>NC_135661.1:41224908-46024908 GCF_964188315.1 Podarcis muralis | reverse complement strand
TACCTTAGGGTTCCACTCTCTTGGGGGCCCCAAAAATATTTAAAAGAAAACAGCAGCAGTGTTTTGGATTTGATATCCCGCTTTATCACTACCCGAAGGAGTCTCAAAGTGGCTAACATTCTCCTTTCCCTTCCTCCCCCACAACAAACACTCTGTGAGGTGAGTGGGGCTGAGAGACTTCAGAGAAGTGTGACTAGCCCAAGGTCACCCAGCAGCTGCATGTGGAGGAGCGGAGACACGAACCTGGTTCACCAGATTACGAGTCTACTGCTCTTAACCACTACACCACACTGGCTCTCTTTTCTGTTGTGTAGGTTCCTATTTGTATGTGCAAATGGCTTTAGATACCTATTAAGTCCATAAATTACCATATAGCATATATTAAACATTAAAAACAGTGACAATTTGTTGGTGACAAATGGCAGCTGGACATATAAAGAGCCCCATTACCTTCAGTAGCTTAGGGCCTCATCAAACCTAAATCTGGCCCTGGGGATATGTCCCTATCTGCCAGCACAAATGGTATTGATTGTGTATAACTGCCCCAATAATATAATGAGCACGATTTGCAATGAATTCTGAATAACAAGGGACGCCTGGAGGAACCCACATGCCCTGAGCTCCAGATGACCAATAATGTTCTCCTTTGTGTTGCAGGTGCTGTCATTCATCATCTTCATCTGTTATATTGCCTCCTCTGCTGGGTCTTTCCTGATTGTACCACTATTAACTCTTCTGGCGGCCCTGTGTTTTTTCTTTGCCTATTCTTTAAAGCTTAATGAGAGGTTCAAAGCAGTCTATTGGCTTTTGGCGGTAAGCGTGCGGACACATGCGATTAATCTGAGTCGAGTCAATGAAATGGTGGTTGGGGGGCGGCGGGTTGCCAGTCACTGTCTAGACTGGGCAGTAGGGAATCTGTGGTCCTCCGGGTATTGCTGTCTGGAACTGAGGGCAATTGGGAGACTAACAGCTTCAGGAGAGTCACAGGTGACCATCCCTGCATAGCCTTGGAGTGAATATCCAAGGTTGGCAAGGAAGATGTGAAGGAGGGGCACATTTGAAGTGAAAGAATGATGGGTAGCTGGGAATTTTGGGAGAGCCTGCAGTGTTGATGGGCATAACCTCCTAGTATCATGACTGCTTTAGCGCCCAGCTACCACAGGCAAAAACCTGCCCATGTTGTCTCCCAGGATGCTTTGTTGTGCCAGGCTGAAAGATTAATCTTGTGCATAGCAGTCACTGTGTACCATATGAAATCTCTGAGGTGCACATCAGTGTGTCTTAAACTGTTCAGCTGTTCATCATTTGTCAGTTTTGTTACTGTGTTTGGATGAAATCTAATTTTCATTATTGCCATCATCGTCAGTTATCACAACTACAAGTGGAACGTGCAAAATGTTGCCGTGTGGAATGCTCCTTGTTCACTGTTCCAACCAGCTGCCCTCCATTCCATTCGCCCTGTGACCACTGACCATGCTCAATCCTCACCGAGTGGTTTGGGGGGTGGGCTGGTTGCTGCCCACTTAGGGGGTTTTCCATTAATATTTACCATATATCCAGTGCTTTTTTTTTCTTTAAAAAAGGTTTAGGGGTACTCTCATTTTCCTACTCATATTGAAATACTGCCCCTCAATGAGGCCAAACTTAGATTCACAAAATGTTTAGGGGTATGCGTACCCCCAGAAAAAAATATATATCCGCAAACCTTGGGATTCCCCCCAACCCACTGGAACTTCCCTGATGTCTTTCAGAGGTTTCATTCTGACGGCAAATCTGTTGTCACTTACCATCAGAGCTTATTTTTAGATGGAGTGAGTATTCATAGAACATAGTGGCTGTGCAACTGAACCTCTGCAAATAACTCACTAGCTAGCCTTAGACCAGCCACTCTTCCCTGACCTTAGTCTTCAGAGATCTTTGGGGAAGTCTCTCTTAGTGGTCTCCTTGGCTCAAACACATGGCTTGCACCCACCAGGAGCCATGCATTCAGTATGGTGGGCCCCAGTTCTTTGGAACCCCCTCTCAGCCAAGTTTAGGCATCCCAACCCCGTCCCTGCTTAACTTCAGGTGTTTGACAAAGACTTTCCTATTTTAGCAGGCAATTAAAGGTATTTTTATGTTTCTAGGGTGAATTTTAATTGTTCTCACTCTTTGTATGGGTTTAAAAGATTTTATGTACACTTAGAAATTATAAATATATAAATACCTTAAATAAATACTAAATAAATTAAAACTGTCTTCCTCCTGACTTAGCCTATCAATAGTTACTAGCTGCTCCTGAAACTGACCACTAGGTGCTGCTCTGGCCCCAAACAAATTCCCTATTTAGCAGTGCCATGTTTGAACAATGCAAAGCTGCACTCCAGCTTAGTTTCTCAATGACAGCATATTATTTCCCATCAGCCTCTGGATGTTTCTTCCTGAGAAGCTGCTGTGAGAGATACAAGCAGCAGAGCTAGGCATTTGCTGTAGAAACCCAGTGAGGACTTGGCCCTAAACATTGCCCCATTTTATAAAATACATAATAGGATGCTCTCCAAACAATTGTAAAAGGGAGAATTAACAATAAAACATTCTCCTGAAAAAAATTACACAAGTGTTATGCGGGGAAACTTCTCTACTAAATTTCAGTGGATTTCAAGGTAATGAAGCAAAGCCATATGTGTTGTGTCAAAAGAAGGCTCTCAAGTATGCGTCTGTGAATCAGCTTTTGTTTCAAAAAGCACCAAGCAGCTTTTCTTTTCCTTTTAACCCAATGAATTGTCTCAAACTAAAAGCACCCAGTGGCACAAATCAAGAATAGACATTGTCACCTGCACAGTAGTAACAATGGCATAGAAAGATGATACTGTAGGTCTGCTTTTGTGGAAATTCTGCAACTGCACTGCGGGGGTGAGGTCTGAGTAACGTTAGGTCTATGAACAGCAACTGTGGACAGTTCTCAGCATGGTGCATAATAGCAACCTCTTTCTGATCTCCAAAGGATTTCAGATTCTTGAAGGATACTTGAGGAGCATGTGCATCTGGCTGAGACATCCAGCGCAAAACCTAAATAAACCTCATATGCAGTTGGGTGCAGAAGCTTGATTGCATCCTGTTAATAACTTGGTAGAGCCGCCAGTGTTGAGCTAAAAGTGATTTGGGGCTGTCAGTTGACTATCTGGTTTGCTCCAATTAAGGAGATATGTGTTGTGCATAACCTTGCCACCCATCCAGCTTAAAACTTCATCCCTAACCTGATTTAAAAACTCTTTGTCTTGCAGGACTTTTTATGTGGCATCATTGCTGCTATTATATATTTTGCCATCTCGATTGCCGCAGTCTCAAAATATTCTGACACAGCATCCAAGGCAGCAGGAGTAAGTTGATGTTTCAGGCTGGTTCATACCTGGGAGTTCATGATAAGGGGATAAATTCTACCTACCTACCTGGTACTGATAGGTGTTTTGCATCCATTCTATGCAACTAAGATTAAACACCCAAAAACGAAGGAAGATCTATTGAATGGTATTGAGATACTCATACAAAGGAACAGCTATGGCCATCGTAATATAGAAATAAGAGCTGTGGTATTTAATCTATTAAAAACTTCTGATCACCTCACTAATCTTCCTGCCATCTCCCCCACATTAACCCCCTAGAGCTTTCCCTTCCTACTAAGCTTAATGTTCACCTTTCCGACCCCATTTCTAGAGCCACTTTTCTCTATTCTGCAGCCTCACCCATTTTCACCTTCACTCCCTTATCTATGCTTCCCTTGCCCCTCCTTTACACAAGCCTCTTACATCCAAACAAGCGCCATGATAACCTCCTGCATCTTCATCCTGTCACACAATGCAGCTACTAAGCACCCTTTTCACCCTCCGCCCAATTAATGAAGCTCCGTGGCCACTGCTGTTGTGCAGCCTGCCTTCACAGTTGCTCCCCTACAACAACCTGACTTCATGCAAATGCAGAATTGCGGTGCAACACAACAAATCTTCCAGTGGGGCTGTGTGATTATATTATTATGCTTTATTATGTCAAGAGGTGTTTTGCAATACACCCACACCCATATGTGTGTGTGTGTCTGCACGCATGCTTCAGAACTACAGTTTTTACAAGAGCTGAATTCAACTAATGTTTATTTCTGATATGACTGGATATGTTTTCCTTACACACTCCCACCCTAAGAAAAAGACCACTTTGCAGAATTTCTTCTAAATATATTTTATTTCATTTTTGCAAAAAAAAACACCACAAACCCATACCCTGGAATGTCCCTCCAATTTCTTTGCCTGTGATTAGGGTGGAGGGTTTTGAAAGGTCACTTCCACACAGTTCTAGTCTTCACTCAGATGTAAACCATGTTTTAATTGTTAATATTTATTTAAGTTTGATAACAGTCATGCTCAGAGTAGATTCACTGAAATCAGTATGACTTTGATGTGACCCTTTAAGTACCTCCTCATGAGGACCAGAAATGCTTGAAATTCACTAAAATAGGGACACACACAGCAGCTGATGCCAGCAGGGAAATGTTTTCAATAAGCTGTTCCTGCACAATTTTTTTCCTTTCATTCATGCTTTCAAAAACTGTGCTTTTCAAAACCTTTTGCTCTTCAGGTGCTTGGATTCATCGCCACAGTTGTCTATTGCGTTTACGTCTACCTAACCTTTAATGACCTGATGACATATCTCAAGCAAGGAGATTCTTCAGATGCCCCTGAGCCACGTAAATCAGAAGGTAGGTACAAACCAGCTTTGCATTGCCATCAGCCACAGATCCAAGCTCATTTGTGGGCTATATTTGCAATAGATGTAGATCTGCAATAGATGGGAGCAAGCCTTCTCTCCAGTATTGCTATCCTCTGTTTAGAAGCTAAATAAATAATAATAAAAACAACCCTCAGCTTCTGTATTTAGAATAAATGATCTGGCTGTGTTCTGCATCACACATTTCAAATTCCAATTTTTAAAAAAGTTATAGGAATGATGGGGTATTACAAAAGATGCCACGGCATGGAAGCATGGTTTGTTGCAAATGCAATGCATTTATATTGTGCACATATAAAATAAGGCCCACCCCAACCCTGACATTTTTATTGACAACCTCTCTCTCTTTCAGATGATGACTCGGATTCAGATTCCGACTGAAGCACCAGTGCCTTGAGAAGATTGCAGAGCCAAAAGGGGAGGACAATGGGCACACTCTTCTTTTAGCAACTGTAACCTTTTTATGAACTTTTTATTTCCATTGTACAGATCATCACCCAAAGCCACTGCTGAGGATATGCTAGTCTCATGAAAGACTTCCTCAGAAAAACTGCTGCTGTTTGAGCCTGGATATGTTTTTCTCTGTCTTTTCTCATTCAGCACTACAATGTACTGTTCAGTAAATTTTCTTAACCTTTTTTTTAAAAACAGACTATAATCAGGGTTGCGTACATTGATGATTGCATCAGACAAACATGAAACCTGTTCAGTACTGGACACAAAACTCTAAACCAGTCTGAACTTCAGCACTCTTTTAAAACATCAATTCCTTAGATTGAGATTTTAAGCTAGAGAGAAAAAGGAAATATGAGAAATGGATTTTGTGTGTGTGTGTGTGTGTGTGTGTGTGTGTGTGTGTGTGTGTGTGCTGGAGACCTCTTTATTACTTAATAGATGCAGGAAAAAGGCTATGAAGAAGACATATTTCAACATTATTGATGCTTTACAGTACATGCAGATGCATGGAAGCATCCCATTGTTTTTTGTTTAGGAAAAGCAGCATTAGAAGAATGACTAAGAGAAATAGGGATACTTAGTTTTGTCTTACCCACTATTTCTGAACACCATATGCCTTGTCTAGACATAGAGATGCAAGGTTCCAAAGAATTGGCTTGTGTTTTGTTTTTTTTAGCAAGGGTTGTGGAAAATAGCTGGAGAAGGGAACTTATCATACTACATATGATAAGCAGGTGAGAAAGTGGATAAGTGTCGCAACTTTCACCACATTATAGTCCCCCTTCCAACACTTTTTGTCTTTTGAAGACCAGCTTCAAAGCTCTTGCACAATTAGTATGCAAGATGTAAGTACATACAGTGGTACCTCAGGTTAAGTACTTAATTCATTCTGGAGGTCCGTTCTTAACCTGAAACTGTTCTTAACCTGAAGCACCACTTTAGCTAATGGGGCCGGAGCACAATTTCTGTTCTCATCCTGAAGCAAAGTTCTTAACCCGAGGTACTATTTCTGGGTTAGCGGAGTCTGTAACCTGAAGCATATGTAACCTGAAACATATGTAACATGAGGTACCACTGTGTTTGATTCATGGCAGTAGGCTTCAGGGGTGGCCTATTTTGCTGAGTTGGGTGGCATGTGCTTGGGTTTCCTATAAAGCCTTTGTTTGTTAATTTTTTTAAGTCAGGCTGTAGGTCAGTGGTAGAGCACATGTTTACTCTCTATTAAAAGGATTACAGCGGAGTCAAAAAGACCTCCTGCCTGGGTACCAAACTATCTAACTAAAGGTTTTCAAAAACACAAGTAACATCAGCAAAGCAGCCCACCCCACCCTGCCGCTTTTGCTTAATGTTATCAGAGCATGCTCATTGTGGGAATCTAACATTTTCCTCCTATGTTGTACTCCTGCTGCATCGGGGTAGACTTTGCAGCATTAGATAAGATCCATGGCAACTTCATGTACCTTCATTTTATATCTGGCTTAACAAATAAGATAGGCAAGGATATGTAATGGTGATTTATTTTCAAGCAATGAATTGTTTTAGAGAAAGCAGGTAAGGATGCTCAATATCTGTTATTCTTCCACTGTATTGGACTTTAAGCAATAACAGCAAATGAGATCTTGGCAGTGACAATCTAAAGGTGCATCAACTTTGTCCTTGAGATGATGCACAAGAAAAGTTTGAATTTCTATGGGGGGGGGGCAATTACTATGCTTTTATGAAAAGAGGATAATCTTAACAAAACAGAACTGATATGAACAGGCCTACACTGTTTGAACCAAAGAAACAGTAGGGAAACATGGTTAACTAGGATGCAGTTTTCCTCTAAATCAGGCATCCCCAACCTGCAGCCCTCCAGATGATCCCTAGCTAACAGGACCAGTGATCAGGGATGATGGGAATTGTAGTCCAAAACATCTGGAGGGCCGAAGGTTGGGGATGCCTGCTCTAAATCAACTGTTATTCAGTTTACAGAAGTGCATTTGAGGAGGTGGAAAGGAGAATTGGAATCTGCTTTTAATGTGGTAGCTTGAATAATTTACCCAAAAAAACCTACAAGCAATAGCGTTCCTGAAGAACGGTAATACAAGCTGGAACAGCACTTGTGGGGCAAAATCAACTGGGTACATCCAAGTGAGAAAAAGAAGTCACAAACAGCTGCATTGTTTTTAAAGGGAGCTGCATCAATAGCCCATCCTTAAACTGTGAGTTATGACTATACATTGCAAGCCTGTATTTCTTTTTCCACTTTTTTGTCAACTAAAAGGTTAATCTGTTTTGTATTTCCTTCAACAATGTATTTCTACACAGTATTTACCACATATGATAAGCCACAATATATTGATAGAGTAGTTTTGTAGATACATTAAGACCGGGGGGGGGGGGGGATCCTTATTTCAGTGACTTTTGCTAGCAATGCACTAGAGGTACTTTTTCCAGGCTTGAAAGTGACAAAAATACTGCCCTCTTGAAGGCTGGCTCCTTCACAGGGTAACTAAGTGTCCTGTCTTAGTCTAGCGCATGGGCTTGGGAGTCTTGAAATGGGCATTTTATATTTCTGTCTCTTTTTACAGACACTTGAATGTGATATATATTTTTTTAATGTGTCTTCACTTGACTTTTTAACACTGCATGTCAAAGCTGGGACAGAATTTATGAACCATGCTGGAATAAACTTCATTGATATTAAATGTGTAGCCTGCCTTCTGATGTCTTTTTAAATCTTCTAGGAAGCTCTCACAGGGTATTCACAGGGCACAGAAATACATTTGCATCTTGGGACATTAGCATCTGGAAGTGAGCAGGACAGACCCTTGGTTTTTTAAATGCCCCTTTTCCAAAGCAGATATTTCAGGAGCCGGCTATAATTCTTTCTCTACCCCCCCCCCCTGAAGGGTCTTCGGGAGGCATTTAACCCATTATATTTATGTAAATAAAGCCACATGATGGTGTGCAAAAGGTTTATTAGATTACATTTATTGAGTTTATATCCTGCCCCCTCCACCACAAGGAAACCTGAAAGCTCAGCATGCACACAAAGTATCCATGGGGTCATGAATAGCCACCGGAGGCGGGGTGTTCTGTGTTCATCTCCCAACCTCTGTCACCATTGCAACTTTGTGACACTGTTGCAGATTTGAAGAACTGCACTTTTGCTCCTCGTGGGTTTTGTACAGTCCCTTGGACTTCATTGATACTTATGCAAAAAATGAATCAATGGCCATTGCTTTTAGTCAATTTTGCCTGAATGGTAAAAGTTCTCAGCATCATTAAACTATTCAACAACTCACTTGGAGGTGGATTAAAGTGATATGTCATTTGAGGAATAAGACAATGGATGGCACAAGTTGCTCCTATCCATTTATTAAACAAATCCTTTACGATGATTTCATACAAGATTAGGATTCAGAAAACCTATGGTTTTCTCTACATACAAAAATACAGATTTTTTAAAAACACTATGAAAACAGACATGTACCATGAGATTATCTTTTGTAGAGCTCAGTATCTTGGTGTATCAAAAAGAACAGAGGAAATATTAGCATTGATCAAAACAAGACAGCCACATTAAACTGTAAATTACCAATAAAAAGTCATGCCAATATACAAAGCAAAACTTACAGAAGTACACCGCTTAAGAATAAATTTTAAAACGGACAAGATCAAGCAGCGCTTTAGTGATTGCATTCAGTATCACAAGAAAAGTAAAAAATCATTACTACAATCCATCTTGAAATTTATAAAATGTATACTAATATTGCAAATTAAAAGGAAGTGCATGGCATACAGCTATCACTTGTCTCCATAATGATTTCAGGACCAGTTGTACTAAATTTTGGAAAGGTTTCACAGCACATACAGGATTCTGCACATATGGAACCAAAGGGGGTCTGTGCACAGGAAAGCTTCCTGCATACCCCAGTTAAATATTTTTTTCTGCTAAACCAGGAAGGCAGAAGTCGTCATCTGAATGCAGAGCAAAGTAATATAATTATGGTGCAAATCTCTTTTGTTAGTGTAAAGGTGCTGTGATTTGCAGTGAAAGCATCTAAGGAAACTGACTGATCTACATGTCAGAATAAAACATTGAAGGCCTAGGTAGGATGAAAGCCACTTTCTTCTGAAGTCTGCAGCAAAGCCTGTAGTGACTGCAACAAGATGGCAACTGGAGCAACTTTCTAACCTCTGTTCTTAAGCACATTTACTGTAAGTTAAGTCCCAAGCATTTCAATTATTATTGTTTGTTCAGAGTGTGCTTGGTATTGTACTCTAGGCACATGACTAACCACAGTTATTTGGAAGTAAGAATATTTAAATCCTTGGGACTTGCTTCCAAGAGTGTTTAGTGTGCTGTATACCAAGCAATGGGTTCTCTTAACTCTCTTCTGTACTTAGCTGGAATGTCTGAGTTATTTCACAGTACCCAATAAATCAAGAGAATTAAGGGCAGCTGCATGCTACCAAAAAGAAAACTGGATCCATTCTACCTAATTCAGGAATTGACCGATTCAAAAAGTTAACTCTTGAGTTAACCAAAAGATTCTTCCGCAACCATTTGAGAAGCCCACAATTTGCATTAAATTAAACATTTATAAGCAAAAAGTTAATAGCAACTTTCTGGTTTTAATACAAAGAGTATTTCACTTACTAGATAACTTAATATTTGAAAGCAAACTAAAATTTCGAGTTCCAATACACAGGCTTCTATGGTCACAAATCTCATCCTGAACAAGAAATATCACAAAATGCAACAATGTTTTTGGTCACCAGAGTTTTGGTTTGTGAAACAGGTCTGCTGGAACACAGCATCAGTCAATGGGAGGGGAACTGAGACACAGATTGCCACTACTTGGGGTTTGAATTTCCATGTCTAGCTCAAGTTTACTGGATTTCAGAGACAGTCCCTTAAAAAGCAAGATGTGTGGAAATGCAACCTTACTACATGTTTGAAACTGCTTTAGGAGGAGGAAAAATGACCAGTTCACCCACTAGTGCTACTTTCAATGTACTGCCTTGGGTTGGCACATAAACTGGGTATCACTCCTTTACTGCCAATTTCAAATTGGTTCCACCACTAACCAATTTTACTTTCTACGTAGATTAATTGGGGTCTTCAAAGCGCCTATACTTCCTTTAAAAAAACCTTTATTTTGGACATGACAGCACAATTGGAGCATACCTTTCAAGTCCAACTGGAAAGCAGAGTACTTAAGTGCATATTCCAAAAAGAAGCCTTGTTATTTCATTAAGGCTGGTATTTAACAGAAGCTTAAAGAAACTACAATTTATGAGCCATTCATGGTTACAAAAATAGTGTTTGTGTGTAGGATCTTAATTTGACTGAGCACGCACACACACGCGCACACAAAGGCACCCTAGGTGAGACTGTGTCTTGTTCATCAACAGATATGAAAAGGCATAACAAGTGTCAACGTCTCTAATCCAAACTGGGATGATACTATGAATAATAAATATACAGTTTACCTTTTCAATATTGGTATATCAGTTACTTAAACTTCAATATATACAAATAGGTTCCATCCGCAATAATGCAGATGTGAAATTTGTCCACAGAAGACAACTTAAGTGCATCAATTATTCCAGGGTGTCTAGGTGAATGGGGGCTATCCAAGAGTCACTAAATCTGATAACAAATATATGCATTCTCCCCCTGCAAACTTTCACCAAAAGGTGCACTAACGGCAGTGCAGGAGTGCCCTAGGTGTTCATAACATGCAACAAGGGAAATACCAATACACATTCAAGTCTGAAACACTGGACAAATGAAGACAGTATTGAAAGGCAACATTGAAAACTAAGATGTTACAGTGTCTACTGGCCCTGGAAGTGTCAGGCTCCATCTAGTTTTACTGAAATGTTTAGACAGAGAAGTCCTCAGACGGCAATAGAAAGTGTCTGTGGCACACAAAAGTGATTAGCCTCCCATAATAGACAATTCAAGCTATAAACATGTGTACTCAAAAGTGTCTCACTGAGTTAAATGGAGCTTACGCTCATGTCTGTAGGTATATGATTGCAGCCTAAGCCACATTAAACATGGCTTGTTGGCAGAGCTCATGACTCCTGTCTTACCAAAAGGCCCACTTCAAGAATTGAGAGATTTCATATTTGCAAGTGAAAGACATTTTAAAAAGTTATAATCTAAGTCTTTTGCTTCAGAACAGCCTTGCACTCTTGAACTTGAACAGGACAACTCCAGAGTAAAAGATCGGTGGAATGTATAGAAAAAAGGAATCAGATATTTCCTTCAAGCCATCTATTTATGTGCCTCTCAAGACATTTGAATTAAACTGCAACAGAGGTGAACTGTATTTTACAAAATCATCTGCAGCTGTTTTTTAAAAAGTAGATCCCACCCTTTTGCTTTTCACCTAGAGGATATTAGCACAGCTGTAGGGACCAGCCCTAACTATAGAAGTTAAAACTCCAAAAATATCTACATGTTGCATGGGGTACTTACGTCTTCATAATTAACTACAAAACAAAGGCTGACAGCAAGCTTTAAAACAGACTAACTTTCCATGAAAATCATAGGGAAGAAATTAACTCAATATTGAAATCACAAAGTCCTATAATATAAATATAAGAATCAAGGCTACTGTACAAACTATGCATTAAAAAAACCTGCTTTTGCCAAGTTTAAAATGATGCATACTTAAAATGTGTAAAAGCAGGGGCGAGGGGAGAGAAACAACTGATGTGGTCTAAAAGGCATGCGAAAGAGTTATTCAGATACTATCAACTACTAAAAGGAATTCAGCCACCCTTCCAGGACAGATTAAGACAGGCACTATCCCAGATGAGTGATTAACATATACATAAACCGGGTTCCAAATAATATCACACTTTATAAAGTGGATTGTTTTGTTTTGGACACAGGTTCAGTCATGCTTTTGAAACAACATAATAGGGAGTGAACCATTCCTACTAGGGCAAATGAATCATTTTCACCAAGAATCCATATTGGAAGGAACACAAAATCTGATTCTCTATAGAATCTACAGAGAGCAAATCAAGGGATACATGGTTAATCTCTTACATCAGTGGACACTCCCAGCACCGTACAGATCACAACATTTAGCTGGACAGGTGAGCACATATGCATAATGGAGTGAAAAATACAATAAATTGCTGTACTAGAATATACATACATATGACAGTCACTCAGACACTGTCACTTGCTGCATTTTATTACTTAAAATCTTAAGTTGTGGTGATACTGAATTTAGTCATACTCATAGTATACCCACTGAAATCAATGTACTTAAATCCATTTATTTCAACAGGTCTGCTATCAATATGACTTTGCTGGATAGCATACATAGGCTATGAAAAGGACACTAGATCTCTAAGGCAATATCAAGTATCCCTGTTCTCTACCACAACTTTAAATCCTGTAAACATTCAATCAAGAGTCATCTTTGTACAGATCATACTCACACTCCCAAACAGAACTGCGACTCACAAGGCATTAAGAAACTTCCTTTCAACTTAAGCTAAACTTGGCTGAAAATGAAATAAGCAAACAAATCTCATAGTGCACAAGGCTTGTGCAGCTGAATCAGTTTGCCCTTAAGCAAGCACTTTCAGAATAATGTAACAAGTTGAATAATGTTTGCAAACGTGAAAGAAAATGTCCAGTTTTTATCTGCAAGTTCTTCAGATATCATTGTCATCTCGTTTTCCTATCTCTCTATATAATATTTGTACTGGTCTGACATCACACTGTGATGGGAGTCCAAGTCGCTAAGGTGTGCAAGAGGCACATGGGCTGAGCAGTGACTTGGATATCAGCCCTTACAGAATTTCATCTCAGAGTCTGAATGGATCACCTTAGGAAGAGGATGGTGGGTTGGGAAGATGCTGCTATGACCTGCCAAGGGGAAGCTCTCTTCTCTGGCACTAACAGAGGCTTTGTCTGGCAGTTGAGAAAGACAGAGAAAACTGGGGAGGGGGCACATTGAGGTGCAAAAATTAAGCAGGCAGGGGGAGAGGTTGTGATCCTGCATAGGAAAACCGAGGAATAGAGAGGAGGGTTAGTGAGCTGAGCAAGCAGGGAAGTACTACCTAGTTTTGACTTATGTACTGTGGACAAAAAACTAGAGAGCTCTCATCACTGCCAATGGGATCTTAATGTCAGACTCCCTCACTAGCAGGTCATATTACAAATTGCTCTTGAAACTCCACTCAGTTTCAAAAACCGATTGCCAAGCAGCTTGATGATTTGCTATTCAAGCAGTGCAAGGTCAAAGGACTTCTTGAAAATATGGGTCTATGTGCATAATTCTTGGGATCACTGCTTCTGCGTCTAATACTCCCCTCTCTTCCCCCCAAAATCAAATAAAATCCTAAAAAGAAAGCCTCGTCATAGTATCAGGGACACTGCAGGGGAAATTCAGAACAAAAATGTTCTTAAATGTGTGTCCAAGCAGTCTGTGCTTCAGGAATGCCTGAATTTCATTGGAGCATATTGTCAAAGCATACCATAAAATATACAATCTTTTTATATTAAATATGTACCATCACACCAAACCTATCCCTTTCAAATTACAAATGTGTCTCCAATCTAAAAATGTATAGCTATTCTTTGGTCCCAAAAAATACCACTAGAACAAAAAAATGGTTTTCTGGTAGCTTGAGTTCTTTTTCTTATTTTTAACAAATTGGGCAGAAATCAGAATACACCCTTGTTATTTGAGGAAATCAGCCATGGCAATAAGCAAAGTACTCTTGCATTACACAACTTTAAATAAAAGTTCCCATTCAAAAAGTAGAAGTTTATATGCTTTCAAAAGGTTCTGGGATTATTACTAAAATATAGCTCTGCACATGACTAATAAGTCAAGTGACTGGCATATCTTATACTGTTTCTGCTGACAACAGGACCTATGCAGAGGACTGGATTTCCCTCCAGCCACTCCAGGGACAGCCCACAATTTTCAGGCTTATCTCCACCGCCTCAAGGAGTTCAAAATAGCTTTTTTGAAAAACGGAAGTCAATGCATTCTTAGGATACTGAATCTCACCCCAGCAGCTGGTGTTGAGATCATACACAGCCTTGGACAGTCCCAATTTTTACTTTTATTTTTACTAATTTTTCCTTTTATTTTAACATTTACTTCAAGTGTTAGGAAAAATAAAGGATCTTAAAGGCTTAAATATGCTTTTGGGATCCAGAAGATTAGAGGGCTCACCAATATCATGCAACATGGTCAACATATATAAAAATGGGGACTCTCACGCTCTACAATCAGTGACATTCAACAGACATTCACAATTCTACTTCCTAGCTTTCAAGGTGCATACACAACTGTCCCAGGAATAAGTGTACCTCCACTGATAACTGTTCATCATCATAATGGAAACATATTGAGAAGAATTACTGATTTTATATACTCATTTTGTGGCTGACCTAAACAACAGATGCAAGAAGCATGAAGCAAGAAGCTAAAGAGAGATTCTAATGACTGGTTCCAAATCCCCTACCCACAGAGTACATTACTTTCCCCATGAAACACTGCTGGGAAGATTGAGGGGAAACCGGAATTATATAGAATGGTATGTAAACTAAATGAACCACATAAATGCTACTCGGCAAAGTAAGTCTTCATCTGTGGACAATTATTCAAACATTTTGTAGATCTGCTCTCATGCCTAAAAAAACCTTACTATTCAGATAACTTTAGCAAAATTCATAAAAAGATTCTAATTCAGAAAATAATGCAGAGCAATCTGGATAATCAAAATTTGAAGTCAGACACACTCTCAGGGTCTGTAATTACAGTGGTACCACAGTTTTCGAACATCTCTATTGATGAACATTTCGGTTTTCGAACGCTGTGAATGCTTCGGTTTTCAAACACGCCTTGGAAGTTAAACATGCCATGCGGCTTCTGCTGAGTGCAAGATCTTGAGGCCTAGCTGTCAGCTATTGAGTTTTCAGTTTTCAAACATTTCAGAACTCGAACGGTCTTCCAGAATGGATTACATTCGAAAACCGAGGTACCACTGTATATAGTTTTAGGAATATTGCAGTATGGATATGAACTCAACACAAAACAACCCTGACCACAATCGGTTTTCCTATGGTTGAATGTAAGAGGAACAGAGAGGCTCAATACCAACTTCACAATATTCCCTTGCAAAGTGGGAAAGGAAATCAATGTGTAGTGTATTGAGGTGTTACATCCCAGTTCATACCTGGTTGTGGTCACAAATGGAGTGGGCTTTGTGTTTTCTGTTTAGCAGAAAACTTCTTTTCCACCAGTCAATCCTCGAACTGGCATGAATGGCTGTTGCAGATACACAGTGGAACTGTAGGAGTGTGAGAACTAAAGTTAATTGGGGAATCTAGTTAAGGGAACATACACAGTGGCTGTGTAACTCAATACCTGATTTATGTTATTGCTATCTCTTTCCCTGATGCACTATGTCTACGGTTGGAAACTCCATTTTCAAAAGAACAATCTTTTGCCAGTTCTAACTATCATATTTCTACTGGATGGTGGGAATGTAGACTGAATACCAATCTTCTCTCTGACTCTGCTAACTCAAAGTACTGTGCACCAAGACAATTCTTCACTCTCATGTATCCTTCTCTTCATTTACCACATTTATGGACAAGTATCTTCATTTGAAAAGTTCCGCAATTATGGCCTTCATGCCAATAATTTCTCAAGTCCTCTCTCTCTCTCTCTTTGTACATGCAAATGCTCACGGCCACCACATGCTCCTCCTTTTCCTATAAAAGTGAACATTTATTTTTTTTAAAAAAAGTCTGCAGGCTTTTATTTTACTTCTTCTGGGAAATCCCATTTTGCATGAGATTTTCACCCATCCAGACGCTGAATCTCTGGGCGATGATCCACTTCTCTGGATTCTGTCCGAGCACGCATATAATCACTGGTCTGCCTTGTGTTTTGTTGTCGGCTGTTAATTCTCCAATTTTTAACAGCTAAAAATAAATTCACAGCATAAACTGCAGTTGCCAGAAAACCAAATATCTAAACAAAAACAAAAAAGGGAAAGGGAAAAGAATGACATTTTATTTAAGTGACTAAGAATTTAGTAGTTTTATACAGAAATATTGCAGCTGGTTGTTGGCTTTTATGTGTGTTGACTTTATACCTTCAATTATAATTACATAGCGTACATTTATCCTTCATGCTACTTCAAAGTTCTTTAAAAACAAGCCAGACATATTAAGTCTCTTCATTTTGTTGACTGGGTAATTAACTGCTTGCCTTTTTGGAATTGTCTATCTTGCTGGTACCTTTAATAAAGGGAGATCCATTGATAAGACAATAAGGCACAGCACCTGAAAATTACTAATAGGACTTCTCTAGAGACCTAAGTTAAGGAATCCAGACACCCCAACTGCTTCCACTTATAACAACAGGACAGTCATTTAAGCATTGGAAAATGGTCGATGAGCTGATGTCATGCTAGATAGAATAAAAGCCTTTCCCATGCAGCTGATGAAAAATTATCCAATCATAGATTTGTTAATCTTTAAGGTGCTACTGTCATTTGGGGGTGGAGAGTTTTCCTTTATTACCTAGAGCAAAATTTTGCCCCTGAAACTGGTGAGTGGAAGGCCAAGAACTGCATGTCAGTGGGCTTGGGAGGAGCCAGCAGTAGACAGACCCTCCTATATACTTATGGGGAGGATGGGCATAGGTAATGTTAACCCTCACCCTCCCAGGTACCCCCTCCCTCACAATCACATTTTCCCAAGCTGGCGGTGGAGGGAATAAAATTTACATTGCAGCAGCAAAATTCAGCAGCAGTACTGATTTGGCCGCGAGGTTTGTGTTGGGTGCCTATATGAGCCACAGTGAAGGCCATGAATTGGCAACATATGACATAGAACCTTCCTGCCATTCTCTGCAATGCCTAAGAATCTTGCACTTTTAAAACTCTTTAAAATTTGCTGAAGAATTTTCAGGGGTTGCAGAAGAGCCATAGCTCATTGTTAAGAGCATCGGTTGTGAATGCAGAAGGCCCCAGCTCAGTGGCGTAGCGTGGGGGGTGCAGGGGGGGCCGGCCGCACCGGGCGCAACATCTGGGGGGGCACGCTCGCCGCCTCCGGAGTCTCCGAAGAGCCTCGGGCACAGGCTGTAGCACCAGGGCCGCGGCCAAGAAGCCAAAGCTGAAGAGCCCGCTGAGCGCCGCGCCCAGGCAGAGCGCGCCGGGAGGCACCACCGCCAGGGCCCGGCGGCAGCCGCAGCACCTTGCCACCATTCCGCCGCCAGACTTGCTCGCACAGGCACGGCCGGCCGCCGCCGCCGCTGCTGCCTCTGGCGGCGGACACGTGGAGAGAAACAGCGGCAGCCGAGCGGGAGACTCTCCCTTTCTCACTGCAACACTCCGGGGAGGGGGCGAGGGAGAGTCAGGTGGAAACGCACGCGCGCCCCCCAAGCCGCATCTTCGCGGGGGTTGTGGGGCGAAGCTGCCGGGTATTTGCGCCCCAAATTGGGGTGACCGCAAAAAGCCACCCTGCCAGCAGCAAGCTTCAAGGTCAAAGGCTCCCTTCGAGGAAGCTGCGATCCTCTTTCCAATTAAGCCCCACCCCCACCCCAGCTCAGTTCAGTGGGAGGTGGATTTCCCGGGTCTCTTGTCCCTTAGAGGGCGCCTCTCATCATCCCGCCATTCTGAGAGCAGGGAGGGCGCCTCTCAGGAGACTTTCCCCTGCATTTGCTTTCCCGCTCAGGAAAGCGCGCGCAGCCCCGGCTGGATCTGCAACTCTTCTGGTGAGCGAGGTTTAAACCAGAGGCAGGTGCTCCTTATTGGACGGATGCCTGGAAGAAAAAGACCCCGCGGTCTCTTCCTTTCCTTCCCCTGCAGAGACCAGCCACGTCCCTCAGCTGAGGCCGCCTTGCTTCTCAAAAGAGCCGGTCTACTACAGTTCGTGGTTGCATGGGGGAGCGCTGCTTTCCTTGCAAAAGGCCCCCAGGTTGAGTCGCCGGCACCTCCAGCTATGAGAGGATGGGGGCAGTGGCGTAGCGTGGGGGATGCAGGGTGGGTCGGCCGCACCTGGCGCAACATCTGGGGGTTAGGGTTAGGGGCGCAAAT
Organism: Podarcis muralis; assembly: GCF_964188315.1. NCBI lineage: Eukaryota > Metazoa > Chordata > Lepidosauria > Squamata > Lacertidae > Podarcis > Podarcis muralis. The sequence goes on along the minus strand of NC_135661.1, from coordinate 46,006,602 downwards.
CCATGGGTTAGGGGGCGCAAATTACTTGCCTTGCCCCGGGTGCTGACAACCCACGCTACGCCACTGCCCCAGCTTCAACCTATTGACGAGACTAGCATGTCGAAGTTAACATCCTATTAATAGCCTCCTCACTGCTTGCAAGCTGACTAAAAAAAAAATAGCAGGAAATGATGAATCTTCAGAAAAAGAAAGTTGAGCAAAACATGCAATGCTGTTTAGCACTGTGAAAAGGATACAAGTTAACCGGTTATCTTTCCTATAAACTAATGAAAATAAATTAACATTGTTTCTTACCACAGCTGCAATTTCTGCTCCTTTGTTATGGTTTAGAGCAGCAAGTACTACAGATGCAATGAAAAAGAAAAAAGTGCAGAGTCCAGTATTGACCAAATCCTATTAAAACAGAATTAGGCAAGTTATTTCACAGTGACAATGTCTATGTGACTGGTTGAAAACAGAACAATTTTAACAGTTTGCACACAATATATTCTTTATGCAAAAGAGGTAATGATACAGAATAACACATATTATATACACCAATAGATAATGACTGCACTATAGTTTAGGGCCTGGCACTGTAATGAACAGGGAGGGAAACTGCTAAGAAAACAAGTAAAGCTTTCTGTAATTTGTTTAGAGCTTCCTTCCATTCCAAGTGATGAACCTTTGTGCAGCATGTCTATTCAGCCAAAACTACTGTTCTTTCTTCAAGCCACAAAAATGTTCATGACCGAGCTATAGAGTATATATAGATTTATTTTTGACTGCTAGCTCTCTGGAAATTAGAAAGTAACTCACATGTCTGCCACATGCATCTGCTGCATTATATAATACAGGATATATATACTACATGCTGACTTTTTATTTGCATGGTACAGGATCTGTGTTGACATATATGAATATATCATTTCACACAGTGAAAGAAAAAAATTTAAATGTGTCATTTTCCCTGAAACATAACAAAGCTTTCAGAAACTCCTGCAGTTCAGTTTCATTGACTTGCTGTTACTTAGCAAAGAAACTCAAATAGTTTCAAGCTCAAAGCTTTCGAAACAATCCCAACATGCAAATAACAAAAACAAACAAACAAAATACATAGAACAAACACTCAAACTGATCATAATTTACATATGCCGTTTCTACCACTGCCAACAAATTTGGTGCTCCGGTTAGTGATACAGACTGTATTATGGATGCTCTCTATCACAAATACAAACTTCAAGATCAGTTTTCTCCCAGCCTAATGTTTTATGAACAACTTAAAGTCCTTCAGAAAGTAAAATCCAGGGGTTCTCAACTATTAGCTTAGGCACACCAAAATGGAGAATAATAATAGAAATACGTTTTGGGTTCAAATTGGCCATTTCCTTGAACATAAACCTGTGAATTAGGTCAACATGCAGAGATTTTGGGGTTGTATGGACATATGTTATTAACAACATAGTGAACTGATGAAAACTGAATGCAACGAATACAACACTATTCTCAATCTCATGCTCAAATAAGTAGAAGACTTGTGTAATCTGTACATTCACTGAAACAGATTTTTCTGTCTGCAAAATATGTAATCATACAAAGGAAACAAGGAATCAAGTTTGCATTATTGAAGGCTACTATGCCTTTGAGCCTTACTGTTCTGGCTTGAGAACAGGGCAAATCAATTTGATCCCCAAGCAAGCAAATAAGAAGAGAAAGTTCTGTCTACAGCATATAAATGCAACTCCTTAACAATGTATACAAGCATCTCACCTTCCTCCTTCCAGGCATGCTTAAATTGCTTATTCAAACCCACAGAATGTTGGCTTCAAGTTTTACCCAGACTATGTCCTGACACTATGGCACTTAAGGACTTAAGGAAAGTAACAGTTCTGATGTCTACCAGAAAACTTCAACCTGTTGTACATAGCATGAATGGAGCTGGACTGGAATTGTGCAACCTCACATTAGGGGGTTGAGGACTATTGCTCAAATACTAATTCCCCATGGAAATTTAATACTTCGGGGGCTTATTCAGAAAGATGATACTTAAAAATTCTTCTAAACCAGTTCAGTTAATTAAAAAGAGATGAGGTATTCTGAATTATGTCTCAGTGCAGGCTTTACTATGAAATCTTGTAGACAACACACACACACACACACACACACCACACAGATGAAAGAAATTCAGTTGAAATAAGAGCAGCTTTGAGACAGCAATTTCTTTAGTAAAATAGTTCCAGGATAGAAGAGTCTGCAGGACAATCTAGGAGAAGATTCAAAATCAATCTAAACTGCAAATATCCTTTATCTCATTCATAACTGATTTAATGAAAACTGCAGTTTTCTGTATCATTTCAGGTCATCATGCTCCATCATTCAAGAAGTCTTATTAGCTGCCCCAGTCAAAAGGAAAGCAGTGTCTAAAGAGTTATGGATGGAAAGAGTTATTTTATTTTATTTTATTAGTTCAGTGGGCAAACTTTGGTCAGATACCTAGGCAATGCCTCCAAAACCCCAAATTACAAAATAATTCCCTAAGTGCCAGTTTCTTCAAGTGTTGGCAGACTCTGAGCCTTTCTATCCAGCGGCTTCATGTGTTTATTTTACTTGGGCAGGCAGAGTGTTGGCTATTGAAACAAGACTGGGCTTTCTGAGGTGATACAAAACAAAAGGAAAGGAAACTTTTCTGGACAATGCAGAAACTGAACTCACTGTGCTAAGTTCAGAAAGACCAACATGATTATTTGGTCTCGTTCCAATGTCTACCAAGAAGGACAGGCAGGAAAGTTTATACAGGAATGAAAAAACAAAACCACAAATATCCAGGATACTGCTTGTTGATCTGTTATACAAAAGCTCTGTGGAGTATTCTATCAAATGTAACCATCTACTGCATATGGTTACACTAATTTTTAAAAAGTTACCTTGCTAAGGAAGATTAGCTCAGATAGACTTCATGTAAAACGTATGCTACGTTACCTCACAGTGACTGAAGGTGCAAGCATTAGTGAAGATTAAATATATTATGATATGTTATCTGCACATTTTTAATGGCTAAAGTCAAGAAATTGAACTATTAAAAGCCAATTATAAATTCCAATTTATTGGTAACGTGATTTTGGTAGTAACAAGGGAACATTTTTCCACTTATGAAGGGAATGCCCTCTGGCATCCATATTCTGGCCAGATGTTTTTGGAGAGAGAGAGAGAGAATGCCCTATTCAAGCCTCCCCACAACTTGCCATTTTGAACTAATGGAATGACCAAACAGCAATTTTCTGATCTAAGGAATGTGGATGCTGGCTGCAGCAATAACTTCTTTGGCCCAGAAATGAAAGATGCTACACGACTTAAAACTTCTCGTTGTGGTACAAGAATTTGCAGACTCTGGCTATTGCAGAGAAAATAACATTTCTAGGCTGTTCGGTAGGGTTTCATTTCTTATATGTCAAATTCATAAAAGCTTAACATATAGCACGGGTTTTGGAGGAAAGTGTAAGTAAACCAACTGGCTGAAAATAAAGGCAGATGATATAGTTGTCTGCCTCATTCTGGTGTCCAGGAATAAGATTCTTGTGGGGCTTGTTACGAATAGGCTGCATGTGCTTGCAGGTTTTCCAGTTCATAAAAGAAATAAAGAATCTTCCTGTTCCATTAGAATAGAAGGGTAGAATACAGTCCATCCACAGCATTTGACAGACTTCCAGTGCTGGCCTATGCAGGAAGGCCTACAACAATACAGAGGCAAGTTGCCAGCAATATAGAAACAAGAACAAAAATGTTCCTTTACAAATCTTAGATCTCTCTTTCTTGTATGTGGTGAAAGCTACTAATGGGCAGAACTTCTTATCCCCAACCTGCTCTCCTGTTTCCCTAAAGCAAATGCTGGAATTCCGCTGAATTAGAGAAAAAATAATAAAGGGTTATCCTGAGTGCAGGACAGCTGTCTCCCACTCTTGAATAGCCCAGCCTGTCTCCAGAGACAAGAGGTTTCTTAGCCAGTATTAACCTCTTCGTTGGTTATTTTAGATACTGACCACTGGCCAAGGGACATGTTAGATCACTTAAATGCCAGATACTGCATTTAAGGGCAGAAATATACAAAATCTCTAAGCAGCTGACAGTTCTGAACAAAAATATATAAATGGGTTTTTTTCTCTTGACACCGGCAAAGGGGGAAAAAAATTTTTTTCCAGTCTTAGTTCCACATACGAGGAAGGATGCTAGGAATCTAAAAACAAACCACTTCTTTCATTAGCCCATATAATTCTAACATCTACAACCAATGAAAAGAAAGTGTTCACTATAACAAAATAAGTCTGCACATTGCTTTGATGTTAGCTCCTAGGGTATTTATATAATACAATACATTTCACCTTGGCACATTTGGTCATTTAAAAAATGCAGAGCTGCTGAAGGTCAATGGCCAAAACTTTCCATTACAATATGGAACAGGGAACTAAGCTGATTGTGCAGGTCACAGAATATCATTTAGAAACTCTGAATAGATACAGCAATTTTCTTATATGCATGGCAATTATAGGTCTTGTGTTTATGTTAGACATAAGCCAAGAGTCAAGCACATTTAACCAAAGCCAGAACATAATGGCACGGCATAACAAGCTTTCATTGAAATTATCGTTCCATGCTCCCATATACAAAGCTGGTTGAAGTTCTATAGAGGAAGAACAGAAAATAAAGGACTAAATGGAACAGACTGCAACAAAAGGATAAGTAAGTATATTTTATTGAAAGATTCTGAAGATGTCCACAATGACTTTTGCTTCCAGACCTTCATTTGAAACACAACATCTCTCTCGTTGAGCTATTTCAGCAACCTAGGCATCTGAAATCACTAGTGGTTAGAGCTACCTTAGGATTCTCTTAGATATGGATACCAAAAAAAAATTTAACATGGAGTTAAATAAAAAATGTATTGCAAGGGGTGATTATCTAGCTTGGCTCATGACAAAGAACAGTCCTCTGTTCACTTCCCTTATTCCTGATTTCACATATTTCTATTCTATGTGACTGGACCAACTTCTTTGCCACATAATGTACTTTCCTTGAAATCCTCACTCAAAATCAGTAATTGCTTTCCAATGCTAAGTCAAATTTATAACATTTAGCCAAACCATTTGTTGTCAGAATCTTAGTGATTGAAACTAGATATCACCCTGTGCACTATTTCAAACAGGATCCAGTCAAGCCAATCATATGGGAATGGGAAAGGGCAATTATAATAACTAAAATACATAACTTGATTCTTTTCAATACATTTAAGCAAGCAGTATGAGTGACTATAAACTCATCTGAAACATGTGTTCAGATGCCCATCACATTCCTTTACGCTACTTGCACACATCCTTGCAGAGTTGATCTATTTGTTTTATTTAACAAAGGGGAAATTTCCACTATCATTTTCCATACTCTCATAGCAAAACTATCAGAGACAGGAGTATGACTTATCCACTCTTTCTCTGGACGCATTTTTTTCAGTTTTCTTCCTAGCATGCCATACTACAGTCCTTTACAAGCTTCACCTTCCATGTGTTGCATTTTGAATAATATTTCAGATGGCATGCAATTCCTCAGTTAGGATGTAAATGGGATCACTGCTGCCAAATGTACAACATTTCTCTCTTTATTCTGCTGCTGCCAGAAAGTTGTGAATACTCATCATGTACAGTAAGACAAAGGAGGCAGAACTTCAAAATACAGTGTTCCTTAATCCAAACAGGAACAGAGATTAAGGATCACTGACTGGCCTAGTGATCTAATTTACTGTGGCCAGCAGCTGAGACAGACTCATGACGCCACATGGTTTTTCCCCTTTCAAAGGTTTTCAGCATGTACACACAATTCAGGATACATACTAGAAGGTGGAGTACACACTCCTTGGCCTACCAGAATCCAAGAGATCAAGGAACCAGTATTCCAACCTGCCAGTCTCTCATGCATACCCACAGAAAGGGTGGGAGGACAAGTGAAGTAAAATAATAAGCTACTGAATGTATCCGTTGAAAGAATTGCTCTGGCTGCATATTAGCTATCGGGCCAAATTCAATGTACCGGTTTTGGTGTACAAGGCTCTATACAGCTTGGGGCAAAGATACATGAAACATAATACCAGTCCTTATATGCTCAATTGATCACTGTGCTCTGCAGATGAGGGCTTCCTGCAGATTCCATCTATACAATGTAGGAATTGGGACTTTGGTGTTGTGTCACCCACCCTTTGGAATTCCCTCTCGTTGAATATGAGACAGGTGATATCTCTGTTGTCTTACTGGCACCTATTGAAGACCTTCTCTCAGCATGCCTTTTAAATTGAGATCTTTCCCAGTCAATTATGTATATTGTATATTGTTTTAAATGTGTTATAATTGTTTTAGCATTTGTTGTTTGCCACCCTAGGCTCATTTGGAAGAAAGAAGGGATATAAAGGTAGGGTCAAGAGGAACCTAACCAAAAGTTCAAGAAACTGCAAAGGACCAACAAAACCCATTGAGATATCAGAAGAGAGTAAGGTGACTTTTTGGATTTGCCTTATAGGGATTCTAATGAATTCTAAATAGACTGTGTGCAACAATTATGTGAAATTTATGCCAAAACAAAAACAGTGAAATCTGTGGCCCCTATCAGTTGCTTTCCACATTCTGGCTCTGCTCCTGTGTCTGACATGCAAGCATGTAGCAGGGGAAACTTTTCCTACTACTTATCTCCTTATCGGGGGGGGGGGGGATATCCCCAGCCAAATGCCTGTCTTCAAAAGAGTACAAGAGCAGGACTTGTGAAAACAGTGGCAACCCTATTCCTAAAAGAATGTGAGAAAGAAGATAAATGCATAAAGCACACACTTCCAACTTCCAAACTCAGAAAAGCAGGTTAATCCCAAAATATGACTGTTTTTAGAAGAGGGATTGATGGCCCACAGATTTACAGATTGACTCTACCTTGTAGTATGCACTCAGTTCATATTTAATTTTTTAACCATTTGTAAATATAAAGTACAGTATTAAACAAAATCTGCAGACTATACTTTCCTCGGTTGTGAACAATAAAGACTAGCATTGAAGGAAAGTCTGCATTATGCAGGGGAGGGGGATGATTTTACACACAATTTCAGCTTTATATACTTTATCATCCAATATTTCATAATCCTTATTGCACCAGTGGGGTTCACTTTGAATATAAAGCAGCACATGAACTCTACTTGCTGCAAATAACATTTACCAACGGTTTCAAGTTTCTGTACAAGGCAAGCAGTGCTTGAAGTCTAAACTTCAAATGTTTATTCAGCTATTTTTATAAAGTGAAGGTTTGGATGAAAACTTACTGTAATGTTCCAGTTGATCTGTGGTATTCTTGCATGGAGATTTAGACTGAACATAAGCAACAAAACTCCAGTAACTACCGATGCACTACAGCTGACAAATTCAAAGAAATAAAGGCCTTCACAAGGGGAGCATACCATGATGGTTTCTATGCAGATGAAGGAAATCAATGCCAAAACCTACAGGGAGAAAAAGTGGTAAAATATAAATAGTTCTGTAACATTCTGAAGACGGCCACAAATTATCCTGAAATGTTCATTGGGAATTTGATACTCAAGAATGTGCAATGAAACTTCAGTAAGATTCACAGTTTAAAAGAAGAAATCAACACAAGATGCTTGTCTCACTCATATACCAAAGCACATTTTAGTACTAAAATAGCAATCCTGTGCACACTTACTTGAAAGTCCTACAGAACTCAGTGGGTCTTGCTTTCAAGTAAACATGCATATGATAAGGCCCAGTTTAGTGATCCTGTGGCCATCCATATGTTGTGGGGACTCCACCATCAGTCCCAATCAACTAGGCCAATGACCAGACATGATAGTAGTTGGAGTTTACCATCATCATCTGGAGGGCCACAGGTTCCCCATCCCTAGCTTAGGCTGTAAATCTATCAAAGTAGTATTGGTACTGGTCCATTTCTCCTACTATAAAGAATATGCTTTTCATTCTGGCTTTTAAAGGCATTTGGGGGTTCAGAATAGTTAGCAACTAAACTTTACTGAGTAGTACTATGAAGGCCTATTTCAATTCAGCAAAACTATACACAAACAAGACTAGGAAGAACCTAAAGAATTCAGGTATATATTTGGGAGGCTAAAATGAGATGCAAGGAGATAAGAGCTAAATAATGCACTGTGTCTCTTATTCTCATTTTCTTATTCTTAAAAGGGGGCAGAGGTATAACAATCTCTCCCCTGGTTGATATGAATATGAAAGTGATCTTACCCGACTTTACCCAAGAGAAGTTGAATGTAATTGAAAGAGATAACAAATAATACTATAACTAGTATTGCACTGAGGTCAGTAGTCAAAATGTTACAGACGTTAATTTAGATTTCACTCCTTTCCCCGTTCCCAATTCCAAATTGGTATCACTATAATCAACACAAATCAGATCTCTCAATTGCTCTCTCACACAACTTTCTAACGCTCCTCAGAGCTATAGAAGTAAGATTTGTTTTGAGTTCCACCAGATCACATCAAATGAAGGGGTCCTTAATTTCAACATGTGTGACAATTGTTTAATTGTTTAATTGTTTACTGGGATGGCCCAGAGGCAACGAGTGGCAGTAGCAGTGTAAAAGGATACATCTTGCCAACAAGGTGTGGTTGCTAAACCTCAGGAACTCACTCAAGGGGCAGTTAGCAGGAAACAGGGATGTATTCTATGCTTGGTCCTTCTTCTACTTTCTAGGCCACGAGGTGTTTTTCGACCCAGACTTGGCCAGCATGGCCCATGGTCAGAGATGGTGGGAGCTGTAGTCTAGTAGTATCTAGGAGACCACTGGTTCCCTATCCCTGCTCTAGGCCTTTGCTTCTAAAAGATTCCATGACTTGGTGTTTCAGAGTGTACTTGAACCAACAGTACTAGTGGTTCGGGCCCAGGATATCTAAATGAGGGATGTGTCCTCTGTTAAGTCCACTAGCAGTAGGCCTGAAAATGTCCCCCTCTCCCTCATTCCCATTTAATCAGAATTTGGCTCAGTGAGGTCATCTGCTCTTTTCATATTTTGCTGCCATGTTGCAGAGCAACAGAGTGACTAGAATCAGAGATATAGTAAGGAAAGGTGTGGGATTCTGACAACATAAGATCCTCAAATATCTTCTTTGCATACCAGTGGGAAAAGATGGGGGTTTCTATTGGACCGACAAAGGTTGCTCTAAATGTGCACACCTGGATTTCCAGCATTAACTTTCCTCACTTGCATTTCTCACATGTTCATGTCTCCTGACACCTGAAAATCAATGTTCCTTTTCAATCAATACAGTTCATGAGTTCAGTTGCAAATCTTTGAGTAATGTACATGCAGGTCCTGTTATCCGAAATTTCAGTTATCTGAATGCAAATAATTATACCCAAACCTCACTACACTGCTTCAGATACCTGAACAGCCACTTCCTTGCTTATTCTTGTTTTGCTGGTCGGCGGCAGCCATTTCAATAGAAAACCATGGAGGGAGGGAGGGAGGTTGGCCACATCACAGATTAGAAATGTTCCCATAGAAAATAATGGAAACCATCAGTTCACAAATTATTTTCTGGAAATGCATTGTGTTCAGCTAGTCGGATCTGCTTGCATGAGTAAACAACATGCTCTTTACTGGAGTTTGGACTTGGAGTTTGGGAGTGTCCCAGCATGCTATAAGACAGATGAAAACATCTCTGTCATTGCCCCCTATTTCCCAGTAGCAATCTCACTTTTCTGTCACCTGATAAATCATTGCCCTGGTTTTGTCTGTATTTTTGCCTTTTTACAGAATTACAGGGCTGGAAGGGACAACAGAGGTCTTCTAGCCCAACCAATGCAGGAAGTCCATTGCTATAGGCAGTCATCCAGCACTGCTTAAGCATCTCAAATGAAGCAAATTCTCCCACCTTCCATTTGTTCTACTGTGAAGGTTCTTGTTACCACTCCGTAATTTCCGTAATTTTTGGCTGAAATTCCCTTTTCTGGTTATTTGAACCTGTAGGTTTGGGTCCTACTCCATCCTTCAATCTCATTCCATCAGGCTGCCTTAGTGGGGGTGGGGGTGGGGAGGCCAGTGCTTATTTCACCAGCTTTGCCAAAAGACCAGCTCCATCAGGCACCTCCTATCCCTGAACTTTTTCTTGCCAGTTGGTCATTATACTACTATTTAAGGAACGATTTCTGAGTTTGCTTACTTCTTCTTCCCTTGTGCGTAGTGGTTTTAGATTGCAAGCTTGTGGGCAGGGACTGCTTTGTTTTAATAGATTGTAAGTAAGCCACTCTGAGAGCCTTTTTGGCTAATGAGTGGAGCACAAATGCTGTAAATAAATAAGCAAGCGATCCCAGGACTTTCTCCTACATAAGTGATATGCCAAATACAAGATTGTTGAAGAGTATTCCATCTTAATCTACACCACTAAATTCTACCCGAAAGAAACCAGACCCAGGGCAGAGCACCTGCACACATTAAAGGAGAGAGAGGGAAGATAATGCAGAATTATTTCTTTCAAGATAGCAATCTTATTCTGACCATAGTAGAAATGATCACCAGACCTTGCAGTTCAGGTTCACATGAACATAGTAAAGCTGAGAAATTTGCATCATGTTATTGCCAATATATGCTCCTGAAACATGGATGTAGTATAAGTTGCAAAACACCGCCCCTGCATTTCTCCAAATCCCTTCATAGTACTGCAGCCAAAATAGTTTGCCCTAATATTTTGTCATACTGCAAAACAATGTTGCAGAACAAGTTTCTGCATTTAAAATGATAATGTAATCTTATTATTTAAAAAAGGGAAATCAACTAATGAAAGCTTCAATCCTATGCACACTCATTCAGTTCAATAGGTTTTTTCCCAGTAAACATGAAAAGGAACAGACTGGAAATGAATTGTTGCTGCACAAGATCTTCTTGGCAAATTGTCTATACTAATTATGACTGTCAGCATTTAAGAAAAATGAAGAGAATGCATTGCAATATGTATTCAACCTCAACAGAAGACTTCATAAGGAAGAAAATTGCTACCACTACATTTTCTCTATTAAATATCAAATTTGCTGTGTTTTATTTTTTGATAAATCAAGCAACATAAGCACTAAAAATAGTTCCCTCAAGATTTTTAAAAGAAAGAAAATAGCTTTCCTGTTTATCTGAAGAGGCCCACAAAAAGACTTATTGTGTGGTTCAATCACATAATTACTTATGATTTCACAAAAACCACTGAATAGTGAACATTTTTCCTGCTTAAGAATACCCACAATATTTTTGTAAGAATATTACACTACTAGGATTTATTACTTAAACCAGTGGTACAGTAGAAGTAGTCATATACAGCATAGATATAGGTAAAATGCTTTTACACCTCCTCAAAATACACCCAAAGACATTTTTTAAAACCCCACACATTCAAATTTAGATTTATTGCTTTCATTTAACTTGGCCAATTCAATAGTCTAAATCTAAGTAGGCCTCATTCCTTGTAAAGCGGGTGCATTTCTCACATCTAACACAGCTGGCATAAATACAAATATTTCAGTAATATGGCTTCAGTGCATCCCTGCCTCTCCAAGAGGAAACTATCTTTCATCACAGCAAAAATATGATTAATTTTCCACCTGGCATCACTAGGGCTGGATTTGCACATGTCCATAGGTGCACTTTTTTATTCTACCCGTGGAGTCCTCTGTCAGGTACACAGGAATGAAAGAAAATGAGTCAATCCAATTAGTTCCTGTAATACATCAACAGATTCCACACCCCTGACAAAAAGCACCTACATGTGTTATGGAGAATTCCTTTTTACAACAAAAAACATGGCACAGTCCCGCTTACTGTGATGGCCTGGGATTCCGATTCAGAGAGTGAACCGGAGGAATCCCAGCCGGCACAGGAGTCCCCGCCTCCAGGGCCGGCTGAACTGGGGCAAGGCCTTGATTCTGAGGAGCCTGCACCTGTGCCAGATCCTCAGGAGCAGGCACCAGGTGAATCCATTCTGGCTCCAGAGGTGGTTGAGGACTCAGTGCCTACAGGTGAGTCTCCCCCTGGGCCCAGTAACCCTTCAGCCTCTCCTGAACTGCAGAGGCTTAGGGCAGAGAGGCGAAGGGAACTGGTTTCTCCCAGGAGGAGTGCTCGCCTTAAGGCCAGGAGAGGCGGGGCTCCTGGGGGCCAGGACCGCCCCTGGCCTTAGAGTAGATAAAGGCCAGTCAGCCCGGTCCCAGGTTGCGAGAGCAACGTCGTTGTTGAGTACCTGTGCTTACCCGGACCCAGACCTGATCTTCCAGTGTTCCTGTTCCCCGCCCGGCTTCCTGCTTCTGACCTTCCAGCGTTCCTGTTCCCCGCCCGGCTTCCTGCTTCTGATCTTCGAGTGTTCCTGTCCCCGCCCGGCTTCCTGCTTCGGACCTCGCCTCGCACCTTGTGAACTATTTCCAGGCTAGTGACTCAGGACTGAACTTTGACTACGATAACAGTAACCTTCCCCCCGGGACCAGCACACTTACTTTCAGTGGAAGCCTCACAACTGTTTTGTGATGCAATTGCAACATGTGAAATTGTACCAGCCAAAGAAAAAATGTTAAATATCTTTAGTGAGGCAAGCAAGACAAAGCCCAAAACGTTCCAGAGGGCTGCCTGCCATATCAAACACTGTCATGCATGGCTGCTGTTTGATAGTGGGGAAGCAGGAACTAAATTAGTTACATGGGCATTGTTGTTGCTTTATTCTGACGAATATGCTTCTTCACTCTTGTGACTTTTAAGTTAAGATTTCTTAATAGTTCAATCATAAGTTGTCATACTTGATCTACCATCCTTTGAAAAAAGTATACAACTAGTGCAAATATTAACCAACTGTTGCTTAGCAGCTGTTTTGCCAGTTTGGCCATTCAGCTTGTGATGAAGTCTGATGTTGCCCTGTGGTAAATAAGTCGGCATCCTCTTGGGGGAAATTTTCCTTTCAACTACACCAAAATTAGCAACCATTTAAAAGTATTGTTGTCATATTGCTGATGAAGAGATTAAATATATAATTATGTAAGAATATCACCTCTTAGAAAATTATATTTAAAATAGGATTGCATTTGTAAAGTGCTATTATTAAATTTTTATATACATTTATATGCATTTATTGTTTCTAATTAACCGTACACTGTGGAATCAGAGGCATAAGTATGCAGAGAAATACTGTTCACATGTTCTTGGATATTATAATAGTCCATGTCACCAGTGCCATTGCCCAATCTGATGGTGATGATGATTCTGTTATTTGCATTTGAAACATAAACATGTGTTCTTCATTATAAAGTTTGTCCAAAGCATAAGGTATGCTGATGAATGCTGTTAACTACATGTAAAATCTAAGTATGAATTTTTATTTTCAACACAACTCCTCCCCCACACTTTGAACAGAAACCTCTGAAACAACTTTCACCGAGGATAAAGTGAGGTAACTCATAACTCCTTGTAAGCCATTTTTGTTGGATCTGTGGTAGGCTCTGCATTAGCAGTGAAGTTATATTTTGCTGTGGCTCTATAAGCTTATGAATGTAAGCACAAGACATCTCCTTTCTCCCCCTTAGCCACTTTTGATACAACAGGTTTTCTTCTAAAGTCCCCCCCCCCCCGCCCTTAACGAATGATATTTTAAGTAGAGAAGGCTTTCAATGTTCCAGTTTGTATGTACAGCAATGGAGGCAACAGAGCTGAAACATTAATTCACACTTTTTCTTAGCTTTAAAACCCACTGATGTAATGATGAAGAACAATTTATTGCCGCATGCACAAGCTTTGGATTCATGTGTTTCTTCCTCCAGTATGGCTATGAGGAGATCAGAAGCTTTCAATTTCAGCGTTATGCCCAGGACTGAACATACTGTAGTTATACCCAACTGTGGTTTGTCTGAAGCTGACTTTAACTAACTATAGTTAAAACTAACCACATTTTGTCTAGATTTGGATGTAAAGCTTAACTGATTATTCTAAAATGGAAAAGAGACCTTTCAAACTATTCCTCCCGGTCACTGGAGGGGGAGTAAAGGTAAAGGGACCCCTGACCATTGGATACAGTCGTGATCGACTCTGGGGTTGCGGCGTACAGCTTCCGGGTCATGTGGCTAGCATGACTAAACCACTTCTGGCGAACCAGAGCAGTGCACGGAAACGCCATTTACCTTCCTGCTAGAGCGGTACCTATTTTTCTACTTGCACTTTGAGGTGCTTTCGAACTGCTAGGTTGGCAGGAGCAGGGACCGAGTATTGTGAGCTCACCCCGGGATTCGAACCACCGACCTTCTGATTGGCAAGTCCTAGTCCAAAGTTCACTGTGGCTAGTTCCTTTAATGATAAGCCATAGTTTATTGTTACATCAGAATGAAGTCACACAGACTGAAGAAGAAACTCAGCTATGTCCTTAGATTAAGAACTCTAACTTTATACAGGAGTCTTATTTTAAGATTTTTCTTAAGTAAATAACAAGTATTCAAATTACATTGCCAGAGAAGGAAAAGTATTTTAATGAGAAAATAATCAGGAGCACAGTGTGACCTGAAAGGACCCCATTATACAAGAATTTTAACAGCTCAGATAAAAGTATTCACAATCCTAAGAATCCAGAGTTGTAATCTGATGGCCCCCTCAGTGCCATGCCTTAAAAGGCAAAATGGTCTAGACATACCAGAAAAACAGAATCTTACAAGAAAAGCAAAAAAGATAAAAAATACTGGCCACAATACTAAGAGCACTCTCAGTTATACAAAAAATGCTGAGTAGTTTCAAGCTTGCCCTGCCATTTCCTGTGCCAGCCCCAAACTCTGTTAAAAGCACCATGCGAAATAAATTAATAATAATAATTTGGCCAAAAGGTAAAACAGAAATTATCAGGCTTACTAGAGGTTTTGGTTTCTCCTGTTAAACCGTGTGGAAAGGCACAAATATCAAGTGGATATCATGTTTCAATTACAATTTTTGTATCTAATACAAAGTCAAACATTGCTTTCTAATTATAGGTATAGATGTGGATCAGGGCCAGGAAGTCCCTAAAACAGAGGAGCCATTTCTAAAACTCAGTACTGTCTTTGCATATTTAATGACTGCACCAGCACTTTGAATGAAATACAGTGCACGAAACTTCAACAATCAGTTTTTGCACTCATTAAATACTGAGCTTAAGTAAATACCAGAATTACTGTTTTAAATAAATTTAATTTGAAAGAATAACTGATCAAGATGCGACTCCATACATGCTCCAGGAACAGTTGTTTACAAATAAGTTAACTAGAAACAACAAGTCTAAAAATAAAACAAAAATGTTTTTTGGACACAGTGTGTTATCTCTTAAGAGATAAACACCTGCAAACACACACAAAAAACAACAACTGATGGTCCAGATTCCAAATGATTTAGCCTCAAGATGAACTGAGATACATCTCTGAGGTCCTTCTGGGTTTCGATCGTTCGGGAGCCAAAACGTTCGAGAACTAGGCTGTTTGAAAACTAAGGTATGACTGTAGTTGCACCCAGTAGTTTTGGAATGCCCTCCCAGCAGATGTCAAAGAGTTAAACAACTATGTATGGTAACTTTCTGTAGACATCTGAAGGCAGCCCTGTTTTGGGAAGCTTTTATGCTTTCCCCTCCTGTATTTTTGTTGGAAGCCACCCAGAATGGCTTGGGCAACCCAATCAGATGGGTGTGGTATAATAAGTAAATCATTATCAGTTATGGGGCTTTGTTGTTGTTGTTGTTGTTTAGTCGTTTAGTCGTGTCCGACTCTTCGTGACCCCATGGACCAGAGCACGCCAGGCACCTCTGTCCTCCACTACTTCCCGCAGTTTGGTCAAACTCATGCTGGTAACCTCGAAAACACTATCCAACCATCTCGTCCTCTGTCGCCCCCTTCTCCTTGTGCCCTCCATCTTTCCCAGCATCAGTGTCTTCTCCAGGGAGTCTTCTCTTCTCATGAGGTGGCCAAAGTACTGGAGCCTCAGCTTCACGATCTGTCCTTCCAGTGAGCACTCAGGGCTGATTTCCTTAAGAATGGATGCGTTTGATCTTCTTGCAGTCCATGGGACTCTCAAGAGTCTTCTCCAGCACCATAATTCAAAAGCATCAATTCTTCGGCGATCAGCCTTCTTGATGGTCCAGCTCTCACTTCCATACATCACTACTGGGAAAACCATGGCTTTAACTATACGGACCTTTGTTG
The DNA here is from genome assembly GCF_964188315.1 of Podarcis muralis. Taxonomy (NCBI): domain Eukaryota; kingdom Metazoa; phylum Chordata; class Lepidosauria; order Squamata; family Lacertidae; genus Podarcis; species Podarcis muralis. The sequence goes on along the minus strand of NC_135661.1, from coordinate 45,990,393 downwards.
GCAAGGTGACGTCTCTACTTCTCAAGATGCTGTCTAGGCCTGTCATTGCCCTTCTCCCAAGAAGGAGGCGTCTTTTAATTTCGTGGCTGCTGTCACCATCTGCAGTGATCATGGAGCCCAAGAAAGTAAAATCTCTCACTGCCTCCATTTCTTCCCCTTCTATTTGCCAGGAGGTGATGGGACCAGTGGCCATGATCTTCGTTTTTTTGATGTTGAGCTTCAGACCATATTTTGCGCTCTCCTCTTTCACCCTCATTAAAAGGTTCTTTAATTCCTCCTCACTTTCTGCCATCAAGGTTGTGTCATCTGCATATCTGAGGTTGTTGATATTTCTTCCGGCAATCTTAATTCCAGCTTGGGATTCATCCAGCCCAGCCTTTCGCATGATGTATTCTGCATATAAATTAAATAAGCAGGGAGACAAAATACAGCCTTGTCGTACTCCTTTCCCAATTTTGAACCAATCAGTTGTTCCATATCCAGTTCTAACTGTAGCTTCTTGTCCCACATAGAGATTTCTCAGGAGACAGATGAGGTGATCAGGCACTCCCATTTCTTTAAGAACTTGCCATAGTTTGCTGTGGTCGACACAGTCAAAGGCTTTACTTTCAGTTAAATGTGCCTGATAAGAGTGTCAACATTATAGCCTGATCCTTTGCATTCTTCTTTGGGAGTAAGTTTCCATGTGTTCAACCATGAATGGGACTTAACGCTTAAGTAAGTATGCACAGGATTCCAACTTTAATATTTCAATGCAATATTTTAGAATGAAAAGTAGTTTGATTTAGTTGCTTTTTAAAACAAATTGTAAAATGGCAAGTCTTTGCAGACTAAAAGAAACACTTATTGCTTTTGAACTACAACTATATGTTACTTCAGCATAGCAGAATCTGAGGAGTTTCTTCAAACTTAATAATCCAAAAATGGGGCAACAAAAAACAGCTTCCGCCTATATTAGGTTATGTGGGTGACGACTCTTTCCCTGTTCATTTTGATTTTAGAAAAGTTTATATTAGCGGGAGTCAGGTATACAGAGAAGTGAATTAAAGTGGCAGAGAAGGTGATAAAAGGGAGAAAGTGCACAAAATAAGAGAAAAACTAACAACTAAAAGTGCTCAAAAGTTTGACCAACAATACATGAAATATTGGTTCACTTGTACTGAAAAAAAATATAGTATACCAACACCTCAATGAGTAATATATGGTGAGACATTAGCACTATTCACTAAAATATCAAAAGTGAAAATGCAGGGGATCCCAAGTACCTGGTTAGGGGTCTACAGTGGGTCTCAAGTGTGAAGACCGCTGCTGTAGGGGATGACCAAACATGATAATTTATGAGTCAGGAATAACAACAACAACAACAACAACAACAACAACAACAACAACAACAACAAAAACACCCTTATTTTCTCTCTTAGCTAGAAAGCTATTGTATCTTTTAATTTCAAACTGAAGGAAGCCTTGTAAAAACTTGTCTGCCTGGTTGACTGTGGCAAGTAAAATACAATTAGAGGTGACAAGGCAAGGGATTTTTTCCAAGGTTGAATTTGGAGAGCTTATCTGCACAGCTAATCATTTTACTAGGAGTGACTGTTTTTCCTTGTTTGACAACTGAGCTCCAGCAAATACACTAAGGCTAAGATCTAGCTTAAAATATTCTCCACCAGAAAGCTACAGAAAGATAGCATGCCTGATTCTGCAACTGTATCCAAGAGTTTGTTTCAAAAGGGGGGGGTCAGTTTGAGGGTTGTATTCCCTTCTGTGTAACCTTTTGGGGGGCTACATACCACTTCTAGATGGGACCAGAAGGTAAATTAGGTGGAGCAACGAATGTAAATGTTACCTTTGTAGTAGAATAGTTTCTACACACACACACCCTCTATCCTCCCTCCCTGCAAGCATGAGTTGTTCAAGTTCAAGGACACATTCTAAAAATGCAAAAACTCTCAAGAAGGCATGAAGAGGGTCAAGTGAAGGGTGGGGCCTAGGGCCAGGGAGGGTGGGGTACAAATGTATTATTATTAGGGAAAATTCCAAAAGCCAGATAGAGATGCTTGGAGGACAACATTCACCCACCAGGGCCTAATGTTCCCTACACCAGTCTATAACAAAAAAAGAAAATATGTGAAAAGTATTTAGTTCATATCCTTCACTCAGATCTTCTCTGTGAAGCCCAAATCCTTAGCATTATATCCTATATCTTTCAGGACCTTTGCTGTTTTTATTATAGCAAAATACTCTTTCATTTTTGTAGCATATACTCTCAATTCCATGTTGTAGTTAATTGAGATCAAAAGGGCAACACTTTTTCTTCCTGAAGGTTCTCAAAGTAATTAATTCTAGTAAGTTGTAAACATGTCCAAGAGGCACTACAGGATAATATGCTATAATTTGAAGATTCAGGTACTTAATTGCATAGTTACCAATCCACAGAAGCATCAAGTCTCAAAAGCTAAAGCAACAAATAGCCACATAAAGCTCAGTTCAACTGCTGACTGCACAATCTCATTCAAGTACAGGGCAAAAAACAATTAAAGGACAATTAAATAGGCTACAAAAATCCCTAAGTATGGCAAAAGTATGGCTAAGTATTGAGGGATAGCAAAATAATAGAAGGAACTGCACTAGGGCTACATGAAAGAAGTTAAATAAAGTAGACTTTGTTTAAATTATCTGAATAGATGCTTAAACCTTTTTCTCTTTCATATTATATTATATTCTCATGATTCCTATTCATTCTGTAATAGAATGAATAGGAATCATGAGAATAGAATGAACAGCAACCAAGTGAAGAAGCTGCTGTTTGTGGAAATTGAGTGAAATAGTGGAAGTTAAGTGCTTGGGATGAAGATACAACATTGGGACTCCAAAGAGGTTGCTGGGATGAGGAAAGCAGCCTAAGATCTTGTGGATTTCATCCATATGAAGATATCTCCTTTAGATGCAGACATACCAAAGCAGGAAGGGGAAACTGTAGCCCTCCAGATATTGTCAGACTCCAATTCCTATACACCTCAGTTTTCCCAACCATCATAGTTAATCGTAACTTGTGATGGGAACTGTACTCTAGTAGTATCTGGTGGGTCATAGGCTCATCAGTATTTTCCTAAAACACAAACTCAGAATGCAGAGAAAGCATATTGAAACTACTTCTATTCTTTCTTGACTTTCACCCATTCCTTTCCCAAATGTCTCACTCATTAGAGCATGACATATACTATTTGACTCAATTGCACAGATCTCAGGTCAAACTAATAACTCAACCAGAAGTGGTTCTGTGCCAGCAACATCTAAACATCCTCTTTAACCCTTTGCTTACTGCAATATTGAGCCATAAATAAATAAATCCAAAGACCACAGTCATAGTTGTACGCTATGTCCCTTTCCCTAGTTTCAAGGAGCAAGAGTTCTCTTTAAGAAGCACAGAGTCTAGGCTTGTGGAATGCAAACTTTAAAATCAAATCAATAAGAGGCTGAGAGGACTCCACCTATTTGAGGTTTAGAGATTGTCATTAACTTTGCACAACGAAAATACCTTGCCAGCCAAAATGCCTGGCTGCATGGCCTACACACATACAAAAGCAAGAAGTCGGGCAGAGAAAGAGAAAGCTTTGTGGCAAATTACTTCAACATGTTCAATATACCAGCAACAGTATTTTCTACCAGATAACCTGTAGCTAACAATTCAAAACAGGCACTCAATGCTACAGTCTATAGAACATGACATGCTTTAGGGAAGTAATGCACTACAGGAGATATTGATAAGTGCATTAAAATCCTGGACTGCTCAAATAATAGCTCTTGACTGTGGTTTGGACACACTCAGAACACTTCAGCAGCTTTTTCAAAGGACTTTTGAAAAACTACCTTCTACCCTTGGCTGAAACAAAGCCACACAAATGTGTTTCAAATTATGTCCCAAAAGTACACCCTTCCACTGGCTGGTTTATATATATATATATATATATATATATATATATATATATATATATATATATTCCCTACAGTTTTGAAGCTTCCCGCCATAATGTTTAAGCCATCTGCCAATAACATGTCAGAAGGCCTCCAAAGCTGTAATAGTACTAACTATATCATATTTTTTTCCATTGGGTGAGGAGGCCTCTAGCAGATCTTTTCCAAAAAGATCACAAATTTCTAACAAAATAAAGGTATGAAAGATACAAATTTCCACTTGTTATTTCTTTAGCCACCCAAAACAAGTCCAAATGAATCCTAGAGAACACAGAAAACACTGATGACCGAGGCATGCACAACTTGTTGAGAACCCCTGCAACTAGAATATCTCCTAAACTTCCAGTATCAATCGTTTCATTTGCCTAGTAATCTTAAATCAAATGGTGTCAGTGAAGCCCAGTTAACACCCAGGGTATGCCCCGGATTAAGACACTAGACTGCAATTTAGCAGAAGATGCAGTTTTAATTTTAACCAGAACAAGGCAGCTTGCATGTTGCTTTTGACAACCAATAATTTGGTTCTGATACATTTGGAGATCACAGTAAGAGTCCCATTCTGCTCTAAAAATAATTTCATATTCTTCAATCACAAACCTTGCATTTCACAGCTCCAAAAGCAAGCTACGCAGTCACGCATTTCACACCATTTGCATGGCTTCACAAAGTGGAAAGATGTGCACAATGCACATCTGTCTGTGTTGTGAAGGGATAAGAAAAACAGGAGTTGGATTCATGGAAAAATGTTGAACTCAAGGAAATGGGTCATATGAACAGTCAGTGAGACACTGACGGAAAGCTATTACATGAGGAATGATTCTCAACTGAGCCCTGGAAACCCCTATCTGATGGAATATTCACAAAGATCATTTCTATTTTCAACCACCAACTTGGTATGAAAAATAACATTATCTAACTGTCCCAGTTTGCACACAACATTAAGCCAAACCATGGCTAAGTTATCGTTGTGTGAGCATGCAGGAACTCAGAGAAAACTGCAATGCTTCACTCTTCACCTTGTCCCACAACTAGTGCACTTCCCAGAGCCATCATTACATCCCAACACCAGCTTGTAGTTTATCTCCTGTAGATAAACCATTAATGGTAAGTCAAGAACAAAACTTGCTTTTTCTGGATCAAGACAAATCATGACCCTGGGTTCTGACAGAATTATTATTATTATTATTATTATTATTATTATTATTATTATTATTTATACCCTGCCCATCTGGCTCGGTTTCCCCAGCCACTCTGGGCAGCTTACGACACATATAAAACATAGTAAAATATCAAACATTAAAAACTTCCCGATATAGGGCTGATAAGCCAACCATGAAGCTCTCAATAACATAGCAGCAGCAGAACCAGGGGAGGAGCAAGGTGGCCATGATTTTTCCTGTGGGTATCTGTATGCTCATTTGTTTATGTCTGCTCTGCTCCCTGATTTAAATGAATATTTGGTATGAAGAGGCATATTATGTAGAAAGGCAAGTTAAGCGTTACAGAATTAACCAAGTTCTGAATTGCCACTGAAACCTTTCTGGTCTTTTATGGTATAAAAGGAAGCCACACAGCTACTCCTTCCATTTCACATGCCCTGAAATTTTCATTGATTAATGCTTCTGACTGCCAAGTTTTCATGTTTTGCTCCTTAAATATAAGGGCTATAAACTTATTATTTAAAATGGAAATACTCAAAATTCTCCTCAGATAACTGCACTCCATGGTCACAGTAAACTCTGAATGACGTCTCCATCAGTACCCATTTAAAAACATATATTTTTGTGGCATGCTGACACAATAGTTTCAGCAATCCCAATCTGTATAAATCTCACATTTTGTTTGTGAACTCTCTGCCGCTGGTCTGAGTTTAAATAAGATGTTAAGACATTTGTTTCACTGCCTTTGAAAACAGTTCAAAAACTGCAGCTCATACCAAATTTGGCAGCCAGTTTATTAACTGGGACCATGCTGTCTGAGCACATAAACACCAATTCTAGCTCAACTACACTTGCTGCAAATTTGTTTCTGAGCCCAATTCAAAGTGCTGATTTGACCTATAAAGCCTTATAGAAATGTCTGAAGGGTGGCACTAATAGACTGGGTCTTTCCAATGGTAGCTTCCCTACTTATGGAAACACACCAACCTGTCATCTAAGAGGTTTCTCCAAACATACACAGATCCTAAATTTATTTTAAACAAATGGAAAACTTAGCAGCACTTTAAAAAACACACCAAAAAACTAGTAAACCAAGGAACCAAGGAAAAGGAAAATTGGGCCTTTAGCCATCCCGTATCTAAACAAGGAGTAAAATTATCTGGATCACACATGTATTTAAATACCACTCTAATGAAATTTATGCAGAATGCTTTTTTTTTTTTTTTACAGTAAAGACAAATTCACACAACTAGAGTCTCCCATTATCAGACCCTACACTATTCTAGGAATACAGATACAAATAAATTATATGGGTGTGGCTACTGATATGGTTCCTTCAAACATGAACAGTGTCCTAAGTGACCTTCCTATTCAGGATACATTCCAGTGACCATCCAGAATGCTTTTATGTCTCTTGCTAAAGCTAAACACAGTTCAAGCCCCACAACTGGAATAAGAATTCTGAGTATTAAAATATGCAAATTTATAGGGCCGTTTATACATTATCTGTCCCTATAAACAGCCTAACTGCAGCTTTTGTACCAGCTGAAACCTCTGGACCAGGCCCAAGGGTAGCTGCACAAATAGTGCATTGCTGTAATCAAGTCTTGAGGTTACCAATACATTAATCACGGTGGTCAAGCTATTCCAGTCCAATATTAGCTGGGGTTTGCTTACGAGCCATAACTCGTAAAATCACCATGGTATGGTGTGCAATGGGAAGAGAAAGTACACAAACCCAAAGTTCCTGGATGATTATGCATGCAACACAAAACTATGGTTTACTGTCAGAACATTTTTTTTGTGCTCCTTTGATCTGTGCTTCTGAGCTTGAAATGTAATTTTAAAAATAGCCTGTATTCCAGCAGCACATTGTTTAAACACACCGATAAGAACAGTGGCACCTAAGCAAAGCACACAAAGACAAGCAACACTAAGCCAGTCTAAATACCCTCTCTCACACACATATCCTTTTGCCAATTACATTTACATCAAGAGACACATGGAAGATAGAATATGGACACAATGTTAGGATATAAATCTGAAGTGCCACTAAAAGGTTACAATTAGCAAAACACAAAATGGCACCAAGCCAGGAAAGCAGAAGCTAATGTTCACAAAAATAAACAATACTATAGCAGACTCAAGACACCAGATTTTATTTTAAATATTTTATATCACTATTTTAAAAAATCAAAGCAGTTCACAACATAAAAACATACACTAAAACCATTTTAAAAAAAATTAAAATATCAGAATTACTTTGTAAAAAGTTAGTAGAATTCAGTGTTAATGATTAGGATTAGGTGTGTTTTCAGGAAATGTCCAGAGCATGCTACTGTCATTGTTCCCAAATAATTTGGGGGGGAGCATCCCAGAGGAAAGGTACCACCACAGAGAAGGCCTGTTTCTGACAGGTGGCAATTTGCAGTTCATGGCACAGCTAACAAGGTGTCCCATGAAGATGCAATTGGTCTATACATGAGGAGGCAGTTCTGTACGTAACCTGTAACTTTAATCACATTCTGTACTTTTCACGTTTAATAATCATCTACCACAACTATTTTTATGACTCCCAACTTATACTATCATCTTTTATGCCAGAAAACAATGGGGGCCATCATAACTGATTCCAGCCACAGAAACATTTTGAAGTCACACTGCACTCGATCCACATGGCTTGTGATCGTGCAGATAGATCAACAATTGTCTGATCACAGGAAAGTACAAGTCGGCAACCTTGATTTCAACCCTTGCTAAATCAGCTGATCTTATCAATGCTATGATCTATCAGAACAAGGATATTGAGGCTTTTTTATCACAAAGAGGCTACAATATGTCAGCTTGTGCTTTTTAAAACAATAGTTTCTCAAGAACATATTTAGTATGTAGAAGGCACTACCCTTTTCCCCTTTAGATTACAAGCTTCTTTTGAACACCTACATATGAACCACCTGACCAGTATCTGGCAATGGTATTTAAAGGCAGAATTTTAAGCAAAGAAATATTCTACAAGTGTTTGCAAAATGTATGTAGATGGAAGTCAAATTAAATACCCCCCAACAGCTGTAGCCATAAATGAAATTTTCCTGGTACTTCTAACTCCTCCAAATCAAAGGGCCACAGAAACATGAAGATAAAAGTATTTTAATGGTGCAGTTCTGTGCAACTTACATGAGAGTTTTACTGAACTGGTACTTAATTCTGAGTAAGCATACATAAGACATATTGTGGCACAAGTCTTTATAGATCAAAAGACTACTAAGTAGATTAGTGGTGGGAAAACTCTGACCTTCCATATATTGTTGAACTACAACTCCCATCATTTATAAGCATTGGCTATGCTGGGTTGCACTGACAGGACAACAACATGTGGAGGGCCACAAGTTCCCTATCCCAGAAGTAGACTGGGTGCATGTCACACTTAAAAGACTAAGAAGATGACAGGAATCATTGGGTCAAGATGAGAAATCAGACCATGCAAATATATGCAGCCAACACACCCTAGAAAAACAGGAAAGGGTAAGAAGATGGAACAGGTGACCTTCTAACATCTAACTGCTGTTTTTTCATCCAGTCACAAAAGGTGACCTTGAAAGATTACATAAATCATCACCTATCATCTAACTGCTTGCTCCCTTTCCCTCCCTAATTCAAATTCTTGCCCAACAGGATAAACTCTGGAAGGAATGGTGGTACCATTGCAGAAAAGATGGGGAAATATGTATCCTTCCCAAAAAAGAAAAAACTTAAGTAACAGTCAAAAGAATAGAAAGGGAAAGGCCAGTGTTACCTTACATCAATACATAGTTGTGAAATTTGCCTTACATTTAAATCAGACATTTTCAAAGAGGGATGATTGGGGCAATATAGAATGCTGCATTTATCCTTCCTCTCAAAAGGGGCCAGACAGGTTTACTTCTCTAAATCTAAGTCTGGTAGCAGTTGACAAAAGAAGCCTTAAGGAGCACCTTAAAGACTAAGTGATTTTATGTGACAGAAGCTTTTGGGAACTAGCATTTTATCTGATGCAAGAAGCATTATCCTCAGTTGCCAGAGAGACGCCAGCTGTTGAGGAATGTAAGCAGTTTAGCTAAAATAAAATACATGAACTGCACCTTATGCATTTCATGGTCTTTTGCTCCATTCTTTTACAGGGTCTTCTATGCTCCCTCTCCCCCAGGTATGTGTGTATTTGCATCCCTCTACCAACTGGATAACACATCATGCATCTGAAAAAAAGTGTGTGCTAGTCTATGAAAGCTTCTGCCACAATGAATCTGTTACATCTTTTAAAAAGTTATATCTATAATCTGCCTGTTGAAACAGAAATCCCACTGAGTTCAATGCAATGCAATCCTGGGAAATTGGATATAAGATTGCAGCCTTAAGGTACCCCAAGATTCTCTCCTTTTTTGTTGGCATCTGCCTAATACATTATTCATTTCAGCTATTTTTATCCCCCATCCTCCAGCAACAAATATGGCTAACAAGTTCAGCTGAGAAACCCAGAGTGTGTCCACCACCTAAAAAAAAAAAAGATTTTAACAACCACCTTAGGAGGTAGATCAAGCTGACTAGCCCCAAGGTCACCCAGGGAGCTTCAGTCCTGATTTGGCACTCTGTAACTACTACTATTACTACTATTCCACTCGAGGCTAACCCTGTGGTATTTGGCTGGAGTGGTAACAGCACATCTGGAGCCTCCAAGCCCATTCTCTAAATATGGGAATCCGCGAGAGTCTCTCTGAGAGAATCTTTTGGGTTGAAAAAACAAGCCTTCTCCACTGGAGGGGGGCGGGGGTGGGAACAGCAATCACCATGCTATGTGGCCATGGCTCAAAAAAAGAAGGGTGACCCACACAGGAGGGCTACGTTAAACCCAAAAACTCTCGTGGGTGTGTGTGTACGTGTGTACGTACACACGCGGACACACACGTTAACCTCCGTGACGATAATAATTAGAAACAGCGATAAGGAAAGGCGAGCCCCCCCCCCCACAGACAGACTGCAAACGACCCCCCCCCCTCGCCGCTCGGTACCCACCACCTGGGCGATCTTGAGCCTTCCGAAGGTGCCCCTCAAGTAATCGGGGTCGCAGCGGAGGCCGCGCAGCCCGTGGCCGTGACTGACGGGCTCGGTGGTGGGCTGGTAGGGGCTGCTGGCGCCCGAGATCATGGAGGTGCTCGACGCTTCCCCGTCGAAGCCCTCCAGGTCCTCGGCGCGCCTCATGTCGCGGTTGCTGCTGCTGCCTCCTCCGCCGCCGCCCTCCTCCTCCTCCTCCTGCGCCTGGGGTGGGGTCGGGGCCGCCTGGGAACTTCGGCTGGCAGAGGAGAAGAGGAAGGGGAAGGTCTCCTCCTGGCTTCAGGCAGCGGGCGGGGAGGGCGAGGACAACAACGGCAACGGCGGCGGCGGCGGCGACAACGCCGAGGAAGCGGGAGGCATGTTGGGTCGCCGCCGCCGAGGCTGCCGAAGCGAAGCGGACCGCCCTGCCCTGCCCGCTTCGATCCCGTCCGCCGCGGGCGTCTCCCCTCCCCTCAGGCCGGCCTTCCGCCTCGGGAGCCCCACAGCGGGCGGCGTCGCCTGGGTCTTCGCTTCCCGCCTCTCTCACGAGGTGAAGCTGCAGCCGCGGCCACCAGAGACGCCGCCGCCGCTCCCGCTGCCTGCCTGCCTGCCTGCCTGCCTCTCTCCCTCCGGGACTTGCCGCTGCTCCTCGTCGGCGGAAAGGGAGGGAAGAGGAAGAGGGAAAGCCCGCCCTGAAGCGGAGTCAAGAAGGGGCTCGGCTGAGGAGGCGGCAGCCGCCGAGGGCTCTGCCCCCTCAGGGAAGGTCCTGAGCTGGACTCAGGCCCGGATCCTGTGGGGAAGGCAAGGGCTGCGCAGAGGAAGGTCGCCGCCGCCGCCGCCTCGCCATTTCCTCCCTCCCCGCCAACCGCGAACGCGAGGTAAATAGGGAGAGAAATAGGTAGTGACACGCACGCACACAAATATATAGATGCACAAATACACATACACAGAGAGATTTTTTTATACAGTACACTCTTTCCCCACATATTCAACAGTTAATTTGGGGGAGGCGGGGTTCACCTGTTGAATTCTTAGGCGCCAGATGGAGCAGAACAACGACGCATCAGTCAGCTGCGTCCTGCAAAGTTTTCAAAAGCCACAAATACTCTCAAAGGTATTTGAACACTTAACATTGAAAATGCTGATACACTGTTACACCCCCACCCCAGTCTCCATGAACAAGTCAAGATTCCAGTGGTCCAGGCACTAACCCCAAGGTTTATATTTCCTTTGAAAGGAAGGCGCAGCAGAGATGTCTTTATGATACGTGGCTTATATACAACCTGGAGAGACACGCAGCGTTCACACTCCAAGAGGTTCTTGCTTCTCCCATGCCAGTTTTGGATGCCACCAGAAATCAACCGTGGCCCACTGCTCAGCTTGCTGCATTTTAAGGGCTGCCACTTTTCTCTCCAGCTTACCTCCAAGCCAGGTGCAACCCTAAACCACAACCCTCCCTCCAACTCTGGCGTTTGTCCTGCTAACTAACCCAGAGCTGACCCCATTGATAACTGCCAGAGAGACTCTGCCTTTTTAATGGCTCATCACCTTGCATTTTGTTCTTTGTGATGGCTCTTCTCCCAAGTGATTTCCTCAGCACAGAAAAACTAGTTTGGCCTAGATTTTGATACTGCTAAATTCAGTGTCTTGCGGCCTCTCTTAATAAGGCAAGCATTGATTAAACTACAATACCCACTAGAACCTGAAAATTATGGGAGAATCTGGCACCCAGGAATTTAGGGGAGTCAAAGCACCCACCCACTAACTCTTAACAATATGAGTCAGTTCTTCCTGGTTTTTTGTTGTCTTTATCCAAAGGGAAACCTGCTTTCCTTTGCATCCTTTGAAGATGTCCTTTCATGTGTTTTAAGGCCTTTCTATGCTCAGTAAGCCCTCACAGCTGCAGATTAGAATGCACATCTTATTGGAGGAACAAGTACTAGCCTACTTGGTTGATTTTCCATCTCACATCTGTAGTGAAAACTACTGCCAAGGTGGGTTTTCAGTTTCCATGTCAAAAGGGAACCTTGCATGAATCAGAGATACAACACGAGTTTTAAAGTATTAACACCCCAGTTCTAAGCATGTTTACTCAGAAGTAAGTCCCACTACATTAAATAGAATTTACTCTTAGGTGCATGGGATTGAAGGTTCAGTATTTCCTATCTATCCAAGAATGTATAACCTGTAAAGTATTCTGGGATCTGCACATTTGCAGCAAATGGCAGAATAGCCTTAAAGTGATCTTTATGCTCTTGAATATGATCTTAAATACAGGAATGCAGCTGGAGTGTGTAAAGTGTAACCCAGCCATTTTATACAACAGTGTTTTGGTTTATTAAGGCTGCATCTTTTTATGTTATTTTTATATTATGGTACATTGCTGCAGTAGTTTCTGGCTGTGAAGCAGTTTATAAAGCTACATCTTAACCAAAAGGCCAAGAAGCAATAAATCTGCAAAATTAATTCAAATAAGTTTGGGGTTTTGGAACACAAGAAGGAATGTAAATCATTACGGTTTAAATGGACATAAAATAAAACCTTGCATTAGATACCTGAAACTGTGGGGGGTCACTTACAGTAATGAATTTTAAGACAGAGAAATTCTGGAACAAATTTCTGAAACATGCCTTTGTTATCCTTCCTTATAATTACAGGAATTTAAGGTGACATGTGTGAGAGAAAGACAGATATAGAGATATGAAACATTAAAAACCCCCTGTAAAATTAACATTGGCAGTAAAAGCAAGAAAGCTCACACAAAAAAACCCAGAACTGTCACAGCATTAGATTATACATTAAAGTCTGGACAAATAAAAAGGTCCATGGTTACCCCATAAAGCTGTTTTAAAAAAGAGATTAGACAAATTCATGGAGGTAAATGCTATCAATGGCTGCTAACTATGGTGGCTATGCTCTGCCTCCACTGCCAGAGAATTATGCTTCTGAAAACCACAGGAGAATGCACTTGTGCTCGTCTTGCTTGCAGGCTTCCTACAAGTTGGCCACTATGAAAACAGGATGCTGAACTAGATGGGCCATTGACCTGATCCAGCAAGGTCTTCTTATGTTCTTACCTAAGTTATGTAAATCTGCTTCAAGTTCCTTATATCCAAGATCCCATCAGTTGATATACCAAGTTCAGTGTAATGGACTTCGAGACAGCTTTTCCTTTTTCACTGCAATTTTTTTTAATCAAGCACAAGGCAAGAATAAAAGGCTACTTGAGCTGCTGGCAAAATAGCTTATTTATTTCCTGGAAAAAAATTCTTGAAAGCAAGATATTTTTGGCAAACTATAATCTCTGGTTCCCTCAGTTGGAAACAATTGAGCATACAGGACACGCTCATCATTGAAAAAAATGCACATTTAATAATAATTTTAAAAACCCTTATTCCGAGTATATACCCTTTTATAACATCTGATCAAGAATGAATCCAAATATATATCGCCTAGTTTAAAATCTGGGTGTAAAAATCCATAGTTAATAGGTTTATAAATATTGGGAAAAGGTTTGTTTGTTTGTTTAAAAAGGTTCTAAAGCCTGGATGCCAACAGAGATGAAAGCAAAACAGTCACACCAAAGTGATGCAAAGCTGACATGGGTGCTGCTGTCATTTAGGAACGATCAAAGGCTGCCTGATCTAAATAACTTTCACTTTTCTCCTGGGCACATTGCATATTTATGAAGACTTTTTGTATTGCGTTGCAGAGGACATTTGTGATTTCTACTGCCCTGATGTTTAAAACTACACAAGTGATAAACTCCAAAACACCAGTTTCTTCATTTCTTGTAACTCTTGGTGGTTTAGCTCAGGACACCAGCAAGCAAAAGGCTAGGCGCAAGACTAGTTTGCCAGCACATTGTGATCTGCTTTGTATCCTGAAGGTCTGATGGTCAATTCCTCCAACATCTGGAGGGCCACAGAGCTCTTCTATGCAATCAGTCTATAGTCCAATGAAGTATAGTGGAAATAGGATAAAGAAAGGTACAGGTGTAGCAAAACAAAAATTTATGAAATCTGTTTTGGAACAAATTATATGAAGAACCACCTTCCCCCAGATGAATCTGCTCACACACTGTGCTCCAGATCAGAGTTCTTCCTCCATGTCCCCTTGCTATCAGAAGTTTAGTTGAATGGAACATTATTCATGACCTTTATAGGCACCCAATTTGTGACATTTCATTTCCCGGCAAGCCCAATTGACTCCTTCCTTAATAGTTTGCCAATGAATTGTAAATAATATTTTATTTGGCCAAGCCTTCATTTGGACTTTTAAGTATTCTCCGAAGTAAGTATATTTTAGCATGCTGTATACATGTTTTATTTCATTTATTGTATTTTGTTTTTGAAATCGTATGCCACTTTGGAAACTTATTTGGGCCAAAAGACAAAGTAAAAAACAACTGGATAAATAAAATGGGTGATGTTTGTGAGAAGCTAATTCAGAGGTAGCCAATGTAGTCCAAAACAACTGGAGTGTACCACAACCCCCCCTGAAGCCCAGTGGTTAGGGAGGGTGGGAGTCCATAACATCTGGAGAGCTCCATGTTGGCTATCCCTGGGGTAGTTCATTCTGTTGCTCTGGTGTGATGTCCTGAATAACTTAACCAGCACTACATAATGGGCCCATGTTTATTTGCCCTATGTTCAAAAAGCAATAGACACAATAAGCTTCTGAGTGGTTTCTCTCCCCACTCTCATTACGGTATATCTAGCTTCACAATGTGAGACATACTAATCAGCAAATCAATCACCAAATCAATCTACTCATCTTGTCTTTTCATGCTTCAGACACATTTAAAAAAAAAATTCTTGAATGCTGCATGCCTTAAACTTAAATGTGATTTCAGCCATCTGTTTGTTTGTTTGTTTGTTTTAAAAAGAACAATTTCAAAATACAATATTCTGCTCTGGGGAAAGGGAGTGAGGTTTGTGATGTCTCAGTTCCTGCCACTCAGTTCAATAAGTAGAAGAAATAGGATCACAGCAAAAATCCCCCAACAAGCTGATGTTAAAGCACCAAAAAGGGCTTAATAAAAATGTAAATGTATACAGGAAAAGTTACCTATATGAAAACCACAGTACTTTATATTTTGTATCTAAACAGTAAACAGACACCCTTTGTATGTGATCTTGTATAAATGCACATGGTCCATCATTATGTATGTTAGGGCTAAGGCTTCTTTTGAAATGCACATCTTTTAGACTGAACAAGCTGATTCTCCTCACTTCATCAGTGTTTCAAAGGAAACTGTATTGTAATGCTTGTGATTTGTCCTGAGTGCTGCTACAGTCCTGTTTACTAACAGCATTTCAAGCTACAAAGCTTAACGCTCACCACCTAAACTACTGGTATGTCATTATCCCCACCCATTTTTGTCACCACCATCAAAATTGTTTGGGTCTTAGGTCCCAGGCTGGTGGTTAGTCCCCCCCACCCACCCATCCCAGCTTTGTGAGAAGCAGTGAATTAACTCATAGAACAAACTGGCAGATTGTCACAATGGCTCAGCCATTAGTCCTCTCCAAAATGGCCGTTATTGTGCACTGCAAGGCAGCCATACAAACAAATTATTGTATATAAAGGTCAAAACATCCTTTGCCTCAAACCACAATTTCAGAACTGCCCTGCTTAGTAAAAAAAGCAATTCAACACTGGTAAAGCAGTCTTGGTTGGTGTTTATTGAAGCCATTAATTAAAGAACATGTCCTCATTTTTGCCAGCACTAGAAAGCAAGATTCCACATGACTGCACCTGGTTAAAGCCATACAACTGGACTAAGGGTTGTGTTGGATACATCTGCAGTCCTCATTGGAAGTTAAAAACATCAATAAACTTAGTCATATAGGAGAGTGAACTTTCATTTACAGCATGGATATGGTTAAATTCAGTCACTTTCAATGTAGTTAAATTAAATAAAATACAACAAGTTCTGTTCAGTTTAAACAAGTTTTAAAATGCCAATAAAAAGTGCAAACTTTAAAAAAAAATCAAGCAGCATAAACATAGCATTTTGATGGAGGGCCAATCCTTAATCCTTTATATTTGCCTTCTCTCTTCAAGTTGAATAGATTATTACTTTAAGTTTTAAACATGAACAGTAGATGCAATCAATATACCGTATATAAATATAGCCATGTAATAATTTTAACAGTCTACCATACAAGTGTATCCTGAAAAATAAAGTTAATTGTATTTTTAAAATGTAAAGGCTTTTGCAGTTTGGCCTTTGGTTCCAATGCTTGAGAACACCAGAAAAGACAACTGTGCAGCTTTCCAAAGTTGCTAGACTTTGGCAACCAAAAAACACTACATTACTTACAGCTTTCTTCCTTTGAGAAACTAGGAGCATTCACTTGCAGAGTTTCCTTAAGCACTATCCGAGTAGAGGTGGGAAATCAACTTCTGTTTGGATCCAAGCACTCTTTTGCACAACTGGAAAGTGGTATGTTACTGGCTTTTGCTCATTTGCAGCAGTTCTAACATTCATTTTATGAAAATGAAGAAACAAAAACAAAAAAACCCCAGTAGCCACTTGTACACATTATTGATATACAAAGTGAATTATCTGCATAAATGACAAAAACATCAACAGAAAGAGGCAGTTGTGTACTGAAGGCTTGCATTGGAACCGCATACCATCACAAAACACTTGCTTGTCCAACATACTTGTTTCCAATATATTATGCCTTATCTCTAGGCAGCCAAAATCAGCTCCAGCCTGGCCAGCCAATCATAAGGCTGGTTCTATGCCTTTTGCACGTGTGGCAAGGAGATTGAGACAGTGGTAAAGTTCCCTATGCTAGAACTCAGCATGAACTCAACCATCCCAACATGCCATGCACTTATGCATGGCATAAAATGTGCAGCTGCCTAACAGTATAATAAAGCTGCATGCCACAAGGACAGGATGCAAGTCACATCTGCTAGAGTGGCCACAGTTTTCTTTAACATACTTCTGGCAAATCATATGCCAGCAGAACCACACACCAAATTGCCCCAACCACAACTCGTCAATTTAAAATACAGGCAACTGTGGATGTAACTGAGGTTCTGAAATTATAAAAATGTAAAAAAAGGAAAGGAAAACAACAACACATAACTGGCACAAGTAAACATGCTTTTAAGTTAATGCAAGTAAATACTCTTAGCTTTCTAGATAGTGTTAGACAGACTTACAAAAACAAAGAGGCGGCCTCTTGATGTAACACAGGGTTTGCAATTACATCCAGTACTGTGTTAGTGGTCAATTCATTCTGTATATTTAACAATATATATATGTATGTATATATAAATATTAGGGGTGTTCTATTCAGAAACAAGATTCAGCATAACACACAAATCCTTATCAATAAAAAGTAAACTCTGCATAATTCATACGGTGGTTTTTTCCCTTCTGTGTGTTGATTACAAAGATGTTTAGTACTATAACGCAAGGTAGTGTTTCTTTTTCAAATATATCGTACAGAAACTCAAAAGTGCCATTTCAGTTAACTGTGGGAGTCTTTCATAGCTCAAGCTGGCCATGGGTAATTATTTGAGTAGCAATGAGGGACAATTGTAAGATTCCTTTCCACATTTAAAAGGCTACACTAAAGGGCTATAATGATGTCATTAGTTTCTATGTTTTAACTATGTAAACCTACAAACACGAGTAATTTACTGCAAAGTGGAACAAAAATTTTGGGAGCCTATAAGAAAATTATTACAGGTTTCACAAACCTTAAGGCAGGACTGAGTTTTCAGCTACTAAAAGAAAGATTTGTATTTCATAACACATTTCATCATGGGAAAGTGATATGTCACTCATTGCTCTTAATAGGCCATGTGATTGGCATTTAGAAAAGGGAAAAAAACCCAAGGCAGAAGCTATGAGAAAACAGGATTCAAAATTATACATTACTATAAAAAGTTACTGAGTTATTCAAAGTAAAGTCAAACAAACAAAGACTGTTTGTACTACAGTGCACAAGAGGTTCAAGCACCTTCCAAAAGACATCAGTCACTGTGCCAGGCACTTGGTCTAATCAAGCTTCTCCCTGTGTCAGCTGTGACAAAAAGGGCACCCACCACATTTCATGTAGCTTCTTGTTAAAACAAAAAAACAAAAATGCAATTTATAACAAGAAAAATTCCCATGATACTCAGCATATAAGCTTTGGACACTTTCCAATTGTAAAGGCTTTTGTTTTTAAAACATGATTATCTGATCTCTATTCAACACAGGATGTATTAACACTGCTTTTCTCCAGTCTGTCCAACATACTTTTCACTTCTGAGCCAGATCTTGCACTTATTTTAAATGCAGCATCTTACACTCTCTTCATCTAACCATCACTCTACTACACCAGATTCTCTCCAAGTATAAATATGTTTTGAATGGCCAACTCCAGTATACTTGGAAAAGGGGACTTCGTTCATCCTTAGTGCCAGCAGCCACTGGTGGCTTTTCAACAGGAATCCCGCATCTCACTTCTCTGTGCTCTTCCCTAGGAATTGCAGCTGCACCTTGTTTGCCACCCAAATCAAGAGAATTGCCCTATTTATATTCTAAAATGGTTATCTTAAAACAGAGGAATTTTATATGCAAATCTTCCTGAATGTGCACTTGATACTGGGACAAGCCAATGAAGGTTAAATTTCATTTCCCCCTGCCCCAAGAAAAACTTATAGCATCTGCCATAGCAGAGAACTCCTGGTCTTATCAGATCAATGTACATAGTTATTTGGTCATTTACATATGCAGGTTCAAGCATTAATCAAGCTTCGTTCTCTGTCGGAGAGGAGTTGGTCGTTACCATAGAGTCTGGTTTGCGAGTCATTCTATCCAGTTCTTCTTGGACATTCGTCAAAACCGTTTTTTGCCCTAAAGAAAACTTGAGGTTACTATTTCAGCCAAAGCACTAAAATAATAAAACAGTTGCAAACATGCTTTCTATGTCGTTGTGGAAGATTCTAGAATCACAACAATAAGCAGAAACCAAGGTGTGGATAATTTAGACTGGGAACGGCTTAATTCTCTGTGAGACACAGCTCCAGGATCATTTATTTATGAAAATATTTGGCTTTGACATTAGCCAACCATCCATGGATTTCAGTATGGTCTATGCAGAGTAAGTTAATATGGAAAAATATTAATGCTTTTAGAAGCATAGGAAGCTTCCTTATACTGAACAATCTGAGTATTGTCTACACTGACTCGCAGCAGCCCTTCAGGGTTTCAGACAGGTGACATTCCCAGGCCTACCTGAAGAT
Organism: Podarcis muralis; assembly: GCF_964188315.1. Lineage (NCBI taxonomy): Eukaryota > Metazoa > Chordata > Lepidosauria > Squamata > Lacertidae > Podarcis > Podarcis muralis. Next base: position 45,970,933 of record NC_135661.1, on the reverse strand, counting down.
GCTACAGATTGAACATAGGATCTTCTGCATGCAAAGCAGATGTTCTACCACTGAGCTAGGGCCCCTCCAGTGCTGCATTAGGCTCCAGACAGTACCTGATTTTTTGGCTGTGGTCTGCACTCCTCCGGCACCAGGACTCCCAGGAGAGCCAGTCTTTTTACTCAAGAGACTGTTGAAGAAGCTGGCTAGCACACCTTCACTTGCAGCGTTATCTAATTAAAAGGAGGGGAGAAGTTTAAAACACACAGGACCGTGGCAGATTAACAATCCTTTATGTTCAAAATATACGAAAGGCATAAAATGATGCATGGGAGGGAAATGAATGTTACAAAGAATGTAATTCCTAACTGGCATATCAACCCATTCCCTTTTCAAAGAGGTCTATACAAAAAATTAAACATATTTAAATACAGTGCTACCTCAGGTTACAGATGCTTCAGGTTACATACGCTTCAGGTTACAGACTCTGCTAACCCAGAAATAGTACCTTGGGTTAAGAACTTTGCTTCAGGATGAGAACAGAAATCGCGCCGCGGCAGCCCGACGGCAGCGGGAGGCCCCATTAATCATAAGGTTAAGAACAGACCTCCAGAACGAATTAAGTTCTTAACCCGAGGTACCACTGTATATTGTCTTATATTTTATTCCTGCTTCCCAATTTACTGGCTCTTCTAGCAAAACTGGTCATCACTTCCATTCAGAAATAAAACTGTCTTCCTTGTTGTGTCCTAAATTGTGTCAAGAATATATTAAATCCCATTACTTCAATAGTCAACGAAATCTGATTTTTTCTGCTATAATTATATTATTATTATTATAGGAGATTATTATAGTTATATTATTAAACTATGGATACAAGTATTGTTCATAATTCTTTCCATCCCTGATAACTTAAAAAACATTTTTAAGCCCCAACAGCTGCCCACTGAGTATGCCACATGAACATTTGATTTTATCACTACATTAGTATCTGCCTTTCATCTAACAAGCTCTGTGTTCCAAGAAAAGATTACAAACAAAATAGGTTGTTTAAGTTGCCGTGCATACTTTTAATTGTTGGATCTGGCTTCTTAACAGATGCTATTGGCGAGGCACTGGGGACAGTGACAGGGCCTGCCCTGCCCTGGGGTCTTGGTGATCCGGAAGGCCCTCGTGCAGGAGATTCCTGGACAATCACAAATTGCAACAATGCAATTAACAATAAAGAAAAAAAGAGAAAAAATGCAACTGCTAAAGTGTACTCCAGCACTTCTTTGCTCAGAGATTCCCAAATTACACCAGTGAACTTCTCCAGATTAAAGAGAATTGAGGAAGCAACAGCAATTTATATTTTGTAAAAAAAAAAATAGCAGCTCTCTGCAATTTAAAAGTAAAATTTCAATTTCAAATCTAATTGCATAAATTACTTTATGTTTGGGTTTAGTGAAATATAAGGAAAACTGCTATCAGTTAAATTTTAGAGATTCCACTATTTTTGAGTGATACTGGCTGCGTTCAGACATAATGTTAATCCACAGAGTGTGGTTTGTTTAAAATATGACTAATTTACCTGTGCATGCAGTTTGAGCACTCCCACTCTGCTCCTCCCTTCCTCTGCTTCCTGATCATGGCTAGTTTGGAGAGAAATAAACCACAAGCACTGCCTCACACATAACACTAAGCCTGTTGTTTCATAGTTTGCTTCCCCACTCAACTAAGGGTGAAGTGGGAGAGCTTAAACTGCACACACCAACACACAGCTCATGCACAGTTAAACAAAGCATTCTTAAAATGAACTGTACTCCAGAGCTTACTGTTACATCCCAATGCAGCACACTAAGTTCTCAGAATGGGTTCCCCCTGCAGTGTGTTTTCTTTCTTTCCTCTTTTTAAATGTTCAACCTCTTTACACATACACAGCAGACGTCGTTCTCAGACTTTATTTAGTAGCTTGTGCTTCCCTAGTCAATTGCCCATATATCATTTTGAGAACTCTGGAGTTTGCTGTAGAAATTGCATGTTTTCAATGATACCCCATTTATCACTGTAAAAAGTTTGTCAATTTCAAGTATCAATTTTTGGGTATATCTCAGGCACAGATTTGTAAATACATTCAGCTGGCAAAATTATCTATTAACATAGTGTAACAAAATAGCAAAACACCTTCAGTTGCTTGGGATACTTTTTAAAATGTTATGCATAAACTGCATGCAATATTCCAAAAAGATACTAAGCAAGCATTCCTACAAACACATACTTACAGAAGCTCTTGTAGGTGTGGCTGGCTGCTTGGCAAGGTGAGACTGAAAAAGAACAAAGAGCTCTTAAATATACTAGGGGGAAATGACCCAAAATTTAAAAACGTGTGGCAATGATGCTATCTTGTGAACTTGAGCTTAACCTTACTCAATGTGACTCTGGCACTTTTACAAAGTTATTCGCAAATGATATCACTAGAGGGCACCAGAATTAAACAGGAAAAGAGGTAGGATTCTGCAGTACAGTTGCATCACATCATAAGTGGGGGTTAAGATCCAAGAGTCATGTTTATGCAAAAATGAAACTGTTGATATAGGCTTCTCAATGATGCTATGGAATTCTTCATGCTGTTGTTAAATGCTTCATGTGATAAAGCTGAGTCGCATCTTATACACATGCAAATTCAGCTCAGCTGCAGTCCATTTCAGCCTTTTTCTTCTGCCAGCGTCTCCCTCTGCCTCCCTCCTTCTGCTGGCTTCTGCCAGTCACTTATGTGGAGGAGTGAGGGGAGGCAGTGGAGACATAGGAGAGGCCTCCCCAAGGGATTTCCTCCCCACTTGCCAGCAAAGGAAAAGTAATTTTGGCTATATGTGATTTTCTTACCTGCTGCTTCATAAGAAACACTTGTTCATCTTCTGCTGCAAGTTCTTTATCATGAACTAACTGATGAGAAGAGGAATAAAACACAGAAAACTTCATTATAAACCAAAAATGGTTGCACAAATTGTAAGGGGGGCATTACCATGAAAAGTTGTCTATACAGTAAATTATTCCTTCAGTGTCCTAATAATCTGGGATAATTCCTACTCTCTGCTGTCTGACACAAGTTATGTAGTAGACGTGTGTGTGTGTGTGTGTGTGTGTGTGTGTGTGTGTGTGTGTTTACATGCATGCAACTCCAGTGAGGGAATCCTGCAGCAGGCACAGCCTGAGAGAATATCTTCCTAGCAGCAAAGATATAGTACCACAGCTGCTATGCCAACGTTCCCACACTTAGAGCCCCCTCAATGTTTTGTGACTCCAGTTCCCATCAGCCCCAGCCAACATGGTCAATGGTCAGTTGGTGGGAGCTTTAGTTTGAAAGATCTAGAAAGCGCCATGTTGGGAAGGCTGTACTATACTAGCCATGGAAGCTACAGGAAGGCAGGGAGCATGTGGAAGCTTCTGGCCACAACAACTCCTTGCACTTCTTTCTGACTCCTTTCTTGCTTGGCTGGTTTCAGAAGGGGGAGGGCAAGAAGCTCTGCTCAATTAGTACCCCAATTAGTATTCAATTCTTGTTGGATTAGAACCCCAAATCCATTAGGTCCTTAAACACATAGCAGCAGTAGCAGGCTGTTTGCTGGTTAAAGAAATGATTTCCAACTTGGAGGGCTTGAAGACAGATTCAGTTTAGAAGTGTCCTCCACCCCATGTTCCCCCCAAAATACAAGACACCTTATCCATAGACTCAATAAGAATTTAACAGATATGCTGTGAATATGTCAAGAATTTTTCAGAACAAAAACTTTTATATGCAAAGTCACAAATACAGTGGTGCCCCGCAAGATGAATGCCTCGCTGGACGAAAAACCCGCTAGACGAAAGGGTTTTCCGTTTTTGAGGTGCTTCGCAAGACGATTTTCCCCATGGGCTTGCTTCGCAAGATGGAAACGTCTTGCGAGTCTTGCGATTTTTTTCGCTCCCCCCCTTTTTCTAAGCCGCTAAGCCGCTAATAGCCTTTTAGCCGCTAATCCGCTAAGCCTTTAATAGCCGCTAATAGCGCTAATCCGCTAATAGGGTTGCTTCGCAAGACAAAAAAACCGCTAGACGAAGAGACTCGCGGAATGGATTATTTTCGTCTTGCGAGGCACCACTGTATATATATAGTCTGTGACCTGGCCTCCTCTTGTGCATCATTATTTTTTAAATGTATATCGATAACATTCCCTAGGCAGTTTACAAAATTTAAAAGGTAGGGTGGTATTCAACTAACTCATCCTCAGAGCAGACCCCCTGCAAACTGTGGACTTGGAAGTCAATTAATTTAAATGAAGCTACTCCAAGTATGACCAACGTATTTTAAAATATGTTGATTTAAACATCAAGATTAATAAAAATCCAGGACCAGCTGTTCTGCCAGCAACTCCATGGGAAATTATGATTTAGACAGAGCTGATCTACTGGAAGAGGTTGAGCCTATGCATTTGGGGGGGGGGGGTCCAGACTGCAGGTCACATGCTAAATCCCCTATCATCCTGATTCAATTTCACATAACACAACCCCAAATACACTGCATACATACACCAAATACACAGCAAGCAGTCTACAGCTAAAGCTTGCACCAGGATATTTAGAACTACATTAATCAATTTTCTTCTACTCATAGTTCATTGGATCCAAGCCACCATTCTTTTGTCTCGTCCCATGTACTACAAAATGTACTACATTTTGTCAGGGATTGAGAGCTGTGTTTTGTTTGCTTTTGAAACCTTCTGCATTAGTCCAATCAGACTTCAGTACACCTGCCTCACTGCAGTCCCCAAAGGGTTACAAATGTAAAAGGAATACTGTAGGCTAGGCAAATAAATGAGGGTGGCGGTTTATAAAGTCAAATTAATGGCTTCGCATTCTTACCATGGCTCAGGATACTGAATTCACTGTAGTGGTTACTTACAGCCCTGCACACTTGATAAAGTAATGTATAATTCAATGGTGCTTACCTTTCTTACAGGAGGTTTTACAATGAAGTCTTCATATGGATCTTCTGGTTTCACTGTTGTGAAGTTTTCATGTAGAATTGAAATTTTCTTTTCATTGTCCCAGCCAGCAGGTCTAGCAAGAGAAAGGATTCATGTCAGCACATCAGCACATCCTTTTTTTCAGAAGTACAGAATAATGGTGACTGGCACAGGTACATTTTGAAAATATTTGTTTAGCTTGCCTTTTCGCATTTGAGAAAAATACAGAAAAGTGTTATTACACTGTTGTACATTAAACGGGACATTCTTCATTCTCCCACAAAGCAAAACTGTCCTCAATGAAGAAGTATAATGCTAATTCACATTACTGTGAAATGCAGGAAACCAAAAGAGACCAATTCCCTGGATCACCTTACAGTCAACTGAAAGCACTACAGCACATCTCGGTGCACTGGCAAACACACACTCAGCAGGAAGATGGAGCCAATCCTGGCTCTAAGTGTACCTGCGTTGATCACATTTATACTTTTAAAACTGTGCTGTGTGAAGTGACCTTACAGCTGAAGAACTGCACCTATGCCTAGAAGGCAAGGATGAATTTGGTGCAACCTGCCACAAAACCATCACCCCTTTCCTTATGATCATTTGTAATCAGATGAGCCCTCAACTCCTTGGGGAGGAAGGAGACAGAAATATAACACACAAATGAACGTATGGTTTGTGTTGGCATTGGCCTTTATATTGGCCAAATATCCCAAAGAGAATGTTATGTGGAGTCATATTAGCTTAATTTTTCCTGAGCAGCACTACTATCCTTGCATGACACACCTGTGGCAAAAGACATTCAGGGATGGAGAAGCACCAGAGCAGCTTATTCCACTTCAATGGGAAGGGGAGATACTTGTCTCCTTGCAGAAACAACAGCAACTCCACATCAGATAATATGACCTGGTGCTTCAGAAAAGCAGTTCTAAAGTTCAGGCAGTAAATATGCAATCCTGAGTGTTCTTATTGGAAAGGAACTTCCATTAAATCAACGTAGACTGATTTCTGGCTAGCATGTTTAAGAGTTGTATATATATTGTGCTATCTTATTTATATTTAATCTACAACAGTGTCTCCTTTTCATCCATCAGCCCACCCCCCGACCAAAATCTTATTCTCAAATTAAAGGGGATTTTCAAGTCTTAGTGTAAATGTACAAGAAATTGCTCTTCAACTCACATGAAAACTGCATCCTTTTCTACCACTAAGGCAGGTGTGATAAAATGAAAGCCATATGTTTTATGTACAATGTACTTATATAACAAATCAAGATTCTTTTCCTCTTTAACTGATGAATAGATCAAGGCTGCACCATCTATTAATTTGCATTAAGGAAAACTTCTAAAATGTTATTAAGATCAATTGAAATTAATCTGCTAAATTTGCATTTTATGTTTTTTAAACAGAGCAAAGTTTCCAGAAATGAAATACTTGAAATACTGTAATGGGATGGGTCCTATGTGCAATTCCTTAACTTGAAATGGGCTGTACATTTCAGTGTCTAATGAAATATAAAAGAGAGCTTGAAAGTAAAAAAATTAAGGTGGCAACATGACTAAATGCAATCTGCTAGGTTTAAACAGAAAGTGCCATTCCTAAGTGATCCACAGTATTTACTAATATATGTATATATCATATAATACGTGTATTAATTCCTATTTATAATTAACTAATTGTACTTGCAGCACAATTCTATGCATGTCTACTCAAAACCATGACCCACCATGTTCAATGTAAATATGTAAAAATGGAGCAAGCATGGACATAGTGGGATTTAATTCTGTATCAACATGCAGAGGATTGCACTGTTAGTTGTACATAAAAAAATAATCTAAGATTGAGCAAATTTATCAGTCCTTAAAGGCTGCCACGCTACTACTGAAAAATAAAGTGTGGAGATAAAGTGTTCGTCTTTACGTATGCAGGACAAAAAATGAAATATACAGGAAACAAATGGTTTTTTTCTTTCAATAATGGGAAAGAAATAGCAGACTCAGACCATAAATTTGGGTTGAGATGATGGCATACTGAGCTTTATGTAAAGTAACAACGCTCAATATGGCACTGTTTTTTATTCCACTACTTATGCTCAAGTAAGAAAAAGATACATTGTAAGCAGAATCTACGAATGTGCGACTGAATGAAGTCAAAATGTTCTTCTCTGTAGTCAAGTTCCTTTTCTAATACACTCATTGCATCACACTGAAAAAGAAACACAAAGAAAAGTATTAAGAATTCTAAAAGCCTGAAGTGGAAAATGTGTGCAGAAAATACACACTTTTGCATAAATTAGTGTTCAAAGCAAGCTTGGGTTGGGGTCATTAAGCAAAATACTTCAAAAGCCAGATATTGCATACTATCGAGTTTGGACAGACAAAATGTCTTTTATTAAAATATCACAAAAGCACACATTTAAACTTCATAGACATCACATACTTTAAGACACCTTACTCCTCAGCTTTGAAACAAATGCAGAAAGGTGTTTTAATTTGCATATTCATGCTTCAGAAGATAAAAGTTTACAACTATTGATCACACTTTAAAGTTTGGGGCTTTTCTGTGGTGTGTGTATAAGATCTTCCATTCTCTGAATTTAACTGAAAGACATTTTACAGATTTGAAAATATGGATAATAACTAATAAATATGATAATAACAGAGAATCCTGAAGAAAGAAATGGACTGCACTCAATGCTCTTCCCAGGCATACTAAAAATCCAAATGTTTTTACATAAACACACAAATACTGACAATTACACTCTTTTAAATGGGCAGTGACAAACACTTGCAATGTATATCAGGATCACAAGAAACGCAAGAGGGCAATAAAACATATCATTAGCAATAACCAAAATACTTTCCAAGAATTGCCAGTAAACGAGAGCTCAAACTTACCTTTGTACAAACTACTATCACAGGGATGCCGAGGTTGTGAGTCAGAACATTATCTCCAAGTGGTAGAATTACATTTTCATCATCTTGTCCTGATGGGCCTCTTCTCTGCGGTGACCCCTGATACCCATCTTCAGGTTCTACATATTCCTGAAAAGCCTTCACAACTATGATAAAAAAAGAATAGTTTTACATGTAATTATAAAATACTTTGGGTGATATACAGCACTGGGTGAGGGTAATTTCTCATTCCTGCCCCTTCCACTTTGGAGGGTCCCTCAACCTTTTGGAACCTATCTGGTGGGCACACAGAGCCTGGAGACGAGGGGAGAGAAGAGGGAATTCTCTTTGCTGCCAAGCACCACTTGAAAATCACTCTTTAAAGTTATGCAAAGGGGAATATGTTTTGAGGTTAAGCAAAATGTGGAGGTTCAGTAAAACTATTTATTGTTTTTTAAGCTATCCTTCATCCTTTTGGATACCAGGGAAGTTTGCAAAATAATCAAACAAAAATACAGAAGAGTTACTAAAAGATTAAAATGTCTAAAAGAAATTACACTCATAAACAAAATCAGTACAGAAGAAGCAACATATCAATTGTGAGATTCCAAACAATGTTTACCTCAGAGGAGAAGATGAGTCTTCAATTGACCAGCTAACTGACCAGGAAGGGCTAGGTAACAACATGCAAAAAACTCGGGATCCTGCTCTATGGTTCCCAAAGAAGCCAAGGTGCTTTTAAAAAGGTCTGAAGTTAGCATACAAATCCTGACTTGTATGGGAGAAACAAACCAGGATTCCTCCCAGGTTCCCACATTGCAACAGGCTAGCAGTTCCTGGTTAGTTTTACCCACCTGCACAAAGGGTGGGGGAAGTGAACCAGCTGGATGCACCAGCATGCTGGTCACTCACAGTAAGCCAGGATCAGCCAGGAATCCTGGCTTATTGTGAAATGCAAATGCAGCCTTTAACTTGCAAGTTTTCTTTTTAGCATAAAGCAACACTCTCCCCCTGCATAAATTATGCAGGGAAACCGCACCATTTCAGAAAAAAACTTAACATAGACTTTGAAATGGTATTCCATTAAACATGTTATCACTAATTAGTAAATGAGCCTTGGCAACTCATCCAACAGGCCCCACAAGCAGAAGTGAGGTAGGCATGTGCTGGAATGCCTTGTGACACTGACGCTGCTGCTGCTCTCCTTCCTTAACCCACAGGGGAGGCAAACAGAGCAGGTAACAGTTAAAATCATGGGCAAGAGTTAAGCACAGCTACTTCTCTTGGAGCAATATTTGCATTCCACTGCTGTGGAAAATCAGGGAGGCCTGGTAGTGTGGACTGGGAGGGAGGGAGGCCTCTCAGACAAGAATTGTCCACTGGCAGCAGAGATGCATGTTAGAAATAAGGTGAGTGTCCGAGCCAAGGAAGGGCTGCAGCAATAGGATCCTTAGGCTGCCCTTAGTTGCTGCTTTAGGTACAATGATCCTTCTATGGGGGAAAAGCACAGAATCAGCAATGCTCTGCCCTCTGCATTTTTCAGCAGTTTACTTGGCAGCTTCCATTTCAGCAAAGGAATGAACACCACAAAAACTGCATGAAATGTGACAATGGGGAGACACAGAAATGGCCATTTATTTTGCTGAAGCTCAGAAGCAGGCATTGACTTTGGTCACAATAGGCATCATTGGCACATGACTTGCCTCATGAGACAGATATGGAGTGACGTAATCCCCGATACAAAATGTACTTCTTGGTAGGAAGAAAGGGATTATTTTACCCACTGAATTTGATAGGATCCTCTTGGTTTAAAAAACTGCACAATACAGCTTTGACAGCCACCTTTTACATTGTCCCACTAGTTTAAAATGAGATCACCGTTAATGGTGCAAGTCTGCAAAAGCATTGGGAAATTCTTGTCAGATTGCATTTCTTTACATAGAAGCAAAGTGTCAGAAAACTTTGGAACACACAGTGAGAAACCATTTCTTTCAATCAAACTTGCTATACTATGAATGAACTATATTTTCAGGAACATTACGGCATGGTGAAGAGAGGTTCTCCCAAGTTCCAGTAATAAGTCCAACCCTGTGCAGTGGAAAAACATTCCGGCACAGTACCCCTTAACAAGGGAATGTGCAATTAGATACCACGGTCTCCTATCCTGAACTATCATCTATTTAAATGACATTTCTATTGTGCACAAATTCTGCATAGGTATTTTCATGAGCACACTTTCCACCTCATTGCATTAATATATAAATACAGATTCAAGTTTTTAATATAGCAGCCAACTATGCATACCTGAGGGCTCACACAATGAAGAATACTAAGTAGCAACTGTGGTTCTCCTTACAGTCTTTTTATCAACTTGGGGTATTATAACCTTGAAATTGATGCTATCAGTGACAGGAAAGCCAATACTACAGGATGTTTATTGGTTTCACAGTTGACTATCTTTAAATTATGCCTGTTTCTGGAATTCAGCAAACTGCCACTGTGCAGAAATGTTCCATACCTCACTCTGACGGTCCTCAAAACTTACAAGACTCCTGCATGCATTAACTGATGACCCATGATTGCTCACATGTAAAAACCTCAAGTCATATTCTCTTAACTGCACTTCTCCCACCTCACAGGGGTCTACCTTTGTTGACCAAGCATGCTGAAGCTGTACAATCTGAATATATTTTAGTAGGGCTTGCACAGATAGACCATCAAAGTCTTCTAGATGTGGAGATACTTTAAGAACCAGACAAGTTCTATTATTTGTTATCAATCCCCCCCCCATGTATGTGTGCATATGTGCACATTGCTCTGAATTTAATAGTCATTATTACTTACTAGTTTATTGCTCTTATGTACTCTCTTAAATTTTGCAATGGATTTTATTATTATTGTAAGCTGCTCTAATAGCCAGTTTTGGCTGGAAAATGGAGTAAAATAATAAACAATCTCCATGCTAACCAACCTTCTTGCCAGAGATTTCTAAAAAATATTTAGCAACATAAGCTCTTGACGATGTTTGCAAGTAATGAAGTCAGTTTCTTAAGCAGCTTTCAGTGTGTCTTGCTCCCCAAATATATGGTTTATCTATATTATTCCAAAGTCTCCACACCTTGTTCTGCAAGGATATGGAAAAGAAACTGTATTTGATTTGTTTACAAATCTCAGAGTTCTCACAATTCCAAACTCTGTACAGTGGTACCTCAGGTTACAGATGCTTCGGGTTACAGACTCTGCTAACCCAGAAATAGTACCTCGAGTTAAGAACTTTGCTTCAGGATGAGAACAGAAATCGTGTGGCGGCCACGCAGCAGCAGTGGAAGGCCGCATTAGCTAAAGTGGTACCTCAGGTTAAGAACAGTTTCAGGTTAAGAACAGACCTCCGGAAGGAATTAAGTTCTTAACCCAAAGTACCACTGTAATAGGAATGACATTTTACAAGTCACTTGTGCATTAAATAAGTCCAAAACATATGCCCACAGCCACAATCCTCACCAAACTATCTATGTTGTTTCAATTCATGTGCCAATTCCAAACTCTGTACTAGGAATGAGAATTTACAAATCACTTGTGCATCAAACAAGTCCAGAACATATGCCCACAGCCACAATGCTCACCGAACTATCTATATTGTTTCAATTCATGTGCAAAGCCTAGCTGAAAGGAAGACTCCCAAACATGAACTGCTGGCAGGGAGAATAAAGACAATGCTAGGCTACATGACCACTGGTGGGTTACAATACGGCAACTGCATATGAATTTAAAAGCAATCATCCCAGAAAGTTGTAGGGATACAAAATAAACTTTCAGTCTCGCATTACTTACATTGCTGTTCCATATCTCTCATCTCTTCAGGGGGGATTTTCAGCTTATCAATATGTTCACGCAATACACTTGCCCATTTCTGTAAGGATTCCATAACAGTCCATGGTCTAGACATATCTGCCACAAAAATGACAAGGGTCTCTTGCAGCGATTCTGCTGAAACAGCGAATTTCAAGAGCCCCTTATGGTACAAGTCCCCATCAAGAATCCAGACGTTACAACGGGTCTGATCTGAAAGGAAGGAGAGATGTTCTCATTAAGAAATAATTTTCCACAGTTGTTATTATTAGCATCACCACCTATATACTTGGCATTTTACAAAGAATGAGAAGACAAGTCCTTAATTCCACAGGGACACCTATCTCAAATTTGACACAAGTGAGACAAAAAAGGAAGAGGAAGGAACTGGAACCAGGATCAAGCAAATAATAGTATATGTGTGTATTGCAGTCACACACTTTGGCTTAGCTACAATGGATATTAGGACTAAGGGTTACTCCACAGCAGTGATGGCGAGCCTATGGCCCTTGAGATGCTGCTGGATTACAACTCCCATCACCCTTGATCACTGGCCACACTGGCACTGGCTGATGGGAAGTAGAGTCCAGCAACATCTAGAGGCTCAGGACTATTCCAAAGGCTTCACAGAAAAAGTGGTTTTTTAAAGGAGGGATTTGAAAATAAAGGAAGGACATGTTTAGGCAGAAAGAGCGGAAGATCAAGGTCATTTCAGGGAGCAGGAAACTTGATGGTGTTGGAGCTGACTGAGAAACAGTCACAAATATGAGTATGCCAAGATATTAAGAGCAGAGAGATAAGAAGTGGATAGCCATGGAGGATTTTCAAGTGAGGACAAAAGTCTTGTGCAGTATCCAGGAGGGGATAAGAATTGTAGGGATTTAATGAAGGGTATCACATGGCTGGAGCAAAAACAGAGGTGAATCATTTTGGGAGCATTTCTCAACATATAAAGAACAAATGGATTAAATTACAGCTGCAAATATTATTCTGGGTAGTGGTGCTCACCCTTTGGAAAGCCCTTCCATTAGATGTTAAGGAGATGAGTAATTATATAACATTTAGGAAACATCTGAAGGCAGCCCTGTATAGGGAAGCTTTTTAAGGTTTAATCTTTTACTATGTTTTTATATATGCTGTAAACCACCTAGATTGGCTGGGGCAACCCAGTCAGAGGGCGGGGTACAAATTATTATTATTATTAATAATAATAATAATAATAACTATTACTACTATTACATATATTCACATGGGACTAAGCTCTGTTGAACACTGTTGAGACTTCATTCCATGTGAACATGCATAGTCAGAGGCTTTGAGAAGGCAGTAGAAAAATCAGCTGCCCTTTAGAAGAGGCCAGCCTTCAATTTTAAGCACAAGACATGCAAGTAAGGCAAATACATTACCATCTCTGTCTTCATCATGGATATTTAGGTACAGGTATTCCAAGCCTCTTCCTTTCTTCCCATGCTCTGCTCCTTGGATTTTAGTCATTAGTGTTGTTTTGCCTGAGCCATCATCACCTGCCAATAGGTTTAGAGGGCAGAAAACAAACATCAAAAAGCTCATCTCTTCCAGGAAATGATCAAGCCTCCGAGCTGAGAATTTAGTGGGTGCTGGAGAAACAACTCATTTATTCTGTTATAGGGTAGTAAAACAGCCCCATTACAGGAAAGAGAGACTCTCTTGGTTTCAGCATCACAATTCACATTCATAAGCTGAACTTACTTTTACTTACTCTACAAAAAGGTCACATTTGCATCTCTAATATTTTGAATGTATCTTCTTAAGGCTATTAACATGCACCACAAGCTCTTTTGTCAATACATTAGATCTAAGATATTTTGTCAGCACAAAAAAGATACAAGATCAACTTTAGCCTGGCTAATATTTTATTACATGCCTCCAAATAGGCTGTGTACTAAATTAAACAGCTCATTTTGTTCTATCAGTTAAATTTGTTTTAAAAAGTAATCCAGTGTCAGAATTCCCATAAGAATCTCCCACTATTACTCACTGATACTTACCAAAGACAAGAATATTTTTGCCTGTGGGTAATTTAGACCTGGATCGTGTGGCAACTTCACTCAGTATTGAGTGCCTGCATAAAACAAGTTCACTTATTAGTTTATCTGAGACATAACACAAATCAAATGAAACAAAATAACTGTCAAAGGGCATTTCTGTGCAAGAAAGGTTTATGTATTTCAGGGGTGGAGAACCTCAGGCTCAGGGGTCAAATGCAGCCCTCCACAGGCCCCTCTCTCTTGTCCTTGGAACTCTCTCCAGGCCTGCCACTATCCCCAAGCCACACTGTCATCAGTCCTGTTCAGCGCTCTCCTCAAGTGCCTTTGCTTGGCTGAACCATGTCCTTGAACTGTGATAATACCTCTTGCTTGCCAGGATAGAACATGGGAGACAGTCAGGTTGGATGTGCAAGTGTAGAAACCTCTGGCTTTTGCATGGCTGGAATTTAGCCTCTTGTACAAATGTAAGAACTGTGTCCATTGGTTTACACACTTTTACCTCTGGCCCTGCCCTGGCACACAGACCATGGGCCGAAAGAAGACCCAGAAGACATCAACCTATCACTCACCAGGATCATCCGCTGACTTCAAAGTCAATTAAGTCAGGAGGAATGAGACCTTCCAGGTGCCATATTCCAGCAGTGGATGGGGCAAGAAGCAAAAGTGTACAGAGTAAGAGATGTAACTTTTACCTTCGTACAGGCTACATTCCAGCCATGCAAAAGTCATAGGTTTCTGTTCACACACAGACACTTCTCCATCTTCCATCCAGGCAAGGAAACAGCATTATCACAGTTCAATAATACATTCCAGCCAGGCAAAAGTACTTGCAGAAGGTATGCTGCAGAGCCTGTGAAGGGTGTGGCCTGGAAGAGGGTAGGGCAGCCAGGAGAGAGTCCTGAGGGCCTAGAGGGGCTGTATGTCCCTTACCAAGTGAGCTTGCTTAGTGCTCCTGCATGTGTACAGAGGGCCAAACTGAAATCCACTGATTTCACAATCCAGCTCCTGCAGCCATCCCTACATAGATACAGTTGTGTAGTGCAAAAGGAAGGTGGGTGACATGGCCAGGGTTTTGGATTATGTTCCCAGATTGTATAAAGGCTCTATGCTGTTGCCAACATTTTTTTTTAATAAAGCAACCATTAGGTATGCATGCTTGTTCAGGAAATGTACAATGTACAAGGAAACTTTCTTTAAATCAGTTATGTTATATGATTCTATGTAAGTTGTCTTCACTTAAAATTTATTTCAATACAATCAGAAAGCTCAATCCACCAGTTTCGGCCTATAATGGAAAACTACAATGACTGGAACACTAAGTGTGATGAGTTATGTGCTGTTTTTGTCTATGCAGCACTGCAATGACACTTGGTAGCAAAGGTGTTTTTGGAAACCTGACCTCTCATGAAATTCTGCTACTCTGAAGACAGCTGATTCACTGCTGATTGCTCAAATGATAGTAGTATATTTTAAGTCCACTAATCTTGTTAGTTTTGCTTAATAAAGTAATTTTTTAAAAATCAAAAAAATACAACTTGTTTAGTTTCCAGTTTCACTTTAGTTACTGTGGATGAAATTTCTGGTTTTGTCTGTTTTAAATAGATATACACATATATCTTCAAGAAAAGCAGAACTCACTGATAATGCTGTCTAATTCCACTATGCAGGGAGGGGGCTATGCTACTACCGTCAGATTCTTTATTACTACAACTAATGCTTTCCTTAAATATTGAAACTCAGTAAAAAAAAAATATTTCAAAAAAAGAGGGGGAAGAGAAACTGTACTACCGAGCACCACTATTCTGAAGGGAATTTTCAATGTATTCCTAATTGTGATATACTTCTAGCAATATGTCAGCAGACCTGTTTCCACCAGAATGCAAACACAGACACTCATGGGTAACAGATGCTCAAATCCCTAGCCACTTAAACCTCATTAGCAATGTGCACATTAGCCTTTCCTTTATCCTCACTTTAAATTCTACTGAGTGGCTTTGCTAAAATTCTAGATCTTCTCCTAGAGCACAGAAGTGGAGTTGGAAGAGACATTTTTAGGCCAGACTGCCAGGTTTGGCCAACTTCTACAAAACATGTAGGGTTCCAGTAGCAGCTGAAAAACAAGAGTAAGCATCTGTCCAAATAAATAAGACCATGTCATACTAAATCACTCAGATTGCACATATAAAACAAAACACAATAGCCCTATTAGTATTTGTTTGTATAGATCTGATATACTCTCTCTTGCTCAGGAGTACATCAAGTTATAATGCTATCTCCTTCACAATAGTAAAATTCCCCCAAGAGATAAATCAGTGGCATTGCTTTCAGATGCTCTCCACTGCAAGAGGCAAAATCAGAACCCATAATGCTTCAGTGGTCACAGAGCATATCTGATACTGGAAACAGCCTCTCTGTATATCACAATGTAACTATTACTACCTATTCCTATAAACTCCCAAGGGAAGTTACATAATACTGTTAAAATATTGTGCATATGCCAACACCTGAGCATAAACAAGAATAAAGGGAGCTCCCAAGCGGAGCATGAATTTCTGTAGTGTTTGCTGAGGGTCAGTTCTGCAACTTGATCTTGCAGTCCAACAAACACACACATTTATTTATAAAGCTATTTATAGACCACACCTCATACAAAATTCCAGAGCAGGTTACAACAAAATATACAAAAGAGCTAAGATACAACCAAAAACAATACAAAATAATCCTAGAAATGAAGACTGGATACAAAAGGTGCTGCACAAGAGAGAATGTGTGGAAACAATAGTTGATCAATATAGGGTATTTTTTTATATAAATTAAGCTATTTTACAATGGGGCTACAGAATCTCAAATATATTCACAGGAAAAAAATGATTTCATAATAATTTAGTTTAGTATTTGCACCTCTCTTTTCTATTAAAATAAAAGTCAAAGCTGCTTACAAGAAAATATAATGCCATAATTGATTTCTCCAAGTTAAGAGCATTATGTCCAGTTCTGGGCACTACACTTTTAAGAAGGATATTGACAAACTAGCATTAAGAGGATGACAACCTGGATGGTGAGAGGTCTGGAAACCAAGCTCTGTTTAGAATGGTTGAAAAGTATGTTTAGTTTGAAGAAGAGAAGGGGAAGTATAATACCAATCTCCAAATAGCTAAAGAGTTGTCACATAACAGATGGAGCTCTATTGCTCAAGAGGACAGGACCAGAATCAATGGAGGGAAAATGCAGGGAACAAAGATTTCGTCTAAATGCTAGAGTAATTTTCATATTGGCAATAGACAGTGGAACCGACTGTCACATGGGGAAGTGGGCTTTCCTAAGCTAGGCATATATAAAAAACTGGACAATCAATGTCAGGGGTGCTGTAGTTGCAAGATCCTGCACTAAGTGGGGAGGGCTCCTAGGTCTCTTCCAACTCTATAATTTAAAGGATTTTTATTTTTAATTTGACTGGCACTGCATTTTCAATCTACTCCATCTTCTAAAGCCGCCAAGATTTTATAACCCAGCCTATCAAGCAGGTGTCTGTGGGCAGTTCTGCAGCATTTGAAGAGTCCTTTGTCAGAGTGCTGTAGTTGATTCTAC
Organism: Podarcis muralis; assembly: GCF_964188315.1. Lineage (NCBI taxonomy): Eukaryota > Metazoa > Chordata > Lepidosauria > Squamata > Lacertidae > Podarcis > Podarcis muralis. Next base: position 45,953,614 of record NC_135661.1, on the reverse strand, counting down.
ATTAAGCAGGTGTTTGGGCTAGATATCCTCCAAGGTCCCTTTCAATTCTATAGATCTACAATTGAAGAAAAGTAAGACCAGCACTAGATGCTTCAGAGTTCAGCCTGGCACAATATTCCTGGACAAAAGCTGTCAGGCTAGAACCACACATTGGTTTAGATATTTTTCTCCATTTAAATAGATGGGTCTGAGTGTAGGAATGTTGTTTTTAAATATACCAAGAGAGTAGGCTGGGTGAAAATACAAAGTGCATCCACTGCTCATCTAAACCACCATCACATGAACACTTGAGAAGTCAGCCCTGCTAATGCATGGGTTTCTGCTGCATTCACACTGAAAGTAATCATCAACAAAGCAATCCAGAGCCTGTCATTTTATCTCATTAGCTTTTTCAACAACCATGGCTGCCAGCTAGGTCAAGATTAGGGCTGCTGGCATCGCATTTTAAGTGGGCACAAGAGGGTAACGCTGCATTTTTGTTCCTGGGCCTCCATGGGGGGCGGGGAGGTCCCTGCTGCATAATCCTTCGATGGAAAGCGGGGGTGGGGTGGGGGACAGAGAAGAGATAATCCTACTTGAAAAGGGATGCTCTGCACCCCACCGACACGTAGCTTCTTGGCTTCGGTGCCTACATGGCTCACATCTATGCACCCTTGTAATTGCACAGCGGCAAAGAGACAGGGAGGGAGAAGCGACCCTTCCTACCCCAACCAGCCCTTCTTCCTCAAGGCTCATAACTGCACGAGGCGCCCCTCCCAACACTAGGCAGAGCCGGGCTTGAGCTGTCAAAGAGCCAAGACCCGGCGGAGCCCCGGCAACGGCTGCTCCCGGGAGCACGGAGGCTCCGAGCCCACCGCTGAAGCCCAGTTCCCGTCAGGACTGTGGAAGGCAAACAGAGCAACTGCTGCCCCTCCCTGGCCAATGCCAGCCCGGCAGCCAGGAGCCGCCAGGAGCCCAGGCCAGCCTAGCGCGGTTCCTCACCAAAGGCTCTGCCCTTCGTCCTCCTCGCTGGCGAACTCGGCGGCCACGGGCCCGTCCGGCCCCAGCAGCTTCTTCTCCGCCAGCACCGGCGCCATCTTGCCAACGGCAGCCACCACAAAGAGTGACCTCATCCGCCCAGGCCCCGCCGAGAGGACCCCGCCTTTCCCACGCGCAGCGCCGAGGACCCCGACCGTCCACCCCGATGCCGGGTCGCCGCCGCCGCCTCGGGGCCCTTTCTCAGCGCCCGACTCTCGTGGGCACGCTTGGCGCCTCCAATAGCGCCTTCTCCGTGGGCCAAGCGGCAGCTTCAAGGCGGCGCTCCTGCCCGACGAAGGGACTGGCGCTTCGTTCTAGTCAGGCAGCGTCCTGGACTCCTAAGGAGCGGTACCATATTCTGGACGATGAGTTCAAGCTTTTTGGGGCCGCCGCCCAGTGTTTGTGCGGAACAGGGACACCTAGCGGAGACGGGGAGCGGCGCAGACTCTGCCGGCTACGCCCAGGCTTCGTAAAAGAACGCGGCGCAATTGTCGAGGCAAAATTGATTGGAAAGCTTGCATGTTCACAAATTGTGTATCGCATCTACACTCATAAGTGGAGTCTAGGGAGGGATGCTGTCACAGATGAGGGGTTGCCCCAAAGGTGCTGAAAACACCAGTTTCTGGGGAACAAGGGTGGGAGGGTGCTTCTGCGCTCGTGGTGATGTTTGCAGGCTTTCCTTAGGCATCTGGTTGGCACGATGATAGCAAGCTGCAGGGCACTTCTTAGGTGAACATGCAGTGTATGGAACAGCAAATACTGTTGGCAGTATGGAACAGTCGCATCATGTCATAACAGATAGTAAGGTGCGAATTCAAGCCTGAGTTAAGTTTGTAAACTATACAGGCAAAACAAAAAAAATTCCTTCCAGTAGCTCCTTAAAGACCAACTAAGTTAGTTCTTGGTATGAGCTTTCGTGTGCATGCACACTTCTTCAGATACACTGAAACAGAAGTTGCCAGATCCTTCTATATAGTGAGACGGTGGGGAGGGGTATTACTCAGAAGGGTGGTGGGAATGGGTGATTGGCAGATAGTTGTGATGAGCCTGTTGACGACTCTTAATGACTGCAATAGGTCTTACAGGAAAAAGCAAGGGGTGAGAAGGTGAAAAATGGCTTTGTCATGTATAATGAGATAAGAATCCAATGTCTTTGTTCAGACCAGGTCTCTCCATGGTTTTAAGTTTGGTAATAAGTTGCAATTCAGCAGCTTCTCTTTCCAGTCTATTTCTGAAATTCCTTTGTAGTAAAACAGCTACTTTGAGATCTTGTATGCCTGTAACTATACAGGCAAAGTTCTTAAGGCAGCTGTCAAAAATTTTAATGCACCTGATTTGAAAATTCACCCATTTGATGGAAGGATTTAGAACTCAGGTGACGACTTCACCTTTTGACTGGGCGCAGTGCCAGCAAACATCACAACTGTCCCCGTAGGTAGGCTTGTTGATCAGAACTATCCCTGTATGCAGCAGGGCATATGGGGACTCAGACCCATAAATGGCAGCTTCTGGCCTGGCAGAGTTCCAAATCTTGGATCATAAAGCCAAAGCCCACCACAGGTGGCAGGGCACCACCAGCAGGGCAACCCAGAGGTTTTTGCGTAACTCCCTATATGTCACCCTGCAAGGCTAACTGTAGGTAAAGAGGTGACCACTAAATGAGAATTAAGGATTGCTCACCAGGGTTAGAGGCTGGCCTCTGGATGAATGCCACATGAAACTGGCCTTACTGACCCTGTGCAAGAATCAGGTTGAGCTGTATACTTACTACAGGGAGCAGGGAAAGGGACCAAGTTCTAATATGTATTGTGGCAATTCTTATATTCTTAGAGATTATCATCTTGCATTACTACTTCACTTTATTATAATTGCACCTGAACCTTTGGAAACCTGGACTGGGCACTCAGCTACACTGGCAAAGAAAAAATGCTTTATGTGCACTATTTATGCATTTTAACACTGTGACATCAGATGGCATTGTGGAGTTCTGTTTTTGCTAACCCGATTTCTCATACATAGTTTGCAGCATGTTTAACTGAAACGGTTATTTGATGTGTCTAGATCCAGCCTTGAAATGAACTTCTTTTTCTTGTTCATTTCATAGCAAAATATTTCTCAGAATTTGAGAGAATGGGGAGATATTGGTTGTAGAATATATGAGTAAAATCAGAGGAGAGATAGGAAAAGGGGGTTGCCTATGGTTATACTGTAGCAGTCTCAGGGGGACAGGTCACTGGAGGTTGGACATAGCAGATAAGGAAAAGATGGGATAGATAGGTGACAGATCTATCTTCTGATTCTTCTCCCAGCCTATAGGATCTATGTTGCTCCATCAACCATCTGTTTAAAGATTTTTTAAATATCAAGCAGTAAAATTAATGCTTTTGAATAAATAAACCATTCAGCCTGATCAAGTCTGCAACCACACACAATTTAATCTTGGATGAGGGAACTAACCTAGTATGTATTACAGAAACCTGGGTGGACAAGTTGGGGGTGTGATTGCTCTTACCCAGTTCTGTTCACCTGAGTATTTGGTTCAGAACCAGCATAGACTGATAGGGTGGGAGTTGCCATGATCCACAGCGATTCCATCTCCTTCACCAGGAGGGCCCATGTGTTTGGAGAACAGATTTAAATATACTGGATCAGAAACACAAAACTGGGATTCTACTGTTATATTATGCACCCCGCTGCCCAAAATTATCCCTGCCCAAGCTAGCAAAGTTGGTTTCTGGGGTGGTACAGAACCCCAGCACTGTTGTTTTGGGGTATTTAAACATTCAAATGGGGACCACCTTATGTAGAGCTGTTTGGGACTTCATGGCCACAACCATGGGATTGTCCCCATACATCACTGTCCCAATGTAAGTGGCAGGACATGTCCTATGCCTAGTCTTTGTGACAGGGCATTTGGGGATGGTGTTAAGAACCCTTCCCTGATATTCAAATGGTCCACACATGAAGACTGAATCCCTGAATGCTCTGGAGGATTTTCTAGCTGATAGATGGTGATTCTGTTGGAACTCAGGTTTCACTATGAAATGGCAGGATGGAAAGGGTAATAGTGACAATGGCAGGGAAGGAGAAAAAGGGGGAAACCAGTTATACCTTAAATGCTTTTTTCCACTGAGAAAGTGAAATGCCCTAATAAACACAAAATGCATATTTAAAGTATAATGATAAGTTTAGCAATAAACTTGTTTTTCATTTGTGTAGCATTTTCATATTTATTTTTAAAGAACATTTATATCAAAGCAAGTAAAAATACTGTAAGATAGAATAGTTACCAACTTTCTTGATTATACATATTGATAAATTATATTCAAAATAAACTTACTGATTAAGAGGACTTATAGCACACAAAATAATCAAGTACAAAATGGAGTACTCTCTTTAAAATAAAAATACTTATTACATTTTAAACAAATGAAAAAGAACCAACTTGTATGATGATCCTGTTTCCTTGACAGAATACACGTAACTTATAAGATGTCATATGTTTTTCTCATTTTTATTTTTCTGTGAGAGAAAAGAGAAAAAAGGTAACTAGACAAGGCAAATGTCAGAGCATTGGCACAGACAAATATTTGTTATCAAGTTGTGATTCATATGGCTATACAGGCTGGACATATCAGGTGAGATGAAGGTGTGTGAGAGAAGAATATGGCTTTTTTAGAGCTCCAGCTCTGTCGGTACTTTATGTTGTGTTAGCAGTCAGAGTCAACATTTGCTTACCTGACAATTTATGTGACCCTGATAAGGGCGGTTTCTGCCATATGTTAGCTGCATGACCAACTGAGGAGAAAGCCAGAACCAGTTGCACAGAAAAGCAGAGCTGCTGGGCTAGTTTTGGCAAGGGACATCTTCAACTGACAGCACAGCGGACTTTCTTGTATGGAGAAGAAAATGTAAACTGGGTGCAGAGGAGTGGGAAGAGCTCCCAGGCTAGTTCTGGGAAGGAGGCATCCCAGGCTTGGAGCATCCACTTGTCAGGTGGCAATAGTAGTTTTGTGTAGAAAATTTCACAGGATGCCACAGTGCTGCTTTACATCTTGAATAACTTCCATCACCAAAGGAGAAAGGAACACTGGGCATAATTCCATTAAATGGGTGGAGCTAATCCAGGCCCTCTCAACAATTGTCTCATTGCTACAGTACAGATCAGGTGTCTCTGACTCCCAGTCAGTAACATTCTCCCTGCTGAAATACAGAAGGTTCCATTGGTATTGGCATTTCACCAACTCTTGAAGACATACCTGTTTGGACAAACATTTTCCTGCTATCCTGATTTGATCGCTGCTTTAACTGTTTTAGCTATTGTGCTGTTCTGATGGGCTTGCTTAGGTATATATTTTAATTATGGATGTTTTAATGTAGTTGTTGTGCTAATTATTTGGATTACAGGTCGCTGTATTTTTATAATTGGCTTTATAGTACAGTGGTACCTCTGGATATGAACAGGATCCATTCCAGAGTCCTGTTTGCATCCAGAGCAGAACACAACCCGCGTCTGCACGTGCGCGGGTCGCGATTTGCCACTTCTGCGCATGCGTGTGACATCATTTTGACCATCTGCGCATGCGCGAGTGGCGAAACCTGGAAGTAACACATTCCGTTACTTCCGGGTCGCCGTGGAGCGCAACCCGAAAACGCTCAACCTTAAGCAACTTCAACCCGAGGTTATGACTGTGTTCTTCTTATTTTGTTGGCTTTTATTCGCTTGAAAATGGCTGCTTACCTGGTCACAGGGGTGGGGGGCTGTTGCAGCCTGTTGCGCCAGGCCCCTCCCCCTTGGGAGCAACATCAGGGCTATGCAGCTGGCTGTGGGGGAATTCCCAGGCCAGCCACAGGAGATTGGTGGGCTTTCCCACCATAGGCTATTTGATTCCTGGCCAATCCAGCCAGGCCAAGTGGAGCTAATACGCCCAACCCCAGGACAAATAAATGAAACATTTATTTTCTTGAGAACAGCCTTGGTATTTCTTCTTGAAATGAAATGTACTATCTAAATGCTTTTATGGTAATGGCCTCATTGTAATGAGAGCCAGTGTGGTGTAGTGGTTAAGAGCAGTGGACTCATACTGGTGAACTGGGTTTGATTCCCTGCTCCTCCACATGCAGCTGCTGTGTGACCTTGGGCTAGTCACACTTCTTTTAAGTCTCTCAGCCTCACTCACCTCACAGAGTGTTTGTTGTAGGGGAGGAAGGGTAAGGAGATTGTTAGCCACTTTGAGACTCCTTAGGGTAGTAATAAAGCAGGATATCAAATCCAAACTCCTCTTCTTCATTGCTTATAAACAATAAAATTGATTGAAGTACAATCAATTAATATTATTGCAAAATACTATTGAGTCCCAGCGATGATATTTGGGTTTAATATAACCTTACTTTCATAGTTTACACTTACAGAAGTAAATGGCTACTTGGATTCAAGTTCTGGTTTTTACTCAGTGAAAGCCACTCCCATTGTAGGGGCAAGTGTCATTATTTGCGTAGTCCTGCCTCCAACAATAATGGATAACCACCATCCACTGAAGAGAAATAATTTTCAAAGCCAGCCCAATGGTTCTTTCCTTTCCTCTCATCCTATCCCAAAGGTGTAAAATACTAGCACAAAATTAATCTGAAATATTACCTGTAAGTGGCAGTATTTCTTAGCAAGGTCAACATTTGTCCTTCCCTTCTGAAACGGATAAGTCCATAAAATTAAATTCCAATGATGGCCCATTTTCTTTACACCATCCAAAAGAAATCTTATTTCTTCTGATGTGAAATTTTTCCTAGTTCTCCGTTTGCTTTTTTCAACAGCTGCTGCAGGTATATCTGGCAGATGAATACTGGTTTCCTGCATCATTAATGAAAACAGTACACATTTGGCAGATGTGCCAGAGCTCAATGGTAACATGCATACAAGGAAAAAAAGAAGGTCCTATGCTCAGTCCCAAGACGAACACAAGCATTGTACAGGTATGTATTTCCCCAAAGTGGGGCTACCAGAGCTTTGGTTAAACTGTTTGTTTGTTTGTTTGTTTATTAACAATAGCTTGTGGTTTATGGATAGCCTTTCACCAGTTATGAATAATATTTATCAGTGTGCTGAGGCCGGGTCTCAGTTTAGGCATTAACACAAATAACACTGTCATATGTACTAGAACATATACACAAATGTTAACATGCAGAACATTTGCCATTGAGGTGTCCATACCCCATCTTTAAATGAGAAAGTATGATCTTCATTCAGATCCTGGTCTCTAAGCCTGTGTTTCTGTTGGATTATTTGTTTCTTTGAATATGCATCCTGTTTTGTTTGAAGATCTGCTGTTTGAAACAAAACATTTGCTTATTTAAAATTACTGAAAGTTATGGAAGACAAAGGGCAGAGCTAGATTTCATGAGAGAAATGCAGGGCTCCCCAAATCCTGTGTTTTCCATCACAGCTATGGGGAACTTTTGGCCTTTCATATGTTGCTGATCTATGGCACTGGCTGTGCTTGCTGAGGCTGATGGAAGTTCAGCAACATCTGGAGGGTCAAAGGTTCCACATACCTGCTTTATCATTATGCTAATGCTGGGATAGGCAGCCTTTGTGGGGCAGATTTCGTGGGCAGGCTTAACCCTTTTCCCAGCTGCTGAGTCTCCCCTGCAAAGGTATCCCTGGACATGTTATTTTACTGGCCCTCCCCCCAGGTTTCATAATTAGTAGAAGCCTGGTTGCAACAAAAAATGAACCAGGGAGGGCTCTGGGAGGAAATTCAGCTAACTTGGGAGATCTGTGATTGAAGTCAGATGACACATCCATTGAATTGAATTGAATTGAATATTGACATATATTTGCATTCTAATTGCTTCTTTTATTTCTTACATTTTATTTTATTGTATTTTGTTGTATTATAATTTAAATTATATGAAATATAATAAAATGCAGTATATAAAAAATTAAAAGGCAATAAATATATACCGGTAATTAAAATTCATACAGCGTATTGCACAGCATATTACAATTGCTGCAACAGGCAGAAAAATCATTAAGTGGTCTGCCAATACCCTCAGCAATTTTCAAGTGGTTGGGGGGGGGGTGGAAATCACTGGGCTTGAGCATGCTCCACATGAAATTTTATGAAAAATGATTACTATTACCATAACAGTCTGTAGAAGTATTCTTGCTAGAGATAATAGATCTTTTTATCTTCTTTTTATATTTCAGTTCAGTTTCTAGAGTAACTTTGTGTTGTTCACATAGATATTGACAAGACCGCAAAATCTTGCTAAAATTTCGGCTGTTTAAGGGAATCCCTACTGTTATGCAACCTGAAAGATATAGAATATTACTAAAATAGCATGTGACTCTTTAGAAAAAGCATTTTAAAAAGGATTTCAGGCTGAATTTTTCATATCTGCTTTTAGTAAATTGTGATTTATATATTCTGGTCTTTCCAGGTTTAACATCAGTAAATCTAGCAAGTACCTTTTGGGAATTCATTGGTAAACCTAATATTGAACCAGTAAATTGAATAATAGAATTGTAGACTTGGAAGTGGCCTTGGTATTGCTCAAATATTCAAAATTGTGGAGTGGGATCCTTCTTTGCTTAGATTTCCAAAACAAAATTGCTAATTTTTAAGACACAATACAAAGTGATTGTGTCTTTAAATGTAAAAAAAATTCTGGTATTTTAAAGAAAAGAACTACAGTGGTACCTCGGGTGAAGCACTTAATTCGTTCTGGAGGTCCGTTCTTAACCTAAAACTGTTCTTAACCTGAGGTACCACTTTAGCTAATGCGGCCTCCCTCTGCCGCCACGCCGCTGCCACGGGATTTCTGTTCTCATCCTGAAGCAAAGTTCTTAACCCGAGGTACTATTTCTGGGTTAGCAGAGTCTGTCACCTGAAGTGTCTGTAACCCGAGGTACCACTGTATCTGTTAGTGTCTAGAAGCCTAATTTAGGCTTCTTACAAAACTGAACAACAACAAAATCACCTGTGCACTGAAACTCCGCTATTTTAGAAGCAGACAGATTACAGTTTATCCTCCTGCTTGTTATTCTTGAACATAATGGATCTATAAAAAAGAAATGTTATTGGATTAATATGAAACATATGGTTAAGAATTCAGATGTTATGTATTTTATGTAGTTATAGACAATAATAACACAAAATTAAGATAAAGATAAAAAAGAAGCTGCTAAACTAAGTTATTTAGCCAGCATACCAGATGAAATTTCTAAGGCATTAATTTGTTCAGTTGACAGTGATGCAGGAGCATGGAGTCCAAGTCCATAGCACCTAACATAGTTTCCAGAACTTTATTACAATGTGTTGGAGGGACACACAAGTACCCCTTTAGGTAAGGTGGGTAGCCAACAAAGAAAAGTCCAACATTATGTCTCAAAATTCTATTTATAAAATGACACCTGTTAGGGTACGTCCATTATAGCATCAGCCTTAGCATCCAATTTTCAGCTTTGTGGAGCTTGAGTTACTATGACAGCCTTAACTCTGGTCTTAAAATAATTGAATACAACTGTGCTTATATTTTAAAGGCAACAGACATTTATATCATGAATAGTTTTAACAATAAAAAGTCATACTAGATTATGAAATTTAAGACAAATTCATCATTGAATATGTGATGGAGTAATAGTATTATTCCACACGGGCAAATATGTAGCATGCTTGGACAACATATAATGAACAATATACATATAACATATTGGCTTTGTTTAGATGTCATGCTAAACCATAGTTTAGCACCACATGCATTTTAGCACAACATGCATAAGCTATAGCATACCTTGGTCTCACACACTGCCTTCATTTTTTCATGCAGCCAAGGATGAGTTTGTATGCTTTTGCTTCTGCTTTCAGTTAAACACAGATTGCCATGTCATCCATACCTGGAATTGTGGTCAATACTAACTATGCTGCTTAGTTTCCAACAAGCCAGCATCATAACCTGTGGTTTGAAGTTGGTATGTTTGTAGTGTATCTTGATTTCTGTAAGGCTTTTCACAAAGCCTCTCGTGGTATAATTGGGGAGAAGCTTGTAAAATGTGGGCTGGATGAAGTTACTGTTAGGAGGATTTTGTAGCTGGTTGACTGAGCAAACCTAAAGAGTGATCACTAATTGTTCCTCATCATCCTCGGAAAAGTGTGACAAGAGGGATGCCACAGGGTTCTGTCCTAGGCCCATTGTTGTTCAACATATTTATAAATAACCTGGATGAAGGTACTGAGGAGATGCTCATCAAATTTGCAGACACACCAAACTGGGAGGGGTAGCTAACACTGCAGAAGACAGAATCGGAATTCAGGATGACTGTAACAGTTTGGAGAACTGGGCTATGAATTTCAAGAGAGACAAATGTAAGGTTCTAATGACCAGATGCACAAAAATAAGATGGACAACTGTGAAAAGGATCTAAGGGTCTTAATAGACCACATGATTAACATGTGTGGTGCATGATCAACAGTGTGATGCAGCAGTAAAAAAAAGCTAGTGTCCAGATCAAGGGAAGTAATAGTGCCTCTCTATTCTGCCTTGGTCAGACAGCAACTGGAGTACTGTGTCCAGTTCTGGGCACCACAATTTAAGAAGGATATTGACAAGCTGGAATGTGTACAGAGGAGGGAAACCAAGATGATCAAGGGTCTGGAAACTAAGCCTTATGAGGAACAGTTGAGGGAACTGAGTATGTTTAGTCTGCATAAGAGGAGATATGATAGCCATCTTCAAATATCTAAAGGGCTGTCACATAGAGGACAGAGCAAGCTTGAAGTCCTGAACCAATGTCTTCAAGTTAGAAGAAAGGAGATTCTGACTAAACATCAGGAAGAACTTTCTGACATAAGAGCTGTTCAACAGTGGAATGGACTCCCTTGGGAGGTTGTGGACGCTCCTTCCTTGGAGGTTTTTAAGCAGAAGTTGGATGGCCATCTGTCATGGATGCTTTAGTTGAGCTTCCTGCATTGCAGGGATGGGGGTGGATAATTAGATGAGCCTCAGGATGCCTTCTGACTCTATAGTTTTATGAACCACAGTTTGTTGCTCCAAACAACACAACAAACCACTTTTAACCAAATGTAAAAAGCAAAAGGTTTTGACTGCTTCTTTTGGCTATGCAGGAGAGGAGAGAAGGGACCAAGTGCACAAGCCCAAGGCTTAGCATGATGTGCAAATGCAACCACTAAGTATGGTATATGATAAAGATATATATGTGCTTATTTTTCATCCAGTTTAAAATAAACTAATTCCTAACAACGATCAACTTAGTAAAATGTCAGAAATTGAACACTATTGATTAACTGTACCTACCTGTATTTTGTACCAGCTGAGTTCTTCTTTTACCTGCAATATCTGTCTGTTTACACAATAATTCACTAAAAGGATAAGAAAGACATTCTTAAAACTTGACCTAATATATATTTCATTGTGTTGTATCATGCTTCTCGACCCCCACAATTTCCCACATTGCACTGCAGTGAATAATGCTAACCAGGGAAAGGGGGGCATGTTTCATATCCACATTGAAGCTTGGGATAATTTTATTTATTGCCTGCATTTAACGGATATAAATCATTTTCTTACACTTCGCTTCAAATAAAAATTATCAGGGTAGCTTCCACACATGAGGCTATTCAGTAGCCATGAAGTTCAAAAGCCAAAAGTAAAAGGTTTCATTTTGAAAGAGGTCTACAGCTCCCTATATATTCTAGATGGAATTTCAGTCCATTAGAGTTCATGACAAAGTTTAATAATATTAAATGCAGTTTGCTAATTTGATTCACAATCAGGATTTAAAAGTATCAATTTAAAATTGTATGTAGGATCCACGATACAATACCTTAGTTGTACTTCAGACTTGCTAGATTCACCAACGGTGTTTTTATCTGTAATATGTTTATGTTGGTGGGTCATGTTGGGTGTCCTCATTTTATCAGCTGCATGAAGATTAAGTTCATTTTGACTGACTGATGCATCAGTTGGATTCCTATTGGCAGGCTTTAGAAATTCATTCTTTGAATAGTCTTTTACAAATTTAGTAGCAATCGGTTTAGCAGACATAGAATCTAGTAATTGTTGGTTCACTTCTGTATGTGTTATGTCACTTGAATTTGGCTTGCTTTCATTTTCTTTAAGATGCATAGGGGTAGTCTGCAGGGTCACTTCTTTGGGAATATCATCAATTAATATTTGTCTTCTCACTTTTTTCTGTGTTTAAAAAAAATAGCAATTGAAGGTCATACAAAATACATCCAGTGGGTGGGGGAGGGTGGAAAAACATGGCTACTTATATTGAAGGTTCAAGGCAGGGATGATCAACTCAGGGAGTTGACTTGACCTAGTTTCACACCTAGTCGTAAAAGCCAAACTTTGTGGATTAGAATGAAAACATCACTCACACCCCATTACTTCTTTCCTAATCTTATTTAACATTTCAGGTATGTATTTTTTCTGTTGAAGTTTCCTTTAAGTTGAAGTCAATTTTAATTTGCTGAACTCAGTTCTTGTTTTGACAATTGCATTTTGGTTCCACAATTTTAATATTACTGCATATATGCTTTGAAGCAAGAAGTATTTGTCAAATTCAGGTCAAATTGTTGTTGTTGTCTTTTCATGCTCAAGTCCCTTCAAAACAAGCAGCTGAAAATACTGCATAAAAACAAGACTGGGGCATAAAAATAATGAAACCTAAGAAATCATCCAACACAAACAAGACTTAGCGTTCCAAAGCATTTCAGAATGTGTAAACAGATAAGGAAGATGTTTCTTCCTGTGATATCCTAACCTTCACCAATCAAATTAAAATATTTTTAAAAATTAATAATTCACTATTGGAAATAACTGGAATTAAATTACTGAGGGAAAGCATGTGATCACAGAAGTTCATGTTGAATCACCATGACTATGTGGCTGAAGATGGGGGAGCAATAATTTTACAGGTGGGTAGGATATTTTATCTGAAGTACTATAAGTAACTGAAATATGTTTGCATAACAAAGAATGGTCATGTTTGTGAATTTACACAAGCTAGGAATACTAGAATAGAAAAAAACATCTTTAGCTAAAAAGTGAAGCCAAGACAGGATGGAAGCTTGAAAAAGGTGCTATTCCCCACAGAAGGCATACCATAAACCTGTTTTTGCTAGCCCTACCTTCTGGACTGACTGGGAAGAATAACCCAGATGATGATATCCTCCTTCCACCACAGGAAAATAGGGGGGGGGGGGGATTTAAAAAAAAAAACTTACCAGACTTATGCTTCCCTTTTTATAATTCACTCAGACACCATTTTCTTGCATAGAACTATTCCTCTGTTTTTAACATACTGCATCCGTTCTTATTTTTTAAAAAAATAAATAACCCAAAAAACAAAGAACCACCTGTTGTTGGTCATTTTCAAGTCCTTCGATTCTACGTAAAATTTCTTTGGCTTTGTCCCAGTAGTCTTCAAGGATCATCTCTCTGTTCTGCCAATCAACCTTCAACTGTTCTGCATCATCCAGTTTTAATGAATGTTTTCCTAACTTCAGTGACAACTTCTCAGCTTTAGGAAAAGTTAGAATAAGGCAAGGTAAGCTGGCTTTATAAAAACAAAATTATATTTCATGCTACATGCCAAAGTCTTAAAATATCGGCTCCCAATGAGAGTGACTTATTTAAGATGTGTTTTATTTTGCCTTTTACATCTCTCTGCAGTATCTAAAGGACCTTATACAAATACAGCCCCAGACATACTTCCTTCATTAATATTTCTGCTTCATCAAGGGAAGATGGAAGCAAGAAGAGATCAAATTAACAAGTAGAAGAAAGTGGGTAGGGAATCATAGAACAGAAGTTGATGATCTCTAACCTGGGTGAAATAGGAAATTTTGCAGACAAAGCAAATGGGCAAGTGGCTAATGAGCAAGAAGATATTCACAAATCTGCCCTATAAGTTTTTTAAAACAGTAATGAAAATAATGATAATCTTACTGATCTGTTTGCAATTTTGCAGCACAAAGGTGGCAGCCTTATTTAGTTCTTCATCCTGCGATTCAGTTAGTGCCTGAATCATAAGTGGAAGGCCATTGTTCTTGACCAGAGCAAATTGATTTTCCTCTAAAAAAAAAAAAAAAGACCATTAGTTTCTTGGAACATATTTGTCCAAACTGTACAGTTATAATAGTACCTCTTATCATATTTGGAAGAATAAGCAATAAAATTACAATGGGATAAAGTTATATTGAATTTTCAGCCCAACTTCAATTAGTCATATCTAGCTTATTTGCATACGCTCAGTAACATGCTGTAGTGTGACTTCATTTACATGAATCTGTCCTATTAGTTTTAATGGAAATATTGCATGGTGCCTTTTTAAGGCTTCAGTGTTAAAGCAGAAGTTTATACTTAGCTACCACTAATAACTCTAACTTGGCTTTGACAGTTGATTATCAGAATTTTGTAGAAGTTCCTAGATCCTGCACTAGAAATAACCACTAATGAAAAAGGTGCCTAATCATAATCCTATTTATAGTACAAACCTAACCATGTTTACTGAAAAGTAAGTTTCACTGAGTTCAATGGGGCTTAGTCCCAGGTAAGTAGATATAGGATTGCAGCCTAAATGTAGTAAGTTTCAAAGTGATGATTTTTTTAATTTGTTATTTTATTTCAATGAGGGATAAAACAGCTTGTTAAAACCAACCATGCATTACTCTAGCAACATCAGGTTTGGTATCTTCATAGGTTATGATTAAGCACAGTAATTGTGCTCTGGAATTCTAATACAAACTGCATTTGAATGCAACATCTAACATGTTCAATTTAAGAAAGACAGAACCAGTATCCTACCGCAGCCATCTGTACAATGTCCAAGGGTAAGTATAATACTATTTTTTTCTCCCGGATCCAGATGTTTGTAAGAAAGCAGTGTTAGGAGATTTGGCACAATATTATACCTTGGCAGGTTAATTCCAACAGCAGCTATTGGTACAAAATAAATTTAAAAGGAAAAAACACCCATTAAACTCAACATGCAGTAAAGAAACATACTTTTATAGAACGCCTGTCCCATCCTTTCTTCCAGTTATCTCAAGCTTTCATCCAATACCAGGTACAACACTTAACTACAAGATTTGTGAGGACTGGGAATTAGAAGAACTTGCAACTCCCTTCCTCTTCTTGCAGGATCCTTAACTTATTTTGATGATATTTAATGTTTGTCATGTTAATAAATAAAGTCAGAAGCCAAGGCAGATCCTGGTAATATAAGTAATGAATGATCTGAGAGTAACTAATCCTATAGGGAGGCATGGACCTAACTAAAGCCTGGATGCACCCTTACAAGCTTCACTTTCTGATATGATATTTATATAGAAAGATATTTCAATCTGTTCACTCACAGTTATCGGCAATACAGGCATCAATCGTTTTTGTCACCACTACGGCAAGTTTCGTGCTTGCAAGTGAATTGTGTCTCAATTTCACAAGAAGCTCATCCAAAACAGCTAATCCACCAACAGAAACAAAAAATTGCTGCATTCTTGCTTGAAGAAACAAAAACAAACCATAACAATTACCAGTCATGCTTCTCTCATAGTTTGCTTTAAGCTAAAGTTCTC
The DNA here is from genome assembly GCF_964188315.1 of Podarcis muralis. Taxonomy (NCBI): domain Eukaryota; kingdom Metazoa; phylum Chordata; class Lepidosauria; order Squamata; family Lacertidae; genus Podarcis; species Podarcis muralis. The sequence continues at coordinate 45,937,994 of NC_135661.1, read as the reverse complement.
CAGGCTTTCTGTCAAATGCAGAAGGTCTCCAGTTCAATCCCAAGCATCTCCAGGTAGGGCTGGGAAGGACCCCTGTCTGAAATCCTGGAGACACTCCAATGCATGTAGATGATACTGAGCTAGACAGATCAGTGCTCTGACTCAATGTAAGAAAACTTTTGTAAATTAATTTTAAGAGAAATTATTCACAAAAATTACTTTTATCATGATCTCAATTCATCCCTTCCTCAAATTGTTTCCTGCAGCAACTATTCCATCTGGTTATTACAAACCCTCCAGCATTTCTCAGATGAAAATAGGGACGTCTTATTCCATAATAATAATTTTACTATTTACATCCCACCCATCTGACTGGGTTGCCCCAGCCACTCTGGGTGGTTTCCAACGTATATAAAAACATAATAAAACATTAAACATTTTAAAACTTCCCTATACAGGGTTGCCTTCAGATGACTCGGAGGTCAGGTAATTCCATGCCCTCCAAAATTTCTCTGATAAAAATAGGGACATCCTAAGGAAAAAGCAGGACATTCTGCCAGCTTCTGTAAATCCGGCATTGTCTCTGGAAAATAGGAACACTTGGAAGGTCTGCTATTATATAACAGCGGGTTATTATATAAAGAGCTGGTACCTGAATGTACTGTTTTTCCTCTGAGTTCTCTGTTTTGTATCAAGACTGAAAGCCATTATTTTAAACTCTAAACTGCCCTGAATGCTTTGGTAGAAAGGCAACATATATATATTTACTATTTTAACAAATGAATATATAGTGATTTCTAGAAAATGCAATACAAGCTAGAGAGGATGTGTCAACACACTGTGCCATGGAAAAGCCCTGCCCTCCTCTCTTTAAAGCAATACCTGGCTCCACTGAAAGTTCTAGAATTTGAAGATGATAATATCACCAAAGTAGTTGCCCTATTTCTGTGCAGAAGGTGCATGAAATTAAGCACTAGAAATGGCAAAAGAAATCCCAGCAGGCTTTTCACTGAAAAATAATGTGCTGTTACAATAGATACTTACAGTTATTTGCAACTGTGAGCCCAATGAATGAACATACTGGGCGAACTATCTCAGGCTTTATACTACTTTGCAGCCAGTCTTTTGCATGAGGAAAAACCAAACTGCAAAATTTCTGATTCTCCTCTGTTGGTGACAAAACAATGACACACTTAGATCTGCATTGAAAAATACTTGTATTTTTCCTCAGTGTCATCAAACAAATAATGAAAGGAAATGTTTAACAAAAAAATTTACCATTCTGGGGATTATTTACACTTGCACAGAGGGCACTGCAAGTTGAAGACCACAGATGATATTCGTTAATTTTTTGATCCAAAAGTTTCACATCACATACTGAAAGACTTGTTCTGTTAGGAAATTAAAACAAAAACATAACAAATAGCAATTAAAGCTTGGGGGAGGAATTTTCAGTTTAGTACATCATTCTTGCTTTATTACTTACCTGAATAACTGAAGCAGAGCATTAAGGCAACCAGACTCTCTTGCACACATCTGCCCACGCCCTATAAAATGACCACATTTTGGCATGTAAAGATTTAAAATAAAATATATGAAGTATTTCAGATATCAAGCAATCAGTAATTCAGTGAAATCTTAGAACTGTTTCACACATTATGTGGTATGAAACATGCTTGTCACTGAGGGCCTCTTTAGACACTTTTTATTGTGCCTTCATGACAATTTGTGCTCATGATGCTAGCAGGGTGGTCATAAGTGATGTTACTTTGTGAGGGATAAACTACAGTACCTAGAATTCTTTGTGGGGAAAAGGTATAGCGTGTACACAGCATGGTAGCATTGGGGAAGCATCTCAGAAAAAACTAAAGCAGAATAAATCAACCAGTAATGCACTTTATTGGGTCAAGGATATGTTGCTGAACACACCTATAATCAATCACATGTCTGCAGGGGCCCTGAGTATGGAATAGCAGCTAAACTTAAAAATGTAATACATGAAATATATAGACCATAATGATTTATGCACTGCTAAAGCTGAGCATCCATAGTTCTTCAGGCACTCTGTCCACCAAATCTAAATCCTTAAACCTGTGGTGGACAGAGTGCCTGAAGAACTATGGATGGAGGCTCGTAACATTGTACAGGAGGCAGCAACGAAAACCATCCCAATGAAAAGGAAATGCAAGAAAGCAAAGTGGCTGTCCAACGAGGCCTTACAAATAGTGGAGGAGAGAAGGCAAGCAAAATGTGAGGGAGATAGTGAAAGATACAGGAAATTGAATGCAGATTTCCAAAGAACAGCAAGGAGAGACAAGAAGGCCTTCTTAAATGAGCAATGCAAACAAATAGAGGAAAACAACAGAATGGGAAGAACCAGAGATCTGTTCAAGAAAATTGGAGATATGAAAGGAACATTTCGTACAAAGATTACCATAATAAAAGACAAAAGTGGAAAGGACCTAACAGAAGCAGAAGACATCAAGAAGAGGTGGCAAGAATACACAGAGGAACTATACCAGAAAGAAATGGATGCCTCGTACACCCCAGGTAGTGTGGTTGCTGACCTTGAGCCAGACATCCTGGAAAGTGAAGTCAAATGGGCCTTAGAAAGCACTGCAAATAACAAGGCCAGTGGAAGTGATGGTATTCCAGCTGAACTATTTAAAATTTTAAAAGATGATGCTGTTAAGGTGCTACACTCAATATGCCAGCAAATTTGGAAAACTCAGCAGTGGCCAGAAGATTGGAGAAGATCAGTCTACATCCCAATCCCAAAGAAGGGCAGTGCCAAAGAATGCTCCAACTACCGCACAATTGCACTCATTTCACACGCTAGCAAGGTTATGCTTAAAATTCTACAAGGAAGGCTCAAGCAGTATGTGGATCGAGAGCTCCCAGAAGTGCAAGCTGGATTTAGAAGAGGCAGAGGAACCAGAGACCAAATTGCAAACATGCGCTGGATTATGGAGAAAGCTAGAGAGTTCCAGAAAGACATCTACTTCTGCTTCATTGACTATGCAAAAGCCTTTGACTGTGTCGACCACAGCAAACTATGGCAAGTTCTTAAAGAAATGGGAGTGCCTGATCACCTCATCTGTCTCCTGAGAAATCTCTGTGTGGGACAAGAAGCTACAGTTAGAACTGGATATGGAACAACTGATTGGTTCAAAATTGGGAAAGGAGTACGACAAGGCTGTATTTTGTCTCCCTGCTTATTTAATTTATATGCAGAATACATCATGCGAAAGGCTGGGCTGGATGAATCCCAAGCTGGAATTAAGATTGCCGGAAGAAATATCAACAACCTCAGATATGCAGATGACACAACCTTGATGGCAGAAAGTGAGGAGGAATTAAAGAACCTTTTAATGAGGGTGAAAGAGGAGAGCGCAAAATATGGTCTGAAGCTCAATATCAAAAAAACGAAGATCATGGCCACTGGTCCCATCACCTCCTGGCAAATAGAAGGGGAAGAAATGGAGGCAGTGAGAGATTTTACTTTCTTGGGCTCCATGATCACTGCAGATGGTGACAGCAGCCACGAAATTAAAAGACGCCTGCTTCTTGGGAGAAGGGCAATGACAGGCCTAGACAGCATCTTGAGAAGTAGAGATGTCACCTTGCCAACAAAGGTCCGTATAGTTAAAGCCATGGTCTTCCCAGTAGTGATGTATGGAAGTGAGAGCTGGACCATAAAGAAGGCTGATCGCCGAAGAATTGATGCTTTTGAATTATGGTGCTGGAGAAGACTCTTGAGAGTCCCATGGACGGCAAGAAGATCAAATGCATCCATTCTTAAGGAAATCAGACCTGAGTGCTCACTGGAAGGACAGATCGTGAAGCTGAGGCTCCAGTACTTTGGCCACCTCATGAGAAGAGAAGACTCCCTGGAGAAGACACTGATGCTGGGAAAAATGGAGGGCACAAGGAGAAGGGGGCGACAGAGGACGAGATGGTTGGATAGTGTTTTCGAGGTTACCAGCATGAGTTTGACCAAACTGCGGGAGGTAGTGGAGGACAGAGGTGCCTGGCGTGCTCTGGTCCATGGGGTCACGAAGAGTCGGACACGACTAAACGACTAAACAACAACAACAACAACAAAGCTGAGCATATCCTTAGAAAATATAGTAGTTAAACTTGCTTAAGTACCTGTGAATAGCAGAAGAAGAAGAAGAGTTTGGATTTGATATCCCACCTTTCACTCCCTTTAAGGAGTCTCAAAACGGCTAACGTTCTCCTTTCCCTTCCTCCCCCACAACAAACACTCTGTGAGGTGAGTGGGGCTGAGAGACTTCAAAGAAGTGTGACTGGCCCAAGGTCACCCAGCAGCTGCATGTGGAGGAGCGGAGTCGCGAACCCGGTTCCCCAGATTACGAGACTACCGCTCTTAACCACTACACCACTCTGGCTCTGGCTCTAGCAATAGGATTTATAAGCACATTTCTGTGAATGTAAGTCTAATTGACCTAATTGCATTTAATATTCATCTGGAGGCTACTCATCATAATTTAAATTGTGTTTTTGTGTGTGTAACTGCAATTTCCTTACATGCAGCGGGGGGGGGGGGGACGGGGACTTACTGTTATTTGAAACCAGTGCTATTAAGAAATAAACAGACATTCTTTTCAAATTCACACTGGAATCGTTATTAGTTAGGTGCCTGTAAAGGTCTTCAAATGATCCAGAAGTGCATAACGTCTGTTGGCAGAATACTGAAACAAAATAGATATTCCTCTGAGAAATTTATGTGTTATATTACATTAAATTTAATAAAGCAAACAGAATCAAACTTTCTTATAAATTCTACAATAATTGTAGGTATCTGTATCAGTCTGTTGGGGGAGAGGGATTCAAATAATAGTAGCCCTTGGAGATTAAAAAATGCAATGTTGCCATTTTAATGACAGAGTTGTGTCCATTTCTTCTTTTGTATAGACACTGACCTATTTCTACTGACTGCCAAAATATCTTTTGGCTACAAGGTGGGTGAAGCTCAGAGCAGGGGACACTTAAGGAACATATGTAACAGTGGGGGCGAGACATTTATACACAACTTGTCCCAGTGCTGTTCAAAATCTAAATGAACCCACTGGAAGTGGTTATTTTTGGTACACTGATGACACCTATCTCCGTTTCTCTATATTATCTGAATGTACAAGCCTTTAACTGATGTTTGGATGTGGTGGTGTGATAATGAAGACTGAATCCTGATAAGATGGAGACTCTATGGACAGAGGCATCCTTCCTGGTGGGGCAGAGCCTCAGTGCTAGCTTCCTGCCAAGAGTGCTGCCACTGCTTACCAAGAGGGGAAGGGGCAAGGCGGCAGGGAGGTCAAAATGATGCAGGCACACTGGCGGAACCAATCCCAAACTTCCACTCATGAACGTAAGAAAATAAGCAGAGCCTGCTGTGCCAGGCCAATTACCCACCTAGTCCAGCATCTTGTTTTCATAGTGGCCAACCAGATGTCTGAGGAAAACCAGCAAGCAAGACCCGAGCACAAGAACATTTTGCCTTCCTGTGGGTTTCCCACAACTGGTATTTAGAAGCATTATTGCCATAGCCTTGTCTGCTGTTTTCAGTTTTGTTTCTCAAACCAACTTCCTGCTGATTAGAGTCCTTAAGATGTTCCTAATTCATCCCTAGCCAGGATGTGAACACTTTAGCATAAGGTAAAGAATCCCTGCACCATCAACCCATAAATGAATGAAACTGCACTGATGTGAACAGTTTGTAGGGAAAGAGCTGTGAAATGCATAGGAAATGGGGGAAGAACATCACTGAAGGTGGCAATGTGAACACAGCCTAAAAGTGTTTTTTTACCAGTTTTGGCTGGTGCACCTGTTCCTGAATAAGCACAGCTTGACCACAGGAAGCTATATATTCGTAACCTCAGTATTGGATTACTGCAATGTGCTCTATGTGGGGCTGCCCTTAAGATTGCTTCAGAAGCTGCAGCTAGTTCAGAATGCCATGGGTAGGTTGAAAGGGGAGCATGTAATGCACCTATTGAAGAAGCTGCACTCATTGCCATTTTGCTATAGAGTCAAATTTAAGCCTTTGTTGTTAGTATATGTACTTGAAAACTATAGTCTTTTGAAAAAATGAAGCAAAACACGAAAACTTAGTATCTTCAAATGTGATAATATAATGATATGAAAAGAATACAATTGTGCATTACCATTATTCTCAGCTAAACCTCCTAATGTAAAGAAGGCAGCTTCCTTTACCATGCTGTGCACGCTTGACTTTGCAAGGTTATATACAAACATCAAACCACCTATTTCTCGAAAATAATCACTTGCATCACCTAGAAAAGACAGAAACAATGGGGAATGTGTCAACTTTTAAAGGAATATATTTTAATAAAACATGGAGCAATGCAACTAGAACTCAACATCTTACTGTTTTGTTGACAGGCCGAATAAATAGTAACCAATGCCTCTTTCTGAGTAGCAGGATGTTCCATTTGATATTTTAGACATTCAAGTAGTAAATTCAGATCAGTTTTCATCTCTATAAGGATAAAGCAAATAGTTTTTCAAATTATTTTACATACATTTTATTTTCATACACAATTAAAACTGCTGATTAATTAACAGCCAGAGTCCCATTACCCTTGGGCAATCCCAACAGAGCTGGCTCAAGAGTCCAGTAGAATCTGTGCTAGCCCAGCCCGGCCCCCTTTCCCAGCCCCCCCAAACCACATTTTGGGAGTTTCCACTGGCTAGCACCAGTTAGGTGAGCACATTGAGCACTCCTCATTTATGGGGTTTCTCAGTGACATATGTCAGTGGAGTCAGTCAGTTCTAAGCAGAAGGACATCTCCAACATTGTAGATCAGGTGCTTGGATCTCTGCAAAAGACTATATCTTTTTCTTACTTCCATTTGAAGATTAGCCTTGCAGACTGCTAAAATAATGAAAAGTAGCATGGATATAAAATAATTTTGGCATATTTACCACATGGTATTTTCTGATCTTTTCCATTTTCCATTTTGACTGTATTATTTTCCTTAGCCTTTAATTGCAAAACAGAGGAGGGGCAGTTGTTCACTGTCTCTGTTATCAAAGCACAATTTTGGATTTTTAAAAAGAAAATTAAGGAAAGTAAATTCAGTTTAATAAAATCTAACATTTGTATTAATGTTGATTACCACTTCTACAGGAGCACAACATACTCAAGATCACCTAACATGCATGCATAATATACGAAGAGATGAAAAGTAAATAATTTTTATTCACCCTTCATGGATGGTGTGGCACATCTAGTTTATCAGTGTTTAGAACCAAACTGAGGAATTACTCCAAATTAATTAGCACATACTGCAAATAGATAATTTTATTTACTGTATTAAATTTTTCCCCACCCTTCTGTCCATATGAACCTAGAGTGGCATTAAATCTACTAATCTAGAAACAAATTTGAGATTATTAGCATCTTTATTGAGTGTTTTGAGAGAAACAAATAGTTTCTAAAAGTTTCTGTTAAACTTCTGGAACTAGTGTCTTTGCCCAACCCACTGGCAAGTAAAGTTGTAATTATTTTGAAGACCATGAAGAACAAGAGCTGGCAAAAACAAACTTTAATCTCCTGAGTTTGTACAGCATATTACCTCCACAATATTAAATATAAATAAAGTGCAACATATTTTACAGAGACAGTAACCATTTCGTTGCATGGGGGGAGTGTCCATCAGTCACCAAGAAAAAGAACAGAGGGTCTGTTTATGTTATGGTATAAGTGTTTGTAGAGCAGAGGTTACTTCCATATTATTGAGGTTTAAATAATAACAATAACTTTTACAATAAAGAAACAAACTTTTTTTTGTTACTCTAACTGGATTCATGTACCATCTTGAGAACGTTCTCAAGTTAAGCTCTTGTGTTCCTGAACTTAATGACTTTAAGATTTATAACTGATTGACCATGAAGTTTACTAATTCTTCACTCATCTATCTGAGAGAAGCCTGTCGTCTCTCAGCCTGACCTGCTTCAGAGGCTTGTTCTGAAGTGAGGCAACCCATATACACATTGCCTTGTGTGGGGTGGGTGGGGTCAAAACAAATAAGTGAATATTCCTGCATTGCAGGGGGTTGGACTAGATGGGGGTTGGGGGTCCCTTCCAACCCTACAATTCTCTGAAACACAAAAATAATAAAAACATGTTCGGAAGGGTAGCTATGAAAAGTCCTCTGCAGCAAAAAAAAAACAACCAGCCATGTCTTCTGGCACTTTAAGGATGTGCAGATTTATCATGATTCACATAATAATGCTGTATGGAATAACATGGGATTGTAATTCTATCTTTTATATTTACTCGTGGTGCTTTTAAATGCGAGGAAATAAACGAATACTTAGCAGGGAAGGAGCAAGAAAGTGCCAGCGACTTTCTTCCTTTTCCCCTTTCTGACAGGAACCTGCCCATGGGCGTAGTCAGGATTTATCTGGGATGGGGGCGGGGGCAGAACCGAGTTATCTGCCACGCGATTAGTCAGTTGCCAAGAATTTCTATTTATTTACTTGATTTAGGGGTCCCCCTAAATGTACGCCCATGAACCTGCCGTTACGCTCAAAAGGCGTCCGAGGTTGAGGGGGGAAGAGGAAGACGTGCCCTGACTGACACATCACTATCGTAGCACTGGCGGCGCCCCTCTAAGCAGAAGAGGCTTCTCCTTTTCGCAGCCAAGGCGACGACACTCCGCTCAGTAAAAGGAGATACTCGCTAGCTGGGAAGCCTCGCAAACGCCGCCCGCCACCCCCCACCCCCCCCCCCCGGGCGGCTAAACCTGAAAACTCACCGGCCGAGTTTTTCCCGCCTAAATGAAACTCCGCTTGTGAGGAGAGGTGGTGGGCGAGCGAAGGAGCCGCTCAGCCCGAGCGAGCGCCGCCTCATTTATTACCCCCTTCCCCCGGCACGGTTTGCCTCAGCTGCGGCGGCGAGCCTCCGGCTTCATTGCTTCCTTTGGAGCTGAGCGCTCCCACCTGGGCCAAGCGGGCTTCACTCTCTCCAGCTGGTGGGCCGCCTCCGATTAGGGAAATAAAACACTTGTCATAACCAGATCATGAGATGGATATTAAACTGAGGCTGCAGTCCGAAACATGCTTTACTGGAGAGAGAAAAAACCCGTACAAACCTATATACAGTGGTACCTCAGGTTACATACGCTTCAGGTTACAGACCCCGCTAACCCAGAAATATTACCTCGGGTTAAGTACTTTGCTTCAGGATGAGATCAAAAATTGTGCTCCGGCAGCGCGGCAGCAGCAGGAGGCCCCATTAGCTAAAGTGGTGCTTCAGGTTAAGAACAGTTTCGGGTTAAGAACGGACCTCCGGAAAGAATTAAGTACTTAACCTGAGGTACCACTGTATATGACTTAAGGCTTCACAAGTCCGATGAGGTGTACTTTGCGTGTAGGATGGAATGACCTATCATATAAAATATACTACTGCTTTTCCCTTCAGAAATCTTAAAAGGTGTGGAACACCCTTCACCTCAAAACGTGCTTTATGGCTATTTCTTCTTCAGTATTACTTTTCTGGTGGCATCCTCATCTCTTGAGACTTGAGGGGTCAGAGGCTCCAGGCATCCCCAAACTCAGCCCTCCAGTTGTTTTGGGACTACAACTCCCATCATCCCTAGCTAACAGGACCAGTGGTCAGGGATGATGGGAATTGTAGTTCCCAAACAGTTGGAGGGCAGAGTTTGGGGATGCCTGGGTCAGACTCTCCAAGAGACTCTTCTGCAGTCAGCACTCTCATCTAGATTAATTTTTTTTTAATTGGGAGATTGGGAATGCTCTGAGATGTAAATGGGTACAAATCAAAATCACGTTAGTACAAAATATCATGTGTAGTACACACACTAAGAGACCAAAAAAAGTCAGAAATGAAACATTGGAACCTCCTTGAGCCCATAGGACAGAGCTAGTTTTTCTTCTTAGTAAACCTGCCACACCTCTAATCACACCCCTACCGTTGTTACAAAGTAGGTCACATTTCAGAAGGACCAGCATAGAATTAGCTAGATTCAATTTTTAGCCTACATTTAGTCCCCAAAACTCAAGAGTAATGGTTTCCCTTCTCTCCCCACACCTCAGTCTTACTCCATATTTAATGTCTTTGGTAAGGTTACCAGATTTTTTTCAGTGAATCCGGGGACACTTTTCAATTTCCTACTAAATAGATGGATTTTGTCAGGGGATTGATTTGTAAATCCGGGGACTGTCCCCAGGAAACGGGGACATCTGGTAACCTTAGTCTTGGGGGATAAAAGTCCCAGGGTAGTTCTCATCCTGCCTCTGAACACTCACTGGAAGTGCCCCTGAAGCTTAACTTTCAATGCTGAGGTTTAGGATCAAGGTGTCAGAAAGTAAATTGTTCATTTTACTTGCTAGCCTGTGCCATTATTTTTTTTTTAAAAAAATTGTTTGTGTTCCCTCCCCATCAGTAACATTTACCATAAGTTTCATGCCCTACTATTGAGCTTCAAGAGGCATGGAGTGGTGCAGTTTTAGAATCCAGACACAGCTCTGGATCTAAGCCTGTAAAATCAACACCTGTTTTCCAGTATTTTAAAACCACAAAGTCACCCCACATATTTTTTTCAGGAAGGGGGTCACTTCAGAGGTGTGTTTTAAATATGGGAATTATTTCACCTCAGGTCAGACTTCCAGGTCTACTAGTTGGTGAGGAAGTAATTAATGTGCCATCCAGCTGTATTGGTTTGTCCATAAGGTGTACAAGTAATGCATGCACATGCACAAAGGTGCCTAATTCACATGAACAAAGATCACACATGAAAATGCCTCCACTGAAAAGCAGGGTGAGGCAATCCACAAGCTTTGATCTTTATTGGGTTGTTTTCACACATTTATTTTAAACACCAAGTGATAAAAATCCATATGTGAACACAAAGGAGCCACCTCTGCAACAGTGATAAGTTCAATTCACACAAAGCACTGGAACTGCAAGCAGATGGTAAATATTAAAATCTCATAGAAACCTGCTCACCAAATAAAACATTTCATTTTACCTACTTAGTATGCCTTTTGCTTTAACAGAGCCAATACTATTAGCTATAGTTGACATGTCCAGCATGCCACAGCACCAAATCACTGTTTGGCTTACATGCATGAGCCCCTTCCTAGAATGCTGTTTCAAAATTGACATTAAACCCATGGAAGGGATTATCCCAAATCATATACTGTACTTCCTTGTTTTTGCCTGCCTGTAAATTGGGTAGTGAATAATATGTACTCTTACATCACACTAGATCAGGCTTCCTCAACCTCGGCCCTCCAGATGTTTTTGGCCTACAACTGCCATGATCCCTAGCTAGCAGGACCAGCGGTCAGGGATGCTGGGAATTGTAGTCGCAAAACATCTGGAGGGCCGAAGTTGAGGAAGCCTGCACTAGAACTAAAATCCATGTCAATTGATTTGCAATTATTTTAAACTTGCCTTTGATCCCATGGAGCCTCAGGACAGTTTAGAACAATCTTAAACTAGGGCACCTCCTCTTGTACAAAGTAACACCAATGTACCTACCAAGTATGATTCCCCACCACCAATAAATCCAATTCTTAAGCAGTCTCCTCTAATTCACTGGAACTAATGCTAACATGATCACGTATGTTTGTACAAACCATCTTCAAGTCCAAGTCTTTCAACTAATCCCAGGAAAACATATTTAATCCTTTCCCCAGCAACATTACAGATACTAACAACTGAACTATTACTATAAGTAAAGCAGCAGAAGCAGTCAAACAAATATATTGGGAAGACCAAGAACAGCAGTTTCTAAAATTGCTATTACTACACATTCTCTTCCAGAATGCTTTAAATCTTGTTCATAGTTTAATATATTAATACAGTGGTACCCCGCAAGACGAACGCCTCGCAAGACGGAAAACCCGCTAGACGAAAGGGTTTTCCGTTTTGGAGGCGCTTCGCAAGACGAAGTTCCCTATGGGCTTGCTTCGCAAGACGAAAGCCCATAGGGAAATCTCCGGGACAGCGGGGAAGCGCCTCCGCCGTCGCCCGCCAGCATTTTAAAAAGCCCCGGGACAGCGGGGGACTTCTCCGCTGCCGGGGCGATCTTAAAATGCTGGCGGGCGGGAGCGAAGCCTCCGCTGTCGCCCGCCAGCATTTTAAAAAGCCCCGGGACAGCGGGGGACTGTTTAAAAGCCCCGGACCATGCCCCCCGCCGCCCGCCATCAGGACCATGCCCCGATGCCGGTGGACGGGCGGGAACGCCTCCCCCCGCCGCCCGCCATCAGGACCATGCCCCGATGCCGGTGGACGGGCGGGAACGCCTCCCCCCGCCACCCGCCATCGGGACCATGTCCCGATGCCGGGGGCGGGGCCGCGAAGCCTGGGCGCGCTGATCTCGGCGCGCCCAGGCTTCAGCATGCCGGCATCTCTCCGCAAGCAGCGGCAGCGCTGCCGCTTTTTGCGGAGAGGTCCGCGAAGCCTGGGCGCGCTGATCTCGGCGCGCCCAGGCTTCAGGATGCCGGCATCTCTCCGCAAGCAGCGGCAGCGCTGCCGCTTTTTGCGGAGAGGTCCGCGAAGCCTGGGCGCGCTGATCTCGGCGCGCCCAGGCTTCAGCATGCCGGCATCTCTCCGCAAGCAGCGGCAGCGCTGCCGCTTTTTGCGGAGAGGTCCGCGAAGCCTGGGCGCGCTGATCTCGGCGCGCCCAGGCTTCAGCATGCCGGCATCTCTCCGCAAACAGCGGCAGCGCTGCCGCTTTTTGCGGAGAGGTCCCCGAAGCCTGGGCGCGCTGATCTCGGCGCGCCCAGGCTTCAGGATGCCGGCATCTCTCCGCAAGCAGCGGCAGCGCTGCCGCTTTTTGCGGAGAGGTCCGCGAAGCCTGGGCGCGCTGATCTCGGCGCGCCCAGGCTTCAGCATGCCGGCATCTCTCCGCAAGCAGCGGCAGCGCTGCCGCTGCTTGCGGAGAGGTCCGCGAAGCCTGGGCGGACAGCTTTTGAAGGCAGGGGGGGAGCAAAGACTTTCGCCCCCCGCCGGCCTTCAGAAGAGGTCCTGGACCTCTTCTGAAGGCCAGCGGGGGGCAAAAGTCTTTGCTCCCCCCTGCCTGCCTTCCCGGGAGAGCGGAGAAACGCAGCGCGTCCCGGAGGGCTTTTGAATGCAGGCGGGGGGGGGGGGCAAAGACTTCCCCCCCCCAGCCTTCAGAAGAGGTCGGGGGACAGACTGTCCCCGGACCTGGTCTGAAGGCGGTTTCCCTAGGAACGCATTAATTGATTTTCAATGCATTCCTATGGGAAACCGTGCATCGCAAGACGAAAAACTCGCAAGACGAAGAGACTTGCGGAACGAATTAATTTCGTCTTGCGAGGCACCACTGTAATATTCAAAGGTGCATTGTGCGTTAGTGTATTCATTGGTTTTTTAAAAATCCTCTTTCTGAACAAAAGCAGCTTACGTTGAAAACAACACTCCATATTATTTGCTGTACATTTGCTTCAAAGAGGTATTTATTTAACACATAGGTTAAGAAACACTTTTTGGAGTGATATGAGCAGGCTAATAGCAATGGTCTGTATTGGGTCCCACTCCCAATAGCACAGAAGAAAAATGCTGCTTACATCTAAAATAATACGATGGTGATAGTGATGACAGTCAACCTATTCCAGTGCCTCTTATTACAATACAAGATAAAAATATTTATTACAGTTCAAAAGAACATTTAATAATCGGGAAAAATTACAAAGAAGGGAACTTGGCAGCAAATATAGCAGCAATCATTTACAGAACAAACTGCAAATTAAATGCAACCACAGTTTTAAACAATGTACTGTGCTTAGCCTATAACTTGAATGTTGCAGATGTCTGTGACATGCCATTGTAAATGTAGGTGTTATTAAAAATGACAAATTGTTTTGTAATTATTTTCACAGCCTCTTGAGCAGCAGCTCCTGTAAAACAGCAGGGGAATTGGAAGAGGAAGGAACAAAGTTAGAACTTCATAACTCAATTGATGCAATACAAAATTGTTTTTCTTCAACTGCCACTTTATGCCAGTGAACTGAAAATAGAGCATAACAATTCCCATAACCAACTTCACTCAGTGGTAGAGAGCAAACAACTTATTACTTTTAGGACATTTTTATACTGCTTTATATATAGACTCTTCAAAGCAGCATATAGCAAAATCCATGAACCTTGTTAAATAATATCTGTAGTCACATTAAAGCAGAGTCTACAACACGTTTCTTACCTTGAACAATGTGTACACACTGGAAATATTTCAGTTTTGGAAATGATATAGATTGTTTTTATCATGGCTGAGTCAAATACACTACTATCTCATATCTTGAATTCTACATAGCATGTATTCCAAATACTATATATTCCAGAGACATTTTAATTTTGACAAGTAGGTTTAAAAACAATTCAAAATGAACACTTCATTGTGCACCTTCCATCTCTACAAATCTATGATTCTATTATTCTTACATCATTTTTAAAACTAGTGTTAAAAAAGAGAATATAAAGCTGTAATATTTTTTCACGTGCTAATAAGTGTACAGCTAGAGAAGAACTGGTTAAAATTATAGTATTTCTTACCTCCCAAAAATGCTGCAATCATATGTGGCTCAGCAGCTCCATAGCGACAACTACACAGGAAAAACAACATTGTAAAATTTGTGATACCAAAACAAAACCCAGGAAAACTTTATTTTTATTTTATATAGTACTTACAATTCATGAACGTAATCATCCTTCACTGTTACAGGTAATCCATATTCCTGAAGAAAACTGTTGAGGCAAGATTTCAGTTTTCCAATGTCGTCTTCCACTTGATAATTATAAACACCTGGAAATGATTTTTTAAAATTGTACATAGATATAATTTTTGTAAGAGAAGATATTTTTTTAAAAAATAAAATGATTTACTAAATCTCTGCAATCTAATTTGTAAAATATATAGAGGCATAATAATGGTATATGCCTCAACCACACAATTAATCTATATATTTATGAACACAGAATATTATTAAGGTTATACCCTAGGGCCACTTAAGGAAATTTTCAATTTATTCAATTTATCCATTGTACTAAACACATATTTTGCTAACAGTGTTGCAAACTGGGCAATATTAAAATCAAATTTACCTGGGTATCTCCCATGGTGTTTAAAGAATCTATCCACAGCTCGTAACATTAAGTACAGCACCATCTCACTATCAGGGTTATCCATATGGGAAACTTTAAGGGAAAAATAGTGTTAATTGTGTACCAATAAGCTGAAGAAAAGTGTTGCATTGCTTTTATAAAAATCCTAAAATCACCTGAACTGAAATTCATTTTCACAAGAAATTGGTTACACAAACATCTCTGTATGGTTTGTGAATTACAGTCAACAGACATAAATGTGTTTGACCAACACTGGCCTTTGGGGACCCAAATGCTGTGATAGGTACTGCCTAGTCGCTAAGGTCTATGTTTTGGGATAAGTGCTCAAGAGGGTGGTTGCCACCAAACTTCAGCTCTTGGATGAAGATGATTATCTAGACCCATTCTTGGGTTCCAGCACAGTTTCAGAACGAAAATGGTCTTGGGTCTCTTTAGATGGATGACCTCTGTTAGGAGAAAAGGAGGAATGAAACTCAGTAACATCCCTTGGATATAATTAACCATGGTATTTCGCTAGAACAGTTCTGTGGCTTGGGTGTCAGAAGACACAGTGGTTCCACTCCAACCTGCAGGGTGGATTTCAGGCAGGTAGTCTTGAGGGAGAGCTGCTGGGTCTCTGTGAGATTTCCCAACATACAGTCATGTCTCCCATGCTATATAACATCTGTATGAAACTGGTGAGGCCATCAGGGGTTTGAAGGCAGGGTGCCAGCAATACACTGATGACACCCAGCTTTGTTCTCCTTGGCATCTGACTCAGGTGTAGTCTACAAGTTCTTGATTGGGCTTGGATACTATGGTGGGCTGAATAAGCTGAGACTGAACTCCAACAAGATGGAGTGCCTGTTACAGCTTTGGCTGATTTGTTGGCTACAGTCATTCCTGGACACGGATAGCCACGCCACAGTGACTCGTGCACTGGAAGCCTCCCAGATAGATAAATGACTGTAATGTGCTCTGCATGGTGCTGCCCTTGGAGCTGGTCTGGAAGCTGCAGCTTATGCAGAATGCAGCCACCTTATTACTGAGTAGATTGGAATACCAGGATGATGTTAACACTGGTCCTGAAGGAGCAACAATGACTACCCATGTGCCACGAGGCAAGATGCTTGTATTAATTTATAAAGCCCTAAACAGCTTGAGAGCTAAATATGTACCTTCTCTCCTGCTGGTGAATTAAAATCTGGGGGGCGGGGAGCCCTGTTAATGTTTCTACTTAGGTATGATATCTGCTATTCAGCAACCCATTTAACAGCCTCCACTGTAGAGCCCCAATTGTGGAATATTCTCCCTCTTAAAATTCATTATTGGCTGTTTTGTTTTCTGCTCTGCATGTTTTCTGCTCTGATTTATATCACTATGCTGCTGTTACATTGTATTTTAGTTCTGTTGTGTTATATCTTACCCTGGGCTTGTTGTGATAAGAGGGTTAAAATGTTTTAAAATAAACAAAGGGAAGGACCAATCATGTGCCTAGCATTTGAGGTTTTTCCCTGAGAATTTCCCCTGCTAAGTCAGCATGAATGGTTCATGTATTTCTACAGATCTAACAAAATAATTTCTGAAATTTGTTTTCACCAAGAAATAGCAAAAGCAAGTTGCACTTTCACTCCCTCCCCCCTCACTGCTGTAACCATAAGGTACAAAGATCAAAGCTACTTTGGGGCTCACACATTTCCCCATAACTAAGATCCCAATTCCATTTCCCATGTTACAGCAGAAACAAAGGAAACAAAAGCATGACATAATCCCTTTCAGGTCATTATTTTCACATCACTGTCTGCAGATGAAAACACAATAAAAGAAGACTGTAGATAATAAAGTCATGTCCTTACTGATCTCATCTTTGTTTGAAGTATTCAAACCATACTCTTCAGAAAGAGATCTACACCGCACGACTTGAAGAAATGCTGAATTAGTGCCTAAATAGAGTTGGGAAGGGGGATAAGAGAGAAAAGTATGTGTAATGAAGGGATAGCATTTTTAAAAAACAAAAACAACTAGCCCTTGAAACCTAATAATTTTAACAAAAAACAAAACAAAACAAAAGGATAAACCTGGCAATTATATAAAATTCACTGAGTTATTTTCTAGTGGCTTTGTAAGGATTTGAACCTCCTGGTCTACAGAAACTCTAATGTGAGATGCTTCAAACAAGGATAGATTTTCTCCAGCCACTAGAATGACACCAAAAACTCTGTAGAGACGGAAGTTTTTATGCATATACAGTCATGTGAAAAAGAAAGTACACCCTCTATGAATTCTGTTTTACATATCAGGACATAGTAACAATCATCTATTCCTTAGCAGATCTTAAAATTAGGTAAATGCAACCTCAGATGAACAACAAATGACATGTGTCATGATTTATTTAACAAAAATAAAGCCAAAATGGAGAAGCCATGTGTGAAAAACTAAGTACACAGTAACAAAGACAATGTAACACAGTATAAACTGAGAGAAAACCATGAATACTTACAAAGTAGTCTCAGTTCTTTCTGAGAAATAGATTCTGGTGCCTATGAAATAAAGTGTCATGTTAACATGCCAATTCTCTTAACACAATTGTTTTTAAAATGTTTATTAGATGTTTGAAGTCACATTTATTTAAGTAGAATAATCTTATTAAGCAGCCACTTTCTACTAATTCTGCATTGTCATAAGAATAAGTAGCAAATAAGATAAGAAAATTGAGGAATATTGCCCTGATTCAGTAAGACTGACAGTGTTTAAGAAAGTGTATGCTCAATATAAATTTGCTGCTTTGGTGTAAACTGCTTTGTTGCATTATCTGTTTAAAAAATGGTATTATGTGGTAATGATTTTCTAGTGGTGAAATTTCTGCTGTTGGATGAGCTGCTCCAATGTTACAAAAGAAAAAAGGCTATAGGGAAATAAAGACATTGATCGCTGTTCCCACTGGATGCCAGCAAGAGAAAAAAGGCGGGAAAGCATAGGGTGGGGGAAGAGTTTGAGTTTATTTATTTTTTAACTTTGAAGGGGGAAAGAAAAAAATAGGCAGAAAAAATAGGAAGAATCAAAGAACTGGCAAGGTAAGAATTAAAAACAAAAACATAGGAGTGAGGAGCAGTTTAAACATATTCTGTTTAAAGGAAGGAAAGGAACTGGAGTGGAGGCAAAGACTCAGGAACTAGTTGATGCTTTGGTACCATGTGGCCCTGCCTTAGGAGAGTGAGTATGTTAGCCCACACTTTACTGGATGCCTCCATCACACAATTCCTAGAAATTAGAATCTTCCATGAATTTTCACGGCTGTAACATTCATCCCAGTCACAATGAAACAAGGAAAGTCACATGAACAGTGGTGTCTTTTAGTTAAAGGCTCCATACCAACACGGGATGCGGGTGACACTGTGGGTTAAACCACAGAGCCTAGGAGTTGCCGAGCAGAAGGTTGGTGGTTCGAATCCCTGCGACGGGGTGAGCTCCCGTTGCTCGGTCCCTGCTCCTGCCAACCTAGCAGTTCGAAAGCACGTCAAAGTGCAAGTAGATAAATAGGTACCACTCTGGCGGGAAGGTAAACGGCGTTTCTGTACACTGCTCTGGTTCATCAGAAGCGGCTTAGTCATGCTGGCCACATGACCCAGAAGCTGTACACCAGCTCCCTCGGCCAATAAAGCGAGATAAGCACAGCAACCCAAGTCGGCCACGACTGGACCCAATGGTCAGGGGTCCCTTTACCGTTACCATCCCAACACAATATGTTAATTTATCATTTTTTAAAAAATCTACTTGCAATTATCAACAGTTCTGTCGCTCAAGTACAAATCTGTGAGTACAGATCATTAGCTCTTTGGATTGGGTCATTATATAGGAGCCACTTTCCATGTTAAGATAGAGAAGGGAGATTAAAGAGAAGGAAGATTCAAAACATAACTTTCATTAGCTCACCTTGCCTAATGACTGGAGCAGCTTGGCAGCATAGTTAGCCACAGCTTCGGCGTCTTTCTTAGCTTTGTCACGATATCTTTTTAAAAAGGGGCAAAAACGTAAAACTTCAGTAAGACCAATTCCAGAAATCAGTAGGCTTCATCTACATCAATATTCATTCTCATGTTACAGATTGTCAAAAACAAATGGAAAGACAGGGACTGCGCCAGCTTCCTAAGATCTATTTGTATCAAAATTGATCCTTAGAAGGTCATTATTACTTTATATGTTTTTGTGCCGAAACAGGAATCTCTGTACAAAACAGGCATGTGAGAAACGGCCACTGAAAACTATTAATATTGTCATCTGCTTGAATTCACTTATCAGGAAGATGAACACAGTTAAGGGAACAAATACCTTTATGGCTAAGTAGTTAGTGGAATGAGCAGCATTCTAAAGATTGTAGTCCCAGAACTTACTTCTGAGAACTGCCCTGTAAGTGAACTACAGGTAATGGTGCATTGGCAATTCGTTTGTGGTTGAAAAAAATACTATGGGGGGGAAATACACATTTGGTTCCCTTTTATTGAGCTCTGAAGGAAGAAATGCTAGAGATCATGGAACAACAACAAAAATCATTCAAATCTACATGTGCTGCTATACCCTGTCTTACACTGTCGTGTCACCCATGCTGATATTGCTAGTCCAATTGGATTCACAGTCCCTAAGAAGGTGGCTGACTTTCCTTCCCTGGAGGTTTTCAAGCAGAGGTTGGACGGCCATCTGCCATGGATACTTTAGCTGATATTCCTTCATTGCTGTGGGTTGAACTAGATGACCCTTGGGATCCCTTCCAAGTTTACAATTCTATGATTTGGGTGTGTGTGTGTTATCATTCAATGTTTAATATAATATAAAGCGAAAAACAGACAATACTTACATATTTTGCAGCTTGATAAATTTACTAGAATCTGCTATCATATCTGGAATTGTGCCCCGGACAGGTAAATTTCCTTGACCCTCCTTTGCCACAAATTCCTTTACAGCTCGAACCAAGATCCAAAAGTGTGGACTCTTAAGGGTAAACAAAAATATCACACTAACTTTTTCTATTTAGATAAGCAGAATACAGTAGCAAGCTGTTTGTGTTTAGTACCTGCTTTGAAAGAGTGATACAACAATCGTCACTGAAAATGTCTTCAATACAACCTGGTATCTAAAGGAGGGTGGGGGGAGAACAAATTTAAGCAAATTTTCCAACAAAGGATTCAGTAATTATGCGGCTAGAATACTGTGGAGGAATCTTATTTTACCTTAGTAGCAGCTACAGCTGTGTTCACGTTTTTAATAGCTTCTTCAAAGTTTTCTTCATCTTCTAGGCCTCCATTTTCATTTTTTAAGATTCCTAATAAGAACAGAAAAAGCAGGACTTTAAACATAGATGATCATTATTATTTAGCTCCTTAAAATTCAAGTGACTTTGTCAGGTTCTCTTAAAAGTTGATACTTTGGGCATTTTTATGTAAATTGCCTTGAGATAGTTAGTGGCTTATAAGATTAATACATTAATGATGGTGATGATAAAAAATAGTAATACCATTTATACATATTTTACATGTATTCTTAAAGCCTAACAGAGCTCAAGATAAAGCTGCAACGCTAAACCATAGTTTAGTTCTACATAGATGAACCTCCGAAGTGAAGCCCCTGCTCACACACCTCCCATACCCCCATACGGCTGGGAGGAAGATTTCTGCTTAGTTTTGTAGTGCTGTGTACAATCTAGGTATCCTGATTTAAAACACACACAAAATGGTTATTTAAACAAGACAGCTTTATAAGCTGTATTTTGAAGTTGGTTTCCTTTAGAAACTAGGCATTACTAGCTTTAAATAAGGACCCCTTGCTTGCAAGCAATGCTAAGCGGAGATTCTTTGAAAGTGAAACTAAACTCAGCAGCAGGATAATATAATAATAATAATTTATTATTTATACCCCGCCCACCTGGCTGAGTTTCCCCAGCCACTCTGGGCGGCTCCCAATCGAGTGTTAAAAACAATACAGCATTAAATGTTAAAAACTTTTAAATTAAATATTAAAATATTAAAAACAGGGCTGCCTTCAGAAGTCTTTTAAAAATAGGATAGCTGCTTATTTCCTTGACATCTGATGGGAGGACATTCCACAGGGCGGGTGCCACTACTGAGGATGAAAGGGTGTATGAGAGCCTGATGCTTCACTCAGACTTGTGAAGGCTCATTCAGATAGTGCTAAGTCCTGGGTTAACTCATGAGCACCCCGACCCGCTTGATGCTACAATTTTCATGATCCCTGACCAGTGGCTATGTTGGCTTGGGCTGATGAGACTTGAAGTTCAAGAACATCTGGAAGCCATAGGTTAGGCCCCCCCCCCGGGCCATATTAATATATAAAAATGTATTTTAAAATCCTGCACATTTGGTATATTGCTAATAGGCTCTTGCTTGACATTACCTTGCCTAATCATCTCTCGGAAGGCTTCCTTTTCTTTGTAGTTCTTAGGCATCTGTCCACTGTTCTAAATAGAAAAGTTATATATGTGAACTATGTAAAAACATAGAGCGGCCAACTAGCAAGGGAGTATTGAGTATGCATCTGTGTTCCAGCAAATAGCAGAAATTGTTCTTTGGGGCACTATTTTCCATATTTCTAACTATGTCTGACCAGGGGTAAGCTATCCAGGCATTGATGTTCTTTTTAATTTCTATAAAGTGAAATCTTTACTTGTTTTAACATTTACATTAAAAGCAATCATCAATATTTAACAAAAACAGCAGCAGGATCTCATGGTTAATCAAAGACAATATATCAAGGCAAGTGCAGTTGTGTACTGGTATACAGTTGTGTACTGGTGCAGCACCCAGGTACAGAATCATACAAGGTTCAATTGAGCCCTATCACCCCACACACACACTCCCCAGAATCCAGGCCAACCTGGAACACAAATAAGGCAGAAAATGGGGTCTGAATAGGGATATGGGAAGCGCATACAGACCTTCAATTGCCTGAAACAACTGCCTGCCCATGAACGTACATGCTGAAATTGGTGGGTGAGGGATAAAAGAGAACACAAGAGAATAGGGTATTACTGAATCCCGGGAGGATTCCCATGCAGGTACTTTGCCTATATGCAACCAGATTTTAAAAAATATTTTTGTTCCAAATAAGTATCTCTGGAGAGCACTCAACTGGTTTGCTTTTTAGCTGCATATCTACACACAATCTGGCTGCTTAAATTGAGTTGGTCAGTAGGATTTAAGCAGCCAGGTACACACCAGACTGCAGCCTCTGTCCTAAAACATATAATAATAGCACTTAAGCTTCTTTGAGAAGCTTAATTTCCATAGTGCTGAAAAGAAAGCACCAATATGTTAGAATATTACCATGGTGTCTACATACTTCATTATGCCATTTTTCTAGATACTTGGATATAATCACAATCCATGGAATGTGGCTGTGTTCCTGCAAATGCAAAATTATACTTGTTTTAAACAGATGAATACAGCAGCCCTGAAGCATGGAAGCTGTTGAACTAAGTACAGGTTCAAGGCACCACAAAAATTCAGCATTCAACAAAAAAGATAAATTAACAGGTGTCATTAACATACTTGCAGCATCATTCTTCCAATTTGTGCAACAGATCTGTAGAACCCACACAACTTCCTCAGCTTTATGAGTTTGCATGTGACTTTGCAAGTTGCCCATTAGTGAAGACACAGAATTTTCTTCTGGTTTAAAATCCCAACAGCATTCAGGTGTGGCCATAAAGCCTTAAATAATATGATTTAGTTATTTTGAGCTATTCAATGCTTCTCGGGCTAGTTGCTGTGGTTTTACAATAAGCTTATGTTAGAAGTGTATGGAGAAGCAAACCTGTAATGAAGGATCTGGCTCAAAAAGTATGCTTAGCATTTTTTTCTTCAAACAGGCCTCACACTGCTTATCTCATGGAATTCTACTGCAGCATTAAATTCTTCAAAATAAAACCAGAAACTAGAATAGGTGAATTCACTGAAAGTCTCAAACTCAAAGCACTATATTTAAGAAGAGTCTTTCATAGGCATTAGTTACAGCCTGTAAGCCACTTCTCTTAAAATGATTGTGTGGATTGTCTCTAAAGCCTGCACCCATATTGCTAGAGCTTATACTAACCTTTTTCTCCATATGATCCAAATCATAAGACTGAATGTGTTCCTTCAGTTCTGGAAAAGGATTGTCCAGTCTCAAATCATCCAATGCATTGTCTGGGTGAGATTCCACAACTATCAAAATATTGAAGGAGATTTTGATTTGAAAGAAAAGTTGATGGTAAAATATTCAACTTCACATGCTATTTATCATCATGGTCCATCTATCTCAGTGTTATCTACACTGACAGGCAGTTTTCTAGGATTTCAGACAGGGTTTTCTTCCAGACCCACCTGGAAATGCCAAAGATTGAACCTAGAACCTTCTACATACAATGTGGATGCTACCATTGAGTAATGCCCCTTCCCCTCTGAAAAAACCTACTATTTGCTGGAGAAATGGCATACAATAAAAAGTAGAGGTGGTCAGATCTACAGCTTGGGACTGGATTTTACATCTAATTTTGCTACCAACAAGATGAACTACATGATCATAATCCATTTCTATATTATTATTTTTTTGTATGAAGCACACTGAAGTGTCTCAAAAAATCTGTCATGTTATAATAACATTTTAAAAGATGGGCATGTATAAGCTATAAGGCAGAAGTGACCAACATGGTATCTTTCTGATGTTGTTGGACTACAACTCCCATCATCCCTGCCCACTGCCCACACTGGCTTGGCCAATACAAGCTGGAAACCAACAATAATTGTAAGGCACCATGTTGACTACCCCAACATAGGAGAAGCTCTTAATTATTAAATGAATCTCTTACCTGGGTGTTCTTTAATAATGATTCTCATATATCCTATTAATCCATAAGTCCTACAAACTAATAGCGGAATGTTATAATTCCAAAGGACTTCGGCAAGCCTGAGTAATGTACTGAAAAATATTAAGATATGGAGTCAGATCAAGAGAACAGAGAGAGAGAGCGCTCTATTGCAAAAAAGAAATCTTTTTTTCTTTAATAGTAGTCCACAGCCTATATTTCTGTTGAACATAAAGTTAAGCAATCACAAAAGTTATTTAAACCAGCACCTCAAGATATAGTGTATCTTAAATAATTCAAATTTATTGTTTTAAGTATATTATGAAAAATAGCGAGCAATGTAGCAACTTTTTCTGAATCTTTATCAGAGTATAGAGATGACTGAACTCTTTTCATTATCAAGATGCAGGCCACAAATCAAGTAGAGAATTCCTTTATAAGGAATGGTAGGTTAACAAGTTGATTACCACAGCATATGTCCTTAGGGCCAAACAAAGCATTTAGAAACAAATGCAGCACTGGGAAATCAGACTGTTGTTTCTCTACTACAAAGCAAAGGGCAGAAATAATTTATGCACGTTCCCTTTGCAACCCTCACTTCGTTCCCAGACACGCATTTTCTGGGTCGGGTATGGACAAAACATCTAGGGAGAAAGGTTGCAAGGACACAATTTCCACTCCTACCCCTTTGCAATACCTAAGGAACTCAGGTTTCTAGTACATCTAGTTTGGCCCTTATCTAGTGAATATCCCATCCAAGTGTGTATTTTTTTTGTTTCAGTGGAATGGCAATAGCTAGAGGAAAACACAACTTAACTAAATGGAATTGTGCTCAAACATAATGGAAATCAATTGGATGTAAGCATTAAAAACAAGGATGACAAACTAGCTTTCTCACGTAATTTACATATTCACTGAAAAAGCCTGAAGAATATTTGCATTTTACATGATAATGTTAATTTGATTCTTGCTTACCTCTCTGGGAGTTGAGTTGCAATCACTATATTAAACCGGCAGAAAAATGAAGGATCATTGTCCAGAAGTTTATCTGGATTCTTAAGAAAATGCATTAGACACATACATATTAGATCATAAAGCAATTACACATAGAAATATTAAACATTAGTTTCACTTATTGGGCTAAGTGTATGAATTGCAAACTTATTTTTAATATGCACATATATATAGGACTACGGTTAACTTAACGCCCCCCCCCCCCCAATTTAGGATTTTCCTAAATCCTACAGATATGAACAAATCAACCCCTGGAATTTTCTGTGCCTTCCATTCAAGCATCAATCAAGGCATCAACCACATAAACATAGCAGTTACCTTATTCACCCTGCACAGAACAGTGATAACTGTATGACACAATTTGGCCAAGGTTCACTGTCACATGCACACTCTTTAAAGCTGCATTAACAACTGCCAAGCTCACCCTACTTTTGGAGTAAATCTATGTTCTGCTATAATATCAATTCACACAACATGAACAGGGTTTGCTATTTAAAGTGTGGCTGGTGATGCCTTTTCACATCAGACCTTTCCACAGTGATGACAAAGGGTGCTGTGGAGGAGGCAGGATGCTACACAACTCAGCTGGCTTGGCTACCATTTCCCTTCACTTGTAATTCTCCAGTTGCATGCCATGGTTATAGGTGGCATGCACATGCAACCTTCTCTTTTATACTTCTCCAATTGCCAACACTCCATTATACACAAGGATGTTTGCTACAAACCTCTTCCACGAAATTTCCGGAGACATCATTATTCAATTCTTGTAGTAGTTCTGTGGTGCACTGGGCTCGATTCTGTTTAAAAATAACAATTGGAAATATTAGACTGTTATGACTACAATACTATGCATGCTTACAAACTTCTCTCACAAGCGTGTTTGGTGGGGATGCAGAGAGGGGTGTTCCCTCTCCTTGCTGGCTCTCTCCTTGTCGTCCTTCTTTCAGTAGGTGAAGACTTTCTTGTTCCAAAAGGTTTTTAGGAACTGCCTGTTTTTAATGAAATGGCTGTGCTGTGCTGTTTTTATTGCAGTTATTTGTGTATATATAGTTTTGATTCTCTATCAACATTTAATTGCTTTTAATGACTGTTTCCCCATCGCATATTTTTAGCTTTTCTTATTTTTATCTGTAAGCTGCATTGAGTCCCTGTCAGGGAAAAAGGTGCGTATTGATACTACTGCTACAATTATGGTGGAATTTACACTTAAATCAACATACAAAGAACTAGATCCAAGGGCATCCCCACATAGAACACATTAAAGTAACCCAGCCTCAAGGTTACCAACACATGGAGTGGTCAGGTTATGTATTGCTGATGAAAAGTGGTGCAGAGAAAAGAGGACAATGGAATTTGATGTGGGCTCTACTTTCTCACAGGCACTAGCATAGTTAGAGGGGGAAATGACCAAAGTTCTGTTTGGGTAGAACATGTTAACCTTTGCATACAAGCAGGTGGCTAAGAAGTCTTAATTTTGAGTGAACTAATTAGAACAAGTCCTTCCAAGCATTTGTCTGAATTTGTAAGGGTTCTGATTGGCTCTTACATAATTTGCAATCTGTTTCTGTATTTTAGTCATATTATTTAGTTATGTGCTGCAATTCTGTTCACTCCTACCTGGAAGTAAATCCCTTTGAACTCATTGGGAGTTACTCCTGAGTAGACATGTATGAGATTGCACTGTTAATCTCTTTATTATGAAAGAGAAAGAAAAATATATTTCACTAGGTGGGTCCAATGTACTGTTAGTTAGTTAGTTAGTTAGTTAGTTATTGTTAATCACTTTCCATGAACATGTTTCAAGGCAATGTACAAAACAGAATGAAACAGCTTAAAACAGCTAAACGTAACACAGAAAACAACAACAGATAATTTTTAAAACACCCATGGCAGAGACCCATTCATTCACCTGTGAAAGCATGTCAGAACAAAAATGTATTCAACTGTTTCTGGAAAGTGCAAATAGTGAGCAATTGTCATATCTTTGTTCCATAGAACAGGGGTTGCCATACAGAAATCCCTGCTCCAAGTTACTGTGGAGTGGGCTTTTGAGAACTTTGGAACTTTAGGAGAAGTTATCCTGTAGACTACAGTGACCTACTGCATAGATAAGAGATAAGGTGGTCTCTCAAATATTACAGAGTCACTTTCCTAATACTGCACATTTAATATTTTCTTACCTGGCCAATGCTGCTTCTTTGCAGGAAAAAACTAGAAAAAGCAGAAAAAGCAACCACACATTTCAGAGTTTTAACTTGATGAAACATTTCTGGAAATAAAATATATCACTTTATGGAATGTACTCCAAGAAAACAGCCCAACCACATTTCCTCTCTCCAATAAGAATGTTCTTGTTGGAATTAATATTTTGTATTTTTGTAATTCAAGTGATTATGGCCCTATCAACAGCAGAACATTGAGACAGTGGAAGAATGCAGGAACAGGACCCAGTCAGTCCCAGTGGGGCTTACTCCAAGCACCAATTAATTTATCAGTGCTTATAACAAGTCTCACTTGCCAAAGGCCAACCAAGAGCACATTCCCAGTTGTTTCTGCATAGCCACATCTTTACTTGCCCCACACTCTACACCACTGTGCTCCTCAGAGCCCCACTGAATTTCCCCCACGTATTTTAAATGGTAATTTTGAAATAGGCCTGGTACAGACAGAACATTGCCCAACCTTCCGATCATATAGTTTAGAGGTCAGCAGTGTCCCTATGGGTTTGCAAGCACCTCACCTCCCACACCTAAACACGCTCCTTCATTTTCAGAACTATGGTGCACACATTACCTATTGCCAACATCTTCACCGGTGACTTGATTCCCATCAACAATTGTAAACGATCCAACACCTTGAAGAAACAAATAAAAATGGTGTTTACACCAAATTACAACTTTTCTACTCAATGAAAGTTGCACATTTGTTTTTATTTATACCTGGAAGAACTAAGTTTTTGAGGATCTCAGTTCCTGTGGCCGTTGCATTTATCACACAAACATGTGCAGATTCTAAAGCTTCTTGTCCGTGGTCACCCCATAATCTGCAACACAAAAACACAGGCATCATCAACATTCCTAATTTTGAGAGAGGATACATACAAGAAATTGATGCATTGATGAAGGATGGTTCAGAACATCACTGTTAAGTGTTGCTTCTTTATATAAGCATGGAACTGCGTATCTTTAAAAAACAACTAACAGATGAAATGAGAAGTGGCTAGTCTTGAAAAAGGAACAGGACAGAAACTTTCATATAGTAATTATAGTGTTAGACCAAGATTGGGGAACAAATAGCTATCCTGATGATGTTGGATTCTCGATTCCCAGAAGCCCCAGCCAACATGGCCAATAATCAGGGATAATGGGATGTATTATGGAGGACTACAGGTGTTCAGACTTTGACTAGAAAGATCCAGGTTCAAAATCCCTTAAAACTTACTAGGTGGTCTTGGACTATGCACCATCTCTCAGCCTCATCCACCTAATAGAAATACTATGATGATGTGGCCCTGAACTGCTCAGAGGAAGAGCACAATACAAATCTGTCAGAGTGATAGAACAATTGGCTAAGAGAAGAAGAAAGCTTGATTTCTAACAGACTCAAGTTATAAAATATTGTAAGGTTTTTGAGCGCTTTAAGGAGGTTTGTAAGCATTATTTGTAATATTTATACAGTGCTTAAAGCTCCAAGGAACTCAGGCTGATGTGAACATAGGTCTTCCCCTTCCATCATCATAACAAGCCAGTGAAGTAGGGTACACAGAGAGCTTTAAACCTGCACACACAGCAAAGTGCTCCTTTGGGTCAGAGGCTTTTTGGCTGTCGCTGGGAACAATATAAAAGATACACTAGAACTTGCTAGGGAAGAAGATGCATCTGTTAAAAGTGAAGCGAGTCCCTGAGATGTATACCTGGCATAGGAAGGAGAGAGATCTCTGCTGGAGGTGGGGTGCACCTGCCCAGCGTAAGAAGCCCCCTGTCACCCACTGAGCTCCATGGCCAATGGGAGATTTGAACCTGGGTCTTCCCAGTCCTGAACAGCCGCTGTAACCACTAGACACGCACTGCCTTTCTAAAAGTTTGTTAAAGGAGCTCTTCGCTTTTGTTTTTAAGCCCTAGGCTTAGCCAACGGAGAGAGGCCTTGGGCGGGAGGAGATGGAGGGCGTCCTGGCTCCGGTACCGCCGAGGAAAGTCCCCTGAGCGGCGACTGGACCATCCTGGGGGCGCCCCTAGGAAACAGCCAAGGAAGGATCCTGCCCTGGCAGAGCCTCTCCAAGCCCCCTGCCCAACCCGCCTCCCTGCAAGTGGCAACGCGAGGCGGACCGTTCCCCCTGCGCTGCGACCAACTAGCCCTCGTTCTCCTCCTCCTCGCCCTCCAGGCCGACCTGAGCTGCCGGTCGTAGCGCTGCTCCTTCAGGCTGACTCTGCCCTGCTGCTGCACCGTCGCCGCCATGACGCCCCTTCGCCGAACCGAGGACGGTCCTCTCCGCCGCACTTCCCCAAGCCTTCCTGAAGGGGCGCAAGAATGCTCAGCGTCCGCCAACGCGCTTGCGCAAGCCGGCAAGCTCCGCCGGCAATTCGCTGCTTTTGCTTGACGGGCAGGGTCGCTCGTCCCGCCTCCTCCCGCGGCGCGACGCTTTGGTGGATGGGAAGTCGGCTGCTGGTGCCGCGGTCAGCGTCTGTTGCTGTTTACTGTGGGATCGGCGTGGCTTATGCGCGTAGGTTCCCGCACACCTTCCTTGGCATCCTCCTCCCAAATAAATGCGGCATCGTGGATTTGCCAGTAATATGCGATTGAATCCCACTGGAGAACAGCGGCAGCCTAGGAGCGCCCTGTCTGATAAGGAAAGTGGCGAGGATGGGGAAATGCACCGGAGAATGAGAGAATATTTGCTTTTATGCAGGGCGCTTCTCGTTGGACCATGCCTTCAGTGTAGATAATACAGACCAACGGTCTGACTCGTATAGGGCAGCTTCCTATGCTCCTCTCAAGCGCCATTATTTTGTATTTTATTATGTATTTCGTGCTCTCATTTTGTATTTTTAGGTGGTGAACCGCCCTGTGATCTTCGGGTGAAAGGCGGAATACAAATTTAATAAATACTAATAATTTCCTGGTGCACATCTCCATCATTTATTGCAGAAAAGATTGGTGGGGAGAGAGTAGGTATGTTGCGCAAGAACTCCCAATTGTACAACTTCAGTTTGTTGGCATGTGACTAAATCCCACCTGAAAGTAGCAACAACCTGGAAACACCCAAAATTCAGTTGGGTTACTCCTAGTGCTAAATAGGTGTGAATGGTATGTTCACCTTACAGAGCAGTCCTATGTAAACCTGTTCAGAAGTTATGAGCTCCGTGGGAATTCCCCTCTGCAACTTTAATGTTATAATGGAGAGATGATTTACTGCAAGTGAATGTTTCCTCTTTCCCAGCTTTCTTATCTCACATTATGCTTTTTTCTGGCTTTGTATTTGCTGTGTCAATACTGTACATTCTTCCCCATTCTGGGATTGTAGCAACGGTTAAGTATTTGACATTCTGCTTATTGAAATAAAATGGCAACATTTTAAGATTTATTGTCTTCTGTGACTACCCTATTGTAGATAGTCTGGAAATGGATCACTATTTCATAATTCATATCAAAAGAACACTGGTACGGAAAGCATATAGGTTAAAAATATTGGACATAATCCCATTTAATGCAGTGGCTGAATTTTTTGTTGCAAATACCTCTCTCCAAGCACATACTTTTTCATATACATGTATTTGTATTCCCCCTCCAACTCTGTATGGCTTTTTGTTTATTACAATGCAATCCTGTATATGTCTATTCACCAGTAAGTCCCACTAAATTCAGCTGGATTTACTCCCAGGTAAATGGGCATAGAATTACAGCCTACCTTTCTTTTTTTAAAAGTGCATTCTCATTCTGCAACATACATTTAAAGTTGCAGTCCTATTCTATTTATCTTCATACTGAATGCAGTGGCACTTATTTTGGAGTCAACAATCACTTAATTTTTATTAAAGAAAAATATAACTGAATAGAAGCTAATCTCTAGATCACATTTGTCCACCTTTTGAATGGTTTTTACATATGCTTTCAGATATATAACTTAACAACAGAGAATTTGATTGGCCTCCTTTACGTTAGTGCATAACATCAATTGCAGCTACGGTTCTCCTTACAGCTCTTGAGAATGTCAGTAATTCTATTGTAACCTAAGGGGAGATACGCTGTACAAGGATAAGATACTATTTCAGAAATGCGAGTGGGGAGAATTCTTGAGTAGAGAATATTTAGCACAACCAGTGGGTGTTCTGTTCAAGACTCACTAAAACAAATGGAGGCTGGCTGTGTAAGACAACTACCGTTATTGGGAAGTAAAAATATATTCTTTTAAAAGTGGTTCTGGAGCAATTATTTGACAGATTAATAGGGAGCATAATCCAATGAGATACTGTTCTACACAAGCAACATTGAAATGCATGGTATTCCAGCCCCTTGATCATTTTAGTAGCAATTTTCTGCACTTTTCCCAGCTCTACAATGCCCTTTTTGAGATGCAGTGTCCAGGATTGTACACAGTATTCAGATATGGGGTTAATTGAGCTAGTTTGATGGGGCATAGTGCTAGCACTTCTGCCCTTCTTTCCAATGCTCCTTTTACACTGCAATACCGCAGGTGGCGCTGTGGGTTAAACCCGTGACAGGGTGAGCTCCCGTTGCTCGGTCCCTGCTCCTGCCCACCTAGCAGTTTGAAAGCACGTCAAAGTGCAAGTAGATAAATAGGTACCGCTCCGGCGGGAAGGTAAACAGCGTTTCCGTGTGCTGCTCTGGTTCGCCAGAAGCGGCTTAGTCATGCTGGCCACATGACCCGGAAGCTGTACGCTGGCTCCCTCGGCCTATAGAGCGAGATGAGCGCCGCAACCCCAGAGTCGGTCACGACTGTACCTAATGGTCAGGGGTCCCTTTTTACCTGTTGTGTGATGCAACTGTGGCTATACTGCAGAAGATCACTATATCGCCCAGGTTTGTTCATGTGAGCAGCGATGACACGAAAACAGTGGGGAAATTACCATGTAAAACTCCAGTGATTTGCAAAGTTAATGGAATTGTGCACTGATTTTTTTCTGGAAACACAGAAACGAGCACTTAAAGTCTTTTGGAATCCACTTCTAGATTTCCATAAGTAGCTTTTGCATCATGTGAAAGATGACATAAGATGCAAAAATTAAATGGTAAAGGAACTTTTGGAGGATGGAATAAAATGCTGCCTGAATGTAGCCTAGGAATGATTGTACCATATATTTGTATAAAGGCATGATAATACCCTCAGTTTTGTTTCTGATTCCTTTCCTAATGATGAGCTATGGAATTCACTAGATGTAGTGATAACTGCCAACCTGGACAGCTTTAAAATATTGGACAAAACCCATGAAGAATAAGGCTGTCAATGGCTAGTAATGATTATAGATGCAATCTTCCCTGCTGGATTGCACTTCATATCTGCTTCCTCACATATTTCAGAGGTTCCAGGTTGAATGCTGTTTCTCATTAACTTTTTCGGTTATAGTGACTTATTTTATCATGTGTCACATAAGAGATAACAAATATAGAAGGAACTAACCTTTCACTACCAAGTTAAATTGCCCCTCCAAGGACAGGCCCCAAGTGGGGGACAAGAATCAAGGTTCTCCCTTTTACTGCACAATTGTACATGTAAGCCCCATTGAGTTCTGTGGGCCTTACTCCCAAGTAAATGAGTATAGGACTACAGCCTTCTACTTGCAGGATGCAAATGACTGATGGAGCATTTTCTCTGTTTTTAGCTATGCTGGTGGGCCTAGAAATGCTTCACATGTTTCCAGGCAAAACTGTCAATTTTGGTTTCTTTCAGTTTCTAATTTTTCCATGTCAGTTCATGATTACAGTAGTATCTTGGTTTGCAACTGTTTTGGATTACAACCATGTCAAGCCCTCCCTGAAGTGTGTGTCCCTTTTTCTGGATTACAACCAGTTTTTTTTTGGAGGCCCCATTGGCGGAAGCGCGCCTTGGGTTACAACCTGTTTTGGTTTACAACCGGACCTTCGGAATGGATTATGGTTGTAAACCAAGGCATCACTGTACTATTATTATTAATAATAATATAAACAGGGGGGCTCTAGGTGGTTCCACCTCCCTAAAAATTTGGGCGGAGGTTCTGGGAAAAAGCATTCTCTTTTGGTGACTGATGATGTATCTCTTTACCCTGGCCTTTGCCACCTGAGATGTGTGTTTTCAAGGCCCACCCTATTCCTGTGAATGTAATATGTTTTAACTTTTTTTAAGATGCACTGATGAGATGCACTGAATCTACCTATGTTGCACACAATAGTTGTTGCATCAATAGCCTTTATGGAAGACCAGCAAAATGAAAGGAGCTGTGTGTGTGGCATTATCTATTAACAACAGCAGCAGCAACAATATTTATATCCTGTCCTTTCTCCCAAAGGAGCTCAGGGTGGCAAACACACAAGCAATAACAAATTAAAACATATAAAGACAATTTCAATACAGATGCAGATCCAGAAAGATCTCTACTTAAAAGGCTCATTGGGAGAAGAATATCTTCTGTAGGTGCTGAAAAGACAATAGAGAGAGCACCTGTCTAATATTTGCCACGAGTGAATTCAAAAGGGTATGCATGGAATTCCAAATCCCCCATCACAAACCCCAGTCTAACTGGGTATCTCTTTTTCTGGGATCATATTTTAAACAGTCCTAGTTGTACACAGTGGACTCAGGAGCAGGAACTGCTGCTGCTGCTGCTGCCTCTTTAAGAGACTGACACTGTCCCACAAGTGAGCTATTATAAAGGCAGGTAAGCTGCAGCAGCTCGGATTAAAAGAGCTGGCAGCAAAGCAGAACGAATCCGCCTACATAATGACCGGTCATAACTGCTGGGGATATGGGCAGAAAGATGGTAGGTTATATGCAGACCCTTCCCCTTCTGCTTTGAATCCATCCCATCCTTTCTCTGCTCTTCTGCTTATTACACTTATTGCTGTACTCCTTGCAGATGCCGACTGCATGCCATCTTTCCTAGAAAATAGGCAAAGTGCAAAAGGCACTTAAGTGGTTAACCAATAAGCAACTGTTCAATTATTGCTCGGAAGAGCCACAAGATTCATTGCCTTTCTGCATGCTGGGGTCAAAGCATAACTTGCCTTTGCAGCATCTTCTTGTAAGTTTAGTCTTTATTAGAGAAGTGCAAAGACACCAAGTCTACTGACCTTTATTCATGACCTGTGCCCCTTTTAAGGGCCTTTCCAGATAACCTGCTAGTCAGCAATATGTACCTGCATGCCAATCAAACATTAGTCGGCATGCAAATGGAAAATGGGGTAGCCTTTTTGTGGGAGGAAAACTGGAGAGAAAATGCATGCTCTAGCATTGATCAGGGAAAAGTGCACAGCATTTAAGCAAATCTATAGAAAACACAGTGGTACCTCAGGTTAAGTACTTAATTCGTTCTGGAGGTCCATACTTAACCTGAAACTGTTCTTAACCTGAAGCACCACTTTAGCTAATGGGGCCTCCTGCTGCTGCCGTGCTGCCGGAGCATGATTTCTGTTCTCATCCTGAAGCAAAGTTCTTAACCTGAAGCACTATTTCTGGGTTAGCGGAGTCTGTAACCTGAAGCGTATGTAACCTGAGGTACCACTGTAAGTCCTCACAAAATGACTGAGTGGAGGCAGGGGAGCATAGCAATTCTGGTGTTTACTATTATTTAAAACGGCTACTTGGCTACTTCTGTCATCAGATTGTCATCAGGAGGGTGAATGAAGGTAGCCCAAAATGGCATTTTCATGGACCAATGGTGGAACACATTAGAGGTTTGCATGCACAAGATCTCTGGGCAAATGTTTGGCTTCTCATGTGAAAGGTTTTCAAATAACAGGCCTGGGGAAGATGTTTGCAGTGGAGAGCCTCTCCCAGAAAGCATATATGTGCTGAACTAGATGGTCCAGCTACCTCAGTGTGAAACAGCTTCATGTGTGTTCACTGTTCAAAAAAACACAACAGTTCACAGAAAAACTACGGGCGTTAGAGAATGATGCTAGGAAAACACAACACAGCTGCCCATGGAAGGAGCCATATTTCCAAGGCAGAGCAGCACGTAATACTTTGCATATGTAAGATTCCAAGATCCAGTCCCTGGCATCTCTGGGGCACCAGTTGGTAGGGAAGACCTCTGTTTGCCAAGCAATGTAGACAATACAGTACATTGGAGATGGAGCAATTGTCCTTCTGCAAGCACTAGCCTCTGCAGCAGGGCAGGCAACGCTAACCTGCTTTGTGTGCAGGGTTTAGGCTGACTGGGCTAGCAAAGCAGACATCCAGTGTCACTTCAGGAACGCTTAGCCTGAGACTGAGCCCTGTATAGGAGCAAGAGTTCTCTGCTTTCAGTTAAAGGGCCTCAGCTCCGAGGGAGTGGCAGAGACTCTGGTTCTACGGGAGCTTCTGCAATGGAGTCCTCTGAGTCAGTGTAATGTCCTCAAGTCGTAGAAGCATTGGCTCCACTTGTGTGGAAGTGCTGCTGGGACTGCATGCAATTCCCCATCTCACTCAGAATCCTCTACCTCATCTCTTGAACGGAGCATGCATGCTGACAGTGGGCTGTTGCCCAAGGGAAGGGGTGCAGAACAGGTGTCTCCCAAACTATGCCCACCGGCTACACAGAGACTGGGATGGTGTTTGTGCACGTGCCACACAAATGAAAATATTGAGGCTCCATTCCAGTTCTTTCACAAAAGTCAGGGTTTTTGTGGTAGAATTTTTTTTATTACATTATTCCAGAATACTAGCTGAATATTGGCGATGTCATGCAGCAGCATGCCAAAAAAATCTGGAAAAAATACACAGCAACTATGCCACTAGAAATGGTGTGTTCAGAAAAGTCCTTAGCTGCTGCATTCTGGAATTGTGCTCCAAAAGCAACACCTGCAGGGCTACAGTTCCCCACCCTGGTGTAGGCAACACTGAGCAAGATGTACCAATGGTTCTAATGACTTTTGCCTGCCATATTTCACTGAAGTTACCCAGTCAGTAAAATAATGTTCTACTAGTCTGATTAGTTCAGGTTTTTCCATATAAGTCTTACTGAGACAAGCTTTAGTTTGCCCTCTGTAAATGATGGAAGGCAGTACTCCAAATCCTTCTGAGGATAAATAAATAAAAAGCCACCTCACAATGTCTGAAGGTAAGAATGATGTAACAGTCTTTCCCTTTTTCCTTCTCAAAGGACCTCCTGAGTGGTACAAGTCCTACCCCATTGCCCAAGGAAATCATCAGTCTCCAATTGATATAATTCCCACACAAGCCATTTATGACCCCTGCCTGAAGCCCCTTAGCATTTCGTATGAATCGTGCTCATCCATCGACATCTCCAATAATGGGCATTCAGTCATGGTAGACTTTAAGGATGTTGATGACAAAACAGGTAAGTGGTGCATGTTATGTTCAGTGAGGGGGAGGTGTCAACTAAGTTCACATTTAAAGCTGAATCTGTCAAATAGGCACTTTCCGAAATAATATGAGAACTGAAATACAGCCATTGTTCAAAATTCATACTTCTTCAGAAATGCATGTATTTGGGGGAAAGTGTGCATAAAATGAATAAACTAGTGAAAATAACATTGAAAAATGCATTATGCTAGGATTGCAAAAATGTCTTCAGTAGTCAAAACTGTACACAAAAATGTGCTTCTTAGAAGAGATTTGCATGAAAAGGAGAGGAAAGAACGATGTTTACTTTCCTCTAAGCCCCTTTGGTAGAGAAATGATATTAACATGTAACAAACAATTCCCTCTATTTTCAAAGCGCAGAGTTGAGTGTGGATCATTCAGGGGCCAAAATGGCACCATCCATGCAAAAGGAGGGAGGTAGCAGCGAGCTTGGAGGAACTATAAAGTTTGCAGAAGTACCAAACATTATTTAGAAAAAGAAAGCCTGAATGGGGAGGTAAGAGCAAAAACAGTCCAATGAGGATGCCATACACTTAAAGCCTATTGCTTCCCAGTGTGGTGTAGTGGTTAAGAGTGGTAGACTTGTAATCTGGGGAACCGGGTTCGCGTCTCCGCTCCTCCACATGCAGCTGCTGGGTGACCTTGGGCCAGTCACACTTCTCTGAAGTCTCTCAGCCCCACTCACCTCACAGAGTGTTTGTTGTGGGGGAGGAAGGGAAAGGAGAATGTTAGCCTCTTTGAGACTCCTTAGGGTAGTGATAAAGCAGGATATCAAATCCAAACTACTACTACTACTACTACTACTACTCTTCTTCTTCTTCTTCTTCTTCTTCTTCTTCTTCTTCTTCTTCTTCTTCTTCTTCTTCTTCTTCTTCTTCTTCTTCCCCCAGAGAATCCAGGGAACAGTGGCTTACCTCTCGCAGAGCTGCAATTCCCAACAACCTTCACAAACCACAGTTCCCAAGATTCTTTGAGGAAGCCATGTATGGTATAGATGTGACCACATGTTCAGTGGCTGCAGAACACAGGCTGGCTATTAGAGAACAAAATGGAAAACCAAGTGGGATGGAGAATGGAACGGAATACCCACACTGCAGCATTTTACTGCAGGCTCCACCTGAAATGATTTCCTTGATTGGTGATTTTCTTTGGGAAAACAGCACAAGGAGAAAGAGTTAATCCTTCCCTTCTCTTCCACCATCACACCCACAATCAACTCTCTCTATACTTGGGGCAACACTGGAATTAGGGAAAAAAGCCAGATCAATCAGATACGTGGGACAGAGGAGAACTGCTGGGGAAAATTTGCTGGCCCATTGAATTTGTGTCTGTGGGGAGCAGAAGTGCCCCACATTTCTTTCGTCTGTGCCTACACACTGGTATGGTGCTGTTCCAGGTTTTTTCCAGCCGGGAAAGATGCCTTAAAAGCTATAGTTACAGAGTAGCTGAGTCTCCAGTGACAGGTGAGGAACGTCCATGGTGCCATTTATCAAGTACAGTATTAAGTTGCAGCCTTTGGAATACGTAAGACTTAACTTGTGAAGAACAGTAGTAGATGCCATTCAGCAAATTCTTCATTTACAGTGGTATTTAGTGACAATGAATGGGGCTGTAATGAATCCATTCTCACTTAAGCTCAAGTAGGGTGCTTCTGTGCTGCAATAATGCATGAGGTCAAATCCATGGCTCAATATATGCTTGTGCATTATACGGCAGGGGTGGGCAACCTGGGGCCCTCTTGATGTTGAGCTCCTCTGTCTGCCCCAGCCAGCATGGTCAGTGGTCAGGGACATGGACGTAGCTGGGGGGGGGGGCAGGGAGGGGCAGCTGCTTCTCCTAAAGCAATAAAAATACATAGCAAACTGAAGTTCTGCCCCCCTAACAAACGGCCTGCCACCCCCCAACAAAAATCCTGACTACGCCCATGGTCAGGGATGATGGGAATTGCAGTCCAACAACATCTTGAAGACCTGAGGTTGGGGAAGTCTGGTCTGCGATATAACAAGTTCTTCTAGTGCACACTTTCAGTTTGCACTGGGTTGTCATCACTCAGGCTTGGCTCCAGGTGTGTCCTCTTGGCAGGGTGGGGGTGTCTCCAACACAGAGGCGTAGCTTGGGGGGTGCAATGGGTGCCACACTGCAGGGGGCAGCACTTACCACAGTGCCTGCAGTGCGCCCTCTGCCCTAACATCTTGTAGGAAGCACTGCAGCCCAGTAGCAGAGCACAAGCTTGACATGCAAAGGGTCCCAAATTCAATCTCTAACCGGGAAAGACTCCTGCCTGAAATCCAGAAGAGTATAGACCAAGCATGTCCAAAGTCCAACTTCAACCCTGGTCGGCCCTCACACATGTTCACTTCATCAAATCTAGCCCTCTTTGAAAAAAGTTTAGGCTCCGCTGCTATAGACAGTACTGATCTAGAGGTTGATATTTAGGAATCTCTCTCTAGCTTTTGGGGTTGAATTTCTTTGTGGATTTATTTAGTTCATTATTTAGTTCAAACAGTAGATGGCACTGTACTTATCTATATCTGGATGGAGTCTGGCATTTTCTTTTACTGCTCTGTTCTTGTTGAAGAGAGACTGTTTCTCTTCTCTCTTTTTTGTAAGCAGTTTATAAGAACCTTGCGATGTCAAGAATATGCTGCCTGGGTTTCCTTGTTTTCCTCCTCCCTCCCTGTACATTTCCTTTCCCTTTCCGTGCTGTGTCTTTTTAGACTATCTATCTATCTATCTATGGTATCTGAAGAAGTGTGCATGCACACGAAAGCTCATACCAAGAACTAACTTAGTTGGTCTTTAAGGTGCTACTGGAAGGAATTTTTTTCTTTTTAGACTGTAAGCCTGAGGAGCAGGGACTGTGCTTATAAATCTGTAAGCAATTCCAAGAGCCCTTCTGGCAATGTGAATACTATCTGTAAATAAAACAGATACAGTATTGCAAAGACGTCTTCAGTGCTCACTTATCGAAAGGAAACCAAGCCTTGTATTGTTGCACCTGGGACTTTTCCAGGTTAGAGCTATTGAGGTGGGTGGAGGGATGTATAATATGGTCAGGTTCATGGAAGCCAGTTGCCAGTTTTCTGTCTGTCTTCTTGGTTGCAGCGGTCAGTGGAGGGCCACTGGAAGATCCTTACCGGCTGAAACAATTCCATTTTCATTGGGGGGCAAGCCAAGACTCCGGATCAGAGCACACCATCGATGGCAACCCTTTTCCTTGTGAGGCGAGTCATAAATCTTGGATGTCTTTTAAACCCCCCCCTTTTAATATACAATATATATTGCACTGGGGTTGCAGAGAAAATCATAGGATGTCAGATTTCTGTGGTCTCCAGAAATCACCCCAGCGATAGAGAAGCAGGGCCAGCATCAGTGCTGATTTCGGGTGAGATCTCTCCCAAAATTGGCACAATTTCACTTGAAATCAGCACTGATGGAGCTGCCACTTCTCCATCAGCAACTGATTTGGCGGAGCATGTGGTGCAGGCAGCGGTGGCAGGTATGACGGCCCTGGTGGCAGTGGGAGTGATGTCAGGGCAGCACTTTCTGTTTTGCCTCAAGTGACGGAACGGGGTGTGCTGCCCCTGAATACTGATGTTTGACTTGTCTCCCCAGCTCCATTTAGTTCACTGGAATGCCAAGAAATATGTGACCTTTGAAGAGGCAGCGGCAGCTCCAGATGGCTTAGCAGTGATTGGTGTTTTCTTAGAGGTAAGAGCCGCAAAAGTTGTTGCACTTAGAAATATAGAAGTGTAAGGTTGGAAGGGGCCGCTAAGATCATCTTGTTCACCCACCTGCAGTGCAGGAATCACAGCTGAAGAATCCCTGATTGATGACCACCCAACATCTCTTTAAAAACCTCCCATGAAGGTTTTTATTTCCTTTAGTGTGTGTATTTTAAACTTTTTATTATGTGTGTGGCACCACCAACGTGCATGACACAGTATAAGAAGACCAGACTTTGCCATGAGGAGCTTAGTCTAAAATTCAACACAAGGGAGAGTATAGAGCAGAGGCGAGCCTATGGCATGTGTGCCAGAGTGGGAACACGGAGCCCTCACTCCTGGCACACGCGCCATTGGCCCTGTTGTTTTTTCCATTTGTGCTCGCACTCCTTCCCACACTACTGCATGCATCCACTGCTTAAACCAGCAATTGTATTCCGTGATTGATCTGTTTTTCAATTGGCTACGGCAGTGGCTGTTTCTGATTGGGTGTAACAGTGTTCATTATTTGACCCTCGTGATTTTTTTCCTGCACTTTTTCAGTGCTGCATGGTAGTTCCCAGCTAGTCAGGGAGTGCGCCCGGCGGGAGAGGGGAAGAGGGAGGGAGATGGCAAGAACTGTGGTGATTTTTCTGTTCTGTCTCTCCCAAAAAAGCTCAGCAACTCTGGGCACTTTGCGATAAATAAGTGGGTTTTGGATTGCAGTTTGGGCACTCGGTCTCTAAAAGGTTCACCACCACTGCTATAGAGGGTGGTGATAATGAGATGCATTCAGCTAAATTGTACACAGTTAGAGGCTCTGGCTGCTTAAATACTGTACCATACTTTTAAAGCACGTTTAAAGTACATGGCTTCCCTGAGAGAAGCCTGGGAATTATAATTTGCTAAGGAAGCTGACGGTTGTAGGTCTGTAGGAGTAAACTACAGTTCCCAGGATTATTTCAGGGAGCTCATGTGGTTCAAATGTATGGTGTGTACACAGCCTAAGTTTCAGCAAGGGATGAGGTTTAAGGCAGGGATGTAATGTGGCCCTTGGCTTAATTTCTATACAGTAGCTACAGTATCTGTTCAGAGCTCTGGCAAGTCTGACCTGTCCTTCCCCCAGCAGCCTAGGAAGAGAGGAAGGAAGGAAGTGGCCCCACCCACTGCTGGCAGGCAACTCCAGAGAAGATGCAGCCCCCAAAAGAAAAAAAGGTTGTCCATCCATGATCTAAGTCTAGAGGTCGTACCACAGAAAAAAGAGGCTTTGAGGAAGGATTTGAGGGAAGGAAGAGAGGGGCAAGTGTTTTGGAAGGCAGGAAGGACAGAAAAGGAGAAAGAGTAGAGTTGTCCAAGACATCCGGGAACCTCAAAAGACTCTTCCATTTTTCTGGTAGCATTTTCCAGGCACTTGTTTCAGTGTTTGAGGGGGAAATAAAACGCTGAAAAACAAAGCAGTGATAGAGAATGGCAGCTCCTGGTTTGTTGAAACTCTTCCCTTTTTTTGCAAACCCACATTCTTAGGCATCTCTCTTGTTTTAAACTCTTAGATTGGAGAAGAACATGCCAGTATGAACAGATTGACAGATGCCTTGTACATGGTCAAATTTAAAGTAAGTTTAAAATACAAGTGCAAAGTTCGTTTTGTGTCATGGAAGACTGTTCAGAAACCCCAATTGGTCTAGAATGTGGCAGCCATGATGCCAGTGGGATTGGGTTGGTGGGGCACACAGGAGAGATCCTTCTCAGTGGCTGCTCCCAGATTTTGGAACTCCCTTCCTAAGGAGGCCAGATTGGCTCCCTCCTCACCGTCCTTTTGCCAGTAGGTGAAGTCTCTTTTATTCTAACAGGCTTTGGCGAACTGACTGTTCTTAAGGAAAGGCCTTTCAATAGCGCTGTACTGCTTTTACTATCTGTATTTTAATAGATTTGTTTTAGTTCTATTATTGTTTAATTGCTTTTAGACTATTACATTTTGTTTTTAGCATTTTGTATTTTATCTATGTGGTTACAATTTGTGTAAGGCACCTTGAGTCCCAGTCTGTGGAAAAGGCAGGATATCCTTATCACCATCCCATTACACCTCTCCCATACCCATTGCATTGGTAACCAAATCATTTCTGTGCTCAGGGTACTTCAGACTGTCACTGTTTTTGGGTGGGATTCAACCATACACCAACAAATGCAGCTTGTGCAACAAATCTGCTTCCCCAAAAGATAAATCTTGATCAACACTGATGGGTAAGTCAGCATGGTGTAGTGCAGGGGTCTGCAACCTTTAAGACAAAAAGAGCCACTTGGACCCGTTTCCGAAGGGGAAAAAAACTGGGAGCTGCAAAACCGGGAAGGTGACGTCGGGACGGTGCATGACTAACGCACGCACCACCCCCATGCGACGTCACAGCCAGTACAGCGCCCGCCACAGTGGGGAGTATCAGGGCGCACAATGCGCCTCCTCCCCTCGCTAGTCTCTGCCCTGGAGCCGCGGCAAAGGTGTAAAAGAGCCACATGCGGCTCCGGAGCCACGGGTTGCAGACCCCTGGTGTAGTGGTTAAGAACGGTGGACTCGTAATCTGGTGAACCGGGTTTGCATCCCCGCTCCTCCACATGCAGCTGCTGGGTGACCTTGGGCCAGTCACACTTCTCTGAAGTCTCTCAGAGATTCACCTCACTCACAAGTGTTTGTTGTGGAGGAGGAAGGAAAAGGAGATTGTTAGCTGCTTTGAGACTCCTTAAGGGGAGTGAAAGGTGGGATATCAAGTCCAAACTCTCTAATTAAATGACCGGTGAAATTAATATGATGCAATGCTTCCCATAAATATCTCTCCACCTGGAATTTTGCGAAGTCCTAGTCTTACATGTTAACCACTACACCATGATGACACGTCGTGTATTTTTTTCAGTTCCCTTCTCCTTTTTAGCTAAATCCAATATTTGATCAGCTATTGGACAAGAGCAATAGCTTTGCTTTGCTTTTGCAGCGTCCAGAATGTTTTGTAAAAACAATTTAGTTTGTACCTTTAATTCCTACTTTTAATTTTCTAATCCATGCCCATGCTTTTCTCAGGGAACCAAAGCCCAGTTCAAGTCCTTTGACCCAAGCAGCCTCCTGCCCTCTTGTCTCGATTACTGGACATATCCTGGATCCTTGACAACACCTCCTCTTAATGAGAGTGTGACCTGGATAGTGCTAAAGGAGACCATCAGAATATCCGATAAACAGGTAAATCGTGGGTAGCAGAGGGTGAAGGGCTGTCCTTTTTTGCACAAAGTGCCCATGCTGTCTGCTCTTAAAATCCTGGACACCACACACACAAAAATGCTATTTTATTTAGGAACATATACGAAAAAAACCCCAAGAAGGGAGAGAAGCAGCCTTGAAGTTTCCCATCAGTCGTTAGCACCTGGACAGCAGACTGTCATGTCACCTGGTCATAGTCTCCTTCTACAGTGAGATAGATTGCATTTCTGTGTTAATTTATTTATTTCTATATTTGCAGCTATC
Organism: Podarcis muralis; assembly: GCF_964188315.1. Lineage (NCBI taxonomy): Eukaryota > Metazoa > Chordata > Lepidosauria > Squamata > Lacertidae > Podarcis > Podarcis muralis. Next base: position 45,894,281 of record NC_135661.1, on the reverse strand, counting down.
AATTAGGATATGCAAATATCATGCAAATCTGTGTCCTCTTTGGTCCACTTTTTGGGCAACATGTAAATTGCCATCCTAAATCCATTTGCGTTTTACTTTCTTCATGAGCTCTGGCGTGACCGATTTTCTTAAACAATAATATCAGATCCCCTGAATTTACAGATGGAGAAATTCCGTACCCTGCTCTTCACCACAGAAGAAGATGAAAGAATCCAGATGGTGAATAACTTCCGTCCCGCTCAGCCTCTTAAGGGAAGAGTGGTTCGTGCTTCATTCAAGGCTTAAGGAGGTGTGCGTGCATGTAGGAGAAATAACAACTGAACCTCAAAACATCCAAAGGGCTTCAATATCGGCAAACAAAAGAAAATGGATAATAGACCCGCAGCTTAGAAAACCATCTCAGTGGAACTCTTGAACATCCAAAGTATTGGATCTTAGCATGGATTAAATGAAAATATAATGTACCATGCCCGTGCTAATCTGGGCTCCCTTCCTAAGTACTGAAAGTTACTTTCTGTTATTATTTTTCAAAATAATACCTGGGACAGTCCTTATTTTGCAGTTAGGTCTCTTGGAGCAAACTCCTCAATCTGTCATTATCTTCCAATGAGAAAAATGGTGGGGGTGTTGTGTAAGGTGTCCTGGGAACCTTTCCCCCCGAAGGCTGGGATATAAACCCTTAAATTAATACAGTGCTACCTCGGGTTAAGTACTTAATTCGTTCTGGAGGTCTGTTCTTAACCTGAAACTGTTCTTAACCTGAAGCACCACTTTAGCTAATGGGGCATCCTGCTGCCGCCGCGCCGCCGGAGCCTGATTTCTGTTCTTATTCTGAAGCAAAGTTCTTAACCTGAAGCACTATTTCTGGGTTAGCATAGTCTGTAACCTGAAGCGTATGTAACCTGAAGCATATGTAACCCAAGGTACAACTGTAATTAGGCTTTGGAAGACAGGGGGTGGGCATGGTCCTTATTATAAGAATCATCTTATTGAATCTGTTTGATGGACACAACTTCAAAATAAGTTTCTAGCCTTCAAAGTAGCAGAGAACAGTGTATTGAGGGCACAGCTGAGGGCTCAGAAAGCAAAAGGTGCCTTTGGCATTTACAGAATGGGGTTCTGCTCCCTATAAAGCTACTTAAAGCAGTCCACTTAAACTTTTGCAAACACTAGATTCTGGGAGTAGCCAAAGTATTGCAACTGGAAGAAACTGTTCAGATAAAGCATAAAAATCTGACTCTGCTGATAAGGGGCAACAGATGAGTTACTCGCTGAATTTAGGTGACTAGGTGTTTCAGATCATTGTAATTCTACTGAACATTCTGTTTTATTCATAGTATAAGTAAAGGGCCTGGCTGGAACAAAATGTTGCATTGTGGAGCTCTCCTGTTCACTGCACCTGTCAGCCAGCCAGCCAGCCAGCCATGCCCTCCTCCACAACGCTCCATTCCACTTCCCCTCCCACCCAGTTTTCTGGTCCATTCCACTTCCAACAGTAAGTCAGCATTCTGTGCCCACTCAGCATGCTCAGTCCTCATTGGGATTTCTTTGTGTTTTCCTCCACCCAACAAGCAGCAACACCTACGGCTAGGGATGGAAGAGAAATTTAATTCAGTGTACATTTAAAGCTGAATCTATAAAATTTGCACTTTCCTAAACAATATGCAAACTGAAGCACAGCTATCCTTTGAAATTCACACTTTTCCAGATGTTGTGATGCAGTTCTCCAACCAATAAAAATGCATTTATTAGAGGAAAGTGTGAATGAATATGATGGTAATAGTGAATATAACATACAAAAATGTATTATATTAGGGAAATTGCTTGACAAAATGTTTATGCTGGTCAAAACTGCATATAAAAGTGTGTGTTTTTAGGAGACATTCACACTAAGATGCTGATGAATTTTAATGAGGATTCTTTTTAAAATGGCAAATTACTGCAAAAGGTAGATAACTGAATTTGAGATTGGAAAAATGAGAAGCTTAAAGAACCAAAACGGACAGATCCTTCCATCCCTCCTTAAAGCCTCAACATCAGAAATAGAAGGAATGATGAATGCAGGCAGATTCAGATATGGAAGAAGGGACTCGCCAATGAGCAACTGAACAGGCATAGCAGACACTGCACTGGCACAAAGTTGTGCCACACTAGGACAAAAGGATGAATGTCTCCTGATCAGTTGACTGTCATAGTCCAAAAATAAAGTAGCAGGAAAACTTGGGAAATTGCAATGAAAAGTCTTGCAGTTTTTCTGATTAGAATTAACAAGACACCAGGGGCAATATTTTTTATAATCATAGACGTTTAATAGTTGTGCTCTTAGGTATTCTTATAGCAGTGAGGCCTATAAAAAGCAAAAGGAAGTTTTGCTTGACTGAAACTATGGGTTGCTTTGTTGCTCTTGACTGAACTCCATTGCCCTTCATGGTACATATATTTTTGTTCCAGTCGATCCTCTTCAAAGTTGTACCTGATGTATTATAAATCTGACTTTGCACAATAAAATAAAAAAAGTTCAACTTAATTGTAATCTACCCTCACTCATTTTCCTGCTGATCTATAATGTTGATGCTGTGATATAATTCCGAAGCTTCCGTCTCTTCATCAAAATAAATGAGAAATGGGGGAGGGATTCAAGCACATACCATAAATTTAGGTTTGTGCAATTGAAGTGGATTAAAGTGTTCTGCTGCTCTAGCACAACAAATTCACTTAAAAAACCAATCTGACTTTTTGCCCTTTGGAAACAGGCAAGAAAATGCATTGAAAGTTGTAGGATTAACAAATAACTAACAAGAAGATACAGAAACACTTGCAAGCAAATCATGAAGAATAAATAGACCTGCTGGGTCTGCTTGAAACGGGAAACGCAATAGTACCTGCTTAACATTTCCCTAAAGGGAGATGGGGAGACACAAAACTGCAGGCAGACTTTCAGGCTGTGCCCACACCAGACATTAAACACATTGCGCCAAAGAATCCTGGGAACTGTAGTTTGTTAAGGGGGCTGGATATTGTAGTTCTCACAGTAAACTAGTATTCATTGGGAGGGGTGTGTGCTTCAAATATGTAAGCAGCTGTAGTTTATATTTCTGACATTAATGTTCATCTCATAAAGAACCCTCTTAATTAAAGTTCTGAAGAACTGCAGGGCTCCCGAGTTAGAAAACCTCAGCTCTGTCTCCCCCACCTCCCATCACAATGGCTGTTACATTTTATGAACATGAAAAGATGCCTTATACTGATTCAGTCCATTGGTCCATCTTGCTCAGCGTGGTCTCACAGCCCTTCTTAACCTTGTGTTCCCAGATATTGCTGGCCTACAACTCCCATCATCTCTGATCACTGATCATGCTAGCTAGGGATGGTAGGAGTTGTAGTCCAACCACAACTGGGGACCCAAGTTAGAGAAAGGCTGGACTCCGTGCTGACTGGCAGTGGCTCTCCTGAGTATCAGGCAGGGACCTTTCTTATCTCTACCTGGAGATGTTGGGGATTGAAGCTGGGGTCTTCTGGGTGTAAAGCACATGCTGTGCTACTGACCCATGTCCTTTCCTACCATGCTCTTTTAACCCTTGTTCCCCTAGGCTCCAGACAGACAGCCACTGTCTCTGCTATATAGGTGACTTCTGTATACTGGAGGTATACAGCAAGTACAGTGGTACCTCAGGTTAAGTACTTAATTCGTTCCGGAGGTCCGTACTTAACCTGAAACTGTTCTTAACCTGAAGCACTTTAGCTAATGGGGCCTCCTGCTGCCGCCGTGCTGCCGGAGCATGATTTCTGTTCTCATCCTGAAGCAAAGTTCTTAACCTGAAGCACTATTTCTGGGTTAGCGGAGTCTGTAACCTGAAGCGTATGTAACCTGAAGCGTATGTAACCCAAGGTACCACTGTACTCACTAATAGAAATGGATAACGAAAAAGCTAGTTTGCACATGCCATCTAGTGGCCTTGGTTGACCTAGACAGCAATTTTATGCCCTTACAGTGGTACTTCTGGTTACGAACTTCATTCGTTCTGGAGGTCTGTTCTTAAGCTGAAACTGTTCTTATCCTGAGGCACGCTTTTGCTAATGCGGTCTCCCACTGCACACAGCATCTGGCGTGCAATTTCCGTTCGCATCCTGGGGCAAAGTTTGCAACCAGGAGCAGCTACTTCCGGGTTAGTGGAGCTCATAACCTGAAGCGTTCGTAACCAGAAGTGTTCGTAACCAGAGGTACCACTGTATTTGAGAGTAAGTCCCCATGTATGCAATATATTTAAAACAGCCTCATACCACTTTAAACAATCATGGCTTTTCCTCCAAGAATCCTGGGATTCTTTGACCATGCTGGTTGGGGCTGATGGGAGCTGGGAATCCAACAACCCCTAGGGGGTCACAGGTTCCCCACCCCTGCTTTTTGAGGACAGAGATCAATCCAAATTGGGGTTGTCTGAGAACCTCCTTTGTTCCAGAGAATTCACAGCTAGCTGTACACTTGTAACACTTGAGACAATATTGAAAGTTGCTTTTGAATCCTTTCATGTGCCGAGAGTTGAAGGAGGTGTTGCTAGACATGCCGTCTCTCTTGTGGCACAACCGGCGATCATGTGGGGCGCATTCCAGGTGTGACTGATCAGGAAATGGGTGCAAGTGACAAAGTACAGCGAGGCGACTTGCACCGGTGGGGTTTCAAAGTTGCACAAAGGTTGAGGAGATAGATACAACATGAAAGCAATCCAGAGGCTACACGATAAGGCCATATGATAAGTCTCTTATCACATAGCTCCTTGTAAAGGCTTTCAGCAACACCCTTCTTCACTTCTGAAGGTATTTCAGGTCATTCTGGATAATAATAAAAAATACTGTGCTGTGCCATAGGCAACACTTGCACTTCTAAGTTCCCAACGTACTTGCTGGGAAATGAGGACTGTTGAAATCTTTGAAGGTTCTCTTTCAGTAGGGATGGCGCAGAAATTCAGTTCACATTTAAATGTGAACTTACCTAACTCACACTTTCTGAAGCAAAATGTGAACTGAAGCACAGCCATCCTTGAAAATTCAAAAAGGTTTCCAAATTTTGCAGTGCAGTTGTCCAACAAAGTTATGTGTTTGAAAATGCATATACTAGGATAAAGTGTGCATTAAAATGCTTATGTTAATGAACATAATATACACTGTATATTGCATTGTATGAGGGAAATTTGCTTTGCAAAAATATGTCTTTTAGGTAGAATTACATGCAAAAGCGTGTGTATTAGGAGAAGAAATCAGCACTGGTTTCATGAAGACTTTTTGAAAATAAATAAATTGCAAACTGATGTGGAAATGTGGAGAACTGAACCTAACATTGTAAAAATGTAACATTGCAAGACTGATTGTTTCACTCATCCACACCTTTAAGTGGAAATAACAGAAACTAGGCCCTGCATCATTATTACCAGGGTTGAGGTGACCCTCAGCTATGTCACATAATGAGTTGTGAACCAGCAGTGACAGAAAGAGATACTGGGTTTGTGGTGGATAGCTCAATGAATATGTTGGATCAGTGTGCGAGTTGCTCTAAAAAGGTGGATTCCATGTTAGGTAGGTATCATTAGAAAAGGAATTGAAAATAAAAGTACCGATATCATAACGCTGTCACTTGGCTGGACAGTGTATCAAGCTAGGAAAAGAAGGTTATGGGAATAGCTGCCACTATGTCAGGCTGTATGTGAAGTGTGAATACTTTGATGAGTAAAGGAAGGTAAACAAGTTAATACCAGAAGGGTATGTAGCTGGTGCATATGCATGGAAGGACAGGGAATTAAACTTACCGGGACTGAAACTAAAATGAAAGAGCAACTCAGTAGTGAAGGAAAATAAAGTTCTATTGTGACCACTGGCACTTAGATGCAATATCTTGTCCCTTCTGTATTTACTCTGTTGGAAGTTTGTTTGCGTTTCTGGGACCACAGGATTTGCTCTCTGTTTTTTATTCTCAAGGTTCAAAGGTAGATTCTGCTCTAGTAAAAGTGGATAATGTTTTGCTGTGACCTATGGCTGGCACATAGAGCCAGCCTGTCTGGGTTGCCCATTCTCATATTTATGGAAAAATTGGCCTTGTGCATTTATTAAAATACTAATCTGTCGGTAACTGAGTGTGACTGCAAATTTACAGCTAGAAGTGGTACTGGACGTGTCCACTGCCTGCAGTAGGGAGTGTGTCGTGCTGTGGTCTAAACCACTGAGCCTCTTGGGCTTGCTGATAGGAAGGTTGGCGGTTCGAATCTGTGCAATGGGATGAGCTCCTGTTGCTCTGTCCCAACTCCTGCCAACCTAGCATTTTGAAAGCACACTAGTGCAAGTAGATAAATAGGTACCACTGTGGTGGGAAGGTTAACAGTGTTTCTGTGCACTCTGGCTACATTCACAGTGTTTCATTGCGCCAGAAGTGGTTTAGTCATGTTGGCCACATGACCTGGAAAGCTGTCTGTGGACAAACGCTGGCTCCCTCTACCTGAAGCGAGATGAGCGCCGCACCCCATAGTCACCTTTGACTGGACTTTACTGTCCAGGAATCATTTACCTTTACTGCCTGCAGTAGGGTATAGAAATGTGGCGATAAATGACTGCTGGAAACTGTTCCTCCTGTTTATTTAACATTTATCCTGATTTACTTGCACAAAACTTATGCAGAGGTTAGACTGCATCAAAGCTATACAGTACTGAGCATTTGTTATTATTTGTTTGGGGGAGGTTATACAAACCTGTCCAATTTGCACTGTCTGAAATAATACACAAACAAAAGCACAGCCATCCTTCAAATCTTGCACTTTTTTGGATTTTACAATGCAGTTCTCCAACAAAAAGATTTATAAAAAAATGTGAATGCTAGAGTAAAGTGTGCATATATTAGTGAAAATAAAATGCATTCTTTTAGCAAAAACTGTGCACAAAAGATATGTACATTGGGATAAATGCACACTGAAAGGCTGATGAATTATCATGGAGACATTAAAAAAATATTGCAAATGTGGAAATGAGGAGAACTGAACTGAAGATTGCAAAAATGAGAAGTGGAGATAAATGAAAATGGACAGATTTGCCCATTCTTAATCCTGATTTGCATTGAGGGTTTTTATATACCTACATGTTTGAGTTCACCATTTCTTCCTTCTACACTTTGCAGTGCATTCCTCCATCACTCGCACAACTGCCCCCCCCCCCAAAAAATCTGTTTTGTTTTTGTTTGTTTGTTAATTTAGATTTGTTGTGTTAGGGCAACAGAGCATGTTAATCTGCTTTAATTGCGCAAACCTAAATCTACTCTGTGTGCATAAATTCTTTCTGCAAAATATTGACAGTCTGGAGGCTGCATGTGTCCATGTAGCTGTTGGCTCGCCAGACGCCAAAGAGGGCAGGGCCCCTGCACTTTCAGCAGCTGTGTAGAAATTTGAGCCTGTGGAGCTTGTCATGTAAGCTGCACCCATTGAAATTTCCCCTCCTCCACAGTTATTAAAAGTGCATGAGCTCTGTCCTCTGTTGCTTCTGCTTGCCTCCAAGGTAGCAGTAATTCAGGCTGCAATCCTATACAAATTTAGCTAGCAGTAAATTCTGTTGAACTCACTGGGATTTACTTATGAGAAGACATGTATAAGATTGCATTTTTAGAGTTGCATCCCTTCCCCACCGCCTGTCACTGCCTTTGAAATTGTTAAACGAGAAAGTTAGGGTGTGTGACTTAGGGTGGAGTAGTATGTAACTAGTTTTGTCCTGGGCAGAAATATTTCAATAGATTGGTTCTTTCAAAGGCATCCTCCTCCCTGTCCTCTTTTTTAATGCATAGTTTGATATTTTTCAAAACAACTGTACAAATAATGCAGATGACATGTTTATATTTTTATGGAGGATAATGTGGGAATGTAGTTATTTGCAAAAGGTAAGTACAAACATATTTTTCTTGTCTAGCAGAACGCTTCTTTTTTACATTGGGCTTGGTGGATATCTTCTTTTATGAACTACACAACCCCCCTGCCACAAAAGTTTATTTACTACAGTATTGCCGTTAGCTCCCGAATTGCCTTTTGTGTTTTCCTGAATATGATTTATTACATATTTATGGAAACGGGAAGGGGCCTTTTTGGATGAGTAACGTATTTTTCCTTGTATAACTTGTTTAGTCGTTTAGTCGTGTCCGACTCTTCGTGACCCCATGGACCAGAGCACGCCAGGCACTCCTGTCTTCCACTGCCTCCCGCAGTTTGGTCAGACTCATGTTTGTAGCTTCGAAAACACTGTCCCACCATCTCGTCCTCTGTCATCCCCTTCTCCTTGTGCCCTCCATCTTTCCCAACATCAGGGTCTTTTCCAGGGAGTCTTCTCTTCTCATGAGGTGGCCAAAGTATAACACCCCTCCATGTATAACACCCCTCCATGTATAAGACGCCCCCTATTTTGGGGGACTTGAAATTGAGAAAATGGGGGAAGATTACCCGGAGTTGTTGAGCTTGGGGGGGGGGGAGAATGCCCAGACAGCGTCTGTCCCCTTGCCCGCCCTATTGCCGCAGCACCTGCCAATCAACACCAGTCCTTGCCGCAGCCACCAGTAACACAACCTATACCCAATGACAATCTCCAGCTTGTGGCAGCAAAGCGTGTTCTCACTAAAGGAGAGCACGGGTTGCGGATGGGGCCGAGCAAGACACCCTCTGGGTTGTCAGGCAAGTTAGGCTCAAGGGCTCGAACTAGATTGGTGGATGGAGTTGCTGGGGTAAAATTGATGTTGCCAATTTTAGGGGTGGGATCAGAGATTATTTAAGCTAGGGCCACAGCTTGTTCCTTTCTCTTTCGCTGTGGACACTGGATCTCCCGCCCTCCCTCCCTTGATTGGGCTTCGCTCTGACCTTGCTATTGCCTGTCATGGGGTCGTCCGCATTGGTGCGGGGGCCTAGTAGGAATTTTTCCTTTTGGCTGATTAGTGTGTGCCAATTGGGTTTTGCCTACTACGTAGCAAATCGTCACAACTTGTAAGGTTGGCGGTTAGGCATTGGTTAAATTGGTTGGTGGAGGGGTATGGATTGGCTGTGCCTACCCCTCCAATGCTGCTGCTGCTGGGAATTCCGTTAAAGGAATTCTGGGGCTTACCATCCCTTCGTCCAAACCCTTGGAGCAGGGTGCGGGCCGTGTAAGTTCCCAAGGAGCAAGCAGGAAATAGCTGAGGGTCTGTGTCGCAGTCCCAGCTGTCCCTGGTCTTGTTCCTCCACACGCTGACTCACGGGAGTCAGCGCTGTCCCCCAAGGCGGGGGGGACAGCTAGTCATAACCAATGCCTAAGCAACCACTCACATTTTGTATGATAATAAAGTTGTGGCCAAAATTATGCCAAAAACCTTAAACAAAAATAATGTGTGATGTGTGAGTTATTGGGAAGGGTGTCTTGGGGACCTCAGCACGCAACCAATCCCACATCCCCAAAATGCACTAACCATGTATAAGACGACTCGAAATTTTGAACTTAATTCTTTAATAAAAAAAACCTAGTCTTGTACACGGAAAAGTACGGTAAGTTGTTTATTTCCAACAAGCTCCTGGCTGTCTTGTTTACCTTGCTCAATTTTCAGTTGAAAAGACATGACCCTAATGAGAAATGAGTAAGTTATCTGTGTGTTTCCTGAACGCTGAGTTTACTTTTAGAGGAAGATTTTATTGTCTGAGCAGAACCCCTGCAGGTGATATTAGACTTTGCTAATAACCCAGGATTAGTGTGCTGATCTTTACATTAAGAATTAAGAAGTTGGAATATTTATTCATCCCTTTCAGGATATGTCTAAGATAACAACCACCACCAGGGTCAATATAGTTCATTTAAGGGTATATTTTATATCAGGTTATGCCCCTTGGTGGGGCCCCTGCCAGCTTAGCCCTCCAAGGCCTGGGGGAGGGCTGCCTCCTGCTCTGCAAGGTCCTGGTTTAATGTCAGATCATTGCCCTTACCAAATTTACCATCCTGCTCCATATTTAAATATGAGTGTCTAAAAATCGTGACTACGCCGGAAAACATTATGTGCCCAACTTCAGTAAAACAAACATCAGATCTCTGAAGATGTCAGCATTTCTGTGCACTATGGATTGTATCAGTACAAAATTTCTATTCAGTGTTAAACATGGGTATTGGTAGTTTTATGTAACTCAAGGACGTGGACCAGGAGAAGACTGTGGATGCTATTGCCAGTTTGGTGCAGTTTAGGGTTGCCATACGTCCAGATTTACCAAGATTTCCAAGGTGAAATTGACGTCTGGGGGGAATTTCTGAAAGGCAGCGCTTTTTTCTGGATCTTAGGCAAGGTTTTTACCTTTTGAAATCCTAGTTGTGCTTGGAAAGTTTGTCTTTAAAAGGGATTTGTTCCAGTTCCAATACCATTCTCATGAGGTCAACCTGGCAAGGCTTGCTGGGGCAGGTTGTTGAAGAAACAAAAGTTGATAATGGCCTGGTTTGTTTGATAATGGCAAGCCATGACAGTGCAGCCTCTGTAGCTTTTGGGGTAGGATTACTGTTGGTCTGGTGTAAACAATAGAGAAATGTGCCTTTTGCAGTGAGCTTGAGAAACTGAGGTTGCCAGGGTGATGGCGGGCAGGGGCGGGATACTGGAAGCTGAAGGGGAGGGGTTGTTTGCTGCAAGTGCTGCTGGGAAGGATGGAGAGCAGAACTCCATGTGGGGACTGAAGGGCAGCAGCTATGCTGGCTAGCTGGAGCAGGCTGTTACAGAGAGACCCGGGGATGGCACTTAGGATGCCTCTGAATCCAATGCTGAGCTGCTAGGAAGGACAAGTCCTTCAGGATGTGAACACTCTGTAATCCCTCCGTCTAGGTGCAGGTTGTATATATGTCCAAGCAGGTCATATATCATAAAAACACCACAGTCTTTGTTTTGCCTCATTGCCCCCAAAGAAAACACAGACCCTGGCAAGCATGCCTGATACCCTTGGAATCTTGCACTGCTGATGGAGATGGGGTGGCGAGTTATTACTCCAATAACTTCTGTGTGCAGACAGCCCTGAAATCTCCCCTCCAGTTCCTACCTACAAATCTTTTTTGGAATGATGTGTGCTTTTTATAGAATTGCCCTGCTATTAATTGAGGTTAATCACAGAGACTTATCTATTTTCAGACAGTTCACTTCCAGTAAACTATTTAAGGGAGTAATCTGGATTAACAACGTAGTATAAATGAACACTTTTGTTGAAATCAGTTAAGTAATAGCCTGGCAGGTAAGAATATGAGCTGTGAGCCAGGAAGCTTTTGCTTCAAAATTTCGCTTTAGTCATGGGCAGATATAATGAAGTCACTATTTCTCAGGTTCAACCCCCTGTCTTCAATATGGAGATAATAAGGCCTGCTCCGCAAGGGTTACTAAATACATGTTTGCATTGCATTCAGGAGTAATACGTGTGGCTCTCCAGATGTTGCTGAACTACAACTCCCATAACTTATTTATTTATTTATTTTTAATTGTACTGCAATTTCATTTAAAAATATCAAAGTAATTTACAATCATTATATCTATACAATAAAAACCACATAAAGTGGGAAGCTCACTTTATGATCAGCTAAGTATTACAGATGATGTTTTCATTATTAATTAAGTTAGCTATATTCAAGAAGATCAAACCTATCCATTCTTAAGGAAATCAGCCCTGAGTGCTCACTGGAAGGACAGATCCTGAAGCTGAGGCTCCAGTACTTTGGCCACCTCATGAGAAGAGAAGACTCCCTGGAAAAGATGGAGGGCACAAGGAGAAGGGGACAACAGAGGACGAGATGGTTGGACAGTGTTCTCGAAGCTACCAGCATGAGTTTGACCAAACTGCGGGAGGCAGTGGAAGACAGAAGTGCCTGGTGTGCTCTGGTCCATGGGGTCACGAAGAGTCGGATACGACTAAACGACTAAACAACAACAACAATATTCAGGGTTGCAGCCTTGGTTGAGAATTCATTGGTCAGTAAACTTTTGCTCACTTCATGCTGGTTGTACATAGGCACAAATGATTTCAGTATGGAGAGCGGGGAGATGACATATATGATGGTGGAGAAAGTGAACTGGGGAATTCTCTCTCTCCCTCTCTCTCTCTCTCCCCCTCTCATAACACTGATGGGGTTCATCCAGAGAAATTGGCAAGAGAAAGTACTTCTTCACACAACACCTAATTAACTTGAGGAATTTGCAGCCACAGGATGTGGTTGGCTGGCTTAGAAGGCTTTAACGGGCTTAGACAAATTCATGGAGGATAGAGCAATCAGTGGTTATTTTCCACAATAGCTAAATGGAAATATCCCAAAGGTTACTGGGGGAGGGCGAGGATGTAGGAGAGCTTTGGCCCCCTCACCCTGCTTATGGTGCTTCCTAGAGGCACCTGGTCAGTCACTGTTAGAACAGGATGCTGGACAGAGACTTTGTACATCATCATCATTATTCACAATTTATTTATTCTTTTAGCAATTATCAGTTCTCAACAAAACTAAATTTAAAAAAATCACCTCATATCATGTTACGCAAATAAATGTAAATTAACATAAACCGGAAATATTTCTTTTAAAAAATTCAAAACCTACATGAATTTGCTTTTGCAGGACATATTTCCTTGACTATATTGTATAAAAGCCAGCCAGTTTTCCTAGAATGTGTTTCTGTATCCACTTGCCATTTTTGCTCTGAAACAATATTTTTGCCATTATAGCCAAATCCCAAACATTATTAAGCCATTCTTCCCAGCAAGGGAGTAATGTAACTTTCCAGTTTTGTGCCAATAACATCCTTGCAGCTGTTAATAAATAGTAAATTTCCTTATTTTTTTTAATAAGATAAATGACATATAGTTCAGCAATATCAATACAGGATCTAAGAGTATTTCATATATCAATATTTTTGTCATCAATTTAATAATCACCTTCCAATATCTTTCTGAATAACTACATGGCCACCACATATGTCCCATTCTCCGTTTTGCACCCCCCAACATATTGTTCGGAGTTTGGTGGAGGTTGAAGAACTGGTCAGGCAAGTTTCTTTGAAGACAAAGACCAGTTGGCCACTTCAGTGCCTGGATGAGAACTTTAAAGGGATGAGCTGGGTTACGATTAGCTGTGTCTACATGAGCTATCATAACTGTTGTTACTTAAAGTTTTCAGCGGTGGTCCCCCACTTGTGGAATGCTCTCCCCAGGGAGACACACCTGGCACCATCTTTTGTTAAAGGCACCAAAGACCTTTCTCTTTGCCAAGGCTTTCATTCCTTACTTTTTCAGGGATAGGATCTGTCTTCTATCTCTTCTCAAACTGTGGGTCCCCAGATGTTGTTGGACTACAACTCCCATCATCCCTGAGCTCTGGCCTTGCTAGCTAGGGGTGATGGGAGTTGTAGTTCAACAACATCTGGGGACCCACAGGTTGAGAAAGGCTGGATGGGATCTGACTTCTATCTGTACAAATGTGTTTTTTAGGCCTTTATGAATTATGTTTAACTGGTTTTTAATGTAAGTTGCCTTGAGTCACTTTTGTGGAAAAGTTTTTAACAAATATAAACAACAACATCACCAAGTGTTTGCTGATAAGAGGACAACATATTCATGCTAGTCACCAGACATTCAGCATTATCTGAGATCAGTCTGTGGGTAAAAAAGACTTCCAGCATTTATTAGATTTGGTCTGTCCTCCAGGTGACTTTCACACAGTACACTTTGTTCATATCTATTGTCTGTCTGCTTGAGGCAGACAGCTACTGGAATGATACAGGTCAATGGGCAGGCACTGTGTGGAAGAACTTTTCATTGGAGCTGGAGATTTTACAGTGATATTTGGGTATGTTTCTCTCTTATGTACCTTTAAAAGAAATGAAGGTGGTTTAAGGTAGTTGTTCCTATCTGTGCTGTGGCTTTATGCGACAATCTCATGCTGTACTTTTTAAAGGAATGAATATAGGAAGCTGCCTTACTCAATTGGAACATTTGATCCATCTTGCTCAGTAATAGAAGTGGGAATCCAGGGTTTCAGGCAGGTGTCTGTCCAGCCTGTCACAGAACGAATCACTTTTGGAAACTGGGGTTGTTAGGCTTTGTTATCAAAAGTGTTATAATTGTGTGTGGCTTGATCTCATGGATCAGCACAGCAGTATTACTGGAAATAAACACAAACTGGACTGCCATCAGCACTAATGAATTTCTTTGCCCACGAAAAGAAAGAAAAAACACTTTGCACTTTTTGACTGATTAAATTTTTATTGTAATTGTACCTTACATCAAAAATGGTTTGTTAAATGACAAATGGAAGAAAACTGAGTGCATTGAAAATGTCCTCTTACCTAAACATCCTAATATGCAATAACAACAAAGTGTTTTGTTTGGCATAAGCTTTTGTGGATGAGAGTCTACTTCGTAAGTTGTGTGACCCTAACATGCAGCTATTACAACAACAGTATTTTATTATCTGGTGGTCTGTTACTCATACATTATTGGTTGTATGCAACTCTGAGTAGACCCATTGAAATTAATACACACGACTAACTTAGGTCAGTTCATTTCTATGGGTCTACTCTCAGTAGAACTTAGTTGGAATGACCCCAGTTAGTTTTGATGTGGCTCGTGAGTGTCCATTGCAATTTCCAGGTTAAAGAAAAGGTTAAAATAGAAGGTTAAAGAAATATATAAAATGCACAGGCCAGAAGCAAACAGGACCACAGTACAGGAACAATGCTATTCTACCAGCTGGATTTATATGCTTTTATAATTTTATTATAAAAAGTAAACTATTCTCAAATAGATAATATATTTTATGATTTTTGCCTTTTATCTTTACAGATAGTAAATAGACTTGGCCAGGAAGTGTTCCTGTCCTTGAGGAATGAGCTGAACACTTACTGGTAACTGCCACCACCAATATTTTATATATGTAGACAGTTAGTTACTGTTTAACTCTGTAGTTTCTTAAGTTTGCTTCTGATTACCAATACTGTGAACTTCATCACAAGAACTTCAGTCTTGGCTACGTGCAGTAACTACCACTTGCAACCCCAGCCCTTTTACTATCTAAACCTGATGATTATTTAGCAACTCAAGTTGTGTGGGGTAGGAGTGAAAACACCTTTCCACATGGTTGCAGCACATTGTCAGCTTTTAAGCAGCTACTGTATGACTACCACTCATCACTGAATACACCCACAGAGGATGTAGAATATGTGGGTAGGAGCTTCATGCCGGAATGATGTCTCTTTTTAAAAAACTAAAATTAAAATGCACACACTTATAGTTAAAAGAGAAACAAATAAGCAAGAAGGGTAAACCAAAGGTTAGTATACTATCAATATAAGGTTTACCCACCCTACAATGCTTACTGATGACATCTTTAAGTTACTTTAAAGGGTAAAAAGTCATGACGCCAAAACTTTTCTTTATGCTACATTTTATGCAAAAAGGCACCACCGACATTTACAAATGTTGGATGTCATGGAAAAAACCATGTTGCAATTTGCAATATTTGCAACTGCCTCTGTAATAAAGTTCAGACTGGGGTTTTTCCATCATAACTACAGTACCAACATCCTTTTCCTCTCCCTTCTTCTTCCTCCCTGCCTTTACTGAACTTTTGAATTTCATGCCTATTTGACCTGTTTATCTTCACACCACCAGCACCCATTCTTTCTGATGATAATACTTCACCATGTGTCAGAAAGTAAAAATGCCATACAAAATTTGTTATGTATTTATTACACTTAAAGCCCACCCTTCCTTCAAGGAGCTGAGGGGTGCATAAATGGTTCTTCCCTTCATTTTCTCCTTACAGCAACCCTGTGAGGTAGGCCAGAAGCAAAGATAAAGAAACGTGCCCAATGGCTGGGTGGGGATTTGAACCCCTCTCTCCCAATCTTCTCTAACCACATCACGCTGCCTTGGTTAGTTTTTAAGCTGCCACAGAATACTCATCGCTTATCCGGCTTGAAAAAAAAGCTCTGGTGGGTTTGAACGTTTACTCTCTCCTTTGTGAACTTTGAGATAACACCCAGAAAGAGGCCTTGCCACTGCAATCTTTAAGGTTAAGACTTTCCTGTGTGCTATGGCTTTTTAATGACGATGCATTTATCTTCATATATATATATATATATATATATGCAGGTTTTGGTGTCCTCGGGTGTCTTCCCGTGTAAAAGTTGGGGTGTCTAGGCGACGTTTCGACGAGGTCTCACTCGTCATCTTCAGGCTGGTGCTTTCGGCTTCTTGTTACTGGAACAGAGCAGGATCTCAGTGTTTGAGTTCCTATAAATACTGTCGAGGAGGTGTGGTGTATAGCCTCCAATGTTCTGGGCAGAGAGGAAGTTCCCAGGCTAGTGTGCCTTTTCTTCCTCTCTGCCCAGAACATTGGAGGCTATACACCACACCTCCTCGACAGTATTTATAGGAACTCAAACACTGAGATCCTGCTCTGTTCCAGTAACAAGAAGCCGAAAGCACCAGCCTGAAGATGACGAGTGAGACCTCGTCGAAACGTCGCCTAGACACCCCAACTTTTACACGGGAAGACACCCGAGGACACCAAAACCTGCATTCCTATACCCGTGAAAATCTACGAAAGCATATATATATATATATATATATATATATATATATATATATATAATTTTAAATGTCCAGTAGCACTTTAGAGACCCACTAAGTTTGTTCTTGGTATAGGCTTTCATGTGCATGCACACTTCTTCAGATTTGATGTTTGATTTTTAGCCACTGTCTTTTGGGGTTTTTGTTTAACCATTTAGTGTTTAGCTTTTATTGCATTTTCTTTTTATTGTAGACAACAGAAGAGGAGCCTATTGGCTCTGGCCAGTCACACATCTAGTTCAGCATCCTGTTATCACAATGGCTACCTAGACACCTCCCTGGGAAGCCCACCAGCAAGCAGGTCCTGGGCTCAACGGCTCTGACTTCAGCATTTTCCAGCACCTCTGACAAGGGGAGAGCAGACCAGAGCCACCAGAGGTTTAGTAGCCTAATGGGGTCTGGTTTGGATAGCTGAGACATGTCAATAAAGTATCATTAGGGTCCCCCTAATGGGAATTAAGGCGGCCACCGTCCTAAGCACAACTTTCCTTGCCCTCCTCTTTGCTCCCGAGTCCTAATGTTACCATTAAGCCTCTCAAGGGAGAAAAACAGGCCTTTCTATGGCAAGGCGGAGCAGAACATCCGCTATAACGCACACCCCAGGCCTGGCGCGAAGCAGGCAACAGGTCGCTGGTGATCCGTATCCTTCACAGCCGTGGGAGGGAAGCTGGGCGGACGCCAAGCACTTGGGGCAGCGTCGCTCGAGGCCGAGGTGAGGCGAGGACGCGGAGGCAGCAGCGTGAAGGCAGAGAGGAGGACCTCGCCGGGCGGCGGATCACCTCGCATCAAGCAGGCGAACGAGGCGCGGCGACGGACTGGGGGCGGGCGGGGAAGGCGTGGGGCGACCATGGACTGATGGGGCAACTGGCATGAACGGCGGCGGCCCCGATCCCTGCCTCTGCCAAGCCAAGCGGGTAAGGGCGTGCTTGGCGTCCTGCGGGAGTGGAGGAAGAAGACGAGCTGGGCTGGGCTGCGGGAGGAGGAGCCGAGCCTCCAGAGTCGGAAGCAGCGGCCGCCTTTGCCTGCTGCAAGGAAGCTCCCTTTGAGGAAGGTCGCTGGGGCTTACTTCGGAGCAGACGGGCGTGGGGTGGTAGGAGACAAGCCCGGAGTCTTAGGTATAATAAGCACACGGCCACAGCCACAACCTTCAAGGGGGCTCCCTTCCGAGGAGAAGTGGAAATGGCCAGGACTGTGCAGGGCTGGTAACAACGCGGGTTGTCCTGCTCAAAAGGAAGCCCCGTTAAGGCAGAGGCTTACAACCGGTGCCAGCGCACCAACCTCACAAAAGCTAGCGGGGTCTACTCCCGAGTAAGCGTGCACCCGCCGTGGAAGGGGAAACTGCACAATGGACGCTTAAGCCAATGGGACCTGTTCCTTAACTTCACACGTTCACATTCTAAAGGCATTCAGGGCGCACTTATTGCGCCCGCGCGCCCCTCTTTCCAGCAGACCAGCATGGCTGGGCGGGGACGGTCCGCGCCTAACACGCGCCACTTGGCTCCGCCATCGTCGCCTCACGCCCCTCTCTGCAGCCAATCGCTGAGCGTCCTGGGGGAGGAGCCGAGCTGGTCCTCCCCAAAGTCGTCAGCTTGTCTTTAGTATGTTACGGGCTGAATTGTCCAACTTGTTCTCCGTGTAGCGGAGAGCTGCCCAGTGGCCAGGAGAGGGGGCGGGGGGAGGGAACCAAAGCAAAATGAAATCTATCGGCGCGGCTCGGTCTTGTCTCTCTCAGAGGTTTCGCTGATGTGTAAGAAGTCAGCAGGTAAAACGAAACGCTGTTTATTTGCAATTCTTACCTGTGATACATTTCAGGATCTGATTTTCTAACTTTGCCACCTGTTAATTGCTGCCGTAGATCAAATGAATGTAAAAGGAACCGTTTTGAAAGCTGGCAACCCGATTCCAAAACTTTCCAAAATTTTCTAGAATGTCAAGCCGTATTCGTAGGAGCTCTCTTAACATTTGATCCCTCCCCTTAATTTTACTAAAAGCATAGTCCCTGGCAAAGAAGGGAAAAGAAATACCGAAATTCTCAGGAGCTACAGTTTTGGGGTGATCTTCTACTGTTTAGAAATTCAAAGAGGTAGGTTTATACTGTTGCTGTACTTCTCCCAGTTCCGGCCTGTTTAGCAGTGGATTTAGGAAAAGTTCATTTATTCTGTTTTCAGGCTTTGATCTTAATGGAGGGACAATGTCTGTGTTTTATTTGCTTGGATTAGTATAAATGTGAATATATAAAGTTGCTATCCTAACCTGGGAGAAAACCCAACTGGATTCAATAGGACTTTATTTTGAGTAGCCACAATTAGGATTGTGCTGCAAGTGTGTAATCTTCTCATGGGGGAATGATTGCTCTGTCCTTGCTTAATTTGTTCCTCCTTCATTTTCTTTTTAAAAAAACTTTTGTTGGAAATTTTTTTACTTTGTTGAACTTGCTGATAGCTCTTTGACAACATGAGGAAAAAGTAAACAGACGCCATTGCAGCTAAACTGCAACCAAGAAGAGAACCACTTTGATCAAGTTCCAATGTAATATTACCTTGGCTGATCTATTATGCAAACAATGTGAAGTTTATGGTGATAACAACAGTATTCTGGCAACATGCAATGTTGCTGTAACTGGTCTTGATATTAAATAAATTTGCAGCATAATCCCATTAATGTTTATGCAGAAGTAAGCCCTATTAAATTCAATGGTAAGTGTGGATAGGATTGAAATCTTAAATGCTGTTCATTTTTGGAGAATTAGCATTGAGGGTATTTGATTCATTGGGAATCCATGAGGATTTACAGTGTGCTAAGCTTCCCTTCTCCCCTTGTTGGGGGTGGAGAGAGACAGATCAGGGAAGGTTGATGGTAGCATAGCATAGGTGGTTATCAGACTGTCAGCTATCAGACTGGTGGTTATCCCACTGCGCCATGCGCTCTGAAACTGAGCACTGTAGTGCTACAGAGGAGTGAAGTTTCAGAGGTGACTGTGTAATTAAGCCCCAGTCTGAACAGTGCAGCAGGGGAAATGGGATTATCTCTTTCTTCATGCTGTTTCGGATGGTTCCTTTTCTGTTGTTGAAGGATTGGGTTAGGGGGTAGAATTGGCCTCTAGGGCCAATTTCTGCTTCCACCCCTATTGGCTTCATTAAACAAAACTGGTCTCTCCATGGGTTTAGTAGTTTACTCCTCTCACATTTTCATTGTCAAAACTTTTATCTTCTAACATTCTTACAGGAAAGCTTTTAAATATTTTCAATCTTTGAACTTCTTTCCCCAGCAAGCTTTCAGAAATATTTATCCCAGATGGTACCTGTCTCTGATTTGAATTGATTTTCTTTACGTGCTGTTGTTGCTTTAAGTTGTGTGTGTGTGTGTGTGTGTGTGTGTGTCTGTGTGTGTATTAAACTGTTTTTATATATGTAACTGTTTTATATATGCTTATCACTTTGCGATGCCTCATAAGTGAAATAAAAATAATCTGTCTTGCTCTCCTCCCCCTTGTTACAAAGTAATATTTTTATGCATACCTGGGGAGTTGAATGCCAGTGCAGAAATCCTAAGCTGTAGGTAGCTTTGTTCAACTGATATACTAATTGGCATGGGACCACCAAGTTTGCTGTTAGAGGAAATAAGAGCTTCTGTTCTGAAAGCAGTTATAAATTATTTTGCATCCTTCTTTTTTAATCCCCTTATTTATTTTGATTTTCAGCAGGTTTAGAAGCAGGACGTTACCTGTGCTCAGAAATATAGCTGGGACATGTATTATTAACAAGGCAAATAAATGCCAGATGTTTTGTATCTCCATTCTCTTTGGTTATATAAACAGAAGGAAACCATATTGATTGTAGGTGGGAGAAAGGGAAAGTGACAGAAGGTATAAGGAAGTGGGGGAAGGAAAACAGTAAAACAGAGAAACAAAACACCACACATCTTGAAAATATACAGGAGGAAAGTCAAGCAATTGTTGTTCTTGTGAAAAGGGAAGTTCACAACTCCTGCCTTCAACCGAAGTACAGTGGTACCTCGGGTTAAGTACTTAATTTGTTCCGGAGGACCGTTCTTAACCTGAAACTGTTCTTAACCTGAAGCACCACTTTAGCTAATTGGGCCTCCTGGTGCTGCCGTGCCACCGGAGCACAATTTCTGTTCTCATCCTGAAGCAAAGTTCTTAACCCGAGGTACTATTTCTGATTTAGAGGAGTATGTAACCTGAAGCATATGTAACCTGAAGAGTATGTAACCCGAGGTACCACTGTAGTGGGTGGGCCAGTCATTATTGGCAGTGTGGAGGTTAATCTAGCACACCCAAATTTTGGCTTAAATGTTTGAAAAGAGATGGGGGCACTGGCTCTGCTCTGTGACTCTTCAAAATCCTCAGCCTTGCCATCAGAACTGGAGATGGTGCCAGTTTATTTTAACAACTCTGAGCATTGAGTGTCTTCTTTATTAGTGCACCTTTCCTTCTCTCTTACCTGCAGAAGGGGTGTGTGTGTGTGTGTGTGTGTGTGTACACACACACACACACACACACACACACACACTCACACACACACTTAATGGATTTCTTACCTTTCTTCACCATAAGGTCTTGGGGCATTATTGTAACAATATTAAAATCAGACAATTTACAATCAGAATAATTAGGTGGATCTGATAGACAGACAGACAGACAGACAGACAGACAGACAGACAGATAGTGTCAGGAGTCCCATCAGTCCCACAGCATGCTGCCCCGCCATACTAGAGAAACTAAAGTAATACACATGGTTTGTAGGTCCAAGCTGGCAATCTTTCTTCCTACAGAACGATCACTGCATGTTACATCCAGCCCGGTCAAAGGAACCTTGTGTTATATATTCACAAATGCAATATATCATGAGCTGTTGATGAGGCATTTATCTGACACATGTAATAGTTCATGGGCTGCATACCTTCCTGTGCTTAGTTAACAAATTACTTGGAAGGCTTATGAAAGAGAAAAATGTGATTGGTAAAGGGAGTGCAGGATTTAATGTTCCGATTCTGATTATGTTGATAGATATATATATATTAATTGTCTTCTTTACTTCACAGTTCCTTAAAAAATACCATTCTTGGGAAATGCCCAGCTGTTACCCAGGATAGGACAGTCTCCCGATTGTAAGTGCATATCTGGAAAATTTTTTTTTTTAAATCATGCATGTAGAAGTTTTCTGTCCTGAGACTACCCTTTTACAAGCAATAGGACCCCAAACAAAATCAGCACCTTAAGCATGCACATTTGTAGCCTGCAAAGCCAAACTCCGCTTTAACAACTGTGTATGGTGATCACCAGAAGTTTAATGAAACCTTTCTTTTTGCTGAATACATGATAATATAGACACGGAGTCACCAGGCACCTTACGTAGTCCTTCATATGTAGTTAGTGGACTGTGTTTGGTTTGATGTGTTTGGCAGAGGTGTGTCTGGCACCTTAACTGTACAGCTTCCAGTGACTGTTGAATACACACCTCTTTACCCTGACTTTTGACACTTGAGGTGTATATTTTTAGGAACCCCTTTATTTTGGTGATTGTAAGTTGCTTTAAACTATTTTTGATACTGTGTTTTAATGTTGTAACCTGTTCTGGGGCCTTAGGGTGAAGGGCAGGTAATTATTAATAATAACTGTGTCATGAGCTATGTAGGCTTAGGACTGGAAGAACAATAAAAGCCGTATTTGATGTTGTTGTTTTTTCAAGAGAGAGAGAGCAGAGAGGGGAGGGAAATTACAAGCCAGTTTCTGATGCTTCTGTTGTGAGAACAGCCAGACATGTAACTACAGCTGCATTCTAGATTCATAAAGCAAAACTCTGGATACTAGATATATTCAGTAAAAAAGAAAAAAATTAACAGAAGAACATTTTAATAGTTTCAATGTAGCTGCCTGTTAAGCCAATAAAGCTCAGTGTTTTGTCTGCTTACCTAGAAAGAGAAGTTTGCATTCATTCTCTAAAGCAAGAGGTGTTTAACGTGCCAGACAGTTTTTGGATGGTGAACAATGACCAGTAGCAATTCCAGTTATGTCAGCGGTGGTGCATGTTGGTCAAAGGAGTCGAACAGAGTGTAACAGAAAACTAAGATTAGAGCAACCTTAACGGCTCTGTTCCTGAAGAAAGCCAGTTTGAGTGATAGTTTCCAGGGCTACTGGCATTCTTTTCCACCAATAAGCTAAGCAAACCCCCTTTACTGCCACCTTGACACCACTCCCTGCCCCCTTAAAAGAGTTAGAAACAATCAGTGAGCTCTGTAACCTATTCCAAGGCTTATAAACTCAAAAGAGTGCTTTTGTACTATGCAGATTGAGCATATACTTTCATTAGGCTAACTCATGATTGTTTCCAAAACTTCCATACCTACTTATGCTGAGAGAGTGACCTCAAACATATTGACTCTGAAAAATGCCCCATTGTTTTTAGTGAGACATTACTTAGTCCCAAGTGGCTGTGCCTAGGACTCCAGGTAGAGAGAAGCTAGTGCAATAGAAGGCATTACTTCACTTAGTTATTTTACATATTTCATGCTAGCAATAGGATTAAGCAGAACTTCTGATCCTTCTTGGAATAATTACACGAGGTATTACAAAATAGGTGTCATGTCTGGGGTTAGTTCAGTACAAGTCCTCTCAACCTGAATGTACTCCAGTTCATTCATAGCCATTGAGAGTAGATTCCAATTGGAAGATAGCATATTTCGGATATGAAACAACTCTGCAAAGGGTTGGACAATGCGGAATATATTTTTGGCATGTAGCCTATCACTTAGAAATAAACACTGAAAACAATCCTGAGTGTGTTGGCATTTGAAAATGTAGGGTTACTTTTAAGTAAATGTGCTTTTAACATTAGCATGCCAGGGTGCATTCCACCAACATCTAAAGTTGTCAGTTTCAGAATCTGCTTAACTTGCTACTAAATTCTAAATTTATAAAATGCACAAATTATTTATAAATTTATGATTAAGTTACAAAACAAATTATTTATTTATTTATTCTCAGTGGTCTCTTGGTATAAGTCACAGCATGGATGTTAACATTAAGCATTGTTGCCTTTTAAAAAATAATAATAATAGCTTTATTTTTACTTGTAGGCTTTTCAAATTGTCCTGCTTTAAAGCAGAACCAGTTCTTAAGATGTCAAGTACTATGACCTCCTGGAGTATCATCTCGGCAAGAAACATTATCTCCACTTTGCATGGAAAAGGACGTTTGTATTCCAGGTGCTTTTCGAGCCAGAACAAAGTAGCATGGAGGGGTTTGCTTGCCAAAGACTCCTTTTCTTCTTTCCTGTCAAGTTGCAGTTGCTGCATGGACAGCATCTTCACTGTGAGAAAAGCTTTCAGACACACCTCCACAGAAGAAGAAGACTTCTCCTTCCACCTGACACCATCACAGATAAATGAAATCTTAAGGGCTAATGAGTTGTCCTATACAGTACCTGAATTTGATGGG
The DNA here is from genome assembly GCF_964188315.1 of Podarcis muralis. Lineage (NCBI taxonomy): Eukaryota > Metazoa > Chordata > Lepidosauria > Squamata > Lacertidae > Podarcis > Podarcis muralis. The sequence continues at coordinate 45,870,215 of NC_135661.1, read as the reverse complement.
AAGAACCCGAGCTCAGTGTTGAAATTTGAGAGTAACCACTTGGCTGCCAACGCCCCAAGTGAAGACCGTAGAAGTGCAGCTACATGTTTGCAGACCAGAGGGATGATGTTTGGAGTCTTTGATGGCCATGCAGGCTATGCTTGTGCACAGTCGGTCAGCGAGAGGCTGTTTTTTTACATTGCTGTTTCTCTTCTGTCTCAACAAACGCTGCAAGAAATCGAGTCTGCCATGGAGTCCATGAAACCAGTTCTGCCCATTCTGCAGTGGCACAAGCACCCCAACGACAGGTTCTTTCATGAGGTCGCCCCAATGTATTTGGAGCAGCTCAGAGTTTATTGGCAAGACTTGCTGAACCTGGACATGGAGCCATGCCATACTAAGAAGGATGCACTGATCTATGCATTTAAAAGGCTGGATTCTGATTTCTCTTTGGAAGTCCAGGCTCCCACAGAAAACGAATTGGTAAGGAACATAGCTCTTCAGGTGGCTTTCTCGGGCGCAACAGCATGTGTGGCTCACATCGACAGTGTTAATTTGCATGTTGCAAATACTGGTGACTGTAGAGCAATTCTAGGGGTTCAAAATAAAGATGGGATGTGGTCCGCCCTCCCTCTTACTGAAGACCACAATGCCTTCAACAAACTGGAAGCTTTAAGGTTAAAAAGTGAACACCCGGCCTCTGAAGAGGATACTGTCATTGTGAACAACAGGTTGCTGGGAGTTCTTATGCCCTCCAGAGCTTTTGGAGATGTCAGATTTAAGTGGAGCCAGGAACTTCAACAGAGTGTGCTAGGAAATGGTTGCAACACGGAGGCTTTAAACATTTATGAGTATGCACCGCCAAACTATCATACACCTCCTTATTTAACTGCAGAACCTGAAGTCACGTACCACAAAATAAGAAAGCAGGATAAGTTTTTAGTGATTGCTTCGGATGGGCTGTGGGACATGTTGAGTAATGAAGAGGTGGTCAAGCTTGTTGCCACGCATCTGCTTGGAGACAATGCCCAGAAAACGCCACTTGCTTTTAAGAAACCAGCCAACCTAGGTTACATGCAAAACTTCCTTCTTCAGAGGAAGGGCAGGCACATCCGCTCCTATGACCACAACGTGGCTACCCACCTCATCCGAAATGCCATTGGCAATAATGAATATGGAGAGATTGATCCAGAGAGGCTCATGGCAATGCTGACGCTTCCTGATGATGTAGCACGGCTGTATAGGGATGACATCACAGTTACTGTGATATATTTTAATTCAGATATAATTGAAGGTTACTACAGAGATAACGAATAATGGACTTGTTTTTATGAACTGTACATGTTCTGTGGACCACTAGGGATTTAAAAAAATATTAAATCCCTAGCAATACCATTGTGCAGAAACTCCCCCTGTCTTGTCTTCAGAAGTCTTATAGTGGCTCTTTTAATGAAGAATTCATGTGAAAATTCTAATAGCCTGCTTTGATTAAAACAGCTGCCCCCAACTATCTAGACATTTTGGGACTACCAACTTCTATCATCCCCAGCTGGTAAAGACCTGCTGGATGGGGCTGATGTGAATTATAGTCCAGAACACCTGGAGGGTCCCAGGTGGGGGGACAGCTGGGGTAAAGCAATGCAAAATTATTTATTTTAGTAGAACAAAGATTGTAAGACATCTTGGGCGGAAAGGGTATCCTTGTGCCAAGGTGGATGAGAGTGAAATATGCTGCTTGTTAATCACAGCCATAAACTCAAGTGGCCAAATATCATTGCCATTGAAATTCATGGCAAATTTCTCTGTGAACTGAGAGCACTTACACTGAACAATATTAGAAAAATGCGCTAGAATGGTGGACAGCACTTTTCCTTTGAAGGCTAAGTTGCAAGATAGCCATGAATGCAAATACTGTATGGCAGGTGAGGAGGGGCTTGGTCTAGGTGTGCCCCCAGGACTGATGGTTTCCATGGGAAAGTCTGCTAGGTACTATTCTGGTACAAGATTTTTTGAAATGCATAGTAGCTGAACAAAAGGGGCACATATTAGAAAAATGTCTTAGGAAATCATGCATAATATTTCACTAAGACTCACTTCCAAACCAGCATGATAAATCCTTTGCATTTATTCCTGTAGGGAACATTTGTTTCACAAAGCAGTGTAGCCATTTAAAATAAAATGTCAGTTTGATTGGCTCTCCTACTCAGCTTCCTGCAGCGCCCTATTTAAAATATGAAAACTAGCTTTCTTCTTATTCTGACTGTGAGATTGTTTATGCACTAGACTAATTGCTGCTTGAGCGCATTTATACTGCACTACAGGGATTCAAATCTCTTGCTGACTGCTTCTGCTGCCATAGTACCAATTGTATATGTGCCTCAGAGCTTCTCAAGCCTATGGAAATGTTGTCCTTTTTAAAATACCTCAGAAGCAATTGCTACTTTTAGTTATGTTGCACCCTTGCAAAGCATATGGCTGAATACTTCTAGTTTTCAGAAAGTATCCTTTCTAATACCTTTTAATGTGTCTGGGCATCTGGATCTGCTATCAGTGCAACTCATGTCTTTTGAAATAAATCATTACCAGTGGAAGCTAACTATTTTTGGCTCGTTGGGGAACGTATTCTTTTAATAGCTTAAAAATTATACAATGATATTTTTTCTTTTCGTTTTAAGAAAAGATGGCTGAAGTTTTGTTTGTAGGCCATATGGAAATGAAGTTTTGAATCTTCATACAGTGCTCATTGTTTTATGCGTATTGAATCTTCGTGAAGAATGCTTCCTAAAGAGCCTCTATTTAGTGTTCTGTATAGTTTGAATCCTGCTTTCAGATAAGACCTTACCTAACCAACTGCTCACTTGAAATCCAATTCATAGTTAACAGTTGCATCCTTCATTCAAAACCATCAGATAAAGGCACATTTAATACACTTCAGTCTATCACTTAAAGAATACAATGGATTTGTACTGGGCAATGAACAATCACACAGGTGGAATTTTCCACTGTGAGTCAAAATTGGGACTTGTTTGGAGGCCACATCTGACAGTACAAATTTAAAATCTTAAATGTCATGCTCTGTACAAAGAAATGTGGGCAGGTTGGGTGAATGGCATGAGCGACAATTCATGACTTAGTTTTGATGTGGATTAGAAATAAGTTTTGTCTCTTTCCAAGTGATAAAACTTGAGGCTTGCAGGAATGCCTTAACTCCATCAAATGTGAGGAGTGATATCCTTTTAGCAGACGCAGATTCTAGCTTCAAGTACAATCTCTTAATACCTGAGTAGAAGGGTTTTCTTATCATTTTAGTCAATTGTGCATAAGTAAGATCGCTAAAAATGAGGCTCTTTCATGTCAGCTTCAAAAGAAATGGTGTGTGTTATTTAAACACACTAACCTTTAAAAAAAATGTTTACGAAGATTGTGTTGAACTGTACTTGTTAACTGGCAATTACTGTTTAAGAGACCACATTTGTGGGTTTTTCCTGTAAAAACAGACTTAGCATGTATTTATAACTGCTGTATGCCTGCTATAATTTAGAGTGTGAAAATTAATATTTAGAAATTGTTTAACAAATATGCACACTATGCAGTTGGCTGCACATTCTACTCTTTCTGTAGCTGCAGCGATACAGTTGATTGCCATTAACTACTGTGCTTCTGAGGCAACTTGTGAAATTCCTCAGGCTGCTGTTACTTTTCAGGAGCATGTGACTTACAGCTTTCCCAAGTGTCAATATGACACTTCATTCCATGCTTTTGTTTCTGATCTAAACACAACTCCTTGCTGGCTTACCCTCCTGGTGTATCTGACCCACTGAATCAGTTCGAAGCACCGCTGCTAAATAAATGTATGTTTCTGTTCCATCAATTTGGATCATGTCCAGTCCCACCTGAAGTCCTTTGCCTGTTATTTGATTCGTGATTCGTTCCTGTTATTTCTTTTTCACTTGCCCATAACTCTGTCACTGACAATATCCTACCCATTAAATTTCCTTGCTTGCTCCATCTATTCTGTAATAGCTCCTCTGTGATCAAGCTCCTGTCCTTCTTGTGCTCCTGTTTCTGTGACTTCTGTCATGCTATCACCTGTCAGCAGTATAAAACAATGTCTTGATTCACACCTAATGCTACACCATGGTTTATTAAGCTAGAGTTTATTAAAACATGGCTTAGCATGTGTTAATCCTGGCCAGCGGCTTAACTGGTGTTTCTACTACCAACAAACTACAATCTTAAACCATGCTTTATTGTTGGCTTATGAATCTTACTTACTGTTTTAACTATGGCTTGCCATTACACAGCAGCCTTAACTATGGTTTGTTTGACCACCATACACCCCCCAAACACTAGTCAAGCTACAAAGGCACAAGGCAAGAGCAACATTGGTGAAACAAACCACAGTTTCTTTGATCATGTGTGGGACAAACCATTGTAAACTTGCAGTTTGTGCAACAAACCATGGCTTAAACTAATTATGGCCGAGTGTTATGTGTTAACCAGGCCAATGACCTCCTTGTTTGACAAGCCTACTTCCTGTCTCCTAAAGCCTTCCTCAAAACTAGTTTTACCAAACAATTTCAAAAAACATAAGCTGGTCCATGTTGCCCAGTGTTGTCTGCTCCATCAGTGGTTTTCTAGGGTTTTTCTCAGCCCTCTTTTGAGAGCACTTTTAACAGAAGAGATGCTGGGGATTGAACCCAAAACCTTACACATGCAAAGCATATACTTTACCACTTAGCTATGGACTTTTCACCTCTGTTGTCTTGCTCTTCCCCACCTCATTTACTGCTTTTCTTGGTCTGTTTGTGATCTTGTCTCCATTTCTGTATACTGCAGTGTCTTTATTGCACAGTATAAATTCTATGCAAGGATGTCATTTTTGTGCTGTATACACCTAAATATTTAGTAATGCAAGCAGATACAGCATAAGAAAATAAGAGCAGCCCTGCTGCATCAAACCAAAGGCCCATCTAGCACAAACAGGGTCCTGCCAGGTACTTCTGGGAAGTTTGCAAACAAGAAGAGCGCAATTGCCACCTCTTGTGTTGTGCCTGGTATTCAGAGCCATGCTATGTCTGATACTGGAGATAATATACAGCCATTATAACCAGTAACCATTGATAGCCTTGTCATTCATGAACCTGTCTGATTCTTTTTAAAAAGCTGCCTTAAGTTGATGCTCATTGCTGCATCTTGTGGCAATGAATCCCAGAGTTTAACTATGTGCTATGGGAAGTACTTTCTTTGGTCTGTCTCAAATCTTCCAACATTCAGCATCGTTGGGTGACACGAGGTTCTAATATTATGAGAGAAGGAGAAAAACTCCACTTTCTCTATACTTCTGTCATGGCCTCATTCACCTTTTTTTCCTAAACTAAAAGCACCAGATGCCGGAACCTTTCCTCAGCTGTATACACATCACACATTTAAAGCAAAAGACTTTCCCCAAAGATCCCTGGGAACTGAAGTTTTTACCCCTTACAGAGCTTCAGTTCCTAGCACCCTTGACAAACTACAGTTTCCAGGATTCCTTGGGGGAAGCCATGCACTTTATATGTTCTTTAAATGTACGGTGTGTACACAGCCCTCATAAAGGAGTAGTTCCAGACCCCTGATAATTTTGGTTGTCTTTTTCTGTATCCTTTTTTCCATTCTACAATATCTTTTTTGAGATGCGGTGACCAAAACCGTACATTGAATTCTAAGTACAGTTGAACCATAGATCTTTATAAAGGTATTGAGATAATGGCAGTTTTATTTTCAGTCCCTCAGAGGCAGGTTTAGAGGAGCGTGACTGGTTCAGTTGCACTGGGTGCAGAGCCTAGAGGGCACCACAACTATTATTTAGAATGGAGCATGAGAGGCAGGGGGCAAATTTTGGCGTTGCACAGGGTGCCGCTGAAATTTGTGACCCCAAGGTCCACCACTGAATCCCTTTCCTAACGATTCCTAGCGTAGAATTCAGTTCACCTTTTCTTCACACCTGCTGCATATTGGCTCAATGTATTTATTGAGCTATGAATTACAACGTTAGTCGCTTTCCTTGTTAGTCACAACTGGTTCAGATGGTGACACTAAGCTGCGTAACTCCAATTCTGCAGGGAACAGGAGTTGTACAATTCGCACAAGAAATGTTTCCAGTATATTCTGCTCTCATAATCCATTGTTGCTTAAAATCAACTAGGAGAAAAGGTTATATTTTCAACAACATTATGTAGCAAAGAACAACAATTCAAGTGCAGAAATCAACATTTATCAACTTGATTGCAATACTGCTGATGTGCCTGTTGCAAGGGGAAATATATTTTATTTAAATTTCTATTTTAAAATGTTGGCTATTATACTGGTAGTGTTAAGCTAGAATGTTAGTGCTCTGGTTTGCAAAGCTGAAGAGAAAATATGATTAAATGTGTATACTTAATATATTTACATACTTTTCTAAATTGTAAATATTGTACATTTGGGAATAAAGGTATATAATTGGGACACAATGTATTAAGAAATGTATTTGACTACTTTGTTCAGTGTTTTGAACACTGGTGTTGAAATGAAAATCAGTGTAATATACTTTTTAATTAATGGTTCTGAATTGAATGGATATGAATTATCCTCCTAGCCTGCCTCATTTACAAACCACTTAAAAAAAATGTAACAGCTTGAAAGCGAAATTAGGTAGAGAATGAGATCTTTGGCCTTTCTTGAATTAGATTACCACAGAGAGAGAGAGATTCTCAAGAGAGGATAAACACGCAAAATCACAATAAAAAACCAAAAGCAATCAAAAGAAGGGAACAACTAGTTGAAGCTATGCAGCTATGCTACAACCCAGAATAGGAACAGCTAATGTCGGGAGAGTGGAACTCGTTCTGTTCTTGGGATCCCAGTTTATATGCTTGCTTTGCGCAACAAAGTCTGAATGTCATTGCAAAAGTAACTGTTAAGTTGTGGGTGAACATATCAGACAACACAGCGATTCTTCAAACAGCTCTTGTTTATTCACAGACCCAGAACAGAACTGAACTGAAGGGTTCAGCCAGCCTGCTTATATAGAGCTCCACTACAACACAACAGTAACAACTTTCTGTAACTATCCAATCACTGAACGTCACTTTCAATTCCTTATTTGCATATGTGGACCTGAGTGAAAACTATCTACAGTATCACCCTGCTGGCCCAGGGTGAGAACTTCAGTACATAACAGTAACTATACTAGTCTCTTGAAAATTTTATCTACAGGTGTCCTTCAGTTTTCATCATGCAATGACTGAATAAGGATGTGAACTCAAAAGAACTGCAGGATCTTAAACCCCAGTGCTTGATCCTAATACTACAAGCCCAGGCTGTGCTTTCTTGACAGTTATTCAGCATTGCTTCACATGTTCCAGAATTCAGTTCTCTTATACTAAAAAGAGATTCTGGGGCTGTTGCATGGTATAAGGCTGCTTTGGCCCCAGCTTTTCACACCTCCCTAACTGAGAGTTTGCTGCAGGAATGTCCTGCAACCATAAATATACTTCAGTACACATATGCATGGGCATTTCAATACAGCCCTGCTGCTCAGTGTCACTATAATACGGTTGTGGGCCTTGCCATTCTATTGTGCTAAGGGAAAAGAGACCATTTTGTTGTTGTTTGCATAACTTGCTAGTTGATGGTGGAGTTGAACCTACATACTTAACCTGCATGGTGAGAGCAGAAACAAGCAGTTTGTGCTGTCTGAATTTGGTAAGGCAGAGCTGGTTAATGAAATGCAGTAGGAAATGGGTGAGAAAGGTGTTAGGAGCAGCCGGATCTGTTTGCAGCTGCCCCATGTGGTGCATCACTGAATTGCCAGAAGTAGTTTCTCAGTAGTGATGGGGAAATCTGTCATTTTCATATTCGCTTTTTCCTCCAGTCTTCAGTTCTCCACATTTCCACATCAGGTTGCAATTAATTTTTTAAAAAGTCCTTATGCAAATTCATTAGTATTTGAGTGTGGAATACACATGTGAATGCAATTTGGTCTAACTAGAGTTGCCATATTTCAAAAAGTGAAAGTTGAGCTTTTTTGGGGAAAAGTTGTTGAGCTTGTTGAACACACACTTTTGTACAGTATAATTTCCCCTAAAATAATGCATTTTTAAAATGTTATTTTCACTCATACATGACACTTTACCCAAGTATATACCATTTTGTACACGTTACTTCGCTGGAGAACTGTATTATCAACATTTAGAAAATCTAATTTCAGAGGATGACTTTGTTTTGGTTCTCATATTATTTCAGAAAGTGAATTAGGGTGATTCATCTTTAAATGTGACCTGAATTAAAATTCTTCCCCATCCTTTCTTATCACTTAAGTGCCTTTAGGCCCTTGACTGACTCCCCCACCCAGACTGGTCATTGGAAGAAGTATAGAAGGGCTTCCTGTTCCAGCTGAGCCTTGTTTGCCTGAGCTCTGGCATCTTTTGTATTCTTAGTTATTCTTTGGACCTGACTTCTGGCTCGCTGCACAACCCCATCTCCTGATTTGCCCTTTGGCCCTGAATCCTGACACTCTTCAGTCCTGACTTCTGGCTGATCCAATGGCTCTCATTTCTAGTCACCTGGCTTACCCCAGACTGTTATCTACACCCCATGTTGCTGCTTTTGGCCACTGATGCAGCATTCTCATTTTATGGCTGTCCTCTCTGCTTGCTAGTTTCCGGCCTGCTGTTTCTATTTCTGTATATAAGCAGATTATTATTTTAAAGCATGAGTCCCTGCTTCCCTCTCTTCCCATGGAAACCAAAGTTGCTCTGGAATTTTCTTTCTATCCAGGAAGTGAGATGAACAATCTGTTTCATCCAGAGATTGCTTGATTATTTGTTTGCATGTGTGAGTCACCTCATAACCTAAATTCTCTATGTAATGTGCAACCATTAAGTTTCTAAAAGGAGCACACCATAACGTAGATTAATATACACAACCTGGTCTAAAAAGTTCCACAGCAAACAGAGAATGAAATAGCATATCATACTAAAACAACCTAATCATATAAAAATAACTAGAAGGGGGCTAAGAACTGTTCAGCTGCCATTAAAACAGAGGCCAGGAGAATGTAAACAATCTTAAAGAATTATGGAATCGAAGAGCTGGAAGGGATCCAAAGGATCATCTGGTCCAACCCCTGCAATACAGGATACTAAGGGTGCTTTGAGACAACCTGTTTCCTGATTTTTTTTGCAGTGAGGTTAAGTGACATTGCAAGAAAGCAAGTATTATTCCACACTTCCCAGTGCATTTTCCCATCACTTTTCTTACCTGATTTTGTGGGAAGCTGGTTTGTTGTGCATGATCTTCCAAACTGTTGCAATCGCACAACCTGAATGCCGGCATGTGACTGAATCCCACCTAGAAATAGCGATAGTCTGGAAGTGCCCTCAATAGCCTTCAAAAAACAATGTTAAAATGGAATGTTAAAAGGCCTCAGAGAGGCCTTGTAGAAGCTGGAGAGGACTCTCCAGGGTCAGTATTCCACCTGCATGGGACAACTACAGAGAAGGCCTTCTCTTTTGTAGCCACCCTCAGGTTGAGGGGCACTTGGAGAAGGACCCCAGTAGCTCATAGGTACATAGAGGCATTTCTTCACACACTGAGGTCCGAAGTATTATCAGAGTCACTTTACATAATGCACATGGAGTCCAGAGAGAAAAGAAACTATACTTTTCTGGATTAACTGAGCAAAAATGGTAAATAGCAAGAGGAGAAATAAACATAGGGGTTCTGTCTTATTGATAGGTTTAGTTGAGAGCAGGGAGATATTCAACAACAGGCACAGGGGGAGACTTCAGAACAATCTAGGAGATCAGACCACTTTGCAAGGATCATGCCACTCTGGCTGCTAGGCAACAAACACCTACTAACTGAATGATCCTTGCTGCTGCTCTTCCAGTGCTCAAGCCATGTAAGGTTTTATTGAAACCAGCTATTTGAACAGGGTCTGGATGCAAACCGGACGCTAGTGAAAGTGAGAAATAAGGACTAAAGCTTGGAGGAACCTAAGAAATGAGAGGAATGTGGTCTCATTTGTACTTTCTGTGTTAGCTTCTTTATACTTTGCCATTCACAATAGGATAATTGTAGTGGTGGAGGTGGCTTGGTGAGCAATTGTCCTTTATGCTATTCACAAAGAGACAAATTTATAGATTTGTCAGGGATGGAGGTGTTATTATGCTCTCACTGTCATTATGTGGTGAGTGAGCTAATTTAATACTGCTGAGTAAAGGTCCAACATAGTTTAACTCTTTGTCCAGAGAAGAGGCAGAGGATGTTTGGTATGTTGTATTTAAAATATATATCCTGATTTATAATTTAAAAAAAGAAAAGGAAGTTTATACAGATTTAGGGTCCCTCCAGATGGGTGTGTTACTGCATGTGTATTCTGTAACATGTTCTTGACACAATAGTAGGGCATTAGTGGTGGATTTATTCTGCTTTATTAATTGTTCTGCAATGCTTCCCCAGTGCTCCTACAGTATTGCTCTCGAGGGGCTACAGCACAACAAATTGAGGGGGGACTCCCCCAGAATATTTGTGGTATGAAAAGTTATGGTATTTTAGCAGGAAATTGGGAATGAAGCAGTGCCCCCTCCCAAAAATAACCTCTTGCAGGTACATGACTGTTAGCATCATGGGCACAAATCATAGTGTCCGCCTGCACACTAAGCAATCCCTTCCCTTCTTTACATGTTAGAGCAGCAGCCTGCAAGCCAGTTTTCCATGAGAGCATCTCCCAGAGCTGCTGCGTCATTTAGGGGGATCGTTCTCCTGTGGCTGAGATCAGTTGGATAGTAAAAAGCATAGTAGTAATGCTTAGTATTTGCATAGAGCTTTCAAGTATCAAAAGGGCTTCACATATATTATCTAATTGCATTCCAAGTTAGTATTACTATCCCCCATAATGAAACTCAAGAACAGAGGGTGAAATGGGCTGGCTTAAGGGCACTGAGTGAGCACACTATAGAGGAGAGATTAGAACTGGGGATTCCTGACTTGTAGGCTGCGTACACTTTACTGCTTACTCCAGTGCACCCCCACCTTTGGTGTTTGATGCTGAGTATGCGTGATGTTGGGATGCAGGTGGCGCTGTGGGTTAAACCACAGAGCCTAGGACTTATCGATCAGAAGGTCGGCGGTTCAAATCCCCGCGACAGGGTGAGCTCCTGTTGCTCGGTCCCTGCTCCTGCCAACCTAGCAGTTCGAAAGCACATCAAAGTGTAAGTAGATAAATAGGTACTGCTCTGGCGGGAAGGTAAACGGCGTTTCCATGTGCTGCTCTGGTTTGCCAGAAGCGGCTTAGTCATGCTGGCCACATGACCCGGAAGCTGTACGCCGGCTCCCTCGGCCAATAAAGCGAGATGAGCGCCGCAACCCCAGAGTCGGCCACGACTGGACCTAATGGTCAGGGGTCTCTTTACCTTTATGCATGATGTTAGCCATCAACCATAGATATCCTCCAGCTTCTTGAGAGCTATCCCTGTTGGATGTGCTTTCCCTCAGACCAGCTTTTGAAGATAGAAAGTTATGGTGAAGCTGGGTTGTGTACATTTCAGGTAGCCATTGCACATGCACAGATGACAGAGTTAATGAATTGGAGTTCTCTGCAGACAAACAAATCGGCATTGGGTGAAGACATCTCTGCCCACTCTTTTGGTCTGTACAGCAATCTAAGAATGTGAGTTGAAACGCAGCAGGGGGGGAATGACCTCCCTGCATTTCAAGCCACTACTATGTGCAAAGCCTAGACTAGCCCTATGGCATTTGCATGATATAGCAGTGGTGTGGGATGAACCCACATAAATGTAGATGCTGTGTATCTCATGGCCATTTCAACAGGGCCTTATAGTTGCAGACTCTGGCATGTTTTATGGTGTTCACTTGCTCATTAGTATCTTCTGGGAAGATCTTGAAGATGGCATAGCAAGGTCTAGCCACAAGGTGTCAGCATTTAATTTGGCATGGGAGAGGTTCACAGAGAATGGGCAAAGTAACCTTTCAGATGGCGCAGCTAGAGGCCAATTGACACTTCACTTTCAATTCAAGTACAAAATGTACCTGTTTCAAAATGTCCGAAAAACACCCATGCTGCAGTGGAAAATGAGGAAGAAGAAAAAAAGCATGCATGTGTTGCAGTGAATAAGTAGACTTGCAATAAACAGGGGAGGAGAACCCAGTTTTCCTTCTTTCCATATTGAGCTGGCACCTGTGTTGCCATCACCAAACTGGCACCCTATTTGGCTGCCACGTGTCTTACTTGATAGTGGGATCACTTAAAGAAGTGTCTTCATTTTAGACCTTTGTACATGGGCAGATTGATGTGGGAGAAGATGGCAATCAAGTATGGTCTACCATTAGCGGGACGCGGGTGGCGCTGTGGGCTAAACCACTGAGCCTTTTGGGCTTGCCAATCGGAAGGTCGCCAGTTCGAATATGCTGATGGGGTGAGCTCCTGTTGCTCTGTCCCAGCTTCTGCCAACCTAGCACTTTGAAAGCATGCCAGTGCAAGTAGATAAATAGGTACCACTGTGGCGGAAAGGTAAACGGCTTTTCTGTGCGCTCTGGCTTCAGTCACAGTGTCTCGTTGCACCAGAAGCAGTTTAGCCATGCTGGCCACATGACCCCGAAAGTTGTCTGTGGACAAACACCGGCTCCCTCAGCCTGAAAGTGAGATAAGCGCTGCACCCCATAGTCGCCTTTGACTGGACTTAACCGTCCAGGGGTCCTTTACCTTTACCTAGATAGATCATTAGTCTGATCCAACGCGGCTCTGCTTACGTTTACTGATGTGTGTTCACTATGTAATGACATACTGTAATCTGGTATCTGCTGCATAATTTCACAACTTGTAAAATGAATATATATTTTTAAAATGGGGGGTGGGATTCTGCTGGCTGTGCAAGAAAGCTTGAAAATGTGTAGACAGCAAGGGGAGGCTAGTGACTTGTGAGAATACCAAGCATTAGGGATAGTCCTATGGCACCCTGACAGTTTCCTGTCCTTTTCCTGGGGCTGGATTAGTTTATAGGCTAAATATTCTACCTCAGGGGGTAGGCAACAGAAGGCCAGCTTTAGAAGCAAAATGTTCTCTGCACGCAGAGTTTTAAAATATTTTGTTTTATTTTGGGCCACAGCCTTCGCTACAGATTTTGTTTCATTTTATTTGTGTGCTTATTTTAACCCACCCAGAAAGGAGCTTTTTTATTGTTATTCCTGAACCGCAGCTCCCCAATGCTACACCCTAACATGATTGCTTAAACACAGGGGAGTTTTTAAGCTGCTTGCTATACAGCATTGGATGTCTGGAGTCTGTAGTTTGGGAACAAGACATCCTGCACACATTGGTCACGTCCACACCATGCATTTTAAACACACAACACCCCACAAAGAATCCTGGGAACTGTCGTTTGTTGTGGGTGCTGCAAATTGCAGCTCTGCGAGGGGTGAACTGTTGTTGTTGTTTAGTCGTTTAGTCGTGTCCGACTCTTCGTGACCCCATGGACCAGAGCACGCCAGGCACCTCTGTCCTCCACTGCCTCCTGCAGTTTGGTCAAACTCCTGTTTGTAGCTTCGAGAACACCGTCCAACCATCTCGTCCTCTGTCGTCCCCTTCTCCTTGTGCCCTCCATCTTTCCCAGCATCAGGGTCTTTTCCAGGGAGTCTTCTCTTCTCATAAGGTGGCCAAAGTATTGGAGCCTCAACTTCACGATCTGTCCTTCCAGTGAGCACTCAGGGCTGATTTCCTTAAGAATGGAGAGGTTTGATCTTCTTGCAGTCCATGGGACTCTCAAGAGTCTCCTCCAGCACCATAATTCAAAAGCATCAATTCTTCGGCGATCAGCCTTCTTGATGGTCCAGCTGTCACTTCCATACATCACTAGTGGGAAAACCATGGCTTTAACTATACGGACCTTTGTTGGCAAGGTGACGTCTCTGCTTTTTAAGATGCTGTCTAGGTTTGCCATCGCCTTTCTCCCAAGGATCAGGCGTCTTTTAATTTCGTGACTGCTGTTGCCATCTGCAGTGATCAGGGAGCCCAAGAAAGTAAAATCTCTCACTGCCTCCATTTCTTCCCCTTCTATTTGCCAGGAGGTGATGGGACCAGTGGCCATGAGCTGTAGCTCCCCGGATTCTTTGGGGAATGATGCTTGCTTTAAATATGGGTGAAACGTGTACAGATTAAGTCCCATCAGAGCTAATGGTACTGAACCAAACAAACTCTGTCCAGGTGGCCACTCACCTTTCACCCAAAAGGAGGAAATCTTTTGACCCACCCCTTCCAAAAAGACCAACATTTGCATATGCTGATTTATGTATACATACACACATTAAGAAGTAATTGCTATAATTTAAAGAAATAGATACATCTCTCCATAGTTGGGGGGCTGTGACAAGGTGACCTGTGTGTCTGCTCAGTCCGCTGTTACGGTGCAGATCCTCCAACATCTCAGGAGGGCAAATTGGGACACCTCCACACCATGTTGCCTCCTCCGCCACTGCCGCCTCACCTTGTGTCACGCTAACCTGAGGCATCCTTAGAAAGCCCATGCTGTGGCAGCCGCAGGAGGGCATCTTGGGTGGGGGTGCAAGTGCAAGCAACACCCCCCTCTCTCCGGGGCTGATGGGTGTTGTTGTAGAGAAGAAGGGTGCTGTGTTGGTGTGGAAGGGAAGAAGCTCTCCTGCCTCCTTCCCACTGCTACCGCATAAGCTGCTTCTGCAGCCCCTGTCCGCAGGCTGCATGAAATCGGGGCACCCCAGGGCAAAGACAGAGCCTGGGGTGCCTTCAAAGGAACCATGAGCATCCCACTTAAGATGGGGCGCTTGGAAGGTATGCTGGTGTTAACTGTTGCTGAAATTCCAAGAGGAAGCCTAAGCATCTACATGTGAGTAAGGGTCAGAGGTTTCGTGATGAAGTGGTATATAAATCCTGTCAAATAAAAGCTCCCTCTGGCTCTGTGTATTTATAAATCCTGCACTAAATGTCCTGCTCATGCTCCCTGCCTGGGATTGCAAGCGCTGCCATCCAGCACCTGGCAGGCTACAGCTGATATCAAGTTAGAGTCACTCAGCGGCTATGTGGTTCCAGGCTAAACTTGTGGTGCTTTTGTTCCTCATGTAACAGAGGATGGGCCTGTATTACCTTTCGCTCCATTTTCAATATGGAGCCATCTCTTATGCAGCCCAAAGAGTGCTACCCATACACAAAAGGGAAGTATCAGCAGACTCAGGGGAACCCCAGCATTTTCAGAAATATTTTTTTTAAATGTAGAAAACTCTGAGGAGGTAGACCCCAAGCACAGCCCAGTGAAGACACAACAGGCTCAGCAGCTGCAGAATTCTGCTGAATGTTGCAGGGGGAGGAGGATGGAATGGACTAGCCACAAGGTGTCAGCATTTGTTCGACTCCCGAAACCGTTTGAAAACCAAGGCGCGGCTTCCGATTGGCTGCAGGAGCTTCCTGCACTCAAGCGGAAGCTGCGTCAGATGTTCGGCTTCCAAAAAAGTTCGCAAATCGGAACACTTACTTCTGGGTTTGTGGCGTTTGGGAGCTGATTTGATTGGGAGCCAAGCCGTTCGAGTACCCAGGTACCACTGTATCCTGGAAGACAGCTAGGCTGACTGACTTGAAGCATGGACAGGCACACCATGCTGCAAAATTTTGTTGCAGGAGCCACTTGTAATAGCCTTAATATTGAGCTGGAAGGACTGTTTCTAGTTACTTTCATTTCCTTTTTTAGATGGGATGGTTAATATAATAAATTTTTTAGTTGTTTCTCTGCACAGGCTTTTAGAAACATTCTCCTGCCATTTTCATTGCTGGCTAGTAATAAATACTTAAGAGGGCTCCACTTGTCAATTCACCTTTTATTCATCCTGCTCACAAAGAGAAGCAGAAGAAAAATAATGTTTCAGAGAAAGAGGTAAAAAAATAATGTGTCATTTCAAGATTAACAAGTTTAGTTTCCAGCCTGTTTAACAATTTTCTGCTATTTAAATTTGGGGCAGGGGTTTCTAAGGTGCTGAAATGACACATCAAATTTCATGTAATTATATTTCATGTAAAGAAAATTCTAGATATGGTTGGAAATGCCAAGGAACTGGCTGTTTTAATACCTGCTGTAGAGTTTATGCTCAGAACTTTGGTGATGGTTTTGTATTATGCCAAGGTATAGACCAATCTGTTGAGTTTGGTCTCTCTCTGTTTCTCATTTTTTCCAGTCTTAAATCCAGTTCTCTACATTTTGTATCAGTTTTTTTTTTAGTTCTCATAAAAATACACCAGCCTTTTAGTACAAATTTCACCTAAAATGCACATTTTTGCAGTAATTTCCACTTATAATGCATTTTATATGTCACTTCAACAATATATAAATGTTTATGCATAATTTGCTCTAATTTACACATTTCTGCGCAAATTATTTGATGGAGAAATGGGTTGCGCATTTTGTAGAAGTGCAGCTTTGAGAAGTATGACTATTCTTTTTGTTTCCATGGAATAGAACCAATCAAAATGTCACAAAAATGTGACATGTTGTTAAGTTCTCCAGAACTCTTCATCCATGGGAAATATGTCCTGTAATAAATAAATGAATATGAACAATGCCTATTGTTCCACTATAGTCAATCACTTGCTGCCTGGAGCATGATTCAGCCACAGTTATGTACCAGTATCTTCTCCCTGGGAATGAATGGCATTTTAAAATTTGTCTGAATTGTTCCTGAAACACTTTCTTGTGAAAGAGTATGCTCATTTACATATTCACCTATGTAATTCTCTAAAAAGGAAAAAAACCCAAACTGCAAAAATAATTCAAAGCACTGTCATTCAACATTCTTTCCTTAGTTTCCCTTAGGAATGAAATTAACTAGACCAGAAGCTGCATGCAATATGGTCTAATCAATTTCACCACTCCATCAGATTGTATGGGAGACATAGCTGCAACTGGGATGGGAAGGCTCCCACTATCTCCCACTATATTAATCAAGTCATCAAGCAAATGGAACAACGTCCTTAAACTGGCATGTGCCAATTTGTGTTAATGCCAGCATAATTTCTAGACTTCATTATTCCTTCTCCTATTTACAAGTTTGTGGGTAAGCAGGCCTATTTACAGGCTTCCCATTTAAAGAGTAATTGGATAAATTATGGATGGAAGCAAATCTTACATTTCTGCTTGGCTATGAGCTCAAAGGAATAGTTATTTCGATCAGGCTTTGCTAGCTGCCATTTCCATTTTAACAATTTGGTCATAAATCTTAAATGAGCCAGAAATATTCACTTCCCTCTTTCAGCACTACTATCATCTCATATTTTCTGACGGAACTCCATAATTTTCTTTGGTGCACAAAAGATCTTGTTTTCTGCATTCTGCAGTGAGTAGTTGCTGGCTGTGTGTGTTTCTGTAGATAGAACCAAAAAGAAATTCCAGCTCATGATAGAAGAATATTGTCATTTCATCTGCAAAAGCTTGTCATTCACAAATTCCATTGCAACACTAGTTTTTAAGGGGCTTCAGTTTAGGAGTTCATCTTGAGTGAAGGAGCCTTTGGCAGACCTCAGAACGGATCAGAATGCATGAAGTGAACCTATGTGTGTTAACTCAGAGGTAAGCCCCATTGAACTTGGAGAGGCTTCAACATGCTTAGGATGGCAGCCTTGCCATGGTTTTCTGTGACAACACTCTGAAAGTGTGGCCAGATTAAAATTGTTTTTATTTCCTATACATTTGTTTTAGCTCACATCTCAAGCTGCAGAAGTCAGTGTCACAGCCATCTCTCCCCCCACTAAAGGTAGTGTGTGAGCCGACTACCGAGTAAACCAAAGTGATCTGAATTATGATCCACTGTTCCGGGCCAAGTTATGCCAGTTCTAAAGAGAGGCTTCAAATGACAGCAACATTATTCCCTTGAGCTGCCTACAGATGTACTTGTAGACAGGAGCGGCTGTCAGGTTTTCCAGTTCAAACTCTGCTCCCTTGTCTTCACTTCTGTCATGGCACATATACAGCTTCCCGGTCTTACGCTGTCCCATACTTGATTTAAGCACTTTTCATGTTTATCTCATCAAACTTTTCTTTTTAACACTTTGAAACCAGCTGCAAGAAAAGGGAGAGGTTGTGTCTTCAAGACAGATGTAAAGACCCGCCAATTAGTGCGGTGCACAATCTCGCTTGAGGAGGGAATGCGGTTTTGTGGATGGATGCAGGGTCTCTGCTCTGTGCAAAACTGGCTTCTGCTGCAAAACCCAAGAGCAGACTTCTCTTAAACTTGGTTTTGGGGAGAGGGTGGCTTCCACAATAGGCTCAGCAGTGGAACAATGTATATAACCCTAGAACACTCTATATCTGGCTTTACAGCAGGGATGTGGAACCTTTGGCCCTCCAGATGTTGTTGAACTGCAACTCCCATCAGCCTCAGTAAACTTAGTGAATGGTACAGGCTGATGGAACTGAAGTTCAGAAACATCTGGAGGGCTACAGATTCCCCCACCCCTCCCTTAGAGCTTCCTTGTGGCTGCTCACTTCAGCAGTGACGGTCAAAGAAAGAAACATGAAGTCAGGACTTCCAGGCAAAGGGCACATTCCTATAATCTTTATAGCACATGGAACACTGTTTCTTTTTATTTATTTCTTTCTGGCAGCAGAGGTGTCGGCCCTGATCTGTTTCCCAATTCTCTATGTGCCAATGCACTTCCCCGCTTGAAGAAGATATAAAGTGAGTTTACTGCAAAAGTACTTGGAAAATAGGAGAGCATTGCAAAATTGTTAACAGTAACACTGTTACATGAAGCCAGCCGTTCTTGCTCACAGGATGACCTGGTATGTTTGACACAGTGCTGACATTAGCAGAAATGTCCTGTTGTCTGTAAAGATGAGAACAGAGATCTTGCTATATATATATATATATATATATATATATATATATATATATGCAGGTTTTGGTGTCCTCGGGTGTCTTCCCGTGTAAAAGATGGGGTGTCTAGGCGACGTTTCGACGAGGTCTCACTCGTCATCTTCAGGCTGGTGCTTTCGGCTTCTTGTTACTGGAACAGAGCTCTGTTCCAGTAACAAGAAGCCGAAAGCACCAGCCTGAAGATGACGAGTGAGACCTCGTCGAAACGTCGCCTAGACACCCCATCTTTTACACGGGAAGACACCCGAGGACACCAAAACCTGCATTCCTGTACCCGTGAAAATCTACGAAAGCATATATATATATATATATATATATATCATAACAGTATGTTTAACTATATATATATATATATATATATATATATATATATATATAGTTAAACATACTGTTATGATGATGATGAATTTTACCAAAAAGCACTTGACACTACTCAATAAATGAGGATACAGTTTGCTACAAAAACAGTTAGTGCTTGCCTTGGTTCTTTTGACTTCAAACATATTTTTGCTTTGGGCCATACTTTTGAAATTCAGATTATTCAGAAAGTATTAAGAATATAGACAAACCAAGAATGACTTGGTGTCTGTTAAATGTAGTGAGCAAAAGGAGCATGTTTGTAAGTGGAATGTCCTGGTAATCTGATACATAATAGCTCTGCTAAGAGATCTATTTATGCTGGTAATTGGAAAGAGAACTGGGGATTCCCCTTAATGCAGTAAGTAAGGGGGAAGCCATGTGCTTTTGCTTGCTAGAGATTTTCCAGAAAACTCTGCAACAGCTGACCGGTGTACATATTATACCTATGACTAAAACTCATCAGTTTGAATTAGGGGTGGGTGAATCTGTCAATTTCAGAGAACAAGGAGCCAGAGATCTTGTTGTTTCCAGCAACTAGAAGGCTCAGGAGGGTTATCTTACATACTTTGAGCTCCTAGTCCAGGGGTCTGCAACCCGCGGCTCCGGAGCCGCATGAGGCTCTTTTACACCTTTGCCGCGGCCCTGGGGCGGATACTAGCGAGGGGAGGAGGCGCATTGTGCACCCCAACACTCCCCACTGTGGCGGCCGCTGTACTGGCTGTGACGTCGCATGGGGCGGTGCGTGCGTTAGTCACGCACATTCCCGACGTCACCTTCCCGCCCGCCCGCTACATTGTAAGGGTACGCTGTACGCTGGTCACTGTTTTGAAGGGGAGTGAAGAACACACACACACACACAAAAGGTAACTTGTTAATTTAACGTTTATTTCTATGAGGAGGAGTAATTCTGAGGGGTCAAACAAAAATAATAAAAAAGTGACAAAAAAGTTATTTTTATAATGACAAGTTTTGCGGCTCCCAGTTTTTTTCCCTTCGGAAACGGGTCCAAGTGGCTCTTTTTGTCTTAAAGGTTGCAGACCCCTGTCCTAGTCCATACCCCTAACCAAAACTGCTGGTAGTGATGGATTTGTCTTCACGTTACTGTTGTGAGAGAGACATAAAATGAAACAACCATAACAAACATTGTGGTGTTTTATTTTCACATTGAATGCTCCCCAGAGTGGGGCCTTGGACCTTGCCACTCCTACTGAAAGGGTGCCCTGTGTGCCTGGAAAGGTTGTAGGCTGCTGGGCCAGAGTAAATGCATTCTTGACCACAGTTAACTTTGACAGACAGTCCCGAGCGATATATGTGAAAGTGGTCACAGGCCAACGTTCACGAAAGTCTCCTGGGCTCTTTGCACCAAAAATAGCTCACTGTTTTTATATCTGAAATCAAAGGGTTGCTATTAAAAGCCTTCCCCGCTAAGCCAGAAGAGTGTCTATCCCGTTTTGTTAGTCAGGACAGTTTATTTTGGTTGGGAGTGTTGACACCACCACTTCGCAGGGAGGCAGATAGAAAGGCAATCAGCAGCCTGCAAACACCAAAGATAAACAGTACAAAGGACACAGTGACTTCCACGTGAGTCCCTGAAGCTGTCCTGATTCTTCATAGTATTAATGTCTTTCAAATGACACAACATTCATCCCTCTTACTTTGCACACTTCGGTGCCAGTTTGTTTACCTGGATGAGAGGGGAGAAGAGAGATGTGCAAAAAATGGCTTGGAAACAGTCTAGCATCTGTTAGCCAATCAGTAAGAGTCTCCTGCTTAATTTCCTGTGGGAATGGCAAGATGGCTGCCTGGCTGCACTTTCTAGGCAACCACTAAGAGCTTTGAGCAAATCTAGACATCCATGGGGGGTGGGCAACCCTGCTTGTTTCTTGATGTGTATGTCTCAGCCTCCTATAAAGCAGAGGAGCCAGATCAAGGATGGGGAAACTTGGGTCCCAGAAAGCATGGCCAATGGCCTACAGGATGATCTGGAGCATCATAGGTTCCCTACTCCTGAGCTAGATCAGAAGGGATATATGGGTGGAAGAGTCTAAACCCTCCTCACTGAGTTTTCCCATGCCCCATTGCTTCAGGCATTTTTCATAGAATCATAGAGTTGGAAGAGACCACAAGGGCCATCGAGTCCAACCCCCTGCCAAGCAGGAAACACCATCAGAGCACTCCTGACATATGGTTGTCAAGCCTCTGCTTAAAGACCTCCAAAGACGGAGACTCCACCACACTCCTTGGCAGCAAATTCCACTGTCGAACAGCTCTTACTGTCAGGAAGTTCTTCCTAATGTTTAGGTGGAATCTTCTTTCTTGTAGTTTGGATCCATTGCTCCGTGTCCGCTTCTCTGGAGCAGCAGAAAACAACCTTTCTCCCTCCTCTATATGACATCCTTTTATATATTTGAACATGGCTATCATATCACCCCTTAACCTCCTCTTCTCCAAGCTAAACATGCCCAGCTCCCTTAGCCGTTCCTCATAAGGCATCGTTTCCAGGCCTTTGACCATTTTGGTTGCCCTCCTCTGGACACGTTCCAGTTTGTCAGTGTCCTTCTTGAACTGTGGTGCCCAGAACTGGACACAGTACTCCAGGTGAGGTCTGACCAGAGCAGAATACAGTGGCACTATTACTACCCTTGATCTAGATGCTATACTCCTATTGATGCAGCCCAGAATTGCATTGTCTTTTTTAGCTGCCGCGTCACACTGTTGGCTCATGTCAAGTTTGTGGTCAACCAAGACTCCTAGATCCTTTTCACATGTACTGCTCTCAAGCCAGGTGTCCCCCATCTTGTATTTGTGCCTCTCATTTTTTTTTGCCCAAGTGCAATACTTTACATTTCTCCCTGTTAAAGTTCATCTTGTTTGTTTTGGCCCAGTTCTCTAATCTGTCAAGGTCGTTTTGAAGTGTGATCCTGTCCTCTGGGGTGTTAGCCACCCCTCCCAGTTTGGTGTCATCTGCAAATTTGATCAGGATGCCCTTGAGTCCATCATCCAAGTCGTTGATAAAGATGTTGAATAAGACCGGGCCCAAGACAGAACCCTGTGGCACCCCACTAGTCACTCTTCTCCAGGATGAAGAGGAACCATTGATGAGCACCCTTTGGGTTCGGTCAGTCAGCCAGTTTCAAATCCACTGAGTGGTAGCATAGTCAAGACCACATTTTACCAGCTTCTTTACAAGAATATCATGGGGCACCTTGTCAAATGCCTTGCTGAAATCAAGGTAGGCTACATCCACTGCGTTCCCTTCATCTACCAGGCTTGTAATTCTGTCAAAAAATGAGATCAGGTTAGTCTGACATGACTTATTTTTCAGGAATCCATGCTGACTATTGGTGATCACAGCATTCCTTTCTAGGTGCTCACAGACTTTATCTCCCACCTTCCAATAACAGATGCACCCTGCAGTGCATGGATAAAGGGAAGGGGGTAGCTGGACATGATGGCAGCAGAGGTGAGGGCCCAGGGGTGCAGCTCTGCTCTTCTGCGCCCTACGATTCAAATCATGTGGTATATAACAAGTGAAGAAGGAAAGGAAGGAAGGAAGGAAACTTTCTAAATCAGGGATCAATGCTGGGGAGAAGGAACCTAGTGGGGTGGTGATGGCAGCAAAGACCATTATTAGGGAGGAAAATGTTAATTCAGGGCTTGGGATCCTGTGCCCCCCCCCATATGCTTTTAAAGGCAGGCTGATATGCATGAAATAAGTAGGTGAAGCTTTTCCTGGAACAGAGAAAAGTAATGGGGAAAGCTTTCCCTGCTAAATTATCCACATATCAAGAGCAGAGCTCATTTAAAAGGTGGCAAATCTACAGGTTAACATATAGTTCTTGACCAGCTTTTCATTAACCTGCTCTTTTAAAAACTGCATTTATCAGAATTCACTGAGTAGAAGCGGCGGTGGCGGGGGGGGGGGGAAGGACACCCATAATAAAGCAAAGGAAGCCTAACAACGGTAACCAACACTACACTGCAGAGGTCTTTTCAAAGTGGAGCTCCTGCCAAGTTTCCAGGGAATGTGTTTGATAAGGGCTAGCCAACCCTGTGACCTTACTAAATATTAGCCTAGTGTGGGAATAGATGACACATGGTGCTGATTCTGAGTAAGAATAGCAACAATGCTTACTTTACAGTAGATAGCTAAAAATGGGCTTGCTTCGCGCCTTGGGTAATTAGGCCAATGCATACTTAAAAAATGAATCTGTGAACCAGGAAACAGGATTCAAAAATAAGATGAAATTTATTTATTTTTTGCTGAGTCTAAAATGAGATTCATTGGACCATCTGGTCTAAACCTCTTCCACAAAGTAGGCCTAAACCTACTCACTAGTTCTCCACAGCTCTTCCAAAACATACCAGACTGAATAGGCAATTTGGGAAATAGCTGCCTCCGAAAATTCAAATTCTAAGTAATCCATAGAGGGCATTATACCCAACTGTGATTGGAAACATTGTACCCAGAATGTGCATCAAACTGTTATGGAGGGGATTTTGCAAAACAAGACATTTATATCCCTCTGTGGTGGGAGCGCCTACAGGTAGTGAATTTTGAGGAACCAAACACCAAAACTGGGCAAAAACCCCCCAAATGTTTTTCTTTCTTTCTCTTTCTTTCTTTCTTTCTTTCTTTCTTTCTTTCTTTCTTTCTTTCGCAACATGGATTAATTTTATTTTTTATACCAATAGACAGACAATACCAGCTCAATATGCAACAGGGGTGTTTTTTTTGGGGGGGGGACATAATGATTTAAGTGAGAAATTTTTGATCAATTTTGTGTATGATGCCTGAAGTCCCTCTGACTGATTAATATAGGAACATTATTTGTCATCTTCCTCCCAAAACACAAAATAATACTATGTTAGCTCAGCTGTCATGCCATCACAGTTGGCAGGCCTGGTATTGGTATTTCTGTTTGATACACATAAATCGTTGTAGTTATCAATAAAAAAAATGAACTCAGATATGTATTAATTTACATGTATATGTCATCATAGAAATCCCATCACAGAACTCAAGGCCATAGGCAGTAGGGATGGAATAGAAATTTGATTTAAAGGTGAACCTACCTGATTTGCACTTTCTGAAACAATAAATGAACTGAAACACAGCCTTCCTTTGAAATTTGCACTTCTGTGAATTTTGCAGTGCAGCTCTTCAGCCAAGCAATGTGAACTAAGCTGCAACTGCTAGGATAAAATAAATTGCACATGTTATTGAAGATAACATGCAGAAATGCATCACAAGAGGGGAAATCGCTTTGCAAAAATGTGTGTATTGGGCAAAATTGTCTTTTAAATGTATCTATTAGGAGAAATGTGCACAAAACTGTTGATAAATTTTCAAAAGGCCTTACACAATTGCAAACTGAAAACTGGAGAACTAATCATAAGATTGGAAAAATGAAAAATGAGAAAAACCAACATTGACAGCTGTATTCACCCACCTCAAGTCTAGAACGGGTTTTGGAAGGCTTATGCATCTTGAATAAGGGGGCATTCAACCCTCCTATTTCTTGGCTGGTGACAGGAAAAAAGCCCCCCATGGATCCTGGCCCTCCCTGGAATTTTGCATTCTCCATTGATGGAATTCTGTGTCCCACATGAAGGGGCTTCCACTGGTTTAAGGGATTCCTGGCAAAAGTTTCCAGTGAGCTGAAGCTGTGTTGATAACTCAATCCTTCATTGATTATCCATTTCTGGGCTCTCCCTGCAGATCTGTTTGATTCTCTCTCTGCCTGGTTCTCTTGGCAACAGGAGTTAACCATTGTGAGTGAACTTGTGACGTAAGATTACAGAAGTACAATCTGTTCTAGTGGTTATATAATAGCTGGTCAAATGGCATGGGCTGCATCTGAGACTATTCAGATTCATCTTCTCAACAGCCCCACAATTTTATCATCAGATGAATCTAGACATTTACAGCATTATTCATACATGATTGCAAACAGCATCCGTTTGTACTGAAAGAATCCTTCATTCCCCATTCAGTTTTACACCCCTCCACAAAAACAACACTGATGATTGGGGGGGGGCACACGTAAAGATGACCAACTGTGATTAAAAGTTCCATTAATTATTCATCAAATTTGCATCCTGCTCTTCTCTACAAATTGCTCAGGGCAACACATGCAGAATCATGGTGCAATCCTAATCATGCTTATTTTGAAGTACCCTCTTTTGAATTCAGTGTTGCTTACTCTCAGGGAAGCGGGGTTAAGAATGCAACCCTAGCCGTTTTAATTCTCACAA
This sequence comes from Podarcis muralis, assembly GCF_964188315.1. Classification (NCBI taxonomy): domain Eukaryota; kingdom Metazoa; phylum Chordata; class Lepidosauria; order Squamata; family Lacertidae; genus Podarcis; species Podarcis muralis. The sequence goes on along the minus strand of NC_135661.1, from coordinate 45,844,685 downwards.
CAATCTTGTAAAGCAGGTGTGGGGAAACCTCTGGCCCTCTATATGTTGCTGAATTACAACTCCCATCAGCCCCAGCAAGGATGGCCAATGGACAGGGATGATATGAGTTGCAGGTCAGTAACATCTGGAGGGCCAAAGGTTCTCCACACTTGCTACAGAGTGATTTACTCCACAGCCAATCAGAGAGCTTCACAGTAAAGCACTGAGGAGGGCTTAGCCCTCCCCCTCCAAACATACCATTTTCCTTATTAAAATCCAATGCTGAAATCAGGGGGCATGGGATGTGTGGAGAAATATACGGATGCCAATTTTTCCTAGCTGGGGAAAGAGAAGCATTGGTGAGGTGATTTCAGATTAGAAGTATGGGGGGGAGGAGAAGGGTTAAGCCCCTCTCTCTGGTCTCTAGAGTCATGGTCCTAATTCAAACACTTCCCTACACCCAGTGGCAGAGGAACCCTCTCTGGCAACCGGGGCAGGACGCCAAGGGGCAGGGGGAACCACCCGGAGACACACACGCAACATCTGTATGGTCTGTGCATGTGCAGCATCCCGTACAGAGTGTGCGCGCACGATGCCATATGAGCTGCCACTTGCATGTGGCATCCGTACAGGCTGCCGCTTGCACAGCGACCGTATGGCCTGTGCATGTGCGACATCCCATATGGAGCGCACACACGCAGCAGCCTTGTGAGAGGCAGCCCATACGGACACCCATATGGATGGCACGTGAGAGCAGCAGCCCGTACGCTCACTGTGCGAAAGGCAGCCCATATGGACGCCCGTACGGACAGTGCACGAGAGCGGCAGCCTGTACAGACACTGTGCGAGTGGTGCCCAAACTGACTGCACACGCCCTCGGCCACTCTACCGCTGGGGGGAGGCAGGGGCCATCTTGTCAAAACCCCCCACCAGAGTGGCACCCGGGGTGGCCCGCCCCCCACTTTGTATGCCCCTGCCCACACCCCTTGTAGCCGCTGTTAATTGTTCACAGACCTTGTGTTCCACCAGTTAAAACTGTTCCGTTTGTAACAGCAAAACATGCATGCTTTCTTGTTTTTAAAAATCGTGTTGCAGCTGTCAGAACTTTGGGATATCTGGTTTATAAAAGAAAATAATTATCAGATCTCATTATGGTAATGTGTTTTGTATGCACTTATTTTGGTATTATCTTGTATTTTATTTTATTGTGTGCATGTGTCTGGTCTCATGTGTCAATGAGCAATAAAATAACTTTGGAGCTTACTGAGTTGGAGGGGGTGACCTCTATAGTGAGGCTCCTTCCTTTTGCTACAGGGGGTGGTGTCTGCCTCTTCAGAAGACATGATGAAGAGGGCCAGTCACGACTCTCTTCCTCCTCTCAACATCTAGCCCAAAGTTTCACCACTCGGGGGAATGTGTCATTCATTAAAGTCCTAGAACATTGCCACTGCTGCTAGGCTTCTATTAAGAATGAGCATTTCCTTATCTAATTTGTATGGATGTTGGTGTACTATGCGTGGGGTTTTTCCATTTCCTTTTTCTTTCCAAGCAGATATCTCCAAGGCCTTTCCCCCCCAGGCTTGGACTATGCATTTATTGCTGTCATAATTCAGATACACTCCCCCACCCCCACTTCATTTTCAATCCTTTAAACAGAGGATCATAGAAGCAAGGCTAGCCAGCCCAACGCTGAGATGAAATGAGCCAATTGTTTCTTGCGGAGCTGCAAATGGCACGCTCTGGCATCCTGTTCACCTCCTTCCTGGGTGGGCTAGCCAACCAATCACCTCCCCAGCCAGCCAGTGAGGCCAGGGCTCAACTTTTTGCTTCTACATCTTCCTGCCTGCCTAATCCTTGCTCCTTTCTCAGAGTGAGGCATTCTGGGTGAATTGGCCTGGAGGGTGCCTGTGCCTCTGCTATGGTTGGCTGCGGTGGCCAGAAAGGATGCTTAAACTTAGAAGTAGAAGTAAATTAAAGTTGCAAGTAACTTTTTAAAAAAAGGAATGGGGGGGAGGCATCAGGGGCAAAGCAGAGGATGCCACTGCTACCACCACAAAGGGGACAGGTGGCAGGAAAAAAAGTGGGATGGCAGGTGAGAGTGAATCAGGAGTAGCATTCTAATAAACCAAGATAAGCCAGCAAGCCTGGCTTATTGTGAAAGCTGAGTTTAATTGCTATTATCTATTTTACTATATTTGGCATGCTTAGTTGAGTCTAATCCTGACCTGAAGGCAACCCCCCCCCCCCCGCGTTCCTTTCTGCTTAAGTTGTACACTGGTTTGTTCAGTTTTGTCCCTTCTGGAGTGCACCACACCGGTTACTCCTGTTGCCAAACCAGGCAAACTGTGAAACTTACGTGCTGCTCTGGATCCCCGAACAGGTTACTTTCCTGGTAAGTAAGACACCTGGCTGCATGGCAACATGGCTTTTACTTACAACTGGGCCACAGTGTTTCACATGCTTTGAGTCATTGTCTGAAAGATGCTTAGCAAGTGCTGTGCCAAAACATTTGCTTTTCTCACTCCCCTCCACTTCCATTCGCACTCATTTGCCAAGTGCCCATGACTGAACTCCTCATTAATTGCATTGTGCTTCCAAATTACCAGCTGCGAACACTGACGGAAGCTTTCGAATGGCTTTCTAACAGCTCAGGATAAACAGATTCTCTCAATGGGACACAATGAGGTAAATCCAGCCTAAGCCTGGCCCACTGCATTCAGTGATGCCAAAAATTAAACTCGTGGACATATGCTTTGATCTCACAGCAGTCCTTTGTATCAGGATGGATGGATTTAAATCAAGGCAATTTAAATAAGCCAGAAGCGAAAATAAGTCGCTGCAAGTCATTGATCTGAATTTTTTAAAAATCCACTTGTACTTTAGATACCTATTAAATAGAAGTGCATACAGAAAGTGCACACTAATTGCGTGCTATAGCTGTTAGAGACAAATGGATTGATAATGCAAGTACAGAGAATAAGCCAATTTGATGAAATCAGATAACACCTATGCATAATGTGTCACCCACATGGACCAGGGCAGAGCATGCATTGGGAGCCTCAGGCTCCAAGCATCTCTCTCCAGTCCTCGGGACTCACCTCAGATCACACTCCTCCCCAGCCCTGCTTCGTGTTCTCCTTCAGCATTTTTGCCTAGCTGGAATATGCCCTTGAACTCTCTCCATGCTTCTTGCTTGCCTGGATGGAGGATATGGAAGTGGGGGTGACTGGGGGTAGAAACAAGCTTCCTGTACATTTATTGCTCCGTCCACTTTTAACTTTGGCTGGCATGTGGCCTGCAGCCTGATTACACACACAACTCTGTGCTTTGTCCTTCTCATGAACAGCCAGGTAAAGAAGGGGACCCACCCATTTGCCCTCTGGCACAGAGCCACTTCCTTTCTTACCTTAACAACCCATTCTTAGGGCTATTACCAAGAAACTGGCCAGGCTATTCTGGTAATTGAACCTTTGCTGGATCCAGGAATTAGAAAGGACTCAGGCATACAGCCTAACTACCCCTCAACTCACAACAATATAGACCCAGGCTTGCATGCACACAGCTGAAACTTTGCATGCCTTTTTGTTATGGTAGTTCTCACTGCCAAAGAGACAAGCCACTGATCAGTTATAAAATGGTTTGTCTCTTTGGCCGTGGGAGCTGTTGCTGTCAGCATAGCAAGCAAAATTCTAGCTATATGAATGGTGCTCTTCTACAAGCCCAATGAACTGGGATTCATTATATCCCAGTTATAATAGACACACAACGCCACCCACGTTTATATAGTGCAATCTCATGGTGGTATCTAGCAATAATTTATGCAAAAGGCCTTAGTATATTTACCTGTATTGACAGTGGCGTAGCGTGGGTTGTAAGCACCCAGGGCAAGGCAAGTAATTTGCGCCCCCTAACCCGTGGATTTGCGCCCCCTAACCCGTGGATTTGCGCCCCCTAACCTGTGGATTTGCCCTAACCCCAGATGTTGCGCCCAGTGCGGCCGGCCCCCCCTGCACCCCCCACGCCACGCCACTGTGTATTGAGGATCATCCTTACAATGCACTTTGACTGATGCGCCAGAAAGGGATGTTGAGTTTGTTGAGTAAGCACCTTCAGACTTTGCATAGTAGAACTGAGCAGGGATTGCTCATTTTGACAAGCACTGCAGGTAGGAGAAATTCAGGCAGCACAACAGTGTGCCAGCCAACCTGCTCTGAGCTGTTCATCTAAAGATCTCCCACTGATAAATAAGAGAGGTGGAGGTGTCAACTAGATAAGCCAAAACAGTTCAGCAGAGGATGCTTAGTAGGCATGTTATGACATATCATATCCTCCAGTGTTTCAGAAATGCCTTCCTCATAGCAGAAAACCCTTTCTATTTGCTTTTCTGCTTTCATACTCTTGTGCCATTGCCTCATTCATAGCCAGATTGCTCAGCACTGGGGACTGAAGCAAGGATCATGCTTTGGCAGGGGTGGTAGTGCAGGACCTCATGAGGCCTTGGGGTCAATGGCTCACTTCCAGTCCACTTTGAAAGCCTTGGGACCTGTCATACATCCTTCACTGATCAAAGCCAATGGCAGAGGTGGTTTTGAGTGGCCAGGTATCATACTGGACAAAGGGCAATCTATTTCAGGGGTTGGGAACCTCTGTTCATCCAGCTGTGCTGAACTACAACTTTCATCAGCCCCAGCAAGATGGTCTAAAGCCAGTAGTTTAGCACATCTGGATGAACACAGGTTCCCAACCCCTGAAATGTAATGTACCGTATTTTTTGCACCATAACACTCACTTTTTTCCTCCTAGAAAGTAAGGGAAAATGTCTGTGTGTGTTATGGAGGGTATGCCTACGGGTGGCATTCCTACAGATTTTCCTCCTCTAAAAACTACGTGCGTGTTATGGTCGGGTGCGTGTTATAGAGTGAAAAATACGGTATATGTGTTAATACACAGCCTTAAGCATGTTCATTTAAGTAATATGGAAACTCCGAACTTGCCCAAAAGCTTGCTGAATTCCTTCTTAAAACATATACCTATCAAGTCTTGGAACAGACAAACAAGAAGTCAACTTGTGTGGGCCAAGGCAGAGACGAAACTTTGTTCATAAATCTGAAGGATCTTGCTAAAACTTGTAAACTTTTACATGTTGAGAAGGGAGTCCAGAAAAAATATTTGCCTTATTTAAGGTGTTACAATAAATCTGAGGATGGAAAAAGTTTAAAAATACACACTGTGCTTATATATCTTCTCCATTAATGGTTGTTCTTTTTACCTCTCACAGTTAGGTTCATTTGTTTAACTGCTAATTGCTATTTTAGCAAAATAGATGGAAAGCATTTTTCATTCAGGCCCTAATCTCTACAGCTGGGGCAGGGAACCTGCAGCCCTCCAGATGTTTTTGGACTCCAACTCCCACCAGCACCAGCTAGCATGGCCAATGGTCAGGGGTGGTGGAAACTGAAATCCAACAACACCTGGAGGACCACAGGTTCTTCATCCATGCTATATGGTAATAAAATAAAATAAAAAGTGAGTTTTGTGCTACAAGTAGAACTTAATAGTGGGTGCTTAGAGTTGCCACCTTTTCTTGGGCTTTCTCTCATGTGTTTAGCAGCAGCAGACTGAGCACACAAAGGATGTCCATCTGCTCTGCCAGCTGCACCATTACTTTATTTTCATGCTATAAAAAGCTTCACTGAATAATTTCCACAATCTCCTGCACAAGAGCCAAATCAGAATATTAAAGGTGCCAATTCTATACTCATTCAGAATGACAAGATTTAAAACTAAATTAAACCATTTCTTTACATATAGTACATTTCTATACCACTCTTCCATCACAGGGCAGTTTACAAAACAACTAGTTCTCCCTCTCTGAATAACTGAGAGGACTTCCAAACGGGGACTCAATATTGTAAATATGTCAGTGAGGTATCCCAAATGGGTCATTGGGAGCAAGTTTTGGTTGGTTTTTAAAAAGCCTATTGGACCCCCGCCCCAAAGGGTCAATTGTTATTAAACAGGGGGAACGTGGTTAGCATTTTTGTGACAATGTTGTGTAGATGTCAAAAAACACTTGATTGCATGAGAAGCTCCTTTGTTTGGAAGTTGCCTTGAGCAGCAACTCCAGTGGGTTGTAATGTGAAGAGGATCTTTTGGTACCTGTACCCAGAAAGTGACTATTAGGGAAGCTGCATTTCCTTACCTAGCTCCAACAACAACCTACCTTCAGGCAATTCTTTCCATCCTGATTTGCCTGCCAAGGAACCACTGCAAAATGGAGAGAATTGTGCAGTGTCTTCAGTCTAGGCAGCCACATGAACAGTTCACAGTAGGCAGGAAAAACAGCTGTTTTTTTGGCACTGAGGTGAATTGGAACTGTGTTGTGGGAAAGGATGGGTCAACTCTATTTCTTTATTGCTGCGGTTTTTAAATTAGCAATTTCCTATTGCTCCTTTTAGTTGCTTAAAATAACGTTATACAAATGTGGTACTGAACTCCCAATGTCTTTTTAATACCATTGTATATTATTGGAATTATGCTTTTCTTTTTATTATAAGCCACCTTGAGAGGGCTGGGTCCAAGAAAGCATATTTTAAACAATTAAAATAAACAAGCTCCAGTACCATGTCCCCACCAAAAATCACCTCCTCCCCAAACTTGGGGGGTAAAGGGTTAACACTCACCACATTAGTCACATTCCCAATCCATGTAAGGTTCCCTTCAGCGGTTTTTTGTGGGGAGTGAGAGTGGCCCATTCTTGTTTCATTAAATGAGAAACTCTGCTAAATGTAAGGACAGTCAACATCAAGATGGCCATCTGAATAATCTGTCAGGAGGCAGGTGCTGAAATTTTGAAGTCAGCTTCCATTCAACTGTATTTGCCTTCTTACTTTTTGTTACTATGGAATTTTGCTGGAAAACAACTCCCCAAGCCTTTAATTTCCTTAGTTGGATTGGTTGCAGCCCAAATATGTGACTTGGTGTCCTTTCTTGACTTCGGGGGGGGGGGGGGAGGCTGGTATGAAAGCATAACAGTTGAAAATGGCTTTGAATGTGACTCTTAAGTGCAGCCTGTCACTATTAAATGGGACTGCAATTGGGCTGTAAAAGGACAGTTTTGATCCTAATCAGATGTAAGCAGTTTATGCAGAATGGTAAACCTGCGTTCTGGTCAGGTCAGCATTCTGGCCCTAGTTTGGAGTGAGGCATCACTTATTTATTTATTTATTTTGGACTGCTCTTTTGTGCAAGCATGCTAGATCATGAAAGGTGTAGCTGCACATGTAAACAAATACCCATGGACATCAGGTTTCTTGGCTTGGAGCAACAAACACAGACACACACACGGCTGCTGTTTTGTGCAAATCTGGTAGAATGAGAAACTTCTACTTTGGGGGGGGGGTGCTTACAGGTAAACAGATACCAGTGTGCATATTCGAACAATGACAATCCCATCTCATTATTTTATATACAGCACATATACTGTGAAGTTGCAAAGAAAGCAGAAATCAAATGCCATTATGTTTCTAATGCTAGTTAATAATATCCACAATAACTACTTCGGCAAGCAAACATTTTCACTGCAGGCTTTTGGCCATCCACAAGTGATTGGCAGAAATAGACCTTTCCCCCATAATAGTAACCACTTAGTTCTGTTTTTCTGAGCCATGCCATACTAGCCTGAGTCTGCCTTGGAATGTTGCCTTTGATATTAAAGTTCTTTCCTAAAACTGCAAGCGAGAGGGTCCCATTCGAGTTACTATATGTATTGAGGGAACAGTGCTTTGCATATGCTCAGAGCCGCTGTTTCCTTAGTATAGCATTATATTGCTTTTCAGTCCCTCTTTTCCACAAATCAGAGATATTTAGATTTCTTCAAGACTTGACAGAGGTACTGGAAAGGATTGATTTAGAAGTCAAAATAAAGTTTGATATTATATGAAGATGATCTATTTTATTGATGCAGAGCAGGCTGGAAGCAGGATACTGGGTTACATGGACATCTGTCGCCTCCAGCAAAGCTCTTCTGTTGTTGTTGTCAACTATATTCGTATACCGCCCTATACCTGCAATTACAACACAAAATCACAATATGAAAACACAAAACACATAATAAAACAAAAAACAGCCCAATTTAAAAACCCTCCCTCATATGTTCTTATATCTCTATACATTTGTTTTGCAAATTCTGTTGCAATGGCTACCTTAAAATCAGAGACCCTTGTCCTGGCTTAAACCTTTATTATATGGGAAATGACATCATCTGCAATAGATCGGCTATTTCCAAGGAACGGAGCAGCGCAGCATCAGGCACATTAGCAGGTTAGATCACAACAATTTATTCCCATAAACACTTCAGTGATTCATCCCCCGCGTGACGTCACCGTCGGATGTGCTCCAGCTAATTCAGACTAGAACGTTCTCCCTTTTCAGCCCCTGTCTGATTCACACCTGTGTCTGACACAGGGTTTACTATTGTCGCTGTCAAAAGAAGTGCAGCAGAGAAAAAAATGTGGGCAATTTGCAACAAATTGCTTGTATCATATCAAGTCTCAGTCATTCGGCTGGCAGCGTGTGTCTGGATGGAACGCTCGGCTTTTGCATTTTCTGAAGCTGGCATTGCTTCCTATAAATGAGAAATATCCAAGAGGCTAAAGATGATGGTGATGACACACCTGGAGAATGGATTGACTTGGGCGCAGGTGGGTAGTAGCTTGACTGGGCGATATAATGAGTCATTCTGTGATTTAATCAATGAGGTTAGTATGTACCCAGTGCTGGGTTGATTGGAACAAGGAAGAAGGAGGGAACCGATGCCTCATAGCAGAAATGGTGTACTACGAAGGCAGGGAATCTTCTTTATCCCAAGGGCCACATCCCCTTCTGAACAACCTTCTGGGGGCCACATGACGGTGGTGGGCGGGGCCAGAGGCAAAAGTGGGCAGAGCAACTAATGTAAACTTTGTACAATAGCTTAGTTTCCACATGTGTTCACACACCCCTCTTTCTCTCTCTCATCCACCCAGGCAAGCAAGGTGCATAATCAGAGTCAAGGACACATTTTAGTAAGGCAAAAATGCTAGAGAAGGGTGTGAAGGAAGGCCAGTGATGGGTGTAGCCTAAGGAGGAGGGATTTGGATGTGGAGGAGGTATGAACTCAGGAGAGTCACAAGGACCAGCCAGAGAGACCTGGAGTAGGGCTGGGTGATGTATTGATATACCACCCCAAACCGGTTCGAAGTCCATATCGTACTATTGGTTTCATAGTTTTTGACCCGGCAATATATTGTGAATCATGATATATGTGTGTGTGCTATGCAAAAAATCACAATGTGGGAAAAACCGTGAAGCTAGCCAATGCCCCTACATAGCTCCATGCTTATTTCAAACATTGTTATATAGCAGTATATTGTGATTTTTAGCTGGTGATATATCGCAATGTTGAAAACCAGATATCGTCCAGCCCTAGCCTGGAGGCCTGCTGTAAATTCTCCATCCTTGATGTGCTATAATCTAACCTGAGGCCAAACTTCAGAGAGATCTGGGGCCAAACTTCACAGGACATAGAAGAGCCGTGATTTCATGAGAATTTGTTTCTTAAAGCAGTTGCAGATGTGCTCTGATTTTGATAAGCGCAGAGGCGCTGGTGGAGGAGTTGCTGAATGCTTTCCCTCCATTTCCTGATCCAAATTGCCCCCGTCCCAAGCTATTTATTAGGAATAAAATGCAGGACCACTGCTGCTTCTCTGATTACCACCCCCCACAACACACACACTGTTTTAAGGGCAGGGGGAGGAATCAGGAGACCCAACTGTGGATTGCCCACTTCATGCTTGGTTTGATCCTGTTATGGAATGAATACTTACTCATCTTACTCTCCTCGTCCCTCATTTCCTATAAAAGCATTCATCCTATTAAGAATGTAAGAGGGGGAATGTGTGTGATGGTACATTAGTGTTCAGCAGAAAATGGTTAGCCCTGAACCGTGCAAGATTAGGAAAAAGAGGACAAAAGGAGGAAGATGATTGAATAGGCCTGCCCAATTTGTAACAAAGGACAGCAAAGAAATTTGGTTCAGTTCTAGCTTTGATGACAACCTACCTAATTCACACTTTCTGAAACAATAGTAATGAACCAAAGTACAATTATCCTTTTAAATTCTCACTTCTCTGAATTTTGTGATGCGGTTCTCCAACCAAATACTGTGTACAAAAAGGCATTACAGTATATTGATGATAACAACATGCCAAGGTGCATTATATTAACGACATTTGCTTGCAAAAATCTGTGTTGGGCAAAATTGCATTCAGGTAAGTATATATTCTGGTTTGCCAGAAGTGGCTTAGTCATGCCGGCCACATGACCCAGAAGCTGTATGCCGGCTCCCTTGGCAAATAAAGCGAGATGAGTGCCGAAACCCCAGAGTAGGCTGCGACTGGACCTAATGGTCAGGGGTCCCTTTACCTTTAAGTATATATTAGTATACTAAAATGCTAACAAATTTTCACAATGACTTAAAAAAAATAAATTGCAAACTGAACCAGAAATGTGCACTTCAGACTGAGAAACTGAAACAGGAATTGATAAATTCACCCATCCCTGCTTTTTGCCTGTTAGAAGTTCTCCAAAGTCTCCTGTCTCTCTAGCTTTTTAGAGTTTGTGGAGAATGTCAGTACGTGTACTTGATCTTTCCAAAAGCTTTTGACAAAGCTCAGTGGTGACTGGGACCCACTGGAACTGGTAGGGCAGAAGGGAAAGAAGCCAAGAGTAGGTGGAGCCAGAACCAACAACAGGCAGGGCCTACCATAGCTTTCCCCAACCTGGTGCCCTCCGGATGTCATTGGACTACAGCTCCCATCAGTCCCAATAAGCGTGTCCAATGGTCAGGGTTGTAGCCCAGCAAAATCTGGAGGGTACCAGGTTGGAGAAGGATGGCTTTCCACCTTAGTGACAGCCAAGCCAAAAACTCAAGGTCTATCAATGACTTTGCTTAACACAGTAGGCCCACAACAAACATAAGCAGTTCTTTGTGAAATAATGTGCCATTAGATTATGGCATGCATTGGCATAAGATGTGTCAATGAATGCTGACCTCAATGGCTTTACAGAAAAAATTCATCAAATTCCTGGAAAATAGATCTACCCAAGGCTGCCAGCCAGGGAGGGCTGAAGGGAACATTCATGACCAGAAGCTGCATATCTCCAGTCAGCAGGTCCTTGCGGCAGATGACTGAGGACGGCTCATGAGCTTCTTAGGGGAATCTGGTTGGCAACAGAGCCAATCTGATCCAGCAAGGTAAGCCTTACATTAGCACCAGGTCCTTGATGGCATAGAGCTGAGCCTGTTCAGTGCATTCCCAGGACAAGTGGCTATTTTTGCTGCTTTGATTCACATTGCTGTATGTGCCAATATATTTTCAAGGAAGGACTGTTCTGTTTATCTGGCTGCAGCTACCAGCCTTGTGCCAGGAACTAAAATAAAACAAAACAAAATACACTCTTCTCTCTTTTTTTTAAGCAGCAGAACTGTAACGTAGTTCACGGTCTTGCTTTTCTATTTATTTCTCCTTCTTCTTTCTTTATTTAACTGTATTTTTATCTAGTTTCACCCAGTGAAATGTGGGCATGTTTAAGGGGGTGAATGTAGCGTAGGAGAGGCTTAGCCTCCCTCTGCACTATAAATTTAAAGCACCATGATACAACATTAAACAAAGAATCATGGGAACTCTAGTTTGTTAAGGGTGCCAAGGGTTTGTTGGAGACCCCCCAATTCCCCCCCTCATAATTCCCTGAGTTCCTCAGGAAGTGGGACTGAATCTTCAACCACTCTCAGAATTGTACCCTGGACCTTAGTTGCTCAGGGCTTTATATGTTTGTTTGTTTATTTTAAAATAATTTTATTAAAGATTTCTTAGTTTACAAAAGTACATGCATTGTCTCTTTTTTCAGGTTGTGTTTTCTACAGGTTGTGTTTCATTTGTTGTGAGACATTAGTGTTGACTGCACCATAAGGTTGGGAAGAAAAGAGGGGGAAAGAGGGGGTGGATCGGCATGGGAAAGCTTCTATTCTTTGTTGTGTGGGGTTTTGTGTCAGCCTTTCAGGGCTTTACTGTATAAAGGAACACATGGACCTTGGACCTTGTCCTACAGCTAGCCTTGCACGACTTGGATCTGCTCCCATTAACTAACTAATGCTTTCCCATTGACTCTCTTACCTGTGTATGCACCATCATAATCAAGAACACTAAAAGTACTTCTTCTGGCATGCCAAGTAGACCATTTATTGCTGGAACCTCAAGGTAATTGTTCCCATCTCTGCTTCCATAAATAACTTCAGGGAATCCTATCCCTCCCATGGTGGCAGCCAGGAAGCAGATAAACAAGAAGAGTTCTTACCGAAGTTGTTTATTCGCTATTCACAGAGAGAGAGACGAAGGAATGTGGTCTCCTTTTGTTAATGGCATTGCTCCAAGTAAAGTCCCACCTCCTCAGTCTCTTCTATTCTACATCACCCCTGCACTGGCTGACCTGTGCTTTCTGCCTCTGAGCTTTCTGTTCTACTACTCTCAACGCCTGGTCCTAGGGGGTCAGGAATGTTTTCTAGAGACAATGAGTCGTCAGCTGTCTCTCCCCTGCTGCTGCTTCCTGCTGCTCTCCCAATATTTCCCAGCTTCTCCTCTCTGCAGCTTCTGAACTATGACCTTCTGCAAACCACTGTTCTAAATCTATACTGTCCTCCTCTTCTCGGGAAGGTGCAGGAAGAGGGTGGGGGCGGTTCCCTCCATTCCTCCTCAGTCCAGTCCCTGACAATAACCATGGATGTCCAACTAGCTATTCCCTCAACGCTTAGCAGCATTTGATGGTGTGCATAAAATGTAAAGGCCTCCCATTCTTCTGTATCCAAATCATCCTTCCAGTGTCTTCATGGTAACCATCCACATTCCAAACAAATTCTATTGGGCCCTATGTTTTCACAGTACCAATTTCCCACTTCCTTAGATTTGCACATGGGGATTCAGAGTTTGGAGTTACTCACTGAAGAGCTGTTCAAGCTTTCAGCAAATGTCTTTTAAAATGGAAAGTGGGTGATGATTCACAGCCCCAAGTGCTAATGCCTAGCTGCCATGATTAGTGCCTCATAAGGGATGGAAGCATAGGAATTTTACAGTATTCACAGTTTGAAATTATGAGTAACTTCAGGGTCTCAGGCTGAATCAGTAGGCATTACTTAATGCCCATTCCTTCAGCAACTCATAAGAATGATATAGTCTTGTTGGCTTCTCTCACGGGGAGGGTGCTGCTTTATACTGATTCAAGCCACTGGCCCATCAAGTTCAGTGTTGTCTACACTGATTGGCAGTGGCTCTCCAGGTTTCAGAGAGAGGAGCTGACTGGAGATGCCAGGAATTGAACATGGGAAATGGTGTGTTGCTTTTGCAATAGTTATGCCCTGATTGAAATGAGTAGCAGGTTCCTCACTGACTTACTTGGACATCAGAGCTCAATAATGAGAGCTTGGGGAAAATCCACCCTTTATCCTGATTATAGTTGTCTGCATATGAGAGCAATTGAACTCCAGGATACCTTTTGCAATGTACTGTCAGCTTGCCAAGTGCAAAACTGCGAGATGTCAGCACCCTTGTAGCAGAGCTCCCTGTGAAAGCAGAAAGATTCTGGGCCTGGATGATAATCTTCACATTCTGTCCACAATCTGTCATGTATATAAGGAATTATTCAGGAAGCTTAAATGCTGTTCCAGAATGAGGTTGAGGGCCACTTGCAAACTTTTCAGGAGATGGTGCTGGATGCAGGTCCTTGGGCAAGATTGCTGCCATTGCTCCCTTGCTGCCATTCAGACGGGGCACACTGGGTGAGGCAGATCTGCTACACTAGTTTCCTAGCAAGTGGGTCATTTCTGCTGGGAGGGTTGGAGGGGGAGAGGCGGCAGGAAGTTTGGTGTGGTGCAAACACACCAGTGGGGCCAGTCCAGTGCTCCTGCACTGCACCAGCAGTGTTTGCACCGCACCAGCCTCCTTCTGCTGCCTTGTCCCTCTCCCTCCCATTAAGCAACAGTGACCCACCTGTCGGGAAGCTAGCTCTGCCCCATCTGCTGCCATTATCACCACCTCCTCTTTCTCGTTGCTATTACTCCTTGATTGCCTGGCAGAGAACCATTGAGCAAGCAGGCAGCGGCACAGTTACTTCTCCTTCTCACCACCACTGTGGGCTGAGCCAGAGGCATGTGAACAGGCAAGTTGCAGTGGTGAAGAAGAGGAGCAGGTCCAGGGAGACTTGTCAATTAGCTTTGCTGGTTTGGTGGCCCTCGGCAGATGCCCAGTCATGCTGAGTCTTGATGCCAGCCCAGTCAAAAACACATGGCTGGATACTGCTGAGAACAGGGCCACCGCACCCACGAGGCAAGCTGAGCAAATGCCTCAGGTGGCAGGATCCACAGGGGAAGCAGTTCCACAAAGAGATATTTATTCCCCTCTTGTTCCTGATGTAGATCTTGACTCACCCCCTTCTTCCCTGGTGGGGAATGGGTGGGGGACATTTTGTGGGCCGCTCCTGATTAGGAATAAAAATGCTAGATTAGCTAGACCAGTGACCCTATCCAGCAGGGCTGCTCTTATGTCCTTTAGCAGACCTATCTGCACAGTACATTTTAAGCAGGCTCACACCACTTTAAACAGTCATGGCTTCTCCCAAAGAATCCTGGGAACTGTAATTTGTTAAGGGTGCTAAGAGAATCACCCCATTCCCATCACAGGACTGCAGTTCCCAGAGTGGTTTAACAATCAATCCCTCTTCCCTGGAAACTCTGGGAATTGTAGCTCCGTGAGGGGACTAGGGGTGTCCTAACATCTCTCAGCAACCTCAACGAATGACAGCTCCTTGGATTCTTTGTGGGGCGGGGGGAGCCAGGTTCGATACTACTTAAATGTGTAGTGCGGATGGGGTCATAGCTATACTTAGACAGACCTCTTTTCCATCCACTCTAGTTCTCTCTATTCTGATTAGAAGCAACTCTTTAAGGTCTCACAATTGCTCTGAGCTTTGCAAGCTGAAATCCTTTTAATGGAGGTGCATTGGCGAAGAATGGTATAGTGTGTAGATGAGGGAAGGAAGAACCTTACACAAATAGCTCCCAGTGCAGAGCTAATGTGTGATGTAATGTGAGACACATGCAAAGATTCTGCAAGGGAGACTTCCCATTCTTTTAAACCAGAGCTTTCCAAACGTTTCGTATTGGTGACACACCTTTTAGAAATGCATCATTTTGCAGCACAGTAATTCAGTTTCACTAGCAAACTGGAGGTTAAACTGACCTCTTTCCAGACCCAGGAGGAGTGTGGGAAGCATCTGCACAACAGGCCTACACTGCAGCTGACACACTAACATATCGCGACACACAGTTTGGAAAGCTCTGTTTTAAACAAAGAGTGTTGCTTACACACACAAACATCTTTTCTTGCAGGTGACCTCTAGCACCCAGTTTTATCACTGCCTTTTAAAACTGTGGGTGTTTATTGAATTGCATGGTACATTATAATACTTACCTGCCAACTTTGTACCTTCGACAAATCCGCACCATATATTTAAAGCACATTCAATGCACATTTAAAGTGCATGACTTCCCCTGAAGAAACCTGGGAATTTTAGTTTTCCCCTCACAGTGCTACACTTTCTAGCACCCTTGACAAACTACCATTCCTAGGATGCTTTGGGAAAAGCTATGGGCTTTAAATATGCATGGAATTTGCATAAATATATGGTGTGGAGCTGTGTGCGGTCTTTTTTGTCTTGTTTTAAAATTTATCTGCTCTTATTTTCTGTGTTGCTTTTCTCTGTTTTTAAGCTGTTTTGTTGTACATCACCTTGAAATTTGTGTGGAAGACAGCATCACCATCATCTTTCCCTCTTTGGTGGTACGTGTGTTGTATGGGGAAGTGATAGCCTTTGCTTACGCTGTTAAGTACACTTTACAACTCCTTCACTTGCAAGGGGTGTACAGGACATTTCAAATTAGAGAGTCTGGCATTTTGATGAAGGCCACATTGTGTGGACACTGCAAAAAATGTACATATATGAGTAGCACTAGGGCCACAATAAGCTGCTGTGTGGAAGTGCCCTTTGAAAATAACAGGACCTAAATATGCTTAACATTGATGGGTCCACATCCAGCAATTGTTTTGCTCCATTGCTAAGAATAATTAGAATTAATCCAAAATGCCAAGGCTAGTTTCCTTTTCGGGGGCTGCATGGGATATTCTAGATGCCCACACAGGCAAAGAAAAAAAATATCAAACCAGGAGCAGCATTTTGCCTGGCATCCATTTAGCAGGCGAAAAGCCAAATCGTTTTTGCAGATTGATTTTAATCCCAAATGGAATAACAGCAAGCTAAATATACCAGCAGCATGAAAAGGGAGAGACCATAAGCAATGAGATAGCATGAGAGATGATGAATCAGGCCAGGAATAAACTGCTTTATTATTTATTATTATTTATTTGTTTATTTGTTTATTTAATGACAAAGCAAGCTACAAACAGCTCTTGTTTTTTCAGATGCAACCTTGGTGAAATACACCCTGACACTTGACTAGGCAGAAATAAGTCATTTCACCTCTGGGTTTCCAAAGGAGTGCATAACAAGGCCAGCCCTTCCATTGGGCACTGTGAAGCAATCAGCTCAGGTAACAGATCCTGGGGAGTAAACAGTAGGAATGGGCAAATTTGTCCATTTCAGTTTCTCCTTTTTTTCCAGTCTTAAATTCAGTTTCCATTTCCATGGAATAGATTGCAGGTTTTGTTTTAAGTCATTGCGAAAATTCATCAGGATTTTTGTGCATATTTCTCTTCCTATATTCATTTTTGTATGCAGTTTTGCCAACCGTACACATTTTTGCAAAGCAATTTCCCCAAATATGCATTATGTATGCTATTTTCACTAATATATGCATTTGTAGGCACACTTTACCCTAGTACATGCATTTGTGTACACATTACCTGACTGGATAACCGTACTGCAAATTTCAAAGACGTGCAAATTTCAAAGGATAGTTGAATTTTAGTTCATGCATTGTTTTGGAAGGTGAAAATTTAGCTAGTCTGCTGCCACAACTGTGAAGATAGACCCTGCCCAATCACTAGCATCAAAGTAAGATTGAATGTCTGTCTGCCAGCATTTGATTTCACATGAGAGACCACCATCTTATCCTTCACCTCAGGCAGCAAAATGCTGTGGGCCAACCCTGGGAGAAGGTCGGGTGCCAGCTGTCCCTAACAGCACCTCATTGATACAAATTCCCTCAGTCTGAGGCTCCCTCTGCACCATACATATAGAAAGCTATCATACAACTTTAACAGTCACTCTGGGATTTGTAGCTCTGTGAGGGGAAGAGGCATCTGCCAACAACTCTTGCCACCCTTAACAAACCACAGTTCCCATGATTCTTCGGGGGAAGCCATAACTGTTTAAAGTGGTATCAGACATAGTGCTTTGAATGTATAGTGCTGATGGGGCCTAATTTAAACACTGATACATATTTTTATGACCACTAATGTATGTCTTGGATGCCTTTGTTTAAATGGAATGTCTTTTACTGGGTGACTGTATTCCCAAACTATGTCGATGTACTTGTGTTCCCTTCTTGGGATGGTGCCTTTCTTCTGTCCGTGGAACGAGCAGAGAACGCAATCGCAAAGAGATGTTTAAAATAAGAAATTTATTCTGAGTAATCACCCATTACCGCCTCCCATTCTCGTTCCTAAGTATTCTCATTCCTAAGGGAATCCCTTCGGAGTTCTAGTAAACAGAAACAACCTTCAGACGCTGCCTGTGTAAACTGTCCTGTGATGGATGGAAACTGGAGAGCTTTACAGGCAGCATTTGCTAAAGCGACAGGAATGTTGAAGCAATGGCGGTCGAGAGATTACTGTGCTGAAGCGCCTTTACAGACACAAAGCCCATCACACTCTAAAAACAGCAGTGACGGGATTTGCATAGAACAGCTGTGTAGCACTGAGAACTGTCTTCCTCGAGTAAAGAGATTGAGCATACAATCTGAACTTTTCCCAATCGACGGATCGTCTGCAATGTGCTCTACAATGTTTGTGTGCTTCCAGAGGCCAGTTCCTGGCTTGTGGGGGTCTTGGTAAACCCTGATTTCCAGTTTACCAGGGCCTGCAGCCAGTGGCTTAATGACCTGATATGCCACCCAACCACATTATGGCTCAGGCCCTCCTGGGTAAAATGCCCTCTGGCCCCTCCTCACCCATTGGTGGGTCCTACTGGAGGTGACAGGCAGCAGTGCTACAAACAGTGCTGGGCTGCTTCCATTCTAATTTTCCACAATGCCCCAGACATTGGAGAAGCAGCAAATTAAAATGGTGCCTAGTTCCATCAGCCTAGTGTTGCTCAGAGATCGGGAAGTGGGGGGATCTGAAAGGGGCCTCAAGGCAGGCAACAAAAGCAGTGGGCCATGCCAGTGTGCTGTGGCCCTGGCAGCTGCCCAAGAATGCTGGCTGCAGACGCCAGCCCTGCTGCTTCCCACTTAAGTGGTAGGAAATTCCAGGAGTTGTTTTTTGTAGGGTCACTTTCCATGGGATGAGAGAGAACACCAGAAATCTGTAATGTTTTGCAACATCTGCAGGTCGACAAATGTGCATCAAGAGCATGAAGCAGCAGCATAGAGGCAGACCATGCTTAAAAACATTTTAAAAATGTTTCTTCGTGTTTTTTTTCTTTATTATTAAATTTCTATCCTCTTCTTCTTCCTAAAGGAGTCCTGGGCAGCAAACAATAAGAGATAAAATAATAAAAACATAACAACTCCACTTAAAATGCTTATGGAAAGAGGAAGGCTTTTCGTAGGCACCAAAATGACAACAGAGATAAAGAGACACCACCATGCCCCCCCCCCCACAGCTCACTGAAGAACACGGATGGAAGCACCTGTCAATTTCTGTTTTCTCAGTTTCTCATTTTTCTAATAATAAATTCAGTTCTCCAGATTTCTACAATGATTTGCACAATTCAACAGCATTTTAGTACGCATTTCTCTTAATAAACACATTTCTGTATACAGTTTTTACTAACATGCACATTTCCCATAATACATTTGTACATTATTTTTATGCACACTTTCCCCTGATAGGTGCATTTTTGCCAACATTGGCTGGAGAACTGCATCGCAAGATTTAGGTAAGTACAAATTTTGAAGGATGGCTGTGCTTTGGTTCTTGTGCTGTTTCGGAAAACATGAATTGAATAGATTCACCTTTAACTGTGAACTAAATTGAATTTCTCCTCCATCGCTAATGAAGATAGCATTCTTAGTGGCTGTGGAATGCTGACTAACTGGTGGAGCGGTCAGCAGAGGGATGGAAAACCTGAACAGTTCATTTCTGGTCCCATTTGTTCATGAATATTAAGTGGGACCTTCATATGAAGAAGCAGAATTCCTCTGAATACCAGATGCTGGAGGAGTGAGACAAACTGGGAGCAGCTGTTGCTGTCAGAGCCCTGCTTGTGGCCTTCCTGGAGACATCTGTGAAGGTCAGGATGCTGGCCTACAGGGTGGCTGTTTGGTGTGCCCCAGCTTTGCTCTTAAGGCCACTCCATTATTTGCAGTCCAGCTTTCTTGTTCTTTGCTTTTGAGCTCGTATGTGACTAATGTCCTTTTCAGCACCCCTTTAGTGTACTTTTTCCAATATTCTGACCACAACAATAATCCTTTCATAAGAAGGAGGTGTAAGCTCACAATCCCTTTTCTTAAGTGGTTGTCTCTCCCGTTGAGTTCAGTGGGCACATTTTCCCTCCAGAAATTATGCAACAATAAATTAAGTTATTAAGCGTTGAGTCATTTGGAAATTTCAAGTCAAACAATACTCTTTTTAATTTCCAGGGTATTATTCCCATTGCGGTCCACCAATCTTAGGCCCTCAATCAAACTGTTTTATTGATGGATAATATAAATGTATTTATTTGATCTAGATGCCTCTGAGTCTGCTTCCATGCTTTTAGTCTGAATCCTGAGGAAAGTAAGAAAAGATTACAGAGACTTTGGTGGCATCTGGTGCATAGAATAACCATAACACAGGACTGGCCCTACTGACCTCACAGAGCTACAATTTCAAGCACCCTTAACAAAATATAGTTTCTAGGGTTCTCCGTGACTGTTAAAGTGGTATAAAAGCACTTTAAATGTATGGTATGGATGTGACCTAAGATTCCAATCCAGCCACTTCTGTATGTGGAATGGGGATGGGCGCCATTTTGTCTTTCACCACAGCTAAATGTATTGGCCCGGCATATTAAAAATGCATAAGCATCATTATTATGAATTTTAACAAAGAGAACCTTAGGCCGTCCTCTGCCACAGCTAGTTTTGACGAGCTGGCTCATGGCAAAGTCTGCAGTTCCTTATCTGCAGAATTCTAGAAGGTGTTAGTACACATTCACTATTGTAGTCAGCAGCTACTTAATTACAATAAACTATGTCATAGTGAGGGAACAGAAACATATGCCTAGCAGTGGGAAATGGAGGACAGAACTGTTCTTATTTAGGTGCCCTTGGATCATTTGTAGAATTCACGGAAACTGTACAGCCCTCCATATAGCAACTATAGCAATTTCAGAAATCAGAGGGAAAACATACTTGAATGTTCCTCACATTCAGAATTCTTTAGTAGGGATGTGGGATAACTTTGATTCCATTCACATTTAAAGGCGAACTTGCTGAATCCACAATTTCTGAAACAATATATAAACTGAAACACAGCCATCCTTCAAAATTCAGACTTCCCCAAATTTTGAAGTGTAGTTCTCAAGCCAAGAAATGTGTACTAAAATGCATATACTAGGGTAAAGTGTGAATAAAGATGCATATCTTAGTGAAAATAATACACAAGAATGCATTATATTAGGGAAAATGCCTTTGCACAAATGTGTGAATTGGGAAAAAATGCATGCAAAAATGATGTGTATCAGGCAAAAAAAATTGGTGAATTTTCACAAGGGCTTCTTTTAAAAAAAACACACCAACAATGTGGAAATGTAGAGAACTCATTTGGGTTGGCTTATGCTGATGGAAGTTGTAGTCCAACATCAGGAAGCAGCACCTTGGCTACCACTGCTATAAAACCTTCTTTCTAACACACAAGGTTTCCGTGGGTAAGGATGGGTGGATCTGCCATCCATTTTGATTACTCTCAGTTTCTGATTTTTTCAGTCTTGACAGATTGACCCAGCAATGGAAATGTGTGTTAGGGAGAAGGTCGATAACAATGGTAGCCAACACAGTGTTCTTCTTGTGTTGTTGGACTACAACTCCCATCAGCCTCAGCCAGCATTATCAATGGTTAAAGATAATGGGAGTTGTATCTGACTCCAGCAGCATCTGAAAGGCATTGTGTTTGCTACCCCAGCCTATATTCTGGTCTTTTCCTATGAAGGACCTGAGATATCATTGAAATATATGAGTCTTATATGCATTCTAAAACGCTACTGCAAGGGCTGTACCACATTATTTTTCTGTAAGTAGCCCTCATTTCCAAAATTAGCTACCTAATAACTAGAAAGCATACCCTTGGCATTGTCCGTTTAAGTTGTTTCCTGATACTTTTATAGTCATAGCTGAATGCCAGAAATACAGAACAGCCTGAAATCTACTGGCGTAACACTGAATTCAAGTGGGTTCTCTGATAGGCTCTTGATGTGTGGCTGATGTACACTTCTTTAATTTTTTTCTTACATCAAGCAAAACACTGGCTAATGTACCATCTGAAACATGAGTTAGACATAGGCAACTATGCAGATTGCAGAGTCCCACTCTCTAATTTTCACGGTGAGGTGGTGGTGGAAGAGGGACACTTCCTAATTGAAACAAGCAAAGCTAGCACCCTCAGCAAAAATATTGTAATTCAGTACCATGGTTCAGATTTACAAATCAGCTCACGGTGGCAGTTAAACAAATGCCCTGAAACTACTCTAGCCCCAGTTTGTTATAAAAAGCCAAAAAACTTTTGATGTTTAAAAATATACTGTGAAGTTTATCTGTCAAACTAATGATAGAACAGAGCAGCTTGAGAGAGAGAGAAACCTTCTTTTAGCCTGCTTATCTTCTGCCTGACATTTCGCCACCAAACATCATAAGCCAGAACCGACCGAACCGCCATCTACAGCAATGGAACAATCTGTCACATGGTTTCTATATTTTCCTCTCTTGTTTACTGCCCAGATCTCATCTAACAGCCAGTTAAAAAGCAAGGTGCTAATCCCAGAGAACAAGGCACTCAACTTCTCACATCCACACGTACTGTTCTGCATGGGAAGGGAAGGAGGAAGCAATGCTCAGGGAGCGCCATTGTATTTGCTGGTAGGGTTCCAATTCCTTTCTGTCTGCTGTCGATTCCTCCCCTGCACGCCCCCCATTCCACCCAGGCAAAAGATAATCTCTTAAGTTTCTGCTTCTTATGCAAACACGGTATCATTTGTATTAAAGCAATGTCCCTAAAGAGCTGGGGAGAGGAGAGGGAGGGAGAGAAAGCGTTGCATAAAAAGTGCATGCCTTTCGAGCTCTTTTAAAAGCTCTTGGACAGTGCAACTGGGTGGCTGGGATTGCCAGCGCAACAACACCTCATTCCCAGGGATTCAAAGCATCACAGGGTCCCATTATCTCAGTCTCATGGTAAAGGCTGGTAGGGCATGGTGTTCCTCTCTCTGGCGATCTGATATCAGATGGTTGATCCGCTGCTTGGTAGGAATGCATACACTGCTTGCCTCTACTTATGCTCTACTACTGGTATATTTGTAAATAAAAACAGAGGTCACCGACCTTTTTGGGCCAGTGGACACATTTGGAGTTTTCAGGAAGGGCACCAGTCACAAAATGGCCGCCGTGGAGTATGCGCCACAATTAAAAATGCCTGCTATAGCACATGACATAACACAAAATGGCTTCCACATCTTCAAACAGAGCAGACAAAGAGACAAGGAAAACAAAATGGTGTGTCTTTGCCTGTCCCCAAGGGGGAAAGACCCCTACATGAGCCACCGCCACACTCACAAGGGAAAGCTCTTTGCACATCTTTGGGTGTCCATGTATAGTTTATTTTTGAGGGAACAATTACTGAGGCTTTTTGTGGGCCCCACTAGAGGCACTGGTGGGTGCACTGGCAACTGTGGGCTCCAGGTTGGCAAAACCCTGCCCTTGGAACTTCCATCTGCTTGGAGGAGCTTGTGACCTTGTCATGTTTTGGTTGGTTGTATTTGATTGTGAACTGCCTTGGACGTTCGGGTTGCGAACGTGATCCATGGGGGATGCACGTTCGCAACCCGCACCATCCACAACCTGCAGCAGCACGTCTGCGCATGTGCAGGTTGCGATTTGGTGCGTCTGCACATGCGCAAAGCACGATTTAGCACTTCTGTGAATGCGCAGCTGCCGAAACCTGGAGGTAACCCGTTCTAGTACTTCTGGGTTTCGGCAGTCCGCAACCCAAAAAAACGCAACCTGAAGCGTCTGTAACCCGAGGTATGACTGTATAGAATATACCGTAAATTACAATAAACAAATAAATATGTGGTTTTATTGCCTCTACGGCCACAGCTCAGTGATAGATAGGAATAGACAAATCTTCTTGTGGTTTTGAGTTTTTCCTCAGTTTCTCATTTTCCTAATCTTAAGTTTAGTTCTCACATTTCTGTGTTGATATTATTATTATTATTATTATTATTATTATTATTATTAAAGTCCCAATCAGAGTTCATCAACATTTTAGTGCACCTTTGTCCCAATATACACATGCTTACATACAATTTTGCCTGATATTTGCATGGTATGTTATTTGCACTAATACATGTGCACGCCTTAGTTCCTCTAACATATGCATTTGTATACCTATTATTTGTCCAGAGAACAGTTCAGATAGTTTCAGAAAGTTCAAATTAGGTAGGTTTGCATTAAAATCCTAACAAAGCCAAATTTCTCCCCATCCCTAGTGGTAGAGTACCTGATTAGATGCAGAAGGCCCCAGATCCCTTTCCTGGCTTTTCCAGGTTGTGATGGGAAAGACTCCTGCCAGAAACCCTGGAGATATGCTGCCTGCCATTGCTTGCCCTTCATTCACATGTCACCATATGACAACGTTAATGCCAACGTTAAAGCCTGCCAACATAGAACACCTCTGCTCAGAGATCTGCACGGGGAACCCATTAGTATATAAAGCCCTTAGCATATTGAGACCAGCTAATGTGTGGGATTGCATTACCCCACTGTTACAGGTGCCAGATAATAATATTTTTGGGTGGCAGCACCTATGGAACTCCCTGCCTATTGACATCAGGCAGACCCCTTCACTGTCCTCTTTTCCGCTCTTGCTTAAAACATTTTTATTTAAGCAAACCCATACAGACATGCAGAAATTGCATGTGTCTTATTTCTTTTTACCTGGTGTTGATTTTAAGCATCTTTTGATAAATATATATATTTAATACCAGTTTGCACCTCTTTTATTAGTCAATCATTTTAATGTTTTATTTTATATTTTGGTAAACTGCTTAGCAGTTTTCTTGCAATCAAGTGGTATATCAATGTTGTTAAATAAAATTAAAATAGAGGGAATTTTGATGTGGCCATGAGAGACTTAAGCTGTCAAACCATCCCAAATGTGCTCCATGTTGCAGCTGGGGGTTAAAAGTGTGTCTGAAAACACTGAAGATAGTGGTTTCAACTGGTAGGTGTTCTCAAAGGGGGAAATGGGGCAATTTTTTAAAAAAGAAAACCCACCTTGAAGAGAACAGCTACATGCAGCAGTTAATTAAAGCACCAGTATACCAGCAATGGAAACAGCCAATACTCCACTATCAGTCTTCTTTTATCTTTACAGCTGTCTGTATTGACGTTATAAAAGCCTAGTTAGTTACTGGGGTGGGGGTGCCAGAGAGAGAATGGAAGCCATATAATGGCAATGTTCTAAGCCCATGCTGGAAATTGATTCATGAAAATACTTATTAAGTAACAGATGG
Source organism: Podarcis muralis (assembly GCF_964188315.1). Taxonomy (NCBI): domain Eukaryota; kingdom Metazoa; phylum Chordata; class Lepidosauria; order Squamata; family Lacertidae; genus Podarcis; species Podarcis muralis. Next base: position 45,819,674 of record NC_135661.1, on the reverse strand, counting down.
CAACTGCAACTGCCAATGGGGGGAAATATTTGTCATTTTAACGGAAAACAATGAAGTCTATGTGGTTATTAGGAACTGAATTCATTTTTAAAAATTTTTTTACCAGGAGTGTGCCTTATGCAATATAGTCTCTTGGCAGGGAACAGAACATTTTAAACATTTATTTGTTTATTGTTTCTTCTAAGTGCTGCATACCAGCAATATTTCTCTGTAGCTATTCAGAATACAGTTGCAGGACCTGCCCTACCATTAGGCAAAGTGAGGTGACCGCCTCAGGCGGCAAATTCTGGAGAATCGGGGTGATAGCTTCTCCCTGCCCTCAGTTATTCCTTCTGAGGAATACCCTCTGGAGTTATACCCTCTGGATGACAGAGCTGGCAGAGCCTGAGACCTTTTGCATGGAGAGCACATGCTCGACACATGAGCTACAGCCATCCCCCCCAAAGTCCCCATGATGATCTGCTACAAGGTGAGTATAATGCTCCTCCATGCAGTGGCGAATAAGAAGCTACCTTGTACCGAGTCAGACCAGTGGTCAGTCTAGCTCAGTATTGTCCACACTGAGTGGTAGCAGCTCTCTAGGGATTCAAGCTGAGGTCTAGAGTTGTCATGGACTGAACTGGGGGCCTTCTGCATGCAAAGCTACGACCCTTCCCCAAGATTAAATAAAATTCTTTTTTAATGAGCAGCATCTTGTTGAAACCTGAATCAAAACCACAAGAAGCACTGAAGGTGATTCACAGAACAGCATCGACAGAAGTAGTTGCAATGTCTGTTGTTGAAACAAAGGTTTTAATCATTATAACCTGTGAGCAAACACACACACACACACACACACACACACACACACACACCCCTCTAAGTGGGTCAATGGAATACAATAGTGATTTGATGACTGTTCTTTCACTGGGGAGGAAGGAGTGAGAGTTCTGACTGTGTGTACCTGTGCTATCATCGGAGAGCCCTGCATGTGTCAACGTGTGTAGGCTGGTGTTTTGTAAGAGTGTTCAAGTGTTCCTGGGTGGGTGTATGTGGGGAAAAGATTCCCCCCCCCCGCAATATACACTTCATAAGCTTGTAATCAATAACTTCCTACTAAGTTACCTGCTTGCTTTTTCACTTTTACTTGGAAAGGGATTTTATGCAGTCCGTTGTCAATATATTGTTGTATTTCTATCTGCCAGGGCTATGGTTTTGGCCCTGAGGCTTTGGGGTCATTTTCAGGGGCCCCAGGAGACATGAAGATGGCTTCCCCTTAGGGCACAGATGTGCTAGACCAGCAGTGTCACATGCCTACCTGTCACACATGGAACTTGCACGTGCAGCACCAACAGTGATATAAATAATCTGTGCTTGGGAACAGAGGAGTGCTCTGGCCTCATTGTTGCAGACTGGCTGGACAGAGCAGCACACGGAGCCCGGAAACGTGCTTTGAACATGCTTTTGAAGACATTTTTTTTTTTGTTGAAGAAGGCTTTCCCTGAATAAATGACAACGACAATGACAGGATAATAATTGCATAACTCACAGAAGCCAACTCCAGGGAGCTGTGGGTGCTTAAAAAGGTAAAGGGACCCCAGTCATTAGGTCCAGTCATGGCCGACTCTGGGGTTGCGGCGCTCATCTCGCTTTATTGGCCGAGGGAGCCGGCGTACAGCTTCCGGGTCATGTGGCCAGCATGACTAAACCGCTTCTGGCGAACCAGAGCAGTGCACAGAAACGCCGTTTACCTTCCCGCTAGAGCGGTTCCTATTTATCTACTTGCACTTTGACGTGCTTTCGAACTGCTAGGTTGGCAGGAGCAGGGACCGAGCAACGGGAGCTCACTCCGTCACGGGGATTCGAACTGCTGACCTTCTGATCGGCAAGTCCCACAATAATATAATTGTGGGGATGTGCACCCACAAAGTCCATGAAAAAAGCCAACAGGTGGCAGCAGCGCTGCCTCCAAGAGAGAAGCAGTTCAGCTCCACCCTCTGCAGCCAGCATGGGAGGCACCGGGGGGGGGGGGGTTGGATGTGGAGGTATAGTCTCTCTGCCTCAAGTCCAAGCCCCTCCCACAGACAAGGGTGCCTCACTGGCTGCGGAGAGGAGGAAGAGGAGCTGCTACCGACCGTTGTAACACGGACATGCGATGTCACACGTACACGCCTGCATGTGGTGCATGTGATGTCCCACGCACTACACACAGGTGTGTGCATGTGATGTTGCATGTCTGTGTTGCGGCAGCAGGCACCCATAATCCTGAGGATGAGATGACACCCCTGGCATAACTATAAAACTGGTTTTCCTTTCTTTAATTCACTGTGTATGTACTCCTTTCAGTTTTATCTTACCTTATTGCACCCCACTTCTGTAACTTTTTTTGCCATGAAGGAGATTATGAATCTGCAAAGAGAAGAGGTCTTCAATTTTCTGCCCCAGAAAAAGAAAAAGAAAACAATGGAGGAGGAAGAAGCTTGATTGCCTTTATCCCATTTCCCAAATGAGATTTTCCTATATAAATTACCCTGATTTCTTATTTTTAATTACAAGTGTAAAGTACTTTGACCACCTGAAAGGTGCAACCTAAACACTTGTATTGTTTGATTTCAATAGGAATATTTAGCTGATGACAGCCTCTGTTCCTGACAAATATTTTCAGTTCAAGAGAGTTTTTCAAGAGACCTATCCATAAAAACCGAGTGTGATTTACAATGAGATGTATTCATGAGCGCAACCATTAACTGTGTCCTTGAGGAGATCCTGCGGTCACACTTGCTCTGCTGCGTTATTGCAACTGACGCATTGTAATATATTGCACCATGAGAACAGCTGAGCTTTAAATAGTGGCTTTGCAGCATATGCTGCCTTATACTCATTTTTAAAAAGCATTTTCAACTTATCACTTTGGAGGTGGTGGGAGCAGCTGGAGCTGGCTGTGTCTCCAAGAAGAACATAATCATGGCCTCCCCATTTTGCTCCCAAAAGCTTAACGGGAATGTAAAAGAGAGAGGGTTATAGCAGCTGAAACTTTATTTTCTAATCCTACCAATAGCTGAAATGAAAGAACAGGTTGAAATTGTGCGTAACAAATAAGACTGAATGTCCAAAAAAAAAATGTCAAGAGTATCATTTCTGCACAATCCATTGAGTGTCTGCTACGTGGATGAGGAGGGCTAACTTGTTCCTTTTGCCTGAATTCATTTGAACCTCAACAATGGCTATTAGGCTACCTGTGTGGGGCTAAATTCAGAAGGCCTCTCTGCCATTGTTGTATTTTACAGAGCCGTTCTGTACATGCCAAGTCAGACGTAAGCCCCATAACTGGACTAGAATTGTAAATGGAGGCTGCATACACACTAACCTGTTTGGATAACAAAAGTGTAGTTTTTCTCCACCTGGAATTATTTGTGTTCACCCTCAACATGCTGCTTTCAATCAAGATTGATTCTATTTCTTGCTGCCTGGGTGTGCTTACTTGGAAGACTTCTAGAAACCCTCACTTGGTTAGGTTAGGTTAGGTTAGGTTAGGTTAGGTTAGGTTAGGTTAGGTTAGGTTAGAGAAAAGACAAGTAAAAAAAAATTCTGCATGATATGGAGAAAATGATAGAGAAAAGCATTTCTCCTTCTCTCATAATGCTAGAGCTCATGGGCACCCATTGAAGCCGAGTGCTGGAAGATTCAGGGCAGGGAAAAGAAAGGACTTCTTCATGCAGCACTTAGTGAAAATATGGAAAATATGGAACAAATTCATGGAGGAAAGGGCTATCGACTGGCTGCTGGCCATGATGGCTGTGCTCTGCCTCCAGTCAGAGGCTTCTGAATACCTCGCTGGACCCACAGAAGGAGAGAGTGCTCTTGGGCTTACAGCTTTCCCACAGGCAGGGAACATTTCCCATGTTGGCAGGATGCTGGACTAGATGGAGCGTTGGTCTGATCCAGCAGGATCTTATGTTCATATGTAATCCACGCTTCTCCCACCTTGTACATGCCCCAGGTGAATGAAGGAAGTGGCGGTTGTGATCTTGGTATGTGATCTTGGATGCCTCCTACATCACCAGGATCACTTAGGTCTGTTTACAAATGGACGCATTGCAGGATAACACAGACGCAATCTGCAATGAGTGTTCATTTTCAGAATGAAACTACTTTCTCAAGATGCGCTTTTCATGGGCAAAAAAAATAGGTGCAATAGATCTTCTAGACTGTTCATGAACTACGTGGGGAAAAACCAGTACTACTCTGTTTCTACTCAGCCCTAGTTTAAAGAGGAAAGCATCCTTAGGAAGCTGCAGTTTTGAATGGAAGAGTGGGAGAAAGAAATGAGAGTGCAACCCATGCCTTGCCAACTTGCTGTTAATTTTCAGGCTCTTCCCTTGCTACCTCAGAGTTCCAAAGCTTGAGTATTGAATATCAGGCCCAGCATCACCACAGAGCACCTGAGGCCCAAGCACCACAGCAGGTTCCACTACAGTGCTGGTGCCTGCTCACTCAAACATGGAGTCAGCCCTGTTTGCAATCATAGATATATATCCATAGCCCTATTATGGGAGGAAGGCAGCTTGGGAAAGCAATGGAGTATGAAGAAAATCAGCAGGGAAAGAGTGCAATGGAGAGGGAGAGAGAGAGAAAGGGATTTTAAATGAAGCACACCTTGATAAATTGTTCAAAATAGCAATTTATCAAGGTGTGCTTCATTTAAAATCAACAATAATCCCTCTGAGGCTTACATGTATTTGCATACAACTACTGGAGCTCCCCTAATTTAGGGGGCAAGCTACTGCATAAAGATTTGTACTCCCTTGGTCTGCCGTTTTCTGTTTGGTTATTAATTAAAAATAAAAATCTGCCAACTTTGAATGCTATGATATGCTTTTTGGACACTTTTAAAATACCACTAGCTCTCCCAATGCCTTTACTATAAGAAAAAAGTAACATGATAACAGATTATAACCAGAAATACTTTATTATAAAATCTGCATGTAAACAATTTAACAAATTAAACAGAATGAAAGTGCAAATTAAAACTTCAAAAAACTATATTTATTCTGCATTTTTTCCCTTTCACTCATCCAAATGCGCTTTGAATGGCCTTATACCAGCCCACATTTAGTTTTTAAAAGATGATTGCTTTTTAATATATTTACCAAAGAGAAGAGTGTACGAGCCTGCGTACATGTATTCAAGTTTTGCTCTGCAAAGGAGACAAGTTGATGGTGATACATTTTGCATTTTGTGTGTGTGTACCATTGTCCATTCTTATCTTTGCATCCCTGGTGTCCACAGGACAGCTGGCAAATATACACAGTGAGAATGCAGGCATACAAAGCCGCTAAATGAAAATTAGTTCAGTAGCTTGCACACACTGAAGCTTATAAACCGTTTTACCCATGAAGACACAGTATTCTTACTTCCAAGTCTTGCTTCGGAACTGTAAGGCATCAAGGAGCATATTTTTTCTTCCAACTGTGCAGCTTTGTGTTTTCAAAGTCCTTTCCCCCCCACACACTTTCAACAGTCAAAGGCATGTTCACAACCCACGCTAAACACACACAGCATCTGGTCCTGCTGAAAGCCATTTTTTAAAGGACTGACAAGTCGTGGCAGGATTTGGATTTGGCCTTGAATGCCATCTTCTTGTTATTCTTGGCTACAATTCTCCCAAGGAATCGCTTGGCCTTCTTGCTGATGCTCTCCCGCCTTTTGGTGTTAGCCATCCGCCTGGCATTGTCTTCTTTGCTGTCTTTACGGAGCCGGATTTGCCGGATGATCCCCTCAAACAGGTCCTTGACGTTGTGATGCAAAGCAGCTGAAGTCTCGATGAATTTGCAGTCAAAGACAACAGCACAGGCACGTCCCTCTGGAGGGCAGAAGGAGGACACCAAATTATTTAAAACTGTGACGTGCCAGCAAAGCACATGCTCTCCTCCCGAATATTGGTGGAAAGAGATTACACAACGGTTGAAAATCATAGGGTGGGAGATTATCATTATTCAATTTGTTACCCACCAGTCCTAGGTTATGGAAAACTAAAATTCAATATTAAAAACAGTTAAAACAAATTACAGTCACTCACAGGAATAAGATACTAGAAACACTTATCTCAAGTGTCAAATGTTGGTGCAAGTGTGGACGCATACATACCTAGGAAACTGCCTTATGCTGAATCAGACAATTTAGCCATCTAGCTCAATACTGGTAAGCATGTCTTGTAGTGTTTCAGGAATCTGCTTGGTTAGATACATGGGTATGGTCTGTAGCTCAGTGATAGAGCATTTGCTTTGCATGCAGAAGGTCCCAGGTTCAATCCCCGACATCTCCATATAGGGCTGGGGATGTCCCCCATCTGAAATATTGAGAGCCTCTGCCATTTGGTGTAGATTGTACTGAGCTAGATGGACCAATGGACTGAGTCAGTATGTTCAAACTTGTAGCCAACCTCTATAGGGTCAGGCTGCCAGGATTACAGTGCCTAGGTTTAGACAACTTACTTCAGTGACAAATGGCTGGTTCACACACAAACACAAGCATCATTTGACTTCTTTACACTGGATTGGCACCAGAGTATGTGAACCGGCTCAATTTCCTATATATATATTGCTATATTTGCTATATATTGCTATGTTTTCAGGGATCCTGCCTGGGATTAGATCTACAGTGGTCCATTGGCACATGGAAGTCATCATTTGTATCTTGCAATCAAACAGTAAACATGCATATGTGAAACCAGCCCCCACAAACACAGTGTTGGGGCTTTCACATCTCCTGCATTCTGCCCCCCACCTCTCTGCAGCAGTGCAAGTTGAATTCTTGGTGAGCTCAGCGATTTAGGAAACTCTTCCCAAGAATCACTGTTAGAACTCCACCAACTCCCAACAACAAAGTGCCCAACACTTGAGTTTATATTAGAAGAAATTAACTTACCATCTACGGAAACTTCTCGTGATCGGACCAGGTCACTTTTGTTTCCTACGAGAATTATCGGAATGTCCTCCGTTTGTCTCGCTCTTCGTAGCTGAATTCTCAGCTCAGAGGCCTTCTCAAAGCTAACTTTGTCCGTCACTGAGTAGACGATAATGTAAGCATCCCCCATTTTCATACAGTGGTTCTGGAGCCATTGACTATCATCCTACAGTCAAAAATAGGAATAGAGAGGTTTGTACTGAACAAAGTAAACATTAGGTTAGACATTTTTTACTTGGTAACTATTTTAGCAACTTGGGGGAGGAATCATCCCACTGTGGGTCAAATTTTTTAAGTAAGCCACTAGACCTCATGGCCAGGGAAATGGATGTTGTACAATCAAAACACTTTAAAAAAATTAAAGTTCTTCCAGCAAATCCCCACAAAAGGGCACTCCTCTACCTGCCTGGTATATATGGGCCTGGGCCAAACCAAGGTGGCTATATGCCAGGGGTAGGCAACCTAAGGCCCAGGGGCCAGATACAGCCCAATTGCCTTCTTAATTCAGCCCGTGGACGGTCCGGGAATCAGCGTGTTTTTACATGAGTAGAATGTGTCCTTTTATTTAAAATGCATCTCTGGGTTATTTGTGGGGCATAGGAATTCATTCATATTTTTTTCCAAAATATAGTCTGGCCCCCCCACAAGGTCTGAGGGACCACAGCTGAAAAAGGTTGCTGACCCCTGCTTATAGTTCAGCAATATGCAGCAGCTCAGATATTCCCCAGACCTGCACTGGAGGCAAGATATGGAAGGGACCAAGAAGGGGTAAGAAGGCACAGCAATGCAAGCATTTATAGTACTGTAGTATGGCAGGGTGCACACTGTGCCTTTAAAGTACATTCAAACATATTCCCTCCCCAAATAATTCTGGACACTAGTTTGCTATTAGTTGCTGTGAATTGTAACTCTGAGGGATAAACTACAGTGCCCATAATTTGTTGAGAGAAAGTGTGTTTTGAATGTGCTTTAAATATATAGTGTACACACAGACTTAAGTTTGCTACATTCAGATCTTTGTGCTTTTCTGCTTTATGAACTGGTTATCTGTTTAAAGATATTACTAATTTAGACAGAATGCTGCTTAACTTGTTGCAAGCAAGCACTAGAACACATGAAAATAATTTGGGCCACAAAATGGGATACAAATCTATGCAGTGCTTTTTTTCTTCAAAAATGTTTAGGGGTACTCTCATTTTCCTACTCATATTGAAATACTGCCCCTCAATGAGGACAAACTTAGATTCACAAAATGTTTAGGGGTATGCATCCCCCCAGAAAAAAAGCACTGAATCTATGTAACATTTAAAGTAAATAAGGCCTCACCTGCTCCCAAATGTCAAACACCACCAGAGAAGCTTCCTCACCATCAACTATGATAGATCGGTCATATGTGTTGCCTATAAAGGAAATTAAAAAGACATTAGGATAACATAACCCCCCCCTCTCAAGATTCATAGAATTGTAGAGTTGGAAGGGACCACAAAATGTTTATTGTAAGATATTTGTTGGATTAAGAGCATCAGAGAGTCAGATCCAAAATCCAGTTAAGACAACTCCATGGGACTGTAACTCTTAAAATGCTTTTCAGCAACCATGCTTAATATTACATCTAGTGCAACATTACGCATGTTTACTGCAAAGTAAGACTACCAGGAGAGTAGCCATAGGGTGGTAGGATTTGGGAATTTAGCTCCATTTGAAAATCCTGGGACTCTAGTCAAAGCAGATGTGTTTTAAGACTGAGGTGCCAAATCAGTTGAAATATAAAACAGCAGCTTAACTGTGTAGTTAAGCTTAAGCACCTGAACAAACTAGATGGTGATACAACTCCTTATCTGGTGCATAAACAAAGCAGCCTCTGCCATCCTTGTACTGCTTCCAATTATTATCCCTTCTAAATTTATTGTTGTACAAACAGTTCCAGCACAGCACTTGATGGGAAAAGGACATGGAATGAATGCAATGCAAGCCATGCTTTAACATTTATTTTGCTTTATTCAGATTTGAATGGGAAGAAGTGGTGGAGGTGGCTATTCAACTATTCAAGCAACAACAACCAAAGTATGGAAGATAAAACACACACAAGGCATATTTTTCAAATAACAAAATGCAGCAGGCAGAATTTGAGCTTCCTTCAATCCACTTTTTTCAGTCAAACAACAGACACATCTGCCATATCCACAGGTGTGGATTATTATTTTTTTAATCTGACTATATCCTTATGGTATTAATTTAAAAAAGCCTCTGGAATTTAGTCAATGCAGAACAAAAATAACACTCAAGGGACAGGAAGATCCCAGTATAGTGGGATTTTATTTCCTATAGTTTAATTTCAGGTTTACAAGCATCTCTGCCCATGTCATTCAGAGAAATATGGTAGTCATTATTTTAGACTGGGTGTTGTTAGTTAATATGCTTAGGTTTTGTATGTTTTGTCTTTAGTTGGATACAGTATTTTGGTTTGGTTGGTTACTTGTCTCTGTGGTTCCATAATAATTTGAAAACTAATAAAAATAAATTTCTAAAAGGCAACAGTTTTAATACAAAACTTTATAAGTAATTCCAAGTTACTTTCCAAGTAATTTTACATTAATCCAACCCCCCTGAATATTCTCCAACAAGTTCCCCCTCCCCACCAAAGAATCATTTTAACTTATTCTACAGCAGGTGTGGGGGATCAGTGACCCTCCAAAAGTTGCTGGCCTTCAATTGCCATCAGCCACAGCCAGCATGGCCAATGGTCAGGGTTGAAGGGAACTGAAATATCATAAAATCTTAGGGGGGGGTCAAAGCTTCCTAGAAGCTGTGCCCCTTCAGTGTCCTCAGCACCATTGCTAGGGAAGCACACAAGTATTGTACGGATGTCTGATGTTGTCAATGCTAGAGTTCTGTGTTGTCAAATGAAACAGAGTTGGCCTGAACGCAACTCTGTTTTACACACAAAGAGAATGGGGTGGGGACAGGAATTTGACATTTGACTTCTTTACACTGCACATGCTTCCCCCATTTTTCTGTTCTCTTTTTATTACTTCTCCCCAACTAAACCAGGGAGAAACCCCACTGGTGCATATCAAAATAAAGCAAGGGATTAAGATCAGGTGTTTCACATGACACACATGTATGGACATTTCAGCATACTTGTAAACTTTGTGTCATTTTGAAAAACATTTTTTTGGGGGGCAGTTTAATACTCTTTTTCTTCTGAATTACATATGGGGGAACCATAATCTTTGCAGTGCCTTGGGTCTCTAAAGATCTTAATCCACCCCCACACATAGTACAGTATTACCATGAGGAATTTGCTACTACAAAAGGGGAAGTGGACACCCGCAGAGATGGCTTCAAAGAGAGGCAATAAAAGAATCATGATGAAGGAAGAAAGCCTATCAGCTTGTGGGCTTTCCAGAGGCACAATCTGGTTAGCCACTGTGGGGAAAAGGATGCTGAGCTCTTTGAACTACTGGACTGATCTAGGAGGGCTCTACACGCAGAAGGTCCCAGGTTCAGTCTCTGGCCTCTCCTGGTAGGGCTGTGAGAGACTCTCTATCTGAAACTCTCGGGAAGCACTGCCAGTCAGTGCAGACAATACTGAGCTAAATGGACCTATAGCTCTGATGATTCCGTATGCTGCCATTCCCCATGCTCCTAATTCGTTGAGGAAGTTCCATCCCAGCATTGATGCTCAGCATCTCCTGGGAGGGCTGGGGAAGACTCCCTGCATGAAAACTCTGGAGAGCTGCTGTCAGTCAGTGTGGACAATAATAAGCCAGTAGGTGGTCAGGCTCAGTATAAAGCAGCTTCCGATGTTCCTTGATTCATGGACATGCGGTGGTGGACTGATCCATACATTGCTCAGGCATACAGCCCTCTGCAGATCCATTTCCCCAGCAGATCTCCAGATCTCCTGCTACCTTTTGAATTTATTTAGTATTAATCCATTTCTATCCTGCCTTTCCCTCCGACGAGCTGGACGTGGCGCACAGGATTCTCCACTCACTTTTGATTTTGTCATCACAACAACCCTGTGAGGTAGGTGAGGCTGGCCCAAGGTGACCCGGGGAGCTCCATGGTTGAGTGGGGATTTGAACCCTGCTCTCCTAGTCCAGCCATTGCACCACGCTGCCCCCCGTCTGCGCCCCACCCCCGGAGTCTGCCCCTTTCCGCCGCACTCACCAGCTTCCTCGGCATCCGGGCAGTCTTCCACCCCTCCGAAGATCCTGGCCAGGCTGGTCTTGCCCACGCCGTGCTCGCCCAGCAGGATGACTTTGTAGAGGTTGCTGTCCGAGTCGCTGCCGGAGGAGATGACGGAGTCGGAGGAGTCGGACGCCCAGCCCTGGCGGTGCGCCTCGTCGTCGTCGGCGGGGCTGTAGGAGGTGCAGCGCATCAGCTGCGAGAGCTCGCCTCGAGGGGACGGCGGCAGCGACGCCTGCAGCTCGCGCTCGTCCACGGGCATGCTGCGCCGGTGCAGGTGCTGCTGCTGCTGCAGGTGGTGCGCCGCGAAGGGCGTGCTGCCCCGCCGCTTGTCCAGGTACCTCAGCTTGTCGCCGCGGTTCAGGGTCATGGGGGCGCCTAGGCAGAGCGGAGGAAAGACGTTTCAGGGCGTTTACACGGCACTTGCCGGTATAAGCGCGCGCCCGCCCCCCTTCTTGGCTACGGTGCGCCTCCCTTCCACACTGGGCGAGAGGCACGCTTTTAACAGGAAAGAGGCAGGGGCGGACATCACAGCAACACTCTCTCTAGCTCCGAACTCAATCCGGAGTAAGCGGGACACTCCAAATCCACACACTCACAGTCGCGAACAATGCATTGAGAGAGTGAAAGAAGCGACTTCTCGCTCGCTCTCTCCCCCAAAGGATATCACGGGCTACTAGTCACGACGGCTATGTTCCGCCTCGCCGTCGGTGGCCCGAGGCGATGCCTCAATGCTGGACGGGGCGAGAGAAGGGCTGCGCTCCTGCCCTCCTTGCGGGCTTCCCAGAGGCGTCTGGCTGGCCACTTTGAGATCAGGATGCTGGACTTGACGGGCCATGTTAGCCTGATCCAGCAAGCGCTCCTTATCCACAGGAGAACGAACGCCCCTTCCTGCGCGGTTCCATCCCTAATCCGGAGCAGAGTTGCCGACCCATGCATGACAGAGACGCAGAGCAAAGAAACGAGGAGAAAGAAGCTCTTCCACGACTCTCGCAACTGCCTGGTGTGATCGTCTCTCGAACGCACAACTGGGTGGGAGTCTCTGCCGTGTCCAGCTCGGGACAGAGGCAGCAAAGCGGATTCCGCCCCCACCAAGTCCTCGCTCGACCCCTTCCGAAAGATCCTGGTGAGCCTGATCGCGGGATGCCCCCCCCCCCAATCCTCTGCCCAAATGCAGCGGGACTCTGCCGTCGAACAACCGCCCCCCGATTCCCCCAACGCCAAAAGTTACCCCGCCTTAACAGCCAGTCCTTACCTTGGAAGTGATGTTGCTAAGGGAACTGGGTCCGGAAAAGCGCCTTTCTCTCGTACTCCCTGTCCCCACTTGCCGCTGCGTCCCCTCAGTCCTTCCCAGCACTGAGCGATGCTCCGCTTCTGTTCCCTTTCGGGGCTTCTTGGCGCCCATTTATGCAGCTCCCGAGGGTTCAGCCCCGCCCCGCGAGTGACGTCGCCACCAGCTAGAACCCAACCAGGTTCTGAATTAGAATTCCAGCGCGGCGTCTCCTTCCCGCCCCCGACGGCCCGGAGGGGGCGCGCAGAGGTGCCAGACGGGAGCTGGGTGAGTCACCGCCGTTTTTACCCCCAGCGGAATTGGGGATCGTCCCTGCTATTTTTAAAAAATGGATCGAAAGAAGCATATGCCCAACCATAAGCCGGCAGCAAGCGGCAACGAAATATTATTATTATTATTATTGAATATACAACCTTTCTGAGTTACACAGCTTGCTTGGCAGACAGAGTAGGTACCTACGAGGTCCCTTGCAACTCTGTAATTCTTTTGTTGCTATGTTTAACTGCACAGAGCCCATTGGCAAGCAGATATAAATGACACTATTTTTTAGTTTTTTTTAATTGGAAAACAAATATAAAATCTAAGGATGCAACAAAGTGTGTCGAATTCCATGACAAACAGCTTCTAAACAACAACATGTTAGGAATTCTGCCATTTAACCATTTCCGATATTCCCTTAATTTCTTTATAATTGCAATAACTGAGAATGAGGTAGCTTTAAAAGGCTGGTGAAATCATAAGTCTTAATCACCATTTCATATTTATAAGGTGACTAGAAGTCTTTAGTCAGCATAGACAGATCACAAGATGCAAACCAGGTTAAGAATATATAACTGCTTCACCCTGGTGCCCAGCAACTGTTTAGGACTCCAACTCCCATCAGTCCTAGCAAGCATTGGGGTTGATGATAGTTGTAGTCCAAAGCTGCTGGAGGGCACTCGATTTGGGGGAAGCTGCAGGAGAGGAAGGGAGGCTGGCCCTTGATTTGTACCTGTCCTGCTGCTGCAGATTGACCCCAGAATGAGAGAATACAAGTTGCGTTGCATACACACAAAGTAGTGTTTCTCAGCTGCCAGGGCAATCCCCTGTGAGTTTACTCAGAAGTAAGTTCCACTGTGTCCAAGCAAGGGGAGTCTGTGCATAGGATGGCAGCCTGAGCTTTTACAGCTCAATTTTTCTCCCCCACTCATAATACTCAAACTCAGCTGAATTTTGGAAGATTCAGGACAGTCAATAAGGTACTTCTTCACATACAGTGCATAGTGGAATTTGCTCCCACCAAATGTAGAGACGGAAACCAACTTGGATGACTTTAAAAGAGGAACAGAGGATGCTATTTTATATTGAGCCAGACCATTGGTCCACCTATCTCAATATTGTCTACCCTGTCGACAGTGGCTCTCCAGAATTTCAGACAGGATTCTCTCCTAGCTGCCCCCCCCCCCCCCCGCCTGCAAAGTTGAGGATTGGGCCTGGAACTGGCATGCTCTGCCACTGAGCAATGGCCCTTGCCAGTTGGGATGATACACATTCATTGAGATTAAGGCTATCAGTGGCTGCTAGTCATGATGGTGATGTTCTCCCTCCACTGTGGAAGGCAGTGTTGAAGGGCTTCTGAATATCATTTGCTGGGAATCATGTAGAGAAAGTGCCATTTTACATAAGTCCTGCTTGTGGCCTTCCCCAAATGCATCTGGTTTCCCAATGTGAGAGCAGGACGCTGGACTGGACGGGTCTTTGGCTTTCACCCAGCAGAGCTCTTCACATATGGGGCATGACTTGAGCTTCATAGCTATTTTTTAATCATCATAGGGCACTTTTGAATTGATTAGGAGAGTCGGTCTTATTCCCATCTCAATGCAGGGTAAGAGCTAGAGACTTGGTCAGGGACACAGAAAGAATCTGATGGAGCAGTTTACCTTTAAGGAAACTCTAGGAAAAAGCGTTCCGATTTCCTTGACAGTTAGCTTGCAACGTCACCATCTTTTTGCAACTTGACAGCTAGCTGCTGTTGCTGAAGTCATTGACTCATCCCTGGTGCTGTTGATTCCAGAATACATCAGGCTGGAGCTGTTGTCGGGGACATTGCTCAGGGGCACAGCACCTGCATGGCTTGCAGAAGGAACCAGGTTCAATCCCTGGCATTTCCAGGTGCGGCTGAGAGAGACTTCCTGTCTGAAACCCTGGAAAGCCACTGCCAGCCGGCATGGACAGTGCTGAGGAAGATGGACCAATAGGCTTGACTCCATATAAGGCAGCTTCCCATGTCCCTATGTCAGGGCTTTGCAATCAGCTGGATGTTGGCACTTGTAGGTGCCACCCATCAGCTGATCAACAGTGCTTGCATAGCACCACCCCCTTTGGCCCGACTGCATCCAAACCTGCCCCTGATGTCAGGTGTAGGACAGGTGGGTGCAGCTTGGCCAAAATGGCCTTGTGGGCTAAATAGGGAGGCCTGTGGGCCAAAGGTTCCCAGCCCCTACATTAGGACAAAGCAGCCCTGTGCCAGTCCAAATGCTGGCACTCCACTGCTCTTTGACACAGGGTGGAACTAGGATAGCAGCAATGGGACAGG
This sequence comes from Podarcis muralis, assembly GCF_964188315.1. Lineage (NCBI taxonomy): Eukaryota > Metazoa > Chordata > Lepidosauria > Squamata > Lacertidae > Podarcis > Podarcis muralis. Next base: position 45,804,669 of record NC_135661.1, on the reverse strand, counting down.
TGGGTGATTTTAGTCTCTGGACTTAATGTTTCATGGGGAGATGGGGACTCTTTCATGCACTTCCTTCATACACTTCCTGCACAGCCCTGCTGTGTTTGGGGGCCCTGATGGCACCTCTAGTTTCCACAGCCTTAAAAGAATGACTAGATCTGGATCCAAACCTACATGCTCACATATTTACAGTATGGTATCTTCTAGCTATAACTGGAGTGGAGGACTAGACCTTGGTAACCATCCACAAGCCCCTTTGACAGGTGGGCAGACATATGACACCAGGTGAACGTAACTTCGGTCTCTGGCTGCAAGTGCACTCTCAATTCCTGGCCCGGCCCATGCATGAGGCAGGGTGAAGCTGCCACCTTGGTCAGCGGAAGCCCTGAAGCAGCTTCATGCCCACCTCTGATGCCTCCGCTGGTGGCAGAGATGGCGCAGTGGGATGGCACTTCGTTCCGCCTCAAGCAGGGAAATGTGATGCTCCCGACCCTGCCTGATTCTTTCTTCACAGCAGCTGCGGCTAAAACAGGCATGGGGAAGGTGGGCATGGCTCACAAAAATAGCCTGGTGGGCCAACCTTCTAGGCCTAGGAGGCCGAACTAAGCCTGTGGGCCAGAGGTTCCTCACCACAGATCTATAATAAGATCCCAGCTGCCTAAGAGACTGTCTGATTGCCCAGTGTCTTTACTGGCATGGAAGGGAGAGACAGTCTGAAAGCTGCATATACATTAACATATGCAAAATTTTATGCAAATACACACCCCTTTGTTCTCCTTGCTGGCAATGCACTTCCTCTTATTTGGCAGTGCACAAGTAGCCATCTTGCCACAGCTACTGTCTGGGGAAACAGCTGAGCACTGGATTATGAGGGCAAGGACACACTCTGCTAGGCCTGGGGCAGACGAACGCTTCTCATTTTTCAAGGACTCACCCACCTCTAGGCTACCTTTTCACCATTTGGTGGGCATGTTGCTATTTACTAGTATTTATTGCTTTGCTCCTTAGCTGCCTTATCGCAAACACTCCTACGAGGAGATTATAAATTGGCCCAGTATGCCACGGTGGGATCATTTCAGTCCCGTTCGCCTGACTGATTATGGCGAAGAGTGTTAATGTGACAAGGAAAGGTCACAGGCTGCTCTCAGCAAGAGCCCCTCGGCCTATCTCTCAACAAAGAGATGGTCTTGTCAGTTAGAATTAGTCGGAGCCACTGGTAAAGTAGGTGAAGACGGCATTCGCTCCACTGAATCAACCAGGGATGTCACCTTGCCAAGCTGTTCACTTTTAACAGGCAGGGTAAATTTCGCATGAACCAGCATACCTCCACATGTGCTTCTAACAGGGCCGTCCTATCCATAGGCGCTAGGGGTGCGGGGCACCTGGATGCCGGGCTCTCAGGGGCGCCAGGCCGAGAGTCCGGGGCCCGAGAGTTGAGTCCAGGGAAGAGCCCGCCCGTCGGTCGGAGCACCACAGCAGGCTCTTCTGCTGCGGGCAGCTCTGTGCCGCGAGTTCGGGGGCAAAGGAGCCAGCGAAACTCTGAGGTGGCCAGCCGACCAGCTCCACCCTCCTGCGCACCTGGGACTGGGCAACCTGGGGGGGGACACGACCAGGCGGATCTTTGTACCCTGGCGCCGCATATGCTTAAGACAGCCCTGGCTTCTAAACATACCCAGGATTCCCAGTTGGCTGGCAAGTGAAATTCAAGGCGGTGGAGGGGGTGGGGCTTAGGTTTCTTAGGCAATGCCTCTTACCAAAGAACCGCCCTGCCTCATGACATCACCAGTTACAAATTCAAGTATAGCCTTAATGGGCAGCAAGTTCAGGAATGTATGGAAGAAGTGGGACTTGCAAGAAAATATGGCAACAGTTCTTGTTTCTTGTTTATGGTGCCAGTCAGCCTGTCATGCCCTCCGTTGAGCTACGCTGTTACATTCTTCCACCTTCCTGTTTTTCTTTTTTCCCCTCTTAACAATTAGCATTCTGGGCCCACTGAGCATGCTCATTCCGAATTGGGCTGCCTTGCAGATGTTCTCCTCCCACTCCATTAGGGTCATTTATCCCCACCCCTTTTTTGGGTACTTCTGCAAGCTTCAGGCCTAGCTGATTCTTACGTGCAGGCAATGCAGTTTGTCTATATAAACATCAGAACTTATGAGTCAGCACCAGAAATCTATCATAACATGCAACACTGAGGGTTCAAATCCCCCCTCCTGCCACAGTTGATTAAGCAACTACAGCTTGTAGGTGGAGGTTTTTTTTAATGTAATTTTTAAAATGGCATTAAATTAGGAGGTTGCCATTTGTGGGGGAGCGGGAACTGTACCAAGGCAAGAGCTGAGATAATAAAGGCTGGAATTATTGGTAAAATGGGGAACATGAAAACAGAAAAGCATAAATTAGTCTTTCTTTTTAGCAATTACTGGTTTTGATTATTAAATTGTATTTTTTGAATGTCACCTAAAAGGCACATTTGTTACATTTTTACGAATGTGCAAATTTATTACATTTAGTCAATGACTTATACCTTCAGTTAAAAAGAAGTGAATGAGTCAACCAACAAGAAGTCAATAATTGGTTCCCAGTTTTTCAAATTCCTAATGTTCTACATTAAAAAAAAAAGACGCATGAAGTTCAATCACATGCATCATTATTCAGAAGTAAATCACATTCAGGTTGCATAAAAATATACATGCAAACAAATCAGGATTTGTTGAAGATCTTTCTCCCATGAATTAAAATTAGCTTCTCCCTGCATTTGCAATACATTTCGCAGACTGATAAGTGAATCAAACATTCATTCAGTAGTCTACCGTATATCACTCATTGCACATGAAGTATGCAGGTTATCCAGTTTTTTGTTTATTAAATGATTCATGTATGTTTCTTCAACTAAATGTGCAACTGAGTATCCCATCTTAAAATATGTTGAAATGCTGCTTTGGAGAAGAAGGGGGGTGCAGGTTAGTAGCAGCATCACTTCAAGCAAATCAGTGCTGTGCACGACCACCATCTGCTATAAATATGCTGTTTCAGGCAGTGGAGAAACCGTATATCTAAACTTAAGCTGGGGAGTGCACTTCCACTTCTGTATCTGTATATAGCCTGCATGTTATAATCTCTGTCCCAAGTCAATGTGCTGAAAACTGCAGTCAGGGTGCTCTGCTTTAACAGTGGATGCACTAACAAGGAGTGGGAGAAACTAAAATTTGAAGGAGTCTTCGGTTTGAACAGCTGTTCTCTTCAAAGTCTGGTTTTACAGATGAAGGACCATAAGAAGGAAGAGCAGAGATCTTGCAGTTGCCCATCTGCAATTAGCACCCGGACAGCAAATGGAGCAGGCACACACATCGCCTGGTCACAATCTTCTCCACCATACTGAATTTTATTATAGTTTCATTCAAATCACACTAATAATGTCTAAGCATGCATCTATATATAGAAATGAGCATATGCACAGGTATGTCCTCTTTTATCGTTAGCCAACCAGATGCCCATGAGACGCCCACAACAAGGAGCAGAACGGCACACTCTCCTCCTGCAATCAGTATTCAGAAGCCTCTGACCATGGAGGCAGAGTCTAGACTCCAGAGCTCTGGTGGAAGCAACTGCTACCTGCCTCACCTTGCTGCTGCCTGTCCTGCTTGAGTAGCAGCAGTCATGGCTCCTGCAAAGGGAGATTGGGGCTGCCTTAAAGGGAAAGTCACAGCAAAAACTGTCCTGCCCAAAGTGATATAACTGCACAGTTTGAAGTGACTGGAAGCATAGGAACTGACTCCTTTTGGAAGAAACCATTGTCCAGACCCATAAAAATATTACGCAAAGTTAAATGCAGAGCTTTCTTCAATAACATAACAAAGTACATCAAATGATACATACAAACATCCAGACAATGTCTTGTGCAGTCCAGCACAGGCTCAGCATCTTAGAAATAAAAGATAACTCCCAAAATCAAAACGGTGTCTCCCCCATTTCAACCTTCCTTAGCCTGCCTAAGGCCTTGCAGCTTCTAGGAGAACTTCGTTCACTCTCAGAAAGCTTTGAAAGCAAGAGAATTTAGACAACTCCCTTCAAAAGGGAGATTTGCATCCAAATACCTTTGTCACCTTATCTAGCTGCTAGAGAACAATAACCAGTTAATTATCACCTAGTTAAAGCTCAGAGAGAGAGCTCTTCTTGCTGTCCTTTGGCTTCAATGGAATCTCCCTGAGTTAAACCTTTTCACCAACACACCATTCCCACTTCAGTGTCAATTAAATCACTTATACTTAACAAGCAATCCCAGCAGCTCTTCACTGTGATATGCCAGTGGCCACCCTCTATTGTGTACTCAGAACATGCAATGCCTTGCAACAGACTGACCGCCTGGAATACATCTGCATGGACCTTCTGCCTTAAGGGTGGCAATTATGCAGTTGTTATTAAGCTCCCCCAAAGGCACTTATTTACCATTTCTGTTTCTCTAGCATGAATTGGCCTAGTATTTTCTTTATTAATTGCTTGTGTGTGCATCGGCCCCATTGTGAGATTTAACATAAGCTATTGGTTACACATTTCCTTGGAAACCAAGAGTTATATAACTGTTCATTTCTATAGATGGATCCTGCATCTTGAACCACTTATGATGTAGCACCACATCATTTTTAGTGCAGTTGGACTTGCACTACAAGCAGTGGTGGCTGGTCACTGCCCCTGGAGGGACAGCCAAGGGGGGGGGGGTCACTGGAGGCAGGACCACAGGGGCCACCAGAGGTGAGGCCAATTTGTTCTGGTTTTATCCCCATCCTCTTCCCTTGCGAAGGTACTGGTGGCTATGTTCTGCCAATGGAGGCAGCAATGCTTCTGAATACCAGTGACTAGAAATCACAGAATTGCTCTAATGTTTGTTTCCTGCTTGAGGGTTTTTCATTGCAGTTTCTAGTTGGCCACTGAGAGAACAGGATGCTGGACTAAATGGGCCCATTGGTTTGATCCAATGAGCTATTCTTGTCTTGTTAGGTACCATGGGCATTGTCATAGAACAATTGCTTTTCATCTAACTAAACTCAGTCCTGTGAGGCAGGCTAGGCTGACTCTGTTTTGACAAGACACCAGTTTTTTAATATTCCATTTGGTAGCAGAAAATAACTTTACAAAAATCATTCAAAAACTTGCAGAAGCTGCCTCCCCACTCCCAAATGAGGATTGAGCACACTCCGTACCTATTAGGGATGTGGAAGAAATTCTATTCAGTTCACATTTAAAAGCAAATCCATCATATTTACATTTCATGGAATGATATGAAAACTGAAACACAGCCACCCTTTGAAATTTTCACTTATTTGAATTTTGCAGTTTGGTTCCCCAACCATAATAAAGTGTGCATAAAAATACATACAAGCATGCATAAAACTTGGGGAAACTGCTTGCAAAAATATGTACATTACTCAATAATTAGGAGACTTTCATACTAAAAGGCTGGTGAATTTTCATGAGGATTTTATTTTTAAAAGATCAGAAATTGCTGCAGAAATTAGAGAACTGAATTTAAGATTGGAAAAATTAGAAACCAAAAGAACTGTAATTGACAGAACTTTGTATGCCTAGTAGCCATGGAATGTTGAATGTCTGTTGGAAAAGAAAAATTAGGATAGGTTGGAGAGAGAAGGGCGTATCCAGAAGAAGAAGGAGAAGGAGAAGGCAGACTGGAACTTTAAACAGGAGCCCTCTTATTAGGAAGTGATGATCTTCCAACATTTTGTTGCTGCTCCTTCTCCTTCTATCTATTTACTACTCAAACACTTGCCTTGGGGGGCAGTGGTGGTGGTGGTGGGAACTGGATGCAAGCAATTGGCAAATTGCTTGGCTGCCAAAGTGTTTAAGAGGCGAGTGTGTCATAGTCTAATTTCAGATACCTGTTATTTTTAGCCTTTAGTCTGATTTATTTCTATTTGTTTATTCTGGCACATTGATCCTGATGAGATGCCGTGGTGTCAGAATTTGGGAAGCCTCTTGGTGCCGTGGAATTTGAGCAGCTGATTCATGAGCAATACTGGATGTGGTCACCCATCTGCTCCTATTAGATTTCACGTTTGGAATAAATTCAGAGCATGAGCTCAGGGTTGGGGTGGTTTTTCTCCCCGCCCCCTCCTCCATTACTTTCTCCTATACCATTTCAGGGTCAGAGCAAAGAGTGCAGCGTTCCTCATCAGTACTTTACGTATGGGTGGCATGCTAAGAATATTGTTGCAGTTACGTAAGGGTTGCATTCTGGATTACGTGGACTGGGTGTGAAGACTGTGCTAGGGGATGTGCATTGGAATTGTACCTTCGAGGCCTGCTTGAAATCATGGGAGTCTGCATCATACCAAGTCAGACCCTTTTGGCCATCTAGCTCAGCACTTCCAGTCCAAGGGGAACCCCATTGCACATCCCCTTGTGCGCAACCTCAGAGGGATGACATGCCAATGGTGTGGGGGGCCAGTGATAAAGGTGGACAGAGCAATGGATGTGACTCTTAACTTTGTACAGTTGGATAGATTTCAGCTGTATGAAGGTAGAGCTTTCTACACACTTATATCCACCACATGCACACATTGTCCATCCAGACAAGGAGGAGGTGGCATCAAAGTTAAAGGACACTTTGCAGCCATGCAAAAGCACTGCAGGAGGGTGTGGAGCAGGGCTAAGGAGTCATGTGGTCTGCGGAGGGTCTTCAGGGCCAGCAAGAAATGCCTGAAGGGCATTTGGCCTCCGGCTGTGAGGCTCCCCACTGATGATCTACAATCAGTGTTCCCCAGCCTTGGGCCTCCAGCTGTTTTTGGACTACAACTCCCATCATCCCTCGCTAGCAAGACCAGTGGTCAAGGATGATGGGAATTGTAGTCCAAAAACAGCTGGAGGCCCAAGGTTGGGGAACACTGATCTACATGACCAGGAAGCAGCTCTTCAGGGTCTCAGACAGGGGTTTTACTCAGACCTAGATGGAAATGCAGGTGATGGGACTTGGGACCTTATCATAGGTGCCAACTCCCTGGGGCCCTGGGTGTCCGAGCACCCGCAAAATCCCCTGTGAAGGGGCCAGGCACCCACAGTTTTTCACACCAGGGCCATGCACACTGCATGGCGCCCACGGCCCCAGGCATGCACGGTTGCGGGACCAAACTGGCACTCCTGGACCTTATTTCTCTTAGCTTAAACTCACATAATTGGTTCTGTGCCGTCAAGGGAGCATTGGGCTCCGTTTTCTCAAACTGTAGCTGCTCCTGCTCCACTTTCTGAAAAGGAAGGGATCTGTGACAGTAGTTTGGTGGTGTTCGCTGTTCAAAGAAAAAAAAAGGCAGGATTGCCAATGAGCAAGCCCAAATCTTTAGTTCTGCCCTTTGGAGTCCTTTGGGTCCCAACCATTATTTTATTATATTTATTGGAATAATTATCCTCTCTGACCTTTTCAACTAGCTAATCCAGGGAGGGCTCTTAGCAACAGTTCTTTTTCAGATTGTCCAGTGGTTTAAAATGAAACTCTCTGTAGACATGTTCTGTGAACACATAGATTGGGGCAGAAGCTACAGCCACAATGATTTATTTATTGTTTTATTAGTTGCCTAATGCAGGGCAGCTTCTAAAAAAAAAATTAAATTCCAAATTTAAAATATCAAATCCTACACTCTCTCTCTCTCTCTCTCTCTCTCTCTCTCTGTGTGTGTGTGTGTGTGTGTGTGTGTGAATGATTCCATTTATGGCTTCCCATAAAATGTCTCAAAGCAATTTCGCTGTAAAAGCATCAACAATAAAATCAACTTAAAACAATTCCAGCTAGAGATGCTCCAGATACAGATTTGTAACAAATATGTTTATTTATTTGTGCATCGGCCCAGCTAAACAATTTCTAGACCTCATAATGAACATGAGGAGGCTGCCTTAGACAAAGTCAGACCAGTTGCTGATGTAACTCAGTACTGTCTACACTGACTGGCAGTATCCCTCCAGAGTTTCAGGTAGGAGCTATTTCCAGCCCTACCTGGAGATACCAGGGACTGAATCTTGAAGCTTCTGTATACAAGGAAGATGCTCTACTACTCAGCTGTGGTCCCCCACAAATCCCAGCAAGGATCTCAAATCCCATTCAGCAAAGTTCATGGTCAATGCGGAACCAAAACTTGAGTTCTCAAGCTTTAAACAAAATGTTAAGTTTGGGGTATCACGGCTTATGTCAACCTCCAGAAACAAGACATCGCCGTGAGTCAGCCCAGGGGGACTGATATTCTTTTTCCAATCAGCCTTCTGTGCTGTCAATCAAAAATGCTTCCCAGATTCCAGAGGCATATGCCATTATGATTCAATGGAATCTTTCATGTGGAGGTTTTTATTATCCTCGGTCAGGTGGGTGCCGCAGGAAATTCTTGTTCAGCATTCTCATGCGCTGCCTCCATTTGTCGTCCAGCTTGATGAGAGGGGCTTTCCAGCTGCTGCCCGCATTTTTAAAAATACAGCAACATGTAAGCGCCTAGATATTTATACAGAGTTTTAGGGGGGAAATGAGGTGGTTGCAAGTGGGACATGAGAGTCCTTTATGGTTTCAAAAAGAATTACACTTCAAGATTGGAAGGATAAGCAGCCACCATCCATTATGCAATTTGAATGTATGGTATATCATATTGCTGTCAATCAAGCTTAGATATCTATCTGGACATCTGGATTGCCTATTTTAATGTTTATATTTATATCAGCAGGGAGTGCCTGGCACTGCCCAGGAATTTAAAACATAAAATGAACGCCCAAAATATTGTGATTTTAAAATAGATATTGTAATCTGTGGGTTTTAGGGCTCTGCACACATATGTACACATGCACAAACACCAACTCAGGGCTCTGACCTGGGGAACAATTTGTGGGGGGGGGAGCTAATTAGGGTTAATTTGGTCCGCCATCTCGATTAAAAATGGCACCCAACATGCAAACATAGATGAAGACCGCCATCCCCACAGTGGGGAACCTTGTGCCGAGTTTGGCAGCGATATCCCCAGAAGCATCCAAATTGGCGCAAGTTAGAACCACCACGCCAGATTTGGCAAAGAACCACCAAATGGGGCAACAGTGCCTTCAGGGGTGTTCCAGTTGGTGTGGTTTGGACTGAATATCATCAAGCAGGGATGAGAACGTCAGGCCCAGAGGCAAAACGTGGCCCTCTAGGCCTCTTTCTCTGGACTTTGAAGTCTCCCCAGGTCGTAGCCCTTCTTGGCCCTGCTTTCTCCTAGCTGGAATGTGTTCTTGAACCCTGATCCTGCTTCTCATTTAACTGGATGGAGGATAGAGTGCCTGTAGAAACTAGCCAACAGTAGAAAGTTAAAATTCACATGTATTGTTCCCCCTACTTTTGCCACTAGCTCCGCCCACCACTGTCATGTGGACCCCAGGAGGTTGCCCAGAAGGCAATGTGGCCCTTGGGCTGGAGCAGATTCCCAGCTACTATCATAAAGCAATGCTCTAGTTTGTAGTTTAAGGATCTATGTGCAGGGAGTGTGCAGCAGCTACTTTAGTCATCAATGTCTAAATAATTGCCTACAAAATAAGCACAGATTTTTTAAATTTTATATTAATGTGACTGCTCACATTTTACGTATTTGCTCCTGCTGTGAAATTTATGAGTAAAAGTTATTCAGAGGCAAGAGCGGCTATTGAATTCTGTGCCTTCCCCGCCCCTCTTGTATTCAAGACAATTAACAGCTGAGCAACATGTCACCTGATTTTCTAGCCTTCTAAGGGTGATGGATGTCAGTATCTAGGCAACAACAAATAATGCCAGCTTTTGCCAGACAAGGCTGTTTGAATTGATCATGCTCACACACAGAGGACATGCCTTTGCCCATATAAGAGCATGCTCACGGAAAAACGAAGATATCAGAATGACAACATTTGTCTTCACATTGCCTTTGGAAGAGACGGTTCATTTTAATGGTTGAGTTCTGGACCATACCATTTCAGGCTGAAGGTGCCTGACTGAGCTTTTAGAGTTCTTTTTAAGAGTGCCAAATAGCATGCAGCCTCCGTAGCACTTGGGAGTGATCTACCTAATTCATACTTTCCAAACAATACACAAATGGAAAACAGTCCTTCAAAATTCAGACTTCTCCAAATTTTGTAGTGCAGTTCTCTAGCCAAGTAATATGTACAAAAATATATATACTAGGGTAAAGTGTTCATAGACATGCATATATTTTTATATATAAGCACACACACGCGCGCACGCACACACACACACACACACACACTGCATTGTATTAAGGTAAATTGCATTTCAAAAATGTGTGAATTAGGCGAAAATGTATATGTCTGGGGAAATTTGTATTTAAAAGCTGGTGAATTTTCACATCTTTTTTTTTTTAGAAAAAATCACAAGCTGATGTGACAATGTGAAGAACTGAAGATTGGAAAAATGAGAAACTGAGAGGAACACAACCGGTGGCTTTGTCCATCCCCAGTCACAGATCTGGACTTGCATTGTTCTGTTTTTCTCCCTCTATAAGCAGAAAGGCTTATTTTCCCTCTGGCCCCTTTAGATTCTTTCAGTCTCTGTTGTGCATAATGACAGAAATGAACATTAATTCTGATTCACGTAAACCTCCAGCACCATCTGCTGGTGGGAGAATCTGATAGTAATGATAGGTTTCTTTCTACATGACCAGCTTAAAGGTAAAGGTAAAGGTACCCCTGCTCGTACGGGCTAGTCTTGCCAGACTCTAGGGTTGTGCGCTCATCTCACTCTAGAGGCCGGGGGCCAGCGCTGTCCGCAGACACTTCCGGGTCACGTGGCCAGCGTGACATCGCTGTTCTGGCAAGCCAGCGCAGCACACGGAACGCTGTTTACATGACCAGCTTATCCCTGCGCAAAGTCTGCAGGGAGCACAGACAGCACCAACTATTTACTGAGCATTCATTCTGGTTTGTTTAGAGGGAGGTCAGATGCTGTTTCATCAAGCCAATGTTAACCCACACCTTCCAGTGCCTTTCTGATCACTTTTCTGATCACAAAAAAAGTCACATTTAGAGTTTGACCACCAGCCTCTTTTCCCCACTGACCTGCATCCTGCTGGGTCCAGCTGACCAGTCTGAAGGCTACTCACCTTGGTCAGGTAGTTTGCCTTTCTCTTGAATGAACTTGGAAAGGCTCAGACTGGTTTTGCTTCCTGTGAACAAGAAGCTAGCCCCTCTTGTGCCAAACTGCATGAGACGCCAGGATCTCATGGTTCACTGAAACAGCAATTACAGGAGAGGGAGCCATTCTAGGCCAGAGCAAAGGCAGAGATTGCCTTTCCAAAGCTGTTATTTGCACCATACGAGTATTACAGGGATGACAGTGGATGAATCTATTTCTCTCATTTTCTGATGAGCATATGGGGTCGGTGTTTGGAGCGGAGTAGTCCCCCTGGTGCGGAATACATCATGCTCTTTCTGGAGTAAAGGTAATGGTAAAGGGACCCCTGACCATTGGGTCCCGTCGTGGCCGACTCTGGGGTTGCGGCTCTCATCTCACTTTATTGGCCGAGGGAGCCAGCATACAGCTTCCGGGCCATGTGGCCAGCATGACTAAGCCACTTCTGGCAAACCAGAGCAGTGCTCGGAAATGTCGTTTACCTTCCCGCTGGAGCGGTACCTATTTATCTACTTGCACTATGATGTGCTTTCGAACTGCTAGGTTGGCAGGATCAGGGACCGAGCAACGGGAGCTCACCCCGTCGAGGGGATTCGAACCGCCGACCTTCTGATCGGCAAGTCCTAGGCTCTGTGGTTTAACCCACAGCGCCACCCGCGTCCCTTTCTGGAGTAGTTTGTCCCAATGTTCATGGGGCATTAAACCTTTAAACCAGCAGATGGTGCTGTTGTCTGTTCTGCTCCTTTGGCTGTATCCTCAATCTGCATCACACTTTGTCGCTAACAGATGAAAGTGCTATTCTCACTTTTTCAGCCTCTCTGCTTATGCAATTTTAAAAGCATGTTTTCCAGGCTGCTTGTATAAAAGAGGCAGGATAGCTCCCACCAAACTGGAACTGCCAATAGCTGCCTCTCCCATATAATGCCGGCTGCAGGATATTGAAGAAGGGTGCTCTGATGTAGTATCCTTAATATCCTCAGGGCCCCCGTCAGCCAGGAAGACGCAGGACATTAAAACACAGAACTGTATTTGGCAGCATCCAGTCTTCTTTGATACACTGTCCCAAGCCTGCCATCCTCAGACAATGACCCTTTTCTCACAGGACCCTTAGAAATGCAGATCAGGCCTCCTTTTGCTGTCTTGAAGGTCAGCAACCTTGTATGCAAGCGCTTCCTGAAAAAGGGCATCTCTCCCAACCAGCCATGAACAGTGGCAGGACCAGCCCTACTGTTAGGTATAGAGTGCAGCTGAGACATCGGGCGAAGATGGGAATGGAGGCAGATGTTGGATGATGGAGGTGTGTGTGTGTGTGTGTGTGTGTGTGTGTGTGTGTGTAGGATGGACATGTGTCCTACTTCACAGAGAACGGTCTTCTGTTTTCGAGCGTCATCAGGGGGCAGTCCTCTGCTTGAAGCTGTTCTCTGTTTGAGGGCTGTCCAGCCCAAGTCTGGTTTAAAGGTAAGAAAAGGGCAGCGGGAACACCTGGCTGGCAGTTAACAGCACCTGGACAGCAGACTGAACCCACCAGTCAACTGGTACCTCCCCCATGCAAACTTTGTGCAAAGTGGTATCTTTTTTGGTGATGCTATCCTCTTTTTTAGCAATGCATAACTGGCCCCCTTATCTGGCTGCAGCATGGCTCAGAAGCTACCCTATTGCCCTCATATGTGTTGGTAAACACTACTCTGTTACCAGAAGTAGGATTCAAACCTGATTAGTTCTGTACATGGAATGGCAGAATGCCATCTAGGCCACCCCAGGCAGTCATGTGTCTTGAGCCTGTCCTGAATTGTGTACTATCGAGTGCCTGAAACAAACCCACCCATTTTGTTTCTGCAATCCCAGGCAGGCAGCCTATGTATTCCCTGGTGGGCAGTCATAGGTAGCCAGGAGGTCTACATTTAGATGGTAGTTCCCAAGTTTGCAATAAACTCTTATTCAAATTCTGTGTCCAAATTTGCTTCTGGAGGAGAGGCAGCAGCTAGCAAACAACTTAATTCCCTCTGGGAAAGGGGGTCTGGGCTGCTTGAGGTGGGGCCATAGCTCTGCGGAAGAGGACCAGCTTGGCACACGAAAGCTCCCGCGTTCAATCCCCACCGCCCCCAGGTATGTCTTGGAAAGATTCCCTTCCTGGAACCCTAGAGAGCTGCTGCCGGTCTGTGCAGACAACACTGAGCTCAATGTACCATGAACGGTCTGACAGCTTCTTATTTCATGTTGAGCTGAGCAGGGATGGTGGGTCAGCCATCGCCTGACATTCCTCTCAGGAGCCTGCGCTGGGAAAACTGATAAAGAGAGACAAATGTGAGGGAGAAAATAGCAGCAAGGCCATAAAAATCAGCGGCTGAGATATTGGCCCACACAGGCTCCAAGAGGCCTGGCAGGAAGCCATTTCCGTCGCAGGCAGAGAATTCCATGCTGGCTGTAAAACAACATCGCTACTCAGCTGGTGCGACTCTCCCAGCCCACAGAAATATCTGGACTCTGGGAGAGTGGGTGCCTGCAACACTCTTCCTGAAGAGACAGGACACTTAGGGGGGCTGTTTGCTTTCTCCCCCACCTCAAGGTGAGAGCACTGGGACCACTGGTCCATCTGGCTCCGTATTGTCTACTATAGTGGTTGGCAGAAGTTCTCCAGGATTTCAGACCAAGGGACATTCACAGGCCTCTCTTGAGATGCTGCAGATTGAACTCAAGGCCTTCTGCATCGTGCAGAGCAGATGCTCCAACACTGAGCCCAGTCAGACTGGGTTAAAGGATACACATAGTGGAGATACATTCTGGAGCCCAGCATAGGAAGAACATAGGAAGGTGGCTTTTACCAGTTCAGATAATTGGTCCATCTGGCTCAATATTGTCTGCACCGACTGGCAGCAGCTCTCCAGGGTTTTAGCCACAGGTTCTCCCAGCCCCCATAAGGAGATGGAACCTGGGACTTTCTGCATAGCCAAAGAATGTGTTCCACCATTGAGTAAAGATGCAAGATCTCTGGCCTTCGTGCCACTTTCCTCCCCCACCCTTACACGACCCCCAATTCTCTAACAGGTGGGGCTGGGGGCTTTGGCACCCGAGGGAAAAGGAGCCACTGAACACATACCTGGTCTAGCCTACAGCAGCTGGGAAGCCCCTCCCCAGATGCAAACTCAAAAGGAGGGATAGGGATGGGGTTCAATTCACACTGTAATGTGCACCAACCTAATTCACACTTCCTGAAGTGAAGCACAAACCAAAATACAGCTCTCCTGTGACATTTTCAGGTCTCCAACCAAAGAACAAAAATGCATGTACTGTATGAGCCAGCTTACAAAAATGCATTCTCTTAAGAAAAAATCGCTTACAAAGGATGCATGTATATTAGGTTGAATTGTGGACAAATTAAGAAAAATGTGCACTAAAATGCTTAAGAATTATTAAGGTGGCTTTTTTTAAAAAATCACAAAGGGATGCAGGAATGTGGCGAAACTTGGCAAAAGGAGAAAATAGGAGACATCAGAATTGACAGATTGGCCTATCCCTATCCAAGAGTCAGGCATGAGGCGGCCTCCTTCAGCGGCTTGCCATCCTTGCTTCAACTGCAGGAGAAGACAACAAAAACCGTTCTGTTGAGGTCTGGATCACATGCAACGGTATTCCAACACAGTTGGGATCCCAAGGGCATTATTTTATGTTGAGAAGCTCTGACTCAGTAGTCTCTTTACCCAGACCAAGAAGATCTCATACCACCACATCAGTTTGTGATATTTTTTTAAAGTACACATGAAAATGCATTAACATTTTAGTGGAAATTTCTCCTGATACACGTTTGCAAGCACTTATGAAAGCTTGTAGCCAATGTTAATTCTACTCAGAGTAGACCCATTGAAATTAATGACTATCAACTAACTTTGTTGGAGGCAAATACATGCATTTCCCCATTAGTGCAAATTTCTCCTAATACACATGCATGTATGCCGTTTATCCTAATATGCGAATTTCTGCTGGGCAGTTTTCTCTAATACAATGCATTTCTAACATTATTTTCATGAATATATGCATTTATAGACATACTTCACAGCAGTGTATGTATTTCTTGGCTGGAGAACTGCAAAATTCAGACAGGTGTGAAGTTTGAAGGACGGTCACTATTCAGTGTGGTATTAAACAGATTTGCCTTTACATGTGAAATGAATCAAATTTCCTCCCTGTCCTTCCTGCCCTTTCCTCCTGGGTTTAGCTGTGCCCACCAATGGCATGGTGCCCCCAGCAGATACCCCCCTGAGGGAATGTGATCCTCCATGGGGTGAGGAGTTTCCCCACACCTGCGTGCAGTGTTTAAAAGGGATCAGCTACCTTGTCAGTTGAGGAGCAAGATGATTGTGAGTAGTACTTTTATTTTATATACTGCTTTTCTGATACAATCAAAAGCGGTGAAATGATGCCGTCGGAAGCACTGGGGTCCCCTGCAAACAGGAAGTAGACATCATCATGGGTTGGAAGAGCCAGGGCTATGAGGAAATGCTGTTAGAAGCCTGGGAAGCCATCTTGTTGCCCTGACAGAAGCTTTGTGGCCCTAGAAGCTGCATGACAAAGGAAGCTTTCCTTTTATTTTCTCTACGGTGCAGAAGACTCCCATTATTAGCACTAGTGAGGAAAGCAGTGGGGAGGGGGCTGGTTAGAGTGAGGTAAGGGAGACATTTGAGGTGTAGAGGCCTTTGGTAGGCTGCGCAGGCGGGTGCCGCAGATAAAAGTCTGAGTTTGTGTAACTTTGGGAAGCGAGGTGCGTGGCCGGGTCACACTGCAGCTGCATAAACCATTCAAGGACAGGCACCCCTTCCAGCTATTGCTCTGGGGCTGGAGTGAGGCCGGGCAGAGCCAAACCCCCACGAGGGCAAGGGGGCGTGTCATTAGGGTGGCCCTTCCTTCAAACGGGTGCGGCAGCCGCTCCTATTTCTTCACTTTGGCATCGTAAGTGCCAGCATGCTTGTAGGCCGAGACGTAGCCGCTGTTGTCCACAATGTTCTCCCGTCCGCTCTTGCCTTTGCCCTTCCCGCTCTCGTCGAAACGTTCCTTGTGGGAGCCTGTGTACTTGGACGTGTCGGTGAGCCTCTCCACCGCGCCCACAGCCTTGGCTTTCTGCCAATCACAAAAACAAGGGAGGGGGTCAGAACCATTCTTTGTTCAGCAACAACTACCATCACCCCTACTTCGGAACATGGCCTCCACATCACCTCCACCTCCTTTACTATCTACTAGGCAATAATATGAGGAGCTGCTTTGTACCAAGTCCAACCACTGGCACATAGAGTAAAGGTAAAGGGAACCTTGACCATTAGGTCCAGTCATGACCGACTCTGGGGTTAAGGTGCTCATCTCGCTTTATTGGCCGAGGGAGCCAGCGTACAGCTTCCGGGTCATGTGGCCAGCATGACTAAGCCGCTTCTGGCGAACCAGAGCAGCGCACGGAAACGCCATTTACCTTCCTGCCAGAGCGGTACCTATTTATCTACTTGCACTTTGACGTGCTTTCGAACTGCTAGGTGGGCAGGAGCAGGGACCGAGCAATGGGAGCTCACCCCGTCGCGGGGATTCGAACCGCTGACCTTCTGATCAGCAAGTCCTAGGCTCTGTGGTTTAACCCACAGCACCACCCACGTCCCTGGCACATAGAGTACCACTGGCTTTACCAACAGCTCTCCAGCATTGCAGGTAGCGGTCTTCCCCAGTCTTGCAATTTGGAGGCTCCTTCAAGTGGCACATAAGAGCCCTCCGGGATCAGACCAAAGGCCTATCCAGCTCAGCGCCCTCTACTCACAATGGCCAACGTTATTTCTGTAGGAAGCCCACAAGCAGGACATGAGCCCAGTAGTGCTCTACTGGAGACTGGCCTTCAGAGGCACACTGGCTTTGATACCTGAGGGAACATAGCCATCATGATCGATAAGTCTTATTCTCAATGATTTTGTCAATCCTCCATGAGGGCTGCAGGTATTAAACCTGGGGCTTCCCATAGGAAAAAAGGAGGTGTATTGGATGTGGGGTGCTTACGGAATTCAATTTCTATGAGTTCCAAAGCAGACTGACTTGAGCCATACCTGCTGTACTATCATAAAGACTGGAACATAGTTATCCACCCTATTTTACACTTCGCTGAATTTTGTGATAAAGTTCCCGGCTCGGAAAACAAAACAAAATGCCTTAAAATGCATATTAAAATGTGTACAATACTTTTCTTCTAGAAAAAGGTGCTGGTACTGCATTCCCTTGAGTACCCCTCAGAAAAAAGCACTGGACTGTACATAAATACATACAGTGAGATAAAAGATGTATATAAATGTACAATTTATGATAAATTGTGCATTGAAATATTATTTATAAACAAAATTCCATACTGCTTTCTTTTTTGTTAGTTAATGGGATAGAAGAGGTTCATAAACGATCACTTGTGGAATTGGAAAAGGACTGATCTGTCCAGAAGTACTGAGAGTGAGTTAAGCCCTACCATACGAGAAAGCTGCAATTCACTACCAGAATGCACACTTTGAATACAGACATTTCCTGGTACAATTCACAGAATCTCCAGGAAAGGCTTGGGAAACCCTGGAGAGCTGCTCCTAGTCAGTGGAGTTCAGGTGGGGAACCTGTGGTCTCCAGATATTACTGGCTTACAACACACACCATCCCAGGCCATGCTGGCTGGCGCTGATGGGAGTTGGAGTTCAGCAACACCTGGAAGGCCACCGGCTCCCCATCCCTGTCCTAGGCCCAACCTGGCCTGCTTCTGGATTCCCACCAGGAGTCTGTTCTGCTTCTTCCTCCAGCACTGGCAGCAGTTACTCACAGTGACGCCCACGTTAGTGGGTTCTTTGCCTGCCACCAGCTGGCAGATGGATTCATACGCTTCCTCTTTGCTTTTGTCCTTAAACCTCTTTGGGGCCAGCTCCTCCAAGGCCTTCTTGAACTCCTCATAGTTTATGACTCTGGCCGTCTTCCCTCTGGAACAGAAAAGGCACAAGGGACTCAGGAGCCAAATCGCAACCACCTTTGCTCCTCTGACTCATACACCGGGAGTGGGGAACCTTCTTCAGTCTGAGGGCCACATTTCCTTCTAGGCAACTTCTAAAGGGCCATAGGTCAGTGATAAGTGGGGCCAGACGCAAAAGAGGGTGAGGAATGAATACAAATTCTACCTTCGTACAGTAGGCTTGTTTCAATACACATTCACACCCCTTAACCACCTCCTTCCAGGCAACCCCGAACCATTATCAGAGTTCAAGAACACATTCCTGCCAAGCAAAAGCATGCAAGGAGGGTGTCCTGGCTCCCAGTTGCAGAAGGACAAGAACTTGCAAGTTCCTCCCATTGTTTAGCTGGGATTTGGTTCCGGGCAATTTCTACCACTCAATCTATTCCTGCTCTCTGAAGCAATAGAGCACAAGTCCGCTTCATCTTTTACATGACCTCCCTTCAGATATTTGAAGACTGCTATCATGTCTCCTCTTAATCTCCTCTTATCTGGGCTAAACATACCCAGCTCTATCCTGGGTGTCAACTTCTGGACAAGCTCTAGCTTGTCAACGTCCTTACAGAAGTTGTGCCATACAGAAGTGGACATGGTACTCCAGATGTGCTGTGACCATTGCAGACTAGAGTCCACTTCATCCTATGTAGTCAGGCCAGGCCGGACTGTAGTCCACAAAAGCTTATGCCATAATGAAACTGTTAGTCTTTAAGGTGCCACAAGAATCTTTGTTGCTTTTAAAAAAAGAGACTGTGTACACATTACCAGCTTA
Source organism: Podarcis muralis (assembly GCF_964188315.1). Taxonomy (NCBI): domain Eukaryota; kingdom Metazoa; phylum Chordata; class Lepidosauria; order Squamata; family Lacertidae; genus Podarcis; species Podarcis muralis. The sequence continues at coordinate 45,785,778 of NC_135661.1, read as the reverse complement.
AAACACAGCTAGGTCGTTCTCAATTCAGACTGAAGTTGGTTTGGAGTGTGTAGACAACTTAAACATGGCTACATCTCTGAAAATCTTGCTATATACCAGCTAACTAGCTAGAATAACTGAAACATTTGTCTAAAAGTCCTAGAGACTGGGTAGCTGGTGGCAACACCTATCGGTGCTGAATGCTAACAGCTTCTGCAGCAAACTGGCAGAAATTGTCAAAAAGACCTCAACCCCCCAGAGAGGAAAGGTATGTTTGGAAGGACCACAAGAAAGGTGCTTCCAAACCAGGCCCACTATCCTACAAGTACCTGTCTTCACTCTGATTTTTTGCATGCAGGGAAATATTGGGTGTGTGAGAGAGCACTTAGATATGGAATTCCTCATTTGTGGCTTTAGGTGACGCCATCCAGAAAATAGCTTTACTTATTGATTCTGTTGCCTGCATAAACCAGAGGCAGGGGAACTTTTTCAAGCTGGAAGTCTACATTCTCTCCTAGGCAGCTTTTTGGGGGCCACATGCCAGTGGTGGCCAGAAGCAGAAGCAAAAGAGGGTGGAGCAATGGAGATTGATTTTACTTTTTGTACAACAGGCTTGTTTCTACACACACACAGTTCCCTGCCTCCAACCCCCATCCAGACAAGAACGAGTCGTCATCTGAGTTGCAGGACACATTCTAGACAAGCAAAAGCAGTCCAGGAGGGTGCAAAGCAAGGCTGGAGAGGGGTGTGGCCTGAGGAGCCAGAGAGACTTGGAGGCCACATTCAGCTTCCCCATCCCTGGTATAAGCTGAGTTATGACCAGACTCAAGTTCAGAACAGGTGACACACATGCCAAGAGCTTTCCCCAAACCACTAACTGCAACCATTCCACACACCTCTGAGAAATGGGGCTTCTGGTGGTTAAGTCACACATTAAGCTTAATGCACAGCCAGGCATCTATGTCTCAGTTTCCTTCAGAAGCTGGGCCTGTCCTGGGGTCACAAGTCTACATATTACACTTGTGTGCCACTACGACTGTTTTTTTGTTAAATTGATTTATAGCTGCAGAGGGCCTTACTTGCTGTTGAGATCACTGCAAGCCCAGAAGTTAGGTCTATCACTTCTCTCCCCAACTGTGATCCCACCAATATTATTATTTTTTAAATCCCCTTCCCGGCATTGCTACAAAGAGGGAAAAGATATACCTGGTGGGCTGGCCCAGCTCATCTCTCTCTTTCTCTCTCCCCCCCCCCCACATTAAACTGTAGCTGTCGCTGCTGCAGCCAAGGTGGTTTCCATTACAAGAGAGTTACACTAGCAGCAGTCAATAGCTGTTTGTTTTTTATTTTTGCCAGGACCAAAGGCTTAATTTCTCAAACAGCAGCTGACATGGAGCAGTTCAACAGTACAAACAAAAGTGTTCCTGCCAATATTGCTGAATCAAACCGGGACAGCACCATTGAGCAATGCATGCTCAGTCTCCCCAGAAGCACAGATGTGAAACACAACAATGCCAAACTGAAGCCGGCATTGAGCCAAAGAAGCTGTGTGTGTGTATCTTTTTAAGCTGGTGCTTGGCATTGACACAGAAAGCTAAGCCTCTTTTTTGTGGGTTGGACTGTTTTCTGCTAGGTTTGTAGTCTGGCTACAGACATGGTTTTTGAACATGTGCAGAGTTTCTGTCCCTTGTCGCCAGTAATGCAAGTCATCTGGAAAATTATGTACTGGAGTAAAGAAAAAAATTTTCACTGCCCTTAATCAGTTGAGATCTGGTTTATCTATTTTACTTATATTTAGTAAACAGATAAACATGTGCTGTGTTATTTTTACAAATGTGTTATAAAAATATCTCAAACATTTTTTCCAGAAGTCAAAAAATAGATTAGGAAGGTATTTGGTTAAAGTTATAAATCTAAGCATGTTACCCCTAGGGAATAAGCACCATTGAGCACAATGGGATTTCCTTCCTAGTCAACATGCATAAAATTGTGCTGTAAGTATTTGACTTGAGGGGAGTGGGGTTCAACAGGGCATAAGAAGTTGCCTTATAACAAGTTAGACTATTGGTACACCTAGCTCAGTGTTGTCTATGAATTTTCCAGGGTGGGAGTGGTAATGCTATGGGACCTCTTCAACTTGTATAGACACAGACACAGACACACACACACACACACACACACACACACACACACAAAACAACATATCTATGCACATTCTGTATAGTATGCATAGGATGTATATTTCTTTCTGGAGGTGGTTGAAATGACCACAATGGTTGTAACAGCAAATAAAATTGAAATTGACATAGCTTAGGGCCTCAGCATGTCTTAATGAGGCCTTGCTTGGCAGGCATTTTTTGTGCCCTATATTAAAACAGAAAATATGAATGGAAGTCTGAGGAAGGGCTGTAGCTCTGTGGAAGAGCATCTGCTTTGTATGCAGAAGGTCGCAGGTTCAATCCCCAACATCTGAGGCAGGTATGGGAGGGAAACCTGCCTGTTAGGGTACCAAGGATCTGATTTAGTATAATGTTCCTATGAATTAGTTCATTGGGCTCTTGCTTCCAGGGTCAGGGCTTCAGTGCTGTGGCAAAGACTTGCCCACGGGTTTCCGTCCCATCCGAGTCTCCTCGTTTTTGTAAATTAAGAACCAACACGAAGCAAAAGCAGAAGGAAGTGAGATGGAAGCAGGCACTTACTTCACCTTGCTGAAGACAATGTCCACATCTGTGCTGGTGACCCCTTTGCCATCAGTTACTTTGCAATCCTTACACAGTTTGGCCCAGTTCTTGCCATTCATTTCTTGCCCTGTAGCTTTGGTGTCACCGTAGATGGCAAACTTTCGGAAGCTCTCCTCCAATGAAGCCATGTCTGTGCTCTCAGCCATGATGTTCTGTAAAACGCACAGGGGGCTGCTCAGATCCAAGCAACAGGCATTACGTGTGCCATCATGTACACATTTCCTAAAGCTCCTCTAGACATTTCCCCCTACCTAGGGATGGTGGAATCTGTCAGTTTCATTTTCCCCTCATTTATCATTTTCCCCCCAAACTGGAATTCAGTTCTCCACATTTTCACAGCAACAGTTTGCAATTTTTGTTAAAAGCGGGGGCGGGGGGGGGGGGAAGAGTCCTTAAGACAATTCATCAGCATCTTAGGGCAACTTTCTCCTTATACACATTTTTGCAAAGCAAATTCCCCATATATAATGCATTTTTATATCTTGCTTTCAGTAATGTATGTGTATATATGAACACTTTACTCTAGTATATGTATTATAGTACACAGTAATTGACTAGAGAGGTGTATGGGGTGCTAGGGGTGGGGCAGTGCCTCTGGTGGGGGATATATTGCACTCCTTTTGGAGTCGTTTGTTCACTTTTGGTCCCCTGTCTGCACTCAGCTCTAACCTGTGGCTCCTAAAAACATGTAAAAAAAGCATGTAACAGCGGCTACACCCCAGGAAACGACTTTGACTGGCTGGCTAAACGAAGTGAGGGTAGCTGTCAAATGTTGTTGTGGTTGCTTGAGAGTAAACAGGCAGGACTCCGACCTGCCTTTTACAGGCTTTATTCTTGGTGCAAACTACTTACAGTGAAGAGCGTCGTAAGTTCATATCTGGCTCAATCGCTAGCAGAATGTGGTCTGTTTTTGTACCTCCCCCAGCATAAAAGTCGCGTCACCCCCAGCCTTTTCCGCCTCTCCCCGCGCCGAAGACTACTGCGCAGAATGGGCGCTGGCAAGGGCGCGCTTCCCGCCTCTCCGGCTTGCTCAGGCTCAGTGTTAAGGCTCTCCCTAGCATCCTCTGGCCCCTGCACTTCTTCTCCACTGGAGATGGGGCTTCCCCCCTCGCCGGAAGAGGAACTGCTTCGCAAGATTTTCGGAAGCTCCCTGTAACACAACTGCCCTTCCATCTCTTGCCTCTGAGCTGATGGCAGTTCCCTGACAGTAGCCAACGTATCTCAATCCCTTGGTGGAGACAGACTCCGGTAGATTGAGTAAACGAAACCAATACTGGGTTCAAACAGTTAAGAAGCCAGTTTCTGCACATGCTGTAGAAGGAAGAGAGGGGCAGATGGGACTTGTCAACCTAGGAAGATAACCTTTCTAGAAGAAGGAAAATCCTGGTCCTAAACCTCCACTTCCTTGTGGGATATCTTTGGGAGAAGAAAAGGCTAAGGAGTAAACCCTACACAAACCCAGAGTGGAGTCTCTAATACGGTTGGATGGCACCATGTACACCTCCTTCTGGAAACTGCTGCAGCCAAGCTGGTGCCAAACATATTGTTCTGCTTTCCTTTGGACCATATCAGTGAGGCTGAGAGGGGGGTCTTGTTATCTGGGTAGCCCAGGACCTCCATATACACTGCTCAGGCTTGTGCCCCAAGGAGGTCATTTCAGTGCTGCTAACTCAGCGGTTTGCCTTCATCCCTGGAGGCATGATCCATTGCCTCTCGAGACAGACAGATGCCAACCACTTGGCTAGAGAACTGCATTGCAAAATCTGGATAACTGCAAATTTCCAAAGGATTGGCTGCGTTTCAGTTCACAAATTGTTTTAGAAAGTGTGAATTAGAAAAATCCACATTTAAATGCAAAGTAAATTGGATTTCTCCCTGAGCTCCATTGTTGGTCTTAGTGCACTGTCTGAACAGATTTCTTGGTTCCTGAGATAAATCAGGGTATCATAGATAGAGCACTCTTCTCAAACCTTCTGTAGAAGCTACTGGCGTTTTCAGATTTATCATAAATTTTCCCCCTACTTCTGAAGTTCAGTATGCGAGCACCATTGTTGTCATAATCAAAAAAACCAGCACATGGACAAGAGGAAAGTGCAGTATGTTAAGGAAAATCGCTTTGCAAAAGTTGTGTGTTGTAGGCAAAAAGGTGTCTATTAGGAGAGATGTTCACAAAAACGCTGATGAATTTGCATGAGATTTCCCCCCAAGTTTTAAAATTTATTTTTGCAATCATCTATGCAAATGTGGAGAACTAAACTTAAGATTAGAAAAATGAGGAAACAAGGGAAACCAAAATGGACAAATTTGCCCATGCCTAGCAAGAGCAAACGTACCTTCCCAGCAAACGCCCTGGCTTGCCCTGTGTCAATGCCAGCACTAACTGGAATTTCCCCACACAATTATTAACTCAATCCACTGCTGCTTTGGGGAAACACTGTCCATTTCTCACGGACATTTACCCTCAGCTATCCCCTTGCTCAGGCTCCCTTCCAAGATCCACCCATGCCCGGGGCAGGCTATTAGGGCACTAGCCAGCCTGGGGGGCCTGCCAGGTCCAGGATCTTAGTTACGGCCTGACATTAAACAAAAACAGGCATGTGGGCTTGGCTGCTGGGGCGGCCACAGTTTGTGTTGCCTGGCGACGGTTGCTAAGGGCGGGTTGTGCTACTTGGACGTGGTTGCTCTGGGGAGGATAGTGTGGATTAGCATATGTACTTAACTCCACACTAACGGACATAGACATGCGTGTGAACTTTTCTCCCTTTCTCTCTCTCTCCTTAAAATTTCTCCTCTGCTGGATGAAGGTATCTCCTGGAAAGGAGCAGTGGAGCTGCAAACCCTACCGAACAGAAGTCACAGCCACACTTGGATGTACATGAATCTGCATGCACCAGAAATATAGTGGTACCTCGGGTTAAGTACTTAATTCGTTCCGGAGGTCTGTTCTTAACCTGAAACTGTTCTTAACCTGAAGCACCGCTTTAGCTAATGGGGCCTCCTGCTGCTGCCATGCCGCCGGAGCCCGATTGCTTATCCTGAAGCAAAGTTCTTAACCTGAAGCACTATTTCTGGGTTAGCGGAGTGTGTAACCTTAAGCGTATGTAACCTGAAGCGTATGTAACTTGAAGCGTATGTAACCTGAGGTACACTGTACGCAGCAGCAGGTGTACTGGGTGCACAACTGCAAAAAAAAAAATAATGGGCACAAATTATGCAGGTTTGGCAATTTGGAAAAGTGCAATAACATGTAGGCATATTAAACTATGGCTTTTTAAACTATGGCTTTTTTAAACAGATGAAGGGCAGTATAGAAATTTAATAAATAATAAATTAAAGAATGATGATAATGTACAGCTGTGTACTTATCCAATTGCAGAATCCTTGACTCTGCAAATGTGGAGAGCTAAACTCAGTGTACCTTGGTCAGTGTGCTTTACCCCTGAGGCACACATGCGGTAACCCATGTGAATAGCCACTCATAATTTAACTTTTTAAAATTATTTGCTGCAGCCCTCATCTAAGAAGCTTGAAGCTCAAACCTATATGTGTTTTCCCCAAATGTGCATCATTTTATACTTTACTTACATTGAACCTTACACTCCTCAAAAAGCTGGTTTGAAGGCTCCCTCTCCAGCAGAAGCTTTATGCATGTCTTACATTTTAATGTTGTAAATTTATTTTATGTTGTAAACGGCTACATTGTATGATTGAAAGTTTTCCTTTTATTCTCTGTTGTCCTTTTAAAGGCTTTGGCTATATACAATAAAACTGACTGACAGACTTGCGGCATGTTCCATAATAGATGCCCCTTTGACTGAGATTTAGGTTGACCGCAACCTGTGGGCCCCACAATTTGTCTCCCTGGCATGCAGAGGTAGAGATGTTTGTACAGGTGAGCAAAGCAAACTGCAAGTTTTCTCACTTTTCACACAAAAATTGATATGCATGCACCTAAGATTGGCTGAGACTCCCTTACTCACATAGGAGCCCTGATTGGTTGTGAGTCACAGTCGCAGCCAATCAGGGATCTTCTGCTAGACAGGGAGCCACAGCCTATCAGGACTCCCTGGTACACGTCCCTGTGTGTTTAGGGATAAATGCTCTGGCTGCAGTTTGCTCTCAGAGGGCATCTGTCTATCCCCACAGTCAGAGACATAGCACACAAAGAGCTGCACTTTAGGGACGCCCACTTGCCCTTCACACTCTACATGTTTACTGTGCGCAACGTCAGTTGTAGCCACAGCAAACATGATTGACACATAAATCGTGAAGCACCCAGGTAGAGGGCAGCAGCTCTTAATCCTTGTATTTATTTAATGTATTTATTTAAAACCAACCCTGCCTTTCTACAGTTGCTCAAGGTATGTATGGATTCTTTCACCATTTGGCCAACGCCTAACTAAGTCAGTCATTATGCTTGGCTTGCTAGTTGCGTCTTCTTCAGAGATCTTAGCTACACAAATACACACATACACAACTTACGTGGGCAACACAGAACAACAATCTGGTTCAATTCAGACAAGATATCACATCCATAGTTTGTGCTGACTGTAGTTTAGAACCTAAACCACCATTTCTACTTCCAAAGCTACAACAATTAAACTATGGTTTAGAGCTGCTTGTCTGCTTTCATTTCACGCATTCAATCCTGCCCAGAAGGTCCAGCAGACTCTCAAGGCATGGCAAAGGATCAGGGATGATGGGAGTTGGTGTCCTATAATATCTGGAAAGCAAGAGGTTCCCCATCCCTGCTATACAGTTCCTGGCACAGGAAGTACCTGGTACTACTCAAAGTGAAACCCTAAAGAAATTGCAACCTTTGGGGAAAAGGAAATATCTGTCATAGCAAAGCCCCCCACTGATTCTTCTTCTGCATGGCTGCAAACTTAAGTGGCATCAACAGTCGGCATGATAGGGTCAGTTCAAGTTAAAGAAAGGACCCCACAGGGGCTGCAAAAGTCAAAGGTATATCAGAGCTCAACCAGTGAACATCTAACTCCTCAGCTGGGAGGCTCAAGAATTTTATCCCGTCTGCATTTTTAAGGAAATTGGCCTGGCCTGCACTTCTTAGACAGAGGGTTCCTCCAAACTGGTGTTTTTCCCAGGGTGTATTTCCAACATGTCATTAATGCAGAAATAGTGCTGGCTTTATACTGGAATATCCAAACATTGTTCCTCTTTTTAGTTGCTCTGTGAATATTCCCCAATGTTACCACATAGTGCATTGAAGGGCCTCTCCGTTGGGCCCTTGGAACTCTTGCCTGGCGCACCCCCTCCTCAACCACACCTCTGTCTCCAGGTCACACTCCTCACTAGCCCTACTTCACACCCTCCTTAAGTTTCTGCCTGCCTGGAATGTGTACTTGACTGCCTCTTGCATGCCTGGATGGAAGTTAGAGGTGGCTGAGTAAGTGTGTGTAAAAATTAGCCTAATGTACAAAGGTAAAGGGACGCGGATGGCACTGTGGGTTAAACCACAGAGCCTAGGGCTTGCCGATCAGAAGGTCGGCGGTTCAAATCCCCGTGACAGGGTGAGCTCCTGCTGCTTGGTCCCAGCTCCTGCCAACCTAGCAGTTCGAAAGCACACCAGTGCAAGTAGATAAATAGGTACCGCTCTGGCAGGAAGGTAAACGGCATTTCCGTGTGCTGCTCTGGTTCGCCAGAAGTGGCTTAATCATGCTGGCCACATGATCCGGAAGCCATATGCCGGCTCCCTTGGCCAATAAAGCGAGATGAGCGCCGCAACCCCAGAGTCATCCGCAACTGGACCTCACGGTCAGGGGTCCCTTTACCTTTACAAAGGTAAAATGCACATTCATTGCTCCACCCACATTTGCTTCTGGCCCCTCCCACCACTGGAATGGAACCTTCAGAAGGTTGCCCAGGTGAACATGTGGTCCTTGGTCTGAAAAAGATTCCCCATGCACCCTTTAACCCCTGCTGTGGTCCCAGCTGGAATCAGACCCCCGGCAACTGCTATTTGCAATAGGAAGAAAGCTCCCACTGACTGAAACAGGAGTTTTCCTCTCATTCCAAACAACAGGGGATGCAGACAGAGGGTTAAAACTCGCTTCCCTCCACACCGTGGTTCCGATTTGGCTCCCTCTGCTCCGACCCTACACTGGCTACTTAGTGTAAAGCAGCCATCCCCAACCTGGTGCCCTTCAGATGTTTTGGACTACAATCCTTGTCCATTGGTGGGGATTGGGGAGAAATTTGATTTAGACTGTATTTAAAGCATACTTACCAAATCGCTTCAAAGCACTACGTGAACACAGCTATCCTTCAAAATTCACACTTCTACAAATTTCACAATGCAATTCTCCACCTATGTAATGTGTACAAAATGCATATACTGTAGTAAGCATGCATATAAATGCAAAGATCAGTGGAAATAACAATCATAAAGGCATGTTAGGCAAAATTACGAACAATAATGAGCATATTAGAATAAATTTGCACTAAAATGCTGATAAGCTGTTGCGGAAATGTGGAAAACTTGACTGTAAAAATGAGAAACCAAGAAAAACAGAAACTGACAAATTCACCCATCTGTCGGGGGTCTTCCCAAAGGGCACAGAAGATGGAGCAGCCTTGTGCACTGTTGCTTCAGAGTGCAGAGCACAAACTAATGGGTGGAAATTGCAGGAAAGTATATTCCCGATAAACCTCCGAGAAAGAGCTGTCCAGCAATGGGACAGGCTGCCTTGGGAGGTGATAGGCTCTCCTTTGCTGGGATCCATCCATCTCAGTGCTGTCTACACTGACTGGCAGTGGCTGTCTTTGGCTTCAGACCAGTCACTCCGTGTCCTACCTGGAGATACCAGGGAATGACCCAAAGACCTTCTGCATGCAAGGCTCTATCACTGAACTACAGCCAGCTTGCCTGGTGCAGTTTTCTATTCTGCCAGTTCAGCTGAACTGCTAGAAGCAGAAGCCTGAGAAATGATATCACCAAGCCAGAACAATGCCAGCGGCACTCAAAGGAGAGCATCTTGCTGGCCGCTTTTCTGCAAGCACGTAAATCCAGACATACGCAAGAACAGAGGGCTAAAGGCACAGTTGTGCATGATGCCAAAAGCACCTCTGTAAAACATCTCTCAGGCTTTTTGCGTGCATATGTGCATTCTCAACATCCGAAACAAAAATCAGAAGAGTCGCTTTTAGAAGCTGTATACCAAGTCAGACAATTTGTCCATCCCGCCCACTATTGTTTATTACTTTGACTGGCAGTGGCTCTGCAGGGTCTCAAGAGCTGTTTTTAAGTATGTTTAATTCATAATTTGAATGTTTTATATTTTTTTGTAAACCACCTAGAGGTTTTTGTACAATCAAGCGTTATAGAAATGTTTTTAAATAAATAAATAAAATCCATGCAACCTGAACCTTTAACTGGAGACACCAGGGGTTGATCCTGGGAAGCTGCTGCAGGCATCCATTTGGGATTATCACTAACGTTTAAACTGCACAGATGTTACAGTCCAAGATGGACAACTTGCCATTTTGTGCCTATTGGTCTGTGCTGGGTTTCTCCCAGAGGTTACTGAACTAGATGAGGTTCCAGTTTTAATCATGCTTAAAGGAGACCCATTGATTTCGATGTGTCTGCTCTAAGCACAACCAAGTCTGGATCCAACTCTGCATTTCTAAGCAAGAATGAACACACAAGACTCCTTACCACAGGTTAGTTACCGGTATGTTTCAACAGTTAAGAGGTCCCGGGTTGCAAATTTTAAAATTCATCAGCAGATGATGGGCGGAGATTCTAGAAAAGAACAGAGCAAAAGGTAGACAAAGCAATGTCAACTCATCCATGTTCTATGCAAAAAGAGATGGGAGGGGGAATCAATTTAAAGCATCAGGTGGGGGGGAAATCAAAAAGAAAAAAGGCTGCAGTTCAAACACACTTTTCCAGGAATAAGTCCCACTGAACTCAGTGCAGCTTATTTCTGACATGCAAAATTATGTTATGCAAATAAATAAATAAATTCCACTGGGAGGAAATAAACAGAGAGCGCTATCTTCTGCTTTCTATTCCACAATGCTGTTAACAACATGCATACCCTGGAACAAATAAAGAGCACCTAAAAGAAGCTTTATAGAGAGTCATGGGTGGATCTGCCTACTCAGGGTATGTGGTGCAGATCTAGTGAGTCAAATATTCATCAAAGCACAGCTGATGCCAAGCTAATTCCTCCATTTCCAGGTCTGCAGACACAACACAGGGATTCCTAACAGAGATTGCTCCCGTTGACAAGCTGCCCATTATCACAATCTGGTTAGTTAAACAAGCAGGGGAAGGAGGGTGTACCCGGTATTTATATTATACATGCATAGGGAACTAGGGAAGAGAAGGAATTATTCCGAATTAGTTAGTCTGGAGCCAAGTGACATCATCGCCTCGGGTGCAATGAAGAAAAACAGAGGGAGACCCCTCCACAAACACCCGCCTGGAAGCGGCACCCCCTGATGACCCTGCGACCGCAAACATCAAGCAACAGCCTCTCGGCTGTTGTTTACGTGGAAGTAAATAAATCCCATTGAAGTCACTGGGACTCCCTCCCGAATATGCATATAGAGAATCGGGATTGCAACCTTAGCATAGTGATGGGAATAAACGAAGAGATCGTCGGAGGTACATTGACTGAGAGGAAGGGAAGGAGCGGAATGCAAAGGTTTGGTCAGCATGCCTAGTAGGTGGATGCAGGAGGAACGGAGAGACGGGGGTTCCCCAAGCCTCCGGCTGCAAGAAGCCTGCATTGTCCACGGGGATGGGGATACCCCGGTTCCTCCTTACCCCACTCCGGATCCCCCTCGCCTGGCTATGCCTTACCCCCCGCGCGCGCTCCTTACCCGGCTTGCCTTCCACAACGCTGCGCCTTGCAAAAAAAGGGGGAGAAAGCCACCCCTCTGGCTCTTGGAGACGCGCCGCTGCCGGCGGGGCGAGGCTCGGCTGTTGATTCCCGTCTCCATAGAGACCCCAGTGACACAGCGCGGGGAGGGAATAGGAAGCGGCGGGGGGGGGGGGGCGTGCAAAAGCGAGGAAGAGCCAAGACACCTCCCTCCGGGGTAGAGGGAGGCGCAGGCGCGCTGGGCAGCCCCTCCGCCCGCCCCAACGTGGGCCTGGCGCCAAATGGGCCATTAGTGCGACGGTGAATGATGCTGAGACCTTGGGATTGTTGCTGCTGCTGCTGCTGCTGCTGCCTCCGGAACATTAGCGGGGAATAAATGGATGGCATCGCGGGGGGGGGGGGGGGCAGCAGGAGAGAGAGATGCTTATGTCATCCTGAAGTTCTCAGCAACCTTTTCCTGCGCGCCCTTCTCTTTTCCCAAAGGGAGAGGCTTAGCCCAAAGACCGCCGCCCCCCGCCTGTGCCAGGACTCTGAGCCCTTGAATTGTAGAGTTGGAAGGGACCCCAAGGGTCATCTAGTCCAACCCCCTGCAATGCAGGAATCTCAAGCATCCGGGACAGAAAGCCACCCAACCTCTGCTTGAAATCCTCCAAGGAAGGAGAGGGTTCACTTCGTGTGGGAGTCTGTTCCACTGTCAAACAGCTCTTACTGGCAGAAACTTCTTCCTCATTTCTTGTAATTTGAAACCATTGGTTTGGGTCTTAGATTCCGGAGCAGGAGAAATCAAGTTTGCTCCATGTGACAGCCCTTTAAGATATTTGAAGATGGCTATCCTATCTCCTCTCAGTCTCCTCTTTACCAGGCGAAACATACCCAACTCCCTCTCATCTGGCTTGGTTTCCAGATTCTTGGTCATCTAACTCAGTGACTGGCAGTGACCCTCCAGGGTTTCAGGTGGGAGAGACATTCTCAGGCCTACCTGGCGATGCTTGGGTTTCAACCTGGAGCCATGCTCTGCCACTGAGCTCTTAGGAGCTCTAAGCTCCTCTAAGGAAAGCAAGTGATTGCATGCATATCCTGCCCCCTCACCCAGCCATTTCGGCGCTTAGAAGTCACAGGGCAAGGTTTATAATGCAGTGGTAGAGCATCTCCTTTGCAGGCAGGAGGTCCGAGGTTTCATCCCAGGTAAGGCTGCTTGAAATCATGAAGAGATCCCTGCTTGAAATCATGAAGAGCCATTACCAGTCTGAGTGGATAAAACTGAGCTAAATAGACCAAAGCTCTGGATGAGCAAAGGACAGCTTTCTATGACATACAATTAAACCCCATGGCTTCCAGTGACAAAGCACCCCCACACACACACTGTGACTAGTTGTAAGGGGGCAGGCAGGTGGGGGCAGGCTGAAGACAGGCAATGTGCCACGTTTGCCCTGGTAGTGGGTCAGCCTCCATTAGACTTCGGTGAGACTTTTGACTCATCTGCCATTGTAAGCAGGAGACCTCTTTCAACCCAAGGGTTGCCCAGTAAGCAACCTCCAAGGGCCATATACCAGTGGTGAGTGGGTGGGGCCAGGTAGAGCGACAGGTGTGGCTTCTTTGTTCAACAGTCACATTATAAAGTATAATAATAATTTATTACTTATACCTTGCCCATCTGGCCGGGCCTCCCCAGCCCAGCTCCCAACAAAATATTAAAAACACGATAAAACATCAAACATTGAAAACATCCCTGAACAGGGCTGCCTTCAGATATCTTCTAAAAGTCAGGTAGTTGTTTATTTCTTTGACATCTGATGGGAGGGTGTTCCACAGGGCGGGCGCCACTACTGAGAAGGCCCTCTGCCTGGTTCCCTGTAACCTCACTTCTTGCAGAGAGGGAACCACCAGAAGGCCTTCGGCGCTGGACCTCAGTGTCCGGGCTGAACAATGGGGGTGGAGATGCTCCTTCAGGACAGACCCTGTGGCAGCAGAAGAGAACAGGGAACTCCAGAGGAACTGGTGGGGGGTTGTTGCTGCTGCCCCCTGGGGTGTTTGCTTCACTCTGCTTAATGGTAGGACCAGCTCTCAAAATAAAGAATTTAACAAAAATTGAAGTACTTTTGAGTCTAAGTACTTCAACAGCACAAGGCTTTTTACATGTCCAAATGAGTTCAGTGAGATTTATTTCCAGGTAAGTGTGCACAGGATTGCAGCCAAAGAGAAGACGTTTCCATCAACAGGAGATGTTTGTCTTTGGCTCCCACAAAATGTGTTCTTGTCCCATTACAAATCCCACACAGGACTATTAAATCAACTGTGCCATCTAGCAATCAGAAATTAAAAGCACTGTGTTACAAGGAGAGAGCACTTTCTTTGAACAGTCAGGATCCATTGATTAGCTGGGCTATTTTTTATCTGTACATCAAGCTTTTAAATGTGTGATTTATGCCATCTTAAATAAAAACGTTAGGTGAGTAAGCTATAGATCGTATCCAGGACTGTTTCTATTCCTCAAGTACAGAAAACATGCTACTGCTTACAATTCAGAATATGAATAACCTTAGATTCCTAAACATAACAAAAAACAGTCTTCCAGTCCTAAAGGTTCTGAAAATTACCTGCACATTTTTCAAGGCTGGTGAACACATCGGAAATGTAGGGGGATTTTGAATAGGATTTCTAGTGTTGCAGTTACCTGCTTGGGACTCGGCAGTCAAACCACTGGCTATATGCCTGTTCCCCCACACATTGGGATCCAATTCCCATTTGCCTATGCAGAGCAGAAGTTCCAGTTGCCCTCCCACATATAACACAGAGAAAGAAAGCACTAAAAGAGGATGCCTAGGGTTCACCCCTTAAGAGGTTTGCCTTTGCATCCCAGAGAAAGAGAAGCTTGTTCAGAGTAGTAGAGGATCTAAGGGTGTCACACTGGATTTTGCAAAGAAAAATAATGGGGTACAACTAGAACTGAGAGAAGCAAAAGAAGGACGATTTTGGCCTCCAAGGGTTCTAAAAATCAAATGGTGGGCTTGTAAAATACCAAGAAACATATACTCCAATGCATTTGGTTCAAAACTACCTTCAAGGGCACTGATTGCAAGTTAGATTCTCTTCTCAAGCCAATACGATCTTTATTTTCAGTCAGAGTTTCTGAAGAAGGTTGTTTTCAATCAAAACACTTTTTTTATTATTATTTTACAAATACTGCCTTTTATAATGGTCACTTCCATACAACCTGTTTATTGAACTTTCATCTTGATTTGTTTGTGGAAAATTAGATGAAGTTGTGCCAAGCAAGTGTTATCCACACCTTTCATTGCATTTTCCTATACTTTCCTTATTGCAAAAAGCACAATATTTGGGGGAAGTGGGCTTGTTTTGCAAGAGCTCCAAATCAGCTCCAATTAAGCAGCCTGGGGGTGTTGTATGACAGGGTCACCAACCAGCACCCTCAGGTGCTATAGCACCCATGAAGTGTTGTGTGTGTGATCTCCATAATCAGGACCGGCAGGACATAGCTGATTTCCCATGGTAAGCACAAGGTCGTCCAGAGGTAGCTGTTGCTCTTTTAAAGCCATCCAGTTTGTTGGCCATCACTGCCTCTTTGTTGGCCATCACTGCAAGTTTCATAGTTTTAAATGTAAAGATGTGCTTTCTTTTTGTCTCTCCTGAATCTTCCAGCATTGGAAGGCCCTGAATTCTAGTACAGTGGTACCTTGGTTCTCGAATGAAATCCATTTCGGAAGCCCATTCAGCTTCCAAAACATTTGAAAACCAAGGCACAGCTTCCCATTGGTTGCAAGAGCTTCTTGTACTCAGTGGAAGCTGCATCACACGTTCAGGTTCCAAAAAATGTTTGAAAACAGAAGCATTTACTTCCAGGTTTTTGGTGTTCAAGAACCGAAACGTACGACAACAGAGGCATTTGGGAACCAAGGGTCCACTGTATTATGAGAGAAAGATCTGGTTGACCCGTGTGGGAGCAGGATGCTGGCCTGATGGGCCTTTGGTCTGATCCAGCTGGGCTCTTTTGCGATGCAGTTTGAAAACTAAGGGAGGGGCCTAGTTGAAAATAGCACAGAGGGTTCTCACACTGCAAAGCTCAGATGAGCTGAGAAAGCGAACAGAAGTCAAAGGCTGCACACTGGCATTGCCATGGCTGGTTGACCACTGGGAGTGGTGGCCTGGCCTGGTTTCCAAACCCATGTGAGAGTTTTAACAGCTTCTATGCTATCCACAGAAACACCCTAACGGAAGTCAAGGCTGCAGCTAAGTTCACAAGGGGCTGTGCTTAGGTGTTATGCCTCTGGCTACCCATTGTGTAACTGTTTTGTTTAGGGCATGACACCGTTGTTAGGCAAAACCTGCACAACAATCAGCAACTGAGGCTGAGGCAGAGGGAGATGAGGACACAGACCTCTCCATCAGGTCAGCTAGGGCCAATGGAGGCTGTTCCATTTGGGCAAATGGGGCTCTGCCCTCAGTCTGCCTCCACCTGCCTGCCTGCCTGCCTGCCTTTACACTTGCATCTAGTCCAGGGGGTGGCCCAGCCTATCAGCTTCCTCTTCCTCAGGGTTGCCCCTTGTAGAACTCAGCAGGGAGGTGGATGGGGACAAAACTAGAAAGAGCTGGCTCTACCTAACCTTGGCACTGACTTCACCTGCTGTTAGGCTCCCTCTCTCCTGACCCACTAGTCCAAATGGTGACCAACCACCAATTGATAGGACTTATTGCCATCTGGCTGCTCACTTAGAACTGTCTCCTCCTGGGCTGTTTGACCAAGTCATTCTGCAAGTAGAACATTTTTGGGTACCTGAATGTTCTGGTTTTCCTCTTCCCTCCTCACCCTCTTTTTCTCTTCTGCTGTTGGGAACCTGAGGGCAGGGCGTGTGTCATAATTTGCTCTTTCTGCCTGGAAAAAATGATTGTGCCTGGCAAATCTTTATGTTTCTCCTTTACAAACAACCTAATAAAGGAGTGCAGCACGTTTTATAGCCCTGTTCCCTTCTAAATGAGCACCCAAGAACCAGAGGACTGGAACATTGACCAGAGGCGTTGGGAGTCTTTGTGATAGTGGCTGATGTCAGCAAGGAACAAAATGCACATTGGCTCATTCTTCAGTTCCCACAGTCAGGCAGAGGCTGAGCTGATGTGGCCGGAACTCCTAGTTCTGTGACCTCCTCAATTCCAGCTAATGGGATTCAGCTCAAGCTTCGAGTCTGATGGTGTCGCATGAAGGCAGCTGAACAATTCCCAACTGTGGATCTCTACTACTCTGGGACTTACAACACAACTTCGTCTTTCTCCTTGCCTTCTCTCCCTTGCTTATTCAGCCATGCAAGGGAAAAAGCTGCCCGCCCTCCCAGCCAGGCCTCCAAGCAGTTGTGGGAGCAGGGCAGGTCGTTTGTGTGACACACACCATCAGGAATCCAGAGGCTCCTGCAGCGGGAGACCAAAAGGGACCAGAGATATCTGTTTGGCCCCCATAGAAGGGATCTCCATGGTGTCAGGGAACATCCAGATCAAAGCGCTGCTGCTGCTGCTTCCGCCGTGGCCTCGCCTCTTGGACTGTGGGGGAGGGAAGCAGGCAGTAAGCTGGGGATGGGGTGGGAGAGGTCAATGGACGGTACAAGCCGTCACTGCCTTTCACATGCGGTATTGTTTCGCTCTGAATGGAGAGGATGCCAAGAACAGAACAAACAGGCTGCACAACAGAGGAGAGGAGAAATGTTTTCAGCTGTAGTGAAAGCAAAGGCGTCTCCACGGCAGCAGGCCCTGTGCAGCTAGCAACCGGGCAGGGCTGAGCCAACCCGCCCCAGCCCATCAGCTGCATCCCAGGGTCCCAGAGGTGTCACCTATGACTCTCAGCAGGAAGGGAAAGCAGGCATTCCCCATGCAAAAGGGCTCCCTTGGGAAATGACTCTCCAAGCTCATTCCCAGCTTAGAAATGGGTTGGCTCTGACCCTTAGGTGAACTCCCGAAGGCAGATCCATCTCGGCAGGACTGAAGGTTTTCTAATTGCCTAGTTCTGATCAGGGCTGTAGGGTCTCCTGTGAACCCCCACCATCAGATTAAGAAGGGATGCAAACGAACTCCATGTTGCGTGTTTAGCTTCATGTCATGTATACCAGTTACTGTATGTCATCCATTTAGAGCAAAAGAGGAAGAGTTTTCCTAAAGATTGAACTCAGGTTGGAGAGTCAGAGAGGAAGTTTTCACCAAGTGAGGCAAAGGGGAGCTGTGCTAATGCCCCTTTCATCATTTGGACTGCCCACATCAACTAGCTTTCTGAGCTTTTCACTAGTTGCTGCCAAAAATATGTCTAAAGATGTGGACTAGTCACTTGCTTTTGAATAAAGAAAAGTTGAGAGGATCAGGTTGCCAACTATAGCACTAGAAATCCACAAAGACACAGACTCTCCAAGGCATTTGCCATGCGATTGGCAGACAGCAGCAACTTTGTTTAACCATTTTTGAGGTTCAAGTCACTGTTCACCCCTCTCAGACCCTGATTTTTCAAACGTGGAAGGAGTGGCAGGTAAATAAAAGATGTTGAGATTCTCAAATCAGCAAGACCTATGGTTCTTGTTTTAAGAGGGCAATTTAAAGGTCTGTAAGTTGGCAGCAAAGGGACGTGGGTGGCGCTGTGGGTAAAAGCCTCAGCGCCTAGGGCTTGCCGATCGAAAGGTCAGCGGTTCGAATCCCAGCGGCAGGGTGCGCTCCCACTGCTCGGTCCCAGCGCCTGCCAACCTAGCAGTTCGAAAGCACCCCCGGGTGCAAGTAGATAAATAGGGACCGCTTACTGGCGGGAAAGTAAATGGCGTTTCCATGTGCTGCGCTGGCTCGCCAGATGCAGCTTTGTCACGCTGGCCACGTGACCCGGAAGTGTCTCCGGACAGCGCTGGCCCCCGGCCTCTTGAGTGAGATGGGTGCACAACCCCAGAGTCTGTCAAGACTGGCCCGTACGGGCAGGGGTACCTTTACCTTTTAAGTTGGCAGCATCCTATTTGAAAGACAGCTCTGTTTCAGGAGTGGGGGACCTGTGGCCCTCCAGATATTGTCGGACTCTATGTCCCATCAGCCTCAGGCAGCCAGTAAAATGGTCAGGAATGATGTGAGTTGTAGGCCAACAATACTGGGAGTGCTCCATGTTCCCACCTCTGTTCTATTTGAAGGGCTGTCCAGCCCAACTCCAGTTTAAAGATGGACAACCCTATGAAGGGAGACCAGGCATCCTTGAAGGCGCTCATCAAAAGTTTGCACCTAGACAGCTATCTGTGCTGCCACACAGGTCACCTGGTCACAGTCTTCTCCCACTGTCGTGAGATGTGTTGCATTTGTCTTTAAAATGGTGACCTTTTAAAAAAAATGCATCTATACATATAAATTAGCATGTGCCCATTTTATGCAAATCCATGCTCTCTTTCGTGACACTATATTCCCTCTTTTTTTGGCAGTGCATAAAGGTCCACCTTCCTTGCTGCACTTACCAGAATGAACCTCCCACACCTCTCCTGCCTGAAAAGAACTGGTTGTGCAAGTCTAGGGAAGATTTGCTAGCTGCCCAGAGACCTTAGTAAATGCAGCCTTATGCAAACTACCCATCCAGGACTCAGATTCTGTACCCTAACTCAGCGGTGCCATCAAGTCCATACTTTCAAGCAGAAGTCCAGAGTCCCACTCCACACCAGAAGGAGCAAGAGGGTTGGGCAGACACAGTAAGGCTTGCACACCACATTTTGGAAGAATACACATTACAGAGCCCCCTTGTAAGAGCATAGAATCTTAAACCTGAAGTTACCTAACTGCGCCTCTATCCTAACTGCACACCCACATATCATCAGAGGCAGCCCCCATATCCCTCAAGCTTGCCTCCTCCCAAACTGGTGTGTAGCTAAGCCAAGCCCACTTTCAGGGAGCTGGGCAGATCTTCCACTCCTGTCCTTGGCTGACAGTATAGCACTCTAAAGCAAAGCTTGCTGGTTTACACTGCCCTACAAACCAATTGCCTTAATTAGATTTCCCAGCAATGCCTTGGGCTTTGAGCCAGCCTGCGTCGATCGATCTGATGGCAGGGGAGGCCAGAAACAGCCAGATCTTAGGAGCTGCACTCAAAAGGTAGAACATACTGATGAGCAGATCAACAACCACAGCAGCATAGCTGGCTGGGGCTGATGGGAGCTGTAGCCCAGACATCTGGAGGGCACCTGGTTGACAAAGGCTGATCCATGGGGTGCACATCTGTCCTTCCACACCCTGTTCTCTGGTGCTTGGCGTAGTGTGGCCAAGTCACTCCCTTCCTCCTGGCTTGCTCAGCACAAAATCTAAGAGAGGTCTGCAGTCCTTGGGTGTGGTCTGTCAGCTAGCATCATGTTATATCTGGGCTAATGGAGATTCTATTATTATGCAGCTCTGATCCTATTTATCATACTGGAACACCACAACTTTTGTTTCAGCAGCGGCAAAGGGAGGCTAATGCCAGAAGCCATCTGGAGAGCATGCCCTGCAACATTTGTGGAATGGAAATAGGGCCATGCTTGTAAACACCCTGCTTCTCATGCCGAAGATTGCTTTGCGGGCTCACCCCACCCACTGCTGTTACACCTTGTCAAAGGACTCCTCGCTGTATGTCCTTGCTCTTTGCAGCGGTCCCTCCTGCACAGATTTCAAAGAGGGGAGATTTTTCTGTGCATAGGTTTTCAAGGGTACAAAATGCTATAAGAGCAGCTGAAATGCACCCCATTTGTATGCATGCACAACTGCATAACATTGCAAGCAGGGCCAGCTCTATCATTAGGCAAAGTGAGGTAATGGCCTGAGATTACAGATGCTGGGGGCAGCAGGCCCCTTGGTGTTCCTCCTAAGCTGTGTATGTTACATGGCCTGTCCTACCCCCAGCCCCCCACTCTGCAACTAGCCTGCTGCTCCAGATGTAGCGGAGGATGCTATCTCATCTTCGGTGGTGAAGTTGTACGTATCTTGCATTGCAGATCCTGGATTGAGCAGGTGTTCGACTAAATGACCCTGAAGTTGTATTCTCACTCAATGATTCAGAATCTAAGTGTTTTGTAGGATTGCAGCCTTAACATCTATAGCCCTGTGGGAGAGCCTGCAACTTAAATAACGGCAAATTTAGCAATTCACATTGAGAAAATAGGAACAAGGAACCACAAAGGAAACAAAAATAAGGACAGGGGCCAGAAAACGGACTTTTACCTGAGTAAATAGGGACCTTTGGAATTTAGAAGCGTGTAAACAACATTTAATCTCTTTTTCTGGAAGCGCTTCCCCCTTTTTAATATAGGGATGCATTTCTCCATAGCATTTTTAGCCCCCTCTTGAAACAACAATCTCCCAGAGCAACTTGCATAAGATATATGAAAAATGAATAGAATTATGAATAATGTATAATTAAATTAGTAAAAACAGGCCATTTAGAGACAGTCAGTGAGAGCTGGCTCCCTGTTCCTCTCTAGCTCACAGGGCAGCTGGTTCTAGAACTGGTTGAAATTATTCAATGGTAAAGGAAGGGCATTCTGCACATGCTCAGATGCCTTCTCTGGCATTCAAGTAAGTTCTGCTCATAGTGCCAGTAGGGAACCTTATTTTGCAGGGGAGGGAAGACATGAATTTGTGCAGGAAGCCCAGAGGGAGATGATTATTACACAGCACGCCTTCTATAACACCAGTTGCTACAAAACACTAGCACTGTCTACTGGGCTCTTATGCAATATATATACCTGGTATCCACAGCAACTCCACATGTAAGATTGCAACATATATGGGGGAAGAGCTGCACCCCACCACCAGGAGGCAACATAACATTGCTTGGCTAAACCTAGTCATTACCTGAAGCCAGGTTCACTGTCGTGATGGAATGGTGAAAAGGGAGTGGTACAGAAGCAGCATCTTCCTGCAACCATAGCTGAGCATGCAGTTCCCTTCAACACACAGTGGTGTCATTCCTTTTATTTCCAATGTTCAGGCTACGAGTGCTGTTGCTTAAATTGCCAAAACAGCACTGCCCATGTAGAAGAGAGAGCTGGTAGCAGAGTTGGGAAAGGATCCCAAGATTTGCACAAATAAGCTGGTGGAAAACCCAGAACACAAAATGATGGCTGACTGTTGGGGAGGAAATGGGGAGGAAGTGGTGGTGGTTATGGTTGGAATTCTGAACGGGAAATGCTTTGTCCTACAAGAATTTCTTGGCAATCCCACTTGTGAATTCTGTTCAACCCCAGCTCAGAAGAGAATCAGTACAGTACAGTGGTTAGTTTCAACCCAGGAGTAGCAGCTCACTGAGTAACTTTGGAGCAGTCACCATCTCGCAGACTAATTGACCTCAAAGGGTTATTCTGAGGATAAAAATGAAAGTGGAAAGGAGCCATGATGGCTGCCTTGAACTCCTCAGCAGGGAAAGGATAGGGGTGCACTGATTAGGGTGGCAAACTTACATATCACAAAGAAAGAGGAAATGCATCACACACACAAAAAGAGGATGAAAGGAGAAGCAGAATTGCATGTGCTATTTTAGACATGTAAATTGAAAAATAATTAGTACAATTTAATACTGTACCTCTCACCACCATAGAGATTGTGACTAGGCGACCTACATGCATGCACAGTGTGCTGTCCAGACACTAGATATGGATGGGCAAATTCAAGGCCCCTGATCTCCCTTCTTAGGATTCATCTTTAAACTAAACAGCAGCCCTTCAAACAGAGGAGTGTAAAGTGGAACACAAAGCAACCCCATTAATGACTAAATATTCTCATTGTTCCATGGAAATTAAGAATAAAGAGACTTCTACTTCCTTTTCAGCCTTTAAAAAAAATGGCCATGGAGTTCCCAAGGCTGTTCCACATTTAAATGTTCATTACTCAACAACTTGCTGCAGTTTCCATTAAGCTCAGTTGCCCCGTGGAGACCTACAATTGTGCCGGTGTAGTGGGGTGGATGGTCTTGAAAGGCCACAGGAGCAAGTAACTGCCAATATCTTCCTAAGGATGGCAGGAGGCCAGCAGGTAGTTTCTGCAAGCACCCACAACAGCCAAAGAGGGAGCATAAGCCCGGTTAAGTGTCACGGAAGAGAGTCACTGGAGCCAAGGTGGAGGGGGGCACCCTAGGGAGATCTGAAAGGAAATGAGCCGATACAAGTTAGACGGCAGGCATCCTGCAACCTTGTGGGGCAGCTGCTGGATTCCTCTTGGCAGCTGAGCACAGCAGGGGGAAGGAAATGAGACACTGAGCTGGCTGGCTGAGAGCAACTGCTCTCCAGGGGCAAGCCAAGGGCACACAGCAGGAGGGCAACCAGCAAACTCTAGCTAGGCCCCTGGCTTTCAGTGGGCACTTGCCCTGCTGTTTCATCCACACAGCACATTTTACAGGCTTCAAACAAGCTCTCTTTCCCCTTGATGCAAGGGATAGGGACACCTCACTCCCATTGCGCTCATCTGCTTTGGTCAGCATGGCTAAGCCTGCTGCAGTGTGCAGCTTTTGTGAACCTGGTGCCTTCCATGTTTTGAACTACAACTACAGTGGCTGTGCAGTCCAAAACAACTGGAGGCACCAGCTTCGCAAAGGCTGCCCTGTAGCGATGTTGGCAGAAATATAGGTGCTGCCACCACCTCCAGCATCAGAACAACAAGAGGAAGGACACAGCCTCAAACGGATTTCTCCAAAGGGAGGGGGAAAGGAGGAATCTGGAGAACAAGAAGTCGTAACACACTGAAAGGTGGACGGGAAACCATCTCTGCTCTGGTCTTGGCTGTAGATGTTCCTATGAAGCCACCTGCACACAGCACATCTCAGAGAGAGACTGGCCAAGCAATCCACACCCTACACAATCTGGCAGCAGCAACATGCACAGTTTTTCATTCCAAACCCAGAAAGGACCACTTGCTTTTGTCTTAAATGTCTTCCAGATGCCTCTTAGGGGATTAGAGAAAGGGAAGAGTGCTGTGGCTGTCAGGTTTAATACATCAAGCAACGCAGCACACAGCAGCAGCAGATGCAAGTAGAGTTCAGGGCTCTGGTGCACTTCTGTTCAGAGTCTGCCCTCTAGAGGCCATTAGAGGTTTCGTTTTGTAAGAGCCAACAATGCACAACTAGATCTGACAGTGGGAGATCTGGGATTGTGAGGGAAAGGGAATCTGGCTGGGACTAAGGCATTGTGGGAGGAGGTTAAAAGTTCCCTTCCCTTCCATTTTCCAGATGAAAATCATCACCCAAATCACTTTAAAGCTGCTGTTTGGTCCCTAGAGACCACCTGATTAGAGAGCATGTAGTACTGGTAAAGATTACTCTAGATTCGTAATCCTTCAGTTTTGACTGCTGCAAGTATTGGCTGCTGTAGGACTTACAAGCCTGCTCTGTAGATTACTTTAATTTGCAGATTTTGAAGACTGGTTATTCTTCAACACATCTAGAACCAGGACTTAGGTTGAATGTTGTATTATGAGTCATTTCTAATATGCTGAACATATAAAGATGCCTTATACCAACATAGACCATTAATCCATCTAGCTCAGCACTAACTCTGACTGGCAGTTCTCCAGAAACTCAGGCAAAGCAGAATCACTCCCATCCCTGACACTGATATCCTTTTATTCAAGATGCCAGGAATTGACCCCCAAGAGCTTGTGAATTGAAACAAATGTGCTCTCCTACTTGAGCTGTCCTTTCAGAAGACAAATCTGATTTTCTTTCTACTGATAATGATTCCCAAATGTTCTCAGTAGAGATAAAATCAGATTTGTCCTCTGAGTATTTAACTAGTTGAAAAGTGAAGTTATTTGAAGAGGTACTGAAGGGCTGATGGTACCCCCGCCCAGAAAAAGGTTACAACATTTTCAGAGCGGAGGGGTGCTGCATTCAGGATCCAACCGAATGTGCACTGAAACATTTTGGGCCTCTAAAGAGGTAAAACTGCTGCTCATCCTCACCAAGGCACAAAAGTCGGGGTGGAGGTGGAGAAAAATATTTAGCAAAGAGCATAGAAATGTTTTTTTTTTTATTGTAAACAGAGCTGTTCAAGGAGCCCGAGAATATTGCTGCGTGAACATCAGAAGCTGCTTTGCAAGAGGCAACCTATTCGTCAGTCTAGACCAGTGTTGTCTTTCCTGGCTGGCAGTGGTTCTCCAGGGTCGCAGGCAGTCTCACGTACTGTTTACCTGTGCCTTTATAAACTAAAGATGCCAGGGATGGAACACAAGACTTCTAGGGCAGAAGTGGGGAAACTGCAGCCCACCACCTGGAAGGGATGAGAGGTTCCCCGCCCTGCTCGAGTTGCAGAGCATGTGCTCCATCACATGGTCCCTCTCCATAGCAAGCAGTGAAACACTGAGGAGGTTCACAAGCACCCAGGGGCCTCATCCTAGGACTTTATCTCCTTGCACACCTTGCAAAGAGCCTTATTTTCCCCAGACAGCATTTTCAAGGGAAGCCACCCACTAAAAGTCCCTGGTTCTGGTCCTTGGGCATCGATGCAAGTCCTCCACTGTGAATCTGCATTACAAGGCAAGAATAAGCCATCACAGAAAGAGAAAACCCTTTCAGACAGAGAGATAGAAAAACAGGGAGCAGTTTCCAGAGGAGAGTGTAATCCATGCTACTGTAGGACGAGTGACTTTCCCACCCTGCTCCTTGCACTGTTGTGGTAGCTGCTTTTGGCACCCCATAGGAATATACTGCGTTAAGCAAAGGACACAGGCTTGCTTCTGTGGGATCTGTAAGAGAGCTTGAAATAAGAATCCAACCACCTATAAGGCTTAGCCTTAAACCTTCAAACCTCCTGGTACCCATCAGTGAGGAAAGACTGTTGCCCAGGAGCAGATTTCTACAATTCTGTTGGCCTTCAAAGGCAAAATGACTTCCCTGGAAAAGCTACAAAGATGATGGAATAAGCCCTCTCCCCCATCCACAAAAGGCAGGTTAACAAGGAGCCATGAACAGCCAGCTCCAGAGAGCAAGACAGATGACTCAAGATTAAATCCTTGAACATGAATATATTTGGAGAGTGAGCAGCCCACACATCCCTTCTTCTGCCTTGGCTTTTAGGATGTCTAAGCTGCAGTTGAACTGGTGGTTGAGTCCCATACGTGGCAGTCCTGATCATCCACGTGCCGTTTACTGGAGCATTTTCTGTGGGGGGGTTCAAATGATGTTTCACCAGACCAGGGTTTGGGGACAGGTGGCTCCCCACTGCTTTTGCTCACAAAGATGGTTGGGATCTTAGGAGACAGTTCCAGCTCTTCCACCCGCTGCCCTGCAGGTGGCTGACAGTTCTTGTCTTTTGGGTTGTGCGTGGTGTTCTGGTGCTTCTCTCCTCCCCCTCTGGAGTGGACGGTGGGGAAGGGGAGATGCCGAGCGTTGCTCTGGGAAGCTGCATTTGGGGCACTGCTCCCCAGACGCGTCTGAGCCACCGGGATCTCATCCATGGACTCGGCTGACTCGGAATGGTAGTCAGCTGGAGGACCTGCGGCCTGGACGGGACCGTTGCTGCCTGTGGGTGTGACGATTTTGGGAGGGGCAGCCGGCATGGGAAGGCGAAGGCTGGAGGACGAGGCAGTTGAGGAGGTGGCACCTGTGATGGAAAGTTCTGCAAACGTAAGAGGAGGAAGAGGGTGTTAGGAAATGATATTTCCCTCCTTCAGCAGCAACGGTGGGGAACCTCCAGACCACAGACCAAATTAAGTCTGGAAGGGCTCGTAATATGCCCTGTGAAGACATCTTCCACAAACCACACATGACCTTATATGTGGTATCAGATGTGGGCAGGTAGAGATGTGGCTGCAAATCAATAATTGGAAACCTTAAAGTGTGCCCCTGATTGTTCCTTGGCAAGTGAGGCTTGCCATCAGCATCAATCACCTGATTGGTGGTGATAACAAGCCTTGCAGGGATTGGCTGTGCTTGTGAATTACTAACTGGCATGTTTCAATTAGGAACTCTACAGTGCAGCCAATAGTACTGACCAGCATTTACACTAGTAAGTTCTGTTGCATCACCTGATGACTGACAGGAACTGACAGGCAGGCCACCTTGCCCACCTACCATACTCAGGGGAACTCTGGATCAGGCCCAGCAGCTGGATCCTATCCCCCACCCCTGTTCCACAAGAAAGGCCAAGAGGTAAACAGAACAGAGCTCCAGTCTCCATAGGCTTTGGAGTATGAATCTACTGGAGTAGAAAGAAGTGAGCCAGAGAAAGGAGAGGTGGCAGCTCTGCAGTTAAATCTGGAATCTACTGATTGGTCAGCTAGTGGTCACATGTGACAATAAGAGTTATATGGTTTCTGATTTGAGAAGAAATGCTCCAATGTTTAGAGGCTGTGCAATGCTGCAAGAAGAGAAAAAGAGGTGCCTCCCTGAAGGCTGTTTGGCCTGGAAAAGAGTTTTCCACAGAACTCTGATCAACCTAAGACAGCTGCGGTTATGGATCTCTATGGCATTATCTTACTTTCCCTATTTTATTGGGGGGGGGGGACATAATTATAAAAAAGAAAAAGAACTGTGCTGTTTAAAACAATTGTACAAAACATGTCTATAACATCCTATATAATGCCATGTCCAAAATTTCTATACACTGAAAGGTTATTTATTAAACTAAGAAAATGCCTGCCTTCATATACCATTCATGACCCCATAAACTCTATTCAAATACTTTCTACTTCTGACTCTCTCCACCTTTTCCTTTTACCTGGTTGTAAAGCTGGAAGAGAGGACCATGGGCCATCAGCCATCTTGGATCTTTCTTCTGACACAGAAGAGGGGACCTTATGCAACTTCTTTCTCCTTTTCTTCTTCTTCTTTTTCTGAAGTTACACAACAAGACAAATCCGCTTTAAATCATTGCAATTTTAATGGTTAGAGGAGGGGTGGCTAACCTTTTATTGGCCCAAGGCCCAGATTCACCCTTGGCCAGTCCACTGGGGTTGAATGCCAGTGGTGTGGCCAAAATACACTCTCATGCTACACTCATGGGAATAATCACACAGCCTCCTGCTTCAGCTGATCTGTGCCGATCAACTGAAGAGGGAGTGTTATCACTCCCTTCCTGCTCATAAAATGATTAATCTGATGACCAGGGAGGAAGTGAGTTGTGTTTCCAATAGGGAGTGGGCTGAGCAGAGAGAAACAAGAAACAACAATGGCTTTGCAACTGCCACAACAGATGGGGACTTGGAGGCAGGGAAAAATGCTTTGGGTGGTTAGCCAATCCCGGATTAGAGTGACAAATAAGGACCTGGATGACCAGAGTTAAAATTCCCACTGAGCCTTGAAGCTTGCAGGGTGGCCTAGGAGCAGTCACTCTGAGGATGGGGGGGGGCAGTGAGCAAGGGCAAAGAACAATGTGGTCCCACTGAGCCCCTTTAAGGAAGGAGGGAGGAGAGATAAAAAGTAAAACAATGAGCAAGGTTGTAGGTATCAAACTAGCACCAGTTCCTTCCATTTTAAAATAGTTTTATAACTGATGATTGAGAGTCAGTGTGATGTAGACATTAGAATGTTGGTCTGGGGCTTGGGAGATTCAGGTTCAAATCTCTTCTCAGCCATGAAGCTCACTCAGTAATCTTGGGCCAGTCACTATTTTTCAACCTCTGTGTGTGTGTGTGTGTGTGTGTGTGTGTGTGTGTGTGTGTGTGTGAACTGCCTAGAGGAGGGTTACTGTTTTTTACAGTTAAGTGGTATACAATTTTAAAAATAAAATAATAAATACCCTCAGAATGAGAGATGATTTTCCATGAAAACATGGAAAAGAAGGAGAAAGTGCACATCTGACCCTTTTCATATTTAGCCTCAGTACAACAATGCTTTCAGTTTAAGAGCATTCAGAACACCATTCCTCATACTGCCATCAAAGTATGAATTTTGTAATTTTGCTTCAGTGGAAGGATACAAGCAGATAAAGGGCCACTAACCACAGAAGGGAAGATGTCAAGGATACAAGTTCAGCTGTGAATGATAACAGCTGCAGATGAAAGAGGAAGTGTGGCATGATGACTTATGCCCCAAGATCAGGCGCAGCAGCACAGCCCCCAGCACAAAAGACTAGAATTCACAGCTCTATCTCTCACCTGTGGCTGGTCTCCATCTTGCACCTCTGATTGCTCAGGGGTGAGGATGAGCTTGGTGTCTGAGCCATCGCTGCGAATGCAGAACTTGGTTAGGCTGAAAACAGAACAGGCAGTGCTGATTTCTTACATACCAATCCATCTACAATGCAATAAATAAAAGCTTCACCTCCTTTGTCGGCCCATCAAGCCTTTGCTACTGGAGTTCTAGTCTGAACTCCCAGAATTTCTTCAGAAAGAAGAAATGCCTTCAGTTTTTGTTTTTTTAAAATACAAAAACAAGAAGTAACAAAATAAAAAATTTACACCATGTAAATTATAATAAAGGTACCCCTGCCCGTACGGGCCAGTCGTGACTGACTCTAGGGTTGTGCGCTCATCTCGCTTAAGAGGCTGGGAGCCAGTGCTGTCCGGAGACACTTCCGGGTCACGTGGCCAGCGTGACGAAGCTGCTCTGGCGAGCCAGCACCAGTGCAGCGCACGGAAACGCCGTTACCTTCCCGCTATAAAGCGGTACCTATTTATCTACTTACACTTAGGGGTGCTTTCGAACTGCTAGGTGGGCAGGAGCTGGGACCGAATGACGGGAACTCACCCCGCCGCGGGGATTCGAACCGCCGACCATATGATCGGCAAGTCCTAGGCACTGAGGTTTTACCCACAGCGCCACCCGCGTCCCCGTAAATTATAACAGTTTAACATAATTTCCCTCTTCATGTGAAATCCATTTGCAATGTGGAGAATTTCTGTATATTTCATCTTAATATTATAATTTGTATTTAATCTCTTTTCCATAATTTGAGGAAATGCTTTGATAAAAGTTGCTCCATGTGTCCCTTTAGTAACATTTATACACAGGGAAACTTCTCTTATAGCCCATTCACACAAATAGCTAACCTCTCTACTTGTACCTATGAGATTATGTACATTGAGAATGGTGTTATGACACCTCAGATGCCTGGAAAAACTGGAAGTGCTAATTTTTCCTCCCCTCAGAGTGACTTCATTAAATTACCTGCTGTGACTCTAGAACAGCTTCTAGATAAGCTCAGTTATATGAAAAGAAACTTGGCATCAGTTTTACTCACTCTTTCCCAGATGCTAATCCTGTAGAGTCTTCCACCTGGATCTCAGGATTGGTATATCCAAGGCTTCCTACATAAAACTGCATTTCCTGAAATGTGCAAGAGTTATTTTAAAACAGAGGCAAGTGAACAACCCAGGCATCCTGGCAAATTAGTTTCCCTCTCTTTATTGTAAGTCAAAATTACTGTAAAACCCTGTTTCTACAAATGCCTCCATACTGTGGGGCAAGGAAGGAACATTTGGTTATTTAGCTCAGGTACCTGCAGATTTCAACATCATCAATACTTTTTAAAAGCTTGGTCCTATAATATATTTTCCCAGAAGGAGGTCCCAGTATGTTCCATGGGGTTTGTTCCCAAGTAAACATGCATAGATTGCAACATCTTAAAAAATCTCAACCAAAATAAAAATGAGAGCCACTTGCATATAGTTCATTTTTTCTAGTTGTATTTTAGATGATAAAAAGATGAAAGGCTTGGGCAATAGTTTATGAACTATATAAAATTATGCTGTGTTTAGTTGAGCACCAACACTATCAATCACTTCATTTAAATGTCATTAGCTCCCTATTAATGCCATGTTCAAATCATGGCTTGCACCTCCCTTTGACAGCTTGGTTTTAGTCTGCACAAGTTTCTGCATAAGTTTCTTGCATATTTGAAATTCAGCTCAAAGCTAGATTCGAGTATACAAGCTAAACTGTCTCTCACCATGCAGCACTGAGAGACTATGGAAGATCACTTTGTACCCAAAGTGCACAAAATCCACTTGGAATGGATGATTTCTTTAAATTGTACAACTGAATTTATTGTCAATATGAATACTGTCTATACATTCCAAGACAGGATTGATCAGGCATATGCTGCATGAGAATCAATTTTTTTTAATTTTTTTAAAAATTATTCTTTTTTAAAAAGTTGTAAATGCCGTGTTTCTCTTAAAAGAATAATTTGGTCAGTATTAAATGATCCAAATATAAGGATCATTTATATAAACCAAATCAATTCCCTCTGCTAGAAACATTGAGTTAAAGGAGATTTTTCTATCTATATCAGGGTTGGGAAATCCCAGGACTATGGGTGCAACTTGGCTTGGCATGGGTCCCAATTGGGCCCACAAGGTCATTTCATCCAAACCTGATGCCAGGTGTGGGGCATCAATTGGATCAGCTGCCCAACTGATTTCCCCGATCCCTGCAGAAAGCAGCTTTGCCAGCTCTTGAGAGAAAGACCTTTTATGCTAAGATTTTAAATACATTCCCAGTGTAGGTTTTAAAACACCACCACCACAGTGCTGCCTTTTACACTTCACCTCTAAAGAGCAGGCAGAGCACTTTGACTCTCAATTTCAGTAATGGGTGTTACCATGCTGAGACTGGAAGATAAGCTGCAGGAGCCAGCAAACTACTCTGTGTGCCTTGTCAGGTCAGATCCAGCCCATAGGTCACAGGTTGGTCACCCCTGCAATACCTGAATAGGCCTCACTTGAGGAGGGCAGGATTCTAGCTGCTTGACAGGATCCTTCATCTCCTGAGGGGGGCGTTGCTGCACAATGTATTCGTAGGTGGTCAATCGATGCCACACTAATGAAACGGAAAAGAGAAGAATTAAATGATAGAAAATCTGCCAGCTCAGGCACTGCATGAATAAAGGTGGAAAAGCTCAAAATTATTAACTAACATTCTCCTTATTGGTTCTCAATAAATAATACATTTTTCATTGTTAAATCAAAGAGTAAACACTGCATGCAAAATACTCCAATCCAAACAAAACAATCATGGGTGGTCCTTGGATAACTGTGTTGGGAGAGTACTATGAACTCCACTGTCTATCCAGACTTATCCAGACTTGGAATCTTCAAGCCTTGTCAGAGGAATTGGCCACTCTCCAGGCACCTGGCTTGAGTTCCTTGTTGACCTCACCGTCTGCGACTCCCGGCAAGATACAGGCGAGGCCTCTATCGGCGATCCTCCTCAAACGTGAGAAGAACACACCACTCTTCCCCTCCTCCCTGCCATCCCCAGGGAGGGGAAAGAGACAGACAGAAATGTATCTACATGCCTTTATTTCTGTCTTTTGCAGCAGTACAGAGAAACATGTCTGCACTCTCTTAACACCAACAGCAGAGAGAGAGAGACTCCACCCCTGTACTTCCAGTACAGTTCAGATGACACTCTGAGCTAACATCCGGTGCTCAGTACAGTGAATAGACTGTCCCTTTGTTCCCATGGTATAGTCCCAAACATCAACATCCTGTTTGGCTTTCCAGCCAGCTGCAGCTCGCTGCTGCATTGCTCCTTTTTCGTAACAAAGTGAATGTATGCCCCAGCCACCTTCACCTTCAGCTGCATTCACACTTTAGAAAGATATTTGAATGGGAAGGTACAATTGCCATTCTGCTTATTACTACCCCACCATTTGAAATTCAGGATAGACACACACTCAACCACTGGGGAATGGAAGCAGACAACTTGTTGGAATAAAAATGCTAAGAAGAGTAAGATGAATCTGAGCAGAGAGAAGAGAGACCAACTACATCAGCTTAGCTGGGACCAACTGCTATTTAGCTTCTCTTCTCCCAAAACTGCCTCCTCAGTGGCCAGTTCAGCTGGTCACTTATAAGGGGAATTATGTAACTTTAAGAGCCAGTGTGGTGTAGTGGTTCAGAGCGGTAGTCTCGTAATCTGGTGAACTGGGTTCGAGTCTCCACTCCTCCACATGCAGCTACTGGGTGACCTTGGGCCAGTCACACTTCTTTGAAGTCTCTCAGCCCCACTCACCTCACAGAGTGTTTGTTGTGGGGGAGGAAGGGAAAAGGAGATTGTTAGCCGCTTTGAGACTCCTGAAGGGGAGTGAAAGGCGGGATATCAAATCCAAACTCTTCTTCTTCTTCTAAGACTTAGTATCTGAATTTGCTTGTCTTTTCTCTTCTCTCATTTCCTTTTCCTTTTGTATTGTGCCTTAGATTGGAAGCCCGTGTGCAAATACTTACTTCTTTTTATAGTCTAGGCAGAGTATTTATATAGACAATAGAAAACATATCCCAGTTGCTCCTTACACAGCATGTGCACAGCGGGGGTTCCCAATTAACATGAACTGCAGGATACAAAGTGATACCTACTGAGGTAAATGTGGAAGATCAGCAGGTGACCCAACAGGAACAGAGTCAGCAGCCCCAGAAGAATCAGAACCCCAGTCAAACCCAAAATGGCAGGTCCTTGTGTCTCAATGGGAGCAGCAGGAAGGAACACAAACCACACATCCGTCTGGTTCTTCAGGCCTAGAAAACAGAATTATGCAAATAAGGAAACTGAAGCCAAGTCTGGAGCCATGGAACATCTGAAGGGGAGTGATACTGAGAAAGTGCAAAATACCTTTGCTGCTCAGATCAAAGGGAACAATTTCTAAGAAACTTTGAGCTTGAACATCTCTTTATAGATGTTAACTATTTAAGAAATTGCATCATGCCGCTCTTGATCATAGAATGCTGTAATAGTGTATGATAATTGGGATACTTAATCATTAGAGGTGCTCCGTGAGGGAACCTAGTTGAACAAAGTGTTCACATTGAGACAGTTCCTCATGCAGAGTGTGGGTTGATACCTTCAAAGTGCTGGTCTGTGCGCAGTCTCATGGGGTTAAGGAAGAACTCCACAAAAACGTAGCAAGCAATGAGTAGGATTAGGAGAAGGCCTAGGATGGCAGATATCACGCTGTTCAGAAAAAGCCTGCCAAGGAAATAGAAGGTCAGTTAGCACTACTCTGTATGTTGAATGATCCGGGTTCTAGCATTATGAGAGGAAGAAGGTCCTTCCCATCTACTTTCTCCATACCATTCATAATTTTATACAACTTGCTTTTCTTTCTAAACTAAAAAGCCCCCAATGTTATGGTCTTTCCTCATAAGAGAGTTGCTCATGCAACTTTTTCCTGCTCTACAACATCCTTTTTGAAAGTCCATTCCCAGAACATGGCACTCCGAGAGGTCACACCATAGATTTGTATAACAGCATTATGATATGGCAGTTTTGTTTTCAATTCTGTTCCTAATGACCCCAAACATGGAATTCGTATTTTTATAGCTAATGCACACTGGGTTTGTGTTTTTATTGAACTATCCACCATGACCCTTAGATCCCTTTCCTGGTCAATCATTGTCTGCTCAGACCACATCAGTGTATAAGCGAAGTTGGGAATTTTTTTTTGCCTCAAAGGCCAGAGGGATGTGCATGTACTGTGGCACACACTACAGAACTCTATCCTAATTTAAGTTTGACTTGTGACACACATGCCAAAAAAGGTTGGCATCACCTACTTCAGAGCTACTAAAAGAGGACAAAGCTTAACCTTCAGTAGCCAGAAGGAACAGAGCAAGAAAGTGAGCTCTATGTCCAGCTGTTTGAGTTAGGGTTCAAAATAAGCATTTGGACAGAGATCCCTAATATTTGGCTAAATAAGTTCTAATCTGTGCTCCCTTTTAAAAGCTACTGAAGAAGTAGGCATGCAATTCTGGCTGCAAACGTAAGGGTCTCTCTGATTTGTATGGAGTATGCTGTAATTTTGAAAAGGAGAGAAACTAGGTATTTGGACAATAGTGGCTGAAGCACAAGGCACAGGGATGATTCAACAGTCTTGCACAGTAGCTTTGCTTGTGTGGATTAATGCTGTGAAAGACATGACCCATACCAATAATTCCTTTCTCCCACACAGTTGTTGAGCCACATGCAGTGATGATCAAATCCACACACACACTTGTTGCAGGTCCCACAGTGCTTTGATCTGGAGCTCCTAACAATAAGAAAGGAATGTTCATGTTAGAGTGGATAAAACCTGCAAAACAGAACTAATTACAGTTTGTTGCTCATGCCTCTCACAGTCTGGGATGCTACGTTAGATGCCTAAAACACAAAGAAAAGGGGAAGAATAGCACACCTAAGTCTACTAAAGACCAACATTACACACTCTCTTTCTTTCTCTGTTTCTTTCTCTCAGGCTACAAACCCAATTGAGCCTACTTATATATTTTGCAACAATGCAACTCCCACTTAAATGCAATGAAGCAGCACGAGACCATTGCTCTTTTCTTAATTGCTGTTGACTTTTATGCTTCCTGCCAGCACACCTGAGCAAGATCATTCTAGCCTCTCTCTTAATGCTACAATAAAAATACTGAAAGACGAGTATGTTGGGCAAGCCAAAATCCCTACCTAACCACTGTGTCCAATGCACAAACACAATGGTGCTGGTGGTTATTGTGCTGTCCATGACTTCCTGCCACCAATGTAGCAGAGCCACTGGCTTCCAGTGAAATGAAGCAACAACAAAAACACAGGACCCTACCAACAGGAAAAATCATTGCCCTGGCAGTATTTGTTTCCATAACTTGAACTGAGGAAAAATTAAGGACTGAACTGCTTCTGGAACCACAAATGGGTATTTAGTTGACAGCCTTGTGCTCAATAAATCTCCAGTTCTCCAATGAAGGTAGAATATAACTCCACAACTATTACACATATGCTTCATCTGATATTTCCAATACTTGACTGCTGTCTGTGAGAGGATTCAATGCAATAAACTTACAGAAAACATAAGGAAGAGAAAGACTGTTACTTACACATTGACATCACAGATGTGACAGTGGCGGTTTTCAATGACGTGAGCATGCTGGCTTCGATTGAAAGTAGTGAGTGGCCCCTGGTAATTCTTCTCTCGCACACCGTCATCAGCTGGGTCAATAGAAACTGCTGTAAGATGAACTACTAGATGGCAGAGAAAAAACACTCCGGGACACTGAAGTGGACACAGTTAAGGGTTGTCTCTACAAATATACTTCTCATTTTCAGGGTCCCATTTAAGCGGGCAAAATATCAGTTTTTAATCTCTTCAGTTAAGAAAAAGGTCTCTTTTGTCACCAAGTGAGTCAAAGGATTCAAATTACCATTCACTCACAAAGGCACAGGAGAAGTAAAATTAACAAGGGATGTGGGCAGCTTTGAGAGCAAAAGGACACAGCAAAAGGGCATGAGCCATTAGTGTACAGAAAATTGCATTTATTCTTTCAGAAAGCATAAGATATTACTCAAATGCAACAATCCTACAAATTGCAGTAAAGTAAGGGTATAGTCTGAACGAGAGGAGCACTCAGTGATTTTGCTCACTAAAGGTTTTCTACCATTCCTAAATAACCTCACCAGTAATTGTGACAGCTGTATTTGCAATACTATGCTGAAACATCAACATGTAAGGATACAATATACCCAGCAGGAACCCAGTGCGCAGGCAGGAGTGGCACAAGGACACCAAAGCCAACCACTGCAAAGAAGAGGTAGAGCAGCCAAGCAACAAACTGGAATGGATGTGGAGGCCAGCTCCAGCCATTTCTCCGGGCATGCTGGGACTGGACCTCAGGAGCTGCTTCATCACTCTTCTCCGGTGCTGTCTTATTAGGTGGTTTATTGCAGATGTTCATCTACCAGAAGCAGAAAAGAAAAATGCTTTCTTGAATGAGGCCTAGAAGACAAATTTTACAGGGATAAAACCTCTCTCAGTCAAAGCTTACTGTGCAGAAAAGGCCTGTCTAAACACCAGAGAGGTGGCAACATAACGTGCCACAGCTTGTGTAGCTTTATTTATCTGAAAGATCAATTGCATTGCCCAAATATACCCACTTGACTACTCTGATCTGCGGAACTGGCACTGTTGCAGGTGCCACATAATATAATTTGTTCTACATTTGTAGAAAATGGATCTTTAAGTCTGGCAGGACCCACACTTTGGAACCTCCTGCCTATCGACATCAGGCAGACATCTTCACTGTCCTCTTTTCAGTGCCTGCTAAACACAGTTTTCTTCAGACAAGCCCAACCTGATTTGTAGAATGTTCATGTGTTTTAATCTGTTTAGTTTATTGCTGATTTTTTAAAAAAAACCATTTCAAACAGTTGCTTTTAACGGTTTCTACTGATAACGTTATTGTTCTGTAAACCACTTGGAGGTTTTTAAAAAGCAAGCAGTGTATAAAAATTATGAAATAAATAAATAATAAAAAGACCACCCTATAAGACAATACTGCAGCTTGCCTTGTCTCTTTGGAGGTTTGCTTAGACCAGGTCTAAAGGTTACATCTGTTATACTGTTAGGCGTTGAGATAGGTGCAATGTTGCCAAGTGTGCTATTGCTCTAGGTGAGCACTGTGTAATGCTTTGCATCCCAACTCCCATAGCTAAATGAGTATGTGTGTTTTAGTGCAGTGGAAACATATCTCACCAAACATAAGTTGTTCTGAAGGAAAGTTTTCCCTACCCTGTCCATATGTCTGCCTTTAACCAGTATGTATGTCTAATGACTTTCTGCATTTATGCTAAGTACTTTGACAAGCAAACAGAGGGAAGAGGAGGACTGGATTATCTCCACAAGTTCAGCTACTTTGTCTTCTGCACAAATCTAATACAAGCACCCTTACTTGATATTTATTACAAACAAGCAAAGACATCACATGAAAACTCTAAGCTTCACAAGGGGTGTGTAACCTGGAGTAGCCCAAGGCCATGGAAGACTATAAAAGTTGCAGAAGTCATGGAGGCTTCCCTTACCCCAGCCGCAAGATGGTGGCCTCAGTTTCTCAGTGCAGGCTCCTTTAATCTGATCATGTAGCTCTTAAAATGTTCTCATAAGGCCCACAGTCCTTTTCTCTGTAGATAGTCAGAGTAAATTAGAAGGATTAAATAATATCAAAAACAATCTTTTGAAAAAATACGATACATAAAGGCTTCTGTGCCAAAGCCTTCAATACAAAAATGATACTTTACATTTTAAGTAATACTGTTTTTAAAAACAATTTTGTATCTTTTGCTGGGTACTTTTTGACCCATTTCATCTCTATCCAGTGAAGACAGGTGTGATGGAAAAGCCCACCAAATAGGTCATCCTTTATTGCAAAGCCCACTTCATTCTCCAATATATGAAACTAGCTGAACTACAAAAGCTAAAAAGAGGCAAGCTATCCACTGTCTGCTTTGGCTGGTGAAAATGGAACACAACAGACACTTCTACAAGAGGTGAAAATTCATGATTCTCCTTTAACAGAGGTTTTTTGGTTTTTTTAAGCAGAGGCTAAAGCAACTGATTTTATGCATTGGCAGAGGAGTGACTTTTGATGCCACTCCTTAGGGAACACAACACTAGTGTATTGCCAGGTCTCCTAGACACTTTCTTATAAATACACACTACAACACAAGGACTGCACACGTGTGCTCACAATACTCAAATACACAACACCCAAATTTTCGTAGTCAGGGACTGCAAATTTTTTTTGAAAGAGAGTCTCAAGTGGCAACCACAGAAAGCTTGTGTAGTATGTAGTATTGTCTGGATGTCTCTAGTTAAAATCTGATCTCAATCATGTACGCACTAGATGGGTTTAGAGAAGCTATTTTTTTTCTGATCCAGACTTCTTCATTTGGAAAACAGAGATAGTAATATTAGACTGTTTTACAGGATTGTTGTGAGGATTAAAAGAAACTGTTGTAAACATTCATATTATTAAGAATCACAGCAGATGATTAAGGAGACAAAAATATATAAATCTATAGCTCTGCTAGACAGCACTTAACAGAAGCACAGGTAGTACTGTGCCCAGAGCTCAGAAACTGCTCACGCTAATGAAATTCCCTGTCGCAAAATGTGCTTAGAACAATGAGAGTTTTGAACACTGTCTACCACCTTAGTAAGAACTAGCTGGTAAGTGGGTGTTTAAAAGTTATCAAAGGCTAATTGAGGAAGGAAATATAGTGATCTGGTTGGTTGGAACTGGAAGCAAACATATTGTCTCCAAGCTGGGAAGAAGGGGAGTTATTTTTTCACATGCCTTTCCGAGTTCTGAAAAGTGAAAACTGAGGCACCTTTCAGAGAAACAGCAGCCCATGCCTTAGAAAATTAGGTGTAGTATATCAAGAGATGTTCAGAGGCTACTAGTATGGAGAAAATAAAGTGTCAGTTCATAAATCACAACTGTCCAAATGCCTCAAATAGGATTTAGGAAAAAGCCAGTCAGTGGAAGGAAAGCACAAATAATGGAAAACTTGCATTTTCAGTTCTCAACATGCTACGCGGTCCAGCCATGCCCAGGAAGCTCAGTTAAACATCAAGAGAGCCGTGGACTCAAAAAGGTTGAAAACCTCTGGTCGAAAGTGTCTAGCCTCCTTGAAAATAAATCTGGATGTCTGAACACTGAATAATAAACAGGTTGTCTTGAAGCACCCAGTGTATAACTATACCTGTAACACAGGATAACTAAGACTTCATCCATCTGATGAAGTGGACTGTAGTCCAGGAAGGCTTATGGCCATAATAAATTTGTTAAGTCTTCAAAGTCCCACAAGCATTTAAAAAAAAAAACTTATACTATTGTGTGTCCCAATCAAAGGGGCTCACTCCTAGGAAAGTGTGCACAGATAACTGCCTGCATAACTTCCGAGTAAACGTGTACAGGATCGTGCTTGCTATTCACTTCCGTAGAACTTTTATTATAATTCTAGCACTAATTAAACAGAAGTAGATTTTTAAAAAATTAAAATAGATTTAAACTCGACAGCCAGAGAGAGAGAGAGACCAGCTCTTCTCAAGCCAAGACGCCGGTGATAGCAGAGTCCCTTCCTCCATCCCAAAACATACTTCCATAGAGGTTCGTGGAAAACCACGAGCACCCATAAGTCCACGATCCCCCTCCCCCGGCCGGGAAAGGCCTCACTCCGGCGGCTGTATAAATCCAACCCCCACCCACCGGGGGAAGGGGGGCCCGAGTCCGTCCTCCTCACCTTCCCCCCCCAGCTCAGTGGCAGTTCCGGGCGGCCACGCACCCGCCTCATGCCCGGGATCGGGAGGGCGCTGAGGGGCCCCCTTCCTCAGGGCAGGCCCTGCTGGACCAAAGGCTCCTCGGCGCGGGTCAGGCCGCGGGGCCCGTCTCCATGGCGACAGCAAGAGCAGCGGCCCGACTCCTCCCCCATCCTTCCAAGCCCCGCCCCGCCTCTCTCTCCCTGCCGCTCGCAGTTTCCTCAGCTATCCCCCAGGTAGCCCGCCCCCTCCTGGCAGGCACAGGGTACTGCAGCTCTCGCCGCGAAAACACGGGCGTATCCGGCGGCTTCAATTTTTTTGGCACCCGAAAGTCCTAATGCTCGTCGAAGGCCAACGGGCTCCTTATCACGCTGCTCGCTTCGAAAGAAGACTCGTTCGTTCCTCACAGCCCCACACAAACCTCGTTTCAAATACAGAGGGGACCAACGCCTCCAGCTTGAAGCAAAAGGCACACCAACTCCGGACCAAAAGTGCCGAAAGAGAAAAGTTTCTTCTCCTGCTCATAATATTAGAACTCCTGGACATGCAATAAAGCCGAGTGTCTGAAGATTCAGGAGAACCAAAAGAAAATGCTTCCTCACACAGCACGTAGTTGTCAGTCATATGGCTGTGGGGTGGGGGTTTTTTAAGTTGGAATGTATACTTTTGTTTATATTTTGTGTTATTATTTATTGCATTTGTATCCCACATCTTCCTTCAAGGAGCTCAAGATGGAATACAGTTTTCCTCCTCCATTTCCCACAACCCTGTGGGGTAGGTGAGGATGAGAGTGAGTGACAGGCCCAAGGTCACTCAGTGAGCTTCATGGTCAGGGACGGATATGGTCTCCCAGTTCCTACTCTGACACTCAAACCCAGGCATCCCCAAACTTGGCCCTCCAGCTGTTTTGGGACTATAACTCCCATCATCCCTAGCTAACAGGACCAGTGGTCAAGGATGATGGGAACTGTAGTCCCAAAACATCTGGAGGGCTGAGTTTGGGGACCACAACATTGCACTGATTGCCTACAAGGGAACTTCCATTTGTACTATTTCATTTCCTCAACTTTTAAGATTACTTTATTTGCTTTCTGCGTTGGCTGCGAATTCTCCTTGCACTTTTGTTGCTCCTTTTATGTTTATTTTGATACTAAAAAGAAAACGCCATTCAGTTGTTAATGGTGTTTTACAGAAAATGGTTTCTCTTTTTTGTATTTGCTATTTTTTAAAGATGTTTTAACCCATGTTGAAAACCGTTTATTTTGTTTAGCTGGTATAGAAATTGATTAAATAAATGGAATTCACTAGTACAAGTTGTAGTGATGGTCTCCAACTTGGTTGGTTTAGAAGATAAGTCAAATTTATAGAGAATAATGGATACTAGCCACACAATGGTTGTGCTCTACCTCCATAATATTGGAGGCAGTATTTTGTTGGAGATATCAGTTGCTGGGAATCACAAGCAGACTTGCTTATGTCCTGCTTATGGCTTCCCATAGGGAACTAGTTAGCCACTGTGAGAACAAGATGCTGGAGTAGGGGGCCCATTGGCCTGATCCGGCAGGACTCTTGTTATGTAGTGACACTTTTTCTTCCATGTCACTCATGTATCTCAGAATATCAAAGACACAGTTGCCTCTGAACTTATGTAGAAAGTCTTGCACCCCCTACAACCACCCACCTGAAATTAAATGACAGGACTTCTGTGTGCACCCCTGTGTGCACAGGGGTGGTCAGCTTTAGAGTAACTCCCTAAGGGGGTTGCATCGGCAGTGGGCAAAGCCAGAGACAAAGAGTGTTCTGGATTAAGTAATCTGGAATAGAGACTCCTGATTCAGCTTTCACCAGATTAAAGTCCCAGTCCTGTGCTAGTCTACTCAGATGTAAGCCACACTGAGTTTGATGGTATTACTCTCAAATAGATATACAGAATATATTTATTTGTTTGTTTGTTTGTTTGTTTGTTACAGCTATTGTTCTGGAAAGAAAGTGAAAGCTATTTATTTTTTACTTTAGTGTGCTATACAAACAGGTATGGCAGAAGCATACCAGCTTGTTTTCAGATAGCTAAGGAAAATCATCTCTTCCCTACAACCAGGGGAAAAGTTGTTTAAAAAATCAATTTATGTTTATCAAATAAAATAATGGTGCAATTGTTCTCAAACTACATAGAAAAAAAAGGAGAGGGAACTCACTTAAACAAGAAAAATGAGGAACAGAACAGGAAGGAACTCTGATGAAGCAGAAGAATAGGGTAGTTTCAGGTGATGGACGCTGCATAAAATGAGATTGGGGGCCACTTGGAGTGCTGGTTGCTGACCTGTGCTCTAGCACTTCTTTTCTTACAAACTGAATACTTATTTGGTAAGAGTAGATATATGAATGTTATCCACATGTACACAACACGTGTGAATACTGTCTCAAAATACTTGTTTCTGTTCCTTTTGTACAAAATCAGAAAATGAGTTCAAAAACCTGGTATCTACAAACATGTTGAATTTAAACTTCTTTTTTAAAGAGCAATTTCCCTAGGCAATAAAAGTGGCTTTTAGAGTTCCATATTATCTCAACAATTTATTCTGAAGGTTGTACTTACATTAAATGACTAAAAAGCTTCCATTGTGGCTCCAGTAAGGCTATACACACAGACGCTTCGTTTTTGCCTGAAAACCAGGACACTCTGTCAAATGCAAAAGCTTGCATACCTTCACCAGAAAAGGCCCCAAATGAAGAAAAAACCCAACAACTTCCCTCTTGGATTACTGCATTTCTTTCACTTAGGCTGTACTGGACTCCATTCTCTCTCCTGAGGCAGCAGCACTGATGGAAACTGACTGGCTGGGAAACATGAAGAAATCTCTAAA
The DNA here is from genome assembly GCF_964188315.1 of Podarcis muralis. Lineage (NCBI taxonomy): Eukaryota > Metazoa > Chordata > Lepidosauria > Squamata > Lacertidae > Podarcis > Podarcis muralis. The sequence goes on along the minus strand of NC_135661.1, from coordinate 45,743,371 downwards.
TAGAGCTACTGGAGTAAATCCAAAACACTGGAAGAAACCTAATGTGCAAAATATTTAAAAACAAGTGGGTTGCCACTCCCTTTCTGGCCTATGACGATGTGGAAGCTGTGCAAGGCCACACCCTATCCAGCCTTCAAAATAAAAACCCCATTTAAAAGTTGAAATACACAGAGAGAAATAATGGAGTACGTATTTTCCTTGAAGAAGGGGAGGGTACTGAAGCGAAGACATTGAACGGGGCTAGCAAGCTTTAATCAGACGACAGACAAGGGAAGTTGTATTTTAAGGAACAGACGTCATCCTTCCTTTCTTCTTTATCTTCAATGTTCCCCTTTCCTTCTCTAACCAGATGCTACTTCCAATTTGGGTCATGGGGTGGATGAACCCCCCCCCCCCCCATTCCTAGCTTCTTCTTTTTTAAGAGTGCTTCTAGCATATGTAAGATACGAGACAAAATGTTCAGGCAGTATTCTCATGTTTTGTGAGAAATCAGGCCACTCTCCCCTTTTCATTGTTTTACTTCTGCTCCACCACAACCCCAGAAAAATTCCTGTAGACCCCCATAATGTGAGAATGCACCCTCCCCAAATCTCTTCCTGTTCCTTCTGATCATATTTTCAGGGTAATGGTGCACCTCAATGCTTTTCTCCCTCCTGTTCTCAGCATCTTATTTATTTATTTAACTAACTAATTAAATTGCATCCTGCCCTTCGGGATACGAATCTGTCCAAGGCCAAGGGATATTAAAAAGTCACCAGGATATTTCTCACACTGCAGTTGATCATAGATCTTATTTAGCCGAGGATGGAAAAAGTTCAGTAAGAGCAGGCCATGAGGTGGTCTTTGCTGCCTCTCCTGAAATCCTTCCTGCAGGACAGCTGATGGAGATCACCTTGGGGAATGTCCAGCAGTTTGGCTTGAGTGCAGGAAGCGTCTGATGTCTCCAATGCCCTCAAGCAACTTGGCCTCACACTCCAATCAGCTGGGGCTGGGGGTGAAGCAGCGAGCTGGGGGTAGTGGGTCAACATGCCCTAGCATGGTTGCTTCCAGTTGTTGTCTTCCAAATGCAGGGCTATGTGCTAATATTTCTGCTGTAGGAAGGCGGGGTGCTACTTCTGTGATGCCCATCCTGTCCATGTCCTCTTGCAAAACAGCTCCCCTCACCACTCTGCCCTGAATTGGGGGCTAGATGCCACCAGTAAGGTATACTAAGCGCCTCTCCCTAAACAAAGCCCCCTGAAGACATTCCTATGAAGCCAAAGTGGAGAACCAGCAGGAGGTCACCTCCACCTTCTGTTGCTGCTGGTTTATTTTAAGGGGGAGGCTGTCAGGCCCTCTGTCCCCTCCCGCTGCAGGAAGCAGCTTCAACCCCAGGCCCAGTCTTGTTCCCTGTCTTCCCTCCAACCATCCTTTCTCTTCCTTGCTTGGAGATACCACTGGTCCTTACCATTAGTTTAACTTGCCCCCCCTGTCCCTGCTTCCAAGGAGGCTCTAATAGCCTTGTGCCGAAGAATAAATACGTTTCCAGGAGTGCTACAAATCCACAACTCACAAAGATTTGAAAAAGGGATTTCCAGCTCCTTCATCAAAGGACGTCAGATTCACAAGAAGCCAGTGCAGGGTCTTTTGGGTAGTGGTGCTAGGTTTCAGAAATTCACTGCAAAGGGAGGCCCATCTAACCTCATCAATTCAGCTTTGTTGTTATAGAGGACAGGGAGGCATACAATTGTGTATGAAATACTTACACACCACCTTTCGGCCAGAGGTTCCTACCTGCCAGTTTAAAAATAAAAATACACCAGGATTTAAATGAGAACTTCTTTCAAACACCTCAACTAGCCTCTTATTCTCTTTGCCTTAAATGGGATGCAATCTTTTGTGAACTCTGGCTTTAATTATTGTTTTGACTGTTGGAAGCTTATTGCTTGTTTTGTATTTTGGTTTTATTTACTGTGCCCACTTAGAAATGGGTCAACAAATGTGAAAGGTACAAGTTGTGATGATATAAAATCAACTTCAGCCACAAGCACTCTCATAGACTCTTACAGCCTTTTGGGTTTTTTTAATGAACCATTTCTTAAAACTCTGCAGTGCCTCCACCCTTAGATTCATATTACAGCATCACTTTATAAAGATATTTACACACCTCCAGCATCCAAGAGGTCCCCTCCCCACTTGCCACAAAGCAGATGAAGGCCAAGTATCTGCCTGGCAACAGTTCCCCTGAAACAATTGAGCCTTACAGTGCAGATGGAGAACCTGCGACCCTCCAGGTGCTGTGAGACTCCAAATCCCATCAACCCCAGGGAGCATGGCCGATGGTCAGGAATATGGGGAGGTGGAGTTTGGCAGCAACTGGGGGAGACACAGATTCCACAGCCCTGCCTTATAGTGAACTGCTGTCACAGAAGGGGAGGGTCAGCAGAGAGAAGAAACCCCTGACGTTTCTGATTGGTTAAAAAGAAATCACATCCCTGATAAGCAGCCACATGGAGACAACAGGTGGCATGATATCTATTTCCATGAGCACAGCTAAAAACGCTTCATCTGACGGCGTTCCTGCCGACGCTGCTTCTTTTCGTTGGGCTCTTGGTTGGCGGCTGAAGAATCTGCAGTGAGCCAAGGCCCTAGGATGTTAACCCAGAGGAGATAGAGTGCTCGACCCGGAGCCTGCAAAAAAAGAGAGAGAGACAAATATCTTTTTTTTTTACAGATCCTTCAGGTATGCAGCAACCCAAGTTACAAAATATATATATACCATTAACTATTTTCATACTAGAATGGTATTCTATTAGTTGCTATAAATAATAGGTGGTCTGAAACCATGTTCCTTTGTCATTGCATGCAAAATGAAGTCTGACCAAACAAAGTAAAAGCTATTTATCGTCATGTTTTTTCTTCTCACTCTTATTTCATAACCCAATTTTTCCATAAGCGTGAACTTCCAGGCCTGAACTTCTTTAACAAGATTGAGAAGCCTGACACTAATTCTCATTTCTCAAAGCTACCCCTTAATCTCTATAGGACAGCATCAGAAGGGCAGTTGATTCAACAGTTCTCCTTGCACCTGGAATCTGGAGAAAAACTAGGACTTTTATTCAAACATCGTAAGATGTTGGATCAAGCCAAAGGCCCGTCTAGTCCAGCATGCTGCTCTCACAGGTGAACCAGACGCCTGCACCAAAAATTCCCAGCAAACTGGGGTTCTGAGCTTTATTGCCTCCAACAACAGACATGGTATTTACAGACTACCTCTTTGCAGAAATGACCTTTTACAGTCCTCTCCCAATTATTCGTTTCCAAAAAAGAAGAATAAAACGTTGTTTTGAACACAGATAAGAGTATAAGGTTGATCCAGGCAGGTAGTGGCTGGGATCTGCAGACACAGTGGAAAAGGAAAGTTAGAGGTTCATTATGTACCAAACAATGGAGCTAGAAAGACTCACCAAGAGCCAGAAGTACCACACATAGAGGGAAAAACAGCTGAGGACTTGGATTATGGCTGTAAGCAAGATCACATCCTTCAGATGCCTGAGGATAAACAAGAAGAAGCTGGTGTTTACGGGTTCAGAGCATAAAAGCCTTGCCTAGCCCTGTGGTCCCAAAACCTTTCACTAGCAGGAAGAGCTACAGAAAACCATCTCTGCCATAGAGTCTGGAGGAGAGGGGCTGCAGGCAGGGATGGCATGGGAGTGGTGGTGGTCTCTCTGTGTGTGTTCCAGAAATAGCCTGGTTAAAAACAACATGAAATATGACTATTTGATGCTGGCGCATAAGGTTCACTCGCCTAATCTATAGGGATAACAATTCAAAAACCTTATTGCTCACTAGGGAGCAAAATGCTGCCCCTCTTGGCTTCACCTCCCTAAACACAGCAAGATCCCTTAAGAGGCCACTGTGCTTTGCTGTCTTTCTCAGTCGCCTCTAGCGATGCCACTGATGCTGGAAGTGCCAGGGCAACAAAGGCATCCGGTATAGTATTTTCTGAGAACAGCCAAGGAAAATGTGAACTTTGAATCTGAATAAATCTATTATCCCACAGCTCATAAATCCCAGTTCTAAATGCATAACTGAGCTCCTTAGAGGAAATTCAAATCTTCATTGTTACAATCAATGACCATCATATACTTTTTAATCTATATTAAGCATCATCAAGTCCATTCAGATTTCTAAAGTCATTTGTAATTTGTTTGCACCAACTGGGATGGCAAATGGCAGAAAGGACAAGGAGTGAGAACAGCAACGTGTTTTAGGGGACAGTGAGAAGGAAGGACTTAGGAACTTCATTCTTCTTAACCACTGGGTGTACACAAGGAGGAAGGGTCCCCTCCCCCCGCAGTTTCTCAGTGAAGGAGCTGGAGAACAAAGCTCTGAGAAGCAGCCAATGGCTCCCCAAAGACACCAGTACCTTTATATGCTTCCTGCTCAGGGGTGAAGGAGATCTGTGTATGCACTCAGGCAGCAGATCCTGCTCACCTGGACTTGTGTAGTGTAGACACTCACTCTGCCATCCCCTGCTCCATATTCAGGTCAATTCCACCATCTGCAAGGCTGCCGTCATCCGCAAAAGAAGGCTTTGCCATGGAGCTCATTGAGCGGTAACTGGCCCCGTAGATCAGCAAACTGAACACAAATGCAATCTACAAGGAGAAGACAAAAATCAGGAAGGTAAAGATACCCAGATGGTACTGGGCTCCAACTCTCATCATCCCTGACACCACTAGCTATGCTTGGTGTGACCGCTGGGAATTGGGAGTCCAAAAACATCTGTAGTGTGACAGGTTAGCCATTCCTGGACTAAAGCATTTGGAGACTTTTAAAGTCATAGAACCACAGAACTGTAGAGACAAAAGGGACATTGTAGCACTCTTTCAACTACAGCATCTGTCCAGCTTTTGCTCAACTTAGGAATGAAGGACATGGTGGGGTGAGGAGAAGAGGAGGACATGAGAAAAGCTTTTTAAATTATACACAGCATGGAGAAAGTGAAAAAACTGAATGGCAGAAGATTCTGGACAAACTGCCTCCTCACACAATGCACATTTAACTTGCATCACTGTCAGCAGATGCGGTGATTGCCACTGCCTTAAGTAGCTTTTTACGGTCAAGAAGGTGGTTTGTGCACATGATGTAGTAGAGGGAAGTAAGGGGCAGTTGGGGCTAGTCAACCTGGGAAGGTAGTCCATCTAAGTGAAGGAAAACTGATCCTAAACTTCTGCTGCCTTGTGGGTTATCTTTGGGAGAAGAAAAGGCTAAGGAGTAAACACTACACAAATCCAGAAGGAAGTCCCTAAGATGGTTGGATGGTGCCTTGGATGCCTCCTTCTGGCAACTCTTGCAGCCAAGCAGGCACCAAATGCATCACTCTGCTTTCCTTTGGACCACATCAGCAAGGCTTGAGATGGGGGTCTTGTCATCTGGGCAGCCGAAGCCCTCAATACACACTGACCAGGCTTGTAACTCAGAGGGGTCACATAGGTGCTGCTAACACAATACTGAGCTAGATGGGCTCAATATTCTAACTCAGTATATGGCTACATATGGTAATGATACAGTATTTTTACTGTTGGTATAAATGCCATTATTTTCAGGGATAAATGAAGGGGCTGGGAGACAACATGGTTTTGGATTGCACTTCCCTCAGGAGATGACAATTTATACCATCAGAGTATACCACCTTCGCCAACACAGTTCCCGCCAGACATTTTGGACTCACCCAACTCCAGGCAGTGGCTGTTGCATAGAAGACCACAAAGTTAACAATTCCATAAATTGCCTGAAATTAAGGGATGACACAAAGAATAGTTTTGAATCTTCTTGCATCAAAAACATGAATGTAGTATAAATAAGCTCTGGAGGTGAGTGCCATTGTAGCCCAAACAACACTGTGGACACACAAGAGAGAGGAGGCAGCAGACTAGGGGGGAACCCCAACTATTTTAGAAGCACACAAAAACCATTAGAAAAAAAAGCTGGGGTGGAAGGGAAACCCACAGAACAGCCCAATGAGTGCTGTGTGAGCTATGGAATACTTTCTGACTGTTTGGGACAGGGAGGGAAAAACTGGGGTGGGGGAGTGGGAAAGGAGGGGGAATGAACTGGGAACACTCCACACTACAAAGTTTTATTGCAGGTTCCACTTGTGTGATCTAAATCTGAATGAAGCCACACTGGTGAAACCCAAACCCACCGTTCCATCTTCAGGCACAGCAGTTTATGAAGTGACAACTTCATACCAAGTTCCTTCCCTCCCAGACAGATATGGGCACAGGCTGTCTTGTTGCTATTGATAGCTAAGGGTTGTTTTTGTTTTTTTAGAAAGAATGACGAGCAAAGGCCTATGGAGTAGCTACTTTAGAAGAACAGAATAGATAAGGTAGGATCTGAAAGGGCTCAGGACAGTGTATATCCTCTCCCTGGTTATTCCAATAAAAAACAAACCAACCCTGTGAGATGGGCAAAGCATCATCTCCAACCTCCCCTCTGATCAGCCCAGTAATTGACTGTATGTTAAAAACAAATGGTTTGGACATGATGTGCATTTTAAAAACAATAATGTAAACAGCAGCTGCAGGGTTGGGACTGTGGCATAAAAAAGCCTTTGGTTTCTGGCTTGCTTTTATTATTTACCCTTGTGCCATAGTCCCACCACAAGCCACCCTTCCAATGCTGTCTTTTGCCCTGGCAGAAGATCTCCTATTGACACCAACAACATGTGTATTTTAATGAACTGAACAGAGTGAAAGATTATGAGTCATGGAGTGTGCAGTATGTGTATATGAAGTTAACAATGCCTAGCTTATTATTTTTAGTTGCTATTTTGTTAATGTTGTAAATATTGTTTTATAGATTCTAAATGCCATATTGATTTGTTAATCATAAAGCATGACTTTTGCTGCAATCATGATGTTTATCTTACTTTTTAGTTCTGTTTGGTTAATTGTGTTTTACAGGTGGTAATTGTTTTATTAATGATTTGCTAATTAATATGATTTATGCTGTATTTGTGATGTTCTATTACAGGGGTCAGCAAACTTTTTCAGCAGGGGGCCGGTCCACTGTCCCTCAGACTTTGTGGGGAGCCGGACTATATTGGGGGGGGGGGGAATTGAACGAATTCCTATGCCCCACAAATAACCCAGAGTTGCATTTTAAATAAAAGCACACATTCTACTCATGTAAAAACACGCTGATTCCTGGACCATCCTCTGGCCAGATTTAGAAGGCGATTGGGCCAGATCCAGCCCCCGGGCCTTAGTTTGCCTACCCATGTTCTATTATGTTATTGTTATTTATTGTTTGTAAGGCACTTTGAGATTCATTTGAATGAAAAGCAGGATAGAAATGTAACAAATCAAATCCTCAACAGCTTCCCTCCCATGGCAAACAGCAGCTTCAGGGCACAGGGTAAGGTGGGGGGCAGAGAGGCAGTGACATAGGCTGGTTTGTTTGGACTGGAGCCTACGACAGAATAGTTAAACCCCGTTGTCCCACAGTTCTGATCATGCACATCCCCTGCCCTCTGACTGCTTTTTGCAGTAATAAAAAGCTGCATGCTGAACATGTTGCTTGGCTCAGTTCAGGGATTTGAATTCTGAATTTCCTAGGTTCTGGCCCTGATTATCACTAAATCACATTGCCTCCAACCATCAGCTAGTCTCAAGCACCCCAGGTAGGCAGGATCTGCCACATGCAAGCTTCACTAATGAATAGCTCACACTCAGACCAGAAGGGGTTTTTTTCCGGGGGGGGGGGCAGGCTGATAATCCTTTCCATGAAGAAACTGAACTGTCAATCAAAAAGAAAAGGAGACTGGCTTTCCAGCAGCAATGCAGGCTCTTGAACTCCATGTTACGTAGGGCAAGGATGGGCAGTAGTCCAAATCCAGTGCTCACCCATATAATATCTGTTCCCCTTATCTCTCCCACCCTGACATTTTAGACTTAGAAGTGGTATCTCACAGCTTGCAGCATGTGAGGTATCAGTTCTTACTTCTTTGGGCCTTGCACAAAGTAAAAAGGGAGGGAAAGACACCAGCAGATAAGCTATTCAGAACTAAAGGTTGTTTGTTTTTTAGAACTGCAAATACTTTCTGCCCAAAATATCCAGGCTGGCCTTGTCCACTGTATAGAATCTATACACACAGAGCATCACACACTTACATTAGCTCCCAAGATGATCCGCAGGTAGAACTTGAGGGTATCCTTGTTTTCTTCAAATATCTGCTTTTTACCTTTGGTTCCCACCTTTCCCTTCGGCTGAAAAAAATAGAAAAATAGGGATTGAGTCAAATGTTAAATGTGCTGAATAAGCCAGTATCAAGGAAGTTCATTAAAAAAATAATAATAATTACCCTTATTTTCTGATCTTTCACAAGAGCCTGTGTGAGTTATTTTCTCTCTTGCACAACAAGGTTGTGAAATAGTTCAATCTGTCCAGTTTGAATCCAGGTGTCTCCTACCCAAACCCAACACTCTGGACTTCTGAATCGCAGAGTAGAGTGGAACCAGCACAAAAGCTAAAACTGAAGTGGCAGTGTTCCGAAATGGAGACGGGGTAAACAAACGAAGAATATGGAATTATTACTGTTATGTATTGAAGTTCTCACCCTGGCCACCAGGAGTATCATGTATATAGTTTTCACTCAGGTCCACGTCAGTTACTTTAGGCGGGAAACCCTGGGTTGTTGTTGCTACAATGTTGACAGCCGGCTGCCTATAAAAGCAGGCCGGCTGAGCTGTTAGCTGTTCAGTTCAGTTCTATTCCAGCTTATGAATAAAGAGCTGCTTTGAAGAATCGCTGTGTCATCTGATATGTTCACCAACAACTTAACAATTACAATTTACAGAATTGTAATATTAAAGTGGGAGAGAGTATTTACCTTAAGTAGTCTAGGTTCCAACAATTCCAAAAGGTTTCTCAGCAGCTTTATTTACTACACCTTGCTGCCCAGTTACAACCTTAAGCCCATTAAAGTACTGTACATTTAACAGGAGTAATCACATATTCCTCCTCTTTCTACTTATACATCTATTCCCCCCACCCCGTCTTCGCTTGTTTCCATGTGTCTTTTAAAATTGCATGCAAATTTGGGGGCGGGCCTGTCACGCCAGTTCTTTGTGAAGTGCCACATGGATGGAACCACGTTAAAAAAATAAAAATAAAATAAAACTGCACAGGAAAGGGGGAAATATGCAGAGATGAAAGCTGATCCTGAATGGGGGTGTAAAAATATCGAGGGCTGCATCCGAATACGTCGCACATGACATACACCAGCTGACATAAATGGAGTCAACTCCATTGATTCCAACGGGTCTCCTGTATGCATGATTTAGCCAGAGAGAACCCACAACTTTCTTCCGGCCCCGATCCGTGCCAGGCTTGGCCCCCCGTGCACAAAAATCCCCACCCCACACGCTCGAAAGCTCTCCACGCTCGGGCCCCTTCACTCACCGCCATGGTGGCTCTACGGCGAGTCCCAACGACAGGCAGGCAGAAAACCCACCAAGTCAGCACAGCAAGACTTCCGGCACAGGGATGACAACGTCATCGCTCGGGCCAGACGCGGACAACAAACGTCTGTCCTTGGAAGACTACAACTCCCGAAAAGCATCGCGCCGTCGTCATGGAGAGACGAGGAAGCTGAGGAGGGGGAAAGGGGCGGGGCTGATAGAAGGGATGGGGGCGTGGCCTGGCCGTTGACCTGCCGGCTTTACTGTACAGTACTTTTGTTTTCTGCTTTTCCCGCAAGGTCGAGCTCCGGGGAGCTATGGAGGCATGCGAGCTGCCTATGGAGGTAAGGAGCAGGGGAAGAAAAGAGGCTGCTACTAACGATCGCCCCAGCTTTGCAAGGGGACTGGAGAGGGGCGCAGGTCCTAACTCAACACGCGTTGGTGCGCGCAGACATGTCTACAAACACGTGTCGGCGCGTAATTGTTTTCCTCCTGCCTGGTACTCTGCTTCACACACGTCCTCTCATTTGTCATATGGAATACTTGCCTCTTTAATAGCTTCCTCTTTGTCCTGCGGTTTTATTTATTATTAATCTAGGAGGCTGCCTTACGCCGAGTCAGAGAACTGCTCTCCATGTAGCTCAGTATTGTGTGCGCAGACTGGCAGTAGTTCCCTAGGAGCAGAGGCGGATCTTTCCCAGCCCTCTCTGATGATGCCTGGACTTTAATCTGGCATCTTCTGCATGTTGTTCTTGTTGCTCTTCAGGTACCTAGCCCGCAGCTTATCTGTTGTAAACCTTTCTTCAGAAGCTTTAAAAGATACCACATGATTGTTTGATTTTTAATTAACGTAGAAAAGCTGCTCCAGGGAAGTGGTTTCAGGATGGTCACAAGTACCAGCCACTCAGTGCTGTGCAGGGTGCTGCAAAACGAAAGAATTTGTTTCCCCCCTGAATTTTCCACTTGAACAGTATTCAAATAATGTGGTTCTGTGTGCGTGAGATGCAGCCTGAATAAGGAACCAAAATTCCCCCAAAGTAAGATCTGAACCATCCTGAGTCATACATCCCTGCCACTTGGAGACTATTACCTCTGGGATACTCTAGTATTCTGCCTGGGCCACAAACTGCAGTACAGTACTCTCAACTATGATGCTCCTTTTCATGTCTATCACAGGAGATCTATGGCCTAGGGCGTCGTCCCATGGTTATTTTGGGGTTCAAATCCCACTTCATTTGCAGTGGCAAGAAAATAATTTACTTGGCATGGGAACATCATATATTAATAACACAATGTGTGCAAGCAAAGCTTTGGACTGGGTTTGATGCTCCAGTATTTCCTACAGGTAGATTATGGTTGTGGTCTTGAGCTACAGGGCTTGCACACCATTGTTCTGGGTTCCTCCTCCCTCCTGCATTGAGGGGTGAGCACCCTGCTGCAACTGTTTAATAAAGATCATGCTTACTAGCTGCTTTGCTTCTCAATATTCTCTGGTTGGCCTCTGTTATCTTCTCCTACTGATAGATAACCTACATAAGGACTCTATACGGGCTCTTGGGTACCCCATAAGGAAAAAGGAGCAGTTTTTCTTATAACAAAACACAATGATGATGTTTGAAGGGCTGGCCTGTATGGTTTCCTTTAAAAACTGACTTCAGTGGAAGTTCACTTTTCCAGTGTGGTAAAAAATTTGAATGGTGGAAGTCTCTTTAAAGGGGATAGAAAGAGATGATGAAGAAAATTGTTATGTACTGAAGTTCTCACCCTGGGCCAGCAGGGGGATACTGTAGATAGTTTTCACTCAGGTCCACGTCAGTTATCTTAGGTGGGAAAACCCGGGTTGTTGTTGCTACAATGTTGACAGCTGGCTGCCTATAAAAGCAGGCTGGCTGAGCTGTTTGCTGTTCAGTTTCTGTTCCAGCTTACAAAATAAAGAGCTGCTTTGGAGAAATCGCCGTGTCGTCTGCCATGTCTACCCACTATTCAACAAAAATAGCTCAAATAATAGGTAAAGACCCCAAATGGTGTCTTTTATCAATTTTTGATGAGTTGAATACGGACTTAATATGGGAACTACTTATATTTTTTTCTGTTTGTAACTTCTCATTTGACCATATCCCAGGACTGGAAGGAATCCTCACGTTTTTCATTAAATATTTGGTTTAGTAAAGTAATATTTACCCTTATTTCTGGAAAAATAGCTCATAAATTAAGGGTATTTCAGGATGCAACTAAACCTATTGATTTCACCTCCGTTTGGTGGCCAATTGGTATTTATATGACAAGTCAGTTAGGGGAAGGCAAGTCCATATGAAATATGGTTTTATTTGGTATCCATAACTTTCATTTTGTATTATCTTTGCATCAGGCCAGTTTTTGTTTTAACATCTAATATATTGTGTAGTCTTTTGAGAATGTACATTATTTTATGTTATTACGGCTATGAACCCAGGGGTTCTTATGTACAGTTTTTCTTTTTGTTATTTTACTTTATTTTACATTTTTTACTGGACTACTATTTTAACTTTATAAAAATGTTTTATTTTTAGTTTTTTAAATGCTGTCTAGAGGGCAATTACAATTGTTTAAAAAACATAATCTCTGTAGACAAAAGCATACCAACAACACAGTTTCAAGGTGGAACAGGTTTTTAAAACACAGATTATAGCTTGGGTGGTTTTTCAGTTTGTTGTTGTTTCCACCTAGGAATCCTTTTGGGTCCAAACAAGCTTTGTCCAAGCAAATCTTGTGGTTGGAGGGAGAAGAGGGGCATGAACGAGACAAAAAGACAGACTGATAAAAACACAGAATAGTTTGGCTGCTTTAACATCTCTGTTTATCAGAGAAACCACCATGTCTCAGAAGTTGATTTTTCAATTTCCACCTCATAAAGAGATTTTACTCCCTGGTCTGAAAATTATAAATCTTTTCTAAAAAGAAAAGGAGGGCAACCACAGCAACATCCAGAGAAGGGCAAAATATATGTTGGCTTCTCACTGGTACATAAAAGAGGATTTATAGACTCAAAAAGCCCAATGCATCCAGTCAAAATGCCTTCTTCAGGGATGGCAATTACAAGTTTTCCTGTTTCAATTTTGTACGATCAACTCCAAGTCAATCATTGACTGCTTTAATAGCCTTATAATATGCGACCTTGACAAGGGTCAGTAATGCCTGGGTTTTTATAGACGAGTTGAACTGAAAAAGCAGACATTGCCACTTGCAGAATACTTCCTTCACCCAAGCAGGCAAAAGAGTCTGCTCTTTCATGATGAATACCTGCCCTCCCTCCCTTCTTCTTTGGCGATCACTTGTAGCCCTTAACAGTGTGCCTGTAAGTGACTGTGGAGGCCTATTCTGGATCCACCTGTCCTTCCACAGTGGGGAAATAGGTTTACGGATGGGAGTTGATCACGGTGAGGATTTGCCAAACGTGCCTTCCTCTTAGCTCGTTTCTCCCTTTTGCATCTTCAAAGTCCATGTCGGCTTTGTTAAAGGCTATTCTTGAATTGGAGCACTCGCAGGCCAGTGTTTCCCAATTATCAGTGCTTATACTTCATTTTTTAAGATTTACCTTGAGAGTGTCTTTAAACCTCTTTTGTTGTCCACTGGCATTCCGCTTTCCATTCTTAAGTTGGGAATAGAGTACGGTAGTTGCTTTGGAAGACGATAATCAGGCATCCAAACAACATGACCAGTCCAACAAAGTTGATGTTGAAGAATCATTGCTCTGACACTGGTGATCTTTGCTTCTTCCACTGACATTAGTTCACCCGTCTTCCCAAGTGATACATAAACATTTTACTTTACCTACTAACTTTACCTCCCTTCCAACCTCTTCCTCAACTCAGTTTACCTCAGACTTCCCATATTCCTTAAGCCAATGAAATGATGTAATGCTTCCTTTTCTGTGGTAGAAACACTGCTCCTTTATCTCGCATATTGGAAGAAGGAGTAAGCTTGTTTTCTCCTACTCTGGAGGGTAGGACTCAAACTGAAGTTACAAGAAAGGAGATTCTGACTAAACACCAGGAAGAACTTTCTGACAGTATGAGCTGCTTGACAATGGAACAGCCTCCCCCAGGAGGTTGTGGACTCTCCTTCCTTGGAGGTTGGATGGCCATCTGTCATGGATGTTTTAGCTGAGATTTCTACACTGCAGAGGGTTGGACTAGATGACCCTTGGGATCCCTTCCAACTCTACAATTCTATGATTCTATGATTCTATCAGCCAAACAGCACAGATATTTTCTTCCCACGTATTGTAGAAATGTTTTTGTTCCGCCCAGTAATTTGCCAGATCTTGCTCCATTAATTTCACAATTACATCCCCATTTCTTCTCTCTAATCAGATATAATTATGTTGCACAGAAAGGATATGAGCTGGATGGCCAGATATTTTTAATTAAGGTACTGGGGAGGCCAAAGGCTGCAAACCCATCTGAACCGTTTCAGTAGCTGAATTAGTATCCTCACTTGTCCAGAAAAACACATGGGAATCTTGATTAAAATTGGCCTTTCTTATTCCTTGCAATTTAAATTGCCTTTTTAAAATTGGCGTGCCCTTTTGCTGAAAAACAAGCTTGCACTTATTGTCAAAGCTTTTCTCTTTCTTCCTTGCAGATTATCACTTATATCCTGAGCTTCCTGCCCATCGCAGATAGGAAAGAAGCCTCTCTAGTGAATCAAACATGGTATTTCGCAGCCCAGGACACCTTACGCCAGGTAACACCTTCTTGCTTTGGTGTCTTACCCATACTTCCTCTGTTCTTACAGGGCTGCCCTGCGGGAGAGTCATAGCCCCATTTCAGACATAATGCTAAGCCACAAGTCACCTCCAGACTGTCGGTATTTTGCGGGAAGGATTCAAGCGCAATACCGGAAATTTAGGTTTGCGTCATTAAAGTGGATTCAAGCATTCTCTCACTGTACTGTAACTGATCCACTTTTAAAAAACAATGGCAGCAGACTTTTGTAGTTAGGAAGTGGTGGAGAATTGCACGGAAAAGTGTAGGGTAAACAAATAATACACGCCGGGGGGGGGGGATGCTGTTGTGCTCAGGTTCTGCTTTCAGACTTCCCAGAGGAATCTGGTTGGCCTCTGTGAGAACAGGATGCTGGACCAGATGGCCTAATCCAGCAGGGCTCTTCTTATGTTCTTAAGACATTGGGACTTTCTATATGCAAAGCAGGTGCTCTGCCACTAAGCCATGGTCCTTCCTCAAAGGCAGGCTCATCCATCCCCAAGTCCCCTCAAGAGCAATATACACAACACAGGCTACACTGGAGCTGCTACAACAAAAGAACACAAACAAAAATAGATTGAGAGAGATTTGTCACACTTTCTTTCCTCTGACCCTTACTCTAAGGAGCTCAGGGAAGTGAATGTTGGGTTTTTTTACCCTCACAATAGTCCTGCAAAGTAGATTAGGCCAAGAAAGAGCAGGTGTGTCTTGCCCTGGCCATCCCAGGGTACTTCTTTTGCTAACTGGGGAAAAAAAATTGAAGCCATGTCTCTTGGTTCATATCTAAAAACTCACCATGTAGTCCCTCTCAAATTCCAGGAAAGCATATTTTATAACATCCCGGCTACCTCTGCCTCGCTCCGGACAATCCAGAATCTGTCCCGAAGGCACGTGTGCAGCGTCAGGATGACCAACTTGGATGGCTCCACCACTTCCCGGGACGTCATCAAGTCCGTTGCCAGCTTCCTTGGGCCTCACCTGCGCAGCTTGTGCCTGCACGGGAGCAGCCTTACGGAGGCCAACTTCAGTGAGCTCCTTCTTGCTTGTCCCCGCCTCACAGCCTTGGATCTGAGTGGCTGCAACAGCCTTTTCATGTCCGGGACCCTGCTCTCCAAAGAGGAGACCTTCCTGCAAGCCCAAGAAACATTGATCAACCTGCAGGAGCTGAACCTGTCCGGTGTGCGATACTTGTCTGACCTCACCTTCAACCGCTTGGCCAGCTGCTGTCCATCCCTGGCCAAGCTCTCCCTCGCCCGCTGCCACATTACCTTCGAGGTGGACACTTACTACGGCTCTAGTAACTACAACTCCTCGGCTTTGCTGTCTTTCCGCAACCTCCTGCACTTCGTCCGGGAGCGAGCCAGCACCATGAAGGCCTTGAACTTGAGTGGCACCAGTATCTCGAGCCAGGCGATGAAGTCCCTGGTGCAGGTAGAGAACCTTTGCCTGCAGGAGATGGTGCTGCAGGCCTGCCGGGATCTAACCAATGAGGCTGTGAGCATCCTGTGTCAGCACCAGCCCCACCTGACCGTGCTGGACCTGAGTGGCTGCTCTGAGCTGTCTGACCGGGCTGTCCTTGTCATCACCTCCCGGCTCCTGTCCCTTCAGCACCTGTGTCTGGGAAAGCTGCCACGTGTCACCGATGCCGGCTTCCAGGGCATTTCACACCTGAAGCAGCTCCAAAGCCTGGATGTTTCAGAATGCAGCCTCATGAGGTGCAGTGAGCTGGTGAGAGCATTTGGGACTATGAAGGGACAGCCCAAACTGGTCTTGCTGAACGTTGCCTTCTGCTCTTTACTACGGGTAAGTTCTAAGGCGTTTGTTTGTTATTTAGCAGCCTTTTACCAGATGTTGCTCAATTCTCTACGATTCTCAGTGGTTTCACAATCAATTCCTCTTCCGGGGAACTCTGGGATGGGAACGAGGGGTCTCTTAATAACTCTCAGTACCTTTAACAAACCGCAGTTCCCAGGATTCTTTGGGGGAAGCCATGACTGTTTAAAGTGGTATGATACTGCTTTAATAGTATAGTGCAAATGGAGCCTCTGTGAGGGGTAAACTAGTTCCCAGAATTCCTGGCTGGAAGTGGGGATGTGCTTTAAACACGTGGTGTGCATGCAGCCTTCAACTAAACATTTCCCACCCCCTCTTCCGCAGGACAACTTGGTCATTTCACTGGCTGAAGGCCTAAAGAGCCTTCGGGTTTTGGATCTCTCTTCCTGCGTGTCCATCACTAACAGAAGCATCCAAGCAATCGCTTCACACCTCTTGCTCTTGAGAGTCCTGCGTTTGGCTTGGTGCAAGGAGTTGACGGATTGGGGCCTGCTGGGGGCTGAGGAGCCCAGAGAGGAGCGTGAACGTGCCAGAGAGGTTTGAGTAGACATTTTTCTGGTTATGTGACCTGGGAGTGGGGGAAAGGAGAAATATTGTGCAATGGCAGTATCTTTGATACTCCGATTATTGTTGATGTGGTTTCCCTCCCTTTTTTCCCCAAAGAGGCCCATAATAAGAAGCTGTTTCCTCTTAATCCAGTGCTTAATTTGTTCTTTTAGCTGGGAGAAGGGCAGGGAAACTGGTCAGATCTGCTTCTTGCTGCCTCTCTGGAGGCCAGGAGCCCAAGTTGTAACTCTCTTGTCTTTACTGGACTAATAAAGAGATCGCTGAGGTTGGGCATACTGGCAGGGGCAACCTTCTGTCCTGGAATAGGGGAGCACATTGTCTGTGGTGAACAGGGCTTCAGAGAAGAGACTGGTAGCTTGTCCAGAAGTTGCTCCTTTCCAGGGTGAAACTTTTGCCACAGTCCAGATGCTGCAGTCTACATACCCTGCCCCGTGCTGAGCTGCACAGCTTGCAGTGACTAGAAGCGACCCTGCAGTTTTATCTTCCTGTCATCACGGCAGGAGCCTTCCAAAGGAAAAGGTACCTGCTTTCTCAGAGCCAGTGTGGAAAACTTTGCCCAGTTCAGATGCGGAAAGTACTGGTGGCTGTTTATCAGTTTTCTAAGTTGTAGTACTCAGCTGTTCCTAGGTATTGGCACTATTTTGGTTTAATCCCAAGAACAGCGATTCTGGCATGCTGGCTAGTTATGTGGCCACTGGGTACTCAGTGTCTGGTTTTCCAGAGGTGACAAGTGACACTCACTCACCCAAGATTAATCAAAAGTCTGTGATCTATTATTCATTTTGAATATTTTTTATGGTCCCACGGCAACTGAAGCAGAGTGTTCTTTCTGGCAGGGAGGGCAGATAGAGATTCCTGCTGCTGCCACTTCTCTGGCCAATGGGTGGGGCCAGACTGATCTTCCAGATGGCCAGGATCCTGTTTCTGCAGAGCAGGGGAGATAACCTCCCAGTGGCCAGGTAGTTCTTCCCTTGTGCTTTGCTGTCTCCGGGGCAATTCAAGGCAAAGAGAAGGAAGCATTTCACAGAATGCAAAATATACAGTGTTCAGTGAAACTATTTACAGTGATGCCCACAATGATAGATTGCATTGGGGTGGGGTGAGTTTATCTGTCAAGGATTCAGTGGAGGCTGGTTCATCAGGGCAAATGGGGCACTGCCCCCCCCAACTCAATCTGCTCTCAGCCTTCAGTTCAGGTTTGTCAGCCTCCTCCTCCTTAGTCTCACTGTTGCCGTTGTAGAGCTCTGCAGGCAAAACGAGAATTACTTGGCTCTGCCTCCACCTAGAATTTGTTTATTTTTATTTAAGGCATTTCTATACCACTTATTATTCGTTAGCATTTCTAAGTGGTGTTGGCCTTTCTGCCTTCCTCCCAACCAGCCACACTAGAAGGGCTATTAACTAGGACAGTAGAAATGGATTCCCCCAGGTTTGAAAGTAGTTTGCCTTTTATTCTTAGACAAACAGGAAATGGCCTTCAGATTCATATCAGGCTTGTGAGCCTCCTTGGTGAATTATCGTAAGCAGAACGCTGGGATTAGTTGGCTCTTTGGTTCCTGTTGTCTCGTGGCCCCCTGCTGCTTATTGTGAAGTACAGCACACAAGAAACTACAGGCGGCATGAGCCTTGGGAGGCTGTTTAAACAGAGGGGTCAGGAGCTACTTTCACACCACAGCCTTAGGCTTCACTGTGTAACATCTGTTGCATCTTAGTTTACTCAAATCCACAGCATTGGTCCTCACCTGTGTTACCCAGACAGGAAACAGAGAGTCTCGAGATGGTCCCAGCTTCCTTTTAATCCCTCATTCTGTTGCCTTGACAGAAGGATGCTGGCCCAAAGTTCAGCAGGAACTTTGGCAACATGGGATTTTTCCAACCACCTCCACAGGATTTGGAGCAGGACACCCAGATCCTTATTGACCTCAGCAAGCAGGATGCTCAGCAGAAGCACAAAGCCTCCTTGAATGCCCTGACTCGTCTTCAGGAACTTGACCTGACAGCCTGCACGAAACTCACAGATGCAAGCATAGCTAAGGTTTGGACACTGCAGCTTGCAAATACAGACAGCTATGGGGAGACCACTGCTTAGTGGCAGAGTAGGTGCTTTGTTAGATGGGACACATGATCCGGCCATAGACAAATTCCTATGAACCAGAGTGTTCTTGCAAAAGAAACCACCTACAGCCTTGGCTTCAGGGTAGCAGGAGTACCACCATAAGAACGTCAAAAGCCGCCTTACTCAAGAGTCAGACCATTTGTCCCTCTTGGTGAGTGTGGGGTGGGGAACTGGTGGTTCTTCAGATGTTCTTGGGCTGCCATCAGCTCCAGCCAGCACACCATTTGGAGGGCCACAGGTTCCCATCCCTGGTTCACACTGACTGGCAGCAGCTCTCCCAAGATTTCAGGCATGAGTCTTTCCCATCTCGAGAGTCTTTCTTATCTGACATAAGATTGTCAATGATTGCATCTGGGACCTTTGGAATGCAAAACAGATGCCCTAGTACTACTGAGCTGTGTGCCCTGCCCTTTCAGTGGCACCTGTTCAAATTAAACATCTATGGAGCACCAACAGTACAGGCCATGGGAGGGATGTAATGCTTCCAGGTAGACTGACATTAGGCAAGCAAGAGCAGAATGTGTGGGTAGTGAGACGTCAGTGAGTAGAGGGACCGGCCACACAACCATGGAGAGAATGAGAGGCTTTAGAGAAGAGGCTTTAGAAAAGTGGGTCACGGAGGAAGAGGAAGTGGTTTGATACACAGATGGAGAGAAACTTGTCAAGGCATAAAAAAAGTGGGAGGATTAAACGGGTTGGCAACAGGTCACGTTCTGCAGAAAATCCAAAAAGGAATGCAAGGAACGTCACAGGGTATGTAATCAGTTTGGCTGGAGGGAGAGCTTTAAAGTTCAAGCTCCTACTTCCTTCTTTTATATGAGACCTGACCAAGCTACCCAAAACTCCCTGCCCATTAAAAACTAGCGTGTCAGGGAGAACAGTTCCAAGCAGTCGTCATCTTTCTGATGTGGTTGTTTTCTACACATAGAAAGGCTTTGACCTGGGAGAGCATTTGTACACATGTGGTCCCATCCGCAACTGCACTTTGAAGCGGTACACTCCAAGAAGCCTGCAACTCGCTATCTTTCTAAGCATCTTGTTCAGCCCCCAGAATGGCTCTGAAAGAAGTTCTCTTCCTCGGTTGCTACACACTGCAGTCCCCATGTTCACTTTCTTGGTGTGGAGCTCCACCCTGAATGGCTTTGGGCATGGCCAATGGCAGAGCAAAAGCTTTTACAGCCATTGGGCAAGGATGCTCTTTTGGGCACCCTTCATCACAGTGCCCAGGCAGGGCACCCAACTTCCTGTCCTTGTTCTGTTATTCCTCCTCAGGTCATCAGCTTTCCCGAGCTGCAGCGCCTGTCCCTCAGCCTTGTGACCAACATCACAGACACCAGCCTCACAGCCATCGCTCAAAACTGCCAGAGCTTGGAGAACCTCACGCTAAGTCACTGCACAAACCTTACCGACAAAGGTTTCATGGAAGCAGCTGGCTCCCTGCACCGACTTCAGCATCTCATCCTTTCTGGTTGCAACCAGCTGACTCCCAGGTGAGTAGAGCTGCAGAGTGCAAAGATCACTGGCAGGTGGAGAGGAGAGGTAAAGGCAAGCCAGAGGCAGGCCTTTGAAAGTTCCTTCAAGGCATGGCTGGCTGACTGGGAGGGACTGAAAGAGAGGCAGAGACCATCAACAACTGGTGAACTCTCCCTTGCAGGACATTGAAGGCCATTGGGCAGGAGTGCCAGCAACTGAAGAGCTTGGACGTCTCCATGTGCAGCAAGATCAGCATGACAGATGTTGAGCATTTCCAGTCGCAACTCCCGCTGCAGAGTCAGACTAGCATCCAGTCACGGTTTGTGGGTGGAGCAGACCTTTCCATCACTCTCTGATGGAAACTTTGTAGGTTGAGTTCCCAGAGATAAATGGCGGTCAAGCTGGCTCTCCCTCCCCACGCTGCCTCAATGGCAATAGGGGACTTGTCTTGGGAAACAGTTCCTGTCTTGGTAGTCCCACTGGCCTACTGTTAAATGCAGCTGCGCCACTGCCACTGAGTGGGTCCCTAAAATGGACCGATTCTTCCTATAGAGGGGGCATCCTCACCCAAGCCTGCCTCAATGGAGGAGCTGGCTGTTGCGCAAGCCTCCCATCACCCCCATTCCGCAAGCAGAATGGGGAAGTGCACCTTGGGCTTTGGGAGGGATTGCCTGGAGCACAGCAGATCCCACGCTAGCAGGAACAGTAACCAGCAACCATAAGGCAAGACGGTAATGGCTGCTGATGTAATCTTTGGCACAGCCAGTGCCAAGCACTTAATTTGCACCCCTGCTTTCAGCAGCTGCAACATCCCTGTCAGTGAAAGGGATTTTTAAAAAATCAGCTGGAAAATTGCATCTAGGGAGACTTCTTCTTTCTGGGTCCCCCTGGTACACAGCTGCTAGTTTTAGAGGTACACATGGAGACAGTGGGAGGTCACTCCCACAAAAGCAGTCCATGGCATATTCAGGCACCAAAACTTTTCCTCTTGTGCATTCCTGCAAACAATATAAAGGTGAGAAAGCCACTGCCCTGCCAGCCTCCCACTCATCTTTTCGAAAAATGCACTATGCTTATGCAACAGGGTTTTCCATAAACATCACCAAAGCCACTGCACTAATAAAGGACTTTAGTATCTGTTTTACATACTTTGGATTTTAAATGAATGGAGACGGCAGCCTGAAAAACTTTGACTTGCCCTCCTTGACTGAGACTGAGAAGGAAGAAGCTGCCAAGACAGTGCCACCCCCTGGACTGACTGCAGGTAGGAAAGCAGGCAGGCAGGGGCTCACAGAGGTCAAACTCAGTTTGGTGGGTCATTTGCTCTAATGGATCAATCTCCATTGCCAGCACACAGTTTAGGAACTATAATGGCACTGGGTTCCAATCAGGACTCTAAAACCTATTGGGTGCTCCTTTTAATAGGCTGCACCTCCAGCTAAGCGTTGTATGACAATGCTCTGCAATACAGTCACACACACCTTGCCCACAAGGCATTTCCTGCACCTCCACAGTGATCAAAGCTGTTCTCTGTTATACACATGTGCAAGTGTTGAATAACCTATTTTTGAAAGATTTAAATCTAGGCCCTCTGACCTCTTGAAAACCACTTCATTCTTTCGTGCAGACAGCCACGGCTGCAGTTTCCTTTCAGGGCCGAGCCCTCCTATTTTGAGCTTCAGAGACTGTGAGCCCCAAACCAGAGAAAGCTAAGGCACGCTCATGGCTCATCCCAGTTAGAGCCCTACTGGGCTCTGGCTGCTGCCCAGGGATGCCACCATACTGATACCAGGCCTGAAGAGAACCCACAACCAGGCCCACCATAAGGCAGCTGCATAATGTTCACTTACTTCCACGTACGTCATTAGGCTTCTCATGCAGGGGTTCCTCTGCAGAGTACTTCAAAAAAGCAGCTGCTGGTGTGGCCTGAAGAGTGCAGCTCACTTGCTTTAAAAGGGAGACAGGGAATCTATGGTCCTCTAGATCAGTGTTTCCCAACCATTGTTCCGCGGCACACTAGTGTGCCGCGAGATGTTGCCTGGTGTGCCGCGGGAAAAATTAAAAAATTGAAAGATTATTTTTTTTTAAAGTCAAAATTTCGATTGGGGCGCCATCACTAGATGACCCCTGGGGTTCCCTCCCTCCCTCCCGCTCTGCGCCTCCCTCCTCCTCCTCCTCCGGGGAGGCCCTTCCTGGCTCTCGGCCAAGGCTTGGCGGCTGCCACTCACTCACTCGCTCGCCCACCCGTCCCTCCATCCCTGCACCCGGCCTCTCCCCCTCCGTCCCCAGCGCGGGGGCTGCCGGGATCCGTAGTCCCCTCGCCCTTGGGCTCCGCGCCCGCGCGGGGTGCACAAACTACGTTTCCCAGCGTGGCCTGGCGGGCCGGGCGTTTTGTTTGAAGCGCTCTTCTCCCAGCCATGGAATGAGCGCGGCGGCGGCGGCCGGGCGGGTAGGGGCTCTTCCGCGCAGACCCCGCGCAGACTGCCTGCGCCCCCGCGGAGATCGGGCGGCAAGATGGAGGCCGGGGATCCCCGCGGAGGCGGAGCGGCGGAGGCAGAGGCTGCCCCCCAGGTAGGGCTGCGTCGGGGGTTTTTTATTTTTGCAATGCTGCATCCGCGCCGGAGGGGACGCATCGGACCGCGGGGAGACCCCTTGGCGGGCGTGCAAGGCAATGCATGCGTGCAGGCGTTGCATGGAGTGCAATGCAATGGCAACGCGGCGCCCTGCATGCATGCATGCAACTTCCACCGGCGCTCCAGACTTGGCAGGTGAGGGGGGTCCCCAGTGGGCGGCAGAGAGAGCCGGGAGGGCGAAGGGGAGCCGGGGGGGAGCACCGCTGCTCCCCGAGCCGAGCCCAGGGGGAAACTTCGGCGTCGTTGCGCCGGGTGTTGGAAGCGGAGGCTGGCGGGGGCCCCTCACCTGCAAAACCTGGTCGCCTCTCATATATTTCGTGCATTGCATTCATCGCCGGCTTTCTCCTCCAAGGAGCTCCCGGGGGCGCGCGTGGTTCTCCCCGTGTTATCCTCGCAACAACAGCCCTGCGAGGTGGGTCAGGCGAGTGGCCCAAGGGAGCACCCAGGGATTGTCCTGGCCAGGTGGGGTGATTTGAACCCTGCTCTCTGCCCGGTCTTCGTCCTCATTTAGCCCCCACATGTGCATGACTGTGCATGACTGAGGTTTTCCCCCCTCGTCTTGGCTATGGTGTGAGTCTGTGCTGTTAATTAATGGGGTTCTGCCTTCGGAGAAGATGAGCCAGCCCTCAAGGAGGTGATTATGTAATTTGCTAGCAATTCATGTCCCTCCTGGCGTGACGCTGCGTGCTGACGTCACGGGGCTGTAATGGTGGTGTGCCTCGAGATTTTTTTCATGAAACAAGTGTGCCTTTGCCCAAAAAAGGTTGGGAAACACTGCTCTAGATGTTGCTGGACTACAGGTCTCATAATCCCTGACCATGGGCCATAATAGCTGGGGCTGATGGGAGCTGGAGTCCAACAACAACATGAGGGCCACAGGTTGGGCCATCCGTTCACTGGGCTTTTTAAAATCCCAGTCACATCAAGAGGAACCGCCTGCTTTCACAATGGCAAGCAGAGAAACCGATTCCTCTGGTTTGTGCACAGTCATTGCAAAGCTTCAACCACTCACAGCAGTTACCAAAAAAAACTCCATAAAGATAATTCCCTTTATTATTAATAATAATATTAAGGCCTCTGTGCCAGAGGCAGTACCACAGTGAACATGTTACAGTAGAAGCACCTGAGCAGGAAGGAATTCAAGGAGTCTGGGAAGTCCTTTACAGGAGATACTGAAGGTGGAAATGTTTCCTATGATAGTGGGCAGCTACAGTGCTGCAAGATTGATGAATAACACAGAGAGGTAAGGGGGTAGGAGGCTAGGAAATAGCCGCTCCAGTGCAATTGGACTCAGTGTTTCTAAAGAGGCATAGTGCTGTGAAAATACGTGTGTGTGTGTGTGTTACATCTAGAAAATTTCACAAGAAAACCAAAATCACATTTACTTACAAAATGACTTAACAGAAGAACAAAGGAATTGGCTGCCCATGGGAATGCCACCTGAGTGTCAGCTTCCTGGCCTTAGCCAACCTGTGGGGAAACTTTGGCTCTCCATGTTGCTGAACTACAACTTCCCACCATCCCTGCCATTGGCGATGAATGCTGGGGCTCATGGGATATGTAGTTCAGCAACATCTGGAGGGCCAAAATTTCCTCACCATGGGACTTTAGTGTCTGCATAGGTATCTCCCTTTACCCCACCGCTGCTGGGAGGCTAGCAAAAGAAAAAGAAAGAAAAAAGTATGTGGAATGGTAAGAAGTGCAAAATAAGAAGTTACTTAAAGCTGCTTAATTTGCATGATTGACATTGGCCATTGAATCCATCTTTTGTCAGTGCATAATTGAGGGAGATAGTTCAAAAGAAACAGATACACACACACCCCTGGCTTAACAAGTACCATGTCACATCTTGAAAATATTTTCAAGAAAACTTTGGATGCATTTTAAGAGCTTTTCTCTGAAACAGGCACTGATTCAAGAGCCTATGAAGAAAGGAAGCATTCTGGAAAGAGGGGATAAAGAAAGAAGAAACACCTCTCTCCATATGTCCCTCCCTTGCTACAGCTATGGGGAAAAGGTCCCTGAAAAGATAGTTATGCTACAGTTTTAGGCAGAGTGCCTCACCCTGTCACAGCTCTCCTGTTGCTCAGGCAGGTGACAAAACATACCTGATGCTGTTCTCATAGAGCAAGGGAGCCAGTTTTGTAAAGTGCTTGTTTCTGCCTTTCAGAATGTGGCAAAGAGAGATCCCGTAGGCAGTATTTAGCTAAACAGAACTAGGAAAGAGGTGGCATTGCCACTCTCTCTGTGGAAGGAGTCAAAGTTTCTTAAGGTGGGAGATCTATTTATGTATTCCTCGGAAAAGCGATGGAGGGGAGGACTCTGTCCTCCCCCGGTCATATTTCCCCAACTCCTTTAATTTTGCATAATATAGGTCATCTGCATAATTGAGGCAACCTCACTGTATAGCAAGGCTAAATGTGAAATACAATCCATTGGTAAAGCAGCAGTTTTGCTGACAGAATCAACATCTCTGTGCGGTGGATTATCATCACATGGGAAAGTCTAAAATAGGGTATCTAAAAATACAACCCAGGATCCACAGAAGGCAAGCCTCTCTCTTCTTTCTTTTAAAGCAACTTTCTAGCACTCATTGCTGCAGGTGTTGGCTATAAAGACAAGAGAGCCCCGTGGGTGGGAATCAGTGGCTCATCTCCGTTTCCCTTTCATAGTGTTCAGTTTTCAATCTTTAAGACCTGTTTCGTCCTCCAATACGTTCCCAAGTCCCTGGCAAAACAACCTGGAGGAAATTATTCAAAATTCTGAGAGGTCTCAAATGCTGTAGCTGGAAGAAAGCAAGTTAGGTCAGGTTTCTATACGTACACATATATCTGCAAATGTGTCTATTGGGTTTTTTAAACTCAGAATTAAGATTCTAGATACATGGGCTTAGTTTGGAGGATTGAGAACATGCCGCAGACTGGCACACTCTTTCTCCCTTGCTTGTGATAATGTTGATTCATTGCAATTTGGTTTGCTATGATAACTGAATAAGGCAATCTGTGGGTCAGCACTACTCTCCAAACAAAATTATTTGAAACTGTCGCTCAAATGTGACTTACCAGCTAGCACTAAGCTTAGTGTGTGTGTTTTTCAGTTTCAGCATCATGGGAAACAATGGTTACAGCAAACATGACATGGGGAAGTGAACTGGTACCTAAGCAAGGGTTGGGGGGAGGGGAAATCTGCCGCATGTTCCTGATCTGGTTTGGAGGATCATCCAAAACGAGCCAGCGGCTATGAGAAGCAGAGCATGCTAGGAAGAGGTAGCCTTTACTGTTCTATATGGGTGAAATCGTAGCAGAAGTTTAAGTTGCTGGGGGGCTTTGGGATGGCTGGTGGAGCATCTGGGATGGGGATGTTCTCCAGATCCAGCAACCGCAGTTTGAGCTCCATAGACAGCAAGATGTCCAGGTCGCTCTGCGTCCGTTCGCTCGCCATCTCTCGGCCCAGGAGCACGTTCAACCCATCGGTCCATAAGCAGAACTGAAGAACAAGGAAAAGGGGGTTTGCTCGTTCCATCATCCATTAACTCCTAAGCTCCAGCCTGTGCGCTGAAGGAGGGGTTCACACAAGCACTTTCTGACAGGAAGCTGGTGTGGTCCAGCAGAGCACTAATATTCTCACTGTGCTATTTTAACATTGCTGCAAAAGGGCAAAGCAAGGATCAGAGGGTTGTAGCCAATGCTAGCCCTTCTCAGAGTAAACCCATGGGTATGACTGGCTTAGGTTCATTCACTTTAATGGGCGTACTCCGAGTAAAGCTTAGTTGGAGACAACCCACTGAGTTACAGTGGGTAACACCGTAGACCACTTCAGAATTCGTGCTGGGTCTGACTGCTAGAGTACTACTGCTGTCCCTTCTCTGTGCCTAAGCATTCCCTCTCTTTCCAATTGTTCAGGTGTGCCTGCCATTGCTTTTGTAGCCAAAACAACACCCTCCTTGCAGCAGGCATGGGGGAATCCCCAAAGTTTGCATGAGTACACAAAGCCTTGGGGGGGGGGGGCTCAAGTGGAGATAAACCCCCAAACAGCCTGTTGAGGACTGAGTAGCCACTTAAGGGGAGAAGGGTCCTAGCTCAGTGGTAGAGCACCACCTTGCACGCAGAAGGTCCTCGGTTCAGTCCCCAGCATCTCCAGGTAAGGCTGGGAGAAGACGCTGCCTGAAATCCAGGAGAGCCAATGCCAGGCAGTAGACATTAATAAGCTAGATGGCTCAGTACATGGCAACTTCCTATGTTCCTATGAGGATGCTGCACAGCTACAAAATGCTGTCCGGCTGTCATGGAGAGGAGCTGGGTAGATGGGAGGGGAAGTGGAAAGGGAGATTGCATAGAGCACGGCTGAGGGGAACTGTGAGCAAGAGCACTTCATGCATCAGCATGTTCTTGCAGGTTCCACTTGAGCCCTGCTCTATTGCAGAGAGAGACAAATACCCCATTCTGTTAAGATACAGGAGATCCTCTGCAGCACGTAGCTACTCACCTCATAGCGCGTAGGAGCAATGAAATTCAAATGTTCCCCAACATCATAGCTGATGGAAAAGGCAAGGTCTAGGAGGTCCTGCAGGGAGGAAAGTGGGAAGAGATGCCAGGCATTTTCAATGATGCGGTTCCATCAGACCTTGGGGCAGAAGTCCAGGTCCCCACTCAGCAGAATTACTTACTAAATTTCTGTTCTAGCTTTCCAACCAAAGGAGCCCAAGACATCAAACTTCAAAAAGTTAACACAATGCAGTTTTAAAAGTTAAAATAAAAACAACTTTAAAACGTTTCAAAACAATTTGAAAACCATCAGAAACCCATAGGCCACTTGAAAATTTCTGAGGGTCTTGGACCATTTTTCTGCCTAGTGTAGCAACTATAATGCACTATGCTAGATGCTGTATGTTTTTCAATGTATTGTTACTGCTATTTTATTTTATTGTATTTTATTATATTACAATTTGAACTCCATTAAAAAATCAATATGAGTATTTAATGCTAACAGGCCTGAATGAAGCTGCTGAATGAAGCTGGTGGAGCACTGATGCTTTTCTGTTCAGGTCCTGCTTGTGGGTTTGCCACAGGCATCTGGCTGGCCACTGTGAGAACAGGATGCTGGACTAGAAGGGCCACTGGCCTGATCCAGCAGGACTCTTAAGTAACAGTAGGGAGGATAAGGTAGCTTGCATACATGTGCACAGTGAGAGGAGAAGAAGAACAGAATGCAAACTGACCTTGTTCTGTTTGCCAGAGCTCTTCTCCTTGGTTTGTGGGCATTCCCGGCCAGTAAGCAATGCTTTCATATCTGCCACAGGAACTTTGGGCAAACAAGCACACACAGATTAAAACACCACCAGGCAACAAGGACAGATGTGCAGAGCTCAAACCAGGAGAACCACAGGATTCGGGAGCAGGGATAAGAATGTGTCCAATCCATACCCTCCCACATGAGTTTCTTCAAGCCAAGGGTGCAGCACTGGTGGTGCTCCAGTCGTCGTTGGACTCCAATTCCCATCAGCTCCAGCCAGCATGGCCAGGAATGATAGGAACTGGAGTCCAGCAACATTTGGAGAGCCACAAGTCCCCCACCCCTGGTTTGCAGGGACCTGGATGAGCACTCGGGGAGGATGCTTGACTAGATGGATCTTGGCAGAATGTCCTTGACCAGATGCCCCAAGGGAAGACTTGCTGCTCCTCTGGGAGGGTGGCAGCCTCTCCTTCCTCCTCCAGGAGGGCTGCTTTTATATAATCCTTTAAAATCAACCTCGATGAGACCCTGCGTATGGGCCCACCATCAAGATGTATTAGGTTGATGGGCACTTTCAGATAAATGAACTATCATCTCACCCCTTATATACTCAATTGAGCACTGTGCTCTGCAGGTGAGGTCCTCCTGCAGTTGCCATCTGATCAGGGAGTCTATGCCACACAATATAGGAATCGGACCTTTAGTGTTGTATCACCTGCCCTTTGGAATTCCTCCCACCTTTGAATATTAGACAGGAATCTACTGAAGACCTCGTTCAACCAGGCTTTTAAGTTGAGATGTTTCCTAGCCTGCATCTGTATTGGAATTGTTTTTATGATGTTTTTATCTCTTCATGTTTGCTGCCCTTTGGTAGCAAGGGCAGGATATAAAAGGAAGGAAGCAAGGAAGGAAGGAAGGAAGGAAGGAAGGAAGGAAGGAAGGAAGGAAGGAAGGAAGGAAGGGTCAAAGGGTCTTTTCAGTGGTGGCCCCATATTTCTGAGATACCCACTTTAGGGATTCTCGGTTCTCATTCTTGCTTTGGTGGCTTCCCACCTTTGGTCTTGTGAGTGGCACAACAGAGGAAGCAAAGCAGCCTTGGAAGCCATAGTGGGAGCAGGAATATTGAAGGTCAGATGCGACACACGGGACAGGTCTGCATACCTTTCTCTGGCAGGCTCTCAATTGGCAGACTTTCTATGCCCTCTTCAACGTCTCCATAGTGCAGAAATTTGTGGTTGGGAGAAAGGCGGCAGAACCAGAGCTTATCTAGCAAAGAGAAAACAAGTCACAGCATGGAGATTATGGCTGCAAGAGCCCTTCCTGCAGTAGATCCAGTATGAGCCCCTTGCCTTCCAACTTCCTGACTCACTTGTTTCCTAGTAGGCTCCTCTCCCGTCAGAAGCCCAAGATACACAAGCTCCAGCTACCCTTGCAATCCCTCAGTGGAGAACATGGCCTCCAGCCACTTACCCTGTCTCCGCCTGCTGCTAATTTTGCGGAAGAGCGTCCCTTCGCAGAGGTGGAGGAGTCTCTGCTGTTGGATCAGCTTGAGAAGCTCAGGTTTCAGGCGCTCTCTCAATTCCCTGGGACAAAGCACAGTGGAAGGAAGAGTAACACTGCCTAATATCACAAGGCCCCATGACCTTTCAAGCGTCCTCCAGCCTCATCCCTACTGCCGGAATGAGAACATTCTCTCTGTTCTGGCATTCCCAGAGAGCAGAACATCCTCCCATTCTGTTCCAGCACTGAACTGCAGGCAAAGCAGATCTCTCCCATTGAGCTATGGCCCTTCCCCTAGAGGCTGATAGGAGTTGTTGGACTACAACTCCCATCAGCCCCCACTAGCACAGCCAATGGTTAAGGATGGTGAGAATTGTGGTCCACAACATCTGGAGAGTCACAGTTTCTCCACCCTTTGATTTAGGGCTGTAAGAATTAGAATCACAAAGCCTGTAAGCCACATAGTCCAACATCCCTCTTGAGCAGGAAATCCAAAGCTAGAGCAGGGATTGATACCTTGAGGTATCTCTTCAGGCACCAGATATACTAAAAATATTGATACAAGACAACTCTACAAACACCTCACACAAGGTGTGAGCAAGGCCTCCTTACTCACAGGACGGGCGCAGCTAGGATCTCCTCCTGGTGCATCCGCTCCGTCTGCCGAAGACGCAGGATCTCGCTGTAGTTTAGGCTATTCACTCGACTCTTGAAGAGCTCCAGCGAAGTGGGCCTTAGGGTGAGGATTCTGGTGATCTGCTCCCGAACCACCTGCATCACCTGCAGGGCCAGAGATTCATGCAATGGGTGAACAAATAGATATAGTGCCCTATCCCCATTGCCACCAAATTCCTCTCTCCCCTAAACTCTTGAAAGCCCCCTCAAGCATGTTCATACAGCAAGTGCTCAAATTACAAAAGAAAGGCTGGGGGAGACGTAAACAGAATAAGACACACTTTTGTTCCCCGACTCCCATCTAATTTGCAACAAAAAATCATGCCAAATGTATCGATGTGCACAACTGCTGTGGCATTGTGAGCGGCTTTCGGCACATTTATGTGGAAAAGCAGCATACAAATTGAAATAAATGAATAGTAGCCATCTAACAACTATAGATAAGGAAGCCAGCCCCTCTCTGGCCTCCATGTAAGCACAGCACAGGATGGAGTATTTCAATTCAGTATCTAATAGCTCAAGACCAATATTTTGTCCTGGTTAACAGTCACCTATGAAAACTAAAACTGGAAATTTTTTTAAGGGGATTTTAAAATTTAGGTATGTATCTGGTAGAGCAGGATATACTTAATTCATTTTTGTTGTTGTTTGGTCAATTACTGGATTTTATGTAAGATTTAAAAAATGGTATTCTAGTTCAATTAGTTTTGGTTTTCATCTTATTTATCATACAGTGCCAATGGGTATGCGTGAGACTGACGATGAAGCTTATTGGGTGACAGCAAGCCAGTTGCTCTCTATCAACCTAACTTGCCTCATAGAGTTGTTGTGAGGAAGATAAAATGGGTACATGGGAGAATAAAATGGGTATTCACCTATACATATCAATTAGCACATGCACATTTGCATCCTGAGCCTGTGCCCCAAAGTCCCTGCTTCTAGGCCTCACCTTGTCAAAGTCTTCCTGTGTCGCACGCATCTCCTTCCAGGTCTTGTTCAACAGCTGGATGCAGATGCAGAAGAGTTCCTCAAAAAAGCTTTCTTGGCCGAAAAACATGGGATAGAAGGCCTGGGCTGTCTCAGAGCCTGTCATAAAAGAGAAACACAATCCCTGGGTCTGTTTTTTTAAAATCATCTCCTCCTCTCTCCTTTCTGCTCCTCCAAATTCGATAACCATCCAAGAACTTCCATGGAGAGCTTCTCACCCCATAATACCATCTTCCCATTTCTCTCAGAGGTCTCGCAGAACAGGATGTGAGTGTCCTAAAACAGAGCTTTCCTTTTCATGTTGGTGACACACTTTTTAGACCATGCATCATTTCATGATACAGTAATTCAGTTTTACTAACAAACTGGAGATTGAACTAACCCCTTTCCAGCCCTGGAAGGAGCACGGGAAGCACATACACTGCAGCTGACACACTAACATGTTGCAACACACAGTTTGGAAAGCTCTGTCCTAAAGCATGGGTGGAGAGCCTGGTGCTCTCCAGATACTGCTGAACTCCAACTCCCATCAGCCCTCGCCAGAGTGGCCCAATGGTCAGGGATGATAGGAGCTGGAGTCTGACAACATCTGAAAGGCCAGAAGTTCCTCACTGCTTCCCTAAGGGCTGTGGGGGGTAGGGGAGGAGAGTTCCCTCTGTCTTCCCAGAACACCATATTTTTAAATGCCTACGCTCATTCTCTACAGCTGGACACCACCATAAATTCCTTTTCCATCCAGGGGGACTTGTTGGTTACAGCTATGCAACTTGGTTCCCCCCTCCCATTTTTTAGGCCTTGATTGTTCCTTTTGTTGTTTCCTTCTCAGATCTGCCACTGCACATGTGGGGGTGGTGGGTGGCAGACTTTAGACTTGTGGGATCTACTTTGTTTTTTTACTGTAACTCTAGGATTCACCAACCAGAACCAGGGCAAAATACTGTCTCAGGTTGGTGGACATAGGAACAGGACACACCTCCAAGTCCAGAAATATGTGACTAGAACCAGAACCACACTCACACATGCTTCCACACAAATTCACTCCTTTTTCCCCACACCATATTCTTTTTCAGCAATCTAGTTTAGGAAGAGAAAGCACTTTATAAAGGGGTGTTAGACAACTGCGAATCAGAAAGCCATGCCAATTTGCCACAAAATGCTCCAAATACTACATGTAGATGCCAATCTACCTCCTGTCTATGGTACCAGCCCTACAGCAGTGGAGAAACATTTTCCTATGGAAAGCTGTGAATGCACTGGAACTAGGAGAAAGAAACCTCACTACCAGCCCTGCCGGCTCATAAAGAAGGCCTCAATGGCAGTGTGTGAATGCCGGCAGAGGGACCAGAGTCTCAAGGCATCCTGGGTTCAGAGAGAGAAGGGAAGTACTAATACTCACAAGGCTCCCCCACATGAAGGATCTCACAGAGCATGAAGCAGAGCTGGATGCTGCTCCGGGCAAATGGGCACTCGTGCTTATCTTCTCGGCTGCTGTTCTCAAGAATGAACTGAGAGGAAAAGGAAGAATGTCACAACCTCATCAGGCCTGCAAGAGTCTGAAAAGCAAGCTCAGGGAGGCAGTATTATATATTATATTATATTATATTATATTATATTATATTATATTATATTATATTAGTTGGAGAACAGTGTCATGAAATTCAGAGAAGTGCAAATTTGGAAGGATAGCTGTGCTTCAGTTTGCCTATTGTTTTAGAAAGTGCAAATCAGGTATGTTTCTGTTAAGTTCTGAACCGAACTGGATTTATTCCCCATCAAAGAGGAAAGCCCACCAGAGGGACACTCTGCCCAGGGTGGGGGCACCTCAATCCTAGAGCCAGCCCCATCCCAAGCACATGGCTGCTACTGATTCCTGAAGTTCTGCTATAAGTTAGGGGGGCGGGGGAGGAAAGGACCAGCGTCACAAAGCAAGCAAGCTCTTCCATTACCCTGCTGTAGGCACTTGGGAAGTGTCTGGAGAAATATACCATGCTGTCTAGAGCAAGGAGCCCTGGAGGGCTGCGCTGCAAATCCAGGGCAGGGTTAGTGTTATTCTGAAAAAGAAAGACATAACGCAATATTAGGGCTGCTTAGATTGGTGAGGGAGGAGAGGAGGCACACACAAAACAACACAAAAGACACAATAAAGAGGCAGTGTCTCAAAATGCTGAGGGGCAGAGGGCTCTCCTTCACTGCCAGGCCCTGACAAGCTGCCTTAGAGATGAGTAGCAGTACTACAAGTCTGGCTGGGCCTAGCCACCATGGCAGGAAATAAAATGCCGGCATGACCCAGCTGCCCAGGGTTGTCTGAAGAGCTGGGCCAAATATTTATTAAAGCGGGAGAGCAATGCAGGTGTCAGCAGTCCCAGCCAAGGTGGAAGCCAAGAAGGTGTCTGAAGAGTCTGATGAAGACATGAAATTTGGTCTCTTTGACTGGCTTGCTGGGTCAGCGGTGGGCCCTGCTTTGGTTCTGGAACCCTGGCACCTGTTAGGTGCCGACACAGGCGATGCCACCCTCTCAACAAAACTTGCCCTGTGGGTACTTTGAATACTTGCTGTGCTCTCTTCTTGTGGCATATAATCTATACCGAGCATAGAGGCCCAATGTGACCCTCTGGGCCTCTCTGTCAGGACATCTGAACTGTCACCCATCACCCAGGCCACAGCCCTTCCCTGGCCCTCCTTCAGCCCTTTTGCCAAGCTGAAATGTGTTTCTGAACTGTGACAATGCCTCCTGCTTGCCTCAAAGGAGTGTCTAGAAACCTCTGGTTTCTGCAAAGCTGGCATGTAGTCAGCTGTCCTGAAGTAAGAGCCACAGCTGTTGCCCCCCTGTACATATTTGCCTCTGGCCCCGTCAACCCCTGGCATGAGGCCCCCAGAAGGTTCCCCACGAGGGAATGCGCCCCCCAAAAGGAAAAGGGTCCTCCACCCCAGTCTATGAGGAACTTACCACAAAGCCCAGCTTCCGGAACTCCTTGGCACAAAGGGAGTGCCGGCGCTCAGTGTTAGAGCTGCTGGCGTAGGATTCGTTCTCGGAGACAAAGGCCGCATGGCGCAGGGACTGCAAGAGCTCCCTCTGATCCTGCACAGAGAATATCAGCAGGGTTTGCCTTATGAGCTGGAGAGGCTGGGGAATGAGCCTGGCAACTTCTGCAAGCTTGCATTTAAACACTGGCCTGGCAGGCATAGGTGACAAGGTGACAGAGGCATACAGGAGAACAGAGCTCTCCACCCCTTCTCAGCCAGCCCCCAAAAGGGTTACAATTTCTGTGGGGCTTATTTACAAGGTGCTAAAACTCCACTCCACTGAAAGTTGAACTGTTTGTGTGACAATGAAGGTGTAGTTCTGCTGTGGAACAGTTTTCCCCTCCCACAAATTTCCAATCTGGGGTGGGCGTGGGGGAGGTGGCTAGTGGGAAGGTGCTGGAGTGCTGATCCAGGTTTGCACAACAAGCATGTTTTCAGCAGGCAACAAAATAGAACTGACAGATTTCAACAGGAAGAGTGTTCCAAAGTTCTGGGTTGCTAAACTAAAAGGCATGGAAAACTAAACTAAATACAAGGTAACTGTGGGACCAGTCAGGAGGGCTACTCCAGATGATCGCAGCAATCTGGGACCAGTGATCCGAGGCCATCAAACTTTGGGGCAATACAATGAAGTTGAGAGGCAAGCCACGAAAGTGAGGAAAAGGGAGCAGACCTGTAAATAGGGGTCCATAGGGGTCCTCATCTTCTGCTCCAGAAGGTTCAGCGTGAGAGACTGCAGTACATAGAGGTAGTGGGCCATCTCATCCCCAATGGGCTCAGAGGCATGGATGATGTTCTAAGGACGGAGAACAGCAGAGTCACCTGCATTGTCAACCTCCCTCCTTCCCTCCCACCTCCACCCCTTATCCCCTGATGCAATATTCCAACTCCTCACAGCAGAGCTCAGTGGGGACAAGGGGTACCATCCACCAAGGCGAAATGGGCAGAAGAGAAGCCACAGAAGAAGGGGAGAAAGCTAGAGTGAGGACCCAGAGAAATCAGGCCAGTCAGTCAAAATGTAAGAGCGGGGATGGGAAGCCTCAGGCCTAGGGGCCTCTCTATCCAGCCCTTAGGACTCTCTTATCTGGCTGAACTATGTCTTCAAGCTCTTGCTTGCCTGGGGTGGGGGCTAGAGAGGGATGTGCATAGAAAGCAGCCTGTTGTACAAAGGTAACAATTCCTGTTTGTTGTCCCACCCACTTTTGCCTCTGGCCCTGCCCACCACTGGCACGCGGCTCCTGGGAGGTTGCAGCCCTCAGGCCAAAAAAGCTTCTCCATCCCCATGCCTGAGAAGTGGGCACACAGGTGAGAAAGCACAACGCTTACGACGAGGAAATCTATGCCACACACCCCACCGCAGGCCACTTGCATGCTTTCACCTTGTGGATAAATTGCCGGAGGTTCTTCCTTCCCAGATACTCCATCATGCCCTGGAAGGAGAAAGGAGTCAGGGAGTCAGTTCCAAAACAAACCTCCCGCCCCACCTTTCTTTCAGCTATATGCACAGGTCCCCAGCACATCTGTGCAAGCATCCAAGTTCCAATTTCTTGCATCAGGTGGCAAAGTTCCCCACCCACAGACTACTTGGCACCCTTGTCAATTCACAAGCTCCCCATGCATGCCCTAAGCAGGCTGCAGGACAAGGGTGGTGACTCATGGCCTGCTAGCCCTCTGCCAAGACCAGGCACCTCTTTGCTCTCCAGCCTGACACCAATGCAAAGAGGTTCTAAGAGGCTCAGGAAAGGAGGAGCTCTCTTTCCTGAACCTTGGAGACCTTCTTGAAATAGTGCTGCACCAAAGGAAGAGGCCCTTTCCTCTCTTTTTTTCCATCTAACACCCATGCTGGGCTAAGAGGGGCTCCTTTCCTCCAAGACCAGTGATGCCACAGGGAAGCAAAATGATGTGGAAGGTGACATTGCCCCCCACTCTCTGCTGATCAGCAAAAGAACAACGGGCTGTCTCTGCCTGTCTGAATGTCTCTGTGCATCTACTGTATGTATGGAAAGTAGCATGTTTGTTGTGTGTATGCATGCCCAGATGAACAAATAAGTGAGTGAGCATCAGTCACTTTGCCAAGCCCACCACAGGCATGCAAATCTCACAGGGTGATGGACAATCTTCAATGAGGCCCTTGGGTTTCAAAAGGTTAGTCACACCTGCTCTAACCGCCTCCCCTCCCTCCCCACTAATGGTCCAGAATTTAGCACATCCACAACAGCTGTACACCTAGGAGAAAGCACATGTGCACTGGCTAAAGGTCTGCTAGGGAGAGACTGGGAGACACTGGGAATGAGGGTGTTACCTTTCCACACGCACACCCCAATATTTGTTGTCACCGCTAGAGGGGGCTCTACCATCTCCTACAGGAAGTGAATCTCCTACACCAACAGCACTGGCTAAGGACTACCTGCTCCTCCTCTTGCCCTTCTGGGGCCAACAGATCTCCCTTACCCTCCTGTCAGGCTCTTTGGCATTGAGGAGCAGAGCAATAAGAAGAGCCATGGCTTTCAGCTGCAGCTGCTGGTTCGTTCTAGAAGAAAAGCAAAAGATTAGTATTGTTCAAATGCTGGAGGAGAGTGGATCTCACCCGCACCCCCTGTGTGCTGTACCAAAGGTTCCCCATGTATATTCATGCTGAATGCATGAAAAGTTTAGTTAGTTGCAAGACGCAGGTACTAAAACCTACAGATGAATGCTTGTCATACTGTTAACTGGGCACACAAGGACAGGCTTCCTAAAGCTGCCTCTGGCAACCTGGCACCTTCCAGGTGTTCTGGACTCCAACTCCCATCATCCCCAGCCAGCACAGCTTGTATGGGAGTCCCAGACATCTGGAGGATAACCAGGTTGGGGAAGGCTGTGCTTAAAGAGCGGACAATGGAGGCCTTGATGGGAAGAATGCTTTAATACCGACACCTGAGCAGTAAAACCGAGAAGAGTAGAAATAGAAGGAAAAAATGGCACCTGTAGGGAGGAAAACTAAACTGGCAGTGGTTTGTTCTGGGCTTACACTTGCAAAAGGCCAATGAGACGATCCAGAGTCACTTGTTGCTTGACCAGCTCAAAGAGATAATGGCTGGTTGGCACCATGTTCTCCAAGATGGCCAGTGAAATCTGCTGGATTGAGGCATCCATTGGGACTATGTTGACATAGCTCACGATCTGCAGCCAAGGAACAGGAATGGACAGAATCATAAGTCTGGGAGGGGCCAAAGCCCCAGCCTCACCTATGTTTTCCTGGCGTCTCCCATTGAATCCTGGACACAGTAGTTTTCCAAGGGTGAAGATAATTGATTTTATTTATTTATTTAGATCCCAATTATTTCCAGAACCAGGACTCAAGACAGCTGACAAAATTTAAAACAAACACAAATTGTATGGTAGAATAACCTGGGAAGATTCACAGTTCCTAGGATGTACTGGAGCAGGGCCAACCCACTCCCCAAGGCAGCACCCCACCACCTCCACTGACAGAAACAATAGCAGCATCAGCACTGACTTCCTGTGAGATCTCACGAGATCTCAATTAAATCTCATGAGATCTCGCCAGAACCTGCCACCATCATCACCACCACTTTGCGCCACGCAACCTAGATAAGGGATGCTTTGGTGTGAGTGGTGCAGTAGCAGGGCAAGGCAGCACTTCTCATTTCGTCTCGAGTGGAAAATGGGATGCACCACCCCTGCACTGAAGGCACTCTTTTCTTTAAAAAGGAAACATATCCTGTGTGGGGACTTGCATAGAGGTGCTAGAGAGCAGAACACCCTAGGTTCAGTCCTTAACATCAGAGCCAGCTCCAGGTGTGCACAGGTCCTTGGCTTGCCGCCTCGACTACAGTGAGTTATAGCTCTGTGAGTGGGGAACTACAGTTCCCAGAATTCTTTGACAGAAGTCATGTGCTTTAAATGCGTGTTGGGTGTGCTTTAAAAGTATGGTGTGGATATGCCCAAAGCCCTTGAGCTTGTTTCCAATGGGTTGCAAAAACAAGATGAGCTGCCATTAACGGATAGGTAACCTTGCCTTTTTGATGAATGCCGGACTGAGAGTCTCCCAGGAAACGAAATCGTGCTCCATCAGCTCCACGAAGGCCTTCAGAGCATAGGCTAGAATCTCCCCTATACTGGAGCAACAGACAGCAAACAGGGTAAGAGAGCCCCAGAGAGGCCACCCAGGAGGGCCAAAGTGCAGCTGGAACAGAGACACCCAGAAACGACAGGAAGGATGCATTAGAGACACCTAGAAAGGAAGAGAGAGGGGGAGAAAGAGAAAGGAAGACAAAGGAGAGAAGGAGAGAGAAGGAGAGCGAGAGGTGACGAGAAGGAAGTTCTGTATAAGCTCAAATTCCTAGAAAAGGCCAAGGGAGAACTTCAGAAACCACAAGCAGGTGGCGAAGAGTTCAGAAAACCTCAACTTCTGCCCCCAGAAACCCCAAATTTGGCAAATGGAATATGGAAAGAAAATTTACTTCAAACATTAAAAAATTACTTAATTAATTCTGGAGCGTTTATGGGTGAGAGTCAACCAAGTTTTACTAAGGGTAGACGCAGTGCAATGAACAAACATGACTGGTCCATTAATTTCAATAGATCTGCTCTGAATAAAACTTCCCTGAGTACTACTCTGTACAGTTGCTGCCTTCCGCCCCCTCCCTTACTATAGTTTCTCTCTCTCAACCGATCCTACCTCACAGGTTTTATTTATTTATTTCATAACATTTATATACCACTTGATTTTTGGATGTTGTTGTTGTTGTCTGTGTGTGTTTTCAAAAAAACACCCTGTCAAAGCAGTTATTTGTAAGGTTGTTGCAAGGATAACATGGCTATGGAGAAAAAAGAAAATAGGGGGAGAACCATGTACAACGGGAGGAATTTAAAAACCCAGGTCTGGTGTTGGGGGCTGGTTCTGCAATGGGCGGTTACTATGGAATAGACACACTGCCTTTAGCCACTTTTTATGGGGAATCCTGTGTCACAACTTAATCCTAACATGCTCCCCCTATGTTTTCCATGGTAGGCTTCCTTTTTTGTTTTTAACATAACTTCTCCAGGTGTAGATGGCCTATCACACAGCTATCTTGACTAGCTGCAGCCTGTACAGAGTTCTCTAGCCGTTTGTGTCTGTCAACTCTACAGCTTTAATCTTTCCTGTTTCCAAACTGCATCGTCTCCCTAGGTCTGTTCTTTTATTCCTCTAGCACCCCAAACTGCAGATGGGTGGGGAGTTGGGGAATCCTAATTGCGAGAGCAGTTGAAGGAATGCTACTTTAACCCTTCCCCAAACACAATGATCCCAATGAAAATCCACCCCACCTCCTCCACCAAGCTACATTTGGGGTTGAGAAAAAGGACTTCCCAGTTGACTATAAAATACAAATTGGATTTCAGAAGTCTGAAAGCACAGATGGATGCTGCTAAATCATCTACAGGTTTCTGGGTTACAAGATATAGTCCTTCTCAATACATGAGACCTGCCAGCTGCAAACCAAACCACCGACTGCTGAGAAGGCTTCCCCTCAGCCTAGCTATAGAAATGGTGATATGACAGGCATGGGAAACCTGAGGCCCTTCAGATGCCCTAGGATTACATCTCCTATCAGCCCCAGCCAGCATGGCCAATGGATGGGGGTTGGAGTCCTAGAAAATCTGGAAGACCACAGGTCCCTCATCCATGTATTATACACTGGCAAATCCTTTATGAAGGTATTCCACATAAAAGATCCTCAGAGTTGTGCATGGGGAAAGCCCTGGCTCAGTGACAGCATCTGTTTTGCATGCAGAAGGTCCCAGGGGTCCTGGAGAGCCACTGCCAGTCAGTGAAGACAGTACTGAGTTAGTTGGACCAAGAGTCTGACTTGGTACAAGGCATCTTCCTATGTTCCCCTCTGAAGTTTGGGGGTCTCTGAAGCTTCCTCCCCCACCTGGGATACTCACTTGTTATCTTCTTCCACAATGAGGAAGAGCTGGTTGAGGCCGTTTCTGCTAATGAACTCCTGGGCAAAGGCGACGTCTCGGGAGAGGCCTGCCAGCTTCTTCAAAGACTCAGACTTCACGTCCAGGTTGTTGCTCTGAATCCCACCATGTAGCTTTGCTGCCTCTTGGTCCTGCCAAGCAGAATTTTTGGCTTTTTAATTTTAGACAAATCCAAGCAGCAGACACATTTGGAATACCATGCACCATCCCAGGTCCCCCATCTCAGTGTGAAAAAAGAAGAAGAAAGAAAAACGGAGATGGCAAACTAATAAAGGGCTTTCCTTAAAGAAAAGGCGAAAATATTTGTGGCCCTTGCTTTTGTCTTGTTTTTATTGACTTGTGTTCTTCTGCTGGCTTTTGTCGCAGTTACATACTATATTTTGGTATTTCTAGGGCTGGATGTTTGTGGGGCTTTTCTGCTGACCTTTAAATGTTTTATTGCATTCTGATCATATTTTAATTCTAAATCTCATCGGGAGGAGTTTTCTTCTGTTAAAATGGCAGTATAAAAATGTTTTTAAATAGAACAAATGAACAAAATAGATTTAGGAAAGGGTGAAAAACACAACTCAGGCAAGGAGGGGACATCTGAAAAATGCTTTAAAAAATCATGCAAGATAAAAGTAGATATGCAGAACAAGTGAGAACTGCAACAAAATGTTGAAGCATGAAACACTCCTGTTGAGTGTGCCAGCCAGACACCCATCCCCTACTCTAGAGTATGCCGTTATATTTCCCTTTCCGCTTGCTCTTCCATTCTCACACGCCATCAACCAACAATTCAGTCCATCAGCATTCTAGGGCTCAATCCTGACTTGCTTGGAGCTATTCCTCCTACAGATCTTTGGTCCTTCTGCAAATCTAAGTGACACCTCCCTTGGGTGTGAGTGGCTGGATGGTGACACTTGGTTATTGTGTAAGCAACATCACTCACAGCCTGAACATCAGAAACAGATGGAAGTATTGCACTTCCTTCTTTATACCAGAGTTGGCGTAAAGGAGCAGTTAACCTTTTTCAGGTAAGGGCCACATGGATGCATGGTCAGCCCTCTGAGAGCTGCCCATCAAAGTGGGCATGGCACAGTTATCTAGGGACCACAGTTATCTCATTGTGCATTTTTCATCTTAACAATTGCATAATTGAGCCTACCGGAGCGGTGGTCAGTTGCAGGATGCTCCCATTCTTAATCTCCCCGCGATTCTGGCAAAAACAAGAAAAGAAAATGGTTGCACAATCAAAATTTGGCACAGAATACAGGATCAAGCAGGGGGCAACCCCTAGGAAAGATCAATGATATAAGCCAAATGTACTCACCGATTCTGTGATGTACGCTTGCTGCCCATCCACATACTGCAGAGCGTAGCGCTCCGAATTATTCAAGTTCCACCTGTATTAGAGACCACCCGTCAGAGTTCTGCCACAGCAGGGATCACAAAAGCATCTGCATCTCCTCAGGCAAATGCGACCAGCTCTAAAGGACATATTCCCATCCCACAAGGAGGCAAAATGCTTGTGATGGGCAGATAAATTTCTACAGTATTCAACATGGGGGACAGGAGGCAGAATGGCCTAAGCTTGTTTTGCTTTTTTAAGAGCAGCAACACTGTTTGCTTTTTTGAATGTCAATAAAAATGGTCCCTGATTCTTTTTAATTTAAATACTTTTAAAAACTGCAGTTGTCAATCACCATTTCAGGAGCCACCACAAAGAAGAGGGAACAACACCATTTCAGGAGCCACCTAGGACAAATGCAGGCATCACCAAAAACCTGAAAATGTAAGCTTCTTGCTTCAGACTTCATAAGAAGAGCCCTGCTGGGTCAGGCCAAGGACCCATCGGGTCCAGCATCCTGTTCTCACAATGGCCAACCTGGTGCCTATGGGAAGCCCCAAAGAAGGGACCTGAGTGCCCCACTGCTCTCCTCACTTACGATTCCCAAGCCACTGACATCCAAAGGCATACTGTCTCTAACAACAAAGGTAGTACTGTTTTTACCTATATGCAAATGGATGAAAAGGTAGATTGATAGACTAATACTCAAACCATTTCAGCTTTCCTTAAACAAAGAACAGCCCTTTAAAAGAAAAAAAAACCCTACCTCTATTTATTCACACTTTTAAGAACTGTTTAGGGCTGTGTGTGAACTTGCCCTAAAATGAATTCAATTCTATGCCAAAACCAGTAGAATTCTGAAGCTTCCATAAATCATGCACATGAAAACTCATTGTGCAATTTTGTAAAACATATGTTTTGCTCCGTTTATTCTGCAATGTATATATTCTGGTTTTGCTAATCATGAACAAAGCCAAAGAGCTTTGTAAAGCACCACTCCCGGTATGGTAGCAAAAATTACCTGTCTTGCGGCACCTTAGCAGATTTATTATGGTATACGTTTTGCAGACTAGAGTCCAAACTGAAAGGTTACTCCATCATAAGTTTGGCAGTCTTTAAGGAGCAACAAGATTCTATTTTGCTTACACAGGACACAGGACCATCATTGGACTCTGGAAATCTTATTCAGTTACCACTCCAGCAGCAGACATCTAACCATGCTTTGTTCACAAACACACTTTGAATTTGGTGCATGTGCACACATGCAATCTTGGGCGTATCACAACAGAGTTGAAGATATTACTCATGCATAAAGCTGGAAAGAGTAAACAAAGTTAAAGCTCAACATGTTCACAGAAAACTATGGTAGATTTTTGCAGACATTTATGGAGTGTGGCTTTCTAGCTGGAAAAGGGCTGTGGAACAGTTGGCAGTTCACTCCTTGCCCTCTAAGCTGCTCTAATTCAAGGTGAAGGTGGAAAGCAAAGGCTACTCACGCGTCGCAGACCTCTTTCACTACTGCTGACAGCGGCTTGGCCTGCAATTAAAAGCACACGGCACATGGAGACCAGATTCCGTACACAGGGGAAACAAAACCATTTCCATTCTAGATAAAATATGCCCAGAAGGATTCCAACCTGGACGTGGTCCTGCTTTGTAGAGCACTTAGGGTAACACTTAAGCCAGGAACCCCTTCCTAGGACAAAGCACAGGACGGTAAGGCAGAAAGGCATTCACCTGATTAAGCTCAATGAGCTGGGGGATGGCGCCCATCATCTGGACAGCAATTTTCACAACATCTTTGGAGGGCGGCA
Source organism: Podarcis muralis (assembly GCF_964188315.1). Lineage (NCBI taxonomy): Eukaryota > Metazoa > Chordata > Lepidosauria > Squamata > Lacertidae > Podarcis > Podarcis muralis. The sequence goes on along the minus strand of NC_135661.1, from coordinate 45,700,014 downwards.
TGGTGCTGCCTCACCTGCTCCCACCTGAGAGAAGAACACAGGAGTTCAGAAGGCCATTAGAGAAGTAGCCACAAGAGGAATCCTCTGGAATCCCCTGCCACTGAGAGCAAGGAAGCCCATTTAGGAACCAGAAGCTTGTTTTGCGTATTAACTGCTGGGTTCTCAAAGCTTTGTAACAGAGGAGGGGTCTGGCCCATGGGACTCTCCCCAGGCCACAAACCCTCACCGGTTTTGTTCACACCCTCCTTGAGTGTGTGAGCCAGTGCTTGGCTGAAATGCGTCCTTGAACTCTGATAATGGCTCTTGCTTGCCTGGATGGAGGATAGAGACAGGTGGGTTAATAGGTGTAGATACTAGCCTACTTCACAAAGGCAAAAATTCACATCAATTGCTCCGCCCACTTTGCCTGTGGCTCCACCTACCAAAGGTGGCTTGGAAGGAAATGCATCCCTTGGACTGAAGGAAGTTTCCAACCCCTGGTTTATAACACCCAGGGCAGAACTTCGAGGCAGATGTCCAGGGATCCACTGAGCACAACAGGAACACGAAGCTGCCTTAAAATGAGTTGGACTCTTGGTCCATCCAGCTTAGTATTGTCTACACTGATTGGTAGCAGCTCTCCAGAGTTTCAGGCAGGGGTCTCTCTCCCAGCCCCACCTGAGATGGCAAGGATTGAGCTTGGAACCTTCTGCGTGCAAAGCAGATGCTCTACCATTGAGCTAAGGCCCTTTCCCAATGAACAAGAGAACCTCCAAACACAGCAAGGTTGTCTTCCCACATTTTAAAGCTGATGAAGTAAAACCACAAGGCACTTTGCACTTGCTCAGGCTCCAAAAAAAAAAATACCCCAACTCCCAGGCTATCCCTTGATTCTCCCAGTATTTTGACTCTGCACCATTCCTGATATAAGTGGGGGCAAAACGTTGCACCATTCACTGGCTACATATCAACAGCACTATAATCAGCTAATGGAACCCAGTTAGTCTGATGGCTATCAGCCTAGGACAATGCAAAGGTGGGATTTTTCACTGGGACCACCAGTGTTGTGGAATGCCCTTCTTGCTGAAATTTGAGGGGCCCAATCGGTGTTGGCATTCCACTGGATCCTGAAGACATGCCTCTTTCAACAAGTATTCCCCTGAACTGAACTTGTGATTTAAGTGTTTTAACTGGAATGCTTTTATAATTGTTTCATTGTGTATTTTAATTAAGGATGTTTTAATGCTGCAACAGATTTGTCCTTGTGCATTTTAATCGTGTCCTGATCTTATACAGTACTTGTAAACCGCTCTGAGGCCATTGTTGCATATAAGCGGCATATAAATTAATAAGAAATAAACCATCATTGAATCCATCATTTTGTAGACATATCTGCAACACTTACCAGATAGCATGAAAACCGCTACAGCTTAATCTATGTCCTTAGATAGAGATCCTTACCTCAGGAGAAGGGGAAGAGAGAAAACATTCCTTGAAGGATAGTGGACAAAAATATATAACGAACATAGGGGCTAGTCCCTAAATACAACTTTTTTGGAGCGGATATCATAAGGAGAAATAAATTACGAAATGGAACCAAATCACCCCTGACTCCGGAAACCAGTAATTAGCCTCTTAACCCTTTTTGTCCCAAAGTCAAAATTCCTCTCTCTGGAACTTTGAACACGACATGCAGCTACTCTGATCTGGAAGAATTTTGCAAAGCTTCCCCCGCACCGTCCCGCCGCCTACAGATCCCCCAATTCTTCCCCCCGTCCGTCGACCCCTGCGGGGGTACGATGGATCCTCCCCACTGCTTCGCTTTCAGCCTCTGCCCTCCAAACTGTGGCTGCCTCCCTTCGTCCCCAAACGAGGGGTGGAGACATACCCGCCGCGGGAGAGTGGAAAGGGACGGCGGCCCGGATGAACCACGCCGCCCGCCTCCTCCGGGAAAAGAAGGCGCTCTGCAGAGAGCAGCCCCAGCCTGGCTCCTGCAAGGGACCGGCGCGCACCTCTGCAAGCAGGTGCCCTTGATGGGGTCCCCGGAGGACACGCCAAGGAAGGCTCGTCCGGGCGCTCGCCGTCTCCTTCGCCTCCTCCTCCCGCCTCGTCTTCCGATCTTCGCCGCCAGAACGCGCTGGCCCGGCCTCCTCCTGCTCAACTCTCGGTAGTTCCGGGGCGGTGGCTGGGCTCCCCCCCAACCACGGGTGCGGAGGAGGAAGGCGAGCGTCCCCGCCCCTGGGGAGGGCTAGGAAGTCCGGATCCCTCCAGCGCCGTCCAACACGCCGGGGCGCCCCCGGCCGGCGGCGCGCAGCCCATCGCCGGATCCTCAGGCCCCCAGGCGCCTCGCTTCCCGGCCCCTCTCCGGCAAATGCCGTCGCGGCACTGGCTTCGTGTGAAAGTGGGGAAGCTTCTCCCCGTTTCCAGCAAAAGGGTCCAGGGTGCCGCGTTTCTGCACGTCAAGGGTGTGGGCGCGAAGAGGTTGCCGTCGAAAGGGGAGCGGGGCTTGGCAAAATCAAAAAAGGTGGTGGCCATGATCCCAGCCTCCATCAGTGGTTAAGTTGCTCCTCTCCTGCCGGGCTTGGTGGTCCGGGATTTCTAAAAGTCAGTATGGTTTGGGATGGGTGGTACCCAGAGCAAGATACTCCCTAACCGTTTGGTCTCTCCTTCTGAGCAGCAATCTGCCATCAGGATAAGGCTCTGTGGGCGGCAGGAGCCTCAGGGCAAGAGTCCCCAAAGCCACTGAGCAAGGCAATGTACAATACCTTTGGGGTAGTCACAGTGGAGTAGCGGGAGGGGGGCTGGGCACACCATGGGGGGCATGGACCAGGCACACACACACACCCCAGAGTCCCCTCTCACACCTCTGCCAGACCAGGAGCTCTGGCAGAGGAGAGTAGGCAGCAATGCTGCCATCCACTCTCCCGGACTGGGGCGCATGAATGTGTCCCTGCCGCAGCAGGCTCCCTCTGTGCCATGCCATCTTCGGGGGCACCCCCCACATGGCTGACCCGGGTGCTATTTGATAAGTTCCACCACTGAGTAGCCAGCATGTTCACTCTCTTGTCTCAGGGACGTCTACACTGGCTTGGTCACGTCCACAGAACGGAAGACAGCAGAATGCTCAAGGATGTGCTCTAGGGGAGCTGGCTCCCGGTACCAGACCCATTGGCAGATCAACTCTGTGTTACAAAGATGTCTGCAAACGTGGCATGAAGGCTGGCAACCCCAACCCCATGATGCAGGCAACCGCAGCACCTGGAGACCATCAGTTAGGTTGTGCATCCATAGCAGTGACCAGAGGAGGAATGGCTGCTGGGAGGAGTGCAGAGAGAAGAAATGCCATAGTGCAGCAGCAGCACAACCAGACGCCTTCATCTGCCCCAGCTGCAACTAAACATCTCTCCTGTATCAGTCTCTACAGCCACAGAAGGCACTGCAACCTTCCAGCAGTTGGACTGCCTAGACTGACAGATGCAACCAGAGCCAGCATGGTGCCCTCAGATGCTAATGGGGTTCACCTCTCATGAGCTCCAGAGAGCATGGCTGATGGCCAGGGTTGATGGGAGGTGTAAACCAACATCTGGAGGGGCAAATATTAGCCACACCTGATTTATAGCCTAATTTGAGACTGGAGGAGACTATTTGAAAAGGAAACCAAAAGAGGCAGCTGTTGCTTCTTTTCCAGACGCTCAGTGCAATGGAAATCCTTCTTTAGCATTAGAATCTCTTTAAACTCTGCCTTGCAATTCGATTGCCTCACAGCATCAGCCAGGCTGCAAAGGACATGAAATGGCTTGTTCCAACATGCTGACAGGAAACAGCTTTGGAAAGGTTTTGTTTATTCACTCAAAAAAACAAAAACTGTACAAATATTACAGGCAAGTCTCTTGCTGCAAAAAGTATAAAAATAATCTTTATATATGAATCAAAGTTCATTTCCACCCCCCTTCCCATTGTACATTTTCTTTAGGTATCTTTTCCAGGACGTCATCTAAAGAGAAGGCAAGAAATTTATAGCAAAGGGAAGTGACGGTTCAGCTGCTAAACAGATCCCTCCCAAAGACACAGAGAAGCCCCTGAGCCTATTGGGGAGGAAGAAATGGGACACACCTCTGGGCTTCCTAGAGCATCTGTGCAATGCAGGAACTGCTCTGGAAACAGACACATGCAGGCCAGGAAGGTGTCCTCACAGGTGCCTAAGCACATGGGTAGCCCTCCAGGTGTGGCTAGACTAGAACTCCCAAAGCTCCCTGACCATGTGGGCTGGGGCTGATGGGAGTTGGAGTACAACATCTGGAGGACACCACGTTGCCCATCCCTGCTAAACAGGACACCAGAGGCTTCTCTAAACACTAAGCATCTGGAAGCAGAGTATTAACAAGTTCCCACTCTGGAAAGGATGCCGAGGAATTGTAGGGCTGTATATTCCATACAGAGGGAAGTATCGGCTGCACAACTTACACCCTTGTGGCCACTCTTAGGAAGCAGGACAGGGCAGCCAGCTTAAACTAGCTCTTGCTGGCCAAAAGCTACCACATGACAACACAAACATTCCCTGATTTAATATGGGCGGCTTAGTGGTGAGTGTGCTTAGGGCTGCAGGTCTAAATCCCACTGAAATCAAACTCTTCACCCAAGCAGCAGTTTTTAAGGTTAGGGTGCAAGGCAGCACCACCTTCATATTCAGTGCCTGCGGCCAAGAACTGTGCAAAGGTTACGGGCCAGGGAGCGTGAGTTAGGGGCTGGCATCTGGTGAAAGCACAACTGCAGACTGGAGAGCAACACTGCGGTTACGGGAAAGAGGTCGAGAAGTGCAAAGGAGTCATAGGAGGAGGTTCACGGGTGCAGGTGGGGAGGTGAGCAATACTCAGTGTTGGAAGGTGGGGAAGATGTGTCGCATACAGACTCTGGGAGAGAAGATAAGCTGCACGGATGGGCATCCAAATGAAAGCAGCAATTTGGAAAGGGAAAAATGCAGTAGCTCGAATGCACTCAAAAAAAGCCCACCTTCAGCATTGACCGAGGATATGGAAATAAATCACCCAGACTTGGCCCCTTCCCTCAATCCAAGCCCCTCCTCTTGGGCTCTCACTGTCGAGCTCAGGGCCTTGCATTGCAGGCAATCCCAGCCAAGCTTCCCCATCCCTAAACAACTTGGCTGTTGGGGAGGGGGCAATTTGTTTCTCCATCCTGACTCTTTGGAGGAAAAGTGACTGTGCAAAACTGGCACCTCTACACGGCTAAAGGAGAAGAACTGGACATGTTTCGGCTTGCAAGACCGAGTGATCGTCGTGCTCTCAAAGTGAAACAGAAGCAGCTGAAACTCGGGAAGAAGTTTCTGAGCACCTTCCATACATAAAATGGATCCAAGGCAGGGTTGACGAGGCGTCGCTTCCCCCTCTCCCCCTCGTTCCTTGTGTCAAAGTGTGTAGTTGCCAGAGAGAGAAAAGGAAATGAGCACCTCTGAAATACATAGAGACAAGCTATAAAGACAAGACAGCATGAGCCTTCCCTGCCCCTGTTGTTCAGCCCTCCTATTCTCTCCAGAAAGTGCCACCAGGAGTGTAGGGGAGCCAAGCCAGGCTTGCAGACCCAAGGAAGCTCTTCTGCTGTTCAGGAAGAATTGACCGCAGGCCGCTGGGAAGGAGGCCTCAGATCTAGTGAAAGGACAGCCAAAAATGGAGCAAGAGGGAAACCAGGGGACTGCCTTGTGCAACATAGGAAAGGAAGAAAAGAAGCCAGGAAAGGGAGCTGCTGCTCCTGCTGCTGCTTGGTCCGCAAGTCCATCCCTGTTGATCTTCAGTCAAGACCAGAGCAGCCAAGTGTGTCACTCAAGCACTAGAGCAGAAAAGGAATCCAAAAAAACACCAGGTTTTTCCAAGGACTGGTTTGTTTGTTTTTTAAAAAACATGTATCCTAAAGTCCATCCATATGCCAGGAGTCAGAGGTTGAGGATAGGCACATCGAAAAGGTCGCACACCCCTTCGCTCTCATCCAGGTTGTAGATGTAGTCGTGGTCACCAGGAGGCGGGGAGAGACGGAGCAAAGGAGCAAATACTGTTGAAGGGAAAGGAGTGGAGTCAGGCTGTGTCTGGCTCACTGTGCCTGTATGCTGGCCCTTTGGCAACAAAAACCAGGGTAAGGCCCCTCCCACATGCTGCAACACCCAACCCACATGCCTCCCTGCCCTGCATGCTTTACCAAAAGTAGAAGACCTTAGAAGACCCAAGGAACAGATTGCCCATGTCAACTTGTAGCATGACCCTCAGGACTCACCATTAAACCCAACCTTGAAACATGGGACCCTGCTTTAACTTTAGAACCTATAAGCTCCTTTGCTCTTCTATGCCTCTTTTAGGACACACACAAAAACTGCAGATATACCAATGCCACATTTACTCCTTCTCTCTGAGGAAGTGTAGCTGCAGGGTGAGGAAAGAAGAGCAACTGGTGGGGTTAAGGACCCACAACAGGAAGTGCTTAGTATCTTCAACCATCAATCCCCGGATTTTGGGGGGTGTAGGAACAACCATGGCAATTAAACTACTACAGAACCAACATGTGTGTTGTTGTTGTTATTTTTAAAAAAGGGGGCAGCAAAGATAAACATATGCTTTATGTTTTGTGGCGGGTGGAGGGGACAGTTAAAACAAAAATAAGAAGTGCAACTTTAGGTCACTTCTTGTGGATCCCAACCACTTAGCTTGTGGATCCTAACCAGTTAGTCCAGATACGGAGAACCTTTGGCCCTCTAGATGTTGTTGTACTACAACTCCCATCAGCCCCAGTAAGCATGGCCAATGGCCAGTGATGATGGGAGTTGTAATTCAGCAACATCAGGAGTACAAGGGGTCCAAATGATGTCCTGCTTGTAAACAGACCCACACCTGTGTTAGTTTGAGACCAGTGTGCATTAGCCTACTCAGTTGATTACAGTTCAGCTGAGCTTTACCATTTGCTTACAGTTCAACTGGACCAACTCAATTTCCTATACCCTAACTTTCTAGCCTTACCCAAACCCATCTCCACCCCAAAACTGGGAAATAGCAAAAGGCTTAATCCTTACCATCAGATGACATTAGTTCTTCGAGCAGCTCAGAATTCATGCATTCTGTGTGAAGAAAGAGTTGCATTACAACCACACACTCTGCTTTGGGATTCTACAGTAGAATATTCTGTATCATTTCAAACAAAGGCTCAGGTATGTTAGTTTCGAATACACTCCCATGATAAAGAAGCCAGCTTTGCCTTTGATGGATGTTAACTACCTGGATGTTAACTGTAAAAAGAAGCAGTCAGTTGCACACCCCAACTGTGTATTTATAATACATTCAACACATGACTTTCCCCCAAAGAACCATGGGAACTATAGTTCACCCCTACAGATCTACAATTCCCATTATTCTTGGGGTAAGTGTTGGATGCCCAGGGAGAAATGTTATATTCCAGATGACCCAAACAGATCAATGAGGCCTAAAGGAACTGCTTATGAACAGATGCCAGCTTGCGCTGCAGCAAGTAATGCTGTACAAGATAAAGCAATAGCCACAGGCACCCTAGTTTCACAGCAAGGGCAGTGTCACTACCACAGCATGAATATCCCTGAGCTAGCTGTTATCTCACATGTATCCAGCAGAGGGCCACTGTGCCATGATATTTGCTTTCTCCAAACTGAGTATAGTAAGGGCCTCTGAAAACATGGGAGAAAATGCGAGATCAAGCAGGTTCAAAGGCCCCTCACGTTGCCCCAGAAAAGTGAAACAAATATGGTTCTGCTGAAGCAACGCACCTCTTGTTGGATCAAACATCTCCGAAAGCTCTTTGGGAAGTTCCGGTACTGAAAAACAGAAGAGACGGCTCTGGTTTCCATGCTGCTCCAGTAATGTCCAAAGTGCAGTAACCTATACAGGGTGCTCTCCCCTGTTTGATAGCCTCTGTTCACAAGCAGAGTCCCCCCCCCACACACACACACTACCAACACCTGCCATAATATTTGGTGGAAGCCCACTGTTGCTAGACAGTTCCGCTATAGATGGTTGTGAAACTTGATGGTACATCTACACTGTGGGCTTAAGGAGGGCTCAGTTTGGAAGCAATGCTAAAGGGCTGCCTATGCAAATCCATCTGCTCCAGCCTCAGGCTCATGATCTCCTGCAACACACACCAGGAAGAGGGGCTCAGAAGCACCAGGTCTTACTTGTCCAGAGTATGTTGCTACTTACAACCCAGGAACAAATGTTAATTTAAGCTATGGTTTTATTTGTACAGTACAAGCCAGGATCAGAAGCTAGGGCTTTAGCTTTGCTCATTTAAATAAACAATATTTTAAACCAGCCACAGTTTGTCCTTGCTGGACGCAGCAACTGAAAGTTAGCTTCAGCCAGAAAACTGATGCTTCCCATTTGCCCTTCGCAACCACTCCAAAAAGCTACAGTTGAGCGTTGTCTGTGAACCAGGCCTCAAAGAATCATGGGAACTGTAGTTCTGAGAGTAGCTAGCAATGTCTGGAAACACTCATTCCCACACAACTAAAGATCCTAGGATTCCTTGTAGGAAGCCACAAACATGAAAAAAGAACAAAAACCAACATAAATATCCTGCCCACAACCCTGCCTACCGGTATTTTAGAAATCCCATTTCATTGCCCGCTCCGATACAGCATTACGTTGGGGTTTTCTTTAATATGCACTGCATGCCCCCAAAGAGAGACTTGTGGCATCAGCTGATTGAAAGGTGAGGAGCTCCACCCACCTTGCAAAAGTGGCCTGTGACAGGGGGAGGTGAGGCCAATCTACTGACCACATCCAGTTCTCCACCCTTGTTGCACATGGCAAAGCAGATGCTTTGCTATTCAAAAAACCCCAAAACAAACCACAGGCACACAAACATTGCTCCACGGCAGACTTTTAACCATAGCAACCATTACAAAGCAGCTCCAGTTTCTGGAAAAAGCAGGACTCGGTGCCATGCCCATTTGGGAACACAGGAACCCCCAACCCAAAAGGCAGCAACCAAAGAATTCTCACTTTCTGTGGGGTCTGGCTTGATTGGCTCAAAGGAAGTGGAGGGACTGGGCAGGATGGAGCTGCTGTCCAGCAAGGCGGAGGATTGGAGGGGCTGCGTGTCCAGCCCAGCAGGTGGGCTGGCTGATGCTGTCGAGGGGGCAAGTGGGTCCAGCTCCCCGCTGCTTCTCGATTCTGCCGTTGAGACGCCACTATCTGCAAAGGTGTAAGACATAGATGGCGACAATTTTGCAACATTTCATGGATTGCACACTGAATAGGACATGACACTCATCCACCAAACTCCAGGGCAGTACGGTGTTGCATTAAATGCCCGCAGGCATCCCCTAAGCCTTATAAATACGCCACAGAAAAGTTACTAGCCTTCATAGGTCATTGATTAGAACTTTTCTCCTCAACATGCCTTTTCCCACATGAAGGGGATGAATTTTCATAGATCCAAAAGCTTTCTGTTATGCCATCCACCATTCTCCAGACAGATGCACCACAGGCCAGATGCAACTTAGCCAACATGAACGGTATCGCAATGATGTAAGAATTAGAGGCCCAGGGTGTAGATTTTTAAAACATTCCAATATTAATTGTATTGAAGCTTTGGCTAGCATGTATTAGACTTGATTCTCAGTGTTTGCATTTTATGACTCCCATGCTGCATTCCTTTTCTATCTGACCCTGAAAGTGGCACAAATGGCCCTCCAGGATGTTATTCTAAATCTATCATGAGTTAGGACCAGAGTGTAATGTCAGCTATCCTTGAAGCTTCCCCAAGGAAAGTGAGATAAAGGAAGGAATGTCAACAACCTGATGAAGGGCTGCTTGCCAGGGGAACAGTGACAGAAATGCTACATTTGAGACCATATGGCCTGGGCACTCTTGGGGCACCCCAAGCTGATTGTGGGGGTCAAGGTACCAGTATGGAGCCATGCGTGTTTTGCTTCTCATGACCTGTAACTTTTCCTGATGTATGTAGAAGGATGTTGATGGTTTAAGAACGTTTAGATGTTTTATGACTCTTTTGTGTCTTGTGTGTATAAAACCCTTGTTCTAATTCTCTTAGTGGCAGGTGACTTCTTAACTAGTGGTTCAGCTAGAGAACAACCACTTAAGTTGAGCTCTGTCTTATTACTACAGTAAATGCTGACCTCCTAACTGGGTGCTGGACTTGAATTATTTCCTTGGTTCCATGTTTTATTTACCCTCGCCTGGCTGAGAGCAAGGTGGTGTAGAAGTAAATTCTTACCACAGTAACAACCTATTATGCAACTTTTTTAAAAAACAAAACAGCTATACTTTTTATTAAAACCTAACAACTGGGAAGATACAGCTTTCCCAAAGAGTCAACCTGTAAACAGTTATCAAAGTTAGGTGCGAGGTTAGAATTTTAGACAAAAAAAAAAAAAACCAAGCCACTGCCTTAACAATTCAACACACATTCCAGGAGTGAGGAGTGGTAGACCACAATTTAATCCTCGAGAGAGAACACACATACACAGAAGCAAATGCACAAGGCAAAGCAAATATTTGTCTCAGGCAGACCTGCCACAGAAAAAACTTGCCCTTTTCTGATGCACTTGCAGCAGGCAGATTGTTAAACTGGTATGTAAGCCATATATGGGGAACCTGTGGCCTTTCAGGTGTTTTTGTTGTACTATTGGGCATGCTGGCTGTGGCTGTGTCCAACAACTTCTCTTTTGGAGAGCCACAGGTTTCCCATCCCTGATATATGGAGTATGTTAGTACAGGTACAATATCAAGTTTAAGGAAGGAAGGATGTGTAGAAGGGAAACTTGGGAGTGTGGTGGAAGGACTTATTTTTTCTCTCTCCCAACAATGGAATAGTAGAGAAAACAGCTGTCAATACTTGATTGGGTTTCTGAATGTGTAAGAAGTATTGTAGCTCCAGTTCTCTTGAACCAATTACGAGCCAGGCACCTAACATGAGGATGTTTAGTCGCCTACTGAATATGTTTTTTTTAAAAGGAAATCTTACCCCAAGGTGTAAGCCAGACGTTTATGGAAGATCAATTTTATATTTGATAAAATAGTACTGTTGTTTTTAAGAGTCTGTATGGATAGTTTTATTGTTTGAGTTTGCTGAATTGATTTTTCCTGTTCTTTGAGCTTGTGTTTCTGTGTTTCATTCTCAGTGTACACCACTTTGATGGTGGCCTATTTAATAATGTGTTTAAAGAAATAAATACATTAAGACTAGTGATGAAAACAACGAATGGATGTTATGTGCTTTCCATATCTTAATTTGGGATAAGAAATATAATAACTACATATATGAAAGAATCTGCTGTTTCAGAACTAGAAAAAAGGAATGTATGTGTTATTGGCTTACAATAATTGTATGTACTGAAAATTATGTAAGATAATTTATATACAACTATAATTTTTAAACAAGATGGGAAAAGCTGGTACAGTCCACTGTAAATATATTATTCCAGTTTGAGACCCAAGCACTTTGCAGCTGACTGGCTGTACTGCTTTCCAGAGTTCAAACTAATTTACACTAAAGCAAGTAAACAAAAAGCCAAACAATTATAAAATCACAAGGAGGCTATACATACGACGGAAAAGACTCAGAAAATTTAAATTCTCCTTTAAGGTTTGATGAAATAGGAAGGTTTTACAGCATTTGTGGGAAACCTGTGGCCCTCCAAATGTTGCTGAACTCCAGCTCCTATCAGCTCCAACCAGTGTGGCCCATGGTTAGGGAAGATGAGAGCTGCAGCCTGACTATATCTGGAGGGCTACAGGATCCCCAGTCCAGTTTGGGTGCCGTTTTGAAAAGGGACAGTGATGTTGGAGGCTTCCTAACCTTGCCAAGGCCAGGTTCCAAAGTTCTCAGGTGGCTGCTGAAGAAGGCAGGCCTCTGGCCAGGTCTGCCCACTCCTTTCATCTGGAAGAGGCTGACAGCAAGGCCAAGTGACTCGACTTCAGTGTCATATTCGAGAGAGGTTACAGGAAGGGAAAGCTCCTCTGCGACTCACCTGTGGCGCTGGCTGCTTTCTGTACAGCAGAGACCTGGTCCTGTGTGCTGTTGGGAACGGGCGCAGAAGGGTGTGTACCACTGGGAAGAGATGCTTCTTGGAAGTGGGCAACAGGTGGTCTCTGTGCCTTAGAGAGTGTGACTGGCTGACACTGAATGAGGTCTTCCGGGGGAGGCACAGGTAGTACCACTGGAGGAGAGCTCCAAGCGTCTTTATTTACGAGCAGGACATCAATTGGACCGCTTGTGCTTTTCAGGTGGATCTGGTATTTCTTCTGACCATTTAAGCCCTAAAGAATGGGAGAGAGATTGCTGCAAGGTAAGGCACCCAAGCCAGCGCAGTGATGCATCTATGTGTGTAAAGGACTGTATCCAATATAGCATTAAGTTACTTAGACTCATAGAACTGTAGGTGGAAGGGACTCCGGGGGTCATCTAGTTCAATCCCCTGCAGCGCAGGAATCTCAACAATCTTAGTGGGATACTTGTTCCACTGGTAAAATGTTTTGTGCCAGATGAATGTTGTTGTGCAAGAAAATGCGAAATGAAAGCGCCTTCACAACTTGCAGCCAGCATCAACCTGCAATGTGAGATGCTGCTGACTGTTCCAAGGGCCACCAGCTCCTTGAGGTTTCAGCCACAGGTTTTCCCCTGCCCAACCACATTTTAACTGGAAGTGCTCGGGATTAAACCTGGGACCTCCTGCAAGCAAAACATGAGCTGCGGTGGCACCAACAGGAGCCCAACAACACCAGGAGGGCCAAAGGCTAGTGATCCCTCATATAAGGCTTCCACCGTTGCCTCTTTGCAACCAGGGACCATTCCTTTGTTACCCACGTGCCACCTACCTCCGGGACAGGAACCTCTAACTGAGTACCCGATGGGGCTCGGATGGCTAGCAGTGTGTCACCTGGAACAAGAGAGCAAACGCAGCATTTACTAATCTGATCTAGGTGAAGAATGGAGCAGCAGGCCGTTGCAAGCCAAGACGCATACTCTTTTTTTCTCCTTCCTTCTTTTTCATCTCTTTCCCGAAGAGATGGGAGACCTGTGGCCCTCCAGATGTTGCTAGATGCCAACTCCCATCAGCCTCACAAGGTTGGCCAATGGCCAGGGTTGATGGAAGTCATAGTTCAGCCACATCAGCAGGGACAACACTTCCCCATCCATGCTTTACCTGGTCTGCAAACTTTTAACGCGGCCAGTAACATTGGCAGGAAAAAAGGACATCTCCCAGACTTGTGTACAGTTCTCAGATACAGAAGGGCAGTGCGAATATTTTTGTGGTTTGTTTTTTTTAAGGCTGCTTGTATTTTTTCACAGCAAAAGGCCATTTCATTCACAATATTTATCTGGCTAATGCTAGTAGACCTAAGTGACTAAAGCAAGGTGATGGCAAAACAGAGTATACATGAAGGGAATCCAGCCTGGATAGCAAGACAAGGGCTACTGCACTTTCTGAGAGCTGTGAAGAATTGGAGGGTTTGCCTGATTTCTAAGAAAAACAGGCTCTAAACTCTGGAACTCTTGCCCAGCTCAGTTCATTTGTTCCTAGAGCAAGGAGTGGGGTCCCCAACGTTGCTGAGCTCCCCCACCCACCGGCATAGTCAATGATCATAGATGATCGGAGTTGTAGCCTAATAACACTTGGAGGGCACCATGCCAAGGAAAAGGTACGCCGTACAGGAGGGGAATCTAGCTATGATACACCACCACATCCTCACCTGGAAAGCATTTGCAGAGGTCCTCATCAGTCACATAGGCTAACGTTCCTGAAGTTAAGGGGAAAAACCAGATGCATCCAGAAACAATGAGATCATTGGACAAAGGAACACTTCAAGATGTTTAGGGGAATTGGAAGAAACAAGTGAACAACAGATCTAGTGATCAGTCGGTGCTGCAGAAAACGCTGGTCAGAATGTGTCCTATGTGCCCCACCTACTGGGTGCATCTCTACAAAAGCAGCAGCAGAGGAGGACATTTTGGATCCGATACGTTTACTTAACACTTTTTAAGCTCCACCCAACCATCTGTATTATAAAGTAGTTTCACACAACAGTGAATAGTTATGGCTTTCCCCCGAAGAATCCGGGGAACTGTAGTTTGTTAAGGGTGATTAGAACTGCAAGGAAACCCATATTCCCTTCACACAGCTACAGTTCCCAGAGGTCCCAGGGAAGAGGGACTAAACCACTCTGGAAATTATAGCTCTGTAGGGGGGAAAGAGGTCTCTTAATAATTCTCAGCACCCTTTACAAAATACAGTTCCAAGATTCTTTTGGGAAACCCGTAACTGTTAGAAGGGGTATGAAACTGCTTTAAATGTGTAGTGCAGGTGGAGCCTTAGTAGAGTCCTGTGGCAGCTTAAAGACTTAACAAATGAACTGTGGCACATGAGCCTTTGAGGACCACAGTCTACTTCATTAAGTGGACTTCACGAAAGCTTATGACACAATAAGTTTCAAGGAGCCAAAAGATTCTGTTGCTTTTGCAGCTGTATTTCTGCAAAAAGAACAAAACAAAACCCACTCCCAAGAAAGGAATATGACAGATTAAAGAAAAGTGACATCAACGCGATGATGGCAGGGGAGTGGGGATGAATGATGCGGAGAGAGAAATTATTTCCATTTTCTCAAAAAGAGATCTGGGATAAGGCAGTTGAGTTGTTGGTGCTGTTTTGGTATTCTTAGCATTTCATCCAGGGACAGATAGATGCGCGCGCGCGGAGAGAGAGAGAGAGAGAGAGAGAGAGAGAGAGAGAGAGAGAGTGTCACTATCTCACCATAGATGTCTCGCTGGCCAATGTTGTGGACATGACCCAGCAAGAAGACTGAAATTTCTGTATCCTGCACAGGGTGGCAAGTGATTTGAAATTAAAGAGTTGTGCCAGCACTACAGGATCGGTGTCACTGCCTTCAAGCCCTGGAAAGTAATGTTTTCCTTCCGCCATCCTAGAAGGATCATCTTGGAACGAGCATTGGAAACTCGAAGTGAAAGGGGGAAGGGGAAGGAGGAAAAAGGACCACGGTGCACTCAGAAGGATATCGGCTGTTTTGTACATCGTCCGTCACATTTTTGATGCTTTGCTGCACCCACATCTTTTGCTGCTCCAGCTCCCGCTCCCGCTGCTCCAGGTCCTCAATCTCTGCCTTCAGCTCTATCAGCTTGTGGGCAATTTCACGGGTGTTGCAGCCAGGACCTACTCCTCTGGAGGGAAGGAGAATTGGAAGCAAGAAAAATGAGAGAGGCCACCTCTTGCAGAGCTTCCCTAGAGGGCATGAGCTATCAGAGACATTGCCATCGCAACCGCAAAATACCTCCCCAAACCCACAGGATTGTTCAGTCGCACTGAGCACAAACTATTCCTCCCTTTGTTTCCAAGCCCAAACCTTCCAGAGATGAATTGACAGCCCTTTAGATATTATGTCACTATCCAGTATGGTGCGGTGGTTAGTGTGCAGGACTAGGATCTGGGAGACCAGGGTTCAAATCGCCTCCGGGACATGAATCTCACTGTGTGACCTGGGGCCAGTCACTGCCTCTCAGCCTAACCAACCTCACAGGGTTGTTGTGGGGATTAAATGAAGAATGGGGAGAAACCTTGTGCACCATCTTCAGCTCCTTGGAGAAAAAGATGGGCTATAAATGCAATAAATAATAAAAATAAAATATTCAAAGATCTCCTTCCACCAACACAGTTCCCTTGAAAGAGAGTTCCTCCAAACTTCAGTCATGTTTTTATTCCCAAATAGTATATCATGTCATTAGGTTTTAGGTGAGGTACATTTTTATAAGTTTGAACCTATAAATGCTATACTGCCAACATCAAGGGGAAAATATCATGGCAGCAAACAGCATAAAATAAATTTATATTCATAAAACAATTATAAAACACATCCCAAATTAGTGTATCTGCTTAATACATCAAACATAACTGGATCATTGCTCAGGAAAAGCAAATGCAAACAGATGAGTTTAAGCAGGCACCTAAATCCCAATACTGTGGGTGCCTGCAACTCCCCTTACAACTCAATTTCATAAGCTATTTCCCTGCTATTTGTGACCACTCAGCAAACAGGAGAACAGCATGACCATTGGTGAAGCTTATTCAAAACTGCCTTAAATGCTGCACTCAGGACACAGTCAACTACTCAAATGCAAGCTGTGACTGTGCCACACTCCTCAAATGCAACTGCCCCCCACGCATCACTGAGAACAGAGCCTAGTTTCACCAATCCTTGCTCCAATTCACGGGCACTTACTTCCACTGTATGCTGTTCTTGGACTTCTTCTCAATCAGCCCTATGCCCTCAAGGACATTTGTGATGTCATAAATGCGCCGCTTCTGCCGCACTGCCAAGGTATCTGCTGCCTGTGTAGGAAACCCAAAACATTATCATGCCCTGTTCACGAAGGCCTGAGCCACTCAGAGAATAGCAGGAAGCTGACAAAACAAAGAAAACCTCCAGCCACTTTGTCAGTTATACAAAGGAACATGCATGGACTCAGTTTTTTCTGTCTTGGGTTTGGGAGAGGAACCATTAATTAAATCTCTTTGCCTCCCACATGCTCCATTTCAGGGGGTTAGTTTATAAACAAAACAGAAGTTCAGCATGAGAAGCTGCAACGCATCTGCCATCCTGGGGCTCCTTCCAAGTGGCCCCAAAGACTGCCTGATGTCATGGCACATCCGAGGGAACAAATCCCACCTTTCATGGCAGAGAAGCGTATATGTGTGGCATTGCTTTCTCTGATACACTGCCACACAGAGAGACAACATGGTGTAGTGGCTAGAGAACTGGGTGAGGAATCCAAATCTGCACTCAGCCATAAAGCCTTGCTTGGAGCAGTCACTCTCTCAACCTAATCCTATCTAGCCAAGTTATTGTGAATGGGAGACGGGAGAGGGAAACATGTAAATTGTCTTGGGCTCCCTGCAGGAAGAACAGAATAATGTAATATCATCATCACCATGATAATAATATTGCAAACCCAAAATCTGTAACATATAAAAGATGATTTCCTATTTATTACATGAAAGGGTCTATATATATCCACTGTTCAGAACATCAATGAACAGTGATGTGGATTATCAGTACCCAGTGTAAGAACCAAACTCTCTACATCCTGTTTAGGCAGTATCGCTGCAGGGCAGCTGGGTTGTATTCTGTGACTTTTCTGGATCCTCAGCTTCACCAAATGTATAGCATGCATAAGCAGGTAATGCCTGGAAGCATATCCAGCAGTAAGATGCAATAGAGGGGAAAAATCAAAATCCCCCATATTATTGTTGCATAAAATGCAATGTGTTAACAAATGCCTGATGTGTTAACAAAGATTTTGTAGATACCAAGATGCCCTTTTCTCAAGGTAAAGGTGAAAAGGTAGGTAGATTAGAGCGCTTACTATTAGAAAGCAGGTTCTAGAGAAATTAAGAGGACTCGTAACTTCACCCAGATATAAAAATATTCAGATGTCTTTCAGTCACACAATGCTGGGAGCACAAATGGATCAAAGGGAGTTGTGTAAGAGCAGCTTATGCTATGTGTCCATGTAATCTGGTATTGTCTGCTCTCATTGGCGGCAGCTCACATTACCTGCCGTTAGATTTTATTTTAATCTTCAAATGCCAGCGATTGAACTCTGAACCTTCTGCACACAAAACATGTGCTCTACCACTGAGCAACATGCAGCACAGTTCATGTTTGTTAGATATATAAGTGCAACTTTGTCATTCGCAAGAACAGTATGACTGCTACATAAGAACAACCCTGCTGGGTAAGACCAAAAGCCCACCATCCTGTTCTCACAGCAGCCAGCCAGGTCACGGAAAGCCTGCAGGGAGGCCATGAGTGCAATAACACTCTGTTCCCCAGCAACTGATATTCAGAGAGATACAATTCTTCAATACTGGAGGTAGTACAAATCCATCATGACTAATAGCCATTGATTGGTACATGCCAGGAATAAGCCAGAGACAGATATAATCATTACACCTTTCTTATGAACTTCCCCAGGGTATCCATCTTGCTTAACCATCTGGATTACAAGTCCAGCTAAATCTTCCCATACATTCTGCAGACCTTAAAGCCTTCAAGAAGTTGGAACGGATGACTCTGGCATGAAGTTGCGAAATTAGATTTCACTGCCAAACTTGACACTAGGGAACTTGGCATCAATAAACCACCTGGGAAGAGAAAGCCACTGTCCCTTTCAGTGTTTACCGAGACTATCAATTCAGCTATGCCTATTCATCACAAGTAACTTCTAGCTAAGAGTGGGTCACACGGATGCTTCTTGTACCTGATCTTTGTTGACTAGAGCCTGTTTTCACTTGTGTTGTGCAAATTATGACACTTACCACAATCTCTTCCATTTCTCAACTTCATTGAAACATTGTTATCTCCTTACTCAGGGTATGCATATCCACCCATTTACCTGACTATTTCATACTTCTAATAGACTCTGACTCAGAAAAGCTTCTAACACAGTAAGTAAGCCTTTAAAGTGTCCATGGACATATGTTGCTGCTAACAGACCCTGCATGAAAAAGAAGTCAAGTTCAATCCTTAGCATCTCCAAGTAGGGATAGGAAAGACCCTGGATTGTACACAAGTTCTACTCAGAGTAGACCCACTGAAATTAATGGACCTATATTAATAATGCCCATTAATTTCAATGGATCTACTCTGAGTGGCGCTAAACTCTATACAACCCTCTGATCTTAAACCCCGGCAAGCTTTTGCCAGTAATTTAAAGTTTAGATAATATTGAGCTAGGGGGAACAAGGCAGCTTCTTATGTCTGCTCCTCTGGAGTTAGCAAAATACAAGAGCTGCCTTGATGAAAAGTCTCAAGCTGCAACCCTCCTTGCACTTCCGTAGGAGTAAGCACCACCTGAACAGAGGGGGGTTTGCTTTGGTGCAAAGATACACAGACCTATGCTGTCAAAGCCATCATCAATCACCTTAGACAGGGCTCCAGCAGGGCTCCTTCCCACTGCTGTTCCCTTCCAAACCAAAGGCCCTTAGATGGCCCTGCAGCTGACTGGCCTAGTTCACATAAGAAGCCACATCTGGATTCAGTAACACTATACTAATGCTTTTTGTTGTTGTTTAAACAGTTTGTGGTTCATAGCATTAAAAGCTTCTTCCTGCCCACTTTTTCTACTCTAGATTTCCCATGTTTGGTCCTAAACCGTTTTGAACTGCAGAGGCGTCTGCCTGTTTCCCCATCTGCCTGCATTGCAGTGGAACCAAAAGCAGATTTCAGTTAAGGTTAAGCACTTCAGGCAAGGTTGCGAACACCTGCAGTCCCTTTCACACAGAAGCTACTGTTGCGGTAAAGCAGAAGCTCCTGCAACTGCTGGAGTTCTGCACTGGCAACAAACTGGTCACACCTGTGACTAAGTTATACATATGCAACCAGCTCAGTGTAACACCCCCACCCACAGAGATCCCTCCATGCACTCCTGCAGTTCATACCCAACATGCAACTCAGCATTATCTCCCCATTTGGCGGATGCTGCACCTTAACGGTCATGCTTCCTTGATATGAGGTGAGGGAGGTCAGAGGAAGAGCTAGCAAACAGGTGGGGAAGCAGTTTGCCCCTAGAGTTTGCTCATTTGGTCTGAGGACCGAGAGAGAGAAGCCCAATTCAAGGCAGGATCTATTAACTGGGATTTTTACTAACACACACACACACACACATCCAACCCTGCATGGGAAGATGGAACGGAGTCAAGAGATCCCAAATGTGGACACACAGCAACAGACCAAAGCTCCAGATAAAAGGAGGTGGTCGGAACAGATACCTAATAGGGCCCGATCCTTACTTTCCGTGAGCCCGATCCGGCCCCAAGAGGCAAATCCTGCCACCGCCACTCCACGCTGCCTCCTTTCTCTTGTCTATACCATCGGGTGGGCACAAAGCAATTGGGATCTATCGGTAAGGGTTTCTTAACTGTTTTCAT
This sequence comes from Podarcis muralis, assembly GCF_964188315.1. Taxonomy (NCBI): domain Eukaryota; kingdom Metazoa; phylum Chordata; class Lepidosauria; order Squamata; family Lacertidae; genus Podarcis; species Podarcis muralis. The sequence goes on along the minus strand of NC_135661.1, from coordinate 45,680,042 downwards.
AGCAGCAACACAACGCCCCCCCAAAAAAACCCACACTAATGGGGCTGTTGTTGAAATGAAGAAAGCTAATCTTAGCGTGAAAGGGATGTGATATCAATACCGTTGTGGTACTGGGAACCCATCCCAGATCCTGGCACCTTGTTCTTACTACCTGAGTGACACGTGTGTGTGTGTGTGTTCAGCTGCCTCTGGCTGGTGAATGGGGGGGATTTGGGGGGGAGGAGGGGGAACAAAGTAGATCCAAGAAGCCCTAAGTCTGCCCAGCCGGAATGCTTCTTGCCCTGATGGGAGCCAGCCATAGCCCACCCCCAGCCATGTTGTGGAAGCAGGACCCCCCCCCCGGCACCCCGTTTCCCCCGCTCTCTCCTCCTCACCAGCTTGAGGTCGAGCACGCCGTCCTTGGCCTCCTGCAGCAGAGATACGAACTTGGTCGTGAGCAGCCCCAGGCTCTTCTCGTGCCGGCTCGGGGCGCCCCCCGGTGGCTGCGCCGCGGACTCCGCCATCCACGTCCGCCTCAGGCCCTCCGCCGCCGAGGCCGGTGCAGATCCCGGGTCTCCGGTACGGCCCCCGCGCGCTGACCCCTCTGCCGCTTCCGGCCGCCGCAGGGCATGACGGGAGGAGGGAGGCGGAGGGAAGGCTCCATCTTGGGAGAGAGGGCGGAGCGCCGCCACGCTCCCTCCCGCCTCCTTCTGCTCGGCTCCGCCCACCACCACTACCACCGGCTTCCCCTCTCCTGCCGTTGTAGCGACCCCTGCTGGCCAGTGGCGTGTAAACACTGGTGGCGCCTTGAGGATTCCAAAGGGTTGCGCCTGTGGGGTGTTCGGAAAATGAACGTTCCTCCCCCACTCTCAGTTGTCTTCTTGTCCATAAGAGCAGAATATAGCTCTGTCGGGTGGGCTTGTTATGATCTATTTATGAGTGGTGGACCTCTGTTGCCAAATGCTTAAATCAGTGCACACTCAATAATGCAACATTTTGTTGTGGGTTCCACTTGTAGACTGCCGAGTTTGCTACTACAGGGCAGAAACTTTTTTTTAATTTAAATCAAATCTTTTGCAGAACTGAAATAAATCACATGACTAGAAACATCCAATTAGGGACTTGTGTTTAGAGATTTAATCCTTAATTTTCAGGAGCCAAATCCATACAACACCTTTCATGCGGGAGCCACTGCCCCATAATGGGTAGAGAGTTGATCTTCAGCTCCTGGCACCTAAGCTTGAAATAAGTCATTCCTTTCCCATTTGCAAAGTGTAAACGGTGATAATCTATCTCAGGGTAGTTGTGAGCGCAAACAAAATAAGAATTATGCACAAAGTGTTATTCCACAATAGTCATCTTTGTCCCAAAAAGATTTATAAAGTACAGCAATAACTTACAAATCTAGGACCTTACTGCAATAATGCACTTATGACACCCCCCTATTCCAAAGTCTCTTTCTTTTCACCTATCTCAACATCTGTATATATGTCCTTCTCGTCTCTCTTAGCCCTTGTTGTGTGTCCCAGTTATCACTGTCCTCAGGCACAAACTGTTTCCTGCTGATTTGATAATCTATGGTTGCAACTGGTTGGATGGATGGGTTATCTTACCAGATAACACTTAATTGAAATACTTCTTTGGCATGTAGATCGCAGCTGAATGGTGGGTGTAGCAACCCACTTTAGAAATATCTGGTCTTGCAGTGCAGGGGTGGGAACTGGATTTCTTGCAGCTTGAGATCCCCCTATAAGCTGTGCCACCACATTAATGCACACCCAGTGGAAACCATACTAATAGCTGTCAGGCAAAAGTTTTCCTCCGTGTTATTTAACTCTAACTGAGCTCAGCTACACCAGTGTAAGTCTGAATGCAAGTTCAGCTAGGAATACGCTGGCATAGTTGGCTCACCCCAGCTCACCCAGGGCTCAGCTGGATGAGCCAAAGCTTGCTGGGGCTGCAGGGCAGGACTTAAGCCGAATACTATCTCCATTCATTTCAGTCATGTGACCTGGTGCTGTGCTGTTTTTATTGTAATTATTGGTATGTTTTTAACATATTGTATATATTATATATATTTTTAATTTTATCAATGTTTCATTGTATTTTAATGATTGATTTTTCTCTGTTTCTAGTGGTTCTTCTTTTACCTGTAAGCCACCTTGAGCCCTTTCAGAGGAAAGGAGATCATGTAAAATAAACAAATAAGCAATAACTATCCAGGGTGGGGCACACTGACTAACTTGAGCAATTGATTAGATAATCCTTTCATTGAGAAAAGAAGCACTTCATATTATTTGTCTATTCAGACACATTATATGTGTGTGTGTTAACATGCTGTGTTAGGTTCCAAAAAAGGAACTCAGTATATTGGTTGTCAGTTTATTTATGGCCCCAATTCAAGGTGCATTAGTGTTTAAATCCATATATGACTTGGGCCCCAAATATCTGAAAGAACATGTCCTCATTTGGTAGAACACGAGAGTCTTAATCTTAGGGTTGTGGGTTCGAGTCTCACATTGGGCAAAAGATTCCTGCATGGCGGGGGTTGGACTAGATGAAGCTTGTGGACCTATCTTCCTCCTTACTTACAACAAGCTAGAGGTTGATTCTGCTTGTCATTCTGCCTGCCTGTCTGCACCTATTGCTGGTCTCCCTGCCTTCTGCCTTACTAGTCCCAAAGAGCAGTAGCTACCGCTGAAGGCAGAGGGACATGCAGGAATCCTGGCGGCCACAACCCAGGCATGCATATATACCAGAGTTGTTCTGTGCTGCTTAATCTGCATTCCCTAAGAATTAAACTTTTGAGTGCATTTTCTGTTTCCTCCGCCCTCCTGTTCCTACATCCTGAGTCTATCTGCAGTGTTACAGAACAAGCCCCTGAGGAGCTGGAAGTAGTATCACTGACGGAAACTGCTATTGCTGGCTCTGCTTCCTCTGCTCAGCCCAGCCCTAAGCTCTGGACCTGTGCACTGCAGCTGAATCTATGGGCATGTCTGCAGAGGAGGACGATTCCACCAGATTCAAAGGTAACGCGAAATGCAGCTACAGGATCCCAGTGACCGTACCATTCAGTGGGGTGGGGTGGGGTGAGGCATATGGGGCCCTTCCTAGATGGGCTTTGGGTAAAGCAAGTCTCCTAGCTGTGTTGATTTCTTTCTTTCTCCCTACTTGAGAAAGAACTCCCTGTTCTTGCAATTGATGAGGGAAAAAATACTGTACCTGACATCTCAGCACACATACAATGAATGAGGTTATGATTTTAAAGTGCTTTCCTTAAGGAGGAAGGTGCCAGACAATTTTAGTATATGGGTACCAGGCACCTTCCACTTTAAGAAAAGCACTTAAACTTTATCCACCTGGGCTGTGAGATGTCACAGATACTTTTTCCTAGATAATATTGCATTCTTGGGGTCATGCAGGAAGGGAGAGGTCTCAGAGAGAGACTTACATGTCATAGTAACTGTCCTTTTTGGAAATAAATGGGCTAGAAAAATCAGAGCCAGAGATTGGTTTGTCTGTTTACTGTCTGTCCTCACTGGGAGCAATACCATAGATGCTTTAAAACTTTACTGTGTAGTGCTCTGATAGAGGACACTTTTAAATAAAGGACTGGCCCCTGGCAGCCCTTCGAGTAGAGAAGTGTCCTCTGAAAGCAGGACACATGGCCACTCTAGTGTATGCTGCTATGTCGGGTGCTGTCTGTCTAGAGTCAATGTGGAGCAGTAGTTAGAGTGTCAGAGTAGGCTCTGGGGGGCCAGGGTACAAATCCCACTCAACCATGATGTTTACTGGGTAACCTTGGACCAATCACTGGCTCTCAGCCTAATCAACCTCACAGGGTTATTGTTGGCATTACATGTGGGGTGTGGAAGAACCATGTATGTCAGCTTAAGCTCCTTGGAGAAAAAGGTGGGATATAAATGAAATAAATAAAGTAGTGCAGGATTAGACAACATGGTGCCTCTAGATGTTGTTGGACTCCAACTCCCATCAGCCACAAGCCAGCATGGGTAATAGTCAAGGATAATAGGAGTTGTAGTCCAACAATATCTGGAGGGGACACAGTGGGCTACTTCTGGTCTGTAGGCCTCTTATCACAAGGTGAAGCCTGGTGTTACAACACCTTCATTCTTTGGATGGAGAGGAGTGGCAATTTATATCTTTATATCAGCCTTCCAGACGTTTTGGATTGCAACTCCCAGTGGACCCACCCAGCACAACTAATGGGCAGTGTATTTCAAAACATCTGGAGGGCATCACATTGGGGAAGGTTGAGCCTACATTGTACAGATTTGCCCAGTCATTTGAATTCACCCTTTATTTATTTCTTTAATGAGTTTCAAACCACTTCCAAACTAAAGTTTCCAAAGCAGTGTACAACAGAATTACGTGGTACCTCGGTTTAAGAACAGCCCTGTTTACGAACTATTTGGTTTACGAACTCCGCAAAACCAGAAGTAGTGTCCCGGTTTGCGAACTTTACCTCAGTCTAGGAACGGAAGCCAAATGGTAGAAGGGCATCGGTGGCAAGAGGCCTCATTAGGGAAAGCGCTTCAGTTTAAGAACGGGCTTCTGGAATAGATTAAGTTCATAAACCGAGGTACCACTGTATGTAACATTTAAAAAAGCAAATCTTAAAAGTCTTAAATTACAAGATGCCATTAAAAAATGGCTGAGTCACTCCTGAGTATAAAACGGCTGAGTCACTCCTCAGGGTAGTCCTCTTTGAAAGCTTTCAATAGCTGCCTAAAAGCCCTAGTGCTTGTCTAATTTCACCAGGGAGCAGATTCCATAGAACTGAAGCCACAACAACACTTAAGTCCTGGGTTTTAGTTGACCTCATGCATACATCTGCAGCATGCAGAACTCTTAACAATGCCCCCCCCCCCCGAGGAACACAATTGCAGTGGAGGCTGGTTCATTAGGGCAAATGGGGCACTGCCCCACCAAGTTAGATCTCCCCGCAGCCACCTGCCAACTCCTTACTAATAACCAGTTCAAGGGGTGGCCCTGGCTATTGGAACTCGGGGAATTGCACAACTGTGAGGGCAATAGAGCATTCCTAACAACTCTCAGCACCCTTAGCAAACTACAGCTCCCAGAATTCTTTGGGGGAAGCTGTGGCTGTTTATAGTGGAATAATCCATTTGCCTTTGCAAAATTTCCTATCTTCCAGACTCCACTACAAAGTTGCTGGATGATCCCTCAGGTAACCTGACCCAAGTTGTACAGGGCTTTGAATGCTAAAAGCAAAAGCTTGAACTAACTGGTAGCATGCTAGCAGCCTCATAATTGCCCTTATGCCTATTAGAAATAGAACAGCTATTCTTTAGTAGAGGGAACAAAATAAAAAAAAATCCTTCCAGTAGCACCTTGGAGACCAACTAAATTTGTTACTGGTATGAGCTTTCGTGTGCATGCACACTTCTTCAGATACAGTAGAGGGAATTAGTTATCAGATTCCAGACGCCCTTCTAACACCCCCTCTCCCGCCTTGCCTCTGAAGCCAGACGTCTGACAATACAAGTGTGCCTCCTTTCCCAGGTCATTGTGTTTCCAAGCCCCAGAAGCTTCCCCTCCACAGATATTCCACCTCTCCCCCTAGGCTATCCAGACTGTGGGTAGGCGGTCACATCCTGTTTCCTTCCTGCATTCCAGGGAAGCAGCTGGGGATGGAAGAGCAATTCCTGTCTTGCAAAGACTCACAGCTGTATGTGTGGTTTTCCTTCTTCTCCCTCTTCCTTCTCTGTTTTAGACCAGGAATGGCCAGAAGTGGAGAAGGCTGAAAAATTAGCCAGAGGAGCTGCCTTAAAATGGGCATCTGGGGTCTTTTACCGACCTGACAAATTGGAGGGCCTTGAGGAGTATCGGATCCGAGAGATACAACGCAACAGTTCCATCCAATCCCGCATAAAGGTTGGTGGTTGCAGTGCTGAAACCAGTGCTGGCTGGTGCCCATTGGGATTGGGAGGGCGAAAGTCAGGGAACCCAATATGAAGTGCAGCCAAACGCCAATGCCAATGACAGACACAACTGATTCTAGCTCTGTCTCTATCCTCCTCCCTGTTGAGTTCTGCACTGGCCACACTGAGTAAGGAAGAGGAAGGGGACAGGCAATGCCATCTCCTGAACCCATTGTAAGTATGGAGACAGGCAGTTGGGGGATGGGTGACAGCAGACTGAGGCTGGTGGGGCAGTGCCCCACTGGCCCTAATGTACCAGCCTCCACTGGCTGTTCCCTGAACACCTGGGTTGGCTCTTCCAGCTTTTGGATGGCCATTGGATGGGTTCACCAGAAGGGTCATGTGACCAAAGGCAGCTGCACCTTCTCCCTACCCCTATCACTTGCGGCGTGCTCAAAGCGGGCAAGGGCTGTTGTTGTTTGTAAAAAAGAGAACCAGCAGGATCAGGGGGTTTCAGGGCTTGATGCTGAGTTATGGGCCTTGGCAAGTGCCCATCAGTAGCAATCCCAGATGCCAGGCCTTGGCTATGCCTAGGTTTATTTATAAACCACCCAATAACAAAGGTTCTAGGGACACGGGTGGTGCTGTGGTCTAAACCACTGAGCCTCTTGGGCTTGCCGATCGTAAGGTCTGTGGTTTGAATTCCCACGACAGGGTGAGCTCCCGTTGCTCTGTCCCAGGATAAAACTAGGCTAACACTAGCAGCCTTGAATAACCTTGGCAAAAAAGGATTTAAATCCAAAATCACCCAACACCAATGCCAGTGGGGTCCCAAAGGTCCAAGTGGAGAGGTGTGGCTTTATGACAACTGATATACTAATGATGCCTGGCACACCTACAGAGGCAAGTGATACCACATCCAGGACAACACAACAGAAAAGACCCTATATCAGGTCATTGTCTGTTGGGCATTGCCCAAAACTTTATTTATCGGGTTGGCATATACAAGGAGAGCCACTCTTTCAAGTATTAATGCAGCTTGATCCTGAAATCTCACTGGTTTAAGCAGCCTTGATTATGAATTTAATAGAACAAGGGTTTGGAGATCCAGATATGAGCTTTTCACATAGGAAGCCGCATTATACTGAGTCAGAGCTAGCTAGCACAGTATTGTTTACACTGACTGGCAGCGGCTCTCCAGGTTTCAAGTAGGGCTCCATCCCAGCCTTAGTTGGAGATGCTGGGGATTGAATTTAGGACTTTCGGCATGGAAAGCAGATGTTTTATCACTGAGCCAAGACCCTTTGTCCTGCCTGTGAAGTCTCTGTGTCCTCTTTGCCACTTGATTCTCTTTGTCCCTAGTCAACTGTGCAGTCCTACCTAGAGGGTGTGAGCACAGGCCTGGAGCAGTTGCACTCAGCCACTGCAGATGTTCAACATGTGCAGCAAGCATTGAGAAACATATGCCAGTCCTTGGCATCCAGCACCGACTCTTTTCAGAGCCTGCAGCGACTACGGGAGGTGGCAGTGGAACATGCCCAGCTGGGTTCAGTTGCCCAGACATTGCCCCAACTTTTCTCAGGTGAGCCTCAGTTTGTATATGTGTTATTTATTATTATATCCCCTTGTAACCAGAGTGGGTTACAAAAACCACACTATTAGAATGAGTGCAATGAACAACTAAAATTATGAAATTAAACTGCAAAACAATCATATCAGAATAACAAAACACCAGCCCAGAGCACTCAGCCAAGGGCTTGAGTAAAGAGGCTATTCAAAACCTCAAATACCTAAATGCCATTGCATCCTGAAAACTGCATGCATGCAATTCCAAAACACATGGAACAACCTTCTAAATATCTGCAAGCAGCGTGCCTACCTTTCAGCTGAGACATTTCCCTCTCTGGCTTGATCGTCTTGCAGCAGATAATCTTGTAGATCAGCTGCATACTTTGTACAGCACCCCTTTCCCCCTCATCTGCCCAGCCAGCTGAGTGCCCTTGGACAGAGGGTTCCACACCCCTGCTCTAACCACTGCTCTAACCACACTGGATATCATTCCTCTTTCTTCCCCAGGTTATGCTTTTGAAGCCCTTTCTCCCTTTCTTCTTTCCCACACAGTACACAAACTCCTTTCCGAGACCTTTGACCTCCTGCAGAGTCACCATCTGCTGGAAGCCCACGCAGGATTCATGGACCTAGAGAGTTTACGGGACAGCATCCTGTTCCAGCTGCATCACCACAACCTGCTCAGCTCCTCGCACCTGGCCAGTGTAGAGTCCTACTTCAGGGGCCTCCTGGAACTGAACGATGCCCTTGCCCAGCACCTGTGGCACATTGTGGCCCACAGCACAAGACTGGTGTCTGAGGACCCCTCCCTCTTTGTCTCCACGCTACGCATTATTGAGCGTGAGGAGAGCATTGATGCTGCCCTGCTGCTGAGATCTCAGCTTCCTTCTGGCTTCCTCCCACCAGGGCGCCCCAAGTGCTGGAGGCAGAAGTTCTTCCAGGTTATACAGGACACCATAGTCGCTTCCCACTTCCAGGCCATGCCAAGCAATGCCCAAGGCCAGCACCTTGCTCAGCATTTGGCGATCTTGCAGAACAACATCCTGGCTGAATTGTGTGTTGTGAAAGACCTGATGGCCCAGTGCTGCCCACCTCACTACAATATCGTCGCAGCCTTTGCTGCCATGTATCATCAAGGCCTTGCCAAACACCTGCATCACATCCTCACTCGGGAGCTGGAGAAGCAGGAGGTCTTTACTCTTCTCCAGTGGGCACTCCATGTCTACCCAAGGTCAGTGCTCCTAATGGCAGGTGTTGGGGTTCATAGGAGAAGTGGGGGTCATTATTTTTTTTAGAAAAAGAAGTGCTGGGGCTTACATTTGCCTACCACCCATAACTCTGACTTGGAATCCCAAACACCATCCATCTGAAGCACTCGTAGGCTACTTTAACAGTCATGGCTCCCCCCAAAGAATTCTGGGAACTGTTGTTTGTGAAAGGTCTACTGCAGTGGTGGCCAAACTTGGCCCTCCAGCTGTTTTTGGACTACAAGTCCCATAATCCCTAGCTAACAGGCCCAGTGGTCAGGGATGATGGGAATTTTAGTCCCAAAACAGCTGGAGGGCCAGGTTTGGCCACCACTGGTCTACTGAGAACTCTCACCACTCTTGACGAAGTAGAATTCCCAGGATGCTTGGGGGAAGCTGTGACTGTTAAAGTGGTAGGATAATGCTTTAAACACATGGGTGTTTATCCAATCATGTTCTCTGTTGTACCAGCAGGCAACTGTCGGGTGGAATTTGCAAAGAAGCAGATTTGGCAATGGGCTGCATTTCCCCGTACAAGAATACTAGAAATATGCACATATAATCCTGCTTCAGGTGTACTGAACAGCCTTGCAGTGGACAGTTGAACTTAGGTACCTTTTGCTCCTGACCCTTCTTGTTGTTCCACAGCTCAGAAATGATGACCCACCCAAGCCTTCTACCTGAAGTGGACATCACAGTCTTGGGTCCTCTGCTTCCTGTGGATACAGTAGACTATTTGGAGGAGACCTATGTGGGGAAAGTACAGGTGAGTCGTGGAGACCATGGGGAACAAAATGATCGTGGATACTGAAGCACTCATATATTCAGATTTGCTGGTTGGCCTAGAAACCTGGGTGCTGGAGAGTGTTAATAGGAAGTTCTCCAAATATTCAGGCAGAGATCTTTTCTTACCAGTGAATGTGGAAATATTCCGTCTGAAAGTCTAGAGAGCTGCTGTGGGCTGGAGGGACCACTACTGAGCTAGAGGAACCAATTGTCTAACTCAGTATCCAGCATATTCCTGTGAATAAGGGACAAATGGCATATTACTGGATGCCGTGCTATGCTATAAAGTTGTGTAAAGTCCTTGTCTCCTCTTTCTGAAGAAAAGCACCTTCAGGAGATGCCCATTTTTAACAGATAGGGGGTAGATGAGGCAGCGGTGCTTCACCCTTTTCCCAAGGTTTCCAAAGGTTGTCTCCCCAACTGATTTGGCCCTGCCCAGGGTTCCAAACTCAGGCAACCACACACTTGGGACTCTGAGGGTCAAGAGGGCGATTTGGAGCAGATGGGGAAAATGGCTGGTAAAGAAAGGGCTAAGCATTCCTCCTCCGTCTGCTATTTCTCTGTTCAAAATAGGTCACTACCCCAAACTACTTTTATTCAGAATAAGCAGCCTTCAGCCAAAACGTGTTACTTCTGCGCAGTTTGCCTCTTAAGCCCCTCTAGTCTCTGGAGTTTTCATCAGGCACTTCCAGATCACCTGTTTATTGAGCATTCATCCTGATTTGTTTGCTGGGGAGCTTAGAAGGTGTTGGCTATTTAATGAACATTCATCCTGATTTGGGAGACAGGTTTGCTGCACGAGATCGAATCCCACCCAAAAATAGCACAGAAAGTGCTACCTTTCAGGGAAACAGGTTTGTTGTGCAAGACCTCCTAATCAACTATAATTGAGCAAACCTGAATCTGCTGGCTTGTGGCTGAATTCCACCTGAAAATAGTGACAGTCTGGAAGCATCCATTGTTTCACAGCAGTGGAGAGAAATAGGGATAGAGGTGGGAGGTTTTCAGGAAGACCAGAGGTGGAGGTAGAACACATACTGCAGGTCATATCCACACACAGCTATATTTCCCAGCACCCTTAACAAACTGTAGCTCTTGAATTCTTTGGGGGAAGCAATGTGCATTAAATGTACTGTGAATGTGTGATGTGGATCTGAGCCGTATGTACTGTATATCAGCTGCCCCACTAAAGAGATGTTTCTCATCCACAGGAGAAAGGAGCTAGGCAAATGAATATGAACACTGCTGGGGTTGTGAGTGGCTTGTGTGCAGTGGAGGGTCCCTGGTCTTCACTTAAAAAGAGAATAGTTACTCAGGTCTGAGAGCCAAATTTGTTCACCCCGCCCCACCCAGGCCTCTCTTTCTGGCCCTGGGAACTTTCCCCAGGCTATACCCATGAGTGCTTTTTCTTGGCTGGAATGTGTCGTTGAATTCAGAACGTGCTTGCTGTTTGTCTGGATGGAAGATAGAGAGCTTCATGTGGAGAAATTAGCCCATATGCAAAGGTGACATTCACATTTGTTGCTCTGCCTGCTTTTGTCTCCAGCCACACCCACCATAGGCACATGGCCCTCAGAAGGTTGTCCAGACAAAAATGCGGCCCTCGGGGTGAATAAGGTTCCCCAACCTCTGTTGCCATAAACGATCTCTGCTTGTTCTTCTAGGCCAGCTTTGCTCAGTGGATGCAGAAGACGCTGGAGATGGAGTTTAAAGAGTGGTTCAGTGAAGAGGAGCCCGAATCAGACTATCAAGGCTGCTTCCAGACCAGCCTTCCCATGATTGTCATGAAGGTCAGAGAAGAAGGCAATGCACTGCAGGGAAGCCTGCCTGATTCCTATACAGGGTGTCCTATTGGCTGTGGAAGCAAAGCCATGTGTTTGATCCCTACTCATCCAATCACCTTCCTCTCTTTCTTTGCCTGCCCCAGATGCTGGATGAAAATATCCGAGTGGCATCCCTCATCTCAGATACTCTGCAGCAGAAGTTGTGCAGCATGGCCCTGGAGGAGCTTGAGGTCTTTCTGGGCAGGTCAGTTCTCTCTCCATGCTGCTGATGCAGAGTAGGGACTGAGAGGCAAGAAAAGGATGCTCAGCACAGCACAGCTCAGTGGGGAAACCACCATAACTCAGCAGTAAATCACCTGCTTTGCATGCCAAAGGTCCCAAGTAGGGCATCTGCAGGTAGGACTGGGAGAGACTGCTGTCTTAAACCCCTGAGAATTGCTGCCCATCAGTGATGGCAATACATTGATGGACCAATGATCTGACTCAGTATAAGGCAGCTTCCCATGTCCCTAACATTAATTCACCAGCAGTAGGACCTTCAGGCACAGCCCAAGGAGACATCTTGGGTTCTTACTTGAATTTGGTTATCATTCCTGCTAAGGATCCTTGCTCCTTTCCCCTTTCTTTCACTGGAGGCTGTGGAGGCTCGTTTCCCTAATCCTGCTCCAACTGAGGCTCCATTTTCCTTACAGAAAACCTTTAGTGGGCTTGAAATGAGGTATGTTATTTCTGCGCCATAAGAACACCCCTGAAGGATCAAACCAAAGGCCTGTCTAGTCCAGCATCTTGCTTCCCATACATAGCTCTGTGGGGATCCTGCAAACAGGACATGAGTGCAATAGCTCTCTCTCTCTCCCTCTGCTCTTCCCCAGAAGAGGCATTACTTCCAGATCTGTCAGTATTATGCAAAAAGAATTTAAGCCCATACCAGAAATGAAGGTGGATGAAAGCTCTCTGTTGACCTAGCAAAACAAATCCAGTTTAAAGCAAAATCCTGACTTTTTGCAGTTAGGAAAGTGATAGAGAAATGCACTAAAAAGTGTAGAATGGGCAAATAACTAATAGAAAGAGGTAAAATCAACTCGCAAGCAAATCAGGATGAATCCTCATTGTTGTATAATCACCCCGCAAACAAATCAGAAAAAAGCTCAATAAAGACCAGATGTGGTCTAACCTCCTCATAAGCTCAGTAAACAAGTTGTCTGCCTCCGATCCTGGAGGCAGAATTTAACAATAGTGGTTAATAGCCATTGTCCCTTCATGAATTTGTCTCATTCTTCTAAAGCCATCAGAGGGCGCTTCAAGATTACACATTCATTCATCCCAAACTGTAGTTTGTTAAAGACACGTTTTCCTTACAGATCTATGATTCCTGTGAAGAGGCACTGACTGTTAAGCCATGCTGAGAATTGTAGCTCTGTGAGGGGAATAACAATTTCCTAACAACTCTCAGCACCCTTAACAAACTACAGTTCCCAGGATTCTTTGGGAGAAACCAGAACTGTTAAAGTAGCAAAAGTGCTTTAAATGTCTACTGAAGATGGGGCATAGGTCTGCTTATTCTTCATCATACGTGGAACTCTGCACTGTTTCGCTCTCAAGACACATGGGATGGGCGAGTGGCTACTGGTGTGCAAGATGTCATGACAACTGCTGTGCTCTCTGCAGCCTGTATGAAGACCTGGTGGGATTTGGCAAGGAGCATCAACGAGAACCTGCGACCTCCAAGTGCTATGTGCCTTACTTGCTGTCAACCCTCAACAACTGCCAGGCTCTCAGGTATTCCCAACTCCTGTGATTGATTCCTCCCATATGCCTTCTGTATCTGGGCTTCTCTTGCTAGCAGCCTACATGCAAGCCCGCTTCCCAGCTATTCCTCTTCCCTCCACTGGTAGCACCTCCATTGCAGCCCTGTGTGAAGGCAGATCAACATCCTCAGAGGCCAGCAAGATGTCATCAAGCCTTCATGTTGCCCTGGAGAAAGCCCAGAAGAAGGCATGCCAGCTGCTGCTGGAGGAGATGCTGAAAGATCTGCAGGTACCCATTGTTATTAAGAAAGCCTATGGTAGAGGTGGGGATCCGCAGCCCTAGGGGCCAAATGTGGCCCTGCAGGCCTCTCTGTCTGGCCCTTGGAACTCTCCCAAGGCCATGTCCCTTGCTGACCCTGTTTCACACCCACACATGAGTTTTTCCCAAGCTAGAATATACCCCTGAACTTTGACAATGCTTCCTGCTTGCCTGGATGAAAGATAAGAGAGCGTTGTGTGAGATTGTCAAAACTAACCTACGGTATGAAGGTAAAGTCAATATGCATTGCTCTGCCCACTTTTGCCTCTGGCCCCGCCCACCAGTGGCATGTGGCCCTCAAAAGCTTGCTCAGAAGGGAATGTGGCCCTCGGACTGAAAAAGGTTCCCCGTCTCTGACACATAGTAAACGGATTAGAGATTCCCACTTACAAGTGCCCTAATACCACCATGAGCACAAATAATGATGAATGCAGTTTTAAAAAAAGATGTCTGGAGGGGTCCTGAGTGCCTGTGCTTGCAAGCAAGCCCAAAGAAGCTTGTGGAGCCCTAGTTTGCAGCAGCCAAGCTCCTGATGAGGGTGAATTGGTGGAAGGCAGGCTAACTATCTGCTCTGCCTTCACAGCTATAGATCTTCTGCTCACCATATCTTGACCCTGCAAGAGGCAAACCAAAACATACTTCCTTGAGCGGGTCTTTTAAAGGCAACATAACATGTAGTATTTGCAGAGGAGCTCTATGCCATTTTGTAGGTTTGCCTGTATTTGTTGTTGTTGCTGTAAGCCATTCTGGAGTTCCTTCTGGAAGGTGGTGTGTGTGTGTGTGTGTGTGTGTGTGTGTGTGAGAGAGAGAGAGAGAGAGAGAGAGAGAGAGAGAGAGACCTTTTTAAAACAACTTAATACGTCCCTTGTTCTGTCCCAGCCTCCGTTTGCTCAGATGCCCTCCCGTCAATGGCTGTCTGGTGAATCCCAGGTGCTGAGCAGCATATGCGAGGTGGTAGAAATGCACATGAAATTCTTCTGCAGAACTCACAAGCCAATGAGCATGGTAAGATCCCTCCATAGCTGGGGGCTGACAGCGGTGGGAAGATCTGTGCACTGCTGGTTGGCTAGCTTCAGGGAGGGTGGTCTACCATTTGAGTATTGCCTCTAGATTCTAGAAGTGGGGGGTCTGCAGCCTGAGGTTTACACGTGGCCTTTGGGCTTTGGATTTCAAGTGGGTGAGGGGGGCCTGGCAAGAAAGGGGCAGGGAGCCAAGACTGGTGGAATGACAGAAAGCGAGGGTAAGCTCTCTGCAAACTTATCAGAAAGAGAAAGAAAATGGGGTGGAAGAAAGAGACGGGGGAGAGGGGAGAGAGAAAGAGAGAGAGTGTGTGTCAAAGGGAGGTCCTTCCCACTTTTTGCTCTGGCCATGCCCATTGCCAGCTTCAGCGCCACCCATCACCAGCAAGATGGGGACAAACCTAGAATTAGTTATCTCTGCCTGCCATTGGCTCTGGCTCCTACTATTGACCTCCCTGCCTCCTGCCCTACCAGGCCCAGTGGACACCAGCCACCACTGCAGGAAACACACACACACTGCGTTTCTGCCTTTTGTCTCAGTGCAGCTCCCATTAACTAGAATGACCATGGCAATTTTCCCCCCTTGATGTCCAGCACCTCCTGTCAGAGACTGAGCGCTTGGTCATGAGCCAGTACGTGAGGGCTCTCTTGCAGAAAAGGCTAGTCTGCCGGAACGCTGAGGAGAGAAGCCGGACGGCCAGGCAGATGGTGCAAGACGCCTCTCAGCTGACGGAGCTCTTTTGCAGCCTGGTGAGAGAAAGGAACAGCTAACAGCTATCATGTTTTGCCAGACACGTTCCAAGGATGGGGCTGGCAGCTGCTGGTGATCACAGAGGAAAGGGAGATTGACTTTGCTCACCAAGCTGAATACAGAGTTGTGTGCGTGGCCAGCAAAGATCAAATATGCATCCAATAGGGATGAATGGGTCATTCTATTTCCAGATTGTGTCAGTTTTGCACGTGTTCATTCAAAAGTTAGTTATTTCCTATTTTCACATCAATCAGCTATTTGTTTGTTTTAAACTGGGGGGAAATTCATATGCAGTTTGACCTGAAGTACACATTTTTTATATTTTTGAGCCATGAACTATATTGCAAAATTTTAAGATGTTCAACAACTGAAGGATAACTGCATTCCAGTTCCTGTATTAGTCTGGGAAGTAAGAATGGAATAAATTCACTTAAAATGTGAACTGAGCAAAATTTTCAACATCCCTAGCATCTAGTTGCACGACTTCCAGCTTCCAAAGAAACCTGTGCAGGTTTCTCCTAGGGCCGAACTGTTGGGAGATCAACTTTGTTGCCTAGCAAGTCTGGCCGATAATACCAAGCTAGAGTTGCTGCTTACTCCTGAGGTGTCTTTGCATTTCAGTACCTGCATGAAAAAGTCACATCAGGCAATCATCCTTTTGGTCAGGAGGTGGCAACCCAAGCCAGGTTGGGGTTGGGGTTGGGGAATAAACAACTGTGCAGAACACCTGGTCATGAGGCTGGCTCTGCCAACAGCTGCTAGCTGTTCCCTAGTTGAACTTCGTTCAAGGATGCTGTGGAAGGTAGTCTAGTGCAGTGTTTCCCAACCTTGTGCCTCCAGCTGTTTTTGAACTACAACTCCCATCATCCCTGACTAGCAAGACCAGTGGCAAGGGATGATGGGAATTGTAGTCCAAAAACAGCTGGAGGCACAAGGTTGGGAAACTGTTTCCCAACCTTGTGCCTCCAGCTGTTTTTGGACTACAATTTCCATCATCCCTTGCCACTGGTCTTGCTAGTCAGGGATGATGGGAGTTGTAGTTCAAAAACAGCTGGAGGCACAAGGTTGGGAAACACTGGTCTAGTGATGACTGGGCTGCTCTCTGCTTTAATGTCTATGGTACAATATCAGGTAGGTAGCTGTGTTGCTCTGATGCAGTAGAAATAAAAAAAATAAAAAATTGTCTAGCAGCACCTTATAGACCAACTAAGTTTGTTCTGGTATAAGCTTTTGGGTGCAGGTATCTGAAGAAGCTTGCATGCACACAAAAGCTTATACCAGAACAAACTTAGTTGGTCTATAAGATGCTACTAGATAATTTTTTATTTATTTTTATTATGGTACAGTATGATACGGTATTCTTTATCTATTGAACTTGTATACCATGTTATATTTATTTTTTAAAAATCTCCGAGAGGTTTACCCATCTCAACAAAAATCAATATATAAAAATGCAAAACCCACATGCAGTATAACTGCAACTGCTAACAGTAGTAATAGTCACTCGACAATCATAACTCATCTTGCAGCCTCCACATCGGTCCATCCGCTCTGTCCTCCTGGTATAGTATAGTTTGTCTCCTGCTTCCTTTCCCAGGGCCTGGAGGAGAATGAACAGACTCTCAGAGTGATTGCTGACCTGCAGGAGCTCGTCAGTCTCAAGGACCCCTCCATGCTGAGCCTGGAAGTACTGGGATTTGTGACAAAATATCCTGATATCAGGTAGGGCACTCAAAGCAAATACACTTTCCCATCTTCCACCACTGCTTCCCCAAGCACAGGATTTGCATTTTGCCCCTAAACAGGAAGCACAGGAAATACAACACAGAGAGAATCATTGTTCTTTTCCAGCACTGTGAGAGCTGGAATTCTTTTGCTTGGAGATGCCAGGTCTTGGATCTGAGGCCTTAGGCATCCCTTCCGTTCTCCAAATTCAAGGCCGAAAACATTTTCTGGCAGTCGCCCCAGCAATAACGCAAGGGTAATAACTCTCCAACCTGCAGTCTAATCTTGGCCTGCCAGGGGGTCCACGTTGGCCCACAAGGCCATTTCCACCAAAGCAATCTTCCTTCAGCACTGGTATCAGGTACCTTTCCTCCAGTGTACCTGAGAACAGCAGCCTAGCTAAGGGTTTGGAGGGTAGGCCACAATGGAGAACATACAGCTCTCTTCTCCAACTCTCCACCCACTAGCATCCCCTTGTGGAGTGGCTGCCTCACTCTTTCTAAAGGTAGGGCCAGTCCTGGTTGGCAGCAGGAGGCCAAGGGAGAGGTAACACGTTTTGTGCCTGTTGTTTCACCAGCGAAGACCACGTTTCCATGCTCCTCCACTTGCGTGGCGACATCTCTAAAGAAATCCACAACAACGTGCTGGAGATCATGGTGCAGAATCCTCAAGTACTGCCTGAGAACTATCGCCCAGTTTTTAGCAACATTTTTGTTCCAGCTCCGGAGCCACCCTTCTGCCTTGGGAAGTCCAAATGTGCCTGATACGTCCACAGATGCTGATACGTCTACAGCTGCATTGCTAACTTTGCCAGGACGGTAGCTGGTGACCTGGGAAGATGGAACTTGAGTGGGGATTGAGCCTGTTGGTGGTGGGTTGTTTTTTACATTCCAGCAATCCAAAACACATGGTGCCATTTTGTGGGGGCGGGGCTAAATTTAGTCAGTTTTATGTTCTCTCTCCCATATTCACAGCCATGCACAGCCACATGCAGTCTCCTTACCATGTGTGAGGAACCTTTGGCCCTCCAGGTGTTGCTGAACTACAATTTCCATCATCCCTAGCCAGTGGCCATGTTTGCTATGACTGTTGGGAGTTCAGCAGCATCTGCCGGGCCAAAGGCTCTCCACACCTGCTCTATATTCTATGCAAGAGTATACGCAGGAATGGTTGTCTATTACGCACCAGTTGCACTAGTTTTCTGTGGGTTGTGTGGTTTTGGGTGTTAATATATGCTCAGATCACATCCACACCCAAACCCACTTATGAATTCTACACAGTATATGAGTGTAACACTTGTGCAGACCAACTAGTACACTGAAGCCCATCTCTTGTAGCATTTAGAAAAGATTAATATGATTGGCAAATGGCACCAAAGCCAGTACTGGCCTCTACTCCCAAAAGAGCACTGCTTATTGCATTGTCATTACAAATTATGCAGACAGCGTAATGTGCTTTATCCTAGAACTATGCAAATCATGGGGCACAATCATGGAGCACAAGAGCAACATATTTATCAATTCATGCTTAAGAACCGAATATGCTTGCTAGATAATGTTTTCTAGATAAATAGCATTCAGTTTTTCTTTTCTAAATTAAAGGCATGTAGCCCTTATGGTGAACACGGCACTTAGGGAAGACAGGCTTATCCTTTTTTTTTTCCTAGTGCAATGGGAACCAACCACTCCAGCATATCTTGGGCCCTAAACTCCTGGCCAATCAGGAAAGGAAGAGATAAGCCGCCATCTCTTTGCATGTTGGTGAAAATAGCATACCAAAGTGCAATATATTAGGGGAAATTGCTTTGCAAAAAAATTGGCAAAACTTCATGCAAGAGAAATTCACACTAAAATGCTGGTGAATTTTCATGAGAACCTTTTTTATCTTTCTAACTTGCAAAACTGATGTGGAAATGTGGACAACTGAACTTAAGACTGGAATGCAAAACTGGGGGAAACCAAAATTAACAGATTCGCCCATCTCTAGTCCCCTGCAAGGACAGAGATAGAGGCTTTCTTCAAATAGAGGACTGTCCTCTGTAAGGTAGTACATATGGTTACCCAACCCAACCCTGGTGTAAGGGCTGGTTACATAGTGGCGTAAGTGTGGATGCAAAACAATTCATTTCAAAATCTGTTAAGTACACATCTAGAAATCATTTCTGCTGTCCCTGCAGAGAAAAACAGAAGTTCTTCCCCCCACCACAAGCCACACATTTTGAAAACTACAACAGGAAGTGATGTTCTTTCCCCTCCTTTAACAGGTATAAAATATAAACTTGCATTTCTTTTCTCAAAAACACACTTTCTCATGGGGCCTTTTTCAAGCAAAGGATTTCACCAGCTACCTGCTCACAACACCTGCTCTTCAGGGATTTACCACTACCAGATTCATGAGAAATAATAAGAAATAAAGGTTTGCCTCTGAGCATCTACAGAGTGCATTTCCCTTAACCCCAGCTAACCACAATTGCCTGCCATGTTCCATGTGCACCATGTGAACTTCACAGAACAATGCCACTCCAAAAACAATAGAATGCAGCAAAATGAAAGCTCCATCCTTGGTCGACCCCTTTCTCCTTTCACCACTGGTACATGACCAGTATGGTGAGGGATCTGGAAACCAAATCCTATAAGAAATGTTTGAAGGAGATAAGCGCGTTTAGATTGGAGAATAAAAGATGACAGGGTGACATGATAGTTGTCTTCAAATTCCTTAAGGGCTGTCAAGAAGAAAATAGAGCTGATGTGTTGCTTTAAATTATAGTCACACCATTCATTTAAAGCTCCCAAATACACACATGACTTCTCCTAAAAAAACTGGGTACCTGTAGTTTGTTAAGGGTCTCCTCACAACTCCCAGCACCCTTAAATAGGTCCCATGACTCTGTGGGTGCTAAGGATTGTTAAGAGGCCCACTATTCCTGTCACAAAGCTACAATTCCTAGAGTTCCCTGAGAAAAAGTATTGATTGTTCAACCACTCTGGAAACAGTAGCTCTGTGAGGAGAATAGGGCTCTCTTAACAACTTTCTTAACAAATCACAGTTCCCAGGATTCTTTGGGGGATGACGTGACTGTTAAAAAGTGGCATAATGCCACTTCAAATATATTGCACATATGGTGCCTAAATCTGGAATTACAAATGCTACATTGCACCAGTAGTATCCTTAGCAGATTTATCATCCACAAATAACTTGGCAAAATTGGGCTTTTGTAGTCCCCCATGGAAGTGTCATATAGTACTTCAGAGAGCAACTTAAAAAGGCTACAGTCCCTTGAATGTCTGTTATAAGCACACTGATTTCTAAGCCTAATCCAAAGCCTTTGGATTTTCTTTCTAGAAAACATCGCATATTCATATTGGGGACTTTTTCAACCAGAAATGTTTCTTATGTTATGTCATTTAATAACCTGTTGTATTTTTAATAAGTTTTTTTTTATCATACACAATACATAGTTTTATTTACACTGGACAGATGCAAAAGGAACAAACCCAAGTCCCAAAAGAGAAAAAAGAAAATGGTGTAACTTTCTCAAAAAATGTGATTCAAATGATGTTATTTCTTCATATCCATCGAGGATCATCTTCTTATGTTTTAATTCTTGAAAGATATGTCCAGCTTTCAATAAGTTTACTGTTGACTTTTATTTCCTATGTTCCCTTAAAGTGAGTTAACATCTGTTTATGCATTCTTAGTATGATGTTGTTCAATTAAAAGTTCTGAGCGGATTATATAGTGCAAGGTGGCTAACAAAAAAATTGATTTAAAGCTTGGTCTCTGGCTGACAAAGCCTGCTTTTGAGAGCACCTGTCCTCTGGAACATACCTGGCAGCAGAATAAATATCAAACTCTGGCCTGGAACTTCAGAAACAATCCTGCCAAAAAGTTATTCCCCCAAATGGGCTTGGTGGCAGTTGCCCCCTCATGACAACTACTGTTTTCTTCTTCCAGGAATGTAGCACTGCCAGGCTTAAGAGAAGCTATAAGAAAGAAAAGTTTGCCCCTGAACATGCACAGAGTATACTTCACTGAATACCAAGCAACCACAAGCACTAGTTATTCCCACCTTCATTTTATATGCCGTATGCAAATGATGAGAGTTCATGCACAAGGCAATGCTGCTTCATGTTTCATCTTGGGTGACTTCATGCCTACATTCAACAGGAGTTTCCCCAGCTGGGATGTTCCACCTGCAAACATAACACCACACAGCAGAGACTGGGTCCATTTATTTTATTTCACGATATTTTAAAGGCATAAAATATGGGAGAAGCCTATTGAAAGCGGTTTATAACATTTAAAAGCCTCACAATGAGTGAACAATAAATAGACTATTTATAAGCAAGCCTGCAAGAAGCCACCCAGAGTGACTGGGGCAACCCAGGCAGAGGGGCAGGGTATCTTAGCAGCAACATCTTAGACTAGTGCTATCTCAAAGTGGTGGTCCACAGACTGGTGCCGTCCATAAGCCATTGCTAGTCCATGCTGAACTCCACCACAGCCCAGGTTGGGTGGGACACTTCAGAGATCAAATGTACTGATGCCTGGCACATTGGGTGGGCGGGAATTGCTGGATGACTACATCAGATAGTTTAATAAGTGCTGATCTCAACAATAATACATCAAACCAATGTCATAAAGCTAATATCAAAACAAGGGCTTTTAATATCTTATATTCTTATTATGTTAGATATCTTATAAAATACAGTATTATATTATACCAGGTTCCATCCCCCACCCACCTGCTCTTTAAGTAGTAATAATAATAATCAGTGCTTTTATTAAAAAAAAAAGTTTAGTGGTACTCTCATTTTCCTACTCATATTGAAATACTGCCCTTCAATGAGGCCAAGCTTAGATTCACAAAATGTTTAGGGGTAGGCGTACCCCTCCTTGTCCTGCCCTGAAAAAAGCACTGGTGGTAATAATAATAATAATAATAATAATAATAATAATAATAATAGTTTATTTATACCCCACCTGGCTGGGTTTCCCCAGACACTCTGGGCGGCTCCCAACAGAATATTAAAAATACAATAAAACATCAAAGATTAAAAACTTCCCTAAACAGGGCTGCCTTCAGGTGTCTTCTAAAAGTCAGATAGTTGTTTATTTCCTTGACATCTGATGGGAGGGCATTCCACAGAGCAGGCGCCACTACTGAGAAGGCCCTCTGCCTGGTTCCCTGTAACCTCACTTCTTGCAGAGAGGGAATCACCAGAAGGCCCTTGGCGCTGGACCTCAGTGTCCAGGCTGAACAATGGGAGTGGAGACGCTCCTTCAAGTATATTGGGCTGAGGCAGTTTAGCTTCATCTATACTGTTGTCACTGGAAGGCCTGGAAGGGACAGGGATAAAATGAATATTTTACAGACTTTGATAAGAAGCAGGTAACAGACTGGGGGCAGGCAGGAGAGTTTATGGGCTGCAGTAGACAGACGGAGTTCTCCACATGGGATAGTTGCAAGCAAACCAGAAATGTGGTTGCTATGCACATAGAAACTTGTCAGGTTCAAGAGAAGACCCTGAGGGAATCTTTCCCTGCTGCTACTCTATTTAGCTTCAGCTATACCCTTGTCACTGGAAATGAATATCACAACCGTTGGAAACTAGAGGCTTCCATTTTGCTCAGAACTGTTGAAATCCATGATCATGTGCTTACATGGATGAAACTCCGTTCAAACCAATAAGTTTTAGTTATGACTCTGCCCTACCTCTTGGTGGTTGTAGTGTTAGCAGATGTTTCAGCAGTGTCTTCATGCAGCTTGAAAAATAACTTGGCAAAACCGGTCCCCTGTAGTTCCCCACGGAAACTCTGTGCAGCAAAGGCATACAGGATGGGGTTGACAGTGCTGCTTAAAAAGGCTACAGCCCAGTGAATGTTTGAGACAACCTTGTCGGCATGATCCAGAGTTTTTGCCACACCTGGGAAGGTGCTTTGCAGCAACAGTGCACAGACGGTGAGGAGGCTGAAGATGTGGTAAGGGAGCCAGCACACAAAGAAGCCCCCAACCACAGCAAGAATCAGCTTCTTGGTCTTCATCTTCTGATGGAATTTCAGAGTCCCAACCTTCCTTGCCACACAGGAATAGCAGATGGCGATCACAGCAAAGGGGATCACAAAGCTGAACAAAGTCTCCACCACGTTATCCACAATCTGCTGCCATTGGGCCCCATACACATCATCTGAGCAATCTCCTTCCACATTCTGGCTCGATGTGAATATCAGAGTTGGAGACGCAAAGGCAACTGCTAACAACCAAACTGCCACGAAAGTGATGTATACCACATGTGGTCTCTGCCACCTTTTGGAAGCGACCGGAAGAACCACCACAGCAAAGCGATGCAGGCTCATCAGGGTGATTAAAAAGATACTGGCGTACATAGTTAAATAGTTAAAGTACACAAGGAGCTTGCAAGAAGCCTCTCCCAAGTTCCAGCTGGTCGCAAAGTCATAAATCCAAAATGGCACTGTGAGCAATGCCATTAAGTCAGCCATGGCTAAGTTCAGGATGAGTGCAATGGTGAATGATCTCCGGGGAAACTTGGTTAGGATGATCCAGAGCACAAAGCTATTCCCAGGTATGCCAGTCAGGAAGCAAGCACTAAGAATCAGGTTTGGAAGCAAAGTGTGCTGCACCCACAAAGTGTCCATCCCTGTGTTGTTCAATCCAGTCTCTACAGAACTATTGAGAGCCATTGTGGATCTCATTCGGTGATTAGCAGTTGCAAAGAGTGAGTGAGCACCATCTTATATAGAGGTTCATGGTAAATGCAGAGGAAATGGCCTGGGGTGATGCAGTAACACAGCTTCTCAAGAAATTCATGCAATCCATCATATCCTTCAGCTTTCACTGGCTCTATGTGAATATCAGAGTTGGAATGCAAAGACAATCACCACAAATCTTGAATTCTTATGATGTCGAACTTCACTTTCATACACAAATTCCCATGCCTATTAACCTAGTTATTTAAATAATGATTAGTTACTGCCTTTGATAGCTTTATCCTCTGCAAATCTATCTAATCTCCTTTTAAAGCCTTCCAAGCTAATGGCCATCACCACATTCAGTGGTAGTGAAGTCAGACAAAAGGAAGTACTTCTTTCACACATCACATAATTAAACTCTTCCTCCACAAATCCAGAGTGGAGTTTCTAAGGCATCTTGTATGCCTCCTTCCGGCAACTCCTGCTGCCAAGCTGATGCCAAATGTCTTGTCTTGCTTTCCTTTCCTCTAGACCACATCAGTGGGGCCAAGAGCAGGGTGGTTCTTGTTGTCTGGGCAGCCCAGGACCTCCACACACACTGCCCAGGCTTGCACCCCATAGACTCCACTCCCAAAGGTGTACTCCTCCATCTCTTGATGACAAACTGGTCCTGGAAGGGATGAGTAAATATCCTGACTTCCTATTACTTCATGCAAAGATCAGCATACTAATCATGTGTTACCAGCAAATTTCAATTATCAATTCCTGTAAGAAAGCTTCAGACTCTGTACAATAAAATCTTATTCTAGGAGTAAACTCATGATTCAGAAACATACAGAAAGCCATTTCTAACTAGGGCTATGTCTAACTAGGGCATTTCTAACTAGGGCTATGTCCCTTCAACTTCAAACTCGTCAGAGTAAACAAAATGATAAATAGGCAGGAACTTGCATGTAACAAGCAATGGTTCGAAGTCATAATGGTGTTACAACATTCACTTACCCATAGTTAACACTGACCAGTTTGTCATGTTCAGATGGAATGACAAATCAAGAGCAGAAGCAGTGGAGGAGGGAAGGGGGAAAGAAACCACATAACCTCACTACTTTGTTCCTATAACTGTGGTTTAATGTTCCTATAACATTAAACCACAGTTGAAGGTTCTGTTTGGCTGAGGCCACTCTCTTCTTACCTAACACAGATGAAGTGAGAGGGCCCTATTTAAGCAAACATGTGCTCAGGAACCAAAGCAACCTAATTTCACCCAGGTAGAGCTTAGAGTCATGCTCTCCTCATTGTGGGAAGGCTGCAGCAGCCAATCACATCACATGAAGTTTGTTTCCAGTCTCTGAACTTGAGGCTATTTGCTTCATTTCCAGATATGTCTATAACGTTTTTAAAAAGCAAGTCTGCAGGAAATTTATTAGGTATTTTTATGTGCATTTCTCCCAGTAAACAAACTTAAATACAGTTGTGCCAAATATATGCATTTTTGCAAGTTATTTTGTCCTAATAGAACACATTTTTGTATGTTGTTTTGACCAATATACACATTTTTGTATGCATTCTGGGGTTGCAAAATTGCATTGCAAAATAAGGAGAAGTGTGACATTTGAAAGAGATCTGTTTTAGTTTGTATAGGTTTTAGAAGTGCAAATTTTGTAGGTTTGAATTATGAATTGAACTAATTTCTACCCTGAGGTGAGGAAATGTCAAAAGTGTAAATACTTTGGTGACACTGGAAATACCTCAGCTCCTTGGTTCAGGATTTGCTGTGCAAATCCTAAACTTAGTTTTGTTTTATTTTCAGAAGGAGGGATAGGAAACATAACAATTCATTCCAAATTCATTACAAATATCATACACAACTGGAAGTCTTCCCTCATTCACACACACACACACACACACACACACACACGGCAACCACCCTGATTCCATGTCTGAAAATGTAAGAGGAAATTATGCTCTTTCGCCAGCTTCACAAAAACAGGAACTTGCATTTCCAAAAATTGCCACACAAACCACACTTCCTCACAGTGCCTTTTTCGGCCAAAGTGTTCCCTTAGTTATCTCCATGTGGTCCCTTCTCTTCAGGGATTTAGCACTACCAGCCTCATGAAAAACGATAAGGAAAAGTGCCCCCAAGTGCAGCATGCACAGATAACAGCTTCCTTGAATAGGAGTTGTAGGGGTTTCAGGGATGGGGAAACAAAGCAGGTAAAGCACATTGGGTGAAGACACCCCACTTACTTTCTGGTGGGTACAGCAAGTACAAATGCAACTTGAAACACAGCGGGGGGGGGGGGGAGGAAATGCCCTTGCTGCACTTTAAGGCACTAATGTGTACATAGCCCTAATCTGGGGTAGCAAAGAAATGTCAGATCTTCAGGTATTTTAAGACGGCTAATATGTCCCTGGTAGGCAGTGCTTTTCTTCTAGAAAAAAAAGTGCCAGTACTGTGTACCCTTGAGAACCTTCAGGGGGGAAAGCACTGCTGGTAGGTCTTTTCCATGCTAAACTTACCAAGTTCCTTCAACTTTTACTCAAGCAACTTGTTTCCTGTCTCATAGATCATCTGCACTGCCCTCCTCTAAACCTATTCTGTTTTTTAAACAAATACTTCTTAAAGTATCCAAAACTAGACATAGTATTCCAGGTGGGGCCCAGCTAGTGCAAAATAAAGTGGAATTTACCTGAAGATGGCATCATATCATCTCAGCTGCTATTATTATCATCATCATCATTATAATTTATATACCACCCTATACCCAGAGGTCTACCCAAGAAGAGAAAATAAGTTGTCAGCCATTCCTATGTGTCATCATTGTTTATTTGTATGCTGTTTTTTCATCATAGATCATGCTCAAAGCAGCTTACAACTTCAAAAAGTTTACATAATTCACGAGCATTTACAAGAGAGAACAACATGTAAATCGTTATATAGGCTAATGAAAACATCTCTTATTAATAAATATACAATAAGATGAAACAATCCACTGATAATTTTTAATAAGGACTAATAACACCCAGAATAATACATCTCCAAAATTAAATCTTGACCCTAGCAAAAATCACCAAGCAATAATACCCCATCTGGAGGATTTTCGGCAGCAGCAGAAGCCTTTGATGCTCAGGGGTCACATAATTAGTTAGTTATAACTAGGTGCCCCATGCTGCTCTCCCTGTACCATGTGTTTGTGTATCTATGTGACATATAGATAGATAGGCACAAACTGCAAACCTTTTAACACCAACCATTTAACTTCTGAATGATAACTTTATCATGCATTAGTTCCCATTCCATCCCCACCCCCGTTGGGGCATTCAAATTCTTGTTGCAATCAACAGTGATAAATTTGCACGATAACCAGAAAGTTGATGTTTGCATTTTCACAGTTTGAAAATAAATTTTAAAAACAAATATATATATATATGAATTAACTCAACCTAAGTATTGTAAGAGTATTGCTGCTAGCTGTGCCCTTATTCAAAATACTTTCAAAGTTTGGGCTTTAGCAAAGGAATGCTGGGATAGCAGGATAGCCAAAACAGATTCCCAGTAGACACAATAATATTTCAAGGTGATATCTCTGGTCAGCAGTTTCAGTTCTGCAGCAATTTCTGCCAGCAGAAGGTTGACTTGATTATTGTAAGCACTGGAAAACTTCGGGAAAGAACCTGCCATGAGCATCTTCTATCTTGGGTACCCAAGTAGCCAGCAGAACTAGGGATGGGGGGTAAATTCAATTCATTCATATTTAAAGATGAACCTACCTAATTTGTATTTTTCTTAAAAAATACATGAAGTGAAACACAGCCATTTAAATCTGCACTTCTTCCAGTTTTGCAATGCAGTTCCTCAGCCATGTAATAGGTACAAAAATGCAAGTGCTAGATGAAAATGTGCATATCATTGCTTATATTTGTGAAAATAAAACACCAGTCTGCATTTTATTGGTGAAAATAGCTTTGCAAAAATGTGTATATCAGGTTAAAATGCATACAAAAATGTAGTTACTAAAAGAAATCCACGCTAAAATGCTGATGAATATTCATGAGGACTTAAAAAAATATATAACTGATGTGGAAATGTGAAGAACTGAACTTAAGATTGAAAAAATGGGAAAGTGGGAGAAACTGAAATTGATAGATTTGTCCATCCCTAAGAAGGACTGAGTAGAGGTAGCACATCTTAATGCAGCCAGGGCTCACGGTTCTTTCATGGAGATATTGTGAGGTGTCCTGCGCAGAGCAAAAATGTAAGCAGGTAATAGCCTGGATACAGGTAGGAAAGTTTTTTGGATAGAATAGACGTCAAGAGTTCTTCACATTCCAAAGTTGCTAATGAACCACAGATAAGGTTGTTGCTGCACACAAAAACTCTCTGGGTCTCCCTCAGATTGCCAGGTGCCACAATAGCATTGCCTTGGTCTCACATCCATTATTTTACCCCAGCAACCTCTGAGGTTCTTCCTTTGTTTATTAATATATACAGAAAATGCTCGTATCAGAGGAGGAATATTTTAGTCTAAAGTTACCCCCTTACTCCCCTGGAGTTACAGAGCCTGCACTGAAGCAGTACCTTCTCTAGTAAGTTTCTGCTCTGTGTCTTCCTGCATTTTGGCAAATAACTTGGCAAAATTGGTCTCTCGTAGTCCCCCACGGAAGCTCCGGGCAGCAAAAGCATAGAGGATGGGGTTCAGGCAGCTGCTTAAAAAGCATACGGACCCATGAAGGTTGTTTAGCGCTTCAGTTGTCTCTAGCAAGGCCTTTGCCTTCTCCGGTTGAGCATATTTCAGCAACAATGCAGAGATTATGACGAGATTTAAGATGTGGTAAGGCAGCCAGCACACAAAGAAGGCACCCACCACAGCTGCAACCAGCTTCCCAGTTTTCATTTCCTTGTGGCGTCTCAGTGTCCGAATCCTCCTCATCATGCAGGAGTAGCAGATGGAGAGAATAGAAAACGGGATCACGAAGGCAAACAAGGTCTCCAGAACATTGACTGCAAGGCGGTGCTCATCCGAGAAATACATATCATCTGTACACTCTCCAGCCTTGTTCTTGGTCGATGCCGATACCAGAGTTGGGCATGCAAAGACACCTGCCAGCAACCAAACAGCCAGCAACATCCTGCACACCACATGTGGCCTCCGCCACATTTGGGAGGCGAACGGAAAGACCACAACAGCAAAGCGGTGCAGGCTCATGAGGGTGATGAAGAAGATGCTGGCATACACAGTTAAGTAGACGAGGTAGATGAGAAGTCTGCACATGACATTTCCAAAGACCCAGCTGTTGAGAAAATAGTAGATCCAGAATGGCGCTGTCAACATGACCATTAAGTCAGCCAAGGCCAAGTTCAAGATGACATTAATGGTGAAGGAGCGCTGGGGGAACTTGGTAAGAACCGTCCAGACCACAAGACCATTCCCAGGCATGCCAACCAGGAAGCAAGCCCCAAGGAAGAGGCTTGGAAGCAAGCTGGCCTTCACCCATGACACCTCTGTCACCGTGTTGTTCCCATACATCATTGTAATATTGGGGGGAGCCAATGCAGAGCTCAGCCTTTGCAAATAGGTGTCAGAAAATGAGTGAAATAACAACACCAGTGCAGAAAGGAAATGACTGGGGCTGATGCAGATGATGTAGGTACATTACCACATTTTCTCAAAATGTTGGTAAAAGCCAAACATTGCTTTTGAAGGGGAGCTTCCCCTTTCTGTTCTTGTACTCAAACTAGGACTACTCAACTGGTTTGCAACATATGTTTATGCTAAGTACGGAAGCTCTGTCATTGCAACCTACATGCCCCCGGAATATGTTGACCTGGGTACAGGGAGGAAAATTGCTTGGCTAGGATAGACATAAAGAGTTCTCCACATTGGAAAGTAGCTAATGAACCACAGATAAGGTTGTTGCTGCACACAAAAACTATCTGGGACTCCCTCAGATTGCCAGGTGCCACAACAGCATTGCCTTGGGTCTCACATCCATTTATTTTACCCAAGCAACCTCTGAGGTTCTTCCTTAGCTTATTAATATCTACAGAAAATGCTCATATCAGACGAGGAATATTTTATTCTAAAGTTACTCCTTTCTCCCCTGGAGTTACAGAACCTGCATTGAAACAGTATTGTCCTTAGAAGATTTCTCCTCTGTGTCTTCATGCATTTTGGCAAATAACTTGGCAAAATTGGTCTCTCGTAGTCCCCCACGGAAGCTCCGGGCAGCAAAAGCATAGAGGATGGGGTTCAGGCAGCTGCTTAAAAAAGCTACAGACCCATGAAGGTTTGTTAGAGCTTCAGCTGTCTCTAGCAAGGCCTTTGCCTTCTCCGGCTGAGCATATTTCAGCAACAATGCAGAGATTATGACGAGATTTAAGATGTGGTAAGGAAGACAGCACACAAAGAAGGCACCCACCACAGCTGCAACCAGCTTCCCAGTTTTCATTTCCTTGCAGCGTCTCAGTGTCCGAATCCTTCTCATCATGCAGGAGTAGCAGATGGAGAGAATAGAAAACGGGATGATGAAGGCAAATAAGGTCTCCAGAATGTTGACCACAAGGCGATGCTCATCTGAGAAATATATTTCATCTGTACACTCTCCAACCTTGTTCAGGCTTGATGCAGATATCAAAGTTGGGCATGCAAACACACCTGCCAGCAACCAAACGGCCAGCAAAGTCCTGCACATCACACGTTGCCTCCGCCACATTTGGGAAGTGAATGGAAAGACCACAACAGCAAAGCGGTGCAGGCTCATCAGGGTGATGAAGAAGATGCTGGCATACACAGTTAAGTAGACAAGGTAGAGGAGAAGTCTGCACATGACATTTCCAAAGACCCAGCTGTTGAGAAAATAGTAGATCCAGAATGGTGCTGTCAACATGACCATTAAGTCAGCCAAGGCCAAGTTCAAGATGAGCATAATGGTGAAGGAACGCTGGGGGAACTTAGTAAGAACCGTCCAGACTACAAGACAATTCCCAGGCATGCCAACCAGGAAGCAAGCCCCAAGGAAGAGGCTTGGAAGCAAGCTGGCTTTTACCCATGACACCTCTTCCACCGTGCTGCTCGAGTGTGTGTCTGTGATGTTGAGAAGAGCCATCCTGTGCCTCCTGCAGAGCTCAGCCTTTGCAAATAGGTGTCGGAGAACGAGTGTAAGTAGAGCTCTAGTGCAAAAGGGAAATGACTGAAACTGATGCAGTTTGTACATAAATTACCACATTTTCAAAAATGGTAAGAACCCAACATTTCTTTTGAAGTGGCTTCCTCTTTTCTCTCTCTTTTGCTCAAACTAGGACTTCCCAACTGTTTTGCAATAGACAAATATGGAAAAACTCTGTTATTCCAAGTCACACGCCAACAGAGAATGCATGCCTATTACACTCAATTGCTAAAGTGTTGAGAAGGAACTACAGTATGCTTTGATGTCCTGGTCGTGGTCGCACTGCACTATTACATGCAATGGCTTTTTAGGGTGAAAAGAGCTGCTTTGGAGTGACACCTTTGGCTACACCTTCACCTTACATTTAAAGCAGTGATATATCACTTAACAGCCATGGCTCTCAGCAAAAACTCCTGGGAACTGTCATTTGTTAAGGGTACTGACTTGTTAGAACCCTTTCTTTTCACTTAACTGCAGTCTTAAAAGTGTTTTAATAATCAATCTCTCTTCCCAGTGCTGGCAAGCTCTCACCACTTGGACATGTGTGGAGCACAGAACACCACTTTTATTCAGATAGTTCTATAGCTGAGCCAATAAGCACGGGAATTAAAAACCACACACCTAATTCTGAATGTTGTGTTTCTCATTCATAAAGAGAAAGTTATGGGGAACAGATACTGTTGGAGGCTTTGTGGGTCCTGGTGAGGAAGTGTTTTGGTCCAGCACCTGCACCTAACACAAGGCTAAATTGGGCCTTCTGCTATTATCAGCTCAAGGACACACAGAGAAGTGCAGCTGCCAATAAGCTGCTTAGTGCAGATGAGGAGCCCATATAGAATGAGGGGTACCAGGAGATCTGATGTTCCCTTGGGGCACTAACTGAAATGGCTTTCCTGTGGACAGCTGCTGCCTACCTAGACCTGCTTGGCACTATCTGTGGTGAGTAATGCCAGTGTACCTATCACCAAATCAGGTCTGTACCACCCGTGGTTTCTGCTTCCTTCCTCTCCTTGGGTAGTGACTGATGGAGAGACAAGATAAGCAGCTGCAGTCAGGTCACAGTTGAGAAAGGTGCCTGAGGGAGCTTGTATTGCAGCAGAGCCAGTGGAATGGCCCTGCTTCCAGGGGTGCCAACATGAATAAAATGGGGGGGGGGTGAGCCCCACCCTACATAAGAGTGGATGGCACTCTTTGTGTTGTTCTTGTAGAATTCAGCAGGCAGGAGAATATGGACAAAGCCAAAGTTAGTTGTCTCTCCTTGCCATTAGCTCTGGCTCCACCTATGGTTGAGTCTTCCTGCCCTCCACCCTATCAGTCTGAATGGGCACCAGGCACCACTTTGCCTAGCCTTTCCCTACCTGAGGTTGATTTGTTTCAGTAGCAAGTGGCTCAGCTGCCAATCTACAGCAGGTGGACCTACCCCTGGTGACAGTAAGCTAGTGCCAGCAATACTGGGGCAACCGTATCACCACATCTATGATCTATATGCTGCAGGGACTGGCGCCTCCTCCTGCCAGGTAAGAGTGCTAACTCAAAGAGAGTCTGATATACTGAGGAAGCACTATGCTGAAAGTATCTTTCTCCAAAAGCATGTGTTAAGCATTTTTTTTCAGATGAAGCACCCATCCATGTAGCTTAGCTTCTCACGCCACACAGCATCTACGAAGATCCCAATTGCCTCCATGTGCAGATACAGAATACAACAGTCTGAACTCTGGTGGTATAGATTCACATGCAAATGTGATGAGGACACAAGAAAACTTGGATTACAACATCTATTTTCTCAGGCATAACTCCTCACACTTTCAGTTTGTGGCTGTGTATTGGAACTCTACTGGGGAGTGGAAAGCTCATGTGATTTCTGCTGGATTGAACCAAGGTTCCATTTTCAACAATGAGTTAGGTAGATGCCGCTGGGAAGCTAACCAATTTAATAAATAATAATAGTAATAATAACTCTCCAGTCTTTCATTGTCATTAAAAATACCTTTGAAATACACATCATACAAACCACTTTGCTCCAGTCTCCATCCGGGGGGGGGGGCACATACAGTACTCCATCCTGTGCTCAGCAAGTAATTGATATCCCAAGAGAAATATCAAACAGATGCAGGTAGAAGAAAAGCAGAGGAAAGATTAGGAACGTTTGCTATCCTGAGAGGGCTCCCTTCATAAAGCATGCCTGAGCATCCACTAAAATGCACATAAAGGAACCAATATGACGACATTGACAATGTATTCAATAAAGCAGTCACCACACCACACACCCCAAATGAAATACACTGACCACTAAGTGAGGATCAACACTTTACTGAATAAACAGAATACTTTTACAAATTTAAAAACAGACTGAATACACAAAATAAATAATTCTATACACTAATTTCAACATTACAGGTTAATTGCCATGTATCAAATCACACTCTAAAAAAGTAGAGATTCCATAGTGTAAAAAATAAAAGAGGCACCTAAGGCAAAAATCACAGACATGAATACTTGAGACAAAAAGTAAAATCTCACTGTCCCATGGAGAACAGGGAGAGAGATTAGGAACAATCTTTTTTGGCAACTTGAGTGTGATGAGCAGGGGGTGGGGGAGAATGTCTGAAATGTGAAAGCGAGGTCCTTAAGACCTGCAGTGGAGGACTTCCAAGAAGCACTGCAGGGTCAAAAGTGAACCATTCACAGGACAGGGGAGAAGAGAAGGGCAGGTGGAGGCCAAGAGGTGGCGCCCCCCAGTCCAAAGGCCACCAGACCGCAGGCGGCTTGGAAAGTAGCCTGCTACTAGCCAGAGACAGTGTGTCTTACACAGTGCAGTCCTGTGCATGTCTACTCAGAAATAAGTCCCACTGAGTTCAATGGTGCTGACTCCCAGGTAAGTGGCTATAGAACTGCAGCCTTGTTTATTTAAAACAGTGGTTTTCAAACTGTACTCCAAGAACCCAGAGGTTCTTTGAATACTTATTAGTGAGAAAAATCAGTAGCGGCAAACGAGCTTTCCCAATAGGCAGCTTGCCCGTCACTACCAATCTTTCCCAGCAATGCATAGCCAGTAGTAGGTGTGTTGTGTTCTAAGGCATTCTACTTTAGTACAGGTTAAATGGCAACACCCAACAAGGCCTAACCAGCAGCCATTGCTCAGGGCATGCCCTACAAGCCCCAGAATCCTCTGCAGTGTGCTGGGGTTCTCTGGTGGGCAAGCAGGGAAGGGTTCCTTTGCAGACGAGTTGGGCTAGAATGTACACTGCAAGTGGAAAGCTTGAAATCCCCAACTTTATAAACAACCTTTCATTACATGCCACAGAGGCAGACGAGCAAAGATGAAGCAGAAGAGAAGACCGAGTGATGGAAAAGCAGAGACAAATGGATTTTTCAACACAGGGGCTGCCCAACCAGAAACCTGGTTATTTCGGATAGCCACCCTCAGTCAATTAATGCACTTCACATTCTTTGCTATGTCTCTGTTAGTGGGGGACAAATGCTACAGCTGAGATCCACAGAACAGTGCCAGGCTAGAAAGTGCCCAGTGGGAGAGTTTTTTATTTTATTGCTCCTCCCTTTGAACCGGAGGCCCTTGTGTCATAGCAGACTCCCAAGTTCAAAAACTGTCTGTAGCAGAGCATGGGGGAAAGGGGGAAACAGAAGTACAACAAACACAAACATGGAAGACTAGTTGATGTGCATTACTAATTGTGCAGTTCTTTGGATCTTGACTCAGGGCTGCAAGTGAACCCTGGATTTCTGAGGGCAGAGACTGATTGCTTTAGATAAATAAGGCACTGGTTGGCAAATGCAGCATGAAAATTGTATAAGTCATTCAGAACAGGCAACTTTTCAAAAGACATGGAAAAGCTGCATAGGCAGAATGATGCAACCGAGCCCCCCTCCTTCCTTCCTCTCTCCACACACACCTTTTTCTAGTGCTCCCCCGGGCATTTGCTACTGACAGATTTTCAGAGGACCATCTCAGCTGTCTCATTCATATTTGGATTAAACAACATGGTTCACAAACACGTTTCACTCAACTGCAATGAAGACAATCCCATACTTTTGGTGTTGGTGTGTGTCAGAGAAGAATGCAGCCTCAGCCAGGGCATCCCAGGCCACTGCTTGGCCACCAAACCAGAGATTCATGTAATGGCAGGTTCAGCTGTCTGTCTGGTTAGCTGAGGGCCAAAATACACATTATGGCAGCTAAAAAGTGCCATGTTGCCTTCACTATCTCCCTCACATGCCATCACATCAGGGACTTCCCCATCAGACTTCTTTCCTTATAAGGTAGGAATTAGATGAGGACAAAGGACAGCTCATGCAGAAGTCTGTGCTTCAGTCACAGTATATTTCAGTAGCAGTGGCATCTGCACTCTAAGAAAGGGACCATATAACTCTTCAAAAGATGAATAAAGTAATCAGCACATCAGAAATAAAGACCAAGGGAGCTTCCAGATGGGGGTTTAAAACTGCTCCACAGCATCAGAGAAGGAAGAAAGGAGGACGTGGAATGGGGGGGGGGGGATTTATTCCTGCAGATTGTGCTATCTGTAGCAACTCCATTATTATTTCATAAAATTTATATATCACTCAATTGTAGGGAAAAAACCCTCAAAGTGGCTGCATTACACATGTTGCTGTCTCCCCAACCTGGTATCATCACAGGGTTGGCATATCTTCCATCTGGCTTACCAGTTTCAGGCATGCTCCATGGCCAGGACCAGTGGTTTTTTTCTGGGGGGATGTACGGGTATGCATACTCCTAAACATTTTGTGAATCAAACGGGAGAAGGAACTAAAAATAATAATATTTTTTTAGTTTCTTCTCTAGCACGGTGAATCGTCAGTTCCGTTGCTACCCCTGATAGTGGCCTCATTTCCTGTCATGGTGTTTCCTGAGTCTCAGACAGAATGAGAATACCCCCAAACATTTTTTAAGGAAAAAAAAGAGCACTGCCTAGGACCCAAAATGACCATGCAATGAATTATCGTGCGAACTTTGGGAGGCTCTCCTTTATGACTGAAGACCTCTGTGCTGGCTCAACAAACTACTCCCCAAAATTCTTGGGGATAGTCTTCAATGCTGTACAAGGAGTGGAAGACACAGGAAAAGTTGAAGATGGAGGGAACACCATCTGACATGCATGTGGAAATGGTTTTGTAAGCCTAAGGACCTCTTGAATCCCACTCATGTAGGAGCATACATGAGTCCAGAAAAAGAAAAGGAAAAAACTCCATTTGGAAGCATCCCAATGCACCTCAAAACAGAAGCACCGTAGCTTAGAAGGACCAAGCCAAAAGGTTCCTTTGGAAGACCCAGCTCTTCCAGATTGTTACAGCTGGCCATCAGAGTTTGCTTAGTAAGGCTATGAGGGCAAGGAAGCCTCTATCCACTGTGAGTGTGGGCTTGGTCCCATATGGAGTGGGGGACTTCAAAGCACTAGGAATTAATGGCCTTTATTGCAACAGAAACTAACTTTCCCAACACTAAGAGAAGAGACATAGCAGATGCTAGCCTCTCCCCTTTCTGATTAAACTACCCCAAGGCCCTTTGTCCCAGCAGAATACACCTCCTTATCCCTGCTGGCTGGTGTTAAGGCACAATGACACTTCAAGGTACTATCCAAAGGGGCAAGGGGGATTTTGGAAACCAGTAGGAGGAAGTCATCATGAAGAATCTGCTGATACAGAAGGGAAACTCCTGTACACGGAGTACTTGGAAACCAGTAGGAGGAAGTAATCATGAAGAATCTCCAGGCTCAAAAACGTGAGACATTTCAAATGGCACAACCCAGTTAGAAGCTGCCTCTTGTCCATGATACCCCTATCCCCATTCCCAGTTATGTCTCTGGGGTGAGTCCTCTCTTATCAACAAAAACGTCACATAATCTGAAGCAGGCATTCTCTGAAGTGGCAATCATTGACCTTATCCCATTCCACAGTGGATAGGTGGGTTTTGCACCACTAGATCCGAGATGCTGTATGGGTTGGTTTGTTTTTCACACAGTATTGCTAAGTTCCAATATATTTACAATATTTACTGTTCCAACAGGGAGGGAAGGGGTGGTATAAGATAGAGACCAACGTCAACATCTAGAGACAATTCAGTACCCAAGTGTTGCCACCTTGTTGCTTTTTGTTTTTAAGCAAATGCACACAATGAATCCAGTTCACTGGCATGAACTCTGAGCAGGAGAAGCAAAAGCATGGCCTAGGAGTTCTGCAATCCAGGACGGAACAACAGTGAGGTCATGCTGTCATTTTCTTTTGACCTACAAACTTAATAATTCCTTAACACAGAAATTTCTCACTGCCAGGGCTATTGAACATAGGCACCTCACATTTGGCAATTTCCCCATCGCGTAACAGAAATAACTGTGGGGGAAAGTGTGAGTGAGTCTAAAGGAATAACCCTCTATGAAATTGGTGTCCTATCCAGAATAGAAAACTGGAAATAGAGAGACAAGGCAGAGACCTTTACCGCTACCACCCATGCTGGGGTGTCTCCTGAAGCAGTCACATACACACCACAAAAGTCAATGGAAAGCACAGTGTGCCAGCAGTAGTGGGCAATACTCACTGGTGACACATAAATAGCAGGTGCATCTCCAACTGCAAAGTAACCTAAGTGAAACCACTGTATGAGATAAAAGCCAAGCATCAATAGGAGCCTGGTTACTGACAGAGAGAGTATGTTGGACCACTAGATGTCACCCTGGGCTGAGAAACTGGTTCTGCATAATGTACCTCTAGAACTACTGCAGGAACACATGGACATGAATCAATCCCACTGTAGTGGATTAAAGCTTCTTAAGCACACAAGCTGTGTGTTACATTACTTTTCCTATGTAATGCTGATGTCTCAACAAGGTGAGGACAAGGCAGACTCACATCCTTACTAATGAGCGATTCAACATCACAGCTACTGTAGCACCATCACTCCCTCCCTCTCTGTCATGGGGAAATGCACACTTGGGAGCACCCAAGGGCTACCCCACTGCAATGGTATCACTCCCAGACACTTTGTACACCTTTACTCTTAACACCTCCACTGAGTCACTGTTCATTGGGACAGGAAGTGCCTTTGTAGACGTCAATAAAATTTAACTGCCCAAAATGATATGGCCACCTGCCTACCATGACTGACGCAATGTCCTTAAGCTGATGTCTGACAATGTATCCTGACACATTAACCAGCACAAGAGAGTTGCTCTCAGAAACAGGATGTGCCACCAGAGGCTGGAAGTAGCTGGTTTCTGTGAAACAGAGCAGCTGATGTGAGGGCACAATGCCAATCATGAACAGGACAGAGAAATATTGATTTAAGGTTGGAAACTCCAATAGCTGCCCTTTTTTCTTGACCTTATCTACTGGGGTGAATGAAAGGCCAGAACAACAAGACTTGCTCCTATATCCCGAATAAATTTATCCCACCCCCAGGCCATCCTATTATTTCAGGACTCTGGTACCTCATTACATCATTTTGCTGCACTTTTAGATAAAAGTCTAACTGGAGACAGAAAATCCCTACAGAAACACGTTGTCTCTCTGCTCAGACTGGCTACTGACTCTGGCAATTTGCTGCTGTAATAAGCACCAAGCTTGCTGTCTAGATTTTTTTCATATTACTTAATTCAAGAGGCAGCTCTGGTGTGAGCACCTGATTTGCTCTCTGGCTCTTTATTTGCAGCACACTAAAACCAAGGGAAAGTGGGTTAATCCGGGGGGGGGGGGGCATGCAGCGTAGATTATCTTTGGGTCCCTTTAAGCTATGTGATTTTATGATTCTAAGCTGCATTGCCTGCACCCCAGTGTGCCAGCTGTAGAGGCAAGCACAGCAGTTGTTTGAACCCACTCAAGCCTTTAATGAGAGAAACAGACTTTTGATGTCACCCCTGTGATGAGAGACCCCCCCTGGTGTGTGTACAGGAGGTCAGAAGAGGGAAGAAAGCTGTCTGATGTCTCCTCAGTCACTTGCAATGTTGCAGTACTGAGTCACACATCTAAGCACTGATTGAGTCAGAATGATGACCGGGTTTCCTATAATTCATTCCAGCGTTAAGTGGAAAGATACAACAGAGAGCAAGATAAGGCTCCAAAATAGTGGGAGGAAAAGCCATTCCCAGCCAAAATTAGTGTAGTTAAGGCACAACCATTTCTCCGGCCTTCAACACACAGGACAGTGAGAGGAGCAGCACTAATTCTGATTTCCTCCAACAAGTATCAAAGGAGAATTTGGTCCCCATTTCACAGCTGTATGGATGGAAAGCAGCCATTTAAGTGCAAAACCAAGTGAAAACTGAAACTGTGAAAGTGCATAGCCCAAGATTCAGAGAGCTGTGCAAGGTGTTGCACACATGCACTGGGACTTATAGGCTCCCCTTCCCCCTCTCTTGGGTGCAGAAAACCCCCAACTGATGTCACAAAAACTTCTGGGGCAATGTCTGATGCAGTGCAAAAGGCTGCAGCCAGAAGAGGAACTCAGTAATCTCCTTCTGCACCTGTGGACCCATGGGGTTCCATGATCCTGATTTTAACCAACAGCCTAAGTCGGCAATAGCCAATGTGGTGCCTTTCAGTTTTTGCTGGACTCCAACTCCCATAAGCCCCAGTCAGCATGGCCAGTCAACAGAGATGACGAGCTGTAGTACAACATTTGGGTGGTACCATGTTAGCTACCCTGGCCTAAATCATCCCCTCCCAGACCCTGTAGCAACAGAGGCTGGCTAGATAAAACTTGGGAGTCAATAAATAGGAGTAGCAAAGATTCTTGGCTAGGGAAGGACTCTTCTGCGTGGCTCCAGTATTTCAGGCAACTAACTGTAGACTTTTTTTCCAGGGCTGGGCCAAGAAGCAGGATTTTCTAATCCCCTGACCCTACACAGGTGAGATGTGCTCCCAGGGGCAGCAGCATCCCTAAAGCTCCATCTCCCAAGGCAGGAAGATGGACATAGGAAGTTGGGCTTGGAGAGAAGAGGGCTGGAGTTTGGGGCCCCCTCACTTAGTGAACGCAGTGCAGAACATGTCCCAATGACAAAGAAAGAACAAGCCAGGCAGCCTCCTGCTGAGTTGTCAGCCATTGTACTGCTGCTGGTAGCGCAAGTTCAGCTCTCGCAGTTCCCGCTCCCGTACCCGCCGGGACTTATTGGATTTAGTGGAGCGGCTGGAGCGGGTGGACTGGGCTGACTTGGTGCTTTGGCAACGAGATGATGCCCTCTTGAGGAGGTTCTGAGATATGGAGCGGTGCAGGTTCTTCATGGAAGAAGAGGCAGCCATGCTGACCACCCAGGGGTGCTTTAAGGCTTGAAGAGCTGTCATCCGGTCACTAGGATCCACTGTGAGCAGACGGTCAATGAAATCCTTAGCAAGATTGGACACGCTGGGCCATGGCTGAAAATGATAAAGAAACAGGGGGCGGGGAGAGAAGAAAGCATTAATTCTAATGTTGGTAACAAACAGACCATCCCACATTGGAGTAAGAGTGACAATGTGCAAGCAGTCTTGTTTTAAATAAGTGTGCATTCCTACCACACTTGCTCTGGCAAGTGGAAGGAACCACATCACTTGCCTTGCCCTTGTTATTCCTTCACCCAGAGCAGTGTAAGAAGCCACAGATGCTGATGTACATTGGCAGGTACATGGCTGGAGACTAATGGATTTCAGGGCAGCAGAACTACAGGGGCAGCAAACGTATGATTAATGAGCAACCATACTGCTACATCTCTTAATTAAGTTTTGTGTGAAAAGTCAAAAGGCATTTACTAATACTTGGGTTTTCAGTATTTGCACTCTGACAGAACTTCAGAAAAGTTCTAAACATGCTACATCAATAGTTTTAAAAATCAGTTTTGGTGTGTGTGAACACCAAATTAAGAATCTTGCTGGATTATCTCCCATATCTCCTGAAATGGGTTTTCACTGTTTTCATTATGCTTTTTTAATTGTTTGTTTTATTGTATATTTTAATTATGGATCTTTTAATGTTATTGTGTATTTTGATTCTGATTTTATAGTTGCAAACCACTTAGAAGCCATTTTGGCATGTAAGCAGCATATACGGTAGATTAAATAACAACAAAAAAAACAACAGTAATAATAATATTATTTGATTCTCCATGCAATAAATCCTAGATATTATACAACAATACAGAATATACAGTATTTCCATAGGTTCACAAATTGGAGGATAATTTCCCCTTCGGTGCTGCTTACAGTTATTTATTTATTATTTAGCTTTCGTTCTCTTTTTGATACAGGAAGCAGGAAGTCTGGGGCACATGTGTACTTTTAGGCAGATATAAATAAATACACACACATATATATACTTTAATGTGCTAGTGCACAGTGTATTGAAACCTCTAAAAATAAACTCCTACTAAAAAATTTAAGCAACTCTTGAATAAGGAACTAGGATCCCAAGTAGACAACTGGAAATAAATTACCACCTTCAGCCTCGACAGACGAGTCAGCATTACCAGTCCAGTTAAGTGGAGCTAAACAGAAACAAACTCCCAAACAAGAGGGAATTGGATTTCTTATGCTTTCAATTACTCCCACGCCATCAGAAATGGGGAGTACAGAGCACTAGTAATTAGAAATCTCTTCTGGTCAGCAAACACAAATCGGTTTATTGATCTGTTTATGCTGCTGCAGGTTTCACCTGCTGTACTGTATGTATCTTTGGCTTGATTTAATTAAGCTACCCTCCTGAAGAAAAAAGGAAAAAAAGAGTATATCCTGCTGAGGTTATAGCCAAGATGAGTTTACCAGCTTCTTTGTCAAGTTCCTGACAAAGCTGATCCATTTCACAGTACCACATCAGCAGGGTTGAACTTTGATGGAAGAACGACATCAATGGAAGTGGGGGGGGGTAGGGGAGAAATCATTTTTACAGTATAATCTTTCACTTCTCCCTTTCAGATTAATAGAAATTGAGCCTTAAAGTAACTTGCCCAAAGAGGGTCAAAGTATACATGATATTCACCACATCTTTGAAGCCCTATGATTGGGATTCTCTGCCACTTAAAAAATAAATAAATCAAAACAGTAAATAGCAGATTCTGAGGGGTGTGTGAGGGATTTTCAACACAAAACAGTGATGGATAAAATGTTAAGGTAATCCTCCCCCAACCAAAGTCCCAACCTGGATCAAGACTCTTGCTGTTCTGCAGACCTTATGAGGAATGATTGAGGGTGCTGTTGGGTATGTTTAGTCCGGAGTAGAGGAGACTGGGAGGAGATAAGACAGCCATTTTCAAATATCTTAAGGGCTGTCACAAAGAAGATAGTGCAAGCTTGTTTTCTGTTGCTCCAAAGGGTAGGCCCTCAATGGATTCAAATTACAAGCAAGGAGATTCCAACTAAACATTAGGAAGAACTTTCTGATGGTAAAAGTTGTTTGGCAGAGAGGCAGACTAGCTCGGAATGTGGTGGACTTCCTTTCATTGG
The DNA here is from genome assembly GCF_964188315.1 of Podarcis muralis. Classification (NCBI taxonomy): domain Eukaryota; kingdom Metazoa; phylum Chordata; class Lepidosauria; order Squamata; family Lacertidae; genus Podarcis; species Podarcis muralis. The sequence goes on along the minus strand of NC_135661.1, from coordinate 45,637,889 downwards.
AGGTTTTTAAGCAAAGGTTGGTTGGGCACTTTGCAGAGGGTTGGACTAGTTTACCCTTGGAAATCCCTCCAATTCTGTAATTACAGTATATGAAAGGAAAATCCCAAGCAGAGAATTCAAATAATATTTTTTTCCTTCCAAATTTCAAATGATCAACTAGGACATGTTATGCTTATAGAAGAAAGTCATATTTCAATATCATATTCTGTCTTGGGCCCAGTCTTATTCAACATCTTTATCAACGACTTGGATGATGGACTCAAGGGCATCCTGATCAAATTTGCAGATGACACCAAACTGGGGTGCGGGGGGTGCGGCTAACACCCCAGAGGACAGGATCACACTTCAAAATGACCTTGACAGATTAGAAAACTGGGCCAAAACAAACAAGATGAACTTTAACAGGGAGAAATGTAAAGTAGTGCACTTGGGCAAAAAAAATGAGAGGCACAAATACAAGATGGGGGACACCTGGCTTGAGACCAGTACATGTGAAAAGGATCTAGGAGTCTTGGTTGACCACAAACTTGACATGAGCCAACAGTGTGACGCGGCAGCTAAAAAAGCCAATGCAATTCTGGGCTGCATCAATAGGAGTATAGCATCTAGATCAAGGGAAGTAATAGTGCCATTGTATTCTGCTCTGGTCAGACCTCACCTGGAGTACTGTGTCCAGTTCTGGGCACCACAGTTCAAGAAGGACACTGACAAACTGGAACGTGTCCAGAGGAGGGCAACCAAAATGGTCAAAGGTCTGGAAACGATGCCTTATGAGGAACGGCTAAGGGAGCTGGGCATGTTTAGCCTGGAGAAGAGGAGGTTAAGGGGTGATATGATAGCCATGTTCAAATATATAAAAGGATGTCATATAGAGGAGGGAGAAAGGTTGTTTTCTGCTGCTCCAGAGAAGCGGACACGGAGCAATGGATCCAAACTACAAGAAAGAAGATTCCACCTAAACATTAGGAAGAACTTCCTGACAGTAAGAGCTGTTCGACAGTGGAATTTGCTGCCAAGGAGTGTGGTGGAGTCTCCTTCTTTGGAGGTCTTTAAGCAGAGGCTTGACAACCATATGTCAGGAGTGCTCTGATGGTGTTTCCTGCTTGGCAGGGGGTTGGACTCGATGGCCCTTGTGGTCTATTCCAACTCTATGATTCTATGAAATGGACCCCTTTTCTATGCTGCTGGAGGGTGGTGGTGGGGAAATGCTTCCAGTCTGCAAATTCTACTAGCCACTTGGTATTTATTTATTTTGTGCAAGTAACAAGGCTGTATGACATGCTTTCTTATGCTCACCTTAAGAGCTAATCACGTGAGTCCTTCTTATAGGTAAACCAGTATTAAGGGAAGGACTATAGCTCAAATGGAAAGCATAAGCTTGGCATGCTGAAATTCTGAGATTCATCCCCTAACATCTCCAGGGAGAGCTGGGGAAAGACTCTTGCCTGAAACTGCAAAGAGCTACTTGTTACTAGTCAGTCTAGCTCAAGGGTAGTCAACCTTTTTATACCTACTGCCCACTAATACATCTTTCTTGATGGTAAACTTTTCCTACCGCCCACCAGTGCTCAATGGAAGGAGCTTGTGCCATAGAACCCCCTACCGCTCACCTAGAATCCTGAAACGCCCACTAGTGGGAGGTAGGGACCAGGCTGACGATACGATACAATACAATACATCTTTATTGTCATTGTCCCATAGAGAACAACGAAATTGAAAAATCTACATAAGACAACTCCTGGTCTAGCTGATACTGAGCTAGATGTACAGTTGTAACTTGTTTTGTGATCGGGATCTGTTCTGGAGCCCTGGCCGCTAGCTGAAAAGGACGCAGGGCAAAGCGCCATGTCTGCGCACGCATGCACGCAAGCGGAGCGGTTTGTGATTCTGCGCATGTGCAAAGAGCAATTTAACGCTTCTGCGCATGCGGCAAGCCCAGAAGTAACTTGTTCCGGTACTTCCGGGTTTGCTGTGGACGTTCACCGGAATGGACGCTAGACGAGACGGACGTTCGTGGAGGTATTACTGTATCCTATGTTCCTATGACAGCTCAAAGCTGCCCTCAAGTACATGTTTAGATGAGCACATGGATTCTGCGTATCTGCATTTCATTGAACAAAGCCAGTCTGTGTCTTTCTCCTGTATTTCCTTTCTCCTATAATACATTTTTATTTGGGGCCATACTCTTTATAAGTCCAACAGCAAGCTACCCTGAGCTAGACTGAACTACAAGTTTTTTAGTTGCTGATAACTATTGAAGTAAGAACAAAAGAAGAGCCTGCTGGATCATACCAACAGGCCATCTAATTGGGCTCTCCAATTTCAGTGGCACCCTGCCTCTCATGCTCTGCTCTACAACATTGTTGTGGTGCCCCCTCCAGCATGGTACCCAGTGTGGCTGCACCAGTCTCGTTACCCTAAAACCGCCTCTGTTACAGTGGCCAATCAGATGCCAATGGGAAGCCTACATGAATGACCTCAGCACAAGAATATTCTCCCCTCCTGCAGTTTCTAGCAACTGGAATTCAGAAGCATACTGTCCCCCAACAAAGCCATTGTGGTTAGTAGCCATTGGTAGCCTTATCCTCTGCGTATTTGTCTAATCCTCTTTTGGAGCTATCCAAGTTGGTGGCCATCACTGCCTTTGTTGGAGTGAATCCCATAGTTTAATTGTATGCTGTTGTGAAACATGTCTATTTCCTTTGGCTCAGTATTAAAGGCTTTATTGTGCAACACCAAGTCTGTAGTGCAGACAGAACCACAGCCTAGTATAGAGTGAAAGCTTGTGAGGAAGGAAACTTTTGTAATGCCACACTCTCTCGGATTTCTTGAGGAGGCAGTTCGATTCATCACTAAGCCCTGCTGTGAACTAAATGCTAGGGTTACTTTACTGGAAAGTGGATTATAATCTTCCACAGTGAGACAAATGAGTTAATGTCTGTTGTAGCACAAGGGAGCTTTCTGGATAGCAAGAAGAAATACACTTCTAATCCTGCAATAAGCTTCCAAGGAGCTGGTCTTGCCACCAGAACTTTCTAATCTTGTTTTTAATCTTACATTAAGAAAGATTAAATAAAATCTGAACCACTCATCTAGCTTAAAAACATGACCAAAGGTTCTTGGTCCATAAGGAGCTTTCAGCGCCAAGCAAGCAGTTACTCTCCATGCTTAAAAATAAATAAATCATAGAGGCCATTTCAATACATAGCTACTGTGCACGTGATGGGCTGACCAGCAACCTAATATAAGATAAATTAAAATCTGAACTTTACTCACAAAAAGAAAATTATCTAGAATGTTCATCTCAATCACAAATCAGAGCTAGGCATACGGCTGTCGGCCTTTTCAACGTAGGTGACAAAATGGGCACTGCAAACTGTGCTGACATTTGCATTTTAGTGCAGTTTAGGGGTGTTAGTCCAAAACCCCAAGTCAAAAGAAATGGCCCACACTTCCTCATAAGCTCTTCTCATGGCAAGGGCAGACATCTGGAGTGGGTATGTGGTATTTTGATCTGAGATGAGGAGATCCATTAAAGAGTTGGGGATCCAGGTGACTTCTGTCTGTGATGCACCTTAAAGGTTTCCAAGCAAAGAATTCAAAGAAGCAAAAATAAAAATAGCGCTACTGGATTCCCAATAAATTGCAGCAAGCAATTACTTCCTTCACCCTCTTGGACCAGCAGAAGCAAGAAAGCAAGCATTACTGCCACAGGAAGGGTGAGCAGCCACAATGAGACAGGACTGAGGGGGGCTCTCTGCAACTGGCTGTAGTAGCTGTTGGAATCCTTAGTTGCTGCTACAGTCACCCAGAGCCTTGTTTACAGGCTCCTGTGTGAACTAGGACAATATTTTCCCTGTAGCCAGCACTAATAGCAGGAGAAGCTTGAATACTTTATCCTTTATCTGGGCCTCTTAAGAGAAAAAAGTAGAAACTACCACTGCCCCTCTCTGACCCATCCCCATACTCAGAAGTATTGCTTGTTTTAATGTTCAGCTTAAAAATTCTTTCAGATGTAATCTGGGCTGGAAAGAATTATATCACAGTACTTCTGGCCTCACAGTGTCAGCCCCCAACAACAATGACCTTAGGGCAGGCTTCCAAGGACATGCTTCTAATTCCTGAACAAGAAGAATAAAACTGGGATCAGGAGCTGATCGGCTAGATGAATCAGGACTGCCTGTGCAACAACAGGCATCTCCCAGCCTAGAAGAAGCACAATTCTATCATCTTATGATGATGATTGCTCCAGGCTTTCGACAGGGACAGCAATGTAGAGGTTTTTCCCTTCCACAATTATAAGCCTTCCTCACCAAAACTCTGGGATCAGCTGTATACATAGCAAGATGAATAAGACATTGAGAAGAATTGCCAGTACACCTTCCAATAGATTCTTGTGCCATTGATGATGGGCCTACCAACATCTAACAGGAAAGTATGGGTACCTAGGAGTTCTTAAGTCAGACCAGGGTGTGTTGAGGTCCTGAACTGTACAGCCTCTAAAACAGGAATGGGGAACCTGTTTTCTGTTGAAAGTTGCATTCGCTTGGGAATAATCCGTCCAGGCACACATGGTAGAGTTGGGCTTTTTAATTTCTGCCACTCCTTCTTCTTTTCTCCTATAGGATCACTCTTGCCAGAGATCTGATCTCTTCCAGAGAGCTTTTGAAATTAGGCCCACCCCTGCTCTTAGATGACACAACTCATGACAGATCTTAAGCAATGGGCACTTGACAGTATCGGGAGGGAGGAAAAAAGGATAAGAGCATGACAAACCCTTTAATAATCCACAGCACTCTAAGGATATGCGGCCATCTGGTGCCATCATCTCCTATAACCTAGTTTTCTCAAATGAAAATAGCCAACGTGGTCTCCCTTGCACAAACACCTTGTTAAAAAGAGGTCATTGGATAACATGCAACAGACACACATCATCCTAAGAAACCGAGTCTTAAGACACAGGCATACACTATGCACAACTAAAGGCAGCCACATTTAAGACCAAGCACTAGGCAAGCTTAAATGCATCAACCCACTCAAGCAAGAAATACTTTTTTCCTACACACCAGAGAAAAGAAGTTAATGAATCCTGAGAAACAGATTGCCAGGCAGTTAGTGGTAGTCAGCAAAAGCCTGAGCAAGCCAAGCAGCCAGAAACCCTGTAAAACACTGCTCAAATGAAAAAGTAAAGCCGCCATAAACAATTGCTGCATCTTCGGTGGGTACAATCCTCAACAGGCACCACACTTATTTTGTACTGCCCGGGTTACTTGCGTTTCTTAACAACACAGGAGTACAGAAACAGATGGCAGCCCTGTACTCTTGAAGGGCTGTAGATCAGTGGCAGAGCACTGGCTTTGAGTGCCATAGGATTCAATACCCGATGTCTCCAGATAAGGCTGGAAAACTGTGAAACCCTGGAGAGCCTCTGCCAGCCAGCATTGACAAAACTGAGCTAGAAGGACCCATGGTTATACTAACCCAAAAGCAGGTATAATTCTTGTCTAAGGTAGATCAAATTCAACACCAAGAAATACTGGATACTGCAATATGCATAGACTATGCAAATTTAGAAGATTTATAGAAGTTATTCAGCTAGTCATGGGGAAAGGCAAGAAGTTATGTAGGCCACAGAAACCCTGCTGACAGCAAATCCTCTTCCATTTGCTCCCCACAATTTCTTTTGATAGTATACAGGCATTGCCCACATACTTTCAAGCTTCTCTTTGCTGCCTTGAGGGCTGGAAACAGGCATTTAAAGAAAAAGGGAGAGGAGATTCTCAGGATTTTAAGTCATGCAATCAAAATTTGTGGAGACACAAACGTACACCGCCCAGCCTAAAATGCTATAATAGACTCTCTGCTGCAAGAGTACCAGAGTGGCCCATTTCTGAAATCAGGGCAAGGATAACTAGATATAAATTTGCCAGAGACTGGACTGGCTCAGCCAAACTAAATGTTTGGTTTCTGAAGCGGTTATTAAGCAACACCAATATCATAAATAGTGAAAACAGCAATATAGCAAGGAATGGGATGGGGTGGGGTGGGGAGTACAGAACCACAAGGGAAGAAGGGGAACAGAAACACTGGCCTTGGCTAAGTTAGCCCTAGCCCTAATGGGTTTATTCAGCTGACTGCCTACACATAGTCACTTGCTCTGCTATTAATAGTATTGCTCCCCTGGAGTAGCATCAGGTTGGTTCCACCACTGTGCCTGCACTGCATCAAAGCTCCCAATGCCTTGCCCCTCTCCCTCTCAGTAACTGGCAGTGACATGCAGTGTTGGGAAGCCAGGAGAGCAACATATCACTGCTAACAACTACTGCTCAAAGGCACAGAGGGTTTCCCTGGTGCATGGTAAGGTCCCATCCTCCCACTGAAATTACCTCTGGCTAATAAGACTCCTTTTTTGAAACCTAATTGTGACATTTGGACAATTTTAGAGGCCCTACAGTCGGGGAGGAAGAGTTGTGGCATGTGTGTGGTGCCCTCAAGCATTTTTCTGGTTTGCTAATGTGCCCACAGGCTCAAAGAGGTTGGCAAATCCAGGTCTACAGGAAGAGTCTGGTGACTTGACACATCATGCAAAACTAGACCATGAAGGGCTCCAGATGCATCCACTGATGTTCCTTGATAAATGAACAATATAAAAGAAATTTTGTGCTGCCTTGTTTTAAGTGGGTACTGGCAAGCAGTTAAGCCATTATCAGATCTGGATGTCACTAGTAATGTCACTCCATATATCTCAGAAAGTTCAAGATGACAGACACGTAACTAGACAAATCTCTTGAATTGTACTCATCATGCAATCTCTACAAGATTTGAACCCCCTTTGGTCTAGGATAATACAGCTGTAAGTTAGTTTCCCAATCACTCTGGAAATCAATCTCCTGAAATATCTCAAAATAAAGGCTCCCCCAGGAGAGACGTTCCTCATGTGCAGCATGCCACAGTATGGGAACTCTGCAAGCTACAAGCCACTGGGCATGAATCTATATAGCTGGGCCGGCAAATCCAGTATCAGCAGGTGCTACAAACAGCTGACAGCGGGAAGCTTCCTCCCCATAACCAACTGTCTGAACAGCTTACCATTTAACCAATCAATGCTTGATTGGTTGCTTGAGCTGATTCTCAGGTTTTAGCAGAACCACACAATTCTTCCAGAAAAGAATTTAGGTCCAAACAAATAACTAATTGGGAAGCATGTTTGGGGACTCCAGACTGGCACTCTCCCAGAACTGCAGGAGGGAAAGGAGGAGAGGGACAGACAAAGCTACCAATTCTCAGAAAGACTGGACCACACAAGGGGTGGTGGGAATAAAGTAAACATAAACCAGAGCTTGGACAGAATGATAAGAGACATATTTGAGCAAGCAGGGTGGGAAGGTCTGCTTGGTTTTTGGAAGAGTTCAATAAACCTTCTTGTCTTTACAGTAACAGTTGCTCTTAGTTTGTGTTAAATGTAGTAAAATGTAGGTTCTCAACTTACAGTGCATATAGTTATGGCAGCTACAATAAATTATGATGAATGCTGGAGATTAAATAAGGTTTCAACTATAAAAGAGTTGAAAAATAAACTGATTGGGTTTGTTATGTCTATATCAATACAAAGACTAATAGATTTGTTGAAAATGGCTTTGCTTTTAGTAGCTTTCAGAAGAGTTGGATTTCTCCAGCTGGGATAGCTTGTCAGAACAAAAAAGTCTTCGTTTCTGGGAAGGGCAGATAATGGGCACCTGCCATATCTTGACAAGGAATGCTATTCCACAGAAAAGGAGCAGCCTTCATCTAACCCACCACATTCTACTCATGTAAAAACACACTGATTCCTGGACCCTCCACGGGCCAGATTTAGAGGGCAATTGGGCTGCATCTGGCCCCTGGGCCTTAGGTTGCCTACCCCTACTCTAAAACTCCTAATGAATGCTCCCAATGGTTTAATGTAGATGTTAAATAGCACCAGAGACATTATTATGTCCTGTGGCACCCTATAGCTCAAAATCCAACGGGCTAAGGAGCACTCATCCAATGCTACCTTCTGGAACCATCCGTGGAGATAAGATTGAAAGCATGGCGGAACAGTGCCCCTGAAGCCCATCTCCCAGGTGGATGCCATGATTGATTATATCAAAAGCTGAGGAGAGAAGAAGAAGAGTTTGGACTTGATATCTCGCCTTTCACTCCCCTTAAGGAGTCTCAAAGTGGCTAACAATCTCCTTTCCCTTCCTCACCCCACAACAAACACTCTGTGGGGTGAGTGAGGCTGAGAGACTTCAGAGAAGTGTGACTAGCCCAAGGTCACCCAGCAGCTGCATGTGGAGGAGCGGGGAAGCAAACCTGGTTCACCAGATTATGAGTCCACCGCTCTTAACCACTACACCATGTTGGCTCCCAGAAATAGAAGGCACAGTTGCAACATTTTTCTGAGAATGTATAAATCTTTAGAAATTTTAATATTAATGTAACAACAGTTTTATACAAGATTTTCTGAGGAGCAGAATATTTGTAATAATTTACAGATGTTGAGTCTTTTGGATACTTCCATCAGTTTATATTCATGACAAATGTATCAAGATAATCTATTGTATATTTACTTATTTATGATAAGATTTTGTGTATTTTATAAGATAAAAATATTGTATTAGAAAAGGAAGAAATTTTCCTTCTGGTGTAAATGGCAAGAAAAAGCCTCTCTATGTCACCAAAGAATTGCATTGTATGTGTGGACTTAGTATGGCAGAAAGAACAGGCTCTTCTGCTGGCTCCATATGCAGCTGAACAGATTCACCATATTGCCTGGTGGGTTCAGTGGGTTCCCATTGTGACCAAAAGAAACATGCATTATTAGTTAAACTAGTTTGGTTTCTTTCTTTTTTTAGTTTTCCAGGAATGTTTGCTTGGGTTATTCACAAGGTTTTGCAATGCCCTGTGACCGGGGGGGGGGGGGGGGGAGAGAAAATGGAATTATTTGCATTATAGCCCAACTTTGCTGTCGTCTACTTATACAACTTGCCAGTCAGTTGTGACGTAAGGCCAACAAATTTTGCTCTCTCTTTAAGCATGGCAAATCAGGCTTGTGTCAAAAGGGACCCAAGCCCAAAGTATTTTAACAGTCTGTTGAAACTATGTATTTATGATGTCAAGACGGTGAACAAATAAGTCTAAAAGGGATGCAACAACTGAGATAGCCTCTTTACTCTTCAGGGGATTCATGCGGCAGAAGAAGTCTTCCCACTATTCTGATGGGAGACTATCCCTCTCATTTTATTAAATGGACTGAGCACCTTCGGAAGGCAAATAAACTACAATGCATTGTAGTCACATTTAAATCAGAGCTAGAAGCTTTGTGAGTGTGTGCATTTGTATGCTTGATTTGATATTCTCCACGTTCTCTAAATAATCACATTTATTTTAACAAATGCAATACTAGTTTTGTCCCAGTATTATTCAAGGAACTCGCTTCCATCTCAAACAAGTGTTTGATGTGTGATTTTCAAACTATTTCACTTTACAGTGGTACCTCGGGCTACAGATTCTTCAGGTTACAGACTCCGCTAACCCAGAAATAGTACCTTGGGTTAAGAACTTTGTTTCAGGATGAGAACAGAAATCGCACTAGCGGCGCAGCGGCAGCAGGAGGCCCCATTAGCTAAAGTGGTGCTTCAGGTTAAGAACAGTTTCAGGTTAGGAACGGAACTCCAAAACGAATTAAGTGCTTAACCCGAGGTACCAATGTTTTTTGAGAAAAATACTCACCTGGAGACTCAAAGAAGTTTATAATTAATGCACCATAATGGAAAGTGGACATTTTACAGAAAACAATACAGATGCTTAGTAATTCATAGAAACTGACAATTCAGCTTGCAATAGAGGTCCAAATATAGGTCCATTCTCCCCTTCCCCAAAGAAACATCTTTACTACAGGATATCTGGTTACTTTGAGCAGATTTGCACTCACCCTATGTAACCAAGCAGGATGTTGGCTTTGCTACATGAGTTCTTAATTCTGCAAAAGTTTCTACCACTGCTCCAGTTGGTTAGCCACACAGCTCAGCACAAAACCACATCAACTACATCAGCACTGCAGATAGACAATATGATGCCCTTCAGATGTTGCTGGATCCCCAACTCCCATCAGCCCCAGCCAGCATGGCCAATGGTCAGGGATAACGGCAGTTGTAACCCAACAGCAACTGAAGGGCACCACGTTGGCTACCCCTGCTTGAGATGAACAGTTGCATTAAGGTCAGGTGTAGGAGATAAGAAAAAGAGGCAGAGCAAAAAAGGCTTCTGAGCCTCATCATAGAGTGTGCATTTGTCAGGCTGACCTCAACGTTCCACCTCAGGCATGGAGACAGCCTATTTCAGGCTCTTTTCAATGTTCCTCCGTCTTGAAAGAAAAAAAGTGAAAGAAAGGGGGGGGGGAGAGAGAGAGAGAGAGACCAGAACACTCTGTCTCTTAAGTAGAGGCCCCTCAGGTCACATGGAGCCTTCACCCACACTCGCTCAATGCTCTCTTCATCTGGGACGCAAGAGCACATTCCTCTGTAAATGGATTTCTCTTCTCTTCCAGGAGACAGAACTCTCAGGTGCACTTAAAAACAGTTCCTCTTCTCAGTAAAAGCTGAATTTTCTAGACTCTATTTATTCCAGTCAGAATTTTCATTGATTTGTTTGTTCATTCTTGTACATACGCACAATTTTAGGCCTCTGTGGGAAATATGTGCAACATTTAATGCATCTCACACATGGTGGGGGTGGTTCTAATAAGACCCCTAGGAAGACAATCTTAAAAATCCAAAAGTTGCTTCCAAACCACCATCCAAGGAGACAGCCAAATCTTCACATCCAGCCAAAAAAGCACAAAGTGGACCAAGGAAAGTGAAACACCTCTTTCAAAGGGCCCTCTAATTTGTGCTGTCTTTGAATGTATTTCGTTCATCATGTTATGTTTGAAGCAGCCAGTGTGGCCAAGCATGGAAAACATCAGATTGAATTTTACCTTCCGAGCACCCTTTCTACAGGTAAGGAGGGAGTTGGAATGAATAATCCTTTGAAACAGGCATTCAGACCTTTCAAATTTCAAAAAGAAAATCAAATACTGTATATCAGTCAATGGAAAGAAAGAAACAACCTTACAGTCTCAGTTGGGTTAGTTTCCTGCTGGGAACATTCTTCTGTAACTATTGCAGGAAAGTCAAATCCTCAGAAGCCTCAGAAGAACTGTGCAGTCATTTATAGGGATGTATGGAGAAAAAGCATTAACCAAAAGACCTCCTGCTCCCTCGCTGTTACAATCAGCCACCTCTTGAATGCCCCTACTATCAAAGTGTGGTGGAAGTCTACCAAAGTCAGGACCGTTTTTGTAACAGTGCCAAATGTGATGGAGGGGGTCAAAGAAAAATCACTTTCAATTTTCTGGGCTCTTACTGGCATTGGTAGTTCAATCCTACTCAAAAGAAAACGCAGCGGAGTTCAGTGGAGCTTATTGCCAGGTAAGTCAATACAGGATTGCAGCACTTTATTATTATGGCTATAATTTCTTGTTATATGCTATGAATATGTTATAGTAAGCCATCCAGGGAGTTATGGATTGACAAGTGGGTACAAAAGTTAAAGTGGCAAACTGCCTGCCTAAAGTTGATGTTTAAAGTATAAATATTTTTAGCACCAAAATATCTGACTGCACGATATTTTATCTGTAAGCTGCCTTGAATCCCTGTCAGGGGAAAAACAGGGTATGTATGTATGTATGTATGTATGTATGTATGTATGTATAAATAAATAAATAAATGTGGTAATAATAATAATACCATAACATCATAAACACACATCCCTGCTAGTAAAGGCAAGCCAAATTTCCATTGAGATGAATGCACATGCACTGAATTCCTGCTTGCTTTTAGATGAGACTTGGGAATGTTTAGTTTTCTTTTAGGGCTGTGCACAAGAACACAGGAAGCTGTCATACACTGATATACCGTTGGTCCATCCAGCTCAATATTGCATGTGTGGACCAGATCTCCAGGGTTTCAGAAAGAGGTTTCTCCCAGTCCTACATGGAGATACTGGAAACTGAAACTGAGGCCTTCTGCATGCAAAGCAGATGCTCTCCCACTGACATCAGCAAAAACTGCCCCTTTATTTGCACTGCTCCTCCTGCATCCCCACATGGCACACAGCCCTTACATGTTTGGGATACCAATTCCCATGAGTAAACATGTTTTTGCATTGAGGAGTGGAGGAAAAATCACACATATTTACGATATCCCAATTTTATTTGGACTGTGTCCCGTGAAGCTGACTTGGTGAAGTCATAGCAAAAAGCTAAGCTTGAGTGTCAAATGGGAAGAAGGCAGATGCTATGGTGTTAGGAGGAGCTTAAATACAAAGGCAGTCTTTGAATATTTATGTTCTGTTCCTTTCCCTTTCCCTTTTATAATTCTGTATGCCTCCATTTCACACTAACCCAAGCTAATGTCAACCAGAAACTGTTATGCACCACATCGTGTTCCAGGCTAAATATGCAACACGACCCTTCAAAGTGCATTGTGCGTCAAGGTGTTTAAGCCTCATCCCATCTGAAGGTGGTATTCATCAGAGAATAAAAGCTGGTGTGAGTCACAAAGCAAAAGGAAGGAGGGGTGTGACGTTGGTGGACCATTTACTCAAGCGAGTCAACAAATATCCATGACAATAGATTTCAGCCACTCTTTCAAGACAGATAATGCAGCCTACACTTTTTAAATTATGATCAGGAAAGTTTACAAAGTATGTTTTCAGGATTCTTACTTTGCTTCCAGTAACTCTAGACATGTCCTCTAAAACATTCCCCGCAGATTCCACTGGGCTTCTTTAGTAAGTAAAAGCAGATCTTGAAGTAAAAGCCAAGGCAAAGAGGATTTGTTAAATTTTTATCCTGCCTTCCTCCATGTTGCTCAGCATGGCATGTATGGTTCTCCCCTTCCCCTGTGAGGTAGGTTAGGCTGACAGACCGACTGGCCCACATTTACTCAGTGAACTGCACTGTCATAGTCCAACACGTTTAATCACTGCACCACACTGGTTTTCTCCCCGACCCTTTATCTCCCCTCTTGTGGAATGCTCTCTCCAGGGAGCCTTGCCTGGCACCTTTGTTACTATCTTTAGGTATCAGGCAAAAACATCCCTCTTCTCCTAAACAATCTAGGGTCTTTCAAACCATCGATGGCAGGCATTGTTTTATTTTCTTTTTATGGTATGTGTGTTTGAGTTTTTATAATGTAAACTGCCCTGTGATATTCAGATGAAGGGCAGTATAAAAATTTAATAATAATCTTTGTAATGCTCTTCAGATGTCAGCTGGGTTCAAAAGAAATACCGTATTTTTCGCTCTATAAGACGCACCAGACCACAAGACGCACCTAGTTTTTGGAGGAGGAAAACAAGAAAAAAAAATATTCTGAATCTCAGAAGCCAGAACAGCAAGAGGGATAGCTGCGCAGTGAAAGCAGCAATCCCTCTTGCTGTTCTGGCTTCTGTGATAGCTGCGCAGCCTGCATTCACTCCATAAGGTGCACACACATTTCCCCTTACTTTTTAGGAGGGAAAAAGTGAGTCTTATAGAGCAAAAAATACGGTAGTAACTGACTGGCTCAAGGGCACTCAGTGAGCTTCATGGCTCAGTGAGAATTTCAACTCCATTCTCCCCACTCCTAGCCTGACACTCCAACCACTACAATGTTCTGGATCTAAGACAGCAAGCACAGAGACAGAGCAGCCAGGAAACACAAACAATATACGGAAGAAGTTCAAGCGAAAGGCACCAAAGAACGTGGGGGCAAGTAGAAATGAAGATACAAAAATGATGCAATTTATTTCAACGAACTTCCAAGTTGTTCTATGCAAAAATTATTTGCCGGAGTACCAGTCAACTCTTATGATGCCTTCTAGGAGGGGCTGCTGAAAGGCTGAGCCACTGAGGCCAGACTGACAGCATTTAAGATGCATGGCAGCATAGTTGGAGAAATTGGATAGAGATAACTTTTTCTCCCTCTCTCATAATGGAAGCTGAATGTTGTATGATTCAGCACAGCAAAAGCAATGTACTTCTTCACACTGGGCATAGTTCATCTATGGAATTCACTCCCACAATTATGTATTGGTGGCCATCAACTTGCATGGCTTTACAACAAGATTAGATAAATTAATAAGTGACTATTGGCAATGATAGGTATGTTCTGTCTTCATTGTTGAAGGCTCTAAATACAGCTTGCTAGGTCACAAGTAGGGAGAGTGATGCTGCACTCATATCCTGCTTCTGGGATAATAGGATGCTAGACTAAATGAGCCTTTGGCCTTATCCAACAGGACTCTTTCCTCTTCTTATGACATGCAGCTAGTGATTTCCATTATGGGTGAACATAATAGCAAAACAACTAACTGTTTGCCTGCCACTCTGTCAAACGTAGGCTCCATGCACTATTGCAAATATCACTCAGAGATTGCCAGGACTGTAACTCCCTACAGCACTACACTGTCTGTTTCAAGACAACGGTAGGAAGAGAGGGAATCGTTCCAGATGATGTGAATAGTGAGCTGAGCTTGGGGAACAGGATGGCAGTGGTATGGGGAACTGTGGTGATGCATGACATGGTAGCATTCAACTAGAAACAGAAACAGACTCTGGCCTGAGCACTGCCACTGTTGTGACCAAAGGACATCTTGATCTTGACTCAGCAGGGGCACTAACAGCAGCAAAGACTCTGCGGAGATAACCTCCTGCCCAAAAAGATGGAAAATCAAGGTGGAAGACATGGCTGATTGGAACCTTGAAGAGGAGCATTCCTCTACGAAGGTGATGATACACTGCAACATTTTGTTGCAAGTCTTAGTACTTTAACATTGGCAAAGCTTTCAAGAAGAAGTAGGCATAACTCAGAGGTAGATCATTTGTTTTGCATGCAGAAGGGTCCCAGGTTCAATACTCAGCATCTCCAGGTCGAGCTGGGAACAACTCCTGCCTGAAACTGCCTGCCAGTCATTGTGAACAATACTGAGTAAAACAACCACCTGACTTGGTATAAGGTCCTTGGTTCCATGTATATTTTCCAGTAATTTTTACAACAATCCTAAGTCTGCATTTTTATCCCCCATACTGTAGATGGGAGAACCAGGGCCGTGAGAAAGTAACTTGCCTAAAGCAGCTTAATGAGTTCAAGGTAGAGGTGACATTTGAAGCTGGGACTTCCTGATTTATACATCAGCCTCTACACTACACCAGCTCCCAAGCACTAAGTTTCCCCCACAGGCCAACAGCCTCCAGTACCTGTACTCCACATATTATGCCAAGTTGCAAATAGCTACTTCTCCCTTGAATTCCAACTTTTAAGTAGTTGGAAGCCTTCTAGTTTGTTAGCATCAAATCAGAAATGCAAAAGAGTGACAGGATACATTTCTGAAAAGCATGTGAACTCTCCTCTCTAATGGAAACACTAGAACAGTAGAAGAAGTTTTCTGCTATGTTACCTGTAGGATTTTTGACAGTAAAACTAGCCCCTTCAGCTTATTTAGCAAAGCCCTGATAAAGCAAAGAAAGAGCAGCAGGGAGCAGGGTGGCAGGGGAGAACACAATTAGTTCCTGATGGATAGGCTGTACTGATCCAGCTTTGATAAGCATTGTAACCCTTACCCAGGGAGCTAACATCATCAAAAGGGCTTGCCAAGTCACTTATCCCCAGACTGCCTTAAACGCCATGCCTTTGCCATCAACTCTATACCATCAGGAGCCAGAGAATGATAATTAGAGTAGTTGAGGTCAGCAGGACCTAAATGAGCTATTAAGGTATAGCTTTCCCATCAATTGCCTACTAGCCTCTTGAAAACAGACACTGCTCCAGGAAAGGAACCCAAATTGTAAGCTCTCTTCATTTCTCATCAAGAAAATGGAAATACTTCACAAGTCAGCCTGAATATCAGCTTTCACATCTCTCTCTCTCTCTCTCTCTCAATAGGACTCCACAATCTCAGTTCAGCATTTGAGGCAAGCCTTGTCTTGGAAAGTACACCTTTTCTTTTGGGGATAGGAAGAGAAGGAAAAACATCTAACCTTTTTTGGATTCTTCTATGATGCAAGCTCTCTGCCTGTGAAATTCTATGAGAGCCTATGTTAGCAGACACTCTCCTCCCTGGTTCAAAAGCACATTTCTTATGCTTTAGCCCAGAGGGTCACTGCAGGCGAATCTATAACTCTATGATCGGATCTCCACAGACATGCCTCTTGGGAGTGCCACTGTCAGATAAAAGTGTGTTCATTTCACAGAGTTAAAGCTAAAAAAGGGGGGTAGGGGCCTTTCTGTAGCAGCCTTTTTCTCCCGCATTCTCAATCTTACACTCAGTTTGCCACAGCTGCATCCAGTGCAGTTTTAAAGGATTTCTGTGTAATAAAAGTTCTCTTAATTTGTTTTTGGAAGGCCAGTGATAAAACAAGCTTATGGCTGATTTCTTCCCATTACACCAGAAAAGATAAGAAGAAAACTGATTCTCTGAGATTTATCAGGTTAGCAGAAGCATGGTTTCTTCAAGACACCCATTATTGGGGGGGGGGGGTGTTGTGGGAGCTTGGGAGCCTACCACCCGCTATCAGCTCTTTGACCTACTTCTCCATTGATTATCACTCATTCCTAAACACTGTGAAACATGTTGCTTAAATCAGTGCCAGGACATAGCAGCTGTCAGATTCATTCACAATTCACAAATAGGGAAACTAGTTGGATCATCTGGATTCGCTGGCTGTGGTCTACAGGAAGCAAAACAGGCATGGCAAAATAAACAACAACAACAACTACTACTACTACTCTACAGAATATAAATGGGGTGCCTACTTACTGTAGGTTACCTACTTGCTTGTGAAATCTGACTGCCTGACACAACCCAGCCACAAACATACAGAAGCTACAAGTCAAATCAAAGAGTGACCAACTGCACATTATTTGGAAGACTTATCAAAACCTGCACAGCCATGAAAATTGCCTCAATGTTTTCAAAAGCAACTTATATCCTGATTTAGCATCTAGAACATTACACCCCAAATAATATAAAAAGGACTCTTCATCCATTACTGAAATGTCATCACAGCCTGAGAACTAGCAAGTACCTCGTTTGTTTTTCAGTCAGTTATTTTACTGTCACTTCTCAACCCCCGACTGAAAAATTGCTCTCTTACACATATAAAACATTTGGCTCAGTTCTTGCTGAGATGCCACTAGGGGCAATAGTTGAATTATTTCTATTTCTGAGTGTAACTTATTGAAGGAAGTATAGAACTTATCTCCACATTCATATATTCTTCTTTCTATAACCATAAGACACACAATGAAGCAGACCAAAGCAGTACAATGACAGATTTAATTGATACATGCCAGCACCCCCTAGAAATAGCCTCTAAAGCATTGCCTCTCCAGAGAATGTGTGCCTCTCCAAATATTACTAAACAACAGCTCCCATTCCCCCTGGCCATTGGCCATGCTAGCCAGAGCTGATGGAAGCTGGTGTCCAACAACTTCTGGAGGGTCCACTGGTCTTTTGAACAGCACCAGACAAGACTCAGAAGTTAGATTTAGCTCAATCTTTCCTGAGGACAGGCACTCCTAGAGGGGAATGGCTTTTCAACTCATCCCATCTGAAGCTGTTGTAAAGACTTGGCAGAGCTCCCATGCATTCTTCTATCTTCCAGAGGAGTGAGGCCTCCCAAACTGCTTAAAAGCCAACCATTCCAATGCTAAAATGTTAAATAATGTTAATTTATGTAAGAAAAATAAGAATTTTTGTATTAGTTTAATACTTCTTTTACATTTTTCTTCTTTGCAAACCATTTTGAGAGGGTTTTTTTTTCTTTAGAGGAAATGCAATACATCTCCAAAAAATGGATAAATGACTCTCAATTCCATTTCTGAAAAAGCCTGGCCTTACCACCTCCCATTAGCAGGGGCAGAGATTCCCACTGCTTGGAAATCACTTGTTACTTTTGCTTTCACCCAGACAACCTCATTGTTGTTGTTTCTTGTAAGACATTTTGTGCAAAGGGGGGCCTAATTTCTGAAACAAAAAAACATACACTATATATTCTGAAAGCAGTAGCTTTTAAAGGACCAGGGTTGCAGTAGGCTTCCAGATTTAAGGATGAGGGTGTTTCCTGTAGAGACCAGAGATTTCAGACCATCACAGAATACACTGGCACAACAGGCACTCCCTTGCTGGAACCTTGACACACTCACCTCCCCTGAGTAACTGTACTTTCCTTTCAGAATTTGCCGATACAAGCGGGTGCGGTTGTCATCTTCAAAAGGCATCGTCCCACTTAGTAGGATGTATGAGATCACACCCAGTGCCCACATGTCTACTGAGTTTGTGTAGGGCTTTCTGACCAAGATCTCTGGGGCAATATACTCTGGTGTCCCACAGGTAGTCTTCATTAAGCAGTCATCTCCCTTCTTTCGAGCACTCGCCAGCCCAAAGTCTGTGATCATTATTTTAGAATCCATGCCTGGGTGGTAATAGAGCAAGTTCTCTGGCTTTAAGTCCCTGTGAGTTATGCCCAATGTATGTAAGTATTTAACTCCATCCAACACCATTTGCAGCACTCGGGTAGCATCCCTTTCTGTGAAGGAACCTTTGGCGATGATTCGGTCAAACAACTCCCCTCCAGTGGCCAATTCCATCACCATGTAGACACGCTCCTGAGTCTCAAACACTTCAATGAGCTGGATGATATTGGTGTGCCGAACACGACGCAACACACACAGCTCTGACTCACACACTTCCCTTCCTTCACGGTACTTAGTCTCTATTAACTTGATTGCATACGGCTGCTTGGTAGCCTTGTGCTCCACCCGTACTACACGACTAAAGCTGCCTCGGCCAATCAGGGCTTTGATATCATACTTGGCTGTCACTCTGGGATCAAATTTTGCACGGTACTTTGCCACTCTGTTCTTGCGAGGCTCTGCCTGTTCCACATGTGGGTTAGTGTGACGAGGAGGAGAAGGGATAGCAGATTTGATGGCATCTCCATCACCCTTGATGAAGTGCTTATATATGTCAGTTTTATAACCAGTATATGGCTCCACCTTTTTAACGAGATCCAAATGAACATCCTTGGGAGGCTCAGGAAGTACTTTGCTAGTCCCACAGCCCATCACTGAATGGTACTAATCATCCATCAAGGTGTTCTCCCAGAGCAACACCAGAGCAAGCATGTCTGGAACAATTCCAATCTCCACGACATCCCAGGAAGCTGGAGCGGAAAGAGAGAGAGAGAGAGAGAGAGAGAGAGAGAGAGAGAGAGAGATGAGCATACTATATTTATTCAATAAATGCCCCCCTCCTTTCTGCACATAAGCTTAATTCAGGTTTTAGTGCAATATTTGAATTCTTAAACCACAGTTTGTGATCACCAACAAATCAGAATCAATAACTACAGTTTGAAGTAGATTTGCAAACCATGGTTTGCACAGCCTGGCACCCATTAGAATACAACTTCCACCATCCCTGGAGTTGATGGGAATTGTAGTCCAAAACATCTGGAAGACACCAGCTTGGAGGAAGACTGACACAAACCATACCTCTGTGTGATGTCTGAGTTGAACCATATTAATAACCTCAATTTTTTCTCCTGCTTATTGAATCACTTGGAAATTATCTCTAATATAACTCAGGAGACTTGGCTTCCCAGAAAATATAATTAGGAAGGGGGAGTGTAAGTGTGCTTTAAACCACAGCTCTGTCATGAAACCAAAGGAAGAAATGCCACAACATCAGTACTTCCACTGATAAGCCAAGACTCAGACATTCTTAGTTCTGTGCTAACTCCATCAAGTTAAAAATAAAATGATCCAACAATTCTGAGCATCTCAAGATAACTTTTAGTACATATACAGTTCAAACTGTTTCAATATATCAACCCAAGTCCTCCCAAAACCAGTTGGCTAGAGCTTCCTTAATACAATCTCCAGTAGAGGAAAACCTGTAAGTTAATTAATTGCATCCAAAAATGTGCAGAGATATTGTGAGAAAGGAAGAAAGTCACCAGAATCACTTCACAGGTATGAAGTGCTCACATTTCATGAGCATCTGCACCCAAATTATAGGTTACCTATGAAGCTGAAGACAGGAAATTGATGCTGGAACAGCGAATGTTTTCTGCAAAAAGAATATGGGAATGCAATGGAGTCTAGCAGCTGTATAACTAGAAGGCATTAAGGCTTCTAGCTTAGCATAGTTACTAAAAGTAAATTTCACAGAAGTCAAGAGATTTCCAAGTGAACTCAGTATTTGTCTATTTGTTTGGCTGATCAGCATATTGACCTACAGTTTGGTTTGGCACCTTCTTTTCTCTATTGTTCCTTCTAGCAGCTGGAGCTAGGGTTGCAGATGCTGAATGCTGAAACTGTTGACTCTCAAACAATACTATCAACATTATCATACAGATTACACAGGTACAAAATTCCATTACAAGCTTTAGCATTTTCTGCTGCTGGGCTAATATTAAATTGCCAAATAACCTTCCTTATCAGGGTTTTAAAATATTTAAGATTCCTAGGAATTAAGCATCAAATGTTTCAAATAGAATAATAAATTCTTAGGTGCCAGAATTACATTTTACCAGTCTCATCATTTTTTCAGACAGATCCTTGAATTGGCTCGCTTTTTGGAAAATGAGGACCTTCCATTCATTTTATCAAAAGAGAAAAGCACCCCTATATCCCAACACACCACAGAAGGTTGCTTGATTTTACAGTGTTTGAAGATTATTATTTTTTTAAAAAAAATGCTGGACAGGAGTTTGGTAAGTTGCCTACATTATGTCACTTTCTCAGTCTGAGTTTTCCCATTCTGGTCCACGAGAGAGGAAAAGATGTCTAAACTCAAGCTACTCAATGGAAAGTACTAGAAAGCTGCTGGATCTTCTCAAACATCTTTTGCCATTGTATATTTTACCTTTCCTCAAACGTACATGAAACCTGAGCAACCGTAAGAGAATCCCATCTACTAAGAGCAGCTAAACAACAGAATTTTAAAGGCATGTCAGAAAGAAATGCAGCATTCCACTTTTGAAAAAACAAAAAGCTTAAGGAAGTCAGTGTTCAAAGGCTAACATTTAATCCTAAAAATCTCTTTAAAGCTAAACCTAAACCTCCATTCGCAGGACGAGAATGATCTTAAGGCTCAAGAAGTAGAAGGGGAAGCCAACTGCAGAGTAGAGGACATTCCACCCTCTGCTGATGGCTTACCACATGTCTTTGTCAATTTAAAGCACCTGTAACAAACATCAATCATGCACAATTGGCATTCAAAAGTATCAGGAAAATTATCCGAAGTGTGGCATTACTCAGTGTGTTAGAAGCATGCCTTTCAAAATAATCTTTAAAAAATGATGAGCACATTTTCTTCACACTGCAAAGTCAAAGCAACTAACCTTCCCTAATTTAATGCCCTCCAGACATTTTGGACTCCAGCTCCAACAACTCCAGTCAATGTGGACAATGGTCTGGGAGGACAGGAGTTGCAATCCAAATTATCAGGTGGCCACCAGCTTGGGAAAGGCTGGTGTACACACACACACACACACACACACACACACACACACACTTTTCTTCCTTATGAATGCTGTGAGAAAAGTTAGCACCTCACGTTTTCCTGTTTTCATCTTAAAGGTACCTGTCATCATATTTAATTTTTATTCCTCCTTCAAATGTCTTTTTAAAAAATTCTACAATATTCTAAAAAAAGATTTATTGTGCAAACCCTTCAGACTGCAATAGAATTTCAACAAGAAAATGTTTTGAGAACTGTACTTTCAGAAGAGTTCAGATGTACTTCCTTCCAATCCTACACAAATCTCAAGGGTGGAAGCGGGGGGAAACAATGCTTGTCAGTGCAATCAGATATTGTCCCAGAACCTACCAAGGAAGTAAAATATTTCTCAATATTCACCTAGAAAGCCGTTATAAGGAAGTGATTGGAATGCAAACAGAATAGCCTGGTCTTCATCTGGAGTTGATGCCTCTCCTATTAAAACTATCAAGGCATTGAGAGATATTGCAGTAGCTGCACCATTAGCCACCATCTCTCATATCTAAAGTCAACCTTGCTACTGCAGGCAGGAATGAAGGTAGGTAACAGACTGGTAGAGTAACAACTGCATCCTCTTAGTAAATCAGAGCTTTGAAAGAGGCAGTCACCATCTTGGGGTGGGGGGAACTAGCAATACTACACTTATTTTGTTAATTTATTAATCACCTTCCATATGTATCCCAAGGTAATTTACAAAAACAACAACACCCTACTTAAAATAGCTTTTAAAATAGTACAAACGATGAAAACTATAGGTGTTTATTCTGTAGTGTTACTAAAACTAAGGCAGATACCTTTTCACCCAGTTGGAAATGCCTGTCAAAACAAAATGGTCTGTAGTCGATCACGGAAAAATGAAATAATAGGCACTTTTCATATCTCAACAGGAATGCTGTTCCACAGAAGAGGAGCATCCATGCTGAAAGCCCAGCTTTAAGCTATTGTGGAGTAGGCTTCTGATATTCTACTGACTTCAAGGAGAAAACTAGTGGGTATATAAGCAAAAAGGTTGTCTCCCTAGTAAGCTGATTGAAGCAGTGGTTCTTTCTGTAAAGAGGTCCTGTGGTTTTAAAACTGTATAACGTCACTCACAGACCCTGGATCAATTTCACTCAAATTCCATGGAAACCAGGCTTTGTCCAGGCCTCTCTTACTTCTTCAAGTGCAGGTAATTCTTGTGCGTCAGCACTTATTACAAAAGCCAATAATGCATAATTTTAAGGTTTAAAGATCAGGTGTACAATTACTTTACCAGTGCAACTTTACTATACCGTAACCATGCAGATAACACCCTTCATATTTATTCAGCACGTGTGCCTCCCAAATCTTGCTTGCCACAGGACAGTCTAAGAGATGGCCACTGCCCTGCTCCTCTGAGAGAGACTATTTTTGAAAGGGCAGTTTACAAGAGTACCACAGGAGTCAGGTGTTGACCATGTGTACCATGAAATTTTAGCATGTTTCAAACTGCTATGAGAACACAAGAAAATGAAGTGCCCATTAAAACCCTTGTTCTCTGTAAACAGTCTTAACAAGTTTTATTCCACGGCACATATTTTTAAAGCTTTCAAGACAAGATTAGACAAGGAGTGATCATGTAGGAAGAAAACTTCAGTCACAAGTAACAAGCTGTTTTTCACCCTTGTTTTTCTGTTTTATACATTGACAACCTATTCTTCCTCTTGCATGTTGAAGAAAACCAATGTGCACCCACACAACACTGAAGCCTATACTTAATCCTCCTCCACCTTTTTTTCTACAAGCATAAACAGGGCAGCAATTCTGTATACGATGCATGTATGGAAGCTCACTTGATTTCCTATGAGGGCCAGATATGTTAAGAAACAGTAGCAAGCCATATTTACTCCCATTCATTCTCTCTCAGTGCACTCAAGAGTTTTCAGGTAACAGTCAACCAGAGCTAAATTCTACCAGCATCAAGCTATAGAAGTGAATAATACTCCCAAATTACTTAATGGCAGACCAATCAGAGAGGAACCAAAACTCCAGCACATGCTTTGCAGGAAGGTGATCCAAGACGGAGTACTTGAAATCTTCAGGTAAAAGGATCAGGGAGCAGGTGATTTGAAAGACCTATGCCTCACATCCTGAAGAAGAACTGCTACAAGTGATGGAGAACATGTGTGCTTACACATGCTGTAGGGCAACTCCCATCATCTCTGGCCATTGGCTAAGCTGGTTGTGGGTGATGAACTGGGAGCTCAAAACAGTTAAGAGGACACTAGGTTGGGAAATGCTGGAGTAGCCAATGCTGGACTAAATGGACAAATGGTCTTACCTGGCACAACACAGCTTCCTTTATTTAAGAGATAAACAATTCCCTTTCCTTGACCTTATGGTGACACCAACTTAACGGGACTAAGCACAGTCAGCACCAAAGCATCTTCCTTCTTTGCTTACTCGAATTCTAAGGACAGGCGCTGCCCTACTAGAGCTTTGAGGCTGACGGGGGAAAGAGCTACGAATGCCAAAGAGGAGCAGCCTGAAGTGCTACTTCAGGCAAACGGAAGGACTACAGAGGCTCACTGCGAAAGCCCTCAAGCTCCACGCCAGGCCGAAGCGGGGGGGACGGACCTGCAAAGCAGGCCTCGGATACAGCACGAGCAAGGGAGAAGTGCAGGCCCCTCTATGGTCTGGTGCGCCCAAGACATCCCCCCCCCCCCGAGTCAAGGCCCCGCCAAGACCACGCCGGATAGCAAGAAGACCATGTCGAGCTCAGTGCCTTCTGGGGCCAAGTCGCCCCACACCGACTCACCTCAGCCCGCAGCGGGGTGGGCGCCGGGTCCAGCCCAAGCCCAAATGGGGGGTTATGGCCTGGCGCTCGCCTCATTGCGTCATCAGTGCGCGCTCGGGATAACAACACACATGGCGCGCGGCCGCTTTCTCCGGCTGTGATTGGTGGAGGCGAGTCGTGGGCCGCGCTTAACGCAGAGGGGCGGGAGCGGGGGAAAGAGGTGGCCGTGGTTGTCATAGAAACCGAGGCGAGGCCAGGAAGGAAGGAAGCGGGTGCCAAGAGCGGAGCTGGAGCTCTTTACAGGCCCGTGCGGGCTGCCTTTGAGAACAGGAGGCGGCGACTAGCGCGCCCCTTGGTCTCTCTCCCCTCACGGTTGTTTTCTTCTCTGTTTTTGCTTGCCTTCATACGAATACATTTTACACACATGCGCCTCTTTTAATATGCGTTGTTTGCTTAATGCGTTTTTGAAATCTCATCTCACCAAACCGTGGCAGTTAAAAAACAAAAACACAAAAACCCAGCACCGTTTAAGTTCTTTGAAGTTTATATTCGAGGCTTACAGCAAACGCAGGGCACGTAAATTATAAGAACGACACAAAACCCCTCCATATTCCGTGACTTTTTGGAAATACTTGCATTTTTTCCAAGCTGGGTGTGTTAGAATTACCAACCAGCAAAAAAGTCCAGCAGCTGAGACGTCCCTTGCCACATCTGGAGGTCCGAGCAATAAGGAATAATGAATAGCAGTAAGAGAACAAAAACAGCCGAATCGAGACAATTTGCTCCCCACCCCCACCAAATCAAGGCATCTATAGCAGAAATTCTAAGCGCTTCTTCTGCCCTTCCCTGACACAAAAAATACAGCAATAATAAATCCAATAACTATTTGCTGCCCTTCCATGCCACCCAAAACTAACCGCCTCTGCCTAAAAAATACTAAATAAAGCATACTCACACTCATCAAATTAAGTACAGCTTAAAGGCTGCAATCCTATACAGGTTTACCTGAGTGTAGATCCTATTGAATGAAGCTGTATATCTGAATTGATGTGTATAGGATTGTGCAGGAAAATAACAGAAAGCTCCCTGACAACTCAACATGGGATGCAGCAGTTGGTTTTATTTAAGCGGGCTCTTTAGGGATTTTTTCATGTGTTGCCTACTGCTGCATTTTTGCTTTAGCTTGTAAATTTAGTTGCACACGCATCTAAATTTCTTATTTACCATCTAGCCTGACAAAGAGTTGAAAACTAGATTGGTTCCTTCCAACACTACAATTCTATGATTCTATTTGATGATAAAATTATTTCCCTAATATGGATTTTGGTGTTACAGTGTAATCTCACCTTTTGGCAGTATTGCTATTCTTTTCTAGAGTTTCTGTCAGCAAGCCATGCCCTCTTGTTCGAGAGTATAAAGAGTTCAAGCAGGGTAATCAATTTCCCATAACCCCCAGTTTTCTGGTTTCCTCCTTCCATTAACACTCAACATTCTTTGGTACGATTCTCACTGAGCTGGTTTTTGTGGGTTCCCCTTTAATGTTTTGTACTTTGGATTCCTCTGAGGATGCTCATACCACTCCATCTTATTTTCTAATGCCCTTGTTTTAGCTCAATCTCTGTCGGCACTTACCACCTGAGTTTACTATTAGAGAGAACAATAAATAATAAATAGAAGCCATCGCCGTAATCCAGATCCTAGCATGGCAAAGAAGTCAGGGTTCACCATGGAGACTTCTGTGACAACTAATAAATACATGAGATTGGATAAGAAAGAAACATACTAGACTGCTTCTTGAGTGGCCAGTTCTGGGACTATTAACTCACTGAAGTTTGTTCCCAGAGTTACTATCTTCTTATTGCTCAAAACTGGTACAGTTTATTTTAATGGGGCTACTTTAGTATAAGAGGATTGCGGCTTTATGTCTGGATTAACACATTCTCTTCCAATTTAACAAAGCTGAAAGTGGAACAGCATGGGACAATATTTAAATCAGAGATGAGGTTAACTGAAAGCTTGGATGCACAAGCAATAAAGTTTGCTCCAACTGCATTTACCTTTTGCAATAGCAATATCTGTTTATTTCCCTTCTGACACATGATATCCTACAAGGGTAGCATGTCCTCTCTCCTTTCAAGGATGGCAGGATTCTTCATTGTTCAAAGGCAAAGAGAGAGAAACCATGTGCAGCAGCTGGGCCTTGGAGGCAAGCGCCTACCTCAACAGATGCTTGAAAGTGCCAGTCAGGGCTGGCGGCAGCAGTATTATTTACATATTATTTTATTAATTAAATTATTATACTGTCCTTCATCTGAAGATCACAGGGCTATTTACAAAAATTGTTGGGCACCTCTTGTGGCCAATACCCCTGCAAATGGCCCACTGCCATTCCCTGGAGACTGCTGGTCTTGCTCCTCATCCTCAATGCTGTCAATGCCTGTGTTCACATGTCATTTCTAGCATGTAAACAATCAGAAGAGTGAGGTGATACAGCAGCATCCTCTGCCTGCTTTATTCTTTCTGTCTCTCTCTCTCTCTTTATCTGAATGGTTGCATGGACTGGTTCCAGAAGAGAAAAGCAAACAAGTTTGCAGATGTGCACTGCAGAACAGAAGTGCTAAGGTTGAGGCCTGCTGAAAGCACCTGACTGACCCCCAAAACTGGAGCCGGCTGCACTACATTTATCAAATTAATTGCAGTAAATGAGACTGAGTCACATGTATTCAATAAGCCCAAAGATGGAGATGGGTCCGGACTACCTAGGAAGTTTGTGCTCAATTTGTCTGTTGTCATATGTGAGAGCTACTCACTGTTTGTGCCAACTGAACCAACCTAAAAAATCACAATACAGGTCAAAAGAAATTGTGTCAAATCAATCAACAAACTCCAGGTCAGCAGCTTTACTAGCCTTGAAAACATTCGGGGGTTTTGTGTGTGTTTAGTATAAAGTCTTTAAATTCAGAAAAAGACCACCTCAGAGACAGGAATGTTCACTCTGGTTTCTATGAATTGTCATTTCTAAGACCCAATTAGTATTCATTAATTCTTTTGCAGAAATACCATCCTGTTTGTCCTTTGGAAATTGTAAACAGACACTGACATCATGTTGTGTGATGTGGAGGCAAGAGTTGGCCCCACTCCTGGATTAAGCCTCTACTTGACTCAAAAGCAAGCTTCTCTCATCTTTACTCCCCGATTCTTTGGATACTTCTCTTAACAAAACCACTTGTTTTCTTGTGGAAAAAATTGTCTGTTGTGTGACATTAGTAGAAAAATAATGCTGTCAGCAAACACCATTCTTTTGAAAACGAATACAATCCAGTTCATGATCCCATTGATACTAGGTCACCTAAATATTGTGTGATAATGTTTCTGTGTGCTGCAGAGATATTTTGTTGTCTGCATTTATAAAATGGTTAGTTATAAAAACTTTATGTCAAACAAATAGTGCTTGGGTATTTTTCAGTTTTTGAAAACTCTCATTTGGAAAATCAGTTCCCTCCCCCTGTTCAGATCTATTGTTGGGATGGGGACTCAGGTCACTTCAAGACAAACTGCTTATTGATTTATCCTGATTTATTCGCACAAAGTTTGCAGGGAGGTTAAACGATGCTGTGTCAAGCAAATGTTACCCCAAATTTCCCAGGGCATTTCCCCATCAATTTCCTTGTCACAAAAAGTCAAATTAGGGGAGTGAATTCATTATGCAAGAGCTCCAAATCATTTTTAATTATGTGACCTGAATTTACCAATATGTGAATGAATCCCACCCCAAAATAGCAAAACTCTGGAAGTGCTCAAAGTCTACTACTTAGTCACAAACTACCGTATTATTCCAAGGAATCCCAAGGTAAGGGGAACGAATGACTGTTGCCCAATGAGCATGTTTTTTATAATTCCTGAGTAGCACCACATATGAATCTGCTAGTATTCTGTGTTTTAATTACTGGCATAATACAAGTGGAGCTGCTTTCCCTCACCAGAACTTAGTTCTCTGTCAGTAACAAGGGCAGGCTACATGAGGCATCTGATTTTGCCAGATGCCTGGGGCAAGGAGAACATGTGGCAAAGAAGGTGCCCTTCTCAGAGTGCAAAAAAAGGCCCCTATCAGTATCTGCAAATCTGGATGGAGGCCAAAAGGAATGGATTCATGTTCAGTTAATTCTATTTAAATCCAGCTTCACACTGAATGGGGGCAGGGGTCTTCTCGAACTGAGCTTATTTTGGTAACAGCTTGAGGAAATAGCAACTTGATCCCTTGCAGAGTTAGGTGCACCGAAGCACGCTAAAATCAAAAGCTTGTGTGGTGTGCCTACATTGAGTTAGGATCAGACCTGCAGCCAGTACTTCTGTGTTTGTGAGGAAAGATGACTCTAGATCAGCTGTGGCCCCTCACCAATCTGCAACCTACTGCTTGCCGGTATGTTTTATATAAAACCTCCATGCACATGATACATTTAAAGCACCCAGAATACTGGGAACTGCAGTTTGCCCCTCATAGAACTATTGCCAGCAGCCTTAACAAACTATAGTTCCCAGGATTCACATGCACATGGACGTACACAAATGTACATTCACACAGTTTCTCTCCTAAAAACAAAATAGGAATCCTATTTTACCAGGGACTAGTATTCAAAAGTAGGAACTACCTCTGCTATAAAGAGATATGTGAATCACATGGGAAACTACTGCTTCCTGGAGGTTTTCCTGGATTACGACTTGCTTAAATCATATGACATGATGGAGGGAAGTACATCTGGTTTTGAAAAAAGCTTGTTATTTACCAAACTGAAATGCCAGAAACTATGATGATGATGATGATGATGATGATGATGATGGGACCTATGGCGGTGTAACCATAACATCCCATTCCTTTTTCTCCCCAGTGTCCTGAGAAAGAAGGTTCTTTTTTCTCATTGAGGTAACACATCAAGGGACATTGCAGGAAACTAATTGCAGGAAGTCCTAGCCCTTGGAGAATGAATTACCTGGTAACCATTAGCAGGACAAAACAGAGTAGGGCTCTCCTTGGCTCAAGGGATTTGTAAAGATTCAAATATTGCTTAAGATGGTGTTGGCCAAGCAGTGATTTCACTTTGTAACAACACCTGCTCAGATCTTGGACTCTTTGTGCAAGACCTCTGTGTTGTTGTTGTTGTTGTTGTTGTTAAGGGGGAAAGTGTGATGTATGTACTACAGTTTCACAGAGTTCATTAAGTTGGTTGTTAAACCACACTAGGAATTGTAGCCCTGTGAGAATGGAAGTCTCCTAACAGCTCTCAGCACCCTTAACAAACTACAGTTCCCATGATTCTTTGGGGGAAGACATGACTGTTTAAAGTGGTATAATAGTGCTTTAAATGTATGGTATGGATGTGGCCCCAGTATGCTAAAGTGAGAGAGGATTTCATGTTTCACATAGAGAACCATACCGCTCTAAGCCAACTCTGACTTTTGGTCAAGCTATCCTCTCAGTGCAGGCCCTGTAAGGATCATCAATATTCCAGCATGATCTTAAGAGGGCACTGTCATAGGAATGGTCTTGGCCCCCACAGCCCTACTCCACGTATGCCCGCTGCTGTCACACAGCTGCCCAGAATAGTCTCACCATCTGGTGCCCGGCTTCTCAACAATGGCTGCAGCGCAGCATCTTCCCCCCACCCCTGCTTCACAATTACAAAGAGTGAATTTAAACATCATCTCCTTTTAACTCTCCCTTCTTTTATCCTTCCCCCCCACCCGCCTGTCCCTCCCAATTCAGGGAGGTTTGTCCCTTAGCAAAGAGAGAGAGAGAGAGAGAGAGAGAGAGAGAGAGAGAGAGGAAGAGGAGGAGGATAATGTCTGCAAAGCATTTAATCTTCTGGCCAAAGAACAGCAGAGAGCAAATTAGGATTGACTCCAATTAATTTGCCTTGATGGGCAAAATCTGGAGCGCAGCCATTTCTAGGAATTAAGAACAAAGGCAGGGAGGGTAAAGTAGGTCGCTGGAGAGTTTTGTAATGGACAAGAGGGGTGCGCTGTGCCCATTTCCCTTGACGGAGGAATCAATCACCCACCAGTTCAAACTAGCTTTCAAATAGCTGTACAATTTGCAGGCTGAGTCTCACCTGCAACTGGGAGACAAGAGAATGCATTCAAGAGTCTCTATTGGGTGGATTCATTTGTGTGCGCACACAGGTAACAAATGATGGCTGAGAATGGAAGCTAAATCCAGGCTGGGAATTTCCTAAGCTTGAGCCTCTGTCTATATTGCTTTTGCTGCCCTCTTAGCCCAGTTGCCTCTACCACTTTCTCTTCCACGCCCTGATGGTGTCTCTAGAAAGGTAATTTCAGATGGAGGATGTCCTCACTATACCTTTAAAGCACATTTGAAATGTATTATTTCCCTCAAAGAATTATGGGCGCTGAAGCTTACCCCTCACAGAATTACAGTTCCCAGCAATCCTTAACACGCCACAGTGCCCAGAATTCTTTGAGGGAAATAATGTGTTCAAAGTGTGCTTTAAAAATATACCATGCACACAGTCTAAGTGTCAGAAGAAAAGGAGAGAGTGGGAAGAAAAGTTTGGATTTGATATCCCGCCTTTCACTCCCTTTAAGGAGTCTCAAAGCGGCTAACATTCTCCTTTCCCTTCCTCCCCCACAACAAACACTCTGTGAGGTGAGTGGGGCTGAGAGACTTCAGAGAAGTGTGACTAGCCCAAGGTCACCCAGCAGCTGAATGTGGAGGAGCGGAGACACGAACCCGGTTCCCCAGATTACGAGACTACCGCTCTTAATCACTACACCACACTGAATAGTATTTCCCACAAGCCACAGGGGGGCTGTTCAAACCTGTGCTAGTCCACATAGTTGACTGGGCAATATGAGGATTACTGTGAGTGTCACAGGCCAAAGCAAACAGTCTTGAGCACAAAACCCTGCTTGAGCCCCACAACACCCTCGCCCTGAAGTCTCCTCCTGTGCTAATTCTGCTAGTCCGTGTGAACTATTCTGTCCTGGCTACAGGTGGGACAGGGCATGAGAGGTGGCTCAGACTGGCAATAGTCCAGAGGTGGGCAGACTTCAGATTTGGCAGGTCTACTTTAAGATCAAGGGCAAATGGATGGTTTTCATGCTTTTAGTTAAGGATGGAGAACTTGCAGCTTGAATTTGTGTCTGATAGCAGAAAGGCCATAGCTCAGTGGCAGAACACATGCTTCCACGGGAGAAGACCAGAGGTCTGTCAGCCAGAGTATTCTGAGCCTAGAAGTTTTTTCCAGGATCATAACTGAATTGAGCTCACAAGATTGTAGTCATTGTGCCCGCTAACTTACATTTATTATGTAACTAACTTACATTTATGAATGTTAATGTGTCTACTCTAACTAAAAGTTGGCTACAAACCACGGTCCTTTTACACAGCAGTCAATTCCTGGTTACTCACACACCTTTTAATTTCAACCACCTAATTTAAGTGGGGAAAGTCATTTTGTTGAGAACAATTTTGTTAGCAGCAACTGAGACTCAGAAACCCTTGCTATAGTCCAGTTGCAAATCACCCAGAGATCTGCAAGCAAAAGCTGATGTACCGGTAGCTTCTGTCCACCTCTGGAATAGTCAGTCCAGCAACAGGTAGGGCTCAAATCACAGGACCTTGGACAGCTCCAAGCCAGAAACTTGCTCCTTTCAGGTCTTTGACTTTATTTATTTATTTATTTATTTATTTATTTATTTATTTATTGTTTTAAAATCATATACCCTTCCCAATGCATCTAAATTGCTTATAGCAATTAAAAATGAAGCAATCCCATGAACAGAATAAAACAAGAGCATATAAACAGAAACAGACTCAGCAGATAGGAACATTATAAAAATGAGGGTCAACCTTAAAATGATCATCTGCCCACCAAGATAAAGGGCATTTATTTATTTATTTATTTATTTATTTGATTGATTGATTGCCCTTCATCCAGTTACAGGGTGGTTCACAAGACAATAATATAATGCAATTTTTAAATCGTACATAAAATGTTAAATGAAACCCAGCGTTTACAACTTTTCATATTGACCCAGAATCTTAATTCTGGCAGAACTCAAGGACTCTCCTGGTTTGCAGCCTAGCCTCTTAGGCTTAGTTCTCTCTCGCTGCGCCTGGACTGTACCTTGGCTCACAGAAGAGAGGGGGATCCTGTGTCTGAAGGCTCATCCAGACAAAAAAAAAAAGGAGTCTGAATTGATGGTGGCTGACCAGAATGAGCTTGTAGTGGATAGCACAATAAAGACGTTAACCCAGCTATGTAAAAAAGAGGCAACTTTCTTGCTGGAGATCATAAGGAAAGGAATTGAAAACAAAACTGCCAATATCCTAATGCTGTTATACAAATCTATGATGCAACTGCACTTGGAATATTCTGTGTTGTTCTGGTCTCCTCACCTGAGAAAAGATATTGCAGAGCTAGAAAAGGGCAAGTAAGAACGATCAAGGAGCAGTGGCGTAGCGTGGGGGGTGCAGGGGGGGCCGGCCGCACCGGGCGCAACATCTGGGGGTTAGGGTTAGGGGGCGCAAATCCACGGGTTAGGGGGCGCAAATCCGCGGGTTAGGGGGCGCAAATTACTTGCCTTGCCCCGGGTGCTGACAACCCACGCTACGCCACTGTCAAGGAGTAACTTCCCTGTGAGGAAAGGTTGCAGCGTCTTAACCCATTTAGAGAAAAAGCAAGGAAGAGGCGAAACAATAGAGGTGTATAAAATAATGCATGGCATGGAGAAAGTGGGCAGTGGAAGGTTTTAATTCCTCTCTCGCAACCCTCAAAATTGTGGACATGCAATGAAGCTGAATGCTGAAGTACTCAGGGCAGTCAAAAGAAAATGCTTCTTCCCACAGAAGAAGAAGAAGAAGAAGAAGAAGAAGAAGAAGAAGAGTTTGGATTTTATATCCCGCTTTATCACTACCCGAAGGAGTCTCAAAGCGGCTAACATTCTCCTTTCCCTTCCTCCCCCACAACAAACACTCTGTGAGGTGAGTGGGGCTGAGAGACTTCAGAGAAGTGTGACTGGCCAAAGGTCACCCAGCAGCTGCATGTGGAAGAGCGGAGACGCAAACCCGGTTCTCCAGATTACGAGTCCACCGCTCTTAACCACTACACCACACAGTGCAAAGTTACACCGTGGAACTCACTCCCACAGGAGGCAGTGATGGGCACCAGCTTGGATGGCTTTAAAAGAGGATTTGGAGGCAAATCGTATCAACAGCTGCTGGCCATGATGGTCACACTCAGTTTCCAAGGTTCTATGCTTTTGATCACCATTTGTGGGAAACCGCAGGAGGGAGAGTGCTCTTGTGCTTGGGTTCGGCTTGTGGGCTTCTCCTAGGCACCTGTGACCACAGGATGTTGGACTAAATGGACCGTTGGCCTGATCCAGCAGGCTCTTCTTCAGTTCTTCTGCATGTTAGTGAGGTAATAATGAGTTGTTTTCTGTAGCTCCAGAGAGCTGAACCTGAACCAAGGGGTTCAAATGACAAGAAAGGATACTTTGACTGAACATTAGGAAGAACTTTATTGACATCTCAGGAGACTTTTACAAAACGCCCTTCTACCCTATCAGGGATGTTGTACAGTGTTGCCATCATGGCTGGACTTTGGGGCAAGAAGCCCAGGGCCCCATTCAGTAGAATGAGCAGGAGGACCCCCCACCACAAACATAGCAGGGGCGGCTTACTACATTTTGAAGTGATAAAATACATAACCATCTAAACAACAGCCTCCCATCAACCCATGTAAGATCATATACAATAGTTCAAAGTCTAAAATTGTATAATTGCTACACTGGGGATAGAGTAGTGGATCTCCTACACCAACAACAGATTGAACTAGATGCAGTGATGGATGGTCCATAAGGATAAATGGGGCATTGCCCCACCAACTTCGGTTTCCTCCCACTTACCTGCTTTCTTAGTTACATCTTGTCTAGTGGTGACACTGGATGTCAGATTCCTCAGCAGAGAAGAGGATGGTGGAAGTACTTGGCTCTGTCTGTCACTGTCTCTGGTGCCACTGACTGATGGGCCCTGCCTTCTGCCTCTCCAGTCTCAAGAGGCACCAGTCACTACTGACTAGATGACAGTTGAGGTGCTTCCCAAATCTACAATTAAGGCTGCGATCCTATGCACACTTAGCTGGGAGCAAGCCCCACTGAACACAGAAGTATGTAATTTAGAGTATTAGTACACACATAGCTCTGGACTGTTATCAGAGTCACGCTTCCATGTACCTGAACTTCCCTTTCACAACAAGTTTCTAACACTGATAGTTTAGTTAGCTGCTTGCTTGCTTGCTTGCTTGCTTGTTATCTGAATGTTGGCGGGAACCTTGTATTTGTTCCATCTTGCTGCCTTTATGGATTCCCAACTTCTTCCTTCAGAAGTGTAGTTGGTATTCAGTGCACCAGGCTCGTATTTCTTTGTATTGTTCAATCAAGCACCATCTAGGGGCAGGATCCATTGTCCACACCCAGCCGCAGCCTCTTCCCAGCACAGTCCCTCTTACCTCCTACGCAGTGCATTCTCACTATGTCAATATAAAATCAAACCCAAATGAAACAAAACAAGAAGAGCTAATGTGAGAGGGCTCTTGGTTCACCTATGAATAGTGACTGATGGGGATGCAGAGAGTGCAGCCAAACAGGTCGAAGAATGAGCAGCAGAGAGTACAGTTTGTGTAGGTTGTCACAGCTCCAAAAGAAAATTTGGTTTGTCTATTATAGGCAAAAACAGGGTCAGCTAATTGGTCTGTAGCAGTAGTTCAGCTCCTGGGATTTTGGATCCCAGTCTAATAATAACAACTATAATAAATGTAAAACACTTTTCTGTTTACATGCTCAAAGCATTACCAGTATAGTCCAGAAATTTATCAGAACAAAATTCAGGCACCCGAGAAAGTCACCAGTGTTTCCTAGGGCCTGTGTAGCATTAGAAACCTACACCTGCTATATCAAGATAGATAATATTTTCTGTTTTCCGATCAGAGAAAAAAGGTTTTTGACACAAAATGCATACCTGTCAGTTTTGGATACAGGTATAATTTTCTGATAACCAAGTCTTTAGTTCCACCCAGCATCATAAACATAACTGCCAGTATACAGTTGTAACTTCCAGAGCCGTGTTAGGCTGTTGCATCAAAAAGTAACACATTTATTAAGGCATAAGCTGAACCTTTCTTCAATACTGAGGACAGGATAATATCTTCCATTGCACCTGAGGGCAGGAGGCTAATTTAGGAGGGCCAGGACAGACTGTATGGCATGCACAGCTCTGTCCTCCGTCAGAGGGTAATGGCTGGGAGGCTCAGAGGGATGCTACTGCTGTCTCCCCAGC
Organism: Podarcis muralis; assembly: GCF_964188315.1. Taxonomy (NCBI): domain Eukaryota; kingdom Metazoa; phylum Chordata; class Lepidosauria; order Squamata; family Lacertidae; genus Podarcis; species Podarcis muralis. Next base: position 45,602,166 of record NC_135661.1, on the reverse strand, counting down.
ATCTGCCACCTGAAGGAGTCACCCCATTCTGCCTAGTGTTAGGGCTGGCTCTGGCATATAGAAAGATTTTTAAAAAAAACAAAAAAACAGCAAAACTACATGCTTGACAATGAATAAACTTGTGGTTAATTCATGTTAAGTGATCTAGAGTGTGCCCTGCCCTGGATAAGTGATTCATCTAGTAACTACTCAGGCTGAGCTGGGTATCCTCTGTTGTTCACACATACTATCAGCCTGGCTTATCCTCTTAGCTGAATCCTGCAGATATCCAGCACTAATTCACCCTTAAACACAGGCTTGTTGAAATTCTAAATGAAGAATAGGCAGATTATCTGCCCTGCTGGCTGCTTTTAAATGCTGAGGGACCTTGCAGAGAACTGCTGAATGTGCATATTTACAAAGGGCATCCCTCTTCCTGTTCCACCCCCCTTGCTACGCACAGGGCAGTTTAAAAAATTGTTGGCCAAATTGCTTGATTTTGATTTTGGCCTTTCCCCCTTCTCAACAGATTTCATCACACCAATTGTGGATTTTGGATCAGTAGGACTTTGTGTGCTCCCTCCCCTGACCAAAAAGACAGTTTAAAAGTAAAAGTAAAAACTGAGGATATACATTTGATCCTGGTTGCAAAGGGAGGACCCTTAAAATAACCAGATCATCTTGTTATTGCTATGTATTTCCTGGTCTCTGCACTTGGTTTCTTTACATCTCAGTGCCTTGTATGCTGCTTGGGAAAAGATGGGTGCAAGGCAGTGGAATGTGGAAGAAGAAGAAAAATCAAGCACCGCAATCAAAAGTTGCTTTTCCCCTCTAATGTGGTCTAGCATGATTGTGATACCAAGACAATGTCCCTGTTTGTCTGGGCATATAGCAACATAGCAACCTATGCCTGGACCTTAAGGATGGTTGCAGAGGTCCTGCTCATACAACCAAAGTCAGATGAGGCACAAGTGATAAGGTCTTTTCAGTGGTAGCCCCACATTTGTGGTACTTCATCCTGTATGGCTCCTCTTTCTCTCTGATTTTAAGAGAGCGCTGCTATATCAGGTCTCAGTCCCACCTAGTTCAGCACTCTGTTCTCTCAGTGGCCAACCAGCTGCCCATGAGCCTTAAAGGCCTTTTTATTTAGATTTAAATAAGTTAGACCTGATATATAGATCCACTTAAAGATGTTGTGCTGGGTTTAAAATTGTTGCTGGTTTTGTCTGATAATTTTTTACCTAGATTGCTGCACTGAATCGGGGTGTGTTTTATGCTTCTAGATTCGCATTTGCCGGAGTCCTGTTCTGGACATGGAACAGATAAGGGCAATTTGGGGTAAGGGGAACTGGGAAATTGCCTTCCCGTTTCCATTGGAATACTCAAACATCCCTAGCAGGAGATGGGAAGAGCTGCTATCTGAGATCCTGGACAGCTACTTTCAGTCAGACTAAACAATACAGACTAGATGGATGAATAGTCTGCTCAGGTATAAAGCAGCTTCCAGCATCTAGTTTGCATCAAAGGACCTGGAGAAATTGCTGCAGGATTTAAGTGGAGTGTGGAATTTCAAGTGGGATACCTGGTGAAGGGACATAGGAGATTAGAAGAAGACACTTTACCTGCCTTAGCCCATTTTTCCATTCAGTGAGATATAGCCTGGTGAACAGAGCATCTTTCCTCCCCTGCTTGTCCCAGTGCACACCTGCTGCTATATTAGGCCTTAACAGGGAAGAGACCATTTCTCCCTGAAGCGTGCCAGCACAGAGCATGGAATGGAAATAAGCAGGGGGCCTTTGGGGGCAGAGGCTCTCTGGAGGCACCAGACTCTTGTTTGTGCCTTTCAGAAAATGCTGAGCTCATTGCCCCAGGGACAGCAGCTCGCAAGCCCAGATTTCTGTCATGTTCAGGTACTAGAAGCACAGTCTAATGAAAGCCAAAGATTTAGGGCTGCTTTGTACAGGCCAACAACCACCCCCAGGTCACTCCTCACCTATCCCTGAGTACCAGGTAAAGGTAAAGGATCCCTGGACAGTTAAGTCCAGTTGAATTGGACTATGGGGAACGGTGCTCATCTCTGCTTTCAGGCCGAAGGAGCCGGCATTTGTCTGCAGTTTTTCCAGGTCATGTGGCCAGGGTGACTAAACCACTTCTGACACATGGAACACCTTGACAAGTGTCGGGGCACAGCAGTGCATTGGCACACTCCTGCTACAACTCAGCAACCACTGCAGCTCTTAAAATCCTTCAACCAACATTGTGGAAAGCACAGGGATGAAGCTTTGGAGGCTTGACATTATGCAACCCATTTATCTAGCAGAATATAAGAGCCCTGCTGGATCAGGCCAAAGGCCCATCTTGTCCTGCATCCTGTTCTTGCAGTGACCAATCTGATGCCTTTGGGAAACCTTAAAGCAGGACAAAATGCAACAGCACTTTCCTCACTTGTGACAATCACAGGCACCTTGCCTCCGACAGTGGAGGTAAAACACAGTGATCATGGCTAGTAGCCCATAGCCATTGACATTATTATGCCCAATCCTTTTTTAAAGTCACCCACAGCAATTACATTGGCGACCAACGTTGCTTCCTGTAGGAGCCATTTCCAGTTTAACTATGTGCTGTTACTTTCTTTTGTCTGCCTTAATCTTCAGCTTCGTTTGATGTCCATAAGTTCTAGCGTTAGGGGAGAGGGAGAAAAACTTGCCTCTCTCACTGCCATGCATATACCTTTCTCCTCTTCTGTCATGGGCTACTGGACTTTATTTCAGTGCACAGTCCTGTATCTGAAATGCAGGAACCAAGTAGTGGAAGCGTCTGGCGTGGACTGAAGTTTCCTCCATCATTCTAACCATAACTTCTGTTTCCCACCTCCTCAACATAGCCCAAACATCTTTAGGTATCATCAACAGGAGAAAGGCCCAGGGGGGTAAAACAGCAACAATTTCCCGTGCAGAATCTGTGCCTCAAATTATTAAAGTAGTTTAGAGGATCTGGCCTGAGCAGAAGCTGACTGTCCAATCCAGCTAGGATTTGGCCCATTCAAGAAAAATAACAAAAGAACGAGACATTTGAAAACTGAATAATGAGCAAGATCTGTGCCATAGCGACGGATGTTTGCCCCAAGGTTAGAAGCAGCCATTGTACCTGCATGCCCTGGGCATGCGGCAAATGCGTAGAGGGTGCCAGGAGATGTATCAGAACTGCAGCCACGCTGTGGAAGGGCTTAATTGGGCTAGAAAGAGAGGTGGGTGTCGAGGGCTCAGGAGAGGCTTTAAGCAAAAAGGCAGATTAATTACATTATGGGCAAGCAGCGCTGGGAACACAGAGCTGAAATCCAAGCAAAGCCGTTAATACCCTTAGTGGGGGGAAACATGTGCCAGTTAGCACACCCTCTCTCCTCCCCTCCCACTCCCCCCATCCAACACCAGAAAGCATATATCCAGCGTCCTATAGCTGCAGACACACCACAAAGTTAAAGCACACACCTGGCTCCAACAACCCTGGGCACTGGAGTTTGTTAAATGGCGATGGGAATTGCAGGCAAACTGTGAGGGGTACACTACGGTTTCCAGGATTCTTGGGAAGAAGCCGCGTACTTTATAAAGGACTGGCACTCAGAAGCAAGATTGCTACTAGCACATATAAGGAGGATGGTGTGCCTGAACAATAAAAACTTTTGGAGGTTTGATATCCTTGGAACAAAAATGTATTTTTTAAAAAAGGCCAAGGAAGACAGCTCTCACTCCAGAAGGCATGGGGTCCCCTCATGTTGCAGTTCTTTGAGCTCATTTACCCCCAAACGCTGACTTCTTCCAAGTTAAGTGTGATCTGGATCACAAGACACAACAGGCAGAAAGGCTCCCGGCAGCAGCAGCACCCTGCAGGAACGGCAAAGCCACCACACAGGACAAGGCAAGAGAAATGTAAAAGTGCCTTTTAATATAAATATATAGATACATTTGAACAGCTGACACCAGCAAAAAGGGAGGCCCAGGACTTCCATTGCGTACACATTTGTCATCCCACGTCTTGGCCAACAGATGGCCACGTGTGCTGGGAACAGAGGGGATCTCTGAACTGAGACTGGGCTGCACAGGCAAGACATCCCCTTTAGGAAAGTGCTCTCCAGCCAAATGGGACAAAACACACCTACCTCCAAAAAGCCCCTCTCCACAAGGAAAAGAATAGTGCAGAAGTATATTCAGGATATGACCTTGTGAATTGCAAGAGCATATACTACACCTTCCCCAACCTGGTGCCCTCCGGCTGTTTTTGGACCGCAACTCTCATCAGGGCTGATGGCATCGTCACCCCTAAATATCTGGAGAGCACCAGGTTGAGGAAGGCTGCCACAGACCCCCTCTCACTGGCAAAAGAGTTGATGGAGGGTGCTCCGTTTATCATCAGGTCCAAACCATCTCCCCTGCCAGCTGATCCTGGTGGGTGGAAAGCATGTCTGGAAGGGCACTGGGCTGGGAAATGACCTACCCATGGAGAAATGCTGTACTTTGGAGGCTTAAGATGTCAAAAACCCTGCAGAGAAGTAGACAGCAGATGAAACTTAAGTGACTGCTGTTATCCATGCAAAGGGTAACCTGGAGGGCTTGGACTTCTAGGGCAGAGAATTATATAATTGCCAGATAAATATACTGCAGCACCCACCTGCAGCCAGTATAGATCCCTAAGGTGTCCAAGCTCACCGGCAACAGCTGTGCTCCCACTCAACCAGGTACACAGAGTGCTGCAGGACGGGGGAAGGCTAGGACAAGAGTGCTGATGTCATGTCACATCCACACACACTACCTTTGGCACTCTCAGGGGCACTAGTCACTCAGCAAGGATGCTGTAAGCAGCTGGATGTACTGATGCCTTTCTTACTGGAATAAGGAAGCAGGGAGGCGGTGGCTTTGATATTACCCCTAGGCAGAGTTTCTTGGGTGGTACAGGATGGGGAAGGACCATGGCTCAGTGGGCGAGCATCTGCTTTGCATGCAGAAGGTCCCAGGTCCCATCCTCAGCATCTCCAGTGAGGGCTGAGGGAGACTTCCTAGCTGAAACCCCGGCGAGCTGCTGCCAGTCAGTGTGGGCAATAATGAGCTAGATGGACCAATAGTACAAGGCAGCTTCCTATGTTCCTAGCATGAAGGGCTGGGGAGCAATGGAGACGGACACAAGGGGCAGTGTAGGCAGGAGGACAGGGCACTAGAGCTGCCGCAAAGTGCCGGCTGGTAAAAGTAGGGCACACAGGGACAGGAAGAGCACCATTAGCCCAACCCAGCCTCTTGGAGCAGGGCAAGACACAAGGCAGGCAAGCCCATGGCATCCTGCCTCTTCCACCCAGTGGGCCTTGTGCCCCCGTCATCAGGACACGCGGAGCACCGCTGCCGACTGCCAGGCCCGATCCCAATTTCCCTGGCAGGCAGCGGTGCTGGGCCACTGGTCTGCACTGTGGTGGACAGGAGGGAGGGAGGCCTCCCACTGCTCCCTAGCTAGGCAAAGGGCACCAAAGCCAAGAGAGCCACAAGAGTCAGGCTGCCCACAAAGCTGGGCCGAGGCAGCCAGGCTTCCCCCCGCAAGGTCTCCTTGTTGGTCTCATCCATATCCGAAGCCCTCCCGCTGCCGGCCAGCTGGGCCCGTGAGCTGCAGAGGTCGTGAAGGTTGCCTTGGAACTGGATCTTCCGGGACTCCTGCCGAAGCGACTCCCAGATTTTCGCTGCCTCCTCGGGGCACCTGGACAGAACCTGGGTGGCACAGGTGTGGAAGTCATCCCAGGACCTGCAAGAAGAGGAATCTGCATGAGGAGCAAGCAAGGCACCCCCGAGAAGCAGAAGCAGCAACAGGGGAGCTTCAGCTAGGCCTGAGGTGAGGAAGCGGTGGGCCCCCGGATGTGGCTGGGACACCAACCCCAATCAGCCCCAGCCAGAATGGTGAATGGCATCCTTTGCCAGGTGTTCTGGATGACAACTCTCATCAGCCCAGCCTGGCTGTTGGGCACCTGGTTGGCTTAACCACATAGCTGATGGCTACAGACCTGCCCCTATGACTACAGTTGCTCTGCAGCAATCTTTAAAAACCACTGAGAGTCTGTGTGGGGTAGTGATTAGACTGCTGAGCTAAGACTGAAAGGAGCCAGGTTCAAACCCCACTGAGCCACGATGTTGATTGGTTGATCCTGCTTGTGTATTTCCAATGGGCATCTAGCTGGCTACTGTAGGAACAGGATGCTGAACTACATGGGTCTTTGATCAAGCAGGGGTAGAAGAAGAGCCATAATGGATCAAAGCAAAGGCCTACCTGGTCCAGCAGGCAACCAGATGCCTATGAGAAGCCCACAAGCAGGTCAAGAGGGCAACAGTTGTCTCCTGCTGTTGTTTCCCAGTAACTGGTGTTCTTCCTCTGAGATTCTATATACCCACCGCCATAGCCTAGCTGTGATGTCAAATGGCTGCAGTGTGGCATCCAGCCTCAGAGAGCTACAATTCCCAGAGTGGCTTAACAATCCATCCCTCTTCCCAGGGAACTCTGGGAATTGTAGCTCTGAGAGGAGAACAGAGGGGCTCCTATCAGCTCTCAGCACCCTTAGCAAACTACCATTCCCAGGATTCTTTGTGGGGGGGGGAACCATGACTCTTAAAGGCGGCATGATACAGATTTAAATGAATTGTGTAGATGTGGCCATAGTATTATGTTCTATAAGGCAGCTGTCTGTCATGACCCACTATGGGCGTTCTTATCTAGGTATTTGGGAGAAGGATCCTGTACTCACTTGCAGATGATGTCCAGCTCCTGCTGCTCCTGGATGCTATCGTCATCCGGCTGCTGCTCCTGCTGTGCACTTTGAGCCATGCTGTCCCCAAGGCTGATGAGGCACTCAGCAAAACCTTTGTAGATGGTGTTACACTTACTGCCGGCCACACTCACCGGCTCCTCGGACAGAACTGTAGAGGGAAACAAGCAACACTCAGCTTGTATCATCTCTAACACAGAGGGGCAACCTGTGTCCCCAAGGGTCACGTACGGCTCGTACTTCGGTTCATGTGGCCTTCAGCATAGCCTGAAGCCACCTTGGTCCATCTCATCAGGCTTCCTCCCTTCCTTGCTATGCATTTCCTCCTTGTTTTTTTCTGGCTTTTAAAAACATTTCCCGATATTTCTATGTACTTTTGGAACAAGTGGGAAGGGTGGCATGTTCCTTAGTACAAAATAATTAGACATTTTGTTTTGGATTCTGCCCCTCAGTTTCATTGGTTTTCCCCCAAAACTGTGAGAAAACAAATTTGCAGACTTTAGTCACATTAAGTGTGCACATCTGTGCATTTTACATATAACACTAAAGTGAGAGTGGAGTTCTTGTAATAAGAATAAGAAAATGCTAAAGACTACCTGTCATAACAAGGATTGGTTAACTTTACAATATAGTCAGCAAATGCTCATCTTAGAAAACCTCCTAAATATGGAAAGTCTGAAAAACAGGCAAATCTAATTAAATTGGTCTGGTCAAATTGATTCAAAGCCAGATGACAAATCAGCTTTAAAAACCTTCTTTAAATCACTAGACAGACCTCATAGTGCACCCATACTGGTTTAAAATATATATAGGTGCCAGTACCAGCAGTCACAGTAATTCTGACCTTGCTGCCGTCGGGACCTCTTGTTAAGATGCTAGTCTGACGGCACCCACACAGACACCCTCCATTAAAGCTGACTTGGACCAGTCTTGGCTGGGAGACACTTACCTACTCAAGGCTGACAGAGAAAACACAGTAAGATGTCCGCAAAGTAGAAAAATGATTAATATTTTAAGTGAGCTGGCCTAGTTCAGTCTGATCAAAACACATCCTTAGGCTGCCTCACTCCTCTGAACACACCAGCAGGAAAAGGAACAGCCAGAAGATTTGAACAGCAAAGCCGACGAAGATGGGATTCCCCTCGGAACTGGCAGGGGAGCCCCCAAGAAGCTGATTAGCAAACTCTGAAACTGCTCTCATCTCTGATGACTTCTGGCCTAGGCAGATGTAATGGGAACAGGCTGAATCAGGTCCAGAATGACAAAGGCCTCCAGTCCCCATCTGCACTATACATTTTTAAGCAGTATCGTACCACTTTGAACAGTTGTGGCTTCCCCAAAGGAATGCTGGGAACTGTAGTTTGTTAAGGGTGCTGAGGGTGGTTAGGAGATATATATTCCCCTCACAGAGCTATAATTCCTAGAGTTCCTTGGGAAGAGGGACAGATTGTTAAACCACCCTGAGAATTATTCAGAACTTTATTTTTTTGTTTGTGTGCAAGTACTAGGAGTGTGCTATCTGCCTATAGAAGGGCAGTAGGTTAAAGGACAGAGGGCAGTTGTTTGGGGCAAAGTGCAGAAAATCAATAGAAGGTTCAGCACCCCAAGGATCTCCACTTTCATTTTAACAAAAGAAGTTTCTAGTCCTTAAGTTGTGGAGTTATGCTCAGGAGTGTGGGGGCCATGCCTCATGAAGCCTGAAAAGCCAGAAAGAGAAGCAAGCCAACCTGTACGGTGGTACCTCAGGTTACATACGCTTCAGGTTACATATGCTTCAGGTTACAGACTCTGCTAACCCAGAAATAGTACCTCAGGTTAAGAACTTTGCTTCAGGATGAGAACAGAAATCGTGCTCTGGCGGCGCAGCGGCAGCAGGAGGCCCCATTAGCTAAAGTGGTGCTTCAGGTTAAGAACAGTTTCAGGTTAAGAATGGACCTCCAAAACGAATTAAGTACTTAACCCGAGGTACCACTGTATTTGCAATAACAAAGAACTGGGATCTAGTGCCCTGCATACATTCTTGCCCTCCTGCCATTACCGCTATGTCACCAGTAGTGCAACAACGACAGGCACATCTCAGCGAAACAGCAGCCAGGCATCTTCCCATGCTGCCCAATGGGACCAAGCACAGGGATGTAGGTGAAGAGCAAATTTCGAACAAAAAGCAATTCACATGCTACGTTATATCACTTGTACAGAGTGATAGAAACCTCAAGGGCTAGTAACCCATGTCTTCGTTTTAAATGCAAGATGCCCATGTCATGATTCTTAAAAGATGCTGCTGTAAGAATTCAAACTTCCCCAGATTGCACATTAGAAGATAAAAAGAGCCTGCTGGATCAGAACAACAGCTCATCTCCCAGTGGCCAACCAGATGCCTATGAAAAGCCCAAAAGCATAACCTGAGTGCACTAGCGCTCTCCCCACTAAGGGGGACATTGCCACCATGGCTATCGCTGCATGCAGATGATAGGGTATTTGCCACGCACGTTTACTGTTGAGTAACCTTGCAAGAAGCTATGCAACAACCTTTGCTGGTCACCCAGGGCAACCCGCCAATTCAGGATGGGAAGTCTGTCACACCCGCAGGTGGCAAGCCATATGTCAGCTTGAGCCCATAGTCCCACCATGAGATTAGCATTAATCAAATGAAAGTCACATTGCAACTCAAGGACTCTAATTATTTATTTAAAGATGTTTTAACCTCTACGTCCATGAGGTTGGCACAGAGCTAGCAGTGTCACTCCAGATTTTTAGGGTCCCTCTCTGTGAGCCCATCACTTTGCTGCTGTCAATTCTGTCATTTGCCTGCCCATACTCTTGCCCAGAAAGAGAGGGCAAAGCAAGGAGGAGAGAAGGTGGAACAGAGGAGTCCGAACCCCAATGGTTGCAGAGGAAGTCACTGGTGGAGCGTGAAAGATGACGAATAGCAAACTTATAAAGTTTCTGCTCCATGGTCTCACCCAGATTCGGAGGCACTGATACATCTCCTTGCCAAATGTGCAAGGGACCAGGTACATGTGCACTGGTATAGCTCCCTGTCAAGGGCACAAGGGAGCCTAGGTATACCTCTGCTCATCCCTACTCTAGGGATTAGTCAAATGTGGGATAAGCAGCCTCATATAACTAACATTTTTAAGTCTAATTAATGCATGAAGGGGTTAAGACCACAGAGTAAGCTGTCCTGCCAGGCTTAACTCATCTTGGGAGGGACAATCAAGACTTTGTTCCTCTTCAGTGTACTGGATGAACTCAGCATGTGAAGAGGCCAAGATGGTTGTTCCAGATTAGCTGCATGGCTCTCACAAGCCATTCTTGGGTTCCTATACCAATAATTTATGAACTTCCACCATCTTGGAACTAAACTAAGTCTTACTGCCTGTGCAACTTTTCTGACTGATGTATAGAAAAAGCACATGAACCTGACCTTTGAAGAGTGTAAGTAAACCAATTTTAAACTTACCAAATGTGTGGTCTTTTCCTACGCTGGGTGAAGAGGGAAATTTTGGAATTCAGAAAGGCATATTTAAAAGGTCTAACAACCTATACTTCTATGTTTTACTTTGCTGCGTATTTTGTGATTTTAAATCTCTGCTGGGGTTCTTTGATAAAAAAGTACTTGCCCCAAACTCGGATCTTGGCATCCAGGAATTCTTCTTTATACTGCCCCTTGAGCCTTCATAATACGGCTGATGATCATGATGATTATAAATGGTAACACCTAGTTTTAGCCTGTTTTGTGGCTGTGTTGATAGGAAGTGCAGAGATCTAAATTCTAATCCTGCTTTCTCTCCCCCTCCACCTCCCAACCTTTGCATGAAGTTTGTAACTTAAAAAAAAGGGGGGGGAGGGAGTTCAGAGCATATACTGTGAATGCAGAAGGTCTCAAGTTCAATCTAAGCATCTTTAGCTCAAAGCCTTTCAGGTAACAGAACTACCTTCTGCTTCTAAAGCATGTGGTTTGCCACTGAGTTATGACTCATTGGCTAGAAGGCTCAGTGGCCTCACGGTAGAAGGCAGTGCCATAAGCTACTTTTACTGTTCTTCTCTGTGAAGAACTGAAAGCCTAAATATTCCAGTGCCCATAATATTCAAAGCAATAAAATAATTATTTGGAACCCACAGATGCGCAGTGACCTGAAGCAAGTAGAGGCTGCTGCTTTAGGTGGCAGATTTTGGATGCCGCTCGGGGGGGGGGGGATCTGATTTGTGGCAGAGTCTGCTGTAACATTCTCTCAATTGAGCGACATATAGACAAACAGGAGCTGAGTAAGGGCACAGTTGTGGAAGAATGCACAGGTCCCATTTAAACCAATGATGGTTTTGCAGGGGAACATCTAGTAAGTAGGGACGCGGGTGGCGCTGTGGGTAAAAGCCTCAGCGCCTAGGGCTTGCCAATCGAAAGGTCGGCGGTTCGAATCCCCGCAGCGGGGTGCGCTCCCGCTGCTCGGTCCCAGCGCCTGCCAACCTAGCAGTTTGAAAGCACCCCCGGGTGCAAGTAGATAAATAGGGACCGCTTACTGGCGGGAAGGTAAACGGCGTTTCCGTGTGCTGCGCTGGCTCACCAGATGCAGCTTGTCACGCTGGCCATGTGACCCGGAAGTGTCTCTGGACAGCGCTGGCCCCCGGCCTATAGAGTGAGATGAGCGCACAACCCCAGAGTCTGTCAAGACTGGCCCGTACGGGCAGGGGTACCTTTACCTTTACCTATCTAGTAAGTAGGTTGTGGCCCATGTGAATTAAAGAAAGAGAGTGGGGCTTGTCATGGGATTATTCATGTTGGGTATCAAAATATCTGATGCTGGCTCTTTTGGGATCTCTTGTGAAACTCAAGTAACATGCCAACACTTATCTGTATCAAGTTGCTACTGAAACTATGTGGACTGAGTTTTCTGCTTTCCAAGCAACGAAAAGGACGACTGACTTTGGGACTTAGGCTAAAATCCTACACCCACATACTTGGGTATAAGCCCCATAGGATTAACTTTTGAGTATAGGCCTGCACTGTTATTTACTTAGCAATCCACTGTCAATATCTCATTGAAATGAATGAAGCTAGGCTGTGTCCATTAGCTATAATTAACAGCCTATTGAAACCTATTTCTAGCACCAGGATTCTGTACTGGAAAATTTCAAGTAAAGTCTAGAATCAACCAAAAGGATGGTAAACAGGATAAAGCATAAAAATAAAAAGCAACAGAAGCATATTTAAACACATAACACAGATGGGCATAAATGCATAATGGATTTCCAGTTACAGAACTTGGGATTCTGGTTGAAATTTAGTACAGGATTATTATGCTTGATCCTGCAAGCATCTGGGGGTGGGAAGGAGACTCATTTGACACAATTTAAACCTTTTGCACCAAATCTGGAAGCCAAATTTCAGACTGAAATTCAGTAATAAAACTGGCTAATTTATGTTTCTCACTCTAAATCAGGAAGAGGTTCAATATGAGAAATAATATGTTCTGTGCCATGTACTTTGATATTTTTTGTAGTTTTTAAGTTTTTTTCATTATTATTATTAAGGAATTTTATTTTGTAATTTTGGTTGTCTGTATTTATATGTATTTGTTTAAAGCAAAATAAAAGTATTATATATATATATATATATATATATATATATATATATGGAGCTGAACTTGGTGCTACAAGTATAGGTTGCAAATGTAAACACACTGCTCCAACCCCTAGTGGGGAGGAGGGGGTTGGAGATTAAAGAAAATGAACTCCCTCCTAACCATTAGCATCTAAAGAAAAGTTTGCTATGGGGTGGGAGATGCCATCCATAGAACATTCTGTGGGCATACAAATACACAACAGGAATTTAGAACTATTCCAAATCCAGCCAAAGAAGGCACTTTACATGAAGGAATACTCCACGTTTCCATACCCAAATGTTCTGGTACTTAATGGCTGAATTCTGCCATTTAACTTCCCAGAACATTGTGTTTTATCCAATAATTTCCCCAAATGTGTATTTCAATTAGGATGAGCGGCTGCAGCTTCCTGGAGCCACAAAAAATTCTACCTAACACTTTCTGAAGAAATCTTTTTAAAACAAATTGCATCTTTCATATGCTTCACATCAATGAGAACTTCTACTTCAGCAATCATTCATCCATAATAAATGCCCTGAATTTTTCTAGAGAGGACCTGGCTCTTCTCAACTGACACCAGGGATGGGAAATCCATGGCCTTCCAGAGATTATTGAGACTGCACCTCCTGCAAGACCCAGCGAGCTAGCATGATGATGGTAGTGGTGCAATATATAGAGGGCCACAGGTTGCCCATCCCTGTCTTAGAATCACAGGGTCAGAAGGCCCCTACAGTCAACACTGATGAATAAATATTCCATCTCTCTCTCTCTCTCTCTCTCTCTCTCTCTCTCTCTCTCTCACACACACACACACACACACACACACACCACAAACAATGTCAGCTTGTAGAATGGGGAGTCTGTGGCCCTCCAGGCACTGTTGGATTCCAATTCCCATTAACCCCGGTGGGTAGAGTCCAACAACATCTGGAGAGCCACAGGCTCCCCATCCCGTTTCAAAACTTCTTGGTATAGTGCAGTGCATGAGCATCTTCTTCTATAATGGCTTACCGTCTATGGACCATGCACTGACTTCTAGGGTGTCTGTCTGCACAGCAAATCCCAAAGATGATGGTTCCTTAGCATTGTACCACATTAATTGTATATGGAAAGGAAGGCTGAGCTTGAAGTGTGTGTTACCTTTGTGGTCTGAAGCATACAGATAGCAGAGAAAGAGATGGGACCCCTCTATGGGCAACAGGAAAAAGAGAAAGCTGTACAAATTCCCCCCTTAAAATATAGGTCCCTCTCCAATCAAGAGACAGGCATAGAAAGGGGGGCAGAAAAATCGTAAATAGCCAAAGGTGGACGAAGACAATTGTTGCTGAGATTGCATTCATGTCTGCTTCTTTCTTTGTTGCCACCAATTTATTAATACCAGTTCCTGAGCAACACTTGGAAGAAAAGTCCCTTATTAGATATCTCAGAGGCTGCTGACTCTATAAAAGGCTGAGAGAGCTCCTTCATGGCTTGTCCAGATCTTATTTGGTGGAATAATGAAAGAAAAGACGACCCAGTGGCCCCATAATAGAATAGATAGATACTTCATGCTCACGAGCATAATATTAAAATGTCTTTTTTAAAAAGGGAGGATGGAACTACAGAATACTCCTTCTCTAACACACACACACACAATTATGGCATAGCTACAGCACAGACTTGACACTGATTTAATTGTCATTTCCTCTACTGATTTTTAACTTCTGGGAGGAGAGAGGCTAGGTATCTCCTGGGAATTTTCTGTGCTCTCACCAAAACTACAGTTCCCAGGATTTTTTCGGAGGGAACCATGACATTTAAAACTGGTGTACAACACACCAGTGTACACCACAGTGTACATTTAAATCTGGAGTACACACACACACACACTTACAGAGAGAGAGGGATTTGAGGTGTAGATAGAGGTGGACAGATCTGTCAATTTTTTGTTTCTCTTATTTTCTCCTTTTTTCCTAATCTTAAATTCAACTCTCCGTACTTCGGCATCAGTTTGTGAATTTTGTTTAAGCCCTCATGAAAAGTCACCAGTATTTTAGTGCACATTATCCTGATTTGTTTATACAATTTCCCCTAGAAACACATTTTTGCAAGCAATTTCCCCATTTGTATTCGTTTTTCACTTGTTTATACATTTTACTCTAGAATATAGAGTTCTGTGGACACTACTTGGCCAGAGGGCTGCATCACAAAAATTGGAGAGGTGCAATTTTAGAAGGATGGCTATGTTGCAGTTTGCGTATTATTTCAGAAAGTGTGAATTAAGTAGATTCACGTAAAATGCCAAGCAAATTTCTCCCCCTTCCAATGTGTACTACTACTACTACTACTTTATTATTTGTACCCTGCCCATCTGACTGGGTTGCCCCAGCCACTCTGGGTGGCTTACACATAATAAAACATTAAACCTTAAAAAGCTTCCCTATACAGGGCTGCCTTCAGATGTTTCCTAAATGTTATATAATTACTCATCTCCTTAAAATCTGATGGGAGGGCATTCCACAGGGTGGGCGCCACTACCAAGAAGGCCCTCTTCCTGGTTCCCTGTAACCTCACTTCTCACAGTGTGGAAACTGCCAGAAGGCCCTCGGTGCTGGATCTCAGTGTCCGGGCTGGATGATGGGGGTGGAGACGCTCCTTCGGATATACTGGGCCAAGGCTGTTTAGGGCTTTAAAGGTCAGCACCACCAACACTTTGAATTGTGCTCGGAAATGTACTGGGAGCCAATGTAGGTCTTTCAGAACCTGTGTTGTTATATGCCCACATATTAACCAACAGGAACAAGGTGAGTCAACAAATCACAGATTTGTAAAGCTTCCTAATTACCTCACTGCCTGTCGGTCACTGGGAACATTGCCCTGACGTTGGAGAGGGGGCAGAACAAGAGTGTACTCAGTCTCAAATGTCAGCTGCACTGCAAATCCTCATTCATTCTTGTCCTTTCCAAACTGATACTGCCACACCCCAGGCTGGGCAAAAACCAGAGAGTGCCACTATGGCAGGGCCAGAAGACAGATTGACAGCACAACCCTAGGCATATATACTCAGAAGTAAGTACTGTTGAACTCAGGTAAATGTCTACAGGATCACAGCCTAAGAGGATAACCAAAACAAGGTGTGAAATATTCCATGAATAGTTATGCCAGCTTTTGCCAACTATTTCTGATTATTACAAATAACCAACTACAACAGATGTTCTAGAGATGATCTTGCAATTTATGCTTGAATGTGAGGGATCACAGCTCAGGGGCAGATCACATGCTTTGCATGCTGAAGGCCTGACATTCAATCCCTTAGCAAATCTCCAGGTAAAAGGGTCAGGTAGAACAGACAACCAGCCTGGGATCCTGAAGATCAGCTACCAGACTACACAACAAAGCAGCTAGATTAACAGACTGGAAGCCAGGAGATCTGGGTTCAAACCTTTGCTCAGTCATGAAGTCTCCTGGGTGATGCTGAACTAGCCACACTCTCAGTTTAGCCCACTTCACAGGGTTGTTGTGATGATAAAATGGGAAGAAAGGATGGAAGAAAAATAGCACATCATAATATGGCAGCTTCCTGTATTCCAAGTAAGTCCATCAGTCCATCTAACTCAGAATTTTGTGCACCAGGGATTCCCAATCTCTTCCCCACATGGACCACCTGAAAATTGCAGAGGACCTTGGCAGACCACTTAAGGGTTTTTCTGACAATTGTAGCAACTATAATGTGCTGTGCTGAAGTCTGAATACAACTGGTAGTCCATGGACCAGCTTGGGAACCTCTGAACTACACTCAGGGTTTCACTCTGAGGTCTCTCTCAGCCCCACCTGGGGATGCCAAGGAGTCAGCCTGAGACCTTCCAGATGCAAAGCAGATGCTCTAACCACTGAGCTACAGCCTTTCCCCTAATGATAAATAATTAATGCTGGGCTAGAGGAACAAACAAAGGATTGTAATTAACTAACTTTTGCTCAGGGTAGATGCACTGAAACAAACAGTCCTACATCAGTAATGTTCATTAATTTTAACAGGTCTAGACGGGTGGAATGCAACATACTTTGCAATACAATCAGAAGCAACAATTGCTGGAATTGTTGCCTCCCCCCCGCCCATCCACAGATACATCACTGCAACTGAGGGCACATTGGGGTCACTGACCATCTTTTCAGCATCAGGAAATAACTCTATGCCAGTTATGCCAAGCTCAACTGAAACGCCACGATTCAAGCCACAATGAAAACTCCATCCGTCTGAAAAGACGTTGCCAAGCTGAGCTAAAGACAGCTCCAACTCCACCAGTAAACCCCCAGGGGATCCATTCTGGGCAATTGTATGGCAATGTGGTGCCCTCTTGCTCCAGATTCCAGATTAACAAGGACACCCTGCTTCTCTCTCTCACACACACACACACTCATTAAAAGTGCTGCCACAACAAACCTGTTAGTCTTTTAAGGGGCCATTAGACTTTCTGTTATGCGTGCTGTAGCAGACTGGCACAGCTACCACCCCCACCCCAGAACAAATTCAAAATACCAGTCCACCCATAGGAAGGCATTTGAAAGGGGGGGGGGGAGGAAAAAGGAAATAAATTTAACCCCTTTTTCTCCACCTTGATCATGTAAAAAAAAAGTGGGGGGGGGGGGAGGAAGAAGAGTGCTTTCAACATGGGAAGCAATCTGTTAGAAATATTGGATTGTACCCAAGCAAGTTATACTCCTAGTACGTAGACACATTGAGATTGATGGACCTAAGTCATGTCAGTTAATTCCAGTAAGTCTACTCTGCGTAGGGGTAACACTGGATACAACCACAATGTAGGATTCCACATCCTTTGTTTGCCAACGTGACGGAGGATGCAGCTGTGCCAAACTTCTCCAACCTGCTGCTCCCCCAGATGTTCATTGGACTCTAACTCCCACCTGCCCCTACATGCCGCATGGTCAGAGATGATGGGAGTTGTAGTCCAACAACATCTGAAAGGCACTGGGTTGGAGAAGGCTGATCCATACCACCAGAAAACGGACCGGTTGTTGGAGACCGTGGTGCTGAAGAAAAGGCACCGCGGGAGAGGGCTTCCTTCCATACGAGCGCGCAGGGTTGCTAAGGTGCAGGAGAACAAACTGGCGAGCCAGAGGTCTCCCCTGCTGGCCTGGCAACGCACCCGGGGTTTGAGGGGAGGATCGGAACGCTGGTCTCCGGTGTTCACACACTTAGGAGAAGGCGCGCACGGCGCCTCCATTCATAGCAGGCAGACCGCAGACAGGAAGCAGGGAGATCCTCCCGGCGCGGAGCCCTGGGCTGGGGGAGGGAGAGAGCCAGTCTAAAGCGCTCCGAGCTTTGCAGGGCAGGACTTGGAGGCCGATGTTCTGGGTCCTATTTAGCAGGATGAGCTGAGGGTCCCTTACATCCTTAAGGGACCCTTAATCCCCTTAAATGGGGCTTACATCCTTAAGTAATGCACTTTTGCCATTAGATCACAAAAATAGATGCACCGGCGCGCGGCTGCAGAACCAAGCAGCAGCATCTTCACGAACACTTGCCACAGAATTGTAGAGTTGGAAGGCACTCCAAGGGTCATTCAGTCCAACCCCCTGCAATGCAGGAATCTCAACTAAAGCATCCGGGACAGAAAGCCACCCAACCTCTGCTTAGAAACCCCCGAGGAAGGAGAGTCTGCCGCCTCTCATGGGAGTCTGCTCCACTGTCAAACAGCTCATACTGTCAGGAAGTTCTTCCTGATGTTTAGTCGGAATTCTCTTTCTTGTAACTTGAATCCATTGCTTTGGGTCCTAGCCTCCGGAGCAGCAGAAAACAAGCTTGCTCCATCCTCCCTGGGGCAGCCCTTTAGATATTTGAAAATGGCTATCTTATCTCCTCTCAGTCTCCTCTTCTCCAGGCTAAACATACCCAGCTCCCTCAACGGTTCCTCATAAGGCTTGGTTTCCAGGCCCATTATCATCTTGATCACACTCCCTTGCACATGTTCCAGCTTGTCAATCTTCTTAAATTGTGGTGCCCAGAACTGAACACAGTATTCCAGGTGTGGACTGACCAAGGCAGAATAGAGCGGTCCTATGACTTCCCTTATTCGGGACACTATACTTCTGTTGATACAGCCTAGAATAGCATTAGCCTTTTCTGCTGCTGCATCACACTGGGGACTCACGCTCAGCTTGTGCTCTACTAAGACCCCTAGTTCCTTTCCGCATGTCCTACTGGCAATCCAGGTGTCCGCCGCCTTATAACTGTGCAACTGGTTCTTCCTGCCTAAGTGTAGAACCTGACATTTGTCCCTATGGAAAATCATTTTGCTTGTTTTGGCCCCGTTCTTTCATCGCGAGCATCACACACACGTGCAGCCCAAGCCGATCCGCGCCCCCTGGGACACAAGCCCCGCTCCCGAGATACCAAGCAGGCGCAGCGAGGCTCGCGGTCTTCCTTTGCTCGAAAGACTTTGCGCGCCTCTCTCCTGCCCCCTTTGCACGCTCCTCCAAGCGCCGGGCTGCCCTCTCCCCCCACCCCTTACGCGGCTGGCAGCTTGCACACTCAACTCCCTCGCCTTGCCTCTTGCACTCCCGTTGCACACTCGCCGCCCTGCTTAGACGCGAGCGCACATCTCGGATACTCACCCAGGTGCAGCGGGAGCAACAGCGCCAAGGACCCCAGCAGCGCCCCGCAGCCCATGGTGGTGCCGGCGCCCAGTTCCAGCGGCAGCAGCGGCTCAGTGCGGAGCCAGGCGGGAGAGCAAGAAGCCGAGCGGCGCCAGGCGCCTCCCCTCTCAGCCCCGCCCCCGCGCCCCGCCCCTCGGATCCGGCCCGCGGAGCTTCGCCTCGCGGCCTCTAGGAGCGGGCCGAGGTGGAGCTGCTCCGTGCACCTGCCTTTTGCCCAGCGCCCTGTTGGTCTGCTGCCGCGCGCGCGGAGACCGGAAGCAAACTATTCTCAAAAGGCACAGGATCCGTGCAAGTTCCTGGGGTCGTCGTCCTGCACTGCAGCTCGTAAGGAACTGAAGTTTTTTCCCCTCTCTCTCTCTTGCCTCGTCTTAACGTCTCTAGCCCCGCCGGATCCGCAGTGCGGTGGCTGCCCGGGCGGGAAGCTTGTAAAAAGTTGCTCTTTCCTCAACCCTCGAAGCGGCTGGCCGCAGATGGAGGGGAGAAAGAGGAGGAGGCGGCGGCAACGACAACTAGGGCGCTGGAGTTGCTTAGATCAGGGAGCAGCAAATAGCCCGACGACCTAGCACCACCAAAATCACGGCCAAATCCAGCCAACTTATTTTAACACTTGGAGCAGAAAACCCTGCAAGCACCTCTCCCCTTCTTGGCCATAAAAACCGTTTTAGGTTCTACTCCGAGTAGACCTGTTGAAATTAATGGGTCTGAATTAGTCGTGTCTATTAACTTCAATGTATTCCTCTGAGTAGAACTTAGTTGGTTACAATATGAATAACAAATAAAATAGCTAACAATTAGTTGCCTAGGCAGCCACCCTACACAGTAGGGTTAGTCGGATTTAGGCAGGGGGACTGACAAGTGCAGAGGAAGGCAGGGAGACAATAGGTTGCCTTCAATGTAGCGCTAAGGCCATGGAGTTCCATCAGCACAAGGATTTCCCGTGCAGATTGGAACCTCTTTCCCCACCACCACCCCCAGCGTGCCCCCCAAATCTATTTTTGGGTATCCTCCCAACCCTCCAGAGCAGGATATAGTTGGGAGGGAACTTGGGGGAGGAGAGAGGGAATTCCCATTGCTCTAGCAGGAATCACTGCGCTGGCTCCCGCTAGTGCAATAAGTTACTTGAACTTGGTCTAAACAGTATGTGAAACCAGAGCCAATGACAACCAGAGCCACATGATCTGTGCAAAAATGTGCCCACGTGTCCACTCCTAGTCCATAGACCACAAGTGAGACCTTGAGGTCATAGTAAATAGCTCAATGAAGATGTCGCCCCAGCTTGTGGCAGTCATGAAAAATGCAGATTTCATACTAGGCATCCTTAGGAAATAAAACTGGTGCCATTATATGAATCTATGGTGCAACATTTGGAATACAGTATACAGTGCTGGTCACCTCACATCTAAAGGGATAGTATAGAGTTGGAATAGTTTCCAAACAGGGCAGCCAAAATGATCAAGGGCTTGGAGTGACTCTCCTGTGAAGAAAGGTTGCCATGTTTAGTTTGGAGAAAAGGTGAGGAAGAGGTGACATGATAGAAATGGATAAAATGATGCCTGGCATGGAGAAAGCGGATAGAGAAAAGCTTTTCTCCATCTCACAAAATTAGAACGTGTAGACATGCAGCGAAGTTGAATGTTGGAAGATGTTCTGGACAGACAAAAGAAAGCACTCCCTCAGGCAGCACATATGGAACTGGTTTCCAAAGGAGGCAGTGATGGCAGCCAACGTGAATGGGAATTAACAGAGGAGAGAGCTATCTGTGGCTACTAGCTGCAGCTGCAGCAATGCTTCTGAATACCAGTTGCTTGAAACCACAGGAGGGTAGAGTGGTCTTGGGTTCAAATCCTGCTTGCTTGGTTCCCAGAGGCAACTATTCAACCACTGTGTGAACAGGATGCTGGACTAGATGGGCCATTGGCCTGGTCCAGCAGACTCTTCCTTGTTCATGTTGTTGTTGTTGTTTAGTCGTTTAGTCGTGTCCGACTCTTCGTGACCCCATGGACCAGAGCACGCCAGGCACCTCTGTCCTCCACTACCTCCCGCAGTTTGGTCAAACTCATGCTGGTAACCTCGAAAACACTATCCAACCAACACTAAGAACACTATCCTTGTTCTTAGGCAGAGCCAACTCATCCTAGTTTTGTCTACACCTGTTTCCCTACTGTCTTATCCAATGGCAACACTGAGATTGAGGGAGAGGAAGCTGACCGTGAGTGCCGCCCCATGGACCGGAGGATGCAAGTGAGCAGGCACGCAGGCAGGCAGGTGTGGGCTGGAAGAGGGCAGCTTGCGATTGATGGGGCTTGCCTCAATAAGGAAGATGGATGCATGAGAGAATTGCCCTTCTTTGCTAGCCTGCACCCCACTTGCTATCAGATCTGAGCAAGCCGGCCAGCCTCTGAGAGGCAGGCATCTCAGCCCTTCCCCACCCCCAGCCCTGGCACAGAAGCCAGCTGGGAAAGGGATATTTCCCTTCAGAATATACTTTAATCCCTAAAGCCCTCATTCCCAACTGCTATCTGGCTCCAGCCTCTTCACACACACAAACACGCACACACAATTGTTTTTATTGTTAAATCACTTCAAGATGTTTTAGGAATGAGTCATAAATGTAATGGAAGTGGTATTGAAATGGGAGGTTAAATGGTCTTTTACGAGGGATTTTTATATTAAAAAAAACCCAAGCCTGTTACTCAGGAACAACTCCTTGTGAAGACTGGAGACCTGGGCATGGGTGGGTTGCATTTACGTCAAGTATCTCATTTGTTGTCAGACCCTCAGATCCGTGCCCAGACTCCCTGGCTTCTTACACAAGTTCAGAGGGTATTATATTGAATAGGGTTTATTCCGGGAAAGGATTGGCTGCTGAACTTTATGCAGAATTATTTAATGTTATTTTGGGCCCAAGGACAGGATTGGAAACTATTTCGTAGACAAATTTGAAAGCTAGATTGGGAGGGGGGGGGAATCAGGTTGGAGAAGCCAGTAATATCTATATTGGCAAATATTAGGAAAACCTAAATATTTAACATAGATGATATAGGACCCCCAGTTCAGATCTCAATAATATGAAATCTTGTTTGACACTGCTGACTGATTAGTATTCTACAACCTTTAAATGTGTTCGTGGGAGGCGGTTATTGCTTTGTTGTTTAGGTTTTAACTATTTATTTGTGCTTTTATTTTGTGTGATCTTTTAGATATAATATATAAATCTAATAAATTACACATATACACATGCATGTAAATAACTTGTAAATTTTTACTAGTTGCTGTGCATTTATCTATTGTACAAAAATGGAAAATGTTACAGGAGTCAGATGTGATGCTCTGGTATAAAAACAAATGGAATAATCCTATATATGAGATTACATACTATCTTAAGGCCTTACAAGGATTGGCTTAACTTTCAGGATGTATAGTGGAATTTTATTGTGTATGTAAACATGCATCATCTACACCAACAGCTCCCAAGAGTTTGTTTTGAACTTTGGAATTACTGATTTATTGGGTTTATATGATGACTTCTAGGTTTTCCCAGGTTACAGAAGAAACCATAAGAAACTCATAGCAAGTATTGCTTCAGAGTACACTGCATGTGCGCAGGTGGAAAAGCAGACTTGCAAAGTGGTCCCAAGCACATTTTAGACAGTGGTAGGAAGAACAAGAAAAAAAGCATGCTCCAATATTCAAACAGCACCATGTGTTCTGGTGAAAGAAAAACCCTCTCCACAGCAGCTTTCTTGTTCTACTTGTGATTAAAAAAAAATGTATCCCAGGGATGTTCGATGCTGCAACATCTGCCTTAGCCCACAAAAAGCTTGATGCCCTGGCAACAGGAATAATCTCATTGGTTTGTCACAGCTATAAAGCCTGTTAAATGGCTTTCTTGCTTCTTGGGTTGGGAGCAACTTGGGGCTCTAGAGAGTCACAAAAAAGGGGAGACGCATTGAACTAATGAAATACTGAGGAAGGAGCCAACAGCTGGTGACCTGCAGTTGTTTAATTTTGGGGGTGCAGTTGAATTAATTAAATTTCAGCCATTGACACTGTGCATCCCCTCTCAGTCTGGGCCATCAGTATCCTGCTTGATGTTCCAGTGTCGGCAAAAGTGTACATTACATTTTAGCTGTGATTTTTTGTATCAGGTTTGTGTCCGTAAAGAACAACACCGACAAGGATACAGACAGATTTAAAAGGAGGGCTGGGGTAAGAAGACTGCTGAAGGTTTACTCCAGGAAAATGCATGTCAGATGTCACAGAGGCTCCCCACCGTGGGACTGATAGCAATGTAATGAGGGATGCCATGAGGAAGAGGCAACAGGAATAGCTGAGGCTGTGGTTAAATAAACATGGCATGATGAAGCTTCTCTTGGAATGAATGACTTGTACATTCAACAGGGTTCATGGAGACGGGCCCTCTGGCTGTGATAACTGGGAGAGGGGGAGGAAATGCCCCTTCAACAAGCAGTCTTGCTAAAAAAAAAAAAGCCTTTCCAATTTACCTGATATCACTCTGGTTTGGCAGCGTCAGGCATAACAAGGAGAGTCAGAATCCTTCCTGAGGATGGGTGATGGTGGGGATAAATCTCTCAGCCAAAGGGTCACATTTCTTCATAGCTAACCTTCCGGGGGCTGCTTGCCAATAAGTACATTTGTTCATACATATCAATGCCCCACTAATTCTCTTTTACACATGCACGCCCCCCCCCCCCCAGCAACAATCATCAAGCTTGGGGACTATCCCCTATGGAGACACAATTAGGCTTCAAGTCCCCACCCTGGACATCTATACATTTCAGAACAGCCTCTCGGACAATGAAACTTCTTTTCCAAGACTACTTGGGGAGGATTTTGGCAGAGGCACAGCACACAGAGAGGGTTAACCCTTACCTACCTAAAGGCAACCCCGCAAGGTTCCTTCCCAAAGCAATTAGGCTTGAAAACAGCTTCCTATTGGCTCAAAGGCTGCTTTCAGGCCTAATTGCAGCATGCAGGGGTGAGGGGGAGGAGGAGTGCTGTAGGCCATATCGGGTCAGTGGCCTCAAAGTTTCCTACCCATCAGTTGCACTGTGACCAGCGCTGACTAAGAGAGTGAGCTCCCCCACCAGGCCCATCACGAAACAGAAGCAGTTTTTTTCCTCCAAAAAAGTCATTTATTGAACTTGTTAAACATTATTCAAAAATGAAAGATTAAGAGTCTAGATAAAAAGGAAAAAAAGTGGTGTAAAAGCAAAATAATAATAATGATGAAAGGAGTTGTCTAACTCATGAACATGCTCCACCACACAAAGAACCAACGCTGCTTCCCAGGACGGGTGGGCTTCATGAACTTTTCATCCCTCACCCACAAGCCGCGCAGGTGGAGGCAATACTTCACTATGGCTGCTGTGACTCACAACCCGCTGGCACCTTTGACCTCCGACTACCTTGGCAGCGTACTCCTGAAACAAAAGGGCAAGGCTTGCCAAGCTCTGCCAAACCCCTCAAATTCTCGGGGAGGGGCTCCAAGCTAGAAAATAGGAGGAAGATGGGATTAGTGTCTGCGCATCTAACTTGTACAGTACAAAGAGAGGCAGGTGGTGGGTAGGGCCATGGTCTGCTCACACAGAAAAGAACTGGATTATACGGGGCTAACACAGCTGGGGCTCAGACCCTTCTATCCATCCCACACATCTGTAGCGCGGACGTATTTTCCCAGCAAGAGCATTAGAAAAAGAAAAGAAAAAGCCACATTTGGTTAGCAATGATGGACGCCCTTGTGGAGAGGCTGCTCGAGCCTTGTTAGGACATGCTGGGTGTGACCAGGCCTTGAAGCATGATCATGAGTCGGCGGGCCGGCTTGCTCAGGGTGTTGTGAGGCTCTGCCTGCAGGAACTGGAAGAGCTTCTGCCGCACTTGGTTCATCACAGAGCCCATGTGGTCGCGGGTGATGGGGTCGCTGTGGTCTAGATGCATCACTGCCTCCTCCAGGTAACTGCAAAGGAGAGAGAGAGAGCACAGCACAGTTGTGATCATGGCTGCAAAACTGCAGGCATGTGTATACAATGACATTCCATGAATGTGTAGGGAATGGGCAGAATTGAGCTCCCCAAGTTTCTCAGTTTTATGTGTGAAGAAAGCAAGTTTCCAGACCTTATGGATGCAAAGATGCACTTGCAGGTATGTGTACAACATCTGTTAAACTCAGAAATAAGAGATAGCTGAATAAGATGTCTAGCAGGTGCAGCTGGGCCTTTAGTGTCCTGCACGGCATCCTTCCATGGCCAGCAAAAACAGACTTGTACAAAGTAAGATAAATAACGCAAGTTTTTCCCAGATGCAGGAATTTTGTCTGCATTTTAAAGGGCGGAACATACAGGGCCCTGGTGTAGGAAGCACTTGCCTCTTCCCTGTGGAAGGAAAGTCTGCATCTACCATTAGGCACCACTGGGCGATACTCACTTCAGTTTCAGTTCTGTCCGAGCTCCCAAATCTGAGGAGAGCTGCTGAATGAGAGACAAGAGGACAGGCTGGGACAGGGGGCAAGGATGCTGCCCAAACACTTGCTGAGGGTCAACTGTCTCACAGACGTAGAGGACTAGGTTCAAATCTGCTGCAGTGAGAGCCTGTAGAGAGAAGAGAGTGCCCTGGTTAGAAATCTACATTTCTAGAGAAGCTCAATATGGCTGAATACGGCTTTGAGCACAATAACGCAGTACTCTTGGCCGTTTTGCTCATACATTGCTGAAAGCCGCTTTGGATACCATCTTGTGGAAAAGCAGGACACAAACAAATGAGTGACTGATGTTAAATAGCCTGCTATTGCTGTTGGCACACATACCACCATCCAACTGTGTGCATGTATATATAGCGGCCAATTTAGGATTACACTTTGTGCAACTGATGAAGTGGAGTCTGGTCCACTAAAACATATGGCGTCATAAATGTGTTAGGTCTCTAAAAAGGTGCCACAAGCCTCTGCTGTATTTGTTGCAACGGATTAACACAGCAATCCCTCTGAATACTGCCAGTCAGTTTCACTGGGAGATCCCAAGTTCTACTACAATAAGAGAAGAATAAAATACATCTCTATCCACTTTCTCCACACCAGACCCTATCTTATAAACCTCACAGACTTAAAAACACTGATGGAAAACAACCCTTTCCTCAAACTTGAGTGGAAGTATGAAAGACACAGCAACTTTTAATCCATGCTAAACTGCCTTGAACAGACAACATCTAGATTGGTTATATATGCACCAGCAGGGCTACGTAGTCATGCTTAAATGATACACTTTGAACTATAAGACAGCTGCTCTGGGCGCCCCCTGCTGGTTCTAAGGCAGACCACCAGCTGCCCCTTTGTGACTCCCAGAAAGATGCCTCCAAAAAGGATGGGGAACCTGTGACCCATCAGAAGCTGTTGGGACTACAACTCCCAGCACCCCAGCCCATTGACTATCTGGTCAGGGCTGATGGGAGTTGGAGTCCAGCAACACCTGGAGAGTCACGGGTTTCTTCTCTTTAAAAACCTCACGGTTATCTCTCTAACTGAGCTTTGTGCCTGCTTCCTTGAGGATGTGGCCATCTGGGTCCTTCAGAGAGCAGTTGCGTGGCCAGTGTGTTGCCTCTATGGTTGGAGAAATGCGTACCTGCTGGAAGGCTTGATTCAGGTGCCCCTGCTGCAACAGCTGTAACACGTGAGCCTGCTGGGACTGGAAGTCGAGGTGAGTGGCAGGGATTGGAGTGCCTGCAGCAGAGCGCATGGCCTGCATGATGCTGGAGGTGACAGCAGCCTGCTGCTCCTTCATGGCCATGCTCACCTCCCCTTTGATCACCCGCTGGACTTGGGCCAGGATGGACTCCTGCATGCTGGAGAGAAGGGGAAGAAGGGAACTTGGAGGGGCTGTGTAGATCCAGGGGGGCAGCGGTGGGGGGACAGAAGTGGGAAGTCTACAGGAGCAAGAGGCTAGTTGTACATAATTCCAGATAACGTTCCCATTTTGTTCTCTGAACATTGTGCCCCTTCCCAAGACAAAGCAGAGAAGACCCTGGACGTAGGGAAGCTTCCAATACTGATATTGCCCAGCTGGTAGAAAACTGCACTGCTTATGACCAGTGTGGCAAGGAAGGGGGATTTCAAAGGGGGTGTGTGCCCTGTTTTCTCATATGTGAAGGATCAGATGAGTCAGTTTCATGCAGATCTCAGGACCCACTGCTATTAATCTGGCGCAAGACTCTCTGTTTTGCCCTTCTTTCTATGAGAGATGCCCCCATCTGCTCTGCCACTCACTTGCCCACGATGACGTGAAGCTGATGCTGCACCTCGGAGTGCATGCTGGCCGTAATGGTGGCTGCCAGCTGATCAGTTGTGCTCTGGAAGTTGTTGACCAGCTGCCGGAGCTGGCTCACCACAGAGTCCCGGGCATCCTGCTCTCGCGCTTTCTTACTCTTCATGTGGGTCTCCAGCTGCTGAATATCTACAAGAGAAGATTCACAATTACTCAAAAGCCAGCTGGGTACCATTGGAGTCCATTCCCACAGCCTCTGGCCTCTCTACCACATCACCCTCAAATCCAACTCCCCTTCATGTTCCCAAAGCCTTCATACTGTAAACTCTTCAGCAAGGCATGAAAAAACACACAGGAGTTTTGTCTAATGCAGGGATGGGCCTCACCTGTGGCCCTCTGGGTGTTGCTGGACTATGAACCCCATCATTATGTTTTTATATGTGCTGGAAGCTGCCCAGAGTGGCTGCAGAAACCCAGCCAGATGGGTGGGGTATAAATAATAAAATCATCATCATCCCTGGCCATTGGGCCATGCAGGCAGGAAATGATGGGAGTTATAGTCCAGTAACATCTGAAGGGATGCAGGGTCCCACCCCTGATCTAAGGCACCTTTTTTATTTCTGCTGAGGAACAGGGGTTTTCTGAATGCACAATGTGAAAATGCTTGAGAGGGATTTGGGCCATTGCCTAAACTGCTGGTTGTGTTTATCCAATGGCAACCACAAGACTGTTTACAAGGAGCATTGCCCCATTCTCAAAGGTTCTGGGCAGTAAGAAAGGAGAAAGCATCTCACTAACAATTCCATTTGAACCCCATTCAAGAACCTTAAAGATTTAACAAGTATTAGGTATCCTGACCTACCAGCTAAGCCCTGACTCCTAAAAGCTGACCTGAAGAGGAAGACCTTCTCAAGGGATGCTCAGGCATATTTTTTCAAATGGAGAGGGCACTAGTGTCTTGAAGCAACTACTGAGAATGCCTCCTGGTTCACCCTTTTTGTCATAAAAGGTACTGCTAAGAAGGCACTTGTAGTTTAGGAGAACGAGAAGGGATCTCGTGGAGCCAGCAGGTTCCAAAATATACTGCTATTCAAGTCAAGGAGGGGCTTCATCAGTCAAAATCTGAACCATGAATTGTACCCTAAAATCAACAGGAAAATAGTCTGTAGGACTGGAGTGATGTGCCACTCCTGTGTTCTGCACCAGCTGCTTAGGCCTGAGCTTGACAAAAGGTGTTGAAGCTTTATCAGCTTAAGAGCAGTCCCGGCTAGCAGCCATCACTGAACTATAAGTCTACATAGCCCAGAATTCTGTTCCCACACTACTTAGCTGCTTCAAGGAAGCCGACATGCTGGAGAAAGAGGTATGAGTCTTTCTACATAGCCTTCTGGTAGCCTCCAAGCATGGGATGTTCCATTTAACCATAGTGGCTGGTAGCCTTAAGAAACACACCCCTCCAGATTCATGAAAGAGAAACCTATCAAGGCTATTGGATATGATGATGGCTTTTCAAAAGGGCATTCCTGCTTTCTGGAGCCTCTTTTTTGCCCCACAGTTCTGTACATGAGTGTTTCCCACGGCTGACAGTATACAAAGCTGAAAAGGAGAGAAGCAGAGAGTGGGGCATACATTCTTGTGTGCCTTGCTTGAAGGTGTCATTGATCTGCTGGAACATTGATTGACAGCTCTTCTCAAAAGCAGGAAGCACCACACTCTGGAACGCCTCCCTGTATGCCGACTGCATGGGGCCCTGCAAGGCATCGGCAGCCGCCCGGGCAATGGCATCTGTAAGGTTCTGCAATCAAAACACAATCACTGAGGTTTCTGGTCTAAAAAGGTGTCACAGCCATCAAAAATATGAGCCGATGTCTGGCCTAGCACATCAACACCTTGAAAAGGCGCTAGGAGGCAGCAGTGTTGCAGCTAAATGGGCAGCCTGACCAGCACTCGCTACCCCAGCACCACAAACCAGCTTCCCTCCCTGTCAAACTGGCAGGGATCTGCTCCCAGCAGCCAACCCCACCCATTACCTTTGATTTCACCAGTTTGGTGACGTTCTCCTTCAGTGTCCCCTCAATGGCTGTAAGCTTGGTGGCAATGGTGTTATTCAGCTGCCCAGTGATGGGATCCAAAGTCTTGGAAACGCCTTGTTAGCAGAGAGACAGCAAAACAAAAGTCAGGCCCCCATTTTATCCCTCTTAAATAAATAAAGAAGTATATGAGGACCTTGGGAGAGGTGCATGCATAGACCATCCCTTGAAACAATGGCATCAAGCCTTCCTGCTTTGTTAACTCTCCAGGGAGAAAGAAACTGGGTCGCTTATCTGTAGCAGAGAAAACTCTTGGGCTCTGCTCTCAGCAAATCCTGGGAACCCAGATCTTCACTGGGCACCACAGGATAACTGCTTACTGCCGCCTTTGTCAGCTTGGTGCCCTATAGATGGACCAACACTCCCAGCCAGCACCAATGGAAGTTGTAGTCTAAAGCATGGAGGGGAGGCAGGAAGGAGAAGGCTGCTCTACTTCCAAAGAAGCACCTCCTTTGTTGTTTTGCAAACTGATCAGAATCCAAGATGTGGGACTTACACGGGGGCACCGTCTTTTTCATCTCCTCGCGGATGGTCCTTTCCAGCCGGTTGCAGGCAGCCGTGGAGAGGGACTGGGAAAGCTGCTGGGACAGATGCTCCTGCAGTTGCCCACTGCGCTGCTGTCCCTCAGCTAAGGCCTGGTCCAGCCTCCGCTCTGAAACCACAAGAGTTAAGGAAAGCAAAGGGAGAGACCATGGCTCTGTGCTAGGGGAGATGCATGGCATACGAATGGTCTCTGCCACCTCCGGCTACAAAGGAAGACGCAGCAAGTGCTGGGAGAGGCCTCGGCCCTCAACTCTGTGGACAGCCGCTGCTGAGCTAGATGATCAACAGCCTGACCTAGCATGGGGCAGTTTCCTCCCAAACCATCAGGTGGGATCCTCATTCCTCATACCTTACAAGCACCGCTGCCACCAACACCAGCAAAAAATAAATGAAAAAAATGTTTTTATATACACCTATCTGCATATATTGCCTTTGGAGTATAAACCCTACTTCACAGGGCTTTTGCAAGGAAAAAAATAGGAAGAGTGCTTGGAAGAAAAGCAGGATACAAATGTAAGAACACAAGAAGAGCTCTGCTGGATCAAGCCAAAAGCCCGTCTAAGTCCAGCTTCCTGCTCTCACAGTGGCCAACCAGAAGCTTATAGCAAGCAGAACCTGAATGTTTTCCATTAAAAAACTTTTCATAATGAAGGTTAACATTTAGTTTTATTTTCTGCAAGTGGTATTTCACGCCTTTTCTTTCAGGACTGGAACTTAAGGGGCTCTTCTCATTGAAGGGGACCCAAGCACTAAGGCAGTTGTTTAGCCTTACCTACAAAGAGAGAGAAGGCAGAAATGCCCATTCCTGGATAACCTCCGCCACTGAAGGAAGAGAGGAAACTATGGAATAAATTCTATGGACAAATATAACAAAGGTCTTAAAAGGTGTGCACGATCAACACATTATATTGCACTCATTGTTCTAATGCATTCTAAAATTAATCATGATTTAATATTAAGAATATCACGCGTTTTCTTTGTTAGACTGGTATGGGTTTTTGTTTGCTGGATATTTTCTCCTCTGTCACTCTTTTTATTTCAGGGGCGGGGAAGCCTTGTCAGCCCAAGGGCCACATTTCCTTGGCAGCCATCTCCTGGGGGCCAAATGTTGGTGGTGGGTGTGGCCAGAGAAAAAAAAAGTGGGTGGAGCAATGGATACAACTCCTGCCTTTGGACAGCAGGCAACATTCCAGCCTTGCAAAAGTTAAGAGGTTTTACACACACACATCCCCTGCCCCCAATTTCTCTGCTGTTCACCCAGAGAAGCAGGAGGCCAGTGTCTTTATTCCAGCTAAGCAAAAGCATTCAAAAGCATGGAGTAGGACTGATGAGAGGCGGGGCTTGGGAATGGGGTTCCCCACTCCGGGACAGAGTAATGGCTAAACTAGACACAATAAAATTTAATGGACATTTCCCTTCACTCCAGAAGGCAGCCAGCTATATTTAAACATGTGGTTTTAAAAAAGGATCAGGGATTCCAACAGAAACTGGCCACATTCCTCATAAGTGCTCAGCTTTGAATGGGACAAACCCATGACAGAGAAGGGCCCAGAAGGCACTTTTCTGGGAAGGATACGCTCCTGCTCTTGCTGGGAATCCACCACTCGCTCAATGTGGCCCATGAGGGAGCTCTGCACAGCATCCAGGTGGTCGGTGAGCCTCTGCATGAGTTCCATCTGGTTCTGTCTCAGTTCAACAATCTCCCTCTGCTGGGTCCTCAGAAGAGACAACAGCTCATCCTGGTACTCAGGAGCGACCTATTGGAAGAGGAGGCAGGGGAAATGTAAGCACTCCAAGCACTCTCAGTGGATCCTCTCTGTGTTACATGGGAGGCAGCAACATAAAGAGTTCAACCCAATGATAGGGAGCCACTTCAGAGAAGGGCAAACAAAGCAAATTTAGCAAATCTCAAGGTGCAGAAAGTCCCAGGCTCAGATGAGTATCCTAGTGGAGGAATATGGTAACATAATCCTTCATTTTTGGATTCCCAAAAGGAATTTAGACAATGGATGAGGACAATCTATAACAGCTGTAATTGACTTGGTGTACCCCAAAACATCTGGATGGCACTAGGTTTGGGTGAACTATATATAAAAAAGCAGTGGCCAGAGTCTTAGCAAAAGGCGTCAGACCAGAACATAATAATGTTAAAAAGGGGCATAAGACATGGGGGTGTCCATTTACCCACTTCTCCACCTTTTAAAAATTGAGTCTTTGAACCCTAAATCTGTACAATTCCATAGGAGGAAGAGATGCAGGGCATCCCCCATGGCAGGAATGTGGAACTGGTACGCCTTGTCCTGATTTCATGTGGGGAGTGAGGGGAGCATGGAGAGAGAGAGAGAGAGAGAGAGAGAGAGAGAGAGAGAGAGAGAGAGAGAAAGAGAGCTGAAATGAACAGAGCTGTAGAAGGAAGGGAAGCTCAGGGCAAGAAGTGAGTTGGAATCTCTGGCAAAAGTGACCTTTCCCTCTCCCTGCAGCCTGCTAGACTAGGAGGAAGAGGGTTGAGGAGGGAGAGAGAGAAGAGTCCTATTTTTGATCCCTGACACAAGAAAAAGTTCCCCACCCCACCTTTTGGGAAGGAAGAACTGAAAGCTTTGCTGTATATGGAATTTCTAAAAGAAAAATACTCACCTGCTGATCAAAGGCTCTTGGGGACTGTTGCACATCCCTGGAAATGAAGGGAAGATGTTAATGTGACGACTGCGTGAATTGCTCATCACAAGCACTGCATGCATAACCAGGGGGATTATACCAGAAATGTGGCCTGCTACAAATGCCCTGATTGCTTCAAAAAAATAAAGCGTGTCTTTTCTGACTTGGAAATGGCTCTGCTACAGGGTGGTGATCTCTACACACACACACACACACACACACGCCAATTGAAAAGTACAGAGAGCTGAATGAAGACTTAAGAACAAATTTTCTACACTTCTGCTCATCTCCTCCTCCCTAATGACCAAGAAGAGGAACAAACGCAGGATTCATTTCTAATTTCACCAGTTCCGGGCTCGTTGATATGTGCAAAACAGGGATCATGGTTTAAAATTAATTCCAGTCAGCTTCAAAACAAGCCGCCTTCAAGCCATCCGTATGAAGCTGGCTTGTTTTGCGAACTAGGTTTTACTTTAAACCCTGATTCCTGGTTTGTATGTAATGACAAGCCAGGAATCAGGGAAGAAGCACAGAATCCTGATTTATTCCTCCTCCTGGCTGAGGAGAAGAGGGGAAAGCTAGAGCCTCAGGCTTCACAGGTTCACAGAGGCTTGGTCACTTAATACAAGCCCTACCACCGTTTCCAGCCTTATAAGGAGGCTCCACTTTGCCGTCATTCCCAACCTTCCAAGCAGCATATGCTCACCCATCATCTTTCTTCCCCTTCCTCTTTAGCTTTGGAGATGCTCGAGGCGACACTTTGGCTTTCCAGTCCTTCACAGGCAGGCGCTGTGCAGCTGCTTTGGCACTAAATCCACCAGACGTAGAAGCCAAGCTTGCAACTTCATCATCATGGTCACTGCAGAGGGAAGCCAGTCCTGATGAGTACTTGCCCCAACACAGTAGTCTTAAGGCAGACCTTCTGGTCAGCAACAGAAAAGGGGCAGAAGCCACCTAAGTGGAACTGGGGTAAGGCGCCAATTGACGCTGCCACAATCTTCTACAAGAATGCCCCCTCTAGTTTCAAAATTTAACAAAGATAGCTCCGCTCTTATCTAAGGGACCAGCTTTGTACCATCATGATTAGCCGGCCTGTGGCACTAGTGTCACAGGCAGAAGGAGCCTGAGGTATTGCACATGCCAGTATGCTTGCATCTGCTACATCCAAAATCCTAGTTATGAGCAGCCAGTTGTTGCATGCAGAAGGTCAGAGGGCAGCATGTGTCCTCAGTGAGCAAAACGAGGTGAAAATTCAACTGATTCACTGTGCCCAGAAACGTCTGCTGAGCTCATCAGAGAACTGCAAAGGGGAAAGAGAGGGGGATTGGCACCTGCCAATACCTTTGTTCAGCGCTGGCATCCTGGCTGTCATGCTGCAGGAGGTGGTAGCTGTGCCTGTGGTAGGAGCTCTTGTGTTTCTCTTCCACTTCATTCCTGGGGCTAAGGGCAGGGGAGACCGGGGAAGAGGAGGAAACGATTCCATCACACTGAATTTATTCTGCCTCATTTTATTTATCTAACTTTTTTATGTGCCCCTTTATGTTACACAGACTTCAAAGTGAGCTTCCATAGAAATATACAGCTATAGTAAGAAAAGGTTGTATAAGTACTCTGAGGAGACCCATTGAAATCCATGGGCCTATGTTAGTTATGTCCATCTACTCTGAGCAGAACTAACATTGGCTAGAAATCAAAACAAACTAAGTATCATACCATTCAAAGTATACAAAATAATTCTTAGCAGTTTTCATGCCACTCAACAACAGAACAAGAAAGAGGGCCTAACTGGAGAAAACAGAGTCAGCTCCAAAGGCTTTTATAAGCAAATGGGTCTGGCAAAACCCATTAACGTGGTGGCAATCCATCCTTATGAGTGGAGGAAGTTCCATAACTGGGGTGCCACCACAGATAAGGCCCTCTTCCAGGCCTCTGCATAATGAGCAGCACTCACAGGCAGGACCACTAGTAGCACCCCTACTGCTGGCTTCAGGGCTCGATACAGTTGGTATAGTGGGATACTCTGGCAAGTACTGAAGTCTCAGATCTCATCCATGCAAAGGATGGGAGCTGAGCACTCAGGTGCAAAGTAAGTGCTGAAGCTTTCATTTCTGTGCAAAATACCCAGAGCAAGTATGATTTTCTTTCAGGCTGGCCTGTGGGCTCAAACCAAACATAGCCATTAAAAGAAAGGGCCAAACAGTAGAGCTGGGGTTAGGCAGCAATTGAGTCAATGGATACTTATTATCTCTTATTTTATTTATAGCCTCCAAGGCAAGGCACATCACTCTCCTCCTCCTTCATTTTAGCCCTACAACAACCTTCTGAATTAGGTTAAGCAGAGAGAGAACAAGGCCACCCAGTGAGCCTCGTGGCCAAGAGGGGATTTGAACCTGGGTCTCTACAACCTTAGCTCGACAATCTAATAAACACTATGCAACACTAGACATGACTGCAATAGGTGGAGGGGAAGTGGCAGAGCACAGCCTTTGCATGCAGAAATCCCCAGGTTCAATTCCTGGCATCTCCATTTTAAAAGAATCATGTGACAGGGCTGGCATAGGCCTCTCTATCCCTGACATGCCTGGAGAGCCACTGTCACCACTGCCTACTCAATGGGCCAGATGGACAAATAGGGGATAAGGCAGCTGCTGATCTTCCAGTGTAGAAAGGAGATGGGAGTTCAAGACATGTGATGGCCCATATCAGCAGTAGGGAACTTGTGACCCTGGACATCATCTTGCTGGACTACAACTCCCAGCATTCAAAGCCATTGGCTATGCTGGCTGTGGATGATGGAAAGAGGACTCCAAAAACACCTGGAGGGCCAAGATTGGTGCTTCCCCAAAAGAAAGGAAGGAGATAGCAGGTACCTGTCCGCCATGCTGTTCCTGGTCTCCCTGGTGATGTCAGGGGCAGCTGGCCACGGTTGGCTCACGCCAGCGTCAGAAGCCACGTTTTCCTGAGGTAAGGCCGCCTCCAGCAGCGAAGGCGCAGTCAGCATGTCCACTTCATTGGGGGCCATGTCCAAGGAGTGATGGCTGTGCTCCGAGCTGTGACGATTCCGCGGAGAGAGCAAGTGCAAGGCTGATGCTGCGGAAGCCATACTGTCCGCGTGATGGTTGGAATCCAGCATCTCTGCGGGGAGCCCAGGGGGGCCGCCTCCAAAGCTGCGCTGCAGGGTCTCAGAGGCAATCTCTGGGATGTCCTGAGACATGGCGGTAGAGGCAGAGGAAATGACGTCTGGGGAGCGCTCACGAGTAGGCGAAGACTGGGGCACCACCAGAGGCTCCACTTCCTGCCGCTCTAGCGCAAGAGGAGCATTCCCTGGGGAAACCTTGACCAGAGAAGGGGAAAAGTTAACCTTTCACTTCCATTCTCCACACTACCTAGAGAGTTTACTTAGATGCCCAATTGTCTTGACAACCTTCCTTCCTAATCCCATTTTTTCTTCCTTACATTTTAAGTATATATAGGCTGCTTTTTGACAAATGCCCCCAAAGAAGTACAATTAACACAGCAAATCGAAAACATGATGATGATTTGTACATAGTGAGGAAACAGATTAAAAGTTTTGCAATATTTACTGATCATTTTATTACTCTGTTTTTAGTAGGCCTTTCCCTTATAGAGTTTAGGGCAGCATATATGATTACCCCAGTTTTATCCTCACAGCATGCGATAAGCCACAATTCTATGATTCTAGGTGGCACAGGAAGCTCAGGACTGAAAATATGTCATGGGGAATACCTGTATATCTGTAACACACAGCTTGATACAACTATATGTCTTGGGACAGCTTACATAAGCAAAGGTATTTTTCTACATGCAATGACCACATTGGGGCACCCCCTCTTCCTATTTATGGGGAAGAACACATGCGTTGAACTCAGTATGGGAGAAATCAGACAGTATACCCAAGACTAGTGCACTCTAGTGCAGGTGTGAGGAACCTTTGGGCCTCCAGATGTTGGTTGGACTCCAACTCCCATCAGCCCTAGCCAGCATGGCCAATGGTTAAGGTTGATGGGAGTTGTAGTCAGTAACATCTAGGGAGGGGGACTGGTTCCCCACCCACTGCTCCAGTGGCTTTGGGCACCCATACCACATGCACACCGTGTGGACGATGACACAGTCAGGGAGAAAGGTTAAGCTTTGCATGCTCATAGAGAATCCACCTTACCGGGATGGGGGCCTTTGGGGTCAGTTTGTCAGGAAGGCCAGGGAGGAGGACCGAATGACTTCGAGGGCTTGTCTGCAGACTTCCACTGCTGCCGCTTAGGGTAAGGCTACTATCCAGCTGCATCTTTGGGCTCAGAGACACTTCTTCAGCCGGCCTGCAGCAGGCAAAAGGCAAATTTGTCCATAGAGGTTACAAAAGAGAGTGGTCTTGCAAACCCCAATTAAAAATCAGCCCAGGGAGAAGGGTTCCGACCACAGCATGCTTAAGGAACTGTGCCATTGACTTTACTGTCTATGGGACTGTCACCCAAGCAACGCTCTCATAAAGAAGACTTCCTTGGGGGACACTGTATGGGAGAAGCTGAAACAATGAATGCTAAAAAGCTAGAAGGGGACCTATAAGAGGTGGTCATCCATTCCCTCAAGTAATTCAGAGCTGTGGTGAGAAGCTAGTGGGAGAGCAGTGACTGCAGTCTTACTTGTCTCACTATCTGTTAGTATATGAGAAATCTGAAGCCTGATGGCCCCTCGTGGTTCTTGCCTGGTAAACAATGCTGAACTGGCCTCTGTGCTCTTCTATATCCTACAGCTATATTCCAAGGAACAGGGGTTCCTCCCCTGTCCTGCAAGTCTAGGACCCTCCACTATCTGCCTACAAGGTCACTTCATTACCAGCCTCTGCTATCTATTCCAATTATATGAAGCAAAACCTACAAAACTCAGGAAATGTTATGGGGAATTGAGCTGAAGAACAAAGGGGATGCCTCTCCTTGGGAATAGGGATAGCGCATTTGACAGCTGCAACTCTGAAGATGACAGAAGCGCCGCCTTAAAAAAAGGTCCCTGTGATATCCGTGTGAGCCATTTCATTTTCATGCCTGATTCTGAAGGGAGTCTCCTTGCCCTTGAAAGTACTCAGTGGGTAGCACTGGGAAGGAGTCCTTGCCTAGGGCTTACCTGGGAATGGAGGGGTCACTGACGGAAGACGTGCTCATGGTTGTGACAGCTGTGAGGGAACTAATGCTGCTTCCAGGTGACACCGTGACCTGGCACAGAAAATTCAATGGTGTTAGAAAACTCTGCCAGCAAGCATTTTAATTGAATACATACACAGTATTGCCTGCTAGTAAACACTCCTCTTGTACTACTACTACTACTACTACTATATATATATATATATATATATATATATATATGGAGTAAATTAACTCGGCACCACCCGAAAACTATTTTGCCATTTTAAGAAGCACCATACTTCTCCTTACTTCTGCTTACAATTCTGATTTTCTTAAAGCTTG
Organism: Podarcis muralis; assembly: GCF_964188315.1. Lineage (NCBI taxonomy): Eukaryota > Metazoa > Chordata > Lepidosauria > Squamata > Lacertidae > Podarcis > Podarcis muralis. The sequence continues at coordinate 45,564,102 of NC_135661.1, read as the reverse complement.
TTTTTAACTTTGACTTTTACTGACATTTTTAACGTATATTTTATATTCTTTTAAACAGCTCAGAGGTTTTACATACAATTAAGTGACATACAAAGTGGTATACAAATTGGGTCAAATACCGTAGTTAGTTCCAATTAGTGCTTAGAACAGGTTTGAGTAACTGCTGGCTTAAAAATATATACAAGGAACAGTGGAAATTGCTTCTCTGTTCTTTAATCCACCATCTAATCCAGCTTTCCCCAACATGGTGCTCTCTAGATATTTTGGATGACAACTCTCATCAGCCCCGGCCAGTAGAGCCAGTAGAAGTCCCATCATTCCAAGCAACATCTGGAGGGCCACAGATTCTCCACTCTTGCTATAAGGAATCCCAAGTCTTTTACGTTATAATGTCCAAATTGAAGGCAGCAAAGGAATTTGCTCCCATCTGAAACACACTCTAAGGAGGTTACCTGCTGCAGAGATGTGCTGGGAGTCATGAATGCATCTGGAGTCATGAGCTTGGGTTTTGTGTCATTGGAAGGGGAGAGGAAATCCACGGGAACAGATAGCTCTGAAATGCGGCGCAAGTCAGGCTGTGAGCCATGCACGGATCCCTTCTCTGATCCAAGCCCTTCTGCGCCCAGGTCAGCCAGGTGATCTGGGAATGCTTCAAAACACACCAGACAGTTTAAAAGCAACTTGTACAAAGAGAGAAAACACACAGCCTCCTTCCACCAGCCACTCAGTTAAATTAATATTAACACACACAGGTTGGGGAGGGGTGGGGGTACAGATTGCAAGACAAACCAAAATCCTTGGCTATTCTCAGAGACTTGGCAGCAAAAGTCAGGGTCAGGCAAGATTTTGTCCAGAGGCAGAGAAACCTAGGCTACGCAAAGGTGCCTTATAACAGATCAGACTCTTTGTTCATATAGCCCAGTATGGACTACTCTGCCTGGCAGCAACTGGAAATGCCAGGGACTAAAACTAGTTATAAATAAATGTAATAAACAAGCCAATACACCTTCTGATGTACTCTACCACTGAATTAAGGTCCCTTTCCTGAAATGAAGTACCACAATTGACAAAAGTACCACAATTGACAATTGCCCACAGTCCAAAAATAACCCAGCAACTACAACAGACTTGGGATCCAGAATTCTCAAGCACTAGCAAGAATTTCCATTGTCAGCTTTGAGACATAGCAAACTTTCAAATTAGGGTACCTTGATATCAGTTGGAATAGTCAAATTAACAAGGAAACACAAACATTTTTTAGAACAGAGGACTCACCAAAATCCTCATGGGAGCCATGGGGAGGAATTGGAGCAGCTGTGTCTGGACTATGGAGAGGCTGGAATCTGATCTGCACATCCTGAAGGGCCCTGCAACATCCAGATAGATTGTTTTGGTTTACAAACTTGGCCTCGATAGGCAAACACCATGCTAAACAAGCAACGTTGCTTTGTGCAAAAGAAAACCAGTAGCAGACAGAGATTCCATTAAAACAGTGTACTCCGCTGTCACTTCTCATTTGCATCTGACACTTGTAGCTTGTTTGCTAAAGCTTCATGCACAGGTGCAATTGGGTCCCCACTGCTCCCCTGCACACGCATGCCTTGTGATCCTGCAATCCACAACATCCCCCATTAAAGAGATGTTCATAATCCCAACAACAAAATGTTTGCATTATCTGCACCTAATATTTGCATTGCATTCCAAGTGCGGAATGAGGGTTTATTTGGTACATAACTGGAATTATTTTGGTGAGAACCACTTGCATTATGATGTAACCCTTTGGTCACAAAGCCCAGGACTGCTGTTTTGGGAGCAGCAAGCAAAAGTTATCTCTGTTTGGAGGAAATGCATGAAAGGTCACTCCAGGGCAGTTAAGAGGCAGTTCGTTACCTATGGTACCATCCCATCTTGTGGGTTGGCAAAAACTGAGCCTATATGTGACAAAATTAAAAGGCAGGCCTGGAGAACAGGGGTCCTACAAAATACTCACTTGGTGTGGACACAAAAGAGTTTGATAAGCACCCCCGCTGCTGATTCTACCGCTCCAGTACCTTGAGTACCTTCTAGGAAGAAGAAAAAAATGGATGAAATTTTATTTTTCTTTATAACAATATATATATACTGCTTGGTTGTAATACAACTTCTAAGTGGTTTACAAGACATATTAAAATAATCAGTAAAAACAGAAACATTTTAAAATATTTTTTAAAAAACATGTTTTCTTCCTGTTTAGCAGGTAAAGCCTCCTTGCTCACCTTCTGAGTAAAGTAGGATAAGGCTGCTCACAGTGTAAGAAAATGCTCAGGATGGTTGCTCTGGCACAAAAGTACAAGCCTTACCTGCTCTTAGGCAGAAGGAGCCAAGGGGGTATGTACCATTCTAACACTCAACACTTGAGAAGAAAGACTATGACAGAATTCCAGTATCCCACAAAACCGTGGTTCGTGCTAACAGCAGTTTTAAAACAAACCATGGTGTGCTCCAAAGATACAATGAAACCATCATTTATACTGTGTGTTTTCTCGCCTACTTCCCGTGGAATCCCTGGGATGCTGTCCCTTAAATGCTCTGCTTTGGCCTATTGCAAAAAACTGACAGTCATTAACAGTCATCAACAGGTTTACCATACCCACTGAGTCAATCACCCATCTCCTACTACCCTCCTGAGAAAAACCCCACCCCACCCTCCCACTATATATAAAGGTCTGGTGACTTCTGTTTCAGTGTATCTGAAGAAGTGTGCGTGCACACGAAAGCTTATACCAAGAACAAACTTAGTTGGTCTCCAAGGTGCTACTGGACAATTTTTTATTTTTTAAAATATATTTCGACTGCATCAGACCAACACGGCTACCTACCTGAATCTAGCATCATCTGTTGTTTGCTTCTGTTTGGGCATCTTTGTCTTACACTGTTGATATATTGGCATCAGATTAACAGCCGAGACCAAAGCAGTGGGCAAACTGTTAGCTGGGTGGCCACCGGGAACCCAAACTGAGAGCCATTCAAGTACTTCTGTTTCCATCCAATCAGACTCCCAAACCAACAATTCAGACTTCAGTCCAAATGGCAGGTTTCAAATCAGCTTCAAACTACGGGTTTCACATTATAGTTTGTGGGCCAATGACCAATCATGGTTTACAGGTTTGGACACCATGACAAACCAGTTAAACTTTGTAAACCATGGTTTTGTGTGACTAGAGAGGCAAAGCTTGCCTAGCATTTGGGGAACCAGGCTAGCTACCAGAGAGACAGTCATCTTTCTCTTCCTTACGTTTGATGAGACACATCTTTTATCACTCACCTGCACTAAGGCCATCGGTCTCCTCTTCCGCTGGCAGGACCTCTGTATGTCTCAGCCGGCAGCGGCTGACCACCTGGATGCCAAAACTCAGGACTGGATGGGTCAGCAGAAACTCTGAGATGGAGCTGAAATAAGCTTTGCCCTCCTCCTGGTTCTGCACAAGTTCCATCACATACAAGACCTAAGAGGAAAGCATCAGGTAGATACCTTGAAGTAACGTATGCAATAAGGGGCTCTTGTACCAGGAAGGACACATGTGCACCTGCACTTTGGGCCAAGGAACAGGCTAGGCACAATGGGAGAAACCAACACACAGCCTCTCTGCAAACCCAGCATGAAAGTTGGTCAGCAGTACTGAACTAATTCTGGATTCACAGATCTTGTCTGAAAATGAGAACTTTTAAAAGTTTACACCCACTAAAAGGAACCGAATGCTTTGCTTAATCAAACAGCTGCTGCTAGCCCCAACCATCTCTTATATATGTTAACAACAGACCCCACACTCCCTAGCCTAGCAGATGTCTTTTCCTCTTGCACTCAACCTCTCAACAGAACTTGCCTACCTTTCTCTGCACATCACTCAAAATCAGGTATTCAGCTGAGAGATCCAGGCAGGCCTTCAAACTAGGAAGGACACTCATGGAGCTGAATATATCCGGAGAAAATCTGAAAATGACACAGTGAAAACAGTTTCCCTCAGATGTCTACTAATAATCTTTCTCTTTAGCGACGTCTTGTGTGCATTGCTGAAACCTGCCTTTTTAGGTACATAGAATTGCCTTATACAGAATCAGACCATTGGTCCATCTAGTTCAGCACGGTCTACTCCGATTCTCCAGAATTTCAACCAGAAGCATTCCCCAATCCTACCTAGAAACACCAGGGATGGAATTTGGGGATTTCTGCATGCAAGACAGATGCTCTAACACAGAGCTAAATCATTGGCAGGGGGACGAAGACTGTTAGTTGCCCTTCTCGGTTATCCTTCCACACACACACATTCATCACGTGCTCCTACCACGCACAACTGATGACTAGAGCAATACTTACCGGACAGTCTGTAGGCAGGTCCATGATACAGTGCACCACATCTTCAGCTCTCGATTCTGTTCTGCTCCTGTGATGAGAAACCTCCAGAAGGGAACTCTGCAGAAATGAAAGGATGGATGAGAAGGAATGAGTGATGACTAGAAAAGGCCATTTTGCTTACTCCATAGCTTTATTAATTTGTTTGCATTCACACTATTCCAGCCACGTGAGTGGGGAGTCGGGATGTGGGGAGATGTTGGCTGTGCTCTGTCACATTCCTAACAGGCCATCTCTCCAAGTCCTCCACACATTCAGGCTCAACTTCTGCCATGGGACGCCTCCTCTATCTGTGTAGGCTTCCTGCGCCATACATAACTCTCAACACGCAGGGACCTAAATCATGTGGGGTGCCTATAGAAGTAGAAAAGGCTCCCCACTGCAGGACCTCAGCCAAAACCCATAGAAGTCAAGATAGCTATGAGCCCTCAGCAACAGAATGAAGGTGGTGGGGCCAATGAGCACACCCCTACTTTCCTTCTGCAATTGTGTAGAGGGGTGAAAGCCTGAATAGCAAGCCTCTGAAAATTCTTAACTGGCAGATTTTGTCTCATACAAGTTGATGCCTCTCCTCAAAAAGAACTAGATACCAGACTCTCTTAACTGACTGGTTCTCTTTGCTCAAACCAAAGCATTACAAGATTGTGGTACAGAGACTGGACCTACAGGACATGTGAATTGTACTCATGTGGGCATAGGGAATCCAGAAGCATACCATCAGCTGCTGGGAGCCTTTGCCCATTCTCCCGTGGGTCTGCTCCCCTGTCTGTTAACTTCTTGCAAGGAGGGGGAAGGAAGAGGAAAGAGGGGTTGTTTTTTCCTCCTTGCCAGCACTTACACCTGGAGGAATAGAGGAACTATACTAGAAAGTAGTAAATGACTGATCGGTAGGGTCCTGTTACTTTATTATAGCAAGGAACCTTCGTGGGGTAAATACAGAGCAAATGTATTTATTTTTCCATACAGTCATGCTTCCCACCGGAAATGGGATATCCTTAGCAAAAAAACAGAATGATGTCTTACTCTGGATCTTGTTTTTTATGGTTGTCACAGAACAGCAAGCAGGAGAGAGGTCTACCATCATGAGGCTTCCATTCATGCAGGCACCTAGGTAGGAAATCAAAGAAATGATGACTGAGAGCCCGCTCCTTCGTAACTGCAGGCGTGAAATGGCTCCTTTAGGCAGCAATTTACTCTCAAGAATCCAAACATTATTTACAAGTGGAGGTCAGACAATAGAGCACAAGAACTTTAATAAAGCTTGAGCTCAGATGCTTTGGACTACAATTTGATCAGCCCCGGTTAGCATGGGAGAGAGGATGATGTGAGTTGTAACCCAAAATATCTGGAGAGCACCAAGAATATTGTTGTAGATCAACAAAATCATGCCAAATTGAGACTATGTTTGGAGCAAGGGACTGGGCATCTAAGTAGGCTTGAGGCACACCAAATCAAGAGACATTGAGCTTCTGAAGTTACCTTGGTTCATCCTGCCCTTCTATGTAAATCTGCCAGAATTTGACAAAGCCATCATGGCTTGCGGTGGCCAAGACAGTTCCATCTGGAGAAAGGGCTCCCTCACTCAGACGCTAGATAGGGACAGGGGAAAAATCAGCTTTCACTCAGCAATACAACTTCAATGAAATACAAAGCAATAACCTGGTTTGCACCCAAGGATAAGCTGTGGTTTATTTAGCTTAAATGTGCTTGCTTGTATGCCCAAACCCAACCTGGTCAACTATGGTTTGTTTGTGGCCAAGAAACCAGAATACTGTATGTAATCATGGTTTAAAACAGGCTTATGAAATGTGGCTTGCAATAACCATGGCTTCTTATTACACCTGAACTTAATCCTGGTTTGTTTTGGTACCCCACCCCAGACCATGACCCAGCTACAGATGCACAAGTGTTTAGAAAATGCAACCAATGTAAGGTGAAATAAGCTGTGGTCACTTTGCTCATCTGTCATCCTGGTTTGTTCAACAAAGCAAAGTTACAAGTTAGTGTTACATGTGAAAAAAACCAACATGGTTGTGATATACATGTGAATCACATTAATAACCTGATGTTTCTTTCCTTCTTTCTTTTTATACAGTGAATGCTTATCAACTTTTATATCAGCAGCAGCACATATTGCCAATTTGAGCCAAAGTACTTTCGATTTCCCAGGTGTTCAGTATGTTAAGCTGATAAAAAATTAAGACATTTGGGGGGATATATGTTACAGCACTTTTTCATTCTGTATTCTCCAGGCAACATCCTCCATCACCATCTTGGGCTCAGCTGCCATCAATGCACTGACACCCTCTGACCCTGACTATTTTAACTTCTCCCACTACCTCACGCATCTTTGGATCAGTGAAGTGCCAAGCACCTTTCCACCCACAGCAGGACTCTTACCCAGTCATGCTCTCAAACATCACGCTGTGCCCTCTCACCTCACTTCCCATTTTAAAGAGGCTTCTTTTGTCCCCAGTGCTGTTAAACCAAAACATAAAGCTGTGCAATTCAAAAAGCCCCCGTAAGCAGAGGCTGGAAGTTTTCCACCCATAACCTTAACAAGAGTGCTTCGAGGGGGAGGGAAATACTGTCACAAAACCACACAATGGAAAGGTGAAAAAGATGCCATCTTTACTTGTCCAATCATAAATGCCTGTTCTTTGCCATATGGGAAAAGCAGGAACTCAGCAACAGTCTAATAAGCCCCAGCAAACATGTCTATGATCAGGGATGATAGGAGTAGTAGTTCAGCAAAAACTGCAGAGCCAAAGGCCCTCTGCTTCTGGTCTAATAGCTCACACACTCAGACCCTTTTGCCATTGATCCCATAAACCAAGTGGATGAAGCCACAGGCCTCTTCAGAATATTGAAAACTGTTGGATTAAGGAATTAAACATACGTAACAGATGGCTCAGCTCTGTAACGGGAGACAGACACCAAGGACAGCAGCAGAACTCTTACCGTGCTATGACCTTTTACCACAATAAAGCCCTCTTTGATGCTGGTCACTTCCACTGGCCATGAATTATGATTGGCTCGGATTATATCAAGGTCCCAAACCTCTGCCTGCAAAACGAAGAGAAGAAGGAAGGACACAAACTGCATACTGAAGCTCTGCCAGGAGTGAACATAAAGTCACCTGCCATTCCAGTTGCCACCTCGCTCTGCATTCACTATCCTCCCATGAACTCTGCACCATCTCCTGTGTTTATTCCTCACAAGTACCACACCCAAAAATAGCACAACACAACCACACTTGCCAGACTTACTTAAATAAAAGCAGAGGCTGACTTGATAAACTTGTACCAGTTTACATGCTGTGAGGTGCTTTGTGCATGGATGTATAAGAACCTGGAAAATTGACCTAACCATGGGGCACATCTTTCTAATTCCTTATCTACAACTTATTAGTACCGCAATACGAACAACCGCCTTACGAAAGAAAAAAAATCAAAACTTACCCTATCCTCATGTAAGAGTGCCAAGGTCTGACTGCCTTCCTCACAGCTCTCCTCGTTCTCATCTGGGATGAAGGGACACCATATGATCCTCCGGGAGCTGTTCAGAGGAGTCCCATCAGGTCGCTTGATGTTTACCAGGATCTCCTCTCTGATCACCAAGTTAAGGAACAGCTACAAATCACTTTCCTTTGTAGTATCAACTGCTTTGTGATTTATCCCAGATGTAGTAGAAACAAACACAGAGCCTTGCATAGTCGGCTTTGGGAAGGCAGTGTGAGGGCTGAGTGGGGGGTGGGGGCATCAGATGTTGGTCTCACTCCACCCACTATGCAACAATGCAGTGTGTGGCCCGCAGGATCCGTTTTGAAGTACTCTGCGGCCCACTTGGTATGAAAAGTTGGGCCGCCCAGTGCTAGGTAGTAAACTAGGATTAAACCACAGCTTCCTGGTTTGGATGTAATGGGCAACTGTGATTTAAGCACAAGAATAATAATAACAGTAATTATTTATTATTTATACCCCGCTCATCTGGCTGGGTTTCCCCAGCTACTCTAGGTGGCTTCCAACAAAATGTTAAAAATACAATAAAACACATGTGAGATATGTGTGTGAGAGCTTGATGTCTATTCTCATCTTAATGAGCTATAGTTTATTAAGCCACAATTGTTACTGCCGAAGGGGACCTTTGAGTCACAATACAAGGATAACTTGGAAATACAAGGATTTCCTGAGTGGATAACTTGCAAGAAGAAAATATGTATAATGCTTGGGTGCTGGCTGGCAGAAATAAATACTAGTACATCTCTTTAAGGCAGGGATGGGGAAACTTTGGCCTTCCAGATTTTCTCAGTTGTCAACACCCATCAGCCCCAGGCACCATGGTCAGTGGCTAAGAATGACAATATCTGGAAGGTCACAGGTTCCCTGCCTAAGATACAGAAATAAACAGTGCCCACTTCCTATCTTGTAGTTACAAAGTTGCCTCAGTATCTAACAACACTGCAGCCATCTCCTACGAAGAACAGTACTGAGAGATAAGATACTGGATTTTTCCATTCTCCATGGCCAGGCGCCAGACAAAGAGGTTGCCAGCTTCATCCAGGCAAGCGAGCTGGTTGGAGTTGAGGTGAGCAAAAGCCAGGTCTGCCACTCCACCTGTGAAGCCCTTCAGCAGGGTTCGCTCTGCCGTGCTAACGCTCAGGACCCGAACCATTGCAGAGCCATTGCTGGCACCTGTCAAAGAACAGCAACAAGAAAATGACAGTTAAGATGGCTTAGGCAATGTCAGTGCACTCTCTACAGCTGTGGGGAAAGCAAAGGGACCTCAGCCCAACACAAGGCCACTACAAGAAGCCTAGCCTAGCCAAAAGAACCAAGTTGATGGAGAGATGCCTCACCTCTAATGGCATATGCCAGGTAGGCATTTGACACAGCAATCAGGTTACCATAGTAATATTTCTGCTCCCAGTCATACCTGGCCACTGGCTGGATTTTTACCTGGAGGGCAACAAAGAAAACAAAGAGCAGCTGAAGTGTGGAATTAAATTCAACATTTGCCAAAATAGGGACAAGGCATCCATCGCTGAACATAAAACTGTAATATCATCTATACATGCTGAGGAGAGAGGAAACAGCCAACACCTAGTTCAGGAGTCACCAATCCTGTTCCCTTCTTCAGGAGATGATGGGGACTGAACTGGAGACCTTCTGCATGGAAAGTATGTGCTCTGTGTGGCACTATGTGAACGAGTCTTTAGGGACCTCTGGGCTCTTACACCATAATCCTTCTTCCCAGGTACCACAATTCCCACTGCCCTCTCTGGTTTGCAGAAACTGTTTCAGATGAAATTGCAAGCTACAGTTTGTCATAAACCAGGAGAAGGCAGGGAGGGAATCATGGCACGTGAAAGGAAGGTGATAGGAAAGGAACTCAGGGATGTGTGAATTCTTAAGGACTTTTTCATATATCATCAAGTGGTTAAAGGCAGTGTTTCCCAACCACTGTTCCGCGGCACACTAGTGTGCCACGAGATGTTGCCTGGTGTGCCGCGGGAAAAATTAAAAAATTGAAAGATTTTTTTTTTTAAAGTCAAATTTTCGATTGGGGCGCCGTCACTAGATGACCCCTGGGGTTCCCTCCCTCCCTCCCGCTCTGCGCCTCCCTCCTTCTCCTCCTCCTCCGGGGAGGCCCTTCCTGGCTCTCGGCCAAGGCTTGGCGGCTGCCACTCACTCACTCGCTCGCCCACCCGTCCCTCCATCCCTGCACCCGGCCTCTCCCCCTCCGTCCCCGGCGCGGGGGCTGCCGGGATCCGTAGTCCCCTCGCCCTTGGGCTCCGCGCCCGCGCGGGGTGCGCAAACTACGTTTCCCAGCGTGGCCTGGCGGGCCGGGCGTTTTGTTTGAAGCGCTCTTCTCCCGGCCATGGAATGAGCGCAGCGGCGGCGGCCGGGCGGGCAGGGGCTCTTCCGCGCAGACCCCGCGCAGCCTGCCTGCGCCCCCCGGAGATCGGGCGGCAGGATGGAGCCCGGGGATCCCCGAGGAGGCGGAGCGGCAGAGGCGGAGGCTGCCCCCCAGGTAGGGCTGCGTCGGGGTTTTTTTATTTTTGCAATGCTGCATCCGCGCCGGAGGGGACGCATCGGACCGCGGGGAGACCCCTTGGCGGGCGTGCAAGGCAATGTATGCGTGCAGGCGTTGCATGGAGTGCAGTGCAATGCAATGGCAACGCGGCGCCCTGCATGCATGCATGCAACTTCCACCGGCGCTCCGGACTTGGCAGGTGAGGGGGGTCCCCAGTGGGCGGCAGAGAGAGCCGGGAGGGCGAAGGGGAGCCGGGGGGGAGCAGCGCTGCTCCCCGAGCCGAGCCCGGGGGGAAACTTCAGCGTCGTTGCGCCGGGTGTTGGAAGCGGAGGCTGGCGGGGGCCCCTCACCTGCAAAACCTGGTCGCCTCTCATATATTTCGTGCATTGCATTCATCGCCCGCTTTCTCCTCCAAGGAGCTCCCGGGGGGGCGCGTGGTTCTCCCCGTGTTATCCTCGCAACAACAGCCCTGCGAGGTGGGTCAGGCGAGTGGCCCAAGGGAGCACCCAGGGATTGTCCTGGCCAGGTGGGGTGATTTGAACCCTGCTCTCTGCCCGGTCTTCGTCCTCATTTAGCCCCCACATGTGCATGACTGTGCATGACTGAGGTTTTCCCCCCTCGTCTTGGCTATGGTGTGAGTCTGTGCTGTTAATTAATGGGGTTCTGCCTTCGGAGAAGATGAGCCAGCCCTCAAGGAGGTGATTATGTAATTTGCTAGCAATTCATGTCCCTCCCGGCGTGACGCTGCGCGCTGACATCACGGGGCTGTAATGGTGGTGTGCCTCGAGATTTTTTTCATGAAACAAGTGTGCCTTTGCCCAAAAAAGGTTGGGAAACACTGGTTAAAGGCTACATCTGAACCAGCCCAAGACAGCAGTTTGAAGCTAGTGCCTCAATCTCCAACCACACACAACCATTTTCTTGTGAACAAAGGCTTCCCATGGCAGTTAGGTTTCCCCAGGCCTATCACCACTGAACATTAGAGGGGGTGCTAATATGCACAGAAAACAGGCTATTCCAAGGCTGAGGCATGAATGCCTGCTTTAAAAAAAAAGTCTAAGAGAAGCACCACAATACTCAATCCACCCCTCCAACGTATTACGCTCTTCAGCCTCATTCACCAGCAATCCAGGCACTGACTCCTTAAATCAGGGATGAGGAACCAGGTCTCCAGATGTTGAACTCCATCTCCCATCAGCCCCATTCAGCATGGCCAATGGTAAGAGATGGTGAGAGTTGTACTCCCATGACATCTGGAAGATCTCAGGTTCCCCATCCCTGCTTTACACGCTTGAAAAGATGGCAAGTGGTACCCCAACTGGTTTTGTACATTGTCCAGATGAATCTTTCCCCTTTTACCTTGTTGCTCCCTCTAGCTTTACTGGTGATGCTAGAGTCGCTGCTGGCTACTATCTCAACATCTTTAGCAGTTATCACCATACAGGTAGAGCTATCATCTCCAGAGAGGCAGCTAAAAGAAAATGATAAGAAGAAGTCAAAACAAAAAACCTCAAAGACAAACAGCTTTTGTTATGGAGAGCTGGGAAAAAGCTAGAGATATGCCTACTGAAGGTCCCCAATTAAACAAACATGCCTGTTACTATGAAGTAGCAATTTTACCACTTGTCTTTCCTGCTGCAAATGGTCTTTCATGGACAAATGAGCATTTTACTGGAAGCAACACAAGACAGCAAACAATGCAAACCACAAGTTGCAAACCTCAATCCCAGTCATTGTCAATGAAGCCTCCATTACTGTACAAAATGTATCCCCATTAAGCTGTGTATGAATGTAGTCCCTCAGCTGTGGAGACAACACACTATCTTAAATTTGAGTGTCTCTGGAACAGAAGCTACAAACAATGTTACACAACTTTAAAGCAGTAATCAAGAAAGCTGGAAGCCCAGTCTTTGTAGGAGCAATTACCGAGCTGAGATTTTTCAGCAGACCCATGACAAGCTCTCCACTTTCTCCCACCAAGATACCTACATGACTTGCTTCTCCTGAAGTGCTCCCAGAGGAACTGCTTGGGGTACTGGCTTCGTCAAGGAAGCTCCATCTCCAGATGCTATGGGATCTGGCACCAGCAAACCATTCAGGTCTCCATTGTATGAAGTGGATGATCTCTGGTTTTCGTTGACTGAACCTAAATGGGGGGAGGGGGGGAACAGAGCCAATGTTCACATTCACGCAGCCATTTAAAGGGTCATGAAAGTTTCTGAACCATACAGTCTCCCTTTGATGGTCCCCTGTCCCAGATGAAAAGAACATAACATGGGAGAGTGGTTTCATTCAAAAGAAATGCCAAACTCTCTCTCTTTCTACTGAAACAGGAAACAAGGAGCCCATCAAGATAGTAATGTTCTAGAGAAGATTAATTAAACAAACTATTGCCTTTTAAACTGTGTGTTGGGGTTTGTTTTTTGGTATTGTTAGTATACTACATATTTTTTGTGATTTTATATTGTAAACCACCCTATGATCCTTGGATGAAGGGTGGTATAGAATTATTAATTATTATTATTAATCAATAAAAGCATGATGGATGATGACATAACTACACACAAAGACTATTTCAGCCAAAGGCTGGATTAAAAAAGAAAGTTTTAGAATCGCTATGAAAGCTCAATGGAGAGGTAGTTCCTCTAACCACTCCAGTTCAGTGAGAAGCCTCCATACTATAAGAATAGAGGAGAATGGAAGGGTGGGCAGGGAAAATGAAAATTGTGGCCTGCTTCTCTTCTAGTTTCCAAGTTTGGAAATTATAACTGAGAAGGCTCGCCTTCTAGCTGTGCCTATCCTAATGAGCCATAAGCATGGAGCCAGCAACACCACTTGATGACTAGGCTTCAACTAGGAAGGATTGTGTGGAGAAAGGTGGTCCCCAAACTCTTGATGGGGCTATATGATTTTGCCAGGACACTTAAAAATCTCTGGATAACTGCCATTCCAGATGCTGACTTCTGTTTGTTCCTGAAGGCTAGAATAGACCTGTGAAGGGAGTTAGAAACGAACAGACCACGGAATTAGAGAAAAGATAAAAAACAACTTTTCTAGGCAGGTTTACCAGTAGCAAGACAGGACATACAGGCACAGAACCTATTTCTACTGTTTCATGTGCTGTCAGAAGTGTGGGGCTCAGCAATCCTGCTGGGTAGATGTTAGAAGGTCAAAATCAATAGCTTCAGCCATCTTGAGTCAGGGGATTGTTGCAGAGAATCCAAAAACCCAGGGCCAGAGAAGTCAGCTGATGATCCTGGGTAAAATTCCTACCCAGTCCCGTTAACTGATGGCTAATGCTAGTTTCATACTAGAGTGCAGCATGGCTCAATGCCATAAAGTGAGAAGAGGAAAGGTGGGTGGGTGGGTGGCACGTAGGCAGAGCACACAATGGTTAGTTCTGTACAGACAGTGAATGGACGACAGGGGGAAAGTTCCCTCTCTGCCCTCCTCAGGCTAAGTCCCCCCCACCCCTTGCCAAGCCATAATCTGATTGCCTGAGGAGACACAGAAGGCATGTTGAGGAAAGGCAGAGCTGGCCGTTGTCAGCTGCCTGCCTCACATACGATGTAAGTTCCACCCAACCAGAACACAGGACCCTCCATGAAAATGGGGTCCAAGCCTCATATGAAAATGTACATGCCTATGGTCATAAGCTCAGGGCAGAGCACATGCTTCGCATGCAAATGGTCCCAGGTTCAATTCCCTGCATCTTCAGGTAGGGCTGGGAAAGATTCTCAATTGAGGATCCTGCCTGAAATCTGACTGGAAAGCAGTTGCCAATTTGGGTAGACTCAAAACTGAGTGAGGTGGATCAATGCTCTGGCTTGGTATAAAGCAGTGAACAGCAGTGAACGATGTCTATATATTCCTATGCTGATCAGTGAATCACACAGAATACTAAGAATCAACTTTCGCTTTCATTTCACTTAGTTTCACACTGTTTCTTGTGGTTACAGGGACAGTTGAATAACAAAGATAACGCCTACTGGAGGAATCAAAATCCAGAGCAAGTTCAAGGAAAGGAAAGTAATAGTAGCAAAGGCATCTCCTATTTTCCACTAGAATAAAGAAATTGCCTACTGCAAATTGAGTTAATATCCTCCACCCCCAGTAATTCTGCAATCAATCCACACTCTGCCCTGGGATATGTCAGTGATCTGAATATAGTAAGTCCTTCCTACAAATAATTAAGAGATTGGTGAATACTTTACAGCAGAGCCTTTGCTCAAAAGCTGGATATACATGCAGCACAGTAGGAACCAAACGCCACCATCTAGCCCAACAGAGCTGGGTGAGGTTATAGCAGGAAATGTCAACAGGCACAGTACGCTGCTCACATGAAATGGTTACTGCTGCAAGCACCATGGAAACAGTATCTCACAAAAGACAAAAAGGGAGGGATCTGGCTGGCACAGCAGAAGTTCAGATAAAAATCTAGGATGCATCCTGCACCTAAGTATACTGTATTAGTATTATAATATGTGCAGATAGGTATATCATATTCATACTAGCTATTCAGCTGTTTTTACACAAATGAAGAAAGACAACAATGCCCCCATATACCAATGTTCTTGTTCATGACTTATGAGGCTAATGCAGTTTCCAAGGCAGAAATGTTGTGATTTCCTCCTCAAATAAAATACAGCACAGCATGCTAATTAGACACACTTTACTAAAGCGACAGGTGCATTCTAAACTATCCCTTTAAAGACAAACCTCTCCCATACTCTGCACTGCAGATATTTCCAAATTTATGAAGATTCCAAAGCTACTCACTCAACTTTGTCCATCACTCCATCCCCACATCATTCTTACCACGATAATAACCAGGCAGGTCACCTATCGGTGGGGAGATAGCGTCCCAGCAAGGGCACTATTTGATTTGGCTGCCTTGTCATGTCCAGTGCAGGATACATCCTGGAGCACTGCCCAGACCTCCCTCTGGATAGGTAAGGAACCTACTCAGGCATGACTCCGGCATGAGCCACAGTCTTACCCCTACCTTCATCTTTGCCTTGTCTGGAATCAATCTCAAGTGTTTTGTTTATGTCATCCACTTGCCTGTGGCCTCCTCACACTGTTCAGATCTGAGGCAGCCATTGCTGGACACTTACGTAATGAACTAGAAACCTGGGTGTCATCTTCTTGTTAATTATATCTAATGCATAAGCTCTGATAATATTTCCCAGCACCTTCATGTAGTTGTTGAGAAACATAACTTGTGGAGTACCACAACTAACTGTGCCCCCTCCAAAAAAAAATCTGAAAGCAGCTGGGGGGGGGGAGGCATAGGAGTGGGAGACCAGGCACACCAGATATATGTTCAGTATGCAAAAATGTTATGATCTACAGCAGGAGTGGCTAACTCATGACTTGGTAAGTCAGATAAGGCCATCATTTTTTTCTGGCCCTACAAGACCCTACCAAGTTGTAAAATAGGGTTTAGATCTGACAACACTATTGCTCAGTCTTCCTTCCAGCCTGAGAGATGTAGCAAAAGCAGCTATTAATACAGAGAATTACAACTGGAATATGACTACAAAAACAAAGAAACCAAAGAATGTACATTAAGGAAAGGTCAAGTCATCCGGTATTTGTTAAAGAGCCATAGAATAACAGTACTGAATTGCTAGTTGTTCATTCTCAGCGCCAGCTTGAGCAGCCTGGCCAACCCCACCTTGCCTAGAGTGCCTTCACAATCATCTGCAGATATATGACACCAGACTCTGGGCTGCAGGCTTAAGCTGCAGGGAGAAATGGCCTTTAAAAAAACAAGCAAAGTCAAACCAAGTGCCTGCTCCATTAAAGAAGGGGGCGGGGCAGAAACAGAACATGAAGGGGGTGGGGTAGAAAGAGGCAGCCACGTTTGAAAGAAAGCTGAGCACCACACGCCACCAAAAAGAGCAGAAAGCACTGATGCAGGAGCCACAGTTGCAGAGGACCTTTTTAGTCAGATGGGACTTTTTGGCCCCAAACGGGAAGCCCCATCCTTGAGTTCTGGTTACTCAGAAGTAGGTCTCCACTGTGCTCAAGGAGGCTCACTTCCAAACGAGTAGACGCAGGATTGCAACCCCCTACCGTAACCCGGCACAACCAGACAACAAATCCCATCATGCTCCGTTGGGTTTACTCCCAGATAAGCGTGTATATAGGATCGCGACCCCCTGGGCTCTTCTCCCGCCCGTCGCCTCCCGCCCTCCTGCCAGCGCCGTTGGCGCCTTCCCGCTCACGCGGGATGGGCTGAGCAAAGGGGAGCACCGCCGCCCGAGACCACGAGCCTCATTTCAGCCGCTCACTCCCCAAAGGAGCTGCTTCCAAGGAAAAACCCCCGCCTTCTTTTTAGGGTCCCGGCCCGAGAGCCTCACCGCTCGGCCGATCCAGCTTGAGGATGTCTCGGAGATGCTGAGTCGCGTCCTCGATATCGATGCTCGCGGAGGCCATTGGGCCCCGCCAAGTCCGCCAGCAGTACCACAGCTACCGCGGCTTCCACCGCCCGGGCAGGCCAAACCCCGCTTCTCCGCCCCCACTTCCGCTTCCGGTCCGGTCATTGCTTTCCTTCCCCCAGGCAAATGGTATCCAGACGTCCGGGTTCCGCCTCTCCCAGCAGAGAATAAATACAGATAGTGTACGAGGCAGGCAGAAGCGCGCAGCAAGGAGAACGAGGGCCGGGAAGAGGGCCCACCTCGCACGTACAACCTGTGGCCTTTTAAACTGTGGGTAGCTGGGGGGTATTGTTTTTATATGTTCATTTATTATGTATGTTTGTATTTTTACTTTGGCCACCTCATGAGAAGACTCCCTGGAAAAGTCCCTGATGCTGGGAAAGATGGAGGGCACAAGGAGAAGGGGACGACAGAGGATGAGATGGTTGGATAGTGTTCTCGAAGCTACAAACATGAGTCTGACCAAACTGCGGGAGGCAGTGGAAGACAGGAGTGCCTGGCGTGCTCTGGTCCATGGGGTCACGAAGAGTCAGATACGACTAAACAATAACATTATGTATGTTTGTATTTTTATATTGTAAACCGCACTGTGATCCTCGGATAAAGGGCACTATAGAATTTAAATAAACATAATAAATAAAATTAGTCTGGGGTTCATTTTGGGCCCTAAAAAATAAAGATACAGAAAGGCGGGACAGTTCTCTGCAGCAGGAGAGGCTACAGCTTGAGCTGCAGACATACATATCCTGGACGTTAAGCCCCAAATGAACACACAGCGTCACTTCCAAGTAGTATGTTAGGTGGTGCTGCCAAATTATTATTTTTTAGCAGAATTTATACACTGCTTAACCTTAAAAACCACAGAGCTGTGTGTGTGTGTGTGTGTGTGTGTGTGTGTGTGTGTATGTAGGATCGCCCCAATGAGTGTCACTATGTTTGGGTCACAAAGTCCCAATGAATGTAATATTTGAGTGGAGACGACCTGATGTGTTGACTCCAAAACCCCCAAACCATATGAAATAAAGATGGACAACACCACTTGCGGAAGCAAGTTGAGAGGCAGCGTCACCTAAGATACAAAGGGATTTTGCATTGCAATATCATAGGATGCGCTTCTTACGATTCAGCGGTTTTTTAGTCCCCACTGTTTAGTTTTCTCTCTCTCTTTCTCTCTCTCTTAACTCACGCATATCTGTTTGTGTAGTGTGTGCGTACACACAGACAGACACGCTAGTCTAGAATAATCTGGCTATTCAAAAGTTTTCCAGTTATGCAAAATCCTTATCAGAGAAAGCACGTTGAAAATACTTACCGAGACAGGAAGATGATTTGCATACAAATGCAGGCATTTTCAGTCATTTCAAGTATATTAGGCTGCGCTCTGTTCCTTAAAAACACCCTGCATGTCAAGCAGACAAAGCTGTAGGGACAGCTTCTGTACCATCATTTTCGGCACTGCCTTTGTCTGTTGACTTTGGCCTGTTACACAGAGCCTCTGTCAATTTAAAAATACACCAACCCTATTAATATAGAGAATAGCCTGTAGCATACAGAAAATGAAATACTGTCAGCAGCTGCTGTACATAAGTAACTTGTCCACTGTTCTTGATAAATTACTTGAAATTTTTTAACTTTATGGAATTAGAAGTAATTTCACCATCCCTCTCACTTCCTTAGTTTTGCATTAACATGTGCAATAACCTGTTAAACCTCTCCCCCAACCCACAAGACATATTAAGGCAAGTTCTGCCAAAGCAGTGAAAATAATCTCTTTTATATTTCCCAACATTGTTGTTTTAAGGTTCCATATCAAGCTTGTTTGACCTAGAACATCTGCTTTGCATGCATTAGACCTTAGGATCAATCCTTTGCATATTTAGGTAAAAGGCTCTTGGGTAGTAAAACCTGGAAAACCTCCTATCCCAGCCTGGAAGAATTGCTGCCAATCAGAATAGAGGCAATGCTAGAAGCTTCATATCCACATACTAAATTATTCTGTCAGGAACAGCAACTTTCCTTTATCCCTACCCACCTCTACAAGGAAAATTACACTAGATTTCTAAATGGAAAAGCTTTCCTGGGATACCAAGCCTAGAAATGCACTAGTGTTGCTATTGTTCCCCAAATCCACAAACCACATCTAAGGTGGTAGTATCTTTCAGGCTGTGCCTCCACTAACCTTTGGCTTGTTCTGGTTCAAAACCTTTGCAACATCATTGCAACAGACAATTCACAACCAGAAATAATGCCCGTGTTCTTTTCTTTCCTCCTCAGTCCCTCTCCCTTGAATGTCATGCATTTTAGATTGTAAGCCTGAAGGGAAGGACTGTCTTATGACTGACATTTGTAAGCCTTTTTGGCAGCCCTTTTTGGCTGAAGAGATACATATTTTAAATAAAATATTTTTTATAACACATGATGAATACATACATGGACCGCAAAGGATTGCATAGGATGATGTAGTTATCCCCATACTGTGCACTGCAGTGTACATAACATGAAAATTTGCCTTAATGACCTATAGAGGCAAGTATGCGTGCCTCACATTTCATGTATTGCTATCTGTAGACTGCACGTCAATAACAAAACAGAAAGTTTACCCTTCACCAGCTTATTGCCTTCTTATCAGCCCCAGCCAGCATCACCGATGATGGGAGTTGCAGTCCAGGGAAATGGAGGGCACTATGTTGGGAAAAGCTATTCTACAAGTAGGCATGTTATCACACATCTTGTTCTTTCAGAAGTGGTCAGGATAATTACATGGGAAGGAAATTACATGTGAAGGAAAAGGGGCTGCCACTATTAAACAAATGGTGACAATATTAGGCTTGTTCACATAAAGTGCTGTCCCTTCCCTTTTATCACTAGATAACAGGGAAATTGGCCACAAGATTATTATTTCAGAGATGAGAGATGTCCTCACACAACAATCTAAACACAGATGAGTTATGCTGGCCCCCTATTCTTATGCTGCCTCATGAAGCAAGACAGCACACACTTCCTCACTCTTTTTCTGGTTTCTAGTCTTAAAGCAACAGTATTTGTTAAAGAGCCTTTATTTAAACATTTGCTGCTGGTACAATCTTAATAAGTCAAGATTATACAGTAGATATGGTATAGGTAGGTAGTGCTGTTCTGCAATTGAAATTCTGCATTTCTACAAATAGTGTTTTTCTCCCCATGTACATCAAGCATCTGCTATAAAGGAGTATGTAAGCTGCTGCAGTTTTTGGAACATGATGTTTCTACAGTCAACTGATGACAAGTTTTGTATAGAAGCGAATTCTCAGTGCCTTCTTTTGTATACCCCTCACAAAAAGGAGAACCCCACCACAATATTGACTGGATCCAAACCCTGCTGTTTTGGGTGCTGGCCTAGAACTGCAAAAATACACTTATGGAGCATGTGGCAAGCCATGGTATGTGGCTGATGGGCTGTGCTTTGGTAGTTGCACAGGTCTGCTCTATGTATTGCCCCAAAGCAAAGTAGCACTTAGCAGTTTTATGAAAGAATTTACAGTGTTTTCAGAATAAGCAGTTTAACAGCTTTCATCTCCTTACACATAATCTAGAATCCTAGATCAGGCTTTCTATCATATACCTTCTTGTAGCAGTTTATAATATCCTAAGGATGTTTTCTGCTCTGAAAACAAATGATTACAAGGCAGTTTCCATTAAGGGATGATAGGAAGGATGGATTTCTCCTTCAAATTGGGTTGGAGAACACAGCTTTTTATTGTCCTTCTGAGCAGTCTCTATCTACTGACTTTAACATTTTCTCAAATTGCAAGCCAATTTTTAATAAAATGCCATAAGCTAATGTTGTGAAGGTGACACAAGATATTGGGAAACAGTCACTCTTCTTTTATGGATGATAATAAACATTCCTCATTAGCTTGGCCAAAGAGCCCCCCTTCCAACAAAATGTTGCCTGTGAAAGACATTCTCATGAAGTTTTATAAGGCATTTTATTTTCATATGGCTATTAAGCAAAGCTCTCACCAAGACTTATACAACATCCAACTCAAAACATGGTACCCTATGATGACCTCACCCAAAGATTTTCATCTGGTGTGCTAAATTTAAAATGAGGCTATCTGGAATTGCCTCATCTTATTTAGATACAGAGACAACCATTTCCGACCATCAACTTGGCAGTGGAAGCAATAGTTGCCCGATCACCTGATTTGAAGGGTGAAGTTCTAAGCAAACTTGGCACGAAGTTCTACACATCATTGGGACTTCTGCAAACTAAACCTGTACACATGCATTAAGACATGGATGCCAGCCTAAGCCCTCTTCCACAAGCACATTTTAAATTCATGTAACTGGCTAATGTTAACCAAAATCCTTGCAATGAAGTGATGTCTATGGAACTACACCTCAAGGACCGTAAGCGGCAGCTATAATCGCCCCAAAAGCATTGGCTTGCCGGGGACAGTGACAGTCCTTTAGATCACTTCTGTGTAGGAAAATGAAAGCACAAAAAGAGTCGGTGAAGTAGAACGATCAGAACAAGGAATCCAAACCCTAACATCCAGAGCGAAGCTGAAAGGGACTTTTGTAAACCATCCAGCGGGGATTAGAAATGTACCTTTATTTCAGGATATGCTTGGAAATGCATACCTTCCTTGCCTTGGTTTTTATATTGATTTGATGCCAACTACAGCCACCTCTCAGTAGATGTGATAGCAAATCCATCTCTTCAAGAGATCTTTTTCCATAGTTGAGAAAAACACACTTACTGTTCCTCCTACTCATTGGCATATGAAACTAAACAAGTATCAGGTCAAGTGCCCAGCACAATTTGGAAATAGCTCAGTTAATCTTTAGGAAAGGCCCATGGATGCAAGTCTGCTCACCTAATACTAAGCTCATTAATAAAAATCCTATAAGGACCTGGCCATTTTGAAAATTTGTGTTGTCTCCATCGCTATGTTGTTGTAGCAAATCAGCAAAGAAAACATATTTGGAATTTTCTTAGCAGTTTAGTAGTACTGGTACTATTTAATTACTGATACACTGCTATTGGTGGCATGTGGGTGCTGCTTACTTCAGCAACAATACTAGGATAATTCAGGACATTATCCGAAGCAAGTCACAGGCAGATGAAAAAAGTAGTGTGATTGTACTAGGCTAAAGTTATAGCTCGCTTTAAAATGGCTGTCCTGGAAGGGCAACTCTTTAAACAATTCATAATGATATACGGACCCATGTCTTGAACACTAGAGGAAAAGCAAATGGTATGAATATGCCAGATCTTGAGAACTTAGTGTAGAGAAAGAAGCCTAGAAGCCTGGAAAAAGTACATTCTACATTGCTGTTTTTATGCATGGTCTTCCATCTATTTCTGTAAGAAGGACTGAAGAAAATGATTGATGCTCAGTGTAATGATCTGCTTTACACTTAAGTAATTAATATAAATCCGTATTATGACTTTCAGGGGAAGGAAATGTCTCAACTTTCAGATATATGGAGCAATTGTTAAGCCTTAAACAATGGCAAAAATGTACTACAAAAGAGCTATGGAGACGTTAAGAACTTCAAAGTTCTGCCGAGTCGTGCGTTTCCAGGCTAGGTATTCAGATGTATAGCTGAAGATGCAAGAATCTAGTTACATAGTGAACATCCAACAATGTAAACTGTTAAGAAAATTTCATGGTTTTATTGTATAATGTAGCACTGAAACATCTGAACAAAAAAAAAAATCAGTATCTCAGCTGGATTCAGGCTGCCGTTCTTTCCTTTCCTTTTGCTTCTTTGGGCTATTAGAGAAACTTGTCAGTACAGAAACACAACCTTTTGCATTACGGATGCTTCCCGAGGCATGCTGGTAAAAACACACATTTCCCTTGTCAAATGCAGCTAAGTCTAACTTCCAAACATCATGCACAAGGAACTCTTCTAGTGACACAACATAAACTCTTCAGAAGGGCATGTCGCAGGTCTTGCTTGCTTGCCGTGGTGTTGCAGGTTTGTGTATGATATTTGGAATGTTCCATGAATGTGATTAATATCTGTAAGGAGGAGAGGAGAAAAGAAAAGTACAGGTGCCTCGGGGATGCTGTCTCAACCAAAGTTGTGCAATGCTAGCCTGAACATGTCATTGGTGCAAACCCAAGCATCATTGATGTTCTTTAATAGAAATATCTGGTGGAATCCCATAATAGGATCTTCATCGGCCTGTGAAGACAAAATAAAAATAAATTTTAGAAATTCTCTACTACAGCAAATGTCTAACAAGGCAAATTCCTGCAGCTGGTGCCAAATGCTGTCATGCATACTTCACCTGTCTGCACCAACATTCAGCTTTCAGATTTATCATGTCATCCCTGTGCTAATGAATTAAGGTAGGCAAGATTCTGACATGCATTTTTGAGTCTTAATGATGCAAAATTACAACGGCATGGACAATACTCAAAGAGCAGTAGAAACATGGAGATGATCCATTACCATTGTAGCAATTACTGCTGCACTACAGATAATGTTTATGCTTATGGAAGTTGAGAATTATAAGCTTCTTGAGAATCAATACAACCCCTTAACATCAATTTGAGGAGGTAGTAGTGTGTTTGAGAGTTCAAGGTTAAGTCCTGCTAAAGCCAACAAAATAGGCATAAGGTTTAGAATGTACAAAAAGATAGGGCAAAAAAAATGGGATGGTGAGTGGTGGTCAAAAATTTGAAAAATGCCATGTCCTTATAACAATCACTAATATATTTGGCATAAGAATGAATCCCTTCAAATAGGAGGAATAAAGCCATTACAGTGACATTCAGTGGGGAAAGGCTGGTAATTACTGACTTGTTCACGTCTTCTAGAATATATAGCAGTACATATAATGTTGCGTTTCAACTCCATATAATTTTTCTGCAGAATTCCATGGAGCAGTTAACTGTGAGCTAGTTTGCTCATAGTTTAGAATAAACTATGGTTTAATGCATGAGCGTAGCCAGGATTTATTTTAAGGGGAGGCAAGCATTATTGCCGGGGGGGGGGGGGGGCAGAACTGAGCTATCTGTGTTGCAATTGGGCACTTAAGTATTTTTCATTTATTTACTTGTTGTGCCCCTGCTACCTGTGTGCACCAGCACACTGCTCTTAAGTGCCTACTCTGCTTCTTCCCTGTTCTTGCTGGTGCCAGGGATGAAGCAAACCTACATGTCAAATATTTTTAATAACTAGAACTATGACCCTTATCCAAAAGATGGTTGCACTCAGTAGATTGGCTCCAAATCTAAAAATGCACTCTGCACTCAAAAAGAAATATAACCGGATCTAGATTCTAAATGCATACCTGTCCATGCCATTCACACACACAATCTCCACTGAAGCTGAAACAAGTGGGCAAAAGTGGCTTCAGAGTGCCACAGAAGAGACATATATAAATGCTTCCTAAAAAGAAAGTACTTTTGCATATCCCTGACATTTGTTTCTCCCTCTGATTATTAGCAACCAAATCAGGTAAATGTAGAGGCCCCACAGACCCATGCTGTACATACCAAAAGCCATTCTTACTGCTGCAGTTTAAAAACACCTGCTAAATCCTTCTTAAAACCCCACTTTTTCTGTGAAGCCTTTGTCTTAATTCTTATCCCTAACTGAAGCAAAACCTAAAATAAATACATTTGCTCACCCATTCTTTGCCATTTCCCTTTCCCATCTCCTCCAACACTCTTGTTATTTAAACAGTAAACGTCCTGAAGCCCAGACCCAACTGTGTTTATGAGCTGCACATTTGTGGTGCTTTAAAGTGTAACCTGGCGTTTCCGTGTGCAGCTCTGGCTCGCCAGAGCAGCGATGTCACGCTGGCCACGTGACCCGGAAGTGTCTCTGGACAGCGCTGGCCCTCGGCCTCTTGAGTGAGATGGGCGCACAACCCTAGAGTCTGTCAAGACTGGCCCGTACAGGCAGGGGTACCTTTACCTTTTAAAGTGTAACCTGACCTTGGCTTAAGGGCATTTTCCTGATCTAAGAGGAATCTTGCACAGATATACCTACAGGCTCTAGCTCAGACAACTCCAAACACAACAAGGTGAGTGTTCATTGTGTGCCACACAGATGTCCTAGATTTCTAAGCAATGCTAGATCTAGGATGTTAGGCAAGCAACTGACTGGCATAAAAAGTTATGCTAAATTAATTCCGCAGCAGCTGGTTCCAAGTGGAAAACTCCATTTGCTCAATTCAAAAGCCACAACCCTGAGATGAGCAGGATTCTCATTCTTCAACCCTGCTTTAAGAACACACAAGCAATGTCCATGCTGTTCAGACTGCAAGTTCAACTAGGATACAGGAGCAAGCAGTGTGCTTCTTACTCAGTGAGGACTGTGAAGATCAGAGGTAGAAGGCGCCCAGAGGTTAAACATTGTGGAGTGCTAGCCTGAAGACTTCATTGGTGCACACCCACGCACCTTGTAAGCTTTTCAACAAAAAGGTCTGATGGAAACCTAGAATTTGGTCATCATCTGCCTGAGCAGAACAGGAGAGAAATCATTACTAAAGTGATAGGCTCTGTAGATACAGAATGCCAGTCTCCTTGCAGGATTGCATTATGAGTGTATTTACTGCACTTAGAAAGAATGTTCCAGGCATGCAACAGGTACCTCTACTGCTGCCAATTACTCAGGAGCAGTACAATGAGGACAAGGACAAGCTTAAAAATTAGTAAGATAATTTCAGTCCACATTAAAGGGACTACATTAACTTTTTTCCTGGAGGTTTTTGTAATGGGCGATTCATATAATTTCATTCGCAACAATAAATCTTCCAATAGCTTACAATAAGCCACATGCAAACCATGAACTAAAAGCCTGCCAACTAAAGTTGCTTATCTGTGAAGCTTTGAACAGATGAAGCTGCCTTATACAGTCAAACTATTTTTCCACCCAGCCTTGCACTGTCAGTTCCAATTTGCAGCACCTCTGAGGTCTTTCTCATCCCTAATACATGCAATCATTTGAATAGCAGGTGTCATTGGCTGAACCTAGAACCTTCTGCATACACAATACTTGCTTTACCATGGAGTTTGGGCCCTTTCAATTTTATTACTAGTATGAAGATGCCAAGTAAACTCTGAAAGGTTAGCATAAAACTTACTAGAAAACAGGTGTTTGTCTATAAAGCTACACGAAGTAATCTTTATGTTTAGAGATTAACTTTCTCCTTTCCAGAATCTATCTTCCTAAATGCCTTCATCTGCCAAGTGATGCAACAAGTATGCACTGATAATGAATACTAGTGATATCACACTGACTACTCTTTTGGACAGGGCAACATGCAGAAGATATAGGAAGCACCACTGATCTGCACTTTCCCAATCTGCCTAAAAGTGCCCGGGAAGATGCACATGATTCATTTCCGGCAAGACATAGAAGTGAAGCCCTTTCTCCTTGCATCGCTTCTGAAACAGCATTCAGAAGAAAAGTATACAGTGTTGCCTCGCAAGACGAAAAGAATCCGTTCCGCGATTCTCTTCGTCTAGCGGTTTTTTCGTCTTGCGAAGCAACCCATTGGCGGCTAAGCGGATTAGCGATTTAGCGCTATTAGCGGCTAAGCTGTTAAAAGCCTATTAACGGCTTAGCGGCTTTGAAAAAGGGGGGGGGGAGCAAAAAAAAAAAGGGCGAGACTCGCAAGACGTTTTCGTCTTGCGAAGCAAGCCCATAGGGAACTTCGTCTTGCGAAGCGCCTCCGCGACGGAAAACCCTTTCGTCTTGCGGGGCATTTGTCTTGCGGGGCACCACTGTATAAGCTTTATCTTCTATGATAAAAAATCACCCCATCCATACATTAATCCTTCTACATAGCCTCTGTATATAACAAGAAGATGTGCATTCTTTTAGATTACTGCTTCACATGTTGGCTTGAAAACCTGTAAACGGGCTCTCGTTCTTGGGTGGGCTAGCCTAGATGCTGACACTTATGTCAGCCATACTTCTCAGACATCACACAAACATCAGTTTGAAATGGATCCCTCCTGCATAGGACTCCCTCTACAAGGACACAAACTCTACATGCCTTGAACTTGTTTCAGAGTGGTGCTGACTGTGTATCAGTATCTAGGACAGTGGTGTCCAAACTTTTTTCAAAGAGGGCCAGATTTGATGAAGTGAAGGGCCGTGAGGGTTTTTTAAGGATTTTACCCCAGGAAATAAACTGGGGCCGAATTAAGCCTCCAGATTAGGAGGCCCCTGAAACGGACTTTGGACATGCCTGATCTAGGAGGTGGAGCTAGATTGTTTCTCCATGTAAACCTCTTTGTGTGTTTACACTGAAGGCACAAAGAGGACTTCCCTCCAAGCACAAAACTGCTAAAGGTGCTACCAGTATCGATGGGCACATGGAGAGTAATGTCCACCCCTTGGTTTTTTTATGCCACTTTTGCAGGCTTCTCTTCAACTCTTGCAGTAAAGTTAAACTCGTAGCAATTTCCAAAGGGGTAGTTCCAAAGGGCTGTTGCAGCAAGACTTGTAGCAGCATCTTAAGAGACAAACTAATTTATTATAGCATAAGACAGACTCAGGACCCACCTTTAACTCCAAGCATGTAATTGGGGACCCATTTCTCAATCTTTTTCCATATAGCTGCATGCGGTGGTACTGCTGTTGCAACCCACCTTGGACCAAGCTATGATCCAGTAGTGGGTCCTAACCCACCAGCTGAAGAATAGTGGTGTGAGCTGTCATGAGCTACAGCCCATGAAAGCTTTTGCCACAGTATATTAGCCTTTGAACTGCTACAAGATTCTTTTGTTGTTTTTACATTCCTAGCAGGTATTATGAAGTAAAAGTATTTTGAAGCTGGATTACATGTGGGGCAAAGTGTGTCCATATGCACTTAACACAGGCCCAGAGACGGAAAAGTTCTTTGTGCCTCCTTCCGATGGGCTGTGTCAAGGGATAACACTTTTGCTGTGTGACGCAGTGCTTACCAAAGTCCTTGTGACCAACATTCCAAGTTCAGTGTTGCCAGACAGTTTTCTTTAAAGATGTCCAACTGAAAGTCTAAGTTTTCAGAGAATAGCCTCACAACCCTGCCTGCTCACAGGTGTATTTCAGTTTCCAAGGCAGCACAAGATAACAAGCTTCTTTAACCACGGCTCCACCTAGAGATTTTTGTTTAAGCTCCTCTGTCAGAGAGGGAACAATGCTATGTGTTGGTTAAGGCCCCGGCTCCTTTCCATCAGTTGTAACAAACTTGGTGACTCATTTGGTTCCTCCCCTCCAACTGGTAGCATGAAGGCCACATCAGTCAAAACAAGCCACACCCACATCAGTCAAAACAAGACATAGGAGTATTTAACGTTTACAAAGACAATGCAACATACAGTGGTACCTTGGTTCTTGAATGGCTTAGTTGCCTAACAAATCGGCTCCCAAACGCTGCAAACCCAGAAGTGATCCAGTTTGCGAACGTTTTTCAGAAGCTGAATGTCCAACGCAGCTTCCGCTTGAGTGCAGGAAACTTCTGCAGCCAATCAGACGTCGTGCCTTGGTTTTCAAATGGTTTCAGGAGTCGAACAGACTCATGGAACAGATTAAGTTTGAGAACCAAGGTACCACTGTATTAGAGGGGAGGGACGGGGACCCCTCTGAGAAAGAGCCCTGGTCATTCAGCTTCCATGACCCAAGCAAAAGTAGGTCTGTTCACTTGCAGTGCTAGAACAATCTGCCCTAATGGATTAGACCTGTTTCAGATGTAATTGTCAAGCTGTGGTTTGGCAGTCATGAACAGGCTTTGGGCTCAAACATACCTACTCCCCCCCCCCTTTGTGCTCTAATTCTCTCCCTCCTTGGTTTGAGCAAACCATAGAGTGGGGGGGAGGAAGGCAGAGGACATGTGAGCCCAAAACTCACTTGCAGTGGCTAAACCCTGAACCGGTTCTGAAATTGGACTCCAACTATTCCTTTCACAGGACCAAAAGTTGAAAAAAGCACTTACCTTAAGCTGCCCAACTACCATACTGAGTATACAGCTGTCAGGCGTGGGCTGATGGTCTTGCGCTGTGATACTGTGCTGTATTTTCTGAAAGGGAAGGCTCTGTAAACAGAAAGAGAAAAAAATGTAAAGTTTTGCTTAAAATTTTTATGGTTAAGCTCATCTGTGAAGCAATCTGTGGCACCAAGCCAGGTTCTTAGGTGTTGAATTAATTCTGAAAATGCAAGCACCCTGAAATGTATTCATTCAATCGCTGACCAGTTTTTTGTTTAAAACAGCATGTGAAAGGTCAAGCCAGGCTCCCACATTTTTGGTCATCATGGTAAGCATGCTGCTGCTTTCTTGTAAGCAATTCCTCCCAACCTTGCAGCTGCGAGGCAGTAATTGTACTAGCAGTTTCATGGTGATTCCCACCTCCTCCCTCCCCTGCTCCAAGGGAAGCTGATGTGTGTTTAAGCTGCTGCTGCTGCTGCTGCACTTAGGCTGCACAGCCAACAAGCCACCCTCCCACCTTATTTCCAGCTCTAAACTTGAAGCTGGGGAGGGGAGCAAGGAATTATTCCAGACCTGGTATAGAGTGTCATGTGAAATCAACAACATAGGAAAGTGCAGTCATATTTTTTTGTCTATTAAGGTTAGGCAAAAATTGTGGACCTCTGAATTCAGCCCTGTTAAGGAGAAACTCACCTATTCCAAAGGGTGTTTCTTTTGAGCTCCATTGCTGTTCTCATTCTGGACAGAGTACACACAAAACAAGGAAAGAGAACCTGTAGCCTCCAGATGTTATAGATAATAAGTCTGGTTGTTCATTATCATGCTGAATGAGGCCAACAGGCATTCAGCAACATGTAGATGGTTGCCAGAGACCACCATTGCCTCTCACTTAGGAGAAGCTTTATCCTGAGACAATTAGCATGTTATAATCCCAGAAACTGTTGCAAGGCTGTATCTGCTCTCAGTATACAATATAGACATGCGTGCAAAATAAAAGACACTGTATAATCACTTGTTGTTGTATGCTTAAAAACTTAGAACCATCTTTACAAGCATCTGGAGGGCTACAGGTTCACCACCCCTGCTTTATATAGACTGCAACTACGATGAAAGAGGATGCAACTGTGCTGTCTGGAACACATGCAAATAAGGTTTTGTATAGCTAGGTGGCTAACAGACTGAGCCACCAATCAGGATGCCCTGGGCCTTCATCTGCTTGGAACTCAAGAGATAGCCTTAGGCTAGACACACCTCCTCAGACTTCATCTGCAGTCTGGAGATAATAAAACTGAACCACTTTACTGAGTTAGCACTAGAACAAAATAATGCATGTGAAGCACTTTGAACATTCAAGTACACTATATAAATCTAAGGGTGTGTTTTTTCATCCTCACTATCACTGAGTCCAATGGGACTTACTTCGTAAGTTAACTGTGCTTTACATTTCTGGAACTGAAATCACTACAATTTCAGACAGGCAGATTAGAAATGCAAAAGGGTGCAGCCTAAACCTGCTTCCTATAAATAATACAACAGAAGTTAACACCAGAACTTGGCCTGCACCAAAACGCAAATCTTTCAAAAAGAATTCTGAGCTGAACAGAAATGTCCGGCAATGAAGAACACAGGAACTTACTGAGAGTTTTTCAACAATAGCTGCTTTGCCCTGAAATTGTTGTCCTTCCCATGTAAGGCATGAGGCATCTATCTGAAATTATTAAAAGAGGAGGGAGAGGGAGACGGTAAAAATCTGCTTGGAAAAGTAAGATTTCATTTTGCATAAAGAAAACAGCAATAGTTATTAAACTCTCTCAGCTACACACAGAAACAGAGAGCAGTAAGTTTGCACCTTTTTCAGAAGGGCTAAGCACAGGCTCAGCTGAATCAGAGGTTGGCTCCATGCCAAAGACATCCAGCAAATTTTGAGTCCTAGTAGTGCAACACAGCAGGCAACACCCTCCACCCCAATCAGACTCCTTACTTTTGGCCCATACAATAAGGCTATATTTCGTAAGTATAGGGTATATATTTGTTCTACGCAGCAACCATAGACCCAAAGGCCACATTTTGCCTTCTAGAAGCTACTTATTGCTTGAGAGCTGTCCATCTAGGAGGTCTACAATTTGGCCTTGCTGAACATGCCAAAAAGTGCAATTGCCAGGCCTCCCCACCTGTCAAGACCTTACCGCCAGGGTATTTAATTTGGGGAAGGCCAATTTTTTTGGTGGGGGGGGGGGAGTGCAGGCCATTGGACTCTACTGCCTCAGTGCCTTCAAACTGCTTAATCCAATGCTCTCTGTCTTAGCTTGGAACAGGAAAAACTAGCAGGGTATGCATTTGTGCTGAAGAATCTTCACCCACATCTCCAGCTTCTAAGTTGGGAGGAAGCTTGGTTGCTCATCATGCTTACCACTGGACAGTGCCACACTTAAAGCTTGCCATTTAGAAAATGGGCTTTTGCAATTTTGCTAGGAAGCCAATGGGTGGGGTGGAGGAAGGCTGTGGTCTCCCATCTTTGCTCCACTCTTCCAGCCAACTACCTCTTGGTCAAAGATCTATAGTCTAACCTCTCCCTGTTCTTGGACTCTCAGCTTTCTAGCTCCCATCTACTTCAGTTTATACAGCAAATCTTAGATAAATCTAACACTCTTTGGTAGCTTATACACTGTATGGAACTAGGAATGACCAAAGTCAGTCAATCACCATTTTTAAAATTGTCATTCCAATAGCTTTCATGGCTTTCCCTTGTGAAGCATACACTATTAAGAACAAAAAAGGCAGCTGTTGAGGTCCTTCATTTCCTTAAAGTTTTAACAATACAGAATGATGCAAACTGTCATTCAACACCCACATAAAAAAGAACTGCCAATTGTTCAGAGCAGCTGCGATTCACTATTTCATCCAGGAGCATTTTCCAATTGGATCTGCAATCTCTACCACCTGCCATTCTTCACCAGAACCTTTGGAAGTGAAAATTGACCCGCCAATATAAAACCAGATCACCTGCTAGGAGTAGAAGTGATGTGGCCTGGGCACAGGAGTTATAAGTAGCATTTCATTCTCACATTATTGCAATATGCTTAGCAATCATCCACATTTCAATATGGCTAGAAGTCAAATTCTAGCAAAAATGCCATTTTTAATTCCCTCCAGAAAAATAATTGTCAGACAAAGAAAGAATTTCCCACTTTGTTCCCTGGTTTTCTTTGCTTTTTGGTACTCAACCCTTAAAAATTCTGAAAATCCCTTTCAATTTATGCCATGAATAGTGCTAGAGTATGGACGGCATCTAGTAATAGCAAAGTATGAATGCTTGAGGTAAAACACATGCTTTCCTGCCAACGAAGTTTAGAGTCCTATGTGCATGCGCATCACTCTTGCATTCTGATGCATTCAGGCAGTCCCTAAATGCACTTAGTTCTCTTGAAACACTCAGGCAATGCCAACCTAAAGGTCAGGTACAGCCTCTAAGCTATATACAATGTATTGAAGTGTATTTTGAACCCTCCCCAAGTTTGCTGACAGGAACTCAGAGAAAAGACAAAAACTGCATGTGTAAAAGTTAAATCAGCACTGTGCTGCTGATCACGTTAATCTAAGCATTACTAAGGCTTCATTTCTTTGTTTCATATTAACAATTCATCCTGTATTACTGATCTGCCTAGGAGATCCTAGTTTATTTAGAAAGGCAACTGAACATCTAGAGTGGAAATGTCACCATTTATTAGAACTCTGGTTTCTCTTTGGAACAGTGATATGGAAGGAGTGGTCGACACAGCCACTCCCAAGGGCCTCTCCAGCACTGCAGAGCATGCTTAGACCCTGGTTTTCCAGGGAGTTGTGGGTGAAGCAGGAGGTAGCGAAAACAGACAGAGCACAAATGGTTTAAGTCTCCTAGCAAGCGTGACGTTGTGCTGGTGAGTGTATAATCATGCCTACCACATGGCAATGAAGAATGTTTACTTCACTGCCACAATTGCATCCTCTAGTAGACATCCAGCAGAGCTTCTCAGGGTGGCGAATGGGTTGGCAAAATCTACCCCTGTTGGAAATATATGAACCTTCTGAGGCCTGCTGTGACACATTTTACAGCACTTTTAAGGTAAAGTCATTCACATTCATTCTGATTTAAACAATAATGCTTATACAGTATCAGAGGGAATGTCTGGAGCACCATTTTGTCAAATTGTGGGGCATTTATTTCGGTTGCTGCATGCTAAGAATTTGAACAAGACGCCTGAAGCTGTTCAGCCAACTAAATCTGCTCTTGATCCCTGCACTTCATGCCTATAAATGCTAGGCAGCACCTGGCACTCAGAGGGAAAAACAAGCTCCATCGGTCTGTTCCTCCCTAGGTTTGAGGGCCAGAGCGTGATGGCGTCTTCACCCAGCGGTATACTGCGGGAGCAGTGGGAGTGTCACCTGTGATATACCACCAGGTGAAGGCGCCATGCTTTGGTAACCTCACATTCTTGACTCCTATAACTTGCTTTACTGTAGCTACTGTAAAATGAGGCCACTAGAATGCCGAGTGGTGCATCAAATCAAAGTCATAGAACATGTTGACCAATCGATGGGGTAGGTACTTTTCAACTGTCTAGAATATCTAAGCAAGTAATTGACTGAATAAGACTGCCTATTTATAACTGTGTATGTCAGAAGCGGGAAACCTTTGGCTCACCAGATGTTGCTGAACTACCGTGTCCATCACCTCCAGCAAGCATGGCCAATGGCCAGGAATGGTGGGAGTTGTAGTTTAGGTATATCTGGAGAGCCAAAGGTTTCCCACACCTGATGTGTATCATTTGGCAAGTAAACATGTCCTTGCCTTAATTCTCTCCCTGATAACAGGATTGCAACCTACTTCACAGGGCTGTTTGCAAGAGTTTGTAATGGACAAGCACATAAATGGGGAGGGGGGTGTTGGAATAATTGAGCAATAGTTTAAAATAATCAAGAAAAATCTGCTGCAATAGCTACTTACGTATATTGCTCCTAACTGAGTCCTGTCTGTATCAAATAACTGGTAGTAATGCTGTACAAAGCTGGAACCAATCTGCTCCCAAATAGGCTTGTCTCCCATTCTGAATCCTCAGTCGGAGCCAGCAACTGAAAAAGAAAAAGCAGTGAAAACTGACAGCCCAGGGCAATGAAAGACTGTAACAATACAAGTACAATAGGCTGATCTTTTACCAGAATCGTCCAAATTTTTCACTTAGCCATGATTTTCCTCCCTGAGGATTTGAGCATCACACTACAGAGAACTTTCTCCAGTTTACATTGCTGTAGTGCAGGAGCCTGACTGCAGCATATTTAGGCACCAGCATTAAGGCACTCCTTGGTTCATACCATGACACAGAGGAAAAGAAAACTATGGCTCTTAAAAGCATGAAACGTCTGCTCTGTAGCAGTACCCTCCTCCTTTGAGCATTTTTGGCCAACATACAACAACCAAAATTAGAACTCAGAATCCAGAAATGTATCATACAAACTAGTGACATCAAATTGTTTAGTTGTATTAATACAGATGTGCAATTCTCCACACATTTGAAACAAGCAGCAAACATTCTCAGCTCAACTGGTAGAGCATGAGACTCTAAATCTCAGTATAATGGGTTTGAGCCCCACACTGGGCAAAAGGATTTGTGTACTGCAGGAAGTTGGACTAGATGACCCCTGTGGTTCCTTCCAACTCTACAATTATACAGTTCTATGATTCTATTACCAAGTGTCAACCTGTTGGTGGCCTTCATGCTCACATATGTCACCGAAGCACCTTCAAGTACTCATCCTGGCTAACTTGAAGCTGGAGTAGGCTGCCAAAATTGTGCTGTGTTGTAGAAGTACAGTAGTGTGCTCAAAGCTTTCTCTGTCCTGTGTCCTTAAAAGGCTCATATACAGGAGTCACTCTTTTTCCTTTTTTTTGCAGGCCTTGACAGCCAAGCAAAATCAATTTGTGCTACAACCTTGGCCTCCAAGGAAGAGGACAGGGCCTTCTCTGGCATCATGTTGAGCTCAGGGTCAGATGACACCACAGGGATAGAGCCTCTGCCCTTCTCCACCTCAGCAGTCAGCTGGGGCTCATCCCTGCTGCTCTGAGTCACATATATACACAAACAGCAGTAATATGTCTCACTGCTTTCTGGGTACCTGGAGAAGTAAGAAAACTCTGCCTCATGCTGCACTGAATTCAGGCACATTCAAAAAGCAACAGAACTTATTTGGGAGCATCCAAAGCTTCCTTCCACCAGGTCAAATTATCTAGCCCAAAATTGTCTTCTTGGATTTTCCCTGAACTCTAATATTCAGAAGGGAAAGAAGTCTTCCTGGTGCTGTGCTCATACCAAAAGCAAGCTAGAAAGTATATTGGGGGTGGAGGCTATAGCTCTTGAAGGCAGTGTAGAAAAAGAGAGCATTTCTGTGCACACTCCGCTGCCATAGATACTTGTTATATTTTCCCTGCCTATCACAGTTCCTCTGTCTTTTCTATAATGCTGGATATTGTAAAGGAAGGAAGCCAAATAACAGCTGCATTACTGAAATATAGTGCAGTGCTCTGGAAATCTGCCCAGCCTAATAGCAAGAACAAAAGGTGACAGTGAACTTGTATGTCCCAATTTTTTATGATAAAGCAGAGCCAAACACAGAAGATCATAGGAGTCCATTCACTATCTATTTGCAAGACTGTTCCAACTCTACAATTCTGTATCACCAATTTGGACATCACTTTCCTTCTGTTGACTTAGATCAACAACTTGCTACAATGTAAACTTCAAGGCAAAACTTTAAGAGTGAGGGGGAACTATGCATTCTTCTGAATGGCAGCAAACAGAAACACACCTATTTATCGTGTAAGCAGATCACTAAAGTTGGAAGGTAGATGAACGGAAGATCAAGGTAGATGAACAGAAGATCAAGGTAGATAACTCTCCAAAGAGGATATTATGGTTTGGCTGATTAGCATGGGTAGCCTCAAGCATTTCCTACAAGACCACCAAAGCCATTTAAAGTGCTTGGTAAGAAAAAAGGATGAGAAGAAGAAGAAGAAGAAGAAGAAGAAGAAGAAGAAGAAGAAGAAGAAGAATTTGGATTTGATATCCCGCCTTTCACTCCCTTTAAGGAGCCTCAAAGCGGCTAACATTCTCCTTTCCCTTCCTCCCCCACAACAAACACTCTGTGAGGTGAGTGGGGCTGAGAGACTTCAAAGAAGTGTAACTAGCCCAAGGTCACCCAGCAGCTGCATGTGGAGGAGCGGAGACGCGAACCCGGTTCCCCAGATTACGAGACTATCGCTCTTAACCACTACACCACACTGGCTCTCCAATAAAGACTGGCTCTCCGATAAAGGACCAATTATTCTAGCAGGACATGCACAAAACATTTAGATAGGTCTAATGTTGATAAATGTTTGAGGCATAAAAGGAACAAAGTAGAAAGCTAGAGAGATTGATGAGAGAAAGCTCAGGGTAAACAGCTAAACTGTCCAATGTTTTCTGAGAGCAAGTACACACAGCTTGACTTGCACATTCATTTTAATCTGGGATTAATGTGACCATGGAAACATGGTCAGTCAGTTCTGAGGTGGTGTTCAGAGTTTCTGAATAGACATCTATTCTTTAAAATCCTACATAGATCCAAACTGAGAGCCAGCATGAGATTTGTAGGCATTTGGGCAACCAATTAACCAAGCTTTCTCCCACCCTGGCACTGATAAATATCAACATGATCTAAAAATTCAGCAGTGAAGGGAAACCAAGACCCATTGGTAAAGCTAGCACACGGGGTGGGAGTGGGGAACCCACGGGAACCATGAAAGTATCTGAGCAGACTGAAAATGGTATCCTAACTTGTAACTAAAAAAAAAATTCCTCTGGGTCAGGGATGGTGAATATGTGGTACTTCAGATGTTGCTGGACTGCAATTCCCATCATCCTTTACCATTGACCATGTTGGCCAATAACATATGGAAAACCACAGGCTTCCCAGCCCTGCTCTAGACAATGCTTTGACAAACTTCAGCCCATAATAGAAGCAGTTTGCTCATCTATTGCAAAGTAATTGTGCTCCCTTCTTGAATGAAGAGCTTTCCTAACTTATTTTGATGAATCCATGTACCAAACACAATATCCAAGTGTTCTCAACTGCCTCACCTCTGTCAGTCTCTCTTGTCCTCTGTACAGTTGCCAGATAGTTCTAAGATGTTTTAGCTGATTTCTGGGAGCCTGTTACTGGATGGTGTATTAGTTTCTGGTTTAGATTATTGACGTACTTTGTTACTAACTTAATGTGGCTTGCCCACAGCCCTTTAGATAGAAAAGAAAAGAAGAAACCTTAATGGTATAAATCTACTATTACTTCTCTTTTTAATTTTGGTTCTTAAATAGCAGTTAAAGGTCAGTTTGCAGAGTAGGCCAACAACTTTAACACTTCTCCCTAGGAGCAATGCAGATTGTTATTACTACAATAACTCCTTGATCCTTACCAGGAGGTGGACCCAACATGTCAGGCACTGAAAACATAGTGAAGTCTGATGCTCAGATCTCAAACATAACAGAATTTTTTTGTTTTTAATTTACAGTCATACCTCGGGTTACAAACACTTCAGGATGCGCGTTTTTGGGTTGTACACCGCGCCGAATCCAGAAGTACCGAAATGGGTTGCTTCCAGGTTTCAGCACTTTGCGCATGCGCAGATGCAGCGCTGCAGGTTGTGAATACTGCGGGTTGTGAACGTGCCTCCTGCACGGATCACGTTTGCAAGCTGAGTGTCCACTGTATATCTGAATTCTAAAAAAGTTTGTTCTTTTTCTTTTTTTTACACAAATACAACATACAAAATCACATTGGTCACTTACATGATAATGAAGTGTTACTCTAATATCTAGTGCTTTTTCTCATTATGCAAACAACCATGGCTAGCGATGGGGTACCTGTAGCCCTTCAAATGTTGCTGGATTACAAATCCCATCATTCTTGACTATGGGGTATGCTGCCAGGTTCTGTTGAGAACTGGGAATACAACAACATATGGAGGGCCAGGAGGTTCCCCCATCCCTGAGGTATCTTCAGCTCTCTATGCCTTTGTGGACCAGATAAGTGCCTCTTCTTACGGTATGATTCTCATTCCCTTCTACCTGTGCATTAACATTTAGGGTTAATATTGCCTTGCACAAAAACACTGGCACCTTTCCTCATCATAAAATCACTTCACAATGTGGTTAAAATACATTTCAGGATTAAATGAAAATGCAACTATGAGAAGCATGCATATCTAGGGTGGGGAATATTTGTGGCTTCTTAGGCCAGACCCTTATCAATACTGATGGGGAGGAACTACCAACCTGTCAATCACCTGACATCACAATGATATCAGGTGCAAAGTGCTGCTAAAATAGGGTGTTCTTCTCCTTTGCATTAACAGCAGTTTGAACGGAATCCAGCTGAAGTAAGCAGGATTTAACCTAAGTTCATCAGCTGAAGAACAGGTATGCCCAACCGATGCATGATTTAACACCGCCCAACAAAAGATGTTACAAGTGATATCAGCTGGTGAGGGGGCTGTGGTTTGGGGGAAATGGCCTCACCAGCCAACTTGAATCCCCTGGTGGGTCAAGGTTGGCCTGTGGGCCTGAGGTTTCCTACCCTTTCTTTACAGCACCAGTAGGTTCTAAACTGCTTTTGAAACTACTATATATGCTTTTGGAGAAAAAGTGGGATACAAATGTTATAATAAAATAAGCAGTAACATGTTTGACACTAATACCCTTCTCAACCTTGCAAATAAGTCCACGAACATTAGCTCACAACATGTTTTACTACCTCTT
This sequence comes from Podarcis muralis, assembly GCF_964188315.1. NCBI lineage: Eukaryota > Metazoa > Chordata > Lepidosauria > Squamata > Lacertidae > Podarcis > Podarcis muralis. The sequence goes on along the minus strand of NC_135661.1, from coordinate 45,525,477 downwards.
CTGTTTATTTCTGGGCATGGTAGCATGTGCACTGACTACATATTGTTTGGATCACAGTAATGTGCTATCTATGAGGCTGCCTTTAAAGAGCTTTTCGAAACTTCAGCTGGTTCAGAACGCTGTACCTGGACTCGAGTAGGGCCTCTTATAGGGACTATGCAATACCACAAATACAATACCTTCATCACTACCAATTCATTTACAGGAACAATGCAAAAAGCCTGGGACAATATTACTTGAAGGACTGCTATCTCCAGTACGAGCTGACACGAATCTTGAGATCTTCCAAAGACACCCTTCTCAGTGGCTATACAGGCATTTAGCTTTTGGATTAGCTGTTTTTTTAATTTTTTTCCTTAACATGTTCAAATATAATTACTGTTTGCTGTTTTATTACTGACTAATTTTATCTGGTCTTATTTTTATTTTATTGTTAGGTTGTGGTTTTCCCCCAAACTACTGTATTTTTATTATTATAAGCCGCCTTGAGTGCTACATGTAGAAAGGCGGGATTTACACTGAAATAAATAAATAAATAAAAGGAAAAAGAATCAACCTTTATAATGCTTCTGTGCCTGGTTGCCTGGAGGAGATTCATATTCGCCACAGGCGAGTGGCTGTTCTTTCTAAAGAGCAATAGTCCACTCAGTAGAAAACCTCAATCTCTTTCATTCCTAATGGCAGGCAAAAAGAACCACTGTTTTAATACTGTATTAAATTGAGTTAATACTGTATTGTTGATACGATAACAAGAATATAACTTTCAAGGATAAGCACAGGCTAGGGAGAAATTCAGTTTTGTAAATGTATCCATTACTGACTTGAAGCTGTTCTGCTGACATTTTGTTGACTGGAGCGTATGTTCAAGAAAAAAAAAACTACTGTTCATTTTATTTCCTACCAATAGTACATGACATAAGCATCATCTTAAACACTTGGATTAATCATTGTGACATCCTATAGAATCTACAAATGCTTACATTCAAATCTGTATTCATCACAGTCCTATCAACAGATAACTGCATTGTTCCTATGCACTCTCCTCCACCAATTACTCACAATTGCACAAGACTAAGGAGGAATGCCTCACTCACTGTGGAGTTTTATCAGTTTCTTGGTTTCATTTGTACTAACAGAAATCATAAAGTAAAATTTGTAAGTTCATTTTTCAATTTTAGGAGAGCACTACATTGCAACACTGAAGGAGGAACACTGCAACATTCATAGCTATTATTTTATATTTAAAATCCTGCAAGGTCAATGAAATGGCAGAGGCACCAATATGGGTTGGAGGTAACAGTTTCTTCATATAAAAAAAACTTTTTTTTTAATTAAACACCTAGATGTGCAATCCTGCTCTTCAATAGTATAACAATGAAAAGAACCGCTGCCACAGCATTAATCTATTATGGATTAGCCAGCTATGTGCAGTTCATAGATTTTATTTATTTTTTAAACATGTTTGTGATTTCTGTCTCTCCAAGATTATAACTACTCAATAAAATTCCAATAAATTAAAACTTTTCTTGGGGGAAATCCACCCTCCTTTTTGAACTCTGAAGAGGTAGGCTAAGATGAACCCCTCTGGAAGGCAATTCCAGAATGTAGGGGCCATGACTAAGAAGACAATTTCCCTGTATCTATTCTTGGATAAATGGAATATGGAGGAGTCCCTGGCAATTGTAATGGGGAAGCAGGTTCAGAGAGATGCAGGCATTCTAGGTCACTCTGGCCCCCAAACATACATGTTGCATACCTATGCCTAGCATACTAGCTCTTGAAATGAACAGTCACTCATATCTTCTTAGACAACTACTATTCATTCACCTTTAAGGCACCTTTTCCAATAATGCCAGTTGCCTCATAAAATTGAGCAGCATGTTACAACTGTATCAGGGATTAGGAATTAAGATTAGGAATATTTTTCCTGTTGAGGGTTGCATTTCATTGGTGCAATATGATGCATGATGGTGGTAGATGGGACCTGAGCCAAAAGTGGGCAGAACATGGTGAACTTGGTCACACAGTCAATCCAGGCACATCTCTACCTGTCCCACACTTGATGTCACATATGATAGACGTGGGGCAAGTGAACACAGTTGGAAGAAAACAGTATTGCAGAGCAAATTTGGCACACTGGCTGCAAGTTCTCCACCCCTGATTTATAGGAATACATTTTATTTCAATGCTTTACTTGTCATTCTAACACTGATGATCAGCTGACTGCTGCAATTAAGTGGTATATACCTCAATAGACTAGAAAAGCCTTCCCCAACATGATGCCATTCAAAGACTGTTAAACAACAATGTGACGCCCTTCAGAAGCAGTACCTATCTTTCCTAACTACTAGGCATGCAAGCTGTGATGCATGCAAGCTGGGAGTCCAATATGCAGGGCACTAGGCTGGAGAACGCTGACCTAAAATATCTCATATATCTTCCGCACTTTTAAGAATTCTCACATATCTGCTTGCTTCCTACCCCCATTCAATAAAAAAATCAAACATCTCAATATCCTAGAAAACTGGTGGCAATTTCTAGGTACTCGATTGGGGGGGCGGTATTTGAGATTTATACCCCAGCTTTATTTCATCATGGAAGGCAACATACATGGTGGTCTCTTATCAAGGGTCTTACTAGACAAGACTGTTCTATCATAAGTTCTCAAGGCCATGCCTTGGGACAACACTCTTCAAATCACTTAACTTTTCTCATTTTCCAGCACATAATAATTAATGTCAATCTACCTTGGATTTCATTAACTTGGATACTTTTGTATCATACATAGTTTTTGTCATCTTAGTTTTTTCTTTCATAACTACTTAATTAATAATTAATCTGAAACAGAATTTTTTTTAAAAAAACTCCTTCAAGGATTTCATCAGGTCAGTCCAATGAATGGATCAGTCTTACTAGCAGGCTGGATTCGCACTCACTTGGGAGTTCAAAAACAAATGACTACACTTTTGTTATTTACCTGTAGTTTTCGATATATGCTTTGTCACTGGCAACTGGAGATAGCCCTCACAGACCGTCAGTGAACCCCTTTAGTACATTCACTGAGAAGAAACTTCCACTCAGGTAGGTGGGACTAGGGTTGCAGCCTAAGTTTTAATGAACCGCTTCCCTTCAAACAAATTTCGACGTGTAGGGCCTTAACGTTTTTGACAACCCGCTACTAAAACCTATTGAAATATCAGGCATTGGCCTATTGTAAAAAGGACGCATTGGAGCAAACCCTGTCCGAATTGCAAATAGCAATTAACAAATATAAATTTGGGGAGGGGGAGTTCTTTGCCCAAGGCCCCAAACTTTCAAACAGTGCGCTCCTGGTGTATCCAAGAAAGAATCAAGAAGCACGTAACGGAGAAAGCGCACACGTGGGAAAGGGCGGATACATTCACACATGCACACCCACATGGGTTTATCACCCCCTAAAAATGCGTGGAGAGTCTTACACGATCCCATGCTATTAATCACTAGCAAACAGGGAGAGGAAGGAGAAGCAACAGAATTCAGTGGTAACTCAGGAACACACCCTTATCCTCGCCCTTCCCCAACGCCTAAGGCCTCGAAGCAGCCGAAGAGAGAGGCGGGCGGGCCGGCAAACAGGCGGACAGACAGCGCCCAGGCCCAGCACGGGAGTTTGAGAGGCAGGAAAGAAGCCCCGCTACTTCTATGTCTTTCACTTCAGGTTTCCACCTCAGGCGTCTCGCAGTACTCACCTCGCAAGCTCGCCCTCGGCTAATGGCGGCGGCGGCGGCGGCAGCAGAGGCGGCGGCCCCGAGTGCGGCCCGAACCCACTCAGCGCTCCCTCTCTCCGCGCTTCGCCCGCCCTCCCCGCCTCTTCCGGCCACGCCCTCTGGCGCGCGCGCGCCAGCCATGCTGGGAAAAAGAGTTCCACCCGCAGCCCTTCGACTCCGGGACGCCTCTGAAAAAGGGGGAGCACTACAACTCCCAGCATACAACGCGCGGCAGGCTCTCCGGGCAAAGCATTGTGGGGGTTTGTTTTGTTTCAAAACGGTTTGCGGACGCAAAAAACGGAGAGCGACGCCCTTCTGAAGCACCAAATTTACTTGACTTGACTTATAAATCGGCGGGATGCAGGCAGGATAGCTTTGCTGAGAGCGAATACCTTCTGTAGCATACATTTTGCCACATGCAGCATGGGGTTAATGGCAGATGCCGTGCCTGCAGGATGCCCCGCATCCATCCCTGGCAATCTCCCGCCACATAGGATCAGGCATAGGAACATCTCCGCCGAGCATACTGGACAGCAGCTGTCAGCCAGAGCAGACGCACGCTATGTCATAGTAGTTCAGCAATGGCAACTTAATATGTTGAGACAGGATGAACAGTGCTTTCTTTGCTCCACAAACGATGCCTGTGTTTCATCTGTCACCTGGAGAACTAGAATAATAGTATAATAATAATTAAAAACTTTGCTTGTGTAAAATGGAGTAAAGGCATTTGTCGAAATTTATCTTCCCAACACATTTGCAAGTATATTGTTAGAATTATGGAAGTGAACCACTTGAAGTAACAACAGTACCACCTTTGTTAACTTGGTGCCCTCCAGTTGTTGGACTGCAGCTCCCATCAGTCCTAACTAGTATGCTGACTAAGACTGATGGGAGATACAGTCCAGCAACATCTAGGGGACACCAGGTTGGCAAAGGCAGCATTAATGAACCTATGCTGTACAGACAACATTATGTTTATCTGTGGCGGGATCCACCACATAATAAAATGTTTAGTAACACCACAACTTTAATTAAACCAAGGGTAGGGCTGGCCTTATAAAAAGGTGGCTGACTTTGTTGCAGGGGGTAGCAGACATAGCTGTCAACAGTCCACAAATAATAGCCTCTTAGAGCGAAATATACATCAGGAGGCTTAGTTTGGTCAGAATTGAGTATACACTTCTAGGTAAAGGTAAAGGTACCCCTGCCCGTAGGGGCCAGTCGTAACCGACTCTGGGGTTGCGTGCTCATCTCGCTTAAGAGGCCGGGGGCCAGCGCTGTCCGGAGACACTTCCAGGTCACGTGGCCAGCGTGACGAAGCTGCTCTGGCGAGCCAGCACCAGCACAGCACACGGAAACGCCGTTACCTTCCCGCTATAAAGCGGTACCTATTTATCTACTTGCACTTAAGGGTGCTTTCGAACTGCTAGGTGGGCAGGAGCTGGGACCGAACGATGGGAGCTCACCCCACCGCGGGAATTCGAACCACCGACCATACGATAGGCAAGTCCTAGGCACTGAGGTTTTACCTACAGCGCCACCCGTGTCCCACAGCGCTACACTTCCAGAGTTAACGCTAAATACATTACTTCTGGTAAATGAGCCACTATAGCTGCTAGAGGGGTGTAAAAATTTGTGTCACGGGCTTTTTTGTCTACCCATGTACTATTTGAATCCAAAGGGGCACATTGGCTGCCAGATGTGAAATTTATATAGCTGCAAAAGCTGCGGCTGCTGAAGAAACCAGAGATCATATTGGCTGGGAGTCCTGGAAGACCTGCTCCACCTGGCCTGGGAGAGTGAGACCCTGACGACTCCAGCTACAAAAGCTGAGGCTGCTAAACAGACTCTCGGGCTGGGGTATTGTTTTGTGGGGGTTGCTGCTTTTGTGTTGTTGTTGTTGTATTTTTATTTTTGATTTTGTTGTGATTTATGTGGAAATTATTCAGTTTGGTTTTGTATTTTTAATGCTTAATTTATTGTTTATGACTACATTTGTTATGGTGTAGCTATGTATTTTTTTCATATTGTATGCCGCCATGACCATGATTTGGACTGTGAAAATGGAATTATGTGTGTATTTATCCTTGTGCCTTCTGAGTCCTCTCACCATCAGCAGAGAGCAGCGTAGTGTTGTGATCTTCCACCTGCACTCAGCCTACATCTCATATTTGTATAAAGCAGAGATGGGTCCAGGAACCAAAAGACTACTGTTTGTGACAGGGAAACGAACAGGAGAGAGAGAAAGGCCAAACCCTGCAACCTCCCTGCGAAGGGAAGAGCAAAAATGCTAGCACTTGACCTAAGGGCTGCATAACCATCTCTAACCAGCTCTAAGATTCTATGATTCTATATGGATGCTTTAGCTGAGATTCCTGCATTGCGGAGAGTTGGACTAGATGACCCTTGGGTCTCTTCCAGCTCTAAGATTCTATTATCTTGGCATGCCTAGCAGCTTTGCTGCTACAAAAGCAAAAGCAAAGATGCTGAGGCTAACAGGTGATGTCTACCTTATCTCCCTGTTCCTCCTGTGTACTGGTAGTTAAGTCCTGCCACTCCGTGAAGGGGAGACAAGAAGGACGAAAAAGCGAAAATGTATGGTGTGGGAGGTGGAGCAGGCTGGGAAAGGGGCACAAAGCACAGGCACTTGGTGACTGTGCCATGTGTCAGCCCCTCCTCCCTTACTTAGAAGCAAACCTCCCTGAATTTAATGGGCCTTCCAGCCAATAATGCTTACATAGGGCTGTAGGCTTTGTTATGGCTAGATCAGATTCTTTTGAATTTTTCTTCTGAAAGAACAGAGATTAGCAGCTCATTTTATTACATTGCTGTTTCCCATCTGACCTCCATTACAGAACCCTAAGGACTCTAATGTGGACTTTTGGGCACCGACTGACCAGACCCAGAACTCCTTCACTTTAGCAATGTGGCTGCCCCTCACGGTTTCAGTCAATGACTGGGATCCTAATCCATGGCAATACAGGAACCTGAGGCTACCCATGTAGTCCAAGCAGAGGCCAAACATATGTTATAGGAGGGTGGAAACCTTAGACATTATGCATGTAAAAGTATAGGAACACCGTTCACAAAAATGTTGTCTGAATGTCCAGCATAAATGTAGTCAGGAAAATGAAAATCCAGTATAGCTGCAAGTCAATTAGAAACACCAAGTCAGGCAAGAAGATCCATTATTCCACTGTACACAAAAAAATATGACACATCACTAGGTGTCAGTTCACATTTGAGAAAGAAAAATGATGAAATCATATTAAGAATTATGTGGAGCCTGGAAAAAGAGACTTGTATATCAACCTGTTCTGATTAGCAGAAAGATAAAATACATGTGTCAGTTGCAACCATACGTACGCTTCATCACCTTGTCGTGGTGAGTGGGCTTGCACATTCCTATGACCCTTGTGAGCGAAGCCGTCAGAAGTCTTGTACTCCCAGCAGGGTGAACTAAGGTAAGGTCAAAGGGAAGGAGCTAGACAAAGAATGAGCCAAGAAGTCCTCAATGGCAGAACAGGCAGAAGATAACAAGCAGTATGTTACAAGGGTTGTGAAGGTGGATGAAAGCTGCAGCAGATAAGAATCTACCAGTCGTCGTGATACTCATGCCATCAGAATAGAGCATTACTGCGAAGATTGTTTGTTGGTCAGTGTGCACTGATCTACACACATAAAGCAAATTCACTCACAGGCGTCTTCCAAAAATCCATCCCAGATAACAATGGCTTTCCAAGTGAACCATTCACAGTGGGATCAGGTGTTAAACAGGGTTGTGTTATCATCCCAACTCTACTTATTATTTTAATCGCCTTGATCCTACACTTTGTTGAAGTGAAACTCCCCACTGGAGTAAAAATCATGTATTGAACAGATGGAAAGCTCTTTAATCTGAGTAGGCTGAAAGCAAAGAGTAAGGTTACCATAACTTCTGTCATAGAGCTTCAGTATGCTGATGGCAATGTAGCATGTGCACACTCAGAGAATGACCTCCAAACCATCCTAAATATCTTCACAGAAGCTTACAAAAAGCTTGGCCTATCGCTCAACATCCAAAAAAACCAAAGTGCTGCACCAACAAGCACAAAACAACCCCTCTGCAGCGCCACAAATCAAACTCATTGGTGTAACTTGGGAAAGTGCTGAACACTTCTCCTACCTGGGCCGTTATCTTTTCACAAGAGCCGACACTGATGCTGAAATCTAGCATCGCCTGAGCTCTGCGAGTGCAGCTTTCTCCTGATTGAAGTACAGAGTGTTTGAGGACCAGGACATTCGTAGGGAAACCAAAATGCTTGTTTACAAACCTATTGTACTACCAACCTTACTTTATGATCTTATTGTCAGTTTGTTTGGCCAGTTCCGGCCCATCTGGAGCTGACACTACGGCTCATCTTGCTTTGAGCCCAGCAGAGCATAATTCCAGTCCGCAGAACGAAAGGATAAGCAGGTATGGTGCTACATGCAAACTTTATTTACAAGCTATGCTGAGAGCATACAAACATACATCTTGCCTCTGTGAGACGCAGAGAGCAACCACCCTCTCGACACAAAAGAAACCGAGAGAACACTGAAAAACAGGAAACCAGTCTCCCATTCCCGTGGGAATCCAACACTAACGTGGACTGTGGAATGTAAACAATGTCTTGTGACTGCAGTTGCTGCTCAGTGAGGGAAATAGAAACCAACACTTATAAACGCCATCTCCAACTCCTCAAAATCCAGCAAGTGTCTCCGAAAATTTTTAAGTATCACTTGGGAAGACAGGCAACTAATGCCAGTGTACTGGAAGAAGCAAAGATCGCCAGTGTCAAAACAATGATTCTTCAACATCAACTTTTTGATCTGGTCATGTTGTTTGGATGCCTGATTATCGTCTTCCAAATCAACTACTCTATTCCAAAGTGTAATGCTGATAGTCAACAAAAGAGTTTTAAAGACTCTTTCAAGGCAAATCTTTAAAAATGTAGTTTAAACACCAACAACTGGGAAACACTGGCCTGTTTGTGCTCCAACTGGAGAACAGCCTTTACCAAAGGACTTTGAAGACGCTCAAACTCAGGATGAAATTGAGAAATGTGCTCAGAGGAAGGCATGTTTGGCAAACCCTCACCATGATCCACTCCCATCCCGAAACCTATGTCCCCACTGTGGAAAGACATGTGGATTCAGAACGGACTCACGGTTATGACCGTGTTCATGGAAGACAATCTTACTCAGCTACAAGTGATCACCAAAGAAGAAGACCTTGCAAATAAAAGTCTCTTAACCAAGTGAGATAGAAAACAAAACAATGAAATGTGTTTAATCAAAGCAGAAACAATCAAATGCCATGGAGTAGGTGGAGGAAGAAAGAACTATTAGATGTTACAGACAAATTACAGACTGCAGTACTGTATAACAAAAACAAAATATATTTTATTCAAATTAAGCATATTTGCTAGCACCTCAGGATAACCAGTAAACTAGAACAGTCCAACAGATAACCAGTCCAGTAATCCAAGCAACTGAACGTATTTTAGTGCATAATGATGGTAGAAAAGTACCACGACTTGTCACAACACACTTTCGAAACACTCTCAGCCAGCTAGAATGCACCGTCTATTTACAAAGAAAGAAAAATAGTGTGCTGCTTAAGGTCTCAACAGATGCATACAGAGCAGTAAATTTGTCTGTAGTTTTCTTCCCCACTTCAGAAGTATGGGGGGGCAGCACAGAAATCTGTTAAGATTGGAAAAAGAAGATAGTAGTTAAATAAAAAAAATACTAGTTACAAGCTGAATCATGTTCTAGCAACTTCTAGCCAAATAATTTGATACAGTCTACTATCTTGTTCAAACAACAGACCAATTCCCCAATGACTACAGCAGAATATCCATGAAATCCAATGAGGTTAGAGTTTATGGTGTGCTGCTGCCTCCTGCAATAAACTGCGGAGTCAATCACACCAAGAATTGAACATGTCTTACGACCTACAGTATATATACTCAGACGAACAAGGGACATGTAAGAAATAGGTTTTCTTTATGGTATTTTTTCAAGCTTTTTAATTGTTTGAGGGAATAATCTCCCCCTCTCCATTTTTAAAAAAATATTTTCTTCATTGCTTTTACTGTTATTGGTATATACAACGTATATAAGTAATACAAGCTTGTGGTTTCTATTTGAGATTTGTTATATAAAATATAAAAAATACTGTAACAAAAAAGAAAGAGAAAAAAAATGGGGCAGATGGCCATTCTGACACTAGCCAATCCCTGCCAGTCACAATAGTTTCAACCAAAGGTATTTTTACACTTGAAAATACAAGCCAATCTACATGCCTACAGTTGTAATTTTTAGTTATGGGTTTGATAAACTCAAAAACTCTAGCTATTGCATTGTGTTTTTCTTTCTTTCTTTGTGAAATGAGATGTTCTGGCATTCTCTGCATAGCCATGCAGAGTACACACACTGTTGTGGACTCTTATTTGAAGTATATCATCAACCACACTGAATACAATAATCAGAAGCATCTATTTGGTGCTACACAGACATACAAATATTGGTGGGGAGGGGGTTCATCTATTTCTGACAAAAGTGAATCAGGCTATAGGGCAGGCTGCTCTCTAATCTCTTTCCATCTTCATATCCATGGAGATGCAAACTGGCTCATAAATATCTGAAAAGTACAAGTGTATCTCACAAATTTATCAGTCCATGGTTGTGACATTAACATCTTCCAGGTTCTTAACAGAGAGTGTTAGAATGCTAATTTATTTAGAAGTATGAAAGGTTTGCAAAGCCACTGTAACTTAACCTCATTCCTCTTATGCTAGCCAGATTGCATCCCAGTATATTATATGTGAAAAGGAAAGAAACCACACAATACTGGTTTATACAAGAGACTACTGAATCATTGCTGAAGTAAAAGAAGCAGTTGTTGAATGCCATGATGGGCAGGGAGTCATCCAACTATGGCATGGCCATAATAATCCCCTGAAACTAGAAACAGAAAAAGGGCAAAACAGCAAATATAACTGCATCCTAGGAATACAGACTCCAGTTGCCCTCTTTAATGATTAAGAATGAACTTGGCATCAAAAATGGCACACTCCATATCAGTAGTTTGTGGGTGGGGGATGACAACCCACATTTTTTCTCTCTCTCTCTCTTTCCATAACGAGAAACAAACAAAATCCACTGATGGCCATGGTTTCTAAGGTGTTGATCACCAAGACATTTACTGCAGAATAATCATAGGAAAGTGCCATGACTTTCACTAGACTATTCCAGAGTAAATAATTTACAACCCGAGTGTGCTTGTGTAGAAAGTAACTGTTATTGTTCCTCAAAATTAGCTTTGCACTAAATTTAATCCCACTGGTGACTGAAGCTCATAGCCCTACACCCGCCCACTTAATGGAAACATCCAGCTTTATTAGAGACATTTTCCCAGCAATGCTAAAAATGGACCAGCTCTCACAGAATCAACATTACTGAGAGTACCAAAGCAGCTGCTGTCTGCTACTGTGCTTTGAACAGGACATAATACGAGTAGAGCATCAGCTGATAACCAATAATCCAGACTGTACCCATCTTTTTATGTATATAAAAATATTGTTGTAGCCAACTCCTGGTGGGTACTTCTCACAGAAAAACATGTAAAAAGTGAGTGTGTGGGTCCAGTTAAGTGTGGGCCTGCTCACACACCACCCTGGGCTTCCTGACAGGAGAAGGAAATGTTGTCAGTACATAGTCAAGAACTGGTGATTTTGCCTGTCACAGTGTAGACCTGACTGAAAGGGACCAAAAATGTATCTTGGGCAGCAATACCACACCAAGCTGTGGAGCACCATTTGTCCTTGCTACAACTGCCTGCCTGCCTGCCTCCACCCACCCACCCACCCCCTTCGTCCTGTTTGGGCATTTCTTGCCACTTCTGTTTGCAAACAATACCACACAGGTCGATTTGTGCTCGGTCCCCTGCCCTACATGAAACAAGCAACTTGAAGAGCAGGACCCCAATCCTAAGGAGGGCACGTATGTCTCAGAGACCATGGCGCTTGCGAGCCACCCCTCCCATGCTGGCAGCATGCAGCAGGCGGTCCTTCTCCCGGATCTCCTCACGGAGTTGGGCTTCGGACAGGCGCAGGCGGCGGATGCTGCCCTTCATCTCCTTCATCTTCACCTCCAGCAGAGCAATGATGTCCCGCTGCTCGTTCAGTTTGCGCAGCAACTCCTCCGACGTGGTACCCGACGACAGTGAGTAGGAGTGGTCTGGCGGGCTGTCCACCAGGGGCCCGTTATCTGTAAGGAATGCCAGGCTAACAGGGCCCCCGATCATTGCCCCGGGGCCTCCCAACATCGCCCCTGGGGCCCCGAGCATCGTCCCAGGGCCTCCCAGCTCCACCTGCACGGTCAGGTCCATAGGCTTCACATCATCTCCTGCGCCTCCTCCCCGGGGCACACCTTGCCCAGCCGCGGCGGCGGCAGCAGCTCCCTCCTGCAAAGCGAGCAAGACCGCGGCTTGCGCGGCGGCGACCGCGGGCGCCTGGGGAGGCGCGGGGGCGTGGCGTGCGCGCCGGTTCCCACGGGCGCCCTTGCGCTCGTTGACGCCCCGCAAGGGGAAGATGGTGGGCACCCGCACCAGGTAGGACTTGCGCCCGCCGGGGAAGTGCTCGGAGCAGACGCGGTGGCCCGTCGTGGGCTGGAAAGTGCTGAAGCATCCGCTCACTCCGGCCCGCGACACATTCTTCAGCCAAAGGCGGCGCAGCTCCGCGTCCTTCGGGAAGGTGTAGAAGTGGAGCGCCTTGTCTCGGTGCGAGTTGTTGTAGCAGCCTGGCACGCAGCACGTGAACCCGGGCATGGTCTGTGTGGTGTTTCGCTGCGCCCTCCTCCTTTCCCTCGGCGGGCCGAGGCAGCCGGGACTACAGATCCCACAAGGCCTCCCGATGCCGAGTCCCAACGACAAGGCGAGCCTCCTCCGCCACCGCCACAGTAGACCGCTCTCCGCAACAGCGCCACAGGAAACGGAACTACCCGCCCCACAAAGCACCGCGCCGCCGCCGGAACTACGTTTCCCACAAGGCACCACTGGGCGGGGCAGCCACGGGAGTGTTTAACTTGGCCACAGAAGAGCGGGAGAGAAAGCGGGATGGGGATTCCACGCGCGCTCTGCAACTTCCCACAATCCTCCGCGAGCCCCATAACTTTTTTGGAAGGCGGCAGGAGGCTTTATGAGGCAATAAATAAATATAAATAGTTGGCCTCTGTTTTGGCTTGTGCCGTAATAATATTTGTTAGTCTTTAAGGTGCCCCAGGACTTCTTATTTGTTTGCTGCAGCAGACTAACAAGGCTTCTCGCTGGAATTTATTTCGAGTCCTGTGCATGCTTACCTGGGAGTAAATACAATTGAAGCCAATGGATCTTGCGTCTGAGTAGACGTGGGTAGCATTGCAGCCTGGACTGCGTTCACACGATACTGCTAAAGTACATTCTTCACACGTATTCTGGGCACTGCAGTATACCCTTGGAGTTGCAGTTCCCAGCCTGAGAGACGGTGTGGTGGTTACAGTGTTGAATTAGGACCTGGAAGATCAGGGTTCTAATCCCTACGCAGCCATAAAGGTAAATCACTATCAGTGTTATAAAAATTTAGGCTGCACACACATAGCAGACACACATTCCACAGAAAACCAATCTTTCACCCATCAACATTTAGAAAATATTCCCTGAGAAAAATTACACTTTATTTTAGAACATAGAACAATCCCAAAAAGCCATCTTAGCTCTCCTAATGAGACTAAATATTTACTCTGTAGAAGGAAATATCTTGGAGAAACTTTTCCCAACAGCTATTTCACTTTCAAATCCTGACTTAAGGGCATATTTTGTGTATGAATGGGGTAGGCCTGTGCATTTTTAAAAATGCATTTCTATACTGCTGCTTAATCAAAGTTGAAGATGTGGATACACCCTAGAAATTAATAACTGCTAGGATTTTGGTTATTTGTGGAATGAAGGGATAATGCAAGCTGCAAAGGAATTCCTGGGCTGGGGTATTCATACCAGTCTGGCTGGCTGGGTGAACAGCAAACCTGTTAGCATGACAAAAAAAGGTGTTAATAAGACATCAGAGAAGGATCCTTTGCCCTGGGGAGTCAGATGTCATAAAGGTTCCCTGGGTAACTGTGTGTTTGAGTGGATAGGAAAAGGGAGTTTTGAAGCAGGGATTCCTGGGAAGAAGAAGGAGGAAGAAGGGCTGAGATCCATCTTGGCCAGGCAAAGGAAGGATTGCTTGCAATGCCGTAGGCCATGCTGTAAGATCTTGACTCCCTCCATGCAGACTGAAGGTGTAAATAGGTAAATAAACCATATTTCTTAAAGCACAATGGTCTCTGCTGTGTCTTCTATTATCCAAAGGAACACAGACCCTGTGTGTGTGCCTGAGAACCCATGGGCTATTGCCATCGCTCGACAGATAGAAGAAGAGTTTGAATTTGATATCCTGCTTTATCACTACCCGAAGGAGTCTCAAAGCGGCTAACAATCTCCTTTTCCCTTCTTCCCCCACAACAAACACTCTGTGAGGTGAGTGGGGCTGAGAGACTTCAAAGAAGTGCGACTGGCCCAAGGTCATCCAGCAGCTGCATGTGGAGGAGCGGAGACATGAACCTGGTTCACCAGATTACGAGTCTACTACTCTTAACCACTACACCACACTGGCTCTTTTGTAACAATATTAAAAGGCACAATAATATAAAAAATAAAAACTATTACGTATTAAAAATTAAAAGCACAATGTAACAGAATATAATGCAGATGCAACAGGCAAAAAAAGAACCAGAAGTGAAATTACATATATGCAGGTACCTTATTAACTGCCCATACTTTTGTGCTTTTAGCACTTTTAATTAATTGGTTGTGTATACACTATACCTTTTAAGCTGATTTGAAGAACATTATTTACGTCAAAGAATCCTGGGCACTTGTAGTTTGTTGAAGGTTGCTGAGAATTACCTCAGTGAGGACTAAATTGCAGTGCCCACAATTCTTTGTAGGAAATAATGTGTTTCGAACTACAGCACAAGCTTTTGTGCACCGAAATCCACTTCAGCAGATTCAGTAATCTTCAACTGGCATGCATGCATACACCCACAACCACCCCCACACAAAGGTATGTGAGGGAAATGTAAAAGTTAAAGAGTTAAATACAGTAGCAATGAAATACAAAAGGCACCAGGCTGTACATCATACATTTAAACCATATTTCTTTTCCCAAAAGAATCATGGGAACTATAGTTTACTCCTCACAAAGCTACAGTTCCCAGCACCCTTAGCAAACTACTGTTCATAGAACTCCTTGGAGGAGAATAGTGTGCTTTGAATGTATTGTGTGTATGCAGCAAATATCAACATGGCTGCAAAAGGAGTACAGTGGTACCTCAGGTTAAGAACGTAATTCGTTCTGGAGGTCTTTTCTTAACCTGAAACTGTTCTTAACCTGAAGCACCACTTTAGCTAATGGGGCCTCCCGCTGCCGCTGCGCCGCAGCTGCACAATTTCTGTTCTCATCCTGAAGCAAAGTTCTTAACCCGAGGTAATATTTCTGGGTTAGCGGAGTCTGTAACCTGAAGCGTATGTAACTTGAAGCTTATGTAACCCGAGGTACCACTGTGCTGGCCTTTTAGTTCATTTTCTATGGGTTAGCCCTTTTACAGACATGTTTTCATATATTGAGGCTCACTGTAGATAGTAGTGATTCTGGATTTATACTATTCTAAAATATCCTGCGCTGAACTTCATACATGCAAAAACTTATGCTGCACCACTCCGTAAGTTACAGCAATATGAATATTTATTATTAGGGCACAGCCAAATGCTAGCCTACCATATTGTCTCAGTGTTTGATCCTAGGATGGGAGACCTGTGGATGGCCCTTCAGATATTGCCGACCAACGATCAGGGCTAACTGGAGTCATAGTTCAGCAACATCTGCAGAGCCACGTGTTCTGCATCCTTGGTTTATTCAGTACAGTAGTTCGAGGAATGCTGTAAATCTAGACATCCTTCTCCTTCTCAGTCTTAAATAATCAGATTAGGGAAACGGGGTGAGCGGAAGTATGTGTTGGCAGAGAATGCGCCCATGTGAACTTTGAGCTCTACAGGTGCATCCACGTACTTGGTTTTATTCGCTCTGTACAGTACAGTATAGGATCAGGGAGGGCGCATGCAACAGTAACAGACAAAGAAGCCTCCGCTGTAGCTACTTCCAGCGGCAGAACTACATCTCCCAGCAATCAACGCGAGAGGCGACGACCCGGTTGTGGGCCGAAGCGAGGAGTTATCGCGAGACTCTCTCAGCTGATGCCGCTTGAATCCCTGAGCGGGAGAGAAAGAAGCTGTCTTCGGCAGCCGTTTGAGTCTCGCGCCTGCCGGCCGGTGGCCGTTTACACTATGCGAGAGACTCGCCTCAGCGGCCGCCTGTCCGCAACTAAAACGCAAAAAGAGGCAGCCATGGCTACTCGGGGGAGCTCGCGCGAGGAGAAGCTGGAGACCCCACGGCGCCTGAGGCGCTCTCTGCGGTTGGAGATGAAGGTAAGATGAAGGTACCGGGCGGAGCAGCACGGACCCTAATTATCAGTTATAACAATTTTTTTTTATCTCGCCTTTTCAGGATACGTATCTTTCTGAGCAGCATCCATGCACTTTTAAAAATGCACGCATGTGAAACAATAAACATTTAGTAAGTCACAGGGATCTCAAGAGTTGGCCCTGAGGTCTAACAGGAGCAGACTCTGGTGATTTCTTCTTGCCCTTCTTCATCTCCTTTACAAACGAGCTGGTTTTTGTTTTTACTTCTTAGGTGTATATTCTACTATTATTGTATTATATCCTCCCCCCCCCCCCCAGGAACTCAGGGCTACAAAGACCGTTCTGACGGCATTACCGTTTTATCCTCATAACAGCCCTGTGAGGTATGTTAGGATGAGATACAGCATTTTGTCCGTAATCACTCCAGTAAGCTTCATGGCTGATAGGGGATCTGACCCTCCTCTTGGGCTGTATACGCACCATATGTTTAAAACACACCCCCCAACCTTGGGTCTCCAGTTGTTTATAGACTACAGTGCCCATAATCCCTGACCACTGGTCCTGCTAGCTAGGGATGATGGGAGTAGTAGTCTGAAAACAGTTGGCAATCCAGGGAAAACAAGTGTTTCCTGTTTGGGAAACACTGATTTAAAGCATGGCCGTCCCCACCCCACCCCCCAATTTTGGGAAGTGTAGTTTACCCTTAACAGAGCTACTGTGAACAGTTTCCAGAATTCCTTGTGATGGCAGAAATGTGCTTTAAATGTATGGTGTGCACACAGCCCTTAGGCTGATGCTCTTAACTGCTATATCACCTAGGCTGCTGAAGGAAATGGCATAACTTTGCAGCAGCCTGTTCCTAATGTGGTTACTTTACTCATAAATTAAGCCCTACATAGGTGTTGCAAGAGTGGGGCCTGCTCCTGTGCTGAGCTTCTGTCATCACTTGAAAGAAGGGCACTTTTCACATACGTACAAATTATAACTGAATCATAAACTGGAGTTTAAAATGAGGTTGTAATCTTAAGTCTGCTTTCTTGAATGTTTGCTAAAATCAAATGAAGGTATTAGTGAGTCATGTGTTTCATTTAAGTCCTCTTGGTGCTTACAAATTTATTAATTTATTACAAATTTATTAATATAAAATAAAATCCATTTTTTTAAAAAAGCATACTCTAGTACAAACCAGCTATGTACAATAGAAATCTGAACTATAGAGAACAGCTTGTTCTCTCTCATCAGTCTCAAAACAGGATTCAGGTAGCTGTTCAAAAGTTCCACTCTCTCCCTGGGATTGGTAGGTAGACAGGAAAGGTAGAACTACTTGTCATCAGCATTTGGTGGCAGTGCAAACCATTATTTCCCCCAGTGGCTTCATGTAGATTTTGAAGAGCTTGGTGGTATGATGAACTCTTGAAGCACCTCACAAGCCAGAGGACACAAGGTGGAGAAGAACACACCCACCCACCACTGCACTACCTTCATCAGCATTACATCAGGGTCTTCTATGTAAATAAATAAAATGTTTGGGGGGGGGGTTAATATGAGTATTTTACTTCATAAAAACAACCTCTAGTCAGTCTGCGCAGTAACTATCAGACCTTACTTGAACCTATCAGTCATGGACATTTCATGTTTGTTTATTTCTGTGGGACTGCGGTTGGACCCAAAGCAGAGAAAAGCAGAAATGAGCAACACTGAAAAGAAGAGCAGAAGACAGAATTGTCCGTTGCTCAGGTTCTTGTATTCCCATACTTAACCTCATTGTAATGGCTGCTGTTCAAAAGAAAGATTGTATATGGGAATCATTAAAGACATTCCCTCAGGAGGTGAAACAGTTTTCAAAAACATATGCACTGACATGGAGGATCTGGTTTCTAAAAGTGAAACAACAATAATACTCAGTTATAAATTAACAGATTTAATGTTCATATTTGTACTATTGTTTAGGAAATATCTGAAGAAGTAATCAATGGAAAACTTGATTTAGATCAATGGCTTATATTGGCCTTTTTCTTGCTGGTTTAAAGCACTTTGATTTAAATCCATTCAATCTAAGACATGCCCTTAGAATTCTGTTGTAACATAGAAGTGTGCTACCTGGCTTCAGGAGTGACTTTTTATCTCCCCAGGAGAGACCCTTCAGATCCATGGCCTATCAAAGACCTGGTGCCTCTATTTATACGGATTCAGTAACACCTCGAACTCTATTCAGGAAGGTTCTGGAGACCCGTAAGTAGGGGATAAAAGAATGTCTCTGGTGCTGTTGAGTAGAGAGAAGGGGCAGTCATAGGAAACAGCATTATACCAATAGACAATTGATCCTATTAGTTCAATACAATTACTGATTGGCAACAGCTCCTCAGGGATGAAGAAGAATTCTGGACCTTCCTGGAAATGTTGGGGATTGAACCTAGGACCTTTTGTATAAAACCTTCTACCACTGACTTTGGCAGTATGGTTTTTTTGGTAAAGCTGCTACAGTATGTCCCAAAACTAGAAGACAATTGTTACTCCTACAAACAACAGGGACAAAGTGTCATTTATATAAGTGTCAAAGCAAGTGAGGAGTAACCCACTTCAGTACAGTATACTGTACCATTCATCCTCTGAGAATAAATCTTCACATTAAGTTCAGTCTCCTGATGCATTTCTGAAATTAATGTCTAATAAATTGAATATATCTGTCTGCCACTTTAAATATTCATTTAAAAAGTTTGTTTTGCACAATGCTATTTTGAGCATGATGTAAAGGACAAAGTCTTTTTTATGGTCACAGTCCAGTTAAATCTCTTGTCTATGGCAGTGTTACAGTCATTATTCTCTGCTTTAAAAGTGCAGTTAGACATATTTTTCCCATTCATCTTCTTGCTGCAATTTTAATTTGCTTGGAGTTCCATTAGAAATACAATTTGTCCATGTATTCTTTTAACAGAGCCAATAGTCTCCCCTCTTGTTCCTGAAAAACCTGATTCCCCCAAACCAGTGGAGACAGTAGTCCAAGCTCCTTTGGACAGTGTACCCTGCAGGTAACTAAACATGATTAAGGCTACAATCCTAAGCATATTTCTTTGTAAAATTCTTTTGAAAACCTGTAAATTTTGGCCAGGTTGTTTTATTGTGTTCTTGCAATACGTTATATTGTGCTCACTGACATTACATAATGGAACCAAAATGTAGAAGTTTGAGGAATGACTATTCAGTTTGTAAGGGATGATGTGATGGATGCCGAAACGTTGAATAGCTGTTGAATGGTTGCTTTAGGCAAGTGGGGGCTGGAAGTTAACTTGCTTTGCTACTGGAAGAGGACCAAATTGAATCAACCAGCCATTTATAATAACAGATGTTTTAAGGCAGGGATGAGGAGCCTGTGGCCCTTCAGAAGTTGTGTTGGACTTAAGTTCCCACCAGCCCCCACCAGTGTGGTCAGGAATGATGGCAGTTGTATTTCAAGAGTTGTTGTCTAACAGCATCTGGAGGGACACAGCCTGTCAAACTCTACTTAAAGAGGTAAGGGGGGCGGAAATATTTTCAGAAGCTTAATAACACCCCCCTCTGCTTATGTGGCAACTCTTCTATTTTGAGACACTTTCACAGAAGTAGGGCAGCAAAAGTGCTGAGTGGCTAGAAGATGATGCGGGCAATAGTGGTGACATGGCATAAAACAGGTGGTTCTGAGACTGAACTTTCTGCACTTGGCTGGGAGAAAGGGAGAATAGCTCAATAACAAAATACTTGCAATTTTTATTTTAAGTTTATATGGGCTTACATTCCTTTATAATGTGCTATGAACACTGATGGTGCTACATAAATAATTTTAATTATAGCTAAAAGCAAACAGATTCTTTTTGTAGTTTTGTCTGCTCTTGTAAATAGTAGGTGGTCCTTAATTAGCAATGAAATATATAAAGCTTTTTTCCAGCAAGACTATCCAGAGCACAGAAGTGTAATTAGACACATGGATAATGACTAAGAGCATCTCAGTATGCTGCTAATATAGCTAGTATCCTGACATTTCATAAGAGTGTGATTTCTCAGATGTTCTGTGCATGAAGCATATTTGTATACTTGCTGACAAATGTCTTACTCCTGAGTATACAGTTCTACCAGATTATGGCTACAGTCCTATCAACACTTTTCTGGAAATATAAAGGATTGCACTGTAAAATGTCTTTTTTTCTCTCTTTGACTTTCCAATCTGAGCAGGCAGTATTCCTGTAGGTATGGTCCCACTATGTCACTGACAGTAAGATTGAGCAGCTGTATGTTGGTATTGTGCAAGCTCTGCTCAGGTCACCCAGTTATAGTGACACTAAACTTTAGGCCCTCATTTGTTCCTTAACTATGAAGGCAAATTCTTTCTTCAGCAAGGCTGGAGAAATGTTGGCATATTTCCTGGAAGTTGACATTAAACTGTTTTCCTGACTGAAGACTGGCTTTGTCATCTTTCAGCAACCTAGAAATCCATTTGTCTGACTCTGCTCCCAAGGCTACATCTCGGACTGCACTGCTCAACACCAGGTCAAAAAAGAAGGTCCGTCTTTCTGTGTTTGAGAGAGCTGTGGATGAGCAACTTGCCTCAAGTGAGTGGGAGCATTGAAGGTTAGGGTGCACTAGAAAAGCTGAGGATTTTATGAATCTTCTTGTTTGAAGATCAGAGTAAAGTAAACTGTTAAATGAGTTGTCTTCTCCATTGCTTTGGGGAGGTTATAACTTTAAGAAAACCAAATAGGAGAATGTCACCCTTGGGCTGCAATTCACTGACCAAGCTCAGTAATTTAGACACCAATAAAAGTAGGGTTATACCAATCTAACACTAATTTGAAATGGGGAATAGAACTACCTGATATACATTTGTGAAAATTATGTTACATTTAAGTCGTAACTATGAAGGAAAATGAGTTCCAAAAGGTTCGTTATATTATTTTTGTTCTGAGAATAGCCTGGAATAATCCACCTTACTGTAACCTTGCTTGCCAAATGAAATTATAAACGGCAATGCACCACCAAGGTGGGGGTAGTAAATGTGAAAGGCAGAAGTGATACTGCCTCTCTACATAAAAAACTCAGCACATGCTCTTCCTTTGACTAGTCAAGTGCCCAAATTTGGGGGGGGGGGCAGCAGTGATGGCTAAAGAGGATAATTATGTTAGGATATTTCCGTTCCACCTTAAAAGGGAGCAGGCTTTGTGAGTCACAGAGTCTGCGTATTTCCTGTTCACAGGATGTTTCTGTTGTGTCTATGCTTTTGTTTCCCTCTCTGTGCCTGAGACACCGAAGCAGGCAGTCATGTTTTCTTTGTTCTGACCAACGCTGAATAAACTTGTAAATAATGCTCTCCTGCATGCATCTTTCGCCGTGTGAATTCTGCTGATAGAGCGTGCATCAGCTCTGGAATGTGGCAAGCTATTTCTGGAGCTCGTGTCGCTAATTGCTGATACTGTATCTACGGGAGATCGATGGACGTCCGGAGGCGACGTGGAGTCATGATGGACTTTGTCTCCCTGGCAGTATCCCAACAAATTAGCCACTATATGTGTTGCAGAGGAAGGAACACCAGTTCCTAAAACAACAAGCATTTTTTCTATAGCTGGAAACAATAGAATGAGATGTTAATGGTTTGCTGGTGCCTTAAGTCTGATATTTCAAGGGTCAAATTGCGCGTGCGCCCACAATTTCCGGCATCTGTGCTGTAGCCTTATTGGAGTTCACCAATTGGGTCTGCGTTGCTCTGGGACAGGAGGAAGGAAGTCAAAATGACACCGAGGTTGGTTCAAAGAAAGAGTTTATTCTGCTCTCCGGATAGCAGAAGGCACTTGCGTGATTAGTCCCCAGCAAGTCCAAAGAAATGACAGGATTCATGCAGTTTATATATCCTCCAGGCACCCTCTCACTCCTCCCCTAGGAGCCCAACCATGTCGGCCTACATACACAGGTTGACATCACATATGTTCCTGCTCTGGTACTCTCAACCATAAAAGGATCTTCCTTCCTGTACTTCTGACCATAAAAAGATCTTCCTCTTCCTACTCTTATCTGGGAGGCAGAGATGACCATTTCCGAGAACACACTCTGGCGTTATTCCCAGACGTGGGTCTGCGCGTCTTTGTGGTCAGCACATAAGATAAGGCACACACGCAACATTCCTGCTGTACTGAAACTTGGCAAGGTCACTCATTGCCGCCACGGACTGATAAGGGAGAGAGCTTTGTTCTTGTTATGGATTTACTCAACGGCTTGAGTTTATGCATTTTAGCTAAGGAAAAATAGGAATTTTGGTGCAGTTTAAAACTGCCTGCACAGTCAGTTTTTGGATTTTGGAAACCCATTCCTTCAGTGCAGACGCGATTTCCAACGTCATGGAAGCGAGTCCCCACACCACGCTGCGCTGGTTTAGCGCAGTGTGCGGGGACTTGCCTTGGGGGCGGTTCATGGGCTGGTTAAACGATCCCTGTGGGCTGCTTGTGGCCCATGGGCCTTAGGTTGCTTACCCCTGCTCTACTGCATTTTCTCCTTTTTGGATTACTTGTTTTATCATATTCTCTTTCTGTCTGAAGGGCGGGGGGAGTATCTGTTTTCTCCTTTCTAGTTTTCTGAAATTGCTCTTTGTCCCCTGCTGGTTCTCTGCCTTTTGGCTTAAAAATGCACGTGTCATTCTTGTGCAGGGGCCGTACTAATCTTGGTAATGTTCCAATTTTAGTATATCTGTTGCCAAAGTGAAAATTTCTGCTTTCTGACATAACCCATCGCTCTTCCCAGTGACATGGAAAAGTCACAGCCACCTACTTGACAGACAAAAATGCATTAGAGTTGTTAAAGCTCTGAGTGCACTAAAGAGAATAACATCTGTTGCACGTAGCCTCTTCTACCATGCACTTCTTTACAATGAGACTGTGAGTGCTTCAGCAACTCCAGCATGTCCATGATCCAGCTAATGCTAGTTGCTTTTGCAAGTCCTTGACACAACCCTCTGCTGTGCCTGCCTTAAAGGATTTTACATCCATGCTCCTAGCATGAAGCTCCTCAACAGTCCTACCCAGCTAGAGCTAGTTGGTATTCAGCTTCTTGATGACATGGGTAAGACTGCTTCAATTCCAGACAGGACTTCATCCCCTTCATTTGTTAGCATAGAAAAATAGTCATTTGCATCCATATTTCTGGGAGAGTGGCTGTCTTCCACAGATTTTTCAGTGCCATTTTTTTATCCTAATGGTTGCATGAAGAACCTTGCCAGAATGTGGCATTTCCCTCTCATTTTCTTCAGTTAGACTTCTCCTTTCCCAGAACCAACCTTGGCACCAAATGCCTTTTCCCCAGCTTTCTGAAGGAGCAGTTTATTGGGGGGGGGGGACACCTTTGATTTTTGCTAGTCTGTAAGGCATGGGTTGTTTTCCTTCCTCAAAAAGACCTGTTGAATCGCTGTATATTTGCTTGGCCATAAACAGAAATGGAGGAAGCACTAGCAGGATAAGGGAAATATAAAAAAGGTGGTTTTATGGTTCTTTGCCTCTCTAGGGCAAAATGAGGACTTAACCAATTACAGTCATACCTCGGTTGTTGAACGCCTTGGTACTCTGATGTTTTGGCTCTCCAACACCGCAAACCCAGAAGTGAGTGTTCCACTTTGTGAATGTTCTTTGGAACCCAAACATCTGACAGGGCTTGCACAACTTCTGATTGGCTGCAGGGACTTCCTGCAGCCAATCAGAGGCCATACTTTGGTTTCCGGACATTTTGGAAGTCGAATGGACTTCCGGAACAGATTCCATTCAACTTCCAAGGTGGATGGATGCCTTGTTCACCTCTCCAGAGAAATGTATGTTTAGGGTAACTATCCAAACTATACATAACTCACTCTGAGCTGTGAAGAGGAGCAGTATAAGTGAAATAAATAATCCTTTGATGCATGGTCATATTTTTTTTAAAATATGTTTCTCTCTCTAGTCTTAGAATGTGATATAATTGAACTTTTTCCAGTAGTAAAGCATAGTTTATTCATAAATAATATTTCTGGAAAACTTGCATGCTTCATTAGCATAGCCATCTAAAACATGTCTTGACTTCTTTTTCAGCTCATTCATTGTTGGACATCACATCTCAGTCAAAGTAAGTTATTTTTGCTCTGTGACTATGGTGTAACAACCAATTCTTCACCTGCTGAGCAACATAAAGTCAGCATCTAGTATATTGTGGAAAGGGATGAAAGAACAATTACAAAATTTTATTGTATTATTTATTAAATCTCTCATCTGCCCTTCACCATAACGTCCCAAAGCAGGTTACAGGAATGATGACAGAAGTGTTGGAAGTACTTGGTTGAACTATAAGTCACTACATCCAGTATGCCTACATTCTGATGATCCTTCAACCCATGGTTTGAAGGGCTGGGAGTGAGCACCATAAAACTTCAAGATGATGAGCTTCCTCCTCCAATTTAGATAAAGAGAGGAGACTAGAAGCAGAAGTTTCTAATCTCCTCTTACCTATGTGGCAGAAAAGGGGAGTACATAAGCCCAAGGACTGAACTGCTTGCTTCTGATCCTTCAAATCATTATTTGGCACAGGGGTGGTTAATGCTTGGTTTGGAGGATTATGTTGTCTACTTGTGAATATCTAGGCAGCTTAAAACGCCCTGTTTTTGAACACTTCCAAAATTTAAATGATATATGTGGGAGTGGGGTGAATTTGCTGAGGTAACTGAAATTCATTAGGTATTAATTAAATAGAAATTAAAATGGAATACATGGGGGAAGTAGCCATGTTTATCAGCTTTCTCTTTTTTTTACTCTCCTGCCCAGTGTTAGAGATTTCAGCTTGGTCTGCAACATGGACAGGATGGGGGAAATCTGCCTATGCTACATCAGCCTTTCACACATAATGTCAATTTCTTGTTTCCTGCTTCAGAACCACAAATATCCAGATTTTTTTTGTGTGTGTGTGTGTGTGTTTTTTAAAAAAAGATACTGTTTCCTGAGTTTACAAGGTTTTCCTTGTGGCAATTCAGTAATGAATTTTCCCTGATTCCCACACTGCTAAATAACATTCATGGAAAAGGGTAACACAGCTGTCACTAAAGACCGCAATGACCCATTTTCTCACAGGGTGCTTGTTTTTATTAATTTGCATGGGGAGGGGGGGTGTTGTTAACCTATGTGCAGAATTCCTAAAGGAATTCACAGCTGTTTGTTTAGCTGACTGAATTCTATTGCTGTGAGGAGTCTTTCACCAGCTACTTTGTGGGGTGTATCTGTCCACACTAAATTGTGTTCTTTGAGCTTGGTTTGAGTATGGCTATGGCAGTTGAACTCCATGGGTCCAATGATATGGGAACTGTCGGCTCCTTTGGGATTCAGTGAGAAAGATCAGAGTCCATTAGGAAGATGAATACAAGAGCTGGCTGGTGATTCCTTGTATAGGGAGGGCTCCCTGTTCATTATACTAACATGCAACAATGACCATTATTAGAGAGGGAAGGCAGTGCTAAATAAACAAGCAATATGTTTCATGTGCTCTGTTCTTATATTCTCAGGTCTCAGATCTCTTTTAGAACCCCACCACCATTGCGCTCTGCTGGGAAGAAAGGCTTAGTCCGTAGGCCAAAGAATTACAGAGCTGTTACTGTGAAAGCTTTTGAAGACGGCATTGAACAAAACTTGCTGCAAACAAAAGGCTGTGAGTTTCCTTTGGTTCTCATTTGGACCAGGTGCCTGTGTCTATTTGAGTAGCAACCTGTGAGTAGAGGGGAGATTAATATTCCAGTGCAGAAGGAAGTGTCTGAAAGTGTTGGCTATTTGCAGTTTAGTAGCGCTGCAGAGAGCTTGTTGGGGAGACCATGCATTAAAAAGGGACTCAAAAATAACTTAAACAAGGTTTTAATAACAAAAACTCCTTTTACACTAAATAGATCAACAAACATGACCCAACCACCAACCCATCCCCCAGGGTAATGGGAGAGCTAGGTGCTGCTCCTTATACACTATACCCAATTGCTCCACAGCTTGATTAACACAACTCAGCAGCACCTGCTATGTTTCATAGCTGTAAGACTGGGTCTCGTTATTTGCCCTGGCCCTGGCTCTTAAAGGCATACACAACTTGTGAAACAATAATGAACCATCACATTTTAAAGTGGTGGAGCATGGAATGATCAGACTGTTATCTCCATTTAAAAGGCTAATCCGTTTTTGAATTTTTTTCAACAGCACAGAGTTACCTTGTGGCTCCAAGTATGTTATCAAATGATTCCTCAGCACAATTTGCTGATACAGAGTTGTTTGCCCAACCTGAGCTCAGCAGGCGGAGTGGAGCAGGGCCTTCTGCTGTTCATCCTCAGCTTCACCCAACAAGGCAGTCTTTAGCCAAAGGGAGTTTGCCATCCTCTATTCAGACACCCTGGCAGGGTGCAGAGACTGAAACGGCTGCTGAAGTTGTGACAAAGAACAAAGGAAATATAAGTGAGTAGTCTACTTTTTCCCATCTGTCTATTTAACAAAAACCAGCTCATGTTTGTCTTTTGCCTAGTAATGTGCACAAATGGGAGCAGCAGCAGAAATAACCAAAGAGGTCTTTTGCAAGGAGCACCAGTGCACTGAACAATGAGCACTCCCCTTTGTGGAGAATTGTTGGAAACAATCAGAGCTAGTGTTAATGGTATTCTGGTGCCTTAGCCAAATATGTCTTTCAGTGAACAGGCCATGTGTAGGCTTTGGAATATGTGACTGAGAATAATTGCTGTGTCCTTCTGAACTCAATGAATATGGCTCAGATTAACGCTGCAGAGAATTTCCATATTTAATATTTTTGAATTGCCTAGAGAACAGTCAGAAGGCACATGATACAGTTTTGTTGCTGAAACTAAAGCAGGTCTGGCCCTGGGAAGTATTATAAGCCACTCTGAGCTCTGCAGAGGAAAAGTATAAGTGAAATAAATATTTACACAGTACAGTGGTACTTTGGTTTAAGAACAGTCCTGTTTAAGTACATTTCGGTTTATGAACTCTGCAAAACCGAAAATAGTGTCCCGGTTTGCAAACTTTAGTTCGGTCTAAGAACGGAATCCGAATGGTGGAAGGGCACCGGTGGCAGGAGGCCTCATTAGGGAAAGCGCGCCTCAGTTTCAGAATGGTTTCAGTTTCAGAACAGACTTCTGGAATGGATTAAATTCATAAACAGAGGTACCACTGTATTAATAATAAAGCATAGTTGATTCATTAAAGAATATTTTGGTAAGATGTAGAATTTGCACACTTCACTACCATGGCCATTCAATATATGCCTTGATCTGTTTTCTAGCTCATTCATTGTTGGACGACACATCCCAGACAAAGTAAGTTATCTTTGCTCTGTGACTATGCTGTAACAACTGATTCTTCCTTTACTGAACAACATAATGTCATCATCCAGTACATTGTCAACACTGATGAAAGAGGAATTACAAACTATTATTTTTCTTATTTATTTGATTTCTTACCGACTTTTCACGATATGTACCTAGTGAGGGCTACAACAGTGATGGCAGAGGTGCTGGAGCTACTTGGTTGCTCTTTATGCCACTACATTCAGTATGGCTGCATTCAGATGATCCTCCAAACAGTGATTTGGAACAGCAGGAGTGAGCACCAGAAAGTCTCAAGCTGATGAGCCTGTTTTCTCCCCGCTGCCCACCTGCAGGAAAAGGGAGAAGATTAGGAGAGGTTTCTAAATCTCTTGTTTATCAGGCTAGATGGAGAGAGAAGTGAGTGCATAAGCCTAAGGCTTCCACTGCTTATTCCTGATCCTTCATACCATGGTTTGGAGCAGGGATGGCTAAGCTGCGGCTTGTATACACTACCCCCAGGAATGCCTATGTCCCCCAAGCAATTTGGCTGCTGTATTGGATATTTGGGAGGAGGGATTGTAACGTTTTGCAAAGCAGCAAGTGGTGCTGTTGAGCCCTCTAGGATCTTAGTTAGATTCACCTCATTGTCAGGTATTTGCATGAACAATGGCAGACACTGAAGCCAGCAAGGAAGAGCAAATAAGAACTACAAGTAAGTAGCTATAGAGCCTGATTTGGTTGGGATGGAAGCAGGAGGAATCATGGAGCATGGCCAGGCTCCCCATCCACAGTTGTAATGCTGCCTTAGAACTAACAACCCATTGTTATTCTTTCACCAAGAGTAGCTGCACAGGAAATAAGAGGCAGAGAAGGTCCCAATTTTTCCTTCATGGATTAGCAACAGGGAGAGGAAGCTGCAGCTGCAGGGTGCAGTTTCATGGTGTCTGGGGTGTGCATGTACTCCGGGGGTGAATGGAGCCCACCATGCACCAGTCCTTGCCGCCAGAGTGACACCAGCCCCAAGCCACTTGGCAAGTCTGGAATGATCCCAGCCTTGCAAAGTGGCTCAGGGAGGACAGCATGAGAAGGGCACAACAGCCATGCACCCTTTGATCCCAGCCCCTTAAGGGCAAGGCTGAGATCAATGGGCACCTGGCTTCCTTCTCACCCTCCCTGAGCCAGTCCCGCTTTGCGAGGCTGGGATCTGATCAGATCCTAGCCTTGCAAAGCAGCACAGGCCTGGCTTGGGGAAGGTGTTGTAAGCAGCACACCCCTCAGAAAAAAGTGCCCAGGGTGATTGCCCTGACAGCCCCCCTCCCCCCGCCACACTATGCCCCTGGGAAGCTGGAACCAGTGCAAAAGCCTTTCCAAGCTATTTTCCTTGTTTCTGGAAACAGCTGTGAATGAAATTTTCAACTTGAATGTACATCGAAGGAATAAGGAAAGTAGAAGTGCAGTGATGTTGGATAGTACTTATTGAGGAAAGTGAAATTAATAAGCAATAAGGGTGAGAAAAGGCCATGGCTGCTTTTATGTGTGGCTCCCAGTGGGTTGGCCATGGGCCACTGTGGTCCTCTGTCTGAAAAAAGGATAACTATTCCCTGGTTTGGAGAATTGTCTGATTTTAACCTATGTGTGAATATTTAGACTGTTTTTGCACTGCTGAATAGTATCAGTGGCAGACCTTGGGATCTCAACTTTAAGTGGCACCCCGTGTGACACCAAAATTCAGCCCCTCTCCTCTGCCTCTCACTTTCCATTTTCCCTCATAGTTGTGGCACCCCCAAGGCTCCATTGCCAGTGTGACTGAACTGGTTGCGCTCCCCTAAATCCATCTCTGGTATCATCACACACACTGTGTGTCAGTAAAAGTTATCAACTTTCTATTCTTACTTTGCCTCCCCATAGTTAGGGATTTCTGCTTCATCAGCATTTGACACATGATATATACCAGGGGTTGTCATCCTGGTCCCTACCACCCACTAGTGGGCGTTTCAGGATTCTAGGTGGGCGGTAGGGGGTTCTACGGCACAAGCTGAATCCTCCTTCCATCAAGCACTAGTGGGCGGTAAGGAAATTTTACCATCAAGAAAGATGCATTAGTGGACGGTAGGTATAAAAAGGTTGACTACCCTGATATATACTGTCAATTTCCTTAGGTTATCTTGTTTCAGAGCCATAAACATCCAGAAGTTATTTTAGCTTTTAAATGAGTCTACAAGTAGAGTTTCCTTATGGTAAATTAATGGCTGAATCACCAAGTTTCCCTTATTCCCACAGTGTAAATAACATATTTGTGGATATGTTATTTATAACATATAATACAACTATCAGTAAAGACAGCAATGATCCATTTCCTCAAAGGGTACTTACTCTTGTGTTGTTTCATTTTTATTTATCTGCAGGGATTATAGGAACATCAATAGGATTATAGTTACAGGAGATACAATTAAAAATCAGTATGAATATTTACAGTGATGGATGTTCTTCACACCCATACCTAAATGAAGCTCATGATCCATTGGTGGTCTGGGGACCACAGTTGGGAGCCCCTGGTCTAAGTGATGTGTTTGAGTTAGCTTGGTGGATGAAACTGAAAGATGGGTTTGTCTTCTTTCAGGTTTCATGACACCTTTTTAAGGGCCTGTAGCTTTTTTACTTCAGCTTTGATACCTTCAACAGGGGAGCTTGCCCTCTCTCTCACTCGCCCTCCCACTACTATGTAAGAACAGCTCTAATTTGCATATTCCTGCCTAGTGGAGTGAGTGGGAAGGACACCTGTCCAAGGCTCACCTCTATTACCTACATAAAATGAAACTTTACGGTCGGTCCAATGCCACATTTGTCTACCCAGGATTGTGTTCTCTGAGCTTGGTTTGAGTATGGCTATGACAGTTGAGCGCCACGGGTCCAGTGATACGGGAATTGTCGGCTCCATTGGGATTCAGTGAGAAAGATCAGAGTCCATTAGGAAGATGAATACAAGAGCCAGCTGGTGATTCCTTGTATAGGGAGGGCTCCCTGTTCATTATACTAACATGCAACAATGACCATTATTAGAGGGAAAGCAGTGCTAGATAAACAAGCAATATGTTTCATGTGCTCTGTTCTTATATTCTCAGGTCTCAGATCTCTTTTAGAACCCCACCACCATTGCGCTCTGCTGGGAAGAAAGGCTTAGTCCGTAGGCCAAAGAATTACAGAGGTGTTACTGTGAAAGCTTTTGAAGACGGCATTGAACAAAACTTGCTGCAAACAAAAGGCTGTGAGTTTCCTTTGGTTCTCATTTGGACCAGGTGCCTGTGTCTATTTGAGTAGCAACCTGTGAGTAGAGGGGAGATTAATATTCCAGTGCAGAAGGAAGTGTCTGAAAGTTGTAATGGTGGAACATGGAATGTTATCTCCATTTAAAAGGCTAATCCGTTTTTGAATTTTTTTCAACAGCACAGAGCTACCTTGTGGCTCCAAGTACATTATCAAATGATTCCTCAGCACAATTTGCTGATACAGAGTTGTTTGCCCAACCTGAGCTCAGCAGGCAGAGTGGAGCAGGGCTTTCTGCTGTTCATCCTCAGCTTCACCCAACAAGGCAGTCTTTAGCCAAAGGGAGTTTGCCATCTTCTATTCAGACACCCTGGCAGGGTGCAGAAAATGATTTTGCTGTTGAAGGAGTGACACAGAATGAACAAAAAGAGATATTCACGCAATACACTGACTGTGTTGATGGGATTGAAGCTGTACTTGAGGAAAATGCTGCTAATCCAATGGAAGAGCATCAGCAGAGCCTGCAGGATACTGAAGAAGGATTAATACGCCATCATCAAAAAAAGATGCTAAGGCAGAGCGCTGAACATGCAAATGGTTTGAAAGTTGGGTTCCAGGAAAGGACTGTTACTCCTGAAAGAGGGCAGCAAGAGAGCCTGCATGGGAACAGTGATATGGAACACTTCTTAAGTCCTGGAAATCATCTGCCGACCAGTAAGTAATCTGCAGTGGAAGTGAGGAAAGTTGAAGACTTTCACAACTAGCAATTGCATTAGTGTTTTATCTCCTCCCTTCCAGGTGATTTGGATGCTTCTCTTCTTGCTTCCAATACATTCATTTCCTCACCATAAGAAATCTGCTATGACTCCTGGAGCACATCTGGGACAAGCTTAGCTAATACGAAAACCCTCCACCTTTCCCTTCCTCCTTTCCCTTATATATAAGGACAAACATTTAGGAGGTGTCTGTCAATTTGGGAATCTTCCTTCTGCCTATCTTTTGTATTTTCTGAACACCTGTAATGCCTCTCTAACTTAATTTTGCTCTTGTTAATATAGACCCAGTAAGATCATCACCAAGATCTTTCCCCTTAAGCCTACTCTAACTTGTGTTTCGGTGTCACGATACAATTCATGAATTAATAATAAGAGTCATAGGTCTATATTAGCATTTGAGAATTTCTTCCACAGTCTATTGCGGTTGATTGAGTCAAAAGCAGCAGATAGGTCAATAAAGGCAGCAAACAGGTTACTTTGTTCTGTTGAGTATATTTGTTGATGATATGAGACAGTGTAAAACACTGGTCAATAGTACTATATCCAGCTCTGAACCCTGCTTGTTCCTCATATAAGGTGTTATTTTCACTTAGCCAGTCTGTTAATTTGGTAAGCAGATGACGGGCATAGAGTTTGGAGGGGATGTTAAGCAGGCTAATGGGGCGGTAATATTGAGGGAGGGTTTTATCCCCTTTCTTATAAATTGGCACGATGATGTTCAATTTCCAGCCAGCTGGCATTTAAGCTGTATTATTTATATGGGTGTAGACTTTGGCCAAGATGGGTTGCCACCATTCCATATGTCTTAAATAGCTCTGGCGGCATCATGTCCTCGCCTGGCACTTTATTTGATTTTAAACTCTCTATCAGAGATTTTATCTCTGCAGGAGCTACCACTTGCCATTCTGGAAGATTTGACTGATTGATGGTCACCTCGGCATCGAATTTTGTTTGCGGATCATAATGTTGCAGAGAACATATGTCTCAGGTGTGATCTCAGGAACTAAAATGGGATTGAGTAGTGCCAGTACTCAGAACATAATTCCTTTTTTCTTGTGGAGATGAGACTCCAGAGGAAATTTTTTCATGTGCCTTCTCTGCTGAACTCCAGCAATACTGTCAAATGTAAAAACTATTTGGCAATATGTGAATGAATAGTAGCAGACCCAGGTGTATTGTGTGTGACTGTATTTCTAAAAGTTCTCTAAGATTTTATTTGTCACTGAATGAATACCTTATTTGCCTCTGACTTGTAGATATTCAGAACCCCCAAAGTACTAAAGCTGGAACTCCAAGCAAACGTGTAAGTAGAAAGAGATCTGAGCAGTTTGAGGGGCTACCAACGAAAGAAATGGACGACGGAACCTCTCAAGAAAAAATGTTGGACCGAGAAAATATGGATGACATGGTTTCAGAAGCTGAAATGGATTCTGAAACTGAGGAGGTGTCAGAGACTGAAATGGATTCTGAGAATATTGGTGAGGAGATTTGTTTTGGGAAGGGGAATGGAATTGTGGTTACTCATGGAAGTGTAGACAAATGGAATTTGAACTACCTGTTGGTAAGCTCATTCCTCCAGATTATCAGAACAAAACAGAGTATTTTAGGACTGTCATGGTGAGACTTATCAATGTACAGCCCTATTCTGGAGCATTACTTGTTCTTGAATTATTTCCTTGTAGATATTCAGAACCCCCAAAGTACTAAAGCTGCAACTCCAAGCAGACGTTTAAGTAGAAAGAGATCTGAGCAGTTTGAGAGGCTACCAACAAAAGAAATGGAAGACGGAACATCTCAAGGAAAAATGTTGGACCCAGAAACTATGGATGACATGGTTTCAGAAGCTGAAATGGATTCTGAAACTGAGGAGGTGTCAGAGACTGAAATGGATTCTGAGAATGTTGGTGAGAAGATTTGTTTTGGGAAGGGGAATGGAATTGTGGTTACTCATGGAAGTGTAGACAAATGGAATTTGAACTACCTGTTGGTAAGCTCATTCCTCCAGATTATCAGAACAAAACAGAGTATTTTAGGACTGTCATGGTGAGACTTATCAATGTACAGCCCTATTCTGGAGCATTACTTGTTCTTGAATTATTTCCTTGTAGATATTCAGAACCCCCAAAGTACTAAAGCTGCAACTCCAAGCAGACGTTTAAGTAGAAAGAGATCTGAGCAGTTTGAGAGGCTACCAACAAAAGAAATGGAAGACGGAACATCTCAAGGAAAAATGTTGGACCCAGAAACTATGGATGACATGGTTTCAGAAGCTGAAATGGATTCTGAAACTGAGGAGGTGTCAGAGACTGAAATGGATTCTGAGAATGTTGGTGAGAAGATTTGTTTTGGGAAGGGGAATGGAATTGTGGAACTCATGGAAGTGTAGACAAATGGAATTTGAACTACCTGTTGGTGAGCTCATTCCTCCAGATTTTCAGAACAAAACAGAGTATTTTAGCTCTTTGGGGACTGTCATAATAATAATAATAATAATAATAATAATAATAATAATAATTTATTATTTATACCCCACCCATCTGGCTGGGCCTCCCCAGCCACTCTGGGCTGCTTCCATAAAAACCAAAAATACAGTAAAATATCACACGTTAAAAACTTCCCTGAACAGGGCTGCCTTAAGATGTCTTCTGAATGTCAGGTAGTTGTTTATCGCTTTGACATCTGATGGGAGGGCGTTCCACAGGGCGGGCGCCACTACCGAGAAGGCCTTCTGCCTGGTTCCCTGTAGCTTTGCTTCTCGCAATGAGGGAACCGCCAGAAGGCCCTCGGCGCTGGACCTCAGCGTCCGGGCAGAATGATGGGGGTGGAGACACTCCTTCAGGTATACTGGACCGAGGCCGTTTAGGGCTTTAAAGGTCAGCGCCAACACTTTGAATTGTGCTCGGAAACGTACTGGGAGCCAATGTAGGTCTTTCAAGACCGGTGTTATATGGTCTCGGCGGCCGCCCCCAGTCACCAGTCTAGCTGCCGCATTCTGGATTAGTTGTAGTTTCCGAGTCACCTTCAAAGGTAGCCCCACGTAGAGTGCATTGCAGTAGTCCAAGCGGGAGATAACCAGAGCATGCACCACTCTGGCGAGACAGTCCGCAGGCAGATAGGGTCTCAGCCTACGTACCAGATGGAGCTGGTAAACAGCTGCCCTGGACACAGATTTGACCTGTGCCTCCATGGACAGCTGTGAGTCCAAAATGACTCCCAGGCTGCGCACCTGGTCCTTCAGGGGCACAGTTACCCCATTCAGGACCAGGGAATCCTCCACACCTGCCCGCCTCCTGTCCCCCAAAAACAGTACTTCTGTCTTGTCAGGATTCAACCTCAATCTGTTAGCTGCCATCCATCCTCCAACCGCCTCCAGACACTCACACAGGACCTTCACCGCCCTCACTGGTTCTGATTTAAAAGAGAGGTAGAGCTGGGTATCATCCGCATACTGATGAACACCCAGCCCAAACCTCCTGATGATCTCTCCCAGCGGCTGCATGTAAATGTTGAAAAGCATGGGGGAGAGGACAGAACCCTGAGGCACCCCACAAGTGAGAGCCCAGGGGTCTGAACACTCATCCCCCACCACCACTTTCTGAACACGGCCCAGGAGGAAGGAGCGGAACCACTGTATGACAGTGCCTCCAGCTCCCAGCCCCTGAAGACGGTCCAGAAGGATGTTATGGTCGATGGTATCAAACGCCACTGAGAGATCCAGCAGAACTAGGAAACAGCTCTCACCTTTGTCCCTAGCCCGCCGGAGATCTTCAACCAGTGCGACCAAGGCAGTTTCAGTCCCATGATGAGGCCTGAATCCCGACTGGAAGGGATCCAAATGGTCCGCTTCTTCCAGGCGAGACTTATCTCTGTACAGCCTTATTCCAGAGCATTACTTGTTCTTGAATTATTTCCTTATCTCAAACTCCCAGCAAGGATTCACAGCTAGACTTCTACCCAGTGCTAAGAAATCAGTTGCTGGTGAATCACTCAAGCCCTTGCTGTGGAGTATTAGGTCAGCGGTGAAAAGGGAGGAAATCCCAAGTTGCTTCAAGCAACCCTATCTGTGACTCACCTACTGCCTTTCAGCCTACTCTTGAGTGCTTCTTGGAGATGGCATGCACAGGGCTTATCTTTTTTCTCTCCCATCAGACATAACTGAAAAGACACCGGCATTTGTACGTACTAAAGTTGTCCAGTGTACACCATTGCTGTCTGCCCTACATGCTCCAAAAGTGGCTGCCTCCAGGTAACTATATAATTGCAATGGGATAGAACTTCAGCCTCAGCAACTGACTATGGCAACTGACTTCTATTAATCTGAAATAGCTGTTTTGCCTTATGCTGCCTATAGCATAAAAGGACTATACATTTGAGTGTCTGATCTGCACAAGCATTGTAGCTTCTTGGGCTTCTTTGCAATGTTCAGTTTCTCAATGCAAGAGGTACAATGTGTTGCCTAGAAGTCATTTCCTCTGACCTGGAAGTCCTGCTCCAACTCTCTATTTTTAATGGCTAGTTGCTGTTATTCAGTGATGGGTAAGCATTTTGCACATGCTTAATTTGACCTCAAACTATTCTTTAGCTTTTCTGATTTAGTATCCTTGTCACAACAGTGCCTGAGATTGTAGCTGCTGATGCTAAAAAAGGTGTGGGAATGCAGATCTGCCAAGTATCTGTTAAATCTTTCTAGTGGAAACACAGGACTATTCTTTTTTTGACGGAGGTGATGTTATTGGGTTGTTGTTTTTATTTTGATTATACTGTGGTTTTTATGTTGATCTTTTCTGTGAACCACCCTGAAACCTCCGGGTATAGGGTGGTATATAAATTCATTAAATAATAATACATAGGAATTCTGAATTTTCATACTACTTTGCCATTTCTGGCTATTATATACATTATTTCTTCCCTTTCTGTGTACCCCTGTTGGTAGGCCAGTCACATTGTTACTAATGTACATGAAGCACTCACTCTTTTCAACATTAAACTAAGGTGAAACTTCCCTGAGGAAGTAAAACAGGAGGATTATGTGTTGTGTGTTGTATCTGTTCCTGTAGAGCTTGCTGCATACATTTAACATTTATTTCCCTTGGAGGTCTCTTTCAAAACAGCATTCAGTTAAGCAGGCTACAAAGCCAGCTGCGAGGGCATGCAGAGGAAAACGTGAGCCGGCTCTCCCCAGCAAGTTTGTAAAAAATGTATTTGCCCACTGTGTGAAGATGCCAGTGGCCAAGGATGCTTTCAAGGCTGTGGAGAATTGGTGAGTAATGGTGAACACCTTTCATACCAATTAATGATGTGGGAGAAGAGGTTGCCAGCTGAACACTGTTGGACCAAGAAAACCAAAGTGTGGCTATATGGCATGAAGGATGTTGTGCTGTCAGTTTCCATCATTGCCACACGTTTTGAGGACTGGGTCCTCTTGTTTTTCTTGTGGCCTTGCAGCATAGCCATCCCTTGGAATGTGGGAAGGCTACAGCTTGCTTAACTTGCTTTTCGTATCCTTTTAGTGTGAACTTGTACTTTAAACAACTGAGTGATGACTTGGAAGCCTATGCAAATCATGCCAGAAGAAAGACTGTAGAGCCAGCTGATCTGGAGCTTCTCATGAGGCGGTAAAGGATGTTTAGTTTGTTGTTTCAAGGGCTCTTCATCAAATTGAAGGGATGTTCGAGTCCAGTGCTACTGAAGTTGTGTATATTTCTGAAAACAGATCTCTCAAACAGTAATTGACTAACAGAAGGGCATGCATACTTGAAGACTAACACTTTTTATAGAGTCCTGGGGCCTTCTGCAAGTCAATTTCCAGGCAGCTTTATTGCAAAGCAAGTAGTCTCTAACCTGGCCCTTGTTTTCCTTCAAGCAGACATGGGGTGTAGAAGTAGTCAAGACTACTTCGTTGGTGTCTTTGAGTAAAATCTGTTCTGCTAAAGAAAGTTTTGAGGTCATTGTATTACAAGGACCTCTTTCCAATACCTGACATAAAAAAGAGGCAGTTGTGTGTATCATGGGGTATGCAGTACAAAAGGGAACTAAAATGGACATTTCAGCAGAGAGGAATGTGCTGAAGAGGGCCTGATGAATGCTAACTGGGCAGTCCCATCTTACACTTACACAGATCGCTACTCAGTGCCAATGCCCAGCTTTGGACAAATGTCTGGTGAATGTGTTAAATTCAGAGCTGCTATTTGTGCCTGCTCTTGGAGATCCTTAAAAAAACCTTGTGTGTGTGGTCTCTATCAGACATAGGTTTGTGCTGTCCCACATCATGTCCCCAATGCTCATTCATTCATTCTTGTCCCCAATGGTTTTAGTTTGACATGGTAAGCGATTTTTGTATACCCTGCCTTTATTTAAAATGTCTGTCTGGCCTCTCGATTATCTGAAGCTACAGTCACAGTTCATGAGGGCAATGATCAGAATGAACAAATTTAGCTGAGAACTCATTTTCTGCCTAATAGCAAATGGCAACCTGATAATTATTTGAGTTACAGCCATAATGACCATTAGTTGTAAACAAACTTTATTTCCTAACTCATGTATTATTTTCTTCCCCTTTTTAATCCAGGCAAGGACTGATAACTGACAAGATTCCTTTAAATGTGCTGATAGAGCGTCACATGCCTCTGGAGTACAGGCAGCTGCTAATTCCTGTTGCCACTAGTGGAAATAAAGTTTTCCCTCCCATGCTATGATGAGATGCTGGTGACAATCTGTTCTCAATATGGGGAAAGGAATGCAGTTCCAGAAACACCCTGGGAGGCTCTAGAATTAGAACATTTACAGTACACCCAGCAAGTTCTCGGTACTTTACTTAAAAGACTCAGGAAAAATCTCACTTATGAATAAAATAAGTATTCACTCTTTATACCTTTGTTTTCCTGTGCTACAGAAGCTTTCTTCATATTCCTATACAGTGGTTGTAAAATAAAGCAATGTTTTGCAGAGCACAAGTTCTGTATTTTATTTTGAAAAACTGATATGTATTACACAGTGTGCTGGAGGACTGAAGAGTCACAGAGGCTCAAGTGTGCCATCTTAAACTTCATAGCATAAAATTTTGCTCCACTGAAGGCTACACAAACACCTGATGAACTGCCTTTGCAATAACAAAGCAGATCTAGGCTTAGTGGAAATACTGGTTTAAATGCCAGAAAGAAACAGAACCATTTTATTTTCATCTCACAGAAATTCTAGCAAGGGAAGTAGATGTAAAGAATCTTCTAAAAACATTTATCCTTAAGCTTTCAATGTGTAGTTGGGTAAACT
The DNA here is from genome assembly GCF_964188315.1 of Podarcis muralis. Classification (NCBI taxonomy): domain Eukaryota; kingdom Metazoa; phylum Chordata; class Lepidosauria; order Squamata; family Lacertidae; genus Podarcis; species Podarcis muralis. Next base: position 45,486,525 of record NC_135661.1, on the reverse strand, counting down.
GCCACTTTGACTTAATGGAGGAGCCTTAGTAAATACTAAAGTACATAGCTGTGAGGAGAAAGGCATGCTGCCAGTTGTGAACAACTTTTAACCCTTTGGTCACGGCCTCTAAGAAGTCAAACCCTCTATTACCTAAGGCTATACTCCAGCAGGGCTGTCACCAGAGCTCTTTGAGGAAAGTTTTGTTCTACATTACTATTCTGTAAAATTTATTACTCTAATTACCCTAGGAAGGGGTGGGTATAGGGTGTGGCCAATTTAAATATTGGAAAGAGCTTCTGTTTCTTCTAAAGCGTGGGATTGGAGCTGATACTTTGCATCTCCTATAACAGTTCCTTGTCGTCTGATATCTCCAGCCTTAAGCCTTTTCATCAGTATTTCTATGGGGATGGAGACCGCAGGGTCCAATTGGTCTTTGGAAACTTGGAACGCATAACAGATGTAAGACTCCAGGGTTCGCTCTGACAAACCATGGTCGAGTATGCAGAAAGCTGCCCGCAAGTCATCTGGTCTCACTTCCCTGTATGTAAAAAGGGTAAAGTAGTCAATGAGAGTCATTGATGTGTAATTATGGCCTACATTAGAAAACTGGTATTCAGTTTTAATGCTGATCACCTATCCAGGTTTACTGCATCCTGACCTGCACACTACCAGTACATAGTTTGAAGTTAAGAAAACAGGTCATTAGTCTCACTTGAAGGGTGGTTTTCAAGGGTATCAGGCTGTCAGATGGGTAATCGGTGACCCTTAGTATAGAAAAGCAGGAAATGCACAAGTCAAGGAATATATGACTGCTTTCCATCCTCACTCAGACTAACACAGGACCTCACTAGCAGACATGATCAGGAAAACAGAAAGATGTAAAACACAGGAGGCACACAACAAGTAATGGCTACAAACAAGCAACAACAAAAACAACCCCAAAAAGGCACCGAAGACCAGTAGTCCCCCTAGTTCAGAGAGTGGTTTTGACAGTTTCACCCATGACAACCATCCTGCAGATGAGACCAATGGTCCCTTTTCCATGGGTGTCAGGCCATCAAATGGGATGTACCCAGTAGAGTCGATTCGCCAGGCTGCCTAGGTCTGCAAAATCACTTGTAACTTTCCTCTTGAAAGAAAATTTACAATGCTTAACAAAAGTTATAGCCCTGCAAATGTCAAAAGCCCAAGGTGTTAGTCGCAAATGAGCCATGATGTGCTCTGTGGGACAGGAAGCTTGAGACACTCATAGGCAAGTTAAGTAGAGACCTGCAGGTAGCAAGCCGAAGTAACAGGTGAAGCCTTCCTCCCCAAGGTTTTAGGATTAAACAAAACTAGAAGTTTGTCAAGTGGAAGTATTTGGTTAGACTTCTTCCAAAGAACAAAAGGAAGGCAAAATGAAGACAGATGGACCACAGCTGCCTAAGGGACAGAGGACCCAGCTGGAACCACAACCCCAAGGAACAGGCCTGGAAATAAATGATAAGTGGTGAAAAATTCATCTCCATGAGAAAAAGACTGGCAGGCTAGGATGGCAGAAAAACAGCCTGGGGTGTGGGTGGAGGTGAGCAGAGGCAGGAACAAATGGCAGGCAGGGAAAATTTGGGTGGGAACCAAGGGAGGCAGCCATTGGAGTGATATGGCAGTCTGGGAAGGTAAAAGGGCCAATTTTTAATTTTTAAAAAAGTGGAAAGCAAATCAAGAAGAAAAATAGGAACAAAGCCACTGGAAATCATTGAAGCAGAGAGGTCTGCCTTAGGAATGCAGGAAACGGACTGAGTGGTGACAGAAAGTATCAGTATATTCCTTTACTCTTGTGCATTTCCTGCTTTTGGATACTAGGAGGTGCTGACGACTCATCTGATGGCCTGATACCGACGGAAAAATTGCATTTATCGAATGTATAGTCCTTCTAAGGAGATCTCTTGCTGCCCTGGCTAACACCTTTTTTCTTCTATTTTTTAAAGTGGCAAGGAATTCATGAAAAGGAAAGCATCACACATCTCTCTCTCTCTCTCTCTCTCTCTCTCTCTCTCTCTCTCTCTCTCACACACACACACACACACACACACACACACACGTTTGTGTGTGTAGGATTGTGAGAGGGGGCAAAAGAGGGAGAGAGATTAACTGTCCGACCAACCAGGGATTAGATCTAGATGAAGGCTATAATACCATACATATAATTTGAGGAGTAAGTCCAATTGAATTTAATCATGCAAATGGAAGCTGCGGTGTAAATTTGAATTCCATTGAGACAAGTTAATCATAGCTTCTATTGAAATCAATGAGATAATTTCCAATTAAGATAGTCGGGATCCAATTCTTTTCAGGCTGGTACTCACATCAAGGTTCCTAACTGAGCTTGTATCTCACGGATATAGTCTCTTTTTTCATTCACATATTGCTTCTTGAGTTTCCTAACAAAAGGTTCTGTTTTTCCTTCTTCATCCTGCAAGAGTAAACAATCATTTTAGGGCTGGCTTTGCTTGATGCAATTAACACCCTGAGTTGGGAGAGGTAGCATATAATCTGCCTTCTGTCAGTGGAGGCAGTGGTCAAACATTAGAAAATTAACTGGAAACAGCTCTCCAGTTTCCACTGTCCAGTGTTCTCTGGACATCTAAGCAGGATGCTTAATTGCTGTTTTTGAAACAAACATGTCCAGCCATTCAGACTTTGAAACAGCAATTAGACTCAGTTGTAGGCTTTGATTTGCACGTTTCTGGAATATGATAAGCTCTTAACCGCTAGTATGGAGAAGCTACATTGCCCCTAGGGTTTGTCAATATAGCTTTAATTACCTACTCTATTGGCAGGGGAGTTGCTTGGATCCTGCCCTCCATGGATAGCCAGTGTTTTTTTAGCTTGGTGTCATAGATAAAACAAAGGAAGAGCCAAAGTTAAGACTTCAGCTTCTGCGACAACACCACTGGTGCACTATGAATTCAGGAAGTTCCATCAGTCACTTAAAAACAGGCACAATGCAGCCCAAAGCAGTGTGAACAGAAGACCTGCTTAATTTTTTTTTAAAAATCCATCTAGTCCAGCATTCTTTCACACAGGGGCCAACTAGATGCAGTAAGGCTGTGGCCTTCTCCCATTGATTGTTCCTCTTCTGCTAGTCAGGGACAGTGTCTCAACATGGAGGTCTGTTTAGGCAGCATAGCTAATATAAACCCATCCTCTATTAAAGTGTCTACTCTCCTTTTAAAGCCATCTAAGACAGTGGCCCTTCACATAACCTTATGATAGTCAACTCCATAAGCTAATGAGGTGGTGTGTAAAGAGCTTTTTTTTTAAAAAAAGAAGAATTTACTGAATTTATTGCCCATCTTTAAAAAAAGTATACCGAACTTTGTCCACAAAGCAGTGTACAATCTCCAAACAAAATTTCGCTGGTCTTGCAAAAAGAAAGAGAAAAATATTCTCCCCAAATAAGTTTGGCCAGTTCATTAGCTCTTCTGTTTATGCTATTTTTACTATGTATAATTTTAAAAACCTAATCATGTTCCCCCAGCCATCCTTTTTTCTAAAACTAATTAATTGCTTCTGGTTCTATGCCGTGAGCGGAGAAACCTACCTCTATGAATAAGAGCTTGTATGAAAGAGAGGTTTCAGGATACTCCGGTTTGTAGCCTGCAGCTACAACTAACTCTTGGATAGATTCTTCGGTCTTTAGTGGAAAAGCTGCCCTCACGGCAAGGCTACAGGAGGAGAGAGAAAACCCTTCAGTTTATGTATTGGTTTCATATGTACATGCACTATGTATGTGTGCTGTTTTTTAAAATACTGATGTTTCAGGAGAAGGAGGAGGTGACTTTATGAATTTCCCCATACCATAATGTACCAAAGGAAGGGGCCCCATCTTCACTCCTTGATGTTCACAGTACTATCCAGTCCTTTCTTATTGTTTTTCCACATCTCTTGTTGTTATTTTCATATATTTTTCCTTTCTCTTTGTGACCTCTGATAGCCTCCACAAGCTGGTTAGAACAGTTTGTAATCCTGCATGGATTTTTTTTTTTTTTATCCAATAGCCATATCCAGACGTTTTCCATATAACATCACTTCTATACATCAAAACAGTCTTAGTGTCATTAATCTTCACCAATTTGCCTCCTTTCTCAAAACCTCTGAGGAGATTCACCAGGAATGCAGTCTGCAAATAAGTCCGTTCCTCCTCCCGGCTATAAATCCTTTGGCAAGATGGCGACTCTGAATTAATTGCTGCGCCATTCCAAAAGCTCTTATTGCTTCTCGATCTCCATAAAGCATATTTTTGGTTAAAGTTTATCTCCACACAGACCTTAATCATCCTGCTTGGGTCAGTTCAACCGACGATTCTAATGAGGAGGGGTTCTTGAAATCACATAAAAGGAAAGTAAAAAAGGTCCCCCCCCCCCATTCAGTCTTGTTGTCAACATACCCAGCCTTTGGTGTATCTTCATCGTAAAATATTCCTGTTTCTCCAACCCGTCGTCTTCTTTCACAGAGGTCACTTAAATTAGCAGACTTCACTCCCCTTCTTCACTTGAAATATGTGCATTTGCTTCTTTTGTAATTAATTATTCCAAATTGCTGCAGCTAGTGCGTGATCAGAGACAGCTTCCAGGAGAGCCGAGGTCCACACGGGGGCATTCTGCCTAGGGCCCTCACCCCCTTCTTTCGAATTAGGGGGTGATTTATGGGCACAGCAGGCAAGGGCAGTGTTCCCCATTTCCTTGGGGCAACAAGGGAGGCTGCCTACTCCCATAACAGCCTCTTAATTACCCTGTGTGGGTCGGAGAGATGGTATTGTCGGCCATCTTCCAATGCGCCCCTAGTGGGCCCCCCCCATAATGAATTAAGTTCTTAACCCGAGGTACCACTGTACACTTCTGCTCAACTCCTTTGCACCTGGCTACAAATGACACCTCCCTGCTCCAAACTCTTACATGAACTCGTCACGTGTCAGCTCGCCAGTATTTGCAGTATCAGCAACCGTCACCTCCCTTACGACGTTGGCAAGTTCCTGGAGGTGGCTGTGGTATACTGCTTCATCCAGCTAGGGAAATGAAGGTAGAAGAGTTAGGCTACAGCACCGTCCAGCATTAACTCATTCTGCAATAGGAAAGGAGAACAGTAGCATGGACCATCAGCACAACAACTGGACATCTCAATCAGCTGAAATTATTAAGAGGATTCTTCAGTTCTGAATTTACTCCAACTGCAGGTGAATTTCTCAGAAGAAAAACACATGCACCAGGGAAACTTGCTCAGACGAAGTGAAGAACACGTGATCTAAAAAAACCACTGTGAGCAAGAAAGAGGAATACACAATTTCTTCTTATAGCAGGTTAGGAAAAAAAGTAGACTGGAATTTACTGTCGGGGGTGTGTGTGGTTATGTAGATCTATGGAAGCAAAATCAACTTTAAGTGAGATGAGGGACTGCTCACCTCTCCAGTCAGGATTTGATGAAATAACGACATGGCTTCATTCGATTTATAGAGCTTGATGTTTTCATAGACGCTGTAAGTCCAGTCAAAAGCAGGAGCATCACCATACCTTTTCTGGAAGAAGTTCAGGAAGAACTCTGGAAAGCTGGATTGTTTTCCTTTCTGCAAGAGAGACAGCTGCAGTTTCTGGAACAGAGTACTCAGCTGTTGAGAGCGATTCTTTACAGCTTCTACTTGAATCACAAAAGGCTTCCCTCCCAATAATTTTAAATTGCATAGTAAAAAATATTCCTCATCAAGAAGATAGACTGGGAATCACTTGTAGTAACAACTGCTCAGCTAGGTTTGGGTCTCTCTCTCTTTTTTTAAGTTTAATCAACCAGCCACTCATGGCTAATTACAGGGTTGGTAACTATACTTCTGGATGCTTCTGCATCCAGTTTTGTCACATGAGGTCCTGGCAGCCTCAGGATTGAGATCCTGTCAACATGTAACATCTTTGCTCAGAGACTTGCTCAAAGACTTGGTTGCCAATTTGCTACTGGGCCAATGTTCATACTATTACAGTGGTACCTTGGTTCTCAAACTTAATTCGCTCCGGATGTCTGTTCCACTCCCAAAACGTTCGAAAACCAAGGTGTGGCTTCCAATTGGTGCAAGTACCCCGAAAACAATAGCCAACAGCCGCATCAGACGTTCGGCTTCCAAAAAACGTTAAAAATCCGGAACACTTACTTTCAGGTTTTCAGCGTTCGGGAGCCGATTTGTTCGTCAACTACGCCGTTCAAGAACCAAGGTTCCACTGTACTACTACTACTACTACTACTAATAATAATAATAATAATAATATGCAAGCACAAGATCCCAGAGTCAATCCCCAGCATCTTCAGGAAGGGTTAAGAAAGACACCCTGCCTGAAACCATGGACAGCTGCTGCTGGTCAGTGTAGGTAGTACTGAACTCAATAGCCAATGGTCTGACATGATACAACAGCTTCCTATGTTTCCAGTTGCCTCAAGCACATTCATAAGGAAATAGAACCAAAGATACCTGTTGATCCGAGGCAATTTTCTCTTTCCATATTTCCTTCAGAATGGTCACAATCTCCTTTTTGGTCAGCTTCTTATTCCTAACCACACCATCACACCTCAGGTACACAGGGACCTTCTCGCTTCTCCCCTAGTGAGAGGAACAGTATTAAGTCCTGTACAAAGCCAAACTCTTAAATCAATACACAAGCCAGAGTCCCTACTGCTGCTATTACTTAAGCCTTTATAAAGTGCCTGGAGTGAAGGTTGGAGAAACCTGGAGGATGCAGAGTTTGGAGAAACTAGAGGGTAAAATGCGAGATTGGTTACATTATGCTCAGATTAAGGAGATTTTCAATATGGATAAAAAGATAGGATTCCAGGTGGAAAAATCGAAATTAGAAACAGAATTGTTAGAACCTAAGACCAAGGTACTTTCAAGAATGTATAATTTGCTGTTGAAATGGAACACACAAGATGAAACAGTTAAATCAGCTATGATAAAATGGGCACAGGACATTGGATACAATATTATGTTTGCTGACTGGGAAAGGTTATGGACCACCGGTGTGAAGTTTACGGCATGTAATGCTTTGAAAGAAAATATTATGAAAATGATATACAGGTGGTACATGACCCCAGTCAAGCTTGCAAAAATATATCATTTGCATGACAATAAGTGTTGGAAGTGTAAGGAGACTGAAGGAACTTTTTTCCACCTCTGGTGGACATGCCCGAGAGTGAAGGCCTTCTGGGAAATGATCTACAATGAGTTAAAAAAGATATTTAAGTATACTTTCCCTAAGAAACCAGAGGCCTTCCTTTTGGGCATCGTCGACCAGAAGGTGCAAAAAAAAAGATAGAACCTTTTTTATGTATGCAACAACAGCAGCAAGAATACTGATTGCAAAATATTGGAAGACACAAGATTTGCCCACACTGGAAGAATGGCAAACGCAACTGATGCACTACATGGAGCTGGCTGAGATGACTGGCAGAATTTGAGACCTGGGAAAAGAGGAGGAGGAAGAGGACTGGAAGAAGTTTAAAGACTATTTACAAAAATTTTATAAATTGTATGAATGTTAAGAAAGTGCATGAATGGAAGGACTATGGCATCAGCTGCCTAGATGAGAAACGTATGAAAATAAGTTGAAATATAAAGACGAGATTTGAAGCAAAGTTATGCCTAAACTAAGTAGTTAAATATTTGATGGAAACATTTAAAATCAGAGACATAACATATCAGAATTTGAATATAAGATTTGAAAGAAGGTAATAAATTGCTGAAATATCTTTTTAATGGAGAATGCAGGGAAGGGGAATGTGAGGAAGCCCAGATGGCTATGAAAAAAGTATATGAAAAATTGGTTTTTTTTTTCTTTTTTCTTTTCTTTCTTTTTATAGAGCTGTAAGTCATGATTTCTGTGTTTGATACATGTATGGTTATCTTTCTTTTTTTCTCAAAATGCAATAAAATATTTTTTTTTAAAAAAAATATAAAGTGCCTGGAGTGCTGTGCAAGGACACAAAACCGACACACCCACTGCACTTTCAATGCAAGTGAGAAGAAGGGAAATGCCAGTCAGCAGGCCTACCAGGTCTCCACATATAACCCACAAGGCCATTTTGGCCAAGCTGCATCTACCCACCCATCACCAGATGGCTGGTAAAGATGCAGCTGAGAGGACAGCTGATTGTTGGCACCTGCAAACTCCTGTACCTTTGTCTGCATAGCTTAATTTAAAACTCTGTGAACCTGATGTCACTGAGATACCAGATGATGGACAGGCAGCCACACCCACCTGACAAACTTGGCGGGGCGGGGGGGAGGTGGACTGGCCAGATGCAGTCTAAGTAGTGTTCTTCTTTCAAAACAGCTTCTGAACAGTTGCAGAAAAGTATCAGAACACAACATTTTGGCTAAACAGAATTTAGTAAGACAGGACTGTGTTGATTTCAATTATAATTAGTTTGGTTCTGCCCAGAAAGATTGATTGATTTATTACATCATATCCCATTTTCCTCAGAGGAGGGTTTTATACATACTGTGTATCTCCCCTGCTCCCATTCATTATTTTCATTTCATAAAATTTATACACTGCTTGATTCTAAACAAAAACCTCGAAGTGGTTTACATTTATCCTCACAACAGTCCTGAGAGAGAGGTTAGGCTGAGAGATAGAGGTTTGCCCAACATTTGCTTTGTGGCTGCATGGGGTTGAAATCTAGCAAGCTAGCCCTGACGTGATTTGATTCCCCAAGAGGGATGGACAAATCTGTCAATTTGGTTCTCTCTGTTTCCAGTTCTTTCCATTCTTAACAATTCTTCACATTTTCATTGGAATGCAATATTTTTAAGTCCTCATGAAAACTGATTAATATTTTAATTTATTTTAATTTATCCTACTATGCACATATTTATATGCAATTTTGCCTAATAGATACATTTTTGCAAAGAAATGGCCCCTAATATAATTTTTGTGTGTGTTATTTTCACAAATATATACATTTTAATGCACACTTTACCCTAGTGTGCATTTTTGTATACTTTACTTGGCTGGAGAATGATACTGAAAAATCTAGAGCACTGTGCACTTCAAAGGATAAGATGGTGGTTTTTCAGAAAATGTCCTGCTCTGGAAAGGGTGAAGTAGGGAGACTCTCCTTTAAAGGCAAACTGAATCAAATTAAACCCCCATTCCTGCTCTCAAGAGATGGTTAGCGGCTCACTTTATAAACCTTTTGCAAATAAAAGATAGCAAATTTTGAGAAAGCCACCTCCAGTTCCATTTTGCTTTCACTTGCTAAGAAAGGAATACAAACAAAAAATGAGATGCCCCAAGAATCTTCTGCAATGTGCAGGTGTTTTTAAGGAAATGGGTCTGTGTGGAAAGTAGCACTTGCATTTGGGAGAAGGTTGTGGTTCAATGGTAGAACACCTGCTCTGCACGGAGAAAGTTCCTGGTTCAATCCCCAGCATCTCTGGGTAGGGCTGCGAAAGTTTCCTGTCTGAAACCCAGGAAAGCAGCGGTGTACAGAATGCAGAGCTAGAGGAACCGATTGTCTGATTCAGTATGCGACATTTTGAAAACTGCTCATCTCTTAGGCAGGAACTGCTTCTCTTCCCTTGTCACACTTCAGCACAAGAGAGGGAAGGAAAGGGTCTCCAGGTTGCTGGGAATGAGGCCAGGCCCCTTGGAGAGGTGGAGACCAAGACTCCTCTTGACCTTCTCTGCAAAATGAGAAACAATCAGGTGAAAGTCCCAACGGATGCAATAACCAGCACAGCCATACCAGCGCCACGAAGGTGTCCCTCTCTCTTAGAAGTCCCGCACCAATTTCTTCCAAAAGCACGTCTACCAACTGATCGCTAGTTTTGCCCTCTGACAAAGCACTCCAGCGCTCAGCCCCATCAGCAATCACATCTGCAACAACAGGAAGATGTGAGGTATCGGATAGGGCTAAGCAATCCATGCAGCTGGAAGGAGAACGTTATATAATAATTTAATTAGTTATCAGATTTGTTGTAATGAGTGTAGCATGTAAAATTATTCCAGGAGCTATTTAAAAGACAAAGAAATCCCTGTCAAAAGTGGCTTATAGTCAGTAAAAGATGTTGCTTATAAACTCTGCAAACATTCTACTTGCTAATCAAGAGAAACAGGAGAGAGAGCCAGTCACACATGTGCGCCCTGCTGTGCTTCCTCAATCTTTGAGGCAACCTGGCACCTCTGATAAATAGACATTAGCATATGCAAATTTTATGCACTTTTATTTCATGGGCCTGTGCCCCAAGTCCTTTAAGTAACCAGCAACACCTCTGCTTTCTAAGGCATAAATAAATATGGGATCCAGCAGTTGGCATGGTGAGCTGGCTGTGATTAATTAAATTACTCCATTAGATTTATAATTTTTAGACCGTTTGATGTTTTCTGTTGTTCATTGTGTAATATTGCTGTGTACTTGTCCTGGGCATATAAAGACAACAACAACCACAGCAGCAGCAACAACAAAAAGTACCTGCACATTTTTCCCAGCTAGGCCGCGGTGTGGAGGACCGCTGGACATTGATAAGGTCATTATAGAACTTGTCCCGTTCCTCAGAAACTTGCTTGTGTATGTCCAGCATTGTGTCATATTCTTCTTGGAGATCATCAAAGTCTTTTTGAAGAATTGTCATCTGAAAGGCAAGGCCAAAGGACACAAGTAAATATGTGGCAAGGAATGCATCTGTTCTCTGGAACTCCCTGCCCATTGATATTAGGCAGGCACCTTTCCTGTATTGTTTTAGGCACCCATTAATTTTGCTTGCTTGTTTAGGCAATCCTACTCATACAGTTTGATTATATACATTTTAACATCTTCTGATTTTACACACACATGCACATGTGTGTGGGGTGTGTGTGTGTGTGTGTGTGTGTGTGTGTGTGTATTTGTTCTTGATGTTAAATTTTATTAATTTTTAAAATGAATATTCTACATTCTACATAGACTTCTTACATTTTCTGGATGATTAAGTGGTATATAAATAAGATGTTAAAATAGTAGATAGACAGCCTACAGGTGTGTGGGTTGCTTTAAGTGCTTGTCAAGGAATTCCTGTCAGAACATTAAAATCCCTGTCATAAATGCTAAATTGGGAATTAAGAGACATTCCAGAGAAAAGCACCGTATCACTGAGAAAACAGGAGTGTGATTAGGAGAAACCTCTTCCACACATAAAGGAGTCTTGCTTTGAATAATTAAACCCTGCTTCTAGTAAGGGTGGGGAAATGGGCCCAGATTCTGAGACCCAGATTCTGAGGCCCAGATTCAGAAGTGGCCAGCCCTTCATGATAGCCACTCACTTGTAGAACATATGATGTCAGGTGATCCAAACTGCAAGCTGTGACTGCAATGGGAGAACTGGGGAGAGGGCATACTGTGCTATGGATTCTTCTTTTCTACTTTTGAAGCCCCAGCTTGAACTCAAAAATAATTCTTATCGGGGCTGCAAAGATTAAATTCAGGGCAACAGAAAAAGGTGTCAAATTTTAAAAGTGCAAAATTCAAGCAGCAAAAAGAAAGAACTGGGAATGCACTTCAGTGTGAGCTCCCATTTCTTCGTTTTTAATTTGGCACCACAGATTCACGTGTCAGATCCCTGATGTGATATGACATCAGACGAAACTGACAGGCGGGTGTGGCTGTCCAAAACTGTTTTGCAGGCCAAACAGGGCAAGCCCAATGGCCTAATTAGGCCGATGGGTGAGAGGTTCTCCAATACTACTCTAGAGCAAATGGGAGATCCCACTCTGAAAACCCTCCTCAAATAATGGAGAACCAGCCAACCTTGGAGCATCAGTAGGGCTCAGCATAGCCTTTGGTTACCTTTTCAGTCAATTCATTACATTTGTGTTCCTGCAACTCAAACTCTCTTCTGGGCACTACGTCGCCATAGTTTGCCTTCATGGTGTTCAGCTCCACTTGGGCTTTGGTGAGGTCGTGTCGTGCTACCTTTAAAGCGAGCGCCAGCTTCACTGAATCTTCCCCCTTTTCATCTTTAAGAGAAAAATGGTTCAGACAGGCCCAAAGTTGCTACTGGAAATTATGCTTAGGTTACTCTTCTCCAGTAGGGTGAGATTCCCCCACCCCACCCCCCCAATATGGCAGTATCTATTGATTGCTCCTGCAAAGGCTGCCTCAGGATAATAAGATAACACAGACCAACTGACTTGACATTTCTCCATGATGCCAAGCAGAACAATTCCACTGACTACATAATGGGCTGAAAAAGACAAGGAAAGAGGGAGAAATGTTTAGCCAGGCTAGTCTAGGTTAAACTAGGGGGCAAAGCAATGTTACATTAAAGAAACTGCATATTTTTAAAATGTAAAAAAACTACTGTAGGAGCCATTTGCAAGATCAGTACCATGGAGAAAGGTTAGCCATCAGTCCCTGGCTATTTCCACCCTGCCTTCCCCATCCCCTGCTATGGTCTCAGTGGCTGAGTTCTTCCATTTCCTAATAGCAGTCTTGGTGGGGAAATTTTTATTGACACTGCAGTGGGGAGGGAGGTCCCCCCATCCTGTATGCCATGGAACCTGATATACCCTCCTGGAGGCCCAGTCCTGCTCCTCTCTCCTGCATCATCCATTTATAATTGCTAAACGTGTGTGTTAATTGACACTTTTATCCAGCACTTCCTCCAAGGAACTCAGGAAGCCATACATCACAACCATCCTGTGAGGCAGGTTGATCTGAGGCAGGAAATGGCTCCATCTTCTGATAGCAAGCAGGGAGGACATATTTGGGACATATATTAACCACCCCTACATTGCATTCCAGTTTCCCACCTGAAGAAGAATCTTCAGCCCACCTTATGTAGAAGCTACCCATAACTGGGAAAACGACATCTTCTACCTTGGATTTGGGTAAACTTCATTTCTTCCTTCAGGCGGTACATTTCATTGAGATCTATAAGTAGCAGCTTGCGGGCATCAGACTCATTCAGGTAACGGAGGTATTCCTCTGCCACCGCCTTCCTCATCTTAGCCACCTATGTGATGTAAGGCAGAGGAGACCGCTAATCACTGGTGTGACAAGCTCACTTTATCAGAGGCTGCGGCCTCAGCAGTGGCAGCAAGTACCCTTGATGGGCCAAGGAGGTGATAACTTCTGAAGTGACACTGTATGATGCAGTGCTGTCAAATGTGTGCATCATGGAAGGCAGCTAACTGTATTTCTAAAATTGAAGGCAGCTGTGTTAGCTGTGTTGGTCCATTAGAACAATGTAGCTACTTTGTTATCTACTTTGGGGAGGGTGGTAGTGGTACCAAATTTAGCTGTCCAGAGGATTCTAGAACTTCTACTACCTAATGATGGGGCTTGGACTATGTAGGAATCTTGCCCTCAAACTATCCTATGAAAAGACTCCTACAAAACTATTCTGTGAACAGTGACAGAACAATCCCAGTCAAAGCTACCCGGAACCCAGGGGGTGTGGTGCAGCAGAAATGGACCGGAGCGCCACTGTTTTGTTTTTTTTAACCAGAACAATGACTTCATCAGCCAAAGCACAGAACTTGCTATTGTTATCTCCTGATGTCAGACAACCTCAACGGATACACCTTAAAGCATAAGGGTAGTTTTTGCAAAAACTCCTAAACTGGCTTGTGTTTTCCATTTTAATAAACAGGATGCAAGATCAGATTCTTGAGTCATAGTTGATTAAAGTGTAGATGGGGAGGCGTCTGTCTTACCTGGGTTTCTAAAGAATATTTCTCCTCCTTCATTTTGTCAATAAGCTTCAGTAAGTAGATCCTCTCATCCTTCAGCTTTGCAATTTGTATTTTCTCTTGCTCCTGAAAGGCCAGGATTTGCCGAGTACATTGATCAGAGGCTGTGACCAGAATGGCATTCACTGACTCCAGGGAGTAGATCTTCTCTTTCAGATATGCTAAATGTCATAAAAGACAGGTTCCAAAGTTACTTAAAGTTTCCAGGACCCGTGAAGGTTCCTTTTTAAACTTAAAAAAAGTAAAATGTGTGGGTTTTGTCGGAAATCTTTTGACTGTTTTCAATGTCTTGTCCTCATTAGAAGGGAGTTAATTAACAGTTCTTTTATTCATTTTTAGTGGTGAAGTCTACTGTATACCTATGGTTTGGCCTCTGATCCACTATAGCTAAGCAAATTTGCTTGTTCAGAATTACATCTGGTATAAAATAATTGATGCTCTCTTACCTATAGTCAGTTCATACTCTCTCTTGATAGAAGCCAACAAAGGCTTGTAGGTTCTGAATTCTTCCATGAAGAACTCAAATACTTCTCTATAGGGCTAATGAGAGAGAAAAGGGGGGGGGGGACAACAGTACTACTATAAATCCTGTTAACTGAATATATTCTATATCTAGACCTGGTACCCAGCAGTGAGATATAATCCTTTTTTAAACAAGGATGTGTATCTTACTTTGACAGCTATTAGATTGCTTGCACGGTATTTTAAGGAGATGCTCAGTCAGGGGCACTGACACCAGTCCTGTGTTCTGTGTGGCTGTTGGATAAATTGAAATTAATATATCCTCTCCTACCCATTAAAACCTATCCCCAAGTCAGCACTGGTTATATGAGGCTTCTGTATACACCCCTTTTCCTTTGAGAAAAATCTTGGTGGGCTAAATAAATGTGTTCACACTCAAGATTGTAAAATTAGAGCAGAGTTTATTACTCAGACCTGGAGTTTAAGTTCCTGAACTTTCCCTTTAGTAAGGTCAAGTGCTTGCAGCTCTCTCCTCAAATGGGATTCCAGATCTTCGAGGTAGCGTGGTTTTGGTATGGAAAGAGGAAGCTGCTCTTTGTTGATGCTGAAAGACAAGAAAATTAAACTTTATACACATGTTCACATTTTGATATACCGTACATTTTTGTGCATTGTTGTAACTGTAATAGGATCCAAAATATCTGCATTTCAGAATGGAAATTCAATACAAAGTCGCAAACACCACTCACAGAGATGTCAAACGGCTCTCGGTGGTCACATCTCAACAGACAGCTGTTCCTTATTCTCAGATAGCCTTGGAAGTTCTGAGAAGGTGTTGGGAATATTTAATACAAGTCTCAACATTTAATTAAACTATGGTTCCCAAAATTTCCTCATGACAATTCATATATGGAACTCCTGTCAGAAACACTCACTGAAAGCTGAGGAAGAGCAGGAATGGAACTCGGAGGGGCTTCCTCTGCACAAAATGTCCTGGCTCTCATCATATAAAGAACTTGGACTCTGATTTTAACAACATAGAAACCTTTAGCACTCAGATTGCTACAGGGTAAACTGTTGGTAAGGGTAGATAGGCGCAACAGGTGCAGGCAAGGCAACGCAAGTTAAGATGTTGATCCAACAAATGACACACACACAGCCCTACAACCCTCTTACATAGGAATGGGGCAGACACAACTTAGCACAGCAAAGGAGACTGTTCCTTCGACTGGGCAAGCAATTGGGAACTCCTCCCGGAAGGCTGGGCCTGAACTGCCTGTCATGCCTGCACTGGCATCTCCATAGGAGCCAACTCCTAGGGGTCGAAGGGGCTTTGCCCCCCCCCATAAAATATTTCAGGGGGGCTGCCCCCCCAAGTTGAGGGGCATTGCCATTCAAATGGTGTGTGCACCCCATCATGTGATAGATTATGTGGGGCAGGACTTACTTGGAAAAAAACCCCAATATTTTATTCAAGTTTGTCGCCCCTGGGCATCTCCATAACCTAGGCAATGAAGGAGCTGTTGCCAACATCTCTAGAACAGAGCAGCAGTGGGAACTCTGAAGCCAGTGTTGGTGCAACAGGCAGAAGTTGGGCAGATGCTGTGTGCTGGGAAGACTGGTGGGGAGAGGGGATGGGGTGATCAGAAGCCAGGATCCTCTTCCCCAAGCAGTTCCTCAGTCTCCCCACACCCTGGCAGGGTCTATCCTAGACAGCTGAGTCCCTCCCCATGATTGTCTGCAGAAAACTCATTGCCTGCCTTCTATTTATTTATTTATTTATTTATTTATTTATTTAGTATGCTGTCCTTCATCCAAAGATCACAGGGTGGTTCACAACATAAAAATACAAAATGAGAACACAAAATACATAAAAAACAAAAACAAACCAGTAACCCCCGCCCCCACAAATGCATTTAAAAGGCCATAGAATGTGTAACCAGTGTTATAAGAATTTTAAGGTCTCACATATAGAATAAATACTCATAAATGCACACATATCTAAATATACAACCCATGTGTCTGAAATAGTATGGGAAAGCAATCCTGAAGCCATTTTGACTCTCCCAATGACCTCGACTATTCCTCTGCAATAAGGGAGGCAAATGGGGAAAGGCTTTCCATTGTCTTTTTGCTTGCAAATCCTGTCTTGAGAGGTGTATTTGTGTATGAATAGGGTGAGCCTGTGACCTGGATTCTGGAACTAAAGTACTGAAGCATAACTTCTTTTATTTCTAATAGCTACTACAAACTAAAGAACTTCTGGCTTGCATGAGTGTTACAGCTCCCACTCAGCCATCTGGTAACTATAAAGATAAGACTCTCTCCACACAGAGTCAGGCAGTCAGGAGCGGAAGAACAGAAGAGCAGTTTCCGCCCCCTCCTTTCTCAAAACATCAAATCAGGAGATTCTTGCAATGGGAGGGGGTGAAAATATCAACAGGCGCAGGTGTGCAGGGCCACTGCCATGTCCACACACCTCTTTCCCTGGCTTAGGCTGCTAGTGGCTGCAGCATGCAGAGCAGCCTGCGCCTGTGCCACCTATCCATTAGCCCAAGCCCACGCTGCCCACATCCAAAAAACAAAACAAAACCCAGACATCTCCTTTGAAATGTAAAAATCCCCCTGGATTGGCATGTTGGCCCCCCAAAAGAGGACATGTCTGGGATTTCCTAGACATATGGCAACCCTACCCAAGGGCCATATAAAGAGAACTATGGGGCCACATTTGGTCCACGAGCCTGAGATTACCCACCCCTGCTCTTGAGCATGTGGGAGGAGTAAACCCATTCTGGATATGCTTCGCCCCTAATGAGAAATTTTGGTACCTTTACCAGACTACAGTTCCTAGATTCTATGCTGAAAACCATGACGGTTGGCAAAAATACAATATCAGTTTACAATGCAGAGAAGCCCAGAAAACTTCACATTTAATGTACAACATTTATCCTACATACCTTTGCCATTCAGAGGTAGTACATGGTTTTCGATTCTGCAAGATGATGTGTCCTGGTGCGTATGCAGGCCATGAAGACAACTGACTGCTAGAGTGGCTCTGAAAAGTGATAGATTATGATTATGGGCAGCGGCAAATCAAACCTTCAAGCAGGATCCTACCCATTGGTGTGCGTTTCAGACCTCCCAACATAATAGTGGTTTCAGCCACCAACCAGTGACATCAGCTAATATGAACTGAAACGTATGACCTTTATTGTAAACATGATCTTCTTCATGTGCTTCAGGCATTCAGCATAGGAATGGTTCAGCTCCTTTAACAACAACCAGTCACCCAACAAGGGAAGAGAATAAATCCAAGACTTAGGATGTAATCCTTACTCCTTACTCCACTTACTTAGGAACAGTGCTTTTTTTCCATTAAAAAAATGTTTAGGGGTACTCTCATTTTCCTAATCATATTGAAATACTGCCCCTCAATGAGGCCAAACTTAGATTCACAAAATGTTTAGGGGTATGCTTACCCCTGAGTCCCCCCAGAAAAAATAACTGCCTAGGAATAAGCCTTATCAGAATAGTACTGTTAGTACTGTTAGTCCTTTCCTTAGCTCTCGGGCCCCTCTTGCTCAGGGTGAAACAGACTCTTGCTTTTCTTACTTTACAAAGGGAGGGCATCAGAGCATCCTTCTTGCCTAGAGCTGTAGCCATGTGGCAGCCCTAGGATAGCTGAAGTAGTTAGCAGACTGCTAAGATCAGAAGGCCTGGCACCGCCCCTGTTGTTGTTATATTTAATTGTCACTTTCCATACAATAGTGACCTAAAGCAACTTACAAATTAGCAAGGGGTGAGCATTGTCATGCCTGATCTGCTCAAACTCACCAGAGATTTTCTTTTCTTCTGAAATGATTCCTTCAGATCAGGTAATTTTTCTTGACAGTTTAGATTCTGAGTGCGTTTCAGGACTGAGACCCTGGATAATTGGCAAGAAGGGGAAATTGCAGTTCTATGGAGGAACTCACATCAAAATGAGAATGAGCAATGTCATTTCTCTCAATCCAGGGCCTCCTTACTGTATTTCACTTATTTTTTTAATGAAGCCACAAGCAGGCACTGGGCTCATGTACTCCTCTCTTCCTCCTATTGCACAAAAGCTTTGGCACACAGATTCTGGTATGTTTAAAGCAGAATTCCCTATTGTATCCAAAACTGGGAATTTTGATTTCATGGCAGTTAGTTTACTAACCAGGATATTAAGGATATTAAGGGCATGTATGCTATTTGAGGGTCTATAGGATGCGGCAGAAGCCCTGCTTTGCAGGTGGAACATCAGATTCAATGATTCCAGTGCAGATATGCTAGTGGAACAGATATGCCAGTAAAATACTCTATGACAGAGCCATTCTACCAGCAAAGAGAGATAGTGTTCCACTGATGTATCTGGAATGTTCCCATGGTGTATTTTTCATGCCACAGACATATCTTGAATCCACCAATGTAGCTGGGTTTTCACCAAATCCTATGGTCCATCAGCCAGTGTAGCTCAAATATAGGATTGCTCCATAAGGCTGTGTACACAGCACACATTTAAAGGATATACAGTCATACCTCGGGTTACAGATGCTTCAGGTTGCACGTTTTCAGGTTGCGCACCATGCCGAACCCAGAAGTACCAGAAAAAGGTTACTTCCAGGTTTTGGCGCTCGCGCATGCGCAGAACAACTAAATCACACTTTGCGCATAAGCATCAAATCACAACCCGACCATGCGCCGACATGGCGCTGTGGGTTGCAAACACTGCAGGTTGCAAACGTGCCTCCCGCATGGATCACATTCGCAACCCGAGCTTCCACTGTAATCAGGCCTGCAAGCCTCCTCATTTGGCCCACAAGGCCATTTCAATCCAACCCATCTGCCCCATATTTGAAGCATTTGCATGCGTGTCTTCCACAGCTCCCTGAAACAGTTCAGCTTCGCAGGCTGAAGAGAGCACATTTGCCAGCACATCTGCTGGGCAGTGAAAAGTTATGAGGTGATGGGCAGATATCTCTGTCCAGTGTGTGACTCCTCCTTTCCTGCTGCTCAAATGGTGATGGGAACTATGGAGGAAGTAGCTAGGTAGCGAGCAGTTATGGGGTGCCTCCTACCTACTCCAAGCCCCTGCCTGCCTGCCTGCCTGCCTGCGTCAGGGTGCATGAGAGAACGGATATGGTACATGTGTGTGCAGCCTACTAGCTGCCAGTGAATGTAGTCCTCAAGACCAAAAAGGTGGGAAACCTGTAGTAAGAACTGTCAAAGCCAAAGTTCTTACTGCAACCACAAAGCTAATTTAAGTAATTAACTCTTCTATTTTATTGCAATACCTTTTATCAGAGTCCTGACTACTGACCCTGAAATAAAAAGAGAAAAAACATTATTGTATGACTACAAGATGCTGCTGAATCCTACCAAAGTCTAGTTATTTAATCAGCAAAAGTGTCTTTGCCACCGTATTCCAAGAATGACAACAGTCAAAAGCAGGAAACTTTGTCCGTACATATAAATTTGCCCAACTGCCTAAAACACTCAGACACTAAAGGTCACCAGAGCTAGTCCTACCATTAATTAGATTGAGGTACTTGACTCAGGCAGCAAATATTGGGGAGCAGGGTGTGGTGGTAAGGTCTTAGAGTGCTGAGCTGTTAGTCTCCTACACTCATGTGTGATGGAGGATGTTGTCCTATCACTAGTGTTGAAGTAATACACAACTACCAGTCCACCTGACTTCAAATGGAGGGGCACTATCTCATCCTTTGCCAAATGTCTTGGGAAGTATATTGTAAACTAGAAGGTTTGCCTCCACACCGAAAAACATATAATAATCTCCATATTGTACAGCATATGAGTAATATCATTCACGGGTCAGCAAACTTTTCCAGCAGTGAGCCGGTCCACTGTCCCTCAGACCTTGTGGGGGACCAGACTATTTTTTTTGGGGGGGGGGAGAACGAATTTCTATGCCCCACAAATAACCCAGAGATGCATTTTAAATAAAAGGACACATTCTACTCATGTAAAAACACCAGACAGGCCCCACAAATAACCCAGAGATGCATTTTAAATAAAAGGACACATTCTACTCATGTAAAAACACGCTGATTCCCAGACCATCCGCGGTCCGGATTTAGAAGGCAATTGGGCCAGATCCAGCCCCCATGCCTTAGTTTGCCTACCCATGGTTTACATCTAATGTTGATTAAAATGATCAGGGCTGAACTGTACCTGGTGAAAAGTCTCTGCACTTACCCTATGAGATGCTGGTTTACATACTGTATTGGAAAGTGTGAATTAGGTAGCTTTGCCTTTAAATGCAAACTGAATCAGATTTCTCCTTCATCCTCACCAGGGAGAACTTTGTCTTAGACCCTGGAGAGCCAGTGCCAGTCAGAGCAGAAAGCATTGGGCCAGTACAACCTTCAAGATACTAGTGTCCTCCATATGTTTTGGTCTACAACTCCCAGCAGCCCCTGCCAGCACACGCTGTAGTCCAAACCATCCGGAGAGCACCAGGTTGGGGAAGGCTGGTTTGGTAGACGAACAGGCTGACCTGCTTGAAAGCAGCTTCCAAGTACGTACAGTATGTTGCTAAGCTCGCCAAAGAAACCGGCAGAAAGAACATGCCTCGCCTCATGTGCGAAGTGCCTTTTCTTGGAGCAAGCGGAGGTGATCCCCACCTCTCTGGGATTAAGGATATATTTCCAGAATGGCCTTTCCCGGCCTTTCCCCCTCCAACCCGTCTCCTTCCTGACGGACTCACGGCAAAAAGGTCGAGGCGCTACTCTTCATGGCTGCGAGGAGGGTAGAGGAACGGCGCCTGCAGAGGATGTTTACACTCGGTCGCCATGGCAACCACCGCCACCTGCTGTCTAGACTGAGGCCGCAGCGCCCTCCAGAGGCGCTTGAGAGGATAACGCACGACCCGAAAGCTGCTCTCCCAGAGGATTTCAAGCCTGTGCCCGGCTATATAACGCGGGTGGCTGGCTTAGTCCGACGGGTGGTGGTAGTGACGTTGGGCTCCAGGATGCTGATAGAATGCATTCGTCCTGGGGGAAGGCATAAGGGAAAGTCTGCTAGCCGTGCCGTGACTCGTGAGCCGTTCAGGAGATGCTACAGGTTAAATGAAAGAGCTAGTCGTGACGCGTCCTATTTAGCTCGCGCGCCCACGCCAACACACGCACACCGTTTATTTTATTTTTGCTTCTCTAAACGCCGCTTTCCAGCGCGTGAAGGGCTCGATCCTGTGTCTGAAACTAGTCCCTTATATAAAAAGCGAGCTGTGCTTTGGGACAGTGGTGAGGCTGGTGTCACTTTTCTTAACGAGATGCATGCGAGACACGGCGTACTTTGCGTATTTGTGTAATTGCCGTCACCGGGTGGAAGTACCAATCTATTTGTCCGTCCATCTCCCTTTTCTACCACTAGTTTATAGCTGGCCTGGGTGATCCTATGCATTTTTATTCAGAAGTGAATCTCGCTTTACTCACTGGCGCTTACGTTAAGCATGCACAGGACTGCAGCCGTCTTGCCCAACTCCGGGCATGCTTACTGTATGGGGCTTCCCCCCCCCCCCCCGCCGCCCCGCCCGGCTTAATAGTTCTGAAAGGTGAGAAATCTCCTGGGCTGTCCGGCGGAGTCCTTACTATACTCCTATACTCATTATCCCGGCGGGCTCTGCGGTGCCAGGAGTGGGCGGGCCCTCCTGTGCAGTGTTCCTCGGAACTTGTAGTCACTCACCACCTGGTTTGACCAAGTCGAGAGGTGGAGCTCGGACTCGATTTCCCATCGCGCCCTTCGGCTCCATTGTGGCCGAGCCCGCGTCCCATTGGACAGCCAGGGAAACAGGTCCCGCTCCCCTCCTTCTGACACAATAGTGTATCCAAGATGGCGGACGCGGGTGCAGCGAGCTCACCTGGGGGAGAATCGGTGCTGCCGCCGCCGCCGCCGCCGCCTCCCCCAGAGGAGCAGGAGCTGAGCCAGCGGCTCCGACGTCTCTACCCGGCTGTAAACCAGGCCGAGACGCCGCTGCCGCGCGCCTGGAGCCCCAAGGACAAGTACAACTACATCGGCCTCTCCCAGGGCAACCTGCGCGTCCACTACAAAGGTAGGGGGTGGGGAAGGCGGCGGGGGGAGACGCGCTGAGGGGGGAGAAGATTCCGGGCGGGGGCGCTTGGGGCGAAGGCCTGGGGCTGTTGGGGGGTCACCCTCTGAAGGTGATGAGCGGTGGGTGTGAAGGAGAGAGAGGCGAAGATGGTGACTGGGTGGAAAAACGCTTCGGGGAGAAGGCGTTGAGGATCGGCAGGAGGGTTTCAGGAGGGGAGTAAGGTGGCAACGGGCCCTTGTCGCATCTGAGGGGTATCGGGGGGAACTGATCCATGGAAGACCCTGCCAAAGGGCAGTTCTCCTGGGGCGCTATTTTGAGGATCCGGAGCGCGGGTGGGTTTGGGGCTTGGCTCGACCTGACTTAATTGAACTTGCCTGTTGCGCTGCCAGCGATGGGATCTCTCCAGGGGTCAGCGCAGTTCCTGTGAAGCAGGCAGAAGGGGATTTCCTCCCTGTCCTGATAGCTGTGTGGGGTTGGCATGAGCCTTTCCCAACAGCAGACAGCCAGATTATTGTTTACATGATCATGGCAGAAAATCATTCCTTTGTGCCTTCCCTGGAATTTAGAGTGCTGATCTGTTTGCCCCCAAATAGGGCCCTGGTGCCTATATTTCTTTTCTTTTCATGAGAACTGACAAAGGAAGAGACAGAACCATGCATGCTGTTTCCTCCTCCTTTCCCCCGTGGTGCAGTGCAGGGGCCCACTGCTTTGTCAACCAAGCATCATCTTAAGGGTTTCTGTTTAGAATGATTATGGCTCTTTTAAAGTCTGTGTTCTAGTCTGACAGCTGTCACTGAGGAGTGAAAGGGCCCGGAACCTCACTCACCCCTTTCCCCCTTTCCTATATATGTTATTGGGTTTTTTTGCAGGACATGGAAAAAATCACAAGGATGCTGCTTCAGTCAGGGCTACCCATCCTATCCCTGCGGCCTGTGGTATTTATTACTTTGAAGTGAAGATAGTCAGTAAAGGTAGAGATGGGTAAGTGTGTTCTTCTAATGCCTCTTGGACAGTTTGTCTTTCTTTTTAGAGGGTTTGGAACGAATCTCACTGCATACACTTCAACTGGATAGGGATGCTTTGTATGGGGGGGGGGAGCCATATGGATTATATCAAACTCATACTTAGATCCACTGAAATTAATGGACATGACTGATTTAGGTCCATTACTTTTAGTGGGTTTACTCTGAGTGTGATTCAGGTAGGTAAAAGCTAATGTGTCTATGCAGCCCCAAATGTAGGATGTTGCACTAGTTTTAATTTTAAAATAGGGAACTGAGCCAGGTCTTTGGTTTTGATTCAGGTTCAGTTGGGAGGATACAGCTGTGATTCAGGTTCAACTCCAGTTCAAGAAGAAAAAAACCGGTTTGACTTCCTGCCATCAAATGCCAAGCCAGTAATATAGACTTAGATGAGGCATGCTTATTATGCTGCTCCCTTTGCTGGCTGTTATGGATAATTATACCAAGCAGACGTCTTAAAATTCCAGTGTGGCTTGTTAGTGTGTTGGGACTGAAATCCAATATGGCAGTGACTGTAATGGATGTGGAGGAGAAGAATCCACATAGCTGAGTGGAGCAGAAGAAAGTGCTATTCTGTTTGTAGTATTAAAAATGTGTATAAGAATTCTCTTTTTGTATTTGCCCAAGACAAAATACATGGGTGACATGCTAGGCAGTTTTATGGTCATGAGGAAAATGAGAGCATAGATGGTCCATTAAATCTACAGGATAGTTGGAATTGCAGTTCAGTAATGTCTGATCAATAGGAAAATGGCAGCTTTCATTTGTTAAAGCAGCATCAGAAAATCTTTTTTCATGTGATACCACATAGGTCATAGACTTGAAAACATTATGCTGGGAGAGTCTTATTGTCTTTTTTCTTGCATGTTATTATTATTTAAATTTATTAGTCACTATATCTTGCTGAGGGCAACCCAAAGCAACTTGCAACCCAAAGCATACTTTACAACAAGTAGCTTTGAGGTAATGAACTCTTAATAATGAACAAAAAGGGTTTTTTCAAAGATGAAGGTCTGAAAAAAAGAGGCCAAGGCCAAACGTAGAACTCTTCTTAGAAGATATTTCTTTATTTGCTTTGCCAGAAATTGTGTTTGTACATTGAACAGTTGATAACTTGGAGAGAAAGGAAATAAGAGCTTAGCAATGGGAGGTGGACTTTGGTGACTTGTTGTTGTTTAGTCGTGTCCGACTCTTCGTGACCCCATGGACCAGAGCACGCCAGGCACTCCTGTCTTCCACTGCCTCCCGCAGTTTTGTCAGACCCATGTTTGTAGCCATTTGACAAATACTTACAACTGTTTGTTGGGTGTGGTGATATATCTGTGGGCACCACATCTTTATAATTCCAGTGTCACAACATGGGTGTGGAGACTAAAAAAACCTCTTCTAAATACTGTTTCCTCCCTCTGGTACTACAGTAGAATTTTTTGTGTCATTGTTTCAGTTGCTGAAGTGAGAAATCAGATACCAGCTGCTCTTGAAGTATCTGTTTACTCTGGGCATTGCTAAGACCAGGGTTCAAATCTCTTCTCAGTCATGGAGCTCACTGGGTCTCCTTGGACCAGTCACCATCTCTTAGCCTAACCTACCTCACAGGATTGTTGTGAGGATGAAATGGGGAAGAGGAGAAACATGTATACCATATTGAGCTCCTTGGAAGATAAAGGTGGTACCGTATTTTTCGCACCATAGGACGCACTTTTTCCCTCCTAAAAAGCAAGGGAAAATGTGTGTGCGTCCTATGGAGCGAATGCAGGGGGGAGGCAGGCGGGAAAAGCCCCCAAGAGCCGCACACAAGCTCCGTGCGCTCTTGCGGGCTTTTCCACAGGAGGGAGAAGGGACTGACTGGCCGCATCAGTCCCTTCCCCCACCTCCCAGAAAAGCCAGGAGAAGCCGCGCAGCCCCTTTAAAGAGCTCACGGCTTCTGCGGGCTTTTGCGAGAGGTGGGGGAATTCCCCCACCTCCCAGAAAAGCCAGGAAAGCCCTGCGCAGCATCTCCCGGCAAGGAGAGGCTGCGCGGGGCTAAAGGGGAAGGCAAAACAGCGAGCGGGATCCATCCCGCTCGCTGCCTTGCCTTCTTCCATAGCTGCGTGCAACCCCTCCGCAAGGAGAGGCTGCGCGGGGCTAAAGGGGAAGGCAAAACAGCGAGCGGGATCCATCCCGCTTGCTGCCTTGCCTTCTTCCATAGCCGCGCGCAACCCCTCCGCAAGGAGAGGCTGCGCGGGGCTAAAGGGGAAGGCAAAACAGCGAGCGGGATCCATCCCGCTTGCTGCCTTGCCTTCTTCCATAGCTGCGTGCAACCCCTCCGCAAGGAGAGGCTGCGCGGGGCTAAAGGGGAAGGCAAAACAGCGAGCGGGATCCATCCCGCTTGCTGCCTTGCCTTCTTCCATAGCCGCGCGCAACCCCTCCGCAAGGAGAGGCTGCGCGGGGCTAAAGGGGAAGGCAAAACAGCGAGCGGGATCCATCCCGCTTGCTGCCTTGCCTTCTTCCATAGCTGCGCGCAACCCCTCCGCAAGGAGAGGCTGCATGGGGCTATGGCTTCTTTAGCCCTGCGCAGCGTCTCCCGGCAAGGAGAGGCTGCATGGGGCTAAAGGGGAAGCCAAAACTTGGCTTGCTCCATAGCTGCGCGCAACCCCTCCGGCAGGGAGAGGTTGTGCGCACCCTGTACGCTGCTCTTTGGGGCTGGGGGGGAAAAGATTTTTTTCTTGATTTCCCCCCCTAAAAACTGGGTGCGCCCTATGGTCCGGTGCGCCCTATGGTGCGAAAAATACGGTATATAAATAAATAAATAAATAAATAAATAAATAAATAAATAAATAAGTTCTACCAGAGGCTCCATTTTTAGGGTTCCATATAGACAATTGATGACCAGTGGACGTAGATAATGTTAAGATTCGTAACCAAATATCCTTTGGGGAGCAGTGATTTATACCTTATTAGCTATGCCCAGAAGAAGCTAATGGAGGCATTGGTATGGTATTTAGCCAAGCCATCCTCTTATATTGTACAAAATTTATAATCAAAGTACTAGCCAGTGTGGTGTAGTGGTTAAGAGCGGTAGCTCGTAATCTGGGGAACCGAATTCGCGTCTCCGCTCCTCCACATGCAGCTGCTGGGTGACCTTGGGCCAGTCACACTTCTTTGAAGTCTCTCAGCCCCACTCACCTCACAGAGTGTTTGTTGTGGGGGAGGAAGGGAAAGGAGAATGTTAGCCACTTTGAGACTCCTTCGGGTAGTGATAAAGCGGGATATCAAATCCAAACTCTTCTCTTCTACTAAGGTGCAATCTGACATATAGCTTCTTGTGTAAGAATGGGATTCTCATTGCTTCCTTGAGACTGTCTTTGTCCAAAGAGTGGTGGATATGGGATGATGCTTTGTTTGTGAGTCCTGTTGAAACGGCACAGTTGGGGATTCCAACGCAGCTAAGGGTGGGAGGCCTGGTGATGAACTTGGGAAAGCAGAGGTCTGCTTTCCAAAAATATTGGAAACTAAGTTATGCAGATATCCTCATCCTGGACCACCAAGTGTGTTTTCTAGGCCTTAGAGAAGTATTTCACCTGCAACTAATTTCAGTCTCTTTGGGGTTCAAACTGGGTGTATTAATTAATTTTCACTTGGCTAACCAAATATGGAGCGTGGAGCAATGTGTCCTAGGACAGAATTTCCTTGGTGGTTTTTTTGATGCCATCATTCCACAAGAGCTTCAAAAACATCCAGTAAAACAACTCCTGTGGTATATATGGTCTGTTTTTGTTCAGAAGACACTCATTTTTGTTACCATTTAGTCATGCTTATTTATCCTTCAAACTGGAGAACTAAAATAAAAACCACTTGTACTTTTGGGTTCCAGGCCTGCGGAAAGTGCAATTACCAGGCATTAATTTTGGCTATATCTTGTGTGGGTCTGCATGTGGAGACGCCATTTCTATTTTTAAATTCAGGATGCATCTTGCCTACTTCATGAAGACTGAAGCAGCATTACCAAGCAGCTAAGTCGTTTCCCTTCAAAAGAAACTGAGGAAGAAATATTGGCTGAACAGAGTGGCTGAACACTTTCTAAAGTTGGGAGGAATTTGATGCATTGAAGTCCAAATAAAAATCTCTACAAGGTTCTAGAAATGATAGCAGCATGGCGTTGTCTGAGAAATGCCTAAGACATTTAATATTCTTCTGAAGCACTTTTTTTTCTAGGTTCTACTGCCTGCTAGGTCCTGTTCAGTTAACCAGAAAACACTACCTGTGCCAAGGAGCAAAGTTTACTAATGTCTGCAGCATAAAATGCTTTCAGTATCACATTTACTCTGAATATTATTACTTCCTTCCCCAATGCAGGGAGGAGAATAGTGGGGTAGAGAAGAGCTGGACAAAATCTCATAAGTTTTGTACATCCTGCCCCATGTATTTTGTCCCCCAGCTCCTTGTGGAGTTTCCTAATCAAATAATCTATCTGGCATAAAGTGTACTGATAGTAAGATTTTATGTTGCATAAGATTGGAGACAGCAGTCCAAAGAATGTAGAGTGAATTGCTATTAACAGAGGTTGAATTGGAGGATCTATTTCAACATTCTGTTTCCAGAAGATGTTATCCAGCGGTGGATGCAGCTCTAGATCTATGTAGATAGACACGTATCAAGACATGGGGTTGTTTCTGGCTAAGTCAGAGGAGATCCATATAAATTAGTGGATTAAAGTTCATCATGACTAAAATCCACTTATTTCAATGGGTCTACTCTTAGTGTTACTTAACTGGATACAGCCTATTGGCTTACACAATTTGGTGAGTGGATCTGGATCAGATTTTATTACAGCATTGCTTTTAAGTAGTAAACACTTCTGGTTGGAACAAATTTAATTTGTTATGCAGCTCCCAGAATGATTGTAAATATTTGGTATCTGATACTAACTGGTAGGTAAAGACAATTTCCAGAGTGACCATGATTGCCACAGAAGTGGTCTGTGGCCTATATTGATGTGAGGATTACTCTGTAAAGTAATTTTAAATTGAAACCTTGAGCATAAATCCAGTTACTGGATGTTGATTGTTTTAACTAGAGCTCAGAAAAAGGGGCTACTATGCTGTTCCTACGGCAGGTGAGAATTTATTAGTTTGCTATCAGTGGTGTTATCAGGAAGTATTCTGTTCACAACAACTGACTCAAAGTGATCAGATCCATGCAGACTAGAATCAAACTTCTGAGGATAACTTGAGTAAATATCAGGTATGTGATATTTGTGCACTTTCCCAGCTGTAACCAGTTGGTCTTGGCAATACAGAAACATTGATTGCATTGTCAAGTCAGAGAGAGGCTGAGCCTGGTGGTGGAAACAGTCATTCCCTGAATGTGGCCTATTGTGGATCCGGTGGGAATTGTCAACCCTGAAGCTGCTGGAATCTTAGAGTATATCTTAAAAACTGTACCAAGTTTGTTCTAGCCACTGCTAGCTTCCAAAATTATATTGATTCATGCTGATTCAACCTCATGGGAGGAGAGCATGTATATAAAAATTGAAAGTAAAATGGTTCACTTGAAGAACTGGGTTGGTAAACAGTTGCTTAGTACAGTGTGTTAATACATATAGTTGTGCCATAGCATTGTGGCTACATCTAACACAGCAGTCGTCCCCCCCAAAAGAACTACTGAGATCTATAGAAAAGCTCACACATTCACTATGCATTTGTTAGGGACTGTGTGAAGCCCATTCCATTAATGGAATGTATGAACCCTTCTCCCATATAACCAGTGCAATTGCAGGCTGTGTTGTCAGCAGCAAAGATTTCCTTCTTGGATCTTAGGCTCAGGTGAATCCAGCAAAAAAATGCTATTTGGAGTGCATTCGGTGGTGGCTCGCTTTGGTACCCTAGGCTTGTCTGTTCAGACAATTGTTGGACATGTTGTGTTGTGGAAATGGACCTATACCAGGAATGTCCAACAGGTCGACTGCGATCGACAGGTCGAACCCCGGTTGTTAGAAATCAATTGCAGTCGATCGCAGGCTCGTTTTTGTCCGCGGGTGAAAAGGAGCATTCGGCCTGCCCCCTCCCTCTTTCCTTTACCGCACACAATTTCAAGAGCGGAAGACGGAGTTTCTGCTGGTGGAATGACTTACTGTTTATCTATTTTTGTTGCTGCCCCCCCCCCAAAAGGTTGACAATTTCGACCTCCCGACCTCCCCAAAAAATAGGTAGATCACTTCCAGTTTTTCATTCTGTGAGTAGATCACAATCTCTTGGGAGTTGGACGTCCCTGACCTATAGTATATGCTTTATGGAAATAAAGTGATATTGACATTATGGAAATAGGTCTTGTTTGTATATGTTTGGTCCTTAATTACAGAATACCCAAAGTTCCAAACCAGTATGGTATGGGGATGACGAGAGAATGAAATAGCCCAGTTCTTAAAAGAGTCATACTGGCTACCAAGCGGCTGATTTTGCAAAAACGAAAGCTCAAATGAATAAGATTATAAATCACTTGGGTTTTTTGTGACCCTTGCAGTAATTGAGAAAGTGGCCTATATGAAAAGGGAGATGTTTGAAGGTATTTTGCAAGGCTTTTTTTGGCCTCAACAGGGTTAAGGAGGTGCATAGGACTTCTGCTTACCTGGGGCAGCTGACAGAGAATCGGACACACACCTTTTTTTTCTTACATATATTATTTATCATATTACTGAATCCTTTCTCATTTTCACTGTTTTAGTCAGCTTGCCATTTTGATTTGGGTATCTTGGAGTTAGGACTTTGGGAGGGAGGAAGAACTCTTAAGGGATGTGTAAAGTTCTATAAGGAAGGGGTAGGTGGGTTGGGAAAAGGAAGAGTTAAAAACTCAATTTGAACCTTTTTGTTTTGTTTTGTTTTGTTCTTTTAGCATACCATTACATTTCAGATAGTAAAAACTGAATAATGAAAGGAGGGGTGATGTTAGCATGACAGTAGCAATTAATAATACTTGTTATTTGCACAGTGTGTTTCTGCAATACATTGATAGAGTTTTGAGTATTATATCAGTAAGCTTTACAGCAGCCCTGTAAGGTAGTCTTGCTGGGTGACCCTCGGATTACAGGTGGGAAACTGAGATGTAATGTCGGTTGTCTAAGGTCATCCTGCAGGTTCATGACTGAGCTGGGTCTTGAATCAGGGACTTCTGATTTCTTAATTGTTAAATGACAAGATTGTTTTGAATAATTAGGACCCTGAAGAAATAACTAAAAATGGAGACACGTGGAATGCCTTTGGAAACAGAAGCAGATTTTCTTCACAGGAAAGTGAGAAGTCACTCCCATGTTGTGGTTCTTTTGGTAGTACATTTCTGTCACAGTATAAGCATTTCCAGGGTAGCTTAATGATATGAAACACCCTTCCGTTAGGATTTAATGCATAGTGCCAAGGGCTAACTTAGACAAGGAGTTCCTGTACCAGGGTTTGGGGCACTCTTTCAGTAACAAGCAGAGCCACTAAGGATCTTAGCCTTCTTATAGCTGAAAAACTGTTTTCTCAATTTTAAAGTGGTGGATGATTATGCCTAGATCATTCCTTGCAGAGCAGTGGGTTCATGCCAGTACTAGTGCCAGCTAGCTGTAATGACAAGTGAAAGCCAGTGGACATTGACATCAAACAGTAGCTGAAAGGAATTGTAAGGAAGAGATAATAAAAAATGGGGGTGGGGGGGCCCTCAGGAGCAGAGACAGCTCAGTACAGTAAGAGCTCTCAATGAAGGGATTAGACTGTCTGCAACTTATTCCTGTAGGCTTCCAAAAGGCTGAATTCATCCAGCATCTGTAGCTGTAGGCAAGCCATTTTAAGTATTTGCACTTTTCCATTTGACCATGCTAATACCAGCCAGTGTATGCTGTGCGGGTGGTGAATGTGTCAACTTTGATGACAGAACACCATGGATTTCATAGTAACTGTTGGTAAAAATGGCACAGTGCTTTTTGTGCTGTTAACGGTGGCATTGATGCTTATGCTACTCAGCTGGTGATGCTGGGTTGGGTGAAGTTTTGTGTTTGAAATAATGGTGATGCAAAGAGCTCTGTACAATTGCTTTGTACTGTAAGTAGGTTTGTATAATTATTGTACAGTCATACAAAGACCAGCAATCTCATGTTTTTAATATTTTGTTGGGAGCTTCCCAGAGTAGTTGTAACAGCCCAGTTGGAAGGGCGACATATAAATAATAACGTTGTTATTGTATTTTCCCTGGAATACTACAATTTGGCAGCACCGACATTGTGACACGGTAGTGTGTTTGGACATGGGAATCTATATATGTTCAGTCATGACATCTCAATGGAGCATATCTGTCTTTCTGCCTCATTCCATCTGCAAAATGGATAACAGTTATCCTAGCTCATAGTATTCTTGCAAGTATGGTGTCCTGATAATACATACCTGCATGTGCATGTACAGTGGTACCTCGGGTTACATATGCTTCAGGTTACAGACTCGGCTAACCCAGAAATATTACCTCGGGTTAAGAACTTTGCTTCAGGATGAGAACAGAAATCGTGCTCCGGCAGCACAGCAGCAGCAGCAGGCCCCATTAGCTAAAGTGGTACCTCAGGTTAAGAACAGTTTCAGGTTAAGAACGGACCTCCGGAACGAATTAAGTACTTAACCCGAGGTACCACTGTATAGCTGTAGTGATATGGCATGGCATGATGGTATTGTTGGATTGTTTGCTTGGTTTGGAATTCTGTACCCTGGTTGTACCCATAAATAGTTTTCTGCTAAATTGGGTGTTTATGCTTGGCTATGAGAGTGGCTCTTCTTTAGAATGGGGATGAGCTATTAATACAATAAACAGCATGAACTGTGTGACTGTCACAACTAGTATTTCATCCCTGGCATGCAATGTTTATAAAGTACATGGATTCTTTCATATGAGTTACATACACTTAAAAAAAACTATGCTCCAGCTATTGTTCATAATGGGGTTGGAATGTGTCCAGTCCCCCTGAAGCAAACAGAGGTCAGTGCCAGCTGCCCACTGGAGGGCAATTTTATTTTTGAGAGCAACAGTGATTCTGCTTTGGCACCCAAACCTTTAGCAATCTACCAGTAATCTGGACTGATATGAAAGAGTACTTCTACTTGTAGAGTTGCCTGAATCTTCTTATGGGAGCCATTTTGCTTTGCCTTCCCCATTGACTTTGTGAAAGTCATAACTTCTGGTGCTTAAGAACAGTTTTTCTATGTTTAAGAATTTGAGACTGAGAACCAGATCACCAAGGATTGGTATACTTTTAAATGGGGCACTTGCTTTTCCTCTGTGTGCCTGCAGAGCAGTTAATCACAAAACATACAAGCTTAAAGCATAAATGCAATTTAAAAACATAAGTAAATGCCACAGGAAGAAAACAGATAACAGAGAAACATTTCAGAGGATTTTTCTTTCTTTTTCTGTACAATTACTCAGCTCCCTGAAATTAAAAACAACAACAAAAACAGGAAAAACGGTAACTGATGAAGTTCAATAGAACCCCCTTCTTCCTGAAAATATCATATTGTTTGAAAACTGATTAATAGTGAAATAATTGGGGGGAGAGGAGTTTCTCTCCATATTGACAAGAATAAGATCTGCTAAAGATGTTCTGCTGTATAAAAGTAGGAATCTTTGCAATGGACTTAGTGGTATTAATACAGTGGACCCTCGGGTTATGTTACCTTTGGGTAACGTAACTTTCGGGTTGCGAACTCGGCAAACCCGGAAGTGTATATTTCTGGGTTTCGCTGCATGCACAGAAGCTCTCTATCATGCCACATGCGTGCGCAGAAGCGGCGCTTCTAGATGCAGATTTTTCGGGGTGCGTATGGACCACCGGAACGAATTAAGTTCTTATCTGGAGGGTCCACTGTAATCAGCTCTTGTGGTAAGGAGCACTTCTTCACATTAATGCAAGGCTGGCAAAACAATCCCTCCAAGATCTGAAGAGGTGTAGCATGGAGGCTAGGTTGTTTTGGTAGCATATGAGCACAGTAGCAAGGAGGAGAAAACATGAGCAAAAAGTTAGCAACTTTAAGAGTATGTAGTTAGAAATACTGAAATATGGTAACTAAAAGTGGGTAGACTGCTGAGTGGTTCAGCCAACTGAGATTATGTAGCTGTGGCCTTGAAAGAGCTGCACTGGCTGCCAGTATGCTGATAACCCAAATTTAATGCACTGCTAGCAATGACTCATAAAAGCTTATACAAAATGGGACCAAAATGCTTGAAGAAGCATCTCTTTCTGCATCAGCCTGTCTCCACTCTTCATGCTAAGATCATTGGTTGGATTTCCTCCAGTTGAGATCAGTTATGTGGCAGCTTGGGAAAGAGCCTTCTCTGTGGTGGTGCCCCATCTATGTAATGTCTTCCCTGCTGAGCTAAAGCTGATGTTGAATCTTACTAGATCTTGTTTAGAGGTGAAGAGTTGTCTCCTGACAAGGGCCTTTAAATCTAGGCTTAGAATTTTGAACATGGACCCTCTTCCAAACTTCTGTTGTCTGTTTCGGAGTAAGGACCTTAACTTCTCCTGTCTTTACAATGGCAGTTAAATACTGCAGGTTCTTTGAATGTGTAAACCTCTTTTTACTTGTCCCAACCAATTAGGTTTCCTTTTGTGTGAAACGGTAAGGCCAAGGATTACAATGTAAAAAGATCAGAAGCTTCATGAACTGTGGGAGGCCAAGATGGGGAAGAACTCCTGCCAGCAGTAGATAATTCAACCATCCTATCTCTGCTCGACAATGCACCCTGCTTAGTCACTGAAGAAGGAAGCAGCTTGTGTGCAGCTGGAGATGAGGCATGCATGCAGTGCTTCTACAAAGCTGCTGTTCCCAGATTGCTGCATTGCTAATTCTGCCTGGGGGGTGGGATGCAGCCCCATTTAAGAGGCATCTCTGTGTACAATTCTTACCTTTGGGATAGGCCTCCTAGCAAAATTAATTTACATGTGTTACCAATGACTATGGTATATTTTAAAAGCATATACTTTTTGATATTCCAGCAAAGGGAGGTAGTTTGCTGAGCACATCAAGAAGGTTTGATAAGGAACTACTGCCCTGGCCAGCTGTGCCATTTTGTGCAGGATTTCAGAAGGAATCTGATCACAGCCTTTGTTGAATGATAACTTAAACTGTGCTTTCAGTTAGGAAAGGCAGCATTGTGTGATTTTGCTTGGCCATTCTCTCTTTGCTGCATTAACACACTTTTGTTTGCTTGAAGGTACATGGGGATAGGACTCTCAGCCCAAGGTGTCAACATGAACAGACTTCCTGGTGAGTCACTGTTAATAATTATTTGTGCTTGTCCTGTGTGCCAGTAACCACTACGCTGGAATTGTACAATTCTAAGAGGGGGATGTGCCCACTACTTGTGGAGGCAGAACATTGTTTGGAGGGAACTTTGCTACAAATTTACTACTTAAAATTTGTTAAACACATACAGTTTATGAAACCTCTTCCAACACCCTTGAATCTTACGCTTCCTTGCTTTTCTTTCCACAAACCTTTAGCTGTCCACCAGTATTTCCATTTCTATAATAGGATTCTGAGTTGCAGTACATCTTTGATTGCAGCATAGTTCCTTTGTGCCACAGAATGTCACTTGATCTGTCAGATGGGTATGGCGCGTAGGAGAAATGGGCATTGTAGCTTTCTGTTCTCTTCTGCATCGTGCAGATATATTTCTTCTGTGCTTCCGAACGTATTTTAAATCACTTAATATTTTATTCTGTCCCCACGGCTACTTTTTTTTAAGAGTAGGAGTCACTAACTCATTGTCTCAAAACAGAATTCAGCCCTTTGAGAAATGCTATTTCTGCCACGCACCACCATCACCCACATTTCCCAGTCCCTCACTTAGGTGTGGTATGCCTAATGCATGCTTGTTGACTGGCATCAGATAGGGTGCTGTGGGTCAGTCTAGGTATTGACGTGTGTTCTGGAAGTGCCTCCCTTGTTGTGCTAAGCTGGCTACACTCTGAGAGCCAGTGTGGTGTAGTGGTTAAGAGCGGTAGTCACGTAATCTGGGTAACCGGGTTCGCGTCTCCGCTCCTCCACATGCAGCTGCTGGGTGACCTTGGGCCAGTAACGCTTCTTTGAAGTCTCTCAGCCCCACTCACCTCACAGAGTGTTTGTTGTGGGGGAGGAAGGGAAAGGAGATTGTTAGCCGCTTTGAGACTCCTGAAGGGGAGTGAAAGGCGGGATATCAAATCCAAACTCTTCTTCTTCTTCTTCTTCTTCTTCTTCTTCTTCTTCTTCTTCTTCTTCTTCTTCTTCTTCTTCTAGATGCTGCCTGGGCTCCTCCCAGTCCTGGTGATATTATTTGACCCCAAATGGTGGTAATTTAGTGGCATAGTTCCGGTGCAGACACTAACTATAATGGACTTGGTTTATCCTTGGCATTGTAAGGATTGCTCACTCAGGTGATCTTAGCGATCATTAACAAGTTTGAATAAAGTCTTAGGATATTCAGTCCTCAAATCCTATATCAGATAGCACAGAAGGACTTGCATTGTGCATGAGTTACTCAGTAACACCAGCTAATCTTGTGATGATGATGAGAGTACAGCCCTAGTTTTCAGTCATTTTATAACAAAGGTATTGATCAAGATTGGAAGAGCCACTGGCTCTGGGTACTGACTCAACACCCTCAGGAGCCACAGTACCTCCGGTAAGCTTTTTAACCTCTGTTGTCCACCATGAACAACAACAGGGTTTACTAAAGCTTTCCCCTTTGTATGCACTGCAGCTCAGCTGGAACTGCTGTATTTCAGATCCCTTCCAATCGTGTGCATTTATACCTATAACGCAGGATAACACTTTGTGCTTCTGATGAAGTGGACTCTGTTCCACAAATGGTTATGTCCTAATAAACGTGTTAGTCTTTAAAAAGACACAAGACACTTTGCTGTGGTTGCTGTGACAGACAAATTGGTCACCACACTGAAACTCATAATTTTCTTTGTCTTGATCTGAGTAGCAAAGGTAGTGCCACCACCAAGTTCTTCAGGGGCATCTTTTGCCATTGTTCTTGAACTTGTCTGAAGCAAACAGGCCAACACTCCCTCTCAGTGAAATGAAGAGCTCATTTCAGATTCCACAGATGGAGATGCATGTCCCCATGTGAGGGAGTGCTAGAGTTTGGGCAGTGGGACTAACTTTCCTTTTGGCCCCTCATGCTCCTGCTCGCAGACAGTTCTGCATCCTTTTGCAAAGTGGTGGGAAACTGCTGCAAAATGGAGCTTCCTTTACAGGTTGAAAATGTGTGCCACTCCCTCGCTCCTGCTTAGCTCTAGTTTGAGATGCATAATCAGACAAGGCTCTGCCAAAACCCACTGTTGCTTTTCCCTCAAGAGAGCCCTTGGCTTGTCAGAAGTGGGTAATGGATTGGGATGTAGGATCCTTGGGATCAGGAGTTAAACCAGGAGCTGGATGGCCAGATGCCAATCCCTAGGCAGCAGTTTTGTTTGCTGTCTGGTATCTCCTGACTGCCATTTATTCAAAGCTCAACTTTTTATCTTCATGTGTTTGAGTTTATTTTGGAAAGTGTTCTTCAGATAGACGGTTCATCTTTTAAAAACAACATCCTGCAGTGGTACTAATTAATGATTGGTCTTTAATAACAGCTTCTTACTTGGCTTGGAACTGCACATGCTTTAGTATTTAAACTTATTGCAAGGTCACATGGAAATGACAGTGTCAGGCGAGATCTGCAAACATTATTAGAGAGTGCTCATGTGATTTGCTCTAAATGCAGGTCTTTGGGGCTGTGTTTGCCATTTAACACCTTTGTCACTGGCTACTAGAAATGCACTGGGCTGCAGCTTCCCATAGAGAGTCCATTCATATGGCCAAAGGGCTGGCCTGTGGCCAGACTTTTCTAGTAAAAACATTTTGACAGTGGGATGCTAGAAACAGCAGGTGTTGAATGTTAATTTGCAAAATTTGTGAGAGATGATGACTCTATCCTGAACATGCTTAGGCTGTTTTTTTTATATTAGAGCAGAAGGAATAATTCAGAAGGGAGAACAGTTGTTCCACATGCCACTCTGGACTTGTAGAATTACTTGGAGCTGGAATTGGCCACAAGATAATGTATTTGAAAATATCACTGTCGTTAATCTAAAATGGCTGGTGGTAATTTGTGGCCTGTCAAGTTGAGCACAACCTACGAGTTGTATGTTGTGATCAGTGAAGTACTTGAGCTGCCCATCTGCAGTCCCAAACAGACAACAAAAGCAGGTTTGAATCCTGGTGGACTGTCATGCAAAAGGAGGTAGTAATATTGCCCCAGTGTACTTCAAGCCGAGTTGGCAAGTGGACAGTTTATTCCCATTTTATCCTTCCAATATACACTATGAGGTCACTCAGTGAGATTCATGGCTGAGCTGGAGTTTGAATTTGGGTCTTCATTATCCAAGCCCAACTTTCTACCCACTATTTCACAGTGGTTCTCATAACTATCATGCTATGTTATGTCCCCGTCTGACTGTATTACACACAGCTGCTAAATGACATTAGTTGTGTTATGCTAGAGATGTCTGTTCTGAACTCAGTGGGGCTTACTTGTGTGAGACTTCCATCCAGGCGAGTCTAGTAATGTATACCACTTTCCATGTTAGTGATTTGATATTGCCTCAGTTTTCCATAGTTCATTACCAGGAAGGGCGAAAAGAGGTTGTTACTGCGTTGTGCTTGGAACTGTGGGAAGGGCAGCCTTCCCCAGTCTGACAACTTCCAGATGTTCTGGACTAGATTACCCATCAGCCCCTATCACCATGGCTGTCCAAAACATATGAAAAGCACAAAGTTGGGAAAGGCTACTGTGGAAGAAAACACTCTTTAAACTTTAACATGCGCTGAAAACTCCACAAAGTGTTACTTTAGATAACCCTTGCCAACTTCTGTAGGTATATGTTTAAAAGATAATCCTTGCCAAAAGGTGGAGTGGGTTTGGCTTTTCTTTTTCTGTTTTGTGACGTTTGTATTATTTCTACATACTTCTAATTCCAAGCATTTAATCTTCTTCAGCTGGGTGTAGACATAACTGGGAGGACCCTTTTGACACCAGGATTTTCTGGAGACAAAGGAATTTAGGGATTTTAGATTTCTATTCAAAATTTTACTGAGAGGAAGGTCCTATGGTACTAATAGTTGGGTGCCACAAATTTTAGCTAACCTTGGTAGCAAGCTGTTATTTATGATTTCCCCAAATCTTCCTCCACTCTTATCAGTTCTCTGGAACACACAACAGACTTGGCATAGACGGGTAAGTTAACCTTTGCCATAGTGCTTTGAAGGTACTCAGAAGTAGTTGGAAGGATTCTTCCTAGATCCTAGGAACTGCGAGGTCCAGTGCAAAAGTGAGAGGCTGACCTCCCCTCCCCCAAGACCCTTGCACATACCAAAGGAGTTAGGCAAGAGTGGGTTTTCTCTCCCAAGTAAGATAAGTCTCCCTCCCTTGTTGTCATGCAGAGAGAACCTTGAGGGGAAGGGAGGGAGGGATGTATCACATCACTCAGGGACTGGGCAGATAGTTGCCAGGAAGACATGACTGTATTTATGGAACTCTATTAATGGGACTTCATAGTCAGCATGTTCATAATTACTTTTAATGTAAAAACAGGGCAATTGGTAGTGTGCGCTTTTGTGCCGCTCTGTTGAGATGCTTTGTTCTAGACATTTCCAAGGTCTCATTCAGAAACATACTTCAACAACTGCAGATTTCAGCCATTGAGAATCTAGTGGGGTGGCAAAAGTCTTATTCTGTATTCATTTTTTAATGAACTTTATGTAATGCAAAACCTTATTCTAAAGTGTGGTATGTTGGTAAGGTGTCTGTTGGTTTCTGAATTTTGTTGAAGAATCCATTTGTGCCACTTATTATAAAACAGAATGTTGTAGTGCAGAGAGCTCCTGTTCAGCAATGCCTTTTCTTTCCCTCCGACAGATAGTCAGCATTCTGTGGTTACTGAGCACGCACTGGGATCTTTGGGTCCCCCCCCCCATTTAGGACTTTTTTGTGCTTATACAAATTTGCGGGTTCCCCCAAGCCTGGTGATACTTTCTTCCTCTTGCTTCTGCTTTCTTACCTACATAAACAATGGTATTCACAGAAGTATATTGATTTTAGGTAGCTGTGGTTGGCAATTTCCAACCCTTCGTTATACTATTTTTGTACTTCCACTTCTTTTCTTTCCAGAATAGAAACTACCTGGTTGAAGGACATTCCTCTCTTAACCTCATTTGTTACTGACGTAAAGCAGCAGCTGTACCCATTGTGAGGGAGGCTTTGCAGGTGTGCGTGTCTGGCTCTTTGGTTTGTCTCCAAAGCTTTTACTGCAGTTTCATTCATCCAGTCCTGTTTCCTATTGTCTACTTTCCTGGTGCTTATCATGCAGATGGGAGCAGCTCAGAATCCAGAGTGCCCTAGTGGCTGGGTAATTCAAGTGCACTTTCAGAAGGGTGTGATGACAAAGAAGTCCTGGAAAATACTGGTGATTCCACTCCTCATTTGTCATATGGGTGTTCACTCTAGAAACTATTGTTGCAAACATCAGATTGTTGTTCATCATTCTTAAATTAGATGATTACAAGTTTGTGGCTCTAAGAATGAAGTAGGTCACTCTGTTCCTTTTTGATTCTTCCTTAATAAGGAAGAAGTTGTTTTCAGGTGGAGGAGTTTGGTATATACTCTTGAGTCATTCTAGATAAAGGTGTTGACAGCGTTTGGGATAGTCTGGCAGTTAATTAAAAAGTACTTAGAAAAGGAAGCTCTACATGCCATGTGCCCAAGCGCCTGGTGATGCTGGCCATGAGATTGCAAAGTGGTGTTTACACTTCCTTTTGTAAACTTCATGTCAGCAGATCCAACGTGACATGGAGTATAGTACTACTCCAGAACCTGCCG
Organism: Podarcis muralis; assembly: GCF_964188315.1. Taxonomy (NCBI): domain Eukaryota; kingdom Metazoa; phylum Chordata; class Lepidosauria; order Squamata; family Lacertidae; genus Podarcis; species Podarcis muralis. Next base: position 45,446,323 of record NC_135661.1, on the reverse strand, counting down.
CTTTTGAAATGGAAGCATTGAGACCCCGTATTGTGTGTGAAATTCCACAATATGCATTACATCAGGGCGACCAACACAATGCCACCCAGATGTTGTTAGGCTCCCAGCCCCTTTGTTCCTGACAATTGGCCATTTTGGCTGGGGCTGATCTGAGTTGGCATTTAACATCTGGAGGGCAGCACACTGGCTACCCCTGCATTACATATATTCAACTACAAATAATCCAGTCTGGACCTAAGTGGCTTCGCTTTCACTTCTCAAAAGAAACCCAGGAGGCAATCTGTTGCCCTGGGAGCATAGGGCAATATCCTCGTGCTTTTTTGGCTCTGAGTTGCCAGGACTCTTTGTCCTGAACATGCAGTGGGTTATTTTGGTAGCTTTCCTCTCGGGAGTGGGATCCCACTCCTCTGCCAGCCCATGACTGCTTGTGGAGTAGCAAAGTATATTTAGTCCATGATGACTGGACTGTGGTTTGTGTAACATGATGCTTCAATGCCTCCTTGACTGGAATCTCTGTGGTTTATGTTAAAAGAAAGAGAAATGTGTCTGCAGCATGTGGCTGAACATAAATCTGCTGGAAGCTACACAAGAGCTAGTTTTGTCGACTACAAGGCCTTTCTATTAAAACAAAGAGGCCTTCTCCGCAGCTGCTGAAAGATGGGCTTTCAAGGAGGAATCTTCAGCTTTCCTGCAAGACGCAGGTGCTTATTCCTGGCTCTTGGCAGGCAGCTGGAATCAAATAGTGCTGAAGGCACCAAAGGTGGCTTACAGGCAGCCCTTCATCTCAATCAGAGCTTCATTTTCCACACACACTTGTCAAGAGAACAAAAAACAACCACCTTGCAATGTTAGTGCTGTTCCTATACAGAGATGCTAGCTCTGCATATATGCAGTTCTCAACTCTGGATAAAGGCTGATAGGTAACTGTGTTTTCCTGCAAGATCTACAGCCCAGTACAAATATAATTTCTCAATAATGATTAAGAGATTAGAATGGGGCCATGGGATCACCCCACTTTCCTTTTTAATTAGAATTTGAAGTCAAGACTTGGAGCTTATTCGCCAACTTTGGGTAAAATGGGATCTAATAATTAAGGCTGTTAGAAATTAAGACATTAAGGTTGTGAAGTAATTGAGAAATTTAAGCTAAAGAGGGCTGGGGGAGAAAGCATGCATTCCATAGCATGCTCCCAATATCATGACCATTGTTAAGAGACTGACAGGAGAGAGGCCTATGTGTGAACACCACCCTTATATCTTCCTGCTTTGTGCTGAACACTGTTGATTATGTTGTTCACACTAAGCATGAAATGCTTCTTCCTGTTCTGGCTGTTATATTCACTCAATAGCAAAATGTGCTTCCGATTTTGGGGTTCATCCATTTGCTACCCAAGAGTGCCATTCCCAGAATTGTACTTGGATACTGACTTAACCCTTGCAAAAGGGTGAAAACAAACAATATTTAACACTAGTACTAATCAGTTGAGCTGCCCTCACCACATTCACTTATTTGTAGGTTATTTACTGCTATATGTTTAAAGAAGGACAATGGAAACTTTTCAGCCTGTCAGAATAGAGCTTTAGCTCTCTGACCCCAGCAGGCCAAACTGGATAGGTGAGGTGCTGTCTTTTGGAAAGAAAAATGCTTCTTTTAAAAATGGATAATTTTTTAATTCACAAAGGAGCTTGCAGAGCCCTTTACCTGGTGCTTCCCAAGAGCCTGCTGTCATCTTTGCTACCTGTATCTGTAAAAATGGTTTTGTAAGAAGAATCTCATGTTTGCTTTCTGTATGTGCTGCATTGGAAGTTGCCACCGATCAGTCCTTCCATGGCAGTAAACAAAAGTGTGTCTTTGAAACAACACCAGAACAGTTGGCAGTGCTCCTTGACCTACTGAGTTTATAGAGCTTTCTCAAGTGCCCTCTATCTCCACAGTAATGTGACAAGAAAACAGGAAGAAAAATGTATACTAGCGGGGGCTGGCACTCAGACTTTAATGCAAGACTTTCTTGACATAATATGCCTCTCCTCAAGATAGCAGGTAAATTGGATTACTAGAAGTATTCCTGGTCATTACTGCAAGAATTGCTTTACCTTCCTTTCCCCACCCCACCCCACCCCTCCTTGACTTGGTTTATTTATTTGTTGTTAGCGCGGCTTTCTCAGATCTATGTTTACTTTAATTATTAGCTATTTCTAACCTGTATATTAGTTGATCTGAGAATGGGGTGTATTTCATTGAAAAGATCTCAGTATAAATAGTCGAACAAAACCATAACTGACAAGTGAAAAACGTAAGAACACTGAGCAGATCAAAATACTTAACTGCAATCAAGAAAGCCCTAATTCCTGAGTAAACAACCAGGCATTGGTGCTGAGACGAGGCCAGTGTTGGTGCTCATTAGACCTCAGAGAGGAGGGTATTCCATAAATGGTGCAGCACAGCAGAGAAGGCCCTTTCCCATGTCACCATATAATGTATGCACTGCCTGGGAATTTTTAGAAACAAAAAAAAATAAATGTGATTTTTAAATGGATAGTGTGATTGGTGAGTTTAGACCCATCATGTCAAAGATATATTGGTCCACCATCTTTATTCAAATTGGTACCTGGCATCATTGCAGCCCATCACCCCCACTTTAGGAAACATTGTACTGAATTTGGTGACGATCTCTTGAGAGAAGACCAAACATAATGCCAAGAAATGGGCAAAGTCATGCCAAAATCATATTTTGATCCACCATCTTGATTCAAAATGGTGCCCAATGCTCACAAAGTCTGCCACCCTTACTCTGAGAACCCTCTGGCCTAGTTTGGTGATGATTTTCACTCCCTCCCATTGCAAGAATCTCCTAATCTCATGTTTTCAGAAAGGAGGGGGCGGAAACTGCTCTTCACTTCTTCCGCTCCTGCCTGACTCTGTGGGGGTCTGTGTGTTATCTATAGAGATTAGATGGCTGAGTGAGAGCTGTAACACTCATGCAAGCCAGTAGCTCTTTAGTTTAGTTTGCAGTAGCTATTAGAAAATAAAGAAGTGAGGCTTCACAGCTTTCTTCTGTGTTGTTCATACTCTTCTGAGTTTGGTGCTCACAATGGACAGTTGTGGGTCCAGTGCACTTAGACCTGCTTTCCAGGAGTGGAAGGTCTCTGGAAGTGCTCCAGTCACCTAGCCCAGTCGTTGACATCTGCTCAAAGGTGTACTGACAGATATCTCAAGAGGCAGACAAACCTATGCCAGAAAGGGCCAGTTCCATACCATAGTCACAGTTTGGCCCTCAATTCAAAATGGTGCCTGGCACCTAAACATTGAAAAGACACCCCCCCCCCACCTCAGGACCCCTCGTGCTGCATTTGGTGATGATATCTTGAGAAGCAACCGAACGTATAGAGAACAAACTGACAACCCACTTCCCAAAATTACAGTAGAATTCTCAGTGGCTGAAATTTGCAGTTATTGGGGTAAGTTTCTAAATAAGATCTTGGAAATTTCTGGAACCATTACTGACACCTTGAAATCAGACTGGGAAGTATGTTGGCAACCAGCACAGTTCTTTTAGAACTGGAATTATATGGGCCCTCTATGCTTTCACTTAAGAGGCTAGCCACACATTCTGCAGTAGCTGCTGCTTCCACGTCACCTTCAGATTTGTCACAGAATGTAGCACAGTGGATTGTACAGCCATTTCCAACCTTATCCCTGGAAATCCAGCCACCTTATTGACTTTCAGGAGTGTACTACATGTCTCATTTCTTATGGGCTCGGGATCAAAATCAGAAGAATCAGTTAAGCCATGAATTACAACTATGGACAGTAGCGGGGGCAGGGACAGCTCGAATGAATAATGTAGAACCCCTGTAATTCAGCAGAAGAGTCTTGAGGCTTGTAGATGAGCTCCTGTCTGTTCTATCTGCCAACAGTTGGGCATACTTACCTAAGACGGGGTCATTTGAGGACATTTGGTGCTGCCTGGGTGCTCTTATCTCTCAGGCACAGCATATGTGCCTAGTCTGCTGTCCTCCACGGTTACAGCATCCTTTGCTAAAGGGAAGAAAATGCACTCAAGATATAGCAGATAGTGTGTGCTGCCAACAAGTCTATAGGTTAAGAGGAAAAGGAAGACCACTTGGAAATGTACATGGGAACAAGTTAGCAGTCCCACAAAAAGTCACAATAATCTGTTGTGTAGGAAAGCAAAATTAATAGTAACTGGCTCTTAAGAATGAATGGAGGAATGGGTGAGAGTGTATGTATACACACACATCCCATGCACGTGTGTGTGTGTGTGTGTGTGTGTGTGTGTGTGTGTGTTTATTATCCAAACTCTGCAGAGAAACAAACTGAACAAGATGGAATGAATTTTGATGTTATTAGTACATTAATGTTGAAAATAAAAACCTGATAGTCTAGTTGTATCAGCACTGAGTCAGCTCTGTGTGCAGTACAGCACGTAATTTCAAACACTGGTTACATCCATCAGAACTGAGACACTCAAATCAGTCTGCTCATCAGAATTGGATTTCTGCTACAGAGGGCTGAATAGCTTGATGGTGTAAGGGTTACCAGTCACCATTTTTTCTGACTTCTCCTCCAGAGCTTATTTGTGTCTGATATATGAGAGCTCTGAAGTTACCACCTTGTATTTTAGCAACTCTTTTTTTCATTAATGCTCTCAAATGTTAACTATATATCTCTTTACTCCTGCTTTGTATGAGGATATATCTCTGTCTCTTCCCTGTTTATGTATCCTATAATATGGTACTTTTGGTTCCTATTGTCAGGCTCAGCCATCGTTTAAACTTGTCATCTGATGTTGTCTTCTCTAGGTTGGGATAAACATTCCTATGGCTACCATGGTGATGATGGACACTCCTTCTGCTCTTCAGGGACAGGACAGCCTTATGGCCCCACATTCACTACTGGAGATGTGATTGGCTGCTGTGTAAACCTCATCAACAATACCTGCTTCTACACAAAGAATGGGCACAGTTTAGGTAGGCAAACAAACTTCTGGACCAGCTTTATTTTGTTTTGCAAACTGAGCCACTGTCTGCTCTTCTTTAACGTGCAATCAGCAGGATGATTTCTTGGGTGAAACAAAACCAACATGATCTCATTTATTTGTGTCAAAACTGGTAGATTACAACTAGTGCTGTGAACAATTCATGTATCTACATCCAGTTTTTTCCTTTGCTGCTATCTCTTTGTCCCAGCTGGAAAGGAAGGACTGATAAAGACTTACTCCCATTTCTCATGGTTCAGATTGGGAGCAAAAGTTCAAGGTTATTGCTCTATATACACTAAAGCAGACTGTCAGCCCCACTGCAGTTCTCTAAGCAGGTGAATATATTGCTATGTGAATATACAAGATTGAGTGGGGAGGGGGAGAATCTCAGCTAATATTCATTTTACGGATTCTTGAGCTCACTGTGAAGTGTCTTAATGATTAAACTGATTGCTAGAGAAAAGTAAGCAGCAGCTGAGGAACATTTGATTCAGGATAATGATGTCTAAGGAATTATAATGAAAATGTTTTAATTGTCCAGATAGGGAGGGTAGAACTAGACATTGAAAATGCATGGGCATATGACAGCAGTCCAAAGAGGCCAAAATGCCATAGGATAAAACTCACGTGCAAAAGACCTTTGGAGAAGAAGACCCTGTATAAGTGATTATATGCTGATGCTAGAAGCATCAGAGCCAAGATACATGAGTTGGAGTGCCTGGTTTTAAGGAGAGCAAAGGTACAGTGGGCATCATGGAATCCTAGCGGAACAGAGAGAACCAGTGAAACAAAATTATCTCTGGATATAATCTCATTCGGAAGGGCATACTGGATGAGTTGTTGCTGTTTGTGTCAAAGAGGTTGTAGAATCCCACAAACTAAAAATCTCAAAAGGGACATCCATCTCAACAGAATTGCTGTGTGTGGCAATACCAAGCCGCCAAAATAATTTAGTGCTGGGGATCTTCTAAAATGTTCAAAGTGATCTTGGGATGGAGAATGATACCAAAGAGGTATCCAAAGGAGGAAGTGACTTCAATTATTCCCACATAGACTGGGTATATGCACATTTTAGTCATGACAAAGAGGTAACATTTATAGGTATCCTGAATGGCTGAGCCCTAGAAGAGTTGGTCATGGAGCCGACCAGAGGTGAGGTAACCCTGGACTCAATCTTAAGTAGTGCCCAATGTGATGTGAGAACTAATAGAGAACAGAAACCACGGCACTGTCAAATTTAGCCATTTGTAGACAATTGCCAAAAAAGCCCAACACACTCACATTTGACTTCAAAAGGGGAAAGTTCCCAAAAATTAGGGGATTGGTAAAAAGGAAGTTGAAATGCAAAGTCAATGTTCTCTTAAATGCTTAGCGGTTATTCAAAACTGCAAAAATAGAAACTCAGCTAGAAATATACTGCAGAGCAGGAAAGGGAACACCAGGGCCAAGAATATGGTAGCAGAGTCAAGGAAGGCTTTCATCTAAAAAATAGAAGTCTTATCCAAATGAGGAGAACCAAAAGGAACATAAACTTTGGCAAATAAAGGGCAGGCAGACAGTAAGGGATGTGAAAAAAGTGAGGAGCACATTGCTGCCCGAAAACATAAAGACCAACAACTAAGAAGTTCTTCAGATGCATTAGAAGCAAGCAGAGAGAGAGGCAGTTGGACATTTGGGTGACAGGTATACTAAAGGAGACAGCACTGAAGCTGAGTGAATTCTTTGCATCTTCACTGTGGAAGATACAGGGAAAATTCATGTGCCTGAACTTTCTCAGGAAGTGAGTCTGAGGAACTAAGGTGTCAAGAACCAGGTCCAAGGAACCAGATATGAAAAGGTCCAGATGGCACTCACTTAAATGTGAAGTTGCTGATCTTTAAGAGAAATGTGTAATTTGTCCTCAAGATCAGCCTCCATACCAAGAGAAAGTATGCAGATGACATTATATAATCACATGTGCACAAACTTACTCTTCATTTTGATTTGGGGCTAAGCTGTGGAGGTACTGGCCAGAGACTAGAGAGCTATGTAGAGCATGGTAGTCATTTTCCTATCTACTAAAGCCCCACCCCCCCAAAAAAAGCCTATGGTTTATTTTCCTTTTCTTTCTGAGCCTTCAGTATCATGGTGAGAATGTAGTCAGGTTTCTTTCTTGTAACCCATCAGTCTAGGTCAGGGATGAGCACCTGTGGCCCTCCAGTCTATGTTGGGCTTCAGCTCCTTTAATCCCTGACCATTATCCATGCTGGCTGGAGCTGATGGGAGCTGTAATCCAGCAAAATGTGAAGTCCACGGGTTGCCTGCTCCAGTCTACACAAAGAACAAGTTCAGCATCAAATACAGCTTCCACTGAAGAATTATCAGTGAGGTCCTCTAGTGAAGGCACTACATGGGCCTGTTCTCTTTCTAGAACATCAGCAGATTTTAGACAGACTTTCCTGCATTCCCATTGGTTGTTTGCTTGCATTGATGGATGTTGTCTATAGAATTCAACTGCATTTTGTGCTTTAGTTGTTAATTCTGGGTGCAGTCAGAGAGAAAGCTAACATACTGGGGAATTTTTAGTTGCAAGAGAAGTTTGCCAAGCTCTGGTCTCCTTTAATTGTCTTTGAGAAACAGCTGAGGTTTTATATAATGATCCATGGTGTGATGGAAGCAGGGTTTTCCCCTCTATCTCTCAATTCCAGAATTTGTGGTACCCAAATAAATTGATTAAGAGTACAGTAAGCCCGCAACTTACATAGGGGTTATATTCTGAGGATCACACCCAAGGCCAAAATTATGTATAGTCAAACGCATTGGGATCAATGGTGAGTGGGATGGCCAAAGTCTTTTTTCCTAGACTGCCCCCTTTCTTTTTTAAAAATTTGCCAAGCGCCTAAAGTTGAACGTACACAAGTTAAATGCATGTAAGTTGCGGACTTACTGCCATTTCAGGACTGGCCAGAAAAAGTACTTCTTCACACAGCACCTAATTAGCCTATCTGATTGCCTCAGTGCACTGAAGGCTGTTGACTTAGATAGCTTTAAAGGGGTACAAATTAGTGGTGGCTTTCCACTTAGTGGCTTCTGGGTGTGATAGCTGAATGGAAAGATCCTGATTCAGAGGCAACATGCCATTGACATCCATTGCTGAGGGACAAAAGCAACATGCTCTTGCATGGCTCTTGCCCCCATCCCCTGCTGGTGGGCTTATCAGAAGCACCTGGCTGTCCATTTGTGAAGCTTTGCTGGATTGGAGAGTCATTTGGTCTAACAACCCAACAGATGTTCAGATGGCCTGCTACCAGACCTGCAAGCTTTGTTCTTCTGGATTGCTTCATTGAGGGGAGGATTTTTCCTACTGTGGAGGGCAAAGTTGAGAGACCAAACCTATTCCTAAAAGAACTTCTTGTTGTTGATGGGAATAATAACCTGCTTTCAGAGCATTCAAGTTATTTATTTTAACAGTCAGGTGCTATGTTGCAATTACATTAGCACTAATGTGTTTCATGCCCTACTCTTCCCTATATAGTGCTTGTCGTCCTTTCCAGCCTCCAGCATTGCTGGTCTGTACGTGTTAAAGCTGCTGTGCTTGGCTAAAACTGGAAGCAATCTGTCCTGAGATGCTCCTATTTTAGTGACAGCTTTCTAAATGCCTGTAGAACAACTGTGTCACCAGAGACAGGCAGCCTCTCGTGCAAACCCCAATTAGGGTTAAGTGCACAGAGAGTTGTTCTGGCAAGAGGGAGAAATTGGATGAGCTATCTTCCTGGTATATATCCGTAGTATATTATTGGCTTAGTTCAGGTGGGCCCAGACTGAAGCATAAAGGTTGGTTGGTCAGTCAGTGTAAATTTCACTGATAAGATATTGCACTATAGTTTATGCATATTACCTTTTCCATTAAGGCTTGTTTCTGGATCTACACATCACCCTGGATCTAAATAGACATGTTTGAAAACTGATATTGTCTGAGGATATTGTCTAACCAACAGGTCAGATGAGTTGTTTTGTATTCTGGGAGCTCTTTCACACTATTGGATAGAAATTGTTGCATTTCCCAGAGTGTTTGTAAGAGGAATATAGTCTATCCAAAAGTGAACAAAGAGCAAATTCTCTGAAATCAGTTGGACAACAGAAAAATCTTTAGGTGTTTACAGTCAAGAAAGGTAGGACAAAGACAGAGGTCTACAAGGAATGATTTCTGCATGGAGGAACTGCCATCTTCAAGCCTGAGGTGCAGTAAAAAGCAAGTGGTATCTTAATGCAAATTCCCCTCCATGAAAAAATAGGTCTCAAATGTAGTGAGGGCCTATGCTGTTGTTTGGTTACTTAAGATGTGGAGATGATATTTCAGGGCTTCTGAAAATAAGGTGTGTTTTGCAGGGCTGGTTATTTCAATCTAATACCAGATCCTTGTTCTAAAAAAAGAGTCCTGATAGAATTTGACAAAGTAAGAAATCAATCCATTTTGAGGATGGCAGGGAGTGCTTGCAAATTTCACAACCCAAGCTCCTAGTATTCAGTTCTGTAGGATGAGTCTGCCTGACATTTTCCACCCTGCTGTGAAAGAAATCTGCCCCCTCCCCAATAGCTTAATCTGTTAAAAGGGCTAGGGTATTTTTGGTTCAGATTCCAAATGAAACACCGAAGTTGAAACACCACAGTTGTTTGAGGGGAGGAAATAGATATTTGCTGAATAGCCAGAAACCATAATTTCAAATTTTCAAAAAGAAAGCACAAGTGAAGTCTGGGTAGAAATAACAAACCAGTGATAGTAAATTCAGTAATCTCTCTCTCTCTCTATATATATATATGAATCTCTTGTTTATATGTTATCTTATATAATAGGGATTCTAGAATATTCTAAGATATGTAATCTTATATTCTTATATTCAACATCTATACTTGTGAGATCTTGATTTATCTAAGTTGGTGCTCAGCATCTCTTTCAAACCTTCAACCTGGTTTGGAGGAGCCTGATTGTATCAGATGTGACAGAGGGGAGCAGTTGCAGGCTCCCTGATTCTGCCAGCTAAGTTGACAGCCTTCTTGAGAGCCCTACAACCTTCTTTGAAACTTCTCCTTGAGAGTCCAGTAGTGCATTGCTTTCTTGAAAGGAAAAGGTGGTGATGGTGGAACATCTAGTTTATTGGGAATTAGAGCCGGCAGTGTAATTGACCTTAATCTGGAAACGTACCAAACTCTTTACTTTGAGTTCTGTAACCCTCAGTGTCTTAACTTATCTCACATGGGTGGAGTGAAATGGCTGTAAGTAGGATACCCTCTGTTAATGCCAGAAACTTCCCTTCCCTTCCCCAAATACAAAGTCTCTATCCCTTATATATCCTGTGTTAAAACTTTCATTCAGATCTTCAGTGTACTGTCAGAGGATTATTTTCTGTGGGACAGAATTACTTCTTGTGTGTTGCTTTAATAACAACACCAAAACCTTTGATTAGATGTGCCTGGAAGCCATTTTGAATTATGCAAAGTATAATTCACAAAGTCTCTGTGGTTTTTCTTCAAGCAGTGAAAGCTATAGGGGTAAAATGTAGGGTTCTGTGTGTGTGCATATGCATGCAAATTCTTCTGTAACAAGTAACGTGAAAACTGTTGCTCTTAGACCTGTTTCAGACGTTACTGCAGGGCACCCATATTACAATGACTTTGGAGTCACTTGAATGATTAAGATAGTAGTTTCACTGTGGATGCAGTCAGCTGGTTTCCATCTTTCTCTAAGTTAGGGTGGGCAACCTGTGGCGTTCCAGATGTTGTTGGAATCTATTTTCCATCAACGCTAGGGATGATGGAAGTTGTAGTCCAACAACATCTGGAGGGCCACAGCTTGTCCACCCCTGCTGTAAAGAGTGAAAGTGACATGAAACATACCTGCATCTAACAATTTCCAAGTGAAACATGTCTCCTGAAACAATGGTTCTCTCCAGTACTATGTGCAGTTACCCTGTAATTCTCATTTTAAGGAATGGTATTAAATCATTTGAGTGTGGCAGTTGTGTTTTTCTAAGGTGTCACCCATGTTCCTAAAATTTTATAGACTAACATGACACACACACCCCCAAAGGCCTTGTTTCTACTCTACGGGGCATTCAACCTGAACTTTGTAACTGAAGGAGATGACAGAGAGTGGAAAGGGAAAGTCAGAAATAAGAGAATGAATGTACACAGATGTAGTTGCAGGTAATTGGGCTTTCCTGCAGCCGAAAGCAAAGAGAAGAGGAAGCTCAGAGCCAGCTCAGACCTTCCAAACCTTTCTGTCTGGGACACTTGGGACTCTTGCCTGGCCACACCCCTCCCCGGGCCACATTCCTCTCTTACTTCATCTGAATCCTCGGCTGTTTTTCTCTGTCTGAAATAAATCCTTAAATCATGATGATGCCTTAAAGAAACAAATAAAACTAACTAAACTTTGGATGAGTTTTATTGTCACTAACAGATCTGCATTAAATTAACACACACACACACCCTAGTTTAATTTGATTCCTTATGCAGGCAAACTCTGAACTACTAGCTCGGATCCTATGAATTCCATTGGTACAAACCCATTGACTCTGTTGCAGCCTTCCTGGAGGGCAATAGAGGGCAATGAAATTTTGGTGTTGGTCTTTGTCTGAAAATTTATTGGCAACTTTAACCTCCCTGAAAAGGTTCTAATTCACAATGTGAGTTAATTCACTATTTATGAAACCTTTAGTTCAGCCTTAAGTTGAAGGTTAGGTTGAGGAACTAATGCTACAGTCCTAAATATAATTGCATGGAAGTAAGAACCACCAAACACAGTGGGAATTGCTCCTGAGAAAGCACAAATAGACATTGCAAGTCTTCCTAATGTCACCGAAGATTGCAATACATGGAAGATCCTGCTTCACAAACCACAAATTGCTTCTGTTGAGGCCCAACATTATGCTGTCATATGTGTAATACATTAAAGTTGTAGGCAAATGGGAGGAAATCCTCTGTCTTAATTCTAATATTTTTTCCCCCACAGGTATAGCCTTTACAGACCTCCCTGTAAGTACAACTATTTTCAGTATTTTAACAAAAGATTCAAATTTGAAGGGAGGGGGAAATTGACTGGGATATTTTGATGTCTTCTCTTTGCCATGCCATCTGGAAGTGGTTAGTATGAGGCTCCTTGCTTGATGTGTTTGCATTGAATCAGGTTGGCAAGTTTCTTTTAGCAAAACTAGCTGCAGAAAGGGTGCTGGTTATTATCAGGCTTTTCTTGGAACATACTGGAAGTGTAGGGAAAACTCAAATTATTGCAAGGTTGTTTGGAATTCAATAGTTTTTCAGGGATATGGTTTGCCTGCTTTAAAATAAACAATGCAAGACGTCTGTCTAGAATAAAGCAGGACCTCTATGTTGCCTTGGCTGCCTCAGGCAAGCTAAAAATAACATGAGTTAGTGAATTGTTCAGCAATGCAAGTTAGCCAAGCAAACAAAGAGAATTTCCAGTTTCTGAAATGTTCCATTTTGTTTTTGCTATACAAACTACATCCACAATCCAAACATTTCCTTGCCTCTTGGACATGCTAGTTGGAGTCCAAATCTAATAACACCGTAGCAAATCAAGTAAGAAATTTCTTTTCAGCATGAGCAAAGTTCAAGGGCTCTTGGATAGAAATGGTAGTCTGAGGGTTGCTTTGTTCTATGGAACTTGGTACATGAGTCCCAGAGCCGATAACAAAATGCACATGCATTGGTTCCATTAGAAACAGTGCATATATGTGTAATTTTCCCCCTGTTTAGAAATGTGCATCAACATGTGGGCTGATGCATTCTTGCTTACCACTGGAGCATGCGGCAAAGGGAAAGCGGGAATGCATACCAGCATGTACTTTTAAAGTCTGAGATTATGCATTTTGTGTGCAGGACTCAGCACCAGAGTACAAAACATGTAAGCAGTTGCACTTCAAAACATGCAAGACAAACAGGCTTACAAAAAGAAAATTTTGCAACAGCAGTAGGGAGAACAGATAGACCATTCATGAGTTAGGTTAGGAGTGGGAACTTGTGGACCTCCAGATATTGCTGGGTTACAACTCTCATTTGCCCTGACCAGGAGATCTAATGGTCAGGGGTGATTGGATTTGTAGTAAAACAGCATCTGGAGGGCAATAGACTTAACTTGAGCATATGCAAGTGCTGGAATTTGCACTTTGAAAGCTACAGCAAAGATACCAACCTTGTATTTAACAACTCGCTCGGTTGCCATGGGCAACCAAGAATTTCATGCAGGCAAGTGAGCAAGCTGGCAGAAGAGGAGCATTCACTCCATCACTTTTCCATTAGCCCACTTGATATCTCTGCTAGCTGTGGAAGAAAAGAAGTAATTTTCCTCCATAACCATCAGGGAAATGCACCAGATTAATGTAGGGATGGGTTGCTTTTTATCTTTTCTGTCAGCCTACTTGATGGAAGGCGTGAAAAAAAACCAAGCACCCGTTAACAGGCCAGTAGTTTGCATATACATGCTGCCCTCTCTTCCACAGCCAACATGGGACACACAGGGTACTAACCCCTAAGCAGGTTAGCATCCGCACTCCCAGATTAGTAACTTTGGGGAGGTAGTTTACAAAGCTGGATAATATTGCAAGCCAAATGGAAGTGTGCATTTTGTGGGTCCATAGCATAATAGACTAGCTTAATACTTTAAAACTTCTTGAAAATCAAAACCAAAATGTATGTACACGCAGATATTACATGTCCCATGGTTGCTTAGCTTTGAAAGCAACTATTTAACAACCAAGGAACAAACTTTTGGGGGGAGGGAGAGCTTTGTTTGAAACCTTTAAGTCAGGCTTCCTCAACCTCGACCCTCTAGATGTTTTTGGCCTACAACTCCCATGATCCCTAGCTAGCAGGACCAGAGGTCAGGGATGCTGGAAATTGTAGTCTCAAAACATCTGGAGGGCCGAGGTTGCAGAAGCCTGCTTTAAGTGCAGCTGAATTGCAGTCCAAGGTTTTCATTGCTATTATCAGTCTGGTTGTTTCGCTGTTATCTGTTGCTGCATTCAGACATGTCATTTGTTCAGATGATTTGTAGGTAGCATTAGTTCCTTTCAGAAAGTGTTCATGAACAGTTAAAGATCCAGCCAAGGAGCAGGGCCCCTGCTTGTTTAAATGTAAGTTTACATAATTGCAGAGTTCACTCTTAGTTGGGTAGCTGGAAACCATTTAAGAGGTACTTCTTTGCAATGGCTAGTTCCCTCCCCAATTTGCTTCCATGTCCTGCAGCACATCCAAGATCCTGCCTACATGCTGTGTTTCGGGCCAGTCCTAATGAAAGACAGAATGCTACATTTCCAAATGAAAGATAGAATGCTCCATTTTCTAGTCAGCCTTGGCTCCCCAGATTTTATTGGACCACAATCTGCATCAGCCATAGCAAGCATGCCTAATGAACAGGGACGATAAGAATTGTAATCCAACAATATCTGGGGAACCATGCTTGGAAATCTGTTCTAGGTTATGGCTTTGGTTACTGCATATGGACTTCCCTGTGATCCAGAACAGGGGGATATGGACTTCACTAGTAGAGTGTGAATTACAATACAATGCAAATTCAATATAGTTCCAGAATCAATAAAAATAAATGAAAACACCTAAATGATATGATTTCTAGCACCCACTGTTAGAAATGAAATTAAGTTGGTTCATATCTGTGAATGATGATGCTCTTTTCAGAGATCATCTGCTTCTCCTGTGCTGAAAAGTTCTTACGCAATCAGTCTGCAACTCCATGAAATACTTGCGCACGATAAACATTCTTTGCCCTTTTGTCTACAGTCTACTACTTCTGAAGTTGTCTTCTTTTTCCAGTTTAGTAGCAGTCCTTGAAGCTTAAGCTGCCTTTTATCTAATCCTTCCCAGTACACTGGTTTTCTTACTGCAGTTACTCTGTTGCTTGGAAGAGTGTTGCATGAGTCTTACTCTGAATTTTAGCTCTTCAGCTTCCTTTCTGCCTCGGCACTGAACTCTTCTCTACCTGTCCACTTAATTCTGAACCTTTGGATATTCAGTTCTTAGCTGCATGGCAATGAATTTATTTTCTGTGGGGGCTGTTCCTGTAGCATCACTTGAATTCAAAATCAGCTGTAAAGGAGAACGGCTATATACAATCTTGACTTGACTGGTATCAGGAAAGATTTTGGATTTAAAAAATACTGTGAGTCTTTGGTAGACTGATCCAATCAGATGTGATTTTAGACTTCTTTCTGCTTTGGAATTACAACCAACAGGATAGGGTACTCTTCCAACCCACCCCTCTTCTTTGCTGTCACCCTCTACACAGACTCAGGCTGCATCTAGTCAACCAAACCTGCCCATTCTTCCTCTCCTGGTGTGAAAAGTAATGCAATTCTAAGAATGTTTCTTGCTGAGAAAAAGTGAGCAGCATATGTAAGGACTTCATAATATTCCCGATAAAGTACCTAGATTTTCAGAGCATGCTTGACCATTGCTTCTCACTAAAGGTACTGGGTTTCAGATTTATTTATTTTTAAAATTACATATATATATCACCTTTTCCTCAAAGGAACTCAAGGTGGTGTTCATGGTTCTGCCTTCCCATTTTGTCCTCACAACAACCCTGGGAGGCAGCTTAGACCTAGAGACTGGCTGGCCCAAGGTCACCAGTAAACTTCATAGCTAAGTGAGAATTCAAACCCTGGTCTCCCAGGTCCTAGTTCAACACTCTAACCATTACACCACCCTAGCACCTGGAAGGGAATGCAAGAAATGGATCTTCTAGCTAGCAAAAAGAAAGCAGCACAGCAAGGTTACCTGAATGAAGATAAGGAATAGAAGGGAATATTGGGGAAGGGTCGTAGCTCAGCAGTAGAGCACATGTTTGCATGCAATTGGGAAAAGACTTTCTGGAGATCTGCTACTGAGATACTCAGTACTGAGTGTAGACAGTACTAAGCTAGATGGGGCCATGGTCTGACTTGGTATACAAGGTGGCTTCCTATGTCCCTTTCCACAAAAATGTGGACAAGCTCACTAGAAGGTGAAGTGTAAGTTATTAGGGAGGTCAAACGAGTAATTTGGAATGAATGTACAAGATAGATTAGAAAAGCACAATTCACTGCCTGGCATGACTTGTTGGAAAGGAAATGTAGATACAGTGGTACCTTGCTTTTCGAATGTATTCCATTCCGGAAGACAGTTCGAATTCTGAAACATTCGAAAACTAAACAATAGCCAACAGCTAGGCCTCAGGATCTTGCACTCAGCAGAAGCCGTGTGGTATGTTTGACTTCCGAGGCGTGTTTGAAAACAGAAGCATTTACTTCCGGGTTTACGGCGTTCGAAAACCGAGGTACCACTGTATGGGCTAAGTATCTTACATACCTCCTAAAGCCTTGTTTTGTAGTTATTTGGTATATAGGCCTTGTGACAGTAATCAGCGCTGCTTTCTCTTAGTTGCTTGCCTCCAGATGCTGGAAGCTCTCTTCCAGTTCTCCATAGTAGCTTTGCTTTATCTAAGCTGTCTTTTTCTTTCTTTCTGAAAACTGTTGGTGCTGTTAAAGCTCTATCCAGCACACATTGCTTGTACCTTTCTCAGAGGCACTTAGAGGATATGTTTACAAAGTATTTTTGCCATAGGTAACTACAAGCACAAAGGTAAAATGTTGTGGAGGTTCTGGAGTAGCTTTCATTCTAGTCTTGGAAGATTATGAGTACATATTATGTGACTGTCATTAAGGCAAATGATCCTTCCTCCATTCCCACAGTCTGTTTTTAGGAAGACTGAAGTCCCTGGGGAAACTTGCAATCTGCAAACTCATGCAAGAATTGACATGGAGCCATGTGTGTTTAATTTTGCTCTCTCACTTCCCAAACTGCTCTTGGAAGTCACAAAGATTCAGTAAAACCTTATAGCTATGTCATAAAGGGTTGGGTTTTTTTGCTAGTTGGTTCCTCAAATATTGTGTTCAGTTTCTTATAAATTGCTCTGAATAGTGCTCGTCACGTCTGCCTAATCTGGAGGCTTCATTTGAGCTTCCTCTAAGTTTAGCACCCTTGCTTGTTTTCAGCTGATCCTTGGAGGCTCAGAGAAAAATGTATGTTAGCTTTCTTCCCGAAAAGGGCCCTATTTTTTAACTGGGGTTTCTTCTTTTGGCAGGCCAATTTATATCCCACTGTGGGGCTCCAGACACCCGGAGAGATAGTGGATGCCAACTTTGGGCAGCAGCCGTTTGTGTTTGACATCGAAGATTACATGAGGGAGTGGCGAGCAAAGATTCAGGGCACCATTAAGCGGTTTCCCATAGGTGACCGGCTAGGTGAATGGCAAGCCATGCTACAGAAGTGAGTGGGAGCATTAATTTCTTTTTACTTAGAAGCTTCATTAAAGAACATCAATTGCTATAGAGTGGTCTGCTTATAAAGTATGTCCTGCACCCCTCTTCCTTTATGTTGGACAATTTTTGTGTGTGTTAAAGTTCCTTAATGCTAATGAGGAACAAAGAGCTTACTGTTTGCTCTGCACATGTGTTTCGTTTTTAAAAAACAAAAACAAACCTGCACAAATCTCATTTTCAGTAGCAATCTCAAGAGTGGAGGGCTGCTTTCAGGAACTGTCTGGCTTGATTGCTTTTTAGCCTGTCTGAGGACAAGTCACTGGCAAATCACTGAACCAGATGCGGAGGGAAAGGCAATGGTTTGGAGAAGCATTACAGCTTCTATATCTTTGTGTCCCAGACAGAAATGAGGGGAAATGAAGCACAGAGCTCCAGAGCACAGAATTTGAAGTGACTGAGAATCTGATGTCCCCTCTTCCCAGAAATTGTTTTGGATGAAGCTTTGCAAAATCAACAGGCAGTTGACCATTGGTTGTGAATTGTAGACCACAACACCTGGAGGGAAGCATGTTACATTCCAGAGGACAGGGGTGCTATCGCTTTGGATTTTTTATATATTTTGACATATTTTTATAATGCCCTTTGATTATTTTTGTAGAGTGGTTTACAGCACAGTGATTAGTGTTCTATTATATATGACTTTCAAAAAGGATTAGATAGGCTTATAGGACTGCTACAGACCTCAGTAAGACAGGCAGTGTATTTAATGGTTCATTATAGGATTTCCAGTAAATTGGTCCAGGGTCACTTGCTGTTCACTTACATTAATACAGTATCATTTTGAACATCTTATGCAGTGATACTAAAAAAAAATGTTTGCAACATTAATGTAGGTTTCCTTCACCATAATGCATGCATTTCCTGGGTGCTCTTTAATAACAGTTTGACTGTTCATACCCAAGCAGGAGTTGATTTCTTCCCTTTGGCTAGCCTAACTCCTGTGTTGCGTGTGCGAATGTACCAAGAGTAGTGTCTTCTGTTCCCTTCCCAAAATTCTTTTGTTCACTCTTCATATAAGAGTATGACATTTTCATTGTAGGAAGCAGGGCCAAGGACAACTCTGGGATACACCGTCTGACTTCAAATTAATGTGATCCTCCCAGATATATTTTACAGCAGGGATAGCCAACTTCCAAGAAACTGTGATTTACTCACACAATTAAAAAGTGGCAGTGATCCACCCCTTTTTGGGGGGTTCCGGTCAAAGTTGCTGAGCTTTTTTTAGAGAGGCAAATCCCGTTTATTGGGGGGATCAGGGCAGGGGAATAAATAATAAGTCACTCACCAAGAGATTGCTAATGAAACAGTCAACATTGCAGCGAGAGCTCCGTCTTCCGGTATAGCAATCTAGGGGGTGGGGCCAGATAGAGGAGCCAGCGATCGTCCACGATCTACAAAAACCTCCTGGGGATTGACCAGTAGATCATGATCGACCTGTTGGACAGCCCTGTTTTACAGCTTTGCCATGGCTCTGTGCTGACAGAGATACCCATTCTACAATTTGTTTTCTGTATTCTCCCCCCAGTATGGTCTCTTCCTATCTGGTCCATCATGGGTACTGTGCTACAGCAACTGCCTTTGCCAGGGTGACGGAAAGTACAATCCAGGAAGAACAGATCTCTATAAAGAACAGACAAAGTAAGTTTATTCTTACAACTTCCTCACAACTTTCCCTGAAGACTTGAGAGACAGCCCTTCCTGCCTGCAGCATGACTTCAGTCCAATATCCACATATTCAGATGCCAAATGGAAGTGGTCACTAGGTAGAACCTCAATATCCTGCACAACTTCCCTTGGGTCCTCTTCTGTGGCTGCCAGTGTTCCAGTGTCTCATCATTCCCCCCCCCTCATCCTGCCACTCCCAAACCAAATGTTTGGTTTGAGAACTTTAAAAGCAGGATAGTCTACTCAAGGAAAATAGGTACTCTTTTATTTAATCTGCCAAACCTATATTATTTATTTCTATTTTTTTAAATGCATACATAAAAAAAAACCTTGCATGTTGTCTTTGGCTGTCCTTTGCAAAGAACTCACTGCTTTGGGTACAGAGTTATACCTCTAACTCCATGCAGGAATTATGGCACTTGAAAGACCAGTATCTTCTCTCAATTGCTGAATTACTAATATTTATTTGCAATGTTTATCGATAATCTTTCTGCCATAAGAACTCCCATAGTGGTTCACAATGAAAATAAAATCATTTTATGTGGGGAGGGTTTCCTTTTGCCTCTTAACAAGTTCTCAGAGTAGCTTTCATATAAAGTAATGTAAAGCATCAGTAAACAACTATCAGGTACAAAGTTCACACATCAATAAAATTAATAAAATCAATAAACCAACAGGAAGCAGCATAAAGGTATTGTAACACCAGCAGATAAATCAGTAGTACTGTTCAGTTAAAAACTTAAGACAAGAATACAGTGGTGCCCCGCAAGACGAATGCCTCGCAAAACGAAAAACTCGCTAGACGAAAGAGTTTTCCGTTTTTTGAGTCATTCCGCAAGACGAATTTCCCTATGGGCTTGCTTCGCAAGACGAAACGTCTTGCGAGTTCTTGCGAGTTTGTTTCCTTTTTCTTAAAGCCGCTAAGCCGTTAATAGCCGCTAAGCCGCTAATAGCCGCTAATAAATAGCCGTGCTTCGCAAGACGAAAAAACCGCAAGACGAAGAGACTCGCAAAACAGATTAATTTCGTCTTGCGAGGCACCACTGTAACACTTTTTATCTGACACCTAATAATCTGCAGTTGGCACCAGGTGTACCTTCTGGGGAAGAAATTCCACAACTGGGGTGCCATCACACTGAAGTCCCTATTTGTGGTCACTTTTATCTATCCTCTGAAGTTAGGAGTATCTAGAAAAAGGCCTTTGAACATCATCTGCAATTAAATAGGTTCATGTTCTTCAGGTTTTCAGATAAAGTCCAACATTTTTATGGCCTGTCTACCTATGGGATTATATGCCGCCTGTCATTCTAGGCAATCTTACTGTTCCATCCCAGTGATTCTGCTTTCATCTACAGGAATACAGAAGCTGGTCTTGGCAGGAAGAGTGGGGGAAGCCATTGAGGCCACACAACAGCTATACCCAGGACTCCTAGAGCACAATCCTAATCTCCTTTTTATGTTAAAGTGAGTACATCCAAATCCTTTCAAGTACGGTAAGACCTGCAGTGTGAGGAACATAAGAAGACAGGGGCTTTATACTGGAACTACTGGCTGTGATCTATCAAACTGAGTCTAATGATACAATGATACAAATATTCCAGGTTTTTACTTTGGCTATTACAATTAGAAGCTGTCAGGAGAAGATCATTGCACTTTGAATGGTGGTTAATAAATTTATTAAATGAAGGAAGAATAAGTGATATGTAGTGCTGAAAAGGTGACCCCATTGGTTAGGGTAGCAGGCTTGAGCCACATTCCAACTTATTCCAGAAGAGCTGGGGATGGCAAATCATCCAGTGAAAGGTTGCTTTACCTATAGAATGATGCTTTCAACATCTCTCTGTGTTAAGACATTATTTGCAATGGCACCGTTTTCCTCCATGGTATCGTTCTTTGTCCTTCTCTGTACTTCAAAACAGGCATGCAGACCTGAATTGCTTGCTTTCATTATTAGCACTCATAAAACACCTAAGATTTTTAATTGCTGTACAAGCATCAAAAGAGAAGACCACCCTTGCTCACAATCTAATAATCTAGTACAGGTAGATGATCTGGTTGTAGTTCATCAACATCTGGAGAGCCAAAGGTTCCCCACACTGGATCTAGTTGGTCATACTAAGTAGTGGCCTGAACCTATACCACTTTCACAGAGACTCAGCTTTTTTTACTCTTAACACACCTGTGATTTTAGAAGTGGCTGTCTTCAATGATGGAACATGGAACAAGGTGCTAGGCTTTGCTGTATCTGTTCCTTCAAAAGTGAAGTATAAAAGGGTCTTGTAATTAATTAATTAATTTGATGCCAAAGTAGGCTTCTAAGCAGCTTACCAGTATAGAAACTTGCCTCATTTCTTCTTCATGGTTCTCTTATTAACACTTGCTGCACAATGCTAATCCTTTTCTATGAGAAGCAAAGCTTAAGGGTGACTGGTTGCTCCCAACGTGAAGCCAAAATGCTATGGCTCAGTGGTAGAGCACATGCTTTGCATACAGAAGGTCCCAGATTCAAGCACTGGCATTTCCAGGAAGGGCTGGGAAAGACCCTTGGCTGAAACACACCCTGGAATAGACAATGCTGAGCTAGATGGATGAATGGCCTGACTTGGTGTAAGACAGCTTCATGTGTTGACCGGGTACCTTATCTACTAGCTCCAGCTCCTGAAGAATACTAATTCATCAAGAGAGAAAATTTTCACTTGTTAGTGCCACTTTCAGACATTTCAGTAAAAAGATTTACTCTGTGGCTGGAGTGGTTTCCTGTCTTGGGAAGGGGCTTAACATGTGTCTGGTTCCTTTATACTGGGCTTTTGAATGGAACATTAAATTCATGCATCATCTTGCGGGTGACACCTCTAGCTGAAAACTTTGCTTTCAACACTAGAATGCTGCTATTTTCATCTGGGTGTTTCTAAAGATCCTTGTTTGTTCTAGGCTGCAGCTACTAATGGGTGCTAAAATGCTTGTATGCTTCTCATGAACCATTGCACAGCATCCATTGCTCTGGCATTTTGTGTTTCAACTCTTTCTCTTCCTCTCTCCTTCCACACAGGTGCCGGCAGTTTGTGGAGATGGTGAATGGAACAGACAGTGAAGTACGTTGTTTCAGTGCCCGCAGCCCCAAATCCCAGGACAGCTACCCTGATTCCCCCAACCTAAGTCCAAGGCACGGCTCTAACAATTTGCACATTCACAGCACTGGTAAGTGTTGATTTCTCTGCTAGGTAGTCAGTTACTTGGCTTTCTTCTACAGAGCACTCTAGCCACATTCAGGCATTCTTCAAATGAACCCTAACCCTTTTAGTACTTTTCCAGCTCCCTGCCCAAGGGTACTTATTACCCAATGTGCACCCATAATGAAGCACTTGAGATGTTTGGGGAGAATTCTTGGTGTGTTCACACCTCACTCCAGTTGTTAGGAATTCTCTCCCTGTACTGTGAGAGAAGAGACAAAACTCAGGAGGGTGTGGGGAAGTACTGTCCTATAGGCCTTACCACTGTATTCATTCAGTGCCCTGTCTGTACATAGGAACATAGGGAGCTGCCTGTATTCATTCAGTGCCCTGTCTGTACATAGGAACATAGGGAGCTGCAGTCAGACCACTGGTCCATCTAGCTCAGTACTGTCCATGTTGACAGGCTGTGGCTCTCCTGGAGAGGCCAAGGATGAAATCTCGGATCTTCTGTATGCAGAGCTATGGCCCTTCCCCCTGTAGGTTCTGTAGGCCTACAGGGAAGGCCAAACTAGAAATGACCTTGATGTGTAACTGGATATCCTGTATAATTTGAAACTTTAAAAGTCAACAGGGGAAACGGGCATTCAGTTAGATCAGGGCCACAACACTAAAGGATGGGGCTGGGGCCGGCCTTTTCCTCTTGTGCCGTTTGCCCATTTTTAAACTCCTTCCACTTCCAAGAAGAATTGTCTAATAAGGAAGATAGCAGGAAGAGAGAGGATAGTGTCACCTCCTCCCAGCACCACAGTCTTGATCAGAAGCCACACACAGAAATGTAAGTAAATGGCAGATCCATGGGTGGGGTGAGAGAGGTGTAAATCCTCTGGCTTTGCAATGCTGTCTCAGGGACCACAGAATTGCTCCTTAAGGTGCTTCGTCTTTAGATGTATTGTCCAATATGGATGTCCATGTCACATAACCATTGCATTAATTAATATCCATGTTGCTTAGGCACATTCCTCATACCATTTTATCTTGCCAGTGCCTGTCTACTGATAGTAAGTACTTGGCCACTTGACTTTGCCTGGATATGTGTGCTCTGTGCACATTTCAGTAAGATGTATTGTGGTGTGTGGTTTTCAGCTTTGAGTAAGCATTAGATCAGACCAAGGTCTTGCTGCTAGTGGTTAGCTGCATCAGAAATAGGGACTAAGTATATACTCGAGTATAAGCCGACCCGAATATAAGCCGAGGCACCTAATTTTAGGACAAAAAACTGGGGAAACTTATTGACTCGAGTACAAGCCTGTTCAACACACCACAAACCTGGTGGTGGCGGCAGCGGAGGAGGAAGAACAAGCAGCTCAAAAGGGCTGCTTTTGGGCTGCTCGTTCCTCCTCTGCCACTGCCAACAGTGGCGGAAGAGGAGGAAGAACAAGTAGCTTGCTCCTCCTCCGCCACCGCCGACAGGGGCAAAGGCGGCGGAGGAGGAAGGAGCAGCCCAAAAGGGCTCCTTTCGGGCAACTCGTCCCTCCACCGCCACCTCTGCCGCTTGCAAGAGCAGGCATAGGAGCCCGGTTGGGGGAGGCACAGTGCAGTGCAGTGCCTCTCCCAGCTGCAGCTCCTGTGCCTGCCCTTGCGAGAGGTGGGCGGCGGCGGAGGGACGAGCGGCGAGATAGGGCTCCTTTCTTGCCACTCATCCCTGCATCGCCGCCTGCCTCACTCAAGTATAAGCCGAGGGAGACTTTTTCAGCATTAAAAATATGCTGAAAAAGTCGGCTTATATTCGAGTATATACGGTAGTCTAAGGTGGACATTGAAGTGGGTTTGTCCAGATCCCCTTGCAACATTAAAACAGAGCAGGGGCACCAGTCCTCATTCTTCTCCTTCTGTTTCAGGAGCGGACAGCCCAAGCTGTAGCAATGGAGTTTCTTCCATAAAAAACAAACAGAGCCACTGTAAATATCCAGCACTGAGCTCGTCGTCATCATCCTCTTCCTCGTCATCCCCTTCATCGGTGAACTACTCAGAGTCTAACTCCACAGATTCCACCAAGTCCCAGCAGCACAGCAGCACCAGCAACCAAGAGACCAGGTAGCACAGAAGCGCTCTTTCTAGTGAGAAGTGTGTAGCAGGCAGCTGTAACGGGGGTGGAAACTGATGTAGCATCCTGCTTCTTACGCCCAGGCATTTGCAAATGCACAAGCAGCAGACACACACACAAATCCATTTTTCCGACCCAGTTGAATTCCCTTTCAATGTAATTTGACACTTGTGTTAATCACAGCAGTATATACATTTTATAATTTCAGCCTGAAAATCCACCAAGAACTTCTGGTGGATCTGCAGTGTGCTTTGATCCTCACTGACGCTGTCTTTCCTGTTAGCTATTCCTCTTATTCCCCCAGGAAGACTCCTTTGCTTTCTAAGACCCTCCTTTTTTTCCACACAGTGACAGTGAGATGGAGATGGAGGCAGAGCACTACCCCAATGGAGTCCTCGAGAATTCTGCTACAAGGATAATGAATGGCACTTACAAACATGAAGAGATTCTGCAGACAGATGATTCCAGCATGGGTAGGGTTCAGTGTGGAAAACATCTTCTCATCTCTGTTCCAGGGAACACTCAGCTTAGCAAGTGTGGGTGATGTTCCCTAAGGAAACTGCTACTTGGGGTGCCTCTTCCAGTCCAGAAACCTGCAGAGAGGGCATGGGATGCAAAAAAAAATTGTTTCTAAAATTAGTTAGATCATTAGAATATCAAACAGTAAAATTTTGAAAACGATGAAGTAATTTCTTGCACCACGACTGAAGTGCCAATGTAATTTATAGCTGCTGATGGACAGCATTTTAAAACTAAATGCCAGAGATTTACCAACTGCCTGCTGCAAAACCAGAACAATATAATTGTTTAAAATGTCTGCATTTTTATTAGTACCTGAATATTAACATCAACATTTCATTGTCCTGTTATATGTCACTTAAAAGCTATAATTTCTGTTTGTAAACCAATAGCCAGGCGTGTACATCCAAGCAAACATTTCTTTCTTTAGTTTATGTTACACTTAGAGCTGCACTTCACATGTGCTTTGGCACAGGATTTTGGTCCAGTCTTAACAATTTTACGCTTCATGTTTTTGGAGGTAGCTAATGCTGGAAACTTGGCAGCCCAAAAGGACTTTTGATCATGCTTCTAGTGGTGGGACTTCCCTGAGCCTTCTGCTATTGACCTCACTGGAATTGAACAAACTGGCTTTTTGGGGGACAGAGATGGAGGAAGGTGATTGCTTTGGTGCTCCAGCCCTTCCCTTCTTTTCACTTTCCCTTCCCTTCTTTCCTTTGCTCTAGAAGATGGCTGTCCTCAGAGGCAGCTCTGTGGAGGGAACCATGCTGCCACTGAGCGGATGATCCAGTTTGGGCGGGAGCTGCAGACCCTGAGCGAGCAGCTGTGCAGAGAGTATGGGAAGAATACGACACATAAAAAAATGTTGCAGGTGTGCCATGTGGCTGAGAACCCCATTCACATTCATGACCCAGAACTTGAAACCATTCATTCATTCAAAATATCCCCATTTCACCTCTCAATATAAAATTGCTATGGCGGCTGCTTGCAATAAAAAATAAAAACAGTATAAGAGGAAGCTGCCTTATAGTGAGTCAGACCTTTAGTCCTTTCAGCTCAGTCTATACTGACTGGCACCAGCTCTCCAGGATTTCAGGCAGAGGACATTCCCAGCCCTACTGGGAGATTCCAGGGGTTGAATTTGGGACTTTCTGCATGCAAAACAGATGTTCTACCACTCTTGCTATGGCCCCGAAATAAAAAGTAAAAATAAAAGGCAATAGAGCAGTGTCGCAGGAGGAGTTTTTAAAACTAATAAAACCATCAACACCCAATTGGTCACTTAAAACTGTTTTAAAACCCAAGGAAAATAGTACTGTGTTGACCCTGACACCTAAGGGTTTTAGATTCGCTACCAAGAAATAGCTAAAAGAGTTCCACAGATGAGATACCACTGCCAAGGAAGCCCTGGAGCCCTTTGTTTCACATCAGGAGAAAGGGTTGCACAAGAAGGACACTCTATGCCCTCCCATTTTCCAGAGAAGTCACCTTGGTTTGCACTTATCATAGTTCATAACCCAAACTACCATTCAGGCTTTCAAAGATAGAACAGGCAAAGATGTAGATTAGTGTCACTTGCCTGCTTTCATTTCTGCATACTCATCACTTAGCTTTATCTTTGCGCCTGCATCCATGGTGCAGTAGCCATAACTGCAGTTTGTCACATGAGCTAGGATTCCTTAAGCTTGGTTTTTCATACTGCCTGCACTGAGCCATTACACATCTTGATTGGACCAAGAATAGTAGTTAAATACCAACAGGACAAACTGCTCTTTGTCCTCTTTGGGTTAAAAACTATTTAGTTCAATATTTTAAAACATGTTTTAAAATATAATCATTTCCCTGCAATTTCTTTAGATTCACTTTCTCCCAAGCAGAGCAGTGAGTTCATGTGACATATGAGAGTATGTGTTCTCTGGTCTCAATTTGAAGAGACTCAGTAATTTCGGGTGGCCCATTCCATCAGAGAATCCTGGTGTTTTGTGTATGTGTTGCAGTGCTGTTCAAGCCTCTCTTCTTTCACTCAGGATGCGTTCAGCTTGCTGGCCTACTCTGATCCATGGAACTGTCCCGTTGGCCAGCAGCTAGATCCAATCCAACGGGAACCCGTGTGTGCTGCACTCAATAGCGCTATATTGGGTAAGGTGACAAACGGTGAGGTAGCTCAGACCTTTCTCTTCTGCATGCACCTGTTTCTGCAGTGAGGCTACTGATGCTGGAGGGCAGCTGGCAGGATTATTGCTTACCTTGCAAAATCACTGCAGTGTTCTTTAATTTCCCCCAACATTTTGCTTAGTTTTCCCCATGTTCCATGAAGACCTCCTGAAATATATTGTGTTAAGCCACTGCCATAGTTTTAAGGACTGCTGAGCGAAGCCATAGCCACTGTGTGTACTTTTGCTGCACACATATTTATCATCGCAGAGGTGAAAGCTGGAGTGGGGAGCAGACTTGCAAAATCTCACCTCACCCATGAATTCAGTAGGTAGCTTGAGCTTCAGCCACCCTTTCTGTAACGAGGGCATAATGCCACTAATTTGCCTTACAGGGTTATTATATAATGTGGTAACATATGTAATAAATTTGGGATACCTCGATAAAACTTGAAGGCATGGTCCAACAGATGCTGAGCTTTCGTCGGTCTCACTGCTTACCATGAAATAAAGCTATGCCTGTGTATAATTTTCATATTGAAACCAGTGGGCTGCATCATTGCTGAACTTGGGCCAGATTCATGTACTTAACCTTTGACTGTCATCAAGCTTCAGATGGATCTTTCCCTTCGTAGGGCCTGCATGCATTCCAGATCCTGTGTCCCTCCAGATGTTGCTGGACTACAGCTCCCATCACTCCTGACCACTGGCCGTGCTGGTTGGGGCTGGTGGGGGTTTGGAGCCCATTGACATCTGGAGGGACCCCCATTCCACTTCTGTGTTTTTCAGTCCTCTATGGGGAAGAGCCTTCTTGCAGCTTTGGGGTGGGGGTGGGGATGGAATAAAGTAGCTTTTATCAATGACATGCTCTTTGTGCATCGCCTCATTGTCACAATGCCCTCTTTCTCTTTCTGCAGAGTCTCAGAACCTGCCAAAGCAGCCCCCACTGCTGCTTGCCCTGGGCCAGGCCTCGGAGTGCTTGCGGCTCATGGCCCGCGTGGGCTTGGGCTCCTGCTCTTTCGCCAGAGTGGATGACTATTTGCACTAGCCACTGAGTGAGACAGAGTGACCCCTCCAGTGCTGCCACCATCACTTCCCCCTGCCTCGCATTTTCCCACTGCCCCCGAGGGCAGACTGACTGAGGGGGAATCCTTGTGATGCCTTCATTTCTCACCTTGGAAACTGCTGGCAGGGCCTTCCCCCTGTCGTCATCACCACCACAGCCTGCTCTGCCCTGCAGCCATTGCAGCACTCAGTATTTTCACTGGTCATTCTGATGTAGCGCCTTTCCTACTTTAGGATTTATTTTATTTTATTTTATTTTCTGACTGAGCCACCAGTATTTATATCTGGAGAGTTTGTGCTGAGCTGGTTTCTACTAATTTAGAGATAAAAGTGTATCTGTTGGTGATGGCCTGCTTTTATTTTCACGAGGGCAAACTGCTGGCACGCATGTCACCAGGGCAGTGTTGTTCTCTAGTGCTAGTCCCCTTAAAGGCAAGAGGCTTTGTGTTTTGACTGGAGACCAACCTGTGCCACCACATCTCTACTGCCTGAGCAGAAAGGCTCATTTGTCTCTTTTTTGCCATGTGATATTCAAGTTCAAGAACTGACAGGTGGCCATTGGAACTTCTATGGAGAAAAGCTGAGAATGAGAACGTAAGGTGTGCAATATTTTGGTCTCATCAGGCCTGATACTCTGAGACAGATGGAGATGGTCTTAATCAAGCATACCCCCCCACCCTAAACATGGTTGAGAGCAGGAACAATGTCTTGCCTAAACACATCCAACATTATAACACAGGCAGCTGAGATGATGACCTCCAGATGTTGGACTCCAGTTCTCATCAGCCCCAGCTAACATGATCAGTAGTCAGGGATTAGGGGATCTGTAGTCTTAATAACATCTGGAAAGAATCATCTTAACTACCCATGCATTAGAGGAAGGGATCCTAGGCCCAATGCAGTTTGATTAGCACATTTAATCCAATATGGGCATTTAGGTGGCAGCTAGCATCAAACAAATGGGACATCCCATAGAGATGTTGAAGACAGAGTGACTTTACCTGTCTTTTAAATGAAATAGTGTCAGATGATGTGGAAACTGGGAGATATGTGTCACTCTAGCCTTTTCTATTTGAGCTAGAGACTCTCCTAGGGGCTTTCACTTGGACTGCTGTCTGCTTTTTTATACAGTTGCACACCCCCTGTGTTTTGGGGTCATTCATAGTTGACAAGCTCCCAGTCCAGGTTTGGGGCTCAGGTAGATCAGATCACACCTCCCTCATTACCTGTGGATCTTTGTTCCACACTGAACTTGAAGTCCGTCAGATGCTTGAATGACAACTGATCAGCCACAAACGAAAATGTGAAATTGAGGACATAAGCCAATATTTTGTTTTTTCTTTTAAAAAAAGTGTACAGTTTTTATTCCAAGGAAGAGCCATTAAAAAAAAAGAAAGGACAGACACTTCTAAACCAGGGTATTGCAGAAATCCTCACAAAATGTTGCTAGGCATAATGGGTGAAAAACTCAGGTGCCAGCCTAATTTATATGAGGGTGTATATATGTATATCAAGAGAGGCACACTACTAAAAGCAATTTTGTCAGATTATAGTATGGATTATGCAGCTTCAGAATTGTTGGCTAGCTGGCATATTTCAACATCTTGTCTAGCTTTTAGTATACATTTCTGATGGGAAAAGTGACTCCTATAAAATCAACAATCGAGACATTTAGCTCAAGTGATTGTTCAGTATTGCAGAAGCTTACGGGGAATGTGCTAAATAAGAAGTGTGCCCCTTGAGGTGAAGAACAATGGTCACATTTAGAACAGGCATAGGCAAACTCTGGCCCTCCAGATGTTTGGGACTACAATTCCCATCATCCCTAGCTAACAGGACCAGGGATGATGGGAATTGTAGTCCCAAACATCTGGAGGGCTGGAGTTCGCCTATGCCTGCATTAGAAAGAAGCTGACAGTTTAGTTTGGGGCTTGAAGGTATAATGGTGAATAACACACGTGTGTGCAGTAGACTTGGAACATACAGAATGGGCATCACATTTGAGAATGTGACCTGTACCTGTAATGGGAATGATCCTGCAAAGTGCTCATCAGTTGTAGACCACCTCTATTTTCATGTGTTTGTGTGTAAAGTAGTGGTGGAGGAAGTAAACACACTGTTTTCATCCCTTGTTCTGCTGGGCTGACTATTACTGAGAGACTACAGAAACACTTTAAAATTAAAGAGATGGCTGTGGAAGACACAGTTCCAAATTCAATCCCTCCTGTCCCTGCACTGATAGTGTTACATAACTGGCTATGATTGCTCTCTTGCACAGGTTAGATCAAAGCAAAATATCATCTTGACTGCATTGAATAAAGGAAAGCATTATCCTTTTTTGCCAGCTGCCATCAATAACTGGTCAACATGATACTCAAATGTGTAGTGTTGTTTCAACAATTCTATCCTGCCTTAGATCTTTTTTAAAGAGTGCTCAGTGCTAGCTTACACATCAATAAGCAAATCCTGTTTAAAACACTGATTTTAAAATCCATCCCTAATTGTGTCTTGGTGTGAAAACTGACAACTTCATATCTCCAATCTCATTTTCTGCACCAGCAACCTATCAATTGGCTGCTATTGCTGTATGCAGCTCTTAGGATTTAATTTTTAAATTTTACCTATTTTGGACGAGTCTTTAACCAGCGATCTCCTGCCTCCATAACATTCCTTTTTACAGAGTTGCTTTGAATATTTTCTCAGAAACAAGTTACCCACACTTATGGTGGGTAACATGCTTTTGATCTAAAGCACTCTGCTTTGATAATGTATGAAAGCTTGAAATCCTGTAGACATTGGAGGTACTCTGTGTCACACTTGAAGAAGACTTTCAGTACCAGCCAGCTCAGCTCAAGAGTTTCCTTGTGGTACAACTGCTGTTTAGACCCAGAAACTCCTGGAGTGTGTAGCCAAAATGTGGCTGTTGGTATCAAAGCCTATAGCAATTATTCTTAAATTGACAATGTAAATGTTTAGAGGTTAAAATTAATTCAATCAAAAACACTATGGAACTTGTGAAACAAAATCTTCCCAGATGTGTTCATATTCATATTGATGAAATAGTATTCTCTTTTCACAGCAGCTAACTATGAATACTCCACTTTGGATACAAAATACTCATTTTTTTAGTAGGTGGTCATCAGAGCCATTATGATC
Source organism: Podarcis muralis (assembly GCF_964188315.1). NCBI lineage: Eukaryota > Metazoa > Chordata > Lepidosauria > Squamata > Lacertidae > Podarcis > Podarcis muralis. The sequence continues at coordinate 45,415,112 of NC_135661.1, read as the reverse complement.
AAGAGCAACAAGAAATAACATGCATAAGTGATATCTAGGCTATGGGGTGAAATTGCAGAATTTACAACAACCTCCCCTTCTAGGGCATTTGCCATATAGATGGAATAGAGATTGAAAGTCTCTAGTTGTGGTGTCTAGAATCCAACAGCGTCACTGCTGATTGCTCTTCAGTCTGGCAGTAAAATAGTCTCTCTAGTCTACAGCTGTTTTAAACCATTCTTTGAAATACTATGCTGAAGAATGCTGATCCATCACTTGATAAAAAAACAAAAAAAAATTCCTTCCAGTAGCACCTTAAAGACCAACTAAGTTAGTTCTTGGTATGAGCTTTCGTGTGCATGCACACTTCTTCAGATACCATGTGCATGCACACGAAAGCTCATACCAAGAACTAACTTAGTTGGTCTTTAAGGTGCTACTGGAAGGATTTTTTTTTGTTTTGACTATGGCAGACCAACACGGCTACCTATCTGTAATTGATAAAAAAACACACTCTCTTGTTTATGTAGTCTCCCCATACTCTAGAAGCTCTTAACACTGTACAAATGAGAATTTCCACATATAAGGAATGTTATATCTGATCTCATATTAGGAGCAGGAGATATAAGACAAGTGGAGATATGGTTCTATAAAAGGAGGGTCACAGATTAGCCACCCCTGTCCTAGAATGTAGATGCAGTACACTCATCACTTCTTCACTCTGACCCCAAACAGTTCCTTTTGTGCAAAAGAAGAGTGATTTTGCTTTTAGATTAACATCTTATTTTTGGACAACCTATCTGCCTTGCAGGATGAGATTACCAGACCATAGACCTGAGCTAGAGCTTTGGTTCTGTAGGCCTTTTGTAACATGGCAGGTGGCACTAGAGGTTCAATAAGGTACACATTTCTGATGCTTCCCTAAATTAATCATTTTAACCACAGGTGGGGTAGCATGCCTCCCAACAGTACCCAAACACCCATCCTTTCAAGCCCAAGCTGCTCTTACTCATCTTCCATATATACTTTGTAACTTACTTGAGGAATTATTTGTTCTAAATTAGTGGCAGGTTTCAAGCACCGGGCTCACCAGTTGGTGATCTGTTGGCCAAAACTGGTCTCCTGGATGCTAGTTGCCAAACCTGTTCTTTAAATAAGGGGGGCAATGGAGCAAAAGGGGTGGTGTGGAAATTGTTGTTGACATGCCACTGGGCATTAGAGCCATGTGCACAACACTTCCTTTCAGGCAAAATTAGTTGCTGACTAGGACTCTCCTACAACCAAGTAGCTTTTGTATGGTGGGGCCACACTGCTTGGGGAAGTACTCTGAAGCATACTGAAAAGAAAAGATTGACATTTACTACAAAGAAACATTATTTAAGGTTTTAAACTATGGGTTGGTGGTTGTTTTTTGCATTTTTAATTTTGGGGTGTCTTGTGTTCTCATCTTAAATCGGCTGACAGCAATGTGAGGTGGGTGGCAGAGTGTGACTGGATTGCATCTTGGATGTCAAGCTAGGACAAAAACAAAACAAAACAAAACCCTACTCAGTGAAGTGCTTAATTCAATTATTTCCCACCCTACCCCTGCCTTTTCCAGTTGTTCAAAACTCAGGTACCAGCTCTAGCATGGAATGTCAGGACACTTTTTTGTTAACTTTTTTATAGCACCATCAACTGTACAAAACAAAAAAAACCCCAATCACCAAATAAAACAGGCTGAGCAGAACCTCAGCTCCACCAGGTTTCCATCATCACTTGGGAGTTCTTTCTCTTCATTGAGGACATTGACTCAGTGGACATCCTACCAAGCTGTGCACATTGGTTCAGTCTCTGCTTAGTATTTGTGAGTTCAGTTATCCAACGCTAGCATGAAACCCTTCCGAGGGGAGGAAATTTTAACTGAAGAAAAATAATATGGGGGGGGGGGATGTACTGGAAATATGGTTTAAAAAAAAACCCACATTCTGTTGTATTTTGACAGAATTATTTTTATTAAAATATACATCCATGTGCACCTGCCAGTGTCCTGTGTCACTCTCCTATGCTCCATTCTGGTACTGTTTGTGTATGTTGTCTGCTTGGGGAAGGGCCATAGCTCAGTGAAAGGGCACATGCTTTCTATGTACAGGTAGAAGGTCCCAGATGCAGTCTCCAGGTATCATTGCAAAGCACTCCTATTGGAAATTCTGGAGAGTCACAGCTGGTCAGCAGAGACAGTACTGATCTAGATGGTGAATCAGTTGTCTGACATGATACAATACAGCTTCCTTTATGTGTGTTTGCGCATGTGCACACATTTGCATTTGTGCCCATACTCTGTGCGCCACAACATTAGTTTGTACAATGATGTGCAGGACTGTAAATATTTAAAAGCACACTTCATTGTGTGCTTCCCCACACCTTAAATATTTACAGTAGGCCACTGTGATCTTGTATTTATCCAGCTATTACATCATTATGAAATTGGGCGAAGACAAGCTTTAGGTAGGCAATACCTACAAGAAGGAATAACATTTCATAGATTAGAGCAGGGGTTGCTCACAAGCACATACATGTTCATCCACAGAGGCTTTCCCTTATGCCCACAGGGTCCTCTTCCCCCTGCTGAAATTAGGCTTGAAAGAAGCATTGGGTTGTAGTTAATTACCTAGGTTGTGGTAAGTGCTTGTTTGCAGTGTGTGTGTGGTGCCCAATACACAGCTTCTCTCTATTTTCAAATGTGCCCACAGACCCAAAATGGTTGGCGATCCCTGGATTGGAAATGTAGGCTTTATCCAGGTAAGCTCATGCCATGAAGGATTCCCATTAGACAAAGGAAGATTAGAACTTGCCCACATTGACTATCAAGGGTCTTAAGTCTTTGGGTGACGTCTATTGCCAAATCAGGTGAATGTTAAATGTTTACCATAATTTTTAATGCCAAGAGCCAAGTTGACATTCACTGGTAAATCTCAAAGCCTCCGTACCTTCAATAAATATCTATAAGTCCTATTTTCATTTACTGTTGAAGAACACTCTGTGGCATATTTGCCTAAGTCACACAAAACTCCCATTGCTCTCAAGTGTCTGAGAACAAACAGCAAAGAAGAATTTGTTCCACAGTGTCTTGAGTTTTCACTTGAATTTGCTGAAATTAAGAAGTCCCACCCATTTTAATAAGCAGGTTGTTAGTTTGGCAAAGGATGGCAAATGTGCTGTGTAAGAATTAGGGTCCATATCTTCTTACTATATAATTAAAATGTAAGACATCACACTGCTGTTTGCCTGGCTGCCGACAGCGCTCCAAATTACATTTATTAAAGAAAACTACTCTTCATCTATATAACCTTCATTGCTCAAAGGTCACAATGAAGTGGAGGGGACATAAAATAAACTTTTGAAAAGCATGAAGGTAGAACATATCTGTACAATACTAACAACTTGATGTGCTGATTATGTTACATATAAAAAGAAGTGAGAAGTACCAGAGGCAGTAGAGCCGAATTGTTTCCTGTGGATGAGAACACATGAGGGACTTGAAATGCTGGCTTTAGGTATAAACAGTGCTTTTTTTCTGGGGGGATGCAGAGGTACGCATACCCCTAAACATTTTGTGAATCTTTCAATGTGGGTAGGAAAATGAGAGTACCCCTAAATTTTTTTTTTTTAAAAAAGCACTGTGTATATATATATATGAACAAAACTGACACCTGCAAGGTAATAGGTAACAACCTGAGGAGTCCCCAAGGCTGCATCTCTCAGTTCTAGTCATTTTTTGTGTAAAATATATCAGCTATATCTGTAAGACTGCCTTACAGATGCAGCATTCTGCTGTGGTAAGTATATACAGTGGTACCTTGGGTTAAGAACTTAATTCGTTCCGGAGGTCCGTTCTTAACCTGAAACTGTTCTTAACCTGAAGCACCATTTTAGCCTCCCGCTACTGCCACGCTACCGGAGCACGATTTCTGTTCTCATTCTGAAGCAAAATTCTTAACCCGAGGTACTATTTCTGGGTTAGCGGAGTCTGTAACCTGAAGCGTATGTAACCCGAGGTACCACTGTACATTCTTTCAATTCAAATTGGGTACATTACACCAGTACACTAAATAATATGGCTTTACCCTGATGCAGTTTAATTTCATAGCATATGCCAGTATTGCAGAAAATGAACAACCCCTCCCACAGCATTTGGCTCAATCTGGTTAATCTACATTTAAATTTAAACATAAAATTATTATCTTCTTTTTGAAACCACTCACCCCACATTCATCAATATACAAACACTATATTGTTTCATTGGTAACATAAGAGGTAAAATGACTTATTACTCATACTTAATCTAAGCACAACCCAAGGGCTCCTGATTAGGCATCTAGCTATGCAATCTTATCTGTTAATTCTGCTCTATCCTGTTTTCCCCTTTGTTTTTATTTACACCAACTCACGCACCATGAACTTTCAAGTTGACCACTAATAATGAACCACAGGTTGCAGATATTACTGCAAATTTACTGTGCTTTCTGTGATATACAGATGACATGAGGAGACCTGGTCTATTTATTTGTGTCATTTACTATTCCTTATTATTAAGGAAAAATAAAAATATATACCGTAGTTCACCTGGAAGTGCTCACACGCTCTCAACAGACTTCTTACTTAGGAGTAGTTGTTCTCCCTCTCCTGCTGGGGTGTGGTAGCTGCCACCCTAACTAGTAGAGCAATTAGAGCATCTCCCTTATCTGTTTTCTAAATTTTCTAACATCATCATCATCATCATTTTTTATTTATACCATGCCCTCCCCAGCCAAGACCAGGCTCAGGGCGGCTAACACCGAATATAAATACAGTAAAAACATTAACAACAACAACAAAAAAAACAAACAGTTGATTAAAATATAAATTAGAATGCAACTTAAAATGCAGCCTTGTTTTAGTGGTAGCCTTGAAATCACCTGCCAGACCAGTTTAAACGACCTTTAGTAGTAGTGTTCACTTACCTTATTCCAATCTTGTGGACTTAAAAAAACAACAACAACCTTATTAACACTATTAACAACCCATAAGTGCAGTAACAGGATGTTGCATCATACCATATATAAAGCAAACAAACAATAAATAGTAAGAGAAAGAAATGATGACACATCAATATAAATCAAGACATCCATATTTCACGAGCTAGTGTGGATGATAAATGTTGAGCATCTAAATCCAAAGCATAGGAAATAAAATCCCACCAGAAGCCATAAAATCCTCCTGGATCCTCCAACCCACTGGAAGCACAGAATTTATGTGCAATTTCCCCCCACAATGACTTCCGCAAGTTCTTACGCCACACAGCCAAATGCAGATCTTTCAAGGTTTTCCTTTGCTAGGCTATTGAAACCCTAGCTGCAGCTAACATGCATGTCAAAAGCTCTTTAGAGTAACAAGCTTTCATCTCGTAAGTGTTTGAAAATAGTATTTTCATTTTACAGATGTAAAGGAAGCTAAGGAGAAGGTACAAAAACATGTATGGGGATGTGGCCTGAACATAACTTTCCCCCTCATCTTCCTCTGAGCTGTGACCACCTCAAACCGTTGTAAATCTGAATTGTCTTCTTCTCTGGAAGTGTCAGGCTGGGGAGACGATCTCCACCATTTCTCCTTTGCCCAGTCCCTGACATTGGGTTAGTTTTTATATGCTGGTTAATAGTGACATGGTGTGCTTTTTTTTATCATTTTTTCACATTCTTTCACTAATGAACTTGGAGTACATAGTTATTTGCTTCACCCTGTTTTTTAAATCTTCATAACAATCTTTCATAGCAATTTTTCCTTTGCTAATGATGTTGTTAATACACATAAGTGGCCAATGAGCTAGTCAGCAAATGAGGTGTAGCATCCAGCATAAGATTATCTGAAGATCAAAGGAGGTGCCTAGTTCCCATAAAAGCATCGCATGTGATGACCCGACATTCTTTGAAGCAAGCGTTACAAGCATGGAAGCCAAAGGCTGCAGCTCTAAGGGGATGGCAACAGATTTCCCTGTTCAGAGTGTTCTGGTGACAGGATCCAATTCGGGAATTGGCCTGGGTCTGGTGAAGCAGTTTCTGAGGCTGCCAACTCCACCTCAGTGGGTCTTTGCTACTACCTTAGACATGGATGGACCAGAAAGCAAGGTGAGGACCAGGAATGTAGCATAAGAGAGTAGTGATGTTACTATGTTGTAAGAATGTAATGTAAGATTTGTGTGCTGAATGGGGTTGATGGGAGTTGTAGTCTGAAACATCTGGAGGGCACTCGGTTGGAGAGAATGCTATTGCACTCATGACCTGCTTGCAGGTTTCCCATTGCCATCTGGTTGTGAGATCAAGAGGCAGGACTGAGTGGGCCTTTGGTCTGAAAGTCCTTACCTTTGGTTTTTTTCTTTAAAAAGTAAGGTTTTGGTTTAAGCTTAACTATAGGTGCTAAACTACCATATTTTTTGCACCATAACACTCACTTTTTTCCTCCTAAAAAGTAAGGGGAAATGTCTGTGCGTGTTATGGAGGGAATGCCTACGGGTGGCATGCCTATGGATTTTCCTCCTCTAAAAACTATGTGTGTGTTATGGTCGAGTGCGTGTTATAGAGCGAAAAATACGGTAATTGTTTTCAGGTTTTTGTAACTGCCAGTGCTCCACAACTGCACCATGAGCCCTGTGTGGAAGAAAGGCCAACCCAAATGTGCCCCTTTGTCTGTCCTCCCTTCCAGTTATCCTTTCTCTGCCAGAAATAGATCAGTGTCTATTTCTACCAGGCTGCCTAACACTCCCTTGTGCCTCCTCAATAACATTTCTTTGTAGTGTAGGCTGGGTATAATCATAGAGACCTGAAGGTATGGTTACCAGACGTCCCCATTTCCTGGGGACAGTCCACTGCTGAGGAACACAGGTAGGAGAGCACCAGGAGCGCAAGGACACGTGGCCAAGCCCAGGCCTGACCCAAGCCTACTCCACAGTGGCTAGCGCTCCAAGAGAGCAGGCACAGAGGAAGGCCGCACGACAGAGGAGACCACAGAAGAGAGATATATATATATATATATATATATATATATATATATATATATATATATTTGCTTTCGTAGATTTTCACGGGTACAGGAATGCAGGTTTTGGTGTCCTCGGGTGTCTTCCCGTGTAAAAGTTGGGGTGTCTAGGCGACGTTTCGACGAGGTCTCACTCGTCATCTTCAGGCTGGTGCTTTCGGCTTCTTGTTACTGGAACAGAGCAGGATCTCAGTGTTTGAGTTCCTATAAATACTGTTGAGGTGTGGTGTATAGCCTCCAATGTTCTGGGCAGAGGGGAGGTTCCCAGGCTAGTGTGCCTTTTCTTCTTTTGTTCCTTAATTACTTGAGGGTAATCAAGTAATTAAGGAACAAAAGAAGAAAAGGCACACTAGCCTGGGAACCTCCCCTCTGCCCAGAACATTGGAGGCTATACACCACACCTCAACAGTATTTATAGGAACTCAAACACTGAGATCCTGCTCTGTTCCAGTAACAAGAAGCCGAAAGCACCAGCCTGAAGATGACGAGTGAGACCTCGTCGAAACGTCGCCTAGACACCCCAACTTTTACACGGGAAGACACCCGAGGACACCAAAACCTGCATATATATATATATATATATATAAATAACTTTCACCCCCTCTTTTCAAAAAAAAAAAGTTTCCCCAGATTCTTTGAAAAAAATCTGGTAACCTTACCTTAAGGATTTATTTTTTTGTTCTTGTTTTTGATTTTGGTGTATTGTATGTTTGGTACTTTTTATTGATTTGTATTGTTTAATCTCTTTTTTCTTTGCTTTTCCTCCTTCTCTTTTTTCTGTAACTGTAAATTCCCAATAAATATCATTTTTTTTAAAAAAAGGACTTGTGAGCCAGGATTAAAGTTTTAATAAAATGATTAAAAAGTATTTCTTAGGAAAAAGGTTTTATCTTATGAATGGTTACATTCAAACAAAGCGATCCCCAAAGGAGCTAATAGAGAAATTAAAATAAGACCAATGCATCCTACTAGCCTTTAAATAAAACAGTGTCCTAACAGCTGAAGTCTTACACTGGAATTTATGTTGATCCTCCACAGTTTCCCTTCAATACATTCCCCTGTGGGCAACTTTCTGGGGGCTGGGGGGGGGGGTCAGAAGCAAAAGTGGGCCAGGCAACAGATATGGCTGCTGCCCTTGTATAATAGGCTACGTGCCACTGATGCAAAAGTCTACATACATCTCTCTCCATCCTCCATCAGAACAAGTAAAAGGCACTGTGACAGTACAAGGGCATATTTCAGTCAGGCAAAAGCATTGAGGAGGGTGTAAAGCAATGCCAGTGAGGGGTATGACCTGGTGAGAAAGAGGCTGTGGTCTCGGGAGAGTTACGAAGCCTGCATAGAGGGAGCCCGCCTAGGAGGGAGGAGGAGAATGAGGACTTTCAGACTCCTTACCACTTTTCCTTGCCCCAGGTTTTCTGTCCATCTCTGATGGTGTGCTCACCCTATTAATATTGGAGAGGAGGATGTTATCCTGGCAAGGGTTTGCTCTGAGTGAGATTCCTAAGTGTCTGTTACTCTGCTAAGCATTTTCAGGAACCAGCTCTAAGGCTCTGGGTCTCTCTTGCTGCCTAGTTCCAGTTTAATCAAGGAGGTAAAACATTTCTTTTTTGACAGGAAATAAAGGAGTTGGCATGCCAGCATCAGAATCTGGTGGTGCTGCAGCTGGGTAAGTCTCACGTTCCAAGTGTGGGATGAATAGACATTCCCAGCACCAGTGGAAACCAGTACAGTCCACAAAGCAGTAACTGGAAAACAAGATGACTTGCTCCCCTGTTACAGAATATCAGTGATAAGTACTTTTGATTCTTCCCACAACTTCACTGAAGCTTTGAAATGAGATGCACCTATATGTAGTCTCTATCCATATCATCACATAATAGATGTGTGGGGAAGGTTTGGCCCACCATATGTTGCAGAACTACAACTCCCATCATCCTTGGCCATTGACTATGTTTTCTGGGACTGATGAGAGTTGCAGTTCAGCAACAATTGGAGAGCCATAAAGGAACTTTCCAAAATGGCTTACAAAGGCATGGGCTAACGCTGTCTCTTATGGGTACTCTACTTTTCTGTGTCTGTGAATTCATATAGAAGCAATATGACACAGAAAGACAAGGCTTCCAGAACAGGTACCACAACCCCTTGTATGTTACCATAGTCCACAGAATAAAGTTCAGGCACCTCTCCACTGATGCACAACCACTGATGTACACATCATTTTTGGCACCTCAAGGGGCAGGGAGGGGGCAGAACAGGGCAGAAGGGAGGCAGAATAGGTCAGAGACAGAACAGGGTAGACTTGCACAAGTGCTGCTGCAAAACCCATACATACGTGGGGATTCCCCTATACATTGGTACCTCGGGTTACATACGCTTCAGGTTACATATGCTTCAGGTTACAGACTCCACTAACCCAGAAATATTACCTCAGGTTAAGAACTTTGCTTCAGGATGACCACAGAAATCATGCCTATGGCGCAGCAGCAGCTGGAGGCCCCGTTAGCTAAAGTGGTACCTCAGGTTAAGAACAGTTTCAGTTTAAGAATGGGCCTCTGGAACGAATTAAGTACTTAACCTGAGATACTACTGTACTTGGGACTCACAGTGGCCTTGTTTAGGGTTCAGCTTTACCTTCTATCTGTCTAATTGTCCCAAATATTTCATAAAAAGTAAAGAATAAAATGTTGGAAGTGAAACTGCAGGGATCATTCAGTGTGCTTCATAAAAGTTAATTATGTTAGTATAAGGTTACCAGATTTTTAAAAATGAATCCACGGACACTTTTCAACTTCAATAGGAATGATAGGATTTTGTCAGGGGACTGATTGTAAATCCAGGGACTGTCCCCGGAAACAGGGACGTGTGGTAACCTTATGTTAGTGTTGAAGTCAATTAGTTATGAATCAGCTGGGTGGAGGTGTTGATTAGGAAGCATGCAAAGCAGCCTAAGCAGTTTTCTTCTATAGGTACCTTTGGCTGAATGTCTTCTTGCTACAGTATATGCATGGCCTGAACTGAGAGAGACAAAATTTCCCCACAGCTTTCTCCCTAAATTACACACAGTAAAGTGTTGCCAAACTTTTCTCTCTGAATTCCACCTACATTAAGTACTTTGGCCTTACAAATGCCTTGCTTTGAGCTCATTTTCTGACAGAGTGATATGAATGTGGTGCAAACATTTTTAAAAACCAGGCCCTCACTGTGCTCCCTGTAAAAACACACACACCTCCATGATTCAGAGAAGCACTTGTTCTTCCACCTCAAGTGGGCTGTGGTAGCTGCTACGCTAACAAAAAGAGCTGACAGGCCAAGGTGACAAATAAGTGGACTGAAAAGCACCTCTCAAACTTGTAATCTGTAAGATCCCCCCAAGCCACCTGCCTTGGTAGTTTTAAAAGGGCCTTTTTATTAGTCCCTTGGGCATCCCCACACCACTCAGTTCTTAAGGGCTTAGAAATGTCATTCTGCAGATGTCACTGACCTCCAGAGCATCAAGGCAGCTGTGGAGCAAGTGCAAAGGAGTGTTGGAGAATGTGGGTTGAACCTCCTGATGAACAATGCTGGTGTTATTTCTGGAAACGACCTGGAGAAAGAAAATGCAAAGGACATGGCAGATGTATATGCCGTCAATACTATTGGGCCACTTCAGGTGAGCCAGGTAAGTTTTTGCTTTTCATGGGGCTGCAAAACCCTTTACTCACTACCTATTGCCATGGTAATAACTGTGATGTTCTGGCCCTTTGGGAGAATTAAACAAAAGCAAGAGACTGGGTAGGAGAAAAGCAGTAGTTGTCTGAGCAATTAATTTTCATGAGGATTTTAAGAAAATAATTGCAAACTGATATGGAAATTCAGAGAATTGAACTTAAGGTAGGAAAAATGATAAACCAACATTGATAGATCCACCAGTCGCTGAACATCAGTCTGGCATAAAAATAGGAATGCTTTCTACCTTTCCTTCCCCAGACGTTTAATGGGGCTGCTCTCATGAACATGCAGACAATTTTTTTTAATAGAATGGCTCAATATGGCTACTTTCTGGAAAACAGATGACATTAATGCCTTTCCTATCTTAGTGTGCTGTGCACACACATAGTAAAAGAGAGAGATTGCAGAAGTTGTGGGAGAAGGACAACTTTAAAATGCCAAGAAGTGAACTAGAAGGAAGAAACATGGGTGAGACCTTAGAATAGAGCAGCTTCAGGACCTGTTGGGGGCTGCATAAAATGAGGCCAGGGCACAGGTTGCCCAGCTGTGCATTCAAACAATTCTAAATGTATACTAAGTCTTACAGGACTTCTTGTGCAAAAGCTTATAGAAAGTATTAATTTTAGAATGAATGATTTTAGAGTGTTGTTTATGCGGAACTTTTGTACTGTTTATTGTTGTTAGCCGCCCTGAGCCCGGCTAAGGCTGGGGAGGGCGGGATATAAATAAAATTTATTATTATTATTATTATTATTATTATTATTATTATTATTATTATTATTGGATCAGAAATCCTAATTCTGCTACAAGCATTGTTCATATATACCTTCAACTTTATACAGTGCATCCAGTGCTTTCCTCTGGTATCACTGCCCTAGGATAACTGCATTCATTGACCTAACAACAGCCATGATCTCTATTCTCTTTTAGGCATTTCTGCCCCTGCTGAAGATGGCAGCTCAGAGATATCCCCAGGAAGGGCTGAGCTGCTGCAAGGCAGCCATTATCAATACATCCAGTGCTGCAGGCTCCATAGAACTTATGCTGGCATGGGAAAGAAAGATGACTGTTGCCTATCGCTGCAGTAAGGTACCTTATGTGAAATCCATGTGCAACCGTCTCCAACCTCCTCTGCCCTGCTGCGACTATCTTTCCAAATGATAGCTGTATGTGTGCATCTGGGCAATAATCATGCATTGCCCACAGATAAATGTTGAGAGACAAACTTCCGTTGTGAGGATGTTGCATTTTCTAAATCTGTGGATGGCATTAAGGGAAGATGCCGGGATATTTTCTACAAATAAATAGCATGTGTACAGTCTTTTTCTTCTTGCAGAACATAGAACCAACATCGAAAGCTAGATATCAGTTAGCAAAATGATGCAGCCAACAAGCATGGAGAACACTCACAAATGCCTGTCAAAAATCTTGTTCAAGAGTGGTGTCCATGATAGATAACTTCCAAGTTGCTAGTTTTTGTGTCAGGAATGTCAATGATGTCCAGTTTCTCTTACAAACCTCTCTGCCTCCAAATCCTTTCTAGCCACCTTGCAGTAATTCATATTAAGCAGCTCCCCACAGTTCAATGCACCCTCTGCTCATGGTTTGTTTTTTCTCCCTTGCAGGCTGCTTTAAACATGCTCACCAAATGCCAGTCACTCACGTATCCAGCTTATGGGATTCTGTGTGTTTGCATCCATCCTGGCTGGGTGAAAACTCAAGGCATGCAAGTAAGTGCTCAAGGCTTTTGGTAATCATGGAAAAGGTGGACAGCCCTATAGGATGATATTTCTTTTAACAAATTGCTTGACATTTTTAGTTGGATGGTGGTGCCTGAGTAGCTCCAGTGCCCCATCCTTCACTGCTTGGAGGTATTAAAAGCACAAGAAAAGGGCAATGAAGGCAGCATCTATGAGTTGGTGCTTCTAATAATATCCAAAATTGCTCCTAGAAAAGCAAGCATAGTCCTCTGAGGCCTTGCAGTGAACTGTTATCCTTTGGCATGTATGACCACTTGGTTGTCTTTCATAAAGCAATGTTTAATGTGCAGACTGAAATCCTATAACCAAGACATCCAACAGCCTTCTGCTGTTTGATGCTCAAGAATGACTTAATAAATCCTTCACATACAAGATTTTTCTTCACAGGAGGCGGACCTGACTGTAGAAGAGAGTACACGAGGAATAATTCAAGTTCTCTCCACACTTTCTGAGGTGGATAACGGTACCTTTGTGGACTGGGAAGGACGCAGAGTACCCTGGTGAGGGATTTGTTTCACAATGCCAGGGGGTTTACCACTCTAGGATTCTGACTAGAGAGCATCCAATAAACTGCCTGGGATTCAAGGAAAATGTTTTTGACTCTTTTCTTCCTTCAGAAGGTTCCATTGAGGACTAGTTTTCATGCAGAATTGTTTTTAAGGACTAGCCATGGATTGAAAGATCTTTCAGCCTGAATGATGAAAACTGTAGTTCAACAACATCTGGAGGGCCACAGATTCCCCATCTCTGGTACAGAAGGCTACATACAAAAGCCAGAGGTATTTAGTGCGTGCAACTCACTGTTGTAGGAGCAGGGGGTTGGTTTGGATTATGTGTTTGGGTCCCCTCCACAGTCCGTTGTTCTTTATCTGGATGATGGGAGTCTGTAGTAGGAGCTGAAGTGCCTGAACCAGTTTCTTTGTAAAAGGTCAGGCTGACCCTGCTCAGCATCCTTTTATATGCCTAAAGACTTGAGCAAGTATGGGCGTGTTGTCATAGAAAAAGGAGCTAGTACTGTCTCTGCAAGGAAGGGTAGCCAGATCTCACACACGTGGCTGGACTCATCATCCTGGAGGCAAGAGAACAGTAGGTCAGAGGCTGGCCTTTGTCTTGTCTGCAGCTGGGAAGACACAGAGGCTTGACTTCCTCTCAGAGCTGAAACCAAACCTTTGGGGGATCTCCCTAGGGACCTCATGGAGGAGCAAGATCTGATGTAGCAGTGATGCTGTGAGCCCTTCATCTTGTGCTCTGGTTGTGTATATGTGCACACCCTCCAACATTTATCTAATGAAAATAGAGACGTCCTATTCCATACTACTATTAATTAGTTATACCCTGCCCATCTGACCTGGTTGCTCCAGCCACTCTGGGCGGCTTCCAACATATATAAAAACATAATAAAACACCTACACAGGGCTGTCTTCTAGTTGTTGTCTTCTAAAGGTTGTACTGTATAGTTACCTATCTCCTTGGCTTGGGGGTTGCATAACTCCATACTCTCCCAGCATTTCTCTGATGAAAATAGGGATAGCTATGGAAAGGAGGGACATTCTGGTCCAGGATCAAATCAGAAACAACAATGGCTTCTGTAATCTGGGACTGTCCCTGGAAAATAGGGACCCTCAGAGGGTTTGTATGCGTAAATAAAACCATTGTCAAAAAGATACCACATTCTTCAGTGATACTATTCCAAAGAAACTGGGCCCAAGGGAAGCAATAGCACCCATGACCCAGGTGTGCCGGGTTCCCTTTGGGCCCAGTGTAGGGTCCATTGGAGCCTGCCCATGACCCCACAAGGATGGCGCACCTGCCATGAAGTCTCTCACTGGTCTGAGATTGGGATTCACGTAACACACACTTCCTCTGTCCAAGCAAGGGGGACCTATCATCACTGTTCAAGGACATGTTGCAGCCACGCAAAAGCTCTTGAGGAGCTTGTGAAGAAGAGTGTTATGTAGTGTAGTTTCACCCTGGGCCAACAGGGGGATACTGTATATAGTGTAGTTTCACCCTGGGCCAACAGGGGGATACTGTATATAGTTTTCACTCAGGTCTGTAGATAGTTTTCACTCAGGTCCGCGGCAGTTATTTTAGGCGGGAACTCTGGGCTGTTGTGGTTACAATGTGACAGCCGGCTGCCTATAAATACAGGCCGGCTGAGCTGTTCACTGTCAGTTCTATTCCAGCTTACCATAATAAAGAGCTACTTGAAGAGATCGCTGTGCCGGCTGCTATGTCAACCCACGACTTAACACTGGCGACGAAGATGGGATGGATGGACATCAGAGCACAGCCAGATGCGGCCAGCCTCTGAACTGAGCTGAATCACTGAGCTGAATCACAGAGCGAAATCACTGAGCGAAATCACTGGGCAGAACCAGTTCAGAGCTGACTGTTCTGGCTAGAGCACTGTGTTCCATCCATCGCCCTTCACGCCGGCATCGGAATCATGGCTTCACTTGTGCCTCTACCGCCGTTTGCGCCAGCCTCTGAATCATGGGACTCCTACCTCGCTCGGTTCGACTGCTACCTCCAAGCCAACGAACTGACAGCAGTATCACAGGATCGGAAGCGGGGCCTATTCCTCAGCCTCTGTGGGCCTGAGGTGTTTGAGACGGCCCGAGCGTTGGTTGCGCCTGAAGCAGTCCAGGCATCACCATGGGACACAATCCAAGAGAAGCTCCGCAACCACTACGCACCAAAGCCGTCCAAGATTGCTGCCCGCCATGCGTTCTACCACAGGAACCAGGCAGAGGGGGAGTCAATCAACAACTACACCACCGCCCTGCGACAGGCTGCAATGCACTGTGAGTTCCGAGACTTAGACGATGCCCTGATGGATCGAATCGTCTGCGGGGTCCGGGACATCCATCTGCAACGGCGTCTCCTAGCCAAGCCAGACCTCACGCTACAGAAAGCCATTGAGGAGGCTGTGGCCTCAGAAGCTGCTGAACGCTCCGCTCAGGAGATCCGCAAGTCCAGCAGCCTGCGTCTTGCTAGGGAGCCCGTTCCGGTGCATCGTGAAAGGGGCCAGCCAGATCGATGTGCACCCTCGACCAGGGTGTCTTTGGCGTCTCCCACGTGTATCCCTTAGCTGCCGGTGGTGCAGGCCTCGACTCCTGGCACCCAACCACATCCAAGATCCGCGCTATCCAGCAGGCCCCCACTCCAAAGAACAAAACGGAGTTGCAGGCGTTCCTGGGGCTGCTGAACTTTTATAACATGTTCCTGCCCCACAAAGCCACAGTGGCTGAGCCTCTTCACCGACTCCTTAGCACTAAGACGCCTTGGGCCTGGGGTCATCGGGAGACGGCGGCCTTCAACGCGGTCAAGGCTCTCCTTTCTTCGGACAGTGTGCTGGTACAGTACAGTGAATCCAGGCCGCTGGTCCTTGCCTGCGACGCCTCACCTTTTGGCATCGGGGCTGTCCTTAGTCACCGTTTTCCAGATGGAAGAGAAGCACCGCTCGCCTACTTTTCCAGGACACTATCTCCGACGGAACGGAATTACAGCCAGCTCGACAAGGAGGCATTGGCACTTGTGGCTGGAGTGAAGAGGTTTCATGAATACCTCTATGGCAGGACTTTTGACCTCATCACTGACCACAAGCCACTCCTGGGCCTCCTCGCCGGTGATCGTCCAACTCCACCGGTCCTCTCACCACGCATGCTGCGATGGACTGTTTTCCTGGCTGCCTACCACTACCGGCTCATCCACCGCCCGGGGAAATCGATGGGCCATGCCGACGCCCTCAGCCGTTGCCCTCTTCCAGCATTTGTGGAAGACCCGGCTCCAGCTTCATCGCTCCTTCTGATTGAGGATCTTCCGGCAGCGCCTGTGTCGGCTGCCACTGTGGCCTCCGCATCTGCCCAGGATCGCACCATCAGCCGGGTGCTCAACTGGGTGTGGAGGGGGTGGCCACAAGGGCCCTTTGCATCGGAGTTCCAGCCCTTCGCAACCAGACAACATGAACTCTCAGCTCATCGCGGCTGTCTGCTGTGGGGAGACCGCGTCGTGATTCCCCAGGGACTCCGTCAGTGCGTCCTGGAGGCTCTGCACGTTGGCCACCCGGGAATTGTCAAAATGAAGGCGTTGGCTCGGTGTTACGTCTGGTGGCCTAATATGGACGATGCCATCACTGCCTGGGTGTCCGCCTGTCAAGCGTGCCAGGAGTCGAGGCCTGCACCACCGGCAGCTAAGGGATACACGTGGGAGACGCCAAAGACACCCTGGTCGAGGGTGCACATCGATCTGGCTGGCCCCTTTCACGGCCGGACCTTTATGGTAGTGGTGGACGCCTATTCCAAATGGCTGGAGGTCGCCCTGATGCCCTCCACCACTACCGAAGCTGTCATCCGGGTGCTGCGAGGCCTGTTTGCAACGCATGGGTGTCCTGATGTCCTTGTCTCTGACAACGGACCGCAGTTCACATCAGGCACGTTTGAGCGGTATCTTTTGGGACTGGGCATCCGCCATGCCCTAACGGCACCCTTTCATCCATCCAGCAACGGGCAAGCGGAAAGAATGGTGCGCTCGACAAAAGAGGCACTGGCGCGCCTGGACCGGGGAGACTGGCATGAGCGGGTCGCCGAATACTTGTTCGCGCAACACATCACCCCTCATGCGGCCACAGGGAGGAGTCCTGCGGAACTGCTTATGGGCCGCCGCCTCAGGTCACTGCTCGACCGGCTACACCCAGACTTTGCCGTGGCTGAACCCCCAGGCTGTGCCAACGCACCACGGTCATTTGTCCCAGGAAACCAGGTCTTTGCCCGGAACTATGTGGGGGACATCCCTTGGGTGCCAGCCACAGTAGTGGGAGTCACTGGACCTCGCTCGTACCAGGTGGCACTCGAAGACGGGCGCTTGTGGCGACGGCACATAGACCAACTTAGGCGCAGGGTTGGGGACTTGGACACTACCGAGGTGCCCCCAACTGCGCTTGCGGCTCCAGAAGAGACACGTACAGATGGCGAGGCTCCACCTACACCTCCCTCGCAAACTGCCAGCGTGGAGCCGAACCAAGCCGTCTCAGAACAGACTCAGACCACTCCACTTGCGGAGGCTCCACTCACAGCAGCGGATCCAGGGGAGTTGGTTCCAACGCCACCTAGGGTCGCACCACAGCCTCAGCGAGAACTGTGTGGCCCTCCGGACTTGGCTACCAGTCCCCAGCGGTCTGGCAGAGTTTCCAAGCGCCCAACTCATTTAAAGGACTATGTTGTTGGACAGGTATCACTGTTGGTCTAAGTATGGGAAATGTAACCGATATGCTTTTGTGCCTAATTGAACCATTACGCGTAGTGCTGTATATAAGGAAACCATTACGATTGTAACTAACGCCTTATCTCGGTGGGGAGGGGTGTTATGTAGTGTAGTTTCACCCTGGGCCAACAGGGGGATACTGTATATAGTGTAGTTTCACCCTGGGCCAACAGGGGGATACTGTATATAGTTTTCACTCAGGTCTGTAGATAGTTTTCACTCAGGTCCGCGGCAGTTATTTTAGGCGGGAACTCTGGGCTGTTGTGGTTACAATGTGACAGCCGGCTGCCTATAAATACAGGCCGGCTGAGCTGTTCACTGTCAGTTCTATTCCAGCTTACCATAATAAAGAGCTACTTGAAGAGATCGCTGTGCCGGCTGCTATGTCAACCCACGACTTAACACAGAGTTAGAGACGGGTGTGGTCAGAGAGAGTATTGAGGGCCTCTTCTGCCCAGCGGTGCCCGTGCTGCCCTGGGTGGGTGCATGGGGTGTGCCCGAGGAGGGCGGAGCGTGAAGGGTGCCTTCGAAGGGAAGGGAGCCAGTGTGGTACAGTGGTTAAGAGCGGTAGACTCGTAATCCGGGGAACCGGGTTTGTGTCTCCACTCCTCCACATGCAGCTGCTGGGTGACCTTGGGCTAGTCACACTTCTTTGAAGTCTCTCAGCCTCACTCACCTCACAGAGTGTTTGTTGTGGGGGAGGAAGGGAAAGGAGAATGTTAGCCGCTGTGAGACTCCTTCAGGTAGTGATAAAGCGGGATATCAAATCCAAACTCCTCCTCTTCTTCTCACATGCCACAGTTCGGGGTAGGAGAGGGGCAGGGAAGCTGCTGTTCACGCTCCCCCTGCTCTCCGCTACCAGGTCAGACATGACCCGGTGACAGAGCTACTGCAGCTGGGCGCAAGGCACCACATCAAGGAGGCTGGGTGGCAGCATTGCCGCTGACCCTCCTACTATCTGCTACTGGGTCAACTCTGACCTGGAAATGGAGCTGCTGCAGCCAAGTGCACCTTGCCACAGCTGAGGGCTGCTCTCTACTGCTGGGTCAGGAGAGCTGCTAGACGTGCAGCAGTGAGGAAGGTGAGCAGCAGTGCCCCCTGATTCAGGGTGGAGCTGCGCCAGGCACAAGTGCTACAGCCAAGCCACAGCATCTTTGGCATGGAGCCAGGCTCTGATGAAGGAGTCTGCTGTGGGGGCGCCTGTTTGCCCCCAGCCATGTTTTTAAAACTCACATTTTTGCCATTTTGTTACCTCCCCCTCGGTGATGACACACGAGGTGGCCCACACCCACCACACCCACCTTCCTATGCCACTGCTTATGCCATTCCTCCTCTGGTTAGTTTTTACATCCTGGTTATTATATTCCCTAGTGACACGGTATGCTTTTTTAGTACTTTTTCACTAATGAACTCAGGATACATGGTGATTTGCTTCACCCCGTTTTTAAATTTTCATAACAACCCTGCAAAGCCAAACAGGCTGAGAGATTGACTGAAGATTTTAATTTGGAACTCTCTGTCCTCTATACCATAATGCCATAATACTTCTTCATTTTTCCATTGCTAATGAGGTTGTTGTTGTTAAAAAAGAGAGATGGCCAACGAGCTAGTCAGCAAATGAGGTGTAGCATCCAGCATAAGATTATCTGAAGATTAAAGGAGGTGCCTACTTCCCATAAAAGCATCTCATGTGATGACCCGACATTCTTTGAAGCAAGCGTTACAAGCATAGAAGCCAAAGGCTGCAGCTCCAAGGGGATGGCAACAGATTTCCCTGTTCAGAGTGTTCTGGTGACAGGATCCAATTCGGGAATTGGCCTGGGTCTGGTGAAGCAGTTTCTGAGGCTGCCAACTCCACCTCAGTGGGTCTTTGCTACTACCCTAGTCCTGGATGGACCAAAAAGCAAGGTGAGGACCAGGAATGTAGCATAAGAGAGTAGTGATGTTACTATGTTGTAAGAATGTAATGTCAGCTTTGTGTGCCTGATGGGGTGCCTGATGTAGTCCGAAACATCTGGAGGGCGCCCGGTTGGAGAGAATGCTGTTGGGCCTTTGGTTTCACCAGTGGCTGCCCTGCTCTGGTGTGACTGTTTTCAGTGGCTCATCTGAGTTGCCCACTGCCTGCCTTGTCTGCTGCTCTCAACACTTCTGTGATGGGCCAGCAGTTCTCACAAGGCTGCCAAAAAGCTGTAGGTCACAGTGCTGCCTCTTAGCGGTCAGTTGAGCTGCGATATAATAGTCTTCGAAAATTACAGCATAGATTAATGGGGAGGGACATAAAAGAAGATCTCTATCACTCTAATTCCACCTGTAGACTGGTTTGTCCAGCAATTATCATTTTGCTGAATTAAGTTTCAACACCTTTTTAAGCCGTTTACCAGCAGAGGAGAGTATTGGCTGTCAGGAAATAAATTAATCCCTTAAACCCCAAGTCAACTCCATGCAGGATTTTTATCTCTTTTAACAGTCTAGTTCCTTCAAAGTACTGTAACTTTGTAATAATGCCAGAAATAGATCAGTGTCTATTTCTACCAGGCTGCCTTACACTCCCTTGTGCCTCCTCAATAACATTTCTCTGTAGAGATTATGGGTATAATCATAGAGACCTTAAGGTATGGTTACCAGATGTCCCCAGTTCCCGGGGACAGTTCCCGGATTTACAAATCTGTCCCTGGACAAAATCCGTCCCCAGAATGTCCCTGGATTTCATTTAATGTCCCCGAATTTATATTTTAAATGTTGTAGATTTATTACTGGGGAATGAATGTTGCGTGAATGGTTCAACGGCACAAGACACATCATATGAGGACTTCCGGCAAGGCAAAATGGCAGGTGCCACAGCAGCGAGCAGCTCCTGAAGCCAGCCAGAGCCAACTGCACTACCAGGCTGGCTCCGGGCTGCTGAGACTGCCGCTGCCACTGCCGAGGGGGAACCAGGGATGCCCGGCTGTCAACTGGGGAATAATAATAATAATAATAATAATAATAATAATAATAATAATAATAATAATAATAATTTATTATTTATACCCCGCCCATCTGGCTGGGCTTCCCCAGTGACACACACACACACCCCGGTGACCCAAATCAAGCCAGCAGCGGGAGCACCCGGCCGACTGCCCATCGGTGCTCCGGGGCCAGGAAAACCCCGGAGACAATGCAGGGAGAAGGAGGAGAGGAGAAGGAGAAGGAAGAAAAAGAGGAAGGAGAAAAAAGAGGGGAGCCCTGACCTTGCCGCGCTGCTGCTGCTGCTGCTGAGGAAGACAGGAAGGAGAGCACCGGGAGGGCAAGGACACATGGCCAAGCCCAGGCCCGACCCGAGGGTACTCCACAGTGGCTAGCACTCCAAGAGAGCAGGCCGGAGTGCAGAGGAAGGCTGTGCGACAGAGGAGACCACAGAGGAGATTTTTTTAAAAAATACCTTAAAAAAAAAAAAAACTTTCACACCCTCTTTTCAGGAAAAAAAAAGTTTCCCCAGATTCTTTAAAAAAAATCTGGTAACCTTACCTTAAGGACTTGTGAGCCAGTTCCGGGTTAGTGCCACCGGCAATGGCGGGCTTCCTCTGATCTGGAGGAACCCGCTCCGTGAAAATCAGGGTCTGGACCGCCACGGTGAGGCGGAGACCCATCAAAAACCACAGGCGGGAAAAGCCTGTGGACCTGGGATTCGGCTGGCACCTTTAGCGCCTCCCCTACTCGCAGGGAAACCCGGCTACGGGGATCCGGAGCGACGTTAGGTGAGCGGCGCGGTGCTTCGAATCGATTGCTCTTTTCACGGAGTGAAGCCGCATTGCTGTTGTCGGAGAGCGCTGACTTTTTTCCTGTGGACAATTGGATTCTAAACAAGTACCCGTGAGTAGAACGGAAAATTGGATTACTAAACTTCGTAATTTGGCACCGGAGTGGGAAGGTCTAAACAGGAAGTCCGCCTTCCGCTTTTGTAAACAGCTTGAAGCAAAGACATCGCAAGCTAAAGTCTGGAAAGTCATCTGTAAAGGACTAAATTCCCATAGGTTAAAACTACAAACCCCCCTTGGAAGCAGGAGAAGAGGGGGGAAATCTTAAATTGTTCAAGCCTGCAGGAGAGGGAGTAAAGAAAGATAAATTTCTATCATCTTGAACCTGGGAACGGGCTGTCAAAGATAGACGTTTGGGGAAAGTTCATTGACTGTGAATAATAACGCATGTTGACAGATAGTTAAATAAGAGAAACATATTGACTCCAATGTTTCCTTTTGCACTAAAAAGGAACAAAGATTTGAAAAACGAAAGCAATTTTGTTGCTGGATCTGCTTGTAAAAGGATGGATACAAATAGAAATTGTTTCCTCTAGAGGGAGCTTTTGAACTGTTGTTGGAGTGGACCTGGGGAACTCTACATCTGTAGAAATTAGAGAGCGTGAGAAACAGGCTCTGACCTTGGATAAGAATGTTGACACAGGAAACCTTAGTGTCTGCTTTGTGCAGGACAAGTGCTTTGTTGGAGCAGCTTCATGCGAAGATGGATTTGATGACTACTGCAATTGATAATTTCGGTCAAACAGTGACCACTGATATAGAACCTGCTCAACAACTGACCCAGGAATCTGCCCTGACAGGGCAAGTTGAGAAGAAGACAAAGGAGGAGGTTGTTGTTGAACCTCAAGTAATACAAGTTGAGAGAGATGCGGCCCTGCAGGAGCATAAGCTGTCGTTTCTGAGGACTGAATCTGGAGTGAGGCAGACTTGGAGAGACGGAGTCCTGTCGGGACTGGAGATGGCAAGTTGGTCAGATCCTCCTATGCAGCGATGCTCTGACCTTTGGGATTTGGTTTTGGGCCAGGAGGAGATTGGAGTGGTCGAGGCACTCAACTTTGGAGGGGCATTGAAGTATATTTTGGAATATTTTTGGGATTTTAGTGCTAACCATGGAGAACGGGCTGACCGGCCGAGAAGGGATAAAGACACTCTTAGGTTGTTCCCCCAAGATCTACTCCTCAGAGACAAAGGAAGGAAATTAAGAACAAGACCAGCAGAAGACAAAGTAAAGTGCAGGTACAATTATGAAGAAGATCTGCAGAAGGGACATGAAAAAGGGTTAAGAGCCTCGGACATAAGATCACCAGGTTGATGGACTAGATGGAACAGATAGAAAGGACTGACAGAACCCGAGACCAGAAAGAAGAGACGGTGGATGAAGATTGGCAGAAAGTTTAAAAATTCATTTAGAGAAATATTGCAAAATTAACGACTGTTAGGAAAATCTTGGAATGAAACTATTAGGCTTTAGTAGAAATGTTATAAGGAGTTATGTATAAATATGTTTTTAAGTTTTAGGGTTTTTTTATGGTAAGATAAGGCTAAAATAAAGACAACTAAAGGACAGAATACAGTGAAAGATGGAAAGGATTTGCTGAGATAATTAATAATTAGAATACAAAAAAGGGAGGTGTGAGGAGGTCAAGGAAACAAGTTAATGAAGATAAGGGTATGGGAATATTGGATTTGTTTTTAAATTTATTTTTTTGTTCTTGTTTTTGATTTTGGTGTATTGTATGTTTGGTACTTTTTATTGATTTGTATTGTTTAATCTCTTTTTTCTTTGCTTTTCCTCCTTCTCTTTTTTCTGTAACTGTAAATTCCCAATAAATATCATTTTTTTAAAAAAAGGACTTGTGAGCCAGGATTAAAGTTTTAATAAAATGATTAAAAAGTATTTCTTAGGAAAAAGGTTTTATCTTATGAATGGTTCCATTCAAACAAAGCGATCCCCAAAGGAGCTAATAGAGAAATTAAAATAAGACCAATGCATCCTACTAGCCTTTAAATAAAACAGTGTCCTAACAGCTGAAGTCTTACACTGGAATTTATGTTGATCCTCCACAGTTTCCCTTCAATACATTCCCCTGTGGGCAACTTTCTGGGGGCTGGGGGGGGGGGTCAGAAGCAAAAGTGGGCCAGGCAACAGATATGGCTGCTGCCCTTGTATAATCGGCTACGTGCCACTGATGCAAAAGTCTACATACACCTCTCTCCATCCTCCATCAGAACAAGTAAAAGGCACTGTGACAGTACAAGGGCATATTTCAGTCAGGCAAAAGCATTGAGGAGGGTGTAGAGCAATGCCAGTGAGGGGTATGACCTGGTGAGAAAGAGGCTGTGGTCTCGGGAGAGTTACGAAGCCTGCATAGAGGGAGGAGGAGAATGAGGACTTTCAGACTCCTTACCACTTTTCCTTGCCCCAGGTTTTCTGTCCATCTCTGATGGTGTGCTCACCCTATTAATATTGGAGAGGAGGATGTTATCCTGGCAAGGGTTTGCTCTGAGTGAGATTCCTAAGTGTCTGTTACTCTGCTAAGCATTTTTAGGAACCAGCTCTAAGGCTCTGGGTCTCTCTTGCTGCCTAGTTCCAGTTTAATCAAGGAGGTAAAACATTTCTTTTTTGACAGGAAATAAAGGAGTTGGCCTGCCAGCATCAGAATCTGGTGGTGGTGCAGCTGGGTAAGTCTCACGTTCCAAGTGTGGGATGAATAGACATTCCCAGCACCAGTGGAAACCAGTACAGTCCACAAAGCAGTAACTGGAAAACAAGATGACTTGCTCCCCTGTTACAGAATATCAGTGATAAGTACTTTTGATTCTTCCCACAACTTCACTGAAGCTTTGAAATGAGATGCACCTATATGTAGTCTCTATCCATATCATCACATAATAGATGTGTGGGGAAGGTTTGGCCCACCATATGTTGCAGAACTACAACTCCCATCATCCTTGGCCATTGACTATGTTTTCTGGGACTGATGAGAGTTGTAGTTCAGCAACAATTGGAGAGCCATAAAGGAACTTTCCAAAATGGCTTACAAAGGCATGGGCTAACACTGTCTCTTATGGGTACTCTACTTTTCTGTGTCTGTGAATACATATAGAAGCAATATGACACAGAGAGGCAAGGCTTCCAGAACAGGTACCACAACCCCTTGTATGTTACCATAGTCCACAGAATAAAGTTCAGGCACCTCTCCACTGACGCACAACCACTGATGTACACATCATTTTTGGCACCTCAAGGGGCAGGGAGGGGGCAGAACAGGGCAGAAGGGGGGAAGAATAGGTCAGAGGCAGAACAGGATAGACTTGCACAAGTGCTGCTGCAAAACCCATACATATGTGGGGATTCCCCTATACATTGGTACCTCGGGTTACATACGCTTCAGGTTACATATGCTTCAGGTTACAGACTCCACTAACCCAGAAATATTACCTCAGGTTAAGAACTTTGCTTCAGGATGAGCACAGAAATCACGCCTGTGGCGTAACAGCAGTGGGAGGACCCGTTAGCTAAAGTGGTACCTTAGGTTAAGAACAGTTTCAGTTTAAGAATGGGCCTCTGGAACGAATTAAGTACTTAACCTGAGGTATTACTGTACTTGGGACTCACAGTGGCCTTGTTTAGGGCTCAGCTTTACCTTCTATGTGTCTAATTGTCCCAAATATTTCATAAAAAGTAAAGAATAAAATGTTGGAAGTGAAACTGCAGGGATCATTCAGTGTGCTTCATAAAAGTTAATTATGTTAGTGTAAGGTTACCAGATTTTTTAAAATGAATCCGGGGACACTTTTCAACTTCAATAGGAATGATATGATTTTGTCAGGGAACTGATTGTAAATCCAGGGACTGTCCCCGGAAACAGGGACGTGTGGTAACCTTATGCTAGTGTTGAAGTCAATTAGTTATGAATCAGCTGGGTGGAGGTGTTGATTAGGAAGCATGCAAAGCAGCCTAAGCAGTTTTCTTCTATATGTACCTTTGGCTGAATGTCTTCTTGCTACAGTATATGCAAGGCCTGAACTGAGAGAGACAAAATTTCCCCACAGCTTTCTCCCTAAATTACACACAGTAAAGTGTTGCCAAACTTTTCTCTCTGAATTCCACCTACATTAAGTACTTTGGCCTTACAATTGCCTTGCTTTGAGCTCATTTTCTGACAGAGTGATATGAATGTGGTGCAAGCATTTTTAAAAATCAGGCCCTCACTGTGCTCCCTGTAAAAACACACACACCTCCATGATTCAGAGAAGCACTTGTTCTTCCTCCTCAAGTGGACTGTGGTAGCTGCTACGCTAACAAAAAGAGCTGACAGGCCAAGGTGACAAATACGTGGACTGAAAAGCACCTCTCAAACTTGTAATCTGTAAGATCCCCCCAAGCCACCTGCCTTGGTAGTTTTAAAAGGGCCTTTTTATTAGTCCCTTGGGCATCCCCACACCACTCAGTTCTTAAGGGCTTAGAAATGTCATTCTGCAGATGTCACTGACCTCCAGAGCATCAAGGCAGCTGTGGAGCAAGTGCAAAGGTGTGTTGGAGAATGTGGATTGAACCTCCTGATGAACAATGCTGGTGTTATTTCTGGAAACGACCTGGAGAAAGAAAATGCAAAGGACATGGCAGATGTATATGCCGTCAATACTATTGGGCCACTTCAGGTGAGCCAGGTAAGTTTTTGCTTTTCATGGGGCTGCAAAACCCTTTACTCACTACCTATTGCCATGGTAATAACTGTGATGTTCTGGCCCTTTGGGAGAATTAAACAAAACTAACAAACTGTGTAGGAGAAAAGCAGTATTTGTTTGAGCAATTAATCTTCATGAGGATTTTAAGAAAATAATTGCAATCTGATATGGAAATTCAGAGAATTGAACTTAAGGTAGGAAAAATGATAAACCAACATTGATAGATCCACCAGTCGCTGAACATCAGTCTGGCATAAAAATAGGAATGCTTTCTACCTTTCCTTCCCCAGACGTTTAATGGGGCTGCTCTCATGAACATGCAGACAATTTTTTTTAATAGAACGGCTCAATATGGCTACTTTCTGGAAAACAGATGACATTAATGCCTTTCCTATCTTAGTGTGCTGTGCACACACATAGTAAAAGAGAGAGATTGCAGAAGTTGTGGGAGAAGGACAACTTTAAAATGCCAAGAAGCAAACTAGAAGGAAGAAACATGGGTGAGACCTTAGAATAGAGCAGCTTCAGGACCTGTTGGGGGCTGCATAAAATGAGGCCAGGGCACAGGTTGCCCAGCTGTGCATTCAAACAATTCTAAATGTATACTAAGTCTTACAGGACTTCTTGTGCAAAAGCTTATAGAAAGTATTAATTTTAGAATGAATGATTTTAGAGTGTTGTTTATGCGGAACTTTTGTACTGTTTATTGTTGTTAGCCGCCCTGAGCCCGGCTAAGGCTGGGGAGGGCGGGATATAAATAAAAATTATTATTATTATTATTATTATTATTATTATTATTATTATTATTATTATTGGATCAGAAATCCTAATTCTGCTACAAGCATTGTTCATATATACCTTCAACTTTATACAGTGCATCCAGTGCTTTCCTCTGGTATCACTGCCCTAGGATAACTGCATTCATTGACCTAACAACAGCCATGATCTCTATTCTCTTTTAGGCATTTCTGCCCCTGCTGAAGATGGCAGCTCAGAGATATCCCCAGGAAGGGCTGAGCTGCTGCAAGGCAGCCATTATCAATACATCCAGTGCTGCAGGCTCCATAGAACTTATGCTGGCATGGGAAAGAAAGATGACTGTTGCCTATCGCTGCAGTAAGGTACCTTATGTGAAATCCATGTGCAGCCTCCTCTGCCCTGCTGCGACTATCTTTCCAAATGATAGCTGTATGTGTGCATCTGGGCAATAATCATGCATTGCCCACAGATAAATGTTGAGAGACAAACTTCCGTTGTGAGGATGTTGCATTTTCTAAATCTGTGGATGGCATTAAGGGAAGATGCCGGGATATTTTCTACAAATAAATAGCATGTGTACAGTCTTTTTCTTCTTGCAGAACATAGAACCAACATCGAAAGCTAGATATCAGTTAGCAAAATGATGCAGCCAACAAGCATGGAGAACACTCACAAATGCCTGTCAAAAATCTTGTTCAAGAGTGGTGTCCATGATAGATAACTTCCAAGTTGCTAGTTTTTGTGTCAGGAATGTCAATGATGTCCAGTTTCTCTTACAAACCTCTCTGCCTCCAAATCCTTTCTAGCCACCTTGCAGTAATTCATATTAAGCAGCTCCCCACAGTTCAATGCACCCTCTGCTCATGGTTTGTTTTTTCTCCCTTGCAGGCTGCTTTAAACATGCTCACCAAATGCCAGTCACTCACGTATCCAGCTTATGGGATTCTGTGTGTTTGCATCCATCCTGGCTGGGTGAAAACTCAAGGCATGCAAGTAAGTGCTCAAGGCTTTTGGTAATCATGGAAAAGGTGGACAGCCCTATAGGATGATATTTCTTTTAACAAATTGCTTGACATTTTTAGTTGGATGGTGGTGCCTGAGTAGCTCCAGTGCCCCATCCTTCACTGCTTGGAGGTATTAAAAGCACAAGAAAAGGGCAATGAAGGCAGCATCTATGAGTTGGTGCTTCTAATAATATCCAGAATTGCTCCTGGAAAAGCAAGCATAGTCCTCTGAGGCCTTACAGTGATCTGCTATCCTTTGGCATGCATGGCCACTTGGTTGTCTTTCATAAAGCAATGTTTAATGTGCAGACTGAAATCCTATAAGCAAGACATCCAACAGCATCTAGGCCTTCTGCTATTTGATGCTCAAGAATGACTTTTCCCGAACTTAATAAATCCTTCACTTACAATATTTTTCTTCACAGGAGGCGGACCTGACTGTAGAAGAGAGTACACGAGGAATAATTCAAGTTCTCTCCACACTTTCTGAGGTGGATAACGGTACCTTTGTGGACTGGGAAGGACGCAGAGTACCCTGGTGAGGGATTTGTTTCACGATGCCAGGGGGTTTAACACTCTAGGATTCTGCCTAGAGAGCATCCAATAAACTGCCTGGGATTCAAGGAAAAATGTTTTTGACTCTCCCTTCAGAAGGTTCCATTGAAGATTAGTTTTCACGCAGAATTGTTTTTAAGGACTAGCCATGGATTGAAAGATCTTTCAGTCTGAGAGTCACATTCCCTCAGGAGCCCCCTTATGGTATAAAAACATAATAAAACATTAAACATTAAAAAAATACTTCCCTACACAGGGCTGTCTTCTAGTTGTTGTCTTCTAAAGGTTGTACTGTATAGTTACCTATCTCCTTGGCTCGGGGGTTGCATAACTCCATACTCTCCCAGCATTTCTCTGATGAAAATAGGGATAGCCTAAGCAAAGGAGGGGCATTCTGGTCCAGGATGAAATCAGAAACAACAATGGCTTCTGTAAATCTGGGACTGTCTCCGGAAAATAGGGACACTCAGAGGGTTTGTATGTGTAAATAAAACCACTGTCAAAAAGATACCACATTCTTCAGTGATACTATTCCAAAGAAACTGAGCCCAAGGGAAGCAATAGCACCCATGACCCAGGTGTGCTGGGTTCCCTTTGGGCCCAGTGTAGGGTCCATTGGAGCCTGCCCATGACCCCACAAGGATGGCGCACCTGCCATGAAGTCTCTCACTGGTCTGAGATTGGGATTCACGTAACACACACTTCCTCTGTCCAAGCAAGGGGGACCTATCATCACTGCTCAAGGACATGTTTCAGCCACGAAAAAGCTCTTGAGGAGGTTGTGAAGAAGAGTTAGAGACGGGTGTGGTCAGAGAGAGTATTGAGGGCCTCTTCTGCCCAGCGGTGCCCGTGCTGCCCTGGGTGGGTGCATGGGGTGTGCCCGAGGAGGGCGGAGCGTGAAGGGTGCCTTCAAAGGGGAGCCAGTGTGGTGAAGTGGTTAAGAGCGGTAGACTCGTAATCTGGGGAACCGGGTTCGTGTCTCCGCTCCTCCACATGCAGCTGCTGGGTGACCTTGGGCCAGTCACACTTCTTTGAAGTCTCTCAGCCTCACTCACCTCACAGAGTGTTTGTTGTGGGGGAGGAAGGGAAAGGAGAATGTTAGCTGCTGTGAGACTCCTTCGGGTAGTGATAAAGCGGGATATCAAATCCAAACTCCTCTTCTTCTTCTCACGTGCCACAGTTCGGGGTAGGAGAGGGGCAGGGAAGCTGCTGTTCACGCTCCCCCTGCTCTCTGCTACCAGGTCAGACATGACCCGGTGACGGAGCTACTGCAGCTGGGCGCAAGGCGCCACGTCAAGGAGGGTGGGTGGCAGCATTGCCGCTGACCCTCCTGCTATCTGCTACTGGGTCAAATCTGACCTGGCAATGGAGCTGCTGAAGCCAGGTGCAGCTTGCCACAGCTGAGGAGGGCTGCTCTCTACTGCTGGGTCAGGAGAGCTGCTGGGCGTGCAGCAGCGAGGAAGGTGAGCAGCAGCGCTGCCGTCCACTCGCCTCCCCTGATTCAGGGCGGAGCTGCGCCAGGCACAAGTGCTACAGCCAAGCCACAGCACCTTCTGGAGCGGAGCCAGGCTCTGATGATGGAGTCAGCTGTGGGGGGCGCCTGTTTGCCCCCAGCCATGTTTTTAAAACTCACATTTTTGCCATTTTGTCACCTCCCCCTCGGCGATGACACACGAGGTGGCCCACACCCACCACACCCACCTTCCTATGCCACTGCTTATGCCATTCCCCCTCTGGTTAGTTTTTACATCCTGGTTATAATATTCCCTAGTGACACGGTATGCTTTTTTAGTACTTTTTCACTAATGAACTCAGGATACATAGTGATTTGCTTCACCCCATTTTTAAATTTTCATAACAACCCTGCAAAGCCAAACAGGCTGAGAGATTGACTGAAGATTTTAATTTGGAACTGTCTGTCCTCTATACCATAATGTCATAATACTTCTTCATTTTTCGCTAATGATGTTGTTGTTGTTGTTAAAAAAGAGAGATGGCCAACGAGCTAGTCAGCAAATGAGGTGTAGCATCCAGCATAAGATTATCTGAAGATTAAAGGAGGTGCCTACTTCCCATAAAAGCATCTCATGTGACGACCCGACATTCTTTGAAGCAAGTGTTACAAGCATAGAAGCCAAAGGCTGCAGCTCCAAGGGGATGGCAACAGATTTCCCTGTTCAGAGTGTTCTGGTGACAGGATCCAATTCGGGAATTGGCCTGGGTTTGGTGAAGCAGTTTCTGAGGCTGCCAACTCCACCTCAGTGGGTCTTTGCTACTACCCTAGACCTGGATGCACCAAAAAGCAAGGTGAGGACCAGGAATGTAGCATAAGAGAGTAGCGATGTTACTATGTTGTAAGAATGTAATGTCAGCTTTGTGTGCTGGATGGGGTTGATGGGAGTTGTAGTCCAAAACATCTGGAGGGCGCCCGGTTGGAGAGAATGCTGTTGGGCCTTTGGTTTCACCAGCGGCTGCCCTGCTCTGGTGTGACTGTTTTCAGTGGCTCATCTGAGTTGCCCACTGCCTGCCTTGTCTGCTGCTCTCAAGAGTGCTGTGATGGGCCAGCAGCTCTCACAAGGCTGCCAAAAAGCTGTAGGTCACAGTGCTGTCTGTTAGCGGCCAGTTGAGCTGCTATATGATAATAGTTTTAGAAAATTACAGCATAGATTAATGGGGAGTGTCAGGGAACTGACATCGGAGCGAGAGGCGAAGGGGAGGCTCCCAGATGATGCTGGCGAAGGACCCAGCAGAAGGGGGAGAAGCAGCTCAGGAGAGGGGGAAGGAAATCAGCGCAACACCAGGGATAAAGGGGAGGAGATGGGGGAAGTGGAGAGAGGGCTCCAGGATTCTTCACTGGACATCAGTGAGGAGAGCACAGGTCCCCCGCTACCCACGCCCTCCCTGCGCAGAAGACTCCCGCGCAGTGAGAGGAGGAGGAGACTGGGAGTCAAACAGCTTTTATGTTGGAAGAGGTTTAAGAAACGCCCACTGACGGATTCTGCCAGCGACTGAGGCAGCCACGTTGAGATGGGCTGTGCAGTCAGAATGGTTTAACAAGGCAATTTAGCCTAGAGAGGCGGCAGTTTACGCACGAGTAACTCATACCCATTACAGGGAGGGACATAAAAGAAGATCTCTGTCACTCTAGTTCCACCTGTAGACTGGTTTGTCCAGCAATTATCATTTTGCTGAATTAAGTTTCAACACCTTTTTAAGCCGTTTACCAGCAGAGGAGAGTATTGGCTGTCAGGAAATAAATTAATCCCTTAAACCCCAAGTCAACTCCATGCAGGATTTTTATTTCTTTTAACAGTCTAGTTCCTTCAAAGTAACTTTGTAATAATGTTCAACTTACCCTTAGGTCTTCCACAGTTTCCTTTTAGTATATTCCCCTGTGGGCAACTTTCTGGGGGCCACATGCCAGTGGTGTAGGGGGCCAGAAGCCAAAGTGGGCCGAGCAACAGATATGGCTGCTGTCCTTGTATAATAGGCTACGTTCCACTGATGCAAAAGTCACTAGTTTCTACATACACCTTTCTCTCCATCCTCCATCCGAACAAGTAAAAGGCACTGTTACAGTACAAGGACATATTCTAGCCAGGCAGAAACATTTTTTGAGTGTATAGAGCAATGCCAATGAGGATATGACCTGGTGAGAAAGAGGCTGTGGTCTTGGGAGAATTACAAAGGGGGAGGTGGGGACAGCTTTCAGACTGCTAACCAGTTTTCAATGTACAAGGTTTTCTGTTCATAACGTACTCACCTGTTAACAGTGCTTTTTTTTCTTTAAAAAATTTTTTAGGGGTACTCTCATTTTGACTCCAGAAAATCATCATTTTATAGTTCAAATCGGGGGAAATAAATACAGTAAATGGACAAAAGTAAAAAGATTCACAAAATAATATTTAGAGGTATGTGTACCCCTGCATCCCGCCCCCCGAAAAAGCGCTGCCTATTAATGTTGAAGAGGAAGGTGTTCTCCTTGCAAGGCACTGTTCTGTGTGAGATTCCTGAGTTTCTATCAGACTCTACTAAGCATTTTCAGCATCCAGTTCTAAGGCTCTGGGTCTCTCTTGGTGACCAGTTCCAGTTTAATCAAGGAGGTAAAACATTTCTTTTTTGACAGGAAATAAAGGAGTTGGCCTGCCAGCATCAGAATCTGGTGGTGCTGCAGCTGGGTAAGTCTCACGTTCCAAATGCAGGATGAATAGACATTCCCAGCACCAGTGCAAACCAGTACAGTCCACAAAGCAGTAACTGGAAAAAGGACGGTTCACAGCCAATCAAGGGCTTAAGCAACAAAGCCTCTCTTCTGAGGTGGTAGCAGGCCCGCCATATATTGCTGAACTACAACTCCCATCAACCTTGCCCATTGACCATGCTTGCTGGGGCTGATTAGATTTGTAGCTCAGTAATATTTGGAGAGTCAAAGGCTCCCCATACCTGCCATAAAGGAACTTTCCAAAACGGCCTACCGAAGTCATAGCCTCATGCTATTTCTTATGGGTACTCTACTTTCTGTGTCTGTGAATTCTTACAGAGGCAATATGACAGACAAAGGCAAGGCTTCCATAACAGGTACCATACATAGCCTGTGGTATGTTACCATAGTCCAAAGAATAAAGTACGGTACTTGGGATTCACAATGGCCTTGTTTTGGGCTCAGCCTTACCTTTTGTGTGTCTGATTGTCCCAAAGATTTCATAAATCTTGGAAGAGGAACTGCAGGGATCTTTCAGTGTGCATATGCAACTCCTGAACTAAGAGAGACAAAATAGGTATCTCTTCTGCTTTCTCCCTAAATTACACAGTTTTTTGTTCAGTTTGCTCAGTAAAGTGTTGTCAGGACTTTTCTCCACCTACAATAGTTAAGTATTTTTGCCTTACAATCGCCTTGCTTTGCGCTTGTTTTTTGATGGAGTGATATTAATGTGATACAAGTATTTTTAAAAGCCAGCTTCCAGTCAGTCCCTGTACTCACTGCATGCACAACTCAGAAAGACACACAGAGCTCCATGATTCAGCGAAGTACTTGTTCTTCCTCCTCAAGTGGGCTGTAGTAGCTGCTGTTGTTGTTTAGTCGTTTAGTCGTATCCGACTCTTCGTGACCCCATGGACCAGAGCACGCCAGGCACTCCTGTCTTCCACTGCCTCCTGCAGTTTGGTCAAACTCATGCTGGTAGCTTCGAAAACACTGTCCCACCATCTCGTCCTCTGTCGTCCCCTTCTCCTTGTGCCCTCCATCTTTCCCAACATCAGGGTCTTTTCCAGGGAGTCTTCTCTTCTCATGAGGTAGCCAAAGTATTGGAGCCTTAGCTTCAGGATCTGTCCTTCCAGTGAGCACTCAGGGCTGATTTCCTTAAGAATGGATAGATTTGATCTTCTTGCAGTCCATGGGACTCTCCAGAGTCTCCTCCAGCACCAGAATTCAAAAGCATCAATTCTTCGGCGATCAGCCTTCTTTATAGTCCAGCTCTTACTTCCATACATCACTACTGGGAAAACCATAGCTTTAACTATACGGACCTTTGTTGGAAAGGTGATGTCTCTGCTTTTTAAGATGCTGTCTAGGTTTGTCATTGCTTTTCTCCCAAGAAGCAGGCGTCTTTTAAT
Source organism: Podarcis muralis (assembly GCF_964188315.1). Taxonomy (NCBI): domain Eukaryota; kingdom Metazoa; phylum Chordata; class Lepidosauria; order Squamata; family Lacertidae; genus Podarcis; species Podarcis muralis. The sequence continues at coordinate 45,380,927 of NC_135661.1, read as the reverse complement.
TTCGTGACTGCTGTCACCATCTACAGTGATCATGGAGCCCAAGAAAGTAAAATCTCTCACTGCCTCCATTTCTTCTCCTTCTATTTGCCAGGAGGTGATGGGACCAGTGGCCATGATCTTCTTCTTTTTTGATGTTGAGCTTTTTTTTGATGTTGAGCTTCAGACCATATTTTGTGCTTTCCTCTTTCACCCTCATTAAAAGGTTCTTTAATTCCTCCTCACTTTCTGCCATCAAGGTTGTGTCATCTGCATTTCTGAGGTTGTTGATATTTCTTCCGGCTGATATTTAATTCCGGCTAGGGATTCATCCAGCCCAGCCTTTCGCATGATGAATTATGCATATAAGTTAAATAAGCAGGGAGACAATATACAGCCTTGTCGTACTCCTTTCCCAATTTTGAACCAATCAGTTGTTCCATATCCCCTTCTAACTGTAGCTTCTTGTCCCACACTAACAAAAAGAGCTGACAGGCCAAGGGACAAATAAGTGGACTGAAAAGCACCTCTCATCCTTGTAATCTGTAAGATCCCCCCAAGCCACCTGCCTTGGTAGTGTTAAAAGGGCCTTTTTATTAGTCCCTTGGGCATCCCCACGCCACCCAGTTCTTAAGGGCTTAGAAATGTCATTCTGCAGATGTCACTGACCTCCAGAGCATCAAGGCAGCTGTGGAGCAAGTGCAAAGGTGTGTTGGAGAATGTGGATTGAACCTCCTGATGAACAATGCTGGTATTACTTCTGGAAACGACCTGGAGGAAGAAAATGCTAAGGACATGGCAAATGTATATGCCGTCAATACTATTGGGCCACTTCAGGTGAGCCAGGTAAGTTTTTGCTTTTCATGAGGCTGCAAAACCCTTTACTCACTACCTATTGCCCTGGTAATAACTGTGATGTTCTGGCCCTTTGGGAGAATTAAACAAAAGCAACAAACTGGGTAGGAGAAAAGCAGTATTTGTTTGAGCAAGTAATTTTCATGAGGATTTTAAGAAAATAATTGCAATCTGATATGGAAATTCAGAGAATTGAACTTAAGGTAGGAAAAATGATAAACCAACACTGATAGATCCACCAGTCACTGAACATCAGTCTGGCATAAAAATAGGAATGCTTTCTACCTTTCCTTCCCCAGACGTTTAATGGGGCTGCTCTCATGAACATGCAGACAATTTTTTTTAATAGAATCAATATGGCTACTTTCTGGAAAACAGATGCCATTAATGCCTTTCCTATCAGTGTGCTGTGCACACACATAGTAAAAGAGAGAGATTGCAGAAGTTGTGGGAGAAGGACAACTTTAAAATGCCAAGAAGCGAACTAGAAGGAAGAAACATGGGTGAGACCTTAGAATAGAGCAGCTTCAGGACCTGTTGGCGGCGGCATAAAATGAGGCCAGGGCACAGGTTGCCCAGCTGTGCATTCAAACAATTCTAAATGTATGCTAAGTCTTACAGGACTCCTTGTGCAAAAGCTTATAGAAAGTATTTTTGGATCAGAAATCCTAATTCTGCTACGAGCATTGTTTATATTTACCTTTAACTTTACACAGTGCACCCAGTGTTTACCTCTGGTACCCTGCCCTAAGATAGCTGCATTCATTGACTTAACAACAGCCATGATCTCTATTCTCTTTTAGGCATTTCTGCCCCTGCTGAAGATGGCAGCTCAGAGATATCCCCAGGAAGGGCTGAGCTGCTGCAAGGCAGCCATTATCAATACCTCCAGTGCTGCAGGCTCCATGGAAGTTATGCTGTTATGGGAAAGAAAGATGACTGTTGCCTATCGCTGCAGTAAGGTACCTTATGTGAAATCCATGTGCAACCGTCTCCAACCTCCTCTGCCCTGCTGCAACTATCTTTCCAAATGATAGCTGTATGTGTGAATCTGGGCAATAATAGCGTATTACCCACAGATAAATGTTGAGAGACAAACTTTTGTTGTGAGGATGTTGCATTTTCTAAAACTGTGGATGGCATTAAGGGAAGATACCAGGATGTTTTCTACAAATAAACAGCATGTGTACAGTCCTTTTCTTCTTGCGGAACTTAGAACCAACATCTAAAGCTAGATATCAGTTAGCAAAATGATGCAGCCAACAAGCATGGGGAACACTCACAAATGCCTGTCAAAAATCTTGTTCAAGAGTGGTGTCCATGATAGATAACTTCCAAGTTGCTAGTTTTTGTGTCAGGAATGCTCAATGATGTCCAATTTTTCTTACAAACCTCTCTGCCTCCAAATCCTTTCTAGCCACCTTGCAGTAATTCATATTAAGCAGCTCCCCACAGTTCAATGCACCCTCTGCTCATGGTTTGTTTTTTTCTCCCTTGTAGGCTGCTTTAAACATGCTCACCAAATGCCAGTCACTCACGTATCCAGCTTATGGGATTCTGTGTGTTTGCATCCATCCTGGCTGGGTGAAAACTCAACTCAATTCCGTAAGTGCTTTTGGTAATAATGGAAAAGGTGGGCAGCCCTATAGGACTAGCATACATAGTCCTCTGAGGCCTTGCAGTGAACTGCTATCCTTTGGCATGTATGACCACTTGGTTGTCTTTCATAAAGCAATGTTTAATGTGCAGACTGAAATCTTATAACCAAGACATCCAACAGCATCTAGGCCTTCTGCTATTTGATGCTCAAGAATGACTTTTTCCGAACTTAATAAATCCTTCACTTACAATATTTTTCTTCACAGGAGGCGGACCTGACTGTTGAAGAGAGTACACGAGGAATAATTCAAGTTCTCTCCACACTTTCTGAGGTGGATAACGGTACCTTTGTGGACTGGGAAGGACGCAGAGTACCCTGGTGAGGAATTTGTTTCACGATGCCAGGGGGTTTACCACTCTAGGATTCTGCCTAGAGAGCATCCAATAAACTGCCTGGGATTCAAGGAAAATGTTTCTGACTCTCTTCTTCCTTCAGAAGGTTCCATTGAAGACTAGTTTTCACGCAGAATTGTTTTTAAGGACTAGCCATGGATTGAAAGAACTTTCACTCTGAGGGTCACATTCCCTCAGGAGCCCCCTTATGGGGGCTGGATGCCAATGCCAGGTGGGTGTGGGTGGCACTGGCGAGACAAAGGCAAAAGTGGGCAGGGCAAGGTTGTGAATATTACCTTCCATGGAAGCTACATACAAAGGCCAGAGGTATTTAGTGCGTGCAACTCACTGTTGTAGGACCAGGGGGTTGGTTTGGATTATGTGTTTAGGTCCCCTCCAAAGCCTGTGGTTCTTTATCTGGATGATGGGAGCCTGTAGTAGGAGCTGAAGTGCCTGAACCAGTTTCTTTGTAAAAGATCAACCTGACCCTGCTCAGCATCCTTTTATATGCCTAAAGACTTGAGCAAGTATGGGCGTGTTGTCATAGAAAAAGGAGCTAGTACTGTCTCTACAAGGAAGGGTAGCCAGATCTCACACACGTGGCTGGACTCATCATCCTGGAGGCAAGAGAACAGTAGGTCAGAGGCTGGCCTTTGTCTTGTCTGCAGCTGGGAAGACACAGAGGCTTGACTTCCTCTCAGAGCTGAAACCACACCTTTGGGGGATCTCCCTAGGGACCTGATGGAGGAGCAAGATCTGATGTAGCAGTGATGCTGTGAGCCCTTCATCTTGTGCTCTGGTTGTGTATATGTGCATACCCTCCAACATTTATCTGATGAAATAGAGACGTCCTATTCCATACTACTATTAATTCGTTATACCCTACCCATCTGACCTGGTTGCTCCAGCCACTCTGGGCGGCTTGCAACATATATAAAAACATGATAAAACATTAAACTTTAAAAAAATACTTCCCTACACAGGGCTGTCTTCAGTTGTCTTCTAAAGGTTGTACAGTGGTACCTCGGGTTACATACGCTTCAGGTTACAGACTCCGCTAACCCAGAAATAGTAACTCAGGTTAAGAATTTTGCTTCAGGATGAGTATAGAAATCATGCTCCGGCAGCGCGGCGGCAGCAGCAGGCCCCATTAGCTAAAGTGGTGCTTCAGGTTAAGAACAGTTTCAGGTTAAGAACGGACCTCCAGAATGAATTAAGTTCTTAACCCAAGGTACCACTGTACTGTATAGTTACTTATCTCCTTGGCTCGGGGGTCACATAACTCCATACCCTCCCATCATTTCTCTGATGTTTCTAGAAGGAAGTGTACCCAGATCTCACCACATCATCCTAGAGGCAAGAGAACAGTAGGTCAGAGGTTAGCCTTTGTCAAGTATGCAGCTGAGAAGACACAGAGGTTTGACTTGCTCACGGTGGGATGAAACCAAACCTTTGGGGGATCTCCCTGGAAGTCTAATGGAGGAGCAAGTTCTGATGTAGTAGTGATGCTATGAGCTTTTCATCTTGTGCTCTGGTTGTGTGTGGGGGTAAATAAAACCATATATCAAAAAGACACCAGTCTTCAAAAATACTCATTCGAAGGAAACCAGACCAGAGGGAAGCACTGGCTGCCTTAAGTCTCTCACTAGCCTTAGACTGGGGTGAATGTAACGTATCTTCTGTCCAGGCAGGGGAGAGCTATCACCACTCTTCAAGAACACATTGCAGCCTGAAGAAAGCACTTGAGGTTGTGCAGCAGAGTCAGAGAAGGATGTGGAGGGCCACATTTGGTACTCAGAACTCAGGTTGCTCACCTCTGCCATAGGTGATAAGGAATTGCATACATGTGAAGGAAGCCCCCCTCTTTCACATACAGCATAAAAACACAACAGGCTTTCCGCCCCCTTTAGCCAGTCCCCTCAGGTTAGTATAAAAAAGAAAAAATGCATTCTGGTAACTTTTGAAGCTTGTTGACAAGGTTGAAATAATACATTCCCTAGCAGCATGAAATGCTTATTTTATTACATTTCTATTACACCCTTTCACTAATGAACTTAGGATATGTCATCATTTACTCCAGCACCCCTGTTGTTGTTGTTGTTGTTGTTGTTCTTTTTAAAAAAATCTTCACAACAGCCCTGCAAAGTAGAATAGCCTGGAACAACTCCAGCACATAGCATCCTCGGGCAGTTGCCAGAAGTCCAGCACTCCAGCAAGGCCCACTATAGACACCTGTCTTAGGTCCCTCCACCCCACACTGTGCAAGCCACCATTTACATTTTCTAATCTGTTTCTGACATAGCATCACTACTGAGTAATGCAGGCAATTGCGGAGGCAGCTACACCCAGGCACTACTTTCCCTGCCCACTTCCACCAACCACTTTATTTATTTATTTGTTGAATTTATAGCCCACCTCAAGGAGATTGAGGTCCCCACCCTCGTTGAATCCCTACCACGACCTTGCCGAGGTTGGTTAGGCTGAAAGGCAGCGGCTGGCCTGGCCCAAGGCCACCCGGCGAGCTTCGTGGCCGAGTGGGGATTCGAACGCCTGTTCTGCAGGACCGCGTTCAAGCCAAGTGAAAGAATCGGCACTGCGCCTTTAAGAGGGAGCCGGCAACGTCGCCGCCCCCGCCTCCTCCCCGGCCCCTCGCGCTTGCGCAAGAAGGAAAAGCCCGATAGGTGGGAGGGGGAGAGAAATGTGACCTAGGCGGCCGGTACCTCGGGCAGTGCGCGAGAAGGCGTGCGCGCGCACTTGTAGCACGCAAGAGAAAGAGAGAGACCAAGAGGCGCTGAGGCCCTCAGGTGAGGTGAGGTGAAGGGAGGGGGGGCGGACGTAGATGTTCCTTACTCCTCCCTCCCTCCGTCATCATCATCACCACCTTCCTCCATGGGAAAGCGGGAGCGTCTGGAATCTGACTCTGAGACGAAAATGAACGCGGGGGGTGTGTATGATCGTGAAAGGCGTGGAAAGGAAGGGAAGGAAGGGCGGGGCAGAAGCCGCGCTATTCAAGGCGGGGGGCAAGTGGGGTAGGTGAGGTCCCTGCACGAGGGGGAAGGGCTTCTTGTTGGCGCGCGCGCGCACACACACACACACACACACACGCGTGTTCCCTTATTCTAGGTGACAGACGACCTTGCGGACCCGTGTTGGTCTGCAGCCCAAGCAACAGTGAGTCTATTGGCGCCTTAAAAAGTCTTAAGAGGTTTATTGTGGGCTGAGAGGTTGCTTCGTCCGATGCGTGAAGGATCAGGCGTGTATCGGGGCGGGGAACTCGAGGCCCTCTGAACCAGGCAGACAGTATATACAGTATGTATGAATGTGGGTGAGTGAATGAATCAAGTATCTCTATTTTTTATCATTGAAAGGCGGGCCCTGTGGCACCTTAAACTTAAAGGACCCCATATTTGTCAGTCAGAATCTATTTTGTAAAAGATGCTTGAAGAGTGTGTGGCGAGGTGGGTGTTTTTTTAAATATAGGTTCAGAGAAGTAAACATTGGGGCCCAAAGGCAAAGAAATGTAAGAGATATAGCCTGTAACATTTCTATACAAAGCTCAAATGTATGCAGCAGCCGTTCGTGACAGCAGTAAATGGCAATTGTGTGGGAGGGTGTGTATTGTGAAAGGAAAGGGCAGATATAAAGTGTGGAGGAAGTGAAGTGGGATATATGTGGAGGGCAGGCAGAGTGGAAAAGTTTTAATCATATTCTTCATGAATTCTCTGTTAAAGAGAATCACAGGCAATGTACAATAAAGGACTATGTAATTATTGGAGTTCAGAACCTTAATTGGTAGTAGCTGCTTTCCATGCTTGTCACAGGTTTTGAAGAGAAGCACTTTCCATTTTTTTAAAAAGTACAATACGTACGTAAATAGGATGGGTTTGACTAGGCAGAAGCTGAAAGAACTGGCCATAAGAATAGGACTACAAGCCATGAGGGTCAGTTGCAGTGGAGTATGTGTGTAAAAATCGTGAGAGTATGGTAGGAATGGGGACAGTGTTGGAAACTGGCATATATAAGCTAGGCACCAAATGGCTCCTTAAACCAAGGTTACAGTCACCAAAACAGAATGTCTAGTCTTATTTTTCAAATGATGGACTGACTGTGACTGATTATCAGTTAAATATCTGACTAGTTCAGATGACAACCTTGAGCTAGGTTAAGAACTTTGGGAACTTAAAGAAGAAAAGTAATTTTATCCAGGGACAGTCCACATTTCCTACCTCTTTTTCTTAATGGTGACATGGACCATTCATAATGTATGAATGCTCTTCACAACTGTGAGCAGGGCTGTCGGGTGGGGTAAGTGAAGACAGGCTACAACAGTTAACTATAACGTTGTTGACTGCTCCTGCTCAGGCTGCACAGAAAAAGCATTTTAGTTCCTGAAATTCATTATGATTGTACAGATAAAATATAACTCAGAGAATTCTACAAGATGTAGTATTAGTGCGTGAAAACAGTCCAAATCCAGTGATCCCCAGGCCTCAACAAGCACTGCTTGCTTGCTGTATGTTCTGGATATGTTTGACTGTCTGCTTGTAGGGCTGTCATATAAATAATGTGCACAGTGTTTAACAGCTTTCTTGCCAGGCAGGTTGGTAAGATTTGTGATAGGATTCATGATTGTCTAGTCTTGCTCATAATTGTGGAGCTCTATCTTGCATCTGACAAGGACGCAGGTGGCGCTGTGGGTAAAACTTCAGCGCCTAGGACTTGCCAATCGCATGGTCGGCAGTTCGGATCCCCGCGGCGGGGTGAGCTCCCATCGTTCGGTCCCAGCTCCTGCCCACCTAGCAGTTTGAAAGCACTCTTAAGTGAAGTAGATAAATAGGGACCGCTTTATAGCGGGAAGGTAAACGGCGTTTCCGTGTGCTGCGCTGGTGCTGGCTCGCCACCTGCAGCTTCGTCACGCTGGCCACGTGACCCAGAAGTGTCTTCGGACGGCGCCGGCTCACGGCCTCTAGAGCGAGATGAGCACGCAACCCCAGAGTCGGACACGACTGGCCCGTACGGGCAGGGGTACCTTTACCTTTATCTTGCATCTAATATATATGGTTATTACTTTTAATATAGCTCTTATTTATATAACCCCTCAAGGAAAATTGTTACCAATGTCTTATGCCCATAAAGATTTCAAGATGATGTAAGAGCCAAAGGCCACAGCAACATGTATGGAAGGATATACCTTAAAGGCATATGAAGGCCATAAAATATATTATTCAAATGATAAAAATGAAGTGAGAATTTTGCATAGCATACTCTATTGCTGCTTATATTGTCAATAAATATACTTTCAGTATCCACTTTTTTCCTTTAAAGATAATATCAAGTGATATTAGAAAACCTGAAAATGTCCTTTTTCTTAACATTTAATAGCTTGATCCTTTGGTAATTTCCAGTGCTGCTTCAGCTTGTGTATTATATTTAAGCACCATCATTTCAGTATTTTTTGTATTTGAAAGAGTGACTTACTAGGGTAGAGGTAACTTACTAGAAAGTTTCAAACTAGAAAAACACATACTTGGATTTCTTCTGAAGGATGCAATAGATATTTTAGTAAGACATATTATATGTGAAGAATTAAAATATAAAGATGTAGTCTTAAAATGAACAGCTTCAAACAAATTTGATGTTGAATAACCAGCCTTGAACTGCACTTGTATTAGTGTTGACTACAAATAGCCACAGATTTATGCAGAACGTATCAATGGTTCCTTTTGCTTACACTTTATTTTATTCTGTTTTAGGAATGATGTATGAAACAGGATGCCAAGAAGCTCTGTTTTTATGCCTTAGTCTTGCCCTTGGGAACTGAATTGGAAAAAGAATACAACATGAAAATGCTTCCTGGTGTTGGGGTATTTGGGACTGGGAGCTCAGCTCGGGTGCTAGTGCCTCTGCTGAGAGCTGAAGGCTTTTCCATCAAGGCACTATGGGGGAAGACTGAAGAAGAAGCAAAGCAACTAGCTGAGGAAATGAATATTTCCTTCTACACAAGTCGGACAGATGATGTCTTGCTGCACCAGGATGTGGATCTGGTTTGCATCAACATCCCTCCACCACTCACACGACAAATTGCTGTGAAAGCTTTAGGTACTGTGCTGTTGATTATCTGAAACAAGTTGTGGTTATTTCAAATTCATTCCCCCTTTAATAGATTCCCAGTTGTGTTCTCAGGCTGTTGCTGATTACTTAATATTATAAAACTGAATGCTTCATTTTGGCACAGTATATTTTACTGTTGTTAGCCACTCTGAGCCCGGCTTCAGCTGGGGAGGGCGGGATATAAATAAATTTTTATTTATTATTATATATTATTATTATTATTATTATTATTATTATTATTAATTATATCATTGTCTCACATTACATAAATTGGAGTGATACTCGACTTTCTGCCCTCTGTGATATTGTGCCTGTACAATTTTGGGAAGTATATTTCAACCCATAGATACTTGATTCAGTCTGACATGTGAAAAAATAATTGACACCAGGGTTTTGCTCTTCTCTTACTTTAGATTTTTTAATGTCTCTTTACCTCCCAATAAATTTGCATAGCAATGTGTCACATACAGAACAGAAATATCTAGGGAAGTGGAGGGAAGCAGGAGCTAGCCATTAAATTTAACCAGGCAGCCATAGCTAATATTACCACCCCTTCTTCCACTTATCCCAAAAACATGTTTGTGTTTCATTCTTTTACATTAGCTAATGGAAGGAGTGAACTCTTTTTGTTACTGTAAGGAAATTTTTAGTATTTGCTAACTTGACTTTGCTATTGCATATTAAACTAGCAGCATTGTAAAGGCAATTACAGCTAGATGCTCATTAGAAGAGCATATAGCATGATTACTTGACTTTTTCTTTTTATAAGTATCAAGGTCTGCATGTTTCAGAAACATAGTAAACAGAAAGTAGAAAGGTAAAATTAACCCTTGCCTAAGTTTATCATTCCTCAAGTACAGTTCACACAGGATGGCAGATCTCCAAAACAAAAAATGTTTTTATGCAGATTAGAGAGGGAATCTTACTGTGGTTAAACTAAATATCCACATATCCACAGTCCCTCAAGGATTGAGTAAAATGCACCAACGTGTTTCTTCAGCCTCACCAGCCACTGGGTGTCTGCAAATACCTTATCTTGGTACTTAATCCTTGGTGGGGCAAAGCATCTCTCTAGAGCACTGATTGCCAACCTGGTGCCCACCATTTGTTTTGCACTGCAGCTCCTATCTTCTTCAAACCAGTATGGTTTAACTGGTTGGGACTGATGGGAGCTATAGTTTAAAACAGCTGGACATGGGCACCAGGTTGAAGAAACCTGATTGAATGCTTATTTTTGCAGAATATCTAGTGCCTCCCCAGCCTGGTCCCCTTCAGCTGTTTTGGACCACAACTGCCAATTCACGGCAGCACTGGCTGGGGCTGAAGGGACTTGTAGTCCCAAAACAGCTAGAGAGATGGGGTTTCTGCATTAGATGGTTGCACACATGGCTGCTAGTCGTTCTTCCTTTTTCTGTACTTTGTGAACTGAACAAGGATGACACTGTACAGACAGATAAGAATCCTCTATTTGCTTCAGGCTGCCTAGCAAAATCTGAACTAAAATTTGTCTCCTTTATTCACAGGTATTGGAAAGAATGTCATCTGTGAGAAAGCTGCTACCTCTGTGGATGCTTTCAGAATGGTCACAGCTGCCAGATACTACCCCAAGCTCATGAGCATTGTAGGCAATGTCCTGCGTTTTCTACCAGCATTCATCAAGATGAAGCAGTTAATAGAAGAACACTATGTGGGCAATGTTCTGGTCTGTGATGTGCGAGTGTACTGGGGAAGCCTTCTCAGCCACAAGTACAACTGGATCTGTGATGAACTGATGGGTGGGGGTGGCCTCCACACAATGGGGACTTACATTATAGACCTCCTCACTCACCTGACAAGTCGAAAGGCAGAGAAGGTTCATGGGTTACTGAAAACCTTTGTGAAGCAGAACTCTGCCATCAATGGCATCCGCCATGTCACAAGTGATGATTTTTGCTTTTTCCAAATGCTGATGTCAGGAGGTATCTGTAGCACTGTGACTCTGAACTTCAACATGCCTGGGTCATTTGTTCATGAGGTCATGATTGTAGGGTCAGCAGGACGCCTTATAGCACGGGGGACAGATTTGTATGGCCAGAAGAACACTGCTCCCCAGGAAGAACTCCTGTTTGCAGACTCTTTGAATGTCCATGCAGGCCTTTCAGAAAAAGGATTCAAAGACATACCCCTTCTGTACCTCAAAGGGATGGTGTACCTGGTGCAAGCTCTGCGTCAGTCCTTCCAGGACCAGGAAGACCAGCGAACCTGGGATCCCAAGCCAGTTGCAATGGCGGCTTCTTTTGAAGATGGCCTCTATATGCAAAGTGTAGTAGATGCTATTAAAAAATCCAGCCGGTCTGGGGATTGGGAATCTGTGGAAGTAATGACTGAGGAGCCAGATGCCAATCAAAACCTCTGTGAGGCATTACAGAGAAATAACCTATAATAGAAATATTCCTAATGAGCAGAATATTGAATATGTGCAGAAAACTTTAACATGGATACATTTGTTTCATATTCAGGGGGTGGGAGGAGGTATAATGGGGAATTATAATTGCGGGCAAAACCTCAAAGGAAATCCTTTTGGTTTTTAAACTCATTTAAGAGCATTTTAAATGTTGCAGATTTGTGTCACTGTTTTTTTTAAAGCTAAACCTTTTGAACTTTGTATTGTTAGGAAAACTTGAATTGCCCTTTGCACTTAGAAGTAGCTAAAACGAAAAGGTGGGATTTCTACCATTGGGGACAAGTCTGTCTCCCTTCTGTGCACAGCTCATGTATTTTTGCAGTTTGAATGTAGCACTAGAGATGGTTGTTTAAGAACAGGAAGACAAGTTACCCTTTAGGATTCTTCTTGATGTGGTAAAAGTGAGGCAAATACAGAAGTACGGTCCTTAAAGATTTGTAGTCTCCATAGCTCAGTATCAAACTAGGTGGTGGACATGTATTTTCCTGTATCCTCCCTGTTCACACAAAACCCCACCCCTGTTTTATTGTAACAGTAAAAAAAAGTGTTCAGGAAAAGGCCACTGAACTCTCCCATGCCTTCCCTTCCTCCAATCATTTGTTCCAGCCATTTTGGTCTGTCCCTGGCTCTGATTCCAAAAGTGGGCTGGAAATGGAAAAAGTTGTTGGAGTAGTGGACTGAGAGGAAGAAAGTGTGCAAGGGGGGAGGATTGAGCATCCTCCTTCCTGCATTCCTTCTGTTATATTTTCATCCTACAGACTTCCTGCTTTACATATGAGCAGGGTTGACACACGAATGACAACCACATCCATCTAGTCTGTGCCTCGGTACCAAATACTTCCAATTTAGTCTCTGCCTTTGAGACTAGCTGTTCTAGAAGTCAGTTGAGTGCTGTGTGGCATTCACCTGCTGTTTGCACGTGCTGGTGCTCCTTTCCCATAGCAGAGACTGAAGGCCTCTTGCACTTCTTTTCCTGCATTCTCTCTTGCCCTGCTCAGTGCTGCCAAATGCCACCAATGATTGCTTGGTAGCACAGAAGCCAAATCTAAGCCAGTGATTGTTGTTTAATGAAGCAGGTATTCCATCTGTTAAGGAATATGAAGTTGATAAGAAAAGGAATATTTGGTTGCTGTTTTCAGCTGCATGCTGACCGGGGTAGTTGATTTAATCGAACACCGGACGATGTTCCCTATCCCTTGTCCTGACTTGTATCCTGTGGGAGCTGTGGTGCTTCTTGCGTAGCAGATCATAGTGCACAACTACCAGATCTCAGAGCTGCTCTTCACTAGGCTGACACTGAGAAGCAGTAGCTAATTTTTGTATAAATAATACTGTTTACTTGAATGTTTTTATTGTTTTCCTACTTCGTTTTCCTACTAGGTTTTAATCCTGTACATTAATATAAAGCATTAATAAGCAACCTTTCTTGTGTTTTTGTAAATGGTAACATTATGGAAGAAAAACTAAAAATAGATAAAATCAAGAACTAGATCAGCTGTTTTTCTCTTCCCTGTGGAAAACACCCTATTTTTTCTATTCTGAGCTTTTAAATTTATTTTTAACCCAAGCAGCTGTATCCTTAATTCTAGTTGCAGATGTTGGTTTTATACAACTGGACTAACAAAAGACAGTGTGGACAGTGTTTTGTACTGGAAAAGTCCAAATTCTAGAGTAAGGGAACCACTTGTGCTCGCTTCGGCAGCACATATACTAGAGTAAGGGAACCTCCCAACTTTCTGTTTACAATATGTGGAATTTGAGAATTTAAATGCTTTGTGAAGATAAGGAGGTCCACACTAGATAAGCCACTGGAAATCTTTGGGTTTTTATGCAAACATGAAAAGATAGAAAAATAATTTAATGAAGGCTCTTTCTTTGATTACATATGTGAATTCTCTTTTTCTTTTAGTGGCAAAGAGCAGTATGATACTCGCCGCTTCCCATTTTGTAAGTCTTTCATTTTCTGGTGGTGGTGGTGGTTGTTACTGTTATTGTTATTGGGGGGAGGGGAGGTTATGTGCTCTTCCTTTTCCTTTGATGGAATGCAAATATAGCCAGTTTAAAGAGGGGAAGAGGCACAAATGTCCAATTATTAGTCTCTTTCACCACCTTCCAGCACAGATGAGATATATTGTTGCCAGACTGAGTATATTTGTAAAGGATAAAATGGAGGTAGGGTATACCACCATTTTTGTTGTTTTAGAGGCAAGTGAGGAGACAATGCAAACACTTGACACCTTAATATAATCAACATTTGGGGAAATACAATTGGTAGCATAAAGGAGCATTTAGCAAAATGACTCTGTCTCAGGCCTTGTCTCTTGGAGGAGTAGCTAAGCATTCTGTTATATGTTGCTACTTGTGCTGTGGCGACAGTGGTGGGACTAGGTGAGCCGCACAGACGCTGAGCATCTTATCAATGTCCACCTGAGTAGACTTGTCTACTTCAGCCTTTGCTGCAGCTCCCGAAGTGGCATTTGTCGGAATTCTCAGCTCTTTTCCTTTGTCTTCTGCAACAAAAAAATAGTCAATATGAGCCATTGTCCTGTCCCATGAGCAGGTATGCAGAAGCAGTGTGATAGCGGACCAGTGGCTTTCTGAGCCCACAATGGAAGCTCTTGAAATTCTTTGACTAAAAATAAACAGGGAGTTCTGGACACCACATAAAATAGCAGGTTCACCTGTTTCATTGGTCTCTCAGCTCCAAGTTCAGCTGAACCCATTGTTCTACTCCAACCCTTGTTGTGGTATTGGATTTGTGAGGAAGGAGCATGTGAAGCTCCCTTTTTTATTTCTAACCTGTTACCTTTGAGTGGAGTTATTCTTGGTTCCAATGGGCCTGTCTTATTCTCTAGAGCAGCATGCACTTCCAGCAGAGGCAGGTCACACTGTTTGTCTGAGGGGCTGTTCATCTCTGGGTTATCATAGTTGATATATTGGTATAAGGGACGCAGACGCTGTGACTTTCCTACAAATAATGACAGTGAATGCTGGAAGATAGATGGCTTCTAAGGCAAAGGCTGTTGGTGAGATGAGAATGATACACACACACACACACACACACACACACACACACACACGTACGTTCTACCTAAACCTCAGCCCATTCTTTTCTTGCAGATGATGGTCTGCCCCTCTACACCTTGCTTCTATCTGCAGCTACCCCAGCAAACAGCCAGGCTTCTTGGTTCACATCATTGATGGAGCAGTAAGAACTTGTGAGGGTTCTTTTTCTGCCCCTTGAACTGATGTCTTCCTAAATATAGCACAAGGACTTGGGAAGCAGAATTTCCATTCCCCCTATATTGAAATGTAGTTGAAGAAGAAGTTATTAAAAGTTCAGGCAGACACACAGCTGCCTGTTTCTGATGCCTGTTTGTGCACTTTTCAAGAAGTGCTGGGAATTAGGGATGATTTGGGATCATGGGGCTAAAGTTAGAAGTAATATCCATCCTGCTTGGAGGCCCAATCGGAAGGATTTCCTAGTGTTTTGAAAAGCTGCAGCTAACTGTCCCCTTTTTCTATGTAAGATACATATATAGCTTTTAAGGGACTGCTACTTCTTCAACTCTCAGCCCACCAGCCTGTGCTGGTGATTGTCAGTATTAGCTGTGGGGAATATGATCGTTCTGTACAAGCCAGTCATTCTTACTGTAGATATCACTAAGTTGAAACTAGTCTCTCAGATGCATCCAATCTCTCTCTTCCCCCACCAGGAATCTGATACTAAAAAAACCTAGCTTGTAACTTCCCATTTCTTTGCACTCACTCTCTACACCTGTAGGCTCTGGAAGCAATGTGCCTGCTGTGCTAGCAGCTGGGACCACAGTGATATCCAGTGTGCTTTTCCTTTTCTTGGATTTCTTGGACTGTTTGGGCACGAGAGAACCTTCAGTTTTGGGGCCCTCTGTCTCCTCCACCCTTGGAGAGAGCTTCTTGAAATCGGCATGTTGGAAAACAAGCATTTCAGAATCAGTTCTGTGGGGGAGAAACAAGATGCAAGAGGGCTGAGGAGTCAAAGGGAAAGGGGTCTGGTTCCAGTGAGTGTCCCACAATCCAGTACAGGCCTTGGGCTCCATTTGCTAGACCAGTGGGAAACTTTGGCTCCGCAGACCAACTTTGGCAGGTAGATGGGACAGTCATCATAATGTCAGGGAAAGGCCAAGAAGGATCAGAGGGGCATGGAAGGGATGGTGTGGTGCTGCTGTTGCCACCAGCATCTTCCCCCTGAATTAGCTGCCTCCCTTGCAATGCCAGGCAGCATTATCAGTGCTAGGACTAATGTTCACTGGGCAGCATTGCTGGAACAAAAATGTTCACTGGGCAGCATTCGGAACACAGATGGGAGGGAGGTATTTATGAAGCTGCCTTATAGTGGCCATTGCTCCATCTTGCCCAGTGCCAGGTATCCAGCACAATTGCGCAGAGGTTTCTTTCAGTTCTGCTTTCTGACATCCTTAAACATTTAACTTTAGATGCATTTAATTTGTGATAAAAACTGAACCCAGTTCCTTCTCCCATGTGCTCTGCTTCTTTGCCGTGGGAAATATATGGAAATCCATCGTGACCTACTTCACCATTCTTGCTTTAAAGCCATAGGTTGCTAGCCAGGCCTGGAGCACAGGAACGGATTTCAGATGCCTGAGTTCTGTAAACAGCTCTTGGTGCCTCTGGATCTCTTCCTCAAACAACTTGGCATGGAGAAGAATCCCTTTCCCATCTTCATGCCACTGTGGGAAGATGCACATAGTCGTCAGAGAAGGCCAATGGCAAGAACAAAAGCCTGGTTTTATGATCCCTCCAGACCACAAGAAGGGGAAACTTCCAGCATTTCATATTAAGCAAGTCATCTGCCACCTTTGGGCACCACATCTCTTTAAGTTCTATAAGAGAGGGAAGTGTTTTCAGAATAGATCGTGGTTGTCATAGGGCAAAAGTGGGGAACCTGTGGCCTTCCAGATCAGGCCCAGCACCATCACTGGGCCAGTATGTGCAGTGTCCAGGGGCCTCAGCCATGCCACTATTCACCTCCCTCTTGCTGGATCCACCTCGCTGAGCCCCCCTCTGGAAATCTGAACTAGTCCTGTTACAGATTACGTTTGGACTACAGTTCTGACCTCGGACCACTGGGCATGCTGGCTGAGGCTGCTGGGAGCCAGAGTCCACTAACATCTGGATGGTCAGGGTTGGGTTTTTTTAGCCCAGTGTTATAGTAAACACAAATCACCCTGCACCCCTGAACAAAATTTGGAGAACTCTAGCAAGGTAGCATCACGGGAGAGAACAATGGGTTTCTGATTCTGAAAGGCACAACTTGCTTCTTGCAGTGGGAGAAAAATTTCAGTGGCACCATATCACAGAGAGAAAGGCTCCAGATCCTGATGAGGCTGTTACAGAAACCTAAAAATCCCAAACCCAGGCACATTTAGTGTCTGGCATATTCTGATGTTGCAGGGACTGGCTGCCTAGAAAAGGCATATAATTTTTTTAAAAGGGCAAACCCAATGGAGGACGCTGTCAGCTTTATGGGGTGACCCTTGAGTAATTCTTTTGGGGGAACAAAGGGCCACTATTGGGAGGGATCAAGAGCCATTATTGGGAGGGATCAATAATCATTTTCATGTGTTACCATCCTTGGTCAGACAGTTATGAGCAGGTAAGTTCTTGTCTCAGCACTGCTAGGTGGAGCACTGAATCCCTCTGAGCTATGGCCCCTTGCCTCAGCAGTGAGGCATCTGCTTTGCATGCAGAAGATCCCTGGTTCAATCCCTGCCATCTTCAGCTAGGACTGGGAATGTCTCAATAGAAACTCAGGGAAGCTGCTGCCAGTCCGTGTAGGCTCTGTTAAGCTAGATGGACCAATGACCCTGACTCTGTAAAAGGCAGCTTCCTTTGTTTCTATGGAATATCTTTGTAGGGCTGCTGCTGCTTGTTAATTCTCTCAAGCCGTTCTTACCAGAGGCAGCATGGTGCTTCATGTGGGTAGGAGAGGTAGGTTAGGCTAAGAGACTGTGATTGGCCCAAGGTCAGCCAGGGAGCTTCATGTCTGAGTGGGAGGATGTGAACCCTCATTTCCCAGGTCCAAGTCCAACACTAACCACTGCACTATACCTAACATGCTTCTCTCCAGACATTTCTGCAACATGATCTTCACTTTCCCCTGCTTTACGAGCCTGTGGTATGTCCTCAGTGTCTGTAAACAGGATATCCTGTGCTATCTGCATCGCCTTCTTTTTCTCATAACTACAGCACTCATCCTTTACCTCCAGTGACTTGATGGTGGGGTTGTCCAGGGCTGCAGCCAGCTGGAACAGGAAATGAGGAGGCGCTGCCTTCCCACCTGTTTTCTTGTCATTGGGGATCCGTGCAGAACCAGCCATTGACTGAAATGGAAGAAAGATCAGAAATCACACATCTGACACAGGCCTCTGCTTATGTTCAGTTTAGATTTTGGATTCTACTGTTTTTAATACGTAGGGTTTTATGTGTTGTTTTTTTTAAAAATACATTTTAATCATTTTCTAAAATCAGACTTTTGATTTTGTATTGTAAGCTGCCCTGGCGATCTGTCTGAAGGGTGCAATATAAATTTCTATAATGCTATCCTATTCTAACCTTTACAACGGGGTAGCAAAACTATGGCTCCCCATATGTTGTTTGACTCCAACCTCCATCAGCCCCAGCTAGCATGGCCACTGGTCAGGGATGATGGGAGCTGTAGTTCAACATCTGGAGGACCACAGGCTCACTGCACCTACTTTACACCAACTCTTAAAACTGGATAATAAAATACACCTATCTATTCATACTGAATTTTTTAATCAGCGTGTGGACTCTTCTGTAACCAAATGGAGTCAATTATGAAATTCTAAAGCTTGTAGAAATAAACAAACAAATGGGGGGGGGGGACTAAAGCGAGGGAGAGCATTGAGTGGTTGTTATAAATACCGCAACTTTAACTGGCACCTGAGCAGGCTTTCCCCTCTCCTCCCTCATCTCTCTTTCTTTGTGTGGCATGTCTTTTAGATTGTACAGGTGAGGGTAGAAACAGCCTTCTTGCTGTTGTTCTTGTAAACTGCTCTGATAGCCTTTACAGTCAAACACTGGGGTAAAGGGTGCTGTAAACAAGTAAATGTTGTAAGCTGGAAGAGGTCATGCAGGCTGGCTGGAACCTTGCACAGGAGCACACTTGCAGCCCTGTTATTCCAGCTTTTTGGGGTGGTGAGGCTAACAAATTTCATCTTGCCTAAGGCCACCCAATGAGTAAATGGAAGAGGCAATAATTTAACTGAATTGCAGCTCTGTCTCTTTTCCCTCTGCCTTCCTCAGGTGCTCTCATTATTATTTTGCACTCGCATTCTGAGTGCAAGAAAGACAGGTAATGAGGATTTAACACCTGCACCAATTTCTGTAGCACTGACCGAGTCTCAGAGAAGGATTGTTCAATAATTCTGGCATCCTATCATTCTAATAACATTTCCTGTAGCCTTTGATGTCAGCAGCACTCTGCAGTGGATGGCAGGCCTCTTGTTTTAGTCCTTGCTATGCCACAAGGATAGGCAGTTTCTCCCTCATGCAGATCTGCCCTTAAAATTAACTAACAGATGCTCCTTCCTTCCTCCCTTAACTGAAGCACTCCCACAGGGAATTTTGTTCCATGCTAAGGATGTCAACAAGGTCACCGCTTTTTTCATCTCTTGGCTGCATCATGAGTCACAGAGGTCTGATGGAATCTTAAAGCCTGAAATCCTAAATCTGATCAAAATCTTAGCTTTAAAAGAGTTTCCCCCTCCTTCCTTGTTTCCTGTTGGCCCATAGCTCTGAGAAAGATATAAGCTAAGGATGGGATGTAGTCGGTGGACAGAAGAATCACTGTCATTTCTGCATATAAAAAGCTGATGATTCCTGAGCACTGTTTCTTTTCTCTGTGGTCCATGAGACCATTTTTGTGAATGAAACATGTACACCACATCATATACCTTTTATAATATCCAAAGACCTTCTGTTCAAATTCCCCTCTACTGAAAACACCCTGGGGACTATCATTCAAATGGAGGACTTGAACTTGGTGAATCTGGGCAGTTTGCACTCAGTGGTAAAATAAGTATGTGGCCCCCACCAAGGCTGTGGTACTCTTGTCTAGACAAGAGTGAGCTCTTATAGGGGACAGTCTGCTCTGTCTTGTGGTGACCAGTAGGCCCCTACAAGTATTGCTCTGCTTTTCCTTCATACCAGTTGCTAGGCTACACAAGGACTGTAGCATTCTGTTCATTCCATTGGTGGTTGGTTGGCAGGCTGGCTGGCTGGCTGGCAATGGTCATGTTTTGTGTACCCACTAGTGATGCTTGCTGTGCAAACCATCTTGCTTAATGAATATAAATATCTTCTGTTTTCCAAACAGCTTAATGGATATTAATTTGTCTCTTAGATATGGCATAGTGGCATAGCACATGAGCTACAAATGTCAGGAGACCAACAGAGAGACCAACTGGCTCCATCCATTGGCCAGTGAAGCTGCCATTGGTTAAGTGTTTGCTTTCCTCTCCCCTCCTCATTCCTTTTGCCTTACCTATCACATCTATAATTAGACTACGAGTCTGCAGGGAAGGACTATATTATTTTTAAAATAATGTTACAGCACCTAGAGGTGTTCATAAATAATAGGAAGAATAACATAAGAAGATATTTGTCAGATGAAAGCCCCATCTACTCGTCTAGCATACAGTTTTCAGAAGCCAACAAACAGAAGGTGAGTGCAATACCACTCTACTGTTTCCCAAGCAACTGGTGGGAAGCAAACTTCTCACCGGCATCTGGTTGGCCACTATCAGAGGATGCTGGGCCAGAGATTTAAAAAAATTAACTGAGTTGTTGCCACCACCAAGAATACCCTTTCCTAAACCTTATAACTCTGGAAAAAATATGATGGGATATGTGTGTGTAAAAGCATAAAAACAAACACTTTTAATTCTTTTTCCAAGCTGCTTAAAGTTGAGCTTTTCATCATTATTATTAACTACCTTTATAGCAGGAGTTGTTTGGAAGGCTCACAAATCAATAAAATACAACATCAAGATACCATATAAAACAATGGAAACTGTAGCAAATTAATTAGTTGGTCCCTCTTATCAGTCCCTCCATTCTACTATGTCTGGCTCACAGATCTGGGATAGCTTTTTATCTCGGGTGCTTATCAGTAACCTATATATTATCTGTTGCGGATGAAAGGAGGAGCTCGGCGACATTTGGTAGCATCGAAATTCTCCTGCTGGCGAAGCAAGCATTTGCTCACCCGCGGTCGGTACTCCGAGAAACAATGCGGGCGCCGCTCGCCAGAGATACGCAGCGCTCGCTCTCCCCAGCGCTATTTCGTGGAGGCTCGAGAAGTACACTTCCCAGGAGCCTCTGCTCTTCGTCCAACCTGCGACAGGAAGCGCCTGTTGCTTAGAGACAGGAGGCGGGGAGTACAACTGCCAGGGATTTGACTCCCGCGCCGCTTCTTCGGAGAGAGCCGCCCAGCGCCGCTGGGCAGAGGAGACCAGGAATGTGAGTGGGGGGCTGCGAAAGGGGCGAGGCAGCATGTGGGCTCTCGGGCTTAGCCGCTCTGAGGAAACAGGGTGCCGGACTAAGGGGGCCTTCGGTCTGATTGGGCAGCGCTCGCTGTGAAAAGGCGGGGGGGGGGCTGTGAAAACATTCGCGTGGCGTGGAAAGTGCATGGGGAGAAGTTGCTCTCCTCCGAGGAAGCCGAGCGGAGGGAGATTCGAGACAAGACAAAAGGAAGAACTAACGTGCGCAGCGCATAATTCAACTTTCAGGGATCAGGTCAAATGCCCATCTTAGTTCGGTATCCTGTTCTCACAGTGGCCACGGGAAGCTCAGCAGGCAGGACCTGAGCCCAACAGCGCCCTTCCCACCTGTGGCTCCCAGCGACTGGCCTTCAGAAGCACCTGGAAGAAGAGCTAGTCTTTGTGGCTAGGAGCCATTGATATCCTTACCCCCATTTCCCTAATCTCTGTTAAAGATGTGGAATTTGCTGTCAGGAGTCAGTGGCCACCAGTTTAGACAGCTTCAAAAGGTTATTAATGGCTCCTCCCATTGACAACTTTATATTATTTCTGCCATCAGAAGCAGCATGCTTCTCTGAATACCAGATGCTGAGGAGAGTGAGCTTGTTGCACTCAAGTCCTGCTTGTGGGCTTCTCCTGGGAATCTGGTTGTCCACTGTGGAAACAGAATTATGGACTTGGCGGTCCTTTGGTCCGATCTACCAGAGTTGCTCTTAAAAGAGGAAAGGAGGGTAGATCATTTAAAACATTTCCACCTTTCATCAAGAGGATTCCAAGGTGGCATACAAACGTGTGAGCAAAACTACCCATAGTGTCCTAATGAGCATCATGGCTTGGTGAAGATTTGAATCTGTCTCCCATCCCAACCCCCAAGTCTTAGGCCCCATCTGCACTATACATTTAAAGAAGTAACATCCCATTTTAAACAGCCATGGCTTTCCCCCAAAGAAAGCTGGGAAGTATAGTCTGTAAAAGAGTTGTTGGAAGACCCCTGTACCCCTCACAGAGCTGTAGTTCCCAGAGTTCTCTGGGAAGAGGGGCTGACAGTGAAATCACTGAATTGTAGCTCTGTGCGTGGAATAGAGGGTCTCTTAGTAACTCTCAGCACTCTTATCAAACTGCAGTTCCCAGGATTTGTTTCGGGAAGCCATGACTGTTTAAAGTGGTTTGATACTGCTTTAAATGTATAGTGCAGATGGGGGCCTAGTTTGACATTCTAATTGCTACATCCGTGGTAGCTCTTTTTAAAATTATGCCTTAACTGTGAAGGGAGGCTAAGGGTGCATTCTTGCTTTATGGATTTAACCTGGATTTGATGACCATGGACACTGTATTTTGAAAAAGGACTGAAGTCCACCCATCTCTGACTTAAAGGGTCATATGAGATGATACTTGTGGAGGGAGCGTGTTATATTTGGGAAGAAATGGAATAGACTAGCTTATGAACTCTTTAGCGATCTCAGTCTTTTATTCCCACCTGGTAGGCACCCAGGATCAATTTGTGCAACCATTTTGGTTGTGACTAGTTGCTTTCCTTTCCTTATCTGTATTGGTCTGTTCTTGTGGCAAATGATCTGCCTGAACCATTGGAAACTGCTCTTTTCATTAATGACTATATGGCTTCCATATATGAGTTCAGGACTGGCATACAAAACTGCAGTTTTTCTTTGTGGCAAAAGATTCAGGCAGCCTTTTCCCCGTCAAGTGTGCCCTAATGCAGGCATCACGTGTGAATCAGTCTGGATATTATGTAATTTGGGACTTGGGGAGCAACAGATCATGAGTGCTTCTGCCCGAGTTGTACCAAAATGGGCTTTTGTCATGTTGCAATTGCCTTTCCAGCTACTTCCCAGGCTTGAACCAATTGCCCCTTAATTGCACTGCAAGAATCGATCCTAAAGTCCTCCTTTCCCTCAGTTTTAGGCTGCTGCAGTTTCCCTGATGTAGGGCAAACGAGCCTTTCCAGCAGCTTGTTTGTACTTGGCTCCTAACAGCCGTTTGCCCTCCAAGCCAACAGAATAAACACATTCTCTGTGCTGTGCCTGGAATGAAGCCAATAGTGTCCTGCTAAGCGCTCTCCCCCCCCCCCTTTTAATGGAGGTGTGAGGAAGGCATTTGGCTTCCTATATATGAAGCAATTGTTGTTGTTTAGCTTCAGCCATCCCTTCTCTACAAAAACAGCAACAGTCTGCTTGAGTGTATCTTACCTAGGTGCTGAGGTAGGAGAGTCAATGTGTAAAATGTGCTCTGGGAGCATCTTGAGGTGAGCGTTGGGAAGGTGATGGGAGGCAGATGGCTGCTCGAGAGGTTTCCCCCCCCCCCCTTGCCGCCTTTTTGCCCGCTTGACTGCGCTGACAGCTTTGTGATGTCTGGCACTGTGCTTCAGCTGTGATGGTTGCACCTGTTTTGAGTGGGCAGAATTCCAGGGTTCTGTGTGTAGCTTTGGGGTGTGATGGGGGTGTCACTGTCTGTTTGGAGGTGCATAGGAAACATTTTGGAGGTGAGATCCATGGTAGGAAGATAAAGCCAGATGTTTCCCTTGCTAGCTGGCACTGAAACAGAGGCTCCACTTAATGGTGATAACCCAGAGACTTGGGTTCTGTACAGCTCCCAGGAGCTTGGCCTTTACTAGAAACACTTGGCAGCGTTGAGGCCTATTTTACTGTTGCTTTTCAAAGATATTCGCACGTGTTGTATAAGCAATTATATCTGTGTCTGAAAACATGTAAAAACAAACAAACAATGCAACTGGTAATTCAACACCAAGCTTTTAACATAGTTGAGAAAACAAACTGATTTGTCCGTTAGTATTGCTGTGTTGCCTCTCTGAATGCTTCAGGCTAAAACCAGACTGTAACTGATACATCATAGTGATAGCTGAGTACTTCTATCCAGTAAAATAAAAGATACTTGAATTAAAAACAGGAAAATGTGACAGAATAAAAATAAAAGGCAATCTAAAAATAACTCCACAATAACAATCAAATAGCAGCAATTAAACTTTGAGAATACAAAATTTAAAACTCCAGGAGATACTTTTATTCTTTTTATATCTCAAAATACATGAGCATTATATGCTCAAGTATTTCGAGGGGGAAAAGAATAATTAAAAAACAAAAACAAAACTGCAACAGAGAACCTTTCATACTCTTGGCACCACTACTGAAAAAGCCCTGTCTCCCCTAATCTCAAGGGTGGCTGGCACAAAGATCAAGCCTTCCAAAGTTGATGACAGAAGCCAGGCCGATTCATAAGGAGCCACCTCCTTGAGGAGGACCTTCACCTGGTTCCTGCATTATTTTTACAGTGTTGAATTAAAACATTTTTGTTCTCTCAAGCATTTTAATAGTTTGTATTTTAAGTACTGGGAGGATGCTGTATTACCCTGGTAATGAAAGCTTTTACTCCACTCTTTTAATTGCTATTTAATTCTGTTTATTGTTTTTGTTTATATACCATAAGCTGAAATCTTATACACCCTTGGATTAAGTATGGCTTACCTGCCTTACTTCTGAGTAGACTTATATAGGGTTGTACTGTATTGTTTTAGTCTGCATTGTAAACTCTTTTGGAATCATTATTATGAGAGATTGCAAATGGTGATCATAAGTTGTTGCTACTGAAAGCCTTAACCTCCGTAAAGTTGTCTTTTAAAGCCGTCCAAGTTGGTGGCCACCACTATATCTTGTGGTAGCGAATTCTATGGCTTAACCATGTCTGTGCTGGGACTACTAGAAGAACTTCCTTCTGAGGTTATACCCAGAAAAAATATACTTATCATACGTGGGATTCATTATCAATCTAGACACCATATTCGGAACCAGTTGTGCTTCCTGCTTTTTATAGGCACTTCCATCTATACTCCCATGCCCTTCTGCCAGCAGGTGAAGACTTTCTTATTCCAACAGCCTTTGGGGAACTGACTCATTTTAAGGAAAGAACTGGGGTTGTGATGTATTCTATTATAACTGTATCTTTTAATAGATCATATATATAGTTAGTTAGTTTTAATTCTATTAATGTTTCATTGTTTTTTAAATTCTGCCTCTTGCCTCATGTTTTTAGCTGTTTCTAATTTATCTGTAAGCAGCTGTATTTATCTCTCGGGAAAAGGCGGGACAGAAATAAATATAATACAAATGTGTGCTTTATTGCAGTAGTTAACATGTATGACATGATAATAGTAGCAATGTTTCTAAGACTAGCATGATGTGGGAGATGTGAAATAAAACCAACACTGAGGATATAATGCTGCTGAGTTCCTTGCAGCAGCTTCCCTACAGTTTCCTGTTCTTCCAGATAAATTGGCCATGCTTTGCCAGTGACTTTGAAGGAGGAAGAACTAAGGAAAGTGAGATCTTGCGGTTCTTGATTCCTGTTCTGGAGCTGAGGCTGAGATGTCAGAGGGGCCCTCCAGGATTACAGGGCCCATTCCCCCTGATCCCTCCCTTTGTCCCGATTACTACAGGCGTCCCCTATCAGGTGAGTGTGCTGTGTGATCCTGGGGTACCCTGGTAATCTCAGTGCATAATCAGTTTTCCTTTTCACCTCTGGAAAAGAGAAGGATCCATATTTTTCTCTATAATGGGTAGAATCCTCTAAGCACTCACTAGCCCTTGCCGACGACTTCAGCTTGTTGGACTGCAACTCCCATTACCCCTGGCCATTGGCTATGCTGGCTGGAGCTGATGGGAGCTCAGTGGCATCAGGTTCTGCACCCCTAATAAAGGACCTTTAAGAGAGCAGTAATCAAGCAGCTACTTGATACTTGAGGTTGAGCTGGAGCAGGCTGGGGAGGACACTGGTCAGGAATGATTTGGTCTAGAAAAAGTGCTAATTTAGGGTGACAGAATGTGTAAATTCTCATACTCTTAGGAAAATAGGACCATAGGAAACTTCTTTTTCCCAAGTCAGATCATTTGTCCTTATACCCCAGTATTGTCTATTCTGACCTGCAGCAGCTCTTCAGGGTCCTGGGCCCGGGGTCTTTCCCATCGCCTCCTTTTAACTGGAAGTGTTCAGAGATTTGACCTGAGAGCATCTGCATTAACTTTATCTCTGAGCTGCGGTCTTTCTCAACTCTCTTTTTCCATCTTTAGCACGAGGGAGACTGGAAGGGAACTCTCTGAAGCTGGATCTGCTGCCCGGCCCCATTCCTCCAGAATGCAGCCTCTACCCTGAATGCTACAGTGCCCGCCTTGCTCACCCTCCTCCACGGATTAAGCCAAATGCCAAGGACATTCTAGAGATGGGAAAGAAGGGCACAGTGGGAGCTCTCCTGCAGCTGGATGGGATCTCCTTCTTCCAGGAGGTGACACCTAAGCGTAAGTGTGGTCGCAACATAGGGACAGATGCCAGCCTGCTGTTGACGGCATTAGGGGGGGGGTGTAGCCGTTAAGAGTATTTGACTGGGACTCAGAAGACCCCGATTCAGATCTACACTCAGCCATGAAGCTCACTGGGTGACCTTCAGGCCAGCCACTGTTTTTCAGCCTAACCATCTTAACAGTGGTTACAGTGGGTTTCTTCACCTACAGCAGTGATAGGCCATGTGGCTATCTCCCATCATGCCTGATGGGATGGGATGATGGAGGCTAGGACTGATGGGAGTTGCAGTCAACAACATTTGGAGGGCAACACTTTGGCTACCTCTGACCTGTGGTGTAATCCTGGCTGTACAACCTCTGTAACACGGAGAGAAATATGAGTTCTTGTCTCTCTCCACAAGTTACAGGTGAGCTGTCTATTTGTTTGTTTTTTTACAAGGAAAACATAAGGAAGTTCAAGGGAGAGAGGCTTTTGTGCCTGTAGCTCAAGGATTGTAGGGCAATGTTTTCTTTCTCTTGCCAATGCAGGCAAAGATCACAAGGACTATGAGAAGGAAAATCTGAGGCGCATGCGAGAGATTCAGCGGAAATGCAGAGAGAAGGAGCAGGCTCGGGAGCTCAGCCAACCAAAGCCCGTGAAGGCCCTGTGGAAGTCTCAGAAGTATGAGAGTGTGGAGTCTAAAGTCAAAGCAAAGCTGCAGGTATTTCTACTACTGCTTATTGGCTATACATTTTACATGCAGTCTCTCTGTCTGCTGAGAGGAAAGTGATGTAGGCAGTGAACAAAGAAGAAACAGATGGGATTGTGCTGATGGCACTCTCTCAAAATTCCAAATGTGCCCACAGATCTGAGAATATTGGCAACCCCTGTCTGATGTCCCAGTTTAAAACAACGTAGGTGGTGGTCATCAGGAACAGGTGCAATAGACTATGCTGAAGGTTGATCAGTGATGTTCTCTGGGTTCTTCAGTCTACACCCGTCTGTGACTGTGCAGTAATTCTTCCTCCTGTTTTCCTCTTTCCTAGGAGAGTCCCAGTCCTCCGAATCCAGAGCATCAGAGATACTTGAGAGCCTATTCGCGCTGCGGTGCAGGAATTCGTCCATGCAGGTCACCGTCTCCAAACCCTGCCCAGTCCGGAGCAACAGCAGATGCAGCAGCTGCAGAATCACAGAATGGGAGTGTCAAGGTGGGGGGCGGGGAGATGCCCACCGGTGCTGATGCAATCTGCTTTATACTTCCGTTTCCTCATGAGTGGTTAGTGCTTTAGCCGACCTCCTCCCAACCTCTCCTTTCCAGGGGTGCAGTAAATGATGGAGCTCTGTGGTGACCCAAGGCAGAGGGAGGGACACTTTTTGCAGTTGCGCATCAGGTTGACTGCCAGCACTTCCAAAGCACTCTTGGAAAGTTCTCTGTGACCCGCAAATTATTTTGTTTCTTTGATCTGATGGGGGGAATATTCCCTCCCCCTGCCACAAAGACGTGATCCATGCTTTCAAAGTTGGCTAGAGTCTAGGAGAAATTAAACCAAACCTGTCCCTAGTCTATAGAAAATGTTTCCTGACACCCGAAGCTCTTTGCCTTCCAGCTCTTTGCCCTTCTCTTTACAGAACCAGGAGGAGAGTCAAGGGGTGGACTTTGTCAGCCACAACGCCCGGAACGCCAAACGGGCTCAGCTGCGGCGCTCACGCTCCTTGCAGTCGCTGACCAAAGTGCTGGAGCAGAAACGCAAGGATCAGGAAGAGTACAATGCTAAGCAGAAAGGCCATGTCCCCCACTAGTAGGTATCCAACTCACCCCTGACCCATCTGGCTTCAGTATTTATTTGTTTAAAATACTGCTATCCATGCTTTTCTGTGTTACAACAGGCCTCCCAATTAATATAAGGTTGAAAAATAAAAGTAAATAAATCAATGTTCAACCTTTCTACAAGACTGCAAAGTGGTGGTCACAGGTTTGAATACCCCTTCCCTTCCCATAGAAAACTAGCATGTCAAGGAGAAAGCTAAGTGAGAGCTGTTCTCCCTGACACAGTAGCCTTACATATGTGGTGAGTTCGTTTTTAAATGGAGAGTTTTCAGTCATGTGATCCACCACCTGCAGTCTGAAATGGCAGGAACAGATTTACCATCTCAGACACACCAGTCTGTCTGGCATAAACACGAGAAGTAAGTTTGGGAGCATTCTGCCCATGTGCATATGAGCATGATGGCATCTCATATCAGCTGCTGAATTTAGTTTTCCCAGAATCTCTGCTTTATTTTTTCGAGGAAGTTTCTAGCCCCTTTTGTTTGTGATTTGAAATAAATAAAACAGTATTCTGAATTGGAGATTCTGCCATTCTGGATGGATGAAATGGGTGGGGTCACAACTCTTCATAAAGATATAGAAGGGAAAACTTACTTCTGGGTGCAGCTCTGTTCTTGGATTTTCAGGTGGTGTCTGCAGCATAGAATGCTTTTTTTGGCTTGGACTGATTGGCCAGCTATACTCACTGCTGAAAATGACCTGGCTATTCCTCATTCATGGCTTGATAACTTTGGGATTAGACTACAGCAATGTGCTCTTTGTGGGGCTGCCCTTGAAGACAATTCAAAAACTTCTAATGATTTGGAATATCTCCACGCAGTTGGTGAGAGGCACAAGTCTGGGTGGCCATGTTATGCCTGTGTTTGAAACCCCTCCTCCTGGAGTTTCATTTCTGAGAGGCTGGATTGATGGCCCTGACTGCAGTAAACACCACATCTCTTCCTGCCCCCTGTCCCAACTGCTCTTCTAGCTGTTTCTTTACCACTTAATTGGTTTGTAGGACCCCGAGGGGAGAGACGTGAGGCTAGGCCATGCTCTGTTCCTTGAAGTCTGAGGTGCTGTTTCCTCCTAGCTTTCTCTGCCATTCTTTCCTCACCTTAACCGCTATGCTCTTTCTGCTGTGATTTAGCCTGATTGAGAGGAAGGACCACTGGCGCAAAGAGGCAGAGGAGCGCCAGCGCAACATGCCTGACCCCTCCATGCCACCTGGCCACACCATGATGCCAGAGAGCCAGCGGTTGGAGACGCTCAACAACCTCAAACAAAGTAAGGAGGGCGGAATGCAAGACATGTGAAGCTGCTTCGTGCCGGGTCGGCCCAGGACGGTCTAGTTCAGGAATGTGGAACCTGCCACCCTCTAGATGTTTCTGGACTCTGGCTCCCACCACCCCCAGCCAGGGTGGCCAATGGGCAGCAATGATGGGAGGTTTAATTCAACAACATCTGGAGGGCCACATGGCCCCCCACACCTGGCAGAGGCTCTATGGAACATAGGAAGATGTCTTATACCAAGTCATGTTGTTGTCAATCTAGCCGTATATCTAGCTCAGTCTTATCTGCACTGACTGAATTGAGCAGGCATCCTTAACTGTAAGCTGGTCACTCTTCCTCTTCTCTCTTAGGCCAAGAGCGCTTCCTGAAAGACCTCCTGCTGCTTCCAGTGCGAACCGACACCCTCAGCGTCCAGAACAGACGTGCCACCCTGGAGAATAAGCTGTCGCAGATCGAGGAGGCACTCAAAATATTCTCTCGGCCCAAAGTCTTTATCAAGCTGGACTCCTAGGCAGAGGCAAGATGCTCCCTTTCCCAGCCTTCTCTTCTGGACTGCAATGGAGAGGAAAGGTCTCTTTTTCCTTCCTTGCTCTTTCACTCAGCCAGAAATCCTCTTCCCCCTCTCAGCCATCCTTGCTGGCTGACTCAGTGATGCAAGCTTCTGCCCCACACTTGTGTGGCTGACCACTCTCTGGTGCTTGCTCTTGGCGCCCAGCCTTTCAGGAGCTGGGATGCAACAGAGGTCTCAATCATACCTGTCTGCTTGTCTTGCTTCACACCCAAGGGCAGGGAGAATCTGTGGCCTACCAAAAGTTACTGAACTTTGATTTCCATCTGCCCCAGGCAGCCCGGCCAGAGTTCAAGGGTGATGAAAGTTGTAGTTCAAACTGCATCTGGAAGGCCACAGGCTCCCCTTCCTTGTTCTTCAGGCAAAAGGAGTAGGTTGCCAAAAAGGAGATGGGATGGTTGGTGGTGGAGGAGGGGAGAGAGAGGTGCTTGGTCTCAGAGGAATCTGGCCGTTGTGAGATCTGTAAATCCTCTGTAGCCACAGCTTGAATTTGCAGAGATGCCCCTCTGGGAAGAGGGCATTGAGGAGCTCTAACAGTACAGCAGGACTGAGCTGGCACCCTGGGTGTTGTTCTGCTTTTTTGCAAGACGGTTCAGGTAGACGCATTGGCTGGACAAGCGGCCAGTGCTCAGAGGGATAGGTGTTCAATTTTAACTTAAATAGTTGGGTAGGTTTTTAAATAAATAAATAAATAAACTTTTGAAAGCACTTGTCACAGAACAGAGGCGGAAACTGGGTGCCTTCACAAGCACTCTGGAAGATTATTTAAATGGCTGAGGGATTATTTTTAATTTACAGATATATGGTGAATGCATCCTCCATTTGGATGATACATCGTACAAACACAGCAAGTCTCTGCTCCTCAGAACTGCAGGCAAGGATGAATCATAGGAGCACCTGCTTTGCATACACAGAAGGCCCCTCTGGCACCTCCACCTAAATGGGTCAGGAGGGGATGAGAGAGACCCTATGCTGAGAGTGTGCAGAGAAAGGGATTGTTGGACGTGGAGTCTTACCTAACAGAAGCCTGTATAAGGATCCATAGTTGGATAAGAAGTTCAGTATTAGGAAGGATGCTAAGTAGGCCCAGCAAGCTTCAAACAGTCATAGGCTCATGTGAAGTGGAATTCAAGTGCCTGTTTCTTTTTTTAATATAATTAATCTGAAAAGCTGCACTTGATTCTGCGTCATGGAAAAGCTGCTGCTGCCTTTTACACTAACACAAAGCTAAGGTAGAGGAGATGGGGCTGCTGCTTATGTTTTGCTGCCTGAAAGACTCCCCTTTCAGGCTTGTCCTTCATTTCTAAAGGACCCTGGAGCCAAGTGGCACTGAAGTCATAGGAAGGGCAAAGAGAATCCATATCTTTTAAGAGCTGGCAGGATTGAGCAGCATGGCAGGGTTGGAAAGGGTTAATAAGGTTAACAGGCAATCTAGTTCCGCCACCCCAGAACAACAACCCCCCAAACCAAACCCTGGACAGGGTTGCAGTGAAGGGTGATGGACAGCAGTAGCAGGATTAATTGCCTCCCTGTGGGGTAGTCGGAGTACATAAAACATTTCCTCCCCTCTGGAAATGACAGACGAGAGTTATTTAGGCTGCGCAAACTCTCCTAGCCAGTTTTTTTTTTTTTTGGGAGGGGGGTAATGGTGAAAAGCCCTGACAGCTCTGTACTTCAAGCGTTCTCCTTTCCATGCAAAAATTGTAGTTTCAGGCACCTAGAAGAGTTACCTCCACCAACAAAGCAGAGAAAAGCTTGGTTAGTTTTCTGTGGACCTTGTGCTTGTTAGGGGACCAGTAACAGGTTATGTTATGTGGGAAGCAGGCATGCTGTGGCCCTGATACAGGACTGCAGGTTGACCAGTTGACCATCTATTAACTCAGTCACTAGCCTTGAGAAGAGGTGGATTTGGATGGGAGGCTCACAGCGCATGGAGATTCGCAATTTAACCCTTCTGTATCTGCAGACCTGACACAAAAGCAGATTCCTTACAAAGCAATCGGGCTTGGAAACAATCTTCAAATTGATTTAAGATATCACTGCATCAAGTGGGTGCTGCAGCACAGAATAACCCTTTACATCCCAATTTCAACCCCTCCCTGCTTGGCAACAGCTTCCAAGTGGGAGTGAATGGTGGGTCACGGACCCTCATTTAGAGTTCTTAAATCCCAGAGACTTTCACGTGGCTGGCTGGTTGTGAACATGGCCTGCAGTGACTCTCTACAGGTAAATTACTGCACCATGTTTAAGGCCAACAGTGGGAACGAAGAGATGCCCTGAACCCTGTACCTGGCCACTACTGTCCTCTGCTGGTGGACCCCAGTAATTGTACAAGATAATTATTCACAGCAAATCAATGTCTTAGGCTGCGAAATGTCTCTCGTGAGGTGGAAGCAGCTGCTGTTGGCTAGTTTGTCATGATTTAAGATCCCCTACTACAGACTATGAGCATCTTAGCTGGTCAGACTTAAAATGAACAAAACAAGAGAAGACTACCTTCCTTCAATTTAGAATGGTAAATTAAACATCTCCCTAAAAACCATTTCAGTGCAGATGATCCTGACCTGGTAGAAATGCAGCTGGGATGAATGGGTGATTTGTTAGAGATGCTTCTATTTCCTTTCGTCAGTTGCTTTTTGCAGGAGAAAAATGAAAGCGATGTGGAAGGATATTATGCTTGAAACCTTTTCTTTTTCATTAATGGAGAGGCAGGTGCCAAGGGCTCAGGCAAGAGATCTAGCAAGAAGCTGGACACCTTGCAAAGCCAGATCAAGTCAGTATACTGAGGGCCACAGAGCTCAGTGCGTTGGCACATGTCTTAATTCCTGATGATGCTCCCCTCCCACTGACGGACATATACAGTCACTGCTATCAGCAGGTATCTAAAACATCCTGGGAGAATTCAAATTAGCATATAATATTTGCATAAGCCACATCATCATGCAGATTTCTTTGTGTTCACTATCTTGAAGGTTGAAATAAGCACTTAACACCATTTTGGTTTGCCAGTGTATAGAATTCTTGCACGCAGTAGGAATGAGCAAGGGGCCAGCTAGGCATACACCCTGCCAAGAGCTGGACTAGTCCAAAGCTCTCCAACCTTTCAGGCCTAAGACCTGCTTTTGAATCTGCATGTGTTAGAAACATGTTCAGCTATCTTCTCCCTTTTATCTTTCCAACTAGTTAGAAGGGTGAAAACATTTCTCCCCATCTTTCTGCTTATATTTTAATTAAGGAATGGCCATACCTCAGTGGGAGAGCATCTGCTTTCCATGCAGGGGGTCCCTAGTTCAGTCACCAGCATCTCCCAGTAGGGCTTAGAGAGAACCCTGCCTGAAACCCCAGTCACTGTAGGCAATAGATGGACCAGTGGTCTGACTAAGTCTAATGCAGCTTCCTATGTTCTTCATTTAAAAACAAAAACAAAACGCTTAACAGAAAACAGCAGCTATGCTTCAGGTGCAACTCAGTTTCAGATCCTGATCCAGCAGTTGATCTGGCCAGTCAGCTAAACATCTATCCACCCAAGTCAGACAACAAAAAGCCAAGTTGCCTCAGTCACATTTCCCTTGCTGCCCTACCAGTCCCAATGGGTCCCAGCATCCTATTGAGCAGAATAATGCATCTTGCATGTTTGGGACCACCCTGCTCAATTTCCCACCACAGGCACCAGAGCTTCCTCATCGTGCTTGACCAGCACACTTCTAAAAATCATGTGAAAGCACATTTCTTTAAAAAAAAAAGTTTTAATAGTTTGTTGCAATATATTAATCTGTGATGCATGTTATCGTAAAAACAAATAACTAAAAACAAACACTTCATGAGAGCTGACAGTTGGTGGAGGGGAGAACCAGAGACTGTGAGAGAGGCAAGAGCATCCCTGCCTTTTTCCTTCTACCTGCCCAGAATGAAGGCAGGGGCTGAAGAGAGGGAATGGAGAAGGTAGTAGAACTCCCATTGCTTTGGCTCAATGGGGAGCAAGAAAGAACCTCTTGGGTGGCTAAGGACTGGGAGGAAAGTGGCTTGGCCCCAAGTGCTCCAAACCCCAGCTGCCACCTTTGCTCCAGCAGCTGCGGAGAGAGTGCCACTGGGTCTGCAGGCAATGAGCAAGAGAGAGTCTGGGGTGGCAGGTCTGGGCAGTGTCTTGGGTTTGAAACGGGGCCCCCAGTTCCAGCTCCATTGGCCAGGAAGAAGGTACTGCCAGACTGACTGTGGAAATGCTGAAATTCAGAAGACAAGGGAGGGGCACTGCCTGGGGCTATAGCGTGATGACCGTGCCATCCTCCCGGAGGCTGCCTGCTCGGCTGCCCCGGATTGGGCTGCCACTGCCGCTGTGACTGTTCAGGGAGGGCAGCGAACCCTGGGAGCTGTAGAGGGACAGGCTGTGCTGCAAGCTCTCCAGGAGGCCGCCATTGGGGCAGCTGGCAGGCAAATCACTCTCAATCACCAGGTCACCCTCTTCGTCACTCTCGCCCTCTGCTGTGCTGCAGTTGCTCAGGTACTGGGAGGCCGGGCTAGGTGTCTGCTGGCTGGGGGTGCTGTCCGTGGACACGCCAGAGCTGCCCGAGGCCTTGCTGCTGCGGATCACGTTGTTGCGCTGGTTGGCCGGCTTGACGGTGATGATGAGGTTGTGGCTGTTGGCCACCATCATGTCCGTGACCTGGTCCAGCGACTTGCCTGCCACGTCGATGCCGTTGACTTCCAGGATCTCATCATTCACGGCCAGCAGCCCCGTGCTTTCTGCCAGGCCCCCCTTGACCAAGCGGGAGATGAAGATGCCAGGCACCTTCTCAACCCCGTGGGGTGCCACGCGCACGCTGACCCCATCCCGGATGTAGAAGCCAAGGGGCTTGTTGGAGCCGTGCTTGTGCAGCCGCACCCGCCGGTGGGTCTCGGGCAGAATGTCCACATCGATGATGGAGGAGATCTGGCGGAAGTCCTGCGGCATGCCAATCAGCAAGTGCGGCTTGGCCCGCTGGTGCACAGGGCGAAGAAGCCCCTTCTTCTTCCGCTGCAGCGAGTTGGAGGCGAAGACGCTGGTGTCGGCTTCCGCTGCAAGGAGGAAAGAAAGCAAAGCAAGCACAGATCAGATGGGCAGGTCTCCACTGCTCAAGCCCACCCCTTGTTCCCCAGGTGTCAATTATCTCTCAACTTCATTGAGATTCTACTAGCCACCATATTCTACCTCCGCTGTCAAGTATTGGTATGCCTTTGAATATCACTTGCTGGGAATCACAGGCAGGGAGAGGGCTGTTGTGCTCATGTCCTGCTTGTGGGCTTCCCATAGATAACATGCTGGCCACCGTGAGAACAGGATGATGGACTTAGATGGGCATGTGGTCAGATCCAGTAGCCTCTTCTTATGTTCCTAGTCCTCTCTTTTTCCCCTGTGCACCCATCCTGATGTCAACACAAATCAAGGGCCATCTCTATTATTAATAGTGCTTTAGGAACACACCCCTTCCACCCGCCATGATCAGTTTTGCAGCATTACCAAGCCCAGCGCTTCTTGTGCAGGATTGCAAAACCTGGCTGTGCAACAGGCCCTCCTGCTCCCAGATTTCCCCAGAAATGCCCATGAAAGGGGACAAAAACTAGCTTTCAACCATTTCCCCCTGACTGATATGTGTGTGGTGCATGAACTATTTAACTTAATGAACCTAACTGAGTCTCGTTCATTTCAGTGGTTCTACTCTGAGTAAAACTCTGCTGAATACCACCCATTGTCTGGTAAGCTCACTGAAACACTATACATCTTACATTATGAGAATATGGAGCAGAAAGATCCATGTTGGGGTTATGATTGTTTGCTTATCGTTCAGAATGAGTTACAAGTAAAATAAAATAAAAACTAGGGGAAAATAATTTTGCCCTAATGTACCACAGACTTAACAAACTTAACACTGAGCTGCTGAGTTTAGCATGGCACCCAGGACAAACACCCAGCTCATCCCCTGTTTTGTTCATATCCATAGTTCCTTTCTTCGTTGCTCTGCCAAACACATTATTGATTTGCTTGAATATTTTTATCCCTACTTTCCAACTCTTTAGGACCCCCAATTTGTCTAGATGATCACAGACACTGTCAGCTACTGCAGAGGTGGTTGCCAAGCACTATACATTTCTCTCTCTCATACCAAAGAAGGCTTTTCAACCAAACCTGTCTGCGTTTAGCTAGCTGATCTGTATCCCTTGGGAGCTGCTGGTTCTCTCACAACCTTGGAATTTTTGAGATGCTGCATGTTATAGCATCATGGGAGTTAACAATATTGCATGACAGGAGAAACATTTCCGGTTTACAACATCTGAATGCAAAAGTGCCTTTTTGGCTGGGGGGGAGGAGGGGGGAAGTGGGACACCACTGTTTTGTGGTAGTGGTTTATATATAAACCCTGTGAGCAAGGAGCAGCACCAGAAATAACACAGGTTGAGACCCCCGTGTGCATTACAGAGAATGACTGTATTTCCATTGAAATGTGAATGGCTCTTACGGCATTCCTTTTGTACTGCTCCCTATTGCCAGGGATCTGGGGTGGAGGAAGGGGGGGCCGACAGCAAAGGGGGTAAGTTGATCACACTTGGGCCCTGACAGATCATGACTGTGAGTGATGTGCCACTCCCTTGTATTATAACGCCACATCATTAGGCACCAGAAGGCACAGCCAATGCAAAATGCTGAGCAGGTCTCATTCTGCTCAGCAGTTCTGACTCCCTCCTCGCACACTTCTCTACCCAGGTCAGATCCTGACCCATGCCTAGATAGATGTACCTGCCAGTGCTGGAGAGGGAAGAGGAACTCAGCCCCTTCTGGGATTACCCACTGTATGCCAGGCTGGGATTAAAGGGGATATGAATAATTCAGTTTTAATCACACTTTGAGCTGTACTCTGCAGACTTAACTCTGTCTCTGCCAGCTCAGGCTCTGGTGTTCTCCTGCAGCAAAAGCAAAATAAAGGCTGTTCCAACAGCCAGACCCTAGAGCGGAACCTGCCAGTTTCCATGAGGTGCCCACATCTGAATTCCAGGGGAATTCATTAGGAGTAACTGGGACTCAGAACACACTGGCACAAATCAGAATTGGCTCTGAAGATCTGGTGCTGGGAGGTAGTGGGAGAAAGAGACAGGAAGACCAAGGCAGAGACCTTGTCCTCTTGCTAATTCCATATGCTAATTTATCAAATGCATGTTAATCTAAATTGATTTCAGTGGAGTAAACAGACCATCACACACATACACAGAGCAGGAACTTGATATAAAATACTTGGGTTTATTATTTAAGATTGTCAGTCCCAAATGCTAAATCTAGTAAAAATGCATTTAAAGATTGAATAAACTGGAGGAGAGGAGAAATATGTCTTTTTAATCACCCAGTTTTGACCCTGCAGCAGGAATGGGGACCTTCCAGGTAATGCTCACTACATCTCTTGCCATGCCTGGACATTGGCTGTGTGGGGTGAGGCTGATGGGATCTGGAGGGCCATCGATTCCCCATTCCTGCCCTAGAGAGTAAGCAGAGACTCTTGAGAGCTCTCTCTTCTGCACTGTGAGAAGCATATCATGAATGTCCTCTATGCAGTCGGCAAGCAGAGGGCTTCAAATGACCTCTTATCAGTTTGTCACTACAGAAAGGCAAAAGGCATTGTTATCTCAAGATAATATGACTTGAGAGGACAGGCACTGCAGAAGGCTGAATTAAGAAGTTTTGGGATCTGCAGAAAACAGGGCGGCTGACTCAGCAGGGGGCACTCTTTTCTACTCTGTTTTCCTCCAGGGATGCCTGCAGGGGACCCCTCTACCATCTGGGCACTATTTGTCACTGCATGCCAACACTGCAGGGAATGCTGTAGGGACATGAGAGATACTAAAGAGCTGGAAAGGCTTGAAGGGCTGTCAGGCTGGAAAGAGGCTCCTTGCAAAGAAGAATTTGCTCCCTGGAGCTGCACCAGGGAGAAATCAGCTACAGCCAAAAGGAGAATTTGCAGTTTGGGTGGGGGAAGAGGGATTCCTTTAAGATGCCATCCAATTCAAGAAGTCAGAGGCAATTAGTCATATGGGTTTTAGTTGATAAACAACTTGTTTTGCATAAATCTGCACATGGGTAAACAGAATCATTCTGAGGATGATGGGTTAAAAAAACTACAATTGCAGTGGGTAAATTGGGCTTCCCCAACCTGCTGCCTTCCAGAGGTTTTGGATGACAATTGTCAAGTTGCCACTTTACCTCTTTACCTGTTGTTCCCCCACCCCCATCTTCCTTCACTGAAATAAGTAAATATCTCTGTATGCACACCCTGAAGAAATGTGCTGCACATGCCTATGCATCGCACCTAGCTGGATGGACAGTTCACCCAGCCCCCTAAAGAGGCCAAATATATTTGTGACAAGCAACAAAATGGACCTGAAGAAACAGGAAGAGTCTGAACAGGTCTGTGGTTTTAGTGCTGTTGAAATGTCTGTAATATCTGAGAGAAGAGAGGCATCTGGGACCTAAACTCGTACATGCTTACACACCCCACAGCAATCCCAGAAGTCGGTGCTAGTAGAGTTTTGGAATCCCTGCACAATCTACCCAGGGGAGCA
Source organism: Podarcis muralis (assembly GCF_964188315.1). Taxonomy (NCBI): domain Eukaryota; kingdom Metazoa; phylum Chordata; class Lepidosauria; order Squamata; family Lacertidae; genus Podarcis; species Podarcis muralis. Next base: position 45,342,429 of record NC_135661.1, on the reverse strand, counting down.
TGTCCAATTTCACAGCCTGGTCCCTGCAGCTTTGTAAATTAAGCCCACAGAAGGAACCGGCCCTGGCCTCAGCTCTCTTTTTATGAGCCTCTGTTCGCTTTTTTAGTCATTTGCAGCGTGGAAGACAAAAAACAACAACAATAAACCCCCAGCAACAACTAGTCATTGACAAATTTATCTTGCCTGGTTGCCTGGAGAAGACTCTGGATTGCCACAGGAGACCAGATGGGTGATGTGTTTACAAGCCTGCGTCTGTGACAGATGGCCATGCACAAACACAAACACACACACTCAACAAAGTCAGTGTACTACACAGGACAAGAAACTTCTCCAAGTGGAAGGGAGAGCAGCCTTGTCATGTCCCTATCCTTAAGTGGCACACCCCTTCTTCTACAGAGCTTGTCAGATGGAGCTCCAGTGTTATAAATATCACACAGTGTTTTTGGCGCAGTGGCTTATTTTTAGCCCAGGGAAACTGTGCAGGGCTGTGGAATCTCTCTCCACCCAACCCCACCCAGCAACCAGTCCAACTAGTGCCACCTCAGGTTTTGCAGGACCCTTGAGCAAGAAGCCCTTCATGAGCCTTCCTTCTGGAATAGGTCCTCTCTCCTTTGCACCTTGCACCGTTGCCCAGTCAGTTGCCCTCTCTCTCTGAGCTGAATTTGCAGTGCTGCCCAGAACAAGAGGGATAGCAAGGTGAGTGGAGAGTTCTGACCCTTCTCCTTGATTGGTGATAGAGAATAAGAATAAGAAGAATTTTATTATTTATACCCTACCCATCTGGTTGGGTTTCCCCAGCCACTCTGGGTTTCCCCTGCATGCAGAAGGTCCCAGGTTCAATCCTCAGCATCTCCACGAAGGGCTCAGCCTGAAGCCCTGGAGAGCTGGTGTTGGCCAGTGTGGATAATATTGAGCAAGATGGACAAAGAGACGGAAGATTCCTATCTTCCTATGAGGAGGAAGAGAAGCATAGCCAGCCAAGGAAAGACCTGGCAAGAGGTCCTGGCATATGCCCAGCAATGCCAATCCTGGTGCCAAGCAACCAGCATCATTGTACTTGGCAGCCCTGCAGCATCTTCTGTGCTACGAAGGCAGCCAAGAGCAAAACCGCAGGGCAGAGGAGAGCACAGGGGGCAGAGGGAGGATGCATAAGGTGCCCGGGTGTCCTGCTCTACAGTTTTGTCCACCCCAAGTCCAATTCAAAGATGAAAAATCATAAGGGTGGGAGGAGAATGGGGATCAGGGGCCTCAAAGTCTCCCATCAACAGTAAGCACTTGGACAAGAGAATGAGCAGACGCATTGATCACCTGGTTACAGTCTTCCGCACTACGGTGACATGCATTTCTATTTTCAACAAAGTAATTATTTCTAATTTTTTGTATTCTTTCTAAACCTGCATCTATACAGATAAATTAGCATATGAACACTTTATGCAAATTGGCACTCTTCTTCTTTCTAAAGCAATGCACCTTAAGGATGCACTTCAAGATATGGCTTAGCAACCTTCGCTGGGCTGTGGCTGGTGAATCAGCCATTGAGCAGGAGGCTTCAGGTAAGAGAGGGAAAAGAGGCCTTTCTTACCGCCATTTGCAGTGGGTGTTGAAAACATCTGTAGCAGTCAAAAAACAAAAACCAGGCAGTAATGGCTCCTCTGTACAGGAGCCTGGATATTCCTGGGTGTTCAGCAGTAACGCTGGCATTGTCCCCAATTTTTCATTCATCTCTTTCCTGCGACCTGCCATCCAGCCCTCAGAAGAAAAGCTTCCGGTGTACAAAAACAGATTTGGTGGCTCAGTAAAATAGGCTTATGCGGTTTGCCTAATTTGTATAGTTTATTCTGACAGGAGATTTTTGCACTTCTGGTTTCAAGTTTCAAGGAGCTTCGATTTCGTTTGTTGGTATGTTTAGTTGGCAGAGAACAACAGAAACATACACTCTGCTCTCTGAAGTGGGTGAGTGTGGTTCTAGCACTGGTACAGCAGACTAACCGCAGAATCCTATACCCACTTCCCTAGGAGTCAGCCCCACTGAACTCAATGGAATTACGTATGAGCAGCTGTGCTGTTGGGTCTGGGCCTTGGGGCTACAATCCAGGTTCCCCTAAACAACCTTCCAGAGAGAGGCAGTCGATGGAGGCAGCAGTAAACAGACCCATCATCAACACCACAGCTGCCTGGACCAGTGCTGGTCACTATGGAATCATTAATTATTTTTTATAGTCAGTGGTCAGCCAGCCAAGCACGTGTGTTGCTACATATACCACTTTTAAGAACATATTATCCTTTTCTGCAACAAAATTTTACTTATCCCCAGGTAGATGCATAGAGCATCAGGGCAGCAGAAGCAAACTCCAATTTATTCCTGTGGTCATGAAGGTGCTAGGATTTAAGTGAATTTTTAAAGTATCAAGTTTCACATGCTCAGAGTATTTCTTGCTTTATTATAACGATAATTTGAAAACTGCCCCCCCCCCCAAAACTTCTAACATATCAAGAACGTAGAAGCAGTTATAAAGCATGGAGTGGTGATTGGAATTGTTTGGGGACAAAGAGCAATGTTAACTGTGCTTCAACAACTGGCCTTCAAAAGTCCACAACATTCAGGTTCTAAATTTGCCTCCCTGCACAGGTTGGGGTCAGGCTGTCTCTAACTGGTTTTTACAGTTTAATCTAATCTGCAAACAAGCGAGGGGTGGGTGGGGATGATTTGGTGAAGCTATTCAAGGAGTCACTGTTTTAATTAGTTGTTATTGCCTTATAAAGCCCAGAAATAAGCCAGTCTGGAGTTCCTGTGAGTTGGCTGATGGAGACGATGCTCAAGAAAGCAAATGTCTTTCTCATTTAGAATGAAAATCTGCCCTATCTGCTGCCCACTACTAACCTTAAGAGAACATGAATGGGCAAGATGGGGAAAAACAGGGAAAGATCAACCTGGACACAACCATTAGCCAAACAGAAGGCAGCTATAGGGAGCTTGCTCTGTCCCGCCTTGTGAGAAACTAAGAAGTTGTGTCTGGCTGAGTTAGCTTTTCCCCCTCAACCTGTCCCAATCTCCTTTCCTTTTGTGCTGTGTCTTTTAGAATGTAAAGTTGAAGGTGGGGCAATCTTATTATTGATTGTTGTAAGTAATTATGGGAGCCTTTTTTTGGCTGAAGAGTTAGGTAAAAATACTTTAGACAAACAAACAAAGATGCTGTTAGGCGAGATTCAGATACAGGAAAATCTCATTTTTGTCCTTTAAATAGATTTTGGACACAGAGCGTTGCTGTCTCAGGACTGCAAAAATAATTTCTGGATACTGTTCCTTAAAATATATCAGTGTTGTCTCTATTCAGCAGGGCCCTCCATAACACCCACCAAACTGTTCTGCCTTTGAAATGGTTAGGAAATAATCCATTGTTGTAATATCTGAGTACCATCAATTTAGGCACAGACAGTGTAATTCTAACCAATTCTATTCAGAACCAAGTCCTATTGAATCAGTGGAGCTTACTCCCATGTAAGGGAGTGCTAGGATTGCTTACTGGGGAGAAAGTTCTACTGAGCTCAATAAAGCCTACTTCTGAATGGACATGGTTAAGATGGCACTGATGCCCTCCATCACAAAGATTCACAGCCTGAGCATTAAAAGCACCACATGCACAGCACATTTCCCACTTCCACAATTACACTGTAGGTATGCAGAATCTGGGATCTGGCACAAAATTCAATTTCTGAATATTTGAGCTTTTCTTTGCTCATTGTATTTATACCCTGTCTTTCATCTGTCACAGAACTCAAAGTAGCATACATGAGGGGTTTCCAAACAGTGCTACATTTGCTTAGTTTCAGCAAATGCACTGCATCGTGTGCCTTTGTTGCTGTTGCTAAAAATCAAGTTACTAGTCCTTCTACTTACAAAGACAAGTTGAAAAAGACAAGTGCATAAAGGTGAATGAAGTTTGACTAGTCAGAGGAGGGCTGAGTGGGACTTTTAGTTATTGATGGCAGTTTTGTTGCTTTGTTCAGTTCCTTGTCTTTTCTCCTGGCTAGCAGAAATTGATCAGTGTCTCTCTCTCTCTTGCACTCACACACAAACTTTCACACCCACAAACACAGAGAACAAAACTGCCTATATATTATCTTATTTGGAGAATTTTTTAGCATACTTCATTTCTAATCCTGATCTCAAGGCATTCTTGCCTCTGCAAGTAATGGTGGTATTGTGGTTAGATCATGATCTAGGGAAATCCAGGCTTCAGATCCCCAAGCCAGCTATAGCCTACCCACCTTGCAAGGCTGTTGTGAAGAAAAAATCAGTGGGGGAAGAAAACAATGTATACTGCTCTGAGCTCAACACTCCCTTTAGTTCCTTGGGTGGGTAACGGGCAAGATAAAATTAAGTACTGTATTTTTCCGTGTATAAGACTATATTCCCCACCCCCACCCCAATTTTTCAAGTTTAAAATTGGAGGTTGTCTTATACATGGATAGCGCATAGGGGGGACTGGTGCTTGATTCATTCCCCAAAAATAGGCGTCGTCTTATACATGGGGGCGTCTTATACACGGAAAAATACAGTAAATAGAATTAGCTGGATTAAAATGAAAGTGAACTCTAGCCCCCTCCTTAAGAACCTTCTTACCACGTTTCTGGATGATGATCCGGAGCAGAGGATTGGCAGATGACAGAGCCTTGTGGTAATTGTCATCGTTGTTGATGGGCAGCAGGTCTCCATGGATATCCGTATACCCAAGCAAGACATCCACGCAAGGGATTTGGTGGACTCTCTGGATCAGCTGGTAGAATTCCTGGAAGCCACCCGCAGTGGAGCGCTTCATGGCAAAGCGGCGATACTCAGCATCAAACTGTATAAAAGGAGATGGGGGCCAAATGTAAATCAGCAAGCTGCTAACACGTCCCAGCAAATTCGGGGAAAGTCTTGCAATACATGGCAACTGCCAACCTTACTGCTGCCAAAGGACTTTGGAATCTGCTTCAGTAGGTCAGTATTCCCTCCCCAAATCAAGGCTACCCTTTTGATTTCTCAGTCCTTGTCTTTAAGGGGGGGCGTGTTATGTAGCATCCTTAACAGATATGCCAGGGAGTTAAAACTGCTAGCTTTAATGCAGATGAAGTACAAAACTGCTAAAGTCTTTTATTTTAAGAACACAACTCCTGGTAAGTAGAGTACCAACTCATTTAGAAGTGGCTATAAGGGATCAGTAAGCTCGTCTTCATGCATTTGTTATCTTGCTTGCTCTCATCTTCTCCTGGGGTCTCTGCTAGGAGACAGGAATGATATGCCTCCCTTCTCCACCTGCACAATGTGCAGGTACCACACACAGTATTATTTACACATGGCCAACTACTTGAACATAACGACTGAAGTGGAGAAAAAAACTCCTCTTTACTTCAGAATGTACCAGTTAAAGAATGTTTTCATTAACCAACTGCAGATACATACCTCAATCATGTAACCAAACTATCATTTGGGGTGAGAAACAATTATATTATATATATATATATATAAAATAAATATTATGATTTGTTTATTATTATATTTGCTGTTGCTTTTCTTTTATCTCATTATTTTTAATGAGGAGAGGATAGTTTTCAACACACTGTTGTAATGCTGAAAGAATTACAAGCAAAAGGATGCAGGTTCAAACTCAGGCATCTTCCAGTAAGTCTAAAAAGGACTTCTGCCTGAAACCCTGGAGAGTCTCTGCCTGTCACTGCAGACAATACTGAGTAAGATTAACCAGTCAACTGACTTGATATAAGGCAGCTTCCTCTGTTCTATCTGAAACTCAGAGGTATTGCTCCTAATAAATACAGAGACACAAAGGAAAGACCAACTTAAAGGGGTGTTAGCAGGGAGGATGCTGCTCATATAGGACACAGAAGAGCAGAGGTGAGAAACCTGTGACCTTCCAGATGTTAGATGGCAGCTCACATCAGCCCCAACCAGTACAGTGGTACCTCTGGTTGCGAGCAGGATCCGTTCCAGAGGTCCATTCGCAACATGAGCAGAACGCAACCCGTGTTTGCATGTCTGCGGGTTGCGATTTGCCGCTTGTGCACATGCGCATGATGTCATTTTGCGCATCTGTGCATGCGTGAGTGGTGAAACCCGGAAGTAACCGTTTCCAGTACTTCTGGGTCGCCGCAGGATGCAACCTGAAAACGCGCAACTTGAAGCAAACGTAACATGAGGTATGACTGTATAGCCAATGGTCAGCAAGGATAGGTCCTGTACTCCAGCAACATTTGGAGGGCCACAAAATTCCCATCCCCGATGAATAGGTAAGTGCATTGTGGAAGGATATGTCTAGAAGCAGCAGGGAATATTTTGGGGAAGGTGCCTGGATTTCCTACCATCCATAAGAAAGATTTACAGAACTGTGAATGGCCAGCAGCATTTCCCTTTCCAACTTAGTTCTGCCCCTTGTCACCTCCCAGCTCCCCAATTGAGCCTGTATGAGTCTAGGTGCACAAGGCAGATCACAACTTTTGAAGCAGCTTCCTTCTTCAGTGGGGTGTGTGGGTGGGCAACCTTTTTTCTGTCAAGAATCCAGCAGTGGGCAGGGTTGGAGTTAAAAGTGGCGGAGACCACAGTCAAAGGTTGGTGGGGACACCCCCTTTCCCCTGGTTTCTCCTATCCTTGTCAATCATATGAAATTGCGCCAAGGGTGCAGGTTTCCCATCCTCTGCCCTACAGGAACAAAAAGACACCTAGGCCAGCCAGGAGAAAAGCCCAAGAGAGATGCTGCATTGTGTGGGTTGTCAGACTGCGTTTTCACAAATCATGTACTGTTACAAAACCTTATCTGAAGGACCCCACAAATGGGGGGAATCCCCAAATAAGAGAAATGCAGTGGTACCTTGGGTTAAGTACTTAATTCGTTCCAGGGTCCGTTCTTAACCTGAAACTGTTCTTAACCTGAAGCACCACTTTAGCTAATGAAGGCTCCTGCTGCTGCCGCGCCGCCGGAGCACAATTTCTGTTCTCATCCTGAAGCAAAGTTCTTAACCTGAAGCCCTATATCTGAGTTGGCGGAGTCTGTAACCTGAAGCGTATGTAACCTGAAGCGTATGTAACCCGAGGTACCACTGTAACATCAGTTCTAGTAGGGTCGAGAGAAGGGCCGTAGCTAGTGGGTGGTGAGGTGGTCCCCTGCCAGGGACACAGGCGAGCCCCCCCCCCCGCAAAATCGGCTTAAGAGTATGTCCATAAATATATCTATAAATAAAAATATTGATTATTGCCTCATAAGAAAAAGTTTTAAATAGAGGGTGAATTGAATGGGGATGGGTTGGAGGAGAGGTGGAAAGAAGAGCTAATTTGTCCGTGGCTGGGGGTGCAATCTGGACGGTTCTGCCAAGGGCGCAAGATCATCCGGCTACGGCTCTGACCGGGAAAGAGGGAGAGAAGGACAAAAGCAGGTGTCAACAATACCAGGCACTTGCTCCTATTTGAGCTGGACTATTCTATCCCCCTACAGCAGGGGTAGGAAACCTGTGGCCCTCCAGATGTTGTTGGACTCCAACTCCCATCAGCCCCTGCAACCATAGCCAATGGTTAGCAATGATGGGGGGTGCAGTTCAGCAGCATTTGGAGGGCCACAGGCTTCTTGCTTCTGCCCTGCAGTTTTATTGACTGATGAGTTTTTGATATTGTCAGATTCTAATTATATTTGGAGGCCGTTTTGCATACCAGCTCAGTATCCTCTATGCTGACCAATGGCAGCTCTCCAGAATTTTAGGCTGGCACCTTTCCCGGCCCTACCTGAAGATGTCAGGGTCCAAACCTGGGATCTTGTCAAAGGAATTGTGTTCTTAAAGGCAGGATATACAGTGGTACCTCAGGTTAAGTACTTAATTCGTTCCGGAGGTCCGTTCTTAACCTGAAACTGTTCTTAACCTGAAGCACCACTTTAGCTACTGGGGTCTCCTGCTGCCGCCGCACCGCCAGAGCACAATTTCTGTTCTCATCCTGAAGCAAAGTTCTTAACCCGAGGTACTATTTCTGGGTTAGCGGAGTGTGTAACCTGAAGTACATGTAACCTGAAGTGTATGTAACCCGAGATACCACGTAAATTAGAGCAACAAACAGCCTATTAAAGCCAAACAGGGAACCTTGCATAATACCTGCCAGGTTATTGCCACACTCAGCTTGGCGTTGTCCTCTGCTCTGACTGCCACCATCTCTCCAGGGTCTTAGGCAGAGGTCTGTCCCATCACCCAGACCTTTTAACTAGAAATTCAGGGATTCATCCTGGGACATTTTGCATGCAAAGCACGTGCTTTACCAAATAGCCATGATTCCTCATTGGACTTAAGTCAGGGGATGCTCCAGAAATGCTGTATATAATCTGGGGTGTGCCTGTCTGTCCCAGCCAGTTGCTTGTGGGAAAATTCTGACCCTCTAAAGAGAACAACAGATTTAATCCCAAGGGAGAATTGATGTCAATCGTCAGTAGAATTCTAAGAAAGATCAGTTGGGTTCTGCACCCTCCAGTCTGAAGTTGGAGATCTGTCCCCAAATGCTTATTTGGGGAGGGAAATACATCGTAAAGGATCTCTCTCCGTTCTCTATTACTGCTCTCTCGAAGGCACGTTAATAAACCCAAGAAGACTGAACTGCATACCTGCTGACCCACCACGTATCCCACCTCCCTTCACTTCCAAATCGGATTTAACGCTGGATCAATATCCGGCTCCACCGATTCTTTGAGGCATCCCCTCGCTTCCAGAAATCAGCTCAGCATCCCTCCGAGGCCCGATGCTAAATAGCCACGGGTCTGATGCCCGGTTCTGGTGCTCCCGGTTCTGGTGCACCATTGCATAACCGGCGGAGAACTCTGGCATCCCTCGGTTCCATTTCCCGGGAGAAGGAGGTTTTCCCGCACACATACTCCGCATCGAAGGCAGAAATCCCCACGGATCGGAGCAATAATCCTCTGCTGGCAGTCTCCACACTGCCGAAGGATTGGCGGGGGGGGGGGGGCAGCATAAACAATCGGCCAGTTCCGCCATCCACTAGGCCAGGCTAGACGCGCACAGCAGACACCCGGGACAGGAAAGAAAGCGGGGGTGGGTGGGGAGTGCGAGATGCGTCGCGCAAGCCCGTCCAGTCGTGGGGATGGTGCAAGCCTGGCCGGGGGGGGGGGGGAGACGGTGGCGGCACATGCCCGGTGCACCTGCTGCAAGCCGGATCAAGGCTGCCCCCAGCAGGGCGAACGGGCCCCTGGCGTGACCTGGGCCCCAGCGACATGAGGGGAAGGGGGCGAGCTAGACGGACCTCGCGTTTGTGGGTCTGGAAAACCACTCCCGAGCTGGAGAGGCTGCAGCTCTGGCGCCGCCGATGCGCAGAGCTTGCCCTGCTGCTGGTGAGCACATTCCCCCTCTTTCTCCCGGGCAAATCAGCAGCAACAGATTTGCCCCCCCCCTCTCTCTACCTCGCCGCCCCCCACCCTGGGGGCGGGCGCGCTCACCTTGCTCTTGACCTCGATGACGGGCTCCGGGCTGCGCGCCGGTGTGCGGTGGTGCTTGGCCATGCTGCGCCGGGCAGGGCAGGGCAGGGCCGGCTCGCTCCTCCCGCCCCGCACTGCTACTACTGCCGCTGCCGCTGCTGCTGCTCCACCAGCAGAAACAGCAAACAGGAGAAGGAGGCGGAGGCCAGGAGAGAGAACTCACCGGCCATGACGTCAGCCCCCAGCAGGTTGGGGGGATGCCGCGCGATTGGCGTAGGCCGGCCGAAGAGGGCGGGCTCAGAACGTCCGCGGCGCAAGGATGGAAGGTTGCTGACAACGTCTCCTAGGTAACCGGGGCCCGGGGCGTTCCAAGGTGTATCCGACGGCGCGAGATCAAAAGGAGGGCGAGTTGGACGGCAGTTCGCGCGCGCGCGCGGACGCTGGGGGAATCCGCCTCCCCGGGCTTGTCTGACTGCTACATGAGGCAGGGAGGTCGAGCCTTCATTAGTTAAGTGCTGCAATAGCCTCTGCTTGTTGCTTTTGTTAAGAGCGTCGTTAGGGTTCAGAATTAACAGCAGATGTAGCTGCCGTTGCTCTAATAAGTGCAAAAAAGGAGGTACTGCCTAACTGCCTGCAGCCTCGGAGCTCAAGACAGCTGCACACGTTCGTTTTGCAGACATTCTAATGAGAAACGCAGTGGGGAAGAAAGACTGATAACCTTCTGGCTGCCGTCCAAGCTCTGCGTCGGGGAAAGATGGAACATGAGGGGCAGGACGGCGGTATGGGAGATTCTCAGAGCCTTGCCAGTGAGTAGCAATAAGGAAATGGATTGGAGGCCCCTTTTGGTGGCTGGTGCACACAAGCACTTTCTGGCAGCAGAGAGACCCATACAAGTGAACCCACACCCCATGAGGATGCATGGGCACGACTTCTGTGCTACTCATGTGTCACTGTGCAAGTAGTATATTCTGGAGTTGCAAATATAGTGTAACTTTCTTTTGGATAGCATAACTTGATTTACACTCAGTGTTGGCTAGCATATGACAATCCATTATGTGCATTGAATTGAACCCACCTTCCCCCTCCCCCACCATCAAAAATATGTTGATGTACTAGAGCAGGGAGGCTTTACGTACTGCTGACAAGTCACCTCTCTTTCAAACAGCTTGAAAACTTTGTTCTAAACTATGTAGTTTCTGACAGAAAAAGCTTTTTCTCTACCAGATCTATGGAACTCACTGCCATAGAATGCTATTCTGCCTGTGGAGTTCTTAAAAGGACTAGAGAAATTCATGGCATAAACTCTGGGGTTAAAATCCCAAGTGCTGTATAGACATATTTGCATGTATGTTGGTAATTGTACAGTAACTGTACTGTTTTGGGTCTTCTGCATGCTTGTGAGGTATCTGGACTGTGTTGCTGAAGGTTATGAGAGCAAAAACTTAAGGAAGGAAGGAAACGTAAGCTTCTTGGTGTCCTGAAAAAACGGTCAGATTTGATGCTAGATTAGGAACTACACACTTTATGACTCACGGTACACAGAGATACATGCTGCTGCTGAATGATTGCAGCTCTCTGAATTCTTTTAATTACCCTTGAGAAGGGGGATCATCTCATCTGAAATGCACAGGGGAGTATCAGAGCAGAAGAACACAGATTTTTAAAAGGATTGAATGAACAGTGTTGATCAATAGTGGAGACTTTGTACATTATTTGCTTTGCCGTGCAGCAGATGTTTTCTATTGGGACAGTGTAAATAGTTACAGCACCACTGACCTCTTTCTTTGCTGTTGTTGTTGTTGACTCACCAGATATTTGTGTGATATCTATTCTGTGAGGTGTGAAATAATAAAGAGGAGAGTGCATTTAGCTGTGAGTAGAAACCACAGAGCCTAGGACTTGCCGATCAGAAGGTCAGCAGTTCGAATCCCTGCCACCGGGTGAGCTCCCGTTGCTCGGTCCCTGCTTCTGCCAACCTAGCAGTTTGAAAGCACGTCAAAGTGCAAGTAGATAAATAGGTACCGCTCCGGCGGGAAGGTAAATGACATTTCCGTGTGCTGCTCTGGTTCGCCAGAAGCGGCTTAGTCATGCTGGCCACATGACCCGGAAGCTGTACGCCAGCTCCCTCCACCAATAAAGCGAGATGAGCGCTGCAACCCCAGAGTCGGTCACGACTGGACCTAATGGTCAGGGGTCCCTTTACCTTTACTTTACTAGAAAGCCTAATATAGTGTAGCCACAACTGAAGTCAGTTTTTGCCAGATTACCAGTCCGGGAATTCTTTCCCAAAGCTCCAAATTTGTTTGTTTCTTGCTCAGAACCCTTGTAAACAGGGGTGGGAAATTGGTGGTCCGCAGATATTGCCAGATTCCCATCAGACCCAGTCAGTATCCAACAAGACCTGGGGGCGGGGCATGAAAGTGATGGAGGGGAGGGGGGAAATCTGCCTGTAAATGTCTCTTCCATTTCTGTCAGGCAGCAGCAACACTAGGCATATCAGCTGCCCCCCACACCTAACACAGTGTAGACCTCCCTTCTCCTGGTGCCCATCTGCTCAGCAGGCAGCAGTGAAAATGGGGCTATGGGTGTGGAGAAATAAGAGTGGGCAGGACTTGGAAGAGAGGTGGATAAGCCATGCCTTGCTCATGGTCTATAGGTTCCCCACACCACACCTGGCATATAGGTTTTTGTTTTCTATGCTGTCTTCTCTTCAAAAACAACAACAACAACACTGCTTACAATCCATGGTGACAAACTGAAGATGAAGAGAGGGGGAAGGAAGACTAAACTTTGGTGGGGGGTGGTAACATACCCGGAACTGTCCTTGCCACCTCCTTGCCACCCTGTCAGGGCACACGTTGCCATAAAGCACACTCCCGGACAGCTTACCCCACTCATGCTCTTGGTGGGCTCACTGGCTGCACTAAGAGCTACCATTGCTGCTCAAATCAGCACTGCTGCACTCAGCACCCCTGAATCCTTGGAGATTTCTGTACAAGACTGCATAGTTACACAGGCCCCTGATTCTTGTGCATGTACAAGATTTCTCATGGACCTTTCAATGCTGGCTGATCCCCATGCCTCCAGCATGATGGCAAAGCACTTCAAGTTCAGAGCAGACTTGAGTCTTGGCAGGCATCTACTTAAGAATTAAGCACTTATTTACAAGGTAATCTCGAAATGCAAACACACAGAGAAGCCTTAGGGCATTTTTAAAGACAATTACATATTTGTAGACCTCATTTCTTCAGATGCATGGAATGCAGTCCTTAGTTAGGAAATTCATAATATACAGTATGTACACAGGGAGAAAGACAGAGAGATGATGTGAACCGTAGGGCTCAAATACCACAAAATGTAAGAGGTGCAGTTTAGGGATGTCATGACTTCTGTTCTTAAAGTTTACAATCCCCTCCCCCTTCTCGTGTATCAGTTGAGGATAGTGCTTCATACATTTGATAAAGTTCCCTCTAGTACAGAGGTAGGTAAGCTCCAGTCTATGGGCCAGACTTGGCTGGCTAGGAGTTCAGATTTGGCCTGCAAGCCCGTTTTCCCAAAACCATGCCCACCTGCCCCACACCTGATGTTTTATGTGACAACAGGTGTGGGCTAGATAGAGACACAGCTGCTAGTGCCAATTGGGAGTCTTAAAGTGCAAGGGAAAACTGGCAAGGGTAAACCCCAAGGCTCAGGTGCTTTAAAGCATTTCACAAGCACTGTGTGGTTCTTTGAAGTCCCAACAATGGGACCTCAAGGCTCCCAATTACCTGACATCATTGTGACATCAGGTGATTGAGAGGGGATGGCCTTGCCTGCCTGACCAACTTGGCCCACAAGCCTAGATCTGATCAGGGTTTTGCCTGAGGAGCCAAAACGGCTCCCCACTTCTGTTTAGTGCATGAAAGTTTCTGCCACAATAAGGTTTTTAAGGTGCTGTAGGACTTGTTTGCATTTTCTGTAACTGATTAACAAGGCTACCCTTCTGGAATCGCCCATGTGCAGATTCTTATTAATATGAAATGCTATTTCCCATAATGAAGGTCATATGAGAAAATCTACCCTTCAAAGGAACTCTAGCATCTAGTCCCAGTTGTGGTCTGAGGCAGGGATACTGGCGGAGCCCTTAAGATTGTAACAGAAATGGGCACGATTACTGAGGCCTGTCTCTCTGGGCACTGAGAGTGGAGTGCAGTTATCTACCTGGAATCTTCCCCCCTTTTCTTCTTTTCTTGCTAAATTGTCAAATGAAAGAAGGGAGAAGAGATCAATTGCACCTACTATGTTCCTCTCTGAGCAGAAATTGACAAAACCAGGGTTAGGTGATAAGCCCAGTCTCATCCAATTCATACACTAGAGTGGTGGTACAGTTAGCAAAATTTAGGCTCTGGAATTACAGTACTGAGCAAGAACGAACAGTGGCCTGACGGCATAAAGCATTTCCCATCAGGGCAGGAGTTTGGGGCAGAAGTTCAGAGCCCCACTCAGCAGAACAGAGCAGGAGCACCCCCAAAGACAGCAGGACTCGCCATCTAAAGACTGGGATGCACAAGGACGATACTGTATTGTGCACAATGACTGGCAACAGCTCTCCAAGGCTTCAGGCAGTGGATATTCCCAGGACCTTCTGCATGAAAGGCAGATGCTCTAATATTGTAGCTCAGTGTTGTCCAGTGACTTGCAGTAGCTCTACCAGGCAGGGTTTAATACAAGGGCAATTCCCAGCTGTACCTGGAGATGCTGAGGACTGAGCCTGGGACCTTCTGGGTGCAAAACAGATGTTCCACCATGCAGCTACATCCAGTGCTATTTTGCTAGAAAAAGAGATGCCGGAACTCACCATGAACGTCTCCCTTGTTTTATAATGGCAATGGCACCCACATGAGAGGTGCCAGAACGGAGTTTCAGTGAGTTCCAGCTGGGGGGAAAAGCCCTGGCTACATCCCTTTTCCATGAACCAGTTTAGCTCTGGAGCTTCTTCCCAGTCTCTCCCCCTCCCACCATTAAAAACTGAAGCCTCCACTCCTCCCAGCCATGGAGAAAGCAGCTGGGGGCAAGTCTTCAAAACCTGAGTCAGCACAGCCCTCCCCAGCCCCGCAAGATTGTTTTAAGCTCATGAATTTTAACTTAAACTAAAAAAGAGAAGTTTCTTGATGCTATTCTTTTGTTTATTTTTGGATCAAAGTCTTTAATATTTTCCCCCCTCTGTCACACATTGACATTTGCCAAGTTTTTCCTACCACCACAGGGGCTGGAAATAGGCCTTTTGAACATGAAAGAGATTCTCTTTGCAGTTTTATTGCATGGGTTTTTGTTTGTTTGTTTGATTTTGCACTTTAAAAGAATCTACAGACTTGGTGAGGCTTGGATTAAAATTAAAGGAGTTGGCAGCAAGAGGCCTGCCAATAGTTTTCCTGCTCCCTGTTGATGTATCAGGTTGTAAGAGTGCACAAAACCGCTTTACAATGTTAAGTGTTCTTATTTGGTGGAGTAAGGAAGTAAGGAGACTCCTGCTGGATTGAACCATCTAACCCAGCAACCCATTTCCTACAGTGGTTGGCCAGATGCTTCTGAGAAGTCCACAAGGAAGGCATGAAGGCAGTGCCCCCTACAGTCCCTCCCTCCCCACAACTGATATTGAGCGGCCAACTGCCTTTGAATATGAAAGTTTGCTATGGTCATTGTGGCTGATAGCTGTTCATTGAGTTCTCATTCCTTGAGAATTTGTCTAGTCTAATCCACTTTTAAAGCCTTCTGCAACTTAGATGCTATCACCACATCTTGTGGCACTGAGTTTCACAAGTTAAAAAACCTACTGCTAATCAACTCGATTTAGTTAACCCTAATCCTAGTATGGGACGTGGGTGGCGCTGTGGGTTAAACCACAGAGCCTAGGACTTGCCAATCAGAAGGTCGGCGGTTTGAATCCCCGAGACGGGGTGAGCTCCCGTTGCTCGGTCCCTGCTCCTGCCCACCTAGCAGTTCGAAAGCACATCAAAGTGCAGGTAGATAAATAGGTACCGCTCCGGCGGGAAGGTAAACAGTGTTTCCGTGTGTTGCTCTGGTTCACCAGAAGCGGCTTAGTCATGCTGGCCACGTGACCCGGAAGGTGTACACTGGCTCCCTGGGCCAATAAAGCGAGATGAGCGCCGCAACCCCAGAGTCGGTCATGAATGGACCTAATGGTCAGGGGTCCCTTTACCTTTACCTTTTAATCCTAGTATGATGGAGAAGGGAGGGGTGGAAATATATCTCTATCCAGCTTCTCTATACCATGCATAATGTTAAGAATTTCTGTTATGACCTGTCTTACTATCATTCCCCTTTCCCTTCCCTTCCTGTGCAGAATGCACTGGAAAGTGTGTCACACAACTTGCTCTAATGTAACATCATCTAGCCTTACCAGTGTCTACTAATCTCCTTGCAAACAAGTCAGGATGAATGCCCTAAGAGGATATTGTTCCTTGTGGTCCCCACATTCTCATCTTCCTAATTTTGGGACCCAGAAATAACAACAAACACATGCCGCAGGTTGGGTGAGACAAAGGGGGCCTTTCATCTCTCCTGCCCTTCTGAACAGGAGGCTGAGAGCTGTGTGTGTGTGTTTTAAACTCACACCTCTCTTTTCCAGCAGCTTCTTAGGATGACCTTGTCTGGCTGTTCTCTCTCTCTCTTTCTCTCTCTTTTTGTGAGGAGAGCCTGGCTCACGTTTGTAAAGGAGGCTGTGTCGGGGAGGGAGTACAGATGCCATTCTGTAATAATGGGAACGTTTCGGTCCGTTTCCCCACTGGATTTATTGCAAGCTGTGCTGCTGCTGATGCAGTGGCCAGGCGCAGGAACTGAGCTATATTTCTCTCCCCCCTCAGATTTTAGCCAGACAATTTTGGCTCCTGGTGACCCCAAATGTTCCCATTCCCCTCACCCTAGGCTTGGCCAATGCCACAAAGGCAAAATGGGTATCAGACTATTTGTGGAATCGCAGGGAGGACAGGTCTTCCTCAGCTTTCTCACGTCCTCTATCCATGCCCGTCTCTGTATTTTGGAGGGCAAAAAAAAAAAAACCCTTTTGCTGTACTCTCCTGACTTAATATTGGACTGGTTCCTGATGCTTCTCAACCTAAGGAGAGAGAATGGTAGGCAGCCACACAGTGCCATCAGGATTTGTGCTTATGTCCAGCATGCTGAAATCATCATTTAATTTTTATTTAATTTTTTAAAAAAATGTTCTGGGGCTCAAAGCTTGTTTGCAAGGCACACGTCTTGGACTTGGAAAGGCAGCCTTCCAGTATGTATGTGTGTTGATTGATCTCTATTAGGAGTGACCAATATGTAGTTCTCCAGATGCTGCTGGACTCCAACTTCCATCACCCTGACTATGGGCTATTCTCATCATGGATGTGCATGGTATTTTAAAGAATAAGAGTAAGGTCCTTCAACGGATGAGTGCAGTCTAAAAATCTGATACAGGGAAGGCAACATAAGGAGGGGGAGGAAGAGAGTGAGAAAGAGATGAATGTAACAGGAGACGATGTTGATCCAGTTAAATTACACATACTTTGAGGGTGATCCAACACATTGTTAAAATAAGTCCAATTGTGTTTAATGGCTTTTTAACCTGAGGACCACATTCCTTCATGTGGAACCTTTCAGGGAGCACATGCCAGCGGTTGGCAGGCCAGAGGCAAAAGTGGGGCAGAGCAATGGATGCAACCTGTATCTTTCTACAGCAGGTTGCATCCCAGCCAGACAAAAGTCAGAGGTTTACACATGCAGGCACACAGACAGCACACACACCTTTCCATCCACTGTTGGGCAGAGAGACCTAGAGGGCCACTTTCAGCCCCTGCACCTGAGGTTCCTCACCACTATGTAGAGGACTACAGCTTCAAAGGCTGCGTTTGAGGAGGACTAAGGGCTTGTACCATATCACTTAAGCCTTGCTTATTCTGTGCCTAGAAAGTGTGGGTCTGAACCATTTTCCGTTTGCCCCACCGCTTTCCCTGGGAAAACCCACTATTCACCACTGAATTGGTGCAAACTTCAATCCACGGAAAATCCAATCAATGTCTGCTTTGATTCAGTGGTAAGGAGTAGGTTTTCACTGGGGGAAAGTGGTGGGACAAGCAGAAGTGTGGACATGCCCTAAATTGTATTTATTGACTTGCAGCAATAGCAACCTCGTCTCTTGCTTTCTCATGATGCACAGCTAGAGCAAGCCAATTGCACTGGGATTTTACCAGTGTAATGTCTGCTGCCGAAACATGCAGTTAGGAATCCAGGGGCGAGCAAGCTGCTGCCTTCTAGTTATTTGGTGGACTACAACTCCCATCAGCTCCAACCAGTGTGGCCAGTGATCAGGGATAATGTGAGCTGCAGTCCAACAACATTTGGAGGGCACCACCTTTGCTAGGCTTGAGTAAGACAAACTTGAAGACTCAAAATCTTCTGTGTTTGTCATTTAGATACTGAGGGTGGTTGTCAAGGCTAGTCCTATTCAGAGTAGACCCATTGAAGTTCATTGACTTGACTAAACTAGGTTTGTTAATTTGTGTTTATAAGTAGGGCTTAATTAACTACAATCTTCTAAAACTAAGCAAACACTGGCAGGACTGCCAGACATAAGGAAATTGGCTGATTAAACACCTTTCACCTGTGCTAACACTCCCTACTTTTTCCTTAAAAAAACAGTACACCACAACCAGCACTGTGCTCTGCGCTGCACTCAGCTACCCTGTAAGCATTTTTTAAAGGGGAAAACCCCATTTTTAAAATTCAGGAGAGAGAAGCAGGCAAGAGATGTAGGACTTGGACTCATTCCCCGCCCCAACAACACCCTTGTGTTTCTTGCTGCAGCAGGCGTCACAGTTTCAGTGGGGAGTGCAGTTTGCCCTGGGTTTGCTCTTAAGCAGGACCATTCCTCCCCTGTGACTCCTTGTAGCCTGACAGCTCACACACTGGGCTGGGTGCAAGTACAGAAGGCGGTTCCACCTTGGCTGCTTGTTGAGCCCCTTATCTCTGCCCAGAATATGGGTTGCAGCAAACCCTGGGGTGTATCTTACCCCACCAGGCTGGTGCTGAGCTTGTACATATCTATCTGCAGCCCTGGCAGGTGTTCAGCCTGCCTGAAGTCAGCAACTTAGCAGATGTCTGATGGAGGTAAAAAGGCCCTTGCCATATTGTGCCTTTTTGGCTTTTGCACTCCGCAAACAATTACTGTGGGGACAGTTTTCACAGGTCTCCCAATGGGGAGGCAGCAAGGTGAAGTTGGCTGCTTCACATGATGGAATTTAGGAAGGCTAGATAAAAGCAAGAACTGATGTCTGAACAGAATGGTGCAGTGAAGCATTGTGAATTGTTGTGCTCAGAATGGGGAGGAAATGTTAGGTGCTCCACTTCAGGCAACAAAATGCTTTGGGCTGGCACGGCAGAGTTTATTTTTGTGTGTGTATTTGTTTATTCCATCTTGGAAGCCAACTCAACATATGTGGAGTGCTCAGTTGGTGCCCACACACGGACTTGCTTAGCTTCAGGTAAGGTATCTGCCTTATGTGCCCTTAGACCAGAGCTTTCCAATCTGTGTGCTGCGCGAACACTCCCTGTGCTCCTGGAAAGGGGTTAGTTTAACCTCCAGATTGCTAATAAAACTGAATTACTGTGTTTTGAAATGATGCATGTCTAAACAGTATGTCACCAGCATGAAAAGTTTGGAAAGCTCTGCCTTAAACTATATTCGGGGCTCTTTTCACATTCAGCTTTCTTCTACTCACTCTGTGCTGGTAGCACAGGTCCACCTGATCACATTTTCACATTTATGTGTTAACAAAACTTACATGCCACTTGATTGTAAATAGGCTGCTAAGCGATTTACAACCCCCCTCCCCAAACATTTAATTTTATCAGTAAAAGATAGCTAAAAACAGGTACAGGCAGCAACCATTTTAGGTGTGTCCAGTTGACACGCAATCCCCGATGCATGGCTCTTTGGGGACAGAATGGAGAATGAAGATGGGGACACAGCAGGGTGCTCTTATGCAAACTCCGCCGACAGACACAGGGGGTGGGAACAGAACCCCTGTGTGAAATTGTCACTGCTTGTATTTTAAAAATACAACAATAATTAAAATCAATAGCAAGCTAAAAAGAAATTAAAACGTGGGTCAGGTTAGACTTGGCTAAACAAAAACAGACCCTACAAGTATCTTTATTTTCCATAGACGTCCCTGATTTATTGAAGCCATCCCGGTTTCTGATTTGATTCCGGAATGTCCCACTTTTCCTTAGGATGTCCCTATTTTCATTGGAGAAATGTTGGAGGGTATGGAGTTATCTGACCTCCAAGCCGTCTGAAGGCAATTCTGTATAGTGGTACCTCAGGTTAAGAACTTAATTCATTCTAGAGGTCAGTTCTTAACCTGAAACTGTTCTTAGCCTAAGGTACCTCTTTAGCTAATGGGGCCTCCTGCTGCCGCCGTGCAATTTCTGTTTTCATCCTGAAGCAAATTTCTTAACCCGAGGTACTGTTTCTAGGTTAGCGGAGTCTGTAAGCTGAAGCGTCTGTAAGCAGAAGCATCTGTAACCTGAGGTACCACTGTACAGTGGTAACTTGGTTTACAAATTTAATCCATTTTAGAAGTCCATTCTTAAACCGAATCCGTTCTTAAACTGAGGCGTGCTCTCCCTAATGACGCCTCCCACCACTGGTGCCTTTCCACCGTTTGGCTTCCATTCGTAAACCAAGGTAAAATTCGCAAACCAGGACACTACTTCTGGTTTTGCGGAGTTTGTAAACCGAATAGTTCGTAAACAGGACTGTTTGTAAACCAAGGTACCACTGTGCTGGAAAACAGTCCCTGGCCCCAGGCTTCTGATCTAAAAGACAGTACAATACACACAAGGAAAAAGCAATGGGGAGGAAGGAGAGGGATAAAATAAAGCTTGGTCACTAGTTATTATAGTTTCTTTCTTTCTAAATTAGAGCATTTTAATCCTGCCCTTTGTGCTAGTATACCACTCGGGATGGCTGCTTACAAGACCATAACAATTGCAACATCTAAAAAAAAAAAAGGACAGGATCAGCAGTTAGAAATTGTAATGACCAGTTGGGATGGAAACAGTTCAGGAAGCCCATTGGAATGGCTGCAGATAGGTGATGGCTGAGGGAAAGCCAAAGGCAGCTGGTCCATCAGCAGAGATAATGAATTATGTGTTGCATTCAGTCTGCATCACTACAAAGGCACCCAAGCTAGAAATGTTGCTGGATAAACCCTGACTGCTCAATTTATTTAATGGCTAAACAGATATTCAAGGTGGCTTACTATCAAAATGAAAGCGGAACAGAGTGAGAAAAACAACACAAAATATTAGTAAAACCACAGGGCAGACTAAAGAAGGCTAAGTGGGATCCTTTTCAAAATCTACTCAGAAGTAAACCCCATTCAAGCTTTTCCAGAATTTTCCATTTTGTTCTGTATTTATTACTCGCCCCTCACCCTCAGGTCCCAGCATTCAAACACAATACATAAACTATTTAAAATAAAAATGCACATTGGGTGTGTCATACCATTTGTTCACATACACACCAATGAGCAGGAGTATATAGCGTAACACCAATGTTTTTGAATCAGTGTGACTGTGATCTTGTACTTACCTGGAATTAAGCTCCATTGAACTCAGTGGTGCTTAGTTTTGACCACATACTGTAGATTCAGCTTTTAAAACACTTCTGGCTTTAGCAAAAGGTATTCAACAAGCTGAAAATTCACCTTTCAGCTTTTAATTAGAAATGAAAGCAATCTTGCAAGAAACTGTACCATTTAAACTGCTAGTGTGAAGTAGGAACCCCAACAAAGAAAAGGGAAAAAAGTATCCAACCTCTCCTTTGATTATTTTCTTCATTCGCTTAACTTTCTCCGTGCTAATCAGTCACAAACTCACTTGATAGTCTCACTATCACCTCATTCACTTACCATAACAAAGAGGATCTGTCAGTTATCCTGGTGCTGATGTTCTGAAAGTTGTGGTGCTGTGCTTCCCTCTATCTTCCCTGCACTACATGAATGACAATTCATGTTTTTTCTGTTTGTTCCAGAGCTAAAGTCTTCTGGATCTGCCTGCATTTAAGTGTACAGCAACAAGAGGCATTCTAATTGACAAAATAGTCTATATTATATAAAAGTTTTTCTTCAAAAAATGTGATAATTATTTTTATTATGAGAAAAATAGCGGTGTACTGTAGAGTTTTATGGAGATGTCTTATGAGTTTTTAACTGGTTGACCTCCTTGGGCCATTCTGGATAAAGTGGCACAGAACTGTAATCAATCATCCAGGGCTCAGTCCATTAACGGAGCAGCAGTCATGCTGAGCTGCCAAAAGGAGATGCAAATGCCGTAGTCGCCACTCATTTGTCAGCTGTCAGAATTATATTAGTGGTTTACACTACAGGGTGAAGATACAGTGAACCAGTCTGTGCAATTGGGTGTGACACATCATGTGTTGTGTACAAGAGATGCAAATGCATTAGCAGAGGAGATGGAGCAAAAACAAAAGTGACTTGGGAGGTGGTGGGCTCTCCTGTGCTGGAGGCATTTTGGCAGAGTCTGCATGGTTTTCTCTTGAGGATGCTATAACTGAATCCTGCGTTGAGCAGCCAGGATTTGACAAGAGGACCTCAATGGTATCTTCCAACACAATGAGTCTAAGGCTGTGGAGTCAGGTTTTCAGACATGCCAGCCATGCTGTTTGTATTTCTTTCAGCATTCTTACCCTGCCAGCTCTGAGTGTTCCCTGGGCATCTACAGTGCCATATGCATTTGAGTTTCCCTTGGGCCTTCGGGGTCCTAGCAGTTGCCCAAGAATGCCACGTGCTGGTTTCTGGACAATTCCACTTCCAATTACTGAGTGCAGGCTCGTGAAGTCCAGCATCCTGTTTGCCCCCAGCAACTCAGAAGCAGGGCAATCGCCTTCCCCTGTTGCTTACCTGGTCCCACAGAGCTATCATGACTAATGTTCCTTGATAGACCTAGCTTTCCATTAATTGGTCTAATTATCTTTTAAAGCTCTCTGAGCAAGTGGCCATCGCCTCATCTTGTAACACTGAATTTCACAAGTTAATTAAGTGCTGTGGGAAGAAGTAATTACTTTTGTCTCCTGAATCTACTGCCTATCAGTTTCACTGGGTGGCCTGGAGATATTTTATTATTATGGGGGAAGACAAGAGTGTTCTCTATCCATTTGCTCCCAATGTGCAAAATTTTATAAACCTCTGTCATGTCCCCACCTACCATCTTTTTTTTCTAAATAAGTGCTCACTCAATTGAATGCTTCCCCATACTAAAAAAATCCTTGCCACAAAAAATTAGCACACAAAGGGAAAGGATCCTAGCCTTTTTCTCTGACATACTAATTTTCTGTGTGTAGAGAGTGGGGAATGGTTTGGTATGGAAGAATGCAGGTATCATCTGAACCATGCTCTGCAATTTGAAGTGGCTGAAGGCCCTCATATCTGATGGAATGCCTCCTCACCTACCAACTTGCCTATGCATTAAGATGAGACCCTTTTCCAAACTCAGTTTGTAGGAGGCATATAAAGCATGGGTCGTCATCTTGATGCCCACAGCTGCTGTGGCACCCATGAGGGCTTCCAGTAGCCCCTGGACAGGTGCCCCAAACTCTGGAATTTTCATTTTAAAAAGGCTCCAGCTCTCCTAGAAAGTAAGTTATGGAGGAAAATGTGCAGGCATCTTCTAATCAATTTCTGTAAAATGAGAGTGGTGTTGCTCTCTTATATATATATTTTCTGGTACTCCCTGTTCTTATTTGACAGTAGCAGCATGTGTGTGAACTCCATAATCAGCACCAGTAGGACATAGCTGATTTCCTATGGGTAAGCATAAAGTGGTCAGGGGGTGGTTGTCTCTAATACTGTGTTAAGCCACACTTCCCATGGCAGCCATTTTGTGTTATGCCACATTCCCTCCATGGCAGCCATTTTCTGAGTGGCACCCCCACAACTTCTGAAAACTTCTTAAAACTTTCTGAGACCAGTAAGAGTTGAAATCTTTCCATTCTGTTCCATAGATCTATTACCTAACAGCATGACCTGAGGTTCTTTATTTTACTGTTTACTATGTTGCAGGCAACATGTTGCTGCCAACTTAGCTGTTTGAAAGCATGTCAAAGTGCAAGTAGACAAATAGGTACCACTCCAGCAGGAAGGTTAATGGCGTTTCCATGCGCTGCTCTGGTTTCGCCAGAAGCAGCTTAGTTATGCTGGCCACATGACCCAGAAAAACTGTCTGCAGACCAACATTGGCTTCCTCGGCCAGTAAAGCAAGATGAGTGCCGCAACCCCAGAGTCATTCACAACTGGACTTAACTGTCAGAGGTCCTTTACCTTTACCTTTTTATGTTGCAGGCAAGAGTTCAGGGCATATTCAGACTAGCACAAAGACAAGTTTTCAAATAACCTTCAGACTACTTGAAGGTTTGTTTACCACTCTAAATTTAGAAAATCCCAGAGAGGTGCAACAAACCTAATTCTGCACTGCTCAGGTGGCATCTCAAACTCTGTGTTCAGTACTAGGACTGGGAGCCACACTTTTAAGGAGGACACTGACAAACTGGAAAGTGTCCAGAGGAGAAAGATCAGGAAGGTGAGGGGTCAGGAAACCAAGTCCTCTGAGGAACTTTATGGTTGAAATGGCTGGGAGACATGATAGCAGTCTTCAAATATCTTAATGATGCTTATGCAGGAATTGGGCAGATGTTCTCTGTAGCTCAATAACGCCTTTCTCTAAGCTGGTACCCTCTCATCAGCCCCAACCAGCATAGCCAATAATAACAGAGACGCAGGGAATAGAGGCCCAAAATACTTTGAGGGCACCACATTTGGAAAGGCTGCTCTGGCAAGCAAGGCTATATTGCTATTATAATTGTTTTATTTGTGATTTGTTAATTAC
Organism: Podarcis muralis; assembly: GCF_964188315.1. NCBI lineage: Eukaryota > Metazoa > Chordata > Lepidosauria > Squamata > Lacertidae > Podarcis > Podarcis muralis. The sequence goes on along the minus strand of NC_135661.1, from coordinate 45,318,016 downwards.
TGTATTTTTCTGTCTTTAAGACGACCCCATGTAAAAGACACCCCCTATTTTGGGGGACTCAGATTTAAGAAATTGAGGGGAGACATATCCGTGTATAAAATGTCCCCCTAATTTTTTGACATTATTTTTTAGGGGGGAAACCTAGTCTTACACATGGAAAAATATTGTATTTTGTATTATTTATGCTGAGTTTGTTATTATGTTATTTATTGTTTGTAAGCCGCTTTGGGATTCATTTGAATTAAAATCGGCATAGCATGACAACAAATCAATCAGGTATTGCTGGATTACAACACCCATCATTCCTGTCCATTGGCCATGATGTCTGGGGCTAGGGGAGTCAAGGGCCACAGGTTCCCCATCCCTGCATTGCAGAAACTCTCCGATGGTAAGAACTGGCTGACAGTGAAACAAACTGTCCTTCACTGGAGGTATTTAAACAGAGGCTATATAAGTCGAGACATGATTGAAGATCCTGCCTTGAGAATAGTTGGTTGGACTAAATGACCTCTGAGATCCGTTCTACCTCTATGGTTTAAGCAACATGACTGTGTCATTGGATTCGTGGGAGTGGAGGCCCTCGGGCTCCATCCTGCCACCTGGTGCTTAAGCTCACACCTAACAAGGCCACCAGGAACACGGGTGGCGCTGTGGGTTAAACCACAGAGCCTAGAACTTGCTGATAAGAAGGTCGGTGGTTTGAATCCCTGAGACGGGGTGAGCTCCGGTTGCTCGGTCCCTGCTCCAGCCAACCTAGCAGTTTGAAAACACGTCAAAGTGCAAGTAGATAAACAGGTACCGCTCCAGCGGGAAGGTAAACGGTGTTTCCGTGCACTGCTGTGGTTCGCCAGAAGCAGCTTAGTCGTGCTGGCCACATGACCCAGAAGCTGTTCGCCAGCTCCCTCAGCCAATAAAGCGAGATGAGCACTGCAACCCCAGTCGGCCACGACTGGATCTAATGGTCAGGGGTCCCTTTACCTTTTAACAAGGCCACCAGGAGCAGGGCATATGTTGACAGTGCACTTCACCCACAGCTACACATGCACTGTTCCTGGATATGCATGGCTGATGGGGGGTACCTGACCCCCCATTCTGGCACGGCTAACAGGGCATTGATAGTTGTGTGCATATTTAACACCTGAGCACGCCTGCACAGGTGTGAAGCCTCTGCACCCCACCTGGTTTTCTGTGCATTGCTGTAGGATGTGACCTAATTATAGCCCTGCAGCCTAAAATACTAGAGTCATTTATCTGGGAGAAAATCCTACTTAATACAACTTACAGTACAGTACTTCTGAAAAGATGGGAATAGGATTTCACTGTTAATGGGCCTCTGCGTTTCCTGCAGGATCCAACAGATGGTGATATTGCATAAAGAATACTTCTCCATCTACTAATGCTCCTACATGTAATTAAACACCCACTAATTTTGGAATTGTTATAATCATCCACAATAGTTCCTGGTTTGAATGAAACCATCACTCCAATGCATTAGCCAGAATTCAGTAGCCACACTCTCTGAGCCTCTTACAGTTGTAGGTAGGGAATAATACTGACCAACCTTACAAAGACGTTGTAATGATTACAGCTAGATAAATGTGAGGGAAATGTGTATTACATACATACACTTTACAGGCTGCGATATAATCAACATTCTTAAGAATTAAACAAAATTTTAAAAAAAAAGTGCTATACAATTATAAAATCACCAATCACTATACAACAGAGGAAAAGTGACTGTGCAAAACAATTTAAACTGAGGACAGAAGAGTAAAATCCAGACAGCTACAACAGCATAAAGCAATAATATAATTTTAAAGGCCTGGGGAAATGAAAAGGGAAGTGCGGAAAATATAGTAAAGTATTATTTATTATTATTCATTGTAAACATTTTTATCCTGCCTTCAGATGAAAATGTTCACAGAGCAGTTGAGTGCACTGCAGAGCTTGCTTCAAGCCAGCACAGTTTGGGCCAGTTGGCAAGGCTCAGGAAACTGGGGGGGGAAGGATGTCTCTTTGCGCGGATCTGCCCGCCTCGCCGTCCGACATCTTGAGCTGACCGAGCTGTTTACTTTGCACAACGGAAAGCCCGCGCCAACGTCGCTTCCTCTTCCTGCTTTGCAGGCGCTGCAAGGGAAGCTCGGGAGGGGAGGGCGAGACGCCAAGGGGCCGTCCGTGCCTGCCCCTCCCGTCCTCCGGCCAGCCCACCTAGCTCGGGTCGCGTTGGGAAGTCGCTGGGAGGAGGAGTCCAGCTGGCGGAGCGGGAATGAGGCCTCGCTCCTGTCCAGAGAAAGGGGCAGGTCGCTTTGACACGGGTCTTCGGCAGCTGCCCCTATGAATCGGGAGCGGAGGTCTCTGCGGGACTCAAAGCCCACGGGGTAAGTTTGCAGATCCTGTCGTTGGTGTAGCAGACAGGCAGAGGCCGCGGAATAAGCTGGCGGGTGGCGAAGCTCTTGAGTGCTTCGTAATTCCCTTTTAATCGGACTTTTACTCGCTGTAGGATATTGATTTTCCGAAGCAGCCCTCCCACCTCGGGACATTAGTTTTCCGTTGCTGTACAGAGGCGCGCACGGCATCTTTTGCTTTGGACCACTTGGATGCACTTCCAGCGCAAATGCTATCCATTCACCGTACTACGTAGGCTTATTGGGCTGCGAGTCCCGAACGATTGCAGTGAGGCTTAGCTTCTATGTAAGTGTGGGCAGGGTTTTACTCTATGGAAGTTTCACGTGCATCTTGATGGGCTGGGGCTTCCTTCCAAGTAATATAACCAGTCCTATCTGCCAGGCATAAAATACGTGTGTAAAACCCATACCTAAAGCTATTGTATATAAATTAAATAAATAAATAAATAGTAATAGTTCACCTATCTCTATATTTTTCCTCTTACCAGGGAATAAAATAGGTTGTAGAATAATTCTCCCACTCAATTTAGTCTGAATTTGTCTAATGTCTGAGAAAGTGTTCTGTCAAAACAGGTTTTACTTTTAGATTTAATGAGAGTCTGCTGTTTTTGCATCAACCCACATTTATAGTAGCTCTGCAGTGGGTGTCCAAAATTGTAAGTTCTTCTTGGACCAGCAACGACCAGCCCTGTATATTCCTTTCATATCTGCATTAGGCTGCTATTCTAAGGTTACCAGACACCCCCGTTTCCCGGGGACAGTCCCCAGATTTACAAATCAGTCCCCTGACAAAATCCTATCATTCTGACTCATTTCAGAGTGAAGTGTCCCCAGATTCATTGAAAAAAATCTAGTAACCTTATGCTATTCACCAGCATGATAAAGACCACTTGGAGTACCCTGTGAGTGACCTTGTGGGCATGTCTGTACAAGCTTTTTATGTTGGTATTGGGTGAATGCAAACCCCTTCCTAATCCCATAGTGCAATCTGGGAATCTCAATAGAAAAGAGAAAGGAGTGATACTGATGGGTGAAACTGTATCAGGAAGGAAGATCTTCTGTTCTAAGGAACTGCTTGCCTGCACCCCAGTTTTGCTCTAAATCTGGACTCTAATACAGAATTCTGCAACACTTATATTTATATTGCAAGTTTCTAGCCCTCCAGATTTCTGGCAAAAGTATCTGAAAATAGAGTGATGTGCGACAGGAGTAAATTTTGCAATCAAGGGTGTTTTTTAAAATAAAAATTATATGATGCTCATAACTTATTCCTCAAAACACCTAATTTTGTACCACACTGCACCTGGCTTAGAATACAGTGGCACCTCCGGTTACAAACTTTATCTGTTCTGGAAGCTTGCAACCCGAAACTGCTCGTAACATGAGGCGCGCTTTCACTAATGGTGCCTCCTGCTGCTGCCGCGCTGCTGGTGCGCGACTTCTACTCGCATCCCGGGGCAAAGTTCACAATAAGAGGACCTACTTTTGGGTTAGTGGAGCTTGTAACCTGCAGTGCTTGCAAGGAGGACGGTACGTAACATGAGGTTCCACTGTACATGTTTCTGTTTCTTATCAAATAAGAATAGTGCTTTAGTTAAAATGAAGAGCTTCTTGGATGAACTTTCTGTATACCAACTTGCAAATTGTTTACTATACTGATGGTTACATGAGAAGGTGAGGTCATTGAATATGATGTTGTCTCAAACATTCTCTGTGTTTTTCTGTTTTCTTAATGATGAATAAATGCACAATGGAGAGCCAGTGTGGTGTAGTGGTTAAGAGCAGTAGTCTCGTAATCTGGGGAACCGGGTTCGCGTCTCCGCTCCTCCACATGCAGCTGCTGGGTGACCTTGGGCTAGTCACACTTCTTTGAAGTCTCTCAGCCCCACTCACCTCACAGAGTGTTTGTTGTGGGGGAGGAAGGGAAAGGAGAATGTTAGCCGCTTTGAGACTCCTGAAGGGGAGTGAAAGGCGGGATATCAAATCCAAACTCCTCCTCCTCCTCCTCTTCTTCTTCTTCTTCTTCTTCTTCTTCTTCTTCTTCTAATGGTATAGCAATCTGGAAGATATTTAGTGTGATACCATCAAGCAACATTTTTTGCCATGCCACTTTTGCACATTTCCCCATGCCTTAGTAATTTTAATTACTTATTTTTTCCAGTTTAGACAATGAAGATAGCCAGACAAACAGGCCCTGCTACTTGGAACCTTGGATCGTGAATCTTCTCCTGGAGTACAAGGATTCTGAAGCCAGAGAAGAGGGTCAACTTGGGCATGTCCTGAGGGTATATTCATGTGACTTTTTGAGCAGTGATGAATGGGGAACTCTTAATTTTTAAAATAAAATAAAATTCCATACTCCCCTTCCTCTAAGGAGCTTAGAACAATGTCTCCACCCTCACTTTTCTCTTTACAACAACCTTGTGAGGCGGTGCTTCTCAAGCTATCTTGAAGTGTCCAACCCAACTTGGGCTGTGGTGAAGTTACCATGGACCAGTAGCTAATGGTTCACAGACCTCCCCCAGTCCATGGACCACCACTTTGAGTGGTTTTGCTCTGAGGTTCATTAGGCAGAGTGAGCGAGAGAGAGAGAGAAAGACTGACACAAAGCTTCATAGCAGAGTGGGGATTTGAACCTGCGTGTCCCATGTCCTGATTATACACTCTTACACCACATTAATGTGGACATAATTGATGCTTCTGCTGCTCCTGAGGCAGTGGCTATGTTCTGCCTTCTGAATCCAGAGGAGACCTTTTGCTTGAGCATAAGAGTTGCTTTATATTAGAGCAATCTCATGCATGCTTGCTCAGAAGCAAGTCCCTCTGTGTTCAATGGAGCTTACCCCCAGATAAATGAGGATAGGATTGCAGCCTATGTGCTTTATAGCCGGAGCTGCAATGTTTAAGTTGGTTGATCAGTTAGATCAATTACAATAGTTTGATTCACTAAAATGGTGCCCCTGTTTAGTTGGGAAGCAGATTGAAGTCTCCCCCCTTCCCACCATTTTGTCTTTTAATACAAGTACTTGTAAAGATTGGAAGTCAGCACATACCAGCTTAGAAGAGAGTTTTTCTTCTTGTTAGGAGACTGATCTTTTTAAGATGATTCCTTTTGCAACAGGAGTATTCATCCTCTGAAAAATGGGAAGTCCCCTGCTCCCACAACTATTGCTTTTTTCTCATATGCAGATCTAAATTGCCATACTGTGACTTTCAAAACTTTGTGGGTCTCCATATCTTCCTCATCCTGCCCCGGCTCCCCCAAAAAATGAATGAAAGACTCTAGAGTGGCTTGGTCCCTATTTTTAATATGTGTGGGAAATACCTGACTTCTTTTCCTGCCTTATCTCCCAATTTATTGCTAGGTTCTAAATGAAACAAAGGCTCTAGATCATGATGAGCAGCTTCCAGCAGCTATTCTGTGCGTCGCAGATGGGCATCATTATATCCAAGTGGATGTTACAGCCAAAGCTGTTCAGATGACAAAATGGTAATTTTTACACTTTATGTATGAACTACATTTATATCTCAGCTTTCCGTCAATAGGCTTAAGGTGGTGTACATAGTTCTCCTCACTCTACATTTCATCCTCTGAACAACCCTGTGAGGTACCTTAGTCTGAGAGACGGTGAGTGGCCCAATGTTGTCCAGTGAGCTTCCTGGGTGAGAGGGGATTTTAACCCAGGTCTCCCAGGTCCTAATCATCAAATTTGCCAGGGTGAAATTGGTGTTTGGGTAAACAGCCTATTATAGGGAACCTGATAGAGTAGCAATAAATACTGGTGATTCCAAACTGCTCTCCAGCCTTGTTGCTATCTTGCTGAGCTTGTGGCAAGCACTTAAGAAAAATGGAAATGTTTTGAGGGTCTGTCACACAACCTTTAAAAACAAACTGAATAGTCTAAAATTAAAATAATATTCAAACAAAAAATAAAAAGTATTAAAATAAGCAAGGGAGACTTTGGGGAGATAGATTACAGTGTTTTAATAATATTAATTTGGAAGATAATTACGGTATTTTATCTAATTATTTTACTAAGCAGTACACTAAAGGTAAAGGTACCCCTGCCCGTACGGGCCAGTCTTGACAGACACTGGGGTTGTGCGCCCATCTCACTTAAGAGGCCAGGGGCCAGCGCTGTCCACAGACACTTCCGGGTCACGTGGCCAGCGTGACAAAGCTGCATCTGGCGAGCCAGCGCAGCACACGGAAACGCCGTTTACCTTCCCGCCAGTAAGCGGTCCCTATTTATCTACTTGCACCCGGGGGTGCTTTCGAACTGCTAGGTTGGCAGGCGCTGGGACCGAGCAACGGGAGCGCACCCCGCTGCGGGGATTCGAACCGCCAACCTTTCGATCGGCAAGCCCTAGGCGCTGAGGCTTTTACCCACAGCGCCACAAGCGGTACACTACAATGCATAATTCTTAAGAAAAACTAATTAAAATGGTCTCATACTTCTCTTCGTTGTGCTGATGTGGATACATTGCCAGTTTAAATTACTAATCAGTTGTTTTATGGAGGTCAGTGACTTCATCATCCAGTGTTAAAGCAACATCTCTTTGGTGGCCCAAGTAACTGGATTCTTTCACTAAATTGTGCAAGATTCTTTCTCTCTCCCCTCCCCCCCCCGCCAGGTTGAAGGATTCCAAAAGGCTACTGTGTGAATCAGCACACACTCCACTTTTCCCTTGTCCCATCATAGCTTCCACAAACCAGAGGCTTAAGGCATAAAGCTGTATCCTCTGTCAGTCCTGATCAGTAGCTAATCCTTAGGTTAGCTAGCTTTTAAATGAACACTGCCATGGGCCTTGCTGCAATAGATTTCTGAGAGGCTTAGGTAGTGGTGACTTTCCTGGTTTTATCTACAGAGCACCTTGCTTTGGTTAGAGACCCTTGTTATGGTTCCTTGTGTTTTTCATTTTTATTACTGCTTTGGGATTTTAAACCACTTTTAGGCTTTCTCTTAGAATTATGTGGTGTATAAATTTTATGAAACATGTACATTTTGTATGTGCATGTACAAAAGCTAGCACATTAGCAATCTGCATACCATTCTGTGCCAAGCAATCTAAAATTCTGTGTTACAAAATCTACCAGAAGTCTCATAATGCAAGAATTCCATTTTAAAAATTAACTTTAGACCTTTCATGCATTCTTCACTTTTTAAGACACACAAGAGAACCTATGGCAGACAACCAGTTGTTAATTTCTATTTGCAGAGTATGTAGCATGGAAGAGTAAATTCCATAATATTTCAGGTCCTGCATACATAGTTACTCTATTCACTCTGAGACAGTGTAAGTTCTGTTCTTAGAATAATTTTTGCAAACCGATTTGTGCACATTTGCATTTGCACACTGTTGGCAAACTTCATTCTGCACTTTCCACATGGGCTTTTGTAGAACTTGAAAGATCTCCCCACCTGAGCAATGTAGTGTGAGGAGGGAGCGACATATGGATGAGTGATGAGCAATATGTGTTCCTAGCTAAAGGAAAGTAAGGACTACATAATCTGGGTCACACAGAGCACACAAGCGCACTACTTGCATGATTATATTATTTTACTGTATTTTGATGTAAACTACCTGCAGCCTTTGAATGATGATGTACAAGTATTTAAAAATAAATATATTCTCGAAACATATATTTGCTGTTATCTACAGTCTTTGTTTTTGGATTTCCCTTTTTTAACAACAGAAGCTGAAAGTTTCAGTATTCTGAGGAAATGAATGGATTCTTCCAAATTTTGCTTGGAATTGCAGCCTTTTAGACAATGTGGCAAACCATTGGGCATGGCTATCAAGAGAGGCAATACATGTTTCTTTCTTTCTTGTTTTAGTGCTCTACCCCAGTCTGGATTTTCCAGTATTGTTGGCCAGTTCATCATCCTGCAGAATTTTAGGGTTTGTTTTAAAGAAGAAGCTAAAGTGGTAAGGCACATGAATATTTATTATTTAATTTATTATTGTTTATACCCCATGCATCTGGCTGGGTTTCCCCAGCCACTCTGGGTGGGTTACAACATATCTAAAAACATAAAAAACCCAATCCGTAAAAAACTGCATTGCCACCCTCTCCCAGTTATCTACAGGTAAGTCCTATCCATGCTCAGCTGAACCTGGGCAGTCAAGATCGCGATTATACTGAGTTTCTTACGGTGGGAAGGAGTCTAACCATTTAAAACTGAACGTGACTAGAATCTTTGCACTCAGTGCTCAAAGGTCAGGCGTGCAACCAGTGAGCACAGAGACACTGAAGCCTTACGGCTTGTGTGTATTCTCACACCACACTTTTAGCTCACATGCATTCACCCAGATGCCTCTAAAGGACTGTTGGTTTTAGGAAAGTCTGCTGCCTACCATGGGATTCTGCCACTGAGGTAATAGGAAGCTGGGCCTGCAGGATATCAAATTATTAGAGAATTTACCGTATTTTTCTATGTATAAGACTATGCTTTTTTGCTTTTTAAAAAAGGCAAAAATTGGGTGTCGTCTTATACATGGATAGTGAATGCAGAGGCGGGATGTGCGATTAATGGCAGTAGCAAGCAGGAGATTGGCAGTGGCAATTCGGTGGGCGATTGGTGGCTGCGGCAAGACTTGACGGTGATTGGCTGTGGCTGTGGCAATTGGGCAGGCGATTGGTGGCTGTGGTGAGGCAGGCGATTGGCGGCTGCAGCAAGTGGGCGGGTGGGCTGTTGGTGGTGGCAAGCGGCAGACAATTGGCGACTGCGGTGAGGTGCGATCGGCAGTGGCTGTCTTGTGCGATTGACAGTGGCGGGCAGGTGGGTGGGCGATTGGTGGAAGTGACTTCCCCCACCTCACCAAAAAGCTAAACAACTTAATTTCTTAATTTTGGGTTTAAAAAATAGGGGTCATCTTATACATGGGGGTGTCTTATACATGGAAAAATATGGTATTTCCCCATATTTCTTCAGTGATGTTCATTTCTAGCATCTTTTGCCATCTTTGTTGGAATTAATTCACTTTATTTTCTTTACTGGTGATCAGTAAAATTTGCAGAATTTGTTGGCCAGCTTGCTCACCAGAGGAAGACTGATTCTGGCCCAACTGAACTGGCTGCCAATTAGTTTCCTTCCCAATTCAAAGTGGTGGTTTTGACCTATAAAGCCTTAAACAGCTCAGGACCACAGTACCTCAAGGACTGCCTCTCCCCATATAAACCAACCTGGATTCTGTGACCCTCATCTTTCTTTGTGTGCCTCCCCAACCAGAGGTCTGGAGGGTGGCAACACAAGAATGGGGCCTTTTTTGCAGTGGCTCCCCATTTGTGGGATGCTCTCCCTAGGGAGGTTTCAGCCGGCACCTTCATTACACCCCTTTAGGCACCAGGTGAAAACGCTCCTCTTCAGCCAGACCTTGGGCTGATTAACATCTTATACTGTCTTTTAAATGTGTTTGTGGGAGCTGGTGGGGGGGGATGAGGGATATTGGTTTGTGGGTGGGCAGGGTTTGGTTGTTATTTTTATTATGTATTTTGTGTATAGTGCATTTGTATGTTGTGTAATAAAATAATAAATAAATAAAATGAAACACCTACCATTAATCAGTTTAAATCTATGTACAGTAATTGGATTGCAGCCTCAATTTCTTTACCAAAATTGCCTTTGTTTCCTCTGACCCGACCTATGATGAACAAAAATGTCGTTGACATCACCTCAGGTTCTATTATGAGCCTAGAAAGCAGGTGCTTTAGAAAGAAGTAGTCATATTTACAAGAATCTAATACACCACCAAAATCTAATGTGCACCTCAATTTTCAAAACCTTGAAACCAAAAAAGTATTTGCTGGCGATTGAAAATGTGCCATCAAATCAAATGTGCACCTTAATTTTGCAAAAAAATGTGCACATTACATTCCAGTAAATACGGTACTTAGAATCAGGTGCAGCTGCATTGCCTCACATAAATTGGCGGGAAAACATGTGAAGGCCTCAGCCAGCCTCCACAGGTTGGCTTGTATTTTATCTGTGGTATTAGGGTTCATCTGCTCCTCAGAAGTTCTGCTAGGATAATAGTCAGGGTGTGACTCTTGAGTTGGTTGACTTTTCTCCTGATGCAGAAGGCTGTCTGGCACAAACCTTTGTCTGATTTGAGTTTGTCAGCAGTCTGAGTGTCTGCCATCTTTAAGGCAGAAGAAGTATCATTGTGAGGTGACTTCTCCCACCTCCTTTTTAAAAATTGATACAGCATTATAGTCTTGGGAAAGCACACTCTCTTAAGGTGAGTTTGTGAGTAGTTACGTCCTGAAAATGGGGGTGGTTGTGGTGAAGCATAAGTTTCCAATCTCCCTCTGGCCCTGAAAATGGTGTTTTTTGTGTCCCCCCCCCCCCCCCGTGACTGCAATTTATTTTCAAAGTTTTAAATGTTGAACCTGAAGATGGTGTTGAACATGTCACTATATTTCAGCCTAACCCACCTCATGAGGTTATTGAAAACTTAAATGATACTTGTTAAAGGAAAGGCAAGTCTTTATCTTAATAACAGGGAACTCATTACAGTGGTGCCTCGCAAGACGAAATTAATTCGTTCCGCAAGTCTCTTCGTCTTGCGAGTTTTTCGTCTTGCGATGCACGGTTTCCCATAGGAATGCATTGAAAATCAATTAATGCGTTCCTATGGAAACCGCCTTCAGACCAGGTCCAGGGACAGTCTGTCCCCCGACCTCTTCTGAAGGCTGGGGGGGGGGGAACAAGGGCTTTTCTTCCCACCCCCAGCATTTTAAAAAACCCCGGGACAGCGGAGGACTTCTCCGCTGTCCGGGGCAATCTGAAAATGCTGGCGGGCGGCATTTTAAAATCGCCCCGGGACAGCTGAGGACTTCTCCACTGTCCGGGGCGATTTAAAAGCCCCTGGGAAGGCAGGCAGGGGGGAACAAAGACTTTTGCCCCCCGCCGGCCTTCAGAAGGTGTTCCCTCCCCACCGCCCGGCTTCGGAGCATCGTTCCGAAGCCGGGCGGCGGGGGGAGGCGTTCCCGCCCCACCGCCCGGCTTCAGAGGAGCCTTCCGAAGCCCGGCGGCAGCGGGAGGAGGTGTTCCCGCCCCACCGCCAGGCTTCGGAGGAGGTCCGAGGACAGTGGGGAAGACGCGCTGCGCTTCCCCGCTGTCCCGGAGATTTCCCTATGGGCTGTCGTCTTGCAAAGCAAGCCCATAGGGAAATTCGTTTTGCGAAGCGCCTCCAAAACGGAAAACCCTTTCGTCTAGCGGGTTTTCCGTCTTGCGAGGCGTTCGTCTTGCGGGGCACCACTGTATTTATTTACTTATTGTTACCATTTTGTGGGTAGATTTTTCTCGCCTAAGTTTCTTGTGAATAGGCCACATTTATCCCATGAACCTGAGGGGCAAAGCTAACATGTGAAGGATCCTTTATTGTCCCAAGTGGTATTTTGTTGGCACAGCTTATATGGGACACAGGTTGGTCTTGAGCAGCTCACATGGACAGTTACATTGTCCCGAAGCAAGCCTATATTGGCTGGAGAGAGCAAGGAGACATTTGCATTTTGTAATTCCCCCCCTCCCTACAAATCTTACGCTAATTAATATTAATGGACTGAAGGCTGTCTTCTTTTCCTATCATCTCTCATTCTGTATTATGCTGTGGGAGCATAATATGATTAAATTTAGGGAAAGCCAAGAAGGGGGCTTTTGGATTTTGTTAAGGGCCCTGCTATCTGTTCTCTCCACCTCCCACCGCTCCCTGCATATCATTCAAACAGGTGTTCTAACTCTAGGGGGTTTAATGTGTCTTTGGCCCCCTCAGTATTTGTTGGAAAGGAGCTGGTTCCCCTTGATGTTGAGGGGCCCCAGCGTGCGTCATGCATGCATGTCACATGCATTGTGCATCATGTGTCGCAGCTTCAGTGGCCAAAGCGCTCAACCTCCTCTAGATGGTGCAACGTCACACATGATGCACACTGGGCCCCCTCAGTCTTGGGGGCAACTTGACACCTCTGCATTCAAGTAATAATTCAATCAAATTTGGGAACATTATGTTGTTCTTATATTGGACTGAATACTCATCCAGGCACAACATACCTAATTCTGCCTTTCCTTCACTTTCAGGAGGATTGTCGATTTTACCTTGTACTTGATTGTTTCCGAGTGATGCCCATGAAGCGGAGGGAACGGAGGCAGCAAGACTGGTGAGACTTTCTCTGGGCTTTGTTATGAGCTTGATGTGTGAATTTACATGGAAGAAGGTTGGCTAGAAAACGCTTAGATGAGTCTTTATATGAGTCTGCTTGAGTTTGCATCACATTTTACTTAAGCTTGGTAAATTAAACTGACTAGGGGTTGTGAGAACTGTAATTGAGTATTCAGAGTGCTCCCCATTCTTGCTCTAGCCTATGAATTTGCCAAATTACTTTATTACGAAGCAGTTCTGTTTATTTCAGAATATCAAGTGTCCCTAGAACTTCATAACTAAATGCCATCATTTTACTGGCAATCTATAAGGACTGACAAAGCTTAAGTATGTTTGAGAGACCAAGGTTGAGGTTTTGTGAGCAGAATGAATTGGTATGTGTCCTTCCCCAACAGTCTTATTTTGTTAGAGCCTTACTACCTGTGATGTGAATGAGGTGGTTAGCAATCGTATTGTGGCTTTTAAAAATTTAAGTGCCAACCCAGAGGTGCATGTATGGTTTTATCTCAGAAACTCCAGGTATGGTGAGGTGTATGGTGTGGGAAGGTTCAAATCTTCTACTCCCAGCCACAATTTAAATGAAAATAGCCTCTGCTGCATACCAATTTATATTTGGGGAAAATGTTTTCATTAGCGTCCTGTGTAGTTAGGCCCTTACCTCTTTTAGTTCAGTGCTGCAGCTTTCTCAAATTGTCAAAGAAGGGGATTTGGAAAGATGACAGGCAGTGTACCCTGGAGGCAGCCATTCATTTTTGAGAGAATTGCTACTTAGTGATGTTTTTGTTACTGGAAATTGAAGCTGCAAATTGGTTGTTTTTAAAAATGAAAATAATAATAATTCTCCAAGTGGCTTTGGTAACTTTTGATGGGCTTGGGATCTACCATATTCAGAAACTAAGAGTATTCTGTAATTTTTCATATGATCGGTCAGGTTTCGAAATCCATTCTTTAATCCATTTGTTCTTCTGCTCTGAGAAGCTTAAGTGGTAACTTTGGACTATGGTGAAAAGCTGGGAATGCTAAGATGTCATCTTTTTATAGCAACCGGGAGCCCTCAGTACTGGAGAAGATAAAGGAACTGTGGCAGTAAGTACATGGTCCAACAGTTGTTTCTTCATGCTTAATATGTGAGTTAGCTTAAGATAGCAGTGGAAATATTCTATGTGGCTTACCAAAACACGTTTCAGGTTCTGTTTTGCACATATTAGTAAGGTTTTTGTTTTAGAACAGTCAGAGCTCAAAACTTCAGGTTCTCAGTACAGAAAGGGCTATTGTGAAGATAACATGGAATAACCTTCATGGACACCACTCTGAACTCCTTGGAGAAAGGATAGTGCAATGAACAGCAAGATATATTACTAGAATTGATCGATAGTTCTGTATGTACAGACAATAACTTTTCACTAGATGATGATATAGACTCTACTATATAGGAATCGTCCATAGTCCACACATTAGTTTTTATTTCTCTTGTTTCAAATGCCAAATTTTGCAGTAGAACATGTTTGTAAGGAAAATTATTAGGAAGCTAATAGTCCCTTAACTGAGATATTTACTTTCTTGTAATCAATCCAGAAGTAGAGAAAGAATGAGCTGTTCAGAAAGAAGGAAGGATTTACTGTACTAGCCATTTCTAAGATGTCATAACAAGTATTTTGGGATAGGGATGTGCTAAAATGTCATCCTTAGAGTGGATCAAACTGGGTCAGATAAAATCAATTAACAGCAAAATTTGATTCAGACATAAAAAGGAGGTTGTTTGAAGGTTTTGCAAACCCATTGCCATTCTTAACTCTAGGTTCTATTTTGTTTGTGTCTTTCAGGAAAAGCCTTGCTCTCCAGCCCTGGTCCAGCTCAGGTATTGTATAGTGAGCATTGGACGTTTCTAAAGGGAAATCCTAGTGTAACCTAATAGAAGGGGCTGGTTGGTATAAGATTAATTAAGTCTCCATTTCATACTTGCATCATGCAGTACTGCAAGCCCGCAACCTATGTGGAACTGCACATAAATGACAAAACACATAAAGCCAGGAAGACCTGTAAGAAGCCATAAAAAAAAAAGTTTTAAAAACCTCTTCCCCTTGCTTCCGGACCACTTTTCAGATCAACTCCCATCATTCTCAGACCACCCCCACTTGCTCAGTCAACCTTCCCCACACATTCCAGATGACTTTTGCTCACTTTCAGGTCACTTTCCCCTTGCTCTCCATGCAATTGCTAGACCCTTTCTCACTCTGATTCTCTGAAGGTGCCCAAACACTCTCCCAGGTGACAGCAATGGCAGATGGGATTGCCATCTGTTGTTTCTCTACCACATTTTGATTTAACCCTATTTTTCCTGTGGTTTTCTGATTTATTTGTTTATTTGTTTATTTTTTGGTCACCTGCATAAGGTTGTGATTGCATAAGTAAAGTGAGTGTAAGTTTCAGGCTTACTGTAAGTGGTTTTTCTGTCCCTTATTGCCTTAACAGAGAATTGATGGGTGTTTGCATTGCATAGCTCTGTGTCACTTTGATTTATTTATTCCTAAGATTTCTTTCTTGCCCTTTACCAGATCCCAGGGCAGGTTACAACAATATAATACACAATTGTAAAATAAATAAAAACATTACAGTTCTAAGAATGGGTAAAACTGTTTTAGCCAGATTAGTATACATTCAACAAAAGAGGTGGATTCCACTAAACAAAATCCCTTGTCAGTGGACAACGGTGCATCTGGGCCACTTACAGCAGAGGACAAACATTTTGTAATCTGCTTTTAGATAGCAAGATTACATCCTGATTTATGTGTTTTGCTGACAGCAGAAATTTTCACCTTGTTATTGCCAGAATATGTTTACCTTGGATCAAATTACAAAAAGACTGATGCAAGCATATTTCTGACTAACTTTTAAAATTGGCCTAGTGTTGTAGGCATCTGTTTCATTTTCATTTAGCTCTAATGCGAAATGTTATGGGACTCTTGTTCCAAAGCTAACACCCTATTTTACTGTGCACATTTCCTTTTCCTGTAAAGAGCCATCATCTGTTTCTGAAGTACTGCAGGAGATAAAGCAGGATCGACTCAGTACTTTAAAAGAAAATGCCAAGGATTGTCTCAGTTTATTGAACCCCAGCAAGCTATTGGATTCTGAGCAGTTGGCTGTATATCCTGACACCAAATGGCAGGTGGAACGCAAGCAAGATAAGGTCTGTTCTCTGTTCTGCCTGTGACATCTCAACTGAAAATCACAGGGATGGGGTGTGTGGGTGTGATGGTTGAATGGGTAGATAGATGATGGAAGAATAAAGAATAAAAAATACAGATCAAAACTGATAAAACCTTCATCCCTGAAAGTAAAGCAGATGTCAGGTTTTTTTATTTCTCAGATCAGTGGATCTGGTAGAATTTCCATACTGGCTGTAAATGGCTGAGATTTGCTCACCAGGGTCCCTTATTTTCTATTTTATTGCACAATTATGTAATTGGTAAGATTTATTGGCCTGTTAAGCATTGGCTGGGTCTGCGTGGATCTGTTGTGCTATGCAGGGAAGCAGAAGTGGAGTAACAATTCTGATTTCAGGTTCACAAGAATGTCTTTGCCATCCCAGCCAAGCTGTTAACGATCAGTGCAGAAAATGAAGCATTACTTCACAAGTCCTACCTACCAAGTGAGTGCCAGAGTGCTGGGTGAAAGATTACCTTACTTAAGGATGGAGCCTTCCTTATGCTGTTGGGCCCATCAGCCCCAGGCAACATGGTCAATAGCTAGGGGTTGTGAGAACTGTAATTGAGTATTCAGAGCGCTCCCCATTCTTGCTCTAGCCTATGAATTTGCCACATTACTTTATTACGAAGCAGTTCTGTTTATTTCAGAATATCAAGTGTCCCTAGAACTTCATAACTAAATGCAGCATTTTAATGGCAATCTATAAGGACTAACAAAGCCTAAGTATGTTTGAGACACCAAGGTTGAGGTTTTGTGAACAGAGAATTCTGTGACCACAACCAGGAGCTACATTTTAATACCCAAGCTACTGTAGAAGGGAGAGTGCAAGGTCTGGCTGTTTTTATTGTCCACCACTGCTATTTTTTTGCACAGAATCTCATAGTTCTTATAATCTTGCTACCATTAAAATGATTGTTATGAATTAAGGGTGAGGGCTGCTGTGAGCTGAGGTGGTGCATTTGTCAGATAAGAGGAACTGAATCTGGCCCACCCTCCACAGGCCAGGGGGACAGGCTACCAATCCCCTGGCATCTTATGATGTCAGGTGATTCAAAGTTCCAAGTTTCACAGTACTAAGATCACATATAAACCTCTGCCTGCTGTCTTTTAAAGAGAAAGTAAGAGCTTTTGGTGTCTGGTGCCTTTTTCTTCCTTGCTTCATTTTAAAGACTAGTCAAAGTGTTAAGATCGGAGATAAGAGAAATGCTGCCTAGTCTTTCACAGTCTTGTTTCCTTGGTAGGTGAAGACACCTCTTCGTCCAGCCCTTTGGGGAGGGGTAAAGTGTAATGGGGATGGAAAAGTGCTTTTGCTTGCTGCTTCTGCCTCTTGGTTTGGTTGTTGTGATATTTATGGTGATTTTCATTCCAATTTTTTACTGATGGTGTTAGTTTTTTAATGGCTGGTTCTAATACATGTCTCTTTCGGGGAGTCCGTGCTAAAAATCAGATTGTCCTTTATCTTACAGAGCCCTCTCAAGCTATTCTTGAGAGTACTCAAGATGATGAGCAAAGTACTGTATCTTTTTTCAGTGGTGAGTAGCAGTAGTTGTCTCTCTGCCTGCAAGGCCACAAAAGCGATGTATGGCTTTTCTGTTGACACAAGTGCAGCTTTCTACTTAAGGGGATATCACATTATCTAAAAGACACCTTGGTCCACAACTGAGCTCTCAAAGTCTAGAAGACTACAGTGGTACCTCAGGTTAAGTACTTAATTCGTTCCGGAGGTCCATACTTAACCTGGAACTATTCTTAACCTGAAGCACCACTTTAGCTAATGGGGCCTTCTGCTGCTGCGCCACCGGAGCACGATTTCTGTTCTCATCCTGAAGCAAAGTTCTTAACCTGAAGCACTATTTCTGGGTTAACGGAGTCTGTAACCTGAGGTAACCAGAGGTACCACTGTATTATGAAATCAGTAGTTTTACAGATAATGGTTGCTTGTCTGTATCCAAAGCTCCTACTGAGCAGCATCTCAATAATAGTCATAGGAAGTTGAATTTCATTAGGTGCCCAACTTTGTAAGCCAAGAGTGGAAACCTCTTTCTGCCTCAGTATTGCATTCCCAAGTGGGCAGTCTTCTGGGTGCCACATGCCAGTAGTTGGCAGAGCAATGGGTGTAGGGAGTTATTGTTTGTTACTATGGTATTTTTTGTGTTTTTATACTGTAAACCATCCTGTGATCCTTGGATGAAGGGTGGTATATTATTATTATTATTATTATTATTATTATTCACCAAACTAATAAATCTGCTGAGACCTTGAAATGCTGCAGCAAGTGCCCCTTGACTCAGTTACAAGGAAAGGTGACAAATGTCAAGTTCACTTGCTTATGCTTCTTAATCTATCTAATGACGTCTGGATAGTGGTGGTTGAGAGCCATGTGCTCTGTAATCTCTTCAAAACCTGACAATATTCATGCTTCATACCCATTTACTGTAGGCTCAGATACTTCTGGTGGCTTGCTTTGCTATGAGATTTTGGGATGAAACCTAATAATAATAATAATAATAATAATAATAATAATAATAATAATAATTTATTATTTATACCCCGCCCATCTGGCTGGGTTTCCCCAGCCACTCTGGGCGGCTTCCAACTGAATATTAAAAACAGTACAGCATCAAACATTAAAAACTTCCCTAAAGAGGGCTGCCTTCAGATGACTTTTAAAAGTAAAATAGTTGTTTATTGCTTTGACATCTGCTGGGAGGGCGTTCCACAGGGCAGGAGCCACTACCGAGAAGGCCCTCTGCCTGGTTCCCTGTAACCTTACTTCTCGCAATGAGGGAACCGCCAGAAGGCCCTCGGCGCTGGATCTCAGTGTCCGGGCTGAATGATGGGGGTGGAGACGCTCCTTCAGGTATACTGGACCGAGGCCGTTTAGGGCTTTAAAGGTCAGCACCAACACTTTGAATTGTGCTCGGAAACGTACTGGGAGCCAATGCAGATCTCTCAGAACTGGTGTTATGTGGTCCCAGCGGCCACTCCCAGTCACCAGTCTAGCGGCCGCATTCTGGATTAATTGCAGTTTCCGGGTCACCTTCAAAGGTAGCCCCACGTAGAGCGCGTTGCAGTAGTCCAAGCGGGACATAACTAGAGCATGCACCACTCTGGCAAGACAGTCTGCGGGCAGGTAGGGTCTTAGCCTGCGTACCAGGTGGAGCTGGTAAACAGCTGCCCTGGACACAGAATTAACCTGTGCCTCCATGGACAGCTGTGAGTCCAAAATGACTCCCAGGCTGCGCACCTGGTCCTTCAGGGGCACAGTTACCCCATTCAGGACCAGGGAATCCCCCACACCTGCCCGCCCCCTGTCCCCCAAAAATAGTACTTCTGTCTTGTCAGGATTCAGCCTCAATCTGTTAGCCGCCATCCATCCTCCAACAGCCTCCAGGCACTCACACAGGACCTTCACCGCCTTCACTGGACTAAGGAGCACATAGATAACTACAGATGTGCAGTTCTCCAGTATAGCATGAAATTTTTTAATAGGTGTTATTTGACAGGGGAAAAACATTTGTGACCGTGGATGGCTGAAAGTAGTCTCATATGCGGCCAGGGAGTCTTGAAAGGATGTGGAGATAAGATATCAAATGCCACCCCCCAAGCTACAATGCTGTGCATGTGGTTCAAAGCTATTCCATAAGCATTAGTAGATGTAACTTCAGAACCTCTGCTCTTATTTTTCCACTAAACTAATTTCTGAAAACCTGCTCTGTAGATGATATTTTGAATGATCTTGAACTTACTTTGAGGGCAGACCATGCTCCACCTTAACACAGCTTGGGAGGGGAGAGGGTAGTTCTGTCCTACTTTGGTTACACCGGCTGCCTTCTTGGAAGAGAGAATTTCTAGAATGTTTGAATGTCCAGAGCTCTTTCCCATTACTTTAACCTGACCTCAGGGTCGCCTGCACCTTTAAGAGGCCTATTTGCAGGGAAACAATTGATTGCACTCTTTTTTTTGGCAGCTGAATCTGAAAGCCCAGATGGTTCCTTAGAAAACCCTTGGGATGAAATTCCAGTAATGACTCTGTCCACCTCCAGTGGTGAGTATTCATGTTGTTGTCCTACTGCCTGTGAAGAAAGTTGTTCTGTTTCTCTTTGTACCAGGTATTTGCATCAGTGGATATTTCTTTTGGCCTTGATAGTAAAGATGAAGTATAATTGGAATTTTCAGCATGAAAGAAAGTCAGACTGTTTTATTGAAGAAATCAAATACAAATGACACAAGAAGTTAAGTGTTGATGTTTTTAATTGATATCTTGATTTATTAAAAAAAATTGTAGTTTAGGCTGCTAAAGGTTTCTGTGATTCAATGTTCTCAAGGTTTCAAAAATTAAACTTATTTATTTTGCTCCTTTCTTGCTTTCAAAATAATGAGGTTTGGGCACTATCCAGCTAAAGTTAAGTGATGTAAGTCATTTATTTTAGAAATCAATGAAACCTAGATATTCTTAACTTTGGGTGGATTATGATGTCTGAAAATTATATTCTCAATTTTTTTTTAAGAGATACTTGGGAAATGACAAGCATACTTAATTCACAGCGAAGCAAAAACATCACCATGCATCCTTAGTAGTGCAAGTATGTCCATCTTGAGTTTCTACTAGAAACTGGCAGCCGGAATAATCTGATTTTGCTGCAGCCACACTTGCTGTCTTTAAATATCATAGGTGTTAACTGGTGGTTGGTTTTGCTTGTTTTTTACATTCTGGTTGGAAACAGTGGCTAAATTGGGCTGGTCTCTTCCATGCTTCAACACTTTCTCCTTCCCAGTGCTATTTTTCTAGAAACCCTAGAGAGCTGCTGCCAGTAAGTGTAGACAATAGTGACCTAGAAGTCGGCAAATATGTCCTCTTTTTTCCTCTTCAAAATATGGCAACTCTACCATGAACACATCCCTTGTTCTCTTAGAGTAGCAATGGTGCCCACCTGAGAGGTGCTGGAACTGAGTTCCTGTGCGTTCCCTCTGAAAAAAAGCCCTGCCAACACCATAGTTCACTTCACCATCTTTCTGCTTTGTAAGATGAGACACAAAGGGCTTTTTACCCTTCTCCTACAGTGTGAATAGCAATTTGCAGAAGCCTTCCTTTACTATGCACCTCTGCTGTTCATGCCATTCGCTTATGCCATTGCTCTTGCAGGGATATGAGCAACAGGGCTGCATTATAAGGAAGTGGGCATTGCCAAAGCCTCTGACTCTGTTCATATTGAGGGTGAGAGAGTTAAATTTGTCTGTGTCTTGGGCCCAAATCTAAAATAATGAAGGAGGTTATGATCCAATCTAAATTTTGTTATTAAAGTGCCTGTGTCGGGCTTAAGTTTTGATTGAGCTGGAAAAGGAAACCACCACATTCTTCTTTGAAGCTGCTGTAAGCCTCATTTGAGTGTTTTTTTCTCCAGTGAGACAAACAGCAACTAGGGAGTTGAAAGCTAGATTGAGATAATGGGATAGGCAGGAAAGAGTCAACCCCCCCCCCCCGCCACCTGTTGTTACTTGAATCAAAATGTGAACTCTTTGTGCTGCTTTAAAGGAAACACACACACAAAAGAGAGATATCACTCACTGATCTCTTGCATCACACCCCATTTGGCTCATACTTTGAATTAGACAAGGCAGTGGGTAAAGTGTTACAGGGGAAAATGGAAAATTGGTTGCTGACCAGATGTGTAAAACCTACCTGTGGGCTAGGGCATGTTGAATTTTCCAACTTTCAAATTCCAAAAATGAGGGGTGCTAAAAAGTTGTTAACATGATTTGGGAATTCAAAAAAAATACTTTGGTTAAATAAATATAATTTTGTTTTGCTTGGTAATTAAAATGTGTGGAAAAGTGCATAGAAATCATTAGAAATGATTGCCAAGTATTTGCAGTTATACAATATATTTAATACATATTTTATATTACCTGACACTTTCAGAAGGTTAAACATCTTTTTTTGTGTTTTCCAAGAGTTTATTTGCTTCTTAATCAAATGTAGACTTGGTAAGCTAAATGTCTAATCACAAAAATAGCAGATTTGAATTTCTCACATCCAAAAGCATATTTTTAAGATTCCCCCCCCAATTGAAGAAATTTGCAAATTTTACCCACTAAGATGACATGCTCTACTGTGGCACTAAGCTCAAATTATTTATACTATAGTTGTCCTCCTGTCATGGCCTATTTGGAGCCTACATTGTCATCTAGCCAGTCAAAATCTCTTACAAATCAGGTTCATGTCCCTGTTCCTGTCCCCTTGAAATGGCAGAATTACCCACATGCAAATAGCCTTCAGAATATCGTGTAATTCTTGGTTATATTTGCAAGTAGCTGTGTATATTTTATGTTGACTTGACTTTCACAGCCATTCTTTTTGAGATCATTTGTACCAGGTTCACAGTAGCCTGCTTGTTTTCTTATATGACTTAAAAGTAGTTGTTTCCATTTTTGCTTTGGCAGACACATCTGGTATATCACACAGCCTCCCCTGCGCACAGCAGGTGCTCATGGCTAATACTGCCAGGGAAGAAGAGACTCCACGCTCCAACAGCTGCACCCCAGATTTGCTGGAACCTCGTGTTCATATGTCCCACTGTAGCTCTGGCCAGGATGCGCCAAAAGAGACTGTGTCCCCATCACTACTTCCTTTTCACAGCAGTACATCTCCCAAGGAATCTGCCAGTCAAAAATCCAGCTCTGTTGCATTGATCACTGCACGTAGTGTCAGCAAAACTGCAAATACTGATGAAACCATTCCCTGTGGCCCATCACTGAGGAATTCACATTCTCACACTAATATATGCCTTCGCTCTTCTGTCCACTCCCCAATTCAGAAAAATATCTCTCTTGGGTCCTTGTCTGAAAATAAAGAGGAAGATCATATGGCCCATTTGCAGAGGGATCAGACTTCGGTGAGAAGATCTGGGGAGAAATTCCTGGACATAAGCAGGACATGTGTGGCAGCTAAAAGGAAACAAATGACTCTAGATGAGGAGCCTACTGAGACTTTCTCTGGTCCCACATGTACCAGTCTGAAAGCCCTAAGGCAGCATACTACCACGGCCTTTCCAGAATCCAGTAATATGGAATTGGTAGCTATGAACATGTCCAAAAAGAGCCGGATAAAGGAGATGCAAGTTCAACAGCATCAGGTATCAGCCCAATTTAGAGGCACAGAGGGAGTCCTGGGAAAGGGAAGGGAGCCAGGAGCCTCAAAAGTCATCACTAGGCCAGAAGAACAGCTTGGAGTTCAACAGCAGGTAAATCTGATCTGGGTGAACAATGATGGTAAAAACCCTTTGAAACACTGGTTTATAGCCAGGATTCTCATAGTGTGAGTAGGGGCTCCCTGACAACTGTTTGAGAAAGCCTGGTCTCTTCTTTGCCCCCAATCCAAATATTGTATTTATGTTTGATTCTACCAATAGGCAGAGTGTAGAGTTTTATATTCACTTGTGCAACGTGAATGACTTTTCCTCACCAGTTGTGTGGCCTCATGGCTTGAAATCCCTGTCTCTTCCCTTCTTCCCATCCTCCCTGCAGAGAGTGGTTTGGGAAAGAAGTAGCCTGTAAATCTCAAAAGACAGAGCAAGGTAGCAAACCTGACTTCAAATTCACAAATCTGCTTCTGTTCCTTCCTGCAGGAGTATGTGAGAGGAGCCCCTTTTCATTTTACGTACATGCCACCAACATCTGAACTCTGCTCCCAAGTGCACTCTACAAGGTTAGTGTATTTCCAAGCTAGTAATACTTGAAGTGATATGGGAGACAGAGGGATTGCCCTGCATAGAGTCCAAAGGAACTGCCTACTGCAGGAACAGGAGAGAAATAACTGGGAGAAGGTAAAAGTAATTGTTCAATGACTGCTGCCTTCCATAAGATCTTGCTAATGATATACCGGTATTTTTATTTTGAGGAATATGACACAGCAGGCAAGAATGATCTGCTTATCCACCATCCTATGATCCTATTTTCACATTGTTTCCTGTTTTTGTTTTTGTTTTGCAGGATCTCAAGAGCATTGCTGGCATGGGCATGCTGGGTTTTCAACAGCACACATAAATGATAGTCTTTGCTGAAGTTCCTTGTTCCTTTCAGGTTGGATTTATCTAGTCACCTTTGCCATATTATAATGATTAGTACCTTACATATTAAAATAAATTTTTGAAAACAAATGTTTAGTATTTTAACCTTTAAAGCCCTATACGGCCTAGGACCCTCGTACCTACGGGACTGCCTCTCCTGGTATGCCCCACAGAGAAACCTACGGTCTGCAAATAATAACATCCTCAAGGTCCCAGGCCTCAGAGAGGTTAGGCTGGCCTCAACTAGAGCCAGGGCCTTCTCGGCTGAGACTCCAATCTGGTGGAATGCTCTGTCACAAGAGACTAGGGCCCTGCGGGACCTGACATCTTTCCGCAGGGCCTGCAAGACAGAGTTGTTCCACCAGGCCTTTGGTCAGGGCGCAGCTTGACTCCCTCCTCTGGCAGTCTTTACAGAACTTTAGCCTATGGTTGCCATCAATTTGATTTTAATTAATTTTATGATGTTTTTTAGAATGTTGCACTATTTTATTGTTGTTAGCTGCCCTGAGCCCGGCTTCGGCTGGGGAGGGCGGGATATAAATAAAATTTATTATTATTATTAGTATATGTAATGGCTCAAAAGAAAGGAACTGACTTCGCATGTGTGCCAGCGGTTGTAAAGCAGAGGCTATTCTGCTTTTGTCACAAGGGGATATGTTAGCTGCTTCCACAGGGGATGGCCAAATAACAATACCACAGTACAATCTTGTAGCGCATGCTGTTCCTAGAACCAATGATCAGAAAGTAAGCTGACCATACTAAATTTTTGTTCTCTAAGAGCGTAAGACCCATTTAGTCCAGCATCCTGTTCTCACCGTGGTTAACCAGGTGTCTATGGGAAGCACGCAGGCTGGACATTAGTGCAACAGCATTCTCCCCACTTGTGCTCCTCAACTATTCAGAGGCATACCAATTCCAATACTATCACCATTGCTAGTAGCCACCAATAGCCTTATTCTCTATGAAGTAGTCTAAACCCCTTTAATGCCATTCAAGTTGGTGGCCATTACTTCATCTTACAGTAGCAAATTTCATCATTTTCACTATGCACTGTGTTAGAAATACTTCCTTTTATCTGTCCTGATTCTTTCAACATTCAGTTTCACTGAATGGCCCTGGGTTTTAGTGTTAGAGAGGGAGAAAAACTTTCTCCATGCTTAATTTAGACACTTCTTTTATGTCATCATTGTCCCCCATTCATCTTTGCTTTAAACTAAGAAGCCACATATGTTGCAACCTTTCCTCAAGGGGGAGTTGTTCCAGCCCCATTCTTATTTTGCTTGTCCTTTGCTGAACCTTTTCCAATTCTACAATATCCTTTTTGAGATACAGTGAGACTAGGACAGAACACACTATTCAAACTGTGGTCACACCACAGTTTTTAATAAGAGCATTATGACATTGGCAGTGTTGTTTTAATCATTTCCCAAAGGCTCCCTAAAATGGAATTTGCCTTTTTCACAGCTGTCGCACCTGGGCCAACCAACATCTTCAAGAAGTTATCCACTACGACTCCAGTTTGGATGCCATAAGAGTGAGGTTGGGATTTTAATGCTTTCCACCAGTTTTCCTGGAACAGATAGTAAGCTGACCGGGCTGTAATTTCCTTGATTCTACTTGGATCCTTTCTTTAAAATTGGAGTTAACTTTCCAGTGTTTAGATATAGAGGCTGATCTTAGGGATAAATTAAATATTTTGGTATAAAACAAGCAAATTAAGAACTTGAGTGGATGACATGTGGACCTGTTATTTTTTTTCATCTTTAATTTCTGAGTAAGGGCTGGAATTTTATCTCTTCTCACCACTAACCTCACCACTCACCTCAAACTCCTTCCTGACAAGGTTCACGCACATGGATCTGGCCATTTGAAGACAGATGCACAACATTCATTCAGCTTCTCTGGAATCTCCTTTTTCTCCTGTAGTACACCTTTGATTCCCTTGCCATCAATAGGTCAAATTGCCTCCCTAGCAGGTTTCTTGCTCCAGTGTATTTCTTATTATTGCTAGTCTTAAGTTTTAAGCAATATGCTCTGCTTTTTTAATTCCTTCTTGCCTGCTTGTATTCTTTCGTTGTTTTAATGAGGATAAAACTTTTCTGAAAGAAGCCTTATTTCCTCCAATAGCTCAGTAGGTTAACTATGTAGGCACATTCCTGCCCTTGGTGGTACTTTTCCTTATAAGCATTATACATTGGAGCTGAGCTTGCTAACTCTAATTATTTATTTATAATAAATAAATAACCAATAAAAAGTAAAGAAACATATGGAACCTACTCCATTTAAGTTTTGTATTCATATTTCCTGTTCAGTTTCTTTAAAAAAATGAAATGAGAATAAAGAATATTGATTGCCTAAGTGTCAATGGGATATTAACAAGCTGAAATGTGTGCAGAGGGCTACCAATATGATAAAGGAAACCAAGCCTTATGAGGAACAGTTGAGGGAATTGGGTATTTTTAGCCAGGTAAAGAGGAGAGGAGATAGGAATATTTACTGTGAATAATACCTTCTTGTGTCAACGTCAGTTTTGAATTGAATTATAGCATGGGTCTGTAATTATTTTGAACATTTCCCCATTTCATTTAATTACAAAATGTTTTTTATAGCTTACATGCTTGATAAAATGAAAACAAATTTAGAAAAAAACAGCTCTCATAGAAAATATGTGCGTGCTTTTTTTCCAAAACTGAGCACAATAATTCAAATACTGTTTGAAAGTTTAAATAAAACAAATCTTTACCTTAAATGTAAAGAAAACCAGGTATTTGTGCTAGAATATATCTTAAATATACATGCAATATTTGCTTGGTAATTGATGATAAATACTGAAGAACAATAACATAAAGCTAGATTCCCCCCTGCGTTTTAGTGTGTGTCAAAGTCTATAGGAGTCTTGCAGTTTAATTCTTAAACCAGATTGTTCTCAAACTACAGAAACAGGATTCCATGGCTGTTGCTGTGTGTATCTCTTTCAATATTATTTGGGGATGGGGTGGGGCATGAGTTCCCTGAATGACTGAGGCTCGGTGAGAATCTTAATATTACAGATTTTCTACACCCAAAGCACTTGGGTGTAGTTAAACTCATAAATGATTGTGGAGAATGACTGAATCTTTCAGTGTTTACACACAGCACAGCACAGCTGCGTTTAGTGAGTTTCTCAGCACTGCAAAAACTGTCTTCACCAGCTCTTGTACAAAAAAAGTGCTTTCTGTGTGAAAATTTAACACTTGTAGTGACCTCCATGAGCAGCTGCAGGGTCCTTAAAGCAGGGAATGAGGAGTGCCTCCCCCATGTTGCTGAACTCAAGCCTCCCATCAGCTCCAGCCAGCCTGGCCAATAATCAAGGATGGTTGGAGCTTTAGTACCTACAACTTCTCCATCTGTGCTTTAAAGCATATTGGTTATGGTAAGTTGTTCCCTTTAAGATGGCATTGGGGGGGGGGGAGGGAACCTGCCTATTTTTCTAAGAGGTGATTAGTCATCTTGCAGTAGCTCTAAACAGAAGCACTGAGTTTTTGCAAGACACCTCTCGCTTACCCTTTTCATGGTACTTAAGCATCTTCTCTTTCTCCCACCTTTCTTGTACCAGCAAGACACAGATGGAGTCTGTAAATTGGAGGGAAATAAAGGCAACAGTCCTAATACCACAATAAATGAGACAAGAACAAATTCTGCTGATTTGAGTTATCATCCTCATTTAATTGTGGAACAGAGGAGCTGAAACTTCTTTATTAGTTATAACTTGCTGAAAGCTGCCAAATCACACCCTCCCCTTATGCCTCATTCATGCCAAACACCTAACTGATGCCAATGGTTATTTGCCTAGAATAGAGTTTTCCCCCCTAGGCAATACGAAGGCTATAGAAAGATATGGCAGAAGTGGAATCCTAGGAACAGAAATGATGCAGGCTAAAGGACGGAGCAAGATTGTCAATATGAGACAGACCAACCTGGCTTTGTGGCGCTTTTAACCTTTTCTGCAAACCCCAAGCTGTCCAAATTTCACACTCCTGAAAAGTACAATGCAAGGCAGGCAAGTTTAGTGTATATAAAATAGCCCCCCACCCAACCCTCCTGCTGGTGGTTCTCGGTTTCTGGCACTACACATTTTTGCATCTGCACCAGCTGCCAGCTGTATAACTTGCTGGAAATAGCCGGTTTCCTGCATACTCTGCATTTGGCTTTTCCTATGTGAACCATTAGAACACTGGGCACTTACATGAGAGTATACAAGGGTGAAAGGTGAAAAGGGGACAACCCAAACGTGCAAGAGTTTTGACATCACTTTATCTCACTGGAAACACCAGCTCTACCAACCAAGGAGCCATGATGGGGCTTGCTTGGCCCTGTGCTGAATCGCTTGCACCTCCTCAGATGGCTGTTCTGCTGCTTCAAGTTATAAGCCTGTCTTCTGTGCTCATTTGTGTGAGCTGCCATCATGCAGAATCACCAGCCACTGACTCAGTGCTCTTGTGTTGGTGACTTGGAGAGTGGCACAGCAGTTCTTTGGTCTAGGGCTGTATTTTGTGCGTTCTCTAGAGTTTGTTCCAGAGCTCGTTGCAACTCTTCTTCCATTTCTGCTTTTGGCTTTGCCTCTGTGGGTTCCTTGTTCCTTCCTTGGCGTGGAGTGCCTGCAAGAAAATCCACAACCATCCTATCAGCATAATACCAGTGGCCTTCTTTACTGCCTGCAATGAGAACCTGGGCTCCTTTGGAAGGAAGGAAGGGATATAAATTAATTCAACCAACCAACCAACCAACCAACCAACCAACCAATAAACCTAAGAGTCCATCTGGATCAGATTAAAGGCTCATCTAGTTTAGTGTTCTTTTCCCACAGTGGCCAAACTGATACTTATGGGAAGCCCACAAATGGAACATGAAAGCAGTAATACTCTCTGATGTTCCTCAGGAACTGCCTCTGCTATGGAAAGTATTGTGATTAGTACCCACTAGAACACAATACTGAAAAAGAAGTCAGATTTGGAAAATGTGAATGCAGAACATTTTATACTTAATGTAGCATCAACCATCTCTTAGATACTGCTGTCCAAAAAACAGGTGTTCATGGGGTGGGGTTGGATTATTGGCTCCTCTGTGGTAAGTGCTAGGTAATTATACCACTTGTGCCGCAATCAACAGAAGTTGAGTAATAAAGTTTGGAACCAACTTGGGAAGTTTTTATAGAAAAGTATTAAATTTGTCTATGGGGGGGGGGGAACACTGTATACTTTTTTGGGGCGGCGGGGGCGGCTGTCCTTACTTGGTGAGTCAGATGGTGTAGATGTCCCGGGCTCCAACAAGGACTTGGGCTTAATCTTCCATTTCACAATTGGGGAGCGCTGCAGACAAAGAGGAAGCTTTGCATCTGTAGGGAATAAAAGTCAGGTGAACATGTTAACCAGATTGAGAAAGAGGCCTGCTGCAGTTGAGATAGATAATGAGGCTGGCAGTTCTGTAAAATGTCACTAAGTACATTCTGTGTGTAATATTTAAGGATCACTGTACACAGTGCTCCAGCAGATGCTGTTCTGTTCTAGAGCTCTTGGCAGTGATATCCCACTTCTAGCCTCATGGCAGATGGGCTAAAGTCATATGTACATAGCAGTAGTTACAAGCTGGCAGATGAGCACAGCTAATGGACAATGGCCTTCAGAGTTCAATTCCTTGGCTCCAAGTACAGTGGTACCTCTGGTTACGAACTTAAGGCGTTCCGGAGGTCTGTTCTTGAGATGAAACCGTTCATATCCTGTGGTGCACAATTTCCATTTGCATCCTGGGACAAAGTTCGCAACCAGGAGTAGCTACTTCTGGGTTAGTGGAGTTCATAACCCGAAGTGTTTGTAACCAGAACCGTTCGTAACCAGAGGTACCACCGTAGATTTTTATTGGTATTCTTATTGCTTGTCAGTTTATGCTGTAGTAACACACTTCTGTCATAATCTTTTTATTCAAGAGAATCCATGAACCCCCAGTTTCGCATTATCAGGATATGTGGCTAGTGGCAATTCCAATGGACATGTAAGCAGTGACTTGCCTATTATTTCTTCCAAAACCTGCTTATATTCAGATCTCACACAGAGGCTTGGTGGTTTCTTTGTATCACAGTTCTGACATTCATAACCTCTTATCTTGTCCAATGGTCTTTTATACTAATGAATGTTTCACTGACCTTTCTGATTGCCTTATTTATTTTCTCCCTTTTTAATATAAGGCCATTTGGGACTTTATGTCTGCACTATCTTATTGTTGACCCTTTTAATCAACATTCAGACTGTTGCAGATTACTCACACACCCCTCAGTTTATCTGTTGCCTACACGCCTTACACTTTCTCCTATCCATATTTTTAACCCCTCTCTATTTCATTGAACTTGTAATATAGAATGAGACACAAGCTGGTGACAACCAATAAGAAGGATGGCAAATTTAAGCAAGGCTGGTGGTCCAGATTTTTTGGGCGGGGGGAATTATCTTAAAAGGTAATATTACTCTTAGCTCCATAGCTCTACTCTTTCTCCTTCAGCCATGCACATTTAACACCATAGTCTCCTATCTTGGTCCATACCCTCTCCACAAACATTTTATGAAGCAACATCATATATGATTTCTCTCTCTCTCTCTCTCTCTCTCTCTCTCTCTCTCTGTGTGTGTGTGTGTGTGTGTGTGTAAAACTTACATTCTCCCCATCTGCTGACCAGCAACAGCCTGTCTCACTTAAGGAACACTCCAGGTCCCTGGTAATTCGGTACATACCTGAGGCCCAGTGCCTATTTTAGAAAAAACTAACCCTTGCTTTCTGCTGACAGCATTTTGAGACTACTATCTAACCAGTTCCTCACACTTTGAAGTGTTGAAGACACTGTCCTACACAGTTCCCAAACCACCACAAAACCTAACCCTGGTACCTTGTATATTAATTCACCTGACTTACTTTTACTTCTAAATAGGTGGCAGGGATGAAGGCCAATCTCACTGAATCAGTGCTTAGTGGAAGAAAAAGCAATACAGTGGTGCCTCGCAAGACGTAATTAATTCATTCCGCAAGTCTCTTCGTCTTGCGAGTTTTTCGTCTTCCGATGCACAGTTTCCCATAGGAATGCATTGAAAATCAATTAATGCGTTCCTATGGAAACCGCCTTCAGACCAGGTCCGGGGACAGTCTGTCCCCCGACCTCTTCTGAAGGCTGGGGGGGGGGGCAAGGGCTTTTCTTCCCACCCCCAGCATTTTAAAAAACCCCGGGACAGCGGAGGACTTCTCTGCTGTTCGGGGCGATCTTAAAATGCTGGCGGGCGGCATTTTAAAATCGCCCCGGGACAGCGGAGGACTTCTCCGCTGTCCGGGGCGATTTAAAAGCCCCTGGGAAGGCAGGCAGGGGGGACAAAGACTTTTGCCCCCCGCCAGCCTTCAGAAGAGGTCCAGGACCTCTTCTGAAGGCGGGCGGGGGGCAAAAGTCTTTGCTCCCCCCCGCCTGCCTTCAAAAGCCTTCCGGGACAGCGGAGAAACGCGCTGCGTTTCTCCGCTCTCCCGGGAAGGCAGGCAGGGGGGAACAAAGACTTTTGCCCCCCGCCGGCCTTCAGAAGGTGTTCCCGCCCCGCCGCCCGGCTTCGGAGGAGCCTTCCAAAGCCGGGCGGCGGGAGGTGTTCCCGCCCCGCCGCCCGGCTTCAGAGCACCCTTCCGAAGCCGGGCGGTGGGAGGAGGTGTTCCTGCCCCGCCGCCCGGCTTCGGAGGAGGTCCAAGGACTGGGGAAGACGCGCTGCGCTTCCCCGCTGTCCCGGAGATTTCCCTACGGGCTTTCGTCTTGCGAAGGAAGCCCATAGGGAAATTCGTTTTGCGAAGCGCCTCCAAAACGGAAAACCCTTTCGTCTAGTGGGTTTTCCGTCTTGCGAGGCGTCCGTCTTGCGGGGCACCACTGTATAAGTCTAAAACGTTGACAGTTGTTTCTTGTTAACAAATCCAAAATGAAATGAGACTGGGAGAAGGGGATTATCTGAAAAGTACCCCAGGGCGCATGGAAGCAAGAGTTTTTGCTTCTTGCAAGAGCCACCTAGACAGTAAATTCATTCTTTAGATCATGATTTGTGCTCTGAAAGAATGCTGTGCTCTGCATGTTTACTTACGGTGCAGCTCTGCTGCACAGGCCTGGTCCCTGAGCTGTTCTTCATGAACAGACATGGCCCTCCGGTTTGCCACAGGCTTCAGACGAGATTTGGGTTTGAGTTGATTGTCTGAAAGATAGAGGGTAGGGGTTATATGCTATTCAAGCAGGCCTTGACAAATTTCAGGCGTATTCTGGGAGCAGCCACACAGAAAGTAGGTTTTGCTGTTAAGCCATATCTCCTCCAGATTTGGCCAGCCTATCACTGGCAAGCTACAAGCTTTGGATTAATTAGCTACATCCCATGCAATGTTCCAAGAAATACAAGTTTGCTGAGACAGCCAGATTACACTTTCCTTCTCCCTTGTTCCAAATGAACATTATAGCAAATTGAGACATAGAGAAAACTTGCTTCACTGTGCTCTGGCCTCTGGGATGTTGGCAGAGAAGCAAGCAGCAAGATTTTGGGAAGCAGGATTTCAATACTGGAGCCCCACTAGTACCGGAATCTACTTAACGTACCTCCAGCAATCACGTTTACGTCAGCATATGAATTCTGTAGCTCGGCAAATGCTCGTCCTTCTCCAGCATTGCTAGTCCTCCGCATAGGAAGAGGGCCTGCTGTGCTTCTCCCAATCCTGGGCAAACTGCTGCTCCAGCTCTCTTTTGCTTTCTGCTCTCTTGGGCTGGCTGGCTCTTGTACGGCAAAAGCTCTTCTTGGCGAAGAGCTGAGTTCTGAACACTTGCCCTTGAGCTCTACATTGAGTTGCTTCCCAAGAGCTTTCCAGGATAGTCTCCCCTCACTGGATCCTCCACTGGGTTCTGTACCTGTTCTGCCAGCAGCATCAGCAGGACCTAGCCGCACGGAGGGATCTGCAATACAGCACCACATGCTATCAGGTGGACCAGCATTCACACACCCCACTCTTACATGCTTGATCAGTTCTTCTGGGATGATTCTGCATCTCCAAATCATTTATTTATTCCCTCTTTATACCATTATTATTACTTTTTTACATTTTTTACATTTTTTATTACATTGGAAGGAAATCCCCCATTGTCCCATGCCTAGCTTTGGCCCTGAGCTCTATATGCAGATTGCCATGGCAAGTGTGTGAACAGTTGAAGAGACTGATCTGCTATAGCTAAAGAGTGAAAACTACAGTATTATAAAGCACCATGGAAAAGAAACTCACCAATCTCAAAGCACACCTACCTGTGGACATGGAGTATGTGCGTGATTTCAAGGGGCAAGGAGGAGATTCCGCTGAACTGTCCACAATATCCCCTAGAAACCAAACAACCACATTCAAGAAACAAGGCCAAAAACAAGGTGTAGAATGTGTTTGGGGGCATGGATTACTGCTGAAAGTTAAAGGGTTATTTATCCAAAGTGCAGCTAAACTTGTAAAAACCTAGATCCTGCTGAATGCAGCTGGAGGCTTATATGATATAATCCTTCCCTGCATGTAGAAAACTAACTAGAACTCTTCTGCTTGACAACTAGTTTTCTACATGTATGGGATTTTTTTCTATGGAAGATAGTCTGAAGGCAACTGTAATGAAGCTAAGCAGGTTTAGGTCAGGTCAGTGCCAGGGTGAGATATAGCCTGGGAACCTCATGTATGTATTACTAAATTTTGATAATGGAAAAAGCAACATATGAATGGCATAATTCCACCAGTGTGAAGTGATAAAGCTTGTGCACAGGTTAACCACTTCACTGAGAACTAGATATCGAACACCATTGCAAGCTCATTATATGTTGCATATTATCTCAAGAGAATTAGTTCTCTGTATGACAAGAGTTGCAACCCTTTTGGCTCCATGTGCCAGATTCCTTATCATAGGCCAAATTTGATATACAAGTGGGGTTAGTCACATGTCAAAATCCCTTGCCCATCTTTAATTCCCAATCTTGGAGATTTAGAGCTTGGGGCAACTGGCAAAGTCCTTTAAACATTTGAGCAAGTGGGTGCCACAGGGAGGAGAAAGAAACCTGCATTAAACATGCTCCTTTCTCCTACCCACCACCACCCTCTCAGATGTTTAAAGGGGTGGGTGGGAGAGAAGAAGCAAGCCTTTAAAAATCGGAGCAGGCAGTGGAGGGTGAGGGAGAGGAGAAATGAGCTTGTACAATGCATGTTTCTTTCACGTCCTCTGTCACTGCTCTCTTGGATATTTAGAGAAGCACTCCCTTTCAGACATACCCCACACTTTGAAACTCCAATTTTGGGGGCTTAAACAGGAATGATGGCATGAATGAACTAAGCTGTTGAGGGGGAATCAAATCTTACTGCCTTGGCTACATGATCGTGTTTCCTGCTGGGAACAGTGCACCGCCAATGCAGGATTAAACCCTCTCCTGCCCATCAGCAGATCGGCAGGTGGGTGTGGTTTTGGGAAAATAGCCTTGTGGGGTAAATGGGACCAAGTTTGGCCTGCAGGCCAGAGGTTCACCACCCTAGCAGTCAGGCTGTTGGCACCTCTGCCAGCAGTATATCCTGCTGGCCCAGTTTGAAATTTGGGAGTCATGCTGTATATCTCATAAATCTTCAGATCATTGTGGCAGGTTTGCTCTAGTTACTCACTTAGCATGAAAATACCTTGCTCTTGCTTGCAGAAAGATACCCCATAGCTCATATTTGAGAAGATCGGAACCATTACATTATAAAATAGAATTTGAAACAGTGAGTTGATGCTAAAATAAATCATTTGTCATTATGTGTAGCATGATCTCTTGCTCTCACTCCATCAGCAAAAGTAAGACACCTATCCACACACCATAGACATAAAAGCAGCACTCATATACTCTGTAAAGAATGAAACTTTACTGTCTCTTCCCAACACCTTCTTCTCTACTATCTCCCCATTTCTCTTTCCCCCTCAACCCCACATTGCTTATAACAAAAATGTCTCAAATTGACTGCAATTGATCTGTGTGAAAGACTCTACTATTTGAAAATAGAGACACTGAATGTATTCTTGTTACTTATGGAAAATGTTTTAATAAAAACATTTATAAAAAAAGGAATTGCAACATGTTGGTTCCCAACATGATCTTCCTGAATCAGTGAAAACAGCATTGTTGGCTGTAGCTAGCCTTCCTCAGATTTTCTAAGGTTTACAGAGAGCACTTCAGTGAAGAAGTTGTAACAAACAAAGCAGTGGTATTGTTGGTTTTCCTTTAACAAAGAAAACAACAAGCAATGAGTGGGTGGAAAGACGCCATGGGCATGAGTTCTGTGTTTTCTCAGGAATATCGCACGTATTATTTCCCTTTCAAGTCCAGTAGATGTCATCAATGCTCAGTGCACAGTCAGAAGGCAAGCGTTTGCAGCTTTCTCTGTGCTTCTCTTTCTAAACGGATGCATTGAAATGCTTGCTGTTAAAACTGGATAGATTTCCAGGGGTCTCTTTTGTGTGCTCCTTAATTTCACATGCCCAAGGGGGCTTTGCACCTGTGATTTTCACACAGCAACCCATTTATGAAGCTAGGGGAGTTTCAAGAGAAGGTTTTTGATGTGGCATAGTGATAGGAGCACTAAGTGGGTACTGGTTCTTGGGAGCACAGTACAGTATATTGGATTCCAGGGTTGAGGCATCTAGAAATTT
This sequence comes from Podarcis muralis, assembly GCF_964188315.1. NCBI lineage: Eukaryota > Metazoa > Chordata > Lepidosauria > Squamata > Lacertidae > Podarcis > Podarcis muralis. Next base: position 45,282,449 of record NC_135661.1, on the reverse strand, counting down.
GAAACACTTTTCTTGTCCTACAGGAAGGACAAGGTATGGACTGCTCAAGCAATGTAACATAGTGAATAGTAGGAGCAGGGGAGAAGTAGATTCAGCTGCTACTCACCATCAGAACCAGCTTTCTTAATCTCCCCATCTTTGCTCTGCAAAAGAATGCAAAGAAAAACTCTCAGGGGATAATCCTTTCTGGAAAACACTGTCTCTACATGAGAAAGGCAAGGAAAAGGAAATCCTACAACTTGGCACGAAATGGAGAGGATCTCAGTTTGACTGAAGTTAGAATTAGGATGCTGTTGGGATAGGCCCCAGTGGATATGAGAGGGAGGGTGCCAGTAATGGACAGTTTACATGCAATTTTGTAATACTATTGTTCTCATGGGCAATGGAATATCCCACTACAATCACTTAAGTGTCCATCAGATACCAGGGATTGAACGTATCTTGGAGATGGAATGGATTAAAAGGCAACACAATCTGGATTTTTGCCAAAAGAGAGGAACATCTATCCAGTAACTCCCACTACTGAAGAGACTCTGATGTGCATGAGCAAGCCCATTAAGCAACAAACAGCAGATCATTTGGGATGTGCATTTCTTTCCATAGAGACTACTTTTGTTGGCATTACAGACTCACACTAACTATGCATCCTATGCAGGTTTACAAGTACATTCCACTGCGTTCAGTAGGGCTTACCCCCAGGTATGTGTGTACAGAATTGCAGCCTTAGTTATTTTTCCGTTTAAGGCAAAAATGGGCTGCAATTAAGTACAGTGTTTTATTTAAAATTAAACTAATCGAAGCAGGCAAAGAAAATAATCTGCTCAGAACACATTTCATTCCCTAGCTCTCATTACACTTTTAGCTTCTCCCAAAGGAGGCTGCCTGTTCCAAGCAATTCAAAAATCACTATTACTGCTAAAAGACCCACCACCAAAAGCAGCATTGTCCTCACCTGTTTCTTTTTACCTTCAGTGGATAACACCTTAGTGACACCAATCCGATGCAGCATGACATGGACACGTTGTTCAAAGGAGCTGGGCAGTTCACCATCACTCTTCTCAAAGGGCCTCTTCTATAGGACAAAACACATGACAAATCTGGGCTGCAATGCCACTTACTACTTCAGCAAAACAGACTGGGAGCTTTACCTAGCTAGCTAGGCTGTGCATCCTAGCTTGGCTGTGTTGCTAAACCTTAGATTTTGTGTGAACCAGGGGTGGGGGTCCTTTCTGAGGTCCTTTATCTGGATACTGCCAGGACAGTCAGGCAAGCTAGCTAGCTTTATACCAGGTGCCTTGAACAAGCCACCACCTGCTCTTCACACTCACCCAAACAGTCCAATAGTAATAGAGTATCCAGTCCCTTTCCCACAGCTGAAATTTCAGTAAGATCCATCTTTCCACCCTACAGCAATCATTGCTATGATGACAAAGAACTTGTACAGCTGCTTCTTGACAGTCATCTGTCTCACTGGGTTTGAGCAGGCAGGGGAGATAAAATAGACAACACCCCCCTGTATAACATCCCCCTCACTACGAAGTAGTCAGCAACTACAGGATGCTTCCCTTTCTTGACATGAACGCAACTGGAAGCATGTGTTCTTTGAAGATATCTTGACAGTTGGTCTGTGAACACAACCACAGAAAACTGCAGCTTATGCCTAGCTTTGTTAGGGATAAACCTGTTTTTTCTGCTCCTTAGCAAAGGGGCATGACCAGTCATCTCTATCATAGGACTCACCATCTTCCATCTTAGGGCTAAACTGAGTGTTCACGTTCTTGACTTTAAAAGACCAGATTCATCACATGAAATGTCCCATAGACACGTAATGGAACCGTCTTGCTGAAACTAAGGAGGTCTGGGTCTGGTCAGTGTATAAGAGACTGGGAATTCCATGTATGCCACCTTGAGTTCCATGGTGGAAATAAGATATATTAATTAAATAAATACTGAGCCACACACAAGACAGAAAAGACTTACCTTCTCATGTCTCACACCAAGACCCTCTTCATCTTCGCCTGACAGAAGAATCAGGGACTGGGACTTCCCCTCCCTGGAGTATTTTGGCCTGGCCCTTCGAGCACTGTCTGGAGTTTGGCTTTGCTCCAGGTAACCTCTGCTCTCCAAAACCAGCCCTCCTTCCTCAGACTTGCTTAGTGCTTTAGTTGGCTCGCTGGCTTTGCTGGGGGCCCTTAAAATGTCACTAAGCATCAGCTTCCTGCCCCTTGTTGCTGAGGGACTACCCTCGGGCTCTTTCTCTGGCCTGGAACCCCGGCTTGACTTCGGCTTCTTGAAGGCAAAGAAGTGTCCAATTTTCTTTTTCAAGGTCCGAGAACCAGATGGTGTTGTTGGCGTGGCTGCTGCCAGGCAGGATTCCAATGATGCAGGCCTGCAACCAGACAAGAAATAATCATAGAATTACTTGAGGAGTTGCAGTCATATTGACATCTTGGAATCCTAGTGAATTTTTGTGAATAGGGCACCCTTGGTACAAATATGCCCACAATGAACTCAGTGTATTAAATGAAGGAAGAACCAGTCAGGTACCAGCATAATTACCCACTCTGTGACAGAAAATGACAAATGCCTTGTCTGCACAGGTTGAAGATAGCAGTTTTGAATGTTCCCCAACATCAAAACAGAGAACTACAGGAAGTTAACTGCCAATGCAATAGTGCCGGTGGAAGCTACTCTGCTTGGGAAAGCATGGTCTCCTTAAATAGCATTAGATAGCATTGCCACTCCATGTTAGGAAACAGCATTTGTGCTCCATTTCAGCACTGAATGTATTCATCATGCGAAACAATCCAATTCTTCATGCAAAATTTGCCCAATAGTTCTGCCTGCTGTGAAAATTGTTAACAAATCTCATTAAACTTTTATCATTGTCATAATATTTGCCTATGTCATGGGCTGCCTCCCTGATTTCTACCCCATGGTGCAGAAATGCCCCACCATCTAGTAATTGTTCACTGGTAACGACTGGGCTGAGGAAAACTCTTCACTTACTGTAAATGCTCATGAATCACCTTCTTTGTGAAAAACTCATCTAGCCCTTCATCCAGCCTAGCGATGCTTCTGTCTTCATCATTCTCACGCACAGGAGGCTGCACCTAGGAGAAAGTGCCACAGTCAGAGCGACAAGCAGGAGAAATAAGAAATGGGAATATGAAATTGAAAAATAATCCACCACCATACAGGCTCTTTACTCTGTTCTCCTTGTTTACACTGCAGACTCAGAGGGTAGAAATCAGCTATTTTGTCTGGCCAGCTATTCAAGCAGCAAATACTGTTTGGGTCTAGAAAACTCTTAACTGAAACTTCACATCATATCACATTACACAAATATGATGAGGGCACATAAATCCTAGCATTGTTGTTAGTACTTGTACCATGTTACACAACAAATACATGCAGTGAGGATGCACTCTTTCTTGCTTGTGAGGTTCTTGCCTCCTGGATATTCTCTGATATCTTTCTTTAGGATTTGGCTCCTCTACAGAAAAACCTGTTGCTCAGGTATTTAACACTTGGATTTATAGTCACCTTCAGCTCATAAGCCGGCATGACTCAGCCATGGCAAACTCATCAGAAAACAAAGATTTTGCTCCCTGCTTTGGGCACCGTGCTGTCTGGCTGACCTTCTAAGAAAAGCCAATTTGCAGTCTTGATCATGATTCACCTTCCAAACATGGAAATCTTGCAACACAGTGGACAAAGTAGAGACAGATCATAATTCTTGGTAACCCCTAAACTGCCCCTCTTTCCATCCATCATCACAGGTTACCAAGAGGCCTAGAAAGCCAAATGGGTGTGAGCATGGTGGGAAGCCACTAAACTGCCTCTCTTTCTGTGCTAGAGTAGGGTCCTTGCATCTGAGGTCCAACACTCCTCTAACTTTCTAGAACATGATTGTTGTGTACACCAGCAGTAAGGGCCAAACTTAATGCATGATGTCAGAATGAATTTCTAGACTGAATGTAAAAAAGGAAAACAGAATTGTTTTCAAAACATGTTTAATAGAAGAACAGTTTACTGTATACTTTACATTTGGAGAAAAAAATGGTGGCAAGCACCAAGCGCAGGATGCTAATCAGAGGAGTATCCAGTTTTCTTTCAGAAGAAACAGAAAAAAACAGAAAGGATGATAAGGGCTGGTGTACCAGTAGGAGGCATGCCTCACATGAGCTTTATTAGGCATGATGGCATCTTTTTCTTAACCAATAATATTGACCCTCACTAACTCTTCATCCAGTTCTGATTAACAGCCTTCAATATAATTTTGTTTCAGCCATACCAGTAAATCTTGTTTTTAGACATTAGTAAAATATAGAAAAACTATATAAGAAGGGTATTTTAATGCTGCCTTAGCATGACAGGTCCCAACTTTCTAGACCAGGGGTAGGCAACCTAAGGCCCGGGGGCTGGATGCGGCCCAATCGCCTTCTCAATCCGGCCCACGGACGGTCTGGGAATCAGCATGTTTTTACATGAGCAGAACGTGTGCTTTTATTTAAAATGAATCTCTGGGTTATTTGCGGGGCATAGGAATTCGTTCACCCCCCCCCCCAAAATATAGTCTGGCCCACCACATGGTCTGAGGGATGGTAGACCAGCCCATGGCTGAAAAAGGTTGCTGACCCCTGCTCTAGACACATTTATTATAGCATTGCGAAACTCCTGGAAATGACTGCAGCAGCAGCACAGTTAACAATGTAAGGGTTGAGTTATGTGCTGTGCACATACTTTAACAATCAGTCTCATTAAGCTACATAGAGATTCACACAACCCATATTCACAGCAGATGGAGTGGTTTCAAAATGAGGGGGCTGGACTGTGGAAGCTTTCCAGGTTCTTTGCCAATTTGTTGGTAGTGCTGGGAACAGTTTAGGAAGCACAATGTAAAGCTCATGTGTTTGGTCAAGGGGTGGGACTGGCAGATAGTTACTGAACAAATGGTGGTGAGTCTCTACAGTAAATAAATAAAAGTTTGTTTCAACCATAAATCATTACAAAAACAAAACATTTGATTAAAAAGCCACTTGTTGCAAAATGGACTCCATGTACATCTATATGGAAACACATAACTAATCCCCAGGACTAAATACATGAGCCCAAATTTAGAGAATGTTAGTCCCACTCAAGTCCCACTAAAATCAATAAAACAGATTAGTTGCAACTGAATTTATGCTTCATTAATATTAGAGGGACTTTCCTGTAGAAGATGGAAATAGACATAAAGAAGACAGGTCTCTAAAAGTGACCATAGTATATGACATAGAAATTAATATACATTTTTAGTTTTGCCCAGAACAGTGCAGACACCACCACTTTTTTATTATCTTTTTAAATTATTATTATCTTGCCATTACTATTTCCAAACATCAAATCAGCTTTCTGTAAATTTGACCAGCATTCTCAACCTTTCAGCAACCCTGGAAGCAACCTTTCTCTTACAAATTGGATTATGGAGCTACAAAAGAGGTAATACAACATACCCTAAATGTAATCCAATCCTCACACTTTAAAACTGCAGATTATATATGCCACAGTAGGGTTGCAGAATATGCTATTGAAACCCAGATGGTATAAACTGAAATCTGAGAAGTATGAAGGCATTTTAGAAACTTGGTTAATTCTCCAGCCCATGCTTTCATTTAAGCATTTAATGTTCTTATTTAATCATCTAGAATCAGGCCAAAGGAAGCAACTCCTATTGGACATGAATATACAATCTACTCCCAAATTCTGCTTTAGCTTCCTTGCTGCATGAACCCTTTAGCTAAGAAGGCTCTGATTTAGAACATGGTGTATGCTCAAAAAATCAGAAAACCTTCTTCTTTACACACCTTTAGGATACAGAGTAGAATACAAGCAGGATATGTTCATGTGAGGAAAGCAGTCTCTCCAAGACTCCACACACAATGATGGATCCAGTTAATGACAGTAACTGTTGACCCTACACTTGGTTTTGGGAATGCACCTAGCAGGAGGTCTCCCCTGGTGGCAGTACATGAGTCTCAAGTTATCCTAGAACATTTGCCTCCCTCTTATATTCACAAGTCTGCAAGCCACACCCCCTTCAAGAGAAGCAACCCTGGAGTGTGGGACAGATTTTGAAGTGTTCACAATAAAGGAAGTTAATTATTTCTGTAACATCAGGGCAAGTAATGGAAGCTACATAGAAGTGATAAATGAGGAGGCCTGTATATGTGCATTAGTAGTAGTAGTAGTAGTAGTAGTAGTAATAATGATGATAATAATAATAATAATAATAATAATAATAATAATAATAATAATAATAATAATTTGAACAATTGTAACCAACAGAATAAAAAAGTGATAAAATATCAAACATTAAAATCTTCCCTAAACAGGGAAGTGCAAAGACTTGCAATTAGCATCAGCTTTTCATTGGGGGGGGGGGGGGCATGCAGACAATAAGCCAAGGAAAGTGGAGAGTGAAAGACACAAGTAGATCACATGATACCACCACTACACAGTAGCTGAAGCCATCCTACGCTTCCCTGTGTCTACTCCTGGAAAGAAGAAGCATGTATCTGAAGAAGTGTGCATGCACACGAAAGCTCATACCAAGAACTAACTTAGTTGGTCTTTAAGGTGCTACTGGAAGGAATTTTTTTGTTTTGACTCCTGGAAAGATAGTTACAGTGCTAGCTAAGCAACCCACAGCTTGGCACACAACACAAGACATAATGTTGGGTTAAGCATTACAGTAATTAAACTAAAGAATAGGGAGGGTCCTAGCAAAGCAGAGAGTCCCTCCTGTGTTGTTGTTATTTATGGGAATGGGAGTGATAAAAACTGAAGATAAATATATCTATATCTTCAGCATGGAGATTGCATCCATCTTCCTTCTTTGAACTAGGACCCTTTAAAATTCTCTATACAGATGTTGCTCTCTCATTATACAAAAAGAGAATAGTGGTCATGTTCCCTGATTAGGCACATCTGATCAACTGTAACCTGAAAAGCACAAGGACTTGAATGCTGACTACTTCAGAATACATCAAGAGAGAACATGAAAATATAGAAAAACACTCCTGTTAGAAAGTAAGAGCTGTACTTCAGTGGATAATAGAATTGTAGAGCTGGAAGGGACTCCAAGGGTCATCTACTCCAACCCCTGCAATGCAGGAATCACAGCTAAAGAATACGTGTGTGTGTATACACACATGTATAAATGCAATTGTGTGGGCCTACCTTTGCATCAGTACTGGCAGAAACACCAGGGTGCAGAACTCCAAATCATTTGGCACCCCAATATGTATCTGCAGAGGATGCTGGGAATTTTTTTGTGTGGCCCTGGGAACACATATTTTTATGGTTTTTTAAGGGAGGAAAGCAAACAGGCTTTGGCTATATTCCAAAGTTTAAAGCCAATTTGAAATTACACAACACACTCAGGTCTACATTGAGGTTGTCTTCTGACTGGCTAGTCTAAAAGGGCTTCTTGGATTCCAAGATAGTTCATTTTAAAACTCCATTTAATGCTGGGCTGTTTTAATCTGGCACACATTTTAGGAAATTAACATATGCAAGTGAACATTGTCTGCACTGGTGAGTTTTTGTGGCAGATTTAACAAGCTTAAGAACTATCTGAAATTGCAGGACTCCTGTTAACTAGAATGCTTGGATGTTTCCAGATGGGAATTTATTGTGGAATCGGTGCTACTCATGCACCCAAATTTACACAGCATGCACACAACATCATTATAAAATACTAGTCTGTACTTTTCCTTTTTACACATTTAATCCTGATTTTCCCTTACTGCTGATAAGTAAAAACAACCTGTTTCACATCAGCAGCCACTGCTGCTGCTGCGGAAGCTTGTTAGCACATTTTTGTGCTTTAGTTTGTCACATGTGTAGTGATGTTTTGGTGGGTGGTCTCTCATCACAACATCCTTTCTGACATTTACTCCTCTCACTTTAGCACAACCTAGCCCTTTTGTTTCTAGTGGTCCAAATGATATGAGTGTTTCTACTGACATCTGAAGGCAGCCCTGTTGGTGGGGAAACCCAGAGAGAGTGGCTGGGGAAACCCAGCCAGATGGGCGGGGTATAAATAATAAATTGTTGTTGTTGTTGTTGTTGTTGTTGTTGTTGTTGTTATTGCATATAGAAGGCATATCCAAAATGTAAACAGCCTGGTTTGGAGGAAATGTCTCCACAAAGAACCTTGGAAACTTTAATTGCAGTACATTTGCTGGGCTTAACAAAAATAATAATACAGCAATCTTGTATAACCCTTCAACAAAAGAAGGGGAAAATCAAGCGAAGGGCAGCCAGGGAAGAATATCTGATTATTTCAGGCCTTTCTGAAGCAATGTCAGTGACTTCTGTACCAAATAGTTATGCCAGGCATAGGCAAACTCGGCCTTCCAGATGTTTTTAGACTACAATTCCCACCATCCCTGACCACTGGTCCTGTTAGCTAAGGATGATGGGAGTTGTAGTCCCAAAACATCTGGAGGGCCGAGTTTGCCTATGCCTGAGTTATGCTGTTCCCCATGTCATTTAAATGGCAGGGATTCAATGGATTCAAACTAGTAAAAAAAACACTACTGTAGTGTCGGGAATTCTGCAGTCTCTGGGCCTAATTAGGTCCACCAGGCCAAATTTGGCCACCACAACATATTTGCTGGGCTAGGCTCACCTATCACTCATCTGATGTCATATGACATCATGCATCACACAGGTAAAGCTGCAGCTGAAAAGGAACAATCAGGAGCCTTTGAGGGCATTCTCAAAGGTACCCGTAGCTGACAGGTGAGCAGAGCCACCCACCTGTCAATGTAGCCTAAAAAGGTTGGCCACTTTTGCATCTGTCCCTCTGTGCAAAAGTGGTTTCCCCACTCCTGTCCAACGATCTCAAAGGCCTAAATCCAGTAGGTCACATATCCACCACACATCTCACAGTGCTTCCACTCATAGGAAATAGTCGTTTCCAGCAGTGGCTGCCCAATACATTTTTATGGGACAAATTTGCCCTGCACAACCCATAGGTGAGATGTAAGCAATTGGGGCAACCTATAGGTGTCATTCACTCTTCTGCCTGCACTCTCACTAATTAATATGCATGTATCTACATATCAGGGACGCGGGTGGCGCTGTGGGTAAAACCTCAGTGCCTAGGGCTTGCCGATCGCATGGTTGGCGGTTCGAATCCCCGTGGCGGGGTGAGCTCCCGTCTTTCGGTCCCAGCTCCTAACCACCCAGCAGTTCGAAAGCACGCTTAAGTGCAAGTAGATAAACAGGTACCGCTTTATAGCGGGAAGGTAAATGGCGTTTCCGTGTGCTGCGCTGGTGCTGGCTCGCCAGAGCAGCTTCGTCACGCTGGCCACGTGACCCAGAAGTGTCTCCGGACAGCGCTGGCGCACAACTCTAGAGTCGGACACGACTGGCCCGTACGGGCAGGGGTACCTTTACCTTTTTTTATCTACATATCTGGAATGATTTGGGTTATATGGGCACACATGGAAATATAAACATGTAATGATGCAAACATGCCTGAGAGTTTTTGGTTTCTCAGAAGTAGGAATGGAGGAGAAATTTGATTCACTTTGCATTCAAGGATGAATCTACCTAATTTGCACTTTCTTAAACAACATTTGACCCAAAACACAACCATCCTTCAAAATTTACACTTCTTTGAACTTTGCAGTGCAGTTCTCTAGCCAAGTAATGTGTGTAAAAATACGTATACTAGAATACAGCCTGCATTAAAACGCACATATTAGTGAAAATAACATACAAAATAACATACAATAACATACATATTTTGTATGAAAATAACATACAAAATATTACAGAAAATTAAAAACATAAAAGAGCCCTGCAGGATCAGGCCATAGGTCCATCTAGACCAGCATCCTGTTCTTACAGTGGCTAACCAAATTGCCAGTGGGAAACCTGCAAGTAGCACCCAAGCACAAGAGCACTCGCCCCACCTGCAGTTTTTAACAACTGGTATTCAGAAGCATTGCTGCCTCCAACCACGGAGGCAGAGCCCAGCCATTCTGGCTAGCAGCCATTGATAGCCTCATCCTCCATGACTTTGTCCAATCCTTTTTTCAAGCCATCCAAGTTGGTGGCCATCACTGCCTCCTATGGGAGCGAGTTCCACAGTTTAATTGTGTACTGTATTTTGATTTGGAAAAATGTGTATATTAGGGAAACCTGCATACAATTGTTTATATTAAAATAAATTTATACTAAAATGAATTTTCATGAGAACTTTAAAAAATAGATATTACAAACTGATGTACAAATGTGAAGAACTGAAAAGATTAAGAAATGGAGGAAACTCAAAATATTCAGCTTCGCCCAGTCATACTTAGAGGTACATGGTCCTGTTTCAAAGGACACTGAGACAAAGAACATAAGGAATGCCTATGATGGCTCAGATAAAGGGTCCATGTAGTCTAGCATTTCCAGTGCCCTTGAGAAGCCCTATAGAAATAAGTCATCCCCTGTTGCTTGCTCCCAGCATCTCAGAGTCATTAGGTATACCCAGGGCTGGCATCACTGAGCAATAGCCAAAGCCCACAACCCAGCAGGAAGACCAGCGCTAACTTCCAGAGCACTCTGCTCTCGCTCCTTCTCCTTGTTGCTGTTGTCTGTTTACCTAACCCCCTCCAAGCATGCAAGCAGTAACAAGACATTGAAGCAGAGGACAGACTGCATTGGCAAGGGGTTGGACTAGATTACTTTTAAGGTCCCTTCCATCTCTCTTATTCCAACATCAGAGATTCCAGCATGAGAAACAGCAGCAGCCTCCACTTGTCTTGCCCTTTTTTGGGGTGGGGGAGTGGTATGAATTTAGGCCAGAGGGAGAACACCAAGTGAATCTGAAACAGTGATAATGGCAATGGAGGAAGCCCTGAGGACTTCTTGCCCCCCCCCCAAAAAAATCTGTTGCTAACACTGGATATGATGCCTCTAAATATGGAGGTCCCATTGAGCTGCTAGGGTGAATAATTTTTCATAGATCTATCCTCCATTAATTTGACCAAACTTTTTTTAAAGACATCTGTGCTAGATGCCATTCAGCATCTCCTGGGGTCACAAATTCCATACATTAAGCTTGTGTTTTATGAAGTGTACTTTCTTTGATCAGTCCTGAAATTATGGTGCCATCTCAACTTAACTGAATGGTCCTGGGTTCAAGTCTCAGTTGTTGCTTCTAGTATTGGGAGTAAGAGACCACAGGCAATAAATAGCTAAACTCTCCCCACTCCTTCACTTCAGCATAGTCTGGGGGGTGAGAGCCTGATTTAAAAGAAGTTCCTAGTCAGATGTAGGAAATGTTGTCCGCAGCACCAAAATAAGTGGTCAGGCATCTCATACATTTGTGTGAATGTACAAACACATCTTTATTATATAACAGTAGCATTATAGAGTAGCAAAAGCTATATGCCAAAACGTCTTTGCTTCCAATCTTAGCCATGCAAATCCATTGGATTGCCTTAGACAAGTCAAAAGTTCTCAGCTTCATGCAACCCAATGCCATCTTCAAACAATGTGGGGATTAATATTGATACCATGGGTCTGCCTTACAGGACTATTGCAAGCATGTCTAGGTTAATGTACGAGAAGCAGCTTTAGTATTCAATGAGAATATCCAGGGTGGCTAAATCAGGGAGCAGGAGGTAGGCAGGAAAGGGTCCCTTCTCAATTCTTGCAGCAAGTACTGTTATGAGAGTAGTTAAAATAGCAGCGGCTCTTTGGTGTGCTTTTTCTGAACCCATTTCTCCCATCACTTCTGGGATGGAAGAAACCTGTGGCCTTCAGGCACTGAAGTGATCATAGGAGTCAATTCATTGCAACGAAACAAGAAAGTATTGTGTATTAGTTAGCATGTCAGACCAAGACCCGAGAGACCAGGGTTTAAATCCCCACTTAGCCATAAAGCTCCCAGGATGAGACTGGGCCAATCACCAACTCTCAGTCTAACCTACCTCACAGGGTTGTTGTGAATATAAATTATGGAGGAGAACTACATGCACTTCCTTGGGCTCCTTGGAGGAAAGGTAAGTTATAAATGTAATAATATCATGCAGGGCCTCACTTGCCAAAGTGAACAGGGGGACCTGTAAATGCAGCAGGGCTAACTTACCAAATTTTGAAGCAAGTAATACAAATTTTAATCTAAAAAGGAAGGCCCACATTTAAGTCCAGGGTCTAATTAAATGACTGCACTACTGCCTTCACCCTCCTCCTGCAGTTTCTTGTGGGTGTCCAATTGAATAAATACTAATTATCAGACAGCGAGTTCACAATTCACTATTCATCACTGCTTGGTTCAACCCACATTTTGAACTTTTCCAAGTATGTGGTAACCATACACAAACACACTTTGGGTACGCTTCACCCTAAAAAAAGAAGTAGTGGTGGGAAACAGCCCTCAGCCCCAGTGCCTCAAGGCAACAAGCGATGAAGAAACATGTGTTACCTTTGCAGGGACGCCAAACTCCACTCTCCATCTTCCATCTTCCGAGGCATTACTTGCATTGCTATATTCATAATCTGGATTCACATATCACTCAAAGAATGCATTTCTCTTTCTCTCTCTCACACCCCTCTGTTAAACACAGATTTCTAGTTCTCTAATATATATAGCTTGGGCTGCACCACAAAGTTTTTGTTTTTTGTTTTTACTCTCAGCTGTAGTCAAAGGGTTAATTTATAATTCTATAAATGGACCATTTTCTGCTAAAAAGACATCTCGTGGTACAAGCCTTCCCTTCCCTTATTCTCCTTCACCTGGGAAAACATACCAGGTCAATGCCCAAAATGTTCAAAGAGCAAAGGCCTTACTTAGCTGTTTATATATTCTAAGGATCTAGTGGCATAATCCATGCTAACAGTTCCAAAAATAATCCACATTTTTTCAGAAAGAGACAGTAGATTGTCCATGCAGCGGTATAAGTTTGTTCTTCCATAAATGTTTGAATAAACATAGCACTCAAAAGTGAGTGAGTGCATGCAGATGGTTGCCACAGAATCCAGATTGCAGTTTTTCCTAGAGTGGGCAGTGCTACAATTTCCCCTACCTTGCAAAACCCAAGAAATAAACACAAGCAGCCAAGATCTGCTTCCAGACCCCCAAATGCTGCATATACTCATATATAAACAACCTTGTCCTCTACGTAGCAGTGGCCAGTGCCCAGCTGACAAGCGCATAATCAAACAGCTGCTGTTCTACTCATTTCATCTTCCAGGGCTGCAATAAACACCCGTAAGGCATTTGACCATCTCTCTCTCTCTCTCTTCCTCTCTCTCCACACACGCACACACACACACACACACACACACACACACACACACACACACACGCCTTGTGCATCTGCAAAAGCAATTAGAGATTTAAAAAAGCAAGAGGAGTCTTACATTTGGCTTGCTGGGGGGCTGCCTGTTCCTGCGGTTGGGCCTGGGCCTGTCTCGGGTATAATGCTCCAATTTCTCTCCTGCAGTCGGCAGGTCCATAAGGGATTGTGCGGATGCAGGCTCTGTGCAAGGAAGCAGCCTGCTCCCAGCTTCAGCATCCTTTGTGGAGGCAGGGCGTGACTTCACGGAGGCACGGCTGAGTGACAGCTCAGCCTGGGGAGCCCCAATCTTGTTATCTTCTGCCTCTACCTTAAAATCGAGTTCCGATAGACCTGAAAGAGAGAAGTCGGAGGAGGTGGGGGGAGGGGGGAGGGGGAGGAATCCTTGGAGTTGCCAGGCGGACAGCAGGCTGCCACTATGCAGCACAGCAACGTCTCCTGTCACACAGGCAGATTTGTTACATATCAGGCGACTAAACTGACAAGGCAGACTTGGCTACTGCTAATGGGCTCGGGGCTTTGTGCACCAATGGGAAAAGCCTGCCTTGCCTCAGGAAGGATGAGGAGGAGCAGCTAGTGCATCCCCTGGCTGAGACTGATTTCCTGGCTAGCTCACGCTTTGAGGAATAGAAGCTGGAGCAGCTACAGATTTATTTTCTTTTCCAAAGACAAATAGGAGTGGGTGGTTCTGTACAAAGCCAGGTCGTGTCTCCTCTCCCCCACCCCCTTTTCTTTTCATTTTGAGTGAAGCAAGGATTCCCACTTTTCAGAGGTTGCCAAAGTCTCCTTTGCAAACAACCTAAGCCAACTGTGCTGTGACTTCCTGAAGCCAGCCACCCACTCGCATGTGAACAGGAGACAACCCCAGTACAGTGGTACCTCGGGTTAAGTACTTAATTCGTTCCAGAGGTCTGTACTTAACCTGAAACTGTTCTTAACCTGAAGCACCACTTTAGCTAGTGGGGCCTCCTGCTGTCACCGCGCCGCCGAAGCACGATTTCTGTTCTCATCCTGAAGCAAAGTTCTTAACCTGAAGCACTATTTCTGGGTTGGCGGAATCTGTAACCTGAAGAGTATGTAACCTGAAGCATATGTAACCCGAGGTACCACTGTATTTCCAAACTTCTGTGTTGTTCCATATTCCTGCTCCTCCACTTACCCATTACTGCTGCTGCTATCCAGCAACTGGACACATGATGAAATCCACATTTCTCCTGTCGTCCTTCTTGCTGCCCCCTCTGCTACAGTCACCAGACTGCATTTGCCTTGCAGCCACCCAGACCTCGTAGGGCCTTAGCAAGCTGCCTTATACCTACACAGGTTTGACTATTTGTCCATCTAGCCTAGTATTGTCTACTGTAACTGGCAATGGCTCTCCAGGGCTTCAGACTGGTCTTTTGCAATAGGTTTTTAAACTGGAAAGGCCAGGAACCTGGTGGTGGTATTATTATTATTATTATTATTATTATTATTATTATTATTAAAAAATGTACACCACCCTTCATCCGAAGATCCCAGAGCAGTTCACAATAGAAAAATGCAAAGTATGGGATCTACCAATTTGCCATTGTCTCTTCATTCTCCCTATCTTCCTAGACTGGCTGGAGGAGGAGAAGGAAAGCACATGCAAGACCTATATAACTCAAGGAGAGATAGGGGATTCTGGCCATCTAAAATTTAAGAGCACTGGTGACTTTGCATCATTTATTCTGAACGTAAGATGTGGGAACCACTCCTGTACAAAGATCAACCATTTTAGGCTGGGTTGTGCAATGCTACAACCAGAGTATAAAGTGGTGATAGGCAGAGCCACTCTAAGACATTTTGCTGCTTGAGGCAAAGGACAAGATGGTGCTTCCCATGACATGGATGGAAGCCAACTGGAGTGGCAGTCAAATCTAGCTTCCACAAAAATGACCAGACAGCATCCTCCACTGTAACCAAGGGCAGCAGGGTAGCTCAGAGATGGGAGTGAGGGAGCACAGGCTATGTGGTGCACACACAGCTCTGCCATCCAATATCTCACCACCATTCCTTCAGTATTTTGCTGCCTACTCCCCAGCCCCACTGGAGGCTGCTGCCCCACTTTGCCTAATGGTAACTCTGGCTCTGGTGATAGGAAAGCAATCTTCCATGGAGACATGCCAATGTATAAACTTGCCCTGAAATTGAAGTATACAGGAATTACGGTAAGTCACTTGGGCCAAAATTAAGACGTACTTGGTCATGCTAAAGCCCCAATGAAATCAACAGGATGAGTTTGTTGTGCCTAATGTATATCCATTAATTTCAATGAGTTTTTAGTGCTGCAATCCTAGCCACAGAAGCAAGGCCTATTGTATTCATGGGGGCTTACTTCCATCTTAGTGGAGTTAGAGTTACTGCCTAATCATCTCTGAGATTTAGGTCATTATGCATTTGGGGCATTTCACACAAAGGTTGCCACCAATTGTGCACCAAACAGGGGCCAAAGCCACTCTCAACTCTCCACTGAGTGTCCATATATGATTGTATGTGTTTTCAAACTCATGCTTGTCACAGAAATACTTAAAAAAATAAAACCCTTTGGCATTCACCTAAACTGTTTCCCAGCTAAGTGGATTTTAGAAAAGGTGCTCATTCATACCAACACATATAATATGCTCTACCATTTAGTCCAGGAGTTGGCAGAATGCTTGTGGAACAGCTGTGCTTCCATTGGGCAGCCATCTTGTACTGTGAAGAGAGGAAACAATACTTTAAAAACCAACTGTACTGTTGCACTGGCTGCCAGTATGCTACCAGGCCAGGTTTAAGGTCTTGCTGATGGTATATAAAATCCCAAACAACTTAGAAACAGCCTATTTGAGTGACAGTCTTATTCTCCATGTACCTGCCCTGTCACTGTAGCCTGCTTTTAAAATATTTTTTTATTAAGGATTTTCTTGGTTTACAAAAGTACATGCATTGTCTCTTTTCAGGTCATAGAATCATTTCTACTGACCAGTTACATTCAGTGTGAGACACTGTTGTACAGGCTGGGGGAAAAGAGAAGGGGAGGGGGGAAAGAGGGGGTGGTGTGGTAAACTTACATTATTTTGCTTAGTGGGGGGAGCTTAGTGTCAGTGTCACTTGGGTAGGTTATTTTTCTATTCATTTATTACGTATATTTCCTTGGTAATGAGTGAGGTTGGGGAGACACTGCAGTCTTCTTAAGAAGCACGTTTTACCCTGTTACATATTCCTGAGGTCTGATCCATGACCCCTGCAGCTAGGCCCTTTGCACATACTTTGTGGAATTCCTACCCTCTGGCCATCTAAGAAGAGCCTACAGTGCATACAGTGCTAGATGCTCACTTAAAACTTTCTTACACACACAAGCTTACTCTGTAGAGCAGGGGTCAGCAACCTTTTTCAGTCCACCGTCGCTCAGACCTTGTGGTGGGCTGGACTATATTTGGGGGGGGGGGGAATGAACGAATTCCTATGCCCCACAAATAACCCAGAGATGCATTTTAAATAAAAGGACACATTCTATTTATGTAAAAACATGCTGATTCCCGGACCGTCCGCAGGCCGGATTGAGAAGGCGATTGGGACACATCTGGCCCACAGGCCTTAGGTTGCCTACCCCTGCTGTGGAGTGACCCAGCCATGTTATAAATACTTCTGAAGATACTTTATCATTTTCTTTTTTTTATTTTGTGTCTATTTTAAATCTTAAAAGGTATGGTATTTTATATGTTGAGTGGTACACAAATTCCTACAAATCAAACAAACAAACAAAGGAGTTTGAGGATAAAAATGCAGAGTGGGTCAAACTGTACATTGTGTTAAATGCATGGTGTACAACTAGATCTTTCCCCCTCTTTCAAATTTAATGCTGTGTTGGAACCCTTGATTTTCTTTTCTTTTCAGAGTTTATTTATTTTCAAAAGAATACAAAATTTAAAGAAAAGCTACAAAACATGGAATTCTTAGATATATCTCTTATACTAGTTGAGGTTCTCAGGCTCCTCCCCAGCTATGATCCTGATGAAAATCCAACCTGCCAACAGTACTTCTATTACTTGTGTGTATGTGAAGCTTCTGTAGGCACCAAGAGCTTTTTCCCTAAGGCTCCTGCAGCACGAGGGGGATTTTAATCAGAATCCCATCCCTGTGCTCATGGGGGGGGGGGGTCTGTCCACACTAAATATTACATTTTCAAAAACCCAGACATAATTACACACTATACACAACATTACATGTAGTTTGACCCTAATTTGATGGAGTGGTGTCACCACAAGGCAGGGACTTTTCAGAAAGGGGACTATGGCTTCTGTTCAGAGATATCTTAAACTTTTTTAATGGATTTGATGATAACCCACTTCTTTTTACTGTATATTTATATTAGGGTAGTGCTGCTGATATGATCCACCTTAGATCAGGCCACGATACAGGTCTAGGTCTCAACCTACTAAATGAAGATTAGTGAAATGACAAACCTATTACAAGTTTATCTCTGTTTCATACCAGTTTCATTGCTGTGGCTTTCCTCAAAGATTGCTAAAAACTGTGCTTTGACAAGACTTCTCTGCTAAAATGAGACCACCACATTCCCTCAAAGAAATACAATTCCCAGGATTCACTGGGGACAGGGAATGACTATTAGATCATTTTAATTCTGTGACGCAGATATGCTCATAGCAGTCTCCCAAAGCAGAGATGAATATTAATTTGAAGCTTGAAGCTTTGCAGCTATATCAGAAGGTGGTGAGTACATCTCTAAAATCCCAGAAGGAAAACATACATAGCAAGGACTAGTGACACAATTTGGCTATCGAACCAAGCTGCTATGCGTAATTTTGCAAATGTCTACAACAGATCAGGAGCGATTCCCACCACTGCTTTCAAAAGACTTGTCAGATGAAGGCATTTTCACAGCAAAGATGTCACTATGCCCAGCACTGTAAAGTAGCACATAAATTTCAAAGGCTTCTCAGATAAGCAGCTTGGGGTATAAATTCAGTTATCCCTTCCACTGGTGGATGCAAGTGACATTTGTCTGGGTTGATGGGCTTGCAGAGCCCTCTCCAAGTACCAGTTGCTGGGGAACATCAGTGGGAGAAAGCTATTGCTCTCAGACTTCCTGTCTCTCTTTTGGGTTTCCCAGAAGCATCTGGCCAGCAACACTGGGAAACAGGATGCTGGACTAAACAGGTTTTTTCTCTGATCCAGCAGGGCTACCTTTCAAGTTATCGAACAGGTATGTACATACTGCTTCTGTTGCCACCTTTGGCCACTCCCCTACTGCTCTTTTTGGGGAAAAGAATAACTGCAGGATTCACTCCCCAGCTACACTGGGACATATAGGTAAAATCAGGAGAGTCACAGATGCAACGTGAAGGGATAGCTTTCAGATCGTGTGCAGAGCATTTAAATAACTAGGTTGATCCCAATTAGAAATTACTGTGGTGCTCATGCTAGTATAATAATGAATGCACTGAGGGCTGGAAAATGCATACCTCCTCCTTTTGGAAGTCCTTCTCAACAACATCCCACAGGCTTCTGTGCCCCTGTTGGAAAGTGTTCCAGTCTGCAGCATTCATCACCTGTGGCTCCTGGGCTAGTTTTGAGAGGTGTTTTGCCTGAAATGGTTTAAGTAGGTTCAAAAAGTGACTCTGAGACAGTATACTAGACAGGTGGCATGGGAAAATGGTGGTTTTGTTCCAGTGAATCACTATATTTAACTGGCTTTTCCATCTCTTTAAGAATCTGAGCATTTGAGATGCAGTAGCCAGAACTTGACAAGTGTGGTCACATATACCATGTGTTTGTTCTTCCTTCAACCTTTTATATAGCAAGCTTCCTTGGTGGGAAAGTTGAATAATATTTTAAACAGATAAAAGGGCTAACTGTGTTTGAGAGAGAGAGAGAGAGAGAGAGAGAGAGAGAGAGAGGTAGGTAGAGACAAAATGACATTCAAACCTACATTAACCTACATTAACACTGAGGAGAGCAAACCAAGGAAAGGAATTGCAGCATACAGAACTCCTATCTGGGCCAGTCTTGCCTTTGCACATTGACCGGAATCCTGTCCGGCACTCACCAGCTTGCCTTGAACGGTGGCTAACTCCTCCAGAATTTTATCAGCAATACCATTGACCATGGCCTCAGTGACTGACTGCTGGATCTCCCTATCAAAGAAGGGACAAAGCAGGCTATTAGCACAGAGAAGCACAAAGGAGAGCTCCACTGTGTAGTAAGACTTTGGCACCAATAACTTGGGTTAGGATTTGGGAAATAAGGAGGCTGAGAAGTGAGATAAAGTGACTGCTAAGGCTCCCATGACCATCAGATGTTGGGTAAAGGGTGGGAGAAGAAGAGGATTTCTCCCAGTTCTGACACCTGGGGCATGTGTATTTTATGATGTAGCCTGTTGTCTAAACTGTTAATTTGTTTTAACTGTACTGTACTGTATTGTACTTTTTTCATTGCTGTACCCTGCCCTGGGGCCTCAGAGTAAAGGGCATGTAAGATACCTAATAAATAATAACAATTGATATATGGATCCTGCTCTTGGGGAATGTGGTTATGGCCACAGGCTTATGTATCTTTAAAATACTATCAGAAAAAATATATGGATCAGTGGCCACTAATCATCAGGGTTAAATGGAGCCTCCAAGTTTAGAGACAGGATGCACCTAGATTTCAGTTGCTTGGGATCTGTTAGTGAGTGAGGGCTGACACAGCAAGGCACTTCTTACATTCTTCATGAAGAAGTCTGGAAAACATTTTTAATAAATTCTTTTATCTTTGAAAAATGAAAGAAGACATGCATCTAGAATGTGGTCCTATACTGTATGCCACAAAAATGTGAAAATTGATTAAAGTTGATTGGAATGTTATACAAATTTTAGAAGCTGAGGACAAAAAATAACCTTTTTAAAGCAACTTGGGGATTTTTATCTGGTGAGGTGCTGAGAATTCTCTGTAAAGCTACCCCCTCACAGAACTACAAATCCCAGAATTCCCTAGGAAAGAGGAATATCTGTTTCATCAGTTTAACTCTGTGGTGTGACTATGCCCTAGGAGCCTAGACAGCTGTCAGAGAGATGTATCTGCATAGCAGAGAGTGACATGTAGAGGACATAAGATGCTGGCTTCTGCCTGAGCCATGGGAACAGTTCTGCAGACCCATATACCAAACAAGAGGCTCAAGATTCTTACAGATATGAGGTTAAGCTGCCGAAGGAGAACAGTACTTGTATGAAAAATAAAAAGGACAGTTCAAAGAGGCCCCCATCTACCCCAAATGTGTCTCTACTGAAAAGCTATATGCCAGGAAGCAGGAATCTCAAGGAGAAACACAGCCAGCAGGCAAAACCTTTCTCTTTCTACTTCAGCGTTTAATGCTGAAGATTGAGTAGATGCTTCCAACCCAAACAGGCACTCTGGTGTGGCTTGAAGAGAAAGGTTAGTCCTGTCACCCACGTGAGCCTGCTGTACATCTCAGTCAAAAGCTGGTCAAGGAGCATCTTCTTTGGCACGCTGGCGATCAGGTGGTCCTGAAAGTCATTTTTCTGCATGAGTTTGGGGCACAAACTCTGAGTGGCAACCAATGAGGCATGCATGATGGTCTATGAAGAAAGTACAAGCAAGAGATAAATGTGGCATGAGGAGTCGTCAAAACCTGAAGTTTTATTACTTTCTACTTGTGAGCATGTGTGGGGAAGCAATTCACTGCAAGAGGTTCCAGGTCACCTTCCTCTAGAAGGCTATATATATCTGCAACATTTTTGGTGCTATTAATAAACAATGGAAATTAGGCATTTACACACATTTGCAAATCAAATCGAAATACCTTTATTGGTATCACAGTATAAAATATTTCAAGTCACTAGGGTAGTTAAAAGGACAAGGGTGAAGCTGTTGAAGGTAGTAAGGTCACATTGTGATTGTGTGCACTTAGATATTCTGCTTCACCCTGTCTATTCCCCGAAAGGATGGTTCATTGGGAACCCATTCTGGTAAAATTGTGGCTAAAAAAGGAAGCTACTAAGGCAGTGATATCTTTGTCCTGATCTGCGAGGAGAAATCTCATTTGACTTCTCGGATTTATAGGCCAGAGGTCCAACATTTTGATTTTGTCATATTTGCATATCTTCTGATGGCCATAAAAGGTGCAAAGATATGTTCACACTACCTGTTAGCAGACAGAGTTTATATGCTGCTGCAGCAGTTAGCATCTTTGTCACCAGTTCAATTATAGACTTAATTCTGTCACCATATAGATTAAAACACTCTTTTAAAAAACAGAAGCAGAATTTCTCAGGAGGCTGATTTCTGTAGCACACACCAAAAGCTACAGTTGTGTGGTGCAAAACTGCAGACTTGGTCCATCTAAGCTCAATATTGTCTACTCTAACTGGCAGCAGCTCTCCAAAGTATTTTCCATCTCCTACTACTAGGTGACTATGGAACTCTACCTACTTACCTGGATGTCACTGCTGCAAGTCTGAGAGACTTCTTCAATGAAACTCTCCAGCTTGTGCTGAAGCTTGCTGTTCTGCTGCACAGGGTTTCCTGCCTCATACAAAATAGGCAAAACCTGCAGGAAGAGAAAGGCTCTCATTAAGAATAGCTATTCAGTCCTTCTTTGCCACAGTAGCTTATCTGAAAGGCCATTGCTGAAGGCAGGTTGCCACCAGTAGGTTGTTGCCAAAGGGGGCTAGAGGAGGTTCTTGGCTACCTTCTATATATTTAATACTTGTAAAGAAATTGTGGTATCGGTTTTATTGCATTTGTGTATTTTATTTATGTTTGTAAACTGTCCAGAGGACATTGATTTTGTCAGTCTAGGCCACATAGAATGAGGCTGAGGGCTGTGTGTGGCCCCCAAACTGCAGGTTGCCTACCTGTGTCCTATGAAAATGATGCATTCTTCCTGAATTTGTAATTAAAATTTAAAAGGCATCTTCAGTCACATCTGATATTCTGACTTTTGCCAGTGTTGCTTGGTTTGTGACACTACCACAGGAAAACACATCCGGGTTAAAAATTAACTTACAATCATGATCTGAGGCCCTTCTTCATGTGCCCCCTCCATGAGAGGTCTGGAGGGTGACAATACAAGAATGGGCCTTTTCTGCAGTGGCTCCCCATTAGTGGAATGTTCTCCCCAGGGAGGCTCACATGGAGCGATCATTATATATCTTTAGGTACTCAGCAACTTCCCTCTATAACCAGGTCTTTGGCCTTTAACTATCTGTGGCCTTTTTAGAAGAGGGCAGGTGGTGTTTTTTTAATGTATCTGTCTTTTTGATTGTAAGTTGCTTTGGGTTGTCCTGAGCAAGATAAAGTGATAACAAATTCAATTAATCATCACCATCAATTCTTAGTGGTTCATGACTGAGTTCCAAAACAAGAAAAGTAGCAAAGGGGAGGCTTGCAGACAGGTGTTTATTGTGGGATCAGTACTCCTCATGCAAGTAAACTGTTTTTGTAGCATGCACATGACATCACTGGCATCAAAAATGCCAGCCTGCATCCCGCCCTCCTGCTGATTTAATCTGGATGTGCCCTTTTAGGAGAAAATCTGGTATGTTAAAAAAGTGTTGTGAACAACCTGTTTGCAGATTAAGCGCCTGCCTGGAAAGCACCCTTAACACACATGAAGGAGAGCTCACACTGATTGAAAGGCTTGCATCCTTGATGGTCTCCTCTGCCCATAGGATGTCTGCTTTAACTTCCACATCTTGAACAGAGCTCAGCATTTCAATGCACTTATGCACAGACTGGGATGCATCCTTCAGTGCCTAGAATAGAGAGCAAGATATGGGGCACCACTGTACCACCAACACAAAAGTATAGCACTCCCTAGAATTCCAGTCTCTGTTAGCTGCATTTAATTGAGTCAGTGTTGGCTCCAGGTTTTGGGGGCCCTTTGTCAGGGTGACCTCAGAGGGTCCCTCCCTGAAAAACCCCAACTTCTCATCGTTGCTGCTGCTGCCCATTCACTGGTCCTGTCCCTCTGGGCTCAATTTGTAGCACTCTCCCATAGAGAAAGGGAAAGGCAAGCGGAGGATGCTGCTCCTCCTTATTGGCTTTTGTTGGCCTGTACACTGGGAAAGGGCAGATGAACCAACAGCAATGGCAAGGAAGAGGAACAGAAGGATCAGTGAGTTACGAGATACCCCTTAAGCCTGGAGTTGGCTGTAACTCTTTTTAGCACCAATCCCTGCATCTGCAATGTGACAGCACTAATTCTTGTCAGAAAGTTTACCAGGATACAATGCACTTTAATGTTCTAAAGTGCAGATGCCAGCATTCTTGCCCCATTTAGATGTTTTCTGCCCTTTGGCCCTCTTCTGCAGCACTTGACTTTTAAAGAGGTTGGGATGCAATATTCCCTTATTTCAGGTTCCCTTATTTTCTTCCAATTTTAAGTTCAGTTCTCCAAAACAGTTTGGAATTTCTTTTTAAAAAACAACCCTCACAATTTTTTATCAGCATTTTAGTGTGCATTTCTCCTAAGTTGCACATTTCTGTATGTAGCTTTGCCAAATGCACACATCTTTGCAAGCAATTTCCCCTGCTATATTTCTAATATTATTTTTATTAAGATATGCATTTTTATGCACACTACCCCCATATGCATTTTTTTGTGCACATTACTTGGTAGGAGAATTGCACTGCAAAATCTGGAGAAGTGTGAATTTTGTAGGCTAGCTGCATTTCCATTTGTGCATTGTTTCAGGGTGGTGCAAATAGGTTTTCTTATTAAAATGTGAACAGAGCTGACTATGCAAGACGTAAGGCTATGAAGGTAGGTGAAGATCCAAGGCTTCCCACCTGTGCAGAAGAGCTGGCTGTACTGTCTGGCTGTAACCGGCATCTCTCCTTGGGCAAGGTCTCTTGAATCTGATTCCTTGCGAGGTAAGACTGTATCTGCAGCATGCAAAAGAGGCATGGCTCACATGACCCTCACTTCTATGGCCTCCCAAATAAGTAGTTGCATTTACTCAGCAGCACTGAGTAACATATGATCAGCATACTGGAGCACATACGACATGCTAACATTCATTCAGCACATACCTATCAGTTGAGTTCTAATTCAAGATAGATCTAGAGTGCTCCCCCATTCAGATCAGTACCCCAATTCCTATGCTTTTTACCTTGTGCACAACTTCCTCCATTTTCTCTGGATGGCTTCGATGAGCCTGGGCCACATCAGTTATGGGCAAGGGCATAGCTTTTAGAGTAAAATTCCTGAGGAACAAGCATTGTTTCATTAGATGTCCCTAGGCCACTGTTTCCCAACCTTTTTTGGGCAAAGGCACACTTGTTTCATGAAAAAAATCTCGAGGCACACCACAGCCCCGTGACGTCAGCGCGCAGCGTCACGCCGGGAGGGACGCACGAAAGTGTAAGTTTCAATTCCCCCCCCCCTTGCCTTCCTTCTGTGCCAACCGCCAAAAAGCCAAGAATCGCGGGACCGCCGGCGGAGGGGGGGAGGGCGAGCGGAGGCAGCGGCGAGCCCCGTTCCTCCCCATCCGCCCCATTCCGTGCAAGGAGCGCGAACAGGTGTGAGAAGGGGGTCAAACCTGCGGGCCGGCGCCGGGGAACCTCCAAGCTTTGGGGGTGGGGGGGGAGGAGGCAGCAAAGCGAGGCAGGAAGGAGAGCGCGGCTTGGCTGGGTGAGCTTTGGCAGGGGCAGGGAATGAGAGCCGCGAGGCGGGCGCTGCGGACGGAGGCGCTGCCCGCCGAGCTCGCAGGCAGCCAGGCAGGCAGACGGCGAGAGCCCCGCGCTGGGCGGCCTCTCCTGGGAAGTTTCAAAGCTGTAGTTAACTTTTTTAGATTATTATAAAAAAAATTGAATGCTGGAGCACGATTTCTGTTCTCATTCTGAAGCAAAGTTCTTAACCCAAGGTAATATTTCTGGGTTAGTGGAGTCTGTAACCTGAAGCCTCAGTTACCCGAGGTACCACTGTCCCATGTAATGTAGTTTTGTGTTTTTGTGTTGTGAGCCTTGGATGTTAAACAGCCACCACCACCGCAGGCCCTTAAAAACAAGGTACTTTCATATTCATCTTTACTTGGAGGCAAGCCTCCCTCTTCCCAAGGGGGCCACTTCCCAATTCAGAGTGCTTGGCATCCTAAGGAGGGGAGCAGCGCTGGATTTGGGACGCTGCTGGCGGCAGAGGGGCGCAAATAACAACACTGAACCGATCCGTTGGAAAAAGCAGCTGTACCAAAATGAATTATTGCGAAAATGAGGGATATTTGAGGGAGGGGCCGTCAAATGTTGTTCTCGCCCAGGACGCCACTTGAAGGAAGCAGCGGGGGCGGACGCGGGTTGGAATCCTCTCAGCCCGGCCTCCCTCACAGGGTTGTTGTGGGGGGTAAATGGTGGGGAGCCCCGCCCGCCCCCCCCCCACCGGAGCTCCTGGGAGGGAGAAAAAGGAATGCGAAAGCACTAATAATAAAAGCCAATTTATATATGTGGAGAGAGGGAGGGAACCCTGAGGCCGCGTCAGGCCCACAAAGGCGGGAAGGGGCCCCTCAGCCGCGCAGGAGGCGCCTGTCCCGCAAGAGGCCGGCAAAGGTCACCTCTGACGCCCTTGCGCCTCCCTCCCTCCCTCCATTGCGCGCGCAGCGGGGGGGCGTCGCTCACCATCCTCCGTGGCTGCGCGTGGCGGCTGCAGGTCGGCGGGCCCCTCTGGCGCGCGTGGACGGCGGCGCCCCTGGCGCAACTCAGGCGCTGGAGGGAGCGGAGCGAGCGGTACATGGCGGAGGCTGAGGAGCGAGGCGCCGCGGGCGGGCGAGGGGGAGGAGGACGGAGTGGGCGGAGTCGCAGCCAATGGGGTGGAAGAAACCCACGTTTCCTTTTTGAAAGGGAAACTTTTAAACGAGCGCGTGGTTGAAGAAGGCGCTTGCCCAGCTCCCCTCTGCGCCTCGGAGGGCGGGTTTGAGCACGCGCAATGCGCCGCCCTCCCGCCCTGCGCCGCCGCCGTTTCGCGCTCCTCCCTTTTGTGTGCGCTGCCCCGCCGCCGCCCCATTGGCCGGGTCCTGTCAGCTGATCCTGTGTTATTTCCTGTGTGTGTGTGGGGGGGGAGAATGGAGAGAGAAACCTCGGCACCATCACCGCGGAGCCGCCCCCGGCTCGACGCGGATCCTCGCCGCCGCCGTCCCGCCTCTCGCCGCCCGACTCGCCCGCCTCCCTCCCACGGCACACCAGGCAACGTCTTGCGGCACACTAGTGTGCCGCGGAACACCGGTTGGGAAACACTGCCCTAGGCTACTAAGGGCTCCCAAAACAATTCACAATTGTGCATGCACAGTAGTCAGGCTATTTCCCAATTAAAGTGAAACAAGTAGATGCTGTAACAAAACTTTGCAGTGGAGTGCTCCTCTTATGTTCATTTTGATTCAGGTCACAGGTGATCTGAACTTCTTCATAAGATATAATTCAGTTGTTTCTCACTGGAACCTCCCTTTGAAGTTCCTTTATTTGAGAATGGCCACTTCCAGAACATCCCGAGCAGCTGAAATGTTATTTTTCTGGTTTTTAAAATATCATTTCTGATGTCTGATTTGCATTCATTTATTACAGGCGTCCTCAAACTCGGCCCTCCAGATGTTTTTGGCCTACAACTCCCATGACCCCTAGCTAGCAGGACCAGTGGTCAGGGATGATGGGAATTGTAGTCTCAAAACATCTGGAGGGCCAAGGTTGAGGAAGCCTGATTTATTATTTTGTGACAAGACTGGCCTGCTTGTCCTATGTAGAATGCAGAAGGGTATGCTAACCAATGGTAGCATATGGGGCTTTTTTCAGCCAGAACTCACCAGAATGCAGTTCTGGCACCACTCAGGTGGGCACTATTGTCATTACAAATTCATGGAGAGTTCCGACACCTCTTTTTCTAGAAAAATAGCACTGGTGGCATATATCATATAGGAAGACGAGTGAGTGAATAAACCCTTGATGTTTTGTCTGACATTATTGGGTCCTAAAATGGCATTGCCAAAGTTATTTATGGGGAAAGAATTGGCACTTGGACTGGGATTCTCTTATTCCAAAGAAGAACAGAATTTGTCTGCAGAGCCTCCAGGATGGCATCAACAAAGCACAGCGATGAGGTACCTACCTTAGCAAGGCACGAGTAACATCAAGGAATCCACACAATGTTGTGTTGTTCCTGTCCCAAATTAACGTCCTAAAAGCAGATGAGAAGGGAAGACGGTTCAGTTGAAGCACACCAAGCTCCAATATATAGACAATAGAAGCATTTCTAAGTAGAATCGTTGCTTTCCTTTTTTATTTAAAGCATGTGTACCCAGCTCTAAATTTCAGAGACATAATAGAAATTAAAACTTATTTTTTTTAAAAGCATCAAAAGTTTATTTAAAAAAACCTTTGTGTTAAGGTATCCAAAAAGTTCTGAACTCAGGAAAGCTGCATTCCATGATCCAAGCAACACATTATGTTAGCAAACCTATGGCCTCAGCCCCATATTTGCCAATGTAACAGGAAATTTAGTGACATGGAAATTAAGAAGGGAAACCCTTTCCATGCTTGCTGACACTCCCTGCAAATTCCTTTCCACAGCTATTTCCCCTACAGCTGGTTCTACTTCAAGTTTAAGGGCCCAACAGGGCAGAACCTTTAAATATGACCCAGAGCGGACGCACTTACAGGGGAGAATTATCACCAGAGGGAGAAGGATCAATCTTCCCTCTTTCTAACTAATTCTCCTGCAAATAGCACCCACCAACACTCACATGAACATTATGAAGAGAAGAGTCAGCCGGGAACCCTGTGTTTCCCTAGTAACATCTAATTTGTTCCTACCAAGTATGCAAAATACAACCGTGTGCGTTTATTTCACCTTCCCCAACGTGATGCCCTCTGCATGTTTTGGACTACAGCATATATTGGCTGGGGCTGATGGAATCTGTAATCCAAAACATGGAGGGCACTAGTTGGGGGCAGGGTGCAAAAACTTAGAAACAGAAGCCCCACTCTATGACAACTCCTGCTCAGACCAAGGAGTGTAGATTTTTTAAACAAAAGGAACTATACCTTCACATGACAGATATGGTTATGACTCAGACTTGTTCCCCCTTTAAAAAAAGAATTAGACACTTTCCTAAAAGGGAAAGGTTCTCACGGCTGCAATAGCCAAATGAAGTCTCTGTGTTCAGAAGCAGTTATTTCTTCAATTACCAGATGGTGAGGGAAAACACAGGAAATAGCTATCCTGTCTGAGGAGAAAACATAGCTCAGTGGAAGAGCATGTGTTTTGCATGGAGTATGTTACAAGCTGAATCTCTGGAATCTCCATTTAAAGGATTTCAGGTGGCAAGTGATGGGAAAGATTCTACTTTGCCTGAGATGCTGGATAGCCACTTCCAGTCAGAGAAGCCCAGCCTTCTCCAACCTGGTGTCCTCCAGATGTTTTCAACTTCAACTCCCATCAGCCCCAGTCAGCACAACATGGGGCTGATGGGAGTTGTAGTCCAAATTTTCTGGAGGGCATCAGGCTGGGATAGGCTGGAGTGAACAATACTGGGCTAGAATAGAAACAGTAATGTATGGCAGGTTCACATGTCCATTTGAGCTTCGAAAGGCACCTGGTTAATCACCTTCAGAATAGAATAAAGTGGTACCTTGGGTTACAGACGCTTCAGGTTACAGACTCCACTAACCCAGAAATAGTACCTTGGGTTAAGAGCTTTGCTTCAGGATGAGAACAGAAATTGTGCGGCAGCCGCGCGAGGCCCCATTAGCTAAAGTGGTACCTCAGGTTAAGAACAGTTTCAGGTTAAGAGCGGACCTCTGGAATGAATTAAGTTCTTAACCCGAGGTACCACTGTATTAAACTACTGGTTTTGTTTGATACTGCAAAACTGCTAGGGACCAAATTTACTAGACTCCCCAGAGCAGCCTGCAAATGAACAGCTACTAGAAAGGCATGCACATGGAAGGGGCCTTCTTCCAAAGGAAGCCATACATAGATCTATGTGGGCATCCTGGCTTTGCAGCATAGAACCAAGTTGCACAGGAGACACTAGACTTGACAGAGGCATGTTACTTTCCAGTCACAAAGGAGAGCACAGCAAGCCCTTGAGTTCACAAGGTATGTACTGTGACATGTCAGGTGCTTGAAAACACAAGCCTCCCTCAAAATGCATTTTTGCAGTCCCAAGCAGGCAGCATGAGCCCTCTTTAGCCTGCTTTATAGATGGCCAGATTATTTGCCAGCCTATTCAGCCTTCCCAACCTTGGGTCCCCAGATGTTGCTGGAAATATAATCCCTATTCTCCCTGGCCATTGGCCATGCTGACAAATAATATGTGGGCAACATTTGGTCTTCTTGGACTTACACAGTCTTTCTAAGGTCTCAGAGAGAAGTTTTCCCATCACCTGATCCATTTTAACTGAAGAAACCAAGGATAGCATCTGGGATAGCATGTATACAGACTTACAATAATCCCTCTCCAATTACGGATAAGGAAATGTTTCCATTTCTATTACTCATTTTTCCCAATCTTAAATTCAGTTTTTCACATTTCCACATGTTCCCTAATTTTAAAAAAATCTTCATCAAAACCCACCAGCATTTTAAGCGTTTATTTCTAATAATATACACATTTTTGCCACACAATTTTGCCAAATATACACATTTTTTGCAAAGCAATTTCCTCCTAGTAGAATGCATTTTTGTATGTGATTTCCAATAATATATACATCTGTGTGCACACTTTACCGCATTATATCCACTTTTTTACACATTACTTGGCTGGAGAACTGCATTGCAAAATTCAGAAAAGTGTGAATTTCAAAGGATGATTGTATGTTGGTTTGCATCTTGATTCAAAAGTGAAAATTAGGTAAGTTCCCCTTTAAGTGTGAACTGAATCAAATTTCTCCCCTATCCCCAACTTCAATTCACATATCCACCTACACACACCTATGCAAGTGAAAGAAATTAAGTGAACGCACCTGAGTGTTGTGTTCACTGACAAAGCTTTTGCCAGTATTTTGGCACCCACGTCTCCCATAGCATTACCACTGATATCCAGCATGACAAGACAACTGCTCCTGCTTCTCAAACCATCTAGGATAACACTGGTTCCCAGTTTCAGGCGAGATTCTGCCACTGATAGGGATTCGACAGACTGAAATAAAATCAGGGAAGAACGTAGCAGAGACGCCAAGACACTAATAACTATGTTGCTTGTTTGCAGAAGGCATGGAACACACAAACACACAGTGCCAAGTCTATGACAAAGATCATTCAATGGACAATAGTGACTATGGACAAATAGTCCATCCCTATGTGGTAAGGTTAAAATAAGTGGAAATTAGGCAGACAACAGGAAGCTCCACTGAGTTGTGAGAGCATGTACTTACCAGAAATAATTAAGGATTTCAAAGTTTGACCAAAGCATGCTAATACACAGGTATTGAACTTAGAACTCCATACTTACACAGTCATCATCTTGAGTTAGCTGAACAATTCGGTGCAAAGCATCAGCTAGGGTCTCCCTAGGAGAAAGAAGTAGAAAGCCCACTAATTTTCCTGGTCTGAATCTGATTTATAGGCGATTAGTGGGTTCCTGTTGTGTCACATTGGTTTACTAGATTCATAAAAAGGTAAAGGGACCCCTGACAGTTAAGTCCAGTCGCGAATGACTCTGGGGTCGTGGCGCTCATCTTGCTTTACTGGCTGAGGGAACCGGCGTTTGTCTGCAGACAGTTTTTTCTGGGTCATGTGGCCAGCATGACTAAGCCACTTCTGGCAAAACCAGAGCAGCGAGAATACTTTATCGAGAAACTTCAACAGGAGCAAAACATTGCCACAATGTTCTTGACTGGGACTGGAATAATACTTAGATCTTATGTAATCTGCATTGGCTGCCTGTGATCTTCAGTCAGCTCAATTTCAGGTGTTACTTTTGAACTTTAAACCCCTGAATGGCTTAAGACGCTGCACTATCAAGGACTACCTTCTTCCATATGTGCCTCCACATAAGCTCTGTTCAATATCTGTGGCATTGATCTAGATGCCATTGATGAATGAAGCTTGACTGGCATCCACTAGGCATAGGGTCTAATCAATGGTGGTGACAATTTTATGGAATATCCTTCCCAAAGAGGTTCATTGGGCCGCTATACTCTAGACCAGCAGTGAGGAACCTGTGACCCTCCAGATGTTGTTTGATTCAAACTTTGTCAGCCCCACCCAGAATGTCCCATGGCAAGTGATGATGATGGGAGTTGTACGCTGAAGGGTTGCAATCCCCCCACATGCTCTAGGCATTTGGTTAATTTGGCACTGCTTTCAGAATATTAACCTGAGTTTTTGTAGTGCTGTTCTGTATGGCAACCAGTTATGTTGTGTGCAGGTTTTTGGTGGTGGTGTTTTTTTGCTATCCCTGCTGTTATTTTTATTAGTCTGTTCTTCTGTATTTTGCAATGCGTGGTACTTCTATCATGTCTTTATTGCTTTCAGCTTATGAGTTGCTTTGGGTTTGCCTCTAGGTATGGAAATGCAGGCTCAAAACTATTAAAAGCAAGCAAATAAATAAAAAAAATAGCCTAGGTATGTAAAAAAATTCTTTCAACTCTCACATGTATGTATTAATACTAGCATTTAACTTTTTTAAAATTACCAACAGAGTGTTAAATGCTTACCTGGACCGGATATTAAAGTTTTTTCCTAGTGCAACATGCTTGATGGATCTGCTTCTACCAATGGCCAGCACCAGTGTCACCATGTCAGAATCAAAGCCTGCAGAAAGAGTAGCTGTGTATGCATGGGTACCTCACGGGTGCAGGTAGGGGTCCTGCCAGGCTGATTGGTCACAAGCAAGCAAGGCCCTCCACCAAAACAGATTATTAAACACTAGATTTGATATAATTCAGACACAGGAAGGTGAGGCAGGCTTGTGAAACCTTATAAGAAACAGCACTTAGATCAGGGGGCTAATCTGTGGCCCTCCAGATACTGTTGGACTTCCACCAACTCCAGCCAGCATGGCCAAGGGTCAGGAGTGATGGGAGTTGTAGTCCAACATCTGGAGGGCCAAAGGTTACCTACTTTTGCTTTAGATTCCAGTAAACCAGCAAAGACCTTGATTCTAATTGGTGTGCTCTTTTGGTGTGTTTGCTCTTTTGGTGGGATATGCATCAGGCCCCTTTATGGGATGTTAAACGTGGCTGAGAACTTTTAACATACCACAAAGAAAAGACCACCCACAGATCCTAATCTAATACAGAGTATGTATTATTCAGATAAGCCTAGATTGGCAAGGAAGGGGACACAAAGAGCTAGAGAGCACACAGTCTCCCTCAGTCTTAGGGACAGAGGCCGTCTAAGGAACTGATAGACTTACCATTGTCGGATAAATTCAACTCCTTGATTGAGCTGGCATCTGAAACAAGATCCTGGATCACCTGGGCACCTGCTGATTTCAGCTTTAATATGAAGACAATTCATACATATTCAAAAATAGTAAGAACATAAAAAATAAGAACAACTCTGTCAGATCAGAGCTATTTTGATTTCTTGGTTTTGATATGCTGAGGTGTCAATTTTAATTGGCAATATTTATTAAGAACATTAAATAGAGCCCTGCTGAATTAGACCAAATACCTAAATAGTCCAACATCCCATTTCTCACGGTGGTCAACCATATGCATGCCTCTGAGAAGCCCACAAGCAGGGCAACAGGGCAATAGCCCTCTTCCACTGTTGATTCCCAGCAACTGGTATTCATGCCACCTCTGATATAGTCATCAAGTCTAGTAAGCCAAAACGGCTACATTTACTTTTTGTATGACTTGGAAAATACTGGATTTAGCCATTCAGCAGTGGAAACCTAAGCTAGAAAAAGAGAACCTTAAACCACATGAATCTAGTGATTTATTATCCGAGGAAATAGTCCTTTCAGCTGCTAGGTAAAGCCACTCACTTTGGCTGCTACTGAATTTTTACCTAGTGCATCACCTAAAATGGTATTTTCACCTTGGTTAATATTAAATCTGATTCATAAGAAATGAACCATGTCTCAGATAACTGTAACACAAACTTCATATCATCTGCCCCTTTGCCTACATGTTCTTCAAACCTCTCTAGCAAATTTTATTAGGTACACTGTTTTGGGGAGGGGTGTCCCTTCTTACCTCACAGCTACTGAGGTCCAGGTGCAGACCACTCAATCGGTGGTTATATGCCAAGGCCTGCAGCAAAGCTCTGTAACAAACCAGAAAGGAAACAAGGGTAGGGAGCCACTGGCGGAGGAAGAGGAATGCGGGGAGAGCGCACTGCCCCTGGCAGCGCGATCCTGGTAGGGTGCCATCATGGCTGCCCCCCCGCCTGCACTGGGTGCCACACCCCCAGGACATGTGCCAGCCCTGCCCCTGCCTGCTCTCTGCCCCCCAGTGCCGGAGTATGAAGCTTCGCCACTGTAGGGAGCAGCTCTAACTGACAGGTTGTCATGGGGGGAATCTGGTTCTGCATCTTCTCCCCCTCTACTATAGATTTGACTCCATCCCAAAATGCTTCATTTAATCCCTAATAGCTCACCACTTTGCTTCTTTGAACCCCAAAAGGGCAAGAATTGCTTTGTGTTGGATCAGATCAAAAGTTCAGCTAGTCCAGCACTGTACAACAGCCACCCTCTGCTGTTGCCTTCCAGCAAGCTGGTATTCAGTGATAGGCTGCCTCTAACCATGGAGATTCCAAACAAACACCATGGATTTGTTTCCTTCTCAATGGATTTGTCAACCCCCCCCCCCTTTATGCATTCTGTGGCAAATCCATAAATTAATGTGTGTGTTACAGAATTCATCTTGATTATGCCTCATTCCTTCATGCCCACTCAGCTAAGAAATAGTCAAGTATACCTTTCTGTGCCTGTCCAGCAATTTTTTCTTCTTTTGATATTATTATTAGTTACCTTCTCATATTTACTTGCTCATATTGGCTGCATTCAGATGAAACACTAACCCACAGTTTAGTGTTATGAGAATGAGCCTAACATCCTCCAGAGCTTGTGTACTTCTCTCCCCCTCCTCTTCTCTCCTCTTGCAGTGCAGCTGTAAGGAAGTTTTATTTCCAATTACTTCAGAACCCTAAACTGTGGTTAATTTTAACTATGGTTGATTGAAACAGGCCAGCTTCATAAGCTATGGTTGGTGTGAAGTTGGTTCCCCCCCCCCCCCAAACAAGCAAAAAAAGATTAGCCACAGTTAGTTTGATTTAGATGGCATGACAAGTGATGTGTCATCAAAAATGGAAGTGAAAGCTTCTGAATTCCTTGCAGCTACACCAAAGAATGAGAAGGGAAGAGAGTGTAAGCCTGGAGAATGACTTGGTGTATTCCCATCACAATAATTTGCTGTTCATCACGACATCCAAAGGTTATTTTCATCCTTATAGTAGTTCTTCAATATAGATCACTTATTTACAAACGAGGAACCAAAGCTGGAAGAACAATGAATTACACAAGACTACAACAACCTATGGCAGATATGGGACTTGAATCCAGATCACATTCAATATTGTCTCTCTCTCCCCCTCCCTAATGGGAGCCAGCTAAAAACAACGATTTACCCCTCACCTCAAAGCCTCTGTTGGTAACTTGGTTCCAGCCAATGAAACATGTTGGAGAGCAGAGGCTTTGCTGAAGAAATTGCTGATTCCAACAGGAACATCACTGTTCTTTCTGAAAAGAAGTGCAGTAACTTAAGTTCTATGGGCAGGTATCAGGACGCACAGACCCCTGGAACTGGATCAGAAAATACCTCCTCACTAGAGGAGGATGAAGGGAAGGGCCATAGCTCAGTGGCAGAACATCTGCTTTGCATGCAGAAGGCCCTGTATTCAATCCTCAGCATTGCCAGGTAGGGCTGAAAAGGTTCCCTGTCTGATAACCTGGAGAAAACAGCATAGACAATACTGAACTAGCTAAACCAATGGTCTGACTCTGTATAAAGCAGCTTCCTATGTTCCTATGATGTCACCATGAATCCCAGGACCAAGGGAGACAAGGAACCCAAAAGGAACACTAACACTCATACCACCTCCACAATATTCCATCCAGGGTAACTGCAGACTTGTGAGACCTGATATGGCCTAACTGGACTCATCCCTTAACTCTGGACCCTCCATGGGGTCCTAAGGAACAGTAAAAGCAGAAAGTCCAAAATGAAGCTTAGTCCTGATGCTACTATGCTCACTTGGCTGAACAAGGCATCCCATGTCAAAAGAGGAAAAACAGTCAGGGACATGATCCCATTAGCACCCCAGGAAGGGTGGGACAAGCAGGCTGAGTAATTAAACCCTCTGCTGCTAGCTGGAAGACCTGTTCATAGCAAAGCAGTATTCTGCTCAGCTGTTTTCCCTGGCTCAGGACTAGGTCCTCTGACTGACTGGACAGATCCCCTGCCTGGCTCAGACAGCTGAAATGAGTCAACTAGCTTCCCTAATCACAAGGCATCCCCTTAAAAGTAGGTGATTGTCAGAGGAGACTTGGGTAGACTGTCCCAAGACCTTAGGGGAGGCTGAACCCACTCCACCACGAAATCTTCATAGTCAAAAGCTTGATTTGGAAATGTAATCCTCTGCCAAGATCTTGCAACCAAAGTCATAAGAACGTACACGATTGGCACTCAACACAAGAACAGCACCTAAACTTGAATTCAGGAGCAATGCAGATTCTTTATGTGAAGCAGGAGCCAAGTCAGGTTTAGACATCTGGACTAGGCTATCAGGAAGTACCGTAAGTCATTACCCTAGAAACCCACTGAACAAAAGAGCTTCACATGCATATTTTCAGGCTCTTGCCCAAAATCACAATGGTTTATGGATTTTTTTAAAAGCTCAATTTAAAAGCTCTACCAACTTTTATACCATGTTGTCTTCTTGTACACCAATTTGTACACCAATTTGAGGTTTTATGGTACATAAATCTAGTGAAATAAATAAAATAAAACTGCAGGCTGGCATAATATGCTACTGCTCCCAAGTAGCCTGCCAGAAAGGTGCAGAGAAAGCACACCAAGCTCTTACTTGTGTGTATAAACGTTCTTGGATAAGTTCAGGTGGATTAGGTTTTCACAGTAACCAGCACCCAAGGCATCGAAAAGCTGGGGACAGAGGAGGAAAAGGTCATAGACAACTGCGGAAAACAAAACAAAAGAAGCTCATGGTCACCTGTGGATTTCTGAGAGTGCCACTGGGTTCCATAAAAAGTTTTATATTTTGGATTTAACTGCTGACTCAGGCTATGGTCACATGCTATACCTTTAAAGCACATTTGAAGCACATTCTTCCCCTCAAATAATTATTGGCACGGTGGTTTACCTCTCACATAGTTACAATTCTCAACAACCCTTAACAAACTACAGTGCCTAGAATTCTTTGAACTGGGAAATGTGGTATGAATGTGCTTTAAAAATATATTATGTATGTAGTCTCAGTCATTTTGGCTGAGGGTTTTATATTGCTGTTTTATGAAATTGTAAGTTTTGAATGTTGTAAGCTGTCCAGAGTGATAGTATCGATTTTGTTTATTTTTGCAAGAGAAGGGCAGGATCTCAATGTTTTAACAAACAAAATAACTAGCAAACTCCATTTTCAAATAGAAACAGCCACTGCCAGTGAGAGTAGTCAGTACTTGGTTAAGTGGACTAAGGGTCTGACTCATTTTAAAGGAACTTCACTCGTGACAGCACAATAATACAGGGTCCTCATTCCGGGAAAATGACATGGTACAACATGCTTAAGAGCAAGAAATAGCAGCAGCTGTCAGGTGCTCACCACATCCAAAGCGCAGGCTGTCCCAGAGAGATCAAGGTGACCTAAAGCATTTGGCTGACTCAGGAAAGAAAACAAGCCCTGAAAGGGGAGAGAGAAAGAGAGAGAGAGAGAGAGAGAGAGAGAGAGAGAGAGAGAGAGAGAGAGAGAGAATGACTTACTTGTTGAGAGAGAAAATTGCAATGCGGCTGTTGTAAGACAGCAAGGTCCACCGCAAGCATTTCTTTAATGTACTCTAGAGCTGCCTTTGAAAACTATCCAGAAGCTCCAACAGGCCTAAATGCCACTGCTAAACTAATATCTGGAGCTTTCTAGATAGAACATGACTCAGTTCCTTATTTAAAAGCATTTATAAGCTGCTTAATATTTCAGAAAAATCTAAATGGTGTATAATCTAACAAACAATATACTGTATCATTAAAACTAAACCCAATAAAACTTCAATGTAAAAAAACAAATGAAAGTGTATAAAAGTGAATAGAACAAAAATATCTTCATTGTTTACCTCTATGCTTCTGAGCTGTTCACCTTTAAAGCCCTGAATCACCAGCAAAAGTGACCCCTTGAGCCACTTAAACTATCCAATGACTTTGCCTGGTGATGAGACAACTTAAAGCTTGTGAACTAACACAGAATATTTTAGCAGCGACAGGTCTTGTGGGACTAGACAGCAAGATAAGTTAAGTTTTGGGAAGAGAAGGTGAAAGGCCCAGAAAACTCTTCCTGCAAAGAGACAACTGCTCCAGAACAGCATTGTTGACTCTGTTATTTCATTAGCTTCTGCAGAAATGCAAAAGCAAATGAAACCTAGATGCATTGATTTTTAAAGACTGTAATTCCAAAACAGCAACATTGGGGCTGAGGAGCAAACTTTGAGTCCCTGTCTGTGTCTGAAACAGAAGGCAAAACACATCTGCTACACAGTTTCCAGGGGCCATGAATACTCACGTCTGCACCTTCAGTGGCCAGGCTCCCTGGGTTCCCAGAAAGGTCCAAGTGGTACAGAGTAGTTCCGTATAGTCTATTGGAGCCTAGAGATTGGCAAAGGGCCAACATTCCTGGCAGGCAAGAGAAATCACAAAGAGGTGTTAAGGGTGCAAGTGCCAAGTTACATAGAGGAAGGTGGAGGGCAACTGTTTCATTTGCAAGGTTGGCCTTGCTTAGCTCAGATTCTGACATTGACTGGTGAAATTAGGTATGTACAGAGAACTACATCTTTACCTGAAGTGAGAAAGCATTCCTTCAGCTAGATAAGCACAGTTGCATGATATGCTCCAATGCAATTAATAGATTTGTTAAATATCAACAACTGGTACATGCAGGTCTTCCATCCAGTGACCCTGTTAAAGGGCTGGCTCTACCATTAGGTAGAGTGAGGTGACTACCTCACCTCAGTCAACTGATTTTTGATGTCATGAAAGGTCAGCAACTTCTTACTTTAAGTTGGAATTATTGTATTTTCCCTCCCGGTAAGAGGCATTTAAGGGATTTTCTGTCACAAGTAGTCAGTCTTGGCTCCTATACACTTTTACTTGGCTGTACCCATGGGGCATGCTGTTTTTGTTCCCTCTCAGGTAAAAAAGTTCTTGAGCTGGTCCCAGTGCCATTAAAGAACAGAAATTGTCTGGTTGGTTTTTTTTATTTATCAGCTTGTTTAACTATATCAAGGCTTTGGAGGTGTCGTGCTGGATTTTTTAATTTACATTTTGCTTTGGCCAGCCCTGGATCCATGCAGTGAAGAAAACAGGCAATGTATATTTATTTTATTAAAAAAGGAATATGAACCAGTATTTAATAGAACTAATAAAACATTAATATGGAAGAATGAAGGCAAAAAATCTAATCACTGCAATAAATCTCACAGCAAGATAACATTAATAATGACACTACAATAAAGATACTATAAATAGATACCACAGATGAAGATTTAGATTTCAGTTCTCTCTGCTGTGCTAATGCCATCCTAATACAGCATCCTGAAACAGTACCACTACCCCAAACCCTTCAACCATGGACTAACTGTTTCCCCCTGTACCTTTTGGAGTCAAGGAGGTCCTAGCAAAGTTCAAGCTTTGGAAGCCCTTGATGCTTTGCTCTAAGTTCTGGCTCAGAGCAATTATACCTAAAGAGAGAACAGAACCCTTGAGTAGACATAGAATGCAATTGTACTGCCATGTACCAGTACTTCAGTGGTGCTTCTAGGCAGGCAGTTCCTAGTACCACCCAAGAATTCTTCTACCATAGTAAACTACAAGTGGCATTGCAACAATCAACTTTCCACACAACTTGGGTGGCGGTGGGGGTATTGTAATTTTTCTGTATACATCCTACTATGCTTCATCCACATAGATGGGCCAGAAAATAACCCATCAAATTTTTTTCCTGATCAATAATTTAATTTGAACCATGGTATTCGTTCATTTAAGAGTAATTACCTGTGAGATGTCATGATTTGTTTTAAAAAAAGGTTTTGATTTACAGATGTTCCAGATGGCTCTTAGACTAAGTTTTTAGATCAGAAGTATTTTAAATTGGGGGGCGGGGCAGCACATTGATAAAATGGTGGCAACTAGTAAGGCAGTGGGGAGTTTTAGAAAAATACTCTTTTATTTAAGATTGCTTCCTCAGCTTGGACCCTCAGGATACTGTCAGCCTACAACTCCTGTTATCCCTTACCGTTGGCCATGCTGGCTGGGGCTGATGGGAGTTTTAGTTATATATAAAAATAGGATAGCAGCATTTTAGTGCTAACTAAAAGAACAATTATAAATAAAGAGGAACAGTGATAATATGATGACCACTTGAAAAGTAATAGTCAAAGTTTGCCAAGTGGGGGAAAAGTCTACCTGCCCAATGTATCAATACACATTTTGCAACTATGCCACTTGGAAATACTGAAAAAGAAGCACAAAAGTAATCTAGACTTGGAGAAATTCTACAAAAGATGGAAGCAGCACTAGGAAAACACAGGACTATATAATGATTGGGTGATATCGTGATGCAAATTTCCCCCAAGGTGAATGAATGACACGCAGCAATTACACACTAAATGCTATTTGTTTAACAAATTCACTCCTGTTCCCCAAGTTAATCTTACTGCTTAAGCCAGTGTGGGCCAGAGCTAATCTTGGACCAACATTCAAATCCAACCTCTTCTTCTTCTTCAGTGTAGGGATTTAAAACAAATTTCTCAGCCTTAGCTCCCCATTGGTATAGGGAGACTGATGTCACCTACCTCATAGGGCTACTGTAAGGTCAAACACACATAGTAAAGATGGTGAATCACTTAACAAATTAAAAGTCCATATTTATAATAGCTGAAGCACTCAAACTAATTGAAGACTTGGAAAGGTCTCTTTTCTATCAGGGCAGAGAATGCAACTTTAGTAATTGAAAGTTCTAAAGGCGGAAACAAATGAGATTCTCTATACCTAGGTAACTGCAGCAGGAGGATTTAGCCAAAAAATAGAGCAACCAAGTAAATAGTTAAGACAGTCAGTGGCGGAGCTTCATGCTCCAGCACCGGGGGGCATTGAGCAGGCAGGGGTGGGGCTGGCGCACATCCCGGGGGTGGGGTGCGCTGTCCGCACGTCCTGGGGGCAGGGCATGCCACCTGTAGGGGCGTGGTGCCTAGTGCAGGCTGGGGGCAGCCGCAATGGCACCTTACTGGAATCGCGCTGCCGGGGGCGGTGCACTCCCCCCGCACTCCTCTTCCTCCACCAGTGAAGACAGTGAACCAAGTTTATTATTATGGCCAGAACACACAAGTCACTACTATGCAATATTGGCCAAGAGATCAGAAATTGCACTACCTCGGTCCTCAAGCAGGTTTCCAGAAAGATTAAGCATGTTTAAGGTATTGCTTGGATTATTGTGAAGCACCTGGGCCATCCGTTGAGCAAAATCACTGCAAGGGAAAAAGATTTCACACA
The DNA here is from genome assembly GCF_964188315.1 of Podarcis muralis. Lineage (NCBI taxonomy): Eukaryota > Metazoa > Chordata > Lepidosauria > Squamata > Lacertidae > Podarcis > Podarcis muralis. The sequence continues at coordinate 45,241,371 of NC_135661.1, read as the reverse complement.
GTAACAAGCCCACAGATGAAAATAATAGTACCTCACACATTTTGACTTCCCTTCGTGCCAACCAAACATCTGTGGTCACTAAGAACTTGCTCCTCTCCCAAGGGTTGATACCTTGTTCCCGATTTTGTGCTGCACAGTGCAAGATCAGGAACAATTCCTTATTCTCCTCTCAACTCCAGCCACGGAGCATGAGATGGAGAACTCATCACTGGAAACACATTGCATGGAAGCAAGTCCCAGCCTGAAGCAAGTCCCAGCTCTATTTTGGTTCTGTGTTGCTAAGGTCTCCTCCTGACCTTTGAGACTGGGAAGGGGAACCTTCCCTTTAGATATGTTAAGTGGAGCACAATGGTGGGGATGATCCATGATGCCCACTCCAGTTCCAAGATTAGGGGGCAACCTGGTAGCATCCTAAACTTGCCAGAGGTTGGGGGAACACTCAACATTATGACCAAAATATGAACTTCCGGACCTGCCTACTGACTGGTGCATGGTTTGCAAATTTAGCCCATACTGAAGGTCAAAGTCAATCTGACTGAAAATGTTCTGGTGGGATGCCCATGAGGATCTTTTTAAACCCACATGTGTGCAGCACAAACTCCTACTCAAGTCTTCTTGAGTTCTTCTCTTGGAAGAAACAGAAGGTCAGAGAAGATCAGAAATAGTTCTGGTTACCACAGCAGGAGGCATGGAGACAATTAAGTGGCAGAGCTTAGAACTCATGCTCTACTCCCGACACATTCCTATTCATAGCTTTAAGTATTCGTTTTTCCAATCTGTATACTGTTCAAGCTTGTTGGTGCGTGCTGCACTTGTATCTTAAACTGGTGTTTATCTGCCACTTTGTGTGTGACTGGCACAATGCTGTCCATCTTCCGCGGGATTTTGCAGCGCCTTCTGGATCTTTTAAATCACAACCATGTATGACCATGCTGGCTGGAGTTGCAGTCCAAAACATATGGAGGGCACCTGGTTGGTGAAGACTGGTTTACGACATGCATTTAAACTCATTTCATTAATTAACTAAGATTCCATAACATCCCTAATTCTTTTGCTGGACATTTTGCTCAATCCTAAATAACTGGTCTGATCATTGCCACAGCATGCTGATATATTATGAAGCTGTTTGTTGCATGGTGTTAAAAAAAGTGTACCTGTTGTCATGCAGTGTCCCACTCCCAACAGCAACCACCATTTATTATGAATTCACTATATATTAATAATGAAACCTCCAGACTTTTTCTGCTTACAACTTCAAGCCACAGTTTTCCAACACCAGCTCTTCCAGAGTCACTGATTTGCTGAGAACATGGAGAATCTGATCCAGGATATCCAAATTCTAGGGCAGAATAAAATATACTGTGAAGCCCTGCTAGGGAAGGTTCAGGAAGACATTTTACTTCTGACTTATGAAAGAGGCAGAGGCAGTTATTATCAAAGAACTTGTAAATAATTATTGGGGGGGAAATAACAGACATTATATTAATCACTAACCCCTATAACATATTAACAACTAGCAGAAAATTATGGGACAAAAAATGTAAAATTCTCTTTTCTATATTCTGATTTTCTCCCCGCCCTACTCTGAAAACTCACCTTCTCCTACAGAGGTTGTGTTCCAAGTGCCCCTGCTAAATTCAGTGGCTACCAGGATAGGGCCTCCTTGGTAACAGCACCATGTTTATGGAATAGCCTCCCAAGAGAGGCTTGCCTGGCATCATCCTTATGCTCTTTTTGATGGCTGGCACATACCTCCTTATTCAGGCAGAGTTTTTAAACAACTAGTGCTTTTAATCTGAGCGTCTCAGTTTTATAGTTTATATTTTGCTGTAAATCTGCAAGAAGCACATTTTTATTCTTTTTATTGTTTTGTATTGTATTTCTAATATTGTATTTTATTAATTTTTGTGAGCTGCCCACACAAATGCCAACCATCGCTGTTGTTGTCATCATCATAAGAATTAAGAAGGATGCTTTTTAAACCAGGTCCATCTAGCCTAGTACTATCTACTCTATCTGGCATCACCACTCCAGGCGCTTTTCACATCACATACTACCTGATGCTTTCAATTGGGGGTGTCAGGGATTGAACCCAGGCCCTTCTGCATGTGAATCATGTTCTCTGGTGATCCCTCTCAAATTTACATTTATTTGTTTTATTTATATCCCGCCTTTCTTCCATCACAGAACTCAAGGTGTTATACATGGAATTTGCATGCAGTCTCCCATCCAGGCAATGACCAGACCCAAACCAGCTTGGCTTCAGCAAGGAGGCTGCATCCTGTGTTCTTATGCTTCTGTCCATCTCAGGGAGGTCCTTGCCAAAAAGCCTAGCACACTGCACTCACCAGTTTGAAGTCCTTGCAGCACAGCCTTGTGAACCACTGATTCAATGACAGGCTAGTCACACTAACAGCCACATCTCTGCAACAGGAAAAAGCAATATTACATAGAAAATGTATTCTGTCAAGTTGTACCATTAATCCATCTAGCTCAGTATTGCAGACACTCAATGGCAGCATCTTTTCAGGGTTTCAGGCAGGGAAATATCCAAGCCCTACCTACAGATGCCAGTAATTGAACCAGGAATGGGACCTTCTGCATACGAAGTAGGTTATCCATTGGCCCCATCCACCTATCCTAATCCACTATGCACCCAACAAGAGATGTAGCTTATTCAGTTCAACAAAGTAATTAGTTTAGAATTTAAACAGTTAAAATCTAGACTCTAAAAGGCACAATTCACCTGATTTTTTTTTTAAGAACAGTTTATTTTTTAAAAAAACCCAATAAAGATTATTTTAAAATGGTCTAACACAGCAACTCCCCATTTGATCTAGATTCAAAAAAGGCCTGCCTACTTATGGAGGTCTTCAGCTACATTCTAGACAGACACACTTGGGGCCAATGCAGGGAAGATGAGGGGAATTGAAGGGAATCACACAATTGCTTCATTGAGTATCTTGAAACTCAAATGCACACAGCATTGCTCAGCCAAGCTTTGCACTGACACATAAACATGGCTTGAGCTGGGAGACTGAATTCCTGGATTTATTAGAATACTGCTGATTTCATGCTATTTTAACACTGTATGGTATGACTGCATATCAGGTGATATTCAATGAAGTCCTACTCATTGAAATGAATGAATTTAAATTAGTCATGTTTATTACCTACAATGGGTCTAATCTGCATAGCTTTCAATACCACCTCATGGATTTCACCCTTCTCACTCCCCACCCAATTTTTTTTATATGGACTCACTGGCTGTGGAGGTGGTTGAAATCCAGCAGGTTGAACTCCCTGCATTCCTGGCTGTGATAAATATTATCCACATCCTTGAAAAATAAAAATAAAAATAAAATACATTAGCACATTGCAGGGAGGTAAGAGACCGTTTGGCAAATTCACATAATGTTGAAGATGCTAACAGTACTACCTAGCCATCTCTAAGCAGAAGAGTTCCACTCAAGAGTAATGATGAGCTTAATATCAGTATGCTGAGCCAGACTTGGCATACCTGTGTCTTAAGAACTGCAGTAGTACCTTGGTTTACGAACTTAATCGGTTCCAGAAGTCCGTTCTTAAACCAAAGCGTTCTTAAACCAAGGCGTGCTTTCCCATAGCAGCAGGGGACTCAATTTACAAATGAGACACACTCAACAGGAAGCAGAACATATTCTGCTTCCAAGGCAAAGTTCACAAACCAAAACACCTACTTCTGAGTTTGCAGCGTTCTTAATCCAAGTTGTTCATAACTAAGCTGTTCTTAAACCAAGGTACCACTGTACTTTACAAAAAATAATAATTGTACACAGGTCATGCAGGATGGAACTGGGGGAATACGGACACAAATGAGTTGCCAAATCACCATCTGGAAAAAGTGCATGCACACATTAAACTCCTTGATGCAGTGGGAGACAAGGAAACGGTAGCATTTTCTGGCCATTACTTTTTTTCTGCCACAGAGTTGTGTGTTATTCTTAAGCATGTTGTTTTGGTATGAATGACTAATTTGTGTCTTACCCACTGGATCTCCTCTTGGAAAGGGAGGCCAATGTAATCACAGAGAGCAGCATATGTCTCTGAAAACCCACCTGTAAATGTGAGAGGATATTAGCAGAACATGTTGCAGAACAGATTTTACAGGCTGATCCAAGTTCTAGATCCAAACTCTCCTTTGCCAGAAACTTAGTAGCTGGTCTTAGGTAAACCACTATCTCTCAAGCTCAATTAATACACACCTATCTTGCATGGGTGATAAAGAGATTTCAGAGATTATGGTATTTGAAGACTCCAAAAATTATAAGACAGGCCATATAAAAGTGATTACTTTTAAACATTTATATAATGCAGGAAAATCACAAGATATAGATATTCTGAGCCAAGAAGATACTTTGCCCAAATCAAATATTTGGGCCATTAGTAATATCACTCCCATTCCTCACTCCTCAACCCTGCCAACAATCCTTCTGGATACAAAAATAGAAAATACAGCTGTAGATCTATTTTAAAAAAAACTATTAAGAAAAAACTATAAAAAGGAGTACATTTGAGATAAAGTAAAGCAGTAGTGGAGAAGAGATGTCAGTTGCCACCAGCTTCATTCCTCCAATTTGTAAATATCTCAACAGACCTAATTTGTTACAACAGCAAATGTAGCTACTGAAAAGTTTGGACATGTTTGAACTATGAGTGCTTTGACTGTATATCAATCTTGTATTTCTTATATTTTTATACTGCCCTTTTTTTTGGAAGGAGCTCAGAGCAGGGCACATGGTTTTTCCCCTGTCAAGTTTATCCACACAATAATCCCGTGAGGTTGGTTAGGCAGCATCAGAAAGAATGAATGACCAAAAGTCTCTCAGTGAGTTTCACAGCTGAGTTGGGATTTAAACCAGGGCTTCCCCAGCCCTAATTCAACCCTCCTAACGACCACACCATGTCACAAAAAGATGTCAATGCTAAAATTCTCTCTTATTTACAACTATTTAAATAGCACAGGAGCCCTGCTGTCCTCCTTGGCATCTGGCCACTTGACAGCTGCACAACCATAGAAACCATCATCTCATATATACAGCTGATGCACAAAGCAGCCTACTTGCCCAGACCTTTAATGGTTTATAATGCTTAATTGGATGCTGCTGCTTAGCTTTATCGGCAATTTCATCTCCCATTTTACTGTCTGGCTGCTTCTGCTTCTAGTGTTTCATTTTTAAGATGTTGTTTAAAATTGGTTCATATTTTATCATTTTGTGAACAGCTATGAAGATAATCAATAATTGTTAAGGCAGGATATAAATATTCTATGGACCAATCCTATGAAAGGTTACTTGGAAATAACTATTGTGTTCGGTGAAGCTTACTCCCAGGTAAACCAATAGAGGATGGCAGTCTTAATCAAGGGAAAAACTGACCATATGTGCACATGGGGAGATGGCTGCATAAGCATCTGCAGTCCAGGGCAAGTTCTACATAAAATGATTCCTAGAAAGGGTGCCAGAGTGGCAGCTACTAGCAACTCTGTGCTTCTGAAGCCAAGGTCAAAAACACACACACACACCCTGCAGCCCTATTTTCCAATCTGTGCTTATGCTAAATTCATATGAATTCAGAATTGTCAGATTTTTTAAAGGCTAGAACACTCTAAGGGAAGTAAGCTTTAGTTTTACCACCAGTTTAATAATATGTTTAAACTTTTAGTTTAGTTTAAACTTTTAGTTTAAATTGTATGTTTAGGGAAGCTTTTAATATTTGATGAATTGTTGTATTTTAATGTTTTGTTGGAAGCCACCCAAAGTGGCTGGGGAAACCCAGCCAGAAGGGCGGGGTATTAAATAAATAAATAAATAAATAAATAATAAAATAATAATAATAATAAACAACTAGCCTTGTATTTAAGCACTCACCTAGTTGCCACACACAACAAGAAACTGCATGCAGGTGGATAAACAAGTTCTGTGCTTCCTCTGCGCCCAATATAGGAAACAGTGGGCTGTCTGAGGATGGAGCCATACGTCCCTTCCCTACGACCCCCAGTAGCTCACTTTTTTAAAAAGGCTAAAAACTTTTGTAAGCATATTTTAAAGGCTAGTTTAGACTAGGTATAGGGGAGAAATTTGATTCACTTTGCAGAGAGGAGCCTACCTAACTCAAACTTTCAGAAACATTAGAGAAACATAACCATCCTTCAAAATTTGCATTCTCCAAATTTTGCAGTACACTTATCCAGCCAGGGAATGGATAACAAAATACATATACTAGGACAAAATGTGCATATAATTGAATATGTTAATGAAGATAACATTAAATTTATTATATCAGGAGAAACTGCATAAACAAATGTGTATATTAGGAGAAATTCACACAAATGCTGGTGAATTTTCATGAGGATTATTTTTAAAAACAATAATTGCAAACAGCTGTGAAAATGTAGAGAAAAATGAGAAACCAGAATTGATATATTTCCTTATCCCTAGTTTACAATTCTTCACAACTATAGCTTGGCTCAACAATTACTTCCAACATATTTTCCTCCAATAATTTTCATATATAAAGATTACCACATGGGCCTTGATTTTCCTTTAGTAATTCTTCCAAGGAATCTGTTATCGCTTTTATTCTGTCGACCAAGATGGGGGAGGCATTTTGGAGTAGGTTTCTTCAAAACAAAGGGAAAAACCAATTACATTTTTTTCACTGAAGGCTTAGAGGACGCACCGGTCAGGAAGTTGGACAAAAACATTATTATCGGGACAGACACAGGAAGCTCCTGATTCCACCTAATTAAGTCCACAGCCATCTAGTGGACTCATATAACAACACTGTCCACTCACGTACCCCCCCTACCTTTCTTTTGTTTAAAAGAAACAAATAAATTGGTACTGTTGAAACATCTGGTGCTTAAGGTAATCAGTTACGCATCTCTAAACCAAAAATGCTTCTGGAAACTTCAACCAGAACATGTGCTGATCTGTAACACCCTGTCATTCTTACAATATTGCCCTGGCACAGTCTCAGTAAATCAGTTTCCAAATACTACTTGTAAATGTGACCATTGTACCTTCTCAGAAATAAGAAGGTATTGTAGGCTTCTATCTGGTTTCAACAACATATCATCTGTGCTCTATTCCTGCCCCCCGCTTATACATTAACTGAGGTCTGCCATGGCTTTGTAAGATGAAGATGGTAAAGCACAAGCTTTGCCTGCAACCAGTCCCAGGTTCAACCCCTGGTATTTGCAGCCAGGGCCAAGAAAGACTCAAAGCTTATTATCTGGAGAGCCACTGCCTCTCAGTGGTGATGATACTAAGCTAGATAGATCAATGTTGTGTAGTTATCCACAACCAAGTACTTTATTGTCCTCTCATCAGAACTGTTATCGGCTTGAGTCTTTAAAAAATATGAAGACCAAGAAGTGTTGGCTGCCCACTGCATTATCACTTCTTGCATTATCTGGGTATGAAACATGAGCTAAAAATGTGCTTTATCATAAAGCTATAGTCCCTTTCCCTAATGGGCTGTGTCAGTGAGCTTCCACTATACCTTTCAAGCGTAACAGATGCTTCAGACAAGATGCTTTTGGGAAACAGATGCTAGTATAGGATAGTGGATATAAGACTGAACTGTTAGCCAATAAATCTCTTGTTCAAATCACGTAATGAGTCTATAGGAAAGCCTTAGGCATACCACTATCTCTTACATTCTCTACTGTTTCACCCCACATCTTCATACCTGCAATGTGAAGCATAATAACACTGCCCTGATTTAAAGGGTTGTTGTGAGGCAAGGATAACCAATGTGACACCCTCCAGATGTTGTGTACTACAACTCCCATCAAACCCAGCTAGAATAGCCAAGGATGATGGAAGCTGTAGCCCAAAATATCTGGACAGTACCATGGTGGCTAGCCCTGTTATATGTTTTATTTAAGATATTGTACCTGATTTGAGCATGCTAATGTGCTATATAATAATAACCACTCCAAACCCATCTAACTAGTTTGGCCCTGGTCACCAGTGTTCAGCCCATATCTTCTAATGTAGGCTGGCGAACCTGTGTCCCACCAGATTTTGTTCGGCTCTAACTTCCATCAGCTCCAGCCAACATAGTTAATGGTCAGAGATGGTGAAAATTTTAGTCCAACAATATATACAGGGCCACAGGTTCCCCAACCTGTTCAAAAGTCTCCAATATATGTACAATCTTGGGCTTTGGTAAACTACATAACCCCCTTACCCAGGTGAAGAAATTGGAAAGATCTTCTTCAGAGATGTGACTATGTGGATGACCATGTGCTCCAAATCATCCAATGACAAGAACTCAAATTCAAAAGAAGATTTTTCTGTCTCCACGACAACCTTTAGTTAAGTAGAAGAGAAGACATAAGAGGGGAGATATTTTCTATTTAAAAGTTTCAGTATTTAAACAATAGTTATTATCTCATAATACACACTATTTTAAACAAGGGTACTAAAATAATATTTGTAATGTGATAAATAATTTATAACAAAACATTAATACTCATTTTGTTGTCCAACATACATGAGCTTTTTATTCTCACTATTACTATTAAATTAAAATGAATAATTTTCTTTAGAGAAGGGAGGTATTATGAAATTATCACAAGCAAAAAAAGGAGATGTAATAACCCCAAATCTCCTCTGGAAAAGAGGACGAGCTACACAGAAGATGCTAATATCATAAAATAATAAAATAAAATAAATAAAAGAAAATAATGGAAAGCAAGTAGAAAGGGTATATAAAAAAATCCCATACTTTCTATCTAAAGAAAAATCTTCCAGCAAAATGACTAAAATATTGAACATTTGTAAATATTTTCACTCCCCAGGCTCCAAATGTGTCTTTCTCCATACAAGACTGAGTTGATTTTAAAACATTTTATTCCCTGCCCACCCACTGAGATGATCTATATCCTCAGGGAACTTTTTGAAAGAGGGAGAATTACATGATGTATTATGAGAAAGTGCCTTTTGTTATATCACTGCTGAAGTTAAATAGATGTGGACCTCAGCAATGTCCAAGGTCCTCAAAAGAGCTTTGAGCTTAAGGAAGAATATGGTGTAAGAACACTTGATAACAAATACACCTGTGCTTTAAAAACACACACACACAGAAAGGCAGAAGAACCTCAAGCACAGAACAACAAAATACCATGTAGGGGAAAAAAGTGTATAAAAAGAATCTGAAAGCAAAATCTGACACAAAATAAGCCAAATGATGCTTATGGCCCTGTAACCATGTGCGAAGCAACTCTTCTTTCATAGGTCCCAAACTGTTGTCTTCGTTGGTACTGCTCCGGAGGGAAGGTAAACGGTGTTTCCGTGCGCTGCTCTATTTCACCAGAAGCAGCTTAGTCATGCTAGCCACATGACCCGGAAGCTGTCTGCGGACAAACGCCAGCTCCCTTGGCCTGTAAAGCGAGATGAGCACCGCAACCCCCGAGTCGGCTGTGACTGGACCTAACGGTCAGGGGTACCTTTACATTAATAGGTTGCTAATACTACTGGCAAACAATTCAAATCTAGGCTAATTTCAAAGTCTGACTCAATCGTCAAACAAAGCAGTTTAATATCTCCTTTTTGATTGTTCGTAGAGTTGGGATCTAATAATTATGTTTGCTTATATGCATCATCTTCTCTGTAAGAAACATTGGAAAGGAAAGAAAACATTCCTTCTAAATTTGAGTTCTTATGGTCCCTGCAGTGAAAAATTAGACCTGCTCCATAGCCTCCAATATTTCACATGTGAAAACGAACACATAATGAACACATAAAAAGCAAAAATTGGTGCAAAATAGGGGTAATAAATTTCTAAGAATTGTTAGCAGAAAAGAGAAACAATTGGGATTTTAGCTGCTGAATTGCAATTCCTCGTTTGTTTGCTTTTTGTTTTATTAAATATAAGGATAAGACTATAACATGAATTATTAATATAAATAAATTAAATATAACTAGAAATAGGTGTTAATGTACTTAACACTTAAGTGCATTACATACAATAGCAACAAGCACAGAATGAATCACTGCTGAATACAAAAATATTAGGCACAAAATAAACAATACATAATAAAAGTGAGAATACAGTGGTGCCCCGCAAGACGAATGCCTCGCAAGACGAAAAACTCGCTAGACGAAAGGGTTTTCCGTTTTTTGAGTCGTTCCGCAAGACGAATTTCCCTATGGGCTTGCTTCGCAAGACGAAACGTCTTGCAAGTTCTTGCGAGTTTGTTTCCTTTTTCTTAAATCCGCTAAGCCGTTAATAGCCGCTAAGCCGCTAAGCCGCTAATAGCCGTGCTTCGCAAGACTAAAAAACCGCAAGACAAAGAGACTCGCGGAACGGATTAATTTCGTCTTGCGAGGCACCACTGTAATGCGTATGGATGCGTATTATCTTGAAACTTAACGCTTCAGTAGTTGATAAATCCAGTGTTCAACAAATGTGTATAGATAAGTTTTGGGGTTCATTAAATTTATAGTTTACTTTTCTCTTCAAAGAATCCTGAGGTGATTTACAACAAAGAGTAAAAATACAATAATAATAAATACATAAAAATGTGAAAAATATAGTCAGAATACAAACATCCACTTGCTAGTGCTGCCCAAATGTCTACTGTCTAAGGCAGTAGTCAACATTTTCAGACACCTTTAACCCAACCATACACCTAGGGACCAATTTCTTAATTGAAATTGTTCAGGGAAGTTTTTAACATGTGATATTTTATTGTATTTTTGGTTTTTATGGAAGCCGCCCAGAGTGGCTGGGGAGGCCCAGCCAGATGGGCGGGGTATAAATAATAAATTATTATTATTATTATTATTATTATTATTAATTACTTGCTATATATTTGTAGGGTGGTAGATCAGTCCATGACCCAGGAGTGAGTCCAGACCCACCATTTGAAGACTGATGGTATACACTTATTTCTTCCATATTTTTATAATGGGTCAGTTGGCTCATTAAGGCATTTGTCCGCACTTTATTAAACCAATCAACAATAGAATGTGGTGTAATTCTTTTTCCCCCCTCTTCAATTTGGGGAGTGCCCTTTGATTCTTCAGTAAGCATCAGAAACGGGATTATTTTTTTTACCAAGAGAGAATGTCGTCTACTGCCCTTTAACTGCTGGACATGAGTAATTTTAATGACAATCGACTGGCTGTTTAATGTCAGAGCAATCAAAAAATTTACTGGTCCCACTTCTGTGCCTTTACAGTGGTCTGACACACATAAATCAAGCAGCTGAAAGCTTCCCTGTCATTTTATTTCCAGTGCCAAGAAAACATCACCTTCATTTCTGTACATCAGTTTTGTTACAGAAGGTACAGAAGTAGACATAGTAAATAAAATGGAATGGAATAAAATAAAATGGCAACATTAAGGATGGTCTTGTTGGTTTAAGGACATGATTAAAATGAATATTTGGGACCAGTTATATACAAAATCTTGGTCTATGTGCACACATGACAGCTTTGTAGCATTTACTGTGGGGAAAGATTATCTGGCATCTGCCCCCCCCCAACACTAGACCCTTGCCCCATAGGGAGGGGAGGAAAAGTGTGCTTAATGTCTGTATGGCACAGGGAGAGAATCACAACAGCCTGATCCCAAAAATTTTGCACTCACCCAGTTATCTCCTCCTATCGTGATGATCTGCACAGCTAAGAAGCTGAAGCTTACTTGTACCTGCAGGTGGAAACATGCAAAGGTAGGTAAGTGCAGAGGGATCAGGTAGCCAATGCATTTTAAAGGGAAACCTAAAATGTACACCTGTATGTGTGTGTCCTTTGTAACTGATGCAATAACAATATTTTATTCTTCAGATATTTACCAACACAGAAAATGCTTTCATATCATCTTGTCTTGCATAAGCTGTGAGCACAGCTCTCCTGCAGGTTAAGGTCCCTTCCAACTCTACAATTCTATGAAATAATATGTGTTTTCGGAAGGGGAGAGTTGCACAATAGTTTATACTTTAGCATTTTAAACCAGAAAGTTATATGGAACTCCCTACCTATTGATATTAGTCAGGTGCCATCATTATACTGTTTTCGGACCCTGTCAAAAACTGTTTCATTTAGGCAAGCCTAAATGAACATGTAAAAACATACATACATGTAAAAACATTTGTTTTTAAAAATGTTTTTCTTTTATCTATATTTTGATATTATTTTGTCTATATTTTGATATTATTTTGTCTCCTGTTTTTAAAAGTCTTATTTTTTTGCTATTTTGTAATGAATATTTTATGGAAACAGCTTAGAGATTTATTATTATTATTAAACAGTATACAAGGCCTGTGGTATAAATAAGTAAGGATGTACCCCTCCCACTTCCCCAGTCAAGAAAGGCCTGAAAGCTGAGCCTCAAAAAAGAAACATGAACTGCATTAAAGCAAAAAGTAGTAGAATTATAATTTTAAAAAAAAAAACAACTGAGAAATTTCACTGGTTTGTCATTCAGTTTGTGCCTAGGGTTTGCCTGGGACTCCTGTGGTAATGAAATAGCATATTATGTAACAGTATGAGGGGATTTTAGTTTGGGGAGAATTCCTAACTAATAAAGAAATCCTGTACAATGAACAAACCAAGCTGTTAGACTACGCTGAAATGACAAAACTGACCGGAAAGCTCAGGAACCAAGAACACAAAAACTTCAAGAAAGAATGGGAAAATTTTATTTAGGTGACCACTGTAAGCAGATGAAAACATTAGCAGGATAGCAGGATATTAATCTCACTTGTAATGTAACAAACACTATGGACAATATGGACAGATACAAAATATAGATTATAAAATAATATGCAGTTTAAAATGTTGACAATAGGACCCATGGAGAGGATGGGGGGCGGGATGTCTCGAGATTCAGAGAAATCTCCTTATATGGATATGTAGTTGGTAATGTTATAAATTTATATTTGTAAAATCAAATAAAAACTATTGCAAACAGGAAAGAAAAAAACCAAATCCCACATAATGCTAGAATTACACTGTTGGGGATGGGTAATAATATGAAGCCACCAAGGCTTCTTGGGCCTCCAGAGACCAATTGAAAATGTGGTATTTTAGGAAGGAGTGCAAACCTGACTAGAACGGCTAACTGCTCTGAGAAGAGAGCCAGGAGGGCCTGCTCTGGGGTTCAAGTTCATTTCATTTCATTTCATTTATACGCCACCTTCCTATTTATACACATTTCATTTAATTTATACGCGACCTTCCTATATTACAACACACAAGGCTGTTTACAAGCTGAAGAAACAATCTGCAACAAAGAACAAGCTGATCCAATACAAAAAAAGTCCTAAGAGAAACCATGGTTAGGGCAGGTCTTACCTTGACCGGGAGTTTCGCCAGCACCACCAGAGCTCGCCAGGGCATCAAAACCTGGATAGCAAGGCAAGGCCAAAGAGAGCAGAGATCAGGAGGAGGAGGAGGAGGAGGCCTAATTGCATTTTCACATACAGGGATTTATGAGAGAAAATGGTGAACAACGTCTACAAGGGGCTTAAGGACTTACTTTTGCAATTTTTATCAGTAACCGGGGGGGGGGGGGGCATAATTTTGCCAGAGGGCCAATTTTGAGAAGGCTGAGAGAAACTTAAGGCCTCAGTCCCCAAAATAAAGTATTGAATCGAAGGTGGCCACTTAAAACTGCATGATCAAGAACAAGGACACAGAATTGCATAAAATGTACATGTGCTAGTTTATAGCTACAGGTGCAAATTTTCAAAGTATTGCTGTCATTTAAATAAGAAATGCAATATACCTCATCTGTGTTATTTTCCTGGAAAATGAGGTGCTGGAACTCACTGTGAACTCTGGTTCTCTTATAATGGCAATGGCAGCCCACCTGAGAGGTGCTGGAGCTCAGTTCCAGTGATTTCCGGCTGAAAAAAGCCCTGCATCTCACCGTGAAGGGGGAAGACTGATCAGGTTCTCTGTGTGCCTGATCAGCCTGCTGCTCAGGTGTCATAATTGTGGATTGCCAGCTTCAAGGCACCTGCTATCTTTTCTTAGGGTTCCTCATCTCTGTATTTGGATCAGGCAATCCTTCAAATAGAGGGCTGTCCTTTGCAAAGTAGTTTGTGACTTATTAAGACTATTTATAAGCTGCATTTCAAAGCAAAAGTCTCAAGGTGATTTCCAACAATATAATAACTGTGTGTGTTGTGAACCACCCTGTGATCATCGTCAGGGTAGAATACAAATTTAATAAATAAAACATTATACAGTAGATTTAAACACACACACACCCCAATAACAAAATGGGGTGGTAAGACAAACCGTATATGCTTTTGCTAGCCTGAGCCAATTGGAGGAAAGGAAATAAATAAATAAATAAATAAGCTGCAATTCTTTAAAGAACCTCAATTTTATTTTATTTTGGTCAGAACAGGTTGCACCTACATTACAGGATCTACTCTGCAGTATACTGCCTAATCTTATATTAAATTTTTACACTTTTGTATCTATTGTCTCCACTGTTTGTAAAGCTAACAGCAGAATCCTTAAGAATTAAAAATATTTAATTGATTTTCATATTGTTGCCATCCAACCCGGGCCCTTATGATGAAAGGTGGGTAAGAAATCTAAAGATTATGGGTTCTGCTCAGAGGTATTGCTCAATTGAGTTTTAATGAACCTTCCTTCCACAAGTTCAAATAGGTAAGTGTGTACAGGACTGCAGACTTAGTTATGCCTTTTCTTTTTCTTGTTAGTCCAATTGAATGTTTCATAAAGGATGAGACTGCAGCTATACCTATATTTCTCCCATAATCAAAATTTTTGCCATTATAAAATAAGAGTCTCTTTGCTTCTGATTGCAAAGCTTAGTTACTTAGGAATAATTTACAGTAACACTAAAATATGTGGAATGTACATCCATGTAAATATGCTTAGGAATAGTAAACTTGGTAATCATAGAATTGTGGCGTTGGAAGGGGTCCCAAGGGTCATTTAGTCCAACCCCCTGCAATGCAGGAATGTTTACTTGCAAACATACAACTTGAGTAGATATTACAGAGGTGCAGAAGCAAGTACTCAGCAGTACCAGATTACAGTAATTAGAATGGTATACAGAATGCTACCCTAATTCATTATTTCTGTATTGATGGATATTTGTAGTTACTCTTTATCAAGAAAGATCCATATAAGTGCTGCAGCATGTTGGGATGCATGTGACCTAGGAAATCTTTACAGGCCATGACATTCAGCTGCATGGTGTAGAGACCTGGGAAACATACACAAACCAAAATTGAGCTATCTATACATACCAGGACAATATTTTCAACTTTGGATTTGATGTGGAGTTGAGCATCCAGCAGGATGATGTCATGTGTCCCTAATAAATTGGTGATGCTTTCTGAAAAAGAGACAAGACGGGATAAATAAATGGCCTGCAGACATGTGGCAGACTCTTTCTTTTACAGAAGCCCCTAAAAGAGGGGAGGAAATCCTTGCCACAATCTCTAAACCGGTCTTGAGCTTTCATAAAACTTTTCTCGAGCAGAATGGGAACGTGGGAAGTCTATAGAAGATTGTATTATTATTATTTTTTATTTTAAATGTGCTTGAATAAAATTAAGCCAAGTTGCCAAATCCCTGCTTAGAAACTTTGGTAATTAAGCAGTATAAAAATACGTTAAATTTTTATAATGCATAAATGTACATGGGTCAGGGTCACAAAATTTTGCATTCTAGCAGCATGTGTCTATTCAGAAGCAGTCCCAAGTTCAATAGGGCTTACTCCCAGATAAATGAAAATAAATAGGATTGCAGTCTTAGCTGCCAAAATAATAGCAAGGAATATGAATGTTAAGGTGAGGCTGGGCACAGAACCAGGACCAGAGGCTTTGGCAATTGGCTAAAAGTTGTGCTAAAATAAGATAGCTCACTTTCTGCCTTGGGGCGGGGGAAGTCCTCTAAAGGGCTTATGTTATCTAAGTATTTTTTTGTATTATGCTCATTTGGGGGGGGGGGGGAATCAAATGGCATCACCAGGGCTACATGGGGCTGATAATTGTTGGCATTGTAGCAGGCCAACAGGGGATTTCCTTCCATTAGCAGCTACAAAGGAGTGATTTCTCTCAGGACAGAAGCAGGGGGGGGGGGGGGGGAAGGGTTACATTTACCTTCCATGCCTGCTGCAATCCTATCAGTGCCCATCTGTTTTCATTAAAAACAACCACCCATACACCTTTAATGCAAAAATGCATAATATGATAAAACATTTCTTTTAAAAAAAACACTACTTCCTCAGTTTTTATATTGGGATACAACATTTGTAGCGTAGCCTTTTTAATCCATGGGTAGGAATAAGTATAAATGTGAGGAAAGGTGACCACAGAAGCTGGAAGTCTACTTTTGTTTGACCTACTGACTTTTGCGTAGTTGGTATTATCATGTCTTCATTATCAGGAGTTTCTAAACTTTCTGGAGTCACCATCAGTGTGTGTAAAATAGTAAAATCAGAGACGTACATAGGCTCCCTTGTGCCCTAGGCAAGGAGCTGTATCGGCACACACACAAATTGTCTCTTGCTACCTTGGCAATCGCCAGCTCTCTCCATCTTTCTTCACAATTTTGGTGGGGGCCAACCTAACCAACCTCTACGTACGTAGGCACCTGAGGAAAAAACACTGAGTGCTGAAAAATGTAATTCTGTTTTAGCTCGTGGCAATTTTTGTTTCTAAAAGGTGAAAGATTTATATGATCTGGAGAGAAACCAGAGTATCCCATTTTTGCTTTTAAAGGCAGTGCTAAGCATTGCCAGTCAAAGGGAGTTGATACACTGGGCCGTTAATTAAACTCTCAGGCTTGTGAAGCTTGTCAGCTACTGCTTATTAAACTGCAGCACAAGAGTTTCTGTTCAGGCAAGATTGCTCTGAGATTTCAAAGTACAGTAGCTCTTGTGGGCCTTCTGTTAGGCCTTCTAGATTCTTACTGTTTGAGCATCTATATATGGAAGCAGTTGGAGGGAAAGTGCTAGATGACAGGCTACAAGGCCCAGCTCTATTATAATTTTTGGTGTCCCAACTTATTTTATTTTTAAGGTGCAGCTCCAGCCCTCATGAGTGTAGAAAAATTGGTGCTAGCCAAGTACACCTAATGCATCTGAAGCTTGTCATATTTCTGAAAATTACGAGATTAAAGCACCTCTGTTTGGTTGCTCCCCCTTTCCCTCCATCACCATAAAACATTATCAAAACTAACATCTCAGTCCCAAAGCCAGAATTAGAGCTCAAATCTCTGGCCTAGAATTTAATCTGTAAACAGAGAGACATTGAGGAAATGGAGGCAGGTTTTACACAAAAGCACCCCACTATCAAAAATGACATCCAGAACCAAGGTGACCATAAAGATCTATTGGCCTTTCCTTGCATGACAAACCCTTTACGTACCATGCAGTTCTGCAGGAATCTCCTTGAAAGAGGCAGCCATCTTCTGGATCCTGCTCGAGCAGAAGCCTGGCCTTCTGCAAAAGCATCAGAATGAACACTTGTTTCCGTCAAGTTTAAGCAGGTTACTAACAAGGCAGCAGCTGCCGTGCTTCCTACCTCCTCCTCTTCACCTCAGGGTGCCTCTTCCTGTCTCCCACCCACCTCAAAACATACTGAATAAGAAAACAGGCAGCAGGCAACAGGCAAAAGTAAAAAAAGCAAATTAGTTGAGCACAGCACTGAGTACCAGGGTGAGCTCTTGCTTATTCTATAATGTATCCAAGGAGCAAACAGCATTGTGTGAAACTGGCCCAGCTGAAGAAAAGTCCTGCAGAATTTGGGCAATAAGCACTAAAGATTATTTGGGCAATAAGCACTAAAGATTATTCTCTAGTTTTAACAGCCTGAGGGCAAACTGAAGGCTGCCACTATTTACTGTTGGACCAGCAAAAACAGTGAGCCAACAAACTGATTAGACAAATTCATTATATGTAAGTGCTTCTATATCACAAAAGGGAAAGCAGTAGCCCTCCAGTTGTTGTTCGATTTACTATCTTACTATTCCTAGCTGCTGGCCTTGGTTGTTGAGAATTCAATAATATATAGAGGGCAACAGGTTTCCAATCCCTGATCAATAGTAGTGACTAACTGAACCTGCAACAAAATGTGTTATCAACTTCTAGCTGTAGTACTCTTCGTGTTCAAAAAATGCAGTGAACCACATGCTTCTTGAGGATGTTTTACATTAGAAGGGATTCAGGCAGGGCATTCCTCTCAGAATCATAGAACTGTAGAGTTGGAAGGGACCCTGAGGATCATCTAGTCCAACCCCCTGCAATGCAGGAATATGCAGCTGGTCCATACAGGGATTGAACCTGCAACCTTGAGTGTTATCAGCACCATGCCAACTGAGCTATCCATTGAGCTGGGCCCTCATTTTTCCTTTCCAACACTAAATGTTGTTTCTACTAAGCATGCTCAACCCGTTGGGCTAGTTTTTAGTCCCCTGGTTACTGTTATTTTAAATCAGCGTATTTCTAGCTTCCTCTAAGCCAGGGGTCAGCAACCTTCTTCAGCCGTCCCTTAGACCATGTGGTGGGCTGGACTATATTTTGAAAAAAATAAATAAATGAAAGAATTCCTATGCCCCACAAATAACCCATAGATGCATTTTAAATAAAAGGGCACATTCTACTCACATAAAAACATGCCGATTCCCAGGCCATCTGCAGGCCAGATTGAGAAAGCGATTGGGCTGCATCCGGCCCCCGGGCCTTAGGTTGCCTACCCCTGCTCTAAGCAGTTGATAATCCCGCTTCTCCATGGCCTCATACCTGCTGGCACTCACCCAAGTTCACTATTAGAAGTAATGATGGCTAAATGGAGCCCTCCTGGTTGAATGGCCTTTGAATACTGAATACCTGGGAATCAAAACTGCAAGAGCCCTTCATATCCTCATGAACTTCCCAGTAGCATGTTTTATTTCTAAATTTAAAATATTTCTATTCCAACTTCTATTATACAGTCCAAGGCAGCTAACCCAGGGGCTATAAAATAGAATAAAACCAACAACCAATGGTTGTCTATGATGGGAAATGGGATATTAGGCTAGTCTGCTCCAGCAAAATTTTATGTTCCTAAACTGAACACAAGACTACGCCATCCATTTTTGAAGTTTCTAGGAAGCAAAAACAGGTTTATCAAGCCCTACATCATAGTGTGAGCGTGTGTGCCACAAGTTAAAGGTAAAGGGACCCCTGACAATTAGGTCCAGTCGTGGCAGATTCTGGGGTTGCGGCACTCATCTCGCTTTATTGGCCAAGGGAGCTGGCGTACAGCTTCTGGGTCATGTGGCCAGCATGACTAAGCCGCTTCTGGCGAACCAGAGCAGCGCACGGAAACGTCGTTTACCTTCCCACCGGAGTGGTACCTATTTATCTACTCGCACTTTGATGTCCTTTCGAACTGCTAGGTTGGCAGGAGCAGGGGTCGAGCAACGGGAGCTCACCCTGTCACAGGGATTCAAACCGCCGACCTTCTGATCGGCAAGTCCTAGGCTCTGTGGTTTAACCCACAACGCCACCCGCATCCCATTTGTGTACCCTTGTGCAAGAGAAAAATTTTACATGTACCCACTACGAGATAAGACTGGCTGTCCACAGCACATCTTTCTTTGCCATGTTAATAGCTATTCATGAAAAGTACTACAGTGGTGCCCCGCAAGACGAAATTAATTCGTTCCGCAAGTTTTGTCGTCTAGCGAATTTTTCGTCTTGCAAATTATTATTTAGACAAAGGAAACAAAGTCGCGAGACGTTTTCGTCTTGCGAAGCAAGCCCATAGGGAAATTCGTCTTGCGAGGCAACTCGAAAATGGAAAAACCTTTCGTCTAGCGAGTTTTTTGTCTTGCGAGGCATTCGTCTTGCGAGGTACCACTGTACCTAGAACCTCAGCCCTTGATAAGCTGATTTTCTATGTGCTGGAGCCTACACTTTTTTAGAACAGATGAATTAAAAATGCACTTATCTTATAATTGGTACAATCCAGAAAGTGCTGTTAGTAATATAGCTCAGCTCTGATATTGGCCGTCACCATATTGCCACAAACATTTCTGAGAATGCATGAGAAGCACTTCAGCAACTGGGAAAAGCACTCTGGAAACGCCAAAGTCCAGTATAACAGCTATGCTGTTTATTACTTCTGCTTCAGCTATATCCTGCCATTCCATAAAGCTTTTTCACTACTTCCCCACCCCTTTGTTCTTTGGCAGTGCACAGCCTCCACCAATCCCCATTGCGGAAAGCAATATTCCTCCTGCCATAGCAAACTGGGAGCCAGTGTGCCATCCCCCTGCCCCTTGAGGAGAAAGTCAGCAGGCCAAGTTTGGTTGAAAATAGGTCTTACATTTGATATTGTTAGGTTGACTATGCTTCAAAGAAAATGGAAGAGAAGAACTCAGAATCTTGTGCATGGATTCCAATTTGCAAGTACATTTTAAGCATCTTTTGTAGAAGTGATGTGCATGGCCCATTAATACAATGCATGAAAAAGCCAAAGGTGCTGTGTGATTAAAATGCATATGTAGTAAATAATAGTTATGATATATGGGAAAGCCCATTCTTCTTTAATGGGGAAATCTCCCCACTGAATGCAAACAGCTCAAAAAGGCAACATGTATTCACTTCCCCCTTCACTTAAAAGTGATTATAAACTTGTCTCCATCCTATTTTTCACACAACTTATTGAGGCTCCAAGGAGGCAGAAAGCATGCACACAGGTTCATCATTATTATTTATTAGCTGTACAGCAGTATATTCTCCTTCCCAGAGTCCAAACCCCATTATGTATTTTTATAACATTTTATCTCATGTTGGTTTCCTAAAATAATGAAAAATATCACACAGTACAGCTAAGTACAAAAATGCATCAACCTAGAATCAGATAGCTAACCTGATAGCTCTCTTAAAAGCGATACATAGAAGAAAATTCGTTTTGAAATCAGCAAGACTGAGGCTCTATAAAAAGCTTACGTAGTTTTAACATGTGATGGTTCATATACAGGCATCATTTTGTATTTTCACATTATTCTTCTTTTTAATTAAAAACCCCAAATCTTTTAATTAATGACCTAGTATGATTTCTTGCCCTAGGTTTCAAGGGCTGGGAAGCCCTATACAAATTAACACCTTGGCTTTCAACACAGAATTCATAAACACAAAAAAGTGAGCAAAGAAAATTGAGTTGTGAAAACCTGAAACTCAAAAGGGAGTTTAAGTGACACGTTTCAAGACCAAGTCTATATATTTAGAAACAGAAATGGGGTGTGTAGTTCTATCATTACACTTGGCTAGCACTCTTCCACTAATTTGATAGGTTCCAATATTTAATTCGGGACCAATTCCTGCATAATTCATTTTTGTAAGAGTTTTAAAACAGGGGTGGGGAACTTGCAGTCCTCCAAATGCTGTCTGACTCCAACTCCCATCAGTGCCAGAGACAATGGTCAGAGATGAGGGGAACCGTAATCGAGCAACATCTAGAGGGCACCATGTTAGCTACCACTGGTTTAAAATAACAGGGTTCTCTTCTTTAAACTGCATCCCCCCACAGACCTCTTAATTAAATGGAAAAAAAGATTAAAATGTAAAAAAAAAGTTATTTACAAGCTTGATCATTACAGAGATGCCCTGCAGAAAGCAAAGCATCTGGGAGGAAAGACACCAGCTGGAGCATGCCAAACCTACATTGCTGACGCAGAGCCAGTCAGTGGAAGGGTGGAGTTGGTGGGTGGGTGAGGGGGGAAAGCAAAAACTAAAATGCAATAAAAGTTTTACAACCCTCCTGAGTTCTGCATTTACATTTAAAAACCTCTATAGAGCAAAATGAGGCCAGAGGGCTTCAAGGAACGCGAAAGCAGATCCAGAGCAGTTAGTGTGGGCTCGAGTCCGGGCTTCCATGTTTTCCACGTTACGTGCAAAGGCTGTCCGTGGCCTGTCACTACAATGCAGTCCAGAGTTAACTGGATCCAGCGACCTGCAGGAGACCCCTGGGGACTCAAAAATATCCCCACGTTCCATGATCCGGTTATAGGCTAACATTAAACAGAGAGAGTTCTAGGCAAATCACTTTCTAACATCATTTGAAGTTTTGTTTCCCGAGTTGTTTGGTAAAATGGTCTAAAAATGATGCATTTCCCAAAGCCAAAAATAAGGTAAAAAGGAAAATAAAAATAAAAGGGATCGAGCCGCTTCAAAAGAGCCCAGGCCAGTTCAGTCAAGAGCATAACTCTTCCTCCATCACCGGTCCATCATGCTAAGAATCATCTCTGGGGTGAGGTCTCCATTGGGTGCTTCCACCGCAGCTGGCTGAGCTCCTGCTGTAGCTGCTACAGTCTCTGCTTCAGGCTCCTTCTTGACTTCCACTATAATGTTTTCAATTGCACCAGTGTTCTGGTCTTCCACCTGAATGATTGCTGTTGCTATCAAATAAGAACAGGGTAAAAGTCAGACTCTCTCTGGGGATACCACTTCACAGTATCTCAACACTAGGCACAATAACCATAGCTAAGGCTGTGTATATGTGATTCTCTGGCAGTGCAGTGTGGGGCGGAGAATTGTACAAACTCATAGCTGGACAACAGTGACAAGCTAAGGCCTCTCTAATTTTAACAATTCCAAGAGTGATGGCAAAATTGGTCTCTGACCAATGTGGCTTTAAATTGGTATGTTTTTGATGGCTGCAGGGAGAGGGAAAATGTGTGTCAGACTGAGCATGAATATACAGCTGAGTCCTGCCCATGGAATGCCATCACAGGAAATGTACTTTGACATGTATTACTCACACATCTTTAAGTTGCATTTGGAGAGAAAGAATAATTTTTTTTTAGGCTGACTGCCTAAGGTTATAAAAATTCACAGTCATCATAGAAAGCTGACTTTTATCAAATCAGGCCATTGGTCCTTCTGACCCAGTCAGATGGGGCAAGGTATTAAATTATTTAATTATTATTATTACACTTACTGGCAGGGGCTGTCTAGGGTTTTGGAGCGGGGATTCATTCCCCAGCCCTACTTGGAGATGTCAGCAACTGAACTGGGATCATCTGCATACAAGGAATGTGCTGTTCACTGAGTTACGGTGTTTTTTCCTGTGGCTGCACAAGCTTCTGAGAAGAGGTTTTCATTACCTCCTGAGATGGAATGTACGGCATCTTGGTTTCATAAATGTTTCTGTTCCAACCCCCGATTTCTGAAATTTCTAGAAATCTGAACAAGAGTTCAGCCATTAACAATACCAAGATGCTCATAAATATCCAATTCAGGGAGACTGACCAATTAGATTTGGTCATGCAAGTTCAATCTTAGTTGAGCAGAGTGTTAAGAACTAGCCATCCTGACCCTACATGTGCAAATGCTTCACCAAGAATCTAGTATTTTGTGCGAATTCCCAAGACATTTGTGTACTCTGCCCCTCACAAGTTTCTAGACCTGAAAATATGTTAAGTGATGATATCCGATTTCCCACTGATTGCCAGTCATACTTGTCTCTTTTATAATGCACCTTGCAAAAGCTTGCAACCCCGCCCCCCAAAAAAAACCTATGCACAATCTTCCTTTTTTCCATGGCCCAGGACTTACGCTGGGGCTGTTTTGGTTGATTGGCTTTGCCTGGCGGCCTTCCTCTTCGCTTCTTAGCCGGTGGTGGTGCTGGAACCACAGGTTCCACTTCCGGTTCAGCCTCTATTTCAACCGCCGTCTCCTCTTCTTCTTCATTATCATCCAATTCTGGCTCTGCATTTTCCTCTTCAATATTGAAAAAAAGAAAATTAAATCAGCGCATCTAACAATGAAAACAACAAAATGGGAACAGCTAATATGCTCCCCTTAGGCAGTATTGCTATTTCAGGTTTTAATCAGGAATGAATGAAATGTAGAACTTTGAAGATGTCAGTACACCTCTCCACAATGAAATGGGAGGGGAGGATTTTTGACTGTACATGTGTGCTGGGGATGGGGTGGAAGCAAGAAATTTCTTTTTATTAGCTATTCAGAATGCTCTTTAGTGGAATGAAGAAGCAGAATTTTGTTTTATTATTGTTTTTTTAAAAACATATTACATATAAATAAATTGCCTCCTAATGAATTTCATCATCATGTGTGGGATACTGAACTTCAAGGCGCTCTAATGACTTCCCTATTAACTTTATCCCTTCCTCCCCTTAAAATCTTCCAGATCTGCTTCAAAAGATTCCTGGTGCCTTTTGTCCATGTGTCTTCTCACTTCCACTCACTGAGCTGTCCTGTGACCACTATGAGCAAGTGTACAGATGTGTACACACTTAGCATCTGGTTTGGGTCTTCTGTATATTTATCTTGCAAAGAAGTGCCTTCCCCACTGAACTGCATATTAGAAATGACTCCCCTGCTTTGCACTTGGAGGCACCTTCCAGCATCCCCCACCTTGACTTGGAACAGAACGGCATTGCAAGGGGTTGGACTAGATGACACTTGGGTCCCTTCCAACTCTACAATTCTATGATCCTATATAGGCTGTACGTAAAACAGGTGATGAGCCAGCTCAAAGGGAGGCAAAAATATCACCTCTACCCCCCTTTCTTGGCAGCTTAACACTAACATACTCATTCACACCCAAGATTTAGACCTGTTGTGGTGTGCCAGGTGGTAGGCAAAACAAATTTGGAAGCCAAAAGCTTGGATGTTGCCATTATTATTATTTATTACATGTTGATACCGCCCTATGCTCTATAGCTGCAAGAAAAATTGCAGCTAGTAGTGCTTAAGTGACCATTGGCAAGTTATTCGTTATGAGCGACATGCAAGGCTTGGAAACTATAGAGCTGAATGAGAATATAATGCAGAGACTTGAGCATATAAGCAAGGTGAGGATGTCACAGCTGATTCAGAGAGAAGCTTACAGTTCTTACCACTATCAGAGGAGTCCTCTTTCTTAGAGCGCATCTTTCTCTTTCGCCCACGTTTCCCCTTCTTGGGCTCCCCTCCATTTTCTCCTTCGACTCCATCAGGACCTGTACAGTTATCTGCGTGTCTGGCCATGGTGTTCTGATTAGAAAAAGCCAGGTGAATGTTAAGACGTTGGCTGTATCAAATTAGAGCACTTGAATCCAGCATGACACACGCACCCCGATTTGTCCCCCAAACAAAAAAAATGATCTTATTTGCCAAAACTGGGGCTAAGCCCCAACATCAGAGGTAAGCTGTGATGATGAGCCAAATTTTAATTGGTACACTTTACTTCTTCCAATAATCCCACCCAAAGAGAACATACACACCAGCAATCATATGTTTGACATAGCTCTAAAGAGAGAACAGGAATCAGCAAGTGTATTTCGGTTTTGCAGCCCCTCCCATGACAAGTTACCATTCTGAAAGCGATACACATCCAGCAAAATGCCGTATGGGGATGGCTTTTTCTGTTTGACCTCACCAAGGCAGTTAGCAATATAGCACATCAAGGAAGCTGGAAGATCTATTAGTGCTCAACTTATTCTCTCAGGCACCAGTCTTACGCCCTGCTTCATGCGGCAACCTTGCCCCCAATCACTTACACGGCGTGTGAATGTTTTGCCACACTTGGAGCAAACGAAGGCAGCCGGAACAAAGTTTGGATCGTGGTAGCGTTTGAAGTGCATGTCAAGCAGCTGCTTCTGGCGGAAGGTCTTATCGCAATGGCTACAGGCGTAAGGCTTTTCTCCAGTGTGGGTTCGCTTGTGCATAATCATGTGCCGTTCCTAGAAGGAACCAAGAACCAAGTCAGCAGGGGCGGGGGATAACTCTAGGGCAGGAGTAGGCAACCTGGTGCCCTCCAAATGTTCTTGGACCACAACTCCGATCAGCTGCAAACATGCTGATGCGAGTTGTAATTCAACATCTGGTGGGCACTGTGTCGGTCTACATTATCCCACTTTATTATTTTGCATCCTCCCCCACCTGATCTGCGTGCCTCACCCGACCAGGGTGAGAACCACATTCTTAAACATTTACATATTCTTCACCTGTCGACATGCATAGTCACACTGGTCACACTTGAAACGCTTCTCGTTCTTGTGAGATTTCTGATGCTGGATGAGTGCATACCGCTCATGGAATACAGCATCACAGTAACGACACTTCTTGCCCTGCTCAATGTAGGAATGCTGCTTCCGCAAATGGACACCTGGTAAAGAGAAACAGGCTACATAGAGTGCTCTGCTTTTACTGCATAGCCTGTGGAATACATCGAGGTGCTCATGCTTACTCCCTAGAGATTATATTAATGTTCAGCTGAATGGGCAAATTCCTGCCCTAAGATAAATATTTTAGCCCACATTGTCTAAGACTCCATGTCCTCTGTATTTGTTTTTCTGAATAGCATTACTACTTTGTTTGAGCCTTCAAGGTACGGTGGGATTTAAAATATAAATCTGTTATTGTACACATGGAATTTTAGAGTTCTGGAATCTGTTATTTGCTAGGCTTATTATAGTCTAAGCTCCCACTTTAGCAAGTAGTTATGTGGCCCTCAGAACCAAATAGAAAGAAAATCAGACCCACAAAGACAATCAAGTAACTGCATTTATACACTGTATTACTTCTGAGGAGCAAAAAACAGCTTATATGTGATTTTCAGGCAATCTCTCAACAAGGCAACTTTTGCAGGGCCAGACCTGCATAGCTTTAGCAGCCTCCAGCCTGTTCTCTAGACTATCAAACTAATATTAGTTGACCAACCAACTAGCCTTTCCTCTGAGAAGTATGATCACCACCTCTTTTACTAGAATCTGGTACCTCAACCTCAAGCCTCATGGCACTCACCCAAGTCACTCTTCCGTGCAATAACAGTGTCACAGTGAGGGCAATGAAACTTGGCCACATTCTCTGTGTGCTTCTGCAGGATGTGCATCTTCATAGTCCCACTCTGGGTGAAGCGAGCGTGGCAAATGTAACACTCGTAGGGCTTCTCACCTTTCAGAAGAGAGGAGCAGTTAGCAAGAGAGGCTCATTTGCGGGCAGTAAACTATCAAAGGACCTGAGGGGTGGGCTTGGAGAGACAGCATCCCCTCAATCAAAGTAAAATTATGGGGCAAAGAATGCAAAGAAGAGAGATCTCTCAAATGTTGCATGGCAGATACAATGATATGTGGTTGAGTGTCAGTATCTCCTTCTCTCCCAATTACAAAATATCCATCGCTCTTTGAAGCTGCTGTCAGGGAACTTCAAGTTTAGTGTTCAGTTAGAGGTTATTACACTTCCCTAACAGTTTGCAAAAAAGCAAGTACTGTACAAATTTTTTAAAAAGTCTGTAAGAAATCTCACTTCTTGAAATGCTGATCCAAGCAGTGACAATGGTCATAGCAGCCTTTAAGAAAAGCCACTAGAATATTAAGTCAGACACCCCCTGCCCCATCCCACTATTTCTGAGATTATGTAGAAATTGCACACAGGTTTTACATGCCAAAGGAGCAGCGTGCACAGAACTTCCAGTGTGTGCTGGCCTCTGTGCCACCTCTGCAAAATATGTACCAGAATGGGTCCTCATGTGCCTCTTCAGTTTGTAAGTGTCCCTGCTGGCGTAGCTGCACAAGCTGCACTGGAATGGCCGCTCTCCAGTGTGAGAGCGAATGTGGCGTTTCAACTTGCTCACCTGTAAGTTAAGAATACCAAGATGGAATTTGTACCATAAGAAGAAAGGGCTTTGCATTCACTGTCTTTTCACAAAAGAATCAGTGCTATTTTTACCTTTTGCATTTCTTGAATTGTAAGATGAGACATACAGAAAACAGAATGGCTATGGGGCTAAAAGCTTTCTGGGAGCCAAACAGTTGCTTATGGCCTGCCAATGTCATTTTTGATATTTCCACTCTGGGCAACAGACCTCCCCTACAAAACCAGAAACTGCATTTTTTTTGGGGGGGGGGGGGGATAGTTCCAGGGGCATCTGGCTATACATGTTTTTGCATTTACATGTGGACGCCCATAACAGAACCCTTGCATAAGATGCAAGTTACCTATTTAGGCACACTAAATATGTGGTCAAGAAACAAACAATATGACACAGGCTTTGTTAACTCCATATCCATTAAAGAAACCCAAAACCTCAAATGGGGGGGGGGGGGCATGGAGACAGGATAATACTGGTAGTTAAGTGGGTATGGCCTACCTACAACTAGAAAACTGGATTCAAAACGTACCTCCACGCTGGCATAGTCACACATGGAACACTTGAATGGCTTCTCGTGGGTGTGTTTGTAGCGGCGATGCCGAACTAACTCGCCACTTGTCACAAAGGCCATGTCACAGTCAGGGCACTTGTGAGGACGAGTACCTGAGAGATCCCAGAGACAAATATATATAAATATATATTAAAAAGGCTAAACAGATATTGGCTTCATCTGTAGGGAATAGGTTTGCCTTCTTAATTTAAAGGTGCATCAAAAATGGGCAAGAAAATCTCTATTTAAAAAGACTGATATTATTATTAAGTACACTGTTGCTATCATGCTAAGGGTCCGAATGCTTGAAAAAGCTAAGTATGGTACATGTGGTTAAGTAAGACTTATTTTCTATAGCATCCCAACTAGAAAAAAACCCAAGCCCTACCACCCAATGACATGGTAAGGAATGTGACTGTTCCACAGAGAAGCAATTGATGCAAGGCATTTTTATTTCAGTTATGCTTCTGCTTTATTGGAAGTTATGTTTTGGACTTTGTGGGGTGATCAAAATTATGCAGATTGGTGTTAACAGTAATGAAGCCAGTAATTCTCAGTGTTTCAAAAGGAAGTTTCCAGCCCTCATGGGCAAAAAAAGGAAACTTCACAGTCGGACAAGGACTGGTTGGGACATCTGAAATGCTGAGGTGTCCAGATTGAAAAAGACTCCAGTCTGTCGCTTCAGTGTCAAATTCTTCCCCCATTCCTATGAGCCTCAACCTCTCTTCTGCAACCCCAAGCCTAGTGTTCAGTTAAGACACATTAGGATTCACTATAAAAATCCATTCAGGTCTTTTTGCATATACTGGTATGAGTTCTGGCTAACAAAGTTCTACTAAGAGTATACCAAATGAAATTAAAGGATGTAATTCAGTCACATCTTTTAATTTCAATGGGTATTCTCCAAGCAGAACTAACATTAAATACAGCCCTGTTTGCTTATTCGGTAGATTTAATCATGACACTTGCCTCTCATATCACAGAATCTAAAATTACTGGTAGACCAATATTAGCACAAGGGTGGCTTGAGTCTGTAGCTCCCACAAACCAAGAGGCAGGTGCCAGAAAAAATGCTTATGGGTTGGCAGCATCACCTAAACCACAGATGGGAAACTTGCCTGAAGCAGTCCCATTCTTCCATCACATTAGAAACATTCTTCCTTGTTTTTCTTGGCTTTTTACAGTCTTTCCCCTCTTTTTATATGCAGTGTCAGAAAAACTGGAAGGGGCAGCATTTTATCTGATAAATATAAAACTTTTAAAAAACATTTTTCCTGGTATGGCTCGGTGAAAGCCTGAGAACAAATTGCTAGGTTTCTGGCATATGCAGTGTGTGCTTTTGTTTGTTTGTTTGTATAGTCAGAAAGGAATTGCTTTCATTAGGTTTTTAAAACATTGGATATATTGGCCCGTTGTACTTAAAAATAATAATTCACTGCATACTTATTCATGCATCATCCTTTTACACCCAACAGCACTTACTCCTGAATAGACTTGCCTAAGTTTAGGGACTCTAGCATGAGGCAGTCACTGTGAAAATTTAAGCACGGTACCGTAATTCTCATTCTGGATCAATTAATCCAGAACCCTTGTGTCTGACTCCATCCATCACTGGCATGCAGCCTCCGATACACTAACCCTGAGGGAATGTGGCCCCCAAAAGAAACAGAGGTCACCCTTTCCCTTTAAAGTACCTGTGTGAGTGTTGAGGTGATTTCTCAGCAATGTGACTGTCCGGAAAGCTCTGCCACAAAGATGGCACTTGTGCGGCCTCTCATCTGTGTGGCTTTTCATGTGACGGTCCAGGTTTGAACGGCGTGGGCAAGTGTAACTACACAGTTCGCACTGGAATGTCTTCTTCACTCCTGTCCAGAAAGCAAGGCTCTTTAGCAGTCTTAAAATAGCAACCCTTTTATATGCATAAATGACCTGGAGCACCACAGAGGCAAATCCAGTTCAAAGTCCCCACTTTGAGGCAGGATCCTCCTCATGTTTTTCTTCCACCCCACTTCCAATTTCAAGGCACCTATCCAAAGGGGACAAAGTATACCACATCAGATTAAATCAGGGGATAGCATTAATAAAACCAATAGAAGTAGATCAAACAAATTAATTAATTAAGGAGGCAACTCGTGATCTGAGGTAACACTGATCTGAGGGAAAACTAGATAATTCACATCCTGAAATCCACCCATCACCCCTGTATTTAAATCTTCATGGAAGGAAAACCAGATTCTTTAAAAAAAGTGGGGACAAAAACCCTTTCTTGATCTCAACAGGCCACAATGAGGTATCAAAGACAGTCAAGTCTCCTATCAAAACATATCTGGGTTTCAAGGCTGGCAAGGCTCTTTGCTCTAAGATGATGATGTATTCAGGAAGAGAGCATTAATTCCTATCCAGAACAGATACTGAAGATGCCCCCCCTCTGCTCCCCAAATCCAATGTCCCATGTACCTTTCTTTTTAATTTTTGTTGGCTTTGGGGGCTTCATGTTGCCCACCACCTTCTCCGCATTGACCTCTGACAACAAGCCCTCCTGTTGCTCCTCTTCAAAGTCGTATACAGACACGTCCACATCTTTTCCCTCCTCAGTATAACGAAGTTTGCTTTTTTTGGTTTTCTTTGTCTTTTTGGCTGGGGGCTGATAGTCTGGGTCTTTCTGCCAATTAGGATCCTCCTGGGGCTGAAGTTCACCTTGCTCCAGCGTCTCCACCTCACCATTTGCACCAACTTTTACCACCTGGAAGCCTTCCGGCAAAGGGAGGGTGTGGCAGATCATAGGCTCCCCTTCCTGGAGGCCTCCTTTGGAGACCTCATTTTCGTAGGCCCCCTGAAGTTCTTCCACAGAAGTGGTAGCAACAGGTACAGACACTGGGACAGGCACCTGGACAAGTTGGAGCTCGCCCAGGTTTATAGGCTGCTCTTCCATATTCACAACTTGTAGGGTTATTATTTGCGTGTCGTCCACAGTAGCCTCAGCTTCCTGTTGCACAGTGCCTTCCATGACCTCCGTCTTCATCTGAAGCAGCGTTGGATCAAGCTGCTCCATCATGACCATCTGGACACCAGCACTGACTTCCTGTACCACTTCAGCCCCATCTGCCTGGTTGGGTGGCATTGGGCAAGCATCCTCCTCCTGCCCACCTTCCCGGCGCCTTTGATAGGTCTTCCTTTCTTTGCCTTTAATGAAAGTTTCAGACTCTTCGCCAATAGCTTCAACTGCCTCCCCTTCCATGTCACCTTCCTGCTGGAAAACAGAGGGAGAGACAAAACACTTAAGCAGTTGTTTCAGCAGCTTGCAAGAAATGGGGGGACAGAGTCTCACACCTTAAGAAATCTGATCAGACATGAATGACACATTGCATTTGCTGAAAAAAGAAATGCTCAGAACAAAGAACCCTGCTCACAAATATTATGGATACAACTCCTTACACACTCTTGATATAGGTCTGTAATGTGAAAAAAGAGAAAGAATTCTAATTCTAACTCAGGATTTGGGGGACAAGATCAGGCTACAAGGATACATGCATTTTACACTTCTTTCTTCCTCCTGCATCCCATGAGTCAGATACAGTATTTTTGGGCTAATGCAAAGCTGCTTCTGAATTTTTTGTCCCTCCCAAAAAGTGTCAAAAAGATTGAGTCTCTGGGGACACCATGAAATCCCTCCACCATTACTTTCAGCAGTAGCCATTAGTCAAAAGTGAAAGAAAAAGGCAAGTTGCTCTGGCTGCTCCTGGAAATAAATGGTCTAGGTGTGATGTGATGTACCAAAATGGCACAGGCGAGGCAGCAACCCCAAAATAAGATGTCAGAAAAGCACAACCTCCAAATACTTTGTTTTGGATCAGCCAGCTTTTGCAACCATACCCTTCTTTACTGTGCTTATGTTGCTTTTCCCCAAGCAGGAAAAATCAACTAAGTGGAAGGGAAACTGGAACATGTTCAGAATGTTGCGTGGATACACACCTAAAACTGAGTGCCTGGGACACTGCCAATACAAAGTAAATTGCTGCTGTGGAAGTGTCAATAGTTCACAGGAAGAGAACAGCAAAAAGGCTGACAACGTAATGTGGGTGGTTCAGTGCCACAGCAAAAGCAAACAAAAGACAGTTGACATGTGGGGAAAGGCCCATCTGAGATCTGTTAAAATTAAAACAATATTTTAAAATCTTAGCTTATTCTAACCCCAGAGGGTTGGAGTACCTAAGAACATTGAATGTTATTTCTTTAAAAAGAGAGGGAAAGAAAAGTCTTTATCTGAACTGGAAATTTGGAAGTCAACCTTTAAAGTTATTTTTAATAAGACTACAGTAATCCTGCAAATAAATCTATGCACAGCATTCACTCATCTACCCACACTAGCAATTTGTTGCATAATGATAACATTAAAATTAAAGGAATGAACCAACCTCTTTCATTAAAAAAGCACAACTCTGGTGGTGCCATGAAAAAATCCCAGAGTTGAGCACTTGAAATTAATCCAGATGCAAACTTTAGGGATTAAATTACACCTGTGTACTTTTTGTTACAGAATTAACACAGGATTGTCCTTCCGGGACATTTTTGTCTGCATGGTAGTACACAATGCTCCCCAAGTTCAACATGTCACCAGCGTGTTTTCTTTCTGTATACAAAAGGTGGGGGACACCCACAAATTGTACTGATATGCTAATGGGGTGCTTTATTGTCCCACTGGTAGTACAGTAATGTATTGGGATGAAAATGTTGCATGGTCTTTTCAAACCAAATGATCCAGGGAAGCCAACTTCTAGCAACACTTTGTTTCATTTTAAGCCATTCCAGTTCCCCACAATATATTGGAATGTATTGGAATAGAAAACCACACCTAAAACACTTACTATTGCTACTACATTTCTATCCCTCCATGGAGCTCAAGGTTGTATATATGACTCTTCTCTCCATTTTATCCTGCACAGCAGGTGAGGCTAAAAAAAATCCTATGTTGATTAGCTTGGAGAGAAAACAACTGCATTCACTGAAAGGCAAGTAAGTATCTTCTTGGAAGCAGAGTAAAAACCTGCTATTTTGAACCACTATTTGGTAGCTGGTGTTGAAGAAGGGATTATGACTTAACTTCTGTTTTGCTTTAAATATGTTAACTTGCTTAGGTGTTTAGCTCACATGCAAGGCATCACTATCCTGCACAGGATTACAATAGGCCCTGGGATCTATTCCATCTCTTTGAAAGTAACAAAAGTGAGGCTGACGTAGGATGAGGATTGTCCTGATGAGTATACAAGGTATAAGGAATGTTTTCTACCTTCTTCACACTTAACCTTTGGAAAACACTGCTCTTGTCCATGCACTTCACATTTCCTCCAACATAATAGATACTTTTAGAGACCCATGTGATTGTTGATACTGCAGCAGCACCCAAAATTTTGCAAAAATAATGATTTCAGTGTCAGTATAACTAAGAAACGGAAAATTAACAAAGCAATGCAAAACAAATTGACATGCAATGAATTCCACTAGTTTTAAGTTAGTTTCCTGTTTTCTGCCAGCAGCTGTCTGAGTATCTCAGTATTACATCCGCCTGCATGACAGTTAACAGTGAGATTCAACGCATGCGCTTAATGAGCTCTCCTGTCTCCCTGCCCAGAAGCTGACCACATGATTTGCAGTGTGGGTGGGTTGCTTTGCTTGTCAACACTGAGGCAGCCTCACATTTCTTGCCTAAACTTCCCCACAAAATAAATCATTCCATATCCTAGCAGGCCAGCTAATGTGTCTGCATAGGAGGAAAGCGGGGGGGGGGGGAGTATTTGGTTAGCTTGATGCTCTAAAAGTCACCTCTATAGGACTAAGTTTTGAGACAACCCAATGACTCACTTTCTGGTCAACTACATCAGGCCTGTTGCGCGCGCACCCCCCCCCCCCAAAAAAAACAAAAGGAATAGTAGCATTGATGGAAAGGCCACAACATACTGTTCTTCAACAAGCACCACAGCATTTAATTTGAGCATCAGTAAGTGGAAGCATGTGCAATTTGGGCTTCTACAGTTGTGAGGCTTTATAGGAGAACCAGCCCACTTAGAATTTGCATAAAGGCATATTGCCACTTTAGTGTAGTAATTACATTTATGAACCATAAAATAGCTTTTACCCTTTTTATCCAAAATTAGTGAATTATTATGCATCTTTCTAAATGTTCTTCCTTTCCTTACCCTCCGACTTGTCTGTCTTAATAATTTTTGCATAGCACTTAGCATAATTTTAAGCACTTTAAAAAAAAGATGCCATCAACCGTTTTGGAGACATTCTGAAACATTTTTCTGTTTTTAAAACCATGGCAGAAGAGAAAAGTCTGAATGCCTGCAGTGCATGCTGTCAGTTTTTAATTTGTCTCTGTGAATTTTAGAGTTCATTTGGATTGGCTCGCCCTGTGCACCTGCAGCAGAAGCCCATGTTTCCAGCCTTGGCCATTGCAGAACACACCCACTCAAGTTATGCTCTGCATCTCCGATTAATATTTACAGTGGAGTCACGGCAAGTTGCTAAGAATTTAAACCTGTAAGGTTTAACTGTCTTTTACAACTTGAGAAGTTGGGTTGGAACACTGAACCAATTAACAGGTTAGATTAATTGATTAAAAACTATTTGAATAACTAAACTGGTACTTCCTATTTTAAAAAGTCTGCATATCCCCCCCCCCCCAAAAAAAAAAGATTGCTGTTTTTAAAGCACTTACATACTGCTTTCAGGTTGGTTGGTTGGTTTTTAAAGCAATAGTGGTATATAAATTTCATGAAAAACATTATTATAAATTATAAAAATAATAGGTGACAACAAGCACTATCTTGAAATAATATTTCAATTAGTCCACCTGCCACCCTGGGCAGCTTCCAACAAAATAAAGGAACACATTAAAAGCTTCCTGAAACAGGGCTGCCTTCAGATGCCTGAAATATGAGGGATTGGCTCTACTAAAATATGCCTGCAAAAATATAGGGCATGATATTTTGAAAAGTGTAGTATTTTTCTTCAGAGCTATTGTTCTTACTAGTATACAAATGTTAAAAAAACACACACACCAATCTTAACATTTATTTAAGGAACTTGACAGCTTCAATTAAAAAAAAACCCTCAATGGGACGGTTGCATCACGGTGGGGGGAGTTCAAACAAGGCTCTGGATCCACAGAATATACTCAAGTCCTTGATGCTACACAATGGTCCAGAAAGCTAAGACAGTACCACCTTTTAGAGAAAGCAATTTATTTAATCAAAATGCAATTGCGATCACTCCTATCTGTTGACTACAACTTAACTGGCATCCAAATCTGCCTCAGCCTGTATTTTCCTTAACATAGTAAAGAAAGAAAATGCTACTTGCTTACTGTATTTTTTGCTCTATAAGACTCACTTTTTCCCTCCTAAAAAGTAAGGGGAAATGTGTGTGCGTCTTATGGAGCAAATGCAGGCTGCGCAGCTATCCCAGAAGCCAGAACAGCAAGAGGGATTGCTGCTTTCACTGCGTAGCGATCCCTCTTGCTGTTCTGGCTTCTGAGATTCAGAATATTTTTTTTCTTGTTTTCCTCCTCCAAAAGCTAGGTGCGTCTTGTGGTCTGGTGCGTCTTATAGAGCGAAAAATATGGTAGTTTCTATGCCTGAACAGCCATGTTCAAGGGAAAGTTTTGTATGTTACCCTGCTGTTTTAAAATTATGCTATCATGCATGACATTAAGTGGTTAACCTAAAGGTTCACAACAAACATGTTTTTGCTCCACTACATGTAGATTATTATAAACAAGCAAACAAAGAGGCAGACGGTAACGAGACTTTACTAACAACTATAACAACAAAGGGAATGTTAGATAGAGCATATTATTACAAAAGCCGTTCCCTAAATACAAAAAAAACCCACACAAATAAAACTCAGGTTATAGTTACCCCAAAAATGTTCATACTGTTTTTTACTAAAAGCAGCACCCTCTGTCTTGAGCTAAATTTCCAACATTTATTTCCAAGTAAAAAGGTAAAGGTACCCCTGCCCGTACGGGCCAGGGAAATATTCCGCATCAATGGAAGATACTTCTCCAAAAAGTTCTTTTACCT
This sequence comes from Podarcis muralis, assembly GCF_964188315.1. NCBI lineage: Eukaryota > Metazoa > Chordata > Lepidosauria > Squamata > Lacertidae > Podarcis > Podarcis muralis. The sequence continues at coordinate 45,205,100 of NC_135661.1, read as the reverse complement.
TTTTAAAAGATTCAACTTGAACACAATGATTCACTATTGTACAATAGCCGCCTAAGTGGTTTTAAGTAAAGTTAGCCAAATTCATGGAAACACCTATCATGAAAGCTACGTCAAATCATCTTATTCAGGGGCAGTATATCTCTAAACACCAATTGCTACAGGGGAGAGCTGTTGCCTTGAATCCTGTTTTCAGGCTTCAATTTTAGTTGAAAACTTTTGTAAATAAGATGCTGGACTAGATAGACAATTAGTTGGATCCAGGAAGGCTTACAAGTTAAGCATCGCAAAGGTGAATAAGGCATTTTTTGACCTTTGCTAGGTTAAATGCTGATTTTAAGGATTCTGCCAAGGCTATTTTAGAAATGCTTATGAGTAACTCATTTCACTCCAGAGACAGCTTCAGAAAAACCTGGGAGTCAGTTACTCAAACCCAAGAATTGAGTACCTAGAACATCTGTTCTCTTGGCTTTTGAAGTGTACAATAATCTTTTAAAGGGCAGTAAATTTAGTTCACCAGGAAAAACAGTGCCTAACTAATAGCAGACATGCCCACTGAAGCTTACAAGATTCTCAACTAATTAAGAATTTATACATATTTTTTCTTAGTCACATGCTGCAGATATATTCAGAATTTCAGTCAATTTAGATCTGTGTCATATATCTTCATGTTATTCCACAGCTGTACATATGAACTGTCCCTGGTTTTCAATGATAAATGTATGAACATTTATGATTCTTACTCACACAAAGCTGGTGAGCACCCATCATTTTGACACTGCCATCAGAAGACTCAATGTTAAAAGAGGTTACTCTCAATTGTGCAAAGTTGTTGTCTTAATGAAATATTCCAGTAAGTGACCAAGATCCCAAGCTTGTATGAAAGCTTTAAAACAAAGTATGCAAATGTGTGAGCTTTCAGTTGATGTTTAAGTCATTTTACACACATGTAAGAACTCAACATACTGTAGACCAGAGTTGGAAAATTTCTGAGTATCCAGCATGTATATTTCCCCACTAGCCCTTGTTTAGCTTAGCTTGCAGTAAATTGTCCCCAAAGTCTTATTCCAACTGATCAGGAATGTCAGAGAGCTCCTCTTCCATAAAAACCCTGCCCTAGAAGCTTTCACTAATGTGGTTTCTTTGCTTCCAAAGAAGCAGGGAGTACTGGAGTGCTTTCAAATAGCAGCTCTACCCAGCTATGCCTCCTCCAATCGCACACCCACTCCTCCTCTATTTTAAAGAGAGTTTTGAAAAGGATCTTGCAGTAGCAGTCAACCATGGCCAAGGGCAAAACCAGTGTTTCTCTCTCACGATCTTTCTGTCAAGAGCTGGAGAATACATCAGGTGCCATTAGGAGCAACCCTTTTGATATGAATGCTCCTTCTTGACACTGGGGAATCAACAAGGTATCAAGGTGACCCACCATTGGGATTAATCAGAGAATATGCAGGAAAAACATATTTTCCAACACTAGCTTATGAATCCATCTTCTGGGTTAAGTGGAGAGGGAAAAGATCTCAATCCCTCAACACTTGCCTCTTTAAACTGGACTCTTCTGGCTGATGCCTTGTTTCACTTTCTAGCCAATGCAAAAAAAATCCCTTTGGCTTCAGTGTGCAAGATCGTCTGCTTGCAAGAAACCAACACAAAGATCTATGAACTCTGAACAAAATTGTTAAGTTCCAGGGAGCTTGAAAGCAACTGGAGGTTGCCCCAGACTCAATGATAGAGTACACACACAGACACAGACAGACAGACAGACACACACACACACACACACACACACACAATAGGTATGGGGAATCTCTGGCCCTCCGGATGTTGCTGGACTACAACTCCCATCAGCCCCAACAAGCATGGCCAATGGCCAGGCATGGAAAAAATTGTAGTCCAGAAACATCACACTTTCCTTACCTAGCTTTCCTCCAGGAGCTCAGAAGCTGCAGGTATGAATAAAAGCATAAAATGCTGTGCATGAGATGCTATTTAAGCCATTTGACAGCAAACAATGGAGAAGGTCTATTTGGATAACACAGAGATAAATTTCCTCTTTCTTGTTAAGTAAGAAGTTTCCAAGACTGTACCCAGAGGGAAAGCTATTCCACCACAGTGAGATTCAAAGAGGTTCCCTTGTTTATGTGGAACCATTTTCACTGAAGTATGGCATCTCTAGTTAAGAGGAATCAGGTGGCAAGTGATGAGACAGACCCCTGCCTGAGACCCTAAAGAACTGCTGCCAATCTGAGAAGACAATACTAGGCTAATCTGACTTTATATAAGGCAACTTTCCATGTTCTTAACAACAAACTCTATGCATGTCAGTTCAGAACTAAGTTCCACTGAGTTCAAAGCAGTTAACCCCCAGCTAAGTGGTTATAGGATTAAATCAACAGGGCTTGAAATTTATTTTACAAAGGTGGAGCAAACTCTAAAAATCCTGAGTTCTATACTGCATGTTACAAAGGCCACCACATTTTGTAATTACAGCTATGCTAATAAAATAGGCTGGTTGAAGCTACTCTAGGGTTCTTATTTTACATATTTATCTGGGTCCAATATCACCTCTGAATGTACAAACTGGAAGTTACTTATATGTAATGGCACAGTAGGGAAAGTGAAATTTACAAAAATAAATGAATTCCACCAGGTACAAGAATTCACATTAAATGTGACCTTAAGTTTTGAAAATAGGTTCCCTAACTATGAAGCAGATTCCCAAACTGCTGCCCATTGGCTCAACCATTCAGAATACAGTGGTACCTCGGGTTAAGAACTTAATTCGTTCTGGAGGTCTGTTCTTAACCTAAAACTGTTCTTAACCTGAATCACCACTTTAGCTAATGGGGCCTCCTGCTGCCGCTGCTGCACGATTTCTGTTCTCATCCTGAAGCAAAGTTCTTAACCCGGGGTACTATTTCTGGGTTAGTGGAGTCTGTAACCTGAAGCGTAAGTAACCTGAAGCGTATGTAACCCGAGGTACCACTGTATTTCATAAAACACACCAAGTTTTGACGGAAGTAGCAAGGGTACATTTAATCCTTAGCAGTACTGCTGAGAATTCAACAACTGCAACATTAGAATCAATTGAGACATTCAGATCTAAAACCAAGGTGAATGCCTCAATATGCCAGGAGGTTTCTGGAAGTTTTACAGATATATGAGAGTTCAACACAGGTGGAGATAAAAAGATAAGTAGAAGCAGTTTGTTGGCATAGTGTAGATGGAGGTGGAGCATAACAACAGGCAAGTCTGAACTATAGCTCAGAAGACCAGGCTATTAAAGGAAGAATGTATCTGATACTGGCGGAAATTTGCTAAGATTTAATCATAAGAACATAAGATGCTGCTGCTGATCAGGCCAATGGCTCATCTAGTCCACCATCCTGTTCTCACAATGAGTAACCAGGTGCCTGTGGGGAACTTGCAAGTAGGACATGAGCGCAACAGCTCTTTGCCTACCTGTAATTCCCAGGAACTGGTATACTACCTCTGACAGTGGAGGTAGAACATAGCAATTATGGCTAGTAGTTGTTGATGATAGTCTTGACCTCCATGTATTTGTTTAATCCTTTTTTAAAGCCAACCAAGTTGGTGGCCATCACTTCCTCCTATGGGAGACAGCTCCATAGTTTAACTATGTGATATGTGAATAAGTACTTTCTTTTATCTGTCCTGGAATCCCCAATGAAATAAATGGAACTACAGTGCACTGTTACATAGGCATGTCTTTCAAATGTCAGTGCAGCCTAGTCCCAACAGGTTAACTTTTGCTCAATAGAGTCTACTGCCGCCAGTATCAGCCAACTCTAACACCATCAGATTAGCATGAATATGTAAGAGTAGCCTTGATTAAGTTACTCCCCGCCTCTCAAATTCATTTGTTCCCTTGCACCACTTTGTACAGTACACTACTTGCCCAAAGCCTGCAAAAGATTAAGGAGCACACAAGGTCCACCTGTTTTCATGGTAGGAAAGTTTGAAAGTAAAATAAGAAACAGAATGTAACCCATAAAACAGCTTACTGTGGTTATTTAGAGATGACTCATTTGCATTGGAAAGTGACAGACAAATGACAAATGGGCAAGACTTTAGAACTGTGTTTTAAAATATATGTGGGTGAGGGATACTAGTTTGGAATACACTTTTAGGTTTAAATGACTATTCAGACAATCACTACAATACTGGAAGCCCAAAAGAATATTTTTTTAGAAATCAAGCAGAATTCTAGCTATTACAGCAAAACAGCAATGATGGCCACTGACAACACAGAAGCATTAGCTACATCAAGATGCTGCACCAACTATGGGCTAGCATAATATAATTATGGTAGCATGGGTCTATTATTTTACTTAAATCTCCCCTCAGGGACCACCTCATTCTGTAAAAAACATGTAACTGTAAATAAATGGTCAGAATCAAAGCTGGTTAGCTATGACCAATACCCCTCCTCTCCCCATTTTATTTTAGAAGGCAGTTCACTAGTGTGATGCAATTATGACTTATCCATCAAGATTACCCAGGATGGCTTGGGCAATTTGCTATCACTCACCCTAACCTACTTTGGATAAATACATCTAACAGGCCCACAAATTTCACACTAGCAACCTCAAGCATGTTCTCAACTGCTCAGATTAAATTGACAGCATATATTCAGAGCAATATATTTCAAAACAAGGCATATAAAGTAATATGCAAATTTCTGGTATATTCCCTTTGTGAAAGAGTTCTTTTCTTAAAATAAAACCGCAGGAGAACCTTCAGGAAGCTATAGAGTCAAAGTAGTAATAGACTTCTCTTCTTCAGGGCTGGGAGATCCCCCTCCCCCAAACCTTCTTGGATTATACATGAGGATGTATAAAGGAAGATCTCTACAACCTCCGGAATTGAGTGGCCCTATTTTCTGGCAATTTTAGAGGGCTTTCCCTTAAAGTATTACTTTTTCCCCCCCTTTAAGAATAGTATCTGCACAAAGATAATAGTGACTAGGTGGTAGCGTCGAAGCCAAAGTCATGACTGGGGGTATGAGTGAGATCGTGAAGTCTCCCCCCCCTTCACTCACACCATCCTAACTTTGCGAAAGGACCTTCCCCGGTAAAGGTGAAAAGGGGAGCCCCGCGTGAGCTCCTTCCCGGTTCCAGGCCGGGCGGGCGAGCTCGGGCGTCCCCGCCTGGCGCTCTCCCGCGCTGCATGGCGCTGCAGCTCAGCCTGCCTTGCAAGAGGGAGCTCGAGTCCCGATCTTGAGCTCGCAGCGCCTCTCACTCCGCAGCGCGCACAGCGAGGCGGCGGCCGGCGGGAGCAGGCGGGCAGCGCGGACACGCAGGACCATCGGGGGGAAAGGACGCGGACGGAGCAGGCCGGGGACGGTCAGCTGGGACGGGACGAGGACGTCCGGGCATGGGGAGGAGGGAGAGGAAAGCAGAAGCAGAGACGGGCGGGAATCGACGCGGGGCGGAGGCGACCGGGCGGAACGAGAAGCGAGCCAGAAGAGGCGGGAGGTGGCAGGATTAGGCCGCGGGTTAATGGGGGGCGGCTCGGGAGGAGCTGGGAAACGGGGGGGAGGGGAGGAAACCCAATCGACTCGGCCAGGATCAAGGCGGGCGGGTGGGTGTTTTGAACAGAGCTTTTTGGCGGGGACAGGAACGCCCGGGGTTAGTCGTTTCCATAATGGCGGACGAGTTAAATAAAAAGCGAGTCACTCCAGCAGGCCGTGGTTGGCGGCGGCGGAGAGGGTGAGGCGGCGGCGGGTTGGGCAAGGCCGAGCTAAGCAGCCGCGCCTCTGTCTATTTATCCAGGCCCGGCCTGGTTCCGGCAGAGGCGCTGCGCTGGGAGGCCGATGGGCGGCAGTACCAGGCCGGCATCAGGGCGATGGGGACGGTAGAGGGAGACAAAGCCCCGCTCCCCATCGGCGGCGCCGCGGCGGGTCCCAGCCCGAGCCCCATCGTGACACCTAGAGGCCGGAGAAAGCGACTGCAAACCCCCCGCGCTGCTTACCTGTCCCGGAGGCGCCTCCGGGCCGCCCCTGCTGCCCCGGGCCCCGCCCCGCTCGGGCCCTGCGGAGCTCCTACTGCCGCTGCCCCGCCGCTAGCGGCCGCCGCCAGCGCCCAGCACCAGCTCGCGGTTTAATCGTTCCACAGTCGCCTCGGACACAAAATGGCGGCCGAGAGGAACAGTGCGCCTGCGCCAGCCCGGCAGCCGCGGCCGCCGAAGCCGAGCGAAGGGAGGAGGGAGCGGGAGAAGCGGCCGCGCGGAGCACCATGGGAGGAGCCGCTGGGCGCCAACTTCAAATAGAGGACCTAGAAGGGCCGCGGCGGACGTGAGGGCGGGTGGCGCTGTGACGTCACGCGCGGCCTGGGCCGAGGGTGCAGAGCACTTGCACGTTGCAAGCGCGGGCAAAGGGATTGGTTCCGCGGTGTGGCGCCCTCTTGAGGTGACGTTGGCCCTGTTGCCACCTGCCGGGAAAGGAAAACCTCTGTCAACGGGTATAATCAGGAGCAAATTGGTGCAAACGTGTCCAGAAGCAAAATAGACGAGCTTGGATATGTAAGTTAACTGCAGCTTTTCAGAGGCAGTTTTGATTGCACACCTTTGCCTCAAAATAGACATGCTACTTATTTTTATATTAGAATTAAACCTTTAACAATCCCTTAGTAGGCAGAAATTCAACAGGCAAAGCTGCCACCTCTCAGTGTATATCTGTGGTGAGAAACACTGCTGTCCTTTTTAATTTGATGCACAGCCATTAAAGCCCTGATACCCAAAAGAGTGGAGCCGTGGTGGGATCTACAATCTTAAAATTTTAAAGATCTACAATCTTTAAAAGTCATGGGGATGTTTGCTTTTCAAATCTTATTTGTCTTATTTGAAAGGCACAGTAATAATCAGGGAAAGGATCACAACAGGTGGGTTGATGTCCTTTCAAAGTCCATACAGTATTTGTTAGGATATGTACTGTACATGGAATGTAGGTAAACTAACTGCAACCCATCTCAATTCTTAGTGAAGGGTTCCCTCCTCCCTTGAAATATCTAAGAGGAGAGCAGTTTGTAGTTGAAAGTGATTATCAGAAATTCAGCAGAAAACGTATTAAAGAGATTTGCTTGTGTCCCATTTCACATTCAGGCAGTTTAGATTTTACTTTTAATTGGTGCTTGGTTTCTAAAATGGGAAGTAGCTCTATCTAGAACCCCCTTACCTGTCCTTATGGAGCCAGTGAATTATAGTTATTCAGGGTGTTCCTTGCTGCATATGTAACATGAATGTAGTGACTATATGTTTGGTGGGTGTTTTTAAATACATTTCTTCTACTTTAATAGTATTTATATACCTCCCCTCACCACAAAATATCCTCTATATATCTCTAATCCCTATTCTTTAATTAATCCTAGTTCTTTAATTGGAGCTGTGGTAATTTTTGTGACCTTGCAGCAGAAGGTGCCATCTTGAAGGGAAACAGAGTTTTCTACAAAAGAACAGTTCTCTCGTAGAAGAAATCAACATTATTTTTTTATTAATTACATTTCTATACCACCTTTATCTTCCACAAATCTCAAGGTGGTGTACATGGTACTCTTCCCCATTTCATCCTCACACAAACCCTGTGAGGTAGGTTAGGCTGAGAGGCAGTGACTGGCCCAAGGTCACCAGTGAGCTTCATGGCTTTCACTATGCATCTGTCACCTGTCTTCCTCTCTTGGCAAAAAGAGGATGACTATGTCTGGGTCCAGCCCTTTATCTCCAGTTCCAGGGCAACCATCAGGGTCCCAACATCACTGATACCTGCCCTGAGTTCCCCTTTATTTTTTGTGGGCCAACACAACACCCCTGACAAAGTGCTGTTACAAGGTATTGAGGGAAATTAACACGGTAGCTAGTCCCTGCCATCCAGCATTGCTGAAAGCATCACTGTTGCTGCTGCCAACCATTACTGACAGGTATGCCTGCTAGGGCATATTGACGGGTGGGGTGGGGTGGGGCGGGCACTAGAATGAACAATGCATAGGACCACCACCCCTACCTGGGGCTGGCCCTTTCCAGTTTTCCTCTCAAACGACAGCTTCAGGGAAACCTCCCCACTTCCATCTGCTTACACCAGCTAAAAACAGCTAGGGAAGAATTTAATGCTGAGCATAGGCAGTGATCCTCCATAAACCTGCTGGCCAAGAAATCCCCAAACATCTATTTCTGGATTTGCTGGATGGCCATTTTACTCTTGGTCGACCTCATGGGAAGCATGACTCAATGCTTCCCACTAGAAAACCAGACAGCAGCAATGATAGATGTTGGAAATCGTTTGCCTTGTATGAATTGTCTCAGGCTTTGCAGGTGGCCTGTGGGTACTTTAAAAATCCCCTAGCTAATAGGGTAGCAATGTTAACAGAATGTGTGCTCGCTCTCTCAAAAGGTATTTTATTCTTTGTATGGGAGAGGAAGGTACAAGTACAGCTGAACGTATGTAGCTTACACCGATTTCTCCTACATCACAACTTTATTTGGGCAGTGGGTAAATAAATGGAGAGCAGAGAAAACCCACTGCAAAAAATATCTTTTTAAGCCTTCCATTTTGCTTATTGGGCTCTGGGAAGGTTACATGAGGGCCCTGGGCTTTGCACATCCTTCCCAGAGGGTAGTAAGTGAGGCCAAGGGCAAGGCTGCTGTAGACAGGTAGGGATGGTCATGGGGAGAGCAGTTCCAGAGCTTCCTGGCTTTACACTATTTTGCATTTGCACATGGACCCCTGAAACCAAACCCTCATATAAGCTGCAAGTTACCTCTACACAATCACAGGAACTTCCACCTGAAGTGGTATAGTCCAGACACTAATTCAAAGTTATGCATTTCATCTCAGTGGCAGGCTAGGGAAGCAGCTTAGGGCACTTTCAATACATTTTAGTGAAGTAACCATGTGGAAACGAAACCCAGGGATGTGCCAATAAGAAACTCCAACGAAACAATTATACAGGGCAAATAGCTGGGTCTTTCGCAGGAGTGAAATATTCCTCATCAGGGAAAGGGAGACTGTGGCCCTCCAGGTGTGGTTAGATGGCTAAATGCCCTCTGTCCCAGTCAGTATGGCCAATAACTATGATACTGTAGTCTAGCAACCTCTGGAAGTACAGGGGTTCCCCATCTCTATGCTAAAGGGATCCATTCAAGCTGAGGATCTCAAGACACATCATTTTGATGTCACAAGCCAAGGAATAATTAATTTAGGAACAACCTTGGTTTTAATGTACTTTAGATCCATATATCCTTGGGCTTTCCTCATTAAAGAGCTCATTTTGCCCAGTGACTCTAGGTTAATGTAAGTCGGACATGTTTATGCTAGTTTCTGGGTGTAGGAGCTTTTTGGAGTCACAAGTGGTACAGGAAAATTCATGGGCACATGCATATTTTTATAAGCGCATTTACCTAACCTGTATTTATCCACTTTCAAAATGTATTTTCTGTTCTTACCTAACAGCCTATGTGCAACTCTCATTCAGGCATTGATTCAAAAACACTGCATCAAGTGCTCCCAGACAACTGGAGTAATGTTCTTATTTTCTTACGGTCAAACTAGATGAGATTCTATCTACGCAGTTTACAATTGTGTTACTTTTTTTTTTTTTTTAAGTAAATGGCTGACATAAGTCCCCTGACTTTAGCCCTTTGCCCTCCCCCTTATTTCTGATCCATACTCGGGTGGGTGGGAGCACATACCTGCATTAATTGTAAAAAAATGTGAATTATGTTGCATCTTGTTCAGCACCTTTGCTTCTTTTCAAATTGCAGATACATTGAACTAATGTTTTCAGGAGACATCCCCAAAGAATTCTCAGCCTAGGTTATCTCAAGAATCACCTTTCTTCATATGAAACCTGTCTTAACATCTTCGTCTTCTGAGGCCCTGCTCTAAGTTCCCTCACCACCACAGGGCCTTTTCAGATCTGGAATAACATGCCAAGGGGGTTCCCCTGCCCCCTTTGTTGTTTGCTCTCAGATAGGCAGGAAAGACCTATTTCAGTGAACTTTTTCAGATTACTCTCCTTGAATTTCATCTTCCTGTTAACTTTTTAGTGTTTTGCACTACAATCCTATACCTACCTAAATGAGTGTAAGCTGTCTTGAACTCAGAGGGGCTTACTTTTGACTAAAAATATGTAGGATTGCACTGTTAATATCTTTAAGATTGTTAGTTTGGCATCTTGCTTTTGCTGCTGTATTGATTTTTTCTTTCTTTCCACAGTTGAAAGTTGAAAGTCAAATGTGAGGCTTCAATTGTGTCAGTTTTATTTCTGGTGTACAAGTTATTCTCTTTAACTGATATCCAAACACACATAAACATAGTACCAAAGAAATATTTTCATGTTCCTTTCCTGTCCAGTTTGTTAAAAGTTTAGAAATACGTTGTCAGAACATGACAGTTTTCAGAGATCCAGAGGGATCCAATAGGAGAAGAGACTTCCTTATTCACTTTAATGCTAGTGTGAATTTGCTGTATTGATTTCTATCTATCTAATCAATCTATCTATCTATCTATCTATCTATCTATCTATCTATCATATTCAGAGAACCTTATTTAACAAGGCAGGGTATGAATATTGAAAATCGATGAATAATGGTTTCCATTTCTATTTTCTGTACTGCAGGAAGGACAAGGATGACTTGTTGCCTGTGGTCTTCAGCGTTCCCCTTTCACTTCTGGAAAGAAGCTCAGTCCATCTTCCTTTTTATTTCACCACCTGTAAAACCACGGAAAAACTTCAATGCTGTACTTTGTTGACTTGAGTTACCTAAGGTGTTTTTGACCACTTGAGGTTTCACAACACCTCGCTCCTTCCCAGTTTGGTTAGGGAAACTCCACAGCAGCAGTCACAAAATGATGTACACCCAACTCACTTGCTCAAACTTCTTTTTATTTCAGGCTTAAAGTCAAAATTAGCCAAACCTCTTGATAATTACATTATATATATTTATATATCTATGTAGATATACAGATAAAATTATAGAGATTTTATAGAAAAGACTTTTTGCTTTTGTCTGCAACCCCCCCAAAAAAATGTGTAAATAAAAATAATAAAATAGCCAAAGAAGTGGCAGCGTTTGTCTATCCATGTTGCTTCCATCTGCCACAGCACCACTGTTAAAAACAATCTGTCCTTTCTTCCTCCTCCACTGGGAGGTGGGAAACTCTCTCCTGTAATTGTTGTGCACTTTCTTTCCCCCCACCTCTCAGAACCGAGAGAAGAGTTTGCAGCTCCTCAGTAGCAGAATATACCTGGTCCCAATTTCCTGCAGTATTCACAGCCCCAGAGGGTGGAGGACATGGGCAAGCTAAGAACAAGTTGAACACTAAGTGGGACTTCAAGAACACACAAAAATTCTTCCAAGTTTGTTTCAAATGGGAGATGGCTTTAGCAACTGAGACTTTCTGCCATGGCCATAATGCTCAGCTGTTGTTTTTCTCCAAAATGTGGCATGTTGATCCTGGCAAATGGCAGAGAGCCATACTCAATCCCTCAGCCCCGTGGGCTCCTGTAGGAAAGGAAACAAGCAGATCTCTCAGTGTCTTGTACTCATGTTAGTTCCATGAGTGAAGCAGCCATTGGGGCTAGGAAAAGGCATCCTCCACATAAGACAGCGTGTGGGTGATGCTAATACTGCAGTGTGTGCATGCGATTAGGGGCAAAGAGCTGCCCAGTCTATGGCACACTAGTCTGACCCCAGTCTGTGTGACTTGGTTGAAGTTCTGTGGCATGCAAAGTCTGGGTCCCAAAAGGATCTGGCTGGTCAGTTTGTGTGGCACCCTTCAGAACGCAGTGCTGGCCATGCTCCCCGGGGCAAAGATTCGGGGCAAACTGTCAAGAGACTCTTCTAGACGTCGATGAGCAGATTTCCCATCTTCACCTGCAAGCAGATAAAGCAATCAGCTGTTAATTAGGATATGGTTTGCCCCAGCCTTGCACATGTCTACAGAGTCAGACCATAAAATTCCCCTGCCATCATCCTTGGCAACACGCTGACCTGAAAATGGGTGATTCCCTCCCCCACCCAATTTCATAAAACTTCATTGCTGCCTAAGGGTGATTCAACCAGCTGTGTGGCCATCTATAAGACTACACTTCCAAATTAATGTATGGTCAATATTGTTTGCTGATGATGGTCCATTCATATTTTCTTGAGTGTGAACCCAGTTCCCCAATCAAACAATGAAGACTGATGAGGCTATATGATTACTGACAAGAATTTACCCTTTGTAGGAATGGTCAGTTGATACATCTGAAGAGCTCATTTAGTAGCTTTTGAACACCGTTGGTTTCCAGGCGCCCTTTTCTGTCCTGAGTCAGAGTCATTTAGCAATTGTCCTGCTTCCTCTGCATGTTCAAATTGGCGCATGACTGCACTATTCTATTTGAATTTGCCCTTCATTTTGTACCTGTGCAGATCTTTGCTTGTTTGCAGTACTTTAGAACTTGTAAATACCCTCCGCAACAGGCATGCTGCTTTAAGCAGAACTTGAAAGGGAACATAAGAAGAGCCTGCTAGATCAGGTCAATGACTCATCTAGCTCAGTATCTTGTTTTTACAGTGGCCAACCAGATGCCCACGAGAAGCTCCACAAGCAGGACCTGATTGCAACAGGTCCCCCCATTCAGGCACCTGGATCGACACAGTTTTTGTGGCATTGCAACTGCTGACAATCCCCTCCCGCTGCACTTTGATGATCTGCTAGTGGGTCTGTGAAATGGGTGGTGTAACCCCCACAAAAAACCCTTTTAAATTATTAAAAACTATTGTCCAGATTTCATTCCATTTTAGAAGATTTACAGGGTGCCGTGCCAGATCCTGTGGATCTCACCCCACTCCATAACAAATACAACCAGCTCTGTGCCAGTGCTGACTCCTGGGCTCCTAGTTACTAGTGATAACGGTTGGTGTGTGTTCAAGCTTCCCCCCAATCTGGGGCTTGCAGTTGCAGCATATGAACAGTAGGGGAAGCCAAGGGTGTAGGCAGAAGCTCTCAAGAGATGCTGTGAAGGATGTCCTGCTGCTCAGTGAAGGGTGTGCTTGGCCTTGTAACTGGCTAATGCAGGGATTGGGGCAAGAGGCCTTTACACCCACCAGTGGTAGCAGAAAACCCCAGGGTGCAATTCAAAGAAATATGCCCTATGACAATGTTGTCATTCTCGACAACATAGACACCAACAGGCCATCATCCTAACCTTATAGTTAAACCCCTTTCAGCTCTCAGAAGTTAGTCGCCCATCACTAATGGAATGCAGGAGGAGCCTAAATAGTGCGCCTTTGAGAAGCCCTTCATCTTCCAGGTGTTTTGAGCTTCTTAAAAACAGAAGACGCCTTTAGCTGGGAAGGCTAAAGGTGTCTTCTGTTTTAAGCAGAAGAGATGAACTACACGCTTCTTGTTACCAGGAAGCATAAAAATAGGGGCATTTTCAGTGCCAAGCCCCTGATCTAAAAGGCCTGTCTGGGTAGGGAAGTGGAACTTGCTTTGCATGCAGAAGATCCCAAGGGTGAGTGCTTGGCATCTCTAGTGGAAAGATCAACAAGTAGGTGATGGGAAAACCACAGCCAGATACGGGAGAGCCACTGCCGCTCCAGAACAGACAATACTGGGGCAAGAGGGACAAGCAGTCTGACCTGGCAGAAGGCCACTTCCTAGGTAATCTGGATCATAGCCCCTCAACAGGTGTGCCATTCCCTTTGCAACAGTGACAAAGACACAGCCAGAACACAAGCGCACTAGGAGGAGTGAGCCGAGACAAAAGACCTGACAAGATAAAGACCAACAGGGTCCAGGACAAGAGACACCAATAAAGCATGCAGCACAGTGGGAAGGGGGAAGAATGGACTGGCCAACACATCCCAACCTGTGCAGCTGCTGTCATGACCCGGAAGTCTAGTTAGCCAATCAGATGGTTCTCTCAGTGCCATCTAACAAAATGATAAACAACAACTGCTTAGTGCTTTCCACTCTCAGTGTTCCATATCAACTCTCACTAAGTGAGCAGCAATGTAGGGCCAAGAGGGTGCTCTGTCCTATGCTGTGGACACTAGCAAGAGATCATGGAATAGATATGGGGTATTTAAGAGCATAAATCTATGGCCAAACAGGCTAGGAGTTCTGCCTAGCCATCGAGTATAGAGTGAGCACCACATGGAGCCAGACCCCACCCCTCAACAAGCCACAAGGCAGAAGTGGACAACCGGCAGGGTGGGCTGCATATAGCCTTTAGCCTGGTTTCCAAAGCCCTCTGCAACCTACTGGTTTAAATTTTTGGAAGAAGTGATCTGTCTCTTTCTGAGTGGCCTGTTGAGTAGCAAGGAGGGGAGGGAGAAAGAATGAAAAAGGTAGCCCCACCCACCTCAGGGTCTGGCCCTGCACACTGCTGACTTTAGCCCCAATGGATTGCCCCTGAGGGAATGTGTCCCTTGACTGTTGTCAACCACTGTCATAAAGGGAGCTGCCTGCTCTGCCCAGGTGAGACGGGAGAGAACTATGTCTGAAAACAAGGGAAGGGCACTCACCACACAGCATTAGGCTCTGTTTGGCTGCCTCTCGTACGGCCTCTTTGTCCGTTTGGCACAAGTACACCAGCTGCTCAATACTCTCCTTGGCCTATTGGAGGGAAATGTAAAAGAAGGTGATGTTATCAAGTTTTAGCTCCTCTAAACAAAACCCAAAACTACAAATAAGGTGGAAGACCAATACACAAATACAGGATATTGAAGCCCACTGCACCCAGACAGTTGCTCAACCAAACCTTGTAGTGTGCAATCACTGAGAAGGCTTCCCTTCCTTCCATACAACAAAGTCTTGTTTTAAATGATCAGGTACAGAGGGTGAGATACATCCAGAAAACTCCTGAATGTCAGTTAGTAAATATATTAAAAGCAGACCTTTGAGAAAAGCTTCCATCTAGCCCTCACCTTAAGGCAGCCCAGAGCTGCGCAGGCTGCAATCCGTGTTTGCACCTCTTCATCCTCCAGCTGCTCAAGGTAACAGACCAGGGCCTGGGAAAGACACGTCAGTCAGCCTGCTTGTGCCCCCTTTCTGTACACCACACACCTTTTGTTTCTTGAGACAGATGGGTGGCAACAAACAAAACACCCAACCAAGAAATCAGCAACCAATGACTAATAAAGCACTCTCAGCTACTTCATGCAGCTCCCAGAGTTCTTCAGGAGGAATCAAGAAAGTTTAACTGCTTCCAACATGCTTTAGCAATCTGTAGTGTAGCTGCACCTGAAACCAGGCTATCTCCTGATCAATAAATCCCCTCTCAACAATAGGACCAGCGCAGTAGATATTTACCCGTTCCCGGAAGCCAGGGTTCTCTGAAAGGTTGCGCAACTGTGCTGACACGGCCCCGACAACCTTGCTGTTTCCTTCGACAAGAAGCAGGCTTAAGGCTTTCAGCCCATCCTTACGAAGCCGGCTCTCAGGAACGCGCTTCAGGGCCTTCAGGACCACGTCTTGGTCATCAGAATTCAGGTTCTGTGCTAGCAGCACTACAGTGTGAAGGCAGAACCAGCTCCATGGTTAGCTACATCATTATTTATTTATGAAGTTCATTTACATACTCCTTTTCAGGAATACATCTGGGAAAGCTGAAGACCAGACACAAAGGGTTATTGTATCCACTGTTAGTCCCACTTAAGACTCACTGAAATAGATAGACCTCTGGGTCTACTCTTGAGTGAAAGCTGGTTGGCTACAACCCTGAAATTTTTAAATTTAAGCAATCCAAAATTAACGAGTAAATAAATGCATAAAACAAATATATAAATCATTACAGCATTTTAAAATTACTCCCATCATGCATATACATTATAACCCAAATTTATAATAGTCAATCTATAATTGATGGAACCTTTATTTTTTCCAGTTTTGACTAACAGTCGTTGTAACTGCAGCAATAAGATGTACAGTATCATCATTTCTCCATCCTCCGCTAATATTAATGATTTAACATAGCACATTATTATGTATGGTAATATATCCAGTCATTTTGTAGGTTCGTCATTGCTAACTTCAAGTATTCCATAATTTGCAACATTTCCAATAAATGCAAGTTGCATCTGCTTGAACTACAAGCAGGAATTACAATGCCAGCGAATGGCATTAACTCCTGGCATTAACTTAAGGACAAATTTAATAAGATCCCTTTATGTGGCTTTAAAGCAGGCCTCTAACAGGTAGAAAGAATAGCCTCCCCTAAAAAATGTCATCCTTGTGATGGGCAGGGTGATGATCAAACCCTTTAAGAGGCATTTGAGCCAAGAGGTATGGTCACATGTGCAAGTCTTCACTTGATGTTGCTGCTACCAGTGGCGTAGCGTGGGTTGTCAGCACCCGGGGCAAGGCAAGTAATTTGCGCCCCCTAACCCATGGATTTGCGTCCCCTAACCCGTGGATTTGCGCCCCCTAACCCTAACCCCCAGATGTTGCGCCCGGTGCGGCCGGCACCCCCTGCACCCCCCACGCTACGCCACTGGTGGGAACCCTCCATGAATCTTCACAAGTCACACAACATACCTTCCTCTGCCAACTCCATGATGTAAGAGTCCAGCGTCAAGACAGGCAGAGCCTCAAAGTGGCTCCAGTATTGGAAAACAGTGATCTGCTCAGCCTGACAGCTCCCCTGGCGCCTGGGCAGTCTACGCTGCAGAAACTCCTCCACCAGCTTCACACACACTGTGGCAGGGAAAAAACCATTGTCAAGGTGGCTCACAAATACTTGGTAGATGCACCAATTGTATGGCAAGGGTCTTGCAACTACACCCAGGCTTCTGAATGGGGCTGGAGGATGGTAGGGACTTGGGAACAGTCCCTGGGAACAAGCTCTGGGGTGGGTTCACTCTCTGGATATGAATAAAGCTTTGAGGAGTTCATTCTGAGTTACACTCATTTTGCCACCACCCTCAACAGTTCAATCATAGTCAACTCCAACAAATCATGGGCCAGTTATACTGTTATTTGGAGTACAATCAGTCTTTAACATATCTCGATACAAAAAATGCTGAACTAAGTCTAAGGCAAAGAACGGCTCAAAGGTTCCCTAGGAGTCACTCCTTTATGAAAGTGAATTTTAGGGCATCACAAACGACCCTTGTCCACACCTTCCTCATAAAAGAAGCATACAGCACAAGCATAGGAATGGATATTTGGCCCAGAATTCAGCACTCGGGGAACCCCCAGATTCATTCATTTAAAAATCCCAAGCATCTGGACCCCTGACAACATGAAACATGAGCCATGCCTGCTGGAACATAAAGCTGGGAACCAAGTGGAATGAGGAATGCCTGAAAGAGACAGGTGTGCTTAGGGGAAGACGTGATAGCAGTCTTCAAATATCTGAAGGGCTGTGACAGAGAAGATGGAACAGGCTTGTTTTCTGTTGCTCTAGAAATGGGTGGAAATTGCAAGAAAACACATTTAAGCTAAGTGCTAGGAGAAACTTCCTAAAAGTAAACGTTGCAACAGTGGAACAATTTGCCTTATGAAGTGGTAAGCTCGGGTTGGATTAAATAGCTTCCAAGGTACCTTCCAACTGTATGATACTATGAAATGTCAAAGCCGGCGTGGGATTGAGGAGGACTTCTAGCAGTCAAGGTATTAGCCCCTTGCCCTTCCCACATCACTAGCTAAAGGATAGATGGTGCACAATGTGCAGGTTCATGCTTGAATTGCAAAGAATATAAAAAAGACTGCAGAACGTAAGATGAAATTGGGGGCAGTGGAGAGAGAAGTAAAGCATATAGTAAGTACTGTCCTGTGTCCAAGTCACACCCACCTGGATCTGCCAGGCCTTGCTGGCGTTCATTGATTCGTGCCGCATACTGGGAATTGAGTGTCTGCAGGAATTTTTCTACAGGGCAGGTGTATAGATTAGGCATGACCACACAGTTGTCCCAGAAGAGCAATACTCCCTCCTTCCATGAAGAAAACTCTACCACTGAGAGGAGAAAAAGACGACATAGACAGCTTAGACCTCTGGTTATGAGAATAATACCAGGAGGAACATTTCCCCCTGAACCAGTCTTACTCTTAGAAGCTCCACAAATGTCTCTCTTGCCCTCCCCTGCAAAGTATCCTATACAAATTTACATTGAAAACAGCAGTCAGCAATGCTCTAAAAGTACACTCACCATATTTATGGTCAGCTGTACCCATTCCTCTGCAGGATGAGCTCAAATTGCAAAGGTCTGCAGAAAGTGGCTGTGCACAACTCTGACTGGCTAGCAGCTGTAAGGTCAACATCTCCTCCCTTCCCCATTCTCAGTTTAGTTTTACAACTCTTTAAAAACTGTTCTTTTAAAGAAAGGGGTTCAGGGCATGTTACATTGAATAAAGGCAGACACAATGCTTTGAAAAAAATTTTTTAATATAAAAAACAAAGCATGGGAGAAAGGGCAAAACTAACAACTATTGGAGGTATAAATGTATCTTACAAAGACAAGGCAGCAGGAAGCCAACCTTACCCTATGGAAGAAAGACAAACAGCCTGGCTGCATGCTTTGTTGTATATTTGCAGACACCCTTTGTAGAATAACAGTTGACTCACTGTATCCTGCAAATAAGTGCCTATGTAGCTAACCCCAGATTCATTCCACATCTGTCCTCTTTCTTCCTTACCTTCCTCAGCAGAGCTGGCTGTCCCTGCTCGCTCCTCTGCTAAGCGGCAGACCATCTCCAGGACTTGTGCTTCCCTTGCCAGCCTGTCGAGTGCATACATTTCCCGGCAGCGGAGGGGCCCAAAAGTGCCCAGTTTCTAGGAATCAGATACATGTGGGAAAGATTCTTAGTGGAGGTGGTCAAGCTCAGCTCATACTGTGCATGGCATACGGAGAGCCCTTTTAAGGTAAGGTAGCTACTCCCTCCTGGTTAGGTATCATGTGCAAGAACAACACAGAAGGGCAGGCCTGGCATCAAAGCTGGGACTCAACAACTTGAGCAATGTCCGACTGACAGGATGGTCAGAAAAGACGAGGAGGAGGAGGAGGAGGAGTTCCAAGGTAAGGGCCGAGTCTCAGGTTCCCTCTAGTGGTGGGGAACCAACTCTGGATGTTGCTGGGCACCAACTCCCATCAGCCCAAGTCAACATGGCCAATAGTCCATCATCATCATCATCTAGATTTCAGAGTCTTGGTTTTGAATGAGGAAGCCCTAAAAGGCCTGGGACCAGTGTTATCGAAGGACCTCCTTTGGTATCAACCTGCCTATATACTGAGCTAATCTAACAGGGCCTTGCTCCAGGTGTTCCTGCTGGCTGGCTATCAGAGCCTTTTCCATTGTGGAGCCCCAACCATGAAATGCTCTCCCCAAGTTTTTGCCTAGCATCTATTTCTTACGTTTCTTCAAATGGCTTTGCAAAGTTTTAATTGTGGGTGGCTGTTGAGTGGTTTGTTTGTTTGTTTGTTTGTTTTTTAAATCTGTTCATAGTACTGCTTTTTTAAATGTGCATTTGTATTGTATTTTTATTTCGTTTTATTCCTTATTCCTTATTTTGTTTTTGGTTTTTTTAAAAGCTCTTGCAAACCCTCCTGATCTTCATTTTTATGCAAGGACAATCATCTTGCACAATGAAAGACATAGCCCATTCTTCACTGAAACCTCACTGTGAACTCACCAGCAGCAAGCGATTGCAATGGTTCAGGTGTAGGACCAAGGCCCTGTCGAGGAACTCGTTGCCAGTGCTCATGGGCTCTGAGCCACCCTCTGAGCTTAAGCACCCAGCTGTGTCTTCAGTAACAGCCTCGCTGGGTCCCGGTACCCTGCCCAGGGGTGCAGGCTGTGCACTGCTAGCCTTCCTGTGAAAAGAGCCAGCAGGGAAGATATTAGCAGGCATCCAGTCCTTTGCAAACCCAACTTTCTTCACTCTGTCAACCCCTGAACTTTGAAATGCATTGCAAGTATGATTTGGCTTGTCCCAGCATACACGTAACACCAAAAAGCTCCTGAACAGGTCTGAATTAGGGCTGTGATATCTACTTCATTAATTGGCAAAATCAAATATATAACAAACTTTAATCTACTGAAAAAGGTGTCTCCCCGTTAATCTGGCAGAAGATTTTTCTGAAAATGAGAACATATACTTCTTGCCTCACAAACGTTTACCCAACATGCAAATTTAATGGAGTAACACAAATCAATCCATTGACTTTAAACCCTCTTCCATTATCATATCCCTAACTGGGTTACAGATCTAGTTGAGTGAGCACTGCAACTTCGACTGCCAGTGTCTCAACAGAGCACTCCCAAACACTTTTATCCACTGGTCTACTTTTCTACAGAGAAAGAAGAGGCTGGAAGAGAAGAGATTCCTGCTTGCAATATCCCGGGCTGGCCGCTGAGTGGCACTGTTGCAGCACAGCCTGCTGGAATTCACCTGTCAGGCCAGGCTCATTTCCGGCAGCTGCATCGGCACTGTGGGAAAAGTCCATCTGGGTCTCTTAGCGTGCCAAGCAGAGACATTAGCCTGGAGCAAACACAGAGCCAGACAAGGGAGCCACTAAGAATCCAAACTATCCCTGAACTGTGGGCCTGTTTATAAAAACCAGCTATCCTGAGATAAAGACCTCTGAGCTCCCATCAAGTTCTGGTACAGGGAGGGGATACACAAATAAACTGGAGGAGAGTCAACAGCCGTAGGCTGTTGCATCCTAACTTAAGCTGAGCATTGCCAACCAGCAGGCCAATGAATCAGTGTTATCTGGCCCAACTTTAATCAAGGTGGTTTTTTTTTAAAAAAAGTAGTAGTAATATTCATACAAATAAAAAAAGAATAGGTTTGAAAAAGCTGAATATATTTCCATTCTACATCCACATTGGACTTTCTGTACAATGCTCCTGGTTATGCCTGAATACAGAAGCTTGTTCATTTTGAAGGAAAAGGCTGCAGCTCAGTTGTGATGCACTTGAATGCAGGAGGTTCCTGCAGAACTGCTGCCAATCAGTGAAGACAATACAAAGCAAGTTGGAACAAGGGTCTGACTTTGTGTGAGGCACCTTCAATGCTCCTACGAAGCTTTTACCATGTTAAGGGTCACCAGTGCTATCAGAGGACTTGACCGCCCATGCTGGATTTGGAGAGTGTGAGAAAATATACTTTTAGGCCACAACTGGAGAAGACTTTGAGAATACAGAAGCTGGTCAACCTGATTAAAGCTACGGTAAGGGTGTTATTTGATAGCCAGAATTTGCAGTTTGTCGTCTCATCAAAGATGGTTAAACAAAGGGGTGTTGTGGGAGAAACACTTTGTGTACTTTAGTGCCATAATAAATCTGTTAGTATTTTAAGGTGCCTTAGTATATTTGTTGTTTTTGCTGCTACAGAGGAAGAAGGTGACCTCCCCAGAATTCCTTGTTCCTGTAAGACAGCTGCTCTTCCAGGATGACCACCTGGGACAAAATTGTAGAACCTCATTAGTGTGAGGAAGCTCCAGGGCAGGCACATGCTAGCCAAGAATGTTAAAAGCTTGCAGGCTCCTATGGTTCAGGAATGGGAAAGCCTGTGGCCCTCCAAAGGTACTTGCATTCCAGTTTCCAAACTGCTCTGGCCAGGACAGCCAGTGGTCTGGGATGGTGGCAGCTGTAGTCCAGCAGGAACTGGGAGGCCACACCTTCTTCAGTTAACACCTCATCATTTTGGGATGAGGAGTTTTCTAATTTTGCTCCTTTGCATTGCAAGCCTCCAATCAGTTTTCGCTATACAACTGAATATTACTTTGTCCCCACTTCTCATACAGATCGGAATCCCAACATGCTGGGGTTCCGCTTATGCCCACTTTAACTTTTGGCAGCCTACACTGAGTTCCCTAGTAACCTGCCCCATCCTCACTCACCCGTCATCATCTGAATCTTCTGTATCAGAAGCATTGAGGAAGCTGAAACTCTCCAGAGCATGCTCTACTGTCAGGCTGGTGCTGGAGGCCCGGCTCAGGCACACACCCTGCTTTTGCTGTGGGATGAGGGGAAAGAAAACAAGTATCACTTTGTCCACTCTGGCAGCTGTTTCCTATGTCTGCCAGCAAAACACTCTGGGGCCATGAGAGCAAGCCCTGATCACCTGTGCCTCTGTGGTTGCAGCCGCTGTAGCTTCGAGAAGTGAGAAACTCTGAACAATTTCTAAGGGGAAAGTTGTAGGGAGGGGACACCTTCTAATCTCATAAGTATAAAAGCATAAGAAAAATGTCAAAAGCAATATTCGGGCAATAGCTTTTATCAGAACAACCAAAATGTCACAAAACTTGTGTGCAAGCTTTTAAGTTCTCCAGAACTCTTTTTATCAGGCTGGATGGTAAACAAAGCTGGCTGGCCCAGGGGTGGGGGAGAAAGGGAGGGGGAACTTGGCTGAGAGTGAAGCCAGGGAACCTCCATCTGATCTGTCTCAAGATGGAATGTGGAAGGAGGTGGAAGACATTCAGACTCATTTTCCTCAGGTGCCATGCAGCTTTCAGGTTGCACTTAAGGATGCTGGGAAGAAGGAACATACCATATTTTTTTTTGCTTCTATATGTAAGGCAGAATTTGGCTTCTATGTGTATCTGATTGTGGGCTGAGTGTTGGATTCTGTTAGTCAGGATGCGTCTTGGCAAGAGGGAGGATGAAAAAGGAAGGGACCCCAGACTCTAAATGTGCTTCAAAAACTGTTGTTACATTTCGGGGGGGGGGGGGCGTTCTTGTTTTATTATACTGTATTGTAGCTCTGCTTTATATTACATTGAATTGGATTATATTACATTGTAGTTTCTCAGTTTTCTTTTTGTTATATACACATATTGCTATTTTGTTAACTGTTTATGTGCATCTGCAACATGGTGGGAACACTAGAAAGAATTTACAGTGGTCAGGGAGCGAGGCTTCAGGGGTCCAACAAATTATTCTTTTGTTCTTCCCTATGGTTGGCACAAATTATGCAAACAACAACAAGCAAATATGCACAAAGTGAGGTTTGTTTGCACAATTCACACAAGTTCCAGAATTCAGCAAAGTTTGGTTAAAACATTTTATTTCAGCTCTAAATATACACAGATCCAGGGATGCTGTCCTTCCCCCAGCCACGGTCTTCTTTACCCCCTCTCACTCACCAAGAGAATCTCCTCTAGGTGCTTGAGCTCCTGCTCCAAGGTCTGTAGCTCAGGGAACTGGCCTCGGTAGTCATCTAGAGCAGAGGCCAGTGAGTTGATGGCCTCCTCCAGCCCACAGTCCACAGGCTTGGGCTTTGGTGGCTCCAAGAGTCCCACTGGCTGAAGCTCCTTTGGGACTGGCAGGCTCAATGAAAGCTTGGGCTGTTCAACCTCTTGGGCTTGGGAGGCTGTGTCCTCACTCCCTTCTACAGTGGGAGTGGCCCCATCAGGCTCAATCTCCTGTTCTCCAGCCTCTATGATCTGAGTGTCCAGCACTGAGCCTGCACTTTGGGGCAAGGAGTTCGTTTCCAGCGGAGGCAGGTCCCTGGGACTGGAGTCTCTGGGGACAGTGCACTCCTTGTCCTCTGCCACTGGCAGGTCCACACTAGCCTCGCTGATCTGACTAAGAGTCCGAGCATAGGGCACATGTCCGTTAGCCACAGCCACCTCCTCGCGAACGGCTGGTGGCTCTTTGTCCTCGGGTTGCGTAAAGGCAATTTCTATGGCAGGCGGAGTTGCCTGTACTGCAGGTTGCACAATAGGCCTGGGCAGTGTATGGCGTGCACTTCCAGACAGCTGTGGGCTAGAGGAATCATCCGAAGACTCTGAAGAGATGGACCAGGCTGCCCCATTCTCAAGCTCCTCCTGCTGCCGCAACATGTTCTGGAAAGAATGCAGCATAGATGAGACACGAGGGATGCATTGAGCATAGTGCATGTGTGCAAGCATGGAAACATCTGTCACCGCCTACACTCCTGCATAACACCATCACTTCCTTCCACACACCCCACTCCTTTACTCTTCAGGCTCACTGAAGTTTCCTTATTTGTGCCCCTTGACCCCCATGATAAGCTCCATTGTTACACCAGGCTGCAACTGAGCTCCCACTCTCTTCACTTGGCCAGCAACAGACACTTGGGAGATTGTGCCCTTTGGGTGGAAAGATGCTGGATATCAGAGAGACTGCAACTTTGGTAGGAGCAGGAAGCGCAAAATGTTGGTCATCATTTTGCGGCTCGGCTCCCCACTGGAGAAGACAGCTTGCCCAGGATGTGTGATGCTGCATCTCTTCCAGACAAAAGCAATTCTCTGCTTCAAGTCTCAACAGTCTTGGAGACAAGACTCCAGGGCAGCAGCCCAGCTACTTGTGGGCAGTTAAATCAACCTCCCTTGAAAGTGGGGTTGGATCCAGAACTGGCCAGGAGGGCCATCATTCCTAGTTGTCCTGTTCTTGGTTCGCTGTGACAACTCAAGGTGCAACTCGACAAGATGGCAAGGCACCTGAGAAACATTTCAGCCCCTAACCATTTTCTAACAGGCTGCTTGGAGGGATATTGGCTTCCAGCCCTCCAGCCCAACCCTTTCTATTCAAAGCCCTTTGTGCTTCTTTACATAGCTTCCACCACTCCTCCATACATCCACCACTCATGGATAAGGGCAGGGATTGCAGCCAAGATGAGACACACGAGTGATTTGTATGTTTGCCAGGTCCCAGCACTGAGCCACATGTCACAAATCACATGAGAAATTATATGCCAATTCTCTGCTAATCTTTGTGGCAGACAAGGAGGAAATCACTGTTTACTTCAGTTAGCACCCCAGACGAAGGAATGTTGCACAATTCCCTGAAGGTTACATTTCCTCCTTTCTTGAGATACCTGCTCCAGTTTGGAAATACCACAAATTACACAGAGGAACACGGGAAGCCACCTCATGCTGAGTCAGACCACTAGTCCATCTAACTCGGTATTGTCTACACTGACTGGTAGCATCTTGCCAGGGATAAGGGACATTCCCAGCTGTACCTGGAGCTGCAAGGAATTGAACCTGGTACATTCTATGGGCAAAGCATCTGAATTACTACTGAGCTACAGCCTGTACGTACGTACACACACACACACCAGCTTGGGAGGCCTAGAGCAGGGAGGGGAAACCTGTCATCCTCCACATGTTCAACTCCCATTATAATTTACCATTTGCAATGCTGGCTGCGGATGATGAGAGTTGGAGTTCATCATCATCAACTGGAAGGTCAAAGGTTCCTCAAGTCCTGGCCTACAGGGAGGCAGCTCTTCCTCAGCCACCAAATCCACCAGAAGGCAGCCACATGATGAATATGGGCAGCACATAGAAGGCTAGTATATTACAGAAGGCAAACTGGTGTGAGGAAGAAATCTACGACTACAAAAAGCAGGAGACAAAAGCCTGTATGATCCACACCCCGCCTTCAGGGGCAGCAGCAAGCAAGCACACGATTGCCACAAAACACCACAATCTGGGAAGACAGGGGAAGTCCACTGCTCACTACTGCAAAGCGGCAGAGGGACGGGCAAGATTCTGCAGTCAATCCACTTGCCTTATTCACAGCTCTGATTCAGGCCTTGAAATAGGAACCACAGACTAGCACACGGGAGACAGAGCACAGCTACATCTACATCAGGTGACTAGGCTAAGCTACAGGGCCAGCACTTACACAGCCCCGAGGTGCCCTTGTGCCGAGCTGCACTGAGGAGACGTCGCTGCATGAGCAGCTCCGCGGCAGCCTCTCTAGGAAAGTCTCCCGGAAGATGTCCAACAAGGCCCACCTGTGCTTGTGGGGAGCCTCCCGTGGCAGGCTCTTGAGCGGAGAAAGAGGCAACGGTCAGCACCAAGGGCTCAGCTCCATTACAACATGAGACTCACTTGCCTTACAGACAATCTGCTGGTGCTTCTCCCTGGCAATCAGGACCACTCTGCTTTCCATAACTGATCAATCTGCCAATGTGGGGGTACTGGTTAGAGTCTCAGACTGGGACCTGAAAGACCTGGGTTCCAATCCCCGCTCAACCATGATGCTCGATGGGTGACCTTGGGCAGATCACTGCCTCTCAGCCTAACCTGCCTCACGGGGTTCTTGTGGGGATTAAATGAGGAGGGAGAGAATGATGCACACCACCTTGAGCTCCTTGGAGGAAATGCTGGGATATACCGGTAAATGCATTTAAAAAATAAATAATAACCTGACATTTCCCCTATCAACCAGATGTTGTCCTCTCCTTTCCTGTACTAATTTCCTCAACTTCTTCAGCTTAAGACAGAGGCCTGGTTCAGAAGCTAAAGTCTTGACTTGATAAACTATGGTTTCTTGGGCTGAGAACAAGTGTTGACCCCTCCACTTCTCCCACATGCCTTAATGCAATATGTTCAAAGTAGGACTTGCTCTGGAGATCTCTCCAGCTCATATAGCATTGTGGCTAAAAGTTTGAGCTGTGATCCAGGAGGCTGCTGATTTTTAGCCACATCTCAGCCACAAACTCAGTTGGTGGGACTTAGGAAAGCTACAGTTCTCCCAACTAGGACCAGGAGTGTGGGTTTTGATTCCCTTCCGGTCCCCCCCCCCCCTTTGCACTCACATAAAAAGCCTGTTCACGCATAGATGGTGTATCAGGTGGGCTCTGGTTGTACGTGGAAAATCTCTTGTTGACTGTAGATGTCTTTGTCACAGTGCTAGCAGACGATGGTTGGTCCTCTTTGTCAAAGGGGCTGGTGAAAAGAAAGCAGAATGCTCAGAGAGAAAAATGAACCACCCCTCCTGTACACTGATGTAAGAAGAGAAAGGGAGGGTCACACATTATTAAATCCTCTTGGGGAGTCACCATTCAGAGCAGCCTTCCAGAAGTTTTGGACCACAGATCGCGTTGGTCACAGTCAGCACGCTATACTTGCCATGGGCTGTTGGGAGTTGTAGTTCAAAAACACCTGGAGGGCACTAAGCTGGGGAAGGAGGATCTATAGTACCATGGTCCCAGTTCCCTCACTTATCAGGCCCCTTCCCTTCAGGTTCTGTAAGATCACAACCTTCCTCACCCAAGAGCATTTCTCACACAGCTCCACAACAGAGAAACTCAACAAGCCTCAAGAGAATAATAACTCACTTCCAATTAACCTCCAGGCTCAGCTTGATGGTGCCCAGGTCATTGATATCTACTGCCACGACCTGGGGCAGTGCTGCAAACAGGTCCTTGGTTTCACAAGAGACGTTCCCCACCACCACATGACTGGCCAAGCTCTTCAGCTCTGTTACCTGGGAGGAGAAGGAAGAGTTGAGGCCCAGTAAGCCTAGGAAATGAATTGTCTTTCCTGTGACAGGGGCCAGCTGCCCAGAGTGGCACCAGATACCTTGATGGACAGGAACTCTGTAATGAGGGGCAGGAAGATCATCTCCTCACTGTCCCACACTTGCTTGCTGTTTGCCTCAATGCGGCCCCGCAGCTTCCACCGCTGGCGCCCGTATCTCATGAAGATCTGCCACAAGGAATAAGAGAGTTCAGATCAACTGGATGTGAAACAAGGTGTGCACCCTATTAGAGCTGGACAAGAGCTATTGCAATCAGTGCTGGGGAACCAGATTCCCTTCGAACAAGCTGTTCGGTCAACTCCAGTTCATCTAGTTTCCAGGACCCAAGCCCCTCCCTCTCCACATCTTCTGAGCCCATCTCTAACTCACAAACCTCATATTGGTCTCCAGCACAGAGCCTAGCAAAGCCAGCCAATCCTGCAAGAGGAAAAAAGTGTCAATGCTTCTGTCATGACCCCACAATTTTGCTGATCCACATAAATGACAAGAGGTGTGGGATAGGGTGCAGATATACGTTTAGGAGGTAAACTTGCAGTTGGAATTTCATATATGAGATCTGGAGTAAAACATCCATAAAACATTTTATAAACATGGAGTAAAAAAGGGTTAACCCTCCCACCCACTCAGGGTTATGCCCACCCAAAGCTGCTTTTCAAGTTACAAAATGGCTACCAGACATCCCTTTGTATATGACATATTGTTTGCCCTTCTGTACCTTTCATCTTGATGTGGAACTCTCCCAACTGACTCTCTAGTTCACTCTCCAACAGACACATATTCTGGAAGGGGGAGAAACCAAACAACCGCCCATTAATGCCGCCAACACAAAGCCTGGTCCCCATTCCACCATTTCCTTCCTCCTCCCTCAGTACCAGGCCATCTTGACTCACCTCTGTGTACTCTTTGTAGCCCTTGCTAGCTTCAGCCAAGCTCTCGCGTGCCTCCTTGCTGCCAGGTGAACCAGCTGTGTAGGCCTTGACCATGTTGTGGGCTCCATCCCGAAGCCGCCGCTGGATGCAGTAGGCCTCGTAAAGCTCATCTATCTGTTCGGAAGTAAACCACAGAGCTAGGGTGAGGGGCTGCAGGGGATGCTTGGCAGAAAGTTTGGTTGCCACAAACCCAGATCAACGGAAGCATTCAATAGGGTCTCAAATTTCAGTGGCGCCCTGTGCGAACCCAAAATTTGGTGTGTCCCCCACCCACCTCCCGTCTTCCATTCAACATCAAAGTCTTAGCCGCCCCTGAGGTTCTGCGCCCAGTGTGACCGAACCAGCCACGCTTCCCTAAATCCTCCTCTGCTCCCACCATAAAGCAAAGGTGGGAAACCTGTGGCATTCCCACTGTTACTGGACTCCCATCAGGCCCAGCTAGCATGAGTAAAGGTCAGGAATGATGGGAGCTGGGACCCAGCAAAACCTAGAGGACCACAGTTTCCCCACTGCAGACATGAAGTGTTCTATGGAACACAACAGACTCTTTTGCTTGGAACGCCGGTCCCCTACATAGCTATCTGCCTCACGGCGAGACTATACAAAATGAGCAAATAGATACAAACAAACTTAAACTGCATAATATTCAAAAGTGACAGAGTTCAGCTTTTCTCAGTGCAGAAATTCTGTTTTACAAGCTAAGAAGCAGCTGGTACCTTGCTAGCGTGAAACTCCAGACGGCGCAGAAACCGCTCAATTGACTTGACTTGCTGCGAGACAATAAAAGGAAATCCCATTAGACAGGAATTGGAAATCCGACTGACTAAGTAGTACAAGGTCCCAGAAATCCTCTATGTTCCCAGCTTGCCCAAGAAAGGATTGGGGTCTTTCCATTTGCAACAGATAGTAGTATTGGTGCTTACAGGCTAAACTGATTCCTTTGCTGATCTGTTTTAGAGCAACAAGTTCCTGATATGTATCTTCATTGGCAAAAGAACAATATTTAAAGCTAGGCAGATACAGCCTAGCTCAGGTTAATCACTGGGCAACTGGCTGCTGTTTTATGGGCAAGAGGAAGTCATTCGGGGTTGAAAGGCAGGGGTAGGAGAAACTGGCAAAGTTGCTTTCTTTTAGGCACCAAGCAAAAAGCTGGTTGGTTTGTTCCCACTTTCAATGCTTCCCTCCTACTTTTAACAGAAAGGACATCTTAAAAACATGCAACTCCTCTTCTTTTTTAAAATCCATCAAATTAGAGGCCATCACTACATCATATCAGATATGCCCATGAAAAGAGAAGTCCAGGTCAGCAGACTGTAAATAAAAGGGAGGCCTGGAAGCGCTCATTTTCTTCTCTCATTTTTTAACTCAAAATTTCGGAACCACACATCTGCCTCCCTCCTCTGCCTGCCCAAATGCAGCATCCTTTCACCAGGCAAAGCTGACCCCCAAAGAGAAAACTCATTTCCTGTGCTTTTTGTTGCTTAGGGCAGAGTGCAGGATGCATGTAAGTTGTAATGAGGACTAGCCCCATGGCTGTTTCCCTCCCAGTCACCACATTTAGCAAATATACTGGTTTCCTTGATGTCAAGCACTGGGAAGAAAAGAGATTAGAAACTAACTCTGAAACTTCATCATTTTGACGTTATCATTATTATTTTGAGATTTCATTATCTATTTAAAAGATAAATTAGCTACCCCTTTTCCTTATGTCTCTAGCATATTTATTTTTTATTTTTGCCTTCAGTTCCTCAAGGAAACTTCTTGGAAAAGAGCAGCTTCAGCCAAGGCATGCTTGAGTTAAAACTGAAAAAACTGCCCCCTCAATTTCTTTATGTTCTCTCGGCCCCACAACCAGAAGTTACTGCTGCAGCTAATACCCAGACTAACCTCAGGCTGGAGATAGGCAAATAGTTTTTATAAGAGAGTTGCAACTGGCTCAAGAGAGATTTCGCAAGGTATTTACCTAATGGTATTTCTTTTATTCACTTCATGTCTCACCAAGCAGGTTTTGCATGTTTTTGAAACAATGCAAAGTCTTGCAAGAACTGTTTATCAGATGCAAAAGAGCAGGATAGGATGTTTACATCCACTCTTTTGTTGATGATCCTACTCTTTTGATATGAAAGTAGCAATACCTGTCTTGGAACCCCTTTCCACCCCTCTCCAAGGTGGGGAAGTTATCATCTGCTACACTATAAACCAAAAGCAACCTCAAAGGCTGCCAGTCTGAGCAAAGGAAGGGCCAGCAGGGTGCAGGAGAACCTGCTTGACTCTTTAGTCTATAGCCATTGTACAAAGCTCAAAACGGACCTCCCCAAGCTTCTTCCCCCACCCCCAGTATATCTTCCCCTGCATTTGAGAAAGCAGCTGAAGAGATCAGAAATGCAGGATTAAGCATTCCTTCCTTCCCCTCTTCTGCTTTTGATTATGACTTCCGAGGCAGCTTTTAAATTAA
This sequence comes from Podarcis muralis, assembly GCF_964188315.1. Taxonomy (NCBI): domain Eukaryota; kingdom Metazoa; phylum Chordata; class Lepidosauria; order Squamata; family Lacertidae; genus Podarcis; species Podarcis muralis. The sequence goes on along the minus strand of NC_135661.1, from coordinate 45,174,469 downwards.
AGAGAAACACCAGTGAAAAGAGATGCAGAACTCCTGCGTCACATCTAGTTTGGCTCTTAAGGCAGTTGGCCAGCAAAACAAAGGATTCAGGAAGCGACATCTGAAGGAAAGCAGCAGAAGCAGCAGGAGAGAAGCATCACTGAAGTCAAGTAACTTGACTTTCTGTGCTAGCAAAGGCATAAGAGATGCAACCCAAGGCCCAGAAGCTTCAATGTCTTGCATCCAAGGGATACAGAACTCAACGGGTTGACAAGCCCTCCCCCACCCGCAATCCATGGCAAGCACAATTTCCTTCGCAGCATGCCTTACCTTATCAAGATCGTACAGAAAGCCCTAGAGGAGAAAACAAGGAGAAGGTGAAGGTTAGGCAGAGGTCAGAAAAAAATGATTGCTGAATACACAGCCCTGCTGGATTAGACCAAAGGCCTACTTAGTCCAACATCCAGTTTCCCACAGTGGCCAGCGAGATGCCTATGGTTATACCACAAGCAGAACATGAATGCAGTAGCCTTCTCCTGCTTACGATCACCAACAAGTTGTATTCAGTAGCACACTGCATCCCATATTGGGAGATAAAATCCATTCATCACAGATCAGTTGCTACTGTTATCCTTCTCCCCGATGAGGTTGTCGAACACCATTTTCAAGTTGGTGGCCAGCACCAACTGTTCCCAAAAAGCATGTACAGTATATGTGTCCCAAGAACTGTCGTCTGCCCCATAGCTCTAGGGAAGCACCCTCAGGATCAGAACTGCTGAGAGGCTACAAACATGGCAGGAGCCAATGGTGAGAGAGAGGGCAAAGGCTCCAAAACAAACAGTATCAGAAGGCTCCTTCCCCTCCCTGACCTGTCACAGTCTCTCTACTATTGCCAGTCCTGCACTCTGGGGAGAATGAAGTGCATACACTGAGGGCAGGAATGCTTTTAGTTGGCACCAACCCTCCACTCACCAGTCGAGAATTCCTCTTGGACTCGCGGATTTGGATGCTCAGCTTCTCCAGCTCCAGCTGGTGCACCTCCAGATAAGCACTGTTAGGGGAGAAATGGGGTAAGCAGAAGCAGCAGGACTCTTCCCCTTTAAGTAAAGAGATATGGGGAGACAGCATCCCGGCCACTCTTTCAAACTTCTACAGGATGTTATCCTTGGCAGCAAGGACCCAAACAGAATCCTTGCTTCCAGATTCCCAGGAGGCTGTGCCCAGTTCGGCTGTGTCCAGCAGAGCTTTCGGTTCACCAGCTTCACGGAGAAGGCTACTGGTATAGACTAAGGTTTAAGCAAACATACTGTGCTACTTGCCTGCATGTACCCTCACCGACTCAAATATTTTGTGGAGAGAGGAAATATGCAGGCACGTAGTGCATTGTTGTGTGGGAAGAAATATTATACTGTATGTGTATAGAGGGAGGCGGGGCAAAAAACTATCCCACCCTCCACAGGCCAGTTTTGACAGGTGGGAGGGGTCTGAGAAAGTTGGTTGGGGCTGATGGGAGTTGTAGTACAAAACATCTGGAGGGCACTGGGCTGGCAAAGGCTGGGGCATACATATGTTAGTTATTGTTATGGTTAGTGTTTGTTATGATCACTGGGAGCTGGCACCCCACCCCTTTGAGATCTGGGTTCTATCTACCACTGTTGGGTTTGTACTGCTAGTGAGTTTGCATTCCAACATTCATTCTAGGGAGCCTCAAACATCAACATGTGATAGAAAGATGGCATTAAACAATTTTCAATGAAACAGGCACCTCCACCCCAAGCCATAGGTTAAGATGGCGTGACTTCTGGCAGCAGCATCACTCACGTCAGTCCCTTCTTCAGTGCTTCGTACACTTCGTCGAGTCGCTCCGGCTGGGGCACCTTGGGTGGAGGGGATTTGTGGGACATTGAAAACATCCTACTGACCCTGGAGCCAGACTTCCTGGAGACCGTTGGGGTGCTGAAGGCAGGGAAATTCCTTAAAAAATAAAAATAAAAATCCTCAAGCAAAGCATGACGTCGTGGAGCCGGGCTGACTCTTAAAACAATGGACTGAGTGTACCCAGAGCTTTGACTCACAGTGCAGAGTACCTATCACAAAAATACATGCACTCAGGAGGAAGCTTTCCACACTACTGCTGCTGCTTAGAGCGAATGCTGAAAGCATAGAAAATGCTAAAAAACCAACCCATAGTAAAGATCATTTTCCCACGCTTTATACCCTGAAAGTGGGTCACTCGGACTGCATGAACCGGATCCCCTATTGTAATATGGACTACCAGGAACAAAAGGGGAGGGGGAGAACCACAGAGCACCAGCAACTCTGCACAGTGCCATTTGGAAGTGTACTTCTAAACCCTTTAAAGTATATGTCCAGCAGGGAACAGCATGCAGCACTTCACAAATGCTATCCTAAGGAAGATGCTCCTTACTCAAAGAGTAGTGCACATGCCTGAGTATTGTCACAACTCAGATCAGATTGTTTTGGTAGAGTCACTCAAGTATTCCGTGTATAGTATAGGGGTAAGGTACTTGATCTGTCCAGTGGGCCAGATCCTTATTTACCCTAGCCTAGCAGGCCAAATCTGATAGGTGAGCAGGGTGCCCCAACTGTCCAATCATCAGGACTTCAAAACAGTTACACAGGGCTAGCAAATTCTCTGAAGTGCCACTGATTGGGAGGGTTGATCAGCTGATGGGCAACAACTCCAAGCCTGCTTTTTGCAGGTATCACCTGCATGATGGAGTTCTGCATGGGGAAGTTGGTTGCACAACTGATCCAGCCACAATTCTACCTGCCCCATAACTAACATGACATATGTTGTCAGATGTGGGGAAGGAGGTCATGGTTTGAGAGAAATAGTGCATGCCAAATTGGAACCTGTGCCAGGACAAATTTGGCCCACAGGCTAAAGATTCCCCATCCTGCCCTAGTGTATAACTGAAGAATCACAATGAACTCCTGACTCTTGAATTTCATTCCCTCTTCTTTTCTCTTCCAGCTAAAATGAAACCCTGTTTTCTCTCAAACATGTGCTAAATTTGATTCTAAGCAACACTGACTAGTTTAATGGGCATGGCTGTTACTGTTAAATTGATCCCTGCACCACCTAGAATAGATTATTTTATTCAGGCTCCAAATTCTTGCTGCCAGATTAATATCCCATGCTATTTTGGGAGTTACTGGTCAATCTTTTATTGCTACAACAGGAACAGGGAACCCTTAGCCACCCATATGTTGCTGGACTACAGCTTCCATCATTCCTGACCACTGACCATTCTGGCCGGGGCTGATGGGATCTGGAGTCCATAAACAACCAGACAGCCACAAGTTCCCCATCCTTGTGCTGCAGGAATAGTCCCAAGTCTAGAAATTGTACATCTTGCTGGGAGATGTGTGAAATGGAGGACTGGAACTAGGAAAGATGCCTTGCTGTTAGGAAGCCTTAGACAGCTGACCATGACGGCATGTCTTCTGCAGTAACAGATAACGAGTAGGGAAGTATATGCTTATCACATTCATGACATTTTTGCTCCTGACAGAGGTAAGAAGGAAGAATGGACAAGTCTTGATAGCAAAGGAACATAGGAAGCTGACGTAGCAGGTCAGACCGTAAGTCTGTTTAATCTGGTACTGTCAACCCTCATCTGTGGCAGCTTTCCACAGTCTAGGCAAAAGCCTTCCACCTCACCTGCTATTTTATCCCTCCAACTGGGGATGGCAGGGGTTGAACCTGGGATGTTCTGCATGCAAAGCATGCTTTCTAGCAGTAAGCTATGGTCTTTTCCAGGAACAGACCAGGCAATAGTAAAGAATCCCAGAAACAGTAGGTTGTGGGTGAAAAGCCCAGTAAACCTGGACATAAGCAGCAGCATGCTAGCAGTTGAAGACTTCATTAAGAAGTTCAGAGGAGACCAACAAAACAAAACCAGAACCCCAGAACAGGACAAACATGGCTAGTTGGAATTGGGGTGTGAAAGAGAGCCAAGCAGAATGGCCGAGGATTGGTTCTTAGCCCAACAGCTTCAAGATCCAGCATTGGCTTTTATACTAATTTTGCCTATGGCACTTAAAGGCTTACACCAGCCCCTGACTGATACTCTTGAAAGATTTGGAGGCAGGTGAGGAGATGAACAGAGCAGAAGACTGAAGCCAACTGGGAGGCACTGGTACTGTACAACATGAAGTAATATTATCTTTCAACCAACCCAATAAGCCTCTAATATGGTAGTCCTACCTAGATCTCTGTTTTTCATGGAAATAACTTGCTACCTTACTTCTATAAGTACTAGGAAGCCTGTAGCTTCTTTTCAAAGGCTTAGGTTTTTCCATGATCCTTCACAAGCAACAGTACGGTACTTTGTAGACTTCACTCCCTTCAAGGGTAAGAAACACAAAATGACTCCAACAGCTGGAATTCTGATATCAGATCTAAACTTTCAAAACACAGCAACTGACAGAAATGAGGATTCCAAATGTCAACAGTCTCTGGGTTGAGATGGCAACCGTCGCTAAGCCAACAGGTATTGCTTCCTCACAGATGTTCCAAGCTCACCAGCAGAAACGTGAAATGTTATATCTGGAGCAATTCAGTGTTGCAAAAATGCTTGCTGATTTGAAATACTAATTTACAGAATTGTTCTACACATTGGGGAAGTGATTAAAGAAATCTGATGTTATGGATTTTGACACTCCTGTGCCTTCTGCCTCACCCTGACCTAAACCTAAATGTTCTAGCACTGCCCATGGGCAATAAGGGCACTGAGTATGGTGGGCTGATGGCACTTGTTTGCAGGCCTGCCTTCCCTCTGTTTAATTACTGCAGAAACAGGAGCATTCACCATCAAGTGGAACTTCTGTTGCATCTAGCCTGGCTCAGTTCAAGAAAGACACTGACAAACTCGAACGTGTCCAGAGGCTAACCAAAATGGTCAAAGGCCTGGAAACGATGCCTTATGAGGAACGGCTAAGGGAGCTGGGCATGTTTAGCCTGAAGAAGAGGAGGTTACGGGGTGATATGATAGCCATGTACAAATATATAAAAGGATGTCACATAGAGGAGGGAGAAAGGCTGTTTTCTGCTGCTCCAGAGAAGCGGACACGGAGCAATGGATCCAAACTACAAGAAAGAAGATTCCACCTAAACATTAGGAAGAACTTCCTGACAGTAAGAGCTGTTCGACAGTGGAATTTGCTGCCAAGGAGTGTGGTGGAGTCTCCTTCTTTGGAGGTCTTTAAGCAGAGGCTTGACAACCATATGTCAGGAGTGCTCTGATGGTGTTTCCTGCTTGGCAGGGGGTTGGACTCGATGGCCCTTGTGGTCTCTTCCAACTCTATGATTCTATGATTCTATGATTCATTTTGGTCAGTACTTCAAGAATCCAGCCTCACGTACTCAAGTTCACCAAGGAAAAAATTATCCACTTGCCAAATGTTCCTACAGAAAGAAATAAAGGGCCTTCTAACATGTGGTCTCTGTGTCTATGTTATGGACTGGCTTGTTAGTCAGATTTCATCCTACTCTTTCCTCCCACGAGGGATTCTGCTCCCGCTCTAAACCAGTGGTAATGAAACACAGAACTGTCTTAGGAGTGCATTCATTAGATAAACAAGTTGTTTTCAAGCATTCTTAAAATGGGGCAAGCATATCAACACCTCATCACCCCACCCAACAGGCTGAAAGGTGACTATCTACAGACCTTGCGCATTTCGGTGCCATACCCAGCTTTCAGAAAATGCCAGCTTTTCACATGCTAAGAAGCACTCTCCACCCAGACAGCAGATACAGCCATAGACTGACTGTATGGTGAAAAAACTATACTTCTGAAAAGCTTGGGATTCCCAAAACCCTGGTGATACCTCCCTCTTAGTGTGGGGATGCACAGCCCCAACATCAGAAATGGCTCATATGCACAGCTTGTAACTACTAGAACCTGTGTATTCAATGTAGTGGGCCCCAGCCTGTGGAACTTACTTTCAGCTGGAATGGGACATGCAGCCTTCTTGCTGATTCTCCAGTGCATGACTAAGACTTTCCTGTTCCAGCAGGTATTTTAAAGTAGTGTTCAGTTTTATGATCAATTTTTATAGTCCAATTTTCTGTGGATTTCTTTTTTATGTACACCACTTAGAAATTCAAATACCGTATTTTTCGCTCTATAACACGCACCTGACCATAACACGCACATCGTTTTTAGAGGAGGAAAACAAGGGAAAAAATATTCTGAATGAAACAGTGGACGTATCATTTTTGTGCTTCATGCTGTGGCCACAGACATGTGATCTGATGGTGAATTTGGGGTGACCCAATGCAAAAATCCTGAGAATCCCTGTGGATCCATGCTTTGTAACCACGTTTTTGCACCATTGCAGCCCCAGGCAACAGTGGGTGCGTGATTTTTTTGGGGGGGCAGGCTGTAGCCATGGACATGCTATGTGCTCTGATGGTGAATTTTGGCTGACCCAATGCAAAGATCCTGAGGATCCATGTGGACCCATACTTTTTAACCACGTTTTTGCACCATTGCAGCCCCAGGCAACAGTGGGTGCATGATTTTTTTTGGGGGGGGACAGGCTGTAGCCATGGACATGCTATGTGCTCTGATGGTGAATTTTGGCTGACCCAATGCAAAGATCCTGAGGATCCATGTGGACCCATGCTTTGTAACCACGTTTTTGCACCATTGCAGCCCCAGGCAACAGTGGGTGCATGATTTTTTTGGGGGGGGACAGGCTGTAGCCATGGACATGCTATGTGCTCTGATGGTGAATTTTGGCTGACCCAATGCAAAGATCCTGAGGATCCATGTGGATCCATGCTTTGTAACCACGTTTTTGCACCATTGCAGCCCCAGGCAACAGTGGGTGCATGATTTTTTTTTGGGGGGGGGGGGGGGACAGGCTGTAGCCATGGACATGCTATGTGCTCTGATGGTGAATTTTGGCTGACCCAATGCAAAGATCCTGAGGATCCATGTGGATCCATGCTTTGTAACCACGTTTTTGCACCATTGCAGCCCCAGGCAACAGTGGGTGCATGATTTTTTTTTTGGGGGGGGGGACAGGCTGTAGCCATGGACATGCTATGTGCTCTGATGGTGAATTTTGGCTGACCCAATGCAAAGATCCTGAGGATCCATGTGGATCCATGCTTTGTAACCACGTTTTTGCACCATTGCAGCCCCAGGCAACAATGGGTGTGTGATTTTGGGGGGGCAGGCTGTAGCCATGGACATGCTGTGTGCTCTGATGGTGAATTTGGGGTGACCCAATGCAAAGATCCTGAGGATCCATGTGGATCCATGCTTTGTAACCACATTTTAAGTGGGGAGGGAAGGAAAAACACAGAAGGCTAAGAATGCAGGAGAGGGCTATAACGTGAGGAAAGGAAGGCAAAAGTTTCCCCCCACCCACCCACACAAGCCAGCCAGCCTGCGCTCTCTCTCTCTCCCTCTCCCTCCCACCAGCATGACAGAAGAAAGCATTTTAACTGCATTAAGAACTATTTAGCAGCGAAACCTAAGCTTTGCCATCCCTTAAGAGGTACAGACACTGTAATCTTCCAGATCGCATGAATTTACAGGCAAAACACTGTTTAAGGATTTCATCCTTTTAAATGGAAGAAAGCATATTTGAATGCTGTGTGTCTCCAAAAACAAAAAGCAGGAAGTCAAATCAGAATTTTAAGCCGAACCTGTAATCTCTCTTCCCTTCACAAACATTGTTCCCTCCGGAGCAGGGAGAGGATAGAACGAGGGACGCTCTGCTCTCCCCTCTACTTGCCTGGAGGGGAGGGGCTTTCCCTGCTCTTTGTTCCGTTTGAGCAAACACAGTAACGAAACAGAGCAGGGTGGGCAGTAAGACCCTGAGGCAGAATGCAGGAAAGCCACCACTTCCTCTCTCACGGAGCTCCCTTCTCCCTGAAGCGCGGTTTGATTTTTGCCTCATTTTTCGGCTCCAGGGACCACACATTCGCTGCATAACACGCACAGACATTTCCCCTTCCTTTTTAGGAGAAAAAATCTGCGTGTTATAGAGCGAAAAATACGGTAATTAAGTGGTATGTAGATGTCTTAAACAAGCAAACAAACAACATTGGGAATAATTATGGCAATTTATATAGGCAGGGGTGCTTCCTGAAGCATCTCTAGAGCAAAGGCAGTGAGCTAATACTACAAAGTAAGAAGCCAGCCACTGTTCTTGCTGAAGTAATATCCTATGTTATGAACAAAGCTGTGTGCATTTCAGCTTTGTTATTTTAAAGTAAGTATTTCATGTCCTGATGGGAATGAAGCTTAAGAACATGTGGTCAGTAGCAGCACTCAGGAGATTTGAGAGGAGGCTGAGTCCAGTTGCCAGGGGATTGGATCATTTTGCATATGCTAGCCCTTCCCCTGTAACTAGCTGAAACAAAATACATTTTGCACAACAAATTAAAATGTATGTACAGCAGCATGACTCTCAGTCCTGGGTGGGAAGGGAAGGCAATTAGCCATTTAAGCATCACACACCACCATTCACTTTGTTCTCCGCATGCTCCAACTCCCATTTCCACCAAGGAAGCTTTTTCTGGGCCTACCTGAAAGATTTGTCCTGAGTGGAGTTGACGCCAGCGAACGATTGGCTCCTATTGATCCTGACCACCAGGCTGCGCCGCTGGGGCCGCACTGAGAGTGACATTGTCGAGCTCCACCTGGAGGGACGCCCTGCGGAGAGAACAGAAGAGCATGGCATCAAGGACAAAGTGGGGGAGCAAAAGGAACCATGTCAGGGAGCAATGTACAGGGAGAGGAGAGGGAGGAGGAAATCAAAGCTGCAGGAGGTGGAATGATGATGGGAAAAGCGCTTTTTAAATGTAACCAAAACAACCACTGAGTCATAAGTTTATAAAAAGCGACACCCCTAATTACAATGATACACAAAAACAATAGACTTAGCTGAGCTACAACATCTCAGAAAATGAAGAGAAGGATCAAAGTTATGATCCAGTAAGGGAGGCTCATAACCCAGCTGCCTTGCAAAGGGCTCCTGTGTAGCTCATTCCTCAACCTCCATTTGCTAAAACACAACCTGGAATATCAAACACACAAATCTGCCTTGTACCAAGTCAGACACATAGTTATGATTTTATTATGACAGGCAATGGCTAAGGCCTGATATCTACTGCATTCCTTTAAACTGGAGCTGCTGGCAATCTCTTGCTCTTCCACCAAGTACAGCAACACCAGGTTAGTACAGTGGGGGGTGATGTACTTGGAAGTCAGTCCACTGTTTTTGGAAGCAGTAGGACCTTGCCTATACCACTTCTCCACTCACAACAGCTGCCGAGTCAATTGACACACCCACACCCTCCTCCCAAGTCAGGGCTGAAGAACCTGCAAGCCTCCAGATGTTGCTGGACAATTTGCATCATCACTGACCATGTTGTCTGGGGTTGATGGGAGCTGGAGTCCAACAATATGTGAAGGGCCACAGGCTCCCCAACCCTGCCACAACTGCTATCCCACTTGACGAATCTACCATGGGAATAAACAGACAAGACTGCCTTCCCTTCTAGATCCTTCAGACCAGGTCTTATTTTTGAGAGAAGGCATTGTCCCATATCAAACACTGAGTAGAGGGCAAAAGTCAAGGTGTTGCCCTATTGTCCAAGTGCTGGAAGCAACAGTCTCTCCAGAATTGGCTGTCTAAGTGTCCTTCCTTCACGATCACTCGCTTGCTGTTTACAGGAGAACTAATACAGTTGTACAAAAGGGCCATGCTTAAGGCAGAGGTGAGGAAACTCTGGCCTGTGGGCCAAATAGGGCCTCTTAGGCTTGTCAAGCCCCACAGTGGAATGCCCTATGCCCTTGAGTGCTTTTATCTGGCTGGAATGTGTACTTGAACTGTGATAATACCTCTGGCCTGCCTGGATTCTGGATGGAGATGTGTTTCATGTGTTTGGGGATGAATATGTAGAAACCTCTGGCTTTTTTGGTAGCTGAAATGCAACTTGCTGTACAAAGGTAAGAGTCACATCCTTTGTTCCACCAACTTTCCCCACCAGCACGTGGCCCCCAGAAGTTCACCCATGGTGGAATGTGGCCCTCAGGCTAAACAAAGTTCCTCACTTCCGAGAAGAAACCCATCTCTTGTTGCAACTGTTCACCTTAGGGATTTTTAGTGGAGCTTTGTAAATCAATTACAAATGTCACCAGCCTACCTATTCACATATGTTAATCATTTGTGGCTTAGTGAAAGAGCCTGAAAGGCCAAAAAAAAAAAAAAAAAAAAAAAGTCAGGGGAGGAAATACACAGAACTGCCCCACACTCCAGCTGGCTATTTTCTGTACACAACAGCCTTTAGAAATCACCAATCAACCTTCTTTTCTGCACATTTATTTAAATATTTATAAACCACATTCTTAGCCAAAGGTGGCACCCCAAATTATGCCAAATTCCAGAGGGTGAGCTGTGTGTGCTGCAGAAAACACACAGTCTTGTCACACCTTGAAGGACTGGCATATTTATATAAACCAAGATCTGCCAAGATCAGAGAGCCCACAATATCCAATTTCATAGCTTGTTGAGGACAAGAGGCAATGGTCCCTTGTCTCCTGACCCTCAGGGAACTATTTCTAGTGTCTGGAATGAAACTAAACAGAATGCTTTGGAATGTCATTTGCTTAGGTAGGAGTGGCTCAGGTTTAAGACCATTAACTCAGATTTTCAAGAATTTACCAATAGGAGGGGGGGGGGGAGACCTGAGGATAGAGCTATGTATTTGGACCTGGAGAAGTTCAAATCTCAACACAGGCTTGGATCTCATAGAACAACACCACCATTAGAGAGTAAAAACATACACATGTACTTCTATGTAGCAGGCACCCACATACACTTACTTCCTTTGGAAAAGAGCTGCAATATAATAAAAGGGGACTGGAGTACCATTGGACTGAAATTCAGAGTTGCGTCCCTAGCCAGTTTGACTTGCAAATTTCCAATTCTTCTCCATCCACTGATTTTTAGCATGTTGTTGTGCTGTTTTCTATAGACTAGAAATATAAATCTTCATTGACTTTTGATTTCTTCTAGGGAGAATTATTAAAATGTTCTTGCTAGGAGCAAGAAACTATCATGGCCTGAGATGAGGGCACCAATTCACCTTGTCCAGTGATTCTTAGGACAAACTGGCCACAGCCCTAATGGCTTTTAGGTTGAGCAACAAAAATGTTTATTTTCCACTTGGCTCTTGCCTTTATTGAGACTGAAGGTTTTGATTCATTCTTCCTACTTTTTAAATGTCATGTTTAACATTCAGTTTTAATTCTGTTATTGTTTAAACCAGTATTTTCTTTTCTTGCAAACTGCTAGGGTGTGTGTGTGTGCTAGGGCTGAAAACTGGTATAAAAGTGTTTTTTAGAAATAAAGTAAACATGTATCACAACACATTTCTCTGGGAACCAAACTGGGCCTGGTTCTCCTCAGACCCTTGCAATGTGACCATTTTTTTGCTCTCAGTTCTCATGGCGCATTGTGCAGATCTATGGCAAGGGTGGGGAAAACTTTTCAGCCTGAGGACTACGTTCCCTTCTAAGCAGCCTTACAGAAACCACATGCCAATGGTGGGCAGGGACAGAGGCGGAGGTGGTGGGGCCAATGAATGTTAACTTTTACCTTTGTACAGTAAGCTAGTTTCCACACACACACTGACGCACAGTTCTCTATCATCCGTCCAGGCAAGCAGGAGTCATGAGAGTGCAAGGATGCATTCCAGCAGACCTTAGGTTTCCCACCCCTGATCTGTGCCTTTGACACAGCTGCCCTCCAGCCCTGGCAGGCATCACCCTCCACATCACAAGGGAGGGACTACAGTGATACCTAAGGTTAAGAACTTAATTCGTTCTGGAGGTCCGTTCTTAATCTGAAACTGTTCTTAACACTTTAGCTAATGGGGCTTCCCACTGCCGCCGCTGCACAATTTCTGTTCTCATCCTGAAGCAAAGTTCTTAACACGAGGTACCATTTCTGGGTTAGCGGAGTCTATAACCTGAAGCATCTGTAACCTGAGGTACCACTGTACTTATACCCTACAGCAGAGCTTTCGAAACTGTGTCATGACACGTTAGTGTGTCGGCTGCAGTGTGTAGGTGTATTGTGCGAATGCTCCCCGCGCTCTTCCCAGGGCTGCAAAGAGGTTAGTTTAACCTCTGGTTTGCTAGTAAAACTGAATTACTGTGTTGCAAAATGATGCATGTTTAAAAAGTGTGTCACCAACATGATAAGTTTGGAAAGCTCTGCCCTACAGAGTCTGCCAGGCAGTCTCTCAGTTCACACTGTCAAGTTATTCTAGGCCCAAAGGATCTCAGAAGAACTCAGTGCGCTTCGGATGCTAGCTGCTTGACCAAGCGATTGCCACCAACTTGCAGGCAGAGTCAAGGAGTCGTCAGGGCCTAAACACAAGCCTCTGGCTTTGGGATCTCCTTCTAAAGAGGCCAAGACTAGCACCAGCATTGTACTCTTTTCAGTGCCAGATTAATATATTTTTTTAACTGTCCAGTCTTTAAAAATTTTACAGTATGGTTTTAGGTGGCTGAATACTTCTTTGGTTACAACCTCTGTTGTTTTATTATACTGCTCTGATTTTTAGTGTTTATGTTTAATACTGTAGTAATATTTGCCGTTTTTATGTAAATGTTTCTGGAATCCATGTCTGGGTGAAGCTGCAGTTTAGACATAATGAATGAATGAATGAATGAATGAATGAATGAATGAATGTCCTTTACACAGAAAGGGATGAATCAACCATTGAGGCCTGTCTCAACACAAGAGGAGCACATGTCAAGCTCCAGCCCAAGAAACATCTCCTTTCCCTTACACGGTTTGACAGGAGACAACTTGGACCTGTCAACACAGGCAGTAGTATGAGATGGTATAGCTGACTGTACCAATTTAGAATCAAGATGGAGTATATTACACTCCCCAAATAAAAACCCACCCTTCAAAGAGAGGTGAGGAGGAACCTAGCACAGCAAGAAGAAAAGATTCTTGCCCTATCAGCAAGCTGTTATACAGGCAGCAAGCATTTTGTGTGGGGTTCCTTTCCTAGCACCCATGCATGCATAAGCCTGCCCTGTTACTCCCTGTTCTTCAGGATGAGAACAGAAATTGCGCAGCGGCAGCAGCGGGAGGCCCCATCAGCTAAAGTGGTACCTCAGGTTAAGAACGGACCTCCAGAACGAATTAAGTTCTTAACCCGAGGTACCACATTTCTATCCCAACCATCACACAAGGTTGAATATATGCTATGTGTTCGCATCTTCTCATTTTGTGCTCACAACAGAATGGTGAGGTAAGTAAGCAGAGATTTTGACTCAGTCAGCCAGTGAGCTTCATGGATGATTTCAGCCCAGGTCTACCCAGTCCAACGGTGTACGCAATGCAATCGCAGTCCTTCAAACCAGATATGTCCTTAACAACCTCTCTCTTGAGGACAAATGTGAAGGAATCACAGCTGCTCATGATTTCCTCAGAGCACCCTTTCCAACATGGGTTGGAACATTAAGAGCTGGAGCTTACACTAAAAGTCTGAGACATGACATGGCAGGAGAAGGAAGAGGCCAAACCTTCTCTGGGGAAAGGTAATGAGTGTGCTGTTTGCCCGAATTGGATAGCTGTCAGAGAAAACATTCCCACCACCTCTAAAGACAGATCCTCTCACTCTGTGCAGAGAACTCAGACCCAAAGAAGTTGAAGTTCACTTTGTGAGAAGGAAGCAGCCAACCGTCTCCAACTGCTGCACTTAAACATTATTCCTCAAGCTGCAGTGTCGTCAGCCCCTTCCAGGACTGCTTCCTGCGTAGGACTAGCACTTGCCAACATGCAGACAGCACTGAACAGATGGGCACGGATAAAGTGCCATGCAATCAAAACGCTCAAAGACCAGAGCTGGTGGTTCTTTTCGTAATTGGTTTATTTGGTGCTTTGGACTCTCAATAACTGCTTGCTCTCTTCTAGCACTCTGGAAATCCAAGCATACATGCACCACACACATACACTTACTTTTGTACTAAGAGAAGCTGAATTTTATGCAAATGAATCGTGACTGACGTATTTTTAAAAATATATTTTGCATTGTTTTATCCGGCTTTGCTAGCAGGGAGAAGAGCAGCTATGTAGGATACTGAAAAGTTCACACACTTGTGAACATATTGACAAATGCAAGGGCTAGGCTTTCTATTTAAAAGGAAAATCAGAGCTTCATAAAAATCTGGATTCTGAAGCCAACACCAATGTTGAGCTTTTTATGTGCTACTTCAGAATTACAACATATATATAAATCCAGGGCTTTTTTCAGCCGGAACTCAGTTCCAGCACCTCTCAGATGGGTGCCATTTCCATTATGAGAGAACAAGCGAGGCGTTCATGGTGAGTTCCAGCACTTCTTTTTCGAGAAAGATAGCACTGTATTAAACCATGTAAGGGTTTGCACCTGGTATTACTATTCCCAGTAACTGTGTGAAGATGGGAATTGATTTGACTACACAAAAACAAAGAGTTCACCATATTATATTTGTAGGCTAGCTTCAACCAAGAAAAGAACCCAACAAAATAAAGCATACCACTACTAAAAGGGACTAAAATACATCTGACATTATTTCAGAGACTTAAAATATTTCATGGAATACTATCCAGCCCCAAAAACCACTGTTGTTGGGAATTATTCATTTGATCTTGCTAGTTATGCAGAGGTCACAAAATCCAGCTTTTCTCAGTTCTGAATTTAATGCTGGTTGATGTTAGTCTTACAATATGATAGACAGTTATCAACACCAGTGTGTAAACTCTGGTTTGCTAGTAAAACTGAATTACTGTGTTGCAAATAATTGATAATGTGTCAATCACATTATCTAATTAAGAGGGTAACTCTTTTATGTGACTTTTTTGTTTTTCTTTGCTCCTCTTTTGAGAATGCTTTCACCTTTTTTGCATCTTGATTGGCTAATTAGGGGAAGGGGAAAGAAGGTGGCTGAGCAGTGACAAAGAAGGGGAAATGTATAGGGAGTTCATTCATACACTAGCAGAACTGGCATCATTATTTGGCACTTGGTGGGACTACAGCAGAAACAGAACAAGGAGCCTGCCCTGCATGGGACAAATCACAAAACACTTTCCATTCCAGAGTTGGAACAAGGCACAGTTACAAACACCATTAACAACGGACAAATGTTATTAATTCAGCCACACACACACTTCCAGGAGAATGCTACTTTGGAGCTGGAAAGTCGTAGTAAACAGTCATGGAGGAATGAATACAAAACCCCCAGTTCTTTATGGCAGGAGAGGAGCCCTGCAGAATTCAGAAGCTTGTGATTCTACTAACATAAATGACCCACCCAGAAGATGGATTTTAAGAACCATTTTGCATTACATCTATCTGCGTTCTTTATGAACGCTGATCAGTGGGAGAAAGAGGAAATAAGACAGCAATGGTACAAACTAACTGCAAGGTCACTGTACTCATGGTCCACAGCTTTGTCAACCAGCTAACAGCTTATCTACCAGTGATAACAGGCAAGGTTCTTCTCACTTACCCCAAAAGCTACACAGACCTGAACAATAGCCAATCCAAGACAGTCAGCATCAGCAACCAGCCAATGGGAGCCAGAGCCTTTCCCCCACCAAAGATCTCCGTCACAACATCCAAATCCTCCATGGTTGATCCTTTGTCACAAACATTTCGGAGTAGCATCCCAGGAGCTAGGAGTGAGGCCGCTCACATTGGGCTCCCTCCCACCTGCACAGCTCAAGACCCAGGCAGTATGAGATTCAGGAGCTAGCCCTATGATTGCTACTCTAGCAGTCCCGTTTCTAGGACAACAGTGGCCCAATTAAACTCATTACGAAGGAGCTGTAATCCAAGTAGGACCTTAGCGGATTACCCTCTCTGTTGGAGCCATTTAATCAGATCACCAAGGGAGCCCTGCCCTGCCACCCCCACTGAACTCAGAGGGTCTTTATGGACTGCAAACAAGTATGATGAGGCAACAGGTCTCCTGCCAGGTCAGCACGATTTAGCCAGTTGGCCCACTACAGAACTAGGAGGGTGCCCTCATCTGGTCAGTGCAGGGGGAATTTTGCCAAGAGCAAAGCAGGTGACAAAACCATGCAGAGCCTTTGTGGAGAAGCATAGACGCTGAGCCCTTTTAGGTGCCAGGCAGAGAAGAAATGCCAGTCCCAGGAACTTACCTGTTCTACAAGGTTAACATGAGGTGCTGTAAATACTGCCGAAACCCTTGGGGCCACAGGAGATGGAAGCTGAAAGACAGCCAGCTCACCCTGAAGGGGTTGAAGTCTAGGTGTGCACCCGCTTTACCCAACTCTTCGAAGCTTAGGAAAGTATTTGGAATCCAGAGCGGACACATCGTACAGCAAGCAGGATGTTTCCCAGTGCTTTCCCCAAGGGGCTGGGCTCCACTCTTGCATTCCTAACATTTCAAAGATAATCAGCAACTGGTACTGCCGACAGCAGAGGCGGGGAGTCTAGGAGGTGCCTCTGGCAGGCGGGCTAAGAACAGGTGAGCAAATCCCCACAGGAATAGGGCTTGCAACAGAGACCTGCAGCAGGAAGGAATGAAGCTGGTACTTTGGGCCACTATGATCAGAGTTTCCTACTTCTGTGTTCAAAACAAGAAATGGACAGAAAAGCAAAAGAAAACACATACCTTTTATCATGCCCCAAAGGTCTGACCCAAACATAAAATGCATTTACAAGATCTTGGGAGTTTTGCTAGACGCAGACCTCATGCTTGTGTCCTTCCTATTTTACAAGAGATTAACATTTTCCTCCTGTTCATCAGCATGCTTTTTACATCAGATGTAACCCAAGATTAGATGGTGGAAGAGTGGAACAACCCTTTAAGAGGCAGGCTGGTTGGCACCGCCATCGCCAAGATCATTCTCTAAACTTGGACAAAGGAGGCCAGTGGAGACAGCTGGGTCGGCCCTACCATGAGGCCACCTGTGGCGGCAGATGCTGAGGGGTGGGGAGGTGTTGAAGGACACTGCCTGCCCTGGGCCCCTAAACTAGCCTTCTACCCTCAGATGTGGTGGGATGAGGACACTGCCCTGTTACCAGTGTTGAAGTAAGATTCAACTGGCTGTCTAGCTGACTTCTGTACATGGACCTGGGAAGGGGCAACATCTTGCCCTTTACCTCAGGCAACAAAATAGGTTGGGCTGGCCCTGAGCAGCAGCAACAGCTTAATGGAGAGAAAGTCAGCTTGTGTGTTTAACACCAAGACTGTGAGGACAGGAAACCTGTTGGAATTCCATTGATAGCTCCTCACTCGTGGTGCTAGCTTGCCAAACCATCCTGTTTTTTAGTTGCAACTGATGGAGAAACTAACAAGGACTCCCTGCCAGCAGGACAGAGGACTTAGTTGCATCCAACGAAGTTATATTCAGAGCAGACCCATTGAAATTAATGGACCTAAGTTAGTCACATGCACTAATTCCAATGCGTCTACTCAAAGTAGAATTAATATTAGATACAACCCTAATGTCTGCTCAGTCTAGAAAACATGTTCCTTAAGGGGTGCAAACAAAACCTTGGGAGTGACAAATAGCATCTTTCTTAATGAAGGCAGTCAAACAAACAAGGTATGTTTACCAACACTTGGCTTGCTTTGATTTGTCTGTATTGCATGAGCTGCCTGAACATTTTAGTGGAGGCAGGATAGAAATATTTTAAATAATAATAAAAAAGAATTCCTGAGTATTAGATATGCATGCACACTCTACTGAAAATGGTTTTTAACTAAAAAATAGAGGTGGGCTTGTGATTTACAGGGTCACATGCCAAGGAAACAGATTTCTAGCAGAGCAACCAAACTTGTAAAAACAGTAGTCAAAGGGGGCAGGGGAAACAACAGAAATTGTGGCTTCCCTAAATTCCCTTATTAGTCTTAGCTGGCTACAGTTTAACAACCCCTGTAAGGAAACAAAAAGCAAAGCCCCTTCCCCAAAGCATTCCAGGGATAAAGGTGCTAACATGAGAGCATAGAAAAAGTGACCCTCCCCTTCAGACTGAAGTGGTACAGTCCATTCTCCCATTCCAGGACTGTACCATCCCATTTCACTATGTGCATAGATTTAACACAGGTCCACAAAGTGATTGTATTTTGTACAAGCCCTCAGATGGCCAACAGGAGTCACCCCAACAAACAGGCAGTGTGTTTGTGTAATAAGAAAAGGAGGAACAGATTAGATGAGATTTATTATATTTATCCTGCTTTACAGTCCAAAGACACACAAAGCAGCCTGTTCCAAATTCAGCTGCCGGCTCTCCAGACTCTAGGATGGAGCAAGCTGCTCTAGCAGCTCACAAAACATGGCAACGTTTTTGCTAAGTCAAGAAATGAGTCACAAACCCTCGACTTAATCCAAGTGCATTGTGACTCACTCAGAATTTTAATTTTTTGTCTGTCTGAGCAAAGGCTTCTATGACGGAATGATTGACTCTAAGCAAATAGATGAGAAATGGCACTACAAAAGCACTGAGCCGTATTTCCACCCACGCCCAGGGCTTTCCTTTCCAAGCTCTAGGAGCCTTACATGCATGCAGTAAAATAAGGCAGCACCCAGAAAAAGACTTGAGCGGAGACACTCCACCCTCCATTGGACCCAAGAGGGAGAAATGGGAGGCTGAAAATAATTGAAGGTTTGGGTGAAGTAAACATGCACTCTCAGTGAATGGTCACATTTCCTTTAAAGCAGAACCAGGGACACAGGGGTCCTCCAAGTACAACTCCATGAATCCCTAACCACTGACCACGTTGCTGGGGCTGAAGGGAGTCGCAGTCCAGCTTGACATTCCTACTGTCTTCATTGTCATGAACTCCAGCTTCCTCCCACAACTATTCATCTGCAGTCTCTGACTGAAACTGAAACAAAAGAAATCCACATTCTGGGAAGTGCACATGGAGATTTTGTGCACATCTGCACTGACTGTGGATGGCCGTCACAAAAGTTTGGTTTCCTGTTTCTAGAAGCATTTTGGAGTGATGGCATCACTGATAAAAGCAAACCTCAGAAATGGGGAAAGACTCTGGAAGGAAAAGGCAATTCTCTGTGTAGCAGAGGGTAGCTATAATTTTAAGGAACATGTGTGAGGTATCTTCATGTCAAGCAAAGTCAAGATGCTTACGGGTTAATGAAAGGGCATGCACAAAAAGGCCGACTGGGAAAGGAAGAGCAGCAACAATTGGAGGAAGTGGTTGCTTACCCGTCGAGCATCTCAAAGGAGGGTGTGCAAAGCTAAGACGCTTGGGAAGGGCTCTTCCTGCCACACCAAACAAGAACCTGTGATAACTGAAGCTGTTCTCTGCAGAGTTCACTTCTCCAGACGCTGCAGAGTTCTTGAGTCTGTTCTATTTGGAGATGGAAGAAGTGACCTCTAATCCCTATTCAGCTGTGAGTTCACTAATAGACACATTAAGGAAGCCATTAGCTCTGAGGTTTTCAACCTTTTTGAGTCCACGGCTCCCTTGAGCAACTACATTCTTTCTGTGGCACCCCTGTGGGGCTCAGGAACCCAGTTGTGTCACCCCTTGCCTCCAGAGCTGGCAGCCTCTCACTCTTTTTTGAACACCCTCCCTTGTGGAGTGTTCCCTCAGCCTCCTCTCCTTGCAAGTTCTCCAGGCAGCTGCCACCCCTGCTCTCTGAGCTGACCCCCCCCCCCCGCTCCAAAGAGAGGTGCCTCCTCACACTGCCCCACAGGGGCCTTGGACTTGTCTTTCCGTTCCCAACAGCAAGGGCTGGCATATTGACCAGCTGGGCTCCCTCCCTCACTTGCCTGCTTACTCCAAGGCTGCCTCAGCTCCTGGCAACCAGCACCCTCTGACCAGTCCCAGAAGCTCCATTCTCCTGGGGAGCTTGTAGCCAGGGCTGCTGTAATAAACAGCTGTGCAAGCCTTTGGGAGGCAGAGATGCAAGAGGAGGGAGGGAAGGAAAGAGGGACAGAGACCAGTGTTGCTTGCGGCACCCCTGACCATCATTCAAGGCACCCCAGGGTGCCACGGCACAGTGGCTGAAAACTACTGCATTAGCTCTTTGCTTCAAGTTTTTTCCAACCATACAATGGGAATACTAATGAGCAGCCTCTTCGGGATTCCAATCATGACATACATACAGACTGGGGAAAACTTTGCACAAAGAAGTTAGTAAGAACCATCAACACCAGCCCATCATTTCTCCAGTGGAAAAAATCCCAATACAATTGTGCAGTGTGTTCTGATCAATTTCTAGGTTAATGAACCAAACCTTTCTCTCCCACAGCTTTGGCCACTTTATTACCCTTCTCCTGAACATGCACATTTTTCTAGGAGTTTAAAATCTCCACGGTATTTCACATACATTTTCTAAGCCATTCTTGCAAGTCTGTAAGGTGAGCAAACTAACAGTCGTCATGAAATAAGATGGGGAACTGCAGCTTCCATGGGGAAAAGAGAGTGCAGGAGCTTGGGGCATCACCACACCATGATTTAGCCGTGGCTTCTGAACCAAGCCAGTAAGCTGCCTTAGGCCATATTGTGACATCACAGCTAAAAGTCAGATCGGTGAAATCAGATACTTCCCAGATCACACAGGGTTAAGCTATACACTAGGTTCAATACAAAGCTTTTTTCTTACACAGAGGTAAGTGTGCAGGCCTGACATGGTTTGCAACAAGAGCTCACAGAGGAGTGAAGTTTAATCCTTCCCTCCCCATCCATTCGCAGCTGTTATAAATAGCTTTGAAAAATTGAGTACCCACTGGCACCAACTGGGTTTTTATTCTGTCACTGGGTGTGTGTGAATTTCCTCCTGGTGCCCCTGCCATCTGAAATGAGGCAGGAAGAAAACAGGGAATGGGCCTTTTCAGTTAGAACACTCCATTTATGCTATGCTCTCCCTTGGGAGGCTTGCAAAACACCCATTTCAATCTCCTTTCAGCGCCTTTAAAAACAACAATCCAAGCCTTTCAGACATGTTTCCCTTCCTGGAAATTTATTCTGCAACAACTGCTGTTTTTCTTTTTATGCAGTGTTAATTTTTATAACTTGATTTCACTGTGCTTTGTTGTAATTTTATTGTTATTTGGTTGGGTGCCCTGAGAATATATTATTGAAATGTGGGATATAGATGCAATAACTAAGCACAGCATGCCAACCTTCTATTCCTGTCTGTATCAATTAAAAGATTCTAGTCCTTATACCAAGGGTTTCGCCTTTATTAATCAAAGCAGTTGGAAAACTTTGGTCTCTTTCACATACTCCTTCTGAGATTTTAGGAGCCATTGCCCACCACTTTCAAACCTGTATTTGTAGCTCACTGTTTAAAACAAAAGCTTGGATCCTATGAGACTGAACTTTGCAGTTGTCCTGCCTTGGATACAGGTTGCCCTCTCCCTGAGGTATGAATCGCATATGGCCTCTACTGCACAGGTCTTCACACCGTCCTTAAAACTCACCTGTTTCCGGTTGCTCTTTCTTAAGAGTATCAGTGCTGCTCATTTTTGAGATTCCTGAGTGGCTCTAAATGGTTTTCATGAAAAGAAATTGCGGAATGGTTCTTCTATCCTACTGCCTTTTAGACTGCGGTCTTACAATTGTTTTAAAACTGCCTAATGTTCTCAGCGTATCTGACATTTTGTTTGCCTAAGCCAGCTCATGAAGGTTAATTCCCTACAAAGTGGCTGAGGAATAAATATATAAAAGCAAACACACACAGCGGCTATGCTATCTATCCCTTACATTCTGCGCAACATCATGCAAGCTGATTAGTACCATTTAAAAATAAAAGTTAAAAATTAAAACTGCAACATGCAGTAAGAGTTGTAAATTCAGGATAGACAGAAGATTGCATTTCCTTGTGCGATCTATAATAAATCTTGTGAAATCCAGTTGTGGTGATGGCTACTGGTTCAGAGGGCTTTAGAAGGGCATTAGACAAAACCATGGAGGAGAAGGAGGAGGTCTTCAATGCCAGTAGTTCGCTGTGGTTGCAACAGTGGGGGAGGGCCATTGATGGAGGACGTCCCAGAGGCATCTGGTTGGCCACCGTGGGAAAGAGGACAGTGGATTAGAGGGATCTCGATATAAACCAGAAGGCTCTTCTTATGTTCTTACGCCCACCTGACTTCACACAGGCACTGGCGAGGCAGGAATGAACCACATCCCCACAGCAGGGGAGCTGGCTAGGGCTCCCTTGCAGGCAAGACTGGCACCAGCCCTCCCTGCCAAAGAGTCAGTCAGCAGTTCAAAAGTGCCCCTGCCGAGGCCTCCCCAGCTGCACGGCATCCGCCTGTGTTTATTTCTGGGTTCTCATTATCAGTAAGTAGCAATTTAAAATGGAAAAAACTGTGGGAGTGTGGCAGGGCGGAAACCTTAAAGCGATCAACTCCTAAGACACAAGGAAGAGAGCAGCGCAGCAAGACAGGCGTGCTGCCATGCGGGGAAGGTTGCGAGGGAGGCTTCCCTCCTGCCTATAGCGAGAAGCACAACGCTTGCCACTGCCAAACATCTGGCACAGGAAGCGCAAGAGATGAAACCGAAGCACTGTTTGAGCTCAGCTAGTGTGGGGGTTGTGGTCAGAAAGCAAACCAAAAGAAGGGCAGAGCAAGGGCCATGTGCACACTTACAAAAGGAAGGAAAAAAATAGTCAAAACTCTGTGACAAGAAAAAATGATTTCTGGGACCGCTATAGATCAGCAAATGTTTACTATCCAGCATCATTTTCTCCACTAGGAATGAGGCGGGCCAGGTAGCATTTTTACAAGAGTCTCTTAGCATGAATTTGATAGCTGGTATTTTAATTCGTGTATTTTATTGGCTGTGTTATGATATGTTGTGTGTTTGTAATCCACCTTGGGCTTGGTAACAATGAAGGGTAGGATAAAAAATTCTTAAAATAAGCACACACACCCTCAAACCTGGAGCTGGTCCCACCTATGGATGCCACACTCTGATTGACCCCAACTTCGGAAGAAAGGGCAATAGCAGGGGCTAGGGCAGGGGTCTGCAACCTTTAAGACAAAAAGAGCCACTTGGACCCATTTCCGAAGGGGGAAAAAACTGGGAGCCGCAAAACCATTGCGACATTTAAAACAAATATACCTCCGGAGCCGTGATCTGACAGCGGGCGGGAAGGTGACGTCGGGATGGTGCATCCTGCACGTACCGCCCCCATGCGACGTCACAACCAGTACAGCGCCCGCCACAGTGGGGAGTGTCGGGGCACACAATGCGCCTCCTCCCCTCGCTAGTATCCGCCCCGGAGCCGCGGCAAAGGTGTAAAAGAGCCACATGCGGCTCCGGAGCCGCGGGTTGCAGACCCCTGGGCTAGGGGCTTCCTTTGCAATGGTATCTTGGCTGGAGAGTTCATCTCCCCAGAAGGATTAGTCAGGGACAAACGCTACTAACATTTAGACACCGTGTTAATTTTCATTATTATTCTCTTCCCCACTCAGCATACAGTCATGTAGTAAACCATGTTTGGAGGGCTGTGTTTTGAAGACATGAAAGTACTTGGACAATGAAATGCAAGGAGTGAGGAATGAAGAGAGCATAAAATGACAAGTTACTGGAGGTGGAATTCTGTCATTTGACAGTCTCTGCAAAGTAGATTGCTCAGTCGGCAGAGCATGAGACTCTTAATCTCAGGGTCATGTGTCTGAGCCCCATATTCGGCAAAAGATTGCTGCATTGCAGGGGGTTGGACTAAATGACCCTTGTAGTCTCTTCTAACTCTACAATTCTATGAAAAAGGGAATGGGCCAGTAGGGATTAGCTGGGTGGGATTGGGTTTAGGACAAGGCTGAGGATCTGTGACCCTTCAGATATTGTTGGATCTCAACTCCCATCAGCCCCAGCCAGCAGGGCCAGAGGTCAGGAATAATGGGAGTTGATGCATTTCAGCAACATCAGGAGGGCAACATGTTCTCCACCCCTAGTTCAGGAAGCTTCTAGTTACAACTGCATGTGCAGTAAACCAAAGACTCAGACCAATTGTTTTCCTTGTTCCTCAAATAAATGTTGTTATGCCTGAGTAATTGTCAGTGAAACCCACACTTAAAGAGTTTGAAAACCTACTGCCGATACCTACACCTACACAGTGCTGTTAGCACAGAAAGTGTGGCACAGCTGTTTGAATGATTAGTTGTGGTGTGTCGGTGTTATTAACACTTGCTCCATTGTCATTTCAACGTTCAATTTTATTACTACTATTACCGGTATTTTTAAATGTTTTGTTTAAGCTGTCCTGGAGACCTTCCAGTCAAAAGGCAAGATAAAAATGCTGTAAATAAATGAATGAATTTAAGGCACTGAAGCCCCTATTCTCTGTTACCACCAAAAGAAAGCTGTGTTGTTTAAAACAAGACATTTATAGCATTAACATCATCTCCAGAAATAATGAATGTCATCCAGTAAGACCTGCGGTTGAATAAGGATTCGAACTTATTCTTCCTTAGTCTAAGTTAAACACCATTACTCCAACTCTTTCCTCTCTGACCCTACCACTACTACCATCACCATGCCTGTATCCAGTCATACCTCTTCCAACCAATCACTGCCTATTTGTGAACACCTTTGGCAACCTCCCAACTATCCTGCCCAGTGCTTAAACAAAACCAGGAATGAGGCCTGGCGAGTATCACCAGCACTCCCACAATACTTCAGATCAGGTCAACCTACCGTATATATTAGGGATAACCGAGCAAAGGAAGAGGAAGAGAACGTGGCTCACATGTGAGCACCAGGAACATCTTATCTGCTTACAAAACAAAAGAACAAACAAACAAAACAGGAGCTTGAAAGCCAGGTTTCACTGCCACTGTCTCTGCTTTGTGGCCCCAGGCCTAGTGACTCACTCCCTAGCAAATACTGGGGTGCAGGATGTGCAGCTTACAAGACACTTGAATCTCCATCCCAAGATTCAGCCAAGAATGAGCAGCTTTGTGCCCTAAATCCAAAAAAGCAGAAATGAGGCATCCCTGAAATTCCTCCAGAGCTCTAACTTTATTCCCCCTCTATTTTACTGAGTTATATCTTTTAAACAAAAACCTTTCCCCCCCCCCCCCAACCATAGTAACAAAATTCAAACAGTAACAAAATACTACAATCCTACAATTAAACAGCAGGCCATTAAGCAAGAGACAAAGTTAGTAACTCATATGCCACAGAAAACAAGCTTTTGACCTGGCACTCACTTAGCCCGGTGCACTGAAGCATGGCAAGAGAGAAAGTCACCACTGGCTCACCTGGGTGGTCCCTATCTCCTCTCCAAGCTTTTCCTTCCTTGTTATCCGCTGAGATTTACGTAGTTTAGAATGAGCCATGCAGGCAAACATCCCACCTACTGCCTTGTCTGAGGTTCAAAGTTTGTCTAGTATTTACGTAGTGCTTTAAAAGTTTTCTAAGGTCTTCACATGCATTACTGGAGCAATCCTTAAAAAAATAATCTTATCCGGCTGCCTAGTCAGTTTTATCATATTGCACATTTGAGGGTTGCTGAAAAGCTGTAATTTGCCTGAGGCCATGTCCAGACTTCATGGCAGAGGTGATATTTAAACCAGAGAGGTTCCTGGCTTACAGTTCAACATTTTTCAGCCTGGAACCCCCTTCCCAAGATTTTCATTTTAGGGATCCCACCACAACGGTTTGGAAGTCAGGAAGAAAAGAGGACATATTCTGAGACCATTACCTTTGTATTTCCCTTTCATCTTGAAGCTGGGGTTAGTGCATCACCCACACTGAAGACTGGAGCAAGGCCTTGAGTACCAGTGTTGCTTGCTCTCATCCTTATCCCATGAAATGTGGCAGGGACAAGAGCTCCCAGCCAGCCAGCCAAACAGGGCCGTGTGTCTCCTCCCACACTTCCCTCCTTGAAGCCTGACATCACTGCAGTTCCTGCTGCTCCCAGGGTGAGTCAAAGCCACACAGCCATGGAGAGGCAAGAGAAAGAAGCCCTGCCTCTGGAGGAGGCGGGGAAGAAAGAAGACACATCAGGAAGACAGAGAAGACTGTCTAAGAACTTCCAAGAATGTCAACCGCTGGGCTATTTTTCTCTTTAGCCAAAATATCACAGCCCTGGAACAAGAACAGAAGCCTTCATTCTTTCTGAACCCAAAGCTTCAACATGAGGTCCACTTCAAATTTTTCTTAGCATATATAGTAGTAAATGCTGAAGTTCAAGCACTTATGACAAAACCCAGCCCCCCAAGCAGTAGAGCACCTGCTTTGCATGCAGAAGGTTCCAAATTCAGTCCAGGTAGGGCTGGCAAAAACTCCTGCCTGAAAATCTAAAGGACTGTCATCACCAATCCATGTATGCTGAGCAAGATGGACCAATGATATGACTCAAGTACAGTGGTACCTTGGGTTACATACGCTTCAGGTTACACACTCTGCTAACCCAGAAACAGTGCTTCAGGTTAAGAACTTTGCTTCAGGATAAGAACAGAAATCGGGCTCCGGTGGCGCGGCAGCAGCAGGAGGCCCCAATAGCTAAAGTGGTGCTTCAGGTTAAGAACAGTTTCAGGTTAAGAATGGACCTCCGGAACAAATTAAGTACTTAACCTGAGGTACCACTGTATAAGGCAGTGTTCCTTTATATGACCCCAAGGTGAGTCCAGAAACGCATGCAGCTATGTGGATTTTTCTCTCTCTTTTACACACACACCGGTAATACTACCCATTGCACACTACCCAGTTTATTAGGATCAGCTGACATATCCCACTTCATCTACAGTGGTGCCCCGCAAGACGAATGCCTCGCAAGACGGAAAACCCGCTAGACGAAAGGGTTTTCCGTTTTTGAGTTGCTTCGCAAGATGAATTTCCCTATGGGCTTGCTTCGCAAGACGAAAATGTCTTGCGAGTCTTGCCATTTTTCCCCCCCGCTCCCCCCCTTTTTCTAAGCCGCTAAGCCTTTAATAGCCACTAAGCTACTAAACCGCTAATAGCGCTAATCCGCTAATTGGGTTGCTTCGCAAGACGAAAAAACCGCTAGACGAAGAGACTCACGGAACGGATTCTTTTCGTCTTGCGAGGCACCACTGTATATAAATTTGTAAAAGACAACAATAACTCTTAACGCCTCCTATCACCTCACTCCCTTGCCAGATCAGAGTTCTCCAATTAGCCTGGCATTCGAGAAGGTGTCATCCTAGAGGTGAGACTTTGTGTGTCGTCCCCCCCCCCCCGCAACTAACCTGTTCTCTGCTCTGCCCATCCCACCCACCACTTTAGAGTGACCAGATGCAAAGGAATTTACAGATCTACAGCACTGTATTTAATAACTGACTGGATCGCCCATGGCAACCAGAGATTCCACACAGGGGAGTGAGTGGGCTGGCAAAGGGGTGTGTGTGTGTGGATCTCTCCATTCCTCCTCCCACCAGCCTCCACTTTGCTTCCTCTGAAGCCAGCATGGAGACCAAGTCTGTCTCTCCTCCACCAGTCTGTATAGCAGAAGGCACTTTCTTTAACAAGCCTGTTGAGAAGCTTCCTCTCCTCTGTGGTCATCATGGAAATAACAAGCTACTAATTTCCTTAGCAGGTTAGTAAAAAACACTGCATGCTAGTAACTTTTGTGGGCTCATTTACAAGGCTGTTTAAATAGCTACATAAGAGGCGGAATGTTTACAGAGACAGCTTGTCATGTAGGAGTGAGAAAACCACACCTAACCATTTCCCCCCTCTACACAGCTATTGAAGATAAAGGAACTCTGCCTCCTTAGCATCTGGTCATCCCCTTTACCTCTCTTTCCTTCTTTAAGAAAAAGCCCCAGTCAGTCACCGCCAAACCACAGCCCACTCATGCAGCCCACCAACTGAAGACCAACCCTCCATATCTTTTTAATAAATGAATCTCTGAGCACGTCTAGATTGCCCTGAATACAGTGATTATGTTCTTCACAGCATACACCCCACAACTCTGATTGTGGAGCAAGTTGTCCATGTAAAAAGGCACAGGTCCCAGCCAAATGTGAATCTCCACACCTTCCTCTTTGCAAATTAAACTACCAGTTCTGTTTCCTTATGGTCAAGCAAAGCTGCGAAGCCCCTGGCTTTGCTGGAAATGTCACCCACTGATGCACCCAAGACACGACTATGGGTCAGACCTGAAGGGACACATAGTGCCTGTTTGCCTGAGCTCAGCTCCTTCCCTGCATCTCATACACACACCTTCATTTCCACATTCTTCCTTACGACAGAGAATTAGGTCTGTGATACAAAGAAATGTAATTTTGAATAACAGTGCTCTTGGTTGGCCTTAACAATCTGGGCAGGTTATAGTGAAAAAAGGGGAGAGCTGGTCTCTTAGCTATGGTCTCATAGCACAGCTGTTGTGGGAAGATGTCAGAAGACAACAATGGGGTACCACTAAACCTTACCCAGAACACAAAGGCAACACCCAAATCCTTTCAAGTAAAAGCTTTTGTAATCCTGTAGAAGGAAAGTTCCCTCCCTGGCTGCCTTCCTGTACTACGGTATGAATTAGCTACTTAAATGGCCACCTTTACTAACAGGCCTTCTGCTTGTATGCAGCACATAGCAATCAACCTAGTGTCCCCCTGCCTCCAGGGGCTGGAAATATATTCTGGTGCTACAAAGTGCCACAAACATCCCTAGTGCAGCTTTGCCACAGCTAAAGGTAAAGGTAAAGGTACCCCTGCCCGTACGGGCCAGTCTTGACAGACTCTGGGGTTGTGCGCTCATCTCACTCAAGAGGCCGGGGGCCAGCGCTGTCCGCAGACACTTCCGGGTCACGTGGCAAGCGTGACATCACTGCTCTGGCGAGCCAGAGCCGCACACGGAAACGCCGTTTACCTTCCCACTAGTAAGCGGTCCCTATTTATCTACTTGCACCCGGGAGTGCTTTCGAACTGCTAGGTTGGCAGGCGCTGGGACCGAGCAACGGGAGCGCACCCCGCCGCGGGGATTCGAACCGCCGACCTGACGATCGGCAAGTCCTAGGCGCTGAGGCTTTTACCCACAGCGCCACCCGCGTCCCCTTTTGCCACAGCTAGCAGCATGCAAAACCCATTTGAAATCCAGCTAAAGCACAGTCGCCTCTAGCATGCTAAGCCAAAAGGGTTTCTCCCTCCACATATCACCTTAGATACACAAACATCTACCCATGCCCCAAGTTTCCAGATGAGCTGGCACACCTCCACAAACCATGCACAAACCTTTAAGTCTTGAATCCTGCGGAGAGAAAGCCAAGGCCTGACCAGTTGCCTACACCTTTTCCATGTGAGTTCAGATTTAATCAAAAGTAGCCTTTCCCAAGGAAATAATCTTGCAAGGTGGAAAGCCCCTCAGAGAGCTCACTGTTGTCCGGAAGTAGCACAGTTAAACTCAAAACAGGCTCCTTTGAGTTCTTTGAAGGAGTCCCCTCTACTTTCTCTCTCTCTCTCTCTCTTATTCACTCATGGCGCCATCTGTAGGGTGGCGATTGCATAACGACAACAGCTAGGTATAAGTAAAACTTACAAACAGCATGTTTTTGAGCTCACTAGAACTTTTATTCTTATATTTATAAGAAACCCACATTCCATCCTCTTATCCATCATTGGTCACATATAGCATAAAGAATTATTCAGGTTGGATGCAAGAATGAAAAAAAGAATGCGGGGAAGGAAACATAGTTTTGAGGCATGATGAAAAAGGCAAAGCTGGCAGTTTGTAGTAATTTTGAGATGAAGTGGAGAAGTAGGCAAATAAATAAGATGAAGATTTAATTAGTCTGGACCAGATACCCTCAGTCTGGCACCCTCCAGACAGTGCTGGACTCCCAATTCCCATCAGAACCAGCCAGCACGGCTAACAGTCAAAACCTCTGGAGGGAATCAGGTTGGCGAAAGTATGGGCTACACCAGGGTCAGCAGCCTAAGGCCCATGGGCTGGAAGCAGCTTGCAGAGGTCATTTGACTGGCCCACAAGCCACCCCCAAACCGAGCTGCCAGCCTTGTGTGCTGCGCTAAACTGGCACAGTGCGGCATGGAGACTCACTTCTGCAGCGCTGGAAATTGTGTCTGCGTAGATGCAGACGCCAAAAATCACATCTGTGCACACGCAGATGCCAAAAATCATGGGTGCGCAGGCGTGATCCGGCCCATGGAGGACCGATCTGGCCCAGGCAAGATAAACTTTGCTGACCCCTGGGCTACACCATAAAAGGGAAAGGTAAAGGACCCCTGACAGTTAAGTCCAGTCGCAGACGACTCTGGGGTTGCGGCGCTCATCTCGCTTTACAGGCCAAGGGAGCTGGCATTTGGCCGCAGACAGTTTTTCTGAGTCATTCAGTGCAAAACAATTCTCATGTCGCACCAGAGTTTATTAGAACAAAGTAGCAATGACAGCTCTTCCTTTGAAAATAAAAGCCTGCAGATACTATCAGAGTTGAGCTCTTTAAGGGATGCACTTAAATACAGTGGTACCTCGAGTTAAATACTTAATTCATTCCAGAGGTCCGTTCTTAACCTGAAACTGTTCTTAACCTGAAGCACCACTTTAGCTAATGGGGCCTCCTGCTGCCGCTGCGCCGCAGCACGATTTCTGTTCTCATCCTGAAGCAAAGTTCTTAACCCGAGGTACTATTTCTGGGTCAGTGGAGTCTGTAACCTCAAGCATATGTAACCTGAAGCGTATGTAACCTGATACCACTGCACCACCTAACTAATCTGTCCTGATAACTAGCCCCCTTTTGTTGACTTTTTGGTGAACATATCTGGTTACAAAGGAGGAGTGCCAGAGAAGTACATGGAGATGGAAACCAGGAGCCCCTCGCCACCTGCCAGATCTCTGGAAAGCATAGCCTGGACCTTGCCTGCTCAATGCATCCAGGGCGAGATTCCCTCCATTCATCAGATTTCAGCAAAAAAGGAAAGGCGTTCCCTCTCTTCCTTGAATCCAGCCCCAATGATAGAATATTCCACTGTGATTCAGCAAAGTCCATCCCACTTCCTGCTTCTGTGCTTTAAATATTCCTTTAAATAGCCAGACAAATAAGAAACTGGAAAGGTGGTGGTGGTGGTTGTTTTTTTAAGGCGCCTTTAGTTCTTGTACCCTCATTTCCTCTCCAGCCTGTGTTAGCCCAGCTTTCTTCCTCCAGTTCCCAAGTAGAGTTCAGTCCTTTCAGTGTGGATCAAGGAGACCCTGATTCTCCTCTACAAAGCCGCCCAAATAGTGTGTATCACCAGACACCTCATTGGCCACAACAAATTCACTCCCAAAGCCCCTTGTGAAATAGCAACACACACACAGATCCATTTGGCCTCCCATCACAACCACTGACCCTTTCCAACATCATGCCCTCAACACCCCAAATTTGACCTGTCTGTCTGATGCAGATGACTGGGTGACAACATACCAGTCAGACAGGTATTGCCAGCTTCATGGTAGCACGTGCAGCACTTCTGTATAGAGACAGGTGCTGAACACTTGGAATTCCTGTTCCCCAGCGGATGTTGAGATTAGCCAAGTTCAGGACAGAAATTCCTGAGTGATTACGTATGACCCAATCTGTATTTTGGCATTTGGTAGGATACGGAACAAGACTCGGTGTGCCAGACCTTGGTAGCTCCCAGACTTGAAACAAAATGTTTGTTAGTATTTCTGTTATGGGTGTGTATAGAAAGTGAGGGAACAGCTGCTATCTGCTTCCAGTGTCTTCAGGAACAGCAGGAGCTAGTGAACTACCCTTTTGCAAGTTGCTAGCTTTTCAGTTCCTAAACTGAAAAGAACCTTACATACATTACACGAGAAGAGCACTTCTCAGCTATAACATGCAACATTTTCTTGGATCAAATCGAACACACCCTCTGATGCATACCCTTTCTGTGATCATACTAACCGATGGGAGGACAGCCACAGATAGGTCTATTAGCCCTGACAGCTAAATTGAACGTTTATGTTCAGAGGCAGAATACCAATGAACACCAGTTTCTGGACAGCAAATGGCAGCGGAGGGCTGCTGCCTTCATGCCCTACTTGTGGGCTTTCCAGAAGCATCAGACTGGCGGCTGTGTAAGGCACGATGTTGGTGGCCTGTCTAATCCAGCAGGACTTTTCTAATGCAATAAACTAGAATGCTAAGAAGCCACTTGCTGACCTTTCCCAAGCCCAAGCATCATCCAGAAGAATGCACCTGTGGCATTTCACATATTGGATTCCAACTCTTAACAACTCCAGCCAGCACAGCCAATGACAAGTGGTAGTGGAAGCATAGCATAGTGCAACAACATCTGGAGGTTCATTGTTTTGGTATAAAAATGTTGATTCTTCCCCCTTACTATCAGTAGTTTACTTATTACGGTTTTATTATTTATTTGTTATTTCCAACAAACCTCTTTGGATTGGGGGAGACTAAAATTTCTTTTTAAGCTAAAATAAAATTAAGGAGCTTTGTTGGATTCCCTAAAACTCCAGTTCTCCCAAAACGGTTCAGCCTTTGGGACTCAGTGGTACAGCACACACTTTGCATCCATAAAGTTCCAGATTTGATCCCTAGAATCTCCAGTTGGGGACTGGTAAGATTCCTGCCTGGCTGGCAGCAGATCTCCAGAACTTAATAGAGAAAATACTATGCCATATAGACCAAAAGTGTGACTCTGTATAAGGAATCTTCCTATGCTTCAGGAATGTAGTTGAACTGAAGGTTGGCAGTAGAGGGCAGTGTAGAGCAAGCCAAGCTGCTACAATCCTTGCAAGAACAAGAACCTGTTACTTCGCTCTCCCCACAATGCCTAGGGGCTCCCACAAACCACTGTTTCTAAGAACATGAATTACCTAGATGAATGAAGAGGCCAAAATGGCTTTTTATAATTAGGTGAGCAGGCTGGTAGTCAATAGCTGAGTAGTAACATGGGCTATGGTCTGCCATTATTCTGTGTCTTGCTTACTTGTTTATGGCAAAAATATTGAACTTGAATTTGGAAATTCCATTTTAGCTATCAGAACCTATGCACAGAATTCTCTTTTGCACCTCCAAAATAAGTTGCAGATCAGCTTCGGTAGTGACACATTTCCACAGATGGGCCCTCGCACAAATATCTAGTTGCACAAAACCCATCTCACTCAGCCCACAGAGGCCATCCAAAAGGTAGCTAAGGCAGTGCTTTTTTTTCTATAAAAAAGTTTAGAGGTACTCTCATTTTCCTACTCTACTCATATTGAAATACTGCCCCTCAATGAGGCCAAACTTAGATTCACAATATGTTTAGGGGTATGCGCCCCCTTGCATCCCCCCCAGAAAAAAAGCACTGGGTTAAGGTATCCAGAGGATGGCAGATGAGAGTACAATGAGGGCCATGGATGGACTACTGCTTTTTCTGAATAATATTCAAACTGCAGGCTTTGTCAGGTAATCAATACACTGGCAACACAGTATCCCCCCCAACCTTGAAAAACAGTTATTTAAATCAAAATCCTTGTTTCCAGTATCTGAAAAACCACAAAAAACCATTGTTATACAAGGTTCTGCTTCATGTTCCTACAGAGCCAAGGCCTAAGCATGTTTGTGCAGATATTAAATCCCCAGGGAATTCAATGGGACTTGCTTCCAATTAAGGATGCTTTGGTTTGCAGGATAAGATTCTGATCTAAGTACCAGTGATAGGCTTAAAGAAGCTGAAAATGAAAGGAGCAATAAAACAAAGATAGAAGAGAAGGCAAACTGGATTCTTTTTTGAAAGCCTCTTTTTTATACTAGCTGGAGAAAAACAGGAGGGGAAAGGGGGGACTATCGCAACCAGAACTAATGATGTAAATGTACATTCACATTTACATAATTTATTTTAAGTGCCAGATTTGGGCCTGCCTGCTTCACCTTGGACTAGCAGCTAATTAACCATTTATTCATAAAGCACTTTAAGGTTTGCAGATCTTTTTTTCTGGCCATCTTTTTTCCCATCCGCAGAAGGCAGCTTTAGATTGAAACAGGCTATGCCATCTCTCTTGGGAGAACACAGTGACAGGCATGCGAGGAAGACAGCATGCACTGAGCTGCGACTAAGGTTAATGGGCTCATGCAGACTTCCCTCCACCCCCACCACTCTTTCAGCTGGAGAAGAAGACCCTTTAAAAGAACTCCAGTGGTTCCCCCGCCCCCAGTTGAAAGGCTGCTCCCTGAAGCATCATTTGATGCTAAAAGCTTTCATTTCATTCGGGATCTCCAATGTGAGTGCAAGAAAGAATTTATTCATGGGTAAAAAAAGAGCCTGGCACACTCTACCTCCTTCCCCATCTGCTTCTGCCCCGCCACCCCACAATCTGGGCTGCCTCATATTTAGAGCGTTTAATGCCTTCTTACTGAGGAACACAGAGTGTATATGGGAGACAAAGCAACAGTTGAAAGGAACACGCAGAGGGGCAAAGCAGAGAGAGGAAAGAAAGAGTGCAATCCTATCTGTTTGAAAAGATTGGGAGATAATGAAAGAAGAAAATAAATGACCGCTTTATTTCTTACATAGATACCTAGGAAGCTACCTTATACTGAATCAGATCATTGGTGCATCTATCTCAGCACTGTCTAAATTGACAGGCAGCAGCTCTCCAGGGTTTCAGGCAGAGGTCTCTCCCAGCCCTACCTGGGAATTGAACATGGGACCCTCTGCATGGAAAGCAGATGCTCTGCCACTGAGCTACGACACTTAACACTCAAACCCACCTGTCCTGCTATGTCTATACTGGGTCCTCCTTTCTTGGCCTAAAACAGCAGCTTCCAGGCTTTGTTACAGAGAAGCATGCAGGTCCTTGGAAGTTGCTTAGGGTTTCTCAATACAAACATAAATGCACATGAGATATCCCCCCCTGCCCATCCCAGTCATATGTAATCATGTGTCTAGGAGTTGTCCTCCACTTAAACAGCTGTTACTCTAGGAGAATTGCTCATGAAGCCACTGATATGTCTTCAACACACAGTCTATCGCAGCCGTCACCAACCTGGTGCCCTCCAGTCATTTTGGACTAAAACTCCCATAAGCCCCAGTCAGCACAGGGAGAGATCTGGAGTCCAAAACATCTGGAGGGCACCAGGTTGGTGAAGGCTTGTTAATCAGAAGTTGAAACCTATATATTTAGTTCTATAGAAAATGTTTCAGGCTGCTTTTCAGCTATGCAGACCCTCAAAATGGCTGAAATAAATAAAACAATAACAACCCTTCATAAAAGAATTCATTGGTAAAACACACATACTATCCATACTATCAGCAGCTTTATACCATATTAAACATAAACAGTCCTAGTTCTTAAAAGGCTTGGTGGAAAAAATGTATTCACAGACCAGCAAGAGGGTCTTGCAAGGGAATTCTACAACGCAAGCCCCCCACCCCACAAAAAAGCTACATTTTTGGTTGAGGTTAATCTTATTGTGGATGGTGACGGCACCTATAGCAACACCCCTCCTTGTGAACCTTTGTTCACTGTTGCAGAGTGGGGAGCGGGGAGCCACTCTGGGAATGTGTTTTGAGAGCAAGATATATCTCTGGAGAAAGCTGTTCCTGAAAGCCTGTGGCCCTCCAGATGTTACCAGGATCCAACTTCCACCAGCCCCAGCCATATAGCCCATGAAGAGGGAGTCATAGTCGAGGAGAGTCAGGGGTTCCTCAACCCTACCTTATGCCAGACCAATTACAGCAGCAATGGGGGACCAGCAGCTTTAATTTGGCTAGAAGCAAAATGATAAACCCATAAGTTGACACGAGAATAGGTGAAATGAACTGGAAGCAAATAGCCCTTGACACAAGCAGGGTCCACTGACAGGTAAGCTGATGTATGGCAGGGCTGGGTGGGCTTCAGGCTTTCAATTTGCTTTTTTTTAAACACACACACACACACACACACACACACACACACACACACCCCAGGGAAGAGCCACCAACTGGAGACAGTTGCAAAATATACACATTTCAAGTTAAGGATGCCTCTCAGCGCATCCCAAGCCCAATAATTCGTTCACAGCATGAGAACTGAGCTCACGGTGCTTTCACACTAAAAATTCACCCCTGGTTAAAGTTTCTTCTTTTCATCAGCCTTCCTGATGAAAAGTTGGTGATGCACCCTCTCTGGTTAGACTACTGGGAGTCAGAAAACCTTGCCAAGCTACTATGAATGGCTCTCAGATCTACCAGCAAAGCTGGCTCTACCGTGCAACATAGGGCAAGGACACTTCAGGCTGCAGATATCACCCCCCTCTCAAGGTTAAAGAGGTCCTTTGCCCTCTCAAATACCAAGGGACTGCAGGAACTCTTATCAATACCACAGGTCTCAGGGGAAAGGTTCTTCCTTCTTCCCGATGCACACCAGCTCATTTGTTCTCATTAAATTTTAACAAGAACAGAGCTCTAGAGACAGAGGCAGTGAATGTGGTGCTCTCCATATGCTTGTAGTTCTTCAACTACATCTGGGCAGCCACAGGTCCCCCACCCCTGTAGTATAAGTTTGCTACCAGAAGACTATTCAGTGCATCTTCCTGTTTTTTAACTGCAAGAGTCCCCTGGTAATATATTCAGATTAAACGCCCCACACCATTCTCTGTTCAAAGTTGGAAGACTAGACACACTACTGTGATACAAAATTCACCCATGCCCTGCATCTAATTTGAGGCACAAACACAATGCTGTTATCCCCAACTGCACACCACTTCCACTTCTAAAGCTTGGTGTCCCTATTCATTTCCCCCAGAATGCTACCATGCCTTTCTTTTAGAAGCAATCAGTATTCTCGCAGCCCTGCTGCTTCCTTTCCGGTCCAAAACAGGCAAAAAGGAAGACAGGTAAGAAGCAGGGAGGTTTCCAATACACTCAGTATTTTTCTCTCTCTGTTTTTGCTCCCACAGGTCATTTTCAAGCCAAGTGCTATTCACATAATTAGTACGCAATGTGTATCCACAACAGAGAGAATTGTGGGAAAGGGAATCACCTTCTAGGGTTCACTCCCATCCCTAACCAGTAGCACCATCTTGGAATCGATGCAGTGAGGAATGGTTGAAAGAACTGGATATGATCAGCCTAAGTTATAATAAGTTAAGGAAAGACATGACTGGGATCTTCAAATATCTGAAGAGCTGTAACACAGAAAATGAAGCACTCATTCTCTCTTGCTCCAGAAGGCCAGGCCTTGAAACAAAGGCTGGGAACACAGGGAAGCAGATTTCAGCTAAGCCTTGGGAGAGGCATACCAAAGATATGAGCTTTCTGATAGTGGAACAGACTGCCTCAGGAAATGGTGATCTTTCCTTTTCTGGGGGCCTTTTAAGCAGCAACTGGATAGCCATCTGTCAGGGACTTTGCAGTAGTTTCACCCCAAGTTGCAGATTCTGAACTGAGGAGGGAGGTGGACTAGATGTTCTCCAAGACACCTTCAAACTCTTACGACTCTTATCTCAATTTCCTTGTGCAGATCTCATCCAATGAGCAGGTCTATAGACTGCTCTGCACATGGATGCACTCAAAACATCCTATGCTCTTTATTTCATGCATTCACAGGCTCTCTAGGACAAAGCTGGGTAAGCCCGTGAGTAAAATGTGGCTTACCAGGGCTCCCAATTTGGCTTGTGAGGCCATTTCCCCTAAGACATGCTCACCACTCCACACTTGACATCAGATATGAGGCAGGCACCCATGTGGCAACACCTAAACGTTTGGGAGCTTAATGCAAGCTCCCAATTCTTCCTTTCAGCTAGAGCAAGGTGAGCTCCCACTGCCAATCAGCTGGTGGGAGATGAAAGCAATTTTCATTTTGCAAACAGCCCTGCACTACTCCTTGGTTTTTGGAAGTTCAAAAAACAGTGCAGGGCTGTTTGCAAAAGAGCTTTCATACAGTCACACACTGAGCCTTGAAGCCCCAACAACTGGGCTTCAAAGCACATCATAGAAATACCAAGGTGATTGACAGAGAGACAGTTCCACTCACCTGTTAAATCTGGCCTGCTAAGGGTTGGAGAAGATCAGGATCTAGGCCAGAAAAGATTCCCCACCCCTGCTCTTAGCTCCACCAGTGACACCGTACACTACAAAATGGCATCTATCCTGATGTGTTCCCTGCACCATGGCGTCTCTGCTCCTTTCACCAGCAACTGAAGCCAACTTTTGTAGCTCTAAAGTCCTGCAAGGCCCTCAGGCTGTACTATAGCAGGTGGGCATTAAGCATGGAAGCTCAATGGCCTCTGCACGCTGCCAAACACTGATTAACATTGGCCTTGCCAAGAGCAAGATGCTTGCCAAAGGAGCTGGGGACAATGGGACTGTGCAAGCCAGACTGCCACTGCTGCAGTGGAAAGAATATGAAGGAGAAACGAGTTAAATTTATTGCTGCCCACGGCTGTGATGGAAGGTTCTTCAGACCACTACCAAGAAAACAGACATCAGATTATGTTGCAATAAAATATATGGGCAAGTGACGCCCATGATGCAAATAAGAACGCCTTACTCATTTACTGTTGGTAGGAAACGAGCAAATAAAGGAAATGCGTATTCTTTCTGCAGCAAAACCATTCCAGCATCTGAGTGGCACTCAGAGAAATAATAAAGGTAGACAGAAGGAAAAATTCACAATCCAGAATTTAAAGTCTTATAAATCATCTGAATGGCCTCCATCCTTAAATTATGGTACTCATCAAGAAACTGATCCTTAAAACTGCAACTCATTGCTGCACCTCAACACCAGCACAAGCTGGTAGCAGCTAAGAATGTGAACCAAGATGCCCCTGCGTTGTGGCTCATCTCAACCATGAAATCACCAACTGACCACAAGAGAAGGCATATTTTCTCATCCTCAAACATCCAAACCCCCCCCCCCTTAATACTGATTTATCAACAATGACCTACCTTACCGGATTGGATGGCCTTGGACTGCTGGTTGCCATCTGTCAACCCTACCTATTTCACCTGGTTGTTGTAATGATAAAAAGTACATCCCCCCCCCCTTGAGCTCCACTGTGGAAGGGTAAGATAAAAAAGTAACTAATAAATATACACATACAAATTACATCATTCTCTAGAGATGTGGCTGTTTACCTTGAACAGACACACTATTCCCTTTCCTTGTTAAATAGTCCCCCGCTCTTGTAGTCTTAAAGCAGAGATGAGGAACCTGTGGACTACAGTTCCCATCAGCACCAGCCAGACTGGTCAGTGGTCGGGGTGATGGGAGGCAGAGTACAACAACAGAGGACACCAACCCCGATATTCTGCTGCAGTCTTGCAGCAGAGAGCAGAGGCGGCTTCCCAAGGGCACATTTTTAGAGCAGTCTTGCTGGGAGCAAACTCGAAGCAGAGGTCAAAAGCGGTTAGGAAGCTATTTCTGGCTTTAACCTGGACTTGGTCCATTGAGAGCTGCAGTGCAGCATGCCCATCCTGCAGTCCTTTCCGCCTGGGCATTGCCAGCCTGACCTGCCAGCAGCCCAAGGGACAGATCCCAACAAGACTATTACAAGCAGCAAATCCATCACAGGTTCATACAGAACAACTGAAGTCACTAGAATCACAATTCTATTGCAGCACAGCAGCAACAAGGGAAGGGAGAAGTTGAGTTTCAAGAAAGCATCACGTTGAAGTAACTGCATCCCATCTGCTGAAGACTTATATCAGTGACTTGGCCCTAGGAGTGAGTAGATCAGTCCATTTCCGGCCTGTACAAACTTTGTGCATGTTGTTTCCATATAGATGTTTTTTACCAGTTCTACACCAATTATTCTAAATATATTTTACCCTAATATAACTCATTTTTGTCCATTTTTGTGCTGAGAACTCTACTGCAAATCTCAGAAAAGGGTTGTATCCAACATTAGTCCTACTGGTTGCACACCCACTGAAATTAATTAACTTAGATATATTAATTTCAGTGGGTCTACTCCCAGTTGAACTTGACTGAATGCAACCCAAGGTGCGAAATCTGAAGGATAATTACATTTCGATCTGTGTGTTGGTCCGGGAGGCGTGAATTAGGTCAGTTCGCTTTAAAATGCAGACTGCACAAAATTCTTCTCCATCCCTCCTTGGAACTTATGAAGTGTACAGCACAAGAGAGATGCTCCCATGGAGAACTAGGCAAAAAAGCACCACTACAAAACGCAGACTCGGGGATCTCATAAATGCTTAGACACCACAAAACGTGACTTAAGCAAGGAGTTTTATTCTACACCCACACATAAACAAGCACAGATATATACAGAGACCACGTGTTCCTGAATTGCTCTCTTCTTCGCCCACCTCTCAACTCCAGCCCAGCCCACAAGCAGCTTTGCAGCAATTATTTCAGCTAATAAGCTGTCATTTGGCAGAATCCACGTGGCTTTTCTACATAATCAACCAGCACAGGCATTGTTTGCTGTTGAAGGCTCAGGAAACGACTGCAGTCTAATTATTCTACAGACCTCCCATTAAGGGGAGGAGGGAGAACTTGCAAGATTAATAGGATCCTTTTTTAAAAAAAAGCCTTCAAGAAGCCAAGAGACAGAACAGATGGCCTCCTCCATTAAAAACAATATACTGTAGTTTCAGCTATATAGCCTTGGTCTCTGTTCAATCGCATAGGTTCCCAAAAATTGCATTACACATCTGTTGATCGCATTGGTTCTGGTTATTAAACCCTACAATATACCCGTTGTCCAAACTGCAATTATCCAAATGGCTTGGTGGTCTGAAATAGCTGTATGTTCCCACACCTGTTGATGTAATCCAATGTAAATAACCACAGTTGCATTCATACAGACTTTTGCTAATCTAAACCCATCAATGGGGTTAATAATGATAAATAAAATAAATAAAAATAAATAAATCAAGATTTTGCACACATTTATCAGCAAAAGGATTCACCTTTTTCTCCTTTCTACACATTAGTGAGCTATTTCTCACTAAGGCCGTGTTTGACCAGTTCCACCAAGGCTGGGCCAGGAGCAGATATGCTTTACCATACAAAATAAATAAATCCCAGTTATTAAGCTGTCATGTCAGAGAGGTGGCTTACACTAGGAACACTTTCCCTCAAATCTAGTTTACGATATGGAGGGCTTGTTTTGTGAACTACCGGTACTTATCAGGGAGAAAGCTTCTAGTGCAGCCTTCTCCCTGACAGGCTATATTTCTAAGGGCAAGGATTTAGTTATTTATTTGTATTGAGGAACGCGGAATCCTATGAGTCGCAATATGAAGTAAAACTGCCCAGATGCTGAGCTACAACCCACATCAGTAAGACTAGGAGCTTTCTTCCTTTCCTTTTTCCTTCATTTTCCCGCAACACAATCTGCGTTAACAAGCCTTCTTCGTATCTAGCTTGGTACCTTACCCCCACAGTGCAGAAAATCAGATGTGAGAATCAAGTTATCTTACTGTGAAAAAAGATACATGCTTTTGTTTTATTTCTTGAATTATTTAAATTTAGTTTTATTGGTAATTTATTATTATTGTAAAGCACTGTAATTTTGTGTTAGCACTTTTTTTTAAAAGGGGGAGAATCAATATATTTTATAAAGGAAGAAACAAATAAAAGCCACCCTTTTCACAACTAAAAGGGACATGACTATATTATAAGATTTGGAATTTCTTACGTCTTTTAATCCTCACCCAGCTAAGGGGCTGTCACATGGAGGATGACAGGCTTGTTTTCTTTTGCTCTGAAGGCTAGGACCCAAACCAATGGATTCAAGTTACAAAGAAAGGAGGTGCTGACTAAACAACAGAAAGTATTTTCTGACAGTAAGAGCTGTTCAGCAGTGGAACTCTCCTTCACTGGAGGCTTTTAAGCAGAGGCTGGAGGATCATTTTTCATGGATGTTTTAGTTGAGATTCCTCTATTGCAGGGGGTTGGACTAGATGACCTTTGGGATCCCTTCCCACTCTACAATTCTATGATTCTACAAACACAGAGTAGCTAAGAGAATGCTAAGCTTACAGTCAACAGCCTTAAACAAAGGAAGAGGAGTGATAAAATCCAAGGGTGCTATAAAATACGATGTGAATCATAAACCTGGCGCATTGAAATAATATATGGACTACACCAGGGAAATTTCTGTAATATTTTCAGAGCAAAGCTCTGCCCAATGAATGTTTTTCTTCCTCTCAAAAACATTTTTGGCAGAAAATGAAAGAACAATTGCTTGCTGCTGAAGAGGCTGAGGTCAGATGGTAAGGATTATAAATACAGCGGCTGGCAGGCTGACAGCTCTCCACAGGTGAATATGCTGGTGACTTTGCCATAAGCTTTGCCATATCGATGACTACTAAACCAGACAGGTTTGGCATTCTCTACTTGAATTCATTAGCTCGTGGCTTTAATCACAAGTTCAACAAAAAAACAACAAACCTAAAATGTAGGCCTTTGACCCTGTACCTGAGTTCTTTTCAAAGCCACGATTTGCTTGGCAAAATAACCTGCCCCATTTGGCCCAGGTTTACACCACATACAAATGTCACAATCTTCTAACTCCAGATCAATTAAGCCACAGAAACTACCACACCCTGATAATGTATTAAGGCCTGATCTATACCGGGAATCTTAAGGCTGTAAGGAGAACTATACCCACTTCAGATTGCAACTGGGCAGGAAAAACAATTGCGAATTGCCATTTAAAAACAGCCACCACCCTATCTTCCCCGTTGTGGTACTTTTCTGTTTGCTAAGAACTTTTCACATTTTATCGCCATCATGTCTAAAGTGACAAATTCTAGTCTACCATGTTACACAAGAAAAAACAGGACACAACAGAATGTAGGGCTTGGACAGCAAATCTCCCACCAGCCACAAAACCCACTACAGAACGGTCCTTGTGCAAATTACCATCACTTCCCTTAAGACTGTTGACAAAACAGAATAAATCCATGTGTGCTGCCCTGAATCCATTACCCTGGAGGAAGAAAGAAAATGTGATTTTAATAAATATTAACAAGCCATCCCATGGGTCTGAATCCCCATATCACCCATAAAAGTCTACTAGAGAAACAGAACTTTTCTCTTTCCAGAGTTCAACCACTATGGCAGCAAGCAAAAATAAGGAGGCTGAAGGATGCCAAGGCAAAAACCAGTCTGCTTCTAAGGATCTTGAAGATGTGCTCTTAGCGAAGCAGAAAGAGAAATCTGGGTTCTTCTGCCTTCCAGAGACACCCCTCAACCCTACAGCAAAGCAAGCAAAGAGAAATTCAAGCTTATACCCATGGCTGGCAGGACCATAACAAAGCTCTCCACCCATCACTAGTCAAGAGCGATAACTGGCTTTGGTAGCTGCTTCCTCCAAGTACCACAACCTTTGCACTCTATCCTGCGACTGCGACTGAGGTAATGTATCTAGTGAGCAGTTGCATCTCAGCCAGCCCAGTTACAAGCTAAATACATACCGCTCACCAGATAGAAAGTGTCGGGGGGGGGCCCACACTCGGCTATCCCAGAGCTGTCTGCCTTGTCTTTAAGTTTCCCCTGTCAAAATGTTTGCGGAGCCCCTGGAGACTTACATGTCCAGGTGTCCAGGCAGATCAGGCAGGGAGAGAAAGCGTGTCCGGCTCTTGTCGCGTTTCCTTTGTTCCACTCCCATGGACAGAGCGAAAACACTGAAGTCTTAAAGGCACTCGCTCTGAAGCACCCACCCCCTCCTGCCTTTGCCATGGAAACCGTCCGAAGCCATGT
Source organism: Podarcis muralis (assembly GCF_964188315.1). Taxonomy (NCBI): domain Eukaryota; kingdom Metazoa; phylum Chordata; class Lepidosauria; order Squamata; family Lacertidae; genus Podarcis; species Podarcis muralis. The sequence goes on along the minus strand of NC_135661.1, from coordinate 45,130,850 downwards.
GATTGAGACAGGAAACCAAGGGGAAGCGCCTCCTTCCCACACCCCTCCTCACCCACACGGGAAGGAGACAGGAGACTGCTGCCATGCTGAGTAAGATATAACAAGGGGAGGCTGCGTTAAGGCAGGTCCCCCATCTCTCTCACACACAAGATTCCAGACCAATTCTGGGCAATCTGTTTAAAGGCAGAGCTCACTACCTTCCTTTTGAGTGTGACATCTCTTTGCCATGGGATCAGATCTCTTCAACTTGGGAGAACAGTGTGGAGAAATGTTGGCATATTGCAGAACAAGAGTTTGCTTAACGATAGCAGGGCCAGGATTACTTTTGGAAGATCTGTTGGGCAGGTTTTCCTTCTACTCAGAGTCTGGTTGAATTCCGTATTTGTGGCCAGGAAAGAATTGAAGCTCTGTCTCAAACTGGCTAGGGCACTAAGGTTTGGGTTTGGGTTTGGGCTTGGGCTTGTTTTGTGTACACATGGGGTTTCTTTTGGCATCCCACTGCAGTATGTGGCTTGGCTCACTTCCTTAAAGCTCATTAGATATATTTGTTTTGTTGGCATATTTCTGAAGTGCACCTCTTCTCTGTTTATGTCATATTGTCACCTTGTTTAATGGGTGGGTGTCCTTTCTTTTGGACAGGGGATTGAGCTATATGGACCTTCCAGCTTTTATTTTTAACTGGGGGGGGGGGGATATTCTCCACAGCATCTCATGAAATGGGTAGGAACTTGGACCGTTTTGTTTTGCAGCCTCACTAAGTTATCTGGTCTAGCAGTTCCTGGGTATGCATTAAGGAGAACGCAGGAGCTGTAACTCAGTGGTAAAGAAAATGTTTGCATGGATAAAATTCCCAAGTTCAATTCCTGGTGTCTCCAGTTAAAATGATCAGGTGGTTGGTAACAAAATGGACCTCTGCCCAGGACCCTGGAGAACCACTGCCAGAGTAATGATGAGATGGACCAATAATTTGGCTCAATGAATTTATGCCCTTCATCTTGGGGGACATGCAGAGATTGGATATGCACAGCTATCAACAATGGACACATTTAGAAGAACAACAGCAAACACATCACAGAGGCTTGCAACCCTATAGTTGCGCAGTCCAGCTTTGCTGATACAGGAAGGAAGGATGGTGGAAGGAGGGTGGGTTTGGGTTCCTTCTAAGGCTACCCACAATGTCTCCCTTGGCTCAGGAACCAGGAAGCCTCTTGAACCTTGTCTACTAGGCTTACCAAAGTTTAAATTTACCACTTGACTGGCTGAGGACTTCCCTGTATGTAGCTCAGATTCAGTTTCAATGCCAGGCAACAGGACAGTTCTAAATGCATGTATTGAAAATTTGACCCGTTTTGTCCTTTTATTCAGAACAGACCAAAAGTGCCAAACATGGGACTACAACCAAAGACATTTCATATTCCATTGGTTACACCCCAGTATCTCCTTTGATCCAGCTGGGCGATTCTAATCCTTAGGAAGCTTTAGAATTGCAGTCCCTGGCAGAGGCTTTCACAGCAGCCGAAGATAAGGACCAAGCAGAAGGCGACTCAGCAGTCACATCCCCAACCCCCAATCTGAGTAATCCATTGGCTCATCCTCTTGCACGGCTAAGAGCAACAACACTCTGGAGCAGCCTAGAGGAGACCAGGGAAGCAGCATGGCTAAGGTCCAAGACCTCCTTCCCAGTTATGCCATGAGTCACTATGACCTGTCCATTCTCTCCCCCCTTCTCTGCCAAGCAGTGCCTGCGACTCCCCTGTGCCTCAAGGTGCTTCTGCACTACCTTCTCCCCCCTCTGGAATTGTGTCATTATGAAAGAGTCCAAACGAAATGGCTGCCAAATGTCATATTCTAGCATCTTAAGAAATAAAGGACAATTTTTCTGACCTTCAAATTCAACACAATTAGAGGGCTAGCTTTTCACTTGTGTGGACTGGCAAACATCTGGAACAAGAAATGGCCTGCCAGGCAGCTGGCAATGTGGCTGGTACATTGCTTCACTTGCAATCATTACTTTTTTAGCACATGTGGATCCCTTTTTAATAAAATAAAATAAAATTCTGCATATCAGGTGTTCAAAAGGATTATGGAACTACATTCAGCCTCCCTATCTCCCCAACCCCACTAAGATGCTCATCAGCAGTATCTTAACTATCTTTGTATGTTTCAATTCCACCATTACATGTTCTGAAAGACAGTCCCTGTAAACAGTATCACTTTTCAACTGCCAGTACTGGCTTGATCTTCTTCTTCTTTTCAATTCCTTTCTTCCCGAGAGTGCACATGCATTAATAAAAAGGTCAAAACAAAACAAAATGAATGAATGTTCCAACTTTTCACTTGGAATTTTACAAATATCCTGGCAATCAAGTGCCGCAGCTGACCCAGGCAACTTTACCATAGTGAAACATGCAAAGCTGACTACATATACACCAAGTGACAACAAAGTTGGAAACTGGGAATTGTGAAGTCCAAGTGGAAGCCTCCTTAGTGTTATTTCCAGGCATCACAGCTGGGGAAAGACCACTGCAAATTTAAGAAGCATAAATGAAAGAAATTCTGGATATCCGTGGAACTGTTGACCAGATGACTCCAGGGCACTGCTAAATGCAGGCTCCAGCAGGGAAGAACCAGTTTACACAAATACTTCTATGGCCCATTACAAAATTTCTGAGTTCAGTGTGAGTCAGCCTGGCTCCTATTTCCAATGAAATGTACTCTGGAATGGAATAATGCTATGGAAAGCCAGCTTTTCTGTCTATCACACTTCACTACCATTTCGAGGGTGCCCAGTTAAGATCAGAGTCAACAGGAACAACTGTAAAAAGCAAACGCTTTTCGGTTATGAACTCAGGCTTTCTCTTCTGTAGATTTTGGCAACAGGCAGCCTCTGAGTGACTCCTGCATGGCTGTGTAGCGGCAAAGTCACTTTAAAACTAGACCCTGTTCCTAGCCATTCTCAGCCAATGAACAGAAGGGAACTAGAAGGCAAAAGAGTTTTCAGCATTTATGCTTCCCCTTCTCTCGCTTGTGCACAATCTGGAAGGAAGAGGTCATGCAAACTGGGGGCAGGGGAGGAATGAGGAAGTCTGAAAACTGAGGTAGTCATGGGGGGGGGAACTCGCCACCTGTTTATAAACATAAACAGATATGCCATGTGGTACAGATTAAATATCAGGAAAATTAAATTCTCCTTCTGATATAGGCAACAGCATTCTTTTAAGTGATACACAACGTGGAGAAATACCCTGTATAAACTTCCAAAATAATTCATTACACTTTTGAAAATAGGCTTGGGAATGTGTAGACCAAGCAAAACACAGCATTTGTGCAGTATGTGCATTTACCTTATTCAGAATACTAAATTTAAGTAGTGTCCATCTTTACAAATCAATGGAGATGTTGCTATTAACCTATTTAAATTTAATTTAATAATCTGACAAGTATCTGCAGGAACAACGATTGCTAAATGCATTAGAATCTTTGGGCACCAGCAAAAACACCAGTTAGCACAGAAAGCAGGCAATTAATTGCCCACTGGCATTGATTCGTATTTTAACCTTTTTCTCGTATATCCAGAAATTCTACTAAATTTTATCAGTTAATCTTATTAATTCCAAAATGGATGGGTACATACTAACAAATAGTAGCAAATCATCTGAATACAAACCTAATTTAAATTCCACTTGCTCATGCACAAAACCATAGATCTTCCTGTTCTGTCTAACTGCATGTGCCAACATTTCCAAAACATAGATCAAATATCAGTGGAGGGAGAGGGCAGTTTATCTTGTACCTTTCTCTATTATCAGACAAATCTGAAAGGATTCCATTTACCCTTACTTGAAACTTAGAAGAGTAGCACAATATTTGAATCCACTTTATAACATCATGAGGAAATTCAAAATTTTCCGAAGCAACATAAATGGTGTCTTATTTATGGTCCATCAGCTTTGAGTATTCAGCATCCCCTTAACAGCTGGAAATAATAATTGGATCATCATAAAATACCAAACCAGTTGCTACTGTTTATAAATGTTTATTTGAAGTGTATAAAGTAGAAGATCAGAAACTTATGGAACAATGGAACCATGAATTAGAGTGTGCCATGCAAGCTAAACAATGGGAAATTGCTTTAGAATCTATACAGAATGTTTCTTTAGATTTAAAATTGAGATTGAGTCAACAAAAAAATTGCATTTTGGGTATACTAGACTCCACATCAGATAGATGCTGGAGGTGCAATGTTGGAAATGCCTCATTGAGACATATGATGTGGACTTGTCCAGTGATACATCCTTCTTGGTTTGAAGTTGCTGTTCATATTAATCATGTACTGTTTTGGAGAAATCATTGATATTTGTGGGTGTTCATGTACTTTTAAATTATATTCCTGTTCATGGAGACTAAAAGGAGGACAACAGAAACAGACTTTATTGGTGCTTGTGGTTGCTAAGAGACTTACACTTCATATTTATCTTCGAAGGATAAATATTCACCATCTATTATGCAATTGTTTGAAGGCCTTAATGCCCTTGCTACATTTGAATCTACTTTCTATAAACACCAACTTTGTTTGGGTACATACTCAGACATTTGGAGGGCATATATCATTATGTATGTGTAAATTCAGATGGATGTACTGATGTTTATTGTTCTGCGAAAGTGAGCTGACGATTTTGCTTTTCTTACTGCCCTCTTTGTGTTCTTTTCTCCTTTAATAAATTTGCAAAAATAACAGTTATATATATGTGTGTATATAAAAAGGCACTAAAGCTGAGCAATGAGAAACAGAATGTGATTATTATAATATACCTCTCATGTGAGCAGGAACAACATTAATCTCTCCCTGTCTCTGAAACATAAGCAAAGTTAAATGTAAAGCTTGAGCAGTCTGCTGCCCAATTCTTTGCTGAACATATTTCTGGAGGCGGTTGTGGTGTACCCACTGTTCCTGCGCTATAAATTATAGCAGCTGGAGTCTGTGGGCATCAGCACAGCATTGCTAAATCTACTCCCTTCTGTGCAATTAGCAGTTCCCCTTAAAGTCTGAGGACATTTATAGGACTTAGGAACAGAGATAATGTGCTTCAACACTGCACATGGCCCAAAGGAAGACACTAAGGGTGTGGCTTAATCATCTTTTCCCACGTGACAACAAATTGGGGGCAGAGGGGGAGAGAGCGAGCAGCATAGCACCTGCTTTGCAAGTTGAAGATCCAGTGGTCGATTCCTGGCATCACCAGTTTAAAGGATCAGGTTGCAGGGGACGGGGGAAAGACCCTATTGGAGACACAGGAGAACTGTTGCCAGTTAGAGTACAGTATTAGGAAGCTGCCTTCTACTGAGTCTCATCATTGGTACATCTAATTCAGTACTGTCAACACTGATGGGCAGCATCTTTCTTGGGTTTCAGACAGGTCTCTCCCAGCCCTACCTGAAGATGCTGAGGAGGATTAAACCTGAAACTTCTGCATGCAAGGCTTGACCACTCAGTTATGGCCCTTCCCAAACTGGCTAGAGCAGAGTGGACAATACTGGATGAAATGGACAAATAACCTTGTATAAGGGAGCTTCCAGTGTTCCTCAGACATGTAAAGAACACCATTCTGCCACCATTAACTTTAGGCAGGTAAGAGTCTGCAAATATTCTCTTACTCTCACCAGGACAGGCAAAATTTCAACTAGGAAAAAGGTGTGAGCTGCTGGATGCTGGTCAGCTCACCTTGTATAAAGATCCTACTTCGACAAAGCTACAGTTAGCTTAACCTTGAGCAGCCTAGATATTTATAAGTAAAGGCCATATGATGCAAATTAAAAGACTAAATTATGCAAATGCATGCTTTTCCTAATTGCACAGTTCTGTAAAGCAGCCAGAATTAATAGAATTTGTGAATCGTGTTTACACAAGTGTTGAACTGAAACAGCACATTCAAACAGAAAGATTATAAAGTGAAAATTCGCGTTCAGTTTTTTACAAAACCCAGTCACTCACACTTTTAAGACATCCTATGCACTGAAGCATAGAAGATTACCTGCCAACAAAACTACAGTTCTCTAGTTAGAAAACCAAATTCAGTACTTCAGCAAATCAGCACAACACATACTTGGCCTGCATATCCTTGCTCTGTACATATTACAGTGGAACCTGCCATTTTAATTTTTCTTTTTATCAAGGTACACCACCACTGTCAACCCCAAAGAGTAATGTTTTGAGAAGAGGAAATCTTTGAGTGGTTATGTAATACATAAAAGTACGCAGCCACCTTGTACTGAGTCGGATCACTGACCATTCCAGCCCAGTAACATCTACAGTACTCTGAACAGCAGCAGTTTTCCATGGGAACATAGGGAGCTTTCACCAAATCAGACCATTGGCTCATCTAGCTCAGTATTTTCCGCACTGGGCAGCAGTGACTCTCCAGGGTTTCAGACACTGGACATTCCCAAGCTCTGCCTGGAGATGCCAGAGATTGAAGCTGTGACTTTCTGCATGCAAAGATGGGGAAACGCATCAGCTTTGCATGCAGAAGGTTCCCGGTTCAACCCCCGGCATCTCCAGGTCAGGCTGACAGACTCCGTTATGAAACTAAGGAGATATGCTGCTTCTGGAGAAATGCTGCAATGTGGACAAAACTGAGCTAGATGGCCCAACAGTCTGACTCAGCAGCTTCATTTTCTCTCGCTCAGGTTTTGGCTTACTTGGTTTGCATGCAGAAGGTCTCCGCTTCAGTCCCTGGCACCTCCATAAAAGGATCTCAAGCAGCAGGTGGCGGGAAAGGTTCTCTGCCTGAAAGTCTGGAGAGCAGATGCTACCCAGAGAAGACAATATACTGATCTGACCTGGTGTTTTCTAGGCCTGCTACCATTTTACTGGAAATGCAAGGACTTGAACCCAGGAGCTTAGGCAGGTATTCCACTCCTAAACCACGTTAGTTCCAGAAGCTTATAGTTCTAAAGAAACACCTCAAAGTACATTGCACTTCTTGAAGCAGAGTTAAAGAAAAGTGACATGAAGGCTACAAGGGAGCCAATCGCGCAGACTTCACAAGTTCCCCTAAAGCCTTTTTCAAAGCACAGTGTACTTGCTTCCAAATTTGGGGGGGGGGGTTCCTAGATTCTTCCTCTTCTCTAGTAATAGTCTGAGATTCCTATGATAAGGCAACTACAGTGGTACCTCAGGTTAAGAACTTAATTCGTTCTGGAGGTCCGTTCTTAACCTGAAACTGTTCTTAACCTGAGGTACCACTTTAGCTAATGGGGCCTCCTGCTGCCGCTGCGCAATTTCTCTTCTCATCCTGAAGCAAAGTTCTTAACCTGAAGCCCTATTTCTGGATTAGCGGAGTCTGTAACCCGAAGCGTCTGTAACCCGAAGCGTCTGTAACCTGAGGTACCACTGTACAGTCTGAGCATGGGATTCTGAAAGGCTAAGAGTCCTACTTACTGTTGCACTGCTGCTCAAGGTAAGGCCCCCACTCAACAAGACCATCCTTCTCTCACCTTTTAAAAACAAGCTTGACAACTGTGCCTAAGTAAATGTGGAAGCTAAGAAAGGGCAGAAGGTGCACACCTCTGATCAGGGGAAAGGGCTGTAGCCCAGTGGCAGAGCGCATGCATTGCATTCAAACGGTTCCGGGTTCAATCCCTGGCATTTCCAGATAGGGCTGGGGGACTCTTTTCTGAAGCCCTGGAGAGGTGCTGCCAGACAGTGTGGACAATACTGAGCTAGATGGACCAATAGAATGACTCAGCTTTCTACATTCCTATCAGATGTGAGGTACTATTCCAGAATTGACAAGAAGAGAAACTTTGTAGGAAAGGGTCAGCAAGCAGCTTGTGCTCAATGGGAGACGGGGGGGGGGGGAGGAGAGAGAGAAGTGTTCTAGTGTACATTTCTTGTGTAAGTCGCCTGCCAATCCATGATCAGCACTGGACCTGCAGAGGCGTTGTACCTGCATTAGCTGCCATCCTCTGTGCAGATGGGAAATGTCAGGTCTCAGTTGCCCTGGAGGCCCAAATCTCAGAGCAGCAGTCACTCTCACTGGATAAACATTAACTCTGCTGAGGCCTCTCTGTCCCGGTCTGTCACAGGCAGAGAGCACAGGCTGTTCTAAGCTTCATGGAACCCTTTCAAACCAACCGTCCAAATTAAAGTGAGCCTAGGGAAGAAGGTAGCCAGGACACTCCAAAGCAATCACATGCAACAAGCACCCAAAGATTTGAGGGCAGAGGGAGAACAGGGAGCAGGTTTGTCAGAGCAGCTGCATTTTCCATTGTTGTGTTAGGTGGTGGTGGTGGTGTGCGTATGGGAGTTTAATGCTAACTACATCAGACGCTAAGCCAACGAGTGATGCTGTCCAGCCTGGCTTAGGGATAAGATGGCAGAAACATCAAAGTCCTAGATGGGAAAACTGAGTCCCATGCTAGGCAATGAGGCCTTTGCACAAACCTCTGTTATACCTGTTATGGCAGCACATTCCCCATGAGCATGAAAAATTAAGCAGCAGTGCCTTCATCAATATTCCTCAATAACCAAGCATCTTCCTCAGTATCAACCATCAGTATTGTGCCCTACAACAGGCAGGTGAGGTGCCACCACTGGGCTATCAGCACTGACCCATGACATGGCCTTATCTGTGGCAATTTCCTATCTGTGGAGCACCCTCCCTGGTAAGCTATGCCGGTCTCCCTCATTGTTGACTTTCAGGAGAAACTTAAAAACATTTCTGTTTACCCAGGCTGAAAAATCACTGTTACTAGAAACCCTGACTTCACTGGTTGAGAGAATCTTTTATTTTTAGAAGTTTTTAAAAAAATCAAAAAACCTATTTTTAGGCTATTTATATTATTGATGTGTTTGCCGCCCTGTGCTCCTTCAGAAGGAAGGGTGGGATATAAATTGCATTTTTTAAAAGGAAGAGAAATGAGTAATAGGCACCAAATTGGGCCACTTTAAAACAGCATCAGACAAATCAATGGAGGGCAAGGCTATGACTGGCTATTAGACATGATGGCTACATAAATATCAGTTGCTGGAGCACAAAAACCTGCTTATGTTTGCAACTAGGAGAGGTTAAAAGTGAAACAGACAACAAAGCAGCAAAGCCTTCCTGGGCAGGTCAAAGGTTGTGCCCATTCTGCACACTCTGAGGTCTGTTCCTACTATATTCTCTAGGAACATTCACATGCCCTATTATGCCAGTTAATTTTTTAATTGATGGTTTAGATATGGACACAGTTGCCATGCTTGTTTTTGTTAAAGATGAAAGAATCGGACAGGAAGGGATGGTCTTCCCTTGTTTTAGGTGGGGTAGAGAAATGTCTCAGGATACAAAAATTCATTCCTGGACTGCAGGATCACATAACCAAAAAGCAGTAATTCAGGGTGGTGAATTTCCCAGAGTTCTGTTTTTTCCTTAGAAAGCTTTCCTTTTTCTAAGTTCATTAGTAACAGCGGATGGGCACCAACTGCAAATAGAGTTTAGCTTGGCAGCTTAAGCTTTTCACTTTGCTTATGATACCCCCAAAAATAAACACTCTAAATTAGATCACTCTCTTCTGAGACATCAGAAAATTTCCTGATGCAAACTGAAAATTACCCCATGCAAATTTAGGCTAATTTGCGTAAGAACATTTTCCAGGTCAAATATTTCTGGAAAGTCCACATCACTGCTAAGGACAGAAACTTTATTTCATGTAATGCAGGGCCACACAACTTTTTCCTCTGCGGATCTCCATCTTTTCTTCCCTTGACTTCTTCTCTACTCCTCCCAACCCCTCCCCATGCTGTAAAGCTGCTTTCATCCCAACAGCTGTCTCCGGCCTGAGGAACAGTTTTCAGAAGGTATAATGTCTAAACAAGTTTGCTGCTGCCTCAGCATGCTAAGAGCCAAGAATAATCTTAGCCCCACGCCTACCCTGACCTTCCACATTGTCATCCTCCTCCTCCATGCCTTCACTAGCCCTGCAGGGAACACCTCCCACCACGAAAAACACTTGGTGAGCTATGTGGGCTTCACAGTGAATGAGATTCTCCCGGCATTCCAAAGGAAGGGCTGAGAGACCAAATTCCACAACAATCAGCATGCAGAAAAGAGCCCAGTCCAGGCTACAAGGAGCAAAAGGGTTGCCAGAGTAATTGCTTCTCTCCAGATCCCCCTATAGGGGTAGGGGAGCCCTACAGGTGTCGCTGAACCACAAGTGCCATCTTTCCTGACTACTGACCATGTTGGCTGGGCTGATGGGAGTGAAATCCAACAATATCTGGAGGGCCTCAGGTTTCACACTCCTACTCCTGCATGAACAGGGTAGGTGGGTGGAATACCCACGCCATGCATGCAAGTTACAGTATAGAAGAGCAAAGGTGCTACACGTGCAGAGCTGAGAAGGCATTTCCCCATCATTTTCGTGGGAGGAAAGGCAGATGGCATCAAACAGATAAGCTGAGAGAAGTTTGGCACTAAAATGCTTCTAGTCCTTTTGAAACGTGCAGCAGAAAATTTTCCCTAGGAGATTCCACACTCGCATTAGCAATGATGACCAAACGCCAACTGAAAATAAATATGCAAGCTTGGCAGTTTCAAAAGTATTCAGCTTTGTTTACTAAATACAAGTAAAATAAACATTCTAAGTTTGATAATTCTTGAGGTCATCTGAAAATTTTCTCATGCAAACTGCAAACTAAATTTTCCCCAATACAAATTACCATATGCCAGGGGTGAGGAATCTTTGGTCCTCCAGATGTTGTGGACTACAACTCCCTTCAGCCCAGCAAGCATAGCCAATGGCCACGGATGATGAGAGTTGTAGTTCAGCAACATCCAGGACTGGCTCAATATATTTTGGCACCTGAAGTGAACCACAAAATGGTGTTCCATCCTTCCATGGCCAGGGAAGAAGGGGTGAATGAAGATCTACATCAGGACCAAGGGACGAATAAAGATCTACACCAGGCATAGGCAAACTCAGCCCTCCAGATGTTTTGGGACTACAACTCCCATCATCCCTGACAACTGGTCCTGTTAGCTAGGGATGGTGGAAGTTGGAGGGCTGAGTTTGCCTATGTCTGACCTACACAACGGGGGGAAGAGACCAGCAGTGCCTCCTATTGGCCAAAAGGTCACTGTAGAGGTGGCATGGGGGCAGATCTGGCTTCCAAGGAGCGCACCAGAGCGGTTGCTGCTACAGCAGGCAATGCATTCCTTTGAGAACAGGTCTGCTGCCACTGTGGATCCTGCCGCCTGAGGCAGTTGCCTCACCTTGCCTCATGAGTGGCTTGGCTCTAAACATCTGAAGCGACAAATATTCTCCACGCCTGCCCTATGCAAATTAGCAAATCTAGACTGTGTTACTGTGGTAATGACTACCCCAATTTGTCCCTCCTGTGTCCTTATCTAACCCTGAAATCAACAAAACAGGCATCCTAGGGTCTGGCTTTCACAGCTGGTGATGCAGCAAACAAACGGAGGAAACTCAAGCATTATCAGTTCCACATTTGCAAAATAGGAAGTGCAGTATGCTTTTCATAATTATTTAACACTCACAGATGCAACAACTCATTCATCAAGACCCTTGCAGGGAGCATTTTGGTGGATGAGTTTCCCCAGTGCTTCAACAGTCACATGTGGTTTTGCAGGTGAACATTTAATGACAGGCTGATGAAGCATGATAGGGCAGAGCGACACGGACCCCCCAATTCCTCAGGAGTGTGGAATATGGTGGAGAGAGCAGGGTTCAAAATCCTGAGGGGGGCACTACACTTATGTGTATGGGACATGATTGTATTTCAGTCATACATACTTTGCATGTAGGAAGTCCCAAGAATCAGCCCCTGGAACCTCCAGTTAAAAGGATGAGGTAAGAGGTGATGGGAAAGACCCTGGAAAGCTGTCACCAGCCAGAAAAGATGCTACTGGGCTAGATGGGCAAATAGTCTGACCTGGAATCAGAGGAAGAAGGGTCATCAAATGTCATTTAGTCAATTCCCCTGAAGATGCCAGAAATGCATTGGAGTAAGACCTGGTATAAGGCTGTTTCCCCATTTCCTATCAGCAGAAAGCTGCCTTCTATTGAATCAGACCGTTAGACAATTTAGCTCAGTACTGTCTACACTGGCAGCCAGAGGCTCTCCAGCATTTCTGGCACAGAATCTTTCCCAGGTCTACTTGGAGATGCTGGGGATTGAAGCTGGACCTTCTGTATGCAAAGTAAATGCTCTCTGCCCCTTCCCCTAAACACAATGCAACCTCCGAGGTTGAAATATCATGTGGAATCTCAGTGTGGAAGGAGAGAGGATTTTAATCCTCTCTCCTTGCACCTGCAAATGCACCTGCTACAAGGAAAAAAATCATCTGGAGGGGGGTATTCTCAGTGCAGGAAATGGTGCATACCAAGCTTTGATTTCATATTGTAGCCTTGGCAGCTCCTGTGTGTTTGTATATTTTACAGACAATCAAAAAATGCATAATGTTTAAGAAACTGCCCTGAGAATCTCAGCTTCCACATTTTAAAGCAAAGGCAAGGACCCGGTTCTTATGACTGCAGAGAAAGGCTGGGTAAAATGTATGGGAAATGCCACATGAAATTACACAACCATAACTGAACAGCAACAGAAGAATAGGATAGGATTTCTGGTGATTGGGGGGCTGAGCTTTGGAGCCCTGCATAGCTAAAGCATAATAAGTTATGCTAAATGCATGCAAATGTGCTTGATCTGCATAAATTATACACAACACAGAATCTGGGCAATTCCAATGTAAACTGTATTTGTTATGCAGAAAACATATTTCCCTTTGATAGGGAAAAGGCAGCCAACATAACTAGTGTTTGCCCCAAGGAAGGCAGAAAAATCCATGCAAGACCTAGACTCCAAAGGCTCAGAACATAGCAGCCTCTGCTTCCAGCTTTTAATGCTCTCTGTACCAAATTCACTTACCATCATCACCTCTTATGACTTCCAAGAATGTCCTAAGCACTCCACAGGGAAGAATAATCATGAGGTTGTAAAGGCCATGGATAAAAGTAAATAAATGGCTGTTCAAGGCCTTCCCTCCTATTAACCACTGGGTCCCCACAAGTCCCACAAATAACATGAGAAAACAGGCCTATTAGATTACATATTAATAATAACATTTACAGCCTAAACAGGAAAACTGTTTTTTTATACTGTTTAGATAGATAAAATGCAACAGGAACACACAATCAAACCATAGCACAACACAGCAACAGGAAATAGCTTTTAATAACCTCCTGCCTCTTCTGGACGACAGATGTCCAAACTGCAAACTCAGAAGGAAGTCACATGGCCTAGGAAAGATGTCATGGAACAAAACACAAGGGGGGGGGAGAGCTGTATATATTGCAAAAGTTCCCAAAGATGCTGGAGAGAACTGAGGTTCAGTTTCTCCGGAAATTATTTACAGCACATTTCCACACATGTGAGAAGCCAGAAAAGAAACAAGGGGAAAGAAACAGGCTCCCTGGGACTGGAATCAGTTAACAATGGGTCCACCTTTCTACAGATTGCCCCTTTCTGTGTGAAGTCCTTGCCGTAGCAAGCAGTAGCAGCCTGGTCCCAAGAGGCGGGCAAAGTTTGCCTCACCAGACATCAAAAGGAGATTGAGACTATCCAGCAACAGCTACTGCTTGTGAAAACACCAGACGAAAAGGCAACCCACCTCAGAGGTGAAACAACCTACACTTGAGGGAAGAAACAAGGAGAAGAGTGAGCACAGAGTATGCCTATGACCCAGCCAGTTTCCAGACCAGCCTATAACACTGACTGGCATACAGCAGAAGTCAACAATCTCCTTCTACTATAACACATCTTAGATCTAAAGAGGCCATCTCAATTCTGTAGAAGCTGAATAGGGAATGAGGCCCCAGGGAACTCAGTAGGGGAGACTTCTGAATATATATGCTTAGAAATGGTAGAGCTGGAAGAGACTTTGGAGGTCATTTATCAACCCCCCTGCTCAGTGCAGGATATAACTACAGCATCCCTGACAGAACTGTGTTGCATTAACTCCAGCACTTATATTTGAACTCGTGAGCAGGGTTAGTTCATCAGCATTATCATTTAAAGATAGTCCCCAGCAATGTGAATATTAAAGTAAAAAAACCAGAGTAATCATGCACTATCCTGATCCTGGGGTTTTGGTTTTTTCCAGAATTTAACTGTGCACATCCAGAGACTGCCGTTTTTACTAAAGAGAAGCTTAGCATCTGGGTTCTCCTCCAGAGGGCTGGGAATTGGATATGCATGACACAAGTAAATATGATGCCATCTTAAGTGTATTTTGTGAAAATAGCTCAGCTGTTCTGTTTGCTCTCATTGTAGCTTGGCTCTCTGTATTTCCTTATGCTTCTTATCCAGTTCTGCTTTCAGAAAGGCATTCACTTGAGTTAAGAAAATACAAGTTAACAGCAGCCAAGTGATAGCTTCGTTCTCAGGTTTCTGCCCACAATCTGTCCCCCAGTCTACTCTCTCTGCTCCACATTGCTTTACATTGGGGTGGGGAACCCCAGGTCCATGGACCAAATGCAATCCCCTGAGACTCTTCCCCAGGCCACGCCTTATCCCAAGGGTAGCCCTGCTCTGTGTACTCCTCAACTGCTTTTGTCTGGCTGGAAAATGTCACTGAACTGCAATAATGCCTCTTACTTGCCAGGACAGAAGATAAAAAGATGTGGATGGTGGGAGTTTGTAGAAGCTTCTGGCTTTGGTGTGGCTGCAATGTACTCTACTGTACAAAAGTTAAGAGTCATATCCTTTGCTCCACCCACTTTTGCATCTGGCCCTGGCCCTGCCCACCACTGACACATGGCCCTTGGTCTGGAAAAGGTTTCCCACCCCTGGCTGCATCAACTGTATCTCAATATGCAGCACCACAATTTGTACGCCTCCGTGATGGAGCGGCTCACAGGCTTCTTGAGGAAATGAAACAGAAAGGAATTCCCTTTCCCTGCTTGATCGCAGTGATCCTCATAAAACTTCCAGATATCAAGTCTCACAAACCTATTTGGATATGATTAAGTACAGAATACACACTTGTCTTAGCATCTGCTGAGAAACAAGATTAACTTTAGATCTAAACTTCAGACTAAAAACAAGCCTTTGGTGCTGCTTTAACAGGAGATACACAACCCAAGCCTAAGGATCCAGAAACTGAAAAATGCTCTAGGCCCCTTGGGCACTCCTCAAAGGCAGGCACAGCTGAGAATTCACTAAGATCTAAAGTGCAAAAGCACAAGCACCATTTAGGAAACAGCAAACTGGTTCCTAGGCTGCTCTAAAATATTCAACCCGCAGGACCAAATTCCTCTTGTCATTTACAAAGCTGTTATATAAATGGCACAAGGACACAGCAGAGAGAGAAAAACACCAATCCAGATAAAGTGCTACTCATTTCACAGTGCTGGCCTTAACTTTGGCACCCTTGTCAAAACTATTTAAACGGGCCTCACACTTGGCCAAAAGCCCACTGGAATATTCGAGCTGGTGGCAGGACTGTGTTTGACCCTTTTCCTAGTCCGTTCTCACCTTCCCATAGTATCAGATCTCTCTCACAGCAGTCCCAAGAAGCACCATGTATGCCAAGTAGCTCTGAGAACAACAGAAAGGCCATTCCATCTACTGCAGCAGCAAGAATAATACTGCTCCCACTACGAAGCACTGCACCAGGCAGCCACCAAGCATTACTTAGTGCAGAATTCCCCAAACTGATGGCCTTCAGTGCCCTCATCATCTTTAACCATTTGCTACATTGGCTGGTGCTCATGGGAGCTGGAGCCCAACAACACCTGGAGGATAATAGGCTGGGAATATGATCAGCCCTGCCAGTTCAGGTTCATCATGCCCCAGGCAAAGCAACAACCACTGCAATTGGGAAACAAGAGGCTTATCAAATTTGTTTACTCAATGCATCCCATACGGTGCTAAAACAGAAACCCTATGCCTTTTCATCTTTTTGGAGATACAAGTAGAAAGATCCTTAGAAATATGAGGCAGGTTAATAACAGCCTATTTCTAGGGAGCACTATGTCCAGTTCAAGGTGCCACATTTTAAGAAGCATTTTGATGAACAGGTGCATGTCCAGAGGAGAAGGATCACAGATCCTCCAAGTGTCCCTATTTTCCAGGGATGTCCCTGATATAGAGAAGCCGTCCCAATTTCTGATTTGATTCCAGAATGTCCCACTTTTCCTTAAGATGTCCCTATTTTCATTGGAGAAATGTTGGAGTGTATGGAGTTATCCGACCTCCGAGCCACCTGAAGGCAATCCTGCAAAGGGAAGGGTTTATTTAATGTTTAATGTTTTATTTTGTTTTTATATATGTTGGAAGCTGCCCAGCATGGCTGGGGCAACCCAGTAAGATGTGTGGGGTATAAATAGTAAAATTATCATTATGGAATGGGACGTCCCTACCTATTTTCATCGGAGAAATGTGATCAGCCTATGTGATCAGGATGGCAAGGGATCTGGAAACCAATTCCTAAAAGAAATGGTTGAAAGAGCTAGGTATGTTTCACCTGTGCAAGAGAAGATTAAGAGAAGATATTATATCTATATGCAAATATTTGAAGGGCTATTATGCAGAAGACGCTGCTCCAGAGGGAAGGGCTAAAACCAATGGGTGGAAATGGGAAGGAAGCAGATTTCAGCTAAAGATCAGGAGAAACATCCTAATGGTAAGAGCTGTTCCACAGTGGGGCAGACTTCCTCAGGTAGTGGTGGGCTCTCCTTTGTGGTGGGTTTACTTAAGCAGAGGCTAAACAGCCACCTATCATGGATGCTGTAGCTGCATCCTGAACTGAGGAAGGGATTGAAATAGATCTTTTTCAGTTCTATGATTCTGCACATGCAAAAACTGAGGCATCTTCCTCTCGACCACACCTAAAAGGACAAAACATTCTTTTATTATTATTAATCCCCAAAACTGGGAGTTCAAGAGCTGAAGGACACTTGGCAGAAACTAACGTCTGCATTCAAAACAATTTAATCAGTTTTTAACAGAGGCCGGCCTTGAAGCCAGAAACATGAAGATCACATACTGCAAATCCACCTGGTCAAACAATTGAGAGCCTCCATATTCAGAAGCAGTCCTTCCAAGTTATAACCCAGATTATACATCAGTGAGCCACATGCAACAAATAGATTTAGCTGTCAAAAGTTGTCAGCAACAAATGAACAAATTCAGTACATATATCAAGATGGCCAAGTTGAGGAGGGCACCCTAAAGTCCTCAGCCACCATGTTGAAAGTGAAAGAAAACATTTCAACCATGGTACTGTTACGCTTATTATTCTTACCCTGTAAGAAGTTATGGGGTTTATTCTGGAAGGTCACTGGGGGCTTATTTGTGTTTTGTAGCATTAGCATTATTTGCAAATAATGCAGTTGAGCACACTATTTAAGCACTCCAACAGTCACAACCCACTACTTTTGCATCATATCTCTAGGGAGACAACCAGCACCCCAAGATGCCTACAGAGTCCAAAAGAAGCTCTTTGTCTCACCTTTTTCAGTCTGACAAAAGTCACTTCCAGACCTGTTTATTGAGCATTCAAATGCTTTGTTTGCATGAAGTTAGTGGAGCTATTTACTGAACATTCATTCCTAGTTGACTGTGGCGTTGTTACCCCAGACTTTCCAGGTTATATTCCTCTCCTTACTGTGAAAAATTCAGACTTTTTTTTTTTCTAAAGTGGGCTTGTTATGCAACAGCACCTAATCCACTTTCATTGTGCAACCTGAATTTGTTGGGAAGCAGTTGTATCCCACTTGCAAAATGAAAATAGTGACAGTTCTTGCAAACTGAAGTCATCTCTCCACACAGACACTTGGGTTACATCACCCTTACCTAGGGTGCAGGGAGAGGTATATTTTCTTTTGCCCAAAGAACCCTCCAACTATTTCCTAGTCATTATGGGCCAGCTATTCAGAGGAATCAGCCAATTACCGTAACAAAAGGAAGACACTTAGCATCTCTGCTGGGATAGTTAAGCTAGCCCCCAGGTCTTCTATCCAACCCAGAGAGTTGCCTGTACTGTACAAGATAAACCCTTCTAGCTCATATGCCCAAATAAACAGGCTATAAGACCTGAGAGATGCAGGGTTAACTTCCCACTCAGTCAGGAAGCTGACCTTGGCCCAATTTCTTTTAGCCTAGCCTACCTCACAGGCGGGGGGGGGGGTGCAGAAGAGAAGAACCATATGTGCAGCCCTGAGGTCTTCGGAGGAAAGGCGCAATCAAAATGTAATAAACATATAAGATTTCCCATGATCTATAGGTGTTGTTCTGGACTAGAGGCCACATCTTGATAAAATAATTTAACAAATTTTAATGTGGGTTGTTAAACCTGAGATTAGACTAACTTTAATGCTCTTTATAGAATATTACCACTCCCCTCCTTTCTCCTCATATTCTTTCTCTCTTTTCCTTTCTTGCTTTTATCTTTGCTCTTCCTTTTTATTGTCGTTGTTATTATTGCTTTTTGTGCATTAGAAAATGGAAATAAAAACAATTACAAAAAATACCCCAGATTAGACTGAGGAAGAGGTAGGAGCAGTTGCACCATTCTGAAGAGTTTGCATAAGGACCACAGCATCCACTTCTGGGAGCGCCTTTGCCAATCTCAGAGATAATGGCCACTTCCTCTCAAGAAAAGAGAAGTGAATTGTGGTATACAGCTTCTCTGTTCACAATCCTCCTTGGTAGGAAATGAATACTAATTTGAACATGCATGGACACTAAAAAGGTATGATAACTTCTCATAAATCATTATCACATTTCCCCCTTGAATTAGCACCATGTAACAATTGTCCTTCACTACAATAGACTCCTGAATGTGTGAAAAAGTTAAATTACATGTGTGGATCAGTATCTTTTGGTGGGGAGAGGGGCTGACGAACCATTCCCCTTTCCACCAACACAAAACTCCCCCCACCATGCGACAGCTTTTCTTCTCATGGAAAAAAAGATGTAAGAACCATGCATCTTTTCCCCAAATGGGTGTGGCTGGAGGCAATTTTGAGCAGAAAATTGCAGGAAGCTAGATCTGCCCCTCCCACAAGCCGCTTCCCTCCATATGTAGGAAGAAAAAGACAGTATCCCCATATTTCCAAAGGGGGGGGGGAGCAGGCCAGGGGAGGGATCAATTCCAAGTGGCAGGAGAAGAAAGAATTAAGCCCTCTCCACTTTGAGGGGGGGCACGCTTTGCCTCTCAGTTGCATCCAAGGCTGTTTTTCTTATAATTTTCAAAACATGGTCAGAAGACTGTTCCAGTTTGGTTCAAAACAAGTTTCTTCAAGTTATCTCTCTGAGTTTTCCCTTCCAAAGATAACCTCTGAAACGGGCTCCCCATTTAACTGTCACTGTTCCTGTTTCTTAAATAAGGTTCTCAATTATACATTAAAGAACGATCAGAGGCAAAGTCCACCTTTAGGCTCTATTTGGCAGCTCCTACCTGATCTCTCTTGCCTGCAACATCCCAACACCAGCAGAGACAGAGACTCAGCCTTGGTATCAAAGTTACTCCCTGAGCTTCCAGGCCTGGGAGGGCAAGTGGCAGGGAGCAGAAAGCTTTCATCTGAAAATTACACCCTGCTAACCTCCTCGGGAGAATGTTCAGGCTGTGAAACCCACACTGCAAATTACACAAATAATGCAACAAGCTGAGAAGCGGGCAGGCGGCAGGCAAATCACAGCCAACTGGCAACCAGACAGCGCACTGGGGAACTGGAAATTTAATCAAGCATTTGCAGAGAATGGCTACTCAGCCATGAAATGGAAAACGAAGATTACCTGGTATTACCAACGTGGCTACTGCCCACAGCAGAGCAACCAGAAGAAACAATGCAAGGGGGGGAAATAGATCCAAGTTCTGGCAATTTGCAAGTTCTTTAAGCCTGTGCATCTTGCTTCTCCCAGAACTGCATGGAAACAAACTCACTTGCCATCCTCAGCCACAACCCCAGATCATCAAATCCTGTTACTTCTTTTGCAACCACTGCTCCCAAGCTTTCTCTGAACATTTTGCCACTAAGTCTCCTGCCACCTTCTTCCACTTCTCAGCATAGTTGGAAGAGGAAATGCATGAATGTACCGTACACTATATGCTCTACAACAGCATCAATCTGAATTGGAGGGTTTTCAACGCAATCCTAACAGTGGTCTAAAGGTAAAGGTACGGGCCAGTCTTGACAGACTCTAGGGTTGTGCACCCATCTCACTCAAGAGGCCGGGGGCCAGCGCTGTCCAGAGACACTTCCGGGTCACATGGCCAGCGTGACAAAGCTGCATCTGGCGAGCCAGAGCCGCACACGGAAACGCCGTTTACCTTCCCGCTAGTAAGCGGTCCCTATTTATCTACTTGCACCCGGGTGTGCTTTCGAACTGCTAGGTTGGCAGGCGCTGGGACCGAACAACGGGAGCGCACCCCGCCACGGGGATTCAAACCGCCGACCTTTCGATCGGCAAGCCCTAGGCGCTGAGGCTTTTACCCACAGCGCCACCCGCGTCCCAACAGTGGTCTGCTCAGAAGTAAATCCTATTGAATTCAGTAGGGCTTACAACCCCCAAGTAAAGGGATTAGGATTGCAGCCATCCCTAGGGCTTAGCCCAGCAACACATGATGCAAACAAAAACATGCAGCACCTGATCATAGGCAGAGTGCTGTTCACAGTGGTTGAGCAGTAACATACATGTATAGATATAAACACACACTGAGATTGTCTCTCCTTATGGAATCAAGAACTGCCTCCATTGAACTTCAGAGGCAAAAAGTTTTTCTAACTCACAGGTGGTAGAGGGGCAGGGAAGCAATGGCTGCCACTGCAGCTACAGGACGCATCCTACTCAGCACTCAAATGAGTGTCCAAAATCCTGATCTGGAAACTGTACCATGCTCTCCTCCCACTACCATCACATGCTCGGAAAGATTCCAGGAAAGGGAATATTTGGAGTAGGAGGAAGAGAGAGGTTCCCATATTATAGTACTGTATTCCACTAACACTAAGCAAAATAAAAATAAGCCATTAAAGAAATTAAACAAGGTTGTGAGTGTCCAGGACATCCATTCTAGGAAATTCAAGATTAAGAGCTCTCTGAACCACTGTCATTCCCAAGTTAGGAAGTGACTGGCTCAAGCTGCCTATAACATTCTTACTCATCAAGGGGGTCTGATGAAAAGAAGAGGGTTCAGAGCGGGAAGAGTCTGGGATGGACTTCGGGAATATTAGCCTCAGGCCTTTTATAGTCTCACAAAGGGGAGCATCTTAAGACACTATGCAGAGCTTCTCATCCTCCAAAATGTGGCAAACCAGTACTTCTGCCTTTATGGGGCCCTCCTGCTCATTCTGCTGAACAGTGGCCCCAAAGTCCCATGCTGATGGCACCTTGGGCCCTGGAAAGATTCCCCCGTTTGTTTTCCTCCCACGGGGAGCCCAGAAAGTGAGTTGGGAGACAGATCTCAAAGCATACACGGCAGGCACACCATCCCGAAGTATCTCCGAGTCTAGAGGAAGAAGAGTGAGAGGTAGAGAGAGCTCCAGCCTTTCTCCATGTAGGGACAACTTATCAAGAAAAGGGGGAAAGATTCAGGGGTGGAGGAGCTTATATTTTCCCCAGCAAAGGACGACGGAGCGTCCCCAACCCCACACCCTCTCAAACCATGTAGGAAAAGAGCGAGGAGGAGGAGGAAGCAGCAGCAGGGACCCCGTCTCGCCCACTTTCCCTCAGGGTGCCCCGTGCGCCCAAGACTGTCTCAAAAAGGAGAAAGGGAGGGGGGGGATAAGCCGTTCGCCGCCAGCGCGCCCTCCCCCAGCGCCTCGCACTTACATGGCTGCTAGTTGAGTCCTCGTCGTCGGTCATCCGCCCCGTCCGTATCCGGACGCCGCTCCGCAGCTTGCCTGGCCAGCCACCCACCCGAGGCGCACGGCAACAAGACGGGGAGGAGCCGGCGCGGGACGAAGCGTCGGGCCGAGCGCGGGGAGGCGGGGCGCAGCGTCTCCCACCGGGAAAGCGGGAGGAACAAGAGGAGGAGGAGAAAGAGAGAGAACTTCGCTTGGAGGGCGGCGTTTCCCTCGCTATAACGCCGAGCGGGGAACTCGGCGGCGCCGGAGCCACCCGACCCGCACTTCCCCTTACAGTCATCAATCATCCTTCCAGACGTTACGCCTGTAGGGGGCGGGGATGTGCCTCTTGGGGTTAACGCTTCCAAAAGTTGTGTCGAGGGTTTTAGCGGGGGGGGGGCGCAGCGGAAGTGAACATTTTCCTCCCCCCACCCACCCCCGTGTAAGCATACCGTCTGCACAAGGGTTATCATATAAGTGCTTTCACGGCAGTACTTGCCATTAGAATATGAAAAGCTCATTTCTTCTCCTTTGCTAGAATTCTGTCCTCTTCCTGCTCGCGTCAACAACATTCACACGTGCACACAGACTTACGGTTTTAGAGCTAACGCGTCAAAGCATCCATTTGTTTTGCTATCCTAAGAAAAAGAGCTGATGGAGCCACCGCGGTGACGTCTCCTCCTCCTGTTGAGACCCGTTTCCATTAGACAGCATGAATGCCTCCTCCTTACAGGTGTCATATTTTAATTGTAAGTTCACCGGTTGATCTGCTTTGTATTGTTTTTCTTCCGCATATTGTTGACTGCGAGTAGCTTTGAGGGCCACTGCAGAAATGCTGCCATAAAAGCTTCGGCTCAAGAGCGTTAGAAGGGACCAGTGAGGCCACATACTCCATCCCTGCTCAGTGCAGGAGCTGCAATGCAAGATGCAACTACAACACCGTTGACAGTAGGCCACCCAGCCTCTGCTTAAATGCCACCAGCATAGCAGAGCCCACCGCTTCTTGAAGCAGCCCCTTGTACTGCCAGGCAGCTCATACTCCTAAGTTTCTCCCTAATGTTTAGTTGAAATCTGCTTCCCATTAGTTTTAGCCCTGATTTCTGGAGTGACATTCTCAACAGCTTTTCCAATATATTTGAGAACCGATATGTTATTACAGTATGTAATTATTGATGGACAATATATTTTTAAGCATAGCAATCATATGAATGCTCAAGCCCAGGGGTCGGCAACCTAAGGCCTATGGGCCACAAGCGGCCTACGGGGTCGTTTAACCAGCCCATGAGCCGCCCTCGAACCGAGCTGCCCGCTTGGCGAGTCCTGCGCACTGCGCTAAAACCACTCACTTCCGCAGCGCTGAAAATAGTGTCTGCACATGCGCAGACGCTGAAAATCATGGGCGTGCGCACGCAATCCAGCCCATGGAGTGATCTCCGCTGGAGTGAACCGGCCCAGAGGTAAACCTTGCTGCCCCCTGCTCAAGCCACTTCATATGGAAAAACCTGCAACATGCAATAGGTCAAAAACGTTGACAACCGAGGCCAGGACTGAGATTTGGCCCTTACTCTAACTCTCTTCATTTAATTCAGGCACAGGAGACCCCCTTACAGCTGGCAAAAAAATTAATGTTCACATCCGGAATGTAATTGCCTTGCAATCCCTGTACCCTCCAAGCCTGGAAAGTTGTGGCACCTTTGAGGGCCAGAGCTTTACACAGGCTCCTGCTTGTCATGGGTTTTCCCCTATGAGGATAAATACACACCTCTCTCTCTCATCCTTGCTACATGTTTCTATTTACAGAACAAGTCTCCAAGGGCTTGGCTTTGTTGTTCTTGCAGCTCTTTGCTGCTGCAGTTTCCATGCTTCCACCCGCCTCCAACCAGCAGGTCTCCCACACATTGAGGAGGGGAGGAGGAGCTGCTCCCATTGGACAACAGCCCAGTAGGAGCTTGGCTTGATTAGCTGGTTATGGTGTCAGTATTTCATTTTGATTGACGGCAGATGTCCAACATTTGAGCCAAGCTGCAAAGACCGTTGCTACAGCGCTGGAGCACAAAGAGAGACATTGTGAGCATCTTGAGTTGATAATTCCTATGAAACTCATGCCCCGGCTATATAGATCAAGAATATGGTCTTTCTTTGGGGTGGGCTGAGAACCCAAGAAAGGCCACCTCGGTCTACACCCACATGTGCTTTCCCATATTAACTCATTGCAAGTCACAGCAAACAAAGAAGATGACCCCTCAAAGGGCAGCTGAGAGCGGTGGAAAGGGGGATAAACAATAAAACTGCCAATATCAAAATGCCATTATACAAATCTATGGTGGGACCGTGCTTTGAATGCCTCCACAGTCGGAGGCAGTATGCTTCTGAATACCAGTTGCCAGGAATCACATGTGCAGAGGAACACAGGTATTAATTGTGGACTTCCAATAGGCACTGCAAAAACAAGATGCTGGATTTCCCAGGCCTTTGGACTAATCCAGCAGGGCCATGACAATTTTTGTCCCAGGCTTTTTCGACTTGTCTACCCATGTACTATCTGAAACAAACAAGGCGCATTGGTTGACAGATGTGATTGTTTTTGCCCCACTATTAAATTCAGAAGTACAGTTCCTAATACACTTATCTAATTCTTTTTTTAAAAAAAAAAAATCATCTAAATGGTGGCAATCATCACGTTTTGCGGTAGTAAATAAGCAAGCATGCAAGTACAGTAGGTTGAAAGGAATGGCTGCTAACCATGACACCCATACATTTCTACAGTATCAGACACAGTACGACTCTTGGCACCAGTCACTGTGATCCAGCAGAAGAGGGCACTTCTACTCACATTCTTGTGTTTGGGAACTGATTGCTGGACTTTAGTCTCATCTAGCAGGACTCTTACTTTCTTAACACAGTAAGTAAGTAGTTGCTAGCCTCTTATTGTGCTTAGTTTTGTTTTCATGCAGGCTGTAGGCTAGCTGGCTGTTACTCCTCTGGGAAAGCAGACATTCCTTCAGCAGGGAGGACTCTTTCTGCCCACACTGTCAAACACATGCTGCTCTTGTTGTGTCCTCTTTGTGTCCTCCAGCTCCTTTATAATCCCCATTCCTGCAATAGGATGAGTCATGTTAGCTTTCTTGCTCTCTGTGGTCATTTTAATGCTCAGTAGGCATCCAGATGTATTTAATACATCTATTAAATAAGCTTCCAAGGAGGAAAAATATAAAACTCACTGCAAAATGCTACATTATTTTATCATTTCTCATAATTATTGTGTAATTCATAATACTCTGTCACAAGTCTATCAAGGCCAATTCTTCTCGCTCTCAGTGTTTCCATCAACATAGTTTACATACCAATTTAACTTAAATACAACACATGGTCACATTGCATTCAGTTCAGTTAGAATACAAGATAGATAGATGACTATACAGTACATATAATGCAAATATTACGCTGCCTGTCTAACTGTGTATTTGAAATTAGTAGGACTGATTCATTCCTGGGGGTGGGGATGTTTAGGACTGGGCTGTAACATTCATCAGTTCCCAGACATAATTGCAAGATCTTTCAAGACCACCTGTGTTTGCTGATAAAATTTCAGCAAAAGGCAAACATGGTAGATGTCTTAAGAGATTAACTCATTCTTTCCAACTTATCTGCAAGTGAGGTCAATGCAGTTCCAGAGCATTTCCCTTCAGGTTTACCCAGGTTGTTCTTTGGAGTGGAGAGACTAGGTTTCTTGAGTGCACTTTCTTTAGAGAATCTCTCTGAAATCTACTGAATCTAAGATACTGACAAAAATGCATGACCTAGCTGTATCCTGTGTTCGAGGTGTGGGCCGCATACAGACCATATATTTAAAGCATATTTTCCCCAAAGCATCATGGGAACTGTAGTTTATCCCTCACAACACCCTTAAACCACAGTTCCCAGGATGCTTTGGAGAAACTAATGTGTTAAAGCATGTATTGTTTGCGTGCGGCTTTAGTTGCAAGAAGAAGAATCAAGCCCAAAACACTGCATGTTACCAACCCTTGGAAGTCTCACTCAGCCTTAAATTGGTGGCTTGAACTTCCTTGGTAAAGCAGGAAACATACTTTGCACATCAGAGATAATTTCCTTTGCTGCTATACTTTGCCACATTGCACTGAAGACAATACCAACAATTATGGTAGGATTACTACAATGTAGTCTTCATTCATCGGAGTTTCTCAAGTTTCCTGTCATCTCAAGCTCTGTCCTGTTACTGCTGGACCACATTCCTAGGTTCTACCTAAGCATCAGATTTTTGTCTTTTTAAAGAGTTGACCGGCCCATGGCATCCCAGGGCTCTACCTCATGACACCACTAAATGCTATCCCATGCGTCAGGTAGAATGGCTACTTATCCATAAAAACTAAAAAAAAGACAAAAGACTGCCCAGATTTATATGTGCTGGTTTACATGTATAATTGCAAATTTAGAAATAATTACTAAAATAAATACATCTCACCATAGGAAGGAAGACTGGCCACCTGTCATGGATGCTTTAGCTGAGATTACTGCATTGCATGGGGCTGGACTAGATGACCCTTGGGTCCCTTCCAACTCTATGAGTCTATAATTCTATTATTCTACCGATCAGAAGATTTGTATGTCTGCTTAGTGTGCTGTCTATGTGTTGTTAATGGGCAGTTTCAAGGCCCCCGTTGTCCAGGATTTTCTTTGCAGTGGACTTGGACTAAACAGCCCTTCAAACTGAGGACTGTTCTCTGTGAAGTTGGAACACATGGCTACCTAAACCTCGGGCTTTAGAATGGCAGAGACCTGTCAGACCTTAACACTGCATTGTGGACATGAGAACTTCACTGCAGTTACTGAAGTCACAGATCCAACCAGCGGCCCCTCCAGATCTACAGAGTGTTTCTAATAGTGCTAAGATTCAGAAGAAGTAGAGAGAAACATGCCCATTTCAGTGAATGAGGGGTTCAGGAGGTTGCCTGTATTGCATGTGTTGGCTAGGTCATTCCTCCAGGAATGTCTCTTCTTTGAACTCCGTTATAAGCACTTGGCAGCTGAGGCATTGGGATTGCAGCTGTTCCCTAGGGCAGAGAGCTTCAGAAGGAGCAAGGACACTGTGCAGAGAAATGTTCCATCAATAAACAAGACTCTGCCAGGAAGTCATGCTAGAACAACACAAGGCCAATTTATCTAGAAAGAAGACGGCGCATCACTGAACATTCAGAGACACACTCACAGGCCTATCTCCTCAGCCCCTTAGCTGGCCATAGTTGCTCTCTCTCACCATCTCCCCGCCATGAGTGACATAAACAGCTGGGCCCACTGGCTCTGCCAGCAGTTGATTAGCCAGCGAGTGTATCATTTTGTGTATTCAGAAGTGCAGCCTTGTGCTTCGGGTGTGGTGTGTGTCAGTGGTGCCATCAGGGCAGGACTTTGGGGAAGAAGTCCAGGGCTCCACTCAACAAAACTAAACCTTGCAAAAACACAAAGTATGCAAGCTAACGTGGTTTGGTCCAAGTACTGCTGAAATGCTGGCAGGGAGGAGGCAGAAACACAGGCCTACTTTGGCTCACATCACCTGGAGCACTTCAGAGCCCAGCTGGGATGAACTAACTACGTGTGGAATGCGTTATATGCTAGGCCAGGCAGCTTCCAGGAGACAAAACCCAACACATTTTGGTGCCCAGCAGCTTTTGGCATGAGCAATATTGTAGAAGAGAAAACATATGAGATTTATGAAAGCTGGATAACAGCTGGACAGATGGGCAGCTTCCTGTAATAGAAGGAAGCACAGCCAAGAGGAATGAGACTGAGCAACTGGGACAGGAATTGAGGTGATGGGCAAAAACTAGAATGGGAAATTATGCAATACTAAAAAAGAATCACCAAAAGAAGAGTGCAGAAGAGGACAGAGATTTGCATAATAGGTACATTTGCTAATTCATATGTATAGATGCAAATTTAGTAATAGTTACTATAATTTAAATAGAAATAAAATACATAATCACCATGGTGGGGGAGACTTTGACCAGGTGATCTGTGTCTGCCCAGACTGCTGTCCAAGTGCTAACTATGGGTAACTTCAAGGCCATCCTGCTCCCTCTTTCTAGGGTTCTTATATTTCAACTGGACTTGGACTGAAGAGTAAGCTTTTGAGTTTTCCAGAACTCTTCAACAGGCTAGGTGGGGAGAGGAAAATCGGCTAATATTGAAACCATGGAGCCTGTGACTAATAGCAGACTCCATGGGTGATACTTAAAGTTAGTGATACTTAGAGTAGACCTACTGAACTCAGTAGACTGAAGTAACTTGTCAATTTATTTCCCTAGGTCTCTCTATCACCTCATGGCTCCCACATCAGGCAGTTTCATTCCTTACCCCCATCTAATCATTGGATTGTTTAGCAAAAACCCCAAAATATCTGCAGAATTCTTTCAACACCTGCAGGCTACTTTTGTAATGTTTTGATAGGTATGTGGGTTTTGGAATGAAATTAAATGACTGCCATCATCACATTTTGTTTGTTGAGCTTTAATTGCACAAACCTAAATTTCTGGTATGCACATGAATCGCTCCTGCAAAATATAGTGACAGTCTGGAGGCACCCAAAAACAGTTGAGTGAGTAAAAGCAACCGCCCTTTCCTGAGGAAGCCACCACCAGGCTGGTCTGTGCAGTGTTATTGCAGCTGCTGCCACCTGGTGCTCAATAACAGTACTACTCAAGATGAAATAGATTTCACAAAACCAACTACAGTGGTACCTCGGGTTAAGTACTTAATTCGTTCTGGAGGTCCGTTCTTAACCTGAAGCACCATTTTAGCTAATGGGGCCTCCACCTGCTGCCGCGCCGCCGGAGCCCGATTTCTGTTCTTATCCTGAAGCAAAGTTCTTAACCTGAAGTACTATTTCTGGGTTAGCGGAGTCTGTTACCTGAAGCGTATGTAACCTGAAGCGTATGTAACCCGAGGTACCACTGTAAGGCAGAAAAAATGGTTTGGGCTGATTTTCCTCTGAGTTTGATCTCACTTGCTTCCCTCACAGAATGCAATTGTTAATTTACACCTGTCAGTTCAAGCCACTTTGCACTTGTCTCAGGTGTCTTTATTAGATTAGTCATAGTCCTTCAGTGGAAAAGCAACCACATGAACCCACACAATAATACAAGACAAATCACAAACCAAATAAAACAAAGTTATACCCTTTTCACATTTCTGCTCCCAAAGAGATAGTCATGTTAGTCTGTAGCAGCCAAAAGAACAAAGAGTTCTTGCTGTGGCACCTTAAAGGCAAAGGCAATTAATTTTTACTCAAGAGTATACAGTTAATAAGGGGACGCGGGTGGCGCTGTGGGTAAATCCTCAGCACCTAGGGCTTGCCAATCGCATGGTCGGTGGTTCGAATCCCCGCAGCGGGGTAAGCTCCCGACTGCGGTCCCAGCTCCTGCCCACCTAGCAGTTCGAAAGCACCCCTAAAGTGCAAGTAGATAAATAGGTACCGCTTTCTAGCGGGAAGGTAAACGGCGTTTCCGTGTGCTGCACTGGTGCGGCTCGCCAGAGCAGCTTCGTCACGCTGGCCACGTGACCTGGAAGTGTCTCCGGACAGCGCTGGCCCCGGCCTCTTAAGTGAGATGGGCACACAACCCTAGAGTCGGACACGACTGGCCCGTACAGGCAGGGGTACCTTTACCTTTATACAGTTAATAATGCCCATTGCTTTCAATGGGTCTACTCCAAGTATGACTAAGGTTGGATACAACCCAAAGAGACTGCGTACATATTGCCATTTACTCTGGCTCTGGTGCACTCCCATTGCTTGTGTCTGAAACCAAGTACTGTACCCATGATGTTAGCCATAATCCACATGTATGTAGTAGTTTGAGAAATACTCTCTTTGGATGTATTTCCCCCTCAAACCAGTTTCCATCTGATTTGGAAATGCAAGACACAAATAAGTTGAGGTGCATACTATTCAGACAGCTGTGGTGCATGCGCAGGTGAAAGTGCATGCACAGATGACAGCTGCCTTGAATAGGAGTATTGGTTTTTTTGTTTTGCAGGCACAGGGAAACAAAACAGGTAATGTGCATCGGATGACGACACCCCTACTCTTAAGATGCATCTACAACTCCTCAGATTCCTCTATCTATAGAATTACATTGTGAGAATGAGCTGATCTTAGTGAATAACAGGAAGCAAAGACCCCATTGTTTCTCTGCAGCATTGTATGTTTGCTTTCATACATCCAAAGCTGACCACAGTTAGACACATGATACAGTATTGGATTAAATGCTCCTTGGTCCGGTGCTACCAGGCTTTTTCTACGCTTTAAACAAAAATATAAGTTGGAGAAAACCAAAAGCCCTTTTAGTTTAACTCTGTAGAACAGAGGTAGTCAAAACAGTACTCTCCAAATTTCTGGACTACAACTCCCACCAGCCTCAGGGAGCAGAACCAATGATAGAGAATGATGGGAGCTGTAGTCGAAAACATCTGGAAGGCACCACGTTGCCTATCCCTGCTCTAGAACATAAGAAACTGCCCTATGCATCAGCCAAGATCAGTATCATCTGCATTTACTATCTGCAGCTCTCTGGGGTCTCAGACAAAATTATTTCCTATATGTCACTCGAGATTACAGAGAATAAACTCGGGGCCTTCTGTAGGCAAAGCATGTGCTCTACCACAGAGCTGCACCCCTTTCTTATAACTATGGCAGAAACAGTGAGCAGTCCACCAGCTCTACAAAAAAGAATTCAGAACATAATGTTCCATCACAAGCAGAGAACAGACTAGCCGTGACAGAAAGATACATTTGCAGCAAATAGTTCAAGGTATCTCATGTGAGCAAACAAAGCATCATGCTGAAAGGAAGAACAGAAAGAAACAACAGGTCCAAACACTTAAGGAGAGGAAATTATCAGTATGTAGCTCTGAAGTCTTATTGTCAGGCAGAAGTAGTCAGACTCGTGGGGTGGTGGGGAGATAGCCCAGCTTACCTCATACCCCTTCCCATTAGGTCCCATATTCCAGGAGAAAGAAATATTTACCAACCCCATAGCTGTGTTTGTACCTGGAGGTTGGGGGGGGGGCTTCCTAGGTCCATATGCCAGTGGTGGGTATGGCCTGAGGCATTCGTGGGTAGAGCAGCTGCAATGACTCTTACCTTTCTATGATAAAATGCTTCCACACACACCTCTCTCTATCCAGGTACGCTTGATGTATTATCACAGGACGCCTTCAGGTAAAAGGACCCAAGGAGGATGCAGAGAAGGGCTAGAAAGGTGTATGGCCTGGGGAGATTTCCAAGACTCTTCCAGGTAGCCTGAGATTCCCCATCCTTGCCCTATTCCTTCCTATTTGCTTCTCCAAAATTCTCCCCCTCCTCACTCCATCCACCCCAGCCTGCTTATAAACCACCTGGAAGAGTCTGGAAGCTCAACTGCAGGCTATTCAAACTGATTGCTAGTCAGGTTACTCACAAGTAAGCAGCTAGCCTAACAGTTTTTAAGTGTTGTTTTAATGGTTGCTATTCTTGTGCTTATCTAGACACAGATGATTATGAAGACTATGAAGAAGAAATAAACATAACAAACCCATCCAAGCTAAGAATAAAATTGCTTCCTTACTCCAAAATATATGTATCTCCCCAAACATATTTTATTTATTTATTTAGTCCATTTCAATTCAATGTCAACCTTCATCCTTAGATTCCTGTCAGTTTACAAACTGCCATTTTATTGCAAGTTTACAGTGCCACATTCACATGCAAGAGGAAAGGAATGCCATAGCTAAATTCCCACTGGAGAAAAAGCCCTATTCAAGGTCACCACCACACACTGAGCAACACTAAATGGACAACAAAAGCCTTGCCTTGAGACCTTGAGGCATGGACAGGTTGATATAAGAATATGCCCATCCTATGTGCTAAAATGCTAGATAGCTGCATCTGCCCTGCATATTGTTGGCTATTTTAAGACTTTGTAATTGCCATCAATGGCTGCAAGAAGACAATCTGTTTTCGCCCAAAGATAGCTGGTTGCACTAAGCTATTCAGGCACAGTTTGTTTTTCCAACAGGAGGCAACAGGAAAGTATCCAGGACGTGGGGTGGCGTGGTGATGGAGCAGGAGCCAAAAGAGATATTTTGGTTATGGAAGAGGGTAAGAACAACATACGAGCAGGAGGAACTGCCACCTCATTGATCAAATAGGTGGCCAGGATAAAAGGAGTGATTAGTTTCACTGCCTTTTGCTTGTTAAC
This sequence comes from Podarcis muralis, assembly GCF_964188315.1. Lineage (NCBI taxonomy): Eukaryota > Metazoa > Chordata > Lepidosauria > Squamata > Lacertidae > Podarcis > Podarcis muralis. The sequence goes on along the minus strand of NC_135661.1, from coordinate 45,098,748 downwards.
TAGAGCCTTTTCTCTAGACCAGGCATGTCCCAACTTCCAAGAGACTGCGATCTACTCCTCCTTAAAAAAAAAAAACTGGCAGTGATCTACCGATTGGATTGGATTGACCATACATACACATACATTGCACATACACCATCATTACCACAAAGAATCCTGGGAACTGTAGTTTGTGAAGTCTGAGGGGAACTATAGCTCTGATAGTGTGATCTACAGTTCCCAGGATTCTTTGGAAAGAAAGACCCCTAGCTGCCTTTCTGTGTAGGAACTATAATACAGGGGAGCTACATCCTGGATTGTGAGGAAGAGAATAGGTTTCTTCTTTTCCCCTTTCCTTCTTCCTGGAAGGAAAGGCTTTTTTAGCTTCGTGGCGCATATCCTCTAACTTGATCTTCCCTCTGGGAACTGGGCATGCTCAGTGGCCACGGAATGCTAGCTGTCAGTGTAATGGTGGGAAGATGCAGAATGGAGAGGGAAAGGGAGTGGCGTATGCAAAAGACAAGCACTCAGTCCTGCAATGTACATTCCACTTACTATAAGCCATTAGTAGCTTTTGCAGGCCAATTCCCTCCTTTTGTTTCCCCCCACAACCTCCAATTTCATCCTCCCCACTCAACTGACATGTCAGCATTTGTATGTTTCATTGTAGCTTGGCAGTCCCTTGAATATGTAAGAAATGCCTACCATACATGTGAGTGGCCCTGTTTTGCTTCAGATTGGTGGGAGTGGACACTTTAGCACCAGGGTTTGCTATCATCATCATCTTGCTATTGGTATTTGCTTTCATCTCCCATTTGCAACTGCTGTTCCTCCTTTTAATTTGGCAGTTGTTGTTTTTTAACCAGCTTGCCTTTATTGTTGTTTCATTAAAAAAAAATGTGCTGTGTACGTATTTCGTTTCACTTCACATATTTATACATTTTTTTGTCAATCAGCTTCATGTTTCATTTGATAAAAGATGGGAAAACACGTAGATAGCTAGTTGTTATTAGCTGGGATTTTGCTGTGCGTGGCTCAAGGGGTCTGAGCCCTGGATAGTTTGCAATGAGCCCCAAACTTTGGTAATAGGAGGCTGGGCATACTGCAAAGTGCAGTGCTGGTGAGATCCCAGTCACCAAAGGCATTTATACATGTACATTAGCATATGCCAATTTGTGCCATGGGTCTGTAGCCTAGCTCCTGCTAAGCACTGGCGGAGGAAGAGGAATGCAGGGGAAGTGCACTGCCCCCCCCCCCCCGCAGCGTGATCCCAGTGGGGTGCCATTGTGGCTGCCCCCCCCGCCCGTGCTGGGTGCCACGCCCCCAGGATGCACACCACACCCAGGGATGCGTGCCAGCCCCGCCCCCACCTGCTCTCCGGTGCCGGAGCATGAAGCTCCACCACTGCTGCTAAGTAACTTGCACTGCCCCTGTTATTAATTAATTTATTATCATTTATTTATTGCATTTCTGTATCCCACTTTTCCTCCAAGGAGCTCAAGGAGGCAGACATGGTTTTCCTCCTCACCTTTTTATCCTCACAACAACCCTGTGAAGGAGGTTAGGCTGGGAGTGAGGGATTGGCCCAAGGTCACCCAGTAAGCTTCATGGCTAAGTGGGGATTTGAACCCTGGTCTCCCAGGTCTTAATCCAACACACTAACAGCTACAATGCCTTTCTACATTAAATTAAGATTAATTTGAGTCAGGTCTCATGATATTAGCCAGATGAGTGCCAAGGTTCAGGCTTGTAAGTTGGGGGTTGCCATAGTGTTGTATGTAGCTGCCCATGTGCCTACAGAGGACTTCCTGGCTTTCCTCCTCCCTGCTGAAATGAGGCTTGAGGCTGTTGTAGCCTGTATAGTAAGTTACAGTGTTCTTGGTTGCCATGTGTGTGTGTGTTTGCAAATTGTGCCCGTGGACCCAATAAGGCTGCTAACCCTCCTCACACATTAAAAACCAGGCAACTCTGATCATGTGCAATGTTTCTTTTCCTCAGTGCACTTTTTTCAGGGCTTAGGTTTCACACAAGAGCACAACCCTGAAAAAAGCACATCTTTGGGGGCCACAATCTCACGTGGGTCACACGACTTGCGCAGAAGGACGTTCCCGGAAGAAACACATCTTGGTTTTTCGCCTCGCATGTTAGAAGGTATGCATTTTGAAGGTCATCCCTGCTCTACACGTTTAGGATTATCATGCAAAAACTGTCATATAATCAAGGCCAGTAGGACTACAAGCATCTATCTTGTTAGAAACTAGTAATTGCTTATTCACTTGGATTTTATTTTTTAACCTAATCCAGTCCCCAGAGCTGCAGGCAGATAACAATACAGTGGTACCTCGGGTTACATACGCTTCAGGTTACATACGCTTCAGGTTACACACTCCACTAAGCCAGAAATAGTGCTTCAGGTTAAGAACTTTGTTTCAGGTTAAGAACAGAAATCGGGTTCCGGCGGCGTGGCGGCAGCAGGAGGCCCCATTAGCTAAAGTGGTGCTTCAGGTTAAGAACAGTTTCAGGTTAAGTACGGTCCTCCGGAATGAATTAAGTACTTAACCTGAGGTACCACTGTATATTAAAAACACACATACAGCACCCTTTTCAATAGGAATGGAAACAGGCCAAACATATCTAGAGTCAATCAAAAGCACAACTGTGTGACATACTTTTGGAGAAGAAGCAATGGCATATCAAGCTGCAATCTGAGAGCATGGTGTATCTCAATCCTCACAGGATCAATCCCCCTTGGGCAAAATGTACTCTTAAACCAACAGAACAAGTAGCCCATCATATTAGGCTAATGGATTGAGGTTTATTCTGTTTTCATGTTGACATAGGATGTACCACTGCATGAACTCTTAACGCCACCCCCTCCCTGAATGCCTGGCCTGCTATTATTTCTAGTGTGTTTGAAATTATGTGCGTGTAGGGAAAGCAAGTGAAGTGGGAATGTCTATCTCACTTTTCCTCTGCGCAGCTGGGCAGTGTAGAGTTAACTTTTGGGAGAGCAAGGAATTTGTTTTTTTGCTGAGGCACTTCCTCTCAGCTAACAATAATAAAAAACCCAGAAGGAGGGATACACGTGGGATCTGTGCAGCAGATAGAGGCCGGGTGACCCAGTCCAGGCCAAGAGGAAGCCTCCTGCATTATCTGCTGTTCCCATTTGGTCTCCTTGGCAAACTCTCAATTTGCAGCGGCTGCAGAAATCAAGATGTGCTTCCTTCCAAACAAGGCCAACACTCCCCAAGGCTTGTATCTGCCATGGCAACCATCCCCCCGACACACACACACACTCAATATACACATAACACATGCAATGCTATACTGGAGGCCAGATGGACACAAGTTCACACACGCTTGCATTCAATTCACAGAAAAGCCGTTTCTAAAGTGATATTCCTCCCTGCAACTGGGGTGGTCCAGACAACAGAACTTGACTGGATGGAGCAGGGTTCAAGAGCCCCATGTGTTCATGCCCAAGAGCAACCTTGGCAATCAAGTGTTCTCTCATATGTCCTAACATTTGACAAAGGAAAAAATGGGCACTGGTTTTATGTAATTAGGGAAGGCCAGCATGGGTTCTTACATGAAGGATAGTCAGAAGGTTCAGGTGAAGCTCCAAAATAAAACAGCAGAAAATAATTTTGAGGTGCTGAATTTGGTGTCTTTTCCAGGGGAAAAAATGTTTGTTACAGTTCACGGATTTGTGATGCAATTAACAAACCGGTCTATAGGACTGCTGTCATGACCCACCAAAGCATTATTAAACATATTCACAGGAATACATATTTTTACACAACCCATAATATTAAATTCCCCACATCAATTAGTTCCTTTTGACAAAGACAATACATCCCACTTCCCCAAATGCCACAATGATCAGAATTGCTCACAAATTGGTACACACTGGGAAAGTTGTGAAGTCAAGCTCCCAAACGTTAAACAGCAAGATAACCACAACGGTTATGAGTGAGATATATACCACAGTAAAAATCAAAAAGTAAAAAATATACACCAACCACCTGTACAGATGAGGAAAAATAAATATGTCCTTTATGTCCGTTAAAGAAAAATAAACTATGTCCTTTCAATAAACATCACTCTCATATATGTACATGAAGAAAATGCCCCTCAGATAGCAACATTATGAACCCCAAACTATGGCGTTAGATTTAGGACGGGTTCAAAAGTCTGTTCCACAATTGTTCCAGAGCAATTCTGTTTTACTTCACACTGTGCTCTTTAAGCTTCACTCCTATGGATACCGAGATGAAGACCCATTTGGGTGGCCCATGCCCCTGTGGTATAGGACCTATTCTTTAGCATTAGTGAGGTTTAATGACTGAGGGTTGGCACCTTCAAATCACATACTCACCAATCCCAGAGGTTCAACCCAGAGGCTAGAAATCTAGTTTAATCCTGAGTCCAGTCAGACCTTGATCAGCTGCCTTGTCTGGCCATCCGGAGCTCTTCCCTGGGCTGGGTGTGTTAGCTAAGAATTCCCTTCCCCTGATTAAACTGGGCAGGCTCAAAGAGTTTCCTTGCTTTCTGCATACTTATGACCTGCCTCTCACTTGATGCTCCACCTCCCACATAGCGGCTTCGGCTTTGACCCTGTTAATATCAAAGGGACATTTCCTGTCAGGACTGCGTAGAGTATGCCACATTTTTTAAAATCCTTTTTTTGTTCTCCCACATAAGCACATGTCCACTCCTAATACTTTGTTTCAGATTGCCCACTGCAAAGCACATCAAACGTACAGGAGCACCCATCAAGCCATAGTTTGTATGCCAGTGGCATACAAGTTAAATTTGTTACACGTAAAGGCCATGAAACATTGATAAGGAAAAATAAGAATTGCAGAGTGGATGTGATATGCCTTCTCCTGGAGTCACTTGAAGGACATAACGTCCAAGCTGTGTTGGGAGAGAGCTGGTTCATCAAGGAGCTACAACTGTGGCAGCCCTGTTTGCTCTTCACATGTTCTGTACTCTCTCCTTCCTGCCACCATGGTCAGGGGTGGAGCAAGGTGGGTGCAGTGGATGTGGTTTGCCCCAGGTGTCACCTCTGAGGGGAGGTGACAAAATGCTGTGCAGCACTCAACGTCTGCGAGAGACGCTGTGGCTTTGGTGCACGCAGGCCTCTGGCTCCCCCCCAAAATATGAAATAAAGTCAAACCATTTTTGCAGGCAAAAAACAAAAATCAATGTGGGAAGGGGTGACAAAAAATTTTCTGCACCAGGTACCACCTGACCTTGCTACACCACTGACCACAGTTACATCCTTGCTCACTGGTATATGGCTGGGAGACTACTGCTTGAAGTGATTGGACACCAGGAGGAAGGCAAGGAGGAAGGCAAGGATATGGACTCAGCTCATGCCATCCCAGTGCCTCTTTTGATCTGACAATTAAAACTGCCTCATCTCTTCCCACCCCACCCCCCCACTTATATGTACATGTACATACAGGCACATTTTAAAACAAAGTTAGCTTGGTCCAAATGTTGCAGTAAAGACACAAGCCCAGGTCAGAGCTTTGAGAGTGTCATCTGAGGGAACTGAAAGAAGGGAGGCTGATATGTACTGAAGTTCTCACCCTGGGCCAGCAGGGGGATACTGTAAATAGTTCAGGTCCACATATGCAAATAAGGGATCGAAAGTGACGTTCAGTGATTGGATAGTTACAGAAAAGGGTAACTGTTGCGTTCTAGTGGAGCTCTAGATAAGCAGGCTGGCTGAACCCTTCAGTACAGTTCAGTTCTGGCCTGTGAATAAACAAGAGCTGTTTGAAGAATCGCTGTGTCGTCTGATATGTTCACCCACAACTTAACAGAGGCAAGGATCAAAAGACAACATGGCTGCTGTGCCACTTCTGGTAGCAGAAAAATGGCCTCCTTGTCTGGTCCAGCAGAACAGCTATGTTGTTGTTGTTGTTGTTGTTGTTGTTGTTGTTGTTGTTGTTGTTGTTGTTGTTGCTGCTGCTGCTGCTGCTGCTGCTGCTGCAGTTATTCCTATATTAGAAATATAGATGAAGAAGGGCTGTTAATCCTTTAAAAAGCTATATAGTATTATAGTACCCAAAAGGAAATGGTCAAGAGATGCCAGGGCATAGGAAAATACTAGTAATTTCAGGTTTTCCCAGGGCAAGGGACATCTCTGCTCCCATTAAATTATCTGATACGGTCTCAAATGCAATAGCATAAGAACTATTGTTACTCACAATGGTGTCATCAGGGCAGAAATCTTGGAGGAAGAAGTCGAGCTCTCCGCTCAGAAAAATTAGGCCCCCAAACACAGCAGGGCTTCATTTTGAAATGAAGTAACACACATTACCATCTAAAGAAGAGCCCTCTCCCCAAGACAAACCAGTTTCCAAAATTGCCTAACAGCCCCACTAGTTTTCCACTGGGATGTGTGTTCATGTTTTCCTAAGTTCTGAAGGTGTGACATTAAGGATGGTGGGAAGCCCCTTTCTCTGTTCTAAAAACAATAGAGTCATTTCCCTCCCATGACCTCTCAGGATACAGTAATGTCAGCTGGGCCTAACTGTGAACAGCAAGTGGGGGTGGAAAGTCCCCAGTCAGAAAGCTAAGTTATTGCAAGAGAAAGAGAAACGCCAGTGTACAGCATCAGACATGTGTAAGAAGAATTTGTTCTCAACATGCAGATAGTGTGGAAAGTCAGTCTCAAAACAGCCATTGGAATACAATATTGCCCCATCCGTGCTAGAAATGATCAACGGCCAGCATACCTTTCCAACATATTAGTTCCCCCTCCTTTATTTATATCAGGGATGGGAAGCATGTGTCCCTCCAGTCAGACCTATGCAAAGCTTGTCTGAGGTCCGGAGAATCTTGTTAGAATAAAGTTATAAACTCAAACAAAAAAGTAGCTGGTCCCTGGCAGGGAGCCCCAACCAGCTTAGTCCTCCAAGGCCCAGGGCAAGTGTACCCAGCTGCCGCTGCACCCTCTGCACAAGCCTGCCTCCAGTTATTGATGGATCTCATCGGACCCAGCCAGCAAAGCCAGTACTTATAGTCTGGGATAAAGCTGGGTGGCGGTAAGGTTGGAGCTGTACAGATGCGCTGGTGGAGTCAATATGGTGCTCCCACCAATGAACCTGTGGTGTCTTGTCCTTGCCACCACCTTAATCTGGTAAATGGCAGTGATACCTCTATCAGGACCACAGCAACGTGCCACCCCACTTCACCAGCCACTCCTAGTTGTAGTCAAGCAACATATAGAGGGTCACATGTTTCCCATCCCTGATTCTTTTGAAATTGTCAGTAGGGGCTCTGTTAATGGATGGAAGGCACCAAGATGCCTAGCAGTATCTCTCATCTAACAAAACAGACAATGGTACTGTGTACTGTGTCTCTCTCTTTCTGCATACGATGTATACTACAGATCTTTTCTTGAATTAGATAGGGAGAAATGAGTAGGGGATTTTGTACTCCATATCTTGTTTCCAAAGTATCACAAGGAAAGTGGTGCAAGGAGAGCAGATACAGCTGTTGGAGAGAGTAAGCCAAAAGTATGTAGCAAGACGTTTACCCACTTACCAGGAAATATGCATCATTGAACTCTAGCATGTACGGGATTGCATTGTTAGACCTGGATGGCCTTTGAAACAGCTGCCAATAATACAACACACAGAGTTTTTAGTGTAGCACAGTGATGAAGAAGCGTAAACTGGCACCCTCCAGTGCAGATGCCTCTGGACCCCACCTCTAGTATGTGGATAACACTTTGCAAGATTGTGGATAATACTTTCCTTGCCTGCTTCGCAGGTTTGTTGCAATCAGAGCCGGGATCAGAACAGCTGCCAAGGCCAACTGGTGATACCTGCCTTGAGCCTTCCTTAAAAAAGAAAAGAAGAACTAGGCAGCTGGATAGCCACTTCTTAATTTCCTACAATGTCAGTGACCTGGCATCACTCAGGCATTATGGGAAATTAGGATGGCTAGAGCCAGCCAGCCAGCCGTGTTCATAGTGCTGTCACCATAGCAGGGACCATTGACATAAGAAAACACTCACCAGAGGACATTTTGCCACTGACCATGTTGGCTTGGACTGACTGCAGTTATAGTCTAACAACAACCGGAAGGTCAGAGGTTCCTCATCCATACTTTACAATACCCCGATGCTTCTGCTGTTTTTGCTATAACAGATTAGCAACATATGAGTAATTTCTTTTGAAATTACTACGACTTGGAAATAACACACTCCCACTTTTGACCCAGCTGAGTCAAAAGTCCCTTTAGCAAACAGACACAGTCCCATTAGCAGACAGACAGAAAACAGTATCTGGCAAAATTTCTACATCAGAATTTCCAGTCGCCTCCCCAATTCATTGAAGTGCATTTTATTGTGGGGATTTAAGGTGATATTGATACCACCATGTGGCAAATGTGTATATTGCAGTTTAAAACTTTATGCAAGTTTTCAGCAGAGACTGAAGCCTTGATGTAAGTCACTATCTATTTCTCTGGTCTCCATGTTTCCCTGATGTCATTAAAACACTGTCAGGTATCACTGTCCTTAGTGAAAAGCTAGCAGAGAGAAAACTAGGCCCAGGAACAGGACTAGTGACCAGATAGCTCATTTTATTTAGTATTTATTTCACAGATTTATAAACCACTTCAAAGTCGTAGAATTATAGTTGGAAGGGACCCTGAGGGCCATCTAGTCCAACCCCCTGCAGTGCAGGAATCTCAGCGAAAGTATCCATGACAGGTGGCCATCCAACCTCTGCTTAAAAACCTCCAAGGAAGGAGAGTCCATAACCACCTGAGGAAGTCCATTCCACTGTCAAAACAGCTCTTACTTTCAGAATGTTCTTCCTGATGTTTAGTCAGAATCTCCTTCCGTGTAACTTGAACCCAATGGGCTACCCCCCAGAGCAGGAGAACTCAAGCTTGCTCCATCTTCCATGTGACAGCCCTTTAGATATTTGAAGATGGCTCCTATACATAATAATGGCTTACACCATTGCCAGACTTCAATAATATCTTAAAAGACATTCTAGTCTGTGTTCTGCTCATTTTAATGGGCTGCACTTTTTGCAGCTGCTTTTAAATTTCTTGTGAAGTTGATGGGGTATTTTATTGGTGTAAATCAAGAATGGGAAAATTCCAAGTCTCTGGGCCAAATGCAGCCCTCCAGGCCTCTCCTTCTGGCCCTCAGGAATCTCCCTAGTCACATCCCTCAAGAGCCCTGCTTTGCAATGTCCTTAACTGTTTTTGCCTGGCTAGAATCCTGCCCTTCATCTGATAGTGCTTCTTGCTTGCCTCTATGGAGGGTAGAGAGGGGTGTGTGAGTGTGCACATAGAAACCTTTGCTTCTGGTCTCACCCACCACTGGCATGTGTCCCTCAGAACACAAGGCAGCCCTCAGGGTGATAATGGTTCTCCATCACCATCTTGTGAGGGCACTGCATCCTGAATGGCAGGCTAGAAATCCTTTACATAAATGAACAGTTTGTTCTAGCCATAGCGTATTTCACTTCTGCCAACTTGCTTTCAAATAGCTGTGGAATTAAACCATTATGTTTGAAAGCGAGCTGGGAGTTAGCCAGTGTGGAAAAGTAAAGGACTCTAGTGCTTAAGTTGCAACTAGAGTAAACTATTGCATTTTTACAGCATTGGTGCAAACGTACTCCCAGATGCATAAGTGATAGGTATTCTCACTGTGAGAATACCCACTGTTACTGCGGTTTAGTACCTTAACTGAGTAAGCAATTGAGATGCAAAAGAGGTAGGAAACTGGAGATTTTGAGCATCCAGGGCACCAGTTTTCTTCATCCCTTCCTTAAAACATTGTTGGCTCTTGTAACAGAGGATCTGAGAACAAATAGCTGGACGGATGACAGAGCAACTGTGAAATCCCCCCAGAATATTGAAAACAAGTGTTTAATGGGCCTCCAGAGTTTAGATTAGGAATATTTTACTGCTGCATCCATTATTTCTTTTACATTTTTACATTTTACATTTTCCACATCTTTTACATTTTCCTCTAAAATAATCCAACACAAATAACAATAACAAAATATTAAAATATTAGCACAATTAAATATTAACGTAATTAAACACAACATAATAGCAATAATGCAACAGGGTGCTATTGGGATAAAATACCAAAGATACAGGCTCTAAAAACAGTAAAATCATATTTAACATTTTTAAAATTAATATTTCATTAATAGCTAGGTCAGTGATACAGAGGGAGAAATTAAATACTGTACAGTTTTTTTTAAAGCCAAGTCTATCAAATTCTCACTTTCTGAAACAATATAACAACTGAAACACTGCCATTTTTCAAAATTTAATCTCATCTGAATATTGTAATGTAGTTCCACCTCCAATGCTTATAAAAGTGCAGACATGAAGTAGAAATGAATATGCAAGTGGAAATAGCATACTAAAATGCATTATTTCAGGAGAAACTGCATACAAAATTAGACTTATTAGGGTAAATTTGCACCAAAAGAGTTGAAGAATTTCTATTAGGATTTCTTGGGGGGGGGCGGGGAATCACTAAAGGCTGCAGAATTGTGGGGAGATAATTTAAGACTGGAAGAATGAGAAACTAGGATAACTTAAACTGACAAATCTTTCCACCCCTAGTGAGGGAAAGCTTTCATAATTACTTTATCACTACATAGCAGCAACTTGTCTACAAAGAAAAACAATCATTTCATTACAGAGGAAGGTATATTAATACTGTGAGAAATGGCACCCACCTAAAAGTGATTTTGGCACTCAAGCATTGCTGCCTTTTCAGAATTTCTTGGGCATTTTGAGTATCTGCCTTGGTAACTAAGTGTAACATTGTCCAAATCTCAGCCTGTTACTGATCTATTGAAAGACCTTCACAAGGAAGTTAGTTTCCCTTCCAGTCAACAAAAGGACTGCTGTGTTCATCACCAGGATTGAAAAGCACATGGAGAATCCCTCACATGTTCTCCTCTATAGTCAGGTCAGTCTGCAAGTGATGAGCAAAAACAGGGTGAGAGGCAAAGGCAATGGCACTTCTCTCTGGATGGTTTTTCTACTCTCTCGTTATTTTGGAAGGGACATATTTTATATACTAAAATGTTTATAGGCTTCAATCAATCTGGTTCTATTAGGCCTTATAAAACCATAGCCAGAAGGCAGCCCTGCTTGGCTGGGGGTCTGTTCCCTTTTCTCCCCAGTGCTGCCCACTGGAATTTAAACTATTGTTGGCCTTAGGCAGCATTGCCCACTTCAGATCTCTGGCTTCTGCTCATAGCATTTGACCTAACTCTGTCCTAGACTGCACTGCTGATTTCCAGCCCAGTCTCTGCCTGGCAACTCCACCCCCCCCCCCCCCGTACACCAAAGCAAGAGATTGAGAACTTGTGGTTTTCTAGAGGGAAATAGAATCCATCAACAATCATCCCTGACCATTGACCATGCTGGCTGAGGATTATCCAGAATGGATTCCAACGATGTCTGTAGGGCCATCAGTTCCTTATCTCCACCCTAAATTATGTCTGGAGCCCAATTTAAAAAAAATAATAATCAGTGGACTCAGTAATGCAGGCCAGGTCTCTGGCCTAACATCTGGTGATTCTCCATTGCAGCTCTAGGCTAGATTGGCAGTTTCATGAGCCACCCTGTTCACCCAGCAGTGGTTGAGGTGTATTTTCTCACCCAAAATGACAACTTCGTGGGTGAGGTTCTATAATAAATCTTGCCACCATGTATCATGCAGCAAACATTAACCAGGGATTTAGGAATACTGTCTGTTGATACCACCATGTGGTCAATGTGTGTATTGCACTTTAAAACTTTATGCATGCCTTCAAACAAGCCTGCAAGCTTTGCTGTAGCTCCATCTCATTTATTCAAACACTTTCAGCTATGGGCTTGTCCACACTGGAGTTTACCCTGTGTTTGCAGCTATTTGTGCTCCCATTTAATTTGCATAGTCCACATGATATTACCCTGAAACAACACCAGTCTCAAAGCTCTCCACCTGTAGATTTGTGTTAATCCAACATGTGGACAATCCGAGAAACTAGGCTTCAAACTGCTCCACTTAAGTTTGCAGACAAATTGTTCTGATGTTAGGTGAGGGTGGATCAACTGTCATTTTCTGCTATTCCCCTTTCCACACCCACTACTTCCTCAATGCTTTCATTTCTTTTCCGGCAGTGTTATTTCCAGCGTGCTCCTGCGCAATACCAGAAGATTGCACAAACAATTTTACAATTGCCTGTGCCCCGTTCCACACTTCCTGGGTGGGATTTAAACAAAGAAACAGAAACAAAAAACAACAACAAGGCAGCACACATAGTTATCTGTGTGCATGCCCTGTTGCTACTTAATTGGCAAAGTAGAATTAACAAATTAGGACCTATGGGGAAAACACAAAAGCGGATTGCTGTGGGCATGAACCAGAAAGGCCAAAGTTGCTCCCTGTACACATTCAAATGTGTGCAGGTCTAATTCAAATGGGGCAGGGAAAGTGGACAAGGCCAAATGTGGAGACAAGGCCTGTTTGGGGAGGAAATCGGCTCTGCTTGTGTACCTTTTGATGCTTTGTTTATTGTTTATTGCTACTACTTATTACGACTTTATTACTACTTTCACGCAACACAGAAATAAAATGATTGATTGCAAAAAGTGGTGTGCAGTCAGTGTATGCTGCATGACTATAGGGACAATGAAATAGCAGCAGGTATAAAAAGGTATGCATTGTTCCAAACTATAGTCTCTAATCTACTAAAAGCTTCAAAAACACATTCCAAGTGGCAGTTTGATTAGCAGAATTATCAATGGTGGTTTCCCTCACTCCCTCTCTACTAGATCACCCCATCCATATACTTCTCAAAGAACTCCAAAAGGTTAGACAGGACTTAGCTTTGCAGAAGCTATGCTGATCCTTCTTTAGCAAATCTTGTCCTTCTATATCGGAGTGGGGGACCTCAGGCCCAGGGCCGAATGCAGCGCTCTAGGCCTTCACGACTCTCCCCAACCATGCTCCATTCCATACCCCACCTTTCTGTAGGCCTCCTCCACACCCTCAGCTGGTTTTGCCCGAACTGTGTCCTTGAATTTCGTTAATGCCTTTTGCTTGCCTTGATGGAGAATGGAGAGGGATGTATATGTCAACCTGTGGCTTCTGAATGGCTGGTATGTAGCCTATTGTACAAAGGGCAAGAGACACACCCATTGCTCTGCCCACTTTTGCCTCTTGCCCGCCGCTGGCATGTGGCTGCCAGGTTACCCCTGAGGGAATGTGGCCCCTGAGTTGAGAAAGGTTCCTCCCACTTGTTCTACATGCTTAGTAGCTTTCCCTTTATTCATGCATTCTATCAGTTTTCCTGGAAGAGACATTAAGCCAACTTAATCTAAAGTGATGAAGTAAGCAGAGTGAAAATTAGGCCCAGGAACTAAGCTTGTGGTAAGATTGCTCCTGCGTCAGCAATGAATATCAGCATCAGGTCTACAAAGTGATTCTGGCACTTGAGCCATGCTGCCTTTCCAGTATTTATCGAATGATCTGAGCATCTGTCTTGGAAAAAGAATGTTACCTTCTCTAACTCTCAGGCTGTTACTGATCTGTAGAAAAAGCTCCACTGTAGTATCCCATGGGTTTGGGAAGGGTGCGAGGAAACTTAGCAACAGGTCTGCCCTAAGATAAAGAAGCAGGAGAAGCCAGGAGAACTTCAATAGTTGTATTTATTTGTGAACAAATATCCACATTTCAGCATAGCAGATACATAGGCTATGTTCCCACTAGTTCCCACTCACCTATGGAGGGAACCATACTCATGAGGGCAGTGCAGTTTCTACTAGAGACTCAGTACATTCACCAAGGTAGTTTCTTGCCCTTCCAGTCAACTAAAGTGCCATTGTGCTCATCAACAAGGTTAGGAAGCACCTGGAGAATCCCTCGCACACTCTCATCAACAGTCATGACAGCCTGCAAGAGACAAACAGCAGTGAGGAGCACAGCCAATGGCTCTTCTTTGTGGACAGCTGGATTTATCCTCCTACATGTTGGGTGTGAAGGATTCATTCATTCATTCATTTAAAAATTTATAGTACCAGATTTTGCTCTCGGTTGTCTGACCCCAACGACCAATCTGGCCGTAAGAGGATAAGCAGCTAGTCTCACTGGAAAAGGCTCTGCCTGGCTGAGGGCCTGCTCTCTCCCCACAAAGTGCCGACCTCTTGCCAGCCTTTGACAACATTGCCCACTTTGAGTCCTTTGGGCGCACTTTTTCTGTGTCGAGAACTTGACCCTAACTCTACTCCCTTCAACCCTGAATCAGGGTTTAATGTTGAGTGTCTCTGAGTTTTGTGCATAATACCCTGGATATACCATATTTGATAAAGTATGTATCATGATAAATGGTGCAGCTTTTATCATCGAACCTCACTCACAAGGTCTGTATGGGTGGAAAAATACACTTGTGGCTCCTGGACCACAGTGGAGAACAGAGCAGCCCATGAAAATTGCCAAATCTGGCCAACCTAGCCTACGGCAGGGATGGGGAACCACCAATCTGTGAGCCAGACCTAGTCTGCATTACCATTCCATCAGCCCACTGTCTCTTACCTTTGATCCTACCACATGTAAGCCCTTGACTTCACCTGCTTCTTCTGCCATGACAAACAAGCTCACACTTTCCTGCCTGCTGGTCTTTCTGCTCTGGAAAACAACCTATCTGCACTATTTCTCCTTTTCCTCCGTGAGGCGATGAAGAGAGACTGCCTGGCAGGTGCATACAGGAGCTCAGAGGTTCAACCATGGAATGTATCAGCTCAGCTAGAGGAGTCTCCTTGGAAAAGACCTTCTAGCTGCCATACTCCATGGTATGGCCTTTGAGCCATCTGCTACAGCACAAGTGTGCATGTGTGTGAGAGAGACATTGACTAAAAAAAAAAAAAAAGTTGAGTTTTGCCTCTGCTGGTTCCAGCCCTTAACCGGTTTGCATCAAGGGATTGCACCCTAAAAAGGGTTTTCTTCCCCCAGTGATCTAGACAACTGCCTCTCTTATGTGAAAGTAACACACTTTGTGCATGCTTCCTGGGAGTGGGGGTGTCTAACAATCTTCAGTAGTTTTGCTTATGTTATTTAACTATCTTTTAAAGGAGCTCCTCCCCAAAAATTGGTACCCACCTCCTGGGTGCCCATGTCTGTCTTCACCCACCCTGGGTGAACTGCAGTACACAAAATCCCATCCTCTTTGTAAGTCAGAGACTGGCACTTTGTCAGCATGTTGAGAGCAGCCTGAAAGGGAAAGAGAGAGAAAGTGGGTAGCGAACATCACCATGGAAAGGTTAAAGCCCCCGTCTCTTTTGTTGTGGAACATCAGCAGGAGCGCCTGGGCTTGCCACAGAGTCGTTCCCTCTGTGGGAAGCTGCTGCAAATCATACTTCCCTGATAATTCTGACTAGTATTTGCAAACCTGAGCTTCTTAAAATTCACATCTGTTGAATGTGATGTGGCCCAGTGTCCTATATTTGCAAAAGAAAACTAGGACCGTGAGCTCCCTTAGATACAGCCATTTGTTTGGATAGGGAGTGTGCCCAGTAGCAGGGCAGCCAACATATTACTTGGGTGCAAGAAATGTCACCTACCTTGCTGCAGCGGTAGGCAATTACAGGCTTGGAATAGGTTGCGGGGACTAACTCAATACAGCCTAATAGAGATGAGATGTTGACAATAGCTGCCTTGCTGCAGCTCAGCCCTTTCTGTGAACTTCCTTGGGCTGCCTTCCTTAACAGAGGCAAAAAAGCCTGAGGAAAGAGAGGAGGAGAGAAAATAATTGAGGAAAACTCAGTACCCACTTCATTTGCCTTATGTATTTATTCTCGTGTAACAATCTACACTTGTATTATAAGTAATGCCATTTTTACCCCATCCTCCCCCCCAAAGAGTTCAAGCCATTGTTAATGATTCCTCCCCCATTTTGTTCTACCTCCTTCTTGTGCCCAGAAAAGATGGGACACTGTTGTCTAGACAGTGCACTATTCTGCCATTTTATTCCCAGCAACACTTCATCTTCACTCATTCAAATCCTGCATAAAACTCGGGTGACGCAAACTTCTCAGTTTGCACAACGTGTTACAACTGTGGACTCTGGAAAAGGGAGACAGAGCACCTAAAGGCCATCCCTGTTAGCACAGTTATGATGTTTGCATAGTGACAAATAAGTGCTATTGTGAATGGTCATTATGCTTATTTGACATATATTTAGGACAGGCTTGTCCAACTTCCAAGAGACTCACTATAAAAAAATGGCGGTGATCTACCCACTGGATTGACCAAAGTTGTTGAGCTTTTTTGGGGGTGGGGGGTGGGAGGCATCCCCAGATCTACCGCAATCTACCACAGGAGACACCACACAATCTACCAGTAGATTGCGATCTACCTGTTGGCCATCCCTGATTTAGGATATACCTAATTGATGTAGAGACACTGGTGGTGCTGTGGGTTAAATCACAGAGCCTAGGGCTTGCCCATCAGAAGGTTGGCGTTTCAAATCCCCATGATGGGGTGAGCTCCCATTGCTCGGTCCCTGCTCCCACCAACCTAGCAGTTCGAAAGCACATCAAAGCGCAAGTAGATAAATAGGTACCACTCTGGCGGGAAGGTAAACAGTGTTTCCGTGCACAGCTCTGGTTCGCCAGAAGTGGCTTAGTCATGCTGGCCACATGACCCGGAAGCTGTACACCGGCTCCCTCAGCCAATAAAGCGAGATGAGCGCCGCAACCCCAGAGTCATCCACAACTGGACCTAATGGTCAGGGGTCCCTTTACCTTTTAACTGATGTAGCATGCATTTCTTACTTTTAGTGATCTTTTGACCCAACTGTTTACACTCCCCACACCCTTGGATATATTTATCTGCAAAGGGCACTTCATGCATCAGATGAAGTGAATCATTTGACTGCTCCGAACCTGGCATTTGCACCCCCCCAAGCCCCTGTACCTTGCTCACTAGCAATGGCCCAGTCACATTGGTCTTGTATACATCTTCCATGTCTTCCTCACTCACAGTGTCTAGCGTCATGCCTTTCAAAATGCCAGCATTGTTTATTAGCACATTCAGCCCTGTGTCTTTCAGGTGGTCCTCAACAAATGCTGCAGCTTCTGTAATGCTCGCAAGATTTGTAGCATCTGCAAAAGCAAAAACGAAAGAGATGGTTAGAAGCAGGAAGAGTTGGGGAGCACTGGGAGCAACTGTGACTGTCCTAACACCACCTACAAAATGCAGGGACAAAGTATGAACTTCAGCTACAGCAATACAAAAGAAAAAATGGTTCTCAAAGTGCTCCCAATAAGTTCATTGTAGTTGTTAATGCCCAACTTCAGGAGGTAATCGAAACTACACAGAATTATACATTAAAAAAAATGGAAATGGCCTTCAAATATTTTAAAAACGCCTTAACAAACACATTTTAGAACAAGAGTGGCCCATGTGGTATTACAACAACACCTGGAGAGCCAACTCCCATCATCCCTGACAACTGTCTGTGCTTTGGGGGTCTGATGGGAACTGAGAGTAGCACAGTATTCAGAGGGCAACACATTGGAGACCCCTGCTTTAGAATAACCAACTAAACCTTACACCTCTATCTCTAATTCACATCTGTGCAACACAAAACCATTATTAGTATAAATCAAACCCATTAACATAAAGCACACAGTGTTAACGAACCCACTTATATTTGGAACTACAAATATGCTTTCAAAGAAAGTCAAAAAGGAAAAGGTGGAGACACAGACTTTTTGTTGGAACATGGCAGGAAAATACCATTGAGGCTTCTTTTTTGGCCAGATGCAGTTAAGAGACCAAATGACCTATTTTGCCCCTATAAGATTACAGATTCTGTTATGGGCAAAACCATTGTAACCCAACGGTGGTTTTTGTTGTTGTTGTTGTTCATTTGGCAAAATCCACTAAAATTAATAGACATGGCTAACTTAGTTTTCATTCATTTAAAAGGGTAAAACTTAGTTGGTGACAACTCTTTATCCTTTCTTGGACAATGAACCACAAGCCACCAGCTTCTTGATGTTTATTGACAGAAAAAGTGAAGCAACAGTAATCTCCTTGCAATCAGGATCATCATCCTTATTTGAGGGAAGATCAATACATTGTTAGAGAATCATGTGCTGTTAGTAACAGACTGGCAAGAAGAAATGGTTTTTCAAGATCCCTTGAAACTCTTGAAAATGCAAACTCCTGTATATAGTACGTAAACTTCCTGTATGGGCAATATTCTACATTTTCAAAGGAAGCTGGAATTTGGTAGATGGTATTGTTTATTGAATCATATGCATAACAGTACCCTTATTTAATGCTATATAGAATCATAAGGCACTATTTACTTACACTGGTCTTCAGCTTTGTAAAGGATTTCGTGAGAAGGAGTTATTATCTCTTCTCTGATTAGCCTATATCACTGGCTTTATCTTTTAAAAAATCAAGAATGATGCCTGGTGTTCTGCAGCAGCAGGTTAAAACCTCCTGTTCTAATATATGAAGTCTGGAGTACTCATAAAAGGGGTTTATGGCAGTGAGGGGGCACGATTGTGACTATCATGATGGGACCCTGCACTTCTGAAGTAGCCACTGTAGCCATGACACTAGGTAACAGAATTATGAAAAACTACAAATTGCGGAGGGAGGATCTGCATTAAACTTCCTCCCTCTATAGCAGCCAATGACATATTCTAGCTAAGATGCAAATGGCTGAAGAAATAGGGCACAGATCTCTAGCTACCAGGATCCAAACCAAGAGGCTATTTCTTCCATCCTTTGGGGAGAAGATGGAATGATGCAGAAGGGTTTGCTGCAAAAGAAGGGGGAGGAGTGAAAGTGAGAGAGTCCCACGAACATTGTATGAAGGCTAAAAGGTAAGTGGGAGAGAAGGCATACCCAACTTCACCATCACAAGGTTTGGATGACTGGAAGCCAATTTCCTCAGTTCCTGAAAAGACATAAAGAGCAGAACAATAAATATTAAGAAGTAAAATTATATCAGGTAGGCTGCTGTCGGAGTATACACTGTTACTTCAGGATATTATTATTATTATTGTAAAAAAGAAATACTGAGCTTGATCCAGCCACATTTAAGCACTCATTGGAATAAGTGGGAATTAAAACACATTTAGACTTTTTCTAGCCCTACTGATTCTTGAAGTGGGTCTAAATGCTCTGACAGGTTTGGAAAACTGATGGGCATAGCAATCTTTTGCATTCAAATAAAATATTGATCATGAATATGGTAATTTATTTTGCATTGGCAGCTGGGAGGTCAAGACAATTTTAGATTAACGTTGACATAAGAATGATTTGTGGATAGCCAACCCATAATGATTTCACACCTTGTTTCATTACAGATTTGCCTTTAATGACGCTATACATGTGAGATCAGAAGTGAGACTGATCATTATCTAGCTCAGTACTGTTTTTCTCAGTATAATACAATTACTGACCAACAGCTCTCCCTCTCTCTCTCTGTATTATATATATATA
Source organism: Podarcis muralis (assembly GCF_964188315.1). NCBI lineage: Eukaryota > Metazoa > Chordata > Lepidosauria > Squamata > Lacertidae > Podarcis > Podarcis muralis. The sequence goes on along the minus strand of NC_135661.1, from coordinate 45,079,241 downwards.
TATATAGGGGTTCTAATGAACTATGGTGAAGATTATATCACCATGGTCTACTAACAGTGTAGTTGTACGCTCATCTTACTCCAAAGAAAGCCTCATTAATTTAAATGAGACTTACTCATTGGTGAAGTGTATAACGGATTTCAGCCTAAAAGTGCTCTCCACCCTGGCTGGCTCTTGGCCACTTTCCTTGCTATAAATGCATTCAATCCAAGTCTCATGCCAGTGTTGGTGAGACTGATAATTTAAGGTTCAAGGTTCATCTCCAGTTTTCTGCTCAAGCTCACAGTCTGTACTCCAGAGCACTAAAAACTGATGACTTATTTTATACCCCTCTTCTTGAGCTCTTAGCTAACCTAGGAGTTTAAATAAACACAATGAGTAGTGATTTCCTTCGCCTTTGGGGGTGAAAGTTCCTACCTAACAGGCGACAGCAATAACTGGTGCAAAATAACTTCCTGACTCCTACGCTTTGATTCCCAGAAAGTGCTGCTCTTCCTCCTTCCCTCAATTCCCAGTCACCCGACCAGCCCCAATCTCCACCCGTTCGCTGGGAAATAAACCCTGCTCAGTTCAATGGGGCTTCCCACCGACCAAGGCTGCAATGCTGCGCCGGCTTACCGGGACGAAGCCCCAGGGACCAAAGCGGGACTTGCTTCCGAGAACCCTCCTCCGTCCCCAAAGAAGCGGCTTCCAAGCAGCCCATGTTGGGGCTTGAGCCTCTCACCTGCCCGCGCTCCCCCTCCGGAGACCGGCTGCAGGCAAAGAGCCACTGCGGCGGGTTGGGCATCTCCAGGAGCTGGCGAACCAGCTCCAGGCCGATGCCGCGGTTGGCTCCCGTCACCAAGACGCTGCGCGCTCCCAAGCCCTCCATGAGCATCTGCTGGACCGCCGTCCCGGGTCCGCCTCCGACAGAAAACTTGCCTGTGGGGCAACACCCTTCGCACCCGCCACACATCGCCCCCCTGCGGCCGCTTGCGGGAACTGGAGCCTTTCCTCGCAGCCTGATGACTATGATTTTTGATAACAGTGTAAAAGTGCACTTTGCGGAAGGTCTGCCTCAGGGGCAGAGCATCTGCTTTGCATACAGAAGGACCCACCTTCAATCCCCGGCATCCTCGTGTATGGCTGGGAGAGAACCTCTCTGAAATCCTGGAGAACCGCTGCTGCCAGTCAGTGTAGACAATACGGAGCTGGAAGGAGAAACAGTCGGACTCACTGTAAGACAGTTTCCTGTGTAGGCCCAGCATGGGTGAAACAGCTGCTCATGCCAATATATCATGGGTAGGCAAACTAAGGCCCTGGGGCCAGATCCGGCCCAATTGCCTTCTAAATCCGGCCCGTGGATGGTCCAGGAATCAGCGTGTTTTTACATGAGTGGAATTTGTCCTTTTATTTAAAATGCATCTCTGGGTTATTTGTGGGGCATAGAAATTTGTTCATCCCCCCCCCCAAAAAAACAAATATAGTCTGGCCCCCCACAATGTCTGAGGGACAGTGGACCAGCCCCCGGCTGAAAACGTTTGCTGACCCCTGCAATATATCATCTAAGACTGTTGCTGTTTACTTGGGCTCTAACCTGCTCCCACTGTTGGTGTTTGAAGTTGTAGACAATCGCTGTCTTTCCTCCTGTAAGTTTGTGAGATATATTTCTGTTCAGTGTGTATTCCTCAAACCAGCTTCCATGGGCATAGCCAGGGGGGGGGGTGCCAGGGGGGCAGCTGCCCTCCAATCAATAAAAATACATAGCCAACTCAGGTCCCCCCCCCCCAAGAAAAGGCCTGCTTCCCCCCAACAAAAATCCAATTTGAAACTGTAACCTGCATCTACTTTGAGGTTAAGGTGTGTACATTTGGGACCTCCATTGCAGGTGTGTAGATGACAGCTTATTCAATAAGAGTTTGGTTTTCGCTCCCCTGCAACACCTTCCAAAGGTAAGTGAAGACATCCCAGCCCCCTCACTGGACAGCAGTGTTCAAATGCAACTTGAAACACAGCAAGCCCCCCAACCCGTCCCCCGAATAGTCTCACTGTTTTAAGCAACCCATGTGTCCATAAGCAAAAAGTAGGGAGAAGCATCTTCTAATAATAGAAGGCAATATGATCCAACATCCTGCTTGATGCAACCAATGGGGATTTGTTTGAAGATCTCCAATAATCTTGATCTCATTCACCTCCTTTGGGAATAGGTTGCATCCATTGTCAAATGGCTCTTAACTGTTTAGGATGTGGGTGGGGGAACTGTTTAGGAAGGAGGAGGACACACCCATCTCGGCAACCTTCCAGAGGGCAAAGAGTATCTTCTTGTTAACATGACGTTTTCACAATGGGTTTCATATAAGAACAGTATATCTGGCTTGGTTTTGTTTTGTTTTTAAAAAATAAGACTCAAAATGTGTCTTCTTTTAATCAGTGAACCCAACTCCCTTACACTAAACATTTTTATCTTATACAATGATGTCATTGTAACCAATCAATTTACCGTAATCTTTCTGATCTTTAGCTTCAATTCATATTTTAAAAGTTGTTGTGTGCTGGAGATAATTTGTGTGATTAAATCTATGTTATAGCCAAGTATATAAAGTAGTTCATAACTCATTTTGATACCATGCACCCTGAACAAATGGACACTTCATAATCATATCTAAACCTCCCCCATGCTCCTTTGCTCCAACAGCACAACCTGGAGGCAAAACCTTTTTTAAGATGAATTGGTGAATGTTCCCTAAATGTAATGGAGAGAGATGCTGTTAACAGGAATAAAAAGAAATAAACAGTGAAACTTTCTTAACTAGAGACCAGAGGCAACCTCCCACTCACCCTACAAACAGTAAACATATATATTACAATAAACAAAACTGCTATTTTGCAGACAAAAGCTCAGCAGAGTATACAAGTATTAGTCCAAAATAACAAGGTATATTTTAACAGCCGATTCTAACAGGGGAATTGCAATTTTCAGTTTTCATTTTACATTTCTTTTTATTTTCTTGTCTTTTGGAGTGTTAAGTCTCCAGTCAAAGATATCTGAAGCCTGCATCTTGTTCTCAGCAGCATGTGTCATGGAAGACCACAGCATAAAAGGAAATCTACATTTGTATCTGATGTTAGCCTCACTAAGTTTAGCTGTGCAGAAAAACAGTGGATGTCTTTTTTGCAGTCATAGGTTTCAAGTTTTGATAAAGTTCAATCTATGTCCCCTTCAGCTTTATCTGGTCACTTTGCCTAGTGAGTTTCAAGATATTCCTTTATAGCACTGTTTGTGAATGCATGATTATGTCCTATGTGGGAAATCCTTCTTTAGACTTTGGGGCTAGGGCTCAATGGGTATGTTCAATTTGATCTACAGTGAGACAAATTTCAGGGAATTGTTTTAGAGAACCAACTTGCTGAAAAGCCCATCATATTTTGTTTCTCCAGACATTCTTCATCCCATCTGGCCTTCAAATTTGGACTCAGATCTGTTTTCCAGTTACTCAAGCTGGGCATCTATTTAATATATAGCCTCTTCCATTTAAGAAAAGGCTTTTTTGGACTTCATGAACATATTAAATGCTTCAAAAGCTGTTTTAGTTCTTTTATCTTTCCTGTCAGTTCTGTCACTTTTTCTTCCAAAGATAAGTCATATTTAATTTCTATTTTGAGATCTTTTTTTACTAGAAATAGCTGCAAAGTGAACTTAGAGAGGAGCTCTTGGCTATCTTTTGACAGTTTTCTGTATTTTTGATGCCATTGCTAGGTCACTGTCAAATCTTTCGATGAAACAATCAGACTCTATCTGTCCTTTCTTTAAAATATGTCTCTAGGCTAATTTCTTTAGAATTTAAATAGTGCCTTGCATATCCTGGAACAAGTCAACTTTCTTTTCTTTTCTTTTCTTTTCTTTTCTTTTCTTTTCTTTTCTTTTCTTTTCTTTTCTTTTCTTTTCTTTTCTTTTCTCTCTTGTTCTGTTAGGCTGTGAAGAGTGAAGTCTGGGCAATTGTCCCCATTGATTCTAAATCTAAGAAAGTGGGGTAGCCTGTGTGACACGTTTCTCAAAGAAGCCTAAATCCAACCATCTTTCACCAGTCCTGTAAAACCCTACTATACACACATGATTAAATATTTGCCACTCCACTGGTGGCCATAGCAACAGCGTTCAAACCACCAATCTTAAAGGCAAACATTGACATTTTATACCTGTAATTATGATGGAAGTAGAAAGCAGATTAGCAGCAGAATCTTGCGCATGTCCACTGAGAAGCAAGTCCTACTGAGTTCAATGATGCTTAAGTTATGCCTCAGCAAGTGGTTATAAAATTGCATCCATAGTCTCTTTTCATTATTCAAGACTGCAGTTAGCTTTTGGTTTTATGTCTTATTTTGTGTTTGTTTGTTTGTTTGTTTGTTTGTTTGTTTGTTTGTTTATTACTGGAATGGGGAGTCAATGCATCACATCTCTGGTGCATGTACACATAATGTACACAAACCACTAAGGCACCTTGCAGTGTACACCTTGCTGTTTCACAACCTGCCTTTGCTGGGGTATACATTTTAAATCATTAGCCTCTTGGAGGACATTCAGTTTTTCTAGTACTGTATGGTCTTCTTCAAGTTGGTGCCTTCCAGATGGTTTGGAGTCCAGCTCGCAGCAGCCCCAATCAGCACAGTCATGCACCTGCAGGGCACCAGCTTGGCGAAGGCTGTTCTTCTTATAGATATTTAACAGCTCCCCTGGGTGTAATAGTTTTGCCTCCTCATACTGTTCATGCTACAGAATGGTCCCTACTTCTGCATCACATGCTAAAGGACCATTTGGGGCTGTTTTCTGGGCTGTAGGCTTTGTGTTACATCTGTTGCAGGCATCCTGCTCTTCTTCCAAGACAACTTCCTAAACGGCCTCGGTCCAGTATCCCTGAAGGAGCGTCTCCTCCCCCATCGTTCTGCCCGGACGCTGAGGTCCAGCGCCGAGGGCTTTCTGGCGGTTCCCTCATTGCGAGAAGCAAAGCTACAGGGAACCAGGCAGAGGGCCTTCTCGGTAGTGGCGCCCGCCCTGTGAAATGCCCTCCCCCGAGATGTCAAAGCGATAAACAACTACCTGACATTCAGAAGACATCTTAAGGCAGCCCTGTTCAGGGAAGTTTTTAACGTGTGATATTTTAGTGTATTTTGGGTTTCTATGGAAGCCGCCCAGAGTGGCTGGGGAGGTCCAGCCAGATGGGCAGGGTATAAATAATAAATTCTTCTTCTTCTTCTTCTTCTTCTTCTTCTTCTTCTTCTTCTTCTTCTTCTTCTTCTTCTTCTTCTTTGATCCACATGATAATCCTGGGAACTAGTCAATGCCAAGAGAGTCTAGCCTTAAAGGCTCAGTGGGCATTCAATCCTAGGATTCCTTGATCCAAGTTCAACTCTCTGTCCAGTGCTGAAATAATGCAGGAAAACAGAAGTGAGTGTGTACAAGCCCTATTTTGGCCAAATCAGAGTCCTGTGCAGCCTTCTCAAGAGAGGGGCTGAAGGGACTGTCAGAAAATGTAATGGGTGACGGGTGAGTGGGAAGGTTCTGGTAATGCATACAAGGTTAATTGAAGAGAGGCAAGGCAAGAGTTCAGGACACAGATAGCATTAAGCTGGAGGCTAAAATGTCGCTCCAGAAATAGGTAACCCCAGAATGAGCGTTAAACAGAGCTGCAGCTCCACCTGGGTGGCCAACTCTGCCTTTAATGAGAGAAACCTCTTCATTTAAAGGGTGACAAACCATAGACTCTTGATGGTGAAGAGGGATAGTGGTTCTGCTGGGCCTTCTGTTTTGGAGTCAGATGGGGGCAACGCAATCTTTTTGTTTAGAGAGATGCTGACAAAATGGGCTCCTGTTCTGTTGTTGCTTACAGTTGAGCAGGGACATTGAGGGCTGGCCCTGAAAAGTACCTCTCCAATCTGATGCTTCTTCCAAATGCATGGATTCATTCCCCCAAAGATGGGGAGTTGAACCACCGGATCATTACATCAGGAGGGAGTCTTACACCTATCTCATTCCTGGGGGCAACAACTGCCTATTCCTGAAGTGAAGCATTGATAACACCCTGGACCAAACTGTTCAGAATAATCCACCTGGTAAACAGTCAAGTGCTCACATGGTTGGCTGAACACTTCCAACACTGCATGCATCTTATGGCTGGTACACTAAATCTCCAAGTGGGTGCTTGGGTAAACAATCTCAAAGGCAACAACTGAACTTTTATATCTCATTAAAAAGGAACAAAAGTTTGAGGCAGCTTAACCTGGGTCCCTTGCCAGTCTAAAAAACCGGTTCCCAAACTCCTTTTCCACTTCAGAAGTAATTTAATCTATGAGTAAGGTACCCCTGCCCGTACGGGCCAGTCGTGACCGACTCTAGGGTTGTGCGCTCATCTCACTTAAGAGGCCGGGAGCCAGCGCCATCCGAAGACACTTCCGGGTCACGTGGCCAGCGTGACGAAGCTGCACTGGTGAGCCAGCACCAGGGCTGCACACGGAAACGCCGTTTACCTTCCCGCTATAAAGCGGTACCTATTTATCTACTTGCACTTAGGGGTGCTTTCGAACTGCTAGGTGGGCAGGAGCTGGGACCGAACGACGGGAGCTCACCCCGCCGCGGGGATTCGAACCACCGACCTTACGATCAGCAAGTCCTAGGCACTGGGGTTTTACCCACAGCGCCACCCGCGTCTATGAGTACTTTGGCATAAATAAGTGAGCAATTTAAGTCAAAAGTGCTAAACACTTATGCCCAATATCTTTCCAAAATGTATAACACTCCTTTTTCCTTCTTAAGAGAGTCTTATATGCACTTCACTGTACTAAGAGCCTCTTAATTTGATCATCAGATTTCTCTGTCCTTAAAGATCTAGCAGCATTTACCAATGACTGTTTGCTTCTTCAACATTCTGCATCAAACTAAGTTTGTCTGAGAAATTTTGTTTCCTGATATCCAGGTTTTATGAAGCATGGCCTTAGGTTTTCTAGAATATATAAAATATAAAATATAAACTAGTTACTTTTCTTATTTATGAGTTAGCTTAATCATGGTCTGATTTCCTAAAATCTGCCTTATTTTACCTGCCACAGGTAATGTCCATCTAATATGTCTTCCCCCAATGCAGACACCTTGCATAGGATGTGTGGCAGTGTACTGTTTCCTGCTCTTTATGTAGCCTACCTATACCACCCATGAAAGGTGATTACTATCTGCCTGGTCTTCTAAATAGAAAGATTGAACTTTTGAAATATACAAGAATTCTTAGCACTCAGAACTCCCTTGATCATTTATAACTTTGTTGGTTCAAACAATTAGAGCATGGTTTTTTTTAATCTGCCTTCAGCCCTATAAGGATTGTCTCTTCTTAAAGCTAGAATGTAGCTCACACACCAGATGTAAATTTCAACTGGCAGACAGAGAAACCTCTCTCAGTTGCAAATTATAACCATTTCAAAGATAATTAGAGAAAGGGAAGCTTTTGTGCACCCAAAGCCCATCAGTGTCCTTACATGGCTTTGGGGCAAGATTTTGATTCCTCTGGTCTAAGTTGCTCAGCCCCGTCCAGATTCCCAGGAGCTGATAGCTTCTCAGTCTCCTGACTTAGAAAATAGCTTTTTCAGAGCATCAGAGGCTAATCTCCTGTTCACTCTTATCTCTAGTGTGAATTTGATAGCCAAGATTTATGCCTGGCTATCATCAATCACTGCTTAATTATGTCCATTGGCAACTTGCCAGGGTTAGTGTTTCCTTCGAGAATAAGGCACAATGGAGGCTATAATGTATTTAAGTTATGTGGTTTGTTTACACATATATACAACCTGGAGCTTTCAGTGGAGGGGCTCATAGCACCAGCACCCCAAAACGTGCCAGCTTATTCCATAGTAGCAGCAACAATGAGTCCAGCACCATTCTTTCTCTATCTTGCACTGTAGGGCACAACTCAGAATAATGGTTCCTCTCTGCTTCCTGGTTGCATCACCCTTAACTCCAACCCTTTTCTTGTCCCCTTGCCTAAGTTCTGGTCTCTTTTATATCCCAGAAGAGCGCCCCTCCGCGCCCCTCCTTTGATGTGCTAAAGCTCATTACTTCAAAAAGGACCAGCTTTTTACACTTATTCACACAGCCCTTGAGAGAGGGAGGAAACCCACACATTTGCAAGTGAGATTCATCCCCAGTCACCTCACCAATAATTCTGTCTGACTTCAATAAAACTTGTTGATTTGGGTAAGGTCACAAGGTCTAATACACAACCCAGGAAGTATGCCTAGGTTAATTATCTCTTCACATATGCTAATTCCAGGGAGATTAACAGTGGCTAATCCACATCTTAAATACACATGCGTCTGACTATTACCGGTCCTAACATACCAGTTCGAATAAAATCCTAAATTTTTAAAACCCAAGCATTTAGCACCCACAGATCTAGAACAATATATATACCTATATGAAAGCTTCTTAGATGTAGGCATAAGAACTCATATATGATACTTACAGGGGTTTAGGGGCTGTTTTAGGTATTACATACCTTAGTTCAGGATGCTTGACCTGAGTGGAAATTGCCCATTAGTTATATACCTTAAACCAGGCTTCCTCAACCTTGGCCCTCCAGATGTTTTTGGCCTACAACTCCCATGATTCCTAGCTAGCAGGACCAGTGGTTAGGGATGATGGGAATTGTAGTCTTAAAACATCTGGAGGGCCGAGGTTGAGGAAGCCTGCCTTAAACAGAAGCATACTAAGAGCATGTGTTGATGTTTTGTTTAAAATTCTAAATTTTAGTTTCCTGTGACAGAGAAGATAAGAGCACATTCTGTGGTTCGAAACATGCAAAGGAGATAACTGATGTGGTTAGAACAGGTGCAAAGCGTGCCATAGAGAACATTCTGTGGTTGTGAAGATAGGTCAGAGAGTTAACATGTCTTGTGCTCAGGCAGAATAATTGAAAACCAGATATACTGTGGAAATTTTAAGGATTTATTGTGATTTTAGGGGCTATATATAATTAGCCACCTGTATTGCCAGATTTTGCACAAATAATTACAAGGGGTGTATAGGGGACGAGTAGGAACTCTGGTGGCTCCCACCCTATGACAACATACAAAAGCATACCTTCAAGTCTACTTTGGGGGGGGGGGGGAAGGATTGTTACAGATCTAGAGTTAGAAATTAGCAATGTGGTAGCATTTAGATAATATTTGGGACATGGATGGGAAAATACAGGTTGCAGCAGTTCTCCTCAACTGTGCCAAACATGGAAATTCCTGGGTTTAGCCTATGCAAACTAGCCTGCCCAGAGTAGCTGACTGAAAGCTAATATGAAATAATGTCATCAACACATAAAATAAACAATCTTTGGGTCTAGGCAAAACAGAGTTGTCATGGTTCCTGTGGACAGAGGAACGTTTGTGATTGAAAAAACGTCAGAAGGCAAGCTGTGCCAATGGGGGGAAAGTGTCATTTTACACAGAAGCTTAGAACAAGGAGTTCTGGGAACGAGGAGGAAGAGATAAGTAGCACTCCAAGTGGGGGCTGAGGGGCAGAATATTGGCAGGCTGGCTGAAGGCAGGCTGAGACAGAGGAATGGAGAACAAGCCCCTCTTGAGATGCAAATGCTGTAACCTCTGCACTCCCTCCACTGAAAGCTTCCAGTGCAAATATGAGTAAAATAAACCATATTTCTTAAATACACAACAGTCTGTGCCACGTCTTGAATTCCCAATGGCAACACGACCCTGGGTAAATGCCTGTGTTATGTACTGAAGTTCTCACCCTGGGCCAGCAGGGGGATAATGTAGATAGTTCAGGTCCACATATGCAAATAAGGGGTTGAAAGTGACGTTCAGTGATTGGATAGTTACAGAATATGGTTACTGTTGCGTTCTAGTGGAGCTCTATATAAGCAAGCTGGCTGAACCCTTCAGTTCAGTTCTGTTCTGGCCTGTGAATAAACACGAGCTGTTTGAAGAATTGCTGTGTCGTCTGATATGTTCACCCACAACTTAACCCTGGAACCCCCTGGATACTTGCTACTGCTCGGCAGAGACTGAGGTGGTGGTGCGCAACCTTTGTATGTGCTGGGCATAGCACATTCATAGCACATACAAAGGTTGTGCACCACATTTACAAAAAACAAAAAACAGCAACCCTGCCACTAATTTTATGGGAATTGTGCATATTGCTAGGGATCTGTTTGCATCCTGCTAGTGACTGTGGTAGAAGCTGAAAGATGTTTCAGCAAGATAGCACTCCTGAAAAACTGCTGTCATTCTTCTGCAGAACAAGAATGGTTAAGACATCTAGCAATTGAACCTGACTTTTCTGACTTACAGCCTTAGGAGAATGTTAAAGATGCACCTCTTTACCCTGACTTTTGACCCCTGAGGTGTATGTTTTTGGGACCCACCCTACTTTTACGGTTGTGGGTTGTTCTTAATTGTTTTTAATGTTGTTTTCATGCCGTAATCTGCTCTGAGACCTTATGGTGAAGGATGGATACTAATAATAATATTCATGATTTTCAATCAAAAAGGCCAGAAAACGAACCTGTTAATTGGTCTATTGAAAAAAATGTTTGTAGCCATGTTGAACAACAATAACAACACTGAAAGGACAATGCCTTTAAACTGGAACCAACCAAAAGATTATAGAAGAGTCAGTAGCCTTTGTATTTGCCCATTGCCTCATAACATGAGAAACCCCCCAGCATGGGTCATCGTATAATTTCAGAAATGTAGAAAATAAAATTTCAGAATTAAAATAGAAACTTTTCTTTCATGACTCAGGAGATGGTTCGCATAGGATGGGATTGTGGCATATGTGTGTGGCAGGGGACTCAAATTACAATACTTTTACACACACCCACCCACAAAAAGCCCTATGATACAACCCATCGTAATATTGGGAGGGACAATGGGTTTGGTTTTCTTTGGAAGAGAGATCACTGGAGTCTCACTGCATTTTTTAAAAAAAGTACTTACCCATGAACAAGTTGCTATTTTCTCACGCAGATCGAACTTACAACGTCCCAGCAAAGGTGGAGTGGGAAAGATGCCAGCTTCCAATTTTCTCTTCCAATGAGCCAACAGTGACCACTTTTGAGCAATGAGCCAACAATCTCCTACCTAACAAAAGGAAGTTTATACAATGCAATGTGATCGTATATCATTTTTGCATTGTGATACCAGCCCATAATCCTTTACATTAAACCTTGACAACTTTGCTCAAAATTGCGAACCAGCTTCAGTCCTGATCTCTCCAGCTTCTTTGCACCTGTCAGGTCCTGGCTTTGAAATGTTCTCGCTCTTCCAGAAGTGGCGTCTGGGTGCCATTTTACACACCACACTCAGTTGGCAGCTGTAGCCATGATTCATATACTCATAGTGTATATTTTAAAGCATTTTGGATGTCTGTCTCAAAATGTAGTGGAACTACTATGCCAACCCTAAAAAGCTGCAGCTGGGCACAACAGGAGACATTAACCTCTGCTCTGTCCAAAGGCATCCAGGAAGCCAACACCAAAGGAATTCCTTCCTTCCTTCAGCAGTGGGCACATAAGGGATTTTGAGAAAGTGCCAATGCTGTAGGCATGCCCTTTATCAAGCGGGGAAAGACACCTACATCAGCCACCACTTCTCTTTTCACCTCTCCTTCCCAAAGTGTGGTCCACAGACCAGGAGTGCTCCATTACCTTCATTCAGGTGGCCTGTGGTGTGTCTGTATGAGCACAGTTAAAAACCATACAGCTGCTAACCCAGGGCATTACAATTGCTACAACAGGCAGAATAATCATTAAGTGGTCTTCCAAGACCCCCAGCAATTTTCAAGAGGCCAGTGCAGCGGGAAAGTTGGGAGATCACTGCCTTATATGTTGCATAAACTTGTACTACCCTACCATTTGAATAAGTGATAAGCAAGCAGGGCTCAATTTCCCCAAAACCCTGTTATCATTTCATCACCCTTCCCTTATTCTAACCTTGTTAACCAAGTAAACGAGTTCCATAGTCTCAAAAGCCATTCTTGCATAGAGGGTGGGTCAAACTTACTTGTGGACCCAGTGCCCCTCCCTCCTGAGAATGCAGCGCTGCAAGCCTCAGACTGAGAGGACTCCATCATAGATACCCCACCAAGACCAGGGTCTCTCCTGCCCCTTATTTGATCTTGCTCTCCTTCAGTTCTTTTACACAAAGGCATTCCTGTCCTTCAGTGTCTCGTCAGCAGTTATATAATCCTGGTTGGAGAAGCTGAGGGCTAGATTTACCGTTCGGGTTGGGTTGGCAAAGACCTTAGTCAGTTTGGCACAGGCTAGGAAGAGAGATGGCTGTGCTGAATGCACGCAGTGTCCTGGTGACTGGGTCCAATCGGGGTATTGGCTTGGAGCTGGTCAAACAGCTGGTTGGGAAAAGTAACCGGCCAGAATGGATCTTTGCCACCTGCCGGGACCCAGAGGGACCACGTGCCCAGGTGAGCTCCAGGGTGGAACTTAGGGTGGGTTTCCCTTTGATGCCAAGGAGATTGTGCCCTGGTCAGTAGAGGTGCCTCATAAGGCTCTTTAAGTTCCACATTGCTGGGGTAAGTTAAGTGGCTTGGAGATAGTTTGCATGCCGGCTCAAGCACAGATTGTTTACCCCTTTTGGGGTGCCTTTGCTGAAATTTTTCCTTGCAGAGCTAGGAATGAAAAGTTGGAAAGAAGTTAATTACTCCCACCTGAAGAGCATTTAAACAGAGAAGTAAATATCCTGATGAGTGTTGGAGATAACAAGAATAACTCAGATCCAAAGCTTCTGAAATACATACTATGGGATGAAGATTACTAAGGAGTCAATTACATTGAGCAGAGTGATTATTTTTTCTGGGTCAAAGTGTTTAGGATTAGAATATTGCTAAACATAATAATTTGTATTGAAGCAAGAGTGCCAGGAAACTGATTTGTGAATCCATATATTAAACTATAACACTATGTTTTTCATCTGGGGAGTTCCTCTCCCCAACTAAGCAAGAAGTCCTCTTTCTCCAGCTCCTTGCTAGGCAGTCCTTCCTAGGGACTACACAAGAAGCCACAAACTCCTCTTTTGCTGTAAACAGCAGTGTAACATTGCGACATAGAAATGCAGAACAGAGAAATGATTGCAAATATGTACTTTTGTACTCTCCTGTTGCATGGCACAAAGCAAACAAGTTTATTTTTAATCTCTTGGTTGGAATAGTTTGTTTTTTTAATTTTGAGAAAGAAGTGGTTTGGAATTGATTTTTTGGTGGAGAAACAAAACTGCATGAAACCAGAAGCAAATGTTCCTTGTGATCTTTTCTGAAAAGCATACTTGGACCCTCTTACATGGAAGCTCTTTCTCTGTTCATATATTAGAGAATAACACTGTTTTTCATCTGGGTTACTCAGCCATATATAAGCACATGCTTGGTAGCCAAAGGCAAGAAGGAATTGCAAGCAGGCAAGTGAGTGCTCTGTCCTTCCTCTATGCCCAACTGTTAGAGGATAGAAGCCACAAATTATATTGGGTTAAGACTTGTGGTTCTCTTGGGGGAGGCTTGTTTTATCTCTAGTGGTGAAATCTGGTTTCTCAGAACTGCATGCAAAAAGTTTGAGTCTGGAGATTGCTAAACAATTTTTAAAATATAAGTTTGTATATAAGTAGCATAAGGAAAACGATAAAGTTGACCAATAAAATGAGTAAAGACAATAGTGCTGCCCTGTCAAATGACTGAGTGCATGCTGTTTGTGACAAGAAAAACTTAAGATCATTACCGTATTTTTCCGCTCCATAAGACGCACCTGACCATAAGACTCACCAAGTTTTTAGAGGAGGAAAATAAGAAAAAAATATTCTGAACGAAACAGTGGATGTATGATTTTTGTAGTTCATGCTGTGGCCACAGACATGTGATCTGATGGTGAATTTGGGGTGACCCAATGCAAAAATCCTGAGGATCCATGCTTTGTAACCACGTTTTTGCTCCATTGTGGCCCCACGCAACAGTGGGTGCGTGATTTTTTTGGTGCAGGCTGTAGCCATGGACATGCTATGTGATCCGATGGCGAATTTGGGGTGACCCAATGTAAAAATCCTGAGGATCCATGGGCTTTTACCTCCCCCCTCCCAGGCAGCCTCTGCTAGCGTCCCTTATCTCTCTTCCGATCCCACTGATCAACTGTTTCCTTTCAACACTCCCTTCCCTCTTGTTTGCCTTAGCGTCTTTTCCTTAGATGGAGCAGTTTTTTGCTCCTCCTTTTCTTCTAATTTCTCTCCTTATTGCTTTAGTCTTCCTGTTTCCCCCCTTTGCAAGTTTGCTGTCTTTACCTCCCCCTTCCCAGGCAGCCTCCTTTATCTCTAGCATCCCTTATCTCTCTCCCCGATCGGCAAATGTTCAGCGGCTTTGTTTCAACATCCACTTCCCCTTTCAAAAAAAGAGAAAGCATGATCTGCTTTTTGCCCCTGGGCAATTTGCCTCCAGGGACCACACATTCACTCCATAAGGCACACAGACATTTCCCCTTACTTTTTAGGAAGAAAAAAATGTGTCTTATGGAGTGAAAAATACGGTAAATGATCCATATATCAGCATCAGCAAAACAGGATGCCTGCATTTGCCACAGCTGCAACAAAACATGTCTCTCCCATATTGGTCTCTACAGCCACAGCAGGCGCTGTAACTCTCCAAGGGTTTGACTTCATCCACAAAGGCTTTCACCGACAGTTGGTAACCGTCACCAAACATGAAATTTCTGTACTGTCCTTCATCCAAGGATCAACATGCAACTGTGAAAATTGTATTTTCTATCTGCAATAATTGATGACAGAAGAAAATTATTTCTTAATAAAAGTTGTGTGAGGGAGATTCAGAATTCTAAGTTAGTTTTAGGCTTTTTTCATTCTGGTTATACATAATTCTGTTCAGATCTGCATAAATTCATACTATTTCATTCATTTTTATATTTCCTTTCACTGTTTGTAAAAAGGAGAAACCTTTTTATAGGGGCATGTTGTGATTTGTCCAGGAAATTCAGCATTCTAAGTGTGTTTATTTTATAGTTGATTTGCTTCCAAGTTCACTGTTTCTATTTCTGCTACTTTGCCTTACTGTTAATCTTTGTTTTCTAATGATCTAATGACTGGGGACAAATAAATAAATCTGATATGACAATCAACCATTTATTGGATTACTCTTACTGGTCCAGTTGCTCCTGTGGTTTATTGTGACTTTGGGTTTGAGTCCCAAATATCTGTTCTTTGCTGTCACACAGAAGGAAGAAACACAGTAACAACATGAATGCCTAGTGGGAAAGCACCCTCCTCTTCCTATCCTGTCTCAAATAATGCCGTATGAAGGACATGAAGTTCTGTTTTCTCTCTCCTTTTTTTTAATATTTCAGGAATTGAAGAATTTGGCTGCTAAGCACCAGGGAGTAGAGATTCTTGCACTGGGTAAGTGCCTGCTCTCTCCACCTACCCCACCTTAAATTCCCTCATCCGACCTAAATTACTGTCTACAATAGCTAGAATTCAAGGCCATCTCATTCAAGGTATTTTGCAGGTTACATGTTCATTGTTTCTCCAGTGCTCACTTAGGGAGCTTCCAGAAGGGGGATCAATACTTCAAATCAATCATTTAGATGTCACAAACAGGTTGTTGGCTGAAATAAGTATGGTTGGTTGGGTTTGTTTGCTTAACCACTTGGATTTTCCACAGAAAGGGGGAAATCTAGACTAAATCAGGTAGTAGCAGGGGGAGGGGGGAGATGCAGACTGGCATTCTGATGCCAGCAATGTCATGTAGAAGCTTCAGGAAAAATTGCATGTATGAGGAGTTATAATGCCACAGTAAATGCCTTCTCAAAACTACTTTAGAATATAAGAACTTGAAAAAAGTGTTGGATCCAGGACCAAAGCAGAAAAGCTAATATTCTGCCAGGTAGATAAAAAAAGAGAGAGTATGTTCCTCTATTTGATATAAATTCAGTATGTTGCAGCAATTGGCATGCATAGTGAGTAAATAGGCAATGTAATAGAACAAACACAGACAGTGTGTACTGGCAACTGTATAGTCAAAGTCTGGCCTTGAGCATTCTCAATCTAACACTGAGAGTTTCTCAGAAAAACAAATATATTTTTAATTATATAAAAAAGGGGGGAAGCCCAATCATCCAGTGAGGGCTGTAGCTGTGGAATGTTGTGTGTCAGTTAAAAGTGAATAAGAATGGAAAAGCTGGGAAATGAGACATTTTTCACTTTCACAAGTATAGCAATGCCTATAAAACACTGCTAATGCCATGACCCCTGAATCTAGTAGTAAGCCAGACACAGGTTGGGAGGCTGCAAAGATACCAGCTAAGGAACTGGACAAAGTTCAAGTCTCTGAGGGGCTTGTTGGGGACCAGGGGAGCATTGTGCCTAAAGCCAGGGCACTTATGAGTGTCTTTCCCTGAGCCTAAGGAGCCGAATGCCTCCCACCACACTTTGCTCGTCCAGCAGTGCACTAGGAGGCTATGGAACACAAGAGAAGTGTCCATCTTCAGGCCAGAAGGATAGTCCTTTAAGGCTCTGAAGTTGTTCACAATGGGGTGGAGGCTAGAAAAGGTAGTCTGGAGGTCAAGATTTAAAAGGTTTCAGTCTGGTCCTAACCTTCATCTGAGCAAGTAGGTCACCTAGAGCTATCTGTGGTACTATTTCTGTCCAACATATGTAGACAGAAGTTGTTACTTAAAAGTAAGAAATACCTTTATTCAGACAAATAATGGTGCAGGCTCAGCAGCAGAAAAATTACTCAGGAGTCATGATTCGGAAGTCCAGGAACAACAAAATAAATTCAGAATTGGACAGAAGTGATGAAGATGTCTCAACAAGTTTCCATACCCCACCTACCGAGCTTTTAAAGACTAAGTGTGGTGCATTTACTCATGAGATTTGCTAGCCTTGATAGAATGTTGGGTTTGCAACCATGTGTTTCATTGGGCTGGGTGAGTATGCTTCTGTCTACAAAGGTGGCACCTGGTTCCAGGCAACAAGACTGCATGCTCCAGTTCAACTGTTGCTTCCTCTGTCTTTGGTGGCTCACAACCCTCCCCAGCCTCAACTGGGAAGCAAGGGAGAGCCAAGGGAAATCTCCCCTCCTCTAACCCAGGATCCCACAATTCAGCCCCTCCAATTTTTGCTGTCCCAAGCTCAAACCCAAGGTGCTGCAGAGCTCATGACACCTTGCTGCCTTCTCTGTGGGATACCTGTACAGTTCTGGCAAACATGTGTTTGTCCATTGTGTGCATTTTATCCGCTATACATAATACATATGGCATGTATGCATAAAAATGTGCCAAGTAAGTTGATCCATAGTCCTCTGGATTTCCAGAGCAAGAAGACTGCAGGTACAGAGCAATAGCAGTGCTGGTGAGGTCTGCAGGGTTAGATCTTCATTCACTTTCATTTCCTTTAAAATATTTTTGCTACTTTAGATACTTCCGAGCCATCTAGTGTCAAGGCTGCTGCAACCCGAGTCACAGAGTGGTTGAAGGGAGCTGGGCTCAATCTTCTGATAAACAATGCTGGGATTTTAAAGCTAAGCACTCTGGAAACAGAGACACCAGACAGTATGGCTGAGGTATACAAAACCAATGTGATTGGCAGCATGTTGGTGACTCAGGTAAGACTCTTTGTCTCTTTGTTCCATAAACTTTTTGGCATGTTGCAGAGCCCTTGACTTTGGAAGGTCATGATGCCGTTGCTTTCTGGTTGTTGGGGTGATGGGTCGGTGTGCCTTTTGAGAACATATGAACAGCAGGAACTTCTTGTAGCTGCATGACACACCAAAATTTAACAGATGTGGTATTTGAGGTTATGGAAGTAAAGTGATGAGAGAAGGTTGCGCCTGATGAACAGCTTCTGCCTGGGTGAGCTGCAAGAGAACTTTGGCATGCCACTGCAAGTAACACCTGAGCTTATGTTTGTCCTCACAGTGAGAACATTGAACTGGAGAGGAGATACACTGACCTTCTCACTGATATAATTATCTAGACCTACTCCAATCCAGCTTCAGAACTTGATTTGTGACTGAATCAGCCTTGGTTATCAGTAGAGGGTCAGAGAGAGTGCAACCTTGCTGCTCCTGCTTGATCTCTCATGACCATAGACGGTCTATGAGAGATTGGTACCAGCAGCACTATTCTGCAGTAGTTGCAGTCTTATCTGATTATTCTTGAGCTATGGAGTGCTGCAGGACACTACATGTCTCCAGAGTTATTTAACACCCATATGAAACCTTTGGGTGTGGCCATATGGAGATCTCGCACAAGGTCCAGCTCTATTTGTCTGTAACTTCAGAATCAGGAATGGTGGATCAGGTCCTAGACCGGGGTCTGGATGCAGTGATAAGCTGGATGAGGGCTAATTGAATCCACTTTATTTTTCTTGCACCTGGGAGCCATAGCCACATGCCTCTTTGTTCCAGGAAGCAGGAGAGAGAGAAAGGGAGGGAAGCAAGGGAGGCCTGTTAAGCCACACCCACTGGCAACTTGTGCTCAGGGCTAAGGATAACCCTTTCATGCATACAGGCATGAGTCAATAATTGAATATCACAACAGAAGTTTATTAGTTTTAAACCTGTCTTTTGCTAGTTGCAGGGGGGGACTGTTTGAAAACCATTTTTATCTGTTTTTCTGGTATGTTTGTCAATTGCCTTTAGATGAATGGAAAAGGTGATTCATAAATTAATTATAATCAACATTCATTCTACCCTTACCTTCTCCAGGCATTCCTGCCCTTGCTGAAGAAGGCATCTCAGGAAAGCACCCAGAAAGGAATGAGCTGCAGCAAAGCTGCCATTATCAATGTATCCAGTGAAGCCGGTTCCATTAAAAATGTCCTTGTATGGAATGAAGGGCAAATCATTGGTTACCGTTGTAGCAAGGTATGGAGGTAACAGTGGTTGGCTCTGCAATCCAAAGTTTGAAAGTAACTCTCAGTTAATTTCACCTTAGGGTGCTGAAAAGGTTCTTAGAAAATCCACCCTATCTTGACTGTATCCATTTTTGTTAGTAACATTCAGACACTTTCATTTGTTTAGAGTTAGTGCATGCTGGCCTATTTATTTAATTTAACAGAATATAGATTGATAGATATAAAAAAATCTCTAAGCACATTACATAAAATAATAGATTTTAATATAAATATATAACATTTATTTAAGATACTGATAGCATACTTTTAAAACAAACTGACATAATTAAATAGTTGTATTTGAAAAAGAGTATAGATAATTTATATATATATTTTAAAAGTATACATAATTAGGAATGGACATATGTCACTAATTTCTGGTTTCTCGCAGCTTCTCATTTTCCCAGCCTTAAATTCAATCATCTTCCTTTCAGCTGTAATGTGATTTTTCATATTAAAAATCCTCTTGAAAATACCACTCCAAACTTCTCTTAATAGACACATTTTTGATGCAGTTTTCAACTATATATGTTTGTATGTTATTTTTACAAATATAAGAATTTTATGTGCACTTTTCTATGTATGCTATATGCTTTTTGTACACATTGGTTCAAGAACAGAGCCACAAAATTTATAGAAGTGTAAATTTCGAACAGAGATTGTTGTATTTCAGTTTGTGTATTGGTTTGAGTAGCTTCTCATCAAAATATAAACAGAATTGAATTTCTACCTGCTTCTGGTATGTCTCTCTCCTAGGCTGCTCTGAACATGCTCACCCGGTGCCAGTCCCTGGGATATGCCAAAGACAACATCCTGTGCATTACATTGCATCCTGGGTGGTTACAGACAGACATGGGAAATAAATTGGTAGGTGATTCATGTATGGGATGTTATGAGTAGTACCTCTGGTGGGGGACATGTCATACTCCTTCTGGACTAGTTTGTCCACCTTTGCTCCCCACCCTGCACTAAACTCTCACCTGTGGCTCCTAGAAACTATCAGCATGTGACCTGACACATATAGACAATTGCAAAACAATAAGGTCTGTGCTGCCTTTAAAAGCTTTTTTGTGCTTCTGGAATTTGCTTCCTTACTGTGGGTGGGTGTCCATTCACTTCTTTTACTTTCCTAATCAACTCAGCACTATAAGGCTTTCCATTATTTAGAATCTCACACAATGGCAGCCCCTCTCTCTATTCAGATACCTTGTATTACAGTATTCACTTCCCTCTTCCCAAGTAAATGAAGCAGCTAAACGCTTGTCACTTTACAGTTTCCCTATAGTGTTCTAAACCTCTTTTAAGCTTCATTATAACATCCTTAGGAAAAGCAAAGTTTGCTTAAAAACAAACAAACAAACAAACAAACAAACAAACAAACAAACAAACTGTAATCACATGCAGATTGCTTTTCTTCAATAAATTCTGTTCCTGGAGACCTGAGTAAATTCTATATTTGCTCACAAATTTCCAACATCCCCACTTCCTCCACCCTTTAGTTGCGGGAACTATCAATGTATCCTTAGTCTCTGGTTCCCCTTAACCAGGTACTAATCAATATGAGGATGTGTGCTCTCTCTTGACTTATCCATGTTTGTCATTATTTTTTCTCACTGCGCAAGACATTCATTTATTTTGCACAGTACAAGTCGCTCATCTATTGTCTTTCCAAAGCTGCAATGACACTCATAGACTTATCTCCCATGAATTTGATTCCCCTGGAAAAACAACAGCACCCGTAATTGAACATCAAATTTTGAGGTCCAATATAGGTTAGCCCTAGGATCCTTTGGGGGCAGACTTTGTGAGAAACTTTTTGGACGTATGTAATGTCTATCAGACCAGCCTTATCAATGCATACGTAGGAGAGCTATCAAGAATATTTCTCTGTTTTCCTCTCAAAGGCTGTTATGACGGAAAGCTTAGGTAGACCAGAGGTCTGGTGGGGCAGTGGAATTCCACCAGAGTGGTGTGGCTGGCAGAGTGCTGTGCTGGAGACTCACTCTGATTGTCTGAGGGTACAGCTAGCCAGAGGGGGTTGGAGACAGCACTTTGTGAGAGAAAAAGGAAAGGAGTGGAGACTGGGGTTTCTGGTGTTCAGCTGGATAAGAGGATAGTCTCTGAGTTTTGCGTGTAACATCCATCCTGAGGAAAATATCTACAACCAGAGAAATAAGTTTCTCAGCTTGGATCGAAAGACAGTGATTAGTGTCTTTTGAGAGTATACAGACAATTCCTGCTTTTCTACTGGTGGTACTCAAGGGTACGCAGTACCCGCAACTTTTTATAGAAGAAAAGCACAGGTTAAAAGTGTGGCATTTACTGTAACAACTTCATGTTGTTTACCTGCAACCTTTTTTTTCTAGAAGAAAAGCACTGCAGACAAGTGAGAACTGGGTAGCTGAATTTGAGACAGGAGAAGTGGAGTTGTGAAGGAACACTCTGCTTGGGTCTCAATTCAGTAAGAAGGGAACAGATCTTCTGGTGAGAGAAGAGTAATCCCAAAACCACCTCAGAGGGGTGTAGTGGTGATCCTCTGGTCTGGTATACTAATAGAGGAGCCTCAGGAGTGAGATTTATAGGAGGCTGGGAAAATGACAGAAAGTACCACCTTGTTTCAGAACCTAAGCTTGAAGACTTAAGCTGTAACACTTCAGTAAATAGTTTAAGAAATTGAAGGGGGGGAGGGAAACTGTAGATACACCATCTTGATTAGAAGCCTGTAACATCCACTGAATTTAATATATATAAGTTTACTGTTTCTTGGTAAACTTGGTACCAAGTCTCAGTAGTGGCGCCCATCCTATGGAATGCCCTCCCATCAGATGTCAAAGAAATAAACAACTACCTGATTTTTAGAAGACAACTGAAGGCAGCCCTGTTTAGGGAAGCTTTTAATATTGGATGAATTTTTATGTTTTGCTGGAAGCTGCCTAGAGTGGCTGGGGAAACCCAGCCACATGGGCGGGGTATAAATAATAAATGTATTATTATTATTATTATTATTATTATTATTATTATTATTATTATTAGAATTATAACAAACCAGTTTTACCAATTTTGTTTGTAAAATAATCTCTTTTTCCTGTTTAACTGCAAGTCACTTTTCCTATTCTCTTTCCAGGGGCAGCCCCCACTGACTGTGGACCGCAGTGTGCAAGAAATCCTGAACACCATTCCCTCTCTCTCTGAGAAAGACCATGGCACATTTGTGAACTTGGATGGGAAAGTCCTTCCCTGGTAAAACACCAAACAATCTGCTTGTCTGCACTGCAGAAGGAACCCCTCACTACCACAGGCAACATGAACACCTGAGAAGATATGCTTTTTTTCTACTTCTTTAAAAAATACATCTTCAGCTGAAACTCTCACCATCTAGCCTTCCTTTGAACTATTCTGTGTAATGAGGTTAATTCCTAGTGGCTTTTGCAGTCTCACTTGCTTGTATTTCTTTTTAACAGTGCAAGTCATCAATTAACTCATTTATTCACACTTTCAAGATATAGGCATCAAGGGTGCTAGTTAGCCTCCACTGCACACATGTTATGGATGCTTCCAGATGTAGGTGACCTAGCAACAGCCAGTGGTTGCTGTTCTGCTTCAAGCAAAAAGCAGAATAACAACTATTCACTGAGATTGCTGGAATCCAAATAACATTGCTTGGCTGAGTAGATAGTCTCCTTTCTCCCAGCCTCAAATGTTTGGACAGGGTTATTTTGGTGGACTATGGCATGTGGAGGCAAAACCAGTCAATGGGGCAGTCTTCCTCTTCCCCCACCAAAGCATTTGAAGATATCTAATGCATATATTTGGAGAAGCGCTGTAACAGCTCAGCGGCAGAGCCTCTGCTTTGCATGCGGAAGGTTCTGTGGTCAACCCTGATTCCTCCAAGAATATAGAATCATAGGAATGTCCCTTGTTTGAAAATCCAGAGAGCCTCTGCCAGTCAGTGTGGACAATACTCAGCATGATGGACCAATGGTCTGACACAGTATACCGCAGCTTCCTTCCTATGTTCCTCCCTCAGGGGCTGGCCCAACCGTTTGGCAGAGGGAGGCAGCAAGTAAACAAAGCTATGTGAGCAATTAAAATCATCAAAATGAATGCAAGGAAGAAATAATTCAAGTAGGCTAACTGTTTAAGTATGAAATGGTTGATTGCAGTAATAAATGATTTTTTGAATATTGGATAATTTTTAAATTTTAGTAACGGTAAAAAACATGATTGGAACTTACTATGATTTGCAATTTCCTAATATTGTAAGCTATTCTTTTTGCATTTCAATAAAGTAGGTTTGCCTATCTAATGACCTGGCATTTATCCTCATTAAGTAATACTAAACTAAACAATACATTTATTATGTTGCTCTTCCATGTAATTCAGTATGCTATGTTTCCTAACAGCATTTGGGGTGAGGTGCAAGAGGAGGCCCCCAGGGCTATGTTTTGGCCATAGCCAAGGCTACTTTTGTTCAGCCCTTCATCATAGTTGTCTTTCTCGAAGTGGAAGGGTTAAAGTGTACTGCCAAGTATAAGAGCTATAGCTGAGCATAACAGGAAGAGCCAGAAACTCCATTCTGTCCAAAGGTCACCCAGAAAGCAAGGTACAAAACAATGGCTTTGCTGGTATAGCTACCTTTTCCCAACTTCTCTCTTTAAATAGGCAACAAGCCAAACTTGTAAAGCCTCTTGCTAAGCCAGTGCATGAAGGGAGCTCCCAACAAATCTCTTTCTCATTATTTCTTGTTATGTTTCTGGGCTGCTGCCAGTCTGAGCTGAGTGGTAGAGCTGCTCCATCCATTAGGCAAGGTTGGGGAGCAGGGTCCACAGGGGCAGCAGAGCCAGACTTAGATCTTTATCCTCTTCCGGCCCCCTTGTTCCTGATGTAGATCTTTACTCAATCCTCCTTCCCTGGCAGGGAGGGGAGTGCCATTTTGTCATTCACCTCAGTTGACTAAATGTCTTGGGCCAGTCCTGCTAAGTGGACTTAGCAGCAAAACACTTCAGGGAAGAATTGCACACCATCCAACATTCCTCAGGTGAAAATAGGGTTATTCTAGTCTACACAATACTTCGTTCCGCCCCCCCCCCCTTTCACTCCAGCACCAGATTTAGGATGGTGTAGGTAGTTCAACCACACAGGGTGATGAGCTGAGCCAGTGAATGATGATGATGATGTCTCTGTACACCTGGGATGAAGAACAGGGGTCAGCACCCTATTTCAGCCATGGGCTGGTCCACTGTCCCTCAGACCATGTGGTGGGCCAGACTATATTTGGGAGAGGGGAATGAATGAATTCCTATGCCCCACAAATAACCCAGAGGTGCATTTTAAATAAAAGGACACATTCTACTCATGTAAAAACATGCTGATTCCTGGACCTTCCGCAGGCCGGATTGAGAAGGCAATTGAGCCACATCCAGCTCCCAGGCCTTAGGTTGCCTACCCCCGATGAAGAAGGTGGGAAGCACTTCTACGGATGAGACTCTGGCACTTCCCACTTTAAAGGACCAAGGACTTGTGCACCCACTCCCAGCCCTCTTTGTCCACCCCCACCAACACCCCTGGTATCCATGGCAATGCCTCCCCTCCCATGCAAAAGACTGACAGGGCCCAGGAGGTGGAGGTGTGGGGAACACGCAGGCAGCCAAACACAAGTGCACACTCCGGGATCACTGGGCGGGGTGGGTGGGTGGGAGTCCAAAAAGCAGCAAAGGATGTGGAGAAGGGCTTCTTGCAGTGGCAATCAGCGAAAGGCAAATGATGAATGAGAACAGGCTGAGGGAAAGGCGGAGGCACTTGGTGTGTGGCATGATCCGCTCTGGGATCTGGGACTTTCAGGACAAAGTCATGGAGTCGTGATGGCTGCAGTGTTTCTGTGGTGATGCCGGCAAAATCAGGGCAGTTGGAGGGTATGGAACTGGGTGTCAGAATCGGCTATCCTTGGGTGCCACTGTGTTTTCTTAGGCAGGGACCGATAAATGACTGCTATTTCTGCCCTGTCAGCTTCCCTTCCCCACCAGGCAACAAGACTTGTTAATCTGTTCCTGCCTGCTAGTGGCAAAGCCCAGCTTCTCTTCCTTTCTCCCCTGTATGAAGTAACTTGAACAACATTGGATTTTTGCCAAATAGAGCACACACTGATACCAGCCTTGCTGGAGAAACTGAGGGCTGGAGTTAGCGCTGGAACTGAGCCGACAGAGAGCATTGTCAGTTGAGCGCAGGCTGGGAAGAGAGATGGCTGTGCTGAATGCACGCAGTGTCCTGGTGACTGGGGCCAATCGGGGTATTGGCTTGGAGCTGGTGAGGCAGCTGGTTGGGAAAAGCAACCGGCCAGAATGGATCTTTGCCACCTGCCGGGACCCAGAGGGACCACGTGCCCAGGTGAGCCACAGGATGCACACTGGGAAGAGTACAGAAATGAGGGTGGTGCCAAGACACTTGTGACCCAGGCAAGCTTGTTGCACTTCCCATTCCCAGGGTCTGACTGCTTAAACACAATTTAGTGGCCCCCTTGAGTGCTTTGACAACCCTTTCTTTTGCAGAATTAGGGAAGAATGAGTAGGAAAGAGATTTGGTATCTCTCACCCCTTGATCTGAAGAACATTTAAAGGAAGAAGTGATTATGCTATTGGGGGGTTGGCTATTACAAGAACAGCTCAGATTTTGAAACAAATAACGTGAGTTAAACATTACTAAATAGTCGCTTGAGTGAGGATTTTGTCTGTGTCAACGTGCTTACAATTGCAATGTTCGTTCGTATGCAATTAGATTGGAAGAGTGTGGAAAAAGAGCCTTACAACTTGTCAAAGAGGTAACGTATCATTTAGCTTGCAGGTAGGTACTGTCTTCTTATAGTGGGGTGTGGGTTACGGATTCCAAGCCCCAAGATATGTCTGATCCCAAGAAAAGCCCCTGGGGTTAGGGGGCGGAGATCCACCCTCTGAAGGAGACTCAGGTAAGCTCTCAGAAATGCCTCCCTTTACCTCCCTTCCAGATATGCCCCCCTTGCTTCTCCACCTCTGTCACTTTCCCCTATTATGTAAAAGCCTCCCCCTTCAGGCAAGGCTGGTGGAAGTAAATCGGATACTGAGCCAGCACCCACCCTGCTTCCGTTGCCTAGGACAGAGACACCAGTGCTGGCCCATCCCGTCCTTCAAAAGGAAGGTGCACAAGGCATGTCCCTTGTTGGTTCATAGCTTGTGCTTAGCCAAGTCTTTAATCTCTTATGTAACCCACCGATCCTTGCAACCTGTGACTAATCTGAAAATAAAAGCTAAAACCACGAGTTGCAGTTAATTGGGTGGGGAGAGGCAAGCAACACTTATGCAATCAAAATCAAAACCAGGACAAAAATTATTCAGTAGATCTTTGTTTGTGGAACACATAGAAAAAACAAGTACAGTGGTACCTCGGGTTACATACACTTCAGGTTACAGACTCTGCTAACCCAGAAATAGTACCTCGGGTTAAGAACTTTGCTTCAGGATGAGAACAGAAATCGTGCTCTGGTGGCGTGGTGGCAGCAGGAGGCCCCATTAGCTAAAGTGCTGCTTCAGGTTAAGAACAGTTTCAGGTTAAGAATGGACCTCCGGAACAAATTAAGTACTTAACCTGAGGTACCACTGTACTCAGTTTCCCTTGATTCTTTAAGAAAATGTGGGTTTGCAGCCTAAGCTTGTGTATACACTATATCTTTAAAGCACCTTGAAGTTCTCCCCCCCCCCCAAAAAATCTTGGCACTGAATTTTGTAAAGGAGTTGAGAACTGTGGTTCTGTGAAGGGTAAACAACAGCGACCAGAATTCTTTGTTTGGTGCTTCAAATGCCTTTCAAGGGTATAGAGTGTTCACAGCCATGGCTTTATCACCACTTCCTTCTTGATTACCTAACCAAGGAGAGGTATTTCAAAAGCATATCTTGTAACCACCTCCACCTTTGTGGACAGCAGGATCTAGAATCAATCTAGACTAAGGTTACCAGATTTTTTTTCAATGAATCCAGGGACACTTTTCAACTTCCTGTTAAATAAATGGATTTTGTCAGGGGACTGATTTGTAAATCCTGGGACTGTCTCCGGGAAACGGAGACATCTGGTAACCTTAATCTAGACTGAAAACTGTTTGTTAAGAATGAGAATGAATTATTTCAGATTATGGAAAAACTACATTTTTGTGTTACGAATGGGTTAGTGTGTACACAGCCCAAATCATCTACTTTCTTCTCTCCGCTTTTAAATAATCCCACCTCCAGGGCTTGATGTTGCATCCTAAATCTATGGTCTGTGCATCTTCCAGGTCTTGAAGGATTTGGCTGCCAAACATCAGGGAGTGGAGATTATCCCACTGGGTATGTGTTTGCCCCCCCCCCCACCAAATTGCCTTGCCCCCCCCCTCTTCCCACATTGCCAGAGACAAGCGCTGAGATTAAAAGTAATTTCGCAAGACTACTTTCCTGCAGGATATGTTCTAAAAAAACAACTTAAATATATAAAAGTCAACTCCATTGTCAACAGTTGCTGAGAGGCATCCTCACACTGAGGATTCATCTCTTTTTCTTTAACTCTTTCCTTTCCTTTCTGCCACATCAAATGATGAACCGCATGATGTGAGAAAGGGCCATTCTCCTCACGGACTGTAGGCAGAACCCCCAAACAGTCCTAGCACAATCCAGTTCAGCTCTAAATAGAGAGCAAAACTCAACACCATTGAGCCTTTCTATTTGCATTATAACTTTCAGTTATATGACACACTGTTCCATATCTAGGCACCTTTGTACTCCTGGTGATGACTTCACCTCTGATATTATGAGTAACTTGTAGGTGTTGCAATATTGACAAAAAAAATTGTTTTTATACTAGTTCAAAGAGTTCTGGGCCTCTGCCAGAAGACTGAACCTTAATCCTTCGTGGGATTGTTGCCATTGGGTAGCTGTGCATTGCCTTTAGGCAGCTACAGCTACTGAAGAAAAAATATGTGAATAAACATGCTATTTCATGCACCCCAGTCTCTGAGCAGCGAGAGACTCCAGGTGTTCCAGTGCTTTCCTGGGATTTGCTTTCCTTGGAATGAAGGTCAACTAAAACTGCGGTGCCTTTGGGATATATGGTTTTATTTTATCACACATATATACAACTTGAGCATAGGGTGGATGGGCTCCACAGATCTGGCCTCCCCATTAGGTTTCCAGGAAGATTGTCAAGGCACATCTTTGGGTCCAGCGCAGAGCAAGGCAAGCCTCTGTCTCCAGCTTCCAGTATCAACCAAAACTCTCTCACACAAAGAGCTTCCCTTGGCCTATTGTTCTCCATCCATTACTGAATTGCAGCTGGCAGCCTTCTCAATGAAGAACCTTCCAGGCTGACTTTGCCTATCCTAGGCTCTCTATTGTCACTAAAGGTCAAGGGTGCCCAGCAGTGGTTTATTATGTTCATTATCTTTGAAAGTGCATGTAGTTCTTAAATCTTTTCCAACATGGGCTTCTTATATTTAACACAGGTAACTTGCACCTTATGTGTGCTTAACATGCGCAATTTCAACTTTATGTGATTGAAGGCCAGCTGGTTGAAATCACATAAATTAAATGCACAGAAGGCAGAGAGCTTAAAATCGCTTTTTGTGCAGGGTTTTCCCAGCATGGAAAGAGCTTTTAATCTCTCAGACTTGCCTTCTGGGTGGAGGTTATACTGTTTAGTGTCCTGGCTCCAAATGTAAGGTTGCTTGCGCAGAGGCAGCTCCAAGGGTCTATATGTGTTTTTGTGTATACACATCATCCCTGGAATGTAACCCCTGCATAAAATGTGAGTTACCTGTATCTATTGTCTTCCAGTTTCTGGCAATTAAATATCAGAGGGTGGAAATGGAACAATATTTGATGCATATCAAATTCCAATTCTTCCTTCTAAATATTATCATAAGAAAAAGGCTTATAATGTGTTGATTTGTAGTGAGAGAAAAAGTTGGACTTATGAAATTCTTCTCTTTGCTGCTGAAGATACTTCTGAGCCCTCTAGCGTCAAGGATGCTGCAACCAGAGTCATTGAACGGCTTAAAGGGGTTGGGCTGACCCTTCTGATAAACAATGCTGGAATTGCAAGGATAAACTTAGTTATGGAAGCTGAGACACCGGAAGACATGTCTGAAGTGTACAAGACCAATGTGATTGGGCCCATGATGGTGAGCCAGGTAAGGCTACCTGGTTGTTCCTCCTTCACAGAGATTTCTTGTCCTGTTGCAGATCCCTTAATGTTGGGAAAGTAGGTAGCCTGATGTCACTGCTTCCTGGTGATGGGGTGATCGGCAGCTATGCCTTTTTCATGGAGAAAGGATATGGAACTAAGCTTGTAATAGCTGCATGAGAGAATAATATTTAACAGTGCAACCTTCGTGGTAATGGAGGTGATGGGGGAAGATAGAACCTGTTGAAGTAGGAGTTGTAGCTGTTATGTGCCCCCTTGGCTCAGTGCCCTGTGTGGAGGGAACTGCCTGCACTACCCTAAATCTGGCACTATGGCCAGTCTTCTCTACAGCATGTGCTGCTGTGTGCAATTCTTTTCTCTTCTTCTCCAGGCATTCCTGCCCTTGCTGAGGAAGGCATCTCTGGAAAGCCCCCAGAATGGGATGAGCTGCAGCAAAGCTGCCATTGTCAACATCTCTAGTGATGCTGGCTCCATCACAAATCTCTTCCTGTGGGAGAATGGACAAGTTGTCAATTACCGCTGCAGCAAGGTATCAACACATCACAGACAAGTAGTCAGTTTTGTGCAGTGTTCTTCAACCTTGGGACTTCAGCTGCTGTTGGGCTTACAGTGCCCTATGCAACACTAATATCCAGCAGGCCCCACCACCTCTTGCCTTCCATTGGATGTCACTGCGGCGCCTAACGTTCTGCACTCGGTGCAACTGAACTGGTCATGCTCCCCTAGATACATCTTTGTCTCTGACAATTGAATAAGCAGGCTGAGGATTATAGGAGCTGTGGTCCAATAAAATCTGTGCATCCAATTTAAAGAACACTGGTTTAGTGGTCAGTTATCCAAGGGCCATGTTTCTTTTGCCTTGAAGGTGCTGGCCAGGTAATTATACATTTTTATATAAGTATTTACATATCTCCTGACCTTCATGACTATGGGCCAGTCTCCAGTTGGCTTTTTTTGGGGGGGGAGGGGAAGTTTCTCAAGAACCAAGAAGCTAGACAACCGCAAAGACTCATGAATGAACATTATTATCTGGCCCATTTTTGGCCCATTTTGGAACACTGCATTGGCTTTCTTGGCTGACTATCTTAGCGGGGTGACTGACAGAGTGACTATTTTGATGCTTCTGGATATTTCTGTGTTTTTTTATGATATTGTTGGTATTTTGCTTAAAAGACAAATAAGTTAAGGTATAATCATAAAAAGAGAATTCCCTGGATCACTAGATCCAGGTTTGGGGCAAGTACTCTTTGGTGAGAGAACCCCAGCATGGATTTAAAATAACAAAATATGCAGTAACATAAAGCAGGGAAATATAGCTTGTTAGACCTTTAAAATACCCCCTTCTAAGTGGCTCCCAAAGGGACGTGGGTGGTGCTGTGGGTAAAAGCCTCAGCGCCTAGGGCTTGCCGATCGAAAGGTCGGCGGTTCGAATCCCCGCGGCGGGGTGCGCTCCCGTTGTTCGGTCCCAGCGCCTGCCAACCTAGCAGTTCGAAAGCACCCCCGGGTGCAAGTAGATAAATAGGGACCGCTTACTAGCGGGAAGGTAAACGGCATTTCCGTGTGCGGCTCTGGCTCACCAGAGCAGTGATGTCACGCTGGCCACGTGACCCGGAAGTGTCTCCAGACAGCGCTGGCCCCCGGCCTCTTGAATGAGATGGGCGCAAAACCCTAGAGTCTGTCAAGACTGGCCCGTACGGGCAGGGGTACCTTTACCTTTACCTTAAGTGGCTTCCAAAGTTACCCACTTCCTTTAGCATAGAAAAGACCAAACATTTGGTAAGTTAAAAATGGTTTACTTATAACCTCTTCAAAGGTCAGATTCATACAGCAGTAATAACACACAGGAAGTGAGAATTAGGTTCCTAAGTGGTGAGAGTTTCTAAATTATTTGTATAGAAACACAAAAGGTGGCTTGCTTAAGCCACACAGTCTGAGCTTGGAGCATCCATCTTAGACCTCCTGACTAGTAGGTGGAATGGGAGAAAGTGGGAGAACAAAGAGCTTGATAACCCTTCCTCCCAAGGACTGACCTAGCTAAGCCTGGCAGGACAAGTTTCCTAATCTAGGGAAGGTCATAGCTGGTAAACCCACTGTAGATGGAAAGCGGTACAACTAGCCACAGAAACCACCTGTGTCTTTCGTGAAGGACTACATTGCAAAATCTACAGAAGTGCAGCATTTCAGTTGAATATTGGTTTGGGAAATGGAAATAAGATTGGTTCAAATTAAAATACAAAAGGGGGGGGGAATTATCCCCCATCCTTAGCTGTATCATTCAGCTACATGCTTCTGGTATGTCTCATTCTTAGGCTGCTCTGAATATGCTGACACGGTGCCAGTCCCTGGGATATGCTAATGACAAAATCCTGTGCATTGCACTGCATCCTGGGTTTGTGCATACAGACATGACAGGTGGAGGGGTAAGTTATTTGTGTCAGAATCAGATCACCATACAAAGAGCATTGCAATTATCTAACTCGTTTGACCTACATTGAAATAAGGGTCAGGATGGATAATGAGTTTATTAACTTGTTTGTAGTTTCAAAAGAATTTTAAAAGACATTCTCTAGTAATATTAGAATAAAATTAAAAATAAGAAAGCCTTTGGTCTGATGATCCAATCCAGCAAGAAAATAGTCACACACACTGGTGGGCTACAATCCAACATTGTGTTAGGAATGCTTAAGCCATTTAAAAATTCAACTCTCTGCTGAATTGTGGCTGGATCCACAACTCTGACCAGAAAGATGCCCCTGATAAGTCAAGAATCAGTCTATGGACTCAGCTACATTCATCACAATAATGTGATTTGAATGTGTTTTAAACATGCAACATCAGATGGTGCCAGAGAGTGAGAACTGTTTAACTCTCATTGGAATTTTTTTCTTTTGGTGAAAACGATCTAATTTCTGACTCATTTACAGTGTTGTATTCCTGTGTTTAAAAGGGATGCGGGTGGAAAAGGGTGGCGCTGTGGGTTAAACCACAGAGCCTAGGACTTGCCGATCAGAAGGTTGGAGGTCTGAATCTCCGTGACGGGGTGAGCTCCCGTTGCTCGGTCCCTGCTCCTGCCAACCTAGCAGTTCAAAAGCACGTCAAAGTGCAAGTAGATAAATAGGTACTGCTCCGGCGGGAAGGTAAACGGTGTTTCCGTGCATTGCTCTGGTTCGCCAGAAGTGGCTTAGTCATGCTGGCCACATGACCCGGAAGCTATACACCGGCTCCCTCGGTCAATAAAGCGAGATGAGCGCCGCAACCCCAGAGTCGGCCACGACTGGACCTAATGGTCAGGGGTCCCTTTACCCTTTAAGGTACCCCTGCCCGTACGGGCCAGTCTTGACAGACTCTGGGGTTGTGCGCCCATCTCACTCAAGAGGCCGGGGGCCAGCGATGTCTGGAGACACTTCCGGGTCACGTGGCCAGCGTGACAAAGCTGCATCTGGCGAGCCAGCGCAGCACACGGAAACGCCGTTTACCTTCCCGCCAGTAAGCAGTCCCTATTTATCTACTTGCACCCGGGGGTGCTTTCGAACTGCTAGGTTGGCAGGCGCTGGGACCGAGCAACGGGAGCGCACCCCGCCGCGGGGATTCGAACCGCCGACCTTTTGATCGGCAAGCCCTAGGCGCTGAGGCTTTTACCCACAGCGCCACCCGTGTCCCTCCCTTTACCCTTTACCTTTACTTTATTCCTGTGTTTAAATCCACCCTGTGAAGGTAATGCCAATTCCCTACTATTTATTTCCAGAGCTAATTGTCTGGACAAGGGCTATTGTGGCTGATAGCAACTGACAAGCGTTAAAAGCATACGGTGTTTCCTGACTATCATCATTTTGTGGGAAGGATTCAAGCACATCCCAGATCTCTTAGTTCTGATTAACTAAAGCGAATTAAAGGGTTCTGTTGTTCTTGTGAAACATAATCACTTTTTAAAAAAAAAGAATCTGAATGTTTGTGGTTTGGAAAGTGATGGGGAGGTGTATTCAAAAGTGTGTGATGAATGAATTAATAACTGTTGGGAAGACATCTGCAAAGGAACAATATTACCAAGCTGAAGGGTTGGGCTTTGGTTTCAAAGTACAAAAGGCCATTTGATTTAGCATTTGTTTTTCAAGGTAGTTATTGACAGAAGAAAGTCTAGCCCGGTCTTGCTCAGAACTAAGTTCCCATTGCATTCAATGGGGCTTACTCCTAGGTAAATGGGGTTAGTGATTGCAGCCTGATTAGCTGGAGTGGGGGATATTAGAAGTGCATTAAGAGGAGGGGAAGAAGACAAGGCAAGGTATGACAGATCTACTTAGGAGTATGCTCAAGTGAACACTATGGGAGCTGACTTTTGAGTAAAATAGTAAGGAAGGGAAGGGAAAAGAAAATTTCTAGTTGACTTCTAGAAGCCTTTGGTGTTGTTTTTTTTTTTTTTTTTTTTTTAAAATATTTTATTAAGGATTTTCTTGTTTTACAGAAGTGTAGTGCCTCATATATATTTTTCCCCATGTAACATTTTTACAAATCCGTTTCATTTGTTGAGGCATTAGGGGGAGAAGAAAATAAAAATAAAAATAAAAAAAGGAGAGAAAAGAGAAAGGGGGGTGGAGAGAGGGAAGATGGATAAGGGTGGGATTGGGTGGCGGTGTTTCTATTATGTTTAATGTGTGTAGAGTTTGGTGTCAGCGTGCTTGTGTTGTTCACTTGTGTTCCTTTGGTGGTGAGAGAGGTTGGGGTTGGCCTAGGGTGTGATTGTTTGCTTGTGATTGGCTGTGGTGATCTTTGTTTTCGTGTGTGAGTGAGGTGGGTGGGTGTTTTGGATCAGGTTAGCCATATTGATTTGTATGCTGTTGGTGGATTATTGTCATTGTCCTGTTGGGCTGTGTGTGTGATAAAGGGGAGCCATACCGGGGTGAAGGCATCTTCTTCTGTTTGTCCCCGTGTCAGTTTCAGTTTATTAGTTAATTTTTCTAGTAGGGCTGTTTCCCATACTATTTGATACCATTGGTCCATGCTTACTCCTGACAGGTCTCTCCAGTGTCTGGTTATGGTGTTTCTGGCTGCTGAGAGCAGGTGGGTTATGAGTTCTTTGTGGTGTAAATGGGCATTGTTGTCTTGGAAGATGTTTAGTAGGGCCAATTCTGGGGTGGTGTCTATTACTTGCTTAGTTATTTTACAAATTTCTTGTATGGCTGTTGTCCAGAATAGTTGGATTTTGGGACACTCCCACCACATGTGGAAGTATGTGCCTGTGGAGGTGCACCCTCTCCAGCATTTTGGTGAGGTTCCTGGGTGTATTAGCGCTAGTTTCCTTGGTGTTAGGTACCACCTGTAGGTGAGTTTCGGTGTGAGTTCTTTTCTTTTCGTTGATATGGATTTAAAGGGGGGTTTAGACCACATTCTGGTCCATTGAGTGGGGTTTATCTCATAGCCTATGTCATTCTCCCATTGATTTTTGATTGCGTCTAGGGGATTTGCGAGATTTTGGAGTAGTATTTTGTATATTGCGGATACCATCCCTTTACCGTTTCCCTTTGTTGTTAGGAGGAGGTTTTCGAAGGTTGTCAGGGGCCTAGTTGCTGCTGATTTTACTGTTGGGTTGTTTAAGAGGGCATGTAGTTGGTGTTGTGTTAACCAGGGCATTTGGGTGTCTTCTAGTTTGTCTTGTATTTCTTGTGTTGACAAGGGTTTGTTATTTTTATAAAAGTCTATTAGGCGATACAAGCCTTTGGTTCGCCAGGTTTTTATCTGGAGGTTTTGTGCTGCATGGTGGAATAATGGGTGGTATGCCAGGGGGATTAGTGGGGATGGGGTTGGGGATAGTTTGCCTATTTGTGTTTTCCATGCTTTGAGCATGGTCTGTGTGTACCTGTTAAGTGTTGTGGGAATTTTCTTTAGTTTGTTTGGGAGGAGTGGGTATGTTGTGGTGCAGGTGTTTTCAATTGTGTCCTTCTCTAGGTGTACCCATTGTTTTGTCTCATCTTCTAGTATATATGGGATTATATGGCGTATTTGGTTGGCGTTGTAATATGCTTCTATGTTGGGGATTCCCCATCCTCCTTCTGAGGTGGGGAGGTGCAGGTATTTGGGGCTTATTCTTGGTTTTTTATGTGAGAAGATGAAAGAGTGTAGTTTTCTCTGCCAACTGTGAAGTTGGGTTGAGGGGATCCAGATTGGGAGGGTTTGGAATAGGTAGGTTAGTTTTGGGAGTGTGATCATTTTGATCATGGCTATTTTGTCTGAGAGAGTGAGGTTCATGTTATTCCATCTCTTTAGGTCTTTGTTAATTTGTCGCCACAGGGGCTTGTAGTTGTGGAGGTATAATTTATTGAGGTTTCTGGTTATTTGTACCCCTAGGTATCTGAACTTGGTGTGGCAAAGTTTTATTTTGGTGACCTTCGTGAGTTCTTTTTGGGTGTGAGGAGGGGTGTTGAAGCACATAGCTTCTGACTTTGTGAAATTTACCTGTAGGCCCGACACCATTGCAAATGCGTTGAGTTCTCTGATTAGGGAGGTTGCTGTGCTTATGGGGTCTGGTGTTGTGACCATTAGGTCATCTGCAAAGAGCCCTAATTTATAGGTCCTGCCTTTTATTTCCACTCCCTTGATGTCTGTGGCTGCTCGGATGCGGATTGCTAGGGGTTCCAGAGCCAGGATAAATAAGAAGGGAGACAGTGGGCATCCTTGTTTCGTGCCTCTTTGGATAGCTATAGTGTTAGAATCCATATTGTTAGTTCTGCATTTTGCTGAGGCTTGGGAGTATATTTGTTTGAGGATTTGTAGGAAGTTGGGGCCAAATTTCATGTTAGTTAGTACTGCTAATATGTATTTCCACTCCAAGCAATCAAAGGCTTTGAGTATGTCTAGGGACATAATTGTCAATGGGAGTTTGGTTGCCTTGCTGTGTTCGATCAGGTTCAGTAGTTTCCTGATGGGGTCTGTTATATTGCGGCCAGGGACAAAGCCAGTCTGGTCTGGGGCTATTAACTTGTGTAGGAAGATTTTTAGGCGGTTGGCCAAGATTGATGTGAATATCTTGTAGTCTTGGTTTATTAATGAGATTGGGCGGTATGATTCTACTTTGAGGCTGTCTTTTAGTGGTTTTGGGATGGAGACTATTTTGGAGTGGGTCCAGGTTTTGGGGATGGGGCCTCCTTTTATGATGTCATTGAATAGGCGGGTCATGTAGGGCATCAAGGGTTCTTTGAATTTCTTATAGAATTCTGCTGTGAAGCCGTCTGGGCCTGGGGCTTTGTGTGGTTTCAAGTTTTTGAGGACCGCATCTATTTCCTCTGGGGTGATAGGGCTATCCATGAATTCCTGTTCCTCATCAGTTAGGGTAGGCATGGTCAGTCCTGCTAGAAATTTTTTGATTTCCCTCTCTGGTGGGTTATGGGAGGTGTATAGGTTGGAGTAAAATTCTGCAAATTCTGAAATTATTTCTTTGGGGGAGAATGTTATGTTGCCGTCTTTTTTGGTGATGCAGTGTATTCTTGTTTTGAGTGCTTTTTTCCTACATCTATTTGCTAGTATTCTGGAGTTTTTCCCTCCATATTCATAGAAACGTTGTTTAGAGTATAGAATGTTGATCATTGTTTTGTTGATTTCTAAGGAGTCTAGTTCTCTCCTTTTCTGTTCTATAAGTTTGAGGAGTTTTTTAGATCCTGTTTGTTTGTAGCGTGATGAGAGGGCTGTGATGTCTTGTTCTATTTTGCTAATTTTTGAGGAGGTTTGTTTTTTAAGGAATGTTTTCTCTTTTATGCAAGCTCCTCTGGTGACCGCTTTCATTGCGTCCCATAGGAGGGGGGTTGTTGTATTGTTTACATCGTTTTCTTTGAAGTAGTTTTGGAGGGTTTTTGTGAGACTCTCTCTAATTTGTTTGTTTGTAGTTAGGATGGGACTGAAGGACCAGGATGGGGTGGTTTGTGTTCCTTCTCCTATTTTAACAGTGACTTCTACTGGGGCGTGATCTGTGATTTTAATGTTACCTATGTTTGTTGATTCTACTGAGGGAATCAGACCCTGTGTGAGTAGAATGCTGTCCAGTCTGGACACTGTATCATGGCGTCCCGATTGGAATGTATGGCTGATGTCTCCCGGGTTTTGCTCACCCCAAATGTCATAGAGACCCCTGTTTTTTAGCATTTTTAGTAACTTGTAAGAGTTCCTGGTTGTTGGGGGTTTCCTTCGGAGGAAGGTTGCCCATGGGGTTGTGGGGTGGATATCTTTCAGGGATATACCTTTCATATTTAGATTGAGGTCCCCTCCTAGGATTGCTTCCCCTTCAGAGAAGGAGAGGAATTTGTTTAGTGTTTTCTGGAAGAATTCTAGTTGTTTCGTGTTTGGGGCATATATGGAGCCGATTGTCAGTTTGATTTTGCCATCTAGTGTCCCTTTAGCGAAAATGAATCTGCCTTTTTTGTCCTTGAGGACTGTTGTGGCAGTGAAGTTCAGGTCCCTACTGAGTATTATGGCTACACCACGGGCTTTCCCTGAGCCTTGTGCGACCCACTGTTGACTAAAGCGGGGGTCGCTCAGGAGTTTGCTGCCTTTGGGTGGATTGTGTATTTCTTGTAGGAAGGTGATGTGTGGTTTCATGGTGTTTATGTATGAGGTGATGCGTTTTCTTTTGATGGGGTTTCCCAGCCCCCTCACGTTTAATGTAATTGCTTTTAGGTTAGCCATTTTGTTTATCTATTATGTGGGGCGATTCCATGCCAACCCGTTCGGGTTGTCTTGTGTCTCTCTCTTCGTGTTGTTTAAAGAACCAGTGGGGTTGCGCTGACCTAGGGTGTGGTGGATGGGGGGCTAGTAGGATTAGAGTGAGATTTGGGTTAAAGAGTAGGGGGTAAGTTGTAGGGAGTTTCCTATATGTAGTCATATAGGTGTTTGTTTGGGGTATTTTGGGCCATCTGGCATTTAGCCAGTTGGTCCTAGGTCTCAGCTGGTGTGGAAGGCCGTGTTCAAGGACAGGCCGTCCCCCCTGTTGTCTGCGATAGGGGGTGATCAGCGAGACAGTGTGAAGTGACTTTGTAACGTCGCTGTCAGGTATAAGGTTTGTAAGCAGTGTTGCCAGTATTATGAGCAACATTGTTGGTGTGTTGGGGTGGGGATGTGGGTGCTGGTACGCTCTGGTGCCACCATAGTGCTGGTTGGGTATCAGATTTTAGCCTGATTGTGGGTTGTGTTATTAAGGTTGGAGTTGTTTTTCCTTAGTATGGAGTATGAGGATGTTGAAGGTGTGGGTGATGGGGAATGTGGTTGAGGTAGTATGGACTGGTGTTGGGGTGGGGATTTCTGTGGGGGTGCGGGGCTGGGGGGGGTGTTGATGGTGTTAACTAAATCTATGTTTTGGGGGGGAGGGGGAAAAAAAGGGGGGGAAATCACCAGTCCTTCAGTTTGTGGTTTTTTCCTGGTTGCTTCTTTCAGCCGGGGTTGTTGTTGTTGTAGGGTTGTCCATCTGCGATGAGTTGGTTTGGTTGATCTTGGTCTGGTTTCTTGTGTCGTATGGTCGGCGGGACGGTTCTGAGCATGATGCTTGCCTGTATTGGTTTGTGTTGTTGCGCCGCTTCTGTTGTATCTTTTTCTTCTGTACCATTGTCCAGTTGTTTGCTGTTGTTTCCTCATGGTTGGGGCTGTCGCTTGGTGGGTTTGTCGGTTTCCATTCCGGCGGGAGGTCGAGTTCAAGGTTCTTTAGTAGTTGCAGGGCCTCGGGTATGTTGGTAGCCATGTGTTGTGTTGTGTTCGTTGTTACAATGAGGCGGAAGGGGAAGCCCCATCGGTATTTGATCCCTGCTTGTTGGAGACGCTGGGTGCATGGGCGCAGGCTTTTCCTCCGGTTTAGGGTATCCTGCGATAGGTCCTGTAAGGCCAGAATGGGGGTTTCTCCATATCGAAGGTTGCTTGAGTTTCTGAGTTGATGCCATATTTCTTCCTTCTTTCGGTAGCGTGTGAAACATACAATGATGTCTCTTGGGGGGGCGCTGGGTTTTGGCATAGGTTTTAGGGCTCTGTGAGCCCTCTCCAAGTCCTCTGCCTCAAGTTTCAGGCTTGGGATTGTGTTTTTCAGCCAGCGTATAATTAGGTCCGCTGGGCTTTTCTCCTCTGTTTTTTCAGGGAAGTTGCGGAAGCGGATGTTACAACGTCTATTGCGGTCTTCAAGGTCGGCTTGCTTAATTTTCATCTCGTTGTGTTCTGCTTCCATTTGGTTTACCAGTTCGTCCAGTTTCTTGTTCACACGTGCGTTCTCCTCCCGGTATTGTTCTATTATTCTTTCTTGCATTTGGTTCTTGTTCTCTAGAGCTTCCACTTTGGAGGTTAGATTGTTGATTAGTACCTGCATGGGAGCCATTGTGGCCTTCAGTGCTTCTTCTAATCGTGCTTCCATTTCCCTCAGATCTCGTTTCGTTATTGGGTGGTCATCATCTTGAAGGGGAGCTACCATCTTAGCATTGTTTGCCATCTCCCTGGTTGGTGTCATCTCGGTCTCCCTGATGGTTTTGGTTTGAGGTTGGCTTGGCGTCCTCTTGGGGTTGGGCGTGTGATGGTTAGGAGTTGTGGCAGTGGTGATTCCTGGGTATTGTTGGGTTGCTGAGCTGATCAGGCTTTGTTGGCTGGTGGCTTTTACAGAGCGTTTCGATTAGGTGGTCATTTGTGTCACTTCTAGCCTGTGTTTTAAGAACTTCTCTAGGGCTTCTGTAGATGCCTCAGCGGTGCCGCCGAGGCGGGGGGGGGGGGCAGGTAAGCAGAGATGGGTAGACTAATGGACAGACAGTTCATATAAAGGGAAGGGGGTTAGCAGGTAGAGATGCAAGAGATTAGAGGGTATATGTTTAATTTTCCTCCATTTTTAATTACTTTCCCACAAGCAAAAAATAACAACAATAACCAGGGGGAAATATTATTCTTAAGAAAAACAAATCAAACAAAACCATGCAGTTATTTTTTGTTCTCCAAATGGGTATATGGAGGAAATTTTTGTTTTAAAAGAGAGTGGTGGTCGTAGCTGGGGGCGAAAGATTCCCCCCTCAGGAGCAGGCGAACAAGAGCTTTAAAAAGAGAAAGAAAAGAAGAATAATTGTATGGCTCTGCTCTGTCTTTTAAAAAATAATAATAATATGTCCCCCCAACCACCGCCACCACTCTCCGTCTGCAGAAAAGCAACCAAAAATGTACGGGTAAAAGATAAAAATGAGAATTAAAGGTAAAAAAAAAAAAGGGGGGGTGTCTTTAAATAGAGCTTTTTATTTATTTATTTATTTTTTTTAATGAGTAAAGTATAGGTAAAAGAGGGTAGGTAAAAGAGAGTGGAAAGTCTGGGGCGGAGTGGCAGTCCCAGGAAATGGCCTGTGATGGTTCAGGGCTGTTTTCTGGATACTGCCATTTTAAATCTTAAGAGGGGGGTTTGAGGTGGAAATAAAATGAGGTTTAAATTGAGGATGTGTGTGTGGAAAAGTGTGTCTTTAAATAGTGAGTAGAAAAGATAGAAATAAAAGTAAAGATTCAAATAAAGGGTGGCTGCAGCAGCAGTGGCCCCTCTTTTAAAAAGAAAAGTGGTAAAAGTAGGTATATGGGGGGGGAGGGATAAGAAAGATGTATATATATATTTTCTTTAAAGGGAGGGAGGGAGGGGGAGGAAGGGGTTAAAAAAAGGGGGTGTTAAAAAAAAAAAAAGGGGGGGGGGAAGGTTGTTTTTTCTTTTCTGTGGTCTCCTTTGTTATGCAGCTTCTCTGTGTTCTCCTTGCCGCTGGAGCTCCCGGTAGGGCTCAGCCACGTGCGTTGTTTTTTTTTTTCCCTTCCTCCCCGAAGCCTATTTTGCCTTCACCGTGCTCACCTACCTCTCCTCTGCTTTCCCGTCGGCAGAGATGGGGGCAGCAACGGTAAATTTGGGGCTCCTTTTTCTTTCTTTCTTCTTCTTCCTCTCTCCCTTTCTTTCTCCCTCTTTGCGTTAGTTCCACTGTCCTCCGGGTTTTGGAGCTCCTCTCGGCTGTTGGGGGGGGGTCGGGTGCCTTTCCGGCTCAATCAAGGTCGTGGGGGGGTGTTTTGGCTCCTTTGATAGATGCCCGGGCACCCCCAATTCCTCTCCGTTGGCAGTGCTGGCAGCAGCAGTTCTGGGGGGTCCGGGAATCGGTCACCAGAGCCTTTTACTCTGGCTGGCTTCAGGAGCTCTTTTCTTCTGCTGCTGCCGCCATGCTGCCTCGCCGGAAGTCGTCCCTTTGGTGTTGTTGTGAAATGCTTGTGGAGTTCAAGGTGGTATGTGTGGTTCTTCCTCTCCTCATTTAATCCCCACAATAACCTGTGACATAGGTTAGGTTGAGACACAATGAGTGGTCCAGTGATCTTCATGGCCAAGTGGGGATTTGAACCCTGATCTCCCAGGTCCTAGCCTGACACTCGCACCATTGCACCACAATGGGTCATTAATGTCTTATTGGATCACCCTTATCCACAGATATAGAGAGCAGTCGTCCAGAATGCTTCTCTGTTTGTGTTTGATGGACGGTGCGTGAATGTTGTCCCCTGTACTCTCAGTTGATGTTACTTATGTTTTTTGACACTCTTTTTTCTTTTCTTTTCTTTTACTCAC
Organism: Podarcis muralis; assembly: GCF_964188315.1. NCBI lineage: Eukaryota > Metazoa > Chordata > Lepidosauria > Squamata > Lacertidae > Podarcis > Podarcis muralis. The sequence continues at coordinate 45,037,546 of NC_135661.1, read as the reverse complement.
AAGTCCCTGTGTCACTGTTCTTTCTTTCCAGTTACTCACAGTGAATGAGAGTGTGCAAAGCATCCTGAAGACCCTTTCCCATCTCTCGGAAAAAGACACTGGGACTTTTGTGAATTGGCAGGGGGATGTACTTCCTTGGTGAACCCAAGATATTTAGCTGCCTGATGTGGAGTATCAAAGTGCCTCAGGGTGCACAGTCCCAAAGCGGATCACATTATTTTGACACCAGAGGCAGAAACACCCACAAGCTCCTCTCTGTCTCCCCCAGCAGTAAAAATGCAACAATAATAATATCTTTTGCTTTTGTAGTTATATCAAGTTGTTGTTGGGGATTGGTTATTATCTGGAATGCTTGCATGGGCAGGTTATAAATAATAAAATTATTATCATCATCATCATCATGCTGAATTGTAGTGAAGTTATCCTTTTGTTTCTGATCTGTTAACAATAATAATTTATTCATTAGTTTTTCCAATAGAATGATATCCCACACACTTTGTACCAGTCGTCTACATTCCCCCCAGAGAGATTTTTCCAATGTCTAGCTGTAATAAGAGTAAATTCTACACAAATTCAGTGGGGAGTCCCTAAAGTGTTTGGATGGCACCTTGGGTTACAGATGCTTCAGGTTACAGACACTTCAGGTTACAGACTCCGCTAACCCAGAAATAGTACCTCGGGTTAAGAACTTGGCTTCAGGATGAGAACAGAAATCGCATGGTGGCGCAGCAGCAGCGGGAGACCCCGTTAGCTAAAGTGGTACCTCAGGTTAAGAACAGTTTCAGGTTAAGAATGGATCTCCAGAATAAATTAAGTTCTTAACCCGAGGTACCACTGTTTGTCTTTTTCCAGAAAGTCCTGCAGCCAAGCTAGTGTTAAATCTATTGCTCTGACTTCCTTTGGACCACCATCAGTGAGGCTGAGAGGGGATCTTGTCATCTGGGCAGCCCAGAACCTCCATACACACTGCCCAAGTTTGCACCCTGAGGTCCCTTGGGCAGTAGTGAAGGGAGACAGAGGCGGGGTGCAGCAGGTGTTGGGGGATCTCAGGGTGTCATGCAGGGTATGTAGGGTGGCAGGGGAGCTGACACTTTCCGTCCCTCAACAACTTTGACTGATCTCCTTTAAAAAGCTCAAGAACTTTGGTCCCCTAAAAATCCCAACTCTGTCCCACGTTAGGGGGGTTGAAAGCCACTGCTGGCCTGGACGCTGCTGACTTCACCCCCGGAAGTGCGCTCGATTGTCTCTCAAGACAAAAAGATGCCAACAACAACAATTTTGTTGGATAATTCGCCGCAAAATTTGGAGAAGGGCAAATGAGCAAGAACTGTGAATTAGACCATTTATTCCCCATCCCTACCCAGCAACACACTTGAGGACAACCTAGCTTAGCAGGTGTAGGCAAGGTAGTTTAGTGGGCCCAGGGCGAATGGCAGGACTGCTGCCATCAACCCACCCACAGCATGTGCCACTTTAAGTGGCTGCCTCATCATGTCTAGTGTTAAGTCCAGCCCTGGATGTATCCCTCAGCAGATTATTTCTTTATTCAATACATATTTTAAGGCTGTCTTTTAAAGGTTGTTCATTATATCTCAGATCGGCAGCATGAAAAGTGTGTTATTCCATGCTGTCACAATGTAAATAATATGGAATTTATCTCATCTCTCTCATCACTGTCAGCATGTACTGTATATAATTTCTGTTGCTTATCCCAAGCTGCAGGTGTGAGCAGTAGACTGGGGAAAACCAACCCTGTCCAGCTGTACTGCCACCACCTTTGTAGTTCCCCAGTCCTAAGCCGGGGGAACTTAGGTTGTTCTGGACAAGACAAGACAAGAAAGACAAGAGCGGAACAGTTCACTCACTGTCTTTTGAACCCCAAGCCACAAAGGAGTCAGTCGTGTGCAACCTAGAAGCCAAGGTACCAGATTCAGAGCTTACATCAAGAAGTCACACAAGGAATACAAGACCTGGGAGAAGAGCTAGTGGAAGAGGACTGGAAGAAATTTAAAGATTACCTGCAAAAGCATTGCAAATTGTATGAATGTTAAAAGATGCAGGATACAAAGATAATATGGCATTAGTGACATAGTTGAAAGGAATATGTAAAAAATGTTTCAGAAGAATCAGGGTGAAAAAGTTAGAGTAATATTATGTCAAATTTAAATAAATTGATATAAAGGGAAAAATCGGAGACATAATAGTTGAAATGTATATTACAGAATAAGATTTGAAAGAGGGTAAGGCACTGCTGAATATGATTGTGTAAAAGGGAACACAGAAAAGGGAGATGTGAGGGAGTCTGGAAGGAGGGCTATGAAAACAAGAAGTAAGAAATCGGATTTTTATGGTTGTTTTTTTATGTCTTTTTTCTGTCTACTTTTTATGTTTTCTACTGTATTTTTCTATTTTTACTTGATTGTGATAATGGTTTTCTCTTTTCTCTTGTTTTGATTGTGAAGTTTGTTCTATTGTTTAAAACTTTAATAAATATTTTTCAAAAAAAAAAGAAGTCACACAAGGAATAAATGGAACACTTTATTAAGGAGGTTACAAACATAGAATAAGAACTCTTTATCAATAAAATACAGTTAAGAATGTCCAATATAAATATATATTTGGAAAGCCAAGTACAGAACAAAGTAAGAAAGGTAGCTTGCCTCATCCTAATACTTACAATCAGAATCACAGGCTCCACAAGCAAGTTGTTCCCAGGCACACGTGGTTCTTGCAGTGCATGATTCTTCATCTGAGCAGGGCCATTAGACCCATGTCAGAGACAGGTTTATATACAAAAAGGCCTGCATACAGAGGGGTGGATTTTCCTTCAAATCTGGCCAAGTGATGGAATCTTCTCTCAGCAAAAAATGACAAAAACTACAATATTCATGTCACAGCTGGCTGTGGTGGAATTTTAGGGAAGTATGTCCCCATTACCATTTATTTCAATGCAAAGGAAACACAATGCAAATGGAGAAAAAGTGTGATCCACTGTGTATTGTTTGTGGAGTGAAAACTGCAGTGAATACAGATCATATTTGTGGAAATGATTTCCTTTCCAGACATGAGACAAATAAGCAAATATTGGCCAATTTCCACTCCCAATTCCATTTCCATCATAATTATTCAATATCCTGTCTCATACTGTACATTTTAAAGCACCTTGGATGTGATGGTTAAAGAGAACTCCAGGAACCGCTTTATGACAAGTTGCCTATTCTAAAAGGGTTAGCTGGGCACAACTAGAGGAGCCACCTCTTTTCATCAGTTGGGTTGCAGATCTTTCCTTGCATTGTTTAGTCTGTTATCAGCAGTTTAGGCACTGCTTTCCTTTTGAGTGAAGACAGAGGCAAAGTACCGTATTTTTCACTCTATAACACGCACCAGACCATAACATGCACGTAGTTTTTAGAGGAAGAAAACAAGAAAAAAAAATATTCTAAATGAAACAGTGGATGTATGATTTTTGTGGTTCATGCTGTGGCCACAGACATGTGATCTGACAGTGCGTTTGGAGTAGCCCAATGCAAAAATCCTGAGGATCCATGTGGATCCATGCTTTGTAACCACGTTTTTGCACCACTGCGACCCTAGGCAACAGTGGGTGCGTGATTTTTTTGGTGCAAGATGTAGCCATGGACATGCTATGTGATCTGATGGTGAATTTGGGGTGACCCAGGGCAAAGATCCTGTGGAGCCATGCTTTGTAACCACGTTTTTGCACCTTTGCAGCCCCAGGCAACAGTGGGTGCGTGGTTTTTTTGGTACAGACTGTAGCCATGGACATGTAATGTGATCTGATGGTGAATTTGGGGTGACCCAATGCAAAAATCCTGAGGATCCATGTGGATCCGTGCTTTGTCACCACGTTTTAAATGGGGAGGGAAGGAAAAACACAGAAGGGACAAGGAGCACAAGAGGGGTGTGCGGAGAAGCAGCTGGCTAAGAATGCAGGAGAGGGGTTTTACCGGAGGGAGGAAAGGAAGGCAAAAGTCCCCCCCCCCCCAGCCAGCCCTCTCTCTCTCTCTCTCTCTCACCTGCATGTTTTTGGGCTGCCTGCGAGTCCCTAGAGCACGGAGAGGAGGGGGTGGTGGGCTGGAGCCTGCTCGCAGTGTGACAAGGAAAGAATTAGAAGGAAGGACTCGATCCTTTCCTTAACCCTCTGCTTGCCAGGAGAGCAGGGGATTCCCTGCTCTTTGTTGAGTTTGAGCAAACGCAGCAACAGAAGCGGGAGGGCAGTAAGACCCTGAGGCAGAATGCAGGAAAGCAGCAGCTTCCGCCTTCCCTCTGCCCGCCCGATCTTATTTTTGCCTGATTTTTGCCTGTTTTTGCCCCTGCAAGTCAGCTCCAGGGCCCACACATTCGCTCAATAACACGCACAGACATTTCCCCTTACTTTTTAGGAGAAAAAATCTGCCTGTTATAGAGCGAAAATTATGGTAGGTGTTGAGCAATTCCGCCTTCCCTCTGTCATCCAAAGCATTTCTCCATCTTCTCCATGCAGAGGACATACTACTTGCTTGTTCTTCTTCTTGCTTCAAACATAGCTGAAGAAACCTCTTTTTAAAAATTAATTTTAACCTATCTTGCAAGCCTGGGATCATTATGAGCTTTGGCCTGCCTGACATTCAGCCTGCAACTGTTGGCTCCTCGTGTATACTCCTCCTTCATGATTTCTGCTTTCTTCCATTTCTTATACAAGCCCTTCTTAAATCTTAGCTTATCTGCAAGCTCTGTATGCAGCCACATTGGTTTCTTTAGATGCCTCCCACTTTTCTTTCTTATTGTCTGCAATATTTCACCCATCCGTCTGGGATTCCCTCCTCTCTGAGTATTTCTGACCGTGGGATCTCACTTAAGCTTTTTGAAATCAGCCTTCTTAAAGTCCAGAGTGCATGTCTGACTGCACTCTTGTCTTTTTGTACCTGGTCTGTTGCCAGTTTGTCAGACACAGGATCTGAGCAGAGTCAGGGGGCAAGCACTTTATGTAACCTTTTGGGGGAGGACTTGAGTGCTTAAAATATCCATCCTTGGGTGCCACTGAGCTTTCTTAGTCAGACACAGGAAGATGAGAACTTCTAAATTCAGTCTGCCAACTTCCCTCCCCCATTTATCCTGTTTCCTTCTATTACTGTGAGACTCAATAAAAACCAGTCTGCCAGGTGGGAACTTGGCAAGTTACTGGGCTGTTGCCAAATGCAGAACACGAGCTGACAGAAGAACAAGCAGCTTATGTAAGCCTTGCTAGATAAGTTGAGAGCTACATTTGGTGCTGCGGTTGGGCTGACAAAGGGATTACTCTGTTCAGCGCAGGCTGGGAAGAGAGATGGCTGCGCTGAATGCACGCAGAGTCCTGGTGACTGGGTCCAATCGGGGCATTGGCTTGGAGCTGGTTAGGCAACTGGTGCGGAAAAACAACTGTCCAGAACAGATCTTTGCCACCTGCCGGAATCCAGATGGACCACTTGCCCAGGTGAGCCCCAGGCTGTGCATTGGGATGAGCATAGAAACAAGGGGATTCCCCATGATGTCCAGAAGATAGTGCCAAGGGCAAGGCTTTTTATATTTTCCATTCTTAGAGGATGGTACCTTAAGCACAGATTAGTAACCCCTTTTTACACACACACCCCTTTTCTTTGCAGAATTAAGAGAGGAGTTGGAAGGAAAATGGTTGATTCCTTTCACCCAGTGATTTGAAGAGCATTTAACAGAATTGTCTCAATGGGTGTTGGAAATTACAAAAATAACTCAGATTAAACATTCCGAAATACATACCATATGATGAATATCACTAAATAGTCAAACACATTAACTTCATTTTCTGTGTCAAATTGCTTAGAACTGCAATATTTCATCTTCTTAAATTATGAATGGGTGGGTGTGAGGTTTAAAGAAGTTTCATCTCAGCATTTTCTTGTATAAATCATATAATTGTACAACTGGAAGCAACCACGAGGGTCCTCTAGTTCAACCCCCTCCAGTGCAGGAATCTCAACTAAAACATGCTGACAGATGGCTATCCAACCTCTGCTTAAAAACCACAAATGAAGAAAAATCCACTACCTTCTGAAGGAGTCCATTCCACTGTAGAACAGCTCTCACCATCAGAAAGGTCTTCGTGATGTTTAGTTGGAATCTCATTTCTTGTAACTTGAATCCATTGGTTTGGGTCCTACCCTCCGGAGCAGAAGAAAACAAGATTGCTCCATCTTCCATATAGCTTGTGTGACCTTAAACCCACCCAAGGACTTGCCACTCAGAGTAGATCTCTTTATAAAGCACAAGTTTAAGCTGACATAGTTTCTGCAGGACACTTTTGCAAATGCTCCCCAAATGCTGAAAACCAAAACCAGATGGGACTTGATCTTTTCCATTCCTATCCCATTTCAAATAGTTCAGGCTTCAGGACTTGCTGTTCCATCCTAAGTCTGTACTCCCTGTATCTTTCAGGACTTGAAGAATTTGGCTGCCAAGCACCAGGGAGTGGAAATCATCCCACTAGGTATGTGTTTGTCACCCCCTCCTCAAATTCACTTTTCCCACAGTGATATGGACAACAGTTGATATTCAAGGTCATTTCAAAATATTACTTTTTAGCAAATAAAAAGTGCATTCCCTATTTTTGTTGTTTTGTTAGATTTGTTTAAGGTTTTATTGAATTATAAAAGAAAAAGAATATAACAAATAAATCCAAGTACTCTGTCATATTACAGAACCACTTATCAAGCTTTAACAGCTGAACAAGATCAACAGAGGAACACAATTTTTGTAAATCATAGTTTTGTGGTCTAAATTCATGCATTGGTACAGGCAAAGAACATTGCATGTCATTCGGAGTGGTGTAAGTGATAAATTATGCATAAGTAAGTTTCACTGAGTTCAATGGAGCTTACATCCAAGTAAAGTAACTTAGATATAAGTTAGATTAATTAGTGATAGATTTGAAAATAGTTTCTGAGGTCCTTCTCCAAGGGTCTTCTGCTGGTTCCCTCATTGTGAGAAGCGAAGTTACACGGAACTAGGCAGAGGGCCTTCTCAGTAGTGGTGCCCTTCCTCTGGAACACACTCCCTTCAGATGTCAAGGAGATAAAGAATTACATAACTTTTAGAAGACATCTGAAGGTAGCCCTGTATCAGGAAGTTTTTAATGTTTAATGTTTTATTATGTTTCAATATATGCTGTAAGCTGCCCAGAGTGGCTGAGGAAACCCAACCAGATAGATGGAGAATAATAATAATAATATGCAAATCACTGACTGATATCATACCAAAACAAAAAAAAATTCCTTCCAGTAGCACCTTAAAGACCAACTAAGTTAGTTCTTGGTATGAGCTTTCGTGTGCATGCACACTTCTTCAGATACACTGAAACAGAAGTAATATCATATGACTTCTGATATCATACCAAAACATCTACAGGACTCTGGCCAATGAGGAGACAATAACTATAGGAAAAGTTATAGATGGACTTCGTTTAATTCTCAAGAACCAAATATGAGATGTACATAAGTATTATAGAGAAGATCCTTCTAAATATTATCAACACAAAAAAGGCTTCTGTTGATCTGTGACAAGAAGAGAAGGGTCTTACCTAAAAAATGGGATTTATTCTTTGCTGCTGTAGATACTTGTGACCCATCCAGTATCAAGGCTGCAGCAACTAAAGTCACCAAGCGGCTGAAAGGATCTGGGCTGAATCTTCTGATAAACAATGCTGGGATTTTAAAGCTAAGCTCTCTTGAGACAGAGACACCAGAGAACATGTCTGAGGTGTACAAAACCAATGTGATTGGCCCCATGATGATGAGCCAGGTAAGGCCATCCTATTGTACCTTCTTCACAGAACCTTCTGGCCAGGTTGCAGGGCTCCTTGTGTTTCAAAACTGTACTGTTTTCATAGAGAAAGGATGCAGAACAGAACTTTAACAGCTTCATGAGAAACTGACATTAAAAGTGCATCCTTTGGGCTTGTGGAGATCATAGGGGAAGGTTGTACTTGTTGCAGCTCCCTTCTGGACGAACCATGAGAGAACTCTGGTATACCACCAGCAAGTAACTGCTGGGCTCACGGTTTCACTCACACGCTGAACTTTGAACTGGTGACAAGATGCCCAGTCTCTACATGAAGAATGCAACTGTGTGCAATTCTTTTCTCTCCTTCTCCAGGCATTCCTGCCCTTGCTGAGGAAGGCATCTCAGGAAAGCCCCCAGAATGGGATGAGCTGCAGCAAAGCTGCCATTGTCAACATGTCCAGTGAAGGTGGCTCTATCACAACTGTCTACATGTGGCATTTGGCACACGTGGTCAATTACCGTTGCAGCAAGGTGTGGACACAGAAGTACTGCAAGTTAGAAGCTAGAAATTGATTTTTCTGTTAATTTCACCTGATGGTGTTGACAATAGTCTTAAAATAATGCAGTCCACAATATGCCTCCCTGACCCTTGCCTATCTTGATAAGTAAATATCTGGCCATAGGAGGGATCCAGCCCCCACTACGGAGGACCTGGGACCCTAGAATAGATGTCTGACAACTGCCCCTGCTCACGTGAGCACCTGAGATGTGATCAAACAAAATTATTTATTTAAATTAAGCAACAATGCCAGGAACAGGAAGACATGGACAACCCCACAATGGTACTCTCAACATGAAAATCTTCCTACATCCCCTCATTGTCTAGAGGTGGCGATGAATGTATTCGGCTTCACTCACAATTAACCCAAAGAGTCAAACTATTAGCTGGTGTTCGTTCCTTGCTCCACAGAAATGTAAAAAAGAAAGTGCATTAAAATACATTAGCCAGTAGATGGCAGCAAAAAGGCTTCCCTAGGTTCCTGCAGCATTATCAATAAGAACAGCAAACCAAGATCCACGCTATTGGAAACCATCCATGGTTGTAAATGGCGTTCAAAACAAAACAAAACAAAACAAAACAAAACAAAACAGGAACTCACTTGGAATTCAGTCAGAAAGAATGAGCCAACTTATTACTGATTTCTGCCAATAGAAATTACAGCATAGAATCTCTACTGCAAAGCTTATGTCATTCATTCATTCATTCATTCATTCATTCATTCAAAGAAAACAATATAGTTTCCAAAAACAAAACAACAAAATTAGAAAATACAATATCAATGTTAAGATTTAAACAAAAAATAAAAACAACCTGTTAATAGTGAGAGCATTAAAACATATCTCAGTAATACAGAAGCCTCCTTTTTAAACTCATACCATCCTGTGGCACTAGGTTGCATTCTAGGAATGGACAGATCTTTCAATGTCGGCTTTTCTCATTCTTTCATCTTTTTTCAGTTTCCCCCATTTAACAATAATTATTATTATAATTATTTATTTATACCCCACCCATCTGGCTGGGTCTCCCTAGCCACTCTGGATGGCTTCCAACAGTGGTCTGTTAAACATTAAAAGCTTCCCTAAACAGGGCTGCCTTCAGATGTCTTCTAATTTCCCATCAGTTTGTGGTTTTTAATATGCATTTTTGTGTACGACTTCCCAAGCAATCCCACATAATATAACACACTTTTATACATTATTTTCACCACCAAAAGCATTATTGCATGCATTCTCCCTAATATATGCTTTATGGTACTCATGCTTTAATTGGACAACTGCATCACAAAATTCAGAGAATCACAAATGTCAAAGGATTGCTGCATTCCAGTTTAAATATTGGTTCAGGAAATCAGACAGGTTCACATTAAAATGGAGAATGGGGGCAAAATTCTCACCAATCCTTAGCTGCCTCTTTCATCCCCTTGCTTCTGATATGTCTCTTTCCTAGGCTGCTCTGAACATGCTTACACGGTGCCAGTCCCTGGGATTTGACAAAGATGAAATCTTGTGCATTGCGTTGCATCCTGGGTTTGTGCAGACAGATATGGGAAGTTCAGTGGTAAGTGATTTGTGGAGGAATCTGAACTCTAGGCATATATACTGTATTTAACTTATTTGGCCTTACATTGAAGTAAGAACCAAGGTGTATAATTAGTTTCAAAATCAGCAAGGGAGACATGAATGGCAATAACCCCCCTCCCTCTGGTGCTTCAAAATAATATTTTTTTTAAAAAAAAAAGTTGAAGAAAGCCATTGGACCAATGGTCTACTCCAGGAAGAAAATAGAGTGGCTACACACTGGCTACAATCCAATATGTTATTAGGTGTGCTTAAATTCAAACTCCAGGTCTCTGCTGAATTCTGGCTGGATACCCAAGCATCGTAGAAGGTTACTCCAGGTAACTTAAGGTTTGCAGTGCTCTACCATTATCTGCAGATGTTGCTCCCTGGGCAAGGAGTTTATTCTCTTAGTTGTTGCGGCTGATAGCTATTGCTAGATGGATAAGCCTTGTCCATAAAAACTAGTGGCTATCAAAACATCCTTTGCCACTGAATAACTATGTTACACTACATTCTGCTTTATAGATGCCTTCAGAAAATCAGCAGGGAAGACATGAGGGGCAATAACCTTCTCTTTCTGTTCCCCTCCCTGCAAGCAACTGGCATTCAGGTTAAATTGCCTCTGGACATTGTCACATGCGTAATCATAGACATGTTGTTGTTGTTGCTTAGTTGTTTAGTCGTGTCCAACTCTTCGTGACCCCATGGACCAGAGTACGCCAGGCACCCCTGTCCTCCACCGCCTCCCGCAGCTTGGTCAAACTCATGCTGGTAGCCTCAAGAACACTGTCCAACCATCTTGTCCTCTGTCATCCCCTTCTCCTTGTGCCCTCAATCTTTCCCAGCATCAGGGTCTTTTCTAGGGAGTCTTCTCTTCTCATGAGGTGGCCAAAGTATTGGAGCCTCAGCTTCAGGATCTGTCCTTCCAGTGAGCACAGGGCTGATTTCCTTCAGAATGGATAGGTTTGATCTTCTTGCAGTCCATGGGACTCTCAAGAGTCTCCTCCAGCACCACAATTCAAAAGTATCCATTCTTCGGCAATCAGCCTTCTTTATGGTCCAGCTCTCACTTCCAATCATAAACGTATCTCCCATGAATTTGGCTCCCTAGGGAAAGAAAATCAGCTGCTAGTGGGACAAAGAAAATGGAACAAGAATTCTACCTGTCCCCTAGGAGAGTTTGGTGCCAGACTTTGTGATGATGATACCCGTGCTGTTTGTCACTCTTTTTAAAAAATATACTCACAAGTCCTTATGCCACTCTAGTCTGTTCTTTTTTTCCCCAGGGACAAGCCCCACTGACATTGGATGAGAGTGTGCAAGCAATCCTGAAGACCCTTTCCCGTCTCTCTGAGAAAGACAATGGCACTTTTGTGAACTGGGAGGGAAACACCCTTCCTTGGTGAGCCCAAGATATTGTGCTGCCCGAAATGGAGCAGCCAGGTGACCAGTCCCTGAACTGGGTCAAGTTATTTTTGGTACCAGAAACAGAAAATCTGACCTCTCCCCCTGCCTGGAAGAACAAAAGCAATAAAAATAAACTACATAACTAGCAATCTGCTGCCCTTTCATGACACCCCAAATCAATTGCCTGAGATGACCACCCCACTCAACCTAACTGCCTGCTTATTTACATAGTAGGGATGATGCAGAAATTAAATTCATTTCACATTTAAAGCCAAATCTATCTAAAACCTTATGAAACAATGTGAGAATGGAAACACAGCCATCCTTCAACATTTGCACTTATATGTATTTTGTGGTGCTGTTCTTCAAAGCAGTTTACAAAAATGCATATACACCTACATACATATACACATAACAGTGCATATATTGTGAAGGTAACATGCAAAAATGTATATATGAGTCAAAACTCAGCTTAACCCACCCCACAAAGTTGTTGTGTGAATAACCTAGGGAAAAGGAGACCCACAAATGCCACCTTGAGCCCACCTTGAACCCCTTGGTGAAAGGTTGGGATGTGTGTAAATGTAACACTGAAAAATACCGAATACTAATAACAATAATAATAATGCATCTCTTGTATCTGTCTGTGCCCAAATTTCAATTGAGGGAGCAGGGCAGGTTTGGAATAATGAAAAAAGCCCAACTTAAAAATCAAAGAAAAATGAAATTGAGACACAGTCAGGATATTCAGGTGTATAAACATTGAGCTTTACTTGTAGATCCTCAGCAAATCCCACATGTAGCTGTTTGCTGAGACAGGCTTGCCTGGGTGGGGTCAGGGGCAGATGTAGGGCAGTGTGAGTGGTGGGCATGCACTGGGCACTGAGCTGAAGGGGTGTCCTCTCAAAGCCCAGTAATTGTGGACCCTGGACTTTGGGAAAGAAGGAGGCATGAGGGCTCTTGCAGGGTTCTAGAGTCCTCCCGTATTCTTCTCAAAGCCTAGTTCATACTTTCTCAGCTTTGGGAACAAGGTGGGAGGGCTCTAGAATGTGGGGAAGGGAGGTTGAGTTACAAGATTGTATTGGGTCCCATATAAAATAACACAAGCCCAAACAACTTTGGTAAAAAGTGTCAAAACTCTTAGAGCTTAGCCACACTTACCTTTCCTCTGCTTTTCCCAGCACAGTCTGCAATATAAAACTGTATGTCCAATTGCCCCTTTTTCTCCAGAGCTTTCCTCACAAAAGCCCACTCTTTAAAGCTCAGTCGGAGAAAACAGGAATCTGTGGAAAATCCGAATTGATGTTTGCTTTAACTGAACACTAATGAGCAGGTTTTTGCAGTGAAAGGTCAGGGCAAAACACACACACACAAAAAAACACAACAACCCCAAACCCCAAACAAATGCGCAGACATGGAGTATTGAAGCACAGATTTCTGCCTGGAAAGAGCGGGGTAAAAGGTAGTTGTGAATAAGCCCTTAATGAACTACAGTACAGTACTCTGTTTGCCATTACAGTGGTACCTTGGGTTACATACACTTCAGGTTACATACGCTTCAGGTTACAGACTCTGCTAACCCAGAAATAGTGCTTCAGGTTAAGAACTTTGCTTCAGGGTGAGAAAAGAAATTGTGCTCCAGTGGCATGGCAGCAGCAGGAGGCCCCATTAGCTAAAGTGCTACTTCAGGTTAAGAACAGTTTCAGGTTAAGTACGGACCTCCGGAACGAATTACGGTAAGTACTTAACCTGAGGTACCACTGTATTACCTAGCTTTGGGTTGTCTTGCTCTTGCTCTTTGGGGGGCGGGTGTGACTCAGGGCCATTTCACACACTGCACTGATCGGGTCAGGGCTCCTTGACACGCATACCTATTTTAAAACATTTTATTTTAAAACATTTTAAAGCAGAGGTGAGGAACCTATCTAGCTCCATGAGTCAGATCCTTATCAGGATTGGTGTGACAGGCTGAATTTCATAGGTGGCTGGCCACCTGTCAATCACCTTTGTGATCAGAAAGGGGTTTTCATCAAATCCTGCTTAATGCAGCAGCATTTAACACCCCCAATCATCAGCTCATGAGTGGGGGGAATTAAATCCTACTGCATTGGTTGCACACACCAGTATCCTGCCAATGCAGCTAGTGCCAAGTCTCTGAGGGACTTGGTTAACCTTTGACAAACGTGCTCTGGCCCAGGGGTGAGAAACCTTTGGCTCTAGTGCCTACATCTGATATGCAAATGACAGTGGGGATGGAGGGAAGCAAAAACTGCCCTTCACCGACTGACTTCTTTCAACTCCTTTCATTCTTTTCTTTTTATAATAATAATAATAATAATAAATTTTATTTATATCCCGCCCTCCCAAGCCGAAGCCGGGCTCAGGGCGGCTAACAACAATAAAACAGTACAAAAGTACAGCATAAACAACATTCTAAAATCATTCATTATAAAATTAATTAATTCAAGCCACTGGCAACCATTGGGCCAGAGCTCCGCGAAGATTGCCGAGGGAGGGAGTCAGGCTGTGCCCTGGCCAAAGGCCTGGTGGAACAGCTCTGTCTTGCAGGCCCTGCGGAAAGATGTCAAGTCCCGCATTTTCATACCACAAAACCACAATGCATTTTCATACTGCCTTTCTTCAAAACCACAATTTTAAAATATTAACACAAATGAACAGTACAAAATATTCTCACGTCTACTTCAGGAGCTGCCAGTACCAGCTTTGTGGCCTGGACTTCTCCACCTCTGTCTTCCCTTGGGACACACAGGTCTTAAGGAGCCCCAGGGATGATGGTCTTAAGTAACCATGACTGGTCCTAGACATTTTACTGCTGGCGCTAAAAAACTAAATGACTCTCCTCCCTTCCATTCCAAATACAGAAGCTGACTGTGTTGGCAACTGAATCTTACTTCAGCACTGGGGATGGGACAGCATCTTCCACTGCATCTGAAGGCAGCCAAACACAGTGAGGTTAAGCTGGAAGTTGGAAGCCAGTTTGGCATCCCTACAAGCAGGTCTGTGCAGAGCTTGTCTGAAGCCCTAGTCTGATGCTACACACTAGTATGCAGTAACACAGGTCCAGATTTTACTATCAAAGACTTGCAGTGCGTACGGACAGGCATTTCGCCCATGGTCGTTTCACCCATTAAGTCCCTGGTCGTTTGAGGGGCACATTCTTGACATGACAGTGTAAGTCCAGCAGGCCCTAGCGGGGGGGCCCATCCAAATTAGCCCTCCAAGGCTTGGGCCAAGCATACCTAGCTGCCTCCCACCCCTCTTCATGGGCCTGCCTCCAAAGTCAGCCTGTCTAGACTGCATCACTTCAACTGTGCATGAGAACTCCCCAAACGTTTCCAGACTTTCCAAGTGTCCATATTTTCCAAAGATGTCCCCGATTTAGGATCACGGAATGCCTCTTTTCTTTAGGAGGTTCCTATTTTCATTGGAAGGGACGCGGGTGGCGCTGTGGGTAAAAGCCTCAGTGCCTAGGGCTTGCCGATCGAAAGGTCGGCGGTTCGAATCCCCGCGGCGGGGTGCGCTCCCGTTGTTCGGTCCCAGCGCCTGCCAACCTAGCAGTTCGAAAGCACTCCTGGGTGCAAGTAGATAAATAGGGACCGCTTACTAGCGGGAAGGTAAACGGCGTTTCCGTGTGCGGCTCTGGCTCGCCAGAGCAGCGATGTCACGCTGGCCACGTGACCCGGAAGTGTCTCCGGACAGCGCTGGCCCCCGGCCTCTTGAGTGAGATGGGCGCACAACCCTAGAGTCTGTCAAGACTGGCCCGTACGGGCAGGGGTACCTTTACCTTTACCTTTATTTTCATTGGAGAAATGTTGGAGGGTATAGAGTTATCCAACCCTCGAGCCATCTGAAGGCAATTCTGTACAGGGAAGTTTTTTAAATGTTTTATTATGTTTTTATATATGTTGGAAGCTGCCCAGAGTGGCTGGGGCAGCCTAGTAAGATGTGTGGGGTAAAAATAGTAAAATTATCATTCTGGAATGGGGCATCCCTATTTTCATTGGAGAAATGTTAGAGGGTATGCATTCCCCTACACAGAAAACCTAGGTTGTCAGGGAGGAAGCCTAGCTATAACCCTTCCCTCAGACTCTGGAAAAATATTGTGCGTATAGGTCTGCCCAGCTGGCTATTGTGCTTTGCGAAGGATCCCTGTTGATGTCAGAATGGAACTGTCCAAGTTTTAGGCCTTGTGTGGTTACTAAGTTGTGGGCCTGGTTAACACTATCTGCTTGGTGACAAGCTGTGAAAGGAAAGAGTGTTGATGGCTTTAATATGTATAGAAGGGGGTATGGATCAAGTAACACCATTTTGATTGGGCTGGGAAGCAAGAGGCTCTGATTGGCTGGAGATGCTAGTCAGTGAAGAAACGGCAGTTAACTGTTGGGAAAGTCAGTTGATGAGGGAGATTTGAGCAAACACCAGAAGCAACTGAGGGGAGAGCAGGTAGCTGAGCTCTGGAGATGAAGCTATTCTTACCCAGCTTGGTAGCTATTCTTTGCTGGTGA
Source organism: Podarcis muralis (assembly GCF_964188315.1). NCBI lineage: Eukaryota > Metazoa > Chordata > Lepidosauria > Squamata > Lacertidae > Podarcis > Podarcis muralis. The sequence goes on along the minus strand of NC_135661.1, from coordinate 45,021,698 downwards.
TATTCAGAAGAAGGGAGCTGGTGGCTGCAGTAGGCCAAGTGGCTGCTCTGTGTAAAGGCCTTAGCTGAAGAAGGCTGTGCAATCAGGTTTTTTAAATCAGCAGCCAGAACTACAGCCAGAGGAACTTTGGGGCCACAGGCAGGTTGTCCCCAGCACAGTGCCGGATTTATGTATAAGCTAAACAAGCTATAGCTTAGGGCCCCATTCTCTTGGGCCCCCCAAAAAAATTGAAAGGAAAAAAACCTGGATGTACATTTCCAAAATATAAGATAAAATAAAATAAAACCTACATACAGCAACAGTGTTTTGTGTTGTGTAGGTCCATAAATTACCATATAGCATATATTCAACGCAAAAATTTGTTGTTGACAAAGGACAGCTGGACATATAAAGGGCCCCATTACCTTCAGTAGCTTTTAGGGCCTCATCAAACTTACGTAAATCCAGCCCTGTCCCAGCAGCTGGACTGGGTTGTGACGTGTAGATTTGGCTGGAGTGGAGACTTTGGGAAATTGGAATGAGATAAAAGCCACTTAGAGGCTAGTGTCAGTAACGGTATCTTAACTGCTTAGAAATTGTAGTTGAGTGCATTTAAAATGCCTTTATCAATATCAGTATCCTCTTATGTATCCCTTTAGTAAACATAATTTAGTTCATCCGATGTTGGTCTCCATTTCGTACCTACCGTAATTGTATTTTATCATGGTTGGAGGCAGCTTCAAAGGCATTCTAAGGAAATGGTAGCAGTAGAAAAGGGTCACACTGAGGAACTCTTAAGTTTTGGTGGCAGGGAGTTTGATAGACCCTGCAATATAAAAAATTAAGATGCACAAATTCCTAAACTGAGACTGAGGGGCTACTTTTCTTTTCGGTTGTGGCAGCAGATGAATCAGTTCTTCCCATGCAGACAAATTGCATTTTCTACACAGGATTTTTTTAAATGGAAGATAATCAGGTCAAGTGAAGCCTTGATTGTATTATTTTACTTTTTTGCAAACCGCTTTGAGGTTTTTTAAATAATCAAGCAGTGTATAAATGTTAGAAATAAATAAATAAAATGAAGAGCAAACAACATGAGAGGGTTGCCCGCCTTTTCATTTGACCCCTGCAGGTGTGACCAGCACTGATACCAACTGGAGAAAGAGTACTGCACTTTGCTGTAGGTAGCAGTGTGAGGGGAACCAGGAACCAAGAGCTCCCAGATGACCCAGTAGCCCGGGCCAAAGAGGAAGTCAGAAGAACACAGGGCAAACCAGAAGCTAGGATCAAGAAGCAAGCAAACAAATAAAGTAAGTAAATATAACTAATTGTATTTTATTTACTTGCAGGTATATAAACTGCTTCACAATCAAAACTTCTCAAAGTAGTGTAGAATAAAATCAAATATAAAATATGAAAGATTACAAACTCAGTAACTGAACACATTCAAACTATTTCTATGATTATACAAAACAAAAAAAATTCCTTCCAGTAGCACCTTAAAGACCAACTAAGTTAGTTCTTGGTATGAGCTTTCGTGTGCATGCACACTTCTTCAGATACCTGGTATCTGAAGAAGTGTGCATGCACACGAAAGCTCATACCAAGAACTAACTTAGTTGGTCTTTAAGGTGCTACTGGAAGGAATTTTTTTTGTTTTGACTATGGCAGACCAACACGGCTACCCATCTGTAACTATGATTATACAGTTGTTATTCCATGAAATGACTAGGTCTTTAAAAGCCTTCTTTAAAAACAAAAAAATCAATAGCTGCCTAAATATCAAAATGTGTGGCATTTGTCTAATTTCAGTTGGTAAATCAGATTAGTTACGTTTCACTATTCTAATTAGTGTTGTGTGTAATTTTGTTCATAGATCAGCATTAAACTTATATTTTTAATTATGTGTAGATCTCCCCAGAAAAAGGAACCAGTGTTCCAACACATATTGACCTATAAGAAATCTGCTTAGCTAGCACTTTTGAGAACAAGTTTTTCCCTTTTGCATTTTTTTCAGGATTGAGAAGACCCTTACATTGTGTATCACTCTGAGACTGTGTTTGTGAGAAGGCACAATAGTGACACAAGACAAAAACAACTAACAGACAGGCTAGGTCATATAAAGCAACCAGAAGGAATCTCTGCCACACAGAGCAGCTAGAAGGAAGTTTTAATATTTTCAGCAGAACTTGTTGCATTTATTGAAATTGAAGTTCATCTATTCAGGTATTTGGATTGCCCGTGTTGCTGGTTTCCCATTGCAGTGAGGACAATAACATTGTGCTTTCACCAGGGAAGGGTTTCCCCATCGAGGTTTACAAAAGTGCCAGTGTTTTTCTCTGAGAGACACGCAAGGGTGTTTAGGATCTCTTTCACACCCTCATCCACTTCCACTGGGGCTAGTATACCCTGGAAAAGGAGAACAGGTAAGCGATATATCTCTTACACTGTGCAAATATGTAATGATGACAAATGGGTGAAAGCAACACACTATTATTTATTTTATTATTTGTTCATTTCTATACCACCCTTCATCCAAGGATCACAGGGCAGTCTGCACTTGCACCAAGTTCACGTATCAAGGGCAACCAGAGAAGCATTCTCTTGACAAATGCTCCAACATTCAAACTCTGGGCATTTTGGAAGCAACGGATATCTGCCACTGGGCTGGTGTTTGCCAGGCACAGAGTTTAGAACATGTGTGATCCTAGGGTATAGGGCGGGAACTGAACAGTACAAGTAAGTACAAACTTTTGGGCTGCTTGTTCTTCCTCTGCCGCCACCACAGGTTTGTGGTGTGGTGAACCAGCTTATACTCGAGTCAATAAGTTTCCCCAGTTTTTTGTGCTGAAATTAGGTGCCTCGGCTTATATTTGGATTGGCTTATACTCGAGTGTATATGGTATTAGCCATTCTGAGCCTCAGTTGGAAGCAGGCCCAGTGTTTCAGTGCATTTGATGACCTCTGGGAAGTGGAGGGCACCATGAACCACTTACTTCAAAATTTCCCATGTCTGTCTGTAACCACCCAGGATGCAGCGCAACACACAGGATCTCGTCTTCAGCAAATCCCAGGGACTGGCACCGTGTGAGCATGTTCAGAGCAGCCTAGGAGAGAAATATGCCAGGAGCAGGAAGGTGGTGAATGATGTTATAGGAATTCTAAGGTCTTATATATATAAAATAAATGTTCATAAATGTACAAGGCAAACACATACATAAGTATATAAACCACGTGTCTGAAATAGTACAGGAGAACAATCCTGAAGCCATTTTGATTCTCCCAGATTGACCTCAAATTTTTCTCTGCGAGGAGGAAGGAAATGGGGAAAGCTTTCCAATTGTCTTTGGACTGTAGGTGCTTACAGTCTGGCAAGTATCTGTTAAGCTGATATCAGTATGTGTAAGAGATTCAGGAACTAAGTATTTACCATCTCAAAGGAATGGCCAGGCTACCCAGAAAAAGGAAAAGGAGCCCGTGATCGACTGGCCTAGGCCAATTTTCTGTACAGGGGGGGGGGCAGAAAATTTAGTCTGCTCATAGCTGAAATGACTAGGAATATACCGGTATTTGAAATTTATGAATTCTGACTGTCTGGCCATTTCAATCATACATGTGAGAGCAGGTGATTCTTCTGCTAATGACCAGGGCAGGGGCACACAAAATAATGATAACTCACATTTTTTGAATAGATATATGTACCCCAATCTCCTGTAGATAAAGGAGGCATGTAGCTCCCAATTTTCTTTGCCTGGGGTACAGATATATCTGTTTAATACAGGAAACAAGATCCATGAGCACTGAGGCTTTAGTAGAAATTTAATTTTGCCAACTTTGTATTACAGTACAGTGGTACCTCAGGTTAAGTACTTAATTCGTTCCGGAGGTCCGTACCTAACCTGAAACTGTTCTTAACCTGAAGCACCACTTTAGCTAATGGGGCCTCCTGCTGCTGCCGCGCCACCAGAGCACGATTTCTGTTCTCATCCTGAAGCAAAGTTCCTAACCCGAGGTACTATTTCTGGGTTAGCGGAGTCTGTAACCTGAAGTGTATGTAACCTGAAGCGTATGTAACCCAAGGTACCACTGTACTGGCTTTTGGTGAAAACCTTTGAGTTTCTGCCCTTGGGCAGATTTTTTTTTTATTGACCCCTTACCTTCCTTGAGTCCCTGGTAAGAAAAGCCAATCATGGCTTTATTCAAATGGTAATTAAGCCAAGAGATGCAACGCTTTAATAGGCATAATAGATTTGCTGAATCATGAACTTTGTATATGTACAGAGGCTATACTAGTTGTTTGACAAAGTTATGCCCTGCACTGGAAACCTTATTCAAATTTATTTATATAAAATTGGGAACCATTGAGGGAAATGCAGTGAGAAGTACTCCTTTTGTGTGTTTGTGTAAAATTGTAGGTTGCCCTAAATACTATTTTTCTTACAACAATGATATATGCATGTTTGTATGCAGTTTTGCCTAATATACACCTTTTTGCACAGCAATATCCCCTAATATAATGTATGTTTATGTAATTCATGAATATATGCATTTTTGTGCATATTACTTGGCTGGAGACCTGCATTGCAAAATGTGGAGAGGTATTAATTTTGGAGGGTGGCTGTGTTTTGGTTCATGCATTGTTTTGGGAAGTGGGAAGGGCTTTAAAAGCAAATTGAACTGATGTTCTGCCCCACTGGCAGGAGTTAGTTAACAGGAGGCGTCTGTAAGAGTAAGGCAGGGCCACGGAACCTGTGATTTTCAAGATATTTCTGGACTGCAACTCCCAATAGCCCCAGCCAGCATGGCCAACGGTCAGGGAAAGGGATTATAGGAGCTACAATCCAACAACATGTGAAGAGCTAAAGGTTCTCCAACCTTCAGCTATGTTACTTTACTTTTTAAAGTAGGAGTGGATCTGGTTAGTGTCAGGAGCTCGTCCTACACTCAAGCAGGACCCTGGTAGAGTCACATGCCCGACTGGCATGTTCTCTCCCTCCTGGTCGATCATTCAGGAGCTTCAAAAGCTTTCTTCAGCCCGAACATCACAGCGACCAATGCCAACAGACATCGGCACACTTAGGGATCCACAGAGTCTTCGCAGCTTGCATAACAGACCTCAGCAACTCAGCATTTTGGCTAATCTACTTTATTTACATATAAACACACACAGAGCACTGCAACATGGCTCCCTCTCTCTCTAGCATCAGGCAGCAAAGAGAAAAAAGACAAAGGACAATAGTCCCACTTCATGGAACACAGTAACACAAACATCCTGTCTCCGTCACTTCCCACTCTGTGGAGTCAAAACATACATGATCATGTGATAAACAACAATCCCATGACTGCAATCATGGAGCAGGAATTCTAACAGTTAGTGCCTGGATGGGTGACTGCCTGGGAACAACATGGACACTGCCTCAGCAGCATATAACAAATGTAAGAGAGAGAGAAAATACTGGTAATTATTTCTTAAATGTTAGAAATATAAGTTAACAGAGGCTTCCTGTTATTTCAGATTCTACAATGCTGTCAAGGTATGTTTTGATAGTTTGATATACAAAAACAAACGAAAAGGAGGAGGAGCATGGAGTATCTGGCCTCCAACAAGCTGATATCTTTGAGAACAAATGGAGGGCTGTGTGAAAAGCATGATAATGTGACACTTTCTTCCTACATGTTAGCACAGCTGCCCTTCATTGTTTGCATCCAGAAGCATACCTAGGATCCCTTGTGCCCTTCAGGAGGAGCTGTATAGGAAGTGTTGATTGTGCACTTCAGAACTGAAACAATACAGGCAGCCATGCCGTGGGCGGGGGTGGAGGGGTGGGTGGGCATTGAAACTATTAAGTCCAGGTTCTAAAATCAGTTGCACTACTGGCAGATTCAACAGAAAGGTTCACTTCTTTTTTTAAACAAGGAGCATCAAGTGGATGCTCCAATCCACAAAAGCTTTTGCCCCTGCACCCAGAAGTGCTGGAGGCGTGCTTCTCCCCTTCTCTCCTCGACCGTTGCTGCTGCTCCCGAGTCAGGCAGCCTCCCGTTGAAATCAGGTAGCTGACAGGGACAACCCCAGCAAAAGCCAGACCCCGCCGCCACCGCCCAGTGCCACGGCAACACTGAGTGGCTGAGATGTGCTGCCACTGGAGTCCTGGAGGGGGATGGGGAGTGTGAGAGGTGGAAGAAGAGGAGAGAGGTGCATCTGCTAAATCCTGCCTGGAGTTTGAGTCCTTTCTGGTCTGAGTGTGCCCCTGGCAGGGGTCAGCTTTGCCAACCGCTCAGTGCGCCCCTCTTTGCATCACCATAAAATACCTCTGTACCTTGCTGCAGCGGTAGTTGATGGAATGTCCCACTTCCCATCCAAGTAGATTTGTGATGGAGCCAGCATCACTAGAGATGTTGACAATGGCAGCTTTGCTGCAGCTCATTCCTTTCCGGGGGCTTTCCTGAGATGCCTTCCTCAGCAAGGGCAGGAATGCCTGGAGAAGAAGTGGAATGAAGGGACAACCTTATACTATGTGGGGAGACCTGGTCCTCCTTTATTATAATTATTATTTAATAAATTTATATACCACCCTTCATCCAAAGATCACAGGGCAGTTTACACTGTAACACAAAATTCATAATACTAAAATCCTAATAAAACTAATAAAACTAATAATAAAACACAAACTTAAAAGGCCATAGATTGTTTAACAGCCAAAGGCCTGGTTGAAGGGGAATGTTTTCTCCTGGCTCCTAAAGGTATGTGATGAGGGCGCTGGGCAAGCCACCCTGGAGAGATCATTCCACAAACTAGGAGCCACTACAGAAAAGGCCCGTTCTGGTGTTGCCACCCTTCAGACCTCTCGTGGAGGGGGCACATGAAAAAGGGTCTCAGATCATCATTGCAGAATCCAGGTAGGTTCATACTGAGAGGCAGTCTTTGTGGTATTGCTGGCCTGAGTCATTTAAGGCTTTATAGGTCAAAACTAGCACTTTGAATTGGGTCTGGGAACTAATTGGCAGTCAGTGCAGTCAGGCCAGGATTGGTGTTATATGCACTGGCAAAGGAACAGGGGTGCGGGGCAAGTGCACCACCCCCAGCGGCACGATCCCGGTGAGGTGCCATCATTGCTGCCCCCCCCACACTGGGTGCCACACCCCCGGGACACGCGCCACGCCTCTGTGGGCAGCATGCCATGCCCCTGGGACATGCGCCACGCCCCTGGGATGCGCACCAGCCATGCCTTGCCTGCTCTCCGCCCCCCACCCACCGGAGCTTGAAGCTCCACCACTGATTATATGCTGAGACTGTCTTGCCCCAGTGAACAAGCCAAATGAATTCTTCAACAGCTGAAGTTTCCAAACTGTCTTCAGAGGCAGCCCCACATGAGCCTCAAGTGACAGCAATGGATCAAGGAGTACCCCCAAGCTACATACCTGCTCCTTCCAGAGGAAGTGTAACCCCATCAAGAGCTGCCCCCCTCCCATTCTTCTGGTCTAGGGAATTACCTGCTAACAGTGCCTAAGTTGTATCTGAATGGAGCTTCAGTTTGTTGGCTCTCATTCAGTCCATCACTGAAGCAAAACAACAGTCCAGCCCATCCACTGCCACATCAGTGACAGTTGAACATCTGTCTTTCGTTCAGCTGTTAAAGGTCCTGTACATTCGAGAAATCAAGCCAATTTATTTCATGAAATTTCTATACTGCTCAAGTGTAAAAACTAAACAAAAAAACACTCTGCAAACAATGAACTCATCACCAGAAAACATTTGCATAAATCATTCTGTTCTCCATAACTTAAGAGCTCTACAACATGCTGAGGAATGTCTGTGAAGAAGCATGTATCCAGGGATAGCCTTACCTGAGTGACTACCATGGGCCCAATCACATTGGTCCTATACACCTCAGACATACTCTCTGGTGTCTCATCTTCCATAGAAGCTGGCCTTACAATCCCAGCATTGTTTATCAGAAGATTCAACCCGGCTCCTTTCAGACACTCAGTGACTCTGGCTGCAGCAGCCTTGATGCTGTTAGGCTCACAAGTGTCTATAGTAACAAAGAAATTATTGTAAAGGTGATTCTGCTGAACCGAGTTAACCAGTAACTAGTAAGGTCTAACAAGGTTGAACATCTATCTTAAGGGCAGAAATGACTCAGTAATATACAATGGAACCTCGGCTCCCAAATGCCTTGGGAGCTGAATGTTTTGACTCCCGAATGTGATTGTTCTGGTTATCAAACGTTCTTTGGAAGCTGAACGTCCGGTGCAGATTCCAATTGGCTGTTGGAAGCTCCTGCAGCCAATCGGAAGCAGTGTCTTGGTTCCCAAACCTTTTTGGGAGTCAAATGGACTCCTGAAATGGATTAAGTTCAGAATCTGAAGTTCTACTGTACATGATTAATTAATAGCTGTTACATTTTATTTTATTTTATTTTATTTTATTTTATTTGCTAAGTATGTTAGTTGCATTTGATATGTCAGGCCTGGATATGTTTGCTAAATAAAGCAAACTTCCAATTACACTTCTGTATTTGTCAATATCCTCAAATTATTTTTAATCATCTTGCTTTTGACATTTGAGAGTCATTGGAGTAGCAACTAGATTACAATTATCTATGCCATTTGACTAGCAGAGCCTGAATTTTACTGCTTTGACTAATCAGAAAGAGCCTAATTCATCTCTGTCTATTTGCATGCCTAGGTAATTGTTCACTGTATCTAAATTTTTAATTTAAAATTGTGCTTTCAAACCTTTTTCAAACTTGTTTTTCTGCTTATCTGAATCATAAATCAATAAAAGATCATCAACATAAACCACCAAATAAGTAATTCCATCATTGTCTCTACAAGTGTACAGACATTGATCAGCTTTGCTTTGCTCAAATCCAAGATTTTTCAACACACTGTCTAATTTCTTGTTCCAGCATCTAGCTGCCTGTTTCAAACCATAAATGGACCTTTTCGGTTTGCATACCAGATCTGGATCTTTCACAAAACCCTGTGGTTGAATCATGTATATTTCTTCTTCAAGTTCACCATATAAAAATGCAGTTTTGATATCAAAATGTGAAACCTTCATTTTCTTTTTTGCTACTATTTTTAACAATAGCCTAACATTAGGATATGTTACAGGAGCAAAAATTGATTCATAGTCTTCATTGTGCTTTTGTGCAAAACCCCTTGCAACCAATCTAGCTCTAAATATCGGTACTTGAGCTTCTTCCTTTTTTTTTATTTTAAACACCCATTTGGAACTGATGGGTTTTCTCCCTTCAGGTAAAGGTACAAGTTCCCAAGTTTCATTTTTATGCGTTGCCTCCATTTCTTCCGTATCTCTTTGTTGTTTCTGCAGGAGCATGCATGGTGGTTGATCGTGTAGCAGCTTGTTTTAAAATTCCATACATTTTAATTAGGAGGAACTGCATTTAAGAAGAGGAGAAAGGTTGGTCTACTTCATAGTCTCTCGAGGCAGATGGATCCCAACAAAAATTATGATGCCCCCAAAACAGAGCAGGAACCTGGGTAAGACATGGGAACTGCAAACTACAAATGAGGAACCGATACAAATGAAACAGAGATCCTGTAAAATGGCCTTAAATGACAGCACCTTTCTCCATTAAGGAGAGAGAATCAAGGGGATAAGAGGCACATACCCAGTGGGTTGATAACCACTCCCTCATGCTTGGCAGCCAAATTCTTCAAGGCCTGAAAGATAACAAAACACAGCAATGTGGACTGAATTGTTTGAAACAATGTAGGAAGTGTTACAGAAATTACGGGGGTGGGGAGGGGCACATCTTTAAAATTGTTAAATGTTATAAATATTATGCCTGAATCTATCCTTTCGACGACAGCTCAGGGAAGATACCTAGCTTTATAAATCATATAAAATCAACCCATTTGCCAATTTCCTCCATTCCAATGCCATTTTGCCCTTGGAAAAAGGACCCTTTTCCCTGCCACCTCCCGCCATAATCCCTCAAGCGTGAGGACATGTACAAACACCCCACCCAGGGGTGACAATTGCTGAGCTGGTTGTTGGCCAATGGAAACCAAATCTCATCACCGAACTTGCCCCGGGATGCAGACATGCAAAGATAGTTCTACAGTGGTACCTGGGGTCACATATGAATCAGGTTACATACGCTTCAGGTTACACACTCCGCTAACCCAGAAATAGTGCTTCAGGTTAAGAACTTTGCTTCAGGATAAGAACAGAAATTGGGCTCTGGCGGCGCAGCAGCAGCAGGAGGCCCCATTAGCTAAAGTGGTGCTTCAGGTTAAGAACAGTTTCAGGTTAAGAATGGACCTCCGGAACGAATTAAGTACTTAAGCCGAGGTACCACTATATTGTGCTTTGGTGAAGGGTACTTAAGAGGTGTTTGCCTATGCTAATCTTATACCTGGGTCTTGTCCTGACATGTCTGCTTATGTTAATGTTGTATAACCTTCCCCTTTCTGACGTTTTAGTGAGGTAGTAATGATGTAGCAATGTTACTGTATGAACTGCATTCTGGGATATGGTGGGAAAGTTTTAAAAGTCAATGTCACTCCTTGCTCGGGGTTCACTCGCTGCTGTTTGAACCTGTTGCCCAACAATAAAGGATCTAAGTCTACTGACTGCTGTTTTGCTCCAAATTACTTGGCTGGAATTTCCTTCTTTTACTGACCGCATGGACCCGTGGGGGATGTACCCAGAATTTTCCTTATCAGAAGCAAAGAGTTTAAAAGCACTTCCTACAGGTGTCTTTGTTGCTGTTGTAATGGATTTGTACTGGGCTGTCTGCTTCTTCTCCCAGTACATAAATGTTCTTCAAAACTCCCACACTATTGACTCTGCACTGGGAGAGTCCTCTCAGGCCACTGTCTCTGTCCTGGTACCCATTTTTCAACAGCAGAATTTAGTACTTTCCTCTATGGAATGGGGAGGTTTCCCACTCCGTACCTTTCTGATATCATAGAATCGTAGAATGGTAGAATTGGAAGGGACCCCAAGGATGATCTAGTCCAACCCCCTGCAATGCAGGAATGTGCAACAGTCCCATACGGGGATTGAACCTGCAACCCTGGCATTATCAGCACCATGCTGTAACCAACTGAGCTACAGAAGCTGCCATGCCACCCTGTGCTTTTCCCAGGCTCTTGCTGGCAAGGGTTGCTGCTCTTCTCTCTCCTTTGCCTGCAATAAGAAATCTAGTCTCTGCCCCCTTCCTGTGCTCCATAGCTGAATAAAAATACAAACCCTGGAGTAAAGGAAAGACAGAGATAGTGTTATAAACAAAAATCTGCCCTTTTCCCTTATGGGGTATCCAAGAGCCCATATAGAGTCCTTACGTAGGTTCCCTATTGGTAGGAGAAAATAACAGAGGTCAACCAGAGAATATTGAGAAGCAAAGCAGCTAGTAAGCTTGATCTTTATTGATCTGTTGCAACAGGGTCCTCGCTCACCACATGCAGGAGGGAGGAGGAACCCAGAACAATGGCGCTCAAGGCCTTATATTGTTATTTAGTCATTTAGTCGTGTCCAACTCTTCGTGACCCCATGGACCAGAGCACGCCAGGCACTCCTGTCTTCCACTGCCTCCCACAGTTTGGTCAAACTCATGCTGGTAGCTTTGAGAACACTGTCCAAGGCCTTATATAGACATTTTAAATTCCCTGCCCTGGAGCTCAAGACCACCCCTCCATACAACATACATACATCACAGAAGAGGTGTAACCTAAGACCACCCCCCAGATACATCATACCTACATCCCAGAAAAGGCGGTCTACAGCAGAAATCTGAGTGACTTGTTTATCTAGTCTGACAGGTTACCTGTTTAATGGTCACTTGATTAGATTGCCTGGGGAGCCTGGCCAGTCTTTTGTAATACTTAGTTCCTGAGCCAGGTCATAGGCCCACACCCTATTCATATCTTAAATGTGCCCTTAAGACAGGATTTGTGAAGGAAAAAGACAATGGGGAGGTTTCCCACTTTGACCTTGCAGAGAAATAATTCAGGCCAATTTGTTCAGGACTTTTTTTCTGTGGGGTTTTCAGACATGTGGTTTATATATTTATGTACAGCGGTACCTTGGGTTACATACGCTTCAGGTTACATACGCTTCAGGTTACAGACTCCGCTAACCCAGAAATATTACCTCGGGTTAAGAACTTTGCTTCAGGATGAGAACAGAAATCGTGCTCCGGCAGCGCGGCAGCAGCAGGAGGCCCCATTAGCTAAAGTGGTGCTTCAGGTTAAGAACAGTTTCAGGTTAAGAACGGACCTCTGGAACAAATTAAGTACTTAACCTGAGGTACCACTGTACGTGTTTGCTTGGTACATTTATGAACATTTATTACGTATCTAAGACCTTAAAATTCTTATCACAATAGAAAAAAACTACCTGACCTGGTCTCTGATACATACACCATCCAAGTTTTTTCTCTATGGGGATGTATATCTTGATTTGTTGTTGCTCTGCAGAAGTGCCTGAACAACAGGAAGCTTAAGAAATCTTATCAGACACCTCCACATAAACCCTAGGCACAATTTCTCTGGCATCAGAGGGAATTCACTAGTTTAGGCACCCATTCTACAGGATTGCTGGCCCTTCCCTAGAGCTCACCTGAGCACCTGGTCCCTCTGGGTCCCGACAAGTGGCAAAGATCCATTCTGGCCTGTTGCTTTTCTCCACCAGCTGCTTGACCAGTTCTAAGCCAATGCCCCGGTTGGACCCAGTCACCAGGACGGAACGCGCATTCAGCATAGACATCTTCTAATGGATGAAACGTTTTGCTTGCCTAAGTCCCCAGCTCCTCTGCTGCAGTTCACACAAATGATTGTCCTCCTAAACCAGGTCTCCTAAACCAGGTCTGCTTTGCCAGCTGCTGGCAGCATAACAAAAAGAAAGAGGAACCCGTTTAGCGTACAATCCCTCTACAAGCAAGAACTGTTATTATTCAGCAGAACTGTTTGCCCAAAGGGGATTTGATTTGGGAGAAAAAGAAAATGGGGTGTGTGTGTACATGTCAGAGAGCAAGAGACAGGCAGAGACTCCCTGAAAACTTTGGAATTGTGCAGTGTGCAGGTTATTTGCCTACCCTTTGGAGTTTAACCCTCCATTCCACCCCTCAGCAGATCTTGAGTCAATTCCTTGATTTCTGAGCCTAATGGAAAAACAATATTCCTGCTGTAGAGGTCTTCAAGGGCTCCTGCATAGCTTGGGGGTGGGGTGGAATAAGCAGCTCACTGCAAATTTCAAGAGGGGAGATTTGGTAGGGCTTGCCAGAGCTGTGTGCCAAAGAAGGCTTGGCAACAATGTGTGAGATCAGTGTCTGCTCACCCCCACCCTTTCCTTTCCCTCAACTGGAAAAAGAGAAGGGGGCTAAAGGAAAACAACAACCCAACTGCTTCTGTTTTGGATTTGCAGCTATAATTAGGAACAAGTATGATGGCCCTTCCACACCATCATGATTTTATGAGGGAGGATTCACGTGGGTACCTGGAAATTTAGGTGTGGATTAAAGCCTTTGTGCAACAAATTCACCTCAAATTGACTTTACAGTTAGAAAAGTGGGAGGGAAATGCACTGAAAACCATGAAATGAATGAAGTATAAATGTCCTGCAAACAAATCAGGATTAATGCAGGATGAAAGTTTATTATCCTATAATGTCCTTGTAAACAAATCAGAACTGCTCAATAAAGATCAGATGTAATCTAATCTTTGTGTAAACTTTATGCAACCAAATCAGGATGAATGCTACTAAGTAGGTCATTTGGAAGAGCCCTTAATTAACTGAGGCAGCTCTTGCTCTGGCTTGTTAGAGATTAAGCATTTCTGGTTAACTGGCCAAGTATGGCCAGGGAGGTAGGGAAATATTCCATAATGCTCTCAAAGGGAGTTTCTTTGTGATGGATCTTCTTAACTAGGTCTACTTCGCCTTGGCTACTCCCCGGCTTGGCATACTTTCTTTTGGTGAGAGAATGGGTCTTTGCATAACTAAAGAGATGGTCAAGTGCAAGTGAGATGTTGGCACAGAAATTCAATAACTGGAGATTCTTCTGAACCCCCTCCTTCTCTAGCTGGAAGTGATTTCATCAAGGTATCTGCATGTGAAAAAGAACAAAACTGTCAGCCTTGAAATGAGGGTGTTAAAAAGGAGCACAGAGGTCTAACTTGCTTTTTGTGCGGAGCAAAATCCTAATAGGGGAGGCTGATCTGTTGAAGTGTTAATTCTGTGAGTCTTCCATCTCTTGCTCAGCCCATACTTTTGTGTGAATAAACTTTATATGACAGAAATGCCAGTGGTCTCACAGGCTTACACACACAGAGATACCAGCCCTGCTGTGTATGGGCAAGGGGTCCTCTGGGATTGCTCCATCCACCCACCAGAAATATTTCTGGACTGATATATAGCCACAACTGGAAGAGGAGTTGGCTCCATTTTGTTTCACAGTGTAACAGGATTGTGATCATGAAGACACTATACAGTGTACAGATTTTGAAAAAATAAATAAATAAAAATTTCAAATAAAAAGGAAGGAAGAAATGCTACCAGATTCCAGTGACCTTCAATTCTATGAAACCAAACCCATGGTATGTGCTGGGACCTGCATAACCTTTTACAAATAAGAAACTGGTCTGTTATGTAACACTTATATTAAAATTTAGCCGTGGGATTGTGCTTCCTTGAACTGTACAACAAGGTATGGCTGAGCTAGAATGCAGGGAGAAATGGCAGCCTCTGTTCTAATTCATTTATGGAGTGGTTACATGACGATGAGGATTGTTGTAAACAAAAATCTGCCTCCCCCCCCCCTTATGTTGTATCCAAGAGCCCATATAGAGTCCTTATGTAGGTTCCCTATTGCTAGGAGAAAATAACAGAGACCAACCAGAGAATAATGAGAAGCAAAGCAGCTAGCAAGCCTGATCTTTATTGATCTGTTGCAACAAGGTCCTCACTCACCACATGCAGGAGGGAGGAGGAACCCAGAACCAAGGTGTGCCTGCCCTTATACAGTGGTACCCCTGGTTACGTACTTAATTCATTCTGGAGGTCCTGAAACTGTTCTTAACCTGAAGCATCACTTTAGCTAATGGGGCCTTCTGCTGCCGCTATGCCGCCAGAGCACGATTTCTGTTCTCATCCTGAAGCAAAGTTCTTTTGATGTCGCCTATCAAAATCTCCCTGGTCTGTCTGGATATCAGCCAGAGGAGGTTACCGGTATGCAAGCTCCGAGGACAGTGAGAGGGGCCAGCCTCTGTGGAGGGGGCTTGCAAATTGACAACCCCCTCCCCTCCTTGCAGAGAAAACACCTGGTCAGTTTGGGAATCAAAAATGGTTTCAGGTTGGTCTTCCTGTGCTGATTAATGTACGTGCTTGGTTGGTACACTTATGAACATTTAACATATATCTAAGACCTCAAAATTCCAGTCATAGGATTCAAACATTCATCCTAATTCGCTTGCAGGGAATTTGCTCATTCACTTTGCAACACATTTCCCTGTCACTTTCTTAAAAAGCCCTTAAAAGTGGGCTTGGTGTCCTATGGCAGTTCATCCACTTTAATTGCACAAAAAGTATGTGCTTGAATTCCTTCTACAAAAAAATTGACAGTCTGGAGGTTCCCATACTTAAAACATCCACACACTGAATCTAGCAAAGGGTTCCGTCTACAGTGTCAAACAAGTAGGAAAGCTGTCGTCTCACCAGCAGGAGTGCCATGCAGCGTGTATGGCCCTGGCACTGAAATTTGTGGGTGCCTGGTGCCTTCATGGGGAATGTTGTGGGTGCTCATGTACCCTGGGCCCCAGGGAGTTGGCACCTATGCTCACCAGAGAAGAGTTCTCTCCCTTCAGTTCACAAAAAGGGTCACCATCAAAGAGATGAGAAAGACTGCTCAGATGAGGAGTCGCCTCACCAGGAGAGAATGTTCCCTTCCTGTTCCTGAAAGGCTCCTATCAGCGGTAATGATAAATTATTCAGCACCTTGAGGATGCTCTGCATACCGTATTGCAGAAAGATATCTGTGAGATAAGGGAAGGCAGGATAATGGTCCTGAGAGAGAACTTTAAGGCCTCACTGACACAGTCCACAATGTGAGCGCAGAGAGGTTTCACTGCCTGAGGGATGTTAGCAATATTTGCCCCTCATTTACACAATTGTATATGAAATTGTAGTCCACAATGCTGTCCTCCTCATGTCCTCCTCAGGTACTGAATATTCTTCTAGAATTTATTCAGTCAAACGTGGTGCAAAACAAAAAGTTCAGGTTTAAAACAAAAGCAAAAGCCAGGCATCTTCAGGAACAGAGGAACACAGGGATATGCCTTTTACTCAGACTATTGGTCCATCTAGTTTTGCGCTGTCTGCATTGACTGGCATTTGCTCTCCATTGTTTCAGGCAGGGAGCATTCCCAGCCCTACCTGGAGATGCTGAGCATTGAACCTGGGACCTTCTGCATGCAAAGCATATCGTCTAATACTGTGCTATAGGCATTTCTGAACTTGGGAGGTATAAGTTTTCTACTGTATTAAAAGGTTTGGGCCCAGTGCAGTGGAACCAGTCATGCTGCCCTAAGGTGTTAGGAGGTAGCAAGAGAGTGAGCATGTGAGAGTGTCTATGCGTGTGTCAATTGAAGAGAGGCAGATTTATATTTTTTGTTTACTTTGATATTTATATTTTGTTTATTCAATTTTGACATCCTGTTTAGTCATACTTCATATGTTCGTAAATTTGTTTTAGATAGATAACTCCAACATCTCATGCCACCAGTGAGTTGGAATATGCTGCAGCTATACTATTCTGCGGGTGGCGCTGTGGGTAAAACCTCAGTGCCTAGGACTTGCCGATCGTATGGTCGGCGGTTTGAATCCCCACGGCGGGGTGAGCTTGTCTTTCGGTCCCAGCTCCTGCCCACCTAGCAGTTCAAAAGCACCCCTAAGTGCAAGTAGATAAATAGGTACCGCTTTATAGCGGGAAGGTAAACGGTGTTTCCGTGTGCTGCGCTGGTGCTGGCTCGCCAGAGCAGCTTCGTCACGCTAGCCACGTGACCCGGAAGTGTCTGCGGACAGTGCTGGCCCCCGGCCTCTTAAGTGAGATGGGCGCACAACCCTAGAGTCGGACACGACTGGCCCGTATGGGCAGGGGTACCTTTACCTTTACCTTTATACTATTCTGCCACCAGATGGCAGCAGAGTTGGTAGAAACAGGCTACAGTTAGAGGAGTTTACCACACTATGCTTGCAGTGGGCAGAAAGAGGCTGCAGTCAGCGGCGTAGCGTGGGTTATCAGCACCCGGGGCAAGGCAAGTAATTTGCGCCCCCTAACCCGGGGCAAGGCAAGTAATTTGCGCCCCCTAACCCGGGGCAAGGCAAGTACAGTAATTTACTCTCCCAAGCAGCAGCAGCGAGGCTTCTCTTTCCCCCGCGCTCTCCTGGAGCTGCCTCTTTTCTTTCCTTTTTCCCCTTTCTCCAAGGCTTTTCGCTTTCTCTCCTAAATTGATTCCTCCTCCACACCGCGGCGTTTCCTGGCTGCTCCCCCCCTCCCCCCTCTCTCCTCCTCGCTCTGCTTGCCTTTCCCTGCCCTGCCTGAGGGCGCCCTGAGGAGACTCCGCTCTCCTTTTTGACCAGGCGAGGTGGAAAAAAGGGGGGAAAGTCTCTTCCCACCCCCTCGCCAGACTCCCTGCTCGGCTCAGCTCACTACCCAGGCGGCCAGTGGAGAGAGTCTTGAGCCGCTTAATTCCCAGCAAGGAATTAGCAGGCTCGCTCCACCTCCTCCTCCTCCCGACTTTGCTGCTGCTGCTGCTGCGCGGCTTTTTTCCTCTACCGACGGCACGCTGTGCCTTGGAGAGGTTCCCGCTTCCTCGAGGGGGGCCGGCCAAACGCGCCCCCCAAAACGTTGCGCCCGGTGCGGCCGGCACCCCTGGCACCCCCCACGCTACGCCACTGGCTGCAGTTATACTTTTTTGTCACCAGGTGACAGAAAAGTACTATTTAAGGACTTTACTGACTAAGTTTTAATACACAACAGAGAAAGAGGCGAACTGCAATTCCCAGAGACCCCAGCCAACAGGGATAAAGGCAAAGGATACTGGGAGCTATAGTAAGGGTACCAGACATCCCCGTTTCCCAAGGACAGTCCCCGGATTTACAAATCAGTCCTCTGACAAATCCTATCATTCCTATTGAAGTTGAAAAGTGTCCCTGGAAGCATTGGAAAAAATCTGGTAACCTTAAGCTATAGTCTATATTATATTAGCGACTCTTTAACTCTATTAGTCTAATAGAGTTCATTTTATTCTGTTTTATTCTGAGGGAAGTGTGCCTGTGTTGGAAGGGCGAGGCAGGGGGAATCCCCCAAACAGACAAGCAGACATCCTAACCCTTTCTGAATTTAAGAGGCAATGAACAATTTAAGTTCAGCATGTACATATAGCACGGCCCTGCAAGGTAGCATCACCATCTATCCTGTAATAATCTGCTGAGAGGGGCCAGTGCTAGGAAAGGGAAAACAGTCAGCAGCAGGAGTGTAGGCATGTCCCAATGGCTGTCATGTCCATAGCAATCTCACCCAGAAAAGCCAATCCAGACTTAGCTCCCAGAATGCACTGCTACACTGAGCACCACACACATGACCTATTAGTAACCAAAACACATGCTGCATAGCCCCCTACACCCCATAAGCAACTATACTTAGCAGCAACTTGTGGCATCTCAACCACAGGTGGATCATCACTGCCCCAACACACACAAATGCCTGCAGCCCCATCACACACCAATGATCCCATGGAACCAGAGAGCACAGTGCAAAAAACTGCTCCTTATTGACATGAAAGAAACAATTAAGCAACATACCAAAGGAGAAAAGGAGTTCATAGTAGCAAAGATTTCTGCAATCCTCGCTCCCCACCAACCCCCAGTAGGCACCCCATAGATCAGTGGTCCAGACATGACAAGGAGCAGTCAAACCTCAAGGGCTTGGCAGGCAGGTGGGGCTGCATGAGCAAAGACAGCTGGGGGCAGAAATGCAAGCCAGATCAGACCTGCTGCTGGTGCAAAGGCCAAGTGCACCAGTGGCATCTTGCAAGAAGACTGCATAGCCAGGGAGATCCACACAGGCAGATATGCCAGCCAGGCCACTGTGATCACCAGCCACTTGCGCCAGCTTATAGAGAAGCAGGGAGAGTTCACCAAATTCCTCTGTGATGGAGACCCCACATTTCTTACCACATGTAGGATCTGATTGCTCCAGCCCAAGGAGGCAGCAAAGAGTCTCTCAGTGCCTGTGGACGTGGTGCCACAGCACTGAGTGTGCAAACCTGCACCACCAGATCTCCATTACCCACCTGGAGTGTGGTGAAGCAACTGCCACCTCTGGCCACATGCACCAACCAGCCTCCTACACTCCACAGTTGCCACAAAGCAACAAGACCTCAGCGACAGCTCTGGCTGCAGGACATACACATGTGGATAGCTGGACAGTGACCTCCACCACCAAGACACCCACATTCTTCACTACAAGGGCATGATACACTAGCACCACAGTTTCCGCCCTAAGGCTCCCACCACCACCAATACCCTTCTCCTCCTTGCCAACACTACCTGCCAAGGACTCAGTCTGTGTCTCAAACAGGGTAGCAGCATCACTCACCCTGTCATCCTCAGCAACTAGGCAGGGCTGACCTCCAAAATTGCTAGGAGTGGAAACTCCCTTCCCCCAAGACTTTCACACACACTGGAGGTGGCAGCTCCTCCTGATTCTCTTCCATTATCCCAAGGCCCAGCTTTGAAGGTGGCCTTGGGGGCAGCAGGGGCACCAGTTGGGGGTGTGCTGCAGGTTGGAGTTGTGGCACTTCAGTATCCTATGGAGGGGTACCTGTGACATGGTGGAGATGGCACTGAGAGAGGCAGCTGTTGGGAGGGTAAGCACCAAATCTATGGTGGCTGCTGATCTGCAGAGGAGCAGCATGCCTGTATGCACAGAGAAGAGCAGCAGGACTGTCAACACCATGGACAGCTCACAAGCTCATTGTCCTGGACCAGTGTCCCACATACCCTTGGAGGACTTGCCCAAAGTGCTGGATGGAGATGTCACAAACAAGGGGAGCACACCCACCTCCAGGGCTCAAAGATTAATGGGAGAGAAGAAGCAGCCAGCCACCACAGCAATGGCACAGCTGTTCCCCACAGGACTGGGCTCCTTTGGGAGGATGTGCAAGATACAGATTAAATAAAGAAATAAATATAAGTAAATCTCAGCAACCTTAACCCCTTGACTGCACAAAGACAGCATCCCTCCAAGTTTCCCAGATTTCCTGTCCCAGAAGCTATCCAAGTGGTGGCTGCAGTGAGTCTCCTTCCCCCTGCTCCTGCCAAAGCCCAGCAGCTCAGGTGGACAGGCAGGAAGGCAAAGCCTCAGCTAACCCAGCTGCCCCATCCTCTTCTAATGAATATATTGTTCTGTAGCATGAACTTGCTTCCACAGGTGAGACCTTCTCTTGAGGTTTAATCTAGGAAAGGTGAAACTGAATTTTTTTTATTACTCTTTGAAGCAGAAGTAGCTGACCTGTGACCCTCCAGATGTTGGTGAGATTCCCAAATCCCGTCCACTTCAGGCAGCCAGCATGGCCATTCCAGCAATCAGGAACTCTGGGAGTTGTAGACCAACAACATCTGAAGATCCACAGCATAGCAAGCCATGCTTTAAAGTGTCCTACAACATTGTCATTTGAAGCAGCTTTTCTTTATAGGTCACTCAGAGATGTAGAAAAAGCACAACCCTGAGAGTATAGCCTGTGATATTCCTGGCTGCATTTTGCAATGCCTTGTCTATTGAGGCCACTGAAAGACCAATTTAATTCTCTTGGAGCCAGAAATGATCATCATCATCATCATCATCATCATCATCATCATCATTTATTGAATTTATATATACAACATTCAGTGGCAAACAATTCCACAGGCGAATTGATTAGTGTGTGATGGAATTCCCCGTGTCTTCTGAACCTGCTATAGATTGTGTTGGATGCCCCACATTCAAATATTACCAGAGTGTTAATCATTTATCTCTGCAGTATCTATGAATTGAGAAGCATCCCCCCTCCATTCAGTCTGGAAACTCCCCCCCCCAATTTAAGGGGTGTCACATCTTGGTCACATCTACTTGGCCTTCCTCATGGAAACCTGATTAGCAAATGGTTCTCTAAGTGAGAATTCACCACAGACTTATGGTAATAGCACTTTTATTAACATACAAAGGTACAAAGCAGTGGGATTCAGCCCCAACGCAAACCTGAACTGGAAGGGAGCCCCAGAGCCCATTCTAATAGCAGAATAAATGTGTGAGGGGAAAAGATTACCCCCCCCCCAACACAAACTTCCCCACACACCCCCAACCCCCATCCCAGCCTGTGGTTCAGCTGTACAGCTTCCAAAACATGACTTGCTGTGGGGAGCAGGGGCTTCCAGAGGCACAACTGATTCCCAGCATTCCACTTTTGAGAAACTATCCACTGCTTTTCCCCCCATCCACTTCAGGATCCTGGATGGTGGGACCCATTCCCACATCTCTGCAATTTGGATTCTGGATTAACAGTACAGGCTCTGCACAGTGAAGTGTGCCTTTGGCTGAGGAACTCCATTCATGGGGAAAGAAATCTCCAATAGGTGCAGGTTCTCTCCTTCCGGGGAAATATCTGAGGCCCATGGTCAGCTCAGTGACATTACAAACAGATGCTAGGACCCCAGCCAAAGTTAGAAAGAAAGCAACCAGCAAGTGCCTCTGGAGAAATATTCCAAAGTACCTGCATATGGCAGCCACATTAAGAAGCATTGAACAATCTTTGCATAGTCATCTGTCCAATTTGCATAGTCTTTGCATAGTCCTCTGTCCAATCCAATGGCAGTATTTTAATTTTGAAGAGAAAGAAGAGAATAAGCCCCAAGTTTCCTAGCAGAATCCTTCTTTTCTCCCCGCTATCTTTTTAGCAGCTATGAAGCACAAAGGATTACATGTTCAGTGATGGCCTTCATTAGAAGTGAGCATTCAGTACTGCATACAGAGATTTCTCCCACACGTATATATAACACATATATAATGATTTTAGGGACCAGCCCATTGTCTGTCACCAGAGCAGACAGCAGCCAAATGGTTCATTTGAAGAGCAACATTGGGCTTTCTTTCAACTCCTCCACCCTAAACAAGGTGGCCATTCAGAGGGTTAGCTAACATGAGCAAAGAAGACCAAAGCTCATTTATCAGTAATTTGACAGCCCAGCATGTGAACATATTTTGTTTTTAAAAAAAGCAGAACCCAGAATATCATAGTTACTTTCTTGCCCTTTTCTCAGAAGCAAAGGAAAAGTATTTTGTATTGAAGAGTTATGTCAAATATAATGCAGTTTCTGGAAGTTCTACATTGTTATTAAATAAAAAAAGGCATTCCTGATACCTACAAATATAGCAGGACAGTGTGGTAGAACGACTGATCCAATAGGATATATTTCTGCGAACTACATATCACCCCTTTATTCCATTTGCCCTAGTTTATGTAAATGGCAAAAAGGACGATAACTAGAAGCACAGAATTCAGCAATCAAAATAAATATTTTCCAGTTACCTGGGCAACGAAGAAGAGATTACAGATAGTCATACTTCCCCTAATTTTCACTAAAGGATGCCCAGCTGAATTGACTTTTTCGATGTGGCAACACTAAATCGAATGACAAATCTTTCTGTTCTTTCTCAGAATCTACAAGTTGGTATCCGAGTATATTTAAGGCACCCTTGCAAACCTCTTGCACTTGCTTGACTTTCTGAAACGAAAGAACAGTCCTCCATGCCTGGGAGACATTGACTGCATCTCGGGAAGTGATTTGGAAGGCCTCCCTCTTCCTACTTGGCCCTTGTCCATGGGTGATATTATAGATCCAGTTTTCAAGTTTGCTGGTCAGCTGAAGACCTGAAAATTTATACATTGCTGTAATTTCCACTAAAGGATCTCGTACAAGATCTTCAAACCGGATCATCAAGTAACGATCTTTCAGAAAACTTGGAGGTTTCAGGGTTGCTGTTTCATAAATCTGAACATGGCTTCTACAGATCTCCTGCAGGACTTTGTACTGGCCATCTTCCACTTTTGTGCCATTCATGCTCAAGACAATCCCATTGTCACGGGCAAGAGCTTTTGCTGATTGCTCCCGGGATTTCACAACAGCTCTGGGGTCACGGACGAGGTGGATGACTTTGAGGTTCAGGGAGGGGTCAGTGAGGAGAGGATAAAGCACCTTGAGGTCAAAGATCCGGACTTCCTTCAGGACAACGTGGCTATAGCTCTTGCAGGCCTCTTCCACTTTGCTGAAGGGAGACTTCCCACAGACAGCCTTGCAGGCACTTTCACTGGTGATATCAGTGCGGTGGAACAATTCACAAACAGGATCTGTGCACAAGGCACGGCTCACTGCCCACTGGAAAAGATCTGACACATTTCTCTTCCAGGGCAGGTAGGCATCGAAGACCGACATGTCACACTTGAAGACTGACCGGATGAGGTCCCGCACTGCCATGTGCAAGACCTTGGCGCTGTTTTGGTACATGGTTACCCACACGTGCCAGGCTGGCTCCATCAAGTAGAAGACATCAGGGTGTTGGCTGAAGAGCTGCCCGACAAAGGAAGACCCTGACCTCCAGGAGGAGAGGATGAGAATGTGCACCTGGGGTGGTTTCTCTTCAGACTGAGACATAAAGCCACCATGCTGAACACACAAAAACAGTAGAAATCCTGTCTGAATCACAAGGAAGATTGCAACTGTAGTGCTGGATATTCGGATCCTCACCATTCTGGCTGAAGCAGAGCACAACTGGAGGAAAAAGAGAGGGGGAGCTGTTAAGTTTTCAGTAGGATGACGATGACACACAAGGATCTTGCATGCAAACAAGTAACAGCCTGGGTTGCCATACATATTGTATTGATAACGCCCGGAAACGACTAACCAGTTCAGATATGCATGTCAGTGAGAGCCATGAAAAACAGCAGGCTGGAGGATGAGACAATAGGGATGCTCAGAGAGTACAAAAGAGTTTGGAACAAACACACTGCTGTTCGGGTGGGGGGGAAACAGGGCAATGGAGGCAGTCTTTATTCCACATTGATTGTATTCTGCTGTGTGTGGAAGGACAGAATGCAAGACCCAAAGCTCAATTTAGCATTCTGAAAATCTCAAGTTATCTTTTGAAAACAGTTAGATGTGTCTTGTCTTCTAATCTGCAGGGGAAAGTGTGCAGGGACTAGTGGACTGCAGCAGCTCCCATCAGCCCCAGCCAGCATAGGCAAGGTGAAAGACTTGTAGTTCAAAACATCTGGAAGACACCACCAGACTGGCAAAGGTTGGTCTCCATAGAGGTTTACCAGTTTACTAACAGGGGTCTTTCTCAGCCTAATTTTGGAGATACTGTGGGGAGGGGAGAAGAGCTAAAGGTCAGCCTCATCTCCTTTAGCTTTGAAGTACCGTACTTATACTAAATGAGTAAAAAGGTAAAGGTAAAGGGACCCCTGACCATTAGGTCCAGTCGTGGACGACTCTGGAGTTGTGGAGCTCATCTCGCTTTACTGGCCAAGGGAGCCGGTGTACAGCTTCCGGGTCATGTGGCCAGCATAACTAAGCCGTTTCTGGCAAAACCAGAGCAGCGCATGGAAACGCTGGAGCGGTACCTATTTATCTACTTGCACTTCGTGCTTTTGAACTGCTAGGTTGGCAGGAGCAGGGACCGAGCAACGGGAGCTCACCCCATCACGGGGATTCGAACCGCAACCTTCTGATTGGCAAGTAAACATAAAGGTAAAGGGACCCCTGACCATTAGATCCAGAGATGGACAAAACTGTTTTTTAAGTATTTATTTGTTGTCCATAGCTCTATCCCACCTTTATTCCAAGGAGATCAAGGCAGAGTATAGGGTACAGTTCTAGTTCATTTGCACAATCTGTGCAGAAAATGCAAGTAACCATCACTCCCCCCCCCAAAAAAAACAAAACTCAAGTAAAGCATAACTTTTCCCGTGACATATGACCCAGTCAGAGTCAACTTCCAAGCAGAGCCTGTGCAAAAGGATACCAACTGCAACCAGTGCCAGGAGGAGGAAGAGACCCCGGAGCTGTGCCAAAGTGAGCCATCCACCGCCAAGCAGCGAGGCAGGCAGTTGCAGGAGGAAGCCCAGAGCGATGCACGTTTCTCCCGACCCGAGAGCTTAAGGGCGGCTGCTTGAGATGCGCCCGGGCTTCAGCCGCGCCGTCCGCCCAAAGGACGCTGCTTGGATAAGGGCGCACTCTGCACGCGCTCCAAGGCCGTCGCGGCTTCTTTCGTTCTCTGAGTTACGCCTGCCGCGCCTCCAAGTTTGGCGGCGCACAGACCTCGAAGTCCTCGACGCCGCGCGGGCCTGATTCTCCGGTCCCCCATGAGATGAGTGGAAGTGGAGGAGAGCGAGGGCGGGCGGGGGGAGACGGCCAAGCAGAGGGAATCTGCTGCTGCCTCCGGGAGAGGAGGCAGAACCCCCAGCTGCCGTCCTGGGCCGGAGTCCCCGCGGCTGCCCCGTTTCGGCTGCTCACCTCGGCCAAGACTCACGAGCCCTTTCCTCCGAGACGTGGGAAATTTGGAAAACAGGGAGCAGGCGGGGCCTGGGGGCTGAGACGCGCTGGCTGACTGGCTTGCTGCCCTCGCCGGGTCGCTCCAGGTGCCGCCGCCGCTGCTCCGCCGACAGACAATGAGCCGCTTTCAGACGTGGCCGCCGCCGCGTCCCGGAGCGGCCGCCGGAGGGAGGCGCCAAGGAGGGGCCGGTCCAGGGCGGGAGGCCGAGCAGCCCCCTCTGCGGGAGGTGGGCTCTGCGCCCAGGCCAGCCCCCTGCAAGGTGGTGCGCGCCGTCCAGGCTCCGCCATCCTCCATCTCCGCCCATCAGCCGAGAGCTCCGAGGACGACGGGGGCGCTGCTTCTCGCTTACCACGCGTGGCCGGCCTTTCGGCCCCCCAATGCCTGAGGCGGGGATGCCACACCGGGCGGAGTGGGGAGGAACCCGACGGCGCTACGAACACGTGGGGGAGGCGGACGCTCCGCGTCGGTGCGCTCCCGACAAGGCTGCTGGACTCGGGATGCTGACCCGCCTTTCTCGCGCACGCTGTCGCTCAGGCGCCCGTCCCGCGGCTTTAAGGGCAAGGAGCCGCGTAGACCAGGCCCGCTGCTTCGTGCAGCCTGCGACCGGAGCCCCCGCCCTGTAGTGGACTAGGAAGTAGACTCGACACTGATCGGGTCTACCTTGCAGGGCTGCTTGTAGACCTCCTAAGGGCCTCATGCATGCGAAGGCCTTAGGACGCTGGGCCAGCGCTTTGGCGCCTGATTTGCAGTCCGTGAAAGGACGGGGGCGAGGCAGCAATGCAAAGTGCAGCCTGCCGCCTCTCCCCCCCCCCCCAATGTAAACGAGGCAGCTGTAGTTGCCCATCACTCTCTTCCTGCCCCCCACTGCTCATTTATAAAAGTATATAAAATACTTTCTCGCAGGGGTGCCAACTTGAATAAGGGGGGGGGGGAGGTAAGCCCCGCCCCACATATCACAAGGCGTGACGTACGCACAATTGAACGGCAATGCCCTTCAACTTGGGGGAGGGGGGACGCAGGTCATTTTTTTTTTTTTTTTTACATTCTATGCAGTCCTGAGCAGCCTTTTGGCTGCAACCAATAAGAGCAGAGACTGACTTTCCTCATAAACTGCCATAAAACATTAACAGTAAAATGGACTAAAGGCAAAAGGGAGATGCTAAACTATAGCACAGTCTAAGGATGTGGCATCACACATGGTTTTGTATGCAAAGCATCGGTCCCCAGCCTCTCCACGATAGGGTTGGGAAAGATTCCAGTTGATAATACCAAGCTAGATGGATCAGACTCAATATAAAGCAGCTTCCTATGGTTCCTAGAAAACACCACTGGCCACAATCAGAACCTATAGGAATATTTGCCTCTACACATTTGCCTCTACACACTTGCTTCTGCACATGACTGTGGCATGATGGGAAAGCCTCGCTGCCAAGCTTTGTTTCTGGTTCTGCGCATGATGCTACACACACCGACACTCCCTCACCATTCCAATATTGAGACATTCCCTCATCATCCCAGAATGTTCAATCCACTTCTTTGACCTGTTGTTAATGCTTAGCTGACCACACTTATTGGAATGTAATTGTTTAAGTCTTAATATATTAATCATTGGTTATACTTTAATTAGGAGGTTTTCATGCCTGTCTAGTTCTGTGCTCCCTTTCCCAGCCTATTAATCACTCTATTAGTGATTAATGCCTATATGTAATCTTTACTTTGTACTTGTGTTAACCAATCAGCAACAACCCAGCCCAACAAGAACCTGCCTCTTAGGCTTGGATGGCTGGTTTTACAGAAGAGCCAATTCTGCTCTGTGGTGGAGTGCTGGCTGATTCCAGTAATGCACAGTTCTAGCCTAATTGAGCCTACATTACATTTCAAAGCTGTTTTACAAACAGTGCCTGCTCCCCTTCTATTTTTTCATTCTAGTGGCAAATGACTTTGTTGCAGAAGACTTCTGGAGAACTCAGTCTTGCTCACTACTTTGTAACATTTTAGTTGATTCTAATAAAAGTTATTATGCTTCCCTTGCCGTTGTTCCTACTGGTACAATTTTTTTACAATTTCCACAGTTGCCTCCTTTGCACTATTTAGCTATGTATAGGAATCTTCTGGGGGACAAGAAACTGAAAATACCTCACCAGGATACACCATTTTATGTCCAGGCACAAGTTTCCAGGATGTCATTTTGACACCCAGGGAAGACAGTTTTGCTAAAAAAAACCAACAACACTAAACAAAATCCAGGCTTTTAAAATCTTCTGTTAATTACTTTCATGATTTGCATTTGTTTTATGTCTGCTAAATGCTTTTAATTTGTGGTGTTTCACTGTTTATTTAACATTTGTTTTAACATTAACTTTTTTTGCAAACCACCCTAGGAACATGCTGGAGAGTGAGAACTAAACTGTACAAACAGGCATGCTTGCTCTGCTGTGGGAGGTGGGTAGGCTTCTCCCTACCCTTGTCCTCTCAGACTGAACAGACCAGCTAATGCTGCCTTCTTGGAAATGCAATTTTATTGCTGCCTTTTCATACAGCTGTGTTTGTTTCTATGTTAAAATCCCTATGTAGGATTACAACAACAGGGGATTAACCAAACCTGCAAGCCTGAAATTCAGTGCAGAAATAAC
The DNA here is from genome assembly GCF_964188315.1 of Podarcis muralis. Classification (NCBI taxonomy): domain Eukaryota; kingdom Metazoa; phylum Chordata; class Lepidosauria; order Squamata; family Lacertidae; genus Podarcis; species Podarcis muralis. The sequence goes on along the minus strand of NC_135661.1, from coordinate 44,993,464 downwards.
AAAACATAATCCATTATAAAAGTATTAAAGAGAATGAATTTACTTAAAACAGTGTATCTCATTATCAACTGAAGCTCCTTCAGCCACTATCTGGGTGTGTGCAGATAGTGTTTCATATACAACTGAAGACAAAATGCAAGGCAGCAAATTAGGTTCCCAATATGCTGCTCAAATAGCACCTCAAGTGGAAATACTTGGCTCAGAGAGAACTGACATACAGAGTTCTTTTCACTCTTGCAATAAGCCTTGACCACAAACACACAGGTGCCTCCTCATCTTCAATGTGCAAAGCTGCTGAAGAAAAAAGTGAAAGCATGGGATATTTATTCATCCTGTTGGGAGTTTTAGGTATTTTTAGGAGCATGTTCAGGACTGGTGCTCTTTATATGACAACCCAGGGGGAACTGGTGTCACTGGTACTGTGCTTAGCACTTGATTCTGGAAAAGGAAGATTTTTATTCTTTCAAAAATCCAAAGAAAGATCAGCAGGATGGCAACATACTGAATCCAGGCAAACTTAATCATCTCCCAGAAACCTGGCTGATATGTAGCAAGAGTCAAGGAAAATTCGATTTTCAAGTGTCTTCACACAAGTTCAGAATACACACCTCAAACACATATGACCAGCAAAGTGAGAGATTAGATCTGCATCTAGAAGAAAGGTGGCTGAGAACACTCAATAAACAATAGGAGACACAAGGAAAACTCCCATCCCTATGTAAATACAAGTTACGAACATAAGATGAGCCTTCTGTAACAGGTCAACGGCTTATCTAGTCCAGAATCCTGTTCTCAAAGCTGCCAAGCAGATGCGTGTGGGAAGCCTGCAAGCTAAACAGCAGTGCAACACGCTGCTCACTTGTGATTCCCAGCAATTTATTCAGAGGCATAATGATTCTGAGAGTGGAGGTAGAACAGAATCATCAAGGCTAGTAGCCACTGATAGCCTTACTCTCCATGAATCTGCCTAATTTTTTAAAGCCATCCAAATTGGGGCCCATCACTGCCTCCTGTGGGAGCGAGTTTAACAATGTGCTGCGTGAAGAAGTATTTTCTTTTATCGGCCATTAATCTTCTAACATTCAGCTTCACTAGATGCCCATGAGTTCATGCGAGAGGAAGAAAAACTTTCCTCTATCCACTTTCTCCATGCTATGCATTCGCTGCAACCTTTCCTCAGTGGAGTTGCTCCATCCTCTCGATCATTTTGGTTGCACTTTTCTGAACCTTTTCCAAATCTATACTATGCTTTTTGAGGTGAATTTGTCAGTTCTTATTTTGTCTATTAAATCTACATCTCTCATCAATGCCATCTGCCTCAGTACCTAAGACTTAGTTCACACCCTAGGATCTCTCCTATTATCTTCCTCTACAAAGATATAATTAATTCATTCAACTTCACCACCATCTCATACTCTTTTGACATACATTTGACTCCTTTGTCATGCTGGCATACTCCTGCCCCTCAGGGTACCTTTCCTGATCTGTGATATACACTCCAGTTGAACTTCTGATATACTGCCTTTAAACAACTCCCAAGGATTTTGGAGTAATTTGACCCTCTTGACTTTGCCTATCAGCTTTCTTTTTACCAATACTTACATTTTAGGGACGTTTCCTTTTTTGAAGTCAAAAGTGACTGCGTGTTGGACTTTCCTGGCAATTGACTAATGGCGCTATGGTCACTGTTCCCAACTGGTTCAACAACACTTACATCTTGCACAAGGGTGCTGGGCACCATCAGATCCCAGGTCACTGTCCCCTCTGGTTGATTCCATGACGGTTTAGGGCACCGTCATTTAAGGTATCTGGAAATTTTATCTCTTTGTCAAGACAGGAATACATATGTAGCCAGTCTATGTGATGGTAGTTGAAGTCAACCACAGCTACAACATTTCCTATTTTGGATGCTTTCTTGATTTCATTCCTCTACTCAAGACAATCTTCTTTCAATCAGCCACCTTTGGTGGTCTACAGCGACACCACCTTGCCTCCAGGCAAGTTTCATGGAATTTTTCATCAGGCATTCTTCTCTATTGGTCCAACCCAGCAGCTACATTCTCCACATTCAGATTGTAGCACACTACCTACCAAGTGCCACGATTGCCAAGCACAGCTCAAAACAGCTTCCACCACTTTCATGCCAGACTGAGACCGAGCGGGCCAAACCACAACCACCTGGCAGCCAAAGGATATAGGATCAGTTCCACTGGGTAGTGGATGGTTGTCTGGACCACAAACGGTGCATCAGGTGCTCTTCCAACCACCCAGATAGGGCCGGGACCACACAAAATTGTTGTGACTGCAAAGGAAACAACAAAGACCTTGTAGGCATTTGGTCATAATTCTGAAGTAGCTGGTGAAAAACAAGTATCAGTACCTAGAAAGGACTGTGCATAATGCAAACTCACCATTCCTCTCCTGATATGCTGCAACAATGTTCACAAGGTCATAGTCCTGGGCAAAAGGGCTTGTACCATTGATCACAGATACCTGTCACAGTGAGAACACTTTGTATTAAAAAACAAGAAAAGACATGTTGGGGCAGGCAACACAATATAAGTCTCAGGCAAGAGATAAGAGTTATGCAGACCAGAAGGGCCCATGCCCGCTTCAGCCCTAACAATACCCCTTCCTATTCAGGTTAGACATGCTCCAGCTAGAATGGGTGGCGGTCAAAGAGATCCCTAGACTTTCTGAAGTCTCTTTAGCCTTTTATGAGATTGGTGCTTGGCAATACCACAGTACAGGTGAATTGTTGTGACATAGGTGAACGCTAGGGACGTGGGTGGTGCTGTGGGTTAAACCACAGAGCCTAGGACTTGCCGATCAGAAGGTTGGCGGTTCGAATCCCCGTGACAGGGTGAGCTCCCGTTCCCTGCTCCTGCCAACCTAGCAGTTCGAAAGCACGCCAAAGTGCAAGTAGATAAATAGGTACCGCTCCGGCGGGAAGGTAAACGGTGTTTCCATGCGCTGCTCTGGTTCGCCAGAAGCGGCTTAGTCATGCTGGCCACATGACCTGGAAGCTGTACGCCGGCTCCCTTGGCCAATAAAGCAAGATGAGCGCCGCAACCCCAGAGTCAGTCACGACTGGACCTAATGGTCAGGGGTCCCTTTACCTTTACCTAGGTGAACGCTATGTGAAATTAGTATCTCCTCCGCTGTATAACCTGAATATCAAACAGTGCACATTTCACTGGCATGATCACACTTTGCAATTAGTGCATGACTCCAGTGCATGGAAAAGACATCACAAAGGGCAACAAAACTGCTTGAAAGGACTGAAATGGAAAAGGCCACTCACATTATATCTGCTGTCCAGCCCAGTATGGCTAAGTGGCTGCCTCTGGTGAAGCTTCAGGTCTCCGCTCACAAAGACCTTTGACCCTGGCAAAGGGGAAGAGGCCTGCCAAAAGGCCATGCTCTGCATCACGAATGTAGACATTCTCTGAAATGGGAGCATAGGGGGGGGGGGGGAGAAAAGGAAAGGTTTATGGCTCAGCCTTAATCATTCTACAAGTGATACAAACACAACACTCAGAATACCAAAGCTTCCTATTTGGTAGGCAGAGCATTGGGCTGGATGTATGTAAAACAAATGATCAAAACAATCAAATATAGAAAAGGAGGGAATACAACTTTTTAACTGGTGGTCTGCATTATGTATTGCACTATGACTGCACCTAAAAAAAAAATATTATAGCATGAACTAAACCAAGCAATAAAGCACACATGTAGTGTCCCAAGCAAGTCCTTCCATGAAATCGCATCTCTTCCCTGAAGCGTGTGGCCCAAAGTCCTCTTCCTCTGCTGCTGAGAGTCACCAGTGGGCCAGCTGCGGGTGTACATGACCCATCAAGCCCTTTCTTGGCACATGCAGCATGCCCACCCCTACAATAGCCAGCATAAAACTTCATTCAAGCTTAATTGCAGTTTGTGTGCATGTGTCACAGCTGGGGAAGGGAGGCTTAACTCCTCCCAACCATGACCTCCCCTCACCAAAAAACTTGCATAGAAAGCTGTTCTACTAGCTGAGCATGGGATACTGAGTAAATGAAGCAGCAGCCACCATCACCACAGCAAGTAAGAGGATTAGGCTGCCTGTCCTCAAACACTGAGTGGCACCTAGAAAGCTATGGCTTGTGGCACTCACCTGCAACTGATAGGTAAATGTCAGAATGAGCTGGATCCCAACTATTTGCTCTGTAGCTTGAAGTGGAAGCTCCAGATGAAAATTTAACAGGTCCATCATTCCATCTTGATTTGAGTCTTCCTCTCTAGCCTAGCAAGCACAACAGGAACTTTCATTAAAGCAAACTTCTTAGCAATAATTTCAATTACATGTCAGCTACAGATGCAATGTCAGGTAAAGAGGAAACACGCACCCCAATACAGATGCTAGATTCAATATAGGCCAAGGTGCCTGCAACAAAACACCCTTGCAATGGCAGAATACAGCCACCTACAGGATCATGCAAAGCTGATGATAAGCCCAGGCCAGATGGGAAATGTAGGCCTCATTTCAATAATCTTTACCGAAGGTTTCCCCTTTGCCTCTGCTAGGGAACTTGGAGTAGGCCCCCAACTGCCCAGTCCCTCTCTTCTGGCCTGGCCACAAAAGGCTCAGGTACAAATTGGTCTCTGAGGCAGCCTTCAAGTCATCCAGTTTAATGCTGGGTGTTTGGGATTTGGGGCCTCCATAATCATGTCAGATTTGCTGAAATCAGTGACCTAGAAGCCAAAGACCCATGGAGCAAACTGACTCTTCAGATGTTACAGGACTCTCATCAAGGGGTGATGCCAGCAACATCTGGAGAGTCACTGATTTCCCATCAAGATCTATGGCCTAATCAACCAGTGGCATGACAGCCATGAGCCCATTTGCTCTCAGGTACTTCCTCCCACTGCTTCATTAGCAAGTCTCCTGCTGTAGGCAGACAAAGCAAAGCACAGACACTTTTTGCCTCACACCAACAGCCAAACAGATTCATTTTAAAGGACTATGTTGTGGCAGCAACCATTTCCGTCTTGGCTCACCCAGTGAAGTCATCCTAGGTGGTGACTGCCCTAGGAAAAGCAGTTGAACCCCACTTGAAGCCTCAATTACCCACTTCCATGATTTTGCAATACACTCTGTGGATAAAATCACTCATCTATTCAACTTGCGAGCCACAGCTTTGACCACAGGGCCAGTCTGAGGTGTCAGAAATTCAATCATCTCCAACTTCAATCAGTGTCACTTTGTTTCATCCTCTGATATGGGACACGTGCACTCCGATTCAAACAGGAGAGAACTGGCACCAATGAACTGGCTACCAGCAGCAAATTGGGCCAAAGTTTACCCTGGCTATTGAAAACCAGTTGGGTTAGGATGAGGTTAGGGGTCTTTATTGGCTGAGGAAACTGCGTTCTCATCTAGACAGTACAGGAGTAGCACAGCCTTAAGTCTGCCATTATCACTTCCTAACTTAGAAGGAGATATGGGAGCAGGTGATGTTCTTCCAAACGCACCTGGAAACCAGGAAAAAGGGCAGCCAGGAGGTGTTTCTAGGAAAAGGCTACTGTAGACCAGCAACCTCCACTCTGCCTTTCATCGTAGAGAGAACATACTGTACTGGGAGGTGGGCGGGGGTTCCAGCTAGGCAAAGAGTCACTCTTTTGTGGCTATAGTTGCTGTCAACTCCGAGCCCGCAGAGAGCCTGAGCTCAGCAGTCATCATCGTCAACGTTGCTCGTGCCCGGCTCCTATTTACCGGCGGATCTAAAGAGCTACAGGAGGGAGGAAACCGATGCCCTGAGAGTCGCCCCCACCGGCCGCCCCAGCAAGAGGCGCTTTGCACGCGCTCAGAGGCGCCTACCGAGACGAGCGGGACGCGCAGGCGGTCGCCTAGGAGGCGGTTGCAGGCGGGAAAGGAGCTCCAGCCCACGAAGTCGCCGCCCTCCATCAGCCCCACCAGCAGCACCTCGTGCCGGAAGCGGACGCTCGGCTGCTCCGCGTAGCTGCTCCGCTTCAGCCAGAAGCCTGGAAGGGAAGAAGAAGCAGCGCCGGTCAGAGGGAAGGAGGGCGCAGGACGGGGAAGGGACGCCCTCGTGGCCCTCCGCTACCCACCGTGGCTCCGATAGGCCACCAGCAGCGGCGGCACGTAGGTGAGCACGCCCAGGAGCAGAAGCCCGAGCGCCGTCAGCGAGCACAGCGCGACCCGGTGCCGCCGCCCGCCGCTCTCGGAGACCACCTCTAGCCAGGCCATGGCAGGCGACAGCCCGTCACCCGGGCAACGGCCGCCAGCCGCGCGCCACTGCGGGTCGGGCGCTGTCAACCAATCAGCGCGGGAAGGGCGCGAAGATGTATGCGCGGAGGGCCGGGCCTCGCGACGTGACCACTGCGCCGTCCCGCTTCGCCCCACCTTCTGGAAGTCCTGGCTCCCGAGTGGTTGCCGGGAAACGGTGAGCCGGAAGTCCCGCCCGCCGTGCCGTAGTGGTGGCTGCTGCTGCTCGTCGTCGTTGTTGTTGTTGTGACGGTGGCACTACGGGCCCGACGGACCGAGAGGAAGACCGACAGGCAGGCCCCTCCCTTCCTTCCCCCGCCCGCCCGCACCGGCGCCATGAAGTGGATGTTCAAGGAGGACCACGCGCTGGGTGAGGGGCGAGGAGGGAGGCCGCCGCCGCCGCCTTCTCCAGGGATGAGGCCTGGCCTGGTCCCCGGCCTTGGGGGGAGGGGCGTCTCGCCACACGCGCAGCGCCGCGGGTCGGGGGGTGGGAAGGGCGGGGCGGGGGCGCTGGGCTCTGCCGCCGGCCGGAGTCTCTCTCCGCCGCTCCTGACGCGCCTCCCTTGTTTGTCTCCGCAGAGCACCGCTGCGTGGAGTCCGCCAAGATCCGGGCCAAGTACCCTGACCGCGTCCCGGTAAGTCTCTCGCGGCCGCTACTTCGCCTTTCGGGGAGGAGGCCGGAAGGTCCGCGCGGTGGGGTTTGGGTGGGCTGGGCCTCTTCAGCATCGGCGCAGGTTGGCTCCCGTTCGAAATCCGCCCTGCGGAGACGAAGCAACAAACAGCCTGTTTGGCCCGAGCATCTTTCCCTTTTTCCGCCCGCCCAGTGCCTCGCCCGGTTGGTAGGAATCTTTGACTTAGACCTGTAAAGCGGAGGGAGGGAGGGAAGACATTCCCCTGGATCTTCGGTTCCCGGCATGAGCCGGGGTATTCAGTCATAAGAGCAAACAAGCAAACGGGTTCCCCTTTATGTGGATGCGTACAGAAATTCAGATATTCTGAGATTTAGTTGTACCAAAAAGGGGAAACTATAATACTCCCAAAGACCATATGGTAATGTTTGATTATCTTAAGGATAACTTATCACAAAAAGGCAAGGGAAATAATAATTTGTTAACAGCTGCTAGAATAATATGCTAGAATTGGAAAAAAATATCATTTATTTTCCATAGATTCTTGGCTACTCAAATAACAGTTTGCACACTGGCCAAACAGATGCTCCAATAGGAAGCCCAAGACAAGGATATGGGAGCCATAGTTCTCTTCCCACTTGTGATTCACCATATCTTTTAATCAAAGGCCTAAGGCCTGTGCTCCTGGTGATATACATAGCCACTGTGGCTAGTAGCTATTGATAGCTATATTCGTCATCAATTTGTCTAAATCCCATTTAAAGCCAACCAAGTTGGTTACCATCATAGAACTGTAGGGTCATCTAGTCAAACTCCCAGCGATGTAGGAATCTTAACTAAAGCATCCATGACAGATGGCCATCCAACCTCTGCTTAAAAACCTCAAATGAAGGAGAATCCACCACAACATATTGTGGGAGTAAATTCTATCGCTAAACTATGGATTATGTGCAGAAGTACTTTATTTTGTCTGTCCTATATCTTCTAGCATTTAGCTTCATCGGATTACCCCTACAGGGTTCCAATATTATGAGAGTGGGAAACAATGGAAGTTCCAAACACCTCATAGAACACATGGCTGTGATCTAGCCTTAAGGCCATCAAGGATTGTGTGACACTGGCTGTATCAGATCCCTCCAGGAAAGGATATGGTTAGGGCAGCCACTGATTGAAGTTTGGGAAAAGACCCTTGTGGCTTAACCTTGAGTGCCAAAGTCCTCCCTCCCTTTGCATTTCAGAGAACTGAGAAGAGGTTGTGATATGCTGTGGCTATCATTATTTCTGCTGAGCCTCTCCAACTACCATTGCGTATATTGTCCTTGTGTTAATGTTCTGATGTATCCTGTCCCCCTCCATTTAACCCCCCTCCATTGTCCTTTGGGCAGGTGATTGTTGAAAAGGTCTCGGGCTCTCAGATTGTGGACATTGACAAGCGGAAGTACCTGGTTCCATCTGACATCACTGTGGCTCAGTTTATGTGGATCATCCGGAAGAGGATTCAACTGCCGTCTGAGAAGGCAATATTCCTCTTTGTAGACAAGACTGTCCCGCAATCCAGGTGAGGATCTTCCTTCTTCAAGGACAACAGCTGCCGTTTTCTCGTGGAAAACAAAGCTGATGACCAGCTGTCTAAAATGGCATGGTCCTCCAGGGCACTTTGGCTTGTGTCCTGAAATAGCTGTTTCCAGTCTTTGCAGTTGTATGTTCAATGTGAAATTGGCTTCCTCACTCCAAGGGAAAGGAAGCGGTTTGCAGCCTCAGCTGAGATGATCTAGGGCAGGGGTGATTAACATGTGGTCCTTCATATATTGCTAAATTGCAATTCTTATCACCCCTCACTCTTAGTCATGGTGCCTTGGGCTGAAAGGAATTGTAATCCAGCAATATCTGGATGGCTAGATATTTTCCATCTCTGATTTTGGAGTATGAATGACGATTCATTCCTCAGAGGAATCATGGGTGGGAAGAATGCTGTTGCACCCAGGTCCAGCTTTCGAGCTTCCCATAGGCACTTGAATGCTAGGCTAGATGGGCTTTTGGCCTGATCCAGAATCAGAGTTGAAATGGACAATGAGGGTCATTAGTCCAATCCCCTGAAGTGCAGGAATATTTTCCCCATAACCCTGAGATTGAGAGTCTCATGCCCTACTGACTGAGACAGCTCTTATATTCATACAATTATTTGTAAGCTATCCGGTTCCTGGTGAGCTATGCTTGCATCATACACTCATAGCCAAGCAGTTAGAGATTGCCCAGGCATCTCCTGAATATTCTGCTTCCATTAAGAGAGGTGGAGAACTCTTGGTCCAAAGACTGGATCCATCCTTAGAACCTCTGCATCTAAGCCTTGGTGTCCTTTCCTCATCCTAGCCTTGCCCTTCCTGTGCACTGTGATACCCCCACCCCATTCCAGAAACACACTCTCACTGCAATTAGGCTTTCAGAAAGCTTTATATTGACTCTAATAGAAGTCTGCTGCCACCACTCCACAGCCTGTGTGGGGATAAAATCTTCATGGAATGTGCAGCTTGTCAGGGAAGGAGTTAACCTTTTCTGCTCCTTCTCCTTTCTGGTAACTAGGGTTGAAATAAAAGCTTAAATCTTTATTTCTAGCTAATTGCTACAGGTGGTGGGAGGAGGGCAAGGTGGTTCTCCCCGCTTTTGCCTTGGCTGCACCTTCCGCTGGCTAAGAGGGAATGCAGAAATATGCTCCCCAGTTTTAAGAAAACAAGTAGTCTTTAACCCTTTTACTTAGTCATCATAAGGGCAAGAATTTCTTTTGTTGTGGGTTATAGCAGCAGTTTTCCTCCAGTGGCCCATGGCTGCAGCTTATACCTGGCTGGCTGGCTGGTGGGGCCAGCTGTGTGTGTATGTGGTTTTCTTATTCATGGATATCCCTCCTGCCTTTCTTCTGTTCTGGAACCTGAGGCATCATACAGGTGGGCTCTCATATATTGATTTTCCTATGGGGGTGCTACTGTAGTCTAACTATGTTAGGCTATGTATAGCTGAGTTTTGTTGAGTTGTGGTGTTGTAATCTTCCTCCTCAACTCTCCACAAAGTGTCTGGTTATAGAATTAAAACATGATTTAGTGCATTCTCCTCAGACAAGATACTTTTTCTAAACAATTTCTGCTCCTTTTCCTGTTTTGCTCCGGCCCCACCCCAGCAATCCATAACTTTTGCTTACTGCAGCCAATGTCTGTTCAGAGACAGAACTAGTGTTAATTACAGTCATGAAGAAAAGGAAATTACTGTGCTAGTTTAGAATACACAAATGTTCCTAATTTCAGAGCAGCATGAATAGCAGAGCTCAAGTTGTGTACACAGGAATATGCATGATCACCCAGGTGGACACAGTGCTTGCTATAGAAAAATCTGTAATGCTTGTAACTGATTTTGGGAGTAGAAATGTTTACTCTTTTTCTTTAATCTCTCTGCCATTTTTTCCTTCAAAGTTTCCCTTACTCACATGAAATAAGGCTGAGGAATACATCTTCCCCAAACCCTAGTATTAAGTCAGAAGTTAACTCCTTATGCCAAATTCATGATGTTAGAGGATCAGTATTTTATGGTTTTAAACAATTAATTCAATCCTATGCCCACCTACTCAGAAGTAAGCCCACTAGAATTCTGTAGGCATAACGTCCAAGATTGCACCCCAAGTATAGATCTAATGTGCTTCTGTTCATTTATTTTTGCCAGGCTTTTTTTTAACCTTCATATTTTTATTAGATTACAGATTGAATTTCTCAAGAGGTAGATAACATTTTAATCTTTTGTCATGAACTTCAGTCTTTGTAAAATGTTGCAGCTTAACAGGAATTTATATTGAGCTTAATACCAGAACAGTCTCTAAGCAGTTTACAAAAATACAGCAAATTATTTACACACACACACACACACACACACACACACACACACACACACACACACACAATATAAGCACCAGAAGATAAAATACCAGATGAAACAATAAAATCATGGGCAACCAAAAGCACAGGATGAGAGAGAGATGTGTTCTGTAGCCTTCCACATTCTGCCTCCAGAGTGCTATCCCTTCCCCTCTCTTGCTAAGGGATATTCTGATAACATTCTGCTACCAGAAATTCTAGAGGCTGCAAGTGGTTATAGTAATCATTACAGACACACATGGTACAAGTAGAAAAGGTCCTGTTTAAAGAATTGCCTGGGCTTCCATTCAGTTTGCATTCCCTCTTAGTTGCTATGTAGACTTCTTTGATACCCTAGCAAGTTCCTCACTGTCTTGTCTTCTTACCTTCAGCCTGACAATGGGACAGCTTTACGAGAAGGAGAAGGACGAGGATGGCTTCCTGTATGTGGCCTATAGTGGAGAAAACACCTTTGGCATCTGATTGCATCTCCTTCCCTCTTGTGTCTTGTAAATAGCCTCTTGTTTGTGATCATGACCCCGGGGCACATCCTGCATCTGTCACTGGGTTGATTTAATATATGGATAGATTTTTGTTAGCCTGGTAATTTATGAAAGTTTTATTTCCCCATTGCACATTGTACTCATAGCTGTAAATTCCAGTCTCTCTCCTCTGGGACACATATACTGACATTATTTAAATACTGAAGCAAGGTAGTTGAGGGATTAAAGTGAGGGGGGGAGGGGGATTTTGAAATGAAGGTTTGACTAATTATTAATTATTACAGTTTCATAGTAAGGGCGCTTCTAGATTGTTACAAACAGTCTCAAGATGCTAATATGTTGATTTTGGCTAGTGTCTTCCTCTTGATGAATTTTGCTAGAGGAAACTGATTAAAATTCCTCTCACAAATATGTTTCAGTTCTATGTTACTTCAGCCTCACTTTCTAACACACAGTCTTACGAGGTCAAGCTTTACAAGGGGTGATCCTGAGCCTGTCCTTTGGTATAAGCTGTGAGCACTGAAGCAGCTGCTTTTGCAGATCTAGGCATTTCTCAGACTGTGAGAAGACCTCCAATAAGTTGCTTCACCCTATCCTCTTTAGGAGCCAGATAAGTTTCCTTGAGCTTTTGGTGAGGGACTTTGAAGAGTGATCAGACAGGACTTTCCTTTGTAGGATTATTTAATACCTGGAGACATTCCTTTCTTTAACAACCGGTGGTGGAGGTGGACAGTCTTATTTTTATAATAAAGGTAAAGGGACCCCTGACCATTAGATCCAGTCGTGGCCAACTCTGGGGTTGCGGTGCTCATCTTGCTTTATTGGCCAAGGGAGCCGGTGTACAGCTTCCGGGTCATGTGGTCAGCATGACTAAGCCGCTTCTGGCGAACCAGAGCAGCGCACGGAAACGCCGTTTACCTTCCCGCTGGAGCGGTACCTATTTATCTACTTGCACTTTGATGTGCTTTTGAACTGCTGGGTTGGCAGGAGCAGGGACCGAGCAAAGGGAGCTCACCCCATCACGGGGATTCGAACTGCCAACCTTCTGATCGGCAAGTCCTAGGCTCTGTGGTTTAACCCACAGCGCCACACGCCTCCCCCCTTTTAAAAATAATAATAGGTAACAACATTTTGCAGCTGTCAGCTGAATGCTACCCATGCCCAATTATTTGGCAGTTATGGAACAGTCTTATTTCAATTTTATTTGGAAATAAAATGGAAGATACATGGATGTATCTTTCAAGGTATACAATAGGCATGAGGCTTGCTCTGGCTATAATTCTTGACTGACAAAGGCTAATCAATAACCATGTTGTATTGATAGTATTCAGAGTAAAGACAGATATATCCAGCTACAGTCATGGAGGTGGTCATATTTGCTCTCCACATCCAAAAAGCAGGTAGATGCCAGATGTAGCCAGTTCTGTTCTAAGCACACCTTAACGATGTCATGAACTCTGATGTAGCATTACATCACATGTTATTAGTCATCTATCTGGCTTGGTGGGTACCTTGTTTATAATTAACAAAGAGGCAGCCAGCTATGGCAGATTGGCTCAATTAATTACGTAGGTTTTCAGTGAATAAGCAGGATGGGCATGAGGAAGTTTCACATGCCCTGTGACATTCTTCACCTCCCCCAAGGCTGCATTTACAATGATGGCTGGCCCCATAATCCTATGCAGTAATATGTTGGCACTCATGAGAAAATCAGGCCGCTCTTTAAATCTTTGAGGAGTGAGCTGGCCTCCTTCCCCTTCCTGCAACAGCAATGGACTTCCTCCCCTTGGTGTTCATCCCCTGGTGCCTTTGTTGCACAGGTCTATCAATTACACTCACCTCTATGAGCCATACTAAAACACAGCTGTGTAATCCATTGCTATCACAGGATACATTTTCAATAATGCATTCATCCTCACAATCCAGTTTAGACAGTTGCTGTGCTGACCTCAAAATTCTCTAAAAGCTGATAAAGCTAAATGGAATTGTTTACTATACAGTGGTACCTCGCAAGACGAATGCCTCGCAAGACAAAAAACTCGCTAGACGAAAGGTTTTTCCGTTTTCGAGTTGCCTCGCAAGACAAATTTCCCTATGGGCTTGCTTCGCAAGACGAAAACGTCTCGCGACTTTGTTTCCTTTGTCTAAATAATAATTCGCAAGACGAAAAATTCGCTAGACGACAAAACTTGCGGAACGAATTAATTTCGTCTTGCGGGGCACCACTGTACAAAGTAGCCTAGCTTGCTTCAGTAGAACAACTCCTAAATGGCTTATTTTAACAGCACTAGGCTCTTGAGCCAGAGAAAACAAACATGGGACCCTCCAGATTGTTGCACTACTACATGGTCAGTGGTAAAGGATGACTGGATTGGTCCAGCAACAGCTGAGGGCACATTGATGACCCCTGCTCTAAGCATTTATGTTTGAGCTCCAACCAGTTCAAATAACCAGCATGCAACAGTCACTTTCAATCTGTCCTGTACAGTAAGACCGCAATTTATGCTGGGGTTACGTTCCAGGAATCACACCTAAAGCCAAAAATCCTGTACAATCAAAACACATTGGGTGCAACAGTGGGTGGGATTGCCAAAGTCTTTTTATTTATTTATTGCAAAGTGCATAAAGCTGAATGCACACAAGTTAAATGTGCATAAGTTGCAGGCTTACTGTACTTAATAAGTTTCTAAAATTTCTGTCAACAAAAGCCTAAATAATAACTTCTTAAAATGAGTATACAAATTAAAATTATTCATATCGAGCACCAGAACTGCAAACATTACACAATTGGAGATCCCACTTTTTGTCTACTACAGTTAATTAACAATAGATTTGCAAAGAGCTGTTTGCAATCTCAGCCTGACTTGATAACCTCAGTCACACCCAAGTTACAGAAAGACAAAAACAGAAAAGACCATGCTGTGACAATTATGTAACAGGGTTCATGGGCTGCTACCTTGTTTTAGTACAGTGGTACCTCGGGTTAAGTACTTAATTCGTTCCGGAGGTCTGTTCTTAACCTGAAACTGTTCTTAACCTGAAGTGCCACTTTAGCTAATGGGGCCGCCGGGCCACCGGAGCACAATTTCTGTTCTCATCCTGAAGCAAAGTTCTTAACCCGAGGTACTATTTCTGGGTTAGCGGAGTCTGTAACCTGAAGCATATGTAACCCGAGGTACCACTGTATGCACTTTTGTTAAAATGTAAAGGGTGGTGGTGGCTAAGTATGTAGCAGTCGTGGTGGTTTAAAAATAAGTTTCAAGAATATTTATCTTTCAAGTTTAAATCATTGCAGCTCTATGCCTGTCAGTCACAGGAGGGACCAGTAACATCCCACCCCCTAGGTGAGGCAGTCTTGCCTCTGAGCCAGGTGTCACAGTGCAACTTCCTCCTCTCACGTGAAGTGCAGGTAATCACGACTGTTCCTCACCCAGCAGCCCAAAGCTTGGCTGTGCAGTGCTTTCCAGGCTTCTTGGTAACTGGCAGCTGCTTCCTTATACTCCCAGTAAGTCTTTAATTTCTTCTCTCTGAGGAGAAACAAACAGTCCTGGATAGGTCACTGTCCTGCCTTGCTTCCTCCTCCCAGCTCTTTGTAAACAAAGGATATCATCACCACTCAGGCCATGCTTAGCCCAACAAATAGCAAACATTCAACAGCCACACCAAAACCTCATGGCCAAGGGCTGCAATAAAACGTTTTGGTGTAGAAATGGTCACAAGCAGCTCTGCCTGTGTTTGCCTTGCAAGGGAGAGGCCCGGAGGAGGCCATACGAACACCCACAAAGTGGGACACTCAGCTTGTGCACATACCACCTACTTGGCAAGTTGCTGAAGGTGGAGGGTAGCAGGATAAAAGGAAACTTGGGTGTTTTTGCAGGGAGTGGAGTAGGCTGTTGACAGCTTTGGCTGCGTTTTGTGGGAGGGGATATCTGCGGACATCTGAAAGGCTGTGAGGCAGGCTGAGGCCAGAACAAAAGCTTTGCACTCAGCCAATGTGTATTACGTAACCATTTTTTATTTATTTTTAAAGCCATGCAGCTGCTGCCCACCATAGAGTATCAAAACACCAACTGTATCCAGCACACCAACTTAGCTATGTCCAGCCCTGCTCTTGCCAGCAACTTTGCTGAAGAAGGGCAGGTTTTGCTCCTCTCTGGGCACTCTGTGGCTGAACAAGAAGGGAAGTTAAGCACCCAAGATGAACAGGGCAGAGGCCCACTGTCCTCAGCAGCTCCTGCCCCATCAAAGTGTGCAGGAAGAAGACCAAGCTACCTGAATATAGAAATACTGCCCCCTCCTGCCCACAGGGAGGGACAACCGTGTCAAATCAGAACCAGCTGCCTGGGCACCAGTCTCTGCCTCAAGGGTACAGAGAGATAGGAAACAGGCAAAGTGCAAACAAAACCCCAGGAAATTGCAAAACTAAGCAAAGCCCAAAATATGTTTGAGGAAGGAGAAGTTATGCAAGCAGCATGGGGGCCAGCATTCCTCTTAGTACACACAGCACATCTAGGCAGCCTGCAGAAGCAGGTGTTGGCAGGAGTGTGGCAGAACAGGGAAGATGAGAGCCTGGCCCTGGAAGTGTCTGCACGCAACCTCAATACAGCCAAAGCAAACATAGCATTAATGCAAAGTTTGTAAGACACCGCAGGGGAAAGCCATTCAGTACAGGGAGATGCAGCTAAACGGGAAGTGGGTAGCATACAGGAGGGAAAGAACAATGATACAGTGTTTTCTATTAGAAAGACAGGATACAATCCCTATAGAACTGAGTTTCAAAACTGTGGCTCACAGGCTTGCTGCAGGCAGCCTAAAGGGATGGAGCAGTACAAGGTGAGAGAGAAAGAGCTAAACAAACTCAGCAGTCCTCCAAATGCCAGCTGCTTTGGACTTTAGCTCTGTCCACTGGCTCACTTTTCCCATTGGCCAATTTACCTTTCAAAGGAAAAAGTTGCCAACCCCATGGTGGTACAGGGAGAACATGGGGCCCTCCTGCTGTCGGAGAAGTAGAGCATGCAGCAGTTAAAAGACAGTGGGAAATTCCTCACCTGAGAGTTTTTGGCAGTTTTTCCTGTGGAATGCTGGCCGCCAGCTTCAGGAATGCATGAAAGAGTTCCACCTTGCAGATCTGAGACCTATCGGCAACAGAAGACCTAATTCTGATCATAAGTCTCATTGCAAAAGGAGACAAGGGTGCCAGCTTGTTGGTTGAAGCGCTGCTTTGTCAAGTTTCTGTCCCCAAAGGCCACTGCAAAAAAGCTTCTTGCAAGACCTCTGCTTTTTCAGAAATTGATATCTGCAGGTTGACAGGGAATCGTAACACCTAATGCCCAAAGGAGACTGGTGCAATTGGCAATCTATGAGGGAATCTGCCATAATAAGGCTTTTTTCCTTGTGTGAGTGTAAGAAGAGGCTCAAGTTCTTATGATAGTCATATTAAAAAAACGTTTAAAAAATAGAGGCATGCTGCCTAAGGATTGAGAAATTTAAGTAACTAAAACTGCTTGGATTTATCTGTTGAATTAGCACAGCATCCCGCCTCCCCAAAATCAGATGACTGGGAAAGGTACACAAATAGCATCCTGATGAAGATGAGTACATTTATATTCCAAGGAGTTCAAGATGGTGTACATCAGGGGTTCCCAAAATGTGGTCCATTGGCCTCCAGTGGTTCCATAGCTTCATTCTGGTGGGCCTGTGGATTTGTGGTTGATGATGGGAGATGGCACACCAGAATGGGCTTTTTCTGTGGTGGCTCTCTGCTTGTGGAATGCTCTCCCCAGGGACGCTCACCTGGTGCCTTTGTTACATATCTTTGTTACATGTCTTTAAGCCCCATGCAAAACCAGTCCTCTTCTTCCAGGCCTTTGTTTAATTAAACCACCCATGGCCTTTTAATGTTTGTTTGTTAAGTTATGTATTTTTTTGTTTTTATGTTGTAAAGTGCCCTGTGTTGGTATATCATCATCACCATAGTCTCCCAAGTCTTAGTCCAAGGCTGTGCCCACTACAACACACTGGGTCGTATTTCCCACTTGCTTCTCAACAATGTTTATGTCTAAAATCCAGGAGTTGCAGCTATCCTGCCTCATAAAACTCCCATTTCTGACTACGCTTTCTCACGTCGGGCTGCCAAAACTGAACATGGTATTGATTCTTGATTCTTTTACATGTCATTATTAATATAATTAGTTAAGTGACTTATTTTTCATCTACTACCAAAAAAGTATCTAAGCAACTTAAGGAAAGATTAAAAGCCAAAAAGAAAAATTATAAAACAATTCCAATAATCTACAAACAAACCCAGCAGAAAAGCAACAACGAAAGCTTCAGCAACAATAATTTTTCATTCAACAGGCGTTCAACCAGCTTGTCACAATCCATCAAAAGCCTAGGAGAAGCCTTTTTAACCTGGTGTCAAAAGGATTTTAATGATGGTGCCAGGACAGACCTCCATAGATGGAGAAGCCCCCCCAAAAAACCTTGCCCTTGTTGCCACCTACAGGTGAAGGCCAAAGGGTCTGGAAAGTTTGTATTGAGAAAGGAGTTCTGAAGGATATTGGGATCCTGAGCCATAAAGGACCTTCCAGGCTAAAACCAGCACTTTGAAATGTGCCAGCAGCCGCTGCAGCTATGCCAAGTGTTATATGATCAGCCTGCCTCAAGCCTGTCAACAAGCCTGTAATGAAATTACTCTGGCCCTTAGCAACACACATGCCCCTTTTCACTGGGGCCGAGATTCCCTTCTAGGATGACTGCAGGTAACTCAGCCCCCTGGGACAGATTGTATGTCTTGGGGATTATTTTCTACTTCATGTATGCTAAGCGTGCCAACTCTGTTGCCTGGTTCCTACGCGCACACGTGTCTTGCTTGGAATGCTACTGTCCTGAGTAGATTTGAAGAAAACACCGCTCTCACTCCCTCATTAATCATCACCATCTCTCAAGGTTATTTCGCCACTCCCAGTATAGATCCTTGTAGGGCCAAAGTGCTACACTCCGACACCTCCCCTCACCCTGCAGTGACAACTGTCCACCCTCTTCTCCTCAGAGGATCTTTGTCTCCTGGGAGGCTGTAAGCTGATCAGCTGCTGACTAAAAACTTTCCTTGAGATGCCAAGCCTCCTTCCCCATTTCCTTAGAAGCTGCCCAGTAATAAATGGTCTCATTGTCTATGCAGCTGGTACTGTTACGATTACAGCTGCAACACTTCAGGCTCCGGCTCCACACTGTGGCAGAGATTTCTTTCCAGGGTGATTCCAACCAATTTGGGCCACCCTCCGTGTTCATTTGCCGCTCATGTAAACTGTGTGTCTCAGGCATTATTTTTCATTTAATGTATGTTAAGTGTGTCAGTTCTGTTGCTTGATCCCAACATTTAGACACACACACACATAAGGAGAATGCTTCACAGCCCACTTGGCCACAATGACTTTCAACAGTGGGAGGCATGTTGATGGCGTATAAGCTACTAGCAAGATGGTGACATGCCTCTGATTACCAGTCGCTGGTGGGATCCTGAGTGGGAAAATGCTCTGTTTGTGCTTGGATCCAACTTTTAGGCTTCCCTTTATGGCATCTGGTTGGCCACTGTGAGGACACAGGGCTAGATGGGCCATCTTTGGCCTAACCCAGCTCTAGGGCTTTTCTTACGTTCCTATAGCAAGACCAAGCAACTGACCTGAAGCATTTATCACTAACGGTAAGGAAATTAAAAACCAGACAAAATGTCTGCCATGAAACCAGTTCAGAAGAAGCAGGTTGGGGGTGGTACAGAATGAAGTCAATTGAAAGAGTCGGGCTCTTGTGGTTTGAGACTCACCTCTTCTCTGAAATTCAACAAGTCTGGCTCACTCAGCGCACACACAGAAATCATCCAAAGGACTGCATCTGCCTCTCTCTCACACACACCCCACTACCTAGCTGTGGCTCCTGCCACCTGTGACACACACCTGGACTTTGGGCTTCCAATCACTTTCTTGGTTGACCCCTGCTTGAAGCCATGTGAAGTGACATCGAGTGGGTGCTCTGGAACAGCACTCCAGCTGATAGCTGGGAGGAAAGAGAGGAAGGAGGAGTCACTTGCCACAAAATATGCGTTGGGAAATACTAAGTGCCATCTCGTAAAGCCCCCAACTCAGATGATTATCCTTTTGCAGGCAGCCCAACAGACAGTGGCCTTTGCTCCTACCACTGTTACCAGCTGTGGATCACTAGCTTCGCCTTTTGCTGCCCCAATGCCTGCAACTCTATCGCTAGGCAGTAACACAATGGCATCTTTCCCCCTCCCTTAAAACCCCCAGCTCATAACCAGCCATCTCAACAAGTGCTTTGGCCATATCCCTGAGAAGGTGGCGGTGGCCCAGGTATGCGCTGACACCAAATGCGCACACATTGGTTAGCTGCTGCCTCTCCTTTCCCTCCTTTCCCTTTCTCTTACCTGGTGATTTTATTCCCTCCAGTGCAGCCAGCATTGCTTTCTATTATTACAAACTGCAATTTTATCAGTAATGTTTATTTGCTCTGCCGATAATATCTGTTTATCCATCAAGTCAGCCAAAATACCCAGGGAACTTCCAGAAGGAAAGCTATTGCTCCCCACTCTACCCCCACCTCCAAGTTTCCTTCTCATACAATTTTAGAGTTGGAAGAGACCCCAAGGGTCATCTAGTCCAACCCCCACAATGCAAGTTGGTCTCTTTGGTTAGATGGCAACGTTGGAATTGCCCTCAGACTTTTATAGCTCTGGTAATGCATACAAACAATAACAATTCCCACAGCAGGGTCTCTCTGCCACCACCTCCAATCAAGGGAAGGGGAGCGAAAAGCCCAAGCACCCTCATAAACACCCTTGAAGACACCCACCTGCCCCGCAGGGCACCACCTTCCCTTGGCGCAGAGCATGGTTGGCTTGGACGGCTTCACGGCTGTGGATGAAGCCCAGCTGGGACTGCAGGATTTCCACCTCCTGAACTTGGAAGCCATCCGGCAAACACAAAACAGGCAGACCCCTGGGGGACAGAAGAGCACAACCACCGTTCAGCAACATGGCACGATCCAGTGTTTGGAATAAGGAAACAAGCATGATCCCCAGAAGTAACTGCAATGGGCTGCTCCACCCACCTGGCTAATACCATCCTCACAACTTGCTCACCTTGCAACGATGGCCCTCTGCAGGGCCTCCTGGCTGTAGGGACAACGGCCCACAACCAAGGCTGAAAAGTAGATGGGCTGCTGGAGGAAATGCATCAGGAGGGCTCCCTGGCAACCAAGGACATTCCAGCGCAACAGCTTATCGCTGCAAGACATGGAGGCTGTCTGGGCCCCACGGCCTGGCTTGATCCGTAGAAGCCCCACGGTGTGGTAGTCGCCACCTGGCCGCTGGGAATCCCCTGCCTCTCCCGGGACACACTTGGCCCCAGTTCTGTGGACATCCACCACTTTGGTTCCTACACGGTCCTCGGCAGGGAGCTCAGCACCACAGACTTTTTGTCTCTTGGGGAAATGGTCAGCTGCCATCTCTTCAGACTCCCTTTCAGCTGCCAGAGGCCCACAGTCACTGATGCCCCTCTTAGCTGCCTTTGATGGCTTCAGGGGCTGGCAAGGCTGCACTTCCACTTCCAAGACTGGGATAATTGAAGCATCCCCACCTAGAAGAAATGGGGGGTGGGCTCTTAGAAGACAAAGACAAGCAGGGGCTCTCTCCCACAGAGGAAAAATTCCCTGGAGCAGAGAACCCATTCTCTTTTGGGGTGAGGCAACCACAGCTGTACAGTCTTCCAAGCATGCTCTCCTCATTAATTTGTATAATGGCATTAAGATACTGGCCGTTTATTTTCAATCCCTTTCCTAACAATGCATAGTGTAGCATTCACCCTTTTTATAGCTTACCCACAGTGAGTTTCAGTTACCTTTATATCCAAGCCCAGTAGCTCAGTGATATGCTGGGCTATTTGGCAGCCAGGTTCTTTCACAATTTCACTGCAGGAACTTACCCCCTCCACCTCCACCAATGCAGCACAGCCACATCAGACTACCACCCTGCTCCAAGGGAGGCCACCAAGGGCAGGGGAGAGATTCACCCAACCAAAAGAGCTGTTCTCACATACTCACAAGGTGTGTGGCTGGAGAAAAAAATAAAGGTGATGTGTGGTTTGAGAATCCACTTCCCTTCCTCCATTCCTGGATGGAAGATGCTGGGCTCTTGGCACACAGCTGCCAGCCACAGCTGGTGAAGGAGGTACCTGGGGGCAAGAGGACAGTTACTTTACAAGAGACATCACCAGCAGTACCCCTTCTGGGGGCACCTGAATCTAATGCGATCCTCCCTGGGACTGCTGAGAAAAACTGCCACTTCATTTGTGTGTTTTAATTTGCATTTATGAGAGTTCTGCAAGAACCTGATGTTAGAGGGCACTCCTTGGTGAGAGAAGCATTCCTATGGGGAGGGTGTGTATGACTAATCTATCTTCTGATGAAAGCTTAAGTTAGGGGAGGACAACCTAGGCAGGGTGAGCTGCTACCCTAGAATGCAGGCTTATATCATTAAGTGGGTGAATGTTTGCTAGCATACTGTTGGACTCTGTCATTGGGATGTATCTGGAAGATGGTCCAGGATGTGTCTGGAAGATGGTCCAGATACTCAGCAGAGATGGTCTACTCTGGTTCTTGACGACTATCCCCGAGTTGCCAATCCCCCTATTTTGGAAGGGTGATTGAGATGGTGGTGGGAACACACCTGCAGGCACTGTTGGATGAGATGAATCTGCCAGACAGAAACACTTTTTTATGTCCATTGAAAACTTATTTCCCCCCACAAGCTTTCCTCAATTAGTCCATTCTATTTCTGCAGCTTTTAATTTTGGTTGACTTTGTGTTCTTGACTTTGCTTTGTAATTTGTATACAGTTTACAAATTCTTAAAATAATTGATCAGCCAATTCAAGCAGGTCCTGCTCTTTTCTCAGATGCATTGCAGGTAGGAAAAGTGCAAAGTTTAGCTGGCTTAAAGGGCCACAGAGCTGGAATAAGCAGGCCCCCAAAGAAGCTGCCCATTCCAGGGAATCTTCCAACCCCCGCCCCCTGGTCCACCCTCAAGCTCATTGCTCACCTCTGGAAGCTCCTCTTGGCCACCACTTCGGCATGACTGTCATTGAGGATGTCTCCTGTAGAAGCACCACCACCAAAACCAACAGAGTAAGCCTGACACGGTTCCTCTCCAGGAGGAAGCCAAGCATGTAGCCACACCAGTGTGCAGCTGCCCTTGCTCCATTCCAAGGGGCTTGTGAGGAGGGGGGACCTAGCTCAGTGGGCTCCAGCAGGTGGGAAGGGGGCTGCTTACCAGTCTTCCTCATTTCTGACTGCCCAATGCATTTCGTTCCAGTTCCCATGGCAACAATCGCCTTTATTTCTGAGGGGGGAAATATTGGTAGTTGGAAAAGGGACAGACAATGTCCGCAGCAGGGTAGAGAAAATTTTGGGTTGGGCTTCACCCATACAAAGCCAGGCTCAGGAGCAGCAAGGCTGATCAACGGCAGTTCTGCAGTTGCCTCTGCAGTGTCTTACCCCCATTTCACACACGCACTTCTTAAGTCCCAATAGATGATGGTCCCATGAAAGTTATTTCTTGTTATTCCGCAGGGTTGGAGGCACAATGGGAGAGCCTACCCAGCCTCCCTGGGAAGGGAGTTCCAGAGCCTGGGTGCTGCCACTGAGTGCAATCCCCTGATCCCCTTTAGGGAAGATACCAAATCACCCACAGCTCTTGTCTCTCTTCTTTATTCTAGATCCAAACACCCTGGCTTCACAGAATCACAGAGGCTTCACAGAATCACAGAGGCTCACTTATTTTTTGCAGGGGCCGGAGGGGGTGGACAGTGAAACCCCTCTCCTGAAAGTCTTAGTGCTGGGGGGGGGGTTGATATTTATATGGGATAAAGTAAACAGGTCCTAATCCACTGAAAGCTTTAATGGCAGTAACTGGCACAAGTGTTCTGAAACAGACCAGAAGCTCTTGAAGCATTGGAATCAACACCCTAATCCCAAATGGAACTCTTCCCCCCAAGTATGCCATCCTCTCCAGTCAGGGGGGAGGCGATCTGCCACATAAGCCAGGGACACAACTAGGGTGACTCACTTGGGGCAACCAAGTTCTGCTAGGAGGAGCTGAAGGCAGCAGCAGCCTCCTCGGTTATATCCAGCAGCACAGCTACCCCTGCAAGGCATATCGGTGCATCAGACAGAGCCATGGAAATAGGCTGGGATGCTTAATAATCAAGAACGGCCACAGAAAGCTGGGACACCAACACCAGAAAACGAAAGGCCCTCGCTGGGTTTCCCTTTAAGGCGCCCCCTTTGGTCAAGGCGCCTCCTCCCGCCGCAGAAGCCAGAGCCCACCTGGTCCTCTCCAAGCCTCACCTGCGCTCTCCACCTGCAGTACCGCCGCCAGCAGAGTCCACTCTCGACCAGCCGCCGGCTTCCCTTGCTTAGGCAGCCGGGCCTCGTAGTGGCTGTAGCACAGGGCGGCCACCTCGTCGGCGGTCCACATCCTTTGGGGCGGCGAGATCTGCCTCACTCCCTACCGGGGACCTCCGGAGGGTGCGGGGCTCCGACTCCCAGCCGCCGCCGGGGATTGTGGTGCGGGCAGCAGTCCCAGACCTGCCGCAGCACGAGGCGGGCTCCTCCTGCCTCCCCTGCCCGGCCGAGCATCCCCGCTAAGAGCCTTGTCGGAACAGGCACCGACCCTCCCCAGGACCCACCAGGCAGAAGCTGCTACCGGCCAGGAAGTCAAGAACCGGCGGAGGCCGCCGGGAGCAAGACGGAAGAGCTCTGTGGCGACGGTGCCCCGCTCCTCTCTGGGAGCGCCGGGATCTAAGGAGGCGCTCTGCACACGCTAAGAGGTGCTCTCGCTCGGGGAAAATCAGAGCCGGTTTGCCTCCCGCCGTGCCTTAGCGGCACTTCCGGCTCCCAGCGGGCCACGTGGGGCGACAATCGGCAGACGCCATAGAGACAGAGCCGGACAGAGCGGCTCTTCCCTTTAGTCGACCAGAAGCAGCAAGTGAAGGTTGCTATCGGGAATCCTAGAGGCAATAAGGTGTAGAGTGACCGCTCATTTATCTGCAGGGTGGACTTCCTGGTTATTTTTTACATCATCTCGGGCGACCCAGGCATTTCAGAAGAGCATCACGGGCTCAGCTCAGAAAACTCAAGCAGCGAAGCCCCGCTCCCCTGTGCTTGAAGGGGCTACCGTGTGGCTTTCCGTTCATCTCCCAACTTCTAATAAGTATAAAGGAATAAATCAATGAAGACTGGAGGAAGGCTCATAGGTTTTGTTAAAAGGGAATCACATAATGGCAACATAGTAACACCACAGGCCATTTCTCAGAAAGTAGCAACAAATGCAAGACAGCTGGAGGAATGCAACATAATAATAAATGCCAAGGAAGGCAACATAGCCTTTCATCTGGAAAAGGCAGGTGACCCCAGCAGGGTGGACGCCACGGCAAACTAAGCTAGGTTCTTTCTTGACATCCTGCCCCTTTCACTATATGCTGGTTAGAAATCAACAGGGAGCTGGGCTTTGACATTTTACTTCTGATGTTTGCAACCATGGTTATGCTCATTCGCCCAGACACTGAGCAGATTCCCTAATGTCCATCATTCTTCATATGGCTCCGAAGACAGCATGACATTCCCAAGACACTTCGTGCTTTCAAAATAACCGTTAAAGACAAGTAGAATCTGAGGGGAGACATAATGGCCCAGGCCAGTCGCAGCTGCTGTGCCCCATACGCAGGGGAGGGGGCCTTTCTACGCTTCCCCCAGAAATCATGAAAGGACAAATTCATAGCAAACAGCAATAGCACAGCTCCTTTATTCATGACTGTAAAATACAGAAGCATGTCCTGGCATGTTCAAAGGCCTAGGACAGCCTCTGCCCCCTAATGCAGCCTTTTGGGTCACACAGAGGTCCCATCAGCAGGAGAATTGGATTGTGCATCTTTCTTCTTTTCTTCAGGTTTCATGGCTGGAAATAGCAACACCTCCTGCAAAAGAAAGAGGCATTTTAGACCACCAACACCTCTCCCCACCCCCCACAATTCCTGCATGAGGAGGCCTAAGAGCCACTGTAGCAAGATCTGTAGCACTTTTTAATGATGGATTAGTTGAGAGTCCCAAACTAAGACCATTTGAAATGAGAGGCATTTACACCTCACACATACTCATTGTAATAGGCTACCCTTTATCACATGGTGATCCCAGGCAGCTTCCAACATATAAAATACACACGTACATAATATAGCTAAAAACAGTAATCAGTAAAACCAAGCATAAGTCCTCAAATGGTATATGGCACAGGCAGGCCTTGGCTTGGTGGAAGGAACTCGCGAAGAGTCTGTGCCTACCTTAATGTTGTTTGAGTCAGTCAGGAACATGGTTAGGCGGTCGATGCCCATGCCCCAGCCTGCTGTAGGGGGGAGCCCGTACTCCAGAGCCGTGCAGAAGTTCTCATCAATAAACATTGCCTCATCATCACCTGCACTTTTTGCCTGGGGGAAGGGGGTGGAAATGAAAAGCTGGACCAAGGGGTCATCCTTGAAACTAGAGTCTGCAGCCATAGAACTCGCTTGGGAAGAGATTTTAAGAGACCCCTGGAGATGGGCTGCTAAGGCTTCTCTTTGACAACTGGGTCTACAAAGTCAGAGGACAATGGGACAGGGAATGTGGTCGAGCCCACACCTGACACTCCACCAATATGCTCATGGAGCCTCTTATTTGGAGCTGGGGGTTCATGTTGGCTCCGTGTGTCACAGTCAAATACATCACACAGCATTTGGGGGGGCAGGCTTTGCCAACTGGTGGCCATATAACTCTACAAAATATCTGGAGGGCACTAGGTTGGCAAAGACTGCCCTGATGACTCTATTTCTGCCATATCCCCAGTTTCTACCTACATCATTTGTTTAGATTTGACAGGACAAAGTATCCATTGTTCATTCATGTGCTTGAGGGCGACATTGTAGAAATCAGCACCTGCCCTCCCACCCAACACTGGGTGATCCATCCTCCTGCTACAGGGCCTCATCACAAGGGAAAAATCACCAAGGGGCACCCCCAACCCCGGTGGGTTCCTGCAACATGCAGGCCCTCTCTTGACAGATACAAATCATTAGCATCCTATGCAAACTTCACACCTTAGCCTGATCTTCAAAAAGCTGCCGCTGCAGAAAAGGATCATTCAATTCTGTGTAGGCATTGCAGATCTCCTTCTTCATCACAAAAAGCTCAAAGCGTTCTGTCAAGCCCGGCCGAAGGCGATGCCTGCAGAGGGACAACAGGAGACCTAAGATTTAGATCTGCAAGCTACTCAAACACACCTGGATAGCAGCAGGGGAAAAGTAATGAAAGATTTTGATATGGTCTACAGGCTAATTAAACAAATTCTACTCTATAATGCATGTAACATTTCTGCACTTTCTCTAGATTCTACAATCTGATTATCAGGTCTGCGTAGTTCATTCTATTTTATAGGACATGGCAAGGAGCACAACACCCTTATTTCCCCCAATCCAGCTTTCCCAAGACACTCACCAAACTAGAAAACCATAAAAATAAAAACTTGCCTTAGCAAAATACATTTCTGCCTGCTTGCAGAACACACAGAAAACAGGTGAGCCATTCAAAACATATGAGTGCACACACACCCTTTCTCCCTGCTTACCATTTCGCCAGAGGACTCATGATCTGAGGGTGATCACAGATAAATGTGGGGTTAATGCACGTAACTTCCAAACATTCCCCAACCAACTGGAAAACAAGAGGGGATGGAAGAGAGAGTGAGAGCCTTCACACTGTTGCTTTAAACAATTGTTGTCTTGCAAAGTGGCGTAAGATGGGAAAACCCTGCTGATCCTTTTCATCATCTGATAAATTTAGCCACGTCCATAGCAAAAAATAAACTTTCTGAGGACACACTTTCCGGGCTGACCCATTTCCCATAGCAGGCAGTCCACCTTTTAGATTCACTTTGCACATAGAACATCAGGAAGCAGGACCCTTCTGTGTCCAGAAGCAAAAAGTCACAAACCTCAGAAGAATTCCAAAAAGCTGCCTGCCTCTGGGCTTAGTAGAACAAGCTCCACCTCCAATCATCCATCCCTCTGGGCTCTGCCTCACATGCCTTTGGGATGCAATACACTCCTTCCTGTGGCACTTTGAGAATTTTGACTAGGCCAAGTCAAGCAGAGACAGAGAACAGGAGAACCCAAAAGTTAACAGAGATTACAAAGGACCCTTACCTTATCAAGGAGCCTGGCTGTAGTCCGGGGGGGCGGGCATTCAATCCCCCTCTCTTCACAGATAGCATCAAAGAATTTACGAGTTTCTGTGTGCACAGTATGGAGATATTAGTGACGCCCCTGCCTGAATCCCTTACCTAGATGCATGAGGAGGGCTGGAACCACTTGCATTTTTCCATCACTGGGAATGGTAATGGCCACCAGCAATTACAAAGCAAACACAGTATGAAAGCCATTGGCAAAAGTAGTATCAATTCAGAGCTAGAATAACATTAACCCCAAAAAACTACCCATCCCTCTTAGCAATCTGCTACACTAGCCCCCGCAACCCTAACAGCAGCCCAGGTGAGGCAGAGACATACTCTAATCCTGTTCTCATACTCAATATAAGGACCTTGGCACCTGGTGTATTTTACTTCTCTTGTATGTTCTCAACATAAAATGAACTGCTACAAACAAATCAAGATTTGTCTTCTTTTACCTTCTGTATTAAACTGATCTGCAGCAGGAAAAGTCACTCCCAATATTTTCTCCAGCTCATCCACCATACTAATTTTGCGGAAGGGTGGTGTGAAGTCTATCTCATAGGCCTGACCATCTGGGCCTTCAGGGTGGTACGTTACCTTGTAGCCGCCAGTGATGTGTTTCACCATCCCTGCAAGAGAAGAGCTCCCCTTTATGCCTATCCATGTCTGTTTACTGCTCAAATTCTCATAAAGATCTTGTCTCCACCCCCTTCTTCAATATTGTGGTCACCAACCTGAGAGCATTTGTTCTGTGATCTCCATCAAGTCATGGTAGTCTGCATATGCCATGTAAAATTCACAGGTTGTGAACTCTGGGTTGTGAGTTAAATCAATGCCTTCATTCCGGAACTGGCGCCCAATTTCATAGACCCGGTCTATTCCGCCAACCACTAACATCTACAAAACACGAAGACAGTTGGACCCACCTGCTTTGTGAAGGGGCATTTGTTCTGTACCTAAACTGGTCTTAGAAGCAAACCCTGCGACTAAGACCACCTCAGGGCCCACTCCACCAGGACTCTCCTAGCTTCCCCCAACCAGGGCCAATAACTAATCTGTGAGTAAGAAGGAATCCAGGAGATTGAGAGGAAACATGTAAATAACTTGGGGGGGGGGGAGAATATAATCCAGTGTTACATGGAATAATTTGCATCTCAATATGAACAGCAGAACATTTAACCTGACCCAAATATTTCCACTGAAACCAGTGGAGAGGGCAAGGGTGCAGGGACGGCACCAAGAACATGATGCAAATGTGTTTTCTGCAGTTCATACAAAAGTAATGAAACATCTGCTGTCATAATCAGCACAAGTTGGTCTCCATGTCCACCCAATGGTGTGACACGACTCAACTGCTTGGGCAGTTCAATAGGCCCATCAGTATGAGAGATGCACAGCCTTCAAAAACCTCCATCCTCGTGGCATTCTTATGCAGAACTTATTCCTCTGAACTTTCTGAAACATGTACTTTAATCAGTTCTGGCCTCCATTTGCACATTAAGCACAAAGGGGTTACTGTGAAATATTCAGACATTTTTGGTGCATCAGACCAACAGAGTGAATGTATTTTATCCTCTCTGTCTGCTGCTCTCTCTGACAGTTCACCTTGTGGTAGAGTTCTGGTGCTATTCTCATGTACAAGTCCATGTCCAGCTCATTGTGGTGGGTGATAAAAGGCTTTGCCACAGCCCCTCCAGGTATGATGTTCATCATGGGAGTCTCAATCTAATCAAAGAACAAGCAAACAAACTACAAATGATTCATTGGCTCTCTCGTGCCACACAGTAGCCCCCACCTTCAAAGTTGATTTCTGAAGCATGTACTTGAGAACTGAGACTCCTGACCCAACCTCCAAAGGTTTCAGGTTTAATGGAAACAGACAAGCAAGAACAAATGGCTGACAAGGGTCAGAGATTATAAGCCTTTTGGGTCACACTAAGGTAAGCACACCAGCCCCTTCTGTTTTGTTTTTTGACTCTATGGGTATTATGGGAGGACGACAAATGATTGAAAGCTGGGTGTTCCAGAGGTGGGAATGTGCAATCTTACCCCACTTTTCAGTGTGAACTTCAGTGAAAGTGCTGCTCCTATCTATAAATAAATTATTTTATATTTCGTGGGTGGGGTTGGCTCTCTCTGCTGTATTTCGTCTTCCTTTTGGTTCTGCCAATTTTTGTTGTTGTTATTATTATTATTAGTTGGTGTATCTACAACACAGCATTAATTAAAAAACTGCATCTCTCAAACAAAAACTCTTCAGAATGCTTTTTCTCTAGTATTAAGGCCAAGAGACCAAGTGCCACAAAGCCAAAGTGTGTGTGTATTATGGCATAAATGCAAATTACACAGTGTTGCTATTTTGTTCTTCCCTCGAGCCAGCTGGGAGCAACAACCCATGAATCACACCTTATCCAGCACTCATAGGTTGTCTCTCGCAAACAAACCACAACTGGAAAACCAAATACAATTCTTGGCCTCACATTGTGGTTTTTCTACATTTATTTAGAAATGAACAAATCAAGAGCATAAATTCAGACACCACGCTAGCACTTTTTTTTACTCCAACTGAACAAAGGAAGTAGTAAAATGTGAGGTCTCAAACTGTGTACACATTATGGTGTAGATTCAAACCTCAGTTTACTGTTACATGTGAATACAGCCCAACACACACTATATCCTTTTCTACATTTCATTAAATAGAAAAGAAGATCATCTTGTATGCTCTTTCAACTCAAGGAACACCAAGCTTTAAAAGAATATGTAGCCAAAAGAGGCATCTTTAGTCCAACATCCTACTTTCAGAGGAGCCAATCAGATTTTAAAAAAAAACCACACACCACACTAATAACTAGGAATACGATGAAAGCGAAGTAGTAGGAGTAACATATAGCACTATCTATGCACACAATGCTTACCTCCAAAAAGCCCAATTCATCTAGGAAGCTTCGAAGGTATGTTATCATTTTTGCTCGGACGATGAATTTTTGCCTTACAAAGTCATTAAGAATTAAATCCAGGTATCTCTGCCGAAATCTGGTTTCCTGCAAACAATGGCTAGATTTAGAGCATAAAACATACCAAAGGAAAACCAAAGTACACTGGATAACCTCAGAGGTTATCAAGTGAGCTATTGAAACAGCAGCTCCAAATAAGATACCTTGTCTCTCAGCCCAAAATGAAGATGAGGTAGCATGTGAAGGCATGGAGCTAGGAGGGTGATTTGATACGGAATGATGCTCAGTTCCCCTTTCTTTGTCTTGCCAGGATTCCCTTGGACCCCAATAATGTCCCCACGACGAAGCTTGTTGTTAATGTGCGTATATTCCTCTTCAGATTTGTAGTTTCTGGGGGTGGGGGAGGATTAAAAAATATTTTACTGAAACAACTCTTTTTGGCAAGCATTTCCCCAACCCCAGTTAGTCATATGTAGAGCAGACCCTTTGAAATGAATGGATATGGTTAATTTAGGTCCGTTAATATCAATGGGTCTAATACAAATTAAAGTTAGTTAGAATATAACCCATTGTAGGGGATTTCTAGAATGTGTAAAGTGAGCCAGAAAGGAAGTTCCCTTGGGACAATATCCTCAAGAACAATTCGGGAGGCCCAAGGACATCATACTTTCATTTTCAGTTCATTTCTGCCCCACCACTGGGACTCACAGAAGGCAGTAACAGACAAAAGCAGTTAAATGTTGTTTACCTGGAGTTTGCCATAACTTGCAACTTAACTCCCTCCCCACGAAGATCATAAAATATCAACTTTCCTCCAGAGGCTCGTTTGGCATGAATCCGGCCTAAATGACAAAAGTGACAAAGAAAAATGCCTCAGATGCCATCAGTTACAGTGAAAAGCCTGGAAAACACATACGAGTTCTGGATGGCAGTGCATAACATACAACCTTCCACTGAGACCTTACCAAAGGTCAATTGCGCAGAATTTGTAGCAACTGAAGGACAAAGCCACCTTGCTTACTTCAAATTCCACCCTATATCCTCAACTCCATGAAACTTACTGCAGCTTCACTGTTCCCGCAAGAGAAGCAATCAGTGACACTCCTTCTTTTGCTTAGAAACTACCCACACAGCACTGCACTAATTCTTCACTGTAAAAAAAAAAAAATGTGGGGAAGGTGACAATCACTTTCATTCCCAGAATCCCAACATGAACCTTTACCTGCTAGTCTCACTGTAACATCAGTAAGATGATCCCCTGCCTGTAGGTGATTGTACTTTTCTATAAAGTCTGACAGTGAGATATCCACATGGAACTTGTGTGGAAAGGGATCTTCGGAAGTGCCTCTCAGTTGCTGGATGGCCTGACTGCGGATCTTGTAGTATTGCTACCAGTACAAAGGAGACAAAGATGTTTGACAATGTACAAATTAGTACATGATGATTCGGCCCCAGAAACTTGTTTAACATAAGACAAGGAGCACCTCACAGTAAGCATCAGTATTTCCAGTGAAAGATCTGGAAGCAGCAAGGGAAGCTCTCAGCCAGATCCTTGAGAGGATCCCTTTGGAAATAACATAGGTGCATTTGCACCAGGCCACCCAAGCAGTGCCTTAACCGTGGGCGCAGATCAGGGAGCTTTATCTGGCAGAAGCTCTGGCCCAAGGGGCCCACTTTTTTGCCCAACAACCAGCTGGGCGAAGCCCCAGGCCGGAGCCACTCGCAGATCCCCAACCCACAACGGCTCCCTCTTCGTTAAGCCACCCACTTAGTCCCCCCCCCCCCCCCGCCCGGCTTGGGTAGCATCGGCGAAGGCGGCTTCTCACGTTGGGGTCGAGGTTTTCCTCGTCCTCAGCCGCGCAGGCGGCGGACTTTGGCGGCTGCTTCTCTGCCTGCTCCTTCTGCTTCGCCTGCTTCTCGGCCACTTTCTTCTCGGCCTTCAGGCGCCTTTTCAGCTCGCTGAAAGGGAACCGAGAGTCAGCGGCGCTTCCCTTGCCAGCGGCCCTTCTCCGCAACCAACACCCCACCCAGCGGGCCAGACACCGACCTCGCCTGCCCGCCAAGCGCCTGCCTGCTCCCGCAGAAGCTCCGCAGCGGCCAGGCCGGGCGGAGACCCAGCAGCCGCCGCCACGTTGCCGCCGCCCCGCCGAGCATGACAGAGGCCGCGGCGGCCGGCTCCGGCACTCACTTCTTGCTGAGGCGGGGCTCGGCCTCGCCGTCCAGAGGGCTTGTCGTGGCGGGCGCCGCCATCTTCAGGGCCGACAGGTGCTTCTTCCACCCCACAGGAAACAAAAGCGAAAGCACTTCTGGGTCAGCAGCCGCTTTTACCGCAAGCGGCGCCACGCCCTTCCTCGACGAAGCACCGTCCGCGTCTGCGCAAACTGGAGCGCGGCGGCCGCAAAAGGAAACTTTCCGGTACGTTGCCGCCGCCGTTGAAGGGGGGAGTGGGCGGAGTGCAACGGGTCAAGTCGCCCCGCCCCTAATCTGAGCACGCGGGTGCCCCTGAGCGCGTGCAGAGTGCCATTTCCTTTCCGGGCAGAGCAGCCCGTAGGCGGCGTCGGGTGGGAATTGGGGGGCCCGAGCAGCCGGTTGCGGGGCTCGTCCTTCCGCTGCAGCCCCAGCTGTCCGGACGATGCTGGGCACAGCGGAGGCCGAGGGGGAGCCGGATGGCTCTGCCCGGCAGCCTCGGCTGTTCTTCCAGCGGGAGGACGGCAGCCCCCTGAGCTTCTACGTGCGCCCCGGGGCGGCCAAGGTGGAGCTGGCCCCGCTGATCGTGCGCCACGGCGGGCGCCTGTGCCGCGTGCAGGAGCCGGGCGGGGTGCTGCTGGCCCGGCCGGGAGAGGTGCCGCCGAGAACCTCGGGGGTCTTCATCTCCGCCAGCTACGTCGCCGACTGCGTGGCCCGCCAGGAGCTCCTGCCGCTGGAGACATACCGCCTGCAACCACCGCCGGTCACCGCGGACACGGGCGCTGCCGAGGGCCGCCTGCCCTTCAGCGAGGTGGAAGACCGGGCCATCTTGCTGCACCTGCGGAGGAGCAAGGGAGGCAGCAGCGGCAGGCAGGCAGCCGGCAGTGGCAACGCTGTCTGGAAGGAGATGGAGGCGGCCCGGGTCACTCGGCACTCCTGGCAGGCCATGCGCGACCGCTACCTGAAGCACCTGCGGGGCAAGGAAGACCTCGTCCTGCCCGCCCAGAGACGCAAGCTCAGAAGCTCGTCTGAATCTGCTGCTGGTAAGCAGGGCTGCTTTAGCTGGAATGGGCCAAAAGGCCTCCTGCCGCAGCACAGGATCAGAGCACCTGCTTGGCAAGTAGAAAGTGTCCCTGGTTCAGACCCTGGCATCATCTCCATCTAGGGCTGGGAAGGAGTCCTGCCTGAAGCCATACAGAGAGTCACTGCTGCCAGTCAGAAGCAGTAATAATAATAATAATAATTTATTATTTATACCCCGCCCATCTGGCTGAGTTTCCCCAGCCACTCTGGGCGGCTCCCAATCAGTGTTAAAAACAGTACAGCATTACATATTAAAAACTTCCCTGAACAGGGCTGCCTTAAGATGTCTTCTGAATATCAGGTAATTATTTATCTCTTTGACATCTAATGGGAGGGCGTTCCACAGGGCGGGCGCCACTACCGAGAAGGCCCTCTGTCTGGTTCCCTGTAGCCTCACTTCTCGCAATGAGGGAACCGCCAGAAGGCCCTCGGCGCTGGATCTCAGTGTCCGGGCTGAATGATGGGGGTGGAGACGCTCCTTCAGGTATACAGGACCGAGGCCGTTTAGGGCTTTAAAGGTCAGCACCAACACTTTGAATCGTGCTCGGAAACGTACTGGGAGCCAATGCAGGTCTCTCAGAACCGGTGTTATATGGTCCCGGCGGCCACTCCCAGTCACCAGTCTAGCTGCCGCATTCTGGATTAATTGCAGTTTCCGGGTCACCTTCAAAGGTAGCCCCACGTAGAGCGCGTTGCAGTAGTCCAAGCGTGAGATAACTAGAGCATGCACCACTCTGGCGAGACAGTTCGCGGGCAGGTAGGGTCTTAGCCTGCGTACCAGGTGGAGCTGGTAGACAGCTGCCCTGGACACAGAGTTAACCTGCGCCTCCATGGACAGCTGTGAGTCCAAAATGACTCCCAGGCTACGCACCTGGTCCTTTAGGGGCACAGTTACCCCATTCAAGACCAGGGAATCCCCCACACCAACCCGCTCCCTGTCCCCCAAAAACAGTACTTCTGTCTTGTCAGGATTCAACCTCAGTCTGTTAGCCGCCATCCATCCTCCAACCGCCTCCAGGCACTCACACAGGACCTTCACCGCCCTCACTGGTTCTGATTTAAAGGAGAGGTAGAGCTGGGTGTCATCTGCGTACTGATGAACACCCAGTCCAAACCCCCTGATGATCTCTCCCAGCGGCTTCATATAGATATTAAAAAGCATGGGGGAGAGGACAGAACCCTGAGGCACCCCACAAGTGAGAGCCCAGGGGTCTGAGCACTCATCCCCCACCACCACTTTCTGGACACGACCCAGGAGGAAGGAGCGGAACCACTGTATGACAGTGCCCCCAGCTCCCAGCCCCTCTAGACGGTCCAGAAGGATGTTATGGTCGATGGTGTCAAAGGCCGCTGAGAGATCCAGCAGAACTAGGAAACAGCTCTCACCTTTGTCCCTAGCCCGCCGGAGATCATCAACCAGCGCGACCAAGGCAGTTTCAGTCCCATGGTGAGACCTGAATCCCGATTGGAAGGGATCCAAATGGTCCGTTTCCTCCAGGCGTGCTTGGAGTTGTTCAGCAACCACCCGCTCAATCACCTTGCCCAAGAATGGTAGATTTGAGACTGGGCGATAGTTGGCCAAATTGGCCGGGTCTAAAGATGTTTTTTTAAGAAGCGGTTTAATGACCGCCTCTTTCAGCGGGTCTGGGAAGGCTCCCTCACAGAGGGAAGCATTCACCACCCCGCAGAGCCCATCGCCCAGCCCTTCCCGGCTCGCTTTTATCAGCCAGGATGGGCAAGGATCAAGGAGACAGGTGGTCGGTTTCACTTTTCCAAGCAGCCTGTCCACATCCTCGGAGGTAACAGACTGGAATTGATCCCATGTAACAGGACCAGACAGAACTCTAGCACTCTCCCGCCCTGGCCCTGCTCCCACGGTGGAGTCTACCTCCTTCTGAATCTGAGCGATTTTATCTGCAAAAAACTTTGCAAAAGCATTGCAGGAGATCTTGGGGTCCCTACCAGGCCCCGGTGGTACAGGTGGTTCCGATAGATTGCGAACCACCTGAAAAAGTCTCCTGCTGCTGTTTTCTGCAGATGCTATGGAGGCAGCGAAGAAGGCCCTCTTCGCCGTCGCCATTGCCACTTGGTAGGCTCGACGTTGAGCTCTAGCCCGTGTCCGGTCTGATTCAGAATGAGTTTTCCGCCACCGGCGCTCTAGCCGTCTCAACGATTGTTTCATCACCCTCAGCTCCGGGGAAAACCACGGGGCTGTCCGGGCTCCATGCAATCGGAGAGGGCGCTTCGGAGCCAGACAGTCAATAGCCCTGGTTAACTCCGCATTCCAGCGTGCCACCAGGGAATCAGCTGAAAGGCCATCAACTTGGGATAAAGCATCCCCTACCACTCTCTGGAAGCCAATTGGATCCATTAAGTGGCGGGGGCGGACCATCTGAATTGGTCCCACCTCCCTGCAGAGGGGAAGGGTTGCGGAGAAGTCCAGTTGCACCAGGAAGTGATCTGACCATGGCACTTCTTTTGTTTCGCTTTTAGTTAGTGTCAGATCACCAGCATCCATAGAGGTGAACACCAAGTCTAAGGCATGTCCATGGCTATGAGTTGGGCCAAACTTATTCAGGGACAGCCCCATGGAGGCCATGCTTTCCACGAAGTCCCGAGCGGCCCCTTGTAAGGTCGTGTCGGCATGGATGTTAAAATCCCCCAGGACAACCAAGCTAGGTGTCTCCAGGAGCATATCCGCCACGACCTGAAGCAGCTCGGGCAGGGAATCCTTGGTGCAGCGGGGAGGTCGGTACACCAGTAGGAATCCTGTACTGCCCCTATTGCCCAACTTCCAGAACATGCACTCAGAGAACTGGGTCTTCCCAATAGGACGCCTGGTGCAGACTAATGACTTCCTAAAAATCACTGCAACCCCCCCTCCCCGCCCACATGACCTGGGTTGCTGTGCGTAAGAGAAACCTGGTGGGCAAGCAGCGGCAAGGACAGGCCCATCTGCTTCATCCAACCAGGTCTCTGTCACACATGCCAGGTCAAATCCTCCATCCACAATCAGGTCGTGGATGGCAGTGGTTTTATTCATCATTGACCTGGCATTGCACAGCAACACTTTCAGGTCATGTGGGTTTCCCTTGCTGATTCCAGTATCCTTCCGGTCAGGACCAGACCTGGAGGCAGGGATAGTCCTCAGACAACGACTAAACCTGCCTCCTCTGTAATGACATGGTCTGGTCTTAGCGTAACTCCTCCTCCTACCCATGATCACTGAGATCGGTTGTCCCAGTGCATCCCCCCCTGTGGAACATGCCCCAGCCATTTTGTTTGCTGGGACCCACTCCCAGGCAGCCCTGACCCCACCCCTTAAAAAGCAAAATACAAATTATATAATAATTTAACAGAATAATAATGATAATAATAAAACAAAACAGAACAAAACAAAGCAAGAAACAATAGCGCTGACTAAATGCTTATCCCCCCCCCAAGCAAAAATAAAATAATAAAATAATATAATATTATAAAAAACAACAACCACCATTTAAAGTGCTGCAAATTAAAAACAATTAAAACATTTAAAACCATTTTGTCCATTGCTGCCAGTAGCTGTTCAGGCCTCTTATGCTGTGGCGGTGAGTGCAGGCCCCGCCCCTAGGCCAGATGGAGTTGGCAGAAAAGGGAGCGGTCCTCCCAACACTCACGCAAGCAGCAACAGCAGCCGTGTCCCGGAGGTCTTGATGGAGGCCCTGGCAGTGAGTGCAGGTCCTGCCCCCTAGGCCGGATGGAGTTGGCAAAGGAGGGAGCAGTCTTCCCAACACTCACACAAGCAGCAACAGCAGCCGTGTCCCGGGGGCCTCTCTCAGGCCTCTTATGCTGTGGCAGTGAGTGCAGGCCCCGCCCCTAGGCCAGATGGAGTTGGCAGAAAAGGGAGCGGTCCTCCCAACACTCACACAAGCAACAACAGCAGCCGTGTCCCGGAGGTCTTGATGGAGGCCCTGGCAGTGAGTGCAGGTCCTGCCCCCTAGGCCGGATGGAGTTGGCAAAGGAGGGAGCAGTCTTCCCAACACTCACACAAGCAGCAACAGCAGCCGTGTCCCGGGGGCCTCTCTCAGGCCTCTTATGCTGTGGCAGTGAGTGCAGGCCCCGCCCCTAGGCCAGATGGAGTTGGCAGAAAAGGGAGCGGTCCTCCCAACACTCACGCAAGCAGCAACAGCAGCCGTGTCCCGGAGGTCTTGATGGAGGCCCTGGCAGTGAGTGCAGGTCTGCCCCCTAGGCCGGATGGAGTTGGCAAAGGAGGGAGCAGTCTTCCCAACACTCACACAAGCAGCAACAGCAGCCGTCCTGTAAGTAAGGCCTGGCAGAAGGATGCTTTCCTAGCCAGAAGGCAGCAAGCTTTGGCAAGCCACTAGCCGGCCATATCTGGCATCACTGCTACATTATGGTGAGGCAGCTTGTCTGGGGCACCCTGGCCCACCTCCTGCTTCCACCTTCCTGGTTGTCAAATACTGCCACTCATCTTGCAGGTTGTTGTCCCCTCTGGGCTTCTATATTGCCCGGAAATGAGACTTTGGCCAGGTGTTGGCCAAAGGAGGTGTTGGCCAAAGGAGCCCCCATGGGCAAAATTCTCACCTTTGGGGTTCTTTCCTCCTGCCTTCTCTTCACACATTTTCTGCCTCCAAGCCCTATCATGGAACATAATTCAAAGTCTATTAAAGTAGCTTCCTCTCCTCCTTCCTTCTCAGTCCTGCCTTTGGTCAACACTGGGCTTCTGCCTGCCATTTCCTCATGACACCTCATATGCTTTCAAGCTACTGCTTCTGCCTGCTGGTGACCTGCCAAGTACTTCCCCTGTGAGTGTGCAAGTGTTTCATGCACACACACACCTTTCACTCCTCTCTTCTTCCCCACTACCCGTGTTCAACTCCCTACTGTCTTTGAGTATCCCCCCCCCCCCGGCTCCAGTTTCCCAGCCCATGATCACCCCTTTGGAGGGGTATCCACTCTACCCTTAGGGTTCTTCAAATCCTTGGGCTTCTTGCCTGTTCAAGTGCTGCTCCTTCTGACTTGTGTGAGGGTCTTCCCCAGCCAGTGTTCAAAACTCCCAGTGTTTTAGGTGCATTTTGCGACAGGAAATTTCATTAGTGTGAGCCGTTTCTGAGCTCTGGGTGCAGTACTGCGCCTAAAGATTTCAGAAAAGAAAGCAGGACCTTTTTCTGCCTCCCCACATCCAGTTACTCTCTGAAGACTGGAGAAGAGACCCTCATAAGAATATTAGGGGGTGGGGTGGGCAGGGGAAGGACTAGACCATGTGAAAATCGAACATAATATTTTAGCTGCAGTTCATTCATTTTCAGCTTTGTATTCTTGTTATTAAAGAGCATACCTAGACATTCTGTTGTTGCACCTATAACCTAGGTTTAAGGTGCCATTTAGCTCCTAGCTTTCATATCTCAGTCCCCAGCCTAACTGACCCTTTGTTTGCTCTGGAAAAGAGGGCTTTTTTGCAGTGCAGTGGGCCTGCAGCTTACACTCACTTTAGCTGCACAATCACAACCTTACATATGGGGGGTGGGGAATAAATAAATCAAGCATTGGAAAAACCCAGCATTCCCCACTCCATTAGCTAGCTGAGGCCAGTGGGGCCTCAGGACCTGAAGCTGCCATTTCCTTCTCCCATTTTTCAAGGGCCCATGGCACCAAGGTGGTAATTGATGCATCATCACAAGGGTGGGAAATGTGGCTTGGATGACTTTTGTCACAGTGAACCTCAACATACCTTTGCCTTTAGCAGCCTCCCAAAGTGAGGAAGTCGAGGATGTCCCCCAGCCAGAGGATCAAAGCCACACTGCGGAAGGATCAAAGGTACATAGCATTTTCCAGACAGCTAACAAAGAATTTGAAGACAATGGGGTACAGATGCCTTCGCATAAGGTGCCACTGAGTGTTTCAGCATAGCTTATAGAATGACTAAAAGCAGAACCGATTACGGTACATTTATTTGACATATTTGGCTTTGGACAATGGCAAACGTAACTTGTTTGTGACTGGCTATTTAGCCTGGAATTGCTAGGTTTCATTAAGGCACTTTTTTCTGGGTGATATAGGCAGTGCTGTGTGCCAACCTGTTCATTCCAGTGTTGTCCCCTTATATTTTTCAGGCCGTATATGTAGCAATCCAACCCACTCCCTCCATTGCAGTGTCAGTCTGTGATGTGTGCGTGCCAGTAAACACCCTTGAGGCATTTCAGGATTGCCATGTGCTTTTAATTGGAAAAATGTTCCTTGCAGCTTCAGAGAAGGAACTAGTCATTAACCTCCCCGCCTCCCGCACATGGGGAACAGGGATTAACCAATTAACTAATGATGCCGCCTGCTAAACAGGAACCATTTTAGAGGTAGAAGCTGCCAAAGGAGGCTTCTGATTAATGTTTCTATTTCACCTTTGCTGATTGCTAGACCATTCTGCACTATAGGAAGTGTGTGTTGTCTGGTGTTGCAGTCATGGAGTCTCTCGCTCTTCAGAGTTGAAGCAGCTGTTCCTTGCTGCCTTCAGGAGCAGGGCTGCACTCCTCTCTCTGCCTTCTTTCAGACCAGAGAAGCCCTGCTCAACTGTGGGGGTGGGTTGGGGAAAATATAACCCACCTCTACCACACTCTGGTACAACTTACCGTATTATATACTCCCAAAAGAGGCGTGCTCTGGCTCCTTTTCCTGACTCTCTCTGAGGCTTATAGTGGGAGCCTCGAGCCTCGATGCCCATCTTTACCTGTAGCCCAGCCGGACTCTTTACTGGTGGGGCTACTTGTGAGTAAGACCCAAGCAGCTTTCCTTTTAATTTGCTTCATGCTGATTAGAGAAAAGCTGTGCTTCTGCAGTGCCGAAGGACTCTAGTGGGAAAGGGGGCCGCTGGTCAACTTTGTCCACCTGTCAGATTCAAAAGCCTCAGAGGGAAACTTCTCCAACCCCATTGTCATTTTTTTCTTTTCTGTACGTTCTCTAACCCTTCACTATCTTGTATGAGATGGAATGACTAAAACAGAATTGCCCCATCACCATCAGAGTACAAATTTAGAAAGAAACAGTGATCTTGAACTGTCCTAATTCACCTTCCTTCTAGGGAGACAGTGAGAGCCCCAGCTCCACAGAAGACACCTTTTCAGAACACATGGAGCTCAAGACCTCTGAAGAAGAAGCACCTCCTAATCCCAAAATCAGGGTGCTTGAGTTTGTATCTGGTGGAGATTCTGCTGAGCCCCCAAGCCAGCCCCCAGTGGCAGAGCAACAGCCTGCAGCTCCCTCAGCTGTGGAGGTGGCCACGGCAGTAGAGGACATAAAATATTTCATGAAGAAGTTTGACGTGGACCTGACAACTGTGACACAAGCTTTTTTGAAAACCAGTGGGGAAGTGGCAGCTGTGGAATGTTGCCTGCAGACGGGGCAATCCTTGGGTGGCTGCCCTCTTTGGAGCAGGCAGGATGATGTGGACTTGCTGAAGGGGGATGAAGACCTCAGAAGCAAGCTAGTGGCAAAATATGGAGCGGAGAATGTGAACAGGCGTGTGGCATTCAGGAAAAGTTAGCTTGCAACAGCCATGGTTTACTGTAGGAGGGAAGCAAACTTCTTCTTTCTCACACACATTTCTTCAGAGGGAGTTTTCTGAGTGTCAGGCTACAGGGAAAGTCTCTGGAGGCCAGCAACCTGCGGTTACTGTCTTCTGTGACTGAAAGCACAGCAAGCTGTTGTGATGGAGACACCGTTCTTTGAGACTTTCCTTCTCCTCACTTCCATTTGTACACAAAGCCTTTATTTACTTCACAGGAGATTTCTGTGGACCTGGTACAATCAGCCTCTTTATTCTCCCTTCGCCAGCTTGCCTTCAGTTGGAACTTAGGTGTGGCAGTGGCTGATTCTGAGGTACTTGGCAACAGACAGCCACACATTTTTGGCTCGACTTTAGCCAATCCCCTAAAGTTGGAGCATTGCTTGGGTCTTCCTGTGGGGTCGTTCCACCCCCCATCCCTCCCTCCAGAAGTGCTTCTACCCAGTCAAGAATATTCAGTAGCACTGATGCACTTAGTCACTGGAATGATTTCTGGAGCCAGAACACACCCACTTAGATAGATACGCATACACCCCACCCCCATCATTTAGGCTA
Organism: Podarcis muralis; assembly: GCF_964188315.1. Classification (NCBI taxonomy): domain Eukaryota; kingdom Metazoa; phylum Chordata; class Lepidosauria; order Squamata; family Lacertidae; genus Podarcis; species Podarcis muralis. The sequence goes on along the minus strand of NC_135661.1, from coordinate 44,951,517 downwards.
ACAAGAGTGCTGAGGGGGAGCACCTACATGTCCTGTAGCAAATGCATAGGATTGCTCATCATCTTGGCTATTCAGACACCAGCCTGGGATTTCTTGTAGAAGAACATTTAATCATCATCTAATTTGTATGCCGCCTTTCGTACATGAACATGAAAAGATTTACATAATCAAAACATAACAAGACTAGTCATAAGCAATAAATAAAACACATCCATAATTGAACAATTCCCACACAAATCATTGTAAGATCTAAAAATAAAGATACAAAAATTGAAAATCAATAACAGCAGCAACAACAAAAACCCACCTAAAAACTACCTAATTTTTAAGGGTAGTTTATCTGGTTAAAATAAGGTAGCCGATGACACAGAGGCTGCAGACTTAATTTTTTTAAAATAGATGTAGAGAAGGGCAAACAACTTGCATGATGGTATTGGAGTATGTGATAAATTTCTGCCACATCATGGCAAATGCACCTTGGATAGAGGTGCAGTAAATGTAGGTATGTATTCAGGTCTCTGTGTGTGGCACTGGCTTCCTTGAGTTGGTAAGGAAAGAGAAATCATAGCTGAACAGCCAGGTATGGAACAAATGAGTGAACCGAATCTGTCTGTGCTCCCTTCCTCATTAAATGCCACATCCTCTGAATGTTCTGTCCAAATCATGCGGCAAAAAAGTGTTATAGGTGCCAACAGTAACTTATCTCTTTGACAGGTTTTTCAAGAGTTTTGTGAAATACAAACATCCAGGAGCTCTAAAAGATCAATGCAGCCAGATTAAGGAGGTTTACACAGCTGACTAGAGCCACACTGGCCACTGCCAAAGTATATACGTTTTCACATGCTCTTAAACTTGATCACTCATCCATGAACTGGCCCTTAAGGCATTATCAAAGGCTCCTGCTATGAATAGATGTGGCACTCGCCAGCCTCAAAAGGTTATGCTATGAAATGAATACATTCTATCTGACCATCACTTTTGGCCATCCCTGCCCCTGTATGATGGTGATGTTGTGGAATCTTCATGAACATTCTAACTTCTCAAAGAAAATGTGGGAGCAACCAGGGTGTTAACGTTCAGTGTTGTGTCTATGAGGCAGGTGGAAAACTGCTGTAAATGGTAGAAAACATCAGCAGAGATGGAAGGAGATGGCAGGAAACCATGACAAAAATGGTCCTTAATGGTAGTGGAAAACAGAAAAAGGGAGCACTGTCAGGATTGATGCAAGTCTCCACTGCAAAATGAATTTGGACTGTAAAAATCTTATATAAATAAGAGCACATGTGGATCGTCATAAACCCTAAAAGGAAATGGCTAATTTGGTCATCTTGTATCCAGCCATACCTCGCTGAAGCAAGTAGAACAGCAACCACATTGATTGGAACCAGGCTTGATGTGAACTTGGTTATTGAAACAGATCGGATGTGTGAACTTCGTTAGAGGGCTTTTCACACAAAAGCTACCCATGAATTCTTCAAGACTAAATTACACTTCAACTCCTTTGCAGAGGTCTCAGGATTAGTGGTGTAGGAAGTGGGTGGCAGTGGGGGCAGGTCGCCCCGGGTGTCATCATGAGGGGGTGACAGAATGCTCAACGCGCCCGCTCCCGGCCCCAGAAAGAAAGTGACTTCGGGCAAACAACGCTGCCACGCTCCTTCTGCCACCACTGCTGGTTGCTCTGGTGGCAAAGAAGAAGTAGAGTGTGGTGGGGGTGGAGGCTGAGGGTGGGGAGAGGTCAGTGCAAGCCAGAATCCCCAGGACACCAGCCCCCCTCCTCAGGGAGGCCACATGACGGCCTGGCTGCACATGCGTCGCCTTGGACTGGGAACACGCCTCTGGTTTGGGCTCAGGCAGAGGCAGGAGCAATGTGTGCAGGAGCACGCTGTTCTATTTCCCACACCCCTCCCCCCCGCCTTCTCCTTTCCCCCACCCAGGGAGATTCAGGGGGGTGGCGGGCAGGCATCATCTCTTCTCTTGAGCAGCTCGGCTAACTGCAAATCTCAGTGGGGAGGAAAAACAGCCCAGAAAATGGACTTGTTCTCCTCTCACGTGCGCTAAAGCCAACTTCCTTACATTTGTTGCTGGTGTTTATGCAGCGACATCATGCATACCCTCCAACATTTCTCCCAAGAAAATAGGGATGTCCTATTACATTACTATTATTACTACTACTAATACTAATACTAATACTACTCTGGTTGGCTTCCAATATGTATAAAAAACCATAATGAAACATTTAACATTAAAAAGCTTCCCTATACAAGGCTGCCTTCAGATGTTTTCTAAAGGTATGGTTACTTATCTCCTTGGCTCGGGGCTCCCATGACTTTCCATGGCCTTTCTCCACTGAAAATAGGGACGTTATATGGAAAAGCGGGGCATTCCAGGATCAAATCAGAAAATGGGGTGGCTTCTGTAAATCTGGAACTGTCACTGGAAAATAGTGACACTCGAAGGGTCTGCATCATGGGCACCATGCATTGTTTATGGGCATCAAGCATTATAGAGTAACAAGATAATTTTGCCCTGCCATAATGCGTTTGCTGTCTATATAGTAGTTTGAAGTAAGGGAGGCAACAGAAAAAGTAGAGGAAGTGAGTGCAAATGGGAGTAAGCCCCAGTAACTCTGTAAAAATCACACCAGCAAACATGCATAGCATGCATAGGGCCAGACAGGCTCCTGTTTCCTGGTCCTTCCACAAAATCCCCATCTCAGCAGCCTTTTCCATTCTCATAATCATAGCATGAGGAAACATGAGCCTCTGTACAACATTTCCTGTATAAGCCATTCTTTGCTTCCTTCCAGCTGGCCACTATTGGAACCAGTATTCTGGGCTAGCAAGACTGACACTGGCTGATCCAGTCATGAGCCAGTGTGGTGTAGTGGTTAAAGTGTTGGACTAGGACCTTGTAGCTCTACTCAGGCATGAAACCTGCTAGGTGACTTCAGGTCAGTCTCTCAGCCTAACCTACCTCACAGGGTTGTTGTGAGGATAAAATGTAATTATTGGGTTACTGTAATATGTAATTGAGGGTCAGAGCCAAAAGGGGCACACTCCCAGTATCTAGTTTCCAGTGCAGATAATCCACCAGGGGGACTGAAGCCATTTCTAGTTCCAGCCAAGCTGTGGATTTAAAATCAATTATGAGCCACCTAGTAGATTTTTCAGATCAAAAAACAGACTATGAATATACAAAATAAAATATTTAAACAATGTTTCAGACATTGACATGCATAGATTCCAGGTGTATATATCTTGTAACTTAAGTCTGCCTTCTGGGATCCTTCTGTGAACAGAATGTGAGTAAACTATTTTATATACTTTTATACAAGACTGTGTCGTGTCTATTCTTTTAAGAGGGAAGAAAGGGGAATTACCAGGAAACTTATTTTAGAGGCTTATGCAAGCCTGGCAAATCTATCCGCTGTGTAAGTTTAAAAGGGGAACATTACTCTGTTAAATCATAGAACTTGTTAACACAAGTAGGGAAGGATATAATTAAACAATATATCCTCTCCTGCCTCCCTGAACATTCCCACAGGGAATGGCAAAGCTCTCTGGCTTAGCCATCTTGCCAATTGAAAACAAAGTAGCAAAAGGAATTGATTTTAATGATGGGATTTCAAAATTTGCAGAGAACAAAGTTAGGAAAAAAATATTTTAAGTTCTTATGCTCACAATGTTAAATAAATAAATAAACCAGAAAATAACACTTTCAACTGTAAGTTATCTTATTTTTTCTTCTTTTAAGAATTTCAGTGGGGGGGATGACAATAAATTTTCCGCACTGGGTACCATCTGACGATGCTATGCCACTGTTTAGGATGAGAGCATTCTATGGATAACAAAAAGAGGACTAGGGAAGGGGTAGCGATTGGAGAAAAACTGCACAAAAGAAATGTTTTGTTTTGGGCTGGCACTTAGTGTTTACTGTCAAGAAAGGAGTGGTTTGGACTGTGGTTAGAAAAAGGAATGAGTTTTTGTAAGCACTGACTATTGATCTTAATTAGTTTTTACTAGTACTGTTACTTTAAAATATATACGTTTTGCTATAAGAATTAGGACCTTATTTTGCTTTGCTCATGCCCTGTTAAGGGTCCCCATTGTGTCAGGGGCTTTACAGCTTTGGGAAATCTGAGGCCTCTTTTTGCTTCACTGGGAGGTGCTTCAAGAGCTACAATAAAGGCTTATTTTCCTCACACAGGAGGTCAACTATCTCTTGACAGCTGATTCCCCAGCCAAGGGGATCCATGCACTTTGGCATTTCCTTTCATCCAACCACAGACTCCATGCTCTTTCACACAAACAAGCCATTGAACCAAACCTCCTTTTGCCATCACCCAGCGTGGCCAAGGAGTCTCATCATCATGGAAGACACTTTTGACTTGGTGCTTGTACTTTGGGCCAACATTTTATACCCTGCTTCTCTAACCTTCTCCTGGTCATTGCATTGTGAGAAATATACCAAGGCTTTCTGTAGGAACTCTTTCAGTAGATATGCACTTTTAAGAAGGCTTGATTTCTTGGGAGTTAGCAATATCTCTCCGTTGTGGCTTGTAAGGATGCTCCGGGTGAGTTTGAAAGTTGTAGACACTGAACTGCTAGATTGGATGAGACGAAGATCCACAGAAATCCTCTCATTTGTAGCCCCCCACCCAATTTTCCTCAGTTACTCTCATGAGTTGAAGGCATTGTGGGGGCTACATTTCTACACTGGCCCCTGCACAGAAACGACCCTTGACTCTGCCTTTGTAGGATCTGGGGAAGTCTCTGGGTGCCTCTATGCTCAGGTTTGTATGAGATGTCTGCCAGTTAGCCAGATTGACAGTTAATTGAGTTTATTTCCCACAGAGGGTTTAGGATTAGTTTTATTAGTCTCTTATAGCAGAACCAACAAAGAGTCTTCTGGCACCTTAACAACTTAGAAATTTATTTTGGCATAAGCTTTTGTGAACTGCAGTTGGCTTCATCAGATGCACAAGGTGTTATCCTGAGTTACAGGTGCAAACGTACACAGCTCAGGAGTAGGAATTGTCAACAGTTAAGTCAGAAGGGAAGAAAATGCAGAAAAGTACAGAAATAGATTTTTATGTCATTTACACAGGCCATTCCCACAAAACCTAGTTACCACACAAACATTCTGGCATTGGTAATCCAATTAACACAGCCTATGCCTTAATAAGTGTGCTAGTCTGCAAAACAGACCATATTACCATTAAGAGACCATATTATGAAAGGGTGCTTGTTGGATTCAGGGCCTGAATGTAAGCCAAGCCCATCTGTCCCCCCAGCTTTTCAAACAGAAAGGGAAGAGGTGATTCCATTGCTGCGTCCAGATCCCTGTCCCTGGGCGAAATTTCAGCTGTAACATACTGCAAACTTGCAGAAATGAAGTGACAAGATTCTGTGACGAGCTGGGCAGACTTCTCCCTTGTGGGCTGTTGCATCATTTTTTTTGCATGACTGCTGTATTTCAGAAACAGTTCAAGTCAAGCTGCCATCTTGCTGGCAGCGCCACTGCCAGTCAGTGTGGAAAATAGTGAGCCGAATGGACCAATAGTGTTAGGAAGCTTCTGATGTCTCATCTGGTCCAAGTCCAAGAAATTGCAGGTGATGGTTCCAGGCTCCTTTTGCTTTCCTGATTGACAAGAGGCGTTTGGGCATAAAAGAGGTCTAATGCCATATTCTTCTGCTCTTCCTCAGACTTAACTAGCGAATAGCCCAGTAGCTTCAAGGCATCCTTACAGACCTCTTGCAGCTTTGCTATTTGGAGATAAGGAAGGGCCTTCCTCCAAGCCTGTGACACATTCACTGCGTCCCTGGAGTCAACATCAAAGGCCTGCTTGCCAAGGCCCTGCCCATGGGTGATGTTGTGCACCCAGGACTGAAGGTTAGGAGAGAAGGGCAGTCCTGCAAAACTGTAGAGCTGAGCAGCCTTGGCCAAGGGATTGCTGGCAATATCTTCATACCGCACCAAGAGGTAGCGATCCTGGAGGGTGCTGGGAAGGGCCTGCCTGCCTTCAGTGTAAACCTCAACATGACTTTTGCAAATCTCCTGCATGGCAGCGTAGGGCTCAGTATCCATTGCATTCCTCTTGTGTCTCAGCACAATCCTCGTGTCCCGGGCCAGGCTACCTCCTGTGTTCTTGCGAGAGTGGAAAACGGCTCTGGGGTCACGCACCAGGTGGATGATTTTGAGGTTCAGGGAGGGGTCATTGAGGAGAGGATAGAGCACCTTGAGGTCAAAGATCCTGACCACCTTCAGGACAACGTGGCTGTAAGACCTGCAGGCCTCTTCCACTTTGCTGAAGGGGGATTTCCTACAGAGCGTCTTGCAGGCATGCTTGGAGATGAAGTCACTGCGCTGGAAGGAGTTGCACACTGGTGGGGAACACAAGGCCCGGCTGACCTCCCACTGGAAGAGATCTGACACATTTCTCTTCTGTGGAAGGTAGGCATCGAAGACCGACATGTCGCACTTGAAGACTGACCGGATGAGGTCCCGCACCGCCATGTGCAGGACTTTGGCGCTGTTTTGGTACATGGTTGCCCAGACGTGCCAGGCTGGCTCCATCATGTAGAAGGCATCAGGGTGTTGGCTGAAGAGCTGCCCGACGAAAGAAGACCCTGACCTCCAGGAGGAGAGGATGAGAATGTGCACCTGGGATGGCTCCTGTGCCAGAGGACATTTCCTGCCATGAAGCTGAAACCAGAAGGTGAGGGCAATGACCTGTATCGCCAAGATCACAAGAACTATTAACCTGGTCAGCTTCAGCATGGCAGCCCAAAGCCTTGAGGGTGGGTAAAGAGAGAGAAAGAGGGAAAGAAAGAGAGCACATTTCAGAGAATTGAACCACTATGCTCCTAGGGCCAAGACCTTTCAACACCCATCCTGTATTCAGAACTGGAGAGCTGTTTGAGTGCTAACTGGAAAAGCACTTGTAGACAGGCTAAGTAAGGTAAAGGTAAAGGTAAAGGTAAAGGTAAAGGTACCCCTGCCCGTACGGGCCAGTCTTGACAGACTCTGGGGTTGTGCGCTCATCTCACTCTATAGGCCGGGAGCCAGCGCTGTCCGCAGACACTTCCAGGTCACGTGGCCAGCGTGACAAGCTGCATCTGGCGAGCCAGTGCAGCACACGGAACGCCGTTTACCTTCCCGCTACTAAGCGGTCCCTATTTATCTACTTGCACCCGGGGGTGCTTTCGAACTGCTAGGTTGGCAGGCGCTGGGACCGAACGACGGGAGCGCACCCCGCCACGGGTATTCGAACCGCCGACCATGCGATCGGCAAGTCCTAGGCGCTGAGGTTTTACCCACAGCGCCACCTGCGTCCCTGCTGACAGGCTAAGTAAGGGCTGATCAAATCCATTGGTTTTGATCAGCTTGGACAACTTGGACAAATTCTGGCTTTTGCAAATAAGTTGTCCAGAACAGATAATGTTCTTAGGTCCATGATGTTTTCTAACTATACATGTGCATATTCAGCTGTCACTTTGAAAGGGTGTGTTGTCAGTCATATAAAGAATGGTTAAATAGGAATTGTAGAGAAACAACTGACCTGAAGTAAATTATTAAGCAATATAGCACAGAACAGGCGCAAGAGGCACTTTTGGGAATCTAAGAATCTCTTATGATCATCACAAAATATTAGTGTCAAATAATAAGAACTGGTGAGCCTCAGAATCAACAATAGGCAAGCACCTAAACACCCCCAAGTGCAAATAAAGCATGTGTTCACGCACACACATGCGCACACACACACACACACACACACACACACACACACACCATCCAAAAAACCTCACCAGAGGCTCCTGAATCACTAAAGGCTTCTGAGCTGCCTCCAGAGAAGCAAAAGACCTGCTATCTCAGCCCTTCAATCTCAGAAGCCAGTCTCATGCAGCCAGGGCAGATTAATACCTAAGGCATCTGGGAAGGCAAGCAAGCTGGCTAGCAGTGCCTCTTCTGCACAGATGAAAACATCCAGTCAAGAAAGCAAAACCCCAGGTTGTCGGCAGCCTCAACACGGGAGCAGAAACAGAGCCTCTTGAACAGGCGAAGCATGCAGGGTGTTCCCTCCCCTTTCCACACACAAGTCAGTCTCACACACTGCCGGGTTAATTCCAAGAGGGGCAGCTGTGTCAGGACAAGCTGCAAGAGCATATTCTGCCCAACCGGCTCTCAGCAGTCCGGATCTGACACCTGGGAGTTTTAGGAAGGTCTATATGAATGTATAGGGACGCGGGTGGCGCTGTGGGTTAAACCACAGAGCCTAGGACTTGCCGATCAGAAGGTTGGCGGTTCGAATCCCTGCGATGGGGTGAGCTCCTGTTGTTCGGTTCCAGCTTCTGCCAACCTAGCAGTTCAAAAGCACAAAGTGCAAGTAGATAAATAGGTACCGCTCCAGCGGGAAGGTAAACGGCGTTTCTGTGTGCTGCTCTGGTTTGCCAGTCATGCTGGCCACATGACCCAGAAGCTGTCTGTGGACAAACGCCGGCTCCCTCGGCCAATAAAGCGAGATGAGCGCCGCAACCCCAGAGTCGGTCACGACTGGACCTAATGGTCAGGGGTCCCTTTACCTTTATATGAATGTACCCACAATATTTTTGTGTGGCTGGGAACAGTTCCCTCCCTGCTGCATCTTCCACTGGGCTCCCACCCCATTACCCTCCCTTGGACTTCTCCTTCTGTGGCCACTGCATTCACCAGCTGCTTAAGCAGAGGACAGCCCAGGGCTGCACACAGCTGGTGGCCAGCGTATAGCTTCTCTGCAGTGAAGGAAGCAGCTGCCCTTTTTGCCTCTCATCTTCCAGGGGCCGTTGGGGCAACGCCTTCCATCTTGTGGGAAGAAGGGTGGGGTTTTATTTCACTTGTTAAGCAGGCAGTAAAATACCCTGCAACGCACCCCTAGGCCTTTACCTCTGCTGTTCCTTATGCCAGATCCCTGGCAGAGTTTTCATCCGATAGGGATCACTTGTTAATGCAGGTCAGTGTCTCCCTCTTTGATCCTGGGCATCCAAGCAGCATGGCGGAAACAGACACATGCTCTCCCACTGGCAGGCGCACACTTTTCTCCCACAGAGCCTCCCGTCTCACTCACCTCCCGTTGATCCAGGGGCCTCCTGGGGTCACAAGCCCAGCTTCCTTGAGGAGCCACAAGCAACAGGAAGAGCTGGTTGTTCCCTGGCAGCAGATCAGCCCAATCCTGCACTGCTGGGTGCTCTGTGGTGTGAAGGCTGCTGTCAGGAGGAAAGGAGGGAACTCCCAGGAGAGGCACCTGCTCCAGCCTATGGAGGTGTGTGCTGAGAGGGCGGGGGTGGGAAGGAGCTATTCGGCCAGCACAGCTCTTCTGTGCGGAGGAAACAAAAGATGCCTGCAGGAAAGAGGGTTGGAATCCCAATGCCCTGAGGTGCTGCTGCCCACCCATGCCAGCCCAAAGCTTCACTGCAGCCTGGTGCAGCATCCAAGGCATGGCAGGCTCCCCTCTTGACTGCCACCACCAGAGCTGCAAGACCACCTTCATGGCCAATGTCCACACCCTCTCTGGCAACCCTTGGTGCTCCTTCTCTCTGGGTCACAGACTTCCAAAAGAGCAGCTCCAGAGGGTGCTGCCCTCTGCCCAGGTCCCTCCCAGCAGGGTGGGAGCCGGGCAAGCTGCAAGGGTGCTACATTGAGATCCAGGGAAAGGCCTCTTGTTCCCTGGAGAGGTAACCTTGCTGCTGAGCATTTGCCTGTGGGTCTGTGCATGGGCAGAGAAATGCAGAAAAGGTGGAGGGGGCACTACATAGGCAAGTGCTCTCCCTTTGCTCACTGGTTGGGTAACTTGGTACTGTAGCCTAAAATGCTAGGAAACATAGATGCTAAGAAGCTTTCCTTGTCCCCCTCCCCTCTTTGACTCTTGTGATCTCTTTTATGCGGGCATGCCTCGCCTTTTGATCTAGCAGAGTCTGCATAGGGCAGAAGACGGCTTGGCCTTGGAGGGAGAGGGATGGGAAAGGGAAGGGCAGGAAAAGTGAGCAGCCCCTGAACTTGGCAACAGCCAGAAGCTGCTATAGGAAGGTTAAGCCTGACTCTGCGGGGATCTGGCACACCCTGTAAACCAAACCCTTCCTGCTAAGACATCAGTCTCCGTCCAACAGTAACCTTCTGCTGGGAGACTGGAAAGCAGCCAGACCTGCTCCAGGAGGCTGAGAGCCCAGGGGTGGCTGAATGGGCACTGATGGATGGGCAGGAAAGGCCGGGCTCCTTCTACTGCCAAGCACAGAGGCTGAGGCTTCCTCCCCGCACTTGGGCTTTTGTTTTTGTTCAGCCATCCAGCTGGTGGCTGCTGATGTACGACAGGCATCCTCATTGCCTAAGGATTTGCCCACACTTTGTTTGTCCTGTGCCTAAAAGGTGTGTCCAATAGGTTTTCATCATCATCATCATCAAACCTTTTATTGGCATCACATACAAACATCCATAGCAAATCAATACAGAATTAGCGCCTTCCCAGTGACACAAAACATTTGTCAGATGAAAGAGGCAGAGCAGTCTAACATTACATGTCTCCAGGAAGATCAGACGTCTGCAGTGTGTTTCGACAACAAAAACCAGATAAAGATATTTAGCCACTAACTTGGTGAGCTCCTGATTATTCCCCAAAAATAGAAAATATACGACCTCTAACTCTGGTTTCCATTTGGGGATGCAGAGTTGATCTAGGAACTGCTGCCGGAGATCAACATATAACGGTAGTTTACATTTAAGAACCATATGTGTAAGAGTTTCCACCTGATGGTCTTCACACGGGCAAATTCTTTCTCCTTCCACCATTCTCGAGAACCTTCCTCATAGGAGGTTTGAAGGATTTGAATTAAACCTGGCCAGCAAAAATGCTCTTCTTTCTTGAGGATTAAGCAAAAATTCAAGATAATTGTGGTTAATTTCATGTGCCCAAGAAAGTTGAAAGTTAAGAGGGGAGCATGTTTTCTCTTCTTCTTCTTCTGCTGCTGCTGCTAGTTCCTGGCATTCAATGTCCCACAACCTAGTTTTTATTATAGCCGGGCAGACGGTGGGGACATCGATTGCAAAATTCCACTGACAGCCCAAGTTGCTGTACCTTTATGTTAAACCGTTGTAGCCCTAGGGAAAGAAAGGGATCTAGCAAAACTTCACTAAGGAGAGGATCTTTATCTGTTGTGAGGCAGATGTTTAACCAGCATGTAAGAAATCTCACCCAGCTATGGTCTCTACCTTGTGTTGACCTCCCTCTAGACACAAGGCTGCATAGGGTACACAATGTGGGACAGCAAAATTCTTAAAAAGGAAAGCTGCCTGCACTCGTTCTACCCTGGCAGCCAGACTGGAATGCCGTAGAGCAATTGAGCTATAACTTTGGCGCTGAAGACCTTGAGAGCAGAGGGGATATGTGTTATAAAGAAATGCATTATGGTCTGCATAGACATCTTACTGGCATTCACCGCTGTTGCACGGTGTGAGGACCATAGAAGCCTATGATGGAATGTGATTCCCAGGTAGTTGAATTTGAATACCTGCTGGATGTGTTTTCCACCAAATACCCAGCTATAGCTTTTGCATGAATTCCCAAAAACCATTATTTTGCTTTTATCAAAGTTCATGCACAATTGCATTCTGGACAGATAGTCAATACAGGAATTTAACAAACGTTTTAGCCCAATTCTTGTCCGTGAAAGCAAAATCATATCATCTGCGTATAGAAGGATGGGAATGCTTGATGTGTTGAGTTTTGGGCTGTGGGCATCCACCTGTTTTAGTAAAGAAGCGAGGTCCTTAAGAAAAAGATTAAAAAGAGAGGGAGTGAGTACACAGCCCTGCTTTACACCTGTTTATAATGACAGGATCTGTCATTACATTCTCTGGTGTTGTTCTTAAGCGACAGGTGTTCTTTGTGTAAAGTTTTTTGATCAAGTAAAGTAATCTAGGTTCCAGGCCCATTGTCTCCAATTTGGACCATAACAGCCCCCTAGTGTCAAAAGCAGCCTTGATATCAAGGAAGGCCACATAAAGACACTCTTTATGAAGTCGCGTGTACGTAGTGGCTAAATGAGATAACACCAAACAGTTGCGTAAAATAGATTTCCCTTGCCTGAACCCTGCCTGCTTTGGACCTATGATGTTATTCTCATCAAGCCAAGTAGTTAGTTTATTTAACAGATGTTTAGCATACAATTTCCCAATGTTTGACAGTAGACTTATTGGCCAATAATTTGATGTCAGCTTTTTGTCACCCTTTTTAAAGATTGGGATAATTATAGATTGCTGCCATGAGTTAGGTATTGATACCAGATCTATCCATCATAGTGAATAGTTCCACTAGTATCAGAGGCCACCACTCTGGCTTGGCTTTGATCAATTCAGATGGAATAGCATCAGGGCCGGCAGCCTTTCCTGCTTTCATCTGGTCAATTAAAGTTATAACTTCGGTGATGGAGACAGGGGGCCACTCATCCACGAAAGTAAAATTGGCATGGTCCTGACTATCAGGTGGAATACAGTCATCGAATAAAACCGCCTTAAAATGCTCTACCCATGACAATGATGGAATCAACGTCAACGAATCATCCTGTGTCTGTGGGGAGTCTGCTACAGCCTTCCAAAATTTCTTATGATCTTTCTTTAGGATGGTTGAGAGTAGCGTATCCCAACATGCCTGACTATATCTTATCCGGCTGAGCTGGATAGTTTCCCTAAGTTGTCGAGATCTGGAGAAGTAAATGTCAGGTAATCGAGAGCTGCCTGTCTCTCTGAACTCTATAGATTATCCTGACCTCGGTTTTAATTGCTATGATTTCTTTGTCAGTCCAATCGTCAATCCCCCTCTTCTTAGGTGGCCTGTACGAGTGTAAATGAGACAGTTCAGTTGTTAGAGTGTCAATAAATTCCTCAAACTGAGTGACTCCAACAACACAGGAAAGTTCACCTTTCTCCTCTGAAAACAAATGAATCACATGGTCAGAATTCACCAAGCTGTGGAAAAGAGATAGTGTATGCTCGTTAACTCGTATCCTTGCGTGCTGGAGACTTGGTTCCTGGGGGGATGGATTAATTAACTGTTCTGACTTCCTCAACGGAAAGACAAGTTTGCAATGTAGAGGGAGATGGTCACTGAGCATAGGATCACCTATGTAAAACTCAGCCACGTAGGGCATCAAATTAGTGGGTATCAGAATATAGTCCACCATACTATTTCCCTGCAGGGAGATATAGGTAAAATTCCCAGAGCTTTCCCAATCAGTTAGCCCATTGAGCCACGCCAGGGCCCTGGTGGTGGTCAGCTTGGTGAGTCGCAGACCAGCCAGATTAATTACTGGATCCTGGGATCTATGTTCCCAAAAACAGAAGTCTGGAAGAACAGAGGTATCCAAGATCTCCCATGCTTTTGTATACACTTCCCACCCTTGCCCTAGGTTTTCCACTAGGCCCATGCTTTCTAGGCACAGGTCTGAGTATTTTTCTATTTGCCCTGCTGCTTTCCCTGAGAAAACCCACTGTTTTGGAGCTGAATCGGAGCAAACATCAACCTGAAGAAAACCCAGTTGCCATTTGCTCTGATTCAGTGGTAAAGAACAGGTTTCCCTAGAGGTAAGCGGTGGAGCAAGCAGAAGTGTGGACGAGCTCACAGTGGGGTGAGCTCATGGTGGGGCCTTGGACAAAATGACCCAATGGTTTTCTTCCAGTCCTGATGCTTGACAAAATTCCTCCTCTAACTGTAATATTTGCGAAACAGATTATCTGACGTTACTGGCTTTGTGAACACAAAGTACAGGAAGATTAACTTCTTGGATCAAATGACAGAAAAAGAGATTAGCGCAAAGCTAGGGACCCAAATACAAGCAAATTGGTGGGAGGAGAATGAATGAAATCTTCAACGGCTGCTGCTTGGGGGAGAGCTGTCCGTAAGGGGAAGCTTCTCTGGGCAAGTTCATGGATGGTGGATGAAATGCACTCGGAGTCAAGTGTGAATTTCATGCTCTTTATTCAGCTCATAGTAGCAATGAATGAAACTCCCCCCAAAACGTCTAGCTATATATACATTATTTACACAATGGGCCCCGTGTGATTGGCTGATTCCAGGCTGCTCCTGTAGGCCAATCAGGTGGCGAATTCACCTCCTCCAGAAGCCTGATTGGCGGCTCCTGCAGGCCAATCAGGTTGCTGATTCACTTCCACCTGGAGCTGGATTGGGTGGCTCCTGTGGACCAATCAGACTGCTGCATTCTGGATCCTATTGTTCTAGGATTCAGCTCAGTACATTACAATGGAAAAGCTCCCACAGTGCTCCCCTTCTTGATGCCCTCAAGTGAAACCAGAATCTCACTGCATCCCAGTGGCATCATGTGGGGGGCGACGGTGGCCATGGCCCCGGGTGCAGAATTCTGAGGGGGAGCAGCCCAGCTCCCCTACAACAGGCTTCCTTGCCAAGGCTGTGTGGCTGCCACCTTCCAGACCTGTGAAGAGGTGAGCCACGCCCAGTACCTTTGGACGAGGCATGTACCCTGCAGTGGGAATGCAGAGAGAAGAGCCACCCATTCGCCTGGAACCCGCTGGTGCTCGTCCTCACGATGCATGACCAAGAGGCGGCGGATGGAGAAGGGCTGCGTTTGGCACCTCAGCCTCCTCTCCTTCACCCTCCTCCTAGACCTGCTGCAGTTGTGGCTTCAGCACTGCTGGGACGCCACCAAGCCTGCCAAGAAGCATCAGCCACCACTCCCACCGGACCTTGCTGAGCTGAGAGGGCAAACGTGGCTACCATCCAACGACCTCTGCAAGGAGCGGCCACCGTAGGAGCACAGCAAATGAAGTCCACTTGTTGCCTCCAGTGTGATGCCCACAATGAGGTTAGGAGGAGTCATTCTTGCCTTGCCCCAAGCGCTGGCAACATGTGGTATGCCACTGCTGCATCCCAAGGAGGTTGCCTACCAGGGCGGGGCTCTTCCCTCTGGCCCAAATCAGCCCTCATCTCACCCAGCACCAGACAGGATATGCACGGGCCCTTGGTTGTTTACCCAGGAATTTTATCTTGCCATCCAAGGGCCAGGAGAGGCAGAAGAACAGCCCAGAAGTGACTCTAGAGAGCCAGAAATTTTGGAATGGAGAGGAACGCAATGCAATTGGACTGGGCTGCTTTGCAGTGCTGGAAGAAGCAGGAGAAGAGCAGCCTCTGTGCCAAGCCAGTGGGAAGGTCCTGTGCCAGGGCTTAAGAGAGATTCCTGCTAATGTTTGATGGAGCCAAGTTATATGTTATTTGCCAGGGAGTGCCACCAGAGCCCCTGAATAAAATACGTCAACATATAAAAAAAGCACATAAAGAGTTATAAACTGACTCAGTGTTTACAGCTGTCAGTAAAATATGACCTTTTGTAAGAATATTGTCTTCTTTTAAACAGGAAGTTTCTCTTAGGAGGAAAGACTGTAGCTCTGTGGCAGAGCAGCTGCTTGGCATGCAGAAGCTGTGCCACATTCAAACACAACACACCTTCCCCAGTAGCATCGCCAGGTATGGCCGGGAATGTCCTCGTTTTGAAACCCTGGAGAGCCACACTCAGTCAGTGTAGACAACTGAGCTAGACACTGTGTACAAGGCAGCTTCCTATGTCACTGTGAAACAAATGCAGAGAGGGGAAAATGCAAAGATCCCTTAACCTTTTTATTAGCGGGAGGAAGGGGAACCTTTGTGACTCCATGGGCTGGATCCTTATCCAGATCAGCCTCACAGGCCAAATTTGGTGGGGTGGGAGCACCAACTTGTCAATCACATGATGGTACAACAAAGTCATGTGCAAGGTACTTTGAAGTCCCAAAATCAGGATATCAAAGTGCTTCCAAAAGAGATGGTTTCTTTTCTCATCCTAGCAGGTGTAACTATAGATCCCCCGCTAAAATGATGGTTTAAAAATCCATCCGTTTCAATACGAGATTCTGATGCACACACTTTCCTGATTCAGGAATGGGTGTGTCTCAGAACTGCCTGCTAAAAAAGAGGGGGTTGCCATAGTTTTAGCAGGGGATCCTATGCAAGTTTGCATAGAAACTTCTGCTAAAACAGGGCAGGGGGGAGGCCTCTGTTTTAGCAGAAGGTTACAGTGCAAACCATTTCCTGAATCAGCTGGTGAGTGGAGATTAAGTCCTGCTCAATTTGGCTGTTCACTGCTGGAAACGGGTGCTCAGTCAACACAAGAGATTCCACCCAACCTCCTTTTTTTGCCATTGCAGGCCCATTTCACTGAGAAAGCGATTACACTAGACCAGTTTGCATTCTGCTTTAGATTAACTTTCCCATAATAATTGATTAAATATAATAATATCACCATCTCCAGAGAGGCGAACCTGCCCATGCTAGGTTGCAGGGCTAATAAAGGTAAAGGGACCCCTGACCATTAGGTCCAGTCGTGACCGACTCTGGGGCTGGGGTGCTCATCTCACTTTATTGGCCGAGGGAGCCGGCGTACAGCTTCCGGGGCATGGGGCCAGCATGACTAAGGTGCTTCTGGCGAACCAGAGCAGCACACGGAAACACCGTTTACCTTCCTGCTGGAGCGATACCTGTTTATCTACTTGCACTCTGACGTGCTTTCGAACTGCTAGGTGGGCAGGAGCAGGGACCGAGAAACGGGAGCTCACCCCATTGCGGGGATTCGAACTGCCGACCTTCTGATCGGCAAGTCCTAGGCTCTGTGGTTTAACCCACAGGGCTAATACTACTGCAGGGCTAATACTACTGCAGTAAAGGGCTACCAACAGCTGTGCTGCCCCAAAGCACCCCCTCATTTTGGAGTGAAGTACAGATGGCCAGGAAAGGACCTTTCAGGATGTTTGGACCCCTGAAATGGGACTGCTCTCCCTCAGGAAACTCTTGACACCTGGTGAATGACTTTTTATTTGCCTTTCTGGCACTACCTTTGTTTATTTTAACTGCTCAGTGCTGGTATATCTTGTTGTACACTATACTTCTCATCTGCTCCTATACATTAAAAGTAGTATCATGCCAATTTAAACAGTCGTGGCTTCCAGGAAACAATCTAGTTTGTTAAGGGTATTGAGACTTGTTAGGTACAGTGGCGAAGCAAGCCGATCAGGTGCCTGGGGCGGCGTGCGTGCCCTGCGCCCAGGGGCAGGGCCAGCCACCCGTGGGGCAGGGCAGCTGGGGCAGGATGCTCTGCGGGGCCTCCGAGGAGTCTGCCTGCCTCCTCCCACTCAGCTGCCCTACAGCTGAGGGGGGGCAGTGGCCGGACCATTTGGGGCATTTTCTCAGGAGAGACGCATGACTCGGGCGCACTGCAGGCCCTGCGGTGAGTGCTGCCTGGCATTTTGTCACACACACCCTCAGTGGTGACACCTGGGGTACACCGCCCCCACTGCCCCCCCCTTCCTCCACCCCTGGTTAGATGACACCTATTCCCTTCACAGAGCCACGGTTCTCAGAGTTTTCTGGGAAGAGGAAACTATTATTAAGCCACATTGTAGGTTATAGGTCTGAAGGTGTGAAGGACACTCAGAAGAGGAAATGGGTATGTCTCTGGGGCTTCCTCCCTTCTTCCTTCCACCCTGCCCTTGGCTAAAATGGAAAAGCGAGAAGCAGGTGTTACTTCTGCTGGGACTCCATATCAGGTCAGGAGTCCCAAGAACTCCTGCAGTGCCCAGGCCTCCCTGAGTCTTCCCCTGGCCTTTGCTTTGCTTTGCTTTGCTTGCAGCAGGGGCTGCTGGTGCTGGAAGAGAGTTTGACACACAGAGGAAAGAAAGCCAGATCTTGTCACAAGGCCAGGTATTTTTCATGCATTTATTCATACAAAAGGTATAATAACTTATGAACGTCAAACAGGCACAGGAGGACATGGGTGGGGGAAAGGGGAAGACGGGTGCCCACGGTGGCCTGTGCCAGCCCAGGACTCAGCACGGTCTCTGCAGAAGGACAGGTTGGGAGGGCTGGCAGGTCTTTCTGAAGGGCATCTGGGAGGCTCCAGCAACACCACACCACTGCAGAGGCTGCCAGGAGCACCCAGTGCCAGCAGCGCCTGCTGGAGTTCTTTGGCTGCCCTGGGCACAGGCAGGAGGGGGCCTGCAGGGGAGGAGTGTCTCTGTGGGGATCTACTTCCAGGCAAGTGTCATGGTTGTACGGGGGCTTCAGAGGCTGTGGCACACAGAAGTGGTGTTGAGCCAGTGGACAGGGGCTGGCGAGGCACAGGCCCTGTGAGCCCAACTCACTGCAGGAGGAGTGGAGGCAGGCAGGCAGGAGGGCGGGTGGGCAGGCAGGGACCCTCAGCTACTTGTCACATTCCAGGTCCTGGGATCCTTCGGCGCCTTCGTAGTGCCTCTCGCAGAATTGCTGAATGCGCCGACAGGCCTCCACCATCATCTCCTCGGGCACTGTGATCACCACACGGAAGAAGTTGGGGTACTCAAAGCACTGTCAGAAGAAGCAGAAGAGGGCCATTGAGATGGCATCAGGGGCCAGGAGCCACCATGTGGATCCTTTACAAGGCTGACTCCCTAAGGAGTGGTGAGAGAGCCTCGAAGGACCATCTCTGGTGCCTTGGAGATCCTGCACACACCAGACTCTGACACCAAGACCGGGTAGGATAAATGTGTGGGAGTTTGGGGTGGGCATGTTAAGGGGAGGGTCAACACCTCCTGCTTTGCATGCAGAATATTCCTGGCTGATCTCCCTGCCTTTCCCAATGGAAAAGTCTGGGCAAGGGGACACTCTCTCCAGGGGAGATTTGGGAGAGCTGCTGCTAGTCAGTGTAGAGTCAACCAAGGGCAAGCAATGTGGTGACACCACTGTGGAGGGTCTCTGCCTTGCTTGTTGTTCCACACAAGGAGTGCTGAGAAACCAGCTTGTCAGTTTCTCACAGACTTCTGGTCAGCCACTGTGAGAACAGGATGCAGAACCAGATGGGCAATTGGCCTGATCCAGCAGGCTTGTCTCAAGGAATGGTGCTGCCGGCAAGTGCAATGGCCATTCTCCAAGGCCCACGT
Source organism: Podarcis muralis (assembly GCF_964188315.1). Lineage (NCBI taxonomy): Eukaryota > Metazoa > Chordata > Lepidosauria > Squamata > Lacertidae > Podarcis > Podarcis muralis. The sequence goes on along the minus strand of NC_135661.1, from coordinate 44,932,515 downwards.
AGCAGGAGGCAGCAAGCGGCTGGGGATCTGGGGAAGGGAGCCTCACGGCACCTCACAAGGTGCCATTGTTCAGCAGCCAGGGGTGTGGGCGCTGAGCCAGCTGGCACTGAGATTGTGAAATGCAAGCAATGTCCCCTCATGCCTTGCATGGTGGGAGTGCCTTGCCAATCACAAGCATCAAGAAGAAAGACTAGCTAAAGGAGAGGAAAGGCAGGTGGGGGCCAGCTGAGAAGCAGAGGCCCAGGGAAAGTGGAGCCGAGCCGAGTACCTCTTCTCTGCCAAGTACAGCTCCCGGGGCTCCAGTAACTCCCAGGGCCTCCCATAACTCTCTTGCGAATAAAGATGCTCACCGTGGCCGGCAGACAGAAGACGGACTGCTCAGCAATGAGCCTCTCTGTGAACTCCACATCATTCTCAAACTCTGGAAAGTGTTCCATCTGAATGCCCACCTGCGGCAAGGAAGAGGAGGAAACACAGAGTTAGGGATGATCTGCCTGGCATTTGCCCATCTCGGGGGCAAAGCTCTGCAAGTGACAGGAAGCCACTCACCATGAGGTACATGGCCCCCGACGGCCGGACAGGCTGCAAGCCACAGACAGTGGAAAGGGCATCATAGCAGAGGTCAGCATTGGACTGCAAAGGGAAGGAGGAAGGAGGAGGAGTCAGGTCAGATTGCAGGCACAAGCATCCCAGGGTCCCCGCTGGGACCACCCAACACGTTCACCATGGATAAAGGCTTAAAAGGGCACATTGTTGATGAATTAAGACCTGCCCACCCTGGGAACTGATGGGACCACAAAAAAGTGACCTGCTTGCCAGCCCTGTCCACACTTGCACTGTGTTATTTTCCCAGTGCTCCAGGTGTGTGCATTCCACTGAGTGCCCCCCCCCATCCCGCAGCTGTCATTTATTTCCATGCTCACTGCCATGGGTCTTCCCAGTGCTGAAAAGAGCAAAGCTTTTGACACAGTGTTTGGCTCTGATGTGCTATGTGGTGGGGAATAGTTGAGAGTATATATTACTACATTGGATGAATATAAAATAGGGACGCTTAACATTCACAAGGGCATAGGAAACTGCCTTATACCATTGGCCCATCCAGCTCAGTAATGCCTGCCCGGACATGCAGCAGCCCTACAGGGTTTTAGATAGAGAGTCTCACCAAGCTCTGCCTGGAGATGTAGAACCTCAGACTTTCTGTGTGCAAAGCAGATTGCTCTACCATTGAGCTGAGGTCCATCCTTCCGAACTAGCATATTAATGGAATCTCAAAAAGGAATCTATGCAGAGATTTCATGAATATGCACATTCATTTAACTGTAACAGTTTCACTGACCAATTCATGCCAAGCTGGATTATTAAATGAACCAATCAGGTCCAAAGGGTTAAACAGGGAGGGGCTGTGGGTGCTATGCTGAGCACCTCCTTGCCCCCTCCAGTCCAGTGCAGCTCCCCAGGGTGAGAGGAGTCACATTGTCCACTCCCACCACCCAAGCGGTGTTTATGGGCTGGGGAGCATCCCTGTTGCCCTCCAAGGAGTTGGGAGAGATAAGCAAGAGGGGTTTTGTGAAGCTTGAGCACTCCCTGGTGCTCCCCACCCACTCTGTTTTTAATAGTTCTTTTGGTCTAGTCCTGCTTTTACTTATGTGTTTGTTGTTCCTGTTTCTTTTCTCCCTTTCCTTTCAAAGAGAAGAGATGTACCTTGAGAAAGCTGAGGGTGTTGTGGTAGAATTCCGGGGACGTCTGGCGAAGGATGCGGCTGAGAGCTCCCTGGACAACTGTGCAGGGGCCCAGAATCCTCTGGCTCAGCCTCAGGAGGCCGTCTCTGATCTAAAAGATGCACAGGGGAGAGAGAGCTCAGTAGGGAGGGGCACGACCTGATCCCCAAGTTGATCTAAGAGAGTGAAATTCCGCAGTCACAGCAAGAGCCCTCTTGTGGCTCAGTGTGCCCCCAAACCAAAGGCAGAGCTGGGAAGGTGGGAAAGAGAGTCTGCATCCTACCATGGGTGCTATGGAGGGAACCCGTGCAGAACTCGCACCGGTGTAGAGGGCACAGGAAGTGGGGGAGGGATCTCCTGGCCCTCTCAAGAAGCAGGTGCTACTCAAACCAACTTGTTCCTGTTCAGAGCCCATTTGGAGTAGGGGGCATCGGGCAGCCTTTCACTGACCAGACCCAGGAGGCAGGGAACACTGCCTCCTTGACATCCTAGCACAGACAGTGGGCATTGGGGCACAAAGGCTACATGAATCAGGCTCAGAGGGTGGCTGTGAAGCGGTGGGGGGCATGAACTCTTTTCCTCCATCACACCAGCTCCTGGACCGGGTGCAGAAAGTCAGGGCAGCACCGAGTTCTGCCAACTTACCTCCTTCCCAAAGATCTCCCTGCGATCATGTATGAGAATCCAGCCCATTCTCCAGCCAGGCACCAGCCACCGCTTGGCAAGGCCTCCACATGAGAGGATAGGCACGTTGGTGCTGAGCTTTGCTAGGGACTCATATTTGCAGTCTTCAAACACCTAGGGGGGGGAGTGCAGAAGGAGGAATACCAGAGTAAGTAGTGATAGAAACACCTAATGGGCATGTGAAGCAGGTAAGGGGGATGCTAGTGCAGCTGGCTGTGATTGCGGAGAAGACCAAGCCACCTCAGGCAGACCCACCCCACTCCCTGCTTTCCCAGCCATGTGTCAGAAGATGGGAGGGAGCTTCTCCCGGGAAGAAGGGTTCCAGCTGCTGTGCTTGGCCTTCCGAGGGGCCAGGGGTGCTTCTGCCTCACTCACCATGTCAGCGTAGATCTCATCAGCCAAGATGGGGACACACTGCCTGGAGGCAACTAAGAGAGACAGACAGAAAGAAATCTAGTCAGCCCCCTGACTCTGTTTCCTTCTTTCTTCCCCAGAGCAAGGCCTGGGATAAACACACACACACACACACACACACACACACACACACACACGGTGGGGGATCCTCACCTGCCAGGATCTTCTGGAGGTGGCTTTTGCTGAAAACGGAGCCACAGGGGTTAGATGGGTTGTTCACAATCAAGCAAGCTGTCTTGTCATCCACCAGCGACTCCATTTGCTTCAGGTCAATTTCCCATGATTTCTCTGGCTGCAGGGAGAAGAAAAGGGAGGAAGAGGTGAGGAATGCCCCCACTTCAGGACCTCAGCCTGGTACCCATGAACCAGGCTTCCTGCCAGGGTCAGGGTGGGCCGGAGGTCCTGGGCAGGTGAAAAGGGATGGTGGTTGGAGCAACTGTCGACTGGTCAGGATACTGACCCCCCTTTTCTCTTCCAAGAGCCCTGCAACACCTCCCAGCCTGGGTTTGGGCCCAGTCTAAAGAAGGGGAGATGGAGAACAGGTCCCCAGGGCTTGAACCCACGTCAACAGGCAGCCCTTCTTTATAGCTGAGCTCTGTGGAGAGGCAGGCAGAGCCCTGCAAGGGAGCTCCTGCTTGTCTTCCTGCTTGTGCCATGCCTCTCTGCTGCGCCACCTCCTGCCCCAGCTTACCAAGAGGTTGTAGAATTTGACCTCGATGCCCAGGGACTGAGCCAGGGTTTTGTAGAGGGAGAAACCAGGCCGTGGCACCAGGATGTTCTGCCCGGGGTTGGCCAACACAGCCAGGGCCAGCTCAATGGCCTGACTGCAGCCGCTTGTCAGGATCACGTCCTGCAAAGGAAGAGGGAGCAGAGCAGGCAGCCGTGAGCCTGGTGGGTAGCAACCACCAGAAAAGACTAGCCCAGAAGAAGCACAGAAGGGGAGGGAAAGGTTTCTTCACTGGCTCTTTCTGGAAATTCCTGGCCAGGAGCCTGGAATGAAGGGGGGGGGGGTCCCTGCTAGCATACAGAAGGTCCCAGGTTGAATCCCCAATGGCTCAACTTAGGCTGGGAGAGACTCTCTGCCTGAAACCCTGGAGAGACAATGTTGCCTGTCAATGTGAACAATACCAAGCTAGGTGGACCAGTTGTCTGACTCAGTATAAAGCAGCTTCCTGGGTTCCTAATAAAGATTCCAGGCCCAGGATCCTATCTGGGCAAGCTCCAGTTCCAGTACAGTGAGTTGTGGAGGTGCTGGCCAGGGTTTGCAAAAGCTAATTTTCTCAGCATCAAGGTCAGATGGCAATGCATGCAGCAGTCAGGGTCAGTTACCTGGGCTTCCAAGGGGGCTTCTGGGCAGGTGTAGTAGCTTGCGACCACTTCCCGGCAAGACAAGTAACCTGTGTAGAGGATTCCCAGAAGAGTTGGCATGTTAGACTTTTGCAGCAAAAGCAAAATAGGGGCTGCATACATTGAAAGCATCTCCCAAGACTTACCTACTGAGGGGGCATAGCCATTATACTGCCCAGAATCCAGGGCCTCCTTCATCGCTTGGATGACCTCATCATCTGGTGGGAGGTTCCCAAACACAGTTGGGTCCCCTGTAGGGAAACATGAGGGGAATCCATGTCACTTGAGGGTGGGGCATTGGCAGGAGCCCCCACCTCGTGGTCCCTCCATAGCCCACCTGCTCACCTATGGAGAGAGAGATCAGGGGCTTCTGGTGGTTGGGCTCCACCTTCATGCTGTCCACAATGGCTCGGATGGGGTTGAAGGTCCTCTTGGACATTTCGGAAGCCCTGACGGCCCAGTGGGCCTTGCGGTTTTTCCCCTTGCCCAGAGAAGGGCCCTTCCCGCCATTGAGGCTGACATGGACATCGAGGATGGAGGGCGGGGACGTCTTGCCATTCACGTGGATCAGGTAGGATTCCATCGCTGGAAAGGAAGTGCAAAGAGCAGGTGGGCCGACATCCATGATTACACAATCCTCTCTTCAAGGCTGCTGTCTGTTCAAGGCCACTGCCATGGCAGAAATGGAGACATGGGCGCAGCCAAGGGGCAGCGGTGGGGGGAGCTGCCCCCCCCCGATAAAGTAAAACAATAGAAATACTTAACTGACCAATCATGTCGATTCTGCCCCTCCCCAACAAAAATCCAAGCTACGTCCATGGGTGGAAGCACCAGTCCTGAGCAGGCAGCTCTTAGTGCAGGAGGAGCCAAGTCAGCTGCCACATCCCCCTAGCAGGACCCTGATCAAGCCTCACAGCAGGGAAGCTGGTAAAAGGGGGTGGAGGTGTGCGGGGAGTGGGGCAAGAACTGCAGTTGGGCTGGAGGCCAACTTGGATGAGGGAAATGTGTTTTCCCTCTATGCCCTCCTTCCCACAGAGGTAGGGACAGCATGTACTTGGCATGTGAATGACAAGACACCACTGTGTGTGTGTGTGTGTGTGTGTGTGTGTGTGTGTGTGTGTGTTGGGCAGGCTGTGACCAAGTTCTCTTTCAAAATATATTTGTCTAGTTGTGCCTAAGTGCTGGGGGTCGGAGGACACCCCCATTCTTCACTTTGGAGTTCATCTCCAGTATAAATTCACTGGGTGACCTCAGGGAAGCCATTCTCTCCTGACCTACCTTTCAGGGTTGCTGTTAGGATGAGTGAGAGAGTATTGTTGAAGCACTGTTAGAACTCAAAAAGGGGTGTATAAATGAATTTTGGTCTACTATGAAAAATCTTGTCAAGTGTTTTAGGCTGTTTGTCTTTAAGCCATGATTTTTTAAAAAGTCAAATTGATTAATTATAGAAACAGATTTAAGAACAAAAGGGAGTAATTTGTCAAGGATTTCAAATGCCATTTGAGAAGCCCAAACAGTGTCATCGGAACCTGAGAATCACCACCAAGGGATCTTATGGGCAAGATCCAAGGGCTGAGTCAGCCACTGTCCTTGTAAAACACTGAGGGAAAACCCAGCAAACATTGGACCAGGAGAGAAAGAAGGGAAGGAGCCCTGCACTTGCCTTGGGAGAAATATGACTTGCATTGCCCCCTTCCCTCCCTCTGTCCCCCTGTCTCGCTCCAAAGAATCTGGCACAGCTGGAGAGAGCTGAGAAGGCAAAGCTGGTGGGATGTGGCAAAGGAAGCAGCAAGGTGAGTGAGAGGCAGCTGGTGGCTCCCTGGGCAAGAAGGGCACATGAGAGCCAGGGGCACAACTAAGAAGTCTCCAGTACCAGCTGCAAAAGGCCAAGGAACCTCTTCACATTGGCTGAAAAGTCATTTCCTCTCTGTACTCCCAGAATAAAACAATAATCATAATATGGCAGTAAATTTGATTGCAGGTGTGGTGCCACCTGCCTCCCAAGATAAAGCCAGCCTGCACCCTCCACCCCGAGCCACCTCAAGTCCTGGCTCCTCTTGGAGCAAGCTACACAGACGTCAAAACCACTCTCCACAGACGCCAGAATTCCTCGGTTCCTTGTTCCAGAGCCTCCGCTGGCCCAAGAGGCCAGGCCAGTCCCTTTGCAATTGTCCACCTCCAGGTTCTCTGTTGTGTCTGCTCAGGTCACTCCTGGTCTCCGGAGGGTGTACATGCTGGGACAGGGGTGTCCCAGGAAAAGCACCTGAGTTCTGCCTCCGCCACTTTGTTGCAGCCCTTCATGCGGTGCTTGTTCCCCGCAGAGGACTCCATCCCAGGGACCGTGGACACCAGCTCAGACCCCGTCAGGCTTACAGGTGGCACCTCAAGGAGCCTCTTACCTATGTGGCAGCAGCTGCAGCTTTGTGTGGTGGCAAAGGTGGGCGAACGAGGCACCTCTGGTGAACCTGGCAGGCCGCTCTACCTGCTCTGGAGCTGCTGAATGGGGAGACCAGAGCCTTCCCTGGGCCCTTTTATGTGGGATAGGCGGGCAGGAGCACAACAGGGCCCCACTGCAGATTCCCAGCCAAGAACTGGGTGTCAGCTTGGAGACCTTTAATGATTGGCTGATAGGGAGGGCTGCACTCCCCCCCCCAATCAGGACACACAGACACACCAGCTCAGTAATAGTCTAGCTCCAAACATCTGGAGCAAACACTGCCTGAATGTTAACCCTTCGACTGCCATCTACACCCCCACAACTCCCTGATCCCGTTTGTGAAGTGCGAGCACAAAATTGGGGTAGGGCCCCTCCCAGTCTGGCCTTGGCAGGTCAGGTGAGTATGCCACCCCTCCAGTACCAGGGGCAGCCAGATTGCAACCCTCATTGCTGGAGAATATTGGGCCTGCAGAGGCTGGGTGCCCACAGTGGAGAGGGGTGTGTTAATTTCCTCAGTGCCTCAGTGGTCCAAGGCTTAGCCTGGCAGTCTTGGCCTGATGCAATCAGCTGCATTCATCCCATCATCTCCAGCTCCACGTTGCAAAGCACTAATGAGTCCCAAATGTTCCCCCCCACCCACATCCACGCACGCAAGCAAGCGAAGAGGAGGTGTCCCGATAGCAACAACAGTCCTACCGCCCTCCTCCAACCACAGGCAGCCAGCCCCACCACACCCCCAGCAGCTGAAGATCAAAGGATACCTGCCTGACGGGACCCCATTAATCTCCAGCAAAGAGGCAGATCTCATTTCTGGAGGGGTGGTGGAGAGCTAGCCTAAGCAGCTAATGGATGTGTATCTACCTCGGGCCTAGAGGGAGAGAAAGAAATTGGTAGCTTCTGAACAGCCTGGCTCAGAAAGCACCCATGAGCAAACAATGCCCACCAGTCAGTATAGCTGGTCAAGGTATAGTCGCTGGCATTGCAAGGCACCCTTAATTACAGGCTTTGCCTTCTCTGGCTGGCACCAATAGTGTTTCTGTGCCAAGGAGCCCCCCTCCCAGCTTTGCAAGTGGCACAAGGTCTCTTCCACAGCCAGAACAACACTGAGGGCAGAGAACAGGATGACTGGCAGTGCCAGGTCAACACCTGTCCCTCAAGGCCAATTCTAGGGCCCCATCAGGCTCACCCTCAAGCGTCAGGCTCCGTGACCCCTTTCCCCATTGCCCGCCCTGAAGCGTTGCTGGTGCCAAGATGATCTGCCTAGTTCTGCAGGCTGTAGCTGCAGCGGAGCGTGGCTGGCCTTGAGACATTTCTCCCCCACCATAATGTGCCTGGCAAGGCACCCTGTCTCCCTCCCTCCCTCCCTCCCAGTTGATGCAAGCAATGACTCTGCCTGTCACCTTGCAAGGTTCAGTCGACAGGAGCCCTTTGGTTCAACTTTGCATCAACTGATAGCCTGAGTTACGTAAGGCTGGCAGTCTGCAGGCGGGAGGGAGGACTGCTAAACATTTGGGACCTAACAAGTGCTGCCCAAGAAGCCTCCAGAAAGTGCTCCCCTCAGAAAGGCTGGGCGGCAGGCATGCTATGGGGGTAACACCACCTGAAACCTCTTTTGTGGGGCAGAATCCCTGGACAGAGCACAGAGAATGGTGAGGGGTCTATTTAGCACCGTGGGAGAAAGATTCCCCGCAATGCACACAGAATGCATCAGCAGCTCTTCCAGTAACCCATCCCAGATGCTCTCCTTTCCTTCGGCCCCAGAAGTGCAAAGCCAGCAGCAGACTCTCTGGCACCTTCCTACCCAGGCTCCATCCTCCATCCAGTCTCCTCCATCCTCGGAGTTTTTTTTTACGCACAGCACAGCCAGCAGCATCCACAAACTCTCCCCTTCCCCTTCTGCCTACCAGGAAGGTACCTACAGCTTGGCAGGGGCCCTGGTGATGCTGCTGCAGGAAGCAGAAGTTGGGTAAGTGGGTGTGGCCCGTGCTGCCTCTCTGCTCTTGAAGGGGCAAATGGGCTCTTTGCAAGGTCTACCTTGTGGAATTCCCCCCGCCCCATCAGGCTTTCAGTCACCACAGCATCCTCTGACTGTTTCGTTCACTTTCTGGGGGTTTGCCTCCATCACCTCCTTCCTCCCCAAACATGAGGACTAGCTCTAGGGAGGTTCCTGCTTGCAGACCCAACAGCAGCATCTCCAGCCTTTTGTTTATCAAGAGATGCCACTTCATAGACTAGGGAGGGAGGTGGGGGGGTCCCCCATTCCTCCTCTCTCCCCTTTGCAGTGCTTGGGTTTCACTCTCTTTTAGCTGGATTTAACTCCCTCCTCTATTTGCCGTCAAGCTGCACCAGTAAGAGACCTTATTTCTATCCAGCACCAAAGATCTGCACAGGGCCCCCCATGGAGGACAATGAACTCTGAGCCTTGATGGGTGGGGAAGGTTAACATGACTTGTGTTATGAGACTCTCCACAGCAAGCCGTTGTGCAATGGGAAGGGAGGGGAAAGGAAGGCAGCAGGAACCACTTTCTCCCATTTGTGGAGAGCTTTCACCCCCCCCTCCTGCCCCCCCCCTCCTTTGAAGCCAAGTCAATATTGGCTAATTTCATCACCAATGTTTGGTTAGTGACTTCACATTCTCATCCTCTTGCATGGCCTGTTGTGTAGCGGCCTCTGCCCTCTTCACCTCCATGGCCTTGGAGCAGCCAGGTGCCAAGCAAACAACAGGAAGGCTCTCGGATGACTTCAAGGGGCGTCTTTTCACATATGTCACCCACTTTTTCAGGTGTCATTCTTACGCAATTGCCAGGAACAGGGCAGGCACCAACCACCTCAGGTTCCCAGCCACTCCTCTGGCTCCACACAGCATAGCAAAAACAATTGTATTCCACATAGTCAGGGATAAAACCACACAGCCGGTTGCTTGGGTGCAGCTAAACACATTCCTTGAATTAGGCACACTGTGTGTATAATTTTGAAAACACAAATTTCCCATGTCGCAGCAGAGACGTCAGACTGAGGGATGTGTACTTTCCTCAGACACTCACAAGCTGTTGGCAGAGAGCGGGGAGGACGGTGCTCCACTGAACTTCGTTCTGGACTCTTCTTTCTGCTGTGGTCCCTGTGACTCTTGTTTGGATTCCTTCTCCCCAGTTTACATAACTGCAACTCTGCTCTGCTCGATATAACAGTCCATAGTGAGTTTCCACTGGCTGGAAATTGTTTCTAATGTGGATGGTGTATCTGGATCCTCATTAAAACAATCTGCATTTCAGAGGCTTGTTCCCCACATAGCCAAAATATTTCCCTCAGAACTTTATGCAAAAACCAGGACAACTGGGTGTCATTATCATGGTTAAAGGACCGCTTCTGAAAGTTTTGCCCATCAATTCCTTGACTGACCTATCTCCCAAAACTTTGAAGGCAGAGAACCACCACCACCCCCGACACTGGAATACAGATCCTCTGTCAGAATGGACCACCCTCATATTAGATTGTCCATATTTCCTTTCTTCTTTTTTCAAGTTTAGGAATGGCTAGTTGATGGAAATTTCCTCTCACGGTATGCAATTGCAGGAAGAAGAAGAAGAGTGTGGATTTGATATCCCACTTTATCACTACCCGAAGGAGTCTCAAAACGGCTAACGTTCTCCTTTCCCTTCCTCCACCACAACAAACACTCTGTGAGGTGAGTGGGGCTGAGAAACTTCAAAGTGTGACTAGCCCAAGATCATCCAGCAGCTGCATGTGGAGGAGCGGAGATGCAAACCCAGTTCACCAGATTACGAGTCTACCGCTCTTAACTACTACACCACACTGGCTCATGCTGTTGATTGCAGAACAGCCAAGTGTCATTGCAGCTCTTCAATGCTACTAATCAGAAACTTCCTTCTTGCAGGATCTGCCTCTTATGCTTCCCATTTAGGACATTTGGATCATTAGTGATTAATTTTCTCTTAATTACCATTTGGTATCGCTTCAGCTCCATATAGGTACCAAAGGCTGATCCAGTTGCCATTTTATTTATTTTAATACATTTACACATTAACTTTACAAAAGCTAGCAAACAATAAAATATTTTTAAAGGAGCATTTAGTTTAAACCAGTCACCACTAAATACAGTAAAGCAGCAGCAACTACATTACTAACTCACATAGAAAGTCAATAAAAGTCCAAACAAAACAAGAAATGTTTTCAAGAGCCACTTAATGGTAATGACTGAAGAGGCCCCCTGTATGACGGCGTCATATGTTGAACTGACAACATCATAGTAGGTAAACATCAGCAAGAATGCCTGAAGCCAATTCCAGACAGGTATTGGGAGAGGAACCCGAAACAGAATGAAAAGTGCAGATTTGCCATGTCAGAAATTAAATCCTGAGGACATAGGTTAACCAAAGATGGCCTAATACCTGATGCAACTAAAATCAAAGCCAGCATTGGAATGCCTGGTCCAAAGAATAAGGTTGATGTACAAAGATTTCTAGGAATGGCCAGGATCTAGCAAAGTTTATTCCAGACATGACAACAGCAATCACAACAGCACAGAAAGAGTTATTGGCTCATGACGCTGCATTTCACTGGATGCCAAACAACAAAGGAACATTCAGGCAGTTCAAGGGGCTGCTAGAAAAAGCAAAGTGCCATGATTTGAAAGAACCAGCAACAGGGATCCTTCTGTGTTGCTGCAGCTGAAAGCCTTGTCTTTTGTACCTGCTCCCCTCCCCAAGCACCAGCAACCACCTTACAGGACTGCACTCAAACATTTGGCTATTAGATGAAGCATCCACTGCTATTTCATCACCAAAAATGGTAAGTCTGGGGGTGCAAACAAATACAAAAAAAGGAATACCTAATGCTAGAGCAAAAAACACCAGCAAAAATCACAGCAAGGAGAACAAAATGAAACAGGTGTTCTAAGCAAGTACCCAATGAAAGAGCAATATTTTCACTCGTCATTGGAACATGGGAAGCTGCCTGAGAGTCAGACCATTGGTCTATCTAGCTCAATACTGCCTGCAGCTACTGGCAGCAATGGCTCACCAAGTTTCAGGCAGGGAGGTTCTCTCCTACCCCTACCTGGCGATGCTGTAAGGCAGGCTTCCTCAACCTCGGCCCTCCAGATGTTTTTGGCCTACAACTCCCATGATCCCTAGCTAGCAGGACCAGTAGTCAGAGATGATGGGAATTATAGTCTCAAAACATCTGGAGGGCCAAGGTTGAGGAAGCCTGCAGTAAGGGATTGAACTTGGGACATTCTACATGCAAAGCAGATGAAAGAAGTTGGGGTCATGTTGGTGGTAGCTGAATTCCCAGGAAGTGTGTTCCTGAACTTAATAGCCACTACCAAGCAGGTCTTTCTTACATGACCTTCCATCACCTTGAATGAATCTAAGTTAGTTATGACCATTAGCTTCAGTGGGTCTGCTCAGAGTGGAACTAGCATCAAATAGCAACCATTATTTTTGTGCCTTCCTTACTTGCCCTGCAACCTTATAATACCAATAAATAAATACATAAAAAACAGATGGAAAAATATGATAGAAGCTGATGGACTCAAAGGAAGCTGATGTTGTTACAATAACATTGTGCTAATTGCTTATCTCAAAATCAAAACTTGTGGAATTTCAGAAAGTTCTGCAGATTCTAGGAAGTGTTGTTATGTGCAACCCAATCTCCAAGCGGCAAAGTTTCAGGGGTCCCAACACATACCATGGGTTTTGTTTCTTTGGAATGAAGGCTGCTGTGCAAAGGCTTATGGTGTCTTTGGGATACACAATTTATTTGTATGTATGTGCAGGCAGAGCATAAGGCAGAAGGACTCTAAGCATAAACACTCCCAACAGCTCTTGTTCCCCCATTAGGTTTATAGTGTCTGTAGAGATAAATTAAGTCTCTCTCTCTCCACCCCAGTTCCATGGCAAGATTGGCAGGCTTACTGCCCCTTTCATGAACATGCACCTTACTGGCCCCACCTCACACTAGGGCAGGTCATGGAAATCTAAGAAGATGCCCTTTAAACAGGCTGACTGCTGCCCTCCCTTCACCTGCTTGCTACTGAAAGAGTCAGCCAACTTCACATGAAAGGACACTAAAGTGAAAGGAACCATGACTAATTAGGAGAGCATTCTGCTATAAACATGTTTGCTGATGTTTTAATGATTTTGCTCAGCCTACAGGAAGTAATGTTAAAGTGAAACATTCCATTCACGGTGGCTGAAAATGCTGCTTGTTACAACAAACAAGAACTGATGTATCTTAAGAACCCACAGAATGAACAAAAGTATTTTCAGAGGTTGTATAATCGAACACAGAAGTCAATACTAGACACCCCCCCCATCCCCGTGCACAATGCACTCACAACATTTTGTGACAATCTTGGCAGAGCTGGGAAGGGGCTTATTTGAATGCAAGAGAATATTTTATTTCATAAAGAGTTATGGAAAATGTAATGATAGGAAATGGGAATGTGTCTGTTAAGTGGCAGCCTGGAGGAATGAGTGTGGGGGGCACCATCTGAGAATGGAAACCAAGGGCAGCCAACGCTTCCCAGAGAGTACAATCTGAGCAGGAGTTGCACAAATCATGTTTGTTTTATGCTTCAGTATCATTCAAGTTTGGAACAGCAAATCTTGCAGGGAGCTTCCCACAATGACATTGCTACAAATATGTCCTGACATCCCTGCCACGTGGCACTGCTGCCCAGTCTCCTCCCACTTCCTAAAATCAGATGCAAGGATGCCATCTATGTGGCACACAAGTTCCTTCTGGCTTTGTCTTTTCAGATCCAGATAACCGCAAAATACCCTGTGCTTTGGTTATACCGGTTTCCACCTTCCCTCTTACAGTTTCATGGAAAATCCCAGCAGCAATCCCTAGCAAGGCCCAGAGGGAGGGACAACACAGCTTTGTTTGTCCAGAGCACGTGACTCATAACTTTGGCTCCAGGCTGCCCTGAGGGTCCAACTAAAGTATCTCTTTCTTGTTCAAAGCCATAGGCCACCACAATTCAATACAAAAATGGTAATATAGAATACATGTGAAAATGCAGGTTTCTTAACATACAGTATTGCATAAAAACACCTCGTGCTTAATTTAAGTACAACTTCTCTCAGAAGCAAAGGGGACATGTACCCTCCATATAAACTTGTGCCTATACACTACAAACACAACACAGCAAAAGCACATCCCATTCACACACAGCCCCCTCCTTTTCTCTGGCTTTTAATTTTCTAGCAGTCAGAGTACATTTTGCAACCTAGATGGTAATCAATACACCAATGCCAGCTAGCAATATACACATCTGTAGGGGAGTGGGGTGGTGATGGTGTTCCAACAGGATACCAGTAATTATTTTATCACAAATTTATTTTACAAAATTATTTTATCACAAATTTTATCACAAAATTATTTTAGCTCTTAAAATAAATTTAGCTCTTAAATGAAGGAGCTCTTAAATGAAGGAGTTTAGCTCTTAAATGAAGGAGTTTGTCAGGCTGGGGGTCCCAATCCAAAACATGACCATGGTGTCAGGGTAGAGCAGCTTTATCTGTCTGCTCCCTGCTATGGTTCCAATTTGGATTCAGGCCTTGGAAGTTCCCCTACCCAAACACAGGCATGCAGACTGCTGGCTTGAGCATGTGTGTATGCAAATACACCATCTTAATCAAGTCTATACAGGAGACAAAATGGTTAAAGCCCCATATTCCCCACCCGCCCACAAATCCAGGTGGGGCTGGCTGAGGCCAGAGTGAGGTTGGTAGGGTTCCACTCCATTCACCCTAATGGAGCAGCCTCCACCATTCCACTTGGACCTTCTCATTGTGCAAAGCAGAAGTTCTGCCTCTAGAAATGCTGCTTAAAGTACTTCGGTCCCACAAGTCTCCAAGAGATACCTAGATGGACAAAATGCCCCTGAGCAGAAATACAAAGAGCATTTCTTAAGACACTGAATCAGTGACCACAAATTGCTATGGAGGAGGCCTCCATAAAATGCCAGTACCCAAAATCTAGTACCCAAATGCAAAAAAAAAAAAAACCCCTCTTTCTCCCTCATCAAAATAATTCAATGAAGGATTCAGAGCTAAGGGAGAAGTGTATCAGAGCCAAACCTTGCCAGCTTCACCTGAAGTGACACCATCTGGCTAGAAAAATGCAATTGGGGGGAGGGGGAGGCAGAAGCACTGGCTGGCAACTAGGTTAGCATTTCCCCAAAGCCCTCAGAACCCAGATACCAATGGCCAACTCACACACCCCTGAGCCCATGCTTGCCTCACCCTCACCATGAAGGCATCATGGAACTTCAGGCCATGGAGAGGAGGCAGGCCTTTGGCATGACAACCACTTGAAATATAAAGAAGACAGTAAGTGAAAGGTTCCTCCCATCAAGCCATAGTGGCACAATGCTCTCTGCTCTTGCCTGCCCTTGAGAAACAAGGTGCCTTCAGCCAAGATAGTGGTACCTGGGGATGAGAATCTCTTGGGAGAGCCTCTGGTTGAAATTCCAGCTGGAAAGCAGAGGAGGAAGGTGGTGGAGGTGGCAGCGAGGTGGAGGAGAGAACGCAGAAAAGGTCTCCTCCTTGGATGAGCTTCAGTTGCTTTCTAGAGTTTGGCCCAGCTGCATTTGGTGAGAACCCCTGGGATACAAAGACTAATTTTTTCTAAAACCAGCTTCTGAAATCATGGGACACAGTTATATTGCCCAGATTAGCAAGTTATGTTTGTGTAAGAGAAGACAGAGAGAAAGTAAATCCCTTCCCCTTGTTACTTTTGGGTAGAGCAAATGAGCAATTGTTCCACGCTCAAAATAATGAAGGTACCAAAAGTAATTGCATTTTTTGCAGACAGACAGCCTAAACAGGGTCATAAATGAAGTCATGGGGGAGAAGAAGTCTAGCAACTGCAACTACCCATGAGCACTGAATTAAGCCTCCATGCCCAGAGGCCAAATCTGAGCTGCTGCAGGTGGGCAACATCCTGATCCTGCTTGTGGGACTCTCAGTGATGTCTGATTAGAAACAGGATGTTGGGCAAGAGGGGCTCAACTTGGCCTGATCCACTTGCTGGCCTTCTCTGGTGTCAGGATGGACTCTAACTCCTATCAGCTTCCTCTGGCCAGCATGGCTGATGGTGACAGGGATTTTGTGGTGGGCTGTAGGTTCCTCATCCCTGCCTCCTGCTTTCAGCTGAACAGGTGAGTGAATGAATGAATACCATCAGAACAGAGGATCATCTAGCCTCTACTTTAGCTGGCAGCAGCCATGCCCTTCCCATGGGCTTAGGCTCTTTTTGTACTCCTGCTCAACTGGATGTGCAGAGGGTGAGCCACAGATGGACAAGCACTGAGTGGCAGTGGTTCTATTCCTTCCTGTCCTGTGGTTTCTGTGCAGTCCCACAAGAATGAGGAAGGGCTGCACCGAGTCCATTTCTGCACCCCCTGATGCTCAGAATCAACACAAAGCCAGTGAGGGAGACCATCCAAGGCTGCAAAGGGCAGTGCCATCATCAGGGTGCTGAGAAGGACCTCCAGTTCTCTCCTTTCCCTCTAATTCTGGATTGTTACCAGAGTCAGGTATGGCCAAGAATGCCAAGAGACCGCTGCTTAGTGGGGCAATGGGCGAGAAGCCGAGTAGGGCGGGGGAGGGAGGGGCGCACCTATGGCGGAGAAGCCTTGGCGCCCTTGGACATCTTTTCCCGCTCCATCAAAAAAAAAAAAAAGCCATCTTGTGGTGTGACCAGGAAGGCCAGCGGCCACCAGGACCACCGAACATCGGGCCTGGACGGGCAGCAATAGCGGTTTGTCCAGGGACTGCCTTGGGCCTTTCCAGACCCGCCCTGACTTCCTCGACGGCTGCTGGAGAAGCGCCCCTCGGCAAGCGCCGGCAGCGACGAGCCCCCTCTGTCGGGCGGCGGCTCCTAGGCGAGATGGACACCTGCCTCCCACCTACACCAACCCCGGCCAATCTCCGCCCAGGAGGCGGCGCCGCCGCGCTCACCTGGGACGCCCCACCCAGACCTCCCTGCGCGCCACCAGGCTACGAGCCATGGCGGACGCCGGGAGGAGACCCGGGAAGCCGGGGGACTGGCGTCAGGACCGGCCGGCGGTGGTGGCGGTAGGAGAGCAGCCGTGGCCGTGGCGGCAGCAGCACCAGCAGCAGCACCGCCCCCCTCCCTCCCGAGGCACCACACTGGCCTCTTTGGACGCCCCTGCCGAGGCCCGAGGCGGAGGCGGCCTTCTGGACAAAGCGCTATGTCGCGCCCTGTGCACGGCCAGAGGTGAGGGCCCGGGCCGGGATAGATGTCCCTACTGGCCCGCGATGGGGTGGGTCAGGGCGGTACGATGTCGACGACACGCCCCCTTCCCTCGTGGGATGAGGAGCCCGGGCTGCGATGGGGGTGGGTTGCGTTTGTGGCTCCTCCTCCTCCCCCGCTGCTGGTGAGCACGGTGTCGGCGAGGCCACTGGCAGCTTCCCTGATGGGGCGGGCAAAAGGGCTGTTGCCTCGCGGGGACGGGGTGCTTGCCAGCCAGACGCTGCCATCCCCCTCTTCGCAGGCTGCCCAAAAGTCGCGAGGGGCAGGCCTGTGGCCCCACAGCTTGCTGGCAAGGGGGGCAGTGAGTGAGTGCTGCTCAGCCGTCAAGCAGATGGGCAAGTCCCCCCCTCCCGTCTTGTCTGGCAGGGCCCACTCCAGCCGCTTGGCTTGCGCTGCTGGCCACTCACGTCCTTTCCCTACCTGGACTGAACCACTTTGCTCTTTCACAAGCCTCAGGCCTCTGTGGTCAGCACAAGCTCCCTCCAGGGAGTAGGGTGGCACCCACGAGGCTGCCAGGTCACCCCAGTTTCCTCCCAGCCTAAAACAGGGGTGAATAAGCTTTTTCAGCCCAAGGGCCATATTCCATTCTAGTCAACTTTGCAGGGGCCATATGGCCAGTGTGGGTGGGGCAACAAATGTTAATTTATTCACACATCCCTCTCTCCCTGTGTCTCCACCAGGGGAGCAAGATAGGGGCATTCTTGCAGCAGGTAAAACACTGCAGGGGCGTGAGGTGAGGCTTGCATGGGGTATGGCCTGGGGAAGTCCCAAAAGGCATGTAGAGGAACCCAGGAAACCATATTTGATGCCTGGGGTTCCCTATCCGTGGCCTAAAACTAAGGGTGAAACATGAGGGGAGCTCTGAGGTCACTAACCTCAGGTCTTTCAATGTGGCGTTGGGGCAGAAGATGCCCTGGTAGAAACAGGGAAGGAAGGATAGTCGCTGCCTGCTCAGATATGCTCCCTTAACCCCAGTAAGATTTGGGATCCAATCTACCCACAAAGCTGACCTCTATGAGTGGACCTGGAGGGGCCAAGTGCCTTCCCCGTTTCTCCATGTTCCACACAGGCTGAGGGCCCCACAGCACTAGAGAAATGGCACTAATAGCACCCCCTCTGCCCTTGCTTCTTCTTAGCCTGCTGCCAACAGCTCCAGCTCCTCCTCTGCATGCTGATTGTCATCTGCAGCTCAGTCTCCTACAATTCGACAGGTGGCTACACTGGTCTTTTCAGTCTGGGGAGCATTTACTACTACCAATACGGCGGGGCCTACAGTGGCCTCAGTGGAGCTGACGGGGAGAAGGCACAGCAGTTGGATGCCCAGTTCCACCAACTCAAGGTGCCACCGGCCCAGGTGGCCATGGCAGTTGGAGGGGCGCTGATGGCCTTTGCCTGCTTCCAGATTGTGGCTAGTCTCTTCCGGGTGCCCTGGCATTGCCCAGCCTGGCTGATAGCGGAGGCCATTCTGGATGTGGCCATTGCAATTGGTCTTGTGCCAGCTTTGTACTTCTACTACCATCGCCTTCATGAGATCTATGCCTCCTCTCTGTGCAAAGAGCGAGAGAACCTCTACCAGAGCAAAGGCTACAGGGGCTTTGGCTGCAGTTTGCATGGAGCAGAGATCGCTGTGGGCTTCTTTGCTGGGGCAGCCATTGTGGCCTTCGCTGTTGCCGTTGTGTTGGCTGTCCGTGGCTTCAAGATTGTCCGGACCCTCCAAGCAAAACCATCATCACACAGCTATGAGCCCTAGCTTGGCCTCTGCTGCCTGAGTTGAAGGAAGAGCAGGATGGAGCAGCATATTAAGCCAAGCTAAGCAGTGCCTTTGAACCATGTACAGTGGTGGCAGTGATCACTTTCTGTCTAAACCCTACCTTCACAGTTTTGTAAACATTCTCCAAGCTCCTCTTTCTTTCCCATCACACATACCGATGCAAAGTCTAGCAAGACTACTCCCTTAATATAGAACGTCACCTGTAATGGCAAGAAGACCAACTTGGTCTCATCACCAACCAGCACGTGCTTTCTTCCCTCTGCATTCCTTTTTCCTTTCAGATCATGCCTTTAGAGTGAGAGCGTTGACCAGAGACTTTCAATATATGCCTTGGGGCAAAGTGCCATCTTGTTGGTACCCCCAGAAAAAACTCGAGTCCTCTTATAGAAAGCAAAATCTGTGTCTTTTTCCACCCACCCCTTCTTACAATGCCAGAGAAAACGTTTTTCATTCCTTCTTCCATTCACCTCATTGAACTGCTTCCTTGATGAGGAAGTTACACATTTGCCTTGAAGGCAAATGCTTCTACTAGATGTTCTGTGCAGTCTTGTTTCAAATTGTTTTCATTATGGAATATAGTACTTTTGTACAACAATAAAATCACTACCTTGGTAATTCACTTTAAATGTGTATGTCAAAAGACACTAGAGATCTTGGACTTCCTTGCTTTGGGTTTACTGCATTTTACTGCCTCAATGTAGAGAAACATCTCCCCCCCCCCTCTCTCACACACAAAAAACACCTGACAGTGATGTGCAGTGATGAGGCGGAATAGGGAACTCATTCTCCAAGCAAAAGCCAGCTCACTTCCAAACTGCAACACCTTGGAACACCTACATTCCCTGAGGTCCTATTTAACTGAGCATTTAGCACTCTCTTCCTTGAAACTTTTTTGGCACATTACACCAACATTCTCAACAGCTTACAGAACGCTGTCTCCCAAAGCCTGGCAGTTACTGTGGTCCCCAAAGGACAATTTTGCATATCCAAAAACATTTGTCCAATAAAACTTTTTCTGTAGCTTAGTCCCACGCCCACCCCTCAGAAAGGAAGGCAAGATTTGAGAAACCTTTGAAGGAAGAGCTGGGAAACAGGGGCCCACCAAATGTAGTTCGCCCATCAGCCCCAGGCAACATGGCAAACGGTCAAGGATGATGATTCTAGTACAGCAACATCTGGAAGGCCATTGCTTTAATGTGACATTTTTTTGAGCAACACCCAACCCAGTAGGACTGCCACCCTCTGCTCTGCCTACTTTAAGGGCTAGAAAGCACAATTATTGTAGGGATTGTGTTATTCAACATATTTGTACCCTGCCTCCTGCAGGCATAGAGGTATCCTATACTCAATGTGCAACACCTCAAGTTAGACTGGGGTTTAGGTACCAGCCTGTGTTAACAAAAGCACAACATAGTTAAGTTATTCCACACAGGCTCTCCCTTCACAATAAGTCTCGACCTTCCACTGTGGGAAATGGAGGGAGAGGAAGATGGGCCACTGTGTAAAAAGATCCTTCAGTTGAGGGGTGTGGATGCCCAACTCCCAGCTCCTATCATCCTCAACACCTAGATGGCCACAGGTTCAATTGCCTCAGACAGCGTAGCCCATGATAAAAGCAGCTGTAGAGTTCACAGGTGGGTCATAACTCATTTCCAGCACAGTCATCAGAGCTCCTTACAAGGGAAGGAGATGGTGGAGTGGTTAAAGCAGTGGTTTTCAACCAGTGTGACATGGCACCGTGGGGTGCCTTGAATGATGGTAAGGGGTGCCATGGGCATCACTGGCCTTTGTCCCTCTTTCCTTCCCTCCCTCCTCTGATGCCCTCTTGCGTCTCTGCCTCCCAAAGCCGTGCACAGCTGTTTGTTGCAGCAGCTCCCCAGGTGAATGCTGCCTCTGGGGCTAGCTTGGGGGTGCTTCCCTGTGGGGCAGGGTGAGGCAGCACTTCTTTTTGGGGTGGGGGGGCAGCTCAGAGACCAGAGGTGGTAGCTGCAGATGCCCAGAGGACTCCCAAGGAGAGGGGAGAGGAGGGTGTTCAAAAAAAGGGTGAGAGGCTGCTAGCTCTGCAGGCAAGGGGTGACATAATTGGGCTTCTGAGCCCCACAGGGGTGCCACAGAAAGAAGGTAGTTGGTCAAAGGAGCCGTAGACCCACAAAGGTTGAAAACCTATGGGTTAAAGGGTTGGACTAGAATCTGGGCTGAAATCTCCACTACAACCATGACTTAACTTTGGACAGTCACTCCAAAGTCTTATCCTTTCCTTCAGAGTTGCTCTGAGGACATTGGGGAGGGGGTGACACCCTTCAGTACTACTTTGAGCTCCTTGCAGGAAAGGTGACCTTACTTCAACTCTGTGTCCCCTGAAGGGATACTTGTTTGTGCAAGGCGAAAGGACTTGCCAACCCCCAACTCCCAGCTCTGACCTGCCATCATTAGTTGCAGGGGGGGGGGGGTAAGGGAGGGGACAGAAGCCATCATCTTACAGGTTCAGATTGCAACAGGAAAAGAGTCCTCGGTGCTGCCATCTGCGTCTTGCCATACTCCCAACTCTGCTCATCCTATGAGGAAGAGGACGCTCAAACCAAATACATTTCTTAGTCTTCATGGATCCCCAAGGCTCTTTTTGCTGTGGTGGTGAAGAGCAGACTACTTCTGAATCTTGTTTGGACTCCACAAGCTCCACCTCCAGCAATCCAGCTGGTGAACTTTGCATAATAATTGTTGGCTGGAGAATCACAATAATCCCATTCCCCACTGCCCTGATTTCATCCTGTCTTCTGTGAGAGCACAAAGCCCCATTCCCCACTGCCTCAATTTCATCCTGTCCTTCATGAAAGCAGCATTGCCAGCTGGATGCACATCAAGTCTCACTGGGGGGTAGATAAGAGAGGCAGCTGACCACAGCTCCAGTCAACAGGACCTCAGCAGCGAATCATTTGCTAGGATAGTATATGTCTAGAGAACTTCTTGTGGCTCTCGAAAGTGCTTCTGCCTGGCTCCTCCTCTCCTGTCACGCAACCCAACAGCGGGTGCAGATACAGCTTCTGTTTCTGTAAGGCAAACAGGCTGGCAATGAGCTTTAGGAACTTTAGCCAATCATAGATGGGAACTCTAAAGTGTTTCCCCCTTCTTTGCTGCTCCTGGAATCCTACACATGCCCCCCTAACCCACTGACTTCTGCCCTAAAAACTTCTCTCTTAGGGAGTTGTCATACTTTGGAATCTTGGCCTTCAAAAACAGGAATGTCCTCTGCTCAACGTCTATGCAAGGAGCTGCAAAACCAGCTACTAAAAGCAGGAAAGGTCTCATTAAACCGCATGGTCTTTATTTTCAGTGCCAATATTACAGATACAACACAAACGTCCCAGGAGGAGAACGAATTCAAATGGAATCCAGGACTCTGACAGACTCAGGAAATGAAAAGGGCTGAGGGGGGAAAGCAGCTTTGCAGTGGAGTCTTGAGATGAGTCTTTCTGCAGGCAAATGGTGCCCCCCCTTTCCATCTTTAAGCAACACACATTTCCTTTCTACCCACCTACCACAGCTGACAGCCAAGGATCAGACAAGAGGAGTTCCAAGATTTGGGGTGGGGGCACGCTGAAGAGCGACTTGCTGGAGGGAGCAGCCAGTCTCATCCATCATGATGCTTTCTGAGAGGGAGGCACTGGCCAAAGAGGGTGTGGCGTTGCTGCCTCCACCACTGAATCCTCCAAAGCAGAGCTTCTGTCCAGAACAGCAGGTCCACCTATCCATCCCCTTCTCAGACTCAAGCCACTGCCCTCGGGGTGTGCAGTCAAGCGTAGAAAAGGCCCCCCATGTCAGGGAACTCCAAGGAGAAAGGGTCACCAGCATCCTTGGAATACATTTCCAACATGAACTCTGGATGAAAAGTGCCTGAAGGTGGTAACCCGGCTAGCAAGGAGCCGAAACAAAACTCGCTTCACTCACTCACTCGCCCACGCCCACCGGAGGAGAGAAGATGGCAGGCGGGGAGAAACAGTCGCACATGCCACAGTGCACCTCCCCTCCCCCCCTTCCAAAACAAGGGGAACGTGGCTTCTGTGGCAAGTGTGGCTCAGCAGCCAGGAGAGGAGAGAAGAGAGAGCGAGCCAGCAAGTGTCTTAAGAGATATGCTTCATCAAGGTGAGCAAGGCCAGTCCTCCTGCTCTGCAGCAGCCGCTGCTCTCGTCAGCTCCCCTGGCCATGGTGCAAGTGGGGGGATTTCTGGAGTCACAGCGCTCTGCCCAGCGTTCCTTCGGCCAACCAGGTGGGGTGAGGAGGGTGGGGCCAGAGCTCACTGCCAGGACTGAGTGGGAAAGTTGTTGACTTCTGCCAGGTCCTGCATTGCTGAGCCCTTGTGATTATATGTCAGCTTGATCCGCATGCGGAGCTGTTGCTACAAACGGGATGAAACAAGGAGAGATGAAGAAGATCTGGGCAGGAGGGGTGAGGGGATCACTCTTGCAGAAGCTGCAGTGGAACCACCTCAACTTCGTTCAGTTAAATGGGTGCCAAAAGGCACAGAGTTCATCCAGCAGGACTATGAAGCTAAAAGCACCACACAGCTGTTTAGATTCTGCCCCTGAAGGTTCAATGCCACCCCCACCCACCAAACAGAACAGCCACAACTAGAGGCCTTCAGAACCAATGCATGACCTGTACCATCAAGCACTCAGAGGCTGGGCACCACTCCCAGCCCAGCTGCTCCTTCAGCCTCCATGCTGAACATGGCAGTAGGTAACTCACATGCTCATTTGCTCACCTTCTGGGGGTTCAGGACTTTAATGACTTGTGTGATGGTCCCTGTGTTAAATGCTGGGATGACGCTGCTACTGGGAGACAGGAGCTGCAACTGGAATGTCTGGAGGGAGGCAAACAAAAGGAAGAAGGGGGCACACTTTCACCTGGTTTTTCTGCTGCAACTACTGCTGCTGCTTCAGGAGACAGGAGGCCCAAAGCTCCAAGTACAGTGAAAAATGATGCACAGCACCTAGCCCTCTGCCTCTCATCAGAATGTGCTCCCTTTTCTTGCCACAGCAAGACGCTTATGACCATATCAAAGGCAAAGGGCTGGTCCTAAGGGTCCATCTACAGTTTTGGAGCCAAGCCAGCCTCAGGAGCTTGGCAGTCTGCTTGGAAACACTGTCTGTCCCACTGCAGCTAGGAGGCCACCAAAGCAGATGCTCCTGCCCCAAAGACCAGCCTCACCTTTGGTACCGCAGCCTGGAAAACAAAGTCTGTCATGTCCAGCTCGGTGCTGTTGGAGGCCTGTATTGTGATCACGGTGACGCTGGGGTTGGTGTTTGAGCGTTCAAAGGCAAAGTCAATCTTCAATCCATTTTTGTTGTAGGCCGTGATTGGGGGAATGCCTGTGGAGATGCAGTACTGGTCAGAGTCCTGGAAGGTGCCCTCTCCAACTGGCCCTTACAAAGTCTATAGAACACATTCCCCGCCCACCTCAGCCGCTGCTCAAACAGCGAGGTTCTACAGTCCTACCAGCAGTTATGTCATTGAAGATGGGTTGCGAAGAAAGTCCGTCCAACAGAAATGGGGGTTGCGATATCTGTGGGGCAGGAGCTGGAGGTCCTACAGGATCAGTTATGAAAGAAAGGGCAGGGTTAGGCTGAAGTTCTTCAAGGCAAGGACCAGCGCTAGTGCCTCCAACAAATAAGAGATCTTGCCCAGTTTCTTCCCCACACCCTTGAATCTCACTTCCACATGTCCAGCACCTCACCTGTTGGGTTGAGATCCCCCAGGAGATCCAGCAGCTCCCCACCAGCAGAAGCTGGTTTGTTTGGAGGGGCTGTTGAAATGATGGGAGTGATGTCGTTACCTCCCAACAGGTCCAGCAAGTCGTTTGCCTGGTAGGAAACACCAAATCAGACTGTTAAAGGCACTTAGCCAAGGAAGCCATCTAGTCTCAAAACCTCCCTGAGCAACATTAGCTTCTGAAGGGGGCCAGCAGAGAAAGCTGCCTCCTGTTCCTGTGGGGGCTCCACAATTGCTCCTGCAGCCAGCCGTGGGCTGCAAAGCAACAGTTCCCAAAGGAGTCTTTGATGCTTTCTAAGAAAGCAGCAACCCCATGCAATGTTGCTCTCTTGTTTGCAGGAAGGGAGGGAGGAATAGCTATCTTGAGTGTTGCACTGGCAGCACCTTCTCTTACCTGGCTGGTGGGCTGGAGGCCAGAAGGGGGAGGTTTGGTCTCCAGCACTGTTGGCTCTGCCTCCCCATTGGGTTGAGTGACATCTGTGGGGCCATTGGTGGTCAGTTTCTCCATAACTGGCATTCTCTCAAGCAGGGCTGACCTGCAAAGTGGCAAGGCTGTTATCTCCTGGGCAACTCACAGGCTAGGAGGAACAGGAGTTACTCCTCAGATCTGGTGTAGAGAGGGAGTGAGCTCCCAACCAGTCAATGTCAGAGGCAATCTATTTTTAGTCAGTTCAAGTCCTCTATTTTTGCTATGCAAATAGGTCCAGCTGAGGCAACCAGTAGCTTCCCCCAGTCACATGAACCAATGTAAGAGTCTCTATGATGTTTCTTCTATGGGGCTAATGGTTTGGGGCCTATAGAGGTCACGTACTAGAAATGGTTGGTTGCAATCAGCACTGTCCCCTGGTTCCCTGGTAGCTCTTGTGAAATGTTCACCAACAGGTGTCAAGCCAGGCAGAGGTCTCCTCCTCACACTGACCAGACACCAAGAGGTCTTCACCTTCTTCAGGGTTGGGACCCACTTCTTAATTTACCACCATATGTTTGTAAGGTGGTGATACTGATACTACTGCAACCCTGAAGGTTTCCAACCCACCAGGCTGAAGGTCAAAAGGCATGGGGACAGCAGTGTCCTCTAACACTCACCTCATGTGATCGTACTTCTTGAACAAGGCATTGTACTCCACTGCCCTCTGCTGGAGCTCCACATCAATGCTGCTGCCGTATATGGACACCACTTTCTTAATGCGGCTAGAGATGTAGGAAAGAAATGGTGACAAGTGGCAGCAGGGCAGGGGCTGCAGCTTAGCAGGGAGCAAGTACTTCTACCAGCTCTGCAACTGTAGCAGCTGTGTGTGTCTTGGCCCAGCCTTTGGGGTCCTTGGGAATCAACTATGTCTCCTTGGACTAGTGGCAATGCCTGGCTTCTGTAACACAGAAGTACAGCTGGACCCCTCACCAGGCACTTCCTTCTCAGGATGAGAGAACATGGAAATATGCATGTGGTTAGTATTTTTTGGGGGGGTGCTGGTTACGATCCACAAAGTAAGGGTTCATGAAGCTTACACAGCAGCAAGCAATGGGATCCAGTTATCTCCTGATTATTTCAAGGACTGCAATAAAGATCAAGCAGCATAGACAGAGCCCCCCCGCCCCACCCCTGAAAATACTCACTTGACAGTGCAAGTGAACCGAGTGGACAGCTTCATGATGGCAGTGAGGGCATAGCCTCGTGTGACAGACACAGACATGTTGGAGACTAGGACACTTTCCAATACATCAAGGACTTCATCCTCCGTGACCTGAGCAAGCCAAAAGGCAGAGGTAAGAAGGATGGGCCATGAGACAGATGGGAGAAAACTTCACCAGAGGTCAAGTAAAATCTTTATCCCTTTCAGTAGGCCTACCTGGATTGGCTCCTCCTCCTCACACTGACCAGACACCAAGAGGTCTCCATACTCTCCTATACACCAGGAAGCTACCTGCACCATGGGCTGCTACCAAGGAGAAGGAGGACAGGTGAACTCAGCAATGCCATCTTCTTACCCAAAGTTAACAGAGGTTCATTGACACAATGCTTCCCCTCCCTCTCCCCTGCAACCCAACCCACCACCAGCATCACTCTGGGGACTTACTTGGGAATAGTCACCCATGATGGCTTTGTAGAGTCTCTGCACAGTGTAAGCATGCATCTCCATGCTGTTGGTGATTAGCTGGATAAGGTTGGGTACAGCATCGTCACGAACATAACTCCCTGCCTGGAAAGAGGACCCAGAGAGAGGTTTACAAGCCATTCCTTGATGTTTTATTGTGCTTTTAATTCTGTTGGGAGCTGCCCAGAGTGACTGGGGTAACCCAGCCAGATGGGTGGGCAATAAATAAATAGTAACAATACTACTAAATTATTATTTATCATAATCATCATCATCCAAGAAAGCCAGGGAGTGGTACTCAAAAGCAGATTTCTAGACACTGCTGTAGTCAATTAGTTTTTTTATATACCACTTTTCTTAGGGTAAAGATGGCTTACATAAAAATGCAGTAAAATTTAAAGCTACAATTAACTGCACCACCATTGCATATTTGGCAAGCACCCCCCCCCCAATCAAACCAGCTTCCAAAGGCTACAACTCTTGCAAGTCTTTGGCGAGCCCTAAGTCGGGATGAGCTACTCTTGACTTCCCTCTGGCGATCAGACCAGAAAGAATTGTGGCAAAACCCCCACTCCTGGCTGCCAATGACTTTCCTTCATGTGTCAAGGATCAATAGAGCAAGGTTTGATCAGAAGACAGTCTTTATAGAGGCTGGTCCTGGGCTGCCATTGCTTTAAAGGGTGATTTTAACCTGAAGCACCAGCACCGCGAATTGGGCCCAGAAGAACTCAGGGAGCCCCTAGAACTAATGCAGCCTCGTCCTTCATTCATTAAGTCAACAGCAGCAGCAGCAGCAGCCTGCACTTGTAGTGTAAGCTCCCACATCATTTTCAGAGGCAACCCCATGCAAAATACATTGCAGCAGTCAGTCCTCAAGAGTTACAGAACTATGTAAAAATCCCTCTATCCCCACCAAACAAGAACCCCTGGGTAAGTCCACCACCTCCATTGGTGGCTCTTGGGACACACAGAACTGACAGGTCCTAAGGCTCAGAGCAACTGTTGGGGATACAGGAACAACAGACAAGGTCAGCACTCACCGTTGTCAAGACTCGCATGATTGTGTCTATGTGCCAGCGCTTAGAAGGAGCATATCTGAAAAACACAGTAGATGCAAAGCTGTGAGGACATTCCTTCTTCAAATGTTCCTTCAGTTCCCAAATGTATGGCCATTTTGGTTTTCCAGACATGGATTAGTCAACTGCGTAGCTTGACTGCACAGGAGAGAGGATGAAGCTAAATCCCTGCATTCCACCAGGGGCGAGTGACAGGACCACTACCGCCGTTTGGCTCACAGGGTGATTGTATCCAGGTAGCATTACCAGAAGGACTAGCATTGGCAGAGATGGGTCCAGCCTGAAAATGCTCCTCCCCAGCTGTAGCTGTGAGCAGCAAGTGGGAGTGAGTTGTGGCCTCCCGAAGTTGTGACTGCAGAGCGGGGGGGGGGGGGGGGAGCAGGAGAGGAAGAGGACCACAAAGGATGAAACAAACACAAATTATTTGGATTTCTTACTTCTCTGCTGCAAGAAATATTCCTGAGGCACAGTCCGCCTTGAACTCTGGCTCACAGGAATCCAGGAAATACAGCAGTTCCTTCATCATTCCCCGGATGTTGTTCCCATTCACGAGAGCAAAGCTCAGCTCCATCGCCCGTCTGGAGAAGGGGAGAAGAAGGGATTCAGAGGAAGGGGAGAGGAAGGGATGCAGCTCTGCTGACCTGGGCCTGAGCACCACCAAGAGCCTACACATTTGCAGCCCCTATACTGACAAGTCTCCCCATCACCCCAAAGAGCTTTCCAGAGGCCACAAATGTGCTTTGTCAGCTGCTTGAGTGTCATCATTGCGCCAGGCGCTCTGTTGATGGATCACTCTTAGGCTTCATCCTACAACAGCACCAGCCAAGCCAGAAGGCTCCCACCTCTCATCACTCCAGGGTCCCAGTATGAAACCTAAGGGGTGGCCAAGTTCAAAAACAAGTAGTAAGACAGAGCAGGAGTTTGCAAGGAGAAGCAAGCTTCTTGGTTGCAGACCCAAACCCTTTAAAGCTAGAAAGTAGGTTACTTTAGGCGGGAATAAGTATTAGGGATGACAGCAAGATAACACGAGCTATATAAAATGATGCATGGTGTGGAGAAAGTGGACAGGGCAGCATTTTTTCTCCTTCTCTCAAGCTTGAACCAAATTGGGTTATCCAATGAAACTGAATGTTAGATGATTCAGGATAGACAAAAGGAAGTACTTCACACAGCGTATACTTAAATGATGATATTTACTCCCACAAGAAGCAGTGATGGTTACGAACTTGGGACAGTCATAAGGGTGTTCCCTGTGGGAAAAGGGACCATGCTTTAAACAACAATGCCTCATGAGTAGCTTCTGGCTCACAGTGGCGAGCAGAGGAGGGGTGACACGAGAATGAATCCTAGATGGTTGGGCCACCTGGACCCACAGTCCTAGCATACCAATCTGACTCACCGTTTGATGGAGACGTCCAGATCTTTTAGGCAATCCACAATGGTGCTTCTGTGCCGCTGTACAGCATTGTGGTCAGTCTGCACAGTCTTCAACAAGGATGTTAAAGCTACATATCTGAAAAAAGAGACCTGTTGCTTTAGACTATGGCAGCTGTTCTGTGTCACAGCACACTAGAAGGCTTTTGAAGACAGCACAGCCAGGCAGTCAAGGGAGATGGAGCAAGCAGGTTGAGTGACTTGCAAGGGCAGCCAATGCAAACCTCCACGCAATGGATTCTAACCCTCCCATCTGTATCAGAGCACCTGGGGAGTGAAAATGAATTTCTCTCAGAACCAATTCTAGCCAGGTAGCCTGCTAGACCAATAGGATGTGGAAAAAAGAGCCCAGAATTTCACATGGTGCATATGGTTGCGGCAGTACAGACCCAGGCAGTAGAAAGCACCTGCAACGGCTGCCCTGGCCACGCCTCAAAAACAACCAATATTGCCACAAGAGACCTGGAGAAAGCTGTGCCTGCTCCAACCAGAACATGTTTTCCATCCTGGACCTGTACTCTGACCTACCTGATATTTTTGTCATTATTGAGCAAGAATCGGCCTAAGATGTTAATGGCCAACACCTAGAAAGAGACAAGCAAAGAGACATGGGTCAGGAACATCTACTTGTTGATACTTTTCACTCTCCAGCCAAAAAACTCCCAAAGGGGATTGGATCTATGAGCAACCTCAGTGACCCAGGTTCTTCCTTGTCAGCTGGTCTGCTTCCATGCAAGAGCCCTGAGCTGCTTTCATCTGACTCAAACATCATTTAGAGGTCAGCCCCCATGGGAACGCTTGGCTATGGCTGGAGAAACTGTGATGGGCCACAAAGCTTTGTTTTGCTCAGTGTCTCTCCTAGGATCCCACAAACCCAAGATTACGTACTCGCAGACCACTCTCAGACTTGATGTCCATGATAGTTAAGACGGTTTCGTAAAGAATGGCATTTCCGACATTTTTACTCGTTTCAGTATTCGTGGCCACCTGGAACACAAGACAGACAATCTCACTTTCTAGCTTCCTCCCTCTAGACCAATGCACCACCTTCCCTTCCGCCTCCCAACAATGATTTGGCAGGCTGCACACCTCACCTGGGCAAGGATGTCATTCATAGCTTCACTTGAGTCATCATCATTTCGGCCTAGAATTCTCAGCAATCGTAGGATTCGCACCTGAAAAGGACAGAGTTCTCCTTTTGAGCTACAATGGACCCAGAAGGCTCTGGTCTTGAAGTCAGCAACTGCAGGATCCTCTTCATACTTGAGGGAGGAGGCTGGGGGGGGGGCTCCATTCCCTGGCCAACATTCACTCCTCTCCCTGCCCAGCACGTGCCTGGCCCCAAAGCCCTTACCTGCAGGAAGGGGTCGCTGATTCCAGAAACATCATGCTCGGGGGAATAACCAGACATGATGAGGTTCTTCAGGATACGGACTAGCTGGGGCACAAGCTGCAGAGGACAAAGAGCCATCAGCCATCTGATCTACAGCCCTGCTGTTGTACCTGACATGAAGAAGGGGTCCAAGGAGGAGTCTCTCACAGGAAAAAAGGGTATTAGATTCACCATCTGTAGGTGAGAGCTGAAGGGGCTCTCATTGCTGCTTTCCACAGCACAGAGCCAAATAAGCCTGCTGGCCCTACACAGCCATGCTGCAATATACATATGAATAGTCTGGTGGGCAACTGATGCTTCAAACTACTAACAGGAAGCAAATGGCTTTGACCTGGCTCCCACTGGCTGAAGCTGCCTCCAGTATCAGATATAGTGTGCCTCTGAATACCAGCTGCTGCAGAATATGAATGGGAGAGAGGGCTGCTGCCTATCACATGCTTATGTGTGTGATTCCCAGTGGGGTATCTGGTTGATCATTGAGGAAAACAGGAAGATGAAACTATGTAGTTCCTCTTTGTCCTGATCCACTTACAGCCAGGCTCTAACAGTCAACCATACAACTTCCAGAACCCTGTAGGTTCTTTCCCTTGCCTGTCTCCTTTTACAACCCTACTAACCTTCTGTGGTTAGTAGAAAGCACACCAGCACAGAGATCCCCCTGCTCTTGGTGCTCACTTATGTGGCCACAAAGAGGCATGTGGGCGTGGCAGGAATAAGAGGGAAGTCTCCAAGCTTAGAATGCTGATGTGGTTCCCCCAGGGGAGAGGCTCTGTTTGGATGAAGCAACCAAGCCTGACACAAAATCCCAGGTCAACTCTGAATCTATTTCACTCTCAGCCTATCCCCCTACTTCTGCACCATTTGCTGTTTTGAGCACGTTAGTAAGAATTGTAAATATTTGGGCATAATTTTAAAACTGCTAAATGGATGCATTCTACCTAAATGGGTTGTTTATCCAAGTCCTATTCTTGGTCCACTCACTGAAATCAACCGACTTACTTTAATCAATTAATTTCAATGGGTCTCCTCTAGCATTGGCTACAACCCAATAATTTTAAATTGGTTAACAACTTTAACTTGGTGCCAAGACAGGATAAAGCCCCAAAGAGGATTTCCTTCTCAGTGCCTCAAGTTGAGGGGCAGAGAGCGAAAGGGCCTTTGTAAAATGAAAGACTCTGCTAAGATATGGCAGCTGGCCAAATATACAAACTTTAGACAATCTTTTAGGAAGACAGAGATCTTGCTCAATCTCATTGCAATATCTCATCGCTTGGAACCCTGCTTAGTCATGTCACTGAGACTTCCCATACCCACCATTATTTTGCTCTAACCATGCACAAGTCATAACCAGTGATGATGGGACAAGCATGGGGGAGCAGAAACAGCTGTAGAGATCAGTCTCCAGCCAAGCAGAAGCAAGTAGGGAAGGAAGAGGAGTATCTCTGCCTTCAACAGCTGCCCATAGCATGAAGGCAAATTGCTCTGAACGGGGCGGTTCACTCTTCCACCTTCTCTGCTTACTACCCATCCCACACCTTATAGAAGCCTTGTACCAAGCCAATGGAAAACACCCACCATGAACAGCACAGATGCAAACCCCCCTCACATCCCTCAAAGATCCATCCAACTGTAGCAGAGGGAGACTGTAGCAGAACCACCTGAGTTTCAAGAGGACTGTAACAGAGATCCAAGGTTGCCTTAGGTATTAGGTTTAATCAGGGCATTAATAAACTCAACTACAAACACAATTAGTCAAGCTGCAGTATTAGTGCAGTAAGCAGTGGATTGGCACAAACCTCAACAGGCCCAATGAAAGCATGCATGGGGGGCATAGGGGAGGAAGAAAAAGTGAGTGACTCTTACCTTTTCATTCTAACCCACCACAGCAGGATTCCAAACAGACAAAAGGGACAGAAGAGATGAAGCAGGCGTTAGGGAGAGGAGCAACAGCTCACAACATCAACCACCTCATCCACCTCCACCAGCAGCAGCGGCAAAACAAAGGGCAGGAAGGGTAACCAGGACAACAACACCTGAAGCACAACTGCACTCAACTCTCCCCAGCTGGACCGACAGCTTCATCTACCTCCCTGGCCAGGTCCCTTCTGTGTTGGGCAACAGTTCTCCACGCACAGCCCCAACAATGGGAGGCAGGCTGGCAAGCAGAGGTGGCCCTCTCCATGGCTAAGCAGCTGGAGAAGCAGCAGCTCCTGCTTTGCTCAGGATCTCCCTGGGTTTTGAGGAATTTTCGGCTCCCTCCCCTCAAATCATTGCTGAGGTGGTATCACTTTATAAAATGGAGAAAACAGAAAACAGAAAACAGAAGCTGCAAGAGCAGCAGCTGGAGTGACCTGGCCCAAGTGCACCACCCTGCCACTCAGTTCCACAGAAAGGGTAGAAAAGACATACCCTGGCATAAGCACAGGGGCTTCCCAGCTGCAGGGCTTCCATTCAACCAAATGGATATTTTGCCAAGGAAGGACACATGCTTCTCTCCTGCAAGGCCAACCCATCAGCGACTGGAAACTGACACCCACGTCAGTCCCTCAAAGGTAGGAGCCAAGCTGCCTCAAAACTCTGCCCAGAGGGGCACATGCAATAGGGTGACAAGTCGACAAGGACTTACCTTTCTAAAATGGGCTAGCATGTCTGGGCTTCTCTCACACATTTCCGTAAGGAGGACCACAGAGGTGTGAAGAACACCTGCCAGGAAAAGAGAGGAAGGAGACTATGCTTTACATGGCCATCACCAAGGACTCGCCACAGTTAAGATGGACTATGAGAGACTGCAAGCTTTTAAGGCAGCAGCTTGGCAGCTTCTAACCAGCAACCTGCCCTCTGAGCCTCAGCACTTCTGGGCCAGGATCCTCAATACACAAGATAATCCTCTGTATGGAAGCCAGAAGTGGTTGTGGATGAAAAAGCAGAGAGACTTCAATCCTAGGCCAAAGCAGCCAGGCCTTTTTACTTTTCCCTATGAGAAACTGCTGATAAAAGGATAAGCTGCAAGGAACTCTTTAGACCCCTCCAAAGGCAGCACTGAACTGAGCTCTGTAGCCTGTAGAAACATGAGCAAAGCTTGGTGGCAAAGGGAGCCTCAAACGCCTCTCTCCTTCAACCCCACAGCCAAAACACAAGTGAGGCAGATGCTGCAGAGTAGGCTGAAGCCGGCTCTCCCCATTGCCCACGTTAATGCCTCCTTCATGCCAACAACACACACTGCAGCAGGCTGGAACTCACTAGCTCACAAGATACCTCAAAGGGCCAAGCCCATAAGGCTTGCAAGCCCACTGCTGGATACAAACCATGATGGCTGCATACTGTTACTACTTCAGAGGGGCTATGCCTCTAAATACCAGTTGCTAGGAACGCAATGTTGTGCTTGTCCTGCTTGTGGCACCAGGCTGACCACTGTGAGAACAGGATACTGGAATAGGTGAGGTTTTGTTCTGACCGAGCAGTCAAGAGTCTCCTTCCATTAACCCCACTCCCTGTTATGGGATCTAGCTTCCTTCACTCCCCTGACCAAAAGTACCTCAGTGGAAGGTGTCCCAGGTTCAATCCCTGCCATCATTAGGTAGGACTGGGAAAGCTCCCTGTTCCAAACCCAGCTGCCAGTTAGTAACCTGAGATAGGTGGCCCAGTGGGCCAACTCAGTGCAAGGTAGCTTCCACTGTTCTAAGGGAAGGAGGGAGCAAGCAACTCAGAGTCCACCAGAACTGAGTTTCATGAGCACAGAAACACAAAAGTATGCTTGGCTCCTGGCCTTGCTGCACATGGCATTTATCTACGAGGATTTCTATGCCATTCCAAACTGCCCAAGCTTTCTTATCATAACCCTTCAGGTCCTCATATTTCTCTAGTCCACCCCAAAAATACATAGTGTCTTGGCCTTCCCTTGCCACAGCAGGCCTTACCATGATTCTTCTCATTCAGCAGGTTCTTTGTGGCTGGCAGGAACATTTCCATGAGCTCAGGCACCTTCCTGATGACATGAACAGCACACAGGGCTGCCTATGGAAGAATTGGGGGGTGGAAGGGGGAGTGGTCAGCAGATGTGCAGGCAGCCCTACACAGAGACCCCTAAAGGGGATCCCTCGAGAGAGAAACACTATGTACCTTATTTGCATTTTAACTCTAGTCCTGCTAAGTCTTAATTGTGGGCACAAAGAGACCACCCACTGCCAAGGGCCAGTCAAAAACTCCTTGCAAAGATCTGGGCAGTGAAACTTCCTGCTGACATTTGAGAAGCAGCAAACCACGATCTTAATGTAAGAAAAGGGAAGAGCTTACAGTTCAACAGATCTAGAGGACTCCCCCTCCTTTTGGGGAGGGGGTCTCCTAAAGTTGTACCTTTGTCCAATAAATAAATAAATACCTTTTTCCTCAAGTAAGAATTGGAGGTTTTCAGGAGCTTCTCCACCTCCCCGGCTAGGTCACGACACATTTCAGAGGAGCCCATGCAGCCCAAGGTGCAGAGTGCCAGGCCTTGCACATACTGTGTGCTGTGATTAAGGTCACTGGAAGAGAGAGAAAGCAGCAATGCAAAGAATGGCTGTGATAAGGCACTCCCAGATACAAAGCAGTCGGCCTCAAGCTGACAGCGTGTCAGATAACCCTGGGGATAGCAATGGGCTAGAATGCTTTCCAAGGAACAAAGAACAACCAACACCTGTCTCAGTCAATGACAACGCAACTGTGTCCACCACACTAACTCATCTGTGGTCAAATGCCCCACAAGTTCAGTGGCATCTCTACACCAGAAAAAAATGACTTAAGTGTCTACTGAAGTCATATTACAGATACTCCCGCCCAGATGCCTTCCATAGCTCTACAGAGCCAGGTCCAGAGACACACAGCAACAAGGATGAGAGCTATCTGCAGCATGGTGGTGCATCTTAACTGCTCCCACAGAAGGTAGCTTCAGCTCTACAAGGCAAGCAGCTTATTACCTGCCTTCCTAAACCTCCACCACCACTTTCTGGCTGCGATTCTCAGAGGAGGGTGCATGACTAAGGTGTGATGAACTTCAAGGCTCAACAAGCCCTGCCAGCAGGTCCACCTTTACAGAATAGCTCTCTCTTCCCACCCTAGAAATGAAAAAGGCCTTACTTCTTGATGCAGTTGGTCATGAGAAGGTGGACGTCCTGCCTCTCATCCAGCAGCAACATGGCTCCAAGGTAACCAATGCGTTTGTCCGTGAATTTCTGAGAGGCAATCAGTTTGAGGCACTCCAACTGCAAGAGGGGGCAGAGAAGCCAGAGGGAGTGACTCTCCCCAATGCTTCCAACATTTTTGTCACACTCACCATGGCAACTGTGCTACCACACCCTGGTGATTGATTAGCCTTACTACCAACTCCCTCCATGACTCTGAGCCTGGAAAGAAGACTGACAGTTGTTGGGTTGCTTCACTGTCAAGGTGTCGAGCACATCTCACCTCCAAGCACCAAGCTGCTCTCCTGCACTCCCCTGAGGAGAGACCAGCATGAAGCTTCCTTGGCAGTGGCTGCTGCAGGCTGGAGGCACCCTGAGCAGTGACCAAATAAGTGGCCTTTCTTGCAGGGGGTGGCAGCAGGTGCTGGGTGGAGGAGCTCAGAGCACCTCTGTCCAGCAGTGCCTTAGCCAGGATATTCCCACTTGCTTTTCCTGCAGGAAAGACAGTGGTGGGTGTTAAAAACCTGGTGGCAACAATTCGGGTTGTGAGGGGTGCCAGATGAGAAAGGTTGAAAGAAAAGAATGAACTGTAGCTGTGGACAACTGAGTCTGTAATGAAACCTGAGGGTTCAACCAGGGCTCAGCACGGTTACTACAATGCTCAGACACACCATTACTTAAATCCCCTTCAGTACATGGCTTCAGCCATGAGAATGAAATGGATCCTAAAACTGAGCACTTCTGTGGCAGCTAAATGCCTCACAGGATCTGAAATATTTCAATGTCATTTAAAATCAAGGTTTGAATTTGCTCGCAAATCCTTGCTAAAAGCAAGTCCCAATTAGCCTTGGGGCTGTCTGTAGGAAGAATGTTGGTGCTGGTCTAAGTTTGCCTGTCATTAAGGCAGGTGGGAAAATGATGGATAATGCTTCACTCACAATCTCTTCAGCACCACAGCATGAATCTACACAGGATCTGTCCAGTCTTTACAACTGCAGAAGAGCAACGGCAAAGCTGCTTTTAAAGAATCCATTCGTTCTGCTTTCTAAATCCAGTTATTTCCCAATCACGCAGCACCCAGCTTAGGCTAAAGTTTCAGGTTAGGTTGATAAGCTTAGTTGGTTGGTGCTAGTAACACAAAGATCACAAGTTCATATCTCCATATGGGATAGCTGCATATTCCTGCACTGCAGGGAGTTGGACAAGATGATCCTCAGGGTTCTTTCCAACTCTGCAATTCTATGAAACTCCTGTATGAGGTCTAGCAGAAAAGCACATCTGCTGAAGAAGAGGCAATTATGCCAAGAGCTTGTGGCCCACCTCCTAGGTCTTCCTGGTGTTCTGAACAAACTCTCCATCATGGTATGCCAGGAAGACAAGGCACAGCAGCAGCAGCACTTCAGGCTTGGACAGAGAGGAGAAAGGTTTCTACCTGTACCCAGCCTGTTCAAATGCCTGCCTGCTTCCTACATGCAGAGCTCAGTTCAGTAACCTGATCTGGGTGAGCTGCTCCCTTGATCTAGCTGAGCAGAGGAGGAGCAACTTTGACACCAATATATCCCATTTCAGCTGGAGCAAGAGAAACAAGCCACGCTTTTCCCACGGCCCACTTTCAGGCCTTTTTACTTGGTGGCTTGGGCTCAGGAAGGGCCTTTTGCTGGTCTGGTTGCCTTTCCAGTTCTCAAATGAATGGCCCAGAAACATGGCAAGGCAGCAGCAAGAACACAGCCACACCTTCCCTACCCATAGCAGAGCTGCCCATTATCCCTTTGCCAACCTTTGCCCCCTAGCCTTGTGCCCTTGCCCAGAGCCCAGAGGATTGAATGGCCCATTGGTTTTAATTCCCAACAGAGGGCTGATGCACTATGAAAGAGCCATGCAGTGTGGCTGGAGAGCTCCATCATGAAACTTCTGCTCATCACATGCAGAACCAGCATCTGGAAACTAAGACCTCTCATAAGTCTTCCTGTGAACCTTCTATCACACCACACACACCACTCAATTTGCAAGCAACTTAGAAAGCAAAATTAAATGCCATGAGATGAAGTCCCTGGCGACAAAACAGAGTAGAACAGCTCTTGGGAAAATTTAAGGAATGGCTTGGGCACTTTAAAGATCACAAATATATCCTTTGCTAAAGTAAGATGATGAAATAAAACCATGAGGATTGTGATATGCTCCTCCTTAGGTTTCTGTGAGGCACATAAAAATATTTCTCTTCCACAAAGGATTTCCAGCCCAAGGAAGCACTTGAGTTATTAATACGCAGCAAGAGGAAGACAACTGTGCAGTTTCCTACAGGCTGCAACTCTGAAGGCACTTTGCCAGCATGATGAGCCTCCCACTAAACATCCAAAGCTAGGAATTTGCAAAAGGGCTGCTGCCACTACTGATGAAAAGAAGAGGGCCTACCTGTCCAAAGTGTGCAGGGTAGCCCAACATGTGCATGTAGAGCAACTTGGCCACATTCCGGCAGCGGTAAGTGTTGTCCTCTTCTCGGAAAGACGATCGGATGGCAGCACATTCTTTTTGGATCATCTCCCTTTCTTCTGCCTGGGTCCGCGCTGTCCGGATGGTCCGGATCAGCTCCCGGAGTCTGATGGGGGCTGGCATCCTCTGAGAAAAAAGATAATGGGGGGAGGGAGAGATAATGAGCAGGGAATTAAACCTCAGCAGTTAAGTCTTTAAAACAATACCCCATGAGAAACTGTAGAGAGAGGCTGGTAGGGTCTCCAAGCTGGCATTGATTATACTGACACAACTCTCTATGGTTCAATCCACGGTGTTTATCCCAAGTCAGCCATCTCTGCCACAGCTGGGACTCCAGAATACTTCAGCCTCAAAAAGTCTGTCTTCCCTGCCAAGTGGCTTAAGATATCTGTAGTAAGGAAAGAGATATGGCTCTGTTGCCAAGGTATGTAATGATGCATTCGCTGCAGCTCTGTCTCCACTACTGCATGGTGGAATGGGTGGCAGACTAAGGCTGGTGATGAACTGACTGCATGTGTTCTTTACAACACACACAGCTCACCTCTCATGGCAAACCCAAGAAACTGTTTGTTTCTTCCTGTGGCTGGTCCCTAATCACCAGGAATTTCTGCCTAAATTTGCATACCAGCACAGATAGGAGCCTCCTCCCTCCTTCTGCCATCCCCAAATAAGGCAAAAGTCCTAGATTAATCAGCAACCCTACACAATCTTCCTGAGCCTTGGATTAAGCCCTGCTTGTGAAAACAAACCTGAGATTGAAGCAAACCAAATTATGCAGCCATAGAAGGATCTGAATCTGCCAGCCCCAAGGTGAAGGCTTATTTACAGGATCTAGCAAACCACAGGAACACCTCTGGCTCAAACCCAAATATTCTACTTCACTCTGGATTTGCTTTTCAACTAAAGGAAACTCCCATTATATTTCAAAGCAGCCTTTGGCCCCAATGCATGGGTCACTCTCTGCTACTCTGGTCTGTTTATCTGCCAAACAAACTGAAATAAATTATCCACAAGTCAGGAGGAAAAAGTATTATTTTCAAGGCCCAGCATACACTACTGCATAATACTAATATGTACATTACTTTTACGAATGAGAATGGTCATTCTGATATTGTACAGTTGTACCTTGGTTCTCAAATGCCTTGTGACTCAAACGTTTTGGCTCCCGAACGCGCAAATACAGAAGTGTTCCAATTTACAAACTTTTTTGGAAGCCAAACATCCAATGTGGTTTATGCGGCTTCCAACTGAGTGCAGGAAGCTCCTGCAGCCAATCAGAAGCCGTGCCTCAGTTTTTGAAAGTTTTTGGAAGTCAAACGGAACGGATTCTGTTCGAAAACCAAGGTACAACTGTATCGTTCTTTTGGAATTTAAAATGCATGTGTCTGTAAATACATCTCATACAAAGTAAATCATATCCAAGTTTACAGTTACCATGATGTAATAATACTTACAGAGTGGACACATTTTTAGACCAGTCAAACATGCAAACCTAAGTTTCAATTAGCACAGCTAAACATGAGCAAGCAAGTGTCATTAACATTGTGAAGACAATTTTCATGCCGACGTGACATCTTACTTCTGAGGACCTGATGGAGACAATCAGGGTTTCATTCAAGTCCTTTTCGTCCAGACAGCTCTGCCCCTTTCAGGCTCTTCATTATGGCTGTTTCTCAGGCTTTTTCAAAGCAAGGACAGCAGAGCCTGAGTGGGACAGTTCCAGAAGGGTGGGACATCCCCTCCCCCACTTTCCCAGTACAGCCTTAAGCAGACTACTTCCAGTATACTCCCAGCCCAGTGGTTGACTAAAAACTGAGCCCAGCACTCAATGGACACCAGCACTGCTGCTGCTTCTCACATGTGACCGAACCCAGAGCTGATTCCAAATGCACTTGCAGGCCCAACAGGTAGCCACTGAGCCCAAACGATGAAACCCAGGAAAAGTCTATGCTGTTATTTAAAACCGTGGGAAGAAGCTAGGTAGCCCAACTCAAGGCCTCTTCTAAAAGTGCTTCATCAGTACAAGTCACATTACAGTGGGCTGTGGCTCTCTTTTAGTTGAGCATTCAAACTGTGACTACACCAATCCATTCAGAGACTTCATTTGTTAAGGGTTGTGCAATAAATAACGGACAGAAATTCTAAATTAAGCAGCTCTAGACTGAGCACTCAGCATCTGTAGATGCCTACATTTTTGACTGATGCATTTCATAAAAACTACAAAATGTGGTTAGATGTTCAACAAGCTACAGAAACCACTGCAAGTTCTCTCTTATTGCTTGTGAAACCCACTTGTGCCAGCCCATTCATTTCCCAAGCTGATTTTGTAAGGGCCTCCTCACATCCACCTTCAAAAGAAGGTGGCTGTCAAGTAGGAGAAACAAAAGAAGGACACATGCCTTTCAGGTCATGCTGCTGCTGCTAGCTACAGAGCTGGAAGGGGACCTCACAAATCATCCTAGTACAACCTCTTGCAGATGGATGGAGGAGACCTATTACTACACACACCAGCCCCAGAAGGTTTTAAAGCAGAAGCTGGATGGCCACCATCTTCCAAGGTATTCTGAACTGCCTCTCTTTGGTAGGCTGAACAGTCCTACCTGTCAAGGAAACTGTAGTCAGCAGGTGGGTGAAAGACATGGTCTCTGATGAACCTTTCACTTATGAAGACAGCCCTGTATCGGGAAGTTTTTAATGCTTGACATCTTATGTTTTTATATGCGCTGGAAACCCAGCCGGATGGATGGGGCATTATTATTATTATTTGAAAACTTCAGCATTAATTTTTTTCCTTTAACATTGATTTCCCACTTTTCCATCCCAAAACAAAATGTTCAAGCCACTGAACCACCATCATAAATCCTAATAACAATAAAACAGCACAACTCACTCTAATGCAGCAGCAATATAAAAATCCAAGGCGCACACAGAGGAAAAACATCTGAAAAATGCATGGCTCAAGCCATACTGTTCTGACCTGTTGCCTGAAGAGAAAAAGGAGGCCATCGCTGAGTCCATGGAGAAGAGTCTCATAACCAAGGAGCCTCCACCATCACCAAGAAAGCCTAACCGCATATGTCCACATGCCATAGGTGGGGCCCAGAGCAGGGCTTTCCTTCAGCAGCATCTGCAGCAAGCAGGCAGTCACCTACAGAGGAGCTGATTCCATGGAGTTCCAAACCATCCAGGTAGAGACTGACTCTAGGTAAAGTTTTCTTGAACTCTAATAATGTGCTCTCAAGCCCATTCTTGGGATCACATGGCTGTTTTCATTCCTGCTAGCAGAAATAGTTCCCCTATCCTGGTCCTGTTTACTGGGTGATTTTACATTTATCCAACCAACCTCATTCTGTTAACTATATTTCTGGACTTTGCTTCCAAATCAACATGCAAAAATGATTCCCCTTCTTCAAAAGCCTCCCTTTCTGCTACTGAGAACAAACATGCTTCCCAAGACACTCCCTGCAACACAATATGAAGTCGACAAGAAGTCTGCAGCCTCCCTTCACAGATGGGTCCATGTGCTGGTTGAAAGCAGAGGACTCTGTTCAGGCAGAGAGATCTCATCAGAGCTCTCTATAGCCACCAGTCTCCAAACCGGAGGCTTCTCATTAAGGGAATATTTACAGTTATATATTCTTTCATTCCACAATTTACATTTGCCACTAACATAGGGACATAGTAAGTTGCCTTCTGTTTGTGTCAGACCACTGGTCCATCAAGCTCAGAACGGTCCACACTGACTAGCAGTTGTTCTCCAGGCTTTCAGGTAGGGGGTCTCTCCCAGCCCTACCCGGAGATTGACCCTGGCATCTTCTACTTGCAAAACTGGTGCTCCACTACTGAGCCGAATTCCTTCCCCATGCCATTATTCCTTCATGCATGTTATTAGATGATTTATGTCCCTCCACAGAATATCCAAGGTGGTCTATGGAAAATAAACCACAGCACAAACTGCAGGTGTTGCAGGATAATGGAGACTGACCAGACTCCAGGTCTGATCTTCTGGCGACAGAGAAGCAGAATTATTTCCCTTTCCCCAAGTGCTAACCAGGGTAGACCCATGCCTGCTAGAGAGTCTTGTTCCATCTTGTGCCTTCCAACCCACTTACTGCCAAATCTGTGTGGATTCCTTAGGAAAGGAAGCTGTTGCCATAATTACACAGGAGGATCCTGGTGGATCAGAGCAAGCACACGACCCACAGTGAGCCAGCTCCTTCCATGTTTCATGAGCCAGCTTGAGTTTCCATCCAAAGCTCCCAGTTAAGAAGGGAGGCTCTCAGGCTGCTTCTAGGATCCAGAAGTACTTCTACTAAGACGCTTTGGAAGAGCTTCTTAGTGAATCACAACCTTCCAGAGTAGCCAACATACCACAAGTGCCTCTATTAAGTCTATGACATTTTACAAATAATATCTGGTAAACAGATGTTTAGTAAGAAATGCTCTGATAGCTATCTGTCTAATGTGGCATTCACTCACCAGGATGGAATTTCTGGTTGCCTATGACTACCAGGTGAGTTGTTACATGCAAGGCTGTCCTAAAGCTCATCTTGCTACACTAAAGTTGACCCCACCTCTCTTCAGGTACTCCAAGGAATGAGTCACAAGATAAACCAAATATAAGAACTCTTTCAAAGTAGCAACACTCTTAACGGAACTTTCACAATTAGGGTGGGCCCTGATACATAGAAGGATGAAGCAGCGCACTTCAGGCAGCATAATGGAGGTGGCCAAAGCTAGAGGGAGGCTGTACTGCCGTTTGAATGGTACAGGGTTAGCCCTACAGAACAGAAATTTGAGATCTACCTCAGGCAGCAAGAGGTCTCAAGACAGCACTGTTCAGATTACAAACAGTTTCTGATTGCAGGTCCCAAAAAACTCTCAGAAGATGCCCAAGCTGAAGAAACAATAAAAAACAGGTCTTTGGTTCAAAAACACCTGCAACTACTCCTAAAATCCAACTCTGCCATAAGATGGTCAACATGCAAGCCAACACACATAGTAAAGTTTATTAACTATGTTTGGGAGGAGAGACACAGAACACAATTCACCACCTCAATGCAGGTACACCCTGAATTAACAGCCAGACATTGTTAACAAAAACAGTGGCAATGCAACCATACTGCTGGAAAGAAAGTGTACTACAAATACAAAAACATCCAGAATAAGCTCACAGCAGTGTTAGAAACTATGATATGTAAGTTAGGTGCCAAAGGGCTCCTTAAACCAAGGCTACAGTCACCAAAACGGAATATCTAGTTGCCATTTGAGGGTAAGATGGCTCTAAAGTCTTATTTTTCAAATGATGGACTATTTGTGATTGATTATCAGTGAAACACCTGGCTAGTTCAGATGACTACCTTGAACTAGGTTAAGAACTCTGAGAACTTAAAGAAAAGTCACTTGATGCAGGGACAGTCCACATACATATTGGCCTATTCATACATCTTTTTCTTAATGGTGACACTGATCATTCATAACATAGGAATGTTCTTCACAACTGTGACAAGGTCAGTGGGGTGGGG
Organism: Podarcis muralis; assembly: GCF_964188315.1. NCBI lineage: Eukaryota > Metazoa > Chordata > Lepidosauria > Squamata > Lacertidae > Podarcis > Podarcis muralis. The sequence continues at coordinate 44,888,903 of NC_135661.1, read as the reverse complement.
TAAGTGAAGACAAACTACAATAATTAACTAACGTTGCTCCTGCTCAGGCTGCACAGAAAAAGCATTTTGGTTCCTGAAATTCATTCTGATTGTGCAGATAAAATATAACTCATGGTTGCGAGTGGTCAATAGTCAAGTGCAAAATGCACCTGGCTAATTCTGGACACTTGCCCATAGCCAACAGAAATTCAACAAAGGTAAAGACCACTGTATTCAGACAAAAGACAAGCATACTCCATCTGCAATACTATTTAAAAACAAACCTTCCATCTCATGATATATCTTTGAGCTACACCAAACTTAGTCAATGTAACAATTCTGCCCAATTGTCATAATTTCTTTCAAGAGACACAGAGGATTTTCAGCATACACTAGTTAGACATTTTATAAAAGAGAGGCCCTCTGTCAGACAGGTTCTGTTAATCATTAGTTATAAGGTAGCACCATCATTCCGCATGATGCTTTGCAGAGAATCACATCAATATGAGCTTACAGTTTCTAAATTTTAAATGACAGATGAAGGAGAAATGTGAGCAAATACTCCATGTTGCAACAATGAAGGTGAAACCAAAGGCATTAAACAACAGGCTTCAAAGTGAAAATGTGTTTTGAGGAAGTGTTTGAAGAGAAGAGAAAGAGATTGTCACAAAGGGTTTCTCGCAAGGAGTTCCAGTCTAGGGGACAGAAAACTGGGCAATCAAGCTGAAGCAACTAAGGATATGGGCAGGAATGTCCATATTAAAATAAAGTTAAGTTTCAGAAGGTCTGCAGATGTTGAGTAACCCTCTTCCAACTGTTACTCATCTACAAGAGTACTGCTAGATAACTCCTTCACAATCATTAACCTCAGTAGGAAAGCAGCTTAGAACCTTAGAAATTCTTACAATCAAATGGAATAAAACTTTCGTTAAATAAAAATAAACAAATATTTCCCTCTCGACAGGAGGGCAAGAAAAGGAACTGCAATGGCTTCTTCAGGTCAAGTTGACAGGTGAGCCAGCTGGCTGGACTGCCCTCTCACTTCCCCGCACCCACCCGTGGTCTTGGCCTTTCAAACTTTCCCCAGCGCTCACTGAACAGGCATTCCTTGCAAAGCGTCGGAATCCACATCCAACAGCCTTGAGCCTTTTCCTAGTGTCGACCCTGCCGTAATCGGGAGTGACTCTCAGTCTCTCTCCCCGACGAGGTGTTCCTAAGCCCCTTGCTCACAAGGCCTGTCAAGGGGCGAGGCGAGTCTCTTTCTTCAGGTCTCGGATAGGAGCCGATCCGATCGTCGGAAGCCCGGGCGAGCTGTACGGGGGTGAACTCCGGCGCGGCGCGCGGAGAAGGCTCTCCTCGTCTACAGAAGAGGCCACAGGCACTTCCGCCGACAGCAGAGACAGAACTGGCCGGGCGAAGAGAAAAACGCCTCGAATAGCGGGAAGGAAGTCATGGGCTAAGGAGCACCGCCTAGGCTGGCCTTTGCTAGGGACGCGGCGGCGCGGAGAAGGGAAGCGGACGGAGGAACAGCCACCTCTTGCCCGGGAGGGCGAAGGGCCGCTCCGGCAGGGACAGCAGCCCCGCCAGGCCTCACGAGCCAGCTGACGAGTCAGACGGCTGCAACCCTCAAGGAACACGGCAGCGCGCTCCCTTCTTGCGCTAGGAACCGGCGCCTCTCCCCTTAGCCAGCCGACCCACCCACCGACCGGAAAGCGGCCGGGCCCTCGGCGGCCAAGGCTCAGTCAGTCCCGGGAGGCGGGGCGGGAGGCGGCGGTGGCGGGGCCTTGCCCCGGGCAGCGGCGGCGGGCCTAGGATCCTACCGCCGAAGTAGAAGCAGCAGCAGCAGCAACACCTACCCTGCCTGGCAGCGCCCCTCCTCTCTCCCCGAGCGGCACTCACCGGGCCGGATCCCTACGGCGAAGGCGGCGGCGGCAGTAGCTAGAGCCTGGCATCCAAAATGGCGGCGGCGCGGCCTCAGCACCGATACCGCAGGCGGAGGAATCTGGAGACCGGGACTCACTGACTGCCCTCCCTCAGAGCACGGCGCGGCGATAGCCTGCTGCATCCATTAACGTTGCTGAGTCCTCCGTCGCCGCCAGCCGGCGGGTTTCGTGGCCAGACAGAATGCTCTGCGCTTGGAACCGCGGTAACTGGCCCCAGAACTCGTTTCCTCCGCGGAAGTATCTGTAGCGGTGTCACACGATTAGCGGTGAGACTGCGCCGTGGCAGGTAGTGATGACGTCAGACGCCTGCCTAGTCACCGCTGCGGCTGTGCTCACGACATGCGTCCGGCCGGGTCGTACAGCGAACTTTAAAGTTCCGTTCTGGATACGGAACTTGCCGACAGCCCGAGAGGCGAAGCGCCTGCCGTCCTTCGAGAAAAAAACCAGCTGGCAGGGCGACTGAAGCGTCTTCGCCAATTGCGAAGTGCCGGGGGCTAGCCTGACAGTAGCGGGGCCAAGTCCGTACAGAGCACGTGCTTTCCTAGCAAGCTCAATCTTAAGCAAATTTACTCGGAAATATATCCCAGTGCTTTGGACATACACAGGACTGCAGGCTTTGCACGGAGCTCCAGTGTCCCGTTTCTGAGGCCGCAGAGAGACGAAGAAGCTTGCTGGCAAGCGCCTTGTTTGAACGTGGAGAGCCTACCGGCTCAACCACCTACGATTTGCGTGAAACAGTTTTCGCTAATGTGGCCGATACATCCATTTCAGCTCTGGTCTCTCTTAGGGCTCTACAGTTCCGCGGCTAGTATTAAGGTTTGGGGGCTAGAAAGCTTCGCCACGGGATATATATTGGTCACTTCAATCGTTATCTCTGATAGTCAACGGCGGCGGCTTCTTGCACTGCTTCCGCCTCCCATTAGGGCATCTGGCTAATCGTTGGGAAACAGATGGGGAAACTGTAGGAAGCTGTCTTAAATTGAGTCAGTCTCTTGGTCCACCTAGCTCAGTATTGCTTACACTGGCGGTCAACAGCTTTTCACGGTTTTAGGCAGGATTCCTCACTCTGGCCTACCTGAAAGTACCTGCCAGGAGTTTAAGTCTGGTCCTGTCTGCACGCAAAAGCACATGCAGCCCTTCCCTCCTCCACTTTCCTTAGTTTGATCTAACGGACAAGCAGGGCTCTTCCTAGGATCTCGCTAGACAGCAGCTTTTTTTTTAGTTGCAAATCGATGGGCGACAGGAGCCCCACGGAGAGCATTCCTCTCGTTCTCACACACACAAAGGAGAAATAATTAATCAACTCAACATCGAGTGACAGCTCTATCCCATCCCATCTACATAGCACCAGCAAGCTGTTCCTGTCCTGGCCAGTATAAGGCCAAGGACACTTTTATGTTTGAAGGTTGGAAAGTCTTCGATAATTGTTGCCCTTGTAAAAGGAACTCGTACCGTGCAGAGTCTGTGACTGAAGCGGCCTGGCTCTTTGCGGTTTTGGACACACTTACTGGCTGCCTACCCACACAGAGACCGGTTCCTTGCCAGGATAGCGTGAGGCTCCTATTAAAGGTCTCTCCTCTCTGCTTCCCCTTCCTTGATTTGCTTAGCGCGAATTTGACTGTGGTCATAATTTACGCATCTTCTCGGTTTAAGGCCTGGAATAGCCAGCCGAGAAGCAGCGCCAGCTTATTCGTTCCTTTCCAATCCCAGTTTGATACCAGCAAGGCCCCTTGGGGGCGCTTCGTTTTTCCTGCCGCAAAGGCACGAGGCTGGCGGCTTCATCATCTTAATAAAGAGGCACACCACACAGTGGAGAGACCGCTTCAAGTGCACAAGCATCGCTTATTATTTCTCAAGCCAGACCTCAGCAGTCCTTACGACAACCCTACAGGTAGGCCAGTTATGGCTCGACGGAGTAGAGCTCGGGGGGATGCCGGGGCGCGACGTCACGTGCAGAGGGGAAGGGCAGGTGCCTTTGTCGCTATAGCGATGCCGCCGCCGCCGCCGCTTCCTCGGCTGTCGTTATGGCAACCGCAGGCGGCGATCACGTCATCGCTGTGCGCGCGCCGTCCTAACGTCATGAGCCTCGGCAGTTCCGGCGCGCCGTGCAAGGCGGCGGCAGCGGCGGCGGCGGAGAAGAAAGAGGGCGGGGTCAGGCCCGGGGTGGCTGCGGAGTCGGCGGGCAGAGGAATGGCACTAAGCCGTGGAGGTGGCGGCGGTGGCGGCGGGTGAGCGACAGGAGTGTCCGGGGCTCCCTTCCCCCCGCCGGGCGGAAGCCGCCCGCCTGCCCCCCCTCCCACCCGGCTGACCCCTGTGCTCTTCTCTGTGTCTTTGCAGGTGATCCCGCCCGGAGACCCCCCTGAGGAGGAGGAGGAGGCGACAGCAGCAGCCCACCTTGCAGCTTCCCGAAGCGAGCGCCATGAGAGCGGCCCAGGAGCGGGGCCAGGAATTCCTCCCCCCCAAGAAGCGCGACCTGCCGGTGGCTGCCAACAACGAAGAGCCGGGGCGGGCGGCTGAGTCGGGTCTGGTGGGCGGTGGCGGCGGCGAGACCTCTGTGGAATGGTCCCGGGGCTCAGCAACAGGCAGGCCGAGCCAGGCACCTTCACGTTACACCGAGGCTGGTGGCAGCTCCGACACAGTGACCAGTCTTACCGTGGACCAGTACGGCTTATTGTACAAAGTGGCGATGCCCCCGGCCACCTTCTCACCCGTGGTGAATGTCGGCCCGCTGCCTCCAGCCTTCAGTATGACCTCACAGCTGATCCCGCACCCTGGTATCCCATACTCGCCTATCCATTACACTCAACTTCCTCCTGCTCCCTTGCAGTTTGTGGGATCACACTACTCTGTACCCTATGCCGCCACTGTGCCTCCTGGTTTCCTGCCCAGCCACCTTCTGTCCTCTTCAGCCAGCCTTGCTGCCTCTCATATCCCACACTTTGTGCCCTATGCACCTCTCCTGGCTGAAGACTCTGCTCCTTCTCCACAGGCAGCCCACAGCTTTGGCAAGACCAGTGCCTCAGTTTTGCCTTCAGGCCCTCTGCAGCCCCATGTTGGAGGTCAGCCACTGGATGTTACACAGGGCCGAATTCCAGTCTATTATCAGATGTCCCGTCTGCCAGCAGGCTATTCATCATTCGAAGCTTCTGTTGCTGGCCCAAACACTGAGCAGTCTCTGCAGGAGAATCAGCTAGATCCTAAAGTCACAGCAAACGGGGTGCAAAGGTCTGCCGTGGGGGCGAAGGAAAGTGAGGCTGAAGGGCAGTGGCCAAGGACAACGGTAGAGTGCAGCACTGAAGGTACCTTCCTGACAAGCAGTCAGATTTTGAGAACAGAGATCTCTGTGCCATCTCAGCGGAGTACCCCAGATACAGACCTGGAGGTGCAGAGGGTGGTTGGAGTGCTTGCTTCCCAGGACTACCCTGTTTGTTCTGCTCAGCAGAAGGATGGCTTGAGCCCTCTAAACCTTTCCCATCGTAATCCCCCTGAGCAGAAGGCAGAGTCAATGAGGAACCCAGTGGAACTTGTGGTGGCTGCTACTGCTGAGAAAAGCCACTTTCGGAGACTGTCGGCAAAGTCCCCTGAGGAGCAGCTCCGCCATCGGCAAATACTGAAAGGCATTACAATGGCCAATGGTCGGCCAGTCTCAGGGTCCCTCCTTCCTGGGGCTCAGGATGGCCTGGGAGGTGCAAGTCCTGAGGGAACAGCCCATGAGGGACTACCTGACACGGAATGTGCCCATTCCCAGAGCCACTTACCCTCCCACTTCATGAAAGGAGCCATCATCCAGCTGGCCACAGGAGAGCTAAAGAGGGTGGAGGACCTGCAGACCCAGGACTTTGTGCGCAGTGCAGAGGTGAGTGGTGGCCTCAAGATTGACTCCAGCACTGTGGTGGACATCCAAGAGAGTCCCTGGCAGGGTTTCGTCACACTGCATTTTGTGGTGGGGGAGCAGCAGAGCAAAGTGAGCATCGATGTGCCCCCTGAGCACCCTTTCTTTGTGTATGGACAGGGCTGGTCCTCATGCAGTCCAGAGAGGACAAATCGGCTCTTCTCACTCTCCTGCCACAGGCTGCAGGTGGGAGATGTTTGCATCTCCATCAGTTTACAGAGTCTGAATGGGAGGCTTGTGCCCCAGGCAAGCCCCCAGAGTGCTACCCGAGAGAGACCTGGGCGGGGTGCGGAGAGTCTCCAGGAGCTGCAGAAAAACCCATTGGAGAAGGGTGGGGTGGCAGTGGGCTCCCCCCAGGAGTCCACCCACCATGATCCTGTTTCTCTGCATGGTTGGGCAGGCCCCAGCTTCCAAAGGTCTGGGGAGGAGCCCCGGCCACCACTCCTCCGCCCTTCATTCATTCCCCAGGAGGTCAAGTTGTCCATCGAGGGCCGTTCAAATGCAGGGAAGTGAAGCCCCAGTGGTGGGTGAACTTGTGTGCCACGCTTAACTGGGTTCCTTCCAGTTTGGCCACTGCTCAGATGCTCAGCCCTTTCCCCAGTTGTGTGCCTAGAATCATTCCACTGACAGAGGCTCCTTCTCTCCACCCCCTGTAGGGGAGGTCTGAGCCTGGGTAGGGTAGATTGGGGTCAGCCAAGGGGAGACTCTGAAGGAAGCAGTGACTGCGCTGCTTCTGTGAGGAGAGGAGCAAGGGCTCAACATCCCCCACCACCTCACTCAAGCACTTTATTGGACACTTGCTCACACATAGCAGGAGGGTGCTTTTACCAGGGCAAGGGAGCAGTGAGGGAGTTTGCCAGGTTTCTTCTGCTCGAGTCCCAAGTTAAGGATTATTGTCTGGGCCTCCCAGCAGCCCCTCTCCAGGCACCAAGTCAAGGGAGCCTGGATTTCTCCTCAGGGAGGTAGTATTTGTATGCAATTTCCTCACATGTGTTAGATTGAAAGGAAATGGTTAATAGTCTGTTAAATTGCAAACCTGGCAGTGTGTTGCCTCAGCTCTGCAGCCAGGTAGAACTCGAATCCCATAGGTGGGAATGGTGTAGGTGTACGTGTGAGAGGATGTTCTAGCTTTGGCTTCTTCAGCTATCTCCATCCTGCTCTTAAGTCCCCACCTCCATCTTCTAGAAAGGCTGCATCCAGTTCTGTTGCAGATGCCTTAGATGTTCACAGCTAAGCCAGGTCTGAATGGCCTAGGCTGACTAAGGCTTGTCACAGTTGTGGGTGCCTCGAGTTACAGCCAGCTCCTTTGAAAAGTGCAAGGCAGTTTGTATATAAGAGCATGCTAGTGCACATACAGACACTCCTGCTTTTCCTTGGGGTGACTAAAGCATTTCCTATTGAGAGTTTGGAGAGGGGACATTCTGGCCACTGTAACCAGCTTGAATGGCCCCCACTACATGTGTAAGATTTCTTTGGATATTAGAAAAATGTATTCAGGTTCTTCTGATAAAGATGAAAATTGCTCTTCTGTGTGCACTGGTGACTCAGACAGAATGAAAGAAGATAAAACGTGCAAGTGGTTAACAGTTTTTGAGCCGAGAAAGCTGTAGAACTGCTTGGGTTCAAGACGCTGGCTGAGTACCCTCTCCTGCACTGGTGCCCTCAACTCGGCAGGGGTGAGCTCTAGGGCTCTGAATCATAGCCGTGACTCTGCATCAGTGCCATCCAAGTCCCACTCCAGAATAGCAGCCAGGAAGCTCCTCCCACTGCTCCAAATGGGCAGCCTTGGCTTGTTTCCCTTGGATGTTTTGTCTACAGTTGTTGCTTTTAGGCCATTGCCTACAGGCATTCCTGGCTCACAACGGGAACTGCTTTCCTGTCTGACCAGCCACCTCATCCACTCCAAGCCCTCTCTATATGAAAGGTGGAAGACTTTGCTGTTCTCCTCTGGAAGGCCCGGCACTTTGCACTATTCCGAGCCAGGTTTCCCCGCAAACCACCCTCTGCCTTCCTTACTTGCTCTTGGGCTCCCCTGGATTGTGTGCTTACTAGACCAACGCTCATTTCCATGTAAATGCTGGCCTAGGTTTCTCCTTTGTCCTTCAGCTCCCCTGCCACCAGGGAGGAGATGTCTGCTTCATGCCATTAGGGCAGAGTGCCCTTCTACTCCCAGGGCTTCATGGGAGCTGGATCACTTGCACAGCATCACAGCAGAAGAGCCTGATTGGCCACCTCTTTCATTGGCACCAACTCTGGCCCTCCGTGGCTATTGAGGGTCAGTTCCCCTCAGTTCATCTGGACCGCCCAACACTACTGCCACCCTGGTCCAGTGCTGTTTCAGGATAGCTTGCTGCACAGCCCTTAGGGCCCAGGACCGAGTTAGGAATAGAGCTGCAAAATATGGAAGTGTCTTTGGGCACTACTCCATCTGGGGCCGCTGGAGGGTTGGGAGAACCAGCTTCCTAGAGCAATAAGCTATTTCTCTCTTGTGACACTACAGCACGACCCCTTTCCAAGCCCTAGTAAATATTTTGGGAAGGGCTCCCTAATATGCAATACTGTGGGACTGGCAGCTGCACAGCTGTGTCCATTTGGCCATTCCATGGGGGCTGCTAAAAGAGACACGTTTCAGTGTGGGGTGCCAAACCAGGGGGTGATGAACTGGGGTCCTGCTTTTCAGAAGGGCACCAACCAGATACCCTTTCCAGCTAAAACGTTTCCCGTCCCTTCTTGCCAGCTGTTTCTGTAGCCCTTGCCTGCAGGAGCAAACATCCGCTTCTATTAAGTCCCACCTCTGCCCAGAAACACTGAGCGATGGCCTGACCCAGTGGCTTGTTGCAGAGAAAGTTCCTTTGCTATATCTCAAGATGCACTGAGGAAGAAAGCAAACGGAGTCAGCCTGCCACCCTTCAATCCCTTGCATAGCACCTTAGTTGGGGTGGGTCACCTTCCTGTATGCAGCTGGCAAGGGGCGAGTGTGTAGCAGCCCTGCAACCAACACCAGTCCTCTTCGCTCCAAAACCCACTGCATCGTATCTCTGAAGCCTTAGGACTAGCCGAGTGCCCAGCCCCTTTTCTCCTACCTGATCTTTAATGAAGCATTACCAATCTAAGGAGGATAATCTATTTTGTTGTGCTTTTTTTGTACCTGTTTTAAATAAATCAATTTGTACTGTATATTTGTATTTTGGGTGAGATCCTTTTTCCTGTTTTACCATTTAAAGTCTCTGTACACACAGATTGTATTTTTATTGTTAATGCTCTTATGAATACTGCATTTAACTTGTTGACTTATGTAAACAGTATATATACATATATCTATATCTATATATATATCTATATAATTATAAGCCAATAGCTTTTCCTTTGATGTGTCTGTGTCTTACTTGTCTCCTGGAGAAAATTTTGGCAGAAATACCAAAGCTCATAAAGGAAACTTCCTTACATTCATACGATGGTCACTAAAGCCCCAATTAGCAATCTTCACACTGGCACAATTAGCTCTGTTCTGTTGTGTAAAAAATTTAACAGGCTGCACATAGGTTTTATGATTTAAGATTAATAGAAGAGAACAGACCTGGCTAACAAGACAGAGATAACTTCTCCTCGCTTGTGCAGCCAAGTCTCTCCCTTTTACCTAGTTTGGAAGTTGGGCAAGAGACGGCACAGGCTGCTGACCAAGAAAATAAATATACCCCTCAGCAGGGTCTTCCTCTAGCCTTTGTTTAGAAGTCTGCCTTTCACTGGTGCTCCTTCCACCACCATCTCTCTACGCACAAAGGCAAGAAGAGCAGCAGCACTCAAATCTAGCTGCTTTCTCCCTCCCCAACACATATCCCCCCCAGAATGTCAAATTTTTCCACAAACCTCCCATTTGGTGCTGCTGTACCTAAGTCTAGCAGCCACTATGATTAGGCCTAATACACCCCTGTGGGTAACTTGTGAGGCTCCAAGCCGTATTATACACCTCCCTCTTCAGGACTCCACCTTCTTTGCTAGTCCCCACTTAAGAGCTCCAGCGTGATGTAGTAAGGGGCAGGCTACAGAACTGCAAAGTTCCAGCTGGATCTTGCCCAGCAAGGAAGCAAGCTGGGCAAGGCAGAAGCAGCAGCTGCCTCTCAAGCTGCTGCAGTGAATTGGCCAAGCCCAAGAGGCACAGACTGAGGACATGTACAATTAATTTATTTCTGATCACAGCCAGTGCGCCCGCCCCTTCCTCCCTCCCTGCCCCTCTCAGACCGTTGTCACACTCCAGTTCCATGCTTCACTGGCAGAGCAAGTGGGGCCTCGGCAGACAAGAGCAGGTCCTCCTTTTTACCCTCCTCAGTGCAGGGCACTGGGACTCGGCTCCTCAAAGGCCATTTTACCAAGCAGCTGCCCCTCAAGCTCTAGCCCACCCACTGGCAGTGGGAAGAAGTTCATCTCGGCTGCCAATGCAGCCATGGCCGAGGGGTCCTGGCCAAACTGTGCCCGCAGCATCATGTCCATTTTCTCCAGCCGCCGCTTTAGCCTCTTGGCTTCACGCTCCCGGATGAGCCGAGCCTGCCGCTTCTCAGGGGTCTCGTTGGCCCGCTTGAGGCGCATCGCTTCACGGTCCCGCTGCAGGCGGCGCGCACGCTGCTCATCCGTCTCCTGCATACGCTGCAGCCGCTTGGCCTCTCGATCCCTCATGCGCCTCACCTCCCGCTCCTCCGGCGTCTCGTTGTCTCGACGGCTCTTCTTAGCTGTGCGCTCTCGCTCCAGGCGCTGCAGCCGCACCTCCAGGGGCTCGTTCTGCCTTCGCAAGGCCCACTTGCGAACCCCTGGAGCTTGAGCTTCCAGAAGCTTGCGGTAGGCCACGCAGCTGTTGCACACCAGGAGGATGCCAGCAGGATACACTGTGGGGCTGACAGCAGCAGCACCACCACCACCGGCTTTTTCCTCAGCACCAGAAGAAGCCTCAGGGAGGGGAATGGGCAGGGCATCTCCACACAGCACCTCTGACACCTTCTCACTGTGAAAGTCAAAGAGTAGAAATGACGGGTGCTCAGCACAGATCTTAAGAAGCCATTGTGTAGGCTTGCAAGCTACTGCCTTAGCTGTAACCCTCCCCCTCCCTCTGGCCATGCTTACAAGCCACCCCACCCACATGAATGCTGGCCTGCAGAACGCTTCTGGCTGGGGTCACCTATTCCAGCTGCCTCCAGAAATTGCCAGGTATAACCTCCATTGCTTCCATTGAACAGGGCCCCTCCAGGACTTCCAAAATGCGGCCTGGGCCACGTTGTCCCAGTCCCACCCTCAGAGATGCCCACTTCTCACCTGTTGAAAGTAGCATGGCTGGTGAAGCGAGCCCCACACACCGCACAGTTGGACAGCTGGTCCTCGGAGTGGATGAGGAGGTGCCTGCCCAAGGAGCCCGGGGAGCTGAGTGCTCGGCCACAGACGGGACACAGGTAGCTCTTGGCACTGACCACAGCTGCCGTATGCTGCAAACGAGGCCGGGCTGTGAGGCAAGGGCTCCGCCGCCCTGTCCCCCTCTCAGCTGTCCCTATGAGGGCTGGCAGCCAAGGCCAAGCCACGGAAGAGCTCCCTCTTCTGTTAGGGAAAGAAGGAGAGAGACCCGCAAGGCCTTCCCTGGGATGTGGTGCAAACCCACCAGGGGGGATGATTCAAATTGCATCCAATGCCAACAGCCCCTGCCCCCATCCCCACCCTTTCCCAGTCCAGGATTACTAATTTCAGCCTGGAAGGAAAGGGGGAGCCAGGGCAGGGATGGTTTAGCCTTGCGTGATGGTCTCATCAAAGCCCCCTCTAAGTACCTGATAGACGTGAGTGACAAGCTGCTCCCTGCTTCCACACTCTAGCTGGCAGAGGGGACAACGGGAGAGTCCCATCAGGGTATCTGGGCTGGCATTTAAACCCATCTGCAAGCAAGGAAAGGCAGGCTAAGGAAAGAGCAGAGGACAAGTCCGATGCCTGGTATTCTGCCACACGCATACACATACCCCTCCCCCCCCAACTAATGCTGCATCAGACCCTTTAAGACCATGTTGACAGATTCTCTACAACGTAAGATTAGCCCTGCGCAATCAGATTGAGGGTCTACCTAGTTGTGTATTGTATTTCTAACACACAGCAGCCAACCAAATGCCTCTTCTGGGAAGCCCAGAATGAGATGACAACAGCTCTATCACTCCCCTTGCCCCCATTACTATTAGGGAACTCTAATGCCAAAAAGTCCAGACCCAATCACTTGAGCCTGCTGTAGTGATCACTTGGACACACCAATGGACCAGGCCCAGGAATCCCAGAGTGGGCTATACAGTCCTCTTTCTCCATGCTAGGGCCATCCAAGAGTCTGCTATTGCTATTCTCCCTTCCACCGAGTAACCACAGCAGTGTTGCACTTTTGCTTTAGTATGTGTTGACTACGGCCAATGTGATGCACTTGCCTCATGGCCTCGAGCGACCTGCTTGCTGCAGCCCAGCTGCTCAGTAAGTTCCAGTTCCTTTTTCACTGTCGCTGATGCTCCGTCCTCCTCCGAAGCATGGGAGGAGACCTCATCTTGTGTTGTCTCATCCCCCTCGCTATCACCTGGAATACAGAACAGTTTTAGGCCTCTGCCACAGACCAGCTGACAGGATTCCAAAGCAGCATGCAGGTGTTTGGTCTCTCCCAGGTGTCCCAGAGCTGCCCTCATGTACAAGATGGGGAAACTCACTGTTGCTGCTGCTGCTACTGCTGCTGCTGGAGTCCTTTTCTTGTGGCGGAAGTGGCAGCTGCTGCATGAGTGGTGACTGGGCTCCAAGCAGCCCAGGGAAGTCTCTTCGCATCATGGCCTGACGTGTGTGCTCTTCTAACCCAGCAAAGACTTGCTCCCCTGGAAGTACAATGGGGGAGGAAGAAGCCGCATTAGCCCATTGCCCTTCCCAAGCCCAGTCATTCCTTGCCCCCTCCTCAGATGCCCAGTGATGGTCTCCCCTACCTGAAGATGGCCCAGAATGGGACTAATGCCTGGGCTCCATTCCCCAAAACAGCTTTCCCCAAACCCTTCCTGCAAAGCAACGGTGGCCTGACCAATCCGTCCCTTCGCATCCTTTCCAACATGACCTGGAAATACAAATGTCTTCAGCAGCATTAAGCACACAGGGAGGGCTCTTGCCTGCCCTGGCTCCACCCTAGAATTTGCATGTCCTCTCCCACCCCCGGGGCCCATATTTTGGAAGAGCTTGTCCTGCCATACAGGTTCTCCTCCAGGGGTAAAGCTGTTACATATGTGTAAAAGATGCTTTAGTATAGGCAATAGCAAACCTACTTATCTACTTTTGCAAGCCAAATTTGTGGTGGGAGACTTCTTCTGTGGATTTTGTAGTCCAGGTTTAGTTATCTGCTTTAGTTCCTCCTTGATTTCTCTTAAGTTGTGCAAAGTGGGCAGTGCTTGCCTGAAATTGCCAGACTCTTTCCTGGGCCTCTGCTATTTCAATTCTGATCCTAAAGCTATCATGGTGCCTGGAAGTCCCCTGTTCCTCACTGTGCAAGGGAGACTAGCCAACCATTCCCAACTAGTGCTGAAAAGCTGTTCATTTGCAGAAGAAACATCAGTGGGTAAGGTGGCCCAATGAGAGACAGAATGCCACTAGAATGGCGGAGAGGGGTTCTGAGCCCCCAGAGTACCTAAGGAGCCCTTAGGCTCCAAGAGGTGGTACGTGGACATGTCTCAGCTCAGCCAACAAATCCTCGATGCTGGGCAGGGAGCCCCCACCAGGGCTATGGGAGAAGAATGCAGCAAATAGTGGAGGGGAGGGCTGTCCCCCCCCCATCATTTTGCGGATGAGGATGCCTCGCTTGAGCGGGGGAAGGGGGTGAAGGTGGAAGTGACAACAGCCCCCCTCCCCTTATTACTCACAGTGGACTTTATTGGGGGTGGTCTGTTTCCGACGGGACATGGTTCCCCCCCCAGGGGGGGCGCACCTGCGGAAAGAAGAGCCCTGTCACCATGCGGGGGATGACCAGGGTAGGCGAGCGGGGGGCGTTTAGAGATCAGCCCCCACCCCGCGCTCGAAAGGAGGCTGCCGCCGCCTCGGCCCTTACCTGACTCCGTCGCCCGGCCTGGACTCGCCCAGCAGCGCTGCAGGAGGACAAAGGGCCGCCCGGGCTGGCAGACAGACAGACAGAGGAAGATGGCGGCACGGCGGGAGCGCCCGGCTCGTGCACGGCGGGACCGACGGACAGACAGGCGGACGGGGGCGCGCTGCGCTGGAGCCCTGCCCTCCCCTCCGAGCGGAGCGCGCCTCCTGCCTGGCAGCAGGGGCGCCGATCCCGAGGCCGGCGCAGGCGCTCAGCCGGGAGGGGGTCCCGCAGCCATCAGGCCGGCGCCTCCGGGGGCTTCACGCACCCAGACCAGCCAGCAGGGCCAGAGTTGTGTCTTTCGGCGCTCTCCAACGGGCCCAGCTACCGAGGAGGAGGAGCAGGAGCAACTGCTGCTGCTGCTGCAACCCGCCTCCCTTGCCCCGAGTCGCCTCCTTCCACGGAGCCGCTTCTCCTCTTGTCGGAGCGGCGGCGCCGCGGTGCTAGTGGCGGGGCTACCGCCGTCCCCGCCTCTTTTCAAGCCACGAGCAGGGGGACCCGATTGACGCCCCCGCCATGCCCTGCAAGGTGCCCGGCCATTCACGCGAGCGCCCCTACAGCAGGAGGGCTCCAGTCTGCCGCGCGACGCCCCCGGGGATGGGAAGCAGCTCGGAGGGAGGGGGGCAGTGGGCGGGGCCGCCGCCTCTTCCTCCTCCTTCTCCGACGTCGTACCCGACGAGGTCGGAACTCTCCAGCCGCGGTTGAGGGCTATGGAGGGACCTCAATGAAGGTAACGCTCGCTTTAGGAAGTACGACTTTTATTGAGGTCCCTCTTTCTCCGGCGAGAGATCCCTCCGCCCGTAAAGTAGTTCCGTACAAACACAAAGCGCCCCGTGCGTCGCTGCACTGTGTCTTGGAGAAGCCGCGTCGCAGACAGAGGGCCGGACGCTGCTAAGAACTACGACTATTGCTTTTGCTACTGTCGCTGTCGCGCACCACCTCCTCCTGAAAAGCAGAGAAGAGACGTATCCCTCCGCCTGCCCAGCTGAGGCTGGACCCGTGACGCCGCCGACGCCACCTTCGCTGCCTGCCGGGACAGACGGAGACAAAAAGACTCCCCCTCCCGCCCCCGGGTAAGGCCGTCCCGGCTGACCGCCTTCGCTCGGCTCTGCGTTTTCCGGGGAGCGGGGCCGTTGCCCTCCTTGGACGACTCGAGGTCCTGGTTCCCGCCGCCCTCACAAGCCTCCCCCGCCTTCCCGGTCGCCTTTCGCCCGAGGAACGGGCCGTGGCAGGAAAGGGCCCCGGGAAAGGCGAGAGAGGCCCGGAGGGGCCGCCGCCTGAAGCTTCCTTCGGCCAGCCGGTGGCGGGAGGCGCGAGCGAAGGAACGGCGCTTCCTGGTCCGCGGCTGGCGGGCTTGGCCTCTGCCCAGCCTTCCCTTCCGGCTCTTGCTCCTGCCGCTGGCCGGGAATGGCTCCTCCTTGGGGCCTGTAGCACATCGAAACTGGCTGTCTGGGCCACGGGTCGGGCGGCGCTCGTGTTTCGCCTTTGGGGTCTCTGAACCCGGAGCGGGCAGCTGCCTGTGTCTAGCCGAAAGCGAAGCCGTTGCCGGAAGAAGAGTTGAGAATTGCCTTCGTGCCTCTGTAGTTCAACTACCTGCAAACTCCCCCACCCTCTTGGAGCAAATCCTCCACCAGCTTCCACATAGGTGGGAGCTGAGCTCTCTACCGCTTCCAGTGCTGAAAAGCGGGGCAGGTTTGTCCTCCAGGGATTGAAACTGGTTAAAGAGATCCAAGGTTGTGAGCTGCCCCTTGTGCTGTATATGGTTGGGCCTGGCTGATCAAATCATGTACAAAAGGGGAAAAAACCAGAAATCTGTTGCTTGCACAGATGGAAGTGCTCTACACATACATACAGACAAAAGCACGCACACACAAAGCATTTCTTAAATAGGTTTTGGCATACTGTACTATTACACACACTTGAGTCTGTATGGGCTCTGTTTAAAAATGGCTGGCATTTATAGTCTATTCAAACATTTATTCTTGCTGTATACGACAATTCACATTAAAATTACTTATATTTGCTTGTTTGCTTTATTATATATTTGCAACGGAGATAAAACATTACAGCTCGCAACCTTTCCACATTCAAACCAATCGAGATCCTGAGATGTGAGACCATTCACTGTCTGCCTCTCCAAAAGATGTTTAGCAGGTAGCAACAAGAGAACAGGATCCCCCCCCCGCTCCAATTGTGAAATGCTCCAGCACCATGCAAAAAATAAATTGATTAATTTAAAAAATGTCCAGCAGCACCTTAGAGGCTACCTAAGTTTGTTCTGGGTATAAGCTTTCGTGCACATGCACACTTCTTCAGATACCTACGAAACCTTATACCCAGAACAAACTTAGCTGGTCTCTAAGGTGCTCCTGGACAATTTTTTTATTTTATTTTGACTGCGTTAGACCAACACAGCTACCTACCTGAATCTAGAACCATGCAAAAAAGTTATTCTCAGCATTT
The DNA here is from genome assembly GCF_964188315.1 of Podarcis muralis. Taxonomy (NCBI): domain Eukaryota; kingdom Metazoa; phylum Chordata; class Lepidosauria; order Squamata; family Lacertidae; genus Podarcis; species Podarcis muralis. Next base: position 44,872,516 of record NC_135661.1, on the reverse strand, counting down.
GGACAGCGCTGATGATTGAGATTTTTGAGAATACTGGTGTCCTGCTTGTGTAGAGCAGGGAATATTGTGTTTAGATTAATTTTTGAGCACTTTTTGTGTTTTATATTTGTATCATTTTTTTGAATTTTAAATGTATTTTGTATTTTATTCTAAATAACTCTGGAATGGCTTTAAATGTGCAAACCAATATATAAATATTACAAGTAGAATATATCTATACAGGAAACTGCTAGCTGTCTGCCTTTAACACACATGGCAGTAGGCTTTTTCTCTCTTGTATTCTTGGCAGGAATTCTACACCATGTTAGGCTCTGGGTTCAAGGCCGAGCGCTTGCGAGTCAACCTACGTCTTGTCATCAATCGCCTTAAACTGTTGGAGAAAAAGAAAAGTGAGTGGACTTTCCTACCTAATTCCTTGACCTCATCACCAAAGCAGTGATTCAGGAGGTTGCTGGTAGTCGTGGTGTCCTACAACACCATGTGCAGGCTATAAATTAAGAGATGCTTAATTTATAGCCTGCACATGTTGTTTCAGTGTATCTGAAGAAGTGTGCATGCACACGAAAGCTTATACTACTCAGTTGGTCTCTAGGGTGCTACATTATAATTTTTAAATTCTTTTGGAAGGATTCTTTTAAAGACTTTCTTAGATCATATAACTTTTTTGAAGACTTGATTTTTTAAAGGGAGTTTTTAGGTTTTTAAGAAGAGTCTTTTTAACTATCTTTTAAAAGAATTGTTTTAATTTATTTTGACATGTCAGAGTTTAAGTGTGGAATTGCTTGTGTGTGTGTGTACTGTATTTCAAAGATGCTGAGAATTGTGGTCATTGGGATGGGGGTGTGGATTCTGTGAAGAGTTCTTAGGTTTGTGGACTTGTGTCCATTTCTAGCCCCACTATACTCATTGAATGGACATGGTTACTTAATTTCAATATGTTTATTCTGAGTATATCGTATTTTTCGCCCTATAGGACGCACCGTCCCATAAGGCGCACCTAGTTTTTTGGGGGGGAAATAAAGGGGGAAAATGTATTTTCCCCCCCCAGGTGTGGGGCGGGGGTAGGGGAAGCCCAAGCTTCCCCCGACCCCAGCCCCCAGAACAGGCAACTCTCCACAAGCTGTGGGAGCCCAGCACCGGGCTCCTGCGCCTTGCGGAGAGCTGCGCAAAGTCTGGGCGTGCTGAGCTCAGCGCACCCAGGCTTCAGCATGCAGGCAACTCTCCGCAAGCCATGGGAGCCCAGCGCTGGGCTCCTGTGCTTTGCGGAGAGCTGCGCGAAGCCTGGAGAGCGAGAGGGGTCGGTGCGCACCGACCCCTCTCGCTCTCCAGGCTTCAGCGAAAGCCTGTGTTCGCCCCATAGGACGCACACACATTTCGCCTTCATTTTTGGAGGGGAAAAAGTGCGTCCTATAGGGCGAAAGATATGGTAATTTAGTTGGAGACAACCCACAGGCCTTCTTGGTGGAGCCCCTCTCTTTGCATACACAAACACCCCAGGCAGGGCCAGGCTTGTGGGCCTCCCCTGCTGCCCCATGATGAATCCTTTTCTTGCAGCTGAGCTAGCCCAGAAGGCACGGAAGGAAATTGCTGACTACTTGTCTGCTGGCAAAGATGAGCGGGCTCGCATCCGTGTGGAGCACATCATCCGGGAGGACTACTTGGTGGAGGCCATGGAGATCCTGGAGCTCTACTGTGACTTGCTTCTGGCACGCTTTGGCCTCATACAATCTATGAAGTAAGGTCTTGGCCTATGGGGAAGAGGGTGCTGGGTGCCTGCCACGTGTCCCCTCCCCTCGGTCTGGGACCTATTTGTCCTCCTTGTCTTTCAACTACTTGTTCACTCTTGCCTTACTTTGTGTCCCTTCAGGGAGCTGGACTCCGGCCTGGCAGAAGCTGTCTCCACCCTCATCTGGGCTGCCCCCCGACTGCAAGCGGAGGTGGCTGAGCTGAAAATGGTGAGTAGTGCCAGTTGTGTCTTGGCAGGCTGCTCAGCCTTCCTGGACATCTGGGGGCAGCAGTTGGGGAAAGACTTTGATCTATCCTCACAGGATGCTCAGAGAACTTGGTGACTTTCTTGTTTGATCTGGGAGTTTAGGTTGGCTCCAGTCTCCAAACTCCTGAACCTTTTGTCCAGGGGTGCTGCGATCGTTGCTGTGCCCTGTCTTAAATAGAGGGGAGTCAGTGGTGCCTGGACTCTGTTTTGAGTGTGCCATTTCCATACTAGGTTGCTGACCAGCTCTGTGCCAAGTACAGCAAAGAGTATGGCAAGTTGTGCCGGAGCAACCAGATTGGGACCGTCAATGACAGGGTGAGTGGAATGGGAAGGGCATCATGGGGGTGAGATGGCGGTAAGGCTCTCAGAAGCTACTAACCACAATGGCTACATCTTCCTCTGCTGTCAGAAGTGATCTGCTCCTGAAGTCAGTTGCTGGGAATCGCAGCACTGCTGCTGCTCCACTCAGGGGCTTCTTGTTGGGGCATCTGTTTGGCCACTGTGAGGACAGGATGCTGGGCTAGACAGGCTGATCTAGCAGGCTGTTCTTATGGGAGGGAACGATATCAGTGCTTCATAAAGATGAGTTGTTTGCAGCAGGTGGTCCTGCCTGTGGTGCTTCACCAGGCAAGGTAGAAACTTATCTTTTTTCTGGCTTGGATATCTCTTAGCTAGGTAAGTGTTCTTGACCTGCCCAGCTCAGTGAAGGGCTCACTCTTCCCTCCCTCCCTTCCAGCTGATGCACAAGTTGAGCGTAGAGGCACCTCCCAAAATCCTAGTGGAGAGGTACCTGATTGAGATCGCAAAGAACTACAACGTGCCCTATGAGCCAGACTCTGTTGTCATGGTGAGTGACTGGGAGGCAGTTCCACTCTCAATTCCCTCAGTAGCAGCTCCCTTTCCCACATGTGACATCAGCTTCTTCCTCTTCCCAGGCTGAGGCTCCCGCAGGCGTGGAAGCTGACCTGATTGATGTGGGATTCGTGGATGATACAAAGAAAGGTGGCCATGGAGGTGGTGGTGGCGGCGGCGGCGGCTTCATGACCCCAATGGCTGGTCCTGATGGAGTTGTGCCAATGCCAATGCCCATGCCCATGCCGTCTCCAGCTCCCCCTTTTGCATACCCACCTCCAAAGGGACCAGTAAGTCCTATGTCTTGCTTGAAACAGGAGTCTGTAAAGTTGGGATTGGGGGTGGTAGTGGGGGGGGGGGGAGGAAAGGATAGCAGTCTACTGTGGTGAGTTAGCATCTGAGCACACCTCACTACCTGCTGTGTGAACAAGGTTTTCCAGCTGTTCTGGCAGGTATTGCCTATCTGATTATGCCATTAGAAAGGGGTGCTGGTCTGACTTAACAATTTCTCCTTTTAGGAGCACTTCAACGGGCTACCGGTGGGCACCTACCAGCCTTTCACCAACCTTCACCCACCTCAGATTCCAGCAACACCTCCAACATATGAGTCTGTAAGTACTGCTGATGAAAAACAAAAGCTGAATTGCTGGGAGGGCAAGTCCTCTCTGCTGGGACTGTTGCTGTCCCTAGTCTAATGCTGGGTATTGGCAGGCCTTCCCGCTTGGACTGACTGAGGAGTTGCCATCCACTGGATTTGAGCTTGCAGCAAACTTCATGCATCTTTGATATGATTTTGATTTATTGCATTTCTATGTTGGCTTTTCATTCATTCATTCTATGTTGCTTTTCATCTCAAAGCAGCTTACAAACAATAAATAGCCATAACATAATAAAACATACTAGCATGTCGCAAATACAGCATACATCATATAAAATAATTAACAAATTATCAATAAAACATCAATAAAACAGTGGCAATCTATAAAAAACTTAACAAAACAGCAGCTAAAAAATAAGCTAAACCTCACAATTACAGCAAGTCATGTGATTAACAAATCAATTATAGAATCTATAAAACAATATTAAAAACATTAACAAAATAGCAATTAAAAATATAAGCTAAGCACTAAGTTCATTCACACAGTCTCTGTACCCCCATGACTCATAATCTTTCACTCTGTTCAGTTCATTAAAATACACATAAATGCACATAATGCCAGATGTTGCACTGGCTGGGGTCCTCGAGTAGTGGGCCATGGTGGAGATGATGGGGCTCTTAGGCCTACCGCCAGTGGTAAGGTGGATGTTGAGTGCCTAGGCATCGTTGAGGAGAAACTTGCCCAGGTCACTTTCAATAATCAGGAGTCTCATTCCCACTTGAGGAAGTCCAAGACAAGCCTGTCCCTCTGGAGCAGCGAGTGGCAACTGCACTTGGTTTAGAGGACGACCAGGGGGTCCAGCAGTGGCCCTGCAGCCTGTCCACCAGGAGCTGCTCCAGCTTCTTCAGCCGCACCTTGGTTGACGATGTGGTGGTGGAGGAGGCAGCCGCTGAGGGGATCGAGCAGGGCAGCTACTTGAGTCTACCAGGCAGGAGGGAGGGGCTGTGATAATGATACCAAGGGAGCTTCAGCATGATCTCAGCAGCCTGGATGAGCTTGCAGGCAGTGACTCAGAGGTCACCTTGGTCTCAGAGACCAGGCTGCTGCCCATGGAAAGCATGAGCAGAGGACATTGGCCAGCAGGGGTAGAGGATGAGATGTGGGGGTGGGCTGAGCAGCTAGAGAGTGTGGAAATGGGTGTGGAGTGGAGAGTGTGGAAATGTTCAGCTACTGCTCTCCAGACTTCTGTGGTTGCTGGTGGTGGTGCTTCATGTCAGGTTGAAGGTGAGACTGCCAGCAATGGTGAAGAGCTACAGGCCATCCTTGGGGGACATAGCCAGGGCCACTTTCTAGTCAGGTAGTCAGCCATGCTGAACGGCTCTCCCTCACCTATGGCACCACCAGGCCAGGCTCACCACGACTGCTTCCTCCTCCTCCAGATCCCTCATTTCCTCCTTCCTTCTGCTGTATGGCAAGGCTGCATAAAGAAGATGGGAACACCAGATATGGTCTTCTGCTTTGCATATAGGCCTCTAGGGAGTTGTCAGGTGGTGGTTCTGTGTGGGGTGCTCCATGCAAAGCCAGCTTTTTTCTGTTTCAGATTGATGACATGGGTGCTGACAAGGAATTGCCATCCCCACAGGTGACCGGTGAGTTCAGGGCCGGAGGGGGAGGCTGTGGAGCTGGCAAGGCAGTGAGGAGGCAGGGAGGTGGTGATGTCAGGGGAAAGCTGGTGCTTGTGTTTATAGTTGGTCCCCTTCACTCGAGTTTGCTCTTGAGTTGCTGAGGGAGGGGTGTGTGTGTGTGTGTGTGTGTGTGTGTGTGTGTGTGTGTTGGGGGCAGAGACTGGGACTCTTCATGGCAGAGAGCTTGGGCCCCTTTAGCAACTGGTAGGAGCTGCAAGACTTAACTAAAGTGCAGCAAGTGCTCGCTTCTGCAGGACATATACTAACTGTAGTACAGCAAAAAGAAGAATGGTCCTACCCCTGCCCCTACTACTGTTAGGTAGACTACTGTTTTCGCTGCCTTGAGCCTGCCCACTGCTTGTAACCAGTCACTCTTGTCTGCTGCAGGACCAGCCCCAAAGCCACAGCCGAGGGGGAGGCCACCAGCTGCAGTTCCTAGTTCGGGCGATAATTTTGTGCTGCCAGAGTTGCCATCTGTGCCAGACACGCTGCCTGCCGCTTCTGCTGGTGCCAACACTTCCGCCTCAGAAGACATTGACTTCGATGACCTCTCTCGAAGGTTTGAGGAACTGAAGAAGAAAACTTAAAAAGAGCCCCTGAACAGGGGGCCGATGGGCCTGATTGCTGCCTCCTCCTTCCCTCTTAGCACGGCCAAGTGCTCGTTCCTCTTCCTCCGCTTGGCCTTTCTTCCTTCTGTACTTACACCAAATGCCACTGCTTTTCTGACATTCTGCTCCAGGAGTGGGGGACTGCACAGCCTCTTTGAGATGGGAGCAGGAACAATCCCTCCGAATGCATTGCTCTGCAGTCTGCAGCCGGGCATTAGAGGGGAAAGGGAGTGATGTAGGTGGCCTCTCATTTGGACAGACAGTGGTGTAGGGACACCAACCTGAAGATTCTGGGCAACGTAGTTGGACAGAAGCGCCCCCCCCCCCTCCAGGCATGTGCTGTGGAAGGGGAGCTGCTCTGGGCCCCTGATAGCTTTGTTTTGCCTGCCACGTTCTCAGGGAGCCCTCCGGGGCCATTATGACTTTCCTTTGGGGAGGGATGCTGTGGGGCACAGGAGTTGACCAGTCTACACTCCTCGTGGCTCAGTGGTCCTCCTGCCTCTGGCTTGCAGAGCAGCAGGCACATTTTCCTAGCTTTGAGTGAGCCCAGTTCTGCCTTAACGTGGCTCTGCATCAGGCTGGGTTCAGGGCCATTGCTTGACATGTGCCATCACTCCTGGTTCTCTAGCCTCTTCCCTTGCCTATAGGGCAAAGCCATGGGTGGTGGTGGTGACAGCAGCAGCAACACATCCAGCAACTTCTGCTGCTCTTACAGACCAGCTGCAGTGCCAGCAGCCAACCTCAGCTCTCCCATGTAACACTCTGTATGTAACTCTTTCATGTGGCTTTTCTGGGACAATTTGATTGGTTTGTATCTTCTCTATTAATTCTAAATAAAGTTGAGGAATAGCCTTGACTGGATCTGTCTCAAGTGAAACATAACATTTCCTGGCTTCTGGCAGTGGTGGAGGGGAAGCAAAGGAGGCATGGTATGTTTACAACATGGAGGGGCAGCTGCCACCAGTTCTTATCATGGCCGTTCCTTCAGACTGACAGTCACACTTCCAGTCAAACAAGGAGTACTATTTATTGAGGGAAAGGGAAATATTGGCAAAAAGGAGCATGCAAATGTGTTGCCTTTACTTTGGCTTCGCAGTTATATTTTGGAACAAGTCCTATCAGTTTGGATCGCACACCTGAGGATCTGCAGTGCAGCCCACAACCACCGCCCACAGGCGAATTTATGAGGCTCCCTTTAGACTTGCTTCCCACAAGACATTGTGGTTGGTGGCAGCAGGGGCAGCTTCAGAAGAGCGGGCCACCTGTCCTGCAGGGCACGGGGAAGTGCCTGGGTGCTGAAGCAGCTGTCCTTCTCTGCAGTGATGTGATAGAACTGTCAAGCTATCATTCTTGAGAAATTAGCCCTTGTAGGATTTATGCTGACCTTTACAGGTTGGAGCAGGGGGGTGAGTGCTTTCTGCTTGGGCCAGGCTGAAGGGTCCCCTCTGGATTAAGGTAAGGGCTGCTTAAGGATCCTTGCATCTTGGAGGTTGGCTGCCTTTAAGGAAAGGCAGGATTGGATTCCTTTCATGGATTTGATCTCTCCCACTGGGCAAACTGAGCTCTCTGGGTGGGTAGGGGCAATAGTCACTCTTCTTCCCCACCCACCCTTCTATCTCCTCCCTCTGGTTCACCTTGAAACAGTGTATCCTTTGTGCATCTCAACAGACCCACCTTTGTCATATGAGTTCTTCAAATCTGTGGCTGGGTAGAGGAGTATAATCTACAATTCCCTGTTTGTCTCCTCAGGGGTTAAGCCCTGCAATAGGTAAAGAGTTCCTCAGCGACATGAAAAATAAATTGATTTGTAAGGCTTAATTGATGTGCACCACTGAGTATTTGGGATTGGCTATAAATAAGAACAGCCCTCCTTTGCTCTGCCTCTTTGGGCAGAGAAGAAACTGGCTCCTGCTGTTTAGGGACTTGACCGGCCTTTGGGCTGGAAGGCAGTAAGATCGGTTTTGCTCTTCAACCTGCAGGGCAGCAGCAGGGGATTTCTGGGCAGTCAGATTTGTTCTGCCTTGGTTAGTCCCAACAACTCAAAGGCGTGTCGAGGATAAAGGAAGTAGGATGTAGCATGAGGTAATGTTGAGTCAAGATCACATGGTAAATTAGCTGAAGAGCGGGAGGGGCAGCTTAAAAGTGGGAGAAAAGCCATACAGATTTTCTTGCCAGCCCAGCTGACCTCTGATATTCTTAAAGATAGCATGTACATTGGTGATACTTGGAAAATGGTGACCCTTCCCATTTTAGGATAGAAAAGAGCTGTCCAAATGGGGAGGTGGGATGATGCCACTTCAGTCCTGTGGCTCCTTTCGGGAAGCTGCTGGGAAGGGTGGCTGTTTCTTGATTCCAAACAAGGTGGAAATCTTCAGTTGAATCAGCTGCAACATGGATTCCTCCTTGCTGGCCTGTTGTGATGAACCGGGAGAGAGAGAGATGCCTTATATGTGAACTCAGATCCTGAGGGGTGGCTGCGGCACAAGCAGCTTCTCATGAAGGCTTAATTGCTTGAAGCTTGGCTGGTGGCTGGTGATGAGCAGCACCAGCCGCTTGGGCTTACACCTACCTTGGCAGCCTTCATCTCCCGGCTGAAGGTCGTCAAAAGGGCAGAGACAAACAGGTTGATGATCACAAACACCATGGAGATGACGCTGGTTACAATCAGCACAGCGCCAAACACGGGGTCCACAGCAATGACCTAAGCATGAAGAGCACAGTTATGTCCCCTGTGCCTACATATGCACTTAGCAGAGAGCTGTTGGCCGTGCTGTGCTTTGCAGGGCACAGGGAAGCATGGCATTCTAGACCCAGAAAGCTGAAATCCATGCAGGTCTCTCTGGGTGCTGAGCTGGGAGCTGAATGGGGCTGGGGGTCTGCTGCAATCTGTGGTGTCCTGGAAGGGCAGCCTAGCAGTGTGCCTCAGCCTAAAGGGGGGCTGCATGGCACTCACCTCTTCATAATTAAAGATTCCAATGAGAAGCCCTACGATGGTCACAGCTGAGTGAAAGAAGGTCTTGTAGTCATCTACGCTCCATCCAAACATGAGGTTGCACTGATGGCAAGAGAGTGAAGGTGATATAGGGGGAGGGGTATAAGGACACAGGAAGTGGGGGTGCTCTTCCCTCCGCCCTTGGTTGGTTTCCCTGCAGTTGGCTGGTCTCTTCTTACCACAATGGCATAACCCACAAGCAGCACCAGAAGTGTGAGCAGGAAGCCCAGGACCTCATCCCAGGCTTTCTGCAGTGTCTGTGTGATGAGGTGCATTCTGGGATTTAGGCGCAGGAGGTTCCACAGCTTGATGGTTGTCAAGGCCACCAGAAAAGCAATGAGGTATGTCAGAGCAGAGTCAACCTCCACCATCTCATAGAAGCTGATGAACCTGCCAGAGGTATGGAGGGAGTTTTGCTTTAGGGTGTGTGAAAGCCGCCTCTGCTGAGTGGGGGCCTGCCCCTGCCCCTTGTTTCGGATGGTAGACACTCACTTGTTGCGGTCTTGGCGATGCTGCTTCAGGATGCCTTCTGTCAGCACGCGCCTCTTCGCATAAAGGCCAATAGCTGCCACACTTATGAGGATGGTGCTGGCATCCAGCAGGTTTCTCTTGCTGCTGAAGTACTTCCACTTCTGCTGCTTCAACTGCCGGCCCTGCTGGCCCCATGGAAGAAGCAGGCTTGACTCAGGCAGCCACATGTTTGGGGGGGGGAATGCAAGTGGAAGGAGCAGTGGTGGTGTGATGCTCTTTCTCTGGCAATACAGCAACCTCCACACACCACCACCCTCTAAAACAGCCTTTCTCAACCTTGGGTCCCCAGATGCTTTTGGCCTACAACTCCCATCGTTCCTAGCTAGCAAGGCCAGAGCTCAGGGATGATGGGAGTTATAGTCCAACAACATCTGGGGACCCAAGGTTGACACTGCCCTAAAACAAGGGTGGGATGACACTCCTGCGGCACTCCAGGTGTTGCGGGAATCCAAATGCCCAACTGCTCTAGGCAGCCAATGGCAATGGTCAGGAATGATGGGAGCCTAGAAGCACCCAGAGGGCCCCCGCAGGGAGCTGGTACTGGCTGATACCTCCCACTAACCCTAGGCACCTTGAGAGTGCTGTCTAAAGCTGATGGAAGTTGTAGTCCAGCAATATCCAGAGGGTGCTAGGCTAAGGAAACAAAGCTGCCTTACAGAGGCCCCGCTCACCTGCACAAAGATGTAGTATAGTATGAGCAGGAGAAAAGTGATCTGGGCACAGATAAATTGGAGGACGAGCTGGAGGTCTGGATAGAGGCGCAGAATTTGCAGCTCCGATTTGCTGAACAAGGCCCCTGCCACAGAAACAGGCACAGGGTCAAGCATGGAGGCTGCAAGCAAGGCTGGCTCCCAGGAAGAGGGAACACCTTTTCTCCTTCTCCCTCCCCAACAGCCCCAGGACAGCCATCCTGCCTCTGAGGCCCATTGCAGGGCTAGGCCCCCTTTGTCTCTACTACACGCTCTTGCCTATCCCATTGGCCTCCAAGATCAGCGTGACTGCGCAGAAGAGGTTGACATTTGCATTGTAGACAACAAACTCAATGAAGACGACTCGTGTGCTTTTGTCCAGCCAGTTGTTCCGTTCCAGATAGCGAAGGGTTCTGGTGGGAATGGTGCAGAAAAAAGTTGTATTGTGTATCCACCTTGCAGTGGGAGAGAATTCTAAGGGCTGTACCTAAATCTACTGGCGGCAGGGGAAGAGAAACACAACTCTAGTTTACTATTGCATGCCCTGCCCAGTTGATCAGTTCTCCCCCAAGTACCACCTGCCAGACTTCAGCTAGCAATGCCATATTCACTACTGTTAGCCAGGACTGTGGGTCTTTAGCTTTCACCTACCCTCTCCCACAGCTTCACCAGATCAGGAGATAGTGGGCAGAGACTGAGATACACCTGCCCAGAAAGAGCCCTTGGAGCTTTCAGTACCTGATGCCTGTTCTGCAGCTCCCTCAGTCCACATACCTCCAGGCGTAGCTTTTGTTTCTGCCAAGGTTTGCCAGGTAGCCGCTTCCCGGATAGAGAGCAAACTTCCCCCAGATGGGGTACTCTTGCAGCGTGCTCTCATTCTGGAAGACCCAGGCACTCGCCTGACCTCTCCCACCTGCAGCAGGAGGCCCCCAGCTGGCCGTGGGACCCTGCTTTCCCTCTTGGAGTGGGAGAAAAGCTGGCCCTGGCTTTGGCGGGGCTCCTGTGGCTCGGATCTGCCGTAGCCGCACACTGCCCACAAGGAAAGAGTTTCCATCCATGGCCAAACCTGGGAGATTGAGAGAGGGGAGAAATGTGCTGCTTAGAAGCAAAACACACAGGTGCACAGCTGTTTGTACAGATGTGAAAAGCTGGGTAAATTTCAGGTTTCAGCTTTGGCAACACTGAAAAAGCCTAAAGAGGCCATTATTTTTATAATTTATACAGTGTGTGCCGCTGGGGCCACTGCCCGGCACACCTTCCCTCTCTTGAGGCTTCTGCCTTGAGCCTTCCCCACAATCCCTCCCATCGCAGTGAGTGAGCAGCAAAAAGAGACTTCCAGGCAGCGGCCCTGAGCAAGGGAAGGCACACTGTTTCAATTTATTCAGGCATTCGTTTTGTGGTGACCCGCATAAAAGCAGTCACACACAAGTAGAATGCCCATAAGCAGAGGGCTGCCTGTATACAGAAGGATGGCTCTTTTATCTCTGTTCCTTGTGCTGCTCACCTTCAGAATTGCCATGGAGGCCAGGTAGCAAAATCACCCTGATCCACCCATACAACTCCTCTGGGGTAAGGATGTCTTCCAGGTGGGATGTGAAGGTCCTCTGGAGGGCGTTGTTAAAGTAGAACTCATTGGGGCTTCTCTCAGTATAGCTGAGGACCATCAGCACAGCCAGGAACACAAGCTGCACTGGGTGTCAGAAAAGGGAAGTGGATCGAAACAGTTTGTCCTGTTGGATTTTGCATCCCTACAGCCAGACGACGTGGGGGGAACAACCTCACAGGCCAAATTATAATCCCATCCAGATCTAAGCAACCCACCCGCTTCCAGGTATGATCGGACGTAGCTAGCTGCTCCGGCACCCGGAGCAGCGGGAGCGGGGGGCACCGCCCATGGGGGCGCCATGGTGATCCGCCTGGGGGGTGGCGTGGTGATCTGCCCATGGAGTCCGTTTTGGGCAGCTCAGGGCCCTGAGCCACTGCATCACTCCCAGGAGAGACGCATGGCTTGGGCGCACTGCAGGCCAGGCCCCACGGTAAGTGCCACCCTTTTGTCACCCCCTCAGGAATGACACGGGGCAGACCGCACCCACCCACCCCCCGCACACACACACACCCCTTTCTACGCCCTTGGGTATGATGTTCCCTGCTGGTGGTTTAAATTTTGCAAATTACATCTGAAGATTTGTCCTGAGCAGATTCTGCACCCACTGAGTTATGTATGGTTTATAGCAGTGGTTCCCAATTAGCTAATTACAGTGGTACCTCGGGTTAAGAACTTAATTCGTTCCAGAGGTCCGTTCTTAGCCTGAAACTGTTCTTAACCTGAGGTACCACTTTAGCTAATGGAGCCTCCCACTGCCGCTGCGTGATTTCTGTTCTCATCCTGAAGCAAAGTTCTTAACCTGAGGTACTATTTATGGGTTAGTGGATTCTGTAACCTGAAGCGTCTGTAACCTGAAGCATCTGTAACCCGAGGTAACACTGTACTGAGGACCCCCTATTTTTAAAAAAGCCAAGCCATGGACCCCCTACTTTTGAAAATTTTGCTAACTCTATGGTAGTTACCTGTGCAAAGCAATTTTTTGATGAAAATGTAAGGTAAGCCCAATGTTCTGACATGGTATGTGGCAGTTTCTTCCTGTGTTCCTAGAGGCGACTGCCGCTCCCACCATTCTGGCCTTGGCCTCGGTATCATTCTCTGTCTTGCTTGCTTCCTTAACCACTGATGCTTAGGAGTGTGAATGCTGAGCATATTTCACCCCTGCTTGGTGTGGGGAGGGAGCAGGAAGTGTTGCACAACCCATCCACGCCCTTACTGGCCTTCGTGCCTGGTCTCACCTGCAATCTCTCTGATCAAGGAGTACAACTTCTTGTCTTTCAAGGCTCGTTCCTTTGGCTGCACCATTGGCTGGAGGGCAGGGGGTCTGTAAGCTGGGTCTGCCCAGTCTCTCTGCCCATAAGCTTCCAGTTGTAGGCCCCTTGCTAGAGGGAGAGGAAAGTCCCAAGCAAGAGGAAAAAGGCCCCCTTTGGTCAGAGGCCGCTCAGGCAGATGCCCTATCGAGCACTGCAGATGGAGGCACGGGGAGGGGGGTTTGGAGAGCTTGAATTACCTGTGACAAGGCCCAGGGCCCACCAGAGCTGCTGCTCCTGCCCCTTGTCCTTCCACAACTCCCTCTTGTGCAGCAGTGAGAAGAGGAAGGTCAGAGCCAACACCTGGGAAGGAGAGAGAACAGGGTTGCCATTGGGGAGCCCCACAGGGCAGGTGTCTGGGGCCCCTCTTAGCAGAATATGCAGGAGAGGCCCCACCACAAATGGAATGGTTAGTAACATTACACACATTACTGGTGCAGATTGGGGGAGAGATGGACAAGCATTAAACCCAGAGTCTGGACTTATGTGGGGTCTGAGGATCCTTGCAGACCTCTGACCTTGCTGTGTTGCTGCAGAATCACAGAACACCAAAGACATTTGTAGAGTCAGGGAGAAGAGGGGAGATGCTGGCTCTGGCAAGGGTGTGGGAGAGGTTAGCTGCACCCCAGATAGGGCCAAGTTACCTTCAGGGGCTGCATTACAAAGATGTTCTGTAGCACTGAGAGCAGGATGTTGACGGCCCAGTGCCCAGCCTCGTCCCTGCTCATTTCTAGGCTGTAGAGCACTGTGAAGAAGGCTGAAACCAGGCTGATGCTCCCCACTGTGAGCCAGCAGGCAAAGCTGAATCTCCCGGGGAGACAGTGGGAGAACGGCGGCCTCTCCTTCTCAGGGTCTTCAAGTGGGAAACTGCTGAGCTCGCTCCTGGGCCCAGTGGGACTGAGACACAGAGACAGGAGAATAAATGGCACCTCAGCCTTTGGGAACACCAGTGGAGGGAGGGAACTGTGCAGTGGGGAGGGCAAATGTCCCACAGACCAAGCAAAAAAAGCAATAGGCAGTTAAGAAAAAGACCATTATTGGGTGGGCTGGGAAAACTGGCTGGCTTTGGGTCTGAGTGTGACACGGGGCCAGACACAGAGTCCTCTGAAGATGAACCAGATACCCTATAGATCCAGGGGCCCTCCAGGTTAGTACCTGATGAAAAACCCCTGGAACTGTCAGAACAGTTGGTGGAACAGCTCCCCCTGCCAGTCTCTGGAATCAGAGGCAGCAGTCTGCTTGTGAGGAAGCAGTCAGTGGCTGTGGATGAGTGTAGTTTAGGAGACAAGAGTACCATATAAAGCCTCCCTAGTGAGCCTTCTAGTTGCAGGAAATAATACAGGTCTCTGGTGCCTTATTTCCTGATTCTCATCGCCCTGCCTTGCTGCATTGTACCTTGCCTGAACTCGACTGCGGTGGTGCCCTTGGACTGTTGCCTCACTCTGTTTCTGGGTCACATTTGAGCACTCTGCTGCATATGCGACCCCCATCCTCACTGGTGAGTCCGGGGGGGGGGGGGCAGCTTCTATCTCCTGTAACTGCGACCTGCCTCCTCGCCCAGCCCCTGAAGGCATTCCCTGGAGTGTGAAGATATCTGGTTAGTTTCTTCCTGCAAGCTATTTCATGGAAGGAACTTTGACCTTAGCTAGGTGTGTTACTTTGTATACATATGTAGGGTGTGTACAGTAGATGCAACACAGCAGCTTACAAATGAGGATCTTGTTCCCCAAGTACTATTTTGGGTTTGGAGCAATCTCTGCATAATGTTACCAGGAAATGGGGCCAGGAGAGTGGGGAAGAGATAGATGAGGGGAGCTTCCGGATGGGGGCTACCTGCCAGGCCCCTCAGTGCTGGGCCAAGGCTGGGCCTGCTGCTGCTCTAGGTGCTGCTGGACTCTCCGTAGTTGGTCCACTGCATGCAGATGGTCATAGGGGTTAGGAAAGCTGCACAAATCCAGGCTGCCGAGCTGAGTCCCCAAGTCATCCAGCACATGGCTCAGGTAGCTGTGGAGGTTGAAGCGCCTCTCTGGAAACAAGTACAAAGAGGCATCACTCTCACCCTACAGAGCCTTAATTCCCCCTCCTCTTTCCAATTGAGTCAAGGGTTGCTCAGCTCCCCAAAGGTACAAACTGGTGCACAGAGCATGAGGAAGGGTGGCGCACTCTCTGTCTGAGAGGAAGGGAGTGGTGTTCGCATCCGTTGCCAAGACAAGCTACTCTTACCCTGAGGGGGACCTTCCAGGTCCTTCTGGTGCTGGAGGTGGGACTCAATGAGGTCACACAGAGCAGCCACAAGCTCTGGTACTTGCTCAGAAGTCCCAGGGAACTTGTCCATGGCTCTGCACTGGCAGAGGCTGTTCTTGTAGAGGAAGCCCAGGGTCTCCTCCAGCTCCTGCAATGGAGAGAGCAGGGCAAGAGTGCCAAGCACCCATCAGGGCAGAGGCTGGTGCTGGGAGACTGACCGCTCAGGACCTCTTGCTGACTGGAGGGACTTGTGAGGAGGGGGTCTCACCTGCTTGACTCGTGTGAGGGGCATCACCTGCTTGGGGGGCATCACAGTCTGCAGGAGTTCAGGGCTGGCAGCCGGAGGCTTTGGGGCTGGGGGCTGGACCAGCTGGAAGATGTGGCTGATCAGTAGGCTCACTGGCATTAGGAAGATGGCTGTTTCCACACTCACCAGCAGCTCGTGCCAAGTCACCATAAAAGGCCCTGTCTCAGGAGCGGGGGGGGGGCAGAGGAGGGGCAGACAGAGACCTTCAGTCAGGAGGAGGGGGTGGCTGAAAGGATCACTGCTGTGGCTGAGGCAGTTTCGATGCCAAAAATGCTGGGCGGGGTGCAGAGGGGGACTCCCAGCTCCATTGTGAAGCTTAGAATCCTCATTGCTACTTAGAGACATGCAAGCCCTATGCATGGAAGGTGGAGCATGGGGACAGGAGCACAAATACAGGACCCTTTAGGGCTCTGCCTTGGGGGCTGTGAGCCATGGCAAGTGGTGGGAAGTCAGCCTCTTCCCTACCCCACCCACTCACCTGCCCCCAGCCCAGCGCCCACCTGCATCATGTTGGGGCAGGGGACAAGGAAAGGCACTGGCTAGGCTAGTCTCCAGCTGGCAGCCGACTCACCAGCCTCAGGGCTTCTGGACCCAGCCTCTTTTCTCCAGAACATGATGTTGATGAGGAAGGTGCAGCAGAGGAGGGCCAGGCAGCAGGAGAGCCTCTGGACACGGGTGAAGGGGCTCCAGGGCGAGCAGGTCACCACCGACAGCCACAGGTGCTCCTGCGTCAATTTGTCCACCAGCCCTGACCAGAACTGGTACCTGGTGAAGTGGGATAAGGGATGTATTTGGTGGGGGCTGAGCCAGAGAGGGTCGAGGGCCAGGAGCAGGGTGGGACCTTTCCTGCTGCACATAATTTCTGAATGGAGAGGAGCTGGAAGCTGCATCATACTCTCTGACCTGGAAGGAAGACCCAACTCCCAGGTGGGTGGGAGAGAAAGGCCCTCTCTGTGTATAGTCAAAGGAACTTTCTTCACTGGGTCTGAGATTTGTCATTCCAAGCAGATTCTGGGACAAAGCCTGCCATTCCCTGACTTTTATTTTTTGATGTCTGCATATTGCTTTTTCACACAGGTGTTCTTAGCATAATTCAGTCAAAGGCAAGGTACCTGTTGGGTAGATCAGGGGCAGAAAAACCCCAAGGGCAAAAACACATTCCAGAGATGCCACAAACTGGCAGGAGGTGGGTGGGTGGGGCTCATATTTACCTGAAGGACAGGAGATCCCTCTCGGAGGCAGCAGCAAAGACTTTATCCACATGGCCGTCATCCAGGTCAGCTGCCAGCCAAGAGTCACACAGGAAATGCCACTTCTTCTTGGCAGGCAGGTCACAGACAACCAGCCGCCTCACAAACCTGCAGGAGGCTCAGGCCTTTCAGTCGTTTGCCCACACATGGGTGGCACTGCCAAGCAGTCATGTGGTGCCCATTAGCTGCAGCCAAGGGATCTGCCCCCACTCCCCCATCACTCAAGAGTTGCAGGTTAAAGGGAAGCAGTGGGGATCTTTTCCTTCTGCCCTCATCACCTTGCCAAAGCAGAGAGCTGCATGTGGCTTCCTCCAAGCACAAGGGAAGCTCTGCTCCAAGTTAACCTATACATAAAGCGTTATTTGCCCAGCAGCTTTGGGAAAAGACTGGAGATGGAAGTGTATTCCCTCCCTGATGTATCCTTTATGTTTGGGGGTTCAGACCAAAGGTGGGTCATATGCATTATTTGACATGACAATGTGGCCTCTGGAGCCAAAGCTGGCCTTTAACATGGTGAGCATGAACCTTGGGTGGGACAAGACATGCCACAGTTCCATCGTCCCCCTGGAATGTCCAACTGACCTGATGCTAGTTTTGCTACAGTTGGACAGGGGGGATCTTGTGAATTTCTTCAGCATAGGCTCGAAAGGAGGTATCTTTGAGGACCTGGGAATTCTGCATGTGTCCAGGCCCTGGCAGCACAACCCCATGGCATGGGAGGACTAGGTATGCCAGCTGCAGTGCCCCTTCGCCTACTAGCATCTGATAAGGTCTGGTGCTGCCAATGGACTCTCCCATGCCAGTCGTGTGCCTCCTCCTTGCCTGGCATCCCAGTTGCTGTCTGGTTCACTCTAACCCCACCCTCTTGGCCCCCACCCTCAGCCCTCGCTGGGCCATGGACTTACCAGCTGGGGATGGGCCCAGTGCTGTCGTGCCAGAGGCGGATGGCGTGGAGGTTGCCCAGGGACTTCTGAGTGGCAAGGAGGAAGGCATCCCGCCCACCTCGCTCAAAGGAGGGCCCCTGGGGGTGCTGTAGCAGGTGTGGCTCACTCCGGCCCTCTGCCCCATAGAGGGTCAGGATAACCTCAAGCCAAGGAGGGAGAAAGGTTCAATCAAGGAAAGGGAAAAGAGGGCGGATGCTGGGTGGGGTTCATGGATTGCTTCCTTTCCTCAGTTCCTTGCCCAAGCAGGGAGCACATGAAGGCTGTCATCAAAGACAGGCTTTTGCATGCAGCCAGTCACACAGAAGCCTGCACCCCACACACCCACTCCCCAATAGGGAGAGATCTGCCAGACTCGGCCCAGATTCTGTGGGCAGGTGCCCGAGGTCATGGAACGTGATGGGCAGCACTTGTACCATCGACAGTACAAAGTGGGCCTGCAGGGAAGTAAGACCCTCCCCTACCTTAGCAGAGGTCCCAGCCCCTCGGCGGTAGCCTGTGAAGACTTGCACCAGGTAAGGGAAGCAGGCAGTGGCCTCATTATCTGCTAGGATTGTGACCTTCACCTGGAGGGGGGAGAGACACACATGGGGTGGGTGGCCCTAGAAATGGCCAAGCCCCACTTCAGCAAGTCGGCTTTTCCAGGGTGTCTGGCTCTCAGCTGTTTGCTGAATAAATATCTCATACCCTAAAAAGACGGTGTAAAATGTCTTCTCTCATGACCCGTTTGCATTTCCAATGAAAAACTTCCATTGTTCCTCATTTCAGCACATCAGACAAGAAGGGCCTGAATGAGGGCAGATGGGGGGTGGGTGTCTCTGGCCTGCAAATGCTAATAACCCCAAACCACCATCATAAATCTTTTGCTTGCCCTTTCCCCTCACCTTCTTAACATCCGTTCTCTGTCTCCATTGAGCCCAAACGAGGGCAGCTCCATAGCCCAGCAACAAGCTGCTTAGCAAGGCCAGCCCAGAGGGGTTCTGGCCCACGGTGCTCAGGAGCTTTGCAGTGTTGTGAAGGTCAATCAGGTGTGGCAGGACCAAGGCGACGCACCCAAAGAAGGTGAGGTGGTTGCACAAGCACTGGGTGCTGTGGAGGGTGCTTTGGGAGCCCACCTGGGAGGGAAGCACTGATGCATTAGAAACCAACACAGGAGGATGAGGTCTCAATAGTTCTGCTCCATTTGGTTCCCCATGACATTCCGCCCTACGTTTTTTTTCTCTCAGCATGGAAGCAAAGGCTTGCTTCATGCCCTGCAGCCCTCTGGCCTGGTTGACCCTACTGCATACCCGACATCCATCACTTCTCCAGGCCTGATGCTGGCTGGACCAGTAGTAGCATCCAGAGATGATGGTGTGAATGGAGAGGTTCCAGGGGCCCTGAGAGAGGGGAGCCACCTCTGCAGAGATGTAGTAGGTGCCCAGGCCATGATGCTGCAGCTCCTCTGGAGGAATCACCCATGTGTAGATACCCTCTGAAGCAAGAGCAGTGAGTCAAAGAGAGCAGAGAGGGACCACACCCACACCTTCCCCCACTGGGGGACACAGTCCTGCCTGGCCCCAGCTCCTCAAGCCCCTCCCTCTGTGCCTACTCCCAGGTGCACAAATTTAAATCAAAGTGGTTTGGTCAATTATGTAAATGAAGAAACGGGCTGATTTAACTAAGCGATTTAAATCAAATTTCCCATTGATGTTTCCCACAGTGCAAATCTGACCACTACATCATGGTAATTTGCAATTAAATGAATTGAATGGGCAATTAAATAATTGAAACACAGCTGATTCAATCTGTATACTTTTGCAACTTTCCCTTTTTATTTATAGAGGTAAATTGTTCCCATATAGCAGGCTTCCTCAAACTCAGCCCTCCAGATGTTTTTGGCCTACAACTCCCATGATCCCTAGCTAGCAGGACCAGTGGTCAGGGATGATGGGAATTGTAGTCTCAAAACATCTGGAGGGCCGAGTTTGAGGAAGCCTGCCATACAGGTCATGTCTTATGGCTGAAACCCAGAACAGCCGGTGAAGTTAACACCTCAAAGCTATGCCCACTTACCTGAGAGTTACCTCACTGAACTCCAATGAGACTTACTTTTAAGGGGATACATGCAGCATTGTGTTGTATGTATGAGCATAAGAAGATCAGGCCAATGGCCATTCTAGTCCAGCACTATTCTCCTAGAGGTCAGTCAGATGCTCCAATAGGAAGTCCCAAAGCAGCACCTGCCCTCTAGCCTCCTTCTAACAAGTCCTCACCCTCTTGCCATCCGCTGCTGGGCAGGGTGGTGTTGAGGAGGCTGCTGTTCTTGTTGGGCTCAGGTTGGAGGCCCAGGTGCAAGGTGATCTGGACCACTGTGCTGGATTCCACCGATACTAGCAGGGCATCCTCTACTGATGTGATGTTTACCACAATGTCAAAGTTCCTGACGTTGCCAGTCAAGTGAGTGTGAGGGGCCTCAGGACTAGCCTCGGCACTGAGCCCAATCTGGAAGCAGACAGAATGCCTATGGTCAGCCCTGCAGTCCGTGCGTCCCCCCACTGGTCCTTGAGCACATATTGTCTCCCATCAGGCCATACAGCACAAAGTGCTTATCTCTGATCCAGAGCTGGACCTTGGACAGCGCTGCTTCTCCATGCCACTTGGGTGCTGAGAGAAGAGTCCCCCCTGATGAGAGAACTTCCCAGTACAGTATCCATTCTCACCTCTATTTCCTCTGCAAGATTGTGGACACCGATGGACTCTTCGCTGGCCATGAGAGCGATACTTGCCGT
Organism: Podarcis muralis; assembly: GCF_964188315.1. Taxonomy (NCBI): domain Eukaryota; kingdom Metazoa; phylum Chordata; class Lepidosauria; order Squamata; family Lacertidae; genus Podarcis; species Podarcis muralis. The sequence goes on along the minus strand of NC_135661.1, from coordinate 44,852,141 downwards.
CCTATTGATCGGCTTCCCATCCAGGTGCCGGAAAGGATTGAATGCAAAGGAGGCCACCTAGAATGAAGATGAGAGCAAGAGCGAGCTGTGGGGGTGCCCTCTGCCCCACCTCCACGCCCTGCCAGCCCTGCGCTATGTCCCCCTACAAGGACCCAGTGGACAGCAAGCCACTACCACCTTACCTGGACTTGTACTTGAGGGTGCTGGCTCAGAACTGGCTCCAGAGCAGAGCTGGATGGGAAGGTTACGTTCAGGCCCCTTGGCTGAAGCAGGTGGAAGGAGGCATGGGGCAGGGAGGCTTTGTCACACCTGGTAGGGAGTGGGGAGAGGGGTTACTGTTGAAAGTTTGACTGCAACTCCATTTTCAGAAGAGGGGTCTTGCGTAGGTTAGGACAGATAGAACAGAGTTCGAGACCTCCAGATTCCCAGACTACCTTTGTGTCATTAACCTCTTCAGCTCACCTCTCTATCTCTTTTGATATTCTCAGGCTGCACTCTGTTTCACAACTTCCTGCTCCTCTCACATTTCTCTCTCCAAGAAGAATTCTCCTCTGAGATAAGACAGGAGCCAGCATGGCTACCATGCTCTAGTACAGACTTGTTAGGCTAGAACTTGGAACTTTTCTATCCAACTATGTGGTTAGAGTGCAAGACATGGACGTGGGAGACCAGGGTTCAAATCCCCTCTCAGCCATGAAACCCAATGGGTAACTTTGGGCCAGTCACTATCTCTCAGCCCCAACCTACCTCGCAGGGTTGTTATGAGAATAAGATGGAAAAAAGGAGAAGTCTGTGAGCTATCCTGAGCTTTTTGGAGAAAAAAGTGGGTTATAAATGTAGTAATAATTTTAAAAATAATGTAATAGACTCCTTTATTATTTATCTTAACTACAAACATCCCTGTGTGTGAGATTGTAACTCATAAAAGTCTGTCCCCTAACCAAGATGCATTCTCTGAACAATGTCTTACTCTGCGTACCAAAAGGATTCCAATAGGTAATTGGCAACCAAACAATTCATTCAGTTCCCCAGCTGCCCTGAGCAAGCCCCCCCCCCCTTCTTCAGTGCCTAGGAGAGAGGAGACTGGTACCTGCTGAGGGTGGTGCTGAGCACAGAAGACACCACAGTTACTGTGGATTCCTCCATGGTGGAGCTTCCCAACAGGAGCCCCGTCTGGATCAGAGGAAGGGCTTCCAATGCTGTTTCCAGGACCTTTGGTTCCTGCTGCAGAAAGGCCAGGTGTGGTCAGGAGCTGGGCAGAGCCAGGGTGGGGAGCCGGGAAGCTCAGCTCCCTTCCCATGGGCTCAGACCAATGGGAAGGCCTGGACAAAAGGGGGTGCCTTCAGAATGAGACCCAGCCATGCAGCAGGCCTGAGCTGGCAACCCCATCCTTCTGCTGGCCTAGGAAAGAGTGAAGGAGGAAGGAGCAGGTCAGAATAGCTTCCTCCACCCGACCCCTGCAGGTCCTCTTTCTCCCCCACCTGTTGCGGGCCGAAGCTGGGTGTCTGGCTGCCTGAGGCTTGGAGGAGGTTGCTGAGGGCGTGGAAAAGAGCCTGTGATGCGAGGTCTAGGCAGGAGGCATTGCTGGCAGGGTGGTCCCTCAGTAGCTGAGAGCTCAGGGAGAGGAGTGCCTGGCTGGCAGAGGCCTGTAGGAACAAGGCAGGGCTGGTCATCTGGCGGGGCTGATTTGGGGGTGCAAGGGTGAGGCTGGCTGTGCCAAGCGGCAGGCTTGCCTCTGTACATAGCCTGGGTAGAGCCTGGTTCAACCAAGGACTGGGAGAATAGGCCGCAGGGGACAGACCCTTAGATCAGGGGTGCCACCCACCCACCCACCCTCCCTGCCACATGCCAGTACCTGGGCATCGTCTGAGAGCAGAGCATGGAAATTTGTCAAATTCTCCAGCATCCGGGCTGCCTGCTCCAGTGCAATAGGGTGGCCTGGGGTCTGCACAGCCTGGCTGAACTGGTGCAGCACCTTCTCTAGGGCCTGTGGGACAGACCCTGAGTGAGAGGGGCTGGGGGAGAAGGGGGCCTGGTTGCCCTATTACGCTGTCAGTAAGCCTGCAAGTAGAGCTTATCGCTAAATCTCTAATTCTAGGAAGGCTACTCTACCCTATAGGGGGAAGACCTGAAAAGGAGGCTAGGCGGGAGGGAGCCACACATCCCCCCACACCTCCCCAGAGCCACTTGCCCCCCTTTCTGCTGTGGGCAAAACCAGTCTGGAAATCACTCACTAAGTGACTTTGGATCCCTGGGAAATCACATAGGAGTCACACTCATCTTTGATCTGCACCTCAGCGTTGATTTTTCCAGGTGCAAAGGAAGAATCCTGCAACGCACACCCCACCCCCACCTGGCATCTCCGGAGCAGGGTGTGGGGTATGGGACGGAGAGAGAGGAGAGCCTGTCTGGACAAGGTGCCACCAGGGTGGGGGCAGGTGCCAGTCCAGATGTCTCCCTACCTTCCCCTGGTCCTCAGGGGGGAAGTCTCTAGGGCTGAAGGTGAAGGAGTCCGGGCTGGTGTTGGACTCGTGGCTTTTGGTACCCCCCGAGGTGGTTTTGCTGGTGGGCAGCGGCTGAGTGCTGGGCTCTGGGGCTGAGGTCCGAGAGTTGGGGTGAGTCTGGCTGCTGTTGCTGGCTGGCCAGGTGCTGGATGCCGACTTGGGGCTGCTCGGCGGATGGCGGGGAGTGCCGAGTTCTGGCCTGGTCCCAAGGAATGACTGGATGTCAGCGGTGGTCGGCTGGCGAACTGTGCTGCTTCCTGGAGGAGCACTGGGCGGCGGAGGAGTCGCGGCGGAGGGCTGGGCGCTCAGAGGAGCAGTCGCCGTCGGCTCTTCGGTGAGAATGGGCGTCGCCTCCGTCGGGCCGCACGTCAAATGCTGGCAGGTCGTTCTCTGGGAGACAGGGAGAGAGTGTCACCAGGGCCGGCTGCTCGGTGGTGCGCTGCAGTCAGCCCAGGGGGCGCTGCGCAGCGACGGCGGCCTAGAGAGCCTTCGCCCGTTCCTGTTCGACGGCTGCGCAGGCACCTGCTTTGGCGGGAACTTACCACCCAGGGCGTGGAAGTCTCTCGGGGCGTCCTCGGGGGGCCTGTAGCGGACAGAGAGCAGAAGGGGTTGAGCTCGGGAGGATTCATGGAAGCGGCGCTTCCGGGGCGGCAGGGATGGTTCTAGGACCTGCGACGGCCCAGCCCAGCCGCCTCGGGAGAGCCTGGCCCTGGCCCTGCCTCCGGGGTTGCAGCCACCTCGAAAGGGCGTGCTTCGCGGGGGGTGCTTCCAGAGGCGTGCTTCCAGAGAGTCTCATCCTCAGCTCAGCCACGAGGTCCTTCTCGCTCTTTGAAGCTGGAGGCCGCGAACGAGGCCGTGAATGAGGGCGCGAACTCCCACCCCCGGGGGGGGGGGCGGGCAGACTCACGCACCAGACTGGCAGATGAAAAAGTGCTTCTGGTCACACTCCTCCCTCCTGGTATAGAATTGGTCCCCATTCCGGACGAGGATTTTGCAGTGGTCTGCGGAGAGTAGGCGCCGCCGTCAGACACGGTTATCCCTCTTCCCCGCCACCCCACACTCAGCACCAGCCCGCCAGTTGTTTGTTTTTATTAGGATAAGGCTTTCCGGCTGAGGCTGTCCTGTAGGGCTCCGCTCCCTCTCCAGACGAGAGTCTCCCAGTGGTGGCAAGTGGTTTAAGGGGAGCCTTTGCATAGGGTGAGTGAGTGCCTGGTAGCAAACCCTCGGACAGCCTTGCATTATTATGATTTTTAACCCTCCCCACTCCTTGACTGCCTGTCACAGACTGCAGAGCTGAGCCATCAGCAGCGAGGATTGGCATGGGAGGAGGGTTGCCACCCTGAGTGTCCTTGAAACGCTGGTGGGCGGGGTCCCTTGACGGAGGGAAGGGTCTGCAGGGCCTGGCTGGGCCCTTGAAGTGAGAAGCTTGGCTGCCCCGCCTCGATCCCCACGAGAAGACGGTGGTCCCACCTGGTGTAGGGGGGGTGGCGGTCTTGCCCTGAGGGGTTTGGCGTCTGGGCGAGTCAGAGATGCTGAGTGGGGAATAACACACATCCCGGGAGAGTATACTGGAATTGGCTGCTGCTGCCCCTCTTCTGCGGTGCTGCTGTTGGGCCTCTGCGCCCCCGCCCCGCTCTCACCTTTGCCAGGGTGGCTCACTTCTGGGAGCGCCTTTGCTGCAGCCCCGATCCAGGTTTTGCTCCTGTCGTCCAGGCGGTCGCGCAGGGCGTCCTGGATCTGCTGGTTCCACGTGTGGAGGAGCCGGCCGTGGGATCGTCCGCACCAAATCACTGCACCCAAGGCGGGTTGTGGCCGCCGGAGCAGCCGATAGCAGTCCTCTCCTGCCACAGGCAGGCAGGCGGGCTCCGATTCCTCCGAAGAGACCTGTGCGGCCCAGAGCCAGAGCCACATCCCTATAGGGATCCCCATGCCGCTCCCTCTTTGGAGCAAGCTGGCCCGGGGCCACCCCTTTAATAGTCTAAACCGCCGGGCCCCCCCCCCACACCGTGCACGCTCAGCCCACGAACTGTGAAAGCAGGTGGGGGAGCTGCTGAAAAGAGGAGCAGAGCAGCGCCACACCCAGAGGCTGAACAGGTGCAGCACCTGGCGCTCCAGCTGGAGATGGGCCCTCTTGTTTGCAAAGAAGAGGGTGCCATTGTCTGCACCCCTGCGAGGAAGAAAGGAGGAGCAACTGCATTGTCTGCTGCATAAAAGGCACGCTGGCAGGCAAATGTTGAGAGCCCAGGTGGCACATCCCATTCCTCTTGCTCCAAAGAACAGTATGATAACCAAGCAGTTTGGGTGACAAGAAATGGGATTTCAAGGGGTTGGGGAGTGGGGCAGACAGGAAGGTGGCAGACTCCCCTTCATTAGAGGTTTCTAAACGGAGGCGAAGGGACCCTCCTTCCAGGGAGGTTGTGCTAGTGGGATTCCTCAGGAGGTAGGAGTAGATGACCCTCACAGTCCCTTCCAACACTACAGTTCTATGATTCTTCTGGACAAGTGCTGGCGAGTCTTCAGCCAGCCACATGAGGTTTTACAATTTACTGCATGTCACTGCCAGGGGGCCACCATGGCGTTTGAAGTGGGAATGGGTGTCTGGATCTGGGCCTGGGCCCCTGAGAAGCCAATCATGAAGTCCTCAGAGAGTGAAAGAGAGCTTCCACGGACACCACTGAACTGTAGCCTGCCATTTATTCGGTGTGGGCCGCGCCTAGTGCTGAATCACTTTGCAAGATAGCACACAGCACACATGGACTTCTTACTGGGGAGAGGAGGCTTGCCTTCATTGCAATCACACACAGAGTACTTAAAATTGGAATATAATAAAGCTCCATTTATTATAAGAAATATATACTTGGATAGAAAAGAGTTCCTAGTTTTAGCTAATTAATCTTAAAGCTACAAGGGAGTCATGCTTGCTCTTTACTCTCGGCAGAGATACATCCATAGATCAGTGTTTCCCAACCTTTTTTGGGCAAAGGCACACTTGTTTCATGAAAAAAATCTCGAGGCACACCACCATTACAGCCCCGTGACGTCAGCGCGCAGTGTCACGCCGGGAGGGACATGAATTGCTAGCAAATTACATAATCACCTCCTTGAGGGCTGGCTCATCTTCTCCGAAGGCAGAACCCCATTAATTAACAGCACAGTCTCACACCATAGCCAAGACGAGGGGGGAAAACCTCAGTCATGCACAGTCATGCACATGTGGGGGCTAAATGAGGACGAAGACCGGGCAGAGAGCAGGGTTCAAATCACCCCACCTGGCCAGGACAATCCCTGGGTGCTCCCTTGGGCCACTCGCCTGACCCACCTCGCAGGGCTGTTGTTGCGAGGATAACACGGGGAGAACCACGCGCGCCCCCGGGAGCTCCTTGGAGGAGAAAGCGGGCGATGAATGCAATGCACGAAATATATGAGAGGCGACCAGGTTTTGCAGGTGAGGGGCCCCCGCCAGCCTCCGCTTCCAACATCCGGCGCAACGACGCCGAAGTTTTCCCCCGGGCTCGGCTTGGGGAGCAGCGCTGCTCCCCCCGGCTCCCCTTCGCCCTCCCGGCTCTCTCTGCCGCCCACTGGGGACCCCCCTCACCTGCCAAGTCCGGAGCGCCGGTGGAAGTTGCATGCATGCATGCAGGGCGCCGCGTTGCCATTGCATTGCACTGCACTCCATGCAATGCCTGCACGCATGCATTGCCTTGCACGCCCGCCAAGGGGTCTCCCCGCGGTCCGATGCGTCCCCTCCGGCGCGGATGCAGCATTGCAAAAATAAACACACACCCCCGACGCAGCCCTACCTGGGGGGCAGCCTCCGCCTCCGCCGCTCCGCCTCTGCGGGGATCCCCGGGCTCCATCCTGCTGCCCGATCTCCGGGGGGCGCAGGCAGGCTGCGCGGGGTCTGCGCGGAAGAGCCCCTGCCCGCCCGGCTGCCGGAGGAGGAGGAGGAGGAGGGAGGCTCAGAGCGGGAGGGAGGGAGGGAACCCCAGGGGTCATCTAGTGACGGCGCCCCAATCGAAAATTTGACTTTAAAAAAAAAAATCTTTCAATTTTTTAATTTTTCCCGCGGCACACCAGGCAACATCTCGCGGCACACTAGTGTGCCGCGGAACAGTGGTTGGGAAACACTGCCATAGATGTCCTCTCTCCTTCAGCTTCAGAAGGAAGAGGGGGAAGCAGGAAGTTTGGTCACTGTCAGGAACCCTAAGAATATCAGTCTAATAGTAAAGGAAAGGTCATCACAGAGATCAAAGGGCAGTTAGACAATCTTGGAGGTTCCCTTCTCTATCCACTTTAACCTCATGCAAACCCTCAGCAAGCTGAGTTGCATCCCAACTCTTTCAACACTCGGTGAGTTCAGGGTTGGCTCCATTGGCAGGTTACAGAATGGGACTTTGCTGTCCCCCTCCCATGCTGTGCCTTCTCGTTCCTCCAGAGAGATGGTCCTGGCCTTTGTACAGGTGTGGGTGACATCATGTTGGAGAGGCTGATTGGAGGTCTTGGGCACATGGCGTGGCAAAAGCCAAGGTGGCCTCGCAGAAAGTTGTCCTCCCATCACTGGAAAGAGCACAGCCTGCAATCACAGAGGTCGAAGACGTGGGTCAGGATGGGGCCCTAGGACTGCTTCCCAGCATATTTTCTACTCCCTTGGCCCCAGTCCTGGAGCTGCAGTGTCCCTTAGGATGGTTAAATTACTGGTAACCTAATATGTCTGCTCTAGTCTGACTGGCAGTGGCGTTTCAAGGCCACGAGCAAAGAGAGACTACTCGAGATCTTTTTAATGGGGAGTGTCAAGAGTTAGGAAGGCAGGGGGCCTGCAAAGCAGCTGCTCTGCCACTGGGTGGTGACTCCTCTCCACCCCCACTGTGCACATGCCAGTCACTACCTTTTAGTCCCTCCCCAATCTTCTCCCCTTCCACAGGGGACAGTCCCAGTCCTGCCCTTGCAGGCTTCAGATCAACGTGCTTCCTTCCTGTTTAGCAAGCCCAGGAGATGCCTAGTGTAGCCACTCTGCATCCTCTGAGTCTCCCAGAGCGGGCCCTGGGCTACCTGCTCTTGGCAACCAGAGGTGCCCACACCAGCAACTGGATTCCTCCACCAAGCCTGCATGCCTTGCCGGGCCACTCAAAGCAGCAGAGGAATGGTCCAGGTGGGCTCCCAGTCATGCCAATCCAAAGTGGAGAGGCGTGATTCTTCTCTGTGTGTGCATAACCTTCCCTTACGGGAGGTGGAAGAGGGAACAGACGTAGTACTGAAAACCCTTCCTCTTGCCAGGCCACAGTCGTGAAAGGAATTTTTTGAACTTGAGTTTGTTTTCTGCAGTGGGTGCAGGGCATTCTCAGTGCCACCTTTGCCCTTCTCTACTTGGAGGCACTCCAGGCCCCAACCCTCTCTGGGGAAGCCCCTTTCCCTCCTTCAATTCATCCTGCCTCTCAACTTCTGCAAGCCTCCTTCCTCCCTTTACCGGTCTTCCAGGTCCAGGGCTGCCTCATCTTCATCCTCTGCTTTCTTCAGTATCAGGGCACAGAAGATGGCAAAGCTTATCACCTGCAGTGGGTTTCATGGGAGAAGAGGGATGGGCAGGATCGGCAGCCATTTTGCCCCCCCCCCATCCATAAAACAGAGGGAGCATCTGTAGGCTTCCCTTTCTCCAGATGAGCCAAGCCCCTCACTTTGTGCCAAAACACCACAACAAACTGGTGTATGTGTGAGGGTGCTTTGGTTAATTTCTCCCCCACCCCCTTGAAATTCATGGGAAGAAGAGAGGAGATGCAGTGGGTGTTTGCAGTGCTCCAATGCCAGACACCTGTCCCAGGCAGGCAGGCAGGTGGCAGACACATACTTGAGATGAGGAAGAAGTATGTGCACCGTGATTTCTGCTGCTGCTGCTGAGATGTCCCCTCCCCTATGGGTTGCCAGTTGAGGAGTATCACAGACCCTGAGATTTCAGGGCCCAAACCTGAGACCTAGGGGCTGCCCCTGGTGGTGTCAGGGGCACAGACCCTGGTATAGTCACAAGGGTCCTAGAGACAGAGGTTAATTAGGAGAAGAGTGGAGGTAGTCCCCCAGAGTGTCTATGCTATAATTTGCATCCAGCTCCTGCTGGTCCAAAGTGTACATGCTCTATACACAGTCTTCTGTGTACACACGTACACACACCCACACACCCCACTGAAACTCTCACCCATCTAGCAATTCAAGCCCTTCACCTGCCACCTGGAGGGTACTAGGCAAACCTGAAGACTTCAGATCAGACTTAGAGGTCTGGCAACCTGACCTCCCGTGAGAAGGCCCCCCCAGGAATGCTGGGTTTGCTCAGCCTGGCTGGGAAGTACCTTGAGAGGCTGCAGGACGAAGAGAGCCTGGCCCATGGAGATGGCAGTGGAGATGAGCCAGCGTTCGGTGCTCTCCTTGCCATAGTGGAAGCCATAGAGCAAGGAGAAGAAGGTGGCCACTGCGCTGAGGGAGACTAGCAGGGCCCACCCCACCCAGGTGCCCCACCAGGGCAAGTGCCACCTTCGGCTGTGGAGGAACAAGAGGAAGGCATGAGGAAGAGGCTCTGCAGGGTAGGCTTCCCTGCCTGCTCACGGAGCCTGTTTGAGCTACCTACATGGAGCGAGACCGGATGGGGCTTGCTAGCTCAAGACGCCTGGCCATCTCCTCCACGCGCTGCTGCAGAGCCGGAGGGTGCTTGGCTGTCGAGACTGGTTCCAGCTCCCCCAGGAGACGGGAAATGTGCCGTAGCTTCAGGAGGAGGTAGCGGTTGCAGTAGGTCTGGTGCAGCGCATCAGGGCTGGGTGCCACACTGGAGATCTTGGGCTCCCTCCCTGCAAGCAGAAACCACAGTGTCACCATCCTCTGGGAGTCTAGCAGGGCTGCCCAAGGCAGGCAGGCAGGCAGGCATGGCTGGGCTCTCACCTGCTGCCTCCTCTTCCTCCCCAGGATCAGGGTGGATAAAACGAGCCAGCCACTGCAGAAGCTCCTCAAGGTCCATGTCGGGATGTAGCAGCTGTTGGCTCTGCTTGCTGGCTTTGCTCAGCGTCTCCACTGCCCCGCGCAGGCTCTAGGGAGGGAAAGACAAGCATGGGTAGACGGGAGAGTGGCAGGCGACTGGGGCACAAATGCACCCAACAGGCTGAGGGTAAGGTGGGCAAAGCTGGGCACAAGAAGATGTAGCAGATGGGAGAAGTGCTGTGGGAGATTTGCAGCCAAATCTAACAATGCATATTTTTGTGAGTTAGCATGTGAAGGGGTTAAGACCATAGGGTCACATTATTGAAAGACAGACTCGGACCATAGAAATGTCATTGGTAGAGATGGTTCTGTGTGGGGTCATTTCCCCTCCTCTCTTGGGAATGAAGAATCAAGGTATTTCCTGTTCCTTCCCTCTCTCTTTTCTCTTCAACCAGCAATGGAGCAGACATATATCCTATCACTCCAGCATTGGCCACATGCCTCAAGCTGTTCATACTGTAAATATAAGCATTTTGCCTGCATGTATTTTACTTCACAGCATTTTCCTATACTTTCTATTTTTCTGCTGAGGATGAGACTTTGAACTCTGCTCAGCCCTGTGTTTTAAACGAAGCGATAAGCTGATCTCCTTGTATGTTCAACCCACAAATGTGGGCACCTGGAGGGATAAATTACCATTAACATATCCTCTCCTACCTATTAAAAGCCATCCCATAAGTGCCACAGAGAAAAATATCTGGCAAGCCAGTGCTTGTTGTATCTGCAAATGCAAAAATGTCTCCCTGGGACTAAGTTCACTGGTGCAAGAAGGATCCTGGGGGACTTGGGGCTTGGGGGAGAGGTAGCTGGGGATCGGGTGGGGGTTCTTGTCCACTGCCAGCTCAGCCTTGACCTTATTCCAAGGGGAGGCACAATGGGGAAAATGTCCTGGGTCCTGGAGAGCTCTTGTCCCTACCTCATGCACAGTGTCCAGGGTTGTTGGGCTGGCAGGGGCACTGGGCACAGCCGTTGCCAGGCCGGGCTTTGCATGGCTCTTGCGTGGTTCAGCGTGGCGGAAGATGAATACAAGGAGCAAGTTGACGGGGAAGGTAATCAAGGCACTCTCCACACTGATCATGATGTCCTTCCAGGAGAGGGAGAAGCAGCTGCCTGTGTATCAACAGGGGGGGAAAGTGCCTGCAAGTGGACCTACCAGTCACTACTCTTTGTGCCCCAAGGAAGCTGGAAGGAGGCACCAACTGCTACCTGCCCAATCAGAGGCAGGATATCTCTAGATTCAGGGGGTGGGGGATCAAATGTAGGAGAGGAGCCTTGCTTGTGGGCTTCCCAGGAGGCATCGGGTGGCCATTGTGTGAGAAGATCCCACCTGCAGTTGGCCTGATCTAGCTGCACCCAGGCTCTTCTGAAGTCCTAATACATGAATGTCCCTCCTGCCGGCCCAAAGGGTATGACTGCGTTTGTCCCTCCAGTTGTGGCAGGAGGGACTTTCCTCCACTGGCAGAAGTTGGAGCAGAGGAGTTGCACAGCCCCCTTTTCCATGCCAGTGGCCCTTGGGAGATATCCCATGTGGCACAACCCTTACCAACATTCAGGAGCTCGGGTGAATCATGGGGCACCTCCCAGAACATGAGGCTGACAAGGGCAGAGCAGAGGAGGAGGCAGAAGCCGCAGGAGAGGCCCTGGACCCGTGTGACGGGCCGCCCGTGGCCTGTCCGGGTCAGCAGCACTGTCAGCACTGTGTGCTCCTCCCGAAGACCGCTCAGAGTCCTTTGCCGGAAGATGGGCCTGCAGAGAGAGTGGTAGATAGATGGGTGGGAGCAGGACCTAAGGCCAGGCTATGGGAGAGCCAGAGGGGGAAGACAGATGGAGTCTCCAGCTCTGCCTGGGAGAAGGTGGTTCAGAGATCCCTGATAAGTTCATGCACAGTGGGCAGGTGGGGGCTGAGGACACCCAAACAGACTCCCCCGTCTCTTGGTAAGCCTACCAGAATGCTGTTAGCTGGTGCTGTGGAGCTGCTAGGAAATGCTGGGCGGTGCTGTGTGGGGCCCCTGCTGCTGGGACGTGCCACGGCTGGCAAGAGAAATGGAACCTCCTACTTTGCTGCAGGTCTCGCACTGTGATGTGGGCGGTATGCCTGAGGGAAGGGGATGGGTAGTGAGTGCCAGGCAGGAGGCTGGTGCTCCTAGTGCCCCACTTGGAAGAAAGTCCTGCCAGGCAGAGGCAAGAGGCCTCCCTGCTGGATAAGTGCCAGGTGTGCTGACCTCCCCCCCAGCCCCGCCTCCTCTCAGATGCCTGAGGATGGTCACCCTGACACAATAACCACCTCTGCCCCATTCAGAGAGAGGGAGAATTGTGGCATGTCCAGCAGAGCAGGCTGGCACCCCATGAGAGGTGGGCAGTGTCCGCATGCCAGCACAATGTCTCCAAGTGGGATGTCACCCACCCTACTTATGGGCAGACTGACCAGGGCAGCTGTGGGGCGGAGTGGGGCTCCTGCCACAACCAAATACTCTGGAGCTCTCCCAGTGGGTATGGCTCCCGTAGGAGAAAGAGGCTGGCATCCAGGGGCAGGCGCCGAGGCTTGCTGACACCAGACGATCCCTGCAGGCAGATGCAGACCTGCTGGAGATGAAAGGGCTGGGTGAGCTCTGGGGCAAAGACCAGGCACCCCACCCCACCCCCTCCATCACTCAGGGCAGACCACTCACACAGGGGCTGCCTCCGGGGGCCTTCTGCTGCCCATGCAGGCAGATCTGGAGCAGGTAGCCGTACTGGGCACAGGGATCATCATCGGACAGGAGGGCTGGCCCTGCCTGGGAGAGGGAGAGGGGTGTGAGGGGTGGCGTTTCTAGGGTCATGCTCTGCCACGGAGCAGCGCAGGAGAGCAGAGAGTGCTGAAGCCCCATACATACAGTTGTCCTTCCCACTTGGCCCCAGTGAAGACCAGAATAAGGGGATCTCTTTTGCTGGCAAAGAGATATGCAAACCTTAAATCCACATGGAATCGTTAGACAGAACAGAGTTAGCTGCATCTCACTCAGCTGTATGTTTATAGAGAGCAAAATGCAGTCATGACCATTTGTAGCAAAGAAGAAGCCTTCCCCGCCACTAGCCAGCCACACCCTTTTGGGGTGGGGGGGTGAGGAGATCAGAGTCCTTTCCTCTCCACATGGCGTGGGAGAGCAGCTGGAGAACCCTCCAAGAGCTCAAGTCTCCAAATGGTGGCTGTTGCTGAATGACATGCCCTTCTGGGAGTATCACCACCTAAGAGCTGCCAAGGGCCTGTGGGTTTGTGCTGCTTGCTGCCAGACCCCCCCCCCCTTACCTCTGGCCCTCTCACCCCCCAGCAACTTACCTGGTGCAGGGGGCGTGTATCCAACCAGCGGGCCCAGGCCACCCCCACCAAGTAGAGGGCATAGACGACTCCCAGGACCACGACCAGAACCGGGTTCTTGTTCACCTGGCTAAAGTACTCTGCTGTGCGCACCACATCCAGCTGGACTGGCGCCACCCAGAAGCTGCTGCCAAAGAAGGAGAGGTGGGTGCAGAGGCAGTGGACTTCCGCCAGGCTGCTGCTCTCTCCTACCTGCAAACAGGGTGGGATTAAGGGTGCTTCTGGGCAGCAGATCACATTGGATATTTCTCACAAAACAGAGATCCAGATGCTTTAAATAAAGAAGCAGCAGTCTGGCCTTGAAATGGGATAGAAGTGTTTTTAAGGACCAGATTCTGATTCTTCCCTGCCTCCGGCAGTAGGGAGCGCAAGCTACCCAGATTCCCTTGTTTCTTGAACGCCAAGACTCACCTTGCAGCCTGCCTCTTGCCACTGGGCATCAGGCAGGTGCCGGGAGACGCACTGGATCCCATAGGTGCTGACATGTAAGGTGGCAGGACCCTGGCTGGCAGAGAGGTTCAGCGGCACCACCAGGAACTGAAGGGCTCCTCTCAGGTCACGAAGAACTTCCTCCTTCACTAGCCAAGTGTAGCCATCTGCAGGAGATGGGGGCGGGCAACACAAAAGGGAAACCATTTTAGGAAGAGGTCCTCACACTCCCCAGGCCGAAAGTGGAAGCAGAAGCCAGCTCTTCTGTCCCCCTGCTATACCCAGGCCGACGTTGGGCTCAATGGGCTCCCGGAGTTGCTCGCTTGGCTGCAGGAAGAGTTCCAGAGGCCCCACAGGGCCCAGGTGAGCGTGGATCATCAGGGACCCCCCTGTCCATGTCACGTTCGCAGTCAGAAGGAGGGCCTCCCCTGGAGAGAGGAAGGCAGCTGACTCGGCAGGGGCTGTAGGCACAACCCGGGGCAGGAAAATCTGGGATGAGAAAAGAGAGCAGGATATCACTGGATGCTACTGCACCACCACAGTGAGATGAGCAGCTGCCTCAGGCTCTCACCTGGAGCAGAGGCAACCTCACTGATGGAGGTGAGCTGCGGTGGGAGAGAGGGAAGGATGATGACAGAGAGACCAGACCCTGTACTGTAGGCTCTCCCAGGCTAAGCGGCTGGCCTACCTGGTGGCTAATCCAGCTGATCTCCACACCATGAGATCCTGCCATGAGAAATGATCCTGGAGGGCTGTCCTTGCCCTCTGGAGATGCTCAATAGCCCACCCCCTTACAGGGAGGAAGGCTCCACTCAGCCCAAAGTCTCTAGGCAGGACATACCTGGACAGGGGTGCTCAGGTTGCTAACGCTGATCTGGCTGCCCTCAGAAAGGAGGTTCAGTTCAGCTACAGCTCCTGTGACCCCTTGCTCAGAGCTCGGGGGAAAGGGGCTGCCCAGGAAGCTCACCATCTAAAGAGAGAGGGAGAGAAGAAGAAAGGGCAGCGCCACTGCTGAGGGGGCCTGCCCCACCAGCCATGCCTGCTTGGCCACACTTGGCAGGATGGCTGGGCGCTCCTCCCCGCCTCCTCACGCTCTGCTGCCCATTTTTGGAAACATGGCTGCTTAATGTTGGAAGCACTGGGTAGGTAGATTGAGTAGGGCCAAGTCAGGGGACCTTGGTGGCAGGGGTGTGGCAAAGGGGTTTCATGAAATGTTTGGAGTCCAACCCAGAAGCATGAGGCTCCAGAAGAGGGAGGGAGGGAAGATGCCTCTGGGTGCATCGTCAGGCTGATCTGAAGGAGCCAAGTCACTTCTGAGTGCTGGGCCCCAGTGCATTCCACAGCACAGCAAGCGACTCCTTGCCTGGGTGCTCTCTGCCTTCCTCCTCCTCCTGGGGTAGCAGCAGTTGGCAGAGGAAAGTTTCCGTTTCATGGAAAGGGAAGGCCACTGTGCCCAGTCCAAAGGAGAGGGCCAGCCACACACTCCTGCACCCTCTGACCTGCACATCCACTGGGATATTCTGTGGCATGACGGCTCCCAGCACAGACTGCTCTGGCAAAATGACTCTGGCTGCCCATGGGTTGCCAGGGAAGGAGAACGCCATATTGCCCAGCCTGGAAGAGTTCACCCTGAGCCAGGGAGACAAAGAGAGTTAGGGTTAGAGCCAGGGCACAGCAGATGGTGCCCGGGACCAGGGCGCCCCAGGAGAGCTGCCAATCTGCATGACAGCCAGGCAAATGTGAGCCAGCAGCCATGATAAGGGAAGGGCAGATGGCTACCTCATGGCCTTTTCTCTTGGACACTTACTGCCAAGATCTTTCTCCCTTCCCTTCCCTTCCCAGACCAGTCAAGCTTCCTACCTTCCCTGTCACCCAGTGGCTGCAAGCCTGGTAGCTTACCTGTGTGTATAGATGCTGATGAGAGGCGTCTCCATGGTGATGGCATCACTGCTGCCCCCCAGTTCCTGAAGAGCTTGCTCCAGCTTGTGAAGGATCTGCATCAGGGTGCCAGTCAGGGCCTCATGCTGCTGGAGGGAGAAGTGGGCAATATGGGATGGGGCAATATGGGATGAAGGGACCCATGCACCTGCCTGTCCCTCCCCACCAGGGCACCCTGGAGTGTGGTATATTCTCACCTGGATGTTGATGTTGGGTGAGCAGGGGCCCAGAATGACCTGCAGGAGCCGGCTGGTGCCATGGACTGCCAGGAGGTTGAGGAGGTGCCAGTGTGGGGAGGCTGGAGGCCTCCTTTTCAGCAGGTCCTCACTGACAGCCTGAAGAAACCCCACCTCCTCTTCCTGGCATGCAAAGGCACATGATGTTAATGTTCCTCCATGCCCATGCATTGCCCAAGTCCCTCAGCACTAATGGGGGTCCCTCGACTCCTTCCATGAAATGTTCCCCATCACCTCTCTTGGCGGAAAGAGCCTCTCAGGACTTGGCCTGACTCTTTCTTCAGGTTTCCCATGGGAGCTACACAGCCTTTGGAGTTGGGGCTCAGTCCCTTCTGGGGCATCCGCCCTCCCCGTGGGCCCAGTCATACCAGCTCAAAGGCACTCCAGGCACCATTGTTCACCGGCAGTGTCAGTCGCTGGAGCAGCTCCTGTAGGCAGAATCAGGAGTTTGGGTTCAAATGCTGTCAGGCAAAGGCAGACCACTGAATAAGGGGTTCCCGGCCTACATAAGGCCTGTGCTAACCACCAGAAGAGAGGTTGGCTGTCTTGAGCCAGAGGAAGGTTGGTGGCTCTGCTGTGGGCCTCAATGGGGCTGGGCTGAAGGGGGTCCCCTCCCCAGATACTCCCTCCCAGTGGGGCTCTTTTACCTGCTGCCAGGTCCTGGGAACTACAACCTGCAAGGCCTCCCTGATTGCTGATGTCTCTGGAGGCAAAAGGAGAAGTATGAGCAAGAGTCTTTTCTCCCCTCAGGGTCCCCCTACACAGAAACAGGCACTTTGGCCTCCATAAACACAAACTTCTTGCGGTGGCCCTGTTTCAACAACAAGCTGCTTCCTTTCAGGGGAAAACCACTGCCCTGACTGGCAAAAGGATCAGCCTCATGATAAGGGATCCATTGGCTACTAGTTATATTCCTGGTTTTACATTATTACAGTTGCTTATTTTCATACTGAGCATTGCTTCAGGCCCTTTCCATTGAGGAGGTAGAACATGGTAATAAAAGTTTATCTGAAATAAAACTTGTTAAAAACAGTTAATCACGGGTAACTTGCCCCTTGGGCATAGCTTAAACAAATACCATTGGTAAATGTTGGAGTTGTAATTCTGTACAGGCAGGTTGAAAGCATATCTTTTGGTTGTGCTGACATCTACAATCTTTTTGAAAAGATGGTCTATGTGAAATTAGATAAAATACCCCTTTCAGCCCCACAAATATTATTTTAGGGCATTTAAAGGGTTTGTTAAAATGAGCAGAATGACCCAAGATCATCAGCCTCTCACAATTGCTTATACTTGCAGATGACCTACTCTTCAATACATTATTTCAGAAATCAATAAATCCCCACATCACCTGGGTACTTCTGCTTATCACCCAGATACCGCCGCATGAGCCTTTGTGGCCTCCGCCCCATGGAGGTCAGATCCTGGTGGCAGACAGAGAAAAAAGAGTGGGACAGAGTAGTGCCACTGTGCCAGGTAGGATATGTCACCCAATAGGCTTTTTTGGAAGGGGCAGGGCAAAGGGTTCCCTGTTAGGAGCTTGCCCAGGAATCATGCCCAAAGGAATTGTCTGGAGGGTGGCTAAGAGGTAGCAGACAGGCTGTTTTTATTGCCCCCCCCCCCATCCTCTGCCTTGGTGCATCCGCTGGAGTTTGGTTTCAGGCAGCAGGAGGGAAAGCCTATTTGCTTTGGACTTGGAGGGAAGAGAACTGGCCACCATCACCTACCAGCCGAGCCTTCTGTTTTTGCCAAGGCCTGGAGCTGTTGGCACTCCTGGCCGCTTTGACTGGGCATTCACCTCCCTCCACAGGACCTGCAAAAAAGACCATCCTGAAAGGGAGCCCCTCCTGGGTCAGGAGGACCAATCTCTGTCCTCAGGGATGGGTTGGGGTGGGGGTGTCACGATCACACCCTGGCAGCCCAGCTGGTCTCTCACCAAATTCGCAGATGAAAGGATGCCTCTGGCGGCAGGTGGGCCCGGTAGCCTCCTGCAGCAGGCCCAGGTTGGAGAGGAAGGTGCAAGTGGGGGGCTGGTGAGCCCCATGCAGATGAGGCTGGGCTCCTGGGCAAAGACACAAGAGGCCGCCATGGGCATGGTGGTAAGCTGGGCAGGGCAAGGGCCTTGCCCTCTTGTAAGATCTGACCACAGTAGGCAAAGCGGGGTGGTGTGCTCTTGACAGAGCAGATTAAAATAAGCAGAATTCTACACTACAAGCAAAAGAGCCAGCTCTCTGCAGCACAGTGCCCCCCACCTTCACACCCTGCCCCTCAATGTGGCTCCCCAAATCCCAGCCTTTAACCACAGCCAAGCCAGCTGTGTAAAGGGACAGGGACTCCAAGACCTGGCCTTTGTGATAGAAACCAGGACGCACCCTCCACCTTCTGGAGTAGAAACCACTCCCCGCCTCTGCCCAGCCCTCTCAGGTGCCCACACAGGACTGACTTACCTGCCACCACAGGCTTGGTTGGGCCCTTGGAGACCCACCAGACCCCAGAGGGCCCTCTCAGCTGTCCCCTCCTCCTTCTCAGAGCACCCCACATCCCTGTCAGCTCCCAAGGGACCTGTGCCAAGTGCCCTCCCCATCGGCCGCAGGCAGCCTGGGCATCCTCAAAGGCCAGTCTTTCCTGGGCAAGCTGGTAGCAATGTCCCTGGTGCTCCCTTAGCACAGCCTCAGGCGTGGTGACAGGCACAGCAGTCCTGCACAGGGCCCAGAGCAGCAGGGCTAAGCCGGGAGCTGCCTGTGGCCTTAGCGCCATCTCAGTCTGGCAGGATAGGCAAGATGGTCCCAGCAGGGCTCTGCTTGCTCCTCTGGCTAGAAGCCCACATGAAACACAAGAGAAGGAAGAGGCCAAGCCCTCCCGGTGTCTCTATTTGCCCATGAAAATCAAGGGGGCAGCTGGGCAGCTTCCACAAACACTGGGCAGG
This sequence comes from Podarcis muralis, assembly GCF_964188315.1. Classification (NCBI taxonomy): domain Eukaryota; kingdom Metazoa; phylum Chordata; class Lepidosauria; order Squamata; family Lacertidae; genus Podarcis; species Podarcis muralis. Next base: position 44,833,739 of record NC_135661.1, on the reverse strand, counting down.
GAAATTTGACTCTAGGAGGAAGAGGAGGATGACAAAGCTTGTGGGCCAAGATTGCGGTGGGGAGGGCACATAGGAATAGCTTACATCTGCAATCTTTTTGGAAATAGGTTCCAGTGAAATTTGACATTATTTTTTGCCATCTTAAACAGAGTGTGGACACCATCACCAGAGAAAGCTTCTCTACTTTATTCTCTCTTTAAAATTATGCATACCAGCCTTGTCCAAGCCGGTACCCTTTGGACTACCACTCCCCTAGTCCCCACCTGGCACAATCTTGTGATACTAGAACTGATGGGAATTGTAGTCCAAAGCATCTTCAGGGCACCAAAGCATCTTCAGGGCTGTTTTGCATTATTGCATGTTGTTTCCCTTTAAAAATATAGTCCAAACACACAGCAGCCTTTCTGGGGAGAAACTCCTGCTTTCAGCCTCAAATATTGAATGCACTTCTTTGATCACAGTGGTTAGATAGCAACAGCTCTGCTGTAGAAATCTGAGTGAAATTCAAGATCTCCACCAGCACACAGGAACATTATCTTTTGAATGTTTTTAATTCCTGTTTTTAACAGTCTCCTATTGTTTGACTTAGGGACGCGGGTGGTGCTGTGGTTTAAACCACAGAGCCTAGGACTTGCCGATCAGAAGGTCGGTGGTTCGAATCCCCGCGATGGGCTGAGCTCCCGTTGCTCGGTCCCTGCTCCTGCCAACCTAGCAGTTCGAAAGCACGTCAAAGTGCAAGTAGATAAATAGGAACCGCTCTAGCGGGAAGGTAAACGGCGTTTCCGTGCGCTGCTCTGGTTCGCCAGAAGCAGCTTAGTCATGCTGGCCACATGACCCGGAAGCTGTCTGCGGACAAACGCCGGCTCCCTCGGCCCATAGAGTAAGATGAGCCGGTCACGACTGGACCTAATGGTCAGGGGTACCTTTACCTTATTGTTTGACTTTAATTTTAATTAACCACTTAGATATTTTATTACAATCAAGTGGCATGTGGGTTTTGTTAAATAATTAAAGTTACCCTCAAAAGTATGTTTTCCTATCAATTAGTATAAAATAATGCCCTCCAAAATGTTATGAGGTCGATCTGATACCAATTGCTCCTGCTTCTCTCACTGTGCTGCCATGTTCTCCTCCTCCTCACTCCCAGGTTTGTTGCTCTCGCATTGGCTCCCCAGTCTGACATTTGCAGGAAGGGAAGGCTAGGAATGCATCTGGCTGAGGAAGTGTGGTTTGCAAAACAACAGAACCTGTGACAACAACAGGCTGGAGCTGGAGGCAGGTAAATTTTTTTGACTGTACTCACCTTGCTTTTAGTAAACAAGGTTTTTATTCCCCCCCCCCTTTCAAAAACCTGGCAAACCTGGTCAACCAGAGACAAGAGTAGAAGGAAAGAATTGAGTACAAACACCATTAATGGTTCAAGATGGGAAGGGTGTAAATAATAAAATTATTATTATTATTATTATTACTACTACTACTACTATTTTTTATTAATTACCTGTCTCCAGCATGAGACCACTTCCAGGCTGTTACTGTTTTGTGCGTGGGATTAAATACATTCCTGGCAAATTGAGGTGGTGCAGTTCCAGTGGATTGGGCCCTCTTACACAAGAAAGCTGCTTCCAAATAAAAAAGGATTTTTGCAGTAAGGAAAGCGCCGGGGCAATGCCCTGGAGAGTGTGGTATAAAAAAAATGCTTGATAAGGTATCATACAACCTCCCACAAACAAATCAGGAAGAATGTTCAATAAACAGGTTGTCTACCCAAATCAACCTGTTGCTGTTCCTTTCACTTAATTAGTTATTCTCCATCCTCCCTGAGTTCTGGAAAACTGAGGCCCATTGTGAACTGGGCAATTTGTTTTAATTTTTGAGATAAGAGTTTTCTGATATACCACACGTGCACAAAACAGTGGGTTTTTTAAAAAGTGAGTGTCTTGCCTCAGGCCCATGGAGGCAGTTTGCCAATGAAAGTACAGGACTTAGTAACAGAGGGTATTAATAGAGGGCATCCAGAAAAAACATCACCAGGTTTTTTTTATAATAAAAATACTCGTCCACACAATGTTGGCCTTTTTCCCCCATATGAAATTTTCTTTATATCCTTTGCTGCGTTATCTGTATATTGGGGAAATCCAAATTAAAGCAGCTGTGGGTAGGATTCAGGCTGCCATTTGGATGAGGACAATGTGTGGATGCACTGAATCCACTTTAAGCTGCTGTGTGTACATATCCCACGAGAGGGTGCTGAAGAGCAGGACTAGGAACCGGGTGATGATTCCTCTCTTGGCAATCCAGCAAAGGCTTGACGGTTAACCCGTTTAGCCTTGGCTCTGGCCAACAGATGAACGGCATCATGGTTGGTTTCCCCCAGCTTGAGTCTAGTCTGGTCGTAGGTATGAAGGGAGTAATGGCCAGAGACCTGCTTGGGCAGAGTTTATTGCTACAAAACAGGCATTATAATTATTATTTGACTGATGTTTTAATGTATTTTTAATATTTTGTTGGAAGCCGCCCAGAATGGCTGGGGAAACCTAGCCAGATGGGCGGGATATAAATAAATAAATGAATTATTATTATTATTATTATTATTATTATTATTATTGGCACACACTTCCTATAACATTCAGGGCTTAGCTCAGGGATGGGGAAATATTATGCTCTTCACTAAAATAATCCCAGAGCAGGGTGTAGCAAAATACTGACTCGAAATTACATGAAGTCAATAAGAAGATTAAAACATCAAAAACAATACAAGTCACATCATGGATCCAGCGGGTAAGGATGTCCACCTTCTTCATCATGAACATGATGCTGGACTATTCACATACTGGAGGTTGCTGTTAGGCTGTAGTTCGGCACAACTAACAGATCTTTCAAAAAGTCTTTGGGGAAAGTTGTCACATTGTTATGCTTCCAAAAGGCTGTAATGACAGTGGAACAGCCATTTAAACATGGTGAAACACCTCACGTGTAGGACTCTTTCACCTTGGGCACCAGAACGGGTTTGTTAAACTGGTTTTATTACATGAATCATGAACACTATCCTTGGCCAGGGCGGATACCCGCAGGGAACAGAGCACATGGGTGGAACACCAATAAATTACCTGTTCTGCATTTAAAATAAACACCTGCTGTCACCCGCTTAAAGAGATCCTAACCGTGCTCTTACTACACAAGCAAAATATCCGTTTAAAATTCAATGTGAGCTTCTTTGCATTTCTATAGCCTTGCGGAGTTCCAGAAATAGCTTGCTTGCAGCATTGTCATATCTAGTCCTGTTGGAAAAGTGTATTTTTTATATTAAATGTGCAATTGCAAATCATGAAAGCTTCAAATGCTGTAGTTGGGAATTACTTTTTAATTAATGTTTGAAAGGTTGTTGTATTTCCCTTTCTGGGGGCTGCATGTTCTGTTTGCAGATAACAAAGATAGCAGAGGTGTTGCCTTCCTTCCTTTATGCTATAAAATCTCTGGGATCTAGGTGGCACTGGGGAAGGGTGGGGTACCAAGAGGGCTAAATGCCCACCAATGGAATTGCTTGCCCATCATGTGTAAATTAGAAAGACAGAGTATGAAAAAGGCTTGTTTCTACTCCAGAAGATGGTCATCTGCCAGACCAAGCTCACCCTCTGAGAGCTCCACTTGCCTCTTTTGTTGCCCACCCTGCTGTCTGAGGCAGCTGCCTCACTCTGCCCCGACTGCACCACCTTATTCTCATCACTTATAAATTTATCTGTGTCAAGATGTGCTCTTGTACTACAGAATTTACCATTATACCACTATCTATCAAGCTAAAAGAGGCACATTTTCACCAGTTCATGTTATGCAGAAAAAGAGTTGGAGAGAGCAGCCGTAGCTATTGGCAGCAAATAAGGTGCTGGATCCAGACAGTCATAAGAGCAGGTCCACTGAACTCAATGGGACATACTGGATCCAACAACTTTGTCAAGATGTCAGCTGTAGCTTGTAATAACTTCTGCAGTAGGAATGGAGCGAAAAGAAAACTTCCCTTCTTTTTAAACAATGTGTCTCATTCTAAGTGTTATTTATTTGTGTGTCAATCACGCTCCTCTCCCCACTGTTTTATAATTTTCCATTTGGCAGGCTCTGGTATAAGTATGTGTTTTTCCTCATTCTTCTTCCAGTGAGCTATGGAATGGGGAGTTTCAGCTGAGGCCCAAGAGAGATCTGTGGAATTCCCTCCCCCTTCATATTCTTTGACAGCCACTGAGGGAAAGGGGTAGGAGGAAGACAACAGTGGTGGGGTCCATCTTGGGTCTTATCAGGCTAGTCAGAAATGAGTAAGTCACACACATCCCAAGCCTTTATTTCCCAGGACTCCCAACTAGGATTTGGGTAGAAACTCTGTTCTCATAAAGGCAGTGGCATTCTCAGGGGAAAAAACACCAGTTTCTATCTTTTTTCTTTTCTTTTTAATAGTAACTGAAGAATTATGTGGGATTGTGTAGCACTGGCCCAACAGCACAGCCCATTCAAGTGGTGGCATTGCTTACACTAGGACAGCCTTTGCCAGCCTGTCACTCTCCAGAAGTTTCTGACTTCAGCTCCCATGAACCCCAGGCAGTATGGCGATATGATGCTGGGGCTTATGAGAGCCATGTCCACAACATCTGGTGGCATCCGGTGGTGAAGCCTTGAGGCTAATGGGGTGGCCAGATGTCAATGCCTGAGTGTACTTGCTTGAGACAGACATGGGATGGTGCTTTCTGTCAGCTCTGATCTGAGAGCTTCCCAGAGCCACTTCGTGAAACAGTTCTGGATGAGGTGGCCCATCACAATACAGTCAATCAATTGTTATGTATTCATGGGAGACAGTTTTGAACTCATACACTAAACTACTTAGGAGCAGGAACATGTCACCTGTGGTTCAGGAAATTAGGATCCAGTGGCCCATTCCCATGGATGTTTGCCTCAAAGTCAATATACCGGTAACTGTGTTCAGTGAGGTTTGCTTCCACTTAATTCTGCAGAGGATTGCTGCGGATGTGATATAAATAAGGACAATCATGTAAAACATAACTTTTTTTTCAATCCATAAACTTCTTGCACCACCAGGCCTGTTTTGCCTCCAATCTCCAAAAGGAAAAAATTAAAAAATATTAATTTGTTTATCTGAAAACTTTGTTTCCACCATCTGATCAGGTGCCTTTTGTGACAATAAACACACATGAATATGACGTTCTTTCCCCCAAAGAAGTGGCACGCACACACAATCCGGTTGCTAATTGTGTTATTCTCTATCCAGCATGGTCAGCAGTGAGATAACTGTCAGCATCCTACTACCTCCTGGCACCTCTAAAAAGAAAGCAGGGAAGGTGGGGGAAGAGTCACCAGGTTGATGTCCACTCACTCGCCTTCTGTCATGGTGTCATCATCATTCCCAGCCAAGAAAGTCTCTGGTTTTGCTGTGCCAAAAATGGGCCAGGAAGAAACAAATTACAGTCATGTTTTTACTTGTTGTCTTGGCTACATGATTTATGAGCCTCAGTGCAGCGATTAGAGATGAAAGAAAACATTCCAGGCCCAGGACCCACACATTGCTGAGGTCTTGTGTGCCTGGCCTTCTGCAGGAGTTACTGTAAAAGCGGGCGGGAGGGAGGGGGTCATAGGAAGTGACCCCACCCTCCCAAAAGGAAAATTACAAGGGGCACACTGGTGAGCACATATACTGGGTGCCAAGTGCCTCGTGGCTGCTGCTGTATGAAACTATCCCTGCCTGGAGAGAATCAAGAGCGTTTTCTAGGCCCTACTGTGGGTAACAGCTATGCAATTATTGGCATCAATAAAGGCAACATGGGAGAGTAAGCTACATGCATACATACATAGTTTTATTTGCATGCGGCCTTTCCACAGTTCAAACCACGCTCAAGGCGGTTTACAACATGAATATGTGATTACAACATAACAAAAACCATGAACAATAAACAAAACATTTAAAAATTCACAGAACAGAACCAAACAGAACAATGTCCACATAAATCACAACAAGATCTAAAATAAAGATACGAAAAACCAAGAGCAAGCCCCCCCCCCCCATACCTCAGCCCAATAATATTTTGTGAAGCCTCAGCTTTTGTAGCTAGAGTCAGTCAGGGGCCCACCCTCCCAGGCCAGGTGGGGAAAAAGTCTGCAAGGGAGGGATCAGGACATCCAGGACTCACAGGCAAGATGGAGGAGTTTGCATGTGAAGGAATGAGAAAGTGGGCTTAAAGGTTTAGCCAGAGAAGTTTCTTCTGTATGACAAAGTTGACAATGGTCATGATCCTCAGCCCAAATGCCAAATTCCATCAATCCTTCTCTGTCATAAGACCACATGCTTAACTGTGAACAAGAAGGAAGGGCAGGGACATAGTTAAGGTTGCTGCAGAGAATCGTTGGTTTAAAGGCTGTGCTTTAACAAGCAGAGGGAAATAATCTTTACTTAAGGAATAAGAACATCAGAGAGAGAGAGAGAGAGAGAGAGAGAGAGAGAGAGAGAGAGAGAGAGTGTTTTGAGAAGTAAACATCAAAGAGACAAAGGTCAGCAGCATTATCATCAGAAAGAAAAATAGTCTGCCATCTCTTCTCCTTACCTGGCTCAGTCAACCACTTCTCCCTTATGTCCGCTTATCCATGACAGAAATTTGTTGCCTTTGAAGGGCCCTGAGCACATGTATAGGATGTTGCTGATGGAATGATTTCCAGCAGGATCATGCCCCAGAACCACTCTTATTAGTAATAAGACACTATTTATTTGGTATGTCAGAGGAAGTTTCTGCTTTCTGCCAGAGTATTCCACAGGAACAAGGACAGTAACTGGCTTGAGAAAAGGTTTAATCTACTCCATAAGACATCAAACCACAGAGGATAAAAGTGTAACTCTGGAAGGTGGTAAAAGGACTTAAGCAACTACCTCTCATTAGCAGATCTACGTAAAGGAAAAGACAAAAATGGCAAATAAGGTAGACCTCGTTGGTGCAATTATTTAGGCATAATTCTCTGTTCTAGCCTTCCACAAATTGGTGTCCTCCAGATGTTTTGTACTATAGCTCCCTCCCACCCCAGCTAGTACAGATGTAAGTTGTGATTCAAAACATCTGGAGGGTGCCTGGTTGGGGGAAATTGTTATGTTGCATCCTACTTAGGGGCTTATTGGTTTCATGTCTGGTTTTTACAGCTGCTGCTATCATCTGTTCTATAAGTACAATTGGATTTTTGGTTACCACTGACATGAGCCAAGTTGGTAACCTCCATGTTTTCTATGGCCAAGTCATTGTCCATTTCAACTGGGTAATTATTGTGGGAGTTGTTTGCAGTCAAAGCTAACAATGCACACCTATGCTAGTTAGTAAATGAAGGGGTTAAAGACCACAGAGCTGTAAATTACTAGAGAAGGGACAGATAGGTCACACCCCCTCACATTTGAGAATAAGTATTGTCTTTTTCTTGTTCCTCTCCTTCTTCTGTTGAACCATGTAAGCTGAGCAGATGTTTGAGACTTAGGCCGCATGTTTGAGATTAGTGTTTGCCTTTTGTAATCAATAATATACTGCCTGTGTTGTTTCTGCTGTTGTATTGAACAATGCATGAGTGAGACATGTGTTTACTGTAAGTAAAGCATTTAAACTTACTAAAGTTTGTGGTCTATTCACTCTGAGAAAGCTAGAGGGAGAAGAGAACAGTAAGCACTTAACACTTGGACATTTAAAGGTCTAATAAGCTATATTTCCCACACTTTGCAAATGCTGCATAGATCTGAGTTTTAAACTCTTCTGGGGGCTGTTTTGGCTACAGAGTGTGTAAAGTCCCATGTTTGTTTGTTTTTATTCTAAGCAGTCAGCCATTTTTTCTTTGTAGTTCCCCACACAAATGGGACTTCAGGAATAACTAGCATTCCCCAGTTATTTCCCAACAATTATGATCTCGATGGGCTTGTTAATTTGACAGCTCTGGTCTCCTATTCCTATGGGTAGCTTTCAAGATCCAAGTCCAATCTGTGGCAAAGCACAAGACTGGGTAGGACAACCATAAATTACATTTCACTCTGCTTGAATTTGTGAAAGAAATGTGGAACTGGTAAGGCATTTTGTATGGCTGGCCCTTGGTGAGGCTGAAACTCCCATGATCTCAAAGCAGCACCTGTTATGTAGCCATCAGAGTAGGTATCAACAATGCAGATATTAGGTACAGGGTGTGTGGAAGGCTTTCAGCAGAGGAGGAGTAATATTCATGAAAATCTAAGAGCTAATTTTCAGATATGTTTTGAAACAGAAGGATTGGTGCCTTTAAGATGTAGCACTCATACCTGAGCCCATGTGAATGTTTATAACTACAGTGGTACCTCGGGTTACATACGCTTCAGGTTACATACGCTTCAGGTTACAGACTCCGCTAACCCAGAAATAGTACCTCAGGTTAAGAACTTTGCTTCAGGATGAGAACAGAAATTGGGCTCTGGCGGCGCGGCAGCAGCAGGAGGCCCCATTAGCTAAAGTGGTGCTTCGGGATAAGAACAGTTTCAGGTTAAGAACAGACCTCCGGAACTCTGGGCGGCTTCCAACTGAATATTAAAAACAGTACAGCATCAGACACTGTATAGTAATTCAACATAGAATTGGTGAGTTAGACAGAAATATTGTTGCTCCCCCAAAGAATCTCATAATATGGTTTGAAAGACAAGGGGGCAAATTCATCCCCTCCTCACTCCCCCCACCCTTTGGAGGGCTTTCCAGAAGCCCCAGATAACAACACTCAGGTCATCTTTCAACAAATAAGCGAACCGCTGTAATGAAGGGAATAGAACTACCCTACCTACATTTTTGTTTTTATGACTGCAGATAAGCTGGAGCCACCGTGCAGATATGGAAGCATCGTGACTGTGCGTCTCTGGCCTGTTGTTATCTCAGCCCATTCCAACCCTCTGCAACTTGATGGTAAATAAATGAAGAGGCTGTTGGGCTGCCCTCCAGCTCATGTGGTTTAACTTGCTTAACTGGAAAATAAAGAGAAATGCACATTTCCTGTGAAAATGATGGCTTTCCACACTCCCCTCAACCTGAAAATATTTCCCGTGACTGAATAAACAGAAGACAGGAAGGCAAGGCTGTCATAGGGGGATAATCAGGCAAAAAGAGAAACACACACCCCATAATTCATACAATTTTTGTATCTGAATGTGGTGGGGCCCCTTTCCCACCCATCTCCCTTGTCAATAAGAGCAGGTGAAGAACTAGAGATCACGTCTCAAATACTCAGCATATTGGCAAAGTCGTGTAATGTTACTCTGAAAGCTGATGCACGTACTTGGGTCAATCACTTTCTTGCCCTCATATGCCAAGGTCCATTTGTGCAGTGATGTGAATCATTGCTCAATTCAGCTGAACCAATTGCCAAAGCCCAGAAAGCTTTTGAAATGTAGCTGCACTTTGTTGGTGAGGTTCAAATGAATGTGTGTCCTTAGTTCAAACATTTCACTGCTCAGAGACCCATGTATACATGGGGAAACAGTGACATGCACAACTCCTTAGCTTGTATGTGCTTTAAAAGTTTGTCAGGCTGCTCAAGATACAGGTTCAAGCATTTATATCTCCCCACACCTTCAATTTTTATTTTTAAAAAAATCCAAAATAGATTAAACTGGGACATGCAGCAACTGTTTCAGTCCAGGGTTCTAGTTTCTCTATTTAATTCACCTTCCTCAACCTCCGTCTTCCTGTTCCAACCCCCACCAACTTGCAATCCATCTCAGTTCTGATAGGGCTGTTTCTGGGGTCCACCCCACGTTCCCAGCTTTTTGTTTCTCCCAGCTGATCAGTTCCTGTTGTGCTGGTGCTACTGTTTTGACTGCATAAGAAACCAGCATCACAGCCTGAAGACTGGAAACAGAGGGTATGGTTGTGATGTTGTATGAGGATAAATGTACAGAAGAATCATTAATAGTGTAAAAATATTTGGCAAGTGAGTCACATTTATTTCAATCAGTATTGATCCTAAGAAAGCATGCCTAGGTTTGCAACTAAGCTTAAAGAAAATCCAATTAAATTAGCAAGATATTTTCTAAATATAAGTTCTTAGAGATTATATTTCAATCAATCGATTTATGAATTTTGTTACATAAATAAAATAAACAAATATATTTAGGGCTGACAGTCATTTCCGCACCATATGTTGAAAGTACTCTCACAGCACTTTAACTGTTATGGCTCCCACCAAAGAATCCTGGAAGCCAGCTTGTTAAGTGTTCTGGGAATTGTGGCTCTGTGAGGGGTGTCCTAAAAACAACAAGAAATTAATTTGAAACAGGTTTGTTCTAATGTGTTTGTGAAATGATTGTTGATTAGTGTTTTCTAAGTTATGTTTGAAGGTCTGCTGTGTGTCCCAATGTAGTGGAGGTGGCATCTACATAAAACACATTCAGTTGCATAGCCTTTGGTAACTTGGTACCTTCTAGGTGTTTTGGATGACATCTTTGGCTGTGATGGGAGCTGTAGTCCAAAACAACTGGAGGGCACCCGGTTGATGAAATCGGCAATAGCAAGCTCTTTAGAATTATTTCAGCCTGAGGGTTCTTCTGAAAACTCCTACGTGGACTCCTGGTGCTCCCTTCAAATCCCAGGTAAGGCAGAGGTGGAAAGATATAACTCATTTTCTCATTCACTTACAGTGGTAACTCGGGTTACATACACTTCAGGTTACATACGCTTCAGGTTACAGACTTCACTAACCCAGAAATAGTGCTTCAGGTTAAGAACTTTGTTTCAGGATAAGAAAAGAAATTGTGCTCCGGCGGCGCGGCAGCAGCAGGAGGCCCCATTAGCTAAAGTGGTGCTTCAGGTTAAGAACAGTTTCAGGTTAACTACGGACCTCCGGAACGAATTAAGTACTTAACCCGAGGTACCACTGTATTTTAAAATATTCTTAGGTAATATTGACAGTCCCCTTCCTGGATCCAGAAAACCTCCCTGCCAGCAGAGTCCTTACACATACCCATTGTCATAAGGTAGGCATCCTCCTACCTATTTGACACCTGCTGAAAGACTTTTTGTTTTGGTAAGCCTATAAAACTTAAAAAACCTTTATATGTTTTAAGTTTTATTATTTTCAATCTGTGTTAAAATGGTTATGCTCTTATAATTTTTTGTTTTTGTTTTGAGTATATATTAGTGTATCAGCTTCTCAGACTTGTGTATGTGTATATAATTTATATTGAAGAGTGGGAAGATATCAAACGTACACCCCAAACAATCAATCCATCATTTCCATACCGGTTAGAAACCAATTAATATGCTATCTGCCTGTCCACGCTGACGCCATTCCTCTCAAAAGTCCCGTATGAAGCACATTCTAGTCGCACGTACTTATGAAGAGAAAAATAGTATGCCTTCTTTCCCACCCCCGTCGGCCGCCTCATGAAAGTAGACTATTTCATTGGCTGACAAAGTCAACGGCGCGTCGTTCCGATTGGCCTCTGAGCACTATGCCCTCCTCCACCCATCCCACCCCCCGCCTCTCCACCTGGCTGGTGAGTGGGAGTGGCCTAAGGTACGGCGGCCGCGGAAGCCCAAGAATCCCTTCGGTCGAGGCGGGCGAGTCTGAATGGGGTCGATGAAGGAGCACGGTAGCGGCGGGGACGCGCCGGAGACGCGCGAAAGAAGGCCGGTCTTCACCCTGGATGAAGTGGCGAAGAGAAACACCGACAAGGAGACCTGGCTGGTCATCAGCGGGCGCGTCTATGACGTAACCCGCTTCCTCAGCGAGGTGGCTATGCAAATTTATGCAAATGAGGCCCCCCACCCTCAGGAGGGGGCTGTTTTCCGCGATACGGGAGCGGGGGCTTGTGGGTGAATCCATTCCCGCCCAGGGACTTCCTGGGAGCAAGGAGGGAGATGCGGGGCCTTGCTGAGGTCATGAAGGCCCCAACCAGGCCTGGGGGGGCCGAAAGGGGAGACCCCAGCTGGCCTCTGCCGGACGGGGTGAGGGGGCTGGAAAAGGCTAGTCTGCAGGCTAAACATGCGGGGTGGTGATGGTTGGGATGGCTAGGCCCCCGATGGAGCCTCTTCCAGCCTCCTGGACTTTCAACTGCAAGCAGCCTGTAGATTGGGAAAGACAGAACACAACGTCATAAAGTCCAGGCTAACTTCTTCCAGCTCCTGACAGACACAGGGCGTTGCTTTGCCATAGCATCTCCTGTCTTCCTTCTAAGACTGTGGGCAGGTTCACCCCCTCCCCACAACTTCAGTGGGCTGAGTTTCCTAAGTTATCCTTGAAAATGTTAAAAATGTATACATAAAAAGTAGCAATACACAGAGAGTAAATCTAGTCAGCCAGAGTCAATTGGAGGACCCACATGGGAAGGGGGGTAAAACAAATGCTTTGCATGTAGGAGGCATGCAGATTCAGTCCGCAGCATCTCCAGTTTAAAGGGTGGTACACTCTTTAAAGGGACTCAGGTGGCGCTGTGGGTTAAACCACAGAGCCTAGGACTTGCCGATCAGAAGGTTGACGGTCCGAATCCCCGTGATGGGGTGAGCTCCCTGCTCCTGCCCACCTAGCAGTTTGAAAGCACGTCAATGTGCAAGTAGATAAATAGGTACCACTCCGGCGGGAAGGAAAACTGTGTTTCTGTGTGCTGCTCTGGTTCGCCAGAAGTGGCTTAGTCATGCTGGCCACATGACCCGGAAGCTGTACGCCGGCTCCCTCAGCCAATAAAGCGAGATGAGCTCTGCAACCCCAGAGTCTGCCACAACTGGACCTAATGATCAGGGGTCCCTTTACCTTTACATTCTTGCCTGAGATGTTGGATGGCCAATGTGAGGGGGAAAGGGCTAGGAAAAGCCTTGGAGACCCACTGCATGTCACTTTAGATAAAGGGGAGGGCAGGAAATTATCTGAGGCCCTATAAGTATTTTCAGACTCCCAACTCCCATCAACCCTAATGACCTAATTATCCCAGTGGCCTGGGATAATAGGAACTCATTGATTCACTTCTTGATTGCATTTATATCTCACTTTTTTCTCCATGGAGCTCAAGGTTGCTTACATGGTTCTCCTCATTTAATCCCCACAACACCCCTGTGAGGTAGGTTAGGCTGAGTAAATCGCCCAATGTCACCCAGGGAGCTTCATAGCCAAGTGAAAATTTGAACCCTGGTTTCCCATGACCTAGTTCAACACACTGACAACTATTTCACACTGGCAGTCCAAAAATATCTAGAAGGCTGCAAGTTTCCCTTCCCCTTGAAGTAGACAGTACCAGGCTAGTGGACCCAGGGGGTTGACCACTTGGCAGCTTTGTAGGCACACACAACTGCTTATTGACTCCTCTAAATGAGAACAGAATAGGAGCAAATGCTTGTTAAGGGTTTGCAAAATTCAGCTAACCCTCTGTGTGAACATATCTTATGTTGCAGCCTCTATTAAGATTTAGGATCTCACAGGGTTGATGCGAACATTTATATGAAAAGGATTTTCAACTATTTGGAACACTAAAATGTTTATAGAAATAATTATTAACTGCTAGCAGCCTTGTACCTGGAATTGCTCAGGAATTCTAAGAAATCAAAACATCAGTGCAGTTTTGAAAGGTCTAGTTCAGTGTGCCATATCATGATTTCAAATGGCTTCCCATTGTACCCAAACAAAGATAAAAGACACATCCTTGATCTCAGGAACCAGTTTGCAAAATTTGGTTACAGTGCCTTAAGAGGTTTCCAAATGCATAGCAACCAGACAAACCATTTTCCAAAATACCTAATAGATGCCAGTATTTTAAAAAGCAAGGTAAGTTTTGCAGGAAGTGGCCACTGTATTGGAAATATCCATATTTCAGTGCCTGGTATCTAACATATAATATTATCTTAAGTCTGATTAATTCCTCAACTGCTTATGAGCTAATTCCCAATTCTGGCTACTCAGTGACTTTGAAGTTGCTGTTTACTTCCCAAAAGTACTGATTAAGAGGGTTGTGGGTGGAATTGTGTGTGCACAGACACACATGATCACTTTCCTCTTTCCCCTTCCCAGCAGCCCACAGTGTCTTAAGACAAGACAAGACAAGAAAAAGTCTTAAGCTTCTGGTAAATGCACATCCACACCATAGTCTGAATCAGATCTAGATTGCAATACCATCTGCAAAAAAAGTAGTCTGGAGACTGAGGACTGTGGGTGGTCTAAATTACTGTTTATTTCACTTAAGTTTCTAGACCTCTTTTTATTGCCTATCAAGAGCAGTTAACAATCACTACATAAAAGCAACATAAAACCATATTAAAGTAATTAGTGCTTCATTTAAAAAAAAATCTATAGGTAATCACAGAGATAAAAGGAAATTTCATGAAAACATCGTAAATTTGCAAAAGAGCGTCATAGGTTTGTCCTAATATAAAATGCCTTTAGGCCAATTACTAGGTACTTACATGCTTTGGCTTCTTTGATAATGTAGTCTAATGGATTGGGGCCACCACTGAGAAGACCCCGCTGTGTGTTTTACACTTGTGTGCCTGTGTGTGAGTTTAACCAAGGCCTCTTTTACTGTTTTGAAAGGATGGATGAGCTCACAAGGAAAGAGAAGTGCTTTCTGTGGGTCTTATGTTGAAGCTGTAGATAGTACCTTTCAGACTCCTAGTTAGTTCACTAGTTCCCAAACATCTTCCCCCATGGACTGCTTGAAAATTGCTGTAGTCTTGGAGGACCACTTATTGATCCTTCTGCCTATTTTAGCGATTGTACTGCAACGTTCTTCAACCTGAAACTCTTTGTGCTTTCTTGCTGCATGATACATGAGTGAGATTGTGGTTCAGCCTGAAGTGCTACCACAGGCTTGTTGCGTAAAGCAGAGGAGGCCTCTTTGCAAAGAGATAATTGTGTTCTGCTCCTGGGGCTCCAGCAGCTTGTCGGTCAACGGGCCAGATGCTGATTTAGTCCTTGAAGCCTGCCAATTGCAGCAGGGATTACATAAATCCAATTCTGTTTAGTAATGTTGCAGCAAAGATTACATATTAAAGAATGAGACATTAGACTTTCATGTGATAGAAGCACATTGGAATGAGGGAGACCTGGAGCTCCAGAAAGCTAGGAATTGAATTCCTGGGTAGCTCAGAAGCTGCCTGTGAACACCAGCTGGGTACCCATAATGTATTTCGAGGGAGGATGCACAGGAATGCTTGCTTCTGTGCCCCTTCTCTTGTGTCCCAAATTCTGGGCCCTCACTATGTCTCCTGCTCTAAATGCAAGTTGCTATGAGACTTTGGAAGATTTAAAAATCAACGTCTGAATAGCATTAGCTCCGGCAAAGAGCTTTGGGTTCCTATTCTTGCCTAGGCTGGGGGCATCTTTGCTGGGTACTTTCCAACTTGGTTTGGCATTCTGTTCTCTACTGTCTTCTTGATCACTTGGAGAAAAATTTTCTGGATGTAAATGGCCTTTTGGCTGTGGATGAATTCAACTTCTCAAACTGACTGTATATCAGATCATCTATCTTACTGATCCAGCTTTTCTAAGTGACATGGAACGCCAAAACTGTTCTTTAAGGAGAAACTTAAAACCAGAAGATACCAAGAACTTAAGGCAGCATGACACACACTAGCCTAATTCAAAAGCTACCTTTGTATTTGTCTTCTCTGTCCTTCTCTCTGGTAGTATGGAAACCAGATTCAATACCTGAGAGATTAGTTTGGGCTGAATACTATCCATTCTCAAATAAGCTTTGCTTAACTTCTTTCCATGCCCATCCTTAACTTTGCAGTTCATAAAGACAAAGGAAAGAAGTCAATTGCTGGTGGCTTAAATCAAGCCCTTTTCGCTTGTTGTCCATTTCTAAGGCCTTCAGTGTCCACACCTCTTGTGTCATTCTGGGGAGAAATGTGAGCTGCCAAAGGGGGAAGCTGATGACGTCAATCAGAGATTACTCTCATCACCTCTGCCCCCTGCCTCGCCCTTGGAGGCTTCTTCTTTTTTTTACCCTGGGAGCAAAATCCACCCCAGGGATCCTTCTAGCACATTGAAGGTGTGCCTGGGCATGTTTTGACTGCATTGTACTCTCTGACCTGAGATGCTGTATATGTGACTCCTGCTCTGCCAAAAGTCAGTGGCATCTACAACCCAAGGGAGAGGTGGCAGGAGTCCAAACTATTGGAAGTAAAACGCAGATAGTGTAGGAAGCTTCTCCTTGTAGCACATCGGGCAATTGACCACCTAGCCTCACACTATTTATTCCAGCTGCAAGTATCTGTCCACTATTATTGCTATTATTTAGATTTCTTACCTACCCTTCACCATACGGTCCCAGGGTGGGTTGCAGCAATGTAAAATATAGTTAAAAACAACTTTGAATCAGAAGTATAGGGTGGGCCCTAAAACATTTATTTATTGAATTTATATATCTTCCTTCTAAGGGTGCCCAGGGAGACAAACATACACACAAGTGATAAAAGACCAAATATCAATTTGAGTACAAATGCAGACAGACAGACAGATAATCAGATGTTGAAGGCCTGGATAAAGAGGTACATTTTCAACAATGACAAAAGCTGTATAATGAAGGCAGACACATCTATGTGAGGAGGGAATTCAATAGCTATGGGGCTGTCCTAGAGAATGCTCTCTTCCGGCCTACCACAGTACATGTTAGGATCAGGTAAAGGGTTTTTGTTTTAACTAAAGATGCCAGCAGGGATTGAACCTGGGACTTTTTGCATGTAAAACATGTGCTCATTCCTTGCATCTGTGGAATCAGAAAGCACCGTAGTAATCATAGCGATTCTAGCTTCTCTCAAACCTGCATCCCACTCTTTAACTCACCCTTCGCCAACCTGGTGGTTCCCACAGTTGTTCTGGACCAGAGCAGATGGGTGTCCTTGGGTGGAAAATTGGCTGTTAATATCAGAGATACAGTTTTAAAAAATCAGATGGGTCTTAAGTGGTGCTGAAAAACATGGTGTTTGTTTCCTTTTATTATTTTATCTTACATTTATATCAAAGAATATTCAAGGTTGCACATTATTAAAATACAAATACAGTACTGTAAATCTCCAGGTACCTGATGTGTGTTTAAGGGACCAACATTAATGCATTTCCTGACCATGGATAGAAGGAGTAAAATCCGCTGACCTCTTGCTTGCCACTACTAGGCTTCCAGGTTCTTGGGTGGCCAGGGCCTTAATTTTTCAAGCATGTTTAAGGAAACTGGATGACATTCTTGAGGCTTCCCATAGTGGAGATGGGACATTAAGGCTGCAATCCAACCAACTACACTTACCTGAGAGCAAGTCCCATTGAATTCATAAGGACTTACTTCTGATTAGATAAGTATAGGATTCAACCAAGTGCAATCCTTTGCATGTCTACTTGGATATTATTCCCACTGAGTTCAGTGGGACATGCCTTGGGTTGTCAGTTGTGTATATGATGAGGAAGAGAAGCTGGTGTGTTTTTCTTGCTGCTTTTCTTTTTCATAGTTCCTATGTTCTTTGCAGCATCCAGGTGGAGAGGAGGTTCTGCTTGAACAAGCTGGTAAAGATGCCACTGAGAACTTTGAAGATGTTGGCCACTCTATGGATGCCCGAGAGATGCTTGACCAGTACCTTATAGGAGAGGTTCATCCGGTGAGGTCCTAGTATGGGGGAGAAATTGGGAATGTTTGTAGCTTTTATTTAATAAGAATATCCACCTTTGGGTACAGGCTGTGGAGCTCCAGAGAGAAGGTGAGGCACAAACTATTCTTTGCCTCTTTTGTCAAAGAGCTTGTGGTGGGTTTGGGTGGGGGAGCTGATTAATGTAGCAGCATGTGCTCTCAAATGACTTGAATTCAGCCTTTGCTCGCCTCCTGCCCTCCAGTTTTGGACTACAACTCCCATAAGCCCCAGCCAGCACAACTGTGTTGGAGTAGATAGTATGACCCTGCAAGCTGGGGCTGGTGGGAGTTGTCATCCAAAACAACTAGAGAGTACCAGGTTGGCAAGGCAGCTCTAATGTCTTGGTTTTATTAAATTAGAACTTTGCTCCCAGTTCATTTCTGGGAGTGAGAAGTGAAGGATGCCAGGTCCCTCACGTGGCTTGGGCTCTTTCTTGCATGCCAGAAAGATTTTTTCCCCAGGAGCTTAACATCCTTTCTCTTCTTTCTCTTCCCTTTCTTCTCTCAACAGTGTGACCGTAATCCTAATGCCTCCAAGGTAAGTCACTATCCTGGTGATCTCCCCTACCTCCCTTTATTCTAGCATGGAAAAGGTTTTGGGGCGCTTGAAAAGGTGCAGTGAGAATGGGCATGTTGTGTTAGTAGAATGCACCTACTCCTCGGTGAGCAGAGCTCACCTCACTTGGACTTCAGCAGTGGTAAAACAGCTGGACATAGGGTGCTGCAATGAGAGCTGCCCTGTTGCACTAGGAGTGTTTAGTTGGTTTCTGCCCTTAATTGGTCAGAGTGGGGATGGGGGTGCTGTCTGTGGGCCTTTTCCTCTAGAGAGCCCAAGGCCACTGGTGTTCTGGCTGCAGGTCTTGTGTTCTGCCTCTCACGTCCTCTCTTTCTACCTTGGGGCTTCAGTTTAATGAAGAACTCTCCTTCTGCAGTGGTTCTGTGCCGTGCTGCCTTCAAACTTGACTATAAAATTGTCTGTAGCACAGTACAGGCAGATCAATGCCTATCTGTGTTCAGAGGTGATATTCCTCAGAGTACAAGTTGCTGGGAAGTTGAATAAGAATGGATTGTTGGTCTTACTAGGGTTGTTGTTAGGTCTTTAAAGGATGTAGAATGAAAATGTGCACATGCTAATTTATATGTGTAGGTGTCTCTGGGCAGTGTGTGTGTGTGTGTGTGTGAAGTTTTTTAAATGACTGAAGGAAGCAGAAGATTTGGGGCCTGGTGCTTAGTTCCTCTGGGCTACCAACTCCCTTGCCCTCCCTTGGGAACTTCTTGATGCGACATATGGTTGGCCACTGTAGGAAAGAGTCTGCTGGGCCCCCTTTCAGCCTGATCCAGCAGTAGCTGCAGGGCTCTTCTTACTTCCCTCACAAGATATTCAGTTCTGGGTTAAAGGTCCTGGGTTTCAGCACTGTTTACCTTTGCTGGAGGAGAGAGGATTTCCTTGTTCTGCACACAACAGCTTTCAATTGTAGCTGGTTGAGTGGGTGGGGCTGAAAGCACTCTAGGTATGGAACACATCGGAATACCTGAGCAGCCCCTTCCCAGCAAGTCTACCCGGGAGCTGACCTGGCAAACTCTGTGTTGCAGTTGTTGGGAGAATTCTGAGCCTGTCATTGAACAGCAGTTCCCACGATTGGAGAGGAGCAGTGGGAGCCATCCGCTGGCTATGTAAACACAGCCATTGTGGGTTGCCCAAGTCCCACTGTGTGGTGCCCAGCAGTTCAATCATTTACGATGAAAGGATTATAGCATTTCTCCTACCTAACTCGAAGCCCATTCTGTGTATTATCCTCTCTCTCTCCTCATGCTCCCTGACTTGTGTCAACAAAGGCTTGGGGTGAGCATGAGGTCCCAGCCAACAACTTGTTGAATTTGTCCTGAGAACTTAAGCGTTTGATTCTGTGCTACACTTTGCCCAGAGATGTGCCCCTCTGCCACCAGGGAGCAACCTCAGGTTATTCACAGAAGACCTAAGTAGCTTCTCTGCTGCCTTGCTTCTTGGTCCAGAGTTGGAAATGACTTTATATGGGAAACACCCACTCCCTGTCCTTCATCTGTTGTGTTAGTGTCTCGGGAAGCTGTAAAGTCAATACCTTTCTGTGATTTATGATACCTGGGCGAGAAAAAGAGTCTTCACAATGTTTTTCCTACAAACATAAAAACACATTGCAGTAGTTTCATTTATAGAACCACCCAGATTTAAAGTTTCAGAGTGACTGGTGCACAAGGAAATATGTGGTGTGTGTGTGTATGTGTTAGCTAGATGAGTGTGGCTAGTTTGGTTACTGCAGTTTGATGCAAGCCAACATGACAGTTACTGGGTTTTCTACGTATAGGTCCCCATTTTGAAGGGGGGAAAACAGGGGAAAAAACAAAATGCTACAGGCATGCAAACATGTTTGTACTTTTTTTTCATAAGAAGAATGCCAGGCAAACTTTTGTGGCAGGAACATTGCAAAGAAAGAAAAAGTGAGTCCCACTTAAATCTTGTCTAGGTGTCACTCCTTTCTGACAAGTGAGGGTTTTTTTCCCCCTGAGGAGAGGTATGGAGTACTGTGGGTGGCCTCAGCCCTATCCCTGGAGCAAAGCCCTGGTTGGCCCATTTGAAGAAATGTGTCCAGGCATACCCTATTATTTGGAAATGACTTCTGTCTGCTCTGCAGTGTCTAATGGCTTACTTGACTCAATTACTAAAAGAAGGATTTAGACACTGAGGAAGAAGCTGATGATGTTTCTGGTCCTCTGCCTTTACACTGATTCCCCCACCTACACTTTACTTGCCCTGAAAGGGAGTCCTGTTTTCCCCTTTCAGGATCCTGATGGCATGGTTTGCATCATAATTTTCTGGACTGTTTACATAGGAGACCATGGTCCTTTTGTAGCAGAGCCAACAAATGAGTGCTAGCCCTTTGCATATATGTCATATTTAAATGGCCCCTGTGTTTTCTGTCTCCTTTGCCTCTGCAGAACTTGAGGTACCCTCTCCCCCCTCTGCTCCTCAAGCCTTTGAGCCTGTTTTGTGTCTTTTCTTCCTCTGCCAGGCCTAACCAAAGGGGTTGCTTTTGCTTGCTCACCGCCTCTTCTTCCTCCCTAGCTGCTTCTTCAGTGTTGGTTTTCTGCATACTCAGCAAAAGCAATTTGTGTGAGTCTCAAAAGCTAATGATATCTTCTGTAGGGGAAAACTCAATGTGTTTAGTAGTGTTTACTCCTGCTTTTTCCTTTTTAAAAAATAAATAAAATTATCATGGCTAAAGAAGGAAAATGGTCCCTTCACCTGGGGGCCTATGCAGGTATTGCCTCTTCCAGTGGTAAGGAGACATGGAGGAAGGGCCTTCATAGCTATAGAGAGTGTGGGAGTTTGATCCAGGCATAGATAGTGGCATTTGCAGGAGCTGGGACAGAGCACCGGGAGCTCACCCCCTTGAGCAGGTTCAAACCACTGACCTTTTGATCGGCAAGCTAAAGAGGCTCAGTGGTTTAGACCAGTGTTCCCCAACCTTGGGCCTCCAGCTGTTTTTGGACTACAACTCCCATCATCGCTAGCAAGACCAGTGGTCAAGGATGATGGGAATTGTAGTCCAAAAACAGCTGGAGGCCCAAGGTTGGGGAACACTGGTTTAGACCACAGCGCCATCCACTCAAAAGTATGCTATCCTCAAAAGTATGCTGTGCTCAAAAGCATACCAGTGTGAATAGATAAATAGGTACTGCTATGGTGGGCAGGTAAACAGCATTTTCATGCACTCTGGCACTTGTCACGGTGTCCTGTTGCGCCAGAAGCCGTTTAGTCATGCTGGCCACGTGACCCGGAAAGCTGTCTGTGGAAAACGGTGGCTCTCTTAGTGTGAAGCAAGATGAGCGCCACACCCCATAGTTGCCTTTGACTAGACTTAACCATCCAGGGGTCCTTTACCTCCCCCCCCCCCCGCAATAGTGGCATGGCAGGAGGTGGCTTGGTGTGAGGAGAAGGGAACAAAAAGAGATAGACGGCCCACAAAAAATCAGCTCATACAAAATGGGCAGACTAGGAATATGGTGAAGTGGAGGGAGAGAGCTGATTGGGGTAGAGAGAGGGGGCTTTTAGAATCGCAACAGGGATCCATTGGAGAGGGCCTTCAATACTGAGGGCTATAGTGCTTTCTTCACAGAAAGCCTTTGATTGGATTGACTTGATATAGACTTGGAGCTCTTCTTAAGACTTCTCTGTTTGTGCTGTCTCTCTTTCTGCTGATGTCATTGTCTGTCATGAGTAGCCACCAAAAAATGTGGCTATTTCTAAATTGCCCTTACTGGAATAGCACCCTTCCCGCTCATGGATTGGGTTTCTTTGGTGGTGCGGCAAGTTTCTGTTTGCGAAAGGCTTTTCTTGGTTTCCAAAGCAGACCTCTCTGACTTACAGGGGCACCTCAGACTGTCTGCTGCATTGTCCTTCCAGCTTCATGTCTCAGCCTGTGGAATTCAGCTCAGTGTTGTTGGTCCTTAAGTCTCTTAGCATCTCTTCTCAACTTTTCACAAGGTTCTTAGCTTTTCACCACAAATGCAACTGTCTTATTGCCGCTACCTCTGAAATATAGCATTGCTTAATCTGTAGGTTGAATGCAGATTGGTGGATTTCTCTTGGACATCTCTTTTTCCACTTTATGTTGGGCTATTTTATAGGGGGGAAATGATAGGAAGACTGTTTGTCATATAGTCCCCCTGAAAGTAGCCATCCATAATTTCTGTATTGAACAATCTCTTTGATCAACAGAAGTAGGGCAACTCCTAGAGGCAGGTAAAAATTCCTTGTTCTGGCAGTAGTACTTCCATCTTTGACATCTGCTCTGATATTCTGTATTTCAGCCTTCCCCATTCTGATGTCCTCTAGATATTTTGGACTACAACCCACATCATTCCTAGCTAGCACAGTTGGTTGCTGTATGCTGTAATACTGAGTGAGTGAGAGTGTGTGTGTGTGTGTGTGTGTGTGTGTGTGTGTGAGAGAGAGAGAGAGAGAGAGAGAGAGAGAATTCTCCCAGTCTTCTTGTAGCCTTCCCTTTTTCAATAACCTTTGCATGTAGAAACAAACAGCAGTCATATAACCTACCACATAGTACAATACTGCAAGCAAATTGCTTCTGTGCTTGGTGTCTTAGACTCACAACATTTTTCATGGTCAGTATATTTATTTGCACTGCCACAGGCCATCGTAATTTTAAGAAGTTAAAAACAAGGTTCTGTTTCTATAGAAACTTAATAAGTTCAGACAGAATTGGGCAATGTTTATTGAAGATAGGTATAACAAGGCACAGTCTTGACATGATCCAAAATATTTATAAGAGATGACATAATATATACCATTATTTTTAATGTAATACTTGCAATTTCTTTATTTTTTCTTAACTTTTCTTTGTAAATACATATGGTTTTCTAAAGGTGAATACAAATTATAAATAAATTAAGAACAAGTATTTGATAGTCACTTCTTGCCATACAATCCCTCTTGGCTTGTGCCTGCATCCTCCAAGGGGAGTTGGATAAGATTCTCCCTTCCCTGGGCTTTTTTGCCCCATCCCAGTTTCTTATCTTTGCTACAAGAAGCAAAGAGGTCTCCTGTCCTGGATCTGCCAAACACGAGGTACAAGAGAGAATGGCAGCCACTCTTTGTGGTCAAGCTGCTTGCATTGGGTGCACAGAAAGGCTACCTGAACTTGGTAAAGCAAAGAAGTTATATTATTTCAGCAAGCACCCTTTAGCATTGCTGCTCAGAGCTCAGGCGACAGATTGGAGACACATGGGATGGGTGCCAAAGGAAGGCTTAGGGCTGGCGCTGGCGCTGGGAGTGTTAAATGGAATCTCATTAAGGAGTTATGTGCATGTTTAACAATTGGCTTCTCTTCACGCTTGGCTAGGAGATTTGGCCAGTGAACAGCACTGCTTTAGACAGCCCTTTTCACAATGATGCTGCTGTCACTTGGCATTTGCAGCTTTGCAATAAGGGAACTATTCACATCTTAAAGGCAAAGGCACCTTTTTGTAACTTCCCTCCATTGCATAGAGAGGCAATTGCTCAAGCTGGCTTTTCATGATGTCTCATTTTGAGTTGAGGCCAAGTGTTGTGCTTGTAATGAAGAGTCCATGTGTGGCTGCTGGGTGTGAGGCTAAGCCAGTATGTGGAATGTGTCTTAAGGACACCAAGCTGTGTGCTTGACATAGAGTTGCTGTTAAGACATGTCCGGATGGTGAACAGTGGGGAACTCAAAATTCAGGCCAACAAGCAAGGGCAAAAAAGCAGCATGACATATGGCTTGTATTGTTATGGGAAATCTCTGCTTGGTGACTGAGCCTTGTAGTCATAGAGAGGAACCTTATTGATCACAGCAGCAAATAAGACAGCAAAGGAACACACAGCAACTGGCAAACCGTGATTGTCTAAGACAGGCATCCCCAACCTTCGGCCCTCCAGATGTTTTGGCCTACAACTCCCATGATCCCTAGCTAACAGGACCAGTGGTCAGGGATGATGGGAATTGTAGTCCAAAACATCTGGAGGGCCAAAGGTTGGGGATGCCTGAAGAGCTTCCCTATGAAAAGTGCCCAAGTACTTATAGAACATGGAAGAGGGACTGAAGAGAAACTAAATGCGTGCCCAGACATAGTTGTTGGGAAGAATGGAACATGTTGAGAGAGTAAATGAATATGTGAAGAACCAGGGCAGAGAATGAAGATCCAAAAAACAATCCTCCCATTCGTTCCCTCTTCCAGGGTCATCTCAATGCTATTACCCACCTTTGCTCAAATTGGACTGGTCATATGTCACAGTAAACAATAAACCATGGTATATTGTAAATAAGCAGAAAGCTGGTGCAGGCTGCTTAATCACTCCCACTTTACTCCAACCTGGCTAGCACAGAAACAAACAAACCAGAAGGCTTGGCGTTACATGCAAACTGAGGCATGTGGTTTGTTTAGAAAGTGGGGGCGGGGAGAAACCCTAAGTCAAGCCTGGTGGTTTATTTGTCCAGCCAGGCCATGCTGAATATTCATAGCAAGCCATAACCCATAGGTTGCCATCACATGTGAACCAGACCATTTCGTAGCCTATAATTTCAGCTTGCATGTTTTATAAAATGTACACAAAATGTGTGTTTGTTTTGTCTTCTCAGGTTCCAAGCAAGTCTCCCTCGAAAGAATCAAGGTATGGTATTCTGCTCTGCCGATAGAGTAAACAAACAAGCTTTCTCTAAGTCAGCCTGGTTTCTAAATAGATCTATGGTGCTTCAACATTTGTATGGATCAGCCTCCTGCACCAGCATCTTAATCATGCATCATTCTAGGCTTTGTTGTTACATACTATGATCTGTGGAATGACCATCTAAATTAGTCCTATAAATATTTTATTTTTACATATCTGTAAATGAGATAAATCTACCCACCTTTGACTGAGGCCAGTTCCTAATTTTGTGCCATCTTTGCTGCTCCTGTGTTGTATGAGATTCCTTACTCAGCCATGATAATGTATTTAACTGGTAGCCACATGCAGGCTGAAACTAGTGGAAAGTTCTGAAGCAACCATACTTATTGGGCAGGAATGAACTGCCTTAGGTTTTTATCTATACCTATAAATGAATGGATAGAATTGTTAAGACTTTGCTCACAGAACTATGACAGAAAAAGATTCTAGAAAAGAATTCTCCTGTTTTAAGTGCATTTAACATAAATGTAACTTTATAACCCCCTCTTGCCTTTTCCCTCAGTTTCTGGACAGCCTGGCTGATCCCTGTTTTGGGAGCCATAGTCTTGGGATTGATGTATCGCTACTACGTGATGGATGGGAAATCCTCCTGATTTGACCTTGCTGAAGCTTTAGGACTGGAAACCATGCCTTGCCACTGAAAATGGTGGGGTCTTACTAAATTCTGATGAACACCTAGATGTTGTCCTTCACTTGTATCAGTCAGTCCAGCAGCCCTGGTGTCTGCAAAGCCAAGCAGGAATTTGGTGGGGCCCACTGTTATCTTTCTTGTAACTGCAGAAACAGCAACTTCCTGCCATTCTATGGCATGGCATTTCTGTCACCATTGACCATGAGTCACTTTTCATCCAGCAGCTTCTGGTTCGTCGTGATGGTGCCTCTGATCCATGCCAGCCTGTCCCATTAAGTACCAGCAGAATGAGATGGCATGCTGTCAACATTCCTCTTTAGCAGGAGACCAGCAAGAGAAATGGCTCCACCAGCACAGCGCAGACTGGGAACGGCGGCACACCTGCCTCTTCTCGGGTGTTTTCCTTCAGCTTCTTTCTGTACATGGTTTTTGAAACGGTTAAATGGGTACATTTTTGTTTCAGTCTTCTGGTTTACATAGTCCTAACTGTCTGCCTTTTTAATCTGCCTAATCTGTAATAAAGGACTCTCCAATTAACTCTGGTCAGCGGCCTTGTTTTCCTGACTGATTCTGCTACCTCTGGCAAAGCTGGAACTGGCCATCACTCGCCTTCCCTTCTGCTTCTGCTCTTAATGCTCTATTTGAGCATAGAACTCCAAGAAGCTGGTGTGGTACAAAGCTAGTGGCTCTTTCGCCAACTTTGTACCAGAAAAGCTTGCTATGTTCTAAGTGCAAGCAAGTTGGTATCAACACTGAGGGAGAGAAGGAAGCTGAAGGAAATTGTGCCTCTAGGGTTGAAACAAGAGATGAGAATACCTTTTAGGTTTGTGCTTTTTCATTTGCTCTGAAGCCTGAAACAATGCAAGCAAGCAGCACAAGACAGGCATTGTGCTGGGATAATTCCCTTCCTTCTCACATACTCCCTCTAATTTTGCCTTAAGTTTGAATCTAGTGTGTTAAGGGGAAGGACAGCCATGAAGCTAAAGTTATCCACTAAGATAATTTTGATGTTGCCTTTCTTCATGGGACGTCAAGAACTATAGCTTCTTAAGGGAAATTTCGGCAACATAAGTAACATCTAGTGCAGTGTTTCCCAACCTTTTTTGGGCAAAGGCACACTTGTCTCATGAAAAAAATCTCGAGGCACACCACCATGCCAGATGGGGAAAGGTCACTTTTTACTTATGTAAAAAAAAATAAAAAAATAGTAACAGCATAGAAGGTAATGGTAGATGACTGTTAGGGTCTCCCCCCAAATGCAGAATTCTATTAATATCTTCCTTAGCGAGCCGCGTTAACCCCTGTAATGCTTTCTATAGAGTAAGCATAGGGGACACTGGGGGATGTGGAACCAAGGGGGCAGTGGGCCAAAAGAGTTCGGGATCTGCTTTAAACAGAAATAAGAGCCAGTGGGTTCTTCCTTTTTTAAAGTATCGTTTCAGCGGGGACAGCAGTCCGGATTTCCAAAAAGCGGCGCTTTTTTGCGTCTGAGCAAAGAAGAGAGAGAGGGGGAAAAAGAGAGATTGATTTGTGGCTGCGCAAAGGGGGGAGGAGCCCAGGAGTAAAAGTAGGAAGGACGAAGGGAGGGGAAAGGAAAGTTAATAGAAGGAAAGGCGGGTGGGAGAGAGAGAGAAAGAAAGAGGGAAGGAAGGGGGGAAGAGAAGTGGAAAGGAGGGAGACCGAGGCGGGGGAGAAGCGTCTGGAGAGTTGCTCTGAAGTTTGGGGGGCCGCGCGTCCCAGGAGGCGGAGGCCAGCCCGGGCTGGGAGCCGCGCCGCGGCCCGGGGGCGGTAGGCGGACCGCGGCTCCTAGGATGTGGAAAGGGGATGGTGGCGCAGGGGGAGGAGACCCGCACGGCTAGGGCAGCGCGCAGGGGGAGGGGAGCGGGCCGGAGGCGGGCGAGGGGGGCCGCGATCCCGCGCACCGCGAACATGGCCTCCTTCCCCGCGGGCCCCGCCGAGCCCCCCGGCCAGGGAGGGCGGCGCGCCCCCGCCGCCGGAGGAGAGCAGAGGCAGGAGGAGGAGGACGAAGGCGCTGCCGAGGAGGCGCGCCAACTTCTGCCAACTTCGGCGCCCGCCCCGTCGCCGCAGGCTCCTCCCGGCCGAGAGCCAGAGGACGGCGGCGGAGCAGGAGGAGGAGGATCGGGTTTGGCGACGGCTGCTGCGTCCTCTCCAAGCGCAGGGCTGGCCTCTGCCGCGCCCGATCCTCCGCGCTCGCCCGCTTCTCGGCGGAGCAGGTCTCGTGCGGGTGCGAGGCGCTGCTGCAGGCGGGCGACCCCGGCCGGCTGGGCCGCTTCCTGGGCTCGCTGCCGCCCGACGCCGTGCGACTCGCCTGCCTCCCTCCCACGGCACACCAGGCAACGTCTCGCGGCACAGTAGTGTGCCGCGGAACACCGGTTGGGAAACACTGATCTAGTGTAAAACCAGTGGCTTGTCTTGAGATTGCAGTTTTCTATTGGATAACTTTGGGGGTTTAGAGTAGTTCATTTATGGCTCTGAACCCCTCAGGCCTAAGCACTGAATAAACCCAGTTCTTAGTATAATCTTCAGTTACATATCTTGACAGTTTGAAACTAACCCTCCAGGGTTTTTCTCTTGTCTGTTACTAGGCTGTCCACAGTCCTCACTGGTTTGACTGTTTGCTGAGATCAAGGCTGTTTTTGCTAAGGTCAGGTGACTTACACTGTTTTGGAAAAAGTCTCGTAAACAGATATGCATAATCATGTTTCTTTAAAATTAGTTTTCTAGCAATGTTTGGTCAACAGTTTTTTGCCTACATATATATCTGAGAGAACATAAAAGCCTTAAAAACATCAATGCAAAAAGAAGAAAAAATGCAGCCAGCAGTTAAATTGGTTCTATGGGTGATTCTCTGAAGACTGGCTGACAGGCTTGGGTCTGTTCTTGTGTCTGTTGAATTTAGATGATAAGGGAGCTAGATATATGCATGTATCTCAGTTCTCCCTCGCTGTAAATCCAAGGTTCAGATCTTGTTGTCTTGGAAACTAATCTGTCTGGAATAGCAGTTATGATGGTAAACACTCAAGAAGCTGTCTGGTTCGGAGGAGGGGGTTAGAGTGCAGACATTCTACATGTTCAGGGTTCCTTTCTTAAAACCCTGAGCCTGTGTTAAAAGTTGTCATTGACTATGTTAGTTGAACTTGCTGTTGCTGTTGTACCAGCATCTTAGAAATTAATTTTTTCATTTCCCAAAGGTGATCCCGAAGACAATTATAAATCTGGTTGAATTTGTGCAGGCTAACCTGCCTGGTTTATATCCACAAGACATTTTTTTAAACTTGATTTTTATTGATTTTTCAAGGAAGGAAATCCCAAAACAAAAATACAGGAACACTAGAGAACCCGAAGAAGAGGAAAAACAATTGAGACAGAGGAAAAACCTGTCACATAGCAATATAAATGACCATGACAGAATATATATATGTATCATAGAATTGTAGAGTTGGAAGGGACCCTGAGGGTCGTTTAGTCCAATCCCCTGCAATGCTGGAATCACAACACATGGTCCCCCATCCTATTTGAAACCATACTGGACGCTGCTCAGCTTTGCAAATGTGCTAGCAGTTTTATTGTTGCACCACTATTGTTAAAAAGTGTTGCAGTGTGAAATGCTCTTGTTCAGGTTTCCACTCATTCCCTTCCAGTGTGGTGTAGTGGTTAAGAGCAGTAGACTTGTAATCTGGTGAACCGGGTTCGCGTCTCCGCTCCTCCACATGCAGCTGCTGGGTGACCTTGGGCTAGTCACACTTCTTTGAAGTCTCTCAGCCCCACTCACCTCATAGAGTGTTTGTTGTGGGGGAGGAAGGGAAAGGAGAATGTTAGCCGCTTTGAGACTCCTTAGGGTAGTGATAAAGCAGAATATCAAATCCAAACTCTTCTTCTCTTCTTCTTCTTCCATTCCTCCAAAGAGCCAACCAGCATTCTGTGCCCCCACAGCATGCTCAAGTCTCACTAAGCTCTTCTGGGGGCTTTCTCCCCCTTTATTTATATTTTTATAAAAGGGTTTTGTGTTAGTTTTATACATCCCCCCCTTGCATTTCTGCATACAGTGGTACCTCTGGATACGAACAGGATCTGTTCTGGAGTCCTGTTCGCATCCAGAAGCAAACGTAACTAGCAATGGCACGTCTGCACGCGCCGCTTTTCGCCGTTTTTGCACATGGGCGTGGCGTCATTTTGAGCGCCTGCGCAAGCGGCGAAACCCAGAAGTAACACACTCCGTTACTTCCGGGTTGTTGCGGAGCGCAACTCGAATGCGCTCAACCTGAAGTGCATTCAACCCAAGGTATGACTATTTTAAGATTACCCCACACCTCCTGGTACCTCCCTCGGATGGTGCTATTCTGCCTACAAAATGTCTGGTGGCTGGATAATGAATTCACTAGTAGTCTATATAAATGGAGCCCCCACAAAAAAGGTGTGTAAGTGTGGAGCCTTCAAACCCCTCCTTTCCAAGACAGGAAGTTGTCCAAAGTGAGGCAGTGAGAGTGTGAAGGAACAGGTGCCTGGTGTCAGCTGGGAAGGGAGGAAGTGAACTGGCAGGTGCCTTCATATTTGTGGTTCTCTTCTGTCCTCCACTCTATTCCATCTCCCACTTTTTCTCAACGAAACCAACAAAAGAGTGTTTTGCTGCCTTAAAGGCTAGCTGTTTTGTTGTGGCGGAAGCTTTTATGAACAATAACCCACTCTACTTCCCACTTCAGTGTGGCTCTTGCTGCTTTTATTACATGTGTGATGGCACCAAGAGAACTGAACTGAAATTAGGCAGAGGTTGCCAATTTATTGCCCTCCAGATGTTTTGGACTAGAAGTCAAATCAGTCCCAGCCCACATGCCCAATGGTCAGGGATGATGGGAGTTGCAGTCCAGAACACCTGAAGAGTGTAATGTTGGCTACCCTTGGAATACAGAGTGATTATAATGGTTGGTGAAATTTGGGTTTTGGTTCCCATCGCAAGCCCCCTGTAACTCTTCATTTTTTCCTCATTAGCCACCAGCCCTGCCTGACTTGAGTGCTGTTGGGACACTATGGGGGAAACCTATTTCAGGGAAGAAAATGGAGCTCTTCTCCCTCTCTTCTGACCCTGTTTCGTTGAAGGGGGGAGGGGAGGACCACAGCTCAGGGGAGAAGCATCTGCTTTGCATGCATCCCTGATGGCATCTTGAGGTAGGGCTAGGAAAATCCCATCTGAAACCATGGACAGCAGCTGCAAGTTGGTGTAAAAGCAAGGCGGACCAAAAGATTTGATTTTGGATAAGACAGCTTCCTGTGCTTGGTCTTGGTGTTGCTATGCTATGGAGTAGTAAGTGGGCAGTCCTCAAGAAGAAAAGTGACTGCTCAAGTTAGCCCTGTTACTTCAAGGAAAACAAACGGTGCAAAGCAAGCTTGGCACCATCCTCAGTACTGGTTTGTTTTGTTTCTCTCTCCAACTGCCCTGGGGGCAAGTTCTGTGCTGCCCCATCTCAAAGATGCTATCATGGTGCTGAAAAGAGATAACTAAAATGATGAGGGAGTTTGAGTTCCTTCCTTATTATTTATTAAATTTGTATACTGCCCTTCACCTGAAGATCACGTCGGTAAACAACATAAAAATACAAAATGAGAACACTAAATGCATAATAAAACCCAAAATCTAACCCAACATGGAAGACACAAGATCTACCCACCCTGGAAGAATGGCAGATGAAGATGATGGACTATATGGAACTGGCAGAAATGACCGGCAGAATCCGAGACCAGGGAGAAGAATCGGTGGAAGAAGATTGGAAGAAATTTAAAGACTATCTACAGAAATATTGTAAAATTAATGAATGTTAGAATGATGTTGGATAAAAAGTTAAGTGGTTTTTAGCTATAACGCTATAAGGAATATGAAAAAATGGATTATTAACAGGTAAAAATTTAATGTTACAATATTTTAAGATTAAAGACTAGGATAAACAAAGAGGGAAAGGATTTGCTGAACTAATAAATTGAATTGGAATACAAAAAAGGGAGGTGTGAGGAGGTCCGGGAAACAAGCAAATGAAAGATAAGTGATGGAAAGATGGAATTGTTTTTTAACTATTTTTATTTTGTATTTTTCATTTTGTAATACTTTGAAAATCTTAATAAATATCTTTTTTTAAAAAAAAAAACAAAATCTAACCCAACAAACACAAGGAGGCACACAAAGAAGGGCCGCATGATGATCGCAGGGGCCAGGTAGGTTCATATGGAGAGAGGCACTCCTTAAGGTATTGTGCTCCTAAGACATTTAGGGCTTTATAGGGGGAAACCAGCACTTTGAGTTGGGCCTGGAAACCTAGTTGACAGTCAGAGCAGTCGGGCCAGGATCGGGATGCCGCTGACCAAGTTCGCAAGCAACAGCTCAGCCTCCTCTTCCCCTCCCATGAGGGAACGAAGCGGCAGCAGGAGGAGAAACCCCTCTGGACACCACTTTGCCCCCTCGAGGAGAAAGAAGAGGCGGCAGCAGCAGTCTGGCGGTCCTGGCCACCGAAAGCGGCGTTTGCCTGGGGTGGGGAAGCGTCTTCGTTCCCCGCGTTGCTCAAGGTCAGAGGGCTCTGCTCGTCTGCTCTGGGGGGCAAGAACAGCCCCTCTCGTGGGGCTTGTAGCGGGAGGGCGGCAGCAGGACACAGTGTGCGCCCCCCCCCCCTCCGCCCCGGTGTTGGTGCCAAGTGGCCATTAATCCGCAGGCCCGCGGCCCGGACTGCGCAATAAATACCTGTTGCCGGGGAGGAGGGAAGGGCGCCACGCGGCTGAGCTCCTCCCCCCGGGGGAAACCGATGGTCCCCAGCTCCGCACGCGGCCGAGCAGAGGAGCGCGCGAGCCCCGAGCAGCTGAGACGCCCTTCTGCCCGTCCGTCTAGCAGGCTGGAGCCGCGCAGGCGCCCCTGGCACGACGTGGCCGCCATGCGCTCCATGCTGGCCGACGAGAGCGCCTTCTGCGCCGCGCCGCTGCACGACTGGCCTTGGAGCGCCTTCGGAGGGAGAGCCGTTGTCGCCGCCCCCCCAGGTAAGCCGGCCCAGGGCTGGAGCGAGCAAGCCACGGAAAGAGCCTCTGGGCTCCGGCCCTTCCACCAAGGCAGCGCCCGAAAGACGTCGGGAGTCAGGCTGCTGGGTTCCAGCTAACCCAGTCTTGTCCACGCTCACCGGCAGCGGTTAACTTCTCCAGACTTCCGGGCACCGGCGAAAGTCTTCCCCAGTCCGGTCTGGATGGAGCCGGGGGGCCGCCTACGTGCACACCTCGGCCGCGGTCCTTCCTCAGAACAGTTTTTTCCCAAGAAGAGCGCTTCCTGCTGTCAGAAGCGTTACTGCCCCCGAGGGAACGGCTCTGGGCCGCGGGAGTTGCGTTCCGTGCCCCTGGCCCACCTTGTAGCTGTTCCGACGAGGCCCGCTCCCTCGAGTTTCCTTGGCTCAGCGCCGCTCCCACCCTCTCCCAAGCCCGAGTGCTTCGGAGAGGGCTGTAAAAGGAGACTCCCCGGGGGGTTCCTGCTCTTCATTCAGAACCCATGTCTGGGAGAGAAGGGGGGGGTCATTGAAATGCCCTCCTCGGAGACTCCTTCGCCAAGCCACCCAAGGGGGCTCGACGTGGCGCCTTTGCTCACGAAACGTGGCCACCTAGCTTCTTGCTGGGCTAATTTAATGCGGGGTTAAAGACCAGCCAGATAGAGCGGCCAGGAGGAAACCAAAATAGGAGGGGAGGGTGAGCAACGAGCAAAACCTGGCTCGAGTCGCCCTTAATAAAAAAGCTTTGCAGCTATAATGTTGTCTAGGACAAACTTTAGATTCAAACCCACCCCCACCCAAATCAAAAACATGTATCCATGAATGTCAGTTTTTTCTTTTAGCAATGGGGTGCAGGTATATTTTAAAGTGCAGCAGCTCATCCTTGAATTGCCCTCTACCCCAGCCACACACTATCCTCAACAAGAGTCCAAAAATGCAGGCAGTTGTGTAAAGACGCCCTTCTTTACAAAATTTAAGGAAGAGTAACTTGTAGCACATGACAACTGCTGTCCAAGGCATATCTACCTGGAAGTCAGATTCGTTGAATACGGTTCTGACTGCATGAGCCTTAGCAAAAGATCTTCAACCAGCAACTTTAAGCTTTTAATTAGAAATGCAATTTTGCAAAGGAGTGCTACCATCCTGCATGTCCTCAAGAGATTTGGTAGTTATAGCAATAGCATTTGATGGGAGTGGGGTCTCTGGTCCACCCCATTCTATTATATTCTGAAAGTCACTCCTCACACCCCACCAATCTAATTGCTTGCCAGGGAGAGGATTGCAGGTTGGTGTTCTCTTTCACGCTAGCAAAACTGAACATTTCCCTGATATGTAGAGGAGGGAAATGCCAAGCCCTGACATTGTTTAAAATTTAGATGTAGCCAATGGCCTGTGGGCCTGCCAACCTAGCAGTTCGAAAGCACCCCCGGGTGCAAGTAGATAAATAGGGACCGCTTACTAGCGGGAAGGTAAACGGCGTTCCGTGTGCTGCGCCGGCTCGCCAGATGCAGCTTGTCACGCTGGCCACGTGACCCGGAAGTGTCTGCGGACAGCGCTGGCTCCCGGCCTCTTGAGAGAGATGAGCGCACAACCCTAGAGTCTGTCAAGACTGGCCTGTACGGGCAGGGGTACCTTTACCTTTACCTTTAATGGCCTGTGGAGCACCAAGTAGTTTCAGAGTCAGGTTACCTGTTCAGGGGTGATTTTATCCACAGTGGAGTGACTGACATATGCATGGATTTCAGACCATTTTGTAGTTGAATATTAGATCTTACAAAGCACATGTGGATAGTTCTTGAAGTTCTGTTATCATTTTTAACATGGCTGTAGCTAAAACGTTGGAGAGTCATGGGGTAGAACAGATTTGATTTCTGGTCTCATCATTTGATTAATAAATGCAGCTTGATAGGACTGAGCTGTGAGTAATTGGAGTGCAAAAGTTATATGATGCTAGTCCTGTAATTTTTAATATGTTTTTATTTTTGGTTGGTTGGTTGGGACTGTCACAAACAAATGAGAGTGAGAACAGGCAGTGGGCATGTTGAGCTGAAAACCTTCTCTTTCCACATTATTCAGGGTTTCTGAAATATTCCACCATAGCTGCTATGTAACAACCAACAAAACCCCTAACTGAAACAAATCACAGAATTAATTGAGACAATCTGGCACCTTATTTTATAATACCAGAATATTTCCAGGAACAACAAAGGCTGTAATAAGGGAGTACTATATAAAACAGCTTCTTCTCTAATCCCCTGCCTCCAAGATACATATTTCTCTCCTCTCTGTTCCGTCACCTGAATGCATTCTCTCGACCTTCAGAGCTTTTTCTAATAAAGGCAATGTCCTCAAACTCTTCTGTACGTGTCTGTTTGTATTCAACATTTTTTTTGGGGGGGTGTGCACATTGTGGCAACTTTCTTGATTCCTTAAGAGAAACAGGGGCACTTTTTTACTATGACAAAGGTCCCTGTGCACCTCAACTTTGTATTTATTGCTAATCTGTAAGGCATGGCTAGGAACAGCTGGTGCTATAACCTTAGACACAAGTACTAAGAGCTCATGCAAAATATCTTGGGAAGAGCTAGTGAGGCCTGGCATTTCCCTGTTTTGATGCTCAGGTTCAAAGACAGCCACTATGGTACAAGGACTGAGTGTAGAACTTTAGAGTGAGAAGACCTGGGTTCAAATCCTGGTTCAACCAGAAAGCTCACTCTCTGTCTAACCTACTTTGAGAGGGCCATTGTGAAAAGGGGATTGAAACTATGTGGCTGTGGTGTCAGCATTGTTTGTCTGCATATGCAACTCAAGGTCAGTTTCCTGGGGTGGCGGAGATTTTTTTTTGAGAGGGCAGCAATGAGTCCAAGAGGTACATTCCAGAATTTGTTGCAACAAACTTGGGACACAGCCCTTGAATCATGTGTTACACCCCAGCATCCTCTCGCTTGGTCAGTCTCACAGGCCTATAGCAAAGATGAATGCTTGCAAAGGTGTTTCTCCAGTAAGTAAACAGCCGCTGCGGTGGCAGCAACAACAACAACAACAAGAACTTGGAAGAACTTTACCTTATGGGATAGCACACAAATATTGTTACTAAGTACAGTCATACCTCAGGATGAATACGCTTCAGCTTAAATATTTTTGGGTTGCACTCCGCGGCGACCTGGAAGTAACAGAGCGCATTACTTCTGGGTTTCGTCGCTCGCACATGCGCAGACGCTCAAAATGACGTCATGAGCGGAAGTGGCGAAGCGCGACCGCGCAGTCGCGTCTTACGTTCGCTTCATGATGTGAACGGGGCTCCAGAACGGATCCTGTTCGCATCCAGAGGTACCACTGTAAATACAGTAATATCTCATAGCTCAGTTTGTTAGAGCATGGTGCTGATAATGCCAAGGTTGCAGGTTTGATCCCTGTATGGGACAGCTGCATATTCCTGCATTGCAGGGGGTTGGACTAGATGATCCTTAGGGTCCCGTCACACTCTACAATTCTATGATTATTTAATAAAAAAAAAGTTCTTTTAATACAGGGTTGGTAGTTCACATGACCCTGCACAGAGTTAAACGGACAGTACCTGTCCCAATGAGCTTATGGTTTAAGGCAGAGGTTTTCAACCTTTTTGGGTCCACGGCTCCCTTGACCAACTACATTCTTTCTGTGGCAACCTGTGGGGCTCAGGAGCCCAGTTGCGTCACCCCTTGCCTCCCAAGCTGACAGCACCTCACCCTTTTTCAAACACCCTCCCTTGTGGAGTGTTCCCTCAGCCTCCTCTCTTCTCTCCTTGGGAGTCCTCTGGGGAGCCACTGCTGCCACCCCTGGTCCCTGAGCTAAAAAAGAGGTGCCTCCTCACAGTGCCCCACAGAGGCCTGGGAAGCACCCCCTGACCAGCCCCAGAGGCACCATTCCCCTGGGGAGCTTGTAGCCAGGGCGGCAACAAACAGCCACACAAGCCTTTGGGAGGCAGAGACCCAAGAGGGCACCAGAGGATGGAGGGGAGGCAAGAGGGACAGAGGCCCGTAGCACCCCTGACCATCATTCAAGGGTGCCACAGGACACTGGTTGAAAAGCCCTGGTTTAAGGCATCCTCCACCCAGGTATGTAAGAGGCATTAACACAGTTCAATGACACCTTCCAGCTGAACACAGCTGGAGGGGGCTGTGGCTTGGGTGCTGTCCAAAGGGCCAGGTGGAGGGTTGCATTTGGCCTTGAGGCCTGAGCTTCCCCACTTCTGATGTAGATGCTGGCCTCTATTCAGAGGGGATATGGTTCTACAGGAAGGGGGCTACCCCAGAGAAGTTCCTCCTTCTGACCACCTCTGCAAATCACCGCATGACCAGGAGGGTCTTATCCAACAATCCTAGTGAGTGGGCAGGAAACCCTCCCTGGCTTGTGGGAGGACTTTCTTTGTGCAAGGGGCATATTGCACTAGCCTTGTGTTGTGCAAGCAATTCCAGTCAGTGGGGAAGAGAGGAGGCCAAAGGCCCCAGTGTGGCTCATTTACTGCCTGCTTTTATATTGACTGGTGCTTCTGTTGCCACTTAAGGATTTTACTGTATGCTTTCCATGTCAGAACCAGGAACCAGGAAACCACAACTGGGGGTGTAAAGGTAAAGGTAAATGAGATCTTTAAAAAGCTGTTGCTGCTGCTGGTGGTGGTGGGGACCCGTCTTTATGGTATTACAAAACTTTTAAAGGCCTGCTTCAATAAAACACTGTTTAAAGGCAGCTGATAACGCTGTCGTAAGGAGAATATTGCCCTTGGTTATGAAAATGGTATGTATTTCCACAGCTACTGTGGACTGAGGCCAGCTGAAATAAATATACAGGGGGGGGCAGAGGTGATGGGATGGTGGCAGCTCTGGAGCATTACCTAGATGCGCTGGAACATCAGAGGAAAAGTCTCAGAGATATAGAATAAGAGAGAGCAAGAAAATGCAGCTATTTGAGGGTTTTATAAGCCACAGACAGGCTACAGAGCAAGGAAAGTGAAACTAGGGAAGAATTACCGTAGTTGGGTTATAAGCAGAGATAAAGGTTAGTAAGCCCAGTGGCAAGCCAGGAGAGCAAAAAGTGTAGGCAAGGAAACCACTACCTTTGAGAAAATCTTAGGAGCTGTAGGTAGGAAAGGCTATGCTAAGAAAAGCAGGCTAGCACACAGGTCCTGATATGATATCGGTGCCTAAGCTCAACTGGTGAAAGTCCCACCAGGTGGTCCCTAACAAAAAGAGACAACCTGCAGCTCCAAGGATCCTGGGGACCTTAAGGAATACAATTATGACAGCACAGATAGGTAGCCGTGTTGGTCTGCCATAGTCAAAACAAAAAAAAAAATTGCTTCCAGTAGCACCTTAAAAAAAAATTGCTTCCAGTAGCACCTTAAAGACCAACTAAGTTAGAAATAGACTGGAAAGAGAAGCTGCTGAATTGCAACTTATTACCAAACTTAAAACCATGGAGAGACCTGGTCTGAACAAAGACATTGGATTCTTATCTCATTATACATGACAAAGCCATTTTTCACCTTCTCACCCCTTGCTTTTTCCTGTAAGACCTATTGCAGTCGTTAAGAGTCAAGAGTCGTCAACAGGCTCATCACAGCTATCTGCCAATCACCCATTCCCACCACCCTTCTGAGTAATACCCCTCCCCACTATATAGAAGGATCTGGCAACTTCTCTTTCAGTGTATCTGAAGAAGTGTGCATACACACGAAAGCTCATACCAAGAACTAACTTAGTTGGTCTTTAATGTGCTACTGGAAGCAATTTTTTTTGTTTTAATTATGACAGCAGTCTTTCTAAATATGATACCCTCCACATGTTTTGGACTACAACTCCCATGCTGGCTGGGACTTAGTAGTCCAAAGCATTGGGAGGTCACAAGTTTTGGGAAAGCTGGTCCAAGCTGTTCTAGGAAAATAGGGAAGGAAAATAGGGACTTGGGGGGGGGGGAGGATAAGTGGGTGGCAAGACAGAAGGAGGGGGAGAGAGTGAGAGAGAAGCGCTTCTGGCACTTGAAAGTTTTAGCACTAGCATCAGTTTTTGTACTTGACCGATTCAAAATTTAATTACATAAATTATTTCCTGGCTAGTGTGACACACCCACGGTAAAGGCACTTCCACATGTTGCACCTCAAAGTTAGAACACTAGCAGGGCTTTCAGTGTGGGTGCCACTGTTCTGTGGAACAGCATTTTTGTTGAGAGGCAACAGGGGCTCACTATCTGCACTTTTCCAGAAACTGGTGATATTTTTATTCTGACAAGCCTTTCCACCTGGATGAATACATCTCTGCCACAAGTGTCCATTTTGTATTAAAAAAATAATAATATTTGTGTTATTCTGTATATTACCAAGATATATGTTTCATATATACCATGTACAGATATGAAAGGCAATATAATAATAATAATGATGATGACAAATGGGAATAGTTCTTCTAGGCTGAATTTGGGTTCCCTTGGTCTGAGGGTCCCCACACCTGCTTTAATTCCTCCCTCAGTGAAGGTTAAAAGACTGCTAAGGATCGTAAAATGGAAGCAGCATTTTGTGTAAACGCATCTCTATTCCTGGAAGGCTCTTGACCGCTCATCACAAAAGAACTGACACCCCACTCTTCGCGTCAAGTTCTAGCAATAGAGAACACACAGTACTGTAGTAGGTGATCTCCATGGATGTAGGGTTTTTATAAAAAAGAAAAAAAACACTGTACACAGAACTATAGCAGCAGCTCTTTGGGTTCTGCACAAAGGCATTGTTAGTTTTGTCTCACAAGTCCACCACTGTCCTTCCTCTAAGGATGCCACGAGGGGAAAAGGCGGCAACACAACAAAGGCCCTGCCAAGCTTAGCAACAAGTCAGGAAGTGCCAGCATGGCCTGGGGTCACCGGAGCAGTTGACAGATGCACATTATTTTCCAGTTACTATTGGAAAATAATCAA
Source organism: Podarcis muralis (assembly GCF_964188315.1). Classification (NCBI taxonomy): domain Eukaryota; kingdom Metazoa; phylum Chordata; class Lepidosauria; order Squamata; family Lacertidae; genus Podarcis; species Podarcis muralis. The sequence goes on along the minus strand of NC_135661.1, from coordinate 44,794,269 downwards.
CTGCCTCGCTCCAGCTAGTGGTATATTAAGGAAACACCTGCTTATTCTCTCCCCCCACAATTTGATTAAAATAACGACTGGCTTAAATTGTTAATTGGCTCATCCCAATTAATTTCCTGCCTTTTGTATGACATGCATGCACTATTTCCATCATAAGGCAAACATTCAAGTTGCTCTTGGTTTTATCTTATATGTACTTGCTAATAATTATACAAATAGGATTGTAATGTTTTTGAAAAGCAATTAAAATGGAACAGAGGAAACTTTTCCTATTCTGAATCAGGTCATTGGTCCGTCTAGTTTAGTACTGTTTACACTAGGTGTGGGGGACCTTTGGCCCTCCAAATGTCAGCCCCAGTGAGTATGGCACATTTCCCTTACCTGCTTAACAATTTAGAATAATTTGAGGTTTTTAATGATAAAAAGTGATGTCTAACAGTCCAGTCCTGATCCTCATCAGCATGTTGAATTGAAATGGGTGTGTGGAGCAGGGTAAGAAGCATACAAGACTGGCATCCCTCGTGGAAATGTCACTAATCTAAGACAATGTAAAATATTCCACAACAAAGATTAAAATGGCATTAAAAATGGACTCTAAACAGCTTTCAGGAGAAAGTAACATCAGCAGTGTTAGAATGGCATCAAGTTGTTTTATTGTGTGTGCTGTAGCATTTGTTTCTTTCTCTCAGTTATAGACACAGTTTTTGTGTGTATGTCTAAGCTTAAGAACAAGTGATCGAGGACGAAGAGGAAAGCTGGGGGAAAATGCAGCCTCCCAAAGTGCGGAGGAGGCTGAGAAAAAGGGCAACAAAAATGAAAAGCCTTCTGAATGAAGGCAGATTGGAAAGATTGGATTTGTTTCTTTTAGAAAGAACAAGTGGGGTGGAGAGAAGAATGGCATGAAGAAAGCTGATTATCTCCTACAATCATGGGAACATTTTCAGAAAATGAATAATGGCAAAATTCACAACTGATAAGAAGAAATATTTTCCCTGTGGTACTTAACTGGAATGCAGTAGATTCATGGCTGTGTTGGGTGTAATTGAGGCCAAGGATTTGGTGAGGAAAAAGTAGATTCCAGAATGGCAAGAATCAAGACAGCTAGGAGACTTAACACATTCACATTTTGGATGGTTTGCATACCCACACGAACTTTTTCTGTACTCTGGAACTGAACTAGAAGTGCAGGAAATTAGGCAAAGGAGGTGCCTCTTGTCACACACAGAAAGTATGTGTGTGCACATGTGACTCAACCATACAGAGTATGTGGTCTGTAGTCATCTCCTGTCTGCGGTTTAAACAGACGAGGGCTGGCATAGCTGACGTCCTGGGGGAAGTTGGAATGCACATCCCCCTCACTTTCTCCAAAAGCCACTTCCTTCACCTGACAAGTGGTGGTGCTCATGATAGGAAACCTGTCTATATCCCTATTCTTGGCCAGACCCAATAGGATGGTTTGGACCTGATTTACTTGCATACCAAAGTAAACGATAGTATACGGTTGTTTTTCAGTGTTTCCACTATTCTTATTTCTTTAAAAATAATTTACATACTGCTTATCATTTCAAAAATCTTTGAGCAGTTTACTGTGAAAAACAAGCAATATATTAAAACAAAACCACAACCTGAAACCAGTTAATCTCAAATATAAAAATACAGAAAGCATATAAAGAGAAAATAAAACAGAAATCCAGAAGATTCAGACATGTAGAACAGGGTCAAAAACATAAAACAATCACTGGTGATGGTGGAAGAGAAGTGACTCTGGTTTCAGAATATGGAGTCAACAACCGGCATGTTGTTTACCCGCATGAAGTATTACTCAAACCCAGTATGACAACTTCCACCTTCTTGATAGCTTGCCTGCATTTTTCAAAGTATCACCTGTCTCCAGTTAGGCCTCTCTATACATAAAGATCTTTAGTGAAGGGCCATTCTCCAGGTTCTCTCTGCTGCGGTGTGATGGGTGGCTCTTGAGGAAAGGGCCTTCTCAGTGGTGGAGCCTTAGTTGCTGAAGGTCTCTCCAGAAAGGCTCACCTGTGAGTCATCTGGATGTCAGTTTAGCACCAAATACCTTTTAGCACCAAATACCTTTTTGTTTTCCATGACCTTTTAATGTTAGTCTATTTTATGTCTGCTGATGGTTTTATGCTTTTGCTTTATTGCTTTTGCTGCCTTTAAGTTATTTTAGGTTATAGGTTCACGTGTTTTATTGTACAGTATTCTGATCTTTGACTGTAGTCCACTCAAGGGCAGGGTAAGCTAATATGTAATCAATATGTTACTATTACTCCTTTACGTAGGCAACAAACTGAGGAGATACACCTGGCTTTCCCCACTGTGAACTAATTGGGAGAGCCCCCCTTAATTATCCTATGGCTTCCGTGGTACAAGAGGGAACAGAAAACTCATAATTGTACATTCTGATTCTCAAGAACTTGCCTATTGAGAGTGGCGCCTCTGCACCTTTTCACTCTAGTGCTTGCACTTCACCTCCTATCATTTTATAGTCTCCATGTTTCCTTATAGGGTACACCTTTGCATACACAATGGCAGAGGCTGAAGCCCCAGGGTTTTTTTTTTTTTTGTTTTTAAAATAAATTATAAGGACCTGAGATTCAGAAGGCAGGGGCAGGCAGAAGCCACTCTATGAACACATTGCACTATAAGGCCATTTAAGCCCAGTGCAGCAACAGATCTCCGTGGTTTCCAACGGGAGTGGACTTTCCCAGTAACTTGCTACTTAATTATGATTTTTTAACTGGGACTTCAGCCTCTGTCCTTGTGCATGCAAAGGTGGTGCTGCCTGCCACGGAGCAACCTTCCTTCACCGAAAACAGCCTTGCGGCACCTTAAAGATAGATGGACTAGTGGAGCACAAATGGTCAGACAGCACAGCCTGCAAAAGCTTCTGCCATAGTAAATGTGATATAGAACCATTCAAGGCAAGGGTGCTCAAAGTCAAAGGGAACTCAGGACATTCGGTGTTCGGCGGTGGCGTAGCTGCAGCCTGGAAAAGGGCAATACCCTTCTGAAAACTGACGCAGAAGTTGATCACTTAATTCTTCCTCTCCTTAAATATTTCTGTCCCCATCTTTTGGTCAGTAGATGCGAAATAAATACAACGCATCAGTGATCAAGCACGTCAGTTAAAACAAAAGTAGCAATTACAAAAAAAAAAAAAAGCCGGCGACGACGTCACAGCCTACAGCTCCTCACTCTTCCTAAGAGATTGCTTTGACTCTTCTTTGCTCTTCCCCCGAGCTGAAAAGGAAGCTGTACAGCCACCTCCCTCCACTCTGACAAAGAGGCCTCTCTCTCGCGAATATCCCCTGTAGCGCAGGCGCAGAACCCACCCTCGAATCGACGGCGCGAGGCCCCTGTCCATACAAGAACTGGCACATGCGCATTAAAGCCGCCTCTGATTCGTTTATGCGAGCGGCTCGCATGCGTCGAAGGTTTGAGGGCACTTGTTTGCCGAGCACGGCGCAAACGCGCACAACGTCCATTTTGCGTCGCCTGTTGCAGCTGCCCCGCCGCCTCCATCCCCCCCCCGCCCGCGGTCTGAGGCCTTGCGCATGCGTCTCCTTTTCCCGTTGGTTTTTGTGTTTTCCTCTCTCCTTTTCACCGTCGCCGTGGCTCGAGAGCCGGGCGACGCATGCGCAATGTCAACGGAGAGGGGGCGGTCCTGCTGGGCGACAGGCACCGAATTCCTGTCAGGAGCGGCGGTGGCTGAATAAGAGCCCGGCCCGCGCCTCCTCTGTCCCTGGTCCCGCCTCTCGCCGCCGCAGCACAGCCCCCTCCGCTCCCCTTGCCTGTGGTCAGCAACCGCTGCGGCGTCCATCCGTCCGTGCCCCCCACCGCCGCCACCTCCCCCTTCCCGCCCCCCCACCGCCGCCACTTCCCCCCGGCCGGGCCGCGGAGCTGCGATGCCCTCGGACTTCATCTCTCTCCTCAGCGCCGACCTCGACCTCGAGTCCCCTAAGTCCCTCTACTCCAAGGGTGAGTCTCTGGTGGGCCTCAGGGGGGCGGTGGGAGGAAAAGAGCGCCGCCGCGTTGCATCGACGACTCTGGACTCCGGAGCGGCCTCCTCGCTCGCTCGATCACCGTTGTTTCTCAGGAATTTGTCCCGACCCTGTGGGGCGTGTGAGAGAAGGAGGCCGCTCGGGAGGGACGGGGAGGGGCTGCTGCCCCCCCCCCGCTCGACCAAGGTGAGGAAGGGGCGCAGTCGCCGTTAATAAGGTCACTTTTCGGGTGGGGGCGGGGCTGCGCTCTACACGTGCTCAGAGGCAGTGCCCCCTACTTTCATTCGCTGTCTATCAATTGCCAGATTAGCATCCTTTTTGGCGGCGGTGGCGGTTCACAAGTAAGGTCCAAAACCCTCATGTTTCGTTGAACCGAGAGAGTGTTTCTAAATAGGGCCCCGTTCTGAAAGTGTCACTTTTATTCTTCTGAATTTCCCATCTTCTTCCGTTCCTTCCTGCCATCAGTAGGTCTGTTTACCAGCCTGTTACGTTTCTATCCTACCTTTCTTTCAAGGAGCTCAAGGCACCCTACATGGCCTTCCCCTCTCCATTTTATCCTTTCAACTGCCCCAAAGATGCTTGAAGAGTTCCATGGCTGAATGTAGGTTGATGCTGCCTCTCCTTGTTCCTACTTCTGTAGACGAACAAATTGTGAAAAACAAATGATCATGAGTCTGTCGCAGCCAGCTATGGTATTGGGCCCAGTGTAGCATGCCACAGAGAGTTGGCCGGAAAATGCAGCAGTTAAGTGGGGAAGTCGTGTATGTTGGCCTCCTAGGAGGAAAGAGATAGAAATGGTAGATTTTTTCTTTTTCCCTCACTTCACCTTGATCCTGGTAACCCCTTGGTTCATCTTCTGAAGGAGCTCCAACAGGGAGAAAACACGAAGCAAACATTGAAGTAAAGCTAGCAACCCTGTAAAATATTTTGCCCTCAAAATAATGGCCAGGGTCAACTAGCTTGCCATACTGCCCTCCCTCCTTTACACCTATCTCACAAGAGACACAAAGAGAGAATTCAAAGGAAAATAGCAGCGTACTTATGGAAGTCCAGCAGGTTGTTTTAACATGGTATGAGAAAAAGATATTATGTTAAAGTTCAGCTTGTACAACTAGATCATGACTTTTTAAAAATGTAAAAATATTGCAGTTGCCTCAAAGCAAGCATTATAAACTCCCGAAACAGAGGGTTGATTCAACTCAATTTCTCATTTTCTGCACAAAATGCAGGTGTTATTTCCATTCATGCCCCCAAGGAAAATAGGTCAGGCTCTCCAATGGTCTTGTGAAATCTAGAGCGACAAAATAGATTTGTTGGGTATTCAGACCAATGTTTCAGGTTTACTCAGTATATTTCTTCACAGCATTTCTTGCACTGTTAGACTAATATCTGAATGGGCCCCCAAGGCTAAAATAAATCAGTGTAATGAAAATATGGAGCCAGGGCAACCAATTGCCCATTTGTATTCCTATAGGCCTTACTGTTATATTTATATGATGGGCTTTTGTCCTCTTAAATGTTCACTTAAATTGTAGATTTTCAACATGTGATTTGACACTTTTTTGTTCCGTTTTTGCAATAGGGCAGGTCTGTGGTTCTTAAAGTATGTGCAAGGGTATGGGCAGTTGCTGAGGTTGTCTGAGTGGGATTACAAAAATTCTAATAATCCCTGCTTTCAGAGAAATGCAGCAGCTGTGTGAGTTATTGATTGACTTTTGCATTGAAGGGAAAAGAAGCACGACAAGTCTTTGAATGAAGTGTTTATTAAGCTTTCTTTGACTTCCTCAGCAGGATGGGATTTCTCCTGTTTTTTAGTATGAGAAGTAGGAACTATAGTTGGGCTTCCCTTGGCCTTGTCAATATTTGGAGCTTGTAGCGTGTTGGATGTGTCAACTGCTCCTTTAGCCAGGGCTGGCCTTGAAGATTCATTTATGTGTGGATGACAGTGAACACAGCAATTGTTAGCTTGTGGAAGAACGCTGGGGCCCAGGGACAGCAGATGCAGTTCTTGTTTGCACTCCCCTGCTTTTTGGTAATAAACTAGAGGCATATGATTGAGGGGGATAGAAGGAAATTACTGAAAATATGGCCTAGTTAGTAATACTGACTTTTGTTGTCAAAAGTCTGTGTAAAATTTAGATTAGGAAAAGTATACAAAGCCTTTGATTATAACCAGTGCTTATTTTGTTTTCAATTTTCGTTCAATGTATAAACAAAAAAATTAGTCAAGGCTAGAAAAGAAAGGATTGAACAGGCTGAAAGTGCTCAGACGAGAATGATTTCTTGTGAAAAACTAGTTTGGGACAGGACAATGGTAAATACTAATCCTGTCCCTCCTCTTCCCAGATCCAACAGACATCTCTTTAACAGTATAATACAATCCTATACATTTCCCATCGAAAGTAAGTCCCATCATGTTCAGTTGAGCTTACTCCCAAGAAAGTAGGTATAGAACTGCAGCTCAAAGTAGTGAAATTGGCAGTGGATTAGTGTACACTGTCTAACTCTAGCTAATATGTTAACATTTTTATATACCTATTCATAAACTAAAGAATAGGTTTGTTCTTTACTATGACAAAATAGGTATTTATTTATTTTAGAGTTTTAATATCCACCTTCTTCCAGAGCAGAGCTCAGGGCAGCTTGCAACACAAAATACAGTATAAACATGAATATAGGAAAATTATGCAAGACAAAACCATTCTAAAAACAACACTAAACTTCAAGTACAACTAACACAAACATCAACTTGGAAAATTGGGTATGTTTTTACCTGCTGTTTCAAAGTAGCTGATGTGAAGGATTGTTGTATCTCTACAATTCTATGATCTCAATTGAGAAGGGTTCCATAAATCATAGAATGTAGAGTTGGAAGGGACCCTGAGGGTCATCTAGTCTAACCTCCTGCAATACAGGAATCTTTTGTTCAGCATGGGGTTTGAACCCACAACCCACCAGGGCTTTTTTCCAGGGGGAACTCACAGGAACTCAGTTCCGGCAGCTCTCTGGTGGGCACCATTGTCATTCCAAGAGAAAAGGAGAGGTGTTCATGGTGAGTTTTGGCACCTCTTTTTCTAGGAAAATAGCACTGGTTGGGATCATGAACAGAGACTCCACACCAGACCTTAATGCTTGGTGCTATTTAGCACCACTGTCCCAGTGTTATTGGTTTTACCAAAGAGTAGAAGCAACATTGGATACAACCTACTGTGGCTCAAAACTGCAGAGCGGTCACTCAAAATAAAGTGAACTTGGTCATCAAAGATAACTTAGCAACATTGGAAGCATATGAATCTGTTATCTCAAACTATTTAGAAGGAGAAATTTAAAATCCTATTTGCAGACTGTAAAGTGATGGGAATTGTTTATGAATCAGATGACTGATTTTTCAGTGACTTAAATTTACATATTACCAACCCTTCATAAAGAGCCTTGTTATTTACTTTCATTTTTTATCCTTGCTGTTTTTATAGTAACACATCAGAAAAAGTTGCTTTAAATAATGAACAAATTAAAATAACCTCCTACCAATTAATCATCTAACGCTTTAGCTAATTAATCTACCCATTAAAGATGACTTCCTAAACTAAACTAAGATAAAACATTTTACGCTAGTCACCGATTCTTTCATAGCTGAATCTTCACCAAGGAGAGGTTTCCTTGAGTTATCTGAGAGTTGTGAACATCACTTAATCTAAAATTGTGTGATATTTGTGGTTTTTCCCTTTGCATATTTCTATTTCACCCTTGCTGTGGCAAATTGAGTGCAGTTTCTAAAAGATCTTGGCAATTCAGTTGTTGTTTTTGTGGAGTCAAATCTTTGTACTTATTATAGCAGGAGGGTTGCAGGCTCCTGATAAGGGTCAAAAGAGATGTGGCAGTAAGCCAAGACAAGAAATTGCTTTGATTGGAATGTGTTTGCCTTGTCTGTAATAGTAGAAAGTAAACTAAACTATGTGTATAGTACTATGTTTTACACTTGGTGTTCTTGGATGGATATACCATATTATTATTATTTTTATTATTATTATTATTATTATTATTATTATATGCTATATGCCTGCAGTGTATTAATTTACTGTACCCAGGAAACTTAGTGTGATCTTCTGCATGCTTACTCCGCAGTAAGTCCCACCGTGTCTCATAGAATTGCTGCCTTGGTATATGTGTCAGCTGTGTGTGTGTTTTACTCTTATGCAGTGACAACAGTTCCTAGTAACTTCATTGGTTTTTGCTGATTCAGTCATGGTTATTGTAGTTGTGGTTTGAAATCTACCAGTGTCATTCTAGAGTAATTGCTTTCGTTGGTCTTTTGTATAGGTCTTAGAATCATAGAATTGTAGATTTGGAAGTGACCCTGAGGGTCATCTAGTCAAACCCCCTGCAGTGCAGGAATCTCAACTAAAGCATCCATGACAGATGACCACCCAACCACTGCTTAAAAGCCTCCAATGAAGGAGAGTCCACCTCCTTTTGAAGGAGCCCTTTCCACTGTCAAACAGCTCTTCCTGATGTTTAGTTCAGATCTCCTTTCTTGTAACTTGAATCCATTGGACTGGGTCCTAGCTTCTGGAACAGGAGAAAACAAGCTTGCTCCATCTTCCATGTGACAGCCCATTAGATATTTGAAAATGGCTATCATCTCTCCTCAGTCTCTTCTTTTCTGGTGAATAACTTTATTTGCTTATTTTGAGGCATTTTAGAATGTTCTCTTACTTTTTTCTTTTTAAAAGTGTGCTGATTTATAATGATTATAAATGTCAGAGGTCTTTATTTTATTTTAAACCTGTTGTACTCTAAGCAGTTATTTTTCAATTCTTGTTGGCTAGACCAGCATTTTCCAAATGAGGTCCCCTTCCAACCTTGTTTCCTTCCTGTGTCCCCACAATAAGTTTTTTTTATAAAAAAACCCACTACAAATATGATGTTCTGCCCCCCAACAAATCCTACCGGTAGAAAGGTAGCTATTTAAATGTTTTGTTTGTGAATAGAACATGTTTTATTATTATTTTTTACAAAATACAATTACATAAAATGATAGGAACATAATGAAATATTGTTGAAGGAGAAAAACAGAATCATAGAGCTGGAAGGGACCCCAGGGTCATCTTTCTAGTGCAACTCCATGCAATATAGGAATCTCCTCTAAAGCATCCATGACAGATGGCCATCCATCCTCTGCTTAGAAACCTCCAAGGAAGGAGAGTCCAGAACATCCCAAGGGAGATCCATCTTCCATGTATTACAAAAATAAACAACACTTGTTTGACCCCAGTTATTTGACACAGAGGGGGAAACCTATAGATACAGTTCAAAAGGAACACAAGGAGTGCTGTATGTACAGTATGGGAGAATTTTAAAAAGCAAGTGGTCCTCATTGACCTGGTGCAAAAAGATCTTGTTATCCAGAGGGGCTCCGGGTGATAGCACACTATAATCCCCCACACCCTTACCTGGGAGTAAGGCCCACTGAACTCAGTGTGGCTTTCTTCTGAGTAGACGCTTAGTTATTTACTAGATGCAAGTCAGTAGCACCAGATGACCCCACTCGGCTAGGCACTGGGGTGGATTTCACCCTGCACCTTGCAGAGCCATGCCAACACTGCCGACAGGCCCTGTACCCCTCAGCAGCATCTGAAGGCCCTGATCTACTAGGCGCTGGGGTGGATTGCACCCTGCACCTTGCAGAGTCAGGCCCAAGCTGCCACTGGGCCCAGCACTGGCAGCAGCAACAGTCAGCTCCGGCTCGCCCAGTCTTACCCATTGCCACTCCACCACTGCAGTTATCTGACCTGGGGGTTCTGGATCACGGGCTCTACTGGTGTAAATGGGAGCCTCAGCGATCGTCCTCTCCTGCTGGAAACAAACCAGGACACGCACGTGGCAAAAAGGAGTGTTAGGCCCTGGTGGGGCACCCACATACCCGTTTGTGATTGGCCAAGCAGATAGCCAGCCAATCAGATTTTAAAAAATGATCCCCCCCTTCACTTCTCACTTTCCTCTGTGGCCCCCTAGCCTCATGCTGTGGCCCCCTTTATGTGATTTTCACCTGTGGCCCCCTGAAATATCCTGGGGAGTCCCAGTGGGCCATGTAGCCCGCAGTTAGAAAAAAACTGGGCTAGACTGTTCTCAATTAGCAAACATTATAATATTCTTACACTTTACTGTTTCTTCATTGTACTGTCTTCATTAACAGCCATTTCACCTGCACCCAGCAAGTGAAAAGTGACACAGCCAACTGGCTGGGGCCAAGTATAACTTGGCTCCCCCTGTCTTAGAACTGTCTCCTGTAGGGAACATTCCACCTAATCTTTATGACAATTCTAAAACTGTATGTAAGAATTGTTTCTAAATTTGCTTATTTTTCTCCTCTCTTCCAATGATTTTTGTTATCATGTCTGTTAATTATAAACCTATAGGCAGAGCCTATGCCTTTTGATTTTTGTACAGTGTCTAGAATTTTAGGTGCTTTTAAATAAGAATTGTAATAAAACACAGGATTCTGAATATACATGAATTATTATTTTCACGATCAATCATTTAACTAAACGGTTTTCTGAGTCCATGCTGCAGCTTTTGTATTAGTCAAGTCTTGAGATAATAAAAGTTACTGATTTCAAATCTGCTAAGGAGTATGACAGCAGCATCACAAGGTGGATGACAGGCTTCCTTCTCCCCTGCAGTAACACTAAAAATCAGAGTAATCTCTTCTTACTTGTAAAGTTTAAACTCTTAAAATTTTAGAAGAGTTGTAATATCTTCATTACTTTTATACAGAATATTTATGTTCATTAGCAGGGGTGATGGGTACTTGCAAATACCCATAGAAACAAAGATCTGTATATGTACGTATATGTATACTGTTATATACAGTATGTACAGGGATACAAGTTTTCATAATGTATTTTTGGGGGTCTCCGGGGAAATTTAAAGAAGAAAACTTAATAGAAGAAGAAAAAGAAAGATCTGTTCATTCTTGTAATTGCTTATAAATTGTAGCTCCCAGGCAAGTACTTCACGAATTTTCCTTAATTATAATAGTTGAAGTCAAGAGAGAGAGAGTGCTAACATTGTCTTGATCTTGTTTATCCTCTTAGTCAACTTTGACATATTTGGTATATTGAAGTGAATTCATTGCAGGCTGTAGCTAGCATATTGTAGCTCTCCTATATTCTAAATTGCTTACAGGGTGTGTTAAGAATGATTACATTTGAGAGGTCTATAGATCTTGCCTCTGCTGTTTTGGTTGAATCTAGTTTGTAACTGAGTTGTATTGTCCTGGATTTCTCTGGGGTGAATAAATACTTAAGGACAATTGGGATCAGTTTTCTATCCCACATAGATTCCTTACTTTCTATTTGAAGTAGACTCATTGAAATTAATGGAACTAATATCAATTAATTTGAGTAGGTCTCCTCTGAGTAGAACTAGCATTGCCTGCAACCCCTTGTTTCTTTAAAAAGTAAAAAGCCTAGCTGATGGAAATAGATAAAGAAACTTCCTTGTAGATATTGCTGGAAGTTCAGGTGACCAAGAAACTTCTAAAACTCATCAGCCAAAAAAACAAACAACTGTTTTGGGAGATGCATGGTATAAGGTTCACTGACTGAAGTGCTAACTAACTAACATTTTGTATCAGGATAAACTCCATCCAGAGTGTTAACTTCAGATTATGAGCCGTTATTCTGTTGCAGCAAAAACAGACTCCCTTATGTTACGGAAGGGGGGGGGCATGTCTTCTACACTACAATATATTTGCTCAATTTCTCTAGGGCTCCATCACCCCTCCCCTGTCCTCCCTAGGACTCCATCACCCCTCCCCTGTCCTCCATAATCTCTCAAGTAAGGTGTCAAGACCCTAATCCTGTCAAAAATCACTCTGCCAAACCTTTCCTCCGGGCAATGCCAGGTGACAGACTACCCGTACATGGACCATTGTCTTCTCAGGATGTGCTTATCTGCGCATATCTCCAGCTCTGCATATTCCCCCCTCCCTCCTCCATATCTCCAGCTCTCTGCATATTCCCCCCTCCCTCCTCCATATCTCCAGCTCTCTGCATATTCCCCCCTCCCTCCTCCATACCTCCAGCTCTCTGCATATTCCCCCCTCCCTCCTCCATATGTTAATCCAGTGTAACCCAACCTCCCCTTAATGTATTCATGATGTAATCTGTGTAACCCAACCTTTCCTTAATGTATTCATGATGTAACTGGGATGTATTTTGCACTGTATTCTGGGACATGAAGGGAGTTTCAAAAGTTCATGTCACCCCTTTCTCGGTGTTCAATCTCGTCTTGAACCTGTTGCGCAATAAACTTGGATCTTCTGCAGTTTGCTCCTGTCCGGCTGAGCTCATTTTCTTCCGCAGGGACCCGCGGACACTTAGTCCGACGAGCTGGGTGGCAGAATAGCCCCGCACCCAGATTTTAGCCGTAACACTTAGTACCTTAAAGATTTAGCAGATTTATTTATGAAAGCTTATGCAATAATAAATTTATTAGTCTTAAAGTGCTACAGGTCTCTTCTTTTTCTGACCTGTTCCTGCAATTTCTTCAAGCTTGCTGGTGCTTTTATTTCTTTGCATACTATTGCTTTTCACGAACAACAGTCAAAAATTAATTCCACAGCAAATAGTAGTTATTGTAACACTATGGTTGATTTTTTTAAAAAATAATAGTTTTAAAGATAAATACTAAAGCTACACCACTGTATCCACGGCTATCATTAGCCAGCTAAAAGTCTTGACATAACAGGAAAGTTACATTGATAGACTTGTTAACGTAGGCTGTGTTTACTACAGAACAGGAGACTGTAACCTGGCAAGGACTGAGCAGTAGTAAATGCTATTAATAGGCATCTGTGCTGAGAAGCACAAATTGCAGAATCTGGTGAGGACCTATGGTTGTATCCAACTAAATCCTACTCAGGAGCACACCCATTGAAATTAATGAACCTAAGTTTGTTGTGCCAGTTAACTTCAAGGATCTACTCTGAGTAGCATTGGATACCTTGTCCTGGTCTTTATGAGAATTTTTGCCTCTCTTCTGTTCCAGCATCCATAGTGGTGAAGGAAAAACTGGTGTGCTGGAATTGCTAGAGAGCAAAAGGCTCTTGGGTAGGGTTCTAGTGGTTGCTTAATAGATGCTTTCAAGTGGCACTGGGCTTCTTGTTCTCTCAAGTTTAAAACTGGCAAATGAAATCCCTCTGAGAGTTGCTGTCTGGCTGTTCCGTTATTAGCCCAACCCAAAGGCAAAACAGTGGTTTGGGGGAAAGCATTTGTGGCTTTGTAGGAGCCAAATATGAACATATTTGTTGTTCATAGGGGGAGCAGACTTGGGCTTTTAGTGGCCTCGCTTCACTGAACAGGGCTCTATAACTAGAGACCATATAACGAGACCATATAACACCAGTCCTGAAAGATCTACATTGGCTCCCAGTACATTTCCGAGCACAATTCAAAGTGTTGGTGCTGACCTTTAAAGCCCTAAACGGCCTCGGCCCAGTATACCTGAAGGAGCGTCTTTGCCCCCATCATTCAGCCCAGACACTGAGGTCCAGTGGGCCTTCTGGTGATTCCCTCACTGAAAGAAGTGAGGTTACAGGGAACCAGACAGAGGGCCTTCTCAGTAGTGGTGCCCGCCCTGTGGAACGCCCTCCCATCAGATGTCAAAGAAACAAACACTATCTGACTTTTAGAAGACATCTGAAGGCAGCCCTGTTTAGGGAAGTTTTTAATGTTTGATGTTTTATTGTGTTTTTAATATTCTGTTGGGAGCTGCCCAGAGTGGCTGGGGAAACCCAGCCAGATGGGTGGTGTATAAATAATATTATTATTATTATTATTATTATTATAGCACCTAATCCATGCTGCTTCTCCATTTCCTTCTTACTTTGTTTCCATTTTTTATCCCAGCTGTTATTGCTAGATTATTATTTTTTTACAGAATTTAAAATGATTTTTCAAACAATTGGATTCTATACACAGTAGCAGCGAAGCCTCAGTTGTAATACTAGGTAGGGTACTTCCAATATTCACAGCTGAGTAAAAATAATTGTGCATGGTGCAGAGAAGAACTATAAAAATGTGTCAAGGGCTAGGAATTTCTAGAATGAAAATTTTGAGGTTGTTAGTCTGTTCAGCATATCATAAGATGGGGTAAAGGTTAATCCCCTTAGGTTTTAAAAGCTTCCATTGATGTACTGCTTTTCTTCTGCATGTGCCTTTTCATGTGCCTAGTATGTATTTGGTTGGAACAGTATAGCACATTCCAGTGTTAACTTTGTTTGTTCCAACTAACACTCTTGAGTAAACATTCAAGTATCTGTAAAAACCTTATACATGCTAGGGTGTGTTAATAGTAAACCATGTCTTCCTACATAAGCACAGTAAGAAAGTTAAGTTTCTGCATGATAACTTGGGTTTGTTGGCTTGAAAATAATGGATTCAATGCTTTCAAATTACTAATGAATTCAAGATATAAGAATGGAGATCCTGACTTTCTGGCAGTAAGAGCTGTTTGACAGTGGAACAGACACATACGAGAGGTGGTGGACTCCCTTTGGATGGCCATCTGTCATATACAATATGATACAAAACTGCCTCGGTCCTGTATACCTGAAGGAGTGTCTCCACCCCCCATCGTTCAGCCTGGACACTGAGATGCAGCGCCGAGGGCCTTCTGGTGGTTCCCTCATTGTGAGAAGTGAGGTTACAGAGAACCAGACAGAGGGCCTTCTCGGTAGTGGCGCCCACCCTGTGGAACACCCTCCCTTCAGATGTGAAGGAAATAAGCAGCTATCCTATCTTTAAAAGACATTTGAAGGCAGCCCTGTTTAGGGAAGTTTTAAATATTTAATGCTGTACTGTTTTTAACATTTGATAGGGAGCCGCCCAGAGTGGCTGGGAAGACTCAGCAAGATTGGGGGGGGGGTAATAAATAATAAATTATTATTATTATTATTATTATTATTATTATTATTATTATTATTATTGTCTAATTGAGATTAGGGGGTTGGACTAGATGGCCCTCAGAGACCCTTCTAGCTCTACAATTCTGTGATTCTAAAATTGGTTTAACATCTACTTACAGCAAAGCTCTCATAGTTGGTGTGATGGGCATTCATGCAGGCAGCAATTTGTCATTAGTTTTGAGCCAGCTGTATTGCTTTCCATTAATACAGAGGAAGGAAATTACCTCCTGAATACCTTAATCTTGTTCAGAATGGTTTGCTTACTTTTGAACTTAGGCCTTGTTTTTCTATAGTATGGCCCTCATAGAAATCTAAATTACAGATGAAGTTCATAATAAGAATGAGAGAAGGTATATTTCAGGTGTGGGGAACCTTTGGCCCTCCAAATGTTGCTGAACTTGATGGGGCTGATGGGAGTTGTAGTTTAGTAATATTTGGAGGACCAAAGGTTCCCCATTCCTGGAATTGGTGAATCAGATGAGAGTATGCTTGTAGGGACAGCATGCATTTCTTGGCTCTGAAGTTCTGCTTCTGTTTCCAAACCAAGTAGAGGGGTCAAGTTCAGAAGGAGAATTTACATGTAATTCAATACTGGCAAAAGGAAGAAGGGATAGTGCTAGAAACTCAGATATTAGCTGGGCACCAAATGACACCTTAAATGTAGGTTGCAGTCGCCACAACGGAATGTCTGCTTGACAGGGGGTTGGACTGGATGACCCTTGGTGTCCCTTCCAGTGCTACAAATCTACGATCTATGATCTCAACTACATTGCTTGCTCTTACAATAATTCATTTATCCCAGTATGGAAGAAGGAGAAACTCACAGTGTGGAAATGGAAATGGTATTAACAATGGACTAAGGCAGAGGTTTTTAACTGTGGTTTATGAGTTCCATTTGGGTGGAACGGCTGTAGCACAGACAAATACATCTGTACTCAGAACTGTACTTACTTCCCTTGATGTGATGATGGAGGACTGTGTGCGAGTCAGCTGGCTCGATGGAGATGTCAGTCACCAACCTGGCACCCAGAAATCTCCACGTAGTCGCCAATGGACCCGCACCAATAGCAAAACACACATTAAGGGAGACCTCTGTGGTATGTTCCAAAATAAATGAATAGGAAAACAGACATTTTGGTAGTGGTGATAGGAGGAAGAAAGCTGCCTAGGTATCAAGATGATAAAAGCGGCAAAAGTTGGTCAACAAGATACTACATTGCTATATTGTATATAATTAGTTCAAAACATGTTTTTTTTAAGTTAATTACTTCTAAAATGTTGAAATAATGTTTAAGAAAATCAGCATATTTTATTCAAGTATATGAAAATATATATGTAAAGTTGTATTTTAGGGATGATTGTGTTATTAGGGGAAATATTTAAACAATATTGATTGGAATCTAGAGAATATTTTAACCATGAAAAATGCCTAGAAGGCATTTTGACTGCTTTCGACATTTTCCTCCATTTCAAAAGAGTGGTTTGCTCTATAGCATGGTAGCCTTCTGACAGAGAAGCAGGAGCCCACAGCCATATTGGTTGCATGTGCTCAGTTGTGCAATTCTTTGTATTCTGGCTGTTGTGTGTTGCTCTGATGGATATCTGACTTGCTCTACTGTTCTCAGAAAAAGAGATGTGTACAGATTATGTTGACCAGATGGTAGATATTTGGCTTTTACTTAAAGGGATGGAATCCTTCTAAACCCTTTCAGCAACTGAAGATATGTATGATGTGAAAAATATAATTTAAGGAGGAAAAAGTGCTCCTCTAGTTTCAGATATAACAAAGGTGGATAACAAAGCCCATTTGGAAAGTATGCTAGCTAAGGTGACAATACAATTCAGATTCACTGGTATTGCTTGATAGTTGGAAGTTCTGATAGTCTCTCTTCTTAGAACAAGGTCCAATACCAAGAAGCTGATGTGCTTATTTCAGCAAGCAATACAGTAGTAAGATGCTAGAATGATTATGTGTAGAATGCTGGCAGTTATTCTTGGCTGTCATAATCTTTTAGAAAGCTAATGCGCATCAGGCATGCAACTGGTATGTTTTCCAGTGCAGTTGCCAGTCATGTTGAGACCCAAGCTTGAAGTGGACAAGAATGTTGTATCTTTGCAGGGCAGAAACTGTTGGCAGAATAAATGTTCCAAAACAATTGCCTTCAGCATTCCGAAGCAAAAATCAGCAAAGATTCCTGGGCAAAAAGATGTAACGATTCTGCCAATTTTATATATTTACTGTATTTAACAAAATTTCTATACTGCTTGATTGTAAATAGAATCTCTAAGTGATCTACAAACAACAACAACAACAAACATTAAAATTTGCAATAAAATATTTATTTAGAACTAAACACCTGAACTATTGGCTATTGACATACACCTTGTGACATGAAGTACTTTCTTAACATTAATCTTGGAATTAGGTAATTATTGTCCATGAGGGATCCACAAATTGTGACTTGGCTAAGGAGCCAGCCATTATTTGTAGCTACTTCTACACCCCTCCCTTGAGTACTCCAGTATGTGCTGAGGGCATGGGACAAAGGCATGGTCATACCTAATTTGTGTGGAGTTCAGGAAATATAAGAAACAGTGAGAGCTTCTCATCCTGCTTTTGCAAGAGGCTCCTTCTGTTTCTTACCCTGTTCAGAAACTGCAGTAGAAATGAGACCTCCATGATAGGGATCTGTGTCATACCAGATGCTTTATTTGTCAGAGTGTTGGGTGCCCTTAGCTCTATCAAACTGCTGAGTTTTACCCCTGCTACTGGAATGCCTTCACTAAGGAGGTACACTAACATCATAACTACTGCCTGGTTTTATTGTATATTTTGGGGTGCTACAATATAAATACTTCATTATTTATAGTTTTTTCTTCAATGGAATCATTTGGGTGAGTTGTGCATATAATGCTCTACATAAACTAAATAAATTAGGGCAGTATCTGACAAAGTAACTTAATTAAGACAATATCTTCTGGCTGTGCCAAAGAACTCCCCTCTCCTTTCCATGCACCTAAATCGGTTCTGGGAGGAGGGAGATTTGAGGAGAGTAGTGGGAAGTTCTGTTGAACAACCACATGTCATTGTGCTAATGGAACTACTTTGTTTGATACTGCCTTCAGTGACCCAAATAAGGTAGAATTTTTTCCAAAAGGGTAATCTGCAGTTATATATAATTGCATGTATATATAAAGTGGGTGTTGAATGCCCCGTATTGCCTGTACAATCACTAAAAGCTCTCATTGAGACTACTTCCCTAGATGAGCTGTAGTGGCTTTTAATTAGGGATAAAAGCACTGTCCACTGATCCAGGGGTGAAAGTAGGCTTTACTTCCCTTGGGTCAAAGATCCAGATTGGCAACCCCCCATACAAACACACAGAGGCTGGGAGCCTCAATGATGCCCCTCTGGAAGCTTCACCTGAGGCAAAAAACCTGGCTAGCCACCCTCCCCCTGCTAGGCTCTGCACTGATCTACCCCCTTTCTTCCTCTGCTCACAGCCCTTTTTCCCAGCTGCACCAAGTTTCTTCTCTGTGCTGACAAGAACATTTGGACACCAGGTGCAAACTGTGGTTGGTGTGTAAGGCTGGGCAAAGTAGCCACAATTGTATTGCTGTGCCCTTTAAGGCAGGCCTTCTTTCCAACAGTGCCTGGCCATTTTCCTTGTTTGCTCGCTTGAGCTACTTTGAATTGTAAAGTCTGCTTGGAACCCTATCTTTGCCTTCTGCAAGCAAAGTGTTAACTTGTAACAACAAACATATTGAAGTAAGCTATCCAAAGTAAGTTTTTTTTCTTACAAGGAAATTTGGGGGGCCCAAGTTGAAAGGTGGATTAGTTTTAAAGAGGTTGTTATATCACTGTTTAAAAAGAGATCTAAGTGGAGTTATTTTCTCTAAGTCACACACATTTTAATGGGGGAGATTTCTGTGCCTACACAAGGGCAGATTTGAGAATATTCTAGGGTGCTTTGGCAAGGAGATAATGCTCACATTCATTCCCCTGCAAGGAGTAACATTTCACCTTGTTTGCATGCCTCAAGAGTTAGGGTTAGCAGAGTATCTTCTCACTCTGTACTACTAGTCATAGTGCCAACCACAGTTCAAAGGCTACAGCTGGATCTGTTGTCCATTGTTGCCTTGTGTGGGCTGCATTCCATTGCTTCCCTCCTGGATTCTAAAACCTGAATAAAGGGCCTGTCCTTGTATGGAAAGATATTATTAATGCTAGATGAGACTTCTTGGAGAAGGTAATGAAAACTAAATTGATGATTCATTCCAAATTTTAATCCAAGCCAGGAATGTGTTCAGGGGTTTGTAGCATTCTTTCTCCTTTTGAGGTTGGATTTTACAATTCTGTGAAGTTACTCTGTGAACCCAGCTCTGGAGAACTTCATTAGTATTTTGATTTGGGAGGCAGGCAGCATGGAATACCCTTCTCTTGGTCTCATGCAAATCCCCTCTCCTTGTGGTTGGTGTTTAGGAGCATTATTATCCAGGGTTGTTGGAGGCTAAAAACTTGCCATTTGTACAATAATACAAAATCATGTAACAGATGATAAATGGACGTCTTTGGGTATCTGTTTTTTGTGATAGTTTATAATGTATAGTTGAGCAAAATGAATGAAAATAGCCAGAACTTAGTGATCTGTGTAATAAAAAAAATGATACAGTGCATTATCTGAATCAGAAAAGTGGATTGTCTGGATCAGAAACATATATCATCTCTGTTAAAGTAAGTTAGTTGCTGTTTGGCATGAATATTGAGGACTGCTTTTATGAAAAAAACATGGATTTATATGAAACAGAACATAGTAAAAAGGAAAACTGAGTCAGTTATAAGAGTTGAGTTGATTGTTAAGGGTCAAATTCTAACCATTCAGCAGAAATGAAACTCATTGTGCTTCTTACTGGAAAAATCTGAACAGGAACCAGCATTGAGCTTGTGTCCTGCTTATATTTCCTTCCTAGACAATCTTCGTAATACTTTCCATATAGGTTTTGTTCCATTACTCTTGCACTACCCAATATTAGTCTTTAGTGTCTCAGAAATTTTATATAGTTTGGAGCAGGGATGCAAAGGGAGATGTGTGATAGTGTTCATGTACACACCAAAAGCTGGTTTGTGATTTGGCAGGGTACAGTTGGTGCTCTTCAGATGCTTGTCCAAAGCCTTAAAAACCATGTAAAATTTGGTGAATGCAATTGGTTGGCATACATTGCCATAATTGTGATGGAAAGTTAGTATCTATGGAATTTCTTACAAATGCCAAAGATTTGATTTAGTCTTTTAATGAAATCCTGTGTAATTGCTAGACTCTTTCAGTGCTTTTGGTCTCTTATCTCTGGTACTGAGGTAATACGACCTTTTCTTTCTGTCATAGATTTGAGGCATACCAACATAGCATGATTTCTAGCATTCCTGCTATTTTAGTAGCAAAATATAGGGACATTTGTTTGTTTTCTTAAGACATATTTTTTTCTTTCTTTTTAGAATCTGTCTATGACCTTCTCCCAAAGGAGCTGCAGTTACCACCTTCCAGAGAACTCTCTGTAGCATCCATGAGTCAAACAAGTGGTGGTGAGGCAGGTTCGCCCCCTCCGGGTGTAGTTGCTGCTGGTAAGTACTCCACTTGAGTAAAATTAAGGACTTAATGCATATTAATATTGTTGTCAGCATGAGCAGTGCTGGAAAAGTTTGCAGTCTTTAAAAAAACCCACAAGACTAACTTAGAAGTAGGGGAAATTTTATTGCACATTTCCTCTTTTGCTCCTATGGTGGTGCTGGACTCCTCAGATATATTATATTTGGATGTAGTAGTTGCCAGTTTAGAACTAAATGGGAGTGTTTGAATGGGCCAGAGAATGCTGCCTTGCAAACCAGGACAGAAATGAAATCTGCAGCAGTGTTCTGGGTTTGTGGCTTCTACTTTCATTTCCCCACCACCACATGGCTTGATGAAACCATGAATGATTCAGCTACATGACTTTCTGTTTGGTCCTGAAAGTGTTTAGATGATGTGTGAAGGGATAGTTGATACCTGCTAAATGTAGGTATGTTTGAATCCAGTTACCAAAATATTTTTTAAACTTAAGTTATCACCTATTCAGCCTCATACAGTTTGTTCTTTTAAAATTAAAGTCCTTTTGCTGGATCATTTTCTTCTGTTTAGGGGAATGACGACTGTTTTTGTTATGAAGGGGCAAACCTGAATTGGCAGTTGGCATTCAAATTCTTGTTCATCTGGAATGCCTCCAACTTTATAATACCCTCACTAATGGATGTGCTCCAGGGTTTTCCTCTCATGGGCCGAGATTGCTTGACTGACCATGTAATATTTGTAATAGAACATCATGTGTCTGGCCTGGTCTAGCCTTCTCCATAAGGCTATTTATTATCAGAGCATAGATGGACTAAGCAATGTGTTCTGTGCATTATTCAGTTTAGATAGGAGTGCCTTCTTTAGTATGTTCAACACTGAAAATGAGCCTCTTGGTTTGGTAGTACAAGGCTTAAGTCTAGGGTAAAACTTTACAGCACTGCTCAATGCTGATATATTTGAATACTTTCCCTAATGAAATCTGTGGATTTAATTGTGTATTGGGGAAATTGGTAATTAGATCCAAGACTACTTTAGTTAACAAATCATCCGGTGTAGCTTCATTCTGCACTTCAGAAGCTAATTCAGTCAAAAGAGAACAACAGTTGCAAGATATTTTGAAAACTGCTAGCACTTTAAATCCACAGAAATACTTTACTGTTGATTTTCATATTTTGAGATCATTTTCAAGCATCTGATATAGTTGATGAGAAGAACTATGTGTCTGTTACTTCTAGGCATTAGTTGTCTGACAGTCAATCCACTTCCTTTCAAAAACTGAACCTATGGGAGTTCATATTAACAAAAACTAAAGAAAACTAGCATATTCCACAATATGGTATTTATATAGGGGACCATATTAATTGAATAAGAATACTTTTTCAGTATTCTTTCTATCTCTTTGCTAATAGTATTAAATGTTTAATTGATTAAATGTTTCTCTGACTTAAAAAACTTAAAAACTTAAATCCGAATAATTACAATTACTGTGGTCAGCATCCTACAGTTTGTTCCGAAGGGGTGGTTCACACTTAAGTTTTCATCATAGAGACTGCCCCTAGATTTGTAGTTTTAAAGTTTTAAGTGAGTGAACTTGGTCTATTTGAAAAACAGTTATTTATATTGCAGCAGTGCTGAATGTAGATGTAGGCTCCAACTCCAGATAATTTATAGAGAGGACAATCAAATTGCTGTAAAGGCTAACTCAGAAATTGCAGCCTTAACATGCTGGGAAGAGAATCAGTCAAGATAAGCAGAGATGGATACTGAAGAGAGACAGAGACAAAATAGCCGTGATAACAATATGAAGTTTGCCAAGATTTCTTTTGAATTCACATGGTGCATACCCTCTTTTAACATTTCTCCAGTGAAAATAGGAATGCTCCATTCCATAATGATAATTTTACTATTTATACCCCACACATCTTACTGGGTTGCCCCAGCCACTCCAGGCAGTTTCAATATATATAATTATAATAAAACATAAAACATTTTAAAAAATCTTCCCTGTACAGGGTTGCCTTCAGATGGCTCAGGAGTCAAGCAACTCCATACCCTACAACATTTCTCCAATGAAAATAGGGGTGTCCTAAGGAAAAGTGGGACATTCTGGGATCAAATCAGAAACCGGGACAGCTTCTTTAAATCAGGGACGTCCCTGGAAAATAGGGACACTTGGAAGGTCTGCATGGTGGGTTTGCAGTTCTGCCACCCCCAATCATTAAAAATATATTGAAGGAAACTACCTTGTGTGCAGGTAGGAGCAATATTAATCAAGCATGTCTGGAATCATGGAAGTGAGAGTTCTGCTACTTTGGGATATTGGAGAAACCGAGGAGAAAGCCCTTAGAGGAGTAAAACCTTCAGCAAATGCATGAACGCTTACAAGAAATCTTGTTGAATAGGTCACTCAGCTTAAAGCCCACAGACCCTGCTGGTATGATGGTGTATCTCTTCTTTCTCAGCAGCATGTATCTGCCATTTGGGATTAACTCAATACCATAGACCCAAAGGGGATCCTTCTCCTCCGACATGGATAAGCTGAAGTCCCAGCTGAAACTTTGGGCCAGAGCATTCATGTGACTCTGCTCCTTTTCTACAGGCAAGGCAAAAGGCACAAAAAGAATATATTGTAGTCATTGGCTAGTAGTTGAGTTTTAGGAAGACCTAGCATTGGGAAATTCTGGAATTCTAGAAAGCATTTATCATGGAGGGGCTAATTCTTCCCAGGAGTTCTTCCCATTTCAGAGTGTGGGCCACACACTCCTTCTTTGAAGATGCAGGTTGACTTGGCTTTTACAGCTGGGTGTACTAAGCCTCCCCAAAACTGGATGCAGATGTCATTCTGCTTGACCCTGAACCATGCCAGAGTTCTTTAAAATGTTACTTATAGTTGAAGAGGGGAACATAAATCAGCCACCATATTAACATTCAAGGTATTGTGCTCTCTGTGCAGAACTGTTGTGTCTGGCCTTCTCTTCTGTAGAAATAATCATAGAATTGTAGAGTTGGAAGGGACCACAAGGGTCACCTAGTCCAACCTCCTGCAGTGCAGGAATCTTTTGCCCAACGTGGAGCTTGAACCCACAACCCTAAGATTAGGAGTCTCGTGCTCTACCGACTGAACCATCCCAATTTTCAAAGAGCAATCTAGCTAGGGACTTTGGGAAGATGGGAGTTATGGCTGTGGGATTGTGGAGGGTTTTATGAGATTGAAATCACTTATAAAATGGGACAAAGCATCACTTTCACTCATTCTAGTCCTTTCATCAGGCAGACAAGGATAGCTTCCAATCGGCCACATTGTCAAGTGGCTGGGAGGGGAAGGTGACCTTGGACAATCTAGAACTGCAGGAGCCCATTCCTTTTATGTCCGAAAAACAAAACTCCTTATTGTTTTGTGCAAATCTGTTGTATCTACTCTTATTTATCCTGAAGGGATAGTTTTGTGCTTTTTTATAATCAGTAAGAATCCAAAAGCAACTCTTTTTAAAGCTGGTTGCAGTTTCTTCATGAAGACCCAAGCAAATATTCTGTGTTTTGGCTACATGTAGAGCTCCCTCTCCTTTATTTAAGCTTTCTGACACAGTTGCCATTACTGGTGCCAATGACTAGATTAAGAGAGAGCTGGTAAAAAATATTTTCCTCATTTAAGACTTTACTTCATTTGTTCTCTGCTTCCCTAGCCACAGGGTGACACAGTATCTGGCTGCAAATCAGATTGCCCCAGGTTTTTCTTTCAGTGCTTTGATCTGAGGTTCTGGGACACATAAGCAGGTTACATAAAGATTTTCTGCAGTTAACTTCAGATTTCTGGAGGAACAGGATTGGCTGATTTCAGGTATGAGGGCCTGCAGGAACAGACTGCTAGTTCTGCTATTACAGTTTGGCTTCCAATTTTCAAATCAGTCTAAACCATTTTAAAACTGAGTCTTGGTAATTGGTCTTTTAAGAGCACATTTGATTATTTTAACATAAAAGGTGTGTTTCATATTCATCAATCCAAACATGAGGTGGTTTCTTTGTAAATTAACCAGCTATGAATTCTTAATTTTAACATAGTTCTCAGCTTATTTCTGAACTTTCATGATGTACTATATATAGTTAAGCTGGGAAGAGTTGTCTATCTCTTGAAGGCAGATACGTCTTGATAACACCTCTGTGTGTGTGGGGAGAGAGTGAGAGAGAGCTTATCCTTTCTGTGCAGCCAGTCTATTTCTAAGTGTCTCTTGCCAGAAGGTGCAAACAGGTGTTTCTTAGCAGGATACTAGCATTTAATGTGAAATGCTGTGTTTGCTAAGTAGGAAGAACCAGTGCTTCAAGAATGGGTCTGAGAAATGACCTGTCTCAAATCGGTTGCTTTTTCACTCCAACACATATCTGCCAACCTCCCTTTCAGTTTGATATTAAACTTTATAGCATCACAACAAATGTCTTAAAACAGGGGTAAGCAAACTTTTTCAGCAGGGGGGCCAGTCCACTGTCCCTCAGCCCTTGTGGGGGGCCGGACTATATTTTGAAAAAATATATATGAATGAATTCCTATGCCCCACAAATAACCTAGAGATGCATTTTAAATAAAATGACACATTCTATTCATGTAAAAACACACTGATTCTTGGACCGTCCACGGGCTGGATTTAGAAGGCAATTGGGCCGGATGCGGCCCTTGGGTCTTAGTTTGCCTACCTCTGTCTTAAAAACACCATGCAAATCTCTCTTGAATGAGGGGCCATGACTTTCAGAAGGTGGAGAAAGGTCAAGTGCCTTGTTTTTAATCATTTTGATTTGCTTGAAGGTAAAAAAAATTAAAATGCAACAATAAGTGCTCCTTTAGTTTACTTTTACCATTGGTGTAGCCTAAGTCGGTAAAATTTTATTTTTTAATTTTCGCAAGGAATGCACTTTTAAACTAGAAATACTAGCTTCTGTCATATTAGGAGCAAGTAGTTGCTCAGAAACTTGAGTATAAAAACACATCTTAGGTCATTTTGACTATATTTGTCCATAATAGCAAAGGGTTCATTTGTCTTCTGTAGTTTCTCTTTATAAAGCCTTGATCTTATACTTTCTCTTTTGACATGGTTAATGTGACATGAGGCTTAATTTGCATGGTAATGTGCATTATACCTCAGAGTTCAATATAATTCTGACAAAGTTTCAAATTCACATAGTTTAAAAACTGGCAAGATTCTACATATCAGTGGAAAGAGGAGGAGATAAATCACATTTTTTAAAGATAGTGATTTATGTTGTGTGTGTATTTGGCAAAAAGGGGACTAGAAGGGATTCTTATCTGTCTTCTAAAGGCAGGTTATGTTGTTTGACATTGTGCTGCGTGATCTAACAATGCAGCATCAATAGTTTTAGACACACACTGGCACACATATGGCTCCAGAGAGGCATAGAAGAGTTCATTGTCCAGTTAGCTTTATGAGACTTCGGTGGCTGCTTTATGGATGGTTTCCTCATCTGCCTGAATTGCTGTGCAATTTAAGCTTAGTCATGTTCTTCACAATACACTGCACAAGGACCCTTGCTACATACATTATACCTGCTTTCTTCTTTGCACTAATCCAGTAAAAGTAAATAGGTGGTTTGCCAGTGCCTACCTCTTTTTATCCTGTTAAAACTCTCTTCTCTTCTTCTCATAGAATCTCAGAATTGTAGAGTTGGAAGGGACCGCAAGGGTCATCTGGTCCAACCTGCTGCAATGCAGGAAACTTTTGCCTAACGTGGGGCTCAAACCCATGACCCTGAGATCAAGAGTCTCATGCTTTACTGAGGTTTTTTCTTGACTGATCAGTTGTATTTGCTCTTGAACAAAACACATTTGTTTTAATAGGATAGATTTGGGGTGAGTTTGTTAGCTGTCAGTCTATGTTTCCACTGAGTAGTAGTTGCAGGGTTTTGCTTAAGCTTATGGTAAGAACACTTGTGAGATTATCACGTGCCTCTTACCAGCTTCATAGAATGATGACTAGTGTGAAAAATTTACCAAACTAATTATCGCATATTGTAAAGATTGGACCAGAAAAGACAGTCATTTCCTTTCTGGAGAAATGTTAAGTTTATTGATCAAGACAATGCAGCATTTCATTGTGTCTGGAGAGGAATACCGGGCAGGGATAAATAGGTATGAGGGCTCTGAATTCATGCTTGCTGGTTGATTGCATCTGATTGTCACTCTTGAGTGGCAGACCACCTAGTCTGAATTGGTGAACATGAATCACCCAACAAAAGTTCCAGGTAAGAAATAACCACTTGTGCATCTGTAAATATGAGTGTCAAATTATGGATTTCCCGTCTGTCAAAGCAGACTGAATCCTGTTTTTAATTGTGTTAAATAATACTTGTTTTGGCATGTGAATGTAATGGGGAATTTAAAATTGTTTGGGGTTTAATGTAAGTAACCAACCTACTTTGAATCTGCCTTGAACTTTTAAAGTAAATTGGATTGCTTTTATGATATTTGCTGGGATGCTAGCTGTTTTCTCTATTAATACACTTAACTTGCATTCTAGCTCCGCCATTCAGAGACAGGCATCGTGTGGTGGGTTGTGTGACAGTGTCTGTCAATAGTGAAGACAAATAGTACCAGAGACACTTAACCCATCCAATCTCACCCAGGGTATAGGTCGGTCTTGTTTTCAGACTTCTTCATAAGTCTTTCCTTTCTTTTTCTTTTTGTTTTGTTATAAATAGTGGATTGACTGAAGTTAAACTCTTAATAAAGTTTTTGATTTTACATCAATAAATGAAGCTGAAGAAAAGTAAGCAGCCAAAGTTGACACAGAAGGTGTCGGAAGCAGGTTTGCAGCCACTTTGTCCCGGTTCATACTTCTGCCTTTGACAACACAAGGGCTCGTGTCCTTCTGTCTTTACTCCAAAACTGTCGCTCTGAATTCACTGGTCCTGCAAAATTAACCCACAGAAAGATTTGAGCAATATTGGAAGTGGAGACTGCCAAGAATAGAAAATGCAAGGTTCATAAATGACACTTGTGTAGGGATAGGCTCTGGGGATTGAGTCTATCAAAATGCCAAGGGTTCACCCTGTGTTGTTGAATGCTTATTGTTTTCATTCTGTTTTCTGAACAGCAAATAGCATGGCAAGTGTGCCAATTTCTGGAAAGCTGTGAGTTCTTCCACCAGCTGCTTGTGCATAATAGTGGTTCATATACAGGTGGCATCCCAAGCCTTAGCTTTTGATCTCTCATGTTCTCCACTTTGGAAGGTGACTTTGCCTTGCAGGGTAGCTTGCCTGTTAGTTTTCTCATCACTTGAACTGATGTTTGGTCTTCTTGAAAAGCCTTGTAGCCCTGAAGGGCTTATGTTAAGAGAAATACCTCAGGGCAAGAAATGGCTTCCTTTAAGCTCTGCCTAAAGATAGCAAATCTCTCTGAAACTAGCAGTGAGCTGATGGAGGACAGAGAATTTTAAAAGGGCTTAAAATCTTAGAGTCTTAGTCTCCCAAGGTTGTATAAAGCTATCGTAGCTTTAGCTAGTAACCCAAGCTGCCCATAACCTCTTTGATTCTCAGCTCCTAAATCTTATTCTGAGGAGAGGAGAGGCTTTAAAAAACTGCCTCACTGCCATAAAAACAAAATGCTTATTTAGGTTAAAAGCTACTAGTACCTGGAAAGCAAAGGGTCTTTGCAGACTGACATGAGCTGTCACTTGTAGCACAGAGCAGGGGTGGCCATTACTTTGCAATGCACTGCACAGGCTTGCTTTGAGTCCTTTTGTTTCTAAGACAGAACTGAAGCAGATGCCAATAAGGGTGCAGGAGCTTGTTGTTCTTTCTTGAACTACATATTTTATTTCATCTTTGACTATTGATGGTATTGGAGCTCAAAGGGCTTTTAACTTCCAGTGTGATCTCTCCTGTTTGGATTTTGGATGAGTTAATTATAAAATGACTTGCACAGATAACTGTGTATTGTAGTTTTTGTTGCCATGCCTCTGGAGACTGTCATAAAACATTCTTGGCATGTGATTGTAATTCTAAAATGGCTTTAAAATGTAACTGAAACTGAACCTTGTTAGACTGTAATCTTGTATTTAACAAAATGCAGTAAAAATATCCAACCCTCCCCAAACATCGAGTTTGTGCTTATTGAGCTGTGTCTCTTGGGTCCTAGTGAGTAAATTCTATTCTAGAAGTAAAAGGAAAATGCTTAAAGTGGGAGGACTGTGTTTCTGGGTTAAGGTTGCAAAGTGGGAATATGAGGGGTTACTTTCTGGTGACCACCTTCCTAGAGAAAGCCAATTTCCTTATGTCTTGGACTTGGCTAACTCTTAATGGCTGGCACTCTTATTGCCATGACTTGGGCTCAGTTGAAAGGACATTTTTGTTAATAATGAAAAGGGTTTGAGACTGATTTAGTATGGAGTGATCAGTCAAGGGATTGCCATTACTTTTTCAGATTGAATTTAACACTGCATCCAAATTATGTATACACTACCTGAAAAAATAGCATTTATCTCACTGATGTGTAATGCATCAATCATTTCCTGAGCCTTTTCAGCTACAAAAGTAAAGAGGTCCGCCTGCCTAACTTCAAATGCAATAGTAGGATGTTGGGCCAGGGTTATATTATTAATATTGGTATAAGGACATATAATTAGTTCTTTTTCATTGGTGTAACTAAATTTGCCAATTTTTTAAGCTTTAAAGCTTCAAGTTTATAACTTGGCACAGCTATGATTAAGTAAACCAAACAGTTATTTGGTTGCAGTCCACATGACTGATTCACAGGGGTAGCAAAAAAATAGGGTCCTGGTAGTCTGTGTTTTTCAAATTATCTGCAAAACTATACTAATTGGAGAATTTCCTTTTAAGGAAGTTACTATTTATTTAACACAGGTTTCAAGCTATTTAACTTGGTGCTAATATTTTGCTTGATAAAATTAGCATACCTTGGCTTTCTTGGTAGGATTTTATTTTATGTGAATTCCCTCTTCGGGCTGCTAATCCTGCCTGGCATAACTACCCCTGTGTGGACTGATGTGAAAGTTCCAAACTCTTCCATTTTAGATAGGAACATGGTTGGTTGCTTTTTATCCACACTATTCACAGATCAGCATAATGGGCTGGTGCCAAACACACAGCTTAAGTGTGTAAACTCTCTGCACCTTAATACAAAGATGAGGCAGCCTCTGTACTAATGCCTGACCCTTGTATGATCATCTTTGTTTGGGGAAGAATCCAGAGAATGGTCATATTCTGCATGGAGTTTCCTTTTGGGGTGGGGTGCTACTAGAGAGGGGGAAAGGATTGTCTGCAGCAATGCAAGTTTAGAGCATTCTTCCTGCATGTTTTACAGTGCATGCAGTATGCTAGCTGCATTTTTGCATTTCTAGGTGGGTGACTATTTAAAAGCAAATGGAAGTTAGTGCTATTTTAACAAAAGCTAGCTAAAAAAATAATGTCCCATAGCAAACTTTTTCAACTCAAAGTGGCTGCAAATCAGCAATTATATATAGTCACTGAAATTAGCAAACTTTACATCTTTCTAAGGAAAGCATTGCATTAATGCATGATACAAAAAGGACTTGGAAAATGTTTTGTTTTGTTTTTTTAAAAATTAAAATGCAGTTCTGAGTGACTGAAACTTCCAATTTCAGCCACTGCATTTGCCAAGGAACAAGCTGGAAAATGGAACTGGTATCTGTCAGTGGCTCCAGATTATTCCAGAGACTGGCTGGAGATGGGATGGGGGTAGTTCTAAGGGAAGAGTGCACTGTTACCTGACTGATAGGTTCACATCTGAAACCTTCATAGCTAAAACTAAACAGAAGATTGATCTGTTTTGCTTTTAGTCTATATTTCTTGGGCTTCTTAATGCAATACTAACATTTTCACTAGGTCAGTATGTCAGTTTATGTTTTTTTCTGTACCTTAAGTATATTATTGCATATTGAATGCATTTAAAAGAAAAGGAACCTTCAACAATCTTAATTCCTTTTTCTGACCCTTTCAGTTTATACACAGAAATTCTGTTCATTGAGTCATCAGAAGCCACCTTCCTTTTTATAGTTAACATAAGTTTTACCAATCTTGTTTGCTCCCTTCAGCAGGTAGTGCTATCAACTTAATACAGCTATTTTTTTAGCTAATTATTCTGGAATAGGGAGATGTCTTAAGCTGGTGGGTCATTTTTTTATTTAGTAGTATTCTCAGATATATGCAGCCCACAATCTCCTTAGCTCAGAGCAATCACTTTGACTTCAGGACACTGTTGAGGAGTGAAGGCTTTGTGGGCAGTTAAATATATTTTATCTATGTATTCTTCTTGCCTAACCTGCTTTTAAGAAGCCCTAGTCGCAAACAGATATCTAATTCTTAGGCCAGCACCTAACCTGGTAGTTATTTAGCCATCAACCGTAATAATGTTTCTTTTGCTGAGACATGGGCTGCTACTTATGCCATCAGTAATGCTGGATGGCTTTAATTCATTTTATATTTTTATGGACTTGAAGTAACACATAAGGAGGTGACTTGATCATGCCTCTTCCATTTTCTTACCAGCATGCTCTGATTTCAAATCTCAGCTGAATAATTTTTTTAAAGCCATAAATGGTGATTGGTACCAGTTCCATTTTGTTGCAGTTAAGTTATTTTTGTCTTTCATTTCTCATTTAATAGTTAATATCTGGAATAATGAGCAGCTCTCTTCTCATTTATTTTCTCATATTTTTATTCCAGGATTTGCCTCTGAAGCAGGGAGTGTCTGCATTAAAAATGACCTGTAGTTCTCTGCTTCATAGGTTAGAAACTTATTTTAATACTTTGTGGCTAAGCACAGTCCCACCTTTTTCAAAAATTTCAGATGCTGGTTGATTGGCATGAAATGTGGCCTAAAAGCATTGACACATGTCTTGCATTGGGGTTCCTATCATTTTAGATAAAATGGCTTAAACTCATAGTCCAGCTGAGGCAATAAAAGCGCCCTTGTTTGCTTGCAGCCTTTTTATGACTTAAAGAAAATTTAAAGAAAAAAGTCTGATTGCCACATGCAAAAAAAAATGGAAGTATCATTTGGACACTTTTCAGAATACTTCTGTGTTGCTTAAGCCTTATATCACGTGAAGTGTTTAAATTCAAAAACAAGCCAAATTCCAAAACATTCATTTGGGGGAAAAATCAGTTCACTAATCACATTACTTCAAAGGGACTGCTATAGCCAGCACAGTTGGGATCATGTACCCTGTATTTACTTCTGAATTGTACACCGCAGATGCTTCTTCAGCTCCCTCCTCTTCCTCCATGGGCGGTGCTTGCAGCTCCTTTACCACCTCTTCCAGTCCCACCATTTACTCTACCTCAGTCACTGACAGCAAAGCTATGCAAGTGGAGAGCTGCTCCTCAGCCATGGGGGTAAGTAACCGAGGGGTAAGTGACAAGCAGTTAACCAATAACACAGCCCAGCAGCAGCAACAACAGTCCACACCGAAGAGGCACACAGTCCTGTACATCACACCACCACCGGAGGACTTGCTGGACAACAGCCGGATGTCCTGCCAGGATGAGGGGTGCGGATTGGAATCTGAGCAAAGCTGCAGTATGTGGATGGAGGATTCCCCCTCCAACTTCAGTAACATGAGCACCAGTTCCTACAATGATAACACTGAGGTGCCACGTAAATCACGTAAACGAAATCCAAAGCAGAGACCGGGGATCAAACGGCGAGATTGTGAAGAGTCAACCATGGATATCTTTGATGCTGACAGTGCCAAAGCGCCTCATTATGTCCTTTCTCAGCTCAGCACGGACAGCAAAAGCAACTCGAAAGCAGGAAATGGGTTGGTATCTTCCTTTAAGTTCTATCAACATATGTTTAAAAAACAAGCTAAAAGCATTACCTTAACTTTTCCCTAGTGTTCAGCTCAGGTTCACACTGAGAAATACAGGAGAGGTGATAATCTGGAACTAAGTTCAATGGTTTCTTATGCTAAAATGCAAGGTTTACATATGAATATATATTCTAGTCTGATTTAGCAACTATTGAACTAATCTGTCCTGGAATTGTTGCCTAGCTCTTCCCTGTGGAAACTGATTAGTGAATAGGAAGCTTTTCAATAAAAGCATGTTAAAAATGTAATCCCTGAAGCTGAGATCGGCTCCTCCATGTCTTCCTCAACAGTACCATACAAAGCTATTTATAAGGGATCTGCACTTCGCCTACTTCTGTTTCACTCTCTCCATCAATTAAAGACAGCTGATTTTGATCTTATTATATTAACACTTACTAAAATGTTAAAATATGCTGAACCAAATTTGTGTTCCATGTCACTTCAGTTATGTATTTGATTTTTCAGAAATAAATCTCTAATCCTGTTTTGCTGTGTGCTTCTCGGTTGTGTGTGTGCGTGTGTGTGTTGCTGTTGTTGTCTGTAGTCATGCCTGGGTGGTGGTTTCTCATCTTTTCCACTTCACACTTTTCACTTAACTGCATCTCAATTTAGAAATAGTGGCTTGGATCCAAAGGTCCTGCTGCATGAGCAGAATACAATTCCACTCATAAGGTTGTGTGTGTCACTGTTTCTCTCCATCTGCAACCTCAGTGTCAGTTTAAAACAGGCTACAGAAGGATAGGCTACCTTCAGAGTAGAGAGGTGAGTGCAGTTGCCTGAAGAATCTCTCTCTCTCTCTCTCTCTCTCTCACACACACACACACACACACACACACACACACTGCTCATACAGGGGAATATTGGGATCCAAGTTATTGCCCACTGGTTTCCAGTACTGTTTATTTTTGTAGCTCATAATAAAACAGTGGGCTTATTTTATTTTCTGTATGTGTTTGTGGTATGTTCACAAAGCTGTCCTTAGGTTGGTGAATATTGTGCAGATAGAAAACACCTTCCCATCTGTAGGAAAATCACCTTCAATTTGTGTACACTTTGTTGTTCCAGTTCCATACTTAAAATATAACTTTGTAAAGGTAGATTATAATAAACATAAAATAAACAGAATGTATTTTATGTTGCCACTGCAGCATTGTTATAATTTGGTAGCCTTTGCAACAAAGCAGAGAGTTTTCCTTGGACAAAGCTGATTTAAAACTCCGAGGACAGACATAAAGTAAAATGTTTTATGCTTGTCTTGCAAATTTCAAAATTGGCAAGCATTGCCAGAATTTATTCAAACTAAAATAGATACAGGGAAGGTTTTCTTAAAGTGGTGAGTTCTTCAAAGAAGAGATTAACAGTGTAATCCTATGTGTGTCTACTTGGAAGTAAGCCC
This sequence comes from Podarcis muralis, assembly GCF_964188315.1. Lineage (NCBI taxonomy): Eukaryota > Metazoa > Chordata > Lepidosauria > Squamata > Lacertidae > Podarcis > Podarcis muralis. The sequence goes on along the minus strand of NC_135661.1, from coordinate 44,760,418 downwards.
TATTGGGTTTGTTTTTGGCTTACTGATTGTGGCTTGTTGGAGTGAAACAAACCATGCTCCCTGCTTTGGAAGCAATGCAAAGTGAGTAGGAATTGGTGTTTGTTTCCTTGGCCCATAAGCAGAGAGAAGCTAAACAGGCCTTTTTAGGTGTGATCATGGTTAACCATTAACCATGGTTTACTCTGTTCCACAAGCAGGGCTGGTGACTTGCTCAAGGACTACTCATTGAGCTTCATGGCTAAGCAGAGGTTTGAATATAGACAGGTTTGAACCTCAATATAGTTTTCTTTCAACAAGGTGGTACATGGAAGAGTACTGCAGCTAGCCAGTAGCATTTATAGTAATAATGATAATAGTAACAGAAATTATTGTTGTTAATTTATTATTATTCAAGACACATATCTGGAGTCATCCTGAATAGCTCAGTTCAAATGTTGCCATCACAAAAGGCAAAGTACCACGATGAAAACAACTGTGTTTGACTACTAGAGGCATGGTTCTGGGTTTCATAAAATACCTGTCTAACCTACTGAACTTTATATTAACCAGTAGCACCTAAGTAAAGTGTGTATTCACATTTTAGATCCCTGGACATTGATGAGAAACGGGAAGAGAAGGAGTATTTAGCAGAGTGACACTGTGATGACCCCTTCAGCATATAGAATTTTGGAGAATTCATAGAAGGCTCTTAAAATGCCACTGTCAGTTTCTCAAGGATGAGAAGGAGAAGTTCTAGTTGTGCAGTTGATTTATGCATACTGCTTATGAACGAGCAGATTTAGGTAGAAATTGTGAACACAGATTCTTGTTTACTGTGTTATAGGCCTGCCGTCATGTACTTGAAACTCTCGTGAGATTTAAAATATTTATTTTATCCAGACCTGTCCTCAAATGCAAAAACCGATTAAACATCTTTTTAAAAATAGGTTTTCGTACAGCTGCTACTTTTGCTAGATCAGGGGTAGTCAACCTTTTTATACCTACCGCTCACTAATGCATCTTTCTTGATGGTAAAATTTCCTTACTGCCCACCAGTGCTCGATGGAAGGAGGATTCAGCTTGTGCCGTAGAACCCTCTACCGCTCACCTAGAATCCTGAAACGCCCACTAGTGGGCGGTAGGGACCAGGTTGACAACCCCTGAGCTAGACTATAGCTAAACATAGAATATATCTTACCTGCCAAGTGCCACTGAGAGAGTTTTTTCATGCTTAGATTCTATTTCATTTGTACATAAAGTTTGTTACGTAGCAGTCTTCCACACTGTGCGTGAAGCCTGGAGAGAAGTCCTAAAATAGGGTTGCCAGGATACCCTGAAAGTTGTTGAGTTGTGGGGTTTTTTTGGACAAACCCCAAAGTTGTTGAGCTTTTCTTTTTCACGAAAACACAAAAGAACCCATGATTTTTTGATTGAAGTAGAACACTTATCAGCATTAAACACATTTTTTTCAGGGCCTTTTGGTAGCAGGAGCACAGTGGTGGATGCAGGTTTTATGGCATTCCAGACTAGTACAGCAGACATTTCAAGCAGTGTTTTCTATGAAGCTTTACTAACAAAGCTTAAAGTGCTAAAGTACTAAGTACTAAAAGATCCGTAGTGCTGGAAATAGCCATGAAACTCATGTGTTGATTATGGCTGTTCTTGAATGATTTTCCAGGCCTTTGTGGGCTGAGATACTGAGGTCCTGATGTACACCTGTTCTACCTTTCACAATGCTGTATTATAAGAACTGGCTTAGGGCTGCCCATGCCCCTGGTTTGATGTTATAGTGCACATGCTGGTGTTCCAGAAAGAAGACAAATACTTTTTAGTTCACAGAGGACAAGCTTAAAATATACGTAGGCACTCAGATCTGCAGAGCACACAATTCATTCCCATTCTCCCTATGAGCCAGTTAGGACTTGTACAAACAGAAGCCCACATCAGGGATAGGACATGTTGAAACAGCATTCCTAAAAATCTTGAAGCTAGGAATGTCCGAAAGACAGTGCCCTTTGGGGGCCTTCTTCAAATTGGTTTCATTTATGGAACTGACCATTCAATGCAGTTTCTAAACAATGTTGCTGGTTAGAGGCTGAGCCGTGTTGCATGTATTACTTCATTAGAGCAGACTCAGCAGCTTAAAGAGATGGTTCTAAAAGAAATAAATCAGACTGATCCGTCACTATATAGTGTCTGTAAACTTGAACTGCTGCAAGGTCAGGAGCAAAGCAAGCCTTTCCTTTTACCACTGAAATATTTCTCTTCACCTTGGATGCTACACAGAATGTACATTAGCAACAGCTAGATGCTGTTCTGTCTAATCTACTTCTGAAAAGGGCAGAGGCCCCTTTCTTTGTGTTGCAAAATAGAAAAATGTTTAAACAGGTCAGCCCATGAGTGGCTCCTCCTCCTAAATCTGCATCACTTTAATAAAACATTTAATGTTTTCAGCCTGGTGAAGATTGATGTGCAGTTGTTTTATTATTTTAATAATTGCATTTATGCTACAGGAAAAAATGTAGGCAAATTCAATCATATTTTAAGCGCCATTGATTTCACTGGGAGAGTTACATATGCTCTCTCTTTAATTTGGTGGAAAGTTTCAAGTGCTGCTGGATTGGGCCACTTGTATATAAGAAAAAAAACTAATGGACAGTGAAGCAAATGTAATCTCAGGACACAAATAAGTAGCATCCAGCAGCCATGTGGTCTGGGATATGGCCTGAATGCCCAGAATATAAATAGTTTTATCACAATCAATATAGTCATTAAAGGAATATTGTATTTTAATAGTCCTAAAATAGATTTATTGGCCTAACTATATCCATTTCAAAATTCATGTTTCACTTAAAGGATGCAGGATTTTGCATATACAATGTGAGTTCTGCTCAGCTGTATGCATTTAATTACATAGTCTAGGGATTTACAGTGACCACTGTTCAAAATGGTTATAATTAGTGACGAAAGCATGATGAACAGTTTTAAGATGGCTGCCATCTCATGCCAACTGACTAGATTTATGCAGGTATTTTTGCCTAAATAGCAGTGTGCCTTTTTCTTACATTCTTACATAAAACAAAGATTAAAAGGGCTTAAGTTTCAGGCTATATGGTTTAGTTACTGAATTTCTGTTGTGAGTACGGTACATGAAACCACACACCCCCTTCTACATTTCTTCCCAGTTTTCAGTCTTGCATTGTGATTTTATATTGATAGATTTAAGTATGGCCCAGATCTGGGTTCTTTTCTCTTCCACCTCCCCACCCCAGTTGTGCTTGTTTTTTAAAGAAAGCCTCTGGTAACTGAAATCACTGGTCTGCTTTAACTCTTTAGAACATCAGAAACCCCAAAAACAACTGGAGGCAAGAAGAGTCCTATGTTATGTGGTCAGTACCCTGGTAAAAGTGAAGGCAAGGAGCTGAAGATAATGGTGCAGCCAGAGACACAGCACAGAGCTCGCTACCTAACTGAGGGCAGTCGGGGCTCGGTGAAAGACAGAACACAACAAGGATTCCCCACCGTAAAGGTAGGCCAATTCAGTTTTTGGGGTGGGCCAATTCAGGAGTGTGCTGCCATTTATGGTAAGTGAAAATCCAGTTCTTCACCCCCAGCCAAACCTGACTCCAGCCAAAAGACAAACATACTAGGTCCTCCAGGGCTTCATGGGTTTCCCTGCAGTGACAAATTGTTGCCAGTGCCATGGTGTGTTTTTCAGCATTGATGTTGTCATTCTAAGTTGTAAATTGCACTAATTTAGAATCTGTGTATATAGTTCCATATTTCTCAGGGATGTGGCTTTTTGTGTTGTTTGGAGAGTAGAGGTCTGGATGTTTCTTAGTTTAGTACAGAGCAGCCTTTCTTGCTGAGTGGAGGATGTGTAAATATAGACCAATAGCTGCTCTCAGCAATTAACGGTTAAATGAATGCACAGAGCACTGTCTGTGGGGCTGTTCATCAGAAACTAGGCAAGCTGTGATGTAGTGCATCAGAAAAAGGTGTGAGGAAGCCCTCAACAACTGTGTTAAAACTGAATGGGGCTCTGTGCCTACAATGGCTTTCTAACTTTTAGCCTGGAGTATGGACAGACTTCTGGGACATCAATGTTTAGCCCCACAGTGTACCAAGGAATTACAAAATGCTACTAATCCAGCTGGTGGGGAAATCATTGCTCTCTGTTTTGCTCATGTTGCCCTTGAATATTTGTGGATGTTAAACACTTAATAGAACAAAAAATAGCATGGATTATTTGGGGAGAGATATTTCAATCACTTAACTACATCACTTTCTGAGCAAATATAAAGTTTGAAAGATGTTGTATCCTAATAGTGTACAGACTGAATTGCTTTTATATGTTTTTGTGCATGTACAGTTTCTGAAGAATTTATAATCTAGAAGTGTTTAGGACTGTTTTGTGATGAGGTGCTTCTGTATTTTATAACTACATGTTTAGAAAGTCCATTAATTTCTAATAGGTTTTTGAAAATGCCACTGTTTCTGAATGGATACATAATTAAATACAATAAACGCACTGGAATAAAGATGAAAGGATTTCAGTTTGGGACTAAATTGTAGATTTGCTGTTTATAAGCAAGGATTCTGATTCCTGCTTGATAGACTCAGGGAAGTATAACTGAGATACTGCATAATTAACTGGAATTAAATTGGTTTAACATAGCCTGCAACAACTGAAGAGTTGAGCTGTTATTTTGGAAAAGAGAAGATTTTCAGTGCACCACTGGGTTTTAACACTAACTAGTGTTCTGATGTTCAAAATACCTTTACATTGTAATATTTGCAAATTATTTGCATTGCCTGTTGTAGTCTATTAATGCTTTCCTGCCTGTTTTATGGTTGTAGCTGGAAGGTCACAATGAGGCTGTGACACTGCAGGTCTTTGTGGGGAATGACTCTGGTCGGGTGAAACCTCATGGATTCTATCAGGCCTGCAGGGTTACAGGACGAAACACCACACCCTGCAAAGAAGTTGACATAGAGGGTACCACCGTCATTGAGGTGGGCTTGGATCCAAACAACAACATGACCCTGGCGTAAGTCACTGTTTTACATTGTACTATTTCTGGGTCTCTCAGTGATTCTGTAGCAGCATATTTCCTGCTTTGGATTACCTGACAATTTAAGGTCCCTTTCAGCTCTTTATGATTCTGTATCTACTCAGATCAGGCATTTTTAATTGCAATAAAAGGCAGTAAATCTGGGAACTACTTGAATATACTTAAATTATTTCTTGTACACTGGCCCCAATCTAGAGCTCTTGGGATTCTTGTCTGCACAAAATGCATGTCGGCAGACACTTTCGTGTCAGAACGCTATATGCACAGCATTTCAGTGCATGTAACATCCCCTACTGCTGAAGTTAATGGGGCAGCCCCAGCTTGCTTAGAAATCTGTGAATGTGGAGGAGCCTTTCATGTACCAACACAGTGGTACCTCTGGTTACGAACTTAATTCATTCCAGAGATCCGTTCTTAACCTGAAACCATTCTTAACCTGAGGTACCACTTTAGCTAATGGGGCCTCCCGTTGCTGCCGCACCGCTGGCGTGCAATTTCTGTTCTCATCTTGAGGTAAAGTTCTTAACCCGAGGTACTAATTCCAGGTTAGTGGAGTCTGTAACTTGAAGTGTTTGTAACCCAAGGTACCACTGTACATCTTAACAGCTGACCTGGACTACTTGCCAGCATGTTGGATGCTAAAAGACAGTCTGCTCCCTCCTTTGCTTAGGCTGACACCATGTATACAATGAAAACTTTTAAGACCATGTATATAAATATAATGTTTATAAAGCATTTTAGATACATGGAAATAAGATGAAGAGAATATGGCATATTATTCCGAACTCTTAGATCCTTCTTTTTTAAAAACGACAACAAATCACCGATTGGCAAAAGTGACATTGTAGAGACTCTTCTGGAAAATGCAGCTCTCCCCATTTTTCATTGTCTTGTGGGGTGTTTTTCTTTTGACAGCTGTAAGACAAGGTAGGTGGAAGGGAGGACTAAAGTATGCCTCCCCAGTTAAAACTGTGAAAGCTGCCAGTGAACTGGTGGCAAGGCTAGGTGAATGCATCAGCTGTGCTCTTGTCAAAATGCTCTTAACTGGGCTGCTATCTGAAACTAGCAGAGTTTTGTAAGATGAAGTGCTCTCACAGTGCTGGCTCAGTAACTGTGACTCTGCTGATGAAATAAACAATGCTGTCTTTCAGTGAGCACAAAACTCTTATAAACTGTCTGCCATGTGGAGCATTATGTGTGTGCACTAGGAAGTTTTGTATTGCTTGTGACTTGGTAAATCTCAGCTTCCGTAATGGGATCTGTATTTTGACTCCCTCCCTAAAATGGATCAACCTTTTAATTTAAAAGCTATTGTGGTCTATTGATGGGATATAATAGTGTACTAAGACGAGACCAGATCATTCCTCACTTGTTGGTCCACGTAGCTGGTTTTGAGCTAGGCCTCATCTGTTGAATTGTCTGAAGTGGGAAGAATTGAGACCTATATTACATGATCCTTTTTGTGAAGACCAGTTAGTTAAAGATTTGCCATTTCCTGCTTTGATCATGGGTAGGGCTGGATGTGGGGGGGCAGTATCAATGAATAAACCTGCAGTTTAAACTCCATGTTTATTTTGACATAGCTGCTGTGGCCCATAGACTAGAGGCAGGTAACACAAAAATTTTGTCCAATTCTATTCAGATGTCAGCGCAAAGCATTTCCCCCCTTTTTGCTTGGACTTTTTGGCCCTTAGTTTGAAGGATTTCTGGCCTCTTGTGGGTGGGGGGCAGGGTCTGGACCTGTCTTTTATTTGTATAGATGTGAGTTTTTTATTGATGTGATTATTCTTATTGGTTTTAGTATTTCTGTTCATGTTCACTTTGAGCCATTTTTATGAGTAAAGTGACTAATAAATATTATTAATAATAATGTCGGTGTCATAGTGTAGCTTGAATTTTTTCAAATATCTGGTGAATAAGAAGTACAGCAGCTTTGTACTTCCCTCTACAGCATTTGAAATGAATTTTCTGCGGCCATCTTTCTCCTTACTGGGTGGGGGAGTTGGGTGGGGAAAATGCAGAATGTATATTCTGGGAACCAGAGAGAATAATTTGAATTGAAAAACTTTTTCACTTCATTGACGAACTGATTTCTTAGTTCATTGTTTTCTCTGTTTGCTTTATGCAAGCGAGAGATGCAAAGGAGTCTCAGAATAGTGACTGGTTGCTCTAGTGATGAGCACTCAGCCAGCCAGCATAATTGGGTTGTCCAGATTCATTGCTCTTCCTTGTCTGCCACCAAATCTGATCTGTGAGCTACTGATGCCTCAGCTGAATCTGAAGTGCTACTGCCATCTTTTGCTTTTCTCTAAAGATGCTATTTTCCCCTCTGGTATATTTGAATGCATTAGCCAACTCTCTCTGAATATTTAGGATGAATGCATTTTATAACAAATGTTATGGGAAGGTAGCATTTAGGTGGTTATTTTAGTTTCTGAAAAAAGATATTTTGGAAGTATTTGGCCATAATACAAATTGCTTACTTTGGCCTTTGTTGAGGATTCATGGGTCATGGCTCTTGTTTTTATTTGTGCCAGTTGCATGACAAAGCTTAAAATTATTTCTATTTTCAAACTATTGTACCAAAGAAATTTGTGTATAGGTTTAAGAACCCACCTGCAGCTGTTCTTTGTTAGAGGCACATTGCATGGAAGCCAAATAAACTTTGCCTAAAGCAGCCTCTTTTGGATTTCACACTTCCGTAATTAAGATTAATTTTTTAAAAAATTGTATATCACCCTTCAGCCAAAGATCACAGGGCAGTTCGCAGCATAAAAATAGAAATTGAAAATACAAAATACATAATAAAAACAAAAAACCAATACCCCCCTTCTCACAAACACATTTAAAAGAACATTTTAGCTACCTTGAATAACATGCAAAGTGATTGCTTGCCATCCTCTTAACACACCTAGTAGGCAAGCTGCTGTGCCCCCTTTTTATGGGAGAGGTGGAGAGAGACTGAAAATGAATTTCCCAAGGCCAGCAAGTGACTGTTTGCCTTAGCAGAGGTATTAGCACACACCCATCTCCAATTTAAGGCTTGCTCTTTTGACAGTAGCTGTTGCTGCAGAGCTTGGAGGTGAGGGAGCTTTTTGTGGCTGCTTCCATCATCTTTGCAGCTGTAGAGGCACATGCATCTGTAGTGTTTATATGGGCAACTCTCGCTTGGGTTAAATACCCATGTGCCAGGAGACCTAGGAAGCTTGCTGTTTTATATACCTTGGCAAAACTTGAGTGGCCTCTTTGAAAGCAAGTTGGGTAGGTAACTTTAATCTTGTGTTGCTAGGGTGGACTGTGTTGGAATACTGAAACTGAGAAATGCAGATGTTGAAGCTCGAATAGGCATCGCTGGCTCCAAGAAAAAAAGCACTCGGGCCAGGCTAGTGTTCCGTGTTAACATCACTCGGAAGGATGGTTCCATTCTGACCCTGCAGACGCCGTCCTCACCAATTCTGTGCAGTAAGTTGTAAAGTCAAACTCTGAGTTCCATCTTGCTGGGGCTTTGGGTCCCATGTTAATTCAGTTGCCCTGCATTTCATTTTCTGCTTTAATAACAAAATAGAACGAACAACCCAAATAAACCAAATAAATTGCCTAGACCTTAAACAAACTTAGTTTTCATGTGTGTCTGTGTTGCTAGGAGTCCTCATGCTGCTTGAAATGAAATTACTTTTTCTGTGTAGGCTTATAGCATATCTAATTGGATCCATCATTGATCTATTTTCAGTGTTAACCAAAACTTGGGTGTAGGGGATCTGGCCTACATCCAAATTAACAGTGTGCCCTGTCAATCCACCAAGCAGTGCACATAGTTGGAATAGGAGTGTGGCATGTATCACAGGACTTCAACAAAGAAAAATTACTGTTTCTAGCCTGAGATAGCCTGCTTCTGTGGTTTGAATGATTTGTTGCTGGCTTGAGGCTTAAAACTACAGTTGTGTTTAAAATGCCAACTTTTTGCATCTGGGCAAAATGACTAACTTTTGTGTAATATTGATATAGAGCTTATTTGTATTTGGAAACTTGCTGAAGACTCTATGTACATGTCCAGCCAATTGTTATGGACCTTGTTGTGAGACAAATTTTAAAGGCCACTAAGATGTTGTATATGACAGTTGGTTGATTTTTGAAACCCCTTGCACTAGCCCATTTATAAAAGAGAAAACCAGTGCTATTTTACTTCAGTGTTACCTAGGGGGGAAATGCTATGATGAGCACATTCTAGTAGACTACAGTCATGTGCCAGTTCCTAGGAGAGTTGTGCTGTGCTTTTCTCTGATGAAAAAGGATGGGCATGCTTTGCTACACCCAAGCAGAATCTCTGTAAGTTCTGCTTTCCTATATGTCATGCAAGCCAAATGACCAGTTCCAGATTGAGACCTTGGGAGATGATGCCAACTTTTTACACGTTGTCAGTTAAGAAGAAGAAGAGTTTGGATTTGATATCCCGCCTTTCACTCCCTTTAAGGAGTCTCAAAGCGGCTTACATTCTCCTTTCCCTTCCTCCCCCACAACAAACACTCTGTGAGGTGAGTGGGGCTGAGAGACTTCAAAGAAGTGTGACTGGCCCAAGGTCACCCAGCAGCTGCATGTGGAGGAGCAGAGACACGAACCCGGTTCCCCAGATTACGAGACTACCGCTCTTAACCACTACACCACACTGGCTCTCTCCCATTAGCTAAAGTGGTGCTTCAGGTTAAACCACTTAGACGCCCATTTTGGCATTAAGCTGCAGGTGTGGGGGTTTATATAATAAATATGCCTTCTCTTTTTCAATTTGTAGCTCAGCCAGCTGGTGTACCAGAGATTCTAAAGAAAAGCCTGCACAGTTGTTCTGTGAAGGGAGAAGAGGAAGTCTTTTTAATTGGCAAGAACTTTCTGAAGGGAACAAAAGTGATCTTTCAAGAGAATATGTCTGGTGAGTACCATACATACATACTCAGGCTGAGAATGGAGGTGAGGGGTGGGCGACCATTGTGGATGGAGTTTGGCTAACGACTGCCTCTGCAGGTAGCCAAGGAGGTAGGTGGTTCCTGTGACCAGCTTCCCTGACAATGAATAAACTTAGCTGAGCTTGTGCAGTAATTCTACTCTCTTTTGCTTTCAAACAGATGAAAACTCTTGGAAAGGGGAAGCAGAAATTGACATGGAGCTGTTTCATCAGGTACATGCTTTTTAAAAATGCACAGAAATCCAGATGTAAAATCTTCCTTGTTTATAGTTGGGATACAGTTGTTCATTTATGCTTGAGGAATTGCTAAAGAATTTTTTCTCTTATCATATATTTGGAAGGGAGGATTTAGAAAGCATATATGAAGTTGAAATACGAGTTCCAAGCACTTTATGCCCAAGTTTAAAAAGGTAAAATTGCTACAAAAGCTGCCTTCATGTGGCTTAATTTTTTGGCAAACAATCATATGACCAACAGACTGGATCAATCTTCATGGACAGATATTTTGACATAAATAGTATCTGGCTGGGTCACCTTTTTGTGTGTGTACAAATAGTTTGCACAAAGTTGTCATTTCTTCTCTTACTCCCTACTCCTTAAACCCGAGTTGCAAGACTGTGGTACATTTCACATTTTTTCACAACCTAAGCAGTCTCTTCTCTTTCATGTAGTGTTAGCCATTGCAGCCTTTAACCACAGAGATTATGTGAGTGAGCACTATACTTTTTCTGTTTATCAGGGCGATTTCTTTCTCCACTTCCCGCCTCTGCCCTGCTTGTGAGATACAGAACAGCAAAGGTTCCTGTGCAAGCAGCAATCAGTCATTCCTCTTCTAGGTGTGCTGACCCTCATTTTGGAAGTAGGATGATCAAAAATTGGCTTTTGTGCAGCTGCTACTATAAGGACTGCCATAAACAATGGTTAACTCTCTTCTAGTCTTCTAATGATGGGAATCCAAACCCAAATCCATTGTTGCACTAGGGTTAAAGATGCATTAATTATCTCTTCCATCAAGAAATCTTACTGTCACCAAAACATTTTGAATCCGTAAAGTTAGAATCTTAATATCTTCCCTCTTTTTACAATGCTACTTTATGGATTCAAAATGATTTAGTGATGATCATTTCTTGAATTAATGGAGGATAAGCCTATCAATGGGTACTACCGATGATGGGTGTTTACTTCTTTCACTATCAGAGGCAGTATGCCTCTTGACTACCAGTTGTTGGAGAAGGTGGTTGGTGAAAGTACTGTTTCTTTTATTTAGTTAGAAATTTTACAAATTGCTTGATCAAAGTTTTTTCCAGGTGGTATACAAATAAAATTATATATAAAGCATGGTTAATATCCACAAACCAATAAAAACAAATATACATAATACCATCATTAATTAAAAACAAAGATAAAATTGTTGAAACTTTTTTTATTTTAAAAATAGGTAACCATATAACATGTCTGTTGTGCTCATGCCCTGCTTCCCATAGTGGCATCTGACTGGCCACTGGGAGAACAGGCTGCTGGACTAGTTGGGTCAATGTCTGATCCAGCAAGGTGGTGATTATGTTTTTAAGAATCTAGGGTAAATACAGTTGAGAGTGGAAAAATATCTAGAGCAACCTTTCTCAACCTTGGGTCCCCAGATGTTGTTTGACTACAACTCCCATCATCCCTAGCTACCAGGACCAAACACACCAAGTCACTATTAATTATTTCTATAAGATTCTGTGATGATAAAGTACCCAAATAAAGATATCATTACTTTTCTATTTTGCATATATGTCATATGCTCTTTACTACTTAAAAACAGAATATTTCTGTTTTCCCAATATTTCTGGCTATGATTTAATTTTATAAACTGCTGTTATCATGGATCATAAATTGAGCTTAGGTTTTTGTTGGGTGAGGAAATTGTTTCAGATTTAGTCACAAATAATACAGATAAACTGCTGGGTATTATGTCTGCCTCCCCATCCCCAGCATAGTTATCTATAGAATTTCATATCACAATATGTGGTAATGGCTGTCAACTTTGACAGCTTTAAAAGGAGTCTAGACAGATTAATGGAGAATAAGGTTATTTGTGGCTACATACTACCTCTAGTCTGCTTCTGAATACTACTAGTTGCTGCGGAACCTCACAATCACCTCCCTGTAGTTTTTTCATTGCTGCCACTGCACAACCTAAGTCCCTGAATGGCATTTTGGTGGATGAGCAGTGGAAGCTATAGCAAAGCAAAACAAGGAAACAGTGACTTGCTGTTTATGTGCAGGTTTTCTGAAATTAAGAAGATTGTAATAGCAGAGATAGGAAGATTATGTTGAGTAAAGACTGTTCTCCTGTGTGCTCTCACTACTGATAGGTATGTTCAAGAGATTCAGCTTTACAATTTGTAGCTGGGTAGATTTCCCAGCGGGATCCTTGGTACCTCCAATGCAATCTTTACTTCTTATGATTAGGTCTTGTAGTGTTAGTCTGTGAAGATATAAGTTGGTAAGGTGTCTGCTCTAACAAACTTCTTTTTTTGGATTTAGAATCATCTAATTGTGAAGGTGCCGCCATATCACGACCAGCAAATAACTGCCCCGGTTTCTGTGGGGATCTATGTGGTGACCAATGCTGGAAGATCACATGACATACAGCCATTTACTTACACTCCTGATACATGTATGTTGAAAATGATGAAGCTGTAGAGATGGCCCTTGGCAAATATTTCTGCACAGTTTTTCTTGTATTTAATTGTTACATCTTTGGAAGAGGCTGAGGAAGAAAGCAAGACTGTTGGGTGTGCAACACCTCTTGCACTACTTGACCTGATAGCTGCACACCAGGGACTTGCTCTCATTCTTTGAAGAGAGCCTGTCTCTCTGAAGCTTGAAGGGTTTATGGGAGGAAGATGAATTTGGGGCTACACCGTATTACAAAGACCTGAGTTAAGGTCTCCCCCACCACTGCGCACATGAAAATAGAGATAAACTTTTAAAATGTACCTTTCACCTTACGGGGGAACACTTTGCTTTACATCTGTTCTGAAAGTCACCAGTGTCTTTTGCATTTGCAGCTGGTACTCTGAATGTGAACGTGAAGCAGGAAATACCCAGTCCAACCCAGCCTTGCTCTTTTGATGATGCTATCAAAGGTATCTAATTTTTAGCAGTGGTATTAATCTCTTTGAGTTCTAACTTACACCAATTTTCTGCAGACCTTTCAGAGAGATTTTCGTAAGAGCTTTATTGTGATCACAAATTAAGAGTGTAGTCCTTTGCATGTCAACTCAGAAGTAAATTGCGTTGAGCTCAGTGGGGCTTACTCTTAAGTAAGTGTGCATATGATTGCCTCCTAAGACTCCTGGTCGCAGAGACAGTGGTATATGCTGGGGCTTTAATCTTGCAATTACTCTAGTGTTGCTGTTCCTAATACATATTAATACCACAAGTGGTTAAAAGTCCTGACTAAACATGAAGTTAGTGCAGATAACTTGCTAAACCGTTTCATGACAATGTTGACATAAGAGTTGTATTGCTAATGCAAAGCTCACCACTCAAATAAAAATAGAGAATAAATTATTCATAGTACTTGCTTTGCAGTTGTCTTTACTACTCTGTGTGTACTATAGTGGCAGGCCCTGTTGGTTTGTGTGTTCTTACTAGGTGAATTGTTTGCTGAAGCTAATTAAGTTTCAGAAGCTGCTCAAGAGCATGTGTTTTTGAAGCAAAGCAGCATAAATAGTAAGGTCATGAGTTTGTCAGGCTTCCAGGGCTGCAGCTGGAAAAGATTCAGCATAGCTGTTCTGGAATGTTTCCAACTCACTAGAAACAGGAGATGTTCTCAAACATTTGCTGATTATTTGTCGATTTAGCTCAGCAGTGTCTACATTGACTGGCAGCAGTTCTTCAGAGTCACAGACGGGATTCTTTCCCAGTCCTACCTAGAGATGGTGGGGATTAGACCTGGGACCTTCTGCATACAGAGCAGCTACCATTGAATTTATGACACTTCTCCAATCAGTTTTGCATTTGAGTGTTTCCCATTTGGCTTGTTGTATCTGTAGGGCATATTCGTTCTTTCTCCAGAACTAATTTATGTATTGACCAGTATAATTGTGTGACTTGGCCTACATGAAGTGTGTGATGATAAATGTGGCAGTGTTGTACTTACAGTTTGTTCTTCATTATGCTTTGTGTCAAATATTTCATCCAGTTTCCTGTGTGCAGGATTATGTTTTTTCATCCCTTCTCCTTTCCTTGTATCAGCCTGGAATTCTTGCAGTTAATTACATATGCTTCATCAGTCACAGTGAAATACTGATGCCATTTGGCTCAAACAACTGGTGCTCATCACTTGTAGGCTTGTACAAGTTGTTTGTTGGATTATTTCCATAGAAAACTATTCGTCGGCTGATAAAAGACACTTACAAATTACTGCTATTTCCTTCATGCCCTTATTTTACTATTTTCACCTTTACTTACAACCCTTAATATAAGCAAGGAGTTGAACATTTGATGTGTTCTGGCAAAAGCTGATGCAGTTTGAAAGAACAGAATGGGGGAAACTTGGTGGTTTGCAAATGGATGGACATCAGAGATCAGGGTGATTTCTCCTGTAATAACAACTTTATGGCTCTTCAGAAGATGGGCTGTCGCTCAGTGGTAGACCATCTGATTTGTATACAGAAGGTCCCAGTTTCAATCCTTGTCATCTCTAGGTAGCACTTGGAAAGTTTACTGTCTGAAACCCTGGAGAACCATTAGTAAAGCTAAAGTACTGTAGATGGACTAATGGTTTCACTCTGTATAAGGCAACTTCCTAGATCCCTGTTTGGTAAGGAGAGCTGAAAACATCAAGATTATTCTTTCCATCAAATTACTCACAAAACAATCTTGTGGCATCTTAAAGATGAACACACTCACTGTGGAATAATGGGCTTGAGATTAAGCTTTGTCAAATGTGAGTTGCCACATGGCTTTGTATTTGTTGTAGCATACTAGTATAGTCCTTGTCATATAGGGACTTATTTTACCAGATGTATTACCCTCTCTGTGGCAGTGCTATGTATTCAGATGCTTGTTGCTCTTTACAACCTAATTTCTGGAGATTGGAGGGGTAGCCCTAGCAACCAGTCCTCTTATTCTCAGCCCCTGTGGCTATCCTTCAGGACACCAGTAAGACTGTGTTTGTTCTCTGCTGCAGTGAACACCAGTGGCTGTAACCTGGACAAGGTAAATATTCTTCCCAGTGCCTTGATAACGCCACTCAGGCCAAACAGTGTGATCAAGAGTGAAGAGGCTGCTCCCATGGCACTTACAGCTGAAAAAAGGGCTCCTCCAGTCTTTAAGGTAAGTGGTGGCATAGAGAGCTGGTGATTGGGGGGGGGGGTCCTGCAAAACTTTTATTTGACAAAACTTTTATTAAAAGATCAACTCTACCCCTCAAGTTAATGATCTTTCAGACACCAGCTTTCCTCTTCCCACTGCTATCTGAGCCCAAGAGTGTCTGGATTATCATTTTTCTAAATGCATACCATGCTGAGTGCTGAATGGTTGGTAAAACAGCATCCACCACAGCCTTCTTTTGCAGCCTAACTTGTTGCAGATGAAACAAGATGTGGTGTGGGTCTTCCATCGAGTGCTTTACTTTGATGTTGAACCAGTCAATTCCACCCTTTCTGACAAAGATAATCAGATTCCTGATTCAGGGATTTGATATCTTTTTCTTGGGCTCTCTTGATTTTATTGTGATCAACTACAAGTCTGTGGTGAGCTGTGGTGAGCTGGTCAACAGCATATCTAATGCCCTGATTGCAAAATTATTTATTTCTAGTATGTTGTGCTCTGTCTTTTTATTCAAAGTGGAAGGTGTACTTGATTTTTCTATTGTCAATTCATAAGTTCCATCATTTCCACCTTGGGCATCAGCTATTATTCATTTCTATCAGCCAAAAAAATTATTTCATTTGATGGTATTGAAGCATCCTGCTTACTTCTCTGCTTATATTTAGTAAGCCGCCTTCTTGCTGCTTGTGCTTTTTGAATTGTCCATTATGCGGGGTCATATATAACTGCAAGTACTTGGCAATCATTTTTTATGATATTCAATTTTACACACATTTTTACATATTTTTTAAAATAAGAAGTTTAAAATTATTGGAAGTTGTACGAAAACAAAAGGTCAATATTTTATGTAGTTAGTTGCCAAGTAAAACTAAATTATATTAATTTAATCAAAATATCTTTTGAATTTCCAAGTCATTTTACAACTTTTTAGCACCGCTCATTTTTGGAATTTGTAAGTTGAAAAATTCAACATGCCTTAATGGGATAGGGATCCAATGTTGCAGTTGGTGTGGTTTAAATGTTAAACAGTTTTCAGAATGTTGTTTCATTGAGGCACCATGCAAACCTATGATTGTTCTCTCTTATTACTGTGTGCTTTCCCCCTCAGGCAACAAGTGTAGTTGGACCACCCCAAGCCACATTGGAAACCAACATGTCCAGTATATTGGGCAATGGCACTTTCTCCTCTTCTGCTTCTCACTTAGCACCAGAGAGTGAAAATCAGCAGCTGCAGCCAAAGGTATATACTCCAGAGGCAATGCCCTCCCTCCAGGCACAGGACCTTGCCCAGCCTGGCAGCTTCCCTGCAGGTTCTGGTCCAAATCAGCTGCAAAACAGTGACACCTTGTTGCAGCAGGCATCCCAGTTCCCCACCAGGGAGTCCCAGCCGAGAGAGGTGTTGCAGCCAGAGAGTGCAGTCATGACTTTGTCTCAGTTGACAGAGGCGTCCCAGCAGCAGTCACCACTCCAGGAATCGGCACAAGTGTTGCAGCAGCAGATGTCGTCAAACCTTTTCTCATCGGCCAGCAGTGTGAGTCAGCTGCAGAACACAATTCAACAACTGCAAGCAGGGAACTTTCAGTCTAGCACTGCCAGCAGCAACCATGGAAGTGTAGATTTGGTCCAGCAGGTCCTGGAAGCCCAGCAGCAGCTGTCGTCTGTCTTGTTCTCTGGGTCTGACAATGAGGATGTTCAAGAGCAAATCAATGTAGAGATTTTTCAGCAGGTTAGCCAGATCCAAAATGGAGTCAGCCAAGGGATGTTTTCCGCCTCTGACACTGTCCATTCAAGGGCTGAGGACCTTCTCTCTGGGAGAAGTGAGAATGTCCATCCACAATCTGAAAGTTCTTTGTCCAGCCAGCAGCAGCAGCAGCAGCAGCAGCAGCAAGCAATGGAGACTTCTGCAGCTATGGTGATTGAGATTCAGCAAGGCCTCTGCCAGGCAGCAAGTCAGATGCAGTCTGACATGTTCTCAACCTCCTCTTCGGGAAATAGAAACATCCAGCAGTCCCCAGTGTACCAACAAACTTCTCACCTGATGGGTGCACTGACAACAAATGAAGACATACAGATGCAGTGTGAGCTATTCTCACCCGCCAGTGTTTCTGGTAATGAAGCTGGTACTCCATCGCAGCAGCAGCAGCAGCAGCAGCAGCAGCAGCAGCAGCAGCAGGTGGTGCCTGCCAACGGCCCTTCCATGTTTCAGTCTTCTGGCTCTGCCGAAGGTGAAGAAGCTCCAGGTCAGACCAAACAGATGCAGAGCAATGTATTTCAAGCTATGGTTCAAATGCAGCACAGCGGGGAGAATCAGGCGCAGGTCAGCCTCTTCTCCTCCTCAGAAAGCATGATGGCCGTTCAGGACAACGGAACACAGCAGCAACAGCAGCAAACTGGGAGCCTCTTTCAGCAGAGTGGGGAGTTGATGTCTCTCCAGTCTGGAAGCTTCTTGCAGCAGGCTTCCCATTCACAGGCTCAGCTTTTTCACTCACAGAGCCCTATTGGGGATGCTCAGAACATCTCGCAGGAGACCCAAAGTGCTCTCTTCCACAGCCAGAGCTCTGCCTCTTCCTCAGAGCAGCTGCAGCCTCCAATGTTCCACTCCCAGAGTCCCATGGGTGTGGTTCAGGACCAGCAGGCAAGCAACCTATTCCTTCCCCAGAGCTCAGTTGCACAGGAGGAACAGATGCCCTTCTTTGCCACACAGAATTCCATTTCTCCACTGCAGACATCTGCCAATGCTGAGCAGCAGTCGACATTCCAGCAGCAGCAGGCTCAGCTCTCACACCTCCAGAGCCCTATGCTTGCCCAAGAGCAGTCCCAGCAACAGCAGCAGAGCATGTTCCAATCACAGGTGCCCCAAAACCAGCAAGGAGCCATGTTCCAACCACAGCATTCTATGGTGGCTCTTCAGAACAGCACACCCTCCCAAGAGCAGCAGCAGCAGCAGCAGAATTTGAGGTTCAGCAATCAGAATTCCATGGGCCCTATGACATCCCAGAAGCAGAACATGATGTACAACCCAAACCCTAACCCAATGGCCAGCCAGGAGCAGCAGCAGCAACAACAACAACAACAACAACAAAGCCAGTCTCTCTTCCACCCACAAAGCAGCATGGCACCAATGAATCAGGATCAGCAACCCATGCAGTTTCAGAACCAGAGCCCAGGCTCTAATCAAGCTGAGTCACAGCAGCAGCCTGCCTTATTCCACAACTCACCCCAGATCCAGCTAGTCCAAGGATCCTCCAGCTCTCAGGAGCAACCTGTCACCCTCTTCATATCATCAACTTCCATGTCTGCCTTGCAAAACAGCATGAACCAGCAAGAGTTGCAGCAGCCCTCCCTCTACTCTTCACCAAACAATATGGCTGGCATCCAGGGAGCTTCTTCACCCCCGCAGCAGCAGCAGCAGCAGCAGGCTGCTTTGTTCCATAACACACCTGGAAGTGGTTCCATGAACCAACTGCAGAATTCCTCTGCTTCATCTCGGCAGACCTCTGGAATATTCCTGTTTGGCATCCAAGATAGTAAGTACAGAGTATCCAGAACTGTCATTGGCTAAATTTTAGTGTTTTCTTCCCTTTGTGAAGCTTGTGTTGGAGGCCACATCTGTGCAGCTGTGAAAAACTATCTAAAATTGTGTTGAATTATGACTTTCTTTGTAAAGCCCATATAATATGGGAACACACTACAGTGTTAACAGCAATTTTGACATAGACTGCTTACAGTCTAAAGCAAGGATGGGGAACTTGTGGTTCTCCAGATGGAGTTGGACTCCAACTCCCTCCATCAGGCCCAGCCAGTATAAAAGTCAGTGGTCAGTCCATTCTAAGTGTATAAATGTGTACAAAAGCATCCAAATTCAGTTTGTTCACTCAGTGGCATTTATGTAGCATTTTCCCAGAAGTAGAGATTCTGTAACTGAGGCAGAGCTGCTGTAAACCTATCTGCATGCTTTCAGAGCATAGCACAGCACAGCACATAATATGGTGGGGAAGAGCTCTCTAGCTATGCAGTAGATTTTATATATAGACAAAGAAGAATGAGCCAAAGGGCCTGTTAACTTCGTATGAGATGCTTTGTGCATCTGTCAGTGTCTGACTTCTTTCTACTGGTTTCTTGGGATACCAGCACCCTGATCCTAAATGCCTTAGGGGAAAATGCTCTGTGGGGACACTCTAGATGTTTATGAGGCCAGTACAATGTGAAATGCAATAGGCTTCCTTTCACTGCTCAATAAATTTGCATGCTGCTCTGAATGAATCTTGTCTTTCTCAACAGACTGTGGCCAGCTCTTAACATCTGGACCCACTTCAATGTCAGATCAGATGATCACAATAAGCCAGCCACAGGGTGAAGCACAGTCATCAGTCACAACTCTGCTATCCCAGCAGATGTCTGAAAGCCCCCAGCTGTCTTCTGCTATGACCACCAATCAGAATATGAAGAAGATTGATGACCTGCTAGTGTCTCTACAAAACCAGGGGAACAACAACATGGCTGGCTCCTTCTAACTATCCAGGTGAGTTGGAGATGGGAGCCACAGACTGTAGCCAAGCCAGCATGTTCTCTTCTTATTTCTTGCAGCTGATAAAAGTCTGTCTTTTCTGCTGCTTCCCCAGAATGATAATAAAATTAGTGCCTGTCTTGAGAGTAAATAGAACTTCACAGCCCTCATTCTCCTGGCCCTTAGGACACTTGCAATGGCCTCACTGAACTTGATTACCATGGCTCAGAAATCCCAGGGTGGATATGGGGTTGTTTGCCTTGACTTCAGCTCAAGGCTGAAATATGCAGTTCCAAGGCAGCATGGTCAGCTGTGTTTACTCCACACAGAAATAAAGCATTATTTTTCTGGCCTGAATAAACTATACAAAGGAAACAGGGGCTTTTACATAATCCTTTTTCTACTAGCAGTGATTGGAATCCTTGCTCTGCCTCTTGAGACATAAAAGTGTCATCCACTTGTCTGCAACAATGCTTTCAGCCATTAGCGCTCTAGGAGCTTGCTTTACAAAAGCATTAAATCTTATTATTTTAGGATGTTAAATCCTACCAAGTTCTGTGCTGCTGGTGCAGTTACAAGAGAGAGCTCAGCAACATATGGCCCTCCCCAAGCCATAATGCTAGGAGGGGCTCTCTCACACTCCAACTCCATAGTATACATCCCCTCTTCAAGTCCCAATCAGATTTCACTGATGGGTGGCAGTAATATTACATTCAAAGAAGCCATCATTGGTAACTTCAGCATAGAGGGAAATAACCAGCTGTTGGATGGTGTTTAATTAGAGTGCTTTAGGGGGGAAGAATGAGGCTCTTACTACGCTTAACTTTTGTCTTTGTGTGTTCTTTTAGCTTGTAACTTCAGAAATCCTGTAATGGACAAGCAGATTTGCAAGACTTTTGTTCTTGTGACTCTGGAATTTAGGATGTTTGGAGTTAAATTTCCTGTGTCAAAGTGCGGCCTTGGACCCAAGGGGAAATGTAGCCTTCACCATCACTTTGGAAGAGTACCTATGCTAAGCCTGATGAGAAACTGCTGCTGAGTGAGAGCATCAGAGAGAGACTTCTTGAAGCTGGAAGAGGCGAAAGAGGCTCTACTTTGGACAGTTGTCCCCATCTCTAGTCCAGCTGTGGGGATGCAGAGTGCAGCTGCTCATTTATCATTGCAGCTTGGCACTGAAAGAACCCGAGACTGTGTCTGCTCCTCTCTTTCAGCTCTTCTTCACAGCTCTTGGAACAGGCTGCAAAGCACACAGGGATATGTGTCCTAAAATAACTGAGATATACAGATGGTTGATTCACACATTTGTGCTCATCACTTGAAGACTCAATCACTTGATTTGCAGGTGTAAATGGTTTCCAGTGAAAAATGTTGCTTGGGGGAGGTGAAGGTGATTCAAGTGTTCAGTCCTCAATTGTGCATTTCACTCATGCCAGTCATTGCTTAATGGTGCAGTTACCAAGTGTTGAACATACTAGTGTGAATTAGTGACTCTTTGTTAAATGGAAGCTGCTGTCAGCTTCATAGCAGTATGGAGAAAGCTGTGAATTAGCACCTAGGAAGGTGGCATATACTGGCAGAGAGTCTCCTAAAGCCACGAGGGGCGGGGAGTGGGTGATATCCAAGAATGTGACTACAGCTTCCTGGGAGGCTGGAAGATTGGCTGCTCAAACAGGGACTTCTCTGAGCCTCTGGTGCTCTGCCCATCTCCCCTTTCACAAGGGGCCAGTTTGCTATGCTGAGCAATAGACCCCCTCTTGATTCCTGCCTTGATAGGCCATAAGCTGAATTTTGTTCCTCTTAATCCCTTTTCTGTCTCTTTCCTCTTGTGTGAAATATGCTGCCAACTGTACAAATCTGAATTAGGTTTCTTGGAGACCAGAAGGTCCATTGTAGTGGGGCTGGAATGATCAAGCTGGTTGTTACCTCCTTGGTCTGTAGAGGAGGGGTGAGAGAATATTTTTGTGCGTGCTGGTTTCTGCTCCTCCACCCCTATTCTAATTGGTGCAGGTTTGAAGTCTTAAATTTAAACTCACATGGGGGGGGGGATTTGGCAGCTTCCCCTCGGGGCTTGAAAGGGTGCCTCTGTATACCAGTTGCTGAGAATTGCAGGTGGGCAGAGTACTATTGCACCTAGGTCCTGCTTGTGGACTAGGTATCTGGTTGGCCACTGTAAGAACATGATGCTGGACTAGATGGGCCATTGAACTGATCCAGTAGGCTTTACTTATGTTCTTACATAGCTCCTTTAGCTCATACGAGACAAGTAACGTCACTCTTTCAAAATGCAAATGCTGGTGATGAATTTGCATCCATTTTGGCTTAAATGGCAGATGCTCTTGTGTGCTGTCAGCACCAAGGGGCAAACTCAATTTCAGGTGCTCTCCAGGGATAGCTACAGTTTCCCTCTTCTGGATTTTTATTTCCCTCTCCTCCTCTCCTGCACATCAAATGCTGTGTGTGGTGTCTGTCACCCAACAGCTGTCGTGTGTGACTCTTGTTGGCATTGGGGAGTTGTGTTTTTTAGTAAGCATTGGTGTTCATTTTTGTTACTTTTGTGTAGAGAAGAATTTAGCTTGTACCTGGTTTTTTAGGCTACCCCTTGTGTGTTTTTTTCTAACTTGTGCTCCACCTTGAGCTATGTAGAGTTGTGCTTGTTTTTTGTTATTGTTGTTGTCCTGTTAAATGCCAGTCCGTCTCTGATGTTTGCAGTCAGTGATTCGTTCTGTTTGTCTGTCTCTCTTTGAGAGGCTTGAGTTATGTTTTCAGTAGTACAGGCTATTTTGCCGATATGAAGAGAACTTTTCAGAAAGAGACCTGCTCTAGGTCATTTAATTTTGAATACAGTTTTCAATCGTTCAGGTTTTGGATGGTTTATATCTAATGTGTGTTTCATTTTTTTGGAAAGCTCTATTTTGTATTTAGAAAATGATAAACTATTTTGCTATTTGTACTGAGTGAGTACATTGGCATAAATAATATATATATATAAATATATATATACATATATTCACACACATATATTCTTTTTGCCACAGATTTTTGTGGTAAATGTGTGAGTTTTGTTGTCTGTTTTCCCACAACATGGCATCTAGGAACCAGGGGAAGGGGGGTTGTTGTTAAGTCTTCACAAAGTATTTGAGTACTTTTTGCAGCAGGTGTGATTGGTTCATCTCTGGCCGTTCATATAATCAGGCAGGCTCTGTGCTGATTGGCTGTGAGGGCAGCTTCACTGCGGAGGTGACATATGTGTATCTTCCTTTGCATGGGAGTCCCTTGACATGAGCCATTCAGCTTTTCACTCATGGTTAATGTCTAATATTTTATTGCTAGCTTTTTAATTTATAACAACACTACAAATTCACAATTGGAACCTGCTTTCCTCATTTCATGATGTCTGTAGCTGCATTGAGCTTGCTTCTCTTACAATGTTATGTTTCTTTTATTTGCTGAAAGAGTATTGAGGATGGGAAGTAGCAGCCTTGTGCCTAACTATGAATGAGGAGGCAGAAAGGGATGTACCAAGCCAGCGGCTTTTGCTTTCACTTCTGGGGATCCTGCAGTTGGGCCTGGGACTGCCTGTGTCTTCTGGAAGAGGCACTTAGTCCCAGGCCATGGCAGGAGCTTTATGGGAAGAAGTGTGTGAAGAGGGTTGAGTAGGAGCAGGTTGACTTGTACGCTGCTGTGTCTTGTTCACTTCGGTGGCATCAGGACTGTCCTCGGGGGACAGTGCTAAGTCACCAGGGACCAATCCTCTATTGAACCAAGTTTCCTGCTCAGAGCTGCCTCTTGTCACTTCTCCCCACATTACTCCAGCCATACAACGCAGGCATCTGCGTTCTGTGTGTTAAAAGGGCTCCTCCTGCTGCTCTGTTCAAAACGGTGATGTACATGGGTTTTTGGGTTGGTTTATTTCTATTTTTTCTTGGTCCATTTTAGGTCAATATTTAAATGTGCAACATTTTTAACATGATTTGGTTACAAAAAAGTATGTATTTGGAACAAAGGTCTGCTCAGTGGCTGGCTGGTGCTGCATCTTTCCTACACCCTTTTTGTTTGTTTTGCGGGGCCAGTGGTAGCAGAGCCTACAAAAGGTATTCTAGAGAGTTTCATGGAGATGGAACCTCGGCAGCCTTGCAAGGTGCATCTTGTTTCGTGTTCTTGATCCCCACATGGCATTTGGAGCTCATGTTGTCCCCATTCATTTTCCCCCTCTGCATCAGTCCACAAGAATTCAACTGAGCCTTTCCACCACAAAGGGCTTCAAACTACAGGAAGCAATCATTTTTATGTACAACTCCCTCCTCACTCTGGATAAAGCCACATTGGGAATCAGATTTTGTAGAACTGTAAAAGCCCTTGTGGTTTCAGGTCCCTCCCTGCATATTAATGGTCAAGAGAGCTGTCCTTTCAGGCATCCCTGACTTGCTTTCCATCCTCCTCTTGTGCACCACTCCAAACATGCCTAGGAAAGTGTTTGTATCTTATCCTGAGTAATCCTCTAGCACACTGCATCGGAGCAGAGCCTCAAAGGCCAGGAAGTACCTCCTTTGGTCTTGCCCACCCTGGCAATGAGCAACTTGGTCATAGCCACGTCCCATTTGAAAAGGTTGAAAGGACTAAGTATATTTAGGCTGCACAAGAAACAATGAAGAGGAGATTTGATATCCATCCCTAAGTATTTGACAGGCTGTCACTCTTGATCATGGGAGCAAACATTTTGTTGTTGTTTTCTCCAGGGCTTCAGTGTTAACCAATAGGTCCATTTTGCAAGAAAAAGGATTTAAACTAAATATTAGGAAGAACATCTTGACAGTCCAGGCTGCTTGTGACTGCTTCAGAAAATGGTGGTCTCTTGTTTGAGCTCATAGCAGAGGATTTCCTGCATTGGAATAACTTTTGAGTGTAACCCTGACCTCTGCACCAGACATGGCCCATATGGATGCTGCTGCTGCCACCACTGCAGTTTTCTTTCAGTCCCTGCCACCACTGCCACTTTGATCCTTAAGCCCTTAGGTAGCTTGGCTGTCATCTGGGGTCCATTGTTTCCTCTTTTCAGCAGCTTTTGTATTGGGGCTCTGGCCCATGGAGTCCAACTTATTTGGAATGAAGTCCCATTTGGACAGGGCAAGGTTTTGTTCTGAACAGTTTGGGCTTGGACCTGCTGAGACCAAGAATCTTGTTGCACCCCTCTGTCCCAACAGCAATTTGCGTGCAACTAATGAAGGTTTTCTCCCAGAGCTCGGCCTGTTAATATTGCTGCAGTCCTAACACACTCCCTCCCCCTCCCCTTTCTTGCCATGCTCGCTTAGAACAGCACTCAAGACCAGCCAGCCACCAAGCAGCCTTTTCCAATATCCTGCAATGTGAATGTAGCCTCAGATGGCCCCTTGTGCATTTTGTGTCCCTGGCTTGTGTAGGTGGGTTTCTCAGAGCACTGATAATGGTTTTGTTTATTCTATTGGAGGGGGTGGGGGGGACTCATTTGCATTTGTTTTTAGCTATCCTGTGATAACTTGTTGAATATTAAGAGAGAGATATTTTGCTTCTATTGGGACATTTGTATACTTGCAACTATATTTCTGTACACAGCTGCAGTCAAGAATAAAACTTTGAAAGTTTTCATTTTGCAGTGTATTGCTACTGTGCTCCATTCTTTTCAGTATCTTGGAGTCATCGGGTCCTGAAGTGCAAGGCTAGTGTGTTGTCTGCTGAGCCCTGCACACACTGGCTAGAAGTTTCCTAATGATAGCTCAGTTGGTTAGGGCATGATGCTGGTAACACCAAGGTTGCACGTTTGATCCCCATATGAGGCAGCTGCATATTCCAGCATTGCAGGGGGGTTGGACTAGATGATCCTCAGGGTCCCTTCCAACCCTACAATTCTATACATCCCTTTTTGCTCTATGGCCGATAAGCAAGCCACCACCAGCGTATATGGAGCAGGTGGAGAGGGGTGTCCCTTCACTGGACTGATGGGAAGGTAGAACCTTCTTTGTGTAAATACCTCCTTTGCAGAACCCACCATGTCTGCGCTGGCTTGTCCCATATTACTGTGTATGGTAGAGCAGCAGCCTTAGGCTTCTCCCTTCACCACATCTCATGGAGACACAAACAGGCACCCCTCCCCTCTGAGCAGTGCTGTCATGCGAGAATCCAACAGGTGTAATAGGTTCAAACTGTATAAATGCCTAGCACAAAATGTGGCCCTTGACTCAATAGACAGCTGCAGAAGGGTTTAAAAAAGTATTTTATTCTAAATTTCTCTGCTGGCGCAAGAGAGACTTGTATAAATCTACATGACATTCCAACAAACCTGACTAATAGAGGCAACACCTGGCTTTGTTGTTAGTACATGTGAAAGTTATTACCAAAGTACAAAAATCTCAAGAAGTATTAATCCCTACTACCAGCAAGTAAACTAAGAGGATTTAAAGCAACCCTTCACCTTCCCCACCAGTTAATTACACTTTTCCCCACCCACCCCCACCCCCTGGAGCACCATTTATTGCCAGGGAACTCTACCCCTGCCTTCCTGTGCTGTGGCCGATTCCAGCTGGAGAAGGTGGGAGCCCAGTTGTCTTCACCACTCTTCCCAGCTGCCCTCTTTTCAGCTGCATCTGTGGCTTGTTTTGTCTTCAGACAGATTGCCACTGCACCTCTCCTCTGGCAGCTCAAGTCTGGTGCAAGTGGTATTGACTGCCAAGTAGCTTGTTTTATCCATTGTGGATTGGTTGTTGCTGATGAAGTAAAGGCAATGTACTCCACCCACCCCCACTACCTTGAGGCCACTATGACAAGAAATGGAAGAGCTGACAAAAAAGCAGCCACGTAGATCCATAGAGTTCTATATAAGTACATTCTACTCTGTGTAGATGCATTGAAATTAGTGTGCCTAAGTTAGATACGCCTTTTACTTTCAATGGGTCTGCTCCAAGTAGCACTAACATTGGATACATCCTATGATGCTCTCCAGGCATATGCACTTGGAGAAGTGCAAGACCCAAGCTCTAAGTACTTTGCTCTGGGGTTGGACCATCCTGCCAACTCTTCTGTTGCTCAAGGCAGTATGGTGGTACTCTTTGCTGAGGTGGGGACTGCAAAGAGGAATGTGAAAGGCTGGTGGTTGCCCACCTGTGGATTATAGGCTAGGATCTCAATGCTGCAAAAAGCAGAATACTAATAATGCAGGCTCCATTGTGGAGTATATGCCTTGCATTACATACACAAGGTAAGAACTAACTGTTTTTAATGGTAGAGTGCCCAACCAGTTTTCCCATCTGGTGTGCTCCCAGGTAGTTTGGGTTTCAACTCCCATCATCCTTGTTGGGCTGATGGGACTGGAATCAAACACAGCAGAAGGGCGCCGGTTTGGGGAAGGTCTGCCCTACAGGGACCCTATGAACCCAGAGAAAGTGAAAGTAGGAAACTTTTACTGCTGGCATTACTACAGAAAGGCCTTTTTTTTGTCCCAATTTACCAACAGAATTTGCTATTTCTGCTGGGCTTTGACTTGATTATCAGGCAGGAGTGGCTTTCCCAGATGCTGGCCAGTTGTCAGCCCATATTTTTTATCTTCTTGCTGTTCCTGGACCTCTTTCTTCAGAAGAAAGCCCCCAGCAAAGCTCAAATCAAAGTTGTTGCTTGGGGCAAAGCTGAGGGGTGTCTCCTCCCAGATAGTGGCCAATCTCTTCTTCCACATCTCCAGGATTTGGGAGCGGGCCTCTGGTGGTGTATGGCCAATACTGAAAGCGATCTGGGGTGCCAAGACTTGGAAACCACAGAAATGGAGAGTGCCACTCTGGGGAGTAGGAAGAAAGAACATTTGCAAATCAAATACATATTCAAATAGTGCAGGAGGAATGTAATTAGAACAAGTTCAGGACCAACAAAGAGATCTATAATGACATTTCCAGTACAGTATGTGTTTTTGTTACCATACTAAATGTCTATGACATTTTTACTCATTTTAAAAACCTAAAATTTGTCTACAACTTTCCACACAAGGGATGTGGGCTTTCTGCTAGGATTCAGTAAACTACAGCTCTTGAAAAAACAGTCATCTCGCCAATTGGTTGGAATGCAGGATTGTAAACCTCTGGATTACACAAAGGTTCTCAAACCAGACAAGTACAGGAACCTGTAAGAATTCTGTGTAAGGCAGAAGTTTGCACCATCTACTTAAGTATTACACCTTTTAATACTAATTTTAAAACTCTCTTAGAAATAGCTATGGGTTTGACACTAAATGTTGCCTTGTTACCTGTATTGGCCAAAGAAGGATGTTGATGTCCCCATTGATGCCTCCAGGGGTGTACATGGAGCCCATCCCACCAGTGGTGAAGGAAAGTAGAGTCTTCTTATTCTGTAAGTAACCAAATATGAGTTATGTTTTACACAGCAGCTGAGACACTGTCATGCAGAGAGCAACTAGTGAACAAGGGTCATTTTGCAGAGTATTGTGAAAGCCCAGCTGATCATCATCTTGCCACAATATGGAGGAAAGGAACTGCACCTTCTCTGTCCCACAGAACACCCTTCTCTAAAATACCAAGAGGCAGGGTCATTGTCAGAATCCTCTGTCTTTTCCCACTACCACCAGAGTCTGCCATATTGTTTCATGCAGAGCACCAAAGAGGCTGACTGCAGGGCTCAAATGCACAACAGACAGGCTGCAGCTACTGGCCAGTTGGAGCTGAACATGGGAGAGAATGAAAGGTGGTGGCGGCTACAGCAGCAGCAAGACTTCACTCCCACCAAATCCCCACTGCATACCTACCTTGAAGGGTCCCTGGTCATACATGGCACTGTAGGAGTAGGCAAATCCACCAGTGAGGACACGCTCATACCACCCTTTCAAGATGGCTGGGACACCAAACCACTGGAGAGGGAACTGCAACAGAAGCAGAGCCACAGGCTAAGGGTTGAGGCCCTTGTTGCACATTCATTTCATGGTACTTTAGAGTCCAGGTACCATTCCCCACAGCTATGCCCTTAGAACCACTAGCTCCAGAACTTTGTTCCAATGGCAAGCTCCAGCAGGGGGTTAGAAGCATATCGTTTCCCCCCTGTGAAGTACAGGCCCTGTGTGGACAATTTCCATGTTTGCCAGACTCCAATTTTTAAAGCCTGAGCTGCAAGTTGCTCCCACCCTCTTTACTGAATTAGGATTTACTAATTTTGCCTCTCCAGAGTTCATTGGCCAACAAGATTCATGGCCAAAATCCACACTCAGGTCAAACACTACAAGCCTAAGGCAAGGCAAGGCTTATGGTGCAGGTGAAAAATCACACCCCCCCTTTAAATCCCCTCCCAGGAAGCCGATGCCCATCTATGATAGTTGGAGAAGGGCTGTAGAAGGGGTGGGGGAGACTCATGCCTGAAAACCTCGAGAAACAGTTCACTTAAACAACCCTGGGCTTGATGGACCAGGTGGTCTGACTCCTTAGAAGGCAGCGTCCTATGATCTGGGAACCACCTGGAAGATGACAAGATCGGCAGCGTCCAGCTTCTTTTGCTCCTCTACGATGTCCCTGCTCAGGCGGCCTTCTTTCCATGCCAGCCCCGTTTCGGCCGGGTAGCTGAAGTGCTGCGAGTCTTTCGGCTTGCCTGAGGGAGGGGGAGAGGGGGAAGGGTGGGTCCAGGCACGCAGGCGAGGCGGAGCCTCTGGGGGCTCCGGGAAAGGAACGGCAAAAGGTCCCGGGTACTCGCCCCGACGACAGTTCCTCCAGGCAGGGGGGCTGTGGGAAAGCGCCCCCTACCAGCCGGCCTGAAACCCAGCCGAGCTGGCGCCGCCGCCAATCTGTGCAGACACACCTAGCGGAGCGAGAGGGACCCAGAGACCTATGTACCGGTGACGTCGTCCCGGGAGAGGACCGGGTTGAAGCGCATGGCGTAGAGATCCGAGACGGTCACCTTCCAGCCACTCTTCTGCAGCGCCTCGACAGCCGCCTCCTTCATGGCATAGTTGAAGGATGTCCGCTCCGGGTGGGCCAGCACGATCAGCGCCTGCCGAGCTGTAAGGAGAGCCGGTACATAGTTGCTGCCGGCGCTGCCGCAGGGCCTCGGGAACCCGAGGGGAGACGCTCTCGAGGCGGGAAAGGACTCCTGCAGGGGGAGCCTGTGCCTTGGAGACTCGACTCGACCGATCCCACCCACCCCCGTCCTGCCTCCCTTTTCGACCTGCTCGCTTGGCTCCGCGGGGCAGCCTGATGCGCACTTTAGGGCCCACCAGAGTAAGGCTGGGCCGAGGAGACGAGTTACTTACCAGCCATGGTGATGCAAGTCGGGCAGCAGTTGAACTAAGCCGTCGGCGCCGCGGGTCTTATAAGAGGCGGAGGAGGCGGCGCGGATTTGCTGAGTCACTGGGGCGGGGAAACCACACTCCGGCCAGACCCAGCATGCTGCCTCTTGGTGCCCCGAGGGGAAGGCCTCGCCCCGAGGGAGACTGCCTCTGTATCGCGAAACTCATGACCAGGAGCCATCGAGAGCCCATTCACTTCTCCCTTAATTTGGCAGCTCTCTATCTAAAGACACGCCCCCCGGCCCAGCATCCCGCTTTCTCCCAGTGACCAACCATCAGATGTCCGAAAACGAAGCGCACAAGGAAGACGCAAAGCCTGCTGTCATCTCTGCCATTGGCATTCAGAGATAGACGCTGAAGGGTCCATTTAGCTGTCATGCTGTTACGAGCAAGCGTCCACTCGTAGCCCTCAAAGGGGAGACTGGTGACAATGCTTAATAGCTACGTTTCCAACATGGGTGTAGCCAGAGTTGGGGGGGGGGCAGGACCGACATGATTGGTCAGTTAGATAAGTATTTCTATTGTTTTACTTGATCTAGGGGAGGGCAGCTGCCCCCCCTTGGCTACACACCATGGTTTCCAACGTGAAATGTGCCTTTTTCATTGATGCAGTCCCAGCTTGTGGCTCTATCCAAGGGAAAACCCCAGACAGAATTTATCTCACTGGAAAGCAGATAAAAGGGTACCAGAGTGTGCCATGCTGCTTCACCTGCCCATTTGCTGGCAGAAAGCAGAGAAAAATTGACGATAGGAAGCCTTCTGCAAAGTGAACCTGGAACACCTGACATTGTGCAAATGAAATACATGAGCCCAGCCTTGTACTCTGCCTTTCCTTAATTCTGCATGACTCCCGACCCCTGCTGCAAATGAAGACACAAGCCCCAGCCCTGCCTCAGCTGCCTTTTCTGGGAAACATACATTGAAAAGGTGGAGAAATTGCCCTTCTAGCCCTTCTAGCATCTCTTAATAAGAGTCATTGAAGTGTTTGCTTGGTCCAGGATGGGGCAAAGGTGAGTACCAGGGTAGATGCTTTAGAAGGCGTGTGCAGATGGCAGCTTTGGGGAAGGATCAGTGCTTGCCAATGACTCCTCCCATTCTGGATCTCTTACTGTATTTGCAGATCTGTGCGGCACAATTTAACCCCCTCCCCTGCAAAAAATAGAAAAAAAAAAGCACCTTGCTAGTTGAAGATACCCATGTTGGTTCAGTGCTGAAGTGTTAAGCCAAGCTGCTAGAAAGATGCAGTTTGAACTTGTCTTTGGTGATGAAATTACAGAATGTGAATTTTACGAGAATCACCCAGAGGCTTCTAGCTAGGCATTCTTGCTGGTGGCTTTTGACATCTCAGCAGCCCTTCCCTTGCCCACAGCATCTTGGGGAGGGACTTTTAGCTCTTTTTTTGAAATGAGCAGAATCCCTCAATTATTGAATGAAGGCTATCCCTATTAAATAATTCATGCCCTAAGTTAGTGGTACATACAGTACAGGAATGAATGTAAAAAATCCTTCATTAGTGCAAATACTTAAGTAAGTCTAGAAATGGGCATTCATTCTGGAGGATAAGGCATTTTCATTCAATGAAAATTGAACTGTAGACAATGCAAAAACCCATTTAAATACTAGTTGTGAAAATAGTTGCTGTTAATCCTCTTCAGAGGTACCAAATAGCCTAGTCAGTTAGTGTTTGAATCTGTACCGTTTGGGACTTCTGATGATGTGCAGCTATTCTTATATACAAAGTCAGACCATTGGTCCTTCAAGCCTAGCAGTATTTACTCTGCAGGGCAGAAGGACAAAAGATGAGCCTGCTGGATCAGGTCAGTGAGCCATTTAGTCCCACATCCTGTTCTCATAGTGCCCAACCAGATGCCTGCAAGCTGGACATGAGTGCAACAAGCACTCTCCCCACTTGTGATTCCCAGCAACTGGTTTTCAGAGGCATGATAGTTCAGGTACAACATAGCCATTGAAAGCCTTCTCCTCCACGAATTTGTCTAATCCTTATTTAATGCTATCCAAGTTGGTGGCTATCATTGCGTCTTGTGAAAGCTAATTCCATAGTTTAACAATGTGCTGTGTGGAGAAGTCTTTTCCTTTGTCTGTCCTAAAACGACAGTCAGGGCATGTATCCACAGCAGTGAGCAGAGGAGAAATGACTGCTGGGAGGGGCACAGAGAGAAGAAATGCCATGGTGCCTCTGTAGTACCACAACCAGACATCTTAATCTGCCCCTGCTGCAACAAAACATGTTTCTTCCGCATTGGTCTCTACACCCAAAGTGCTGTAACTCTCCCGCAGTTTGATTTTACCCAAAGGGCCCTTTCCCATTGTCTCCCAAGACAGACGATGCCAACAACTTATTCCCGCCACCCATCCACTGCATCATTCATCAAGCTCTTTGTACAGTTCAGATTACTGCTTGGATCTTTGGAGGGAGAAATTACCAAATGAAAAAATGGGAGCATGTGAAATAGTAAGCACATGAAAGAATTAGATCTTGCTCTTGCTGCCACATTGGGGAGAAGGCTAGGCAAATACACAAAGCCTTACCAGCTCAGGCTCCTATCAAGGGACTACTGGACTGCTGGCATTGACAACAGGCAAATGGTATCCAAAGCAATCAGAGAGAACTAGGACTCTTTAAGGGGGTCCCCAGGGCCCTAGATGTTGCTGTAGTCCTTAGTCCAGTCATAAACAAAGGAGAACAAACATGCTAATTAAACTCCAAGCAGGCCAAGAGCTTTGCTAAGAGGTATCTCTGTGCTCGACGTGGCACTTGGGTCCTCACAAACACATTGAATCAGTTTCCTGTGAGGCTATTGGTGTTCCCCAACAGCCTCTGGGTGCCACTACAAAGAATCCTGTGGACAGTATTTGGAAGTAGTAAAATGATTTCAGGCTGTACCAAACTAGCTTCTGTTGCTGACCATGGCTATCTTCTATATCAGTACTGTAATGGGATGGATCCAGAGGCAGCAATGTCACATGAATTTTGGGCAATGGTCATTTCTCTGAATGCTCTGCTCTGTGGCAAGATCACACACTTCCTGGGAGTATTTTCAATACATATGGGAATTCATATTAATTAATTAGTAGAATACAATTCCAATAGGAAGCAGCAGTGTCTGCTTTTGGCGAAAGGTATATGGGAACAGGTAAAAGAGAAAGGTACAAGTCACCAAACTTTGCTAAAAGTGTGTGTGTGTGTGTGTGTGTGTGTAAGCCACTCCTGTTTATTAAGTCCTAGCCACCAAGGGCAGGTCTTTGGTGTTTGCACGGCAGATTCAGAACAAAGCAAGCAGGCTAGGCGTGCCTATGAAGTTGGCAACTGCCTCCCTAGAAGATGGCAAAGAATGTTTTTGACAGCCCTTTCATTCAAGCTCTAAATGCCCAGATTAACTTTGTGTGGTGCCAGGGTGGGGCACTGTTAGCGACTTAACTAGAGCTATGCAAGGACTGGGCAGGGCCCTTTGTTTGCACTTGAAATCTATCTAACCAAATTTCATTTACTAGTCAGTTTTGCTCCCAGGTATATAGTGGGCCTTTGTTGCATGTTGGGGCATAGTTAGGAATGGAACAGGGGCCAGTCTGCAGCAAACTGGCTGTTAACCTTTCCTCTACAAGGAAAAGGCTTGTTAAGTGCAAGGAGGATTTGCTGTAGCCCAAGGCAGGAAGCAGTGGAAAATGTGACACAACTTGTCTTGCAAGAGGACCCACCAGAGGGCTGGGGGAGAACACCTGCGGCTCTCTCTGTGAGTCTGTGAGTAGGACGTGGCCTTATGGAGTTGCCACCAGCTCATTGCCAGGCATTTTTGCAGTTTTTTGTGACATTCCTGCAGTTGTCCTTCTCATGGCTCTTTAACCCCTTTTCACAAAAGAGAAAAGATTTTAGGCAACCTATTGTCATATGTTTTGACAATAGTGGAAGTGATCTTTTGAGTTAAACAGAGGCCTATTCCCCAGCATAGGTATTTAGACCAAAAATTAAACAGGCTTTTACAGGTTCCTACTCTTATTAGCCCACATGGATGTGTGTTTTGGGGTTAATCAGCTATTGGGCCGTAAACTTTTCTGTTTTTGCTTTGAACAGCCACTTCTGAGGAAGAGCTTTGTGGAACTCAAAAGTTTGCGGCCAGCAATGTGATAGAAGACAGTCAAAGAGCAGTGCTTCCTCTCTAGCCATCCCAACCAGCTCACTGTATGGCTGAAGAAAAAGGTAGAAAAAGACCAAGGCTTGTGCTCTTGACTACTACAAGGGAAAGGCCACCTTCCGCTCATGGGAGAAAAGGGGTCTAGTTGCCAGGAAAGGGACAAGCTAAACCACAAGGAGCTGTGCACAGACACCAAATGTGCAGACACCCTGGTTTATTAAAAAAACAAAACATGCAGCCACCGCTGCTGAGTCTTTTGCATTAGAATGCACCCAAGACCTGAGCGCAGCACATGGATTCTGCCACACGAGGGCCACTCTCACTTTCCAGATCACTTGGCAGTCTGCCTCCCACCTTCCTGCTGCTTGCCCTTTATTCACACTAGTGTCTGTTGCCTTGGAAGCAGTCAGGAAGTAGAGCCAAGGGGCAAAGTCCTGCCTTCACACAAGCTGTAGGAAACAAAAGACTTGTCCTCCCTTCACTGACAAGTGGGACAGGTGGGTGGTTGCATCTCTCCCCACCTCATCTCTTTTTCACAAATTTTTTGGAGGCCGTGTTGGGGTTCAGACGCCTCCTGCCTGCACCCAGCGCCGTATCCCGGATCTGTAGATTGGCCGCCCGGCTGTAGATGTCGTTTTCCGCAAATGGAGAAACTCCTGCAATATAATCGGGGTCAAAGACGTTTGTCTTCTGCCTGGCCTTGCGGGAGAGCCGTTGCTGGGGGAAGTGCTGGTCCTCTGTCAGGTGGGGATTGTTTGCGTGCTTCCCACCCTGAGGAGCTGGGAGAGAGTACTGTGGAAAGAAAGAGGCACACAGTGAAGCCAAAAGGCCCAATGCACCCTGCCCCACACCCCTGAAAGGGAGAGGCACCTCACACTTGACTTTCATCCTTGTTGTATTTTTTCCAAGTTACGGTTTTACATTTTTACTTACAGTGGTATCCAATCCACTCATGGTTGTAGCATGAGGAGAGACAACTGCACAACAGACACCCCCACATCTTCTTCCCCCATAATCTGTTATGGGGTTCCCCCAACTCTTTGGAGAAAATTTGGGAAGGCATAGGACACATGCAGGGGGAAATTTTGCTGCACAATCATAAATCGTTGTACTAGTGGAACAAGTTCCTTAAAGCTACACTGGATAGCACTGGCCACAGAACTTTTGCCATTGGGAGGAAATAAATAAGCCCAGAGAAGATTCTTCTGCTGGCCCCAGAGGCCATCATGGCCTGCTGCAGACTCTTACTTCTTGCCTCAGGTGCTCAGCTGGGAGCACAGGCAGCCAACAGAGACGACAACAAGCGCGGAAAGCCCATAAGAGCACTGGAGCCCAGAGCAGAGCTGCTCACCCGGAGGCCACGGGGGTTCAAGACCTTGGGATTCCGGGAAAAATGCATGTGGATGGTGCCATCGTCGTCCACGCTCACCGCCACCTTCTTAAGCGTCTTGTTCCCGCAGTGGGGGCAGAAGAGCCGGGTCATTTCTGATGTGGTTCTGGAGGAAAGCAGAGAAGCCAGGTCAGCGGGTTGACAACCTTGGCAGCAGCCCATTGACTAAGCCCAAGGGGCACCTCCTGAATATGGCTGGACACAGCCCCAGCTGTTGCCCATATGCCAGAGATTGCAGCCCAGCCACCAACTCATCACATACTTGAAGCAGCCATGGCAGCGCAGGACGTAGCTCCGGGTGTGCCGGATCAGCATACCATTGACTGCCAACACATGCAGGCCCATCTGCAGCAGAATGTTCTGTGGGAAAGAGACCAGAGAAGGGGAGGGGAGCCCAATCAGCACCTATGATGCTGGTGCAGGGCAAGTCCCTCTCAACAGACTTTGGATACTCCGTAGGCTGGGGTCTTGGAAAGGGCTGGAGCTAAAATAAGGCAATGCTTGCTCTCCTTTTTAAAAAACATGAAATGCTTGCTCTTTTTTTGCTGCTGGGCTGACCAAGCTTCTCCAGTTGAAAGAGAGTCCCCAGTTTCCTCTCCTTCAGGTCTGCCAGGTTGCCCAACTCGGAGCACAAAGGGCTGCTTCCACTCTCCCCTTCCTGTTTTTGTCCCACTGCCTGTTTGCCTTCAATCCACCTCCTGGAGCTTCTCCCCTCTCTCTCTCTCTCTCTCTCTCTCTCTCTCTCTCTCTCTCTCTCTCATATCCCTCTGCTCTTCACCTGGCCACTTCCATTCCCTCTTCTCAGCTTCCTGCTGCCACCCAAGTCACCCCTTGCTGCTCATGAGCCACCCTTTCTGTCCCTCCTATTCTCATCATGTTCTTCCAACATAGACCATAAAACCTCTGCTGGGCCTCCAGGAAGCCTGGACCAGGCAGCTGTAGCAGGCACAAGAATGTAGCAGGAGGCTTACAGGACTAGACTGGGTGCATGGAAGCAAGGACAAAAGGGTAAGCATACATCCTTCTCCCTCCCCTCAAGCCCTGGGGACCATCTGGTCTCACATAGTCCACACTTGCCTGCATGGCAAAGTCGGTGGTGACACAGCCAACCTGCACACCAGCTGGCTCATCAGCCTGGCCCATGCCCTGTTGGATCTGCTTGATGTTGCTGGGCGTGATCCAGCCTTCTTCATCATCACTGTCCTCTCCACTCTGCTCCTCCTCCTCACCACTACTCTTGTTGCCTTTGGGGTCCTCCGGCACAATAACAACAGCATCCGCTTTCTGTGAGAAAGAGACCAATTGGGAGAGGATCCGCTGAGCACGGAACCTTCCCAGGCTGCGGAGATGAAAGTGGTGCCCGTGTCCCAGTGGGGCAGGAAGAAAGGAAAGAATGCTAGACTTCTTACCAGCAAGTCCTGTAGGTCCTCCTCAATGCTGGGCAGAGGGTTCCTCCAGAACAGGAAGGAACCAAACTCAGAGGTTTCAGGGCCTGTGGAGTCTGCAGAGTTTCTGCTTCCCACCACGAAAGGACTCTTCTCACCTCCTGGGCACTTTGTCTAGAAGAAAAGTTGGGCAGAAGAAAAGCTGACATGTATGAATTGCCAGAAGAAACAGTCATATAGAAGCTCCAAATTGCTTACACTGACTGGCAGCAATGACTCTCTGGGGTGTTTACCTGGAGATGCTGACTGGGACTGAACCTGGGACCTTTTGCAGGCAAAGCAGGTGCTCCACCACTGAGCGATTTGGCCATCCTCCATGGCCCTCTTAGAAAAGCCGTGTGTGCCTACCTCTTCCTTTAGGTTTCTGGTAGATGCCGAATGGTCACTGGATCCTCACACAAGCCAAGGAGGAGATGCTGCCTATCAAGGACTCCCAGCGCAAGGGCTCAACTGGCACACCTGGTCATTCCCAGATTACACCCCATGCAACCAGGAGGAGGGGAGGGGCAGTGAGTCACCAAGGTGTGCTACCCTCTGCTCATACTCCTTCCATGAATAGTGGGGCAGAGTTTCAGACTGCTCACAGAGGCAATTACCTTGGAAGGTAGATGGAAGCCAGCAACATGAACAGGTGTCTCAGGGTGCTGCTTTGTTGAGCTGAGTTTTACCTGCAAAGATCCAGGGTGGGGAGAGAAAAGAAAGTGGGATGTGGGTCAGGTAGGGCATATTGTTGATTTTTGCAGCAGCAGCTGCCTCACAAAACCTACCATCCCAGAGTCTGATCACCTTTTGAGCAGCAATGGCAAGAAGAATGGCATTCAAGACACAGCAGAGCATAGGACAGGATTCAGGCAGTGCATAATCAGCCTGTCTGGCGTTTGCAGCAGCAGGAAACAAAGACAAAACATAGGTTGCTAACACATGCAGCTGGTGGCAAGAGTGTCTTGCATTCACGTGGAACTGGATTGCCCCCTCCTACTGGATAGGAAGAATATTGCAACAAGGGGCCTCCTCGATTAGCCACAGAGGGAGTTGACTTCCCTCCTCACTGGCAGAAAGAACCCTTTTCAATTGCCCTGGGAGTGCACAGCTGAAAGGAAGGAGCAAATGCTGACATCAGCCAGGGGAACAAGGGCTGCAGGGTCATTTACAGCATCTCTGTCCAAGCAAGGAAATATTATCTTGGCCTCAACTAGATAGTAATGCCTGTGCCCACCCCACCACTTGGTTCCTGGCATTAGCCATCTGGTCAACACCCCCCCCCCCCACTTCCCTAATTTCCCCTTCTCTTGTTTGTCTTGTTTTTTAAAGTGTGTAAGCCTAAGGGCAGGACCTCTCTCTGTCTGTCTTTTAATTAATGTGAGTTGTTTGGAAGAAAACATTTGCCTAAAAAGCAGGATACAAAACCAGCATCATAGTAAATAAATATTTTGCTGGAAAAGGCCCCTTCAAAAGAGAAATAATAAAAGAAGGAAGATCCACCTTCTGCTCTGGCTCTTTCTTCAAGTGAGCCACACCAACATTTTCTGCTTCCAGCTGGTAGGTCAAGGCCAAGACTTGGATGTCTGTGGCTGAAAGACTGGGGTAGTCACCTGTCTTCTTGGAAAACTCCGTCACTAGAAACAAAGGGAGGATTTCAGTGTTCAAGTCCAGAGGCAAAACTGGAAATCACAACTGGTCATGAGAAAAAGTGCTTCTCTAATTCCAGAGGGCACCAGGAAAACACATCTAAGAGCAAGTAACAATGAAGCAATTGTAGGTGATCAACTTGATTTCTACTCCTGACCGTGTGTGTGTGTGTGTGTGTGTATCACATGTTAGTTGGGGTTATAGTCAACAAAGCCCCACCCAGAGTAGATAAATTGAAATTAATGAAAGTCAGTCATGTCCATTAATCTCGATGGGTCTACCCTGAGTAGGACTAGAATTGAATAGCACCCTTTGCTCTCCAGTCAAGAGCTCAAAGTTACTTACAAAAAGAAAAAGGCAAGTCACGGAAGAGGGGATGGGGTGGGAGAGGGGCAGGAAGCATAGACCACGAAGCAGAGGCTACTCACCAAGCCTTACATATTCAGGAAAAGGCTGCTTGAAGTGGAGCTCATAGGGCAGCACTGCCAACCGCCTGCGGGTCTCCTTGTCTCGGATCTCAGTCACCACCTCTCGGATTGTGTAGATGTTCTTGCCAATGTCCTACCAGTGGGGAAGACACAGCTGAGAGCTGTTGCAAGTGGGTCAGGAACCTGAGGGCTGGGCCGGGCAACTAGGTTAGGGAAGAGAGAGGCAGACCTATAGCCACACCTCTCCTGACCTACTACTCACACTAGTTCTGGGATGCCCACATACCAAGAAGCATAACAGGGCCACCTGCAACAAGGGAGGGGACACCAGGAGTCCCATGCAACATTCTGAGGAGCCACCTTGGCTTGGTAGACGGGTGTGTGTGTGTCCCCAACCGCCTGAAGCTGTCAAGGGATAGGGAACAATCTCCAGGCCCACAACCCCAACCTGCCATGCGCCCTAAGGAGAGTCTCTGTCTAGGCAGCTTTCTCTCTCTACTCGGGATGGCCTAATAAAAGTCTCCAGGTCCAACAAAAATCTACCGCAAAGTAAAGCATACACGTGGGCCTGTGGGCCTTTCTCGCGGGGTTCCCCAGTGGGCCACTGGCCAAGCTAGGCAGCCGTTCTCCGCCTTTTCCCACTGTACCTGAAGCGGGGCTCCACGCAGGAAAGCTCCAGCATCAGCCACGACGTGCTCCACGGGAGCCATTTTGCCCCACTTTAGACTGTGACTCCCAGGGCACTCTGGGAAGTGTAGTCTTTCCCCCCCGCTCTCCATTGTGGAGCATGCTGGGAACTGTGGGCCTCACACAGGATGGTTCGCGGAAGAAAGGCATGCTGGGAGCTGTAGTTCCCCTCTAAAACCGTCCTTTCTTCCTAGACTTAAAAAAGAATAGACAGAGCATTGCATTGTTTGAAGGCGGGGCTTTTAATCTAATACTTTTGATGCCGCCCACCCGCCTCCAAAGAATCCCGGGGAAATAAACTTCCACTTCCAGTCCGACAAGACCTCATAACTTGGAAAGGGAACACGCGATTTCCACTCCTGCCTCATCCCGACAACCGGAAGTCGGAGCCCCTGCAGCCACCGCTTCCTCCGCCATTCCGCTCTAGCCGTCCCGGCTCCGTAGCCTCCCTTTCCACTTCCGAAGTATATGTCACGTGACGTGTCACTTGTCACATGACCCATGACTACAGGAGGTGGAAGTGGGAAGAAGCTGGGAACCGTCGCCGGTAAGTCTGGAGATTTGAGGGTGGGAGGCGGGGGTTCTGGCCGCTGCTGTGATTGACACATACGGATACCCACACCCGCTTGCTTGCTTGCCTGGCTTCCTTCTCTCCAACATTTTGAAAATCAGCGGGCAGCTTTAAAAAACAAAACACTCCTGAGTTTCTCTTTTTAAAAACAAACAAACATTCGTTTGTTTGTTTATTTATTTTTAGGGGTTGTTAGTTCCATCCCGCTTTTCAGGTTATAACAGCAACAACAACCCCCGCCCCGCGAAGCTACAGGAAAGGCGAAGGTGGCAAATGAAGGGATGAAGAAGCCAAAACCTTTAGAAACGGAAGGCCTGAGCAAACCCCAAATATTTTTGCTGTATGTGTGTGTATATAATGTCGACAGGCTTGGAAACCGCAGGCACCCTGGGTCTCCAGCCCCACTGCCTGCCTGCCTGCCTGCCTGCCTTGTCCCTTGAAAGCTTTAAAGAGGGCAAGGGCTGTCTCTCTGAGTACCTCAGCAGCTGAGCTCTTCTGTTCAGAAGGTGCCCTTAAGATACGTACTTTCTATGAGGCGGACTGTTCTATGGTGAAGAGGGCCTCAGGCCCTTTAAGGCAGGCTACGTTAGCCTACTGCCTGCCCTTCAGCAGTTTTGGACTACAACTCTCATCATCCTTAGCCAGTACGGTTGTAGTCCAAAACAACTGGAGTATACTAGGTTGGTAAGAGCAGTGTTCAAAACTTCCATTGTTCTAGGCGCATTTTGTGACAGGGAATTTCATTAGTGTGAGCAGTTTCTGAGCTCTAGGCACAGTACTGCACCTAAGATTTCAGATTAAAACTGTGGAGTGGAAGGAAAGGAGGACCTTTTTCTGCCTCCCCACTTCCAACTACTCTCTGAAGACTGGAGAAGAGACCCTCATAAGAATAGGGTGTGTGTGTGAGAGAGCATAATGAACATAATATTTTAGCTGCAGTTTGTTCATTTTCAGCTTTGTATTGTTATTTTAAAAGTGTGCTGTTGTTGCACCCACAACCTAGGTTTAAGATGCCATTTAGCTCCTAGCTTCATATCTCAGTTTCTAACACTGGGTAAGAGTTGCTTTCATATGACTATGGACACCTGGCCTTATTTTTTGGCAGTCACTGTAGAGTTTTCCCCAGAGAGCTGGGCTGCCATTAACCTACTCAGCTGTGGGACAAATTGCTATGTTTTGTGCCAGTGGAAGTGTCCGGACAGTCTATATGGGGTGTGCTATTCAGTTGTGTTGCTCTACAGTGCCTTGCTGTAGGATGAGGCTGCATCAAGGTGCCCTTCCTCCTTTTCTGAGGTACCCACAGAATAGCCTTTGGCTCTACTAGGGGCACCATGACGTTCCTTGGACACATGCAAAGGAGGTTCATCCACTTATTTGCTTTGCTCAGATTATAGGGAAGTTTGTATTGCTTCTTTTATTGCGTTGCTTAATGTTGGGATTCAGCTTTTCTGTTGGAACTGCTGTTTATGTGCTCACTATACACAAGCGCAAGGATTGAGACAGGTTTGCTTCTTGAATTGGCTGATTGCTGCAGCTACTTGTAAAGATATACTGTAGCCTGAGTGATACTGTTTAAACAAAGGGGTGTGTGTGCAAATGAATTGTGTAGATTCTTCCTGGTTGTGGCAAGGACTGCTGTGGGAAACATAGGGACTCTTTAAAGGAGCTCCAGAGAGTTCTACAGAGAAATATGGGAGTAAAATCCTATTTCACAAAGGAGAGAGGACAGCTCTCTCTGTCATGCAGATAACAGCTGATGTAGACATGTCATGAGGCATGTTGAGTGATTTTTGCACTGCCTCTTGCATTGCTGTGTGTGAACTATTGGACTTCTTGTTTGCATCTTGCTCATTTTGTTGAAAGGAACTACCAACATTGTTGTTCTCTGGGTACAGTAGAACTGTACCCATATGTGGGATTGATCTAACACCATCCACCTATAATTTACCTTATGTTCTGTTTAACTCAATTTTTGGCTCATTCTCAATGCACCTGAGACCATGGAGGGAATGAAGTGAATTGGTATGTGAATTGGTATGTGTGTCACCTATCACCTTCACAAAGTGCTGGGTTTGAAGGAGAGTAATAAATATGCAATGATTGAATGTGTTAATGATTAGCTGACTTGGTTTGGTTCCTCCTGAGCAGCTTGCATGGTTGCTAGACTCACACTCTGTTGTGAACCAACTTTGTCTTCCTGCTCTTGGAGATCTGTAGCTAGTGCAAATCAACAAACTCACTCTTCTGTGAGGGATAGAAAGTGAGCGAGGAAACTCATTCAGGAGGGGGTGTTCCTGCTTCTTCTTCTAACCTTACCTGCCCACTTGTCATTCAGAGACTTAAAATACAAAACTTTTTATGATCCAGAAGCTCAAGCATGAAGAAGTTCCTCCTCTTTGCTGAATGAAAAGCTCCCGAAGGGCTGCTGCTGCTCTCCATCAGAGCTTGGTGTGTGCAAACAAATGCTGGTAGTCCTTAACTGAGCTGTTCTGCACCCACTTCCTCTTTGTGTCTGTGCTCTGAAGCTCTCTTCTTCCTTCTGCCTTTGCTGTCTTACTCAGTGAGGGGAATTTCCCACACTACCTCCTGGGGCCTGGTTTTTCCGGAACTGTTGCTGGATTGGGGCTTCTGATGGTTCTCTTTAAGGAGCTCTATCTGTTCCAGGATTCAGAACTCAACAACTGGAAAAGTTCTAAGTTTGGAGGGTTCAGTTATCTGCATGGCTGTTGACAGCAAGGTATTTCCTGTCCTGAGCCAAAGGGGCAAACTTAGAGAAGCAGCAGGAAGCATGAGTAGCCAAACTCCTAGCATCCCACTCCATCAGGCTATGCTAGCTGTGGCCATGGGCGTAGCCAAGGAGGGGCAGGGGGGCAACTGCCCCCCAATCAATACAAATCAATACGAATCTGAGGTTCTGTCCCCCCTAACAAAAGCCTGCCCTCCCTAACAAAAACCCTGGCTATGCCCATGTCTGTGACTGATGGAAGCTGGAGCCCATAAACCAGGTTTCCTCCCATTCTCTAGTGCTGGTGCTCCCAGCTCTGTGTCCAGTACCAGAACTTGGAGGAGGCTTGCCCCGACTTTTTAGACAATGTGTCACCTGTTGCTCTCTCGCTTTCATAGGCATCCAGCGATGAAATGGCTTCTGTGGGGTTGCCTGGAGAGAAATCTCCACTTACTGTGAAAGGTGAGTCCTCTTGTCCAGGAGCAACTCTGTGGAGTTTGGATGCAGTAAGGAGGTATTTGTTGTTTCTGGTCTGCCCCTCTGTCAGCTCTGGGTGTCCTTTCTCCTTGGCTAGCCTGTGAAATTCCCATCAGCTGCAAGGATTTTTTGTGTAAGCGTAGCTGCGCCGTGGGGTTGTGTTCAGTTAATTTACAAATCTCTTTCCATGAAGCATCTTGAAAGAATTTCATAACACATTAAAAAACATATAAAAACAATCACACATATTAAAAAACAATTTCA
Source organism: Podarcis muralis (assembly GCF_964188315.1). Classification (NCBI taxonomy): domain Eukaryota; kingdom Metazoa; phylum Chordata; class Lepidosauria; order Squamata; family Lacertidae; genus Podarcis; species Podarcis muralis. The sequence continues at coordinate 44,716,505 of NC_135661.1, read as the reverse complement.
GATCCATTACAGATACTGATTGGTTATCAACCAAGTTCGGATCGGTATATTAAGAAGCTTATAGAACCCACAAAACAAGTGAGATTCTTCCTATGAGCCGAACAAACATTTATATTGCTTTATGGGTTTTGAGCTATATGGACTCACAAATAATTACTGTATTTTTCGCACCATAGTACGCACTGGACAATAGGACACACCTTGTTTAAGAGGGGGGAGAACAAGAAAAAAAATATCTCCCCCTCTCTGCCCAGCGCCCCTTCAGCGAAGCGGCAGGAGGCGTTGCGCAGAGAGGGGGAGAATTTCCCCCCTCTTGTTTTCCCACTCTAAAACAAGGTGCCGTTTAAGGTGCGTTCAGGCGGCTACCTTGGAAGCCTGGAGAGCGAGAGGGGCGGTGCGCACCACCAGCCCCAAAGAGCAGGTCAGGGAGCAGTGGAAAGGCGCAGCGGAGAAGCTGCTGCCATAGTCGCGCGTCACCTCTTCAGCCGGGAGAGGGTCGCGGGGCTATGGCGTCTTCGCTCCATAGGACGCACACACATTTCCCCTTCATTTTTGAAGGGAAAAAAGTGCGTCCTATAGAGCGAAAAATACGGTATGTTGAGCAAAAGCTTGAAAAAACAACAGTAGGGAGCAGATCAGTCTGGATGAGAACATTTCATGTATCCCAGGAGGGGCTAAATATTCTCTAAAATGAAGAGGAGGCTAGTTTACATTGAGGTGGGTAACTTGTGGCCCTTCAGAGGTTGTTGGGTTCTCATTTCCCTCAGCAGCAGCCAGTATGGTCAGTAGTCAGGGATGGTGGGAGTTGTCATCTGAAGGGCAACAGATTCCACCCCCCTTTACACTGCTTTTATTTTAAGCAGCTGCCAGTGAAGAAGAGCTCCATTTAACATGAAAGCACTGCAGCCAGCATTTGGGTGGTCCCATGATAGTTCCTCGACTTGTTTGCTGTGGTCTCCCAGTCATTCCCAGTCATTCCCACTTGTGCTGTCCCCAGCGTAGGGATGACTTCTTCTTTTTTTTAGCATGACCCAGAATTTCCTTGCCTGCGAGAAAACCCTTGCCGACAGGATGACTGTGTGACCTTCTGATCTTTTCCCTACAGCTTGCCAAGATGGCCTGAACGTCAGCAGTCCCCACTCCTAACTACTGTCAGTTCAGGGTGGGGAACAAATGGGTTCTCCCATCAGTATTTGTTTGCGTGTGTGTGTTTGTACACACACAGACACATGCATTTACATGCAAGGGTGGGTGTGGGAAGAGAAACAGCTTCCCTACCATCTAGTCATAACAGCAATGGACTTTTACCTGCTGATCCTCCAAACTTTGGATCCAGGCCAGAGAGGCATGGCTGTGGTAGGGTTACTTACTGGGTCCTTCCGCACCCTGAGAGCCATCACTGCAGGCCATCCCATTTCACTGCAGGAACTCAGCTAACTACAACTGCTTAAATTCATTCTACAAGGAGGAAGGCTGGAAGTTGCTTTATACTGAGTCCATATAGATTAATATTGTCCACACTGAGTGGCAGCAGCTCTCCAGGGTTTCAGGCAAGGGTATCTCCCAACTCTACTGATATGTTAGTGTTTAATTCTTCACATTGCCCTCCAGTCTCAAGGGTTAAAAATGAGACCCACAAGCTTTTCTCTTGTCCTCTGGCCTGTTGTGACAGCAATGTGCCATTAAGTCATTGCTCATAAGGACTGAGAGGCAACTCTCCCCTTTCTACCCCCACCCCCCACCCCAGACTTGTTTTTCTGGCTAGCTGGTGTGCCCCCCCCCCCCAGCATGAATGCTTTGGTTGCACCTCAAGCAGCTGCAGGGGGGGAGTGTATGATGGGGCCAGACGGTAGCCTCTTGCGGGTGTTGGGTCCAGCCAGCTGCACACACTGTGCCACCAGGGGGCTCCCAACACTGGCAGTTACAGGAGCGGTTCTGCACAGGCTGCAGCTGCTCTGCCTTCCTCTCGTGGCTGAAATGTCAGCCCCTGGGTCTGTAGTCGGCACTCGTCAGCCTTGGCACTCTCCAGCTAGGGCTAGGCTCTGGTTCTCAAGTAAGAGACCCTCTTACTTGCCAAAGGGGCACTCTCACCTCCTTGTCCCAAGGTGGGGAGGGAGGAGAGTGGCTGTTTGAACCAAGCGTAGCCAAAGTGGTGTTGTTTCGCTCCAGCTCCGGTCACCCCCGGCAGCCACCACAGCCAGTGGTCAGGCATGATGGGAGTTGGAGTCCAGCAATATCTGGAGGGCACCACATTGAGCTGCTCGTATTCTAAGCTTTGTTTGGATAGGAAGGGACTTCTATCACCCTACGAGCCAGTAGGTTTGCTTCCCAGGGTTCTTTGTGGGAATCCAGGGCTCTTCATCTATTTTCAAGTGAGGTTTCAATGTAGGCCATAGATATGCCCTTTGCCCTGCTTGTTCCTTTGGCAGTCTTGTGCTTGCATAAAGGGTGGAACCAGCAATGGAGCCTCCTGTGTAAAGTGGAGGAGTTACAAGGGCACAGTTGGGTGGCATTGTCACTCTCCCTGGCACGCAAGTAGATCTGGCTACCCCAAAATCCCAACCAGGCTAGCCTGGGGCAGGCGTCACCCACCATTCCAGCCGAGGAGCAGCTACTGAACATCCTCCACTTCCTCCCTCCAGTGGTGTCAGCAAAGCCCAAGGCACAGGGGCGCCAGGCTCGGATCACCTGCTTCGTGGAGGTGACGGCGGATGGGCTCACCAGCGAGACCAAGAAGACAGCAAAGCGGATCGGGAGCTCAGAGCTGCTCTGGAACGAGAATCTTGTGCTGTAAGAATTTGGGGCTCTAGGGAATTGGTGTGTGTGTGTGAAACAGAGCTGGGGCTAGCAGCTGTGTAGGAGCAAAAATGGTGGGATGGGCCTTAGGCTCTGTGGCCGCGGCAGCTGCTCTTTCCATGGTGAAGCAGGAGCCCTTGCAAGGGACGCATCTGCATGTTATCAGCTGTGTTTCCAAACAAGGGAAGGCCCTTGGCTCCCCCTGGCTTGTCATCTTCAGCCTGTTTGGGAAGACCTAGTTTGCTCTTCTTATGTTTGGGAAGCCTAATGACAGGTTGAGAGCACTCACATTCTTTTCATTTATTTCTGCAGAGCCCCCTTTTCACCTTTTAACGTTTAGTTTTGTCCCCAAATTGGCTTTTACTGAACGTCACTCATGCTTGGCACAAGGCAAACATGATCCCACCGCCTCACCAACCTGTCTTCTTTTGCACCCTCTTCCTCCCCCAACCCCGCTGCAGGAATGTCACCTCACAAAGCCACCTTGACGTGAAACTCTGGAGCTACCACACCCTGCGGAATGAGTTGCTGGGCACAGCCTCCATCAGTCTCCCCAGTGCACTGAAGCAGAGCAAAGGGAAAGGTATGTCCCATGGTAGAGACTCTCCACAGCCCCCTCTGCTGGCCTGTTCTCCTGTTTGGGCATCACCAGGTTTTCTGCGCCCTCTGGCAGGGGGAAATAAGGCATACCTGGTGGTGGAAATGCTCTGGCCTTGGCAGAAGACAAGGCCTCATTGTGAGCGGCTGGGAGGCCTGTCAGGCGCACAGGGCTGCTGCTGCTGGTGTGTTTGATGGAGGCCACCCCTTCACCAGCCAGGAAAGCAGAGCAGCCCGCCCAGCAACACGAGGCCCTTGGCTGTCTGCTGCCATTTGTGGTTGCTGGAGTGGCCCGTGGCGGCAGCCGCTGCTGCTGCTGCTGCTACATAAAGGCCTCTATTCAGGGGGCTCCCGGCAGGGAAAGGCTCTCTCCATCTCCTTCAGCCCAAACTGCTCCCCTGCCCCCACCATGGCCCCCGCCTCACAGAATACAGACCTCGTATTGAGAGGTGCCAGGCCTGGAGATAGCAGATGGAGGTGGGGGCAATGTCAGAGCAACAGCCCGCTACTTTTCTGGGGCAGTCTCTTCTCCCTGGGCTTAGGCCTGGTGGCCTGGTCCACTAGCTTTGAGATGTCTGGGCCTTGGTGAGCAGGCTTTGACTGGAGGTGAGTGGAGAGAGACCCCCTGCTCTGGGTCAAGAAAATGAGCGAAGGCTTACCTGCACCTTCCCTTGCACTGGCAGAGCTCCTTGCCGCACTGGTGCCTCAGAGCAAAAGGTGGCAAGGGCTTCATTGTTGCTGGAAGTGGCTTTTGTGTGTGCGGGGGGGGGGGGTTAACTCTGGGGCTGCCCTTTTGGGGCCTTGTGGTGTGGTTGGAGGGCGAGTGTTTGAGATCCTGCCTGGCGGGCCTGAGTCGCCCTCCCGCCCTCTCCTCACCCACCTGAGCTGCTCCTCTTCCTCCTTGTGTGCCGGACACAATGCTCCTTTCATGAGGCAAGGCGTAGTTTTGGGCGGCAAATGGAAAAGGCTCCGCTCGGTACCAAAAAGGATGGAATTTTCCCTGGCACTGGCTGCGAGGGGAGGCTTCTTAAAGCGACAGCGCAGCCACTACCGGGAAGTGTCAGAAGATCAGGCTTTCTTTCTCCCTGTGGCTCCGAGGCAAGGGCTGCTCGCTGTGGTTGTTTTCCTGGATGAATTGCATAAGAACATAGGAAAGGCTCTGCAGGATCAGGCCAGTGGCCCATCTAGTCCAGCATCCTGTTCTCGCAGTGGGCGACCAGATGCCTGTGGGAAACCTGAGCAAAAGAGCACTCTCTTCTCCTGTGGTTTCCAGCAGCTGATATTCAGAAGTTACTGCCTCTGATGGTGAAGGCAGAACATAGTCATTATGGCTAAGAGCTGTTGATAGCCTTGTCCCCCATGGATTTGTGTAACTCTCTTTTAAAGCCACCTGAGTTGTTGGCCATCACTGCCTCTTGTGGGAGTGAGTTCCATAGTTTAAAGATGTGCTGTGTGAAGGAGTAGTGTCTTTTTCTGTCCTGAATCTTCATTCCACTTCATTAGATGTGCTCGATTTCAAGTGCTATGAAAGAGGGACTTCTCTGTCCACTTTCTCCATGCCATGCATAACTCCATTTTCTTCTACCATCCCTTTCTTGCCTTTTCTCTAAACCAAAAAGTCCCAAACGTTGTAACCTTTCCCCATAGGGCTGTTGCTCCATCCCTTGGATCGTTTTGCCTTTTCCAACTCCACCATATCTTTCTTGAGGAGAGGAAGTGACTCCAGGTTGAGCTGATTGACAGCTGGCACTGAGAATGGCCGCTCTCACTTCTCCTTGCCATGGGTGTGGGTGTCTGCTCCCTGTCAGCCTTCCATTGAGCAAGCACCCAAAGACAACGCCCTCCCTTCCTCTATGTGCTGGGCAGGAGAGAAAGGGCAGCTGGTCTAAAGAGTGGGGGGGGGAATCCTATTGGTTTAATTTCTATCCTGCCTCATTGCTAGGGCTCTGCACCCATTTCAGGATATGAAATGCACAGCTAATGAGAAAGCAATACCCTGAGACCTCTGCAAAACCACCTACAATGGCCACCTGGTTCTACCAACAGGCATCTCAGATCCAAATGCCTTTCTCTGTGATGCTCTGGCTGGGGGGTGGATACGGTCTTGAAGGCACAAAATGGGAGATTCAGGCGCTGAGGACTGGTGGCTTGTGTGTCCTCCCTTCTTCTGAGGAGCTGAGAGTGGAGGCTTCCTCCCTGTGAAGTAGCATCATTGAGAGGCCTACCTGAGGCTGCCCAATGAGCCTCAGGGCTGAAGAATGATTTGAACTGGCCTTGCTGGGCTTCACTGGGAGAGGAGGAAGCCGCAGCTCCTTCCTGGCACTTTGCCAGCTGCCTTTAGGCCTCCTGGAGCAGATGGATGGGCACATCTGAAGTTTTCTTGGGATCTCCAGCTGGGTCAGCAGGCTTTGTGTGCCCTGAAGATCCCTGCATGTTCCTTGAGCATCTTCTGTCCTTGGCCCATGGGTGGACTCTGTTTGCTGACCAGAATGGCAGTGGTGGGGTGGGGAGTTCTTCCCAGCCTAGCTGTGCTCCTTGGACATCTGCTGCAGAAGCGCTCTGCCAGAACCAACGTTTTGGCCAGGCAGCCCCAGCAGAGCTCCAGTAGGAGAGGCTGTTTGGGGAGATGGAGGGTGGGGTGCAAATTAGTTCAGTAAGAGCCAGCCGGCTACTGCCTTGGCTGCAGCAGCTCCCAAGTCCCTCATCGGATGCATCGATTGCAGCTCCAGATTCCCACCCACCCGCAAGGGACGCTTTGTTCTCAAGCCTGTTCTGGGCACAGGTTTACAACCCCCCCCCCAACCTGGAGGCTGATCCCATTTCTACTGTGTGAGTGCAGCAGCTTCCTTCGAATGTCCTCTCGCCTGCCAGCCAGGCAGGGAATGGGGCCTTCCGCCAAGGCTCTTGAAGCAGCCAGCATCTGAATCAAGGCCGGACCCAGAGCAGGGGGTGTGGCTCAGAAGAAATCTCTCTCTCTGTGTAAAAACAAATCCTCATGTGGCTGCACCAATTGAGTGTGAAAACAAGGGGCCTGGAGCCTTTTGGGCTGCAGTGTGCAAACAACACCTCCCCCCCCCCCCCGCCCCTACAATCACCACCCTTGTTCTCAGGTTGCATCAAGAGGTTCTTGTTTAGGGAGCCCCCCCTTCTCCCCCCCCCAATGCTTTTACAGCTCCTGCAAAGGTCTGTGACTTTGCTTCTCATTCTGCCTGGCCCCAGGCAGGGATGCTGGAGCTGCAGCCACAAAGAAGTCATTCAGAAGGAAGCCAGTCCTGATTTCTGCTCCCTGCTCCACACAAAGTAGTAGCAGGATCCAAGGAGGAAGTTGTAAGGCTGGATGGATGGATGGGCTCCTCGCTGGAAAGCCAACCTCATAGACGGCTTCCCTGAACTGTGGCCAGGCTGATGCTGGGAAAGAGTTGTGTGGGCAACCATGTTTTGGGGTCCCACGTCCTGTTTTGCCCCTTCCTCTGGCTATCCCTGTAATAGTAGTGCCTCTCCTTGCAAGCCAGCTGGCAAAGCTTGTTCTGCTGGGTGCACAAGGCTTCTTTCAGAAAGGTGCCTTGCATCTCAGCGATTGTCCTCTTTAAACCCTCGAGTGTCCTTGACTAGCCTGGAGGGCTCTTTCCCCTTCCCTACCAGAACTCCCTCCCAACCTTCTATTCTTGTTGACAGACGGCTAGCATGTAGGCTAAATGAAGCTACTGCTTGATGGATTTGTACCCAGTAGGGGCATATGGAAGGTCCCAGGTGTCTACAGCACCCTAGAGAACCAGGGCCAATCAGTGTAGACAATCCTGAACTCCACAAACCAACTTTCTCTGCTCTCTTTCCCTCATCAGACAGCTTTCTCTGACCCTATTTCTCCCTATGTGTTCCTGTGCACCCAACCATTGACTAGAGTGGTGCTTTTCCCTCGGCGACTGCTGTACTGTAGGGAGCCACTGGCTGAAAGGCTCTGCCAGAGAAAAAAGGGGCCTCCCCTTCTTCCTTTCTAGGAAAAAGAGGCAGGAACTCTGGGATCGCATCCCTTGCTTTTGCTTGGAAAGCTCTTATACCCCAAGCCTGTGCAAACTGACAAGGATTGCCTTGGCCAGAAAGCCTTTGGCCTTTGTTTGATTGGCCACCATCTTGATTTGATTTATTATATTTCTATGTCTCTTTTCATTCAAATGAATCCCAAAGTGGCTTACAAACAATAAGTAATTAGAACATGATAGAACATATTAAACATCACAAATACAGGCTCCTTCCGTTCCCTGAGGGCTCCCTGCTCCTGGTGCCCAGAAGGTGGAGGCGGAGCTCTCTCCTTCCTTTCCCCTCTGCATCGCTTCTCATCCATGTTAAGCCTTGGGCTGCCTTCCTCTTTGCTGTCTTGTTCACATCGCTCCAGGCATGTCCACCCTGGGGCACTGGGGAGCCTGTCCAGCAGCTGGAACTTCCTTCCTTTTTCCTTCCCTTCCTTGCTCCTGCTCCTGTTGGCCTGGCTGCTGGAAAGCGCAGGTCCTTCTCATGTCCTGGCTAGGAATTCCCTGCCAAATGGGAGCGCTGAGGCTCCAAGCGGTGCAGCGGAGGTAGTGAACTGAGGAGGCCTTATGTAAGGCTGGGGCGGCCCCTTCCCCCAAATGATAACAGCCCGTCCCCCCTGCACACAAGCTGGCTTTGTGTGCGGCCGCAGAGGGACCCTCGGCTGCTGCAACAGCAAGGTCCCTTTATGTGTGCCTGGGCCATGGGCCGTGGTGGAGGGGCCCATGCGTGTTTATTTTCTTAAAGAAAGCAGAGGGAGGGGAAAGTGGTGTTCGCTGCCCTGCCTGGAGACACAGGCACCTTGTCTCTGCCAGGGGACAAAAGGGCTCTGTGCAGCCTGCAGCAGGAGCAGAGGGCTGCCAAGGTGGGGCAGTGGGGAGAGAAAGGGGCGAGGACAGGCTCCCTGCATCACCAAAGGCATGCTGGTGGCCCCTTGGCTGGGCCTGGCTCCTTGCGGCTCTTCCCAAGGGGAGATGGAAGGCCAAACCCTCCTGCTCCTCTGGCTCAAAACTTCCCCCTCCCTGACTCTGCTGTGCTGTACTTCACACACCAGGAGCTGCCACCACCACTGCGGACAGAGAGGCTGGAGCCCCGTGTGCAGCTGGTGAAAGGGAGGTCCCCAGGCAGCTCAGGTGTGAACTTTGGGGGCCTGCCCAAGGCGCCTGGCCCTCTCTCTCCAGGGGACGAACATCAGTTGCTCTTTGTCTTCCTGCCCTGGGTGCTGGGGAGGAGGAATTCCTTCTCCCATAGAGGGGCGCAGGTCACCTTGATGCCAGCCTCCTCTCGGGGCATTTGTGCTCCTCACCTTCCTTTTCAGCCAGCACAAGGAGACTGAGGGTCTGAGGGCAGATTTGGGCCTAAGAAATGTGCTGGGGAGTAAGTGCAGCAGCTGCTGCTGCAGCAGCAGCAGGAAAAGTGTTGGGCCTGACCCTGACTGTTCTGCTGAGCATCTTCTGGGCAGAGCAGGGATGTAGGTTCAGCTCCCTCATGTTGGAAAGCCTTTAATGTCACAGAGGAGAGTTCCCTGTGCTGCTCCCTGGTTACAGAGATGGTTCTGTCATCCGAGGTGGGGAGCAAGGTACCCAGCATATGCTCCTGCCCTCCCCGGCCCCCAACATTACAGTTCCCTCTGCTGAGGGGCTAAGCTCCAACTCTGCCACTGGAGGGATGGTGTGATTAAAGTGTTGGGGTGAGGCTAGCTAGGGCTGGAGTGCTAGGGAGGTCTAGGGAACGAGGCTGCCCGACTGCCCCCACTTGCTTGTGGGCCTGTGTCCACCAGGGCCACTCTCCCGGTGTAATGGCTTTCCCCCCTCTTGTCACTCTCTGTACCTCACAGCGGAAAACAAGCAGCTGACCTTGAACCTGCAGATGGAGAACAAAGGCTGCCTTGTCTCTGGTGGGGAGCTGACCATTTTCCTGGATGGGCCCAGTGTTGATGTGGGAAGCTTGCCTAATGGCAACATCGTGACGGAGGGTGAGTGTGGCAGGGTGGGGTGGGGGAGCCGCCTGCCACTAGGGCCCTGGGCAGCCAGCAGGGCCTTTGATGGAGGTATGTCCTATGAAAGACGGGAGCTGAGGCAGATGGGTTCAAGCTGAAGGGGGGGGTGGGGCAGGCGGGTCTGAGCCAAACCTTCCCTGTACTCTAATCCCAGCCATGTGTGGTCTGGTGGCAGGGAAGGGGAATCACTCTGTAGATGTGCAGAGGCAGTATTTACAGCATCATCTCAGGTCCTTGAGCCCAGCTTAGAGAATGGGAGCAGGTTCCAAACTCTCAGACTCCAAACTGAGCCCCAGAGCAAATGTTGCTCTTCAGACCTTTAGTATCTGAGTTGTTCTGAGCAGAATGGAGAGGAGCTCTTGTGTCCAGGGAAGTGAACCTCATCTGGCAGGCATTCAAAATGTTAACAGGCCCTCCCATCCCAGGGAGGCCACCTCTCTTCCGTCCCAAGCTGCTGGTCTGTCTCTTCCTGCTGCCCCCCCCCCCCCCCGGAAGGGACCCGGGTCTCCTTCTCCTCACCCATCCTAGCTGAGTCTTTCCTGAAAGTGAGAGGAACTGCATTTGATGGGATGAGAGAGAAGTTGAGAGATTAAACCAAAGATGCCACAACACCACTGGGCAAAGCTGTGTTGTGGATGTTGCCCACCAGCCTCTGCTATAGTTGCTGAATCTTCAGAGGTGGCAGGAGAGCTCAGCTCTCCAGTGGCCCCTGGGATCATCCAGCTTCATGTTTCTATGAGGACTCCCATGTTTCAACTGTCATAATAATCTGTATCATTTGCTATGGTTTGCACCCCTCCCCTCCACCTCAGTTCCAGATTACAGCTGCTTGTATATATACAAAGGCAGGCTTAGAACAAGCAGCTGCCTCCATCCTTGTCCAGCCATCCCTCCCCTTTCCCCACAGCTGACTGGCTGTTGCCAGGGCTTGGCTTTTGGCCTGCCTGCCAGGGTCCTATTCTGACCAGTTCTTTGCTTCCTTGTTCCTTCAGGGTCCCAGGCAGCTGGGAGAGACCCCTGTGGTCTGGCCTCGTCCCCAGAGAGCAGGCACCAGGCCCCCAGCACCAACTGCTTTGGCGGCAGGTCCAGGTAAGGGTTCCCCTCTGCTCTGCCGTGGCATTTTGGATGGCTGCAGGTGGCCACTCTGGAGCCTCTGATGGTCAGCACACAGGGCAGGGTAAGCCATGATGGAAAGAGACAAAGAAGAGGACAGGGAGATTGGGAGGTAAGCCAGGACAGAGGCAGGAAAGAGGCCAGAAAGGCCTGGGTGGGCAGGGGGAGACTGGGAACTGCCTTGCAAGGTTATGAGGAGTCAGGCTGGGCCATGTGCATGTGGGTCAGAGTTGGGAAGACCAGGTAAGGGCTACTGCATCCCTCTGTGGCAAGAGGAGCATTTAGTAGCAGGGGAATTGCAGCTCCAGGACATGGTTGGTAGTGGGCTACATTTGGTACCCTTGCTCTCTTGCTCTAGCACCACCCATTATCTGGTGTGTGGAAAGTGCAGGCAATCATTGAGGGGTACTTTGGCTTTAGAGCAAAGTCCCCTGGAGACTGATAGTTCTCCTTCTCCTTCCAATCAGAGCCTGCTGACCCTGGCAAAAAATGCTTGCTCTGAGCAGCTGCCCAGAAAGCAGGGCAAGGGGCTTGCCAAGGGGGCTCTGCTTGGCCCTTCCTTCTACTCTCTGGCCACAGCTGTGTTGTGTTTGTGTACTGTTGCCGGTGTGGTGCTGAATTTAGCACCTCACTGGCAAGGGAACCATACTGCTTCTCCCGAGATGATGGGTGGCCAGCCAACCTACCAGCTTCCTTCATCAAGTTCCATTCTTCCCTGCATTGTAGCACTCAGCCCCGTATCCAGGGAGGACTCTTCCTCAGTGTCCTTTTTCCTCTGGCTGCTTCCTTGTGCCTTCCTGGCTCTGTTTGTGCAGGGCCCCCAGAAGCCCCCGAATCCTCCACCAAAAGAAGTTTGATTCCCCTGAATAAAACATATTGGCTTCTGCAGATGGGAAGAGCTTTCAGGGAGTTGAACTTTTGGCCCTCACCAAGCTCCTGGAACGGCCCTTCCAAACAGACACAGGCATCTTCTGCAGCCTTCATGTGGTTCTGCTCAGAAGAACTTCCTCAGAAGAGCCTGGCTGGTGGATCACCTAGTCCAGCATTCTGGGTTCCACAGCAGCCAACCAGCTGCCCCGCTGGGAAACCGACAAGCTGGATAGGAGGGCAAGAGCACTCACAACATTTTAGGCTTCTCCTTGATGCCATAAGATCTAGAGACTTGCTTCTTTTGAAAAAGGGCAACGGTGTAAAGAACTTTATGCCCCGAGGGGCACAGCAAATTCTTGCAGTCTTGGCTCTGCAGCTGTTGGATCTAATCAGGGTGCTGGACAGATTCTGGGTGAGTTCTCTGGAGCAGTGAAAACCTCAGTCTGTCCCATGATTTCTCCGTTGGACACACGAGTGGGCCATGAGCCTTCCTAGGCCTTATTTAGTCTCCCATGGAATGGGCAGCTCTTGCAAAGGAAAGTTCAAGCTGACCTTTGGATCACAAGACCCTTTGCAGGGATGGCTGAGTGATGGGCCAAGAGGGTCTGGAGCAACCTTGATTTGCATCCTGGTCTCTCCAGGCAGCTAGCTGCATGACCCACTCTAAGGGTTAAGCCTCCACTTCCAGGGGAAATAAGATTATTTATTTGTTTGTTTGTTTGTTTGTTTGTTTGTTTGTTTGTTTGTTTGTTTATTTATTTATTTATTTATCATTACTACTACCGACATTGCTGGTCGGAGGCAGGCAACAAGGAGTTTAGTTTTTGTCCCTGGCCTGTTTCTTCATTGTTCTGCAAAATTGGGCCCTTGCAGGAAAACTTTGATGCTGGGATGCCAAATTCCCTAGTGAGCCGCACTTCCCTCCCTGGATGGCTGCTGTGAAACTGGTGTGGGTGGGATTAGCTTCCATAAGCAGCCGAGGAGCATCTCAGGGCGATTCGCAAACAGGCTACAACAAAGGTGCCTGCTCTCTCATTTTCGTGCTGTCTCTGATCAGAGAGGTTCCAAGGTGACGTGTTTGGGGTGAGTGTGCCCCCTCCCCAATCTGTGTGTCTTGGGAAACAGTTTCTAAAGAGGGAGAAAAGGGGATGGGAGGGGGGACCTTGGGCTCCGTTTTCAGAAACAAAGACTTGTGGCTGGTGGTCCTCCCTCCTGTTCTACCACCACCTTTTGCACAGATCAGAGGAATTTCTCAGCCTTGCGTTGCCCACCTAGCTGTTCCCTGGCTGAGGAGGGCTGGCAACACCACCCTGTGACCAGGATCAATCACTCGTGCCTGTTTGCAAAGTGCTTCCTTGCATTTGCACAGCAGAGTTGGGCCCTCTCACTGCTGGGTCCCCTCATGGGCTGCCCCTCCTCCACTGTCTTTTTCCTGCTTCTCCTTGGGCGGGGGGACAGGGGACCTTCTCCTTGCTCTCTGCTCTCCTTGGTGTCCCCTTCCCCATTGTGCCCCCTTCCTACTTCCCTGAGTCCTTCTCCCAGTGGGGCTGCTCATTCCTACCAAGGTCAGCTTGGTGCTGGCTTCCTTTCCCCCTCATGCCCTTTGCTCCTATCCCCCCCCCCAACTGCACTTGGAGAGAAGCCGGCAGGAGGGAGATGCTTAGACAGTGTCTTGATCAGCCAGCATATCCTGGGGATCCTGTGGTTCTGGTTGGCCACTGTGGGAACAGGATGCTGGATTAGATGGGCCCTGTTTGACCTGACCCAGCTGCTGCAGGGCCCTTATTGTAATCTCGCCTCCTTGACTTTGAAACAGCCTGACTCTCTGGACCCCAAGCCAGAATCTCTGGAGCTTTCTCTGCATGCGTGTTGGAAGTGGGGATTAGGGCCTATTACAGGTCGTGCCTCCCCTCTCTACCCAGGATCAGCCCTGCTCCCTGCCCCCCCATTCACTCTACTTATGGGGAAACTGCCCCATCGCCTGCTGTTCCCAGCCTGTTCCTCCCACTGGTGCTGCCTGCCCCCTTTTCCAGGCTCCTATTTTAAGCAGCTGCTGTTCCCCGTGAGCTCTGCCATGTGACCTCCTCTGGTTTATTTCCACACGTCTATTAAAAGACGATGCCAAGTTAGGAGCCCCGTAGGAAGACAGCCTTGGCAGGACGGCTAATTTGGGCCTACACGACCTGCGCAACACAGCGGAAATGGGCAATTTGGGTTTCTAAAAAACACCCCTGGAGGTCCAGAGGTTGTTTATCCCCAGAGGGTGGGGTGGGGAGCCATTCCTAGTGATGTCTGCGCAAGTCCTGTGCCAAAAACCTTACCACCTCGCTCTGCGCGGACTAATATGAAACTGTCCAGGATTTTGTCCTGGTTTTGCGTTGTTCTTCTAACCCTTAATGTATTTCTTTAAAAAGAAAAAAAATTCAGACAAGCACATGGAAGCTTAATGCAGGTCCAATAAACTTGCTCTCCACATTTTGCACATTGTGTAAGAGCACTATGAAAACAGACACATGGAGCGTTTCCAGCTGAGGTGGAGGTAGTATTATAGCAGCTAGAGGATGTCAGGCTAGGATTGGAGAGGCCCAGGCTCAGAATCCCACCCAGCCGTGGAGCCCCCAGAAAGACTCACCTCCGCTGAATACTAGTTGCTGGGAATCGCAGGTGGGCCGAGTGTGGCTGTTGTACTTGGATCCAGCTTGCAGACTTCCCATAACAGGCATCTGGTTGGCCGCTGTTAGAACAGGATGCCGTACTAGATGGGTCATTGACCTCATCCAGCAGGGTTCTACTTACAGACTTAGAAATGTAAACGTTCTTACATTCTTACGAACTTGGGCCAGTCATTCTCTTTCTCAGCCTCACCTACCTCACAGGTTTGTTGTGAGGATAACATAGTATGACTTCCATACACTCCTGCTGTGTGCAGAGATGCGGAATGTCTCAAACCAGCGCAAACTCCTCTTGTCTTCTGTTTTCCTCCTGGCATGTTTCTAGTCCTTATGTCTGTTGACAGAAACCTGATGAAACTGCAAAAACCTGGGTGGGGTGTCAGGTCCCTGCAATGTTTGCTTACCCTCTCCCCTCCATTCCACTTGCAGTTGTGACTATTATGTAACTGTAATCGCCATGATCTTTCAACTATATGTCCATGGACTCAGTTTGCATGACTGATCTGTGCTATTTTGGTGCAGGACGAGGTATGGAATGTCATGGAGAACAGGCCCAGCCATCAGCCTTCCACCCTCCTGTCTACAAGGAATATAATGATCTGTGAAAACTCAGGAGACACTCCTCTCACCTCTCGACTGTTTCTTTTGCAGGGCACACAGACATGTGGCTGGAGTGGCCAGGCAGAGCACGGCCAACGGGGAGCAAAGCCCCAGTCCCAGAGCCCAGCAGCAGCCAGCAGGCAAGACCCAGAGTGGCACAGTGAACGGCACAGGTGAGAGTGGAGAGAGAGGAGGAGGTGATGGTCTCTCCTCTGAAGCTGTAAGGCCAGCCCTGTGTGCCACCTCACTTGTGCTCTCCCACGTGCATTGATATAACTTTGAGGTGCTACCTGTAGATGAAAGATTATCTCCCCATGTCACTTCCCCAGTTTTACTTGACCGGCTATGCGCTACAGACAGAGGTTGCCATTGGGGACACTCTGGGCCCTTTTCAGGGTGATGGCGACGGACAGGGAATGAGACCTTGGGGTCCTAGTGGAGAGCTTGATGAAGATGTTGGCCCAGTGCGTGGCAGCTGGAATTGATACTAAAACGGCCCATGCTGTTATCAAAATCTATGATGCAACCGCATTTGGAATGCTGTGTATACTTCTGGACGCTTCACCTCTGAAAGGATATTGTAGATCTGGAGACCGTTGGGACAGGGGCAGCCAGAATGATCAAGGGGATGGAGGAACTCCTCTGTGAGGAAAGGTTGCAGCATTTGGGGCTGCTTAGTTTAGAGACAAAACGAGTAGAAGGTGATACAAAAGGAGTTTCTAAAACTGCACATGGCATGGAGACATTGGGCAGAGAAAGGTTTTTCTCCTTCTCTCAACACAAGAACATGAGGCTACCTAATGAAGCTGGATGGTGGAACATTCAGAACAGCCAGAAAGAAGGACTTCTTCACACAGCAGGCAGTTAAGCTATGGAATTTGCTTCCCCAATAGGCAGTGGTGGCCACCAACTTGGATGGCTTCAAAAGAGGATTAGACAAATTCAGGGCAGGGTTACAGCTGGCTACTAGCCCAAATGGCTGTGTTCTGCCTTCACTGTCAGAGGCATCTGGAAACTGCAGGAGGGCAGAGTGCTCTTTTGCTGAGGTCCTGCTTGCAGGCTTCCCACAGGCATTTGGTTGGCCGCTGTGAGAACAGGATGCTGGGCTAGATGGGCCCTTGGCCTGATGGCTCCTGCTATGTTCCTAGGAGGCATCAGCATCCCCTCAACTCTGCCATAATCGCTCCCCTCTCTTTCAGTGAATGGTGAACCTGCCAGTTCCACCCTCGATGTCCCTGAAGATGAACAGGCTGTGCCACCTGAGGCTGTGTCAGGTGCGACCTCCAGCTCTGGCACAGCTCATGACTCTCCAAGGGCAGGGGAATCTGCCCCCAGCTCAGAGGCCCAGCCTTCTCAGCCAGCAGCACAGACTCTGGAGGTGCTGCCCTCTGGGTAAGTGGTGTCCTGATCTCTGTTTGGGCACCTTGGCCACGGCATGAATGCCCTTAGCCAACTAGGGGGAGGTTGGGATGGGTCACCAGGGAGTTGAAACCTTTAAAAAGTATGTTCTGAATTAGAGGCTGTTCGCTAGGAGTAAAGTTTATCCTAGCGGGAACTCCTGCTCTCTTGTCGCTTCCAAAGTTCTCTCTTTCTAAGCAGAATGGGGCCCCAGGCCTACCTCACAAGACAGTTCCAGTGATTACTGTGATCATGTCTGTGAATCCCCTTCTGCATTTAAGAAATATGAATGCTAAGTATTATCATCCTTAGAGGAATGTTACAGTATTTTTGCAAGACCTGGAGTTCTAGGGAGGAAGGGGACTGGCTGTGACTGAGGTCCAGCTCTGAGGATGCCTGATCTGGGAGCAGAATCTGGATTACCAGGGTTACGATTCAGTTGTGAACTCGACAGTTGTGGCTCCTCAGCTGCACCTGTTCTCCTTCCTTCCATCCTTTCTGGTCCTGCAGTGTGGCTATTTCTGTTGAGCCTTCCAATGCCCAAACACCACCTCCTGACTCCTGCATTTCCGATGAAGGGAGCCATCTGTTTTCCTTCTGGCCTCTCGGTTCAGAGTCTCATGTGTGTGTTTGCATCACTTGCAGGTAATTGGGGGGCCAGCAGCTCAGAGCGCCTTTATGCCGGGCGTGTGAGCGCTACTGTTTTCAGGCCTCAGCCACTTCCTGTTTGCAGACAGCTGGAAAAGTCCAGGGCGTCTCAAAAGACTCTTTCTTCCTGCTGGAGCTCTCCTCCCTTCCTGCTCACGTACTGCGGTGTGCCTGGGGTCCAGGAGGCAAGGGGGGCACCTGACGCCTTTATGCAGAGATGCTCCTGAAATGGAGGGCGCATCCCACAGCCTACAGCCGAGACACCATTCCTTTAAGGATCCTGGTGCTGACGGTCCCCTGCTATATAGCGAGAAGCTTGTGTGGGTGTTGGGTGGGGACTGCGCTGTGTACAAGCCAAGTTTCCCCTGCTTCTGTGGCTGAGGGATCTCAGGGCCTCTGGTGGGGCAAGTCCACAGGCACTTCCAAGCCCTGGTGTGAATGCGCGCGCATGCAGGCCGCTTCCAGCTCCTCCTGTTGGCAGCCCGGCAGTGTTTTGCTTGGCTGCGTCGGGCGCCTGCTTCAGGCCACTCCATTTGCATGGGCATAAACAGGCTTGCCGGGAGGTAGCCCATCAGAGGGGCGGGGGTGCTGTAGGCTGCCTTTATGCTGCTCTCCCTTAACATCTGCACTCAACGTGGCAAGCACAAAAGCCTCTCACATACATACAGCTGGAGAGGGGAGTGCAGGAGGCTGTGGAAAGCCATCGGACTAAACTGTTCCATATGTGGGGTGGGGGTGGGGTGTTCATGTTCCTGGGAGACCCATGACATGGCCCTCAGTGAGGAGGACCAGAAGGGGTGCTGCTGTGCAAAGCTGGGATCCTTGTGGGGAAGGGGCATCCTGCTGTCACACACAGGCTCTCTTGCTCACTCCCTCTCCCTCTGGGCTGATGGCAGAACAGACACCTCCTCTCCCCCCGCCCCGCCCCTCCCCGACCTGCATCTGGTTCCTATCAGCGTTGCTCCTGCGTCGGGGACAGCGGCTCTCATTAACACGGCGGCGTGTACACCAGTTCGCGCCTCGTCTCGTGCATACAAAGAGGTGCATTATGCTCCCTTGCAGCAGGCGCGGCCTGTGGTTCTTTACGTAAGGCAGGGCGTCTCGCTTGGACGGCAAGGTGACCTCAGTACTGCTGTTTTGCTACCAGCAAGCCTCGTCTCCATTCAGAGCAGAGGTAGCCTGGGAGGATGGCAAGCTGATTGCCTGGGCAGCCACCTTCCTGAGCCACGTCTTGGCTTTATGGCATGGCAGTGCCCTGCCCTCTGGAGTGGAAGGCATTCCTTCTTGCAGATTGGTGGCCATCTATGATCCTCTGCAGAGCCTTCTGGAGTTTGGCTGGGGATATTTAAGAGGTGCATTCTGCATCTCCACAGTAACATCGTCTCATATATCCTGTTTTGTTTTTTTAAAAAATAAAGTTTCTAGCCCTTATGAGTTGTTGTTGTTTAAATGGCAGACTGTTCTTCGTGAAAGTGTTGCCCAATCAGGGATTGCTCCTTAATCGTGCTGTGATTGGCCAAAGCAAAACAAAGATGGGATGTTATGTGTGCCTGCTGATGCCTTTTGGAAGCTGTAGGTCCTGCAGAAGTTGTTGGGGCCCCCAAACCTTGACATGCACCCTTGGATCTGGCTGGAGTATTGCTATACAGTTGGAGCCAGTGGGTGCAGAGGAGAGGGTCCTGTGCCTTTGCTCATAGGGCAGCTTGAGTAAGCCACTGTGCCTACTTTACAGGGCTGTTGGAGTCATAGACAAAGTGAGAGTCACAAAGTTCTTCATGCTCTGGAAAATGCTAGAAATAAGTAATAGCAACAACGGTTACCTTGGCTCACAAAATGGGCCCTCCGTCCCCTTCTCACTCTGTGTCTTCTCTCTTTCTGTCCTTCAGGTGGGAGCAACGAGAGCTGCCAAATGGGAGAGTGTATTACGTGGACCACAACACAAAGACCACCACCTGGGAGCGCCCTCTTCCGCCAGGGTAGGTGCTCTGACATGAGCATGTTTGCAGGATCTGGTCTGGAGATACTCAAAGGAGGGTGGCTGGGTGTGCTGTGGGAAGCAGATGCTCTTCACAAGATCCTAACATATGTGATAACATATATATACACACATACAGGCACTTTATATATCTCCGAGGCCATAATTCTAGGGCAGGCTCAGTGTTCAGCTGCCCAGGGCTTGCAAAGACAGCTGGAACAAGGACAATCTGCTTGATTGTTTTCATTACAAAAGTGCACATTTTGCTCTTTGGTCCAAAGGCTTTTAGAGCTACTCGCTCTTAAAAAAAATGCAAATAACAGCATTAATTAGTTAAAATAGCAGTAGTCGAATAGTTGCGAAAAGCACACCAGCTTTGGAGCACATTTAAATCAGCTTAAAGGTCCACTTGGCATTGGAAAGAGAGCAGAGTGTCTAGCGGTCAAGCCGCCTCGGGGAGAGCATTCCACTGCTTGGACGGCCCTTTCCTTCCTCACCTACCAACTTTGCTTCAGAAGATGGGGGAGCTTGGAAAAGCATCGGCACTGGGCAAGGTAAGAACTAACACCTTGAGCTGTGCCCAGTGCAGATGCTTTTAAGACTGGCCAGGTGTCTTCCATATACCTGGTCTCAGTTGCCATGTTCTTTACTAGTCAAAGTTTCTGAGTCTTCTTCAAGGGCACATGGCCAAACAGTGCGGTACCTGAGCCCAGCTCACTCTCTTTCCAAGAGGAGCATCAAGCTGGCGCTGTAGCCATCACTGGTGAAAGGGGCTTCAAGCTGTGAAAATTGCTTGGGGTTCTAAGGACGGGGCTGGATTTAACAGGACATGCCCCCCCCATATCCTTCAAACCTAATCCTGTAAGGGGAGTGCAGCTCTGGCCAGAGAAGGCCAAACTCCACCTCCCAAATCTGTTACCCTAAAGGGGTGTGTGGGTTGAAGAGGTTTAATTGCTTGGATATTGGCAGAATTATGGAAGAACATCTGGGGTGCCTGAAAAAGGGAAAATTCTTCATCCAACCCCAAAAGCCACCTCTGGCCCAGAAACAGTCCTTGGCAAAAGAAGTTCCCATGATGGTAGAAGAGGATTCATCTGCCACGTATGTGTTTGTGTGTGCGAGAGAGAGAGAGAGACAAACAGAAAGATTAGGCTCTTCTTTCGCCCCTGCAGCTGGGAGAAACGAGTGGATCCCCGTGGCAGGTACTACTATGTGGACCACAACACTCGCACGACCACGTGGCAGCGCCCCACCGCTGAGTACGTGCGCAACTATGAGCAGTGGCAGAGCCAGCGCAACCAGCTTCAAGGAGCCATGCAGCAATTCAGCCAAAGATTTCTCTACCAGGTGAGGGTATTCCCAGCCCCAGCCAGCCAAACTGCACAGAGCGGCTCTGCCGCCTTCCCACAGCCACCAGTCCCTCTGCTAGGCTGCAAGAGTAATGCTCTAGGCTGCAGAGAAATAGCTCAGGAGAACTGGGTACCAGGAGGGCCTGCATCAAAGATGCCTACTAATACCTGCTGGCATCTACAGCAGAAGAGACCCAGAGGAAGAGCTGCAAGGGGACTTGGTTAGCTTACAGACAGGCCCCTTCCATAGCCCCTTCCTTTTGCGGCTTTGGTAGCCGTTGCCTGCTGGCTGCCTCGGTCCTGCCCCTGCTGCGGTCTAGTGTTGCTCTGGAGCCTTCCCTTGAGGGCTCTGAGAGCCTGATTCCATTACTAATATCGTTTGTTTCATTGTCACTATCCGTAGGCAGCCCTGTAACAGAGATCCCAGGGCAGCTTACAGCAAGTAATAAAAGACAATGAAACAGTATATATTGAGAAAGGAGCAACCAAGAGTAAAACATGAAACTGAAAGAGAAGGCCCTGAGGTTTCCCTCCTGGCTGCTATTCACAGGGCCCCCTGCCCCTTAGTGAGGCCAGAAACAGGCACAGCTCTTGAGCTCATGGGGCCCTGCACAATCCCTCTGCCCAATGGCCCTGTAAGAACACCACTATTCTGTGTGTAATGTACCCTTAAAGAGGCATTGTGAGTGTGGTGCCTGTGGCTTGGAGTGTGGAAAGTGGCCGGTTTTCATTTAGGCATGAGCGACTAGAAATGTCTGGTTGAAATTCAGGGGATTGGGGTAAGGAGAGACTGTGTTTCCCTAGTCCTGTGAACAGATCTGGTTTGAGGCTCCCTCTTTTGATTGTCAGTACTGCTGGCAGACCCCAGTCTGGGTGCACTGCAGGGTCAGGACTTGTTGTGAGAGCCTGCTGGCCTTCCTTGGCTTGGGAACCTGCTCCCCACTCCACAACGCAGGAGGCACAAGACCCTGGCAGCACCGTGGTGGTCAAAATAGAGGCCTGCATCTTGTTATTCCCTTCTGTTGGGCCGATGGCTTATTCTCTGCCTCTACAGCCACACCACAGCCGACCACACATTACAGTGTGGAGAAAACTGCTCTTTGCCACACCAGAGCAGCTCCCTCCATGTGGAAAGGTGTTCAGAGGGCACCATTGTTCGCCTTGTAGTGACTTTGCTGGCCAGTAATGGAGTTGCTGTTCCCAGGAAGGCGACCCCAGCTTTTTGAGGGGTGTGACAGGAATGGGACTCTGAGTGAAAAGTCTTTTGACGTGAGCCTCCGGGTCCCAGGAGTTCTGTCTGGCCTGGCTTTCTCCAGAGACGCGTGAGGGAGGGGGCCTAATCTAAACAGCGCGCTGCTGAGGAACTGTCTCCCCCTCCCCAGCTTGCCCAGCAGGCTTGAAATGGGTCCCCCGGCCCAGCCTGCCTGGAGTTGGATAAAGGTGCTTTGTATGGGGCCTGGACCTGTGGGGGGCTGTGGGGGAAACGCCTGTCTGTGCGGCATGAATGTTCCCTCAGTCCGTGAGCATCTCGCGCCCGGCCGTTGGGTTTCACGGTCCTCTGTGAGGGAGGCAGGGCAGGCAGGGAGGGAGGGGAGGGAGGAGGAGGAGGCAAGCAGCCCGCAGGCCCAGCCAGGAAGCTCTGGGCGTGGACAGGGCTTGTGGGAATGATTTCATTGGAAAGGCCTGCAATATTCCCCCCCCCCCCCCCGGTTGTGTGTGGTTCTTGGAGGAGGTTGGAGGTGGGACTGTGGTGGGGCTCTCAGTCGCCTCAGCCAGCACAGGGGCAGCAGCAGCTGCTTTCTTGCCTCCCTCCCTTGCCTGCCTGCCTGCCTGCCACCTGGGCTTTTGCAGCTCCTTCACTCCTGTCCTCTGCCCCAAGCCGCACACATTCAGGCATTTGCTGTTCCCACAGTTGGTTGGGACGTGTGTGCTGTTGTTTTTTTAGCCAGCCTTGGCGGGCGGTGGGAAGAGAAGGCAGGGTGGAGGGCAAAACGGCTGGACCCCATCCTGCCTTCCAGCACTCTCTCTGGTAACCCCCGTGGTGTTTGTTTTGCCCCCTCCAGTCGTCGGGTGCCCCGTCTGACAATGACCCGCTGGGCCCCCTTCCTCCTGGCTGGGGTAAGTACTGCCTGGCTTCTTGGGCTTGGGGCTGACCTTCCTGCTGCTTGTACTGCATCTGCCTTTGGTGTAGGTGGGGTGGGTGGACTTCTCTTCCTTAATGCTGAGGGCAGGCAGGCACGAAGAGTTTGTGTTACTCGGCCAGCGAGACCTGCCTGGGCTCTGAGTTCAAATCCTGCTACCATGGCAAAACTCTCTCCCAAGTCCAGCAATGCTTCTGCTGCCGGTGGTGCATTTCCAACCCTGGCTTCATTTGTTTCTCTTTCTCTTATTTGGAGGGAGGGTGGGAGCTGCTCTCCTCCCTATGTGGTTGGGCTGCTTCTGCTGGGCTCCCCTTGGAGCCTGCCTTGTCCCTGCTGCACCTGGGGGAGAAGGGGAGGTGATGCTAGGCAGCACAGGATATGGAGAGAGCTTGTCCATGGTGGAGACACTTTGGGAAGCAGGTAGAAGTGGTTCTTGGGATGTAGAGCCACTGTGGAGCTTGGGATGTGCCAAAGGAGTCAGGGCTCACTGATCTGATCCTAACACCCAGGGAAGGAGGGAAGTGTGTGTGCATGGGGAGAGGATGCTGCCTCCTGTTAGACCCTGAGACAATTAGAACAAAACCAAGGGATGTCAACAGTAATTCTTCCCCCCTGCCCCCTACCTTTGTGAGCTAATTCAGAAGAAGCCCAGAGGGGCTGCAGGGGCCAGATGGGATCTGTGTTGCTGACACTGGACTCTGTGTGTGTGTTGTGCTCTTGTAAAAGGCCTAGCAGAAATGTGGTGGGAGGCCACTGGACTGTCCAGCGGGTTGGGGGAGTGGGGTCTGGAAGTCCAAACATCAGGAATTGAGAGCTACTTTTTGAAACTTAGTGTGTGTTCAGTCAATTCTCCACCCCACCCAATTTGGGACTCAGGACCTTGGCAAGAGCAGCCCCAGGAGAGGCAGGGACTGCCTGCAAGGATTCAGGAGCTGAGAAACAGGACTGGATGGACTTGAGGAGAGATGCTCTTGGATGCCAGGAGAGGGGCAGCTCTCACCAGGGGACCCTTTGCAAACAGTCTCGAGAGAAATCATTGCAGCTTGGGCCAGCGATGCCACTGTGGGCTGCTGGGATCTTTGCCTGAGCATCGACAGCAACTTCCCTTTGCTGGAGGCGGAGGAGAGGTTGTCAGCTGCTGCTGCTACTACTACAGAGGGCTGAGCATCCAGCCTCACTGAAACTGGGTCTGAGAGAGAGACAGATGTCAAGGTTTGGCTCTTGGCAGTCTTGCAGACCTAGTGCCCTTGTGGTGATGGTGGGGAGGTTGAAGAGGATGGACAGACGCAGCTGTCAGAATTCACTGTAGCCAGACACCTGCTGGCCATCTGCCGGATCATCATGAGGACCTTGATGGTTTTGTGTGACCTTTTGCCCCTCCCTCAGCACTCATCCTGGGCAGGGAAAGACAGAGAGGGACGGCCCTGGGGTTAAGCAGGGAAGGGGCAGTGGTGATGCACCTTCTTGCTGTTTGGATCCTCAAGAGCACAGGCTACCACGGCTGTGGGTTCTTCTTGCTCTCTCAGGGTGGTGATGGAGGTGGGGGGTGGGAGCAGACTCTCTCCCTAGGAGTCAACAAATCTGCTTTGCCCTTGGCTGATCCTGCACATACAGGCCAGGCTCCCTACCCAAGTCGCTGAGTCTCCAGGACAGCCCTGCTGGGGCTGAGAGGTCAGAGGAAGGGCCAGCTGTTTGGGGGCAGTTCAGGAGGGGGGGGCACTGAGCCCCTCCCCACCTTTTGCAGGCCTGGCGTTAGGTTGCTTGCTGTGGTAGAACCATCAAGGGCTTCAGAGCTGAAACGGGGGGAATGAGCAAGCGTTGTAATGGGGTAGAAGTGAGCTTGAGTGAGCAGGGAAGGATGAGAGAGAGGCTGTCCTGCTTGTGAGCTTGCAGAGGAAGGAGGTTATCACAGACTCTCATTCATGGGCACCACCTCCCTCTCTAGGAAATGGGCACCTAAAGCTAGGCCTCTGAGGCTGGGAGATGAGCTGTGCCTGAGCCAAAGGGGTGCTGACTGCCATGCAACTTGTGTTCCCCTAGAGGAGGAGGAGAAGTGGTCCCCAACCTGAGACCTTCCAGATGTTTGAGACTCCAGCTCCCATCAGCCCTAGCCAGTGGAGTAGAGGCTACCTTCAGCTGGAGGGCTGCCAGGTGGGGGGAAGATGGATTCCTTGTGGGAAGAGGCTGGTGTGTCTTGGGCCTCTTCCATGCAAGACTTGGAGGCACTATTCTCTGCTGTGACAGGGAGCATGTTGGAAGACCCTGGCATGCCAGCCTCGTCCCATCTGAGCCTGGCTGCTGTGTGTCTGCTGGTTCTGGATTCCCCATTAGATTTTCCTGCTGGGCCCCAATCCAGCCTGGCCAGAGAGAGGGAAACTAACATTACCTCTCCATTCTTTCCTTCTCCTTCCAGAAAAAAGACAGGACAACAGGCGAATCTACTACGTGAACCACAACACCCGCACCACACAATGGGAGGACCCCCGCACCCAGGGGTAGGCTTGGCTTCCTTTTGCTGGCTTGCACTCCGGGACTCCTTGGGGCAACTGTGAGGTCTCTTCAGCCTTCAGAGGGGCATAGGAAGCCTGCAAGGGGTCTCAAGCTGTCCACCAGGCCCCACAGATGGACCTGAGTTGCATCATTCCCAGCAGCTGAAGGAGTGTTCCTCCTGGGACAGGCAGGGGAGGCTCCTTCTCAGGCCCTTGGGCATGTGCCCTGAGTTCCAAGCCTGGTGAGCAGGCAGAACGACTGTGCCCAGCAAGACTGTCTCTGCCTGCTCCTGGTTCCTGCCCAAGGCTGAACTGGAGCTAGCATACTGGGCATGGGTGGAGCATTTTGTGAGCTGGGTTGAGGCCGCCAGGAGCAGAAGCTGCCGCTGCCTCCTGCTGCCTCCTGGGTGGGTCTGGGCAGGGGAAAGAGATCAGGCCAAGGTGTGTGTTGCCATTGAACTTCTTACTCTGCTCAGGATGATCCAGGAGCCAGCGCTGCCACCTGGCTGGGAGATGAAGTATACAAACGAGCGGGTGCGTTACTTTGTGGACCACAACACCCGCACTACCACCTTCAAAGACCCCCGTCCCGGGTTTGAGTCAGGGTAAGTCCCTCTGGTGTGGCGCTCTGCCCTCTCGGCACCGCCCAGCATAGCCTCCAGGTTCCTGTGGGTTTCTTCCCAGATGGAGGATTCCTTGTGAGGAGGGATTTTTGGCCATCTGACCCTTGTTTGCCAGCCAGGCTTTGAGGGGTGGTGCAGTGCATTGTGGGAGCTTTTAGGACCTTCCAGATACAGTGCTGAAGATTGTGGGATATCCACTCTGTGTTCTTGGAAGGTATCTAATGAATCTGGAATGTTCACACAAACTTAAACTGTGGGAGAGAAGGAACCCAGTCAGTCTCAAGAGCCAATAAGTGTGAATGTGGCCAGGGCCCCACTAAGGCCGTGTTTACTGTTGCAGGAGTAAGCAAGGTGGGTCACCTGGAGCATATGACCGAAGCTTTCGCTGGAAGTTCCACCAGTTCCGCTTCCTTTGCCATGTGAGTTGCTCATTCACCATGTTCCCAGCAGGGCAGGAGGAGAAGCTGCGAGATTCCCAGAAAATCTGTGGCTGCCGGTGGCGGGCGGGGGGTGGGGACGAGGATGCCCAAACCTAGACAGGATGCAGGGACCGAATATGGGTCGTTGGGCCCCTCACAACCTATATCTCCTTCACAGTCCAACGCGCTGCCCAGCCATGTCAAGATCAGTGTCTCTCGGCAAACACTCTTCGAAGATTCCTTCCAGCAGGTGACTGAGGCCTGGGTCAGAGGGAGGGGAGGGGAGGCTGGTCACCCCTTGGGCAGAGCACCCTTGTCCTCTCCCCACTGCACCTGCCAACCTCACTTCTCTCTGCTCAGATCATGAACATGAAGCCTTATGATCTGCGGCGTCGACTGTACATCATCATGCGTGGGGAGGAGGGTTTGGACTACGGCGGAATTGCCCGGTGAGTTGGCACAGCACAGTGGGGTGGGGGTGGTAGATTCAAATTTCCACCCTCCCTGGTCCTTTGGGATTTATCCCACCCTGGGAAAACTGCTGAAGCAGCAGTGTGGAGGTGACTCAGGACATCGGGGTGGGATCGACAGGGCCTGGCCTTCTGCAGAGAGCATGAGAGGGTCCCCTGGTTGGCTGGCTGTGCAGCCTGAGACTTGAGAGGTCTCCTGGTGGCTTCCTCTGCGGAGCTTCGAGTCCAGCGTGTTCCAGACGGGCTGCCACTTCGGCTCCAGACGGCAGCCACTCCCGCCCTGCAGGAGCTTCTGACGCATCTCCCTGTGTCCTGCCAGTGGTTTTACCCTATGGTAGGTTACGTCATGCTGTTCTACCACAGGGTAGAACCACGGACAGGATGCGGGGGCTCTCTGCACCAAAGGAGGGAGATAGCCAAGAGAGAGCAGTGATTGTGGCTGCCGAAGGAGCGTGTGTGCGCAGGCCCCCGCCCACCCTTGCGCAGGACGGGTGACAATGGTTGGGCCTGAATGGCTAGGCTGGGCTGGCTCTCATCAGGCATCTTTCTCTCCCCCCCACCCCAACAGCGAATGGTTCTTCCTTCTGTCCCACGAGGTGCTCAACCCCATGTACTGCTTGTTTGAATATGCTGGCAAGAACAACTATTGCCTGCAGATCAACCCTGCCTCGTCCATCAACCCCGACCACCTCACCTACTTCCGCTTCATTGGCAGGTTCATCGCCATGGTGAGCATCTCCTGGGGGGTGGGGGTGGGGCCAAGGCCGCCTCTGCCTCTGAGGGCTTTTGTGCAGGGGCGGCGTGGGGCTGGGTGGGGCTTCTGCTGCCTCTCACTACCTCGGGAGTTCTGCCCTTCACCTTGACTGCAAAATCATTGGCGGCTGTGCTTTCCATAGCATTTGCGCAAGCTATGCCACTTGCATTTCGTGGGTGCTTGCTCACAGTGTAGACAACTTGTTCTCTAAACTCAGGTTGCCAACCAAGAAGTGCAGGTCATTGCACAGCAAGGGCCATAGCTCAGTGGCACTGTGTCTGCTTTGTATGCAGGAGGCCCCAGGTTCAATCCTTGGCATCTCCAGGTGGGCTGGGAAAGAGTCCTGCCTGAAAACTTGGAGAGCTGCTGCCAGTCAGTGGAGACAGTACTTTGCTTAGGTGGGCCAGCGGTTTGTCTTGGAATAAAGCAGCTTCCTGTGTTCCTATGAAGCTGCTTTAGGTCAAATCAGGCCACGGTTTGATCTATCCTAGTATTGCCCAGCCCAGCCTGGTGCCCTCCAGATGTTTCAAAGTGCAAGTCCCACCACCCCAACCATTGGCTGCGGCTTATGAAGGGCACCAGGTCGGGGAAAGCTGCTGTCCTGGCTGGGTTTCAGACAGGAGAGAGGAATCCATGCATCTAGCAAAAAAAAAGTCCTCAAAAGCTCTGTGGGCCACAATAAATCTGTTGGTTTTTACATTGTCACAAAGGTTCTTTGTTGCTTTTTCTTCAGGAGGCTAACACAGCTACTACCTCTCTGGGATTTGATATTGAGCTATAGTACTAGTGGCATTCAGGAGAGGCTACTGTGAAATCTTCAGGAGCGATGCATCAAGTGTTTGCTCTTAACAATCTTTGAGGTGAAAGGGAGGCACCCCCCTCCTCTCCCAGTAGCACCCATTGCCATTAGCGGCCGCCCTGCAATGTTCATCCTGTCCAGTTCCACCCACCTCACCTGGCCAACCAGTGCTCTGGCAGCATTTTGCTTCTGGCTGTGCTTCTATTTCTCCACTGTATTCTGGCCATTCGTGGATCACGTGGGGAAGGACATGATGGTGTCATGGCACTAAGTGGCTGAAAGCAGCTTTGAACTCTGGTTAAATTGGGGTGGGGGGATGTCTGTCGCCAAGGCAACCCTGTTGCGCGTTGGCCTGGTTCCTTTGGCAACAGGGACATATTTCTGCCCCTCCAACAGTTTTGCTGGGAAAAGGTGTACACAGGAAAGAGAAATCATTTTTTCCCCTGGAATAAAAAAAGAAAGGGAGTTTTGCAGAGTGGGAATCAAAATATTTGCGTTCTTCAAAACTAAATTTAATTCTGTGGCCAAAGACGGCTTTGTATCCATTGAGTTCCGAAATGGCACGTAAAGTCTCCTGTTCTGACTTTGTTGAGCAGAAAGGAAGCAGCCAGGAAAAATGGATCAGGTCAGGTGGCCTCTTTGTGACAAGAGTGTGTCATGGAACACTTTCTTCCCTTGTTTTTCCAGAGTTCTGTATTTTTGTTTCTTAGCAGAGAAAGGAGTGTAACTCCCCCCCCCCCCTTGATCCTCCTGGCAAAAGGGGAGGAGAACTTGGGCCTTTGGCCTGGCCTGAGAATTCTACAGGAGGAAAACGCAGCTGCCCACACCCAAAGAAAGGGGCTGCTTGGGAATTACACCCCCCCCCCCCGCCCCAAGTGCTCTAGAGGGCAGGCGCTGCCCCTAGACCGAGTCTTGGGGCCCGATCCCTGAGTGGGCTTGCCCTCCTTTGGCCTTTGAAAGAGCAGGAAGAACTTTTCCCAATGGTTTCCCCTCCTGGCTCCCCCTTCGCCTCCAAACCCTAGACTATTACTCACCACCAGGCTGGTCTTTTCCAGACGCGCAAAAGCGTCTGCGTTATTCTTGGCTCCCAGAAGACCGTTCTGTGGCCGCGGAGTTTTGATTAAACAAACGTTGCTCCAGAGCTGTTTGGGGAGCAGGCTGGCTGCCTCAGCTCCCCAGAGGGGGACATTTGGGTACCCGCTGGAAAGCAAAGTGTGGGTGGGGGAGCTAACAGTCCCTGTGGCTCTCAGCCTTCAAAGCTCTTTGTTGCTTCAGGCGCAGGTACTGCCAAGTGCCACCAGAAACATAAGGACCCTTCCTTGGGTCATCTAGCTGAGTATCGTCGTACACGGGCTGGCAGCAGCTTTCCTGGATTTCAGGCAAAGGTCCTTCCCAGCCCTGCCCAGAGATGCCATTAGGGATTGAATCAGGAACATTCTGCATGCCAAGCAAGGGCTCTGCCACTTGTGGGTCCTTATTGTTGGCAAAGGAAGAGAGGGCTTTCTTCTTGGTGACACCTCAGCTGGAGTGCACCTCCCTAGAGAACCATGCCTAGCACCCATTTTGTTGCCTTTTAGGCATCAGGGTAAGGCACCCAATTCTCTGGGCATTGAAATGAGTTGTGTTTTAAAGACTAGAAATGGAGTCCACACAAACACAACCACTACGCTACTTTATGTGATTTTTGTCATGTTGTCGGCTGGGATTTCTGTGGGACTTGGATTCCAAATGAACACAGGGCTAAATGTTTCTGGTATATTGGCACCTTAAATTAAAAAAAAAGAATAACTTTGGAGCCTAGTGTGCAGTGGAGGTGTGTGTCTGGGGGAATGCAAGAAGTGAGTTGATGGGATCAGCTGCCCCTTTGATGTGTGTGGAGTGTGTGTGTTGTATTTTTGCTTTTCCTCTGTAGTTTGGTGCTAAGCTTGCTCTAACGTACTTTTGGGGGGGGGTGTCTCCTTGTGCTGCAGGCTTTGTACCATGGCAAGTTCATTGACACGGGCTTCACACTGCCCTTCTACAAGCGCATGCTGAACAAGCGGCCGACCCTCAAGGACCTGGAGTCCATCGACCCCGAGTTCTACAACTCCATCGTCTGGATCAAGTCAGTGCTAGCAAGGGTGCTGCTTGCCCCCCCCCCCCCATTACCTCCTGAGCCCATGTCCCATGGAGCTGCTGACCCAAACCCACTGATGGCTTGCACAGCCACTTTTAACCTGTGGTGATCTCATAGCACCCAGCATTGCAGCCCCGCCCCTCCTATTGCTGTCTCTTGGCACCTTGCCCAAGTGCGCAGCGTTTAGTTGCTCTCATCTTCTGTGTTTCATGTAAAAGCAGGAGGGGCAGTCCGCCAGCCCAGGGGCCAAATGTAGCCCTCCAGACCTCTCTGGGAGGTTCCCCACAAGGGGAAGTGACCCTCCAGCTGAAATAGGTCCCACCCTAAAGAGGGAGGGTGACAAACAACACAGAGCAAAGGGGCAAAGCAAAATAGCCCCCTAGAGAAGAGACCTTGATCTGAATGTTGCTGTTATAATGAGCAGAAGAGGGAGGATGAAACTGGTGGGGGCTGCTTGTGGTATAGCGCCAAGGAATTGTGGTTTGCAAACCAAATTAGGGCTGGGGATGCTGAGAGCCGGTCTCGTTATATCTTCTGGGGGGGAATTAAGCTACTGAGACTGCAGGGGCGGTTTTGTCCATCCCAACTAGGGATGCCATGCATGCCTGGGACTCGGGATATCCTGCCATCTACAGCAGCCACTCGGCCTCTGATCTTTAGCCCCCAGAGCCTGATTCTTGTAGGTTTCAGTGGCAGCTGCTGAGGCCCCCAACTGTCCTCCTAGTGATGATTCATCTGCTGCTTATCTCTCCCACCCTTTGCAGAGAGAACAACCTAGAGGAGTGCGGCCTGGAACTCTACTTCATTCAGGACATGGAGATTCTGGGCAAGGTGACCACCCACGAACTGAAGGAGGGTGGAGAGAGCATCCGGGTCACTGAGGAGAACAAGGACGAGTACATCATGTGAGTTCCTGGTCCTCGCTTTCCTGAGGCTTAGAGGTGCTTCGAGAAGCAGCTTGGCCAGAGGCTCTTTCATTTTGCATGCCATTTGGCTCCAGGAATTGCCTCTTTGCTGGGCTGCTGACCAGGCAGTTTGGTAGGCCACGAAATTAAGCTCTGCACTCTGCTGTTATGCTCACCAGCTAGCCTTGGGCATTTGGTGCTCAGTTCCCCATCTGTAAAATGGGAGCGTTGTGGACCAACTTCACTGGCTGATTCTGAGAATGAATGCGATACAGATGATAAGGCATTTGGGATACTCAATTGTGGTGTATGTGTTCATTAATCCATGAAATGCAGGAAATAGGGTCCTCCCAAAATCACGTAGCTGAGGTTTGGATCAAGCCAGGGCCAGGTCAATCAGTTGCAGGTCTTTAGGTGCCCAAGGGGTGCTGAGTGGCTGGTCTGTTTATCCTTGCAGGTTGCTGACAGATTGGCGGTTCACCCGGGGTGTGGAGGAGCAGACCAAGGCCTTTCTGGATGGCTTCAATGAGGTGGCACCTCTGGAGTGGCTGCGGTACTTTGATGAGAAGGAGCTAGAGGTGAGCTGGGATGTTGGAAGCTTGGGGGCCCCCTCTCCTACCCAGAGGGGCCTGTCCTCCTGCCCTGGGCTCTGCCTTCGTACATTGTCAGGCTGTGCAGAGGTGACGGCAGTTGAGCGATCTACTGTCTGGCTTCCAAAGAGCCAACTACATGGTCATCTACCATCTTACATTCCTGCAGCCCCTCGATAAGGCTGCCACTCCTTGCGAATATGAGACCTCTGACTGTTAAATGACTGTCAGTGGAACAATTATTGAGAGAAAGGGACATTTCAGAGGGACCTTGGTATTTACTCAATTTGAATTTTTTTTAAAAGTTCTAATTGAATCTCCCCACTGCCCCTTGTCCTCTGACTAATCATGAAGTAAATCTTGTAAAAAACACACACATATTTTAGTCCAATGTGTCAAGTAGGCAGGTCAAGTTTAGCTTCCAGTTTGCAAGATGCCCAAGTTCCGCAGCCGCACTCTCAAAATGATAGAAGCCTTGCCTTGGTGGGTCTTGCCTCTGGACTCTCCCGGTGACCCGGGCTGGGGCCCCTCTCGCCTTCTCCTCCCTTCTAGCTGATGCTGTGTGGCATGCAAGAGATTGACATGAGTGACTGGCAGAAGAACACCATCTATCGGCACTACACCAAGAACAGCAAGCAGATCCAGTGGTTCTGGCAGGTGAGCCTCCCCAAGGAAGAGCTCCTGGCCAAGGGGTCCCGCGTATGGACAGGGGGAAAGGAAGCTTTGCCCTTGACAGACCCTTGGATGTGGCAGAGTACTGACACATGCCTCTGGTCATACGCAGAGTGCATTTGCCTCATCAGTAAGTCACCGTGACGCAGGACCTGTTTGCAGGACCTTTTAGTTCTGAGGATCTGACTTCCAACCAGATGTCTCTCCCCGCACTTAGCTGTCATTACTATTAACACAGTCAGTGTTGCTTTGGGCAAATCCATGTCGCTGAGAGCCTGAAATATTTTTGGGAAGGTGGGAGCCTGGTCTGACATCCCCTACCCATGTTGGCTGCAGGTGGTCAAGGAGATGGACAACGAGAAGAGAATCCGGCTTCTGCAGTTTGTGACGGGGACTTGCCGGTTGCCAGTTGGAGGATTTGCTGAGCTTATTGGTATTTGTGCGTTTGGCTGCCTAGGGAGGGAAGCAGGGGATGTCGCCGTCCCAGTTGCTGAGTGACTGTGGGAGAGCTTCATGGTGGAGGGGAGGGTTGTGTGGTTCTGTCTGTCAGGCTTGGAGCAGGGCTATGGGGGCACGTGGAAGTTGTTTTGAGCCTGGTTGGTTGCCTTTGCTTGTGGTGAAGGAACTCAGCTCAGTCTACTTCTCAGCTTTAGTCTTAGAGGTGGGGTGGGGTTGCCAAGATGGTTTGCAAGCCAGTTTGCATTTGAAGTGCAACTGTGTGTTCTTGTCACACCCCATGGGTACTTTCTGTGGGTTTCTGATGTTGTGCTTCTTTTCTGACAGGCAGCAACGGGCCCCAGAAGTTCTGCATTGATAAGGTTGGCAAGGAGACCTGGCTTCCCCGTAGCCACACATGGTGAGTTCGTCTGCTTTGGCCCTTCCTGCCCATGCTTTGGATGGGTGGGAGGGCACTTCCTTACCTTTCCCCCTGCTAATTGGCTGCGCTGTCTTCCTTTTGCAGCTTCAACCGCCTGGACCTGCCTCCCTACAAGAGCTACGAGCAGCTGAAGGAGAAGCTCCTTTACGCCATTGAGGAGACAGAGGGCTTTGGGCAAGAGTGACTCCAAAGAGACCCTCCTGGGAAGCCATCCTGAATACCTGGAAATGGAGCCAAATCTCCAGGAAGGAAGGAAGGTGGAAGGAGGTGGCTTTGTGGAAGAGGGATTGCCCAGGCCTAGATCTTGTGGTTGGAGAATTAGAGGCTGCAGAAGGTGCTCCCCTTCTCTGCCCCCTTCCCCCCCAAAAAAATATTCAGTTGCTTTCCAGCAGAGCAGTGGCTGCAAGTGGTATCCACCTCCTTCCCTGTGGATTCCTTGTACCAGTTTCTGAGCTATGCAGCCATTCTGCCCCACCTATGGGCCTCATGGGCTTTTGTCGTAGCTGCCTTTTAAAGCAATCCAGACCCACCCCCCACTGGTACCAGCCCACCAGGACATCCTGAACATTATGTCAAGGCATTCTGCACAGGAAAAAAGAGCACTTTTGAGAATTCCCCCCTTGCCAAGGACACTGGAGTGTGTTGCGAGCCCCTGCTCCAGATAGCTGCTGGGGATCGGTAGAGGCAGGATTTCCTACAACTTTCCAAACCCACCTCCTCTTTCCTGAGGCCTTTTCCCACTCCCTGTGCTGATAGGTGAGGCTTCTGTGCCCTGCAACCATGCTGGTTTTCTGCTGAGAGCAGTGGGCAGGATTTGGCCCACATCCCAGGCTCCTCTCCTCCCCAAACCCATGAAGCAGAAGACAGGGCAGGGCCCCAGGCAGTCCCCAGCTGTGTCATGGAGCAGGATCTGGGCTGTTCAAAGCAGCAAATGGGTACCCCACTCAACCCCAAAGGCTATAGACAAAGAGCCCTCAGGAAGAGAGAGGATGGCCTTTGGCCAGATTGCAGGGGAGGCCAAACCAGGCTTCAGCCAAGCATGGAGAACCTGAGTCTCCTGATCTGAGCTGTTCCAAGTCTTGTTGGAAGTGGGGCATCTTCTTTTTCTGGAAACATTGGTGCCCAGTGAGCTGCAAGATTGTAGGGGGAAGCCTTCACCTTGAATGTCTACAAAACAGGTTATCCCAAGTGCAGAACTCGGAACTATTTTGCACTAAAAGGCAGGAAGAAGGGGCAGGGGGCGAACCAGAAGAATCCCCTGTCTTTATTTCTGGATGTTTTTTTTTTTAAAAAATCCTCTGATTGGAGTATGTGTGGCTGGCACTCCCTGAGAACAGGGACCAGATGCAAGAGTGGGAGTGGCATACGTCTGTGTGTGTGTCCTATGTCTACATGGCGGATGGTGGGGATGCCTCAAGCCTCCACAGCAAGGTGTATGTCTGCATATGAGAGCTGGACTGTGTGTGCGCGCGTGTGTTCATTTGTTTGTAAGTAAGTGTGTATATAAAATGTGTATATAAATGTGTATATAAATGTCTGTGGATACAAAGAATTGCAATAGCTTTTGATGGGGATCCTGGATAGTTTTGTACTGCATCATCCTGCCTCAGTGACGCCAATTTCTTGTGCAATAAACAATCCGCAGCTGCTTGTGGGCTTCATGTGTCCCTCTGTGCTTTGGGAGCCTGATGTGGCTTCTCCTGGGTGCTGGGTGGGGCGGTTGCCAAACGTGTACATGGAGAAGGTTGTTGCTGTGTTAAAGAGCCACAGGTGGGGGCACCGCAGCTCTCATCGCCCTCTGGTCTGTGTGCTTCCCCCAATCCCCCCACTGCAGGATGACCCAGTTGAGAGTTTGGCCTGACTCCTGCCTGTTTCCCTGCTTGCAGGTGGAGGTTTTTGACCCCGTTCCTAATGCTCTCGCTTGAAAGGGAGCAAGGGGAACATCCTGTGGACAGGCAAAGAAGGACAGCCCTAGGCAGGCCTGGAAAACCAGGGCTGACCAAAAGGGGTTAAATTCTCCTTGCTTTTAAGCACATCATCCAGCCCACTGCTGTGCTGCAAATACTGCGTCTGTCATACAACTCAGCAGCTAGACGAATCTCCCCATCTAGTCTACTTCAGCAGTACAGAAGTGGCACACATTTTCGCAGCCCCAGAGGGGAGGCATAGCAGCTCCTGCCACCACTGCTCAAGGGCCTGCAAAGGTTTGCATGCACTCAGAAGAGTGGAGAAAGGACCCCAAGGGGCTCAGTTGCAGGAGGGCTCATGTTTGGGTTTTGAAAGTGTGTGCCCAGAAGAGGCTGGGGAGAGTGGTGTTCTTATATGCAGGAGTGCCATTGGGCTTTCCAGGATGGGCACCTGGCAGGCCACTGTCAGAACAGCAGGCTGGGCTAGATGGGGCCCCCTTGGGTCTGGTCGAGCTGCAGGGCTCTGCTTATGTTCTTCGAATGCTCAGACGGGAAAGCCACATTTTGCAGCAGTCCCAGGCCGCCGCCACCGCCTTCCCCAGCTGACTTGTCTCCTGCTCCAACCCGGGAAACCAAAGAGGCCCCCAAGTTAGCCTGGCGCCAAGGGAGCCATTGCAGGCCTGGCACACAGGCTGCTGCTCTTGGCATTTGGAAGCGAAGGTGGGGGGTGGCTGTGGGGGAGGTGTGACCACTTCCTCCAACTCTTTAGCGCACAACCAGAGCCAGAATGGCTCTACTGGGCAGAATTTGGTGCCAAAGACAAGCCCCCTGTGTTTCAGAGGAAGTTTCCAGGGCCTGGAGGGAGGGAATTTGCAAAGGCTTTTACCTGAAGGACTGTCAGAGGGGAGAGGTTGTGGCCTGTAGCGGAAATATTTCCCCTCCTCTCTGCCGGCTTTAAAAGCATGGCTTTGTCCCTGAAGGCAGAGAGCAGCCTTGTGTTGTGGGCAGAAGGAGGGAGCAGCAAAACATGTTTAGCTTGGCCAAGAGGCACAGGCTGGCTTTGTGAACTCTGCTGCAGGGAAAGAAGATCACCCTGTTCTCTGGGGAAGCAAAGCAGCCAGAAATTCCCACTGCTGGGGGAGTCACTCTGGGAAACCAGGAGGGCGAGCCCCATGCCCTTGTTTGGCCAGTGAAACCCTCACACATTCCAAACTGGAGGTGAGCGGCCCCTGCCAGCGTTAGGGTGTGATGGCTTGGAAGGTGTTTGGGTAAGCTTTGCCATCTTCCAGGCTCTCAAGCTAGTTTGCTTTCTGTTCCATCTCCCAGGAGAAAACAAAAGCAATGGAGCCAAATAGCAGCAAAGTGACGGAGAGGAAGGCTGGGCCAAAGACAAGAGGGCAGTGGCTGTTTTAGAAGCAGTGCTATTAAGGCAGCTTGCAATGGCTCTCACTTCCAAGATAACTTAAAGTGGCCGGGGGGTGGAGAAAACCTGTGGGTCTCTATCTGTTGCTAGACTACAACTCCCATCATCCCTGGCTATGGTGGATGGGAGTGAAGTATCCAAAATAGCTGAAAGGTCACAGGTTTCTTGCCTCTGTTGGACTAACACTTTTGAAAGCAGGGGGAGCACATGTCAGTAGATCAGTGGTCCAACTGACCTCCGCCCTGCTTGTAGCTTATAGGGCTGAAAAGCCTGTGCCCCTGTGGAGCCAC
The DNA here is from genome assembly GCF_964188315.1 of Podarcis muralis. NCBI lineage: Eukaryota > Metazoa > Chordata > Lepidosauria > Squamata > Lacertidae > Podarcis > Podarcis muralis. Next base: position 44,679,987 of record NC_135661.1, on the reverse strand, counting down.
AGCCAGGTGAAATAGATCATACAGGCCAGCAGAACTCTCATGAAAGGCAACTTCATCTTCTACTAGGGAGGGGCCATAGCTCAAAAGGTAAAGCACATTTGTGTGCAGAAGTTCCCATGACTATTTTAAAGGCTCAGTAGGCAATGGGAAAGACCTGTTGCCAGGAACAGACCCTATTTGGTTAAATGGACAGAGTCTGGTCTGGTAGAGGGCAGCATCCCATTTCCCCCCTCTTAGACTTGTGTATTGTTTGGGGCATTCTAAGCAGAACCAGCAGGTCGCTCTGAGCTGAGGCAAATGGCTGCCCACCCTGTGCCAGGATAATCCTATAAAGTCATTCAGATAAAAATGACACCCAGCAAACTTCCAAACTTTGGCTTTTTTAGCACCAATCTATTTACCAGTAGTTAGTGCACATTACAGGGACGCGGGTGACGCTGTGTGTTAAACCACAGAGCCTAGGACTTGCCGATCAGGTCAGCGGTTTGAATCCCCGTGACAGGGTGAGCTCCCGTTGTTTGGTCCCTGCTCCTGCCAACCTAGCAGTTCGAAAGCACGTCAAAGTCCAAGTAGATAAATAGGTACTGCTCCAGCAGGAAGGTAAACGGCGTTTCCGTGTGCTGCTCTGGTTCGCCAGAAGCGGCTTAGTCTTGCCGGCCACATGACCCGGAAGCTGTACACCGGCTCCCTCAGCCAATAAAGCGAGATGAGCGCTGCAACTCCAGAGTCGGCCACGGCTGGACCTAATGGTCAGGGGTCCCTTTACCTTTACGTTAGTGCACATGTTAATTCCTTATCCAAGCGAGCAAAGATGTTGGAGAGCATCCAGCACAGCACAGCTGTGAAACAAATCTGGTGACTTCCCTTGCAATTAGGAGCATCTCCTAATCCGTGCATGTTGCACACAGGTCTGGGGGTAGGTACCTCATCTCTCTTTCCCTAGCAAAACACAGAACTTCAGCTATTTCTCTACAATGTTCTTCACTCTACCAAAGGCAATAACAGTACTGAATCAACTAGCAGTGTTTCCCAACCTTTTTTGGGCAAAGGCACACTTGTTTGATGAAAAAAACCTTGAGGCACACCACCATTACAGCCCCGTGACGTCAGCGCGCAGCGCCACGCCGGGAGGGAAGGGCGCCGGGGCGCTGCTGCTGCCGCTGCCGGCAGGCATGGGCCCAGCTGAGGCGGCAGCGGCTGTTGTGGTGGTGGCGGCGATAGCGGGCGGAGGAGGGGGCGGCGGCGGGGCCAGCGGCGGCGGGTGGAGCAGGAGGGCGGCCGAGGCCGGTGAGGGAGTAGGGTTGCCCGGGGCTTGAGGAGCCGTCGCCGGGAGTTGCTGCTGCTGTTGCTGCTGCTGCTGCCCGGACATGCCTGCCTCCTCCTTCCTCCTTGTCCGCTGTCTCGCGCTCCTCCCTTTTGCGCGCGCTGCCCCGCCGCCGCCCCATTGGCCGGGTCCTGTCAGCTGATCCTGTGTTATTTCCTGTGTGTGTGTGTGAGGGGAGAATGGAGAGAGAAACCTCGGCACCACCACCGCGGAGCCGCCCCCGGCTCGACGCGGATCCTCGCCGCCGCCGCCCCGCCTCTCGCCGCCCGACTCGCCCGCCTCCCTCCCACGGCACACTAGTGTGCCGCGGAACACCGGTTGGGAAACACTGAACTAATGAAACCAGATCTTTTGGACATGATCTAGTCTTGCAATAAGCAGCAGCCTACTGGCTTCTAGATAGTTCTATTCAACCATTGTCACCTTGATTCTCATTCCTTCCACCATCAGCTACTGTGTTCGTGTTGAATTTCTCATCTGACTAGCCAGGACTCCAAGGGGGTGGGGGGAATGTCCTTTTTCACACAAGCAGCTTTGGGCTGCTTGGCTGTCTGACCTCCTTCCTAGTTTGCAGAAAAGCCCTTCTGGATTCCATCAGCATCTTGCCAAAGCCACTTGGGAGAACTGCTGCCAATCCTTAACAGGCAGTTTCCTTTGTAATTAGAGGGGCTGCAGTGGGGGCTGAGTTTGAAGTCACCGTTGTCACAGGCTTGGCTGCTGTATCAGAGCTCTGCTCTTGCCGCTCTGGGAATTGGAGGGCGGCAGTTGTCGTAATCTCCAATTTCACTGGTGGGCCAAAGAGCCTGTAAATTAGCAATTCTTGTCCCAGGAACAAACATCTTCCAGAGAGGTTTTGTCCTAAGCAAAGGGCCTACCCTGGGTATCTGACTTGCTGTAGAAAAGCAGATAAAAAATGACTTCACAGGGAAATGCAGAGGTTGTGTTTGTTTCCGCACAGGTTTGAATCCTAGTTTCAGATCTCCCTACAGCAAATGGGCAGCCACTTGAAAAAGCAAAAGCAGAAACAGAATACAAGTTCTGCAAAAAAAGGTCTCTGTTTGGGCCTCAGACAGATGTGTGCAAAAGCAATGAGAGAGGAAGAAACAAAAATCAAGGATGCTGCACTGGAGAAAAGTGCAAATCTTTTCCCCTCGTCTCATAAAACAAGACCTCAGGCTCTGAAACTGATTGGTAGCTGACCTAAAACATGCAAAAGGAAGTACTTCACAGAATGCAGAAATAATTCACAGCATTCCAGCAAGGTGTACTGATCACAACAGCTAGGTATTTACATATATTTATGCATATTTATGTGTGTGCGCGTGCGTGCATGCTTGTGTACAAAACGAACATAACAAAAAAGAAATAAAACAGGAAAATGACAAAAACAAAAGTGGTATGCCTCTGAATACCAGTTGCTGGAAATTACAAGTCGGGAAAGTTACTGTTGTGCTCAGTTCCTGCTTGCAGGCTTCCCACTGGCATCTGACTGGCCACTGCGAGAACTGAATGCAGTGTCAGATGGGCCTTTGGTCTGATGCAGCACCCAGATTCTGCCCATGTTCCTTTCTTTCATCTCTCTACTCTCTTCCTAAGTAAAGATGTCTTCCTTAAACCACTATGTCTGGGAAGTGGAAAGCAAACGACCTGGTCAAGGCTAGGTATCTCCCCTTCATGCCACCTGTCTTGAAAGAGGCTATGGGTGAGGCAGGTTCCTAGTAAAGTAACCTCCTTTAGCCCCAAAAGTTTGCCAGCTTGTTCTTGGACAAGGTGGGCATACGTGGTAGTGGTAAGCAATTAACAGTCACCTCAGAGCAAGCAATCTCTCTAACCCTCTCCTGTTGTGCAACGGTCAAGAACTTGCCTCTTTTGTGGATAATGTGCAATTTTTACTCTCTTATTGTTTGATGGTTTTACTGTTGATGACTTGTATGTTATTTAAACTTTTCCCTACTTTGGGGGTTGTATTGACGATGATTTCTAAAGCCAGCTGCATGAGTGTTTGCTGCCACCTGGCGGCTGAAGCTCATTACTGCATGAGCTCTGGCAAAGATGTACCGGTACCTCAGGTTGTTGTCTTTGCTATACTTCAGAACAAATCCAGGCAAGAGCTGGCCTGAGGTCTACCTCTGATGTGTGCATCTGGGGGTGCATGCCCCCATAACAGACTTTCTTGGTTATGGGATTAAGCTTATGGTCTCACTGGCCAGACTGGATAGTCCAGTTTAGGGGGGGGTGTCCGTGGGGCCTGCTTTTGAACATTGTGAGCAAACAAGACCAAGACTCTGTCTTTGTAGCTGGCTGAAGAGGCATTACGCCATGCCAGAGCTGACAGCTTTTGCTAAAGCAAAGACTAACCAGGCTGTCTGCCCTAGTGCCATTTCTTGCTTCAGGCTGTATACAGATCAAGGACAGGGCACCTTTTTCAGTCTAAGGGCCACATGGCAGTGGTAGGCAGGGGCAGAGGCAAAAGTAGGTGGAGAAATTAATATACATTTCCCCTTTATGTAACAGCTTTTATTTCTACACACATTCCTCTCTCATCCATCCAGGCAATTAGAAATATTAAGAATTCTGGGACACATTCCAGCCAGCCAAAAACACTCAAGGAAACTTCAAGCAGAGCTGGTGAGAATCTCATAGAATCAGAGTTGGAAGGGAGCCTAATGGTCATCTAGTCCAACCCCCTGCAGTACAGGAATCTCAACTAAAGCATGCATTACAGATGGCCATCCAACAATTGCTTAAAAATCTCCAGAAAGCACCTCAAGGGCCATGCAAAGTCCTGGGGGTGCATTTGGCCTCATGGCTTATGATCATCCCTGCCATAGATGGTCCAGTTAAACAGATATTGCTCAGGTCATCTCATCTTCTATCTAGCTACCCACCTACAAACCAAAGCAGTTCTGGGTACCCCCCACAAGCCTCTACTAACAAAAAAACCTACAGCCAGCACCAGAGTTCAGTTTACAAGGTTTTAATATACAAATACAAAATCCTACTCTACTTCTTCTCTTTTTTCTCCTCTTTCTTGCCATCACTCTTCTCCTTATCTTTGTCTTTCTCATCCTTCCTCTCCTTTTTGCTCTCCTCTTTCTCCTGCCCCTCCTTCTTCTCTGCATCTCTATTGGCGATCTTGTTGTTTATGAGGTTGTGGAGGGCAACCACAGAGCGAATGAGTGAAGCCAAGTAGACCACCACCATCTGGTCATTGGTCTTCAGATAGAAGGCCTTGACAAACTCTTGCAAGTTGACGTCAGGCAGCAGGTTGAAGACATCCTGGAGCTGGTAGATGATCTGGTGGTTGATGGGAAGTTTGCCCATGGCCACTTTCTCCAGGTAGCTCCTGATGTCTAGAAGCTTGGAGTTCAGTCCCTTCAAGCCGTGGACCTGGTTTGTGATGCGCTGAGAAAGGGTGCCTACAGTGGTATCTTTAATATCCCTGGAACAGCCAAGAAAGGGGTCAGAACATGAGAACCCAGTTGGCAGGAAAGGAAGAATAGAATTATTTTTCTCTGCCACATTACGGAAATCAATGCTGGGCATTTCTATAGTTGGACTAGAAATCTGAATCTCCTCTGGACCAACTAACCCATACAAAGACATGGGGATGTAAGCGAATATCAATTGCATTGTGGGGAGGTGCAGGTTCTGCTTGTAGGCTTCCCCTTAGGATAAGACCAGATGCTAGATGGGCACCCTTTGGCCTAATCCAGCATAGGAAATATGGTGGCACATTTGCATGGCTAAGGGATAGGGTATCACTAGATCCCAATGAAGGGTGGCTGTCAGCATAAATTAAAGATGATGCCTCTATTAAGCTGGCAGGCTGTGTGGCCTTGCAGGGGTCAAAGGCATTCTGCATCCATTATTTTATATCTGCAAGATGGGAATGCCTGCCTCCCTGTATTATCTTGAGGAGTAACTATGTAAGCAGAACACAAGCTAAGAAGTCTGAAGTGACAGGCAAGAAAGGTATTTTTTTACCGTAGCAGGTGCTCCACCCCAACTTCCTCCGCTTCTTCTGCTCCAATTTCACTGGTCACATGTTCAAAGGTCTTAGAGGTGGGTGTCCCATCCTTTGGGGTGCAAGAGCAAGCAGAGACCAGGCATGAAAGTCATCACCTTTATTCAACTTCTGGGCAGAGTGTGTGTGTGTGTGTCTGAACCCTAGAAAAACTTACAATTGTTGCATAAGAAGCCAAGAGTTGCTGAAGAATAAGAACAGAGCCATAACTGGCCAATGGAAGAGACACACTAACCCTAAATTACCTTCATAAGGAAGTGTGAACTGAATTAATAATAAACACTGACAACTTCTTTCATCCTAAGCAGAGTTTTTTTCAGGTACTCTGTAGGGTGCTGGCTGCAAAAGGAGTGACATGAGCAAGGTACAGGCAGCATTCCTGTTATTGGCTCGGCCTGTTTTAGTCTGGTCCTTTGGTTGACACTGAAATGTATGAAGAAAAAGCAACTTGATGTGCATAAACCCAGGATACTCACATCGTGAACTTCTTCCACAGAGATGTAGGCTTCAGTGGGCAGCCCCAGGTCCTTTGGCTTTACATCGATAATTACCAATACCTGTTTGAAAGAAACCCTTTAGTGCCTATTGGTGGAAAACAAAACCTACCAGTCTCTTTCCAGTAACCTGCAGCCTGCCACTACATAAAGGATCATCTTGCCATTTCCAACTTGTTCTTACAAGTTGCAGTAACATCAAATAGCAAGCCTTGTCAGGATTTGTAGGTTGTGAGTGGCTCTTACCGAGTTTGAGCAGTATCTTTTCATTAACTCATTGATAGCAATGTCATTCTTGTGCAGCTTGGGACCTGTGTGGTACCATCCCACAATTCTTTCCCTGGCTAGGAAAAAGACACAGAAAGAAAAAGAGAGTCAGAGTACACGAAGCAGCTGGAAGAGGGCTCTACCTCCAAGAGCCATTTCCTTCTTCTACTGTTTCACTGGAAGTGGCGCTTTGCAGGAATAAAGCATGGTTCTAGATGCAATGATATTGTATAGCAAACGGGATGAGACTTTAGAATTTCTCACAACCTGAGCCTATCATTCATACTGGACATTGCTTACATCCAAAGTTTACTGGACTTGAACATCAGCTTCAAAAGAAATTTTACAGGTACAGAATACTATACTTTGAACGTTGGCAAAATAGACGAATATGTCCAACCTTGAGGACTTTGCCAAACGAATGAACAACAAAAAGCCTATTTACTGCATACACAAGCTATAAAAGACCCTTCCTTCAAGTAGCATGTAGTCTAAAATATGGTTTCTTTGCTGGGGCATTAGGTTAAAACATGAGAGGTTTTGCAGAATCTGATGTTGAAGGGTGACCCAGTTCCTTCATTTTCTCACTAACAGAGGTGTTCATCTCCAAAATGAAAAACTTTTTAACTAAGCATCTGTGAGCAGTCATAGCAAAGTTATTTAAGTAACATCACTTTTTGGCTTTTCCCAGAGATAGATTTAGCTGTGACTTGCACTTCTGGCTAACCAAGCATTGCTTACCATTTACTTTCTTGAACATCCCATACATGTTCTCCAGATAGTCATGGTCCAAAAACCACACAGAGTCGTCTTTATCATCTTCATCAAAGGGGACTGTGGGTAAAAAAAGAGAATCCAAACCATGGCATGAATTTCCAGCCTTTAAAAAAACCCCAATGGAAATGGTTTATTGAATATTTACAAATAACCTGTAAACAGTAAGAACATTGGCGGGATTATTGTAATAACCTGCAGTTTTACAAGAGTATATATTTAAAGTAGATGAATAAATTAGTAAATAAAGTTAATTTGGAATATGCAGAAAATATAAAAAATAAATTTAAGGAACCACAAAGAGGGGGAAGGAAGTCAAGTTTTGAAATGTTAAAATGATTGTAAAATTACTGAAATGAATAAAACTGAAAATCATAAATAAATTTTAAAAAGGAAAGTGACAATTTTGCCAAGTTACATCCCATGTGGTGGGAATTAAGAGCAGCCCTGCTGGATCAGGTCAAGGAGGGTCCAGGTAGTCCAGCACTTTGTTCTCACAGATGCCTCTGGGAAGCTGGCAAGTCACTTAGAATGGGATCCAGTCTTGACATTACAGAGGTGAGGATGATTTAAATTTCTATTCCACCCTCCATGAGAGGATCACAGGGCGTTTGAAAGTAGCAAGTTATCATGCACTGAGTAAGACTACTGGACTATCCAATCCCAGTACTGGTCTCCTGAGTGGCTACCCAGCGTCTTAGAAAGGGAGTTTTTTATCAGCTGCCACTTGGTCCTTTTTAAATGGAAATGCCAGGGACTGCACATTCTGTGAGCAAAGCATGCATTCAACGACTGACCTACAAAAGTTCCCCAAGGAACAGAAGATACCATTATTATTTATTGTATTCATATTCTGCCCTTCCTCCCAAAGGAGTCCAGGGAGACAAACAACATGTGGTAAACAATAAAAGCATCTTTTTAACTACAGTGATGAAGTCAATCTCTTTACCTAGCGTCTCAAAACGGGAGTCTTTCAGCCCCACCTAGAAATACCACTGGGGATTGAATCTGGTATCTTCTGCAAGCAAAGCAGATACCCTACCACTGATTTAGGACCTATTCCTACCACAGTATTGACTGTAGTATGTGGTACATGTAGTTGCAGCCCACAAGATTAATGACTAGACGAGATCACAAGTTTCTAGAACTGGGCAGACTCAGATTTAAACTAAAGGTAGATGAAAGAATGATGATTGCCTGGAGCAGACTATGGAAAGCTAAGGCTGGCTTCCGACAGCCTGAGAACTTGAGGGACCGCATTTAAGCTTTTAGCCAAACACAATCCAGCAGGTTCCTAACTGGGCCCCTTTGGGTTATTATTTAATCAGAGGGCTGTTGAAAACTCAAGACTATCAACCAAGTTTCAATTGAGCTTTATGACTAAGCTTTTCTGGGTCTCTCACTTTAAGACAAAGGTGGGGAACCTCTGACCCTCCAAATGCTGCTGATGGAACTTGGAGTCCAACAACATATAGAGGGCCACAGGTTCCCCACCAACAATTTAAGGGACAAACCCAAATTTCCCCAAATCCATTAATGGGGTGGAAAATGTTAAGAGTAGGAGTGTACATTACAACCACATCTGGCTTGCTAGACAACCATAGAGATCTCAGGCGTCACTTTACCTGCAAAGCTGTTGGAGACATCCAAAATCTTCTTCTGCCACGAACCCAAGAGAACCCCCACAACTCGCTTCTGATTTCCAACTTTTCCTATCCTAAAATAGAAAGGCAAAATCAAAAGAAAGATGAGATACATTGATGTGCAGCATAAACTATTCCTGAACTGAATTTTTATCAACTCAGGGCAATGAAAACCAGCATAACTAAGGTGGGAGGGAAAGAGTATATAGCAACTTGCCAAGACTCCCAACAGAAGGAGTCTTGATGGTCACCAGGGAGGAGGCAGCAGAGTGGTCTTCTTCTGATGGTTAATGGAGGAAGTCAACATACAAAAGCTGACTTAGCCCACCAATCCACCCAGCCCCAAAGTGTCAGCACTGCCTGGCCTGGCAGTTACTCTCCAAGGTCTATGTCAGAGCATGGCCTTTCCCACCACCTGCTTCTGAAATCCATTTAGCAGGTGTGGTTTCTGGGGCAGAGATGTTGTTGAACTGAACCTGCTGCTTGTAAAGCAAATGCTCTGCCACATACCTACTCAGTCAAGTTGGCACAGCCATGCGCTGGTTGCATGTATTTCATGCATGCAGCTGTGGCTGCTACTTAGGAAGCAGGTATATTTTAAGTCATATCAGTTTACTTATATTCCGCTTTTCCACTCAAGAGTCTGGAAAAGCAGTGGCAAAAGATGAATCTCATCCTTGCTCCACACGCGGTAAACACACCGCGATAAACATAAAAAGCAAGTCGGCGAAAAGTAGCATCCAGCCCCCCTCCATGAGGTCTCTGGCCCAAAGGCCCGTTTGTTGGAGGAGACAGCAGCCGCTTGGCCTGCAGAAGGAAAGAGGTTCCGGGTTCAACCCCCGAAAGCTGCTCCGAGGAGGATCGGGGAGCCAGGCAGATAATAGAGGCCTCTCCCCTGGGCTCGACGGCCTCACTCCGCGAGAAAGGCAGCCGCTTCCTTTATTGCTCCGAGGCCTCGCCAAACCCTGAGGGTCTTCCCAACCGAAAGCCGGGGTCCAGAAGCACAGGCGGCGAAGGCGGCCTCAGCCCGGGCCCGTGACTAAGCTGTCCTTCCGCGGCCTCCGCCCCGGCGCTTCTTTACAGTAGCTTTCTCGCAGCTCGCTGCCCCTGAGCATGTGCAAAGCGCGACCCCAGCCCTACGGCCACCCTGCCTCCCTAAGCCCTGGCCTGCCGGCCATGACTCAGCCCGGCCGGCCGGCCGCCGCCTCCCTCACCGGTTAAAGTGATCGACCACGCTCAGCAGCACCAACGGGTGGACCACCACTCGCTCCACGGCCAGCTCCGGCATAGCAGCGGCGGCTTCGCGGCCTCCACGTCCTGGCCTAGTTCCTGGCCTCCTTCTCCCGGTAAGCAAAGCGCCTCTCAGTGACTCAGGGCACCGGGTGTGAAGCAAGCGATGCCGAGGGAGGAGCTGGGCAGCCGCGCCATCTTGGGAAGGGCAGCCGCAGTGACGTCACGCGGCTTCCTTTCAGCCTGTGGGCGGGGGAAAGCGACGCCATCTTGGGATGGTCTCAAAGGGTACCTCACCGGCAGTTCGGCTTCCTGTGAGAAGTTTCCATGTTGGCGGCGTGGGGCGGTAGCGTCGCCATATTCAGAAGGGCAAAAGGAGGGATGCCATTATGCGACGGTCAGTCGCCTCCAGAACATTCTTGAGCGAAGCCGTTGATGAATGATTTAAGCGTCCTTTTTGTGCTTTTCGTTCACAACCTAAGTCTGGAGGTGGCTTTAGCATCCACCAGAGATACTTTTTCTACGTGTTTTAGGAAATTTGGGGAAATTTGAGGAGGGAAAAAACCTGAGATTTGGTTTCAGGGAAGACACTGTATCGCTGCTAACACGTGCAAGACACATTTTGTTGTTGTTGTTTAGTCGTGTCCGACTCTTCGTGACCCCATGGACCACAGCACGTCAGGCACTTCTGTCTTCCACTGCCTCCCGCAGTTTGGTCAAAATCATGTTGGTAGCTTCGAGAACACTGTCCAACCATCTCGTCCTCTGTCGTCCCCTTCTCCTTGTGCCCTCCATCTTTCCCAACATCAGGGTCTTTTCCAGATAGTCTTCTCTTCTCATGAGGTGGCCAAAGTATTGGAGCCTCAGCTTCAGGATCTGTCCTTCCAGTGAACACTCAGGGCTGATTTCCTTCAGAATGGATAGGTTTGTTCTTCTTGCAGTCCATGGGACTCTCAAGAGTCTTCTCCAGCACCATAATTCAAAAGCATCAATTCTTCGGCGATCAGCCTTCTTTATGGTCCAGCTCTCACTTCCATACATCACTATTGAGAAAACCATAGCTTTAACTATATGGACCTTTGTCGGTAAGGTGATGTCTTTGCTTTTTAAGATGCTGTCTAGGTTTGTCATTGCTTTTCTCCCAAGAAGCAGGCGTCTTTTAATTTTGTGACTACTGTCACCATCCGCAGTGATTATGGAGCCCAAGAAAGTAAAATCTCTCACTGCCTCCATTTCTTCCCCTTCTATTTGCCAGGAGGTGATGGGCCCAGTGGCCATGATCTTAGGTTTTTTGATGTTGAGCTTCAGACCATATTTTGCACTCTCCTCTTTCACCCTCCTTAAAAGATTCTTTAATTCTTCCTCACTTTCTGCCATCAAGGTTGTGTCATCTGCATATCTGAGGTTGCTGATATTTCTTCCGGCAATCACATGCTCCAAATGGAGGGCTTCCTTGGTTATTTTAAATTACGCACACACATGCACACAAATACACATTTTCCACAATTGAAGGAAACATTTATAACATTAAAGATTTCTCTCTGTCCAGTGCTGCATTCACTCTGGAGTCATATGTTGGCGAAGCCACATGTTTATTTCCAGAGAGAGAAACCTAGGCAGCACAAAACAATTTAAAACAAGAGCTTAAACAGCAACCAGCAACAACTTTTTAATATGTACAATAGTCATCCACTCCAGCTCCAAAGTATTAAGGGAATGGCTGTGGCTCAGTGGCAGAGCCTCTGCTTTGCATGCAGACGGAGTCCTACCTAAGGCTCAATCCACAGCAGCATTTGCAGGTACTACAGGGAGAGAAACTCTGAAACTTTGGAGAGCTGATGCTGCCAGTCAGCATAGTTAATTCTGGGCAGGATAGACCAAGACTGTATGGGGTCGTTTCTTATGCTCCTACTATTAAGAGGGAATTGAGTGGTGGGCTTTGTCTCAGCCCACTTCTTCCAGAGCTATTATTAATATGGGCCACCTTGAGACCATGGCAGCAGACCACAACACTTTGGTTTGAGGCAAATCACTTCGAACAGCAGAGTAGTTTAGAAGCACATAAAATAATCCACTGTGTCTTCTGGCAACTCTGAGTTGGCAGCTGCAATTCATTCAGGTTCTTATACTTATTTAAACTAAACCTGAAGAAATTTGCTTTACAAGGTGCTGTGCAAATAGCATACAAATTAACCAATACTGAGACTGAGGTGGCAACTTGCCCAAGGTCACCCAGAGGTGACACTTATTCCCCAGGTCCAAGACCAGCTCTCTATTGGCCCACACTGGCTGCTGTCTCTTGTCTTTGGAATTTCTCACTGTTGCTGAGGAAAGTAGATGTTATAGAACCACTTAATTGGTCATAATTTTTGCAGAAAATACCAGCTTGTTTTCTGGCTCAATGATTCAGAATGTGTGTTAATTAATCCCTTGTAAGGCATGATCTTGATTTATAGGGATGGCTTCAGATAAGAGAAGATACCCAGATACATTCATTTGGTTCATTCACAAATATATTACAGGTCTCTGTTGCTGTTCTTTTGAAGCTCCCCTCACCCCCGCCTTGAATGGCACCTCATAAGAAAGATTAGCTTTTATGCTTTATCCTCCTTGAAGACTCTTGAATGATATCGCCCACTGCAAAAGCCCACAGAGAAGTGACTAACTTCTTTCAATGTATTCTGAATTCAGCCTCCTTCTGATGAAGGAGAAAACACATGCCAGTCCCAAGTAGTCTCTCCAGAAAGCATTCTATTGCCTCTACCTTCTCTTTGATAATGAGAAAGATCTCAGGTGCCTCTTCTGTTCTCACCTGCTGCATTGTGGCATGCGAAGAGAAGTGGCTTCTTAAGTAATGAGATCCAAAGCTTTTTAGAAATTGCACGTAAAACTCAGTACTCTGAGCATTTGTACCTGGGGACCTGGAAGACACCAGCGTAGATCACAAGACGCAAATAGGAGCAAGAGCCTTAAGCTGAGATGTGATTTTTAATGAAAAGTGTGCTGCAGATGTTGGCAGCTGCTTTGGCTTATTAATGGGAAAGGGTGGTACCTCAGTGGATAGAGCATCTGCTTTGCATGTAGAAGGTCTTCAGTCCCTGGCATCTCCAGGTGGGAGAAGGAATGTTCCCTGTCTGAAACCTTGGAAAGATGTTACCACTCAGTACCACTCAGTACCACTCAGTTACCACTCAGTACCACTGTACGTACTGAGTTAGAAGATGGGCCTCTGTTATAAGGCATCTTCCTATGTTCCTGTGTAATGTGCAGATGTAGTTGAAAGAAGAACAACTATCATGGTCTTGAAGTGATGGGCACATGAGTGGTTGTTCTCAAAATCTGTTTGTGGCCTTCTCACAACAAACACCATTGGTGGCCATGGTAATTTCTGACCAAACATTTCTTTGTTCTATGACTGAATGCTGAGTATTTGATAGGAAACCTTCTTGGGAACCTTCTGAATCAAAGGAAAGAAAGAATAACCAAGTTACACACCACCCACTCTCAGTTGGCAAGCTTGAAAGTTTGTGTTGTACTGCTTGCTTTCTGAGGATTGTATGTGCTGCCCAAAGTACTTTGCTATATCTTCTTACCCATATCTTGCTATGCCACAGTCCTCTTCCTGTCCTGTTCTTGTAGCTCTGCACTGAGTGACATAATTGTGCCTCTTAACAGATGCTGTTTCTTACATCCCAGCTACTACTAGTAAGAGCCAAAGAAGAGGAAATGGGAGACTGCTTGCAGAAATCCCGGCACCTCAGATGCTTTTTAAAAAGTTTCTTAAAGCAGCATTGCAAGATTTCATACAGATTTATCTGCAATGAAGAAAGTCCTTTGGCCAGTAGTTCAACCCTGACAAGGCACTGCAACAGGAATTCGCAATATGAGGTCTTATATGGATCAATTTTAGTCTCTTAAGGGAAGGAGTTGACCTTTTATGATTTGGATTTCTGGTCAGAGATTATTCCTCATAAGAGACAGAAAAAACTTGCTACCTGATGGGACCCGAGGTTATCACTACAGGGTCCTTGCTCAAGCGCTGTTAGACAGAGGGAGGTTGAAGAAAATTCCCAGAGCACTTAATTTATTTTCTTTCTTTTTTCAGCTTCCAGTATTTTTTACAGAGTGAAGTTCAACCATGTATTTTTTTCTGATCCTCAGTGCCATTGGGTAAAATATGTTTTCTTTGGTGTTTCAGAGACACATGGGTGATTCTGGAGTGTGGCTAGCTTGTCAGCTCCACCACTCCTGTTGCTGTATGGCCGACAGAGGGGATTCCTGTGACCCAGATGGGAGATCAGGCAACCAGTAATTGACCTTCTATGCTGCAGCTGGAACATCAGGGTTCAAAGACTCTGAAGGAATGAAGGATTCCTCAGGGTTGCTGGCAGTGCTGGTGTGTGTGTTGCGATCCTGCTTCCCCTGTTCCTCCACCTCTAAGGAGACTCTGGTTCATAGTCTGGGTGTAGCTGGACCCTGACAAATACCTGGCTTTTCTGGTTAAAAAACCCCCATAGCAGCAGATGGGTCAGGCCTCTGCCAAGTCCCTGGAGAGCCACTATAAGTCAGAGAAGAAAATATTGGGCTAGATAGTCCAGTGGATAGACCTGGGATACGGCAACTTCCCATGACATTCTTAATTTGCTTAGTTTGCCTGCTTGGATGGAAGTGAAGGAAAAGGCCGCAGGAGGGAGCGTGATGTCTGAATAGGACCTTGCCACAGTTGTGCCTACGGAACACTTCTCAAGAGGGGCCTACCTGGAGCCTGCTTTGCTCTCATTTCAGCACCAGTCTAAAATCTATCCCCCCCCCCCCGTAATTTCAGTATGAATTATGGATTTTAGACTGGTTTGCCATTGCTGTTTTATTTTTGTAAGTTTTATTTGCCAAACGGATTTTACTATTCTAACATTGCTTTTATGATGCTGTGTAAGCTGCCCTTGGACACTTTTTGCAGGACAGGATACAAACCCTGATTCCCCTCCCCCACCCCCCCACCCCCAGGAAAGATCCACGAGCAGAATACTATATTTCTGCCTGTGACGGCTCCTGAACCTTTCTCTTTAAAAGTTTGAATGGCTTTAATTTTGTTTACTGTGTGTTTTTGCAATATTGATTCCAAAAGGGATCCCATGGAAGAAGACGTTATGATGCAAAGCACTTCTGTTGTTTATTTACTTTCCCTTATTCTATATCATTTGTTACATTTATCAGTCACCGAATTGCAATGAGCCTCTAGGTGATGTATAACCCTGATACAATGAGTTAAAAAAAGCACACAATGATCCAAGCAATACATTGTGATATACAAGCCTAGCAACTAAATAAGTAAGCATTAACACTGGCACAATTCAATAAAAACTAAAAGACCCCCACACGCTAAAACTGAATGATCGCTGTCAAGTGAGCAGAGACTAAAATCAGATGATGTTAAGGCAGCGTTAAAATGCAAAAAGGTCCGACTTCGATCCCTGGCAGCATCTCCAGGTACCTGGTGATGGGAAAAGCCTCTCTCTGCCCAAGACCCTGGAGAGCTGCTGCCAGTCAGAGAAGTCAATACTGGGCTAGACGGGTGAATGGTCTGACCTAGAAGAACACAGCTTCCTCTGTTCATAAGCTGGAAGAGCCCCCTAAATAGCCCTGTGTGGCCTGTGCTGAATCAGGTTGAAGTTATTGTTGTATAGTAAGGGCAGGGACCTCTTGTGGCACTTCTAGACCTTACATCACACAATTTCCTAAAACGCAGTACAGTATTCGATTTTCCTTCTGGGTGGAATCTTTTCTTCTTTCCAGCAGGGGGAGACATCTGACCATATAACAGAACTGATAATGCTGCCTTTGGAAGCTTCTTTTATCAATATACATATAAAACTCAATGCTCAAATTAACTAGTTCAATAAGTAATTTAGCTCATTGATTTTTGGGCATATCCTAAGTGCCATTACAAGCTACGGATATTTTAAATGCCATTACCTAATAGAAGGAATGTTTTAAGCACCTTCTATTGATTTTATTACTGCTTTATTTTGCTGTCTTGGTTTAAAATCATTTTAACCACTCAGTAATCAAGAAGAAATATATCGTTGGTGAAATACAGTCAATTTCCTAAAAACCTTTGACATCGTTAAATAAGGAATTACAGTTGTTAAATCATGTCAGGCAATAACCAAGGGACAGAAAAGATATACAATTCGGAGCAGCGGGCCAGCAATACCAGTAAGCTGTTCTGACCTTTGCCATCCAGACTCTATGTATGTGACAATCACACACCCGGCTTCTCTTCTTGGCTCTTACATCAGCGTTTTTGGCAAGAAGTGTGGCTGGGAACATTCATCAAACTAATCGGCATGTTAATCGATTAATTCATTAATCGCAGATTTAGAATGTGGATTTTAAATCAGAGGAATCGATGCTGGCTGCAGCTGGAGGGTGTTCACTGCTGATGCTATTAATTATCATTTCTTGTATTTGGGTTGATTTTTTTGAACAGAATATTTCCATCTGTCTTTGTTAATTACGTGGGAGGAACTGTTATCTTCAATACATCCCCTTAACTTGTTACCTTTATAGAGGCAACAGGGCTGTTTGCTTTAACTGGATAATTAAACACTAGTCTGTTAAACAGGACGACAGTTAATTTGACTAAAAAATAGTTAATCAGTGAGAAAGTATTTAAAAGCTAGGCAGGTTACTGAGTGCTAACCAAGTATGACCAAGGGAGCGGTAGTCAGTGTTTTCATTACCTCCTGCACCGTGTCGTTGAAATCACTCTCTAGCTTAGCAAACAGGCAGTTGCGTTTGCTTGCTGATATTGCTCATAAGGTTGCATGGTGACATTATGCCCCAAAGATGTAAACAGAGCATGCTCCTCCAAGGAATTTGAACATCCATGCCTTTGAGACGAACAGATTAGCAGGACCACTGAGCTAATCACTTGGCAGATGCAAACTGCAAATACAGTCTATATGTTGCCTAATCAAAGAATTGCAGAAGTATGTAGTGAGCTTTGAAGCTCAATAAAAGCCAGCTAATGAGATGATTAAATTGACATTTGATGTGATTTAACTATAGAGCAGCAAACATCAATACCTATATGATTTGGCAAGTGATTCTCAAATTATGATGTGAGCTTTTCAAGGGTTTCCACCATTGGAGAACACCTAGCTGTTAACTAGCATGGGGCGGGGTGTGGTGTAGATTTTGTAAAGTCAAGTGCTTTAATCATCAGTAGCTTTCTATTCTCTTCTGCTGCCTAAACAAACATTTCATTTAAGGGAACTGAATGATTAGGCCCAGGTTTGTGCATGAATGAGCTCTGAAATCAGTGGACCGAAACAGAACTCCTTGGTTCTTAGAAGCTATCAAAAGGGAAACTGATTTTCCTAAGTCCAGGGGTTGCCCTGTGTTTGGGATGGCTTCCTTTCAGAGCAAGTTTTCTGCATGTGTAAAATCTCACTGGATTCCACAGCGTAGAAGAAGAAAAGCAAATCCAAAGCACTGTGTGCCAGCCATGCTCACAAGTTGTTCCTGGGTGCTGCTTTTTGTGAGCAAGATGCAAAACCTGACAGCACAGCCTTTGTCCCCTACATGCTTGAGTTTGTCCTGTGTGTGCCTGCATGGTCCCAGCAAAACTGCTGCGGAAGTTTGAGCCTGCATCTTCCCTGGTGTCTCTCAGTTTAAATGTGTATCCCAAACTGATCTCCATACCAGGTGGGGGAACCTTTGTGCCCCCCCTCCATGTTGCTGAACTTTAACTCATAATCTCTGGCCATTGGCCATGCTTGCTGAGGCTGATGGGAGTTGTAGTTCAGCAACATCTGGAGAGGGCCACGGATTCCACACATCTCCACATGGTGTTCTTGCATGCATTACCACTACTTCTTATGTAATATGGGCTATTGGGGGGGGGGGGAGATTGGGAGAGAGTTCTAGCCATATTAAGTTACTGTTATTCCTACAATTGCTTTTCTTCTTATAATTTCAGATTACCATGCTTAATGCACATGAGCTGACGCATGGAGATACATTTGGGGTAATGCTGTGTGTAGTTATGCGTGTCGTATTATCACATGGCTAGATGTGGTCTGACATCCCCTACTCAGCACATCTGGTACAGTAGATTTACATGCAGAAATTCCATTTCCACATGGAGATTGCATTCACTGAACTGGGGCAAATCACTTTTCGAATGGAGGTCCATTTGTGTTGCCCAGGATGAGGCTGTCACCGTAGGAAAAGATAGGTGTCTAGTATAAATTCAGGATATGGATTATCCTATCATGGCAGTTGCCTTCTGTGGTATCTCCTTTCTATAGATTAGAATAATTTTGTTGTTCCATGCAGGAGGTGAGCTGGCAGTCAGTGTCACTCTCTCTGACCAGTATTTGGAATCATCACTTTTAATAGAAACCCAACCATCACTTGCTTTGTTTAAAAAAGATACCAAACATAATTACCCAGTAATTAGAATCCTGGTCCTTCCCACTGCATTGCTGGAAATTGGGTTTCCAACATCCCTCTCCTCCTTCCCCTCTGCATTCCCAGCCCCAAAGCTTAGAAATCCCAGAGCCAGCGCCTGTAAGACAAAGGCATTATGCTCTGATCAGAAAGACAAGTTAAAATGGCTATTTGCTTATTTTATTTAACCCAATTCATATACTGTGGGATTGTAGTAAAACCTCTTAAGCGGTTTATAAGAAATATTAAAATTATCAATAAAAACAGTTAAAAACAATTAAAGATAATTAAAACCAGCAGTAAAAGAAACCGAAACACAACATGTCTGGATTGGCTTCATCATCTCATCCTCCTAACACATACCGTACTTCCTTTTCAGTATGAAAAAGGAAACACAATAAAAAAAGGTTTCACTTGCAATAATTTTTCCATATCTTGAGGACTAGCAAATTCTTTACTATGAGGCTTTATTTGTACAAAGCATAGCAAAACTTCAAAACCACTCAAAAGCTTTCTTATTAACTGCTGTCAGTCCTGTGATTTACAAGGGCAATAAAGATCTGGAGGGGGCACATTTATCATGGACTTCAGCGCACCAGGAGCCATTTTCTCAAGCGGTAAAGCCAAGTGATAAAATGAGTTCTTTTGTTCCATAACCTTCTTAAAATGTGTGTGTTGGTCTTTCTGGCTTGTAGCTTGGCTCTGCTCCTCTAGCCCTCCATCTCCCTGCGATGATGAATTGCTCAGACACAGATGCTGATGATGCTTCTAGAACAGCAGATTCTCTGAGTGATACAAATTTACTTTCCGCTTTCTATTAGTTGCCAGCATTATTTATTCCTCTACTCCTAATTTTTATTTTATTTGCATGACACTTTTGAAATTGGGTAGGAGAAACTATCATATACCCTTCCTTCTTAGGAAAACTCAGATAATTCTGATTTAGGATAATATAAAATCCTCATGTTTATACCAAGAAACCATTCTCCTGATTTGTGGTGTGCATGTTGGGAAGCAAAGTCCCATTGTTCTGCATTTGACATACTCTCATAGGCAGATAATAACTTTTGTGTCTATCCTTCGTTCCTTGGCAGGAGAGAGAGGGAGAGAGAGGGAGAGAGAGAGAGAGAGAGAAAGTTAATTTGTTGCAAAAAATAGACAGCCCAGTTGGGGCTTGCTTTGTACATGAAAGAACAATACCAGTGCAACTGTTCATTGATTAACATAATTGAGCCATAGTTAAATAGTCAAGGCTTAAGCTAATCAGAAAATAAAATAAGCCTTTAAAAATGTACCTGGGCTTATTTGCAACAAAACTGAATTACACTACGACTGTGGGAAGAAAGAAAACAATGAGTACTGTTCAACTTTGTCTTCGTGTTAGTCATTCTAGTACATCACAAAGATTTTCTAGTTTTCTGCAAATGTATTTCCTAAAATAATTTCCTTCTTAAGGATATTTTTTGAAATACACTTGACTTGGCCTAGCTTTGTCAAAAAGAACAATTTACATGTCTTACAAAATGGGAGAAGTTAAATTTCAAGGCAAATGACTTCTAGATTAGATGATGTGCGACTTGATTTACACAAGTTAACTAGCATCATGTTTGTGAGCTTTGTGTTTTTAAAATGAGGGCTGGGGAAATGACAGAGTACAATGGACCAGTTAGCAAAGTGGGTTGGTTTGCTCACAGCAAGAGGATGGATTGGATGGAAGAACAATCAGCTTGGAAATGTCTTCCAATTTGCTTTTAAGGCTCAGGGCAGGTGGGTGATTTTGACCATACTTTCCAACCTTTTTAAGCTGGGATCAGGGGCACGGGCACCTCTGAGAAGCAGTGTAGAGAAAGACCAGCGGTGGTGGCGTTCCTCTTCTCCTCTGGGCTCCTGTACACTGCAGCTTCACTCCTGGCTCAGGTCTGAGCCAGGGGCAGAAGCAGTGCAGAGAATGCGTGGTAGCATTAGCCCTGCACCGCATCTCTCCTCCTTTGAGCTCTGGTATGAGAGGGAGGAAAAGAGTCACTGTTGAGCAGCTGCCACTGCCAGAGAGCACCCAGAGCCTTTTCACCTCCTGCTGCCCCGACTGCCGAGTCTCATTCCTTTCCACACGCTCCAGCCACCTTCCTGCTGGGCTCATGGTTCCCCAGGGCCACACACTGCACTCCAGCGGGGCTGGGCAAGGCAAAGCATAGGGCTGTCCTCCCTTCCTTGCTACGCCATCATGCTCTGCCATCACATCAACGTTGTTGCGCTCCCTGCCAGGTGCTCTGATTGGTAGAGAGCCAGATTTCTCCCTGCAGCCACCACAGCCATTTTCTTTCCCTGCTTAATTTATTAAGACACCGAGAAGGGGAAAGTTGTTCTCCTGTGCAGTGGCTGCCCAAGGAAGGATGCAGGGACATTCTGGGATCCAATCAGAGACTGTCCCACTCGAAACATGACAGTTGCATGGTATGTTTGCCACAATCCAGCATGATCTATTCCTATGACTCCAAGATCTATGTTTGTAGTTCCTATGACTATGACTCCAAGATCTTGTTTGTAGTTCCTCACAGCTTAATTCAGACCCTATGAGTGTATATAGGAAATTAATATTTCTTTTGGTGGGTTGTGTTGTGATGCTTGCATTGGTTGCCTTCCTCTGACCTGAGGAGGGTACACTGGATGATTATCATTGCATTGAACAGCAGTTGAAACATTTGGTAAGATATAGGGGCTGTTTTAAAAAGAAATTGGTGCTACACAGGGAACCTCAGACAATTTTCTCTGGCGGCAACTTGCTGCTAAAGCCAGTTGGGATGCTTTGGGGAAAGTGGTTAGAGGACTGTCGTTTGCTAGAGATGGCTGAACCATCACTTAGGCACACCTCTTAACCAGCTCTTAACCAGCATATGGAAGATGTTGGCCTTCGCTAGTCCATCATGGGTATATCAGCCATGGCAGAGAGATTTTTTTCAGACCTGTTTGCTGTAATTTTATGGCCATACTTAAAATATGAGTAGGAAAGATTTTTACCAGCCGACCAGCCTCTTTTTATACAGCTGCAAAGGGAATTGTGTGTTATTTCTGATACTTATCGTATTGTTAAATCTTTTGTCTCTGATATTTTAAGTTGGAAATTATAAGTGTTCTTTGTACTCTAGGGCCTCTTTTATACTGCAACTTCTTTAAAGTTTTTAAAGATCTAAAAAAAACAAAAAACCCTTTACTTTATGAAGCAGTTTGGGGGTCAGTTTTTATAAAAATGTGTGCTTTTATGTTGGATCGTTTAAAGACCATCTGTTAACTGAAGCCAACCATAAGTGAAGTTGCAGTTATGTTTCCTATTAGTCTTGTATCTTTCCTATTAGTCATGTATGAGAGAATACAGAGGTAGCCAACAGAACTCCAAACAAGAATTGAGAAAGCAGATGGTTGCCATCATTTTACCTTGTTTTCTTTTACAAGAATGAAAAATTATTAATAGAACAGAAAACACTGTGCCCAGCTACTTTTGCTAACCACAGCTGAAAAATCACACCAAATATGCATTTCTGAGCCTTTATTTTATAATGCAATTGAAAATTTGAACTGTTTAGCTTAAGAGACATTAAGAAGAGGAGAGGAGAGGAGAGAAAGCAAAATGAAACTCATGACTGAAAGCATAGAATGAAAGACAAAATGTACTGTTTGAAATAGGTGTGTACTTTCTGGTCAGTGAAGGCTCATTTATTATATTGTCACAGTGAACTGTGATTTTTAATTTTTTTTAAGAGGAGGAGGAAGGAATTTTTCCTAGGTAGTTCTCCGGCTTACTGGCAGCTGCCTTTTCAAAAGTTGTCTGTTGACTTAAATAAAGATCCTTGAGAAGACAAATTCAGCTCTAAGCTTCCAGGCATGCCCACGTCATACCTGGCCAAAGGACTGCCACTCTCATATGCCGCTGAGGGAATAACACTCACTTCTGCTTCACGATTCCTGGGCAATTTCAGACAGTTGCTAAGAATAGGAAAGGAAGATTTAAATTGACCAGAGAAATAAATTATGACGTTTTTATACATGATTATATAGGAAAGTGTGTGTTTGTGGTAGGAATTAGCATGTAGTAGATATGCAGATCCAAGCCTCGTATTTCATTTGAAATGTATTTATACATTCCTATCCTCATGTTAACCCTATGACAATTTTTAATTGGAATATCAAACTATAGTAAAATGTACAGGCAATGTCTGATTTCACCCCAGTCCTCCACAATGTGGGTAATAATCTTTCTGAAGCTCATTAATTCCATTTTCAGAGGGGTCAATGAGACTGAGGGTGTTTTCACACATGAATTTTTTAATCACTTCTGGCTTTAGTGAGAGTTCTAGTGCAAATTGCGCCCCCCCCCATGCATGCATTGTCCAGAATGCCCATTCCCCATTACAGATGCCTCACCCCTACATTGACCCTGATCACCTAAATAATCCTCTTCAGAGCCTCATGTATCCACTTGTAACTGGCTTGAATGCTGCACAGTAAAGCTGTAGCCGAGCAAGAATTTGCACATAAGTGTCCCTGAGGTCCTAGGTAGCATGAATAAATGGGTGGCACCAGTGATTCCCTTTCCTAGAGTGAGCCCCAAGTCCCCTTTGTCCCCTCATCATCTAATTGCCCATGATCAATAATTTTGCCTGCCATGAACATGTGGGATGTGGGAGCCAATTTTGGTGTTGGATTTATGTGCAGAAAAGTAAAAAGAGGACCCAGTAAGAAGGAGGAAGGAGAGAGCCTGGGCTGGCCAAAAGGGAATACTACTTGCCATTGTTTGGTTGCTGGTTTCCTATCTATGAATATCAAACCTTGATCTGCCCTTTCCACTCCTTCATGCACAAATATTTGCCAAGTTTGCTGATATATAAATGCATATGGATTCTCTTTGAGATTTCTTCTTCAGTTTGTGGAGAAATTTCCTCCTCATCTGTTTTCAGACTTTGATGCTATTCCGTTTAGTTTCCTCTTGCTCTTATTGGATTTTAGAAAAGGTTAATTAGCTATCCACCAAGCTTGGTGGAAGAAGATTTTAATATTAGGCAATGTCCTATTGGGGTATGAAGGTAACACCATGAGGGGGTACTATAATTTTATCACATTTGTCCTGGTAAGTTGGTTTATTAAGGTGAACTGATTACAGCCCGCAGAGTTAATTTTTATATGCTAATACACCACAGCAAGTTGGGAACTTAAATAAAATGATACAATTAATTCAAATTTATGACAGGCAGGGAAGCTCAGTAAGGTCATCTGTAGATTATATTAACACTGCATCATCCAGACATTTCATCCCATTTTGTCTAACGTCAGGTGGCTGCTCTGTGTATCTTAATGCCCCTGGAATGTGGAAGGAAATGTGATGCAAAGTACATTGGGTGAATCTTGGCTCAGTTGCTGCATGCAGAGAAGACATACACAACTCATGAGGTACTCTAAACACTGTACACATCTTATGATTCATAGTGTGAACCACAAACTTCGCAATTGTAGAAAAGTGTCTGCACTAAGCTTCTCAGGATTTTAATTCACTGGGGAAAATGTATGCCAAAATTATTCTGCTTTTTTGTTTGCTTGTTTATTAGGCACCCCAAAACCTCTTTGGGTGACATGCAAACAATTTGAATAAATGCGTAAAAGCATCAAAACAATGCAGTGCAATCAAATACAGCACTAAAATTCAATAAACAAGCACAAATATATGCCACAGCCATATAAAAAATCCTACAGAGAATTAAAATATCTGCGGTATGTCCATGTTTTTCAGGCATATGAGGTGATAGTCAGTGCTGTTGGGTTCTTGATGTCAGGCATTGTAGTCTTGACTTGGACACACGCTGGTGGAAAGGACATCGTATCTCTCAAGTAATTATTCAAATTTTGCTTCTGAGTGAGAATATGGATTCCTTTTCTCTCTCTAGCTTATACACATTGCTTATGTTTTTAATTGCACAACTGAATCTTCCTGATATTGTGTGTCTGTTATCGTTGATGTGATCCTTAATTGCCTTGTCTACAGCAAGGCAACATACAGAGCTCCCACTAAAGAGGGATCAGGAATGAAAATGGGGGTGGGGACTTCATTGTGCTGCCCAGGAGGAAGGTTGGAGGTGGTTCTTCCTGCATTTTGGGATGGGTGGATATCCTTATCGCAATAGTGTATGTGTACCCATGGTAGATGACCTAAAGATGGTAGGGAGTGTTTTATGGAAAACACTGTAAATTTACAATGCAATCCTAACCACATTTACTCAGAAGCAAGCTCTGTTGCATTCAGTGAGACTATGGCTGCATATACATCGAGCCATTTGTAGCACAAAAATTTTTTAAAAATCCAGAATTGTTCGTGCTTGTCCTCAACATGGTGCTTTCACTGTAGATTGTTTTTAGAACCTGGCATCCACAGGGATGGGCATGGTTACTTGAAACCCATTTGAAAGCCGTTCCATTGAGTAGGTGAGCTACGCCTTTTCCTCTCTGCAGCTGCATGAAGAAGGAAGTGGTGATTGCAGTATTGGTATACGCTCACCCACAACGTCATTGGGGAGGTAGGGATACACCTCTCTGTCCCACTGCCAGGACTGCTTACAATCTGTTTTCAAATGGACACACTGCACGGTAATGCAGAATCAATCTGCAATGAGCTTTTATTTTTGGAATGAAACCAGTTTCTCCATAAGCACTTTTTGGGGGCAAAAAAATATACAACAGATGTAGCTGGTGTGTACACTACATGGGAAAAACAAACATGTGCTCACTCTCCACTGATTTTGGAATAAAATGTTGTGTGTACGCAGCCTTACTTCCTAGTAAGCGTGTTTTGGATTGCAGCCTCAAATGTGGAGGCACCACGTAGGTGAGTTGGTGTCTCTTAAATGAGCTTTGGTGCACTATTCTTTTGTGTGCTATTGATTTTGTGTCATTCTTGGGGCCATCATGACAACTCTCTATATTAAACTACATAAAACAGCATCTCTGTGGAGCAAGTCAGCCTCGCCCTGCTCCTGAACCACCACATGGAGGCTTTTTGATATTAAGCAGCTACAGCAACTGCCCAGGAGGGAAGAGAGGAGAGAAAGTGAATCAAAAAGTAGGACAAAACTGGAAGGGGAGGAGAAAGAGCATAGGAGGCACTTTCTATGTAGATTGGGACTCAAGAAAAACAACATGTACATAAAGCAGGCAGTCTTGTCAGGAGATTATGGCTTCCCCTTTGCTTTACCAGCTCTTGTTATCAAAATGATTTTTTAAAAATATAGGTCATGGTAGCCCAGAAATGTCTTAATATACTCCACAGGGGTAGGAAACTTCTGGCCCTCCAGAGGTTGCTTGACTCCAACTCCCATCGTCCCCAAGGGCTGGCCATCCTGGCTGGGATGATAGGAGTTAAGAGCCCAACAACTTTTGGAGGACCACAGTAGGTTCCTCATCCCTGCCAAAAGAAAAGCCTTCCTGCCTGACACCACAGACACTTCCCCATGTTGCAATGTTGCTTAAGGGCAGAAGGCCATTAATCAGAACAAGAGATTGCTTAAAAACTTTAAAAAATAAATAAATTAGATGTGTATTGGTCATGAATTCTGATAGTTGAATGTTTTTCCTTTGAGGAAAGACTCCATTTTTGGGAGCCTGAAATCTGGATTATGACTCCAGAAACTAAATTTGGAATACACAAAGTTATCATCCTTTTCAGTCTGACAATTACATCAGCATGAAATTCATCAGGCTTGTATTTGTGTTAGGTTTTTTTTGGAGGGGGGTGGGTTTCTAATTGCAGAACAGTTTCACCATAATCAGTATAATGTCAATAATAATCAGTTTTTGAAGTAAACTGGCCCTGCGATTTGGAAACT
Source organism: Podarcis muralis (assembly GCF_964188315.1). NCBI lineage: Eukaryota > Metazoa > Chordata > Lepidosauria > Squamata > Lacertidae > Podarcis > Podarcis muralis. Next base: position 44,653,909 of record NC_135661.1, on the reverse strand, counting down.
CATCATTAACAAGAGCAGTAGTTTAGTCTATGTGTATATTTATGACTTTTAATTTTAAAAAAATAATTCAGGGAGGCCGATGAGAACTTTTATAAAGGCAAATTAAGTCATTCTAGACTGGCATAACAGACAATATGTCATTATGAAATTACCAAATTACATGGACAATTAAATTTCCTTATTAAGCAAGATATAATGCCAACAATGTTACAGCAATTTATAAAGTTGAACGTTATTTTCAGCAATAACAAGCTCAGTGCCTCCAAAATAAAAGGGGCTTGTTTTAGAAGCTTGGTCATTCAGAACTGGAAAGGGGGCGATTACAATTCGTCATGGGAGCAATTTAAAACTTGCAGGTACTTATCCCAGTTGTGTGGCTTTTAGTCACATTTGCTAGAGATTCTCTGAGCTGATCGCTCTATTCATGCCCACTTTGAATCCAATTTGGCAAGCAGAAAGGAAGAATTGTCTGGCAGGCAAATTTGCATAGCGAAACAGTGTGCCAGGGGCTTCCCAGGACTTCCCAGGGCACACTAGATAGGTTGGCCTGCGAATGAGAACCAAATCAAATTTGTGCCCCCCTCCCTCTGGCTGTGTCCAAACCGGGTGCCTCCTGCCTGCCAGAATGAGCCTGCTCAGAGTGGTGGTCAGAATGTTGTTCTCTTAAGACCCGGGAGACCAGGGTTCAAATCTCCACTCAGCCATGAAGGTCACTGGGCAACTGTGGGCCAGTCACTGCCTCTCACCCTAACCTACCTCACAAGGCCGTTGTGGGGATTAAATGAGGAGAGGGGAGAACCATGTATCAGCAACTTGAGCTCCTTGGAGAAAAATGTGGGATATAAATAAATAAATGCAAAATAAAGAGCCAGCCCCCTTTTGGCTATCCACCATGGTCCTTGAAGTGAGCTTTCCTTTTAGAGCTGCTTATTAGCGTTTGCTGGAGATAAAGCGGCACACCCGCAGCTGCTGTATTAAAAGGTGAGAAAACAAATAAGAACAAGTGTTAATTCACATACACAAATCCCCTGTCTGCACAGCAGGTGGAGCGGCTGCCTCCATGCCGGGAGGGCCCTTTCCTGCTGCGAGGCTTTTCCTTCCTGTTTTATTGCCTCAGTGTTTGTTCTCGAAAGACTGCACCATACTTATGAGTATGTTATCACTGTGGATTCCTCCTGATTATGATTTTACTTATTTTATTTTTACAAAAATGAAATGTGATTTGCTGCAGATTGGCTTCTATGAAATATTAGAGTGAAAGCAAAATAGGTGTTGCTTTGCTCCCAAGTGGAACTCTTTTGGCTGGGTGAAGAAGGGCCTCTCCGCTAGCTGGGCTTTGATGGAGCTGTTTCATTTGGGAAGAGACAGGTGTTCCACAGTAATGGGATATGTGCTGGCAAGTGGGGCGAGAGAAGGAAGTTTGGTGGTGCTCTGCTTGCAATGTCCAGTGTGGATAATTCAGTACAGGGTAGTTCTAGACAAGTTGCTGTCCTATGGCCACAGATCCCATCTGTAAAAAAAATATTGGGGGGGCAGTGGAATTGATGGCCTCCTTCCTGAGGCTGTTTCAGGCTCTCAGAACCCTTTACAAGCCCAGTGGGCAACCATGGAGAGACAGTCATCATTGCAGCAAAAACAAAAGTGAGCCATTTAACTAACATATATCCTGACATTTCTGTAAACTCTTCCAAACCATAGGATAGGGTGAATGAGAAAAACAATAAGTTACATGAAAAGAGCTCTTTCTGTCCCTTGAAAAACCAACTTTAAGGATGTCCATGATCTTCATTGTCTTGCTTTTCCTCTTGAATTATTTCTGTATTCCTGTAGAAATTGGATCCATCTAAAATATGGGCAGAGGATATACGCCTCCTATGTCTCACCTCCTCAGTCTTCATAAGTCACCACTGCAGTTTCAAAGAATCTTCTTATTGTGCTGTTAAGCATTTTCAATTCATCCACCGTTAGGGAGGCCTGTTGTCAGGCAGAAAGGCAGGATATAAATATTTTAAATTAATAAATCTACCTGTTCACAAGCAAGTTGTGCACCTGCCACTAATGACAACATATAAGCTGTTTGCCTTCTTAAGAGGTGGCTGTTCCAGATAGCACTGCCCCTTTTATTGCAACCCTCACAAACCCCCAATTTACCTTATAATGCTTGAACTGATAGCTGACTGTGAAGACAGATAAGTGCAAAATCAGGAAGGGTGTATGTCAGATTAGAGCACTTTTTCCTGATTTGGGAATATGCAAAGCTTCCAGTTACACAGGACCCTTCATCAGGCAGAAGGCTAAATTCCAGGGAGAAGGAAAGAATGTGTTCCAGCTGCAAAGCTGGTGTTTTAGCCACTGCCTTTGAATTGTAACCTATTCACTTAAAACTCACTTAATACACTGACCACCAGCAGCAGGGCAATTACTATTGCAATGACTCCTCAGGAATCTGAGGTTTCTGTTCATCTCTTTGTCCTCAGTAAGACAGTAAGTTTTAATTCCCAGGCACGTCTCTTAAAGGTGTTGTACATGTCATTTTCCAATCTGCTCAGATTCAGTTGAACATTAAAATAATTCCATTGTAGCTCTTGTGCAGAATGTTCATCTACCTGTTTTATTAATGCTGCAAAGTCCTTTGGGAGAGCCGTACGACAGCATATGAATGGGAATCTTTTTAAAAAATCCTAAATGAGCACAGCAGATGTATGAAAGCAGCAGATGCAGAAAGAAAGATGAATTGAACATAATTCATTGCATTTTTTGGGGGAAAGTTTATCCTTTAGACTGTTCTGTTTATGGCTCACTTTTTCTGGTGGGGGGAATACATTTTCCTTATGACTTTTGATTTATGTCGTTTGACACATCAGAGGGCCCGAAGCTTGCACTTTTGTATACCTGAGTCACAAAATGGGATTTTTATTTAAAGTGTGTTTTTTTAAAAAAAGTTTAATGCAATACAGGGTGAACTGATACTGTGGCACTTTAAACTGACAGATCAATAAACTTCAGTAATGACTGTAAAATTACATTACAGAGTCGTGGATTTATTTTTCTTTCCATGACTTCAGAATTGTGCAGCACAAATTTTAAACACACACAAACCTATTTCCAAACCTCTACTTTACGTCTCTTAACTTTCATCACATACCACAGTTAAGAATCAGCGGATGATCTCCTGATATCAGAGGTAGGCCCAGTTTGTTTGGTTATATTGGGTTTGTTTGTTTGCAGGAATGAGCAAAGTAAACTGGGTATGAATTAAGGAGGTTGCAGAGTAAAAAAGAGGTATTGTCCTACACTTTCGTAACATGGCCATAATATTCCTCAATGAAAAGGCAGGTGGGGAGCATCTGCCCTGATGGCAGAAACCCTCAACATAACAATGCAGGGTGTGTGGGTGTGTGTGTGTGTGTGTGTGTGTATGTTGTGCAGGGATGCTGGTCACCTTTCTTAAACTGCAGTCAATTCAGTTTATTATTTCATTTATACCCCAGCGTTCCTCCAAGGAGCTGAAAGGTGGCATAGACACTTCTCCCCATCTCCATTTTATCCTCACAACAACCCTCTGAGGAAGCCTAGGCTGAGAGTGAGTGACTGGCCCAAGGTCATAGCTGAGAGGAGATTTGAACCCTGGTCTCCTAGGCCCTAGTCCAGCATTCTAACCACTGCACTACACTGGCTATCTGCTGACATGTTGCAGAAGATAGTTTAATACCCCGTATGACCTATCTTAAAGTATCCATTCTGTGTTTTGCTACAATATTTAAACCTGCCATTGAAACCCCATTTCTTAGAGCAGAAATGCTTACCAGAGAGGTGAGCTGTTCTGTTGTCTTCTCTGCATTTCCCCCACTAGGGGGCAGAAAAGTCTGTCTCAGGGCTTTAAAGACAGTGCCGCATTTCTTCAAAAAAGGCTCTTTAGCAGAAGGAATCATTAATTTATTTGCCCTTTCTGGAACATTAGTGTATTAAAACAGACTGTGAATTCTCAGACAAATGGAATGTCTTAATGGTCCTCTGATTCTTCTGGTCACTGGGCACCATTTCTCCCCATCTCCACACCCTGGAGAGAGATTCTAATTTGCTGGGCCCATCATCTTGTGCTCTGTGCTTAACTTGGGCCCTGGATGGAATGTGTTTTTAATATCCAAGATTGGGGCATGTGGTAAAGGAGGAGAGTGCCTTTGAACATGTGCAGAGTGCATTGCGGTTGCCACTGAATTACCACAACTTGCCCCACAGACAAATGAATGTTAAGGAGTTTCCACATCTGTTTTCCAGGTAGACAGGACCCTGGCATTTATGCATTAACTGCAGGCAGGACTAGCATAACGGCAGCAGAATAGCAACAATAATCAGCAAGAAATTATAAAGTGCTGTAGCCACGCAGCACAACCGTATTTTGGGACCAAAAAATAATCCAGCTATTGAAACTCATAAAGCAAAGAAAATGGCCTTTGCTTCCTTCTCAAAATCCTCAGGGAAGGGAAAGGCGACAGCAGCGGCAACCCCATGGTCATAAAAACTTATTTTGGGTCTTGCATCAGGAGCAGGAGCGCCTGAGTCAGGGGTCAGGTGTGTTCCTCCACTGGACAGAGGCAGGGCCTGGTCTACACCAGCCCAATCTTGGAGTGAGCCTGGGAGCCAGCAAGGAGCCTGTGGAATTGCTACAACACTGCCCAATATGCACTCTGCTCCCTGCACGTGCCAAGGAGTGAGGGAGATGTCTTAATCTTCACCTTCTGAAATGGCTCATGTCCAGGGCCTTGTTCTCAGGCATGAACAAGGAGATGGAGTGCTTTCTCTCTTTGTTCTTTAGTGCTACCTTGTGTGCTGCAACTGTAAGACCTACACTGACTGGTGTGTACAATGCAGGGGAAGGGCTGACCTGGTGCCCTCCAGATATTGTTGGACTACATCTTCTACCCTTCCTGGCCATTGGCCATGCTGGCTGGGCTGTAGTTCAAAAGATCCTGGAAGGGCTCCCAAGGGTCATTTAGTCCAACCCCCTGCATGGCCATGCAGGAACCAAAGCTAAATAATCCCTGACACACTGCCATCCAACCTGTTTAAAAAACTTCATGAAGGGGAGTCCGCCACATTTGAGGTAGTCTGCTGCCCTGCCAAACAGCTTTTGCCCTCAGAAAATTCTTCCTCATGTTTCGTTGGAATCTCCTTTCTTGTAATTTGAATCCATTGAAGCAGCAGAAAACAAGCTTGCTTCATCTTCCATGTGATGGAACCAATTATTTTCCCACCCCTTTCTCTCAGCATTAGCATTCACAGACAACATTCATAAGAAGAGCCCAGCTGCAGAGGGATCAGGCCAAAGGGGCCCTATCTAGTTGAATAATAACAATAGAAATAATAATAATAATATTACTTATACCCTGCCCATCTGACTGGGTTGGCCCTGTTTGTACGCAATAAAATGTCCCATCAGGAAGCTCACTGGACATGAGTACAATTGCATTCTCCCCAGCAACTGGCATTCAGACACCTACTGCCTATGACAGAGGTTGAACATAGCCATCATGACTTGTAGCTGCTGATAGCCTCATTCTCCATGAATTTATCTCCTCCTCCTTTAAAGCCACCTGCACAGTGTGGGAGAGAGTCTACCACAGGGGTTCCCAAACATTCCCCCCACCGTGGGGAGAAAATTGCTGAGGGTCTTGGCATACCACTTAACGATGTTCCCGCCTGCTGCAGCAGTTGTAATTCGATAGAATTCAATCTGTAACACAATAAAATACAATAAAAGAAATAAAATGGAGCAATAAAAATACAATTATATGAATATTCCATGTGACGGATGTGCTGCCTCCTTTCTTCAACCACAAATCCACAGACATGCCATGGATCGCCTGAATGAAGCTCACAGACCACTTGTGGTCCACAGACCACAGTTTGGGAATTTCTGGTTTATGACACAGTTGGAAGCCTTTTATGTTCTTCTTCACTGAAGGCAAATGTCAGGGATAAGGAAAGCAGTGTTCGTATAACACGTCTGAGGAGACCAGCACAGTTGTCTCAACCGGACCACCTCCATGGTATCACTTGCTCTTCCCCCATTTCCTTATTCTTGGAAGGACATCAGTTGCTGCTTGTGTTCAAAACTGCCCAGGTGTGTGATCTGCCGGTAGCAATTCTCCCACGGAGATTGTGATGGGGTGGCGGGTGCCGTCAGGCCAAACCACGCCGCAAGGAGAACCAGGCAGCCATCTGCCAGGCAGCCATCTGCTGAAACTATTGGTATGCTTCAGATTTCCCAGGGTTATCATATGTGTGTGTATGTGTGTATACAGTACTTATTTTCAGGCTGTTGTTGCTTATAATCCAGAAGACTCCAATCAGGTTCTGATCAAATCTCCTTTCTATAGCCTCCTCTCCAGGTAGCAGCAGCTTCAGTTGAGGTACCTTTCGAGAAGCACATTACGCAGCTGGGGAGCTTTTTTTAAAAAAAGGCGTGTAAAACAACACATGATAAAGACTCAATTTTTGTTTAAGCCTGGTGGTGATTCCCCACTCCCTCTTCTCTCCACCCCCCCCCCCCCAACAGAGCATGAAATTAAAATGCATGCACAGAGCTACATGATTGCTACAGCGCCGTGGCTCAAGCTGCGGTTCTCTGGTGGATGTCATTAGTCACGCTAAGACAGACTGGGGTGGAACGGGAGTGGCAAAAATTTGCGGCAAAGAGGATGTTTATATGGAACGATTGACTGCTATGGACCTAATCTCCTGGCATCGGCTTGCTGATAGGCATAGCAAAGGGACGTGGGAAGGATATTGTAGCACTCCCACAAGGGATGCTGTGTGGCCCCGGAATGTGAGTCGCGCTCAACTGTAACCAATAGAGGCTAATGCACCTCTCTGAGGGAAGTCAGTTTGCCATGTCGGCATCGGTGCCTTTGCGGCCACCCACAATCCTTACTCTTGACTTGGTATCTCTGCCCAGAAACAAACAAGCTATTCATAATCCCTGCTTGTAAGCACCAGAACAATTTGCAGCTTTAGGCAAGATTTATTGCAAATCCCTATTGTTTTCCCTCGTAATTGCAGATACAGATGGCTCCAGTGGTATGGAAAGAAATCTTAAACCATATAAAGGGTGGGATATCCTTAGTTTTTCGCTCAGATCTCACACATTTTTTTGATGCTAACCCCAACTCTCTAGCTTCCCCGCCATGTGAAAAGTAATAATCGACAAAGTGGTCACCTGTTTGAAGATTAAATGTTTCCTTATGCAGCAAAGGAGTGGAGTTTGCTGCTGCACAATGGCCATAGACTGGCTGCCCTTTTGTTACTCATTTTCCCTGCTTGGTTGTTAAGATGCTTAGCTGCGCCTGAGTGAATGAAATCACAGCCAACTTGGAGGCTCCCCCAGCAGCTCAGCTGGCCATTTGCAGATGGAAGAGAGACAAACCTGGTTCATAAAGCCAGAGCCGGGAGAGGAATTCACTAAACAGATTTCCCCCCAAAGGAAACATGAGGAAAAGAGCTTGTGTGTGTGTGTGTGTGCGTGTGTGTGTGTGTGTGTGTATTCAAATGTCTGGGAATGTCCTTCAGCTCACATGCCACCAGGAATAAACATTAACTTTGATCTTTCTTCTCCCCCAATTCATATTAATAATGAGCCTACATTGTTATAAACAAGCAGCCCCAATTGTGGGTGGAATCCAGCATTCTTTTACGTTTTGATTTTGCAGAGGAGTGGTGGTTATGGTCAGGCTTTCCCTCCTTTTTTTAGTAATTGTGTTTGAAATGGGTTGTGAGTTTAAACTACTATTACGGGGTTAGGGTGGTGTTATAAAAGGTGGATAATAAAAAAAGCAATTTCTCAGGGATCTCTCTGTGTGTACATGCACATTAAAATAAAATAAAATAGGATACATAAATGCTGCTGCTTATATAATATACAAGCCAGGTTCCATAATGATGTACCTACAGTCTATCAATTTTCCAAACCAAGCAAGGAAGACACTTCCCACATCTCGGACTGAGGAGGTAGAAATGCTTCCCTCAGCTTCCAAGGATGTCCCAGGATGTGGTTTGTTGGACACTTGCGGCCGGCCCTCTCCTTACCCAGAGGAGAGATAAGTGCCTCTGATGGCAGGTCGGTGGAGGAACCAGCCATTTCCCTCTATTTGATGACAGAGCCCTGTGTATGTCACCTAGTCGGTCCTGCACCCCAAAAACCAGCCTGCTTCACTAAGGTGTGATGACGATGAACACTCTCTCCTCGCCAACTGCAAGCCCAGTTGGGTTCTGTCCTTGGAATGGAGGGATGAATATGCCATCTTGACCTTGGCCAGAGGCAGTGAAATAATTTGGGCCTGCCCTGGGGATAATCCTGCCCCCTCCCTCAGCACAGGATTGAGTGAGCAGCCTTGCTGCCTGTCTTGGCCATTTCAGTCCTCCTGAGCCTAAAGGTTTCAGTAAAGTAGGCAGGGGTATGTGTGGGGGTGGAGGAGGGTCACAAAATACTCTGCTGAACAGAAAACAGATGAAGATGGCTTCCAGAGCATGTAGACAATTCTACGAAAGGGCTGGGCTGGCTTATCTGACAGGGAGGTGATTCAGCCAACAAATCCTACCACTGATGGTCAAGGAATGTGAAATATCTGGCTACCGAGGACATGCCCGGAGATTGGGAAATTTTGGAGCATGATCCATGAAGAGATAAAGAAAATACTAAGAATTACTTATAGTAAAAGTCCAGAGGCATTCCTATTAGGAATATTAAACGTTGACATTCCAAGAGATAAAGTTTAAATATTCTTATATGCGACATCAGCGGCAAAAATCCTGGTAGCTAAGTACTGGAAAGGGAAACAAATACCTACCAGGGAAGAATGGCTATGTAAACTTTGTGAATATGTGGAGTTAGCCAAACTGACGGACATAATAAGACAAAAACCAAAAAGCTTAGTGAAGAAGGAATGGGACTGAATGAATACTTCAAAAAATAAGGTTCAAGGGTAAAAATCTGGTTGAGTTTAGAATGACCTCATGAATAGAAAGGGGAAGGAATACTGACACACACACACACACACGTGTGTGTGTGTGTGTGTGTGTGTGTGTGTGTGTGTGTATATATATATATATATATATATATATATATATATATATATATGGATTGAGATAATAAGGAAATACAGAAAGATATAATGAAACTGAAATGAAGTGTTGTGAGATCAGTGGAAGTCTTTGATTTATCAACTTTGGTTATGTAACAATGAATATGGTGTTGGGAATATGTCTGTTTTTCTTCTTCTTTTTTGTCTTATCTTCATTTCTTTTTCTTTTCTTTCATTCTTAGTTTCGTGTTTTAATCTGTAAGATTTGGCATTGTTTCTTTCTTGTTTTGGCGTATTGTTATATTTTGTTGTTAATAAATATTTTAAAAAATACATAGCATTAAAAAAAGAGAAATATCTGGCCACCGGAAGACGGGTTCAGCCCCCTGGCCCAAATGTGATTATTTATACTAAAAAGGCAAAGGGCAAGGTGGCACACACATACACCCATTCCAACCAGTTGCTGGCCCCTTACGTTGGACAAATGAGACAACAGCATGTAGATTTCTCTCTCTCTTTTGCCTCACCCAACTTTAAAAATAAATAATTACAACATGCTTGCTTTGTTTTCATATGTTTGCTGTCTGTGCTTCATCAAGGGTTATTATAGGTTGCCTTTGCCATCAGCCTTTAAAACACAGACATGATGAGGAAAATGGAAAGAAATGAGAGCTTTCATCTGCCTAACCTCAGGATACTTCCCTTGCAGAGAGGGAGAGAGGAAATGAGGATGGGAATGGCTCTGGGAGCATGTGCTGCCCCTCCACACATCCACAATGAAAAGTAAACTCAAATGCTAGCAGAATTATTTTGCCAAAGGCCGACTTCCTTCTTTTCCTGTCTGAAGAAGTTTTTCGCTGGGTGCCCATTAGTAAAATGCCCACCGAAGATCCAGAAATAAAATGTGTTTCATCATAGGAAGCTGCCTTATACCAAGTCACACTAATGTTTACTGTAGGGGTGGGAACCATTTTCAGGCTGAGTGCCATGTTCCCTTCTGAACAACTTTCCAAGGGGGACATGTCATCGGTGGGCAGGGACAGAAGCAAAAGTGGGTGGAACAATTAACTTGCATTTCCCTTTGTACTGTATAATGGTTTCAACACACATTCACACTCTGTTCTCTGTCATCCATCCATCCATCCATCCATCCAAGCAAGAGCCATTATCAAGGACACATTCCAGCCAGGCAGAATCACTCAAAGAGGGTGCAAAGCAGGGCCAATGAGGGCTGTAGTCTACAGAGACTCCTGAGCTGGGATGGGAGAGAAATTTGATTCCATTCACATTCAAAGCTGAATTCATCACGTTTGTACTTCCCCCAAAATATGAGAACCAAAACCAGCCATCCTTCGGAATTCACACTTATCCAAATTTTGCAATGCAGTTCTCCAACCAGTGTTTACAAAAATGCACAGATTAGAAGAAAGTGTCCATAAAAATGAATATATTCAAGAAAATAACTTACAAGCCTGCATTATGTTAGGAGAAATTGCTTACAAAAATGTGTATGTTAGTTAAAACTGCATAAAAATGTATTTATGGGGAGAAATTAACACTAAACTGCTAAAGAACTTTCAAGAGCATTTTAAAAAAGATATTCACAAATTGCTACGAAAATGTGGAGAACCAAATTGGAAAAACGAGCAACTGAGAACTGAAATTGACAGATCCTTCTGTTTCTGCTTCTGAGGGCCAAATAAAGAGGCTAAGGGTAGTGCTGTAGATCTGGGCATTACAAGAACAGCACCAATTATACACTATTGTTTTGTATTTGTAAAGAAGCAAATACCTGTTCAGCTGGTTCCATGTACTGAAGGGGCAAGTTGTTCTGGTCATAGATTCTTTCTCTCCACCTCCTGCCCGGTCACTTGGCAACACATTTTTGGACTGGAGGGACATTTCAACAGCAGTTTCTGAATGAAGCAGCCAGCGACAACATCAAATCCACCTGTCATACATGAAGGAGCTGCCACTGTCCGTTGAGTAACATGCTGACAAAATTCTCCTGCTTTTTCTTCTCCCTGTATGCGCACACACCATACATTATTTTAAAGCATAGGACATATTCCCAAAGAATCCTGAGAAATGTAGTTTGTTAAGGGTGCTGGGAATTGTAGCTCTGTGGGGTGTGTGAACTACAGTTTCCAGGCTTCTCTGCAGGGAGCCATGTGCTTTAAATGTGCCTTAAGTGTATTGTGTGTTTGCAGCCTTACAGGAAGCTGATGGAATTCTGTAGGAACGGCTAAGTGATTCTGGAGGTTTGTATGTGGTGCTAATGAAGGAGGCTAATGGAGGCCAGTCTTGCTGTTGGAGGAGACCAGCAAAGCTGGAATCTTGTTTGAATTAAAACGATGTCTGCTAAGTAAAGGAGCTCTCCAGGGCATAACAGACCATCGCTTCCAACAGTCCATACTGTCCGTACTGAACGGCATATTTATATCTTCCAGACTTGTAATTAATCACTCAGTAGGACTTTTAGAGATGTGCTTTCACAGAAGAACTTATTGTACTGCCAGGAACCGCAAGGCCAGGGCACAATTAAAATGCTGATTTAATGTATTACACCGAGGCACGGAACAGGGATGTTTTAAGTGATGTTGACAGGCCAGAATTTCAAAACCACCTATTTTTGAAATGAAAAACAAATGCTCCCCCTGCCCCCCCCCACAATTAAATTACATTAATAGAGGGGCCCTAATAAGTTTTCTTGGAAGTGAAACAAACCTCTAGACAATAATGAAGGCTTGAAGATGCACCATCTTTAATTAGATATTCAGTGCTTGTTCGAGGAATGAATGTTGAAATAACCTGTGCATAAAAACCAAAAAGAATGTAAAGTTGTGAATGAAACAGCCAGCATGTTCATTTTGTGTCAGGATGGAGGCTTTTCAGAAGGAAAATATGTTCTTGTTTAAAGAAACTTTTGTAAATATTTCTGGGTTGGTTGTTGTTTTTTAACGTAATGATAAGTTTCTGGTGTTTCAGGGATTTTTTTTAGAAGGGCCATCTTAACAGGAAACATTTTCTTTGGAGAGGACTGAACACACTGGATTCCATTTGCACTACTAATACTACTAATACTAATTTTATTATTTATACAGTGCACACTAAGCTTTTGATTGCCCCTTGCTTACAGGGGCATTGTGAAGGGGTCGCCTAGGAGGATAGAGCATAGACCTTTGTACCAGGCCCTGACAGTGTGGCTCTCCCCACACTTTGCAAGTTCAGTGCAAACTTATGTCATGTGCCTGTGCCTGGAGGATTTTGAGGATCAAGCCATGCCCATGCAATCAATGGGCAACTGGCTTCTTAGTGAGATCAGAACCCATTGCGCCCTTATCCTGGATGAGCCATAGCTCAGTGGCAGAGCATGGGACGCAGGTGGTGCTGTGGTCTAAACCACTGAGCCTCTTGGGCTTGCCAATCATAAGGTTGGCGGTTTGAATCCCCATGATGGGGTGAGCTCCCGTTGCTCTGTCCCAGCTCCTGGCAACCTAGCAGTTCAAAAGCATGCCAGTGCAAGTAGATGAATAGGTACCACTGCGGTGGGAAGGTAAACAGTGTTTCCATGTGCTCTTGCTTCCATCACAGTGTTCTGTTGCACCAGAAGCGGTTTAGTCATGCCTGCCACATGACCCAGAAAGCTGTCTGTGGACAAACGCCAGCTCTCTTGGCCTGAAAGCAAGATGAGCACCGCACCCCATAGTCGCCTTTGACTGGACTTAACCATCCATGGGTAATTTACCTTTACCAGTGGCAGTGGCATCTCCAGGTAGGGCTCAGAGAGACACCTGCCCAAAATATTGGACAGGTGCTATTTCCAGTCAGCATAGATAATCCTGATCTAGATAGATCAAGGCTCTGACTCTGTACCAGGTGGTTTCTTATGTTCCTACTGTGAAGAGGTGAAGGAATTATCCCTTCTTTGGCTCAACCAAATGCTGTACTGTTTTTAACACTGATTGGGAGCCGCCCAGAGTGGCTGGGGAAACTCAGCCAGATGGGCGGGGTATAAATAATAAATTATTATTATTATTATTATTATCAACCCACCAGAGCATATGTGGGGTGTGTGTGTGCCTGGCATGTCTTCCAGAGTCATTAATAACATGGCCCACTTTTGAGGCCACTGCTGTGGGGCCCAACACTTTGGTTTGAGGCAAGTAGCTCAGAACAGCAGAGTAGTTTAGAAGCACGGAAAATAATCCACTGTGACCTTTGGCAACCAGGACTTGGCAGCTGCAACACATTCATGCTATTATTTTAACCACTCCTGCGGAACTTTTGCTTTACAAGGTGCTGTGCAAATAGCATACAGATTAAACAGTAGTGAGTCTGGGAAGTGGCAACTTGCCCAAGGTCACCCAGAGGGAAGATCTTCAGTCAGCTCTCCCTGCTTGAAACCCCAGAGAACAGCTGCTGGTCAGTGTAGACAATTCTGGGCTAGATGGACTCAATGTGTCTGACTTGGCACGTTCTCTCCTTGCCCAGCTTTCACCCCCATCCTGTTCTGCCACTGAAAGTTGGATCTTATGCAGGCCTCTCAGTGTCTTCCCCTTGTGGCCCTAAGCTTGGGAAACAGGCTCTCCTCCTGCACTTGTAAAAGCCACTCCAGCCGCTGCCCATCTCAGCCCTGATGCTTCTGCACTTCTGTGGTGCACAAAGACCATGCAAGGAGAAGGAGGTGAAGCAGCAGCATTTTGTGACCATTGGGAGTTGGAGCCAGAGTCTCCCCTTTACTTTTACCTCTGCCCTGCTTGTCTCTCTCACACAGGTAACTAAGAAAAAGTAAAGAATAAAGAATAAATAAGAAATTTTCCACACTTATCTTTCCTCCACGGTTTCCAGGCACAGCCTGTGCTTTAAAGTTCTGTGTCCAAGCACCCTTTTTCTTGCTCTGGAGTTTCCCCCATGAAAACCCGCTCTTTACTGCTGAATCAGAGCAAACGGCAACTTGCAGAAAACCAGAATTGCCATTTATTGCACTTCAGCTTTAAAGACTGAGGCAAAAGGTAAGTGTGGATAAAAGCTAATGTGCTCTGTTTTTTCCTTGTTCAGCTTGTGACCTGGTCAGATTTAGAAAAACATTGTCTCTTCTTAGGGGCCTATCTGCTTTATCCTGTTGTCCAATTCATCCAGTTTTGTTGCAGCATTTCTTCAAAGTCCTCTTCAAGGCCCTCCTCCTCCTCCATCTATGGAGATGCAGCGTTGAGGAGAGCCAGAATTTGGACTGCATCCTTGCAGTTATATGTTGGATTCCATCTGCTCTACCATAAGGTGAAAGGGGGACCCCCATTTATTTGGCACCTTGACTTCCTGTCGCTTCAGAGTAAGCAATCTCAGGATCTGCCTCCTGCAAAGCAGTGGCGTAGCGTGGGGGGTGCAGGGGGGGCCGGCCGCACCGGGCGCAACATCTGGGGTTAGGGCAAATCAATAGGTTAGGGGGCGCAAATCCACGGGTTAGGGGGCACAAATTACTTGCCTTGCCCCAGGTGCTGACAACCCACGCTACGCCACTGCTGCAAAGGGTGTCTCTGCTCAAATCTTGAAGAAGCATTACAGAGGATCCATGGCAGGGAAGATGTTGGGTGCTGCAAGTCACCCGTGCTTTTTCATCCTTTACTGTGGTGTAAAGCAATATCTTTATTGGTGACACAATATGTCTAGGCTTGGCTGGGTTGGAGCACTTGTGGTCAAGGGCTCTGTGGACTCATTCTGCATTTGTATCATTCATTCTCTGATTTGGGAACGCATCTTGGCCCCAGTGTGTTAGCATATCCAACAGGTTTCCCCTCCCCTAATGTTACTTTTTTGACATTTAATGTGCCTGCCATATTAATTTGATAAAGGAAACCCACGGTGAGTTTCAGCCAAAGGGGCCTGCAAGAGAAATGCTGCCCAGAGAGGCAAATGCAGTTTCATTTTAATAATCTGCACACATGCACACACACACACAGCTATAATGTCGGAAGCGGCAGGTCCCACCAGCCGCTCTGTGAATAAGATGTGATTGAGATCACAAAGACACGGCTGCGCTCCGGTGGCAGAAGCAGCCAAACAGTGAAGGGAAATCTTATCGCCAGCCCCAAAGCGCATCTTTGGTGAATGTCTTTTGAATGCTGCTGAAGGTTATCTGGGACTAGCTTGAATTAATTTGGTAATCCAATCACTTTCAAAAGTGACTCTCTGTTTCACAAAGGAAGGAAAGAGTAAGCTGTGGTCTCTCCATCTGGATGGAAGGAGCTGGGTTGCAAAGCATCACTTGCTGCCTCCCAGCCTGCTCCTCTGCAGCCTTGACAAATGCCACCTTCCAGCTCTGTCTACTGAACAAGTTGGGGTGGCTTCCTGACTGCAGCAAGGGCGTAATTCTCCCGACAAGCATGAAGAAGTGTACCAGTGTTTTTAAGCACATGACATATCTCCTACCACCGGTCATCCTGGTGCTAATAATGTCAACTCACTGTGTTTACTCACAGGTATTGCATTCGAAGGCCCAGCTGGTGGGGCCTGCATTCTGGGGGGTTTGCCCAAATGAAAACAGCTTACCTAATCCAGGTGGGGTGGAGTGGGGAGAGGGGGCCACCCCCTTTGTTTTGTGGCAGCCCCCTCAGGATGGATGACTCAGGATTGGGGACTTCTAAGTGTAATTAAGATCTCACCCACTTTCCCCCATACTTTGTTCACTGGCCTCTGACATGACGAGCAGACAGGGCACAGGAGGGAGATGCCCACAAATGATACCCACTGGGTGTCCTGCCCTAAGGCCCCTGCCTAAAGCTCCCTTCCCTGCTAACCTCCAGGGAACGGGGCGCTCATTCTGCTCAGGAAGATATGCCTGTTGCTGCTGCCCAGCATGTAAACTTCTGGAGTGGGTTGCATTAGTGTCTGCTTGCCTCAGGGGGTTTTTAACATAGGAAACTGCTCTACATCCAGCCAGAACCTTGTTCCATCTAGCTTAATATTGTCTCCACTGATTGGCAGTGACGAGTCCCCAGGCTTTCAAGCAAGGAGTCTCTTCCTGCCCTACTTGGAGATGCCATCGGGGATTGAATTTGGGACACCTTCTCCTATGCAAAGCAGATGCTCTTCTTCTGAGCCAAGGACCTTCCCAGTGTCACACTGTGGCTGCCGGCAGAGATGCCTGGCAGAGCAAATGTTTAGAATTGGGATGTAAATGGCTTAATCCCATTATCTCTCTCCCTCACCCCAAGATTCCAAAGCCATATAAATTCTTGATGATATTGAAAAATTCCAGACTATTGAGAATTTTTTTTTAAGGAGAAAGCATTCATGGTGACTCAGACTTCAAAACCTTGCAAGGGAATGTCCAGAGTAGGGGAAGGAGGGCTGGCTCAGCCCAGCCATTTGTTTCTTAAAAGCTCTTAAAAGGTTATGAGGAAAACAAAACAACAGAGTAAATGGAATTTTTAAAAAAACTAGAACATTAATTGATTTTTAGAAACCAGATTTGCCTGGCATGTAAACCCGTTCCTCTAGCAAGATTTAAACAAACTTTTGGCATGGAAAACGTCAAGGGATCCTTTTGCTATTTGTGGCTTGACCAGATCTAATGTTTGAAAATGAACTGGAAACCACAAACAGATTGTCAGACCTGTCCCAGGATATGTTAAACTTTTCTATGATTTACAAGATTTCTGGAGGGAATACTTCACATCGTAAGACTCCGTTCCTCCCGGGATTTAACAAGGCATTTGTTATAAATGTTTCCGCATTTTATGAAGCAGGTATTATGCCATAGACCAGGACCAAATGGCTTGCTCTGTAAATGGAGGGGTTTTTATTGTGTGGCTGATGTCACAGGTCAGGAGGCCAATAGACACCTGTTTGTTTGGTGCATGGTAAGAGCCTGGCTGGCTGACATTTTTTCAGATTTATCCACAGACTGGAAATTATATATGACAATCAATGAGATTTTCCTTTTAGATCCAGGCTTGCAAATATTTTTGCTTAATGAGCTGTTAATTCAGACCAGTATTCACCTGTGATGTAAAATATCACTGTGGTTCTTTCCAACCTGGTTTACATTCTATTATACTTTAAGATACTTCTCTCTCTCATGTATAGTCTGGAGTTATTTCTGCTCAGGGCTCCTGTCTTTGCTCACAGAGTACCTTTAATGGAATCACAGTATTTTTCCCTTAGCTTAATAGCACAGCTTTCCTGAGTGCATAGAAACATACAATCTGTTTGCGCAATATATTGGATTGCACGGAACTTTTCATCAGTCAGAACAGTAAAGGAGCAATATTTCAATGGATAGGGTGAGCCAAGCCAGTTCTGTCCAAGTGCAAATTACCATGCTTATTTTAAAAATTATTTGTTATTAAATATATTCAATAGTTGCTGCATTGTTTAGCTTCACAAGACAAAACAATCAAAGGAGGCCTGAAAAACAGTTTGTGTGCTTGGACATGCTAGTTGCTAGTGGGACATTTGTACTTTGAATGAGTGCTCTGGACAGTGAAGACTGTACATTTGCATTACTGAGCAATTTGCGGGAGGGGGCTTTTGGAGACAGGAAATCAACCTCAGGTTCCAAGGAGGTGGGAGAGCTGCTTTGACATCAGTAGGAGATGAGTTGCACCCAAATACTTGGATTTGGGCACTGATGGAGAGAGCCTCTCCAAAGGTGGTAGTCCTCATGAATCTTCTCTGAGCACAGAACATTAGAAGAGCCCAGCTTCTGGTTTAGACTAAAGGCCTACGTAGTTCAGCATCATGTTCTCACAGCAGCCAACCAGATGCCTCAATATGTAGTGGAAGAAGGATCTGAGTATAAGAGCCCCCCCTCCCATTCCTGGTCCCCCCATTTTGCCTCTGGAACTGGAGGCACTACATAGCCATCACAACGAATGCAGCCTGCTTTGGAGGTAGGATTCCTGGCTCCAGACTCTTACTAATAAAATGGCTTAAAAGGTGAGTGTTGAGAGTTGTGAAGCAATTTTTGATTGCATGATCATTCACAGCTGAAGTTTTCTTTTGCATGATGGGAAAGAGGAAGCAAAGGACTAATGTTAAGGGAAGGGTTTGGAACAGTGCATATGTCATACCAAATGCATATACCGTATTGGCCCAAATATAAGCTGCACCCGAATATAAACCGCACCTTTAAAATTCAAGGGGGGGGGGGGACACAGAAAAAAAGACAATAACAGAGTATAAGCCGCTCCCTTAAAATTCCGCAGGCACTCACTCCCATTCTGTTTTACCGTATGTATGTTTCAGCAGCAATATCGTAAAAGCCAATTTTTGTAAGGTCATGAATTTAAGCAGCACTTTAACTTTTCACGGTCGGAATTTTTTTGGGGTGGGGGGGAAGTGTGGCTTATATTCAGGCCAATATGGTAATGTTGCTGTATTTTACGTAACAATCCTGATTATGTCTCTGTGTTGGTCAGATGGGGCCATATTCTGCCACGGAAGTAGCTGTCTGTGGCCGAAGCTGAGCTCAGTAATAACACACTGCTTCTTTCCAGTAATTTTTGCTAAGCAAGTTTGGGAAGTGATTTTAGGTCAGAAAATGATAATCAGGAATTTTCTCTTGGTTTAAAAACAGAATTGCAGTGAAAAATAAATAACCCTTGGTGCTTTTGAATTATGGTGCTGGAGGAGACTCTTGAGAGCGCCATGGACTGCAAGAAGATCAAACCTATCCATTCTTAAGGAAATCAGCCCTGAGTGCTCACTGGAAGGACAGATCGTGAAGCTGAGGCTCCAATACTTCGGCCACCTCATGAGAAGAGAAGACTCCCTGGAAAAGACCCTGATGTTGGGAAAGATGGAGGATGTTATGTATGGAAGTTCTCACCCTGGCCACCAGGAGTATCGTGTAGATAGTTTTCACTCAGGTCCACGTCAGTTATTTTAGGCGGGAAACCTGGGTTATTGTTGCTACAATGTTGACAGCCGGCTGCCTATAAAAGCAGGCCGGCTGAGCTGTTTGCTGTTCAGTTCTGTTCCAGTTTACAAATAAAGAGCTGCTTTGGCGGAATCGCTGCGTCGTCTGCTATGTCTACCCACAACTTAACAGAGGGCACAAGGAGAAGGGGATGACAGAGGACGAGATGGTTGGATAGTGTTCTCGAAGCTACCAGCATGAGTTTGACCAAACTGCAGGAGGCAGTGGAAGACAGGAGTGCCTGGCATGCTCTGGCCATGGGGTCACGAAGAGTCGGACACGACTAAACAACAACAACAACAACATGAAGGACAACCATGGCATAGCTGTCAACTTTTCCCTTTTCTTGCGAGGAATCCGATTCAGAATAAGGGAATTTCCCTTAGAAAAAGGGAAACGTTGACAGCTATGAACCTTGGTTGGGATGTTCAGTGATATGCAGCATAAAGATGGTAGGACAGGTTGTGTGGGGTGGTTTTTAAAGGTTCACAGTTTGGTCCCTGGCAGTGATAACTGAAAGCAAAATTGGCACTTGCTCTGGCAGTAAATTGTTGGGTGTCACTTGAGCAGGTAATAGTAGCAATTGGGTAGCGAGAGTTCCGTGGAGCGGGCAGGTATCTGAGCCCCTCTGTCTGTGCACATTCCTGTTTTACTATGATCTGGGAAACAGGCTAGGATTTGGGGGTCAGTCTTGCCTTGCCTTGCCACTGATGGAAGCTGCAAGTGGACACTAGTGGTGGATAAATAAAAACCAGAGGACGAGGAGAGTGTGCATATTGGACATCAAAGGTGACCATAAATATGAAAGAAACCAGAGATAAAAAGGATTGTACAGCCAAATCAGTCCATGGAGACATTGCATATTTATGGAGAGGTCTGTCGGAATAAGGGGCATTTACAAATGGGTTCAGGAGGATAATGTGTATTGAAATATGAGTCCAGGGGGATGGTATGCATTCAAAAACCTATCTACTGTATATAGCATAATAATCCCTGTATTTCATAAACTCATAGGAAAGTATTAAATAAAAATAAATTTCAAATGTCTGTGGCCTCATTGCAAATCATTTTGGAGAAGGGATGAGAAATGTGGAAACCATTTTGCGTTAAACAATGCCAGAAAACAAAATTATAATTGTATAAAAAGCAAATGTCAACTCCAGTTATTGCAGCGGCTGTGTTGTTTCCAATAACAATTTGGCATTTTATTTAGTCTGCAGCAATCTACAATTTAAATGTAAAATAAAGATTTTTCTTTTATTTCCCTCTGAGGTTGAGTGCCAAGCAAAGCAAAAGAGAGCAGGACATCTGTAGACGATTAAAACAGGCCCCGAATACAAAGTAAACATGGATTTTATCCATAGTCAACAGCATTTACAAATGTAAAGGGAGGAAGCTACCGAGTTTTTGAAGAATGAGCTGCTAGAGAGGAAATATAAGTATGGAGCAGGCAGCAGATGGCGATAATTAGTTCCATCTTGTGGAAGGCTTCGATTAAAAAGCAGGAGGGCAGGGGGGGGGGAGCCTGGGGTTTGGTGCTGTTTCATTAAGACAGCCCTCGTGGGCTCCCAGGCCAGCAGCCCTTCCTAAGGGCACCCCTGGAGTGAACCAGTGTGTGTGCAGGGGGTGGCAGATTTCATCTGGATGTGGTAAGGTGTGTGGCATAGGAGTCTGCCCTCCAAGGGAAGAGAGGATGGGCCTGGTTGCTGGACCACCACGCCAAGAGAACTGAAAAGCCCAAAGCCTCTTTTCCTTCGTGTGAAGACACCCCACCAGCCATTGGCCTCTTGGGCTCTGCAAAACTGTCCTTATTTTGCAGGAGACATTCAGTCACATTCTGGAAGTTTAGATCTGCACACCTCTAGTACAGTGTGTGTACTTAATTCGTTCCGAGGTCCGTTCTTAACCTGAAATTGTTCTTAACCTGAGGTACCACTTTAGCTAATGGGGCCTCCCACTGCCGCCACACCGCAGCCGTGCGATTTCTGTTCTCATCCTGAAGCAAAGTTCTTAACCCAAGGTACTATTTTTGGGTTAGCGGAGTCTGTAACCTGAAGCATCTGTAACCCGAGGTACCACTGTAGATTGAAGTGCGCAACAGACCCCCCTCCTTTTTTTTAAAGGACTTCTTGTGGTTAGGAAAGTTGCAGGAGAAATGTACTAAGATTTGTGGGATGAATGAATGGAACAACTCTTGGGTTGGGGCAACCGGCTAAAATGTTTTAAAAGGTTCTAATTTTGGTTCCTCTGTTTTGTTTTTGTTGGGCTGGTGGTTACAGTAAATGTTTAGTTGGGGTTGCCTGTTATTTCAATTTGGGTATAACTGTAAACTTTTTATTGTTATTGTTGTTGCTGTTGTCATTATTGATTTCTAATGATTTATTGGTTTGTTTGTTGCTTGTATAGGGTACTTTGTTTTTTAATGTTTGATGTTTTGTTGTGCTTTTATATATGTTGTAAGCTTCCCAGAGCGGCTGGGGAAACCCAGCCAGATGGGCGGGATATATTTTTTATCTTTTTAAAAAATCACAGAAAGAGGTGTAAACACTCTTCAAGTGCATCAGGATGAATATCTTCGTTGTATAACCACCCCATAAACAAATCAGAAGAAATGTTCAAACCATTGCGTCAGCTTTGCACCACCAAATCAGGATGAATGCTGAAGAAACAGGCTGTCCAGAAGAGCTTGTTCTCTGTGGCATTGCAGAAGTTCTGCCCGCATCTTCAGTGGTAAAAGTTTGGTGCTGTTGTTTCAGTGCAGTGAAGTCCCAAGACCTTTGGTGGGTCAACAGAAGGGACAACAGAGTGCTGCAGTAGAAGCCAGCTTTGTGCTCACCTCCTTCAAAAGTGATTTGCACTGTGGAAGGCTTGGGAGCATATGTGGATTCATTAGCCAGTAATTTGCTCCAAGTCTCCTGTGGTGTCTTAGAGAATGAAACTCTTTGAGTGTGGCCTGAACTTCCATAGCCAAGAGCATCAGATGCAGAAATAACATTGTTTATTTTTATGACAGATTTTTTAAAAATCTGATTCTGCATCTGGATTTTGAAACAGGATATTTGTATGTTTAAAAAAAGGAGAAGAAACTCATTAAAACATGGCATTATAATGTAGTATTATTATTATTAGAACAGCAAATGTGCTTGGAGAGATTTGGAATGTGGGAAATGAGAGAACTTCTAACTAATTTGGGACTCGGAGGCATTTGGCTTGTGGCCTTGGAAAAAACAGTCCCACAGCTGTTAAAAGAGAGAAGGCACAACTTAGGGGATGAGGCTCCAGCAAGGTCTGCTGAGGTGAAGAGCCTCTCTTGCCTGTGCCGGCAGCTGCTGCTGCTGCTTTGTGGCTCTTCCAAGAACTTCAGGCTCTGGCAGGCTGAGGCCGCTTGCTCTGGCTGGTGGTGTCTGTACCAGCTCTGCCATTAAGTGCCTCTGGAATTCAAACAAGGAGTCAGCTTCTCCTCCTGGCCCAATTTCCCCTCTTTCCATTTTGGAATCAAAGCATCTGGCAACCCTGTCAAATATACCTGTACGCACTTTGCAGTTCATTTGGGCCACATTCTAACAATTCTCACCATCTCCAGCATGGTTTAAGAGTCAATCCCTCTCCACAGGGAACTGTGGGAATTGTAGCTCTGTGAGGGGGAAAAGGGGTCTCTCACAACACTCAGTACCCTTAAGAAACTACAACTCCCATAATCATTTGGAGGAAGCCAGAGCTGTTTAAAGTGGAATTATGGCGCTTTAAATGTATGGTGTGGATGTGGCCTTCATTTGCTTACATTTCAGCGCTCCTGAATTGCAGAGCCACCCTCTACCCCCAGGAGTTGAAGGTATCAAGACTCTGTCGATGTATGAAAAGCAAGAATACCTGTTAATCAGTTAGCTGCTGTACTAACCTAAAACTATGGAGAATGAAGCAGAATTAAAGCCCATGCATGTAAATCTATAAACCCCCTCATTCCCCAGCTCCTGATACTGCACTGAATCAGGCTAGTGAGAGTTGGATTTGCAAAGCCAGAGAGAGAGAGAGACTTGCAGAGCAGCAGCTGTTGAGAAGTCTTCCTGACATATGGATTTTACACATCAGGCTGTTGTATGACACTCACCAAAGCAATCTATGTAAGTGACAGCTAAATTATTTCCAAAGAGAATATTGGCATTTCAGATCAGCATCTTTCCCCTGGGCCCAGCAGGTACTCATTATTAGCTAATTAATTCATTGTCCAAAGCCTGTGCAGGTCTCAGACTAAGGAGACACCAGCGAACGCTGCTGCATGTTGGTCCAGCAGGAGATTATGAAGGCTGTTTGGTTTCTTGCCTCACCCTATCCAACTGTGGGGTGTGGAAGAACAAGTTAGTTGTGTGCTCCTTTGTTGCAGGTAAAGGCATAGAAGCCTATGGATCTGATTAATATGGGTGGTTGTGTCATTATTGCCCTCCTCACTAGAACGACTGCCTTTGTCTTCTCTAGATTAGTTAGGTGTTATGTACTAAGCTTGGATCCTAGAACAATAGAATCATAGAATAGAATCATAGAGTTGGAATAGACCACAAGGGCCATCGAGTCCAACTCCCTGCCAAGCAGGAAACACCATCAGAGCACTCCTGACATATGGTTGTCAAGCCTCTGCTTAAAGACCTCCAAAGAAGGAGACTCCACCACACTCCTTGGCAGCAAGGCAAGTAGGATCGTAGAATGCAACGACTGATTGGCCTGCAGGAAAAGACCAATCAGGCTCCAGGAGGGAAGCAGAATCAGCCAATCAGATGGGACTCATTGTGTAAATAATGTATATAAAAGCCTGAGGTTTGGGGGGCAATTCAATCACTGTTTGACAAGCTGCAAGAAAGAGCATGAAATCGCTACAGGACTCCAAGTATATTTCATTAGGTTAGACCTAGAAACTTTTCTCTTGTTATAAGACATGTTACGTACTTCCTACAATAAACTACTTTGATATTTTTCTAACTCTACAAGCATCTCTCTGTGTGTGATTGAAACAGGTGAAATCTACCCTCTACCCAGACTCACAAGCCTTGTGCTGCACATTGTATGGACCAAAGGGTGTCAATAAGTAACTGGACCCAGTTTCCAGTAGGAAAACTGCTTAGAATGGGTTGTGAAAACATATAATGGGACAAAGCTGAAGAATAAAATATTTAATCCCAAGCCTTGACCAAGGAAGAGAGCTCAGTTATGAAGGTGTCTGGTTGGAAGCCCTTTTCTTCCAGGAGAGCCGTAGGAGGGCATTGCAGAAGCAAGCCCTAATCGGGGTCATAGTGAACTTGCCTTGTGCTGGTGGCCTTTCCTCTGCGGACGAGCTGCAGCCATAGACTGACAGCCAGAGAGCTTGTACAGGGGGCTTGTCTCATGAATTTGCATTTGACCCACACTCATTTTAACACTCGCACCAGCTTCTCTTCCTTGCAGCTTTTCACCTCCATGCCTTTTTAATGTGTAGGGGTCTTAAATATTTTGTATTTCACATTCCCTCTCTGTAGCTTGGCAGAACACTCTGTCTGGAATAGCAGAGTTAACAACTTCCTCTTCTGCACTGATGGAGGATTCTGATCTCCCTTCCCTGCCTCCAAAGAGGAATGTTTTTGTGAATCTCAGGCACAGATGCTGTCCAGCACTACCCCCACATGCCCCCCCCACCCCCAACCCAATGCAGTCAAAGTATTTGCAGGAAAGTGTCTGCAGGAGCAAACATGCCTGGCAGCTGGGAAAACAGAGGCTGACTTGCAAGGAAGTTTCTGTTTGACTTGATCTGTCATAAACAATGAGAATGCAAAAGTAAATCTCCACATCTGGCAGCCTGAATGGGGGATCGGGCGGCGTGCGATGTCTGGTGTGCATGAAGCCCGGTCTTCCTTAGCCATCGGGATTGCCCTGGTGGCGCTCTGATATTAAAAGAGGCTTTCCTTTGATTGCTAGCCAGCTCCGGAGTCTTGCCCTCTTCCTTGCCCCCTCCAGGTAAATGACTTTACCGTCCTGAAAGGCTCCTGCAGCTTTGTGGCGATGGGAGCCTCCTTGTGCCTATAAATGCAAAAACCGCCCCCCGCCCAGGTGGAGAATGTTGGGAAATACTCCCAGCTGCCCCAGAGCCGTGGCCAGCATGTGCAGCCTATTACACTTGTTGTTTTAAGATATCTTTATAATAAACAGAGAGAGATTCTCAGTAGCAGCAGCACCAGCAGCAGGGCGTAATTGGAGCCAGGGACTGGCTATGAGCATGCACTTGTATACCCGGCAAGCACGTGATGGCTGCACATTTCCCTGGGACTCACCTGTGAATGGAGGGTGATCTCTGGCTCTTTGGTCAGGGGAGGGGGCTGACCTCTTGTCTTCTGCAACAGAGGCTAGAATCTGCCTCTCCTCCCCATCTGGATCAATTATTGTGTGATGTCCAGCCAACAGCAGGCACCCTGTGGGTTTGGGCCTCGCTGTTGCTTTGGGGTTTTTGCTTTTTCTGTCTGCCCTGCTGCTCCCCTTATGCACTTGTACATAAACAGGTACAGTGGTACCTCGGTTTAAGTACTTAATTCGTTCCAGAGGTCTGTTCTTAACCTGAAACTGTTCTTAACCTGAAGCACCACTTTAGCTAATGGGGCCTCCTGCTGCCACCATGCCGCTAGAGCACGATTTCTGTTCTCATCCTGAAGCAAAGTTCTTAACCCAAGGTAATATTTCTGGGTTAGCGGAGTCCGTAACCTGAAGAGTATGTAACCTGAAGCGTATGTAACCCGAGGTACCACTGTATTACTAAAGCTAGAAAACGCAGGCCCTATAGTAGCATTGTCCAAACCTCTTAGGGAAGAGTGAAATAGCGTCTTCTAGATGTCTCCATACAGCCAAGCACTTTCTGGGGCCAATGCCAGACAAGGGGGTCTCAAAGTTCAGTGGAGCTCTTTACAGCGCCAAAACTCAGCACGCTTTTCGCACTCCATTCTAAATAACAGTTGTGGCGTCCCCTGCGGTTGTGCTCCTCTAAATCCACCTCTGCTGGGGCTTCAGTGCTCTGAAGTCAGTTTGGGCCTTGGTATTAATTCCTGAATTTCAGCACCTGCCACTGTAGCATGAAAACCCATTTCAGACATGAGCTTGAGAAAGATCCCTGAGCACGTGCAGAAAGCTTTTGCCTCTCCAGTCAGGGATGTGCTGTTCCACAGTTCTCCTTGCAGTAGAGTTTGGAGAATAGCCTGAGAGATTAGGTCTTTGACGTTTAGCCCACAAACTACTGCAGCAGGGCCACTGAAGGATATTACTTATGTACCATGGAACAGAAATGGGCTTCCTTGAGATTTAGGAAACTTTCCTTCCCTAAACACTGCTTTGCTAATCATACCCAGACCAACACCGCTTGATTCAAGTGATAGAAATGACACCATCTCCTTCCTTCCAGCTCCAGATACCATGGGGCCTAGCCGGCTGTGCCCTGTTTGTTTGTTTACTGAATTTATATCCTGCCCTTCCTCCCAAAGGAGACCAGGGCGGCAAACTGATGTGCCATTTAAAACAAAAATAAATATTCTGGAACAGATTAAAACATTCTAAACATGATTACAATTAGAAACATCTAAAATCAGTTACAGTTAAAAACCAAAAAAGCAGTGAAAAACATTCTTCCATCCAATGATATTGTTGTTGATAGCTTACAACTTTGCAGTTGGTCACTGCCTCCTCATACATGACAGGATTTCAGCTGCCTCAGTGCTTAAATTGCAGGGTGGCTGAGTGGGTATAATTTGACTAAAGTGTATGTAGGAAGTAGGGGGTGAGTCTTGTGGTCTTAATAAAAGGCCTCCTGCTTTTTCACCCCTTCATTTGAGTTGCCTCTCAGTGGAAATTCTTGGGCGTCTTTCTGACTGTTTCCTGACTGAGGCACACTTTGGGATTCCCACCTCACCACTCACTTTTCCCTACTACATACTGTTACTACTTCCTAGGACAGAGACACAGACAGAAGCTGCTTTGCTCATATGGTTTAGGCTCCATTATGTATTTATTCCCTTCTTCTCTCCATATATTTTTGTTCTGCCCCCCACCACTGCTGTCCAATGAATCCCTTGTTCTCCAGCTGCTTGGCAGGAGTGGGGGGATTATTGTGGGTGGGACACAACTGCTGCTGTCTGCAGTAGCTCTCTGGTGGGTCTTTCCCATCAACAGCTGTCTGGTCTTCAGCGGTGGCACCTTCGCTTTTGGCATTTATGAACTAC
The DNA here is from genome assembly GCF_964188315.1 of Podarcis muralis. Taxonomy (NCBI): domain Eukaryota; kingdom Metazoa; phylum Chordata; class Lepidosauria; order Squamata; family Lacertidae; genus Podarcis; species Podarcis muralis. The sequence continues at coordinate 44,626,685 of NC_135661.1, read as the reverse complement.
AGTGATATAGTTCATTGCATTCTGCAGAATCATTTTTAACATTCAGCAGTCTTCAGATATTGGGCTACAACTCCCATTATCCTCTGTCCAACATGGCTTTATGATGCTGAGAATTGTACTCCAAAGCATCCAGAAGGCATCAGCTTGTGGAGTCTGCTGCAGAGTATAGGATGGCACTGTCCGCCATTTTCTTTTTGTTCCTGTGGACTTCTTCCACTCACGGCTTCAACAGAGAGGTTCTGGGATGGCCAGACATGCTGAGGAGGATGTGCTGTTGTTTCTGCTCTTGCTGACTTTCTAGTTTCCAGTAACGGTGCTCAGGATTAATATTCAATAAAGCGGGCCTGATGTCAAAAAGCAAAGCACACACACACCCTTCATGACACAGTCATGATTAAATTCTTTTCCTGTGCTCCAGGATGGGCACTTTGATCTAAAGTCCTGCCATTTTTCTGGCGGGGACTTGCGTGCTTTGCGATAATATGCAGCACTCTTTCCCTTATTCCTGTAGGGAACATAAACCCCACATTAGTTCCATATTAGTACCTGACTTGGAGATGTTAAAAAGCGCCAGAAAAAGGTTAACTAGAGTCAAGTACACATAAGAGAGCCGTGCTTATTAGTGTTTTGGGAGCCATTTGGGAAAAAAGCATTTTGTGCTTTTTACAGAATAATTTATTGGTGTCTCTGCTTCTGCCTGCATTTTGCATTTTAATAAAGCCGCAGCAGCTGTGCAAAGGTGTGGTCAGCAGTTGTGGTTGCGCCCAAGGCACAAGGATGCCCACCTGGCCATGCCACTGCACCCTCCCCTTCCAGCCCTTTCCAGCTCCACAAACCTGGTGGCTGCAGCACGACCAAAGAGAGAGGCCTGCTCTGGAGAAGCAGCAGCACCTTCTTCAAAGTGGTGACTTTGGGCCCAGCCTGCCTCAGTATCCCCTCTAGGGCCAATTTAATTCAAAGAGAAGTGGACATTGTCCGCAAGCTTTTGGACAAATCCATCACCTTTCTGTGATAGGAATCTCTCAGCACATTCAGACTGCAGTGGGTTCACCAGGCAGCCACAGCCAACATACGCTCAGACTTGCCACCTTTCATTCAGCTCAGGCACCTAGATAGCTGCGTGTTACATCACTTGGATTTCATCCCATTAGGTGACTTGGAAATGAAAGATATTTGGGCAGCGTGCCCATCCGTGCTTGCAAATGGGAGGACGACAAGCCTAGTAGTGTAGCTGGCATCTCAGCTGCCAGCCTTGTGGTCCCATGCTGGATGCAGCTGTTCTGTCTTTTGAGCACCTGCTTTTAAAATGTATATGGACACCATATGAATCTCCAGGTTTTTTGACTTAACTGAGATGCTTTATTATCGCTAGGTGTTTAATTATTTTGGACGCAAAATGTGTGCTGAGTAAAAACTGAAAGGAGTGGCTTTCTTTTCTTAGCAAGGGAAATGCATCCTTACCTGCATGGTTATTTATAATTATTTATAATAGACAATGGGAGGAAAAAACAAACAAACAAACAAAAAATAGAGGAGGGAATACTGACATGGTTCACCTGGGTGCTGTGCAAAGCTGGGTGGAATTATTTTCTCCCTGGACTGCTGCTGAAACTGGTTCCTGGCCAAACGGCACCTTACATCTACAACAGGAATACTCTCCTGATTAGCCCCAGTTTAGCTACCCATGTCAGAAGCTGCTGCAAAGCAGAACTTCGGCATCAAACCCGAAATTCTGAACAAAAGGAAATGCTAATACATGTTAATACATAAGTGATACATTTATGCCCGTACATGATAGTTGGTATCTGACCTATTATGGATAACGTAAGCCCATACAGTAGATTTCAGTAGGCCTGCTCTGGGTATAACTCACTATCCAATACCAACATTTTAAAAGGAGATGTGACTTTGCTGCCTGGTCCCTGGCTTTGGTTCCTCTGCTACACTTTCCTTGGTTGAGCTGAAACTCCCTTTGGGGTCTTCTTGCCTTGAGTGAGTCAGGGGTATCATCCAGGAAGACTTTCAGCTGCGCGTTGGGGCAGTTTCTGGTGAGTGAAAAGATAATATTGCTTTAGCATCTGGAGAAACAGGAGTTAAAGCAAAGTTGTTCTTTTGCTCTTGTTTCTTTTTGAACTCTGCTTGCCTTACGAATCACACTGAGGTTAAAGCGTGCAACGGATTTATTAAACCAACACAACTGAGCACACCCCGAAGGCTCTGATCCACTGATGACACAGATGGCTTTGCATGGAGATTGCAAACATTCCTCTGGAATGAGGACATAACCACCAAAATCCACTTTGTGCAGGAATAACTCATTTTAATTCCTTTATAATGAAGCTGACAGAGGAATCTGCTCAGCTGGGGAGCATGCCAGGAAAGTGCCCCTGCTTCTGAGAAAGAAGTTCTGTGGCCCCTGGCCAGCTTCTTGGCAAATTCTGGATCCAGTTATTCATGATGGTGAACTAGAAAAAGGTGCCGGTCCAAACGTTTGCTTGACCAAGGACACACTGGGTGGTTTTGAAGTAGAGGTTAAGAGTATGGTGTAGAAAGGCATCTTTTCAACACAGAGCACAGACCATTTTTCCTCACGATTATCTCTGGTCAAACAGGCGTTGTAGGATTTTAAAACACTATAAAACCCACAAAGCCCATTTGGACCAGATACTCTGCCCATCTTCCATATTTTAGATTGCTGTTGTTCGTTTAATTAGTGCAATGTTTTGTTTTTTACAATGTACTTTTGATTTTGTATTTTCTTAATGTTTTGAAGCTGCTGTAAGGCTACAAATGACAAACTGATTGATTAATGAGGGCTGAAGAGGATGCAAAGAAGTGTGCCGACCTTGTGTGATGACTCTCACAGCCCACTTGCAACACTGTGACCAAAATATCCTCTGTGCCTGCCCAGCCTTTGAGTCTTCATGTTACCTGAATGACGTGAAAATATTTCTCACTGTGTTCATTTGGGTTAGTGCTCTTTCTTGGCCTGTCTTTTGTTAAACCACTCTCCCCACTCCTACCCCAAGCATATGTTAACATTGAGGGCTCTCCAGGATGAAGGTGAAATAATTCCCCCCTTTTCTTTTTTCTTTACCCCACTAGACGTTGTTTTGGCTTTAAGCAATGACTGTTGGGTTGCTGAAGGGTTTCCTCATTTTTTGCATGTAGTTATTGTGTAAAGTAAGGGGTTGTGGGAGGAGCAGAGGATCCTTAAGAAAGAACAGAAAGAAGTTGCTAATAATTCTTTTTTAGGCTCCATCTCCCGCCCTGGGTATGGCATATGCCCTTGCTAAAAGGCAAGGCTGTCTGAAGGAATCAGTGCTTCAGTCCACAGAAATGGCCAAGAAGAGTTGAGCTCCTGCCTCAGCAGGTGGGATCACCCCTCACTTCTGCCTTAGGTAACCTATAAAGGGTTGGCAGCTGCCCCAGCAGCTGTGAATCTTCTTTCCACAGTTGTGTTCATCAGTGAGCATAAGTAGCATGACTAGGGAGAGGTCAGGATAGCAGCTCAGGAGCTGGCCAGGAAATAATGAACATAACATACAAGTCTCTCTCTCTCCCCACCCCCCATTCTTTCTATTGTGTATTCATGATTATTTGTGTCCATGATGTGATGGACCTGAAATGGGATGACTCTCACTCAGGCCTTTGCTGATGGTGCAGCTCAGGGGAAACCATCTTCCAGGCATTATTGGCATCTAAATTCCACCTCTTATGCTGAAATCAGTACATGATCCAATCTAACGTTAAAGCATGGTTTGTCAACTTTATTTTCTGGGGTTGTTGCCCGAGAGTGTAAAATTGGAATTATTATTTTATTTACCTGTAATTTGAGATGTTATTGAAAACCGGACAGCTAATTTATTTTCTGGATATTTTGCCTTACGTAGGAAAAGTGATCACACCTCAATTTTTCCCTACCCACATTTTTATTTTTCTTTCTTTAGCTAGATAGATTCGAACTTACAAAATGGGAACGCTGACTCTGCTTGGCCAGTCCTGGGGCAAGGAATTGTCCCTCCCCCCATCCGTCCCCCACTTATGCATATTGTTCAGGGGTTATTTATAATAGACAATGTGAGGGGGGGGGAGATTGTTTTGTGAAATGAATTGGAAGATGGCATAATTAGACGCTGGACATTTGTATTCTCACATTATCACTCCGTAGCTGCAAAACTGGAAGTAATTTATTTCATCCTGGTAATGCGCCTTCTTTCTGGTCCAACAATTTATCAGAAATGTTAATCCAGCGGGCAGTAAGTATGGAGTGGGGTAGGGTGTGCAAGACAGAGGGAGAGAGAGAGAGAGAGAGAGAGAGAGAGAGAGAAGGGATTTAAAATTAGCTTGGAAATATTGCACAACTCATTAAAAATGTAATCATGCGTAAAATGAGATCAATGAAAATTTATCTAAAAGTGCAAAGAGAAGGCATTTTCTAGTATGATCCTGGATTTAATAGACTGGATTTTAATTTAGTCGGTTTGCAACCAAAATCCCTCCAGGCTAAATAAAACAGCTACCCCTCCCAGTTATTGTACAGACAGCTAATTTTCTGCACCCTTCCTTCTAATATTCAATCTTATCTCTCCCTGGATAGAGGTTTCAATATATTGCAAAATTTGTTTTCTTTACATTTTCCATTACAGCTTTTCATTTGCATGATAAATGATCAGAGGTAGAAGCAGGATAAAACCAAGCCAAGCTATTCTTTTATTAATTTGGGCAGAATAAAGGTAACTTCTCAACCCCGCCCCCCACTTCCCTGCCTTGGAACGAAATCATGTTCATATATGGAAATCATTAGGTGCTATATGTCGCTTGCTGTGCTCTTACAACAGACGGGCTTTGCCTACTGGCTGAGCATGAGGTGCTGATTCCCCTTTAGAGATTTAAAAGGGTGATATTATTTTACTTTCCACTCCCTGCATTCAAAGAATTACTAAGGAGTCGGCTATCATTTGCCTTAAAAGCGAGTATCAGAGCTGTCCCAGCATTTATGGTATTCAGAATTGATTTCATTTATTCTTCTGTAAAAATTTATATGCTGTATTTTACCATAATTCAACCGCAGGATGAATCACAACATATAAAACTATGCAAAAACAACCACAAAATATTTGAAACATCTAAGATTCACAATCCATTTTTGCATGCAACATCCCTTCATCTGTCATCCCGCTCAGTACATAAGCCAATGCTGAAGATTCAGAAGTCAGACTGTTTTCACCTGGTGCCAAAAACTAACCTCAGGGGGAAGAGAATTCCACAGCTGGGTGCCATCACTGAGAAGACCCTATTATGAGCCCAGGCTTCTTTGGAGGGCAACGGTACTACTACCAAAAAGGGCCTCTTTGGCAGATCTCAAATCATGCATAGGTTGGTGCAGGGAAAGGTATTCCGTCATATGGCTGTCTCTTAAGCTGTCTAGGGCTTTATATGTCAGAAGTGACACCTCAAATTCAGAAGTTGCTCCTAGGTGGAGCAGGGCCACCACACGATCTCCTTGGTTGCTTACAGGGAGAGGTGGGGGGAAGGGAAAGGTGGTGGGATGGTTGGAATGGTGCAGGTGTCTTGGTGGAGCATTTCATCATCATCATCAAACCTTTATTGGCATCACATACAAACATTCAGAATAAATAGGCCAGTGAGATCTTGTTGCCATTTCAACAGTACAGTCATTTGCCAAAGGGAAGAAGAGGCGAGCAATCTATTTCATCTCTGTGGGTCTCCAGCAAGGGCAGGATCCTGTAGTGTACTTCGGCAACAAAAAATCAAATAGAGGAACTTAGCTACTGTCTTGGTGAGCTCCTGGTCTCTCCCCTGTAATAAGAAGCATATAACCTCTGTCTCTTGTTTCCATGTTGGAATACATAGGTGGTCTAGAAATTGTTGGTGGAGATCATCATACATTTTACATTTAAGGGTCATGTGAGCTGGAGTTTGGTGGAGCATTTGCACCACACCAACCTTCCTGTCACATCTCCCCTCCTAGTGAGCACAGGCCAGCTAACTAGCATAGGGGCTCCACCCTGATTGGCCTCTGCCTTCTGAATGAATTGGAATCAGTAGCAGATAGACAGCTCGTCGCCACACACCCCAGCCCCCATGGCAGATCCAAACCATACATTTAAAGCACATGACTTCCCCCAAAGAATCCTGGGAGCTGCTGCTTCCCCCTCACAGTCACAATTCCCAACATCCTTACCAAACTACAATTCCCAGGATTCTTTAGGGGAAGGGGATGTCATGTGCTTTCGATGTATGGTGTGACTCTGCCCCCACCGCACTCTTGAAACTGTATTACGGCTGGTTTCTATGGGACCCTGTCTTTACCAACACCCCCATAGTTGGGGCAGTCAGTGCGGGATGAGGCCATGAGCAGAAAGAATGGTCAAGGGGAGAGCAGCCAAGTTGTTGTTGTTGTCCGTACTTTGCCTGTGCATGGTAACCGTTTGGCTTTTTCCCCGCACCCCCCAAGACCCCCAAGCCATGCAAGGAAAGTGATACAGGCCCACAGCGGCTGACCCTCGCCCACCTGCCAGACCTGCTGCTGCTCCTGGAAGGACCCAAGGTCCTCCTCCCAGGGAATCTGATCCATGGGAAAATCCTAAGCTCCTTGAAGTCCATGCTGCTCTTTGGCTGGGGAGCAAGCCGGCCTCTCGGTTTCAGCTCCTTCTCTTTCTGCATATTTCTGATTCTCCTTATAAATTATGTAAGCTGCTATGTTCAAATGAAAACAGATACGGAGAAGGAATTAGGAAGCATAGCTGGATGTTGACGAAGAATACATCTAAGAAGGTGAAAGATTTTGTCCGTCAACTGGAACCAGCCCTCGTGTGGAGAGACAGCCACTCGTTGGGCCAAGAGCCTCCCTTGCAGGAAACAGCTGCTTGCTGAGGGGCCAGGAACAAAGGCTCTTTATCTGGACCCATGGCTTAAAAATGGCTCTGGAAACAACACAAAATCTGTCTGCCACCACCAGCTCTGGCTGTGGCAAAATTGGAAGCAAACACGTTTCTTGGTACCCCAGTCAGACTGGTTCAAGAGTGGCAAAAGGTAGGATTCTCACCAACCGACACACCTTTCAGTGCATGGTTATGTGTGAAATAGGGATCCAAAAGCATGCAGATAACTGTGTATACTGTTAGTTCCTGGGTCAAGGAGAAGTACCTGAAAAGCTCCTTCATTATTTTCTGAAGGAGCGAGTGGAAAGAGGAAGTCCGTGTGGGCCTGGAAGCCAAGGAGTAAGCCTGCCTCCCTGTCTGCTGCACTTAAATAAAGTGTTTCCAGACTGAGTTTACCTGAAGTTCCCGGAGTCTGTTTTTAAGAAAGGCAGCCCTGCTGGGCAAGGAAACATGGCGGCAGCTCAGTGGATTCCTGACACCCACAGCTCTGGAGAAAGTAAAGTAAAAGTATAATAGCCAAAGAACTTGGGATTGTTCCTGTCTGAGAGAGGACGTCCATTGTCTGTAGTTGAGGGAAATGGCAGCAACTTCTTTTTACTGTTCAGTCTCCAGAGCCATTTACATTTGCAGCCCCAGAGAAGTGGCCTAGATCAGGTTGGGCAACTATAGTTGATTGGGAGGTCTTGCACAACAAACTCACTTCTTCCCTCAAAAATCAGACTTTTTGCAATAAGGAAAGTACTGTATCAGAAAAGTGGGCTGTTGGCCTGATCTAGCAGGCTCTTCTTATATTCCTATGATAGGAAAATGTACTGGGACATGTGAGGAAAACACTTGCTTGATGCAACATTACCTAACCTCCCTGCAAACAAATCAGGGTGAATACTTGCCTGGAAGCACCCTGTGCTAGTGAGCCCTGCATTGCAGGGGCTTGGACTAGATGACCCTTGGGGTCACACTAGAGTTATGTGATTCTGTGAAGAAGTTTTCAGTGGGAGACCTGTTTCTCAAGCTTCCCACCTTGAAAACAGGAAGAAATAGTGGCAAACAGCCCCCTATGAATGTTGCATAAAATGATTTGCACACTGCAAAGGACTGCATGAAGAAGCAGCTGATTTGAACCATCCTGTGCAGGTGCTGAGCTGTCAAGATTGGGCTTGTGCCACAGAGCAACAGAGAGGATCTTGGTATCTAATCCGTGTTGCCAGTTCATGGTATTCCTGTAGCGGATGCTTGAAAAAAGCAAGACTCTCCCCCATTAGCCTATCTCACTTCCAATCATTGCAGCAGAGGGGTGAGGAAGGTAAAGAGGAAACTTTAACTTCTGGTTTCTGATTCATCACTTTTATGGAACTTAAATTCTTTTGTTTTAATGCACACTTGATTGAGGGAGCATTTATTGAAGTGGTTTATGGTTTGTAGAAGGAGACAGCTGAAGAAAGAACAAATGAATCTAATGTAAATCAAATAGTTATAGCTTTTATGGAAGCCACAAAGCCTTAAATGTGTATTCTTAATGGTAATTTTACAAAACTCCACCAGGCAGCTTCAAATGGAGGTGACAGTTTGGAGATGGGGTTCCTTTCACATGCTAATCACCTGCTCATGGTGATATTTCTCTCCTTGGTTGCAGTCAGTGAATTGAATAATTTATGGAATGAATTTTGTTGTAAATTTATTGTGTCACAAGCAGGTTGTAATTTCACTAACAGTATACTTAAGTTATTAAGTAAAAAAATAATAATGTGGATGATAGGATAGCCCATTTGCAGGGATTTTTCCAGCAAGTTCTCATCTTCTGTATATTTTCAAAACAGAGTATTTGCCTAATTTTTATTCAGAACATGATCTGGAAAAAGGGAGAGGGCATTAACATAAATGGGGTTGCATTTGCTAAATCTACGGCTGGATCTGGTAGTCGTAAACAAATTACCAAAGACTTTATATAGACAGAAATAGCATTAAACTGCAGAGCTCTGTTGTCAAGGCGCCTCGGTTTCCTATTTGCTTCTGAATAATTGTCTTGAGTGAGGAAAAGATGAAGTGTTGAAGTTGCCAGCGGAAGTGATGCAGGGGGAGGAAAGGGGGCCTAAAATGTATTGAGGGGGAAAACACGCTTGCAGGTTGCCCCTTGGGGAAATGTTCTCCTGGCGCAAGAGGAGGATAAGAGCAAGAGCTATGAGAGCATCCCTGGACCCCTCCAAATATCCTCTTCCTTAGGCATTCATGATTATCGTTGTGCTCATGGTGGTATTGGAGTGGCTACATACACAATCCTGTTTTCAGTCCTGTTTGTGCCTGCAAAGGTTTTGGGGAGCAGTGTAGACACACTGCCTCGTTTCCAAACTGTGCATGTCTTCCTGCTGAAATCCTGTACCTTTTCATACCACAAATGTTGCAGGTCTGATTGTTTTTGTCCCACTTTTGTGGCACTATAGGGTTGCCATATTTTGGAGAGCAAAAAAGACGACGCTATGACGGCCATTCAAAGCCAATGAATGCAATTTGCCCCAAATATTACCCCGGAAAAGAGGACATGTCCTGGAAAAAGAGGACACATGGCAACCCTAGAGGAGTGCCCCTCCAGTTGGCAGTGATGCAACACTGGGGAAGCATTGCAGAATAACTGGTAAACAGAATGCTGTGGGGTCAGTCCAGTATAAACCCTCCACTGTTGCATCCAGTGAAATTCAAAGTGCTGGCTTTAACCTGTGAAGCCTTAAATGGCCTAGGCAAGGCCTGCCTTTTACCCTGTGAACCTGACTATTCGCTCTTATCTACAGGCAGGTGGTGACTAGGGACTGGGTCTTCTGTGCCTCTGAAACTCCATTTCCCTAAGATGCAGGGTCAGCCCCAACTTTAGGAAGTCACATCTGGCGTTGGATGCTGTGGCCAGGGGCAGAGAAAGGGGGGGTGAGGTGGGGGCAGGCCGCCTGGGTGTCACCACTGAGAGCTGGGCGGCATTCACCATGGGGCCTGCAGCACTCCCAAGCCACACGTCTCTCTGGTCCGCCTGCTGCCTCCCCCCCCCCCACCAGTGTAGGACAGCTGAGTGGGAGGAGGCAGGCAGACTCCAGAGGCCCCTATGGGCGGCTCACCCCACCCTCGCCCTGCCCCTATGGGTGGCTTGCTTCATCCGTGCGCATGCTGCCCCAGGTGCCCAAGCTGCTTCCTCCACCACTGACAGTGGCAGTGAGGACACGGCTATGGCTGCTCCCTAAGGTAGCTGGTTGCTTTCAGATGCAGTAAAAGATGCTGCCCCATAATTAGTGTTGAAGTGAGATTCAACTTAGTGTGGGGGGACGGGGTTATTGGGTTGTTTTTGTTCGTTTTTTATTATGCATTTTGTGTTTTCCATCTTGTATTCTTATGTTGTGAACCACCCTGACACCTACAGATGAAGAGCAGCATACCAATTTTAATAATAATAATAATAATAATAATAATAATAATAATAATACTGTTGCAGAATACACTTACAAAAAACATCACCACCAACCAGTCTGGAGGGACCCACTATTCCTCTGGGGGTCCTCAGGAGGCATGTCCTCTCTCTTTTCCACCTTCCCCGCTGTTGAGGTGTGTGGTTCAGGAGGTCTTTTGCACTGGGGCCTGGATCTCTCCCCCACTTCCCCCCTCAGTGCTGGTGACTGACTCTGAAGCTGCCCAGAGGCATCTGTATGTGTGAATTAGCATGTGAAAATTTTATCTAATTTAGTGCTTGCGGTCCAAATCCTTTAAAGCAAATTCCTCTACAGACTGCTGACTGTGGCTGCATAAGCCCCGAAGCAGGTGGATCAGGCCAGAGGATGAGCCCAGCCTGCTGTGATTCCCAGCAAACTGTATTCAGAGGAACACTGCCTCCGAAAGTAGGGGCAGAACGTAGCCATTGTGGATGTGAACATAGCCTAGCAGTGGATAGGAGGGCAGAGATGGTTCACCCACAAATGCTTTGTGGGTTATGGCATCCTTAAGGCTGCTGTTGCATCTGCACGTGAACCTGAAGCAATGTGAATGGTGATGCACTCTAAAAGTGACGTGCACCCTCATGCTGCCTATGAAATTAAAAACAAAACATCAAACCCTGGCTTGAACATCTGAGGGTTGGGACCCAGCCTGCTTCTCTTATTTTTCTGAGGAGGGGAGGGTATCCCAGCTAAAACAGAGTGGGGGGTTGTGCTTATGAAACTGTGCTGGTCTGTTAGAGATGGCAGCACTGTGCTGTAGCCAAAGGCATCCAACATAGAAAGTTATCATCATTAGTGCCTTCCCCATTAGCCATCTCAGCTAGCCCTACCTTGAGGCAAAGTGAGGCAGCTGCCTCAGGTGGCAGATACTGTAGGTGGTGAATGGACAGAGCTGTGCGTGCATGTACCATGCAGCATATCCTGCATCCCCTAGCTCAGCTCAGGTACAGTGTGGGGGCACGGGGGTAGGCAACCTAAGGCCCGGGGGCTAGATGTGGCCCAATCGGCTTTTAAATCTGGCCCACGGATGGTCCAGGAATCAGTGTGTTTTTACATGAGTAGAATGTGTGCTTTTATTTAAAATGCATCTCTGGGTTATTTGTGGGGCATAGGAATTCGTTCATATTTTTTCCCAAAATCTAGTCTGGCCCACCACATAGTCGGAGGGACGGTGGACCGGCCCATGGCTGGAAAAGGTTGTTGACCCCCTGGTGGAGAATATTGAAGTAAGATTACATGGAATGGACAGAGGCACCATTTTGTCCTTTTCCTCAGGCAGCAAAATGTCTTGGACCAGCCTTGCATCTCAGGGAAGCCTCAAGGAGCCCCAAGGACTGTGTATTCTCAGGTGGTCACCTGCCCAGCTCCAAATTTCCTTAACTTGCGATGGCCAATGAGATGAAGCCTCTGCAAACATGGATATGGATATGGTGGTCTTCTCTGAAGTAGCTGGACTGCCCCTTCACTTTCATTTTCCTGTCACTCTCATAATTTATTTATCCCAGAATGCACCATAAATCACTGATATCATTGTTTGTGTTTGTTATACCATTAGCTTTAAAAATTTATAAATCGCTGTGCAGGCAAAAACAAAAAACAAAACCCCAGAAAGATCCTAAGAATTATTACTGCAGGAAAGGAGCAGAGATCTTTACTCACTGCTGACCCATTAGCATTGCAAGTGTCTGCTGGACTCGCTGCAGGAGCAGCTGCCTGGTCAGGTGCGAAGGTGACGGATGTGGCTCAGACGGAGAGCTCTCAGCTTGCTCCTGAAAGCTGCACAATATGTGGCGTTTTTCCCCTTTGCAAAATGGGGGGAAGATGGTTCATTCATCTTTGCTGCTTGGAATCTTGCTTTTCTGTGAATCTCTGATACCAGAATTTGAATGGTGATGGAGTGTTGTTTCTTGGGGAGGGGGAGCACCAGAGCAGCCCTGGTTCAAAGGTCACAGGCCGTAGGGTGGTTTGTTCCTGCCCTGACCCTTTTGGGCCATCAAATCCGAGGCCACAGCTACTGGAAAATAGCCTTTGCCCAAAGTTGCAATCTGATCACTCTTTGCTTCTGGGGCAAATATTTGCCACACCCCCTGGCCCCCAGCTGCCCTATAGTGGATCCAGCCCTTAGACTTTCCTCCCTGGGGAATTTCATGACTGTTTATGAAATTGTGTATTTGTTATTTACTTTTTAAGACAGGCCTTTAAGTTATAATAAGTACTCTTCATTATGAATGGAAGCTCTACTTAGAGGGAAGATCAGTAGATTGCTGGTTGTAGTTTCTGAGATGGGGCAAGAACCACAATCTTGGCTTTGAACCCTCCTTCACGTTGGCTAAATCTACTCAAAGCGGAAAGCCACACGAGGGGCCCAGCTCCCGCCTGGAGCATCCTGAGTCTCCAGCACCCCAGGGGGCTTTGAAAAATGAGCAGCCATCTCTTCTTTCCATACTTTGACCCATTTGTTTTGCTATTGATCTGGCTCCTTAATGCTCCCATCTGCATGGTGATGTTTGCTGGGTCATCAGAAAGTGCCTCCGTTGTTCCAGAAATCAAAGTTAGCCTTGAGAAGGGGAGAGGGAAGGGGGGAAGATGGTATCTATTTTGAATGAAGAAATTCATTTCCTGATCCACAAATGTTTGCTACATATCATTTACCTCAAGGGATTTGCTGTGACTCACATCTGAGGAGTATTTGAAATGTAAATAGCGTGACTACTTGCTCTCTCCAAGTGCCAGAGACATTTATTTATTTTTAAGTGCTGGCATTTTGAGAATGTTGCATTCGTAGCTTGCGGAATGGCAAAAGAAGTCGGTTCTTAATTGCAACAATTGCTTAGCAGTCCTACACATGCCAGGGAGCAGAAAATCAAAAGCTGCAGATTTTATTTTGGATTGTAACCCCTTTTGTCCACCTCCTGTTCACATTCATAGGTGTGCATCACACGCCACACCAGTGGCTCTCCTAGGAGTGGACCTAGGTGCTCCAGTGCCTCTTTCATTTTGTGCCAGGTTCTCAAATTCTGCTAAGTGAAACTTGCTTTCACCTTCCTGCCCTGTGAGGTGAATGCCCCAAACCAGAGGAGCAGGAGGAGGAGACACCCTCCATCTACTTCATAGCCTGCTTGGGGGGGGGGGGTGTGTGGAATGTCTTGAGGGAGATCTTGGGTGGGAGTTAAGTTCAGCTACATAGAGTAAGATGGTTGCCTGTGAGCAGTAAACCATCCATGCAAATGGTGACTGTGTTGGGTGCCTCTTCTTCTCCCATCTGGATGTGTATTGCTGTGTGACTGCAAATGATGGTGTGCACCTGTACCCTCAGACTTCACCTGCCTATCATCTGCACATGTGGTGTCATCTGTGCAGGCAAAACAGCTGTCTCAGATGTAAACACCTCAGCAGTGTTCAAATCAAATGGAAGCTGGTTTGAGGGAAAGTGCATCAAACAGGAGTATTTATAAAAATAAAACAAAAACCCAACCCCATGGATTCTGGTTAGCATCATGTGTACTTGGATTCAAACACCAGGAGTGTGAGTAATGTGTACACAGTCTTTTGTGACGGCTCCTTTGCAGCTGTGTCACAGTTTTGGATTTCTGCCATTCACAGCCAAGGTAGCTGGACTTCCAACTCTGTCCTGGGTCAATGCTGCCCTTCAGGCCTCTCCATTTGGCCCTCAGAACACAAGCCGGGCCACACGCCTCACTGGCCCTCCTTGAGTGCTTTTACCTGACTGGAACGGTGTTTGTGACCTCTGATAACTCCCCTGGAGGAAGGCTAGAGAGAGGCCTCTGTGTGCGTGTGTGTAGAAACTAGGCTCTTGTACAAAGGTAAGATTACATTTGATGCTCCGCCCACTTTCTCTTCTGACTCCTCCCACCCCTGGCTTATAGCTATCGGAAAGTTGCCCAGAAGCTGGAAAAAGGTTCCCCACGCCTGCCTTAAAGCATGAAACTATTTTTCGTGGAAATTTGGCAGGCAGAGAACAGAGGGGTCCCCTTTCAAGTCTCCAATGCAATCTGCTTAAGAGAGAGGCAGCCCAGTGGCTGGTGTTAACGTTCGTTAACTGCTCCCGAAATTACTAATGCTTCATGTTGCTTTAATCCATTCCGCTGTAATAGCTTTATTAGATTAAGCAGCCTGTCGAGCAAGCAAGGAACAGTGGGATTATCTGGCTTCTTTCTGAAGAGCCAGCAAAGACCAAATTCAAAATAGCCACCTCAAGCCAAGCCTCTTTGCTGGCGCTCAGCTGCGTCTGAGCCCCCACTCCCCAAAAAAGGTGGAGCTGCAGATAGAAACTGGGTATTCCTGTTAGTCCTCACTAGGAAAAAAATCCCTTTCCATCAGCCTGGAGTCAGCCCCTGAGGCAAGGAAAGCAGGCCCTGCCATCATAGTCAAAAGTTCTTTCCAGACCCCCTCCCTTTTGTGTTGTGGCAATTGTATTGTGCCCACTGCAGGGGCACAGAGATGGAGACATACAAAGTGTGTGTGTGTAGTTTGTACTTTGAATAATATGCCCTTGGTGAGCCGGGGACCATCTTTTATCGAGTATCTCCCAGAGTGCTGAGTCTTAATGACAGATTTATTTTAACACAAATCTAATTAGCTATTTGAAGTATTTTGTCAAGACTCAAGAGGTTCCTGATGACTACGCAAGCACACGCACACGCTCTCCCTCGCTCAATGGGCGGCCCTACCGGCTTCTCGTAAAAACACAGTTCCTTCACAGCATTCTCAAAACCCTTGTCTGCTGCAGCAATTTGAATTTTGTTATTAGTGGCTGCTGGAAATCCTAATTCAATAAAGGGTAATGCATTTTAAATGCATTACCCCATGCTGAGTATGCATTAGGTAATATGGGCAACTTTGGAGGCAGAGAAAACCAGCTATGAATATTCAGAGCTGCACAGAAAATTGGAGCAGCTCTCAGTATCTGCAGCATCTTCTCCTTTAAATATATATTTAAATAGAGAGATGCCTTTAAAGAGAGATGAGAGGATATGGTGATCAATGCTTATGATGGACATATATGCCCCTGAATGCCAGTTGCTTCTCCTGTTTGTTGGCCTCTGGTTGGAGAGGGCAGGACTCTCCTTGTGCAGGGCTCAAAGGTGTGTTTTTCTTCTTCTTTTTAAGTCTAGCTAGGAGACCAGACAAGCATTTGTTTGCAGCCACAGTTAACGCAATGTAAATATATTTACATTTCCCCCAAGAATATAAAAATAGTAATCACGGCTAGAGATAATGAAGATGTGCTTGATCGAAGCAACAACAGCTATCTCCACATTTAAATAGAAGCCCTTGTTTACTCCAGGGCTGTCCTCTGTTGCTGATCTCCAAGAAGCTGCTGGACATCTCTTTTCCCTTTTCTCTGTTTATGGAGGTGATGTCACAGCCCTGCCAGGGGGAGAGCTGGCTTCTCCTGGCCTGAGACTTTCACTTGTTGCAATCCTTGACATAGCCCCGTCTTCAAAATGATGCTATCTCCTAACAAAATCTTGCCAGAGGCTTCTCTTTGCTCTCTCGACCTAGTTTTGTCCATCGTAGGTAGTTTGTTTGTTTTTTTGCCTTTAAATGCATTTTAAACATTTATTTTATTTCCTTTACATGCCCCATCTTTCTCTCATCTTGGAGCTCAAGGCAGAGTCTGAAGGGGAGACATTTTTATCCTAGAATCAATGGAGACTGAGTATTTGCTTTTTCTATATAGTCCACACACAATCTAGATCCATGGATTTTTTTGACCCTCAAAAGTGCTTCATGAGAAAATGGTTTCATTCTGAAAACAAAATCTCGTTGAGGATTGATTCTGCATTGCCCCACATAGTAGTGGGTCCCAGTGATGCAGAGGGGGCGGGGGGGGGTGTCCACATTTGCACAATGAACTTGTGGGTGAGAGTATGCCAAGATTGGAAGCACCATGTATGTCCTTCTTCCTTCCCCTGGAGCTGTGCAGGGAGGAGAAAACATGGATAACCTAATCAAGTAACCATACCCACCCTTGTGGGCAGCAGGATCTGTCTTGATTGAAAGCAGCATGTTGAGGAACAAACATGAATGATTCCGAATTGATTTTTGTCCTACAAGTGGATTAGTTTGTACACAGCGTCTCCCTTTCACACATTGGCTGGATCCATATCAGCTAAGCTTTAGAAAGATGGCTAAGGGCTTATCCACACTTACCTTTCCTCTGCTCTGTCTGAGTGACCTTTTTTTGGTTTTGCTCCAGAGATTTCCCTGTGAAAACACAGAAAATGGCAGTTTGCAGAAAACCTGAACTGACATTTGTTCCTATTGAGCGGATGAGCCCCCAGTCCTTTGCCCCAAGTCCAGTCCTTTGCCCCCAGACCAATTCACTTGGTGCCCTTGCTTGGGTAGGGGCTATTTTTCTCTACCAGAGCTTGCTCCATCTTTGAACAGTCACAATGCTTCCTTCTGACCAGCCTCCGTGTCCTCTTATATACTATTGTATGTTTTACTATGTATCTTAATTATGGGCAGGTGTAATTTTTAAAATCTGGTTTAATATTTCTTATTTTGGGGTTGGCTTTTATTTGTGAACCTATTCTGTATGCCATTTTCTAGCAGTACAGTGGTTTATTATTATTATTATTATTATTATTATTATTTAAAAGTTTGAGCACCCTCCCATACCCAGTGAAATCAATAAATACCTACTGTTCCCAGATGTGCAGTTACTTGGGCTTAGAAATGTCTGCAGGCAAAGCTAGAACAAAAAGCAAAATCAAATCAATTCTAGCAAGTCCACACACCTTTACAGAATACTTTCTGCCTCCATTAAGGCTTTTGGTGTTATTGTTTTAAACTGTTATCTTATCCTAGAGTGGACCCATCATCTCTGCATTTTATTGCTCTGAACCTCTTCCCTCCCATGTTGTTCTCCTTCACTTCCACCCACAGCATACACTGACCATAGTTTGTATTCTGGTAAAGTGCAGATTTTTCAGACTAGCAAATAACTCCCACTTTGCTTTAGCCCCCCAGTGCTGCTTTCTCAGCAGGTTTCCTAAAGTTAGGTTGCCCCCTGCTGCTATGGCTCCATTAGGAGATAAAGCTGGATATAAAATCTGTTTTGAAACCTGTCATTATGCACATGTAAACCCCTCCCCCCAGCACCACCACCCCTGGAACCAAATTGTTTCAGAGCAGGTTGGAATCTAGTAATAAATAGCTCGGATGGTGCTTTGGTGTGACATGATTATTATTTTATTATTTTAAAAAAGCAAGAAATGCAAATGTTAAACGATTCCTTTTGTTTTCTAGAAAAGACAATATTTATTGGAAAACACGCTTCTGAGTTCCTATTGATTGAAATGAGAGTGCTGTAAAAGGTGTCTGTGGCCTACACAGGATGCTAAGTGGAATCCTATTAAACAGATACTGTTACCCAAATTCCCTGCTATCAATTAGCCTCTTGCTGCATGAGAGATACTGAATCATTGCCGGTTCACTCAATATATGAACCTCTGGCTCAGAATAGAGGCACGATCCTTGAGGGTTCGGAATAGAGGCTCAGAATAGAGGCATGGTCCTTGGTGGTTGCACAACTCCTGCAGCACATATCAGTTGAGCTTGCATAAGAATTTCACAAGACGCAAGGCTCTTGACAAAGGACGGGCACTGGTCCAGCAGCCGTGCTTGGGAAGTTGGAGCTATAAATCAAGAGCATTTTTGAGATCTGGCCCCATTGTCCTGGGGTGAAGCTGAACTTTAAGCTGGGCGATGTATCGATACATCATGGTAATGGTTTCATAATATTAGACATACCGATACATCGCGAATCACAATGTGTACGTGTGCTATGTAAAAAAGCGTGTTGTGGGAAAAACCATTAAGTCAGTCACCTCTCATGATTCTGCCGCCTCTGTTGCTCTGTACTATAAAAGAACAGTTGTAACAATAAGTTAAAGATAAATAAAAATGTATCAGTCTTAGTTCCTTATGCTTAAGGTTTCTGCAGTTGTATGGAATACATTTTACAACATCCCCCTGCCCCCAATTCTGCAAAAGTGCTCCTGGTGGCAGCCAAACTATGAAGCTTCTTTTGAAAACCCAGCCACTCTGATGCTAGAATTGAAGCAGAAACACAGGTGTGTGTAGGTGGATGGATTGGTGGGTGTGGGTGACATTATGGAAATTGAGCTCTTTAGAGTTTGTGCCTGCCTGTTGCCCTTGTGGGGACAGAGTTGGGCAAGGTGTTGGAGGTGGCAGGAAGTGTTTGGTTTGGTTTTTCCCATTTGTTCCTTTGTTTTACATGTGCTTCCGATTTTTTAATTCTTTTATTTTTGTTAAGCTTCTTGCATTATAGACACTCCTTAAAATATTAATATAACACCTCCCAGATATTTTTTTTCAGCCCTAAGGGTACTGAAGTGAGCTTTGTGTCAGTTCAGCACAGCCAAGGGCTAATCTCCTGTCCACAGTGTTTGGCCTCTTACCTATTTTAAACTTTGTTTTGTGTTTGTGGGAGAAGTTGTCTAGCATTGCCCTCGCTCTACCCAGTAAACATTTTGCAGGCGGAAAGTTTGGTTTGCACCAGAGAACAGTTGAGCGGATGGAAATTGCTTAATCCCTTGTGCTGTGTAGCATCTGCAGCGCTCACACGGACAGAGCCAGCGTGTCAAATGATGATTCACATGATGGAAAGACTGTAGAAATATTTCTTAGTAGCATCAGAAGCAAAGGAACGTTTTCCAACCCTGCCTAATGAAGAATGGAAAATATGTTGATTTAACTCTTGAAAAATGTTCAGTAGACATGGGGGCGGGGGAAACACCCAACCTCTGTGCCATATCTAATTTCATTAGTAAGCTGTAAATGGCAAAATGATGAAGAGATAAAGTTTCAAAGGGCTGAGGACCCTCACATTTTCTGTAACATTAATCATATGCTTTTAATTTTCATGCAGCGTCACTTGGTAGTGTTCTGTCCTGCTTTCATGATTCTTAGGAGCTGGTTTAAAGTATTAAGATGTAAGTGCTTCTCTTATCTCGCTGAGTAAATCTGCTCTGCTGCGCAGCTGGAAGAGGCAGGGTGGGGGTGAGGTGGGACAAAGGGCCCTCTGGGAATGCTGGGATGCCAAAGCGCCACCATCTCGGCCGTCCTGCCCAAAAGCCTGAAATTTATGGCCTCATGTGTCCAACGCTGAGTGCCTTTCCACAAAACCCCATCGCATCCCAAGCCTTGCCTTGGCCCCTCTCCTCATCCCGCCACCCGCTTAATGGGCCTTTTCTCTTCTACGCTATGGAAGGGCAAAGGAAAATGAATTGTCTCTACTGAGGTAATTAAGCTCCCAGGAAACAGCCTCATTAGACTAATAAAGAGTAAATAAAGCAGTAAAGGACACACTATTCTTTCAGTTAATCAGGCAAATTCAAGGGAAATGAACTGCCCGCCCCCAGACACACTTATCCAGCTGCTCGTGAATTCCAGAGAATCTGTGCAAAAAAATAAAAATAAAATAGAAGAGCACAGCCCAGCCCACCTCCCATCGCCCTCAAAGTTGTTCCTGGCCACTTACAAAGCTTTGCAAGGCATTCTTCTTTGGAGGATGAAACCTTCTGAACCTATTCTTCTTGGCTTGCGGGCAATATTCTCCCAGGGCGCTTCCCAATGGGGCTGCTTTCAGGTGGGATGCAATCACATACTGGCAAGTGCAGGTCACACGATTTCAGTTGATTTGGAGGTCCTGCGCACACAGAAGTCACCTTCCCACCCCCTGCAAACTGGACTTTGCACAATAAGGAAAGTGATGGGGAAACACCCCAGGAAAGTATGGGATAACATTCACCTGACACAACAAATCAGAATGGAGCCTCGGTAAATCACTGGCAGCGTCCCCTGAAAATGTTTCTGCAAACAAATTGATGTATATACTGCTTATATGCCAAAATGGCTTCTAGGAGGTTCACAGCTACAAAATTGATACATAGTAACAATTCCATTGGGGCACTAAAACATCCTTAATTAAAATATACAATAAAACACACAATTAAAAAGCATGACAATTGAAACAGTTAAAAAAAACAGGGAGGGAAGGCTGAATCCCTCGATGTTGGAGTCTCTCTGTTCCTAATTTTTCAGTCTCATGTTCAGTTTTCCACATTTCCACATAAGTTTGCAATTTTAAAAATTGGTCTGCACTTTTGTGTGAATTTCTCTTACTATATACATTTTTATATGAATTTTTTCCTACTACAGACATTTTTGCAAAGCAGTGTCCCCTAACTTTATTTATTTATCTGTTGAACAGAATCAAATGTCTCTCTACCCACCCACTGCCACCCATTCCTCTCTGGCAGGTTGTGTTTTTCTGAGCATCCGCCCTCTCAGCCCCTCATCAGCTCTACAGCCCCTTCCCGGTGTTATAAGTGCATGTGCAAAGACTTTCAAAAAGTTGTGCATTGTATCCATATTGGCTTACTTAAGCATTTCTGCTTCTTGTGTAGATTACAGATTTATTGAAGGTTATTGTTGGTTGGACAGTGTTCTCGAAGCTACCAGCATGAGTTTGACCAAACTGTGGGAGGCAGTGGAAGACAGGAGTGCCTGGCGTGCTCTGGTCCATGGGGTCCCGAAGAGTCGGACATGACTAAACAACTAAACAACAACAACAACATTGTTGTGCAATGCATTTACACCCCCCCCCCCCAAGGAGTGTGTGTGGAGGATGGGCAGCAGAACACACAGTGACTAACTGGGGAAGCCAGCTGGCCTGCAAGTGTCGACATAAGGCTGTGCCCCTGCTTGCCTTGAACAGCCTCTGCAGGAGCTTGCCTTGAACAGCCTCTGCAGGTTCTGAATCTCTTCCACCCTCTGCCTGTGGAATGGGCCTTGGCGCTAACCTCCTTCCACATTTGTGGACTTTCTTGACCCAGCACAGGTCTCAGTAAGGCTCTTGAGAAGAGGGGGTCTTAAAGGGAAGGAAGGAAGAAAAACGAGAATCAAAAGAAGATAAATCCATGACTTGAGCCTCCACCATGCAGTGCATTCGAAGCACTGGCGGAGCTCACAAACAGCGATATGGAGAATGAAATTAGCAGCAGAAGTATTAAAATATTGATAGCCACCATTCCTAGGCCAGGCTTTGTCCATCAATAATTCAGCTTACCTTGAAAGATAGTGTAAGATTTTGGACTTTGCTTTATCATGTTTTCGCTTGGCAAGATGGGCTTGTGTTTCTCTCTCTCTCCCCCACCACCAAATTTTCTGAGCAGGAGGTCTCTGGGAAGTAACACTCATTCTTATGCGGTCCATAGCTGGAATTTACATTGGGTGGCTTCATAAAGGGAGAGAGAGAAAGAAAGGTTGGGAGAGGAGAGGAAGCTTTCTTTGGGACAAGCAGTTGAGCGCTCATGTGTGTGTGTAGTGGGGCTGAGATAATTTTTTTTGGCAGCCCCCATCACCTTCCAGGAAACATTAGAAACATTAGAAAAGTTGTGCCACTCATTCCTAAGTGCCCCTTGACAAATCCCCAGCAGTGAAGTTGGACTCACATTCCACAAAACAGCCTCAACGACACTTGAGGAAGCACCATGGGGTGGGGAGAGCCAGGGTGCAGGTTGATGTGTGTGATTGTGAACATCAGCAAAACTCTCCTGCCCCCTCCTAAGCAAATGTTGTTCTTCCACCTGCTAGGCAGGAATGAGCATCTATCTGACTTCACAAAAGAAGGACAGAGCACAGCTGGTTGTGTGTGGCCTCTGACTCCAACAACGTGCCCTGGGTCATTTGAGAGAGTGCCTCCAGTTCAGAGCATTGTGGCGTCTCTGTGTTAGTGTGTACCTGTGCACACACACACATGGGGAAGCTTTACACTACAGAAGCAGTCCTGTTGAGAAGGAGGCATTTAGCCACACATACATTCCAAGCAGAGGCTGTGTACACATGACCCTTTACTCCAGCTCCCCATGTGTTCCCATGTTTGAAGCTGAGTACACATGACAGTAGTCACAACTCATACCTTATCCTGTAGTGTCTTGAGAAACACTGCATGCAGTGAGTTGGAGTTTGGTGCAGGAAAACAAGTCAGGTACTGCACATCGGGTGAAGACATCCCCGCCCCCTTTCTGGTGTGTACAGCAACTTAAAAGAGCAGCTTGAAACACAGTGCAGGTGAAGGCGACCTCGCTGCGTTTCAAGCTGCTAATGTGTACATAGCCTAAGTCTGCTTGCACATTAGACTTTTAGCACATAGGCATTTTTAAAGTCCTTTGCTGTGGAAAGGCGGGGACACTCCCCCAGGCAATATAAAGGGGTGGGGAGTGTGTTTGTGTATGAGACAGACACACATTCACATTGACTGTGAGAGAGAAGTACACTTGGAGATCTGGGAAGCCACAGAGCTTTTTCTGGAAGTTCCTATGCTGCTTGCACAACCTACTCATGCTTAAATTATTAGTTAAGGCTGTGGTGCTGAACGCTGATGTTTGGTCAATGGTTTCCTGACTGCATTTTGCTGGGAGGTGTTGGGAAATTCTTTCATGTACTGCCACGTAATCTGTTCTTGCCCTTTCCTCTGATTTTTTTTTAAAAAACCATTATGGAGTGATGTCTCCTGATTCCTTTTTTAAAAGTGTGTAAAGTTCAACCATTTTCCTGAAACAAGCGCCTAAGTTCACATTTAGTTAAGAGCTTGCACAAGATCCATTTTGAAAAGGCTGGAGACCCCTTCCTCCTTTCCCACATATTTTTAAGAATCCTTCTTTTTTAGGAAAAGGAAAGAAAAACCAGGAGCCCCCAAATGAGCCAAATGTTGTTTCCATGGAAGCAATTAATGGGGAGAGCAATTTATAAGACTGATGCAAGAAAAGGGGGGGGGGGGGACGAGAAGACTTCATGATATCCCCCGCTGCTTTGAAACTGTCTCCAGGAAAAAAAGTCTGTTGTGAAGGAAGTGAGCGCTCTGTTCTTCAGCAGAACAAAAGAAGGAGACGGGCAAATGAGGTCAGGACAGTGCTATTCTCTCCTAGGAAGTACCACTGGGACTCCACAGCTCTTGCGAGGCAAGGAAAAGTCAAGTAAATCCTCATTTTGTGACATATTCCTCCTCTGTGCAGCTTTTGCCCTGATGCACATCAGTTTGCTGCTTTCGAGGGCCAGAGGCATCTTGAAAGCAGCTGGATGCCAGCTCTGAACCTGGATGAAAAGACAAAGGCAGGTTGGAGAAGAGACCCCCTGCTGCCCCCTGTCCCGACTCCACTGGAATGGGGTCTGCAGCCAACAAGAGGGAGATCTTCCCCCAACTTCCTGCCCAGCATGGATGCCAAGTTCCTTTTTAATCAAAGAGGGATAAAAGCAAAGCCAGAGCTTACTTTTGCATGTGAGGCCAGAAGTCCAACAATCAGTCCCAACAGTTAGTGCTGGGGTGATGCTAAAAGCACCATGAAGGGGGGATCCAAGAGGGTCCTTCCAGACAGGTGTTGTTGTTTTTTTTTATTATGGGAGCGGTATTGCTCTTTTATTTTTATTTTTTGCCGTATCCATATGATGTCACCATCATCAAAATGTCAGCCTGTATTCTCGTTTAATCCAGATTTATCCTGTCCATGGAATATCCTGCCGTTTTGTTTATTATTTAATCTCATATGCCATTTGCAATTCCTTTGCAGTACTGAGCCCCCAGTCTGGCAGTAGCCTTGATTTAAAAGCAAGCACTTTCCACCTTTTGTACTTCAAGGGCTACACCCAAAAGTGACTCAGTGGACATGAGAAGCCCACTCTTCAGAATCATATATTGGGAATAAGAGACAGTAGAAAATCTATTACGGGACAGTGAGAAAATTTTGTTTGTTTGTTTTAAAATTATCCTAAACACGCCAGATAGATAGGTATTTTGATGTTTATGGCACAGCGCCAGCTTAGCCATATTGTGCCCTCTTGCAAAATCCAGAAGGAAGGCCTCCTGGGAGTGGAAGGAGGTTGATCCTCAGTGGGGAGACTAGCAACGCTTCCTCCCTGCTAAGATTCAGTTTTGAGGTGCCTGGCAGGAAGCACCTCTGAGCCCCCCCCCCACACTCCTCCTTTAAGTTCCAGGGTCACTTGGGGGTCCTGAACACCTCCTGGAAGCAGGTTTGTGGAATTCCCATGAAATGACACTCGTACAGCTACTCAATGCTTTCTTAATTTAATTTAATTTTATATTTATACCCCATTTTCCTATTAAAAATAATCAAAGCAGCAATTTTGTTTTTGTTTCCAGCCAGCTTGGGATGAAAACTTAATGGAGTTTTGGCAGCTTCCCTTTGCTACTGATTGCTCCCCCCCCCCCCCCCCCGGATCTTTCTATGCCACCAGATATTTTTGTGTGTGTGTGTGTATCAAAGTGGCAAAGAAGATAAAACCATTAATTAAGTTATATCAGTAAAAACAAATTAGAAGTTAGAAATGAATGAATCAAATTAATCATCAGCTTAACTGGATTGCCCCTTGGGGAAGCTCTGGATGAACAAATGAGTCTTCGGCAGGTGCCTGAGTGCCAGTCCTGAGGGCACAGCCTGGCATTTCCTGGAGCACATTCCAAAGGGCGGCTCTGGGAGCTCATACCCTTTCTAAAGGTGTTGCGCTTTAATCTCTCCACAAGACGTGCTGGTGTGTGTTGTGTGGGTGTGTGTTTTTGTTAAGGTGTGAACAATCTGAGACAGAATCTTACCTGCAGAGGGCAGCCTTTCTCCACAAAACAGAAATTCAAAGCTCCTTGTGAACCTAAAACAGCATTTGAATTAACGGAACATGGATATGCATGTGTAAAAATCATTAAATCATGAAAGGTATAACCGCCCCTCCCAGCAGAGCATTAGGCTATTTGAAATAACCGGTGATTAAAAAGTAGGAATGGGGGAGATGTGTGTGTGTGTGAGAGAGAGAATGAGACACACACACACACACACACACACACACACACACACACACTGCTTTCTCATGTTGTTGTAAGACATGATCAGAGATAAACTTACCTGTGAATAAGCAGAATGGTAAGATCATTAGGAATGTCCCAAGACAGCATCCACCAGAACCTGGGGGGGAAAACAGCAACCACACTGATAAGCTTAAATGTAGCCTTACAATACTGTTAAGACAGGTTGATAAAATATTTTTGCTTAACAGCTATGCAAAAACAACCCCAAGGTTTCTGTGGGTAGGTTTAAACATACAGGCATAAATATTGGGGAGCAGGACAAGAAAATGCTTTTAAATGACCACCATGGAAGAAAACTGCTCTTTCTCGCAAGAAGGACCGCTGCTGTGGATGACACACAATGTGTTAAAATGAAGGGCAGTTTCTTCAAAGTCCCTCCTCTGGAATCTGAGCTCTAAGCAGAGGCATCCCAATGAAATCCTCAGCTAGTCCAGCTCCTGTTTGCTTCCCTGGGGCTCCTAGTTTGCTCTGGACAGAGCCAGACAGGCCACAGCAAAGGCTATTCTAGGACACACACACACACACACACACACACACACACACACACACACACACACACACACACACACAAGCAAAGCCAAAAGCTTTCAGTAGGGAAGAGGAAAAATGCCTTTGCGCTGTAGGGTTTACAGAAGCTCCTTTTTAGAACAACAAGAACTATCATTGTAAATAGTTCTTCTTTGTAAATAGGCCCTTCATCCTCTCTGTTTGTTCTGCACCAATACATACTGGATACTGCAGAATTTGGGGGGCATGATACTATTTAGGGATGAGGGAGAGACTTAGTTCAGCTCACATTGTAATGCGAATCTGCCTAATTTGCACTTGGGGAACAATAGGTGAACCAAAACAGGAAAGTCACACTTACCAAAGTCCCTAACCAAAAGTTGTGCAGAAAAAATTGTGTCCTTGGGGAAGGTGTGCATAAGAATGCATATACTCATGGAAATAACATATAATATGCATTAAATAAGAAGAGATTGCTTGCCAAAATGTATACAGTATACATTAGGCAAAATTACATACAAATTTGTAGGAAAAATGCATTCTAAACTCCTGATGAATTTGCAAGATGGTTTTTTTTTCCTTAAAAAGAATTGCAAATTGATGTGGAAATGGGGCAATTTGAAATTAAGACGGGGGAAAACGATAAACTGAGAGAATCTGAAATGGGCGGATTTGTCCATTCCTGCTCACGTTATTATTAATATTTTGTTCCCCTTTTAAATGTTCTAGTTATATTCTTAAATTAATTGTAGTCCTTTTTTTAAAAAAATGGTAGACTACTAATTGCTTTAAGGCACATTTGTTGCATTTTTCACTGCTGAATTTCAGTTATATTTTGGAAATTAAAAATGTATTTGCAACCATATATTTATATATATATTCCTTAAGTATTAACAGTCTCAAAAATGTTGAGAAGAGCAGTGAAATGGTGAGAAATGAATTGTGGCTTGAAGAAACTATTGTAAAGAACTCTCATCAGGTTTCAAAATAAATTTCAGTTTGTTCTAAGATGATATTCCCTTAGAATGATTTTCTGTTTTGAAAATGTAATAACCAAACTCTGAAACTTACAGAAATATTCCATACTCTAATTATTATTTGGAAAGAACTAATTTATGTAGTGTTTGAGTTTACAGGGTTGGAGAGAATCAGTAGCCTCTTCTGACTCAAAATGACATCAGTGGGACTATTGTAATGAAATCCCCATCTGTTTCCGTTATTAATGCCTTATTGGCAGGTTAGTAATGCAGCTCCTCAGTCAGCTCCCAGGTTGAAACTAAGCGTGCAACTGGGTTGCGGTTTAATTTTTGTTTAACAACTGAGTGGTTATAATAATCCCATAGTTGCATTAAAAAATAGTTGTTTTTTTAATAAAAAAAGAAAAACCTTTTTGATGTTAGGATTTCCACATTCAGATTAGCCACTTTTTTTTTTTTTTGTTAAGCATGGGAGAAATTTGCTTTTAAAAACTAGACATGGACTTTAATTACTATTATTTTTGAAGAGGTTATAAATTCAATATGTAAAAATGTGGTTTCGTTTTATATTTGCCACTCTGAAATCTCAGCTAAATCTTTTTCCACTTTGGAGGAAGATAGTTTAATAGTTTTCATTTTTGCATGCTGTTGCTGTTATTGCTATTCCATTATTGTCGTTGACAAAAACAACAATATTATTATTAACAGAAAGCAAATACTTTAATAGGCATCCAGAGGTTAAAATTATATATCTTTCAACTGTGGATGCTTTGACTCTTAGGAAAGTCATTTTAAAAAATAAATAAAAATCTCTTGTTTAATTGATTGTCAAATTCTGGTTCATTTTTGGCCCTTCAGCTGCATGTTTGGGCTTACAAATGGTTTTTTTAGTACCTGCTTTCCCCCACTCCACCCCACCCTCTGCGGTCTCTCTCTCTCTCCATCCTCAGAACAGCTAAATTCTAAATCCCCTCCGCTTGCTACTATGCCGCTTTTCCCGTTTAATTTTGCATTCATTGCGGCTGTATGGAGAGTGCAGTTTTTTAGCCTCCTTTTGCCCCTTTCCTTTCATTTGAAGATTAAAGGCGAATGCTGAAATATATCAAAAATAAATAAGGTGCTGCAAAGCTCATTCATCACCATCCCTGGTTTGCTGGCTCTTTGTTTCTGTTTCATGCTGTGTGCTTTACATTACATTTCACAAGCTTCTTTTCCTCCCTCTCGCCCTCTTCTGCAGTTTGTTAAAACCTGAGTATTTTCATAGGACTTGCAAACACATTTGTGTACAGGGAACGCTGCCCTTCGGGGTGTCCTGGGACGAGAGCAGATTCTTTTTGGCCTAACCCTGAACACTGTTTTGACTGTTCAATCAAAAATGCAATTGTTCTGCAGCCAAAAACGCCGCTTTATGTCTGGAACCAGGCATGAGAATTCCTGGTGGCAAAGCAGTCCAGGTCAGAAGAGAGCATCAAAGTGGGGCCAGAAGACTGCTGTGGTTAAAAGCAAAAGGTCCAGCGGCAGCGGCTGCCTCCCCACCCACAAATCCACACACCGGCTGGCAGGAGGAGATGGGTTTGCTACTCAAGCATGATGTAATGCAGGGGTAGGCAAACTAAGGCCCCTGGGCCAGATCTGGCCCAATTGCCTTCTAAATCCAGCCCACGGACAGTCCGGGAATCAGCGTGTTTTTACATGAGTAGAATGTGCCCTTTTATTTAAAATGCACCTCTGGGTTATTTGTGGGGCATAGGAATTCGTTCATTTCCCCCCCAAAATATAGTCCGGCCCACCACATGGTCCGAGGGATGGTGGACTGGCCCATGGCAGAAAAAGGTTGCTGACCCCTGATGTATTGGGAACCGAGTCGAATTAGGACACTACAAAGGCCTAGCAAATTTGCCCATAGGTAATCCATGGTTTTGTCTGCATTGTGTTCAAGCTGCGTGAGTGAGGAAGAGGGACCCTTGCCTCGTGGGGTGCCCTTTTGCAATTAAAACTACAGTGGTACCTTGGGTTACATACACTTCAGGTTACATACGCTTCGGGTTATAGACTCCGCTAACCCAGAAATAGTACATCGGGTTGAGAACTTTGCTTCAGGATGAGAACAGAAATCGTGCAGCGT
The DNA here is from genome assembly GCF_964188315.1 of Podarcis muralis. Lineage (NCBI taxonomy): Eukaryota > Metazoa > Chordata > Lepidosauria > Squamata > Lacertidae > Podarcis > Podarcis muralis. Next base: position 44,597,769 of record NC_135661.1, on the reverse strand, counting down.
CAGCGCATCAGCAGCAGGAGGCCCCGTTAGCTAAAGTGGTGCTTCAGGTTAAGAACAGTTTCAGATTAAGAATGGACCTCCGGAACGAATTAAGTACGTAACCAGAGGTACCACTGTACTCTCTCTAAATAAGAGCTTTTCTGCAGCAAAGGAATTGACTGTTTCTCCTCCTATTTTATTCTAAACCTTTGTTTTTGCTTTAGTCCCCTCTGTCCTTCTGCTGCTGTTCTGTCCACTGGAGTTCTCCATGGCATTCTCACATAGTTGTTCTGCATCCCTTGGGTGGCAGTGGAGTTCCCTCTCCAGCGTGGTTAGACTAGTGCCCTCCTTGCTGTCTTTCCTCTTGCAAGCAGACAGGACTTTGAAAAATAGGGGCAGACGCTGCTGGCCACTGGGCCCCTGTCAGGGCAAGCAGTATTTTAACGCTGGTTTCAGTGTTGTTTATTGTATTTCAACTATTGCTTTTAACTAGCTTTTTTATTATTACTTTGTGTTTTAAAATGATGTTTTAAAAATGTTGTAAGCCACCTTGAATACCGACTTGGGGGAAAGGAGGAATATAAATACATTTAAGAAGAATCGTAATCATAATTTTCCAATTTCTCAAGAGCCGAAGACGGCACATGGATGGAGGCAGGAACACCTTGATATACCTGAGAAGTTAGTTCAAGCGGCAGCCCTGTCAGCCACACCTGGTTCTGCAGTGGGAACTGGCTTCTAAATCCATCTCGAATTGGTTTCTGGGGGTGGGGGAAGAACTGATTTGCGGTCTTTGCTTTATTGCATAACTTGGCTAGGTTTTCATCTAGCTATCTCAATGCAGACCATATTTTAGCAAATGGAAATTGCTACATGCACCCATTCTACATATTACAGCCTGCAATCATATAAAGGAATGACAGGGAAGATGTCAAACCCCAGCTTTATAGCAGGATGTAGCAAAAGTAGATTTTTTTTGTCTTGAAAAGACCACTAAAAAAACCCGAGCAAACCAACCTCCCTGCAGATGAATGGCTTTGTGTTGCACAGTGGCAGAGAAATGGTTAAATTATGCACTAGTTGGCGTCTGAAAGCCGTCTGTCCTCCTCCTTTGCTGACTGAGAGGTTGACCAGTGTCAAGCCAGCCTGATGTGTTCAGCATACCTTCATTGCATCATAAATAAAGCAGACGAATTACTTTTTCTTCCTAGGGTGGAATAAGCACTAGGATGGGGAGAGATGGGGACTGGGGGTGTCTGCCTGATGATTTGGAGGGGGGGCTAAGAATTAGGGGGAAAGGGAGGGAGAAAGAGGCGAGCGAGCTTTGCAACTGCTCTATGAATCTCTGGATGGCAGCTGAGAACAATGGGGGGAAGCAAGCAATTACCTCCAATCCTTTCCCTTATCCAGGCGCAGAAAATATATTCCTGCCTGAGACCCCCCCCCCTTTTTATATCTCTAATTCAATTCTTAGAGGAAGGCGAGGGAAGATATAACAAAGGGAGGGGGGTGCTTCTGTCAACCAGGCCGATTTGCAATTGCAGGACCCAACTCTCTCTGCCTTCGTGAACTATCTCTCGGATCCTGTGCGCTGGGAGGCTTCGGAGGGAACCTCTGAAAGGTGTTCCTTCCCCCAAAACTCCTTCGCACATCCTCAGCAGATGCTGAATTGTTAGCCTGTTCTTTCGCCTCCAGGAGTCAATTCCAATGTGTAAACACAGAGCCCTCCATATCACATCCTCTGGACTGCAGCAATTAATGGCCTTTCACTAATGGCTTTTTAGCCTGAGGAAGTCCAATCTAGAGAGAGTTTGCTGCTGAATTTCCCCCTCCCCTTCAATAATCCATACATGTTGTCCCATGTGGACATGAAGATGCACAGGAGCACTTTTGCAAGTGATGCTCCAGTGAACTCTTTTTGGTTTGGAATGCATTGCTTCTCTATGCTCCCATAGTGTGGTTAGCAGAAGTGGGCGAGGACCATTTGAAAAGAGAAGGCGCAGCCGAGGAGCAAACAGAGCTTTTCCGTTTGGTTTGCAGACCTGCAAGACGCAAAAGCTCTGTTATGCCAAAATGGCTCAATCCATGTTAGAACCATCCCATGCCCCTAGGTTGGCTGGGTGGCAGGATTGCACCCCAGTTACCCTCTTGCGGAGGACCAGATTTGCCCCCAGGCAATCATTCCATTCATGGCTCCTTTGTGAAGGAGCAGGGCTGGCGCAGCACCCACATGTCAACATAGGGCCCTCTTCCATGGCGAGATGATTTCCTCTGCCTTTTACTGGGAAAGAGCCTCCCTGGAGGGTCGCGCAAACTGTGGTGTGTGTTGGGGGGCTATAAATACAAATAACACATGAATAAATAAAAATACTCAAGCCGCTGATGTCCTTTGTTTATTCGAAACACTTAGCCGGGATCTGTTGGGGGCGGGTGGGCTGAAAGCTGCACGGTTTTAGAGCTATGAAGCAATGGGTGAAATGAAGATTGATGAACACATGCTCACACGGCAGACTTCTTGGCTATTTCTGTGCATTAATGCTAAAAAAAGAAGAAGCTGTTTCTTTCTGAGACGTTTTTGCAATATTTATTTATTTATTGCCTTCCCCACACACATGCTTCATGGTGATGTACAAAATGCAATAAAGGCAGCTCCCAACATTTTGGGTATAAGCAACTCTGCAAGCCTCCCGTCCGTAGAGGGCAGGGTTGAGACTGACAGATAGGGAAAACACCACCCTTCCTTGTGCTAGCTCTCTTTCTTTATCCTTTTATTTGCATGACAATGCTGTGAAGGTAGTGCCAGTCACGTAGTGTAGAATCCAAGGCGAACCTTGTGAATATGAAATAACTAGTTTTTTCTTTACGGGTGCGACTCCTGAGTATTTTAGTCTACCTGTTGTCAGTGGTGTAGCATCAGTTGCCGGCACCCAGGGTGGGCATGCATTCGCTGGGCTGAGGGGCATGTGTGCCAGGAAGGGAGGTGCCAGCCTAGCCTTCGCTGCTGGAGTGACTCTACCCCCACCGAAGCAAAGTGGGGCCACGCTGAGCTGCCTGCCTGCCTGCCCACACAGGGGGGAGCCCGGCTGGTGAACACAGCCCTTGGTGGGTGGAGAGGAGCACTGGGCCAGGCCGCGCTGGGGGCACCTGGGGTGGGCACCTGTTTTGTGCCTCCTGAGAAACTATGTGCCTGGGACCATGGCCCGCTGGCCCCCCCCCCCATGTTACGTTCCCGCCTGTAGTATCTCAACAGGATGGGCAGACACACTTTTAAAAGCCCTGGCCTGAGTTGCTGCACAGCGGCCTCCTGAGATCTTTGGAACCTGCAGGAGAAACTCCTGAAGACCTCAGTGACCTACTGGAATTATAAGGGATAAGACAGCCTCTCAAGTAACTTGGTCTTGAGCTGAATAGAGTCTTAGGGCTTGTCCACACTTGCCTTTCCTCTGCGCCTTCCATGCGTGGTCCATGCTTCCATGCTTGAAAGCACCATGTCCATGCGCTCCTTTTTTTCCTTCTTCTTCTTCTTCTTCTTCTTCTTCTTCTTCTTCTTCTTCTTCTTCTTCTTCTTCTTCTTCTTCTTCTTCTTCTTTGCTCTGGAGCTTTCCTTGTGAAAACTCGCTCTTTGAGGCTGAATCGGAGCAAATGGCAATCCACAGAAAACCCAAAATGCTGTTTGTATCTCTTTAGCTTTAAAGAATGAACTTTCACAGGAAAAAAAGAGTGCTCAAACCCAGAGCTTTAAGTGTGGAACTGTGCCTGGAAAGAGAGGGGGAAAACAGAAGTGCAGATAAGCCCTTATATGTCAGTAGTAACAGCTTGAACTTGGTCTGGTAGCAGGTGGGCGGACAGTGCAAATCCTGCAAGCAGGGCGTTATATGCTGCTGGGAGTCTCCTCCCACAAGCAAGCTAGCCACCGTGTTCTGCACCAGCTGCAGTTTTTTCTATGCATTTTGAAATCTGAATTCTTTGATTCAGAGCACACCAGAGTCCCTCCACTGCTATCCCTGGCTGTGGTGTGCTACAGCCCTTTTCACCCACACAAAAGTATCTGCTCGCTCCTGGAACCGGGAAGGGAATTGCATGACCTTGGCCCAACTGGCTCCCTTCCCAGGATCTTCTTCAGATTGATTCTTGTGACCCCAAGAGTTGTGGACAACAGCAGGAGTGGCCAAAGTGCTGCCTTCCAGATGTTGCTGGACCAGAACTCCACCATCCCTCATGCTTGGCCATGTTGCCTTGGGCTGATGGGTGCCAGAGTCCAACAACATTCGAAGGAAGATGCCACGGTTGGGACACGCTGGTCTAAAGCTCCTTAAATCATCTGGATTTACAGAAACTTGTTTTATGGGCTTTTAAAAAATATAAATATATCACTGGCTCTAAAATATCTTGCAATCAAAGTCATGAGGATGTAAATATTGTTTTTCTCTAGTTGTACTTTTTGAGATGGAGCAAAGAGAATAAGAGCATTAGAGGGAATTTAGAGGAGGCTTTGGGTATTAAATCCTCACCTCTTCTGTGAGATAACATAGTTGTGTAAATCTGCACAAGACCTTTGTTTAAACTCCCCCTGCAGGGTGAGGAGGAGGAGGGTGCCTGTATCCCCCTCCCCACCCGCCCTGCACGCCTGATGCTCACTGGCTCTGCTTTACATAATACTCACCTGCATCACTGATATTAACCCTGATGTGATGGCATTATGATTGCTATTTACAGTGTGAGGCTGGTTATGGTAATCTTGAAAGGGATTAATAAAATAAATTAAATGATAGAGATATTAATGCTGTTGCCAACAAGCAACAATACTTGACAGCCGACAAAAAGGAACCTTGGCGTTAGTAGACCTGGAAAGAGAAAGTGAGAAAGGGGGGGGGGGCTGTAAGAATCCCAGGTACTTCAGTCCAATCTGCCTGAAACTGCAGAGTGCTTCTCCCTCCTCCCTCCTTTTCCTTTTCATGTTCTATATCCATCCTCTGAGCTGCTTAAAATGTACTGGGTAAGCTGTACACGAGTGGTGGGGAAACTCAGGCCAGGTGGGAGGGGGGCTGAATGTGGACGATACCAGCATAGACAGCTGCTACTAGTGGACAGTGTGCCAATTACGCCATTTTCTGGGGAGGCAAAGAGCTGAACAGGACGCCCATCTTGACCACATTGAGGGCTCCCTGGAGGCCCCCAGTTGGCCATGGGAGGCAGCAGGATAGCTCAGGGCCATGTGGACCTTTCGGGACTGATTCAGCACAGCTCTGTTGCTTAGGGTGGTAAACCCAGCCTGGCTGCTTTGCTCTTTCTGTGGATTTAGCACCTGAGTTCCAGAATTCCATCTGGAATACACATGGAAGCAAAGGGAGGGTGAGCTGAATCTGAGCCAAGGATTTGGAGGGGCCCCAATTTAAGCAGATCACAGTCTGCGCAAATAGTTCACCCAATAATTGTCCAAATAGCGAGATAACAGAATACAGTATGTAAATGGACAAGGGGAAAAACAATCCCAACTGGAGAAGGTGAGCCATATGTGGCAGAGGCCAAAATTGGGGGGGGGGTCCTTGTTTCTTTTCCTTATTCCCCGCATGTTCCTTCCCTCCTTCTCCCGCCAGCTGGTTGCAGCTGGCCATCGGCTTGAGTTTCTCACAGGGAGACCGAAAAGGAGGCTGTAAATGAAGCAGCAACACACACCTGGAAAGAATCATGTGGCCTCCTTGACCTCAGGGCTGGATGTGGAATTGGGGCATGTCTGGAGGGCGCAGGAAGGAGTGTGGGAAAAGGTGCAGGGAGAGTCACAGGCGTTGGGAGGAGGAGGAGGAGGAGGAGGAGGAGGAGGAGGAGGAGGAGGAGGAGGAGGACAAAGGCAGCCACTGGGGCTGGATCACCGCTTTTGCAACTGCCTAATTGGAAACAAACAACCCCACAAAATCAAGCTGTCTTGGGCTCTCCAAGTTTGTTCAGGTGCCCGAAGAATAGATCTAAAATAAAATGCACATCTTAAGGACACTGGCAGCTGCCTTAGACCAAGTTAAATCATTGCCAGCTCAGAACTACACTAAACGTGCACTGAGTCAGAGTTATGAAGGTGGTAAGCTAAGGCAAGGAACAGTTGGAGGACTGTGAGAAAGCGTGGGGAAAATGTTCTGGTTGATCCTGGCAAGCCCTGAGTTCTGCTCACCCTTTTGCCCTCAACGACAGCTCAACCAGAGAAAGAAAACTGAGCTCCCCCTCCTCCCCCCCCCCCCAGGTGCAGGACATGCTTGATAAAAAGGCAAATGACCTGCCAGTGGAGCAAGCAAGGCAGACCAGGAACACTCCTGCAGCAGAACTCAGGCTCCCAAAGCATGCAGAGATGGGGCAGCTCTTTTTCTTTCTTGCCACAAGGCCGTAGGTTTTCCTATCCAGGCTGCTTGAGCAGTAGTTGTGATGCAATGGCAAAAGGGAATGCCAGGGAAACTTAGCTGAAATTCAGATTTTTTAAAGATGCTGTCTAAAGCCCTTCAGCAAGTTCCTTCTGGGCTAAATTAACACAGAGAAGTTGTGGAATTTCAGACATAGGGATGGGGAAGAAATGTGACTGGGTTCATATTTAGAGGTGAACCTAGATAATGTTCTGAAAGAAGGAATAAACTGAAACACAAAATTCCATTGAATTTCACACTTCTCTGCTCTTCGCAATGCAGTTCTCTAGCCAAGTAAAATGTATAAAAATGCATATTCTTGTGTAACGTGCATCAAAAGGAATGTATTAATGAAAACATACAAAAATGCACTATACTGTATTGGGGAAAATTGCTTTGCAAAAATGAGTATATTAGGCAAAAATGCATATAAAAATGTGTGTATTGGGGAAAATTCACATTAGAATGCTGGTGGATTTTTGGGAGGAGGGTTTTCTAAATTAAAAAACCACAAACTGATGTGGAAATGTAGAGAACTGAATGTAAGATTGGAAAAAATAGAAGTTCAGAGAACCGAAATGGCCAGATCCTTAATCTGGAATTTCCCCTGGTCCACGTGGGCTGTGGTCTCTCTAGACACGTTCTCATAGTCTCCTATGTGTCAGGCAGGGAATGCCTCTCCCCATCTGGTGCACATTCATTTAGCCTACCTCAAAGGCCTTGGTTGGGGATTGTTCAAATCTTTCTTACTTCATGCTGAAGCAGGAAGATGGCATTCCTGCACTGTGAATTTCCATGCCATTGTCATTCTGGCATGGTTCACCCAGAGGTGGAGCTAGCTGCTCCAGCACCCGGAGTGGCACACATGCTGTGCACCTGGGGGCAGGGCAAGCTGCCCGTGGGGGCGGCACAAGCGTCCCAGGGGGGCCGTGCAGGGATGTCACCCCCCCCCCCCGATGACACCTGGGGAGGACCGCACCTACTGCACCCCTCTTCCTCCACCAGTGGGTTCACAAACTGAGTTGTGGTTTATGTTAACGGTGGTAAGTTCAAGCAAGTCAGCTTCATAACTGATGGTATTTGGTCCCAGTGCATGCGATTCTGGAGCCCATGCTCCACTAAAAAGGAAAGTTAAAAGTTCCCAAGTTCTGGGGGTGGGTGAATGTGCTAGCCTGATGCTTGCTGCAGCTTGTACATATCTCAATAAACCATGTTTCATATGTAAATGCAGCTTAGCATTATTATAATGTCCTGTGTGTTGTATAAATCTAAGTACCGTCAGTCACCTGATGACATGATGGTATAGTCCTCACCGCATCTGATTTCTGGTCTGTACCATGGCATTTGCCTAAACAGATTTCATCAGAACCTGCTAAAGAAATACAGAGTGGTGTTGCTTTTTTGTGCAGAATGAACATAGGTGAATAATGATATGTTTTTCCAAAAGGATACTGTTCCAAAAAGGCAGACTGATAATGAAGGTGAATTCTAGAAGTGTAGCTGGCTTAGTGACAACACAATTAGTTCTGGAGCATCTTAAAGACTCGCAAGTTTATTTCAGCTGGAGGCTGCTTAACCCATCAAATATGCCACCTGCTGCCATCAATGCCCTTCCCCCATGGGCACAGGGAAGCATGGAAAACTATAAAGGAGCTGGGCAGTAGAAAATGGAAACATATGGAAACCTTGGAGTGTGTGTGTGAAGTATATTGGTCTTCCAGGACATTCTGTCTCTGACTTTAAGACTTTAATATAGGTGGGCAAAAATTCAAGAGAGAGTTTGAACAAGCAGCTGTGGCAGGGGAATTCGCGAACAAATTGGACACTGTGCTTCATGGTTTAAAGGACTATAGATGGTGCTCTCATTACCAGAAAAAAACCTCTTCCATTTGGAGTGGCCCAACAGTGTTTTGTAGCCATGGTTTGATGCAGTAACACCTTATTCCCTGCTTTTATGTCTCACACTTCCATGATCAGGACATGCTCTTTGCATTTCTGCTGCCCCTGCCTCTTGCCTTGTTAATGTGGCTTTTATGCTCCTGTACACCTCAAGGCACATCTACCTGCTGCCCCTGTCATGCCTCTGATTTAGCAGGCCCTCCTCACTCTCTCGAGCTCGAAAGCTTGTTTCCCAATAAACAAATTAGCCTTTAAGCCTGAGATCCAGCAGGGCCCTTTATCTTTTTCACAATAAGGAGGGCAACCCATTGTTGATTTCTCAATGTGTGTGCAAATCAATTCTGGGCAAAAGCAATACTTGTTAAATTACTAAATACGATGTAGACCTGACATGAACCTGCAACACAAGAGAAGTGTGGAGGAGAGTTCTGGTTCCCTCCTTTTTAATGCAACTCGGATGTTTGCTAGTCCCTTTAGCAGAGCAAAGGGAGCCACAAGAAAATCGGAAGAGGAGGAGGAATTAAATTATAACTGAAAACAACCTTACACAGGTATGGGGGGGGGGGGAGGAAATTGTGTGGGCTGACAAGTTGTTGCATATGGCCAATAGGTTGGGAAAGAGTGGCCTGGCAGAAGCCAAGGTGTTACACGCAGTGAGACAAGACAGGCCAGGTTGTCCATCTCTCCTGGAGGATGTTGGTTTCATAAGAGAAGATCCAATGTTCATTTCTCATCTAGTCCTGTTAAGACTGCTGAGCTCTGTCCTGCCTGTACTCTTCCCAGGTGCATCTGGTTAGCCACTGTGAAAATAAGATGCTGGACTAAGTCGTCCTTTGGCCTGATTCAGCAACACAGCTCTCCTTAGTTCATCACCCTGTCTTTACTTATTTTGGCAAATCGTATACCTCTTTGCCTCTAAGCAGTGTACAAGAGACTCAATGAATTGCACCTTTTGAAATATGAATGATCTACCACCACTCAGGGTCATGACCCCCTCCACCAAAGCCAGTATGAATCACTATTCATCTCAGTAGATAGGAATTCCATGCTCAGCTGACATTCCATGCCCCACCCCCAAGTGGTTCTGCTCTGCATCTGTCCCAAGCCTGGAGCAGCAGCCTCAAATATAGGTGATGAGGTTCACCTGGCTGAAATAGGTTGACGCTGCTGCTATTTAAAATGTCTGTCACTTTGAGTTTCTATATTTTAGTTGACTCTTAGTCCCCCTCCCCTCTGTTCCTTATCTTTGTGCTTTATCAAAATTGTAAGCTGCTTTGTGAACCCAACTGGGCCAAAAGGAAGGGGGTGATATTTAAATCATTCTCCTCCAACCTACTGCTTTCCAGATGTTGGATGGGGCTGCTGGGCATTGTGGTTCAAAACATCTGGAAGGCACCAGGTTGTGGAATACTGACTTAGATCAAGTAAGCAGGTTCCAAAATGTTTTACAGCCGTAACTAGATTTGCAGTGCAAGTTGCCATGCCCATTTTACAGGTGAGGAAATGGAGGCTGAGCACAACTCTGGCTTTGCTGGGCGATCTCTCTGAGCCTTAAAATCTCTTCAGCTGGGGTGAGGCTCCCCAAGGCCAGCACCCAATGGTGGAGAAGCCACAGGATGCAGACATTGTGGGCTACTGGGACACAGGCTAGGGAGGCCTTTGGGATGAGCTTGTGCTGGTAGCAGCCGCTGCTCTGAATGGCAATGGAGCGGAAACCCTGCCGGCCTCGTTCCTGTTCCCTCGTCACTTTGCTGTATTTCTGGGGTCCGTCGCTGGTTTCGTTCAGCCCTCCGAGCCGAGGGAGCTCACTGCAGGCAGGAAATCAATTCTTTTTATCGTTAACCACTTTAGTACTTACAGGAGCTCTTTTCATTCACAGACCTAAGAACTTTGCAGGAGGCTTTTGAGATTTGCCGGCTCTTCTGGAGTAAGTCTGGGGGATGCCAGGCGGAGACCCTCCAGCGCCTGCTGCTGCTGCTGCGCCTGCCGCTCTGTGGAATCCCCTCTGTTGCCTGCTGTTGCTGCCGTAACTCTGCACACCAGCGGCTGGGCTGCATCATGCTTGCTTTCTCCTGCTCCGGAGGCTAGGACCCGAACCAGGAACTTCAAAGTTACAAGAAAGAAGATTCTAACTAAACAGAACTTTCTGGTGGTAAGAGCTGTTCAACCGTGGAATGGACAACTTTGGAAGGTGGCAGACTCTCCTTCGTTGGAGGTTTCTAAGCAGAGCTTGGATGGCAATCTGTCAAAGATCCTTTAGTTGAGATTCCTGCATTGCGTGAGATCACAGCAACCAAAATGGCCGTCATTCTCTTATGATAAAAACCTGTTATTGGGGTGTGTGTGTTTTATAGTTAAATTTGATGTTCATTTATTTCGGTCATGCACATAAGTCACCTCAATACTTTTTGTATTAGTTGGTAAATAAACTGAAGTAACACTGCCACCCCCACCAATAAACTGAAGTAACACTGCCGCCACCGCCACTAATAATAATACAGCCAGGTGCCTGCTCTCCAGCTCCCTTGCCAGGAAGATTGGACTGTGGATGAGAAGTTGTTTCATGAGCCTGTGTTTTGCCCTACAGTGCCTGATGTCCAGCACATGTGATCCTTTAGATCAGCCTTCTCCAGCTTGCTGCCCTCCAGCTGTTTTGGGCAACAACTGTACCAGCAGGGACTGATGGGAGTTGTAGTCCCAGGAGGGCCCCAGGTTGGGGAAGGCTGCTTTATGTCTAAGCGGCTTGGCATTAAGGCCTTCCAGCGTATCCAGGAAGAAGTCCCAGCAGGCAGCCGAATGGGGCACCAAGCCTGGCTCTCATTAACGTGCAGGTGGAGCAGGATAGGGTTGCATTCTGGAAGAGCGGCTGGCTAGAGTGCTCGTCACAGCAGGCTCAAATAAATCATGTTACAGTAGCCCAAGCTACAGGTCACAAATCTTCTTGAAGATAAAAAGGAACCATTCCTGGCCATGTCTGAAACATAATTTCCATGTGCTTCCTGTTAGAAAAGAATGGATTCCATATTGGAAAACTTATCAACATGCTTGGACCAAGACAGAGAGAGCTACCAGCGTGTGCAGATGACCCTTTCCAGATGTCCTCCCAAAACAGCCCTTACACCTCCTTATCACTGGATTTTTTTTGGGGGGGTGGTTCTGGCTTACATATCATGTAGTAACTGTGGAAAGGTACTCAAGGAAGAAAGGCTTCAGCCAATGCTGGTCAATGTGGAGAACGAAATTGGAGATGTGAGAAGCAGAAAGAAAATGGACGGGTGATGTGATCAAGGACACAGAGTAGTCAAATCTCTTTAATGGGTGGTTGCCTGGTTGGGGTAGTTGAGCTGGGAGTGTTTTTAGCTCCTCGTTCAGCAGAAATGAAAGGGATGGTCAAGGTCCACCAGAACTGCTGGTTGCTCCTTGAGTGACTGGCTGCAGCCAAAGGACCCTTCCAGAGAGGTTTGTCGAAGGGGAAAGTCCTGTCTTTTGTTCTTTGCTGAACATAACATTATAAATACTTGCATAAGCTTCCCAAAGCCCCAAGGACATGATTGAGGTTTTGAATAAATGAATACATTTTTTTTAAAGAGTTTGTGCAGTTGGCAACTGTAGAAATGACCCAGAAGTCACACTCCACATGGCGTGTTTGGTTAGCAACATGCGAGCATTTATAGACGACTCCTTTGTTGTGCTATCCCCCTTATTGCTGGACTTCTGTCAGTGATCTCCTACTCAGGAAGGGTGGGTGGAGAACAGAGGAACTAATAAAATGGGGAGCGGTGGTGATATTTTAAGTGGAATGGCAATGTTACGGCTGGTTTACAGAGGAAAAACTTGTTGGAAGCCCTTGCGTTGCTAATGTGTTGCTGCTTGGACGTGGGTTTAATTGCGTCCTTCTGGCCGATGCTGGTGATATCACCTAACGTGTGCATCTGAAGTGAACCCCGTCTTCTTCGCACGCTGTAGCGGCATAAGAAAATGCAGTTTAGGGCCAGCCGCTAAAGAGAAACAGATGCCTTTTGAATGGAATACCTGCCTGGCTGCAGTATCTAATCAGAAAGACGCTGGGATATGGAAGCAGAGGGGGGAGAAAAATATTTGGCACGTCTTTTGTTGAAATTCAATCTCCACCTCCCCAACCAGGCCCAGGAATCGTCTGCAAACTTTTCAATCAGCTTTTTAGGATACAGTGAATTCTGTCATAATTTTGTCAACCAGAACCAGATGTGCTTTTTCTTTTGACAGTGTGGAATAACAAAATCATATTTGTTCAAACCACAAGGCAGGTAATAAATAACTGTGGACACAGCGCTGCAGCTTAGCATTCTTCAAAAGGGGTAATGAATATTGCTGAAAAATTTAATTTGGAGGTAAAGTCAGTTTTTGAAGAGAAAGCCATCTGAAACCCCATGGCTTGATAATGTTCCTTTCCCTGTTGGGCCAAATTCAGCCCAGAAACCTGGGGTCAGAACAAGCAGGGCTGCCACACCCTGGCCATGATCCTGCCGTGGAAGGCAAACAGCTACTGCTTTCTTTGGGAAGAAAGGACTCTCGGTGATAGAATATGGGACTGCTGCAATTTTAAGGACATTTCCTCCTAATTCTTGGGTTGTGAAACAAAACTTCTCCTGATGATCCTTGACCAAGCTAATCTTGGAGATGCCACAAAACTTCCACAGATTCTCAGCCACAGATTTTGCAATCGGCACCATAAGAGCTATGGATGCAGAGTCCAAATTCATGATCTGATTGATCAAGAAAAGGGACTATGAGTAAGCTGTAAGCAGCTGTTTTAAATCTTCTGTTTTACCTTACAAGTTCTACCACCCCCAAACATGATTATCATTGTGAAATAAATGGACAGGATGATGCCCATGTCCCAGGAATTATGTGGGCCTGTGTGTGTCTTGTGCTCACAGGTTCAGCTGCGCCATTTATGAGAGAGTGGAAAAGTTGGAAATGTTTGTTTCTAAATGAGAGATATTTTTAAAATTCCTGTTTCAAGTAAACTGATATGAACTCCAATAGTAAGAGCCTGATGCAGAGTGCCTGCAATTTGATTGGCCTGGGAGAAAGTCAAGTTTGTAAGAAGCGGAATGTGGGCTCTTGTTCCTACGAATTTTGCCTAAGCTGCAACAACTGCCTTGTGAATGCTTGGCAGCAGGTGGCTCGTGTGGCTCTTTGCTGGGGATCTTCTCTTGTAGGATGTCACAGGTAGCACTAATGTCATCATGGACACCATTCACCCAGAGAGCCTCCTATGCCACTCTGGTGCATTTCACTGGAGCCTATATATCAGGATGTCTCCCTTTGTTCCAGAATGTGGATACACTTCAGTTTTGGAGCTATCATGTGCTAGAGGTTGCCAACTGCCAGGAGCTGAGTGATCATGACAATAACTCCCACTTCTGATACAATTTCCCAATCTGTAGCAGAAGGTGTGCCCTTTTTTCTGAATCCTCCATCTTTATATTTGCTTTGACCATTACAGTCATGTTGTTGTTGTTGTTTAGTCGTTTAGTCGTGTCCGACTCTTCGTGACCCCATGGACCAGAGCACGCCAGGCACCTCTGTCCTCCACTACTTCCCGCAGTTTGGTCAGACTCATGCTGGTAACCTCGAAAACACTATCCAACCATCTCATCCTCTGTCGCCCCCTTCTCCTTGTGCCCTCCATCTTTCCCAGCATCAGTGTCTTCTCCAGGGAGTCTTCTCTTCTCATGAGGTGGCCAAAGTACTGGAGCCTCAGCTTCACAATCTGTCCTTCCAGTGAGCACTCAGGGCTGATTTCCTTAAGAATGGATGCGTTTGATCTTCTTGCAGTCCATGGGACTCTCAAGAGTCTTCTCCAGCACCATAATTCAAAAGCATCAATTCTTCGGCGATCAGCCTTCTTGATGGTCCAGCTCTCACTTCCATACATCACTACTGGGAAAACCATGGCTTTAACTATACGGACCTTTGTTGACAAGGTGACGTCTCTACTTCTCAAGATGCTGTCTAGGCCTGTCATTGCCCTTCTCCCAAGAAGGAGGCGTCTTTTAATTTCGTGGCTGCTGTCACCATCTGCAGTGATCATGGAGCCCAAGAAAGTAAAATCTCTCACTGCCTCCATTTCTTCCCCTTCTATTTGCCAGGAGGTGATGGGACCAGTGGCCATGATCTTCGTTTTTTTGATGTTGAGCTTCAGACCATATTTTGCGCTCTCCTCTTTCACCCTCATTAAAAGGTTCTTTAATTCCTCCTCACTTTCTGCCATCAAGGTTGTGTCATCTGCATATCTGAGGTTGTTGATATTTCTTCCGGCAATCTTAATTCCAGCTTGGGATTCATCCAGCCCAGCCTTTCGCATGATGTATTCTGCATATAAATTAAATAAGCAGGGAGACAAAATACAGCCTTGTCGTACTCCTTTCCCAATTTTGAACCAATCAGTTGTTCCATATCCAGTTCTAACTGTAGCTTCTTGTCCCACATAGGGATTTCTCAGGAGACAGATGAGGTCTCCTGGGACCTCATACCTCATTACAGTCATACCTCGGGTTAAATGTGCTTCAGGTTGAGCATTTTCAAGTTACGCTCTGCGGCGACCCGGAAGTAATGGAGCCTGTTGCTTCCGGGTTTCGCCGCTCATGCATGTGCAGACGCTCAAAATGATGTCATGCGCATGCGGGGAAGCGGCAAAATGTGACCCGCGCACATGCAGACACGTCTTACGTTCTACTCAGGATGCGAACGGGGCTCCGGAACGGATCCCGTTCGCATCCAGAGGTACCATTGTAATGTCATCAGGGCTGGTGCTGCTGTCCAGAAGTGACATGAGGCAGGAATGGCACAGCAAGACTTTTATAAGCCGAGGCTTTTCTGCAGGGGAGGCATTGGGACTCTGCTTCAGGCAGGCCAGAAGTGGCTCACATCCATGTCACATTGCATGGTGTCCCTTTTTTTAATGATGGGAAGAATCATTTTTGCCTCCCACTCCCCACCGCAGCAGTTTCACAATTAGCTTTTCCTAACTTCTTGCTCCTTAATACTTTATTTTGTTCCTTTATAAAAATGCTTTCATTCTTCCTCTCCTCCTCCTTTAAAAGTTTTGCATTCTAGCTATGCATTAGGTTGTGCAAAGGTGACAAAGTGTGACATGAGACTGTTGGAGGCTGTTGCAAGAGCATCTCCACAGGCTGATGTTGCCTTTCAGGTCCATTTGCCAGTGGAACCATATTCTTAAAGTCTTTGAAAGCAGGTCTCTCTGTGGATTTAGTCACAGACTCCTCTGGGTGGAGGTTAGATTTTTTAATTTATTATTATTTTAAGGAAAGCATTTTTCTGGGTCCAGGCACTTCCAATGAAATTCCACAAGGAATTCTCCTAAGAGAATTTGGGGCTGTGTGTGTGTGTGTGTGTGTGTGTGTGTGTTTGTAAGAACAGAGAGAGGAGAGGCTCTGCTGAATAGAGGGCCACTTAAAGAAAATGCTAATGACTTAAAATGTCATTCCTTCTGTGTTTTAGAAGCAAAATTAAAGCAGTGCAGGTTCCCTGCCTGTGCCTCATCTCCAGTCACTCCTGAGAAATTCCCAAAGGCTCCCCTGGGCTCCCCTCTTTTAAGAGCATGGACCTGGAACCACTTACAGGAGAGGTTTAATAAGAGGCAAAATGTGTTTTTTATTTAGTATTTGGTTGCGTGAAAGAGATGGATTCTCTCTGGCTGCCTCCTGATGCAAGAAGGCTCAGTCATCTGTGTACACACAGGGGCTGCAGCAACCAAAGAGCCCCTTCGCCGCCTGCCTTCTCGACCACTTACGTTCTTCTGGCCAAGATGAAATGGTTTCATTTGCAGAATCGATCAGCAGATCTAGCAAACGTATTTTTTGTCGGAATCACTGATAATTGACTTCTTATCGGATGTAAAGGGGCTGGGGACCAAAGTGTCACAGGTTGCATCTCTTCTTCAGGAAGGAGGGATGGGAGGGCTGTTCACACGGTCGCAGAGAGAGATATGGTGCAATTGAATGCGTTTGTAGGTTTTCACCTAGGCACTGCATGAAAATTAGTGGCCAAGAAAATGGCCAGCATCCGATAAGGATTGGCAGCTTTCCTAAATGCCTCCCTGTTGGTTGCAATTAGGCTGGTGCAAGACTCGGAGTTCCTTTCAAAGAATCAAGTTTATGACTTTGTGGTGTGAGATGGTGCCAGCCCTGCCGCCTGTTTTCACTATTCAGTGTTGAGGAAACATATTACATCTGTCTTTGATCCCAAGATCTGGATTGCCAAAACTGATGGCCACAATTAAAGACAGTCCTGTTGAAAACCTGACCTCTGTCTGCTCTCAACTTCATGTAAACTTTTCAATATGGCTGTAATTTGGTATTAAATTACCCCCTGCTTTATTGCTTTCTAGCACAGCTCTGTCCTGTTGCTTTTTAAAGATATAAAGGCTAACATGAAAGAAAAATGGCAGCGTATCTGCATAATTATGTAATTATATACTTGTTTTCCTACACTTTGAGAGCCTTTTGTGTAGTTTATGCCTCTTCAGAGAAACAGTAATAGTTGGGGAGAATTATTTCTCTGCCTTTTCGGGGCCTGCACGGCATCAGGATGAGTTGCCCCCGTTAACAACTGTGACACTGCCTTGACGGGCTTGGGTGTGATTCATTTGCTTGGGAGGGAGATCGCTAAATGTGCCTCTTTGCCCATTTCACCAGCCTTTAACGGCCCCAGCCTTTCATGGCTTTCAATCTTATGCCTCAGGGCGGGGGGGACGGGGACCCATCACCATAAAGAGCATGGGTGAGCACCAAATCACCAGTTTTGCTTTTCAAGGGCCTAAGCATTTTTGCCTCATCCTGTAACCTGCCCCAAATAGTGCTCAGGTCTGTCATCTGGCTGTACAGAATCAAATGTTGTCTCTCCTTAAGTACTCATATTTGTGCAGTGTGCCTCCTTGCTGTTTTGTTGACCATGCTGTGGCATCCTTCCTTCCATGACTATTGAGTTTCGTCTCCCCTTTTTTAAAAAATCAGCATGTGTGTGTAGGAAAGGTGGGTATGAACATTTCCATCTCCTCTCCCATGGCTACTCAATCAACAGAATCTCTTTGTTCTGACTTCCTTTTGTTTGAAAGAGACAAATGTGTGATTTTCCAGTAAGCAGTGAAATACAGGATTGTGAATGTGTGAGCGTGACATTTTCAAGTGGGTAACAGCAATAAAAGGCAACCTGTGATTTGCTTCCTGAATCCCATGGCAGAGAAACTGTTTCTTTCTGATGCACAGTTAAGTCAAGAAAGTGGAGAGAATTCCAATGCCAGGCACAAATGGATGGCAATTTTCTGTTTACTTCTGAGAGCTTTGGACACCCCAGTGGACAAAGTAATTGACACAGGCTTGTCCAAGGAAGATAAAATAGGCTGTGTCCACACAGCATTTTATTCCAGAATCATAAATGCCAGCTCCTAGGGGCCAAATCACTTCCCCCCAATATTTTTTTGAGGGGTGTTTGGCTCCGTCTCCTGGCTCCTTGTGACATCATGTGCACAATGTCAGGACATCACACCACCACCACCCTCAATCATCCTGAGAAGCTGGCGCCTCTGTCCAGAATAAATGGAGACAGAAAACTTGGTTGCTTTTTTCCCTACATAGTTCATACACAATCTAGATCTATTACATATTTCTTACCCCTCAAATGTGCTTTTTGAGAAATTGGTTTCATTCCAAAAAAAGAACTACAGTGTATCCATTTGAAACCAGATAGCGGGGGTCCTGGGCAGTGACATAGCATGGGTTGCCGGCTCCTGGGGCTGCGTCAAGGGTGTGTGGGAGGGACGGAAAAAGATGGAGTACACATGCACATTCAACTGCCTAACTGTGTCACCCAGGAGATCGCAGCCACAGAGGTACGAAAAGAAGGGTCATTCCATTGTTCAGAAAGGTCACTTCCTGGTTCACATGGAGAAGCCGTTTTCATTAGAGCCCAGCAAAGGAAGTGTGTTGAAAAATTTAGCCTCTAACAATTTTGCGCCCAGGGCAGTCATCCCGTGCCCCCCATGCTATGCCTCTGGTCCTGGCAATGGGGATGGGGATGGGGTGTATCTGTACTTGCCCACCAGTGATGTGGTGGTGGGTGTATACCAAGATCACAATCACCACATGAACAGGCCACATGACACAACACTTTGCCACTGCAGATGTTAAGATTCACTGCTGGTCTCTAAGGCGCCTCTTCCTCTTCCTCCTTCTCCACTGGACCCTTTCTTATTTCTACTGCAACAGAATAACTCAGCCCACCCTTTGGATTTTTATCACTAGTACTTTATCTTTGTGGACAGACGAGAGGTATATGGGATCATATAAAATGGTAGGACAGGTATCAAGAAGCAAAGTGTAACAGATAAGTTGAATAATACATTTATCTCCATTTTTGAGATCAAGGTAAGTTATGATTCTCCCAGGAGAGTGAAATACTGAATGAGTTATTTTGGATTGGTACTTATTAAATTTCATATTATCAACAGCATGACACAATGCTAGGTGCAATATCATGTTTAATTTCTGAGATTTTGAGCAGGGAGTTTTTGCAGTAAAAGGGAGAGATTTTTATTTGAACAATTCTCAAAGTCTATGTGCTGCAGTTTGGGCCACAAGAAGCAAGTCCAGTTGCTTTTCTGAGTAGCCCGGTTTTGCCTTCTCTAACAGGAGAACTGAGGCGGAATACCTTTCACAGACCAACCCATCACCTGTGGGCCTTCACTTGAGGAAGCTGAGTGATGCTGTACAAGAAGAAGAGCTCCCCAGGCCTCAGTCATTGTATGGGGCGCCAGTGAATTTGACCCAAGTTGACGGATTGGGCCTCCTCTAGTTACCATTGCCAAACTCTTCTATATTGTGAGCTCAAGCAAGAAAAGGAGCCTTGGAACTGGCAGGTCCAAGAAGCTCATCGGGGAACCAAACTAGGGTTGCCATATTTCAAAAAGTAAAAAACGAGGGCACCCTGGAAGTTGTTGAACTTATTTTAGACAACCCCCAAAGTTGTTGAGCCAAAAAACCCGCAATTTTTCGGTTGACTTGCCTAAGATCCAAGACAAAGCGCCGCCTTTCGGAAATTCCCCCCGGACGTCAATTCTGCCTTTGAAATCCCAGTAATGTCCAGAAAAACCTGGACGTATGGCAGTGCTAGACCAAACACTCCAAACATTCCTTTCCCCACAAGCCAGTTACAGGCTTAAGAGTCCAGCATGCCTCTCTGGCTCTCTGACAAGGTTGTGGTTGCTCCAGAGAGGAAGCCACTAGTGGGTGCTGCAGGTCTGTCCCCGCCAGCCTGCAAAAGCAGGAGGCTTGGAGGGTGGGAGGGCTGAGCTCTCTTTTTGTCAGTAAGGCAGGAAACAAAGACCCTGTGCCTGTCTTGGGGAGCAAAGCACTCAGGAGGAGAATGTACAGCATGAGGAATGTTGGATCTGATTTTAAATGGATCAGTTTTGTCATTCTGGCTGGCGCTGAGTGCATTTCGTCCGTGCATGTGTGCATTTGGTTGTTGATTTCACAAATCCTTATTTCACACAGAGATGTCATGCATGAGAATATAAGGCCGTGATAACATATGAAAGCAAATTATATTTTCTGGAATTAAAAAAAAATTGTCTTCTAAATTTTTTGTCCACGACAAAGGAACACCTCGTGTTCTTGGCTGGTGTGAATTTCATACATTAGATGGAGCCCCTTTGATATTTAGAGAAGGATTTTTGACACTTTAATAAGGGAATCTCCTCATCCATCATTTGCCATTCTCGTCTGTCCAAGCACCATCGTAAATTTCAGCCTCCTCCATATTCAGAGCTTGTATAAATAAAAAGCCATTGTGATCTGGGAGAACTGAGAATTTCCCTTTTCCTGTTTCTCTGCCCATTAGGAAGGTTTTCTTGTGTGCGCCTCAAACTCCCATAAGACAAATAAGTACCGTGCGAAAGAAGAAGCCCCCTTTTGTGCTCTGTGGAAGCCTCATTTGGGGGCTGCTCTGTCATCGGCAGAGAAGCCTCTTCTCCATTACAGCCTGCTCTTATTACCAGCCCTCTCTCCCAGTCCTTTCCTACGCTATTTTAGGGATTATGCAGCTTCTCTGAGATACTCTGAAATTAATCAAGGCAAGCAAAATCTCCTGCCATGTTATCCGTCACTGGAAGAGAGGTGAGAGTGGATTCTGCAATCCAGGAGGCAGTTTTGGAGGTCGTGTCTGTCCAGTAATCACAAACCCTCCTGTTCCCAAAATGAAGCAACCTTTCGTCAGAGGCTCAAAAGCAAAAATTTTGACCTAGCAGAGGCTGTGTTCCAAGCAGAACGCCAGACTCTTCATTGGCATTCAGAGCTGAACAACATATGATGCTGGCTACTTTACCTCCTTTTGAAACACTTCCTCAGCTGCACCTGGATAGGGAAGGCTTCTGTGCAGTGAGAAGAGACGCAAAATCTGCAGGGATGCTTCCCCACCCCCACCCCCACCTCCCAGCCAGATTTATATTTCAATCTCTTCCCCAATCAAGCCCTGCACATAATTTCCCCCAATAAGTTAGTCTGCATAGTATGGCTGGCAGACACTTAGTGTGATTGCAAATAATAAAAGCAGATTATCCACAGAGTTGGTTGAGTGACAATTCTGACTTGCCTTGACCCAGTGCCCAGGGAGATAAGAATTAATCTTATAAACCTCTGCACACTTCTCCTTCTGATCTCTGAACAACATGGCGGGGTTGCATTAGCCCCCCTTTGTCCTCAGCTCAGTGACATTAAAACGCAGGGGACAGGCTAGGCACTGTACTATCACTCAGGCTTGGTCTAGGGCAGTGCGGAAAAGCACCCATTTGTGATGGAGGTTCTCGGCTCCATTGGCACTCAACATACTGTTCTTCGTTTTGGCCCCGAAGCCAGGATGTCTCAGAATAAAGGTGGTTTGTGTGGCATCCTAAAGAATTGCCAGCACTCATTGTGTGACAGTGGCAAAGTAGAAAGGAAAGGTGGAGAGAGGTCACCCTCCCCCTGCCATGCAAGAAACACAGTCTAAGAAGCCTCCAAGAGGCTTGTCAATCATGGCTTTGCAATAAATAATATAGAACATGCAGAAGCCGCAATTTCCCTCAGAACTCATTTGGCCTATAAACCATATATTTCCAGTAGGTAGACCATTGTGTATGAAGAGCAATCTGGTATGCTAAAGCATATATATATATATATATATATATATATATATATATATATATATATATATTCTGTATAAAATACATACACCCAATAAGCAGCTCAAAACTAACAATGACCTTCCCTTTTATTTGATTCCCATTGTATGAAAGCAAACAAAAATTATTTCGTTGCCACCAATTTTTTCACCTGATTACGTCGTAAAGATCTCCATAGCAGAATGGAGTGCAGAACTGGCAAGGAGGTTGACCATGCAGTTGAGCAGAGCTGCATGGGAAGCCTGTGGCACCCAAGATGCCATTTGGATAGCAAAGCATTTTAGCTGCCGTAAAGGCACGGGACTGGCCTTGACAAGGAGAACTGGGCTATGATAGTGTCATTTAGCCATTCTGCTTCGTGAGCCACACTCCCCTATCGCCACAATTCCATTTATTGCATCTTCTGAAAAGGATGTTCTCTGCTGACAAGCCAAACTGAAGGATCTGTGCCATGTGACCCATGTGACAACAAAGGTCTTAAGGTGCTCAAATATTGCAACCAAATAATCATATAATTGTAGTGCTGGAAGGTACACCAAGGGTCATCTAGTCCAACCCCTGGGATGCAGGAATCCTGCCCATAACAGTCCCGGGATGGGGTCAAACCACCACAAATGATAAGTTGGCATCTCCTGACTTCAGTCTGGTTTTCTTTGTTAAGGCTCTATGGGGGTGCAGGGCAGCAAGTTAAAACAAACAAAATGGAGGAAGGGCAAGTGCAGCTGAGCTGAAGGAGTAAACAATGATTCTGAACACCATGGAAAAGCAGGCACATTCCTTCCCTTCTGAGGTAGAGCTGTTTCTGCTTGAGATGCCTAACCCAGGCAGCATCAGTCAAGTATTTTGGTCTCCTTAAAACTGCTTCTTCCGCCCACTTGTGTTAATACAGACATTAAGTCTAATAGTATCTACTTAGCATAAACAAGAAGATAAAAATGATTTCTGTGATTGAAATGTTTGTTATTTAGCATTAGGCGTCTTCATACTCTCGTATGTTTTGCATTTTAATCCACTCTATGCTTGGTTTTGGGATTGATAGATTAGTTTTAATCCCCTGTCTAATAGTGGAGGGCTGGTGAGATTTATTAAACTGGCAGGGCTTGGCTCCTGGATTTAAGAGGGCTCCTCATTATGCATCTACTTTGCTCATGCATATTGCATTGGGGGATCCACCCATGTCTCTCCTTGTCCTCGGAAGCACTTTGGAGAGGCCCATTAGCCGCGAGGGCCTTCACTTAGTCGGGCCTCCAAGGGTAGGAAACATCTCATTTATAAATGAGGGAAATCCGGATTGCACCTGAGCGATACAAATATCTGAAGGAAGGGTTCTCGTTGTTAATGCATCCTATTAAACTTCTCTTAAAACCATTGTGGACATTTTACAGTTGGACTCTTTCTATTTGGGTAGAAGCATTGGGTCACAAAATGAATGTGACACACACAAATAATTGATGCAGAAAGAGTCGAGGGCAGGGAGAGAGATCACATTATCTTGTAAAAGAGGAGAATCTGATTAGAAAACACATATAAAGTAGGCTTTTAATTTTTCTTCTTTCCAAAGCCTTAATGTATCATTGGCTCTGATGACTGGCTATAATTTAGTGCATTCCGAGAATGTTTCCCTTAGAACAGGGACTGCACATGTTGGCAGCTGTTTCCATTTAGGAGTTTCTCTATCTACTAGACAGCCAATACAGGAAGTGGGACAGGAAGTGACTTAAAGAAGTGGTGCCTCCTAGTGGTGGATGGCACCCACATCAGTGCACAACCTACGCTTGCCACACCACTAGAGCTTTTGTGTGTTGGGGTGGAGGGAAGCTGCTTGAGGATATTTTACGTTTCCTGAACCGCTTTCTGCAAGCATCCCTCAGTGGTTGGCTGAAGGGAAGAGATCCTGTGTTCTTAACATTCTTTTCTACTTTGCAGGGATGACTCCCAACTTTAAATATATGTAATATAAACAAAAACTATATATAGTGATAGTTATATTAAAATTAGGCAGTGAATTCCCCATTCCCTGCTAATTTAACCAGTCAGTGGTTCTTCCGTCAGAACTTGGCAGAAAGACAAAGAAATGGGACAAGCGCCATTTAGAGTACCGGTAATTAAAACCAAAAAGGTAACCAAGGATAAAATCCCTTGAGAGAGGGTCTTTCTCTTTAGTGCTTTGTAGTGCTGAAAATAGCTCAGTTTCTTCAACTTTCTTTCATGACAGATCCTAAAGCATTTCTAAGTGTACCCAATTCTAAGTTGCACCATTCTAAATACATACACCAGCCTTTTTCAACCTGGTGCCCTCCAGATGATTTGCACTATAATTCCCAGGCAGGGCTGATGGGAGCAATAGTCCAAAGCACCCTGAAGGCTGGATTCAGATGTAAGCTATCTCTATTATTGAATAATTTTATTTACAAATTAGCTTCACTGGAGAAGAGGGAGATGTGTAAACTGGGATAATGCAGTTCAGGATTTTTGGGGAGTGAATTTTACAAATAAATGAAATCTGGTCAGTTGATCATAATTCAGTACCTTTCCACTTAGACATAATAAAAATAAACCTCACTATGAATCATCTGGGAAGGGGTTCAAGGCTGTGCTAAGACCACCTGAGCACATAAACACAAAAATCCCATTAATACTGAACTCTACAACTAACGTTACACTTGATTTCTGTTGTTTATTTAATTCCATTTATGAATCACTTCCTGTAAAACATCTCAAAGTGATTTAATAAAAAAACACACACACACAAATATGCATATGTTTAAATTGTTGATGTTTCTGTATTATATATAATTTCATATATAATGTGTTATATAATTATTATGTATTATTTAACTTCCTATATAAAAACAGTTTCAAATCCCGGAGAGACTGGGGGGGAATTAAAAATCATACAGTAGAAACAGGAAGTAATAGTGGTGTGTCGGGGTGTGTGTGTGTGTGCTGTTTGCTTCTAGAGAGTAGCTGAGAAGGTTTTCTGATCCAAATGGAGCTTCCAAATTAAAATGAGGATGCCTGACTCTCACCAAATATATGTCTATCCAAAAGGAATTAGACTTTTTTCTAGGCTTTGACTTTCAAAGCTCTTACTGATGTGTTTGTATTGTAAAACTGGGTTTTTTAATCTGTATATCACCTTGTGATATTTTATACACAGAGCCGTAGCTACTGGGGGAGCCGGGGTTTTTTGCCCCAGGTGAAGCTTCCAGAGGAGCGCCATTGAAGCTCCCAGCCTCTGTGTGCTTTTGCAAATGCGCATGGGGTGGGTGTGCCAACCTGGGTCTTTGACCCAGGTGAAATAAAGCCCATTTTTGCCCCTGTTATACAAATAGGAAGGAAGTAGTTGCTTGCCTCTTCTGTCAGTCAGGTCAGGGAGAACACGATTCCAAACTGGGACGGTACATATGAACATATGCTTAACTTTCTGAAAATTATAGATGTTGGGAAATTCCATCAGAAACAGGAGCTGAGCTGAAATTCACATGTTTGTCAGAAGTCAAGAACAGAAATCGTGCAAGGGAATGCAATCAGTATAATTCCTTTATTTAGTCTCCAAACGCTATGTAAATAATTAAGTTATTTTCTGCATTGTTTTTGATGCTTCCCTTCCATTGAAATGCACTGAAATTGATTATAGTACATAATTAAGTACGTTTATTTCAGCCAGAGTGGATAGTGAGACGAATGATGCAGGTTTCAGCAGAAGCCACACTGGAGTGGAACAGGAACAGCGTCTGATAAAAGCAGGACAAGACAGAAATCACGGCCTCCTTACATCCCTACTGAAAGCGCAGCATCCAACTCCTGGACTTTCATCATGGACTTTCCTACACAGGAATGCAAAACATGATTCTCTGGAGCAGAAACACAGGTCGGATGCCAGATTTGGAGAGGCAACAGCACAGCGCTTGCCTCCTTGCTGCTTCTGTTTGAGTTCACCATGCCACAGAGCTAAACCAGAAGTTGCGGGGCCTTTATTTGTAATGGTACGTGTTATTTTTAAACAGGTTGAGGGCTTATTTCTCTACCACGGGCAACCAGGAATTGTGACATGCCCACTCTGAATCTCACATCCGGTGCTCTGCCTTTCTGGTCTAGGCGTAGTCCAGAACAGCTGGTTTTCAGAACTCTCTGCCTTGCAGGATTTCTTGGGTGTTCACTATCTCATTCTCACGTTCAGGGCTAGCAAAATGACCTACAGTGTGTTTATGCTGCTCTTAATGGGAGCTAGAGATGCTTCACATCTGGAATGTTCCTGGTCCAGTTGTAGCAAAATGGGATAGTTGTTCCATTAAAAAAACAAAAAAACCACTTCCCAGGATCTGCTTTGTGCCTCTCATTCATCACCCCAGGTGTAGCAAAATGATGTACGGTGCATCTTGGCGGCCTCCGGTGATGTATGACTTCTTCACAAGCCTTTGGACCAGCAGCGAGTGCAGTTTCCACCCTGAGCAGTGTGGTGGCAGCATTTCCACAGAGACCTGTGAAAAAATGCTCCCAAATGTTTCTCACACTGAGGCTTTCGTCTTGAAAATTAAATGATCAATTACAAAAAGAAGAGAAAAGAATTGGGTTTTTGGTGTGTGTGTGTGTGTGTGTGTGTGTGTGTGTGTGTGTGTGTGTACCCTCTTATGTAAACTGTTTTGAGCAAGGGAAGTTCTGGACCTTTATTAGTTATTTTGGGTGTCTTCTCCCTCTCCCAGAACTGGGCAATGGGCATTTTGGAAATGAAATTTCATCAGTGAATAAGATTAAATATTGCAACCGCAGCCTGTCCAGGCCCAGGATAGCTAAGCAGAAGCAGGTGGTGGTGGAGGAACTGGCTCAGGAAGGCAGCTGTGCCTGATGATTGAGGAAAGGTTTGTCTCATTAGCTCTCATGTTCAAAATCCTCCTGGTGAGAAGTTGGCCAAAATGGCCCACTTTCACGTTTCCCCATCAGATCGATGATTGGAATTAGCAACAAATCCAAGTGACTCGGTTGTGATTATTGGCAAACGTAACACACATTCTCATCCAGTGTCAGAGAAACTGGCCAGAAATGGGAGATGGGAATTGGACAGGTCAGAATGATCTTGCTCAGCAGCTTAAAAATCATGAAGCAAAACTGGGGTGGGATGTGGGGAGAAACCATGAAAGTGAAAATCTACTCTTGGGTTCGACAGACAAATGCGCTCCCCAGCCACATTGTCACCAGGTTAAGGTCAATAGAGGTCTGAAGTGGAAGCTTTGATGTGTTTGCTGTGAAGAATGACAGTGTGTTGGTCTGGGGCAGGTCTTGCCTAGTGAATTTCCCAGGCTGAGCCTCTCGCCAAGGCCAGGGCTTCCACTCAAGTCTCCTGCAGAGCTGAAATATTCTACGGCATCCCTGCTCATCACCAAAGGCTCCGTACTGATAGAGCTGCTTTTCTTTCCCTCCTTTGATTATTTCCCAAAGAGCGGTCTTCCTCTGCCAGGTTGGACTTCTTCCCTGCTTTCCTAACCTAATTCTGGAATCAGATCCAGCTCCCCACTGGTGACTCCTTGCTCTGCTCATCAGCTGAGATTAGGCACTATTTCAGATTTGCTGCAGCACTGGCAATATACTCCAAATTGCAGATCCATAGCTGCCTCTGCCTCTTTTACTTCTCTTTAAGAGGAAGGCAATCATCGTTAGGGCTTGACTCCTAGAAATAAAATCAAAGTGCCGATAATACTTTTGAACTGACATTTTCAATGGGTGTTGATAATGAAAACCTTTCAGCACCAAGAGGTATCATAATTGATGGCCTGTAATTAATATTTGAAAGGCACGATGGGTGATAGGCAGGTGTGTGCATATACAAAAAACCTGCATAATTGGGATGTTGTTTCCGTGGTATGCAAATATTATGCATGTTGTTTGGGTTGGGGGGGGTTGTGTGTGTGGCAGGGGGATTTCTCTTTAGTCTGTAAACATGCAATGTGAAAGGAAAAGAAATGTGACCATGAGGGGAAAACCCCGGCAGGTACTGAGAGTCCCCCTCCCCCCCCCCCCCCGTCTCCATGGAGGTGCCTTCCTTGCTTTCACTTTCTTTCCAGATCACCATGTTGGTACAAAATGAGCCAGGAGAGGCAAGAATTCTAATGAGGTTTTAAAAGAAACCAAACTGTCCCCTTTTATCGCTTCTGATTTGCAGAGGCACAGAGTCAGGCCTGGGGAATCCTTTAAGATGTATTTATAATCATAAAAAGGGACTTATTTGGACTTTTAACGGAAAAAGGGAAAGAAGGGAAATTATACAAAGGGCAAAGCAGAGAGCTGTCTCTGAAGGGCAGTTATTGCTTGCCCTTGCGCGGAGAAAAAGGCTCCCTCAATGGGATTACGTCCCCTCTCATAACCTATCAGTCGTCTGATCAGAAATTCATAATACAGGCCATCTATTTCTCAGCCCAGCGAGGGCTGCATGATTGAATTTAAATAGGCAAATGCCAGACTTGGGCTCTGACATTCTCCTTGCCTCTCTCAATCTTTCTTTTTTCGCCTGCCCTCCCAATCATCATGTCCTCTCCCCCCCCAACCCCATTTCTCTCTCTCTCTCTTTTCTTCCCTTTTCTCTACTTCTCTGTGCACCACCATTTTATATTAGGCATGAACTAGCATGATGAGAAGTTATCAGGAAATGGAGGATAGATGGGGGGAGAGGCAGGCAGGCAGGCAAGAAGGGAGGGAGGGAGGGGGCCAGGCACACACACACACACACACACACACACACACACACACACACGGACGGAGGGAGGGAGGCTGAGAGAATTGGATGGCAGAAAATTGTAAATTGTTGCTGTCATGCTCTCCCTGGGACAGTAAAATCTGTTTTTAAAGGCCCTCTTCTTCCTCCACCACCTCCCCCCTCAATTATTTTTTTCCACTATCACCCCCCCACACACCAAAGAGGAAATATTTCAAGATAAATTATCCAGGTGGTTGCCTTACTAAATCAGCAGAATGGCCACGAGAAAGAGTCACTCTGTGTTCGCTTTTGCTTTACACCTCAGAGAAGGGGAAGCCAAATGCACCCGAGGCATTTAATTTGCCAGGAAAACTTTCCTGAGAGAGGCTACAAAGGAGGAGGCTTCTCGTCCTGCAGCCTCTAGTGGGATGGTGATACCCACATTAGTGATTGAAGCGGGGAGGAAGATGCAGTGCAGACAGAGAACCTCCTCTATGCCAGCCACAAGCACATGAGCTGGACTGCAGTGGATAGTTGGAAAACCCAGAGATGCCAGTTGGGGCAAAAGAATGGAAAGTCCTTTTTGCTCATCTGCAGTGCGTACGCCCCCTTTTAAAGAAATGGAAACAGGGAACGATATGCTTGACCTGGTTAGTTGTGTGGGAATAGATGCAGGGCAGTGGGAACCGCACTCCAAAGTAGTTTAATGGGGTGTTGATGGAGTCATTGGATGAAGAAAGGTTCCCCAGGAGATCCCCTACCATGAAGGGGAGATGCAGCAACATACAACATACAGCTAAGGAGCCCTCATTGTGCCCTGCCTTCTCTTTGTCCATTCAACAAGGACCCAACTGAGGCCCTGCAGTGGAGCAAGGAGCCATCATAGCAGATTTCACTGCAGGTGCTGACCTGCAGTGTGCTTCATACAATGTGCCTCCCCCATCCCTGAGCTCAGTTGGCAGGGAAGACCTTCCTGAAGCCCCTGGGGTACTGCTTAGATTGAGGTGGGGGCAGTGTGGTGCTCCCTGCAAAAAAACAATAATTCCGGTTGAAATAGGGAAAGTTGAGTCCATTAGGAAGAGCCTTCTGTTTTCCACAGTTGCAATGGGCTTCAGTCTCATGAAATAAAAAGAAGGGAGGCCAACCCATGTTCCTCTGTGCTAAGAAGACACCTAGGTAGGTATTATTACTGCTAGCCGAGGGCGTGTGAGGAAGAAGCCTTTCCTTTTCCTCACTGCCACAGTAGGGGGAAAACAAAGGCTGAGTGGAAAACAACTCAGAAATGAGTTTTGTGTGTGACATGCGGAGAACAGCTTAATAACCTCACCTTTTGATCATCACTAATTTCCACTCTCCAGGCTAAAGAGATCAGGCTGTTCTGCATTAATAAAGAGGTGACCTGTTGGATGCTGGCGCATGTCTGACAGGGTTTGCGCGTCCTCATAATCAAACCACCCAAGGAGAGAGCGAAAGAGAAAGAGAGAGTTTGAAGGGAGGGACTCCGTGGGTTGCTCACACATTTCCCACTACAGCAGAGGTTGGATTTCAGCCCCCCCACTGGCTGTTGTTAAGTGTCCGTTTGGGGGGTGGTGGTTATGGGGGTTTGATTTTCCAGGAGGCTCTTTGCAAAGTCTGTTCATCCTGGGATGCCAGAGAGGCGAGATTAGATCCTGGAACAAAGGACTGATTCCATCTCTTTGACATCTCTCCGTCTTCGGCGGCAGTCACCATCACATTGTCCCCTGCAGGACAACTGGGACCTTGACGTGAAGGCTGTGGATATAGCCCAGGCACTGTCCTTCCTGTGTCACCCACCACCAGGCAACCTGCAGGCCATGGGAAGCTCTAGTTTGACCTCTAATGCTCTCTGGCACCGGAAGGCTGCAGTGCAGAGATTTCAGTGTCGAATCCCAGCAAGATCAGTGACCTTGGGAGCCAATAGGATCCCATATTGCCTTATACATGCTGCCTCTAGTCTCTCTGCTCTGTGCAGACTGGGATACTTTAGCCTGCCTTGAGACATTGTCTGCACTGGCCTCCCCCTCCCACCGTCATCACCCCAACTTAGCACTTCTAGGGGCTTTGAAATGCATGCATGCATTGGCCATGTGTCAAGCTGGGAGGCAAAGGGCCAACACAGAGCATAGGATTGCAGACTGTCAGTGTCCTGTTCTATCAACATGTGGCGACAGCAGCCTGGTCTGCTTGGGAGTCTGACTTGAGAAATGCCACAGATGTTTTGCGGGACCAGTTAAAAACATATACATGGGATGCAGCCCAGAACCAAATGGAAATGAAACCCATCACCCAAACAACCCAGAACATCCTGTAGATGGCAGAAATCCAACATATGTTGTAGCAGGACGTGTTTGAGAAACCCACCACTCCTCACTTCAAAGCAG
Organism: Podarcis muralis; assembly: GCF_964188315.1. Classification (NCBI taxonomy): domain Eukaryota; kingdom Metazoa; phylum Chordata; class Lepidosauria; order Squamata; family Lacertidae; genus Podarcis; species Podarcis muralis. Next base: position 44,567,187 of record NC_135661.1, on the reverse strand, counting down.
GAGTTCAGACCCTTATGAAAGCCGCGTCAAACCAGAATCTGATAGCAGCGGAGGGCTGGGTTTTTATTATTAAGTTCACAATGGAAGTTTGGTGCCAAGCATTTTATTGGATAAAATTGACAGTTGGTCTTAAAACATCTACCCTCTGTGTTCTGTTTTAGTCAAATTGACTTTCCTAAAAAAATTATACACCAGTGAAATCAGAGTTGGACATGACTGTCCAGATGTGGCTTTCAAACTGAATTCTCAGCACAATATTGCAGGCTGCCTGATGAGCCAAATCAGCTACAGCCACCATTCTCATGGCATGGTGTGGCTCATGCATTTGGGCCTTGGTTCTCTCTTTCTCTCTGCCCTGAGACAGATTTCTCACTTTAGCAGCAAAGGATGGGGAAATTTTGAAATGCCACTTTTGCCATTGATGGCAATGTGTAAGTAAAATATTCCACTCTCAGCTCGTTTAAAACCCTGACCCTCATTTTCACATACTTTCCGAAATGCTTTGTAAGTAGATTGACAGGACACCAGAAACTGAACTGGGTTTGTGTGTTGTGTGCTCTCAAATGAAGCCCCTCCCATTATGAGACAAAAGGCCCTAGGTTCAGCGGGCTGTAAGTTCATTAAAGAAATTGAATTATACAACAAAGCTGTCTGGGTAAAATGTATTATTTCCTGTTTCTGGTTTCTCCCCCACTTTGCCTTATTTTGTTAGGGTTTTTTTCCCTTTGTTTGCAAGAGGTATTTTGAATGAAAACACATGCTTTATTTTACAGAAAACAAATCTGCGGACGGCCATTTTCTTTTTTCTAATATTTTATTAGTTGAATATAGGAACAACATATAATCAAATAAACAAGGTACTGAACTGAGACCCTCACAGGCCAGGAAAAGAATGTGGAGGTGTCACAGATGCCACACTCAGGCCCAGCCTGAAAAACCCGCTAGAGCTTCCCACAAGATTGGCTCATTCCTCTGTAGCAAGGAGAACTCACATGCCATTAAGAGGTCTGTTTGCTGCCTTAAAAGCTTTGTGTTCTGGTCTCTAAGTCTCAACTGCTATGCATCCTAGGGTGAAGACAAACACCTCAGAAGAGCCAAAGGCGCATCTAGCCAAACACTCAGTTTTCAGTGGCCGACCATTTGCCGCAATGGGAAGCCCCCAAGCAGAACAGCAAATGGCAGTCCATGGGCCAAATCCGGACCACCAGGAGCATTGTCTAGTTGCCAGCTGGGAGGCAAGAGGTACATCCTGAGAGAGCAATAGATCATATTTGTTGCACTGACATTTAGGTGTGCAACCTGCCGACTGTTATGTGGAGGTTAGCAAGTTCTGGTTTTCATGCCTCACCTGCCAAGGAACTCTGGGCCCAGACCCTGCAATGAGATGGATGGGTGGGCCACTGGAGGCAGGATTGTAGTATCCTTGAAGGAGCAGCATTATTTTCATGTCTAAGTTATGACGCCTTATTAGAGCAAGGAGATTTCATTAGCGTGACCATAATTGTGTCTCCAGAGGGCCTCTTTAAACATTGCTTTCCATGGCTTGTAAATGGACATTAAACATTCACTTTGGCATGCCCAGGTTGCAGCGAGAAGGCAGGAGGGGGCAGTGTGCTTTCCTTTGGGATATGCAGGCCCTCTCCCCTGTCTCGAGAGGTGCCTCCTGCTGCCACAATCCCTTGCAAGGTGATGCTGGGCATGAAGCTGCAGGGTGTTGCTTCAGGGCACCAAAGAGCCCTGCACTCCCAAGTGACCGCTCAGGTGTCTGGAAGATGCCAGCATTTGGTCCAGGAGACTTTAGACCAGCCTCCCCCAAGGAGGTGCCCTCCAGATCTTTTGGACTACAACTAACATCAGCTGCAGCCAGCAGGGGCAAATGGTGCTCCAACCTGATGGGAGTTGCAGTCCAACACAGCTGGAGGGCACCAGGATGGGGAAGGCTGCCTTAGTGCAAGAGCACCCAATGGAACAGGACCACCACACCCCAGATTCCACAGAGGTGTTGGCTCTTTGCAAGACAAGGTTTCCCAGTGGTGGTGCAACCACCAGCCTTGCTGTCCCAGAAACTGTCGGATGACATTTTTATTACAACATTATGAGGCATTTTCTCTTTGCATCTTTAAGCTGCTATATCGTTCTCACTTTTCCATGCACTGGGTCCAAAGAGCTGTGGGTTGCGTGAGGACATTTTGGCTCTCCCTTCCCACCCGCTGTCGCCACTTGAAATGCATTCTGAGGCTCAAGGGGCCTTCTGGAATGATGTGAGGGTGGGGGGCCGGGGTGAAAGTAAACAAACAAACAAACAAACAAACAACCCATCATGCACTCAGCCCAGCATGGCCCAGCATATGCCAGCCACTATTTTAAAACCACTATTGCTATTATGACTTTTCTTGCCCCAGTCGAAGCGCACAGGAGCCCTTTCCTACTAAAGTGTGGCAGCAGCATTTGGAGCAGATGAAGGGGGGGGTGTAAAGAGGGAGGCAGCATCTGGGTGGGCATCATAGACCCAAGATGTCCCCTGTGGGGGCAGGGAAGGTGACAACATGCCCTCCCTGTGAAATCGTGAATATGAGTCTCACCTTCTACCTGCCCACTTATTATTATTATTATTATTATTATTATTATTATTATTATTATTCCCCGCCCATCTGGCTAGGTTTCCCCAGCTACTCTGGGTGGCTTACAGCATATTAAAAATTGTAAAACATCAGACATAAACAAATTTCCTGATACAGGGATGCCTTCATATGTCTTCTAAAAGTCAGGTAGTTGTTTATTTCCTTGACATCTGGTGGGTGGGCGCCACTACTGAGAAGACCCTCTGCCTGGTTCCCTGTAACCTCACTTCTCACAGTGAGGGAACTGCCAGAAGGCCCTCGGCGCTAGACCTCAGTGTCCAGGCTGAACGTTTAGGGCTTTAAAGGTCAACACCAACACTTTGAATTGTGCTCAGAAACTTACTGGGAGCCTCTTAAGCCAGGCAGGCAAGGCCTCTGCCTCCTGAAAGCCGCTTTATTAGAGGGGGGAACAAAACCCCAGAATCCTTTTGTGAGATTTCACTCTGAGCAGTGGTTTAATCAGGTGTACACCACCAAGGACTATTTTATACTCATCTTGTTTTTGCTTTGGAGGGACCAAATATCTTCCCTGCCATCGTGGTTGTTTTTTTTTTAATGTTTTCCCCTCATTTTTATGTTTGTAATGGGAGAGTGTTATTTTTCTAAACTAGATTTTTATTTCTGAAAACAGCTCCAATGGTAAACATCCTATTAACCCAGCATGTTTTAATATGTGGCATCTTAATAGAAGGACGGCAGAGAGAGAACAAATCTAACATTATATTTTTTTTAAGCAAGCAAACAAACACACCCTGCCCAGTTATTTATCATCACCAAATCTTTCCCCACGTCGGGAAGGCAAAGCTGTCTCTTTAATAATGCAAAGGGATAGTAAATTTCAAGCTGAGGATGGGCTGTAGGAAGGAGCCCCTTTTCCGCCCTGCCCCTAATGTCAGTGGAGTGGCTGAGGAACACACCTGATTAGTTCTAACAGGCTGCTTAGCATTGGGTCACCTCTGTGGCTCCATCTCTCCCCAGCAGGGTCACTCGTCTCCAGGCTATATTTGGGGAGGGGGAGGCAGGGGGCGGGCAGTGTGTTCCGAGCGCCTCTGTCTCTCCGCTTTCTCTGGTGCTTCCAGAGCAGTTTATTTTTATTTGCGATGCGCTCCCTCCTTCCCTCCCTCCGGATCCTGCTCTCCACTCTGCATAAATCGCTGGGAAGGGAGAGCACCCCCTCCGCCCAGGCAAGAGTGCATTAAAGCAGGAACTGTGTGTTGTGTCACCGGGGCCTTTTGATCCGGATTTCTTTTTGGCACAGAAAGCGTTTAAATTAATTTCCTGCCCGTGTGTGTGTGTGTTCTGCATCGTTCTGCTGAATTGCCAAGGCCAGTTTGTGCTACCAGGGTGCCCCGGCTGGGTTGCAGGCAGGGTGGCGGCGGGCTGTGTTTACGCACACAACGCACAAACCACGAGCCCAGCCAGCCTCGTGCGGCCGCCCCACACAAGTGGATCAAATCCGGTAGCTCCCACCTGCCTGTTCCTCCAAACGGGAAGCCTCTGGTGGCAAGGCTGCTGCGCCCTGCCTCGCCTTGACGGTGTTTTGCCTGGCTCGCAGCCTGGATGCTGTCTGTTACAGGGGGACCGTTCCCAGTGGGAAGGGTCGCATAGCCAAAGCAAAAAGTGAAGGCCCGGCTGCTCTTGGGCTCTTCTTGCCCTCCAGGGCTCCAGGTCTGGTCCCTGATGTGGGAACCCCAGTAGCTGGTGGGGCGCTTTCCCCCTCTGGGCTGGGAGAGCCATAACTGCTTCTGTGGGCCTGGGCAGGAGAGCCCTTTGTTTTCCCTAGCTTAACCCTTTGCGAGCCACCCACATTGCCGCCTCCTCCTCCTCCTCGCATTTAACTCTATCTCTGCCAGCCCATCGCTGGTGGAAAAGCTTCCCGATGCACTCGCATGTCCCACAAGGTGTGGTGGGGGGAGACGCGCCATTTGGGCTGCCCCAGAAAACAGAGGGGGGCCTGACCCTCTGCCCACTCCCATTGGTGTTGGGGGAGAGTCCTGCTTTGAAAAATCACCTCCCCCCCCCCCCCCGTCACAGGACTCTCCAAGCAACTTTGAGGATGCTTGCTTGGGTTGCTGCGCGCAGCAGCTCTACAAACGCCTGCCAGGCCAGCTCGAGGCCGAGAGCGGCTGCTACGGATGCCAGGGCAGGGAGCTCTGCTGCCAGCCAGCTCATGCCTGTCCCTCCCAAGCTGGCAGCAGCAATCAATGGCCTGCCTTTCTCCCTGCCATAAGCCAGGCAGCCCAGAGCTCTTCCTTCCCACTTCCGAGGATGTGTTTTGTGACTGCGGAAGCTGACATATGAGCGGGACATTTGCCCTTCGTCAGACACCCTTGGCTGGCAGAGAAACTGGCCAGACGGCAGCCAGGAGTGTCTCAAGCCCCAGCCCCGGGAAGCCTGGAGCGCACGCACACTGGTGTGTGTGTTGCATGATGCACAATGAGCATCTTCCCACTGTGGGGCCAACACTTGGGGGGGGGGGGAGGCGGAATCGAGGCTTTGGGTTCTTTTCTTCTTGCCAAGCCTGAAGCTGCGTGACCCTCCCCGCCTTCTCTCACCCCCCTCACCCTCCCGCCGTAGACTTGGTGGCGATGAAGCAGCCGAGGCTGCTGCTGCGGCTGTTGCCTGGCCATGGAGAGGGGTCCCTTGCGCGTGGGTCTGTTTATTTGTTTGTCCTCCTCCCCATGCCCCCCAGCCCCGCTTCCCCCTCCCCACTGCCACCGAGCTGGAGGGGGAGGAGGAGGAGGAGGAGGAGGGGAGCCCACGCCAGCCCCGCAGGACGACAGCTCTCCCACTTGCTCCACGATCGACCACCGACCTCTCTTAAGAGGAGCAGCAGCCGCAGCCGCAGCAGCAGCGTGACCGGCCGGCCGAGGTAAGGCAGCGGCGGCGGCGGCAGCAGCCGCGAGAGGGGGCGCCTCCGCCTCCTCCGCTCATCGGCTGGGCCTGATGTGAATATGCAAATAGGCGGCCTGCCCGACACGTGTCTGCCCGCCCCTCCCTCCCCCCCCCCCTGCAGGGTCCTCGGCTCAGCCGTGCTCGGCTCAGGGCTCTACTGCCTTGCAAAGCCGGAGCGGCAAGCGGGTGTTTGTTTGTTTATTCGCTCATTTGCATGTTGGAGTGCGGGGAGGCGGAGGTGTGAGGGCCCGTGAGATGACAGGAGAATCATGCGACAAATTAAATGTGATGGTGGTGGTGATCCCTCCTGGGTGAGGATCTGATGCAGAGGAGGCGGCTCCCCCCTCTTTTTAATCCCCCCCTCGCTGTTGTTTGAGGTGGGGGTGGTTTGGCATCTTTTTTATGGTGATGATGACGATGATTTCAGCCCTCCTCTGGGGGGAAAGGTGGTCACTTTGAAAACGCCAGGTGGGGAGAAAGTTGAGGCACTTGGCACCCCGAGAATTACATTGCCACCTCCCCCACCCTCTTGATTGCCCTGCATTGCTTGTTCATAAATTAGGGGTGCTTGGATTCTCCAAGAAATAAAACTAAGCCTGTTCCATTTTTTAGAGGAGGAGGCAGCTTTTATTTCGCAGGGTGCCTGTTTTTTGCTCATTGACACCCCCTGAAATTCTGTTTTGTTCCTTTTGCTACTTTCTTCAGCTACGTTTTAAGAAAAGGCCATTCGCAAAGCAGATCCTGGAGCAGCCTTGGGGATCGGGCGCTTCTCAGTGGCTGGGTCTGAATTCTGGTTTGAGCGAGCGCAGGCTCTGAGCCTCTTCTTCTGAGCCTCCAGGCTGTTTTACTTGCAAAAGGGGGAACAAGGCAAGGAAGCAGCGATTATGAGCAGAATTAAATAGGAGGAAATGGGAGGAATGCAGCTGGAAGAGTAAATATTTTTTTCTCTGTAGCAGATTTCGGAGCTTCTAACAGAATCCCGATTCTTCCTCCGTTTTCCTGCCTGTCTTCCTGATGAAACTTCCTTGCCTGGTGTGCCCCCCCTTAATCTATTTTAAAGCCACGCAAGAGACCCGGAGAACCCTTTTCACTGCTGTCTCCTTTGGAGGATTCAGAACCCCCCCCCCCCCACACACACTTTGAAAAAGGAAAATACCAGTCCCAACTGAACTCCTGGTTCTAGGATAAATTAAAAGCAAGAATGGCTGACTAACCATCAATGAAGGGAACAGAAATGAAAAGAAAATACCACCTTTTGTGGAAGTAAAAGAGGGACCAGTGCACATGGCGAAATCCCCTCACCAGCCTAATTTTTCTGACCCTAAAACTAATAATTTCTACTTCTCTGCCTGCACGACCACTCCATGTTCTCCCCTGTGCCTTCTTGACACAACCACCTATTTCTTGTGTTCCTAATCAGCCTTGCCTTGCGTCCCGTGCTCAAGGTCTGGGTGGCGGGGGATGCATTCCCCCTCAGGTGGCTTCTATCTCATGTGCCACCATGTTGATTTCTGGGTTCCACCATGGCTTAAGCGTGGTACTTGAAGGGCCTGTCAGGGCAGGCCAAAGAGCAGGCCGGCAGAGCATTGAGCCAGCTTGGCTGTTGCAGCAGTTGCCTCTGGTGCTAAGGGCTCTCCCTTCGGTGCACCTGGGGGGTGCTGTGCACGGACCGCATCCTGCTTTCCCCAGGCCTGGCTCTTGTGTGCCAAAAAAGAAGAAAGGCAGGGATAAGGTCTGTTGTTATTGATCAGCCCAAGGGGATCATTAGGCCTCGGTTACCATCTACAAATCAGGAGCCTGGTGTCTCCTGCCTGGGCACTCATTGCCAATTTGTTCCTATTAGATGGCCGAGCCCGGAGGTGTCTGATGATGAGCAGATTGGGTCTTTATCTCGGCAGCGGCAAGGCTGGAGAGGAGGCCAGCAAACATCCAGGCAGCGCAGCCCTTGCAGATTTGGGGTCTGTGATTTGTTGGACTTGCTGAGGATGGCAGCTTCTTTGCATACATTGGGAAGGGAATTTCTGGGCCAAATCTAGTTCCATCCATGTCTCCCCAACAAATATGATGGGAATTAAAGAGAAATCATTAACGAAGCCACTGTGTGTTAATAATATGTGGTTTATTTCCCAGTGGAATAAAATATATTTTATGATACAAAGATATTCCTGTTAGGGCCCTTTGTGAGCATTTTCATACCCCTTGACTTGGAAGCCATTTGGCCCCCAGACTTTGCAGGCTGCTTAAATCCACTGGAGGACAGTCCCAACTGCTCATAGACATGAATGATGCAAAGGAAATTATTTCAAATAATCTATTTTTTAAAAAACAGTAACACGGATTTTTATATATAAACATATATAGTCCTAGAATTCTCACTTTGTTTTGTACAGTATTAATGAGTAGGAGTTTTGTCCAGTATTAATGAGGCCAGGCTCAATTTGCATTTCATCCTCAGTCTGTGATTTTTTTCTGTATTGTGCAAAGATGTAAATGGGAAAGCGAAGTTCTCTAGGATGTCATTTTTGGGGACTTCAAACAGGGAGGAAAGGAATGGCAGCCCCTTGTAGCAGTATTTTTTGGTGGTGGGTGATTTCTGTGATCAGCCATGTCTCCCTTGTAAGGTGGTTCTTCAGCGCAGTTCCAGTGCATGTTCCACACTTTTGTCTGTCGCAGCTGCCTTTTTGGGTTTTACTGAGCTTTTCATTCGAAAGAGTTTGTTGAGGGCTTTAACCGACTCGGCCAGGATTTGAGTCTCAGAAGAATTTGCATGCCTACACCTTGAATCTCTTACCTGAGCTCCCCAAAGAGACATTTCTACCTTTGATTGGCACATTACCTCATCTGCCCCAAAGCAGATGGGATTTTCAAGCTTGTGAAAAGTGTATTCACCCAAAGACTTGAATTGTAGAGAAAATTATAATTTTATCTGTTGGTTAGAAAGCACGCTAATATAATCTCTGACTCCATTTTGGTTGTAAGCCAAATTTGGAGTATGAAGAAGAACATATGTGTTTTTGCCTTGTCTTTTAGGAGCGCACATTCTCCCCCATTTAATTTCTAGAGAGAAATTCTCCTCCTCATTTAATAACCTCATAATTGTATCTTTTGCTCAGTGATCAAGTACATCTCTTTGGTGCCTGTGAAAAATAGGTTTAATTTATCATAGGCTAACATAACATCCAGCTTGCTTTGGTCTGTATGTTGCATGGATCAAAATCAATTGGCATGTACTAGGAGGGTTTCTCTCTCTCTTAAGATTGCATTAATTTATATGTACATATTTATATACTCTTCTAATGCTAGAGTGTATATTTCAGTTGTTATCATTTTTTATTAGCAGAACATTTCATTTAAAGAAAACATTGTTAAAAACTACAGTTCAGTTAACTGTGACTAAAGTTCCTTAAATGCAATTCATAAAGATCCATCGATGTCGGATGCGTAATCTAGGATTTGTCTGAGAGTTCCTATCAAAACCTTTGCAGATTAAATATAAACAGCCAACTGACCAAACAAACAAACAAACAAACACATAAAGTATGAAGACGAGGCTTAGCCAGGGCATTTACATGCCACAGATTTAGTATTTCAGGTTCATGTCAGCTTTCTGTTTTAACAGAGAGACTGTTGCGTTGTTTTTTCTGCTGCTGTTTTAAATATGACAAATCATCCTCCCTGTTTATATATCTCTCTGTCTATCGTTTGGGTTTAGGGTGAATTTCACATGTGAAATTTCTCCATGTAGCATCTGATATGTTCTCAGCATGCTGGGGAAGGGTGGGGGGGATCCTTTTTAGATTAATGGTCAGTGTCTCATACACACAAATTTGTGTTAGGATGCTACAGAGAAGGTGCGAATTACTGACAAGATCTGGAATAATTCCTAATGCTGTAGAAGGGTTCATTTTCTCCTCCACATGATGGATGAGGCATAAGAAGTGCTTTTCTGAGATCATTAATGCGCATCATTCTCTTAAGTGTTATTAAAGTCCGTCTGTCTGAAGCTGCAGGAACAATATCTTTCCCCTCATTTCGCCTGCTGGTTTTTTTTTTAAAAAAAGAATAAATCACCCTCTACCTATAGATGCTGCCTTTTTGTAAATTCATTGTCAAAGGGTTATTTATTTCATAACGGTGCACACTTTCCAGAGCTACATTTCCCCTACCTTCTTTTTAAAATATTTGATTGCTGCTTGTGAGTCCACATGTAATTTCAAGAGTACATGATTCCTAACCTTTACAATTGCAACACCAGCCCCTGAAAAGCAAGCTTGTTAGGCTCTTTCCTTGAAGGTATTGTTCTAAGAGAGCACTCTCGTTCTGCTCTATATCTGGGCAAAGCAGCCCTCCTCTTAATTTTGGTTTGAATGTGGTGTGCGAGGCATAGAAGAAGAAAACGGCAGCCCGCTGGCAGGGACAGTTGTGCTGATAGTAACCCCACCACACTTTAAACGTGTTTGCTGCCCCTCCAGAGAAAGTATTGGCATGTTTCTGAGCTGTGGTCCAGCTGAGGGCAAGGCAAGGAAGTCACAGACAGGTAGAGGCCAGGTGCCACCATCCAGTCTCGTATTTGGAAAGAGAAATCATTATTCTTTTTGAAATATCTTCTTTCAGCCATTTTATCTCCACATATTAAAAAAACTTTGGCCCTTTACTTTGGGGGGGGGGGGGGAATGCAAACTGAGCCATGGTGTAAGTGGGGGCAGTGTGGTGGTGGTGGTATCAGTAAGGCCAGCAGGGAAGAGGAGGGGTGTATGCCAGGTACTGATTGCAGATGGATCATATTAAATCAAAAGCAATTTTAGCCAAACAGGAGAATTCACTTTAAAGCTTTTTTAACCTTCCTTAAGAGCCAATTTTCCCCCCTCAAAGCCCTGAGATAATAAAATACAATATAATTTATGGAGCGCTTTCCGTGGGTCTACATTCCTAACTCTCTCCCTCTTTTTCTTTTACTGTAAGATAAAACATACCCAACCACTGGGATGGCAATCAAGACAAAACAAAATGCAGCTGATCATAAAGTCGTTTCAAAATGCCACACTCCTTTTGAAAGAGGCTTACCTGGAAAGGGTCCCCGATACACTTTTAATAGAATTTTAAAAAGTTCGAAACACAGCTGGGCAAAAGCCACAGCTGGGCTCTTGAACATTTAATTTGAGATTTGAATAATTCTCCAGATTGAGCTAGAATCATGAACGCCATATAAAAAGACCACTCCCCACCCCCATTCCTAAATTACATTATTCCACAGATGTGCAAATACTTCAGAGGGAAAAATTACATTGATCAGATTTTAATACCCCCCATGTCACCCTTCAGTCAAAGGAGGGAAAAGCTTCCCCCCCCCCAGCCCTTTTCGTCTTCAGAAAGGTGCTAGATTATAAACATCTGAAGGAAATGAAAGGGGGGGTGGCCAGTCCGCCACCAAATTCTTTCCAGATTTTCATTCCTTTCGCCAGAAGCCTTCTGTTCTCAGAGATGAGGGAGGGTTGGGGGGGGATGAGACTGTTTCTTATTTAAGACTGAAAATCAAATACATTGATTATAGAGGTTACTAATTTTGATTTGGCTAATTTTGAGGGCCTTGGACCTGCACCCACAAGGGCCAGGGGGGCTTTCTGGGAATAGGAGCGACCCCCTTTCTTTGGGTCTGTATTTTCCTGAGAGTTTGGGATCCCTGGCATGCACAACCAGAGTCATGAGTTCAGAGCAAACACGTGTCTTCAAACTGCTTGGCAAAAAAGAAGGTTTGGCGGCCAATTTTTAATTCTTTACAGGAGACAATGAGGAGCAGATAAGCCATGTGTATCAAAGCAGAAGCTTTGCCTCAGTTTTCATTTGTGAACATGCAGCCACAAGCTGCAGCCTGCATGTGGATGTGAGAGGAGAAGTGGTGTTAAAGGGCCTTATCTTGGCTTGAGTGAAAGCGCCTCGTAGGCCCAGGCTGCTCACAAAGCCTCCATAAGTCCAGGAGGGAATGGCCAGTCCAGGTTACGGCAGGAAGTTATTCTAATTGATTGATTGATTGATTAATATACCTCCCTATACCCGGAGGTATCATGGCGCTTCACAGAACGAAATCAAAATATAAAACCACAATAGATATAATCAAAATAAAAACAACAACAACCCCCCCCCCAAAAAAAAGTGTTCTGCTGTGATCATGGAATGATGTTTGCTTTGAGCTAAACAACAGGTGCTTTTGTATAATAACAGAGTAGTTTTGAATGAGATTTTTGCAGTGGCGTTGCTTGGTCCATATGGCTGGTGGTGCCTCCTTGAACTGAGGAATTAGCCCGTGCATTTTAACACTGTTGTACATTGCCTCAAGACTTGACGTAGGAAGATAAACAATCAATAAGATTGGTCACCCACTTGAGTTGCATCAGTTTTGCAAAGATGGCCTCTCCTGTTGAACTGAAGTGTGGCCCCAAGGCCTCTCCCGCCCAACCTCCATTCGCTGCTTGCCCAAGTTGTTGTTGTTGTTTAAAAAAGAAGGCAAAATCAAGCCTGGCACCGTGGTTCCTTGCCTTTTGCTGTTCTGAAAAACTGAAAAGCCCCAGTAAAGAGGCGAAAGCAAAAGAATGCAGAGCCGATCACAGCGCTATGGAAACTGCTCCACAAAAATGTGGAACGAAAGCTTCGCCGGAGTGTGGTTCCTGTATTGTAACAGCTGTGACAGCCTGGTACCGTTTAACACTTGTTCAATTATAAGAAGGAGGGGGAAATTCAAAAGGAAGCTTGATTTATAGAAGGCACATAATAATCTTTCAAATGTATAATGTAACTGTCCCTGCTGCAAAAAAAAAAAAAAAAAAAGAAGAAAAAAAAAAAGAAAAGAAAAGGAAAGGAAAAGGAAAAAAGAGAACCCACCCCCTCTCTTCCACAGTCTTGCCCCCCAACAGTGCATGGTCTGTTTGACAGTCTGGGGAAATTCCTCTCCCATCCAGCTCCCCCGCCTTCTGGCTTGAAATAATGTTTCCTAGGGCTTGTGCTAATAGTTATTTGCAAAAGTATTTTGGGCCTAGAAAGGATTCTTGCTGAAACACATTGCTGTTTATGTTTTTGAGCACACTATTATTATTATTATTATTATTATTATTATTATTATTATTATTATTATACTTTCTCTATAAATTATTATATTGCTATTGCATTTAATGTGATTATTTTAAAAAGTGAGCGTGGCATGAGGTCACCAGCTCTGGCCTTTTCTGCTGAGGTGTGTTGGATCCTTTGTGTGGTGGTCAGCTAACAATTTGCAGAGTTGTACCACAGCAGCATTTGCTGCAGGAAAAAGAGTCACTGAGTGAACACAGTAAATATATCATTTTGTTCCAGTGGTAATTCTTCTCCTGTTTAAGTTTATTGCATCAGCTGTGTCAGAATATTTAGGGTTAAGATTCCCCTAAGACTTGTACTTAAATATTTACTATTGTTTGCTACTATATTTGTGGTATAAAAACTGTGAAAATATGTATCGTATCCTTTGATTCAGGCAAACTGTTTAGTCTAGAGATAAAGCCAGCCCCATGCTTTTCCTGTGGCTGTGTGTTTGCCTTTCTTTCTTTCTTTCTTTCTTTCTTTCTTTCTTTCTTTCTTTCTTTCTTTCTTTCTCTCTCTCTCTCTCTCTCTCTCTCTCTCAAAAATTGGGACTCCATTATGCTTGCCCTCTTGCATATCCCATCTTTCTCTTTGATCTTCAGCAAAAATAGTCATATAGTAAATGTTTGCATAAGGAGGCACACTTTGTGAGCAAAGGTCACTGGCTGCCGTTGACAAGAGGCAGGCAGTATTTCAGGGCCCCCCCCCCTTAATATTATCAGACCTGCATAGCATAAAAATCACTGTGTGGCTGAATGAACAGAAACTTTCTGACTGCACTCCATGCAAATTAGACATGAAAATAAATAAATGGCTGTAGGGGAAGTCAAATCAATTTATCTCATGCCGATGGACTTCTGATACTAGGAATCCCCTTAGCCCCTCACATGCTGGGGCAGTGCCCAGATGCCTGTAGGAGCTCTGCATTTAACCCCCCCCCCCCAGGACCATCTATCTCCATGGAATCATCTGGACCCCCCCCCCCTCCGAGCTCCTTTGCCCCCCACCCCATGTGGGGACCGTTTCCCTCCCTGAAGGAGACAATGATAGGGTCCTTTTTCCTTTGTGTCCGAGGCCTCCTCATACACACTTGGCTTGTCAATCAACTGAATTACAAACATAGTAAATAAGAGTGGCAAATGAACTCACCTCCCACCCACCCCCTTGCACCAGTCTGAGCCGAGGTGTAAATAATTCAAACTCCCCCACCCAGAATCTCGCATGGCTTGACAAACTCAGCTTGGACTTGACTGAAACCGGGAGACTGCCGAGACTGCGAAGGCGGTTAAAAATAAATAAATCTCTGACCGCAAACAGAGAAGCCTTCGAGAGAAAACCTGTTTGCTATAAGCCATGCGCAAAGGAGGGCCGCAGAAGAGCATGGTGGTTTTCTCTTTCTTCTGATTCAACCCCCCCCCCCCCAAAAAAAACCATGCATACTTCTATGCTCCTACCCTCACCCCCCCAAAATGTACAAGAAAGTTCTGGTGGTGTGCAGGGCGGGGTGGGGGGGGGAGAGACTTTTTCAGGGCTTCCCAACAAAAACAGAATTGTTTCTTCGTGTATATTATTACGACCAAGTGGATGGTTTCCAGCTCCCTTGTCTGTTGTGCAGATAAACCGTTTCCTTATAATTCCTTCTTCCTCCTTTGCAATATCAGCCAACCGCCCAAGTAGCGGTCCATTGAAATCCTACTGAAGCCTGTTTATTGCTAGATATACCCCGATTAGGGGAGAAGGGGGGGTCCCCAGCAGCTCCCTTTAAAGGATGCAAAAGGTGCCAGAGTTGCCCATCCTGTGTTGCATGATGGAAGGAGACACGGACATGCCATGAGGGTAAACTGAGCCAGGTGGGGTGAGATGACCATGTTGTCCTTCAGACCAGGGATGTAGCCTTAGATTAGGCGAAGGATTTCGCAGCAGCTGATGAATTAGCTGGCTGGTTAAATTTCAAATGTTAAATCTCAGTAAAAGTGAATTTTTGGTCATGTATCATTTAATAAACAAAAGCAAGCAGTCATCGTTGGAAAGGAAGGCTGTTTTTATCCCACATACGTTCAAACACCAGAGCCAAGGTGGATCCAGCAGTATAATGCAGTAAGCCCTTTGGGTTGGTCAAAATACTTCCCACACATCTTGTTCTAATCTTCCCAGCAACCTTGCAAGGTAGGTCTCACTCTCAGGAAGGGGTGGAAATTCGATTCAGTTTGCATTTAAAGATGAACTCGCACTCTCTGAAACACATAGTGAAATACAACTATCTTTTGAAATTTGCACTTTCTAGATTTTTTTTCAGTTCAGTTCTCTGGCCAAGAAAATGTGTACATTTTGATAAAGTGTTTATTATAATGTTTGTGGAATGAAAATAACAAAAAATATATTGGGGAAAATTGCTTTGCAAAAATGTGTGAATTAGGCAAAATTGCATACAAACACATGTATATTGGTAGAAATTCATTCTAAAATGCTGATTGATTTTCAGGGGAGTCTTTTTTTTTTTTTTAATCTGCAAATGGATGTGGAAATGTGAAGAACTGAATTTAAGACTGGAAAAATGAGAAACAAAAATAAACTGAAATGGACACATTTGCCCATTTTTTTTTTTACTCTCCTAGCCAGGAGTTGCAGGCCGTAGGGGCCCTGTTCAATGTGGCTGCTCCTGCAAGGCACAAGCAGCGGCCGTGGGGGAAAGCGTGAACCTTGCGGCGTCAGGGGCCTTGCACTGCTGGCAGGCTGATCACTTGCGTCGGGGTGTGTGTGTGTGTGTCAGTAGTACAGCAGAGTCGTAGGCCAGAAATAAATAAATCATCTACAGGGTCTGTGCCATTCTCCAGCCGAAAAGCTTCTCTCTTTTTCCCAGCAGCAGAAGATGGCTTTTCTACTTCCTAAGGGTGCTGCTGGCAGGCAGGACACTGCAAGGAAAGAAAGCAGGCCGACAGTCCAGAGACATCCTCCTTTGCTGGCTCCCCATTGTTCTTTTGTTTTCTGTTCCTTTTGTCATCTCATTGTTTTATTCTCTTGCTCACTTTCCCTTCTCCTTACTCTTGGAATTCTCCCTCACTGTTTTATGTTCCCCACCTGACATTTCTTCCTCATCTTCCTTCCCCAATATCTCTCCACTTGATTTTTTTTATGACTTCCAAAGAAAACAATATATATATATATATATATATATTATAGAGAGAGAGAGAGAGAGGAAAGTGACATTGAAGATTCCTTTGTTCCTCCCCACCATCCCTGACACTTCTTACTTTTGTCATGTGTCAGTTCTTTGTTTGTGAGCCTATGAGCAAGGACATATTTTTAAAGGGGGAGGGGGCTTAAAAATAAAATTAGAGCCCTACAAGTAAATAAATAACTAGGTAATA
Source organism: Podarcis muralis (assembly GCF_964188315.1). Classification (NCBI taxonomy): domain Eukaryota; kingdom Metazoa; phylum Chordata; class Lepidosauria; order Squamata; family Lacertidae; genus Podarcis; species Podarcis muralis. Next base: position 44,551,196 of record NC_135661.1, on the reverse strand, counting down.
AGTGCCTAGATACGACCCATCAGGAACGCAACAAAATAAGTGGCAGTTGTGCAAGAAGAGCCAGCCTGGGCCACCCCTACATTTATAGCAGGTGGGGAATATTCTTGGTGGATTGGGCCCAATAACAGCAGCCAAAGAGCAACAAATAACCATTTGTTTTCCCCTACAGATGTGTTGTCTCCAGCTCCCCACGAAGTTGGCGGCCACCTCTTTGTTGTGTTTTGTTTCCATTCTAGTGATTATTTCCTTGCAATATTCATCCAGCCTTTTGTGGACAGGAGCAGCCCTGTAAATGGCAGTGAGAGAGAAATAATATGTGTGCCATTTCATGACGGGGCCAATCTGCCTTTGAGGACTCTGGCCAGCTAGGAGCATCCCCTGGAGAGTATCCTCCATACACCATAACAAGAAACTCTGGCTGGCACCAAAGGGGCAGCATTTGAGAAATGAAATATGTAGAAAAGAATAAATGGAGGGCAAAGGTGGGCACAGAGGTGGGTCTGCCAGTGCCGAAGTCTAGAGGACTTTCCGGGTGCAAGCAAACCACCTCCAAAGGCCGCCCTTTTCGGGCAGCCTGTCAGACATTTCCAACCTTGCCATCATTTCAGGAGATTTAACTAGTCAGCCATTTCTGTGGTTTCCTTGGAATGTTATCATTCATGCTGATCATGTTTTATAGTTTCAGATGTATTTTAGAGTTGCAGTTGTTAGCTGTATAGCGCCTGCTGGAATATAAGTGGGGTAACGTTTATATTAAACAAACGGAAATGATTCTGCAAGGCAGATATCCGGTTCTGCCCTTCTCAGAGTAAATGTTTCCTACCCACCCCAAAATCTGGCGTCATCGTTTTCTTACCCAGCACACAACTGCTTTCAAGCGGTCTTTAGGGCTGTGCTGACAGGGGCTGATAGGAGCTATTGTCCAAACCACCTTCAGGGCACCTAGGTTGCTAATGGGAGGGGTGGGCTGTCTACCTGTTGCCTGGATTGGCCTGTTCAGAGGAGACCTTTCAGGAAATCCCTTGTTCCAACCAGGATAGTGGAACGTTGGACCTGGACTTAATAGGGGCCATACAGTTCTTTCCCCAAAAATGGAGGGTGGGAAGGTGGCAAACTGTGGGCCCTTTGCTGAGTTTGAGGACAAACACGAGGGCCACGTGTGACTCCCCTGCCTCCTTCCTGGCTGCACCGTCTCTTTGGCATGAGGCCGGCACGGATGGCAGAGACGTCATGAAGTTGCTCCCACGATGTTGGCGCTGCCTGCTGATTGTGTGCCACCCCCACTTCTCCCTACTTGAGATCTGAAGATGAGTGCTTGGAGGAAGGGGGGCAGCCACAAGCCGAAGACTGAGGAGGGCAGCCGCCCACGTGATTATTTTCCTTTGAGTTGTTCTCTTGGAGCTCAACATGCTTGGAAGGAGCTGAAAAGGGAATCTTTAGCTGAGAATTAAGAAGGAAAACACGAGGGGGGGTGTTGATGTCAGGAGCAGAACAGGATGCTTTACAAAGGGAAGTGATGCATACTCCAGTGACTTCTCTTTTACTTCACGTTTGGTGAAGGAGATTGCTAGGCTGGGCATGTCTCCAGCTAATTTTCCAGCCTTTTTGAAATGCCAAGAGCGCCTTCCCAGGGCGACTTACCTCTGCTTTCCCAGTAGATGGCATTGCTGTCTGTTCAGTAAGACCTGGCTCCTATTTTGCCTTCTGCTAGGGCTTATTTTCATTAAATGCTGGCTGTGTGTGTGTGTGTGTGTGTGTGTGTGTACACACAGCAACATGTGTGTGTGTTTTCCTTGTTACCTGTAACTGCAAGTAGTAAAAGCTACTTTTAATATCTATGTTTCATATGACACCTATGTGTCATAGGAGGGAACATGCAAAGGGGTGTTTTTTGTTTTGCTTTAAAAAAAAATAAATCAGGATTTGTCCACATGAGAGATGGTCTTTCCAGTCTCTTCTGTTCTGGACAGTGCTTCATGGAGTCTCTCCAGAACATGTTTCTTCCAATATGCTGTTGGGTGAACAACTCACTCACCTTAATTCTGGAGCTTAATTTATTATATTTCAGTTTCTAAGGAGACTTTTTTTAAGAGCAAAGGTCAGGCAGGGGATCCAGCCAGTGACAGACTGACTCCTGAAGTGGAATCCATTTTGAAGTGCAAATTATTTGGAGGAAGGCAGCAGGAAAGTCAGTGGGGTCAAGGTCAAATTCAGGCCTCTACCAGTTGTTTCCCCCAGTTATCCTCCCCCCCCATACACTTTCTTGTTTCCCCTCCTCGGCTTGCAAATACCTGCTAGAGCTGTAAATAGAGGGGAAGTAACGCAAGAGCTGATGTTCTGGGGTAGCTTGGCTGATGCCAGATCTCTTGTGAGTTTAAACACCCACCTCCAGATGGGCTCCCCTGGGAAGGAGCAAAAAACAAATACACACCCCACAATCATGAAATACAGAAACAGAAATGCTGGCCTGGCTCTCGCCATCCTGCCTGCTTGCTGCTGCCGCAACTGACTCCCCCCGCTCTTCCTCCCCCCACGTTCCTCCAGGCTTATGTGTCCCCCCCCCCTTCAATGACTGAACCTGCAGTTGATCCTTTTCAAAAACGGAGGTTAGCATAGAGGGTTGGAACAGGAAACATCTGCCAAAGGGGAGAGATGGCACCTTTGCACAAACAGGCCAAATGCTTCCCTTGATCTTCTCCGCTGTGTTTTCACCTGCATTTTCAACACTGCTATGTGTGTTTAATGTTAGTTTTGCAGCCTCTCTAAAACATGCATTTAGCTGCTGTTAATTGAGGACAGCATAAATTGGTTTCTCCAGCTTTCCGCTGAAACAAGATAGCATCCCCATATCAGGATTAAGTTTTTCCCCCTCTGTATCAAATGGCTTAAAAATACTGAACTCAATTCCTTTTGAATTAACTGAGCCTTATTTTATCCCCCCACCCTCCAATATCACCTATCACCATAGTAACCACTAGCTGTCAGTTCAGTTTCTGACATTTTTCTCATTTGCTAAGATTTCAGAATTGCCATCCTCGCTGCCAACATGTCATGAACAAGGGGAAAAAAATTGCATGAAAAATCTAATGGGTGTCTGGTCTGATTGTCCTCACTTGTGGCAGGAAAGACAAAAACTGATGAATTGTGAAATGTATTCAGAAGGATTCAAGAAAAGCAAGAAGGCGCTCGGATCCCCCTCCCCCCTCCCCTCTGGCAACACCTCCTCGTTTTCATCTTGTTTTGCTTGATGCGCCTTACATGTTTGCCCTGACACTGGGGGTAGGTGGGTGGGTGTCAAAATTTAAGAGGAGCAGCCTTCACCGTCACCCTGCTGCTGGCTCCCCCCCCCTTTTAAAAAAAGTCATCATTAGAAAATAAAGTTAGCCTGGTTTGTTATTTAGCAGCAGCCATTCCCACTCTATTGGTGCCCGACAAAATTTGCTTCGGTCACTGCTTACAGACAATTCTGTTGATTTTCTCAGTTTTTTTTAAAAAAGCTCTGTATTTGTATTCATCCGACAGAGGGGAACCCCCACCCTCAAGCAGGAAAAAAAAGGAAATATGAAAGACGGATGACCTAGAAAGGGGCAAAAAGTCCCCCTCTCTTTTTAAAAGAGGACATTGATGAGCACTACATTCCTTTTTTAAATTCCCTCGTGTATTGTCTTTAACAGCCTGCTAAAGAGAAATCACACTTAAACCAATTTTTAAAAAGTCTCTCTTCCCACACACACAGAGAATGGTTCTTTAAAACCATTCTTTAAATGGTTCTTTAAAATAAAAGGGAAAGCAACTATTGTTGTGTGGTGTTTCTGTTTTTATTTTTTGTATGTACATTATTTCGATAAAATAATGAAGACTTTTCTTCCACCATCGAAATCAACACATTTGATACGGAGGAGGGATGAGGGAATCCACGTGTCCATTTTCATGCGTGGGCAGCACTTGAGACACTACCTGTGCCTGATGCCAGACGCCTTCCCACACCGGCGCTTCATCCACCGTGGTGTTCGGAAATGCATCCATGTCTCCAACAACTTGTTTGGGGGACAAGCGCAATCTTATCACAGCCTCTGTGTGTTTCCCTGGCTGTCTACAAATTCTGGCTCAGCGGCAGGAACTCATTTCAGAAACATAAAACTGGCTTGATAAGCAGCTGCTGCTCAGCTTGGCTCCTTGAGGAGTCTTGGGGTTGTGATCGCCTCTGCCGAATGCCACCAAATTGTTTCTCTTTCGCATTCCAGATGCTGCTTCTGAAGCTTCAACTGTTGAAAAACATGCAAGCGGATAAAGGGGGGGGGAGACTCTGAGAAATATAGAACATTATAACAGTTTGCGGGTGCGGTGTGGGAGAGATAAAACAATTTCTTATCGTTGCACATAATACACATGTATTCCATGTTTCCAGGTGTCGAGTAAAAGAGCAGGGGCCTGGAGACAATTCTATGAATATACAAATGTAAACATCACAAAATAAAATCCACATTGGTGTTTTTGGTAACGTGAGATTGGGGTTCCAATTCGGCCACATGCTCTGATTTGCGTTGCGTTTTATTTTTCAGTGTTGACCCTGTGGCTTCTTAGTATTCTCTGAAACGGCTGAGTGCCTGCGGGGAGCCTCTCTTTGCAGCTGCCCACACCTGCATTTGTCGGATTTTGTGCCTATGTGCTTGGGATGCAGGCGGGAGGAGGAATTTGTGAGGTGTAATAATTACTCAGCTTGCCCAAAATTATCAGCGTTTTGGAATGAAAGTCAATAGTTTCTGTACAGTTCCTTGCTTTCCCTGAGACATCAAGCATGATTATTGATTGTAAACTGCATATTTCACTTTTGGTAAAACAGATGCTGTGTTGATTTCAAGGAGCCAAGAACCTGGAAGCCTGTACACATTTCGATAAGCAGCCGCTGTATGTTACGCTACAGCCGCCCCCAAATGCACAGCACAGGCAGAAGCATTTCTAGATGTCCTTCTGGGCTGTAAGATTTCCCCTAATCAGCAAGCCTTGCGAGGTTGGCTGTGGCCACCTCTGCCCTCAAGCCATCGCTCCTCTGTTTAATTGTAAAAATTCCACACACTTTGGGAAATGGGAACGCGTCATTTATATTCCGCTTCTGTCAGGTGTATAAATATTAAAATATATTAGCCCCAAAATGGCTGATTATCCCTCAAGCATTTTGCGATAAATCTCACCTTTTTATGGTGTGGGAGGGGGCTCTCGTGCCTAAATATTTTATGATGTTTGGAAATATTCTTTAAACAACCTGGATTTATTATTAATGGTTTAAACATTTATAACAGCCTTAAAAATTCTGAGGTGCAGCTCACGTTACACTCATCTACCAAGATAAAGTTATTTTTCCATGCAAAATGTATACAGGCGACTGAGATGATAGCCATTTTCTGTGATGTGTGTGTGTGTGTTTGGAAAACATACCGTGTGGCTACCAGGCAGAGATCACTTTCAAATATCGAGGTGTTCTCAACAGCAATGCAGCATTAGACATGAAGTCACACAGAAGCACTGATAGTAAATATGTTAATATCTGCACGCGCGTTTGGGTGTATGCCTGCTTTGTATCAGCCATGCTTACGTTTCCCATTTTGTGTAGGAGCTGCACGGAGCCAGAGGCAGATGGGCCTTTTGGTGCAGATAGGAAAATAGCCTTGGTAGTTGACACCTTGCAATTTTACTGAATCTACCTTTAAATAATAATAAAAAGCCCACATTTTTTTCCTGTTAGGTTCCAGGGGTGGGGCGCTGGAGCTGGAGCAGACACATGTGTACACAATTTGTATCTCATATAGTATTCGGGACAAAGTTATGAATACGTAATGCAGGCAATGGATAGAAAAGAGGGTGATACATATTTATTGACCCCCAACGTAAGTGTGTGTTTAATGAGCAAAGGGCCATCAGGCTGTGCAAAGGGAGGCAGTGTCAGGGCAGGGTCTGGTAAATCCACTCAAATAAAATAAAATAAAAATAAAAAAAAGCCTCACCTCGCCTTGACAAGCTGACTTGGGGTTTGTGACACAGTCAGTTCATTTGATTCTCAGAACTCAGCTGGGGGTTAAATTGGAATCCAGACATCAAAGAATTCTTCCAGCAGACCCAAATTTTGCCCATATAATTTTTTTTCTTCCAGTTGTCATAATTTTAGCTAATTTCACAGTGCAATACATATTTATTTATTTTTTGCCTTTGAAGTATTTCCCAAACATATAGCACCGTCATAGGCAAAATATCACAAACTGCCTTTTGCGCATACAGGTCTCTTTTCCTAGGCCTTCCTTGCTGGATGTGTGTGCACCCTGCTCTCTTTGTGTGTGTGCCTGTGTGTCTGTGCTTGTGTGTGTGTGTTTCACACATGTGTCTGATGTTACCTGAGGATTTCAGCCCCTCAGACCACTGCATCAGCTGCATCATCACCATCATCATCTCCTCTCAGGGCCTTTCCTGGCTTTTACTTGCTCTCTCGTTGCCCCACAATTGTGGTGTCATAAACCCCTCCAGACACGTGGAGCGGCGTGTGCAGGGAATGCTCAGGCTGCGGCTTGGCTTCTTATCGAAAGGTCAGGGCTAAGGGAATACATCAGGCTGCTATTGGGGATGGTGGCCGCTTGCCATTTAGCCTCCCCGCCTTTTATCAGATCACTTTTGTAACACAGACCTAATAAAAGAAGGAACTGTTGGCAGTAGCGGGGTGGGGGTGGGGGTGGGATAGAGAGGAGGAACCAAAGCGGGGAGGAAATCTTGTCCTGGTTTTGCTGCCTTTCCCAGCCCTAACACTACACAGCCCTTTCTGGTGTGCTTCTGTTCTTGCCTTTGGCCTTTTCCCTGGTTCTGCCTCCTTCACCTTTCTATCCCTTTAATTGTGCTCTTGTGTAAGAGAACTGAAATTTCATTTTGCTAAAATAATCACTCAGGAAGGCGAAAAGACACCCTCCTCTTTTGTGTTGTCTTGACATTTTTGGCCAGGGCGGGCCGTGGTCTGGGAGGGGATTAGCACAACGCTCTTGGTTGCGAAGCCACCATTAATATTTTCTGCGAGGCTTAGAAGGAGAAAAAAAAGGCGACGTTCGCTGGGCAGAGGAAGTTTCCTTCTGCATATATTTTATTGTGTGGGGTTTTAAGGCGTCTTTGAGGCTGATCAACAGCCTTGTTGTTGCAGAACCATTTGTATGGCTTTGAGGCTGCCCTTTAATTGGAATGCCGCAGCCTGCTGGACACCCAACACAATTTAGCAAGGCCGGCGGGGCTGGGGCTGGGCTAATGTATCGCTGCATTTACATTCTTTATGGAACACCCAGATGGCTTTTTAGCGGGTAAACTGGGGAGATGAAAGAGAGCAAAGCCCAGTGTCCGACGGCCATCACTTTCGAGCGTGCAGGTTGGCGAAAAGGGCAGCTGAGCCGAACTGGCCACATTTCCCGTGGGGTGGGGTGGGGTAGGGAGGGGGGGGGCAGAAGCTTGCTGAGACTCGGTTCCTGGTGGATGAATCATCTTCAGCTGGCTCTGGCGTGTCCTGCTGCCTGCCTGCCAGTTGCAATGCTTTGTGGCATTTCTCTTTTCCACGGGGGGGGGGGGGGCCCTCCCTCCCCCCAGTCCAAGCAAATTGCATCTCATTTTATGCCTGTTGATTCCTTGGGCATGAAGAAAGCTTTTTGAAATTTCAAAGCGTCCACATTCTTTTAGTCTCCAGTTTGAAAAGACGGAGGGAGGAAGGAAGCAGGCAGGGACCTGGCCAGCCAAACGAGGGTGCCTGGCCGGAAACTCAGCATCCTCATGGAGACACAAAAGGCATCTTTGGACCATCCCTAACTGCCTGGCTCCTTTTCGTGGGGGGGGGGGGGAGCGTATGGGTGGAGGAAGCCAAGTCTGAACACTTTGAGCTCATTCAGGTAGCTGGAAATTGCCTCTCGCTTCCAGGCAGTTATTAACGGATCTATTTGAGGAGAGCCGATGTCCCAGCTGTGGTCTTAGCACAAAATGTTTTGCTTATTACTGCCTCATGGCAGGAATTTTGTTGTGCCATTCTCCCCCCAAGTGGAGGGGTGTGTGTGTGTGTGTGTGTGTGTGTGTGTGTGTGTTGGTGGAGGGAGAGTACACCCTAGTCTGGATGGGAAGGAGGGATTGCCACGTGTCTCTTTTGTTGGAAATAAACGTTACCCTTTCCATCTTTATTACTCTGTTGCCAATTTATGTGACTATTAGCCAACCAAGGTGGATGCCGGCTGCAGAAGCACCAAGGTGGGTCTGATGGTCCTTGTGGCTATTTCGGGCAATGTCAGAAGCACTCACACAGACATTCTTCGCCCCCCCATCTCCTTTTTTTTTATTGTCCTCCCAGGGAGCAGAATTTGAACTTAATATTCCATGAAATAAGCCATTGTAATCACGTTGGGTTAATAGAAGAAGTAAAATTGCCTCTCCTCTCACAAGACATTAGAGCCAGACTGCGTTATTAAAGTTTTCTTGCGGACAGGCGCTTTAAAATATAGCCTCAGTGGCTGACACAAGTCTTTTCAGCGGGGATGACAGCTTTTCAGATCTTAATAGGCTGTTCCTTTCTGGCCTGTGCGTTTTCCACATTTCTCCTTTCGGAGCCAGGCTGTGACTTGATGGCTAAAATCTGACATGTAGAAGGTGCTGTGTCTGCCGCAGCAGAAGGAAAGTAAAAAAACAAAACAAAAACCCATATTCGTCCTTAGAAAACGGGATGCCTGCAAATTGGCACCAATCAGCAAACAATTAAAACTTAAGAAAAGGGTTCCTTTAAAATCACCACCTTTGACTGATTTGACCCAAATGCCCCTTTTATCCTATTTATTTATTTATTTATTGACACAATCCTTCTCTCCAGAGATATGGGTGGGTGCTTGCAATCTGAATGGCTTGTCTTTTTGGACAAGAACTGGCCAAATTTGTTGGTAATGTTTTGCTCCATTGAATTTTATACTAGACTAAACGGAAACGGCAGGTGACAGATTACAGAGCAGCCTCTTTTCTCGAATGCTGTTTTAATTTCAGTTCACTGTTGGGTTTTGGGAGGCAGCAGCGAAGGAGAGAGAAAGGGAGGCTCCCGGACACACTTGGCTTTAGTTTGTGGGGTGTAATCATGTCCAGTAGAGACAGAGTGACTCTCCACTGGCAAAGAATCCTGGGAACTGTAGTTTGTCAAGGGTGCTGGGAATTGTAGCTTTCTTGGGTGCAAACTGCAGCATGCGGGATACTTTGGGGGAAGCCATGCGCTTTCAATGTACCGTAGTTTTGCTCCAAGCATGTACCATCCGTAGGAGAGATGCAACATCCTGGAGAGGGCTGGGTGGGCCTGATGAGCTTGAGCTCTCTTCCCAAGGTAAGAAGGATAACACTTGTTCACAGGTGCTACCTGGTGATCAGTTACCTTCTCCTCCAAAAGAGGAGCTCCCCAAAGGCCTCCTTGTACCACTTACGTCAAGGCTTCTTCCCTGTCTGTCTGTCTGCCTGCCTGCCGTGATCATACTGTGTGCATGTTGCCCCCATCAGAGCTCATACTTGTTTCCTTTGTCTCTCTGTGTGTGTCCCTGACATACTCTGTAGCCCACTTGTGCCTGACCTTGGTCCAACTGCTCCAAGTCCCTGCCAGGACCTGCTCTGCCTCATCTCTTAGCTGCTGCCTTAATGGTGCTAGCATTAGTCTACTGAGCCTTCACCACTTCAATCATTCATTTGTAATTTTATTTGTATGCCATTTTTTCAATAAAGAGAATCATGCTCAAAGTGCCATACAACAAAGCAAACAGGAATACATCTCAAAATCAGCCATCACAAGAACAATGGAAAATAACATAAAAAACCAACATAATAGTAAACATACAAATAATAAATAATAATAATAATAATAATTCAGTACTATAAATGCAACAGTATGAGGTTAACATTACACCTCCTGGCAATAGCAAAAATAACAATGGAGCTTGACAGTTTTACTTTGATCCTGAAAACACCTCTCCCAAGATAATGTACTTCCAGTTGCAATTACCTCGGCCCCAGAACCATGGACTTCTATGAAGCAGGGGCGAGGGGTCAAGGGGAGCAGTTCTCTCCCCAGCCCTGCTCCCAGCCAGAGTCAAAACCCCCAGGTTCCCAGCTTTCTTTTCTTTTCTTTTTCATCTGTAGATCCTGAGATATGGTGCCCAATACGCAGGCTACTATTCACATTTGTTTTGTGAGGAACTCACCTCCCACGTCAGTATTTTAGCCCATTTGTTTGGAAAGCAGATCTAGCCAAGGTTAGAGTGAGACTTTTGCTACTAGAAGACTCTAGAGAGGGAACTTCTTGGTATGTTTGCCAAAAAAAATTCCGCTGGTGGAGAAGGCATTGCTGCTGCCGCCCACAGAAAACAATGCAGGGATCGGGGGTTTTAGCGCAGCTGAACTTGGAGGCTAATGTGTGTCAGCTAAAAAACAAAAGGAGGCTGCAGAGGCTCATGATCTTTCTGACAGGTCAGATTTAAGAGAGAACAAGAGATGGTAAATGTTTTAAAAATTATTCTACTAATACCAATGCAGCCAAACTCCATTGTTAGTATACACATATATATTTTTTGAAAATGAAGAAACAAGAAACAGTGCCAAAGCAAATAGTCCCCCCTTCCCTGTCCTAAGCCCATCTCACAATTTTATTTTATTTTTTAACAGATCAAGTCCTATACATAGCTACCCTTTTCTTGAACTATTTTTTTTTTACATAACATGACGTAGTCCACACAAACACCTGAAACATCCAATTCTCTCTTTACCTAAGATGTTAACTGACAGCTTTTTATTTAATTCTTCTTGATAATTAACTTGGCTCTTTAGCATTGCTGACAACTTAATCAAGCTCAGTTGTTCCCAGATCTTTCTGGTGATATCCTGCTTTGTTAGTTCACATGTAATTGGCATAGAACAGCCTTGCAATGGTCAAAACATGTATAATCTGGATCATGTAGGAATACAATATATATATAGAGAGAGAGAGAGAGAGAGAGAGAGAGAGAGAGAGACAGAGAGACATACAAAATATAACAAGCAGCGGTTCTAATGATAACTCAACTTGCAAAGCTTTCCCTTATGATTTTAACAACACAGTTCTAAAACCATTTTTCTTTAATACACCCCCAACACAAATGGGAGAAATTTCCCTTTGGGGCTTCACAAAACCAACACTTTCCATCACCAGTGCTCCTTATCATCTTTGGGTTCCTGGGCAACCGGAGATGCCATTGGGTAGCCATCTGAATACAGTTTTCTTGGTAATTAGTTGAGAGAGAAAAGGAGGATCCTTCTTTTGGAATATTTATTCAGAGGTCTTTATTTTCAAAGAGGTATGGATAAAAGAGGATCATCCAGTTTTGATGATGTTTGTTTTCCCCACTCAGCCATGAAACTTCCTGGGTAACTTTGGGCCAGTCTCGGTATTTTAGCTTAATCTAGATGGGGAGGTGGGTAGGCTTAGTCTCCCTTTAAAAAGCTGAACAACTCTTGGGGTGTCCTTGCGATGAAATAAGGTGGTAATAAAATTGTTGTTGTTGTTGTTGTTGTTGTTACAATTGATTGATTTAGACATCTAAACCACCCTCTCAAGGTAATTTACACATAAAACAATTAAAAACACAAAACAGCAGATAATTAAAACAAAACTGAAAGCCTAACAAATGGACATGCATGGTAAAGACCCATTTATCCAGCTGGTAAATCCTGTCAGAACAAAAAATATTTATTTATTATTATTATTATTATTATTAATTACATTTGTATACTATTTTTCATCTGAAGCTCTCAAGGAAGCTCACAGCATAAAATACATAATAAAACCACAAAGTACATAATAAAAACAAGGAAAAAACCAAACAACAACCCCCTCCCCCAAAAATGTATTCCAGCTGTTTTCAGTAGGAATGCTATTCTATAGAAGAGGGACAGCTACACTAAAGCAACTGTGACGATGAAGATCAAAATATTCCTGTACTACTATGGGGGAAAGTTCCATGAGGTTTGCAATAACAAAAAAAGAATTAAAACCAGTGTTATGGTAACATAGAAAAGGCAAAGAAAACAATAATGAAAGCAACAAGGAAACAAAACTGAACCTCACTTTTCTACCCCAGAATTTAATTGTGCAACATCAGCTGATATTAATAGCGGTATGTCTCCCCTTCGAATTCACCAGAGGGGACCTGCTTGCAATCCTGCAGCGTTATATCCTTGAAGTGACGCTGAATTGGAAGCATGATCCATAGAAATAGGTGTGTGTCTTGCAGAGAAGGGGAAGGCCTCATTGCTCTCTGTAGAGATGACATTTTTTGGAGTGTTTCTAAGAAGTGTCTTCTGTTCTTCAGCATCTCCCTCCTGAATATTGCTAATCTTGCAGTATGGGAAACTGAAGAGGTCAGACATGTTTCCAAGTCCAGTTTCATTCTCTGATAATCTGATCCTTCTCCCAACCAGGGGAGCATCAAGTGGTAGCTTCGCCCCTTCATGTGTGAAGATGCTCACATGGGGGCTAACGAGTCTCATCCATGGCCACAGGAACATGGGAAGCTGCCTTAAACCAAGTCAGTCCCATTGGGAAGTCAGGATAGCCTACACTGGTTGGCAGCAGCTGCTCTCCAGGGTCTAGGGCAGGCAGAGGTCGTTCCCTGTCGCACTTGGAGATGTTGCTTGGGATTGAATCTGGGTGCTCTGCCACGTCATGACAGGCTCTTCCTTAAGGTCAAACACAGCTTGTGAGGAGGACACTTTGGAGGCGACGGAGAAGACTGTGGTAACCAACACTTAGCCAGACACTCAGCAGTTGTGCAAGTGGAAGAAATGAGAAGAGTGGTTAGCGATGAATTCCTTCATTCTTTGAACAAGGAATGCCAGGTTGCTACTGACCTGGGACCCTTTCCATCCAGCTCCAACTCTCAGATGAATGGAGACAGGTTGCGGCAACCATCTGGTGAGAACAAATGCTTGTGCGCAGAGGCCCTCTTTTCTTCTACATGTGCCACTGCTTTGAAAACAGGTGTGGAGGCTATGCACTAGTGGAATTAGCAGCACAGCTGACTGACATTTCTTGCCCAAGTGGCGTCTGTGGGAGGAGAGAGGGATGCAGGGTTCACCAGCGGCGGCTGCTGCCTTTGAGATGAAGTAAACATAAAGCAGGCCAGAGCTCTGTTTGGGATCTCCATTCTTCCCTTTCCCTCTTCTTCTGTTTTGGTGCTAAAGTATAAGTGAGACCTCCTTACAAAGCCCCATAATGGGACTGTGAGAATTGCTAGACTAAATGAGTGGTGCCTGCTGAGTATTAGAAACATATGTTGGGAGGCCAGAGTAATTTTCCTCACAGACAAGGAATCTCAAGATGAGCTTGAACAAACATTCTGAGCCTTGCTTAAAAATAGCAATAAGGCAGATATGCAGAAGAGCGTTTTCTAAAGTTGGCAGCATTAAATGCATATTCAGAATGCCCAGAAACTGGATCTACTTCCTGGGATGTTTTATCAAAGCACAATATGTAAAAAGTAGGGGCAGGGATATGTAAATTGTTTGTGACCAATTTCAGGGACTTGACAGTTTCTCAGCAGTTGGACTTTTAGAAGGGGATAGCTACTGTGTTTTGAGTCCTGAGGTTTGACTGGAGGCGAAGAGGTAAAGGTAAAGGTACCCCTGCCCGTACGGGCCAGTCTTGACAGACTCTAGGGTTGTGCGCTCATCTCACTCTAGAGGCCGGGAGCCAGCGCTGTCCAAAGACACTTCCGGGTCATGTGGCCAGCGTGACGAAGCTGCTCTGGCGAGCCAGCGCAGCACACGGAAACGCCATTTACCTTCCCACTAGTAAGTGGTCCCTATTTATCTACTTGCACCCGGGGGTGCTTTCGAACTGCTAGGTTGGCAGGCGCTGGGACCGAACAACGGGAGCGCACCCCGCCGCGGGGATTTGAACCGCCGACCATGCGATCGGCAAGTCCTAGTCGCTGAGGTTTTACCCACAGCGCCACCCGCGTCCCTTTAGGAGGCGAAGAGGAAGGACTGTTTATTCCCCTTACTTTGCAGCAACCTGTGTTGCATCTTCAGAGGCAAGTGCAATGTTCCACAACTTCTGTTATCAGCTCCCATTTTGCTTTCAATTTTTTACATTAGCTATCATTGCTGGCACTTTGACTATGGGCTAAAGAAGAAGCTCCTCAAATGAAAATATCATTCTTTTCCCTCACCAAGCCTGCACTGAAATCACGTGAATGTTTTGCAATTTTGTATATTAATAAAATCTGAAACTCTTAAATCCCACATGAGTGAAGCTATGGCATTAGTTCTTTAACTATGTGCCTTCAAACATGACAATCTGGCCTTTTCACATGGAGTCGCACAATGTGCTGTGAATTATTTTATGACAGCCAAATAATCCCACGCAGGTGACTAAAGTGCATTGAGACACTGTTCCAAAGGTTGTAATAATGGCTTCTTTTCAGAATGGAAACATGGCACTAATAGAGCCTTCGACAACCAGATACCCTCCAGCTGGTTTGGTCTACAATTCCCATCAGCCCCAGCATCATATGGCCGGGCTGGCTAGGGCTGATGGGAATTGTAGTCTATAACAGCTGGAAGGCAGCAAACTGGTGAAGGCTGACCTCGTGCAAAAAAATGTGGCTAGAATCCTCAGGAATTCACCACAGGCTGTCTCAGATCCACAGCATCAAAGGGTGGCAAGAAAGTTATTATTGAAATAGCCTGCTAAAAGCTGCTTTTGTCGTGGAATTAGATTCTTTCTTTCTTTTTCATTTTTTAGCCGTGTTAGATTTATGAGAGGCAACTCCTGAATCTGCATCTCTTTTGCTGATATTGTGTGGAAGCCAACCCTGGTAATAGAGAGCTCAAGGGGACTCCGGACAGTGTTGCTTTGCCGGTCCATTCCTGAACATATTTCATTTCTGTATTATTGTATGAAAACTTAAGTTTTAATACCGTACCATAGGACACTAAGGACCCTATTCAGAGACTGTTTGTGTCCCGTGGAAGGGGCTTTTAATGTACTGTAAGTCTGATTTGAAAAACCAGCCCTCCATATGACTCTCTGGCAAACGGGAACTCAGGAAATCGGGCCGTTACTGAGATGGTCTTGGCATTCGTGCCGGCTCTTTGACGTGCCTGCCGCAAGCCCGATAGGGGCTTCATTGTGCCACTTCCACAAAGAAAGGGAACGTCGCCTCTTTTCTTCTCTGTCAGTGGCTGACATAAGAAGGTTTTCAGAACAAAGGGCAGAGTTGTGCCAAGGAGCAGTCCAAGAGGATTAGCACTTCCGAACAGCGGAAGGCCTCCCTCGCCTACCTGCCTCGTTCCTGCTCTTCACTGCATTTTTGGGTTTGGGCTTATGGCAATTTCAAGTGAATGATGCATTCATTCTCCGCACAAATCTTATTTCTAAACTCTAATTTAATAGCATTAAACCCTAAGCTGCCTTGGTTTTAAGAGATAAAACTCCAAAGTTGATAACTGCATTTAGGAATAGTTCAGGTATTGAGTTTCTAATTTGCTTCCTGAGCATGGAAATCCCTCAGATAGTCAATATTGACGACCTTTAATTGGTAGCCGGAGCCTCCCGCTGAGCAAATGTTTTTCTCTTCAGCAGAAGGAAGAGGTTCCAGGTGGCTGGCAAGGCATCCTTGGCTGCAGCTACTCAGGACCACACTCCTCCAGGCAGGTCAGGCTTTGAGCAGGGCATCCTCTATCTGCTGCTGCTGTTGATCTTTGCTCTTGCTTCCAGGCAGAGCTGGAGGGGATTGCCCAGAGTAGGGCCAGCAGACACCACCTGCCCTGTGAGGAGAAAGAAGAGGGGAAGGGAGGCAGACACGGGCATCAGGCCTGCTCCAGCCACACTGTCTCGCCGCCAGCCAACTTTAAATGCTATACCATTTGTTTTAATCCTTAAAAATTGCAAACCATCTTGGGTGCCTTTGGCAGAAAGGTAGTATATAAATGCAAGGAATAAATAAATGAATGCCTGCTTCTGCACAGCTAAAGGTAAAGCCAACTGCCTTCACTGACATTCCTTGGGAATCCAACACTGATTCCCCATTTGTAAGATGAGGAGGAAAGCCCAGCCTACAACCAGAGGCTGCTTGTGGGTTTGAAGAGAGGCCTGCCTTAGCCCTGCCCTCTGGAATATACCAATCACTGGCCTCCCACCTGGGTAAGTTTACTTTTGATCATCAAAGCAGCCACTCCCTTGCTAGCTCCTGATTGGCTCCCTGATTATCCCTGCCTATAAATGCTTCTGCAGACCCGCCCAGTGTCTATTTTCCAGGGATGTCCCTAATTTTGAGAAGCTGTCCCAGTTTCAGATTTGATCCCTGAATGTCCCACTTTTCCTTAGGATGTTTCCATTTTCATTGGAGAAATGTTGGCGGCTATGGAATTATCTGACCCCTGGGCCATCCGAAGGCAATCCTGTATAGGGAAGGGTTTTTGTTTTTTAAATGTTTAATGTTTTATTATGTTTTTATATATGTTGGAAGCTGAAATGCCTAGTTTTTATTTTATATTTTTGGTGCGGGGAGAGGACCTTTCTTCATCCATGGGATGTCTGGATTTTTTAAAAGTTCTTGTATGAAACCTGCCTATAGTCCCTACCTACAAGATTTCCACTGACCATCACAAATGCAGGATGATTTCCCAGCTAAAGGGATAAAGGTGTGGGGTTTTTTTCTTAATCAGAAGCAGTTGGTCGTTTTGTTGTGTGAAACCCTACCTGGATGAAACATCTTGAAGGCAGCCTTGGACAATTGTGAATATTTCTCATGAATTGGCGAGGCTTGCTCAGTTTGTATTTTCTTTTGAAAAGGTGTCAAAGGGTCATTCGGAAGTGCTGGCTATGAAGTGACACCCCAGGGCTCAACATGGCTGGCTGGGGTGGTAGTGGGGAGAGAATGAAATCTGTCCTCCTCCTGCCATAAACTGTGGGGTGTCCTCCTCTGTCAGAGTGAGCTCTACAGGGCCTATAGGCTTTGAAGAGCTGCGAAAACCTACCTGCCTGTCAGTATCCCTTTCTGTTAGTCCAGACATCACAAGGAGCAGCGCCGAGAAGTTAGTGCCTACCTGCAGCCGCACCTGGAAGCAAGGCCCTGACCAAGGAGACGACCTGGCATAAGGAGCAGCCAGCCAGCATCAGCCAAGGCCTGGCAATGGATGCCTGTAAAGACAGAGGGACTCTAGAGGGAGACGTAAGGGCCTTTTCCCTACTTTCAGCCATCACCTCTGTGTATATTAAACATTAGCTCCAATGAAATGTATGTGTCTGTTTCCTTTTTCCTTTTCCTTTTTTGCTTCAGATACAAAAATGTCTTCAGGTCAGAGGACATCCACTTCCCACCAATATACGACTGATGGAAATGGGGACATTATTGGACCACTCCACCTGTTCTCATCCCACTCCTAAGTGACACATTCTGGCATGCTAGAGCAGGCAGCCCAAAACTCGGCCCTCCCGCTGTTTTGGGACTACAATTCCCATCACTCCTGACCACTGGTCCTGTTAGCTAGGGATGATGGGAGTTGTAGTCCCAAAACATCTGGAGGGCCGAGTTTGGGGGTGCCTGTGCTAGAGCTATAGAGTGGGTCCTATAGGTCAGAATAGATCCACTGATGTTAATGGACATTACTCAGGTTTATTAATGTCATTCTCCTTCCCCTGGCCCCCGCCTGGGAATATCCCTCATTCTCAGGTACTCCTGCTTGTTCCCAGTGGTTGCAAGGGGCAAGCAAGGATGGCATATCCTCTTTCTGAGCCTGATATTATCTTCCCCTCCCTGGCCTCTCCTCTCCAACCCATGATGACTCGAGAAACTTTTGCCTCTTTTGCTCACATCACCTTTCCTGCCCACCATCCTGTTGGCCTGGTCATTGCTACATTATTTTAAACTCCTTTCCCTAATCCTGGAAGAATTCTGTCTGCTGTTGGATGGAACTGAAAGGCAGCAAGGCAGCAGATGGGGAGGGAAGAGGCAATCGCCTCCTTTCTGTCCCCCTCGAGCCTTTGGCTTGTGATGTCTGGAATGTCCAGAGGCCAAAGGGGAGCTGCTGTATGCAGCAGAGAGCAGCCTCCACATGCTGTCCCAATTATTCCCGGCTTGGCAACTGAGGGATGCTGCCCTCTCAGCTGATGTTGTCCAGGGAGGAAGTGTGGCGGGGCTGGAGAGCTTGAACTGCAATTGTCTTTGTGTGTCACTCGCAATCCACAAATGGTCTCGGTGAGACTCTGCAATGCCAGCCTGGCTGCAATGCCAGCCATGGGACCTGAAACGACCTCTAGAAATGACTTGGTGGTTGTGGAGGATAGGCTTGGAAGAGGAGGAGGAGGAGGAGGGAGCCACCTCTGCCCAAATATCCTCCTGGTGCATTTTGCTGCTGGACCTGCAAAACCACCCTCAACCAGGAGGCTTAAGAAGCCAAATCCAACTGAAGGGCATCACTAATGACTTCCAGAGTGCTGGGTGTGTTGGGGCCAAACCAGAGATGCCCATCACACAGGCTGATCTGCATCAGGACCACACAAGAGGGCAAAAGGTTGAAGCCCTCCTGTACACACACACACACACCAGAGTCCCAGTCCAGATTGGACCCCTTGCCCCTACATCTGCACAACTGCTAATTGCACGAGCGACATCTTGTATAATTTGGCACAACAACAAAGCCTCTCGTAGCACCTTAAAGACTATGACCCATTTCTAATGACAGAAGATTTAATGGGCTGGGCCACAGGGGCGGGCAGAGCGCAGCCATTTCACATGACGGTGACAGAGAACAGGGTGCCTTCGGGAGGCCACAGACGGCTAAGGAATCTCCTCCGAGTGACTGGATGATGTCCACCCAGCTGCTGCCAGCTTCATTTTTTATTAAAAGAGGAACGTTTCTAGTCCCGTCTTGCTGCCCCCCTCACGACAGCTTTCCTTCTCCTTAACCCTTTTTGGGGTAGCTGTTTGGCCTATCAGCAGTTGCAAGTGATAAATAGATCAATATTGGCTAATGTTATGATTCACTAGCATTTATCAGATACACTCGGAATGATTTATAGAAGACAGCATTTCAGGCCTGACCCTTGATGGTCTCCAAAAGCACTTAAAAATAAATTTACCCTGGCCTCACTCACCCCATTTCAAAAAGGGTGACAAAGATGAAGTAATTTATAAGTCACACTTTTATTAATGCTTTTAACTTTCATATACTTGGCTTTGCAGCCCTTTGAGTGGCAGAAGTGCAGCTCCTGGTTGCAGGGTAACCTCTGCTACTTTGAGGGGGCCTTTGTACAAATGATCGGCTCGTAAATAGGTGCTGTGCTCCACATTATCCCCTCGTAAATCCCCAGGCCCTTTCTGCCTTGAGAGCGAGAGAGAAAGAGAGGCTCCCACAATGAGGTTTCTGAGCTCCGGAGGGTCTGGGTTGCTGCCCTGTGGAGAAGCAGCTGGCCAGCGGATGCTCTGGTGACTGGTGCTCAACGGGCTTAAGAGGGGACCCTGGGTGCTGAGTCAGTGCCAGGTGGGGGGCTGAATGGACAAAGCAGCACCCTTGCAGGCTAGGGAGGCAGACTCACTTCACATCAAGCAAGGAAAAGTGGGCTTGGGAGCAAGCTTGGGTGTGTCATGCTCTCAGCCTGACTACCTTGCAGGGTTGTTGTGAGGATAATGCAATGTGGGATGGTCATCTGTGAGGGATTCTTTAGTTGTGAGGCTTGAATTGCAGGGGGTTAGACTAGATGACCGTTGGGATTTTCTTCCCGCTCTACCATTCCATGGTTCTATGAATTAATCCCCACAAAAGCCCTGTGAGTAGGCTAGGCTGAGAGACTGTGCCTTAGCTTCTCAGGCCCCAGTCCAGCATGCTGACCACTATACCACCCAAGCAGGAAAAGGGTTAAGGAACTTCCTCCCCAACTTATGGAATATGCAAAAATATGGTGAAACTTATCAGAAGAATAAGAAATCAAGATAACAAACTTTTAAATAAAAGAATGGAAATTTGTTTAATGAATATTTACAGATAAATTGTAAACAGATAAGAACATTGGCAGGATTAGTGTAATAACCTGCGGTTTTGTAAGAGTATATATTTAAAGTAGCGGAATAAGTGAGCAAATTAATTTGGATATGCAGAAGATGTTAAAAATAAATTTAAGGAACCGCAGAAAGAGGGGGAAGGAAGTCAAGTTTTGAAATGTTAAAATGATTGTAAAATTAGTGAAATGTAAAAACCTGAAAAGCATGCATATATATATATATATATATATATATATATATATATATATATATGGAACTCCTCCCCTCCCACTGCTCTTCCACCCCGATTCCTCCTTCTGTTTTGTGTGGCCAGTATAGCTGCCATTTGTTGCCTGGAGGAGCAACCCGACATTGGGATGCCTGGCTTAAATGGAAAGCCAGAGAAATGTCTGCTCTGAGACCAAACACAAACTCTTAACTCATAACTAACCGTAATGTGGAGTTCCTTTCTGTTTGCCCATTCAAATCAATACCTTGCCGCATGTCAGAATGTTAGTTTAGTTTTTTAAAGCTGCCTGTCCTGGGGTTTCCCAGTCAATGCAGTTCCACTGTTAATAATTTGAATGATGAAGTGGACTTGCTAAGAACAACAGCCGTAAAGCAAACGGAGCTGTGGGGAGGAAGGTGGGGCAGGGCATAAATCCACATTCGCCAGATGCTCCAAATGCTCCCAGCACCAGAGTGAGTAGCCAATGCCAGGTGGAAAATGGTGGCTGATGCCCTCAAGAAACGCCACGGCTTCAGCAGGGGCTTCAGAGCTGTTGGGAGGGTTGCAAAAGCCACCTACCTCCCCGCCCCAAGTGTGGCTTTCTACTCACCAGCCCCATCAGCCCTCCACAAAGGTCAGCCCTCAGAGTCTGTCCCCACTTGGGGGGTTACAGGAAAATCGGACAAGTCAACCAAGTAAGCCCAGCTCTATGTGAGGGATGGGCAGGTGAAAGACCTTCCTCCGCTTTATTTCCATCCAGTTCAAAAGCAACACTCTACCTCATTGGGCTGCAGTGCTTGATCAATTAACCAGTTTGTTCAGACTTACCCAGCCTGGTGCCCTCCAAATGTTTTGGACTACAGATTCCACCAGCCTCAGCATTACTTCTTTTTAAAAACATGTACATACTACCGTACCAAGAAAAGAAAAAAAACCCCAAAGAGGTTTACAGCAATAGGTAAGGTAAAGTAAGGTAAATGACCCCTGGACAGTTAAGTCCAGCCAAAGGTGACTTTGGGGTGCGGCACACATCTTGCTTCAGGCCAAGGGAGCTGGTGTTTGTCCACAGACAGCTTTCCGGGTCGTGGGGCCAGCATGACTCGACTAAACCGCTTCTGGCACAATGGGACACCGTGACGAGTGCCAGAGTGCACAGAAATGCTGTTTACCTTCCCACCACAGCAGTACCTGTTTATCTACTTGCACTGGTGTGCTTTTGAACTGCTAGGTTGGCAGAAGCTGGGACAGAGCAAAGGGAGCTCACCAAGTCACACAGATTCAAAACACCGACATTCCGATTAGCAAGCCCAAGAGGCTCAGTGGTTTAGACCACAGCACCACCCATGGCCTTTTACAGCAATAAAAACCATACAACAAGATCATTTTTTAAAAGTTTGAAATCAATTAACCATTGTGGAAGGATATTAATTGCCTGCACAGGCTTGGTGGAATAGAAATCTTTTCAGCCAGCATTTAAAAGCTGGCACAGAAGGTGCCCACTAAATCTCTATTGGCAGAGTATTCCACATGACTGGGCTGAGGATACTAATGGCTTGGATTCTTGTTGTTGTCAAACACAAACGAGTTAGGTGAATCTTTTGGCCAACAAACAAGCACGCAGAGGCTCCCATTATTCTGACAGCACCATTTCTGACATGCTACTTTTTAATATAAAAGTTGCAGGTGGCAAAAAGTACCACCTCAATAGAGGTCCCCCCCCTTTTCTCTCACAATGGAGGGAACCACCTAAAAATAGGGGAAGATTTGCTTTTTGATGCTTCCAGATGTTTTACGAGTCTGGATCCTATCATCCCTAACCTCAGGCCATGCTGACTGCTGGGAGCTGTAGTTCAGCACCCCTTTGCGGGAAGCCTATGTTAAGATATACGTCTAATGTGCATAAAATGTAATGTTTGTATGGGTCTGAATTTACAAAGAGAAGTTTGCATTAAGCATGGGAGGTTTCACTCTGGCAAATGTGGCAGAAAAGGTTAGAAGATGTTTCCCTTACAGGCTTCAGGTTAATTGATGACTCATCCCAGAAAACAGAGCTGCAGATCTTTCACAGCAGAAAGGTGAAACCTGAGAACACATTGATGAACCAACTTAGGATATCTCTCTGGGATCAGAGAAAACAAAGTTTAGTGGACTGTATTAAGGACTAAAAAGAAGATGGGACCACATTACTTGCTCGTTTAACAGCAGTGTGTTACTTTGTATCTTATAACGTTTATTTGTAATTATCTTAAGACTGTTTCCAGTAAAGCATTCTTGTGGTGGAGGGCAGATTCATTTCTACTCTGCACAAGGTCCAGATCAGGGATTCCACTGCAGCAACTCTAGCAGCCTGCTCTTAGGAGTACCTGGGCAGCCCCTCAAATTTGGCCTTGGCTCTGCCTACTTTCCCCCACTGCCTGGGAAAATTTGACTGTGTGTTGCCTCTGCCTCTCCTACCCATCTGCAAAATGTGACCAGTACCTTTTCCCTTTGCACATCAACTGCTTGCAAAACACTTTGCATTTTTCTAAAAAAAACAACAACCCCCAAATTTGTGTGAAGAAAAGGAGGCTGGTTGAGATGTCTTAGCCACCAATTCATGACAATTAACAGACAATGGTTTAGAGGAAGGGGGAGGTGCAGCTCTTAGGAGCCTTTTTTGTTCCATTTTTTTTGGGGGGGGAGTGCTCATTAGGAAGTGGGCTGGGATCGCAGGTCTTGGAAGCCAACTGCAATTTTGCACAGGGGAGAAACTGCATCATGACAGTATGGAAAGAAAGAAGGGACTGGTAGGGGCTGTGGTTCCCTCTTCCCTTTGGAGTGGGAGCCCGCAACAGGCTTGCTTTGTTGCTTTTTCAGCAACACACACACACACACACACACACACACACACACACACACACATCCCCCCAGAAAATGCTCTCCTCTTCTGCCTCACGCTGTGTTGGCTGCTTTGGGAACGACACAAAGGAATAGAATGAACAAGGAAATGAAAAGGTAGCAAACATTTTCCAATTTAGATTCTTGGTGGCATTTCCCAGCTCCTTCCTCAGCTGAAATTTGGGGTGTCAGCCAGAAACTGGCTTGCTGGGCTCCTGTGACACACCATGCTGGGTTAGAGGCCCCTGAGCGGCTTCACCAAGACGGACTGGTGTCTTTTCCGTCTCTTGGCAGCATAAAGACATTTGAAAAGAGGCTGATAGTGGGAGTTCAAAGCACATTTGAAGCAGAGTTACAATTCCCAGCAACCCTTCACAAACTACAGTACCCAGAATTCTTTGAGGGGGGAAAGAGTGCCTCAAGGGAGGACCTGAGGCAGGCAATAGTAGCAACTAAGGACAGTTCCTCCTCCCTTCAGTTTTAACCTCCTTCATCCAGATCCCTGGGCACTGAGGCTGCAACTAGGCTTTCTACCACCCAAGGACAGATTGACTTCTCTTTTGCACCCTATCAGCATTCCTGGACTACACGTTCAAGCACTCCCCACTCTTGATTTAACACCTATTTAAATTGCTCTGCTACAAGGAGGCAGGCGTGAAATGCCTTTGGAGGACTTTCAGTTGGAGAACCATTTCCTGATCATGAACAGGGGAAATGCACAGGAAAGTCCACATTTTATTGGGTTCCTGTTGCACATCAGTTCACTTGGTATTTGAAGTTCCTTGTTTTCAGGAAAGGCCACAGTTCCACCATCACTCCATTGTGCATTTTGCAGTTTCAAGGCTGCATAAGCATTCCTGCACTTGCATTACTCCATCCCAGAATGTTTAGTGCAAAATAGAATCTGGCAACAGAGCTGATGCTTTGATTCCTAAAGGCTCACAGATCAGGAGAACATGGAAGAGATAGCAGCTGAAAGGTTGCAATATCAGAAGAATGCAGGTATCCCAGGAATATGCAGCATCGACTCATATTAAGAATGGCTTGTACTGTAAGCTGATTTTGGGATGGTTCATGAAAAGCGCCCAATCTGCCTTCAGAGTGATAGACTTGCAATTCACAATCTAAATTTCATTTAGCTATTTATTGCATTTATATCCCACTTTTTATCCAAAGAGTTCAGTTTTATCCAAAGAGCTCAGTTAGCTTAGGCTGCAAGTGACTGAGTAGGCAAAGGTGACCCAGTAAACTTCATGGCTGAGTGGGGATTTGGTGGGATGTGTGGGTTTTGGCTTGACCCTACACCTCAGCGGGGTGAGGAGAAATGCCTGGAGGAGAAATCAGCCTCGCCCTCCTTCCCTTCCCCCCAGTATAAAACTAAGAAATGCAACCCTCGGCCTCCGAGAGGCATTTTGAGGGATGGAAGCAGCATCTTCAAGGAAGCTTGAGATCTCAGTGACTCCATGTCCTGAAGGCCCAGTCCCTGCTAGAAGAACCTGGCTGCTCTCTCTTTGTTCCTTCCCAGCTTACATTTAAATACAATATTAGATGCCTTTTGTATTTGGCCTTTTGTGCAATGCAATGCATAATTGGATCAATGTCTGCTGAGGGAAACATTCCTGCAGGCTTTCCCCATGGATTGAATTCCTCTCTCAGCCAAATGGGACCAGACAGGTACCCTCCTCGCCTGCGGTGGGGAGAGAGAAAAGGAGCTGGGGAGGCAGCAGCCTCTCCCCATCTGTAGTGCCTCTGGTGCTCCCACTTTTGCAGTGGTGTCTCGAGACTTGACTTGCGGTGCTTGGCACTGTGTGGGATGTGTGGTTTCTGAACCTGTGCACCCTTCCTATCACCAAGCCATGGGTGTGCTTGGCCCAGTCCTGGCCAAACAGCAGTTACAGCTGCTCACCTTGTTTTTGTTCATTATCAGAGTTCTCCTCAAATGGTTCTGGTCACATAAGTACGTAAGAAGACCCTGCTGGATTCGGCTCATGGCCCATCTAGTTCAGGACCCAGTAGCCAACCAGATGCCTCTGGGAAACATGCAAGCAGGGTCCAAGCACAAGGGCACTCTCCCCTCCAGGGGTTTCAAGAAACTGGCATTCAGAAGCATAGCTGCTTCCAACCATTGATGCAGAGCAATAGCCATCATGGCTAGTGGTCAATAGCCATGACTTTGTCTAAGCCTCTTTTAAAGCCTCCTGTGCGAATGAGTTCCATAGTTTTGTGCTGTGTGAATAAGTACTTTCTTCACCCCCCAAAAAAAATATCCACCCGCTTCTTCCACTCTAATGAATGGCAGTCCCACGAGAGTCCCCTTCCCTCTCCTTCTCTTGCTGCTCCTGCTCATGTCATTGGGGACAGAGAAGACTCTGTGGTGCATTTGCTTTCTTGGCACTAGGACTGGTGAGTTGGCGGGGCAGTCATTCTCAAACAGCTTCCAAAGCCAGTTTCTCTGGGCCACCTGTGTTGACACCCACCTCTGTGGCCATCAGCTGGAGCCTCCTTGGCTGCCCTTGGCTTTGGGAAGTCTCACACCAGAATTCCTCACCCACCCCCCACCCTGTGGGGCTGCGTGCGAAAACTGTGGGCCTGGAGCGTCTTAGTGCCAGCAATGACGGCGGCTGCCCTTGCGGGGCAACTGGGGCTGGGCTTGACGTTTCATTATGTTGATTTTTACTGGCATGAGGAGAAGTTGCGGACAAGGAGGGAAAGGAGGGAAAAAGGAGGAGGAGGAGGAGGGAAGCAACCCGTAAATTAAAAGAATAAGAGTATGGGCCAACAAACAGCCCCCGCGTGCCACAAACAAAGTCATTCTGATAAATACATTTGCTTTGATTTACGCTACTGTGGTAATCCTCGGAGTCATCCATTTCTTTAGTTGGTTGTTTTGTATGGTGATGAAGGACAAAATCAATGTTAGGGCTTTTCATTCTTTTAATAAGGAGACGAGAATTCCCTCCATGTGCTCTGCCAGTCTTGGGACTTGCCTTCAGAACCCATATAGATCTGCAGCCTTGCTGGGCTTCCATTGGACAGTCTTCCCTCCCTTCTTCTTCTTCTTCTTCTTCTTCTTCTGGAGGAGGATTTGCCTTGAAATGACTTTGGCTCATAAACCTGCTTTTCTACCGCTAACCTCTTTGCGTCCTTCATGTTTCTGTAAACAGAGTCCATAATTACAGGTCTTCGGTGATCTAATGCTTGGCCATGCTGTGTGTGTGTTTGTGGGCAACTCATGATGGCAGCAAGCAAGGGAAGGTGCTGGATAATAAATATGATTTCAGACGAGGAGCAAAGAGGAACTCTGAGCAGGCTGGGAAGACAACTTGGCAGGACCTCAGGGGCACAAATATTCACCTGCTCCTCACAGGATCATTTTTAATTTTTTAAATAACTGCTTCTTACCCTATATGATTACCTTAAGCCCAATTTCTAACCATCTCCCAGGAAAATTAAAAAACAACAACCCCAGAACCGTGCATTGTGAAGTCTGGCTTTATCTAGTGTTGCTTATACGGACCAGGACCAGGACCAACACAACACATCTTACAGGGATGACAGCCTTTGCCGTTCAGAGAAGTTGGGTGGTCCTGGCAAGAATGGTGTTTCCATTTCTTGCTCCTGCTTGGCAGAGAGACTCTGCAAGGGTTTGTTAGCACCCTTGTCGCTTGGGGCAGAAGGAGGCCACGACACCCCCTCAAAGACCACAGCATCCCTCTGTGCCACCAAGGCCACTTGACCCCATGCTTGTGAGGTGAAGTGCGCTTGGTTCAGAACCAGTTTTTCTGGGACACCCCCCCCCCGGTGGCCTTTAACCCAGAGAGATGAGTTTTCTCTTATTGCAAGAACAGCAGGGATAAGCCTGAATAAAATCAAACAAATGTTGATGCTGCTGGCGCTGCTGCATTATAAAGAGCCAATCTTGAGCTGCGTAACTCTTGAGTAATGGGCCTGGCCTGTGATGTCAAAAAAGTCCAAGCACCACATAAATAAGTCCAGTCACGCCCCTCCCCCCTAGAGCTCCCACCCAAAGGTCACCCCACGTTGAACCTCTGCTTGCATCTCAAATTAAGAATGTGTTCAGAGTCAAGGTTAAAGGGATGGGATCGTCTTTCAAAAGCCACATGTCACAGTCTCTGCAGAGATTGATAAAGAACATTCAAGATGGGCTATCAATTTTCACTGCTCCCCCCCCCCCGCCGTGCCTCTGTTGTTGTTGTTGTTGTTGTTGTTGTTTAACCAAAATATGCTTTACGATTATGCCCCTTTGGAATAAGTAAATGCTGCATAGCCCAGCCCAAGGCAAGAGGGTCTTTCCATACACTTGAGACTTAAAGGGGCTCTGGCCGGCCAAGATGCTCATTTGCATGACAAATGCTTCTTCTGCACCTCCTTTTCTGCATGAATCTAGTAGATCATAAATACTCCCAGAGAGGCTCAAAGGCCAATTCAGCATCATGGGTGAAAAATGCCCCTTGACTTATTTCTGCTGCCTTCTTTTCTTTGAAGGAAAAAAGGGAAAAGAAGGCCCAGCCTCAAGGGAATCAGTCCCAGAGCCTTGGTGGCGGCAGCAGCTTTTAAACCATCTTGTGCCATTAGCTTGTTTGTTTTGTAAACCCCTTCGAAGCCTGCTGGGCACTGAGCGGTAAATAAGAAAGATTAAAAAGCAAGCAAACTAGGGAAGAAGAAGAAGAAGAAGAAGAAGAAGAAGAAGAAGAAGAAGAAGAAGAAGAAGAAGAAGAGGAGGAGGAGGAGGAGGAGGAGGAGGAGTTTGGACTTGATATCCCGCCTTTCACTCCCTTTAAGGAGTCTCAAAGCGGCTAACAATCTCCTTTCCCTTCCTCCCCCACAACAAACAGTGAGGTGAGTGAGGCTGAGAGACTTCAGAGAAGTATGGCTAGTCCAAGGTCACCCAGCAGCTACAGGTGGAAGAGCGGGGAGGCGAACCCGGTTCACCAGGTTATGAGTCCACCACTCTTAACCACCATGGGAGACCTGTGATGACGCCATGAATTGCACCTTGAGGCAATACCTGGACAGAGACTTGGACCTAATGCAAGGAATGTTCATAGCCCAGGATCTTCCAGTCATGTTTCTCCATAGCACCAATTGTTAGATGCATTTCTTAAATCTTCTGAATGGGACAAAAGCACATGCTCACCCACACAGCTTATTGTGGCAGAGAGAGTGCAAGCAGAGCTTGGGCTCAGTAAGCCAGCCGTTCTTTGGGGTGCAGCAGGCTGCCTGTTTGTGTGGCTCTGATGTAGCAGCCGTGGTCTTTTGGCTGCCTGCTGGAGTGCTTGTGCCATCCTTTGCCATCCTGGCACCCTCCAGATGTGATTGGATTACAGCTCCGAACAGCATCATGTGGCCATGCAGGATGGGGATGTTGGGAGTTGTAGTCCAGCAGCGCCTGGAGGGCCCCATGTTGTTGAAGGCTGGTATAATCTCAGCCTCCACCTGTGGGTAACCCGCGTCCTTTGTATGTAATTAGGCTTCCAGGGACCTCCTCCCACAGGCGACTAAAACCTGGTAGGGGCCCTGTGAATCTCTGGCATTTATTGAAGGTTTAGATTTGTAGAATGCCTCCTGTGATTTGGAAATATTTATCTGGCATTGTGCCGTCTGTTTTCACTTCTAATTTCTAAGGCGATCTTTTGCAGCTTTTTGGCATCCTTTGGTTGTTGTTTTTTTAATACATTGGAATGTATATTTTAAAATGACTGCTGGGAATGCTGAGTTTAACCACTTGGGTGGAGGTTTTCAGACCGCACAGTTCCAGCTGTCACCGAAAGAAGCTCTCAAACCTATTCTTACTTTATTTAAAACATTTATACCATGCTGCTAAAATGCAGTGGGTTGCAAATATAAGGGCAGATTTCCAACCATTTGCTATTTCCAGATTCTGAAAGCCGACCATGGGCAGAACACCCACATAGGGTGCTTCCAGAAGACCACTCTGTTCTGGTGAGATTCAATCACATACCAGCAAATTCAGGTTTCAAAATTAAAGTTTGTCAGGCGCTTTTGCACAATAAACCTGCTTCCACCCCCGCACCCCATCAGGCTTTCTTGGGATGAGGAAAGTACCAGAAAACACACTAGAAAGTGTGGGGTAGTGACTGTTTGACACAGCATTGTATAACCTCCCCACAAACAAATCAGAAGACATGCTTAATAAATAGCCAGTGATGTTATCTAGCCTCCCATGAAGATGTTGAGTCAACAGGTGGCCTGGAAGTGACTTGGGTTTTGTAGTTTTTGTGTCTGCCCTAAGAAACCTGTTTGGGGGGGGGGGGTGTCATGGAGAGTTCTGCATCCCTTCTGACAGGGGAAGAGGGGCAAATGCCGAGCTGGGTGTGATAACTAGGCCCCGGAATGGGAATTCGAGAAGAGGAAGAGTAGGAATACTGAGCTCCTTCCCCCTGCCTCTTCCCTCTGCCTTAGCCACCACTAAGGCTTTCCTGGTGTACGGGACTCCTGGGGCCGGTGACGTTTGGGGCTGGGTCCTGCTCGCTCCTCAGCCTCTGATTCTGCAGAAGTCGTGACATCTGTTTTGCCTTTGTTCGTCAGGCAAACAGGAGGCGGGGTGCTCTCCGTGGTCAAGGGCCAAAGTACATGTCATATTTCATTACCTTCAGTGGCTACTATAGGGAGGGCAGCGTGGAAAAGGGTTCGTTAACTCTTTAGTAGCCAGCTGCTGCTCCCGACCCTTCCTTTTCTCAATCTGCTTGCCACTGCGTGATTGAAGAACCGGGCCTCCCTTTCCAAGCTAGGCTTCGCCTTCTTAATGTCAAGGAGGCAGAAAGTTGCTCTCGCCTGCTTTTAAGGGAGCCGCTCAGAAACATCTGGAGCCTGTTAATGAAGGCGCTTATAGGAAACCCAAAAGGGAAAGTGTGCCTAGGTTTAAGAAAACTTTCCTTTTTAGATTTTGGCAGCTGTTTGCTTTGCTTTTCCTGCTATGCGTTATTGTTTGGATGTGGGGCTTTTCCAAGCCTTGCCTCCTCTACCTGGACTTCTGCATGATCATGGAGGCTTTGGCACCCAGTTCTTGCATGGGATCTGGGACTCTTTTCCTCCAGGAAGTGCATGTATTCTGATGATTATTAGTGGGGAAATGTGCCTTCACATTCCCTCTTTAGCAGAACTAGTAGAGTGAGCACTGCAGGGCGCTGCTCATGACATCATATTGATGTGAAGGACGGACTGACACCTGACCCTGGCCAGGCATGTAGGCATTCCTTTTGTTCTAACCCGTGGAAATCCAGGGCTGGTTGTGGTTGTCTTTTCTTACCATTTTATCAACAAACTTTAATAGTGGACTAAAAACTGGGAAGACAAGCTTCAGCCTGGAGCAAAGTTTTATGGATGAATTATAAACCCCTAAATATGGGGGTCTGTAGTGGAAATGCTGACACAACCTTAACTCTGGCAGCCCGAGTGCCATGTGAGAATAAATGAGGCAGACCAGCAAAATGCTGCTTTTAATTTATCATTTAGCAGGAGGAAAAGGCTTGTTTACTTCATCTTCTTTTTCATCTTCTTCTCTGCTCCTAAGACTTTCAGCCATTATTTTGAAATGCATTTTATAATAAATCCACAGTGGTTGTGTTGCCTAGGGCTTTAGTGCTCTTTTAACAGAGAGACAGAGACAGAGAGAGAGAGAATTTTTAAGCTGTTCTTAAAGAACGGAAAGTAAACATCTTCTGCTGACCGATTACTTGCAACCTTGCAATGTTTTTATTACAACTGGACTTTTGCAAGATTCTGTTGGGCCCCCACCCCAACTCTAAAATTCTTAACAAATGTGTTGTCCCAAATCCAGGTTTTCCCTGGTCGCATTAAAAAATGCAGGGGAGAATTCCTATCTGATCTTTCTCCTCTGCACTAAAACCCCTAACTTGTCCCCTAGCCCCACACCTACAGTCTTCCTGCCTAATTCTACCCACAGTTTAAAATACTCCCACTTCCACTTTGCTCTTTCCCACACCTTCTCACTTTCTGTGGCATGAAAACATCATTCCTGCATTTGACTTGCAGGAAACATGCTCAGTTTGTGTAGGATGTAACTTGCAGGATGTCTGCAAGCCTCTGGGAAGTGGCCTTTGGCCTTCTGTACTATCGGGACAGCAGGGCATGTAGTTGTGAAATGTGACTTCTTGTTTCTGTTTGTGCATCTTGTACTCACACCTAATAGTATCACCGGATGAAGTCCTCCTGTGAAGCCATGTTTTCAAAATACAGCCAGGCCTCGGAGGTTGCTCTGAGACTCCCTTTTAGTTGGGAGAAAGTGGGGGGCGGGGGCGGGGGCAGCATGCCTCTTGCTGTCAGGCTAAGCAGGCTAAGCTTAAGGATCACCTGTGTGGTGCAGGCTGCAGAGCCACCCACTTCAACTTTGTATTGGAAAGATGATCACCTAGATCTTGAATCCTGTTTGTCAGTGTCCAAGAACAAACAGCAATCTCTCAGATATTTTGAAAACCCAGTCACTCTAGCACAATGGCCTCATAGGTGACCCTCCTTTTTCCTTTGGAGATGTAGCCATCTACCGTAATTTGGAAGCAATTAAGGGCCTGTCCACACTCCTGTTTGTCCTGCGCTTTCTTAGAATTTGCATTGGGTCAGTAGCACTGGTCTGAAAGCTTTTCATTTAGATCCCAACACAGGAACATGAAAAACTGCTTTTTCCTGCCTGGGAATCATCACTGCCCTGAGAACAAGACGGAGGCATCTTTATTTCAGCGGTGGAGGAAGCAG
Source organism: Podarcis muralis (assembly GCF_964188315.1). Taxonomy (NCBI): domain Eukaryota; kingdom Metazoa; phylum Chordata; class Lepidosauria; order Squamata; family Lacertidae; genus Podarcis; species Podarcis muralis. The sequence continues at coordinate 44,519,294 of NC_135661.1, read as the reverse complement.
AGGCAAGAGAAGGGTCTGCTTTGCATTAAGGCTGGCTGATGAAGCTTAAGCCTGCTCAGTCACTGGATGCTCTTGTGATGTGAAGCAGAGGGCTGGGCCCGGGGAAGCACAAATCTTCCTGACTTGTGCCTTCCAGTCAAGAGAAAGGGCTGCCTTTCTGGCTGCCTCTGCAGACAGCTGGCCCCCCACACCTTAAGAAGCAGAGAGGGGGCTTCAGGCAGGGATATAATAAGGGCCAGGAAAGAAGTGGCAGCATCAAAGGGATGACCTTTATTTGCAATCATAGCTGAGATTTACAGTTTATTACTGATAGCTTTTATAAAGAGCCATTCAGTTCAGAGGTGAGAGGTTTGTCATCTGGAAATGCAATTAACTTTAGCCCACATCCCAATCCCCCTGGTCTGAGCTTGAGAGCTGCACTTCAGCACTATCGGGATTCTGCTTCTAATTTCACCCACCCACTTTTGGTCCAGTGCATCCCTTGAAATTAACATGACTGCATTATTATTTGTGTCTGGGTGTGAAACGCTTCTTGCTGGGTTTTTCTTTTTCACTTTTATTTCATTATTACCGTACTTCCTGCTGATCTGTAGAATCAGAGGCTTAAAGGAGCTGGTAGTGGGAATAAGGATATTTCTGGGAAGTGGGACAAAGATTAAGAGACCTTATGAAAATGCCATGTCAAAAATCAACCCCAAGAAGTGAAAACCTTGATTTTTGAGACTGTAATCCTCCAGCAACATATAAACCAGGGTAGTCAAGCTGTAGCCCTCCAGATGTTGCTCTCATCATCCCTGACTATTCGCCAGGCTGGCTGGGGCTGATGGTCCAGGGCCATCTGAGAGGTACCATATTAGCTACCCTAGGATTGACTCTGTGTTGCCACATTCACTAGGCCTCTAGTTAATGGCCAGTTAAGGTGGCAATAGGGACCCCAAGTGACATCTAGTCATGCTGTCTTGGCAGGTTCTACAGCACAGGTGGCTAATTGGTGACCTTCCAGATGTTGCTGAACAACAGTGCTTCCAGTACAAATGACCAGCTTAAAATGTAGCTAGGTCATTTCCCCCCTCAATTTGGATGGTAGCTAGTTTGGAGGAAAGCACATCAAAATGCAGTATTTCATAAGAAACTACAGGATACATGTAGATTCTGGTCAACGTCATGTGCACACCATTCATTGTGTGGGGTGAGCAAATGATGAACCCGAAGATTTATAAACACAATGAAGACCGGATATAAGCCAAGCTCTGTGTAAGCTTTGTGCAACAATTCAGGATGGAGAAACAGGTTGCCTGGAGGGGACGTACCGCTCCCTCCCTCCATGACTAGAGGTATGCCAACATGGACATGTTTTGGACTACAGATCCCATTGGCCCCAGCACCATAGGACAGAGAGCATGATGGGAGTTGTGGTCCTAAATATCTGGAAGGCACCAGGTTGGCAAAGACTGCCTTAGGAGAATTAGGCTGAACTCTGATGCCTTTTCAGAGGCACAGATATACATCCCATGTGAAAAGACACTCTCACCTGCCCTGCACATGTTGGCAGTCAGAGACACTCCAGATGTTGACAGGCACACAGGAATATTTGAAACAAGAATGGTGGACATCTTTGGTGTCCCTGCAGTCTTTGTCAGAGGACTCCTAAAAAGTCTCTTTTTGTTTCGCAGCATCAGTTTTATGGCCCTCTCTTGCCTGTTAAGTCAGGTCTGTAGGAATTTAAGTGCCAGGCACAAAAACAAGAATTTAGTACATTTGGTTAGTTGGCTGAGGTGCTTTGAAATATAGGGCAGTATTTTTTCCACACAGTAGGCTGCTATCAGGTGGATCGGATCCAAGAGAGCAGAAGCCAGGTCAAGGAGTGGTCACCTTTGCAAAACAGACGGGAGAGCGAAAGGAGGAGGGGCTCTGATTAGAGGCCAGTTTGTCATGGGATCCCCCCGCTCAGCCTGCCCCTGCCTTCACCTGCTATCATTATTATGTGGCATTTTTACGAGCTCTCTTTGAAGCCAGCTTTCTCAGGACTAGTGCATGCACTGCTCAGACCATTGCTGCATAAGCTGGGCTCTGATGCAACAGGGATCAGGGCAGCCAGCTCTCTCCCCTGGACTGTGGGGACCAGGCAGGCAGGCAAGAGAATGTGTTGCAGGCAGGGGCAGGGCTTGTCACTCTGATCCCACACTCACCCATTCCACAGATGCTCACCATCATCCAAGTACAATTGTCCTGTGAGCTCCTCAGGTTCACCAACCTTTTCAGGCTGATAGGCACACTTGGATTTTTTTAGTGAATGTTGTGGGGGCCCCATTCCCTCTAGTCACTTCTCCCCCCGCTTCCTCCATATTTCCTCACTGCAGCCGGCTTCCTTCATTCTGGTTGGCGCCTCTGCCCTTGTGGGTTCAACATATAGTCAAGGTCAGTAGCTGAGGAAGGGAGGTGGTCCTCCAAGCTGAGTTTCCCTTCACCCCCTCTGGGTGAATTGTAGAGCTGAAAGAGACCCTGAGGACCGTCTGGTCCAACCCCCTACAATGCAGGAATATGCTGCTGTCCCATATGGGGATTGAACATGCGACCTTGGCATTTTCAGCACCATCTGAGCTATCCAGGCTGACCGAAAGAAATGAAGACAAAAGATCTGCCTCTCCACCCCAGGTAATAACAACAATGAAGCTGTAAAGCAATATGCACATTTTTACTGTTGTGGAGTGAGCCTTATGTGTCAAATAGACGTCTTGCTGCAACCAGATCAAATGCTCTTGTTCAGCTGGAGTTATTTTGAGGCACCTCCTATGGTGGCATCTCTGACAGGGACCTGGAGGCAGCATGGAGCTGAATCCTCAAAGACACCTTTCAGGGGTGGAAATGAGTGTGAATGCAAAGGCGGGGTGCTGCTGCTGCTGCTGAAGAAGAAGAAGAAGCCTCAGCCATGGCAAATATTAAAAATCTGTGACTCTGTGTAGACTTGCTGGTGGGGCAGTGGGTGGGTCATCCTTGGCGTGCATTGTTGTTTTAACCCGTGCATCTACTTGCTCCCAGAAAGGGAAAGCTCTTGCCCTCAAGCAGGTTGTTCCGTACAGCGAGAGGCAAGCCCTTCCTGCAAAATCAAATGCTCTAATGCATCATTTGAAAGAGCTCCTTGCATGTACTGCAACTTTAATGCAATTGTAAAGCCTACTTTGGCAAGGAAGCGCGTATGATTTAAAAATGGCTCTGTGCCACTTTCTGTCCTGCAGCAGTGGCAGTGTTTACATTTTGGCTCTGCCCAGCAGCTGGTATTAAGAAATACGAGCAGACCGCCTCCGAACGCAGAGTTTCCATACTCAGTAAGTCACCAATCTTTGCCATTCGTTGGGATGGTGAGTAGTGGCCCCTGAAAATTGCATCAGGGCCTGGGGAAATCCCTCTTCATCATCATGATCCACACTGCCCAAGTTGGGAGCTGAAGTCTTGCAATGTTTTGGAGCAATGTCAGGGTGGAAGGAGGCCCCCAGCCCAGCCATCAGCTTTTTCTCCTGTGTTCTGCACTTTCCTTCAAACATCAGCAGCTGTAATCCAGCAACTGCTGCAGTCAGATTTCTTTGCTTGTTCATACTTACAAATCCAGGGTCAAAACTAGGCTTTATTTTACCCGGATCAAAGACCTGGTTTGGCACACACCCCACGCGTATTTGCATACAAACACAAAGAGGCTGGGAGCCTCAATGGTGCCTCTCTGGAGGCTTCACCTAGGGCACAAAAACCCGGCTAGCCCCCAAAGCTATGGCACTGGCAAATGCATGGATCTGCCTTATTATTTCCAGTTTGGCACTTAGGATTCCTGGTTCTTCTGGAGTCATATTCGTATATCTAAACAGAATTTGAAGCCTCCCCCCCTGCCACCCCACCATATCTCTCCCCAACATGGGTTTGCTGTTAGTTGACAGACAGGGAGCAGAGTGTAATTATGATTAGTAAGGCCACCGAGTGACGAAGAGTATTAAGCAAAGCACTTCAGGGATCAATGCAGGGCCTTCAGTTTATTATTTAACATTTTCATTAAGATCTTGGAGAAGGTGCAAATTCAAATGTGATTAATTTTGAGGTGAAGCCGCGAATGGGAGCCCCTGAGGGGATAAGAGCTGTTGGCCATGACTGAAGAAAGCGCTGTGGTGGGATTCTTCTGCTCAGACTCATCCAAGCTCCTGCGCCAGGGCAGGCCAGAGATGCCAAGGGCAGCCACAGAGACATCTACATTCAAAACTCTTCCTCTGGGCAAAGGGGACCCCAGCTCTTGAGCACCTCCCATGCACTAGTAGTAGTTGCAGTAGAAGCAGCAGCAGCAGCAGCAGTAGTAATAATAATAATAATTTATATGCCATCCATCTGACTGTGTTTCCCCAGCCACTTTGGGCGGCTTTCAACAAATTATAAAACCACAATAAAACATCAAACATTAAAAACTTCCCTACAAAGGTCTATCTTCAGATGTCTACTAAAAGTCAGATAGTTGTTTATTTCCATGACAACTGACGGAAAGGCGTTCCACAGAGTGGGCACAACTACTGAGAAGTCACTACAGTATTTCGTTTTGCTTTGTTCTGTATTTGTTCAATTCGTTAACCTCCCCTCCTTGGTTAGGATCCCAGGGCGGTGTTCAAAAATATTGTTAATCAATTTAGCCCTAATACACCCATCACTTTAATGTGACCCAAAACCTCACCAAGCCATCTGCCCTCAAACAGCCTTTGCCTCTCCTGTAGGAGCGACAGAAGAGCTATGGATTGAGACGTCTCCAGAAACACACCAGTGAGGGTGACAACCAAACCTCCTGGCGTAGGGCATCCCATAGGCGGGGTGACACCACTGGGAAATCCCTGCTTCACATCCCTGCACAACTGGCTTCTCCAGTTAATCAGACCTCACCGCCTCTGCCCTTCCCCTTCCCCCCAGCAGGTCTCAAAGCCTTGGCGGGCAGTTTGATGGCACCTGTGCAAGAGAACTTTCTGGAACATTGCTGCTTTCTTCTCACATTATAACCAGGGTATATTTTTGCTTTTAAAAGGGGCAACCAGGTAGTGACTCACTCAAAAAAACAAAGAACAAAACATCCCTCCCCCTTTGCTTCTAATTGCCTGGGTATCGACCTGAACCATTTGATCAGCATTCCTTCTAGTGGTGTAGCAATGAACTGCTAGGACTTTTGCAAAAGCCAAGCCACACATGGTATGGGAGGACCTTTACATCTTATTCTGTAATGATGCCATCCTTAAAAGTCTGGCCTGTTAGGTTTGTTCACAGTGCTTGCATTCCACAGGTTTCATTTTAACATAGGGTAGAACTAGCGTGAACAATTATTCATACATCATATTCTACTTTGAATTACAATCTGATACCCTGTCAATTTATTGATATAATTAAAGATGGATTAGTGGGATGGATTAATGCATTTTAAAAAAGACGTTTGGGAACTCCCTGGCTCGCTTCTCTCTCTCCATGTTCTCAGCTCACTTTTTTATTTTATTACAGGATTGTGCCTGTGAAGTCTGACTATACTATGTGTCCCTTTGGCTTTCCCGACTCTTTTTTTTCCAAAGAGCTCTTCCAAGGATGCTACTGAATAGTTTCAAAGGCCACAGAGAAAGCAGACATGCCACATTTCACCAAAGGGCCTTGTGACATGGCAGGTCCTTGTGCCATAAATGTGCACAGTTATTTCTCCTCTGTTTCTCCAAGCAGCAGGCTTTTTTTTGGCTGGGATAAGTCATTGGCGGGGAACCTACTGTGGCCTTCCAGATGTTGTTGGACTTCAACTCCCATCAGTCCCAGCCAGCATGGCCAACAGCCCGGGATGATGGGAGTTAGGGCATATCTGACAACAGGGCTAGGTATAGACTCAATCTGGAACTTCTGGAGTGAACATAGCGTAAATCTGCATCCTGCAACTGCAGTCCAATGAAAGACTTCGAGACATAGCAACTTAATCTGATTTTTAGGTACCGTATTTTTCGCTCTTTAGGACGCATTTCCCCTCCAAAAAATAAGGGGAAATGTGTGTGCGTCCTATGGAGCGAATGCAGGCTCCTTGGCTTCAGTGATAGCAACGCAAAGCCTCCAAAGTGCAGAGGGAGCATTCCCTCTTCGCTCTGGAGGCTTCGCGTTGCTTTCGCTGAAGCCTGGAGAGTGAGAAGGGTCGGTGCCTCTCACTCTCCAGGCTTCAGGGTTAGCCGCCTGAAGCCTCTGTGCTCCGGAGGCTTCAGGTTCCTTTTGCTGAAGCTGGGAGAGCAAGACTCTCCTGGCTTCAGCAGAGAGAGAGAGCTGTGCAGCGCCCCTTCAGCAAAGTGGGAGGAGAAATGGAAGGGGCTCTGTTTCTCCTGCCGCTTCACTGAAGGGGCGCTGAGCAGAGAGGGGAGAATTTTTTTCTTGCTCCCCCCCTCTAAAACAATGTGCATCCTATGGTCGGGTGCGTCCTATACAGCGAAAAATATGGTAGTTTAAACATTATTATCATTGCACCTCGAACTTTATAAAGTCAGCTAATTGTGCTTCCCTGCTTTACAGATTTTAAATTGCAAATCTGCATGATGGACTTTAATGGAATTGCTCCAATGTAAGTGGTTTTAGGATTGCAGTCACTTTTTTTTTTTAAGCTGACACTGGTTATTGACATTTGTTTGTGTTTTCTTGATAAAGCAAAATAAATAAGGAACAACAGCTTACATAACACCTTCTCTTGTGCCGAATGCGCTGCGCTGAGCCTCCTGTTCTCCTTCTGCTTTCCACATAATTCCTTCCCATTGAATAGCTGCTTGAGTCTTTCCCCAGATACATTAGCCTGCATTATCCAGCTTGTAGCTCATTTTATTGCCTGTCAATATTTCCAACTTCCCTGGGTTGCTTTGTATAATTTCTTTCCTCCTTGGTATTTCTAACACTTCTGAGTTCCCCCCTCCCCCTTCCTGCTTTCCACAGACTTCCTCATTACCCTTCAGAGTGGTAATTAAATTAAAGGTGTTAACTAAGGCTCAGTCACCCTGCACCCCGTGCTGTTCATCACGATTGCTGCCTTTTGTTTTGGTGCTTTCAAAACCAAGAGTGAGCACCTTTCCCATTCCACTCCGGTCTAGAAAGAACATGTCCGAAATGGCAGCTGCATTTCCTTTCAGCTTCATCTCAGCAGGATGGAAACTGCCAAGCAGATATCCAAAGGCGGGTAGATAAGGGATGTGGCTTTGGGACCCAGGAACCTGGAGGAGCACCTGCACCCACCTGCCTGCCACACTACAGCCACTTTTAGAGGCCCCACCTGCTTGAGGGGAGGCAAGTAGTAATGGCCTCTTTAGTTGTGGTGCCTTGGCCATCAAGAAGTTCTCCTGGTTCCTATAGTTTCTGCCCTTCTAGCACTAGGCAAAAGCTCCCTTTACTTTCTCAGGAATTTTGAACCTCCTGTGATGGCCTGGGCAGGCCGGGTCGTCCTCTTATATACCTGCTGGGATTGACAAGTCATCTGACCCTCACCTGAATCTCATAGCTCTCCTGTAGCTGCCTCTGATTAGTTATCATTTAACTCTTGGGGGGAAGAATTAGCATCACACGTCATGGGCATGGAAGTTGCTGAACCAATTAACCAACTAGAAGGATTACTGTTAATAGCACCAGTTTTCCTGTAACTTGATATTGCTGGATAGTTTTGATGAACTGCAAAAGCATTTTTAGTTTGCTTTCTGTTGCCACCCTGGAACTTTTCTTGATTAGTGCCATTTTGTTTTGTTTAGTACGATTCCTTGCAAATGAAGGAAAAGAACTTTTCTGCTTGTATATGTTGATAATATAATTTTGGTTACTGAGGACAAACAAGATGGTACAAAAACAAGATTGGGTGCAGGCCTGGCCAGGACATAGGTGTCCTGATTGTGACAAAGGTGACCTGTGTGCTTGCTTGCTTGCTTAACAGCTGTTGGGAACTTCAAGGTCCCTGCTTTCCCTTCCTTTGGTCTTTGTACTGGACCTGGAGACTCCAATAGAGAGCATTCCATGTCAAGAAGGAGGGCAAGTGGGCACTCTTTCAAATGACAGGGCAGGAGTTACACAGAGCAGGGCCTTTTCACTGGTGGTGCCCATTGTATGCCTCACTCTTCCCAGACCTGCTCTCTTTTGGCCTGTATTTTGGAGCTTTATAATTTAGGAAGACTTTGGAAGAACTGGTTGACCAGTCTTTTCAGTTGCTGACGTATGAGCAGATTTTATTTGCTGCTATTCTGTGCTTCTGGTGCACCTGGGTAATAGAGTTGGCCAGGATGCCAGAAGGGATACAATTTATGATCTTTCTCCATTATCTGCACAGCAGGGGGTGTTCAATCAACAGTGCAAAGGCTGAGTCGAAACATTACCTGCTGGTTACCTGCTTTCAGCAATAGGGGTCTCTGTTTGGTAGTACCCAATTGGTTAGCTATCAGATTCTAGAGTTCTCTATTGGTGGCTCTTAGGTAATTCACAAAATACAGAGTCCATTCATAAAACACAGTGTTCATTCATAAAGCAGTAACATAAATCTCCATTGCTACATATTGGGTGTGTATTTCAGCGGTTGAACATACAAGTTTATGGCCATGCTGTAGTGTAGTGCTAATGCGACTGTGAATAAAAGGTGGCTGGGCTCGATGTCTCGGGTTTGGGGGGGAAGAGGTGACAAAACTGATTTCCAATATGTTCCCCACCTTCATTTCCATAACAAGCCCTTGAGTCTGTACTCTGAATGGTGATGCCAGGGACCTAGAAGGTGCAGGGCTTGTCAGTCCAACCCCTGCACAGTCTCATCAGGGCTGACCTTAAGGCAATTGGAGCAATTGGGCCAAATTGGGCCCCGCGGGCCGCTCCTAAAAGGGCCCCTGCACCAGGGCAATCTAGATGGATTTTATTTATATATATAAGATTTTGCAGACTTTGGCTGTGAACTGGGGCCCTACAAAAAAATAAAAAAAAATCAAGTTGCGCCCCACTGCTACAAATTGGGCCCCACTGGGTAACCCTGAGACTAATAGTTGCTGGGTCTGAGTTGCCCTGCCCTTGCATTAAGTCTTGGGTTTACAATTTTGGGAGAGGGGAGACTGCACCACTGGGGAGCAGGCAGGCTGGCGAGGCCCCCTAGACTTAGAGGCCCGAGTTGCCCTGCCCTCGCATGAAGTCTTGGGTTTGCAATTTTGGGAGAGGGGAGGCTGCCCGCTGGGGTGCGGGAGGACTGGTGAGGCCCCCTAGATTTAGAGGCCCTAGGCTTCAGCCTACTTAGCCTATACATAAATCTGGCACTGGCTACAGCCCTTATTGGGATCCTCTTCCTCCTCTTCCTCTTCCCTGTAGTCTTGCCAGTTAATGACACTCGTAGCCTATCTCCTCTGAAGAACCTATTAGTGTATTAATTAAAAAACAAAACAGAGCTAGTTTAATATTGGCAAAACTGAACATTCTCTTTGTTCGTGTTGATAGATACACATTTGTTGCACATGTAGACTCTGTCACTTTAAAACAAACAAGTGTATTTTATCACCAGAAATGAATTCCCTGTTTTGAAGACATATTTTTTCCTGGTGGTTTTAAAAAAAACATTTTATTTAAAGAGAGATAGCAGAAACTGTCTAATCACAGAGATTTATCAGGGAGGCCAGAGCACTTTGGAAGGGACATCCAGCATCATTTGGAGTGCCAGATGGCAGGGCTGCCTTGACCCCCCAGGGTCAGCAGGGGATACAAGTCAACATCAAATTACCCAATTAGAGTTCCCACTGAGAACCTCTACCTGGCCAGAAAGGTGTAAAAAGAGAGAGGGAGAGAGAGAGAAAGAGTATTGAGATGAAGAGATTGTTGCCAAGCTTTGAAAACCATTATTCCTCAAGAAGACACTCCACGTTTTGTGTGCAACACAAAGCCCAACAGCTGGGGGGGGGGGAGTATTGTGGCTTCTGCTGTGATGTGGGCCACATTCTTGAGCCAGCTAAATGACAGAGGTTATAATACATTTGTAAGGGAGCAGTTGTTGAAAGTATAAGGGAGGGTTTTAAAGCCAAGCCTCTTCACCACTCAGGGCTGGCCTAAGAGCTTCTGGGGTCATGGATGAAAAATGAGCTCAGAGAGCTTCCTGATATTGTAAGTGACTCTGAGTATTGGCTTGTGTTTCATACAACAACTAGGAAATGGGAGCAGCAGTAGGCCCTTTGCACTACTGACACGTTCTGAAGTTGCGTTGGATATTTGCCATCGCGCTAATGAGTTTACATTATGGATGCAAATGGACTGAGCCAACAGTAAAGCATCCTGATGATTCAGTCATATTGCTGTTGCATTCAGAAGGTGGTGGAGATGCCTCAGACAGGAATGGTGTAAGCATGTGAGAGTGAACTGGGCAGCAAAGACCACAGCTAAAGTGGTGCTGCCCCCTGCTTTTTCTGTGGAGGTGTCCCAATATGCATAATTTCTCCTTCCCTCCTCTATCCAGATTGGCGTACAGAGACCGTATCGGGGTCCAATCCAATCCAATTCTTTATTACGGTCATAAGATAAAAATACCTCCATACATAAATAAAACATGCTAGATAGACAATAGGGCAACTGCAGAAGTAGAAGATACACATACACATACTCTCAGTTACAATAGACCAGCATAAGATAAAAACACATTAAACATGTAAATCAAACCTTCAGTTTTAGACTTGCTGTGTGGCAATACCATCCTCTGACATATGTCAATCATAGCATATCAGGGTTGAATTCCTGACTTTCTGCCAGGGTCTGAAGTAAGTCCAGGCTGGCTTTTTCCTGAAGTTGCCACAGGTTGGGATGGCATGAGAATCCACCGTTTTGCCAGCTCAGCTCTAATTAATCCTGAGTCCTTGGGTAAACATTAGCTCTGCATGAATTGGCAGCATTAAATGATGCCACCTCTGAAGCCACTTGCCCATCAATGATTCCTTGCATTTTCTCTGGTATGTGAGCACTTTGCACTTATCTAAAGGCTACTGACAAATGACTTTAGATAATGAGTGCAAATTAATAACTACTTTTGTACGTCACAAAGGATCATAGTATCTTGATGTTATGCCCTTTGGGTTAACAGATGTGACTGGAGCCTCTTAGAGATTAATGCATAGTGTCTTGTGAGGATTAAATTGCAAAACCTCTGTTGTCTGCATATGGTGACGTCACTCTCAAGGAAAATGTACAGAGCCACACGGTGAGATGAATATTCACAAAGCACAGCTGGCAGGAGTTGGGTGGAGGATCCAAATGACCTGGGAGCAAGGAAGTTCCCCATTCAAATCTCTGCAGGTTCACTAGATGATCTTCGGTTGTGACTAAGCTTGTGCACAGCACACGCCTCTGCAATTTGGGAACTAGGCTTTCCTAGCAGGTCTGCTTTAAGAATGTTTTGGGACAGTGGGCTTTAAGCTCTTCCACTGAGGCCCCTCTCCATGTACCTCTGCCTTCACCAGAGGTGTAGAGGCCATCTGCAGGGAGATGGGTTTTTGACATTGACACTCTGGTTTTGAAACCCTCCCCACCATAGAGGTTGCCTGGCATTTAGGAGATTTTATGAAGTAAGTTTGAATTGGCCTCTTTTAGTGGGAAGGGATGTATTAGGCCTAGTTCTTTCATATGTATGGATGTGTTTCTAGGTTTTTATTCTGTCTTGGTTTCTTATATTTGGTTTAAATGTTCATATTACACCAGCAGGGAGTGCCCAGTTCTGCCCAGGAACTTGTAGAACCCCTTCCCCCAAAAAATGTGTTGTTGTTTTTAATGGATAGTGTAATTTATGAGATTGGATCCATCACTCCAGAAAATGGGCAGTCATGCCAAAGTCACATTTTGCTCTGCCATCTTGAATCAAATAATCTCTCCTCCCCTCCTCTGCCCAGATTGGTCTTATCCGGATTAGTCTCTGATTTTTTAAATTTTATTTTGTTGTTGCCTTTCTTATGGTGGTCCAGTTATTCCTTTGATGTATTTTGGTGGATGTATGTTGTACACTGCCCTAAAATCCTTAAAGGCAGTATGTTGTTGTTGTTTAGTCGTTTAGTCGTGTCCGACTCTTCGTGACCCCATGGACCAGAACACGCCAGGCACTTCTGTGTTCCACTGTCTCCCGCAGTTTGGTCAGACTCATGTTTGTAGCTTCGAGAAAACTGTCCAACCATCTCATCCTCTGTCGTCCCCTTCTCCTTGTGCCCTCAATGTTTCCCAACATCAGGGTCTTTTCCAGGGAGTCTTCTCTTCTCATGAGGTGGCCAAAGTACTGGAGCCTCAGCTTCACGATCTGTCCTTCCAGTGAGAACTCAGGGCTAATTTCCTTAAGAATGGATGCGTTTGATCTTCTTGCAGTCCATGGGACTCTCAAGAGTCTCCTCCAGCACCATAATTCAAAAGCATCAATTCTTCGGCGATCAGCCTTCTTTATGATCCAGCTCTCACCCTCTCACATAAAAGGCAGTATACAAATATTTAAAATGAAATGAAAGATAAAATGGAACCTCCACACTCAGAGGCAGTCCATCTGCCTCTGAAGATCAGAACATGGGGGGAAACAAAAATGGAATGGTGGCTTTCTCCTTCTTTCTCTGCTTGTGAATTACGGGCCCTGGTCTGATCTGGCAAGACAATGCTCTCCTGTTTCTGGAGCGTCCAGCTGTGAGCGTCCGTGATTCTTGCAGCCTGATCTCCCTTGGCAGGCAGCCTGTGTGGAGAAGGTGAGCAACAGCAGAGCGGGGAGGGGGGGAGGACAGTGCTGCCTGCCGAATGTGTAAATTGTGGCAAAGCAGCTTGCTGAAGGGATGAGAAAGCCTCTCCAGTTGTCCCCCTTGCTTGCTTGCCAAGCCCCTCCAAAGCAGATGCCCAGGCAGGGGGCACCAATGCAGTGGCGTCTCTCTGCTTTTCCTCCGGGCCTCTTTTCATTTCACACCCTGCAGGATTCAGTTTCACTGATTAAAGCTCAGAGTGGTTTCATGAAAACGGGCCTGTTTCTGGCACGAGCTGTTGGCATCCTGCAGGTGGCTTGTAAAACACAATCCAGGGAGCCACCTGGATTTTAGGGATGTGAGTTACCTGAGCTAAAAGGAAATTTTTCCAGCATTACGGATATTATGAGGGATTTGTTGTGGAGGCCAGAGGAGAAACCGGCTTTACAGATGTTCGGCTTTTGGGCAAATATTCTGTATCCCCCAAGTTTATGGGAATGGTCTTTCCCTTAGTGCTGGTTCCACAGAATCAATTGTACCAGGCACTGAACTTTTCTGATGCTTGTCAGAGCCACTGTTTCTGTTGACATGAGTTGGGCATTTTTATTACGTGCTTCTAGGTTTGTGCAGAGTTCCTTTGCATATTGCCTTGGTAGTTCAGTCATTAGAACATGAGACTGTTAATCTCAAGGTTGTGGGTTTGAGCCTTCTGTTGGGCAAAAGATTCCTGCATTGCAGGGGGTTGGACTAGACAACCCTCAAGGTCCCTTCCAACTCCACAGTTCTCTGATTCTGTGCTTCGCGTCTGTAGCTCAGTGGGTAGAGCACCTGCTTTGCATGCAGAAGGCCCAGGTTTAATCCCTGGCAGCATCTCTAGGTAGGGCTGGGAACATCCCTTGACTGAAACCCTCAAAAGCTGCTGCCACTCAGTGCCAACTCTGAGCTTGGCACACCTATATTCTGATCCTGTATGTAGCTTTCTACCACTTCAGGTTAGAGGACAGCCTGGAGCCCCAGCCCCTCCCTTCTGAAAAAGTGTTGAACTTGAGAAACTGGTAACCCATATTACTGCCTTGAAATTCTGAGCAGGGTTGGTCCTAAAGCATCCTTAAAAACCACATTTTTAAAAAATACGATGTGAAAACGTCTTTGGTGTCACATCTTCAAAGTTCCAGATTGGAGCAGGAGCTTGTTTGGTCTGCTATTCAGGCACTAGCCATTTCTAAATGAGAGTCAGGAGTGCACCTACAAGCTGCACGTACCCTAATTTAAAAGTATATCTCTGTCAAATGACTTTTTGGAGGCTCTTTCAGCAGTCCCTTCTCTTCCTAACGGGCCGGACACATCTCATCTCTGAAACCTTCCCTCTGTGAGTTTGGGCTTTTTCTCCCCCCCCCCCCCCCCGTTTGGTGCCTCCTCAGAGCCACAGTCAATGCAGTTGATTGCTTAAGAATAATATAGTTACTTAAAAGAGATGACTTTGATTGTGTGTGTTTTGTTCCCATCACAATAACCCTTTGCAGGTGATTATTAAATTAGAGATCTTCTTTGTTTTTCTAACAAAAAGAGCCCCTTTTCATGTCAGCACCAATTATGAGTGGTAATTTTTCACATTTTACAAAAGAAATTTCTGTCCTACCTCCCCAAAGCCTCCCCCGCCCCAAATAAAACAGGGCTTTGACACTCAATGACAAGGAAGATATTTTTCCTTTTCTGCACACACTGTGCTTTTGAGTTTTCTTTAAAAAATCTGTTGACTCTATTGAAATGTGACAGGGCAATATTTAACCTGAATGGAGGCACGTTGACTCCTCTTATTAAAACTGACAGTTAAGGACATTTCGCTCTTTATTCCTTCTGATACATGCAGACAAGTCTTCACTGCTAACTAGTATACAAAATCAAAAACAAAAAAATACAGAGTGAGGAGATGAGTACCTTATAAACAATATATGAATGACAATTGCAAGTTTAATCTAGCAAAGAAACCTTTTTTTATCCTTTATGAAAATTAAAGCCCTTTCAAATTAGTTTGAGATATGAAGACAGGCTGACATTGTTAATTTCCAAGTATGAATCCCCTTTTCTTCGTCTCCTCTCTTTTCCAAGGGAGACGTGTGTGCTTCCCCAGAATATTCTGGGTGTTTTTGCACTAGTGCCGATTTAAAAAAAATGGGACTACTATGCCTTGACTCCCATAGGGGAGGCAGGGAGGGGAGGCACTGAGTTGGGGCTTTCCCTCTCCTTGGAAGGGATGGGGTGTTCCTGATTGCATGCTGCTGCTGGTGGCCCTCCTATGAGCTGAGCATGGCTTGCAGTTAGTTCTTCAGGAAGGATGTGAGAGGTGAGCTGGTACTCTGAAGTCCCAGGCACCCCATTCTGCAGGGATGAACACCTGCGACTGAAAACACGTGGCCTTCATACTTCCTGTGGGTGCTCAGATATCTCCCAAACCTCAACACCTGAGGTAACTGCTTCCTTTGATTTAACTTTCCTAGGCAGGGAAGGAATGTGGTGTGTGTGTGTCAGGAAAGCTTGGGTTATTTGCAGGCCCACAACTAATCTCTGGCTTGTCCTGCAAGCCACTTGCTATAGTTTGGCTGAGGTGCTTAGCCAAAGCTGCTGTTGTCCCCACAGCTCACAAGCCCAAAGAAATGACCAAACCTCTTTTGTCTTCTTATCATCACAGGTCAGGAAGCTTGTGAAAGGTGTGGTAGATGCTAATTGCTAAGTCTTGCAAGAGTTACCAAGAAGGTCCAGTCCAGCTGTAGCTCAGGTGTGCAGAAGGATTTGAACAGAGTGTGTATGTGAAGCTTAGCCAGAGAGTGAGAGATCTCCAGATCCCTGGGCAAGTGGCTGATAAGCAGCAAGGCCCCCAGTCAGTTCTGTGGTGGTCTGTTTCCTTGCTCCTCTTATAGTTCAGCTGTTGTTCCTCTGGTAGAGTTGTGGGGGAGGCATCAGATCAATGACTTCTTTCAGATCAAACTTGTTAAGGGTGATGAGTGAACTACATTTCCCAGGATTCTTAGGGGAAGTCATGTGATTTTGAATATGCTGTATGTATGGTGTGTCCTGCAGCCCTGAGAGAGAGACTTCAAGTTTCAGAGGGTTCTACTCTGCTGCACATTGCCCGGTGTGTGTGTGTGGGTGGGTGTGCTTCCAAATGACCTATTTATTGAGCATTCATCCTGATTTCTTTGCAGGGAGTTTAGATGATGTTGACCAGTGCTTTTTTTCTTAAAAAATGTTTAGGGGTACTCTCATTTTCCTACTCATATTGAAATACTGCCCCTCAATGAGGCCAAACTTAGATTCACAAAATGTTTAGGGGTATGCGCTCCCCTGCATCCCCCCCAGAAAAAAGCACTGATGTTGACTATTTAGTGAGCCTTCAGCAAGTGTTATTGCATACTCAGGGTGTGTTTGGCTCTCGCTTAACTTCTTGCAAAAAGCCCGACATTTGGGGGAAGCGGGTTTCATGTGAAAGATCTGCCGAACAATTATAATTTGCCTGAATTTGCCAGTATGTGACTAAATCTCATGCGAAAAAAGTGACGGTCTGGAAGTACTCTGGGTGCCTATACTGGATGCCTATTTCAGGAGGAGGCACAAGAGTCACATGTGCATACACAACAGAACTGTTCTATTACAGAGCTGTCACAGCCCTGAGCAGCCAGTTCTGGATGACGGGCAGGAGATGTACGTTTGCATTGCTTTTCTGAGATTTAAAAAAATGATTTAACATACTGAAGATGTTACCTTTTTATTGTGCATTTTGAACTACAGTAGTCTGTTGATCCTGAATACTTATAGCTGTTAGGATTATTTATTTTCATTATTATTGTTTAATTAAATGGCTGTGTTTCTCTACCCCGACTGAAATGTCTGCCTTTACTGCAATGTCCACTTTCAAAGTCCTGCTTTCCTTTCCTCATATCTAACTCCCATCCAGAGGTGTAGCTAGAAGTTGGCCAAGTTGGCCCTCCACTCTGGCTTGGAGTAGCTAGGAGCCTACCCGCCGCTTCACGTGTTCCCTGGATTGCTCCTCCAATGCTCTGGGCAGCCAAGTGGGGTATAGGTTCCTCTGGGCACCTCAGCAGATGAATCCGAGCACTGGCACGGGCCATCACAACATCCATGTGGGGCCTCCTCAGTCGGTCAGCAGTGCTATTAGAAATGTGAGTGGAGTGCCCTACGGGGCAGGGCTTGGGGAGAAGAAAGATGGAGAGAATGGTTGAGAGTTGCAGGAGGAGGAAAAGGGGAGGGAGGAGACAGAAGGGAAAGCAGCGAGCGGAGGAAGACAGGCAGATAGGTGGACTGTTGGAGGAGGAGGAGGAGGAGAGGAGGCAGAGCAGAGCCAACCCCAAGGGCCGCAGAGGAAGACATCGTGAAAAGGAACAAAAGCAAACTTTTTGAATTTCTGGTCCATGGTCCCTGCTAGCTTCGGAAGACCTGATGCAGCTCCTTGCCAAGGGCAAAAGGGAACCTAGGACTGCTCCATCACCTTCCTGTCCTCAGTGGGAGGGGAACTGTGCTGTTGAATGCTTGCTATCTTTCTTAATGATGAAATGCCCTCTTTTCTAAACATGCCAAATCCCAAATCACTTTGTTACTCCTCTTGCCACTTGCTCTTATCAGGCAACTCTTTGGGCCATCTCACAGGGCAGTTTCCACCAGAACCATATTTTTCTTTAAGAGCAGCAGCTGGTCCTAATTCAAGAGTGGAGACCCTGTGAAGGTGCAAAGGGCTTTGCGGGGGGACATGCCTGGGTCACTCCATGCTGCTGACTGGGCGGACCTGCTAGACTTCAGCTTCCAGCCTTTTGAAGAGAAAGCTCTGATAGCTGGATCCTTGAACCCCCATTTTAACTTCTTGCTCAAGGCTCCAGAACGGATATCTTGAACCATAATTCTTTAATAAGAATTGCACTTTATAGCTCTCTTTGTACTGCTGTAAATTTGATTGGCCAGATGTTCTTAGGTTTAATAAAAGTTTTTAAACAAACCTTTGTGTTCCCCTCCCCTTAAATCTTGATTCTTGGTGAGCCAAAAACGAACAATATGCACAAGAGGCCTTCTCCCTTCTTTCTGTTTGCACTTTACAAATTGTCTGATTCCATTATGTGCTGGTAGTGTTAGCAAAACCCTTGGTGTTGCTTTGCTAGAGTTTTTTTTTTGGGGGGGGGGAACAGGTTGAGATGGGAGAGGGAAATGGATTCTGAGGGTAGCATAACTCTAGTGTGGAGACAGTGGCCTGGAGGTGGATTGGGTGGGCCTCGGAGTGGCACAGCTGGTAATAATAATAATAATAATAATAATAATAATAATAATAATAATAATAATAATAATTTTATTATTTGTACCCCGCCCATCTGGTTGGGTTTCCCCAGCCACTCTGTGCAGCTTCCAACAAAGATTAAAAATACATTAAAATGTCACACCTTAAAAACTTCCCTGAACAGGGCTGCCTTCAGATGTCTTTTAAATGTCAGGTACTTGTTTATCTCTTTGACATCTGATGGGAGGGCATTCCACAGGGCGGGCGCCACTACCAAGAAGGCCCTCTGCCTGGTTCCCTGTAACCTCACTTCTTTCAGTGAGGGAACCTCCAGAAGGCCCTTGGCGCTGAACCTCAGTGTTTGCGCAGAATGATGGGGATAGAGACGCTCCTTCAGGTATACTGGGCCCAGGCTGTTTAGGGCTTTAAAGGTCAACACCAACACTTTGAATTGTGCTCGGAAACGTACTGGGAGCCAATGTAGGTCTTTCAGGACCGTTGTTATATGGCCTCGGCGGCCGCCCCCAGTCACCAGTCTAGCTGCTGCATTCTGGATTAGTTGTAGTTGTAGTAGCCCCACGTAGGCCAAGAAGCCTTGAATTTCTGTCAAAAAAGCCAGTCTAAAGGTGGTGAAGTTCTTCACAGAGTCCTTTGTGGTCACAATAGACTATCTCATTTTCTTCACCAGTGATGCTTTCCCTGAAAGATTCACTTAAGGGTTTTTTTTCCTTTCCTTCAGCTCTAATTAAAGCTTAATTTCCCATAACAACAATAAGAGTTCCCAGAATTGCATCATCTTAGTTGTGAGGTAAATATTGATTGCTGTTCATATCCACACCACACTCTTATAACTGCATTAAATATACAGAGAATGGTCACATCTAACATCCATTCCTTGACTGGAGGCTGCTGCTGCCAGTGTTTAATTGGATTAAACGCTTCCTCATCTCTTCTTTGATCAGGGTCTCTGAGTTAAATCCAGTAACTCCTCATGGGGTCCCTGGAGCCTTCCCTCACCTGGAGCCCTCTGGTTATTTTGGACTACAACTCCCAGCAGCCCCAATAAGCCAGCATGGTTGTGGGTTCAGGACAGTATCCAACTAAATTTTATTTATTTTTATTCATTAAATGTGTATAAACTGCACTTTCATATAAAGTGTCACATGGCGGCGCGGCTTTTTTTTCAGCCGGAACTCAGTTCCGGTACCTCTCAGGTGGGCACTATTGCCATTATAAGAGAACAAGAACTCAACTGTCCTGCTTTAAATGAGAGATCACATCTTAAAGAATCCGCCCCGGCTTCTGATTGGATCTGGGAGTGTCCCAGGATCCATGCGTTCTCTCTTGAGCAGCTAAGGAGGCCTGCCTATGTGGTGCTGCTCTGCCCAGAAAAGGCCTGCCCATGTAGCACTGTGGCGCTCCGAGAAGGCCTGTCCTCACAGTGCTGGCCGATGGAGGCAGCAGCAATGAAGAGAGAGTAAGGTAAGACAGCTTCCAAAATACCAGTTGAATAAGGTTGATTTGCTTGACTGACAATGCCAGCGTAGCCTCTTCTCCTTAAGCCTTATTAGAAATGTGCTAGAATAAACTTTGGGGAAAGAGTGTGCTCTCTGGATTTTCAAATTCATAGCTTGAGACAGTTATTGGCCTTTAATATATTCCCCATGGGCCATAGATAAAATGGAAACCTGATCATTTTGTTTTGGATCCCCAAAGGAAGCAAGGGGAAGGGGAAATTTTCCGAAAAGTATTGAGGTGTTTCCAAATAATCACATGTTTACCCAAAAAGCGCAAGGAGATTCTCCTCAGAAGGGAGATTCTCCTCAGCTAGGTTTAGATCTATAGGTGCTCAAGGGATACATTCTCTCTCTTTCCCTCTCCTTTTTATGGTTGATTGTAGGACTCTCTGGTTTAAGATTCTGTGGTTGACTGTAGGACACTTTGAAGCCCCTTGTGTTCACCCCCCAAAGGTGCAGCCCCCCAGTGCTTTTTTCAGGAGGAAAACGCACAAGATCACTGCTACCAAAATGGCTGCCATTCTCGTGCGATAAAAAAATGAGATGTCCCAGTTTTTCTTGGACACTTGCAGGGTATGATGTGGTGACTTCCTCATAGCTATGATGTGACACGTACAAAGACTCATAGTTTTTTCCTGATTACTGAATGAGTTACAGTGCCAACCATTGGAAGAATTGGCTTATCCATAGGACCTGGAGGGAAGGAAGCCCACAGGGAACCATGGAGAAAGCCGTCAGGCTGCGTCTGAGCTGAAAGCAGAGTGAACAGTGACAGGGATTTCGGTAGCAGGCCCCAAAGTGATGTCCTCCCTGCCCTATATCCTCTGCATCTCCACCCCCACTGTGGCAGCTGGCCAAATCTGGCTCAGCCGCACCAACATTGTGGATGCCCAGGCAGGCCTCTCATTATGCTACAAATTGTGTTTTGTGCCTTGTTTGAATGCTCTCGAGTTAATTTGTTTTATGTTCATGTTAAGCACCCTTGTGCCACTAACACAGAGGAAACTGCTGCTTGCAACGGCGCCTGGCCTTGTAAAAACCAGGACACTCCGAAAGTTGTTGAGCTTTTTTTGATTGAATTGCTTAAGATCCAGGACAAAGCGCCACCTGTCAATTCTGCCTTTGAAATCCCAGTAATGTCCAGGAAAATCCAGACATATGGCAGCCCTAGTTCTACCTTGTCGTGTGGGTATATTTTTGGATCATGATTCCTTTAAAAAACATGTTTTCTATACTTCCAGCCTTTATTGATCTCCATTAGGTTGTTGCTGTTGTTGTTGAAGCATCAACAAACTTTCCAGGTAGAGGAGGGGGAATGCCTGACTCCACTGGTGGCACAGTTTCTGTGGAGAGCCCAGCTTGCTCAAGGACTCAGCCTTATACTCTCTCACTCTGTCCTTGCTGTCCTCCTCCTTTGCTAATCCAGTGAGGCAGAAGAAGGAAAAAGCTGGAGGCATGAGTATAGAAAGAACTGGAAATTGTTCCTAAAACACACAGGGAATCTCGCAAGTCCTTGAGAATGTTTCGGGAGGGGAACATTAACTTAGCTTACAGCATTCCCACATAAAAGAAGGGGAACACAGGCAATTTTCCTTCAGTGGGGTTTTTAATTTTTTGTTATTTTTCTAAGCAACAAAAAAAGACAGTACTCACACACAAAAAAGGACATTAACAACAAAATAATATAAATACAACACAAGGAGCTATTCATGTTAAAGTGAAAAGAATTATAAAATATCAGGAATAAATGAACTGGGTAAAATTACAAAATTGTAAAATTATAAATGGCGTATAAAAATACAACTTACATTATACAACAAAGGAAATGGGGTAGGTGAGAAGAAAGGTCTTGCCTGTTTCCAGATGCTGCCAAATAAAATAATATTTTGAAAGGATTTGCCACCCGTGTGACGGTGTTGTCATATATTTAACAAATAACCCCCAAATAGAGGCAAGGAGGTTTTTCAAGCATGCCCAACCTGCCTGCCTCCAGGGAGCTGCTTCTTTTTTTACTCCTCTTGCTATATTTGAACTGCAGCAGCACGTGGGCCTCTGTTTTGTGTGCACATCTTTTTTCGGGTGTGTGTGCATGTGTTTGAACATATGTATGAATTAAGTGTAGTGGAATATTGGCTCAGCCCGGGAAACACGAGGGAGCCACATGCTCTGCCACAGCGTTGGCTGTTGCTGCACCAAAGCAAAATTCTTCTGCTACAGAAGGCAGCCTGTTTTGCAGCTGACTCATGGCAAGTTGCCGATTCTTGCAGGACAGAAGGTGCACCGACATAAAAGGACGGTGGAGATAAGTTGATTCTCCTACTGGCCTATATCACTGCTGCAAAAATTACTGCACATTTGGCAAAGAAACTAGTTTGAGCTCTGCTTCTTTGCCAGCATTTCTAGGGAGCTTGGAGGAGCTCACATTCTGATCCAGGAAACTATATAGAACTCGGCGAAAAGCAGAATTGTAGAGAAAATGAGCTTGTTTGTTTTTTGGCCATCTACTTGTTATTTCCAACTGCAGTTTATAGTAACCTCTACACCGTACATTTAAAGCACTCTTATACCGCTTTAACTGTTGGTTCTCTGCCCACAAAGAATCATGGGAACTGTAGCTTGTTAAGGGTGCTGGGAATTGCAGATCTGTGAGGGGTAAGTGATGGCTCCCAGTATTCTTTGGGGAAATCCTTGACCATTAACGTCTCTGCCTGGACCAGCAACTCCACAGAGGCTTACAATGAATGTTGCCTTGGGCAGCAGTGAACACCAAAGGCAATGTCCTTTGGGATTCTCTTCAGGAGACACGGCAGAGGATGCTATCCCCTGGTATGGCTAACTGCTGGTTGGACTGATTCCTGTGTGAGAACCAGGAATAACCAGGAGGGTGCGAATGTACCAAACCCAGCCTCCTGGTGAGAGGCAGAAGGATGGCAAATGGTGATCTGGTGATAGCATGAAAACTATTCATGAGTACATATGAAGGATACTTGGTGGGTGGTAAGGGACTTGGTGGGTGGTAATATTGTTGAGGGACTGAACAGTTACCCTGCGACCGGGGTGAGGCGGTGGGATAATAGCACCATGTGCCTGAGAACAGGGGGGTGGGAAGATTAGAGTTCTAGGGAACTGGAGGTATGGAATGTGTAGGGTATGCAATATAGAAGAGTGGGGAGTAGACACTTGACACTTGTTGCCCCTGCTCGGCCTCACTGCAACCAAAACTTCAATAGCCATGCTGGTTTGCTCTCCCAACTGGTGGTGCTGTTACACTTGCTAGGTCAGTCCATAATAAAACAGCCTTTATCCAAAATTTGATTGGGTTGATTTGATATGTATTACAGAGACTTAGGTGAGTGAGCTGGAGAGTCCTGATCATACCAAGCTTTACTTGCCTGGGCATTCAGGGCAGCACAGGTCAAGGTTGGAGGGGTGAGAAAGAGGTGTGGCAGAGACAGATCAGGGATCTTGGTGGACTATCCATCCTGCAGTCCAACCACATCCTGGATTGAGCTGGCAAGGGAGGTTTGTGGCATGATGGTGGAGAACCCCATGATAATAGTTCCAGAGGACTTCAGTAAATATTCTGTGAGTGTGCTTGCCACCCTGGGCTCTTTTGGGGGGAAGGGCAGAATATTTATTTCATTTATTTTATTTCATAAAATTTATACACCACTTAGAAGAAACAATCTCAAAGCAGTTTGCAAAAGATAAAATGGTTAAATCAAGAAAAAGTCACAACCATACTTTAAAACATACAAAAGTTAAAATACTAAAACAGGTTGTTAATATGTCAACTTTCTAAGTATCTGGGTAGACTTGTCTAAACAGGAATGTTTTTAGCAGGTGCTGAAAAGTACAGTGATATTGTCCGCCTGTTCTCAATAGGCAGGGAGTTCCAAAGTGTAGGAGCTGCCACATTAAACAATTCAAGTTCTTACAAAGGCAGAATGAGTATTATGTGGCACCTGTAGTACTGCCTATTTTTGCTGACTGAAGAGGTTGGGTGGGCATGGGTGGGGTAAGGGTAGGCAAACTGGTCCCAAGCTGTTATGGGTTTAATAATAATAATAATAGCCAGAGATGGGCCATCAAGGTGGAAACAGGGTGGTGATGGTCTTTCCTCAACCCTTGACTCCTCCATTTACAGATGATGGCAGATGGGGAAAGACTGAGCAATCTTAAAGGGAGAGCTGAACTTTGCCATGCTGAGCACAACGCCAACGCTCCCCACTCGTGTCTCCCAGCAACTGGAATAATTCCCCGGCATTCTTCCTCAGATCCCGGAGCATGTTTGCAAATGCTTGTAACCAAGGTGGTGGTGGTGGGGAGAGGGGCGCTGCGTCCCTTTAAGCGCCTCCCTTCCTCCCCTCCTTCCTTCAAGTAGGGTGAGCGTGGTTTGTCTTTTTGCGACAAGTGCCCTTACAGAAAGCACCACTTGGCAACCAACTTCACAAATTCCTTCCTCTTTGCAGAGAGCAAACTTGCTGCTGTTGCTTTTCAATGAGGCCCTTTGATTGCTATTGAGCCGCTTGCGCTGTTGCCAGAGGCGGCCTGGCTTTATGCAAAAGGCTGGCTAATTGTGCTACTTCCCTGGGCTGCCTTTGGAACAATGTCTCTTCCAGCTCTGAAGCAGCGGGTCGCTTTTCATGCCTTAACGAGCAGAGGATCCGGGCATTAGATCCAGAGCCAATTCATGCATTAAAGTCTTTCCAGGCCCCCCAAATAAGGTTGTCTTTGGAATCAAAAGCAAATAGCAACTCTGAACCCCAGCAAGTGCATGCGTATGTATGTTCACTCTGTCAAGATTGGAGCCCCAGAAAAAGCTGGGCAGGATGTAGCACTGATGAATCAGGGAAACAACACAAATACCAAACCAGTCTGCCTACAAACTTATGGGGGTGGGTGTTAGGTTTTTTTTTTTAAAAGCAAGCATTTCTGTTTTCCTGCACAGTTGAAGTAAGGACCCCTCCGTCTTTGCCAGGGAGACTGGGTACGTTTGGTGGCCAGTGGTAAACTGGGAGTGGAAATTCTCTTCTCTTCCCTCCACAACTGTTCTGTACACAATGGGGGAGCCACAGCTAATCTCTGCAGAGGGTGGGTGGTCTGTATTCAGAAGGGGCTTTAGAGGCAGGCTCCATCCCGCAGATCAAGGATGCTTAATAATTGTGCTCCTCTGCACCTCCACAACACACACACCCTACCCCGAAAGGCAAAGAAAAAGCCAGTGAACGTGTCGGAGGCAGAGTGCGAATGTGGAGAATGGCTGGAAAGTCTGGAAGAATCTCTGCATTAAAAGCAGAAGATACATTCAAACAAAATAGTGGGGGTCTTTACTGAGGCGGGTGGCGGCTCCCTTCTTCCTGAGATGCTTTGAAGCCTCTTCCTCACTCTTGTAACCTCCTGATTTGGCACGAACGTGGCCATTATTTCGTACGGCAAGGTGAAAATAATTTTTATTTCTTTCTCCATCACTGTCCTTTCCCCACTCAGATGATAGATTTGCCTGAGAGAAAATAATGGCCTGCCTTCAGAATCCAGCCTGGCAGTTGGGATGCAGAGAGTGAGCTGGCTGAGCAGGCGGTGGCGGGGGGGGGGGGGACGGGGACGACGACACGTCTCTGTACCTATTATGGCAAAAATCGATAATGCTTTTTGTAAATTGCCCCTCCCAGAGGAGTTGAACAAATGCTGGAGAGAAAGGAAGCCATCCTTCTGTGTGAAGGCGTCTCTGCGTTCGGACCAGGACAATAATTATCAGTAGCCCTCTTCTTTTGGCTTGCTTTTATTCTGAGGGCAGGCCAGGAAAGAGAAGGTCTTCCTTGCTCTTGTACTGCTTCTCTAATTGCAGCATCTGTGAGCATCTCTAAAATAGGTGACAACCACTGCAGGCAGTTTCCAAGGGGCGCCCTGCAAATGGAAGCGGCTGGTGGTCCCAGAGGACAATCAGAGTGCTCTGATTAATTGCTTTTGACAAATGGCATTTTGATCTGAGACAAGCCAGGCCCTCCCCTCTTGCAGAAGCAAAACTTCTGCCTGCTGAATGGGAAGTCTTTCGTCTTTCCAAACTATAGAGGCAAAGGCTGTGTTGGGGTGAACACAGAAGCTACCAACAAGGTGAACCCGCCCCCAAAGAGGGATCACATGCATAGTACTTTGAAACAGCCACAGGAAAAAGCAATATAAAAATGTTATGATTGATACACAGCACAAATGCATTGGGTGCTTGGAGAAGGCATGTGGTGAGATCAGTGGGGTGGGGCTCAGCTTGTCAATTCTGCATCCAGCAAGGATGTTGTCAGTCAGATCCTGCAGTGTGACAGTAAGCTGTAGGGACCTGTAGACAACCATTTGTCAGGCCAAATTCAAATGAGCAAGGAGTCATCAAAATATGTTTGCTCAACAGAACTCTCTGAGTCTGGGGTTTTGCTCAGTTTTTCTCCATCTGTTTCCTTGTTGTTCCTTTGGTAAAAGTTTCTGTTCACATAGACCTGTGCAGGGCTCTTAAAAATATTCATACCTAAATAACAAAATGCAGCATTTGTGATACTGCTCTGTGTATGTGTGTGCGTGGGGGGCGGCAATGCTATATCACTGATGGGAAGGTCTTCCTGTGGGAGCTTTGTGCTACCACAACAATTTCCTGGGTACAAGGACCTATGGGAGATGCAGTTCCCATGGTTTCTGACAACATTATTAGGACTCAAGAAAAAGAAGCACATTTCCGCTGCCCCTCAAAGAATTCTGGGCACTGTAGTTTGTGAGGAGTTGCTAGGAATTGTAACTCTGTGAGGGGTAAATTGCAGTGCCTGGAATTCTTTGAGGGAAAGATTCTACTGCTTTAAAGGCAGAATGTATACACAGCCCGAATGGCAGCATCCTGATCATCTGGCTCAGAATCTCATCCTACCAGCAAGGCTGGGGAGCTGTCCACTAGGTTAGGGACCATAGTGTTTGCGTTAGCAAGGGAACTGTCCAACTACTGAGAGCGGAGCAGTACGAGGTGTTGTATCAGCAACTGCTAGGCACCAGTTTAGGAGCTTTATAGCTCTCTGTCCTCTTTCTGGGGTGTTAGCAGGGCCTTGATCCTGAGCACATGTTGGCTCTGCCTCTGTCTTGAGTAGAATGGATACCTTATCCTGTCAGACAGTACTTGACCTTTTGCTCTGGCCTTTCAGATTCACTGGGTCACTGATCTTGGAGAGTCTTAATCTGGTGGAGTAGTATTAATGGTGGATTGGATTTCCTGAATCTTCAGCTTCCTCAAACATGGCAGTCTGGGTGTGCCCAATGACTCCCCTTTAGCCCCAGAGGTACAGGGCTAGTGCAGGCATCTGGACTAGTCCTGACATGGCAGTGACAGGTCACAAGACCAGTCGCAAGGCCTCATTGCCACTACCACCAGGGAATTTTTGGAATGGTGGTGGCCTTGCGAAGTTTGAAGTTGTGGTGGTTTCTTTGGGGTTAGGGAGCTCTCTTAGACCTTCCTGTTGTGCTCTCAATGACATCAAAAAGTGCAACAGAATGTTAGTGGGGTGGGGTTTTGGGGGCGGGGGCGGGGAGAGACTTTAATTCCCACCTGTGTCAAATTAAGCCCAAATTGCCTTGTGTGAAGTGAGCCCACGTTAAATTTAGCTCTAGAGATCTCACCTTGCCAGGCCTTTTGGCTACAATTATGGACTCAGTCTTAAACTGGACCCTTTGCTGGCCTTGTGGCCTCCTGCTCACCCAATAGATGTATTAGTAAGGGCAAAAGGAGGAGGAGGTTGACATGTAGCTTTATTCACCTTCTCGACTGCTCTGGGGCAGTGCAGCACTGATTGGCTGGTTCCTGTGATATCACAAGCCTACCTTACCTAGGTGACTTTTGCACTTTTGAAGTTTGGAGTGAGATGAGCACCGGCCAGGCATTTAGGTCACTGGCTGCTGCCTCTGTATTTCACATGCAAAGAGAGGAGGAGGAGGAGGAAGCTGCATTCAGTACTATGTAACAGAAGGGAAAAAATGGTGACAACTGTAGACAATCTCTGCATGTGTAATATGCCATCCTGGTGCCCTCTAAATGTTTTGGATGGCAACTCCCACCAGTACAGCACCATCCTGGGTAGGGGACAACAGGTTGGTGGAGGCTGTGATATGCAGTCAGTATTTGGAGGCAGCCTACAGGAACTACTAGGCAGAAGTTTTTGCACACGTGATACTCTGCTCAAGCCTCAGAGAGCAACCCACTTCCCAGATCCCTGCCTGCTTCTTCTGTGGAAGGAGAGCAATTAACAAAATTTGGGTCTGGTTTCTACTTCTACCTATTTTCTATGCTGGTACTGAAGCAAAAAGTGATGAGGCTTCCCTATGAATAGCTGTGTTCTGCCTCTTCCTTCAAAAAGAGGGATGGGCCTAAAGACCCAAAATTATTTGTTAAAACCAATAATCATCACGTCATCTTAATGCATGCTGACCAAGTTTGAGATTTATTTTAAGAAGAAAAGAAGGGAAAAATACTTTTAGAATCCATTGATATGGCTTGTGTGTGCTGCCAGCTTTAAATAGCTAATCAGTGGATCCCGCTGGAGCCCATAAAAGAAGGTAATTGTAGGCGGTAGGTAGAAGTCTGGCACCCCAGCGTGCCACAGGTCAGGAAAGGGCAGCAAGGAAGGCAACATCCATCACGCCAAGGGCGGCATTGGCAGCGGCAGCCAGGCCTTTGCTTGCTATGGGCTTCCGCCAGCGGCCGTCATCCGTCGGAGGGGAGGAAAGCCTCTGAAACAAGGCTGTGAATTGGTTTTCATGCTTGCATTGACAGATTGGGAAAGCAGTTTGTTCTA
This sequence comes from Podarcis muralis, assembly GCF_964188315.1. NCBI lineage: Eukaryota > Metazoa > Chordata > Lepidosauria > Squamata > Lacertidae > Podarcis > Podarcis muralis. Next base: position 44,490,976 of record NC_135661.1, on the reverse strand, counting down.
CCAAATTTAACAATGATATATCATTATCACAACTTTGGGGGAAATCTATAAAATCAATAAGTTTGTAGCCTGAACAGGATTTGTATCGCTTGCTTGCTGTGCTGGTGTCAGGCGCGGGCATATGGATTGAGTCACAGCCTGAGATCAATGGAATTTGTGGACAGTGAGCTCAATAACAAGCCCTTCTGAAAAGAAATAGATGTAAAAAGCAAATTTACTAGAGTATAAAAAAAAGAGAGAGAGAGAAGCTAATATCTTTTCCGTGCCTGGCTGTAAAGTGCGATGTGGCTGCCGTCAGCTGCTGCCGGCGCTCTGCAAGGCGGCTTGGGGATGTGCCTGCAATGCTGAGCAAGGCAGGCTGCCGCCAGGGCCTCCTCCTCCTCCTCTGTGGGTGGATTGGGGTCTTTCTCTTTGCAGAGCTTGGACTCGGAAGGAAGCCAAGGAGGGCCCAGGTGGAGGAGGGGGAGATCGCCCTCCGCATTGTAAACTGAATAAAGGCTAAAAACAGTCAGTGTGTCTGCTGGGGAAAGACCATCGCGGCTTTATTTACTGTGCGCTGGCAGGGCTTGCTAATGGAGCAAAATAAAAAGGCATAATTAAATAGTTTAATGAATTCGCAGTTCTTTTGTTTGTGCAGGACCGGGAATGCGTGTTCCAGAAGGCCTCACAAAGAGCCTGGCTGGTAGTGAGTTAAAAGTAGGAAGTGGAGCCTTTGAAGGCATTTTTATACTTCATTATCCCAGCATGTAAAATGACTTGTACTAAACGATGGAGGGTTCCCCGCCTCCCACTCGCCCTCTTTCTTTCTCTTCTTTCTTTAAACAAAGGAGAACATCAGGGGGGCTGGGACAGAGTTTCCCTTCAGTGTCCAGCCGCCCACAGATCAGCTTCCCAGCAAGCTGGTGGGTCTCTGCCACTGCTCCAGCAATGCTAGGCTTTGGGGGGCTGCTGTGAGCATGAGGGCCACCTCAGAGCCCCAGAGAGCTTGCAGGGGGAGCACGGCCTGCCTACCTCTTTAATAATAATAAAAAGGCTTCTCTCTCCACCCCCATGCCCCATTTCCTGTAAGCAGAGGGTGGTGGGCAAGGGCTTCTGTTTCTTTCTTGAAGAGGTGTACTCCTTGCCATGCCTTGAGCAAAGGTGGTAGAAAAGGGGGTTGTTCATGGCATCTTTTGATCTCTGGGGCACCAAGTGATTATATGCACATGTGAGTGTGTAAAGATTTCAGCAGAAGCAAACTCCATTTCAGATTTGGATTGGGGATACATTTTACCACTAGTCACAGTGAATGATGCTTAGTCAGAAAGGCCATGTTAAGAACGTCAGAAGAGTCCTGAGCAGCTGAATCAGGCCCAAAGGGGCCCATCTAGTCCTGCACCCTCTTCTCACGTTGGCCAGCCAGATGCCTCCATTGGGAAGCCACCAAACCAGGGCAGGAGCACAGCAGTTGTGAAATAAGGGCATCCTGTATGTCCTTTAGACCCAGTGCCCTTGTTCTGCTCCTGAATATCCCATTTTCTGTTGCGCTGGCAGGGAGGGCTTGTGGTTTCACAGGAGCAGCAGCAAAGAGTAATTGAGTGAAAGGGCTGCTTGTTCATCCACCTGTGCCTACTTGCAGCCAGTGGCGTCCTTTGATTCCACCCAGATGAGCCAAAGTCTGCAAAGCAAATCACTCGCTGCCCATGACTCAAGCAAGTGAGCCAAGTTACATTCTGCAAGGATGATGCAGAAGATGCTCTCCCAGTTTCAGAGGCAAGGTTTGACAGATCAACTGCATGAGCCAAATCTGCTAAGAGCTGTGCCTTAGCAGAAAAGTGTGTGTTTTGCCCTAGCCCGGGAACCCTGGGATCAGGCTGGCCTTGTTTTGCAGGGCAATGGAGGAGCCTGGCCCACAGAGGCAGCTGCCAGCAGCAGGGGACTCCCCCTTGGGGCCCGGCAGGCCAGCCAGCGGGTCGAGTGCCATTTACAAAGCCGCCTCTATTTCTTTACAGCTTGCTGTGGCCTATAAACAACACTAACTGTTTGTTTCTTGTTAAAATTTACCTCATAAACCAATTTTACTGTGTGAGTTCAAGCCAATAATTGTTTAATCCTGCTTTTCTCATATCCATAATACATTGACTATAAACCTGAGGTTTCCACTTTATAGAATTTTCCCTTTGCTCTTTGGTGCAAGATATAGAGCCAGGCAGGCGTGTTGGCCAGAATGTTATGCAGAGGGGGGCAAAGGGGGGCTGAAGGAGGCTGGCACTCAGGAGCAGCGGAGGAGGAGGAGGAGGAGGAGGAGGAGGAGGAGGCTATCCTAAGGACCCACTAGCCATAGGCTTCTTTGCTCCTGCATCACTTTCTGCTGCCACCGCTGCCACCTGGTAGCACAAAGAAGAGACTAACCTGGGGAGGTGGCAATTGGCACACACCTTTGAGGGCCACCTGGTAATTTGCTGCCAATGTGGACCGAAGCTCTCTGTCATGGTGTGGGGCAGTGAAATGCTGAGGAAGTGACTCTTTACATCAAGTAGCGAGAGACACAAAATTGATTTCTCTCTCTTTTGAGGTGGTGAGATGTAGACTTAGTGTGACTTTGGAGGAACAAGTCTCATCCAGTCTTCTAAAAAAAAAAAAAAAAGATATCTACTTCTGTGCTCAAAGGAAGCTTCCTCCCCTGCCCCACCCCACACTGCACTCTAGCACAGATACATGCAATACTCCTCCTGCACGGTGCTTTAAAGAAACCATTGCATTTACTCAGGTTCCCGCTCAATGGGTTGTGGGCGAGGGTTGCTGCGGGAGGACCATTCTGAGAGAGGGAAAGGGAGAAGGGGAGCGAGAGGAGATATGCACCACTGAACCCCGGAGCAGGGAGTGCACAGCTTGCCGAAACCTTTTTCAGAATTGTAATAGCCAGTGTTTCTGAAATATATGTTGCCATTTTTATATTTGGCCTTTGTTTTAAAGGGAGGTAGCATACGCTATCCTGCAGTTTTATGGGGAAAGGAGGAGACCCTGTTTCTAAAGAACAATGTAAAATAAAAGTGAAACAAGTTGCTATGAAGGTGACATAGCAGGCACAGGCCAATAGGTGCCTTCAGCATTTGTGCAATTGCACTGCAGACTATTGTGCTGCTTGGCACAGTGGGGAATGCTTAAGCCTAAGTTCACACAGGTTGTTGTTGTTGTTGTTTAGTCGTTTAGTCGTGTCTGACTCTTCGTGACCCCATGGACCAAAGCACGCCAGGCACTTCCGTCTTCCACTGTCTCCCGCGGTTTCGTCAGACTCATGTTTGTAGCTTCGAGAACACTGTCCAACCATCTCGTCCTCTGTCGTCCCCTTCTCCTTGTGCCCTCCATCTTTCCCAACATCAGGGTCTTTTCCAGGGAGTCTTCTCTTCTCATGAGGTGGCCAAAGTATTGGAGCCTCAGCTTCACGATCTGTCCTTCCAGTGAAAACTCAGGGCTAATTTCCTTAAGAATAGATGTGTTTGATCTTCTTGTAGTCCATGGGGCTCTCAAGAGTCTCCTCCAGCACCATAATTCAAAAGCATCAATTCTTCGGCGATCAGCCTTCTTTATGGTCCAGCTCTCACTTCCATACATCACTACTGGGAAAACCATGGCTTTAACTATACGGACCTTTGTTGGCAAGGTGATGTCTCTGCTTTTTAAGATGCTGTCTAGGTTTGCCATCGCCTTTCTCCCAAGGAGCAGGCGTCTTTTAATTTCATGACTGCTGTCACCATCTGCAGTAATCATGGAGCCCAAGAAAGTAAAATCTCTCACTGCCTCCATTTCTTCCCCTTCTATTTGCCAGGAGGTGATGGGCCCAGTGGCCATGATCTTCGTTTTTTTGATGTTGAGCTTCAGACCATATTTTGCGCTCTCCTCTTTCACCCTCACAGGTTGTTACCAGATAGGAAAGACACGTCAAAAAATAAAGAGTGAAGAATGTCATTTTTGTGGTGGAAAGTGCAGATCCAGAAATATGTTATTCTATAGTGACACTGCCTTATGACTCCCATTCAGTGCTATGGAAGGGGCTGTAGCTCAGTGTGGCATCGGCTTTGCATGCATGCTGGGCTCAATCCCAGGCATCTTTCTTCAAAAGGATCTCTGGTGACAGATGGACTGAGAAGGACCTCTCTCTGCCTGAGCCCTGGATAGCCTCTGACACTCATTGTAGACAGTACTGAACTAGACAGGCCAGTGGTCTAGGACACTGGTATTCAACTGGTGGTTTAGGACCCACCAGTGGGTTGTGGTCTGATCCAAGGCAGGTCCCAACAGGAACACTACCCACCATGCAAGTGTACGATAAAAGATTAAGAAATGGTTCCCCAAATGCATGTTTGGGTTAAAAGTGGGTCCTGGGTTTGACAAGATTGAAGGCTACTGGTCTAGGAGGAGAAAAGGCAGCCAGCTTCATACATTCTTAAGAAATCCCTCACCTCTGATGCAGGTTTCCAATGGAAGCCTGTGGAGCTACTCTGATCACGTATTCTAATTACCTGGATTTATTCAAATCACATTCCTACAGATATAATAAGACAAAACAAGCCAACATGAATGCGCATGGTGATGCTTCACATCTGCCATATTTCAAGACTAAATGGTAAATTGAAATTGTGTTGTCCTCATATTCTGCTTATTTACGTCATTGTTTGTTTTGATTTATAATCTGCTTCCATCCACGAGGGCTGTGGGAAGGTGACAGCCTTAATGAGCACTGAATATGACAACAGAAGGCATCAATATACAAATGAGCACCACAAAATAGTTTATTACGTAGATTTAAAAGATAAAATATGCTTATCAAATGGCATTAGTAAACTGCTCAGATAAAAGTGTACTGCTTTATCTCCATGCTTGCTCAAATGCTCTAAACTGGATAATCTTGCTTTAGTAGTCTTAATGAACAAGGGCTGTGTTAATTAGCTGTGGCTAGTTAGCCTCCCAAGGGCCACCTGAGCTCTTCGAGGTGGGTCTATCCAGGCACTGGATTTGATTTGACTTTGATATGATTTATTATATTTCTATGCCACTTTTCATTCAAATGAACCCCAAAGCAGCTTACAAACAATAAATAATTATAATATGAAAGAACATAATAAAGGTAAAGGTAAAGGTACCCCTGCCCGTACGGGCCAGTCTTGACAGACTCTAGGGTTGTGCGCCCATCTCACTCAAGAGGCCGGGGGCCAGCGCTGTCCGGAGACACTTCCGGGTCACGTGGCCAGCATGACAAGCTGCATCTGGCAAGCCAGCGCAGCACACGGAAACGCCGTTTACCTTCCCGCTGGTAAGCGGTCCCTATTTATCTACTTGCACCCGGGGGTGCTTTCGAACTGCTAGGTTGGCAGGCGCTGGGACCGAGCAGCGGGAGCGCACCCCGCTGCGGGGATTCGAACCGCCGACCTTTCGATCGGCAAGCCCTAGGCGCTGAGGCTTTTACCCACAGCGCCACCCGCGTCCTTAAAAGAACATAATAGAACATCACAAATACAGCATAAAACTTAAAGAATAATTAACAAATCATCAGTGAAAACAATTACAATCTATAAAACTGTTAACAAAGCAACAACTAAAAAATAAGCTAAACATCACAATTAAAGCAAAAGTCCTTTTATATGAAGCTCAAGTCACCATGTCAGCTTTCCCAAGATGTATGTAGCTTATCTCGGTCAGTCGCCAGCAACATTATTTGGGAAACCTTCAGCAAGACAATTGTAGGGTAAGAGCAAGAGGAAACCCTCTGAAGGCTGAGAGGCCAGCAGGGCAGTTGACCAATGGAGCATACTGATCCCTATCTACACAGATGTGGCAGGTGCCAGAGTGTGGCGTAGACTGACTCCACCACCACGAGACAGAGAGTCTATCAGACGATGCTTCCCTTTGCCTTGGCCATGCTTGACTTCATTTGCTTTGGAACTGGGCAGTGGAGGAGTCAGCTTGGGGCTACTTTAATTCCAGGAGAACATTGAAGTAGCTGATGAAAATGGCTGGCACCCTCTGGGAGTTTTAATTGAAGGGTGGCATAAAAATATTTATTGTAAGAATAATGCAAGGAAGCATTTTATGCATACATTTAAATCCTGTGGATGTCTCACTCCTAAGCAGCAAATGAAGGCAAAGGGGAAACCAGAGCCTTCTGGATAATTCCAGGGGAGGGAGAGTGGCTGAAAGCAGCTCCTCAGTGGAGGAAAAAGAGGTGCTTTTTGCCATCCCTCTCTCTGATGACGGGTCCTTTGCTCCTTTTCAAGGTCCTAATGGCAAATAGGACTGCCGGTGGGGGGGAGGGGAGCACAGGTGACCCAAAGTCCCCTCCCTTTTCTGCTTTCACATCTGATGTGGATATGTTTATTTGGAACTCCAGTCGGGCACCTGCCGTGAGCCTCCTGAGGACCATAAATCTCAGTAATAATCATGAAATGATCCAGGTGGGTGCAAGGTCTCCTCTGCTCTCCATAAGCAACCCCCCTGCATTATTTTGGGAAATAGAGAGCCCCTGTTCTCTTTCCTCTCTGCTCACCCTGTCCATGCCACACTCTGTGCCATGTTATTAAATTATACCCCTTGTTTAAGAGAGGACAGCGCCTTTTAATGAGTGCTTTAATGTTGGCACTGCCTCTCACTGTCTGGGGAGCCCCTATTCTTTTCTTCCTAATGAGGAGCACCTCATTTGCACTGTTTCTAGATTTATGGAGGGACAGAAAACCCTCCAATTTATTACATCTTAAATGAACTGCTCCCAAAGCAAAAACAAAGAGGCAGTAAACTCTCCTCTCTGCGCTTTGTGGTGAGGTTTTTTATTGAACTGTGTAGCTGCGTTCCGACTACTCTCTCAACTAGGAAGAGGAAGCTGGGGCCATAATTATCTTTGGAGAACCCCACTTCCCAATAACCCTTCTGGCCCTGTCCTCTTTGGGCTATTGAACCTGTCACTTAGGATATTTTATGGCATGTGTGCGAGGGCGGTGGCGGGGTTTTTTTTTTATTTGCCTAGAAGGAAAAGAGTCCTTTTCATCTGATACTAGATTTGTGTGAGGGAAAAGCCAGTGAATTTCTTGTCATTTTTTTCCTTTAAGCACCATCTTTTGGGTAGGCTTTGGCCCTTCCTTTTTGTATCCTTTTTCTACTTCATTCTCCTTTGCTTTGGGGGTACCTTCTTCCTTACTTTTTACTATTAGTTCTACCCTGACTTTCTAAACTGTAGTCAAGGAAGGGGTTGGCTTACAGTTGTAAAAGCAACTGAAAACAATGCCACACCCATACCTACAAGAAACCCAACAGGATCTATAAACTGTAAAAACCGTGTTGTTGTTTAGTTGTTTAGTCGTGTCCGACTCTTCGTGACCCCATGGACCAGAGCACGCCAGGCACCTCTGTCCTCCACTACCTCCCGCAGTTTGGTCAAACTCATGCTGGTAACCTCGAAAACACTATCCAACCATCTCGTCCTCTGTCGCCCCCTTCTGCTTGTGCCCTCCATCTTTCCCAGCAACAGGGTCTTCTCCAGGGAGTCTTCTCTTCTCATGAGGTGGCCAAAGTACTGGAGCCTCAGCTTCACGACCTGTCCTTCCAGTGAGCACTCAGGGCTGATTTCCTTAAGAATGGATGCATTTGATCTTCTTGCAGTCCATGGGACTCTCAAGAGTCTTCTCCAGCACCATAATTCAAAAGCATCAATTCTTCGGCGATCAGCCTTCTTTATGGTCCAGCTCTCACTTCCATACATCACTACTGGGAAGACCATGGCTTTAACTATACGGACCTTTGTTGGCAAGGTGATGTCTCTACTTCTCAAGATGCTGTCTAGGCCTGTCATTGCCCTTCTCCCAAGAAGCAGGCGTCTTTTAATTTCGTGGCTGCTGTCACCATCTGCAGTGATCATGGAGCCCAAGAAAGTAAAATCTCTCACTGCCTCCATTTCTTCCCCTTCTATTTGCCAGGAGGTGATGGGACCAGTGGCCATGATCTTCGTTTTTTTGATGTTGAGCTTCAGACCATATTTTGCACTTTCCTCTTTCACCCTCATTAAAAGGTTCTTTAATTCCTCCTCACTTTCTGCCATCAAGGTTGTGTCATCTGCATATCTGAGGTTGTTGATATTTCTTCTGGCAATCTTAATTCCAGTTTGGGATTCATCCAGCCCAGCCTTTCGCATGATGTATTCTGCATATAAATTAAATAAGCAGGGAGACAAAATACAGCCTTGTCGTACTCCTTTCCCAATTTTGAACCAATCAGTTGTTCCATATCCAGTTCTAACTGTAGCTTCTTGTCCCACATAGAGATTTCTCGGGAGACAGATGAGGTGATCAGGCACTCCCATTTCTTTAAGAACTTGCCATAGTTTGCTGTGGTCGACACAGTCAAAGGCTGTGTAAAAACCGTAGCAACAGCAAAATGGCCACTAAAAACAACCCCCTGGGAGAAGAAGCCTGCAAAAACTAAGCTGGCTTTGCTGCCCATCATCCAGTGATCAGTGAAGAGGCCTGGGGGAGCTTTCTTGGGAGGCTGGGCCAGATTTGAGAATGCCCTGGCCCAAAAAGTCTGGGCACTTGTCCACCCACCACCCCTCATACAGTGGAGGAACATGGAGAAGGGCAGCTTCATGAGGTGATGTCTTTAGGTTTAGGACATGTTTGCCTCATCCCAGGGCCAGTTTCCAATCTGCACTGGCTCTTTTCCCAGGTGGCTTCAGCCCAGCACCATGTCCCCCATGCCAACCTGCTTGTGTCTGCTCTGTGGTAGGGCCTGGACACAACAGCTGACAACTATAATGCTTCTTCTTATAGGAGCAGAGGAAGCTGCCTTATACTGAGCCAGATTCCTGGTCTATCTTGGTGTTTTTTTAGCATGGTTTAGACACTTGAGGTGTGTATTTTTAGGACCTGCCTTATTTTTATGATTTTAAGTTGTTTTTAATTGTTTTTAATATTGTGTTTTAATGTTGTAACCTGCCCTGGAACCTCATCCTCGTCTACCTGGAGATGCCAACTGGGGATTGAACCTGGAACCTACTGCATGCAAAGCTACAGTCTCTCCTCTCTCTCTAGCATTTTAAGCAGGCATCTCTGGGTAGGCCCAGCTATCCCACAATGCCTGTAGGCCAGATCAATAGTGGTGCCCTACGGCAGTGGAAATCTGTGTGGGTGGCCAGAACTGGTGCTGGGGTGAACAATTCAAAGCCCTTCCTATCTTCCCTGAGCATTCCTTGAGTGGAGTTCAAGGTCCCACAGAATCTCCCATCCCACAAATGTCTGCTTGGTTTTATTCACTTGTTTATAGTGGGGGGCAAAGATAATTTGTGTGCACACATGTACATTTTATTGTCCATTCTAAAAGCCATGTAAATTATTGCAGATAAATTCCACTTACAAATAATTTTTCACCTCTAATATTTTTTTCATAAATTCTAAAACCTCTATATAAAATCTCTGTTTTGCTTGAAAGAAAAGAAATTCCCACATACCAAGTCCCTTTTTTTTACACTTCAGAATGTTTGCAATATCTGCAATTTTATCTTTTGAATAATAGTAATAATAATAATTACCTCTTATATTAAATTGTAAGACGACAGGATTCAGGATTAGATCCCACCATATTATTCTAGTGAAGGGAATTATGACAGGGGTCATTTTTTAGAATTATGGAGGAGGGCAAAAGGTCCTGGGCAGCATTAGATGGAAAGGCATTTATAATTAAAGTATAATTTAGGCCTATGATTTATAGTTTTCTCATTGAGAAGCCTGGCGCTGCAGAGAGAACAGACTGTATATTCTCCAGGTATTTTCAAGTAGCAAAACCACTCCAAATTTCTTGTTTGCTGCTCTAGGCTCCTGTGGGAAGAAGGGCAAGATGTAAATTCAACAACAACAATAAATGCGAATGTTCTGCCAGTATTTCCATCAAGCAGCCTTCAGCCAGGTGGCAGTTAAATTCCTAGCTCCTCCAGACACCCTCTTCATTCATCTTTCATCCTGATTTGCTTGTACAATACTTTTTAGTGGTTAGGGACTGATGCTTAGTTTGTCTAATTTGTTTGCACGGAGGTTGTTCATCAGTGAGCATCCATCCTGATTTGCTTGCGGGGTGTCAACACATTTTCTAGTGAATTATTTATCCAACCCCCTACTTCTCAGTTCTTTTCCCCATCACTTTCCTAGCTGCAAAGAGCCTGTTTTGATTTTTGATTTAAAGTTGATTTGTTGCGCTAGGGCAACAGAGCACTCTAATAAACTTTAATTGTAGAAACCTTAAGTTCCACTACACACTTGAATCCCTCCTGCAAAATAGCAACATTCTGAATGTGTCTCTCCCCCCCCCCCCCCGCCAGCATTCAAGGGCTGTAGCTAGGGGGCTGCTTAAAACACTGCTCAGTGCTCACAGGTGCTTAAAGCTCAGGAAAAGTGATAGTGGAGTTGCATCTAGGGAGATTCAGGACAGACTAAAAGAAGTACTTCTTCAAACCGCACACAGTTAACCTATAGAACTCACTCCCACAAGACATAGTGATGTCCACCAACTTAAACCATTTTAAAAGTGGATGAGACAGATTCTCCTTCCTGTTCAGACTGATAACTACTAGGCTGCATCCTATTTGACAGCTTCTTCATTCTCTTTCTCACACTTCTCTCTCTTACCTCATGATGAGAGGTCCTATTTAACTATCCTCTGAAAGAACAAAGGAGCAAGCATGGCTGCCTTGTTCTTCTCATTACTAGTTGGGGCTAGAACTCTGTCCAAATTATGTACGTCGTACAATTAACAAGAAGTTTATTATTTTCTTGTGTACAAGCATCTCTCTCTCTATGTGTGTGATTGCAACAAGAAGGGTCTGCTCTCTAACCAAGGTTCACTAGCTTAAACGCTGCTCACTCTGCATACCAAACAGGGCTTCAATAGGTAATTGACCCTGTTCTCCCATTAGACAGCACTTTAGCAATTGTTAAAAAGAAACAGGGAAGCTTATGTTTCCACGAAGAATAAAGCATACACATGACCACTCCATTGCATCTGGTCTTCCCTCTTCTCTCTAACAATAATGATGAATTAATTGCTGCAAATAGAAATTTCGAGCCCCTCCAAAGGCTACGTGCCTACGTCCATTTCCTGAGGGGTGGGTGGCTGGAGGCAGCTCCCCCCATCTCTCCACTTCTCTCTGTGGCCCCTTGGAGCCTGCATGTGTGAGGCCAATGTTAAGCAAGGGCTGGATCTGTTTTATTATGCCTTGCACAGCATGGTGAATGGAGCATTTAGAGAAACCCGAGAGGGATGAGAGGCAGGCAGGTTCTTCCGCAGAAGAGCCTTTGGCGGCCGGCTCTGCTAACGCTGCATTCACAGACCAGGAGGGCTTGTTGCTTGAGTGCACTTACTTTAGTTCCGCCTCTCGTCCAACTCCGGGAACTTGAACTTGTCATTATCAGACACGGAAGGTCAATGCATTAAGCCACTGTGTGTTGCGCCTTTCATGCAGCCTCTCTTCCCTCTTGCTGTTTATAGAAGGCTGTGGACACCGTGATACAGTCGCACTTGTCATTTTTGGGTCCGGCTTTGCGCTGGGGGCTGGCTTGGAGACACTTAGTGATCCTGCACAAAGACAGACGCCTGCAGAAAGACTAATCGGAAGTGAGTCTTCTATAAATAATAAACAACAAATAGGTTCCATTTAGTCAGATTAACCCCCAAATAGGTCGTGGGCATTGTTTTCGATGCCAACACAACAACCTAGCGAAGTCCCCAGGCACAGGAGTTGATGAGCCTGTGCGGATTTTCTGGACATGGGACCCCAAAACAGCCCATGCCTAGATTTTATGACTTGAAATATTTATAGTTTGTCTTTTGAGATGCTGTTTTAACATGTTGTTTATTATTAAGCAATGTGGTCAAGAACTGTTTGCAACAGAATAAGCACCTCTTAATTTGTTCTGATGGAACTGCACGGCAGTTGAAGGTGATATTGAAACTTGCGCCATCATCAAAAGCAGGGTGGTTGCAATTTTAGAATATGTTCTCTTGATATACTGTGCTTTTACTAACTTGAAAGCCTTTCAGGTAACCCCAGAGACTAACTTTCTGGACTACAACAGAACAAATTCCATGCTTGGGAGTATTAGAAAAGGGGCTGAAATGCTAGTCTCAGGGCGGCTTACTCAGGGCGGCCTAAGCTGTGTGAGCACTTTCGGTATCTCAAAAAGGATATCACATAACTGGGAAAGGTGCAGAAAAGGTGCAGAAAACCTCTCCTAAGAGGAAAGCCTGAAACATTTGGAGCTTTTTAATTTGGGGGAGGAGGTGAAAAGAAGTTGTGTGCAAGATTTATAAAATTCTTCAAGGTGAGGAGTCAGTAGAACAGAGAAAAGCTCCCCCCCTCTTTTGACATTAGAACTCAGGGTTATACAGTAAAGTGGATGGGCAATAGATTCAGAACAGATAAAAATAATTTAGCTATTTCTTCACACAGCGCATGATTGATTTTGGGAATTCACAGCCACTGGATAGCTGAATGGAGCCTTCATATTGAGAAGCAGTCTACCTCTGAATTTGCATTGCTTTGGAAGAAAACAGCAAGGGATAGCTGATGCCTTCATGCTCTGCTTGCAGGCTCTGTTGGTCTGTCCTCTTCTTAGAGCCATAGAATTGTAGAGTTGGGGACTGCAAGGCTCATCTAGTCTCATCCCCCAGCAATGCAGGAATCCCTGACAGATGGCTATCCAATCTCTGCTTAAGAACCTCCAATGAAGGAGAGTCCACTACCTTCCAAGGGAGTCTGTTCCACTGTCAAACAGCTCTTATAAGAAAGTTCTTCCTCATGTTTGGTTGGAATCTCATTTCTTGAAGCCATTGGTTTGGGTCCTACCCTCTGGAGCAGCAGAAAACAAGCTTGCTCCAACCCTTTGGATTTTTGAAGATGGTTATCATATCTTTAAGAAATAAATTGATTAATTGGAACATGTGTACAGGAGGGCAACTAAGATGATCAAGGGTCAGATGATCAAGGGTCTAGAAGGAACAGAAGGTCTAGAAGCCTTATGGGGTACACTTGAAGGAACTGGGTATGTTTAGTCTGGAAAAGAGGAGACAGAGAGGAGATATGATAGCCATCTTCAAATATCTCATGGAGAGGTTGGTGTAGGAAGTACTCAGATGGTGGTGGAGGATGGTGAGGGATGGGGGGGGGGGGGTCAGTGCACATGAATCAGAGCAGCAGGACTCATCCCTGGAGCCCGAGGGGCCCCTGTCTCCACAAACACTGAGGTGTAGGAAGCAGCAGGCAGAGTACTCCAGGAGGCTGAGGTAGGCAAGGGCCCACAGCCTAGCTCACTAGACTAGATGACTAGGTGGGGCTTGCTTTCTCTGGGAGAAAGTGTGTGGTTCCTAAGCTGGAGTAGGCTTGGGACAGTTGAGGGTCACATCCCTCATCGAGCCCAGATGCTGCAATCAGCCTGCAAAGTATAAAAGGGCAGCAGAGCCGAGGTGCTGTGTCTGCTCATGTTGCTGGGCCTCAGTTTGGATGCTCCAGGACCATGCTGCAGTTTGGACTTTGGACATGTGGCTTGATCCCAGATTGGGGACTTGACATACTGACTTGCTGCCAGGTAGGCCAAGAGTTAAGGACAGCTGTTTCGGGGGGGGGGGTGCACCTTAACCTTAGCAGGTGACAGAACCTTGATCTCTGGCTGGCCCCCTGGTGGCTCTTCACCACAGTTCTTTCCTTCCCCACTTTAGTAAGGGACTACAGTAGTTGATTGTAGAGGATCTACTACTGCTGTTTACCTTTGATGTGTCTTTTCCCTTTGCTTGCTGGTTCCTTTTTTAGAAAGAGGTTTTCAAGTGGTCCTTCATTTGTGATTGTGTGTTAAAATTTTAGTATAAGAACCTTTGGAGGCATGTGTGCCAGAGTAGGGGTGGGGGAAGGCCCCTACATAAAATATGATGTGACCACATTGATTGCTGCTTTCGTTATTTATCACCATCATCATTACCATCATCATTATTCAAAGGAAACATGGGGAAATGCTTGGTTTAAAGCTGTCAACGCCTTTGTCTTGTTTTTGCACTGCCCAAGAAATCTTAGGAAGGCAGCAGCAGCCCAGATCACCTGCAACTTGGTGAAGGGGAGGGGTAGCTGCACAAAAGGCTGCACAAAAAAGGGTCTCTCTTTTCAACATTTCATTTTCTGGACTGATTTTGTGGGTCGGCTGTAGCAAGTTGCAAATGATGTATGAAATGAAAAATTCCTGCCCAACGCACACGGTGAATCTGGGCCACCCCTGGGCTATTCGTTTTAATATTTCCTGAGATGCAGCACCTCCCCCTTCCCATTTCCCCCCCCCCCCAAATTCCAGTGTTCCTTATCAGCGGCTGCCATTTTTCTGCTGCTGCTGCTGCTGCAGCCTCTTCCTCTTCCTCCTCCTCCTCCTCCTCCTCACAAAGGAGCAGAGCTCTTTAAACCACCTTTGTGGGAAATCTCTCTGAAGCCTGACTTCTGTTTCTGTTGCTTTCATTTGTTAACCTCCCTCTCACAAGAAAGTGTCACAATTAGGCTGCACACAACATAATGTACAATTGTCATCTTGAATTAATTTCACTGCTGTGCCCTTTACTGCTGTCCGTCTGATGTGCTTTGTGGACAGCGGTGGATTCTGACTGATTTTCTCTGTGAGCTGCAGGCCTTTGACCAAATGTGTATGTTGACTGTGTGACTTGTGAAGCGCTTTGTTTGGAAGAAGCAACACCTGACCTGGTTCACTCTCTGGGCAGTTCGCCCCTCACTTTGCCTTGCCACCTGTCCCAGCTTCTGAAAACTGTGTGAGTGGTCACACAGTTACGTTAAATGTGTCGTCCATCATGAGCATGAGTGTGCCTTGAAAATGCTGTACAGCCGTTTCTCATCATGCCAAAATATGCACACATCTACTCATGCAAACCTCTCTGTGGGTGACGGCGGTTGGTGGCCCAGGCAGCCCAAAGCAGCCTGAGCTGTTTAGAGGGGACACCATTGTCTGCTCTGTGCTTTTAATCTAACCATAATAAGAGTGGTGCGATTATGCTCTTCCCAGCTTCCAGGCTTAGGATGCAAAGATTCCCACCCATCTTCTGCATCCTTTGCCTTTCTGCTTGATGCAAGAATGTCAAATGTTCTCCTTGAAGAGAACAAGCAAAATGGGATGGGCAGGAGAGTGGTGTGCAGAAACACCACCCCTGCTAAAAAAACCAAATCTGTGGGCTGCAAGTGGGTTTCTGTGTGATTTATGATCCATACGTGGATCGGTCTTATTAAAATCCGCAGGAGCCTTTTGTTCATTTTGTTGGTCTCTGGGCCAGGCACCACTCCTGTCTGTAGCAGGCCTGGTCTGCACAACAGCGTCCTCCCAGTGAGGTTTCGGGTGTTTGTTAAATAACACTGTGGTGGAAAGCAATTAATTATGCTGCTGAAATGCAAGGATCATTGGCAACTGTAGCAGATTTCTGCATTTTAGTTTTGCTAGGCTAATTCCCTTTTGAGGGGAAGTTAGGAGGGCAGGAGAAAAGCTATTGGGGAGGGGAATTATGAACCCTTGTTGTTCGATGCTGTTTACCTGGATAGGATCTCTTTTCCGTTCTAGTGATGCTGGAATCTTTCAGTGCTGTAAGAAGTTATTTGTAAGCTGAATTGCTTTTCTCTTTGGAGAACGGCAGATTAAAAATGGGGAGCACTGCTTCTAAACACCCTGTGAGCCTTGGATGAAGGGTGGTATAGAAATTTAATTAGTAAAATAGCTCAACAACTTTGAGCGATCTCTTAAAAAAGGCTCCTCCCCAGGCGCTAGTGGGGATCGCTGCACCATTGACCCAGCCCAGAGTCAAGAAATTGTGACACTGGCCTATTTCTAGGAGGGAGCTCCTGAGCAACCTCAAGCAGGATATTGCATATTTCTGTGTTGTTTTCTTTTCCCTGTCTACCACACAAAGCTTGACTCGTGAGGTTGAGCCTCCTCCACCACAGTAGGACCTCCGCCCCCCTCTCCTGGTGCCCAAGTGGCAAGAAAACCCTGGGCATGGGGCTGTCCATGAGCCCCTTTCTACAGAGCTGCCTTTGGATTTTTGCCTTGAATGGGAAGCAACATGAAATCGTTCTCTTTCAGTGCTGCTTTGTTTTTGACCCCTTCTGCGAATTCTCAGAGGAAAGCAACATATTCCCATCTTTTATAGTAATCAAATTTATCTGGCATCTCTCGGCCTGTTGAATTACTTATGCTACAGTTGGCCAGCCTCGGGAAGGCTTTGGCTGGTTTATTTATTTATTGTTCTAAAGTGAGGGTTTTTGACATGAGGTCCCCACTCCTTCCTTGGGGAGTTCAGGGGGAAAATGGAAAGTGGTTTCTGCCATCACTGAATGGAGGCCTGTTTTTGTAAATGCAAAAGACATTTGGCTCTGGACAGGGAAGCCAAAGCTTCCAGATCATATCCATGCAGCAGGACGGCTCCCCAAATGGTCTCGGCTTTTTCCAGAAAAAGGCCTGCGAAACAGATGTTGTTGCTGTTTAATTGCAGAGACAGAAATGCCCATGAAAAGGAGCTGCACATCTTCTCCACTGGCCCTCGGGGCCTAAGGCATTTTAAAGGCGTAGTCAAACCGCTCCTAATGCTTCTTTCTGTCAGCTAGTTTCCTCATACAGGAGGACCACAGAGTTTGGGTAACAGGAAGTATAAGCAGAGGACATGCACAACACAGGTAGCTCTTGCTCACAATTTTTTAGCTGTGTGTTGATGTGTTTGGGGCGCCGCCCATATATAGCCAAGAGGACTTATGGAGAGAAAACAAGAGACAGGGTAAGATCTTATGTTCCCTTGCTTGGTGGAACCTCCAGTTTCAAAGGCAGTCTACCACTGAATGCAGTTGTCAAGGAGAAGCAATGGGAAAGGGCTGTGGCTTTCATGTCCTGCTTGTGGGCTTCCCGGAGGCATCTGGCTAGCCACTTTGAGAAGGATGCTGGGCCCACCTTTTTGGTCTGGTCAGTCAGGGCTCTTGTGTTCTTATGCTCCCTTCTCTGCCTCTCCTGCCTTTATCTAATACTTGCATCCTGTTAAGAGGTCCAGTGTGGGGGCCCTTGCCCCACCTCCAGGACCCACCACTTCATGCAAGAACTGAACCAAATACAAACCAAAGAAGGTTCTTCTCAAATCCCAGAAGGGGACAGGAATTGACCTTTGTGGACTGCAGGGTTATTCAAAATTTTATGCCTCCAGCTTCCCTGCCAGGCCCAGACCTGCGGAAGCATTAGTGGTGTGAGATGCTAGATGGGCCCCCTTTGGTCAGATCCAGCTTCAGGGTTCTCCTTGTGTTCTTAGGCTTCCAGACAGGGGTCCTTCCCTCCCAGCTCCACCTGTAGAAGCTGAGGACTGAACCCAGGACTTTTGCATTCAAAGCAGATGCTCTACCCACCCAGCAATATTCTCCCCCCCCCCCCCATGACTTATCATAATAAAACTATGGCTCTTTTTGTGGTAGGTCTTAAATCTGGGGTGAAAGTTCTAATGTCTAATGTTGGCCATAATGATAAATGCTGACAGCTGGACAGCTGCTGTGGAAGGCTTGGCCAGATTTGACTCTATGGAGACAAAAATAGTGTCTCCATTTATTTATTTATTTTTAATGAGACCTTTATGTGAGATTCTCGTCAAACAGCATGCATCTTACGGATTTACAAACAGAAATTTGATTCTCGGTTCATTGGTGTGGGTGGTGTGTGCCTTCAAAGATGACTTGTTCTTACAGTCCCACTTGCCTTTGGTCTTACACAAGAGGGTTCCAGCTGAAATGTTTTTGCCTGGAGTTCCTCTCCAGAACTAGGATCAGGTGGACCTGAGTTTGTCAGAGAACAGCCTCTTGGCTTCCTCCCAAATGTAACATCTCCACCAGAGAGAGACATGCTGCCTGGAGAAGCTGAGCATAGCAGGTAGCCTAATAAGCTCGCAAAGGTCTGTCTGAAGAAGGATGTGAAGAAGGTGGACAGAAGGGGGTGGGGAAGGAGAAAGGGCAGGTTCAGCAGCTCCGCCCACAAAAGCTGTAGGCTGGAAGAGGAAGTGACTGCAGGGTGATAATGGGCTATTGGGGAAAGTGGAGAAGCAAAGCCTGGGGCAGCTGCAGCCCAAGGAGAGCCATGTGTGGCCTGCTAGGGAGAGTTGAGACCCACTCAAGGAGCCACATGGTTCCCATCTACCCTGCCCCGCCTGCCCCCAAGGTTTGCCGTAGCTAGAGGAGACCCTGACATAATTCTGCCTCTGGGGGTGATAATAATGAGCGACAATCAGCAAAATGTTCATGCTGTCTGTCTTTCTGGATACAGTTGCCAATGCAGCAGGATTTTATTACACAGAGAGAAATCCAGTCAATCAAATCATTGTCACTAAGGTGCTAATTACTTTCAATAAATGTATGTCACCCATTTAATGCAACGAGAGTTTAGAAAATGATACACCTTTGGTAATTACAGCAACCAAGACGTGTCCATCAATCTAATTGTTTTTATGATTCTGACTCATTTGCATCCCTTTATTTTTATTAAATGAGCTCTCAGTTATTTTGATAGATACGCTCAGTGTTAAGAAAAGGAACAGGGTATAGAGACTTGTTTCAAATTTTGTGTAAAACGGGAATGTGCACTTTGAAAATGATGTGCAAAAATGGCTGATTTTTGTTGATTTTCTCAAATTTCTGTCCTGCTTCTGTCATGGAACAGAAGACAGCAGATGTAGGGCATGGCTCCCAGGTGGTCCAGGCACTGACCAGACACTGGTGGTGTCCTCTTGTGTCTTCTTCAGGCCAGACCCTGGACATGCAGAGGTACCACATGAGCAAAGGGAAGGGGGAGCCAGGAAGCCCTTCTCCTCAACCACACACACACTATTGACACTGGAGCAACTGGATGAGTTGATCCAGACCTTGCTGAAGGTTGTTTCCCATTTCATTATGTGGCTGGAATTCTGAGTCTTGGAAATTCCACTGATGAATTCTGCTGCCTGCTGTGGCACTAAGCCTGTCAGTGAAGGGGCCAGAGTGCAGGCTTGCCATTGCTCCATGGGCCAAAAGCTGGTAGCTTGGAGGAGCAAAAGCAGATGACCCAAAGCCTTGGTCACTCCCAAATGCTACTGCAAGATTATTGCCCTGGCTTCCTTTGTCTTGGCCTGGGATAAAGGGGTCACAGGGGCTCTCTGTCCCTCTCTCTCACCAATCCCACGTCTCCTTTTTTTAAATGAGAGGATTGGTGGGTGCTCTTTAGCTTCGTTAAATGCCTCTGTTTAAGCTCCTTTTGTTTCTGGCAGCTAAACTTGAATTTATAGTCAGACGCGGCAGGTATGTATATTACCTGAGCACAAGTGGCAGGTGCCCTTTAGACCCCATCCCTGGGATTTAGTGTCAGCAGTTCTGTGCACTTTGGTAACTGGAGGCCTGGTGCATTTGTTCCTTTCCATCTTCAAGCTTGTATATAAATCCCATCAGCAGCACTGGCATCCTTCCTCTCACCAGTCCTGGAACCACCATAACTCTGGCAATGGCGGGGCTTGTCCCTCCCTTCTGCTACCACACCATGTTGCCACTTCCTGTCTGTACCTGGGAAATGCCAGCAAGAACAAAGGAGCTCTGGGAGTTGTATTTCTGGAGAGAGCCTGTTATGGGGGGGGGGCACTCGTCTCTGTGCCTTTTAGACTATTAGCTCTAATGTTCCATATGCAAGTTCTCATTCCCTCTTTTTCCAGGGCCAGGAGCTCCCAATTCAGACACGATGCTCCTGCTTTCCTTCTGAGATTGCTTCCAGATAACCTGTTCATGGAGCACCCAGCCTGATTTGCTTATGGGGATGTTGTAGGATATTGGCTGTTTGCTGAGCATTCATTTTTATTCATTTGTGGGGAGGTCTGTCCAACCATTGACATCTCATATTTTCCTGTACATTTCCACAATATTTTCCTTATTACATAAAGTCTGGTTTAAGGGGGAAGCAGGTTGGGTGCCCAAGAAAGCCAAATCCACTTTAATTATGCACCTGGAATTTGTTGCATAATCTGTTGAATCTCACTAACAGAATAGTGATTGCTTGGAAGTAACCTCACTTGGCGCGCGTGCGCGCACACACACACACACACACACACAGAGGGAGGTGGGGCGGGGCGGGGAATGGCACTGTATCCCATACTAGGCCCCCTGTGGACAGAAAGTGTCTGGTTCCCCACCCCTCAGTTTGGGGGCATGTGCAAGAGGGACTATGGTCTAGTCTCCATTGGTATTTGTCCTACACATTGATGCTTGCTAAGGATGCCAGCCCGGTAAATCACAGCAGCCTGATATTCCAGTAACACTGCAGTTGACAGAACTATAAAATGAGCAAATAATCCCCTCCAAGTAATTGCAGGAATTGTCTTTCATGACTGCAGAGCTTCACTGTGCTCCCACAAAGAATATTTTCTTCTCTGCATGTTTGCAAATTGTAGCACCTCCCAGCTCCAGCCGTGTGCAAAGGCAAGCAGGACTTTACAACCCTCCAGACGTTTGGCTCCTTCACCATCGTGACCACCAGTAACTGGTTTCTCCAGCCCTTTTCTTCTTTCAGATTGTGTTTATGCCTGGAACAAAGCGGCAGGCACTCAAGGAGCACTGAGTTGAGGTCTTGTCTTTCCTTGCCTCATGGTTGGTAGTCAGGCTTAGGAATGTGTTGAGATGGACCCACCTTCCCAACCCTCACTTGGCCCTGTTTGGATTTTGCAGTAATTCAAAGGAACCAGCTCTTAGGACTGCTCAGCCTGTCTTTGTCACTGAAGGGAGCCCTCTTTCTTTCAAGCACCATTAAGTAGTTCTTCCATCCAACGAATCAGGGGGCTGGGCACTTGCCTTCCTAGATCCTGCCCCCCTTAGCGGCAAGCAAGGTCTTGTGTCTTGTGTGCACCTGGCACAGAGTATCCTGGTCCAGCAATTGAAATTTGCATGCAGAATCAATTTGATTTTTTAAAAAATCCTGATTTACCCAAGAAAGCACTTGAAGGCTTGTGTATGCTGAATGCGGGTTCTACTGCTTAAAATATCAATATACACCAAGCTTTGACAATTAAATTGCTTGCTGGGGGTTGAACGGAATTTTGTGTGTGTGTGTGTGTGTGTGTGTGTGTGTGTGTGTGTGTAACTCAAAATCTCTCTGCTCTGCATTGTCCGCTTTGGAGCAGGGCGTGAAATAATTTTTCCATCTTTTTCCATCTCACCCCAGCGTTCTTGGAAGGTCAGACTTTCAATTGGGCTGTTACTGTCTCGCTGCAGAGTTTCCAAGCCACGTTAATTTTTGGTCTGCCATTGATGGATGAAGCAGTTTGAATTCTGACATGCAGCAGCCTGACTTGAATGACCTGCAGAGGCCGATGTCAGCCTCTTATTTCATGCCCGTTTGTCAGGCTGGAAAAAAAACAAAGACTTTTGGAGTTGTCCTTCCTTTACCTGGGGGGAGGGGGAGGCTTACACAAAGGGGGAGCTCTCCCTATCTCTGTCTCTCTCGCTCTCACTCTTGTGCCCCCCCCCCCATTTAGGATCTTTAAAAGGGACTGTGCCAGATTAAAGCTCCACATCATCCACCCCTGGAGGTATTAGAACGATGCTCAGACTTTTTCTGTGAGCATCTTCTTGGATTGTTAGTGGGAAGGAAATTGCATCATGACTGAGTGATAAGGCAGGGCAGGAGGATACCACTGAGCTGGGAAAGCCCCTGGTGCCTGACCTCTTGGAGGTTTGCTTCTGAGGAATTGGACATAGTATTGCAGCCCTGTCTGGATGTGTTTGTATTTGTCTGACAGTTGCTTTATTTTTAAGGAGATATGAACCTACAGTGTCCAAATCAGGACAGATTATTATTATTATTATTATTATTATTATTATTATTATTATTATATCCCACCTTCCTCCCAACAAAACCCAAAGGAGTCTTTTCTCATTCCTTTTGCAGTGTGACAGGGGTCATTGCTGCTTGACTATCCCTGTTCTGCAGTGGATTTTTTTCTCCACGGGGAACAAATGGGTTTTTTTCCCAAAATGTGGGAGGAATGTCCTTTTTATTTTTATTTTAACATAAACCTGCAAGGTGATTTTTGGCTTTTCAGAGACACGAAGCAGATTCCCTTCCAAACATTAAACGTTCTGGTCTCCAAAGGAAAGTAAGATTACAGGTCAAATAAAAAGCAACCAAAAATCTCGCAGCAGCCGCAGTAGCAGAAGCAGCAGCAGAAGCAGCACAAAACCGGCCTAGTGAGCCTCGAAGTCTGACATGAAAGCGGAGCAGCTTTCGAGGCACAATGGAGAAGGAGATCAAGGTGTTCCAGAAAGAAAGCCAAACTGAATGGCACTTGGCAAGGTGTGAGCCTGCAGAGAAGAGCAAAGGCGAGGGCAGCCGGATGGCAAGATGCTCGCAAAATCCCCTTTTGTGCTGCCTGGATTCAGAAGTCCTGGATGTAGGGCTCTTGCATGGACCAGACTTGCCCACTTGATTGGTTGGGCAGGGCCTTTTATCTGCACCAGCCAACGTGGCTTTTTTGCAGCAGCAGCCTTGGCTCCTGCCTTGCCCATGTGGGAGGAAAGGGGGCTCCCAGCCCTCCCAGCACCTCCACAGGAAGAGCTTCAGGGCCGCGTTAAAAACTCCTCTGGTTTTTTGACTGAGTCCAGTGGGGAGAAATAGCCTAAGGATTTTGAGCTGTTTTAGTTTAAGCTTCAAAAATCCCCCCTCCTAAAATCAAGGGAGAAACAGTTGCTCTCCATTTCAGAGGACTCAGTACTATTTTCTTAGCCAGGTAGCAGGTTAAGGAGCCTCCCAGTCAGCAGGAAATCTACCTGGGTCCCCAGATGGCTCCCATTTTGGCTCCTAGCTTCCCATGTCTTTTTTTTTTTTTAAGGAAAATGTGCTTAGATTACAACGTGTGCACCCCTGCAACACACCTGTGTATTTTCCTTGTGTGTGCATGCAGGCTTTCTTGCTTAGAGTCCCATTCCCATTCTATGACACATAGAACCCTTCACACAGTGGGAGAAAATCCCGAAAGTGGGAATTCAGTCCTGATTCTCAGATACAATAATTTTGTGTTGTGATGATGCACAAATGTTGCTACTACGCCCTACTAAGGTGGGGATATTTGTGCCATTACCTTCTTTATCATAACATTGTCAACTTCACATGACTTGCTGGGGAAAAGGTCTCCAAGTTCCAGAATTATATATTTTATATTAGGGCTCATCCACACTTTCTCTTGACCCTTATTTTGATCATATTGTGTACTGATTAAATCCCCTGGGTCCAATAGCTTTTCTCGTCATTCTGCAGCTGTGCCTTGTGAAAACCCGATCTTACCCGCTGAATCGGATCTTATCAGATGCGCAGAAAATCTGAAGAGAGATTTTGCTTAACAGAGTTTCAATTCAGCAGGTAAGATTGGATTTTCACAAGGCACAGCCGCAGAACAATGAGAAAAGCTCTTGGACCCAGAGAAATTAATCGGTACGCAATACAATCAAAATACAGGTCAAGTAAAAGTGTGGATGACCCCTTAGAAAGATTGGTGAAAACTCTGAAGACAGGATCAGGGGAGTCTGCGGGGAGTATCTTGGGCAGGGGAAGGAGGAGAAATGGGTCTGCTTGATCAGGCTCTGGGGTTCTAGGGCAACGTGTGAGAGAGCGTGTGTTATATAAACCCTTGTCAAGTGCTTTCTGTTCAGGACATCCACGCAAGTGCCCTTCCAGGGGGACAAAATTGGAGGCAGTGGGATAGGGAGAAGCTTAGCAGTTGTGGCTCACTAGGGTCTCCTGCTTTGGGGGAGAAACTGGCCAGCAGGCTGAGTCTTTCACCACTGAATGGTGAGGGGCTCTTGAGCCAAAAGTGAGCATTGCTTCAGCAGCCGTGGCTCAGTGTGCAAATAGTGTCTGCAAAGGTACATAAAATATTCATATGAAATGCCAGGAAATGGAGATACATATGAAAAGCAAACTACCAGCCCTCCTCATCTCCTGTCACTGGAAGAAAAAAAAAGTAATTCCTTTTTCTCCAAATTCTCTTTACCCCCTCCCCCCAAGAAATGAGAAAGAGGGAAAATGTATTTAAATAACAGTCAGGTTGTTATTTAAACTGATAACAACCAGGAAATTAAAAGTTAAGCCTCCCCGACCCTCCCTTCCTCTTTTCGGCACTTGTGCAAATCACAAAGGGACGCCGTCTACTCCTGGCTTTCAATTTCCTGGCTGTTGTCATTTTCTGACACTGTTGTAGAAGGCAACCTTCATTCACGTGCAGTGGAGGGCACAGCACTTCTGAGTGTGTGGGGGGCTTAAAGGGGGGGCTTTAGCCCTGGTGCCAGTCCTCTGGGTTGAGGCCTTTTTGCACAAATCTGCTATCCTGGGGAAGCAACACCAAGCTCTTCAGGTGACTGAGGCTGGGCTTGTAGGTTAGCCCAGCTCCAGCCCTAGCAGAAACTAACCCTCTAGTCCTAAAGTAAAGCATAGGGGATGTGGGCCAGCACCAGTGGAGACCACCTGCTGTTGCTCCTGGGGGACCTGGAATTGAGAGGACGGCCTGGAGCTAGAAATGGCATGCTCACCCCTGGGGAGCCAGTGAGGCGATGTAGCCCTGGGGTGCCTTGCCCTTTGTGCAATGGATAAGTACCTAAGCCTTGCTCAGGCATTTGCATGAACACACAAACTCTGCATCTTTGGGTGGTTGGCAGGAAGAGAGAACAGGGATGCTCATGCAAATCCTACACACACACACACACACACACACACCAGCTTTGGTTTCCTAATGATTATGATTTTTATTAGGGAAATGGCATGGGGGAGGGAGTGTTAAACCACCCATTGTTCACGCATTTTGGCCCTCGGAGCGATCCTAATAGTAGCACATTCCTCTGCTTGGTGTGCCTCCCCCTCCCCAGCCCAGAGGTCCAGCTGCACAGAAGAAGCCTAAGCATGAGACCCACTCAAATGCAGCCTGCAGCCATCAGCTCAGCCCTCTCCCGGCTGCACCTGACAGTTGGGGTGGTGAGGGAGCAGCTCCTCCGTGTTTCCCTTCCTCTGGGTGGGCTGCGCTTGTTTTCCTTGAGTCCCCCCTGGGCACAGTTGTTGTTGTGTAGGCTACAAGGAGCAGCCTTTGGGTCGCGTTCTAAATTCACACCATGACGTCCCTCTTTTGGTAACAGATGACGAATGGGCTCTAATTTTTTTTCCATAACAATCCATAACTCTTCTTGTCCCAGGGCTGCTCAGCCTGGAGCCTCTCCCCCCCCCCCACTCCCTCCCTCCTCCCCATCCCCTCCCTCAGTCTATCAGCTCTCTGGCTTGTGGCAGGTGCCTCATTCTTTATTGCTTCGGAAAAACGAAGCCTCGGTTCTTATTAAGCTTGCAATATCTTAAATGAAATTCAGATTTATATGGGGAAATCGCGCTATTTGTAATATGAATCATCAACGTCAGTAATGCAATTTTAAGGAGCCGATTTCCCCTCTAAGAATCTGTGAATCTTCATGGTTTTCCTTTTACCTGCTCTAAACAAAGGCTCGGCTGATATCACTCTTCACTGCTGTGCAAAATTCCAATTCTGCAATCTGGGGGCAGAGTGGAGAAGGGGGGGTGCTCCACATCTTCATTTTCTTTGCCTGTTTCTTTTTTCTGGCCTGTGTGCATTTTGAACACGTGTGAGAGTTGCTTTGCGTAGATCATGGAAAGGGCACTGTGCCCACAGGTAGGCAGCAACTGGGCAAGGTTTCATTTTATGCCACAATCTTGTGAGCACACCCACTGTAGAATCGAAACCAGATATTTTTCCTCTTTCAACTGGGGTGTAGAATGGGGTGCAGAATGGCTCACATTCCCACATTCCCTATGCAGATGGGCAGGTGGTGGTTGTGCTACAGTTTGCCAAAAGGAAGTGATGAGGCTATGGGAGGGAAGGAGAGGGCAAATTCCCCTTGTAAATTGTTGCCCATTTTAAGCAGCTGGCCCACGGCACAATTTGGTCCTCAGAGATAGCCCTTCTCTGTTAATTTTGAGGCACCAGACCAGCATCCTGCTTCTTTAGGTTTCAGTGAGAGGGGCAGAAATTGTATTTTATTTTATTTGTAATACATGGAGAATGGAGAGCAGCAGCCATGCCATAGGTTATCAAGCCATGATGATTAGTGATACAATGAAATGAATTGGGTTTTGTTTTTGTTTTTTGCCAAATGTGTTGCAAGCTCGACGAAAATGTTTCCGTTTCTGCCTTGGTGAATGTAATTGGAGAGCCCTTACTATTGCCAGTGCCTTAAGGAATGTCCAGTGAATAAATGAGTTGAAGAGGAAACAGCAAGAAGAAAGCAAATTACAGGAAGGAGGCTGCTGGTGGGGGTGGGGATAATTTTAATTTCTCTGTGAATTTCCTTAACAATGGTGGCCTTTCCCATTTTCCCAGCCTATGGCTTTGAAATGATAAAGCATCATAATAACAGTATGGCTGACTTTCATTGTTGCATCAGGGCCCTCTAGAGACTGGGGCATGTTTAACGTTCCTTCTTCTGAAGCAGCTGATTTTATGAGCGTCTGAACTTCCTTTTGTTTTGTTCGCTTTTTTAAAAGTATGTTTCTGTTGTTCTTGATAGCTGAGACTCCCCCCCCCCCAAAAAAAAGATATTTTTTGAGTTTCACACAGCAGAAAAAGGAAACTCAAAGGAGCTCACCCAATTCCCCATGGTATTATGTAACAGAATGACTTCAATTTATCCAGTCTTAAAAGTGGGGGCCAGATGCCTTCGTATTTTGCAATTCTTAGGGTTGATCATAACACACTGGACACGTCTTCTGTTTGTTAAGAGATTGTAAAGGATTTGTTGGTTTCATTAATCAAACATTTCATTAATCACAGATTAAAAATGTGGATTTCAAGTGGAGCTGCCTTCTGAAAATGTTCCAGCTTTGATGGCATGGTCACAAACCATCTGTATATATCTGTATAATTCAAACAATGCACTGAGGTTTATTTAGTTTGCAGAACCTTCACTGATATTGCTAGCTTTCACCTGCCTTCAGAAATCCATTCAATCCATTAATTGGGCCACAGGCAGATCATATTTTAGGGGCTTGTGAGTGTGTGTCTCTGTGTTGGTTTCATCTCTTTCTAAACTGGTTTGTGTTTTTGCTGGGGATGAGTTGATTCAGTTGCATGTTCCATTGCCTGGTGGAAAAAAATGGGATTGCAGGACTAAATATTATTTTTCCATGCTGGGACTTTTCCTAAGTCTCCCTCTATTACAACAATTGTTTGGGGGAAATGAGCAGGGAAGACTAGGCAAGTATCTCCCTGGAGAGACAGAGACCACCAGGGACATTTCTCTACCAGGTTCCCAGCTAGTGGTGTTACAGGGCCAAGGAGGGTTACCCTCAGAAAAAGGCAGCAGCACCGCATAGGGCTGAACTGCAAGGATCTCAAAGACCAGCCTGCCTGCAGCACAAGGGATGCAGGAGGCACAGGCATGACACTAACAAATCACTCCTCCTAGCCCAGCCAGGCCCGACGGCAGACGAAAGCCTGGGTTGTGTGCTTGTGGATGCAGACCTCTTCGTGTGACCTTCTGCTAAATTGGATCAGGCTTTTGTTTTGTGGGCGGTGGCAGCAGAAACAACATTAAACTTGCCCATTTGATGAAACCCACACAGAGAGTGGCCATATATGGATGCTTCTTTTTAAGAGAGCGGAGCCTTTCATTGTATGCTGAATTCACGTCACCCTGTCAGTTTACTGTATGATGGGCTTTCTACCATTATTATTTTTTTCGTATCAAATGGTAATTTTTCTGGTTCTCCATCTCCTTCCTCATTCATTTGCCAGACCTTCCCTTGCTGCAGCCTGGGGCAGGCCTTACCCACCACCTCCATCGTAAGCTTGCAGCATTTGCAGTGCAATTCAGAATTCTAGGTTACGATTGCAAGGTAAACGGCAAAGAGGTCTTGGAAACGAAGCAATTGTGAGGGGGCACTTTCTGGCCTTGGTAGTTTCTGCTATGTGAATTACCTCCCACAGCTTTAAACAAAATGGGTGGGGGGAATCTGGCAACATGTTCTAATTAATAAAGGTATTTAAGCATCCCTTGGACCCATGCAGCGAGTCGTCTGAAGAGATGAGCTTAAAAGAAATCACATTAACACAGAGAGAAGAAAATAATTTTTTTATACTTGATTTGCTGAAGGTTGGGGGGTTGAATGGATGCAACTAAACACGATCTGAGCTGTCACTTTGCAGCAGGGAAACAAAGATGCTGTTTTGGAATGTTACAAATGAGTCTGATGTTAGACACTCTGTAAACTGGAGCGACAGAGGGAACCATATTTGTAAGATGATTGGTTTATTAATATTTGGTAATTGGAGTCCGTCATTTTTAAGGCATGGCAAACCCCAACAAACAACCTCTACATCACATCAACCACAGGAGCTTGTCATCTTACAGTGGGGGCGGGCAGGTTGGGGGATCCAGGCTGTGCCTGTTTGGAGGTTTACACCCTCCTCCTCCAATCCCCCCACCTCATCTTTTCAAGAGAATGATTTTTCTCATAAACTAACATGTCAGACAAAGCATCTACATTAAAAAAAAAATATTTGGCGATATTCCACATGAACATTTGATGTAAACCCTGGAGGTGTATTCCCCAAGTACCTATTACCTCCGTTTTAGGGAAATTACATTAAATTATTAGTGACAAATTTACTTGTCTGCCAATGTGTTTTTCTGGAATTTTACTACAACATCAATACTTGGCTGTTTTATACGGCCCCTCATTTACCTGTCTTTGAAGGCAGTCACCCCTCTGGGAGTGCCGGCTGTCACTAGCATGCAGCTTGCAATACTCTTTCCGTTTTACATTCCCTGTTTTGAATTAGAGGGAGAAATGTGTAGGTTGTGCCAGGTCTTTCAGCTGTGGCTTGTGGCCTTCCCCGGCTTCCTCTCATGGAAGGACCTGGATCGCTATTGGGAGGATTGTGTCCTGGAGCGGAAAAATGAAGGGAGGTGATATTCCTCCAGAGGTAATATTCCAGGAACTCCTGTGACTTTGCTTGTGCCTGAGCACACCTTCCTAGCCCAATGTCAAAATGCCAGCAGTTGAGGCAAAGGTCAGGCTGCGAGCAAAGGTCAAGTGCAGCATTTTAGAGCCCAATTAAGTTGCTATAAAGAACGAACCGTTGGGAAGTGTGCTGAAAGCCTCTAGCAGAAGCTGGCCTGTAGTTTGTCCACAGGGAGACACCCTATTGTAGCCCACAAGAGGTTGCCCTCATCCGTAGCCAAATGTAATTCAGAACTGTACTATCTTCCATCTTTATGTCAAATTTAGGTTTGGATATTTTAATGCCAAACCTGTGCTTCTTCAGATCTTGCTCTTCTTTTATATCTCCATCAACAGAACACCAGGACCAAGGTCCTTGCTGGAACCTCTTCCTCCCCTGTTAACAAGCAGCCTCTTTTTAGGAGTAGGAAGAAGAAAGGTCTCCCAGAAAATACATTGGTACCATCAAGCTATCTTTAGAGGGAGAATGAACTTGGTTGGCAAATGAAGGTCATGCTAGCAGAGGCTGGGTCTTCCTTGGGGAAGTGCAGGTGTTTAACAGTGGCTCATATTAGCAAAGGTGTAACCAGTAATCAATATAGGTAAGTTGCCCTTTGTTCTGTACCAGTGGTCAAAGTGGGCTTCATCCCTTTCCTTTATCAGAGCATGTTGTTTGCAAGTGACCAGTGTCTCCCCCAGATTGTGAGGTCTGTAAAAGCCCTTACAGTGAGCACCCAGAGTCCTCCTCCTTTGTGCAGGTTGTTTCATTCACATTCTCCATAGAGAAGATTGCACCGGATGAAAGTGATTGCAAATCAATCAAAAATAAAGGCAAGGTGGGTCCTCCTTCACTTAAATCTAGGCAGAATGTCTCCCTAACTCCAAGCACTAAAATATGTGACTTTGCTCAGTTAAGATATTTGGAATTATTAGGAACAAATAAGAATCTGCCTATGAGAACAAATTACAGCGGTGTCAGGATCTTGTGTCCTCCCTTTGCTGTGGTGGCTGCTCATTTTCTGCCGTTGATTGAGATGCAGGAAGACAATATCTGCTCATGGTGTCTGCGTGTTGTGTATCTGTGTACCGAGAGAGGAAGATAAATGCCTTTTCCAGGAACAAAATACATTGTCTTCTTTCTCCGCCTTCCATTTTCTGTGCATTTCACCTGGTTTTCCTCCTCCCTACACCCTCTTGGATATGGACTCAATTGTCCAATTAAGCCTGCAGCTCTTTCCCAGGCCGTCTACCTTATAAATTATGGCTAATATTATTACCCCCTCCTGATCTCCTGGTGAGGGAAAGGATGCCTTTGGCTCAGAGGAGGGAACGAAGCCCCTCTGCCTCTTGCTTGGCTCCTCACCTCTCGTGCAGCTCAAGATGGAGGGTTTATGATTAATACAGTTGATGCAGAAAATGGCCTATTGCATCATGGCTTCTCCTTCTCCTTCTTTTAAATATCTCACGCTTGCTGCACACAGTCTCTGAGCATCCGTTAGAGGGAAGTGACAGCCGGGCTGACCTTTCTCTTGGAATCACGTGTGTGTGAAAGAGAATTAGCATGATACAAGGACTGTTTAATGTGTTTTTACCTCCCCAGCTTCCCGTTTAGAGGCTGAGGCCAGCTACCTGCACCTTCAGAATTCCCTTCTACCCCTCTATCCTCTGCATGTCTCACAGTACTGTGGCCTCAAAGGACTTCCCTGGCCCATTTCACGTTCCCTAAAGGTCAAGCTAAACATTTTGCCTCCTTTTGTATCTTTGCTGACAGAGCAGGGGGTGGGTGGGAGCCCTATTCAACTGCTGTAACAATTTTTCGGCAGCCACATCGAAGGCAGTGTCAATGCAGGAAGGTGTTATGGCTTAAATTGGCTCTTTGGTGCAACTGGAGTCCATTGAGTGACAACTGTGGAAAGTCCACAAGGCTGGGTGGTGGTGTTTTTTCCAGTGCCCCCAATTAGTGCCATTAGCGAAACTCTAATACGCCTGGCGTGTACCTGCAACAGCTGTGGCTGATACAAAGCCAGCCAATCACATTATGCCCTTGTCAGCTCTCATTAGCCTGTGATCAATTTCCAGGATCTAAGGCCAACCTGAATGAAAAGTAAAAACACATTGTTACCACAAATTTCATCAAGTAAATATGCTGGATAAGGGAACAGATCAGCTGTGACCTCTTTGACATTTTCAAAATGTTTAAAAGCTGAAGTTAATACTTTCTGATGGGCTTTCATCTTGCGTTGACAATGGAGGGGCCTGGAGTGGTGACAGCCTGTGTCAAACGGGGCTGTCTTATCAAAAACAAGACCCCCTCCAGATTTTCCAAGCCAAATATTCTCATCTAAGATAATTGCATTTATATGGTTTTTTGCTCTCTCGTCTCCCCACCCCCCGACATACACCTCGAAGTCTTCTGAGTAGCATCAACCTTTTCATTTGATGCTTCCCACACACACACAAAGAACAGGAGTGTGTGTGTGTGTGTGTGTGTGTGTGTGTGTGTGAAGCATAAAAAATTAAAAGGTTTTATTGCTTAAAAGAAAAGCAGACTTTTTCTGTGCCAAGCCAACCAGAAGTGAATATGGCTCAGTGTTACATTTTATCTTTGGGTGTCTGACTT
Organism: Podarcis muralis; assembly: GCF_964188315.1. Lineage (NCBI taxonomy): Eukaryota > Metazoa > Chordata > Lepidosauria > Squamata > Lacertidae > Podarcis > Podarcis muralis. The sequence goes on along the minus strand of NC_135661.1, from coordinate 44,459,290 downwards.
GGGATTTTGTCACAGATGTTGAACGTTTCATCTTCCATGAGGGCTTTTTCAGGGATCACTCATTTGCCTGTCAACTGCTTCCTTTTCCATTTGTGTTCTTTGGTGTGGGAAGAAGACTGTGTGCTTTGCTGGGCATTACTGGTTAGAATTCCCTTCTAATCTTTGCTTCAGTGTGAATCTTTCTGTGGTTAGGGTTTACAAATTTGCTTCTCCCAGTTAATGATTGTTGTTGGCACTGGGAGATTTGCATGGACCACAATTCTGTGCTGGAGGTACTTAATGGGTTTGAAAGACATGTTTTTGCCTTGTATTGTGTGGAGAGGGGGATTTCCCTGGAGTCAAAGCTGGGAGAGCCTCAGATAATGCTGGGAAATTGTACTGTACTGCCCTCAATAACACTTTTGCTCCCTCCCTGTTGTTGACCACATTCATTCCATCTTGTGTCCATTTTGCTTTCCTTTGACTATATTCTGTTTGAACAAGGTTTTGTTTTTTTTTACTCCATTTTTGCTGCATTGGAGTGACTGAATTTTTATAACAGACTAGGAAGAATGTTAAAAGATGTGGATAGAGCAGGTAGACAGGAGTTGCTACAGCTGAGTCTGGAGAGCAAATCATACACAGGAACATAGGTAGTAGCTGCCGTAAACCAAGTCAGGCCTTTGGTCTATCTAGCTCACTATTGTCTTCACCGACTGGCAGCAGCTCTCCAGGGTTTCGGGCAGGGAGTCTCTCCCAATATTACCTGGAGATTGAACCTGGGACCTTCTGCAAAACAGGTGATCTACCACTGAGCTGTGTGTTAAAGGCACAATTTCTAATAAACGGATGCATGGATTTACTATTCATTACAATATATTTACCCTACATTTCAGTTTTCAAAACTTCCAGAGTGGCTTACAAATATGGACAATTAATACAACCAAAAACTAAAACAGCAGGAGAGGAAATAATAAAACCAGCAATTGATAATGGAACTCAGAAAGGACTGAGTATTTTAAAACAACTGGGTAAATAAAATGGCATTTGTGTGGAACCTAAAAACACAGAGATTTGGCACCAGTCAAAGTTTCCTTCACCTGTGTGGAGAGGTGGCCCCACATAGGCCTTTGCATGACCTAATGGTCCAGTCATTCACTTTTACCTAAATACTCTTCTTTTTATCGAAAGAAGAGAAATTTTCTAGGAAATGTTCTTCCATTTCTATCTCAAAGGTGGGGTGATTTCAGGAAAGCTGGAAGAAGCAAAAGTGCAATGTTGGCATAAAAGTGAGAATAACTCAGCCAGCTGGTGGTGGAGAGGTGAGCCCAAAGGCAGGCCTACCTTTGGAAGGTGTTATCAGAGTGAGCTCCCCAACCCCTCCGATTATTCCAAGTGCCCTGAATATCTATTGGGGTGTTCCGCTTAACTGCAGCTAGTTGAGGATTAGGATAATTCCATGTGGGCTGCCGGAGAACTGGGCAGAAGGGCTTGCCACTTGGAGGCCAGCCTCCGCTTCCTCCTCTCTCTAAAGTTTGGCAAACAGCTGGGATTCACTTGATCTTTGCTCTTCTCACATATTACATGTTGAGGTTTAATTTTTGGTTTAATTGATCCTACTCTGGTGGCCTCTCCCTCTCCCAGAGTTCTCCTTCTTTTAATTCAACTTTTCAGGTTTTGCTGACAACATAGTTTGCAAATTAATAGTTCCTTTAAAACCTTTGCCTCCTTTTCATTTTCTTTCAATATAGATGCCCTTTCTTTACCCTTATATTCTTCTTTTATCTTTTGTGCAATTTGGTTTTCTTTCCTTTCCCCCACTTGACTGCCTTGTCTTGTGCAACTCTTTTAACTGATTTTGGCCTCAGATTCCCATTAGTAATGAGGGGAAAATGTGATGCACTTTGTACAGTATTTGCCTAAATCTACCTAAGCCACATTTTCTGAAACAATACAGGTACTAAAACACAACCAGCCTTCAAAATTTGCACTGCTCTGAATTTTGCAGTGCAGTTTTCCAGCCATGTAATGTGCAAAAAAAATCATATATTTATGAAAGTAATATACATAATATGCATTATATTAGGTGAATACTGTTACATTAAAATTTGGATATTTATCAAAATTGTACAGAAATTTGTATGTTAGGAGAAATTCACACTAAAATGCTGATGAATTTTCCATGAGGTTTTTTTAAAAAATTGGAAACTGATGTGGAGAACTGAATTTAAGATTGGAAAATTAGGATGAGCTTGCTCACCCTGTGATTCCCACCCACCCAAATAACACATATTTATTTACAGTGCCAGGTGCCCCTCTGCAATCAGTTATACTTAAAAGTGTTTACTGAGAGCTGCATCACTTTGAGTTTTAAGCTGTTCTCTTGAAAAGCAAAGGTGAAGCTTTTTCTATTCAGCAGCCTTCAATTTTAAATGTATGAATTACTTTAATTTTGGACTACAAAAAAAACCTATAGTGCATAGAATTAAAAAGCACTTTATAAACCAAAAGCCGCTCTGGAAATGGGCAATGCTGACATTGTAATGCTGAACAGAGAAACAATGATTCCAACATTTATTTAATAGCAGTAATATTTTTTCCCCTAACAGGCTCAAATAAATAAAGAATTGTGCAGGTTGTCCATCTAAAAGAAATTGCTAATGTTTCTTGGACATTTCCAAGCAAAATAATCAGAACAAGTTAGCAGCTACATTTGGCCAAGGACCGAGTGCAGGATTTCCGTGTTCTCGGAAGCTGTATCAGAGGCGGTGTCCTTCACAATAGCCTCCCACAGATGTCAGGGATGGAGAAGCTGATTCAGCCTTTGACAGGCAGAGCAAAGAATGCTGTAGTATCTTTTATTTATTCAATTATCCACCTGCACATATGGGGAAATAACAGAAAGCTTCCAAAGTTCTTTTGAAATCGTGACGTAAATAAAAGCCTAAGAAATATCACAGGAGGCTGATCTGTTGCTCTCAGATCAGTCTCTGCATGTCATGCAACGGCATGAAATGGAGACCACTTTGTGGAAAGCAGATCAAGACTTCCAGGAATCTGTGCTTGTCTGCCCCCCCCCCCCCCAATTGCTTGATATCAGTTTGCACCCTGAAGATTTTACCTGTGAGGGGCCCAGTAGTTCACAAGTACCAGGCCAAATTTTGTGCTTTCTGAGGCTTGTGAATCTGAAATGCAGCCCCCCAACCCACTCCAAACAGCCAGATGTTTCTTCTGGGTGGCTGCTCCCAGACTTTGGAACTCCCTTTCTAGAGATGCTGGACTAGCTGCCTCCTTGTCTTTCCATTGGCAGTTGAAGACTTTTATTCCAACAGGAACTGACTTTTTATTATTATTAAGTAAAGTGTTTCAGTAGTGCTGTTCTGTTTTTATTATCTTTTAATACAATTGTTTTTATATCATTCTAATTCTGTTAGATTTTAATTACTTTCTAACAATTACCTTCTATATATTCTTAACCTTTTGGTTTTTTTATCAGTGCTGTTTTGATTTATGTAAGCTGCCTTGAGTTGTGGTTTGGGGAAAAGGTGGGATATAAATAAATATAGTAGTAATAATAATTGGTCAGTTTTGCTAGGCAGCAGGAACATCCCTTGATTGTCCTGTGTGTCACAGAGGTGACACCCTGCCTGATTCCATGTGGTTTATCAGATAGCAAGGTGTTTTCAAGTGGAGCCTTCCAAGGGAGCCGCAGGTGTGTGTCTCTGTGGTATTTGCCAGTAGGTACACCTTTGAGGGTTACAACCATAGAGTTAGAAGTCACTTAGAAGAGTCCAGCATCTCCCAAGGAGGCTGTAGGTTCCACTGTCAAGCCGCTTGTACAGTTTAGAAGGGGCTCCTAATGCTTAGCCCAAATCTGATTCTCTGCCATTAGTTTCACTCCTACCTTCTGAAGCTGAGAGTGGAGGGAGGAGAGTTATTATGACATACATTCTGAAAGCCAAAATAGTTCTCCTTTGCGGGGATGAGGGCTGCTAAAAATGCATTTTCAGAACAAATGCGTGAGGATTCCTGTTTTTAATTCTGAGGGATGCTTTAAAAAAAATTAAGTGCAGATTCTGCCCCCCCCCCACAAACATTGCTTCATACATGTTTGCTTTTTATTATTATTATTGTATCATCATCATCATCATCATCATCATCATCATTTATTATTGTTGTTGTTGTTGTTGTTGTTGTTATTGCACTGTATTATCCGCCCTTCACCTTAAGGTCCCAGGGTGGGTTGCAACAATTAAAACATAATATTAAAAACAGTTCTAAAATACTTTAATATTACAAAAATAAGATGGGCCCTAAAAATTTACATCTCAGATGTCAACCCTCAAAGTAAAGAAGTGTGTCTTCCTTGCAAGGAAAAGAACCAACAGCTTCCTAATACTATTATTTTATAATTCTCCACGCTTTATATACGTATAGCATTGCATGCAGGATTTATATCATATCATGTTATCATGTGTGATGCATACACACAGTGTGCCTGTTCTATTGTGATTGCCTTCCTGCTGTCACAAATGGCAAACTGCACCTGGAACTTGCAGATCTTGCCTTATACAGAGTTGGACCCTTGGTCCATTTATCTCAGTATGGTCTACACTGACTGGCAGCAATGGCTCTCCAGGGTTTCCGTCATTCCTGGAGATGCCAGGGTTTTGAACCTGGGGTCTTCTGCATGCAGCTCTACCTGGGCTTTACCACTGAGCTATGACCCTTCTCCATGGATGTGACTTCCATGTAAAAAATTTACATTGGGGTGAATCTGGCCAAAGAAAATCAGCACTGCTGGAAGAAGGAAGTGGTGCTGCTCTTGAAGCAAACCCTGCCCTGGAGGGATTGAATGATCTGTCCACTTCAGTTCTTCTCCCTGTTTTCCATTTTTCCATTATTAAATTCTCCACATTTCTCAGCAAATCACAAAATTTGTTTTAAAAACATCCTCATGAAAGTTCTTCAGCATTTCATTGTGAATTTCTACTAATTTTGCATTTTTGTATGCATTTTTTACTAATTTTGCATTTTTGTATGCATTTTTATATTATTTTTGCTAATGCATTTACTTTTAAGCACACTTTCTCCTCAACTATGCAATTTTGTAAACACAGGTTGGGGGAGAGCTGCACTGCAAAAATTAAGAGAGGTGTGAATTTCAATGGTTGGTTGCGTTTTGGTTCTCATATTATTTCAGAAACTTGAAATATAATAGATTCACCTTGAAATGTCAAATTCAAACCCCCTCCTTATCCCTCACTCTCAAAGTGTTAATTGGGTAGATTTCCCAGGCACTGTATGCACAAACCTCCTCCCCTAAATGGGACATCTGCAAAATTAGACCTCTGTTTCAAATGGTGCTGTGCTGGACAAGAATGGAAACCATCAAGTGTCTCATGAGAATGACCTCCCATTTAAGCTGCCCACATTTAGATGTTAAAAAGTGTTAAGAGGAGAAAATACTTTTTTAATTTTTAAAAGCAAAATAAGCTCTTTTAATGTACTCTCTTAACTATTTAGCTCCTGGTGCCACTTTTTGATTGCTTCTTAGAGGAATTTCCAAAGAACACGATCCTGGATTGACCACCTTCTGTTTGATAGTGGTGTGGACAGAAGTGCAGAAATTGCAGGTGGGATTATGTGGAGAGAATGTTGTCCAAGAAAGGTGTGCTGGAGTAAACTCATGGCATGCAGTTTGCAAAATGAGGGCAGGCGGGAGCATGATCCAGGAAGCAGTAAACAAAAAGACTAATTTTCTCTTCTGCAACACAATTTCCAGCAACCACATCCCTCTGTACACCTCCCACACATATCTTGCTTTCTCATTGCATCACATGGAGGTTTCGGAGAGGGTGGCATGGGAAGGCAAATTCATTATGGCTTTTGCCTTCCATCAAGGTTTTTTTTTTTTTTTTTTTTTTTTACTGTTCTGTTCTTAAGCATTTCTGAGCTGCGCAAACATTTCCAAGCCCTTTCTTTTTCTTTCTTGGGGGTGGAAGTTTTATTGGCATTCATGGGTGGATAGAGACCTGCAGATCAATAGACACATGCTATCCAGGTAGTCAGAGAGAGATGTACACCTACAGGATATACTGTATATCACACATCCCTTAAAGATGAGCTGCACTGCTTTTTAAATAATAGATGCTTGAGAAGCCAGATTATTAACTGGAGATGTGTGCATAGATTTCAAAATCCATCCCTACAACACCTTTTAAGGGAGGCCAGTCAGAGCTTCTCCCAGTCACCTGTGGAGATTTTCATGCTAGGCTGGAGGGGGCACAGAAGAAGCCCTAGCCTGATGCAAGTGAGTGAGGAAGGGCTTTGCAAAGAAAAGCGGCTGAAGAGAAAAGAGGGCAAGCACTTTGACAGGTTTTTAAAAACAACAATAGCAGAATATTGTCCCTTGGGGGAAAATCATATATCAAAACCTATATCGGGAATAAAGAATTATCTGCACAGCTGCTTTCACCCTGAACTTGGCCTCTGACCCTGATTCTGCAATGACTTACAGCTCCTCCTCCAGTAGCAAAATTAAGCAGACATCTCTTTACAAATAGTGCCTGCTACATGCATTTCACTCCACATTTTGACTCTGCTTAGAGGGAAAATCCAGGCTAAAGTCAATATTCCATTTGTATCCCCTCTTTCTTCTACTTGGTATGTTTGTGCCAGTTGCACCCATCCCAGGCACTGACAAGACCCACACCTGCTTGGCTTTGGCCAAGGCAAGAGGTTGCATCCTGTGCCTTCAGGCCCCCCAACACTTTTTTAGCATGGGGATTTCTACTTTCTCTTAAGTGTCCTCTTCATGGCTGAAGGGAAAGCAGAGATGCTGGGAAGGTCTCCGATCTGAGGCCACCACCTTCTTTGCAAGACTGTTGATCTGCAAATGCCGCTTTGCTGCAATGACAACAGATCCATAATCAATTCTTACCCACCACTCAGGTCCTTGGTGGTCGTCCCAAGGCCTGGAGTGCTGGCTAAGGGGTAAATATTTGACCATGGCCATAGTGACCCTGCATTAATTAGCAGGGAATTTCAGGGCTTTACCTCTGATGGAATCACAATATTGTTTTTGCAAGTTTATGAAGGCTTGATTGATGTGAGGCCCACTGATTCTTTAAAGGATTAAATTGTATGTACAGGGCCTGCCTGTCATTCCTTAAGCAGGAACTGAAAAGAGGGGGAATGAAATAAAACAAGAGGATATATGCCTTTTAAACATGCTGATGCTTCCAGGCTGACCAGGCTTTGGAAGACTTTGGGGCTGATGATGCTAAACCATGTGTATACAGTGGTTCCTCTGGTTACATACTTAATTCGTTCCGGAGGTCCGTTCTTAACCTGAAGCTTGAGCTAATTTGGCCTCCCACTGCTGCTGCACCGCTGCTGCCACGCAATTTCTGTTCTCATCCTGAAGCAAAGTTCTTAACCTGACGTACTATTTCTGGGTTAGCGGAGTCTGTAACCTGAAGCGTATGTAACCCGAGGTACCACTGTACTTTTCTTATTTCTATATGGGACTGCCTCTTAGGCATTTGGGATTAATTGAGGAATTTCACATATTTTTCCAGCCTTGGGGAACAGCTGTTTTGGGTGTCATATGGCGAAGTGGTGACAGAGTGCACTTATCAGGAGCCCACCCACTCCATCTGGACAGCAACATCGTTTTCAGGAGTGCCAGAGAAACAGCCACACCTGGCCCAAGAGGTACTCTGGTGGGACACCTTGCAACAACACACAAGGGGCTGAGGCCAAGCTTGGTGTTTCAAGATGTGTCACTTTGGGCCCCTAGAGGTGCAGCCCTGTCCAGACCTACTTGGGATTAATGCAGAGAGTCTTGCTTCCAAGTAAGCAAGCCTAGGATTAGGCTTCACCACAGACTTTGTAGAACTCTTCCCACCCCACAACATGAGTGGAAGACAGGATTCTCTTGCACTGAGCTCCATGTGCCTCACCTGACACTACCCCAGAGGGTGAGCAAATCTGTCAACTTCCATTTTTTTTCATTTTTCCAACCTTTAGTTCTTCGCATCAATTGGTGATTTATATATTTTTTAAAGAAAACAAAATTTTTCTTCAGTGAAAATTCTCGTTTTCTCATCAGGATTTTGGGAAGAATTTCTCCTGGTATGTGTATATTTTGCCTAATATACACATGTGTGCAAAGCAATTTTCTCTAATATAATGCATTTGTGTGCAGACTTCTCCCAAGTTGCATACATGACTTGGCTGCAAGGCAGCATTGCAAAATCTGGAGATTTGTGAATTTCAAAGGATGGCTGCATTTCAGGTGCTGCATTGTGTCAGAAAGTGCAGATGAAGTGGGTTTGCCTTTAAATGCAAACTGAATTTAATTTCCTACCCCCTAGTATCAGAAGAGATTGTTTCAGTGCAACCGCCAGAAATGTCTCAAAATTTCTCATCCTGCTTCTATGATGCACGCCCCCCCCCCCAGCTCTCTCCTCCTTTCTCCCTGTGCTGCTGATACCTTCCCTTCTTTCCTCCTCCAGTCTCCTTTACCAGGCAAATCCATCCAAAGCTGAAGGAGCCACTGGAGGGGGCTGATTGGAGGTGGGAGAGCAGAAAGGGGCATCTTCTCTCCCCTTTCTATCCATGGGGCAAATGCTGTAGTTCAGTTGGTTCCCCCCACCCTGGACCTTTAGGCTTTAAAAACTATAATTTCCCCGTAAACCTGTTAAGTTGAGAAATGGCCTGTTCCTATAGAGTCCACGGCGCATAATGAATCAACCCCAATAAAAACCTAAAAGGCACAATAAAAGGAAAGCAAAACTCAGCGTGGTCCCTGCCGGAGCACTTGGCGCTTGCCTCCCCCTAAGTAGCTGTTTAAAATGTACGCCCGTCCAGGGCGAGAATTACAGTGGCTTGGATTTACGGTTGCCAGGGTGCCTGCTTGGGAGCATGAGATATGGCCAGGGGTCCCCACCCGTGCCAGGGGTGAGCTCCCCCTGACTCAGGGGCAAGGGGGGGGGATGGGAGCTGAATGTGCCTTTAAAAGCCACTGAGGGAGAAGGGTTTGTAATAGAACAGCAAGCACATTGCTATCATGGCCTGACATTTCACCCCAAACCTATCAGAGGGAAAGGAGATGGAGACTCTGAACTGCAAGCAGGGAGAAGCGAACTTTCCAGAAGCCCCACATTTTTGGAAAGCAACAATGAGGGCAGGATCACTCTGCTTCAGCCCAGCTCTCTTCGCATTTGCTGCTCTTTCTGAGCTGTACGGTGGAGCTTATTTGGGGACACACACTGCAAAAACATATTTTCCATCAGGCCCTTCACTTTTACTTATCTGTAGCCTTTTTGCATGCGTGGGATGTTTAATTTGAGGGTGGTTTTTTTAAAAATAGAATTGTGTTTTACTCATTTTTTAAACACTATTTTCATGTATGTATGTGTTTGCTAAAATTATTGTAAGTTCCTTTGAGTTGCTGTGGCAAATTAGTGACTAATAAGTTTAATAAATAAAATAATAATAATTTAGAAAGATGTGTATAGCACCCAGAAACCTCTAGTTAGTGCATGAACAGCAGGCTGTGCTTTTTTGCTGCCCATTCCTGCAGCTGAGGGATAGCAGTGATCACCATTATCATTATGATGATGATCAGTGCACAATTGTAGAAGGAACATGGGAAAACCTGACACAGGAATGATTAAAAAGTAGCAAGATATGCATGACTTCTTCGTCACCAACACAGAATGCGACAGCCAAGAAAATCTTGGTACAGGTATGCTGAAGGAGAGGAAGAATCCCTTCCATGGTCACAGGACAAAAGAATGTTATGTTCAAAAGAACTAGCAGGGCAAGTGGAGAGGGATGTGGCCTGGCAGGGAGGAGAGGAGTTCAAGGGCAGAGTTTAGTTGAAACTCTGGTTGCAGTGTTCTCTATTTGCACATTGTAAACTGCCTTGCCCCTTAGGGAACAGCAGATCATCATAAATAATAATATTTAATAAAAATAACTAGTACTGTATCACACACTCTGGAATATACCTGTAATGGAGAGAATTACACATAATTTAAGATTTCAGCAAGGCCTAAAACCTCCAGACACATTTTATATGATTTGGCATTCCTTTATTATATAGCCATCATTTTCAACCCTTGTCACCAGCTTGGCAAATCTGGAACTATACTTGATAATCAAATAATGTTGATAGTCTTTTCATGAAGACAACATTTATTCTCTCTTTTTTCTTTTATGACTTGGACTTTATTTTAACTCACATGTAACTGTGCTTATTGTACATACCCATTTTACAGGTTTTTTTTCATGTTTTAATTTTCCTCTGTTATAACTGTTCTCTGTTTTTTATATACATTGTAAAATCGAGGGGGGGAAACAGCAGCTACTAATAATAATTATTTCCTGGTGGGAGAAATGCTTTGCCAAAAGTGGTGTTTTTACCCTTAGATAAATTGTTGTTTGATTTCACTTCCAGACAACCTGTTTACTGAGTGTTCATCCCGATTCATTTGCAGGGAGATTAAATGAGGCTGGCTATTTAATTTGTTGCTTCTCGTTCATTTGTGGGGAGATTAGATGATGTTGCATCAAAGCAAGTGTTATTCCTGCATTTTCCAGTGTGTTTGCCTTTCATTTTCCTCCTTAAAAGTCTGATCTTTGGGGAGGCTGATTTCTTGCACAAGACTTCCTGACCAACTGTAATAACGCAATCTGAATTTGCCAGTATGTGGTTCAATCGCACCTGAAAACAGTGACAGTCTGGAAGGACTGGATTGTCCTCATCAAGGAGGACAATTCCGTTGCTCCAGCCTGGGCTGCATTAATGCAAATGGCTACTGTGCAGAAGGATGCAGGGCTTGCGCGTGAGGTGCTCCTTGCAGAGTGTGCCCTAGGCTGGTTTAGCTGCTTGTTGCTGCCATGGGTGCTGGCACCCGTTGCCCTTTTCTGCAGGTTTTCACGCTAATCAGGTACCACCCTCCGCTAGCTTTATATGATGTTTAGGAAGGGAATTGCCTTTTGCATTGCAGCTGACCAGGGAAATAAGAGAATTTGCAGGAGAAGAGGAGGGAACCCCGCTGCAGACAGTATTCCCTCCTCTTTTCTGTGTCTGAATTTCTGGGCTGAAGGCTGGCCATGGAAAATCAGAGAGAGAGAGAGAACTGGCAGAATCTGATGCATAAAGAGAAAGCAGAGGTTTACCATCCTGAAGAACAACAAGTGTCTTTATTGTTATGTTATTTGTGAAACCTTTGATGTGAGGTTGCTTGGTGGATGCAGTGTCAAACTTTCCCCTTTTTCTGGCAGCCAGCTTCCCACCTGGTGCTGCTGCAAGGGGATGTTCTGGATTCCAAATGGCAACCAGTTAATGGTGTCAGTCAGCCGAGTTGCCAGCACAGCCGCTGCTAAGAGAGGCGGCTGGGCTGCCTCTGTTCACCACATCAGGCTCCCTCTTTTTACTGTGGCGCATCTTCTTTTCTGTCTTTCTCCCTGTGAAGTGACCCCTTCAACCCTGGGCTTCTGCTGCAGCCAGCCAAGCTTTGGCCTGCTTGCCTTCTCATGAGCAGCCACCTCGCCCGTTAGACTAAGCTTGGGATGAAACTCCAGGGGGCTTGCCCTCGAGACCATGTTTTCCACCCCGTCCATTTCCCCCTCTAATCCTTTGTGCCGATTTGGAAATCTTGTGAACCTGCTGCGGAGCTGCCTTTATGGCAGGGGAAATATTGTTCCACGCAGTCCTCTTCGTTAGATCCTCACCAACACAGCTCCCAGTCCTCCCCCTGGGAAATCTTGACCAGGGACAGGGGGCAGTTCTCTGCTTTCTCTAGATGAGAGGATAATTTTGACTTTATCCCCCCCCCCCTTTTTTCTGAAATGGTGCTTGTAGTGAGATGCGAGGAATCCATGCACGTGGAAGCAGACTTTAATAACATTTAAAAGAGTAGGCTTGTAACAGTCAGATTTAAATAGCCCTCAGCTGATTTTTTTTTAAAAAAATATTGATAACCAAATATGCAGGGAACATTAGTTACCACCCCCAATTTAATAGATTTTCAAATACACACACACACACACACACACACACACATATCATGGGAGAAATTGCTTTGCTTATGAATCCTGTTTTTATTTTGTACAATAATAGATTTGGCAAATTGTTCTTTCTACTCCTTTTCACTGTCTGATATTTAAGCATGTGTGTAAAAAATCACAAGTTTTTTTTTAAAAAAATGCATTTATAATTGTTCAGAATTGCCAGTAACGTTTAATAACTATCAACAATTTCTTAATTGTTTCTTTAGAAAAGCCACCCTTCAGCATGTCAGTCTAAATAGCATCAAAAGAGGCTTTTAAAGAAATCACAAAAATTAAGCTGTTTAACATCTTTTTTCAGATAATACTGATTAGATTAGAGATAATTATTCATCTTAATTTCACTAAAGGGAAAAAAAATTACTCCCTTCATTGCTTCTAAATGAAATTACAGATCAGTTTTTCCACAGACATTTCTTTAGAGGAAAAACAAAGCATGCTTACAAATGCATTCAGAAAGGGAAGACAGACATTTATGTTTTCTCTTAGAATGTCCTTCGTTAAAATCTTCAAACTTTTAAATCCTGTTCTGATTCTTTTTCTGCTAGAAAATGCCTATATGGATGAGGAATCGCAGGTAGCTGCACTGTTAGGACTGGTAATATTAAAACATTGTATGGGCTTGCAACATGTTCTTCCAATTTCTTTCTTTTTTAAATGTCTCTATATAGATATAAATATATAAAACCAAACCATTTAAAACTAATGGCAATTTCTGTCAATTTGCATTTCTCCCATTAATAGAAAAATGCACTCTCCTGAAAATCAGAAAGGGTTTGGCCAGCGTAAGTACTTTAAAAAAGAGTTCTTAGTTGGGGCTTTTTGTCACATTGTAAATATTTCAAATGAAGTCTTTTAACACCAGAGTGGATAAGGCAGAAAATGAACTCCCCCCACTTAAGAACAGAAGGAAGGCTGCCTGCCTGCCTGTCCGTCCATCCGCCTGCCTCCTCCCTTGCTCGCTTGCAAGCAGGGATCCAGAATACAGCTGAGAAGCCGTAGGTACTATTAGGAACATTAGAGATGTCATTTTCCGCATTATTTTAATGGAAAGCTTACTTTTTGGTACAACAAGTCCTTTCTGACATGATATAAATGTTTTAAAATAAAAAGACATTGAGGGATCAGAAAAACATTTTAGCCTTAATTATTCATAAATAGCTACCTCAACTCCATTTTCACAAAATGTCAGTTGACCAAGAAACATGCTTATTTTGCATGAGAAAAAAGAATATTTGTGCTGTAAAAGGATGCTAAATCAATGTATATTTAACTTAAAATGAAATTTGCAAATAAGAGACAACCGTCTATCACAGAAGTGCATTAGCTGGGCAGGGCAGGCCCGGCTGGTGCAGAGAAGCCAAGGTTAACCCTTTCGGAGGAGAATACCTGCAGGGCTTCCTAAAAGCTGCCTTGGGGGCAGGGCGTTTAGCAGCAAGAGCCTGAATGGCAACAGCAGTCTTGGGTTGTGCAGAACAGCCCCATCTGGCTGCAGAGTCCCTGCCTGATGAAGGGGGGGGGGTAGAATCAAGGGTCAACCAAGAGTCATCTAGTCCAACCCCCTGCAATGCAGGAATAGGTGCGATGGGATTCCTACGCATTTCTCGTGCCCAAGGAGTGCTTTGTTCTTGTTAACTCTGTCGATTAAGGGTAATAAAAGAAGAGTTCGAGGAGTTTACAGGCGGAATGAATGTTCTTCTCGTCCTGACACACACACAGCGCCCCCTCCTCCTCCCCACCCCCCCACCCCCATCCATCTTGCGGTTTTTTTCCTCGGGACCTTCCGTGGCTGAAGTGCGTGTTTGTGTTTCCAGGTTCCGTTGGCAGACCTAATTTCAGAATCCATAATGCATGATTTTGAAACCAATTTGTTATTGTAATAAAATAATTTTCGGGATGCAGGGAGGTCCTGGAGAGGCTGGTGTTCAATTATACATGCACTGCGGCCCGGCGCCTGGGCTGCGCGCGGCGCGCAGGTGGATCTCCCGGTGACCTTGGCACCGGCGAGGGGAGCCTGGAATAACAATCAAAGACGGGGCTGGAATTCTGGCCCTTTCCAAATATTAACAACTTCTGTCAAAGAAAGCGCTGATTTCAGCACTTATGGTAATGGCAGAGGCAACGGGATCTCTCTTTCAGAGCACCTAGAAAGGGAAGAAGCCCCGATCTTAATAGGATTAAAAGCCAGGCTCTTTCCCCCCCCACCCCCTTTTATTTTAAAAATGCTAATTTGTTTTCCGCGTTTTGTCCTTTCTCTCTGGCTTTGTTATTCAGGTCATCGCCAGCAACCCGATGAGCTGCCGGAAAGCAGCCCACAGGGAAGGCTTCTGTGAAAAGCCCCACAGCAGCGCCCCCCCTGCTCCACGCCGCCCCCCCCCCCCAGGCTGTTACAGAGAGAGGCGCAGGAGCCTTCCTCCGCGCGCGCGGGCTGCTCCGCGGTTTGTTCCGCTCGCGAATCGGCGCGTTAATTAAAACAGCCTGGTCCGCCTGTGACCCATCTTAGAGAGAGATGAACTGATCTCGCCTCAGAAGTTGGGCTGTGAAATTCAAGAGTCGCCTCTTGGCACCTGCCCGTCCGTAATCTGCTTATCTGGCAGGATTTCCCGGGTGCTCCGCGGCTGCTGTCCGTGCAGAACGGGAAGCGGGAGGCGGGGGGGGGGGGAGGCAGAGCAGGGACTCTAATTCACCATGTAATTTGTTCGGAGATTCCTTTGATAGGTCTGAAAGTGGAAGCATCCTGCCGAGGACCCAGGCCTTGCAAAGGCAAGCCACTTGGTTGCCTGCGTGGGGGGAAGCGGGGGAGGGTGTGTACGAGCTTCCCCCCCCAGCAGGGGACCCTCCCATGAATAGCCATCCGCCATCAGCAGAGCTCTTCTGTGAGATGGCATCTTCATTGAATGAATGAGCCGCTTTAAACGTTACTTTTATTGTGGGGGTGGGATGTTTGTCCTCAGCCCACCTCAACTGAATGTCTGGGGTGTCTGGGTGGGGGAGAACATGCATTTCGGTGCAAGCTATTTGTTGCATCTCAGTCCTGCCTAGGCTTTGAGCCTCCCCAGCTAACCAGCGGAGCAGCCACTCCCGCCCCCCACGGCCCTTCCAGAGGCACAAAGGAGGAACCGAAGGAAGACTGAGCTCCACACAGCCAGGATGAGAAAGGATCAAAGGCAGAGAGGGATGTTTCTAATGCATGTTAGTTGAGTTGTAGACATGGTTTTCGAAGGAAAGGAACATAATGGAATTTAGTTATCTCTTCCCAGCTCCACCCCTCCAAAAAACCCCACTTTTCAGGCAGGGGTTCTCAAGATTCCAGGCACATTTTCCTGATTTCCAAAGGGGTGTGCTTTTTGAAAGCCATAACACATCCTGGGTTCCCATCCCCTTCATTTAATTTTTAGATGGTTTTCCTGATAGATGCACATTCCTCTGTGTGTGTGTGTGTGTGTGTGTGTGAGAGAGAGAGAGAGAGAGAGAGAGAGAGAGAGAGAGAGGGAGAGAGAAAGTGACCCTGACCTTCCCTATATAAGCATATTTTTCAAAAAAAAATTGCATGCACTGTGGGGTGGGATGTGGGGTGTTTGCTTAGGGCAGGGGTCAGCAACCTTTTTCATCTTTGGGCTGGTCCACAGTCCCTCAGACCAAGTGGTGGGCCGGACTATATTTTGAAAAAAAATATGAATGAATTCCTGTGCCCTACAAATAACCCAGAGATGCATTTTAAATAAAAGCACACATTCTGCTCATGTAAAAACACACTGATTCCCGGATCGTCCGCAGGCCGGATTGAGAAGACGATTGGACTGCATCTGGCCCCCTGGCCTTGCGTTGCCTACCCTTGTCTTAGGGGGTGCTCGTGCTTCCTGCCCACTGTGGGGAGCTCTGGTTCCAGGGCTTCCTCCCAGGAGTCACATGGATCAGGGCTGTGACATTGGGGTGGCGGCTTCTCAGCAGGGGGATGAACAGCAGCCCAACTATCTGGAAGGCAGCCGTAAGAAGGGGCCTGGGCCAGCCAAGGTGCCGCTGTTAGCAGAGGTCCCACTGCAGAGAACAGATACCTCCAAGGCTGTGATGAAGGTGTGGTTTTGCCAAAGGCCACCCTAGCAGCTCCAATGGTCTTTGTGTTGCAAGCTCAAGGACCTCCTTTTTGGACCCAAAAACATTACCTGCTTACGCCAGGGAGGAGCTCTAGGTTGCACCTGTGTTGCCGCTGGATTATGAATCAAGTGAATATCATTCTTCTTGAACCCCTCACCTCTGTAGGAGGTCCATTCAAGAGCAATGAGTGTTCTGTAAAAGGCAGAGATTCATAACATCGAGAGTGACTTTGAACACCATGTTATGACATTTCAAGATTATTAGCTTGATTTCGTAACATTCCTCTGCAGTCTTCATGTACTTTGTCTCCTCCCCAACCCCCCAAGGTACCCAAGGCTGCTTGGTATTTTGCCGCAGAAATGCATCCAAAGGCTTTACAGCATCTCCGCCGTCTGCAGGAAGGATTTTCCACTTATCTGCCTGCAATGGTGTAGCAGCTTTGCTAGGGGGTGGATTCTGAAGTATCACTTAACATCAATCCATTTCCTCGAGATTCTTGATAACATGGTTTGTATTTCACCACTAATAAATAGGCCTGCAGGAATGTCAAACAGGAGCCTCTCTATTGCCCTCTCTCCCTCCCTCCCTCCCTCCCTCTCTCCCTCCCTCTCTCTTTCTCTTGGCTGAACAATCCCCACCCTCACTTCACAATTTGGATGGCTTTGAGTGGACATTTTGCTTTTCCTTCTGACTTGAGCCTCTGGATTCTGGGGGTTCAGTTTGGAGGACTCGCCCTGTTGCTCCCCAAGGTTTGGCCACTTGTTACAGTGGCGCCTGCACCGCTGCTTCAGTGTGGCACAAACCTCTGACATGCTCATCGTATAGCTACATTCTAGAGGAGCTTTCAGCTGGGAATTTTGGTCGTAGAACCAAAGGAGAGACCTTTTCCCCTGACCAACATTTGCTGGTCGTTTCACCCACTTTGAATCCCAAGCTGCAGGACTCAGCCAATTTAAACAACTTGCAGCTCATCCAGACTGGAGTTTAATGTAGATTTGGAGCTACTTGTGTGTTTATTTTTTTGTGGCATTCTCCTCAGCCCCCACAAAATGCAGTGTTTTTTTGATCTGATAAAGGAAGAAAATCCAATATAAAACTGCATGTTACCTGATTGTGGAGTGCATTGTGTGGGTGATCACCCTCCCTCCATGTGTGGCAGGGTTTCACTGGGTGCCGTCTACTGCCACAACTCCTATTTCCATTTTGTTTCCAGCAGCCAAAATGGTTTTTTCCGCTGTTCATTGTTGAAGCCACATCTGTAGTGTGCCAATTTTAAAAGCAGTTCTGCACAAAATTGCTCTTGCACAAGGCAGCTGTATTCAAAATAAAAATAAAGTGTGCCCTTGCAGGTACAGGAAGTGAGAAGGGAAATAGGCAGGAAAGGAAGCAGCAGCCTTTCATGTTAGCAATTCCAAAACCTTGACTGGCTTGGAATCTCTCTCTCTCTAACACACATATATAATCTGGTATATAAAAAAACCTGGTTTTAATTTTTTTAAAAAGGTGTGCATACACAGGTAAACAAATGCCTGCTTGCCTGCCCATAATGGACCTCAGGTTTCTGAAGCACAAGTACTTTTGTTATTATTCACTTTTCTTTTGTGCAAATCTAGTAGACTGAAAAACTTTTATTTTGAACCATTTATTATTTTTAAAGGTTTGCATGCATAGATAAACAAATACTTGCATGCATGCCCACAACAGACCTCAGCTTACTGGAATTTATAGTGGATGGGGGTGGGGGACAGAAAGCAGCAAGACTACATCTCATCAAGCGGCGCCCACTCCTGTGGACGGGAAACGTCAATACAGATTTTGGAAGAATAAAATTGAAAGTGTGTAGACTAAGACACACAAGTACAGAGACAAAAACAGCTACCCATGGATGCCTTAGTAGGGAAACAGCCTCAGTCCTTGTCAGGCTGGCCCCTGCCAAGAGCATGGGCCCAGGAGGGGTGCAAAAATTGCACCTCTCCACTCTGGCTTAGAGTAGCTGGGAACCTGCCCATCTGCATGCTCCCAAGGCGATTCCTCCACTGATCCTGGGCGGCTGGCCGAGGCATGCAGGCTCCTCTGCGTACCTCGTTGGAGAAACCCAGTTGCTAGCATGTGCCATTGCAGCTGTTAGAAGTGCAAGAGGAGTGCCCAGTGGGGTGCAAGGGACTGGGAGGGGTGCATAATCTGGCAGCCTTGCCCCGACTTGTGGGACTTCAAGATAGCACACAAGCCAGTTTGATTCAGGGTTCAGGAATAATCCGATGGGGTGCAGCCAATAATAAGCTTTTCATGGACGGTCTTCCGTGTCCAGAGACAGTCTATCTGTGAATACCAGATGCTGGTGACAAACAGGCTTGTGATCTTCCAGGTGCCTCATTGGAAAGAAGGCGCCTCATCCTGATCCATAAGCGTAGTTATGGATGCTCAGAACTATTTCTAGCTTGAATTTGGCCCACTGCACAGCGTGTCCTGGCAGGCAAGCAATCTATATCCTATATGTAAAAACAAAACAAAAACCCTCTTCCCTTTGGGTGGCGAGCAGAGGCTCCCTCCTGCTGCAGCCCCTGGGAGGGTGTGGCTCCCAAGCCACAGGGAGGTGCATTTCCCTGCGCTGCCATTGGCTGCCAGACAAGGCAGGTCAGAGGAGAACAGATTCACAAGTGAAAAGACAATTCTTGACAAGCAAGACCCAGGCTCATATTGGGCTTTTCTTTCTCTGGGGAATTCAAGAGATGAAATGTCAAATGAAACAAGCCCTTTTTAATTTCTTAGATTACATCCAGCTTTTAATAATGTGGCGCCCTGGAAATGAGAACAGATAATATTTGCCTTGTAAAACAGAGCAGCCGGGTTCCTGTCAGAAGGCAAATCGCCTCCCCAGGCTTTGTTGTGGGTTTCAGCTGACAAGTTTGCGGATGCTCTGGTTTGTAAGCTAATGGGATCCAGATGTCTATCCAGTGAGGCAACTTTTGCACCGTTGCTCCTCCTAGCCCCTCCTGCAGGAGGGACAGCTGTGGCCACAGAGATTCTTGACTCTTTCTCCACATTTTTGAGCATTTCAGATCACTTTTAAGCTCCCTCCCTCCCTCCCTCCTTCCTTCCTTCCTTCCTTCCTTCCTTCCTTCCTTCCTTCCTTCCTTCCTTCCTTCTGTATAGTGCTTAAAAAAGAGAAAGGAAAGCACAAGACAGCCATTTGTAATGCAGATGAGCATTCTGGACAGTTTCAGGGTATAGATTTGCATCACAAACTCTGACTGAAGGAATAACTGCTTTAAGGCTCCCAGGATCACATGGTGGCTTGTACAAGTAACACATGGTGATGCACTGAAGGTGCATGAACTTCTTTCTCTGATTAAAATGAATGGGTCCTGAGAGCTATTCTCTTTGGCTGCATTGTGCCGCCCTCAGCCACTCTGGCTTCCTTGTAGCATACACAGACACAGGGCAAGGGCAAAGGTATCACAGAGGGCCAAACAGCATGGGAGAGAGGCCCGCTGCTCTGTCCTCTCTCAAATGGGGCTCAAAGTGCCCTCTCTGCTGCTCACAGCACTTTGGCCCCATGGCCCTTTGCATCTCAGCTGAAATACCAGAAGTGGGTCTAGCTGGGAGAAAAGTTCCCAGAGAGCAGGACTGGGGACAGAAAGGCATGAGATGAAAGTATGGATCTGAACCCCCACCCCCTGGCACTTTAAACAGCACTCTCCCACCCAACACATACACACCTGCTTTCAACCTGTACTTGAAGACCTGGCCTTGTCCCTCTCAAGGGTTGTTTGGGCCTGATCCTAGCTGGAGTTCCACATGGAGCCTGGGAAATTGTCCCTCCAGCAAGAGGACGGAGATGGGAGCTGTCTGAGTTCCAACTGCCCAGCTTCCTAGAGGAGTCTGCTTTCTTTCTTTCACTCTTGGAGAAACCTGTTACTCAGTGGGCAATAAAACTGAAAATAAAGATCAGAGCCAGTGGAAATGTCATAATGGCAGGGGGTAGAAGCATTAGACGTTGCCCATAAAATGTGAGAGATTTAGACGTTTGCACCCCATTATTGCGCCAGAGGTCGGCTTTCTTTCTTTCTCCACCCCCCTTCATCTCCTTCACCTTTTCCTGGTGGCAGGCTGCTTCTGCTACCACCCCCCTTTCTGACGCACCCCTTTCCATTTACTGCCCATAGTGATAGATTTATATTTTTGCTATGCTTCCCTCCCCATTTTTTGGAACTTAATCAGCAGCATATATTCTCCCTAACTCTGTTCCCAAACCACAGAACCACCTGGGTTAGATTCCCTCCTGCCTGCCCACCCTCACCCCTGTTAACACTTGAAGGGTACTATTGGTCTGATTTGTACATGTGACATTTAGGTGGATTTAGCCTACAACAGGTTCATATTTTAGATAGCTCTATTATCCCCCAGCCCCCTTTGCATTGGCCTCCACCCTCCACCAAACATTTTATCCTTTGCTGTTGTCCAGCAAACCTTCTCCTTCACCCCACTTCACTGAAGGAGATTGCCTTGCCTGAGAGGAGGTAAGCCCAAATCCACAAATCCACAGTGAAATGAGTCTTTTGTAGGCTCTGCCTAGAGAGATGCTGTAATAATAATAATAATAATAATAATAATAATAATAATAATAATAATAATAATATGTTATTTATACCCCGCCCATCTGGCTGTGTTTCCCCAGCCACTCTGGGCGGCTTCCAACCAAATATTAAAAACTTTCCTAAACAGGGCCGCCTCGTAATAGTTAGGGAGAAAGCACCAAACACCCTTTTCAATACAAAAACCTATTTGTGGGTCAAAAAATTCAAAGCATCCATGATACAAAACCCAAATGTTTGGGACTGAGCCAAAAAATTAGATTCAGATTAAAAAACAAACAAAAATTCAGATTCAGTGCAAATTGATGTTTTCTTTTTAGTGTAGGAATATCCACAACCAGTGCTTTTTTTCTAAAAAAAATGTTTAGTGATAGTCTCATTTTGACTCAAGAAAATACCATTTTATAGTTCAAATCAGGAAAAATAAATACAATAAATGGACAAAAGTACAAAGATTCATAAAATGTTTAGGGGTATGCGTACCCCTGTGCCCCCCCAGAAAAAGCACTGTCCACAACCAAATCCTAACCATTGCATGGGGCAGCCAGGTGGATGTGACTTGGCTCTATCATAATCACATCACTGTGAAAACAGATGGGTAGTTTTAGGGTTTCTTTCCTTCCTTCAAGTTCAGCACAACTTTTCTTCCTTTTTACACATTTTCACCACAACCTATTTCCCACTCTCCCCCCCCCCACTCAATTTGCAATTGAAATAACGCGAGGCTTTTCCGAGAGAAGTTGAAGATATTAACTATGAAATTCTGAAACAACAAGAGCTATATCGTCGGCTTCCCATGAAATGAGAAATATGTTCTCTTCAGCCAACTACATTTGACAGGAGGCTTTTGAAATTAACTCTATGCTCAGATGATCACTTTTCTGCTATAATTATCAAGTGCAGTAATTCATAATAGGAGGTGTGTGAGTACATCATGCTTTCTTCAACACATAACACACATCTCCATTCAGAAAGCAAAAGGGCCCACTTAAAACAAGCAGCCTCTCCAAGGGCATGTGTGTGTTTGTGTGCATGCGCCAGTGAGTAAGGTTTGCATTCTCATTCTCTCCAGACAAACCATCTGCTTACATAGGGATGAAGTCACTTTTTGAAACACCTTTCCTCCACCTCTCTGGAGAACAATAATCACATATTCTCCCCACTTTCAGACGTATCTGGGGAAGGCAGAAAAATGGATGGCAGGCAGGCAAAAGTCCCACCGGTGGAGAGCTCCACAATAGGCCCTTGGAAGTAACTGAAGATAACTTGTATTTTGAGTCTCAACTTCAGGCATGGTCCGGAGGGAGAGAAGTTAATGTTGTGATGATATCACACGAGCCCCTGTTACATATCCATGGGTCTAGGCCCAGGGGATATTCCTCTGGCTTTTCTTTCTTTGGGTTTCTCCTCTAATTCTTGCTCAAGGCTATTGAAGCATTTGACTCTAAGCTCCATGAAATTTGTTTTTATGGTCTTCTAGATGTGTTTGTTCCGATCTGAATTTTCTGTGCGTGGAATTGGCACATGAGCACCTGTACCCCTGTGTTGTTTCAGTTCTGATAGTCACAATTATTCCATCATTTGCTGTTCACATGAGAAGGTGGAGGCCAGGGTTGCCAACAGGGAAGTAAAGGGGGTACACATGTACCAAGGCCCATGCCAGCAGGGAGGCTCATACTCTCAGCATTCCTTAGGCAGGGAAATAAGTAAATTGGAAATTTCTAAAGGAAGTTATAAATCAAAATGTGGAGATGGCTCTAAGGCTTTGGTACTTGGCAGACATCGCCACTGCTAAGCAGTCTTAATGTTTTTTTCTTTCTGGCCTGCTTGTCATCACTGGGCTGTTATTTATTAATATACTTTAACCATAAAGCAAAAATAGAAAATTTTGATACACCTTACAGCTGCAGCAAGTTAAAATCCCTATGAGGTGCTCTGGACCCCTAGAGCAGTGTTTCCCAACCTTGGGCCTCCAGCTGTTTTTGAACTACAATTCCCATCATCCCTGACCACTGGTCTTGCTAGCTAGGGATGATGGGAGTTGTAGTCCAAAAACAGCTGGAGGCCCAAGGTTGGGAAACACTGCCCTAGAGAGCTGCTGCCCTTCAGTGTAGACAACATGGAGTTGGATGAACCTATTTGTTTGACTTGGTCTAAGGCAGCCCCTCATGTTCCTCCAGACTCAACTACAGCATCTCCTGCCTGCCTGCTCTTATCTGCTCCATCCACATGCATCTATTCTCCCTTACAGAGGCAGCTTCAGTTCTGACTGTGGGCTTCACTGTTGTTCTCCTTTGGACTGTCCTTAACACAATCAATAAAAACAGGAATGAAAACAATTTCAAGAAGGCCTCCTCAACATGGAACAGCCCAGCCAGAGAAGGAGAGCCTTAAGTAATTGACTGACAAAGTGAGTGAAATTCAGGTGCTCAGAAACAAGGTTTCCATTTTGGAAGAAGTGGGAGCGCAGGAAATGACTCTTCTGCCATGAAAACATCCAAGTCTTTTCCCTTTCGTGCCTTGGCCTGAGAATGGTGCCAAATGAGGAGTGGCTATTAAATGGATCTAAATGTAAGCATTCCAAACAAATTTCTTATCTTCTCATCTGAGAAATGGGTGGCTTTTCTCAGCTTTTTATGATTCCATGTTATGATATGCCTGTTCCCAGAGGGAAGGCAATTTCTATTTTCTAGAGCAGATATTACAGCCATAGCCTTAAAAAAAAAGCCTTTAAAAACTGGTGCTGTCTTTTGCAGAGAGAGGATGGCACACTGGCACCCAAAGGCTTTCCACATTATACTCCAAGACAGAAGCGGGAAAGGAAGGGAGCGATAGAGAAATAGAGCTGTTTTTGGTGCATTTAAGTGCTATTTATCAGAGGAGAATTGAAAGCAATACTATTAAGGACTTTTTTTGTTAACTTGAAGAAGTAAAAGGGGGAGATTGGCCAGTCCTGTTCTGCCTTTTTGTTAACCAGGCAAAGTAAAGAAATAGCCACAAAACCTTTAGAAGCATTCAAGTACCTTACTGACTTTCATCAGATGTTTGCTGCAAAAAAGAAAAAAAAAAGGGAGGGGGAATCGTTCTATCTTTTTATTTTTGCTTTGCTTTAATCTTATTTGATGATGTCTCAACAGGCTGGGGCATGCTTTCTCGGATGGCAATTTCACCGCACCATATGTGTCTCTCACAAGATAGCAGAGTGAAATGAGTCTTGGCAGGAAGAGAACTAAACATATCGACAAAGAAAAGGGAAAAAAAATTATTTACTTAACTCCCTCTTGCCTGCCTGCATTTCCTTCCCTTCAGCTGCTTCTGCTCCCAGTCAGCCGGGTAAAGATACAGGCCTGGCTACAGCTTTGCTTTGCAGCCATCTTTGTTAGTTTTAATCCCAAACACTTGCCACAAGGCAGCATATCAGCTCGACTGAGGAGAGCTTGCTCTGTCCCAGAATACCCAGGAGGCAGTTGAGCACAATCTGGCCCTACAGCACCTCTTTGTTGCCACCCTTCCCAGTAATGAGTCTTTCCCCCCAGAATCCTCCTCCATCCCTAACCTCTGGAATACATGAGAGGTACTCTGGGAAACTCTGAGATGCTTGGTTTGCTGTCCATTTCCCAGATGTAAAAACTAGACCTCCTGAATCAGTCAGTTACAGATTTCTCAGAGTCCGAACATTCTAAGGAAGAGCTCCTGTTATACCATAGTAGCCAAAGACCATGTCCTCTGGTCTTGTGATGTTGTTCGTGAGGAGAGTCTGCCTTGAGGCTGCCTGTGATGGCGCTTTACTCTGAAGTGCATCAATCACCCAGTGGGGTCCTTAATTTCTGCTTCCAGCTCTCAGCAGACAGGGGGTTAATGGAGCGCGTGCGCTAAGGCGGGGGTGGTGCAAGGTCACTCGGATCTGCTTGTGCCTCACACTTGCAAGGGCTTTGAAAAGTGGAATTCATTTCTGTTTACAGCCATGTCACAGCCGTTTGAATCATACGTATTTGTATGAGCTGGATATTTAGGAAGCAAATCGAGGCTCACTCGTGCATTTGTAGGAGAATTCTGTAAAGGGCTGAGTATTTTCCAAGCTAGATTTATCCACAGCATATAGGAAAACCTTGACTAGGCCTATAATTAAAAGTACTCATCTTTTTCTTTTCTAACCATGTGAAACAATGGATGATCTTCAAGGAATCCCATCTCAATTAGCAAATGAGTGTTTCACTAGCACTTAGAAGCTACAGAGTGCCTTAATCTGCCTCAGGACGATGGCAGAGGACCAAGAAACCTGGGATGTGCTTTGCAGTGGTTTTGTAAACCCTTGAAAGCTTTGCGGAGAAGGATATTTAGAGCAGTGCTGGGTGTGGCAAGAAAGACCATTGGGGGCTCAGGGCTGCTGCTGGATGCAGGCTGGAGAAATGCCTCTTTGAGCAGGTTTATTTAATAATAATAATCTTTGCTAGGAGGGCAGCCCTTTGTCACTTTCCCAAATAAGGTTCTTAAAAATGCATTTATGCAATGTTTAGGCTTTCCACTTTTCTTCATTAGAGAAAGTAATATTACTTTTCTCTGTGTTATTTCTAAACTCAGACGTAGCTTTTTCCATGCCTGACATTTAAGCAGTCGGACATTACCTACTCCAGGGTGCCTGAAAGCAACTTTCCCCAACCCAGCATCATATGGTCATTCTGTTTTGGGGTGCTGGACTTTGTAGTCCAAAATCTCTGGAAGGAACCAGGTTGGGAAAGGCTATCTTAAATGATTGTCTAGTGTCACCTTGCAGAACCTGGTGCAGTTGTATGTGTAAGTGTGACTAAAAGCCTTTCCGAAATTCACTCAGGTTGCAAAGAGAGTTTTTCTTGCATTGGTTTGGCAGTGTTCTATGTGCTATCTATCAGAGCACTCAAAGTGCATTATGTTGGGAGCGAAAGAGATGTGACAAGCAATGAAACAAAACAGAAAATGCCCAGTTTCCACGAGTGCTAATAAATCTCAGGAAAAAGCCACTTCCAGAAATGAACTCGAATGTACACAACCCCATTGTACTATTTATCCTCTGTACCTGATCCCTGCCACAAAGTTCCCAGAGTTCAAGAAGGTGCTTTGGCTTGAAGCTTGTTCCAGGGGCCTGAAACGGGGCTGCAGGATGAGGGCATTTGTAAGTGCCACCTGTGCCACCTGTGCCACTTGGACAAATTCTGTCTATCTGCCTGGCACATCTGCAGGGGGACACAGTGCACAGATTTTATATATCTGTATGGGGGTATATGTTGAAATCACTTTCATTTTGGAGAGGAAGCAAATTATGAACATTTTAAATAGTAATGCACTTAAGAAAACCTGGCAATATATATTTTATATTTTTACTCTGAGAAGAGAAAAATTCCATTATTTGCTGTAAATGAATCCTTCAGGTTTGTTATGCCAAGGTATATTTCAAGGTGTAAAATGTGCTTTTAGGCAAAAAAAGCACCTCTCTAAACAGTGACAAGTACAGTAGTAGCAACTTTGTACTCTGTTAATGATTGCTCGACGTAAAGATTTATCTGTATTATCTCCTGCTGTGCAGTTCCTTGGACATCATAGGGAACTGCAATGTACAAAAGCGGGAGAGGTTGTTTTTTTTTTGGGGGGGGGGGTCCTGCTGCAGAGTCACAGCTTGTTGGATCGCTGAGGTTGCCGGATTTTACCCTACAAAGAGATGACTTTACAAAAGGGACTTCCGATCTAGTGGGGCTGCGTTTGTTCTTTCTGTTCCTGATCGCCCCCGCCCCGCGCGCGCTCCGCCTGCCTCTGGCGTTTCCTTTTCGTATGATAAAGTTCTTAATCACCTGTTCTCTCTGCAAAAGGCTGCATGGGTACACAGAGAGACAGACAGACATCAGCCATGTGAATGGGAATGCATTAGCCCAGAGGAACAATTCGCTGGGGAGAGGGCGGGATTAGGGGGTGCTTTGCTTTGCCTATCACCCTGATTATCATTCGCATTGCAGGATAAAAGCGTCGGAAGTGATGATGCCATCGAAGAGGCATTACCAGATTCTTGGTTCGAGACATTTGCGAAAGTGAGAGAGATCACTTTGCAAAGTGCTGGAACTTGAATGGCAGGCATGAAAGGTTTCTTTCCGCTGGGGGTGCATTCCTTGGAAAGCCACAGCCCTCTCCACAGGGCAGGGAAAGGCAACACCTTCCCTTCCGAGCACTTTAATAGCCACACACTCTTGCGGTGTGATACCCCCACACGTCTGCCAAGCACATGGTTACGGCAGCCTGTGCGTTTGTTTCTGAGTGTTCAGTGGACCGGGGGGGGGGGGGTTTGAGCCTTTCTTCCTTTCATTCAGCGAGGCAGAGTTCCCATGCTGAGGAGAGGCAGCTTCCAGGCTCTGAAATATTGCATTTAAAACAAGGAAATGCAAAAGATTCTTGGAAAAACCCGGCTGCTGTCACTGGGGGCGGGGGGGAGAGACTTGCTGGTGTCCAGCGGTTTTCTGCTTGTTTTCGTCATTGCAACTTGACCCGTGGCTTAGGAGGAGGGAGCTCTGGCGAAAATGCGGAAAATAATGATTTGGATCGAGGCTGAGTTAGATGAACTTTGGTCTCATTGAAAAGTGGGGGATAAGTTGACCACAATTTACAGCACCGTTGATTCCAAGGGCTACGAAGCGCAACTAACCCAATGTAAATTGGGAGGGGGAGAATCACTAAATGAGACAGGAATGGGGTTTTTTGTGGGGTGGGGGGCTTGTCACAAATGTGACTGTCATACAGCTGACCAGAGCGTTGCAATAGGGTGTGCTGGGTTTGGGGTGGGGGAGGAAGAGGTGTTAACATTTTCCCAGTAACAAAATATTGCATGTTTTGAATTCTGGGGAAATGCCATTTCCTTGTCATCGCTGAGTAACCACGGTGCATTCAGCACACAAAAGGGGGGAGAGGCACCATTGTGTCACGCTGAAAGTGGCTCATTTAAAACAGCCTAAATTTGAACAAGTTGGAAAGGTTACAAGCTGCCTTAGTGAGGACACGGCTGTTTCTTCAGTCAAAAGCTCTTCAGGTTTGACTGGGAGAGGGATGTTTAAATAATCAGAATTATTCTGACATTTTCTTTTGCCGTGCCACCATTAGTTACATGCTAGGTAAAAAATATATCCTGCAGCTATTTATTCATGAAATATTTTAAATAAAGGCCAGCTTCATTTTCCAGTGAATTTTGCCAAATTCCTTAGCCATTTATTAGTGACTGTTTCTGCTAATTACTTAAATATTCGTTGCAAATCAATGTAATATTCATTACTTTGAGGGAAAATGTTTCAGAAGAGCTTTGCAAGAAATGACAATTTCTCCTAGTGTGGTCTCTGCAAAATTTGGTGTCATTTCCTGTTTTAACACAGAATCAGTCAATTCTCCAGAGAGGAGGAGGCAAGGTGGTAAAACTAGGATAAAAGCTTGATAATTCAAGCAAGTACTCTGGAAAAAAAAAAGTAGCATCCTTTTGGCTTGTGGAAAAATTGAAACAGCAAATCTTAGTGAGCACCTGGGAAGAATCTGTGCAAATACTAATATATCAGTACATGGATTAAAACACCAAAACGGTCAGATAGTCCCTGCTGCTTTTTTTTATTATTTTGGACTAATTAGAGTATTGTATTTGTTCTGTTGTGCCGACTGCTATAAACGTCACCTTTTGTAATTGTAACAATTAGTATTTTAACATTTTAACTAATTCTCTCTTAGGGACTGCCTTGACATTATCGTGTCCCCCAAACCAGTTGATGGGTCTCAGATTTATTATTATTTTTTCCTCTGAAAGAGAAAGACTTTGCCTTCCTCCTCCTCCCTTCACGGAGAATAGAAGCAACAGTAGCCAAAAGATACCCAAATGCCCGGCCTTGGATCTTGCTGTAGCTGGGGGAACGGAGATTGCTACGGCAAAGGCAGTTGTTTGGGGGGGGGGGGGAGCCGGCAGCCTCTGGAATTTGGCTGCGTTTGCAGCCGTGATTTCCAGGGGGCCTGTGCCAGCCACGTGGCTTTGCTTTGGCTCTGCCTAATCTCCAGTCCCGAGACATATAGTCACCCCCCCCCCACCGGGGCAGGGGGGCAGTCAGCAGCCATCTGTGCCATCCCAGGCAGGCCTCGTCCTGCAGCCACGTTCAAGTCCAGTGTCCGAGCTGTCCTGGGAAGTTTATCGTCCACTCCATCAAAGGGTCTAATGGTCAGGAGAGAGGTCTTGATGGGTCCCTAGTGACCCGGCATTAACAGAGTGGACTTGTTTAAGTGTTACGGAGGGTGTCTCCGAACGATCCCGACGCCAATCCCCGTTTCCTTCAATGAGCGCTCATTTGGGTCATGGCTCAATAGGACTCTCTCTCTCTCTCTCTGCTGACCTGGCCGAGCCTAGAAGGGCTCCTCCGGGGGCTGCCCTCCCCTCGGTGACCAGCAGACAGAAGGGCGGATCAATGCCCTCTGACAACAAACGAAACAATCGCCTCCCCCCTCCGCCCCCCTCCCGCTCCTTCTGTCCAAGTAGCTTGGAAACGATCAAGATAAATGGTTGGGTCTGAACCTGGAGACTCCAGACCGAAGGAGCCCGAGGGCAGGCAAATCCAATTGGCTTTTGCATAACGAAAATGTGAGGTTTAGGGAGTCAATGTAGTGCAAGATTAATCCAGATTAAACTGTTTGGCGGCACTCACTCGGCTGTTCCCCCTTTTGTCCCCTGGAACGGCTGGGGGTGTGTGTGTGTGTTCCTTCGGCTGCTCATCTGAATATGTGTGTTGTGTAAAGCAGAAAAGGTGTAGCAGGAGGTATTGAAACAGTACACACTAATCATCATCATCATCATCATCATCATCATCATCATCATCATCACCACCACCACCACATTTTATTATTACCTTTTAACGGTGCATTTAATTTTTTTCCATAAAAAATAGTTATTTTTTGTCCCCCCCCCCCCTTTCCCTCCTTCTTTAAGAAATTACATTTTAAGTATTTTCCTTTCCCCCACCAGGATAGGAGCAGCTGTTTCCTTATGGAGAACTGTTCAAAGCATATACCTGTAAGTTTGTTCCTTGCTATTCCACACTGTAATAATAATTTCATTTCTCATACAAACATTATTAATTGTCAGATAACTGTTTCAATTCTCTCTTGAATATTTTTGT
The DNA here is from genome assembly GCF_964188315.1 of Podarcis muralis. Taxonomy (NCBI): domain Eukaryota; kingdom Metazoa; phylum Chordata; class Lepidosauria; order Squamata; family Lacertidae; genus Podarcis; species Podarcis muralis. The sequence continues at coordinate 44,429,379 of NC_135661.1, read as the reverse complement.
TGCACAGTATTTATTTTCTATTTTGTTTTTTGCACCTAAATTTGAAAATAGAACATTTCCCTCCTCTGATCTCCTCTCTCTGCTGATCCTGCACATTTAATACTTTGGGCAAAATTCATACAAAAATGTAATTCCTTCTTGGCAAGGGATTTCAAGAGATAATTGAAACAGTTTTCTCTAAAAATGTATATATTCTGAAACTAAGACAGTACAGAATTAAGAAAAATAACTGCATGGAAGCCTTGTTTTAAATATGCTGACAGGCATCAAACATGTTTCTAAACCCAACATCCTATGAGGAAAAAACATGGAAATAAATTGCAGAGAAAACAAGCCAAATAATTTTGATATTTAAGCTAGTATTTTAGCAAATGTGCCATATATGAATTGGTTTGAATATGTGTGGGATCTCCCAGAGATATATGCATGGTTTAAATATTTGATTCCTTTCTTAAGGTTCCAATATATTAATTTAGCTGTACACAAATCTGTTACAAATTTTCCTAAAGATGTTTAGAAAATGCTTAAATAGGATAATTATTTAGACCTCAATTAAATGGATTTTTAAATATAGAAATACAGTGGCATGTGTCTGTCTATTGTCTATCTGCCATCTAACCAGCTAGTTCTAAAGTATTGGAAAGCAAAGAAAAACCAAGTTTAGACACAAAAGGATTTTCTCTCCTGAAATATGGTTGCAAGGAGCTTTTACTTCCTTCTAGGTTGCTTTCTAGATTAGGTGTCCTGCATTTTCTTCTTCAAAAGAGTTGGTGCAATTAAGGTTTTTACAGAATGGGGTGCATTGGAGTGGGGGGTTTGTAAAGTATATGCCATGTATCTTGAAGCGGGGGGGGGGGATCCGATCAGTTGTTAGCAACCTGCATTTCTCCCTTATGAATATGAAATTCCTCCTCTTATGAATGAAGCATACAAGGGTCCACTTGAATATGGGTCTGCCTGTCATTTAAAGACCAGGAACTAAAGTATGCAATCGTGCTGTCTTTGCAATATAAAAGCCTCCCCTTCCCACTGCCGCCACAATTCCTACATCTTTGCTGCTTATGTGAAACAGGTGCTTGCGACCCTACAGAGGGACCCCAACCCAATGGGTGCAGGTGCTTTGCCTGCCTTCAGCAGACAGCATGACCTATCCTGGGCAAGGGACAAAGTGCACATTTCAGGTGGATTGCAGTACACAGGCAAGAAAGTAGTCCAAAGTAGTGATAGTATCAAATTTGGTCCTAAACTAGGTTGTTGGTGTTGTTTTTTTTACAGGGTGAGGATTGGAAGCAATTCTCAAACAATTAGGAAAATATTAAAATGTGTTATGACATATTTTCTAGGCGTGGGGTGGGATGGGGAAAGAAGCCACACACAGGGCCAGTTCACCCTCCCCAGGCCCACATCCTCTTGCCTTCCTGGGGACTGTGTGCCTCCACCGGGCTTCAGCAGAGAGCAGTACATTGACAACAGATTTCAGGGCATGGGGCAGCTTTAGGAATAAATCGGAGGAGGAGACCTGGAGCGCAGAAGCAGGAACTATGTACAGAAGGAAGCGAGGAGGGAGGGGAGGCTGCCTCCCTTGAGCTCCCTGGGTTTTCTTTTCTCCTATTTGTTTTGATTAGCACTAAGAATGCCTCCTCACCCGCTGCAAATCAGACCCTTGCAAGGGGCTTAGATGGCAGTTCCCCCCTCCATTTAAAAAGGCTATATTGCACAAAACAGAGAGGGGATGAAGACAAGGGAACAAGGCAAGCAGCCTGTCAAGCAGATGCATGAAAGATGCAGGTTTTAGCATCACAATGTAGAATGCATTTTGCTTTTATGATTTGAATATGAAAAGCCCCCATTTTGCTCTCTCTCTGGCCAAACCTTTGGCCTCTCCTGGATTGTCTTCCCCCAAAAAGGAGGGGGGGTTATATATATTTTTTCCTGTGCCTTGCGTTAACAATGGAAATAGGGAGGAGGGGTGTGTGTGTGTGTGTGTGTGTGTGTGTGTGTGTGTGTGTGTGTGAAATGACAGAATGAGAGAGGAACACACAATAGGATGACCGTGACTTTGAACAAATAAATAAAACATGCGACTCTGGTGCTCTCTCTCTCTCCCCACCCCCCACCCTGTTCCAACTGTGATTAAATTTGCTGTGGTCATTTCCCAAATGTCTGCCTGATGAAAACAGCACCCCTTGCCTTTTCTCACACCGTGGCTTTGAGGTAAGGCCCTTCCTGTGGCTCCCAATCTGCAGCCCTGCCAATCACACCCCCTTGCACAGACATGCATGCCTCTTTCATTAGCAGAAAATGCTTCACATTTGATTGCATCACCCCCACCCACCCCACCAGCCCCGTAACTCTAACTCGCCTCCCTTAATAAAGCAGCAGAGCCTCTTCGGCCTCTTGCCGCTCACTGTGCAGCTGTAATGGGGTTTCCTGAATGCCCCCCCTGCTCCCACCCCCAGCTTCCCTGCAAACTGCCTGGTGTGCAATAGAAAAGAATACATTTTAATAAGCCTTGGGAGGAAGGGGGGAGAGAAAAGAAAAGAAAAGAAAAATGAGGTTTTGCTCTGCCGTCTTGTTCTTTGGAATAAGAGGAAGGTGGGCCCGTTGCAAGGCAGGGAGGGAGGGGGGATTTAATATTGCCAGAGATAATAACAACAATGTTAATATCCGGAATTTTCAATGTACCATAAGTACATTTTGTTTTTCCTTTCAGCACGATTTATAATTAAAGATTTTAATCTGGCTTCACATTGAGTTAATAAGCCCTTTGATTGATTAGGATTCATAAAATTGCCATTTCCCGCTGACGCTTTGTGTTTCGGGGGATGCTCTTTTGAAAAGCCGGGCGAAGGTGACAGGGAAGTGGCCTTTGTCTCCATCAGTTCCGGGAGCTCGGAGCCGCTTGCCTTCCGCCGGCCTCCCGGCAACATCTCCTCCTTGTGCAGACACAATCGGGGGAGCCACAGTTTTGCCATTTTGAAGGTTGCTTAGAATGGGGCGGGGGACAATGGAGGAAAAGAGATCAGCACTTTGCACATCTATGAAATCCTACACGTTAGAGCAGCACTGTTCCCAAAAGAAAAGGACACACACATGACAAAATGTGTTGTATGTGAGCTGCTTCTCTGTCCTTTGTCCCCCTTCCTGCCCTCTCCTCTGAACCCCCTTCCATTTTATTTATTTATTTTTTAGTGTTAGGGTGGCAGAGGGGTGATGCTCACCTAAAGAGACTACGAAATGCAACAGTCGGTATGAGGATGGGCTGCAGAAGGCACCTTAGAAAGAGCAGGGAACTGCACCGTGCATGAGGGAGAGGGAGAAACGCGGCATCTGTATTGCAGAAGAAAAGATGCGGGGCTCGGTTTCCCTTTCCCCTCCTTGTCTTAATCAGGGCAAAAAGCGGCCCCGTTTAGACCGAGAGGAGCTGCACAATGCGGACAGCGTGAGAGCAAATCCCCTTTGTGTTTGGTGCTCTGAAGGGACGCTCCATTGTTGAGCCCAGGGGCCTCTCGCAAGACCCGGCAGCAGTGCCCGGTTTGGAGCAAAGGCTCGCTGGAGAAGACTAAGCTTGTCCCGCAGTCAGTACAGGTCCCCCTCCTGCCTCCCTCACCCAAATTTGCTATATCCCATTTTTCTCCCTTTCCCCCATTTATGATCACTTGGTTCTTTGGTGAATGAAATAATTCAGGGGTCAGAGGGGTCAGGGTGGCCAGCAGCTGAGGGGAATGTACGGAAGCCGCTGTCCGCCTGCCTGCCAGCACCAGAACCTGGCTGGGATGAGGCTTAAATGCCACCGGAGGCAGGTTTTAGGGCTTTTGGCTTAGAACTGGATTGGTCTCAAGTGGAAAAATTACACACTTCCTCTCTCTGATTGCCGGAACATTAATATCGGCGCCTAAAGATTTCTGCTCAGATATTTTGCCTCGTCTGCCATCAGTGCCTTGGAGGGTTTTGTTTTGAGATATCTTGTACCGGCACAAATCGACAGTGATGAAAACCTTGCAATAACGCCGGCTTTTGCTTACAAATTGACAAAAATGTCCCCACCAATCCGCAGTAATTTCCTGCATCTCCATAACTGACCTCACGCATTCAGCATCCGAAGAGCTGATTGGTGGGGGTCTTAATGTGAATAATGAAGGACGCAATATTCGGTAGAAGCAGAAAAGGGGTAAGAAAAGGGGAAGGGGGTGGAGAGAAGAGCACACACACGCACACGTGCAAATATAATTTCCCACTGATTAATAATCGTACCCAGCCTGACATATAATATACCTCGGCGCCATTACAGAATCGAAATAAATTTAAAGCAAATTCTCATCTTTCCCCCCCTAAAGCAGGTCATAGGCAATGACAGCTGAGCCAGAACAATCCCCGGTTCTCTGCTTTACAGCAGTGAAAGGTACCTTTGAATGGATGAGAGTCAGCATCTCTTTTTCTACCTTTAGTGCTGGCCGATCAATGCTTCATTAGGCCAAATTGTCTTTTACCCACGCAACCTTGAAAACAGACCCTTTAATTACCTGGGAGGAAGTCGGGGCCATTTGCTTGCTCTCTCTCTCCCTCACTTTCTTCTCTCTCATTCCTCCTCTCTCTTTTTCTCATTCTCTCTCTCTCCCTCTCCAGCAGTTGCAGAAGGCTCAGGGAAGTGGGGGTGGCTGGGTGGGGGTCACTTACATTTATTCACAGCCAGCCTGAGTACATCACTGCTTGATAGAGGAGCCGGAAGAAAAGAGAGTGGGGGCAGGGAGTTGTGGGGGAAGAGAGAGAGAGAGGAGTCATATCAGACCCTGAGGTGAGAGGGCAGGGGGTTCAAGTCCAGAGACTGCCGCTGCTGCTGCTACAAATGTATGGAGGGGCTCCATTGCGACAGCCAGCCAGCCAGGCCTCCTCCTGCCTGGCTTTGTGGCTCTGCAAGGGAGCTGTCCAGGTCCCGCAGCGGCTGCCCCTCCGTCCCAGCCAAGCAGCAGCGAAAGAGAGGCAACCAGAAGCAGAAGCAGAAAAGCCCTTTTGGGGAGGGAGCTGGGTGGGGGACACGCCATCTGGAACAGCGTTTGAGCAAATGTAGCAATTTTGGTCCCAGCAAGGGCTGCAGAACAAAACGTGCCTAAATGCTCTCATTTATTAAGAACAGTTAAATAAAAACCCTCAGGAAAAAGAAGAAATCTTAATTCAAGGGATTACCTAGCCCATCGAGGGAGGGCAGAGAGTATATATTCTGCAGGCGGGGATTTGTGCTGGCCTGATTTTGAAGGGAAATACTTGAATGAAGCCTTTTGCAGGAGAAACGCCGGCGTGTGTCTGTCTTTCCAGGAGCAGGCTTTGAACCTCGCCCTCCCCAGGCTAGCCTGCTTGGCAACCTGATTATTTAGGGTTTCAGGGCTCTCTGGCGTCCCAGGAACCCAGCCAGTCCACCACATCCCATAATAATGGGAAGCTCATTTGATGACATCTCTCTCCTTCCTCCTCAGCATTCCTGCTGAACCACTGCTTGGCCTTTGCTGGTCCTTTAGCATTTGCCGCTTTTGATAAAATGATGGAGATATCCAAAAGCCCAGAAGGTAGAAGATAAAACATAAAAGGGTGTGTGCAGGAAATAAAAAGAAAAATGGTTGTTGTTGTTGTTACTAGTATTAGTAGTAGTAGCAGCAGCAGCAGCGTAACAATTAATAACCACCACCACCACCACAACTACTTTAAAAAATATTATTATTGCCATCATCAAAGCAAATAATATATTGTGCATATTTTAATACTGATATTTTGCGATGCTGTTATGCGATGCTGAAAAGTGAGGTTTCTCCCCCCTGCACCCGACATCCCCTCCCAGGGCCTACTGGAGTTTCCTCATTCAGACTTGATATAAAAACTCCACCGATTAAAGGCTGGAGCTATGGGCAGATACCTATAGCTATTCGAGCCTGCTGTATAAAAACGAAAATGTGTAATAAAGCCCCCCTTTCACTTTCTCGCCTTCCCTCTCCCCACCCCCCGCCAGCTTACACAAACAGCCACAACACAGCTGTCACCCGCGCTGTGCAACCCCCCCCCCTTGTGTACACCTTGGGCAGAGAAATTGACACACCAACACACACACCCCGCCACCCTGGAGCTGAGCGTCCCACGTTAAGACTGATCGGCAATAAATATCCGACCTCCCTAAATCCCATCATTTGGAAGTGATCAGGGGAGCCGCGCAGCACGGCGAGGGCTCTGCCTAATGAAGGGAGCCGTGTGATGTCATTGCATTAAGCTAAAATAACCACTGAACATGAGAACAAGAGAGATGGGCTGGCGGGGGGGGGGGGAGAGGCAGAGGGAGAGGCAGCGAAATAGGAGCAGGCATATTACAACTCATGTATGTGGATCACACAGCCAGATTGTGAGCAATCCCTGCGCTCTAAGTATCTTCTTAGCAGCAAAGCGCGAGGGAGGCGAGGGAGCCAGGAGCCAGCCACTGGGAGAGCGCTCCCCTCCATGCGCTGGGCCAGGGTGTCAGAGGGCGTGTGAGTGCATTTTTCATTTCTTAGCCTTTATATGGTCTGCCAAACAAATGGGATTAGAGCGATATTTACATGTGTTTGAGTAACTGTGCTGTGTATTTTTTTCATCCTGGAGACAAGCAGGCATAACCACAGAGATAGGCGCTCTCTCCTTCTAGACGCGTTGCACGTGTGCGTAAATAAGAGAGGCTGTGTGGAAATGCCTGTCCATAGGCTGACAGGACGTAGGTGAGATGGGGCAGCATCTGCCCTCCCCACTGCTTCCGCACGGCTGGTTCATGCCCTCAAGTGGGGCAGGAGGGAGGGGCGGACAGGAGGCGGACATGCCCTTTGGTGGGGGAGAAGTCTGGTCTTTGGGTGTTTCTTCTGATGGAAGGGAAAGTGCTGTTCAAAATGGCAGCCTTTGCCTGACGCGTGTGAGACAAGTCTCTTTCATCTCTGAAGCCCATCCTTCATGGAGGTGCTGGTGCCGGCCGTGGTTTAGATGTGCCCTTCTACATGTTTGTGTGCTTTATGGGCAGGTGATTCAGCCATGTGTGCACACTGACTGCATAGGTGTGAGATATGTACATGTTCTGTGGGGCCCACATTTTATTGAGTCTGGCCCTGTAGTCTCTACAGGAAGACCAGGCCAGCAGACTCAGATTCAGGGCTTGGATTGAGCCAGTCAACATAAGGACTTTTTCTGAAGTTTTGGTGACAGGCAGTTTCAGGCCCTCATTCTCACGTTCCTGAGGCTTGTTAGAGACAAGACTTTCTAAGTGCAAAGAGTAGAGGGGCTGAATGCCCAAAGAGACAAAGCAGCACCCCAGGGCACATTACAGGCCTGCAGAAATGCCAGTTTCTAGAGTGGCTGTCGCTTTTCAAAAATACACTAAGGGTTTATATAAAATACACCAAGGGGCATGGCGCCCCAAACATTGGGAAACAAAAGCTGTAAATGTATGCTTGATTTTTGGGAGTTGGAGTGGGCTGGAGGATGGGAATGGACAGCCACTGTTATGTTGGGGGGGGGGGGAGAGAGGGAGAGAGAGAGAGAGAGAGAGAGAGAGAGAGAGAGAGAGAGAGAGAGAGAGAGAGAGAGCGCTGTGTAGCCAAGCTGGAAAGCTGAGAGCAGGCCAGTCATTTTCAGATTTGTACTGAACTTCTTCTGCTACGTTCTGCAACCTTTGCTGTCCAAAAGGATGGGGCTGTTGTGAGTGGTCGTATCTTCCCTCCCTCCTGTTTCTGCTGCATTTGCCCTCGAGAACACCAGAACGGGGCGTACAGTTTCTGAAATGATACCTGGGTTGTGGGATGAGGCAGCTGTTTCTCTGGTGCTGTCTGCAGGATGAAACCCATCCCATGCTGTCCTTGCATCCTCCTTGCAGTTGTGAGATTCATCCTCTGCTCTTGCCTCTCCATCATTAACACCTGCTAGAGCCCCAGCCAGTCCTATCACCTGCCGGTGTGGCTGGGTATAGGCTGCCCAGGAACCATCGTGCAGCATCACCAGCTAAGGTCAGGGCAACTGCCTGCGCTGATGCTACTGCCTCCTTTTATGGTTTGTGTTATCGAGGAAACCGGAGAAAGCTCCGGCTTTTGATATTTTGACCCACGGTGTTGCTCGCACACTGCCTTGTGGTTTAGAGATTTAAAGAAATGGGATTGGGTGGAGGGGAGAGAGAGTTTGCCTTAGGTGATAAACAGCAGTGTAAGGCCAGAGGCTTTATGAGGAATTGAAGGCAGGCGGGGGTGGGGGTGGGAAGAGCCGAATGCTCTGGGGGGCTTTCTTTTTATGCAGTAAAATCAGCATTATCGAGAGTAACCAGAGAAAACGAGGAAGAGAAAGCGAGAGCATGGAACCCTTTTAATACGCCCACGCAGGCACACACCGAATATTTCCTTACACGTCTGCCTACACTTGTACCTCGAAGGGCAGGAAGATCAAGAAATCATTGATATGCGTACACAGATCCAGGCAAGGAACAGATGCAGTGCTGGATTCAGGACTAGCCAGCAGTTGATTTATAAAGAACAAAATCAGCTCCCCATCATTCTTCTCATAGTGGGGAGCCATGGGTGGGCACCCAAGGAGGAACATCCACCCACACCCACCAGGGCTTGCACTAGTCAGGAAGACCCCTCACTCCTGCACGTGCTGTTGGGTGAATGTGGATGTCAGGGGGCAGGGGAGGCCAGAGGTGCAGCCCACTGCACCATTACTTGGTGGCTTTGTTTGTTGCCATTTGGGAGTGCACCCATCTGCTCCACTCTATCTCCAACCCCACCCCAAATACAACATGCGACCGATGGTTCAGTTCCAACTGGAAGCCTTTTCCACCAAAGGGTAGCAGCTGTAACCAGGCTCCCTTCACACCTGCAGTAACACCCAATTAAAAGGCCGGAACAGAGGTGGCTGAGCTCTATATCTTTAGAATCACAAAATTGTAGAGTTGGAAGGGACCACGAGGGTCATCTAGTCTAACCCCCTGAAATACAGGAATCTTGCTCAACATGGGGAGATGTGATATTATCCAGACCCCCCTCTTCTGGTTTCAAGGAACTAAGTGCTCAGGTGCACCCATCAGCTTCCACACAAAACTGATTCAGTGTGTGAGTTCACACATTCACCAACATCGCTAGACTCCTCATAATTTGATTATTCAACATGTGCTGAGTGTTGGCTGAATGTGTGCGGTGATTCTACCCATAGACATTTTGTACAGTACTGGAGGTTACTTTAGGTTCTGGGTGCCTCATTTGGATGTGCAAGTTGATACTTGAGGGTGTAGCCACCAAGTGACAAATGTGGGTGCGTGAACTGACCCAGCAATTCTCTTACTGCTCTTTCAACCTAACAAGGCGGGTGGCTGTACCAGGCCTGTCAACGATGCCTTTCGAGAAATGTCACATGGTGCCGCCTTTCTTCCTTGGCTTTGAGCAATTTATTTTTGCTGTTTCTCGGATGTGTCATTCATTGCAAGTTACTCTTCTGTAGTCCAGTGTGAAGCAGGGGTGGGGGGCAAGTAGCAGACCCAGCAGAACACAGGCAGAGAGGGATGTCCCGGTCCTTGCAAAGCAGAAATGGAGTATTGTTTACATCTGATATGTTGTTTTACAAGTAAAGCTGCTAAACCTGGCAAGGGAGGGAGGCCAACTGGTCTCCTGGCCTGCAGGAGGGGAAGGGAAGGGTGAGAGATCCCAGAGAGCCTGGGCCAGCCCTCCCCCTCCCCTTCTTTGGCCCAGCCACCTTTCCTCTCTAGCGCTTCTGTCTAATTAATGTAAGGCCTGCTCAGGCACACCGTCCCTCATTGGGCCTGTCACTCGTTTATCATGCGACCCCCCTAGCCTTGGGTAATGACCTTGAAAGAATATATCAGCCCACGGTGGCGGGAGTGAAGAATTAAAGTGTTTCTCTGAGTGCTTATGGTCATTGCTGACAATTTATATGACACAGCTGCCCTAAGCCGTCCACACTGGCCATGGCAGGGTAATCATTTTCCAGGCAGGAAAGGATTACTGGCCGGACAGGTACTGCCCATGAGCCTCTGGCCGGCTGGGCTACTGCTGGTGGGGTGGAAGAAAGCAAAGACTCAGGGCCAGGAACAAACAAACTGGGAGGGAGGTGTTGCTGGATCAAGGGGAAGGAGGCACGTTTGGGCAGGATTGTGAGGATCCCACAAGCAGCTGGGCAGGGTGGCAGATGGAGGAGAATCCAGAGCAAGTTGCCGGGGTGAGAAGGAAAGAGCTATGTCTGAAGTGCCAAAGGGGAGGGCTTATGCAGAGGCAGCAGCCACTGATTCAGGGGTCTGGGCACTCCAGAATGCACAGCCAAGAAGCTCCAGATTGCAGGACTCAAGGGATCAGGGTGCTGGGTGTGATGGGGTGACTGCCATCTTGGCAGCAAGAGGCAGCAGTAAACAGACAGCAATACAGAGGATGCTGGCAAGTAACTACTGGCGGGGGCAGGGGAAGGTCTCCAGCTTCTTCATGAGTTTCCCTTGGGTCAAGGAATAAATGGGGAGAGTATTTCCTTTGAGAGAACAACACCACTCGACTGAGACTTAGCGCAGTCTGCTTTTCAATGGATTGACTAAAAATTACTGACCACATTCCAAGACAGAATTTGGTGCATTTCAACCACATCATTGCATGGGACTTAAGTATGCCAGCTGCTGTTCACTCCACTGGACTGCAGAGACTGCCTTTTGTTATTTAATTCATAGGAAATATGTAACACAGCTTTTGAATGGCAATATTCTTGTGACGTCCTCTGGCAGTTTTCCCACCACCAAGCAAGGATTTAATTAAACAATTTTGGAAATACTTTGGAGTAGGGTGACTACAATTCTGGTGGTATTTCTGGAAAGAGTGTTTTGCAGATGGCATTATTGGAGACCCCAAGGTGTAATACAGTAGAGTAGTTCTGTTTATTTTATGATGAAAATTTATTATTAACATTTTTTAATTTTTTTTAATTTTAAAAAAATTTAAAAGCAGCAATGCTCTTTTTAAGTGTTGTCTTTAATACACAGTACTTTTGCTTCTGCTTATCAGAAGTATATTTACAGTAACAGCTGTGTTGCTAAAAATGTTGAAACTCTCATACAGACACAGGTATTTTAATTGATTGACTGACTGATTTCTATCCTGCCCTTCCTTCCAAAGTATCTCAGTACAGGGAAAATAAATAAAGATAAAAATAATACTTTTTAAAATTTAGAATATATATATATATGCATATGTATGTGTGTATTAAACATTTGAAAACATTTTTTTAAACCCCTGAAGTCTTTCAGAACATTTGGAACACCTAGAATCAAGCAATCACTTACTTCTAGTACCTTACAAAACTAAAGACCAAAAAAGTAGCATTTAAAATATCTACAGCCAAAAAGATTACGAAACCCCGATAGACAGTCTGTAAACGATGAGATGGGAGCTGAATTTCTGTTTACATTTCTGTGCAAGACTTTTTAACCAATTATTATTAGAAAATATCAAACCAGTGTATATTAAAGAGAAAAGCAATATATCATAAAGACAAGATAAAAACAATTTCCAAGTGATCAAAATGCCAGCAGTGGAGAAAAATAAAATACGGTACACTGAATTAATATGGGAAGGTCTGTACGAAAATAATGTTTCTTTAAGTAGATGCCTACCTCATTTGCATATGTTGAAGAGGTTGCCTGCTTCTTGAGGTCCAAATCCTGTGTATGAGGACAGCCAGGGAGGCCTTCATGTCCTACTTGTGGTCTTTTTTAGGCTACACACTGTTGGAGGAAGATGCTGGGCAAGATGACTAAGAAGGGAGAGCTCTACATATTTTAGGAGTCTAAACCAGGCCAACAGACCCTCCATCTTCACATGCAGGCATACACCACTGAATACCTGATACTGCATTTTACTTTGTCTTGCTGACAACATAAGTATTAGACACATACATAGAAGAGAAGGAGGATACATCCATCTGTAATAATTAACCACGACATATAAGTGGAACCTCCATGTTCAGATAACTGGGGCAGAGGGGCAGCTGGCTCATCTGCTTGTGAGCTTCCCAGAGGGATCTGACTGGTCTCTGTTGGGAGCAGGGGAGTTAGGTCAGATAGGCCCTTGGTCTGCTCTGACATGGAAACTCTTCTGCTTTACACTAGAAGGAAGGTGGGGGGAAAGGAAAAAATGGTTGGACCCTGCCCAGCTCAACAGTGACTCAGGAAGTTAAATAATCTGAATGAGCCAATCAAGAAGAAGTTCCTGTTTCGTCCTAACCACCAGTTGGGAGTAGAAGCAGATGAAGCTACAGTGCCACCTGCTGGCCCCGGAGTAGCAGCAAGGTGGTGGCTGTTGTCAAGTAAATTAAAGGGCTCAGTGGTTCACGCCCCACCCCTGCTCTCACCCCCATTTTGACAGCAGAGACAGGGAAGGCGGCAGTTGTCTATGAACTTATCAGAGGATAGCGCCTGGTTCAGATTCATTACCAAGCTCCTACATCTCTTAACATGGTGGAACCAGAGCTTCAGTTTCCAGTTGTGAGACTCGGGCCATTCCTGAAGCTATGCATGGCTCTCATTCTGTGTGCAATGGCAGCAGCTGCAGATGGATGTGGTAGCAACAGAGGCTTGGTCTTGCACATGAAGGGGCTGGCAGGAGACACACCTAGGCAACCTTCTCCTGCTGGTCTTTGCTCATTGTCTACCTGGGCCATCATTTATTTCCCCAGGCTGCTGCCTCTCCTGTCAGGAGGGATACTCAGCCGCAGTGATGTTTCCTGGGCGGAAGGATGCAAAGAGCCTTGGAGATGCCGTTGCCTTTGCAATCAGCCAAATGTCATAGTTTGCTGCCATTAATAAATACTTTTTAAAAAACAGCTGGAAGAAGGAGCTGGAGGCTGCCATATCTTTGTCCTCCAAGCATAGCTTTCTGCAGTGACATCTGCTCTCCTCTGAATAATAATAATAATAATAGTAGCAGCAGCAGCAATATTTTTAAATGGTTTATCTTGACAATATCAGGTGCCTTCCTCCACAGCATTTGTGTGACGGAGCAATGCCTATATATATATATGTATATATTTATATTGAGCATTCTCTCCCCCCCCCCACCCGCCACCCACCTCCGCCTCCCCCAGAATGTTCAGCAGAAAAGGCTTGGCTTGATTAATATTTTCCGCTGTCCGGTAACCATGGCAATTGGGTCAGCAGATATAATACTTAATTTAATCTTCCAACTGCCTCCGTGTGCATCACCAATGTCCCGAATAATAGAAAGCTTTTGCCTCTCTCCTTCGCACTCATTCTCCCCCTCCCCCCTCCCTCTTCCCTCTTTTGCTGTTGTCTTGCATATATCTTTGCCAGTGGCTCCCTCACATGACCCTAAAGGTATAAACTGTTTTCTTCGTTCGCTTTACGCAGTTTAAAAAAATAATAATTCTGGCCATCCCTCTCCCCCCCGCCAGCTGATCCCCCACAACACACATCAGTCCAATCCCCCTCCTGCCTGCCCGCCCCACCACCAACACCACTTCTCCAGCAGCCAATCTCCACGGTATGACAAGGGGAAACGTGGGGAGATTCGGAGAGCTTTCATAGCAGCACCGTAAGGTTTATGAGCCACCCTCTCCAGCCAAATGAACCCATGTGGATTTTCCTGCCCGTTGCAAAGCTCGCATGATTGGCCAAGACAGACGCGATGGCCCGGTCTGCTCTCCAGGTGGGTCAAGCGCCTCGCTTTGTCGCCTTCGACCCCCGCTCACCTATTTCTCATTTATTTCTTGCTCTTCCTTTCCCTTTGATAATTCTCCTCTTGTATTTCTGTTTCATTTTGTTTGTTTAAGCTGCCATGTTTTGAACAGAAAATGAACCCCTTGATGGCGGGGATCTAAGGGCTGGGGAGACCTGGTTGTCTGGGCCTGGGCAGGCTTCAAGGAGGCGAGAGGAACGGGGAGAGGAAGAGGGTCTTTTATCACGTTCAAAGAATTGCTGTGAATTCCAGGAGGCAGGTGAACTGGTGGGCGCCTTCCACCATCCTTCGTGTGTCAGAATTAAAGAGGCGATTCTCCAGCTGTTGGCAAAGCTTTGGTGGGGAGGGTGTGTGTGTTGTGTGTGTGTGGGGGTGCCTTTGCATAGTGAAAGAGAGGCAATAGGAGAGGCTAGTTGGATCGAAGGGCAGGCCTTCATGTCCCTGAGCACATTCCTTTTAAGCAGGAGAGGAGGTGGCTATCCATTTGCTATTCGTATAGACCCCGGGCAAGAGGCCTTGCAGAGCCTGGTCACAGGGTCTCTGTGTGGCTTTGAGAATGACCTGGGTCGTTGCTGCAGATGCTATTACTTGCCCTGAACCAGAGTGACAAGCAATCGAGGCTTCTAAAGATCCCAGGCATCTGGGCCCACCTGACTCCCTGAGAACACAAAGTGACCCTGAGGGAACAGGCCAGGCAGGATATGGGGAGGCAAAGTCACCTTTAAGTAACCCCCGCTAAAGAGGAATTGACTGAGAAACAGATTCAAGCTGGGGAGTCGGGTCCATTTGAGGGAGGCAGAAGGTGTCATTCAGGTGTGTGAGATTCTACCTGTCTTTATGGCTGTGGATATTTGTAACGGCTCAGAGTGGTCAAAGAAGCAGCCACAACATACCAGGGGCTGCTTTGCTCCCCATTTACATTTGTAGCAGTGATGCATCACATGTCCTCCATCCTGCACTCAATAAAATTGTAGGCAGCATTGCAAACAAAAATGTATAAATTCAGAGAAATTCACACTAAAATACTGGTGAATTTTCATGAGGACTTCTTTAAAAAAAATCTGCAAAAAAGGAAAAGCTGAGAGAAACCAAAATTTACAGATTCACCCATATTTCCAACCAATGACAAATCCATCCTCTGAGCACCCAGGATCATTTAGATCTACACCTGGTTTTGAACGATGCTCATGCAGCTACTTCTGACATTTTATTCGCTCTGTCACGTGCACCCAGTGCAATCAGGAAGTGCAGCCGAGGGCCATTTGCATGGCCTGGTTTGTCCCCAATTGGTCAGGGGTCCTGCTGGCAAAACCTAGCCAGAGGCATCATCAAGGGTTTGGGCCCCTGCTAAGATGCTTCAGAAAAGGAGCTGGACTTCCATAGAAGGGCCTGGCCTCTAGCATGGTGGAGTAAGTGGTGGTGGTGGTCAAATGAGTCTTTTGGGGGTTTATTACAATGAAGTAGTATATAAACATTGTATAATAAATAAAACAAACAAACAAAATGAAGTGAGCAGGTGCTTGCTTAAATATATTCGTTATACGGATTTGTCAAATTGGTACTGGTCGGAATTAAATGTGCTACTACCCTGTCAGGGGCTAAGAGAGGGAGTGCTCTTCAGGTGATGAAGTGTAAGACTCTGAAACAGAAGGGGAAGGGTATGTAGGCACCCTCTGAAGCATTCCTACCTGAGGAGCCTGCAGGGCCAGTGTCCTCCTCCTCTCCCTGCAGCCAGAGGATGCCATTCTCAGGCTTGGAAGGCTCCATGGAGGACTCGTTGCAACCGGAGACTCCACTCCATTGCAGCAAGAGACTAATGGAGAGGGCTGGGCCCTTTAAGCAAAGCTTGTGGTTAGGAGACAGCTGTTCTGCTGCAGCCACATAGGGCTGGGTGAGGTTCAGTTTGTTCCCTGCTGAAGTAACATAGGAGCTGTGCGGCCACAGAGCCAAGCCAGAGCCCCTGCATTCAGCCAGAACCCATACCCTCCAA
Source organism: Podarcis muralis (assembly GCF_964188315.1). NCBI lineage: Eukaryota > Metazoa > Chordata > Lepidosauria > Squamata > Lacertidae > Podarcis > Podarcis muralis. The sequence goes on along the minus strand of NC_135661.1, from coordinate 44,413,659 downwards.
CATTTCTCCAATGAAAATAGGGATGTTCTATTCTATTCTGTTACTGTATTATTATTATTATTCCCCAGCCCATCTGACTGGGATGCCCCAGGCACTCTGGGCAGCTTGCAACATATATAAAAACATAATAAAACATTAAGCATTAAAAAACTTGCTTGTACAGAGCTGCCTTCAGATGTCTACTAAAGCTTGTATAGTTCCATCTTTGTGGCTTAAGGGTCACATAACTCCATACCCTCCAACATTTCTCAGATGAAAATAGGGACATCCTAAGGAAAAGTAGGGCATCCCAGGGTCAAATCAGAATGGCTTCTGTAAATCCAGGACTCCCTGGAAAATAGGGACACTTGGAGGGTCTGCCCTCCTGCCTCCACTCTTGCCTTGGCCTGCTGGTATCCAGCCTGAGCCTGATGGCAAGACAAGGCTGCCTCAGGCAAGATGCAGAAGGGGGCAAGGGCACTTTTAAGAGATGAGAAGCTAAGAACCTTGTGGCTCCCTGCAAAGATAAGACCACAGTTCTGAGGTCAGGCTGGAGTCCATAGCCAGGGAAATTATCCAAGGGCTGTGGGAGGAAGGAAGCAAAGGTGCTGCTATCTGAGAGGGGAGATGGCCTGATGGGGACTCAGCAAGGAGGGAGGCCCAAGTGCTTTCCAGAGATGCCCTCTGGCCAAGAAGCAACAGTTCTGGCTTTCAAGCAAGGGCAGTTGCCTGGGCCTGGGTCCAAGCCCTGTTTGATGGCTCCCAGAGCAGCCTTTGCAAGCCAGGTGGGCTTCCTCCAAATCAGTTAGCCTTGGAAGGTGCACTACATATGGAAAGAAATGAGCCCCATCCCTGCCAAACCCCAAATAGGTATTCCCCTGATTACATGGGAGCTCTTCTTCCAAACTTTCCCTAATTAATTCTGAGCACTCATTGAGATTTTCCATTCCGTTCACAGTTTGATTCTTGCTCTGAGGTGTTTCTAATAAGTGCTGTCATAGAGTCTTCAGTAGAATTCTTTACTTTAATGGATCTTTCGAAAGTGACTCCAATTCTGTTTCATTTAGATGCTTCCTCTGATTGTCAGTTTCATCCACGCTATTGGGCTTGATTATCGACTGAGAGCTGTAAATCGCAGACACTCAGAAGGGCATCAGAGAAGGGAGAGAGAGAGAGATTTAAACTGGTTAAATGTTTCATAATGACACATTTCAGGCTTGCCATGATGCATGCATGTTCCTTTCTAGCAGTAAATCTGATCACGGCAGGCATTCTTTCTACTCCTAAACTGGACCAACTTTGCTGTTCTGGAAACTGCTCTCTTTTTTCCTTCATGGAGGAGGAGCACAAACATTTGAAGTTTGAAAGTTGGGTTTTATGGCCCAGTCCATCTTAACCTCAGGGCAGGCAGCAACCTCATATATCCCTTCAGGTATGCCATGTTAGGAAGGTCAGTTGCTGCTATTCCTGTCCTGTAGAAACTGGGCTTGTGCAAGCCCCTCCGAGAGTTTGTCTCCCCAGTGGAAGGGTGCCTATTCCTTTCAGGTTCAGTTTTAAGACAAATGTGGCTGTTGAACTTGTGGCAAAACTCACCATTGGGCCTGGGATTCACCCATACAAGATATGCTGTGACCTCTCTTCCTAGATGTGCGAAGGAAGGTTGTAGCTGAGTACTGGACTGTTTGCTTTGTACAACACAATCCTCCGAATCCACACATGGCATCTTCTGCATAGCATCTGACTGAGGAGTAAGATACCCACCACCCACAATATCCAGCTCGTAGTGCTTATGGATGCTGCCAGTGTATAGGGACATATGAAGAGCTAGTCTCATCCCTGAGCCTGAGTTTCCAGGGAGGCAAGAAGCAGGAGGGGGCTTGTTGTCTTCATGTCCTGCTTGTGGGATTCTGAGGGTCACCCAACTGGGCACTATGGAAGAGTAGCTGGACCATTTGCATGACCCAACAGGGCTGCTATTATGTTCTTATGGGAAAGTCTATTCGTGGCAGCGGGGAGCAGACATGAGATGCTGCGTAGACAACCACTGTCGGCAGTTCACAGCATCATCAAGAGGTGAATCTGTCTGTCTGCAGATCTGTTTAGGCCAGAGTTTTTAGCAAGCTCTGCCCAGTTTTAAAATGAAGTGCAGCATCGGAACTCCTTCGTTTCCTCTTGTACAGGAGCAGGATTTGTGGGCTGTCAAGTAGCTGAATGAATACAGATGGCTGTGGCGACAAAAATTCCCAAAGGAATGTTGCAGCCCCCCCAGCTCCCCCAAGGGGAAACCTGCATTAGAAAACATTTTCCCTGCTGCCATTTGCTACCAAGACTGCAAATCTGAAGGTGTTCCAGCCCTGTCAGCTGCCATTCCCCACAGCTGTCCCGCTTGAAGCGAGACATCACAGAATTACGGAAGCTATCCCGGCTTCTGATGGGATCCCAGAATGTCCTATTTGGCTTCCACAAGATCACAGCCCCCAAAGACACTCGTTTTGGGGGCCCCGTGCTCTCACATGAGTTATCTGGCTCTGAAAAGATGCACGTTTTTCGGAGCTGTATTATTACGCGAGTCACACGACTCACACGGGCGTGCAGCCCCAAAAGACATACAGCCGGATTTTCCTCTGTGGCATGTTGGAGGGTATGCAGCTGCAAAGCATTTATGGGATAGAGTGGGAGTATCATCCAAGACCTGGTTTGCTGCTGTTTGTGGGAGGAAGGTGTGAGCAGAGCAGTGGGGAGCTGAAATCAATCATGGCAGGCCCAGGACCTCAGAGGAGTCCTTGTCCAGCAGAAGAATCTAGGTCAACCATTCCTAGTGGCAATGGCTGCTGAAGAATCCCTGACTCTAGCAGGTAGGCTGAAGAGGCCAGAGAGGCAGTAGGCCGCCATCTCTGCAGTTGGTGGCTGTTGAGTCGGTTGGGCTTGAGAGAAATGCCAACCCCAGCTCATCTGCAGTTTATGAGTGCAGCACCAGCCGTGCCTCTGAATTTACAGGGGACCATAAATCAGTGGTGTGTCCTCAGCCTGTGATAGTCTGCAAATTCTAAACTAATATCTTGCTCCTTTTCTGAACAGCATCATATTTATGGAAACTTTCCATAAATTGTGTGCCAAATGCCAGCAGCAGCACAATCCCAGAGGGATGGAGATGTACAATTGCAAAACGAATAATTAATGGGAAATAGAAGAGAATCACTGTCATGGTGGCAGCAGCAGGCAGCAGGGAGCTGGTACTTAAGAAGACTAAACTTAGCAGTGTCAAATGGATAAGCAGATTCTCTCCACCTATGGAAATCTTTGCTGCAGTGGTGGCTCCTTTGTAAGCCTTCCTCCCCAGCCAACATGTTGCTGAGGCTAATGGGAGTTGTAGTTCAAAACACCTGGAGGGCATCTCAGTTGGGTGAAACTGGTCCAGAGGTCAAGGAAAGGAGGAAGATGAAGAAGGAGGAGGCAGCTCAGAGAAGGTTGTCCTGAAATCCTAGAGAGGACGTAAGAAGGTTCTCCTGAGGTCATTGCTGCAAGCTAGTCTTTCTCGAGAGGGGACGCGGGTGGCGCTGTGGGTAAAAGCCTCAGCGCCTAGGGCTTGCCGATCGAAAGGTCGGCGGTTCGAATCCCCGCGGCGGGGTGCGCTCCCGCTGCTCGGTCCCAGCGCCTGCCAACCTAGCAGTTCGAAAGCACCCCCGGGTGCAAGTAGATAAATAGGGACCGCTTACTAGCGGGAAGGTAAACGGCGTTTCTGTGTGCGGCTCTGGCTCGCCAGAGCAGCGATGTCACGCTGGCCACGTGACCCAGAAGTGTCTCCGGACAGCGCTGGCCCCCGGCCTCTTGAGTGAGATGGGCGCACAACCCTAGAGTCTGTCAAGACTGGCCCGTATGGGCAGGGGTACCTTTACCTTTACCTTAGTCTTTCTCGAGAGCCCTCCTAGATCTGAGGGATGTTTATGACTAACTTAAGGACTTCAGTGACGTTGGGCTGATTCTCACAAGAAAGCACACAGAGGCAATGGGCGGCTGGTGTCTTAAATCTGAATGCAAGAAATTCCCATTGCACCTCCCAACCTTGTTCCATCATACTTTTGCTCACTTGCACTGCCACAGAGGAACTGAGAGTCACCTAGGGCAAGGGGATCCTGTTGACGCTTTCAGAAGAAGGATGTGAACAGTGCTGCTTAGCATTCTGGGAAATCTTACATGTAGCCAGGACTCTGGTGGAATTTTCTCAAATTTTCTTCTCTTGTCTTCTTCATCTGGCTAGGCCAGGTGGCCAGGTAGATGCGGGCAAGGGAGCGTGTCTGGTATAGAATAGCCATGCTGTTGAAGGCAAACCAGAAGGCTTGTTCAGGGGAGAGATCAGAAGCAGGAATCACCTTGGTTCATCTGCCCCACCAAGTAGCAGTGCCTTCAAGAGGCCCACAAGCAGGGATAAGTGCTCCCTGCTCTGTGCCTGCCAGCAAATGTTAGGAGCGGTATAGGCTAAACCCAGAGCATCTTCCACAGACCAACCATGACAAACAGCCATTGACAGATCTCCCCACTCATCCATGAATCCCTCTAATCCCCCTTTAAACCTCCCTGTTCTTTCTCTCTGTTGTACGGCTATCACTGCATCCCGCAGCAGTGGATCCCATAAATCAATTTTCACACAGCCTTGTGTGCCAAGAGCCCCCCCCCCCCGAAAACCAAGCAAATGAGAGAAAGCACCGTCTGCCATTCTGGGGAAGTCCCTGTGACAGAATACCCAGTTCTCCATCTCCTGGCCTGGCCCACAGGGCGCCTCCAGAGGCTCCCCATCCTTCTCCACCTCAGGACAGGTGGGTTGTGCTTGCCAGGAAGATGGCAGAGAGATGCTCGTACGCTGGGAAAGAGAAGCTTTGGTGGAAATGGGAAAGAACCCTTCAGTTAGGAGGAGGTGGTGGTTGTGGTGGTGGTTCCTTTGCCTGGAGGTTTGCATAAAAAGCACCCTCTCCTGCTTGGCCTCTGCTTGTGCTCCCCCCCCCCCAACCATATGTGCACAACACCATTAGCTGGGAGAACCCTTGGAGGCCCCCTCCCATCCTGCAGGCATTTGCTTTACGTAAACCAGCTAGCAAACCGCTCTCTTCGTATTGATGTAGACATTACCACAAATCGCCACTTAGGGACCTGGAAGAATTGACTCGCTGGTTTCAGATCCAATACACATAACTTGATCAGACGCAAAGTTTAAGTACACTTGGCCGGCGTGCCAACTGCGCCCGACGTGGAAAGTGGCTCCTCTGCCGGCTCCTTAAAGAGGCCCTGAGGGGAAACAATGAAAAAATAAAGATCTGGGGTTAAGACATTGACTGCGGCGGTTTCTATGATGGAGAGTTAGCATAAGTATGAAAAAGTCGAGCATTGTTGTCATTGTGTGAGTGAGCTGTTCCCTTCAACTCGTCTGCACAGCTCATGAAGCCTTTCTGGGTTTGGGATTTCGTAATCTCTTAGGGCTGCCCTGGATTCCTGCAGGAGTGGAGTGGGGAGGCTGGCCGCCCGTTACCCCACGACCTGGGGGAGAGGTAATGGGCCCCCCATCCCCAGGCACAGTTTGTTCCTCCTCTTTCATTCTGCCACACAGCCTGTGTCGCTTGCAGGATCGTCCTCATGCAGACTTAGTCCTCCCAGCATTGTGGGTGCCTCCCTGATTGGTGTTGTTTAATGGCTGCTGTTGTGCTGCCTGGTTTGAAATAATAATAAACAAGAAGAAGAATGTAGAGAGCGGAAAGGAATGAGAAACAGCTCAGGGTATGTGGAGTTCCTCTTTTAGTGGGTGAACCAGAAACAGGATTCAGGATGAGGTGTGGCCTGTGACGGCTCTTTACATTCCTGCCCCAGACATCCTCTGTCTTGACGCTCCTTTGAGAGGGACATCTCAGCAGCAGCAGCAGCATTCTCCACATCTGCTCACCTGGTTGAGTTTCATGCACATCCACACCATACATCAGAAGCACATGGCTTCCCCCCAAGAATCATGGGAACTGTAGTTTATCCTTCACAGAACTATAATTCCCAGTACCCTTAACAAATTGCAGTTCAAAGCACAAATGTGACTGCAACAGTTCAATATTCCCAAATCCCTCATTTCCCCTTTTATTGCTGGCTCAGAGCTGCATTCATGGCATCCCCCAAAACTGCCCCCCACCCAGTGCTGATACTGTGCAGGCACAGACCCAATCATCTGGCTTCAGGCCTTTCTCTGGACACCATGCAACAAGGGAACTTTCCAGTTGCCTGGCTCAGCCAAATTCCAGAGCCCTCTGGCTGGGTCCTGTTGCGACTGGCAATGGCCTCATGCACTTCAGAAGGAAGGAGGGAGGCCTTCCTTGGACATCTGCCTCACTTCCTCTGTCCCTGTTAGCTTCATCCACAAACCTGAGTGAACCTTGGGCACATCTTGCAGTTTTCTTGCAAAAGGAAACACAGTACAGTTGCAGAGCAGGGTGGCCTGCTGCACTATGTATGTGAAACTTCTCACACTCTCTGCTACCCTGACCCAGTAGTATGGAAAACCCTCAAGACTCGGGAGGAAAACAGTCTCAGGTGTAAACTTGGGGGCGGCAGCTGGGGCTTCTTGAATGTGACATTTGGTCTCCTGGCAGGGAGATCAAAGAGGCCACTCATTTTCAGACTTGCGGTATCTGCTGTGAGAGGGGCAGCAGCCATTGAAGATGTTGGCAGAGCATTTCAAGTTCTCAGCGGCTGGGACCTTCATCCCGGGCAGGCACATTTGGGAGCAGGCTAGGACCCCCCATTTGCAGCAGAGGAAAGAAGAAATCATGGGTTGGGACTGTTCAAAGATGTCTAGCCCTTCAGGGACCAGGAAGCACATCCTTCCATGTTGCTGCAGGTCTCAGTCCTCACTCACAACAAAGGCGGGGGCGGGGGGCGAAGCAGGGACAAGAACATTGTCTGGATCAGCCACTGGCACTTTGGCTCTGCTGCAACTCCATCTTCGGATTGGATTTTATATTATCCACCATGTGATCTTGCCTTGGAAATGTCCAGCAGGGGACTGCAGACTATTTTCTTGTTACTAAACAAGGAGGCATTAACTGCACCATCTAGAAATAAAGAGAGAGATTTGGCGTGGGGGGGGGGCAGAGGCAGGCGCCCGCTCTTTTCTTCTTGCTATTATTATTTGCGACAAAGCCCCTGGTCCATTTTTCTTCATAATTTGTAGGACTCCTAATGGGAACCGCACCTCCCAATTACCATGGCTGCCAAAGGCTAATTTTGTTACCCTCAGGATCCACAATAGAGAAACTGTGTCAGCCCTTGGGAGGCATTTGCATACCCTACATCCCAAGAATGCAAAGCAGCCGCCTGGCCTCAGTGCCATGCTGCTTGTGGCAATTAAGGGTCATTAGCTGGGCTGGGCTCCCTCTCCTGCTTTCCTTCTCCTTGTTTTGGGGGATGCCTAGAAACTTCCTCATCTTCTTTGTCAGGAACTGATACCCAAGAGGCAACATGATGTCTGACAACTTCTCAGGACTTCATCCCTGCCTCCCCATCTTGATTCTCCTTGGACTGGTGTGTGTGGCGCAGGTGTGTGTACCTGCGCTATAAACTCCTTGTGCAGTTAGCTCAGTAAGGGCTTTTCCAGCAATCTCTGCACGAGAGTCCCAGATGGATTTGGACCTTTGCATGACTGTTTTCCCCACCCTGACAGAGCGTTGTATCCCTCCTGGCTGAAGGGCAAGAGCTACCTTGCTTGTCCCATCCCCCCACCTGCCTTTCTGTCTCTAGTACCTCTCCATTCCACACACACCTCTTTGGGCTTCTTTGCTGCCTGTTGCCTCTTTGATGGCTGGCTGGGTGCTTATGAATGGGATAGGTCCACCATCGTGACCTAAAGCCCATTAACAAAGAGCTGGACCTTTGTAGGAAGGGGCACAGCTCAGCCACACTGGCCACCCATCACATAACAAGGGGCATCATCTATCCTACAATGTACCTGTTTCAGTGTACACACTATACCTTTAGAGCACATTTGAAACACCTTCTTTTGCTGTAGTTTATTAGCTGCAGTTGCAACCCTCTCTAAAGTGTCTCTGTGGCTAATCTGCAGCCCTCCAGATGTTGCTGAACTGCAGTGAACATGACCCACATTTGGGGGTGATGGAATCTGTAGTCCAGGACCATTTGGAGGGTCACAGCTTAGATGCCCCTGATGTGCCCCCTCCAAGTTCTGGAGTGGTGAAATGGCTGGCTGTAAAATGGTGTGAGAGGCCACTTCGAGACAACTTCTTTACTAAGGATCCATCCCGACTCATTTGCTGGCAGATTAGATGATGCTGGCCATTCAATGAGCATTCTTTCCAGTTTGTTTGGGGGGTGGTTAGATGATGTTGCATCAAAGCAAGTGTTATCCCATACCCTTCAACATTTCTCCAATGAAAAGAGGGATGTCCTCTTCCATCTCTTCTGACATTTCTCCAATGAAAATAGGGATGTCCTATTGGAAAAGTGGGACAGTCCAGGATCAAATCAGAAACTGGGGCTGCTTCTGTAATTCCAGGACTGTCCCTGGAAAATTGGGACATTTGGAGGGTATATTATCTCAGTGCATTTTCTCATCACTTTCCTGATTGCAAAATAAAATAAAATAAATTCTTTTGGAGAAGTGGGTTTGTTGCACAAGACCACCCAAACAACTTTAACTGTGCAGCCTTCATTTGCCAGTTTGTGACTGAATCCTACTCAAAAATCTGGAAGCGCCCTGAGTTCGTTATGTGGCTATATTCCCCAGGCCACATCCAGGCCTATTGCCTGCATGGCTTCCTGTGCATTGCTTCCAGGAGCCAGGACTGTGCTCTTGGGGAGGGGGGGAGCAAATAACAGGTATAGGATGGACACAGGAGGAGACCTGTGCCAAGTCTAGGCAATCTGAAGCCTTCCTAGTCCCCTCTGGTCCTCACTTTACCCTCTGTCGTTTACATGGAGATGACAGTTTAGCATATGCACAAATTCCTATCAGCTGCTGATTTTATTGACAATGTGGATAGATTGAAAGGCCCAAAGCTTTTTGTTGTTGTTTTGTTAAGGCAAATAAGGAAAGCAGAAATGTAAATTACATCCTCGGGTTCACATTAGAGGTTTGCAAATAATACAGGGCTAATGGTTATTGCAAAGGAAAATAGCGCCGGGATCAATATTCTATACAGTCGAACGCAGTGCCTCCCTCTCCCCGACTCTCTCTCTTTCTTTCTCTCTCTCTCTCTTTTAATCACTTCATTGCAGAAATGGCATTGAAATCAGAAATCTCATTTTCTCCATTTGTACAAATTGAACATAAATCATGGTGAGGGAGGGGGACGTGGCAGGCAACTTTCCTCTTGGTGGGGCTGCACGGCTAATTAGCATAAGGTTAGGTGGGGAGCACGTGCAGGTGGGGAAGTGAGGTTGGTGGGCCTATTGGCTTTCCCAAGCAAGTCTTCCTCTTCCCCTTTGCCGATGCCCCACTTCTCACAAAAACAAAACAGTCAGTAGCTTCTATAAGGAGCCTTAAGCCTTGGATGGGCAGCAGAGAAATGGAATCAGTGAATCAAGGAGCAATGTAGTGTTGGGGTTGAGGGCCAAAAATTGCATCAGAGAAATGAAGGTGACTGCTTATCTTCCAGTGATTTAAGGTGGGCTTCATGTGTGTGGGAGGGGGACACAGCTCCCACCAACCTGTGTCCCCTCAGTAGCGTTTGGCAAAAGAAACACGAGGCATGAATCCATGCATCCAGTGCACTCTGTCTCCTCCAGTCAGTGGCAGTCAGTGAACTGGAATGGTGGTGGTGGTGAGATCACGGAATACAGTGGCACCTGTGTCTTTTGCCCAGTAATTCTTTGGGGAGGCGGGTCTCTGGCAGCCATCCAGTGTCTCCATAAGGTGTAACTGGGCCCTTAGTCTTGCCACTTGGCAGCTGCAGGTGCACAGATGAGGGCCTCTCCTAGGCTCCATCTTCCCAACCAGAGCATGCTGTGGAGCGTGATTTCCAGAACTGGGTTTGAGGATTGTAGCAACAGCATGCAACACAAAGAGAAGAAAATTCTTCTGTTTGGATAATGCAGGGTGGAGAACGAAAATATGAAGATCAGAAGATGAGCCTTCACCCAACATTCAAGTCTCCTCCCAGTTGCCTTTGCCTGGGGTTGGGACTGGGGGCAGGGATGGGGGCTTGACCGGCAAGAGCATTTCTTGTGTTGCCTGGAGAGCTCCTTCCCAAACCTTTGGTGGGACCTTCTCGGAAACACCCAGGCTGGTGACGAAGAGCTTTACATCTGCCGCTGCTGCTTGTGGGGCATCTTCCTAAGTGGCCTTGGAAGTAAGAAGTGGGGTGGGGGGAAGAGTGAAGAGGGAGGCTTGTGGGGGGAGCTAAGCAGGGCCAAAGCCGGAGGTTATCCTGCAACACCCTCTTGATGCCCTCCTGCCAAAGTGCAGCTGCTGCATTAATGCACAGACATTTGAAAGATAATCATGATTCTGTAGATCAAAGCAGCCCTTCTTCTGACAATTACAGTGAAATTGAAGCTCTCCTCCAAGAGCAACTCCAGCCCCCTCTTGTTGTGCTTCTCCCTTAAAAAAAAAAAAATCTTTATGAGCAAATTGGTTTTTCAGGGCTGTAGAAAGAGCCGATTGGATGCTGAATTCCACCCTCACTGCCCAGAGGTGGGATTCACAGGGTTGGATGTGTAACATCTGAAGGGCCGCCTTAAAAAAAAAAAAAAGATATCTAAGAATAAAAGAGAGAATAGAAGGAGAAGCTGATCAGGAATGAATAAAGTCTCCTTTTAAGCTGAAATGCCCCCCCCCCCAAACCCATTTTCCCTCCAGAAAAGCCAGCCTGTAATTGCTTGCAATCACTCGGCACAAATTGTCTGCTCGTATTTGCTTTTTAATTTTGTATAATCTGGTCCATTTCGCTCTCTCTGCCTTTGAGCTTAACCTCGCTCTCCCCCCTCCCCCTCCCCCTTCCTCCTGCATGTCTTCTTTTTCTCTTGTGCTTTAATTCTTTAGTGCTGTTTAAAAATTAGTAATAATTCCCAGGGATGTTTCTATCTTTCTACTATGGAACAGCAACTTTGGAGCAAAATCCAGGGCCTTTTGAACACAGACAAGGTTGTTTTGAGTATATTCATTAGGTTTTCCTTCTTTTCTTTCTTTCAGAATGTGTAAATGCACAGAATGAACTCAAAGTGAGGCCTGGGATTGGTAGGGGATGGTGTGTGAGGGGGCTGTTCTTGCAATCTTTGCAGCAAAAACCAGATTATTACGAGAGAAATAAGGAAAGGTTGCTTTGATTTCTCTCTCTCTCTCTCTCTCTCTGTGTGTGTTTCTCATTGTTACCATCTTATTTCCTCCCCAGTTCGTATGTATGGTAATGGTAATATCCTCTTCTGCATAGCCAGCTGCACTCCTTGCTAGTGGTGACTGAAATTAAGAGCCTACGACTCTGAGGCAGAAATGTCGGTGAATGTTTTGGATGTGATATGGGCGGGAGCGCCTTAGGGCTGGATCAGACCAAAGGCCAACCTAGTCTAGCTTCCTGTTCATAGGAAGGCGCATTGCAGCTAAATGGTCAAACCTTTGCTCAGCATGCAGAAGATCCCTGGTTCAATCCACAATTGCACCGCCACCAATATACAAAGGTTTATATTATTATATTATATGCTTCTGAAAATAATAAAATTAGAAGTGGGGAAACAATGGCACCTCCAGATAGGACTGGGAATTTCCCCTAACTTGAAACTTGGATTGCTGCTGCCAGTCAGTGTTGACAGTGCTGATCTAGATGACCTAATGGCCTGACTCAAGAGAAGGACACTTTCTCTGTTTCCTGCAGCACCCAACCAGAGAAGGAGGGACCAAGCCCAGAGCCAGCAGGAGAGCAGACTCTGAGCTTTCTTTTCTTTTTTTAAAAGTAAATTTCTAGCCCTTGTAGAACAAATGTTATGAAGCAAGCTGTGCAGACACTATTCCCCACCCCCAAAAGCCTCAAGAAATATGAGCCTGTTCCCACTTTTCAGTGTTTGTAGGCTGTGAGTGATCACCGCTGTGATTGGCAAGTGCTACAGATAAATGTAGAGTGACCCACACATCAGAGAAGAGCACAAAGCAGCTCCAGCATGACCCAGGAAACCCCTTCTGCACACAATGGAGAAGGGACTTCCTGGGTCATTTTGAAGCTCTGTGGCTCAAACTTTTTTTTTTTTTTGCTAGATTCAAAACAACAGAGAACGGAATGGCTGAGTCTTTTTGATGCTTTCTTCTTCTGTAACAGACAAGTAATTGTTGATCAGAGATAATAATTTGGAAATCCAGGATTTTAGTGTAGTAGTGACTAGGCAGCGGCATGTCCAGCCAAACCAAAAGGGTGCAATGAGGACAGGACTTCATGCTCTTCGTAGCACAGGATTAATTTCATGTGACACCCTGCAAATGGAAATACAAATAAAATCCATGATTAGTATATCCATATTGCACGGAGGATATTATGGTTGAGAAAGCATGGATTACATCAGCCATGCAAAATAGCTCAGAGTTGCTATACTAATATTGCTAAAGTGGGGGTGACGGGAGGATTGAGAAAGAGTAGTCCATGACAACCCTTCAGTGTAGACTAGTGTTGTTATTCAGGCTCATGGTGTGTTGGTGTTTTTTTAAGGGAAATACAGATGTAGATGCTGATCAGTTGATTGTAGCAGCAACATGGGAGGGAGATTAATTGCTTTCAGGAGGGTAGGTTAGGGAAATTCTTGGGGGGGTGGTGGATTGTTCTGGTATATACATTAATGTCAAAGCATCAAATCCTTTTTGCTAAAGAAGTAAAATAAAAGGGCGCCTGCTTGACCTGGGCTGATGACATTGTTGTACTTATTATTATGAGATATAAATAAATAACCACAGCAAATGCTCTTAGAATGCTTTTTAACAATTTAATCTTGAATTTATGCAAGCACGGGCAGCATCTGAGCCTTGACTGCTGTAATTCTTCAATCTCTTTTGACCCCTCCACCCCCGCCTCTGCCATCTGAAATACCAGTCCTGATCTAGCACTGAATGTCATATTGCCAGCCTAAGATCAATGGATGCAAGAGCTGCAGTAACATAATTGGTTTTGAAGCTCAAGAAACCCACTGGTATGGTTTGAGAGTTGGCAGTAGAGGAGAGCAAGGCTCTTTTACCTTCAACAGCTGTGTGGCAGGCAGAAATTCACTGTGCCCTTCTCTTCAGCATTCAGCTGATAGGGTCGCCATATTTTGAAGAGAAAAAAAAAAAGAAGAAGGACACATTTGCTGATTTCTACTTTTAAACTATGGATCGCTATGACGACTCTGCTCATAAAAAAGAGGACGTGTCCTGGAAAAAGAGAACATATGGCAACATTAGCAGGATATCTTCACAAATACACCTTAAAACACTGCTTTTTTACTTGAGCAGTGGCAATCCAGCACCTGAGGCTGTTGCAAAGGCTGCTAGCTGTTGCTGTTGAAGACTGTGGATTTGGGTGGCTTTGAATTTGGAATGGTTTACTTGTTAAGGTTTAAATGTTTGTATGCTGCCTTTTGAATTTACATTTTGTTTTAATAATTTTGCTTTTAATGTTGTGTGTTGCTTGGGGGGAAATCCTTATTTTGAAAAGCAGTCTAGATTCCGGGCCCCCCCCGCTCCCCCCCCCATTCCTCAGAAACATCTCAAAGCAATGGGAAATAAAACCAGTAGGTGAAATATGTAGGGCTGACCAGCTGGAGTTTCCCTTCAGTCCCTGGGGCCCTGGCTTTCAGTAAGGAGAAGGGGATCTTGGGTGAGCCTCTTGCCTGACCCTCACTTTACCTTCCTTTCCAGAGTGCAGCAATGGCTGCAGAAGCCAGTGGGCCAAGAATCGGGCAGTAAATGGTCCTGGTCAGCCAGAGAGCCATGGGCTGGAGGGGGGTGCTTTGGCGCTCTTCCCCAGGGATGTTCCTTCAAAACAAATGTCTCTCCCTCAGAGCTTTTCAAAGGCCAGAAAAGTTCATTATAGTTTTAATGTGATTTGAGGGGGGAAATTGAAATAATGATTTGATATACAGACGTTGATGAAAGATGTATTTTTAAAGCAGTAAATTAAAATCTCATTAATATTTCAGTGAGAATATTTTGTGCTTCTCTGTTTCATCTCTGTTTTTGACCTATGGCTCGGAGTTCCCAGCATGAAGGCGATGGTGAAATCTGTTCACCATAAAATGTTAATTATAAGTAAATTGCAGCACAAACGTTCAATCAGCCACATTAATTCTACATAAAGTGAATTATTGTAGCAGAAAATTTTCAAATGTGACTGAATTTTGTAATCTGCTTCCCCATCCCCTACCTTTGCTCCGAGGGCTCCACTCAGCACGGCAGAGGAGCAGCTCCTTGTGTTCCGGAGAGAGGCTGCAGCCGGCCACTGTCTCCCACTTAGGATCCGTTAAAAATTCAGAAGTGCAGTTGGATCCATTCACACTTTGCCTCCTAAATGGTTCTTAATTACATCAAATTCGTTGTGCCCAGTGGCAAAGTGTAATGGAAATGTGAGCTGTTTAACTCTTTGCACATCCTGCCTCTCTGCCGCGTGAGACCAAGAAGGCTTAAACGGACACTCTTGAGAAGCACAAAACGTCCTTCTCTCTTTTGGGTGTTGTTGCTGGGACTGCAACAGCCCACTAAAGGCTGGGGGTTGTTGCCTGCAAAGGAGTCTCAGAAGAGTACGCACAGCATCTTGTTGGGGTTTGTTCAGCATGGACCTGCAGGCTAGATTAAACCAATTAAAGGAAGAGATAAGAGGCACAGAGTGGCCAGGGGGTTGGGCCCTCTGCACTGTTCAGGATCTCGCATCTCCCAGGAGAGGTATCTCACCTGGCTGCTGGAGGTTTCATTTTGGTTCTTCTAAACTAAACTCTCTGTCAGGTAGAATCCTCAGGCATTCATGGCTTGCTCTCCATCCTAACTTTTGTCAGAAGCTTTTTTGACTTTCAGGTGCACAAAAAGCTTCTGCTACATTGGGTAAATTTTGCATCTGGGAGAAATTGAACAGTTTATGCCTTTATCATCCTTGGGTTCAAAACATGGCAAAACATTATCTGACCAAAAATCAATCTGCATGTTGATTTTTCATAAAGCTTGTAATCCCCAGCATTGACCAAGGAACCTGAGCCTTTGATATTGAAATGCTGGCATTCAAGTGCACA
Organism: Podarcis muralis; assembly: GCF_964188315.1. Taxonomy (NCBI): domain Eukaryota; kingdom Metazoa; phylum Chordata; class Lepidosauria; order Squamata; family Lacertidae; genus Podarcis; species Podarcis muralis. The sequence goes on along the minus strand of NC_135661.1, from coordinate 44,398,464 downwards.
GGCAGTTTGAGTTTAGAGACATGGTACAGGAGTGTTGTAGGACTCCTTTGCAGGCCATTCTGGAGCAGCCCCCAAAGAGCTCCTGAAGGGTCGTTGAACTGTAAGTACCTCCTGATAGCCTGGGACTAGCACTAGCCGTGCACAGCCCAAGGACCAGCTCTGTGCCATAGAAAGAAGGGATCCACCTGGGGTTTTATTTATTTTGTTTCAATATGCAGCTTCCCAGATTTTGTGACTCCTCTTAAAGCCTCAGAATGACCCACTCTTTACAGCGATCTGTGTAAATTATACTTTCTTATTATTAGATGGCCATTAGAAACTGGTTGCCTCAACTGCAAAAGCAGTGGTGGTGGAAGAGCTGAGTGGGTGCTCTGCGTGACCATTCAATTATTTCACACCCACCTTCTCTGGAAGGCTCAAAGTGGATCCCAGTTGTTTTGATTTATACAGCAAAAACTGGGAGGAAGGGGGTTTGCTTCTGCATTTGGGGGCAGCCCCCATCCTTTCTGCCCTGCCCAGTCATTGTCCTGCTCAAGCCACCCTCTCCTACAGCTTCTGCTGTGAAGGTGTGAGCCCTGCCATGCTCTGGTTGACATGCCCACCACCGTCTTCTGTTAATCTCTTTTTGTGAATTACACTTCCCCAACAATGAATTTTCTCCTTAACGAAACGTAGGGACATTACTGTCTAGAACCAACCATTTCCCGAAAAGCCACAGAATTTGATTCAAAATGGTCCCTCTTTCAAGAGAGGCATGGACGCTTTCATGGTAGGCAAGGCTGGGATCTAGACACGCATGAAAAGAAGAGGAAACCTCTCCCTAACTAGTGGGTTGGAGGATTTCTAATTTGCTAATGGAAGGAGCAGCTAATCTACAAATGTAATAAGGAAGAGCCAGCAGTCCCAGAGCCCAGTGAGATAAGGTGGGAGGTTGAAATGACTGAGAGGAAAGAGTGGGGAAGCCAGTCCCATTAAGGGCAGGTCAGATGGATAGCGGTGGGCAGAGGCGGAGCTAGCTGCTCTAGCACCCAGAGCGTCACACATGCTGTGCACCCAGGGGCGGGGCCATGGGGGCGGGGCAAGCAACCCCCCCGGACAGAACGAGCATCCTGGGAGCAAAATGCCCATGGGGGGTGGAGCGAGCCGCCCCCATGGTGGGCTGCTTCCTGAGTGGTGGCGGCGGAGTGGGGGGGAGCCGCACCGCTTTGCCAGCAGCCTTCCTCCCTTCCCTCTTCCTTTTGACAGCTCGGGGGAGGCTCCCCCCCCCCCAGGAAGCAGCCCGGGAGCAGGGGTCAACGGTGCGACTCCCAAGCCTCCCCTGAGCTGTCAAAACAAAGGGGGAAGGGGGGAAGGCCACTGGCAAGGCAGCGCAGCTCTGCCCCTTCCCCCAACGGCTCGGGGTAGGCTTGGGAGTCACAGGCTGGCAGAGCGCCAATGTCACCCCCCTCATTGATGACACCCAGGACGGACTGGCCCCACCCCTTTCCTCCACCCCCGGCGATGGGCTGGGGCTGTGCTGTTTCTCAATCCTGTGATGAAAGAGCACATTACCCCTGACTGGTTCAGTCTACAGTAGGTCCCCATAGGGATGCTTGTGGGTGCCTGTGCCTGCAGAGCAAACAACATATCTGCTCTTGCAGATAACTGTCCTGAATATGCTATGAGATATTAGCTCCTTCTTGCACAGCATAAGGCCAATTCACACGTTGAGGGTGGGCTTCCTGTTCCTAGGGAGGGAGGGAAGGACCAGTTAAAGCCCTGTTCATCCTTGTTCACACAGGAGATGGGACTAAGTCCATCCCATTTCCAGTTGACTTCATAATGGGAAATCCTTAAGGCCCCAGGGAAATGGAAACCTCCACCAGCAGGTAGGGTTGCAAAGGCTCCGCAAATGGAAGAGAAAAATGCTGTCAAGCTGCAAATTCCAAGAGGCCTGTTTCCCAGCCAGCAGCATGATTGGCAAGAGGAATAAACACTAACTGGAGGCTTGTGTTATCAGCCTAATTGTATAATTGCATGTTACTTTCTGCGTGGTTTGATGTGCAGATCAGAGCAATGCGATGCGCCCATGTTCCGCTTGGGAATGTTGCAGTGAGGCTGAACACCAAGAAGTGGTTCAGCTGCTTCCTGAGTGCCTGCCAGGTTCGCACTGGCAGGAGGGAGGGCAGTTGTAGGATAAGTTCAGCTTTTAGAGTGCAGCTCGCTTTTGTCCGTAGGCCCATCTGCTCCAATAGGAGATTCCTCAAGGCTTTTCCCGGCTTCCCAAATTATATGTTATCTGTGCTCTGCACAACTGATGATTTGAGTTTGCGTGGCTGGTGACTAGATACAGATTTGCCCTCTCACAGGGTGTTGGATGTTCCCAGACCTTCTCTGGCCACAGCTGGGCCCTCTTTGCACTTTCCTTTCTATCAGGCCTAGAAATTTGGCCAAAGGGGGCAAAGAATGTAGCAAATTTCCCCTCTGAGCAGAGTATCTGCTTTGCCAAGCAGGCATTCACAGCCAGTAGTGCATTTCTCCCTCTGTTTCCTAATTTGACAGCTCAGTCCTCAGCATGTTTACTCAAAAGTCCCTCTGCCTTCAATAAGATTGTGCATTTAACATCTTAATTGCACCGATTACACTGGCATTTTCATTTATTTGTATTAATTTTTGCCAAGCTTTGCTGGTGATTTTTGCTTGTTCGTATGAATGAATTGTGACTTGCTGTTTAATGCTGTCATTACAGCATTGTTACTTATTCTAGTATAATGAATTGTTAGGAACTGAGTGTTTTTGTATTGATTATTGAAATTGTCTGTTCTGTGATTTTGTTTGTCTTGATTATTTATCCTTTTTTTTAATGAACTTGTTAGGGGATATTGTTGCATTTCTATCTGGAGTGCAGCAATGGCAGGGAAGGGGTATATGAAAAAGCCTGGCCTGAGTTGGGACTTGTGGGTGGTGTGAACATGAAAAAAATATGTTTAGGATTGCAACCTGAACTCTCCTTCTGGTAGCTGCAATCCAGAAACCAGATTAGCAGATGCATCCATCGGATTTAAAAGCAATATGCCACTGAATACCAGTTGCTGGTGGGAAGTGGGAGTGACAGTGGAAGGGGCCTTTAATTGTGCTCACGTGTCATGCTTGTGGATCTCAGAGGTATCTGTGTAGTCACTGTGGAAAGCAGAAAACTAGAGCAGGAGGATCTGCCTGTCTTGGTCTGATCCAGCTGGGCCTTTCAGCTGTCCTTCTCCTTGTGAACACACAGCGCTAAGTCCTATTTCTGTGCATGGGTTTCCTTTGCTGGATCAGGGCAACTGCATAATTCTGCTTGTGCAGCAAGAGAAAACCTTTTATTTGGAGTGAATCTCTTCTACCTGCATCATGAAAGGAACAAACAAACAAAGCAGGTCAATATGGAAATGTCTGGTTTGAAGCAATGAAGCAATGAGTAAATGACATACTTATTTGCTTTTTTTTTATTAAAAAAAACTTTCAGAATTTAATGAACAGCTTTAGCGATAATTAACAAATTTCCATATTCATGCTAAATCAGTATCTATAGAGATAATAGTGCCACACTTCAATATTTATGACATTTTCATAAATACAGAAAATTGGTAATTATCACAGTCGTAGAAGACACCTACTCATTAATTCTTTTCTGAATGCAGCCATCTGCATTCTGTCTTTCTGTCTGGAGCCTCTCAGCATCCCAAACCCTCTTCCAAGACTCTTTTTCTCTCTGGCTGTGCTGGAAGGTCTTCCTGGCCTTCACCTTCCACAGCACTTGTTGCTCCAGGCCCAACCACAAATCCCACTAGGAAGTGTCAAAAGCAACACCCTCCTTCCTCTCTGAACTTTGTGTCCTTCCACTCCAAAGCTCTTACACCACTCGTTGCCAACTCTGCCACCATTGAAACCAACAGTGTTTCCAGAGCATCATCATTGGACTGGCACAGAAGTGTCATGAAGCCTGCTAGTTGTCTCAGTAAAACCATTTCTGACCCCAAGGTACTGTGCTTTTTGCCGAGGCAAGCTGGTTAATATGAATGTTTAGAGCAGGGTTTCCCAGACTGGGGTCTCCAGCTGTTTTGGGACTACAACTCCTATCATCCCTAGCTAGCAGGACCAGTGGTCAGGAAGGATGGGAATTGTAGTCCAAAAACAGCTGGAGGGCCAAGTTTGGGAAACCCTGGTTTAGAGGAAGCTGAAGTTCAGTATCCATCTCCCTCCTTTTGGTGTCACTATGCATGATTGCATCCCTGGAAGTGAATTCCACTGGAATTTTGGGGCTGACTTCCAAGCAAGCCTAGTGACCGTGGGGGGAGCTGCTCTCCTACTATGCAGAGGATAGTTCTCTTTTTGATGGAGTGCCCAGTCCAAGCCTGGTTTAAAGATAAAGAGTCACAAGAAAGGAGAGTAGAAAAGGGGTAAGGGCTGGAAGTTTCCAGCCAGCAGTAGTGAGCAGCACCTGGACAATAGGCTGAGCAGTCACACAGGGCCCCTGACCACAGCCTTCTTCCCCACGGTGGTGACATGTATGTATTTCTTTGACGTCTAGCAATTATTTATGAATTTGCATCTATATATAAAAATCATCATGTGCAAATTATCTATCATCCTCTCTTTTTTATTGCTGGTGTATAAGTGGCCTACATCCTTGGAGTGAGGCTGCAAGCCGCCTCTCTGTTTTCTTGCATATTTTGGAACTAGAGGTGAATCAGCACCGGACACTCTCTTGAGGCTAAGTCACAAAATCTGAGGCTGATGGTTTGCAGCTGATTAGTTGATCTATAGGAGTTGTAGTAATAACAGCTGATCAGGTCAGAATGAGGAACGTTTTCCGCTGCCTATTGACAGCTGATAACTACTGACCGCTGGGCCTGACGGGGTTGCAGAGGTCAGGTCAGATCAAAGGCACTGGGGACATGAACAGCATTTCACATCCTGTAATGCAAAGTGTTCCATCGATAATGGAGGCACCTGTAGGAGCCCTCCTGCCCCCACCGCACTCACATTCTTGTCCTGTCTCGCACGGACACTGATTGCATCCTTCAAACGTAACCTTTGAACTCCCCAAGGTTATGTCCAAGGCAGAGGCCATTCAGCTGGATGAGATCAAAGGATGCCAGGGGCAGGGGGCTTCTGGAAGGGGGCTTTCAGGACACTTTCAAATCTCTGGCCTGGGGTAGGAGCATCAGGCAGTACCAACTGGCTTGTATCCTCCAGAAAATTTCGCCCCCTCCTCTTCCTCATTCAGGACTTGCAAATGGTGTTATCAAGGGAGGGGGACCGTGTCTGCCTGCAACGTTCCCTGGAGGGAAGCCGTGTCCTCTGTTAGGCATCTACAAACCACTCTTGGCAAGCGAGCATTTAATTAAAAGCCTCTCTGAATACGGCGGCCGCGTTGGGCATTGCTTGCCGGGGGTGTGTGCTGGTGAGTGGGTGGAGGGAGCTGCTGCTTGGGATTTGACTTGGTTGCTTGCCAGGGGGGTCATGGGGGGGGTCTTCCTCACACTGCTTTGTTCAGCTCCACCTCCTCCTGCCTGCCTGCCTGTGAGTGTTGTTAAGACAGTGGCACTTTGTCTACCTGCAATATGCAAATAGTATTCAAATTAGGCCTCCATGTACAGACTGTCAGCACATACCCCAAAGCTCCCCTCAAGCAAATGACTAATGGGAACATGTGTTCTTTCTATTTTTATAAAGCTTGGGGAATAAGGAGGGAAGGTGCTTCTCCAAAGAAAGAGTTTGTTCCAGGAACTCAGCAGCATTTACACACACACACACACACACACACACACACTCACACAAATACTGTTGGGACCCAGTTCTTTGGCTATGACTTACCCACCGTGCACTCTTGCTTCTTTGGACACTCTTTCCATGTTCATGTGCCATCCCATGCAGGTCAATGAGAACCTTCTAGTGCATTGAAGAGGTCACTGGAGGCCTCACCCAGTTGGGCCAGTGCATTGTGCTCCTTCAGCCCTTGGAAGGCAGAAGGGCTGGCATTGGAGAGCAGCTGCCCGTTCTTTTCCACAGTTTGGAATACATGTAAGAAGCAGAAGGAGGCATCATGGTTGCCTGGTTCCTGTGGTTGGCAAGCTTTCTGGAGAAGGGGGACTAACCTGATTCTTTAGCTCTGATTCTGTAATCCTTTAGTGCCACTGGGGCTGGGTGTTGCAGGTAGGAAGTGGGGTGTGCGTGTTAATGGCTCACATCAAGGGGGGGGGGCTTCCTCAGCCCTCATCTAAACTTGCAATGATCCAACGTGAAATATTCTGCAGGGTTTGGAGAAGGAGCAGCTCCAGGAAACACTGGCAACAAGAGATCTTCCAGCCAGTGAGAATCTCGGCTGGGTTTTGCATAAGAACCTGTGCATCAACGCCCCTCAGTGTGGCATCACCCTGCCTTCTCCACCTCCCTTGCCTGATGATCCCTGCAGCACTTTGGAGATCAGAGCAAGTGTTGGTTTTAGCCCATGGAGAAAAGCATCTCTAGGCTGTCCTCCACTCAGCCTGCCTTTCTGTGGGGGAAGAGGGATCAGGCAGCCAGAACAAGCAGCTTGCCCTTCTTAATGCACGTGAATGCCAGGGGGGAGGATGCATTTGATAGAGAGGAGCCGTAATTAATATGGCAGAAAGAAAGTGGGGAAACAGACGGAGAGTTCAAGACCAATGTCTGTGCCTCTGACCTTGCTGGGGTCAGGAAAGGGGGAGGGCTCTGGGCATATGGAGCTTACATCTATGGGCAGCTGAAGACAATAGCCCCCATTCCCCCAGGGCTGGAGAGATCTCTGGCTGCATTGCTCCCAATGGCGGCAGGACAAAGCAAACCTACCCTCCTTCCTACCCGGCTTTTGACCGGCTTTCCTGACCTCCAATTTAGGTCTTTTCTGTGCTCTATTGAATGACTCTCTTCCCCGTTTTTGACACAGCCTTTGGGGGTTTGCTGTCCTCTCCCGTTAATGCTAACTAACGGCTGGAAAGGGAAGGCCACTGGAGCAAATGGGCCAGAGGAGCCCCCTGTGGGGCAGTCTAGGGAGGCCTGGCGGGGATGCTGTCTCCTTATCTGGAGGTGCACCATAGAGCAGCCTGCACAAAGGGCTTTGACTTAAAGATGTGTTGCTCTTTGCACCTAAAAAGCAATCCCCAAAAGGCATTTCTGTAATCCAGATGACCAGCTTTAACTAAGAGATTTCATCTGGTTGCAAATTGAGCATTCTCTTAACCTGTATCATGGGAAACAACCACATTCATTTCCTCTCATCAAAGAAGAATGTGTCCCTTTGTCCAAAGAATTCAAGGATTAAAGAATCTTCACACCTTATAGGAAGAGTTTCCAATGAGAAATGAGCATGCAATGATTAGCAGCATCCCTAGTGATTCATTAATCACTGACAACCATCTCCCACAGAGTCAACATCTGGTTGCATTGTTTTATTTTTGTATTTGTTCTAAAATAATTTATACCCCACTTTTTCCTCTTTAAGGAGATTAGAGCAACGTAGATGAAAAACAGTAAAGAGATATAAGCAGCACAGCTCACAGCAGCCAAAATGCGCCCTCAGCAGATTGCGCAAAAGAGAATGTGTGTCCCCTGAAAAATATTCCGCCCATTCCTGCCTAATTGAATAAAGCAAGAGAAACTTTTATTCCCGGAACCCGTCTGGGTTTTCCTTCCACGTGCAATCTCCTCCTGATGTTAAAAAATAGACAGTTTGTATCCCAAATGACATGTGGGTACCCCCCCCCCCCAGGAAAGAATTGGGCTGCCTTTTCTGAACAGGTGCCTCCCAGTTTGGGGAAAATTCAGGCAACAGATAGCCTGGTGCCTAGAAATCAGAGCAGAATGTCAGGGAAGTGGAAAGATTTATTTCAGCCCCATTCTGGCGCTGGTGCCCGTCTCCATTAAAAACCTGAAGCTGGCACCTAGGTGGAACTTGATATCTTTCCCTAACTCTGTGGGTGTCCTTTTGGGAGGGAAGAAGCTGCTTTGCAGGGGCTGCCTGTGGAGTGCTTAACTTTCTGCCTTTGAAGCTCAAAGCCATGACAGGCACAATGCTGGCAAGAAGTCTGGGCTTCCTTCTACAAGGTGTGAAAGATGGGCCTCCATTCCATTAATGTCCACACACTCACCCACCCTCTGCCCCTTTCCTGACTCTGGAGCGGTTGCCTCTCAGAGGCCATTTCTCCAGCTCCTCTGCTGCTGCTGCTGTCCATCAAGAACTGAGGGGAGTCCTTGGAGCAGAGGCTGCAACAGGGTCAGGAAGGTGAAAAGGCAACACTTTATCCATTAAGCAACACCAGACATTTATCTTTGTGCCAAATCAGCAAACACTAAATCATTATAGCCCAACTGAGGGATTTATTACAGAATTACAAAGATGGTAATTTATTTAAGCTCTCAGGCCAAGGACTTCTTCTCTTTTTCTCTCTGTTGATTTTTATTGGCATGGAATGTTTCATGCTGACTTTTCAATGTATATCACAACAACAGGGGTATTTAGATGATGCTCGTAAGAATCTCTCTGTCTGACCAAGACAACGCAGAAGCAAAGAGCCCCAGCTTGTGACTTGCTCAGTCCAAAGAACGTGGCTGTAGCTTAACTGGGCTTGTCAGCATCTTTCACTTATCCTAAGCAAGCAGAGAAACAAACGGTTTGAATGAGGCACTGCACTACTTTAGAAAGAAAGGGGAAAAACTTCTTGTAAAATAATTTACCTCTTGTTACAGTATCAGTTTCTACCTAAAATGGCTTAAGATAAATAGCTAATCAGGAGGCTGTTTGAAAGCTGCACTTAATTTCCCATCATGGGAGATTCAGGGACTTGACTCACACTGTTGCTTTCAATTTTGACCCTGGTTGTCAGTTGATTTCCTGCTCCAAAGATACACACAGTTTAACAAGATTACATTTAATTAGGTAAATTAACAGTTATGCATGTAAGACACGCAAGCAGGTTTGTTTTTCCAGTTGTACAGTGGGTGATTTGGAATAATAGCAGGTAGGAAAAGACGCAAAGCAAGAGATTAGTTGGAAATAATAAAAAACCTGGATGCAGGTGGATTGGCAGGATAGGGCGGCATTTACAAGGTAGTTAAAAGTTGACACACCCAGCAAGTAAGTTGTGGCAGAGCAAGACTATGGCTTTTTCCAGCTCTCTCTCTCTCTCTCTCTCTCTCTGAATCTGAGAGAGAGAGAATTTGTGATCTAGTCCAGGGGACTGGAAAAAGATGGATCTCTGCATATTGTTATCCTTCAACTAGTGAGCACCAGTGGAAGCAGAGGATGAGCACACAAGGAGCACATACTTGTGACAGAGAGCAAGAGGGAGAATATGGATGTGTTTGTGAGGAAGGGTGCTCTGTGTGCCTGTGGTATGTTAAAGAGAAAGAAGTGCTTCTGTGTGTGCCTATGTGAGAGTGAGATAGATGGTTTTGCTGAAGACATTCTAGGACTAAAATATATACATTTCAGTTTTTTTAAAAAGAGTTAAGGAGCTTACAAATTCACTTGTGCGCCAATAAGTAAGGCTCTCACCTTAACTTGTGTGACATGTAAGCGATAAAGATGCTGTACTCTATAGTACAGATGCTTGTGTTTCACTTGCAGCAGCTTCTGTGCCCCCATGGAGTTTCTTTGGTGTTTTGGTCCAAATCCTCTACAAGTTAGAGGACCCTAAAGATGAAGTCAGTAGTGGGTCAGTCTTTAATAAAACATATGCTGGCAAATTTTAAACTTTTAATTCTGACACCCAAACTCTTGCATAGCTTATCTTAAAATACAGAACTCAGTCCTGCACGTGCTTAACTCAAAACTAATAAAGTAACTATTCAAACAGAATGCCAGGCTTGCTCTGCTTTGCTTGTAAATTCTAAACATTTAATTAATACGGCAAATGTCAATCCCTTTGCATCTCTGTGCACAATGCCAGACTTATCCACTCAGCCTTACTCATGGTAAAAGACAAACTTGTCCCACAGGAACATAGGAAGCTGCCTTATACCAAGATGGACCATTGATCCATCTAGCTCACTGACTAGTAGCAGTGACTCTCTGGGATTTCAGACATGGAGTCTTTCCCAGGTGTAGCTGGAGATGCCAGGGATTAAACCTGGGACCTTCGGCATGCAGAGCAGATGCTCTACCACTGAGCTACGGCCCTTCCCTGTGCTGGCCTGCCACCAGTCTCAGGTCATTCCCCTCCTACCATCTCTCTCTGCATCTTGCATTTGTCATTCTTGGCATCCAACTTGTTGCTACTGAATTGCTCCATTCTCTTGAACCCAAATGAAGCATACAGTGAAATGTGTAGAAACCATTAGATATGTTTTGAGCTTCAGTATTCCCCAACCCTGCAAAGGAAGAAGACCACTAGGGCTGAAACACCAAGGGAAAATGTGGCTGCAGTTCTGTTTTAAGTGATGGTCTCAGCTGTGAGGCAAACCTCATCAGTACCCTGGACAGCTCCATGTGAGGCTCAGGTGGGAGACTCCACATGAGCAAAGCTCGAATGTTGTTTCAGCACCCATAACCCAAAAGCTGGCCCTTAAATATGAGCAACAGCTCTATCTCAGTTGCTAGCTCAGCGGTGAGAGGAACCTCTTCATTTAAAGGGTTTCAACCTGCTTTGACTCTGATGGAGCAAAGGAGACAGTGGCCCAAACATGGGTCCTGAACTGGAATCCTCTGACTCAGAGGAGGGGAATGTGATGTCCTTTGGACAGAGAGGTGCTGGCACAATGGGGTCCTCTTGCACAAGTGGTTCCTGTTAGTTACATACATCTGGGACTGGCCTGAGGGCAGTTCCCTTTCAAACTCCAGCTCCCTAGCTTCATTCCTTGAAGAGGATGACTCCAGGGTCAAGATTGGTGCATGGCTGCCTCAGTTGTAAGAGCCTTTTAGTCTCCTTTTAAGCTTAAGGCTTTGAGTAGGCAACAGGAGCTGCACTCTGTGCCCAGATGGGCTGCTGTGTCCTCCCATAATGATGTGTTTGGCCACCAAATGCAGAATGATGTTTTTGGCCTGAAGCAGCTGGGATAATTTCTGTAAAACACAGAAATTAAACACACACACACACACACACACACACACACACACAGAGCAATCCTCACCTTTAGGTATGTCCCTTTCTGTTGCCTTCCAAAAATGCTATAACTTGTGCCTAAATATGAAAATAGTTTGTATTTCTTGCTCAACTTTACCCACCCTAGAAAGTGATAAAAAGTAATCTCAAAAGCTTTGAAAACAGCATTAGATGAAACCAAATATTTGAGGTGTCTGTGTCAAAGTCCTGTTGATAATCACTCTCCAGAAGCTACCATTTGCACCAGTGGGGAATTCCCTCCCAATGCAAATCACAGCCTCTGAGGAACAATTTCAACAGGACCACAATTTCAACTCCTCCACACCTGCTATCTTCAGTTCCCACAGCAGTTTGCTACCTTCATTTTTGCACATTAAATGCAAATATGCAAAAAATACTCTAGTTTGAATTCCCATTTTTTGCTCATTTTTATACGTTTAACAATTTGCCCAATAAAGTTCTTCTTTGCTTGCCTAGTTAGCAAGTTGCACTTAAATGATGCCTTATTTTGGTTTCTTGTTCTTGGTTCTTTACTTGCCCTGAGTTCCAGGTTGGAGGAAGAGCAAGATAGAAGAATCTTAAGTACCGTAAACAAAATAAATAATAACATCACTTTTTTGCCAGAAGTTGTGTTGGAGGAGAGAGAGAGTTTTTATTCATCCTTTGCACAAGACTTCTGCTTCCTCCCTGCACCCTCATGGCTTAATACACAGAGGCAGGGACCTGTTCTCTTTTACTTTCGAAAGGACACAGGCAGATGGATGGAAGGGTGGACACTGAGTCTATTGATGGCTCCCTGTCTGTTTTCCTTTACTTCCTCCCCCACTTTCTGCTCATATCATGGGTTCCCTGTCTCTGATTATGCACTGCTTCACTTATTTTTAAGGATCTGGATCTGATCGGCCCCCTGCCCTGCTGCTTCAGAGTCTGCTGTAACATTAGCCTGTGGTTGTATGTTCATTTCCCAGAGTAGCCTTCGCTGTCTTCTGTGAGATGCTAATGAATCTGTTTGGAAGGCTGCTAGTCACCACTCCTACATTCATTTGGCCCTTCTTTCAATTGTGCAGTGGGATTGTCTTCCCTTTACATCCACTTAGATGCCAGGTACAACAATAGATGCCTCTTTGCTTGGCTTCCATTCTGGCCAAGCACAGCTTAATGCAGCCAGAGCCTGTGGGAGCTTGGAAAGAGCAAGCACATTGTCAGCCTCGGCCAAATTCTGCTATCCATGCAGAAAAATTTGCTACACTTACTGGCTTTTACAGCCTGAGCACCTGCCCTCCTTCAGCCCTTTTTCCTTGGAGGAAGCTTCCCACCCACCCGCCTTCTGGGAGAGAAGGGGGCATTTTACTCAGCTGTTTTTTGTTTTCTCAAAGCCTCTGGGGCTGACAGTGCGGGGCTGGATAAAAGCAATGCAATTTTTTTTTGCCACAAAGAGCAATGAAGAGGGCAATGGAAGGCCATTTGTACCATTCCCCAGGCTGTGCGGCTTTGAAAGGGAAGGTCTGGCAAGAGTCTCTACAACCCGCCAACTTGGGAGTGCCGTTCCCATTCCGCTGCTGCATGTGCTGCAGAGCATCTGTGGGCATGAATTAAAGATTAAAGGCAGCTTAACCCATCTCTCCTCCCTCTCTCTCTCTCTCTCTCTCTCTCTCTCTCTCTCTCTCTCTCCTTTTTAAAGCAGTTCTTGAGTAGGGAGAAGGCCGGCAATATTATTGGGTAAGAAATCACTTATCTGAGCATGAACTGAAAATATGTTTTGCTCATCAAGAGGCCACACCTCTTGGGTTGTTTTCTCTTTGTTACAAGAACTGCTGTAAAATGGGATATGCACAGTTAATGCTGGTTGGCTCTGGTGACAACTGGATGATGGATCCTAAGGTCAAAGGCCTGAGGAGCCAGTGGTCCTAAAGAGATCAGAGGGGAGACCCTCTACCTTCTGTGGCTCCAGACAGAGCTCCCTCTTAGGTGAGATAGCCAATCCAGATTTCCCACGTGGAGGGATGGGGCAGTGCAGCATGGAGCAGCTCATGTCAAGGCTTCCTCACTAGGTTCCTGGGCAAAGGGCAGAGCCCCTGTGCAGGAGCCATGCTTTCCAAGTCTCCTCCTGAGTTGAGATGTGGTCCCCTCAGTCCCAGAGAGATATTGATAAACAAAGAGGGAGATTAGAGGACAGCAACAAAGGGGATTAAGAGGCCGAAGAGATTGATTTATGAGAAAAGATTAAAGGAGCTAAATACGCATAGCTTGGCAGAGAGACAACTGCAGGGAGGGCAAGGTAACTGTCTGTAAATATTGAAGGGATGCCAACCAGAGGGATGTCCGCAAATATCTGAGCAATAGGGGTGGGGGATAGGATTCCTGCATCCAGCTGCATCAAGAGCCCCACTGCACACCCAAAAAACAGCTATCTGGCCCAGAGCTTTCCAGACTTTTCATGTTGGTGACACACTTTTTAGACATGCATCATTTTGCGACACAGCAATTCAGTTTTACTAGCAAACTTGGAGGTTAAACTAACCCCTTTCCAGCTCCGAGAGGAGTGCGGGGAGTGTTTGCGCGACACACCTACACACCGCAGCTGACACACTAACATGTCACTACACACAGTTTGGAAAACTCTGATCTGGCCAGATCAGGCCTGCTGGATCTAGAAGCAGCAAAATGAACTTCCAGAGGGCTGGAACACAGAGCAACTTAGCTCTAAGGTCCTTGACAAAAGATCTAGAGAGCTCAGGCAGAAAGGGAAGAGGCACCGTTTAACTCTGGGAGTGGCGACGGGGTGGGCCAGAGTGGGGTGGGGGTAGAGGAAGATGACAAATAATCCCTCTCAACCTGTTGCTGCTTTTAACAGACCAAACAGGGAGTCCCAAGAGAGTGTAGCTGAAACTGAGCCCAAGAGCATGGTCAGCTGTGCTGTGTTGTTGCTGCTGTGTTCAGGATCAGCCAGTCATGGGCACAAAACACAAGCAAGCGCAAGTGTAATTTCAGAAGGGGTTCCCATCCTGTGTAATCTGCAGGTGGGATGAAGAACTCAGATTTCCCACTGGGATTAGCAAATGCTCTAGCACAGGGATTATGTTCAGCAAGTGCCTGTTGGAGATGTCCTTTGGGCAGCATCTCTGGTTCACGCTGTGTGTGTCAGGGGGGCAGCCCCATACGGCAGACTCAGGCCCTTAGGGCCCCCTGGGGGAGACCCTCTTGGTTGATGCCACAGACTTCTGGAAGAGCACCTCTGTGGCCTTTGCTTCTTTCCCTCTTCCACCTGCTCCCTGCCTCTTCACCCTGGCACCTTTAGTGGAAAAGCAAAGAGGCTGTTCTCAGAGAAGGATGTGCAGCAATAACTCTGGGAGCCAGGAGAGCACCACCCATGATTCCTTGCATGTGGTTTTGATGCTGTGCACCCATTGTTAGGAGCCACACTGTGGGCCAAGCAGAGGGAGGAGAGGCACATGCATATTGCAAAGCTGGCCTCCTTCGTGTTTATGTTTCCAGGTCAGAAGTGACAGGATATAGTGGATGACCAGTCACTTAATGAACCCCTGAGGGACCAGCCTGAGTTACTAACCATTTCTCTCCAACTCTAACTCAGGCAGCAGAACTGCAGCCCACCCCCTCCTGTCTGCAGCCTCTTCTGCCTGAGCTGCCTGCTCACTCCACACAAACACACCAATTAGAGGGAAAGATAGCAATTGGCCCCTTTCTCTGGAAAGGCTCATTCAGCACTTGGCATGCCCCCATAATCAATCAATCACATGCACACGCACACACACATAGCCTGTTTCCTGAGGACTTGCACAGGGAACGCACGTGTGGAAAGCAAAGGGCGGAAGCATGCAAGAGGTGGACAGGTGCTCACCCTCACACAGGTGGCAAGTCTGATGAAGGGTCCCCAGAAGCAGAGACTCTTCCTGAGCCCAATCTGGAAGGGCACCCCATCTGCCTGCCCTGTGGTGTTGGCCCATCTTCAGTCTGCTCCAAGGCAAGAGCCATTGCAAATGGGCCTCAGCGGAGCAGAGGCCTGGAATCCAAGTCCAGCTCATTCATCCGTGGGCTGATTTCCCTGGCATGAGTCATTGTTCCCTCACGGCGGCTTATGCCTCCTTCCCTCCTCCCCACCGCCCCATGTAAAGTGGGCAGGAGGGAGCTGACCTACTTGCCTGGCAGGGATGTTGTGGGGGATTAATGAGATAATGATCACAAAACACTCTCTAAACGAGGGAGATTAATACCGAATGTGGCAGGAGTCGCCTGCTGCCATATGGATGCCACTTAGCATCCCTGGAGGGAATCAGTCACAAGTTGTTTTGCATATGCAAATGGAGCTGTGATTTTCGAGGGCACTTGTCAGGCTGCGCTTCCTGCCCCTGGCGCAGAATGAGGCAAGGTTGTGGTTCTGGGTAGGTGGGTGGGTGGGGGCTCCTTTTCTGGGTTGTACCCAGAATGTGGCATGGCAAACAGGTGGTTCCACACTCCAGCTGATGAGTGGTGAAATCAGGTGCCCCCCTTGTCCCCTGCTGGGCCATAAACCTTCACTGCTACCCTGCCAGCAGTAGACTGCTCTCTCACCTGCTGAGGTTTCCAGGTCAAAGCCAAGTCAAAGGCACCCCCCCCCCGATTCTGATGCAGTAGGAGCACCCCATTTGCTTCTCCCCTAGCTCCCTTCTAACCTGTAACTTTTGCCAAGGCTGTCGGCCTCAGGGAGCTGCCCACCATTTCCCATGGATGAGGGACAGTGCAATCTCAAGATAAGATCCGGTCATGAGGAATTTCTGACCTGGTGCTGAGATCTAAAATCCTACATGCATCCTGGATTGGTTGGCTGGCTGCTGGTGATGGAATGCACAGGTGAGAGGAGGCCCAGCTAAACTTCTCCTCTGACTGATCCCAGGGCTCCTCCTTCCCACTCCTCCTTCCCCCACACCATTGATAGCTCACTTATTGGTGGCCACATCCAGAGAGCAGCATCCCACAAAAGTCATCCTTCGGCCAATGTCAGAGCAATGAATGTGTCCTCACTCAGTCATGGTGGGAGGCGGGCACTTTTGATTCCTGCTTATGTCACTGCAGTGGGGTAGCCACTGCCTCCTCAAGCGTGGCAGGAGATGGACTCGCTGCTCCAGCACGTTACAGCTTGTCAATACCCCTGAATAAACTAATCAACCCATTTGCACCTTTATGAAAATGCATTTCAGAGTCAATGAAATCAAAGCGGCTGACATAATTCGGAAGAGGTTAGATAGCAGGCAAGGCGGAGGACAGTGGGGGAGAGACAGTGACGGGGTAGACTCCATCTAATAAGCAGAGATGCCTCCCGCTCTGTTTTGCCAAAATTCTGAGCCCGCCTCAGCCATATTCTGGGAAGGACATGACTGGACAGAATTGGGGCCTGCAGAATTGGGGCCTGCAGAATTGGGGCCTGGGGTAGTTGGACAGGTTCTCGTAGGAGGTCTGAGATGGCACCACGGCTGCATTTTTTTGTATGATCTGAGATGCTGATGAACACAGAATGAATGCATTGCACCCACTATCCTGGGAAGCCAGTGTGGAATAGTGGCTGGTTAGAGGGCTGGGCTTAAGGTGACGAGGATCCTGAGTGTCTCTGAGACTGTGTACATTCCATACATTTTAAGCACATGAATTCCCCCAAAGAACCCTGGGAATTGCAGTTTACTCCTCATGGAGCTACAATTCCCAGCACTCTTAACAAACAATAGGTCCCAGGATTTGGGGGCAGGCATGTGTTTTTAATGTATAGCATGTATGCAGGCCAAATGATCATTCTCCCATTAAGCACCCCTGGAGGACAGCCACTCTCTCCCAGCCTAACCTACCTCACAGGGTTGTGTGTGTGGACCCTTGAAGAAAGAAGAGTAGTATGCAAAGATCTGTAATAATCCATCAGATTTTTGGTTCTTTCCAGTATTTTAGCCAAATGACTTAAAATGTAATATTTTCCAGATGGGAGCAAGTGAGGGACTGGCGGGGAGGATGGCTGTCACTGATGGTATAAAGAAGGGCCATAGTTCTTGGGTTCGGGTGTGGACTCTGTATTGATACTTGACTTCTATGCAGAGGCAGTTCCACAACATCTGGAGGGCAGCACATTGGCTACCCCTGCTCTAATATGCAGGGAATGTGTTGATCCCCTGCTCATCTCTGTGGGTCCAAATGGGAGAGCAGGACCCACCTATGGTGCCACAACACTGGCTTATGTAGCACCAAATCCCTGGACTCTCGTGAGCAACGACTCTGAGGTTCTTCTTGCTCTGCAGCCTGTTTTAGCAAGAGCATCTCTGGGGAATGAGGCTCACTATAACACAGTTTGAGAATCCCTTATCTAAGCAGATCTATTGATGTTCTGCTGTTCATTTACTCTGTAACTCAAACATGTTTAGCTACATTTGCTATCTGAATAGGCAGTTATTGCGGGAGGGGGAGAGAGAGAGAGAGAAAAGGAACCACTTGCCAGCATTTGGGACCTGCCTTTACATACCTGTGCACTCTAGTCAAGAGATGAATCCGGCCACATGACTCCCACCCCTGCCAGAGAGCCAGAAAAAGTGGGGGGGGGGGGGATGAAACCTAAGGAAGGGGACATTGACAGGAATTTTAACAAGGCAAACCCTGAATCTCTCCAAGGGACAAAGGAGGCACAGAGATTTTCCAGGGACAGTCGAAGCGGATGCGTAATGTTTACTCTGGACATCCGATTAATTGGTTAACAACAAGGGAGCTAATTGGCTTACAACAAATCAAATCTGTTGTAAGCTTACTTAATCACCACTATGTTGGCAATGGGAAGGTAATGAAGCCTTGTTTCCCCCGTGTGTGTGTGTGTGTGTGTGTGTGTGTGTAGATTATCACACCTGCCGTCTCATAGGTTGGGAGGGAGGGACAGGGACCAACCACACAAAGCGAGGACAGACCACCTGCCTCAGCAAACTTTGACTGGATCGCAGCCAGTCTGCCAGGAGTAAAATTCCCATTTTGATGGAATTTTATTGCCACAGATTCCCTGTCCCTTAACGGTGGCTTGTTATTTCTAGCATTAGAGGGCAAGGAAGAAAATAGCCCCCAGGCGTGTGACATGATTCAGAGGACTTTAATGTCAGAAATAATGATCGTGTTCAATTGGAGCTCATTATGATGAAATGAGACCTCATTGAGCCCTCTTTTGGGGGAGCTTCTTAATGAGGTTTCTTCTCCCCCTACCCATAGGTCTGAATTACTGCTATGGGGGAGAAATGGGGGAGGTGGTGCATTTAAAGGACAAGAAATGTGAGCTGCTCGAAAATCGGAAATAATGGATTTTACACTGTTCTCACCGAATACCTTTGTTACCTTTTGAGTTACAGAAGTATTTTGAAGCTGCTTGGAATTGTCTCTAAGGCAGCTACAGGACTCCTTTAGGGCTCTCTTTCAAGGCCAACTTTCCCTGGGATGTGCACTAGAATCCCGTTCTTTCTCCTCTGCCCCCACTCCAGGTCTGGCCAGATGCAAAAAAGCCTCTGGGGACTATGGGGTCAGGAAGGGGGCCTGCTCCAGAGGGCCACTGCAATGCACAATGGAAGAGGAATCAGGCTGAGCTACCAGCTTAGCTGCAAGCACCTTGGGTGGGCTATGCTGGGTAACTTTCTCACCCTGCCTCAGGGTAGTTGTGAAGATAGTGGAGTCATCTATGGCAAACAATAACAGCAATTCTATGAGGAAAGGACCACAGCTGACCATATGGGGGTCTCCAAAAGGGGTGTCCATTATGGTGTGTGTGTGTGTGTGTGTGTGTGTGAGAGAGAGAGAGAGAGAGAGAGAGAGAGAGAGAGAGAGAGAGAGAGTTATTCATTTTACATTTTTACATTACCCCCACCCTAAAGGAACATTTAATGAGTTTGCATGCCTTCCTTGTGCAGGGGCTGTGGTCTCTGTATCCTTCTGATTTTAGTGCATGTGCTGCTGAAGTGAGCCAACTCTGCCCTGTTATGCCTCATGGAAATCTGCCTTTTAAATAAAGAGATAATCGTGAATCCCATGCTGGACCAAGCTTGGGTACACTCCTCCCTCCCACAAGGATTATAGGAACTTCAGTTTGAGACTGCTAGGTGGTATTGTAACTCTGTAAGGCCTAAACTATAGTTCCCAGAATTCCTTTTTGGGGGGGGGGGTGTGCTTTAAATGTATTGTGTTTATGCAGCCCCAGGCACAGAGGGGCCACTCAGGTGATACCCAGCAGGGGGTTGCCAGAGTCCTTTCTGGCAGTGGCAGACTTTGGACTACCAGAG
Source organism: Podarcis muralis (assembly GCF_964188315.1). Lineage (NCBI taxonomy): Eukaryota > Metazoa > Chordata > Lepidosauria > Squamata > Lacertidae > Podarcis > Podarcis muralis. Next base: position 44,379,104 of record NC_135661.1, on the reverse strand, counting down.
CCTACCAGAGAGGTGCCAGAACCCACCTGTGAGGCGCTGGAACTGAATTTCAGTGAGTTCCAGCTGCAAAAAAGCCCTGGTTGCAGTGCCTCCAGCAGAACCCTCCCAGCTTGGCACCGAGTGCGGGCAAACCAGCTGCGCTTCCTTAAATTCACCTCTGGTCCAGGTACCAACAAACCAGCCATGTTAGGGGTGGAAAGCTCCTCAATCTTTTCTTCTAGCCTCAGCATGGCTGCCTCTGCCTCTGTGTTTATTCACCAGCACAACCCCCTTTTATGTCCTTCATGTGCAGAGCCTCCCCCCATCCTGTTATCCTGGCCTGACTGTGAGGCTCTCCCTCATCTTTCTTTCCCCCTGCACACTCCCCTATCCTATATTTATGTATTATGATCCATTGCTTCGAAACCTTTTCTGCTTCTCCCCCCAGATTTCCAGGGAATATTTTAAAGGTGGGCATTAGCTACCGTGACCGTTCCCAGGCTCCTCCTGCCTCCCTATGTGGTGCCCCTCTGGCCTTTGGCCAGCCCAAGATTAGGGCTATAACTTCCCGGGAATAGAAATGCCAGAGACTGAGGGTAGGGGAAGGTCTGCAAAGCGCTGGGCTCAGCTAAAGCACGACATAAATAAAAATGTTTTATGTCGCAAAGGTGAGTGAACTCAGCACAATTAAAACTAACAATATCCCTGAAGAATGCCTAAGCCCCTTGGGCAGAATTACTTCCTTCACTTCCCACTCCAGGCAGCCTTGCCTGCATCCAGCCTTCTCACTAGCTGGCTGAAGGGACAATAATTTGCACAGAGGTCCAGGCTGCTCTGCAAAGAGAGCCTGGCAGACACCCTCCTTCTTTTGGCCATGTGGTTCTGCAAATAATAATAATAATAATAATAATAATGATGATGATGATGATGATGATGATGATATAGTATGATATTACTAAATATAAAAAGACAATAAAACATCAAACATTAAAAACATTTTATGTGGGGGCCATTTTGTCATGTATGATGTTTTCTGACAAAGTCCTCCCATGTGTGTTGTATGTGTGTGGTTGTGTAGCGTGGATTCTCATCATCATCCCGAAACAGAGGCTTCTCTCCTTCTACCATCTCAGTAACTGAGGAAACACTGAGCATGCCAAGCAAGTCAGTCCTCATCCCCAGCCCTTTCTTTAGCTAGCAATGGTTTGCTTTTGGCTGGAAAATAACTTTTTATTATAGAAACAAGCTTTCAGGAATAATACATTTTTCCTTTTCTTAAAGGAGCAAGAGTGTAATCAGTCCTCTTCATATACATCCTTGTATTCAGAGACTGTGTGCATTGTTAAAGTGTGACTGTGTGCCCATTCCCACTTATGGAAATCATTATGGACCTTGCGGTGCGTCTGTGCAAATATTAGTTGGTCCTAAGGAGAAACCAGCAACTTTGCAAAATGAAATGGGCCTGTGAAATGTTTAAAGGAATGACTGGAAATGGTGGTTAGAAAAGGTGGAAATGCCTACTCTTCCGCATTCAAGCTTCTTGACTTAAAAAAAAGACAGTGAATTAATTGCACTTTCCTTGCATTCATTTCTAAATGCACCCATAGCAATTTGTTTGCATTTAAAGCCAAACTTACCTAATTTGCTATTTCTACAATTAGTTGTGAATTTAGACATAACTATCCTTGTAAATTCACATTTGTCAAAAAATGCAGTGTATTTCTCCAGCCAAAAATGCATATATTAGAGTCAGGTATGCATAAATGCCTAGGCTGAGGAAGATAACACACCAAAATGATTTATATTAGGGGAAATTGCTTTTCAAAAAATGTGTATATTAGAAGACTTGCACACAAAAATGCCAATGATTATTATTTTTTAATCCACACTGATATGGAAATATGGGGAACTGAACTTAAAATGAGAAATAGAGAAATAGACAGTTTCACCCATCCCTAGTTGTGAAAAACCAAAGAGAAACTTTTATTCCCTCCATTTTGCTCCTGTATTTCCCAGCAACTTCCCTTGGACTCTGAAAATGCTTTTGGCTTCAGTTCCATTCAGCAAATTCCAGCTTAAAGGAAAACAGTGGCTACATTTATTCATGGTATCAGAATGATTCTATTATTTGGTAGACATTTCTTCACACTTCAAAATCTGTTATTTTCGGTAAGTGCTGCATAATAAACTAATTGTGTAATTAGCAATGAACGTGTCACCCATAAGAGGGAAATGTCTTACTTTCAACATGAAAAACTAAACGCTACTTCTATGTTTTGGTGTGTTAGTTTTAAGACTTTTGCCGACTTTAAACAAAAAAAAAAAAAAAAGGCACTGTTGGGTTTGGTAGATCAGATAAGACTTTAAACTATTGTAACTTCTTATGTGAGATCAGACAGCGCTGTAGAGAGGGAGCCACAGGCTCTGTTCGGCTTTAATCAGTACAGAGAGAAGGGAGGGCTTGGGCGGCACTTCCCAACAGACCTTTACTTTAGCTGAAGGATCTTTTCCCCACTGCAACCACGAGGCAGGTACATGGAAAGGTGACCCCAACCCCTTTCTGGCCAAGGCAGTGGTTCCTCTAGAGCCGATGGAAACTCTTGCAGAGAAGGGGAGGCTTTAGCTCAGTGGCAGAGCATATGCCTTGTATGCAAAAGCTCTGGACCTCAGTCCCAAACAGCACCTCTGGGCAGCAGAAGTGGGATTCTCCTCAGGCCATGCCCCATCCTCCAGGCCACACCCCTGCCCCCCTCCACACCCTCCTTGAGTACTTTTGCCTGGCTTCTGTTGTGTCCTTGGACTGCAATGCTGCCTCCTGCATATTGCCTTGATGGGGAGGTGAGTGTAGAAGCCTTGGTGTAGCTGGAACAGCGTCCATTGTACAAAGACAAGAGTCATGTCTTGGGACCAGTTTGCCTATGAGGTCGCCGCACCCTACATGCACCCACTCAACCAGACTTGGCACTACTGAAGGTGTCACATAATTCCCATTCCGCATTTGTAAGAACCCAATCATTTAGTATGGCAGTGCCTACACTTTGGAACTCCCTGCCTATTGAGATCAAGCAAGCACCTTCACTGTACCCTTTTTGGCGCCTGCTAAAAGCATTCCTGATTAGACAAGCCCACCCAGATGCTTAGAAAGTTAAGGTAATATTAATCTGTTTTAATATATTAACCAATGTATGTTTTATAGTAGGGTTGTAAGTTTGATTTGATTTTACCGTATTATCTTTCATAAACCACTTTGAGGGTTTTTTTTACAATCAAGTGGTGTGTAAACTTAATGAAATAAATAAATAGTACTACATGTCCATTGCTCTGCCTACTTTTGCATCTGGCCATTGGTCCATGGACTGTGACCCATAAGGGAACGTGGCCCCCAAGATGAAAAAGGCACCCTACCCCTCCAGCTGTGGAGAAGTCTGAGCTAGCTGGAGTGGTGGTCTGACTCGGTGTGGGGCAGCTCCCAACATTCACTAGGTTCCAAGGCTCAGGTGGGCATTTGGCTGAGAGTCAAGGGGGCCTTTGCTGGGTGTCACTCAAGGGCAATCAGTCTCGGCACCCACTTTTTCGAGAACAGCTAATTGGAAAAGGGAGAAAGATCCAGAGTGGATGTGCCTGGCTTACAGAGCAGGTCATTCCTTTTAATGGTGAAAAAAACTCAAATTGCTCTTCTGATGGCCAGAAAGAAGTTCAGGCCTCCCCACGTCTGCTCCCTCTGCACACACATACAGTTGGTCTTGTCTTAGGGCTGCACAAAAAGGCTTACAGCCCAGCCCAGAACAGCCCCCTCATCCAGGATGCCTTCCAGAAATTCAAGGCGAGCCACGAAGGTGCCTCAAGACACTTGGCCTGCGTTTGCCACCCGGCCTCCCCTTGCAATCTGCCTCCTTGCCCCCCGCCCTCTCCTGCTTCCTTGGCATCAATGGGAACAGGCCGCAGGTCCGGTTCTTCCTTGATTGGACATCTACAGATGTCCCGCTAATAGAGTAGGAGGTCAGAAGAACAGCTGCAAGAGACTGTGTCTAATTCGCACCTTGGCACCAGCACCTTGGGGCTGACACGTCCAATTTACTGTGGCACTGTTTGACAGGTGTTGAGACCCGACAGTCACATAGAAACACACACAACTGCAGAATCAGAGAGAGGGGAAGGTGATTGAACATCCTGCAAATGAGACACCCAGGGAAAAAAAAGAAAAGCCACACACACAAAACAAGTCAATCGAACATCTGGGCTAATTAGCGCCTGCTGTTGCTGGCTGTGCAGCTTGCCCCTCAAGGATGCCTCGCCTTGGGGGAGTTCAAAGCATGTCAGGAGCCTCTTTGGTACCTTTTGCATGAGGAATGTGATGGCACCTGAGCACAGAGAAAGTTTATTGAGGAGGAGGAGAAGTGTCTGAATTCTCAGAGCGACATGGATATAGTTCAGGACATGTTGGCTGGAACATGTCCATGTTCCACAAGGAAGTCCTTCAGACCAGCCAGAAAGCTCACAAGCGAGGTGGGGGGGGGAGTGTCTTCCCTGGTGGTTGCCCCACAATATTTGGTATTCAGAGGGTAGACTTCCTCTGACTTTGGGGGTTCCATAGAGCCATCCTGAGTGATGTCTAATATCCAGTATTAGACCTCTCTTCCTTGACTGTTTGTAGAGGCCTTCTCATAAGACGACTGCTGTGCACATAGTTGTGAAGATCCCAGCAAGCAATCAGGAGGCTGTGCACAGATCAGAGAAACAAAGTGTGCTTGTCTGTCTGTGTAAGACTTCAGGCTTTGCATACCCCTGGAACGTGCAGCAGTAGAGAGATTTGCAACAACAAAAATAAAGGAGACCACGCGGACCTCTTGTGACTGTTCTGTTGAGCACCATGGAATCCGGGCCATCCTGCATTCAGCAAAGACTGTGGTACCCTCTATGGCTGGGACATTATGGAGAAGAGCTAGCCCTCATAGGAAATGGGGATGGTTGTTGTGTCCTGCCACTTTAACTTGCTGGGCTCCCTGTGGATTCTCCCTTGATGTATCCTTTCATGCCTGGCCTGGGGGAGCTCCCTGGCTTTGCTGGTGGGCAGAATTCTCAGTCAGCCATGAGGGTGGGGAACTGAACCCTGGGATGGTGGTACTGCTGTGCGTGCCTTTCCTCCAGCCACTTACAGTCACCTTTTCTTGGCTACTGTTTACTTAGGGCCTGTTTCTTTTCCTTCAGATTGTTGAGATGTTGCCAAAGTTCGCAATTACCTGAGTGATGCTCAGCTGCTTAATGAAGCAAACAGCTTAATGAAGCAAACAGACCCCATAGGGGCCTTGCAAAAGTGTCATGCCCCTGGCTCCTGGGAAAATGTCATTACCATGTTCAAGGTGCCTGAGAGAGAGTAAGAGCTTACAGAGAGGGTCAGGGAGACACACACACACCCCAACTGCTGCTACTGCCAGGAAAGCAGAAAAGGGCATTGTTTGGCTGTTGGTGGTGGGTTGCTCACAGAGACTTGAGAGGCATTTGGACCCCATTGTGCTCCCAACAAAGTAATTGGAAGCCCAACAGGATTCAAATCTCAGGGGTAAGCTTGGGGAAAAGAAGTTATGTTCTGATTCCTGCCACCACCATCCAAATTCCAAGCTGAGTCAAGGTGTACCAGTAGTTGCAAGGATGGCACATATGTGGTTTGTAACAGGACCAGACTCTTGCCCAAAGTGAGAATAGTCAGCCTCTTGGGAGGTGGGCTACTTGCAATGTTGTACATCCATGGGACATCAAGCAGGCAGTGCCAAACTCCAACTAAGAGACGACCTTCATGAAAGTGATGGTGACCTCAGGGTCTGCTGGGAAATCCATGATCTGCAGAGAGAGAGGGAGAGAATGGGGAAGGTGTTTCAATGCTGCCCAGAGACACCCATTTCCTAAGGATGCCACTTGTGGGTTCAAGGCAAAATTGGAAGTTGTTCCTCATGGAATGTGCACCCCATGCTCACACCTCTCAGAGATAATCCCGTCATTAAATATTTGTAGGATAACAGGAGAGGCCTAATTTAGTTTTTGTTTCTTTCTCTCTGTGGTTTAATCACAGATGAAAGAGACTAATAGCACTACAGAGCTTTCTGGTGATCAAAGGCCAATCAATCCTCTTTGTGGAGTAATTAACTATTTGCTAAACTTGCAGAATTGATTTCCATTTAGGGCTAAGAGAGGAGATTTTAAATGAAGACCGATTTACCAGGCATGAGGACGGAAATCCCAGCTCTGATGCCAGGAGATATTCGGGGTGATGAATTGGAGCCTGCTAATTGGAGGCTGAAAAATGTAGTTGGGACCTGGCCCTACTTGCTCCAGCTTTGGGGGAAAGATGGGCAATAGGGAACAAGGCTGAGTGACCAGGTAGCATCTGTGGGCTGCTGGAACAAGGAGGGCACAGTGTCAGGGCTCATCCACACTTTCTCTTGACCCATATTTTGACTGTATTGTGTACCAATTAATTCCCCTGAATCTGAGAAGTTTTCTTGTTGTTCCATGACTGGGTCTGTGGACTAAGATGGCCCGGGAGACTAGGGAGGGAAGCTACATTGCACCTGTATGGATACCTTTTATTCATGTTGGATTTTGCAAGTTTGTGGCTTCTTCCTTCCTCTTTTTGCACCCTCTGCCAGCAACATGGGAAGGAGCAGATTCCACTGCCCTAGCTTCCCCAACAAGCCTCCCTCTTCACCGGGAAATTCTGAGAAGGGAAAGGCAGCAGCTGAAGCATCTAGAGGTGGCAAGGTGGGGGCCAACTGTCCATATGCAGTGGAGGGTAGGCAGAACCGGCCCAAGTTATTTTGACACCTGAGGCAAACCATAAATTGGTACCACCCTGCCAAGGAAGAAGGGGTGAGTGAAGATCTACCCCAAGAACAAGCTGCGAATGAAGATCTGCATTGGGAACAAAGTGGGAAATCAAATCAACCTTATCTGAAGTGGGAATCAAAGGAGGGGAAAGGGGTCTGCTCTGTATTGCACTGGGTGGATATGGAACTCAGAAGACCCCAGTGGGCAGCCGCTTCCATTTCCTCCCCAGGGTTGGGAGGAGAGCAGCAGTACCTTCTATTTGCTGAGAGGCCTCTGTAAGGGCAACATTGGGTGAAACCTCCAGAGGGACGCCATTGAGGCTCCCAGCCTGTGTGTGTGAGTGTATACAAATGCACATGGGGTGTGTGGCAAACTGGGTCTTTCACCTGGGTGAAATAAAGTCTAGTTTTGCCCCTGTGTTAGGTTAGCTAGTGTTGAGGACACAGCTAATGATGGACGGAGGTGCCTCAGTTGGCTATCTTGTCTGTGTCACTTTCACCTGTCATTTATGAGTCCAATTCTGTCCCATTTTCGTACCCACCTGCAATTCATATTTAAATGTGAATTAGATTTTATCACAATTTTTTAATTTACGTATGCATTTTATCTCAACGTACAGATTTATAAATATATTTCATCCTAAAATGCATTTTGTGCACTTTTTAACACGTTGGTGTGGTATGTTTTTCGACCTGAGAATTGTACTGCAAAAATCAGAGAAGTGCAACATCCAAAGAATAATTACCTCCCAATCCATGCATTAGCCTGGAAGGTGCAAATTAGGTCCTGCATTGCAGGGGGGTGAACTTAGATGATGCTTGAAGATCCCTTCTAAATGAACAATTCTATGATGTAGAAGTTTATTTTGTTAAGATTTATATCTCACCCTTTCTCCCGAGGGGGAGACAAATGGGGACTGAATGAAAGCCTGGATAGCTCCGCTGGTAGAGTATGAAATTCTCCTCCACCTTTAGAAGCATCTCTGTATAATGAGACAAGCCAGGTCTGCTGTGACCCGTGTGCATGTGTGTGCATTTCCTTGCTGTCTATTGTGTTCTTTTTAGAGTGGTGGTTCAGTGGGGCTCAAGAGGGAAGTTCCCTTCTCCTCCACCCCAATTTGCTTGTAGGCTTCCATTAGCAAGGACCGCACAGCCCTGTGCAGAGAGGAGCGGCTGAAGCTGAGGGCGTGATACTAACCTCTTCTTTTGGCTGACCAGGAGCTTTAAATGCAGGGCCTGCCATGAACTGACTCACTGCAGTATAATTACGTTAGGGACCAATGCGGCCCGTTGGAAATCAATTCTGTTGGGCCAGCGTGTTTGTTCGGAAATCCACTCAGCCAATTCTGGAGTATATTAGGCTGCAGGCCCATTGCGGTGACCTCTCCAGGATTGGGGTTGACACCTGAACGAAGGCGTTTGTCCAGTTAAAGGACAGGGCTACCAGCACACTCTTATCTCCCCTAAATTGGATTACTCAGATCTGCTTGTTCTCTTTAAAGATAGCTACTCCAGGGTTTCCCCCCCTCTCTTCCTATCTGTCGGAGACGTTACCTAGTGATTACCATTTAGCGTGCTGTTTTTAGCTATTCCTGGACAGTTAACACTTAATGCAGCCGGCAGCAATTGCTTCCATCGACAGAACTGTGTTGTCTTCTTAGATAGGCTGTATTGTACAAGCCCATTTGGCCGCTGAGCCCTTTGTCTTTTTCTGAAGAGCAGCTTGGCTCTGGAGTGCGCGGAAAGGGTGCATCTCTCTGCCAACCGTACTTTGCAGCCTGCCAACCAAAGTGCCCCCTTTTCAGGCACTTAAGTGTGTGGAATAATACTGTCTTCAAAGTTTAGCTTGCAAGCTCAGAGCTCTGAAAGAATCTCTCCAAACTAGGTGAATGGGCAGTAAAATGGCAAACGCAATTCAGTGTAAGCAAGTATAAAGTGATGCACATTGGAGCAAAAAATCCTAATTTCACAGATATGCTCATGGGGACTGAACTGGTAGTGATGACCAGCAACAATACCTTGGGGTCATAGTGGATAGCTAAAATAAGAGATGGGCTCAGCCCCCCACCCCTGGGACGTCCACTGTATTGCACACTCATTATGAGTTATGCTCATGCTGCTATTAGGGTAGCTGTGTATGATCCCACTTTCAATACTATTTGCACCTGCAAAAGTTTTGGGGTGGTCATACTGTTTCATTTCCAATGAGTGCATATCCTGTAATGTCTGGCTGAAATCCCATAACTTTTTATACTGCAAAAGTTCTGGTTTATTTTTGTCCCGCTTTTGTTGCACTGCAACCCCTCCATACAACAACGATGTGGTAGCTTTGGGGAAGCACTGCAGAACAACTAATAAAGCAGAATAAATCCACCACTAATGAATGCACTATTATCGTGTCAAGGAAATGTTGCAGAAGACACCCGCAATAAAACACCTGTCTGGAGGGACCCACAGTTTGTGGCAGCTGTAAAAAAAAAAGTGAATTCCCATTAGCAATCATTAAGAAAGGGACTGAAAATAAAACTGTCAATATCACAATAGTGTTATACAAATGTGTGGCACAACTGGATACAGTTCTGGTTGTCTCACCTCAAAAAGAATATTGCAGAGCTGGAAAAGGTTCTAGAGAAGATTGCTTGATATAGCAGGGTTCTTTTTATGGATTCTCCTTTTGGATCTAGCATTGAGGCAGGTGGTTCCTGCACACTCTCGCCCCACTCCGAAGAATGCCTGTGCTATCTACTGTGACTTAAGGGTTGTGCGGAGGTCTGAAAAACAGGCCTGTAGAAGATAAGAGTAAAGGAGAGCTCCAGAGCACATGCGCACCCCCCCCTCTCAATTTACAGTATATGGAATATCTTCCATCCTCTTGATTTCTGGTACTTACAAATGTGCATTAGTCTCCTGGCACTACCCACATACATGCATTGAAAACTGCGCCCTTGCGTCAGTCAGATAGCAGGTTTGTGTATGGGCGTGATAGCATAGTGGAAGACTGTGAAGAGGAAGCCATACCCTATTCTTATGTTATATTGCATATGCAGGTAAAAAAAGTTAAAGGACCCCTGGACGGTTAAGTCCCGTCAAAGGCAACTATGGGGTATGGCGCTCATCTCTGCTTTCAGGCTGAGGGAACCGGCATTTGTTTACAGACAGCTTTCTGGGTCATGTGGCTAAGGATGTCCCCTTCACAACTAGTAATTGTGCCTTGACAACTGAGCAAGCCAGATTCCATTGCAAAGTCCCCCTGCCCTCCATTAGAAAAGGAACATGAACAGTAACATGGCTGGAAAGGATGAGCTGGATTCCATGCAAATGTAACCCTTCTTGTGTGGATGTATTTTGGAGAGGCAGGATACCGCCGCCACCCCCAAGCAAGGCCCTTTGCAAGTTTCACCTGCAAAACAGACTAATCATGCCTCGTAGGTTACAGGTGGGAAGCAGAGGCTGCAAACACACCATACCCTTAAAGCATATTTCTTCTCCCACCCCCAAATAATAATGGGAACTGTAGTTTGTTAAGGGTGCTGGGAACTGTAGCTCTGTGCCGGTTCCCAGGATTGCAAAGGGGGCAGGGGTGTGCTTTAAATGAATGGTGTGTACACAACCTTAGAATGATTGGTCTGGTCTCTAGCCAGAAGTGGAAGGGGTGGGGGGGTGTGGTTAGGGAAAAGGCTCAGAGGGCACAGGTGTGGCAGGGCTGAAAAGTGATAGGGACCATTTCTGATTAGTTTTCAAGCCTACATAGGTCCTCTGCAACAAGAGGGATGGCCTTGGATGGCTCATGAAGGGAAGTGTCTCTGAGTCACTTTTGGTTGTTGAACACAGACAGTGCGGTCGAGAACCTTGTGGAATACAAAGACCTCTTAATCTGCAAAGCATAATTAATCCTCTTTTAGCGAGATGCACAGAAGAGCCCCGGTTGTCAATGAACTCTGTAAGCTTCCAGTGGTTGCAGCCACTGGCTCCTTCTCTTAGCACCAGCCCTGAGCCAACATCCCTGCAAAACAGATGAAATTCACAGAAGCCACAGGCCCAGAGAAAGGAGAGTCTCACAGAGCAAATATGGTGGGGTGGCAATCGTGCTTAAACACAACTGATAGCTCTGACTTTCTGCTCAGCTGCCTGCCAATATCAATGAATTTCTTTTTCCAGAGTCCCAGCACCTGCCTTCCCAGCCTCCGAGCTTGTGAAGGATCAGGGAAGCCATAAAAGCCTCAAAGATATTTGTACTAGGCAGTTGGAATAAGCCTTGCCTGCATGTTGGAGGAGGGTTGAGGGCTTCCATTCACCTGAGCAATACTCGCTGCCTGCCCTGCTCCAAGAGGCCATTCTGCTCTCTCTTTGATTGTCTTGCTGTTGTGTGTGCCAGAGGTGCCTTTGGAGACTCAGGAAGCCTCTGTCCTCCAGGCATGACTGTGGCACCTCTTAGGAGCCGGGGCTGTCCGGGGGGGCTGCCTGGGATGTTGCTCTGCCCTAGAGCCTTTCCTGGGAAACTGGATGATGGAAGGCATTTTTTGCTTCTCAGCTCCAGGGACAAGTTCCTGCTCTTCTTCCAAGAACAGTCCCAAGCAACAAAGCTTGTCCTCCTAGTGCATGAAGGCTCCTCCTTTCTTTACACTTGATTTTTGCCCTTGCCAGACAGGGAAGCCCACACCTAAGTGTCTAATGCATGAGTAGTAATCATTTGCAGGTAAAGCAGCATTTTCCTGAAGGGCTCTTCAGCTTCACCACTGTATGCTGAAGGCATGGAAGCTGGGTGTGTAGAGAAAAGGGGAGAGTGGTGTATGCATGCCCAGCACGTCAACTGACATCTGCCAAGCTGTGTGAGGAACAATTAGTTGAGCTGCTTCCTGGTGGGGATTGGAGATTGTTGCTTCTTCTACCCCCCGCCTCACTCTGGCCTTGCCCTGGTTGCCCAAGTTAGAGTGGGTGAAAGCTAAATGGTACAGTTCCATATTATTTTATCATGTTGTGGTTGTACTCTTATGATGTTTTTCTTGCGTTTCAAGTTTGTAAAGGTAAAGTTACCCCTGACTGTTAGGTCCAATCGTGGACGCTAGGGTTGCACGCTCATCTCACTCTATAGGTCAAGGGAACCAGCGTTTGTCTGCAGACAGCTTCCGGGTCATGTGGCCAGCATGACTAAGCCGCTTCTGGTGAACCAGAGCAGTGCATGGAAACACTGTTTACCTTCCTGCCGGAGCGGTACCTATTTATCTACTTGCACTTAGATGTGCTTTCGAACTGCTAGGTGAGCAGGGACTGAGAATGAACAATGAGAGCTCACCCCATTGCGGGGATTCGAACCGCCGACCTTCCGATCGGCAAGCCCTAGGCTCAGTGGTTTAGACCACAGTGCCACCCACATCCAAGTTTGTAAGCAGCCCTAAATTTATGTGAAAAGGTGGGGCATGCAATGGCAAACAGATAGTGGAACATGCTCCTTCTCTCCCCTCACCTTGAGATTCATCTGGTGCCAGGTGAGGACAGTTCTTTTTCCTCCAGGCCTTTGGACAGTTTGAATATATTGGAAGCCAGATGATGAATAAATTTGTTGATGTTTTTAATGGTACCTTATATTGTTGTGACTCATCCCAGGATCATTTGTGATGAGGGGCACGTTGTAAATCCCATAAATATATTAAAAATTATAATGGCGGCAGTGGCATTAGGCATTTCCCAGATGGAAACAGGGACAGACTGGTGTCCTTGTGATACTCCTCACCCCAAGGTTCACATACTGTAAAAGGCATTTCTCTGTTATTTATTTACTCTTCAACCTGAAGACATTTCACCCCCTTTTTTTTTTACCCGAATAGGCAATTGCGGGTTGGGTGGCAGGGAAGGAAGCAAGGGGAGCAATGTGGTGGCAATTTTGGGCCATCCTTTACATGCCTTTGTATCCAGCCCTTCCCCCTTGAGTGAGTTGCATTGGGAGGCAGAGTTTAGCTGAATAGGACAGTCCATACAGAGAACAAAGTCAGGAAGGCCTTTGCAAAAATATGAAAGTGGTCCTGGAGGAGCCTCCAAGCTGACATGTAGGCCTCCCAAGCACCTCCTGCCTCCCCAGCCTTTGTCACTGTTCCCTGAATCCCTTCCCTACTACAGCCAGAGGTCTCCTGTAACCCTGAGCCCCTACCCCTCCTTGCTGAAAGTCAGCCACCGGCAGCATCATACAGCCCCCTCCACTGGCCGCCTCCGCCCTTCTAGCAGGAAAGGCATAATAATAAAAAGAGCTGCCATTGGTCCCAGAAGGGCTCAGGATAATGAGTATGGAAATGCTGCATCCATAATGAACTGCGTGTAGTCTTCCAACTCACTCGTGCCGAAAATTCGCACTTGCCTTTCCCATAACTTGTCACTTGTGGGTTTTCTTATTGTTCGGTATGTAAACAAGGGTGAGGGAAGCCTTTGTTCCTTTGTGTCTGCTTAGATTTGCCCATTAATCCCAGATTCCCCCCCCCTTTCCCCCCTTTCCCCACCAATGCGTGCAGGATTACACAAAGCAAAAGTCATTAATTTTTATCTCTGACTATCTGTAGGGTTTTTAATGTGGCCCGGCTTGCTTATGCACCACCAATTACATGTCATAAGTGCTTGTAGATGCTGGAGCCGTATCAGAGGCTGATGAATCACTGCCTTCCCCCAATTAGTATGCGCGGGGCTCCGTCCCTCCTGGAGCAGCTGGCATGACAATGAGGATCTGGCTCTACTGGTCAAGGCATGTGGACATGGATTTGCTTTAATTAAATGGCTAAGCACACAAGGTGCTAAGCAGCAACTCCATGATGGAGTAAAACTTGAAAATAAGGGCGAAGAAGGCCAGGAGGAGGGAGGGAGGTGGGATTGCTTAGGCACCTGTTGCAGCACCTGGAAATTCTCTGCTCCTTGCTGCCTCCTGTTCCTCATTATTTCTGTGCAAGAGAGATGCCCTTCTGGCACAAGAATGCCAAGCCAGAAAGGCCTGGGGGGCGGGGACTTGACTGATTCTCAGCAGCGTGGATGTTTTCACACACCTACAATCATCGGGCACAGGACTGCTTTTGTAGGCTGAAGGCACATTGGCCTCTCTGATGGATTTGCATGTTTGTTGAAAAGGCAAGCGAGCAAAGAGGGTCCTTCTCCTTCCTAGGTCTTCTCTCACTTCGTAAAGAACTGTTTGTGCAATGTGATTGGGAGAGAGTCACTCTCCCCTCCATGTCCAACATGTCAGTGGCAGGCAAGGGCTGAGCCCTTGGTTTTCTCGCTGCCATCAAGTAGGTGGCAATTTCTGGATTCTTAAAATCCCAGAGACACCGCAGCAGTGTGTGCCTCTTCTTGGGTGCTTTGGTCCTTCAGAACTGTCAGAAACGGCTAAAAAGCACCCTCGTTCCTCAGCAAATGAATTTCCTGTTTTGCTGAAATCTCAGGAACAGGAATCAAAGGAAGCCCCAGACAGAAGTCTGCACAGGGATGCTTATCACAAAACCTGGTGCCAGGTTAGCATACAGTGTCATCTGTGGTGGTGTGGAAAGTATCTGCAGCCTGGGAAGCCCCAGCTACTGCATCACCTGTCCCTTTGCTTCCAGAGAAAGCAAGAGGATCAGCATATTCTCCTTTGCTCCCCTCCCCGGGCTGCTCCTCTATCTGGCCTCACTCCTGCATGCGCCGGCACTGAGGGTGTTCTCCGGAGCGCAACCTACGACATTCTCATCATGCTAATAGTAGGCCTAAGGTATGTTGCCATGTGAACAAGTCATCACGTCTCCATAGCAACCAGCCAGATTGCCACACACCAGCCTGAGGAGTGGACTCTTCCCTTCCCCCACTTTTCCAGCCTGGGCTCCCCCCTTCCTCCCCCTCCCCTTTTGTTAAATTTGCTGAAGGGCTCACAATAGGAGGATCCAGGCCTGCTTTCCAAGTAGCTTTTCATTTAACCTGTAAGTTGCTGTATAAACAGAGAGGCCAATTGGCCACTAGACTCGCTTTCAAGGAAGACTCAAGGAGGCCTTTGAACTCGAATCCCAGCATGCTTCAGCAGACCTGAGGCAGCCAGGCTGATTCTTGCTTGGCAGGGGCAAGGGGCTTTTCCACCACCCTGTAAAGGTGCAGCTGACAAGACACTCATTGGTGGGGAGAAGGCGGCTCAGCTATTGCTGGGAAATGGCATTTTTCATCCTGATGCATGGTGCTCATCACATACTATTTTACCCCGGGAGGATGTGCATGTTCCCCTACAGCTTGCACTGCCATCACTATGTGCGCTGCACCTATTGGCTAGTGCCTGTGATGTCACTGACGACTAGCTGCATAATCTTCACTTCCTCCATGCCTGTGCTGTTTTGAGAACTTTTTTTTTTTACAAAAGTTTCCATTATTTTTTTCCATCTGCTGCTTTAAAGGCTGGGTTCTCCTTTCATTTCCACTCCAGTCGGAATGCTGATGAGGCTTTAAAATTTTTGAAACAAACCAACGAACAACAATCTGCAGACTCCAACAAGTTTCTCAAAGAACACACAGGCAATTTTGGCCATTTTGGGACAGGATATTTATTTTACTGAAATATATCTTCTCATTTATCTTTATAAATAAACTCAAAGCAGCTAACATACAAATTGCAAAACATCCAAACATCAAAAATATAAATTAAGCAAGACAAAAATAGAAGACAGCAAAGCCGCAAAGTGCTTAGCAACAGGAGAAAGTGGTGAACAAAATTATCCGGAAATAGCAGTAGCAAAACAAATGTCAATAGCAAACTAGCAAAAATGATCTGAACAAGTCCAGCTGATTCCAAATGCCTTCCCACAGAGCTGACTTTTTACCTGGCACCTAAAGGCATACAATGTTTGGGTTAGGTGGGACTCTCTGGGGAGGCTATCCCATAAGGTTGGCACCACCATTGGGAAGGCCTTGCTCCTTGTGGATACCTGCCCAGCTTCTGCCAGTGAGGGCACTGGGAGCACAATCTCATGTTGAATGGGTTGCATGACACAACTAGCATGAGAACTGGGGTTGTACTACTTTAGCTAAATAGTAACATCTGCTCTATTTGCTTACCAACTGAAAAGACCCTTGGCAAAAGGGGCATCTTCCTAGAGAAGTGCTGAAACCCAAAGGCAAAATTATTAGCCAGGAAAAGCTAGAGTTTGTGGACGTGTCTGGGATCATTCATGCAGTCCCTGTGCATGATGGTTCCATCAATGGCTGCATGTCTCTGACCATTGTCAGATGGCTGCGTGCTTGCTGCCCTGTATGTAATCACATTCCCCTTCAGGTGCATTAGAGGCCAATTTGGCATATAGCAGCAATGGCACATGTTGGTGCTCAGAATAAATTAAAAGCAGCATGCCTCTGAATACCAGCTGCTGGGAATCACAAGTCGGGAGAGTGTTGCTGTTGCATTCATGCCTTGCTTGCAAGTTTCTAACTGGGCCATCTGGTTGGCCACTGTGAGAACAGGATGCTGGATTAGATTGGCCTCCTTTGACCTGCTCCATCTGCAGGCTCTCATTGTGCTCCCCTCTTAGTGGCTATGGATCACATGGTGGCAGGTCCTGCAGGCGGGGACTGTCAGAAGCCCAGTGCCAATTTGGGCCAGTGCTTTGGAGAGGTGCATGATGTGCCTTGGCCTGCAGCACTTTATTCTGCTATAGGCACAACCTCCCAGCAAAGGACCCATTCCCTTCCTCAGCCACTTTCCTAATTGATTTCTGCAGGGGCTCTGAAAGTTCCATTACCCTTTTGTTTAGCTCAGGGGGCCTGACTCTGTGCAATCCATTGCTGAAACTAATTACAAGATATAATTAAACTGTGACACGAAGATATTATACCGTTAGTTTACTAATGACACCGCGAAGTTGTACTGCCAGCGCAGGACAGTGATTACGCGTCATTCATTATTTATCCTTTTGCTAAATGAGACGCTGACATTTTCAAAAATTACTTTGAGGTTTCTTAATCGTCAGCAGCAGGATGATCTGGAAGGACCTCTCCTTCCTCTCAGTTACTTAGACAAACCTCAGAAGTATTTTTAGCACAAGCAAAATTATAAATGTAAGGGGAGGGAGGGGCAATAAGGTCTTCTCAGGCAAAGAGCCCTTGAAGTCCCAGACTCAGGACCAGGTTGGAGCCAGAGAACTCTCCCCGTGACCTCTTAGAACTCCTGTGAACATCTTTCAGTAGCTCATCTGCTCTCTCAAAAAACTCGCACATCAAGCAGAAACCATTCCAGTGGAGAAACGTTGGTAAAGGTAAAGGGACCCCTGACCATTAGGTCCTGTCGTGGCCAACTCTGGGGTTGCGGCGCTCATCTCGCTTTATTGGCCGAGGGAGCCGGCGTACAGCTTCCGGGTCATGTGGTCATAACTAAGAGCAAAACCAGAGCAGGGCACGGAAACGCCGTTTACCTTCCCGCCGGAGCGGTACCTATTTATCTACTTGCATTTTGACTTGCTTTCGAACTGTTAGGTTGGCAGGAGCAGGGACCAAGCAATGGGAGCTCACCCCGTCACAGGGATTCGAACCGCCAACCACAGGGATTCGAACCGCCAACCTTCTGATCAGCAAGTCCTAGGCTCTGTGGTTTAACCCACAGCGCCACCCGTGTCCCTGGAGAAACGTTGGACTATTCATCAATTACTCCTATTCCATGGGTGTTTGTACTGTGCTATGCTCAGAGCAAACGGGTGATGCAGACCTGAGCCTCATCCCCAAACAATGCATCCCTCCAGGGCAGGAACTAGCAGCAGAGAAACATATAGATACAGTTTGGGAGATGCTCCACACCCACCTGAGTTACCAATAGAAGACAATGCTAGGTCATTCTCTCTGCAGGACTCTTAGGCATGCAGTTAACAGTCTAGTGTTGCATCCCGTCTCATTGGACTCCATTCGTTTTGCCTTTTCCATGGACACAACAGCACCACAGCCAACTGTGTAGCTGAATCAGGTTCCTGAACACTCAAGGGGTTGTATCAGTGGGGATGAAATCCTGTTGCCAGGCTGGGAGAGACAGGCGTGCACCCTTGCACACTGGTGTGCAAGTACTTGAGAGGGTCTTTGTCTGCCATGCCTGTTTGGGCCACGTGGGAGGCAGTCGGGCATGTCTGTCCTCCTGGGTTGCATTGGACTGCCCCTCCTCCCCTGAATTCTGCTGCTGTTGCCCCCAGGAACCACAAAGTATTTCTATTTTATTCCTCTTATAAATGGTTGGGAATTAGAGTTTCCTCTGTGAGCACCTGAGGCTGGGATTTGGAAGGGTCTGGTTATTTACAGTTGTTACAGCTCTGTGTATTAACCTTTCTTTATTACACTATCATTCATCACATTCTCAGAACAACAAAAGATTCATTTACTGGCTGCAATCTGATTAGTTTTTGATGCTGTCCCTCTGCCCCCACCCCCACCCCATATCTTTCTTGGCTCATTGGGGTCAGAAAACGCTTGCCGCAAGGTGCATTTGGTCCTCTCTGGCCAGTAACCTCTCTGTAACCCCACGGGTAATGAAATCTTCTTGTTTTCATCAGAGGCGCCGCTGGATGGCTTAAGACAAGGCTTAATTTCTTCCGAGTGTAATGGCATCCCAGCATCTATAATTATGCTAGTTTCTCTCCTGTGTTGATTAAATACGATTTTCTCAGAGAACCAAATGATGAAATACTTGAGTGGAGGGTGTTAAGTCAATAGATGGGGAAATGCCCACCACAAACATACCCCAAAGTTGAGAAACGATTGGGGCTTCTGAAAGAAACAAAGATGACTGGCTGGAGGCTGGTTCTCCTTTCTGCTTCAGGGCAAAACCACATGGACCATTGGCGTCTCTGAACAGGCAAACATGACAGAGAACTCTGTCTGACCTGTGGCCTTTATCTGTTCCCTTGAAAACCAGGGAGAAGTCAAACCCAGCTTCTCTCAAGGGCAAAAGTCTTCCTGATACCATGTCCCCAGTTGCTCTGTGGAACTCCTGGCCACTAAAATGGTTAAAAGAAAAAGAAGAAAGGATTAGATACATTTATAAAGAGCAGTCTATTTATACAGAGTCAGGCTACTTGGAGTCTTACTACCAGAGGCTGTGAGGCTAACAACAGAGAACAGATTTCTCCATCATGTTCTCCTCCACGTGAACTTTCCTGTAGTGTAAACATGGGTTCTGCTGAAAACAAGAGGCTGAGCTAGCCAGATCAGTGGCCTAGCCCCTGTTTGCTTGCATAGCTGTTGTTTTTCTTACATTTTGGTATATCCCCTTGAGTGTGTACCTGTGTTAGTGTGCACTTAGTGTTTTGGGGAAAGGGTAAAACAAGTCCTCTGAACTCTTGCTCCTGACTGGCAAAGTGATTTGTGAGTAAAATTCCTTGAGAATAAAGCTAACTCTGCAATGCTGACTGTTCGCTTGCGTATATAGGGTGTATGGCTCATGTGGGGCAGGCACTCGATACCCAAAACCCCCAGGTGGCTGCCTGACACCAATACCCTGGCAAAGCCCCCACATGAGGTAGCTGCCATTTAAAAATTCCCACAATGCCCTAGGGTGTTGGTCAGTCCCAAGGAATATTCTGTGCCCCTTTCTTTGTTGTCCTCCACTGCCTCCATTTCAGCTCACAGCAGGGAGGGGTGTGTGGGTGAACTATGGTGACCACTTTGCCGAGGGTCTCTGAACTCTTGAGCCAGCCCCGAGGCCACTGATTATAGCAGACGCCAGTGGCAGTGTGTGGGTTGTGCCTGGCTTTGGAAAGCTGCTGTAGTTCAGAGTAATTGTAAAGCAGAATGAATGAGATGTCCAAAGCCGTTCTTCTCTCATTCAGCAGAGCTGCTCTGCACTGCCTTGAGCTGCTGGGCGAGGTGTCAGGCACACAATTCATTCCAGCTGGTGTTAAGGGATAATGAATTCTCCCTCGGCTTAATGCACTGGGCATTCCAAGCAGGCCTTCCACACCAGCATGTGGTTCACTTGGTAATTAAGGAAATTGCACTGCCAAGATCAGAAGTTTAACAAAGATAGGAGGCAGCCCTAGCAGGCAGGCTGGACCCTTCCCTGCTGGGCTAAAAGTGGCCAGTTTTGCATGGCCGGAAACAAACCTAGGGAGGAACTGAATGGGGCTGCCATTCTGACAGGGTTGGCTGGGGGCAGGCAGGGACATTTACATGCAGCCTCCCAGGGTTCCCACACAGCCACTCATCAATGCCTTTGGATCTCCTCCTGGGGTCAGCTGCTATTGTTCAGCATACTGGGCACGAGAGCGTTGCCTTCTCCACCCTCACCCTCTTACTCCCTAATGAAGTCCACTGCTCTAAATATAGGTCACTGTGGGCAATTAGGCGAGAGCCACTGTTTTTGAAAGCTACTCCGCAGGCAGGAAGCCCAGTTTCCAAATGAGTTATCAGGTGATATGGTGTTTGGCCTGAGCCAGCCTGATTGACAGGAGGCCTGGGTGTTCGCAGATACATTATTTAAACATGTTGAGATATAAGAGATTTTCTGCACTAATTACTTCGAAGGCTGTATTAATCACAAGACACTTTAATACCCGATCAATACAGGCATTTGTCAACGACCTTGTAAATCACCTCCACTTTCATTTTGCGGCTCGGGGGTGGAGGGACCATTTGTGGTGGGGATGGAGGCAGGCCAGGTCCCCACTGAGGCTCTAGAGTTGCAGCTACTGCAACCCCCCCACCAATGAAGGGCGGGGAAGGGAACATGGTCAACTCGGACCAGGCAGGCCACAGGGTTCCTGCCATGCATTCATAGTCTGCCCCCAACTTCAGGGTTCTGTAGTCGGACAAAGGCAAGAGGTGTGAAGAAGGATCCTGTTCTGCCAGTGAACTTGGCAGCTAATTAAAGTGGATTTGCTGCGTCTTTTCTGGCAGGGCTTCTGTGCCTGACATGAGAAGTTTCGCCCAAGATGGAGGTTCAGCATTGGAGGCTATTCTAATCACTTAGGGACTGGGGGCTGCAACTTTCCTTCCATCTGGGCCAGCTCCTCCTGTTCCTTCCATGGTGACTGTTCAGTGTCAATGAGACAAAGGTTAGTTCAACAGAATGAGCAAGACTTCTTTAAGCATGCATCATGAGCTGGACTCCATGTAGTCCCTGTCTGCCTCAGCTCTTGGCTAATGTCTGATTGCCAAATGAGGTCATTTTGCAGAGGGCAATAATCGCAGAGCTGGACAAGACCTTTGAGCCCTTGTTTCTCTGTCTTTCTGTAACACCTGCAAGCCTTTGGGTCAGCACCTTGTCCTCTGCTTATAGCCTTTGGAGGCCAGCTCCACCCTTCAGGGCCCCAAATTCCCCCCTCTCAGCTAGAGCTATGGTAGTTGCCTTTTGGGTGCTGTTGTCATCCATGAAGCCGCAGGAGAAGGCTGTGCCGTGCTCTTCCTCTGCTCTCCAGCTATTTCTCCTACACTGCTTTTTTATTATTTTATTTTATTTGTGGTCCCTGTCATTCTGCTGGGGCAAAGGGGTAAAGAGACCTGACACTAAGTGCGGGAAAATGCTGTATCTGGAATCTATCTTCCAGACGGCAAAAGAATAAAAATTCATGGCAGGACAGCGGCTGCTGACACGTTCCCAAAGACATATTGCAGGTAGCGTTATTTATTGTGGCATGGAGTTCATAGAAGTGCTACCTCAAAGCACCCGGAGACATCCTAAAAAGCCCATCTCCCATCAGGTGAGGCAGATTTATGGTGGCTGCTGGCGGAGGGGGTCAGGCAGTGCTGCAGCTGCTCTCAGAGAGCCAGTCTCCCTCTTGATTGGTTCAAAGGAGGGTTTCAGCTAGTAATGCTGACCATAAAATTGCTGCCTATGATAGGGAGGAGCAGCAGGTGGGGATGATGGAGGGGTAGGAGGAGGAGGAGAAGGTCTGCAGGCAGCCTCTTCTGTCTCTTAGGACTTGATTTGCCTGATATGCTGCAAGGCAAAGGTGCAAAACTGCCCACATGCTCTGTCTGTTGTCCCTGCTACACACCCAAAGTCCACTTTCAAACTATTGGAAATCAGTTCAAAAATGTTAGCACCCTCACAGTCTTTCTTGGGAGGTGGTCTGGGTCTAAGGCATCACCCAGGGCCCAACTGTACACCACAGAGACTCCTCCTTGCTTGCTGGAAGAATGGACTGGACACAAAGGGCTTAGTTTTGAAGCATGTGACACTGGGTTGGCATGTGCTGAGGAACACGTGTCTTCTTAAATTTATCAGATGGTTTGCTAGAGTACAGGGGTCTTTAAAGCTTGACCAATATGCCTCATTGCCCTTGCAACCCTCTTTCATTTGCTAAATAGTTCTTTCTTTGTAGTCTATTACTATGCCAATAAATGTAAACAAAACAAAACCCAAAAGCAACAACATTGAGAATATATCTAAGAGAGTGATTTTCCAGTTGGGTTTCCCCCACTCCTAGGAGCTTAGAGTGGCACACAGTTTGTCCTCAACCTCCCACCCCCCACCATTTTATCCTCACTACAAACCTGTAAAGCTTAGGCTTAGTGGCAAACTGAACCTGAGTCTCCGTCGTCTAAGTCCAACACGACCCACTTCACTAGCCTTCACCAATCAGATGCCCTGCAGAAGTTGTTCAACTACAACTCCAGCCACCATAGGGAGTTGTAGTCATTTCGAGAGTACCAGGTTGATAAAGGTGACTGTTAATAATGGGTGAATCTGTCAGTGTTGACTTATCTCAGTTTTCCAGTTTTCCAATCTTAAATTCTGTTCTTCACATTAGATTGTTATTTTTTTTAAGTCCTCACAAAATTCACCAGCAGTTTAATGCAAATTTCTCCTCACATACACATCTTTGTTTTCACTTCCCCTAGTATACACTTTCTGCACTTTCCCCTAATATAGTATAATGGATTTTGTACATTATTTTCACCACCACATGCATTTTTATGCATACTTTAGCATAGTATATGCATTTTGGTACACATTCCTTGGCTGGAGAGCTGCATGGCAAAATTCAGAGTAGTGTGAATTTCAAAGGCTAGCTATGTTTCTATTCACATATTGCTTAGGAAAGTGTGAATTAGGTAAGTTCATCTTTAAATGGGAATTGCATTTAATTTCTTGCCCATCTTGGGTGGCTGTACACTAGACTTGACACCAGTTATGCATCACATAACTAATTGAAAACTGCAGCATCTTGGCGCAGAGGACCCCCCCCCCCAAGCCCGGCTTGCAACTAGTCTTTGCAGCCAACTGTGTCTGATTCAGGTGTGTCTCATTACCTCCTCCCCATCCTCCAGTGAGGTGTAAGCAGCCATGAAGGCTGGCAACAGCCTGTGTTCTGAAGCCCTCAACAGGCAGAAGTCATGTTGCAATAGAGGCGGTGGTCATCTTTTGCATCAGCAGGTCTCTCAACTGAATGCTAAAAGCTTGCCAGCATTTCTCCTTGCAAAGTGGGACAGGTGTGGCTGAAGTGCCTGACCCAGGCATCTTGTCACCTTCCTTCTGCACACACACTGTGTCATGGAAGAATGACCTGAAGCTGGCACCACAAGCTGAAGTTGCCACCAGACGTCTTAAATGTTAGCAAGTTGGAGAGGGGCGGGGGAGCTATGTGCTTCCTCGCAAACAGTGCGGCAAATGGTCACTGTGTCCTGGACATTCTGTGGTGGTGCCTTAGTGCACTGTTGTTGACCCCAGAGCTCTAGAGCTTGCCCTCATTGACAGAGAAGGGGAGGAAGCTAAGTGAATGTTTTCACAGCCTCCTTTTTTTCTGGGCCAACCGGAGGTTATCAAGGAGGCCAGAGGCTGCCTTCGAGCTTCATAAACCTCTTAGGTTATTCGGAGTCATGATTCTCTTATTCAACTGTCTGTGCTTTTCCTTGGGACGACTAATCCCTCAGCGTGACTGGTGGAAGCCGCAGTATTGATTTCTGTGTCTCTCTAAACCTCAGTTGTGTTCGACGCTTGTTAGACATCTGAAGGAATATCCAGTGGGCTCTGGGGGCAATTTGAGAGCAGAGCTCAATAGGCGGCACTTGAGAGGAGAAGTTTCTGTAAGGTTACTGGGCGAGCCAATAGAAAGGATTAGAGTGGAGAGACAGACAGACAGAGAGAATGGGAAGAAAAGCCCCAGCCCTCAGTAGAACTCTTGAAGGGTTTAGGCTATCCTGGCACTGTTGTCTCATTCCCCTTCCATTAATAAAAGAGCACCTTCATTTATCTGGCTCAGGGGATTTGAAGGTCTGCTTAAGGACATGTCATTGCCATCACCCAGGACACGAAGGTTTTTCTCAGATACTCCTGGCATGTTCACAGAGTTCTAGGATGTCTGGGAGCTACAATGGTACTTACTGGGACATGCATGTGTGGAAGGGTGGGGGTGGTGCCAGTGGTGGCGCAAAGACTGACTATGGGCTGCTCCAGTTTTGCCTTCCATATCAGGAACCATGCATAGAGGCTTGTTAACCTCTGGCATCGTGAGTTGTGAGATCTCAAGGGGGCAGCTGGTTAGAGCATGGTGCTGATAATGCCAATGTCGTGGGTTTGATCCTGTATGGGCCACCTGTACAGTGGGTTGAACTACAATAGATGATTCGAACTCTACAGTTCTATGATTCCATGTGCCCTGGAACAAAAGAAGCAGTGGGCACCTCTAGGGAGATACACAGTTAAGAAAACTACTATTATTGGGTTGTTTTTGTTTATATTTTGATTATGTATTTTGTGGTTTTATATTGTGATTTAATATTGTGAATTACCCTGATACCAAAGGGTAAAGGGTGGTATACAAATGTAATAATAAAATAGTATTAGCAAAGGAAACAATTGCTTGCATTTGCATTCCCTTATTTTATTTTGCACTTAAAATTGACCTAACTCAATGCCCTGTTGATTTTTTTTTTAACCATGTCTATATTTGTATTATCCAGTTGTGTGAGTCACACTACTGCTTCTCGTCATTGTGAAAAATGACACACCCACCCACACCCATAGGCTTTGATATTACCTTAGAGTTAGAATCATATAATTGTCGAGTTGGTAAGGGATCCCAAGGGTCATCTAGTCCAACCCACTGCAGTGCAGGAATCCTGCTTACAGCTGCCCCTGGGTGGGTTTGAACCACCAAACTTCTGCTTAACAGCCAGATGCACTGACCCATTATGCCACTGGGAGAGGTTGATGGGTGGTTGCAGAGGGCAACTGTCTACCTTTTTGTCTTAAAAGTCCCACCTGAGTGGTGGTGGTGACTGAATCTAGTTGGATCTGGTCTTGGGATGTGCTGGAGACTTAAGCAGAAGCCACTTAGCTTTGGCTATTTTGGATTTTGGGATGTGATCTTCCTGATGTTGCTGACACCTATCTGTGTGCCACCCAAAGTCAGAGCTGGCTCCTATTACTCAGGTTATCTTGAGTCCCCAAGCATCTCATAATGTCACGCTGGTAATCACTTGCTCAGCCTATATAATATGCATAAATAAACAGATTTTTACAAGGCCAGCATGAGCCTGCTTTACAGTTGGGGCTGTGTGCTCAGGATGAGGATTTTTCTCTCTTTCTTCCCGAAGCATTACAATAAGAGTTTGTCCTGCACTTGATGCCTCTCATGATTGCTCAGAGTCTGGAAATCTTTATGGCTTTCTGGCCTTCAGGAGGATGTTGAGGATAGTAGCTGGGCTGGTTTGTACACATAAGTTCAAAGAGACTTTGCCATCCATTACATTTATCCTTGGGGTTTTCCTCTGCCTCCCTTTCTCTGCATTCTTCTTTTGCTACAGATAAAATCAAAGACAAGGAGATTATATGATCCACCAAATCCAGAATGTTTCTAGCAAAGATGGGACTTCCATCAATTGCAATTAGCAATCCCATTATGTGCTCTTCTAATTAATGAGTGTTATTAATCAGCAAATAGGAAAGAGTTGTGGTGGATCTTGCAGCCTGACACTTTCTCTGTGGCTTCTGTGCATCCAAAAGGTAACAACTCCTGGGCCTCTTCAATAATGTGCACTAATCATGGCTCATGTTATTTCCCTGCCCTGATTTCACCTCACTTTCTGCCATTAATAATAGATCCCTTCCTCTTCTAGCTTTACAAATGCCCGCAGGCAGGGTTTCATGCTGCCTGTCAGATCAGTATCATGTTGAACTGGGCACTAGGTTGCAGCATTTTATTTATTTAAAATATTTTAAAGCCAATTTTTACAGCCGCACTTTACAAAATGAGATGCATATAAAGAAGGAGACACGGGTGGAGATATAGTGGTCACGATAGAGAAGGGTACAAATTATTCTGAACTTGCTGTTCTGAAATACACACCTACTTTGGGTCTTAGGTAAATGCAGCAGTGAAGAGAATTTCAGGCCTGCCTAAAGGCTTGTAGTGAAGGAGCAAGATGTTTATCAGTTAGAAGTTCTAAATTTGGGGGACAGCCAGTGAGAAGCCCTTCCTCTTGTATATGTCAACTTAATGGCAAGCTCTCAAGAAAGACCACTGAAACAGATATTAGTTTGGTTGTCATCCATCTGTCTCGAGAAACAACGGAGAGTGCCTCTGAAGGCGAAGCCAAATCGCTATGGCTGCAGGGACCAGTAACTCATAACTGCTGCCTCCAATGTTGTTGTTTTTCTGCGTTAGCAGCATCAGGGGTGGATTTTGGGCAGCACAACTAGTTTCCCCACACAGAGTGCTGAGCCAAGAGAACACTTTCCTGCCTCCTTCCCAAAGCCTAGTTATTGCTCGCCCAGCTTTGGGAAGGAGGCAGGAGGGCTCTAGGACCCTGCCAGCGCACTCACAAAAGCTTACTCAGCTTTTGGGAAAGTAGTGTGAGGGCTGTGGGGGGTGTCAAATTTTTACCTCACACAGGGCACCATATTACCAAGGCCTGCCCCTTGCAGCACTGAAGTGACCTCTCCAGGAAGCAAGACTGGGCAGTGTATATGGAGGTCCTGGGCTGCCCAGATGAAAAGACCCCCCTCTTGGCCTTGCAGATGTCGTCCAAATAAAATCAGAGCAATACATTTGGCACCAGCTTGGCTGCAGGAGTTGCCGGAAGGAGGATACAAGATTTGTGTAGGGTTTATTCCTTAAGCCCAGAGCTTTCTAAACTTTTCATGTTGGTGTCACACTTTTTAGACATGCATCATTTCATGACACAGAATTCAGTTTTGCTAGCAAACCAGAAGTTAATCTAATACCTTTCCAGCCCTGGGAGGAGCATGGGGAGCATTCACGTGGCACACCTACACACTGCAGCCGACACGCTAACATGTCACAACACACAGTTTGGAAAGCTCTGCCTTAGCCTTTTCTTCTCCCAAAGATGTCCCACAAGGCAGTGGGTACAGTTTTTCCCCTCTACAGCATGTACAGTTGCTGCCTTCTTGATTGTTGGACCCACTATTGGTCTAGTATGCTCAACCCACCAGAGCTGATCTTCACATGCAGGGGAAATTCCTAACTCATCAAGGGTTTGAGACATCCTGGCTATCCTCACCTGGTTTGGCAGGCCAGTCACAAGTCAAACCTGAGTACTGGTTAGGGACCAAAGCTATATAAACTACCACAGAAGGAGTACAATGTGTCCCTCACCAGAGGTACTACCCCTCCGCTAACAAACACCCCAGATATTAGTTTATGGGCAGGATTATATGGATGATGGTACTACTTTAGATACCTGGATTCCTGGTCAGCACTTTAAATTGAGCACAGAGACTTACTGGTAACCAATGCAATTTTCATGAATAGGAGCAAACTCCTGGGGGCTGAGAGGTCTTTGCTCCGCCCCCCCCCCCCAAATTGAGGGGGCAAGACCCCCAAAGTTGATGAACATTGCCATTCAAATTGTGTGCATGCACTGCATCATGTGATCGATTAAACGGGGCAGGGCTTACCTCCCCCCATCTTTTATTCAAGTTGCCCCCCCCCATTTTCATGTAACTATATCCATAACCAGTTTCACATCACTATCCAGACTGGCTGACTTCTCAACCCATGGAACCACTGTCTTTTCCATATTAAGTTTCAGTGTACTTCCATATTTATCTCAGCAGTGCATTCAGACACCTCTTCAAGAGTTCCACAGCCTCCCCTGGGATTCTTAGGTGGAAAAGAAAGGTAGAGATGTGTGCCATCTGCCTATTGGTGACACTGAAGCCCAATCTGATGGATGAGTTCTCCTAGGAGCTTCATATAGATGTTGAAGAATAGGAGGAATAAGATGGACCCTGTGGCACTCCACAAACCAGAGGCAACGGGGCGGGATACTGAACTATGTTTTGGTACTGAACTTAAAGAAGGGACTAGAGACATAATAATACTATGCCTCCTAAGCCCAGGCTTGACAGTTCAGACAGAAAGATACCATGGTCATCAGTGTTGTCAAATGCCACTGAGAGATGCAGTAAGTAAAATCAAGGTGGCTGCATTCCCACTATCCAGTTCCCTGTTCAAGACATCTATCAAGATGACCAAAGCTAGTCTGGAATTTAGCTTGGAATTCAGACAGGAATGGAACATAACACTCCCACCTGCTTAGTATAACTGAATTAAGATGCAAAAGGGAGGACCCTTAAGCAGAATTTATGTTGGAAAAGAGCCTTTCAGGTGGGGGCTCCTTCTTAGACACTTGTACATAAAAACAAGGCAAGAGGAACAAGTCATCTCCAGGCTCTGGAACAGGCCTTATGCAGGAGTACCACAAAGACTGCTTCTCGTTTCCTTTGTCCTCTCAAGATGTAGCATGGCAGGATACATTGGAAAATACACTGCTGGTCGATCAGGCACTCTATCTCAGCCAGGATCAAGAGGCAGCACTAGCTCCTCACATAAAAATATTAGTGGAATTTGCTGCTGCCACAACATATATTCTCTTCTACTTGTGACCCCAGAAACCAGGATTCAGACATCCAACAAATGAGAAGCCAATGGGTTTCTAGTGTGGGGAGGGCTGGATCACAATCTACACTCTACTGAGGCCAAACAAGCCGTGTCACCAAAGAGCCAAGCCTGGGTAGAAGCATCCCCCAGATGAAAGGTGGGTGCCTGGGTATGTCCTCCCCCTCTCCCCCATTAGCAGCTGGGGCTGTAGCAAGTGAGTGTAATAGGCTAACACTCTACAGCACGAATCAAAATCACACATTTGATTTGTTCACTTTGATGGCAGCGCATTCAGTCATACTCAGTTATCTTGCCAAGACTCTGATCTCCTTTAGCCAAAGGGCCCTTTAAATATCCCATTTCAAATGGGAAGGAAAAAGCGGTCTAAGGCAGCACCTCTCTTCTTTCGGCCTTATTAAGGCTCTGCTCTCTGAATTTCTATCACTCCCCTCCCCCCAGTCTTTCTGAAGGAGTTGGGTTGATTCCATACTTTTGGGACTTGGTGACATTAATGTATCTGTTTTATGTAACATGGAGTCATTATTATCTTCAGAATCCTAGATCATAAAAAAGGTATAACAAGAGGCGAGGAGGGCTCTCCCCCCTTGAAGA
The DNA here is from genome assembly GCF_964188315.1 of Podarcis muralis. Lineage (NCBI taxonomy): Eukaryota > Metazoa > Chordata > Lepidosauria > Squamata > Lacertidae > Podarcis > Podarcis muralis. The sequence continues at coordinate 44,349,883 of NC_135661.1, read as the reverse complement.
TAATAGCAGTCCTGCTGAGGAAGAGAAGGGCAAAGGTCAAAGAGCTGCTTTCTGATTGGCTGTTCCTACTCTGCATTGACATTTCTGCAGTTTCATCAGAAATTCTAAACAATCCATGTGAAAACTGAGTGTTCTTTTCAGAATCTCTCTCTCTACACACACACATGCACCCCCAATAAGCCCTTAAAGTGTAATCTTGGTTCTTGGGACCTTTCTTTGTGCCTACACACTTACCCCCACCCCATGGAGAGCCCATGACTGAGCCAAATTATGGGAGCCTTCAGATGCAGATGCGGGGAGGGGCTCCTCTCCTAAGTAGCAAAGCTTAGCTCACTTTTAGAGCACCCAAAGGAGAGATTTGGCTCAGAAATTGGAAAACAGCCCTAAAAAAAATTTCTTACCTGAAAAATATAGCAAATGAAATGTAGCAATTTATCATTTTCTAGTCCTTTAGCTCTATTTATATTCCCAGCAGCTGGGAACACCCAAATCAATTGACTTGCTAGGCATTTAAATCCCCTTTTATCTCTCAGTTTTTCTGTCAGTAGGAGGGACAGAGCTTCAGTCTTTCCTATCTAAGTAAAACAAATGAGAAGGAAGATAGAAGGGGAACTGCAATACTCATCTATCTTTATTGGACTTCTGCCCGTCTTGCATTAAATTTATAAGAAGTTCTAAGCACTGAAGTAAATGAGATAATAATTTAAAACCATATTATAAATAAAATAATGTTTTAGGAATAAACAAATCTTTCCCTGACTAAAATAAAAATATATAATCAGACAGATTTTATACAGTGCTTTCCTCTTTTTGTTATAAATTTTTTATTGATTTTCCAACATAAAATAAACACAATACACTTCACAATACATCAACAAACAAAAAACATATAAACACGTATAATTTCATAACCTCCTTTTCTTAAGCTTGTTTCGCCGACTTCCCCATGCCTCCCTTTTCTGCATCCCTTTTTTAAAAATTTTCTCAACAACCCCTCACTTCATTAACATATTTGTTCGCTTTCTTTAATCTTACCTCTCTTACCCAATCATTTACAGCTGTAATTCTATTTTTTTCAATACCCTTGACATTTTAACACTCATTAATTTTATAACAATTCTTAAGATAATCTTTGTACTTCTTCCAATCTTCTTCCACCGTTTCTTTTCCTTGGTCACGGATTCTGCCGGTCATCTCAGCCAGTCCCATGTAGTCTACATAGTGCTTTCCTCTTAAGTGCTCAAAGTGTCGCAATAATCCTTACAACAGGCTTGTAAGGGAGGCCTAATATGTTTATTCCTATAGTAAGGAAGCTTTGGAGAAACCCAGTTATTGTTTATTACATTTTTTAACCGACTTCAGTGCATTTAGGGTGGTAGTTGGCTCCCACCACATAATATTACCCTCACAACAACCTGGTGAAGTAGGTTAGGCTAAGATGTGGTAAGTGACTCAGGATCAACTCAGCAAGCTTCCTGGCTGAGTGACAGATTTGAAGCTTACCAGCAGTCTGAGTTGTTTCACTTTATAAGAGAATGTCTGGATCTTGTGAGAAATCCTTAGGAAATAACAGTGTGAATTGGGATGGTTAGGTGGGGTGGGAGGAAGACTCAGGGCCCAAATTGCACAGTAAAGTTGCAATCCAGTGCACACTTGGGAGCAAGTCTCATTGTTCTCATTACTCATTCCAAGTACTGTAAATACAGATTGGCTCAGACTGCAGGCCTAGTAGACAAAGTAAACTTTAAAAATCTCTCCGAGATATACCCAGATTAAAGCTACTGTAAGGTTACACGTTCCTCACTAAATTAATTCCTAGCTAAAAGGGCAATTTCATATCTCTTTTCCCTCAAATTTTGAAAGATGGGGCCTGGTATTAGTAGGCATTCATTTATTTCTCCACTGTCCATTGGGCTCTCTCTTATTTAGGTACTGCAAATTACCACACTTTTTTAAATTAAAAAAATCCCTAAATATTTCAGAAAACTACACACACACACACACACACACACACACACACACACACTGCCTTTGGCCAGACACAACTCTACACACCAACTGCAGAAACAGTGGAGGAAGGATAGAAGAGACTGTTTGGCTCAAAGCAAGGAGAAGTGGTAGGAATAAGGCAGAAACCATTTCTCTCTTTCCTTGTTATTAAATATACAGATTTGTTGCTCTTTACCTTTATCAAAGGAATAAAATAACTGCAGCCATGTTATCTGTGTCAGGCTGTTGTAAAAGGCTGCTGGGATTTGAGGAATTCAAGCAAGGGAGGGGTAAATCAAACTAACAAGGCCTAGGTAAATGGGCCACCTCTTATCCGAAACAGACATACCAGCGAGCCAATGGGAAGGAGGGTTGAAGGAGAAGAGCCAATAGAGGCTCCCTCCCCCTTCAAGGTCCAAGAGCTGCTCTCTGATGAGGGAGAAGCTCTCTGTCCTCCTGAGGCAATTCTCTTGGTGAGGCAGGCTGGGGAGCCAGCCAGCTTGGCTCCAGCCTGGCTCCAACTTCTGGGCTGTGGGCTTAACACAGAATAGTGGCACCTGCCATAGTACACATTAACCCTTCCTCCTCCTCGAGTCCCTCCCTCAGGCTGCTTAAGCAGATGGGAAATATGGCCGCTCTCTCACATCACCCCACACCAACTTGGTAATTATTCCGTTCAGTTCTGAGGAAACAGGACTTGTGGGGTTTGTTATTCCTGATTAATGACTCTGGGTGCCTTGCTCCATGAAGGGACTCGGCCCCCTGAAGGACACCCTGCCGGGCCTCAAGGGGCCAAAGCAAGGATAGGCAGCTGTTTGGCTCTTCTGGAACCTTCCATCAGCAACAATAGCAGCAGGATGGCCACTCTCAGCTTCCAGCTAGGCCCCACAATGTGCCAGGCCTCCAGGAGGCTGGGTGAGCAAGTGGGTGCTGAAGCCTACAAGTGGTAAGTAGTGGAGGAGGAAGGGGTGCCTTTTTAGCACCAGGAAGCATTTGGTTTCACACTTACAGGAATTGAGGACCCCATCAAATTGGCACCCCATTGATACTCCTTTCAGCACTGCTCCCCCTTTCCTGCCCTGGTATTAAGGCACTGTACAGATTTTAAGAAAACAACCTAGACCATATTCTCAGGTTTATAATATAATAGAGAATTAAAAGGGGATAGGGAGGGAACAGGAAAACAGTCCAAATGCCCTTTCCCGTGTTCCCTTAAAGCCAGATGAGAGAAGTGTAGATGGTCTAGTTATCAAGGAAACTGAGGAACCAATCACTGAATTTGGGTTTGGGCTTCTTGTTTGCTTGTCATATATATATATATATATATATATATATATATATATATATATATATGTATATGTATATATATATATATATAATCTGCCATTGGTAACGCTTGCAGCAAATTTAGCTGGGTAAATTATGTAGCTGAGGTAGGTGACTTTTGCACTCCAATTCTCTACTTAAACAAAAAAGGAAGTGAAAATTTAAAATGTTCAGAATAATATTCATTGGAAATTCCTGCATTTTGAGCAAAAGCACTAGTTTTGGTCTCAGAGCATGTTGATGGTTTCTAGGAAGTTATACTGAAACTTCTCTATCGAAACAGTATTTGGCCATTCAGATAGGAGCAGTTGTTATATTAGCTTCCAACAGTATGCAGATATTTGCAGTCAAAACACCCTATGAGCAAACAAGTGCTGGCCCTTCTTAAATAAGTACAGTTGGGGGGCTGTGGCACTAAGCTGCAGCAGTTCTTGGCCTCAGGTCTGTAAAACCTTGAAACACTTTGGCTTTCCAGCAAGTGGCTGGCAATGACTTTGGGAATGCCATGAACATAGTAGGGAGATGAGCCTCTCAGATACCTACCTTGGATTTAGCTAGTTGATGTATCCTATGCACACTTCCACTTGTCCTGCCACACTTCCACTTCCACTTGTACCGATTCAGCGGTAAAGAGCAGGCTTTCCTGGGGAAAGCAGTGGACCAACCAAAACTGATTGGACCCATGCCTAGAAGGCGCAGGTCAAGTAGAAAACCCTTCGGACCCATGCTTTCTAGGCCTGGGGCAAGTGGAAGTGTGGTTGAGCCCTGAGCCATGATAGGCTTCAGTCCAAAGACTGTTCTCAGATTGGATTGAATGCCATGACTAAGGGCATTTGTGCCATGGCTGTTTCCATACTGTCTGGGATTGCCAGGCTTGCTCCTTGAAGTGCTATTTTAAAAAGGGGGGTACTACCATTGCAAAGTGTCTGCAGCAGAATCTTAACAAGATTGTTTCACTTTTAAGAGGAGGGGGGAAATACATTTTTGTACTTTTATTGATTTTCAATATTGTACAAAGGCAAGCCGTGTAAAGCAATAACACAGAAGAAGATACAGCCATTGAAAAACAATTACAGATCAAATGCCCAGTTCCTTTAATCAGACTGCAGAACCAACTGCTTTTGCTGGGTCAGGGAATATAAATGATACAGCCAAATGGAAGAAAAGCCAGGAGTTTAAAATCACCATGTTATCCCAAGGGGCTGTGGTGCATTCTTCATCACCACTACCCTCCCCCTATCGGATTTGCAGTTGGCTTGAATCTGCTGCATTCTTATTTCATACTTAGTTCAGACATCACAGAATGAGCAAGGGGTGGAGGCGAAGCAGTTAGCCAGATTCCCAGGTTTTGTGGAGTGTGTGTTGGGGGAGCAGTTTTAGCCAAGATGAACTTGCTACTTTTCAAACTTTTTGTATCTTTCGCAAAAGGGGGTGTCACTGTTTTGAAAGGATTTCAAGGTTGAGCAGGAAACAAGTTAAGTGTTGTACAGATGCCACTTATTAAAACAAACAAACAAATAAACAAACAGTTGTATGATTATACATCTACTAATACATTATGAATTATCATCATCATAAAAAAATTAGCAGTAAACTGCTATTAATTAAATAAATGAACAAACACATTTATCCTAGCTTTTTATAACACTTGGGTGATGTCCTTAGCAATCTAATTTGCTCTTCCACAACGTTTCCTGGAGTTATTGCAAGGTTGGGTTTCTTTAGTGCAGAGCAAATTCAGAAAGACCCTATCACTTGTGGCACTCACTTTGCCAGTGCTATGATGGTCTTTTTGCACACTTTTAAGAATCTTCATTCTGAAATATTTGGCATTATTCGAGTTATGACCACAGGCTCTGTATTTCATAATGTGCATCCAAAAAGCTACAGTATTTTAAAAAGTAGATTAGCTGACCTAGTGAGTTATGGCAGACAAATGTGTCTCTCAGTGCTGGATTGCTCCAATTACAGAACAACGTGGAGGAGGTCCTTCCTTACCATACCTAGGCCTAATGGGAGATGTGAGTAGTTGGAGGACTCTCCCTCCCTCCAGTGGCCACTCTTCTGCACTGAGAATTCATGAGTGGAACAGTCTTTGTACTGCTTGGCGGGGTGTATGTGTGTGTCTGGCCTCAAGGGTCATTCAAAGAGCATGGGCTGTTTCATTTGCATTGCCCTCCTTTTGTATATTTATAATGTGTTCTATTTTGTCAGAAGTATTTAGTCTGGATTTTTGCTCTTAACTATACTGTACGAACAAATTCAAAGGGGCAAATATAGGGACAGAGTTGATTCTTGCGTTGCACTTTCCTGAGACTTTAATGCAGCTGCCAGTTTCACATTACATTTGGGCTGCAGGGCTGTAATATGAACATTTTGGCAGACCCCTGAGTTGACTGTTGAGCATATTGTGTGTGTTGTTGTTGTTGTTATTGGTGTTGTTGTTGTTGTTGTGGGGAAATTTGCTATCACTCACAGGCACTACATTTGTCCTCAGGCAATCTGAGATGGTGCTGGCATTTTTCAGTGATGCCACGGTGATTTCTAGCAAAAAGGAGACCACCAGCTTTGCCATTAGAAACAAAAGCCTAATGAAAGGCAAAGCAGGCGTACCACAGAGCCTTTGGCGATTAGCTGTAATTCTTGGCAGGGAATGACATGCTCTTCCTCTTGAATTAGCACAGGGCATGGAATTGGGCATGGTGCTAATTGTGATTAGACACAAACAGGCTCCTCAGTATGTGGGCATGCAGCAAGACAAAGGCAGATGCCGTGGCTTTTCAGTGTGGCCTCCTAGACAGTCTCACATGCAGGACAGCTGGAAGGATGAAGAGGGGTTGGCTGCTTGTCAGTTTGCAAAGAGTTATCCTAGGAGTTGAGTGCCAGTGGGGTTCTTCTGTGGCCATGCTGTCCCCTCCCTTTCTTGCCATTCATAGGATGTTGCTGGTACCCACACACTCTGTGGTCTGCATCTATCTATTCATCATGTCTTCTCTGCTGAGGGTTTTGCTTCCCTCTGCTGCAGTCTTGGTTCTCATTGTGTAGGTTGCATTTAGTTCTAGTTAGATTACTGTTGTGCTGTGTTTTAAAATCTGGTTGTAAGCTGCCTTGTGAAGATTCTGTTTCGCAAGGTGGAGTACAAATGTTTAGAATATTTTAAGATGGCTAAATATTTCCATGACTCTCATCTTGGGCCTGCACACAGGTGAGTTATCCTGAAGCAACTGGATTGGGTTTAAGGATGTGGTCAGGGTTTGCAGTTTAAGTTGTCCCATCCTCTGAGAACAGCAAAAAATAAAATCAAAAACAACAACTGTATTGTATGAATTGTGCATTCAGTGTAAAGGTAGTTCTGGATTCTTGTGCCTGGGGGTGGAATTATCATTATGGAGAGATGTGAGCTGAAATTGCAAAATGGATTCACAAAAAATAGATTACTTCAAGCCTTATAATGTGAAGAAAGGGAAATGGACATGGATAGCGAGGCTATTGCCAGTTTTTCAAGATTTTCTTCCACATGCCTTACTGCAGCATGCAAAGCTAAAACAAGGAAATGTTTGACTCTTAAAAGTTGTGCATATTTTATTGGACTAGCCCACCATAGAGTACATCAGTTGTATGTTGCAGATGCCTTTTGCTGGCACAGAGCCCCGGTGCTTCTCTGCAGCTTCTATTGCTTATGTTTTTGTTGAAGACTTGTTCAATCCTCCTTGGTGCTTTTTGGAAAGTCCCAGCTTCTCTTAGCTTCCAATTGTAAATAAACACATTTTCTAGCCTCTCTGGGGCCATGGTAACATTCAATATAACATAAAGAAATAATTTAATTTCTTAAAACCACCATGTGATTTTATAGGCCAGGCTCATAACTCTAGTATGCTTGTGGTATAAGGATCAGAAGCATACAAGGATGTCTTTGTAGCTGCTGTACTGCATACAAATATATGGAGCAGGTTGAAGGAGGCTCTGTTTCTAGCATCAGGTAGACACATTCCAGCTCTCCTTACAGCCTATCACAGGGTGAACCTGCATGTTTGGTTTAAGTGATAGCCAACATGGACTCAAATCATAGGCTTATAATTTCCCAGGTTCACTTGGGAAACTGATGGGATGGGATACAGTAATTTGTAATTAAACATTGGTCAGGTGATGATACGATGTCAGTTTTGCACAGAGTACCAAAGGCTATGTCACAACCAGAACCCTATTAATATGTTACCAGGGGCGTCTTACTCATAGAGGCTAGTGGTGTAGGGCACCAGGGCGCCAAGTTCTGGAAGGCGCCAGGGAAGAGGCAGAGGCTGGACGTGGTGCCTCCCAGCATCAGCTCGCTGCCCTCGCCCACCTCTGCCATGCCGCGCCGAAGCAGCGCCGCGCCCGGAGCCTCCGTCTGCCATGGCCACTGCGGCATGAAGCTGCCAACTGAGCTGGGAGGCACTGTGTCCAGCCTCCGCCTCTTCTCAGCCAGAGGAGCCACCCTCCAGCCGCTGCCCACCACCTCCAGCCCTGCCGGCAGCGCCGTCCTCCCTAAAAAAAGGTGGACAACTCTGGGAAACTGGGGCAGGGGGCGGGAAGGAGCTTTGCACCATGGTGCCAGATATGCTCAAGACGGCCCTGTATCTTACAATAAACATTAATAGAAAGAGGGGCAAGAATGTGGCTGCTGCCCTTGCTTCACTCCTACATGCATTTGGCACCGTGTAGTTATGTCTGTTCAGTCATGAACCTTGAAAAAGTCAGTGTTCCTGATCACACATGCAGTTTGTATGTGCACCATCTCTTTCAGATATTAGGGGCATGTTTAAGAGGTGGAATTAAGGAAGACAGTGGGTGCAATCCTGTTTCTCCTCTTAAGTGTTCATCATAACATGGGAAGATAGCTTCCGACTCACCAGGGACAGCTGGGTCTGAAAGCCTCGTAACTGCTGTGGGGTGGAGCCTGGAGGAGAGATTTTTGCTCATTCTGCAACCTACATTTTTTTGTTTTATAAGGCTGCAGATGGGCCTCTTGTGGGATCATCTTGTGTCTGAATGGAGAGATCAAGGGAGCAAAGGAGTGAATGGAAAATCCACTCCCTGTGGGTGCAGATTGACTTAACAGGGAGACATGTTGCAGCCTTGAAGAAGCAGATTGGAATATTGGCAGCAGAAGCTTCCATAGCAGTTGCTCTTTGCCAGCATTTTTGCAACATCAAGATTCCAGAGCTCCTCTTCTTGGCTGCCTTTCCCATTTCATGGGGAAGAAGGACAAGTGGCTGGATGAGGGAGAAAGAGATAGAAGAGGCAGAGGTGGGTATCCTAGTAGCAAAGAGAGCAGAAAATGTGTGACTTTGCTGAAGGAAGAGTGAAAAGTGACTTGGCATATAAAGAGAGGGAACTTGTTCCATCCATATACAGTAGAGCATCATGATGAGGAAGTTTAACAGACTGAAAGCAGAGGAGCTTTTGAGTGGAAAGGATAAGGGACAGAAAGGTGTGGGTTCATAACTGGAAGGACTGAGACTGATCCAGAAACTAGTCTTTAGCAGGGGTCTGAGGTGCATTGAGATTTATTCTCTCCTTCCTCAAGGTGGCAATTTTCCCTTCTTCCATGCAGGTCAATGAAAAGGATGCCATTCCACTGACTTTTAGGGAAATGGGAAAGGACCTGATTTCCCCGGTCAAGCAGGCTCCCCATTAGTGAAGCTACTGTCCCTTCCTGCTTCAGCTTTGACTTTCAGTCATGTCTTCATGCTACTTCCTGCCTCTTTCCTATACCACTTTTTTGTTGTCTTGCCTTGATAACTGCATCAAAAATCCAGGGTTAGCTGCACACATAGGAGCCAACTCCGAGGAGCCAATGTCCCTTTGCCCCCCTCCCCCATAAAATATTTGAAGGGGCCAGGTTCCCCCTCAAAGGTGATGGGCATTTCCATTCAAATAGTGTGGGTGCACCTCATCAGGCGATTGATTATGTGGGGCAGGGCTTACCCCCCCTCCACATATTTTATTCAAGTTGGCACCCCTAGCTGCACACACCCCTTATTTGGAAAACTATAAGGGATTGATAGCTTTAAGCTGATGAAGCAGGTGATAGGTAGCCAGCACAGAGAAAAGTAACAGGATCATAATGAGATACAAGGAGGGAGGAATGCAAATAATACTTATAAAACATTTAAAATTTTCTAACCACTGTAAAAATATTAAATAATTAGAAGGTGAAAGCAGTTACTGGATCAGCTGCTCTGTCACTGGTTGATAAATAGGATCTTGCTGATCTACCCCTTGCCATGATGTTCTTCTTGAGAGGCAACTCCCTAACCGTCCTTGGTTTCCTGGCTGGTGGCAGACATTAGAGTGCACCTCTCTTCAGCTTTATAGCCCCAAGGCATAAGAACATAGGAGGAACCCTGCTAGACTGGGCCAAAGTGCTATCAAGTCGAACATCCTTCTTCACACTGGCCAACCAGATACCTGTGGGAAGCCTGCAAGCAGAACCTGAGGTTATCAGCGGTCTCCCCATCTGTGATTCCTAGCAACTGATATTCAGAAGTATACTGTAGTAACTGACAACTGGAAGTAATAATCCACTGCCAATTGCTATGCCAGTACACAGTCTTTGGGTCTTCTTAAACCCCTGAATCACTGTTAACATCTTTAACATTTTGATGTTAAAATATTGTCCTTGGCCCATTGTGGACTTCGTATGTCATACCCTGACCTGTTTATAGTGCATGCACACTTCTGTCTCTTGTGATAATCTAGCTGTTATTTGCATTTGGAGGATCTGCTTAATTTTTTGGGGGGGAAATTGAATTTCCATATAGCCAGATATATTATACCTGTTGTATACATGGATAACTTTGCTGCAGTGCACATAATATGAAAGGAAGGGAGATTTAAAAAGAAACTACTGGAAAGGATTACAAATTAAGTAGTTATGTGTTCAAAATCAGAAAAAAGAAAAGCAGTTTTTGTAAAATTGATGAAGAATCTTGTGACACCTTGAAAACTATCAAGTTTGGTTTCAGGCTTAGGTATCTCTTCCTACTCCATCTAGAGAAATATGAATATCATGATCTTAGATTAGGTGTTATTATTTAATATGCTTAGTTTTTCTATGCCCTGCCTTTAGTTGGATATATTATTAAATTGCAATTCTTGAAAACTAATAAAAATAAACTTTAAAAACCTAACAAATTATATTATTATACTATAATAAAATATGTCTGATTTTGAGGTGCCACAATACTTTTTGTTGATTTTCCTGAAGCTACAGGCTACATCTACCCATCTGGAAGCTATTTTTGTTAATATTAATTCCTCTCAGCAGTGCTTTTTTCTGGGGGTACGCATACCCCTAAACATTTTGTGAATCAAAGTTTGGCCTCATTGAGGGGCAGTATTTCAATATGAGTAGGAAAATGAGAGTACCCCTAAACATTTTTTTAGGAAGAAAAAAAGCACTGCCTCTTAGGCAGATGCTGGAAAAACCAAATAAAGAAAAACAGAAAGACTGAAGAAAACCACCCAAGTGAAGGTCAAGGAGTATTCAGGGTGGAAGATGACCGACACTAGCACCAAGGGATATCAGGGTAATGCTAATTCATGGCAAATGCCAATTATTCAGAATAATGTCACTGATCTCCTTTTTATTTGTACAGGTGATGAAAGGGAAGAACTTCCACCATCTTCAATAAGGGGTAAGAAGAGTTCCTCTCCTCAACTGAGCAGTGCCATGCTGTTGCCACAGCTTTGTCTCAATGGCTTGTTGAGGTAAGATTTATGTACACTAACTGTAATCCTGTGCATATATACTTGAAAGTAAGTCTCACTGAGATCATTTGGCCTTACAAGTAAGTGTGCAAAAGACTGCTGCCTAAGCATTCTAAAAATTCTATTTTGGATTGCTACCTTCATAAATGTATTGACTTGCACAGGAGGAACATCTATGTGGTTTTCAAGCACAGGTTTCTTTGGCCTCTGGAATGTTCATGGTGCTAAGCAAAGGCAAAATGTGTAGCCTTCTTAGAAGACAGAGTAATTTCTGAAACAAACATCTGGTAGCTGTTGAATCCTGGACTCCTAGATACAGTTTCAGTTTCAGAAGCATTCAAGGCTGTGAAACAGAAGGGCTTAAAGCCATCTATGTTGGGTGTGCAGGGTGAATGGAGCAAAAATGGGATTGCTTCAAAGCTGAATAGCAGATCACAAAAATCCCATTTAGATTAGATTAGTTCAGAAATTGTGGGAAATGGTACATAGAAGATGCTAGTTTGAAACAAAGGAAATCAAACTATTGTTGATGAAGGGAACAAACCTCTTTTTTAAATGATTATAGGACAAATTACAGTTGACAGTTTTTGAAAATAATGTTTGTTTTTAGAATGTGGTGAGTGACCAAACTGGGGAGGCAGCAGTACTGCATAGCCTGAGTGAGATGAAAAACACGTAGCACTTGATGTGATTACATAAATAAGTGACACTGCACTCCAGAATTTCTCCAAGGTTTCATCTAGTCCCTTGTGTGGTGAGAGCCAGTGTGGTGTAGTGGTTAGGAGCGGTAGACTCGTAATCCGGGGAACCGAGTTTGTGTCTCCGCTCCTCCACATGCAGCTGCTGGGTGACCTTGGGCTAGTCACACTTCTCTGAAGTCTCTCAGCCCCACTCACCTCACAGAGTGTTTGTTGTGGGGGAGGAAGGGAAAGGAGAATGTTAGCCGCTTTGAGACTCCTTCGGGTAGTGATAAAGCGGGATATCAAATCCAAAACTCTTCTTCTTCTTCTTGTATGGAACAGGGTGGGGGGACCAGGTAGAAACACTTGGATGGGAATGGGAGGAGATGAACAGTTATTCAACATAATCCTATTTGATTTTCCTGACAGAAATGTGTGGTAGTGTGCTAGAATAGCTCCTCCAACTCATACTAGTTCCCCCAGACAAATTACAAACACATCGTGATCTAACAGGATCAACAGGATGCAATTGCCCTTTCAGATTTCAAAATGAAGATCATTAACTGTGATTACTAATGGCAGAAGAATGTTGAAAACCAGATGGGCAAACATTTAAAACTCCCCTAACCAATGCAAATAATTGTCTCATCCAGTCATAAATATTCAGATTTTCATGAAACCAAATTCAACTGCGTGATACTTCAAGGTAATGAAAGACAGAAGAAAAAGCAAATAAAAAGATGTGGCTTTTGGTGTGATAAATGCACATCCAACAACACTCAGTGAATCCATACCAGTGTCCATACTGCAGTTGAGATAAATGAGATGCAGTCTCAGCTTTGGTGCATATTTAATGTCATTCTTTTCACAACTATGCTATAAAGAGATCATTTTAGAGGGATCATTTATAAATTTTGTGTTGACCAATTGTGGAAAGTAGATTTATCTAACAGTGCATACTCTCTGTTTCTGTCAAGTCATATATTCCTATACCAGCTGACGTCTGGCCATCGATGATGGACTATGCAGGTCACCTTAAGCAGCAATTGGTGGAAATACAGGATACCAATTTAACAAATAAATAAGTAAATATGTTTGATCTTATTCTGTGAAAAAATGGCATTACAATTCAGCTGAAGTCAAGCACTTCTAAGTTTAATTGACTTTAATGAGAGATATAAGTTCTCACATTGAAATGAACAGAAAAGTGCTTAACTTTTGCACATTTATAATTAGTGTGTTGGCTGTGTCCGTTCCTGGGGACAGTGATATCTGTTTTAGTTACACACCATATATATCACTATAGTGCATAGCTGTCAATGTTTCCCTATTTTTAAGGGAAATTCCCTTATTCCAAATAGGATTCCTCGCAAGAAAAGGGAAAAGTTGACAGCTATGCTATAGTGTGCTGTATGTGGGGCTGCCTTTGGAAAGGGTTCAGAAACTTTAGTGGGTCCAAGATGCTATGACTTCATTGCTGATTAGAGCCAGTTACAAGGAGAACAAAAACTCCTTGTTACAACAGCTCCACTGGCCAATTCTGACACAATTAGAAGTGCTGGTTATGACCTACAAACCCCTATACAGCTTGGGTCCATGTTATCTGAAGGACTGTTTCTCCCTATATGAGCTTACCTAAGCTTTGGGATTTTCTGAGGTTTTTCTTGGTCCCGCCACCTTCATGGGCACATTTGGTGAGGATACAAGAGAGGACCTTTTTCTACTAACTGGCTGTTGTGGCAGGGTGTTGTATGGTTTTGTTTATTTGTTTTTTGCTGTTACATTTTAAAATGTTTTTAAGTGTTTGGATTCACTGCTGTTTTAATAGACTAACTTTGTAAAAAAAATAATTATATTGATTAGTGTGGTTTTCGTTGTATTTGTTTAAATTCATGTTGTGAACCACCTTGGGTCCTGTACTAGGGGGAAGGTGGGACATAAAACAAATGAACAAACTTTGGCTTGACTTCCAACACAGCAAAGGTCTCTTTTGGATATTGTTGCCATGCTTTGTCTGCTCCACCTGTTCTTAGAGCTTGTTTGTTTTTATTATAGCTATTGGAAGTACAGTGGTACCTTGGGTTACGAACTTAATTTGTTCTGGAGGTCCGATCTTAACCTGAAACTGTTCTTAACATGAGGTGCGCTTTTGCTAATGGTGGCCTCCTGCTGCCGCCGCGCCACCGCTGTGCGATTTCCGTTCTCATACTGGGGCAAAGTTCGTAACCCGAGGTAACTACTTCCAGGTTAGCAGAGTTTGTAACCCAAAGCGTTTGTAACCTGAGGTACCACTGTACAACCTTCTCTTCCAGTCTTTTTTAAAAATCAGGAAAGCAAAAATCTCAATGCAGAAGAGGCTAACAAAGGAACAAAGTACCGGTAGCTGTGAGTCTGCCTCTGACACATTAGAGCAGGGAAGATTACCACTTGCTGATTGCCTGGGTTTATCATAACTTGGTTAGTATGCTACTGAAGCACTCTCGGTTTAATATGTCAATCAGGTCTGTGCAGGCACTCCACAGCATGGAGCTTACAACCAGACTAGTTATGCTGATAATGACTACGGAAATGCCCAAGCATTTTACCTGCCTGCTTTTTGCTTATCCTGTGCTCTCTTTCTTTTCATACACAATGCCACATATACAGCTTTTGGAAGATGGTTCAAGAATGAAATGTTCAAAGGTCTATTGTATTAGTTGATGCTGCTGCCACCTTAACCCTCACCCATGCCCCCAAAGATTCCTGCTTGCATAGACAACACTGTTTCTTCTTCTGAGCCACCACAGAGTTTGATGGGATAAAATACAGCCATGATGAAGAGAGACTAAGACCTTGAAGAAGAGACTTACTTTGTCCTGCTCTGAAATGGCCATGTTGAACAGAGACTGGAAGGAAGATAGCCAGTTCACATTCCATCAGAAAGCTTATTTTTTCTGTGTGTATGCAGAACAACAGTATTGCAGTTCCCTGCTTGGGGAGGCATTTGGAGTATTCCCCCCCCCCCTTTTGATTCCAGGAAGAATTTATACATTTCAGTCCAGCTGGTACAGAATGTATGTCTAGGCTTCCTAGATCCTTTATCAAAAGTGAAGTTAACTAATCCAGCCTTCCTGTATTGAAAAGTCATGGTGTCTTCAGGAGATGGAAAAATGTCTACTTCTGTTGTTGAATGGTTAATTTTTAAGACTCTTATCTTTTGTGCTCTCTTGCTCTCTGAATTTGCTTGAGGCTCCAAAAAGGGTTTTCGGCAACCTCCAGTTAATCATTACTTAGCCATCTTCTCCCAGCTCCAGTTCTTGACACCATGCTCCTTTCTAGAAATCTCCCTGGTTCCAGGGGCTTTGCCATCCATAGGAAATACCAAGAAACCCCATCCAAGAGCTGTCAGAAACAGCTGGTGCCGTCTCAGGCACTCCAGCCTTGCTCATCTTTGATTTTGGCTGTGATCCAGACTGTTTTCCTGTGATCGTTTCTCTGTCTTTTTTCATAATCCCTTTTAAAACATAACCAGCAATTAGCTGCTCCCCACCCCCCTCGGCTGTTCTCCACATGTCTATGTACACCAAATGCCACAACGATCTGATTTTCTCCCAAGTCTAAAAAATACAGTTTTGCATTAGCTGGCAAGCAAATTATGAAAGGCTTTGTATTTACTCACTTTGTAAATGATGTTGATCCATTTAAATGTTCAGAAGCGGTGAGATGCTAAAGACATCCAGGATGACTGTGTATTCCTAGGAAGGCAGTAGAAAGCAATCTACTGTTACTTCATTGATTCGGCTTTCCTCTTTTGCTGTCAGTGAGCCAAGGAATTCCCCCAATGTTGTTACGTAGCAGATACCAGAAACATGAGTCACTTCTTATTCCCTGATCAAAAGGTCCACTGCATCTGTGCATAGAATGGCGATGGCTCGACTGCAAGTCTCCCAAGGTGCCCTGGAAGGAACACACTTGCCAGTTGAGACTTTGTCATCTTTCTTTCTGCTGCCCCCTCCTCTCCATGCTTTTACTTGCCTTTGCATTTTCCTTCCTTTCTTCCTCCCCTTCTGTCAGTGCATTGCTGTCAGCAGCAAGCCCAGCAAGAGCTGGGTCCCTCTTGCCTTCTGGGTTGTTGTTTTTTTTTGTATGTATGTATGTATGTATGTATGTATGTATGTATGTTCTTTCTTTCCTTCTTTCTTTTTTACTGCAGCAGCCTTTGGCTGCTTACTCTGCCAGGCTGGATCACCAAAGACACATGATTCACTCACAATGAATAATCAATACCAATATTGATCTGTGGAAAATGTTTGTAAATTCCTGGAAAGAAAATCAGGAACAGGGGACAGGGAGGTTTGTGGGGGACGACAGTCAGTTTGCAGCAGCGGCTTCCTGTAATAGGAGAACCATTCTGGGGTCCCAAGCCACATCTGCTTCTCCCCCACCCATTCTTCAGCTGAAATGTGCCTGAACATGCTAACCAGGAAGCTGGCAAAAGTGTGCAAAATGGATAGCAGAGGTAACATGTCTGTCCCACACTGCCTAGAGCATTTCCATGGCCCAGAATCTGGGGGCAGAAGGTCAGTGTAAACAGCTATCTGCTACTACCTTACCTGCACAGTATGGTTTGTATCCAGCTAAGTTCTATTTAGAGTTGACTCATTGAAATTAATGAGCCTAGGTTAGTAATGTCCATTAATTTCAATAGTTCTGCTTGAGCATGACTAAACTTGGATACAACCCTTCTTCCTTCCCTTCTAGGAAATGGTCCAGCTCTGTGTAATATGCTCTTGGGCAGCCACACATCCTTCTACAGGTTCATGGAAAAACAAGTGAGTTCCTTCTGCTTTTCAAACCCGTCTGTCTGGTTACCTAGGGACAATTCTTATATGCCACAGGGAGCGCACTTGTTTTGGGCTTGCCGATCAGAAGGTTGGCGGTTCAAATCCCCACAGCAGGGTGAGCTCCTGTTGCTCTGTCCCAGCTCCTGCCAACCTAGCAATTTGAAAGCACACCAGTACAAGTAGATAAAGAGGTACCGTTGTGGCCGGAAGGTAAATGGCATTTCATTGCACTTTGGTTTCTGTCACCATGTTCCGTTGCACCAGTAGCAGTTAAGTCATGCTTGCCACAGGACCCTGAAAGCTGTCTGTGGACAAATGCCGGATCCCTCAGCCTGAAAGTGAGATGAGCGCTGCAACCCCATAGTCGCCTTTGACTGGACTTAACTGTTCAGGAGAACTCAATAATTATAGGCATCCTCATCAATGAAAACCTGGTTTTCCCAGAGGCAGTGGTGGGACACAGAACTTGAGTGTGTGTATCCCACCAAGCTGAGTTGTGGCTGTGCTAATTTTCCAATACTCTTGCATCTGTGAAATCTACTGTTTGTACATAGCCTACCCCTAAAGCATCAGCTGTCACCAGTAGGAGAAAGGCTGGTTTTTTGTTTTTTTAAAAAAAGCAAACTTCTCTCTGGCTTCTGCTAAGCTCACATAATCCAACTAGCAGAGACATTGATATCACAGGGGGATGAGATGCCCCTGCTCATCACAACTGCTCAAACCCAGTTATTAATTCTGCTGCCACCACATCTGCCCTGTGACGTGTTAATTCCAGCTCTTGGCCTCCCAAGCAGGGTTGCCAAAGAAGGTGCTTATGAATATTTTATTTATTTATTAAATTTCTATTCCACTGTTCCTCCCAGAGGAACCCAGGGTTACAAACAACAAAAAATGAAACAATAACAACATATTAAAAACAATTACACTGCAGTTGCCAAATGGGAAAGATTTCTGTTTAAAGGGTTTGTTGAAAGAGGAAGGTATTCTCAGTAGGTGCTGAAAAGACTGCCTGTCTAATATTCAAGGGAAGGGAATTTCAAAGGGGAGGTGCCATAACACTACATTATGTGGAACAGACCTCCCGATAAGATGGTATCTACAAAAGGCCCTCACTGGCAGAGCACATGATCAGCTGGGTATATAAGGGGTGAGACGATCTGTCAGTTATCCTGGTCTCAAGCTGCTTAGGGCTTTATACACCAAAACCAGCACTAAATAAATAAATAAATAAATAAATCCCTGCCCATCTGACTGGGTTTTCCCAGCCACTCTGGGCAACTCCCAGCGGAATAATAAAAACGATAAAACATAAAACATTAAAAACTTCTCTAAACGCCTTGAACTTAGCTAATGGGCAGTTGTTGGCACCCGTCTGTCTCAAGAGACAATGGAGTGCACCTTCGGGGGTGAAGTCAAACCAAAGTGACCTCCCTGGGGCACAAGTATGGAGGTCCTGGGCTGCCTTGATGACAACACCCCCCTTCTCGGCCTCACTGATGTGGTCCAATGGAAAGCAGAGCAATATGTTCGGCACCAGCTTCACTACAGGAGTTGTCAGAAGGAGGTGTACAAGGCACCCTCCAGCCATCTTAGTGGCTTCACTCTTAGTGTTTACTCCTTAGCCTTTTCTTCTCCCAAACATCCCCCCCAGGGCAGTGAAGGTTTAGGATCAGGGTTTTCCTTCTCCTAAATGGGTTACCTTCCCAGGTTGACAAGCCCCATTTGCCCCTCACTTCCCTCTCCATCATGTGCAGAAACTGCTTCCTTGACCATTGGACCCACTATTGGTCTCAGTCCACCAGTCTGTATTCTCATGTAGCTGAAGTCCCTAACTCATCAAGGGTTTGAGACCCATCAGTTACCCTCACCTGGTTTAGCCAGCCAGTCGAAACTGTTCCTGGAGTGTGGCCACTGTTGCATGTTGACAGCTTCAGTAGCCACAGGTAAGAGTGCAGGGGTGGAGACCAAAGGTGGACAGACCTCCCCGGAAGGAGCATGATGTGTCCCTCACCAGATGCACTATCCCTCCCCTAACACCCCATGCACCCCTAATGGGCAGTAATACCACAATTAAAGATGAGGGAAAATATGATAGGTTTTCCTTGCATGAAAGTCTGAACAAGGAACAATTATGACTGCAGAGAAGGACTGACCCTCACCTAGAAGACCAACTGTGCCGGATCTGCATGGGGACCCTTCACCGCTCCTTCCTTTAGGGTCAAAGGGTCAGTAATCATGCCCCCTGCCTCTGCTAGCATGTAGCGGTTCTTGTACTTGATGCAGAGATTGAGATGACTCCCACCCAAGTTTCCAGTGTTATGTGATGTGCAGATCAGCTCATAGGAATAAAACCAGAGAAGCAATCATGGCTATCTTTGGTTTGACACTTTTTGCAATGCAGACTAGTTCATTTTGGCAAACGCCTTTTCTTGTAATTGGGCTTCTGTCGATATGAATTTTTATTGACACATATCACTGTATCTCCTTCACCAGAATCTCTGATTGCCATAAACAGTAAACACTGTAAGGAGTGTTTACTTGTCAGAAAAAGAAACAATCAGAAAGTTCTGCCTCTTAAGTTCTACTTTATTGTTGAGTCCTTCACCTTTGCACCACATTTCTCAGTCAGCTAAGCAGGATTCCCTTTCTTGACTGGTAGTTTTATTCTTTCATGGAACAAGCTTGTATGGTGTAATGGCAAACAGAGGGTAGCAGAGGGAATATTGTCAAAAATCTCCCTCTCTTCTTTTCTCTCCCTTTGCTTTATTATCCTCTCTCTTTTTGTCATTTAACTCCAATTATGGGATGCTAAGTGCTTTTGGAAATTTCATTGTTAATATCTTCTTACAGTGCTATTAACGTAAATCAACTTTAATAGTGTCCCAGGAAGTGTAAAAGCAATCAAAAATTCAGTACTCACGAATCATTCTGTAATTTCAGCATAAAATGTTAATAGAAATAATATCGAATACCATAAAATATCAGCAAATTCAACTTTAAATATAGGTGATAAATGACATTTCTGTCCTGAGAAGTTCTGTGGACTTTGCACCAGGAATTCTTTTCCTGGCAAACCCATGCTATAGTGATCCAGGAACCCTCTTACCCCTCCCTCCCCTTTGGCGCAACCAACATCATTTTTTGAAGAAATTCTGTTTGTGGGAATATTTCCATTTTCAGAATCTAAAGCAGCATTTAGTCACATGCAGCAGCAAAGCAGTTTTAGTGGCCAGAATGCAGGGTCGGTGTTAATTGATTTTCAAGCAGCAGACACCTGCTAGTACCTGGCTGCCCTCAGGCTGCCCAGAAAAGCTCTAACTTCATTGATGTTGGCTGAGACTTGGAATTTCCCAGAAAAAAGGCTTTAGTTGAACTGGAATTAAAGCTGCAAATATCTATCATCTATTAATTAAGTTTATAAAACCCTCATGAGAGTCCTGTGGAAGCAACATTTTTGTGCTGCTCATAGTGCTGAAGAAATCATTTGAATTGCTGGAATATTCTGTCTGCAGAAGTGCAGCCCAAAGGCTTTAGGAAAGTGAATGTGCAGTTCACTCTTAACATTACAGGATCCCATCCTGTGCTTCAACTTTTCCCTTCTAGGAACATGTGCTCCTGCCCAAGAACTTGGCAAAGGAGGTGTCACCCACCTGATCATGTTAGATGCAGAAAATGGCTGGGCTGACTCAAATAGCTTTGAAGTTTGGGAGCACAACTGCCAACATGAAGAAACTGTACTTTATTTATAGCTCAGTTTTGCCAGACCAATATCAGCTCAGGTATCAGAGCATTTCACTATGTGTGTTGTCTCATTTCTGGGCTTATATTAAATTTAAATAATGATTTCTTATAATTCTCATCACTGCTAATATGCTCAAAGTTCTTTGGAAATTAATTTCTAGGCTCAAATGTTTTTCTGTAATGAAACAAGTTGCAGCTTGAGGTGCCATTTACACCAGGAAAATGCCATAGGTGTTGGAGGAAAGTGCTTTAGGTACTCCCCATGGCTTGTTCTTAAAGAAATTTAAAGAGATGTCTCACAGATCTCTGATTTCTTGTCCAGTTGGACCCCCATGCTTATAGTTGGATGTTGAGTGTTTCCTAATAGTGTGTAATGAGGGGCAGCACCAGCCAGCCTGGGGCACAACCTGGTAGTGATTTGGCTTCTACCACCTCTGCTGCCATTGGAGCAGCATGGTGTGGTGGGATAGCTTGCCGTCAGCCACTCCCCTAATCCCCTCCTATCTGCAGTAGAAGTCTTTCCTTTGGGAAGTGAGTGAATACTTGGTTTCATACTGTGATGGTCAACTGTCATATTAGATTCCCCAGTATGAGATGCTTGATGACTTCTTCAGCCATTGCCCTCTACTAGGGTGGTGGACCTGTTTGAGTAGCCTGTTCTCAGAGCTAGAGGCAATGAAGCAGACTGGGAGTTTGCAAAAACACAAGTGGCAGACATCTAGATGTGGATCCAACTAAACTCAGAAAAAGCTCATTATTGAGTTCACTCTCAGTAGTGATAATGGCAGCAAATAATAGTACTTTGCCACCATAGTGTCTTTTGGATCCAGGGACATGGGTGGCACTGTGGTCTAAACCACTGAGCCTCTTGGACTTGCTGATTGGAAGGTTAGCAGTTTGAATCTGTGTGATGGGGTGAGCTCCCATTGCTCTGTCTCGGCTCCTGCCAACCTAGCAGTTAGAAAGCATACCAGTGCAAGTAGGTAAATAGGTACTGCTGCAGCGGGAAGGGAAATGGCGTTTCTGTGTGCTCTGGCACTTGTCACGGTCCTCCGTGTGCCAGTAGTGGTTCAGTCATGCTGGCCGCATGACTCAGAAAGCTGTCTGTGGACAAACGCCAGCTCCCTCAGCCTGAAAAGCAAGATGAGCACCACACGCCATAGTTGCATTTGACTGGACTTAACCATCCAGGGGTCCTTTACCTTTTTACAAGTGGGAACCTGAGGGGAGCATTAATCAGTTTGCCATTTAAGTGGTTGGGAGCTGCTTATCCTGGTGGCAGTGGTGCCCATGGTGATGGCTATTTTTTGCTTTTAAATGTTGTGCCCACAAGAGGAGCAGCAGAGGCAAGCTTCTTCTTCCCTTTCTCCCACTCAGAGCCAAACCAGGGTTTCAAATGGCTAATATGTAGAGAGTGGGAAAACATGATAGTGACTGAACCAAGAGCTCTAGCTGCAGCCACTTTCATTAAAAACCTGTGGTGGCAGGCAGTGTCACTTAGGAGGGAAAAAAGAGTCATCACTGCAGAGACTGCTGTTGCTACTAGTAAAATAAGCAGCTCCCTCCCACAAACAGGTTTGACACTCCACCTCCTGAAATTATCATTCTCTTTTTTTGGAAATGGCCCCCCATTTAGTGCTAAATTTTGGTATTGTTTCAGGCTTCATTTTGGCACAGAAACTATCTTGTTGCTTGGACAGATAGCCTGTAACGGGAGAAGGACGGGGGAATGTGACCCTACTTATTCTTCAGGCCAATGATCACCAACATTTTGGGGTCTAGGGGCACATTTGGAGTTTTGAGAAGGCACCACTCAGAAAATAGCACCATTAAGAAAATGGCTCCTGCCAGAAGTGTTACACAAAATGGCTGCCAACTCCAAAACAGGAGAAAAAGAAAAGAGATGATAACATTAAATGGTTTAAACACATAAAAAACTATGTATTTATTTTTTGTTATCTGAATATTTTTGGTGGGAAACCTTCTTTTACAGGCACTGGTTGTAACTTTGTTTCTTGCTGGGGTATTGTTGTAGAGCTAGAAATTAAAAGATAGCTGAATTGAGGAATAATTTTGAATTACTATAGCCAGCCATATTTCATATATAGTCACAAATAAAAATACATACTTAATGCTGGTTGGCAAGTCTGAGTTTTTAAGGAATGAAAAAGAATAAAAATATATGGAAAATACACACAAAATACATTTAAAACCTCACCATAGTAGTAGTTGAACAATACTGGCCCAGGTTAGTGGGAAGCCTGAGGCTGAATGTCATCTACTACCTCCTCAATTTTAGGGGTGTATGAGGAGATAATGTGACTGGCAAACAGCAAATCAAAACAAATAGAGCAGCAAATGGGTGAATGCAAGGAGTAGAAAAGACAGAAGTACTAAAGTGGAGGGGAAAGCAGTAGTTCTTTAGGACCCCAGGGATTCCTGTTACCTGTTGTCCAAACAACTTATTTATGAATCACACCTCTGACTTCATCCATAGACTAAAATCACTGAAGCAGTCAGCCAAGTTCAATTCACAGGAACTGCTTAGAAGAGTACCTGCACATTGTGCTTCATAACTTTTTCTCTCTCTAGGAGGGCTAGAGACTTATTTGCTAAAAAATGAAAGCCCAGAGTACAGGGTCCCTGCCTGGGAGCACCAATGAAGATATTTACAAGTGCCATGGCACCCATGGCTGCTTGGTCACCCCTGCTCCAGGCTCTCTCTGTGGATTCAGCTAAGTATCCAGGGTTTCTGGTTTGGGAGCTGGGGCATGGTGCTTCAGTGGTTCTACTCTTATCTGGAGGGCTCACTCTGTTTCATAGTGCTGAGTGAGTTCTGCTTAACTCCATAACTCTATTCCATGGGAACCCAGAGGGTTTTAACATCTACAGGAATTTTTTGAGTGAGATTATCTGCAGTTTTGACACGCAAGGCATCTCCACAGTTTTGCTGCCGAGTCTGAGATGTTTTCCACTTATCCTGTGCTTTCTAGGCATAGGTAAAAGCGGTTTTTCATTTGTCCTGCTGCTTTCCCTGGAAAAACCCACAGTATACCACTGAATCAGAACAAATGTCAATCCACAGAAAAACCTATTGACATTTGTTCTGATTCATCAGTAAACAGCAGGTTTTCCTGGGAGAAAGCAGCAAAACAAGTGGAGGTGTGGATGAGCCCTCAGTCATAACTAGAGATGACCTTCAGCTCTAGCTCTCCTTTATATCAGATTCAGATGAAGCAATAGAAATGCTGACTCATTGCCTCAAGCCAGCAATGGACCAGGAAACTTAGTCTTTATGAGATGGAAGTACTGGTGGTGGGTACTGTCCACGGAAGTGGTATTATATCCAACCTGTCCTGAATTAGGCTCCAGATCGCTCCCGCTAAAGGATTAGATTTGCAGTTAGGAATTGCTCCAGCTCTGTTGCTAGAGATCCAAGTGTCACAAGAGGGCCTTTTACTAGCCAAGGCTGATACATGAGCTGTGATCCTGGAGAGAAAGAGCTTGGCTACAGATACCCATGTTCTGGTAACTTCCAGTTAAGACTACTGCAGTGAGTATGGGGTGCCTTTGAAGACTGTCTGGAAACTGCGGTTAGTTCAAAACACAGCTACTGTCAGCTACTAACTGGGACCAAGTGTTAGAAACACATTGTGCCAGATAGCTTTGCTAGCTTCTTGTCGTACTAGCTTCAGAACCGTATATGGCCTCGGACATGGACGTAAATGTTACGTCTTCCTCTTTATCAGCTTTACATACACTAAAACTTGCCTCATCTGAAGTGTGGAAGGTGGCTATGGGCAAGAGGGCCTTTTGGGTTGTGGCACCATGCTTGTGAAATTCTCTCCTCAGGCAGACTAACTTGACATCTGCACTAGGCAAAGGCATTCTTATTTTCACAGGTTTTTAACCTTTGATATATTTTTATTTCTGGTCCGGTTATTTTTAGTACCACCTTTTGCTGTTGTCACTTGTTACTTTATTACTGTTTTATTGTGATTTACAAGCTATTTTAATTTGCCCTACAAATATATGATTGAAGGGCAGAATGGAAACGTTTTAAATACATAAGTAAATAAATATATTCAGCTGCTTGCAAGAATTTGATGTGTGTGTGTATGTGACTACTTGGATTTGTAGTTTTATATTATGAGTTTAAAATTTAACTTGCAAAAGCCTTTGGGATGGTCACCTCTCCTCCTGACAAGGACGCTATAGTTGCATGTTAGTCAGACATTCTAGAGGTGAAGTGTGTATTCCTCTACCGTGCATCACTATGCTTCATTTGTTGAATTTCTGCCTGCCATGCCTCTGTTAATAAACATAAGTCTCTTTCTCTACACTCTGAAGGAACCTATTTCTGTGGAGTATAAATGAAGATGATAAATAAATGAAAATGGTATTGAATAACCTTTCATTAAAATTAATTAATGGAAAGCACATTATAACCAACAGAACTTTAAGACTTCTTCGAATGTCTCTACAAACACCAAGCAAGCAAGGAAGGGCAAAAGCCTGTATTTGGAGTGGTGATAAGGTGCTTTTGTGCCCTTCTCTCAGATAAAACTCTTATGAAGGCATTACACACAGGCAGGCTGTCCAATGCAAATTGCAGTCTTAGATCAAACCTCACCAGCAGTGTATTAATTCAGTGTTTATGCGTATTTTGAAGTGTTGCTTAAACTGAATCAGACACTTTTTTTCTTGTCAGAGCCACCCATATTTCCTCAGCTGTGTTCAGCTATGTTGCATGTGTGTAAAGAGAGAACCTGTCTTTTCTCGGGAACTTTCTAGAAATGTGGAAAATCTTGACAATTGTTCTCTGTTAGTAGTTTTGACCTGTAAACTGTATAAAATGGCATTTCATTTCTACCTTTTAGACAAGGTAAAGCAGCTAGAAATCCAGGTGAAATCTTTGCTGCATCAGGAAAAGTTACCAGAAAAAGAAAAGATGCCATTAACATCCATCTGAGCAGCTCTTGTAAACTGTTTAAAACTAGCCATTTGGAAAGTACTTGATGGAAAGGTGTGCTCACTGCCAGGGAAGCTACTGAAAAGGGCTTTTCAGTCTTCCATCCAGTACTTAGGTTTCCTGTCTTCCTTAAGGAAGACAAGGTGGCATCTTCTGTGCCTGGCTGAAACTGCTGTATTTTCAGGCTGAAAAAGAAGCAATATTTAATCCTGTCAAAGTTTGATAATATTATGTGTATTGACTGAAATCCTACAGGGTGGACATAGTGGGCCCTTTTCATTCCCATAGCACATTGTAACCTAGCAGCTACCTTTGGAAAGTAACCAATATCAAGAGGCACTTGATATTTGCAAGGATCATGGGGGTCCTCTCTCTTCTCAAGTTCCAAAATTTACAATAGTCTTAATTTAAAAGTTAAGCCAGGGATCAGTTGCTTAATCTGGAACTGGGAACCTGGGAGCAGGGGAAAGAAAGAAAGAGAGACTCCTCTTCCCCAGTCTCATATGCCAGTGTGAGCTGACTCCAGCTTTCCCAGCCAATTGTCAAGCGAACTGTTGTCTTGCTTTTAATTAAGGGTATCTGAATCAAAATTGGATAAAAAGGACTGGGAGCGGGCTTCATTCCTGCAGGTGTTGCTGAAATACACAAGGCAGAAGCAGCTGGTAATGAGTTGGTGAAAATGAAAAAGGGACATAAGTAGCTTCTTTAGCAAATCCCCTGGAAATGACACAGAGCCTCTTAGATCGATAGGACTCATCTAGCCAAGGGCTGCTGGACCCACTTACACCTCGGGGGAGAGAGGTGGATGGCTACAGTATTACCTATGAAACCGAAGCAAAGTCTCATTTCATTATTTTCTTCCTTCCCCAGCATCAGTGCACATGAGGGCTTGAGGGAGATAGTGCATAATATAGGGGCATTTGATGTAGTCCCAGCATGAGGAGGCCAGGTGCCCTGACAAACTGTTCCTGGAGCACCACAAAGTAAGATGTGGCATTTGAACACAAGTGTGATAGTTCTGTTCTTGGATGGCTTATCTAATTAGATTCACCCAATCTAAAGAAGGGTGTGTGTGGAATCTGGCAGAGCACCTTCTGGCCATAGGTGCACAGTGGTTGCCCTAATACCCTGATAGACACATCCATTGTAGCTGGCAAGTCAGGTCCTGCTCAGCACAGAGCTGGAACAAGCACAATTCCCTGACTGAACAAAAAGGCTAGTGGCAACTGCTTGTGAAGGCTTGGATTTATGAAGCAGCACAATATGCAGTGAGAGTGGATATTTGCATCTGCTGGGGATGTAGAGAGGGAGCCAAAAAGAAAGCATCAAGGAAACCTGGTAGTGTTGGAAGTGGAGATTAGCTTGGGGAAGGCTTCCTCATAGCTCCTTCCTTCATTTTGCACAGTGGTGTGCAGGGGAGTTAAAAATGTTTTAGTGTGTGATTATCTTTAGGTTATGGTTGTATTTATATTGCTTGGGACCTCACTGTTTAAGGTGATTAATTACTTAATAATAATGCAAAACTGAAACTTTTAAAGCAAAGCAGAAGAGAGAGCATCTGAAAGCTAGTTGGAAATGGAGATTTGAGACAACTTGTCAAGCCAATGTTCATATATATTTATTTAATTATTGTTATTTGTATACCTCACCAAATCAATAAATGTCTGGTTGGACACCGCAGTAGCACCAAGCACTCTGGAACATTGTTCAAATGCAAATGGATTTCAAAAAAGTAATTGATGTGGATAAAATAAAGATAAGATTCATTTTAGGGGATATTTGAAGCTTTCTCTATATCAGTTACTGGATTTTGAGACATCTTGATTTGGAAATATGTGGAAATAAGCTGAGCCACTCAGCTGAGTAGCATTTTAATAATTCAGATTTTCTCATTGAGGATTAGGGAGGGCAGTATACTACATATAATGAGGCATACCATCTAAACAAGTCTGTAGTCTCTGACAAATAATTTACCTTTGAGGGGGGAAACACATTTCAAAAATTTTGCTGTTTTTCCCCCATTGTTACTGAATTTTAAATGGTATTATTTCTTGTTGTGAGACCTTGTTTTAGGGCAGCCTGTTCATACTGTAAATAAATAAATTTGTTAGAATTACTTGTTATATATTATTGCCATTTAGTGAGCTATTGTAGGAGGGAATTTGAAAGCATTCCACCTACCCTTTGGAGGGCACTGAAATTTCAGAGGGTCTGCTTCATGTAATCTGGAGCCAAGGAATAGCTGGCTTTGCTCTGAGAGCACACCCTGCTGGTCAGTGTGAGCGCATCTAATCATAAGCCACAAATGGACACCAAAAATTAATGTGCAATAATATAAAATTGTACAAAAGATGAGGTAGGAGGCAGAATATGTTACCAGTAGAGCCATTCATGTTCCCATATGAAGTACTATCACCTATTTTTACTCCTAGGTCACAGAAGAATGACTGAGAGAAGGCTTGACATCTTGTAGGCCTGATGTGGACTATATAATCCATGACTGATAAATAGCATGGCTGCTGCAGTCCTGAAGCATTAGGCTTAACAGGAATTTGACCTGAAGACTTGAAGAAATGGTGTGGTACCAAAGAGAAAGAAGATGCCTAGACGGGGGGGGGGGGAGGGTATCCATACTTTCTAGTGACCAGCAGCTAAACTGAGAAATAAATACAGGCTGTTTAGTTGTCTGAAGGCATCATTATATTACCTATGGCCAATATCAGTCACTATCTGTTACTAATGTTGTTTTACAATCCCCCACACGCCTCTTATAGACCAAAAATACTGGTGCCCCAAAACTATTACTTCACTGTTATGGTATTCTCTCTTGGTTATCCTTTATTTCCCAGAGTCTGGTGGCTTTTAGAGTGGACTCTGAACACAGCCAGTAAGCTGAGCTGAAGCCCTGTTCAGTATGTGACTAGTTACTAGGGTTAGCTGAAAGAATGTGCATTTATTTACTGAAGGTACTTTATAAATCAATACCTTGTTTTTGAACTCAGGTCAATAGGAATAACTCAGAAAAACAACAAACAACTACAGCAGCCCTAAAACAGCACTTTCAGCATATTGATTTTTAGAATAGTATCTTTTCCTGGTATTATTCACACAAACTTGAATATCACAAGTCATAATGAATGTATAAATAAATATATATGTGAAATGAAATGAACAAACAGTCAAAGCATTGTACCTTGGTGGCTCAGCAAAAATTAAAATGTCAAGAAATGTTAGTGTTGCCCTCTCAAAATTGTGCAGCACTGAAAACGTACGGTAGTTTGGATTCAAGTATGTCAAAATGCTACCAGTAATTGAGTATGAATATAATTAACTTCCTTTTAATGTGAGAATGATAACATTTACTTTCTTCATGCAATGACTACTAGAACCTTATTGTTAGGCTTAGAATGTGTGTGTACCATGACAATTTTATTGCTAGCATGTTATTTTAAGGCATATGCAGTTATTTGGGAGTAAGCCCCATTGCACCAAGTGACCCAGTGTGCATTTCATGGTAAACCATGATTGATTTCTGGTTTCTTTGTTTCCTCCCTGCTAGCACATGAAAGAAACACACCACGACCTCTAACTTAGCATTATGTTCAAACACCATAGTTGTTGTTGTTGTTTGCTGTTTGCTGTTTTTGTTTTTGTTTTTGCTTCTAACAAATCATAATCAGTATGCCAAAATTAAACCTTGCTTGCAGATAATAACTTGCTGGAAGATAAACCCACAACCCTTGGTTTGGATGTGAGAGTGGTCTGTTTCTTCCACATTCTAGAAGGGAGGAGACAAACAGATAAGAAAGGCTTGTTCATGGTAAACCAACAAGGCAAATGATGAAACTTTCTTCTATGTAAATATGCATAGGATTGGGCTGCACATGTGTCAGTGTGTCACTTTCATAGAATCATAGAAGTGTAGCGTTGGAAGGGACCATGAAAGTAAACCAGTCCAACAATGCAGCAATGCGGGAATCTTTTACCTAACAGACTCAAACCCACGACCCTGAGATTAAGAATCTCAGGCTTTACCAACTGAGCTATCCCAGACATCTTTGAGCCTCTGTTTGTATACTTGGTGGTGAGGAGTGTACAACGCATGTTCAAATGGAGCTCTGACCCATAAGGTCATTTTCATGGTCAAATGTGGCATATTTTGCAATTAATTTTGGATGCTTGGAATTTTTAAAACTATGCTTAAAGGGAAAGAAAGAATTGTCATTGAGCAAAAATACAAGACATCTGCAAGGCATATCTAGTTTAGGTGTGGTTGTTATTTGTAGAAGCCCATTTCAGCATTCTATGCCCACCCAGGTTGGTCCTGCATTTCTGGCTTCAGACTGGAAGCGGTGGGATAATACATTATCACACACCTTCCTCTCTTCCTGCAGGGGTGTTCCCCAGTCATAGCTATGGGTCTAGTGACTTGCTCCAGTTGCCATACTGCACCTTAAGGTGTCAGGCCATACTGCACCTTAAGGTGTCAGGCATGCATACGTGCTCACTCTCCCACAGCCTGCCCTTCTGAATTCTGCCAGACTCAGCTTATACTTTCTTCTTCTCAACTTTCTGGATCCACACATTTTGACAATCCTGGAGGGAATAAGGTAACCAGGCTAGCCTGTAGCAGCAAATAAAGCAAAGAAATCATTCTGTCACAATACATTTGTAAGTTTTTTAAGTGTGACAAAGCTTCATTCTTTGTACTTCTGAACTAGTCCTTCTATACTAGGAACAAGTTTTATTATTTTGTTTATTCAAGGTATACAACTTGTGAGAGCCAGTGTGATGTAATGGCTGGGGAAACCCAGCCAGGTGGGTGGGGTATAAATAATAAATTATTATTATTATTATGGTTAGCCTGCTGGACACAGACATGAGATACCAGGGTTCAAATCTCTTCTCAGCCATGAAACGCACTGGGTAACCTTGGGCCAGTCACTGTCTCTCACCCTAACCTACCTGACAGGGTGGTTGTGAAGAAAACATGGAAAGGGGAAACCATGTACGTTACCTTGAGGAAAGATAGGATATAATAGGGTTGACATATTTCAAAAAGTGAAAATCTGGACACAAAAGTCCAGATTTTCATGTACATTTAAGTAATTTCTGCCCAGACAATGTTTCCGGTGGCCGAATCCCAGTAATGATTGGAAAATTCCAGATGTGTGGCAACCCTAGGATATAAATGTAATAACAATGCACAAATAAATAGTTTTTATAGAGTCATAAGTACTTGAGAGGGTATTGCAGGACATCTTGGTTGATGCAGGAAATACCCAACAGATAGATGCCAGCCCAGCCTCTGCATAAAAGACATGCAGCTAGGAAGAGTCTACCCACGCCCTTGCTGCCACTCTTGCTAAGTGGATCAATTTTTGAACTGTTCTTACAATCAAGACCTTTATCCTTTATCATCTGTACTTCTGTAATTGAAGCCCTTTAGAACCTGTTCTGCCTATTTACTGTATTTTTCGCTCTATAAGACGCATCAGACCACAAGACACACCTAGTTTTTGGAGGAGGAAAACAAGAAAAAAAAAATCTGAATCTCGGAAGCCAGAACAGCAAGAGGGATCGCTGCGCAGTGAAAGCAGCAATCCCTCTTGCTGTTCTGGCTTCTGTGATGGCTGTGCAGCCTGCATTCACTCCATAAGACGCACACACATTTCCCCTTACTTTTTAGGAGGGAAAAAGTGAGCCTTATAGAGCAAAAAATACGGTATTTACTTCCTCAGTTGCTTTCCCGATCATTCTTGGCTACACGGGATAGTAACACCAAGGTGTAAACTTGCTTCATTTCTTGTCTTAATCCAGTGATAATTCAGTATGTGGCCTGCCTTGGGCTAGCAGCAACTCCTATTTGGCTACCAAGTTTGCCAATTTGTCATCCTTTCTTGAAACTCTAGTTGTCTACATTTACTGTCTTAGATGAACTCCGTGACCTCACCTTGAGGTGTTAAGAATTGCTAAGGGCCATCAGAACCTGTGTAAATTACAGCCACGCAGACAGCATGTTGAAAAATCAATAAGTAATGAAATAGTACTGCAGCAGAGTAGCCAAGAGAGCAATGGGTGGGAAAATCCTGAGGACTCTGTTTCATTTTGTCAAATAGAAAGGAAGATGTTCTGGTGTAATGTTACAAAATTATCCCCACTGGTCAGGGAAGAAATTGAAATACAGGAGAGGTGCGAAGCAGGTGTGATACTGCCTCTCTTGGGCTCATGAAACTCTTTGCTTTCCCTTAAGAATATAGCAGCCTCTACTTAATTCTGCACTGACTTGTCGTTTGCTTTTCTATAATGAGGTAATGAAATGGATTTCTGTCTCCATGTATTCTGGGATTGGGCATCTACTGCCTTCTTTCATCACTCCATGATTGTTGTGAATGATCACCAGCATTCAGATCCACCCAGCTAGCCATGCTGGGGAGGTAGACATATTAGGAAGAATTTGTAGAATGTAGATAATAGAAATGGACAGAACAAAATGAAAAGCAAGGCCTATTTTGAGGCTCAATTCAAAACCATCCACTCACTTTAACCCTTCCAAAGATCAACACAGTCAGTCAGTTCAAAGGACAGCTGCACTTCAGTCTTCAGATTATTCAAGCAAGTCTCAGAAGAAAATAAGAATAAATATGAAGGAATTAGATTCCTGGAAAAGTGGAGAGAAGTTGGACAAAGAGAGTATGTTCCACTTGCAGAAAAACATTTAAGGTTATATAAGACCACTGCTTTCAAATACAAAAGGGGGGGGGGGGTTCCAGGAAGAGAAAAACTGATCTCCTTTGCAGTGCTGATTTACATATCAGGAAGACCGTCTTAAAAGTAAGAAGAATTGGAGCAACCTTAAATGTCAGAGAACTAAATAGTCTCTGAATTATATATATTTTGAACATTGATCAATCCATTCTGTGGTCCCTCACACCTACAGTCTGATATGGTAAAGTCCATGAACAGTGTCACCATTTCTGTTCTATCTGTGAAGTGGGCCTCAGCCAGACTGTACCCTTGTTTGTGCTTCTGCCCAAGTGCTCCTAAAGTTTTTTGGGGTGGATGGGTGGCACTGCAGAATCCAAGCTTGTGACTCAATTCCTTACATGTATAGAAGGATTCATAAAGTGTTTCTAAGTATCTGAAGAGAAATACACTCTGACCTGTTCACCAGAAACAACAGAACTATTTCTTTGAACAAAAAACAGGAACTGGAGGAAAATCCAGCTGCAAAACTTCAGTGCCATTTTTCTCTTTAGAGCTCTACAATCTTGAAGAACTGCCGTCAAAGCTTTTCTGAATGAGCAAATGAGAGGATTTTTTTGTTTTGGTTGTTGCCCTCCTGGGACTCATTGGAGTAGCAGGATAAAAATTAATTAGAGGCTGTTTGGAGGGGGCTTTGGAAGATCGCCTCAGGCCACACTTCAGTCTGGTTGTTAGAAGCAATATCATCACCGCCTCCTCTCCCACTGAAGAGACCTGCCCGGGTGCGGCTGGGGGGAGCCACAGAATGTTCAACACAGACATCAGAGCCAAGAGCTTCCTCCCATAGAGATTACTTACTGCAAAATCAGTGGATCTACCTGCTGACAGCCCCAGAAATATGTCTTGTTTCATTTTCTGGTGTCTTAAAGAGGTTGCTTATGAAGCTCATAGAACACTGATTAAATATCCACTAAAGAAGATTCTTTCCCTTTACTCTTTTTCATGAATTATGCTAATCAGAAGGATGAATGGAAGGTTCTGGTAATGGAACAGTCTTTCAGTGGCTGGCTTTCTTTTTCTAGGGAATGGACTGACAGTGTGAGGATGAGGGTTACAAATATCTGTCAATCCAAATGATTGTTCATTTGGATAGGAAACTCAAATACTTCCTGGCACTGTTGTCTTCCTTACTGGAACTCTCATGCAAAGCCTGTGTGTAGGTGTAGAGCTAAACACAATGGGACTTGACTGTTGACAAGTGATCCTTGGAGGCATCTTTGCTGGTGTTTCTGGTCTTCATGTAGTTCTACCTTCTACCCATTTACTGAGTTTGCTGCTTGCTGTATAGGCAGAAACTCTTCTTGACAGACAGGCAGGCATCAGTATGTGGTAATAGGAAGCAGAATCAGGGGCAGGCAGCTGGTCAGACTGAAGTCCTGCAGGACCTGGGACAGTTCCTAGGGATAGCAGAAGCTGAACCAGCTATGGCGGAGGTTTTCAACCTTTTTTAGTCCACGGCTTCCTTGACCAACTGCGTTCTTTCTACGGCACCCCTGTGGGGCTCAGGAGCCCAGTTGTGTCACTCCTTGCCTGCAGAGCTGGCAGCCTCTCACTGTTTTTGGAACACCCTCCCTTGTGGAGTGTTCCCTCAGACTGCTCTCCTCTACCCTCTCCTTGGGAGTCCTCTGGGCAGCCACCACCACCTCCCCTGGTCTCTGAGCCACCCCTCACCCCCAAGAGAGTTGCCACCTCATGCTACCCCACAGGAACCTGGGAAGAGGATGTCCCCAGCCTGGGTGGCCCAACAGAAATTGGCCAAAGGTGAACGTGAGGCCAGCAATGGCAGCAGTGGGTGCTGCTGGACCTGCATGGTGGAAAGTCTCCCCTTCAGCACCGGGCACTTAGCTCCCAGGCAGGCCTTGCACACAGCAAGCACAAGAAAGGCCAGTACCCGCCTTTGGAGCTTATAGTCAAGGCTGCTGCAACAAACAGCTGTGCAAGCCTTTGGGAGGCAGAGATGCAAGAGGGCATCAGAGGAGGGAGGGGAGGAAAGAGGGACAGAGGCCACTGTTGCCCACAGCACCCCTGACCACCATTAAAGGCACCCCAGGGTGCCACAACACACTGGTTGAAAACCACCAAGGTATGGGCTCCACTGAACCCTTATTTCCTCAAGTAAAATCTGATGTCAGCCAGAGCCCCTTCCCCACCTCCTCAAGTGGCACAGGGATTGCACTGTGCTGCTGCTGAGTGGCCTCAGGTTGTGTCTTTTGCCTTCTCCAGAGTGGGGGTCAATAAGAGCAAATATCACATTCAGATCCCTCTTCTGAAAGGTTTGGGCAGCCACTCCCAGATTCAGAGTTAGGTGACTCTGCCTCCTTCTTCAGGAGATATGATTGGGGTCTTCTTCAACGGCTTCTATCTCTGCTGAATTTAGAGGCCGTGAGATCTCCTGGGCAATTGTTCCTGGCTCCAGCTCACTACTGGAGTAAATTGAGATGCAGGGACATTTATATGTATGACTTAGATAGGATTATTCTGCTCTTCAAGAAGCATTCTAAGAATCATTGTTGTGTATGTTCAGTTTTGCTTTGCTTTTTGCCATACCTTCCTTTGCTAAACAGTTTTCAGGCATCAGGAGACTTACTGGTAAATTATACCAGTTCCTTGAGAGCACCATTTCTGAGGTCTCCCAGCCCAGCCTGGCCTACTTCACATTTTTCCACTGAGAAGAAACAGAAGTCATTATCTCATCGCAGCACTGCAGCTTTTTAAGTTCAATGTCAATAGCTAGTTAGGAAAGGGCAAGGCAGGTCAGGGATTAGGACTTCAACTGTCCTTGCTGTTTCTCTGTGGGATGATCTGCTGTTTTCATCAGTGTAATAAATAAATAAATAAATAAATAAAAAACCCATGCCACTATCTCAGAAGTGATCAGAAAAGGAAAATGTCAGTTTTAGAACTGACAGAATTCTGATAAAAATGTGGAAGTGTGTGAGTTTTTGTGTGAAAGAGAAATATTTTGCTGCTTTTAAAAACTTAAAAAAACCCTATTTATTCTCATCTTTTTCACAAGCAGCTTGGCAGTCCCTTCCTTAGTTTCTTTGGATTGTAACTAACTACTCAGAGTAGACCCGTTGATATTAATGAAATTAATCATGCCCTTTAACTTCAGTGGGTCTACTCTGAGTAGGACTAGCATTGAATACAACCCTTTCCTTCTTTAAAAAATATTTCTAGAGAGCACCCCTCATATAAATATCAAGGCAGTGTACAACAAAATACACAAGTACAATAAAAAATAAAATACCATAAAAACAATATTAAAAAATCATTAAAATGACTACTCATCTCAGAAAAAAATGTAAACAACAGAACAGGACTGTCACCATAAAAAGGTCTTCAAGAGATGCCTGAAAAACAGCAGTGAGAATCCCTGCTAAACCTTTGCTAGAAGAGTATTCCACAGTATGGGGCCAGCAACATTACATGCCTGACTTCAAGCTGAAGCCAGTTGGGCTTCTGAAGCATCCAGATTCTGCATAGAATTCTGAGTTAATTTTACTTGGCCTTGTGTCTACCATCTTTCCATAATCTTTTAATGTCATAACTTGTACCAGAAGTTGCAATCACATCCCTTCTCCCTCCTACAGAAATATAAGTATATGAAAGGGCTTTCAGAACATCGCTTTATTTTTATTGAATTACAAAAGTCCTATTCAGTTAGTAGCTTAGGTGATAGCTGTTGCATGAGGGGCATAGTAGGTCTGTGCTCCCTAGTCCTGCCCTCACTATTTCATCCCCTGCTGGCTCCACCATGTTGAGTGGGGAGCCTGCTCCACATGCCAGATTTAGGACTCTGGGGAGCCTGCTCCACATGCCAGATTTAGGACTCTAATGTGGGCATGCAGAATAGGCTCCCCATTTCAGAGTTACAATTTCCAGACAGGTTTAACAATCAATCTCTCTTCACATGGAACTCTAGGAATTCTAGCTCTGGGAGGGGAATAGGGGCCTCTGAACAACTCTCAGCACAACTCTCTTAAACTACAGCTCCCAAAATTCTTTGGGGAAGCCATGAATGTTTAAATAGGTATTATAGCACTTTAAATATACAGTGTGAATGTGTCCCAAGACTACACTCCTAAACACTTTTTCTGGGACTAACAGTAAATTATATGGACTTCAGTGACATTGACTTTAAAGTATAAATTGTGTCCAATGGAGCTTATTTGTAGTTTAATAGATTAATTTATGAACAGATAATCTAGTATTTTTTCTGTTTGGGGCGAGGGAATGGCAATCTGAAGGACCTTTTTTATTCTTGATTTTATACATGTTGCTTTTTTATAAGCTTGCTTTCAATTTTAATGTATATTTTATAGTCTTTGTAAACCACTTACATGTTTTATTTACAGTTAAGTGGTATACAGATCTTGTTAAATAAATACATAAGCGAATCTCCATTGTTTCTCCAAAACAAGTCCTGCCTGACAGATCTCATTTCCTTTTTTGATAGTTACAAGTTTGGTGGATCAGGGGAATGCTGCGGACATATGCTTTTTACAAGGTGCCCCATGATATTCCTGTGGAGAAGCTGGATGAGGTTACTGTTAGGTGGATTTGTAGCTGGTTGACTGGTTGACTGACCAAACCCAAATAGTGCTCACTAATAGTTCCCTGTCATCCTGAAAAAAGTGAGAAGTGGGGTGCCACAGGGTTCTGTGCTTGGCCTGTTGTTGCTGAATGTCTTTATAAACAACTTGGATGCTCATCCAATTTGCAGATGGCACCAAACTGGGAGGGGTAGATAATGCCACAGAAGACAGAATCGGGATTCAAAATGACCTTAACAGGTTGGAGAACTGGGCCCAAACTAATAAAATGAATTTCAATAGGGACAAATGTAAGGTTCTACACTTAGGCAGAAAGAACCAGCTGCACAAATATAGGATGGGGGACACCTATCTTGTATATGTGAAAAGGATCTAGGAGTCTTAGTAGACCACAAATGTAACATGAATCAACAGTGTGATGCAGCAGCAAAGAAAGCTAATACTAGGCTGCATCAATGGAAGTCTAGTGTCCAGATCAAGGGAAGTCTTAGAACCTTTCTATTCTGCCTTGGTCGGACCACACCTGGAATATTGTGTCCAGTTCTAGGCACCACAGTTTAAGAAGGATATTGACAAGCTGGAAGGGTGACCAAGATGAACAAGGGTCTGGAAACCAAGTCTTATGAGGAATGACTGAGGGAGTTGGGTATGTTTAGTCTGGAAAAGAAGAGAATGAGAGAAGGGCTGTCATATGGAAGATGAAGCAAGCTTGATTTTTCTGCTCCAGAGGGTATGACTCCAACCAATAGATTCAAGTTACAAGAAAGGAGATTCTGATTAAACATCAGGAAGAACTTTCTGACTGTACCTTTCTAATAAAGGTATAGGAGTTGGCTGGACTGTTGTTGCTTGGAGGCGGGCAGTTGGCAACCCTAGATCAAGGACCAGTGGATGTCCCTATCTATGATGGATTTGGAGAAGGGAGGAATTTTTCATAGTGGCAGGCCCCCTTCTGCAAGGGTTTGCCCAGAAATAATCCTGATAGATGCACCACAGGCTAATTCTGGCCCCAAACCTTATGGGCTATCTGACTGTTTGGGAGGGTTACTAATGTCACCTGACAACCATCCCTTAATCCTAGCACTAGAAATATTAAATGTAAGTATTAAAGGAGCTCAGAAAACAAAGAACTTAACAAAACTTTCTGGAACATTATTAGAACACAAAGGTGTAGTTTAGCATCTGTGGAGTTGCATATGAGGCATTCAGATAAATTCCTTTTTAAAACCAATGAACTGTAAAATGGACAGTTTGGAACAGCTTTCTTTGCTGCTGCATCACACTGTTGATTCATGTTACGTTTGTGGTCTACTAAGACTCCTAGATCCTTTTCACATATACAAGACAGGTGTCCCCCATCCTATATTTGTGCAGCTGGTTCTTTCTGCCTAAGTGTCCATGTAGTTTGGAAAGTTTACTTGAGAAAAGTGATGTGAAAATAAAACTGCCAATATCACAATGCCATTATACATACCTATTAGTGTGACCACACGGGCTTCTGTGTTCACTTCCAGTCACTGCACTTCAAAATGGATATCATAACACTGGGAAAGGGGCAACCAACATGATTGAATCCCCTATGAGGAAAGGTTACAATATTTGTGTTTAGAGAAAAGGCGAGCAAGTGGGGATATGATAAATTATATGTAAAATTATGTATAGTGTGGAAAAAGTGGATACTGACTCAAGAAAGCTAGTAAAGGCTGTGGCACAACTCTGCCCTTTTAAATTTATTTATTTAAAATCATTTGTCTACCACTTGGTATCTCAGAAAACCTCCCAGCAGTGCCAAAGCCCAGTCTGTCACTTTTGTATTGCTTGGTGTCTCTAGTCTTCCTGCACATCCAGGTGAAAAAGCCAGGTTTCCTCTCTGATACACACTCTCTGATACTATCTTGCCTGAGAGGGGTGCAAATCCAGCAAAGCTTGCATTGTAGTAGTTAGCACTGTGGCAGCCCTCCTCCCATTTGTCCAAACATTCTTAGTGTTGCTTCCTGAAGTACATGGCCATTTGCCATTGGCTGGGCTTAGCAATCTGTCACTCAAAGCCACCTGCGGAAAAAAGCTTATAAATCATCATTTATTTGTATGCTACCTTTCCATAGTAAATTATGCTCATGGCAGCTCACATCAAAATGGTTTACATAATTCACTAAGAGTTACAAAACATAAAAAATTAAATAGTTATATAAAAATGAACTAATGAAAGCATCTCATATTAATAATGAAACAATAAAATTAAAGAATCCACTGATAATTCATAAGAAGGTCTGACAATAAAAATATAAGAACATAACCCAGATGAACAGCAAACAAAATACATTTCCAAAACCAACTCAAATTTTGGCAAAATAAATGCAAGCAGATAATAAGGGGTACAAAATATTAATAAATGTGGAGCACATCTCTGAAAACATAAGACTAACAATAATATTTTTTAACATACATTAGAAGCAGGAAACCATCTAAGGAGTTAGTTGGACTGTTGGATGACAAGTGAATTAAATATGTGCTTAAGAAGGATGATACTTGTGCCTGAGTTCTTCAGGAACAGAATCTGAAAAACTGAGGCAAATAGTAGTGACAATAGATGAAATTCTAAGCCTTACTGTCAAATTAAAATTTTAAAAATTACTGGATCTGCATGGTATCCATCCATCTATTGGGAATTGTAGCTCTGTGGGGATCTCCTAACAATTTTTAGCACTTTTCAGTCCCCAGGATTCCTTGGAGGAAGCCATGTCTGTTAGTGGTATGTGTGTATGGTGTAGGTGTGACCAAACTCACAAGAAATTAACAAAGAGCAACCATGATCACACCACCATTGCCAGCCAAAAAAACCCAGTTATGGTTTATTCTTTGTTTGCACCATACTACCTCTTGTGGCAGAGTTCAAGCATGGGAGAAGGTATGTTTACCAAGAGCTGGAGAAGAGCAGCTCATCTATGAGCCATCAAAACAGTATTCCATGGAAAAATCCTTGTCTGTGGCTGTACCTGAACCTTTGAGGGGAGGCGTTCATCCTTTTCCTGGGTAGCTCATAGTTTTCTTGCTTGTGGGTGTCAATTTAAATGTATTTTATTGTTTTGTTTTTTAAAAAACAGATCTCACTTTCTTCCAAAAAAGAAATGAAAAAGGCAGGATCTCTGGAAAATGAGTAATGTTACATTAGTACATGTCCTATAACTACCTTTGGTTAGGCAGTCTTGGGCTCAATTTGATTAAAATGATGATTGCACGTACAATATATTGAAATGACAGATAGCTGCTTGGTTTAATATAGAATGTAGAAACACAATGTATCTGACTGTGAGTACACTGCATGCTACTGAATTCTAGACATTTTCATGTCATGTCCTTCTGGCTTATCTCAATGGTTGTATAGTCAATGTAAGGTGAATATATGTGATGAGAAACTGAAGCCTTTGTGATGTGGGTGGATGACCACCTGTAAAAAAATTTATTAATTGATTATGGGTTGCTGACAGGTTATTCCTGTTCTTTTCCTCTTTCCTTGTCAGTCTAGGAATTATTTATTATTTACATTGTGGTTATGTTGTTGTATCGTTTAGTCGTGGCCGACTCTTTGTGACCCCATGGACCAGAGCACGCCAGGCACTTCTGTCTTCCACTGTCTCCCGCAGTTTGGTCAGACTCATGTTTGTAGCTTCGAGAACACTGTCTAACCATCTCGTCCTCTGTCGTCCCCTTCTCCTTGTGCCCTCAATCTTTCCCAACATGAGGGTCTTTTCCAGGGAGTCTTCTCTTCTCATGAGGTGGCCAAAGTATTGGAGCCTCAGCTTCACGATCTGTCCTTCCAGTGAGCACTCAGGGCTAATTTCCTTAAGAATGGATGCGTTTGATCTTCTTGCAGTTCATGGGACTCTCAAGAGTCTCCTCCAGCACCATAATTCAAAAGCATCAATTCTTCGGCGATCAGCCTTCTTTATGGTCCAGCTCTCACTTCCATACATCACTACTGGGAAAACCATGGCTTTAACTATACGGACCTTTGTTGGCAAGGTGATGTCTCTCCTTTTTAAGATGCTGTCTAGGTTTGCCATCGCCTTTCTCCCAAGGAGCAGGTGTCTTTTAATTTCGTGACTGCTGTCACCATCTGCAATGATTGTGATTATAAATTTCTTTAAAAAAAGTTTTTAAAAAGAAAAGATTTTGAAGGTTCCTGGGAAACATTTAGTAGTGCAGCAAGGAGCGTTGTTCCTGATACATAGATGGTTCTGCAAAAAATATTTTCCATTTACGTCTTTGGGGAGGAAGCACATATAGCTGAGTGCTAAAGCAGCTCCTTTGCATGCAGAGGTCCCCAGGTTCAACATCCTCATTGTCATCTCTAGTTTAAAAAGGGATTAGGTAGCAGGCTGTGGAAATTACCTCTTTCTGCCCAAGGAGACTATTCTGGATAGCCACTGCAAGTCAGAGTAGACAGACAGACCTGTTATAAGGCAGTGTCTTTATATGAAAGGAAGTGCTATCAAGTGACCTTTTAAAAAAAGAAAAACTGATAGGAATGGCTATCAGATAAACTTACAGACTTCTGCAGATGTGGGTGGAACCTTGAGATTTATTTACAGAGTTTACTGCATTATAGCATTGACTCTTCAGATTTTTATTTTTTTTACAGTGATGCATGGATGAATATCTAAACTGCACATAACTTTTTTCTCAAGGCTGACAGCCTTTCACAGTATGCAGGAAACAGACAGATATATATTTCAATTGACACTTTAGGCATTAGATATATTTGCACCTACATCTTTCATGTTGCTGGAAAGAGTTCAGGCCTGGGAGTTCAGCTTATTGACTCCTGCAGAGACTCTTAGTGGCCTATGAGAATTCTGGAGCAGCCTTTCCCCTCATCTTCCCTAAGGCCTGAGAGCCTTAGGGAATATAAAGAGAGTTGACATCCAGGCAAGGGAGCATTTGCTACCATTTCCTGAAGAGACCAACAGTGGCCAAAGGAAAACTGGACAAGAGTTGTGACTATGGCCAGAGTTTCCAGGGAGCACAAGTGCCCATACCCTGGAATCCTAAGGAGAGTTGAAATCCAGAAAATTTCTGCCTTGGAAGCAGATTAAGAAACAATTAGTTGACCTACTCCTGAGACAAATTTGAGTTGGGTGAGGACTCAAATAGGTGTTGTTATTAGAACCTCCAAAAGATTGCTACTGTCTCAGTAATGTGATAGTCCACCACCACACATGACTAAACTGCACTGTTGCTTGTCTTGGGACAGGATGAGAGGCGGCATCTATGGGTGCTTCTGCATAACATGGGGTTGTATAGTCATTCAGCTCAAGCAGCTCTTCCTTAGCCCATGCTGGTTCCCTGCTCACAGGGAGGAAGGTAGGCAGCTATAGGACCAACAGGAAATGTATTTTTCTGTTATGCAATGGCCAGTGTTCATGTTCTGCATGGCACCTGCTTTCTCTAGAATACTTCCTCGGATTCTTGTTACAGTGTCAAGTCAGAATTGCAGCCAGCTTTTGTTTGAAAGCACGTCAAAGTGCAAGTAGATAAATAGGTACCGCTCTGGTGGGAAGGTAAACGGTGTTTCCGTGCGCTGCTCTGATTCGCCAGAAGTGGCTTAGTCATGCTGACCACATGACCCGGAAGCTGTACGCCGGCTCCCTCTGCCAATAAAGCGAGATGAGCGCTGCAACCCCAGAGTCGGTCATGACTGGACCTAATGGTCAGCGGTCCTTTTACCTTTTTAAAGTATTTTAAACTTTCACTAGAAAATAATATTTGGAATAGATCCCCTTTCTTTGTTGTTTAGTCATTTAGTCGTGTCCGACTCTTCGTGACCCCATGGACCAGAGCACGTCAGGCACTCCTGTCTTCCACTGCCTCCCGCAGTTTTGTCAAACTCATGCTGGTAGCTTCGAGAACACTGTCCAACTATCTTGTCTTCTGTCGTCCCCTTCTCCTTGTGCCCTCAATCTTTCCCAACATCAGGGTCTTTTCCAGGGAGTCTTCTCTTCTCATGAGGTGGCCAAAGTATTGGAGCCTCAGCTTCACGATCTGTCCTTCCAGTGAGCACTCAGGGCTAATTTCCTTAAGAATGGATAGGTTTGATCTTCTTGCAGTCCATGGGGCTCTCAAGAGTCTCCTCCAGCACCATAATTCAAAAGCATCAATTCTTTGGCGATCAGCCAGCTCTCACTTCCATACATCACTATTGGGAAAACTATAGCTTTTACTATACGGACCTTTGTTGGCAAGGTGATGTCTCTGCTTTTTAAGATCCTGTCTAGGTTTGTCATTGCTTTTCTCCCAAGAAACAGGCGTCTTTTAATTTTGTGACTGCTGTCCCTTTCTTACTCCACCCTAAAACTTATCATGCACTCCCAGGTGTGAATGTGAATGTGAATAAGAATAATTAATTAATTAATTAATTAATTAATTAATTAATTGTGATTTACTTATGACATTAGTTTCCTGCTATGTGGTACCCAAAATATTCCTGACACAGCACATATGGAAGGCATCGAGGCATTGCTACTGGCAGGTGTAAGTTGCCCATGACTCACTTCCATAAAGCAGCATGCTCAACATGCAAACCT
This sequence comes from Podarcis muralis, assembly GCF_964188315.1. Taxonomy (NCBI): domain Eukaryota; kingdom Metazoa; phylum Chordata; class Lepidosauria; order Squamata; family Lacertidae; genus Podarcis; species Podarcis muralis. Next base: position 44,306,695 of record NC_135661.1, on the reverse strand, counting down.
GGTAGACCTTCATCTTGGTATTGGTTGTTAGCATCACATTTTCCCATACCCTTTTGGAGAGGCAAGCCATTGCTATAGCTGCCTTACCAATACGATTGTACAGTTCAGAATCAATGAAAAGGTTGCTGGTTATGGTGGAGCCCAGATAGACAAAACCACCTACCACCTCAAGCATGTGGCAGGCACCAGGCCTGTTGGCAGACCAACTCTGCGTTATAAAGATGTCTGCAAATGTGACATGTAGGTTGGCAGCATTAAACCCGCCGTGTGGGAATTCCTTGCAATTGACAGCAGTGCCTGGAGACAGACAGGTTGTGTATCCACAGCCGTGACCAGAGGAAAAATGACCGCAGGGAGGAGCTCAAAGAAAATAAAGGCCATGGTACATCTGTAACAGCAAAACTGGATGCCTTCATATGCCCCAGCTGCAATAAAATATGTCTTTCCTGTATTGGTCTCTACAGCCACAGCAGGCACTGTAACTCTCAGACGGTTTGACTTTACTCCCAATGGCACACTCATCTGTTATCTCTTGGGCAGATGGATGCCAATATACATGCAACATAGATAACATAAGGTTAGCTAGGCAACTTACAATGAATAAGTACAAAAGCAATTTAAATAAAAAATGAGACATAAAACCATAACACCCAAAGGAACATAAATAAATACAACAAACAACACCTCACCACACATCCCAGAATATTAAAAAATGGAATTTGCATGTCAACCAGAGCTCCTCACATATCCAGATACTGTTTCACTTCCCTCTGTGCTATGATTGGGAAAAGGTGAAAAAAATTCTATAAGTTGTTGTCTGTAAACTCTTCATGAGTGAAAAATGAGAGATGCTGGAGCTGTAGACAGTTCACTAAGTTTCGCTGACTGATGGATCAGCAAACTTGGGAGAAAATCAAAATTATTTGCAAACAACTTAACTTGAAGTCTACATAAAGGTAAAGGTAAAGGTACCCCTGCCCATACGGGCCAGTCTTGCCAGACTCTAGGGTTGTGCGCCCATCTCACTCAAGAGGCCGGGGGCCAGCGTTGTCCGGAGACACTTCCGGGTAATGTGGCCAGCGTGACATCGCTACTCTGGCGAGCCAGCGCAGCACACGGAACGCCGTTTACCTTCCCGCTGGTAAGCGGTCCCTATTTATCTACTTGCACCCGGAGGTGCTTTCGAACTGCTAGGTTGGCAGGCGCTGGGACCGAGCAATGGGAGCGCACCCCGCCGCGGGGATTCGAACCGCCGACCTTTCGATCGGCAAGCCCTAGTCTACATAGAGAATAGTTAAAAGATGTCAAAACCAAACAGTTAGTATCATAATATAAAAGTGGATACTACAAGCTGTGGCATGTCACAGCTTTCAGGTAGCACAGCTCTGCAAAAGCACAAAAGGCCTTCGGTATCAGGTAATGAGGTGCAGCTAGTTACATTTAAGAAAGAACACCAAGACCTACTTGAGAACTCCGCCCTTTCTTCCCAGGGCAGTTGGGATTTAAAGCCGCTATTCAGAAAAGTGTTAGGAATTTTGGGAGCAGTATACAAAACACTGCTTTTTCCCATAGCCAGGGTGGGGGAGGGGAAAGGCTTCCTTGTCTGTTCCCTTCCTCCTCCCAAAAGCTCCCATCAGTGAAAGAGAAACAAAAAACCATATCAGGCCAAAACAAGCTTGAGCACCATGAGAAATCAAGGCTACCAGAATGGCATTTGACACTGTCAGGCTGCAGCTGAAGAACAAGGGAAACGTTTTCGTACGACTGTCACTGACCCACAGGCCCTCACTCCTAACCTTGCTCTCCCACATATGTTTCTCATTTCCTTGCTTATAGCTGGCCCAAGCTAATGATCTGTGTTTTGGCAGCCATCCCATGCTTGGCATACTGCCTGCCTTGTTCTCAATGTCCCAGCTACTTACAAAACCTCTGCCCCACCCTCTCTCTCTGCAGCCCATGCCTTTTCTGCACAGCTACCATCTTGAATGCTGTCTCTGCCACCCAAACATATCCCATCAGCAACAGCCTGAAGAAATTGCCCATGGGTGAGGGGTGAGTTAAACACAAAAACAGTGGAAATCCAAACAAATCAGCCCAGCAGAGTCTGCTGCTATAAATACTGAGGAACACAGGCTATTTTGAGGGATGGTGGCATGGGAAAGTTCTGTCTGGAATCTCAGATCTAGCAGAGGAGACAGTTATTTCCAGTGGACATGGGAAGAGGGACTAACTACTCAGAGTAAGATGGGAGAGGGCATCAAACTTCCTGACTGAAATAGGAATCCAATATGATAACAGATATGATTTCTGTCTCCATAATCAATGAAAGGCTGACAGGGATTAGGTGTTTAACTTTCAACTTTTAGGTAACAAGGCAAGAAGCAAATAATTAAGCTTTAGTCCCTCATTATTAGTAGATCTTTCTATCAAACCAAACAGATTTCTCATATGACTGCCCCTGTAATTTGCCATGCACTATTATGGTGTGAGCCATTATTGACTGATGGTCCTGGGCTGATATCAAGCAATGCAAGGCATAGCACAGCTCCCTTTCATGTGCAGTACAAAATGTTAGCGTGGGTGCAAAATGTTCCCACTCACATTTTAGGTGGTTAAGAAGCTTCTCTTGGTTGCTCATGTGTGCTTGTATATGGACGGGAATCTTCATTTCATGGGCCACATTATAGCTTTCCAAGATCTGTACCCCCTGCTTTATAGCCATTGGGTCCTGTTCATGTATTAGAGAATAAATGAGAGGATTATTGATAAAAATGCTTGATAAAATATGTTCAGGAATATGAAAGACCATATTCCCTCATGTGAACCTACCTGGGTTTTGAGATACAGTATTCAGGGGAAGCCCATCTCCCTTCTCAGTGGTTACTCCCAGACTTTGAAACTCCCTCTCTAAAAAAGCTAGACTGGCTCCCTCCTTGCTGTTCTTCCACTGGCAAGTGAAGTCTTTCTTGTTCCAACAGGGAATTGACTGCTTTTAATGAGAATTGACTGCTTTTAATGAGAGGGCTTGTGCTGTTTTTATTGTAATTATTGGTATGTTTTAAACAGATTTTATGTATGCCTGTAGTTTCTATCAATGTTTAATTGTGTTTTAATTATTGATGTTTCTATGTTTTTAGTGGTTCTTGTTTTTATCTGTAAGTCACCTTGAGCCCCATCAGGGGAAAATGGTGGGAAATACATACATACATACATACATTGCTTTTTCTTCTAAAAAAGTGTTTAGGGGTACTCTAATTTTCCTACTCATATTGAAATACTGCCCCTCAATGGGGCCAAACTTAGATTCACAAAATGTTCAGGGGTATGCGTACCCCTACGTCCCCAAAGAAAAAAAGCACTTCATGCATACATGCATAGATACAAAAAACAAACAATACCATTATTGTCCACATCAAGGCTATGTGTAGCTCCTCCACCCAGCCTGGTCTTTGATAGTTCAATCAGCAGGTTGTCAGTATTAAGAAAGAATGAACCCTCTGAAGATGTTTTTAAGGCGACCTTCATACTGAGTGTTCTGGGTGCAACAGTAACCATGGATATATTTATTTAGGCATTTATGCCCCATCTTTTATCCAAAAGGGTTCTCAGAGACTTACAAGCCTGACCTAAATCTGTGCTAAGATGGTCCCTGCCCTGAGGCTCACATGCTATACAGACATGACACAAAAGGGAAAAGTGATGAGAGGGAGAAGGGAAAAGCAGGCTCAAGCACAAGTTCTTAAAGTGCTAAAAATATGATGCCTGTTCTGGAGGTTGCAAAGTTTTAAACTGCATCCTATCATGTAGAGATGGAGTATATGTCATCTTTTTCATTTCTACATGTTATTCTGCTGTTAAGGACACAATTGCTGGGTAGTTTAAAAGTTAGGAACCCAAACTGGAGTTATGGCAGGAAAAATGCAGATTTCAAACCCAGAACTGGCATCTACATGGTTAAAATATCATCACATTTCATCCATCTTAAATTTCCCATAAACATTCAGCAAAGCAATTTCACTCAATCACACGTATTAACTACTTAAATTCTCCTCTCCAAGGATGTGGATTGTTATTTTATGCCAAATGTGCTGTAATTAAGTTTGACATAAGCACATGGATTAAATATGTGGTTTGGGGGACAAATGGCAGATTTTTTTCTTTCTCTCTCTGTTGTTATGGCCATATGGAGAATGCAACCAGATAATGGATAGATTTCCAAATATCTCTTTCTTGTTATTTTTTTGTATAATAATTGAAAAGGCTCATGTTAATGCAGGGGTTGCAGCAGCTCGAGGACCAATTATTTTGAGGTGATTAAAAAAGAGGAGAAATAAGATAGGCTTTTCCATCTTACTCAGGAGCACCTTGATAGATGATTTATATATTGCAAGCTTCTGCTACTTAATAATAATAATAATAAATTTTTATTTATACCCCACCCTCCCCGGCCAGGGCTGGACTCAGGGCAGCTAACACCAAATATGAATTACAATAAAACGTAATAGAAGAAACAACAAACAAACAATTAAAATACGGCTTAAAATACAGCTTAAAATGCAACCTCATTTTAGTAGTAGTACTTAAGGTAGGCGATCTCTGTCATAGCAGTAGCAGGGAGAATTTTGACTAGGTACACATTGCTTTGTGCAGGTATTTAGTAAAACTGAATAACTTCACCATATAGAGCACTCCATTTTACATAGAGTCATTCAGGGCACAGGAATAAGTGAACATACCCTGCCCTTTTAGATGCCATTTTTATTCCAGGGCCAGCCATGTTATCAGTCTCTGCAATAGGTGATAGTCCTCCATTACACTGCACCTATCAAGTCAACTACCCTGGCCAAAGACAGATGTTCCTTTATGTTTGGTGCTGGGAAGACAAGGAAATGTGTAGTGGCCAGAAGGCAGGCATCGCTGCAGAGAGATGCTTTTAAGAGATGCTGAGACTCCACAATGGGTAGGGAATGTGGCAGAATATGGGCAAAAAGGAACTAACATGGAGATCAGGGTTAATAGCAGGAGTTGTATGTGCCTCTGGATGGCTGCCTGATAAGGGCCTGCAGGAGTAGGAATTTAATAGGTTCCAAACAGCTGAGGTCAGCTTTGTGCTGTAACCCCAGGTAACATCACCAGTAGAGGAGGGTTCAGGTAAAAGAGCCTTGTGCATTTCTTAATTGTAGGGATCTGCCTCTCACCACTTACTATGCCATGTGCCAATTTGCAGAGATATCTCAGTACTTTGAAATGAACTTTGTTGCTATATGTCAATAAATTAAATCTTGATTCAGAGAAGCAAGTTGGATTAGGAGAAACATCACATCTCTTCAGCCCTAGAGTTTTGTGACTTAATACATTCTCTATTAACCTATAGACCTTGAGCTGCTTTTATAACCACCACTACAGGCAGGGAAGGAGCCCTGGTAGTGTTCGCTATTTTTACATTTGCTCTTGTCTACCTGTCCTCAATCTCCTTCTGTGTATTTCCAGATATCCTATCCTTATTAGTTATTGGTTCCCCTTTTTTCATAACTAAATACTGGCAGAATGTCTGAAACAGAGCAGATATGGTGTAACTTCAATTCCACACAGCAACAGCATACCATTTCTGCCATAATAATAATAATAATAATAATAATAATAATAATAATAGGTTTCTCCAGCCACTCTGGGCGGTTTAAAGGGCTGGAGAAAACCTGAATTGCTGCTTGCTCAAGTTGAATGCTAAAGAGTGGTTTTCCCTGGGGTGGGAAGCAGTGGGACAAACACTAAGTTCAACTTTGAATAAACCCATTGAAATTAATGCACTTAGGTTAGGGATCATCCAGACTTGCTTTTGTGCCATGTTTCTAGGCACAGGCCCACACTTTAAAGCTCCATTTTCAAGTGCCTTTTTTATGGCTAGCACTATCCCACTGAATTGCCATTTGTTCCACTTCAGCATGAAAGAGTGGGTTTTCCTGGTGAAAGAGGTGGTGGTGGGTGGGGCGAGCACTTGGACACAGACCAGGAAAGCACAGACATGTGCCTAGAAAGCACAGGACAGAAGTTAAGTGTGGATGAGCCCTTTGTCACATCCATCAATTTCAATAGGTCTCCTTTGAGTTATTGTGGGTTGTATTGGATACAACCCACAAACTCCACAGTCAGAGACCACAGTTTAGACAATAGTTGCATAGGACTGAGGTCAAAACTCGGGCCTCCTTTCATGCACTCTAGCGCTATGCGATTCTTCAATATATTGGCCAAAATCAGTTTTGAAATCACACTGCGATAATTATTTTGACCCGGCAATATGCAGCAATATATCACTACTTGCTACTCGCACGAGGGAAGGCAGGGCAGCCAATTTCAAGGCACCACCGATATTGCACAGTGATCTCAGCCAATAACCATGTTTATCTGAGCTGCCTTCCCTCACGCTGATGGAGAGGCACGGCCATCACTGCTGATCTGAGTTGCCTTTCCTCACTTGAAGGCCCTGTGGCACTACCTTCCCCTGGCACTGAGGCAGAGCAGCTTTTCTCAGTCAGCAGGAAAGCAGCAGCTGCCACGGACACTCACTTGATCTCCATGACTGCTCCTTCCCATATCCCCACGCCTGATCTGCACACACCCCATCTGCACTATCTCCGTGACTGCTCCTTCCCTGATCCTCATGCCTGATCTCTAATTTCAGACATTGTGATATAGTGGAATATTGCGATGTTTAGCTGCTGATACATCATGATGCTGAAAACCAGATATTGCTCAGCCCTAATGCACACTTAGTTCTCTCAATGGGGAACTTTGATAGTGGGAATCTGGGAGAAATGGCCCTTTGCATACAGTGAAACACTTAGCACAATGCAGCCTGTCTTCATAACACTCATAGGAACCTGAGCACATTGCTAACTTTTCTCTTCCTAGAACTGTAGCAGATACATCATCTTGGGACTCCGGACACAAACATACAATAACAACCCTCAATCTCTCCAACAACTGGAGTGCCAGGCAGGCACATACAGAGCTTGTCTGAGGCCCAGGGCAGGACTCTTGTTGGAATAAAGTTATAAACTCAAACAAAAAAGCAGCCTGTGTCTGGTGCCCCCCCCAGCCAGCTTAGCTCATTGAGGCACAGGGCAAGTGTACTTGGCTGCTCACTCCCCTGTATGGGCCTGGTGCCAGGATAGAGCACCTCTTACTAGTAAGCAAGAAAGGGGAAACACTTGCTTCAGAGTAAGGCTGCTGCACCTGTTTCTGAAGTTTCTGACTCCTGGAAAGGCCAAGCTTTGTGCTTAAACATTGCCATGATTGGGTAAACTCAGGAACACCTTTGCCTTACAGAAGCACCTTCTGGATGCCTGTAGTCAACAAGTGGATGCACACACAAAGGGATGAGTATACTCAGTCACTGCAGTCTCTCCCCCCCTCCCTCCATGGAGAGGAGAGGCAGAAGCTGAGCTGTAAGCATAGGCTGCACACTGGGGATGGGGGACAGGGCTGGCCCATCTTGCAAAATAGCAGGGGTGGGGGGAGGTCACATGAGTTGCCAGAGCAAGGGATGGTAAAAAAGGATATTGTAGAGGAGGAAAAGATCCAGAAAAAGGCAGCCAAAATGATCAAGGGGATGGGGCAACTTCCCTATGAGGCAAGGTTACAGATTTGGGACTTTTTTGTTTGGAGAAAAGGTGAATAAGGGGTGACATGATAGAAATTTATAAAATTATGCAGGATATAGTAAGTGATAGAGAAAAATATTTCTCCCTTACCCATAACACTAAAATTCATGGGCATCTATTGAAGCTGAATGTTGGAGGATCCAGGACATATAGCGCATAGTTAAATTATGGAATGAGCTTCCACAAGAGGTAGTGATGGCCATAAACTTGAATGTCTTTAAGACTGGATTAGACAAATTCATGGAGGATAAGATGATCAATGACTACTAGCCATGATAGCTGTGCTCTGCCTCCATAGTCAGAGGCTGTTTGGTCCCAAATTCCAGTTGCTAAAAACAGCAGGAGGGGAGAGTGCTATTGTTTGGCCACTGTGAGAATAGGATGCTGGGCTAGATGAGCCACTGGCCTGATCCAGCAAGGCTATTGTTACATTCTCGTGTGTCCAAAATGACTGGTTGGTTCCCATCCTTCTCCTTGGTGTAGAGGGGCCCCCATCTTGCCTAGCATCAGTTTGTAGCCTGTATTCAATGCTAGGGCCTCCAGAAAATGAACATCTAGCTCTGCTATAAAACTTAGCCAGTTGTTGCAGGGCCTTGCTGTGACAACTTAGCTGTGGAAACATGGCCTGTGATTCTGAACCCACACCTTGATTTTCTTTCAAGGTGCTGGCTTTTGCCTTGTCACCTTGCTGTGGAAACTATTAATCTGCGCTTGCTTGGGCCAATGTCCATGCTGTGATTGAGGGGCTAAGGAACTGCTGTGGTCTTTATGGTGTGGGTTTGAGCTCTGGAAACTCATTTGCCCTGATACAGCTTGGTTTTCTGCTGGGCATGCCAGCAGGAGTCATTTTGAATTCCTAGACATTGAATTGAATTGAATTCCTAGACATTGTTGCCAGCATAATCCCTGATTGGTGTGTTTTGTTAATGTTCACCATTTGTACTCAGTTTGAAAAGTGGTGTGCCTTCTCCCCCTTTCCTCTGGCCTAAGCATGTATAGCAGGCATGTCCAACAGGTAGATCGTGATATACCGGTAGATCACTGGACGTCTGCGGTAGATCACTAGTAGATCATTGGCTCCCCCCAAAGAAGCTGAAGAACTGTGGCTCCCCTAAAAAAAGCTCAACATTTTACCTCCTCCCTCAAAAAACTCAACAACTTTGACCCGAACCCCCAAAAAGGGGGTAGATCACTGCCAGTTTTTAATACTGTGAGTAGATCACAGTCTCTTGGAAGTTGGCCACCCCTGATGTATAGGATATGGTAGCCATTCCACAGGCATAGCTGTGGTTTAATCCCCCTCTCCCCTTGTGGTAATGGGTGTATATAAGATTTCCCTGACACTGATTGCTCTCGGCTAACACACACCAACTTGGCAGCAATGAGAAACTCTGGGATGGCATTTAGATATCAACATTGCAGTCCTATCTGTCATAAACAGACAAAATATGATTTCCCAAATTCTACTGGGTTTTGAACTATATTTATTGGTGAAGAGAAGATACGAAAAATAAATAGTAATGATTTGTTTAGGAAATGGTTTAATCACATGGAAGACATGGACAGAAAAGGTTAACATTCAACAGGCCATTCTGGAAGAAAGATTGTCTAAGTCACTGGGTGAAGGGAGAAGCCTATTCCATGGGGAGAGCTAGGAGTTAGCTTGGGAAAGTTTATGGCCATCCTCTGTGCCACTATGAATAGCCTTCTGCCACTGCCCTGAACATTCCTCCGTCTGTCCTAAGCTATATGGGAGCTCTACTGGATAGGCAGAGCTCTTGTGAATGCAAGTACTACACAGTGCCTAATAAAATGGGCAAGGAAAATGAGATGCTGCATCATCAAATCCCTGTGTTGAGTCTGAGATACCAAACACATTTTCCTCATTCCTATTTGGAAAACCTGTTTCTCTTCCAGTCTCATCAGATATCAAGTTACTCTTTTAAAATTATAACAATAGTAGTACTACAACAGGGGTGTTAGTAAAAAGAAGCAAACCACACACTTAAAACTGAAAATGAACAAACTCATTTATTTTGATGTTAGTGACATTCTCTTAGGTTTATGCACCTGGTTTTTCTTACTCTTAAATTCAGCCCTTCTTGCTGCTCACAAGGCTGGAGGGGCCAGGAAAGCCCCATAGCACAGACTGACTAATAAGCTTTCTCAAAATTTGGGGGGTTACCATGCATTTTTAGGAAAATAAACATTGCTGCTGTGTTTTGGCTGGTTACAGAGCTTTGCACTAATTGGCCTAAGTAACGTGTACTGTAGGTAAAGGTTTTTTCCTTGTGTGAGGAAGAACCATTTATGCATTTTTGGACAGGGACACATAAAACAATGATCAAAAATTGTTACCTTGTAATTTCTTGTCTGTGCATTTTATCCTGATGCAATAAATAGTTTTAATAGCTGGCTTGTGGAATGTTCTTATTTCTTGAACTTGGACACAGGTCAGAGTTTGTCTTGTATGTTGAAAACTGAATGTTCCAGACACAGCTGAATTTTGATTTATGTTGGTGGCAACTTTCTTCTTATGTGTGGCTTGCTGTTGAGGGAATGATATGATTGCACTGTAAACTTTAGACATTGGTGCCAAAAAACATGAATTGATGAGTACATTTTTGCCCTGTCTTCTTACTACCTAGTCCTTTCTCTGGTCATTGTGTCATTCTGGTCATTCCAGTCTCAGGGAGAATAGTAAGACTCAGCACTCAAGCAGTGCACATCTGCTCCATTTCTACAAGAGGAAGCTGAGAGGGATGAGTAAGTTTCAGAAACATTTACAGCAGTCTAAAATCCAGACAAATAGATCTAGTTATTTGCAGGGTTAATTTTCCAAGTGTCATAAAAAGTATTGAACAGTGCTATTTTTCTAGAAAAAGAGGTGGCGGAACTCACCATGAACATCTCCCTCATTTTCTTAGAATGGCAAGGCGCCCACCTGAGAGGTGCCAGAACTGAGTTCTGGTGAGTTCTTTTCTGGAAAAAAGTCTTGAAATGTTTTATATGCTCTTATAATATTTTTCTCTTAATGAATGAATATGTGAAGATAGATGCCTAACTCTCCAGGACAGATGGTTGTGTGTGGTACACTCTACAACGAGAATACTCTTCACTTCTTTAGTCACTTCCATTTTCTTCCTCTTCATGTAAAAAGGAAAGGTGAAAGGCTGGCATAGAGTATCAAAAGGTTGGATCCAGAGGTATCCTGTATGAATAGAAAAACAGTCTTACTGTCTTTGTCCAATTTCCCAAGCCTGCTGCAGCTCCTGCATCCTATTGCATTCAGAGGGAGTGTAGGAGATGCTACACTCTGAATCCAATATAGCAAATCCAAGGGTGTTCCCCAAATGTTTTTTTTTTTTCCTGAGGAGTGGATTGCTTGCAGGGATCTAGAAAGACCTGAGTTGCCTTTTTGCAAAGCTGTTTTTTGCTTATTGTTTGGAGCCAGACCTTCATTTCCAAAATGGTTTGAAAGAAGCCAGATTTGCCTGTGACAGGACTCTGAGTTAGTGTAGTCCAACTAGCTTGCTGCAACAAATCTCACAAACCAAGCTCCCCTATAATCTTCTTTGAGAACTGCATTTGATGTGACCTTACCAAGCCTGTGGCCAGACAAGATCTTTGAACATCTCCTCAGAACTACCATGATAAGCTCTTTGATTACCCAGCTCAACTGGATCCCCAACCCCCACCCTCCTCCTCAGCACATCTCTTCTTCATGCACAGGCAGCTTTTAGGGGTAGACCTGCCTCCGCCCCTTTTCATTTTCCTACAGTGTTCTAAATCTCAAGACATAGTTAACCCAAATCCAGATTTATTTAGGATTTATCTACTTTATTAATTCCTGTTGTGTTGTGCAAAAGTGCTGGAGGATTCAGATTGCCTATGAAATTAAAGAGAGCTTTTCCAAAATGAAGCATAATTTTAAAAACATTTTTGTTAGCCAAAGCTCAGAATACAGCATTTTAAAGGCTACTTTGGTTGGGAATTGGCCATAATAATTTGATTTTTTTCCCTTCTAGTAAATACGCTATCAGGCTGTTTCATGAATTAATCAGGGTTTAATGTAGATTTAAACATTTACAATGCAGAATAATTTGGGTTGAAATAATCCCCCTTGATAAAGCTAGAAAGCCCCCACAACTGTCACCATCTCTGACAGCCAGGCATCTAGACCTTGAATATGCAAATCACAAGAAGAAAAATGTGAGCAAGACTTAAGATGGTGCTTCATTTCTACATCTTTGTCAGTTAACTGCTGGCACTAAGTGAGTATTAGAACAATTCTGAAAAGCAACTAAATACCAACTGAAGCCTGTTCTAGATGGTGAACAGGGAGGCATCTGATTCTGCTCCTGGAGCTGTTCCTCTTCAAATAGATCATTTGTGTCATATGATGTTCATCTGTTGATGAGATTCTTTTCTGCCTTTACAACACTGTTGGGTTCCATGGAGACCCTTTGGGTTTTTAGTTCTCTGGCAGACACTGGCACAGAGATCACCATTTTATGTTGACATGGGCCCTTACTGTCCACACCAGGCATATTTGTCATGTGGTTTATTTAAATTATTTATTTGTATAAAAATTCCCTCCCAACTACATTTTTAAAAAAGCATGGCAATGAATAACATAAAATCAACAATAATAAACAACAATTATATCAACAAAACTAACATAGAATACATCATAGATCAGATTAGTACATCAACATAATTTAATGTACTAATGCAGATACCCCTCGGGGAATGTCTGGGTAAAAAGAAGAGTTTTAAGCAGGAGCCTAAATGCCTGCTTGATATTCACTGGGAGTGCATGCCAAAAGGAAGGTGCTTCCACTCTAAAAGCTTTGGTCTCAGTGGACATAAGAGGACATTCAGGAGCATACTGTACTTCTAGGAGTGTCTCCGCTGAGGATCAAAGTGACTGGACTGGGCTGTAGAAGGTAGCAAATCCTCAGAGGTAATCTGGTCCTAAGTTGTTTAGGGCTTTGTACCTCACTAGCAAGACCTTAAACTTAGCCTGCTAGCGTATCTACAGCCAGTGTACCTTTTTGTCAGTAGGGCATCTCTGTATAACTACGCTAGTTGTAGCTTCTGGACCACCTTAAGAGAAGCCCCATATATAAGGAGTAACCAACCATTTATGTTTATTTGTTGGATTTATATTCCAGCTCCCTAATAGAAGGGAACTAAAAGTATCGTATAAGGGGTTCTTAGACAGGCTGTCTTCCAGGCACTGACCAAACCCACACCTGGTCATGCCCTGAGATCGTTAATAAATGTCATTGTACAGTCAGTCAATGAACTGCTTTTCAGATGGTTATCAACTACAGAACTCATCCTTTTACAAAATCAAGATGTCTTTTTCTGCTACCAGCCACTTCCATCACTTCTGCAACTGGCAGTTTTCCAATAAAGCCAATATCCCCAACCCCAGAGGAAGTTCATCAGTGGGAAGTGGGCACTGTCTGTTTACTCCAGCAATTTGACAACAACATTAGCTTACACTTTATTAGCAGACTACTACACCTTGATCCCTGACCCTGGCAGTGACCACAGATAGCCTACTAGATAGATGCCGATCATTTGAAGCAAACTGGTAACATTTTTAAGGCCAGATATCACAACCAGCAGGCACTGGATAGTTTTAAAAAGGAATGCTCTGTACATTTTGTAAGAAAACACGAACAGGAGATTAAGCCATCTGAGCAGGACCTTCTTTATATGGGATTTTCAGGCTAAGATTTGCTTGGCATTTGAGGCAATGACTAGGGTGCCTTACCTTGAAGCTGTTTAATGTGGATGATCTCATGACTGGAGTAGCTCTTGGGTGGCTTGGCTACTTTGAGTGCCTGCACTTGAAAGTGGTGGTGAAAAAGCCTTGCACGCAGATCCTTTGGTGCCAGGTCTCTGTGATTTCCCCCTTTCCCAGGCTGTATCCTTGCAACATGTATGGAGCTTTCTCTCTGGAGCCAGAAAGGCATTTCCCATCAATAAAAACATTAGCTCACTAAACAGTCTGATGGCTTTGCTTCTCTGGATTAACCCTTTGGGAGCTAGGATTCCTTCAGACTTGTAAAGATATTGATCACAGATCATGTTTGCTTTTTGTGTGCGTGAGCACATAGGTATGTGTGTGTGTGTCTTCCTTTCTCTCTTTGTGGATAGTTTCAGATAGTCAGCAATTCTGCTACTTGAGAAAAGGAGGGTTGTGCGACTCCTGTGGTTAAACGGACAGGGAGTGTGGACATCATATTTCTTTGAAGAGACTATTTGAACCCTTAGCCTCAGGAGTAACCTGTTGATTATTTGCAGGGGCAAATGATTATTTCACCTGGGTCAAAGACCCAGTTTTGTACACACGCACCCCATGTATGTATTTGTGTACACACACAGGCTGGGAGCCTCAATGGCACCCTTCTGGAAGCTTCACCCGGGGCAAAACCCTGGCTACCCCCCAATAGCTATGGCTCTGATTATTTGTTTAGGTATTACAGTATTTATTTATTTAATATTTTAATTACATTAAAAAAATAGTTGTTAGTTTTGGACTAGGATCTTGGACACCAGGGTTCAAATCCACATTAAACCATGAAACTCAGTAGGTAACCTTGGTCCAGTCATTGTCTCTCAGTTTAGCTTATCTCACAGGGTGGTTGTGATGGGGGAAAACCATGTATGCTTGAGCTCCTTGGAGGAAATGTTGGAAACAAATAGTAACTTCCAAACAACCACCACCACCACCCTAAAAAGGAAAAATCAAAATAAGGAAGAAGGACATGAAGGAGAAACACCAAGGTGCTTTTGACGAGATAAACTGGAAATACAAATCTGACCAAATGTTCCCTCATTTTTCATCTTTGCACTCATGCCATTGCTTTGAGTTAGGGTTAAAATTGTTATTGCGTTTGTGGAGATCTGGAATAATTTCCCTTACTCCCATCTCCTAAATCAGGATTTCCCAAACTTGGGTCTCCAGCTGTTTTTGGACTACAATTCCCATCATCCCTGACCATTGGTCCTGCTAGCTAGGGATGGTGGGAATTATAGTCCCAAGAAAGCTGGAGACCCAAGTTTGGGGAACCCTGCCCTAGATGTTCTCTTGTGATTAGTGAGCACTGTTGACTATGTGGTATGCAACTGCCTTTTGCTAAGACTGCTTGGAGGAAATGCCGAAAAAGGCAGTGTGCCTTCTACAGCCACACTGAGACTCTTTGTCCATCTATCCCAGTATTTTCTATTCTGATTGGCAGCAGCTCTCCAGGGTTGTCATTTCAGGCAGAGAGAGGCCTTTCCCATCACCTGCTATCTTTTTAACTGGTGACGTCCTGGACCATCTTCTACATGTAAAACAACTGCTCTGCTAGTAAGTTATGCTCCCTCCCAGTGTTTGTTTTTTTTAAGTGTTCTAAGGAATAGGTACAGAAAGACCTGGGAATATTTGAGAGGGCTGCAATTGATTTACAATTTTTATTTAGTGTTTCTTTTACTATTTTTATTTATTATGTTATTTATATTGATAATCAGTGTAGACACTTCCCGTGAGACTGGTTGAACCACTTTTGATCTACCACAGAGGGATGGCATCTATTTCAGCATTACTTTTTTAAAAAAGATTTGTCTAAGAAGGTTTTCTTTCTACAGAGGAACAGTGGCAGACATGCCTATTGGGGTGCAGATGGATCATGAGAGATTAATTGGTGAAATAGAATCCCACCCAAACTGTACCAAACTGATCTGGGGAAGATTGCACTTCAAAGTGCTGATTTCCACTGGCAGAATTTCTCTTGGGATACAGTAGAACTTTGCACCCAAAAGTGAAGGCTTGAAGGTCTTGACCTTGAATGAGTTCTCATTAGGAAGGGGGCACTGCCCAGGATGGGGAATTAGAAAGACAGAAGGAAAGAGGGGCAAGGTCACCACATAATGAAGTGGTCAGCATTGGATTTCTGTCAGTCACACTGGTTAAGCATACAATTGAGTTCAGCAAGACCCATTAAGGAAGCAGTAGTAGCAGACCCAAGAGTGACTGAGACGATTTAAAACCAGGAGCCTGATACAGTCATGAATCTTCCACCCAGAGTCTGAGAAAGCATATGGCTGTAAAAGATCCCCACACTATTCCTAGTCTTTGGAATCAGGACCCAAGTTTCCCAAGTCTGCATGATCAATGCCTATGCTCAATTTTAACACCTAATTCTGTAAAACTGTCCACTTAATAGAAATCTTGTTTGTGTGAGAGAAAGAGAGAGAGAGAGAGAGAGAGAGAGAGAGAGAGAGAGAGAGAGAGAGAGAAAAGTTAACTTTACTTAAGCCAGAAGAGAGACTTCAGCAAGTGCAGATTACGGAAGAATCCAGCAATTAACTAATTGGGAAGAAACCTGAATATGTCCATTTTCATTTTCCAGTGCATGTAAGAAGATCGGTTCACAATGGGGGAGAAGGGGGAGAAAATGTGATGATGAATGCTTAAATGTGTATATAATGTGTAAATTATATACATTCTATACAAAACACAATTTGATTCCTGGTGTTCAGGTATCCCTGATGTTCTGTAGCAAAATGTTACTTTTACAGGCTTGCAAGTTAAATGTTAGAACTGTGCAGCAATATCTGTGCTTCTCTTTGTGGCCAAATTATCCTCCTTCCACAGTGCCTCATTTGCTTCTTCCACTGCCCCTGGGATATGCAAGTTTCATCTCTGCTTAGTGAGCTTCTTCCTCACTTGAACCACACCTCAGATGCACCACACCTTAAAAAAATTAAAAGGGCTACCACTTCGTTCCTAATTCACCCTCATCACCCCTTCCCTAATCTTAATCAAATGCTGTTTTCTCCATTCTCACTCTTGCATTGACTGAGAATTTCAAGGGACAAACCCAAGTGTTTTTGTTGTTGGCATCCATCCGTCTTGAGAGACAATGGAAGAGTGCACCATTTGGGGGTAAGGTCAAATTGTTGGAGAATTACAGCACTTATTGTGGCTGTAGTGACCAGTACAGGAGAGACATAGTTTATTGCAGCTGGGGCAGATAAAGGCATCCAGTTTCACTGTTGCAGGTGCACCATGGCATTTATTCTCTCTGTGCTCCTCCCAGCAGTCATTTCTCTTCTGGTCACTGCCGTGAATACATGACTTGTCTCCAGGCACTGCTGTCGTCTGCAAGGGATTCCCACATGGCAGGGTTAATGTTGCCAGCCTTTCCTGTGTCTGCCTGGAAGAGGGAACTCCATGCATAGGTTTATTCAGGCATAGGCAAATGGCCCGCCAGATGTTTTGGGACTACAACTCCCATCATCCCTAGCTAACAGGACCAGTGGTCAGGGATGTTCTGGAGGGCTGAGTTTGCCTATGCCTGGGTTTATTTGTGGAGGCAGTTTCCCCTTTTTCTGCTGGTCCTCTCTGGGAGAGAAATGTTTGCTGCTCAACAGAAAACAATTCAGGTATCAAGGATGTTAATGTAGCTGTGATTGAGCAAAAGATACCCCAAAACAGAACATAGCAGCAAAGATGGGCATTTTTATTTTTATTAATTTGAATATTATTCATATAAAAAAGATAATTCTCCCCCTCCTCCCAGGAGTTTGTGAACATTAAAAAAATTACCCAGCCAGTTCCAATGCAGACAAAGCCCTTTATTATTATATCCATATTGCAGGGCATGGAGTGATGGCTGAGAGAGCATAGGTTATGCCAGCCCTGCAAAGTAGCCCAGTGAGTCCACCCCCTGCTCCCCATTTTGCTGTAGGGAGGTAGAATAGCGTATTCCAAAACTGTGTAGTCCACTGCTGATCCTGGGATATGTGTTGAGTTTTTTAGGGAAATGCAGGGGGCATAGCTGAGAACTTAATTGTAGCAACAGTAGGGGCTGGAGAGAGTTTTTAAAAAGGCAGCAAAATAATAAAGTGTTTTAGTCATAGATGGAAATATATCTGGATTCCAGGACTATCTGTAGAAGCACAGTGGGTCTACTAAATGTAATACAACTGAGGGGTAGACTGGAATGCTTGTTTCTCAGAGGTCAGGACTGTTTGAGTCTCACCATTGCTCAATCGCCAGAA
This sequence comes from Podarcis muralis, assembly GCF_964188315.1. NCBI lineage: Eukaryota > Metazoa > Chordata > Lepidosauria > Squamata > Lacertidae > Podarcis > Podarcis muralis. The sequence goes on along the minus strand of NC_135661.1, from coordinate 44,288,966 downwards.
CTTTAAGAAAAGGTAGATCAGCTCTCTCGCTCTGTGTGTGTGTGTGTGTGTGTGCGCACGCGCATATTTATTACTCTGGAATCTTTACTTTGTGCCTTCCATCCCAGAAGAAATCCTGCAGATGCCCATGGTCCCATGCTGTTTGCTACCTTTCTGCTTCTTCCCTCTGATATACGCAACAGCAAGGTTTGGCTTAGCAGATTGTGTGGAGCCTACGTCTTTCTCATTCTGCTCAACTGGCCATCACAACTCTTTCTGTGATCTCATCTGTCGATGCCCAGCTCTTGCTTGATGTCTCACTTCCGGAACAGAGGGAAGGCTCTGCCCCCCAAAATATTTAGTTAGCAGCTATTAACTTAAGTGGAATTGACTTTTTATCGGCTTTCCTCTGTATGACTGCCACCAGCGAAGGCAGTTTCCTCCTTTCCTCTTCTCCGCCTGTCAGTTCCCTCTACATTCCTATCGGCAGCCTTTAGCTCTGATCAATACTAACCACTGTGTAACAGCTCACGCACGGCTGCTTTAGTTCGCATCGATCAGACCTCTCTTCCAACAGGTAGCTGGCTCTTTTGAGGCAATGACTTGAGATAACTTCAGGCTAATTCATTACAGAGGATTTTAGGGAGGCCCCATGCCCTGTTTTGGAGAGAAACACAGATATCAGAAACGGAGAACAATGTCCCCTGTGCTTGAGATTCTGTATTTCCTTCCCCTTTCTTTTAGAATTCTAAGTGTAATCCAAATAATGGCATAAGTCATCTCAGCAAAACAATTAGTTTTCAATGCCATGGCTTTGGCTTTTGCCAAGCTGAAGGCCAAATTTTACTTAGAAATCTTCAAGGTAGGATCTCCTACCAGTTCTGCTCATCTTTTCTGATCCACATCCACAGTATTCTCCAGAGTTGCTTCTTGTCCTTGTAATTGGCACTTTAACACTAACTAACTAGAGCAGAGGGGTGATGCTGCTCAAGACCAGCATCACACAAGTGTGGAACTTGGTTTGTCAAAGAGCAGCTTGTTTTTGACACTAGCCAAGGACCAAGCTACCTTAAATGCTTTCCCACAGGTACACAGACCACTTTTGTTTCTGCTTAGCCTTTTAGGATTGAGAAGTTAAATATGAAAGTATACAAACCTGACACTTGTATATCTGCTCTCAATAAGCTTGTTAAATATTCCACAGATCAATATGTCCACCCACTTCCAGAACTCACAACCCAAAAGGGGAAGCAATTCTCACATATGTTGTTGCCTTTTCCAGGCGAGGACAGAGGGCTGCAGGGCAGCTCAGGTTGTTACAGAATTCCCAATGAAGGGAGTGTTTATTATTGTAGAAGGTTTGATGCAGTCCCCAAAAGGAGCTAATCAACAAGTAATAAGACCTCAAGAGAGCAATTTAGAAACCTCAGCTTTAACTCTCTTGTAGCTGTAGCTAAGAGAGTAATGGTTGCTCCTGCTTTTGGCTGTGCAGCACAAAATGTAGTCATAGTTGGCAAAGGAGATCTGTGGTCCCTCCCAGACAGTCCTTTCTTTCATTTTTACCCCACCTTTCTTCTGCCTTGAAATCCAATGCAGTATATGATGTTATCTGTCTAGCCCAGGACTGTCTCCTGGTGGGTGGCAGTGGCTCTCCAGAGTCTTTGGCACGGAGATCTCTCCTGGCACCTGCTGCCTGAGACACTCTCCAGACCACAAGAGCAGTTTTAAAGTGAACAACCCTGGCTTTGGCTCTAAGCCTTTTCTATGTTCAGTCAAGGTTCAGTGGATCATCACCAGAAACATTTTGAATTGCATAAGCTGTATTATTGAGCAATAGGTCAAAAATTTATTTTGGGAATGTTGATCTTTATAGCGCATAATGATAAATGTGACAACTTGTGCAAGAGCTACAACACAGGTGACATTTCTTAAGTGTGCATCTAAGATGCTTTAAGTGTACCACATAATGATACAAAAAGTTACTGTGACAAGCATGTGTACCATAACAGGTACATTAATCAGGATTGGCTGCAGCTCCCTGTTATGTTTGTAGCCTAAGTGACAAACCAATGTTTGCTTGTGTGAAACAGTCCTAATTTCTAAAATTTATTGTACTCACAGTGAGCTTATGTAATTTGCTTTTCTTGTTCCTTTCATTCTCTCTTCGACTTGCAGTGAATAACTGTCCCTTCTTATTGGTAAAATTAAACAGTCCTGCCCTGCCCAGAAAGATTAGGCTTAATTCAATAGCTTGGGAAGAGGTGATGAGGTAATTATAATGCTGAACCATATCCTGAATGGCTTTGTGCTTAGATCTCACTGATCCTCAAATTGGATAGTCACCCTGAACCTCCTCAGCAGTGGATATGAACTTTATCCAGTGGCTTGGGGAATCTTCTGGCAACACCACTAATATCTGTATTCTTTAGTTCAGTGGTTTCCAGCCAGTGAGCTGTAGACGCCTTGAGGGGCCATGGAATTATTGCAAGAGGTTTGCAAAGCAGCATTTTTTAAAAATCCGCATAACACAAGAGATTATTACAATATATGAGTTATCCAACACAAGAATACAATAACTATTTAAAGTGAATGATATTTATTATACTGATATTGATGGAATCAGCAGCTCATGGAAAATATGTTAGGATCATGCATCTAATAGTTTATATAAGTTAATCAGATGCACATTAGTGAGTAGATGGAAGTTCATTCCGACTTCATCAGTCTAGTACCTCCTAAGCTGAGAGGTTTCCAAGTGAGTAGATACCCTGAGAATGCTACAAAGAAGCTCATGGTGGCAGATAAGGACAAACTTTTTATTTCCAATGACGTTATGCACCCAATTTCACCACCCTTTCCCAAGTACACAGGTGGTGGAAAACTCAGTCCAAAGATGACCGAATGCTTGTTAGGTCACATAACTCTGCCTACCAAGCAGCAGTAAAGGTGGTAAAGAAGAATTACTTTTCTACCTCCACTGTATCCTCAGAGAACCATCCAGCAGAGTTGTTTCAGGTGTTCTGTAGGCTAGTTGTACCAAAAGTAGTGGATGGGCCTCTGGAGCACTCAGCAGCATGCTGTGATCAATTTGCACTATACTTTGAGGATAAAGTAACTTAGCTCCATAGTGCCTTCACTGCCACTGTCATTGGTGTTCCAGCTGAGGTGTCCAATGCAGTGCCTTCCTATGCTCTGAGGGATCAATTTCAGTTTATGATGATGTGGACATGACTCTTATAATGATGCAACTGGCTTCTTGCTCTCTTGACCCCTGCCCATTTTGGCTGGTGAAAGCTAGTTGTGGGGAGTAAGGTTGGCTGGATGTTTCCAGGGTATAGTGAACACATGCTTTACAACACAGTGTGATGCCTACTGCCTTTAAACTGGTGGTAGTGTGTCCACTCCTGAAGAAGCTCACCCCAGATTCCATGGTATATAACTACTACTTCCTGGTTGCAAATACCCCTTTTTGGGGAAGGTGGTGACAAGAATGCTGGCTGAGCAGTTGCAGGAGTTCCTGGAGGATATGAATTATCTAGATCTGTTTCAGTCTGGATTCAGGTGCAGTTTTGGGACTGACTCAGTCTTGGTTGCCCTGACAAATGACCTGAATCAAGAGTGGGACAGGAGAAGTGCCTCTCTGCTTCTGCCTAATCTCTTGTCTGCTTTGATACCACTACCCATGGTATACTTATGGACTGGCTCTGTGGGTTGGGTATCAGGGGCATTTTTCTACTGTTGTTCTACTGCTACCTACAAGGTGTTTCCAATAAGTAGCATTAGAATATAGCTTTTTTGGTTTAATGGTCTTTGCACTGCAGTGTACCACTGCGTGCAATCTTGTTCTCAATGTGGTTCTTTCTTTCTATCATCTGTCTATCATCTATTTCAAATTTTTGTTCAACATCTGTATGAAGCCACAGGGTGCACTCTTTTGGAGTTGGGAGGCAAAGTGTCATCAGTACAAAGATGACACACAGCTCTACTTCTCCATACTGTGGAGTATTTTTGCACAGAAATACTGTGCAAAATCTGGACCATTGTCTGGGCACAGTTGTGGAGTTGAGATCCAGTAAGCTGAGCTTGAACCCTGGGAAGACAGAAGGATGGAGGATTGGTGGTCCCCACGTCTAGGAGATAGGCCAGTTGCCTGTTCTATATAGGTTTGCACTCCCTCTGAAAGAACATGTTCAGAGTTGGGGAATTATTCTGAATCCATCCTTGTTGCTGGAGGATCAAGGTAGCCTCAGTGACTAGGAGCACCTTTTACTAGCTATGGCTGGTATGCTAACTATGACCATTCTTGGACAGGAATAGTCTGACTGCTATGATTCACTCAGGACTCAGTTATTGCTATGTGCTCCATGTGGGGCTACCCTTGGACCTGGTCTGGAGGCTCTAGCTTATGCAAAATGCTGCAGTTAGACTGTTGATTGGGACAGACTATTGCCAACACATAACTCTGGTGCCTGTATGCTATCCATCCAGGTTCATTGTTCTTATTTACAAGGCCCATAACAGCTTGGACCCAGGATACCTCAGGTATTGCCTGATTCTTCATATTCCTGTTTGATTACTGAAGTATTTGGGGTAGTCACTGTTGGTGGTCCCCCATGGCTCAGATGCACAGATTGTATCCACAAGGAGCTGCCCACTCAGTATAGTGGGCCTAATTTTATGAAACTTCCTTTCAGTTGAGGTCACACAGGCCCCCTTCCTGTTGAACTCCCAGTGTTTACTGAATACTTTTAAAATTAAATTTTAATAAGACTGTTTTAAATTAAATTCTGATTTTATTGTTTTAACTCATTTTAGTCTTATTGTATTTGGTTTCCTGTATACCACTTGAGATTACTGTGATTAAGTGGTATATAAATTGTTTAAATAAACAAAATAAATAAATGACAAGCAAAGTACCACAACATCTTACAAGGGTGACTTCAGATGCTATATAAGCATCAGGACACAGAACATTTCAAGTCTTCTACCCTATGTACAGATTTATCACAATCTTCAACCTCTGCTGAAAATGATCAGCTGCAGGTTCCCCTTCCTGGATGCTGTGATGCCTGCTTAGTGCTGCTGTTGCTTGTTTTCATATTCTGAATCCTGTGCATTCCCTCATGTGTTCCATTAGCTGCTCCAGATCCTTTTTTGGCTGAAGAGCAGGATTAATTAAAAAAAAAAAAGAAGAAGAAAAAACATCAGCAATCTTGCAGCTAATTGCCAGAGTGCTCCAAAAGCCAATTGAGGTTTCATTCCTGGTCTATACATGAATCCATTCATCAACTGGTGGGCTGAAAGCTTGTAGAACACCCCATCTATGTTGCTGTTTGTGTTTAAATATCATAAACATAGGGCTGTACAAAGAACAGGTTTGACAGGTCTCTAGCCAAAGAGGTTTCCAATCTAAAACTTCTTCCATTCACCATCCTTTCCAATAAAGCCTTGTCAACTGTTTTCCTGTATTTTGAATGGAATGGTGTATCCACAATAAGATGCTTGGATTTCCACCAACCGTGCTGGAAGCTGGTGGGACTGTGACAGTGCTGATGCCAGATTCCCCCTTGTTTTGAAGATGACTAACAGAATAGCAGCAAAGCACTGAAAAGGCACAAAATGGCATTTGGCCAGTGCCTATGAATCATAAAATGGGATAATAAAATCATGAAAATAATCTCCAAAAGGCAAAATAAATTACCCAAGTTACTGCTTATTTGCATGTACAGTTTGACAATAGAGCCATAACCATAAATGATTTATGCCTGCTTTAACAATACACTCATTTTACTGAAAGGTGGTCAGCACTAAGACTTCTGTGGCATGGTGCCATTTGTTGACAGGCTAATGTTTCAGCAGCAATACATTAAATTATGAATATCACTATCCTAACATGGAAGGTTATTGGCTCAATATGCTTAATTAACCCAGCCTGAACTATGCCCACAAGCCAGTGTGAACCATCCCTGCAGTGCTGGAATAGGGGACAAAGATTAGAAGGGTAAGAACTCACTTCAGTTTTTATGCAATGAGACCTTAAAAACTGAGCAGTCCTCACATGCTCTTCCAGGGACAGTTGGGCTGTATTTTTCAAGTTGCAGCCTGTCGATAGCTGAGTCCTTATTGATAAAACTGCTAATAAGAGGAGACAGTTATTGGATGTCTCAAGTAAGAAGTAGCAGAAGGGCTATAAACTAGGCTGAGGGGCTCCAGGAGGTGCAAAAGGGTGGCTTATCTGGGCCACAACCTGGTAAGGAGATGAGTGGCTCTGCTAATAACATTAGCAGGGATTTTTTTGCATGCATCCTAACTGGAAGAATCAGACACTTAACACTTATGGCACCAAAACCTACCTTTCATTCAGTATTTCATAAAATGGAATAAAATTCTGAATCATTGGTCCTTTAATTCAGATTTTGCAAATTGTGCAATGCTTTCAGATTACTGAGGTTCTTGCCTACAACTGCTTCCTTCCTACAGTGCTGGAGCACAAAACATGCTCTATTGACTTTTAGACTCTTCTTTCCATATTCTGCATGCTGTTAAACCCCATCAGTATCTTCTTCCTGGGTGCTGCACTAGCTGGCTCCCATTGTATGTCCTTTCAGAGAAATATTTTTTCACAGGGAATGCACTGGTCTCAAGTATTATACATATATCCATCCCTGGATAATCGTAAGACACATTAGAAATAAAGTTATATGGTAGTAGGGGTCATGGAATGGCAGTATATTATATTCTCAGTGGGTTGAAGCATATACTGTAGGTAGGGAGCTAGATTGTAAAAAACTTGTGAGCTGTGTTTACTTCCCATCTCAAGGAGCCAATGTAGTCTTCTCTTATTTTAGGATGGAAGAGTCCTTACCAAGGACCTACCTGGAGAGGAGTTCAATCGCAGACTCTGTGCTTCATCCATCAGCTGGACAATCAGATGCAGAAATTATTTCTTCATCTTTGATTTATTAGACTTTACCAAAAGATGCTATGAAACAGTAAAGGGATTGGTCTGAAAAAAAATCATACAGAAATTCACCAAAGAGTCAATTAATCTGCAGAAACAAACTGTTCATGCCCACTTGGTGACTCTGGGCCTCCTTACTACCATCTGGATCTCAAAGACGCATGAAAAGAAGAGCCTAGAAAAGAAGTGCAAGAGACACCAACAGGTAGGAAGCACATGGTGCAATTTTCATTTTTTCCTGCTGAGTTTTTAATGTATCGTATCCCATCCACCACCATTGTCATTTTAATAGAAGGACGGTATAACATTTTCATACATATTGTTAGTTATTTATACTACCCTTTCCATGAGTCAAAAGATGGTTTACAATAGGTAGAGAAAGAGAGAAATCCACAAAAAAACATAATCCTTAACAACACCTAACAAATCAGTAAAATACAATTACTAATACATAAGTAAATAAATCATCAAATTTTCTAAAGCAGTAACTCTCATAATACCGTGAGCCACCATTTCACATTTATCCACCCCTCCCACAATTAAATTCATGAAAAATCTTCAGAAGAGGTGTTAGGGTAGAACAGACTGAAACATGAACTCTGTCATTTTCACAGTTAGGGAGGATTGCCACTCTGTCTCTTTGTCGATAACAAGTCATTAAAATGAAGATGGGACCATAGTGCTAGGTCTTTTTACTAATCATGATGGCTATATGCTATCTATATCAAAGTATGCCTCTGAACATCAGTTGCTGGGGATTACAAGTGAGAGAATGCTATTGCGCTTATGTCCTGCTTGTGAACTTCCCATAGGCAACAATATAGCCATGAGGACAAATCCCTATGGGAAATCCACAAGTAGGACATGAACACAATAGCATTCCCACCCCCACCCCCACTTGTGGTCCCCAGCAACTGGTGTTTAGAGGCATACTGGCTCAGATACTGGAGGTAAAAGAGCCATCATGACTTACAGCCACTGATAGCTTAATTCTCCATGCATTTGTCTAACCCTGCTTTTAAGCCATCTGTGTTGGTGAACATCACCACATCTTGTCATTACAAATTCCATAATTTTATTTTTCACAATTGATATACAGCTTAATTATGATAAGTCTCCAAGCTTACACAAATAAATCAGTGCAATGAAAATAAAAATCAATTAAAGCAATAAAATCAGAATTCAGTTAAAATACCCAGTGGAACAAAAAGTCTTCATTAGGTGTCACATACTCAACAGGAAAGGGACCCATCCACCCTCTGTTGGAAGTTCCATAAAATTGGGCCCACAATACTCAGTGTGTGAAGATGCCCTTTCTTTTGTGCATCTTGAATCTTCAGCTTCATTAGGTGGCCCTGAGTTCTAATCTTATAAGAAATCCATTCCTAATTTTATACATCCATTATGCCCCCTATTACTTACCTTTCTTCTAAAGTAAAAAGCCTTAGATATTGTAACCTTTCCTCAAATAAGAATTGCTCCAAGCCACTGATCATTTTCTTGCTGTTTGCAGCTCTGCAACATCATTGAGGCACAGTGTCCAGAACTGTACACAGTATTTCAAGAGTTGCTGCACCGTAGATATTGACAGTTTTATTTTGATTCCTTTCTTAATGATTCCCAACATGGAATTTGTCTGTTTCATAGCTGCTGCATACATTGTCATTCAGATATTCATCACGACATTACGATTTGTTGTCACTGTTGGTTAAGACCTGAATAGTATATATGAAAGTAGGATTTTTCTTACCCCAATTTCTATTATTTTACACTTGCTTACATTGAAACACACTTGTCATTTAATGCCCATTCACCCAACTTGGGGATATGTTTTAATCACCTTGTATGACTTGGTGTTATCAGCAGAGGGTGCTATGGTAGTGGACAGAGGCATCAGGTGATGAGATGGGGCCATACTTGCACTTTGTCTCCCCTTCTGGCCTGTCTTCCATCCCCAATAACTTAGGTAGTGTTACTACTAATGATTGCCAGGTTGGTGAGTGGGAAAATACCTACTGTCTCTGATTTGATTTTGGAAGAGCATAACAACTAGGCAGAGATTGGTGAGAACTGGTTGGATGAAAAGGGGTGTGTATGTTTCCCCATTTGGACAAGGTTTCTATTTTCTGAAGGAAGCAATCTTATCTCTAAGAGCTTTCTTGATTTGGCTCATTAACCAAGCTGGCATCCTCTTGGCCTTAGTGATACCTTTCCTGAATGTATTATACATTCTAGCTGAGCTTCTATTATTGAGAAAAACCTCCAGATATTTTGGAGATATTTAATCCATTTGACTTTCTCTTTCAAATTCCTTTCTACCAGTGCACCTCTTTTGAAGTCAAATGTGATGGTGTTGGATTTTCTCTGCAGTTTTCCACTTAAACATACAGTGGTACCTCGGGTTACAAACCTTGGGTTATAAACACTTTGGATTACAGACTCCGCTAACCTGGAAGCAGTACCTCGGGTTAAGAACTTTACCTCAGGATGAGAACAGAAATTGTTCGCCAGCGGCACAGCGGCAGCGGGAGGCCCCATTAGCTAAAGTTGTACCTCAGGTTAAGAACGGTTTCAGGTTAAGAACGGACCTCCGGAACGAATTAAGTTTATAACCAGAGGTACCACTGTTTGTTGAATTTGATAGTATTATAATCAGTGTTCCAAACCAATTCAATACCACTTGTATCTCACATCAAGTCCTGGGTGCCACTTAGGATTAAGACCAGAGTCACTGTCTGGTTGGCTGGTTCCATGACCAACTGTTCTAGGACACAGTATTTTGGGGTATCTAGAAATTTTCCTTCTATGTAGTTATTCGAACAGTCATGCATCTAATCTATGTGAAGATAATAGAAGCCACCCATTACTACAGCACTTCCTCTTTTGGCTTTCTCATTGGTGTCATGCTCCACCTCAAGTTAATCCTAGGCATTTTTATTGGGGGCACAGTAGTACATCCTCAGTACTAAACTACTTTTGAAGCCTGGTATTACCATCCACAGTGATTTTGTGGAGGAGTCCTTCCCTTTTGGGATTTCTAGTGTGTTGAATTCATATGACCTCTTTGACATAAAGAGCAACACTACCTTCAGCACACCCTTTCTGTCCTTCCTATAGAATTTGCATTTGAAGATAACCATGTCCCACTGGTTTTCTCCCTTCCACCAGACTTCCATTATGCTCACTATATTTCTGCTCTCCTCTAAGACCAAGCACTCCAGCTCACTCACCATGGCTCAGAAACTTATTGTATTAGCCTATAAACACCTATAGGGTGCCTTTCCACATTTGAGCAATCATAAACAATTTCACCCTCATTAACCTTTTAGGGCAGATTTGTCTTAAACTGTATACACCCTAGTTCCTGCTGGTTTTCTTCTAGGGATCTGCCACCTTTTGCTTTCAGCTGGCTCAGCTCTGTTTCATATAGAGCCCACCCATATAAGCCTAGGTTGTAGTTTAATGATGGAGATAAATGGGTGTACAACAGTTGAATTATCTCTCACCATATAACCTTGTTTGTCCCTCTTGAAACCTCCTACCCTTTCTAGTGTTGTCTGCCTCTTCCTTCCATACCAACCAATGTATTGCCTTCAGGATTAACATTGATTGCATTATATGTTTCCTTGTGGGTATCTCAGCAGTGATAGGAAGTTGTAGTCCTAGCTATATTGCTTTTGGGGTAGATGTATGGAGCACAAAGACAAGATGTGCCTCTTCATGTTGGCAGCATGTGTGCAAGATGGGTCTCACAAGCCCCACTGATATTGGATGTAATGACTAATGACCAACATTCCACCATCTTTCTACCAATATTTTCAGGTGGCATTCAGTCAGCACATAGCAGGATGCTTGCTGGGCCCTGTAATCATGGTGATTCTGTTAGTGCAGTTCTAAGGAATGCTGCTTGAGTGATGAAATGCTCTTCAGGTTTATCTGGGACCTACTCAGGTCCTATTCTTTCAAAGAGTATCAGGATGGGCAGTGAACATCTGTAGACAGTTTTATTAGGCACTCTAATGAGCTGCTATAACCTTTCCCCCAAGAATCTGACTTCTTAGGCTGCCAGCAGTATCCAGAGGCACCAGCATCTCCCTGCCTTTCTGAGAGTTAAAATAAACAATTTTAGGTTCTTGTGTCTTTTACATTTCCTTTAAGCTGCATGTTTTGGCTGTGGGCCCAAGTGCCCAGGGAAAGCTTCCAGTGCTAGCTCTAAACCTTGCCACATGGTTCCCAGGATAAATGACCCTTTGAAAAACTAAGGTACCTGCATGGGTGGTTCCTTCCATATTCTGGACCTGCTAGGATTTCCCTCACTTCCTCTGGGGTCTAGAAGTCCCCCTGGACTGTCTGCAGGGAACAGTCACATCAACAGTGAAAATGCTCTTGTTCTGGAGAAGGGCCCCATTTCACCTCAGGTACAAAGTATTACCATCTGAATACTGTAGAAATCCAACAAGCCCACAACAGACGTATCATGCTGAAAGAAGATGTGCATCGTTGTGTGCAAGAGATGAGGTATAGGATTTTCTTTATTGTGCAAGGAATGGCTTGTATGATAAAGGAAGCCTTTGAGACCTGAAGTGATTTATCCTTTTGCACATGCAGATAGTCAATACTGAGGGGCAGCCACACTAATAACTTAGTGCAGGAAAGCCTTATGGACAATGATCTTGGTCAGCAGGAATTTGTATGTGCAGACGTGGGGAGCAAGAAGAGCAATCTGCAAGGAGTAGGTGATATACATATGTTTTAAATTGTGCATTCATAATAATATTGGGGCTGTTACATGCAACCTGGCTTTCAATACTGTTTGCACCTTCAAATGGTTCAGGGTGATCATACTGCTTTGTTTGGAATAGGTACATGTCCTATGGCTTCCTACTGAAATCCAGTACCTTTTCATACCACAACTGTTCCAGGGGTTTTATGACCTGCTTTTGTTGTGCTATATTATTATTATTATTATTAATCAAATTTGTATATCACCCTGCATTTGAAGATCACAAGGTGGTTCACAACATAAAAATACAAAATGAGAACACAAAATACATAATAAAAACAAGAACAAAAACCCCAATAACTCCCCTCCTATAAATATATTTGAAAGGACATAGTGTGAACTATAATGTAAGAGTTCCCCTCCAGATAGCAATAACACAGTAACATTGGGGAAGAATTCTACAAATAAAGTAGAATTATGTGCAGATGGTCTAGTATATATCCATCACTAATACACTATTATTGCTTGGATGACATGTTGCAGAATACACCAGCAAGAAAACTCCAGTTTGTAGGGGTCCCAATTCACATGCAAAATTAAAAGACCAAGTAAACAAAAAATCAGATATGAAGACTCCTCTCTTTTAAAGGTGGCCCTTCAATTCTGATTTGCATTTTAATTCTTGGCTAGGCAAGATGAAGGGAGGGAGTACGGTAAGTGTGTTGCTGGGTAGGTCCATACTTGTAACTAAACACTCTTAGCAGTTATCCCCAAGGAGGAGGCTGAGGGAAAAGAGGAGATACTTTCAAGCCAGGGAACTCAAGAGCTTGGAGGGCTGCTAAAAGCACTTTTCCTGAAATTCAGAGCATTTTGAGATAAAGGTGCTTGTTCAATACAACTTCAGAACAGGACGATTCCAGGTCCCCAGAGCCACAATTGTTAATGCACCTTATGCTAGAGGCCCCAGCAAGCACCCACTTCTTCATTTTGCCATTTTACTGTCACCTCAGTATTTTCAAAACCCACTGGTTTATAGTGTAATTCTACTTAGAAGTAAGCCCTGTTGAATTCAACAGCATTTACAGTATTCAAGTGAGTAAAGGACTGCAGCTTAAGTCACCAGTGCTATTGGGTACATCATGGAGAGGTGGCTTGCTGTACCAGGTAGTCCAGTATTGTGAACTAGTAGAGGACCGGGTTAATGGGAGAGAGTGTGCTAGTAAACCAAATGTGTTTCCTGTGCTTCCTTGGATTTCAGTGGAAAGCACAGAACCTTTGCATGTGAAGAATTTTGCAGCATCTTAGACACTGCCAGGCTCAAACTCCACACCACAGGATACATAACAAAAGCAATATGAGATTAACATCCACTGGATGAAAAAAAATCTCTGCCCTAGATGTTCATTTTATGCTGTTTTTAAATTGCAATTATATTTAGCTGTTTTTGTTTGTAAATTACCTTGACACTTGCCAAAGGCCATTCATAAATTAATAAATAATTGCATTTTTTATTTTGGGGAAAGTTGATGTAACTGACCTGTCCCTCCAACCCACTTCACACAGCCTGCAGCAGAAAGTGCTTTCATTTTCCTTGCTAGATTGGCTCTAGCTGCTGGGTGGAAGTGCAGGAGATTCTCTGAGGCACAGGCCCCAAGGGTGGGAAAGAGTTGGTTATTTTATCCCTCTGTTGCCGGAAGCCACCAACGTGTGACTCTCCAGCTGCAGCACATTTCGTTTCTGAAGCGTGATGCAATTGGATGGCCTGGTCAGCAGTGCTTCCTTAACAAGCCTTTCAGCAAAGCCTTCACATAAAGCTCAGCCAATCCTGTGATTCTGGCAGACGCTTACTCATGCAGACTCAGCTGGGAGACCTCACTGTTCAGAAAGATTCAATCAAGAGTTTCAAGTAGATTGTTCCTCTCTCTCCACTGAGAGACTTAAGGACTACACCAGGGTTCCCTTTACCATTCCATCCCCCTTTTTCCAGTGTGACTGGGAGCCAAAAGCATTTGCTTTCCCTGCCCCCTCTGGGCACTTTTTCTTATCACCATTCAAACAAGAGGAATAGACATCCCATGCAGCAGATCCTGATGCCTGTGTGTTGCTATCCCATTATGAACACTCCAAGCAGACAGATTCTACATTGCAGAATGAAAACAAGTGTGGCTGAAGCTTAGTAGCTTGCTTCTGTGAGTGCTGCTCTCTTGATGCTTAGTGTGAAAACCTGATGGCCCTCTTACCCTGCAAGTCCAGTTAGACAAGATGTCATTGTTGTCTCACCACTACCCTGATGCTGGTTGCCGAGTCATCCAGCCTTTCCTGTCAACCACGGGCAGAAGACCCAAGCCTAGAGGACCAGCAACACATGTAGCTGCTCAGAGTAGGTGCTTGTCATAGGCTCAGGCAGTGAAAAGTGTGAAGATCTCACTCTTCATGTAACTTGCCTGTAATGTATAGGAGGAATATAACAACCGAGGGACAGTCAGGTTGCAGAATTGCAGGACCCCACTGCATAAACCTGCATAAAATTCACCTAATAAAGAAAAGTGTGCAGTTCTGATTCTTGGGAGGTCCTTTGATGTCAGAGCCTTCCTCTCCAGTGCTGATGGCTCCTCTGAAGCTCTAGCCCACTTGATGTCATAAGAGTTTTTAAAGGGGAGGATTTATGGGAAGTGGCTGAGATCTAGAGGATTCTAAACCCTCCCACTCCCCTACCATACCCTCAAATTGGGAGATTTAAACATGCTTCAGAGTATGTCTAAACTCCCACCAACCCACTATTTCCCCTTCCATTGGACACAATTAAAAACAACCAGGAAACAGATGCAAACATCATTTGTTCCTCCAGTCTCACTTATGCTGATAGCTCAAGCTCAGATAAGGGCGTTAAGCTACCTTGATAACTCCCACATTAGGATTGTGGTCTAATTTGAACACAACAGTCTGTTGAAGAGAATAGCACCTACAAATGCCCACAGTGGCTTCTGAATGAGAAATTCAGTATATGTCCTAAATAAAATTTTAAAACAATAAATATTCATATGTCTAGTGATGCAAAGGAGGTTAGTGCAATGTCCATAGAAAATTGGAGGCTATTACTAACTTTTGCTTCTATGGCAAGGAGATTTAAATTATATTTATATATACATATATAAATTTTTTTTTAAAAAAACTATTTATGGAACACCCATTATATGTGCTTTTCATTTCATGTGTAGTTTACATAGACAATAAAATACCAAAATAGAATTTACAATAAAATAACACTTTTAATATTTAATAAAGAAAATTTACAAAGCAGGAAGCTAAACAAACAAACAAACAAACAAAAACTAAAACCAACAAAACACAGTAGCCAAAACAATTTAAACATGGCATCAAACACAGCAAAAGAGAGCTTGGTGGAAAAATTAGAGCACCTGATAGATTGTCATTAAAAGTCCTATGACAACAGGAATCATGGAGTGTTAGTGCCAGGCAAACCTCTCTGGGGAAGGCATCCCATAAGTTGGGGTCTGCAGGAGGTCCTCACCCACAGAGCACAGTGATTAGCTATATACAAGGTATAATATTTCAGGTATCCTGGTCCCATGCTGTAAAGGACTTTATATACCAAAACCAACACCTTGAACTTAGCCCAGTAATAGTTTACAGAGGTGCATTCCACTCCAACCCCCTATCTGCCTTAGGGCTGTCATGTGTACCTCTAATTTACCCTCAGTGGACTGAAGCTTAGTTGACTCTTTCACATTGTGGCACCTTCAATTGCCATTATTCATATTTTAATTAAGAAATGCACTCAGGATTCTGAGGTCTGAAATCTATGTCAAGACAAATTAATACAGATCTACAAGTTGGCGGTAAAGGAAAGATGGGATGGTGCTCCTGGTTCTGCCTTCTGTAGGGAGACACACTAGCATAGGAATTTTTTTAGCCAGAAACTTGGAAGAGCAGTATTTGCCTCTTGAACAAATGGGCAGAAAGAAACAACAAAATATTTTATTTCTTACTCTCTTTGAAGAAACTAGAACAGCAATGCCAGGCTATCCCAGAAAGCACTTGTACACACACTCTCCAACCCCTATTGGGAAAAGCAGGCTTTTGAACTATCTTAACAGACAGCTCTGAAGGCACTCGCAATGGATTGGTGGATACTGATAGGATACAGTGAACACACAGCACAGCTCCAGCTAGCAGTAAGCACTTCCAGGAAGAATATCATTCAAGTGTGCTGGCTTAAGCAGCATGATGAGCAAATGTTTTCCTGCAGCATTGGCTCTCTTTTAGGAGAGGAGGAATGGTTAAAGACTTCAGACTTTTTGCTTTTTTGAGAGGACCTCTTACCTTCTTCCTTCACCATTTTCTCAGCCTGGCAGCAAGAGCATACTATGCCAGGTAACAGGGGTATCTCTGGACTCACACCTTTTAGCTCTATAAGGGCTAGTGCGTGTATGGCGTTTGCAGGATTGAGACTTCATAGAGATATGGGGGAAAATATTCAGACTAGTGATCAGTAGTCCACCATTCCAAAATCTCTAGCTGTTCCCCTAGAAAACTGCAGAACAGCTTTGGTTGGGAGAGAAGGAAATAGGTAGTACTACTTCTTTAACAGCCAATACAAAAGGAAAGCCAGGTTCAGCACTGTCCAGACCATAGCACCGGAGTACAGACCAGTTAGGCTTGCCTTTCAGTTAAGGCACCTGGTGAAAAAAGTAGCAACACACACACACACACACACACACACGTGTGCAAAATCATTCAAAGACAGACGGGAAGACGTCCAGTACTGACACAGACTTTCATAAAACTGGTGTGGGTAGGGGGGGGGCATCTCAAAGCTTGGCACCTGCAGAATTCTTGGCTTTGGCACCCAAAAAGCTGAGAAGATGCCACTGCAATCCAGGTTTCAGTTGATCGGAGTTGTTGTTGGAGAATCTGGGTCTCTGTAAGCCACTTTTGTAAACATTATTACTCATCCCCCTGAAAAATAAGGGGTTGTGCAGCTAGGTATCTGCATGTCAGGTAATGAAATGAGTGGCTATTAAGAGCTTCCCCATAGCAATACATATGTGTAATTTTTTTAATGGTTCAGGTTTTCATGCAGAAAAGCAATAAACCAGGTATTTCCCAGTTACATACAAGGACAGGCAGGCAGGCAAATATACCCAGGGATCTAACTCTAATTTATAGGATGTCTTGTGTGTGAGGCTGTGGCTTTGAAGGTAGCTTTAGGCACGAGAAGGACTCTTTTAAAATATCATTTGATAGGTTTACCAAATCATGTTATATGAATGGTACTGGGGAAGGGTGACTGCACCTTCAGCCTATAATTCAATCCTAGGTTTTAATTTAAATTCATATTTACTTAATTTTCCTTAAACAGTGCAAACTCTTAGTAACTGTGCTTATTGGGATAAATTTTAAGTTGACATCAATATAATAATCAGACAGTACCAACTGAAGCTGTGTATAAGCAAAGACTTTGAATAAGAAAGAATTTAGCAAATATTTCTCCAACAATTAAAAATGTCACATTAAATATAAAATAGTTCCATTGTATTGTCGGCTGTCATACAAGGTCTGTTAGTGACAAATATTAGTATAACAGGAATATTAGACTAGAAACAATACCCGATTGATGTCTCTGTACAGTATTATATAGAAAGGTGAGGCGTAACTTAATTCACTGATAGCCACCCATTCTTGTTGACTACGATACTATGTGCGGGGGAGGGGGAGGATAGGGTGTTCATGAAGAAAAAAGTCTCTTTGAAGAGGCTAGAGAAAACTTCTCTCAAGAAGAAATGTAAACAGATCTTCTGCTGTCTTTCTGTACAAAAAGGCAGATCCCGAGTCACAACCCTTTAAGCAATAACACACTTGCTGATATAAATCAGCCTTCTGGTTTGAGGAGCTTTGCAACAGTCCATCTCTCCGGCTCCCCTCTTAAGATCCCAGTGGCATTTCTGCATCTCAGCCCCAGAGGCTGCTTTGACTTGCCATGTAGAGGGAAGCAGCCCTCAAGAGTTTCTGATCTGTGAAGCCCTCACATTAATACATCAGCTCTACTTATTTAACAGCAGCCATTTCCTTTTCCTCCCCTGTGCTGTGGAGTTGATTTTGTTCAAACAAGAACATTTCCAAATCAAAATACAATCAAAGCATTTATAGACTGTGCAGCTAAATTAGGAAAAGAAATGCTGAGAAGGCTGCATACTCCTGGTATTAGGTGTTGATTGCACATATCCATTGCAAAGGAGCAGAGAGAATGGGAATTCTGATAAATACGGTACCTTCAAATAGTTTACTAGTACCATGCCTAACACTTGTTTAGCAGCAACTGTTAGGAACTTTATACAGAAGTAATATATTGCTAGCTTAGTGGCTATACATCTAAGTTGACCCACATTTTCACAGCATTAGATGTGTTTACTTTTGCAAGCTGCATTCTTGCTCCTTTGCTACATTTTCAAGCAACAACAACAAAATTACTGTACATACCCTGAGGTGTCTTCCAGCAAGGAAGGTTACATCTTAGAAAAGAAGCTCAAGTCCATTGACCCCAAGGCTGTATAACTTTACCATGGCTCAAGGCAACAGGCAAGTTGAGCCAATAGAACTTTCAATCCTGTAACCTCTGGCTTAAGTGTACCCCTCCCCAGTTTAATTCAGGTGCGGGGGGGGGGGGCAGTCCTACTTCTGAAAATACCACAACATTGCAGCATTCCCAATAGCTTTTATTCCACAAGTTACTTCAGTTTTTACCGTTTGATCTCTTTGTATAACTCAGTTTAGAGTGAAGAGTCAGTCTCATTCATGTTTGGGACTTTTATGGATCTCCTACTTCAGTTTACAGAGGGGGACTATATTCAGCCAAATCAGTGCTTGGCAGACCAAATGCCTTACAGCAAGAATCCCCACCTCACCTTTTCTATTTCCAGCACTTTTGTCTTAAGAGACAAAAAAAGCTAAATAAACTTGCTGGTTTTCACAAGGTGCTCCTACCTATGTAGCCATTTCACAAAAGAAAAGTTTGTCATTTCTTTTATTTTTCTTTAGGCAAATATTTAATTTTTTTGGGGGGGGGTCTTACAATGCGCCTTTTTCCAGTGTTAACACCACATTTTCTCTGAATGTATGTGTTCAGTTGTTCACAGCAGTTATAGTGAGCTGTCTGCTCACCCAGGAACATTTCTCTATTAATAAGAGTATTTTTTAATTTAATACCCATCTGGCAAAAACTTCAAAAAATACAGCAGTTCACAAGGTGTATCAAGCACCTCTATTTGATCTCTGAGATACTATTGAGCCCACGTCATTTTGGGCAATTTTGTTCTCTTCTGCGTTAGGAAGAAGAAAGCTTCCAATTTCTTCCATCCTGCCTCGAAGTCAGAGCTGTTCTTCCACCTCTACTTCTGGCACCTGCCAAAGCTTAAGCCCATAGTTAGCCAGGTTTTGATTATCTCCCCTACACCTTTTCCAGAGGCAGCTAAAAATGCCCCAGAGCACACCACTCTTTTGCTACTGCATATTAACCCTTCTTCTGCCTTAGTGGTAAAAGCAGCCTTCTATTTAGGGCAACTTAGATCTGGAAATCAGAGCAGAATAAGACTGCAAGGGGAGGGGGGCGAACAGCTGAGAAAGCCAATTAAAGAATGATGCTTGGATCATCGTATTAATTGTACAGACAGATGTGCTTTGGCATGTTTACACTGATAGAATCCACATGTGAAAGGAGATGGAAGGACTGCAGTACACAAGCCAGCTAGCTGGGCTGAGGCACATACAGACAAACTGGGGATGGAAGAGCTGCCCATGATCTCTGGATAAGACTCTATTTGCAGCAAGATTAAACACCCTACACCTCCCAAGATGTTCTCTCGCTTCCTTAGTAAAAACCCAAGCACTTTGGTTTGGCCCCCATCCCTGTTGCTTTTCTGCAGAGCTCAAATGCCAAGAGTAGTAGGAGGCATTCCTGCTACACAGATTGATCATCAATTTGGATTTCCTTCCCCAGGGATGAGGGGCACAAACTGTAGTTGACAAACTGAAAAAATGAACCCAGGAGCGTCCAGCACTCTCATTTCTAGAAAAATTAATTATTTTTTTTAAAAAAACATTTTGCCATCAAACTAAAACAAAGAAAACAAACGTGTGGGTACCAAGTACCCGAAAGCGGTCACATAATATCTGCAAGGCAGACACGGCACCTCCGCACGCCTCCTACGGATACATTCACCATTATGCATACTTGTTATTACATACACACGAATAGTGGTTGCAGAATGTCTCGAATTAAATACGTACAGTTTTAATCTGTTAGCTAGCATCTAAAATACCGAGAAAGCTCCGTTCGTTCGGTGCATTCGCTGCGACACGTTCTAAAAAGCCACCCAACCCCAAAGGAAAAAGCCGCTGAAGGGTGCGTGCCTGTCCCAATTCGGCAGTCCCCGTTTACCGGTTGTCTTTGAGCAAACAAACATGTCCAGAGCCGGCCTCGCCACCCCAGCAGAAATGCAGGAAGCTGGAAGGGGAGGCAGAACGGCGCCCTTCCGAAAAGGGAATCAAAGCGCGGCGGAGGGCAGAAGATCTCCGCTCCAGCGGCTCCCGTACTTCCACGCCAGCCGCCTTTGCCGGACTTCTTCGGCCATTCCGGGGGGAAAGAACTTGGGTGGTGAGGCGGGGAGGAAGCTTCCTCCAAAGGCTCCAAACCCGGCGGCTGGCCGAAGCGACTCAGCGGGGCACGAGGAAACGGCGCAGCCCGTTACGGGGGCCGCGAAGAAGCGACCTTTGGTGGGGAACGCAGGAATGCAGCTGCTTCCTCCTGCGGCGACGGCACACCCGAAGCCCGAGACGAGCAAAGCCGGCCAACTCGGGGGCAGAGGATCGGGGCCGCGGCCAAGTTGGGCTCCTCCCGCCGAGCAGCAACTTTCTCGGCAACTTCCCGCCGCCGCCGCTGCAGCCCCGTCCCACCGCGGGGGAGGGGACGAGGAGGCGGCCCTGCGGCCGAGGAGCCCGATGGAATGCGGGGGGGGGGGTAGCGGCCCGGACTGGTCCCCGTTCCCTCTCTCCGCCTTCCCCCCTCCCGGTTTGGGAGAGCTTCCTCCTTTTCTCCTCCCTCTGGCCCTCCTGGCTGCCCCGCCGGCCCCCCTCCTATCTCCCTCCTCACTTGCCCGCTCCCTCCCGCGCCTCCTCCCCCTCTCTCCTCCTCGCCGCCGCCGCCACCCCCCCCCCCCTTTCCCTGCTTCGCTCGCGCGCTCCCTCCCCCGCCGCCGCCTGGGCTGAATCTTATTGATCCAGAAGGTGGCTAATTAGCCCTTCCCGTCGTGCCTGGGTAATGAGGCACATGCGCACTGCACTAATCAGCCATTTTTTGCAGGAAACTAATTAGCAGAATAAAGATCCAAAGAGTTTTTTTTCTCCCCAATCAGCAGATCTGAGCGCGGGCGCTTCCTGCTCCGGCCGCCCCGCCAGCCCGGCTCTCGTCCGCTCGCCTGTCCGGGCCCCCCGCTCGCTCGCTCGCCCGCCCCGCTTCTTCCTTCCTCTGCTCGCTCGCTCGCTCCGGGGGGCGCCCGCCCGCTCCCGAGAACGATGCTGCTGCTGCTGCTGGGCAGCGGCGGCGGCGGCAGCAGCAGCAGCAGCAGCGCCGGCGACGCAAGTGGAAGCGGCTCCCGCCTGGCTCTGGCCCCCGTCGCTCCTGCTCCGGTCGCCGCCTCGTCCCGTCACCGCCACCCCGGGCTCCTCCTCGGAGCGCGCCGATCCTGCAGCCTTCATGGGATCTGTAGCCCCGCCGCCGCCGCCTTCTCCCGGGATTAACCGCCTCGCCGGAGCAGCAGCAGGAGGGGGAGACGAAGAAGAGGAGGAGGAAGGAGGGAGGACGCCGCCGCCAGCCGCGTAAGTGGCAACTTTTCCGCCGCCCCGCCTGGGCTGCTTTGCATGGGGCTGGCCCGGCCAGCCCCCCGCCTGGATCGGGGCCCCCCCGGCAAACTTTGTGTCCCTCGCCCTCGCAGGTGTTTCCGACCGATCGCAAGCAGGCAGGAGAGAGAGGCGGCCCACGAGGAGAAGAAGGAGCTGCCCGGGCTGGGCTGGCCGCCGGTCAGCGGCGAGGCGCGGAGGAGAGTCCGGCGGGCGGGCGGGCTGCCTCTCCGCTTTGCCTCGCCTTGGCAGGCAGGAGTGCCTCGGCGCTCGGCTCGGCAGAGGGTAGATTGATCGGCCCATCTGCATAATCGATAGGGCAGCGAAGAGGGTGGCCGGGAAATGGCTGCGATGCCCGCCCGCCGCCGCGGCTCCCCTCCGCCGGCCTCCTCGCCGCGCTTCCCGGGGAGGCAGCCCCTACCCCCTGCTCCGGAGGCGGTGCCCAGGCACGCTGCCTGCCGACATGTCACCGGAGCCCCCGAGCGCCCTCGGCCCAGCGCTCTCCTGCCTAGGTAGGGGGCACCCGGAGAGTTGCAAGCAGGAGTCCCCCCCCCCCCCGCGCCCCAGTCCACTCCACCCTGGGGCCGGCCCCCTGTGCCTTGCTGGCTTAGTGCTGAGGAGTCGTCGTTCTGCGCTTATCTAAATATTTGCAACTGCGCCTTTTTCCTTTTTTCTTTTTTGCTGTTTCCTCTGAGCAAACCGAGTCGTCTTCGCGGGGAGGGTGGTGGTGGTGGTGGTGAAGACCAAATGTCCGGGGGTTTGCGGTGGATGGTGCCAAGTGCGTCTTTCGCCCAGACCTTTGTTTTGGGTTCTGAGAAGTGCCGGCCCAAACTACCCATGGAAGCCGTTCCCCAGCTCGTCGTGGTCGTCGGGTCCTGCCTTTGGGGACGCCTTCCTCAGGGGCCAGGAATCCTGCCGTTGAGCTGAACAGGCTGGCAGCTTAGGAGGGGCAGAGGCTACCTAGAGGAATATTTCTATATTTTGGTTTAATTTTTATCTTGCTGCAGGAAGAGGGGGAAGCCCCCCTTCCCGAGCCTTGAAATTTAAGCAAATAAGGTTTGGTTTCCATATCTTGTTACAAAGCAACTTTGAATACGTAGGACATAACGCAAGACCAGCTATTCCAGTTACAGCAAACTTAGAAAGAAAGGAATGTTTCTGTCCTCATTTATTAGAAAGAGATGGGACAGGGGGAACAGGTTTTTTTTAAAGCTATTACGAATTGAAATGTTTATGTAGATCGTAGTGAGCCGTTTTCTGATGTGTATGTGAGCAAACCCCCCCCCCTTCCAGTTAAAAAACTGAGGGAAGATTGCTGCAAGCAACACACTTTATGTATTTTTGTTCCATGTCTAGGAGGAGTGTTGGCAGGCATTATGTGGTTTTCAGTTACACAATATGTTATCATAGTTTTTAATCACTAAATTATTGCAGTGGTTATAGATTTACAGTCTTAAGGTATTGCATAGAAAAGCAATGAAAGCTTGGTATTAATCTGAGAAGTGTACTTTCTATTCATCTATATTCAAAATACTCCTGTACATTTTTAGTGGTTTTACCTATTCTTATATATAGTAAGTTTTTATATGTGAAAATCAGTGTATGTGAGAAAGATAGGTGTGTGCTTTGTGCACATGTATTTCCTCAGCGTTAGGTAGCTAACAGTTCCCATACTAGCCCTGGGTATCGCAGGAGTGAGGTTTGGACCCTTTGTCAGGAGGATTATCGTTCAGGAGGCAAATGAATTACCCATACTTTATTTTTCTTTTTTTCTTTTCATAAACTACCTGCATTGAAATCAGCTCTGATTGGAAACAGCTGTGCCCTGTTTTTTGTTTGATGTTAGTGACAAAGTGTGGCCTTGCATTGCTGTCCGCTGCAGCCTCTTTTATTATTATGTAACTGAATACTTGCCAGTATTAAGAATTCAGTACAGTATTAACAACCTGGTTTCACTGTCTGGTCCTGTATGAAGTGAAATGCTGGGCTTGGTTTTGGTTATAAACAGCAATATGAATGCAACATCAGCAGAAGGGAAAACTCAGTCGAGGAGAGCTTGCGGCCTCCTCTGCTTTGGCATACTTGTGCCCCCCCCCCCCCATTTCGACGATGACAGTTGCAATCCCTTATTTTTATTCTGTTGGTGCTGTGTTACTGGTATGTTTCATGGCTTTTTGTGAGAGGTCTTTTATGGAAAATATTTAGAAGTTTGTTTTGTTTTGGTCTCTTCTAAACAGGTCCTCCAGTTTGCTGATGTCATTTCCTTTCCTATTTGAACTGTTGTGCCTCCTCCAGTTTTCAGCTGGAGCCTGCGGAGGCATGTGGAAGTGCAATTGCAAAGCATGCTCTGGGTTCAAAGGCTGAGGGTCGTGTGGTGCATTTTCATCACTCTGTGGTCTCAGGGTCTGGCTAAACATTCCAGCATCAACTTTGTGGCTTGTCCTTGGGCCGCCATGTCAGGCAATGATTCATTTCAGTTTCCCTTTCTTTCTTTACATTTTTCCCTCCTCCACATCTTTAATTCTCTCTTCTGTTCTCCTTCTCCACCCTTTTTTTTTTAAAGGTCCAATGACAACTTCAATTCACTTGCAAATCGGAGGCCAGCATTAGTGGGGCGCCTGCTGTGAAAAGAAGGAAAGTGTTTCAGGGTTTCTCTCCCTCCTCCCTCCACTTCTGTTTCTTGTCTCTATTTGAACATAAAATGCATTTTTTCTCCTTTGCTTTTGGTCAGTTGACTTTCTTTAGAGAGTAAAATCAACTCTGACACTCGGACTATTCTCTGCCTGGAAGTAGGCGTTTGTCGGCAACGAAGAACTGCGGGA
The DNA here is from genome assembly GCF_964188315.1 of Podarcis muralis. Classification (NCBI taxonomy): domain Eukaryota; kingdom Metazoa; phylum Chordata; class Lepidosauria; order Squamata; family Lacertidae; genus Podarcis; species Podarcis muralis. The sequence continues at coordinate 44,264,566 of NC_135661.1, read as the reverse complement.
AGGAAAAGCAGCTTCTCTTCTGCGTCTGAGAGGGCTGCTTTGTTTTAATTTTAAAAATGTTCTCTGTATATTTGGCTCTGAGGAAGAAGAGCTGTTAGGAAGTTTGCTTTTCTGCATCTGAGCAGAGGGGAAAATGAAGTGGCCTTGACACTTGACTTGATGGGAAAACCCCAGGTCACTTTCCATAGTGCTGGCCTTTTGTTCCCGGGAACTGAGCTAAGGTGCTTTTCAGTCATACCAAAGAAATCTCCGCACACAGCCTTCCCATGGTTATTGTTGGTGCACATTAAGCAGGGAGCCACTTGGTCCCGGATAAAAAGTGTAGACCTTTGTCCAGCCTTTTAAACTCTTCCTCTTTCTCACTTTCTATCCCCCCCCCCCCCCCGTCCTTATGATCTTGTGGCATTTCGAGTTGAGGGAAGTTAATGGAATAGATTCCCTTAAAGAAGACTGGCCAGTAGTTGAGCAGCTGTAGAGGAACCGCTGCCTCCAAAGCAGGTGCCTGGATAGGGGCCTGCATTGTTGTTGCTCGATTACCACACTCGCTTTTTATGAGGAATGTGTTGCATTACAAAGGCATGAGCAGGGTTGTGTCTTAACTTGATTTTAAAGCGCTGGGTAGCGTATGTTTCAACACTGTAATCCCCGATGAGTGCATGTATCCCCCTGCTCTGTCGGCTTGAGATTGGTACTGGAAATTCAAGGAGGCAGCTGTATTATTCTTGGAGTATTTCTGGTGTGGTAACTCAGCATTGATTAGCACAAATTTGGGCTTTTTCAGAAAGACAATTTGGGAGGGAAAACTCAAAATCTCTCATTACAACAACACAGCTTTACCAGTGTAATGGTTGTGGCAATTGAGATGACTGAACAAAGCAAAGACTTATTTTCTCTCTTGTTCTTCATTCCGCATTTTTTGGGGGGAGGGCGGATGTTCATGGGACCCTCTCTTTACCCATATTTGTATTTGGAATTCTCCCAGGAGTGAACTAAGCAATTTAAGGTGCCTGCCAGTGCAATCTGAGTGTAATCTGAAAAAAGAGTCTTGCTAATTAAGATAAATTTTCCAGAATGGTCTTGATTTAATTTTGTCTTATTTTCTGAATTCTGTTCTCTTTCTCCCTGATGTTGCAATCCTATAGGCTGTGTTTCTACCCTGTACTTTTGTACTGTGAAGGGAGGGAAAGGGAGCCAGGTGAGAAATTCTTTGTTCAACCAGTCTTTTCAAAACCAGATTTGTTTTCCTTGATTTTTTCGCCCTGAGATTGTACATTTCTGAAGTAACCAATCCACAATACAGTTGTTGTTAGATGAACATATCAGGATGGAAGAATGGGGATCGAAACATCTGCATACAGGCCCTGTGCAGTGAATACTCGTGGTTTTGATTAAGTGGTTTGTCTGGGAAATCCTGATGCTGTGTAGTGCTGGGGTGGGCTTGGTACCACAGTCTGTACCTACAAAGAGCTGCTGGGGTGACACGTCTGTAAAAGCTAAGAAGCTAAGCAAGTGTCTTGTAATGTGATAGTACACCATTGTTTATGTATCGTTATCACTCACTTTTTTGTTTTTTAATGATAAATAGCTATAAACTCAATTGTGCTGGGAAAATATACCTAAGAATAAAAATTTGGAGGCTAATGAACACTGTCACCTAGTTGAGGGGCTGTTCTGCAAGTGAGTCAGTATGCACACAGTGGGTGTGTGGAAAAACCCAGCTGGCATCGTTTGAAAAGAGAATGGCCGACCTTCTAGAGAGCTCTTAGGGAAGAGAGGAGAAAAGGGATTGTCTGGTCCACTTGTGCTCAAGTTCCGCTTTGTTGTTTTGGGTTAGAGTTCTGGCACTGAAAAGAGGCCTCAACCATGGGCACATTTTCTTGCGAATTCCCCCAGGACAACTGTCAGTCAGTGAAGTGGTTATCTCCACAGCAACCACAACTTAAAGCACAATGGTGATAAAAGCTAGGGAAATATTGTATATGTTTTCGTGGGGTGCTATAATATGTAGCTGGTGCATAGTTTCCCTTTAAACTTTCTTCCACCTTGGATTTTCAGGCTGGGAAGATCTGCTTTCAAGGGGCAAAAGGATAGCCATGGCAACTGCTGGATTACCCGCTTGCCTACTATAGGAGCTTGCAGGATGCCTGGAACAATCTATATCCTGGAGATTTGGTGGCTATTTCCACTTCTGGCTCTGAAGTGAAAGAAGTGGGTTTGGTGACTTGTATTTGGCCATGCTCTTGAGTTGGGAATTGTTGGTGGTTAGCTTCTGAATTCATCCTTTTAATGAGTTGGGGATCTTGGTCAGCTGTTTGGATAGTGTTGTCAAACTGCAGAAAGTACCTAGTTAACTAAACATTAAAGCTGCACAGTTAAATTTCACATCACCCTTAATTGCACAGTTTCGTTCCCAAGTGGCTGAAGAACGTATAGCTCTAATCCTTGGATTTTGTGGTGTGTGTTTTTCAGAAGGCATTTCACTTTGCTAAGGGTTTGGATGCATATTCTAATTTGGGGTAGGGTTGGAAAAGAGTTCTCAGAAAAATCCTGTAGATTGCTGAATTTCTGGACATTCCTTAATAGTGCTAGTTGTGCCCTGGAAAATCTGTTCTTAGATATAGTCCTGGGTGTTGCTCACTCATTGCCTGAGCTCTTTTTGTGGTCTGCTTAGTTTCCCCCTGAGCTTTCTTACTCCATCAGAAGTACACGGGAGACCTCTGAGAAGAGACTGTAGTGTATGATGTATGTATCAGTCAGCTGGTGGTTAAGAGTGCGTCTCTATTGCTCAAGGTATAAAATTGATTCTTCTTTGAACCCTAAGTCAACTGTTGCAAAAATATACCAGTGTTCATCCTGCTCCTTAAGCCAGGTGCATTACTGGTGTTCTCTTACTGAGTTCTGTAGAAATGGACAGAGACCTGCAATGGATGAATAAGTGTCTCTCCAGGCACAGTAGTTCTTGTGTGTGGGAGTGTGTCAAGAAGCTGGTTGGATTTGTAGAGAAAGGCAAGAAGCAGACTGCATATGACAATGGCTTGCAGAAGGGAAAGTGTCAGGAGAATCCTTAGAGGTTTTCTAGTTTAGCGCTGATGAGCCGTAAGAGCATTTGGGAGTGTCTTCTGAATGGGAGGGGTGAGCCCTTATCCTCTTAAAAAAGAAGGTGGGCAGTGGGCATTCTGCCGATGCAAAATGGGGTGACTGATGCTCTAAAGCTTCCACAGTCCCAGGTAAATTTGAGGACTAAATAGGCTGGGGAGACTTGAAGCCCCTTGTCCTGTTTGGTAGAGCCCGGTTGGCTTTGTGAGCGAAAGCACATGCTTGCTGAAGGAGCCCTTGATTGTTGTGTACCCACCATCCTTGTATCAGAGCCCCTCACTGTGCCAGACAGAACTGTAGATGTCAGGCTTTGCACAGCAAGAAGAGCAGGCGCTGAGGGAGAGATGAGCAGAGGAGCAGCAGGGCTGGGAGCTTCAAATTAACCTTCTGCTTTGTTGATGTCTAATGTGATTCTCTCCCCCCCCCCCCCCCATTGCATGCTAGCAAATTGAGAGCCTGATTCAATTTACATAAAGCTCTTAGGGGAGGCAGTTTGGGCCTCAGGAAGACCACACTTGGGCAGCAGTGCTCTCAGGCACATCTCAGCTATATGTTCCACACAATGGTACAGGTCTAGAAAAGAGGAAATTCAGATGCCAACCTCCAGCTTGTGGTGACTTGGGTGACAGACCAGTCATCAAGCGTGTGTGTGTGTGTGTGTGTGTGTGCATAGCTATAGCCTGCTGCAAATTTGGCTTTGTCAGATTCCTTTTGACTTTACTCTATCCTGCTAAACTGACACCTTTCTTGTAAATTCTTTTGCCTTCTTACCATTCATATTTTCAAGTACTCATCAACCTTGAAAATTCAAGTTTTTGGCCTTGTCCCTAGCGTGGTTGTTTGGATCAGTTTTAGATGAACGCTTGTTGTCTGTCTTCACTCTGGTGCATCAAATTTCTCTTGAGAAGATGGTATATTGTAGCTACTGCAGGAACCTGCAGTGGAAATTGATTATGTACTAATAGCATTTGTCTATAACACTACAGGGCTGTTTGTGACGATGCTTTCACACAACCTGACATTTCAGTTGTCAGTTACTGTGCTGTCTTCTGTGTGTGAGACAGCAGCCCCTGCTACACAGTAAAAGCCCTTTAAAACCTCATTGCCAGCATTCAGCTTGTCTATTTTATTTCTAGCTACTTGCATTCCTGTGAAATTTGACAAATGTGTCTGGGTGGTAGAGAGAGGCTTCACAAGTAGCAGTGCTCATTTCTGCTCTAAGATCAGATGTAATCCTGGACTTGATAAGCCAGTTATTGAAACCTAGTCCTGCTATTCTCCAGTCTGGCATAAGCAGCTTTTAACGCTGGTGGAAACAGCTACCAGGCAAAGAAGGACCAGGACTGGCTTCACAGTCCAGCCTGTGCATTGGTTGATCGGGAGCAGCAATGGAGGAGGAGGAGGAGTTGGGCCATTCTCATCTCTGAGTTCAGCAAGGGATGGTATTCCATGTTAGCTGGCCCCTACCAGAGCTGTAAGGGACATGGGTGGCGCTGTGGGTTAAACCACAGAGCCTAGGACTTGCTGATCAGAAGGTCGGTGGTTCGAATCCCCGCAACGGGGTGAGCTCCCGTTGCTCGGTCCCTGCTCCTGCCAACCTAGCAGTTCGAAAGCATGTCAAAGTGCAAGTAGATAAATAGGTACCACTCTGGCAGGAAGGTAAATGGTGTTTCCGTGCGCTGCTCTGGTTCGCCAGAAGTGGCTTAGTCATGCTGGCCACATGACCCAGAAGCTGGCTCCCTCGGCCAATAAAGTGAGATGAGCGCCGCAACCCCAGAGTTGGCCACGACTGGACCTAATGGTCAGGGGTCCCTTTACCTTTTTACCAGAGCTGTGCTCATTTGGAAGGACTGGTCTTTCTGCCCTGCCTATGGGCTTAGTAGCTGTTGATGGTGGTAGTAGTCTTGGTGTTGAATTTGGTGAGAAATGCTTTATTCTCAGTAGCAAGGCTGGCCAACAAAATACAGTCATGCAAACAGCGTGCATCTTCCTCAATAAATTTATTCCCCCACTTGGCTTCAAGGGCACATTAAATGTGGTTGTTTTCACTTGCTATCTAAAAGAAAGGGGAGGCAGGTGGTCCTTGCTGGGGTGGGGATTCTAAAGGATAGCACCAGAACAGAAAAGGCCCTTGCTCTGGTTACAGACCATGGCCTTTAACTATGACCTCAACACATAGAAGGATCCATATGGGAGTTGGTGGTATTTTAGGTATCCTGGCCTTAGAGGTCATCAGCAGTCTAAAGTCTATGCAGTTCTGTAAGTAGGGATCTAACATATTTTGAGAAGTCCCCATTAACACTGACAGCTGTGGTCTGGACCTGCTGTGTGGCTATCGCGTAGCTACGGGGCGGGGGCTAGCTGGGGTTTTTTTGCCCTGGGTGAAGCTTTCAGAAGGGTACCATTAAGGCTCCCAACCCCCACCCCCACCCCGTGTGTGTGCGCGCGCCAAACTGCGTTTTTGACCTGGGTGAAATATAGCCTAGTTTCACCCCTGGTGTTTGGAAACTACTTCTGAAAGCCAGGCTACTTGCATAAAACACATTGCAATTGGAAATTACCAGTGCATGGACGACTGGCAAAATCTATTCTGTCTCTTCCCCCACCCCTGGGCCACCAACTGTGGAAGCCAGTCCCTGGTTAAGGATGACAGAGAGGTTGTTGGTCACTGGCTATTCTCTCCAGCACATCATGAAGGGTTGAGTGACTGGAGGGAGAGCCTGTATATTGCAGAGACCTCAGAGCAGAAGGCGTTTCCTGTGTGTGTATTCTCTGTGTGTGTATTGCGTTATACAGGCCTAACTTGGAGCCCCTCTACTCCCAGAGCCTTTGACAGTAGAGGAAGAGGTACCTGCTCTTATGGGGATGGGTGTTGTTCCCAAGGGTATAGCACTTTATCCCCGCCCTCGAAATAGCTGGTAGCCATTCACTTCCATGTAAGAAAATAAATAAAATAATCTTTTTAATATTTTAAAACGTTTTAACTTTTTTTGTTGATAATTTTGATATTTTGTTTTATATTTTTGTAAAACACTTAGAGGTTTTCTTACAAAGTATTATATATATTTTTTGTTAAATAAACAAAGGAATGCACTGGGAACTACCATTGGTGTGGGCTCAAAGCTGTCCAGAACCTTTGGCTCCACTTAACTATGTTCCCAAGATTGCAGCTAGTTCTCTCTGCCCAAGGAATGTTGTGGGTTCCACTGAGAACCAAGCAAGGCTCCATTTTCAGAGCCCTTTTGTTTAATGGTGATGAACTTACTTTTGTGAACTTACTTTTTATAAGCATGGATCCTCAGGTGCCTGGGTTGTGTATGCTGTTGGGCATGAGAAGTACCTCACCTGCTTTTCTTTCTGAAACATTTCTATGCATATGTGGCAGGGTGCCTGGATTTTGTAAGGAAGGGAAGATCAGTGGCATCCACTCTGGTTTCATACATACAACTGAATGTAGTGTGGAATATGCTGCTAGGGATGTATAGACAACCACTCACTATAGTAGACTAGAGCATTAACTGTAGCTACTGTGGTGCATGGGAGAAATTTCCATGACCCAAAGTGTCTGTATATCACCAGTCATGGGTATGTACAACCAGAAATGTGGGATTTTGCAGTGAATTTTGAATAAGAAAAGTTTATGGTATCCTATATTCAGTAAACAAAGCTAGCAATTTTCAAGCTGCCAAGTTTGCCTATTACTGTATTTGCTATTAGAATCCATTCATTATCAGTTATAAATTGTGAAATGGAAAATTATTATAAATAGGTAGAGTACATTAGATCAGTTTAGTGTGGGGCTTCCCTTGGGGTTGGTCTGAAATAATAATAATAATAAATAATAATAATAAATATATATATCACCCTATACCCGGAGGTCTCGGGGTGGTTCATAGAATAAAATCAAAATATAAAACCACAAAATGCATAATCAAAATAAAAACAACTCAATACCCCCCCCCCCCACTTTTTAAGAGGGCATAGGATGATAATCAAATCAACCAAAGGCCTGGTTAAAAAGGAAAGTTTTTGCCTGGTGCCTAAAGGTGTATAATGAAGGCGCCAGGCAAACTTCCCTGGGAAGAGCATTCCACAGATGGGGAGCCACTGCAGAGAAGCCCGTTCTTGTGTTGCCACCCTTTGGACCTCTCAGAGAGGATGTACACGAAGGGCCTAAGAAGGGGATCTCAGGGTCCAGGTAGGTTCATATGGAAAGAGGTGGTCCTTGAGGTATTGCGGTCCTGAGCCGTTTAAGGCTTTATAGGTCAAAACCAGCACTTTAAATTGTGCCTGGAACCTAATTGGTAGCCAGTGCAGTCGAACCAGGATGGGTGTAATATGCACAAACTGTCTTGCTCTGGTGAGCAACTTGGCTGCTGAATTCTGCATTAGCTGAAGTTTCTGAACTGTCTTCAGAGGCAGCCCCTACATATAACACATTGCAGAAATTTATCCTTGAGGTTACCAGAGTACAGTGGTACCTTGGGTTACATACACTTCAGGTTACAGACTCCGCTAACCCAGAAATAGTACCTCGGGTTAAGAACTTTGCTTCAGGATGAGAACAGAAATCGTGTGGCAGCAGCAGGAGGCCCCATTAACTAAAGTGGTGCTTCAGGTTAAGAACAGTTTCAGGTTAAGAACGGACCTCTGGAATGATTTACTGCATGTAATGCGTTAAAAGAAAATGTGATGAAAATGATGTATAGATGGTACATTACACCAGTAAAGTTAGCAAAAATGTATAAAGTAAGTAATAAATGTTGGAAATGTAAGGAAAAAGAGGGAACATTTTATCACATGTGGTGGGAATGTAAAAAGGTGAAAGGCTTCTGGGAGATGATATATAATGAATTGAAAAAAATGTTGAAATATACATTTATAAAGAAACCAGAAGCATTTCTCTTGGGTATTGTTGGAAACGATATAAATATAAATAAAAAGGAAAGTAAGCTTTTTTTATATGCAGTAACAGCAGCAAGAATACTATTGGCCCAAAAATGGAAGCAAGAAGAATTGAAGAATGGAGGATGAAATTAATGGTTGAAGAATGGAGGATGAAACTTGCTTCAGTTTTCTTGTTAAACACATATTCTCTCTCCCCCCCCCCCCCCGGCTTTCTGTGACCTTGGAATCAGAACTTGTTTTTAATTGTTAGAATTCCTCGAATTCCTGTTTTTTGTTTTTATATGCTTTAAGACTACTGCTTTACCAGTTTTATGCTGTATTTTTGTTTTAGTGATACTGTTTATTGCATTTATGTTGTGGACTGCTTAGAGATTTTTTTAAAAAGTAAGCAGTTTATAAATGCTTTAAAAAAAAATTCTATGGAAAAATGAAGCACTGGATTTTTTACTGTCCCACATTGCTGCATAACCCACACTTGTAACTGAGAATGATCCTTATCTACATTTTTTTTAAGGGCCCTGCCCATCTCTAGTGACTTCATCAGCTGGAGCTGTACTTCCCAAGATTTCTCCCTCAGGGAACATTTGAGTGGCATGAAAAAATGGTTTTGGAGTCAGAGCAGCACAAGTTTCCTTTTTGTATTAACTGTGGATTCTGGCCTCCTAATAAAGGAGTCATGTCGCCCTTCCTCTTTCATCTCTCTAGTCCAGCCACCCTTATTTCTACTCTTATGGGGCTTTTTCAGGGGAATCATTAAGTAAAAGATACTTGAAGCTGTAGTTTAATTGATCTTTATTTTGATGGGAGGGGAAGAATATATATTTCCCAGTGGTGCTCAAGTCACCTTGGATCACCTTTGTGGTCAGAGTAGCTGGTTCTGGCAATGAATCTGTGGGTTTGTTATGATTAGAAAAATAGGTATAGGTCTTGGGAGCCTTGAGCCTGTGGGCAAAGCTCAAAAGTAGCTGGAGAGCAAATAGGCTATTAGGAAGTCTGTTGAATACAGTCCCAAACAAGACAAAAGCGTCTAAACACAGCATAAGAAACTATATAAAGGTAATGGTAAAGGTACCCCTGCCCGTACGGGCCAGTCTTGACAGACTCTAGGGTTGTGCGCCCATCTCACTCAAGAGGCCGGGGGCCAGTGCTGTCCGGAGACACTTCCGGGTCACGTGGCCAGTGTGACAAAGCTACATCTGGCGAGCCAGAGCCGCACACGGAAACGCCGTTTACCTTCCCACTAGTAAGCGGTCCCTGTTTATCTACTTGCACCCGGGGGTGCTTTCAAACTGCTAGGTTGGCAGGCGCTGGGACCGAGCAACGGGAGCACACCCCGCCGCGGGGATTCGAACCGCCGACCTTTCGATCGGCAAGCCCTAGGCGCTGAGGCTTTTACCCACAGCGCCACCCGCGTCCCCCAAGAAACTATATACTCCCTGATAAATGCACCTCTGCTCTTCCTTGCTTTAGTGCTGTTGTGGTTTGACAATTATAGAGTGCCAGTAGGGGACTAGGCAGTCTGCATGCCCTGGAAGTGGCATGGGGTGCATCCAGGTGCACTGTTGGCACTTTGGGGTTCTGTACAGTGCCTGGAGAATCATCGCTATAATACCTTCCAGTCTAATAACTTAGTAATGCATTAGAAAGCAGGGCAGCCTCTATTTCAGTGAAAGATTCTGACATGAGATGATGGAACTGCAAAAATCTTTTTGTTTTTTTCTCCCTGCTGGATTTGTGCAGGTTGACACCTCACACCATCTTGGATCACAAGAGGGAAGTATTGTGAGCTGCATGACTCCACAGGAACGTCACAGTGAAAAGGGGCCCTCCTTTAGGGGTCTGGATTAGGTGATTTACCTTTGTGTTGTTCACACATATTTTCCTGTAAGGTGGGTCCAGTGTAATGAAGTCATGTGGCCCTGTTCCAGACTTCGTTGTGCTTTCTCTTCTTAAGTTTTTGTTGAGAGACATTTCATTTGCTCAGTAAAAGCAATTGCTACAAGAGAGGAAGCACGCTCCTCCCCCATGTTGGACAGAAGTATCCTGCCAAGTAGAGGTGAGGGCCTTGCTCTTGCACGCATGAACATTCTCTTCAGGAGGTATGGGGCACTTCCCCTTAAGAGTTTGTGCTCTGTTCAGTTTCTCTGAAATGAACATTGGGGTTTTTTTTAGGGGGTGGGGGCAATACATGGCTCTTCTGAATAGAGTGCTCTCATTGATATCTGTTGCCTTAGGTCTCTTGGAAGGGAACTAGCAGGGAACTGTAGGGTAGGAGATTGCTTGGATTGGGTGAGGGCTGAGGAGTGTTTGCCCAGTTCAGCTTGTGGTTGGAGAGGGAGAGGGCAGGGCTAGATGCTATGTGGTTGTCAGCTGCCATGCTTCCTAGATTGTCTCCTTTCTCTGGGCCTGTTTTAGAGATGGCTGACTCAGTGGCTGTTCCTGAATTTTGAAAAGCTTCTTTTTGTATCAGCTTCTTGTAGTCCCCCCCCCCCCCAAAGTATATTTGAGAGTTGGGGCAACTTTTTCCTTGCTTTACATAGAGATAAAAAAACTACATTCTACCCTCACAGAAGCAAGCCTTTCCTCAGTTTTATGGGATATGTGGCTTAGTCTAGTGTTAGAGTCAGTCAGGAAGCATAGGTAGTGCTATGTGATAGCAACAGCAAGAAACCTGACTTGAGACGTGTCATGTTAGTTGAAACTATTTCTTTGGAGGGTGCAGTTTGAGGTGGGGGGAGCTTTCTAAGAAGGAGAAAGGGCCCCAGGCAGTTGAAAGTACAGTGGTACCTCGGGTTACCTGCGCTTCAGGTTACATACACTTCAGGTTACAGACTCTGCTAACCCAGAAATAGTGCTTCAGGTTAAGAACTTTGCTTCAGGATAAGAACAGAAATTGTGCTCCGGCGGCGCGGCAGCAGCAGGAGACCCCATTAGCTAAAGTGGTGCTTCAGGTTAAGAACAGTTTCAGGTTAAGTACGAACCTCCGGAACGAATTAAGTACTTAACCTGAGGTACCACTGTACCATTTATCTGAAAGTCTGCAAAGTTTATCAATGTGACTTGGGGTTGAGCAACTCTTCTATCCCTCCCCGCCCTGCTGTTGCCTGTTTTTGGAGGGTGGGATACACAATAACTAATGAAGTGCCTTTAATCTAAGAGCCTCCAGAGAGGCAGCAGCTTCCTCTGGGAATTTTGAAGCATGTAACTTCTGCATCATTGGGCCTCAGGACAAACACTCTTCCTTTCTGCCTTTAGCCTCAATCAAAGAACTTTCTTTCCCAAAACAATGGGGAGGGGGTGTCAGTTCCCATCATTTCCAGTTATTACGACAAGGTGGCATGTGGGAGGGCTGCCTTGCTTTGCAGACTAGGGAGGACATCTGTGTGCCTGGGAACATCTCATTGGCTGCCTGTCCTAGGCTTGTGCAAGAACCTGATCTTTCTGGGCCTTCATTTGGTTGCAGCACTCTCTTAGCAAAAATGTCTCAGATGTGTGGTTTTGAATGTTGCTGTCTCCTGGAAGGCTGATGCTATGCCAAAAAAAGCTTGTTTGTGGTGGTGGGGGGGGAGAGAGCTTGGGCCTTGTCACAGGAGTTGGGTTGGTGTTTGTGCATGGTGAAGTGGCAGTAGGGATGGCAGGATTTTCATTTCATGCTGTTTTCCTTTTCTACCCAGCCACTGTTTGCTGCCTCTGTTCTTTGATCTTGCAGTTAAATTAACCCCCCCCCTTGCTTCCATTAGCTCAGTATTGTGGTGGTTCAGACTTGACTGCACATGAGAATTTCAGTTGTGTGAAAGTTGAATGGATGTGCCATAGAGAAAAGTTTTGAAGGGCTTGGAGAGCTAACCAGCAGTAGTTACCGAGACATAAACAAGGACTTAGGGTTGGGTGCATCCTTCTCTATTCTGAGAAGTGAATTGCAGATAAAAAGAATAGAATCATAAAGCTGAAGGAAGCCTTGTAGCCCATCTAATCCTGCTCCCTGTTTGTTGCAGGAAATGCAGGGATCTAGAGCAGGGCAGTCCAACTTTTCATACCAAGTGGGCTGTAATAGTACTTCAACCTTGAACTCATCCATGGGGAGTATGAGGCTAAAATTTGACAGGCCCCCCCCCCAGCCCTTCCCAAAGCCTGATAGGTGAGGTGCTGAGCTTTGGGAAGGAGGTGTGAGGCTCTGACAGGGTCCTAGAGCCCTCACACCTCCTCCCCGAAAGGCAGTAGTGTGCTAAGTAGGCTCTCCTGCTTTGTGGAGCCCATTTTGCTCCCTGGTATACTCCAGAGCTTAGAGTGAGGAAACGGGCCTGGAGATGGCTTGAATGTGAGTGGAAGAAAATGCAGTCAAATGCTGGTGAAAGCTCATCATCAAATCTACCTACTGGCAATGAGGCCATTGCATCCTCATTGTGCTGTTTGACAGCTTTTCTGGGTAGTATGGGGCCTGTTACAGTCTGGCCTGAAGGAGGCAGTAGAACTGATGGCAGCTTGCTGTGACCTGTTTCCAAAGCATTTTGAGGGGGGGGCGGAAATCACTTGCATCCACTGGGATCTTGACTTAAAGCAGATGAATATCAAATGGTGTCTAGAGTCCAGTCCTGTTGTGTTTGATGAGTTTCAGTTAGTAAGGCTTGAAGATGTGGACAAGGTGCATGCTTCAGTCAGGGCAACCCGTTGTGCTCTGGGCCATTAACTCTCTTGGCTAAAAAAAAAAAAAAAAGTAGCAGGGAGGGGACAGCTGGCTAGGCCAAAGAGGTGATTAATATCTCCCTGAAAGATGGGGTGGTCCCTACCTGTTTGAAGGAGGCAGTGGTGAAACCACTCCTTAAGAAATCCTCCCTGGACTTGGAAAATCTAAAATTACCAACCAGTTGCTAATCTCCCCTTCTTGAGCAAGGTTATTGCATCGGTGGTCGTGAACCACATCTAGGGTGCTTTTGATAGAAACAGATCTAGGCGCTTTTGGTAGAAACATTTCAATCTGAGTTTAGGCCTGGTTTTGGCACAGAAACTGCTTTGGTCACCCTGTATGATGACCTCTGTTGGGGTAGAGACAGGGAAAATGTGTCCCTCTTAATTCTCCTCAACCTCTCAGTGGCATTTGATACCGTTCATTGACCATGATATACTTCTGGAGTGGCTGTCCAAGTTAGGGATGGGAGGCACTGCTTTGTGTGGTTCTGGTCCTACTTAGATGATCATTACCAGAGGGTGATGCTTGGGGAGTGCTCTTCAGACCTGTGGAACCTTCAATGCGGGGTTCCTCATGGTTCAATTTTATACCCTATACCGTTTAACATCTACATGAAACCACTGAGTCGAGTTTTGGAGTACATTGTCAGCAATGTGCTGATGACATACAGCTCTATTTCTCCTTTACATCTGCAGGTGTGGCAGTGGATGTGCTGAACCGTTGCTTTGCCTGGATAATGGACTGGATGAGAGCCAACAAAACTGAAGCTCAATCCAGTTAAGACTGAAACACTGCTAGTGGGTGGTTCCCTAGACTGGATGGCTGGGAGGGGGTTACACTCCCTCTGAAGTGGCAGGTACGTTGCTTGGGGGTACTTCTGGATCCTTTGCTGTTGCTTGAGGCTTAAGTGGCTTCAGTGGCATGGTGTGTCTTCCATCAGCTTCAGTTGGTGGCCCAGCTGTGTTCCTATCTGGACAGGAGTAGCCTAACTACTGTTGGCTATGCTCTGGTAATCTCTAGGTTAGAATATTGCAACACATTATATGTAGCTCTGCTTCTGAATATGGTTTGGAAACTACAGCTGATGGGCCGGTTGCTGGTTCCATAAACTCGTCCTCAGTGCCCCCACCCTGTAAAAAGCATTATTGAGAAAAGCTGTCTGGACAACCTGCTAAGGCAGAAAATAACACAATAAAATTCAAAACGGTAACAAATAATTGCATATTTATTCAAAATCCAATTAAAACTATTAATTTTAATTCAACAAAATAGATGAACCTGATCCAGTGATATCATCTTTTTGAAGTTTGATAATCATTCCCTGTCATTCCCTTGCCTCTTAGTGCCACCCTAGATAAACAAACCGCTCCCCAGGGGGCTGCAGCCCCCACTTTCATAACCCACTGCTCTAAATGGTGGCCTATAAATATTTTTAAATTGTAAAAGTGCAAACAGTCTAGAGCGCCTTTTCTGTTGTGGCGCCCTTGCGTAGGAACCATATTCTGTTTGAGTTACAGCAACCCCCACATTGATAGTATTTCAGTGCCTCCTGACAACTCCTTTGCTTTCCCAAGCTTTTGCTGTCAATTAGCACCATTTCGTTCTTAATCTGTTTGCTTTGGATTTACTACTTTATGGTGGTTGTTATAAACATGTTGATTTTATTGTAATTTTACATTGTGCTGTTCAGTTGTATGCTTTGTAATTTTAAAAGGAAAAGTGTTATAAAATATTTTAAATAAATAAATAAATAACATATTTTGGGGAAAAATAATGCAACAGCACAGAACAAGAGCTCCAGTCGGTAATAAACTACTGGAGCTTACAAAAATTAAAAACTAGAAGTCAGCAATGCTTAAAAAGTTATTTGCCTAGTGCTGAAATGACAGCAAAGTAGGAGCCATGTAAGCCTCCCTTGGGACAGTTAACGAATCCTGAAAAGCACTCTTTCATTTGCTACCTGCTTTACTTCAGATGGAGGACACAACCAGAGAAGGCTCTTGGATGTACATTTTGGCACACGGGTGTATTGATATAAGAGAGGATGGTCTAGTAGCTACCGGAGTCCTGTACCATGTAGGTCTTGTGTCAGTATTTTTAATTGAGCCTGGAGGTGAACAGGAAGCCAGTGAAGTGGGTGGGATAAGAACCCACCTCCTGGGTCTTGTTGACATTGTAGCAACAGCATTCTGAGTTAATTGAAGTTTCTATTTTGTCTTCAAGGCAGCCCTACAGAGAATGCATTACAGTAATCCAACCTGGATTCAATAATTTTGGCTATTGAGGAATGTGACAGGCTGCCTATTGAAAAGGGCAGATCAGTTTGTTCATATTTCCCCTTCAACTGACTGCCATTTAGTTTCTATGCCCAGTTCAAAGTGCTGGTTATGGGTGCTGATTTTCTCAGGGAATGTCTCCTTCCATGCGAGTTTCTGACTCTTAAGATGTCTAAGGAGGTCCAACTCTACTTTCCACTACAGTCATACTTCGGGTTACAGACGCTTCAGGTTGCGTTTTTTCGGGTTGCGGACCGCCAAAACCCGGAAGTACTGGAACGGATTTCGGCAGTCGCGCACGTGCAGAAGCACCGAATCGCAACCCATGCATGCGCAGATGCGCCGCTGCGTGTTGCGGACGTGCGTCTCGCACAGATCACGTTCACAACCCACTGTATATGAAGAAGTTAGGCAAACCTCTGCAATTAACAGGACCTTTTCTGTGGCGACGCGGGTGGCGCTGTGGGTAAAAGCCTCAGCGCCTAGGGCTTGCCGATCGAAAGGTCGGCGGTTCGAATCCCCGCGGCGGGGTGCGCTCCCGTTGCTCGGTCCCAGCGCCTGCCAACCTAGCAGTTCGAAAGCACCTCCGGGTGCAAGTAGATAAATAGGGACCGCTTACTGGCGGGAAGGTAAACGGCGTTTCCGTGTGCTGCGCTGGCTCGCCAGATGCGGCTTTGTCACGCTGGCCACGTGACCCGGAAGTGTCTCTGGACAGTGCTGGCCCCCGGCCTCTTAAGTGAGATGGGCGCACAACCCTAGAGTCTGTCAAGACTGGCCCGTACGGGCAGGGGTACCTTTACCTTTTACCTTTCTGTGGCAGCCCTGACATTCTGAAACTCTGTTGCAGGAGCAGTTTGTTTCAACCTCCTCTCTGCTTTCCTTGCAGAGCCAGTTGAAGGATATTGTTTTCCAGAGTCTCTTTAATTTCTGCTGCTGATGCTTGTTCTACTTTTGTTTTGATGCATTAGATCTTGCTGTTAGTTTTACTAGGATTGGTTTTGTTATTGATATGTTTGTGAGTTGCTAGTTATACTGTGTTAACCTGTTAACTGCCATGACTTTTTTATACACATCTTTCTATATAAGTAAAATTTGTTCAGAGCAAACTAAAAAAATCTGACTCCATTCCCCCCCCCCCCAATTTAGCTTTTAAATAATTGCAGTTCAGGACCAAGCAAACTGTATCCTCCCGTCGCTGCCTTTAAAGCAAGGGAGAACAGAGCCCAGGCTTGTGGGATGTACCAGAGCCCCAAGAGCCATCAACTGGAGCCACGTGCAAAAAACAAAGTTGAAATCAAAGTAGATGATGCCTCTGTGCAGGTGCTGAGCATACAACCTTGTTTTGTCACTGGAAGTGAGCTAAGCTTACCATCTTCTCACCTTCCAAGCCTCATCCATTTCTACAGTCTAATTTAGAGTGGTTTGGAGTCATTTGTTGCCACTCTTAAACAGGTGGGATTCTTAGTTGAGCTATTGCAAATCACCCAGAAAACTACCAGTAGATCCCAGTCGACATTATTTCTACTCATGCTCTAAATGGTGGAAGTGATTGTTTCTAGGAAAAACACAGGAGTCCAACACACTCTTACCTGGCAAAGGTGTGTTGTCTTCTGCTGTCCTGACAATAAGCAGCCTTGGGTTGAGGATTTAAAAAACAAAACCTAGAGAACTCAGTGAAAGGCTTTATCACCCGTGTTTCTGTGTGCTTACACTGGTAAGATTATACCAGGTAAGATGATAGAAATTTTGCTTTTTCTGAAAACTTTAGGGCACCCCATCCCTTAAATATCAAGTCTGAAGCAACACTGCTTTTGTGATCAGCACCAGGTTTCCCTTTGGACTGTGAGCTTCATGTTATGCTGCCACCTGCAAAATGGAACCAGCTGTCTCTGGAAGCCTGAGGCAAGAGGTGGGACTTGCCTACAACCTATGGAGAGCCCAGTGAATCAGTAGATTTTGGTGTCTGTGGTCAAAAGGTGTACTTTTTTAAAAAAAAACAACTAATCACTTGGGCAAATAGCAGTGATACAATAAAAAAATCTTCAATTGGAATAGAATAGAAATACTCTTACTAGTGATTACAAGATTAGCAAGATTCTGACTGCTTTATTCATCACAGCTTAGCTTTTTCTATTCTTCATGACCACCTTTTCACCTTCTGATGGTGAAATGAATTTGTAGAACACTTTCCGGAGAAACTGCCATGTATGGAATTCTTGCCTAGTCCTGCCCCAGCAGAAGCTCTCCCAATCTTGCATTTCCTGTTTTTGCAGAGTAGCCTGGCTAATCTGTTGCAACCAAAATAGAAGGGTTGTAGCCGTTCTCAAACCCATTTGGTGCTTGGTGTATAGAGGCTAGTCTGTTGAGGTATAGAATCATAGAATCATATGTCCCAGCCCTCTTTGTACCGGTACTTTTCCTCTTCTTGGTATCCTGTGCAATTGCCTTGTGCTTCTGTTTGCACAGATGTGAGCCCCTCCCCCTCCCTCCCTCCCTTTTGAGGAAGTTGGCAGGCTGCCTCCTTTCAATGACCCACCTAGAGCTGCTGTCCAGAGTAGATTTGTATATGCTAATGGCCTTGACTTGTCCTAGCTTGTTTGTAGTGATTTGTGACTGCATTTATATGCAAATACTAACAACTTGCTGCTGAGTTAATTGGTGCTTTTCTTTTTGCTTCCTACAGCTTTGGGAAAGGGTTGGTTTCTTTTTATTCCAACCCTCTCTGGCTCTATAAAGATATGTATCTACCACAGTGAGGCTGAGGGTAGATAGGGATAACCCCTGAACACATGAGAGGTGGTTTGCAGGAAGCTCCTCCTGTCACCCTCTTGCAACTATTGGGGTGGGTGGGTGGGTGTGTTTAACACACTGAGCTTTCAAGCATGGCTGGAGTTTATGGAGGGTTTAGTTTTTGAGAGAGAGAAAGAGTATATCTATATCTATCCCTCCATCTCTCTAGCTGTATCTGTAGTGTGTTGCCCTGGATTTGGAGAGACAGCTAAATGGTACTTGATGCCTTGGAAAGCATTGGCCTTCATGTTCTTCCTCATAAAAATGGTACATATTATTTAGGTGATTGAGTAGTCCCGTCCCGTTCCCAATCTTTGCTTTGGGCTTTTTTAAAATATGTGTGTATATTCCCCCACCTTAATATACAGTTCTTCACCCAAAATCAGATTCACAAATAAAAGTGTAAAATATGCAACAACAAATAAAATATGTTAAAATCACAAAAACCTTATTACTTCAGAACAATCCCAAGGCAATACATTCTACTAAATGGGTTCATCTAAAATATTAAAAAACCAAATTAACCAACATCATTAGGAGGTACCAAAATCTTCAGTAAACAGCAAAGCTGAACTCACCTCCAGAGCAGGGAATTCTACAAGAAGAGTGCCAAGGTTGAGCAGGCATTTACTCAGGTAACTACTCACTGCCACCCACCCCTTGCCCAATAGTTGGTCCTTGAGAAATGGTTGGGGAGGAGGCAGCTGTATAGTTGTACTTTCCCTATCACCCCCAGTTATTAGATTGCTCCCCCTCAGATTTTCTTTGGACAGGAGCAGCTGCGATTCTGAAGCCAATCATGCTGTTTGTTGCTTGGACATGCTTCAGGATTCTTTCAGCAAATCATTGGAAGGGCCTGGAGCATGTGCTTGTGTGCAGAAGGTCTCATATTCCAACTCTGGCATCTCCACTTAGCAGCTCTCCACTGTGATACCCTTTTGCCACTTGCAGTAGACTGGGGTGGATGGACAAATGGCTTGCCTCTGTATAAGGCCGGCTAGTGTGCACCTTGAGCATACCTATCATTCTGAAAATGCAAACCTCAGTGGTAGAGGACATCCTTTTTGTTGTTCTTTCTACAGGATGTTTGCAGAATATCCAGTTTGCAGAATGTCCAGTAATACCTTTCTTCCAAGTGGCAGAATAGGTTGTGCTACTGAGAGAGGTGCATCTTTGAGCTGCTTCCAAATGAAGATGACTTCTGGCAAAAGTAATTTTTAAAGGAAATGATATTAAGATTGCATGTTTATGAGTACTGTATTTCATTCAGTTTTCTTGTGACTGATGTGTAGAAGGAATGGGCTGTTACTTGGGTCAGGATCCAGTTAGGAAGGTAAAACTCTTCCTCCTTTTTTGTTTCCTTTCTTCATGGAGGTTAGGAGTCCATTTGCTCTTGTTGGATCGAAGGCCACAACTTGTATATTTCTGAAGTCCCCTCCAGGCATTCTTTGGCTGGGGAAAGCAATGGGGACACAATTTTCCAGATAGTCCAAAGTTTTCTGGCTCTTGCAGTTTGTACCTAGAGAGTGTTGAGTCTTCCTCCTATTCTGCCCTGCAGCAAAGTATTTTTTTACAGTTACTGAGTCAGTGAGAATTTTTTTTTAAGCCTTTGTTTTTGCTCTTGAAAAGTAGGGCTGGGCTGTGGCTTCACTGTTGCAGGCAGGGAGCAGCAGAGACTGAGCTGGCAGCGCTCTCCAATCTGTGCTGACATGATTCCCCCCACCTTTGTTTGAAAGGGAGAGAGCTTTTGGAGAAGTTTGTGTTGAGAGTGTGAGGGAAAGGCATGTTTCACTGTCCAGCCTGCTGTGTCTGGCATCTCCAAAGTAGCTCCTATGTCCCAGGCCCTCCTTGCCTGGTTAGAAGTACAGGGAGGCAACTGGAAGACTCGGGGAGCAGCATTTATTTATTTGCTGCTCCATATCAAGAGTTTGTGGCTAGAGGGTTGCCAGTATCCTGATCATGGCAAGGAAAGAGTGGCACCTATTCCTTCTTGTGGGTGCCTCTGTAATGCTGAGCCCTGCAGCTGGCAGGCACTCTGAAGGAATTTCTCTTCCCTCTCTCTGCTTGTGGTAGGGGCAGACCCTTGAAGGGCTTGGTTTTCCTTCAACATTGTATTTTTCAGGCTCCCACCCTCAAAGACAAAAGAGATCTGGAAGTACAGACCTGTCCTGCTGCATTCCTGAGCAACTTGGTTTTGATTAACTCAAGGTAGGGGGTGGTGGGGGTTTACCTTACAGACAATAGGGATCTAAGTGCCTGAGGAAGATGCTCTCCACCCCCATCAGAAGCCCAGGGTTTGGCTTTTCACCCTTTCCTTCGTTCCATTTTTGCAACCTAGGCATATTATATGCTCTTGCTGGGCTTTGTGCAGGTTAGACACCCCCCTTTCTTTTCTCTGTGAAGAAGCACATTCTTGTGTTAATCCTGCTATAGGAAGAATACCAGTGGCTCTAATATTGTGCCTCTGCTGTGGAGGGTTGAGTGGGTAATGGTCCCTTCATGGAAGGGTGGATGCAAGCTCCTCTGATGTGGACTCTTTTTCTGTCTAGGTGCTCTTAAGTTGAATGTTGACCGGCTGTGGAGGGATTTGACAAAAATGTATTAAAACCAGTGGGAGGGCTGTATGTGGCTGATTTCAGCAGTGTAGCATGGTTTGCTGGGACGCAGGGCGGAGTTTGAACAGAGCCCACTGTGCCAGCCCAGCCCTTGCCACCAGAGTGACCCCCCACTGGAGCCAAACTGCAGTGGTGTGGTGGGGGGAGCAGCTGGTCCTGGGTGCACTATTCTGGGGGGCTCTGCACATTTGGCTTCTCACGCTGCCCTGCCAGCCATTCGCCAGTTTGGGATGCTGGAATCTGATCTGAATGATTCGCCGGGCTGATCACTGTGTGCAAGCCAAAAGTCTACATTTCTGCCAGCTTCTGCCTAACATGTTATGGGTGTTGATTGTGTGACCTTACCTATAGCAGACCTGGAACGGATCTCTCTGTGAAGTGCAAGAGGAGATCTATTGGATTCTGAGGAAGTCCTGGGCATTTGTTTGGCTCTGTCTTTTCAGCTGCCACCTTTTGCTTTCTGTCTCATTTCCTAGACAGCTGGAATTCCAGTTTCCTGGAATCAGCTCTTACCTGCTGAAATTTGTCAGACACCTGCCCTTGGGTTTTTAAGTACTATGCCAGGGATATTGTCAAGTTTGCTGGAGTTGCATTTTCAGCCTACTTTTTGGCAGGCCTTTGTTTGCCATGTGCTGGGCTTTTACATCAGAGAGAGAGAGACAGAGACAGAGAGAGAAGACTTTGGCAATAGTGGAACAATCTATGGTACCTTGTCCTATTGAGCTGTTTTGATAAAGAGGTTCTGCTCCACTTTTGGAGAAACAAAGTTAGAGGGTCTTGTTGATTTTTCATCTATTATTCTCTGGCCATTACATTTTTTGTTGGGGTTTCCATGGTATGGTTTGTTGATTTCTCACACTTTGGGCATAAGACCACTTCCCTTCCCTTGGGGGGGGGGGAGTTGTGGGAAGGCATCCGGGAAATCACTGTGACTTGGCAGGGGGCGGAGTGATTCCGCCCATGTCATCAGGACTCCTAGCCATGTCACGCCCCCTCCCCCGGTTGACCAATCAGGTTAGTTAGGGGGTGTGGCTACTGCTGTTTAAATCGCAGCGCAGCTGGAGGATGGCCTCTTTTCACCTCCTTCGTTGGATCACCCAGCCCACCAGTCCTCTTTTTATGTGTTGCTTGACTTTGGCCTTGCTATGGACTAATGTCGGTCACCTTATTGTTGGGGCCAGGCAGGAATTTTCCCACTTGGCAAATTGGCACCAGCCATTTGGTTTTAACCTACTTTGTAGCAATCGTCACAACTTTGTAACGTTAGGCGGTTAGGCATTGGGTAAGCCTGGTTCATGGGAGGAGAGGTTGTTGCCTCCGCCAGCCCTTCCTCATTAAGGGTATCCTGTTAAAGGGATCCGGGGGTGTGGATCCTGTCCGAAGCCTGGGCGTGGGCTAGCCCATGCCACAACCCCATCGGGGACCCCGGGCATGCTCTTAATTGATGTATATCATAGGGCTCCCCCTACTGGTAGTTGACCCTTAAGAGACTTCCTGCAGGTGTGCAAGAGTCAGGATATAGTCAGTTTCACCCAGTCCCTAAGCCAAACTGCTCGCATCTGTAACCAATAAAGTTGTGGCCTTATTTACCCCATTAACTCAAAATATTTGTATCTGTGTGTTTATTATCCAAGGGGAACTTTGGGGCCCGGGGCCTCGCCACACATGGTACTGCTGCATGCTTGGTTTTGAGCCCTTTGCAGATCCATCTGATGGAGTGGGGGCTCCTTGCTTAGAGGGAGGTTGAAGGGGAGAAAAGCCCAGTGGCGCCTGGTCCCTGCTGGGATGAGGAGAGTAGCAGCTGTCGACCTTGGGTGAAAAGTTCAAATCTGCATTTAAAAGGCAGAAGGCCATTAAGGGCTGTGACGTCTGGGGTCAAGTTGAAATGGTTCTTGCGATTTAAGTAATTGAACCTTTCATTCAGGTTTCAAGCAGCTGGATTGCCCTCCAAAATGCTGTAGAGGGAAGTGAAGCTTGTGGCCTTGTGCAGTGCCAGCTTAGCTGCCAGAAAGTGCCTGGGGAAGCCTTCTGGGTGGTGATAGTCCCTTGTGGGAATGACTCTTTGGCTCCTCTCAGAAACTGTGAGCCAGTTGTAGTCAGGTCTTCCCAGTGCCCAGGCCTCTTCTTTAATCACTAGGCCAAGCTCTCCACGCTTCCCCAGCCTGATGAATGAATGCAACTGTTTGAGCTCCATGGTAACCCTGTGCAAGATCACAGCCTTCCCCTCTGAAGGAGGTGGAGGGAGATTCATGTGTTCAGGACTCTCGTCTCCATGGTGAGGAGGAAGAGGGTGGGGGAAGGCCCAGTTTCTGAGACCTTTGCATCACGCAGTGAGCACTGGCTCTAGGGAAATTGTTGGCTTATGGGCCTGTACTGGTCTAGAGTCTTTGAGCTTCTCTGCCTTGTGTGGTCAGTCAGTAGTAATAAGTCCAATATTTTTCTCTCTCCCCCCCCCCCAGCAGAAACGCAGAGTCTTTTACATGACAGGACTGATCAGAGATCGAGACATCCCCTCCTCTGCTCTGGTTCGTCCAGTGTGCACAAGATGGCAGTCCCTCCCCCAGTGACCTTTGGTGCTTGCTTGCAGACAAATCAGCATCAGATCTTGTGTTTGTATGGTGATACTGAATGAGAGTTGGCAAATGCAAAGGATTTTTCTTAGCACTTTATTTTATTATCCATTGAAATAATTTTAAACCAACTCTTTCAAAAATATAGTGCTGATACACAAAAAGCATACAAACAATACAAATGCACCAAATCCATTTGTGAAAATAGCAGAAACTGATTTGGGAAAAACTATGTCTGGTCCATAGTCTATACTGTGTCATTGACTCCTGTGCTTTACAAGAGGAATTGGGTTCAGTTGGGGGCAAACAGCCTTTGGCAGTACACACTCTCTCTCTCTCTCTCTCTCTCTCTCTCTCTCTCTCTCTCTCTCTCCCTCTTCCTCTCTCTGAAAAACATTTTATTGATTTTCCAAATATAACAAAATGAAGAAAAACCACACAAAAAATCATAACCAAATTAAAACATAATTTTTTTATCAACTTCCCTACACTCCCCCTCTTGATTCCATTATAATATACTTGTTCATGCATGTCCATAAAACCTTATATACTTAACAATCTAGTTTTAAAATCATCTTCGTCCTATTACAAGTGACTTTTAAAAGTTATACTAATGTAAGAATCTATGCACAAAGCTTAAAAAATATGCATTGAACAGTTGCCCTTTTTTTAATTTGTCCTGCATAGTTCAGTACGGTAATTTATTTTGCCAATCTTCTTTATCTTCTTTGGCCAAGTCTTCTTCCTTCCATAGAGGCTGGCTGATCTTGGCCTGGCATCCAATCTCGCATATCGGAACAAAGTCTTTCACTCAAACAATCCATCAAGTCCTATACATCTCAATATCATAACTTCAGTTTTTTTTAACAACAATCATTTTCCGATTTTCCTCAGGTCTACCTTTGGCAGTACTTTTGACAGGCTTTGTCACTGGCACTTTGTCCCTACCATCTGTGATCTAGTTCCTTTTGGGAAAAGGGTGCTTGAGAGCCATTACTGCTCTTGGGCTCCCTTTTACTTGCTCTGGGATTACAGTGGGAATGCTGTTTGGAAAGAATGAAAGCTGTTTCCTTTGAATGTGTCTAGGTTGCCACATTGTTCCCAGGTTCATTCTATAGAGGAAGGCTGTCTGAGTGGTGGTCTGGTTCCTGCACAAACTTGCACAGATGAATGGTGCAATTCCAGCCTGTTTTCAGCAGGAATTGACTCTACTGGGGAGGTCCCAGACAGCATCAATTCCAGCAGCTGGGCTTACATTTGGTGCAAAATTTCAAAGGTGCTGAATATAAGTTCTGCTTTCCCAGGAGCAACTGGGAGCATATTTTATGGCTCCTTACGGTTCCTTTGCAGCTGCTTCTTTAACTCTCCCACACTTGATGATATATATTATCATTATATATTATTTATTAAATTTGGTAGTCACTTTTTGTCCCTGCAACTCAAAGCAATTTACAATATTTTAAGCAAAAAAAACCCACCCCCCCCACACACACACGAGAGAGAGAGAGAGATATTAACTCCCTGTCCTAATCTTCTAGTCCCCAGATATTAAGGGGTGGTCCTTGCTGTCCCCTGGACATTACTTCTCCCCAAGGGGGCAACTTCTTTGGTGTTGTCTAATGATGAAGATGATGATAATTAATAATAATGATTTATTTATACACCACCCATCTGACTGGGTTGCCCCAGCCACTCTGGGCGTCTTCCAAAAAAGTAAAAATATTAGGCATAGTAAAGCATCAAACATTAAAAACTTCCCTATACAGGGCTGCCTTCTTCTAAAAGTCATATAGTTGGTTATTTCCTTTACATCTGTTGGGAGGGCATTCCACAAGGCTGGCATGACTACTGAGAAGGCCTTCTGTCTGGTTCACTGTAACCTCACTTCTCACAATGAGGAAACTTGGAGCTGGATCTCAGTGTCCTGGCTGAACAATGGAGGTGGAGATGCTCCTTCAGGTATACTGGGCTGAAGCCATTTAGGGCTTTAAAAATCAGCACCAACACTTTTAATTATGCTCAGAAACGTACTGGGACCGGTGTTATATGGCCTTGCCTGCCACTCCCAGTCTAGCTGCCGCATTCTGGATTAGCTGTAGTTTCTGAGTCACCTTCAATGGAAGGCCCGTGTAGAGTGCATTGCAGTAGTCCAAGCAGGAGATAACCAGAGCATGTACCACCCTGGTGAGATAATGCGCAGGCAGGTAGGGTCTCAGCTGGCATACCAGCCCAGTAACTGATTTAACCTCAACTCCCCTGGCAGTTGAGCCCAGGTGGGCTCTCAGTCAGTCAACAAGGCTCTGCTGATCACAGATGGAAAAATGACAGGAGCAAGGGGTGAGCTGTGGAACAAGGCCAGTTGATGTCAAGTATGTGGTAGGTGGGTGTGGCTTGGAGAAAACATCTTTTTGGGTCAAATTAGAACCTCATTCCAGTTCTCATTATGCCTACAAGTTTGTGGTTCGCCAGCACTGGATCAAAAATTCTGGTCCTTTTTCCCTTATGGGTTGGCAGTCTTTTAAGTCAAGAAGATGCCTTGTAGTTTCACACAGTCTTCCTTGATGCAGTTCTGCTGGAAGCACTTGGCATTCGCCACCTTCTCCATGGTTTCTAGCATTATCCTGAACTTACTGCCATACAGCTGCATTCAAACTGTATAGCATTTATACCTAAAGCCACCACTTGGACATTTTGATGTGACACTTCTTTCCAGTAGGCTTCAAGGGCTCTTCAATTTCATTGTAAGGAAGGGTTTATCACTTCTTTGACATGGTAGAGGACTCCAAAATTGAGGGGTTGTGCTTGAGTAAATAAATCCATTTCCAAAAGCAAAGTTCAATGAAAAAAAAAGGTAAATAAATAGCAAAGGCTCCCCACGACTGCTCCTCTTCTTCCTAGCCTGCCCTATGGTGAGAGGAGTTATATTAAATGTCCTCAAGACCTCAGATTAGCCTCCTTGCAGCCAGGAGTTTATTTGCAGCTTTGGGTGTGTTGTGTGGAATAGTGGGTAAAGAGTACATCTCTTTGGCAAAAGCGGCATTACAGTAGCTGGAGGAGCTATGTAATTTTCAGCTGCTACTCTATGCCTGGTGTTTTGGGCTGGCCCAGAGTGAACTTATGCACCTAAGACACTAAGCTGTTCTCTTCTTTAATTGTTTAAGGTTAGTAATATCAATATCAGACCATTTGATTACTATGTATTAGTATGTATTTTATTAAGGAGTGTTGTTATTGCTTGTTTACATGGAAATACTTACACTGTGTGCTGGCTCAATGAGATGCAAAAGGGGGCTGTAAAAGGACTTTGGGCTTGGAGTAAGAAGAGAGAATTTGCAGTTTTCTTTTCTCTCTCAACATCTTGACCTTGTAGTCCCTTTGAGCTCTATGATTCTATGATTATTATTCTATGACATGAATACCTCTTAAGTCATTTTCATGCAGAAGCTGGAAACCAGCGCTTTGTTGGATGTCATAGTGGTGAAGGAGTTGGAACTTCCCTCATGAACTAGAGGTTGGGAATTTGATTCTGTGCAGTGAAATAGTTGCAAGACTGGATGTTGACAACTCGTAAGACAGGATCCACTCTACATTTCCGTTAGCTGCTTTAGAACAGTAAAACTGGAGGACTTAATATGCTGTCTTCAGGGAATTGCTGTAGCTCAGTGGCGATAATCTTTTACATGTGGAAGGTCCCAAGTTCAATCCCTGACATCCCCAGGTAGGGTAGGAGAGAGCCATTGCTAGTCAGTGCTGAGCTAGATGCACCAATGGTTTGACATAAGGCTATGTTCTGTGTTCTGTGTTCAAGACCAGATCATTTGCCCATCTTGCCCTGTACTGTCTGCCTTGACTTTCCAAGGTGTTGGACAGAAAATAGTCTTTAATATCTCTTGTCACCTGTTTCTAAGATAGGGATTGAATCCAGGGCCGTCTGCATGCAAAGATGATGTTCTACCACTGAGTGGTGGTCCCTCCTTGGGATGAGGTCCTGAGCCAGTACAACATGCCAGGTGAGTTTGAAGGGGTGGTGGTTGCTGCCTGGGGCAAGAGGGGTGAGGCCTGTGTAGCACAACAAACATGGGAAGGGATTTGAACAGGAGTTGGTGAGCTCTTAATCATATTGCTGGTAGTTTGTCGTCTTTGCAACAAATATACCTGCTATTAGAGGCTTAGTCTGGAGCTCCAATTGGGCAGCTGAGGCAAAGCATTGGGTTCCTGCCTGCTTTTTCTTCAAACAATATCTTCTGGCTTCCAGATTTCTGATAAATTGATAAGAGGAATTGCGGGAGTCAATAGAGTTGTAGACACTTTGCCAATATAACCGTAGTGCTATTGATCTGCCAGTAAATTAAAGTCTTACTTAGAGGCTGCCGATATTTCTAATCTCCTGCCTCGCCAATTACAACCTTCCAGCTACCTGAGAGAGACAGAGCAGGCAGGCAGGCCCAGCTGTTGGGTCCTGTTTAGTCTGGGGAGCTGCCAGGATACAAGAAAATTCATTGGCGTATGAGAGGCTGTGGCTGTCTTCCCATTCTACACTCCCCCCTCAAAGCATTTTAGTCAAGGAGAGACCTTTCCCATGTCCTCAAAAGGTCAAGGAGTGAGGTGACAAAAGGTCTTTTAAGTACACAACAATTTTGTTTATTTTTGCCAGTAGTTGGAATGCTGTGTTTGGTGAATCCTTGGTAATTTGTGTAAAAGGTGTTTATGGGAACAAGCACTACTGTAGTTTTGGTGGCAGATAGCATTGCTGTGACTCACCAGAAAGAGGATTCTGTGGCCACAGATGTTGAAGAGCCATTGCTGGTCAAGGAGTAGGTAGCATCAGTCACCACTTTGGGTAGTCAGTCGCCTTTTCTTCCTGTTTGCTTCACACACAGGGGAAATCCCAAACTTACTCTTCTGGGTGTATATAATTTGAGGGGGAAATCTCTACCATTCATTTTCCTGACAAAATGTTTCTATTCCTAGATAATATAGAATGTGTTAAGCATCAGAATTCTTTAGAGATCTTAAATATAGCCAGTCTCCATTCTTTTGCTGGGCAGCATCATGTATGGGGTTTAGCAGAGTGTTATGATGTGCAGAGGCAAAAGGCCGTGTTGGGAGCACAGGGGGGCTGCCCCCTTTCTGTAGTTCTAGCCTACCCTCCCCCCTCTCCCACCCTGTTTCTGCTTGTTTGAAGCTGGACAAGCAGCTGAGTTGCTTTCAGAGGTCCAAGAAAGAACAATGGGATCGTGGAGCTCCCTGCTGGGGGTCCTGTTTTGAGTGATGATGGTCTGAGCAGATTGTTCACCTGATAAGCTCCTTTCAAGTCTCTTTATGTTTGAAAGTCCACAGTCGGCTTTGGGAAGAAATCTCCAGATAAATGCTGTGTTCTTTCTAATACCCCAGAGCAAAAATCAATTGGAGGGATAATTCCTCCCCTTGTCCTACACAGACTTTCATGTGTATATATCTCCAGCAGCACCTTCACATATGGAAAAGTCTTCTCATATTGCCCTTGGATAAAAGCTTCTGCACTGATTGTGCAATGTGTGCCCTCTGGAGGATAGGTGTATTTTCCCAGGCAGAGTTTGGCTCCTGTGTTTTCCTGTTGAATTTGGGTACAAGCAGGGAGAGGAAGCTGAGAGCTACCCAACTGAGCCAGCTATAGGTTGTTTTAGCAGCAGATAGAACTAAATGATAAATCCCCTCAACCTCACATTGAAAGGAGGTGATAAAAATAAAAAACCTGCTCCTTTTCCCTTATGGAGTACCCAAGAGCCCATATAGAGTCCTTTTGTAGGTTCTGTATCAATAGGAGAAAATGACAGAGACAAATCAGAGAATATTGAGAAGCAAAGCAGCTAGTAAGCCTGATCTTTATTAACTGCTGCAACAGGGTGCTCCCCCACACGCAGGAGAGAGGAGGAGGACCCCCGAACCATGCGCACAAGCCCTTATATAGACATTTTAAATTGCCCGCCCTGGAGTCGCAAGACCACCCCCAGAAACATACATTACAGAAGGGGTGTAATCCAAGACCACCCCCCAGATACATCATACCTACATCACAGAAAAGGCTGTCTACAACAGAAATCTGAGTGTGTTGTTTTTACCCTGTCTGCCAGGTTACCTGTTAATGGTCACTTGACTGGATTACCTGGGGAACCTGGCCATTCTTTTGTAATGAAAATACTTAATTCCTGAGCCAGGTCACAGGCTCACCCTATTCACACCTTAAATGTGCCCTTAAGGCAGGATTTGTGAGGACACAGACAATGGGGAGGTTTCTGCATTTCCTTCCACCTTCTAGAGCATGGATAGGCAAACTAAGGCCCAGGGGCCAGATCCGACCCAATCGCCTTCTAAATCCGGCCCATGGGCAGTCTGGGAATCAGCGTGTTTTTACATGAGTAGAATGTATGCTTTTTTAAAAAATGCATCTGTGAGTTATTTGCAGGGCATAGGAATTCGTTCTTATTTTTTCTTTCCAAAATATAGTCTGGCCCCCCACAAGGTCTGAGGGACAGTAGACTGGTCCCCTGCTGAAAAAGTTTGCTGACCCCTGTTGTAGAGAAATATTTGAGGTGACTGAAAGAGTCACAATGGCTTTAGGATTTTTACTGTGGGTTTTAGACATGTGGTTTATATATTTATATATGTGTTTGCTTGGTACATTTATGAACGTGTTATACACACACACACACACACACACACACACACACACACACATATGTGTGTGTGTGTGTGTGTGTGTGTGTGTGTGTGTGTGTGTGACCTAAAAATTCTTATAACAGGAAAGATACTAATATCTGCAACTTGGAAGAGTAAGTCTTGGTGACTGTCCGAAGAGTGGGTGGCCTGCATTATACATTGGCTGTTTCTGTCCTTTATGTGAGTTGCTTTGAACACCTCTGTTTGTGGGAAAATTTGAAAATTCAGATATTCACCCATACTACATGCACAATAGAAAGGTGATGTGAGCATTGGATTGTGTGAAATCAGAGTATGTTAATCCCATTGTTCTGAACAATGACCCAGTGCCCATTCTGGAGTTCAGACCACCTTTCTCACTCTTAACTAATTCAGTGATCTCCAGGTTAACTGGAACTGCTTACTTCTGATCAACTATATTAAGCTAAACAGACACAGCGTGGCAAGATGCCTTTTTTCTGTAAGTAAATCACAATTATATGCACCAGAGCAAAGATGTTCAGACAGTGTCCTAACAGCTACCATTTCCCCCAAGGCATGCTGGATAAAGATCCCTCTAGTTGAGGAAGCATTTTGGGCATTGGTGGTTCACAACACTGGTGAAAATTACAGCAGCATCACCACCCTTGTCACTTCTGCAGAATCCAATCACTTTTACATTTAACCCCCTGATAGCTCAGTTAAAGGATTGGAATCCAGGTGAAAGGGGTGTATGTATCCATTATTTCAATTAGCAGAGCATGATTTGTGTTATGTGATTCATGTATAAATTTATTTTATTCATACCAATTGTGTGTCAGCCTAGAGGTGCTCAGCTTGGAGCATTTCACTGTAGCCAGTCTGTAAATGCTTACTTTTCTGGAGAGTTGGTGTTACAACTGGTGGGGTGTGTGTTTATGTCTGTTTCTTATTTTTATTTAGGAATTGCAGGAATTGGATGAAGTTGATAAACTACTCTCAGCCCTAGCCAAAGCCCATTACCCATGATACAAGGAACAAGTTGGAGAGCTCCAGGCAGCACTAAGCGTTTGTAGTTCTTATCTGTCCCTTAAATGGCTTTGCAGTATTTATCTAGTCTGCAGTGTCTGAGCAAACAGAATTCTGTGGGTGAAGGGGAGCTTTAGAACCTTTTGTTCCCAGGTTCTTCACAGTTAGGGTGTTCTTTCTCCCTACTGCACAGTATATTTGAGCCTAAACTCATCCTCTTGCCACTTGCCACTGTATTCTCAGTTGCTGTGTTGGAGCCATTTTGCTGACTCATTGGTTTGGACTGAGATTTGTCCCACTTTCATTACTCACCATGGCATCTGTGTTCAATCCCTGTGAAAGTTCTCCTGTCTTCTCTGCAGCCTCCTGAGTCACTTCATTTTTCTGTAGCTTCCACTGTTCTTCAGACATCTTTGCCTGCTCAGTTAGCAGTGTTAAAAATGGGGGGAAATGGAGTTGGGATAGCATTTGGAGGAGCAGCCGTAACTGTTTCTGGCTGAGTATGCTGACTTTGAAATTAGCCTTGATTTGTGATTGAGCTCAACCTGAATACATTGCTACGACTCAGTGCAGGACAGCATGGCGGCCTTGACAGCAGGGGGGGTAAAGTGAGTGCACAAGCAAGCAGTCTCCACTTCTGTTGGCATAACCTGTGAAATATTGCCTCTTGTGGCTGTATCTTGCACTCTTGCTGAGCATGATGCCCAGTAGTGTATTAAACACTAGTTGAGTCCAGGAGGGCAGCTGATCACCCACGAGAGATAAGCCAAGTTCTCTGATGGCGGATCAATAAAGGTTAGTGACATCATATCTCAAAGTGAGAGAACCTGCTTTCCACAGAGCCGTTTATCAGATGACAGCCTGAAACACTGTTAACATTTTCCTTGCCAGGGACCTGCTTCCCACTAGAACTGGCCTCTATGATTACTCGGGGCCTTGTCGCTTTACACCTTTGCCTCAACTATCCTCATGTCTGTCCTCTTGTGGGTCTGTCATGTGAGGAAAGCATGTTGTGCTTACCTGCTGTGTTCCTGCATAGACTGAGGTGTCCATTGGGCTTTGCTAAGGATTTGTTTCAATAGGTTTGGAAAAGAGCATTTTAGCAAAAAGCAGACAGAATTCCTATTGAGGCATTCTCATCATTCCACTGGCAGCACAGTGAAAGAGACTGAAGCAGGCTGAGTAGGTCACAGTGACCAAAATTCCCTCGAGTCAGCCATTCAGATTGGAAGTGCCCACATCGCCAGATATCTTCATGTTGATTGGCTTGTGAGCTGGACACAGGATTTTGCAGGACAAGACAGGCCTCTATCATAGGAGGGGTTAACTCACAGGAAGGGAGTAACAGCTGGACTTCTGCTCCCTCCCTCCTTCTCCCAAGGCCATTTTCAGAGGGCAGTGCCAGTTCAGGGGGAGGTGGGATGATGTCTGTGATCCCAGTCCCAGCTAATGGGCTGGTGTCCAAATGGAAAGTGTATTTTCAGGGTAGAAGTGCTGAGCCGTTAGTGAGGCCTGGATTACTGGGTGATTGTGCTGTCAATACTGCCGTATTGAGTCTGAGCAAGCCTTCACAACACAAGGAAACACTTAGCTCACTGCTCCTGCTTATTGAGAAGCCAATAGCAATTTACTGGCTGACACTTGACATCAGATCCATTCCCTGAGGTACAGTTCCTGCAAAACTATCGTCGTGTCCTCTCTCAACTTACCATTCCTGTTGCCCTCTTACCTGACATGTTGGGGGAGGGGGTGCAGGTGTTTGCCTTTTGTGTGTGTGCCTCTGCTAGACTTCATGGCTTCTGTGGGGCAGCCACTCATTCCCATAGCATGCAGTGCACATGCTTCCACAGTTCAATAAGGGCTGCTTCCTGGGATAAGGTGAAACTTTTGTGTGTGTATGAAAAGACTTTTGCTCTGTATATTTTGGCAGTGAGGACAGGTGAAGGGCTCCTAATGTGCTACAGCAGGAGCAATACTAGCCTGAGTTTCTAAGCTGCTTGTGCCCAGGACAGGCTTCTTGGAGGTTCTCCTCCTTTTCTTCTGCTCCCAGTTTTGTCTGTACTTAATGTTCATAGAAATAAATTGTTCAAATTTTCAGTGCGGTAGGGTATAATTAAAGTAGCTCTTTATGTGGAAAATCTGCAGCAAAATGCCCTAACTTCTAACAGAAGTGTTGTTGTTCAGGGAACGAGCCACACCCTCCCCCAGGATACAGTGGTACTTTGGTTGTCGAACTTAATCCGTTCCGGGAGTCCATTCGACTCCTGGAACGGTTTGAAAACCAAGGCGTGGCTTGCGTTTGGCTGCAGGAGCTTCCGTCTCTCAATCGGAAGCTGCATCAGACATTCAGCTTCCAAAAAAAGTTTGCAAACCAGAACACTCACTTCCGAGTTTGCTGCATTCGGGAGCCAAAACGTCTTGAGTACCAAGGCGTTAGACAGCTAAGGTACGGCTGTATTCCATTTGACACCCCACCACCAACACAATTTCTTGCTTTCTTTTCTAACTGACATCTCAACATATTATGGCATGTATAGCCCTCATTTGTCTGGGTTTTTTTTTGGGGGGGGGGAGAGTTCTACAAATCTTGAGGTTCCCCTGAGTATGCTGACATAGCTAGAGTGAAACAATAGGGTGAAACAGCTTCACTTCTGTTGACACTCATCACCTGAGTTTACTATTAGAGAGTGATAGGATTTTGACATTTATGGGCATAATGACCACACAAAACATGTTTCAGTCACATTTCAAATGAAAGGACTAGGAGGTTAATCCTCATGTGTAGAGAGCTAGTTCATCACTTACAGCATGCAGTGGTGATGGATAGATCATGGCACAATGGTTTGATTCCAGGGAATGCATCTTCAAATGATTGCACAACATAAACAAGTTGAATACTTAACCTTTTCTAGTTTTCCAGTTGCTTATGACTTTGGTGTAGGTGCTTTGGTTGCTGTACATCCCTCTTCTCCATGTCCGGAGGGCTGGACCCAGAAACACAAGGATGAGCTAGTGATGTCTCCATTTCTGGATTGCTGTCTTCCTGATGAACTCTGGGCATGACACAGATCTGCACCTCCTTTCTTTCTGTTGGCTGCTAGAAATCCTCTTTTCAATTTGTGGTTATATTGGACATTAGCATGAATGAGAGCATACTGGGCGGTGGGGGCGGGGAGCTAAGATAGTCAAGAACAATGTGAGAAGTGATACTTTGGTCTGTCTTAGTGGCTCAGCTTGCTTGTGGAAAGCTTTGAATCTGGTTACTAGTTCCCAGTTGTTTGTGCAAAGTTCAAAATGCAACTCAGTCAGAAAACTTAATCAATTAAAGTTTGTGTCTCCTGAGCCCCAAAATAAACTTTGAAATACCTCATAGCATATAACTCCTTGACTGGGGGACAGTCTCCTACAAGATACACAAAGTTTTTCTCCAATCAAGGTTGTCATGTTTGTGCAACACACATGAATGTGTGGTGACCTCAGATATCACCAACAAGTAATGATCAAGGAGTGTGCACTCCACAATAGGTTTCAGGCCACAAAAATCTTACACCCCATATCCAGGAGAATGTCCTTTGATATGGCATTTAGTCATATACTAAATGTCAATCATAGTCAAAATATGAAAAAATGAATAAAGAATTTATTCATATAAAGAATACCTCTAATGAATAAATGATGACCTCAGATTAACATGGGTGTATATGTGTCATATTTGACACTGGCTTGTCCTGAAATAAAGCAATGGATCAGATTTTATTCAGTGTCGTCTTACATGGGATACTGTTCTAGAAATAAGGATGTATCAACATTTACTGTGGATGCACATCACAGCCACACTGGCTTCTTTAGTATCTCCCACATTTTTTACTTGTTGGAATCATCTGCATTTGTGCCTTCAATAGTTCCCCTTTAAGAAGTTCCCATACATCTTGAATTCTCTTCTCTCTGAGAATTTCTGACCATGGAATCTCACTTAAGCTTTTAGAAATCCACCTTCTTAAAAGTCCAGAGTAAATATCCAACTACACTCAGCTTTCCCTTGCCTCTGTATCATGAAACCCAGGAGGACATGATCACTTCCTCCTAAGTTTCCCAGTACTTCCACTTCATTGATCAGTTCCTCTCTGTTGGTGAGGACCAAGTCCAAGATACATGATCCCCTTGTTTCTTCCACCTTCTGGGAAATGAAATTGTCAGCAAGGCAGTGGAGAAATTTTTTAGACCTTGCATTCTTGACAAGGTTTTGCGTTCCAACAGATATCAGGGAAGTTGAAGTCTCCCATGACTACTATCTCTCTCAGATTGGAATGTATGGTAATCTGCTGTAGGAAGGCATTATCTAAGTCTTCAGTGTGGCTTGGAGATCTATAGCAGACACTCAAAGTAAGGTCACTGTTGTTTCCCTCTCTTTCAATTTTTACCCATATACTCTCAAACTGCTTTCCATGTTCCAGGTCATGGATCTCTACACAAGTGTATATATCCTTTACATATAATGCTGCTACTTCTCCTTTCTTGTTTGGTCTATTCCTTTTGAATAAGTTTTGCCTCTCAATTTCTACATTCCAGTCATATGTCTCATCCCACCAGGTTTCAGTAATGCCTTTTAGGTTATATTTGCAATCCTGTATTGAGCTTGAATTTGTCTTGCTTGTTTCTTATACTCTGTGAATTAGTATAGACAACTGAAGCTATGAGTCATTCCCTCCAGCTGCTTCCTCCTTGTACTTTCCTCCCCCTTAGGAGGTTTCTGGAACACCATCTCAGTTTTCTGTGTATCAATGAAGCTGTTATCCCCAGTACCAGGTGTTCTCCTCTCATCTGTAATATTGTCTTCCTCCCACTCAGGATTTAGTTTAAAGCTCTCCAGATCAGGTTTGTGAGACTCTTAGCAAACACACTATTGCCAACCACTGTGAGGTCCCACTCATCTTTTGCCCGAAGTCCTTCCTCAAGGAAGCAGAGACTGAATAAGGAACTGGTGGTGTACACAATACGATAAGCTTTGGTCCACCACAAATCATATACCCACATCACCAGTACAGTGTCTGCCATATTATATATTTATAAAAGTATTTATCTACTACTAAATCACAACACATCAAAGCAGTTTACAACATTAAGAAGATAATCATGCAATAAAAGCAATAAAAAAATAAAAGCAATTTCAAAGCAAAAACTAAAAACAAGCAGCAATAAACCATTGTGGGAGATGTGCTCTTAATTGCCTGGTGTAATAAAAAAGTTTTCAGCATGCGTTTAAAAGTTGGCACAGAAGGCACCCACTGAATCTTTATTGGCAGAATATTCCACTGGACTGGGCCAAGGACACTAAAGGCTCAGTTTCTTCTTGTTGTCAAACAAGCCTCACCAACTCGCGTACTGATCGATTATACTCCTGCAGGTGATCTCAGTGATAGAGCTGGGACATAAGGGTTCAGGTAATCCCTGAGGTACCCTAAACCTAAGCTGTTCAGGACTTTGTAAATTAATACAAGAACCTTGAACCTCACTCAGTACGAGATGGGCAGCCAATGCAGCTGTTTTAACAATGATTCCACATGTTCTCTCTGCTTTCCCCCCCCAAATAATTTTTATTAAATTTTCAAATTGTAACAACAAATTTTCTACAAATCTTAATTGAACAATTTATAAAGCCATATTTCTCCCCTCCCCCCTCTTTGGCTTCCCCTGTATTTCCGTGTTGATTTATTAAACAAATTCTATACCCTGCTGGTTTTACCTCTTATATAGTTGTGAAAGTTTAGTCAAAACCTGCCAATGAGTCCAAATCTTTATACTGTCTTTTTATATAGTTTATAAATGGTTCCCACTCCTTTTTGAAATTGATGTTGTCTCTCTCATGTATTCTCTCTGTCAGCTTAGCCAGTTCCGCATAGTCAATAAGCTTGGCTTGCCATTCTTCCTTTGTTGCCGTTTTCTCTGTTTTCCATACTTGTGCTAATAAAATTATTGCTGCTGTTGTCGCATACATAAACAATCTCCAGTTTCCCTCTCTTATATCATGATCTAAAATTCCAAACAGGAAAAATTCTGGTTTTTTAACAAAGGTTTTTTTCAACATTTTTGTCAATTCATTATATATCATTTCCCAATATTCTTTAACCTTCTTGCATTCGCACCATACATGAAAAAAGTACCATCTTTCTCTTTGCAACTCCAACATATCTTACATCCTGTTTTGTACATTTTGTACATGCAACCAACTTTGTAAAGTATCTTTCAAGTTTTCATAACTTTTTAATTTCAAACCTTTCTCTTCTTCTATTAACAAATCTCTATATGTCGGCCAGTTTCCTTTTTTATTAAACAGTTTAATTGCTATTGCCTCAACTGGAAACAACCACCATGGCATTTTAGGTTCTAAGAAATCTTTGTATTTATTCCATACTTTTATCAATGCTTTCCTTATTATATGATTATGAAACCCTTTATGTTTTTTTAATCTTTCTCATAGCATAAATACGCATGCCAGCCAAATTTGTTATCATGTCCTTCTAAATCAAGGATTTCTTCTCTTTCTAATTTTATCCAATCCTTCAATCAAACAATGCATGCCACCTCATAATACAATGTAAAGTCTGGGAGTGAGAGGCCGCCTCTATCTTTTGAGTTAATCATTATTTTATGTTTTATCCTAGGCCTGTTACCACTCCAGACAAATTTTGATAGATTTTTTTGTAACTTCTTGAGGCATATAATATTACCTATTATCGGGATTGATTGAAATAAATACAACAACTTTGGCAAGACGATTCCACATGTTCTCAGCCAGAAGCTCCCTTCAGCAGTCTGGCACCACAGCATTATGTATCAGCTGGAGCTTCTGAACCAGACCCAAGGGCAGGCAACCTCATATAGAGCGCATTATAGCAATGCAACCTTGAGGTTACCAACACATGGATGACAGTGTTCAGGCTATCCCTGCCCAGGAATGGCCATAGTTGGCGAACCAGGGCTTTATGAGGGCATGGAATAGTGTCTTTCAAAAAAAGAAAAAAAGTAGCTACTGAACTGAAAAGGTAAAATTCTTCTTCCTAGGATTCCACCCACCTGCACATTAAAACTAGCATGCATTTGAAAATCAAGAGCAATCATTCTGAATGCAACTAGGAGTTTTTATGGACTGGTGATTATGGCTGGTGACTATATCTGCCTGGAAAGGACAGGGTTTGATCAAAACTTTTTAGAAAGTGAAGATTTATTGAAAATTTATTTTGGGATATTTTGAATGGTCATAGCATGAGTATGTATCCTTGACAGTGTGTTCAGTTCAAAGAGAATTGTGTCCAATGAAGTTCTGTTTGGAGTAGGGCCATTGAAATTAATGGACCTATGTTAGTCAGATCCATTAATTTAATGGCTCTGCTCTGAGTAGAACAACCCTGGATACAACCCAAAGAAAGAGTTTGCACTTCCATTTCACAGATAACTGACTTTCCTGTATGTAGTCTATGTCTATATTAAAGTAACATGTCAGGGAGAAGAGAGCAGCCTTATTGTTCCTTGCTCTTGGCTGCATATTCTGGCTACGGTTGGCATGTATACACACCCTTGGCAGTGTTTTTTCCCCAAAGGACACATTTGGCTGCGTGGATATATTATTTGTATGGGCCCAACATTTGTTTGCTGGGTTCAAATGTCACTCTTTTATTTTTGCTATTATCCGTTTGGGTTACAAGCTACTTACAGTGTCTTATACTGTAGGAAAGCATTGGGACAGATACAATGCCATGCCACCTCATAGGCAACATATTACTGGATGCATGGATGCATGATTTATGGTGATCCAAAACTTATTTTGAGATGAACATCCCCAGTTCTTTCTTCATTTCCTCCTTGACAATGGTTGGTGTGTGGCTGCCATATTTGATGCTGGTTTACACCCAAGGCCAGAAATGTGAATGTGTGATTAGGCACCACCAAAGTTTACTGTAGGGTGAGCACCCAGAATTTAGTATTTATTTATTGTCATCTGAGATCACAAATCACGAGCACTGCACATGCACAACAATTTTGAATGGAGACAATTATTGTGCATCTCAAAAGTGGCAGTCCCCCAGTTTTGTGCAAATAAAGAACTGGAACCTGAGAACTAGCAACTGACTTCATTGTAAAGGAGGCTGTAACCCATGAAAAGGCCTCTTCCTGTGATCCTTGCAAACCAGCAAAGAGTACTTTTCTATCAAAGAACAATAGCAGGCTTCCTGGCTTTACCTTACCTGTAGGAGTCCAACTCTTGAAAGCAGCCTGGGGTTGAACACCACGCTGGATTTGAAGCCAGAAAGTCAGTGGTCAGCATTTGAGCACTCATGGGCTGAGCCATGTAGTACCTGTAACAAGTGGCAACTGTGGCATCTTAGACAGGATTGAGGAGGCTGTGAGTCCTGACTGTGGCCTAGTGTATGCTGCCAATGAAACCTTCAGGCAGAAAGGGAAAGCACTAGAGCAGCAGGCAGCAACTGTTACTTTCTTCTGCCTGTGAGATTCTGTAGTCCTGGTCTCCATTTGAAATTAAATACCTGAACTAGATAAAAACCTTTCTGGATCAGACCAGACCTGTAGTCTATGTTCCACTCCATAAAGCTCACAAGAGAGGCAGTTGCTTGTTGGAACTGTCACAGGAGCCTTGGGAGTGTTGCAGCTGAAGGAAGAGTGAAGATTCCCTTCTTGGGAGGACTTCCTTTGGTTTGAATTAAAACAACAGTCTGGTGCACCTTTGCGTTCTTCCTTCCCTGTATGTGTAGATGCAGGAGTATGAAGAGGGGAGGGACTCAGACACTCCATAGACATACATAAGCTCCCAGACAGAGACTAGCTTGGCCACATTTTAGAGTGAAACATTTCTCAAGAGCAGGGATGACTCATGCCAGCAAAGTTCATGCCCTCTAGAGAAGGAGGGTCAGTATCTGCTATACAGGAAAAGTGGTAATCTTAGGTATTAAATCAAACTCTATGGGACAGACAGCTGAAGCTCAGGCACAGATAGGTAAAGTGTGTAATAAGTCCTTTACATCAGAAAACTCCCAAGCGAGAAGCAGATGGGTCAGTTGACAGTTTGCATAGGTGGAGAAGGTAGTGAGCACTGAAGGAGCTCTTGGTGTTAATGTCACAAGGAGCTGCTTGGGAATCTGGCAGTGGGAATACATCTACTCTTCAGCCCTTTGCCCACCTGTCCCCTTTGGAGCTACTTTATAGAAGAGCACTCTTTGATCCCACATGTTGATAGTTGTGACCACTAGATGGCTGAAATGCTCCACTGAAGCACTCTGCTATGTGGTGATGTGGCATGTGAGGAGGCCATGGCTCAGCAAAGTACCTTAGTTGCAAGGCCATAGCCATCACCTGCCTGGGAGTTTCCTGTAATGATGGTGTTGTTGCTTTGAACTGGAAGGGATAGTCTCTCTATCTTCTACTAAGGGCCCCTGGAGGCTGCCTTATGTTGCCGTGTATGACTGTGTTGTTGTTGTTGTTTAGTCGTTTAGTTGTGTCCGACTCTTCGTGACCCTATGGACCAGAGCATGCCAGGCACTTCTGTCTTCCACTGCCTCCCGCAGTTTGGTCAAACTCATGCTGGTAGCTTCGAGAACACTGTCCAACCATCTCGTCCTCTGTCGTCCCCTTCTCCTTGTGCCCTCAATCTTTCCCAGCATCAGGGTCTTTTCCAGGGAGTCTTCTCTTCTCATGAGGTGGCCAAAGTATTGGAGCCTCAGCTTCAGGATCTGTCCTTCCAGTGAGCACTCAGGGCTGATTTCCTTCAGAATGGATAGGTTTGATCTTCTTGTGTATGACTAGGCACAGCCTAAGGCAGTGCTTCTCAAAGTTGGGTCTCCAGCTGTTGCAAGCTAGCAAGATCAGTGGTCAGGTATGATGGGAGTTATAGTCCAACAACAGCTGGAGACCCAAGTTTGAGAAACCCAGGCCTGAGGCTTTTCAGAAACAGCCCTTTAATCTGGAGTATCCTGCAGTGGCCCAGCCACCTCCTTACGGTGAGCACCTTTGTTGCAAGATTTCTTCTCTTCAGGAGCAGCCTTTGTTCTGTCTCCAGTGGATGGTTGACTTTTTCTATCTTCCACCATAGAGAGGGGTTTTAGAATGAGGAAGAGTGGGTACCAATGTTGCCAGACTATATTGGCTGTGGGAAGGAGGGCAGGCACACACCTCTGCCAGATAAGCCTTCTGGGGTACTGGCAAGCAGGGTTATGCTGGAGCTGAGATGTGGCTGCCTTCTTAGCTTGTTCTTCATTCTGACAAAAAGTTTGCATCTTAAGGGCAGCTTTGTTGGTGCAAAACATATGGTTGGGAGAGGACCACTTAGTGTGCCACCACAACCTATACTGACACAGGCAACATTGGTTTTGTTTCCCCTTGGTGGTGATTGAGGCCTGAAAGGCCTTCCTGGAAACCCGAGATCACAGCACTGTTAAGAAATCTGAATGGGCCACCAGCCAGCTGCATCCTGCCTTACATAGTTGGAGGTGTTGCAAAGATTGGGAGAAAGCAGATGGCCTGGGGCTGCCTCTGGAGCAGGCAGGTTGCCACCACCTTTCAGGGCTTGGCATCAGAGCAAGGAGGCTTTCCAGTTCCACAGTATAGTAGCTAGAGAGGCTGGCTGTGGGCCATTATGGCAGCAATCTACCACCTCTTTGCTTCATCTCCACATGTTCGTTCTTTATTTTTGTTGTTCTTTATTGGCCAATTCTTGTATAGCTGAGTGCCTGTGTAACTTGAGAGAGAGAGTTTAAGTTTCGTCCAAGCTGGAAAATAGAGGAGTTGTTTTGAAGGTAGTTGCTACATTTCTATTTCCACCTATTTCTGTGCCCTTTAATATGACTTACATTTTGCTTGTCAGCTTTACACCAGGTTCAGACACTGGCAGAAACAAATGGGTGCATTGCAGGGTGAACTGGATAGGATATTATCATGCAGGCTTTAAACTTGAAGGATTATTTAATTCAGCAAGATTGCTGTGACAAGACCTGTGTCCTGCACAGGCACCTGTATGTGGGTGCTACAGAGACAGAGAAAAAACAGGTCAATTGCAAACTGGTAGCAAAAGATGGAGGTTGCTAGCATTTTTCTTCCTTATGATATAATGGAATAATATCCTGTTGGGGTTTAGAGCATAGGCAAATCTTGTTAATGTGATCATCAAAGATATTGGTGGTTGACTGTTAGCTCCTGTCTGTTCTGTTTGCTCACTTCAGCCATCCTCTGATCCTGCCTGTTGGTTTCAAGACTCAAAGACTCGTTGCTTCCTTTTCCATTGCAATAAATGGTACTGATTACTGCATTCAGAGCAAGAAGCCTTGCTTCCAGCCTTAAAAAAGAAGAAATAATAATAATTCCTCAATTTAACCAGCAGGCAGGTCCCAGGGGAGGATACAATAATTTCAATTTCAGTGTTAAAAACAGTCAAAACAAATGATAAGAAATGGTAGCAAATGGATTCTCTTCCCTGAAACAGTTTTCTGATTACGCTTCCAACTGGATGTACGTTAGTTTGAGAACCAGCTTCATTCTTTTTGGCCCTTTGGAACAACTTCTAACCTTGTCATGTTTCTCTCTCTGTTGCCAGGCCTT
This sequence comes from Podarcis muralis, assembly GCF_964188315.1. Taxonomy (NCBI): domain Eukaryota; kingdom Metazoa; phylum Chordata; class Lepidosauria; order Squamata; family Lacertidae; genus Podarcis; species Podarcis muralis. Next base: position 44,222,334 of record NC_135661.1, on the reverse strand, counting down.
GGAGCCAAAAGAAGCAAGTAAGAATAATTTGGTTTTGGCTCCCTTTTCACCATAGATTCATTGTGATGATGAACATTTGGAATGCTTGAAGGTTTCTGCCTCTTGAGATTGATGGTGGTGGTGGTGATAAAACAACTAGCTCCAAATGTCAAGGAGAAAGCTATGCATTGTTGCCATGGACAGGAATGTTCCTTATAGGAGTGCAAGTTTGAGGGTGCAGGGAAGGAATGCCCTGTAGGGCTGTACATTGCAGCTTTGAATTCTACATGGTGGATTCTACACATATTTCTTGAGGAGTTACATGAATGGCTACCATGTTGGTCTCAGAGTAGATATCAACAGTTCAGACACTGATCCTTGAGTGAATTTGGTAAGAGTGTAAGTCCTGGATTATTGAGACTTCTGCTGTGAGACTGTTTTGGTTCAGTAAATCTGCCCAGTGGTGGTATTTTGGAGTGAGTTGGTCTGTGATTTCTAACAGGCTGTGGTCCTTGGGCTATCTAGTTTCCAGTCTGGTGGCTGGGGAAACCCAGCCAGATGGGCATGGTATAAATAATAAAATTATTATTATTATTATTATTATTATTATTATTATTATTATTAACTTGCAAAACGGAGACTTTCTCCAGTTGCTTTCAGAACTTTCATTCAACTTTCTTTAATCATGCTGATGTCATACAGAAATGTTGCTGAGCCTCTCTGTTTGAATGCAAGCAGAAGCTTTTGTGTGTGTGTGTGTGTGTGTTGGGGTCCCCAGCAGGGCACCCTGGAGAATTTTCGCTATCTTCATCTTACTTAGTTAGAAGCTGCAATTACTGCTCTAGCACTAATTACCTTGCCTAGCCATTAGATCACTTTACATGGAGAGCTTGGAGGCTGCCAGCAAAGGTCAACCTGGGGGCCTCTTGCTAAACTGCCCTCCAGTGACAGCTCTCATGAAAATACATTAACAAAACAGAGAGCTTGCAAAGGTAAATTTGAGCTGTATCCATCTACAAAGGCCATGGAGTAGAAAATAGGCAGTGGAGTCCTGTTAGAAGCAAGTGCTGGTGGGAAAGGGGCCCAGGCTCCTTTCAGAAAGCCCAGGCTCTAAAGGTGGCTCTGAACAACATAACTTTGCTAACATGTATATTTAGCATTGAACATGTAATAGAACCAGTCAGTGTTGGAGGCCATTGCTGCTTGTGCTTTCTTCCCCACAGAATTGCAAATGAGATTCTCATGCAGTGGAAGTTGCTCCCAGTATCAGTCACCACATGGAAGCAGCTTAAGATCCAAATAGTTTACTGTTGCAGAAGATAAGGGTTAGTAAAACAGTTTTGAATGTAGATGTATGCAGCTTGCAGGCTTTTGCAAATGCAGCTATATACAGATGCATACAGGTACAAAGTATCTCCCCTGCTCTAAATAAGTCCAGCAATTCAAGATGTAGCACTTGACAAGTAACATGGACTAACATACAGACTAACTGCAGATTGACACTACTGAGCTGACATGCATTAATCACAGATATAGTCAGGGTACTGGGTCATTACCATAGCAACAGGTTTGGCTGACCTTGCACCTGCAGTTAGCTTATCCATGGGGTGATTTACACTCATGAAGGAAATTAACCCCTTCTCATTTTCAGTTACTCCAGCACTGGTTGGGGTCATCTTGTATATTTGAGCATGCTACTCATTTGTCTTAGCTAGGAGAATTGAATGTAGGGATGCTGAGGAGCTCTGGATACGTGAAGTGTTGAGTCTTGAAGCAAAAAGTTAAGCAAACAGTCATCTGTTCATGTCTCTGGGTCCCACCCAAGCTGTTGAAGAGTGGTAGAGATTTAAGTCAAAGCAATTGATTAGTAATGCTGTTGGGTGCTCCCTTCCTTCCCTGTCCCATTTCTATGGATTCAGGGAGTAACTTGAGTTGACCCATATCTGTACTGACTTTTAGTTGCTACCATGTGCCACTTATTAGATGCCTAGTTGGCTAATGGAAGCAGAAGATGAATTGCCTTGAAGTCTGTGTACCTCTTTGCTGCAACACAGGAGGTTTTCCAGCCCCTCTGCCTTTCATCCTAATGAATATTATTCAAGTAGTCTAGAACCAAGCAGGCTGCTGCTTAAGTGGGTTTAAACTGGATCTATTGAATGATCAGATCAAAAAAGGAATGTGAAAGTGACAATTTACCCAAGGAAAGTGAGGGGTTGTACAAAGCTATTGAGAGTAGTCTCGGAAGACCTTTGAAGAACATGGGACAGCAGTTGGCATGAAACAAGTCAGTTTCAAACAAGCTCCACTGAAAATCAAGGATAGGTGTTTACTTATAGCTGCTTTTTGAGATACATGGTGGATCTTGCAGAAAGAGGCCTCTGTAAGTAAAGTACAGAATTGTGTCACTTGCACAAGAGAAAAGGTAGCATTTAGACCAGGGCAGCAGCTGCTGCTTGTTGTTATTGTTCCCCCCCCTTTTTTTTTTGAAAGCAGGACCCAACTGTCAACTTGCTCGTTTTGGGAGGACTCACTTATAAACTAATTCCATCTTTTGATTACACTCTCTCCCTCTCTTCAACATAAAAAAGCAAGAATACCACATCAGTAATTAACACTGAATCAATTTATATTTGACTCTCAAACAGTAATCAGTTGCTACTGGTCTGGTGAAAGAAGAAGAACCTCTTGTTTTACCCATCCAGGGAACACATGGATTCACTATATAGTAGAAATGTCATTAGCTTTGCTATTTTGATGGAGCCTGATATGAAGAGCAAAATAGCTATATCCCCCCCCCCCAATACTTCCCTTCTCTCTTAGGGCAAAGGATAGTACAGTACTGGGAGAGAGTGGGGAGCCCAAGGATCTTCCTCTGCCACATGCGCTCTGTCTGAGAATTGCTGAGGTTTCAGCCAGTCTGACATGGGAGGAATTTCAAGTATTTTTCAGCCCAGAAGGCGGTTAAAGTCTTGGGCTTGTTTGTGTGTGAGAGCTTCAGAAGTGTATCCTGGAATGAAAGCAGCTGATCCTAAGTTAGTGTGGAGTCTTTGGCTCAGGCTTTGCTGATACCTGGATGATCCTTCTCTTACTTTATGCAACGGGCTGAAGGCTGCACTTTGTACTCTTGTAGGGGCTCTGCAATTATCATAATAAACAGTTTTATCATCTGCTTGGCAATCAATAATGTGGCTTATGCTGCTTTAGTATCTCAGTGGTATTGATTACCTTAACAGCTGTGCAACTGCGGTCAGCTTCTGTTAACCCCTGGTCTGCTGCAGGGACCTGTCTGCCCTGAAGGGGCTGGGTGGGGAAATGGGCTATATGTGTGTAGTCCAGGCAGTACTGCAACTTGACAGACAGAAAGCCAAAATGGCCAGCCAGGTGTAACCCTTAGTCCTGAAATACCTGACAGCTGAGCCTGAAGGTCTCAGGTGGCATAGACACTGCCTGGAGCATGACGATTCTGATCAGACTCTGAATGGGCAGGGGCAAAATGGAGCACTCTGCCTACTTGTTGCTTGGACTCATGTTACTTTTGGGGCCTTGAAATGGCATCTTCTTGCCCTGGCTAAAATGAGTTGTCCTGGTCCTAGGGACAAGACTTTGCTTCTGGGGTCTTTCCTGTAAGACATAGTCTCCATATCAGACCCCCAAGGCTGGGTTCCACCTACCTATCTGCTTGATGCAGATTTGAATACCTGCTTATGTTGGGCATGAAACATGCCCTACTCTGCCAAATCCCTCAAAGCAAGAATGTATGGGTAGCCCTTTTTTGGGGGGAGAGCTTCCTTTGCCCAGAGAGCTGGGCCTGATCCAGGGGAGGGCTTCATGCCCTTTGGCATTTGGACACTGGGTCTTGTGGCCCCATCCTTCTCATAATGGAATTTCCCATCATTTGCTGCCCTACTGATTTCTGATCAATGAAAATGAAATTGCATCACCTCCTTAGAGGCTCTACATATTGCTGCTGCTTCCAGCTGTTGTCAGTTCTGGTAATATAATCTCATCAGGCGTGTGAGAGGGTAATAAGAAATAAAAAATAAAGCCCTGCAATTAGCAGGAGGCCAAGCTGTAGGGTAACCATTTCAGTGCTGGTGTCCAGAACTATTGAGAGCTCTCTGCCTCTGCCCATCCCAGGGCCAAAGAAGCTCCTTTCCTCTGGTCTCCCTTGGGCATAGATGAACAGGAGTTGATTCCAAGGAGTGAGCCCAGAAACAATGCTCTGTCCTTTGAGCTGGGTTATCCCATGGAGCTACCCATGAAAGAAATCTTGGGATCACAGTCGGAAACTCACCAGTAACATATACTTAATGTGCTGCTGATAATTTGCTTATTTTTTATTTTAACATGGTCTTAGGAAGGAAAAGGGGAAGACTGCTGTGTTGATTTATTCATTGGAATTTATATCCCACCCATACTACCATCAATTAGTTGTTTCCACTTCTCTTACTCTGTGCATGCAGATGTTCTGCTGAGCTATCTTCAATGCTTTCAGATACCTTTTAGCTAGAAATCATCAACTATCTAGTGGCAGTGAGTTCATGGGGTGGGTCACATGTAGTGTGGTATATGGGGTGACTTCCAAGTTCTACTATTATATGGAGAAGGAGAAAACTTTTTTTTTAATCACTTGCCACCTTTTTCATAAGTTTATAAGCTCCAGTTGTATGCTATCTTGTACTTAAAATGTCCCCAGCACTTTGGCTTTTCTTCATCAGGAAGTTGTCCCAGTTCCATGAACATTTTAATTGCCTTTTTGGTGGTGCTTTCAGCTCTACAGAAAAGAGCAGTGAAAATTTTCAGAGCGTTGGAGCATGTCAGATGTGCAGTCAAGAAGCTTCTGACTTCTGACTGTTCTTGACTTTCCTCTGTAGAAGCATTGTTCTAAAGATGTGCTCCCAGTAAGCCCATTTCTGTACGTTTATTGGCTGAAGCACACTGTAGCCAAATATTTCCCCAGTATTATTAGAACAAAGCTAAAAAGAAGCATTTTCTCTAACATTTATTTGGGGCAGGTAGCATGTTCTTTAGTTGCTTAGACTTCAACCACTTATTGAATGGCATCTTTTGACAGAAGGAGGTGTTGTCTGAGAAATCTGGCCTGACCTGGCTGTGTTATTGCCCTGGGAAACTGTTCTCCCTCTTCCTGAGCCAGGGACTCAGACCTGCTGTGTTCCCTTCCTGGGTTGTCAAACATTTGCTTTGGCTTCCTGTGGCTTGGAAATCTGTTTACACTCAAGGGGCTGCCTGAAGATCAGAGGGCCTTGCTGTGCATCAGTCTGCCTTCGTGTCTTGTGCCCACTTAGGCAGGCCGTGTTGTGTCATTCTTGTTAGTTTTGTCAGCTTACCAGTTCCAGCTGCTGGTGGCAAGCACTGGGGTGGGGGGTGGGGTTCCTGAGAGGAAAGCCCCCACCTTCCTCTTAAGTCTATCTTGCTTTGGGCCTTTTCCCCAGTGCTGGATCTGGTAGAGCAGAGGACATGTCCCTGTGTGGTTTCTAAGGGAGCCTCAAACTGAACTTGACCATTGCCCTTCTGGGAGCAGCCATTCCTCCTCTGGCTAGGAAACTCCAAGGCCCTTGCCAGGGATCAGGTCAGGGTAGAGTGGCTGTGTCTGAGGGGAGGGGCTGTGATGTGTTTGCTTTCCTGTGTTTCCTTGCCCTCCCACAACTGCTTAGAGTTCTTTTGTGCCGGGTTTTGCCTCAGCCTGTATTCTAACCGCAGTGATGAGGTTGCTACACAGTCCCTGTACTGGCTGAGTTGGCAGCTTTCAGTTCCAGTCTGAGTTTATATTTGTGCTGGAAATAGCCGAGCTGAGGAAGTTGTGCCTGGCTTCTGGCACAAGGCTGATGCCTCTGGGATTGACCCCACTTAGAAGCCATTGTTGTGCTTGCTGGCGAAGCAGGAGAGAACCTTGTTTGCAGAATAGCAGGTTTTGATTTCTCTTTAAATGTCATTGCAGCAAAACTTTTAAATCTAGTCTGCAAAAGGTGAATTGCAGTTTGAATGCTTTAGACAGTCCACTTCTTGATTATTGAATGTACTGTTGCTTACTGATGGAAAAATAAATGTCTGAGAGCCCGCTGCTAAATGTCTTCTTAGAAGTACCGGTAAGTCTCACTGGGTTAATTGGGACTTACTGCTAGGTAAGTGTATAGAGGGTTACAGTTTGAATGAACCAGGAATCTTTCTAAAATCAGAGCCTCTCAAGTAGCCATTATGTTTTGCATCATGCTTTAGGATCGGTACCATAAGGCACGTTTCTGGAGCGTCTTTCCTTGCTTCCCATTTGGCCAGTAATGGGTTTCATTCCCAGCATTCTGAGTGAAGTTCTGCCCTTGCTTTTTCCATACAACAAGCACCAGTTAAGAGCAACCCAACCACAGATATATTGCTGGGTTCAAAAGGTTTTATTGGGGCTCTGGGTGATTTTCCTGTTCCGTACTAGTGGCTCCATTGAAGCTCCAATCCACTTCAGAAATTAAAAAAAACAAAACAGTTTTGTGGCAACTTATTGTCTAACACATTTATTATGGCATATAAGTTTTTGTAGACCAGCAATTATGTCAAGATAATATGCCACAAGACTTGTGCTTTGCTACAACAGACTAAAACAGCTACTTCTCCACTGGAATGGAGAACTGACTCAAGCAGTTAACACAACTGTGCCTTGAAGATTTCTTGCTTTAGTCTTCCAGTGAGCTTTGGTTGATTAGATGACAGGGCAATGAGCAGCTTGAGCCATCATAGCAAAAGATTAACAATGAATCTGGCTCGCATGAGTGAGAGCTTGTTTTAGAACCTGCTCTGTTGTGGTGGTGGTGGTGGTGAAAATAGGGTCGCCATACGTCAGGGATTTCCTGGACATATCCAGAATACTGCAGTCGGCAGAAATAGGTAAAAATGTCTTGTAAAATCCAGGTGTATGGCATGCCGATTTTCCATAAAAATAGCTCAAAAACTGCATTTTTTCTGCCCAACAATTTGGGCAGAACTGAAAAAAGCTCAACAACTGTTTGAAATATGGCAACCCTAGGTGGAAATAGAAGTGTATAGCAGTTGCAGTACCTTCCAGCAGGCATGTATGAGAACATAAGAACCAGCTTGCTGGATCAGGCCAGAACCCATCTAGTACAGCATCCTGTTCTCATGGTGGCCAGTCAGGTGCCTTTGGGAAGCCAGCTCAGCGTGGTTGTAAAATCAATATTGTGTGATCTCCACAATCAAGACCAGCAAGACATAGTTGACTTCCCATGGTAAGCTTATGGTCATCAAGCATAGCTTTCTGTCTAATTTTGTCTAACGGCAGGCTCCCTATGGAACATAGGTGCTGGGGGCAGGGGCCCCTGGGTGCCCCAGGCCCCACACCATTCCCCGTGAAGAGGCTGGGCACCCACAAATTTGTGTGCTTGGGCTGTGCATGCTGCGGGAGCACGCAACCCAACATCAGCACGCCCAGTGGTGGCGCGTACTTTCCCACCACTTGGCCCTGGGTATACAGGGCGAGGATGGAGCCCGCTGTGCCTGGCCTGGCTGGGTGTGAGACTACTGCCTTTGCAGCATCCTCGCGTAGCGCTGCCCAGCTGAGGAGAGGAGTTGCAGTGCTGCCACAGCTCTCCTACTTCTCTCCACCTCCCGGGTGGAACTGTGGCTGGGCGTGAGGAAGTTGGCAGGTCCCTCGTGCGCCTCAACTCTGTACAGGAAAGAGGCGGCATCACGGCAACGCAGCTGCTGCTTCCTCTCTTCCTCCTCTCCACCCAGTGCAGGAGAAGGGTGCCACTGCTGCAACATGGCTGCCGTGTGTCATCTTCTCTCCGCGTGAACAGAGCTGAGCTGGGATGTGAGGGAGCTGGCTCAGTGCAGCAGAGGGGTGGCAACGCTGCCTCTACCTCTCCTCCACTCCGCCTCCAGGTCAGATCTGATCCAAGAATGGAGCTCCGACTGCGTGCCAGAGGCAGGCTCCAATGAGGGAGCCTGCATGCGGGCACCTGGTCGCACCCCCTCCTCAAAATGTGTTTGGGACCATCACAGGTGTGCTGACCTCAGGCGCACGCATGCATGCAGTATACGTAGCCCCGGGCACCCACAGTCCCAGGGCTAAGCTGGTGGGCCCTTCTTTGAAGCCATTTTGTGTTCCTACACCAGGGGTCAGCAAAGTTTATCTTGCCTGGGCCCATCGGTCCCATGGAGATCCCTCTGTGGGTGGGTCACGTGAGCACGCCCGCCTGTGATTTCTGGTGCCTGCACGTGCGCAGATGCGATTTCCGGTGCTGCAGAAGCGAGCCCCCCACGCCGTGCTGCGCTGCTTTAGCGCAGCGTGTGAGCAGGCACCTCAGTTCGGGGGCAGCTCGTGGGCCACTCAAACGACCTCCGTGGGCCGCTTCTGGCCCATGGGCCTTAGGTTGGTGACCCCTGTCCTACACCATAGCAGCTATTTCATGACTGATGCCCACAGAAGTCTTTAAAAATGCAAAATGTGCCCACTGATTCAAAAGGGTTGGTGAGCCATTCTCTAAACTAAAAAGCCCCAAATGTCATCCCCTTGATCATTTTGGTTGCCCTTTTCTGAACACTTTCTAACTCCACAATATCCTTTTTGAGGTAAGGCAACCAAAACTATACACCAGGGGTAGGCAACCTAAGACCCGTGGGCCGGATGCGGTTCAGGAGTCTTTAATGAGGCGCTTCATTGAAAGCTTTTTGAAATGTTGAGTGTACAATGTTGATTGGATCACCACTAATTATATGCTTAATTGTAGGGCTGGCCAATACCTGGTTTTCAGCATTGCGATATATCACCAGCTAAACTTCACGATATCCCAATATACCACAATGTCTGAAATAAGGATGGAATCTATGTAGAGGGATTGGCTGGCTTCACAATTTTTCCTACACCGTGATTTTTCTCAGCGCCTGTTCTTGTGATTCACTGCCCCCTGCATGAGGTAGGGGAGAGCTGAGGCAGCAGAGTTAACGAGCTGCAGGAATCGAGGGAAGCATTGGCTGGCTTCACATTTTTCCTCACATTGTGATATTTGCATAGCGCGCACACACACACATACATACATTATGATTTGCGATATATTGCCAGGTCAAAAATTATGAAACGGATATAATGATATGGACTTCAAACCAGTTTGGGATGATATAACGATATATCGCCCAGCACTACTTAGTTGAAACTTTCAAAGAACTGTAAAATGCTAATGGGACTTATCATTGCAGAAACCATGCTAGTTCTGCTTCAGCAAGACTTGTTCTATATTTTTGATAATTCTATATTTAATAATGTTTTCCACCTTTCCCCTGGCATACAATTTTCCAGATTCTTTTTTAAAAGTGGTGTTGCATTGGCCACTTTCCAGTCTTTCGGTATGGAGGCTGATCTTACAGATAAATTACATATTTTGTAGTGAGTGACTAGGGATCTGTTGCATCTTCGTACACAGGAAGATTTGGAGGAACTTTGGGTCTGCTGTGAACAGTTTGCTTTATACTTTGTGGATAAAATTGCTCATACTTGTTCTGATTTGGACACCACATTTTACTGTTAGTCTGGTTTAAACCTTCCGCTACTTTTATATCTTTGGATACCTTTCAGTTTGTGCAACACAAGGGGTGTGGATAGAATTCTAGCACTCTTCACAATCTACATAGGGCTTCCTTTCAAGGGTTCTACAACCAATTCATAGTACAACTGCCATAATGTTGATTGGGTTGATCTAAGAGGATGCATGAATCCAATCTTGAATCAGCTTCATTAGCTTTTAGAGGCTTCCATACTCAGTTCAGAGAGCACTGGTTTTGACCATTAAAACTCTAAATGTCCTGCACCCCAGGCAGCTCAAGGATCACTCTCTCCCACTTGAACCTACCCAGTCCTCCTGCTATCTGGAAGAAAGCAGAGTTTCATCTGGGGCAGGGCCTTTTCCTGAATGTGGAACTCTCCTTAGTGGAGGCCTGCTGTCTCTCTTCTTTATTGGTTTTAGGCGGTAGGCAAATATGCTGTCTTCCATAGAGCCTTTGGGACCCTCTTTTGAGTTTGAAGGGGTTTCTTTGCTTAACCGCCTTTTGCTGCTGATTAATCAATTACTTATTGTTACTTATTCCAGTTATTTATGAATACATGAGAGATATTGAGCTCTCTTAAGGAAAGGCAGTAGTAAAAAGGTATGTTTGAAAGACCTTTTGAATGCCACAACTAAATACCACCTGTTATCTGGGAGAGGGTTCTACCACTGCCACCTCCCCAAAGTTATTGGTGTTCTCTACTACTGTTGTGTTCTGTTTTGATCACTGTGGTAAGTTATATTTGGATCTTCAATTTTTCACCCATCTTGGGGATGTTTTTAGTCAAAAGGCAGGGTATATATGTTTTTAACATAAATAAGTTGTGGTATAGCTTCAAGGTGTAACAGTGGAGACAGGGCTTGGGGCCAGAGGGTTCCAGGAGCAGGGATGAATTGAAGTTGGGAAGAGCAAGAGCCTGGGGGGCTGCAATGAGAGGTGGTGATGGTGGGGGCTTTAGGTTCTCAGTTCCTTCTCTCTCTAACTGAAGATCATTGATTTTACGGGAAAACATGTTTACAGACAGTGCACTGATCGACCTGACTAGTTGACTTCTGCCTCCTTAAGTAAGAGCTACCTTTTCCTTAATGACTGGCTGATAGAGAGAGATGCAGTAGTGCTGGATGTGTAGAAGGAATTTGGACAGAAAATTCTTTGTGGGGTGAATTTGTTTAAGCTGGGTTCAGCCCCAAGCTGAGATGTGTAATCTCTGTTTTGGGCTATGAGTTCAGATAGAGACAATTCATGGGACCTATGCCTGCAGCCACCCCATTTCCCCTTAAGTGACTAGAAGCTCTGCATGAAGGGGGCCTGGTCCCTTTCAGCACAGTTTGTGTGACTGGTTGGTTGGCAGAGCATCCTTCTCAGGGTCTTTTGCTGGCATCTGATAAGAGCATAAAAGGGGTAGGGTGGTGGCAAGAATACCTTCCCATGGTGTGTTTCCTTCATTGGTTAACTTGTTGGGTAGGGGGAAGGGCAGTCAGAGCAGCCGGGAGGCCAAAGAGCCCACCAATTAATTGGGAAGCATTTGCCGGTTTCTCTGGCCTGGCCTGCAGAGGAGATTGGCTTTCCTGTCAATAAACAAGTCCCTAGTGCAGCATCAAAGCCGCAGTCCTTTATCAATCGCAGCCTCTTCTTCCCGCTTGTTCCTGTAACTTACCAAGCATTTATGACATTGATTTTACAATCAGGCTGTTAACCCTCCCGCCCCATCAGCTCTGCCAACCCTATTGGCCCCACCTGCCAATCAGACAATTCACAGCCAATAGGATAAGTTTGCTATAGTACCTCTGCTGAGAGTGCCAGATTTGTCCTCTTGGCTTTCCAGCTTGAGCAGCCAGTTGTATTTTTGCCCCTTGCCCCAGTAAAACTTTCCAGATGAACCTTCAGCACTAAACCCTTAAAAAAGCAGGAAGTTTGAGGAAGTTGCTGCTGAGGTTTCTGGTCCAGCAAGATTAGATGCAGAGCTATGGAGATTCCAGACACTGCAGAGAAGTGTTATATTGCCAGAGGAACAGGACAGAACATGTTTGAAGTGGGAGCCAAAAAGGAACTCCTCCATAAAAGATCTATCACTCTGAAGAAGTCTAACAAGGCCACCTTAGAAAAGCTGCTTTCCCTTATGCTACTGGGGGAAGGCTGCACAGCTGTGAGCTGAACTTCTATCAAGTAGAACCGTGGAATGGGCCACCAAGGGCAGCTGCTGCCTGGCATCAGACAGACCTAGCTGAGCCAAGAGAGGGTTACAAGTGGAGATTGCTGTACTTGTTGTTATGCTGTATGCTGCCCTGTGCTCTAATAAGAGATAGGCAGTATATAAATAAAATGAGCAAATATTATAGTTTTTACATCTGGTGTCAATTTTGAGGACTCTGGGTTCCCTTCCAGCCAGTGTGGTGTGGTTAGAGTGTTGGATTGGGACCTGGGAGACCATGGTTCAAATTCCCACTCAGCCATGAAGCTCACAGAGTGACCTTGGGCCAATCACTCGCTCTCTGCCTAACATATCTTGCAAGGTTGTTGTGAGGATAAAATGGGGAGGAAAAGAACTATTTACACCACCTTGAGCTCCTTAGAGGACAGGTGGGATACAAATGCAATAAGCAAATAAACAATTTTTTGTTAATGCTGGAAATGTGAAGAGAGTGGCGAGAGTAGGAAGTCTTTAGGTCATTCAGGAAATTCCTATGGGCAGTGCTATTTTTATAGAAAAAGAGGTCAGGAACTCACCATGAATGCTTCCCTTGTTGGCAATGGTGCCCACCTGAGAGGTGCTGGAACTGAGTTCTGGTGAGTTCTGTCTATAAAAAAGCACTGCCTGTGGGCAGTTGACTGTGGCGGGGTGAGTACAACGGATGCTAATGAGCATCTCAGTTGCTGACAATGGAGAGATGGCAGGAGCAGACTTTGGTGTCTCAAATTTCAGGGACGCCCTGTGTGATGCCAAAATTTGGCACGCGCCCCAGCTCCCGCCTTCTGTGCTTCTCAATTCACTACATCATAGTTGTGGCCCCCTGTGGCACCCTCTAGGCTCCATGCCCAGTGTGGCAGAATCAGTCACACTGCCCTAAATCAGTCTCTTGAATTGGGAGCTGTTGACAGGCATTGCTGCACTGAAGCGTTGCCTCAGGCTTCCCTGGTTTATTTGACTCCACCCTCTGAGCAGCCCTCAACAGGAAGTAGGAAGTGACTTCTGGCAGACTGGGCAACAACATGTTTTCACTGCTCTTCAGCTGTGCTGTGTTGGTGACCGCAGCCTTTTGCTGCCCTGTTTCTACCTGAATTCTTCCCAGCCCGTCTATCTGCTTCATTCCTCTTTAGTTACTGCCTGCCTTCAGGCTCCTCTTCCTTTCCCCCTACTCTCAGCAGCTGTAGGCAGAGAGGAGGTATCATTCTCCAGGTAATCAAGCTTGGCTACCATATGCTAAAAGTCCAAAGTGCATTCTGTCAGTCTGTGGAACCCATTAGACTCCAGCAGGTGTCAAGTGGAATTTAAATGTGATCAAAGTGTCTCAAGATAGCTGCCAGGATGATCCTTTGGGGAATGAGGACTAAAACGTGAGAGGCTTGAATGGTAGCAGCACCATCAATGTATATGTTCCAAACTCAGATTGCAAAGTGACAGAATTGGACACTGTTTGAAAAATGCTCCCTTTGTCCTCTGCTTGGCTGAACTGGTCATGACTCTGCTGTGAATATAGATGGTGTTGTTAATCAGGCCTGATCCCACATAACAAGGCTGTGAGTGAGAAGAGATGTTTGGCACAACTGACACACCTAAAATTCAGAAACACCTCACTATAGAACAAGGGTGTGATCTGCATAGTCAGTGCTATAGAACTTCCTCTTTTTCGCCTGCCTAATAGACACATGGCGCTTGGTCTGGAGTACTGCATAAAGAGGCAGTTTGGTGGATGGCTTTCTCTTGCCATCAGTATATTGCATGTTCATTATTCAGAGCCCTCCCTCAGTAGCTTAAACTCTGGAGGCTGGCATACCATTCCTGTCTAGCCTACTTCATGCTTTTGTTTTACAAGGCAGTGCATAAACTGGAGCTACTTTCAGCAAGTGCACAGATAGACCTGCTGTGCCCCCCTTGCAGGTGCCAGGGTCCAGCTCCCATTAACAAACAATTTATTTTATTTATTAAATTTCTATACTGCCCTTCATCTGAGGATCACAGGGCAGCTTACAATATAAAAACACGAAATACATAAAATGGCAGCAAACCTAACCAAACCACCACCCCCACCCCCAGTTAAAGGTCCACAGATTATTTAATTAGCCAAAAGTCTGGGAGAAGAGGAATGTTTTTTCCTGGTTCCTGAAGAAGCTTTGGGAAACAGATTTAATTTTTTACTTTTTTGGTACTTGAATGAGTGAGGGGCTTTCCAAGAGCTCCTTCCATGCTGCTTTGACTGCCATAGTGCTGATGGGTTTTAGTGTTCCTGATAACGTCTGGCCATCCGTGCTTTCCTCCCACTATATTTTCCAGGCTTGGCAACAGAGAGTAGCTGCTTTATTGGGTGAGGGGGCTGTGTGCATGTCTCGTCTGCTCTGTGTGGAAATTTGGCCTATTCTTTCTCCTGACTGACTGCTTCTCTCTCTCTCTCTCTTTCTCTCTCTCTCCCTCTTCCCTCTTTTTCTGCCTTTAGGTCCGAACCAAACTGGGTGCAATGAACGCTCCATGCAGGCCTCGCCATGGAAGGCTGTGACTCATCTGTCATCTCGGGGAAGGACAATGGGTGTGCTATTCCTCAGCACCAGCAATGGACTGAACTCAGCAGCACCCACCTCCCCAGCAAACCTTGTAACATGGAGCCATCTGCAGCGGAGAGCCATGAAGCCCTAGACAACCGGCAGGCTCCTTTCAGTGAGCACTCCGCAGAAAGTGTCGTTGCCTCTGGCTCCAGCACTGAGCCAGCCAGCAAGGAGGTCAGCTGTAACGAATGCTCCACCTCCTTCGCCAGCTTACAGACCTACATGGAGCACCACTGCCCCAGTGCCCGTCCGCTCCTCCCTCTGCAAGAAGACTGTGGGAGTGACACTGGCGAGGAGGGAGATGAGGAAAGTGATGTAGAGAATCTGGCAGGGGAGATAGTCTACCAGCCAGATGGCTCGGCATACATTGTTGAAAGCATCAGTCAGCTGATCCAAAGTGGGGGGGTCTGTGGGGGTGGCAATGGCACCAGCAGTGGGACGCTCCCATCACTCTTTATGAACTCTCTCCCCAGTGCTGGGAGCAAGCAAGGCGAGGCAACTTCGGCTGCGCCTGTCTACCCACAGATCATCAACACTTTCCACATAGCCTCATCCTTTGGGAAGTGGTTTGAGGGCTCGGACCAGGCCTTCCCGAATACCTCAGCCCTGACAGGGGTTAGCCCTGTCCTGCACAGCTTCCGCGTTTTTGATGTGCGCCACAAAAGCAACAAGGATTACCTGAACAGCGATGGTTCTGCCAAAAGTTCCTGCGTATCCAAAGATGTTCCCAACAATGTGGACCTGTCCAAATTTGATGGCTTTGTGCTTTATGGAAAGCGGAAGCCCATCCTGATGTGTTTCTTGTGCAAGCTCTCCTTTGGATATGTCCGCTCATTTGTGACCCATGCGGTGCATGACCATCGAATGACTCTGAGCGAGGAGGAGCGGAAAATTCTTAGCAATAAGAACATCTCCGCTATCATCCAAGGAATAGGCAAAGACAAGGAACCCCTTGTAAGCTTTTTGGAACCAAAAAACAAAAACTTTCCACACCCTTTAGTTTCCACAGCTAACCTCATAGGCCCTGGACACAGTTTCTATGGCAAATTCAGTGGGCTCCGCATGGAAGGGGAAGGGGGTACCCAGGTTGGGGCTGCCAGTGGAGCAGAACAACCCCAGTCGGGCCTCTTGGCCTCTGGGGCTCTCTTGAACCTTGGAGGGCTAACAAGTTCAGCTTTGAAGACCCCAATTACCTCAGTCCCCCTGGGCCCACTGGCTTCCAGTCCAACAATATCCTCCGAGGGGAAGGAGGACCCTGGGATAGTAGAGTATGAAAAGCAAGACCTGGCTGACCAGGACAGCCTCTCAGAGAAAATTGAGCCAGCTGGGGAGGACGAGGAGGAGGAAGAGGAGGAGGAAGAGGACGAGGAGGAGGAAGAAGATGATGAGGGGTGCAAAGGGCTGTTCCCAAGCGAGTTGGAGGATGAACTGGAGGAAAGGCCTCCTGAGGAGTCTGGGGCAGTGGCAGGCAGCGGCAGCAGCAAAAAGGACCTTGCTCTCTCAAACCAAAGCATTTCTCCCTTAATGCCTAATGTGCTCCAGACTCTGTCCAGGGGCACAGCTTCTTCTAGTTCTAATTCTGCTTCTTCCTTTGTCTTTGATGGTGCAAATAGGAGGAATTGTTTAAGCTTTAACAGTGAGGGCAGCAGGAGGCTCGACTTCAGTGATGAAAGTGCCAATAAAGACAATGCCACAGTACCAGAACCAAATGAGAGTGTTGAGGGTGAAGACGGGAGCTGCATTTCCCATCACCAGCATGTGGGGCCCCTATGTGAGCTTGGGGGTGGGGAGTGCCCTTCGGGGAGCGGTGTGGAGTGCCCCAAGTGTGACACCATCCTGGGCTCCTCACGGTCACTTGGCGGCCACATGACCATGATGCATTCACGAAACTCGTGTAAGACGCTCAAGTGCCCCAAGTGTAATTGGCACTACAAGTACCAGCAGACGCTTGAGGCTCACATGAAGGAAAAGCACCCAGAGCCAGGGGGTGCGTGTGCCTACTGCAAAAGCGGGCAGCCCCACCCACGGCTGGCACGGGGCGAGAGCTACACATGTGGTTACAAGCCTTTCCGCTGTGAGGTTTGTAACTACTCCACTACTACCAAAGGCAACCTCAGTATTCATATGCAGTCTGACAAGCATCTCAACAACATGCAGAACCTGCAGAATGGAGGTGGGGAACAAGTTTTCAGCCACACTGCTGCGGCGGCGGCGGCGGCAGCTGCTGCAGCTGCGGCTGCTGCTGCCGCCACCAACATGGGTAGCAGCTGTGGGGCCCCCTCCCCCACCAAACCAAAAAGCAAACCAACCTGGCGGTGCGAGGTTTGTGACTATGAGACCAACGTTGCCAGGAACCTTCGCATTCACATGACCAGTGAGAAGCACATGCACAACATGATGCTGCTTCAGCAGAACATGAGCCAAATGCAGCACAACCGCCACTTGGGCCTGGGCAGCCTGCCTGCTGAGGCTGAGCTGTACCAGTACTACCTGGCTCAGAATATGACCCTGCCCAACCTCAAGATGGACAGCGCTGCGTCCGAGGCTCCGTTCATGATGGGCAGCTTCCAGATGGATCCCACCAACACAATAGCATCCATGGCCCCATCTCTAGGTGAGATGATCTGAGTTCGCCCTGTGGGGGGTTGTGCATAGATATTCTCAGCTGGGGTCTGCCACTGGGAGGAGCCATGGAAGAAATGGTGTGGAAGAGTGGCTTTTCGTGGGTCGTGAGATGTGTTCAGATTTCTTGTTTTCTCTGGGCAGCATGTTTACATCTCTTAGCAAATTTTGTGAGTTTAAGAACATCAAAAAGGTTATGAAGAGGGCAATCTGCCATCAGACTCCTACAGACATGCATATGTTAGATGCTTCATTTCTTGTACCTCTGCCAACCTATTCTAAAAGTTTCTCTTTTTACATGAGGGTTAGGAATATGTTTATGAAGGAAAAGGGCAAAACCCAGCTTTCAGGTTTGTTCCATGTGTGTGGTGAATGCAGCAGACTTAGTGGTAATGGTGAATTGGCAGGCCTGAATTGCTAGAAACCCGAAAAATAAAGAATAGCTTCTTCCCCCCCCCCCCCACTTTCTTTAGCATTTCAGCTTAAACCTAGGCTGATATTTATACAGGTGAGCGATCACTTGAATCATGCTGGTTTTCATATTGTCAGAATATGCATATGCCTCCATCCTCCTTTTTCTGGAGAAAGCAGGAGAGCTGTGATTATTATTGCATTCATAAGAAGAACTGACCAGACAGGTTTAAACTTTTGTTATATACTGCATATATATATATATATAGGGGACGCGGGTGGCGCTGTGGGTAAAAGCCTCAGTGCCTAGGGCTTGCCGTTCGAAAGGTCGGCGGTTCGAATCCCCGCGGCGGGGTGCGCTCCCGTTGCTCGGTCCCAGCGCCTGCCAACCTAGCAGTTCGAAAGCACCCCCGGGTGCAAGTAGATAAATAGGGACCGCTTACTGGCGGGAAGGTAAACGGCGTTTCCGTGTGCTGCGCTGGCTCGCCAGATGCAGCTTTGTCACGCTGGCCACGTGACCCGGAAGTGTCTCCGGACAGCGCTGGCCCCCGGCCTCTTGAGTGAGATGGGCGCACAACCCTAGAGTCTGTCAAGACTGGCCCGTACGGGCAGGGGTACCTTTACCATATATATATATATATATATATATATATATATATATATATATATATTTGCTTTCGTAGATTTTCACGGGTACAAGAATGCAGGTTTTGGTGTCCTCGGGTGTCTTCCCGTGTAAAAGTTGGGGTGTCTAGGCGACGTTTCGACGAGGTCTCACTCGTCATCTTCAGGCTGGTGCTTTCGGCTTCTTGTTACTGGAACAGAGCAGGATCTCAGTGTTTGAGTTCCTATAAATACTGTTGAAGGTGTGGTGTATAGCCTCCAATGTTCTGGGCGGAGAGGAGGTTCCCAGGCTAGTGTGCCTTTTCTTCTTTTGTTCCTTAATTACTTGAGGGATATCTTGAGTGATTTCTTGAGTGATATCCTGAATCCCACTTAGGTGGGTCATTAGGTGTGGATTAGTTGCTCAAGCCTTTGTGTCTTGAACTCTTGAACTTTGTGAAGAGTTTTTCTGAGAAGATGGTTGTACTGCATTTGGTTGTGCTCTGGCTTGGCTTCGTGTATAGGGGCGAGCTGTGGTTTTGTGGCCTGTGCCAGCCAGATCTGTGTAGGGGTTGCGGGGGGGTGCAGCATCCGGAGGTGCCACCATGGTTTGGCTACTGGATTACAGACACCATCCAGTAGCCAAACCATGGTGGCACCTCCGGATGCTGCACCCCCCCGCAACCCCTACACAGATCTGGCTGGCACAGGCCACAAAACCACAGCTCGCCCCTATACACGAAGCCAAGCCAGAGCACAACCAAATGCAGTACAACCATCTTCTCAGAAAAACTCTTCACAAAGTTCAAGAGTTCAAGACACAAAGGCTTGAGCAACTAATCCACACCTAATGACCCACCTAAGTGGGATTCAGGATATCACTCAAGAAATCACTCAAGATATCCCTCAAGTAATTAAGGAACAAAAGAAGAAAAGGCACACTAGCCTGGGAACCTCCTCTCCGCCCAGAACATTGGAGGCTATACACCACACCTTCAACAGTATTTATAGGAACTCAAACACTGAGATCCTGCTCTGTTCCAGTAACAAGAAGCCGAAAGCACCAGCCTGAAGATGACGAGTGAGACCTCGTCGAAACGTCGCCTAGACACCCCAACTTTTACACGGGAAGACACCCGAGGACACCAAAACCTGCATATATATATATATATATATATATATATATATATATATATATATGCGCAGTAACCTTTTGGAGTGCGGGTGGCGCTGTGGGTTAAAGCCTCAGCGCCTAGGACTTGCCGATCGAAAGGTCGGCGGTTCGAATCCCCACGGCGGGGTGCGCTCCCGTTACTCAGTCCCAGCGCCTGCCAACCTAGCAGTTCGAAAGCACCCCCGGGTGCAAGTAGATAAATAGGGACCGCTTACCAGCGGGAAGGTAAACGGCGTTCCATGTGCTGCGCTGGCTCGCCAGATGCAGCTTGTCACGCTGGCCACGTGACCCGGAAGTGTCTGCGGACAGCGCTGGCTCCCGGCCTATAGAGTGAGATGGGCGCACAACCCTAGAGTCTGTCAAGACTGGCCCGTATGGGCAGGGGTACCTTTACCTTTAACATTTTGGAAGAACTGTGTGTGGTGTTTCAAACAGAGCAGGGCTTATTGTGACACCACCTTTTGAATATTTAATATTAAAGTGTTTTCCCACATGGTAATAATGGTAGGGTTTTTTAGCACTAACATATCACAAGAAAAGCCTATGTTTATTTCTATCATTAATCTGGTGCATATAACACCTTTATCAACTTTATATGTACTTGGGTGAAGCACTTTTCAGTAGGGTTGATTGAAAGGGTTCCCCTACTTAAACATCTTGTAGGAGTTATTTCACTTCAAGCCAATCTGCTAGCTCTTTGGATGTCTTTTGGTTGGGATGGCTTAGTTGAAATTTGGATGTAGAAAATGGGTGTTTGTTGTTAGCAGAGTTTGCTGCTTTTAAACAACTGCAGTGGTGCATGCGTATGGAAGTCACTATTTTTGGTAATCTGTGAAATGGTACAATTCTGAGTGTAGTGGCTCCGCAACTTCTTCCTGGAGTGTGTCAAGCCAATCTCCTGCTGAGATTGAGAGATTCAGGCTGGGGGTGGGGGCAGCATGACATCCCCTCATTGTTAGCAAAGCAATTTCTCCCCCTCCCTATGGATGCATCTAAAGCTGTAAGAAAGACCATCCTGTGGCTGCAACCTTGGACTGAGTGGAAGGTGTGCAGAAGAGCCAGGTTTGGCTCCAGCAGACTCGTGACCAATGTTTTATTGGAGAAAAAGGAGATGGAGATGTCACTTTCTCATTTTATGTAGCTGGTCTTTCACATATCAGTAGATACTTTCATACTGGGAGTTTTGCAGGGAAATGAGTGACTTTTCTTGCCATACAGAAAACAGTGGATAGTAGTATAATCTGCTCTGAAACAGGGCAGGGTGAGGGAGGGAAAAATCATGCTTTTAAGATTTCTTCCCCTGATCAGATACAGACCTGAGAGACCAGCCCTTTGTGTCTTTCTATGTTTGAAGTTCAGAGAAATCCCTCCTTTTGGAAACTGCAAGCTTTTCAGACAACTGTGTTTATAATTTAGCTGTTCTTTCAAAGTCTCTTGTCTCAAACAGATTCTGTGAAAATTCCCAATTTTTTTATTGGGCATGCTTGTTTTAAAGCATTGAAAACTCCATTGTTCTATGATATGAGTCCAAACTCAGCATTACTGCTGTTTAGACAACGAGAATTATAGGTAATAGTTGCTGTAGGAGGAAATGCTACAAAAACTAAGAAGCCATTGTCTGAAGAAGAACAGGTGTTTTAAAGCACTGTGGCAGAAGGGAGATGATGGAAAGTAGATGAGGGTGGCTTGAGAGTGGAAAGATTGTTTTGACTGTGATGTTCCTGCACCTAGCTGTCCAAACAATATTTTTCTTGTGCAGGATGAATCGAGGTGACTGTGTGTAAAGCATTGGTGCATATGATTTTGTAGAAGTCTGTACTAAAGTGAAAAACTCTGTGTGTGAGGGTGAGAGAAAGCATTTAAAAGTAAGGCAGTCTATGGGTTTCATTCAATGTAGTGCTGTTAAACTCATTTAAATGTATTATTGTTCCACTGGTGAAATGTTTTGCATCAGTGGAATGTTTTGAGTGAGAGAATGCAGAAGCAGGTTGCTGATAGATTTGTTGCACAGTAGATTGTGAAATCTATTGCACAGTATGTTACTGCTAGGACAGCAGTTCCATTGGATTCCTCTGTTGTGCAACATTAAAATTCACCCATCTGCTAGCATCAGTTGCACTTGCGGACAGAGAGTATTGGATACAGCCTTATGAACACAACCTCAAATTCCTCTGCTTCTGTGCTGCATTTTTAATGTGCTGTACTGGTCTCTCATACCCCTGTGAGGGTACATTGCTTGTTTCCATTTTAAAGGTGGCAAGTAAGCTGAGATGGAAACTTACCCATGACTGAACAGGAAATGGAATAGCCCAGAGTAGGCTATAGTTCTCACTGCTGGACTCCATGTTTGGGATGCTGTTAGTTTGGCTAGAGTGTACAACTGCAGTACTGTGTTCCTACCTAGTCCCCTTTCCTGAAAATGCAGAATTCGGGTGTTCATCATGCTTTAACAAATGGGCTAGTGGGTAACACCAGTTCATTCAAACATCATGCCAAATCATGGTTTGCCTTAATCTTACAGTTGGCCAATTGTACAGCTGACAGATTTTTAGAGCTGCCTGTCTGCCTCTGTTTCTGCCTCAGAGGTCCACCTTCATCTTCATGATGCAGTAAACTCTGGAGGCAGGTCAATGACTATAGCTATGGTTTGCCAATCCAGACATGATACACTAAACCATAGTTAAGCTATGGTTTGATGTGATGTCTGAATTGCACCAGTGCATTCCTCATGGCAATTAGTATGACTTCCTTCCTGAACTTGTGGCACCCAAGGGCATAGCTAGGGTTGTGGCAGGGGGATTCTGCTTAGAGATGTAAAATTATCAGGCATTTTGAAGCAATGGAAGAAAACAGCTTGTTTGGGGGAGGGGATTTGGGCAGGTGATAGAAAAAGTAAATGTATTCAACATTCCTTTTTGTCAGAACCAAATGTCCTTTACTACATTAAGAACATGAAGTTGCATGGTAGTTTGATATATATTAAATGTAAAAGTACACATTCCTTCACTCTTACTAAAACAATGATAAACCAAAGGTCACAAATGGAATTGTAACTTGTTCCACCATATTGTATTAACTGCATCTATTTTTTTGCCAGGTGGGAAAATAGAAATAAATAAAAGCTGAAAATAGAAACCATTAACATCCTAGTAAACAAAGGGGGGGGGGGGGCTTTTTAACTGAGCTTAGAAGCAGTATGTAGCCCTCAGTGTGGTTGTGCAGAAAATATGAGAGAGCACTCAAATAGAAAATAACCATCCCTGTAATATAATTAAAGAGTAATACTAAATCTGAATATTTTCAGTTAATCTTAATTGTGTCACTGAACTCTTCAATAGTATGTCATCATATGTAGTCAGGCTATAATCCTCTACACACTTACAAGGAAGTAAGCCCCATTAAACTGAGTGGAATTGGATTGGATTGCAGGTGTCACCTTAGCTGTAGACAAAATTTAAATTTAATTTATTTAATTTATATAAGATTTCATCTCAGCAAATATATCCTTGAATATACCAGTATGACTTATTTTTCATCTTAATCAGACTAAATGTCTCAAATACCGCTTTTAGCTCAATGGGCTTCAGAAAATTCAGGCATTGAAATGAGCTTAAGTCTGTCATAAATTTAGTTTTCATCCTTGATTTGGGGTGCTGGTGCTGGTTCAAACATTTATCAGTTTAATTTGATTTGATGTAGTGCAGGGGTAGGAAACCTCAGACGCAGGGCCAAATGTGTCCCCCCCTCCCCAGGCTTATATCAGGCCCTCAAAACTTTTCCAGGGCCACACCCCCTCATTGGCCCTGCCTTGCAGCCTGGGTGATTTTGCTTGGCTTGAATGTGTCCTTGAACTCTTAACAATGCCTCTTGCTTGTCTGAATGAAAGGCAGAGAGGAAGGTCTGTAGAAACTAGCCTACTGTGCAAAGGTGCCCACTTCTGCCTCTTCTTCTATGGTAAGCAGCCTTTGGAAGGTTGCCCCTTAGGCTCAAAAATGTTCCATAACCCTGACGTACCAGCTGGAGGAATCTGAGGCAAGTGGAAAGATACATTGAGGGCTGTGTTGAGCATAGGCCATGCCACTGTGTTGTCAGGGCAATATGCTTGGAATGCTCTCAGTTTAGAGGACATACCTGGGGATGTTCAGCAGTGTTTGAAAGTACTTTTCCAACATCATGAGAAAAATGTTGCCTGTTGAATAATCTCATCAAACACAGCAACAGTGCATATCCCTTGCATCACTCTCTTTGATCTAAGAGATTTGCAACAATGTGAACTGACAGTTACTTTTTAAAAATAAAATTGATATTATTTTAATAATCAATGCAGGGTTGTTGTTGTTTTTAAAAAAAATACTGCATTTATTATTATAAAGGATAAAATTGTTCTTAGCTTTTCCCCAATTTCCAGTATGTCCATTTCAGACCTTGGGAAATAAAAGGGGGAAAGTGGGGTTCTGTTTCCAGTTTCACCCTGTTTCTAGCCCAGGTCTTCATGCCTCAAGGTCTGTAGGAGCTTCTATGGCCAGGACCCTTCTAGATGCACTGCTGTCATGGAGTGGGAATGAGTTGCTGCCCTCCACCCTGCTTGTTTCTGCAGAGCTTTTCTGACTGACTTTCTTCTTTCTCTGTGCAGTGGGTGGAGAGATCCCCCTGGACATGCGGCTTGGGGGTGGGCAGCTGGTGTCTGAGGAGCTAATGAACCTGGGGGAGACGTTCACGCAGACCAATGACCCTTCGCTGAAGCTTTTCCAGTGTGCCGTGTGCAACAAGTTCACCACAGACAATTTGGACCTGCTGGGGCTGCACATGAACGTGGAGCGCAGCCTGCCTGAAGAGGAATGGAAGGCTGTGATGGGGGACTCTTATCAGTGCAAGTTGTGTCGCTACAATACGCAGCTCAAGGCCAATTTCCAGCTCCATTGCAAGACTGACAAACACGTGCAGAAGTACCAGCTGGTGGCACATATCAAGGAGGGGGGCAAGGCCAATGAGTGGAGGCTCAAGTGTGTGGCTATTGGGAACCCCGTGCATTTGAAATGCAATGCCTGTGACTATTATACCAACAGCTTGGAGAAGCTGCGTCTCCACACAGCGAACTCCAGGCATGAGGCCAGCCTGAAACTCTACAAGGTAAGGAAGACCCAGCTTTTCACATGCTTTT
Organism: Podarcis muralis; assembly: GCF_964188315.1. Taxonomy (NCBI): domain Eukaryota; kingdom Metazoa; phylum Chordata; class Lepidosauria; order Squamata; family Lacertidae; genus Podarcis; species Podarcis muralis. The sequence goes on along the minus strand of NC_135661.1, from coordinate 44,198,059 downwards.
GCTGTTGGGTGGGACAGTGCAGAAAAACTTTGGCAGCTTGCCTTGAACACCAGTTCAGTTACATTTATTCCTAGATTGGCTAAGAGTAGCTTTTCCAGAAGGAATTCTGAGACTGGGTGCCAGTGCAAGGATGCCAGCGGACATGTAACCCACAGAGCTGCTACTCTTTCTATTGGCTCACCACCTGCAGCCCAATTCTAGGAGAGCCTTTTGTTGAGGAGAGGCAGTATTTGCAGATACAAGAATGTCACTTCCTCCTATAAGGAAGATCATTCTTTCGGTAGGGAATGCACATTTATGTGCGGTTTGTACTGAGGGGTGGGGTGACCTGGCTGTTTCTGTTCTTGTGGTGCTGTTGTTTGTTGCTCCCATGCCTATTAGTTGTGCTGTTGCATTCGTTTTTTATTCCAGAAATGTGCACATCTCCTTAGCCTTTCTCAATATATAGCTCCAAGGCACACAGGTGTTCATGGATCACACCTGTCATTTATACATCCTGTACATTGGTGTACCTGCAGCAAAGTGGCAGGCCAGAGAGGAGGGATGGTTGTAATAGGGCTCTGCTGCCAAGCAGGTTTTTCTCCTCCTCTAGTATATCCTCATTGCCTCTGTCTTACCTCTCTGTCAGCTGCTTCTGGCTGCAAATTTCTGTTCCCCCCGCCCTGCCCCCACGCAATCCATGTAGGCTAGAAACCGAGAAGCTCTGCATATACAGTAAATAGTCCTTTCACTTGCACGGCAGAATTGCTCCAGACATTTCTATTGATTTTCACTGGACTTAAAGCTTCACCTTTTTCTCTAATCATCCCATAATGGCTTTAGTATGAACAATCAGGTACAAATTGCTATAAATCTAAGCAGCTTCTAAGCAGCTTCACTTCATGTACCTTCCACTCACTTATACATGCTGTCTTACTTGCTTTCATCTGTTTTCTTCAATTTTCTGTTCTACTTGTTCTGCCTCTCTCCAGCCCTCCTCCTGTTTGCTAAAGGGTGTTGCCCTCTTGGTGCTGGGTTCACTCTTATTCTCTCTTGGCTGCTTCTTGACTGTCTGGCCCAAAGTTGGCTATTGGCAAGTTTCAGGAGACCAGAGTAACCTGTTACTGAGTATTTGGCCTGGCATAACAGAGCTGCAGGTGCTTATGACCCCAAGTAGGCTTTTCTTGGTTCTGAAAATAAACCTAGGCTAAGTGAGTATGTAAATGTTCACCAGGGGATGACCACTGCAGGAGACTTTACTGGTGTATGTTATTGTGTGTGAAGGGGCTAGTTGAGCTGCTTGGAGTAACAGCCAGACTGTGGAGCTATGTCAGCAATTAGAACTACATGGTCTCCCTCCAGGATGGGTGGGGAATGGGAAAGGTAGTTGGGGCAATATGATAGATCTTCTTGCCTATGCAGCGAGCTTCTGCTGATGTAACCTACCTGATGAGGATGCTACCCATGTACAAAACTGGTATTAAATCTGCAACTTCCTCCCAAACTCTTATAAGGTATTCAAATTTTATATATGTGGAGGCTTCAGGCATTTGAGTCCTCCACTTAGATAAAACTCCATGTCTCCAATTTTACCCACAAGGAAGGAGACTGAGCCTGACTTCCATGTCCTTTTAGAAATATCAGGCTTAGTCCTTCCCAGTTTGGCTCTAGTGTTGGGTAGTGTCCCAACCTGGTTAGATGGATTGGTTTGTAGTATTGGTAGAAGCACTGACATTATTAGGATGATGTGACTTAGTCTAGAAGAGGGGTCAGCAATCTTTTTCAGCTGTGGGCTGGTCCACCGTCCCTCAGACCATATGGTGGGCCAGACTATATTTTGGAAAAAAATATGAACGAATTCCTATGCCCCACAAATAACCCAGAGATGTATTTTAAATAAAAGCACACATTCTGCTCATGTAAAAACACCAGGCAGGCCCCACAAATAACCCGGAGATGCATTTTAAATAAAAGGACACATTCTACTCATGTAAAAACACGCTGATTCCCGGACCTTCCGCAGGCTGGATTGAGAAGGCGATTGGGCTGCATCCAGCCCCCGGGCCTTAGGTTGCCTACCCCTTGTCTAGAAGGAGTTGAGTTTGGATATTGGAATCAGGAATGTTGGGGATCATGCTGACAACAAAGTCTGGCTCTTCATTTGTGTTTCTGCCCCTGTGGCTCAGAGCCTGGGGAACAATCCTAGGGCCAGCTTTTCTTTTTTCAGGACCTTGAGTTGTCTATTGTAAAATGGAGATTGGTGGGATGTTTTCCTCTTGCTAATGTAATCCATTAGCCTGGCACATGCATAATCAGTTTAGAGTGCAGTTAACTGGATGTAATCGAGTTCTTGCCTCTCTGCTGGAGAAAATCCTCTCCAGATGCTGCCTGGGTGAGAGAGCTCAAGGCTTATCATACTTGCAATCCTCCTTACCCTGCCTTTTTGCCATTTTCCTTTTAAGTTGTTATTCCTTGGCTCCATGTATTGCATAAATGGTGCTAGGTGCCAGAAATGTGTGTGTGTGTGACTGACAAGTATCAGCAGAGGGACACTTGAAACCTTGCTCCTTGAGCAGGTTGCCTAGTGGGTTTTAGTGCTAATGAGATAGCCCTTGTGGCGCTGATAAGACGTTGGCAAGCACCACCTATGTATAGCTTCAGTGGCAAAGTGGGCACAAAGTTAAGGTGGATGTGTAGGGAAGCCTGGATGCAAAAGGTAAAGAAATGCAAAAGCAAACCATTCTTGCACGACAGGGAAATGAAGGATTTTTCAAACTAGTATTTGAAATCACTGAATAATTCAACACTACATTTAAGTCTTCCAAAGAAGTGGACATTTTCTTTTATTTATTTATTTATTTATTTGCTCCATAGCTTGTTAATGTCATGGATTCAAATGACGACCAATTTTACCACATTGGCTAGGCATGCAGTAGAGCAAGGCTGAGGAAACGTTGTGCCTCCAGATGTTGATGAATTGTAACTCCCATCAGCCTTAGCAAACGTAGCCAGTGGCCAGGGATGATGGGTATTGTAGTCCAGTAACATCTGGAGGGACAAAGGTTCCCCACACTTGAAGTAGCTGCTGCTCACGTTGCACATTAGGGTCATGCTGTCAGAATAGATTGCTTGCTTAATAGCTGTTTTTTGGCATTTAAATATTCCTAATTATGCTTTAATTTGTCCCTTAATGGGACTTTCTGCTCAATGGCTGATCCTCCAAAGCAGTTTACCAGTAAAGTCACCTTTTGTGCATGTCAGGGGGCCCATTGGAGCTTGTGTTGGCACTTGTCATTACAAGCCTGAGAGTAGTCCTGTATCTTCCTGAGGTGGCAAAACTCTTGGAAAATAACTGAAAGTTGACACAGGTTGGACAAGAGTGTAGTAACTCAGATATTCTGTGTCCCTTACCTTTAAGCGGTTCCTATGTAATACTATACAAGACAGGCTTCCTTCAGCAGTTCTGGATGGCTATTATAATAAGATTCCTTATGCAGACAGACTCTGTATTTTTTTGGTAACCCCATTATATGTTAACTTGTCCCCTATACACAGATCCAAGGAGGCACTTCTCTTTGTACAGGATAGTGGGCCCTTCCCAAGTGAGAGGGTTCAGTGTTCGTTGAATGACAACAATACATTGGTGACACATAAGGTGGCCTTTTTTGTTGTGGCAGCAAAAAAGATCAGGAAGAAGGAACTGGATAAAATAGCCATAAACTATAAGGGAGATTCAGAGTACTAAATTGAAAATCAGTGTAGATGCAGGGGTATCCCTGTTATCAGATATCTCACATATGTTTACTGTTTTTATTTGCCGATGTCTGAGTTATATTTTAAGTTGACTGTGATTGTATGGAATTGTCATGGCACAATAAACTTACTTTGATTTGATACAAGGCAGGCATCTACAGGTAAATAAGTTTGCCCCCAGATCTGGGATTGAAAAAGAAACTCCTTGCACTTTTTGTTGAATGAAGCTGGAGAGATGCTGGCTCTGGGACAGCCTGCAGGAGTGTGTTGACTTTTCTTAGTGATGTGTGTTTCTTGCTACTCCATGCTCATGACAAGATGGTACATTGTGGGTAAAAGGAAGCAGTCTCCCCTTGCACCTTCATGTTTGCCATTAAGTTGTCTCTGTGGAACTCTCCTGTATGGACATCTGGATGTATCATGCATTGGTGCACTCTATGCAAGTTTTTTCACTTCAGCTGTCTTTCTATTAGCACGGTTTTCAGCCCTTTGTTTCTTTCCCCCAGATTATCCTCTTCAGGGAGGCCATAGCTGTCTGGACTTTTACTGTCATAGCTAAGATAGATATTCCTGACTCTTCCCAAGAGTCAAGCATTGGCTCCTTGGTGAAGCATTTTATATTTGCTTTGGCACATTGGACTTAGTTGATGGGTGAGTGCGCCTACTGAGGTCTGGAAGCCTTACTTGTCCCCAAGCAGCTGAATAGTTCTTTGTGTACCTTGCTCCTGTTCTTCCTCCTCCTCCTCCACTTCTTTGCTATGGCTGTTTGCTTTCAGCAGTGGTGGTGGTGTTTCGTCCTGGATGGTCTTGTTGAGACCATTTGGCAGCGGGTGAGATGGTGCTCCAAATAAACTTCAGCTTTGTGTGCAGAATGAAGATGATAAAAGCACTGGAAATGTTTCAGGAAGCAGAAAGTGAATCCTCTCAACTGAGAGGATGCTAATTACACAGCTAATTAATCCAACAGATGTTGCTCTCTCTTGGTGCAGATCATGCTAGTTAAGTAAGCTTCCTGCACACTCTTCAGAATGCCTTGGCGTACATTCTGTGTTTATCATTTTAGGCGCTGGAGTGCCTGGAGCCTCTTTGAGGTTTCAGCCTTTAAAGCTGGGGGCAAAAGGAGCTGCAGACCTTACTGTAATCTGTGGAGACTCTCTCTTCCCTCAGCCTGAATCTTTTCCATCTAACAGATAATGTCCTCTAGGCTTGAATCATACCACATGCGTTTGCATGTGCTCTATGACATTCTTGTTTGCAAGTGATAGTAAAGGCATCAGTGAACAGACAGACACGTGTCACGGGTTTGAACCCACCTAGGGTAGTTGAGCTCAATGTTCCTTGCATTGCCCTGCTTGCTCTTAAATTCTTTGGAGACTGACAGGCACTGAGCATCTTCTTAGCAAAGCCTTCAGTTAATCAGTCAGTTTACTGTGGTGGTGTTTATTATGAACATTTATATCCCACCTTTCCATCAGAATATTGTCTAATAATAAATAGAAAATACAGGAAAATACAAACTAAAAGCATTTAAAATGCACCATAAATAAAACATACCAAATAATAATACAACTTTAAAAGTAAAGGAGCAGGAGAAATTAAACATCCTATTAAAATCACTGATGAGCCGTCTGAAAAAGAGAAGTTTGCCCTTCATTGAGAGAGGGTATTCCATAGTCTGGGTGCAGCCACTCACAGGTTTCTACAAAATTATCCTCTATACTTTACTGAGGACAGAGCTAACCCATCCATGAAGCAGGGTGAAACAGCTGCCTTGGGTGGCGGTAGAGAAGCAGTGCCAGTTTAACGCCAATTTTTGAGATCTTGAAAGATCTCACATGGTGTGGGAGATCTCTTGAGATCTTAGCAAGATTGTGCCATAAATTGGCACCAATACCAACAGAGATGGGTAGTGTGGTGGCTGTGTCAGTGGCACAGCTGAACAGGATAGTGCTTCCATTTCTTCTCAAGGCTATCCCTGCCAGAAGTGAATTTCTCTTGCATATCTTAAATCCTGAAAGACCACCTGCCCAGGAAGCAAGATCTTCAGGGCATGTTTAGCCTGGTGGAGAAGGAAAAAGGAAGGGGAGACATGATAGCTCTTCTTCAGATACCTGAAGGTCTGTTATGCAGAAAATAGAGCAGACTTGGGCATTGGAACTAATGGATGGAAATTGCAAAGAAGTGGATTTCACTGAACATCAGGAGATACTAAGGTAGTGGAACAGACAGCCTTGGAAAGTGTTGGGTGGCCCGCCCCCCCCACCCGAGGTTGTCCATATGACAGGGATGCTGTAGTTGCAGAGTCCTACATTGTAAACCCTGCACTGAGCAGGGGTTGAACTAAATTTTATCTAAGGTCTCATCCAACTCCAATCCTCTGTGTCACCATGGCCAAGTTTGATATCACAAAGAAAAGATGCAGTTGGTGCTCCAGCTGAAGTTGTGCAAATGCATTAATGCCAACAGTTGCCACCTGTGTATCCAAACACAGACTAGAATCCTGGAGTAACCCAAACCGCTAGCCTGATTCTTCAGGAGAGAATACTACTCGCTCTAAAAAATCCCGGGATAGTCTTTCCTTGTGGGTTCGTGTAGATTAGAAGCTTAAACACCATGGAAAACAGAACAGAACCCTCTGGGGGCACCATAGGGCACTAGCCAAGGGGCCAGACAGGAGCCTCCCAGCACCACCTTTTGGAACCAGCTGTCCAGGTAAAACTTGAACCACTGAGCGACATCTCAGGAGGATACCCTGGGCAATAATGGTATCAAGTCAATGAAAGGTCCAGCACAACCAATAGGGATGTATTTCCCTTTTCTAGTTCCTGGCATAGGACATCAGCTAAGGTGATCAAAATTGTTTCAATCCCTTAACCAGGTTTGAATATGGATTTAAAGTGGCCTTGATAATGTGTTTCATGCAGCTGAGAGACCATTTTGGAGCTGAGAGACCATTTTGTGTTCAAGCACCTGGCCCAGAAATAGAATGTTAGACTGACCAGAAATTATTCAATTGAGTGGGATTCAGGGAAGGCTTTTTCAATAATGGCTTTTTTTAGGCTTGGTGAAACCACGCCCTTATGTAAGGAGGCATTTACCACTCTCCTTAATTAGCCAGTTTCTCCTCCTCACTCTTTTTACCAGTCAGAAAGGCCCAGGGACACACACACACATGGTAGGCCTCACCTGTCCACATCCTTGGGCTGTGCAAATTGAAAAGTAAGAACAAGTAGTTGCTCTAGGTACGGCCACAGAATGTACACTAAGACTAGTAACAATAGGTTACTGAGGATTCCTCCTCCTCCCCCTTAAGGCTCATGTGGCATCAGGCCCCTGGTTACATGAAATAACTTCGCTGGGTGAGACTGCAGGGCATAATGGCGATGGGAAAGTAAGCTTGCTTTGCCATCATTATTGCCACGGCATAAGTCCCTAAATTGTGTTCTAGTTTGAGTTGAGTTCTGATTTGTCCCAAATGTGCAACTATATTTCTAAATCATTTGCTGAGGGACTAATGGGATGTTTCCCATGACAGCCTTGCAGTTACTGCTTGAGGTGAGTTCACCTGCTTGCGTAAGAGCTGTGCTTCCATGCTAGTGTGGGTGGGAGGGAGGTGCCTCTGCTGCCCCTCTGGACAGAAAGCAGGCCATTGTTGTTTTGACTGCGTATTTATCTGAAGGTGGATTTTGCCTGAGGGCTGTTGTGGCTATAGGAACTGAGTCTCATGGAAAAGAAGGCAAAAGCCACAAACCCAGCAGGTGCTAGTAGCAGAAGAGCCGAAGAGAAGCACTTGAAAGGAGCCAGGAGAGAGAAATATGGTCCAAGGCACAGGAGTGCTGCTTGGGGTCTTGGAGCCTCCTGTAAATCACGGTTACTGCGCTTGATTCAGCATAATTGATGCGGCCTCGTTGCCCACAGCTGATGAGGATTATATCAGCTTGGTTTAACAGTCTCATTTCCTACTCCCAGTGCACCCTTGTTTTAATGTGTTTCAGTTAATGAGGTAGAAGAGAGGATGAGGTGTTGCCATTTATACACAGCCAGAATCTGCGCAGAGGCTCCACCAGCACAGATACAGCTACTCTTGGGCATTGAGAAATCCATTGCTCACCTTCCAATGGATGTTTCTGGCTCATGGCTACAGGGGTTCTGTTGCAGGCCCCACCTGAACCATGTATAAGGCAAAACATTCGGAGGGGGGGAGTGTTTGGATCCCCTGTGCACAAAGCCTTTGTAGCTGGAAGCAAAAGGCTTTGGTGTCTGGGGGTCTCAAAATCAGAAATGTGTGTGGAAGAGTTGAGGCAGAGCATAGCTTCCTACCTGCTCTCCAAATCCTATTATTAGGAACTGCTGCTGAGGTTGATGTTCTGTGGCTGTCTGTGAGGTCTTTGGCTGTGATAAGGGTTTCTTGTGCCAGAGCCTGGGAGGTCTTTGAGTTGTCACCCTTAAAAACTGCCCTCTGCTGCTTTGGTAGGGGGTATTGTGCTCTATCTGAGCAGCAGCTGCCTGCAGGTGGAAGGGACACCCCCTCCTCTAGTTAACATTCTGGTGTGAAGTGTCTATAAATAGTTAAGCTGCCTGTTATCTAAGTCCTGGCCTGGTGCCAGGCCTTGGCATCAGCTGGCTGCCAGCACAGCCCCCAAGGCCTGCCTATTTCAGCACTCCTGAAGGCAAAGCTGCTGTTGGTTTAAGCAGGAATTAAATAATTACCACGTCTTAGCTCTCCCCACCTTCCCTGGGCTGACACTATAAATTGTCAGCCTGCTTGTATTTAATGCGAATTATGTCATATGGTATCCCCTTTGATTTTGACATGCCTCAGTTTGTAAATACATGAGCCTCTCAAAGGATTGTGGTTAGCCTCGGGGGGCTGAGTGGGGAGCAAGCACAATGCTTGCCTCTTTCAACAGGCGGAGTAGTGCCTGGCATGGAAAGCGCTTGCTGCTGCTCAGCATGTGACGAAGGGAGGTTGTAGGAGAGCTGGAGAGCCATGGAGTCCCCACCCCCAGCTTGGCGGGGATCCTGTTGTGCGGTGCTGTGGCTGTTTGCCTTCATGAGGCTTCTCCAAAAATGTGGGTTCCCAGGCAGATGTGTGCTGCAACTGTGCAGGCATATAAATGAGCTTTGCATGAGGCAGCTCCTTATTTGGCTTCAGCAAAGTACAGCAGAAACAGTTGGGGCCAGATGTGTGAGATTCTCTTGCCAAGCAAGTGAAGGCTGTCTCTTCAGCATGCTTTTCTGAGCCCTGTTTTCATGTTTGCATTTTTTAGTTGCTACAGGAAGGGGGGCTTCTGAAACTTGACCTTAAAGTAAAATGCAAAGCTGTGATTGTAAGAAACAGTGGTTACAGGCTGGGTGTAAACCAGGCTTCCTCAAACTCGGCCCTCCAGATGTTTTTGGCCTATAACTCCCATGATTCCTAGCTAGCTGGACCAGTGGTCAGGGATGATGGGAACTGTAGTCTCAAAACATCTGGAGGGCTTAGTTTGAGGAAGCCTGGTGTAAACAAATCAACAGGTAGTTAAAAAGTATTATTCTGCGATATTCTACACAGAAAAGTGGTGGAAACCAAACAAATTTTCTAGACTTAAGACTGATAATAGATTCCTTAAAATGTGATTCAGTGAGTGGTGGTCTACTGGGGTCAGAAAGGGGTCTTTTCTCTCACTGCATGGCAACCACTACAAACAGGGCAGGTTCTTGAGTGACACCACTGAGATGTACCAAAATCATATTTTTAAATGCCATGGATCGGGGCTTACAAAGTAATTCCCATTAAAGTCAGGTCAGCTGGGCCTAGGGAACCATCTTAAAATGTGACTTGGCTCCTTGAACCTAAGAAGAGCCTGGTTGCTGAAAGTCCAGCTTATCTTGTCTCCTGTCTTCCCATAAGCAGGGCATGAAAACAACAGCCCTTCCCAACTGTGGCCCTCAAGCAACTTTCATTCAATAGCAACCCATGTCTTCTAAACAAGGAGGGTTCATTTAGCTCTGGTGGCCAACAGCAGTTGATCGGTGCATCCTCCCATTATTTTGCCTAATAAGCTTTTGAAGCCCACTAAACAAATGGCCTAGGGATGTGGGTGGCGCTGTGGGTTAAACCACAGAGCCTAGGATTTGCCGATCAGAAGGTCGGCAGTTCAAATCCCTGCAACGGGGTGAGCTCCCATTGCTCGGTCCCTGCTCCTGCCAACCTAGCAGTTCGAAAGCACGTCAAAGTGCAAGTAGATAAATAGGTACCACTCTGGCGGGAAGGTAAACGGCGCTGCTCTGGTTCGCCAGAAGCGGCTTAGTCATGCTGGCCACATGACCTGGAAGCTGTACGCCGGCTCCCTCAGCCAATAAGGCGAGATGAGCGCCACAACCCCAGAGTCGGTCACAACTGGACCTAATGGTCAGGGGTCCCTTTACCATTAAACAAGTGGCCACCACTGTATATTGTGGCAGCAATTCCCACAAGTTAATGATAGAGACAATTAGGAGACAACCAAACCAAAAGTTCAAAAAGGAGTGGGAAATTTATAAGGAATATTTAAAAAAAAACAGTGCCCTCAAATCAAAACCTGGACATGCTTTGATTAATTTTCGCAAATTACAATATGGATTAGAAGTACAGTGGTACCTCAGGTTACATAGGCTTCAGGTTACATACGCTTCAGGTTACAGACTCCGCTAACCCAGAAATAGTACCTCGGGTTAAGAACTTTGCTTCAGGATGAGAACAGAAATCGTTCAGCAGCGGCGCAGCGGCAGCGGGAGGCCCCATTAGCTAAAGTGGTGCTTCAGGTTAAGAACAGTTTCAGGTTAAGAACGGACCTTCGGAACGAATTAAGTACTTAACCCGAGGTACCACTGTATAGTATTCAAATAACAGAAGAAACGATGAAATGATTAAAGAAGCAGTTTTAACAAATAGATAAGACAGACCTGCTTTGAGGAAGACAGAAGTCTACTAGGGAAGATAAGGAATTGGAAATGAAGAATATGGCGGCATAAGTTCTTTTGTAAGAACTTATTGATTTGGTTCTTTTTTCTGTTATGATTTTTGTTAATCTATTGTGTGTGTTAAGTAAGAAAACTCATAAAAAGCATATTTTTAAAAAAGTTAATGTATGTGTTGTGTGAAAGAATGTAAGAAGAGACTGGCTGTAGCTGGATCAGGCCAAAGGGGGCCTATCTAGTCCAGCATCCTGCTCTTTCAATGCCCAATCAGATGCCTCTTCTGGAAAGCCCACAAGCTGGATGAGAGCAGAACAGCGCTCTCCTCTCTTCTGATTCCCAGCAACTAGTATTCCGAGGAATACTTCCTCTTGTAGTGAAGATAGAACATGGCCATCATGGCTAGTAGCCATCAACAGCCTTGTCCTCCATGAATTTGTCTAATCCCCTTTTGAAGCCTTCCCTGTTGCTGGCCATCTCTCGCTCTTGCAGGAGCAAGTTCCATAGACTGCACCTGAACACATTGTAACTAAGTACTTTTGTCTGTCCTGAATCTTCAGATTCATTGAATGAACCCAGTAGGTTCTAGTATTATGTCTACAAATTATAGTAGAATGAAAGAGAGGAGAGAAAAAAACCCTTTTCTTTTTCCCAAAATGTTTAGTTTCATACCTGCTTTCCTACACCCCCCCCCCTCATTTCCTCCTCTTTAGGTAAAATTACCCAAACAGTTTAGCTTTTCATTGTGGACTGCAGGCCAAACTTCAAAGACTCTCCCCAAGTGAAAAGGGGTTATTGATGGCTTCCGAAAGCCCTTGATGTTATGGATATGTGGAAATCCTAAATTCTAGTGTTAACCCTGTATGTATGTATGTATGTATGTATGTATGCATGTATGCATGTATGCATGCATGAATTATTATAATATGAAGCAACTAAAATTGCTAGGCATTCTACAAAAATTTAAAGCAAAGGCTCTGCCTGCAGGCTTACAAGTGAAAGCATACCATGATGGTAGAAAGGTGTTCTCTGAGGTCAGTTCACACTTTAGTAGTGGAATGCTTTGTGCACAGTAATACAGTGGTGCCTCGCAAGACGAAATTAATTCGTTCCGCAAGTCTCTTCGTCTTGCGGTTTTTTCGTCTTGCGATGCACGGTTTCCCATAGGAATGCATTGAAAATCAATTAATGCGTTCCTAGGGAAACCGCCTTCAGACCAGGTCCGGGGACAGTCTGTCCCCGGACCTCTTCTGAAGGCTGGGGGGGGGGAACAAGGGCTTTTCTTCCCACCCCCAGCATTTTAAAAAACCCCGGGACAGCGGAGGACTTCTCCGCTGTCCGAGGCGATTTAAAAGCCCCTGGGAAGGCAGGCAGGGGGGACAAAGACTTTCGCCCCCCGCCCGCCTTCAGAAGGTGTTCCCGCCCCCGCCCCGCTTCGGAACAGCTTTCCGAAGTGGGGCGGCTGGGGCAGATGTCCCCGCCCCCCCTCCCCACTTCGGAACAGCTTTCCGAAGTGGGGCGGCTGGGGCAGGTGTCCCCGCCCCCCCTCCCCACTTCGGAACAGCTTTCCGAAGTGGGGCGGCTGGGGCAGATGTCCCCGCCCCCCCTCCCCACTTCGGAACAGCTTTCCGAAGTGGGGCGGCTGGGGCAGATGTCCCCGCCCCCCCCTCCCCGCTTCGGAACAGCTTTCCGAAGTGGGGCGGCTGGGGCAGATGTCCCCGCCCCCCCCTCCCCGCTTCGGAACAGCTTTCCGAAGTGGGGCGGCTGGGGCAGATGTCCCCGCCCCCCCCTCCCCGCTTCGGAACAGCTTTCCGAAGTGGGGCGGCTGGGGCAGATGTCCCCGCCCCCCCTCCCCGCTTCGGAACAGCTTTCCGAAGTGGGGCGGCTGGGGCAGATGTCCCCGCCCCCCCTCCCCGCTTCGGAACAGCTTTCCGAAGTGGGGCGGCTGGGGCAGATGTCCCCGCCCCCCCTCCCCGCTTCGGAACAGCTTTCCGAAGTGGGGCGGCTGGGGCAGATGTCCCCGCCCCCCCTCCCCGCTTCGGAACAGCTTTCCGAAGTGGGGCGGCTGGGGCAGATGTCCCCGCCCCCCCTCCCCGCTTCGGAACAGCTTTCCGAAGTGGGGCGGCTGGGGCAGGTGTCCCCGCCCCCCCTCCCCGCTTCGGAACAGCTTTCCGAAGTGGGGCGGCTGGGGCAGGTGTCCCCGCCCCCCCTCCCCGCTTCGGAACAGCTTTCCGAAGTGGGGCGGCTGGGGCAGGTGTCCCCGCCCCCCCTCCCCGCTTCGGAACAGCTTTCCGAAGTGGGGCGGCTGGGGCAGGTGTCCCCACCCCCCCCTTCGGAACAGCGTTTTAAAATGCTGGGGGTCGGGAGCGAAGCGCTGCCGACCCCCAGCATTTTAAAATCTCCCCGTGTCCCGGGAAGGTTTTAAAATGCTGGGGGTCGGGAGCGAAGCGTTCGCTGCCGACCCCCAGCATTTTAAAATCTCCCCGGGACACGGGGAGATTTTAAAATGCTGGGGGTCGGCAGCGCTTCGCTCCCGACCCCCAGCATTTTAAAACCTTCCCGGGACACGGGGAGATTTTAAAATGCTGGGGGTCGGCAGCGCTTCGCTCCCGACCCCCAGCATTTTAAAACCTTCCCGGGACACGGGGAGATTTTAAAATGCAGGGGGTCGGCAGCGCTTCGCTCCCGACCCCCAGCATTTTAAAACCTCCCCGGGACACGGGGAGATTTTAAAATGCTGGGGGTCGGCAGCGCTTCGCTCCCGACCCCCAGCATTTTAAAACCTTCCCGGGACACGGGGAGATTTTAAAATGCTGGGGGTCGGCAGCGCTTCGCTCCCGACCCCCAGCATTTTAAAACCTCCCCGGGACAGGGGGAGATTTTAAAATGCTGGGGGTCGGCAGCTAACGCTTCGCTCCCGCCCGCCAGCATTTTAAGATCGCCCCCGGCAGGCGGGGGGAAGGCAGGCGGGGGGGAGCAAAGACTTTTGCCCCCCGCCGGCCTTCAGAAGAGGTCCTCTTCTGAAGGCCGGCTGTGGGCGAAAGTCTTTGCTCCCGACCGCCAGCATTTCCCTATGGGCTTTCGTCTTGCGATGCAAGCCCATAGGGAAATTCGTCTTGCGAAGCGCCTCCAAAACAGAAAACCCTTTCGTCTTGCGGGTTTTCTGTCTTGCGAGGCATTCGTCTTGCGGGGTACCACTGTAGTTAGCTTGTGTATCTTAGCAGGTCATGGATCTGTCCCACCACTTTCTCAATTGTGCACTAAGGCAATATGTTCTTATAATATGAATCTGATGGTGTGCTAGTGCCTCTCATAAAAAAAAGCATTGAGATGAAAACCAATGCTACCTTCTTGATCAGCAAATGTAAAATTTGCCACATGTCTGATCTCCAAGTTATTGGCTTACAATTTAACATTGCCTATGCAGGTGGATTGCTGCCGTGAGTAAAGAAAATAGCGAAGTTGGGCCTTCACTTTAGTTGGATGCCTCTAATTTGCATGTTTTAGCATTTGCACATCCCTTCTGTGAACATGGTTAATGATAAAGCTAGTTGGCTGGGCTACTGAGTGTTTCACTGAAACAATTGCCCCACAAGTAGGGATTGGAACTTGGGCCTCTCCAGTCTCAGTCTGATGCTGTAACTGCTAAAAATCCATGGGATGGATGTTCTGATCCTGGAGGGACCCTAAACCCAAGGGAAACAAGCCAAGGTAAAGCGCTGGGACTAGGGCTTCCCAGAGGAGACTGATCGCAGCAGAGGCCCAAGGGAGACTGAGAGATGCCCCTTCCTGGTCATTTGCTAGGTTATAAGGTACACCTGGTCCCTCTCAGGCTTTTCCTTCCTCCTAAGTAGACTCCTGTGGATGACGTCTCCTGGCAACTAGGGTCGCATCTACATTTAGAGCACTGTTATGACACTTTAACAGCCATGAAATTTGTTTGTTAAGGGCATTGAGAATTGTAGCTCTGTGAGGTCAGTACCCTTAATAAAGTACAGTTCCCATAATTCTTTGGGGGGAGCTATGATTGTTAAAGTGGTCTAAGAGTGCTTTAAATGTATGGTGTATCGGGTGTGGATATGACCCAAATGTGAATTTCCTGCCTTTGGCTCTGGATTTCCCACATGACATGAAGAGGTATAGTTGGGTTGCGGCATGGAGGGGTTTACGTTGAGGACTGGCAAGATGCCTCAGGGTAGCTGGGTACTACCCAGCTACTGGGTAGCTCAGTGGGGGCTCAGTGGGCTATTCAGAACTGCCACTGGGGGCAAGGACTTTATGCTGGGTCCCAGAACTCCTCCTTGGATGAGTGCCTACTGAATACTTTTGTATTCTAGCACTGCTCCGAGATCACTCCCTATAATCAAGTTCATGCACTCATTGGTAGGCACTGTGCATTAATTACTATCTCATTTCTTAGAATGAGATAGTCCTTTGTTTGGCCTCCAGAATATATGCCTTTGTTTCTGTTACGCACCATCAATTGGTTGCCCAGTGACAATATAGCTACTATATGCATTAAATAAATGACTTGAAGTAAATGTGTTTATTGGGAAATGAACAACCCAGAAGAAGTTCTGTTGTGCCTTTGACTGAGCGTAGGATGGGAGAAATTGGGACTGATTCTTTCCAACAGAAGCTAGTCTCACAAAAGTTAGTGACCATAGTTCAAGTGGCCCTTGTTTCCCAGGGAGGGTTGCAGAATTGCCCCCGCTTATGTGGACCTGTTTCAACTTGCATGAACCTTTCCGATGTTGTGCTCCTCAGTTGTCCATAAACTAGTGACCCCTTCAATAGGCTGGATCTCATGTGTCTTACATTCTTGGAGCTTATGCAGCAAGTCCCTGGTCTCACTTGAGTGTCCAGCTAAAGCTGCCTTTGTCAGGTGCTTTGGGACTGAGTGGCTCTATGGGCTTCTTGGTATTCTGCCTTTATCCAAGACCAGCCCATTGAAGCTACTCTGGGGTCATTTCTGGAGTGCTTCTGCCTTGGGGTTCCCAGTAGAAGCTTATCTCAGAACAAGCTGTGTGGGCAAGGAATTGGGGGTGTTAGCTGGTTTCTAGATCTAGTTGGCAAAGTGTTCCTTTAGTGAGAAGTGGACACAAATAAGCAGAGCAAGAGAGCACTACCAAGATTTGATTCACACTACCTTTTCATCTCCTGGCTGAACCTCCAGATTTCTAAAGACACAAAGTTGTTCTGATAAAAAGTAATTAATCCATGCAACTTGCTTATTGCCAGATGGTATATAGACAGGAGGTTTGTATGATTCTGACAAGGGTGTTTGTGTGATAGGTAGAAGACAGGGTGTAAAACCTTAAGAGCTGAAGTGATGAAAATCTTATGCTGAGGTTTAATGTATGCAAGTGTTGAAGCCAACCCCAGAGCTGAGTCAGGATATCCCAGAGATGAAGCCTTCCTAGTCATGTCTTTTTTAATATATTTTACTTATTTATTTATTATTTCCTTTTGGATGTATACTAAATGCAAGGATATGCAAGATCGGCAACTTGTATTTTTAAATAAAAAAAATAGAGTAAATGTGAAGGCATAATACTGTTTCAATAATGAAATACTTTAAAAAAACACACACCTCATACTCACTCATATTATTCCTGTTGTGTTTTTTAGTCTGCAATCCTTTTCTTTAAAAATATCCTAGGAAGGAAATTCCACAACCTTTCTAAGTTCTGCATAATTTTTTCCTAATACTTAATTTTTTTGATAGATGTTGATATCTATCCAAGCTGCCTAGTTTTAACAGAAACCCAAGCTGGTCTGTTTACAGCCTTCCCCTTCTGCATATCCATCTCTTGTGGAATGGATACTGTTGTTGTCTTCTGGTTTACTCATTAGATATTATTAGGTTTATTTATTGAAAGAATTTTTATCCAGAATGTGGTCTGAATTATTGGCTGATGATGATCGGTCTACTACTTCATGAGGTTTTCAAATCCTGGTTAAAGGACAACTCAGTTACTGTTGCTGCTGCTTTAAGGTTCAAGTACAGTTAAGGCTAGAGAGGGGGATTTGTTCTACGGATTGGAGGAAGTCCCTGAACCTGCTGCATGCTCACTGTCTTTTGATTACAACTTCTTTATCATTATGACTCTGGCCTTCATCAGCCCCTGGACAGTCCTTTCAGATCTTGATGTTCATTGCAATGGTGTGTGCAGCAATGATGTGGCACAGAAAAGCTTTTGGAAGGAAAATCTTTTCACTACTAGAAAATTATCTGCTTTAAAAATGTTTCATTGAATTGACTGATAACAAAATGAATGAATGCAATACAGATCAAGTGGGGGCTGGAATGGATACAATGCCAATCATATCTAAAGCAAAATCTTAATTAACTTTTTCCAGGTGACTTTCACTAGAAAGCACAAATATTTATGCACACAGGTATAACAAAAATAATATGTTAACAGTTTTCAGAGCTTAGTCCCCCTGCCCTTTAAAATCTAAAGTCAGGGATGTGTGTTTCTATTGAGTTTGTTATGTTTTAAAACACTTTAAAGCATTAATAAAATAACAATAACATTTAAACCATACTTTGTGAACCTTATTGATTCCCCCAGCCCCCACCAGTCAAATATTTAAGTTTGATTACTTTTGGCTATCGGAATCTTTTTAAAAGATAGCTCAGCAGCATTTAAAATTAACATGATATGCTGTAGTTTTTGTTTACTAAATGTGGGGCAAAGAAACATGTGAAGCAGGAAACATCCCCCCCCCCCAAATTCCAGTTCAAATTGTCCTGGTGCTGGAATGGGTGTTGTGTGGGGGAAAGAGGATTTTCCATGTCTGGATCTCTCTTCTAGCTAGGCTACATGCTTGTTGAAAGCTTGCACCCGAGGCCAGAGGAGAATAACGCTAGCACGTCATTCAACCTCTTTCTGAAAGAAGCAAGGCAGGAGAGCCCAGCTGGACTCCACATAGCAGCCTACCAAAGAGGTGGCATGAGAAGAGTACAAGTATCCTTATACAGTATTTCTGACTACAGTAATACAGTCCTCGGTTTGTCCTGTCTTATAACACCCACACTCTGAACAAAACAGTGAGGTAGAAGGAAACTGGGAGGCATCCAAACTAGAAATTGTAATGAATGGCCCTTTATCTACCCTCACAGTGACCAGCTAAATGTAAATTTAGGCCATGACAATGTGTCAAAATTTCTAGACATGATAAATGATTGTGTCTTAACAGTTAGCCATGGAACCGACAAGAGGAGAGGCGACTCTTGATTTAATCCTATATGATGCCCTGGATCTGGTGCAAGATGTAAGTGTTGTTGAACTGTTTGGAAACACTGACTACAATGCTAACAGATTCTACATGCATACATGCATACTGTCCAAAATGTGTTAACATAATAAATTG
Source organism: Podarcis muralis (assembly GCF_964188315.1). Taxonomy (NCBI): domain Eukaryota; kingdom Metazoa; phylum Chordata; class Lepidosauria; order Squamata; family Lacertidae; genus Podarcis; species Podarcis muralis. The sequence goes on along the minus strand of NC_135661.1, from coordinate 44,180,008 downwards.
ATTTTCAGAGGAGGAGATGGATAGATAGATAGATAGATAGATAGATAGATAGATAGATAGATATGGCTGGGGGAAAAGCAAAAAAGGAGAGAGAGCCATAGAGGTTTTAAAAAACGTATTATAGTAGAGGCTCCAATAAATTGTATATTGTAAATTAGAATGAGCACAAACCAGTCCAAAAACCCAATGTCATTAAATAAGAGTAAAGGTGGCTGTAAGAGGCAAGGGATATTCCTTTTAAGAAGTAGAAGTCTTGCCCAAATATGGAAAATAAGAACACAAACTCTGTAAATGCAAATATGAATTGTCAATAATGCAAGTAAATAAGGAATTTTGAGGAGCAGTTGCTATAGATATAAAGAAAGTTATAAATAAATCAGAAGTAGGAAAACAACTAGATGGATTTTTAGATGATACACATGTGAAAGGATTGCTATAGGAGGGCTGGAAGGCTGCCAAAAAGCTAAATCAACCCTCTACATCTATAATCAGTACAGATGCTGGAGAAACACCTATATTTGGACCATCATTTTAGGAGGAAGAGGAGGCACCTAACCAACAAACAGTAGTTTTGGTAGTAGTATTGGTTAAATACTGGCAAGTCATTAGGGCTGTATTAGTGCTGAGAAACAATAGGTGTGCTTTTCACAAGCAAGTCTCTCCCCCCCCCCCCCCGGCTATTGTTGCACCCCTTTGTGTGACTAGGATGTAAAATTGTTTCTGAGGGGGACATAATCTGGAGAAGAGAATGTGTCCTGTTGCCAAGGCTATGGGGTAGGCCTGATCTAGTTATGCTTGGTTGACTAGTTGGGGCACAACGTGGTGTGTGTGTTCATCTGATTGTGCATCCACTTTCTGTTTCTGCTGGTTGTGACCAGAGGCGGGTGGAGACTTGTTCTGCAGTGCTGGTGGGCAACAAAACTGCCAACATAGCTTGGTAAGCCAGCTAGCATTGGCCAGGCTACCTGAGCAAAGAAGATGTGTTTCTTCTGATGCTGCTTGGGGAGGAGAAAGGAGGGAAAGAAATCATGTGCGTAATGGCTGTGAAAACACATGACAAAATACTTGAAAGAGTAGAAGATAAAATGTTTTTTCTACTATTTTCCACACCTCACAACAAATTGGCATGACACACTATCCTTTAACAGACATATGCAGTATCTGCAATATTAACTTGCCAGGGGACTGAAAGATGCTCAGTATTACACCATGAAGATGGGGGGCAGGGAGTCCAGGGGGAAATGCATGAAATTACACATTTCTTGTCCTATCTTCCACTTAATTTAGTGGAAAGCATTATAAAGACCAGAATAGCCAAATATAGACTTAGGAGTAGCTGCCTAGATGCTAAATTGGTGCGTGTAGGTATCCAGAGCTATAGAAGCATTATCTTAACTCTTTATTGTCAACTATCTGCTGTGTGCATTCCTTTGACTGGGAATATTAGCACCCCAGTGGTCCAGAACCAGGACCTCTTCTACAGAAGACCTGTGATTTTAATTTAACGTATTTATTAAAACATTTATATTCTGCCTTTCTGTTGGGGATTCTTAGTTATAAAGTTTAAAGCAATATTTTAAAAGTCATATATAACAGAAAGAGGCAGGGAAACACAGAGAAGATTCGTTTCAAGCGCAAAGTTCCCTTGAAAAGTCAAGGGACTTTTGCTTACCAAAAGACAAGCAATGAGGCTAAATAGATAGGTCTGCTTGGGGAGGATGTTCCACAAGTTAGACACAGCAGTCACTAAAGCCTCACCTCATGGGTACAGTCAAATGATGAATGAGTCTGCTCTTGACAGTTCCTGGTGCATTTGGAGATTCTAGAGATTGAACCAGAGACCACTGGCAGCAAAGCATGTGCTCTACCCTTAAGCTATGGCTCCTAATGATGGGGATGCTGTTAAGGATGAATCATCTGTAGTGGAGAGCAGCAGATTGTTTAGCACTTAAATGGGATCTAGGATATCTAAGGTTGCCCTGAACTGGCACATTATAGGTCTTGCCTCAGTTTTCCCAACTTCCCCAGGATAATGAATTTTGCACACAAAGTTGATGGTATACACGTATTAAATTATATGGTGAGCCTCAGACGTCTTCATGCCAGCAGCTGAGAAACAAGTACTGTTAACTCTGAAGACAGATCTGTGCTCTAGGTGTTATTTCTGTTAACTTCCAAGTGAGTGTGTCCATCTTCCAGAGCTACTACACTAGTTTGTGGAGCTAAAATGTATGCTGAATTTTCACCAACAAAAAGTGTCAAGTTAAGCTTCATCCCCCAATACCTTTCTTTAAAAACTACTTTTATTAATTATTAAATTTCTACCCCATCCTTCCTCCCAAAGGTGGTATGGTAAAGTAGCAAAGCAATATAATTAAAATATTAAGAACATCTAAAAATATTTTAGATGTGCTGTTTGCAGCTTGTTAGAAGCTTCTTGGTTCTATGTCAATTTACAAGCTAAATTGACATAGAACCAAGTTTGGGATCACATAGACAAAAATAGTTTGGGATCACATAGACAAAAATAATGATACAAAGTCATAATGCAACCAATCATATTTGTATTGTCACAGAGCAAAATCAGAGTAAGGGCAGGAAGCATTGCCTTCACTCTAAATGGACTGCCTAGTAATACCACCTAGCCAATCAGGTGACTTCATGAAGCCAAATCAGAGTGAGGGCAATGCTTCCTGCATCTCTTGCTGGATATTTTAGCCTATTTTGCAGGCTTCCAGAAAAATTGGATAACAGTGGTAGGGATGGGAACTTTATAAGAGGCATGTTTTTTCATAAAATGTGTACTCCCCATCAGTTCAGCCTTGCTCATAAATCATTGCTCATGATCATTTAGGTGAACCAACCTGCTGTAAGGATTTGTAACTTCTGAGAAGACAGTCACATTTTTATGCTTAGGAATTGAGGAGATTTATCCCAACATTTGTTTTCCTGCCTTCTCTCATTGTGGCCAAAGAGCTGTGGAAGCCCTCACCAAAGAAATGGTCAGGTTCAAGGTACCTTCTGCATACATTCTTTGCCCCCTTCTAGCGTGTTCATAGTTCCATACCATTATTCTGCAAGGAGGCTGGCATGTGCACACCTGAAAGGGATGGTTTCTGCTTCTAGGCTCTTGATCTTGTTGCTGCTGCTGGCTTCTGGCCTTTCCACTGTGCAGCCTAAGGGCCCCGCAGCCCAACAGTCTTCTGTCTTTCGGAATGGCTGTAGTGAGTGATTAATTAGGATTCTGTGGCCTGCTGTGCAATTGGGGAAGACTTGCTTGGTCCCATCTCTACTGCTGCGTGTCCACCTGTCCCTGGGGAGGAGGCCGTGTTGCTCTCTGAAACCTGCATGCAGAGCAGCCTCGTTAAGGACTGATCTGTTTAGCTGGCTTGTGCTGCAGCCGGGCTCTTGCCTCCCTCTGGGCTTTAGCCCCTCCTCATTAAGCCAGTTGGGGCTATTGATTGGGCGTTTGTGTTTGGAAGAGTCTTACTTACTCCATGCATTATCTTGACAGATTGATCAGACCTGATTGAGAACCTCTTAAAGGAACGAACAGCTGTAATGGGAAAGTTGGACTCTGTCATCCGTTAGGGTGATTCTGGGAGCGAGAGGAACAAGGCTGACATCTTGGAGCAATTGTATTTACAATTAACATGGCTGAAAACGATTGCCTCTATTGATCCCCCCTTCCTGCAATTACAGCCCCATTGTTTACATTCCAGCACTTCAGTTATAAAAAGGAAATTCAATAATTATTGCATTATTTAAAGTTAAAGTGCCACAGAGTTTGCTGGCTGTGCTTGCTGGTTGATTTAACGTTCAGTAAAATCTATGCTGAGCTCTCCATCTTTAGGCTGAGCAATATTGGCTTTTAATGAGGCTTCAAGGGTGGAGCAAAAATCCACCTGCCGGCCGTGTGTTTCTGTTGTTTATGGGGGATCCTGACAGAGACTCCATTGCATGTAGGTGTTGGTAGAGGAACAAACCTTGGGCCGGCCAGCCATTTCTGTATTGGAATGGATGGGGGAAAGCAAAGGGGTGAGCAATCTGAAATACTGCCCTAAGATAGATTTGCCTTTTGGTTCTGTGGAAGGGGCAGAAGAAGGGTTTAGAAGTCCTAGCAACAGCAGCACCTTTGCTTGCTTCTGCCACTCTTAGCACAGGCTTCACAGAGCAGTTGTCCATGGGGAGATGGTTGACTACTGCTTGCTGCAGTGACAGTTGCAATTTCTAATCTGCCCTGAGATATAAAAGGGAGTTTAACTATTTATAAAACGCAGAAGCCTTCTGTAACAGTGATGTGAACAAGCCATGTATGACTATGTCAGCTAGGATCCGTGCAGTGTTGGGGTAGAAGAAGCATAAAAGTGAGTTCATTTTTAAGTCCTGATTTTATGTGTCTTAACTGTTCAGTTAATCAATAGTTTCTGGCACTTGCTGCGGAGACCTCTGTTCCCTTTCTCTAAAACTGCTTTGCATGAATTATGCTTAGTTCCCTGAGCCACCTTTTTGTTGACTTTTAATGTATACCTTAATGATGGAGAAACCACAGAGGCCTGAGAGTAGCCACATTTGGGAAAAGCTGAGGGCACCATGTGAAAATTTTCTTGGCCCAGAAGAGCGGAGATGTCCTGCAATGTACAGGGGCATGTCTGACTCTACTGCATGCAAAGTTGAAGATGCAACTCCCCCTTGAAACAAGTGTGTGTAGTGTAGCCTACCTTCACTTGTCTCTAGGCAGTTGTCCTAAAATTTTGGCAACATGAAGGTATCTGGGCCCAATATATGACCTTCACAGAACCTACTGAGTGATTTTACTGCTATAGGTTGAACCCAAAGCTTCTGCCCTCTTTGTCTCCCTTCCTCATGATAAGCTAGAGTTGGGGAGCCTGTGGCCCTCCAGCTTCCGTCATCATTGACCATCCATTGACCATGCTGACTGAGGTTAATGGGAGTTGGTGTCCAACAACTTCTGGAGGGCCAGTCCTGGGAAACCAGAATCATAGTCAAGGAACTGGCTTTTCAGTTCAAATCAGTATGTATAATTCTGTCATTATCCATTGCCTTTAGCCTTCATTGCTTCCTTCTGTAGATTTACCAGTTCACAGTGCACCAATCGCAATAGAGGCCACAACTGGCAGACAATACCCACACACCTGTCAGCTTCTAGAGTCCAGACCTAGCAGCCCAAAATAGTTTTGGTCTTGCCCACACCCAGCCGAGCATCCTCTAGACCTGCTTTCTCCTTGACTTCAACCCCTGTGTCTTACTTTGTTCTACTGGACTCCTCATCAGCCTTATAAGTGCTGCTTTCTCCTTCCCCTCCTGAGCTTTAAGTTGCGTGAAGTTTTTTCCACAGCCATTTGCTTGGTTAGCCCCTTTGGGGCTTTCTTCTCTGACATCTTTTCAAGATGCGGCTCACCATCAGAGCTTTCTTAAAAATTTTTCTTTCTCAGTCATTTTCTGTCCATAACTGTATAGCAACCTGTCCGTTAGCAACTGAACACGGGGAACTGTCCATGGGTCTTGAACATACATTTGTGGATTGTTTGGACAGAGGGCTCATCCACACTTCTGCATCTCCCATGCCTAGAAAACACAGGTCTGAGCATTTCTCCACTTGACCCACACTTTCTAGGCACGGGTCCAAGCAATTTTCCCCTTTCCTTGCTCCTTTCCCAGGGAAAACCCCAATCTTTGGAGCTAAATCAGAGAAAACATCAATCTGTAGAAAACCCAAATTGCTGCTCCAATAGAGTACTAAGTGAGGAGCTGTTTTCCCTGGGGGATAGCAGCAGGACAAGAGGAAGTGTGGATAAGCCCAGAGTCTTCCCCAGCTGCAGCTCTAAGAAACCTTGAAGCCCACCAGTACAAAGGACTCATTCTTCCATTTGCCCTTTTTGAAGTGCCGCTGGGATCTGTTATCAGGAATTTTGGATTGAAATATGTGAATGATGCATACGTACCCCCCCCCCCTCTCATTTGAACTGGGAGAGGCAATCTGGTGCTAGATTGATGCTTGGAGGTGGTCATGGACTAGATGTGGGCCAGTAAAGAGGATCTCATAAAGAAAATGTATTCTGAGTTCTGGTATACAGGAGCTGGGGAGATGAAGTAGGTCTATAGCTTGGGAGTTCCCCTGAATCCAGCACTGTTACTGGAGGCTCAAATAGTCTCAGTGGATAGGAGTGCCAGTTTCCAGCAACAGCCCCTTCCAGACAGAGATGACTTGGCCACTGTACCCTTGGTCTGGTGATGTCTAACTTAGATGATTGTAATGTGATCTACATAGTGTTTCCCTTGAAAACTATTTGGAAATTTCAACTGGTCCAAAATGCAACAGCCAGCTTTACTAGTCAAGGTTCTATTTAGAGCTCATATAACCCCTATTTTAAGACAACTGCACTGGTTGCTGTTTGTTTTCTGGCCCTAATTTAAGGTGCTCAAAGCCCTAAACCCCAGATATCTGAAAGGCCACCTCCTTCCCTACAAATCTCTCAGATAGACAGAAGAGGCCCTCTTGGTAGTTTCGTTGACGTCAGAAGTTCAGAGGCTGGCAGCCTGGGGTGGACATACTTCACGGTAGCCCCTAAACCATGAAACTCCCTCCTCACAGAGGTGCGTCTGTCACCTTTGCTATATCTTCTTATCTGGAAAACACACCTCTTTCCCCTGACCTTTGGCAGTTAAGATTTCTGTGGGACCTGCTTTCTTGTCTGGTGTATATTTATTTTATCTATTTTCATTTTAGAAATATTTTATTTGGCTTTAAAATTATACAGTTATAAATGTTGTAACCTGCCCTGGGACTATATGGTGAAGGGTAGGCAAGAAATCCAAATAATAATAATAATAATAATAATAATAATATTGAATTTATATACCGCCCTATACCTACAGGTCTCAGGACGGCTCACAGGATAAAATCAGAATGTAAAACTACAAAGTACATAATCAAATTAAAAACAACAACAACCCAATAACCACCCCCAACACATTTTAAAAGGGCATAGGATGTGGGTTAAAAACAGTTAAAACACTAAAAAGCAATTACAAAAATATTTTTTTAAAAACATCTTAAAAGCATTTTAACAGCATCGGTCCTTTTGAAGCCTGGGTCAGGTGGAGAGAGGCAGGAGTGGGCCCTCAGTCTCTCAGCAGGGTGGTCCTTTCTGGGCAGCAGCAGTCCAAATAAGCCTGTTGGGTACCACCCTGGTTGCAGATTGCTGAAGTTCTGTGTGGTGAGGATTTATATGCCACTTGGTTGTATGAAAACCTCTTAAGTGGCATAAAAAAAGGTAAAGGACCCCTGAAAGTTAAGTCCAGGCGCATATGACTCTGGGATTGGGGCGCTCATCTCGCTTTACTGGCCGAGGGAGTCGACGTTTGTCTGCGGACAGTTTTTCCAGGTCATGTGGCCAGCATGACTAACACGCTTCTGGCGAAACCAGAGCAGCACACAGAAATGCCATTTACCTTCCCGCCAGAGCGGTACCTATTTATCTACTTGCACTTTGACGTGCTTTTGAACTGCTAGGTTGGCAGGGGCTGGAACTGAGCAACAAGAGTTCACGCCATCATGGAGATTTGAACCACCGACCTTCCAATTGGCAAGCCCAAGAAGCTCCGTGGTTTAGACCACAACACCACTCACATCCCCCTTAAGTGGCATACAAAAATATAAAATAAGACATTAAAATTCTCAATAAAAATAATTATAAAACAGGTGTTTAAAAGTATTCTAAAGTTTAAAATCAGCAAAGCTAAAATGAAATAAAACACATCCAGTTTCTGGATAGGTTTGCCTAAAGAAAAATGTTTTAAGCTAGCAAAGGTCCTGCCTGATATTAACAGGCAGGAAGTTTCAAAGTGTGAATGCTACCACACTAAAAGATCAGTTCCCTACAAGTATTATGTGGAACTCATAACAGTGCCAGTTCCATAGACTGAAGCAACTGAGTGGGCCTATATGGGGTAAGGCGATCCTGCAAGTAAACTGGTCTTTAACTGTTAAGGGCATACTAATAGTAACACTTTGATTATCTTGGCCCTGTAGCAGATAGACAATCTGCTTAAAACATATTTTAATGTTTCATTTTGTATTTTTGTAAACTGCTTAGAGGTTTTCTTACCAATCAAGAGATATATAAATTTTATTAAGTAAAATTAAAACCAGTGCAGATCTCTGAGCATAGGGTTGCATACAGACAGGGTCTCACTGCTGTCAGCAACCGAGCTGCTAAAACTAACTGCAGTTTCTGCATAAAGTACAAGGGATGCCCCACACAGAGTGTGTTGCAGTAACCCAATATTACATTCAGCAGTGTCTCAACTACTGTGGTCAAGGCTTCTGGTCCAGGAGCAGTTGTAGCTGTCACACCAGTCAAAGGTTGTAAAAGGTGCTTCTAGTCACTGAGGCTACTTGCACCTCCACTGACAGAGCTGGATCCAGAAGTACCCCTGGACTGGATACCTGCTCCTTCAGAAAGTGCAGCCCTGTCCAGGGCAGGCAGTTGGCCAATTTCTTAGGCAGGGGAACCACACACCCACGGGGCCTCTGTCTTTCCAGGATCTATGCTCAGCTTATTTGTAGTCAGAGTAATACCCTCCAGCTCTTGTGGACTGTAACTCCTGTCATTCTGTCTGCGGCTGGTGTGTGTTGTAGTCCACAACATCAGGAGGGCACAGTGTTGACTATCTCTTTTCTAACAAATGGTCCTCACTGGACTGAGGAATGCCCTCATTTTCCAGCAAGTTCTAATCCTTTGGGAAACTTCACTTGTGAGGGTTTTTATCAAATGTACTTCAGTGTGTTTCTGCTTTAAAAGTGAAGCTTTGACTAACCATGATCAATATTTTGCATTCCATGCGTGAAGAACCTGATGTTAGAAGCTTCCTGTTGTTGGTAAAGGGGAGGGGGAAGCTGTTGTGCCCCTCCATATTATGGAATTGATCAATGTACCCTGGCAGAAGTTGGTTGGCTTTTCTTAGTAGCTAGTAAAAGCCTATATTCTTTAGAAGAAATTACTTCCTAGTGAGACTTCTTGTTTAGCTCTTCCTTTTCATATTCTGTATGGATGAGCTTTGAGTAGAGCACATGCTATGCATGTAGAAGGTCCCAGGTTTAATCCCTGGCATCCCCAGGTAGGGCTGGGAGAGACCCCTATCTGAAAAACTGGAGAATCACAGCTCATCAGTGTAGACAATGCTGAGCTATGTGGACCAGTCATCTCTCTTGATTTAAGACAGCTTTCAATGTTTCTTTGTGGTTCTGCCTATTATCCCTGAGAATTATAAGTTTCTTTTTTTGGTCTAGCTCAACTCCATTGAGGGGCAGTCTGCACTAGGGGCTCAACTAGCATTTAATTCTCACATACCTTTTTCCGTAATGAATTGAATTCAGCAGGCTTGTGAAGGGAGGTGCAAACTGTGATTACTGTCCATGGGTGAAGAGGAGTGGGTTGCTGTGAAGCTGGCCATAGATGATCCAATTTGGTTTCTTTCTGTGTTTGTTTCAGTGTTGGAAGGGCAGACTAATGACACCCATTTTTTCAGAGTACTAAAAACAAAAAAAGGGAATGTGAGGAGCTCTTCAAACTGGATAAATGTGTGTTAAATGGCAAACGTGATTCATTGTAAGCAAGTGCAAAGCAGTGCACATTGAGGCAAAAAAAAACAAAAAACCCCTCCCCCAATTTTACATATACAGGAGTATACTTTGTACAGTTCTGGTCAACTCAGCTGAAAAAGGACATTGTAGAACTCAAAAAGGTTAAGAAAAGAGCAGCCAAAATGACCGTCTGACTAGAAGACGCCCCCTGAGGAAAGTTACATCATTTGGGAACATTTAGTTTAGGAAAAAAGGTCATGATGACTCCAGTGAGGCTGCAGTGATGACTGCAAGTGGAGAGAGTGCTCTTGTTTTTCAGGTGTCCCATTAGGGCATCCGGTTGGCTAGTGTGATAAAAAGGTTCTGGACTAGATGGGTCTTTGGACCGATCCCATAACTCCCTGTGTCATGCACCTTCAGAGGTGTGGGCAATCACCCAGAGAGACACAGTTTTTGATTGCCTATTCTTCTCAGAGGCTGTGTTACACATTCACTTTAAGTGTCAGGGAGGTGTTCCAGGGGGCAGACAGGCTGCAGACGAATCTACATGCATCTTTCTGTGGCAACCCCCTTCCCACCCGATTGGGGATTTAGTTTGGAATTTAGCTTGTTTTGCTTGCAAGAGGCACTTCTTTCTTCAAGAGTGATAGGGTTGCTTGTTAGGTGGATTGATTAAAGCCCAGTTTTCCACTGGTGCTGCAGAGAGTTCCTAAACCAACATGCATTTTTAACAGTTGCTGAAAATTGCAGGTAGAGAAAATGCTGTTGTATTCAGGGTACTGCTTGTGGGCTTCCCATTGGTGCCTCTAGTTGCCCACTATGAGAACAGAGTGCTGGACTAGATGGGCCTGATTCTGCTACAGGGCTCTTACATTCTGATATGAATTGCTTTCTTCATCAGGCATGCAAAGTGAACTCTGGTCCGGAAAAACATATGCCAGAATAAATCTTTTAGCCTTAACACGCTAAAAGACTATTGCACTTGCTGAACAGGCTGACATGGCTAACGGTCTGGTATGCCTTCCTAGCTTTTTGAGAGGAGTGTGTGTGTATTAACACACGCTTAACTTCAGCATGAGTTTTAATTATGTTTTTAGCAAGAGAAACTCCTGAATAAAAAGGGGATCCTTTAAAGGCAAGTCGTTTTTAGTCTTTTAGGTGACAAACGATGAGTTTGTCTTTGAAATTCAGATTTTAAAAATATGCTTCTTATGATTGAAATGAAGAGAGTGTGGGAAAGTCTGCCTTCTCCTGCCCCCACTTGGCCTTTTGAGGTCCCCAGGATTTTGACACACTCAGTTTTGCCCTGGAGTTTGTGTAAGTTGGTCCTCATTGCTGACCTTTTGCTCTCATTTCCTTTCTGCAGCACCTTCAGCATCATGAGAGTGGAGTTGATGGGGAAAGCTGCTTCTACCACTGTGTCCTATGTAACTACTCCACCAAGGCCAAACTAAATCTCATTCAGCATGTTCGCTCCATGAAGCACCAACGGAGTGAGAGTCTGCGTAAGCTGCAGCGCCTACAGAAGGGCCTTCCCGAAGAAGAGGAGGACTTGGGCCAGATCTTCACCATCCAGAAGTGCTCCGCCCCTGATGCTGGTGAGTGGTATTTCTCACATGAGCAAAGTGTAGCTCTTCTTTCTGCCATTACAGTGAGATGTGTCTACTTCAGTGACACCAGGGTGTTGCTCTCTCAATTTCAGAAGGTGAGGAACAAGTTGGCCTCCGTTCATGACTGCAGTTGGGAAGGCAGCACTGGGATTGTGACTGGATTTTTGGCCCAGCACTCAGACACTTGTCTAGCTGAATAACGGTTTGCACTGACTTTCTGCTTGCTTGGTGGGACCAACATCAGCCAAGTTGCCTTGAAGTGGATGTGTGCGACTAGTGTTGTAGAAATCTTACTTGCATTTCATTCTCCTGTTGTAAGGAAAGCATCCAGCTGGCCTTCATGAGTTGTTTTATGATCTATAGAGACTGCTTACTGCCTGCTGTCTGCTCCTTTTCCTTTGGGATTACATTAGCACCAACCCTCCTGTGCCATAACCTGGCAGGTTCCAGGAAGTAAGGATTATGTGCAGGCAGTGGGGGTGGCAAGGGAAGGAGGCAGAGGCGTAGCGTGGAGGGCTGTCAGGGTGATGGCCTTGGGCGCATTTTTCTGAGGGACACTGTGCATTTGGCTCCTCACTCCGTCCTGCATTGCAAAGCTGGAATCTGATCTGAATGATTCACTTTGTGAGGCTGGGATCGAAGGGCGCCCTGCCAGCCCCAAGCCACTTTTCAAGGCTGGGATGATCCAGGGGAAGGCGATGCAACGCTGCCCTTCTTGGCTCTGGTGGAGGTAGGGTCACATTGGTGGTGAGGGCTGGACTGGCGCAGCAGACTCTGTTCACACTCTGCGTCCAACTGTCCCTGGTGCGCACGCGCACACCCCTGGGGCTGGCAAAACACGCTACACCACTGGAGGCAATGTATTGGCCCCATACTCAGCCCCCATCTAACGTGGTAGAGAAGACTGAGCTCCTTGTAGTGTGTTTTGTGCAGGGGCATTAATGATAGGAGGGTGGGTTAGGTTAATGCTATAGAAGTGTGGAAGAAGCCCCTTCCAATTCAAACTGGCCTATCCTCCAATTTGTTTGTTGGTGCATTTGTTTTCTAAAATAAAATAAAGTTTTCAAATCAGATTTGCTTAGGTTCAATGAGAACCTAAGAGAGAGAGAGAGAGAGAGAGTGGCAGAAAACAGATCCAGTGTGCAGCAGCCGTGAAAAGTGCAAATGCCATGTGAGGCATCACTCAGAAAGGAATTGAAAGTAAAACTGCTAATATCATCCAGCTGTTATACAAATCTATGTTGAGATCACACTTGGAGTACTGTGTATAGATAGTACTGGTTCCCTAACCTCAAGGAGGATATTGTTGACTAGAAAAAGAGAAGGCCAACTAGAATGCTCCTCATACAAGAAGAAGGGTTGCAGTCTTTGGAGTTTTTTAGTTTAGAACAAAAGGATGAGTAGAGAAATGTATAAAATTATGCATGAAGTAGAGAAAGTAATGAGAGAGATATTTTTCTATCTTTTTCATACTGCTTGGATTCAGAGCCATCTAATGAAGCAGAAATGTTAGAAGATTCAAGACAGACAAAAGAAAGTACCTCTTTACACAGTTCAAAGTTAAACTATTTGCTCCCACAAGAGGCAGTGATGGCCACCAACTTGGACAGCTTTAAAAGAAGATTAGACAAATTCATGTTGGATAAGACTATTGATGGTTCTTAGTTATAATGCCTATGTTCTACCTTCACTGTTGGATGCTTTGTGCTTCTGAATACCAGTTGTTGGAAGCTGCAGGAGGGGAGAGTGCTCTTGTGCTCAGATCCTGCTTGTGTGCTTCCCATTAGGGCATCTGGTTGGCCACTAGCTGGACTAGATGAGCCACTGGCCAGATCCAGCAGGGCTATTCTTTTGTTCCTATTTGTAAAGGGCTATCAGGTATATCGTAGGAATTTTTCAATAAGTTTTCTCTAGCATCTTGGCCGAAATTAAAAGTAAAGGGACCCCTGACCGTTAGGTCCAGTCATGGATGACTCTGGGGTAGCAGCGCTCATCTCACTTAACTGGCCTAGGGAGCCGGTGTTTGTCTGCAGACAGCTTCCTGGTCACGTGGCCAGCATGACTAAGCCGCTTCTGGTGAACCAGAGCAGCACATGGAAACGCCATTTACCTTCCCGCCAGAGTGGTACCTATTTATCTACTTGCACTTGACGTGCTTTCGAACTGCTAGGTTGGCAGGAGCAGGAAGCGAGCAATGGGAGCTCACTCCATTGCGGGGATTCGAACCGCCGACCTTCTGATCAGCAAGCCCTAGGCCCTGTGGTTTAGACCAGTGTTCCCCAACCTTGGGCCTCCAGCTGTTTTTGGACTACAACTCCCATCATCCCTCGCTAGCAAGACCAGTGGTCAAGGATGATGGGAATTGTAGTCCAAAAACAGCTGGAGGCCCAAGGTTGGGGAACACTGGTTTAGACCACAGTGCCACCCGCATCCTGGCCCAAATTAAGGAGAATCAAATGTATCTTCCCTTTGCTCGACTTCTGAGGCCTCCTTTGCATTTGCCTTTGCCTTTGTAGGCTTCCCTACTCCCTGCCTTCTTTGGCTCAGTTAAGTGCCATTCTCCTGTGTGACGGAATGCTGCCGTATGCAGAAGGGCCTGTCCATTTGTCCTAGCCAACCATAAACAGTCTCCCGGATTTCCTCCAAGGCTCTGCTAGGAGGGATGGCAGCAGTCCCTTCATTTGACAGCAAACAACAGCAAATTCATTGTGGTGAATATAATTATTTCAGCACCACTTCTAATCACAGCCTGAATCATAAGAATGCAAGAATAACCCTGCTGGGTCAGACCAAAGGCCCATCTAGTCTAGCATCCTGTTCTCACAGTGGCCACCCTATGGGAAGCTCACAAAGATGAGATGAGCACAGCAGCACTCTCCCCACTTGTGATTCCCAGCCACTGGTATTCAGGGGATTTCTGCCTCTGACAGTGGAGGAAGAACTAGTAGCCATCATGACTAGTAGCCCTTAACAGCTTTCTCAGTGAATTTATCTAAACCCCTTCTAACGTCATCCAAGTTCGTGGCAATCACAATCTATTGTGTGAGTGAGTTCCATAGTTCAAGTACGTGTTATGTGCTTTGTTTTGTCTGTCCTGAATCTTCCAGCCTCATTGGATGGTCCAAGGTTTTAGTATTCTGGAGAAACACCTCTCTATCTTATTTCTCCACACCATGTATAGTTTTATACACCTTTGTCATGTCCTCCCTTAATTGTTTTTTTTAAAAAAAAAATCTTTAAAAAGTTCAAATATTGTAATCTTTCCTTATAGAAGAGGCGCTGCAACCACTTGGTCATTTTGTTGCCCTTTTCTAAACCCTTTCCAGCTCTGCAAAATCCATTTCAAGGTGAAGCATCCAGAACTGCACACAGCGCAGTCACACTATAAATTTGTATAAAGGTATTACGATATTATCAGTTTTGTTGCCACTTTCCTAATTATCCTAATTCCTAATTATCCCTAACGTGGAATTTACCTTTCATAACTGTCACACACAGGGTTGACATCATAGAACCTCATCAGTCACTGCCAGTTGAGGCTTAATCAGTGCATATGTAAAGTTACATATTTTTTTTGCTCCATTGACTATCACTTTACCCTTCCTTATGTTGGATCTTATTTTCTATTTAAATGCCATTCACCCAGTTTGGAGAGTTCATTTTGGAACTCCTAGCAATCCCTTTCTGTTCAAGTTTGTTAGGTCCGCATACTGGTTGTCATGCACCGCCTCACTGCTTTCCCTGAACTCCAGGCCATTTATGAACAAGTTAAAAAGCACAGTTCCTGATACTGATCCTTGGGGGCAGGGCACTTCTGCTTCCTATTCTTTAACCAATTCCTGGTCCATAAGAGAATCTGACTGCTAAGCTTACTCAGGAGTCTTTGGTGAGGTACTTTTATCAACAGCTTTTTTGAAAGTCTAAGTACACAATGGTCATATTGACACTACACATTACACATGGCTTTCCCCAAAGAATCCTAGGGACTGTAATTTGCTAAGGGTGCTGTGCATTGGGGCTCTGTGAGAGGTAGACTACAGTTCCCAGGATTCTTTGGGGGAAGCCATGTGTGCTTTAAATGCATGGTATGGTTATGACCAAAATTAATTGGATCATCTCTGTCTATATGCTTGTTTACACTCAAATAACTCTAATGGGTTGTGAGACAGAAATTAGGCTTCCAGAAGCCACGCTGGTTCTGCTTTGGCAAGGCTTGTTCTTCCTTATGCTTCGTAATTCTATCTTTAGCAATGATTTCCACCAGTTTTCCTGGAGCAGACATTAAGCTAACTGACTTGTATTTTCTCAGATCTCCACTTGATCCCTTCTAAAAAATTGGTGTAACGTTGGCCACTTTCCTCAGGCTTGGAGGCTAACCGTACGGACATAGGAAGCTGCCTTGTCTTTTCTAACTGGCAATGACTCTCCAGGGTTTCAGGCAAAAAAATTTCCCAGCCCTATCTGGAATTGAACCTGGGACCTTCTGCATGCTAGGCAGTTGCTCTAAGCAACAGTCCTTACCCTTCAAGTTACATGGTTTTGTTAGAAAATCAGCAATTTAACATTCAAGTGTTTTTTAAAATTGCCTGGTGCATCCAAACCCTGTGATTTGTCACTTTTTAATTTGTCAATAAGACATAGAACCTTGTGACTTATTACCACTGTTCGCCTTTGTTCCTCAGACCCCCTTCCTGAGAGTTAGTTCAGGCACCAAGGATATGACTTACATCTTCCACTGTCAAGACAGATCAAAGAATTCACCTTCTCTGAAATCTCCTTTTCCTCCTTTAGCACACCTTTGGCTTCCTTGTTGTCCAAAGGTCCAACTACCTTGTTAGCCTGTCTCCTCTCTTAATGTATTTAAAGAGTTTTTATGTAGCTGGTCTTTGCTGAAAACATAATGTGCTCCTCAAATTTCTTTCTTTCTTTTTTGCATTACTTAATGTCTGTTTGAATATCTTTTGCCAAAGTTTGTGATTCTTTGGGCAAGACTTCTATTTTCTGAAGAAAGCCTTCTTGCCTCCTAATAATTTCTTGATTTTCCTGGTTAACCACACTGGCATCCTCTTAGCCCTGACCCCCAGTATACATTCTAGCTAACTTCTGTTAGAGTAGAGTGTATTGGTACAATCCCCAAGCATTCTAGAAACATTGGACCCTCTTTACTTTCCTTTTCAACTTCCTTTTTATCAGTTCCCTCATTTTTGGGTAGCTTCCTCTATTGGAGTCAAATGTCACCACTTACATCTCACACCAGGTTCTAGGTGCTGAGGTTTTGGCAGAAGAAGAACTTCATTTGTCCTCATGTGTTTGTGATTTGGGAGGCAAGAGAGGCAGCTGTGCCCAGTGGGTAGAGGAGGTGATGATGAAGGATATGAAGAGCTTAATCATTTTCATTTTCTGTTTTGCTCAAGGAAACACTTTCTCATGCCCCTTGAGGGTGTAGTATAAACTTATACACACACACCAAGCACTGGGTTAATGAAAGTCTCTAGCAGGAGCGCCTGGCAGGAAGGAAGTGGTTAGCAGGATTGTGGCAGGCAGAGTGAAGGCATGCTGCAGTTGCTCTGAAACGTGGCAGGAATCTCATAAACCTCCAGCTTGCTCCACCAGACACTTGTCATCAGCCGCTCATGGCTTTCATTAAGCAGCAAGAGAGGAAGCTCCAGCTGCTGACTTGTTCCAGAATGTTTTCCTTGTTCAGCTGCATCCTAAGCCCACAAGGAGCAGCCAGCTGCCAGATTGCTGAGCTGGGAAGCTTGGCAGTGATTTGGGGTCCCTCTGCTGGCTGCTTCTCATCATTAAAGGCATCCCTCCTCCTCCTCCTCCTCCTCCTCCTCCTCCTGCTGCTGCTGCTGCACAGGCCTGGTTCTTTTCACGTGTTGTGCTTAGCAGCCAGCCACAACATAGGTTTGACTTGGCCTGGCTGGGTCTCTGATGCTATCTTGCCCTTTTGTGCAGAGGCAAAGCCTCTGAAAGCTCTCCTGTCCCCATTGGATGACTTGCCCAAGGAACGCAGGCCCATATACATCTTCCCAACCTGCAGCAGAAACTGCAGGGCACAGAGGGCAGCACCCCACATGGTGGTCACAGGGTTTGAAAGCCTTGGTTGATAGACAATGTTCAAATACAGAATCAGTTCCCCCTACTGCTTTGTAATTTGCTCAGACCTTTGGGAGATCGGATTCAGTATGTGGAGAGGTTGTCGCTCAGTAGTAGACTCTGCTTGGCACATAGAAGGTTCCAGGTCCAACCGTTTAATAAAAGGATCTTGTAGCAGGTGGCTGAAAAGACCTTCACTGCATTAGACACAGGAGAGCCACTGCCAGACAGATGAAAAAATAGTCTAAGTTGGAATAAGGCAGTTAGGAAGCTACCTTATACTGAGTCAGCCCACTGGTCCATTTAGCTCAGTATTGTCTCCACCGAGGGCAGCAGCTGTCCAGGATTTCAGGTAGGAGCTCTGCCAGCCCTACCTGGAGAGCCAGGGATTGACCTGGGGAACATCTCTATGCAAGGCAGATGCTGCACCACTGAGCACAGGCCCTTCCCAATAGTTTCCCATGTTAAATAGGTTCCTTCTGTGCTCCTTCTGTGGTCTGCTACCAGTCAGGAAGCAATTCATGCATCACCTGTTCTCAAGTTTGGGGCTGGAGGCATATGTGCCTGGTGGTGGTGGGGCATCAGGCTTTGATGTGTTCTTTCTGTCTCCTGTATTTGAGATTTCTTTTTCAGCAAGTGTTTCTGGCATGTGGCATGGTTACACTTTCAGCTTGCAAATCCTTTTGAAGTGAGTCTCCTTGCAGTCCAGTGACATCTGAAAACATTTTTAGCCACTTGTAGTTCCAGGCTGTTGCATGCTGGCCTTATCATGCTGGCTAATGAGTAGCTCACTGGATACACCAGGCCAAACTTCCAGAAGCCAATAAATTAAAAGATTGGTTAGCTTTGCCTTCTGGTGCCTGACGGAATACAACACCCATACCTGTTTCTTCTGTAGCTAATGCTCCAGCCCATGAGTGTCCTGAACATACTCTTCTAGCACATTAGCATATTCACATGAAACATGTATGATTGACCTCTGGGCTCTCTAGGTAAAAGCTGGTATCTTTCTAGGCACTACCACCCTGCCCTAGACCAGACCAAGAAGATTCTCCCTAATTTCTTGTCATTCTCCTCCTTCATCCTTTGGCTTGTTGCTGGGCTGGGCTTGTCCTCTGCCCTCCACTGCTTGCTTTGCTGCTGCCTTTGTGGCAGGACAATAGCATTAATTCCAGCCTTTGCAGGCAGGCAGTGCCTGTCTGTTCCACTTGACTAGTACAGCTGCCTCTGCTTTCCAGGCCACCTCCCAGGGGCCCTTCCTCCTTCCTTCATTCCTGGTGTAAGGATTCTGGGGAAGGGGAAAGGTGACTGTATGGATTCCAGGATTGGAGAGAGAGGGGGGGGAGAGAAGAAGATATAGGCATATTAGTAGCTTATCAAATCAAATCAACCATGCTAGTTTGGCCGCTCTAGTGGTTCTCTGAAACCTAGTGTAGGGAGGGTGCCCTTCTCATTGTTTCCTAGAAGCAGAGGTACAAATAAGTCATTTTAGACCCTAAACATTTAATGGCCTTACAATGGGATTGTGTGTGTGTTCACATTCTGTCCTTGGCCCATTGTAGTTATAAATGACTTGGATGAAGGTATTGAGGGAATGCTAATCAAATTTGCAGATAGCACTACCTGAGAGGAGTAGCCAATGCCACAGAAGACAGAATCAGGATTCAAGTTGTCCTTAACAGATTGGAGAAGGGGGCCAGCACTAACACCATTAATTTCAATTGGGGCAAATATCAGGTTCTACACTTATGCAGGGAAGACCAGCTGACTTGCCAGTAGTAAATTTGAAAAGGATCTAGGGGTTTTAGTAGACCACAAGCTTAACATGAGTCGACAGTGTGATGCAGCAGCAAAAAAAGGCTAATGCTATTTCAGACTGCATCAAGAGACGTCTAGTGTCCAGATCAAGGGAAGTCATAGTACCTCTCTATTCTGCCTTGGTCAGAACACACCAATTTGTCCAGTTCTGGGTACCACAATTTAAGAAGGATATTGACAACCTGGAACATGTGCAGAGAGGGCAACCAAGATGATCAGGAGTCTGGAAACTAAGCCTTATGAGGAACAGTTGAGGGAGCTGGGTATGTTTCGCCTATAAAAGAGGAGACTGAGAGGAGATATGATAACCATCTTCCAATATCTAAAGGGCTGCCATATGGAAGATGGAGTTAGCGTGTTTCCTTCTGCTCTGGATGGTAGGAATTGTACCAATGGCTTCAGGTCACAAGAAAGGGATTCTGACTAAACATCAGGAAGTTCTTTCTGACAGTAAGAGCTGTTTGACAGTGGAACAGACTCCTTTGAAAGGCGGTGGACTTTTCTTCATTGGAGGTTTTAAGCACAGTGGGTGGTCATCTGTCAGGGATGGTTTACTTGAGATTCCTGCATTGCAGGGGGTTGGACTTGATGACCCTAAGGTTCCTTCCAACTCTATGATTCTGTGAGGTGGCTATGTGTATACCTTCATTTGTAAATCAGAACATTACAACTACTACTACATTCCTCTGATGTGAGAGAAAAACTAAAACTAAAAAGTTTTCCAAGCCTGTTTTCTTTTCTTAAAAAAATTATCTGTCCATGTTCAGTTTTGTATTTTAAACTTGCTAAATAGTACCATCATGACTGTAGGAATATATTGGAATTTCCTTTTGCTGCCCTGATGCCAAGTACATTTACTTGGAAATCAGCACCATACTGTGGTAGAAAAGGATAATATATTTTAAAGTAAAAATCACCAGATGAGCCCTGCAACTATGTACATGCCCAGCCAGTGGCTGACTATAAAACGATTAAAAAAGAAAGAAAGCAAAAGACAGAAATGGTGCTGCCGTGACTCTTGTTACCAACCACAGTAGGGCCCTATCAAGCACTTGCTTGGCCTGGTGCTGCTGATACTGGACTTCGTTGTTGTTGTACAAGTGGCCTCCTCAACTACGGGGCCCTAGACTTCAGCTCCAAAGTCCAGCCCTAGCTGCAGCACAACTTGGATGTTGTCTAGGAGATCCTTGCCATGAAAGTTGATGTGGAAAGTGCTGCACTCTCACAGAAGCTGTGGACTCTCTCTTTGGTCACAGAGCAAACCCTCTGTATTGAGGGTACACAAGGGTTAAGTGTTTTCTAGATCCTACCCTCTAAAATATTTCAGTTGAAATTATTTTAACAATTGGGGAAATGTTTGAGATTCGTACAGCATGTAAAAATTACGGAATGTGCATTTTTAGCTTACTTACTGAATAGACATCAGTCATGCTAAATCAGATCCCAATTGATTTATGATATTGCAATATTTTCAACTAAAATGTCCAGTTACAATTTTTCTGAAAAAGTGACATCACTGTATAAGCAACATGTTTCTGTCTACCGTTTTTAAAATGCTAAAAAGGTATTCATGTGACTCCTTTTCATCATAATAGAAATAGAAATGTGTTGTTGTTGTTGCTGCTGCTGTTGTTCCAGGGCTGCAACAATAACAAAACCTGACTGTAATTTGCTTTAATTATCGGATTAATGGGGTGGGTCCTTTTAAAAAAATGGTGTCAAAGGCCAGAGTAAAGAACATACAGTGGAAGCTGTAGAATACAAGAGTACAAGACACACCGCTGTGGGCTCCCAGGCTGCCATCCCCTGCACTTCAGGACATATCCTCTGCCCAACCCAAGAAAGTCTGTAGGGACAGGGGGAGTCTTTCAGATATTTTGGGCCTAAGTTGTTTAAGCCATTGAACCACCAATGTGAGCACCTTGATTTGGGCCTGGATATGAATGGAAAATCCATGCAAGCTGTTTTAAAACTGGTTATATGAGCTGTAAACGGAACCTTGTCTGGTAACTTGCCCACTGCAAGTTCCTGAGTTTTCTCCAAGGTCAGCCCACATAGAACACATTGCAACAAACCAATCTGGAGCACATGTTGTAGCCTTCTATCAGATCTAACCATCTCATAGTTACCTTTTCACAAGACGTGTAACTGCTTCTATTTGGGTTTTCCTCTGTTTTTGTTTTGTTAGCAAAGCTTGGCTGTGAACTTCTTGGGCTGGGTAAATGCCATTTCTGCTGATGATTTAAGAGCAGGTTAAAATGTTAGTTGTCCAATTTGTGCAAGGCAATGCTCTTCAAGTTTATGTTTGGGAAGATGGCTGTGCAGAGAAACCCAAAGTGGTTTTAGATACGGGTCAAAGAAGAGAGCTCCTC
Organism: Podarcis muralis; assembly: GCF_964188315.1. Taxonomy (NCBI): domain Eukaryota; kingdom Metazoa; phylum Chordata; class Lepidosauria; order Squamata; family Lacertidae; genus Podarcis; species Podarcis muralis. Next base: position 44,158,496 of record NC_135661.1, on the reverse strand, counting down.
CTGTTTCTGCTCAGAGGCTGCCTCAGGCCAGGTGACAGGAGCAATTTTATTTTTTGAAACCTTGGCTTCGATGGCAACTCAGGGCTGCAGGTGTGTGAGGTGGGGAACGCCAAATCTGTGGCTCTAGCCAGCAACAAAAGTGGAGTTGTCATCCTTCACAAGCCGTGGCTTGTTGGCCAGACAGATGGAGCCTAGTTGCTTCTCCCAGTATGTCCACTTTGGCCAATGGAAAAAAGCTTCCTGGAATATGGCAGGGCCCTTCCCAGACCAATTGATGGCTGTGCACGTACACGGCAGCTCCCTCCACCCAGCCTGTGCAAACTGGCAAGTTCTAATCTGGTCATCCTTGGTGTTCTGCTAACAGGCTTCTGCCTCTGAGGGGTAATCATGCAGGCATAAATTCAGAAAGTTGCAAAGCTCTGAGCAGTCTTGTGAGCATTAAAAGTGTCCTCTTTGCCAGAAAGGTCGTTCATAACTTGGCTGCACTGCTGATGTACAGTCAGTGATATTGATTGATTAATGTATAAAAAGCACCAAATGCATTTGCTTCTATGAAAGAGAATAAAGTGCAGGCGAGTCTCTCTTTATTTTCACCTCATCCTTTTGTTTGAAGGACATTCCTCCCCCTTTTTTTGTTTTGCTGGCTTCGTTTAAGGGGGATACAAAAAGCCAGTTTCTGCCAAGTAATGTGTTCACAAAAGGAACATTGATTCACATCAGTGTCGCTTGAGTTACCCTTGCAAAGAAATGGTTCTTACATTAACCCTTCTGTTCATCAAAGATGAACTAAGACTCAGAATTAGCTCTGCCTCTCTCATCATAGAACTGGTTGCAAAAGAAGTATTGCCTCTGCTACTAATTGCTGCAAAAGGGGTCTTCGCCCACTGCACCCAGACTCGAAGATGGCTGCTTTTGCCCCAGCTCATGGCAAATTTTTGCTTCGTGGTTGCTTTGCTTTCCTCACCCTGCAGAGTCTGCTGCTTCTATGTCTACTCAATTGATCCTTCTTGGAAGGGGGGTTGACCCCAGTCTTGTTTTCCAATGGATGGTGGCTTTACTATTCAAAAACAGATTAGTCCTGATTGGCTGGTTTTGTTTCATCATGTCAAGCTGTTTCCCAATTCTTTGAAGTGGGACATGAATAGGAAGCAGAGAGAGGGCAAGGGGTGCTTAGTGGAGTCACTGCAGACCTTCAGTCAGCCAAGGCTCCAAGCCCCCACATATGCCTAGTATGTGTTTGTTCATGTATGTTTCTCCCAATGTGTGTGTGCGCACATGCATGTGCCTGCATCTCTTGCAGTGTCCAGTGTGGCTGAAGTATAGCTATCCTTACTGTACATCTCCTGCCTTGGACTCCTTTTGCAGGAGATTTTCCCACATGACCATTAGTGCAGCACCCCGTTAGAAGTATGTAGTGCCAAGAGCAATTGGGCACCTTTTCAGTGAATCCTTCTGGGTGGGGTCTGGCATTACATGAAACTGAATATGAGCTGGGGGGCGGGGGCTGTTTCCGATTCTGTACTCAGCAGAGCAAAACCCTGCAACCAATTTGTTTCCTTGAGGGCTAAAATATAAGACGCCCACTCCCCCCACCTACCCCCTGTCTTCAGGAGGAGCTTGATTTTTCTACAGCTGCTAGGAATGGCCAAAAGAGGCAAACAATGAGTTTGAAAATCTGAGGATGATGGGGGTTGGATGCTTTGCAGTCAGCCTGCTGAGCGTGAATCCATTTTCTCGCCTCCCTCTCTGCAGAATAAATTAGAATTTGCCTGATCTAATAAAATGGCTCCATCTCTCTGCCATCTTTCCCTCCCAGCCTCCGCTGCTCAGCCATAGTGCAGGCTGTTTGCCTCTTGTTTCCCTCTTACATGAGCCTGCTGGCTTGGAATGGAGCTCATGAGCATGTACCACAGATTGGGGGGTATGGCTGGGCAGGACATTTGTTACAGCAGCCTCTCTCTTTGTTTATTGTCAGGCCTGTTAGGTGTTTAATGGAGGTGGCTGCCAGGCTGCCAGAAGAAGCCCTTTTCTGTGGTGTGTGGGGAAATAGCAAAATAATAGTTGTGGATAACAACTGAGGATGGGCAGGAGTGAAAAGTGGCAGTCAAACTGACACAACAGCCCTGCACCCCTGCTCCTTATCCCATCACATCTCACACTTCATGCCTTTGCTACAGGCTACGGATGGGCTTGTTGCCACTTGACCCTCTTTTCCCTTTGGATTTTGATTTCCTAAATTATTTGTTTCCCCCTGATTTTGCAGTGTGTCTTAGGATTGCTTGCTTCTGAGAAGGATCCTACTAAGTCAGGGGTCCGCATGTGGCTCTTTTACACCTTTGCCGCGGCTCCGGGGCGGATACTAGCGAGGGGAGGAGGCGCATTGTGTGCCCCGACACTCCCCACTGTGGCGGGCGCTGTACTGGCTGTGACGTCGCATGGGGGCGGTGCGTGCGTTAGTCACGCACCGTCCCGACGTCACCTTCCCGCCCGCCCGCCCGCCCGCTACATTGTAAGGGGCATGTACGCTGGTCACTGCATTGAAAGGGGGCATGTACGCTGGTCATTGTTTTGAAGGGGAGTGAAGAACACACACACACAAAAAGGTAACTTGTTAATTTAATGTTTATTTCTATGAGGAGGAGTAATTCTGAGGGGTCAAACAAAGAAATAATAAAAAAGTGACAAAAAAGTTATTTTTATAATGACAAGTTTTGCGGCTCCCAGTTTTTTTTCCTTCGGAAACGGGTCCAAGTGGCTCTTTTTGTCTTAAAGGTTGCAGACCCCTGTACTAAGTGTTAAAGACCTGTTTTAAAAATAGACCAAACATTATCTTTGAGACTTGAGCAGGCTGTCCTCAAGGTAGCTTTCATTTTTTGAACTTTTTGATATTTTTCTTTAAATTTGGTGCTAAGCAGCTATTTTGACTCCTCCTCTGTGTTAATCTCTGGCTGGCAGTGCACATAGCCTAGCCTGGGGCAAACCTTTCTCCATACACCACCAACTAGATCACTAAAGCAGTTACTGATGGTGTTCTATGCCAAAGGTATGCTAATTTCGAACACTGCAGAGAATATATAACTAACAGGTTCCTGGTACGTACGTGTGTGTGTGTGTGTGTGTGTGTGTGTGTGTGTAAGTAAGTGTAATCATCTGACAAAAATGTGTCAGTTGCACAGGTAGAGGCCTGGTTTGCACATATGTTAAGGCAAATTGTAGCTAAGTGTAAACAAGCGTGTGGGTGCTTGGAGGAATCTTGTGGCTACTTCACTTTCCCCCCAGTCTTTCTGTTGCTGTACTACATAGAGCCAAGCGATGGTTTGGCTTAGCATTACAGCCAATTCCAAGCTCCTGATTTGCTTCACTACACAACCGTGAGCTGTAGCCAAGGTTTGTTCTTGGCTTACTGCTTTCAGTTTGGTTTGGAGAGACAACCTGTGAGCCCAGGCTCAGACATAACAGTAAGCCAAACTAAGGCTTGCTTCCAGGTAGTACAGTGGCAGTAGGACCAGGGAAGTAGCTGTGATTTTTCTTCTGAGTACCTGTACACTCACTTGTTCACACTTAACCATGGTTTGGCTTGGTATTACATATGAACTGGGTCACATTTTAATGTTTAGTGTTGGATTGCATATTTAAGCCAATAAAAAATTAGGCTTTCTGTCCAAAATAAATTATTCAAACCAGTAACAAATCCGTAGTGCCACACCTTGTATATACGTTCCCTGTGCAGATACTTTATTCCAAACTCCAATTTTTAAAAAGGAATTAAGGGAATATGCTTGCTTGTTTGTTTGTTTGTTACAAAGCAGTGGGGCAGAAAGGGAGATTTAGGATAAATGATGAGTGGTAGGGGAGTAGTGGGAAATAATGGTGGTGTGGTGGAGAGCCATAAGTTGTGCAGGACACAACTGGAGCCGCTGCCCTTGAACACTATGACTTTTTGCTTGCAGTTGCTTACCTGTTGTTTAAACGTATTTCCACAAACAAAAGTCCAGCAACACATGCTTGATTTTTCAAGTGAAAGCCGAGATTTTCATGATTTGATGCCAGTTGTCAGATGACATGAGCGTAGGAGTACGGCAGCCTCCCTTTGTGCAGCTGAGGGTTCTCAGATTTGCGGTCCTCTGTCACATCATGCTGTTCCTTTGTAGAGAATTGCTCGCCACAGGCAAATGCTGTAGGAGGTGGCCAAGCCCAAGGATCTGTATGTCTCACTTGGGCTTCTGCCTATATGGAGAACAGGGCTCCAGATGGAGTCAAGGAGGAGAGGCTCTCTTCTTTATGCGATTACATTTATGGCAGAGAAGAAAATGCTTGAAGCAATCAGCATGAAATTCTTAATTGCTTTGCTTACTTCTATTCCCCTTGTGGGATAGATTGTGCAAATGCAGGAGCTGCTGGCCCCTCATGGCCTTGCCTTCTACACTATTTTTAACCAGTGCTTTGTTTTGTAAAGATGCGCAGAGCATCCCTCTCCCGGATGCCACAGAAGAGCAGGAGGGAAGCACTTGCTGAGAGCTCCTTGAGTTGATAGGCTGTTGTTGCTCCTGCCAGGTATTTGTGGCTGCTCTGTCTGGCTTGACTGCCTCTCCTTTCTCCCATAGCTTTGTTCAAGGCTTCTGCTTTGTTATCCCCCCTCCCCCCCCCCACCAGCCACTTCAATGTGGCCCACATCCCTCCCTCAGATGTGTTTCTTCCTTTTTGAGTTTCCAGCACGTGTCTCAGGAGGATGTGAAATCCAAGAACCAGATCTCTGAGATTTCAGAATAAAATAAAAGTAAACTCTGCTTGAAAACACTTTAGCAGGAAAGCCAGGCTAATTGTAAATCAATGAGTCTTAAAATGCAGCATTGATCTCCAGTTAGAAGTTTGAAAGGGAAAGCGGTAATTACTGTGCTCCAAAGGTAGCTTTTTCTCTCATAAGTTCTGGGCAGAAAGAAGGCTCATTAAGGGCAGCAATTTGGAATCTGGGTAATTAGTTTAAAAAGTACTTTTGTGATGTGATTTCCTGAGTTGGAAATGACTGGAGTCTTCCCACCTTTATAGTTTAGCCCCGATAAATCAAATCTTGTCGATGGCGTGTAGATCCCTGGAGGTCCAGTCTGCTTGCAAAGCTGAGGGCAGCCATGGGGCAGCACCCCTTCCAACACCTTCAGCCTGCTGTATTTGTGTGGAGTCAATTTCAATTGTTCTTGGGCCAAACAACTTGTAAGCACTGTGTTCCTTTGAGGAAGGAAGCTGGGAAGTGGCTGAGACTGATCCAGCCACCCTTCCCAGATCTTCAAATCAGCTTCTTTTCCTCCTCACACTCTGTCTTGTCCAGGAACCCAAAATAAGATAGCAACTGCCCTCAAAGTGTTTTCTTTCTATTTAGACACCAGACTGCTGCATGGGTGGGTGGGCAGCCACCTAGGAGGTACCGAGCCCATCACCAGGGGTGCCCCAGACCGGAGCAGCAGCAGGCAAAGCCCCACAGGACTGATAGCAACTGTAGCAACCAAATACTCAGAGGAGGAGGAGGACAAGCCTCTTTCCTCCCTTCTCCATATCCTCCTCCTTTGATGAGAGAGCTCCTTAGCCCCACACAGTGGACACAGAGGCAGGAACAGGAGGATGCATCTTTGCCAGGACAAGAGGCCAGCTTCCAGGTGCAGATCTACCCCCCTTTTATAGGGAGGGAGGTGAGTTGTCGCCGGACAAGGAGAGAAAGGAGATAATTCATCCATACTTTTCCTGGGCCCAGACATTAGACAGCTCTTGGAGAAGGTGTGTAAGTGTGACAGTGAACCTCCCTGAATAGGTTCAGCAGGCTGAGAAACAGCCTCAGGCCTCAGACAATGGTTTGAAGGCCTTCCCAAAGCACAAGGCCATCAAGAGGGTTTTACCCTTCCCAGAAGAATTTGAAGAGAACATTTTGAATGAATGGCAGATTCCTGGAGTCTCCAAGGCAGCACACTCTGTCATGAATTGTCTATTCCTTTGATAAGCGTGCCCTGGAGTTGTTCAAGGTCCCACTTGTACATGCCCCCCTTTTTAATTTCACATGGGTTTATGGTGTCCTGCAATGGGGATGACTTCCCCAAGAACAAGAGGGCAGAAGTCTTGCTTGCATGAAGCCTCAGCCTTTGCCATTAGGGTCTCAGAAGCAGCCTCATTCATGGCCAAAGCTTGCCTACATTGGGGTTCAGGCCATGCTGAAACGAGCCCCACTCTAGGCCATCTACCTACATCAAGGAATAACAAAACTTTCCAAGCCATAGTCCTACATGGTTGATGCCTCAGCAGATACCTTACAGTTCTCTATGAAAGCCACGACAACAGACTTGGCAGTGCACAGGCAGCTCTGGCTTAAGCAATGGCATACAGATGCTAAGTCAGTGGCCATCCTGGCCAATGACCCCTTTAAAGGGAGCAAGCTCTTCAGGAAAGGGCTGGAGGATGCCCTGGTAGAGACCAGGGACAGAAATAGGGCACTCCCCAATAAGCAGGTGAAGAGGAAGGGCCAAAAGAACCATTACTCTTCCTTTTGGAAGGGCTCCTTTAACTGCCTCTTTGACATACACCGTGCTGCTCCCTCCAACTGGAAAGGGCAACATACTATGGGGGAAATACCCCAAGTCTCCCATAATGCAAAGAAAAGGAGGTGGAAATTCTAGCCAGCAGAGGGGAACCTTTGATCCATCATCCCCTTCAGCAAGAATGGCCAATGGTCAGGCATGGTGGGAGTTCTAGTTCAGCAATATCTCTGAGTTCCCCCACAATAAAGTTTGTAAGTTTTCTGCCCTAGGGTTTGTAAGGTAACTGGTTCCCTTTCTCTTTGCCCCCGCTTTTCTGAGTCCAGCAGTGTGCTGCAGCAGCTAGTGTGTGTAATTCACTTATGGAAGAGTAAAACCACAGCTAGAATACTGACAGTCCTGGGCTTCTCAAAAGTTTTGCTGCTGCTCACAATTGGCTGGTTTGAGTAGCATGTGGACTTTGAGCTCATCATCATATATTTATTTATATCCCACCTTTTCCCCCAACAGGGACTCAAGGTGACTTACAGAAAAAAATAAGAACAGCTAAAAACATTTTTTAAAAAAATCATTAAAAACAATTAAACATTAATACAATTAAAAGCTAGATCTATTAAAACATACACAACAAAAGCAGCACAACACCAGCCCTTTCATTAAAAGCATTCAGTTCCCAAAAGCCTGTTAGAATAAATCCTCACTTCCTCATTAAATAATTTGCTAGTTTCTTTTCGAGCTGCTTCTAGCCTATGAAAAGTGACATTTGCATCCTTAAATATGAACTTCTTCCCTCAAAAAGATCAGCACCACCATATTTCTCTCCCTTTCCTCACCACCCTCTGGTGTATCTTGTTTTGTGGCCTCATCACAGCACCATCTCTACCCCCTCCCCAGCTGAAGTCATTGAATACCTTGTACCCATTGACTGCCCATGGTATAACTCCCCTTTTCCCATTAGAATTGTAGATGAAACAAGTAGAGCTTCTGGATTTCCCCATATTTATCAGCAGGTTGCTCTCATGTCTGCATATACAGTGGCTTGCGTATACAGCACTCAGAAAGACCCACAAGATGTTGCAGTCTTGAGTATGCATCTGTAAGAGGAGGGGTAATATATTTTCTGGGAGTGCAGGCCTTGCATGATTATGGATGCCTGTACTGATGGATTTCTCATGCACATTTGTATGTGTATAGAGAAAGAGTGCGATGAAAATGTCGTGTATTGTGCAGGAGAAGAGGTGTTTTGCCATACAGACCCACACATGGCCAATGAGGGCCTGTGGGGAAGCTGGCTTAAGAAGAATGAGAAACCCTTGCAATGAAAGCTTCTTTGCTCTGCCTTGAACTCCCACCTTCTAACAAACAGGGAAGCGAATGGCAGCCGCTGGCCAGAAATTGATTACATTAATTGATATGCCAATAAGTGAGCTTGTTACATCTGCCATTGGTTAGGCCAACTAACAAGTCCTGCTGATCAATGAAACCAATAAAGATTTCATCCATTAATGAGCAACATGGTAATTAATGTTATCCATAAACCAATTAGCCTGGGTAGCTAATGTGCTTGTTAGTGCAGTGAATGGCAGATTGTGGTACATTTGGGGGAGGAGGGCATCAGCTGCAGTCATGAGAACAGTAGTCCTGTTCAGGTTTGAAGGAAACGGGAATAACAGTGGACATTACTTGGGAAAGACAAAGTACAGAAAAATCCACTGTGAGGCTCTCCTCAAGGCCCTTTCCTGTTAAGCAGCACCCAGTTGATGAAGACCATCTCAGAATCAGCTGGTTGTATTTCAGGGATGCGGCAAAATTCTTTTGGAGGGGAAGAAAATTGGAGTAGCCAACATTTTTTGTTCCCCAGAAAGTCCTGTTCTCAGGTTTTGGTTTAATTTTAGAACTGTCAGTTTTTTACTGGTCACTGGAGGCCACCATTATAACAAGATAATAACGGCCCTTCTGCTACGACAGGCCAAAGGGGACCATCTAGTTCAGCATGCTGTTCTCACAGTGGCCAAGCAGATGCCTCAGTGAAGCCTGCAAACAGGACTCTCCCCCACTTGGGATTCCCAGCAGCTGACATATGAGACATACTGCCTCCGACACCAGACAGCATTTTGGTGTACTGTGCTTGAATATGTATAGAAAAACACACACTCTTTACAGAAGGGTGGGCCATTCCTGCAAGCCCAACAGCTTATTTAATTTGAGAAGCACAGGGCTAAATACACTTCTGAAGAAAGGGCAGAGGTTGTGAAAATAGATTGTCACTTTGTGCCACTCCCTGAAACTTTATAAGCCTGTAGTACTAAGGAAAACTCTTTTTGTTTCTTCATTACATTTGTAGTTCTCGTCCCCCCCCCTCTCTCCTGCCTTGCAAAAATCCAAAGATTGTTTATGCAAAAGTGGCCTAAAAGTTTTAAAAGTGATCCCATGCCCCCTTGTTTTTTCAGATGTGGAGGAGGAGGAAGTGGAGCTTTCTAGAGCTTGACTAGTTAAAAGTAAGCCTTGTAGAGTTCATTAGGACTTATTCCTAAGTACATGTGATGATGAATCGTCAAAATGATTTGGAGAAACGAAGTTGGGGATAAAGTCAGTGGCACAATTTCAGGGAAGTGTTTGGGGCTCAATTTCACAAATGTTGCGCCAGCTCTAGCTTCTGCTCAACACAGACACTTCCTTTTGTCATCTATGGAGAACTGTGTTTGCTCAATCACATTTCTTCCCTGCTCCCTTCTTAGTGCTCAGAGAGACCAATAGTTTTAAAAATACAACACAAAGCTGGTGAGGAGAAATTAAATTAAAATGATATTAAAATTGCCCTAAGCCCCACCCCAAATTTATTTCATAAAATTTATGCACCAGCTGATTGTAAAACACTTCAAAGTTGTTTGCAAAAAGACTAAAACAATAAAATTATCAGTAAAAATAGTGAAAAACAATAATTTAAAACATTCCAACAATAATTAAAATCTACAATAAGTTAAAAACATATTAAAGCACATATAAACTTTCTACAAATCTAGGTAGGCTTGTCTAAGCAAAAAAAAGTTTAACAGCCACCAAAAGGAATACAGGGAAGGTGCCTGTCTAATGTCAACAGGCAGGGAATTCCAAGTCGTAAATGTCTTTTGCCCCTCCTCCTCTGCTTCAGCCTTGGGCTCTGAACTGCTCCCTGTCACTGGCTCTCCCTGCTCACCAAACCCTGTTGCCTCTTCAACATCCAGCCCCTCTTCCCAATCTTCTCCCTCTGATCTCTCCTCAGTGTCCCACCACCAATCCCCTGGCCCTGAGCTGTCCTCCTTTGGGGGTTCCTTGTCTGGTGCCTCCCATGACTCATCTTCAGCCAGCCAGTTCCTGACACCATAGCTGTGGTGTCAGTCACAGCTGGGAAACGGTGTTTCTAACCACTGAGACTGACCTGGGCAGCCAGTGACAAAGCTGGACTCAGAAGCACTTCCCAGACTGTGAACCTGCTTATTCAGAGCAAGTACAACTCCATCCAGGGTAGGCAATTGACCAATTTCTCAGACACAGGAACTGTTCATCCACAGTGCCTCTGTCTCACCAGGATTCAAGCTCAGCTTTTTCTTCTCATCCATCTCACCATTGCATCCAAGCATTGGTCCAGGGACTGCACAGCCTCTCCCGATTCTGATATGGAGACACAGAGCTGAGTAACATCAGCACACTGCTGACACTTTGCCCCAAAACTCCGAAGGACCATTCCCAGCGGCTTCATAGAAATATTGAATAGCATTTGAGATAGGATAGTTTCCTGCGGCATCTCATAACAAAGCCTCCAGGGGCCAAAAAGCACTCTCTTAATGCTGCTGTCTGGGTTCAGTCCTGAAGGTAGGATTGGAACCACTATCACACAGTGCCCCCATTCCCTGGAGTCAGTCTAGAAGGATGACATGGCCAGTGGTATCAAAAGCCAACAAGAAATCAAGAAGCAAGAATAAGGTCATACTCTCACTGTTTTCCTCTCCTCAAAGGTCAGCCATCAGGGTGACCAAGGCCAACTCAGTCCTGTGGCTAGGCCTGAACCCATTTTGGAATGGATCTGAACAAACAAGTCTTGAGTATTCATGGAACCACTTTAGGGCTTAAACTTAGAAACACAGCTCGTAGAAGGAAGTTCATTGTGGTTTAGTTGCTACAGTGGTGCCTCTGTATGCCTGTCCTGTGTGCTCCATGTGGTGGAACATAAAGCTATGTTTAGGGAGAGGGGTTATGCTAAGAGGATTTGGGAACATTGCTGACTCCCCCCCACCTCCACCCCACTTGTCAGGAGGTAGGCCATCATCTTCTGTGCCAGCTGGCTGTCTAATGCTTGTCTTAACACTTTGTTTAAAAATCAACATATTTATAAAATTCAGTTGAGCCCTGGCCTATTACCAGGACTGTCTTTGCCGGCAGTTGCCCCCCTTCCTCCTCCAGAGAGCACATTTTAGAGATCTAGCTTCAAAGTAGCTGCAGTCACCAGATTTGGAGTATGCTTCCAGCCACCTTGCTAGAGGGACTTGATGAAAGGCATATATAGTCATTGCTACTTCCTGGTGTTTCAAGCAGAGCAGTCAACCTACAAACCTGTTAAGATTCTGAACCTGAGATACCAGTGAAGCCTAAACACCACATCCTCTGTGGGTCCCTGTCATCTCTCCTCCCTCCCTAGCCACGGTTCATAAGACTGTGTGGCATTACCACTTTGGTCTTATTTAGATTCAGCCTCACTTGGCTCATCTACTTCCTTGTCTTGGCAAGTCCCTGAGTGAGCACAGACTCTGCAGACTTGGGCCAGATGAAAAAAGGCAGACTGAAGTTTTATCATCAGTAGAAAAAATGCTGAACACTAAACCATTGTATGATTTCATTTGGTGGCCTTGTATGCACAAGGAAGGGGATGACATGAAGAAAACCTGCAGGACTCTGCCAGGAAGGGTCAGTTTTCTGTTACAACCACTGTGCTTTTCCTGCCAGAAATGAGCACAGCCCCTCCACATCAGTTTTATGAGAGATTGCTCAGTGCCACCATTAAGTCCCCAACCCTCATAAAAACAGCAACAGTTTCCAGAGATTGCATAGCTGGGGCTAGGGCAACCCAGTCAGATGGGTGGGGACAAATAATAACAATATGGGGTTGATCTGGTGGCCACCTGCTCTCTGCCAGTGTACTCTATTCCTCTTCAGTCATTGGAGAAAAGGTGGTATATATATGTAGCAGGTAAGTATTGCTCTGAGAAGGAGGTGTGATTACCCTTCCCCACCCTAGCCAGCACATAATAAGGCAATAAAAATGTGGAGGGGCAACCAAGCAGTATATTGTGGGTTAGAAAGAGAAAGAGCATTTATGCGATAACATGGCTAGTTTGGAAGGGGTATAGGGCCTGAGAGGGCCCAGAATGATGAAGATGGAGGAGGGTGCACATAAAGCAATAACAGTGCCTCCAAATGCCTAGCCTGATACTTGGTTGCCAGCAGTTCCTTTGCATTGTTAGGAATTGACCCTAGGAGACCCCTTGTGGATTCCCTAATTGAAAATTAATACTAGATCAATGCCATGAGCAATTTGCATATTGATCATAAACAACTTTGAAGGCACCAAGTGTGTGTCAGATCAATAGGACTCTCTGTAGGCTGCGGCGGAAGTGCCTCCTTTCGCCTCAGTCTGCACTCCACATGCAGTTAATGATTTGGGGATGTCTTTAAGTGCAGAAGAAGAAAGGGGAACCAGTTGGGCTTGGTGTGGATGGAGGGTGGCAATGAGATGTGAAGCAGCTTAAGACTTGGCAGCCTTTGAGCAATGCTCCCTGAGTGAGGAAGTTGGTAAGCAACAGTTATCCTAGTTTCTGGTGTGAAACTCTTTAAAGAAGGACTTTGAGGGTCAGTTGCAGTAGGATGCAGTACTATATATCTTTATTACATATCTTTAGGTGTCAGGCAGAAACACTTCTCTTTTCCTAGCCTTTGGCTAGTTAAACAATATATGGTCTTTAAAATGAGGGGGTATTGTTTTTGTTTGTTACTATTGTTTATATTTTTGTAATTTTATATTGTAAACTACCCTGCGATTTTCTGATGAAGGGCTGTATAGAAATTTAATTTAATAACACACACTATGGGCAGCCTAGGGATAACCATCATTTGACACACACACCCCATGTGAGTTGCCAGTAGGTTCAAGAAAGCCCCATGCATCTGATTTCTTCATTATAGAGCCTTTCATTAACTTGGCTGTGCTGATGAACTGCCACTGGCTGCAGGAGCACATAATTGAGAGAATGAGATTCATAGTGCAGGTGTTTTAGAGTCAGCTGTTGGGCTTGGGTGGCTAGTCCTAGGGCACCTGACATGCTGTTCTACATCTCTTAGAAGGCACAGCAGGGTCCCCCTCTGTGGAAAAGTAGAGCTTGGACTTTCTGTCTCTCGTTTCTTTAGAGTCCAACAACAGGGTCTTCAGGAAGCTGAATTCTCCTTTGCCAAAGCAATTACAAGCATCTGGCTGGTTTTGCTGCCCAAGCTGGTGATGAAGTTGCTCAGTCTTCTGCTATCTCCAGGCACCCTCCAAAGAGACCAGATGCTGGGGTTTATCACTAGGGTTTCTAGATGACTGCTCCACCCATTTGGGAGCAATAGCTACTGGCTCCCATGTTAGTGCAATTTTACTTGTTTTGCCAAATTACAGTAAGTGCTTGGGCCATGCTCTGAGCAACTCATCCCCCCACCTGGATTTGCTTTAGAGAAAGACCCAGCAGCACGAGGTCGTTAGCAGTTCAAGGTTGAATGTCATCCTCTATTTCTCTAAGGAACATGCAGTGAGGGGTATAAAGCCAAGGCTGAATTCAACAGCAATTCTACATGAGTGTGAGGTATTAGCAGGGATGTGAGGTACTCACTGTGTGTGAGGTATTTGCTCAGTGCAATGTATCAGTGGTGAAGCTGAAGGTTACATGTTATATGGTTCATTGGTTCAGTATAGCATGGTGAGCTGGCATGGCAAAGTGCTGGTGGATCTCTCTGCAAACTTGTTTCTTTACAATGTTTATTTCTAAGACCAGAATAACTGTATTAGAGTAGATTAGTTCATGAAGTACCAGCATCTTTTTAAGTTTATGTAGCTAGTTTGCTTATGCTTGTATTGTGCCATGAGATAATAAACACTTTATACTTTGAACTGAACTGAATAGGAAATGTGTTTTCCTAACTAGGAACTCTGGAAAAGGCTGACTACTGGAAAGCAGGAAAACTCTGGTGTTCTGCTGGAAGACTGCAAGAACAGTACATACTCTTGCTGATCACATTGGTCAAAGTGTGGTGTAGTATCAACAACAGATGGTGGTACCAAGTCTAATAGTTTATGGGCCAACTGACTTCAAACAGTCTATCCAAAGGGAATCATTGATGGTGCAAATCTGAAGTATATTTGCTTGCATTTCTCCTGCAAAAGCAAGCTTCTAGTCTCTTGTGACCATAAATAAATCACAATGCCTTCTTAGCAATTCCTGCTTCAGCTGGGGTGGGGGCACCTTTGTGCAGCACTCAGTTGCTTCACATTTTCCCAGACTCATGAATTTGTGGCATGCCGGACTGTTAGGGTGCAATACTGTGCTGCTACTATGACTGCAAAGCCTTCTTCCTTACGATGCTCACACATTGGCTAAGAGGCTACATATGCTTGTGCCTGCTTGCTTATTGGGTACCTGTAGAAATCAGTGGGACACCATCAAGCATGATTCACATTTTGTTGTGAGAGTTCCTGATTACTACCTGGCTGCTTCTCTGACTTAGTGCCTTGAGATGAACGTCTACCTTTCTACCTTTCTCTATCTTCTCTCTGTATATATAATCTAAAAGCAGCAGACTCTATCAAAAAGCAATATAAAATTGCCTGCAGAGATAAAATGGATTAAATTTAAAGACCTGGGAAAAACAAGGAGGCCCTCACCTATCATGGAAATAACATCTAGGTAGGTGCCTGGCAGGGTTCTTTGGGGAGAGCATTCTAAGAGCAAAACTCCCTGGTAGCTACTTGCCAGACGTCAGACGACTGATGATGGCAGTGATGATCTTAGTGTATAGACAGGCCCATATGGAGGATAGCTATCCTTCAGGCTAATACAGCTAATTGTGTTTCTAATTTGATGATTAGTATTTGGGTTTTATAAGGTTGTTATCTGTACTCAGCCTCTGTCATGAAGGGAGAGCATATAATTGAAAAAAGATGAATTGTTTTGTGTGGAGCACTGCTAGGGGTCAAGCCATGCACCCCCTCACCCTACATAGTACTTCATTGCCTAAGAGGGAAATTATGTCTGCGGGAGAGGTAGCCTGACCCATTGCTCTTGTCTGAGAGGCTCAAAGGGTAGGACAGTTTTGTGAGAAACAATCTCTCCCTCCACCACTTTGACCAGGGTCAGCCCAAAAAAACGTGGTCACGCTTCCAATGACTGTACCACATAATCCAAAGAACCCTGGCCAGAATACTTTGCAATGAATGTCTTGGGGTTACTAGGACTCCTCTGGATGTGGCTACAAACTATCAGATTTAATCCCATTAGCAAGGATTCAGCTGGCACCTTGCCCTTAAACAAAACTTTTGGGTGGCACTGAGTCTGCCTTTGTGGAATGGGGGTTTTGTATGTCCTTTCTTCTGTTCTTGTCCCTTTATAGCTGCCTGTGGCTTCTAGAAGGTTGTCTTTGGTGGCTGCATTTGGACTAACTGAGAGTATCAAGGTATAAATATCTTCTGGGTATTCCAGCCAACCTTTGGGTGGCTTCTCCTTCAGGAGTCGCTCACTGGTGTTGGGCATGTAGCCAATCTGTACTTGGCCTGAGACCTGTATTGGGGGGAGGGGAAGCAAAACACTGTGTTTATTGTAGAATACCCATAAGGCCTCTCTTCTGCACACCTACGCTCATATGCATAGTGAGCTCTGATTTCTATTTTAAAAAAAATTCAATCTTTATTTGGTTTATAAACGACACAGATACACATGGGGGCAGGGGGACCCCACAGCACACAACTTACAAATCAAAAAGAAAAGAAAAGAAAAGAAAACAGTACAACGCAAAAACAAAAATATTTCAGCCATTGACTTCCGAACTCCTTGGTGTGGTGGGTTAATTGTTTCCTTGTTACTTGCCCCTATTTTTCAATAAACTTAACCTGTATTAAATCTTATTTATACTTTATGCAATTCCGAGAGTTATTCAAAGCATTCTAAAGTTTTAATGTGGGGGACAATTTTTTTTAGGTATTGCCTAAAATCTCCCATTCCTTTTTAAACTTTTGGGTCGATCTATCCCTGATCTTTTCCGTCATAATCGCTAGTTCCATATATTCAAGCAGTCTAACTTGCCACTCCTCTTTTGATGGAATTTTATCTCCTTTCCACCCCTTGGCAATCAGCATCCTCGCTGCCGTTGTTGCAAACAAAAAAATCCTCCTTTTCTCTCTTGGGATGTCTGATGCCATAATGCCTAAGAGGAAGGCTTCAGGTTTTTTGATAAACGTTATTTTAAACAGCTAAAAAATAATAATCCCAAAAACTCTTAATTTTTTTACAACCCCACCACATGTGATACATTGTTCCCTCTAGCTCTCTATACCTCCAGCATAAATTTGAGTTGATTTTGTACATTTTGGCCAATTTGCTGGGGGTGAAGTGCCATCTGTATAGCATCTTCATAAAGTTTTCTTTTATAGTAAAACAAGCTGTAAATTTCAGTTCCCTTCTCCATAAATTTTCCCATTCCACCACCTGTATGTTATATCCAAAGTCCTTCACCCACCGCACCATAACTGATTTTACTTCTTCTTTCACTTCCCAGTCTAGCAATAGTCTGTACATTTTGGAAAGTAATTTGTCTTTATTTTTTAATAGACCTTTCTCTTATTCCGATATTTCTATCGCAAAACCAATTTTTTTATCTACCTTGAAGATGTCGTTCAATTGGTGGTATTGTAGCCAGTCTGTGAGATGAGATGACTTCTAGATGGCCGGCCTAGGTGTTCAGAGTAAGGAGGAGGGGTGCTGTGGTGTCAGCTGCTCCAGATGGACGCAGAGTTCTTGTCTCCTGCCCTGTGCAAGATCCAGGCAGGTCTGACCACCTGGTATGTGAATCTGACAATCTGGCAAGTAAGGACTGGCTTGGTGTTACCTGCCTTCTACCTGACACTGTTTTCTTGACAGAGGTAATCAGCACTTTGCTGCAAATACGCACCACTATCCCTGCCTTTCTTTTTCTTGTTTGGCCCATGCCCCCTTTGAAGCAGGGGCCCATTTGTACAGCACAAGGTGCACTACTGTCGATTTCGGTGGCAATAAAACTGATAATGCAGAAAACGTGATTGAGCAACTTTCACAAAGAAAGTGTACACCACTTTGAACATGACAGAGATGACTTCCGTGCTGAGGAAATGCCATGTGTGAAGTGGGTCTGGCTGGAAGCAATGTTCAGGGAGTCCTGGTCTGAATGAAGCTGCTGATCTTCTCCGCTTAAAGAGTATAGGCCATTTGTTCAGAACTTGGAATAACTCTTGGACTGTCCCTCCTTCCTGACTGTTAACAGGAAAGGCTTCCATCTGTCCTCTAGGTTAGAGCCTGGAGCAAGCAGCATCTTCAGTGCTGATTTATTTTGCGGGAATAAATGAAACCACAGCTCAAAGTTGTCTCTGTTGACTTGTCCAGTTTCTGTATTTATATATGACATTTCATTTCTATCCAGCCTTTTTCAGACAAGGTGCACTCAGAAGTAGTTGGCACTAGGGTTTCTTTAAAGATGGGTGTGTGTTTGTATGTGTGTGCATATCTGGGCCAATAACCTGGCAGTCTCAAGCTATTTGTCTCTACTGCTGCTCTCCTCAGGGAGGTTCCCAGTGTCATTCCTACTTCGTCTGTCACTGACAGTGTCATTTTAGAGGGTGAAACCTAATTTTTTGCAAATTTCTTCAGTGAGGGGTCTTGAAAATATGTTTTGGGGTGAGAAATTCAAATCTGCTAATATTTTTGTGATTAGACAAAAATATTGTCCAGTGGTAAGTCCTAGCTTGGTAAGTCTACATTTGATGAGGAAGCACATAAACTGTTTTTGGAAAACCAAAAGATTTTAATTTTATCTTCTGAATATGTCAGGTATTGTGAAATAACAATAAATAAGAATATTAATATGTAATATAACTGCAAGCACTTGGCATTCTTTTAAAATGATTTCTGTGCCATTTTACACACATTTTACTTACCAAGTAAAATTAAATTATATTAGTTTAACCAAAATATATTTTGAATTACCAAGTCATGTTACAACTTTTTAGCACTCCTTATTTTTGGAAGTTAAAAGTTGAAAAATTCAACACACCCTTATGCCAGGGCTGCAGCCTGCTTATTACTGTCCAATGATGGGAGCAGTCTCTTGTTGAGGCAGCGGAGTGGGGGGGTGACATAGTAGGAATTTTTCTTGCTAACGGGGTGGGTGGGGGTGGGTGGGTTATCCTTCTGTGTTTCAAAGAAGCAGCCTGTGTACAATTAAAACTTGTTTCTGGTAAACCTCATTCCAGGAAGATGAGCTTTTAACAAAAGGCTTTTGACAGCTGCAGGGTATTTCAATTTTTTTTATGCTGAATGAAAAATCAATACATTTTTCTGGGTTATACATATTCAGAACAGGCTGGATATTTCCATTATAATGGAAAATGGGTGTCTGTGCCCATCTCGCCTGTCAGAGCTGCACCATCGCATTTTCCAAGCCACTGCTAAATATTTCAAACCCGATTTGATTGTGGTTCGTGACAGCTAATGTTTCTCGGCTCTTGAGTCTACTGGAACGGGCGGGAGTGGGGAGGCAAACATGCTCTACTTCCCTCCTTTCTCGTTGTCCTTTTCCACCCCAGACCCTGCAAGCCCTTGAAGTGTTTGGACGAGGGGGCTGTCATTTTGTTAAGGGAATGGAGAGGGGGGAAAGGCTCTGTTCGCCTGGCTGTTTTCCAGATGGAAGTGGGTGGATTGTCCATGCAGGGCTTTAAGGCTGTCTGTCAGGATGTGTGAAGGAGCAGGAGTCGTGGGGCCTTTTGTCCTTTGATTGGAGGTGGGGGCTGAGGCCCATTTTCTTGACTAAGCTTAGATTGGAAATTCTGTGCACTTCACCAAGGGCCGGGAGGAGATGCCTCCTCTTGAGAAATAGGGTTTGTCTGCAACGTTTGTTTCACCAGAGGCAAAAAAACCCCTCTGACTTGAGCCTTCCTTTGTGGAGAACTTTGAGCAGGACAAGCATGAAATTATTTGGATTTCCAAGTCCCACAGCTAAGGAATGATTCAGGGGGGTCAGCAAGTGCATCAGTTGTCTGGGGAGGCGCCTGGCTGGTCTCTACCAGACAACTTCCCGCAATCTGTTCTTTTTGGTTCACACTGATCAGACCTTGCTTGGGACATAGGAACATATCCTGTCTCAGGAAGTCATGGCCTGTCTGCCAAGTTTGTAGGAGCAGAAGAGACAGGCCCTGTGGCATCCATGTGGGACCCAGCACACTTTGCAAGAGCTTTGCTCACCCTTTGCTTGCCCCTCAGAGGTCTGTGGGGTTTTTGTCCTTCCTGGCCAAAGTAAAAGTGTTCCATTGGTAACTTGGAGCTGGGATAAGGCATTACAGTAAGGGCCTAAGGATAACTTGTGAGACTTAGGCTCATCTTGCTAGCTAACAGAATTAGTCCCTCTCCAGGTGATGCTCCCCCTTCCCTTTCAATGCTGGTGGCCTCCTTGAAATGCTTATTTGGAAAAAGACACCTGGGTGAGGTGCCTACAAGGGGAGGGGGTAAAGACTCTGGGTTCTGCTGCTGAAGCATGAGCTGAGCCCAAGGATTGAAGGTGGGAGCTTTACCACATGGGCTATTCTTTCTTTAGTTGGGAGAGTTCCCAGTGTGGGCTGTGGGAAGGACCTCAGCTCTAGGAGAATGCTATATGTCTGTGTTTGTGTGCTCACTTTATGTTGGAAAGGTTGGGACTAGACTAGGGACACTCTGTCTTCCATTCTCTGTCCCGAGCCACAGAGGTCATCCATCACCACCCTGTAGTTGCCTATGCCTAATGCTCTCTTTGTATCTGCTTTTAAAAAAAGAATTTCCCCTAAAGAAATTGCAGTGGAGCCCTGGCAGGAGGCAGAGGGGCATCTCTCCCGCTACACATGAAAGGCACTGCTGCCACTGTTTAATGTTTTTGGGGAATCCTAGAAAGAAGGGCTCTTGAGTGCCTGAGGTCAGTGCTGAGCTGCTTCCCTACCCTTCCCTTCCCACCCCAAATAATGGGCTTCTTCTGCTGTTATAACCAGTGTTGTCCTCCTCCTAACGCCCCCCTGCCCCCCATTTGCAGGTTGGTTCTTGAGAGACAGTATCTCCTTTGCAGGGCTAGCCAATAAAACAAGGCAGCAGAGCGGAGGAGAGAAATTTGCAGTGTGTATCCTTGTTTTTTAATCATTTTTCTACCTTTATTGGTATTCATAGCTCACATTTTCCTGGTTACTGTCAGCCTGGGCTTTCATCCATTTTAAAGAGCTATTTTCCCCCTTGTTGTTGATGATGATGGTATAAAGACAGATGGTGTAACTGCTTATGAATGTCCTATTTTATTTCCTCTGAACCAGACAGTTTGCTGGAAGACGTATATTATTTCCACATGCTTCGAAGGGGAGCCCAGACAGTCCAGTCGCAACTTAGCAGCCAGGCGGATGGCCAGCAATCCTTTGCTTGCTTTGGAGAGGGTGACACCTCTAGGTGGCTGCTGGGACTGCAGGGGACCTTCAGCATGGCTGGGCCAGAAGGGGCTTGGTGGGCATTATTCTTCCTTTGAGGAGCTTTTTCCAACATTTGACTGGAGGAGAAAGACTGCTCAGGAGGCCCACATTTTCTTCTTGCTTAAAGGTAAAGCTTAGATGGAGCCAGTAGTCCCTAGATTAAACAGCCACCAGTCTTAACAGTAATTAATAATAAGAATAAGAATAAGAATAAGAATAATACCCCACCCATCTAGTAAAAGCATCTGCAGCTGGAAATTGTTCCTCCAGGCTTCACCACCAGTTCAGCCTCTATAAGCTTGTTTAAATAAGAGCAAGTAAGGGCATGAATGTTCTTCCTCCAGCAGTGAAGTGTGGTACAGTGGTTAGTGTGTTGGATGCTCCCTAGAGCACTATGGGTTCAAATAACCATTTGGTCACAAAGATCACTGGATGTCCCTCAGCCTAGTCTACCTCATAAGTGGGCAGATCTTTTTAGAGGAAGGTTTATTCAATGCCATGGAGCTGCTCCAGGCTTGGCCCATATGCCAATGAAGTACTTTGAACACTCAAGCATTTTATAGACGTACTAAGCATTACTATATCTCCTCCTCTCCTTTCCATAGATGATGCACAATCAGTGTGTTTTGCATCCCAACTAGCTTTATGCTTTCTCTGCTGATAAAGCGAGGAAGGAGATTCTTCTCCTGCCAGGAGGCCAATCTTAAATTCTCATCACTAGTTGCTTCACTGCCTATTGGATCCTTGAGGCACACACAAATTTTGCTGAGTGCTCACGTGAGGGTCACAGAGTGCAGACAGTGAATGGCACGAGAACGGACAGTACTTCTGCAGCTTCCTTTTTTTAGGAACTTGGCAACTTATACTTCAGTGGGTGTTTTGATAGAACTCCCCCACCCCACAAAAATATGTGATATCAATACAAAGAAGTTTGGCCCCTGATGTTGTGCTGTGTGTGTGGTACAATGTTTTTGATGGCTACCTAGTGCTAAAGAACAGGTGTGACTTTCTTTCCTGGGTGTTCTGTTTACTGCTTCAGGCACAGATGGGATGTCTTTCTCTCACTATTCAGTTCAAACAGACTGTCCAAACGTAGGACCCAGAGGACAGGGCTTTGGGGATACTGTGTGATTTCAAGGCAAGTTTGAGACCTGACACCCCCATGGGTGCAGACTGACCGCCATGTGGGGCCATTTCAAAAGCGCTGCTGATGACCAGACCCCATGGTACACATCACACCCATTTTATCTGCTTGACTAGGTTGGTTGGACTGAAGAGCCAAGTGGAATTATCAGATGTACACTGACTGATGATGACTACCTGTTTGCTTCCAAATGCTTGTGAGCTGATTGGCTGATGCTTTATTCAGGTTGCTTTCTAACACAGTGAAAGTTAGCTTTGTCACCTTCCCCTCCACAGCCTTGGTCAGTAACTAGCATGGGTTGTCAGTTTTCAGAGCTTTCTACCTGCCTTCTAATCTCTGGTCTGATTCTGTCCTCCCTTCAGCTGCATACCAGCCCTGTCAGCAGTGTTTTTACCTGGCTGGAATATGTCCTTGAACTCAGACAGAGCCCCTGTTTTAGCTGCATAGAGGATTGTGTGAGTCTGCATAGAAATTAGCCTACTGTACAAAGGTGAAAATGGCATTCTCCTCTCCATCCACTTCTGCTTCTAGCACTGCCCACCACTGGCATGTGGCCCCTGGAAAGTTCCCCAGAACCATACACATCCCCCAGGCTAAAAAACCTGTTATCCATCACTGTTTTAAAGCTACAAATGGCTTGGGGCCAGGTTACTTCAAGGATCGCCACCTCCTGTATATACCTGCATGGACCCTGAGATTCCAGGTTTCCCTGCCTAATGAAGTGATGTGTGTAGTTGCTAGGGACTGGTCCTTGTTGGTGCAGCCCCAGTTATGGAATGGGCTGCCTAGAGATGCTCTTTTGGCACCCCTGCTAGGTGCCTGGTGAAAAGATCTTTTTCTCTCAGGACACTTAACCACAATATGTACATTCTCTTGACAGTTTTAAATTGGTTTAGCTGCTATGTATGTTCGTTCATTTGTATTTATAGTCATAGTTTATTTGTTTGTTTGGGGTTTTTTGTTTTTGTTTATTGTTGACTTACTTTATTTTGGGTTTACTGTTTTATTGTGAAAAATTGTGGATTGTATTCTATTTTTCAATGTTTGCAAACCATCCAGAGCATTTAGTTGTGTAGGTGGCATGCAAATGAAATACGGTAAATAAATTTGGAGGCCAAACTAAAGCTCTTCCCAGGAGATTTAGGGGATTATCCAGGGAAATAGATGTAAATTGAATCCACAGACTCCTAGCCTGAGCTTTGTATCCAGTGAGCTTGTAAGCAGTGTTAGAAATTAGCCAGGTGCCAGGTCTGTTTTGTGTTTGGTGTGGGTTCAATTGTGAGCACGTGGAGATCTCTGGATTCCAGGTTGGTGACTTGACATCTACATCTAGCTGGCCTCTCCAGCTTTCTTAAGCAGGTAGGCAACACAGTGTAATAATAAATCCCATTGGGGGGAAATGGTGCCTAGACATATAGTTGTGGTGACCATAACCTAGGTTTAAGGTGCCATTTGGCAATTAGGTTATATATCTGAGTTTCTAACACTGCTTGTAAGAAGCAGTGGCCACAATTTCTGTTGCTCCTATAGCACCTACTGCATGCCTCCCTGCCATGCAATTGTCAAGGCTTCTCCACCAGGACCCCCTTTGGGTCCCTTTTCAGCGGCTCAGTTTCTGCTGTGACTTGGAGATAAAGGGAGCATGTATTGGGGCTGCACCTGAGGATTCCCAAATGAGATGGGAAACAACCCAGAGTCCATTGTAGGAGCAAATGTGGAAAGGTAGAAGAAGTGACTTAAGGCAACATTGCTGCAGGTGTCAAGTGCAGTTTTTACCTCTTTCTTTTCCTTCTTTTTCTTCTCCCATTTCAGAGGAGTTGATTGAAGATGCAGAAGGGCCTCCTAGTGAGGCAGCTGCCGATCCAGAAGAGCCTGTTAAAGATGCAGAGACTGCTGTTGAAAAGGATGAGGGCAAATGGGCGGCAGGTGAGTGATAGTCAATGGAAGCCGAGCTCTGGTTCTCTCTCACACACTTTGCTCAAGTGAAAGTTTTCCTACAGTGGGTTTGGAGGCTGTTCTCAAATTTGTCTTAATCATTCTCTCAGTCAGAATATCCCCAGTCAGTCTGCATTTTGTATTCCCTTGTTGATCCCGTTTTGTAAGAGCAGCAGTACATATTTATATTAGGAAAGAGGTGTTATATAGAGTGAACTTGCTCTGTTTCTTAAAAAAAAAAAAAAAAAGACAAGTGAACTTTGAAGATGAAAGGATTTTTGTGAAATAATGCAAAATCTAGAGCAAATTCTAAAATTGCCTAAGCCTGAATGCGAATCACTCTGAACAGTTGAGGCGGATGTTTACCTCCTACGAACCAGAAGACTATGGCAAGAGAAATCCTTGGGCCAGTTCTGTATGGAGCTGATTCAGAGACAGAAGAGACAAAGAGAGGTCTGACCCTTTATCCAGCCAATCCTACGAATAATTTTTCTTGTGCTGGCCTGGTGCATCAGTCCATACTTTTGGGTCTGTATTTGTCCAGCAGCAGAAGACCATCTCAAGTCATAATAGCTGTCAAAATTTTCTCAGTCCTTGAAATAAGATTTACTTGATAAGCAGGGGTTGTATCAGAAAGAAAAAAGATTTCTTAGACTTTGTTTTCAAACAAGGAGACAGTGAGCCTTTCAAAGGTGAAAGTGTTGTTCCTTCTAGTCTGGACAAATTAGTCCCAGAGCAGATACCACTGCTTTCCTAAGGGGTGTGGTATGGGGTTTTATGTAGGAAGTTAAAAGATTTGTGAATAGTTTACAACTGTGATGCACAAAGTCACTAAATGATTAAAAAGACAAAAGAAAAACTTGGTCCAGAAACATTTCATGTATTTGGCAGCACTGGAACTCACCCTCAGCCTTCACAACAGGAAGGGATAATGAATTAAGTAAGCAGTACTTGTGGCAGACCAGCTCAGAGAGCTTTTAAGTGCTCCCCATTTTTAGAGATCGGCAGGGCTCACCTAACGCAGCAATCAGTGCAACAGAGCATCCGTAATTCGCACCCATGGCAGATTGCTATTAGGGGAGGTATTAATGGGCTGCCAAGGGCTGGGAAATTGTTGCAGAAAAGTGTGTTTATGGAGTAAGAGCTGGCAGGCATGATTGCAATTGGGTTTGACATGTTTAACATAAATGGCTACTGCACAGCTCTTGCTGTTTATGAATAATTCCTACAGGCCCACTGCCTTTCTAATTGCAAAAGTAGGGAAAGGGGGGGGGGCAATTCCCCCCCCCCCAAAAAAAAAAAACCAGGCCAAGGCCATCCTGACTGAACTTTCCCCTGATTTTCAGAGGAAGTCATGTTTAACCAAGTCTCATCAGATGCCCTGGATACTGTGATGGGGAGGTCTGGGGTGAGCTGTGCCTGGAATCTGTACCTACTGTACCTTCTCAGTGCCTGAGCATGAGGAACAAACTGAATTTATTAGTGTTGCCTGGGAAGGGCAAGGGGAGCTTTGTCTGTTAAACCCCATAGGTTTGGGTTGCTGATGATTTCTTCCTGCCCACTGTGTATCCTCTGTGAAAGACATGAGGTACAGCTCTCTTTATCCCCCAATCCATTGAATCAGAAGTGGAACAGAGCCAATATGGCTCCAGTCCACCTCCCAGTCATGCAGCATTCTGGCACCTCTTTAGATATTCAGAAAAGGTGCGTAACATCTTCCTGCTTTTAAAATTCTCTACTTTGGCTATTTTCTTCTTCTTTCTGGCTCCTGATTCATAGCTCTCTTCCTTTCAGAAGACACTGTATCCTAGTTGTAGATTACTCCCTCGCCAGCCTTTTGTGGGCCTTGTGCAGAACTCTTAGTTGAATTTACATTTTAGCCTCATTTTCCAGCTTACTAGGATAATTCTGAACATTTAGTCTATTGGTTGCATATTTTGTATTATTGGTAAACTGCCAGTGCCATTGTCTAGGTAATTGAAGATGCACTGGACCCACCATGATTCTGCTCCTCTCCAGTCAATATCTCTTTCCCAAAGTGCTGCATACCAGCTCCTACTCCTTGCCAAAAGCATGGTCAGCATTAAAGTGGGGAGGCAGCTTTATTAGCTGGAGGAAGTGTTTATTAATTCTTTTTATCTTCCTGTTTTTAACTAGTCTTCCTCTGCAACTTGCTGCTTACCCTCCCTTAGGGGCTGTTGGGGCCCAGCACAGCCCTCATGCTAAACTAGTGGCTACTCTTCCTGTTTTCAGGAAAGATGATTGTCCCACTTTGTCCACATTTCTTTATGGAAGTTGGTGAGGCTCAATAATTCCTTCTTGCTTCCATATCTGAATCGCTCTTTGGCATCTGTTTCCAAGACTTCTTAGTGTGCTTGAATTTCCACCAGCCCTTTTTTGAGGTGCCTTGCTTGGGCTGTTTTCCTCTCCTGCCTTCGTGGGTTCATTGGCTGCTCCTGTCTTAGGGGGCACAATATAGCCTCGGGGTGCTGTGCAAATCACGCCAATGGTCCACTGGCATGAGCATGGCCCACATAACAGCACCAGCAGCTCTTGAGTCTCATTTCTGCTTAACATTCATCACAAGGCCTCCATCAAGGAGTCCAAGTAACCAAACTACACCCTGTGTAGTGCCTTTTCCATGGTTCCAGCTTAACCAGGAAGGGTGTCTTCAAAGCAGGCCCACCCCATGTCATGCCATCAGCCACCTGAGGTGCAGCATTGCCACATGGTGGAGCAGAAGGACCTACCTGGTTGGAGAGCTGGGCTTCAGGGATGCTGGCCGGCTGCTGAGCTGGTATGATCAATGGAGAGAGCAAACGTCAGTGAGTCCTGCTGTAAATTTCTGGGGCAGGTGGCGAGTTGGTTTACGGAATGCAGAGAGATGAGAACCCAGCTTTACGGAAAGCAGCATGAATTAATAATCATTTAATTGGCTCCTCCATTATGCTGCTGGATTAGTAGATGGAAGTTTAGATGAAGGGGCTGTCAATGGTGCTTTAGCTCAGAGAAACTGATGACTGGGGGCAGGGGAGAGGCAACTGTCTTTAGTCAGGTAGAGTCCATCCTCCTCAGTCCTCCTACCCTGGGCTGGGCTCTTTGAGCTTCACCTCTATGCTGCTTTCCACAGCTCATGGATGGAAGGAGACACTTTTTTCAGTGTTGAAAATTTGAAGCAGTAGGAAGACTTTTTTGGTAGTAAACTGTCTCTTGCAGTGAGCTATTTCTTAGGTGAGGGATTCATAGTGCACTTCATAAGGTATAAAACAATTTCCAGGGTCATTTCATTGTATTGGTATGAGTGTAGCCTTCACTTTAAGGCTTTAAGCCTCCCAGAGTGGCTGGGGAAACCACTCTCTCTCTTTTGAGTTAACTGGTAGGACTCTGGTCCCCAAAATTGACTTTGCAGCTGAAACAGCCTTGCTGTGACTAGGCGGCAGGATGGTGAGAGAGCAACACTTATTCCCTTGGAGATGGTGCCAGAGAATCGCAGCTGGCAGATACAGTGGGTTGATAATGCCTTAGATATCCCTGGAATGCTCGCTACTTTGGACATCCCTTCTCCTCATCATCTTCCCTCTTTATCCCCAGTCATTCACTCCTCCTTCCTGTACATTACCTTTGTGCAGAGCAAGCAGGGCAGCTAGCTTCCACTCCGCCTGATAGTCTCTCACATGATAGGGCTTCAGGAAATGGTTTCCCATCAGTTGGCTGCTTATCTTCTCCTTTCGTTACTTTAGCAGCTATTCCATTAATAATAATAATAATAATAATAATAATAATAATAATAATAATAATAATAATAAAAAATAAAATTTATTTATACCCCGCCCATCTGGCTGGGTTTCCCCAGCCACTCTGGGCGGCTTCCAAAATTTTTTAAAAATACAATGGTATGTTAAACATTAAAAGCTTCCCTAAACAGGGCTGCCTTCAGATGTCTACTAAAAGTCTGGTAGTTGTTGTTCTCTTTGACATCTGGTGGGAGGGCGTTCCACAGGGCGGGTGCCACTACCGAGAAGGCCCTCTGCCTGGTTCCCTGTAACTTGGCTTCTTGCAGTGAGGGAACCGCCAGAAGGCCCTCGGCGCTGGACCTCAGTGGCCGGGCAGAATGATGGGGGTGGAGATGCTCCTTCAGGTATACTGGACCAAGACCATTTAGGAATTGTCCTCGGAAATGTCCTGGGAGCCAATGTAGATCTTTCAAGACCGGTGTTATGTGGTCTTGGTGGCCACTCCCAGTCACCAGTCTAGCTGCTGCATTCTGGATTAGTTGTAGTTTCTGGGTCACCTTCAAAGGTTGCCCCACATAGAGCACATTTCAGTAATCCAAGTGAGAGATAACTAGAACATGCACCACTCTGGCGAGACAGTTCACAGGCAGATAGGGTCTCAGCCTGCGTACCAGATGGAGCTGCTAAACAGCTGCCCTGGACACAGAATTGACCTGTGCCTCCATGGACAGCTGTGAGTCCAGAATGACTCCCAGGCTGCGTACCTGGTCCTTCAGGGGCACAGTTACCCCATTCAGGACCAAGAAGTCCTCCACGCCTACCCTCCTCCTGTCCCCCCAAAACAGTACTTCTGTATTGTCAGGATTTACCCTCAATCTGTTAGCTGCCATCATCCTCCAGCCGCCTTCAGACACTCACACAGGACCTTCACCGCCTTCACTGGTTATGATTTGAAAGAGAGGTAGAGCTGGGTATCATCCGCATACTGATGAACACCCAGCCCAAACCCCCTGATGATCTCTCCCAGTGGCTGCATGTAGATGTTGAAAAAGCATGGGGGAGAAGACAGAACCCTGAGGCACCCCACAAGTGAGAGCCCAGGGGTCGGAACACTCATCCCCCACCACCACTTTCTGAACACGGCCTAGGAGGAAGGAGCGGAACCACTGTATAACAGTGCCCCCAGCTCCCAGCCCCTCTAGACAGTCCAGAAGGATGTTATGGTCAATGGTATCAAAAGCCACTGAGAGATGCAGCAGAACTAGGAAACAGCTCTCACCTTTGTCCCTAGCCCACTCCCGGAGATGATCGACCAGTGCGACCAAGGCAGTTTCAGTCCTATGATAAGGCCTGAATCCCAACTGGAAGGGATCCAAATGGTCCGCTTCTTCCAGGCGTGTCAGATGTTCCTCCAGATGTTTCTGAATTACAACTCACATCATCCCTAGACACTGGCCATGCTTGCTGGGGCTGAAAGGAATTGTAGTTTAGCAGTCTTTCCTCAGAGATGCCAGGAATACCTGGCCTAAAGATGATCTCCGTTCAATGGAAAAGAAAACAGTTGAATATCCATTCATGCTCTCTCACAGCTGAATACCTCTGAGGAACCGGCCAGCATTATAAGTCCACCCTCTCCTCTTTCTTGTCTACCATATTCCTGGTTCCATGATCCACACCAACTCTAAGAATCCTCAATGCCTCTTCTTTATCTTTTGATAAGATCTGATCTGCAATGTCCCACCCTCAAGACTTCATCTCCTGCAGTAATAAAATTAGAACTCTCCACTATGGTATCTCTTCTACTCCTTCAATATTTTCCTGTTCCATCCACCAACACACTTAATGAGTTGACCAGTCTGTGGTCCTTGACTTTTCCCTCATTTGTGTCCCATTGATACTCTTTCCTCCTGACTCTTAATAGGCATCTCTCCTGCCATCATTACATCTCTCAGCCACACAGCCAACCTCTCTGTCACCTCTGCCTTGATGCATTCACACATGTTGTCATTTCCCCAACTTCTAAAACCTCTCCCTTAATAAATTTTCATTTCCCAGATACTGCCTGAGTACTTGTCTATTCTTTGTCTCCAAACTCCTGGAGTGTAATGCTAGCCCCTGCATTTTTTACGTTCTTTCTTTAAACTTCTCTCTCTTGACCACTTACAATCTGGCTTCACTCTCTGCCCTTCACTGAAACTGCCCATACCAAGCTCACTGGTATTCTCCTTGCTGCCAAATGTCCATGACCACTCTGCCACTCAGGACCAGATTTCATTGGGCTCATGGCATGACACCGCAATGACTCCTGCCCAGTGCCAACCTGGTATTGCAGCTGCCTCTGCCATTGCCATTAAAGCAGGCATGGCCAAACTTGGTCCTCCAGATGTTTTGGGACTACAACTCCCATCATCCCTAGCTAACAGGACCAGTGGTCACGGATGATGAGAATTGTAGTCCCAAAACATCTGAAGGGCCAAGTTTGGCCATGCCTGCATTAGAGTCTCTTCATAGTTTGTCTGCAGGCTGTCTGCTGTTGTTGCTATTAGGTTGTATCCAGTGCTAGTCCTGCTCAAATCAGACACATTGAAATGAATGAACCTAAGATAGTCATGTTCATTCACTTCAGTGGGTCTCCTCAGAGTAGTACTAGCATTGGATACACCCTGTTGTTGCCATTTAATATTATGTAGACTCGTTAGTTGCTTATTACCCCAGGGTTTATGTTTATGTTTCTAAACATAATTACATTATCTGATTAACAAATTCATACAGAAAAACAGCTGCAATTAATTAAAATAAATACACACACAATGCCCCCCTCCCCAAAAAACCACAGGAAGCTTTGGCAGCACACTAGTAACAAAACAACATAATCTCAGTCCATCAGTAGAGTGGGGAAAAGGGAAGTCCCTTCACGAAGGAGAGCTTTCCGCATATAGGGAACCACAACTGAAAAGTAACTCTGCTTACCCCCTCCTCTCTACAGACATGTTTACCCAATGTTGACAGCATTTAGCTCTGTGTTGCAGCAGGCAGCTGACATGTTTAAATTCCCCAATATGTGATGCCTGGATTCAACATTGGGCATTGGGGAATCTAATATAGTGAGTACCCCATAATATTATGGAGT
Organism: Podarcis muralis; assembly: GCF_964188315.1. Classification (NCBI taxonomy): domain Eukaryota; kingdom Metazoa; phylum Chordata; class Lepidosauria; order Squamata; family Lacertidae; genus Podarcis; species Podarcis muralis. The sequence continues at coordinate 44,128,258 of NC_135661.1, read as the reverse complement.
CAAGACCTGGCTCAGCTCCTGCAGTCTGTACTGCCGCTGCTGGGTAAGCATCTGTAGAGAGAATAGGGGGATGAGGTGAATGAATGAGAACCACAAGCAGTCACAATGGGCAAGGGCTGTAGCTTAGGAGGGGCACACATGCTTTGCATGTAGGAAGGCCACAGGTTTAATCCCCGCCATTGTCTCCAGGTACAGCTGGGAAGGTTCACAGCATAAAACCCTGGAGAGCCACTGCCAATCACAATAGACAGAACTGAGTTAGATGGGCCATTAGTCTGACTTGGTATAAAACAACTTCCTATGTTCCTAATCAGGACCAGCCCAATACATTTGGCACTTGAGGCAAGGCCCAAAATGGTGTCCCCCTCCCCACTAGGGATGAGTGGGTGGGTGAAGATTGACATCAGGAATAAGGGGTTCCTTTGATGGCAGCAGGGGCGCTGTTCAGGTGTCTCATTGGCAGCGGGATCAGCAATGGGCCTTTCTGAGTCCCTGGGGAGGTGCCTGACCATGCCAGTCCCTGATGCCAGCCCTGCTGCTATCTACAGGTGAACTCTGCTTCCTGCTTGACCCTGGCAATGTTCTTCTCTTCCTCAAATGGGGTTTCCCTTGTTCCTCTGTGATTTTCTCTTTATACACAGTCCCTGAGTGATCTTGTACAATCCTATGCCATTCAGTACCATCCATAGGCTAATAACACCCAGCTCTACCTTTCTACCCCAGGTCGCCTTGTGTCTCCAGTGTGCTTGGATGCTTCATCACTGTCTTTAACCCATTTTGTCCCAAACCTAACTTCTCATCACTCCCCAAAAACCCTCTCCTCATCCTCCTCTACACTCCATATCCATTGACAGGTGCTTGATCTTTGACTCCTTGCTCTTCAGCCTGTTGTCAGGTCACATCTGTTCCACAGTTTACAACATCACAAAAATGTGCCCCTTTTTCTCTGCCTTCTTGGCGAGAAATCTGACTCTGGCTCATGCTATGGTCACCTCCTGTCTTGGTCACAACAGCCATGTCTCAGCTTTTATCCACTTTACTTCTGTCCAGAACTTGGAGCACAGACTTGTTCAGCTATACATACATCTTACACCACCATCCTAGTTTCCTCTATTTTTCTAGATCCATCACAAACGCATTGGGCTTACTGTGCCCAAACTCTCGGATCTTACATATTATTTATTGATTTATTGTGCTCATTGACCACTTTTTGTTGCATCATAACCCCAAAAGCTTTTCCAATACCCTTAACAAACAGCATGTCATTAAAATACACGAAACACAGTTAAACATTATAACCCATTTCTTTCTTTCCTTTTAGAAAGATTTACAAGTCACTTAATCACTAAACTCTGTAATATAATAAATAGTAGAAATATAATATTGATAACATTATCAATAAAACATCTAAAATTGCAAAAAAACATTTTAAAGTATTGATTTAAAAAATCTCAGATAAAATCAGTAAATCTTTTAAAACCAACCTAGATTGCAGAATTATATGACTGAGTAGACTTGATGAAATAACTTCTCATCAGAAGTCTAATGAAATATAGTGTGCACCTCTGTATTTTATAATATATGCAATTATTGTAGCAGTAACAGCCCAACTATGTATATCCTGATATATTCCTGCCTGTAACCTTTGTTCCTCTATTGCCCCTATCCTTAGCTCGAAGGTCTCCTGCTTCTGCAAACGGCTTCACCCTGCCTCCCTTGCTAACAGGGATGGTGATAGTGGTTAAGGCAGTAGGAGTCAGGCTTATTTGGGGGTGGTGTGTGTGTAAAATGTTGGCATAGTTGTGGAAGAGCCCCAGTTCCCTTATCTGGTTGGAGGAGCAATGGGGTGACTCAGTGGTGCCTTTGGGAGCCTTGGTTTCAGGCCTATTTAACTTTGTGCAGGGTCCTCTTTTGTGGCTTTTGAACAAATTCCCCCGTCAGAATCTTCCTTGCATCTTGGGGGGGGGGGGCTGGGGGGGGGAGCAAGCCAGAAGCGTTAAACCGCTTAGTTAATCGGCAGCCAATCCATCATGTTAAATATCCAGCTGTCATATATTACCTTTCAAGTGAAAATGAATAACTCCCATTAAGGGTGAAATGGGTTTGAAGTCGATTCGAGACAGATTAAAGTACTGTTCTGAATGTGTGTGTTCAGGGGGGCTAGGTGTAATATGCTTGTCCTTGTAGTTTTTAAATAATAGATGCCCTGCAGATTTATGTGCTCCAGGGTACAGAGTTCAAAGGTCATAAGGCGGGCATTCTGGGAAGAGCATCAACTTCCTGGAACACACCAGAATGGTGTTCATTCTGCCTTTCTGGTGTTTCAATGGGTATGTGTGACCAGTCTGGCCAGTTTTGCTATGTTTGAAAGAGACAGAGAGAGGAAATGGTGAAGGAGCTTATCTTGGCATCTACGAAAGCCTGCATGCCTCTCTCTAAATTGCAGCAGGAGGTATTTATTTTTTATTTCAACCATTTGTATACCGCACAATCAGAGTCTTCTCTGAGCAGTGTACAGGAGACTAAAAAGGAGTTTAAAACTATAAAATAAGAATTCAAGCCTGCTGGGGGGAAAGTCTTCCATAAGTCCTGGAAGTTCAACGGGGAAGGGGCCTGCCTGATCTCAATGGTGATAAAACTGAACCCACAATAATTGAACCCACAATAATGAATGCATTGCGCCTTGTGTATGACCCATGCATCCACACCATGGGGGGGGGGGTATGTGACTCCCCAAAATACATCAGAGATTGAGTGAGAACATAAGGGATCAGATGGTCCCTGGGGTATCCTGGGCCCAGGTTATTATGGGCCTTGTAAACTGACACAAGAACATTGAAGCTGGCCCAGTAGCGTGTGGGCAGCCGGTGCAAGCTTTTGAGCACTGGTGTTATGTGCATGTTTGATGCAGTGTGAGGTAGATGATGTGATTGTCTTGGGTGGGTGGGAGTGTCAGAACCTCTCAAGCCACCTGTGTGTCCCCCACCATCCCAACTACATGGGTCTGCCATGCCCTTCCCTTTGTTGACTCAAATTGCATTAGAAATCCATGTCGAGTTTTAGCTTTGCTTGTTGTCTGCCTGTGTTCATTCACCAGAGTAATTCCAAAAGCACTAATGGACATCAGTGTTATCCTGGAATCAGGCTTGGAGAGTGATTATTGACATGGAGCATGCAGGGGTGACTGAAGAGTAAAGTTGTAGCATGTGTGACTCAGCTGGGCTCACCCACAGTCTGGCTGCATTGGTCCGTGGAAGGAAAATGGTTCTTAGTCAAAATGGAAAGGGACATTTTTTGAGATATTTTTCTCCCCCTAAAAAACAGTGGGGAGATTAGAATGTTGCAGGGGCATTGCAGGGAGAAAGCACCAACCAGCACATATTTTATTTTATTTATTGAAAAGCATTTACAAAGCACTTACAATTTTAAAATCTCCAACGAACCATATCATTAAAACAAAAATGCAACATAAAACTCACAAAACAATAGTACAAAAATAGGAATTTGAGGGGATTCAAGTAAAAGTGCCTAGAAAGCCTGGGCCAAATGGCCCTTTTTGGGTCACTGCCCTATGATATTCTCTAGGGTGCGGTACCATAAGTAGAATTTCCCCAGGTGATCTAAGGGCTTATACAGGTTTATTCAGGGACCTTCAGGTAATCCAGTTCATGCTGGTTTCAGGTTTTCCACAACTGTAGTGCATATCTGGCATGCAGGCACTGACCCGATTTTGACGATGATGATGATGATTTGCAGCCCAAAGCCTCAAAAGTAATTCGGAATGAAGATTCAGAGCATGTTTGTGTAAAGGAATGGAACTGAGGAGCAGTGCAGAATGGGAGGCTTGGCCATCTGTGAGGAATTCATAGATGCCGTTCTTGCCTCCAGGTTCTTCCAGAGCTGAGGTGTGACATAGTCATGCAGTTGTTTCTGTCCCTTTTTTTTTTTTTTTTGCAGCACATGTTACCCCAGCTGAAAAGGAGCTGACAGAGTCCCCAGCATCCTCTAAACGTATCTCCTTTCCGAGAAGCTCTGAGTCGCCTGTCACCAAATGGCCTAAAACATCAGATGATACCAAGCTGGAGCAGGTGAGGCACTGGAGCAACTGGCACTTGCTTCTGCAAAGTCATGGCTCAACTTCCTTCCTTCCTTCCTTCCTTCCTTCCTTCCTTCCTTCCTTCCTTCCTTCCTTCCTTCCTTCCTTCCCATCCATCCTTATATTCAACTTTTAAATCCACTTGGGCCCACAAGGCAGTTCATAGTGAAATTGTTTTTTTGATTATTCTTACTGTGTAAATGGGCAGTGTGTTTCAAAAGGTGTTAAAAAGGTGGAGGAAGACACCTGTCCTGCAGCCTGACCTTATCAAGGCTTTATTCTGCCAAAGCTTGTGATGTCTTCTTGTCCTCCAGGTATATCAGTGCCCATATTGCAAGTACAGTAACACCGATGTCAACCGGTTGAGGGTCCATGCCATGACTCAGCACTCGGTCCAGCCAATGCTTCGGTGCCCTCTCTGCCAGGACATGCTCAGCAACAAGATCCACCTGCAGCTGCACCTCACTCACCTCCACAGCGTCTCCCCGGACTGTGTGGAGAAGCTCATTTTGACGGTGAGTCCCTATATTGTGGGTGGGCAGCCTGCACCTCTCAGCCAAAGAAAGGGAGGGCAAGAGGCAAGGAGGAAATAAAGTCCCCTGCGAGCAATTGGTTTTGACTTCTTGGAAAACCAACCCATCCCACCCTGGCAATCACCTGGGGAGGTGGGAGAACGAAGAGTGGTGGTAGCAGAAAAAGCGGGTGACCCCCACCCACTGATGGACGTGACAGATTACCCCCAAGAAAATGTGGCCCTCAATGGGGAAAATGTTCCCCACCCCCAGAAGGCCTATCTTGCCTGCATTATTTCTTCCCTTCCTCCTCCTGCTCCTGCTCCTCCTCTTCAGTGAATTGCCCAAATTCAACACACCTGCCAGTAGGCAAGCAGATACCAGGCACTGTTGAAATGCCACCTCTTGAGTAGTGACCTGGGCCAGCAATACAAAAGTAGGAATTGGGCCTTCCTTTAGCACAGTGTGCTACAAGGAGTGTGCAGCAGGGAGACAAGGCTGAAGCTTATTGTGACATCACCGGCCAGGGGAACACATGCAGAAGGTATCCCAGGTTCAAACCCTGGGAATATTCCTTGCCTGAAACCCTGGAGTGTTGTTGCTGCTAGTTCGTATAGACAATACTGAACTCAGTGGACCAATGGTGTGACTTGGTATAAGGCAGCTTTCTAAGCTCCTCAGGCAAGTGAGCTGGTCCCACAGGACTGAGGCCAGAAGAACTGCTTTGATGGATAGGACTGGGGTCCTTTATTGCCAAGCCCGCTTTCTGACACTGACCACCCAGATGCCTCTGGAACCTCCAAGAAGGGCATGGAGCTTTTCTCCGGATCTGGTATTCAGAGGTAGACTGCCTCTGAACATAGGGATTCCATTCTGCTGACATGCCTAATAGAAGAGGCATCCTCCATGCATTTATCACTTTTTAAAACTATCCAAGCTTAGTGTCCACCTGTTACCACATCTTGAGGTAGGAAATTCCACATGCTAATTATGCATTATCTGATGAGGTGCTTTCTTTTGTCTTGTCTAAATGGCCTACACATTTTTTGTTCAAAGTTTTTCTATTGCACAAACTTGCCTCTTCCTGTTAAGTCCCTTTTGCTGATTCTGCTCTGATTGCCCTTTGCCTTGACTTTGCCTTCCCTTTCCTCACCAGTTCTTTCATCTCTATTCAAAATCCAGCAGCGAAGTACCATATCCAGCACAAGTGTCTTGCCTTTATCTTTAGAGCTCTCCAGGGCTTTCCTTCCCTCGTTTGGCTTAAGTCCTTACTGTGCACACACCACTACAGGGAATCCCAAGTAGTACATGTGACTGTCTTTGTGTGTCTTCATCCACTCTGTCCCCAAATTCCTCCATATCCCCTCTTGTTGAAATCCACGTTCTAAACCTGTCCCTTTGCATTTGTGACCGTTAGGTGCCATGCCCACTGATGGCACTATTATAAACAGTTGAGGGCGACCTTACCTAGGCAGCAGAAGAGCTGTCCTCCCAATCCCATAAGCTGCTGCTGCTGCTGACCCAGCCTCGGCATGAAAGAGCCTTTTTGCTTCCAGGGCTCTCCCAGAATGTCACTCATGATTGCTTGAAAGCGCATTCTGATCTTTGCCCCAGCTACTTGTCGTCTTGAGTTTTTCCTGACATCAGTCTGCCCAAGAGATTGGCAAGAGGATGCTGCTCCTAGAACGGCAGGGTCCCTTCAGAGCTCTTGTGAGGGCCCCTCTCTGGCCTTTGCACTGGGGCTGGGAGAGGCTTCTGTTAATCTTACTTAATCATGTGCCTTTCAGGAACCTGCCATGTTTAATATGACTGTTGCCATAGCAACAGCTACTTGCTGATACCATGGTGTGCCGTGTATCTGGGTATTCCACAGTGCCCCCCTCTTTCCCTGTCAACAATAGCAGGGGAGCCCTCTCCCCATTTCGTCAGAGGCCTGTTGTGCTGCACTACTGTCTGTGGGGCAAGGGCAATTATGAGAGGGGTGTTGTACACCAGCTGATCAGCGATTGGGGTTGGGGTGAGGTTGTGAAGACCAAAACTGCTGCTGCAGTTCTGATTGGGGATGGTGTGTTGCCTTCTCTATGCTCAGCACTGACTTATCCCCCAGCTTTTAGTGTTGTGGCTGATTCACTTTTCGTAGGACTGTGTTGATTTGGCAGAATCATCAGAGGGGCTGAAGGCAGTAAAAAAGCTCTTTTTCTTTCTTGCCTTCCATCATTCATCTGTCTTTCCTCCCCAGTTGCATTCTGGTGCTGTTTCTCTCCCTACTTGCATCTTCTCCTCTCCCCATTGTGTGTCTCTCTCTCCCTTCCACTGTCATTCGGTCATCCTCTTTTCTCCCTCATCTCACCCCCCCCCCCCCCGTCTCATTCCCCATCTCGGATGAAGGTAATGAAAATAATCGGCCTTCATTAATTCTGAGCCCTGTGAGATGATAGCCATTTGGAGCCATGTTTGCCAATTAGATGGTCTAAATTAGAAGTGACCTTGGTATAGTGCCATCGCTTTGCCTCTCTGAGCCTAATGAAGCTTTTCTCTCCAGCACACACACTCCTGCCCGCTCTCCCTCTCATTCTTTGTAATGGAAATTGCCTCCTTTGTCTGGCTCTGGAACCTCGTCTTGTACAACTCCCCCCTCCCCCATTGCACGGACAGAGGAGATGTTAATGTGTCTTCTCAGTCAGACTCTTGCTGGAGGTTTCATTTTGGACCAATTAGATTCCAGCCATTGTAGGGGGCAGGGAGTGCCTGAACTGACAATGGGGTCTGATACAAGAAGATAGTAGAGGAATGGGCTTCATTCCTCTCTTTCTTCATTCCTCTCACTGCCTAGGGTAGTGTCTCTTTTCGGAGAAGGCATAGGGGAACACCTGGGCTGGGTACCAGCTGACATTTGGGATCTTGCAATGCTCAGACCCACACTGGTAGCTTAAACTACAGGGCATTGTCAAGTAGAAGGGGCAGGTGGACATGCCACAATGCTGCAATCTGTAGTGCAAAAGTGGGCCACGGGCAGAAATTAAGGCTCTTGAGTGCCATTTGGAAGCAACAAGGAAGGGGCTGCACACTGGTTTGCTTTCCACCAGCTTGGCTCCCTCCAGGCATAAATCCCTTGATGCCATTGGTGAACAAAATAAGGTTAAGCCAGCTTTGGTCACCTCTTCTGAGCAGAACTGGTGTTCCTTGTTAAAAGGATCTGTAGCTCTCCACTCATGACTACTGCTTGCTGAGGAGCATGTCCTTGAGGGAGCTGAAATGACACCTGGGGTGTTGCTCAAGTCACTTCTTAACAGGGCCCTTTGGTCCTTGGGGCATCCCTCCCCATCTCAGCCTCCTGCCTTTAAATGCTTGGGGGGTGGGCAGTATGCCACTAGAGAAAGGGAATGAGTTAAGCACACCTAAGGTGGGAAGGAAGGAAGAACTGGTTGGCTTGCAGCAGCAGATTGAAATGCAGAGGAGCACGTGAGGTTGATGATTATATTTCAGGGAGAGTTAATTGACGGAAGGTGAAGGCAGACAAAGAATCGCTGCTTACTGCCTTCTTGAATCCCAATCAGGAATTATGATTAAAGACGCGGCAAGACAACAGACGCTTGATGAATTGGTGTCTCTCTCTCTCTTTCTCTCTCCCTCTCTCTCTCCCCCTCCTCTCTTTTTGGTTTTGCCGTCATTCACACTTGATTGACTTCAACCTTTCAAGTGCAAAAGCCTCTCTTTCCATTATTATTCGTAGCCATCTCAGTTTTTCTAATTAAAGTGTATGAAAACAATTACTGATCCATCGTACTGAGTCTGGTAGTGGGGGTGGCTACCGTCCTAGTTTTGTGGGGAAAGACCATGATTTGCTGTAATAATGTGCAACTTAGGTTAGATAACATTATTCTTTTTCTACTCCGCTGGGCCTTTCCCCCACACTTTCTTTTGAATTATTTTCATAATTTCTGTAGAGAAAGAGAAAGTGCCTGTCCTATTGATAGTGCTAAGAGTGGCACTTGTTGTTCCTTCCTGCTGTCTTTCCTCTTCCCACTTCCTTCATCTCTCAAATCCTACCCTCGGGGCTACTCTGAGCCCCATCTCTCCATAGGGGATGGTACAGCCTTGAAAATGGACAGGAATGCTGGAGGGGACTTGTTGTCCCTCCTGGTTCATCTCCCTCCAGAGACAGGATTTGTTCATTCCTGTATGGCCTCTACATGGTGTGTAGCCAGGATCCCTGGAAAAAGCCCTCTGTGCAGCTTCCCAGGTCCACTGACTCCAGGCCTCCTCCTTCTCACTGGGCATTTACTTATGTGAATTTGCCATGGGTATTACTAGTCAGTGGATACTAGTAGTGCCCTTCAGTGGTTGTCAAAGCCAAATAGGCAGAACAGTTACAATAGGAATATACAGAAACCAGTTTGAGGGAGAGCATATTGGCCTTTAGGGCAATTGTACTTGAGACAAAAACAAACACTGAAGACAAGGATTAGAGCTTTCTCCTTTCTACAAATGAATGAAAAGTGGGGTGTCTCTATGTAACCCATGTAGCCCAAGTCAGAGCCCTGAGGCATCAGCCAGTCTTTGTAAAGCAGAGTACTTGCTTTTTCACAAAAAGAGGGGAAAGTCTTCCACTGGATCAGCTTTGTGTCCGTCTTTTATTTTGTGCTCAAGCAAACAAGGAGTTTCTTGTTCCCAATAGTTTTCATACTCATTTTTCCAAATTGTGTGTGTTTGGAGCAGGAGGGAGTGTGTTTCATAAAGTAAGACAAGAATGGACTTTTGCATTCAGGTCAAAGATGAAAAAAGTTGGGATGATAGAAAAACAAAGACATTTTACAGATGAGGAAAAACTAATCTGATGTATGAAATGATTTAATAGAAGGTCAAAAGATGAAAAGAGACAATATGTATGTTTCTACTTTGAAAACAAATAAATACATATTGTCTGTTTTTAAATTGTCTTTATACCTTATATTAAATAATTTCATACATCAGCTTTGTTTCTGCTCATTTGTAAGGGTTCAGGACACCGGCCATCTTCCCATAATTCTTTTTCCAGCTAGTTGCCTGTAGTTTTCATACTCATTTTCATACTCATTGAAGCACCCTCGGGAGTAGGCAGCAGCCACCCCTTGTTCATTGCCACCCTTTAGTTTGCTGCTGCCTCTCAACCACCACCATGGACAGACATACAGACACATCCCGCTCATGAATTCATTTAATGCTTTTTAAAAAGCCATCAAAGAAGGAAACATTGCCACATCGTGAGGCTGTGAATTCCTTCAGCTCAGTAGGTGTTCTTTGAAGAAATACTTCATTGGTGTCAGTTTTGGACCTATTGCCAATCAACTTGAGAGTATGACCCAGATTTCTAGAATTTTTTTGGCATGTGGGGGAGGTTCCCCACCCTATCATTCATTACCCCTATCGTGCCACTTGTGATTAGTCATCTTCCCCCAAAAAAACTAAAAAGTTGAACGTTTTAGCAGCCTTTCCTTAAAGAGACTCTGCTTCTCCGAGCCATGATATTATTATGTATTTTATTTTATAATTGATATCCTGTAAGAAAGGCGAGATATAAATATACTGAATAGTCGTGTCATCATCATCATCATCATCTATTGGAGTCAGCCTACAATATTAATATGAGCCAGGTGCTTTGATTGTACTGGTTAAAAAAAACAACACACCTTTAAGCAAGTCTACAAAGACATATAATTTAATTATGTTCATTTGTTTTGTTTTGTTTTTAAAAGCTCTAAGGTTTTACCTATATTTTATTAATTTTGTTATCTTCTACTTTTAAAGTTAGTTTAATTGCTATTTTTATTGACTTTGTTACATGTTTCTGTAAACCACTTGGAGATTGTTTTTTATTAAGCAGTATAAAAAAATTTGCTAAATGAAATAAATACTAAATGTAATTGGACAGGGGAGAACTTTACATAGTGACTTTAAATATGGTTGCAGCATAGATTTATTTAATCGCATAATGGTGCCTATTATTTTATTTTCCAAGCCCATATATAATGATTTCTAACTCTGGATCTGCTTATTCCCATCACCGCTGCAGCCTACAGAACTCTTGTTTGAGTGAGCAAAATGGCTGCTGTCCATTCTGGTAACGTTTGCTTTTGAGTGCCGTCTTGTATGTGTGCCACTGATGCTGCCGGCTCAGGCCCAGCAAAGGCACTGCTGTTCGCCAAACAACCGGAGATGGCTGCTGCTAGAAATTAGCACAGCTTCCTTTCTGCAGAAGTGCATCATCAGAAGGCAACCATTGTGGCCATCCCAGCTATGATCTCAACTTCATCATCAGCATGCGACAGCCAATATTTTCAAGAGTGCATGATGATCTTTGCATGCCTGTGTAGGGACCTACATTTGCTCCTAACGTAGACCCTTTTTTATCATCATTTATGGGTGCCTATTCAGTTCATTGTATTCTTTTCAGCCATAACAAATGTGGATGGCTGTGTGTTTTCCTCAACGTTGACCTTCTGGCCTTTGCTATCAAGAGATCTTGCTTGTTCTTTGAGCCCAAGTGAAGAGGAGGGCTGTGCTGTTGCTGCTTTTTCTGTTGATGTGCAGAAAGGGAGGCTGAAGCTTCTTCTTTGCCTGCCAAAGACAATCTGCTGTCCCTTCCATTTATCTTTCTCCTGCCTCCCTTGACACATCTCTCTTTCCTTTTCTAGCTCCTCCTTTTTTTGTATTAAGCCATTTTGAAAATAGTGCTACTACAGCCCTTCCTGGTTCAAAACTGCAGTGAGGTTTCCAATATGTGGTTTAATTAAGAGCTTCCTTACTTTTTCAGCCACTTAAGATGGGCCTTTCAACATACCTACCTAATCAGTTGCGTAAGAAGTTTCACAGCTATGACAAAACATTATCAATGATCAAAGATGGAGCTGAGCATAAAGGAAAATATGAATAATACTATTCTTTGAAAATGTGCCCCTAATTATGTCCAAAATGTAACAGTGGGAACGTTTTGGGCTGATTTAAACACCAGTCTGTGGAGGGGCTCAAGACTGACAACATATTAAAAGTTTTAAAGACATTTTTGCCTCTCTGCTTCTCTTTTGGGTATCTACAGGTGACAACCCCAGAGGTTATGATGCCTAGCAGTATGTTTCTTCCAGCTGCAACACCAGATCGAGATGGGAACACCAGCACGGATGAGTCAGCCAAGCAGCCTGGTCAGTACTGACTTTAATTGCTCAGTTGGAGGCACTTTTTCCTCAGGGCTTTCAGATGCTCCAGAGTCTAGAAGTGACTCTTGGCATGTTTGAGCTCTTCTGCATTCTGCACCTTCTTTTTGGGACTCTGAGTGGGTGATGACACTTAGCCTGTTTGGCAGCAGAGGCGAGTCTTTCTGTGGTCTACAGGCCCAAATTGAGTTTCTGGTGCTTGAGCCAAAGGCAGGCGGAACTCTGTGAGTCTGGTGCATGACCAAGGGTGTATCAGTGCCATATTTAGGGGGTCAGGTGGTTCCCCTGCACAGGGCATCAAGCCTAGGGGGTGCAAAATTGAGGTTCCATTTGGGAGCACCAAATTTTGGCCTTGTACAGAACACCATATTATGAAAGTTTAGCAAAGGTCACCTCTGGGTGTATGTTGGGAGGGGAACTTTTAGTGCATTCAGATCTCCCATCATCTAACCGGGAACATATTTGTGTTTTCACACACACAATGAAAAATGACCTGGAATGCCCTTCTTGCTCTCCTTCTCCCTCATGCCCCTTTCCAGCAGTCTTAATTGCAGTATGGTTGACATATTACTAGGTGTTACATTCTGCCAGTTTGGTGCCATGCATTATAAAACGCTGTTGAAGAAGCACCACACATTCATAGTGTGTGCATAAAGGCAGCAGAAGTAGGTGAGGCCTGAGCTTTGAGTGGGAAGAGAGAGGTTCGTGTGAAGGCAGAGCCAAGACAGAGGATAGCATGAAGGAGAGCATCTTGTTCTTCTGGTGAGAAAAGGAGAAGGTTGGGGTCTTCACCTTTGATCTATTTGAGAAGAGTCTGGTGAGAGGTCCCAACATGTCCAGATGAATAGCATATAGCTGTTGAATCCTTAAATAGCCCAGAGGTTGTGTCTATGGCTGACAAGGGCTCTCATGGTCTCCTCTTTGTTTCTTTCTCCACAGAGACTTCAGAGGACTTAGGCAGAGGCCTGCTACTGCCTTCTGAGAACACAGGGGAGCGTGGGGCAGAACCAAAGCCTGCTCCGCCTGACCAGGCCTCTGCCAGGGATGATGCTGGATTTCTGTGCTGGAAGAAGGGCTGCAGCCAGGTGTTCAAAAGCTCCACTGCCCTGCAAGCGCATTTCAATGAGGTCCACACTAAGCGGCCCCAGTTGCCTGTCTCTGACCGTCACGTTTACAAATACCGCTGCAACCAATGCAGCCTGGCCTTCAAAACAATCGAGAAGCTCCAGCTGCACTCCCAGTACCATGTCATCCGGGCAGCTACTATGTGTTGCCTTTGCCAACGCAGCTTCCGCACTTTTCAAGCCCTCAAGAAGCACCTGGAGACAAGTCACCTGGAACTGAGTGAAACTGACATCCAGCAACTGTACGGTGGGCTTCTGGTCAACGGGGACCTCCTGGCCATGGGTGACCCTTCGCTGGCTGAAGACCACACTGTCATAGTAGAGGAAGACAAAGAGGAGGAGAGTGACCTAGAGGACAAGCAAAGTCCCACAGGAAGTGACTCTGGGTCTGTACAGGAAGACTCTGGCTCAGAACCAAAACGAGCTCTCCCCTTCCGAAAGGGCCCAAACTTCACCATGGAGAAGTTCCTGGACCCATCCCGCCCATACAAGTGCACAGTTTGCAAAGAATCCTTCACACAGAAAAACATCCTTTTGGTCCACTACAATTCAGTCTCTCACCTGCACAAGCTGAAACGAGCCCTCCAAGAGTCCACCTCTGGCCAGCCGGAGCCCACCAGCAGCCCCGACAACAAGCCCTTCAAGTGCAGCACTTGCAGCGTGGCCTATAGCCAGAGCTCCACCTTAGAGATCCACATGCGGTCCGTCCTACATCAGACCAAGGCACGAGCTGCCAAACTGGAGGCTGCAGGGGGTAGCAGTGGCAGCAGCAACAGCAATGGAGCTGCTGGTGGCAGTGGTGGCAGCAGCAGCAGCGTCTCTCTGGGCTCTTCCACACCCAGCCCCATCAGCACAACCACCACCACCTCCTTTGCCATGACAAACACAAGCACTGCCAGCACAGCTCCCGTCTCTAGTCTGCTCAGCCAGGTCTCTTGCGAGAGCACTGGGATCCCTTCTCTCAGCAACCCCATCACTACCAGCTCCACCCTGGCAGCTGCTGCAAGCCCCTCTGAGCCCAAAGAGGTGAACCGTAAGAAACTGGCTGACATGATTGCTTCACGGCAGCAGCAACAGCAACAGCAGCAGCAGCAGCATCAAGCTCACACTTTGGCGCAGGCACAGGCGCAAGTACAGGCGCAGCTCCAGCAAGAGCTCCAGCAACAAGCTGCTCTCATCCAGTCACAGCTCTTCAACCCTGCTCTCCTGCCCCACTTCCCGATGACCACAGAGACCCTCCTCCAGCTCCAGCAGCAGCAGCACCTTCTCTTCCCCTTCTACATTCCCAGTGCCGAGTTCCAGCTGAACCCCGAAGTGAGCTTGCCTGTGACCAGCGGCACACTGACACTGACTGGGACCGGACCTAGCCTTCTGGACGACTTGAAGGTGCAGCTCCCCCAGCCAGGCCACCCACCACTCCTGCAGCAGCCGCCACAGCAGCAGCTGGCTCAAGGTCAGCTGTCACAGCCGCCTCATTGTGTTCTCCTCCAGCAGAGCCAACACTCAGAGAAGAAGAGCAAGGCTTTTGGGAAGGAGAAGGAAGTCCAAAGGGAACAGGAGAGCTTTGAAAAGGGGGATGGCACCTCCATCTCTAAAGAGCACCTGCCTGACACCCTGAAGTCCAAAGACAAGCCAGAGTCAGCAGGGACAGGATCGGGCCCTGCAGAACCTTCTATGTTTCCTCCTCGTATCGCATCAGATGCACGTGGGAATGCCACAAAAGCCTTGCTGGAAAACTTTGGTTTTGAGTTGGTCATTCAGTACAATGAGAACAAGCAGAAGGTGCAGAAGAAGGCTGGGAAGACAGAGCAGGGTGACAACTTGGAAAAGTTGGAATGTGAGTCATGTGGGAAATTCTTCTCCAACGTCCTCATCCTGAAGAGCCACCAAGAACATGTCCACCAGCATTACTTCCCCTTCAAGCAGCTGGAAAAGTTTGCCAAGCAGTACCGTGAACACTACGACAAGCTGTATCCACTGCGGCCTCAAACTCCAGAGCCGCCCCCTCCCCCGCCGCCACCGCCCCCTCCACCTCTTCCTCCTCCTCTGCCAGCTCCACCTCCACAGCAGCCTTCTACACCTACCATTCCTGCTTCGGCTCCATCCATTACATCTCCCACCATTACACCAGCCCAGCCATCGCTGCCCCTCACTCAACTTTCCATGCCTATGGAGCTGCCCATCTTCTCTCCCCTGATGATGCAGACCATGCCTTTGCAAACCTTGCCTGCCCAGTTGCCACCGCAGCTTGGCCCCGTGGATGCTTTGCCTGCAGACCTGGCCCAGCTGTACCAACACCAGCTCAACCCAGGCCTTCTGCAGCAGCAGCAGCAGAACAAGAGGCCACGCACGCGGATCACAGATGACCAGCTCCGGGTCTTGAGGCAATATTTTGATATCAACAATTCCCCAAGCGAGGAGCAGATCAAGGAGATGGCAGACAAGTCTGGACTGCCACAGAAGGTTATCAAGCACTGGTTTCGGAACACACTCTTCAAAGAGCGCCAGCGCAACAAGGACTCCCCATACAACTTCAGCAATCCTCCAATTACCAGCCTGGAGGACCTGAAGGTAGATTCTCGACCACCCTCTCCAGAGCCTCAAAAGCATGAGTACTGGGGAAGCAAGAGGTCTTCCAGGACTCGCTTTACTGACTACCAACTCCGAGTGCTGCAGGATTTCTTTGATGCCAATGCTTACCCCAAGGATGATGAATTCGAGCAGCTCTCAAATTTGCTCAACCTTCCAACCCGTGTGATAGTGGTATGGTTTCAGAATGCTCGCCAGAAGGCCAGGAAAAACTACGAGAATCAGGGGGAAGGGAAGGATGGAGAGCGACGGGAGCTGACAAATGACAGGTACATCCGGACAAGCAACTTGAATTACCAGTGCAAGAAGTGCAGCCTTGTCTTCCAGCGCATCTTTGACCTGATCAAACATCAGAAAAAGCTGTGCTACAAGGATGAGGATGAAGACGGGCAGGATGACAGTCAGAACGAGGATTCCATGGATGCAGCAGAGCTGCTGACCCCAACCAGTTCCTCCTGCAGCACCCCAATGCCTTCCCAGGCCTACAGCACCCCCACGTCTTCTGCAAACACAGCCTGCTCTTCCTCAGCTTTCCTACCACAGCTCACTGCTGAAGCAGACGATGACTTCGCCATCTATAGTTCTAAAGCAGAAGCTACAGACGAAAAACCAAAGCAACCTGAACCTCCAAGTACGCAGCAAAACCAAACTCCAGAGAAGCAAATGCAACCAAAGCAGGAGGTGCAGCAGCAGCAGCAGCAGGACCCAGGCGAGCCAAAGGCCAGTGCAGCACACCCAAAGGCCTCCCCACCCACCCCACAGCAATCAGTCCAGCCTCCTCCACAGTCTGTGCTGCCACAGTCCAGTCCTAGCCCCTCACAACTCTCTCACCTACACCTCAAGCCCCTTCACACATCCACCCCTCAACAGCTGGCCAACATGCCTCCTCAGCTCATCCCCTACCAATGTGACCAGTGCAAACTAGCATTTCCCTCCTTTGAGCATTGGCAAGAGCATCAGCAGCTCCACTTCTTGAGTGCCCAGAACCAGTTTATCCACCCCCAGTTTCTGGACAGGACTTTGGATATGCCTTTCATGCTCTTTGACCCCAGCAACCCCCTCCTGGCCAGTCAGCTGCTGTCTGGGACGCTCCCCCAGCTGCCCATGAGCTCAGCCACTTCACCCTCCACACCAACATCCACCATGAGCACACTGAAGAGAAAGTTGGAGGAGAAAGCCAGTGCAAGTCCTGGCGAGAATGACAGCAGCACTGGCGGGGAGGAGCCCCAGAGGGACAAGCGTCTCCGAACAACCATCACCCCAGAACAGCTGGAAATTCTCTACCAGAAATACTTACTTGATTCCAACCCTACCAGAAAGATGCTTGACCACATTGCTCACGAGGTAGGTTTGAAAAAACGTGTGGTGCAGGTTTGGTTCCAGAACACTCGGGCCCGGGAGCGGAAGGGGCAGTTCCGGGCAGTGGGGCCTGCCCAGGCCCACAGGCGGTGCCCTTTTTGCCGGGCCCTCTTCAAAGCCAAAACAGCCCTGGAAGCACACATCCGATCGCGGCACTGGCATGAAGCCAAGCGGGCAGGGTACAACTTGACCTTGTCAGCCATGCTTTTAGATTGTGATGGAGGGCTCCAGATGAAGGGAGACCTCTTTGATGGAGCAAGCTTTGCTCACCTGCCACTCACCAGCAGCGATAGCCAGGGCATTCCGCTCTCCCCAGTGAGCAAGTCTCTGGAGCTCTCTCCTCGAACTCTGCTGAGCCCCTCCTCCATTAAAGTAGAAGGGATAGAGGACTTTGAGAGCCCCTCTATGTCCTCTGTCAATCTGAGCTTTGACCACACCAAGCTGGACAACGATGACTGCTCCTCTGTCAACACAGCCATCACAGACACCACCACGGGGGATGAAGGCAATGCAGACAATGACAGTGCCACGGGGATCACCACTGAAGCCAAATGCACCTCAGGGCCAGGTGAGGGCCTGACCAAGGCTGCCATGATAGCAATGTCAGAGTATGAAGACAGACTGTCTTCTGGCCTTGTCAGCCCAGCTCCCAGTTACTACAGCAAAGAGTATGACAATGAAGGTACTGTGGACTACAGTGAGACCTCCAGCCTGGCAGACCCTTGCTCACCCAGCCCTGGCACAAGTGGCTCAGCGGGCAAGTCTGGAGATAGCGGGGATCGGCCAGGACAGAAGCGCTTCCGGACACAAATGACGAACCTCCAGCTGAAGGTCCTAAAGTCCTGCTTTAATGACTACAGGACTCCAACCATGCTGGAATGTGAGGTCCTGGGCAACGATATTGGGCTGCCAAAGAGAGTTGTTCAGGTCTGGTTCCAGAATGCTCGGGCCAAGGAGAAGAAGGCCAAGCTCAGTATGGCCAAGCATTTTGGCATTAACCAAGCAAGTTACGAGGGACCCAAAACAGAGTGCACTTTGTGTGGTGTCAAGTACAGTGCCCGCTTGTCTGTACGTGACCATATCTTCTCTCAGCAGCACATTTCCAAAGTGAAGGACACCATCGGAAGCCAGCTGGACAAAGAGAAGGAGTACTTTGACCCAGCGACTGTCCGTCAGTTGATGGCGCAGCAGGAGCTGGACCGGATCAAGAAGGCCAATGAAGTTCTCGGCCTGGCTGCTCAGCAGCAAGGCATGTTTGACAGCCCCCCTCTGCAGGCTTTGAACCTTCCTGCCACCTACCCAGCAGCACTTCAGGGCATCCCTCCTGTCCTCTTGCCGGGCCTCAACAGCCCATCCTTGCCTGGCTTCACTCCCTCAAACACAGGTGAGTTTCCACTGCATTCCCCCCACCGCTTCTTTGGTACATGTCCTGGGGAGGAGGGATTTTGATGCACTGTGAGCCTCACAGGGTCGCTGGAGGAATTTCTGGGTTGCTACAAGCAAAAATGGCCTTCCTCAGGTCCAGTTTCTGACTGACCTCGTGCACAAGTGCTCAGCATGCAATGACAAGGTTCCTGTTTCAGGTGGATGGTTCTTGGTTGCTTGAGAACCAGTCACCACTGCCATCAGGGGTTGAGGAAGCAATATAGGCTCCTCCCTCCCTCCAAGTCCCAAGGCCAACTCTATTTTGTTTTTGTTTTTATTCTTATTCTGCTCTTGGACCCTGCTGGTAGCGTAACGTAAGCATTAACAATAAAGTTTATAGTTGGACCCAACAGCAAGAAATACAATTCACAACACCAGTTTGATTAAGTTCAAAATGTCATTTAATCGTCGGGAGGCCACTCTTCATGCAGTAACTACAGAGGGGAGAAAAAGGGCTAGAGCTTCCAGTTAGCAGGAAAAAATGGCGCACGGCCTTCTTGTGACAACCCTTCATGTCCCTCCTGCAGAGCAAGAACTGGCCTCCAGCAGGTGGCTTCTCAGTCCTTGGCTCCATGCCTTGAGCACCCTGACCCTTGCTCATTTGTTGGCTTTCATGCAGGCATTTCCAAGGCCCCTGTTTGGCCTCTCCTATTTAGTGGGCGCTTCTCTTACCACAGTGGGATGATAATCATCATGATTTCTCACCACCAGCTTTTCTGCAACCTGAATTTGTTTGTTTGTTCATTTTCTAAACTACTTTACATCACATTTGCTCCCAGTGTGATTTACAAATAGAATGCCTGAGCGTTAAAAGTATGAAATATAATACAAAATTGAAATCCCAGCAATATCATACAGCAAATGGGCATCATGCAGTTTCAGCTGGTCCATACAGAACCACCCCCAAGGCCTGGATGAAGAAGTACATCTTCAGCTGGTGCTGATGAACCAGATAGGGCCTCAGGGGGAAGGGGACTCCATAGCCAGGGTGCCACTGCGGAGCAGTCCTACCACGAATCACTGAATCATGGGCTGCTTAGCAACAGGACTGCCAACAGGGCCTCCCTTGCAGCCTGGTATAAGGACAGATGCTCCTTCTATCATTGAAGTCTCAATTCATTTAGAGCTTTATAAATTAACTCGGACACCTTGAATTGGGCTTAGTAACCTACAGGTGACCAGCGAAGATCCTTGCAGAACTGATGCTCTGTAGTTGCAATTAATTCTACCACTTAACACTGAAGTGCCACTTTTTGCACTACAGGAGCAATTCAGACTTTCAGGGTCTGCCTGGGACTCTCCCATCAGAAGGCAGACAAAGGGGATTGTTTTTGTGAAAGCACCTCAACGTTGAATTCTCTTCCTGCAAAGCTAGCGTGCCAGAGGGAAGGCTGTGCTGGAATTCAGCTTCCTGGTGTGCTGGACTGCATATAAAGCTGGTTTGTGCACTCAGGCCATTGGTCCATCTAGGCCCCTGCTTTTATCTCTGGCTGCTATGTCAAAAGCAGACATAGAGGCCTTTCCCAGACATATTAGCTGAGATCACCACCAACTTGGATGGCTTTAAAAAGAGGATTAGACACATTAATACAGGAGGAGGATAAAGTTGTCAATGAACACTACCAACCAACCTTCCTGAGGACGGGAGCTCTCTTGGGAGTCCCTCAGAATTGCTGGACACCCACCCACCCTAAATATACATATAGTTCACATTTTTAATACAGAGACAAAAAACACATTCCACATCCTCTTTCCTCCACTCCCCCAATTGTACAGCTTTCATACCAATCCCTACATACAACTAAATATCTGGTGACTCTCCTTCCACCCTTTTCCTGGTTTCTTTATTTTCTCTTAAATCACGTATTCCAAATTTTTTATCTTTGAATTTCTTCCTCTGTTAAATTCTATTAACTCCTATTCTGCTGGATTTACTCAAGACCTGCTAAATTAGTTATTTGTTTATACTGGTCCTTATATTCTTTATCCTCCTTTTCTCTTACCCTATTCGTTATGCCTGCCAATTCAACATATTCAGGCATTTTAAACTGCCACTCTTCCTTGGTGGGTACCGTACCCATTTTCTACTTTTGTGCCAATAAGTTTCTGGCCACAGTGGTGGCATATAATATTTTTGTTGTTGTTGTTTTTAGGGACTTCTGTTGTTACCATTCCCAAAAGGAATGTCTCGAGCTTTTTTGGGAAGGTTCTTTACAATATCTTTTTTAATTCATTGTAAATTACTTCCCTGAATTCCTTGATTACTCTACAGGACCACCAAATGTGGAAAAAGAATCCCTCTACTTCATTGTATTTCCAACATTTACTGTTTTCTTTTTTAAAACATTTCCACTAGTTTGGCAGGTGTTAAATACCATTTGTGGGTCATTTTCATCATATTTTCCTTTAATACGTAACAAGCCATAAAATTCATATTTACTGTCCATAAATTCTCCCACAGCTCGTAATCAATGTTATAAGCCACATCCTGTGCCCACTTAATCATACTTGATTTCACAAATTCCTCTTTTGTATCCCACTCTAGCAGCGGTTTGTACATTTTTTATAATACTTTCACTTTCGTATCTAATAAATCCAGTGTTTTTATCCATCTTAAACAGTTTGTTTATCTGATGTTTCTGTAACCTATCTCGGGATTTTTCAACTTTGGTTCCTGTCCAGAAAGATCTAAGATTTCTTATATGTTAACCATTGTTTGTCCATATTTGTTCTTTTCTTGCAGTGGCTTCAATCAGGGATATCCATATTGGTGTTTTCTTTTCTAATAGATTTCTGTACTTTTCCCATACTCTGTATATATATTTTTCTGATCACATGATTTGTAAAGGTTTTATAAATTTTTGCCTTCCCATGCCATAGGCAGGCATGCCACCCAAATTCTATACCATGCCCTTCCAAATTTAAACCTCTGATATTTTCCAACAATATCCAATCTTTTATCCACCATAAACATGATGACTCAAAGTAGATTTGGAAGTCTGGTAGAGCGAAGCCTCCTCTTCCTTTCATGTCAATCACGACTTTGTGTTTTATTCTGGGCTTTCTTCCCTGCCAGATAAACCTTGATATATTTTTCTGCCACTCTTTGAAGCATTTAGCGTTGTTAATTATTGGGATATTTTGAAATAAGAATAGCATTTTTGAAAGGACATTCATTTTAATAGCCAAAATCCTGCCAGTAACGATAGTTTCATTCTTTTCCATATTTCCAAATTTATCTTTATTTATTTCCAAACCCTTACATAGTTATCTTGGTAAATATTATAGTTGTTCGTTGTTAACCAGATCCCCAAATATTTAATTTTTTTTCTCTACTTTTCACCCAAACATGATTTCTAGATCGTTTTTTGCTTGGTTGCCCATATTTTTAACCATCGTCTTGGTTTTTCCTTTATTTAATTTGAAACCAGCTAGTTTTCCAAATCTGTCTTTCTCATCTATCACTTCTGGTATGCTCTCACTCGGATGTTGTAAAGTTAATACTAAGTCATCTGCAAATACTTTTAATTTATAGTTTTGCTGTCCCACTTTTATTCCTTGTATTCTATCATTTTTCCTTATATTTTATGCCAAAACTTCTAATATTAATATGAATAACAACGGAGACAATGGGCAGCCCTGCCTCGTCCCTTTGTGTATCTTACATTTTTCTGAAATATTATTATTTACTATAATATTTGCTGTTTAGTCTTTATAGATTGATTTTATACCCTTTAGAAAGGTTTTGCCAAATCCCATCTTTTCCTGTAACTTTGTCATAAATAGCCAGGAGACGTTATTGAAAGCCTGCTTTTCATTATGGATTTCTCAGTATTCCAAAACATTTATAATGTTCCTAACATTTTCTTTCATTTGTCTCCCAGGAAGAAAACCCGTCTGGTCTTCATGTATCAAATTTCTTAGAGTCATTTTAAATCTATTTACCAATATCAACGTAAAATGTTTGTAATCGTTATTTAATAATTATATTGGTCTATAATCTTTAGGTTCCATTAGGTCTTTATTATATTTTGGTATCAGAGTTATATATGCTTCTTTCCAGGACTCTGGTATCCTTCCTGTCTCTAGTACCTTATTCATAATATCTTTAAGTGGAAGCGTTAGCTCCTCTTGAAATTCCTTATATCCTGACGACAGACCATCTGGCCATGGGGATTTTCCTGTCTTAATTTGACTTAGTACCCTTTGCATTTCCATCACTGATACTGGAGTATTTAAAATCTTTGCATTTTCTTCTGATATTTTGTCCAGTTTACAATCTTCCAAATACTTCTCAATCAGTTCTGAGCTTTCTTGTTCTTTCTTATAAAGATCTACGTAAAATTTAACAAATTTGTGTCATCTCTTTTTGATTGGTTGTGGGGGTTCCATTTTTTTAGCAGACCATTGATTATCCTTTTTTCTTTTTCTTTCTTCAGTTGCCAAGCTAATAACTTCCCTGGTTTATTTGTCAATTCAAATCTTTTTTGTTTTATCACTTTAATTTTCCTTTCTATAATTAATTAGCATAGAGTGTTGTGCTAATATTTTAATTCTTTGTAATAGCTCTTTCTTACCTGGTTTTTTACTAAACTCTTTCTCTTTCTTTGTTAGTTCCTTTAATACCTCTTGGATCTTTGCCTCTCTTATTCCTCTTTGATGTGCATTTTGTTGGATCATGTATCCCCTCATAACCGCCTTACCTGCATCCCACATCACATTCGCATCTACCCCTTTATTAAGCTTGAATTCAAAATATTCTTTTAGAATCTTTCCCCCCTTGGTTACAATTTCTGAGTTGTTTAATAATTCCTCATTTATTCTCCATCTGTAACCATTTTGTTTCTCCCTTAATATCTTTACTGATATCAAATTGTGGTCTGAGATCATTCTTGGGTGTATCTCCACCTTTTTCACCCTCATCCCCAAATCTTTGGAGACCCACACTACAGTGGTACCTCGGGTTAAGAACTTAATTCGTTCTGGAGGTCTGTTCTTAACCTGAAACTGTTCTTAACCTGAGGTACCACTTTAGCTAATGGGGCCTCCCACTGCTGCTGCTGCGCCACCGCCATGCGATTTCTGTTCTCATCCTGAAGCAAAGTTCTTAACCTGAGGTACTATTTTTGGGTTAGCAGAGTCTGTAACCTGAAGCGTCTGTAACCCGAGGTACCACTGTATATTTTTTCTACTTGATGAATTTTGAGAACTTGAATGAAATGTGTACTCGTCTTCTGTTGGATGTTTAAATCTCCATAAGTCTATTAGGTCCATGTTTTTTATCATATCAAAAATGGAATTTGGCAGTTTCCCTTCCTTTGATCTTGTTTCCCGATTTGACCTATCATATTCCAGAGATGTGACCCCATTCAGGTACCCCATTATTATTATTTTTCCATCATATAATTCAAATAGACTTTCCTCTGGTTTTTTAAAAATATATATAGAAGATTCATTTCTGTTCGTTTGGGGCATATATTTCCACAATTATCCAACTTTTCCCTTCCACTTGACCTCCACCACTATTATTCTACCTTCTTCATCTTCATACCACTGTTTAGGCTCTAACTTTGGACAACTCGTAAATGGTGGGACTCTGTCTCCTGCAGAGGAGCATCTTCATTGCACAGCTTTCGCCATAAGGTGAAGATGTACCTTTTCCACCCTAGTTAAAAGTATTTTGTTCTGTGGGACCCAGCTCATTTACTGAATTTATATTGCTCTCTTCAATGTGGAACAGTTTTATATGGTCTGTCAATGTAATGGCTTTATCTGCTTTTATAAGGATAATAGAAATAGATGGCCTTTGGCCTGATCCAGCAGGCTTTCCTTACATTCTTTAACAGGAACTGCCTGTGGGACCCTCTGCTTTGCCAATGAGCAATGGCCCTTCCCCTAGTTTTGCACATGGGGCCCCTTAAACCGAGAGAGCCTTTTGAAGAGGTCTGAGTAGCTCTGGACAGTTGGCATTTGGCAATTTGTAGCAGGATAGGAACTTCTGCTTCTAGTCATGGCTGCTGCAGATGCTCTCTTCCTTCTTCCCCAAACTTGCCCAGAAAAGGTGTTCTAGTGAGCCCACCCCTCCCATCATCAGCTTTCCCAGAACATAGCTGGAAATGTCAGTAGTTCAAAACCAGACATTGTCATGGGACATATTCCATCCTTCCCTAAGAGCCCTCCAGCAGCTCTCCCCGTTCCTTCTCCCCACTCCCTTGTACCCACAATGAGCAAGAGGAAAACATCACAATTTATTTATACATTGTGTGTGGACTTGTCCTTTTGACCAACTCACAAAACAGGATATAACTTTGCATACAATTTGCCTATACTTAAGTGTCATATACAAATTTGTGTCCTCTTTTGCAGGTGAACCACCACCACCCCACAAGTAAATAGGTATGAGTAACAGAAAATCAGCAGATGAGGCTTCTTCCATAATTTGCTTCCTTACTAGAAAAGGCTTGATCTGTTGAATTTCTGCCTACCACACAGCTGTTAAAAGTACAAGACCCTATTGCCAGTACTAAACAATGCAAAGAACTCCAGCTGTATTGAGCTGTAAACCAGTTATATTCTTGTAGTTTGGGGCAGGGAATCCTCTCCTAGCCGGTGAGCCAGATTCTTATTTCTCCATTCATCAAATTTGACAAGTGGATGGGGCTGCCCACCTGTCCATCACCTGGCATCACAGTGACATCAGGTGACACTGTTTTTTATTTCAGCACTGGCTATTTGAAAACACATTGCTCTTTGAATATCCAGAAATCTGAGGTTCAAAGAGCAGTGCTGGGAGGGAGAAACTGTTGCCACTGAATTTGCTGCCAAATTGGAGATCCCTCACACACACGGTGGAAGCCACTTCGCCCTCCTGAAGCATGACACGCTCCCACTGCAGATCAGCTAATGGGTCGTGAGAGTGTACTTTTCTCCAGCAAAGGAAAACTGGGAGCTCACTTTAATCTCCCAGTTGTACCTTCGAATCTCTGCCCGTACCCGCTTCATACCTGATAGCATGTATGGCATCAAGTGTTGGGCAGGTGAGCACTGATCATCATTACCCAAAGCATCCTTGCAGGCCAAGTGGGGAGACTTAGCTGGCCAACATTAACCCACAGGCTAGAGGTTCCCCACTTTCTGTGGGTTAGGTTGGCAGTACAACATTCAGTGCAAATCTAAGTGTGATATTTCAGATGGCAGAGGGAAGAGGTAGTCAAAATTGGCTGAGGGTTTACAGTGGCATGTTTAGATAGAGTCAATATTAAATTATTTAAAAGCAACCAGTGCATTCTAGGAGCATTTGTTATTATTCATTTATACCTTCTAGTAATTGCAGCAATGTTCAAATGGCTTCTTTTTTATTTATTTTTTAACAAAGGAGGCATGAGCCTTGGAAATGAATCTGCCATTAATTTATATTAGCAGCAACTATCCACCCACAATAATCCCTCTACCCCCTTCCCCCATCCCATGTTGAACAATGAACTTTACAACCCTGCCCCACAACCCTGCATTAAAAAAAAAAAAAGCTGAGTTAGAAAGAACATGAATTTCTGCCTTTTTGCTCTTTGGTGGCCATGCTATTGCCCAGTCACAGCTGGATTTTTCATTTATTTTCTCTGGACAAGAATCACTTCTCTACTAGGGAAGATGAAAACATAGTTTCAAAATGAACCACAAAGTCCCTTCCAAATGAACCTGGCAGTCCTTCTCCTGAATCTACAGATAATCTAGTGTGACACAAGCACCAAAGAAGGCTGAAAAATGACTTCAGAATGATTCAGAAAGTCCCTCCAGAAGGGGCTTCCTGGGTCATTTAAAAATTTTATTTTTGGTCTTCTGTTGGGCTTGTATGACTCTGAATATATCTATATCTCTATACTGATTTCACTCATTGGCTAAAATCACTGAAAAACAGGAGCAGGTTCATATTTCACAAAACTGTTGCTTGAGATGATGCCTCATAATTTTGCTTCATAATGTTCACTCTACATTTTTTATTTTCTTTAATGAATAGACTCATAGAACTATAGAGTTGGAAGGGACCATGAGGGTCATCTAGTGCAGCCCCCTGCAGTGTAGGAATCTTTCACCCAACATGGGGCTCGAACCCATGACCCCGAGAGTAATAGTCTCATGCTCTACCAACTGAGCTATCCCAGGAATACTAGTAGTCTAGGACCCCTTGCTGCCTCTGGGCCTGGTACAGCAGTACTCTCTGTTGACACCCTTGGTGCTATGGCACAGCGCTCACTGAACTGCCCTCCTTTGGGATTTCTGCATAGTCTGAGCCCTCTTCTCCAAAGGGGGAAGTAGCTTTTCTTCTGTACCACCACCACCACCACCAACAACAACAACTCTCTTTCACCAGCCAGAGGAAAAATACAGGCCTTTGCCTTTCTGGGTCCATTGTCCAGCTTAGGAACAGGCCTAGCTACCTGTCTTCCACCTAAAACTTACTTTCTTTCTGTCCCTTTCTTTCTAGCTTTAACTTCTCCAAAACCCAACCTGATGGGTCTACCCGGCACAAGCATCCCCTCGCCTGGCCTTCCCACCTCTGGATTACCAAATAAACAACCTTCGGCCTCCCTGAGCTCCCCCACCCCAGCACAAGCCACAGCGGCCACGGTTCCACAGCCACAGCCACCGCAGCCTCAGCCACCGCCTCGGAAGGACAAAGAAAGTGAGAAGACGAAAGAGAAGGACAAAGCACCCAAGGGGGGGAAGGGGGATTCCCTGCTGGCACCCAAGAAGGACAAAGTGGAGGTGCCTGCCCCAGCTGCCCTCTCTGCCACGCTGCCTGCCATGGAGTACTCTGTGGACCCCACGCAGCTCCAGGCTCTGCAGGCAGCTCTGAACTCGGACCCCACAGCTTTGCTGACGAGCCAGTTCCTCCCCTACTTTGTCCCTGGTTTTTCTCCCTACTATGCCCCTCAGATCCCAGGGGCCTTACAGAGCGGGTACCTTCAGCCCATGTATGGCATGGAGGGGCTGTTCCCTTATAGCCCTGCACTGTCACAAGCCCTGCTCGGCTTGTCCCCTGGTTCCCTGTTGCAGCAGTACCAGCAATATCAACAGAGCCTGCAAGAAGCGTTGCAGCAACAGCAGCAGCAGCAACAACAACAGCAGCAGCAGCAGCAGCAGCAACATCAACAACAACAGAGGCAAGCGCAACAGCAGCAGCAGAAATTGCTGCAGCTGCAGCAGCAGCAGCAGCAGCAGCAGCCCAAAGGAAGCCAAACCCCAGTCCCCTCAGGGGCTGCTACCCCAGAAAAAGACCCTGCCAAAGAATCCCCCAAGCAAGAAGAGCAGAAGAATGCACCCCGCGAGGTGTCCCCCCACCTGCCCAAACCCCAAGAAGAGCCTGAAACGGAAAGCAACAGTGCTGTGGACTCTCTCTGTGACCCCTTCATCGTTCCAAAGGTGCAGTACAGGCTGGTCTGCCAGAAGTGCCAGGCAGGCTTCAGCACCCAGGAGGCAGCCACCGACCACCTGAAGTCCCTCTGCTTCTTCGGCCAGTCTGTGGTGAATCTGCAAGAGATGGTGCTTCATGTGCCCACGGGCGGCAGCAGCAAGGGCAACAGCTCGTACCAGTGTGTGGCGTGTGAGAGCACGGTGTGCGGGGATGAAGCCCTCCAGCAGCATCTCGAGTCTGCCTCGCACAAACATCGAACAATCCCAAGAGCAGCAAGAAACGCCAAAGAGCACCCCAGTCTATTACCTCACTCCGCCTGCCTCCCCGACCCTAGCACCGCATCTACCTCGCAGTCTGCCGCTCACTCAAATGACAGCCCCTCCCCCCCGTCCTCAGCTTCCCCCCACACCTCCAGAAAGTCTTGGCCTCAAGTGGTCCCCCAGGCTCCTCTGGGGAAGCCTCCTCCTCCTCCTCTCTCCTCATCTTCAACGGTTACCTCAAGTTCATGCAGCACCTCAGGGGTTCAGCCCTCGATGCCAACAGATGACTATTTGGAGGAGTCTGACTCGGATCTTAGCCAAAAGTCCAATGGACCGGCTAGCCCGGCGGAGAGGCCTGAGGAGCCAAGCTGCCCCAAGGACGGTGGTCTCACTAGCCTAGAAATGGACACCTTTAGATTGTAAGCTTTGAAGATGAACAATTTAAAAAAATGAATTTAAAAAAAAAAATTAACAAACCAATTTCAAAAATAGACTAACTGCAATTCCAAAGCTTCTAACCAAAAAAAAGAAAAAGAAAAAAAGAAGAGAGAAGTGTGGGTTGTTTTCCCATATACCGATGCCGGCAGATTTTCCATTGCTTTCTTTTTGCATTTCGGCTGTGCTGTGTTGGTCTGGAAGGCCCAAGCCCCCTACCCCACCCTGGTTGCCTCTCCGGGGTCTTTCTGTCTGTCTGTGGAGCCCCAGCCCTCCCCCCCCCCTTTGAGAGCACAGCAGAGGCCGGCATAACTGTATGGGAAAGCAGACCACCTTGTTACCGTTTTAAATTTCTTGCTATCTTAGCATTCAGATACCAATGGCTTGCTAAAAGGAAAAAAAAAAAGAAATGTAACGTCTTTTTATTCTCAGGTCAATCGCTCACACTTTGTTCGGTTTTCAGAATCATTGTTTTATATAAATATATATATATATAATTTCTTTTTTGGTTTTGATTTTTTTTCCAAGAAAAGGATTTTTTTTGTTAATTTAAAAATGGGCAGAAAGTCTTCAAGAGACAAACAATGTGAACTGTGTTAGCTTTCTGGGGATTTTAAGGGTAGCTTTTCTGCTGAAGCCAATTTCAAGGGGAAAAGTTCAGCACTCCCACTTTTCAGAAAAACAAACAAACCCAACAACACGCAAAGAGTGTTAAGGACTTGGAGCTTAAAAATAAGTTTTAAAACAACTGACTTTCTGTATTTATGATAGATATGACCATTTTTGGTGTTGAGTAGATTGTTGCATTGGAAATGAACTGAAGCAGTATGGTAGATTTAAAAGAAAAACCCCTTTTGTGTACATTTAGCTTTTGTATTGGTCCAGCTGACGGCTTCTCATTGGATGTTGTCTTGTTCATTCCTAGCCAGCTAGATTACAACCCATCGATTCGCTCGCCGAAGCTTCCCCTCCCCCTTTGTACCTTGACTCCCTTCTCCATCCTGTAATCTTCCACTTATGGTCACTGCCTTCATTTCTTAGAGGGCAGCTGCAGAATTATTTTATAAAAACTAAAGAAAAAATTCAAAGGGTTTCAAAGGGGGTCAGTAGGATCCCTTGCAGAATATTTTTGTTGGGGGTTCAAAACTTTTTAAGGTGTATACATGTCTGTTACCCTTGTGCACTTAACTCTGTCTTCTTCTTTTCTTTTTCTTCTTCTTTTGGCTTCCTTTCCTCATTTTGTAAATGCTTCAAAGGCTCCATTTTGGAACTGTAGGCCTTTGTTTCTCTTTGGGTAATTAGGGTGCACTTCTTCCTTTTTCCAAGGACTTTTTGTTATATATGTGTGTGTGTGCTTGTGCGTGTGTGCGCGCGCGTGCATGTGTGGGTGGGTTTTGTTTTGTTTTTCTGTTTTGTTTTTCTTTCCTCGAAAAGAAAATTCATGCTTTAAATAAAATCCAAAGACAAACCCTTTTCACCACTGGTGCAGAATGAGCAAAAAGGATTCTTTTGACTTGAGGATTTGTTTCTGATTACCGCCACAAGAATCAGTTTAAATAAAGGAACTCATAAAGAAAAACATGCATGTAGGTTGTTCTCTGTGCTTCTTCTGCAAGCAGAGGAGCAACCCTTCCTGCAACTGCAACAAACAACACGATGCTCCTGCGTTGTTAGGGTGGTGTCGCTGCTAGTGTCGTGTGAGCCCCAGAGGGGCAGGCAACAAAAAGCATTTGGGGCCTGGTGCAAATCTCTCTCTGCTCCTGGTGGCATCTTCTCTGGTCCGGAAATTGAAAGGAAAACTTTGTGCTGCTACAATGTAGAGTTTGGAGACAAGCAGGCCTTGCATGGTCACTTCCTAGCCAAAGGTCAACATTCCCTTCTCCCTCCCTGCACCCACCCTCAATAGTGAAAGGCCGCCGCCTCCTCCTCCTCTTCCTGACCATCTTCCTTGTGTTTCAAAAGGGAACTAGACTGTGAATGGGGGGAGGGGGAGGGAAGGGGCACTTCTTTCTCCTTCAGACTTCTCTTCCCTTCCTCCCTTCTCCCCAGCCCGCGAACTGTGGAAGCTGCCAGAGCCCCTGGGTGAGGCTGGTGTGTTCCATCCCAGAGAGGAAGGGCGGGTGGGCAGGCAGACTGACCAATGGACAGCAGCAGCGTCCTCCTCCTCCTCCTCTCTCCTTCCCTCCCAAACCAGGACTCTTCATGCCTTTTTTGTCTTTAGCTTAATGGAAGACTCAACCTTGAACTGGTGTACATATTTCTGACTAGACTGATGCACAATGCAAGTTGCTTTTTTTAATTTTTTAAGTAGACCGTACTAAAAAGAGTACCATTGAATATTCCTGCCAGTATCCAATTGTAGCATAAGGTGTCAAAAGCGGACAAAATGTTGCTGTTTTCCCTTTTTACAAAGATCCTTGTATTTTTCCCTTGCTTGAGATGAACATTTTTTAAATTTTAAAGTTGTACAGTTTTTGTTTCCATTATTTTATCTTGTTTGTAATTCTATGAAAAATATATAGATATATATATATATTTTTTGCCATTTAACTTGTATGTTACTCTGTATCATATAGAAGTTTTTTGTTTTGTTTTGGTTCTCTGTGTGGTATAAGTTGCCAGTTAAACACTAGCTTTACCTGTCAGGTTTGCGTGGTCTGCTTTGAAATCATTTTGTTTATTTCCCCTTCTCCCTCCCTCCCCCCCCCTTCCCCTGCCCCACTCCCATAGATTAATCACACAGGGTGCAATCTTCCTCCTCCCACTCCAAATAGTGTTTCAGTGCATTTTCTGATAACTCTTCCTCTGTGTGGGGGGAGACTCTCCCAGTCTGATGAGAGACGTCTCTGTCCTAGAAGGGCAGAGCAGCCTCCCCTGCTGCCCCTCTCCTCTCTCCTGCTCCCACAGCCAACATGGAGCTCATAGAGCTCCCTGAGCCAAGTAGCCCCTCCAAGCCATCCTCTGCCTCCTCCCACCCTGCCATTTTGGGTTGTGTGGGTTGGCACTTGGATTCTGCAGAAGCTCAGCAGGGAAGGAGGAGCAGCTGCACTAAGCAGCACCCAGAGTAGTGCTGGGAAGTGGGGGTGGGAATGAGGCCTCTGTGCCAGCCAGTATTTGGTGCCTGGGCTGCAAAATCCTCCAGCCTCTTCTTTCCCATGGAACTGGCCTCTTACCTGAGCCACCGTTCACACTGCGGAGATGTCATTTTGTTTTTAACAGCTCTCCCTTGATGCTGGAATTTAAGCCAAGTGATAGAACGGAAAACACAAGCATGGCATTATTGAGCAGAGCAGTGTCTGTAACCAAGAGTGTTCTGAAGAAGTGGAATGTTGCTGGCTCTGGTTCCAACCAAGACCGTGCCAGGTAGGCAGGCAGGTGATGACTGAGGTGCAGCAGGGCCCCTGTGCAAGCCAGCACAAAGGGTGGCAGTCTGGGACTCTCTTAAACAGAAGTAGAACATGAGATATTTGGTTGGATTGATGGCGCTGGAAATCCTGCCCACTGTGAAACACAAAGTTTTTGACTATTTTTCATTTGTTTGATTCGGGGGCGGGGGGTGGGGACAAGTCTGGATAAAACAGAAAGCATAAATGAGGTGAAGAGGTATATGAACAGCCTTTGCAATGTACAAAAACTAGAGCAAGTGAAACCAAAAATGATGTTCTTGGTGTTTTTCTATAATGTAGTCTTGTTAGCTTTTTTGTTACTGTAACAATGCTGATCTCGAACTGTACCAAAATACATGGAGACGGACAAAAACAGAAACCACACGGAACTCTTAAAAAAAAAGATTTTGTCACAAAACACTTTGTTGTCATAGTTAAGTTGATTGTAGATGGTAATTGAATATACTCCTTTGAAAATATTTCATCAAGTATGTTTCCTGCTCATTGTGATACATTAAAAAAATGAGCAAAAGCTCTTGTCTCTGCTGTCCCCGGGTATGTGTGAATGTGAGTGCCTGTCTGTCCTACGAAAGGGAGCACTTTTATGCGTGGGGGACAGAATGTGGGAAGAATGTCTGTGACAGCAAATCCCCTGGGTAAGTGCATGAGAGCTGCTGCCTCTTGTTCTTAGCGCCCAGGCAGAGTGTGTGCTACAGTTCTGTGAAGCCTAAGTGGCTCTGCAGGAGGACTTTCTTACCGCTAACAGGGGACACAGTTTGGGGAAGGGTGGCATTAGCTCAGTTTCTTGCCTCTGGGAAATGAAGTGTTCCAAAATCAGAATTTCCCCAAGTGCCTAAGAAAGAATTCCCAGCCCTTCCGTTTCACAGATTACTTCAAGAGACTTAGGAGCATGCTGGGTGAAAGTGGAATGAGGGGACAGTGTCTCCATCTCCTCAAGTGCAAAGCAAAGAGGTAAGTGGCTGATTCGCTGCCCCGTCTCTTTTGGCAGGGAGGGCTTAAGAGATGTGCAGGGTGGTAGCTGATCCTTAGTATGGGAAAGCCCCATAGGCAGACCTCTGAGTTCTTTCCTATCTCAAAGCCTAGAATTGTCCAGCCCCCGTAAGAAGATAGACACCTGTGCACCATTTTCTATTGTTTTATGTATTTCATAAAATTTATATACCACTTGATTTTAAGGGGAGGGGAAAACCTCAAAAGCAGTTTTTGTTTTGCTGTGTTAATATGGCCTGCAGGATAGCTCAGTCAGTAGAGCATGAGACCCTTAATCTCAGGGCCGTGGGTTCAAGCCTCCTCCCCTTGCCCGTTTGGCAAAAGGATTGCTGCATTGCAGGGGGTTGGGCTAGGGGACCCTCATGGTACCTTCCAACTCTACAATTCTTTTATTCTATTATTATGAAGAATAAGAACAACCTAAGAAGAGCTTGCTCAATCAAGCCAGTGGCCCTTCTAGTGCAGTATCCTGCTCTCACAGTGGCCAACCAGATGCCTATGAGAAGCCTACAAGCAGGACCCAAGCACAAGAGCACTCGCCCTTCCTGCAGTTTCCAGCAAGTGATACTGAGAAACGTACTGCCTCTGACCATCAAGGCAGAGCATCACCACTGATAGCCCTTTTTTGTCTAGTCTTTTAAAGCCAGCCAAGATGGTGGCCGTCACTGCCTTCTATGGGAGTGAATTCCATAACTGCACTGCATGAAGAGTGTCATTTTGTCTGTCCTGAATCCAACATTCTGTTTCATTAGTTGTTCATTAGTTAGTGGTATCCATTGCTTCTATGTCATGCATAATTTTATATACCGTATTTTTCGCTCTGTAAGACACACCAGTTTTTGGAGGAGGAAAACAAGGGAAAAAAATATTCTGAATCTCACAAGCCAGAACAGCAAGAGGGATCGCTGCGCAGTGAAAGCAGCAATCCCTCTTGCTGTTCTGGCTTCTGTTATAGCTGCGCAGCCTACATTCGCTCCATAAGATGCACACACATTTCCCCTTACTTTTTAGGAGGGAAAAAGTGAGTCTTATAGAGCAAAAAATATGGTACTTGTATACACTTGGTCTCTTACTCACCTTTTTTAAACTGTTGGACCAAGGCCTAGCCAAGTCTTCTAGAAAAGGGAGTTGATCTATAAAAGCTGTGAATAGGGCAATTTGGGTGTTTTCCAAAAATTAGCATCCAACCAAACCAAAAAGCCAACCCCCCCCCCTTGAAGGATTCATCCCAATACCACCACCACCCCTCTATTTTTCATACACATGTACGTTACAGGATGCTAGTCTTCCATCCACAGAGTAGTGACCCTCCTAGGATTGGTAGACATCACCTCAAACTGCTCTATCCACCTAAGGTAGCAGATGGGGGGGGGGCATTTAAGGACTAGCACATTTTCAGCTGCTTAA
The DNA here is from genome assembly GCF_964188315.1 of Podarcis muralis. Taxonomy (NCBI): domain Eukaryota; kingdom Metazoa; phylum Chordata; class Lepidosauria; order Squamata; family Lacertidae; genus Podarcis; species Podarcis muralis. Next base: position 44,094,052 of record NC_135661.1, on the reverse strand, counting down.
TATGAATATGCTTTTGGCATAGGGGTGCGGCTGTGCTTCCTTTGGGTTTTCTGCTTCCAGCCCGAAAGGATCTTCATCTAGGGCTGTTTTATGAGGAATAGCCATGCAGCTGCATTGCTGCTTGCACTGAGTTTCTGTTGCCCCTGAAAATAACTGCTGGTACATATGTATTTCTAATATAAACAATTTGCTTTTTAAGCAGCATTTGCAAAAGCTGCAGAGATTTCATGGAAGAGACAGAAGGGGTCCTACTTTTGCCAAGAAGCCATCACTCTGCTGCTGCATGTTGAGGTACGAACATTTCCAGCAAGGGTGTCTTCTTGCCCCTCAGCCAACTAAAAACAAGGCAGTCTCAGTGTGTAAAAGACATTGCTTGATAGGGCCAGGGATGCTTGAGGTGCTGAATGTTCCAATCGCTGAGTAAATGGATTCTCTACAGTGTATGAGAAGCCACTTCTTCTGTTCTCTCTACCCTGCCAGCCCATCCTGGCCTTCATAGCTTTTGTTTGTAGTGTTATAAAAATATGGGAAAATTTGCTTTGAACAATAATGAATAAACACAGTTAGCAAAGAGAGAGCCATTTTGATTAAAGTTGGAGAGGTGGAAGGACAGTGGCATGCAAGCCATCAACTTCAACATCAACTCCCTGATGTTGCTGGGAGTATACAACAAATGGCACGATGAGTGTCCCTGGCAGCTTCCTCTCCCTTTTTCACAGCTGAAGGCAAAGTGGGCAGAAGTGAGCAGCCAGCCAGTGACCTACAACATGTCTAGGGCAGCATCCTGCATCAGATGGCACCACTCTGCCTCCTCTGGATTCTTTTGAAGGATGAGAGGGCAGCATCCTCTCTGGCTAGGTTGTTCTCTGGCTTGTGTAGCAAAGCTGTTGCTGCCTCTGGCTCATCTTGCTCTGCCTTTCTCTGCTTCAAGTCTTAAACAGATACGGTGCTGAGCAAGGAATAGTTCACTGGATACCTTCTTTTTCTTCTGACAGTCCTTGAAAGTTTTCCCCTTGTTGCTTTGTAAATTCTGAGACGCAGACACACTTAAGTGATATGGAGATTCCATTTTCCAAGTAAATCGGTGGAGCTTTCTCTGAGTTCTTCCCATCCCTTCTTGAAATGCCCAGCTACCCTACCAGCTTTATAAATTATTTGTCCTCACATTCAAAGAACTGCAGTTCTTGTGCCATTTACCTTTCCAACAAGGTGTACATTCCTTTTTTGTTTTTATTTTTTTATATTTTTTGTGATTAGATCCTTACTGAGAAACCACACTGCTTGTTCACTACCCATTGTTTTCTCAGGCACCGAAATGCCCAGGAACACAAAAACGTATTTGCCTGGGGCTGAAATTTTGACAAAGCTGGCCTCTCTGGGGAAAGCACCCTGTAAATGGTTATGGTATGCCATCCTGACCTCCATTTTGGAAGAAGAGTGGGATCTAAATCTATAAAACATATATGGGGGAAAGGCAATCCTTTAGGCATAGAGGTTCGGAGTCATATAAGGCTTTAAAAGTTAAGAACAGCACTTTGAATTGGGCCCAGAAACAAATAAGTAACCAGTGTAGTCAGGCCAAAACCCATGGTATATGTTCATGCTTTCTTGTTTCAGTTCACGGAGAAGCAGATATATTCTGCATTAGATGTAGTTTCCAAACGGCCTTCCTTAGCAGCCTTACATACAATGCAACGTGGGGATTACCAGAGCTGAAGCCAGACTATCCCTGTCCATATAGGACCACATCTGGGCTACCAGCTGAAGCTGATAGATGCCATTTGGTGCCACTTATATGGATGGAGCTTCAATTTATTGTCTCTTACTCAGTTCATTGCTGAGGCCAAGCACTGATCCAGTATATCTTGCTTGAGCTTTGAAGGAAAAGTAGACTTGTGTGTCATCAGCATATTGATGACCCAGTAGCAGTTTCAGGTGTTAAAAAAGCATGGGGGATAAAACTAAACACTGCAGAACCCCACATAAGAGGCTCATGGGGCTAAAAACATACCCCAAACAACACCATAGAACAGCAGAACTATTGCAAGACAGTGCCCCCTGTCCCAACTCAGTCCTCAGAGATGATGGTTGATGGTATTGAAAGCTGCCAAGAGGTCAAGGAGAATCAGCAAATACATCATCTACCTTTCCTGTCATTATATCAAGTAGCCAAGGTGGTCTTAGTGCCAAAACAGGGCCTGAAACCCAACTGAAATGGATCTAGTAAATCAGTCTCATCCAAGAGTCCTTGGAACTAGTCATTGACCACCTACTCAAAAATATTACCCAGGAAGGATACATTTACCTATAACTCTTCAAGTATTCTGGGTCACAGAGGTTTTCCTAAGGAGAGATCTCACTGCTGTCTTTCAGAGAGCCTGGGACCATTGCCTCTCTCAGAGGGATTACCTCCTTGGTCCAGTTGGTGGTCTCCTCCTTGCCAGATATCAGCCACAAGGGTCAAGAATGCAAATGGTCAATGCACCAATTGAATTACTTTATCCACATCCTTGAGCCCTATCAACAGAAACTCGCCCATGAACAGAAACTGGAAATTGACCTGCTACAATAGCAGGTACCAATAGATACGAGCAATTTTACCCTCAAAGCACCTTGCAGATAAATCGCAGCAAACTACTGAAGGTTCTACCACCTTTAGGCCAAAATATGAAAGGCCCTGTGCCACTCTAAAAGTGGTTCTGTTGCACAAGACATCAAGGATGCAATGGAGGCAGAGAAGTAGACTCGTCAATGATCACACCATTGAGTTTGATCTACAACTTGCATTCTTGCTGTCTTCCAACCTGCACAAAGGTAAATATTACCAACCCTCAGTCTCCCATGGCAACATAATGATGCCCTGCCAACTTCTTGGCCATCTGCACTATAAGGATGTTGGCAAATGTACACACACACCACAACCATTTTTCTGCTGTCTGCAGTTTAGGACCAAATCAGATGTGATTCCAGAGAGCCACAAGTGGACCACCCAATGCAACCCAGGTGAGGGGTGGCATTTAACTCCCCTCACAATGTTTATCAGTCTGAATATCCTCCCCCTCCCCCCAGTAAAAAGACCATAGCCAATAATCTTGCTGGAGAGAGAAAGGAATACAGGAACATACCCTTTCTTCCATATTAGGTTTAATAGCAGCTTGGGTCCTGGGGATTGAGATTTGCAAATGGCCATGGGGAGAGGGTGAAAGATCCCGCTTCCCAGTGTTGCAGCTGCAGTCAAAATCAGAATGTGCACAAACACACACAGCTGCTTTTTAGGTTAGAAAAAATAATGGGCAAGGTGGTGTGAAAAATGATGCATGGTGGTTTATCTCCCTTTCATAACACTAGAAGCCGATGGAGGTTGTCCAGTATTAAAAGATTCAGACAAGTTCATACTGCAAATAGTTAGATGATGGAATTCATGACCACACAAAATAGTGGTGGCCAGCAACTTGGACCACTTTAAAAAGGGCATTAAACAAATCATGGAGGATCAGGCTATGTCCTACCTCCACAGTCCAACGTAGTCTGCACCAGTTGCTGGGGAGCACAAGTGAGCAGAGCACTGATGTTTCACTTAAGTCCTACTTGCATGTGGTTGGTCCCTATGAGAAGGGATGGCTGGGCAACTAGATGGGCCCCTTTGTTCTGAACCAGCTGCAGGCAGGCTCTTCTGAGGTTTCTATATTTTAAATGAGGCGACTGACGTAGGTATCTCTTGTGTGGGCCAAAACTTCCTTTATGAGGAGCCCAGCTGTTTTCCCAGTTCCCAGCTATCTCCACGGTGTCCACTGCAGAATAGAACAATGGTGGGTTGAAGTATTGGGGGGGGGGGGTGAGAGAGGAAAGCTTGGTGGCTCCTTCCTTTGCATGCCCAAGACTTTCTCTAGATCCACCCCATCTCATATGAAGAGCTGGCTGGATCAGGCCAATGGCTCATCTAGTCCAGCATCCTGTTCTCCCAGTGGCTAACCAGATTGTTGTTGTTGTTAAAATGTGTATACTGCTCTTCATCTGTATATCTCAGGGCAGTTCACAACATAAAATTACAATATGAAAACACAAAATACATAATAAAAGCAAGAACAGGAAGAAAACAAACCAATAATTCCCCCCTTCCACCAACATATTTAAAAGGATATAGGATGTTAATCAGTCAAAGGCCTGGTTGATGAAGAACGTTTTCGCCTGGTGCCTAAAGGTGTACTGTATAACAAATGCACCAGCCGAACCTCCCTGGGGAGAACATTCCACAAGTGGGGAGCCCCTGCAGAAAAGGCCCATTCTTGTGTTACCACCCTACAGACCTCTCCTGAGGAGGCCCATGAAGATGGGCCTCACAGGATGATCTCAGAGTCTGAGTAGGTTCATATGGAGAGAGGTGGCCCTTGAGGTACTGTGGTCCTGAGCCGTTTATGGCTTTATAGGTCAAAAACAGAGCTTTGAATTGGGCCTCGAAACTGATTGGCAGCCAGTGCAGTAAGGACAAGATCAGTGTGATATGCTCAAACTGTCTTGCCCTGGTGAGCAACCTGGCCACCGAATTCTGTACCAGCTGAAGTTTCCGAACTGTCTTCAGAGGTAGCCTTGTGTAGAACACATTGCAATAATCTATGTAGAGGTTGCAGTAATCTAAGCATGTGCCTGTGGGAAACCAGCAAGAAGAATAATAAAAAGAAGAGTTTGGATTTGATATCCTGCTTTATCACTACCCGAAGGAGTCTCAAAGCGGCTAACAATCTCCTTTTCCCTTCCTCCCCCACAACAAACACTCTGTGAGGTGAGTGGGGCTGAGAGACTTCAGAGAAGTGTGACTAGCTCAAGGTCACCCAGCAGTTGCATGTGGAGGAGTGGAGACGCGAACCCGGTTCCCCAGATTACAAGACTACCGCTCTTAACCACTACACCACACTGGCTCTCGCAGGATTCAAGCACAAGAGCACTCTCCTCTCCTGTGATTTCCAGCAACTGGTATTCAGAAGCATTGCTGCCTCCAACTGTGGATTTCATTTTGTTTTCAAATGGGGCTGCAGAAGAATTTAAAACCCCTACTAAATGCATAGACGGGTGCTGGCAAAGAAAGTGCCTGCCCTCCCTCCCACCTCTCAGGTTAAGAGCTGGAAGTGCAGAGCCAACTTTTCAAGAAGGGTTTCCCATTTCCCGTCTTTGATCAGTGAGACCAATGGAGAAGAGATGAGGATGCTTATGAATAACTTCCACATGAAGCCGGGAAAGGGAAGGGCTGCTGGCGGCATCATCAGGGAGCTCTCTGTTTGACTCCAAGGGGCTCTTGTTCCAACACCAGCTTTTGCTCCCTCCTTGTCAGACAGCAGAAAGATGAAAGCTGCCCTTTTGATTTAACAGCACCTCTTGCGACAGGCCAGGAGAGGAAGGAGCCTCTGAAGCATTGGGGTGGGGGTGGGGGGAGGAGCAAGGAAAGATCAATGGGATCCAGATGGATGTGACAGGAATTATGAGACTAGGTCTCTAAATGAGTTTGTACTTTTTCCTGGACCTGCAAAGTAGATGCTGACCCTGCCAGTATATCCAGTCTCTCATTCCTGTTTCGGGGAAGAGGGCATGCCCCCTCACCCTGATCCAGGCACTTGTGTGGGGAGGGGTAAAAGAGGTACTTCTATCATTTCTTACTGGAATGCTTGGTCTAATCTTGGAGAGAGAGAAATTATTTTGCCAGACATGGTGAAGCATGGGTGGTGATGGTCAAAAGGCAAAAAAAATTTCAGCCATGAACTGCTGAGAACTGCAGCCTGGCAGATCTCTGCTCTCAGTTTCTCTTCACTCTTGGCCATAGTTTGACTCTAGTGGTTTAATTGAAGCCCACACACCATCTCACACCACCCCCCACAAGAAAGACATTACGAGCAATATGGATAACTCTTAATTTGTTTTTTTGCTCGCTGATACGCTCTTAACATACATATATTTAGCTTGTTCACAGTCAGCTTTATGTGCTTAGCAAAAATAAAGGGAGCAGGCATCCCGCCCACTATTGCAGCCAGTGTGTTTTGACTATATGCGATTTTGGCTTCAGGTGCTATCCATAGAATGTTTAGAGACTTTGCAAGGAGTGGATACTTTGAACAATGGCAATTCCAGACACTTCTGTAGCACTAATATTATTGCATGATAAAAAACCTGACTTTTCTTTCCAACATCTGGCCCTAGTATGTTGCCTACTTCTGAAATATGGGCTGTTAGTAGTATAATAGTGCAGGAGCACAGACAGTTGCTCTATTCCATTATCATGGTTACTGGCAACTGGAGAGTATCCTCTGTGCATGTGGAAAACTCTCCTTTTCCTCCTACCATGGAGCAACCTCTGCTTGAGTGATGGAAGGGGAAGGATATCAAGAGGCTGTTCAACTTTCAACACATAGTCTAAATTTATTTATTTAGACTATTTCTATGCCAGCCAATGTATATATAAATATTTCTTAAGTAATATATAGCAAACTAAAACAAACAAAAAAGTTACAAAAATACTTAATAAAACCATTAATGCAAATTACAAATAAATACTGATATAAATTCTTTCTTCTGACACACTTCCTCACTCAGCACCTCTCAGCCCCCTGGCTTTTACCCAGGACTCCACCCGTCTACCCAGGCCCCAAGCAAACTCTCAAATCACCCCTAATATCTCACAACAAAGAAGGTTTCTGGGACCTGCTGACATCATCCTCGCCTCTCACTCTAGGCTTGCTTTTATGGGCAGGCACCAAGGCTGAGGCACCTTCCTCAGGCTGTCCACACCAGCAGGTTTGAAACTGGTTGCAGTGCAGTGGATCGAGTGCTGAATGTGACAGAGCTGTAGACAACATGAGGAAGCCTTCATCCCTGCCTATGAAAGCAAGCCCAGCGATGGGGCATTAAAGCAGCTGGAAGAAGATAAGGGGTGTGCGGAGGCTGGAGAAAGATATTGCACCCTACTATAACCATTAGGAAGTCCTGGCAACTTCCTTCTCAGCACGGGGTAAAGAGGGGAGGGGAACAAAAGGAGTTGTTTGACTTAAGAGTGCACACACACATGCGCACACTGTAGCAGAGAATTCTCGAAATAAGCATTGCCTACAGTGCTGGGGGTTGCCTTTTGTTTTACTTGTATTTCTTGTCATTTGCAACATGGGCATGACCAGGATTTTTGTTAGGAAGGGCAGAACCTCTGCTATGTATTTTTATTGATTTTTATTGCTTGGGGGGCAGCTGCCCCCCTGCCCCCCCCCTTGGCTATGCCCGTGATTTGTAATAACCTGTGGAGCTTATTCTGTCGTCATGGAGACTGGAGTCCTCCATTTCTTTCTGCTGAGTCTCAAAGGAGCAGAGATGACCAAAGCTCTGCTACTGCTATGATGGGGCATGGGATGCCCAGCGGTGGAGCCAGCTGTGGTCCTTGCTTAGCTTCCAAGGGAAAGGCTCTTAGCCTTCAAGCAAAAGAAGAGAAGATATCCTGAGCAATGCAGATATCCTGGGCAATGCAGTTTGCCTTTGCCAGCTGAACAAGCAAGAGAAATGAAGCTTGATTTGGTTCTGGCTTCTGCCCTGCAGCTTGTTGGGCTTCAGTGTCTGGATGCAGCCTCTTGCCTCCTCCCCACCACCTTAGGGCTCAGAGGAGCATGACTGTCTGCGTAGCTCCAGCATTGCTGCTCTTTTTAAAAGATCAAAATCCATTGGAATCTAAATTCTTGAATGATGCTTCACTTGTGCCTTCAAGAGCTGCCCCAAATGAAAATGGTGATGATGATCTAGACAGACTCTCCGGAGGGAGCACCGTGATGAGAGCCACTCAAAGGTGCCCGGGGCAAGGGCTTGGTGTGTACATGGAGCAGGGGGATAAGAGCTGAGTGGATGCTTCATGCCAGAAGGGCCTCCTGGGTCTTTTCATGGAGTCAGCTTGAGTAGCTGCCCATCTCACCTTGGAAATGCTTTCTCACTTTGTTCAGAATTGGCAGTGATCTGATGGCTGAAACTCCCTGTGTGTCCAGTGACTCCACGGAATCCAGGAGGGAAGCTCTGTGAGCATTGCTGGGCTGTCCTGTCTTGGGGTGCGAGCTGTCCTGGACAGAAATTCCCTTAAGGCAAGAGAGCTTGCCCCTTCTCCTCAAGAGCTCCAAGAGCCAGGCTGCCAGAAGACCCATCAATGGACCCTCTTCTGTCCAGTCGAAGCCAAGGAGTCTGTCCCCTGTGGATGCTGCTGTCCCTCCTCCCAAGAGGCCTTCTCTGTGCACTCCCTTCTTAGCAAGCTGCATTCAGCCGTTCCCATCCAGCCACTTAGCAATAAAGCAGAGAGAAATTCAAGTAGTTTCAGGCCTAGCAAAGTGACTCTGCCCATCTGTGCCCCCCCCCCCCAAATTTAGAATACAGCAAGGCAAAAATTGAAACTGCTGTTGGTGAGGCGATAGCAACATGCATATTTGATTTTTATGATGGATGTGAATTGCTGAATAAGGCAATGGCATAAAGGGAGGCTGTGGCTTCCTGCCTGTCATGGGCAGCCAGCAACAGCAGAACAAAAGCTCTGGCCATTAGAAACACAGCAGAGAGGCACATTATATAAATGACTTTGCCTTCCTCACCCTCTGCTCCCCACTGGGGCAGATAGGACAGAACTGGGGCATGTATGTATTTCCTGTGTGAATGCCCACCCGCATTTCTTTTTTTTTAGACTGACCCCTGACAAGTTGGTTGGGTTTGAGAGTCCAGGGATTGGCCCCACAGTGAGTACGGCAGCTGAACTCAGGATTGCACCAGGTGCCTCTCCAATGGCATAAGGCTCCAAGACTCTGTCTTCCTGGCACTGTCAAAGGCAGGGCTCTGCTAGACAGACAGGGGGGCAGTTAATGTACTTGTTATGATCCCCAAAAGAGTGGTTGCTTCAGTGCAACTGGGAGCAGTTTGGTTGTTTTGCAATTGAATTTGTAGTTACAGAGCAGTTCTGGGGCACATATCCTTCCTTAGAAAGCCAGTCCCAGGAGAGGAGTTGGGTCCCCCCTGCAACAGAATGCCACAGATGTGAAAGACGTACAGGCGGAGGAGACACCTGTCATTCTACTGCTTGCCAGAGAATGCCGCTCTTAATCCTGATGGGAACTTTTCTGCCTCCCTGAACTGGTGCCCAGCCCCAAGTTAGGTTGTGTTTTTTTCGCTGCTAAGTAGCTAAACTGAGATGTTGTGTGTAAGAAATGGAAAGTGACAGGATATGACCAAGGCATTGGAAATCAATCCAGACTAAATGCGCTTCTTAACTATAAGTGAATAGTTGAAAACAATCCTCTTTTATAGCCGTGGAGATAAATACTCTGTTTTTATTAGGAAAAAATGGCTTTGGACTGAATAAAGTCATTTGATTAACTAGTCAAAGCAGATGGTTTATTGATGTTTCAGGAAAGAGTTTACAAGGTCTGTTGAAAAAAGAGACCCAGCTATGAATTAACAAATGACCCTGCCGTGGGGGACATTGACAGTTCACTGTAATAGATTTATGGGCTTCAACTTGGTGTTTTGTCCACATCTGGTTTATTATGATAAAATGTTGAAGCTTGACTAACCTATACCCTTCTTGCAATCTACTATATCGACCCTTGAACTCTAGGACTCTGAGCAAAGCTGGGCATTAAAATCCAAATTTGTCTTAATCCAGCAGGATCAGTTTCTGTGTTGTAGTTTATTTTGAATGTCCATGTATATACATACTGCACAGTGGAAGGGTAGATTACATTGGCTTGTGTCCAAGCTATTTATATCTTCTGGCAGTGGATTTAAAGTTTAAGAGATGAGATCCCAATGATTTGTGTGATCTTCACGAACTCAGCTGTGACCCTAGAGACCTGAGGCATGGATTTCTTGGAGACTGGCTTTGAGTTTCTCAGCATTGTCACTGACAGACAGCTATTCAAGGCCAGGCAAGAGGCTGAGGCCTGGAGCTCAGGGACAGAGTAGAAGATCCAGGTTGGTCCTCTTCCCTTAGGAACAGAAAGGGGCTCTTGGGAGCAGTGGCACACCAGAGTTGACGCTGCAGGCGGGGTAGGACAGCTGTTCTGTTTCCATTGCACCCTCTGCAACTTCCACAGCAGATACTCTGGGTATAAGAATGTAAGAGCAGTTGTATGGGATGAGACAAAAGGTCCACCTAGCCCACTACCCTGTTCTGACAGCAACAGCCACCTAGGTGCCTCCTGGCATCTTATGAGCAGCAGGGTTTGAGGGCAAAGCTGTCTTCTTTGCACTGCCAAATCTTTTAGGGCAGACCTCTTAACTTCTCAGCCCCTCAGTACCAGAAGCAACCATGCTTCAGTATGATGGAGGGGGAAAGCTGTGTCACATTGCCACAATAATTCCTAGCAACTGTACAGCCCCTTGGCTGTGCTGCAACTGCTGCTGCCTGTGACACACTCTCCCTTCTTCACCCCCATCCCATTTCATACCCTAAGAGTTCTTTTTTGTTTCCATCTGGGATGGGGCCCAAAGAGGAGAGGAGGCAGGAGCCATGGAAATGGAATATATATCTCCTGTGGGAAGCTATGAGAGGAGGAAGCCAGCAAGGGACTCGTATGTGTTAATTTGCCCATGTTGTGAGCTCTGCTAACCACTATCTGAATGTAGCTGAAGATGACAAAGTGATGAATGGAAGTCGAAGGCATCTTTTATTGCCTCCACCAGGCTTGTGGGCTATATATGCACTTTCTACTTTTTCATAACAGGTCTGGTGGGCAGTTGGCTGCTGGAATTCCGGGCTGTTCTGCAGCCGCTTCTCTCCTGTAATAAGATCTGCAGAAATAATTTAAAAGCGCTGAAAGGTAATTTAGAGCCCTCTTTCCTCCCTCCCTCCGCCCCAACATACAATAGGAGCTCGCCAGGTACCCTCCAGATGAACTAAACTGTCTCCTAAAATACTTCTTTCCCCTATTTCTGTAATTTATTAACTGCCTACAATTTTATTTACTGGGGGGCTCTGGATTAACTGAGAACAGTTGCTGTCCAAGTTTCCCCTCAGTCTCTTTTGTGTCCTTTCTCTCTCCTCTGTTCCAGAAGAGTCAGTCACTGTCTGAGCTTCTGCTCTGAAAAAAGACTTTCCTGTTTCTCATCCTCTGAACCAGCCACGTGCAGAGGATTTGATTTCTACCCAGCCCCCCTCACTGAACAGCATTTGGCCTTCCTTGGCTTGGTGAGATTCTAGGAGAGCTCGTTGCACTGCATTGAAGAGCATACACAACTCCGGTTCTTTCAGGCCACATGCCAACTGTTGTGCCCTCCAAGCACAGCATCACAGGTTCTGTGGCACAATACAGCTGAAGGTGAGGAAGGGAAAGCAGAAGGCAGCTCGGCAGGGAAGACTTGGCATTGTTGTCAGGAGGGCCCAGGACCTAGACTATCAGCATGGCAGTAAGCAATGGGTAGCAAATGTAATGTAAAGAGTTTGCCTATTGTGGGATGTAGAGCTGCACATACAAAATGGGTTCCTGCATGTGCTGCTCCTTCAGCTGAAGTGAATGGGTTCAGTGCTGCTCAACCTGCTTCTACACTAGGCTTTGGGAACCTTTGGATGCTGCTAAACTACAATTCCTTTCAGCCCCAGCAAGCATGGCCAGTGTCTAGAGATGATGTGAGTTGTAATTCAGCAACATCTGGAGGGCCAGAGTTCTCCCCCACACCTGCTCTACATTGTCCAAGAGCACTAAACCAGCTCTCTCCTGCTAGCTATATTTAACCTGCTATCAGTAGGGCTGACTAAACTTGTCAGACTACAAATCCCATCATACCTGTTCATTGGTCATGCTTTCTGCATTTGCATCCATGACTGCACTTGGTAGGAGCTCAGTGGGCATGCCAAGGAGATCTCCGGCTGCTTTGCGGTTTCCCAGCTTGGCCACTCTGGGGACACTCTGAGACTGCTGAGCAAGAGGCACCGGTGCAGAGAAAGAAAGCGGGCCCAAGTTTTCCTCCTCCTCTCATATTTGGACTTTACTTTTGCGGGGTGTGTGTGTGTATGATTTGACTGCGGGTGGACTTAGGATGAATAAGAGGAAGCGCCCCCCCCCGCAACACCCACACCCCGCTGCCCTCATTGGGGCGGGACACCCACACACATGAAAAGAGGAGGCGGAGTTCCAACCCCGCTGCTAGGCATGGCATCTCAATGGAGCCTCCACGGCCAATGGCAGTCTACTTCCACACAACATTCGCGGCCGGATCACCCTGCCCGCCTGGCGGCGGCTTCACCGTACAAGCCCAGCAGGCGCTTGAGCAGCGGGAGCTGAAGACCCCCAGAAAGGCCCGGTGCCTGTGTGTGCCCCCTGCGGGGCTGGAGTCCGCATCCACGGGCGCCTGCCCGAAGGTGCCGGCGCTTCGCAAAGGGCAGGGCTGGCCCTTGGCTTGGGGCGGGGAGGAAGGCCGGGTTGCTACACCGGTGAAATTCTGGCCTATAAAACAAGGGGGCGTGTCGCCCCTTCGCAGTGCCTCTATCGTGCGGTCGCCATGGTGACCGGCGGCCGCTCTCCCGTCTGCCGAGCTTGCCTGCAATACCTCGTTCCTTATTGGCCGAAGGGAGAACCAAAAGCCAATCGCCTAAGTCGCTTTCGGCCTTCCAGGTGCCAGCAAGGTAGAGCGACTGCAGCTCGGAGAGGTCCGTTGCGCGGCTCTCCGCCCCAGGCAGCGGTGATTGGGTTCTGACGGGGGAGAAGGCGGGCCCAGATCCGGCACTCCAACGCCGTTGGCCGAGCGGCGTGCCCATCGCTTAGTGGGCGGGGAGAAGGACTAGCGGCGGCCCCGTTTGAAGCAGGAGATGGAGATGGAGGCACCGGAGCGGGAAGAGGCCTGCGGTGAGGAGGCCGTAGCAGGGAACGCGCCCCTTGCCCCTCCCCTAAAGGAATCCCTCGCGGACCCCTCCCATCCCCCGCCTCGTGTCCACCGGGGAACAAGGGCGGGGTCTGGAGGAGGAGGAGGCGCCCCCGCCCTCGGCTCGCCCCGTCTCCCGGTTCTGATGGCCGCCTTTCTCCCCAGCAGAATGCCTGGGCCGCCCTCCGGCCTCTCGTGCCCTGAAGCGTCTCTTTGGAGAGCTCCGCACCCTCTACCAAGAGCGACTGCACTGCGTGGGGATCCAGCTGGAGGAGGATCCGGAAGGCGCTCGCAAGGTATCTCCCCTCTTTCCCTTAATTAGGTCTCCCTTTGTACTAGGAGGAGTTCCCCCGAGCAACCTCCTGCCCCCTCCTGCCAGGGTACTGCTGGCTCGCCCTCCACTGCCCAAAGGGAGTGGGCGCCCGACACACACACACAGGGCGGGATTTAGGTTTGATGAGGCCCTAAGCTACTGAAGGTAATGGGGCCCTTTATATGTCCAGCTGTCCTTTGTCAACAACAAATTGTTGCTGTTAGAAATGAGCAAACCGGTGATATTTCAGGGAGCAGGCTAGCAAGCGTGGCACATTTCTTACATCATAGGAGCCTACAAAACACTGTTGCTGTATTTGTTTTTTTATCATATATTTTGGAAATGTACATCCAGGTTTTTTCCCTTTAAATTTTTTTGGGGGGCCCAAGAGACAGGGGTCCTAAGCTATAGCTTGTTTAGCTTAAACATAAATACAGCACTGCACACATACCCCCATGACTGGTATGCCTGCAAAACTAGTGGCTGGTTTCTTCAGTGGTTGTAACTGTTTGCTGTTTATCCCACAGCTTTATCAAGTTTGCAAGGTGTATCTGGGCCATCAGCTGCCAGACATGTTGGCACCATTGAGTTCTTGGGTGATCAACCCACTCAGCCTCTTGGCTATCTTCTTTCTGTTTGCATCCAAAATTAGATTGAGGTTGTGCACCTGTGGAAGCAGACTGGGAAATCCACATGGGCCTGGCATTTTCTTGCAATGTTTTTCACAGCTGCTCTATTTCATGGAGGAAAAATGAGGCCTACAGGCTCACCAGGTGTCCCTGGGGATCAGGTCTAAGGAAACTTACCCAGGGTTAGGGTTGAGGGCACAGGTGGGTTGTTATGCTGATTATGTGCTGTGTTGCTGGAAAGTAAAGGGGCTGTATCTAGATGACTGAATCAAGCTCTCCAAGGAGTCTTGTTTTTAAAGGAGGAAAAAGTCCAGAACTGACTGTTCCAGATAATGGATGCAGCTCTGCTCAGGTACTTCTGCCTTTGTTGACTGTTTCTGACAGGCTACTCTGTGTGGTGGAGGTGCACAGCAGCACATAGGCTGACAAATTGTATCTGAGTGCAGCAAGCATAATAATAATTGATAATAATTTTCCCCAAGCCATGAGCAACCCTATAGCCAGGCCCCTTGATCCACTTCTTTCAGAGGTTCTGCCACTGAGTGCTGACAGGGCAGCTGGAACTTTCCACAAGAGCTCAGCCTTCCTTCTGAGTTGTCTAGCTTGGCACACATAATTACCCAGATGCCATTTTTGGCACTTTTTTATATAGTAGAAAGTGGGAAATGGAAAGAGATAATAAAGGTAGCTATATTTGGTCCATAAGTAAAATTTTATTTGAGCAGCCAAAATGTCACAGAATAACGTGCAAATTTCCAGGTCTCTAGAACGCTTCTTCAGGCTGGATGCCAAGCAGAACATAGTGGAGGCAAAGAAAAGCTGGGTTAAAGTTGTAGCACTTTTTTTTTAAAAAAAAATGTTTTTTATTAAGCTTTACATAACAAATTTCAATTTAAACAATTCATTCACCTTCACGTTTAGGATTCTCTGAATGTTGTAGCACATTTAGTCAGAGTCTTATAAGGTGATATTCACAACCTAAGAAGTAGAATATAGTATAATTCAAGCCTCAAAAGAGTGCAGTTTTTAATATTGCTAGGAGTTATTAAGAATGAGAATAGGCAAAGTTACAACACTTTCATAAACAATGGAGAAAAAATACAACTAAGGATAGGATTGTTAATACTCCATCATCATTTTAGACAACACATATAGGTATTAATAACAACTATTAACTACATAAGAAGAGCAAAAGATCCTGGAACTGACAGCCAGTTCTGCTCTCAGCCTCATTCCACCTCCTGGTGAGGCCTCCATTCTGCAAATATGGGATTTTTGTATTCTGCATGGCTCATGTGCTTCCTCTGCCACTAGTAGGAGTGATAATCACATGGTGAGTTGACTCAATTGCTTCCTTCACCCCACCAATACAGCTGTAAACAGCTGCCTGCCATTATGGACTTGCTCAGCAAAGGAGAGTCAAGAAAGGGTCAATGTCTCTGTCATGTTTATGCCAGTGTGGCCCTGTTGACCAAAGCAAAATTTAGGTGACATTTATGTGGCAGTGGGCCCAATCTTCTTCTGGCATTGGATGCATTTGTAGTTAGTGCTGAAAATTGGGTAGTGTGGGTATCTCTGGCAAATATTGTAGTGCTGGCCGTGTGATTATGCTGGCCTGTAAAGAGAAGGATGCTCCTTGGACATGGTCATTGTTTCTCCCATTTATCCCCCTTGCATATGATGTTTTGGAACTTCATGTTGCTGTGTTTTTAGGAAAGGCTTGGTTCCCATTGTAGACTGTTTGTGCTCATGAGTTCTTATGATCTCGCTGAGCATCCAGACTCCCAAGTGGCTCCTGAGCAGGGTGCTGGAAGGTGAGGGATCCTAGAGTCTCTGGCTGGGTGACCATTGACATCTGCATGTACCTCGAACCCTCTTCATCACTCTTTCTGTGTAACGTAGAAACCTTATCCTTCTGCTTTCTTTTGTTCAGATAGGGAATATTCCTGGCAAATAATGACCAGTTTAGAAACTAACTAGCCCATTTCTGAAAAATAAGGTGGCCTTGTATGAAGGGCATATTATTTGTGTTGGCTTTGGTGGTTGGTCTTGGGGTGCAAAAATATTGAAAGGTTTTGCTCTGTGCCTGCATGACAGCCATCAGCCTGTATTGAATTCTACAAATAGCATACGTGAAAGGTCTTGGAGATGGGGAGACTGCCCATTCCCTCCCCCGCTGGTATTTTTAGCTGGATGAGAGAATTAGAGTGCTGGTGCGCTCTTGTCCAGGGTTCCTACTCACCCTTCATTCAAGCAGAGTAAATGCAATCTCCAATACCGTTCTTAAAAAAAAATCTCTGAAGAGCCAGAGCACTGGAGGGCTTCAAATGAGCTGTGGAATAGAAGCAGTTCATTAGACACTTAGTTTCTATCTTTGGAAACTAAAAGCCTAGAACAAAACAGGAGGCATTTCATCCTCTGCCAGATCGGATGAGAAAATGTAGAGGGGGGTAGTGGTTGTCAGATGAAAGATAGGGAGGGAGGCAGCATGAAAGTGGAACTACCCCCAGTGAGAGCCAAAACATTGCCACTTTAGAGCAGGGTGTGTTCCTGAGAATGGGGAGCAAAAGCCAGCCCCTGGTATGCGTGTGCCTTGAATATTGTGGCTTCTGGAAGATCATTTGGGGAGCTGCTGCAGTGATGAAAAAGGGCTGTGCTTGGCTTGCCTGTGCCTTGGCCAGGGGCTCCCTGTTTCCAGGAAGATGCCTCTGCTGTATGGAGGGGTATAACCCTAATGGCTGGTTGTATGCCATTAAAAGGTATTGTACACTCATAAAAGAATGACATTTTGATCAATGCTGTTATAAGAATTACTGTCTTGACACAGGAAAGCTTTCCTGTTGCAAGTTTAAAAATATGCATTTAAAAGCTTTTTATTGAATACCTTTGCAGCATCCCTGAGAAATCAGCCGTTTTGGTGTGAGGTTGCTCTGAAGTGCTCCTTGGTGTACAAAGCTGCTCTTTGTGACTGGAAAGAAGAAGGACTTTTGGGCTGAATTATTGCAGAGGCAGAGGGGGAAACTCCTTAGGCTCATACCCTACAAAAATCAAAATTTGCTACTTTAAAAAAAGAGAAAAGAAAAAGCACGTACTTAGTTTTATTTTTTTACTTTTGGGCAGTTACTCCACCAGCCCTCTTTTCCACCTTTGGGCCTGGATACTGATCAAGAGTGCATTTGCTAAGGTGCGTGGACTCAAGCACCTCTCCATCACATCCTCCTGCTGCTTAATTGTAGATGACACATGTAGTTTGATCCTTTTTGTCTTTGCAGGTAAAAGCTTTACCTGTTGAAGGGGTCTTGATTCCAGTTGGCCTCTCACATGTGTTTGTCAAACCCCTTCACAACTGAGTCATTGCAATAACTATCCTGGCAGTCCTGTGTCAATCCAAGGACTTTGTATAGATGCCTGTTGAGACACCAACCCAGAGTGTATGCGAAGGAACATACTCCAGAGAGAGAGAGAGAGCGCCTGTGGCAATTGACCTGCACTGTATAACTGATCCTGCCTAACAAGCAACCTGTTGAGTGACTGAACGGTGGGGACTTGTGTCATGGCAGGGACAGCCTGGATCCAGCTGAGTAATAGCCACAGGAGCCTAGAGCTTGGGGAACACAACACAAGCCCTGGGAAATCTGGGCTTCTGCTCTGAACTGGCACTGGTTCATCTGAAGCTTCTGAGTTCTGGAGTGAGCTAGTGCACAGAATGTCTTTTGTCATCCCTTTGTTTCCTGTTGATCCCCTGCCCCCAGCCAGATGCCAGCAGCTCCTTTTTTTCATTATGTTGTCCTCTGTGCAGGTGCACTTAGGAGTGCTGTGTTGGTTTGAGGGCCTCATCCTTTGGACTGCTTTGCAGCTGTTGTGTTTAGGCCTTACAGCGGGAAAAACACATCACATTCAGAACAGAGGCCGGCCTTTGTTTTGTTAGTGGGATGCATCCTGATTTTAACAGCAAAAGGGATGCACAAGAGGAGGGAGTGGAACTCTAAGCCTGTCCTTGCCACCTAACCACCTTGCCTTGCAAAGCCTCCTTCTTTTGTCTGGTCTTATTGTTTAGTTTGTCTGTTAGGGGTTGACCCATGACAGAGTCTTTTCAGTGGTGGTTCCCCATTTGTGAAATGCCCTGTCAGCGGTGCTTGTATTTACCACCAAATTTTAAAAGCCCAGTGGCAAGCCCCACTTGCCAAGAAACAATCAGGAGTGCACTTTAAGTTTCCCAGTAGTTCTACAACTAATGTCATAAGTGGATGAGTGTGACTTGGGGCGGAAAAGGCCTAGGAGGCAAAACGAGAACTGCTGCTGCGCTTAATGAGTGCCCCACCACCAGGAGGGCCAGAGATTCCCCACAGTTGATCTTTCTTTGTGGGAATTGTTGCAAGTAAAAAGTGTGTGCACAAAGATGCTGCTACTGAGGCAGCTTTGATTATTTCCTGCAAAGCTCCACAGAAGTTTATTTTTTTCTTAGCTAGTTTGGGGATCTCTGTTGGAGGATGGATGGCGGCTAACAGATTGAGATTGAATCCTGACAAGACAGAAGTACTGTTTCTGGGGGACAGGAGGCAGGCAGGTGTGGAGGATTCCCTGGTCCTGAATGGGGTAACTGTGCAGGGTCTCCAACAGAGATCCCAAAACTAGCTAAGACCAGGTGCGCAGCCTGGGAGTCATTTTGGACTCACAGCTGTCCATGGAGGCACAGGTTAAATACATGTCCAGGGCAGCTGTATACCAGCTCCATCTGGTATGCAGGCTGAGACCCTATCTGCCTGCAGACTGCCTCGCCAGAGTGGTGCATGTTCTGGTTATCTCCCGCTTGGACTACTGCAATGTGCTCTACGTGGGGCTACCTTTGAAGGTGACCCGGAAACTACAACTAATCCAGAATGCAGCAGCCAGACTGGTGACTGGGAGCGGCCGCCGAGACCATATAACACCGGTCTTGAAAGACCTACATTGGCTCCCAGTATGTTTCCGAGCACAATTCAAAGTGTTGGTGCTGACCTTTAAAGCCCTAAACGGCCTCGGTCCAGTATACCTGAAGGAGCGTCTCCACCCCCATCGTTCTACCTGGACACTGAGGTCCAGCACCGAGGGCCTTCTGGCGGTTCCCTCACTGCGAGAAGCCAAGTTACAGGGAACCAGGCAGAAGGCCTTCTCGGTAGTGGCACCCTCCCTGTGGAACGCCCTCCCACCAGATGTCAAAGAGAACAACAACTACCAGACTTTTAGAAGACATCTGAAGGCAGCCCTGTTTAGGGAAGCTTTTAATGTTTGATGTATCACAGTATTTTAATATTCTTTTGGAAGCCGCCCAGAGTGGCTGGGAAAAAATAAATAATAATAATAATAATAATAATAATTATTATTATTATTATTTTATTATGTTAGGAAAGTGCTGAAAGATTTCCTCTTCCACCACCATATCTTTCTCTAAACTGGCTTCTCCTGTCTTGGCAGGTGTTTCTCTGTGTGAATACTTGGTTGGGAAAGGAGATTCCTTGGGAGGGTTTGCTATTGCTGTTTTACTGTTGCTGTTATGGAGAACATAAAGACATTCTGGCAGCTTTATGTGAACATATATTACTTTTCTTTTTTAAATTTGAAAATTTGTAGAGGATTTTGTTAAATAGCCTATCGATGATAGCCCTGTCCACATTGTAGGATTCTTATCTGCGGTGTCAATGTACTGCCCACCCCCTGCATTTCTAAGTCTAAGCATATAATACTACTTCCAACTAATACTTCTAACTCTGCAAAGTTAGTCTATATAGGTAAACTGCTGTGGAGCAGAAGGCGATGAATATTCACAAATTATTTTGGTGAGCAGCAGCCTCGAAATGTGCTGGATGCCGTGAAAGCTTTTCATTTCTTGAATTACAGTTTTTATGTAGAAATTTCTCAACCAGTTTATCTTGGAATCGCTAGAATGTGGAAGGCCCACCAAGGTCTGGCTTGTGTAACCTGTTTTCTGTAGAGACATGTTTATTGGCAAATATTGCTTTTGTCCTCCTCCTTCCAAACCAAGTCTGATCTTGGTGGATTGTTTGCTAATGTTGCATGCTGTAGCTACAAGAGGGCTGTAACTCGATGGCAGAGCACACAAAGCTGTGCACACTGAAGGTTCCAGGTTCTGTCCCCAGCAACATCTCCAGGAAGGACTGGGAAAGACTCCTATCTGAACCTCTGGGAAGCTTCTACTGGTCACTAGAGAAAATATTGAGCTGGATGGACTGACTCAGAAAAATAGTTTGCTGATATTACAAACTGTTTGACTGAGGGGTGTTGCTTCCTGTGGCGCATACATGTACATTCCTTTCGTTCTGTCAATTTATTTTCAAACTTGTTTTGCAGGCTTTGGACATACTACTAAAACCTGACCAGAGGGCGCAGCAGACAAGGAAAATAGAGATCCAGAATACTGGTTGGGTCTCTTTTGAACCTTCTTTTTGTCTGCATTGGGGCAAAATTCAGCCTCTATTATTTGTTGGAAAGTAACAACGGTGATGAGGGAAGGCTGGAGATCAGTGGCAGAGCACACCATTGGTCATGTTGACTGGGGCTGATGGGGAACTGGAGTCCAATAACATCTGCAGAGAGAGGCTCACCCTCTCACCCTTGGTGTATCACCCTTGGCCTTTCTATCAAACATTTACTATAACCACAAGAAAACAAACAATAAAAAACCCAGTGATACAATCCCAACAAGATTGAGATACTGTTTGTGGGTGGTTTGCCTGCCCAAGGAAGTGATGTTCAGCCTGTTCTGGCCTGATCTGTGTGCCTGCTAAATATCAGGAGTGCAGTTAGAACTTGCATATCCAGCTTTGACTCAGGAAGCACGGCTATTCTCAGTAGCTCTGAGTACTTTTCACCAGCTTTGGTTTGTGGCCTCCTACAGCCCCTTTTGCACCGTTCCCTCCAGTCATCCAGGTTCTGGAAATCTCAAAAGAGTATTATTGTAATGTGTTATTGTTGAGGCTGTCTTTGGAGACAATTTGGAAACTGTGGCTACTTCAGAACACAACTGCTGACCTGGGCTGGGTGACAACATTCTCTCTCTCTCTCTCTCTCTCTCTCTCTCTCTCTCTGTCTCTGTCTCTTTCTCCATCCCTCCCCCCAAAAACGTTAAGACAGTCCCACTAGCTCTCAGTTAATTACTGAGCTCAATTCAAGGTGCAGGGCCTTTTTTCTTAAATCCAGAAGGGTTCTTCTTGTGCTCTTGTGGCTTTGAAATTTCTGAAGAGCTCCATTGTTTGGCCACTGATGGGCATTCCAGGCTGATTTGATCTTTCCGTAGAAGATTACTTGGATTAATGAGATCAGTCAGGCTCAGAGACTCAGCTGCAGTTGGACTGACGATCAAGCTGGAGGTGTGTTAGCCAAGCACAGAGCTCTGTACTGCCAGCACATTACTTCCGTTGCCAAGAGGTTGTTGTCTCTTTTACACATGCAGAGTGAATCCTCTGGTTTCTGAAAAGGAAGGCTAGAATAGTATTAGTGTGTTGTCCCACATTCTGCTTGCACAGCTGCCCATAGCTCCAAAGGCTGTGCCCTAGTTAGAGAAACTGCAATAAGCCGTACTCTTCTGACGCTCTTGGCAAGTGGCTGTCGCAGTCCCTCATAGTTTTAACAAGCTGCAGATGTTTGGTGGGCAATGCTGCTTTTGGTTCTTGAGAGAGGAGGTCTTGAATTTCTGGCTCTGGATGTTGCTACTCTTTAATGGTTCTGGTGTCTCCCTCTGACCCTCTTCTTTTTTGGCCCTCTTTCTCAGCAGCACGTCAGCCTTGGTTCCCTCTCCCTCCCCACTCCCTTGCTCACAACACACAGACTCTCCCTCTCATGTCCTTTTCCCTTCCTGACTGAATTCATCTTCGGCTTCCTTAGCGAAAACTGTGCTGTTCTTCTCCTGTTTTTAGATTAATCTGCCTCTATAGTTGGAATTTTGCAGCAGCTCATCCAGTGGCTGGGCTAACAGGATCCAGCATACTTAGTTTTATCTCTCTTCCATGTGGTGCCAATATCTTGCTTCACAAGTAGATTTCAGAAGCTGGTGCTCTGTGGACTCTTGCTCAGCCCCCAGTATGCAAAACACTGGAACTATCTGCATCCCTTTCAGTCTGGTTTTGGTCACTGATGGGTGCCGGGGAGAGGGGGCCCTGCAGATTTTCCAGTTCAGCTTCCTTCTGGATTGGCTGCCACAGATCCCTCCCTAATGCCTAATTTCCCCTCTCATTTGTAGGTTTATTTATTTGTTTCATTTTTAGAAGGTATGGGCTGCCCTTCAGTATAATATTTCCAGGATATCTTTCAAATAAAAAGAAAAACAAATACATAAACACCAAAACCATAAAATCAAAGGGCATCTGATAAAAGCAATGTAAAATAGCCACAATGATTTGTTAAAAGATCTACAGAAGCAAATAGATCTCCATCTGGTGCCAAAATGACATTGAAGTTGGTGTAGAGTGAGCTGCCTTATAGGACAGCTGTGTCACCACCAAGGAGTCCCTCCCTCTTTGCCCTGTCCTCATCATCCTCTGCATGGAGCCCTTTCTGCCCCACTCCCTCTTTCTCTTCTGGAGAAAGTGGAGCAATTGGAGTGTCTTTATGTAGAATCATGGCTGTACCATTTTAGTTGGTGGGGTGGAGTGCAGAGGTGGATGCTCAGATCTGCAGAGTGCAAAGTCTTTTGCTCCACCCCTTGTTGACCACCCAGTAGCCTGGCTTGGACTTGTCTGTGCTGATGACAGTCTAGGCTGCGTTTCACATTTGCACTGTAATTACTGGTAGTTAATTATTTTTAATATTTATATTCCACCTTTCCTCCAAGGAGCTCCAGGTTACTTAAATGGTTCCCCCTCTTACAACAACTTTGTGCTGCAGGTTAGGCAGTGGAAGAACCAGGATTTGAATTTGGGCCTGTCCAGTCCAAGTCTACTATGTCACATCATAAATTATAGAGTTTGAAGCATCCCTGTTGTTTATGACTTACATATGAGTACTAATGCCTGGGAATTCCTAGGGATTCCCCTTCAGTTTCTTGGAGTTCAAGGTTCCATATCCAGCTTGTTCATGGCTGTCATTTGCATGCCAGAAGGATCTCTCCCTCCCTCAGTTCTTTTGGGGAAGCAGCACAAGTCCAGGAAGAACAGCCCTCTCCATTCCCTCTGGTGTGCTTACCGCAATTCTGGCGCTCTTGTTCCCAGACAGTTTCCTTTAACAGTCTGCCCTAACTCTGCAGCTCTGGATTCTGTATGGGAGAGGGGGAGGCCTTTCTCTTCCCACCCTCCCACATCCAAAGTATCTGGGAACACTTTGCATCTCTTTCCAGAGACTTTGACATGATTATTGTCATAGGGAACCTGAAGCCATGGAAGTTAGCCCCAAAGTTTGCAATACCCAAGGGACTCTTGTGAGTCTTAGTCCTCCGAGCCTGAGGTTTTCCTCCCCACCCCCTAAAAACACCTCCTTTTAACATCCCTGGGGGCATATGTGGAGTTTCTGCCGAAGCCAAGAGTAGCTTTGCTTTGCATGGGTAATTAACTGGATCATGTAACAGACAAAAAATGTTTTTCCTGTACTGCGGTAATAATAAATCTGTTGCTACTTCTGGCCTGCTGTGTTTTGACCATAGTTGGAGATGTCTAATGACCGAGTGATTTTTCTCCCACAAAGTTCAAATGACAACAAAGAACCTGCCTCATTCCAATAGGACTGGCAGGCAAGAATAAGGAACTGCCAATGCCTCCATAGGATACAAGTGAGGAGCTGCATCTTTTTCTCAGAGTTTGGAACTGTTGAAAGATGTGGCAAAGTTCAGGATTCTCCAGTCATGCCTAACCTGTGGCAGAGGCTTTGCATAGATTTCCCCATAGGCCAGATTCTCCCCAATGCCAGCTCATGGTGCTCAGGTGCTTCAGCACTCCCCTGCAGATTAAAAAACACACATGCAATATTGTGTTTCTGTCATGGGCCGTCAGTAGCACTGATTGAAGGTTTGGATAAAAAGGTGGCAATGTTGGAGCCTTTTTAGTTGGGGGAAAAAGCTTGAGTTAAGGGAAGATATGCAGGAGGTATATTGAATTATATATTGGATAAAGTGAAAAAGATGGATTTCACTTTCAGCAAAGGCCATTCAGTGAAGCTGAATGTTGGGAAATTCAGGACAGACAAAAGGAGCTACTTTTTCACACAGCACATAGTTAAATGATGGAATTCCTTGATACAGGATGTAGTGATGATGATTGCCACCAACTTGAATTAGACAACCTCCTGGAGGACTTATCCAGTACTTATCGTACTAGCCATGATTAATTAATTACCTTCAGTGCCAGAGGCAGTATGCTGGGAATCGCAAGTGGGCAGAGGTCCTGCTTTTGGAGTTCCCATTGGGCCATCTGGTTGGGCCCTGGGAGAACAGGATGCTAGACCAGATGGGCCTTTGACCTGATCCAGCGGGGCTACTCTTATGGGAACATACATTGATGCTGAATGTGTGGGGTGTCAATTATGTATTTATATTTGTCAGTAAGAGACATGAAGGAGTACCCTTGGGGAGGTGGACAACTGTCAAGGGGGCTCTACAAAATGGAGTGTAGAAGCAGGGTCGCATCTTCTTCCTGCCATTTCTGCCTGTGATGAGACAAGTAGCTATGGCTTCTAACACCACAAATATTTGGCTGGCAGGAAAGGTGAATGCAGTGAGGGAGAGTTGTGGCTAGACAAGAAATGATTCTGTGGAGGCTGTTTTCCATTGTACTTTAGCCTGCCTTCCAAATCACATGTTTGCTTATGCACCTGAACTCGTATAGCATCAACTGCATCAGTATTCCTCATTTTTTTGAAGGTATAACTTTCCTTGCTCACGCACTATAGCTTTGCTCAAGTGACCTTCTACACATATCCTATCTGTACATTAGCACGGCTTAGGAATGTGTTTGTCTCTTCTGTCTAAAAATACCCAGCTGGTAGGATTCACGATCCATGAAGGCTAATTGAAACAATTTCTCTTCAGGTTTTGGCAGGTGATGCATGCATCTTAAGCATTAATATCTATAAACTGAATAGTTAATGAATCTAGGCTCTAATAATGAATTAGAAACACTGAAATTATCAGGATGTGGAGGAGAATTTTCAGTCACGTTTGCTTATTAAAAGCTTGCTACTTAATAAGCTAATCACTTTATTTGACCCCAAAGGAGTAGCTTGGTTGATTAGGAACAGGTTTCCATGTGCCAAAACTTTACTAGTGAAGACTTCTGGGTGAACTCCTTCATTTTTGGTAGCTACTGGGAAGCACAGTTTTGCTGCCCTCCTTTTCCTGCTCCCAGCAGCTAGAAGGGAGAGGTGGCTGCCTATCTTGGTAAATGGTGGCACAAGTGAACTTGCAAACTCACCAGGTGAGCTGGCCCTGGTTTTGTCTCATGGCAACATGGATTTGGTCCCTTCTGCTGTTCTCCAGCAGGGAGTTGGCCAGGGCAACTGCCTCTTTGAAGGGCTGAGGGACATCCTGGGAATGGAGACATGAGTTAGGGACATTTGTGGCTTGGTGCTAGGTCATTTCCGGCCTTTCTGTGGCCAAAAAGCTCAATATTGTGATTAAGTCCCTGTAGTGTCGAAGACTATTGGCTCTGTGAGGTGACACCCCTGATGGTTTAAGATGAGAGGTTCTGGAAAGAGCAGCCAGAACCCTCTCTCCATTTATTGCCTCTTCCTCCCGCCTACCTGCTGCCATTCCCACATATCCTTCTCTCAGAAAAGAAAGACACACTTGAGTTGAAAGAGATGTTCTGGCTGCAAAGTTCTGCATAGGCTGCCTGAAGACAGTGGCTTCCTTAGGTTACTAAGTGATTCTGTTATGCAGAAGGCCAGACCCAACTGTTTCCTGCAAAAAGTAGCTCCAGCTGCTTCCTGCCAAGGCAAACAAGACCTGGATAGGAAGGCCCTTTCCTGAAGTTTGGTTTCTCCCCTGCCCCTCCAGGTGGACTAGGAACATAATCAGCTCCACGTTCTGGGTCCTCATGGTGGGGTCTGTCATTGTTGTCAGCTGCTTTCTGAGCCAAACCACTTTCTCAGAAAATGCCCTCTGGGGTAGACCCAGTCTACTGTCCTTGTTTCCTAATTCTCAACCCTGAGTAGGGTGTCTGAGGCTCTACTTTTTCTCTCTTCTCCATGTGCAGATGGAGGTGAGGCTTCTACAGGCCTACATCATAGATCTGAGTGACCAGAACACCATCTTGATTCAGACAGTGGAGGAGCTGGAGAACCAAATGCTTGACCTCATGAAACTGGCTGCAGCTGAGGACAAATTTCAGGTATGTGGGGGGGCTGGATGAGGGGTCACAATCCTGGGTTCCAGGGCACGAATTTCCTTGCTGATAGCTGTGGGTCTGCCTGTTTAAGGCAGAGACAGGATGCCCAACTCCATTCACTCTGAAAGAGGCACTTCTACATTAACTACATTAATTGAAGTTGCAGCACCGTGTTAACCACAGAAAAACCTTAGTGTCATATATTAATGCCTTCTGAGTTAACTTCCTGTTTCTTTTAGCACCCCTGGTGGCCTTTTCTCTTCTCTCCATCACTGTAGGCCTTTCAGCTCCCATCTTTATTCAAATCCCTTGAAATTGTTGATCTTCTAGCAGAAATATGTACGGGTTTGTTAAATCATCCAATTTACCAGAGGCTATTAGAGGGTAGCCAAAATAAATCTAATTTATTTATTTTAAATATATATTATGGAGGAGGCCAGGAATTACAGGCTTCTTAGCCTATTGTATAAGTTGGTGGAAAGCACAATTAAAACTTGAATTATTAAACATTTAAAACAGCCCCTCCCTCAATGTGGTACCCCCCAGATCTTTTCGGACAACTGCTTGCATCATCCCTGAGCACTAAATATGCTAGATGGGGCTGATGCGAGTTGTAGTTAGAAACATCCGGAGGGCACCAGGTTAAGGAAGCCTGGGACAGAAAATACAAGCCTTTTGGAGGAAGTTAGGGGCGTTTTGCCTAGGGGAATCTTGCCTTGCCAGCCTTTCTGGAGTTCTTTGAGAGGGTTGGTATACAGAGAGATCCCAGTAAACTTTTTGTGTTTGGACCTCCAAGTGGCTTTTGGCAGACTCCATCCCCAAAGGCTTCAGTACTGGAATAAGAGAACAGGCCTTGCTTTGCTATCAGTAACTGCTTAGAGAGACAGCATAGGAATAAATGGGCAGTTTCTGCAGTAGAGGCAAGGCGGGAGTGGGGTCACCTGAGGACCTGTTTTGGAACCAGGCTATGTCACTGATTCACAAATAAACTGGAGGCTGGAGTGAGTGGTGAGATGACCAGTTTGGCAGATGACTCCAAACTACTTCAGGAGGGTAAAGACTTGCACAAATTACAAACAACTCCAAAGAGAGTTCCTGCCAGCTAAGCAGAGGTGCCATTTAGTGTAAGTCAACCTGAATTTCTGTGTATTGGGGGAAAATAATCCTTAATGTTCATATAAGACCCTGATAGGGTCTTAAAGTGGGGTCTTAAACTGACTTTCTAAGGAAGTATTGGGACTGGAGTGATGTAAAGTTCAGTGCAAAATCCAGTTCTGTATGTAGCTGGGGTGGGTGGGAAAGGCAAATGTCAAGCTGGGGCCTGGAAAGGATGTGTCCAAGGAGCTTAATGGCTTTATGTTCATCTCTGGCACTGCTGCAGTTGTGCACCTTTCTGGTTGTCCCTTCTCAAAAGAATGCAGTGGAGCAGGAAAAGGGCAACCTGAGTGATCAGGAGGTTAGAGCACCTTCTGTATGAGGTGCAGTTAAAGCCTTTAATGGTTTTTAGATTAGAAAAGAAAGAGCTTAATAGAAGTTCATTGAATTATGCATCATGTGCAGAACATGGAACAGAGAGGAGTTTTTCTCCCTTTCTTATTAGAACTTGGGCCCCACCAATGAAAGGATTAACAGATGATGGTATGTCTTTACACAATGCAGTTCACTTGTGGAATTCCTGAGATGGGGTGCTGTGGTAGATGCTGGTTTTTTCCTGGCTTGAAAAGTGGATTCAGCAAAGTCTTGGAGTTGAATTCTCTGGATTCTGTTCAACTAAAGTTTACTCAGTATTGACCTGTTGAAATTAATGGATCAAATTTACCATAGTCATGTCCCTTAATTTCAGTGGGTCTACTCTGAGTAAAGCTTAGATGAATACTACCACCCCCCTCTACAACTCTTGGTCATTGCAGCTCCATGTTCAGAGGCAACATACCTCCAAGTACTCATTGCTAGAGAGCAGGAGGAGGAGGACCCCCTCTGTTTGTGGGATGGTAGGCTTGGGAAGACTTGCCTTATTCTCGCATCCAGCAAGCTGTGCTTCTCTATCAACTCTGCTTTGTCTCTTCAGCTTATTGCACATGCCCTTTTCCTCTCTTGTCCCATCAGTTACTGTGCTTTTCCCCTTTCAGTTTCCTTGCCTTTCCTCCCAACCAACCCACTGCAGAAATCATTTTCTGTCCCACTAGCATTCTGGGATCGCCCTCAAACCTACAGTAACCTCCCTGGTTTTTCTTTTCCCTCTCTTTTCACGGGTTCTTCTGAATCTCTCTACATCTTTCCCCTGTTTCAGTGGGTCTTTCTGAACCCCCTTCTCTTGTTCTACAGGTCTTTTGGCAAGCCTCCTCCCTCATTTCTCTTTCTTCCGGTAGCTGTCAACTCATGGGGGGAGGCATAGAAATTAGCAGGTTAACCTTTTCACATCATGAAGATGAGTCACTTGTACATCAAATTACAGCTCCGATGACCAATGGAAAAGCTGGAAACCCTGCTCTTTCCCCACCAGACAGGACTTTCTCTCCTTAGAGCTCTCAATTTCCACCCTTTCTCCCCCCCCTTCCCCCCCCCTCTGTCCTCCACTCCACCTTACCCCTCCTCCTCTTCCTCTTTCCTGAGTTTGGCAACAAAGGCAGCTTCCCCTTTCCCAGCACTTAACCTGGTGCAGGAATCTCTGCCCCAGTTGAATAGAACCACTGGCCTTTTCTTCTACATACCCTTAGGCAGAAAAGAGGGCAGCCTGTAGATGGGCCTGTGTGTGTGCTGGCCCCACAGATTGGACTGCGAATGAGAGGACCCATGGGCCAGTCTTCCCATCTCTCCTTCTTGGAGAATCTTGTCCCTTACTGCCTCAAATGACTGTTGCCTGATTCATAAGGATGGGAGAAATGTGAATCCAGGTTGCAGGGTGAGAGGGGCCAGCAGGGTGTTCCTGCTCTTCCCAAAGCTTTGGAGTGCTAGGTAGACCATAGCAGATGGCAAACAGAAAACTGAACTAAGAAGAAAATGTGGGGAAGAAAACTCAAATTTGTTGATTGCATATATGACAGAGATATTGTTTAATTGCGTACACACACACTATGGCCAAACACATACTGACAAAGTCTTCATTGGTAGCCTTGTGTCCTTTAAAAACATAATAGCTGGACAATTTGATAACTGCTTATTGGAGGAGGACCAAACCCTCAACTGCAACCATTTGTTATGTATAGGAGTTCTGAATGAACACTTCAGCCCCCTGCTGACGTCCTTTATTCTATACATTTCTGGTTATTTGTGCTGCTGATGGTATAGGGGTGCTTATCTACCTGACCCTGCTTTCAATATCTTTGTGCCTGCAAAAGTTGGGGTGGACATACAGCTTCCTTTCCAGACAGTGCATGTCCCATGGCTTCCTGGTGAAATCCTAGTTTTGTTGCACTATAACACGGGTGTATCCAGATGGCAGTAATGCAGCAACCCTGAGGAAGTGTTGCAGAACAACCAAAGTAGAATGATGTGTGGTTGGCCCAATAAAAATCCACCACTGTTAGGCTATGACATGTTGCATAATACAGCTGCAAAAAAACCATCAGTCTGGGGTCCAAAAATTGTTCCTCAGCAGTCACCTAGAGTTGCCTCATTCTCTTTCCATGGCTCTGGGGAAAGGAGTGTGGGACAAGGGCTTTTAGCTTCCTTGGGTGTCTGCTGTCTCCTTCGTATCCCACACTGCTGCAAGGGTAAGGGCAACTCCAGACAGGCTTGAAAAGTGCCTTGTTTGTTGTTGTTGGTGTGTGTGTGTGTGTGTGTGTGTGTGTGTGTGTGTGAGAGAGAGAGAGAGAGAGAGAGAGAGAGAGAGAGAATGGTGTAGGATGGTCAATAGTGGGTGCATGGCCACACGCTCAAAGAACCTCAGTGTTAACAGGTACTCTCAAATTAGTCATCTAGCAGAAAACGGACAGCAGCACATTGGCATGTTTGGAGGCCACATCTTTTCTTTAGGGTTAAGAACATCTTTTCTTTAGGGAATCCTTTCTTTAGGGTTTGTGCAAGTTTTAATTTGGCCTAAAGCCACAGAATTCCCACTTCTTTCATGCATTTTAAGCCTCCCTGTGCTCCGGAAGATTCTGTTTTCTCTAAGACAAGGGCGATCTTGCACTTGTTTTCCACTTTAAATAGTTCATTTTTCCTAACCAAACTGTGGGGTCCATCAAAAGCTGGAAAGTGGGCAAAGGGCAGTTCTTGCTGCTCTGCCTACTGAGGCCCCTTCAGTCAGTTCTGGCTTTCTCCTCAAATGAGTGGTTCTGTTGGCGAGTCAAAAGTTCCCTGGCATCTCGACTTGCACTGCAGGGGTAATGAGCTGCTCCTCGCCTGCAGACAGCCATTTGCCCACTCTCTCCCAGGTAGGCAGCACTGGGTGAGCTCTTCTCTCTTCCCTTCTGTGATTCGCTTTGCCTGCTGGCGCAATCCAGAATGTGGGGAGAGGCTGCACAGAGCTCCCTGGATTCCCAGAGCTATAGAGACACCTGCTGGGCAGTGCTGGGAGTGGCAGCAGGTGGCTGGAGCTGTATGCGCATGCCTGGCTCTTGCTTGGGCCTCCATCAGCTGGGCTTGTTTCTTTTGCCAAATGCCCACTTGGACCTATGACGGTGAGGGCAACGGCTTCTGAATGGCAGCTGGCAAGAGAGCCTTCCTAACTCTGATTTGCAAGGTGTTGGCAGCAAACTCTGCTTTGTTCTGTCACAGCTGTCTGCTGCTGGGACGGGTGGACCTTCAACCCAGTCTGGCCTGGCAAGTCCTGTGGCCAGCTCTCCCAGCCCTGCTCTGCCCTGTCAGCCCTGCCCTGAGGAAGCCTCTTTCCTAGTATGTGCTCTCCGTAGCTCTTTGGGTTTCAACTGCAGAACCAAGGCTCATTTGGGGGGGGGGGGAGGGTTCAGCTTCTCAGTATGACTGGTGGTTCCTTGAACCAGTAAGAGAAGTGTGGGAGTTCAGCCCTTTTGGGTTTTTTATATTATTTTTATTTTCCCACCTATGTGCTAAGGAGGAATAATAAGCAGAAAATTCCTCTCTACCTGATTATCAAAGTAGCAGAATAGCTGTCCCCTTGCAACCCCAGGGTGTGGTTTGTCTGGGTAGGCTTCTCTCTTGTGGGGGGAGGGGCAGTGGGCCTGCACCAATTTGCTTGTGTGGACTGAAGCAATTGCCTGAAATGGCAAAGGGGAGGCATGAAAGGCACCCCAGTGGTTTCTCTAGCTGAGGAACTGGTGTCTGGATTGGTATGGGGGTGGGGTGCCTGTATGAGGTGGCAGAAATGCAATTTGGGCAGAAATTGAATTCCTCTGATAAGGAATTCAGAAGCAGCTGCCGCCGCTGCCTCATTCACTCAGCAGCCGAATAATCATATGCGCTTTAATAATCTTTATTTTACAGGAGTATGTTGCCAGGGCAACGGAATGTAAGCAGCAGAACGGCCCCTTGCCGCTCTCAAAGGCAAATCTGCAGAAAGAGATTCTCTTGCTGCCTCTTCCCCCCCCCCCCCCAGCCCCCTCTCTTTCAGTGTAATGATGGCTCTTATTTTTCATGCGCTGATTTCATAATCGCCTAGAAGGGTCCCTTTCCCCGTTTCCTTTATTTATGTCTGAGGACAGGCCTGGGCAGATGCCTAGAAGCATCCCAGCTGTGGGGGGGGGGGCAGCAAGCAAGCTATTGGGCTGGGGAAGGGGGAATTAATCAGACAGCCTCTTGCTATGCCTTTCCTCCCCGGTGCTGTTTGCCTTCCACTCAGCCCAACCAGGTGATTGTCGGGGTCAGGGAGAAGTCAGGAACTGATTGCATTAATTGGAAATTATTGGCTAGGTGCATATTTGGTGTGTTGGGTTGGGAGGGGTCTTTAGAACAGGGCAAATTGAATCACAGTCAGGAGAATAATGAGGCCCCCAGGCCGCAAGCTCTGCAAAGGGCGCCCTCCTTCCAGAGTGTTTCCTATAATGGATTCTGCTCTCTTGCTGGAAAGGTGACGTCTTTCCCGCCCCCCCCCGCCCCCCGCCAAAAAAGACGTAGGCATCTTGATTAGGTGATCTGGGAAATTGGCTGGTTTGGAAACATTTAAAATGTTGGGTCCCTGGAGCTGTAGATCCCCCATCTAGACAGCCGATGCTGGGGCTGCTCATCAGTCTCCTGGCTGCCACTCCAGGTGCCAAGGGCCAGGCTTTGGATTCAGAGCCAGTGAAAGAGAGTCAGGCCCTGCGGAGGAGGATGAAGCTTCTGCCCACGTGCAGTTGGTGGGCTGGAGCAGAGGTCACTCTGTTTCCCCTGCGCTGGAATCATGGAGTCCAAAGGGATCATGGAGGTCATGATGTGCTTCAACCCCCTCCTCAATGTTCTTCCACTATCAAGCAGCTCTTTCTCTTAGGAAGCTTCTTCTGATCTTTAGCCAAAATTAGCTTCCTTGCCATTTTCACTCATGAGTCCCTGTCCTGTCCTCTGAAGCAACAGAGAACAAGAGTCGACTGCACCTTCAGATGTTTGAAATACCTGCTGTCACCTGCCTCATTCACCTTCTCTCTTCCACGCTAAGCATGCCCAGCAGTTCTTTCAACTGTTTATAGCAGAGCTTTGTTCCCTTGCCACCCTTCTCTTGACACACTACAGTTTCTTCATGCTCTCCTTGAAATATAGTGCCCAGAACTGTACACGTTACTCTAGATGCAGGTCTGAGCAGCACAGAATTCAGCAGAACTATGACTTCCCATGATCTAGATACTATACTTTCCCCTCCATTGGCCACTTAATAATATTTCTGCCCATTGTAACAATTGTAATGCACTGTGCTAGATGCTGTGTGGGTTTTTTAATTGTATTTTTATTGCTTGTTGTTTCTTTTATTATATTACAATTTGCATTCAATAAAAATCAATTTGTAATGCAATGGAATACAATATAAGAAATGGAAGTAGGAATGTAAATTCAGTTTAAAATTAATATAAATATTTAATGCAGACATGCTGTGGACCACAGTTTGGGAACTCCTGACCTAGATGTGATGCTTTTATTAATGCAACCTAGGCCTATGTTTGCTTTTTTTAAGCAGCTGTGTTGGGCTGCTTGCTCATTTTTGGCTTGAACAGCCTCTGTACCCAGATCCTTTCCGCAGATCCTGCTGCCAAGCCAAGGCTCCCCCATCGTGTTCATGTTTCTTTGATTCTTTTGTTCTTAAGTGCAGGACTTCACGTTTATCTCTATTGAATTTTCTCTTGTTGGTTTCAGCCCAGTGTTCTCGCCTGTCAAGATCACTTTGGATCTGGCATCTGTCTTTTGTGCTGATGTCTCCCTCCCAGCTCTGTGTCACCTGCAAATTTGGTTAGAGTCCTCTCTACGTTTCCATCCAAGTCATTTGTAAAAAGGTTGAACAGCCCGGGGCTTTGCAAAGAGCCCTCTGGCACACCACATAAGACCTCATTCCAGTTTGAGGCAGAGCCATTCATGAGCCCTTGCTGGATATGGTTGCTCAGCCAGCTAACAGAAGAGAGGCAGGACAGAGCAGCGGTACAAGTGGGGTGGGGTGAGGAGAGCTCATGTTCGGCTGATTGTGACCCGTTTTAGGTAGAGCTGCTCTCCCCAAGGTGCCCTGTCTGTGGGCCAGGGCCTCTTGCTCTTTGGGCTTTTCTGGGAATCCCTGCTTGGAAGCCTTCTAAGCCCCCCTGGCCGCTTCTGCTGCTGAAAGGATATCCTCCACCACTCTCCCCACATAGTGCTTGCAGCCCATCTGATTTGCTTAAATGCTGTGGGGAAGAGCATTAGCACATTTTCCATGCCAGATGTGCACCCGAGCCTGTCCCCTCTTTCCCAGGATAGCTGCGTAACTAAACTGAGGTAGGGAGAAGGTGGGAGGCATGATTTGTGCTTTGCTCTAAGCCTCCTATTCTGTCTCCTGGCTTCTGCTGTTCTCATTGTTCCTCTCCAGTCAAATGGTAGATAGCAGAAAAGCACATTACTTGTGAAAAACAATGAACTGTAACATTCAAAAAGCGGGACATGGTGTGTGTTGCGAACTACGTTTGCCATGACTTGGAATTTTATGGCCTGCTGAACTGCACTCTAAAATTCTGTGTGCTCCTGAAAAGCTACAAAATATAAACTGAATCACAGTTTAAAACAAAGATGATTTTTCACAGTTGCCACAGATCAAGAACTATACTGGAGTACTATTAAGCTTTTTGCTTGAAGTCTCTGATTTCCCATCCAATAATTGGTAGCACCTTCTCTGGCCTGAATAGGGTGACTCCAGTACTGAGGAGATATTTCCTCCTGCCTGTGTAGCAATGGCTGCTCTTTTTTCCATTTTGGATTAGAGGCCTGGCCAAGATCAGGTGTGAACGTCCAGACTGAGCATAGAGCCTTCTCTTCCTCACAGGGTCATGTACGTTGGAGCATGGCTGTTCATGGCAGAGCGAATGAATGGCTTGGTTGAGAGAAGGGCATCTTTCACCAGCCCACCCCCTTGAAGAGCAAGTTGTGCTCGGAGCAGCCTGGACTTTGGAGGGTGGCTGTTCCATTTCCTTCCTCCTCTTCCACTTGGGAGCTGTCTTTGTCTCTGGAACATGGACCATGCAACTTAATAAATGAATTCACCAAGCTCAAGCTCAGCTCTTCTTCAAAAAGGCTTGGCAACTCTTCATGCCTCCCATACTATTTCCAGCAGGCCCTCACAAGTCAGGGAATCCTGCCAGCAACATCCTCAGGCAGGCAGAGCCCTGGGATCCAGCAAGAGGAAAGCCCACCCCAAGTGGCATTTAATCCCAGTCAGCTAATTGCAAACCATGGTGTCTTACACACATTTCCAGTAGGGAAAAATTGAGTGGTTCTCAACTGTTGCTGAGTTTGATTACCAGGATCAATAAGCCATAGGATGTTTCGGAATCTGGAGCTGCAGGAAACTATGAGGTTGCGCAAGCTCAACAAGAATTGTTGGGCATCTCTTCCAGGCCTGGCCTGCCATACTGAGGCAAGGCCTACTGCATGGGGCAGTTCCTCTCGTCTCCAGCAGCACCCACCCTGTAGACTAGTGTGTGGGCCAGGTTGCGGGGGGGAAGGCGAAAAATGAGTGGCTGGCAGGAAATGCGGCTTTTGCCAGGGAAAATGCTGAGCTTGGTGCACTATTGTCTGAAAGTCATAAGCCAGGTGTGCTCCTGATGTGGTGCTGTGGAGTCTGTGGCCCTTTGAGGTGCCCTACCACCACCCTGCCATTTCTGGGGCAATGGAGTGTAAGAAAGTGGCTGGAGCCTCACCTCCCTTTTGCTGTTGTGTGCATGGGCCAAGAGTGATGCTCATAAGAGGGTCCTTGAGGCCATCATGTCGAGTCTTGGCAAGGCCTCTCTCCCCTCCACTTACTTTGTAACTGTTCAGACTTTGTGTAAAGCAGCATGTTCAGTTGTGGGCCAGAAAGTCCAAAAAGAGAAAGGAGAGAAAGCCATTGAGATTTGGAAGGGAGGCAAAAGCAAGGATAACCAAGAGTCTGGAGCACAAAGTTTGAGGCCTGGCCCAGACCCTCCTGTGAACTTTCTGCCAATTCTGTTGGTCTTTTCTCTAAAACTGTTCTTTCTGGTGGGAGGGGTGTCACACCACTTCTTTTATTCTAACTGCTCTTTCTTCATGACGTCACCTGGTGGGCGGGATGTCACACAGTGCTGCTTCCATCTCACCACTTATTTTATGTAGTAGGCATTGCCTCCAACACTTGCATCTGCCGCCTCCACTGTATGTGTTTTCTTCTCTCCCTGCACCCTGCTTGTGGGCACCACTGTGCCTTTCTCTTTCCTGCTATGCTGGGTACAGAACTGGAGCTTCAGAAATGGAGCCCACCCTTCCTACCACACAGTCCACCAGCACAGACCCCTCTCTGTGCTGTGTGCTAATGGGAGCCTGTACTCGGTAACAGGGTCACCAGGTGGAAGCGAAACTGCCCCTGAGCCCTCTGCATAGAGCTGGATCCAAATCAGAATACTGAAAAGCCTGGATGGTGTTTTTTTAAAATAATAATAATAATCCTTCCTTTTTAACAGCTTCAGAGCAAATCTCCCAAAGCAATTCCAGCCAAACTTCTAACATTTTAGATACATAAAAATTTTAGGGCTTGTGGTAGTGGAATTTGAATATTATTTATGGGTTTTCATTTTAAAGAGAAGAAAAATACAAAACTTTTTCCTTCCCCCTTTCTCTCTCTGCCCCCCTTTTCATTCTTCATCTCCACAGAGGAGTTTAATTTTAAATGATAAATGTCGAAATTAGAGACCATCGAGAAAATCCAATTTAGTGAGGAGTTTTAAAAATCCCATAATAAACGCCGAGTGAAATGTATGATTTAATGCGGGGCACCAATGGCTGCTATTATGTGCTATTAGCAAAGCGGGGCTGAGAGGGAGTCTTTATCACTGGCTGATGCTGGCTGGCCCGGCCTTTCCTCCTGCTATTGATTTGTAGCCGCTTGTCATAATGACATCGGGAAGCAATGAATGGAAGATGGGCTTTTGATAGGGTTGAGGGGGGCATGGGGGGGAGAGCAAAAATTCAGCAAGTTTTCTATCTCTTCTGCCTGATTAGATTTTTTTCCCTGTTCTTTTAAGAGCTTTCACATTCCAATAAAAATGCTAAACCAGCTCTGAAGCAGAATTGTTAGGGAGTAAATAGCTCATCGCTTTTAAAGGGGGAAGAGCAACATCTCGACAGCTCTGCTGACCTCACAGCATTTGAATCTGAAGAATGCTTCTCGTCTTGTGAAATGGAGGTGGCTGCTGGAGGCATCTTCGCCAGGGGCTTGTAGGCAGATCTCATAAACATGGTGGAGAGGGAGGGGCATTATGTGAGAAACCCAGCCAATTGCCCACAAAACGGACAAGGGGCCCTCCTTTAAAAAGGCTGGGCACTTCCAAGGCATTGCAGCATGGGGAAATCTCATGTTCACGTCTGCTGGGGAGAATATTGAACCCTAGGTTGAGAAAAGCAAGAAGATTCTTGCAGCTGTAGCATCACTTGTTTTCTTCAGGAATAAAGTGGTGCTGCCTCTGCCAGGAGGTGCTTCAAGTCTAGCTGTGGAGAGGAAGGGGTCACTGTGGGCTGGCTGTTGATCTACAACTGAAGCATGTCCCGCATCATGCAGCCACATCGAGGTCCCTTTGTGAATGGATTTAAGATACTTTTGCGAACAGAAAGCCAAGACCCAGTGCTTTCCTGCAGCCTTGAGATAGCCTTGCAAGGAAGAACTGATTAAATGGTGGGCGCTTCAGGACAGATGAAAGGGAGGTTTACTCAGCACATAGTTAAACTATGGAATTCAGTTCCTCAGTATGCCTTAATGGCTGCAAACTTGGATTGCTTTGAAGGGGAATTAGATACATGCCTTGAGGGTAAGGCTCTCATGGTTACTTGTCATGGTGGCTGCTTGCCACTTCTAGGGAGGCAGCCGGCCTCTGAACACCAATTGCTGGGGAGGGCAAGTGAGGAAGGTACTCTTGGGCTTGTAAGTTTCCCAGGGAGAAGAATGAAAGACTAGAGGGTCCCCCTTTGGCCTGATCCAGCTTCAGGGCTGCTCTTAGATGCCCTTGCAAGCTGCTTATGTCATGGCCTAGCCAGGACATGGCTCTAAAGGGCATTACTGCTACATTTCCAGTTCCTTGAAGCCTGCTTCCTTGCCTGCTCCCCTGGAGGTGGCTCTTCTTGCTGAGACCCAAGCCAGTTGCTATTTGACATGTCTGTCGTAAAGCAACTGGATTGCTGTCCTCCTCCCATAAGGAGCAGGTGAAGGACCACATTTTGCCACTTTGTCCACAAGGATATCATGGGGGAACATTGTCAAGTGCTTTGCTGAAATTAAGATATGCTTTGTCCACAGTGGTCCCATGGTCTGCCTGTTTAGTAATTCCATGAGAAATGGAGATTAAGGATGGGCTTGCATGGCGATTACTCTATAAAACTCTCATTGGCTTCTGTTATACAATGCAGTTTTATTTTCTAGATACCCCAAGGTCTACTGTTATAGCCAGACTGGTCATTCATTATTAGACTAAAATACTTGTACAGTGGTACCTCACAAGACGAATGCCTCGCAAGACAAAAAACTCGCTAGACGAAAGGGTTTTTTGAGCTGCTTCGCAAGACGATTTTCCCTATGGGCTTGCTTCACAAGACGGAAACGTCTTGCAAGTTTGTTTCCTTTTTCTTAACACCGTTAATACAGTTACGACTTGACTTCGAGGAGCAACTCATAGAACGCGGTGTGGTAGCCTTTTTTGAGGTTTTTAAAGACTTTGGTGATTTTTGAAGCTTTTCCAAAACTTTCCCGACACCGTGCTTCGCAAGACGAAAAAAATCGCAAGACGACAAAACTCGCGGAACGAATTAATTTCGTCTTGCGAGGCACCACTGTATTCTGTTGCTCCCATTTGGCATTGTGTGTGTGTGTGTGTGTGTGTGTGTGTGTGTGTGTGAGAGAGAGAGAGAGAGAGAGAGAGAGAGAGAGAGAGAGAGAGAGATATGGATGCATCACAAGGTGGGGACATGGGAGCTCCCATTTGGAGAGGAAGTCTTTTGGGCTGTGCAGCAGGCCCAGCGCTCAACAACCTGGACTCTTCTCTAGCCCTTTTTGACTCCATTAGCAGCAGTCAAGGGAGGCTTCCTGCAGTAACCCAGATAGGCTCCTGCAACTCGGGGGCCTCTGCTGGCGCAGTGCTTCTCTCACACGCTTGTGTTCTCCATACTTGATCAATCACTGACAGCCTCATTGTTTTATAATGCCCCTCTCAGCACGCTGTTTTCAACCCATCGCCCTGCTTGCTTTATAGTCTATAAATATTTAATTCTTTAATAAACTGCTTATGTGTAACACCAAATGACAGGTGTGTGTCGTTCCTCTCTTCCATGGTGCATCTGTTTGCAAAACAGTGTTCTGCTCTCTCTCTCGGCAAGAGCCACAATGCCTCTTAGCCATCTGCAGCTTTGCTCCTGGAGTCTGTTGGCCTTCAGAAGGTGGTGCTGGGCTCACTTCTGAGCATGCTTCTACTTTGGGGGGGGGGGGTGGAGGGCCATTTGCTCTTGCCCCAGATTGGCCTCTATACAGCTTCTGTCAGCAGCTGCTGCTGCTGCTGGGCTTTCTGTAAATCCCCCACCTCCCTGTTCTTTCTACACCGTAAGCTATGCGTGGAGGGGGCCCTATCCAAGGCCTTTGCTCCAACCATTTCCTTGGTGCTGCTGTCGCTGCTCAGTGTACTAACATCTAGACAGCCAAGTTTGGGGGCCCTGGCCTCACTTGTGGCACCTGAAAGACTAACAATCTTTTAAAGGTGCAAGCTCTTTTGGACTATCCTCAGTTGCAAGGCTATGTAAATGCGGTTTGCGGGGGCAGGATTGTAAATAGTGAGGTCAGAGTGAATTGAGATGCAGAAAAGTACAGAGATGCTGAAGCATCTTTAGCCAGTCCTGGCAGCTCCAGGGTCAGCAATCTAAATCTTTGGCTGAGAAACCAACAGAATGGTCAGCAGACCCTCCAGTTTGGGAAAAACAAAGCTGCCTCCCACCCCCACCACAGTTAACCCTGGTTACCTTTATTGCTGTGTTTTGACACTGTCATCTGTTCTAGAGCTTTTTGTTATATAAAACCTCTTCCTAAGCTAAACTTGCTGTTTGACCCTGCCTTATTTTAAAGGGTTTCCTTTTTGTGTCTATGGACACCTCAAAAGCCTTTGATGTGTTTACATAAGTTTTCTCTATGAAGAGAAGCTACTCATACCTGATGTATTGGGTGATATGTAGGGAAATCTGGAGGGTCCCTTTTAACATGAGACCTCCACTGGGTGGGGAGGCAAGATTGCAGACAAAGCCCTACTGCCCATGAAAGAAGCTACACAGTGGATGCTGAAGCCAGGCCTGGGGCCAGTTTTGCCAGTTACTTAATACACACCTTTTCAACCCAGCCTTCAGATCTTTTTGATGAGGCTTTCAAGGCGGCTTTTTACTGAGTAGTCTATTATTAATATAATAATAACATACTGATGCTGATATTTAGAGCTGATGAGCTGGTTGTACAGTACTGTTTTTGATTAGCTGTTGCAGGTGAGGTATTTTGTACTATTGCTTGTAAACTGCTTTGTGATTTTTAAGAAGAGGGGTGTATATGTGGAGTAAATAGAAACTTTCCTCCTCATTGGCAATGCTTTTCTGGAAGCATGAAGAGATGCTGTTTTCTGCAAGGGTCGTGGTATGTGGCTATAAACATGTTGTTGTTGTTGTTGTTACTATTACATTTATTTATAACCCACATTTTCCCCAAACTGGGACTCAAGACAGGTTACACAAATTAAAAGAACACAAATAAAATACAAGAAGCTGAAAACATGTAAAAGATAATTGTTAAAAATTAATTAAACTCTAGTAGGGTTAACATAATATAAAAACAAATCTATTAAAATACAGATAAGAAAAACAGCACAGCACTATTAAAACCCACCCTTTCTTTTCTTTTTTTTAAAAAAAGCAGTTTCCAAAGGCCTGTCTGAATGCAACAGTCTTCACCTGCCAGCAGAAGGACAAGAAAGGGGAGCCAGTCTAGCTTCTCTAGGAAGGGATTTCCAAAGTCTGGGAGCAGCCGCCAAGAAGGCCCTCTCCAATATCCCCAGGAAGCATGCCTGTGAGGGTGGTGGGACTGAGAAAAGAACTTTCCCCCAAACTCTCTGAGCCTGGTCAGGTTCACAGGAAAGAATACAGTCCTTCAAAGAGCCTGGGCATAAGCCATGTAGGGCTTTATAGGTCATACCCAGCAATTTGAATTGTGCCCAGAAACAGATGGATAGCCAGTGGAGCTGTTGTAAAAATGGAGTTTTATGCTCCCTATAATCAACCTTGGTCAACCATCTGGCTGCAGCTCTTTGGGCCAGTTGAAGTTTCCAAGCACTTTTCAAAGGGAGCTCCATGTAGAGCATGTTATAGTAATCCAAACTGAAGATTGTGCCACCTCTCATCCCATCTGAAATAGGATGCTGTAGAACTGAAAAGGGCTACCAGGAAATATGTGGGAGTGGTCAGAGCCCCTGTCTTGGGAAGAAAGGCCAAAGAGATTGGGTCTTTTTAGTTTAGGGCAGGGGTCAGTATTTTTTTTTAGCAGGGGGCTGGTCCACTGTCCCTTAGACCTTGTGGGGGGCCAGACTATATGGGGGGGGGGGAATGAATGAATTCCTATGCCCCACAAAGAACCTAGAGATGCATTTTAAATAAAAGGACACATTCTACTCATGTAAAAACACGCTGATTCCCACACCATCTGCGGGTCGGATTTTGAAGGTGATTGGCCCAGATCCGGCCCCTGGCCTTAGTTTGCCTACCCATGGTTTAGGGTTAGTAGGGCTGGAATGTGTTGCTGTGGAAATCATGCCTTTCCAGTCACCAGTTTCATATAGCAGAGATTTTTTTATTTTATTTAAAGTTTATTTTATAGCACCCTTCATGATTTCAAATTTCAGGACAATGTGCAACATAAATCAAATATAGAAATACATTTTTAAAAGGCCTGTAAGACTTTAAAACAGACTAAAACTTTCACATGTTTAAGTTGTGGGCATATGGAAGGTTTCAAATTGCCCAGGGTCACACTCCCATGCGGCTCACCTTCCATGGCAACTTGCTGGGTCAGTCTATTATATCAAATGCTAGAGTATTCCAGCACCTAGTCCAGGTGGGGGATAATCTCCATCTTGCTTGACAGGCATGGTCTGCCAGGCTTACCCATTTGGCCCACCAGACTGTTTTGGGCAAGTCATGCCCATCTCTAAACCTGATGTCGTAAAGCTAAGGTGGGGCTTGGCTGACAGGGAAGAGTTTGCCTTAAACCTGCTTTTTGCAGCTCTCCAGACACCTGACAACTACCTGGTTATCAGGAGCCTTTGAAGCACTGGACTTCCAGTGAGAAATCATGGCTGTTTAAACATTTCCTGACAAGGTTCCAAGTCAGAGATAATTAGGTGGTGTTTAATGATAGCTATTGCCTATTGTATTATCTCTGAAGAACAGAGATAACAGGGATTAACTTCCAGTGTTCTGGAAGGACTGTTCTCCCATCGTGAGACTGAGAAATCTTCAAGGTGAATGACCAGGCAGCAGAAGAACTGCAGTCTTGCCCAAACACCACTTAATAGCCCTAGGTGTCAGTCCTTAGGGCAAAGATCAGCTCAACCTCCCTTTCTTCAATCATTTCTGAAACTCCTATAAATTACTATAGAGACTCTCTCTCTGACCCAACAGCTGGTTTAAGACGAGATGCCATTAAAGGGCTCAAAACAAAACAAAAAAGCATGCTCTAATCCATGGGTAGGCAAACTTAGGCCCTGGGGCCGGATTCGGCCCAATCGCCTTCTCAATCCGGCCTGCGGACGGTCTGGGAATCAGCATGTTTTTACATGAGTAGAATGTGTCCTTTTATTTAAAATGCATCTCTGGGTTATTTGTGGGGCATTGGAATTTGTTTATTATTTTTTTCAAAATCTAGTCCGTCCCCCCCACAAGGTCTGAGGGACAGTAGACCGGCCCCCCGGTTGAAAAAGTTTGCTGACCCCTGCAAGTCTATTCATATGTCCCAAAGAAAGTTGTTAAACATCTAAGAGATTCCCCAACTCAAAAAATTTCATCTTATTTTATTCTATTCTTAATCCTCAGTTTGACTGGTGAATGAGCTGCTTGTAATGTGAAACTATGTGACAGTTTGTTCTGAGAGTGGAATGTTAAGAATATAACTTCCTGATAAGCAAGGACTATGGATTTCAGGGAAAGCACTCAGTATAGGAAAAATACTGAAAAACACCCCACTGATTATTGGTGTCATGCAACAATTATTGAAGGAGCACTGAAAAGAACTAAGAGTGGAGATGCACAAAATGGTAAATGGAAAGGATTGGACAAAGTTGAGGCTGGAGAAAATATGCAGCCTTTGAGAAAGAATACTGGTGGTGGTTTGCCTGAGCAGTAGATTGTAATAGTTAAGCTTGAGGCTATGGATGATGAAATCGAGAGGACCTCCACATGCCTGAAGGAGCTAAATGCTGGAGTCATGATGTTGGAGATGGGGAAGGAAACCACGGATAGAGAGACTAAGAAATATCCTGAGCTGGCAGAAATAGAGTTAGGAAAGAAATGACTATAAAATTTGAACTAAATCTAGAAGAAAAAATTATTAAGCCTCTCACAACATTCTTGGAAAAATAATGGAAGAAGAGGAAATGGAAACTATGTTTTTTAAAAAAAGGTTAGGATGGAAAATGATGGCCAACAGAAAATAGGAAGATAAGGATCTGGGTGTGAAATAATGATTATACACAAGTAAATAACTACGGATCATTTTTTCAATATATGACCACAGCAAAGAGACTCTTGAAGGAATAAAGACCAAAGATTTACTGTTTCTCAGTACTGGAGGTAAAATTGTTATGTTAGTCTGGAAAACGACTGTTATTGACTTTTATCAATAGTAATAATCGAAGAACCTCTTTTGGACTTTTTGGAATTAAAAATGAATGAATTTGAAATGCCTAGACTTGAAGACTGGAAAAGCATTGCCTAGCAAATGGAGTTACAGGTAAGTAGCCATGTTGGTCTGCCGTGGTCGAAACAAAATAAAAAAATTCCTTCCAGTAGCACCTTAGAGACCAACTAAGTTTGTTATTGGAATGAGCTTTCATGTGCATGCACACTGGAGGAACACCTGGATACTACCCTGGAGTGAACATTTGAAAATTTTGAAGAACTCTTGTATATACAGCTGACAGGTGCATAGTTGGAAGTCCTTTTTTACTTTTTTTTTATATTCTGTTATTGTTATTTTTTGGGGATGCGGGTGGCGCTGTGGTCTAAACCACTGAGCCTAGGGCTTGCCGATCGGAAGGTTGGCAGTTTGAATCCCCGCGACGGGGTGAGCTCCTGTTGCTCTGTCCCAGCCCCTGCCAACCTAGCAGTTCGAAAGCACGTCAAAGTGCAAGTAGATAAATAGGTACCGCTCCGGCAGGAAGGTAAACAGCATTTCCGTGTGCTGCTCTGGTTTTGCCAGAAGTGTCTTTGTCATACTAGCCACATGACCCAGAAAAACTGCGGAAAAACGCCGGCTCCCTTGGCCAGTAAAGCGAGATGAGCACCGCAACCCCAGAGTCATTCGCGACTGGACTTAACTGTCAGAGGTCCTTTACCTTTACCTTTTTTTGTTGTTATTTTTTACTCCTTTAATATTTTTACC
The DNA here is from genome assembly GCF_964188315.1 of Podarcis muralis. Classification (NCBI taxonomy): domain Eukaryota; kingdom Metazoa; phylum Chordata; class Lepidosauria; order Squamata; family Lacertidae; genus Podarcis; species Podarcis muralis. The sequence goes on along the minus strand of NC_135661.1, from coordinate 44,049,715 downwards.
TCCTTGTTGTTTTTTCTTTTGTGCTTTGTTTTGGCTTCTGCTTTGCTTTGTTTCTTTGTGTTTTTTGTTATCCTCTACTCAGGGTTAATGAGGGGTTTGCATACAGATGAAGGTGATGGATGGTTGTTGAAGGACCCTGTGTGAGAGGCAGGGAAGGGAAGATCTCCTAGGGTGGGAGGCTGGGTGAAGAAAGGGAATCTCCCAGGCAGTGGCGTAGCGTGGGGGGTGCAGGGGGGGCCGGCCGCACCGGGCGCAACATCTGGGGTTAGGGCAAATCCACAGGTTAGGGGGCGCAAATCCACGGATTAGGGGGTGCAAATTACTTGCCTTGCCCCGGGTGCTGACAACCCACGCTACGCCACTGCTCCCAGGGGAGAGCTGGGAGGCTTCACCTTTTTCTGTTTGGGACAATTTAAGATCTCCCAGTGAGAGAGGACTTTGCATTCTTCTTTTTCTCTTCCTTTGTTTTTGTTTAGATTAGTTTGTTTTGTGTTGCATTGCATTATGAAAGGTCTTATTAAATTCTTACGGGTGGTGGGGAAGAGGAACCTTTGAAGCGTTGCACAAAGGAGAACCTAGTGCGAAGACAGGATCATCATTCTCCTTTACATCATCCATTGCAAAAGGAGAGCAATCCTGCTTAGTGCTGGGCTTGGTTGCACTTTTCTGTTACGCAGGCAGGGGAGTGGCACCCACTCAAAGGAGACTGCTGCACACCCACTTAAAGGAGAAGCAGAGCAAAATACAGTTTGAAATGGCTTCCCCTCTGCCAGCTTAACAGAAAAGTGCAGTGTACATGTACACACACCACACAATGGCTTTCTCATTCCTCATTCCTCCAAATTGTGAGACATCCACATTTGCAGAACTGGTCTGAAATATAATGTCTTCCATTCATCCTATGTCTTCATGTGGATATCTTTTGGTGAGCGGTTGTATTTATATTTCAAGGGGATGTCCATGATGCCATATGTGATACCTATGATAATAGTGTCAGATTGTCCTCTGGTTTTTGTAATCTGGGGGAGGGGGGAAATGCCTCTAAAGGCTGGATTAAATTTAAGGAGCATGGCTGAACTACCATCTTATTTTTAAATACAAGGTGGCCATGGGTTTCTCTCATTTAAAAGCAAAACAAAAAAGAGAACCCCCAACTACTTCATATTTAAAGCTAATATAAAAAATGACCTTCTCAATGAAAGGTGTGGCATACCTACATTTCCCCACTTGGTGGTTGGTAGTGATGGTGAATGATCCCATTAGAGTTGTCCCAACTTGAGAGCATAAGGCCAGTGGGGTTGGGCTCTGTCTAGCTCAGCAAAGAGAGGTTTGGGGAATATTCCAAAATATTCCTGTAAAGATGCAATTGTCCAAATATCTGTGCAAGTGGCCTCAGTAACCCTAGAGAAGACTATGTAAGAGAAGATCTCTTGGGTCATTTGCCAACTTTGGGATACATATTACTGACTCCTGCAATATGCAGCTGATAGTGGAGAATGTGTGGTTTTGCAGATTTTGCATCATGTGCATTAGATGGTGAAAGGACATAACAGGTTTATTCATTGTGTAGAGAAAGCACACCCTCATAATATTACAACTAGGGACCATGCAGTGAAACTGACTGACTGGCATAGCATTTAGGACAGCCAAAGGAAGGAACTTCTTTAATAACTAAAGGTTAACTTGTGGAATTCACTGCTTCAAAATGTGGTGAAAGCCACTGCTTTATATGGCTTTGAAATGGGGATAGAGTGATCAAATCTGGTCAGCTTTTTTCAGCAGACTGACCCAGTTCAATGTTTCCTGAACTTGCCTACAGCTCAGAATTCAGCTCTCAGCCATATTTCACACTTTTCTGGGTTTTGTGATTCTGTTTTGGTCCTGAGAAGTGTGTGTGAAAATACTTATTTTATGTTAAGATGTATACAACTTGTCTCTTTTAGGAGGAACAGTGCAGTGAAATGCATCTAAAACATGTGTTTTATGGGAAGATTGTGTACAAAATGTGTACAATTCACATGTGGATCTTTTGTATATTCTTTTGGAAAGTGTGCAAAAATCCAAACAGAAAAGGCTCATGTTTGAGCCCCAGGGAAATTGATCTGAGACAGACGTAGACTGGTCCATCCGCCTCTACCCTGAAAGAGCATTAGGCAAATTCATGGAAGAGAATATCAGGCCTGTTGGTGTGAATGGTTCTGTGCAATTTCTATGCAGAGCGGGTGTCGGCCCCTAAATATCTTATTTGGTCACTGCCAGTCAGAGCAGGTGATATTATTGGGCTGACACAAAAGAAGGCAGCTGTCTGTCCCTCCATCACTCCAATCAGTATAGGTTTAGAATCTATGGAGATTGTCTTATTTTGTCCTCCCAACAGCCCAAACAAATGGCACAGGGACCAAGACCCCTGAGGGGTTTGAACCCAAGACCAGTGTTACCTAGAACCACTGCATCATGTGGAGAGATCCTTCACTCTTTGGATTCCTTTTCAGTAGGCTTCTTTTTGGTTTAATGTGGGTTTTTTTTTTACTTATTTTAAAAATAAAAAAGGAATCCCTTGTAATCTTCTCAGATATTTCTGGTGTTTGTGTGGCTAGATAATGGGTGGAGAAGCTTTGGCCCTTTAGCTGTTGCTGAACTACAAGTCCCATCACCCTCAGCCATTGGCCATGCTTGCTGTGGCTATTGTTCAGCAGCATCTGGAGGGCCTGGAGGTTCCTCACCCCTGGCGTAATTCTAATATTCTGTCTGTTCCAAAATAAGCTGTGTGGCAACCCTGCTTTGGACTCCATGATGCTGCTTCCATCCCTTTGGACTTGGTGGTGCCATCTCTGCTTTGCAATTTCTTTGTAACTTAAAAACAACAGGTGGGCCCTCTGAAGGGACTTGACCCTAACCCCATTTTACTCCCTTTGGTTTCCTTTCCTTTCCAGGGTCACTATATCAGTCACTGCCTGCTCTGTGTGGGCCTCCTTTTTTCACCTTGAACAGGACAGTGACCCCCAAATCCAGGTGTGGGAAAGGATGATGGGGGTCTCTAATTCAGCCCCACTTGCTAGCTTCCTCGGTCCACCTCTGGGGAATCTGCTTGCCACGGGAGTGGGCAGAGTCCTCAGAGGTATGGGTGCCTTGAGCCCCAGCTTTCCTTCTTTCCAGCAGCCATTGCTCGTCTTTGGCCTGGTCCAAGTTTCACCCTCAGCAGCTCCTGTGGAACCAGTGCTGCTGCCTCGTCTCCCTTCTCCTTGTGAGGCTTCTCTGCATCTGCTGTGGAAATGCCAGTCCAGGCTGGAGCAGCGCTGAAAGTCCCTTGCCCAGGAATGCCCCCGGAGCCTCCTAGTGAAACATGTGACTGGAAATGCCACGCTGTCTCAGCTGCCTTCTCTCCCCTGCCTGCTTCTCTGGGCGTGGCAGAGAGGATCTTCCTCCCCTTGGCACATTCAAAGTTGGCCTGCACTCCATGTGACTCATGACTCACCATCTCTTCCCTCCTCTCCACCAGTTCTGTTTCATTTGAATAAAGATAATTTATGTGGACATTCCTTCAGTCGGGTGTCTGTCATCATTCCTCCCCCTCCCTCTGTCCTAACACTGTTATTTCATTGATGCTTTGCGCCCCAATGGGGTCGTTATGCTTTTGCATATCATTATGTTTTTATGAAGAACAACAGCGACATCTGCATGTGCCGCAGCGCTATGGGCACAAGCAGAGGAAATGCAGCAAGCCCCCCCCCCCCCCAAAAAAAAGACGGTGCTTTCCTAGTTCTGGCTGCCTTCAACTCCCTGTGCTGCCACCACTGCCACCAGCAGCTCCACCATCAACAGCACCCTCCCATTTCAACTCATCCGAATATTCATAGTTGCCCAAGAGGGAAAGCTGGGAAAGGAGGGGGGTAAATTCTGCTATCTAAAATTCTCCAGTCAAGTTCTGCTTCTGAGCCAAGAGCATGTCACCGTATGGCAGCTTGTGAAGCTGACAATGGTGGTTCTGCTGGCAGGAAAGCCCCTCCACCCCCAAAACCAACCAGCATCCGATGAAAAGCCAAAGGGAGCAGTGACAATCCTGCTGTTGTCTGCGTGTGATAAAAGCCCCCAATTAAGACGTTGGCCATGTCTAAGAGCCACAAAGAATCCCCTGTATTCAGCTGCAGCTGCCGCCACTGGTGCCTTCCTTGGCTGGCTAGTGCCAGGGCAAAAGGATCTCAGCCGGCAAGTAATTGATGAAATGACTGAGTGGGGACACCAAAAGAAAAGCAAGCAAAGGAGGAAAACAGAGGAGACCCAACTGTTTGCTAATAAGAGGGTGGGCTGCAATTCCCGCATGGATATCCTTGCCCCCCCCCCCCACACCCTTGACATCGTCTCCAGAATTAATCTGATCCCAAATGCCTGTGAAGAAGGGCAGACCTGCCAGGGCATTCCCCTGGAGCCAGCGATCCTCCTGGCAGCGCAAGTCAGGCTTGGCCTCAGTCCCCTCTTCGAAGGCTCCGCTGCTGGAATTGGAGGTATCCCAGGTTATATCCCACTTTCAAAGGTTTCCAAATGGAAGGCGGACTGAGGTCTGGCTCCTGGCATCTCAGGCAGATAGGCAGGCTTCTCATTGCCCCCAACCCCCGCCCCTGCCCGCAACATTGCACCTCTCTTAGCTCACCATCCCCCTGTAGTTTGCCTTAATGATATGCAAATGAAATATGCATAAAACCATTCTACTGTATGATGATTAAACACTGGAGACGTTAAGAGCCGTGCCTCGCGCTTTGACGGTGATGGTAATCTTCCCCGAATATCCACTTTGCGGAGTTTGAGAAACCCAAGCTGCTGCTGGCCGGATGTGTGGAGGCTTGAGCGGGCACCGCGGGTGACCCAGCACCCATCTCTCGGCTGCTTCTTTTCCAGGAGGATCTCCCACCCCCCTTTTCGTCCTGCATTCCGTTTATAATCCAGCCACGCGACTGCACCGGGCGATTAACAGAACACCCCTCTTTTCTCTTAACGTTTCAGAGCTCATTAGCAAAACGATTATTCCTCATTAACCGCAAAAGCTTGTTCATTAGAAGAAAAAAAGATGCCCAAAAGATGCCATTGCTGTTAATCCTGATCTCTGCCGCTTGGCAGTAAATCCTGTACCAGTATTTTCCATGCAAAAGAGATGCGTGCCAATCTCCGCTTTTCTCTTCAGTGGGTTTCTTTTCGGACGAAGAGGGAAAACAAACCCCCATTTAGCATATTTTGTAAATTCCCATTAAGTGAGAAGCCAATTAATATTCCCGTGGCATGACTTTATTTTTGTGTCTTCCTTTTGTCTCCAGCACCCGTCCCTGGCTCAGCGCCCGATGCCAGCTGAAAGCCTTTCAGGATCCACAACAGCACAGACAGTGTAAGTAAGCAGCTTTGTTTTTCTACAAAGCAGCCCCAGAGAGCCTCCGGCGCCACAGAGTGGGACTCTGGACCTGGCCTGTCTGGTGTGCCACCTGGGCGTCAGGAGTAGCACCTTCCAGATCTCGCTCTGCTTTCAAGTTGGTGCAGATCTTAGTGGTATATATTCTCTCTCTCTCCCCCTCTTTTTCTTTCTCTCCCCCCCCCCCCTACACACACACACACTCCATAGTGGATCTTGCAAAGGGCGTCCCATCGGCCCCATTCATCTCCCTGGTGATAGCAACGCATGGAAATAAATCTGCTACTGCTTCTGAAGAAGGGTGGGTGGGTGGGTTTGTTTGTTTTTTCTGGGTGGAGGGGGGAACATCTGTGTATACCTGGGTTAAAAGTGGCAAGTGTATACACGGGCATTCTCTCACTCACTCGCTCTCGCACACTTGTACTTTCTAACTTACACACGTGCACATACACAGGCATCAACATGTGTGTGCAAGCATGCACACATGGATAAAATCTGAGTGCATGCTCAAACGAGTGGGCATACAGGCACACCCGTCTTGTACATACCTATCTCTGTGTGTGTCAGTGTCTGTGCCTTCAGGTGCGCATTCACACGCAGCAGTCACGCGTCCATAGAGAAGCATTGCGAAATGTTCTCTCTCCAGCCCTGAACACCCAAATAATGCTCTTTTCTGCCTGCCTTCAAAGGTCTTACGGGAGACCTTCCAGCTCGTCCTCGTCCACCCCCGCCCCCCAATCTCCTCTCTCTCTTTCGCTGCAGGTTTGGCATCACTCTCTGGTCCACTGACTGGCAGCTGGTAGCAGCCAGAGCCTGCGTTCATGATGCTTCCTGTGGCATCTCTTCTTCAATGGTGGCTGTCTCCAGTTAGCTGGTTGTTGACTGGGCTGGAGTGTCTTCTCTCTTTCTGGTTCTAGCTATAAATGAACCTGCCTGGCGAACAAACCAACAGCTTGCAGCGAACAAGCCATTTGCGTGCCTTCTGTTACGCCGACAGATGCCCAGTTGCCCCTGGCACAGCAACGCAGGAGGGGCAAGCAGACGGGGGGCTGTTTTTGCTCTTGGCGCCTCCTTCTTTTCCTTTCTTCTTTTAAAGGCTCAAGGATGCCAGCCTGGGCTTGGGAGTGGCATCATGGCGGAAATGGCGGCCTTTGTCTTCCGTTGCGCTGGCTCCACTGCAGCAGAATGAAGCTGAAATGGCGGAGGGGTCCAGTTGGCGCCTTGCCTGTGGGGGAGCCCCTGGATCTCTGGAGTCCAAGGGAGAGGCGAGCTTGCCCTCCTCCTCCTGGCACCCCGTGCCCTCGGCTGCCGCTTGTTGTCTGCTCCCGGGCTCTGGCTAATCTCCCTTTGCTGCTCCGCACTGTCTGGCCCACGTACAGGACCCCCAGAACATATGCCCGCTGCTGCTCTTATCACACGAAACTGTGGCGTTGCCACTGAATGGATGGCACCGTGCCAACGAGTCTGCCATCCGCCCTTGCAGGCAGCTCTTTCCTTTCTTCCCTCCCACCCACCCTCTCTCTCTCTCACTCTCACTCTCCCCTCCTCCTTCTGTCGACTTGACGTTAATTAACACACGGATTAATTGATTTTAAAAGCAAAAGAATTACAGTCAACTTTTCCCACAGGGTGCCGACGCCAGCCGCTTGGCACATTTCTGCCTTTCACAGGGGGGCAGGAGGGAGGCGCCCACAGCAGCGCAGCCAGCCAGCCCCTGCAGGAGAAGTGAGCAACGTTGGCTGCTGATGGAAGGCGAGCGACACCCTCCCATCTCATCCTTCGCAATGTGTTGCTATTACAGTTCGTTATAAATAATCAGAGGAGCCCCTCCTCCCATCCCTCTTCTAAAAAACGAAAGCTCTTCTGAGCTCTGAGGAGACAAGAAGTGTCCCCCACCCCCCAGCTTGGCTTATTATCACCAAATACAGAGATAGTCTCTGTTGTATATAATTAAGCAGTTAGGAAGGGAAGGATTTCCCACCTCCAGCCATGCTAGCAATGACGGAAAACGTCTCCCTCTTTCCCTGGTCTTGCCTCCTCATTTCTTCCTCCCTAATTGGCTCAGATGCGTGGCTTCTGGTGAAGAATCTCAACCAGGTCCAAGTTGGTGGGTTGCAATTAAGGGCAATATTTCTCATGCCAGGGCTTAGGGTGCTTTTGCCTCCCTCCCCCCACCCCACCCCCTGGAGGCAAAGGGCCAAGCAGACGAGGCGGGGTGGCCAGCTGGAACCAGCCTTTGCCTTTTATTTCGTTTTGTTTTTTTAAAAAAAACACACACACACACAAAGCAATTGAAGCGGTGACTGGAATCCATTATGCAAATCAGGCAGTATTTGCATAATGTTTCATGACTGGAATATGCAAATGAGTTGTATAATTTATGAGTGCCAGTGTCTGTCTGTGAATTTGTCCTGTGCAGAGGCTCCCTCTGAACACCAGTGAAAGCCCCTCCCTCCCTTCCTCCTCTCAACTCTTTCCTTTCCCAGGCCAGACCTGGCCCAGTTTGCTCTTCCCACCCTGGGAGGGTGTTGCTCAGGTTAACTGCAGCAGCAGCAGCAGCACCGCACAACACAGAGAGCGGTCCAGGGGAACATCCTCTCGGGGTGGGGTGAGTTGGAGTAGGCAAAAGAGGGAGTGGAGCAGGCACATTCCAGGCCCCTCTTCCTCCAAGGCTTTTCTGGGGGGTTCATGGGATCCCCCTGCTCATCCCTTTCTTTGACTGAAGGCTCTGGACAGTGCAGTTTTTCATGGACTCCAAGCACTGGGCTTCTAGCCCCAATGTGACTGATGTACATCCTGAAATGGGGCAGTTTTTCTGTTCTGACTGCATGGTTTTTGCATGCAGCCCTTGGAACAAGAGCCAAACATTCCTTTAAACTCTCTGCTCTGGAGGTTGACCAAAGCTTGACTCGGAGCAGTCCATGGGAGCATCATTAAGACTTTATGATGACTTTCCTTAGGTGGCTGGCGATAAGCAGGTAGAAGGTAATGTTGATAACTCTAAGTTGGTGGTATTGTGTCTTGTAAATTTAAACTGCTTCTTGCTTCAGTAGGAACCATTTCCTGGTTGGCTTCCAGCCTTTTGTAGTAGAAGGCTATTATGTCTATGCTGAGGTAGAGTTGCTCTTGCCACAGGAACTCGCCTGGCAGCTCAACCCTTTTGGCGACTCTGTGCTTATTGCCTTCCACAGCCATTGCTGGGCAAAGTGCGCAAAATCTTTAAATCTTTTAACAAATCTTTGATTAATCCCTGCTAAGTAGATTAAATCCCCCTGTATACTTTCAGCGGAAGGAATTTGCTCGGTGTCTTTCAGGGCACTACCAATACACCAAGATACTTTGGTGAGCCGCACAGATTCCCTTAGCACAGGCCTCTGAATCAGTCCTGCCATTGAAACGAGCTATGGTGTCTGAGTACCAGCTAGAGTGGATTTGATTTAAATCACTAGTCACTGAGACTTGATTTAATTTTTTTAATTTATTTGTTTTTACAGAAAGACATTCCTGCTGGTATAATCTTAATATTTACAACCAGATGAAGGTTTCATTTTTGGAAGAATAATTTTTTAGAGTAGTTTTTACAGTTATATCAAAAATTACTGATTTGGTTATACTATTAGAAATACATAGATAATTATGAAATTATTGTGAGGTCTAATAAGTTAACTGTTTATATTTTGACAACTTTTCTGCTGTACTTTATTGGAAGGAGAAAAATAATCACTTCCTTAAGAACAATTTAAACAATTTATTTAACTAAAACAATAACGTTGTAGCATATGTATCCATGTTTGTTAACTGATGTGGTTAAACCTTTTAAAAAAAAAACAACCAACTGAGTTTCAGCACACATGAAAAACTTAAAAGAAATCCTTATTTCCTGATGAATAGCCTTTGGGCTACTATGTAACTTAAATAGAAAACTCTTTAGAAAGCTCCCCCCCCCAAAGCATTTTATTTTAAAAATCCAATCTTAATTTTAAAAAATCAGTTTTTAAAAAATGCTATTTAAATTTTAAAAAGTGGATTTTTATCCACCCTGGTACCAGCTGGACTCTCTGCCTTGTCAGTGCCCAGAAGCAGGAGAACTTGGAAGCCAGAGCATAGGAGCCTGCGCTTCCCTGACCTGACATCACAGTTCAGAGGCTGGCCACAAAAGGCTGCATGGCCCATTCCTCCATCAGACAGCTAGCAGCTGCTGTTTCTGAATGTCAGTAAGCTACCTTACATCAGGTCCATCTTGCCCAGTATGGTTCCAGGTCTTGGCCAGAGAAAGACTTTTGGTGTCACCTGATGCCAGGAGGTGCCATTGGGAACTCAGCCTGGGCCTCCAGCATGACAAACAGATGCTCTGCCACTGAGTTCTGTTCCTTCCCATATTGTGCCAGGGAGGAGATGCCTGGTTGTAACTGTGTGAGTGAAACTCAAATGTCTAAAAAGATCACTACTCCCAGCCTTGGCATGATCCACCTTGCAGATGCACTTCACACATTTTTCTTTTATTAACGTGGAGGAAAAAATCCACGTCTGGAAAAACCAATTGTCACATTAAAGATTCAAACCCTGTGTGAGAAATAGAATATGCAGAAATGTGTTTGTTTTGCATACACATTTTAAATTTCTTTGTTTTTATTGTAAACTCAGTGTTTGACTTCTAGGAGGATTTCGCTTCATGGAGGTGGCTGGAGAAGTGAGAGGCAAGCCCACAGGGAGGCAGCCAGGTGTTGAGTTTTTACCCAGAGCACAAATCATTGGCAAACCCTAATTCTGCTGTGCTTCCCCAGCCAGGAGAGTGAAAAGGCTGGGCAGTGGCAGTGGTGGTTTCTCCTCGGAATAGAAGCTGAGGTTCTCAAGGAACAGCCACAGTGACCAGATTGTGTACTGGTAACCCAATTCCATGTGCACAGAAATCCCTCCACCAAAGAAGTTTTTATTCTCCTTTGGGGCTGCAGCCCAGCCTTGCTGCTTCCCATCATTCACTTGTGTTCTTGAGTTTTCTTTTGAGCTTTCCCAAATTGTCACACTTGTTATTCCTCTTTTCTTTAATGAGCAGCCCTCCTCCATTTCAGGTCATTCAGTCCATCCCAATCTTGTATCACCAGCAACAATTCTCTTCAATTCCTAATTGAACCCTTCAGGGTCCTGAGCTCCCCCCTTCAGAACCCCACCCGAGAACTCTAGTAATGTCTCTTGGGGCTCTCTCATGTGCCAGTGACAAGACTTAAGTTTGTTCATTACCTCTTGGGTGTTCCAGGGGTTGGCTGGCCTCAGAACAGGAGATAAAGATATATAGATACCCCTCCCACCCAAATCAGCCTCTTTGCCCTGTACTCCAGTCTGTAATAGATATTAGAGGGTCCTGGACTCCATATTTTAAAGCACTGGCCTTGTGGCAGAATTCCTCTGGGACATCTTCTGGGCCTCCAATATCCTGGAAAACGTAGTTAAGACATTATCTGCCTCCCTGCTTCAGCCAAGGGCTTCCAGAGTGGTTTGGGCCATTAGATTAATGCAGATGCTTTGTGGCTCTCCACGCCCTTTGGCATAGATTTCCCCAGTCTCTGCCTACCAGTGTCGTCTCTGGTTTCCCCTGGGGTCTTCATCCATACTTTGTGACGTAGTGGCTTGATGGCCTGCTTGGCTCTTGACTTTAATGATGAAAAAACTCATTCTTGACACAGGCTGGGTGCAGTCATGTGATTTGGTCATATTCACTCTCTTTACAGGAAGCACCAGCCAAATTTGCCACCAAATAATTGTTTCATCATTCTGCCCGTTCCAAACGTCTGTCTGCGAATTGCCTTCCTTCCTATATTAAGTTGCCTTGCTTGCCTCCTTCAGATGATTTCAGGGAGCAGTTAATGCTAAGCTCTGCTCATCCTCTTCCCCCAAATGCAGCCCTTTCTGCCCCTCTGCGTTGCCTCCGGGTGCAATAAGTAGGTTAATACTTGCTGTAGGGTTAGCCTGAGGGTTAGAGTTCCCAGTGGGCAAACCAGCATTCTGCGTGGGAAGTGTGCATGTGCGTGCCCGCCTGTGCATACAAGAGAGAGAGAGAGAGAGAGAGAGAGAGAGAGAGAGAGGGCTTGTGAACAGAGAGGTTTTCAAGGTTAACACACACATTCCATTCCCTTGTTATGCCACCTTCAGCAGAGGTAGCTAAACTTGCAAACCATTTCCTCTTTTTAGAAAATGCAGTGTTAGGTATACCTTTGCAACCTGTCCCCCCCCCCCCCCCATTTTTCAGAGGCAGGAAAACTTGGGCTGTGTCCGTGAGCTCTCTTTCTTTCTCATCTTTCCAGAGGCTGCTAATGCCCTCCCTCTGGAACTTGAGAGGCAGGATTTTCATCCAACCGAAAGGCCTGGCTCTTGTTCAGGAAGGGGAGATATTACCCCCAGTCCCAAGTGGAGTCCTATCAAATGCTATGAAAATGGGAATGTCTCTTCCCCATCCCGTTCCCTTCCAACAGAATACAAAGGACTTGTCTGAAAAAAAAGTATTCTTGGAACTCACAGCAAGTGAAAGATGCTGACATCTCCTCCCACAGACCGAAATAGCTATACATATATAGATAGGAGCTGCCACCCCCAGTGTGGGGATGTTGAGGAGCCAGTGAGCCTGGATTAAACTTCAGCAAGGATCCTGTGGGGGGGGGGGAGCATCTCAGGCATTGCTTTGATGAGGTGGTCACAAAGCCTGCCGGTTGGGGCTCCAGAGGAAAATAGAAAGCTGCCTTCTTCTGCTGAGTCAGACTATTAGTCCATCTTAGCTCAGGGCTAGCAGTTGCTCTCCAGGGTCTTTTTCATCCTAACCTGTGGATGCCGGAGGTTGTGCCTGGGACCTTTTGCACACCATGCAGATGCTTTGCCACTGCACTAAGACCCCATAAACCTTTCCAGCCAAGCCCTAGAGCCCTTTCCAGGCCACGGCATGCTCATTGGTGACTCACAGGGGCAAATAGTGCTAGAGCTGCAGCCATGCATCATGCCTGGAGGTGCCCATTCAGGGTATACAAGGTATGCGCACAGCAGCCTCTTGAAAGAAACAACCATTGGGGTTGGGGAACACTGCTTTCCTGAGTGTGTGAGTGAGTGAGTGGTCGGTCTAGATGAGCAGAGGGAGAGATAACTTTTACCAGGTCGGGCTGTCTGTCCAACCATTTGAGGACAGTTCTCTCCAGGTTCTCCAGCAGAGAAAGGAAGACAATTCCTATCACCTGATCCTTTCCTAGCTAGAGATACAAGGGATTGAGCTAGAAGCATTCTGCATGCCAAGCAAAGCTACAGCAGACGCTTCCCTAAAACCAATTTGTTTGTTCCTTTTCCCCAAATTCTTCTGTGCAGCCTTTGTAGCTTTTCTGACTGGCCTTCCCTTCCTCCCTTTGTGTAGGTACTGTCTGCCAGGACAGGAGATGGAGCAAGCAGAACTGAAGTCTCTTTGGGGACTGAAAGAGCACTTTACTTGTGAGCTGGATCTTCAGCTGAGAGATGCTGGTCACACCCAGGAGAAGGTGAAAGCAGAGGTAGGGTTTACCTTTCTGGAGGCGGCTGCAGCAGCACAAGCAGACACTGGACTAGCTGGGCTAGCCTGCCTGGGAGGAAAGAAGGATGATCAGAATCAGCACTTTGAGGCCAAGGAAGGGAAGGCGAGCAGGAATGCTTTTGCCCTTCATTTGCCAGTAGCTGCCCACCAGTGTGGCAGTTCTGAAAACCTTTCCCTAAAGCTCTGGTGAGGTTGAGCAGGCATTTCCATCTATATATGTATGCAGGGCCATCTTTTCCTGATTTACAAGGGACAATGTGTTGGCTCTCACTCAAGCAGGTGCTGGCTTCTTAATTTCTTCTGGCCTGTGAACTTTAGATGTACCCATATACATGGGAAGATTTCCATTATATTTGTACATCCCACCGTCCTTCACACACACAAAATGCCATACCAGAGCAGGTCACTTCATTGTTTTAACTTTGCTTCTGCTTCATCCAACTTCTGTAATACAGTGGTGCCTCGCAAGACGAAATTAATCCATTCCGTGAGTCTCTTCGTCTTGCGGTTTTTTCGTCTTGCGAAGCACGGCTATTAGAGGCTTAGCGGCTATTAACGGCTTAGCGGCTTTAAGAAAAAGGAAACAAACTCGCAAGAACTCGCAAGACGTTTCGTCTTGCGAAGCAAGCCCATAGGGAAATTCGTCTTGCGGAACGACTCAAAAAACGGAAAACCCTTTCGTCTTGCGAGGCATTCGTCTTGCGAGGCATTCGTCTTGCGGGGCACCACTGTAATGCAAACTGGGAACAGCCACCCAATGGAAGCTTGAAGGAAAGTGCAGTCACCACCTGCTTCATTCTTGAGAAGTGCATCTCCCACATCTGGATCTTCTGTGCACTGGTTTACCATAGCAACACCAGCAAGGTTCAAGAATTGGTTCAAGAATGTAGAACCAGGTATAATAGTCTCTAGGGCATTGATTACATCATGTTCCTGTCTTTGATGGTTGTGTCCTGTTGCAAAACCTGCTGCTATCCTATTTGCTGCCAGGGTCTGACTCTGTGAGAATCAAGGGAAGAGGCTGTAGGTTATACACAGCAGTGTTAGCTAGCATGGTGATAGTGTTAGTGGATCTCTGTACATATGTATCTTTACTTCAAAGACCAGAGGAATTGTATATAGCAGATAGTAGTGTTTAGCTTTGCTTGTATCTGGAGACAATAAACACTTTGTTAGTTTGAACGGCCTGGGAGAGGAGTTTTTCCCTTAACCGGGGACTCTGGAAGAAGCTGTTTTGCTGGGAGCAGGAAATTTCTGAAGGCTCTTCTGGGACTCTGCATACTCTGCTGATATTTCACCGTGGTTGAGGTGTGGTGAACTACCAGCAGACTTCCACAAGTCACCAACAATGATTACTCAGGACTCTGGAAATGGGTTCACAGTGGCCCAATTGCTGTAGGTTTCCTGGGATGTTACTCTTGCTGCATCTTGAAACTGTCAGCTATCAACATCCCAGTGCTTCTTTGCGTCTGAGAATCCAGGAGAATCTCCAACAAAAAGCAATGTTGTTCTCTCTCCGAGAAAGATCTGCCTTCTGTAGCTGAGAGGAAGACTCTAAATCAACTTCCTCGTAACAGGCGGGCTTCTGCTTTGGCATGGGAGACATTAGAAAAGAATCAGAGGAGGAGAGAGGCACAGTGGGGAAGCCAAGAGGTCAGGCATTACTTCTGCCTCTCAACAAGGGTAGAGGCTTGTCAGTCGGTCACAAAGTCTTGGGCCCTTTTGCTCTAATCTGGAGCTCCAACAAGCCACTTCTTACTTCCATATGTGGAAGTGGAACAGCTGGAACTGAAGGACCTGGTCCAACCATGAAGGCTTGAGAGAAGAAGGCAGGCAAATGAAATGCAGTCACGCCCTCGACTTCCAGGAGGAAAGATGGCAGACTAGACATCTCTTGGTGACACACTGTCGATGGGGATAATTATATGGTGATTAATGATAGCCAAACCACAAATCTTGTTTATCTCATTATCTCTGGGAAAACAGAGATAACAGGGATTAACCTCTGATACTCAGAAAAGCTGCCTTCCATGCTTTAGGACCGAGAAGTTTTTGAGGGACTCAGACAAGGGTGAGTGACTGAGAGCGGAGGAAATCATAATCTTGCCCAAACACCTCATAATAGTCCTAAGGGATGTAACATTGGCGAAATCTACCTTTCTTTAATTATTTGTGAGACTTTTAATAAATTATGACCGAGGGAGGGGAGCTGCATTCCTCTTCCTCTCTGTGAGGATTTAACCCTCAGCAGCTTCTGCTTCAACGGTGCTGCAGATGTCACAAGAACTTGGTTCTCAGCACATAGAAGCATTTATTGGCAATCCCAGGAAACTGAACACCTTTCCATCCTGTGATCCTGTGCAGGATCCTTTGAGCATGAACCATTCCACACAAAATGCCATAGGTGATTATTCCCAGCCCCCTTAAAATCAGACTTGGGACCAAATGAAACAAACGGCGATGGGTGAAAGGAGCTTTCTTTCTGCCCAGGGTGCCAAAGGCCAGGCTCTTCTGAGCGGGGCATGGGAGGTCTTCTTAATTTGCTCTGGTTCCAGCCTACGTACCCTGAGCCTCCAGCACAGAGCAGGTCACATGTGCAAATATGCTCACCCAGCCCTTTTGTGTGTGCTTTGCATGGTAAAAAAAGTCTGCTTGTGGAGGAGCCGCCAGGAAGGGCTTTCCTCCCAAGCTTCTGCAGCTGCTTCCATTTCAGGCTCTCTTGCCCTCCATCCGCCCATGATCGGTCAGCCCCTGCCTTCACGGGAGCGCTCCTTTCCTTAACAAGCACAACAATGGCAGCTGCAACGGCCTGCCGCTGGATCTTCAAAGAGGAAATTAATTCCATCTGCAGAAGGGTCAAGTGCTGGAAAGTGCCGAGCAGTGCAGTTTGCATGGCAGGCTACAGAGGCGGCGATGCTAATAAGACTATGTTGAGAACAGCAGCCTGGCTCTGGGGAGTCCGATGAAGGCTTCTACAGATTTTGAAAGAAACAGTCTCCCACACCTAATGATGTCTGCTTTCCAATTCATTAATAATGTGGAGCGGGGAGATGGGAGGGAGAGGCAGGCCTGGCTTTGAAATATCAGAATGGGAGAAGATGGGGATTGCTCCCTCCTCTCACTAGAGGTCACAAAGCGAGAAGCAGCTGCAGCCACAGGGCCACCAGAGCTGGGAGCCAAGGACCATAGCATTGCAGGAATAGTTCCCGTGATGGGCTGCAGCAGTAGGAGTTGGAAGAGGCCTTGAAGCGCAGCCCAAACAGGCCTCGGCCTTCAGGAAGACAAGTCATCAGGTGATTCCTAATGGAGGGATTTCAACTCCAAGCAGCTTCCTTTAGGCTGCCTGGACACATTGTCTGACCTTGCTGCTTTGCATTGTTAAAATTTCCCATTCCCAGGATGGTGCTTAAGGGAATTGCCATTTTACCTTCATCTTTCCCCTTCCCAAAACCAATTGGAAAGGTCGCTCCCAAAGCAGGTGTGAGCCGCTCTTCCTGGGCCAAGTGAGTTGTGAGTGAAAGTGTTCTCTGTTTTCTTGAAAAGCGCTTCCTGGGTCCAGTGACGTGGTGCCTGATATCATCTCTTCCCTGGCGCTGCCAGGGGGATGGGCTATGTTCTTGGACCTCACTCTGCTTGCAATTCACAGAGTTGGGGAAGAGGACACACCCACTTGCAGCCTTCCCAGCCGCTTCCATCAGGCTGACATTTCTTGGCTCTGACATGCCTGCTGGAAATTGCTCTGTCTCCACGTGATTTTTCTGCATGGTTTCAGCAATTCCACACAAATGTTATTCCCTGCTGGGAGAGACAGTGCTGGCCAGGAAGCTCTCTGTCCCAGGTAGGAGCTCTCAAAGCAGAGAATTTGTGTCATTTTACCCCCTCCCCTGACTCAATGTAACTTAAAGGAAGATGGTGGGAGGTGCTTTTATTGGGGCGGAGAGGGATGACATTCATGCTCTGATGCACAGCTTTTTGTCCTTCCTTGGTATTTTCTAAAAGCAATATACATGTTTTTCTACTTTTTTATTTTGTAAGCTTTTGTAAACTGCACTGGGAATGCTGGTTGACCATTGAAGGGTAGGGCATACATTTAACGAATAAGTAAATGGGGAATAAAAAGAGTCCAGCGAGATTGCCCAAGTGTGGAAACAGAATGTGAGTTTCAGCAGGTGTGTTCAAGAGCAAGGAAAGAAGTCTGTGTTGGAGGCCCTGGTTGGTGCCCCTCAGCTCTGAAGTGTGGCCTGCAGGCCATTCCTGCTGCAATCTGCCAAGCTCCAGCTTCAGCCCCAAAATATCTTGTTTCCAGGGTATGTTATTGCACTGCTCCCCTTTTTGTGTCAAAAACTGGCAATGCAGAAGCACCCGACCCTCTGCCGCACCCAGAGCAGACTGCTTACCAAAATCCAGGTACATGATGGGTTTGTGCATTGCAGATTCTGGAGAAAGCAGCTAAAATTAAAGAACTGCAAGAGACCATCACAGATCTGCAGAACGAACTCTCCCAGAAAGACTTGGAGGTGGCGTGCCATCTGCAGGAGGAGCTCCTCCTGGAGTCACAACTGAGCTCCCTGCCGCAGCTGGTAAGGCTTGTGCTACGTGTGAGGTGGGCTCGCTTGCCACTTTTGCCCGAGGTTTCTCTCTGTCCTGAGTAGTGACAGAAGAGGCACAGTTGAGGGCCACCAGTACAGATTGAAGGCAGTAAGGCTAATCAAAAGCTTCCTCTTGTTTTAACTGGAGGGATCCTGGGTTGGTGGGCGCTGGTAACTGAGGGGTTGTAAGAGGCAGGAGCTTTTCTCGTGCATTTGCTTTCGAGCCTGTCTGGGGGCCATGGCTCCTTGGATCACCTTGACGAGGAATTGGTCCCTTGTTATTGACCTGGCCTGGGACCTAACCTGGGATCCAAGCAGTTCCAGAGAGGCAGGAAGGAAACACAGGCAGAGTTTTCTGGCCAAGCATTGGCTGCAAAGTCTACTCTTGGGTTGATCTCTCAGCAGGCATGTCTGGGGAGTTCTAGAAGGCTGCTGCTCAATGCAGGCTGCACTTGGTTTAGGCCAGGGGTCAGCAAACTTTTCCAGCAGGCGGCCGGTCCACTGTCCCTCCAACCTTGTGGGGGGCTGAACTGTATTTTGAAGAGAAAAAAATGAACGAATTCCTGTGCCCCACAAATAACCCGGAGATGCCTTTTAAATAAAAGCACACATTCTACTCATGTAAAAATGCTGATTCCCAGACCATCCGTGGGCTGGATTTAGAAGGCGATTGGGCCGGATCCGGCCCCCAGGCCTTAGTTTGCCTACCCGTGGTTTCCAGCCTTTCTCAACCTGTGGGTCCCCAGATGTTGTTGAACTACAACTCCCATCATCCCAAGCTAGCAAGGCCAGAGCTCAGGGATGATGGGAGTTGTAGTCCAACAACATCTGGGGACCCACAGGTTGAGAACCACTGGTTTAGGCTGTAATCATCCATATACTGACCAGATACAATTCACAAGTTGGACTTTCCTCTGTGTAAACATTGTTTGGACAGAGCCAAAAACCTCCCAACATTCTCTGAGTGGGATGGGGGTGAAACTGGGGGACGACGACGACGAGATGTAACAGAATACAGAAAAGAAAAATACAATGAATGTCCTTTGTATACACTTGGACAATAATTCAGAAAGCATTAAAGGTGGATCAGAAGGATTCTACCAGGTAGCAAAGCATCAGTGAGAGAACTCCCATTATCATCAAGCCAGCTGAGGCAATGGAAGATGAAGTCCAACAACATCTAGTGGGCCACAGGTTCCCCACCCATGGCCTTCCTGGGTGATTAATGCCCCATGGTCAGCTGCTTGCTGGGAGAGGTAGTGCTGGTGATATGCTTTTCTCAAGACAGATGCAGGCAAAGGAGACTTCTTGGCAGCTCAGGCCAAAGAGGAGGCTCGTTGGGTGCAGAAAACTCTCTGATCTACAAGGATGGATCAGGAAAAGCCCCAGGCATCCAGGTCCCTGGCAGGATGGAATCTCAGCCCCCACCCCCACCACAGAGGAAGCAGGAGGATGGCTTCCAGGCAGGAGTGGTTCTTGTGGTCACTATTGGCATGTCCCTTCCAAGGCAATGACTCCTCCTTTCTGAGTGGGTGGAGCAGAATAAGCACAAACGCACACTCCACACACACAGAGACCCTCAATGTGAGTGCTGTGTGTGGTGCGCTCCTGCTGGTGCCAAGCAATCCTTGCAGGAAACATTCTGGTGTGTGAGTGGAGAAGGAGGAGGGAGAAGCAGCCCTGCCAACCCCTGGGGGCAAGATGTTTGGCCTGGGGACTCAGCAGCTCCTCGCTCAGCCTTCTGTCCCTTTGTGTCTGCTACTCCTGCTCCTCCCCTCTCCTTGGCTTGTTATTTTTCTTTTGACCACTCTTCTCTGCTCCCAGGTCAAGGGCTTGCCCTGTTACAAGAGAAAACTTAGCCGAAAAATTAAGAGGTTTAATCAAAGCTTCTCTAGGCAGCACGAACAATCAGAAAACACTGAACTGGACAAAGTTAACTGCCATTCAGAGGGAAACAGCCAGGGCTTTGCCGTTTCCTGAACAAAGGACTCGGAGACTGAACCAGAGTTGTGAATGGAAGTGCCAGGAAAAGCAGGCGGGGGAGCCATGCAGCACCGTTTCCCTGTACAACTCACACGCCGGCCATTTTCCTTTCAGCGACAGTGTGGAGAGAGGCAGGGAGGTGTCCACAAAGCCAGCTTCCCCTCCCCACCCACAAAGGGAACAGATTTTTCTGTCTGAGAAAACGGCTAATATTTCAGGCTTAAAGGAGGGAAAGGAAGCCCTGGTCTCCCCTGAGGCATCCTTTGTGCAGAGGGGTGGGGAATGTATGTGCTTGCTTGTGGGCATTGCCCCTGCTGCTTTCCCCCCAGACTGAGTGCAACCTAACCAAACTACACCCAAACTAGCTGGCCTCTGCCTACTGAACCTGTAAAGCAGAGCCACCCAGCTCTTCTTGACTCGTTAGGAAGCCATTATTGTGTTTTCTCTCTGCATGTATATGTGGCAAAAGAGATCCAGAGAAGGGAGAAGGTTGGAAGCGGACAGCTAGAATGGGAGCGGCCAAGGATCAGGCCAAGGAGTAGAGGGGAGGGAGAGGCAAAGGCAGGATCTGCCTGATCTTTGCCACGTGGTAAAGAGAGGGTGATGAGGCAGGGCTGATGTTCTCCCCACTCCTTTGGCACATGGAAGGTGCTCCTCTTTGCCAGCCTGGCAACCTCCTCCAGCTGGGGAAGGTGCTGGCTCTCTGCTCACTGGGGGTTCTCCAAGGCCCCCCAGGTTTGTGTGTGCACATGGGCTGATGAACAAAGAAGGCAAGGTCCTGGTGGAGCAAACTGGCAGCATCTCCCCTCAGCCTGCTTGCCACCGCTGGGATCCGTGTTTCTGCATTGTGGCTGCTGTTGCCGACTGGCCCTGTGTGCAGAGCTTGGAAGGAAGGAGGGTGTGCACGCGTACCTTGCAAGACAAGGAGCAGCCATGTGTGCAAGGGAGCCGGGGGTACAGTTTCAGCTTGGCTAAACAATTAAACTCTCAGAGCCGAGGGAGGAGCAGTAGGGCCGTGATTTTCTTTTCTTTTGCAGTAATTGCCTCAGCAATCAGCTTTGATCATCCAGGAGCAGAAGAGACGTGTTGCAAGTTGACATCCGCGGTTTTAATGCAGCCATTTGCATACAGGCGCAGAGCAGAGCACACGGCTTTCTGTGGCGTCTTTGACCTGAAACCGCAGCAGCTTCATAGACACCTCATTTAATTTAATATTTCGCCTCCACTGCAGAAGCCATTGGGGATGGGGGTGGGGAGGATAATCTGGCTCTTGCTTTCCCTGCAAATGTCTCCAGAAATGACATGAAAGTAATTGCTTCTGAACAGAACAGAAAGGAAAAGAAAAGAAATAGCAGAGTTGATTCCGCTTAAATAGGATGGGGATTCGCCCCAAAGATGCTGCCCCCTTCTTTACAGCAGGAGAATGGATGCATGTGTGGGGAGCTGGGGACAAGGGGGGAGAGAGAGAGATGACCCAGCCTACTTGTCAGGAGGAGGAGGCCATGGCTGAGACAGCCTTTAGCCCCACCCTGGGGGTGGGGAACTTCCTTGCTCCTGACGGTCTGGAGGCTGCCAACCACTCTACCCCTGTTGTGGATGGAGAATCCTGAGGGACATTAAATGGATGGTTTCTCTGCCAGGCAAGACGTA
The DNA here is from genome assembly GCF_964188315.1 of Podarcis muralis. Taxonomy (NCBI): domain Eukaryota; kingdom Metazoa; phylum Chordata; class Lepidosauria; order Squamata; family Lacertidae; genus Podarcis; species Podarcis muralis. Next base: position 44,028,558 of record NC_135661.1, on the reverse strand, counting down.
AGAGCCCTGCTGGACCAGGTCAGAGGCTCAGGTGACACACTGTGGCCAGCGAGAATGGGAAGCCCACAAGCAAGACATGAATGCTCTAGCCCTCCCTTGCAGCCCATCTCACTGCCTGGCCCCTCTCCCCCTTGTAAAGTCACAAAATGGGTGGGAGCTAATTCCCTTTGTTCCGTTTGCATCGTAGGCAGTGACCCTCTGGCTTTTTCTCTTCCCTGGGCAGCTACTGTGCTCCAGCAGCTGGGTCCTTTGAGAACTGCCTCTCCTCATCCAGATCCACCAAGCGCCTGAAACTAGAGCTAAAGATCTTTGGCCATCAGCACAGCACAGCCCCCACCCCAAGACAACAGGGCCTGGGTGATTCTGACTCCTCAGAGGCTGGGGAGGTTCAGGGTGCCCATTTGACGTGGCGACTCAAGCTTGGAGTTCTTTGAACTTCTACAACCCTGTCCAGCACCTTCTTGGGTGTTTTTCACCTTTCAGGGAGCACCTGGCAAGCCCTCTGGCGTGGGGTGGGGGGGTGGAGAGGCCACCAGGAAGAGCTTTTTCTTCTAGAGGCTAGAGCAGCACCATTATCCCCACCACTATGATGCTCTAAGGTATGAAGAGGGTTAGGCCTGGCACTGCTGCAGCTTGTCTAGCTTCCTCCAGACAACTGCCCCAGAAGCCAGTACACAATGCTCACCAGCTCCGGTGGCAGGACTGTCACAGCATTGGCTGATGCCCACTTGGCACATTGCCAGGTCCTCTAGGCTTCCTGCTCACACCGTTTGGCCTCTGCCTCCACTCTGTCCTGTCTGGGGTATCTCCCCCTCCCTTCCCAAGGCTTTTGGGGCTGCAGCAGCACAAGCCGCTCTAGCTGATCAATACCCTGAGTCTTGTCGTCTTCTCCCTGCTTATTGGTTGACATTCGCAATCCTCTCTTCCTCCCTCCCTTCCTGTATAAACCCCTTTCAGCTGGAGCAGCAAGCCGCAGAGACCCTGAGGCTTCGGAGCCAGCTCCTGCTTGGGCAGGATGAGAGAGACAGCCTGGCAGACAAGGTACCCGAGACCCCTCTCTCCCCTCTCTCACGTGGCGGCTGCACGGAGGCAGCGGGAAGGTGCCTTGGCTTCGTGCCCTCCTTGGGCCCCGGCAGAACTCCTGGCCTGCTAATATTGGTTCCCCCCATCCCCACAGGAAGGCAAGCAAGCAGCGCTTCCCTTTCCCACCTGCCCACCCAAGGTCTGTGCTTTATGCTGTTTTGTTAAAGCCCCTTTGATACTAATTGATTTCTCTCTTCATCCCCCCTCCCCCCCAATTTCTTCCCTTTCTTCCCTGGGCGGGTCAATAGCTGGATGCTCAGGAGCAGAAGATCTATGAGTTGCAGAGCAAGCAGAGAGAGGCACAGGCAGAGCTGGAACAGAGCTGCATCCGAGTCCTCCAGTTGGAGCGAGAGCTGGAGGCCAGCAAGCAGCAGCAGGAGGGATCCCAGAACCAGGTACGGGAGTGCCAGGGAGGAGGAGGAGGCAGAGAAGAAGAAGAGGGAAGCCAGCCAGGGCAGCAGCAGGAAGAGGAGGGAAAAGCTGCCGCTGCTGCTGCTGCTTAGCCGGGTCTAGCCAGCCTCTTGTTGAGGCTGCTGTAATGGAGCAGATGTTCGGCATATTGATCTCCTCTTCCTCCTCCTTGCTGAGCTTGCAGTGAGGTGACTGGAAGAGAGAGAAACCATGGCAGAATGAAGAGGGCGGACTGTCAGGTGCCTGGATCTGGGCTCCCCAAATGGGTATTGTCTGGTGGAGACAGGCTTGGTGCCAGCCTTCCAAGTGCCCCCCTCATCCTCCCTGGCAGCATCTCCTTCCTGCCACTGGCTGTGCTGCAGTATAGATCTGTGTGGAGGAGGAGGAGGAGGAGAAAGAGAAATGCCCCTGGAGGAGCCTCAGTCATGGCTGCTACTCTTGTGGACTCCGTTAAAAAGCTGGGCTGGGATTCTGCCCTACAGGCCCAGGGACGTATTGGCAGCTTTAGGTTTTGTCTCCAGAAGCTTGAGGGTGTTGGCAGCTGGGGTGGCCTCCTGCTCTGGAGTGTGGATAGTGGATCTGGGCTTGGAGTGTGCCCCCAATAGCAGGTGTGTGTCCACAGGGGAGCTGCTTGAATTGCACGTTCCTCACTTGCCTTTCCCCCCTGGCAGCAGAGTTAAATATTTTTCCTTTGTTGCCAGGGGGGGGTGGGAAACATCTGCTGCCCGTGGATGAGGGCCTGATGGAGCTCCCAGGCTCTGTCTTGTGTTTGACCTGAGATGGTGGATGCTCAATCATGCAGGGGAGGTGTCGGAGACTTGACCCCTGGCTTTTGGCTGCAGTAAGTCAGGTGCATATGGTTCCTGTCCCTTTTCCTTTTCTGGACAAGTCAGCTCTGGCTTTCTGCAAAGGAAAGGTGGGTGCTGTTCTCAGGTGGTGGTGCTCCTCCCTCCCCACCTCTGGGTTTAGAAGGCTGCATTGGAAGAATTATTGAGCTTAGGGACGTCAGCCCATATTTACAGCTGCTTGTTTGATTCCCTGGGGGCCCTTTTGTGACTGGCACTGCTTGCATGGTACTGTTCCTGCCCTGAGGACTTTTAACAGATATGCTCTTCAACTGCTGCCTGATGGGTCTTCTGGTTTCCAAAGTCCCCACGTATCTATTATGTTGTGGCCGGAATCTGCAGAACAGCATCATAGGTGCCAGTTGGCTTCCCAGGAGGTGGTCCCCTGTGAAATGTGGAGAGCACAGGGCACAGAGTGCACACCAGGCACTGCCCAGTGGCTGAAGCAAAGCCTCCTTCCCTCAGTGTATGTATAATCAACATTCAAAGGCTAGAACATGGCAAGTTCAACCACCACAATGGTCACCACAAGTGTATCTGGAAGCGTGCTTCTGGGGGTAGGGGAGCTGCGGTTGTCCCCTACTGTCATAGGCAAGGTGAGGTGGGATAAGTTGTGGCATTGCCTGGTATATTATGGAGTGGAGTCCAGCCAGAGTGGGTGGAGTTTTCCACCTGTTCCCCTTTCACTAGCCTTTACACAGGAATAGTCCTGCAGCTAAGATATGTCGCTGTGTGTGTGTTCCATCTTTAACAGTTCAGCCAGTGTCAAAGGCAGCTGGCCCAAGCAGAAGGTGAGAATGAGGTGCTGAGAGCCCACAACCTGGAGCAGATGTTGGAGGTGAGCAAACGTCAGGCAGGATGCCAGCCAGCAGCACAGCTGGCCGTCTGACCCCCACATTCCCTTTCACCCCTCCTCTGACCCCTGACAAGAGCCAATGTTGTGTTTGAGAGGAGGAGGAACAGAATGAAAGCTTCTTCTCAGTTGAGGTTGTAGCTGATTCCTCTGGGCTTTTCCTTCCTTCCTCCCTCCCACAGGAAACCCTCAAAGCTCACACCCCCCCTGTGAGTTCTCTGGAGTGCATTAGGGGACAGGCACAGGAGGGGCCTGGGGGTGCTGGAGAGTCCCTCTAATCCGCCACCTGCTTCCCTACCAGATTGAGAAACTGGCGTCCTGCCTCAAAGATTGCGAAAGGAGTCCATGCTTGGAGACAGAAACAGCCCAGAGGAGCGGCAAGGAGAAGGCGCTGGTAGGTTTGACTGGACAACAGGTAAACTTCTGCTCCTTGTCTCATTGTGATCTCTTCTTCCATTGCAGAAAGGGCTGTTCTTTTGTTGCATTTGTCACATCTGCCTCCAGAAGACCTGAAGGGAAGATAGGTGGGATTGTCCTGCTCTTTACTGAGAGGAGGGGGTGCCAGTGGGTGGCCATGCCAAGACAGGAGAGAGGGTGGCTCTGCACTGTGCCCTCCTGGGTTCACTGCCAAGGCTGCTTCCAATTGTGCTGCAGGTCGACACCACAAAACAGAAGAATGCAGGCAACACTCACGCTAAGGGAGGAACCAACAAAAGCAGAAGTGCCATGTGGTTGCATGCCTTGCCCTCCGCCATACTGGCCACCATGTTTGGCCTGCCCCTCTGCCAGGCCCTCAGACAGGCTGGGCACCATATCTCTGATGCCATACTCCAGGCAGGCAGGTGTTTGGGTGCTTCCAGGTACACAGCCCAAAGTGGAGCCGCTGCTGCTTACAAAGCAGAGCCCTCCAGAGAAGCCCCTTGGGAAAATGAGCTGGGATTCCAGTGCATGTTCCCTTTGCTGCTGCTTGAGCCCAGCATCCAGTCATAGAGCCATGGCAGGAAGGCAGCCTCTCCGCATCCAGGGGAAGGCAGAGCTGCCAACTGCAGGTCTCCTCTTGGGGCAGAACAAAAGTGCTGTTTCTTCCTTCCTTCAGGCATTTTTGTCAGTATCATAAAGTACCTGGCTGGGTTTTTTAATGCTGCTTCAGTCGAAGGCCCTTTAGTTTTGTGTGCTGGGGTGGGGAGCAGTAGTTGCAAAGGCTGCCTATGACTCTTTGAGCCCCGCTATCCCACCCACTGATTAATTACAGAGAGGGGAGATTTTCAAAGGCAGGACCCTGGAGCAGGACAGGGCCAAAGGCAGGAGAGGGTCAGAGGAGGCTGCCTGTGAACCAGGCTCTTGCCTGCCCATCACAGAGGTGGAACACTCCCCCTTAGGAGGTTGTGTGCTCTCCTTCATTGCAGGTTTTTAGGCAGAGGTTGGATGACTGTCCTGGTTGCTTTAGCTGAGATTCCTGCATTGCAGGGGGTTGGACTAGATGACCCTTGGGATCCCTTCCAGTTCTGTGATTCTATGTGGTGGATAAGGAAGAGAGTTCTGCACGTTTAATGATGTCTCTTGTGAAACTGACTCTTCTCTTTGCATGTTCTTCTCCAAATCAGTTTTGGTAGATATTCCAAGTGCAAAAGTGTGTTTTGAGAGAAAGAATAGTTTCTGTTTATTGATCTACTTTCATAATTTTGTAATGCCACCCACTGAATTTCTTGTCTAAATGTTTTTGCCTTTTCTCATCTAGAGAAGCGCTTCAGCTTCCTGATCCTTTTCGTTTCCCTCTCTGCACATTTCCTTTTGGGATTGGTGGCCAGAGCCACCAGCTATATTCTAGTTATTGGCCCCCTATGGATGCTCTGCAGTCAATACGAAACTTTCTCTTGGATAGCCCTGCCACCATTTTCACTGGCCCAGCACCCAGAGTATCTTTTTTTCAGGGCTGCTTTCCATTGGAGCCTGCAGAACTCTTTCTGGGGTAGACAATTTATGTATTTTTTCTCTCCTGATGTGAGTCACTGTGTTATACTAAATGTCACCTGCTGATCAGTTGGGGGGATTGGTTTCAGGCACTTTCCAGGCTTCTTGGGATTTCACAGCCCGTTATAAACCTGCTGACTTTGTTCTTCACTACTGACTCCAGATCATTTATGAATTGTTACACAGCTCTAGTCCCAATATAATATGTTGAGGAGACTTTTGGCTTGATTCCATTCTTCATGAAAATCCTCTTGTTTTTCATCCTCATTACTATATGATCTAAACAAGAGGATTTTGTCCTCTGGCCCCATGACCCACCTTGGTAAGCAACTTCATCAAAGGCCTTTTGAAAGTCCAGGTACACTGTGCGCTGTGGTTGAAAGGTGCTTGAGGCAGGTATACTCTTTGCACAAGCAATGCTGATCATTTCTTGGCAAGGCTTGTTCTTCCACATGCTTGTATTGCCAGCCTCATCATGCTCCCCCAACTTTACCTGGGACAGAGGTTAGGCTTACAGCTCTGCAAGTTCCTCACCCCTTTTCCCCCAAAATTGGTATTACTTTGGCTACCTTCCAGTCCTCTTTCCACAAGGTTGATTTTCAGTGAGAAGTTACATATTTTGCTAACAATGGTGCATTTCCCATTCTTTTGTTCCTCTTACCTCCTCCTCCTCCGCCGCCTGCTCCTTTTCATGGCTTCCTGGCTTTAACCAGGACGCGGCTGGGCACCTTAGATATTTTTGTTTAGCAGAATGACAGGATACCAAAAAAAGTAATAGCAACTGTGATGTGTGTAAATCTGGAATCATGAAGGGCAGAGGAGGCTCTCGAGGGGCTTCACTTGCCCTCGCTGCTCCCAGGGGGAATGTGAGCCTCTTTACCAGCTGTGTGTCTGGTCTTCTCTTTCAGACAGAAAGAGCAGCAGCTCGGCTGGCGGCACCAGAAGCGGAAGCAGTTACCTGGAGGAGCAAATACAGCTTGGCCCTCTCAGAGGTACTGTGGAGGCAAAGGGTTGTGAAGGGCTGGGGTGAGAGAAGGACGCTCCAAGAGTTGCCAGCTTGCCCACTAGTATCAGCTCTCCTTGATGCTTGCTTTCAGTAAGGCATGAGAAGAAAGGAGTTCTTCAGAGAGGCAGGTAGGGGCTAGCCTGGTCACTAGGAGGCCATGGAGTTGCCCTTCAGGGTTGGAAGGGTGCTTGAGCAGCTACTCTTCTGCCTGCCTGCCTGCCTGCCTTCCACCACATGGTCATGGTCCTCACAGCACCAGAAGCATTGAGCTGGGGTTATGTGGTGCATCAGTCAGTCTGACAGAAGGAGGGAGTCAAAATGTCCGGCACTGAGCACATCTGGCTTGCCATGCCTGGACTGCTGGAGTTGCTCAGTTCCCCACCCTCCCTCCCTCCTCCTGTCTTTGAGCACCAGCCAGGGGGTGTGTCGCTGTGACTGCTCAAGGCATGCACTTGCAGCCAGTGTGGCATGGCAGAGGTGTGTACATGCCTGCATTTGGAACTGCCTGCCGTTTCCTGCAAAAACAGAGGTGCCAAGTGTGAGTTTTGACTGCTTCCCCAGTCAAGGTTTCCTTGAAGCTCCCCAACCCTGGGAAGGAGGGAGGGCAATGGGACAGGCAAGTGCTGGGCTTCTACCAGGAGGTCCAATGGCTGAGAGGATGAGCCCTGTTTTGTCTTCTGCCTCTGGTGAGGAAACTCTGCTCTAGGTGGGAATGGAGCTGCGGATGGCTGCCTTTTATTCTGTGCCTGTCAGCTGCTGAATTTACAGGGAGCAACTTGCCGTCTTTTCTTTCTGGCTTTTGAGAATCCACAGATATGGGGCACCATTGCCTCTTTCCCCCTCTCCCCACAGCATCCCTGGGAGGGTGTGTGTGTCAGAATCTGTGTGTGTGTGTTTAATTCCCTGCTTTCAGAGGAACACAACTAGCAAATGATGGGATCTTTGACAGAACAAAGGTATTTTTGAGAGCTCTGTAATAGACACTGTTAATGCGTCCCGTCCCTCATTGTCTGCTGTCTGATCCCATCCCTCTGCCAGACAGTCACTGCGGGATGAGTCACTTCTCATGTCTGGCAATCAAGGTGAATTTTCAAAAAGCTGCCATTTTGAAATTATGCAGTGGATGCGGTGGGGTGTGGGGGAACAGCAGAGGCAGAGCTTGCAAAGGCTGAGGGAGACCCCTGCTGTCCTTTTCAGGAACTCCAATCCTCCCACCCCCAGCATTGCCAATGTGCAGGAAAGGACAGGCAAGAGTTGTATTAATTACTAACTGCAGCCAAAATGGAGGCAGCTACGCACAGGTTCCCATTGCTTATGCTTTTATGCACCAGGGGTGCATCAAACAGGGGCCCTTGCTAGGAAGATTTTTTGCTCCACAGGGCTGCCTGCCACCCTCCACCACTGTAGCTGGGCCCTGAAAATGTTTTCCAGACACCAGCCAGAAGCGAGCAAAGAGTACCAGAGGCAATGAGGGATTATAGGTGTGTGGTTGTGGTTGTGCTCACAGCCCCTTAAACTTCTTGCTAATCTTACTGCATTCTTTCCACCCCCCGCCCCCAGTGGCCTGAGTATCAAGCACCCCTTAGTATTGGATTTAGTAATAAACAGCAGTTCTTTGGCCCTTCAGTGCTAAGCTGCCAGCGCTCTGGGCCAGCCATGGTGGTCCACAGTGTAAGGCAGGAAGGCACTGAGATCTGAGCTCAGGGCTTCTCTGAAATGACACAGCTGACTCCTTTCCTTAGGAAATGCTACCTGCTCATTTCTCCCGTCCACCTCTTCTCTTGGCGCATTATGATGGAGCAAGACTTTCACCACAGGATGAAATCTCATCTGGCTTAATTCTGTTGTGTAGATGTTTGCCTTGGACTTTCTGGATTCCTCCTCAGTTTTCTTTTGTTAAAAAAAGAAAAATGGGTGCTGTGTTTGGCTGTCTTCCAGTCCCATTCACCTTTTGGGCTGATGCCACCTGACCCCAGTGCTCTGTTGCGAAGTGTATGCTTAATTAGATAATTTGTTCTAATTCCTTTTTGAGTTTAATGTCACCTCTTCAAATGCTCCTTCAGTGGAGAACCTTCTGCCATTTCCTTCCTTTTGCATTGTCCTCCTCTAACACTCTGCCTGCCTCTCTGGCAGCTGCCTGACTTTTGAAGTACAGAAATGACTTCAACATCCACTCTTCTCTCTTCTTGCTTTGGGTACTTGGGGGTTGCTGCCAATCCAGGGTTGGGGTGGGTGAGAGGGCCATTCTCTCTTCCTTGGCACTCGGTCAAGCCTCTCCCTGGCACAGGCAGCTTGCTCCTCCTTGTGCTGATGCTTCCTGGATTCTTTAAACTTTGCAAGAGCCTCTGAAAGCCTCAGGTCAGGCTGCAGTCCTGAGACGGGCAGGAAAATGCCTCTTCCAGCCTGTGCAAGGGCTATGACCAAGGGCCAGAGTGTAGGATTGAGCTTAAGGACAAGTTGCTCCCCTTCCTTCTTCTCTGACTTGCGTACCAAGTCAGCCAACAACTTCATGGTGTGCTGTTCCAAGGCCCATGGGGTGCCCAGAGGATCATGTGCTTCTCTAGACTGCGTGGGAGTTGCTGTACCAGGGCTGGTCTCCTGCTTCCTGCATCAAGCAGTCTTTGGGGTTGGAGATCTCTGAGACTTGTTTTACAGATCTTCCAGTAACTGACTTTCTGGAGAGCTGGGAGGGGCCTGAGTGCAGGACAGAGACTCTTTCTGTTCATGTTGCTGGGGGAATTGGAACATGTCTTACAGCCCAAAGGGCTGGGAACCCCCTTCCCTCCATGCTGTGTGGTGGGCAGCTGGTATCTCTGCACAAATCGGCCCCTGATAGCTACCATCTTGCGGGGGGGGGGCTGCTCTCCACCAGCCAAGCCTGACTCTTGCTGTCCTTCCCCATCTCTGCCCATCAGCCCCTCGGATGGACTAAAATCTGGCCGGCCTTTGTTGTTTTCCTAATTTCCATTTTGTATCCTAAAATATGCACTCTGAGTTCCGCTCGACAGACACCCCTAATCTAATCTCCACGTCTGCTTTCTAATTTTCGCAGTCAGGGTAAAACAAATTGGCCGGCGTTAATTGTCTGCACAGCAGCCCGGAGCTTCGAGCTGTGATTTACGAGCTCAGAGCAAGCGCTCTGCAACACATTTTTCTTAATTTATTTTTAATGAGTCTCTCAATTAATTTTCTTGGAAACATCTTAATGATGTTGGAGGCGGGTGTTAATGAGGTCTGTGCTCATACGTCATTTTGCATATTTTGCTGTGCTGAACAGTGCTGTGCCTGCCAGGCCCATTTGTGGAGGAGAGGGGAGGAAGGGGGTTCTCCTTCCCATTTTTGAAGACGCGAGGAGTAGCAAAGGCTCACGATCCAAGTCTGTTGTTGAGACTCAGGTTTAAGAGGAGCCTGGCTGCTGGATCAGACCAATGGAGGCCTTCTGTTCTTAATATTGGCCAGCCAGAGGCCCTGTGAGGGATGTACACCTGAGGGCAACAGCATTCTGCCTGCCTGGATTCCCCTGTAAGTGTTATTCAGAGGCTTCATACAGCCTCTGACACGGGAAGCACACAAGGTCCTGGGTGGGATCAGCCCACCATCTAACCAGCCAGCTAGGTGCCCCACACCCTTGTCCTGGGCTTCTCTCTTCATCTGTCTCAGGGGTTGGCAAAGTTTTGTGGCTTGGGCCGGTTCACAGTCCCGCAGATGCCGCAGTGGGCCAGAGTGTTCACGCACATGCAAACACTATTTCTGGCGCTCCTTCCGGTGCGGAGGAGGCGTGCGCAGCTTCCCATTGGCTGCAGGAGCTTCCTGCAGCCAATGGGAAGCTGGCCAGCGTCGCGGAAGGCAGTCCCCACTCTGCTCCACACCAGTTTAGCACAGTGCATGGGAGCCGACCGAGCGGGCGGCAGGGGTCCGTGGGCTGGTTAAATGATCCCCATGGGCCGCTTGTGGCCCATGGGCCTTAGGTTGCTGACCCCTGATCTATCTCTTTCCACACAATGGTGAAATCCCCAAGCAGACAGCAGTACACTTTCCTCACCCTTCAGCAAGTTGTGATCCTGTGAGCAGGCCCTTGAAGGCCTTCCTTGTGTGCTTTGGCCCAGAAGCAACAGATGTCCATGGCAGATGTGAAAGTGCTCCCTGTGCCTCTGTGGTTCCAAGCAGGGCCCACTGAGCCAACAACTCTGGGTGGGACTGCCCAGACCAAACAGAGCAGCAGCAACCTCTCAGACCAAGGCCAAGTCAGGGGACTCCCTCTTGCCTAGGTTAGACACCACCCCACTTGCCAAGATGCTGGCTAAGTGCCAACAGGGGAACCCCTTCTGGTAGAAAAGAAGAGGCCCAGCTTGGGGTTGACTGGGGATGTGAAGAGCACTCAAGGTCAGGCAATGAGTGAACCACACAGGCTCCATCCTCCCAAGAGGACACACCAGGGAGCGATGGCACAAGCCAGCAGCAGCACACCTGAGGATGTAGTTCACAGGTCTGTGCCTGGCATGGCAAGCACAGGGCACCTGGCAGTTGCCACCTGATACTCCCACATCTTTCCTTAAGGCTGGTGGTGTGTTAAGAGCTGCCCAGAACTCAGAGGTAATGTGGTCTGTGCCCTGGGGGTGCGGTTCCAACCGAGGGATGCGGTTCTTTGGGGTGGGGAGGGGCAGCCCCCTGTTCCCCCCCTCGCTTTGTTGGCATCTGGGAAGATGTGAGCCGTTGTTGTTTTCTCACCGCGTGTCAGTCTTCATTAAATCACGAAGGAGCAGAGCAGAGACAGCTTTTGTCCCAGCCAGAACGTGGCAGCTGTTTAATTTCAATTAACACAGCCTTGAAAAGAATAACATGAAGGCAGCAATTAAAGGGAGGCGGGATTTCCTTGGTGGCTTCTTGCCGTTGCCTGAGTCGCTCCACAGCAAGGGGGGTGGGTGGGACGTGCCTCTCGCTTGGCGCTGCAGGCTCCTCCAGGTGCCTCCTGCTTTCAGCATCCTTCTCCACAAGGTGCAGTGGCAGTGCTCCCAGGTGACCCACCAGCCTCACACAACATTGCCTGTCCTTTACCTTGGACTGGTCCGCCCATACAAAGCATGAGAACCAGGGGAGAAGATGCCTGGGGCTTGGAGCCCTCCTTGTGGAAGGACGTGATGAGGAGGATGTTGTTCTGCCTCTTCCTGAGGAGGCTTAGCTACCCATCCCACGTGCTGCAGTTCGGAAAAGCCCAGAGGATGAAGTAACTCCTGCAGCTCTCGGGAGCACTCTGGATTCAGGATCTGGCCCAGAAATGAGACCTCATGTCACGTTGGACCTGCTGGGTCTGAAGCAGCCAGGACTTGCGCTGTGATTCCCAGTGGGCGCATATGGCCAGCAACCACTCCTTGCCTTTGGGCATCCCAATCAGCCCAAAGGCGCCAGTTATTTGACGCTTGTTCTTTCGTGCGTGGAGGGAGGGGAAAAGGAGGGGAAAGGCTGCTATTGATCGGGTGCTTTAGGAGGGAAAGGGATCTCCTTGGCTGTCTAAACACTATTGATCCTCCGCTGGGCCTGCAGCTGGCAAGGAGGAAGGGATTAAAACCTCACTGCCGACAACTTCTTCTTTGGTGGCTGAGCAGAGAGAGCAGGAGGGCCACAAAAGGGGAGCCAAGGCAGCTTCCTCCTCTTCTTCTGGAGTGGCAGGGAGGGCCCCGGTGGAAAGCCGTTGGCCTGTCTTGCATCTGGCAAAGAAGGTTAGTGCTTCCAAGAGCCACAACAGGTCCATTTCATCTAAAGGCTCTTTGGATTGCATCTGTTTTGGACACTTCCCTGGCAGACCAAGAGGCTCCTGCCAGGACAGGTGGTCCTCCGACCGTGGAAAGTGGGTGCCTCCATCTGCATTTCTGGCCTTTGTCCAGGAGGTTGCCATCATCCTTGCCTTCTCGGCCCCTATAGCCTCCTCGCCCTTCCCTCCAGAATGACTGTATTCATTTTGCCCAGGAGTTCATGGCTGACCCAAGCCTCCTCTACCTGTAGGTCATGAGAACTGCTCCCAAGAGGCATGTGTGTGAATGCAAGAGTGACTGTGGGCTGCGTGGGCTGGGAGTACCTTCCCTGCTTCCTCATTGATGCTCCCAATTAAGGCGAGGAAGCATCCCCATCGAGAGGTCTGTGCTTCTTTCCAGTGGGGTTGCCTCTCACTGACCTTCATCTGAATATTGCACTGAGATACGCAGTCAGCACATCATGAGTGAGGAGGTGGCTCTTCAGAACAGAAACAATAACATCATTTTTTTAAATGCTAGGCTGAGACCAGCCTGATGGTGTGCTGGGCTAATTTTTTTAAAAAGGTCTCTGCTTGGCACCAGAAAGACATCAGATGTGGCCCCAGGCAAGCTTCCCTGCAGAGGGCGTTCTGAAAGGGCCCCTTTCTCCTCTACCCCCTCCACATCTGAGTCCAATTTCTGTTTGAAGAGGCAGTCCTGCATTGACCTGGAAGGGTGCCAGGTTTGCCCAGTGAAGTAGTCAGGTTCATGGCTGAGGCAGGGAGCTCATAGCCCTGCCAAAGACCCAGAGGGAGTGGGAGGAGGCCCTCATGCCATTGTGTTCCCTTCCAGGCTGCGGAGCAGAGCGAGGCACTGCACAGACTCCAGGAGACCCACAGCGCCCTGCAGCAGCAAATGACCGAACAGGAAGGCCTCATCTGCCAGCTGGAGATCCAAGTCCAGGAGCAGCAGGAGGACCTGCAGGGAACCAGAGAGCAGGTATAGAGTGCTGGACCAGCTGGACAGCCCCCCCCCCCAGAATGAAGGACTTGGGGGCAGGCAGAAACCTGGTAGAGTGGGAGGCAGTGGGAGCCACAGAGCTTGTTTTATTGTCACCCCCTGTGAGCTGCCATCCCACCCCACAGAGCCATGCTGGGGGCCTTACCCAAGCCTACGCTCCTTGCCCCCAGGCATATGAACGCAGGCAGGCTGTGCAAGAGTTGGAAATGTAGCAAGCCCTAGTGGAGGAGGCAGGCCTAGTGCTAGAGAGAGCAGAGAGCCAAGTGAGCAGGACGAAAGGCTTGGAAAGACCTCCTGGGAGCCCACTGATGGCTTCTGGCATTCACACCTTGCTTTTCCTGTCTGAAAACCCTCATGGCTGGCTGGCCTGCCTGAGGATCCCCTGAGCTAGATGCTCGCTTTCAGGCCATGGCTGCCACAAAAGAGCTGCAGGTGCCCAATTTGTCTTCCATATCTGGCAGCAAAAGCAGCAAATGGCGAAGCTGGCAAGAGCAGCAGCTGATAGCCAAGCAGCAGAGCAGCAGGTACCATGTGTCCCTCTCCTGGCCCTAGTCCAAGGTGCTTGAGGGAAGGAGGTTTGTCCCAAGAGGACCACGTGCCCTTCTCTTCCCTGCAGTCTCTGGGCATTTGGGCTCTTTTGTTTTCTTTTAAATGCTTCCATCCCTGGGTTCCTCCCAGAGGCTCCCAGTGATAACGATATAATGCTAGAAGCCTCTGAGACAAGATGGATAAGTTGGAGCTCTTTGTCTTAGAGGGGAGCATAGATATTGTGGGCAAAACCAAAACCTGGTGGAAGGGAAAGATCCCGAGGGAAACTGTTGTCTCCAGATACACACTCTAGGAAGGACAAAGATGGCTGAATTCTGGCCTCAGAATCAGTAAATGCTTCTGGATCCCAATTGCTGAGAATCACAAGTGAGGAGCGAAGCTATTGTATTTTCGCCCTGCTTGTGGGCTTCCCTTTGGGGGCATCTGGTTGGCCACTGAGGACCAGATGGGGCTGGGCTAGGCCATATGCTTTTGTATGCTCGGGTGACACAGGTTCAATTCCTGGTGGCATCACTAGGTGGAGCCGGGAGAGATTTCCTACTGGTTGCTGCCAGTCTGTGTCAATCTTGAGCTAGATGGACCATTGACCTTACTCATTACAGTGGTACCTCGGGTTACAAATGCTTCGGGTTACAAACACTTCGGGTTACAAACTTCACTAACCTGGAAGTAGTTACCTTGGGTTGCAAACTTTGCCCCAGGATGAGAACGGAAATCGCAACGCGGGAGGCCCCATTAGCCAAAGTGCACCTCAGGTTAAGAACGGTTTCGGGTTAAGAACGGACCTCTGGAACGAATTAAGTTTGTAACCTGAGGTACCACTGTATAAGGTAGCTTTATAGTGGGGCTGATCCAGCAGGACCTTTCTGACCTTATTAGCAAACAATAATAACCCATTAAATAATTTTAAAGCCAGGAAATCAAGAAAAGCAATGCCTGTTAAACAAAAACAAAAAAAAAGGCTCAGTAATTCCCAAATACCCTCCAAAACCTTCATCTAAAAACTGATATGGGGTGGGGGGCGGGAACAGCAGGTCTCAAAACCTTTGCCACTGCTACTTTTTGGAGGAGGGGAAATTCTGGGGTTAACCGAGCAGCAAAGCCTCTTTGCAGGGTTCTTCTGTGTTTACCTTGTTTAAAACGCTGTTGCCATGGCAGGTGCAGCAGTACAAGGACATTATCCACCAGCTGCAGGAAAACTTGGCAGCCTCTCGGGCTTCCCAGGCTGCCTCCGAGTCCAGAGTCCGCAGCAGGGAGGAGGAGATTCAGGACCTTCAGCAGAAAGAGTCCTTGGCACGTCACCAGCTGAGGATGCTGCAGAGTGAGGTACAGCCCAGTGTGAATTGGGAGGGGCCAGAGAAACCCACCCACTCAGGAGCTAAAGATGTTTTTTTGGCCTGGCCCTTTTTTCCTGGAACCAGGTGGGGCAGCAGAAGGAGCTGCTGAGCAAATAGCAGCGCGTGTCCCACATCCTCCAGGAGGAGCTGCAGACAGACAGACCAGGAGCTAAGTGCCCTGCAGAAGGTTGTGCGTGAGCAAGAGGCACACTGGAGGGAGACGGCTGGGCAATTGAAGCTGCAACGTCCCTGCCAAGTGCTCAGGGGTTGAGGCCTCTGCTCAGCCCTTCTCTCTCTTTCTTGCCAGGCCCAGAGGACCAAGGAGCAGCTGGCCTCCTTGCAAGAGCAGCTTTCCACCTGCCAGACTCAGGTGAGCCTTCCTCTTCCTCCTCCTGCTCCTCTCTCACTCCAAGCCCAGAGAGACTCTGTTCCAAATCCCAGCCCAGCTTGCCCCAGTTTCTTCCACCTCTAAACTGGGACTTCTGTGTGTGGCGGGACCTCCCCCTGGTGTGCCTCTCTGCGGCCTCCTTCCCTCCACATCCTCTCACGTGGTGCTTTGCCTGGCCTTGGATGCAGCTGCAGCAGAGCGAAGAGCGGGCGGAGCAGAAGGAGGCTGACTTCCAAGCAGCACAGGACGAGCTCTCCCGATGCCAGAAGCAGCTGTCTGACGCCCACGCAGAGCACCAACAACTGGCCCAGAGCATGGCAGCGCTGGTGGAGCAGCAGGAAGCCTCCAAGCGAGAGGTAGGCTGGCTAGCTGTTGCAGGACTCCCAGGTGAGACTCTTCGTGGCCCAGCAGCCTCCTGCTCTCTTTCTGCCAGAGGGAGAAGGTTGCTGCAGCAGCACCCAAGGAAGGTTCCAAGTTCTAGGCATTGTCTCTGGAATCCCCACCCCCCAAGCTGCCAGTTCTTAGTCAGGCCCTTCTTCCCCTAGGTCGATCTCCGTGACCAGACGATTGTGAAACTTCAGGGATGTCTGAAAGCAGCTGAGGAGGAGCGGGTGCAAGGGAAGGATGAGGTGACATTTAGGGGATGGAGAGCCTCCTTGCCGCAGTCTTGAAAAAGTAGCCCACAAAGGGTGGAGCTCCCAAGGTGACCAGCAACCAGGCCCTCCTCCCTCCCTCCCCAGTGTTCTCCGAGCAGGGGAAGAGTCCCAAGGACAGCAGACTGTCCCCCCGCAGAGGATCAATCACCAAAGGGCAGGTCACAGGAGGTGCTTGTGTGTCCTCAGCAGGTTGTTTGGAAACAAGCAGGCAAATCGCAGGGCAACACACAGTGAAGTTCTCTGGGCTCTCACCTGTTCCAGAAGCTGGATTGACTATAAGTCGGCAGCTCAGGATCTATCTTGACAAGCAGCAGTAGTGCAAGGATGAGGGTCCGGGGGCTTTGCCTCACATAGCACAGAGGAAAAGAGCCAGGCCAGGGGAGGGAGAGAAGGGGCAGGATGAGATGGTCTGAATGTGTGGATTGCCCGGCAGCCTCCTGAGGATGCTCATCTGTCCCCTCCACTGCCAGCTTGCAGGTAAAGAGGCCGAAGTGAACCACCTCAGGGGGCAGCTCCACCACCTGCAGGATGAGCTGAGGAGCCTGCAAGACTCTTGCACTGAGCAGGAGAAGGCAATAGTGGAGCAGACTCGGCTCATCTGCCAGCTCCAGCACGAGAAGGAGTCCTCCCTCAGCAAGGTCCGTGCCCTCTGGTGGGGGGTGGGGGTGGTTGCAAATTCAGTTTGGCCCCCATTTCCCTACCAGCTGATCTCAGTTTCCTGCCACCCCCTAAAGTTTGACTCCCTTCCCTTCAACGGTCTGCAGCCTCCTTGCATCCTTGTGGGCTGCCTCTCCTCCAGGTGCTCACCCAGAACCCCTGACTGCAGGGGGAAGGAGCCAGTTTGGGGCCAGATCCATTCCTTGCTGCATGGGGAAGAGAGGGGACCAGGCTCCAAGGCACCCCTCCTCTTACTCACATGACAACACCCCCCCATGCTATTTGCAGAGCCAGAGCAAGGCCGCCCTCCTGGAGCAGCTGCGGGGTGAACAGCTCTCCGCCCAGCAGAACCACCAGGCCAACATGGACCAGCTGCAAGACAAGCTGCAGCGCCTGCAGCAGGAGCTGGATATCTGCAAGGGGCGCAACCAGGAGAACCTCAGCAAGCTGCAGTCCCGCGAGTGCCGGATCGAGAAGCAGACGCTGGACCTGGAGATGCTGCTTCAGCAGTGCCAGGTCCTCAAGGAGCAGGTGAGCCCAGCCAGCTGGCTGCACCCCACACCCCACTCCTACCCTCCCACCCAGAGTTGCCTACCTCCCTTTCCCCCCGCAGCTCCTTTACTACGAGGAAGTGACCCAGAAGCAGGAGCGGGAGCTGTCCTGCCAGAGCGAGCGAGAGCGGCACCTGCACGAGCAGCTGGGCCAGGTGGAGAGCAGCAGCACCCTCCTGGAGGGCAGCCTGGAGCTCTACAAGAAGAAGTTCCAGGCCTCGCTGAGCAGAGCCGGGGAGCTGGAGTGCCAGTTGCAGCGCCTGGAGGAGGAGGCCGCCTGCCAGGTAGGGGTCCTGGTTTAGAGGGGAAGGCGGTGGCCATGGGGGCCTGGCTGCTCACCTGGCCCTAAGCTGTGCTTGCCCTGTTGCCGCAGGCCAAGGAAAAGGACGAGGCCCTCTATAGGTTGCAAGCAGAGCAGCAGATCCTGCAGGAGGAGCTGAAGGGCAAATGCTGGCAGGCCAGCCGGGCGGAAGACACCGCTGAGAAGCTGATGCGGGAGCTGCGCGACACCCAGGTGGAGCTGGCCCAGAGCCAGCAGCTCGCCTGCCATTCTGAAGAGACCATCCAGGCGCTGCAGGAGGAGTTGGCTGCCAACCGTGTCCAGGTGAGCCTTGCCTCGGCCCCCAACCCCACGGGCAGCAGAAGAGGGAGCCACCTCTGACTGACTGCTGTGTGCTCTTCAGCTCCTAGACCAAGAGGCGGCGCTGTCCACGTTGCACAGGGACTTCGCTTCTTACAAAGCAACTCACAGCTGCTCCAACGGCAGCTATGAAAGCCAGATAGTCGCCGCAGAGACCCTCAGGCAGGTAGGCCCTGCTCTCGGGCCACAACACTTGTTGGGGGGTGCTGGGGGGAGCCCTGGAGATGTAGGGCTCCAGGCTGAGTCGTGGTTCTCTTTGTTCTGAGCAGAAGCTGCTGAAAGAGGAAGAGGAGAGCTCTAAGCACCAGCGGCAGGCTGAGGAGTACCAGAGCCTGGTGCAGGATTTAAAAATGGAGCTGGTGAGGGTCACTGAGCAGAAGAGCAGCGCTCTGAACGGTAGGAACCAGTGGAAGTAGCAAGGACATAGGCCAGACCTTCCCACTCTTGGCCTGAGCAGACATCGGGCTGGGCTGGGCCGGTGCTGAGCAAGAGGCCACCTTTTTCCCCAGACTTGGCTCACCTGGAGCTGAACTTGCAAAGCCTGTATGAGGAGGCAGCAGCAGAGAGGGACAAGCAGCAGCAGCAGGTCCAGCAGCTGCAGATGGAGCTCAAGCAAAGCCGCAAGCTGGTTGCTCAAAGGGAGCAGGTGAGCACCTCTGCCTGCCTTTGCTGGGAGGCTTGCTGGGGTGTGTGGGTCCTTGTCTGTGGCTGACTCCCTCCCTCCCACAGGCCATCCAGAAGCGAGATACAATCCTGCGGAAGTCCCAGGCGGAGATGGTGCACGCCTGCAGCACCCTGCAGGAGAAGGGGCAGGAAGTGGAGCAGCAGCGTGCCCGTGCCCATCACCTGGAGGCCAGCCTGCAGAAGGCCCAGCGGGAGCTGGAGCACAGCAGAGCGGAGTGTGCCACATTGTGCGCCGAGGTGCAGGCCCTGCGGCGGAGCTTGCACGAGAGCCAGGAGCAGCACCAGAAAACTGGTGAGTGGGGCCAGGACATAGGAGGCTGGAGGCTCCGTAGCCAGAAATTCCTGTCAGTATCATTGAGACTAGAATACTGGGCAGTGGCAACAGTTGGAGCAAAGCAGCAAAGGTGGGAGTGAGAAGCAAGCCGAGGACCCATCCCCTCTCCCACCTCCCCAGAGCCTTGTGGGATGCTTCAGCCAGCCCACCTGCTGGTTTCTTCTGCTCCCCTTTGGGGCTCCTGCCAGCATCTCAGACCCTCCCTCCACCCCACAGCCCGGGAGCTGGCGCAGCAGGAGGAGCAGGTGCTGCTGACCCAGAGCAGCCTGCACAACACCCAGGAGCAGCTGAGTGAGCGGCTCACAGAGCTCACACATCAGACACAGGCTGGCCGCCGGCTGGAGGCAGAGCTCCGGGTTCTCAATGAAAGGCTCTCCGTTGCTGAAGCAGAGCTGGAGCAGAAAAGGTAGCAGCTGCAGTGGCAAATGGCAGGGGGTGGGGGTCTCCCTAGGCCCTGACATGAGTCTCTATGGGGGGACAGGGTTGCAGAAGAGGAAGGGCGCCCTCTGTGGCTACTAGTTGTGAAGGATCAAAGAGGGGTGGGAAGGGAGCTGTTGTCCTCAGGCCCTGCTTGGGGCTTCTCTTGAGGCATCATAATGGGCTGCCTGCTGTCAGCAAGAGGAGGCTGGTCTAGATGGGACCACTTTGACCCAGAGTTTTTATTCTTGCTGCTGATTCTGCCTCCCCCAGAGAGCTGTTGGAGCAACTGATGGGAGAGCTGAGCCAGTCAAAGCAGCAGCACCAGGCAGCCATGCAAGAGTCCCAGCAGCACCAGAAGGAGGCATCTCGGCTGCAGCAGAAGCTACAGAGCAGCCGGGAAGGGCTGAAGAGCCTGCAGCTGAAGGTGGGGAAGGGGAAAGTGGGAAGGCCTGAAGGGCAACTGCCATCCCAGCCAAGCCAATTGCTTCTGCCTGCGGGAGAGCTCAGCTGGTGGCAGCCTGAAGCCTTCTGGTATGTGCTGCCCGCAGGTGCAAGGGAACCAGTCGGTGCTGGATGAGTTGCAGGCAGAGTTGGGCCAGCAGAAGCGCCAGGAGGAGGAGCTGCAACGGCAGCTGCGAAGGGCCAAGGAGCAGGAGAGCCAGCTGGCACAGCAATGCAAGGAGCTGCAGCATCAGCTCCAGAGCAGCCAGTGCAGGGTGAGCCACTGGGCAGGCCTGCAGGGAGGAGGCGTGTCCCAAGTCTCCCAGGAGCTGACAGCCCCCTGGCCTTGCAGTTGCAGGAGGAAGAGTGGAAAGCCCAGAGCCTGCACACCTGCGCCACAGAGCGGGAGACAGAGAGCCGTGTTCTGCGTGAGCAGGTGAAGCAGCAGAAGACGGAGCTGGAGGTGCTCCGCAGAAAGTATGAACACGCCCAGTTGCAGCTGCAGCAGGAGACAGCAGAGGTGAGTGCGGGCAGCCATTGCCACTTCCCCGCCCTCACCTGCCTTCCTGCAGGTTGACCAGGCTTGCCTCCCCCACCCCACTCCACAGGTGTTGCGCCAGGAGGCCACCCTCTCCCAGCTCCACACTGAGCTGCACACTGCCCAGGAGAAGGAGCGCCAGAGCAACCAGTCCCTGGCTGCAGCCAAGAACATTGCCCAGGACCTCCAGCTGCAGGCCACGTCCTGCCAGGCCAGCCAAAGGGAGGCGGTGGAGCAGGTAAGGCCAAGCCAAACCTGGGCACCTTCTGGAGGCCAGCCAGCCGGGAGATGACCTCTACCCTCCCTTCTTGGCAGCTGGAGCAGAGAACCCGAGAGGTGTCCTGCCTGCAGGCGGAGCTGCAGCTTGCCCAGCACAGGGCAGACCATCTGGAGGAAGAACTGAGCGGCTTCCGAGAGCAGCTGCAGCAGCTGCTGGCCATGCAGAGGGAGAGGGAGCAGGAGGTGAGCATCCCTGGCCCAGGGAGGGAGGGCTGGAGGGGGCTTCTTGCTCAGCCCAAGCTCACCCAGTGGGCAACTCCTCTGTCTTCACAGGCCTGTGCCTCCGAGGAGCGGCTGAGCGCCCTGGGCAGCCAAGTGCAGCACTGGCAGCAGGAGCACCGGGCGGCCGAGCGGGCTCTGGCCGAAAAGGACGAGGAGCTGGTGGTGATGAAGGTGGAGCTGGCCTCGCTGGAGGAGAAGTGTCACCAGGCGACAGAGGAGGTGACGAGGGGCTCCCTGCCGGGTGGAGGGATACACAGCCAAGTCCTCCTCAGGTGGCTGATGCTTTTCCTTTGGTCCTCTCCTGGGGCTGCTTTGGCAGAGAGAAGAGCTGCAGAACGAAGTCAACGTCCTCCGGCAGAAGTTTGTGGTTTCCAGCCGGGACGTAAGTAAAGTTTGGGGAGGAGACTCATCCCCCGGACTCCCCAGGGGCACCATCCACCTCTGCTGCCCCTAGAGGAAAGCAGATCCCAAGTCATTGGGGAAGAAGGCCCTAAGCGAAGCATCCTAAGAGAGTCCTCATGGCCTCTGGGTGGCACATTCACAAGCTGAGGTGACAACAAAGGTCACAACAGGCTGGCCTGGCTGCCTCAGGGAGTTGTGAAAGCAACAGGCCTGTCTAGCCTCAAAGCCAGAGCTGGTTGCACCCCATGCACTGAGGTTGCCCAGCAAATACTCTCTCCCTCCCCTCCCCACCCTTCGGCCCCTATAAGCCTTGGTTTGTTCTTCTCTCCAGAGTTAGAGCTCAGCTGATCTCGTTCTTTCTCTCCTTTCCTTCTCTTTGTTGCTCAGCTTCCTCCAGCTTTGTCTTGTCCCTCCCTTCACCTGCTGCTGCTCTTCTCCAGCCTTTCCTCAGGGCCGGTTGCCCTGCCAAGTTCTTGAGCATCTCTGATACTCTCCTTTGCATCCTCTTCCACTTGTCCACATCCTCTCTAAGGTCTGGTGCTGTCCTCAAGTGGAACTTGACCAAGGTTGAAGTTTTGCTGGTGGCACAGTGAGACCACCCACTGAGATTCAAGGGCAAGCAAATGAATTTGCAGAAGACCAAAGAAGGTTCCTTTTCACACAACGTAGAACTCGTTGATAGCACTCACTGCCACAGGGCGTGACGACGGCTGCCAATTAGAATGGTTTAAATGGGGGAGTAGACAATCAAGACAAAGAGATGTGCCAATAGATGTTGGCCATGATAGCTTTGTGGAACCTCCTTGTCCAGAGGCAATCTATCTCTGAATACCAGGCACTGGGAAATGTTTTAGACCTGATCCTCTGCCTTTGGGTTTCCTGGCAGCACCTGGTTTGGACCCCCAAATACCGCACCAGATGGAGCTCTAAGCCTGCTGCAGCAGGGCTCTTAGTCTGTGGCTCACCAGAGACCTTGTGGTTGCCATTTGGGAGTCTTGTTTGCATCTGGCTCTGCTCTTCATTCTTTGGCCCTTTCAGAATAGTTTAGGGGCAATAGCGGGGAGGGGCCAGTGGAGGTTGCTTTGCACTTCTGGAACCATGCCAGGGTGGCCTTCCTAGACTGCCCTCTTCTTCCCTGGCAGGTGGAATCCCTGCAGACCTCCCTGGAGACAGCACGGGCCGACAGCTACCGCCTGCATCATGAGAGTGAGTTGGTGGTGGCCAACGTCAGCCAGTGGGTGAAGGAGCAGAAGTGAGTTTGTGCCACCTGGCTGTGGCAGCCTTCTCCTCCTGGGGTGGGTGGGTGGGAATGGGCTCTAGCAGTACTGTTTACCACCTTTCTTTGCCTCTTGTTACTTCCTCCCAACTGGTGTCTCGTTGCAGGCAGGTGAACGAGAAGTTGGGCGACAAGATCCGGGACCAGATCAAGCAAATTGCTCAGCTGACGGGCGAGAGGGAGTAAGTGCCTCCAGGCCTCCCACACTTCTGCTCTTCCTCAAGGGGTGGGCAGTAGGCTCACCTGCTGGTCCCAACTTCCCCTGCCTCCACCCCACATCTCCAAATATTGTGCAGGACAAGAGGTGTTTTTAAAATTCAGGCGCTCCTCCTTTCCCTGTCCTATTATCCTCATGTGTAAAGTCCAAAGCTTGCTGCATGGCTGTTTGTTCGCCTTTGTTAAGGCAGCTTCTTTCCACAGCCACCTCCATGGGCTAATGGAGAGACTCCAGCAAGAGAATAAACGCTTGAAAAGTGAAGTGGATGAGCGGCGTATTGAGTGTGAGCGCCTCAAGGTGAGTGGAAGGCTCGGTAGTGAAGAGCCAATAATCCCAGGGGTCCAGATGGCAGAGTGTGACACCCTGAGGCACTCTCAGTAGGCTGCCTCAGTTTCCCAGCAGGGAAAGTAATGAGTGAGTGGCAAGGTGTTCTGTGAGCCTGCAAGGCAGGCAGGCATTATTTGAAGTAAAGTACTTCTGGAACCCTAAACCCACAAATGCAGAGTGGGCCAATATTGCCATAACAGGAGACATGGCAGAAGATGGGACAACCCCAAGGATTCCCCAGACCACCCATGTCATTTAATGAGAAGGCATTGAACAAGTGCTGTTGTGGAGGCTTTTGCAGTTCTGCAGCAAGAGCACAGAGAAGTAGGCTTCCTGCATCCAACCCACAATGAGTGCCTGGTAGTGACCACAGAGCCTGTGTGTTGGGCAAATCCACTCCTTGAAAACACAGATCCTCGGACTGCCGGAGGAGGAACAGCGGATGGTTCACCAACAGAGATGATTACATAGTGATTCATGATAGCCAAAGCCATAAATCTTAGCTATTGAATTTATTTTGGAAAAATAGTGTGAATAAGAAAAGCTGCTTTCCATGTCTGGAGACTGAGCAGCTGAGAACCCAGATGGAGGTGAGTGACAGAGAAGAATTTTCATTCTGTCCCCAAACCACATAACAGCCCTCAGGGCATAAGGTCAGCAAAGCCTCCCTTTCTCTAATTACCTTCAAGACTGCTATAAATTACAACTGAGAGGTTCTCTGTCTGCCAGTTGAAATTTACATCTGGTGTGTGAGCTACCTTCTTAAGAAGAGTTTATCATTTAACGATCAAGGGTGTTCGGATTGTTAGAAATCTTTTATTTTTAATTCTGTTTTGACAAAACTGTTGACTTCAAACTGGAAGTATTTTTTCTATGTCACTGTGGGAAAGAAATGTGGTTAGATAAGGAATGTTGTGAAGACCTTAAGGTCTTAAGTTTTTAAAATGCGTATTGAACTGTTAATAAGATTAAGAACACTCAGTATGGGAAATACATTGTTGGACACTCCATTGACTGTTGGCATCTTACAGCAATTATTGGATGAGCAGTTAAGAGAGATCAGAGCTGAGATTGATAAAATGGTGAATGAAAATGGACCAGAGAAGGATGAAATGGAAAATGGTATTAAAGAGGGCACAGAGACTTTGGTGAACAATATCAAAAAAGGATTTCCAGAACAGGAGAGTGAAATCGTAGAGTTGGAGGTAGCAGATAATGAAATGGAGAAGTCCTTTGCACCAGTGTCTAGAGGAATGAAACACCCAAATGGCACGAGTTATGATGTTGAAGGAATGGAATGAAGCCATGGACATCCTGAGCTGGCAGAGACAGAAAATCAGAAGTCCCTTTCACATCTCTCTTCCTTTTATATTCCTTCCTCTTTTTTCCTTTTGTTTTCCTTGTTGTCTTCTACTCTGGGACATTATTGAGATTATTCTTTCTCTTTTCATTTTTGTTCATTTTGTATTGTATTGTATATTACAAAAAAAGCCTTAATGAAATCTTAAGGGAAATAACACACACACACACAAAGTCTCCTCTTTCTCGTTGCAGGCTTTCCACAGCAGTGATTTGGACCCAGGTGCTGTACTACCACAGCCTTGGCCTACGTTCCCAGCGGATGAGTAAGTCCTTCTGTTCTCCCCCACTCCTCCCCTTGGACAATGCCAGCACCAAGGAGCTTCCCTGCCTTCAGGGGACTTTCTGACTCACAGCCTCCTTCAGTGACATGAGTTAACTTCCAAGCCAGGGACTGCCTGGACCAATCTTTTGAGGCAAGGTAGGATGGCAGGAAGGCACTTTGCACAAGCTTGGCTTAAAAGGTTATTTTCTCGGCTCACACATGCAGGCTGGGGCATCATAGCACCCTACACAAGGCACCAGAAACCTCTGAAAAGCCTGCAAAAGCACAGTGTGGTGAAGCCTCTGTAAGGAACTGCCTGGTATAGCAGACTATGGGGTTCTGATATACAGCAATCTTTTTCCAGCAGCCAGCGAGATGGGCCCTGGGCATTTGCCTCCCCCCCCCCCAGCTTTCCTGCAAGGGTGGGGAGCTTGTAGTCCTCTGGCTATTGTGAAGTTCTGGCTCCCCTCACTCCTGGCAATAGTGGCTGGGGCTGATGGAATCTATCATCATCCAGAGGGCCACATGCTTAAAGCCAGGGGCTGGTAGCAGACCAGGCCACAGTTCCCCAACCGACCTCTAATGGAGTTACATACCAATATTGGGAGGGGAAAGTATTTAAATAAACTCTTTATCCAACATTATGTCTAGAACTGACTTTAGTCCTTGGGTGTACAGAAGCCATTTCCACACTCGAAGTAATGGCATTCAAATATATGCCATCTTATTTTCAGTCTCCCGTAGAAAATTGTTAGTCAAGTCAAGCAGCATGGATGTAGAAAGCCATTCCTGCTGCACCTCCCCCACCCACCCCAAATCATCATCATTATTACCATTTGCAGCTCTCACTGCTTGAGCCGGAAACAAAGCAAAGTGCTGGCTACAAAGTGGAACCTGTCCTAGCCCCACCACGGCTGCTGGATACCTATTCTTCGCCACACATGCTGGCCCCCTCCCTGCCCAGCAGAGGACACACCTTGGTGCCTGTCGCGCCAGGCTCCAGTGAATATTTGGATGGGGACCGGCCGGTCGACTAATCATGTGACTTCTTACGCAGAAGAAGAAAGAAAAAAAGAACTTGTGCAGATACTAAGCTAATAAATGGGGAAGTGCTGAGCCACTTTCCCCAAAAAACCACATGTCGTGCTGTGAGTGTGTATAAGGCAAAAGGGAGGCAGGTGGCAGAAAGCAGGATGTCTTACAGCCCATTCATGGGCCGAGGGAGGGTAGGGCTGCCCACAGGTACACCCCAAACACACCTTGCACCAAGGAAGAGGCCAAACAAAAGCAACTGCTCAAAATCAGGTCAGGAAGCAGCAACATTTATATAAACAATAAAATTATTTTTTCCATGTCCATCCAAGGTGGGCTCTGCCCAACTAAGCACAGCAGGATCTTCTGTACAGAGCTGGGAGAGCAGGGGTTACAGACCAAAGCGAGCTGGTGTGTGGCGTGGGGTGGCAGGCTGGCCTTGCTCCTTGCGTCCTGGCGTGTAGATCTTGGTGGACCTACAGGGAGGGGAGGAAGGAGATGTCAGGCTCACACTGCTTGGCCCAAGCACGCACCCTCCTCTTTACCCACCCCTACTGAAAGAAGCATACCTGACGCTGCCCACCGGGTTGCGGCGCTCTTGCTCCTCTCGGCGGGCACGCAGCTGCTCTTCGGCCAGAGCCATCTCCTCCTCCATGGCTGAAGCTTCCTCTTTGGCCCTTCGGCGGCTCTCCTGGGGCAGAGCAAGCAGACTGAATGCAACTGAAGCAGGCAGGAGCTGACCTCACCCTTCCGACGTAGCACTCTTTTTTACTGGAATATGTTTCAAATTGACAAAGCAAGAGTGCACACTCAGGATACCCCAACACTTAAGGAACAGCTACGCTAGCCTGAGTTAGGAGAGCCCATGACATGCTTTCCTGGAGTAGACTTAAGGTCAGTGCTCCTTTGCGGAAACTGGCCAGGCAGCCTTAGGGAAGCCACAATATGCCTTTTGCCCCTCCCTGCTATACAGGACAAGTTTAGCTATGGGTACACAGAGGAACAGCCCCCTTGAAAGCTCTTCACCCCATCCACTACTTAAGGAAGGAGGGAGCCAAGCTCAGTCTGCTCCTCAGCATTACAGCAGCAGAAAAAAACACCAACCTTGAGAGCAGCTACAAAACAGGAGGACTGGTTCTGCAGCCACCAGCAGCTCCAGCTCAAATCCCTTACCTGACGAGACTTGCCAGCATGTTTGATGCTGTAGAACATGGGTCCCAATTCAGCCAGCCATTCACCATCCACTGCTGTGACACACTGCATGTACTCCTGTAGGGGGATAGACAGGAGGGTTGGTCAGCCCATGGGGAAGCTGAGAGACACCCACCCTCCAATGACTAGAAAGAAAGACCACAGCAGAGCTAACGGCGTTACAGGCAGCCCCCCCCCCCCCCACTCACCTTAGTGGTCATTACAAGCTCATGGTAGACAATGTAATCAGGTGTGTAGCCCATGCCAAAGAGTGAGCTGGTTGGATGCAGGTGGCAGGGCATTCCAGTACGGACATTGACATACTCGCCAATCCCCTGAAGCAAAGAAGGAGCATGGTCAGCACAGTCCCAGCACAACCACCCACAGGCTCTGCCCTGGCACAACTGAGGCAGCTAAATCAGTCTAAGGGTGCTTAGGTAGTCCAGCATCCTGTTCTCATAGCGGCTGATCAGATTGGAAGTGGGACCCAAGCACAACACCAACTCCTCCCACTCACAGTTCCAGCAACAATGAGTCTGTGGCAAACCACCTCCGATGCTGGTGGGAGTGTTAGCCTTCATAACATATACCTTTATCCTCCCTAAAAGATATTTCACACCACCTGCTACCTGATTCGTGTTTGCTGGGGAGTAAGCCAAGGAGCATCTCCATCAAAAGCAGGCACTCTACCATGAAGATGCTGCCCCCCCCCCCAGCATCTTATAAATGACAGAACCAGGTCGGGGCGGGGGGAATGAAGCAGAAGGAAAGGGGAAAGGGCTTTAAAAGGGTTAGGGGCACAATAGTAAAAGGAGGCTTCCAAACCAACTAATGGAAAAGTGTGAAAGGCTAGACTTCTTTGCTGGTCTGAATCAGACTGGTGGTTTCCCCCCACCGCTGCTCTAGACAATCAAGAAGCAGCCTTTCAACAGACAGAAACCCAGCTAGGGAGAAACCACTGCTGAGCTAGAAGGGGCAATAAGTAGTGAGATCAACTATACAGGAATAAGGAAAGGGATAACATAGCCAGGGATGCCTTGTCGGCTGGAGCAGAAGATTGGCTCTTAGGAGTCCCTACATCAAATCCATAGCAGGAGTGACTGATTTCAGGAAGAGGTACTGAAGCTGAACTCAGGTAGAACCAAGAGGGAAGATAAATGGGGGGGGGGGGGGTTGGCTTTGAAGCACAGATTAAAAAACTCCTCTGGGTAGCGCCATTGTTTGCAACAGGGAGCACGATGTTCCGTATACCCACTCACTTGTCTACCTACCCAACCCAAAACACACCCCGGTGCAAGTTCTTGCTCACCTTCAGTTTGGCAGCCTGGTGAAAGTAGGCAGCACAGATGCACTTGCGAACAATATCCCAGTCAGTGCCACAGGATGCCAGGCTCATGCGTTGCTGCACCATAATGTCCTTCAGCTGTGCTCGCACCTCTCGCACCTGGAAGAGCAGCAAAAGCCGTCAAGCCTGGAGCCCACAGCCCCCTTCAGGTCCTTGCCAACCCCACTTTCCCCCTCTCCCAGCAGGCACCTTGCGCATGGCCTTGGCATGGATAAAGTGCTCGTTGCACCAAAGCGTAGAGTAGCTGTTGTTCTTCCATTGCAGGTAAACGTTCAGGTAAGTCAAGTGATCACTCTCAGGAACAGCAAACTTCTCCCGCACCTGGTCACTCTCTTCCTCCCGGCCCTGCAGGGAAGCCAACAGGAAGGTGAAGAGAGGAGGAGGGAAGGAGGTGGCAATGCGGCCTGGCGGTTGCTAAGGTCCCAGGAACTGCCCAGCCCCTTCCCCGCTTTGAGATCAGGCTCACCTTGGGCCGGTAGAAAATGGCTGGAACAGAGAGCATGGAGACAATCAGCAGGATCTCCGAGCTGCAGCCCATGTCACAGGAAACGATCAGCATCTTGGAGAGAGCCGGATCAAGGGGGAACTCGACCATCAGACGCCCCGTGGATGTCAACCCACCTAAAGGGAAGGCAGCACTAATGAGACAGGCCTCCCAGCTGAGTGATATAAATAGAAAGGAATGTAAGCTCTTTTTATATGCAATAACAGCAGCAAGAATATTACTGGCCCAAAAATGGAAGCAAGAAGAATTACCGACGATTGAAGAATGGAGGATGAAGTTAATGGACTATGCAGAACTAGATAAACTAACAGGAAGGATTCGAAACCAGCGGGACCAGAAATTCACGGAAGACTGGAGTAAATTTATGGACTATTTGAAAAGTATTTGTGAAGATCAGACGATGTTTGTAGGTTTGCAATAAGTTTTGTGAGGAGTATTATTGGAAGTATTGCAAAAATGGAGAAGGGGAAGGATGATTTGTTAAGAGATGTAAAGGCAATATAAAGTTAAGAAATGCATAAGTGGTTAAAACGGATCATCAGAAGTGCTGATGGAAGTCTAAAAAGATTGTATAAGTGATAAGTTTTGTGGTACATTTTATAATTTATATGTTAAATTCAATAAAAAATATTTTTTTTAAAAAAGAGACAGGCCTCCCAGCTATGCCACACCACATCACCTCACCAGGTTGCCCCCTCTACCTGTGTTGTCTAGTGCCCCAAGGATCCACAACTGGTACATGGAGTTTAGCATATTGTCTTCAGGAGGGGGGTCCATGAAGTGGAACTGCAGCAGGTCCTGCACACCCAAGGACTTGAGGAGCAGCACTACATTGGCCAAGTTGGTGCGCTGAATCTCTGGGACTGTGGTTGTCAGTAGTTCATTCTTGTATGCACTCTGGGTGTACAGCCTGTCCAGGAGAGAAAACAGCTGCTCAGATGGGGACAGCCCTGGGAGACCTGCCACCCCAGCAAAGTTAACTTCCGTAGTCAAAGACACACCCCTGCAGCTCCCACCCAACGTTGGCAGGAGGGATGGCTCACACACACAGTTCCTACCTGAAACACTGACCTGGGCCCGTCCTTCCAGCTCGGCCCGAGCGCTGGTTTGCGTTGGCCTGGCTGATTGGGTAGATCTGCAATGCATCCATGCCAATTCGTGGGTTGAAGACCTGGGGCAAAAGAGGGAAGATGAGCCACGGTTTCAGCCTAAACCTGCAGGCTACAGAGCTCTGCACAACCCAACCCGCTTCACCTTCAGCTTGCAGTAGCCAGAGTCAATCACAAACATGATCCCGTCCACTGTCAGCGAGGTCTCTGCAATGTTGGTGGCCACAATGCACTTCCGAACGCCATCTGGTGCCTGCCAGAAACACAGGTGTCAATTGCAGAAGGTAACTTCCATCTCCTCCCAGGCCAAGGGAAGCAATTTGAGCTAAACGCTTTGAACTCTCTAGCTCTCCACTTTAGCAAGCCTCTCAGGTCAGCACCACCCAAGGGTCAAAGTCTCCTGCCTGGTCTTATCCACTGGTGCATAATACTGGGTGCTGATGCCCCACTGTCTACAAGACTCTTCAAGTCTGGTTTCATTCAGGTTTTCACCTGTTCTTTTCACTCCCTTGGTGCATGTTCAATGTTCAATGCTCTGCTCTACGGCCTTTGACCTGCTCTTCCATGACTCCAGTCTGAAGCTGCCCAGGTTCCAGGCCTAATTCCAGTTCTAACTGCTCCTGGCTGTTCATTGATAGCACTCTACTTTCCATGATGCTTTGGAACCAGTTGCCTCAAGACACCGATGTTGCTTCAGGAAAACTGGCAACTGCATTGCAACTCCACTACCTCTCTCCTTGTGCTTGGGCTGACCCGATACAAACTTTCAGGGCTCACACCTAACATAGCAGAACAAAGTCCTGAAACTTCCTTGATGGGACACAACAACACACATCCCAAATAAGACAGCCTTCCTCTGCTATGTGTTAGAAAACACATGGCAAGAAGCCCCCGTACAAAAAACAGCAGCAGTTCCCAACCAAGCCTTCCAACTCATGTAATGCAGAAGACAAAAGATCAAGCAACAAGCTTAGGGGCAGGTGCAATTCTTCTCCCCACAGAAACACACACCAGCCCCTGCTCTTCAAGCACAGAAGGGAAATATCTCTCTCTCTCTCTCTCTCTCTCTCTCTCTCTCACACACACACACACACACACACACACCCCAGTTCAATACCTTCTGGAAAATCTTGGCCTGCAGATCAGATGGCAACTGGGAGTAGATGGGCAAGACAGCCAGGGCAGGTGCATTCTCCAGCTCCTCCAGGTGCTCCACAATCTGTTCTGATGTGACCTGTGATAAGGAAGGTGAGAGTGAATTGCATGCAGGCGAGAGGGCAGGGCTGGCAACTCAGGGGTTCTTTCACTCAACAATATGCACCTCAATGTCCTCCTGGCCTGGCATGAAGATCAGAATATCCCCTGGGGCACTTGAGAGGTGGACTTGCAAGGCCTGTTTCACGGCTGCTTCCACATAGTCTTCTTGCGGGGTCTGAAAGAGAGAGGGAAGAGACTTAACACACCCTCCCGGCCACGGTCCACAACCCTCCCAGAAAGTAAAAAGCAGACAAATCCCTGCTCCGATCTCTACATACCTTACTGAAGAGGACATCAACAGGAAAGGTGCGACCTGGAATGTGGAAAATGGGCACATTCCCAAAGAAAGCAGCAAACTTCTCTGCATCCATGGTGGCTGAAGTAACAATCAGCTTCAGGTCTGAGCGCCGGGCCACAACCTGTAGGAGGAAAAGAGGGCAGGTGTCACAAAAGGAAAGATGGGAAGACTCACCTACCCACAGAGCAAGGGAGAAGCATCACATGGCATATCTTTCCAAACATTGGATGCAGAAGTAGCCCATTTCATCCCCCTCTCAGATGGAGAGAAACAAAGAGAAATATTCCTTCTTGTAACAAAGGGATTGTATTTGGCTGCATGGTGCTCTGTGTCAAAACTCTGCTTCCTTGTTACGAAAGGCAAGAAGAGCTGCCTGAGTGACATAGGGGCAATGGGCACAAACGACAGGCTTTGTCTCAGTTCCATCAACAAGTGAGAACAGCAAACCTCTTACTGTATTGCAATTCAGCAGCTTTACATCACAGGCTCCCTCTCTCTGCTCCACAATGGCCACTCTCAGGTCGCGTATAAATTGTTTCTTGGGAGGCTAAAACAATTTCCCACCAACTTTTGAACATTGCTTTTATTATGTAAAAATTGTGTCCCTTTATTCCTTTTTGTTTTCTCCAAAGCAGACCGCAGTGCCAACTCTGTCCCCATGTTTATTCTGGCACTACTAGGGCAACCTGAAAACATCACCCCAACAGGCATTCATTCACCTGCTCACTTCAAATGTGATCTATGCCACCTACTGTCAGCAGCTAGGAGCATCAAAAATAAACACTGGAGAGACATGTCAGGAGTGAACATGAACCACTGATACCAAACTGTATGGGAAACAGCCGCACTAGAAAAGCTAAGCAACAAACTGAAATTAGCACAGGGACATACAAAAGAGGATGCCTTCATCCTGGTGTGTTTTCCCTTTATTACATACACAGGCCAATACGACAACTACATAACCGCCCCCTCCCTGACATAAGACAACAACATAAACGCCCCCCCCCCGACAGCACAGAAATTGATATGGCTAATTTTACCCAACAACTCCCAGCCCCTCACACACAGGAACAAAATTCACTACAGCCAACCTAAAGCAACCAACAATGCTCTGGGCTCCTCAATCTCCTGCACCATCAATGAAAATAAATAAATAAATAGATAGATAAAGAACCTATCCATGTGATGCCGACACAAAACTCGACATGTACACTTTGCAAAAGAAGGAAATAACACTACCCCCTTCTCTCCCTCACCTCTTCCCCACCCCACACTCACAATGCGTACGATAGCAGTATCTCTCACCAAATGTAACAACTGTAGAAAAAACTCTATGAACTGAAAACAGAGGTGCTATATGTACCTTTGTTATCCGTGAAAATCTTTCAATAAAAAACAATTTTTAAAAATGTGATCCATGTTCATCACCTGCCAGAGAAGCCCTTCTGAATTCTACATAGGATAAACAGGCAAGTCTCAACACAAATGGCAAAAAGATCCAGTACTATAACTCCTGGGCTGAACCAAGACGAAGCATTTTTAACCCATTTTATGTATTAATTGGATTATAAATGTGAATTAATTAGGTACTTGCAACTGCCTTTTCTGTATTTCACTTCATTTTCACACTGCTTACAATACCCCTCCCTTGCAAACCATGTGTTTCTACTATAGCTGTGGATCAGAATTTTTAAATTATTATTTTTATTTAACAAAACTTATACAGTTGAACCTTGGATCCCGAACGCCTTGCAATTCGAACATTTTGGCTCCCAAAAGCTGCAAACCTGGAAGTGAGTGTTCTAGTTTGCAAACGTTCTTTGGACCCGAACGTCCGACATGACTTCCGCAGCTTCCGATTGGCTGCAGGAGCTTCCTGCAGCCAACTGGAAGCCGCGCCTTCGTTTCCAAACATTTTGAAAGTCAAACAGACTTCCGGAATGGATTCCATTCAGCTTCCAAGGTATATACTGTATACTGCTTGGTTGCAACAGAACCTCCAAGAGGCTTACGATAAATAAAAATAATTAAGAACAAGCAGATAAAACATTTAAATGGCGACTAACATCAGCAGCAAAGCAAAAAGAGAGTAACACATGACAAAATATACGTGCCTGGATAGGCTTGCCTAAACAAAAATGTTTTAAGCAGGTCCCAGAAAGAGTACAGCAAAGGTGCCTGCTGGATGCCAATAGGCAGAGAGTTCCAAATTGTAGGTGCTACCACACTAAAATATTTGATTCTTTACAAGTGTGGAATGAGTATTGTGTGGCAGCTGTAATAGCACCCATTCCATACATCAAAGCAGTCAAGTAGACACCTATGAGGTAAGGTCATCTCACAAGGATAACACTTCATTCATCTGATGTGAGATGAGTCCATGACAGCTTATTGTGCCATAATAAAGGTGCTAAAGGTGCCCTAAGACTCTCTTGGCTTTTTTCTGCACTGTATTGCACTGTATAAGCATTGCACTGTATAAGCAACTAAAGTCTAAGTGAATCCACCCACAGTCCCACCAAGCAAGTACTGACCTCACGCAGGAGGCCGAAGAGAACGTCTGTGTTGAGGGAGCGTTCATGCGCTTCATCCATAATAATAGCACTATAATGGTCAAGGTCGGCTTCGCGCAAAGACTCACGCAGCAGGATCCCATCCGTCATGTACTTGATCACAGTGTTCTCTGAAGTGCAATCCTCAAAGCGGATGGCATAGCCCACCTGAGAGATATCGGGGGCAGGGAGAGAAATATGTGAGAAGAACTTAACAAAAGACAACAAGCAGAGCACATCACGCCACGGATACCGTTATGAGGGACCATCTTACCTGAGGCTGAGCCAAACCCTCACCCCCCAGCACTGCCAATACAGGTGCTTCCTACTGGCCCCCTCCCCCCTCTGCCCTTCTGTGCTCACCTCCTCACCAAGGCTCACGCTCATCTCCTCACTGACACGCTTGGCCACTGACATTGCTGCCACCCGGCGGGGCTGTGTGCAGCCAATCAAGCCATAGTCCGTATAGCTGTCCTCGTGCAGGTACTGTGTCAATTGTGTGGTTTTCCCGCTGCCTGTCTCCCCCACCACAATCACAATGCTGTTGTCCCTGCAAGAAGAAGAAGAGACAGGTTCTGTCACCAGCTCCCCAAAGTTAGGCCCCTCGCCTGGACCCTGAGGTCTCTGCCCACCCAGTAAAGCAGAGAGAAGTTGCTGCTGAGGCTGAGGGCAAGGGGCTGGGGAAAGGTCTCACCTAATGACTGTCAGCAGTTCCTGCTGCACAGCAAAGATGGGCAGATACTGCCTCTGCTCCACAATTGACTTCTTCTTGGCAAACTCACTGCTCGCTTCACTCTTCTCCTTCATGTGATCAGCAAATTTCTGTTCTGTCCTGAAAGGAGAGTTCAGGTGTTGTGGTTATCGCCTCACAAGGCCCATCCTCCCTTGGAAGCCCTACTTGCTGCTGTCATCCTGCAGCAGGCGAGGCCCCTACCTGTAATCCACAGTGCCATCCTCTGCCAATTTTTGGTTGGAACCCTCTTCCTCTTCCTCCTTCTTGATGCCCATGATGTTCCCCAGTTTGGTGCCTGCCAACTCCCAATGCTTGTGCTGGGCCTGAAATGACAGTAACCA
Source organism: Podarcis muralis (assembly GCF_964188315.1). NCBI lineage: Eukaryota > Metazoa > Chordata > Lepidosauria > Squamata > Lacertidae > Podarcis > Podarcis muralis. The sequence continues at coordinate 43,993,735 of NC_135661.1, read as the reverse complement.
CACACACACACACACACAGAGAGAGAGAGAGAGAGAGAGAGAGAGAGAGAGAGAGAGAGAGAGAGATATCCATGAAAACTATTCAGACTTTGGCATGCTACAAGCAGTGTGGGTTGTCCTATAGTTCACTCATCCCTGCTCTGAATGGTAGCCACACCTGCCCGTTAAACGCAGCCTCTCTGCTGCCTCCTCTCAACACTAAATTGCAACTTGCCACTAAACTGCAACTTACTGACACCTGCAAAACCAGCACAATTCTGGACTTGACTATTGTTGTTTTGTAACGAAGGGTAGAATAGAAACGTTTTCAATCATAAAATAAAGTCTCAAGCAGCTGAAGCTACATTCCTGCTTGGAAAGACAGTTTGCCCCCAGCAGGCAAGTTTCCTTACTCAATGGAGATTAAGCCCACAAGAAGAGGGGGGGGGGGGGGAGAGAGAGAGAGAGAGAGAGAGAGAGAGAGAGAGAGAGAGAGAGAGAGAGAGACCCAGCAGAAACTTGGAGTGTACCTTTTTGCGCTCCTTCTGTTCGCGATGCTTGCGCACCAACTGGCTGCCTTTGCGGGCAATGATCGCCAGGTCGGAAGTAGCATCCTTGACGGGGATGACGGGCTCAGGCTAGAAGGAAGCAAGAAAAGTGATGGACAAAGGAACAGCCCTGCCCCAACTTCAACTCCCCCCTCCCCATTTGCTGCCACCACTTGTTTAGAGTCTGGCCTACCTGCTTCGTGAAGACAATGCGCCCATCCAGGAAGGGAGGCACCAGGTTGTGAACCAGAAGATGAACCTTCGCAGCGTTATCCTCCTCAAAGTCCTCGTCCACCTCCAGTCGGTGCACCACGCCACTTGTCAGCATGCGGTTGGTCTCCCAGCGCTCATTATCCTACCAAGCAGAAAACAAGGCCAGGCCACTCAGCAGCCCCTCAGTTTTAAGGGAGCCCTTCCAGTGACAATGGTCATGTGTTCGCCACCACTGGGCACCACCCTCTCCAGCACTCCCCTACCTCATTTATCTGCCTGCGCTGAGCTGAGATGCGCTTCTGCTTTTGCTTCTGCAGGTGCTGTTCCCGCTTCCTCACGTACTCCTCTGATGAAGAAGCCAGGGGATTGTGGAACTCGTCGTAGCCCTCATCCATCATGTACCAGTCCCTGTCAGCTTGCTGAGGGTGGGGTGGGGGGGACAAGAAGAAAGTTTCAGCAATGCAAGCCAGAAACACACTCTCACCAATCTTGTTCATTATGACACACCTCACTGGAGCTGAGCTGGCACTTTGGAAAAGGCAGTCTTCAATGGCCACCAAACACAGCCATTACCCACACAGGGCCTGAGCCCAAGAACACCCACATGGGACAACCACCAAGCCCTTCTCCTTCACTTCCAACTCTCCCCGAAGAGAGCCAAACAACTCTGGGCACCCTCACTTTCCAAGGTACAAGATGAAGAAGATAAATAACCCTAGTAAGGGGGTGTCTGTTTGGGATCATTTGTTAAAGAGTGCTGCACACTCACCCGCTGGTCATCTTCCCACTGCTGTCGCTCCTCCTCAGTTTCAAAAGCAATGCCATCCTCACCATCTTCACGCCTTCCTAAGAATGGAAGGTATCATGAAGGCCTGATTCTGGCCCCAGACTGCCAAGTCCTCCTCCCCCACTTCAGCTTTCCCAGTCTCTAACCTCTGCCTCTGGAGAGCCAAGGTGTTGAACCAGAGTGTCTTTGATGGTCAGCCCAGTCATTGTATTTGTATGAAGGTGTTGGCAATGGGGTGTCCTCTGGGTACTTGCTCCTGACAGACCTGTGAGAGCAGCCGGGAGAAACACAGTCAAGGCAATAGCCCAGAGGGCAAGGACTGCTTGCTCCAGCCATGCTTCATCCATCAGCCTCATCCCCACACCCCCAAGTCTGATTTGCACCTCCATACCGGTCACGATCACGCCGTTCGCTATCCCGGGAGGCAGATCCCCGGTGACTTCTCTCTGAGTCCCGGTAGGAGGGCGTGGGGGAGGGGGACTCCCACTGGGAGCGGCGTGAACTGTTGTAGCCACTGTCGTCTTCCTCCCAGCTGGAGCGGGAAGGTGTAGCTGCATCTAGGCACAAAAAGGAAACCACCAGTTGGTTTGGACTGCTCCCCCTTCTGCCACCCCAGCAACCTTTGCTCCCAGGGTCCCAGCACAACTGCCATGAAGATGTGCCACAGCCATGCATAGCCCAGCAGTTGCTCATCCAACCCCCTACACAGAGGAAGAAGGCAGCAACAGTCTACAGATGCTCCCCATCATCCAGGTGGAGTGGGCAGATAGAGAGAGGGCACCTTTGGGACGGTTGCGAGGACTCTCTGGTTCGTTCTTCCGACTACTGCTGCTCCTCTCTGAGGAGGCCTCTCTATCTGAGCGGCTGCTGCTGCTGCGTCGACTTCGGTCCCGCTCATCTGTGGAGGCAACCTATGATCAACCATGGCCCACCCAGTGAAAAGACCAGTGGCAGTCCTGGGGGGCGGAGCTACTCATGAGCAGGAATTACCTCGGTCCCGTTTGCGATCATGTTCCCGCTCCCGGCCGTGGTCCCTCTTGCGCTCTTTTTCCTCCTTGGAGGAGGCATAAACCCCATGCTCACGACGTTCCCTTTCCCGCTGCCGGCTGCGCTCCCAAAACTCCTCACTGACTCCTCCAGTGTGAGATGGTGTCTCCACACGAGCTGAGCGGTAATGCCTGGAAAGTGAAAGAAGAGGGCTGAGCTGTGGGGTAATCACCCACTGGGGAAGTTTTCACCCCAACAAATTCAGCTCTTGCTTTCTTCCCTAAGAAGCAGCTACCGTTGCAGAAAGAGCAGCTTCCCAAGCCCTCCCCTCACCTGTCCTTGCGGCTGCTGCGCCCAGCTGGGTCGCCGTCCTCTTCCTCGCCGGCAGCGCCCTCGTCCTTGCCCTCAGCCCAGTCCTTATAGGAGGAGACCCGGGACCTCTTTCGGTCCTCAGCCCCGTTGTCCTTCTCCTCCCGCTCGCGGCGCTTCTGGGCGGCCAGGAGGTCCAGACCAAGCAGGGAGGTGCGGGGCGCCGGGATCTTGAAGACGTGCTGCTCCTCGGCGGCGCTTTTCTTCTTGATCAGGAGGCCGCCGACCTGCGTCTCCGGCTCCAGGCCCTCCAGCCGGTGCAGCGACGCCTCTTCCGCCGGGGTGTCCCCCATTGCAGGGCTCTCTGCGGGGAGCAAGGAGGCACTCGAGTGAGCGGGACGGGGACCGGGCGGCAAGGGGGGTGGCGCCTAACGGCGGCGGGGGAAATCGGGCTGCTGGAGGGGCTGCTCGGCCGTTCAGAGTCCCGCGGGACGCGCTGCCACTGGACGACACACCGCGCTGAAAGCGGCAGCGGAAGCAGCAGCGCCGCCCAACCCGCTGTCCCGGCCTCGCTTCGCCTTCGGGACAGAGACGGGACAGAGCCCTGCCCGCCTCAGCCTCACCCTCCGCCGCCGCGCGGCCGCCGCTTCAAGGCCTGACCCTCCGCTTGCCGGGCGCCGCCATTGCCCGCCCCACAATGCCCCGCGACGGCAGCTGCGACGGCCTCTCCCCGCGCCATAGAGTCGTTATAGAATGTGCAGCAGCGCGGCTCCTAGACCGACCGACCGAGTCCTTGTGCGGAGGCGGGATTTCCGGATTGCAGCCGCCTGGAGGAGGGAACGTAAAAGCCACCCACAGGAAACTGCGCAAGGAGATCCCGGACTTCCGCACAGCTGGAGCGGAAGGCGGCAGAACTAGCAGTTTCCCCTCAGAAGAGGAGGGGGATGCCGCTCCCTCAGACAGCAGCGAAAGCAGTTCGAGATCATGGGCGGGAACGGGGCTAATGCAGGGATGGGGAGCTGTGCGGGGACACTCATGGTCCTCCAGGTGCTGTTAGAGAGCGGAGCTCCCAGCAGCCAGCGTGGCCAAAGGCGAGGATGGGAATTGTAGTCCATCCCTCCTCTGCTGGGCCGGAAGTTCCCCAGCCATAGATCGTGGAATAGTAGAGTCGGAAGGGGCCGCGGGGGTCATCTAGTCCAAGTAGTGGTGGGTCGAGACCCGCTTGTGGGTCACGGCCTGATCCGAGGTGGGTCGCAACAGCAGCGCCACCGCTATGCAAATATGTGGTAAACGATTACAAGATTGGTCCCCAAATGCATGTTTGGTTAAAGGCGGGTCTGGAGACTGAAAAGGTGGAAGACTGCGGGTCTAGGAGACTTGCAGCCAACAGAGGGGCAAACGCGAGTCCCGCGCTCTCTACCCAAAGCGGCTCGGATTGCAGCCGGATGGGCTTTCAGGAGCCCGAAAATCCCGCGCACCAGAAGGGCCGCTCTTACCCTTTCTTATGTCTGGGGTGACATAACCCGTTGCCCCGGCGACAGACGAGCCTCTTGGACCGGGGGCGGGGCTTCCCCAGGTCCGCCTCCTCCCGCCCTTCCTACGCCAGAGACAAATCAGCCCCTCTTCCCGCGGCTGGAGAGTCTGGTGGGGTAACTTATGCTGTTCGAGGCCTTGCGAGTCACTCCTTGGGCGGGGGGTTTGTCTGACGCCTTTTGCGTCCAGCTGCCTCCCTTTTATTCTGCATGGGTGCAATTCCTAGGATAACCTCCCAGTCACTGCTGCAAAGCCTGCATTGGGTGCCAGGGCACAACCCCCTTACCCCCGAAAGACAAACAAACTGGGTCTTCAAAAAATGCCCCTCTCCCCTCACCAGAGCTCTCAGGACTCTGCAGATTTACCCCCAGAGCTGGCACCTCTTCCTCAAGCCACGGGTCCGAGGGCAGATGCAGGGGCCTTCTCCATGAGAGAACTTCTACCCTTGGGAGGTGCCTGTGTCTGGCCGTAGAAGTGAAACAATATGCTCTCCTTTAGATTTACTTTTAATAATTAAAGAGAAGTCCCACCCACCATTGGCAATGTTTTTAACCTTTTGCATGCTGATCTCAATCATAAAAGAAGTGAAATGCACTTGTCATATGGCATTGTAATAAATAAATAAAAACATAAAAAATAAATATTAAATAAAAATAACAAGTTTAAACAAATAAACAAAAGCTTTATTGAAAGACCACCCAGAAAAAGATCCACCTCCTGCCGAAGGCAAGGCAGGGAACAAAATCCCACAGCCCCTCAGAGCAATGCTGATCGTGCCCCCATCCTCTTCAGCGTCCTAAGATCAAGAGTGGGGCTCTGGGATGAAACAGAAAATATTTCTGCCATACTCCCATTTTACTTAATCCCATCTGAGAGGGACTGAATTACACTGCAGACCTGACTCTTGGGTCTCAGCAGATGAGGGGAATTCCTTCACTTTGTCCTGGCTGAGGATACACACAGATCCTGATCCTCTGTGTTACTTGATAGTTTCTGTTGAAAGAAGCCAGCCCGAGCCTGGCCTACTTGACTTGTGTCAATGTTTGCTCATCCTGTTCCAGGGACACTTAGTACCTGCTGGACTGCAAAAGTTTGCATTAAGAAGTACACTGTGAAGCTCTTAAGGGAGACACTTTTTTGTTCCTTGCTGGAAAAACAATGGACCCAGCTGATCTTGATGAAAGCCCCCCTGCCCTCATGTAGGGGAAGACGAGGGGGCCAGCAGGACTACAAGCAGAAACATGCTGGATGCTCCCACGGTGACCTGGGCAAACAAGCATCTCTGTGCCCACAGAGTGCCTGCTGTCACACTAAGCCCATGTCAGGAGTCCTCAGAGGCCATGATCTGCACCCACAGCATCCTGCACACTCTGGAATCCTTGCTCCCTGCACACAGAAGAAAACAGCACAGAGTGAGTAGACCAGCTAGCTGTCTCTGGCCCTGCAGTCTTCTTGGCGCCTAGAAAGATAAAACCTCAACCCAAGCAAAGTCCTTATTTGCTTAAGATACCAGCTCCCCACTTGGGTCCCCATCTCCCTCCCCAACTACAAAAGGTAACCAGAAAAGCTTATGCCTGTAGAGCAGATCCTTGTACATTGTGGGGAGGGGACTTGTGACCTGCAGGCGAGTCACAGGAAACCAAGGATGTGAAATACCCACAGGATCAAGACCACTTTATCCTCTACATAGTACATATTTGATTGTTTGGATAAGACAACAGATGCACAGGTATAAAGAATAGAAAGCAAGGTCTGTTTTACTTGTTTGGGGACTACTGTTGTCCCAGACATCAACTGCTGCAAAGCCACCAAGGCTCCACAGACCACAAAATGACACAAAAGAACTGTAGTGGAGATAAGGTAATTTGTCTTGGTGTAAGTGGAAGGTAGTTTGAGACTGGAGAGAAGGGACAGGTGGAAGAACAGGCGGCAGCAGGGGCTTCCAAGAGGAGATGTGCCAGGGGCTAGGAAGCAGATCTGGAGGAAAGGCAGGCCGGCTGGCATGCAGAACGTGGGAGGAAGAGAAGAAATGGGTGTAAGAGGCAGAGCGAGAGACACAGAACATCAAGCAAGGAGGACAAGGTACTTGAAGCTGATGTAAAGAGTAGCAGGGATCAGCTTCTTGCAGTGTAAATGGAGAGCATACATGCAATAAGGAGCCCAGCATGACAAACCTAGGTGGGAGACAGACAGTTTTGTGGTCTGCTCAGCTCCCTCTACAGCCTAATCTCATGCTGGCAGCAATCTCATTCTGCTGTGCTTTCTAATCAGCACAACTTTGCTTGAATCTGAAGTAACATCATAATGTATCTGCAAAACACAGCTGGATTGAGGGTCTGTTAGGTGCACCCCTTCTCTCTCTCTCTCTCTCTCTCTCTCTCTCTCTCTCACACACACACACACACACACACACACACTGAGTTTGGGCCATCAAGAAGCTGGGAGCTGGGCCCCGCCTGTTACTCACCTTAACAGAGCCTCCAGCTCCTGTTTCACAACACCCACCACAGGTGGCCCACGGTAGGTGAGGGCAGTGTACATCTGCACCAAGGAGGCCCCTGCACGGATCTTGTCCAAGGCATCTTGCCCGCTGGAGACTCCACCTACACCAATGATGGGGACCCGTCCTGGGGGGCAAGAAGAGGCTGCTAGTGGGAGGGGTTCTGGAGTCCCTCCCACCTACATCCCCTCCCTCCCTCCAGCCCGTCTCCTTACCTTGGGTGAGAGAGTACATCTCGCTGACCAGCTGAGTGGAGAGCTCTCGCAGGGGAGCTCCGCTTAGACCCCCAGCCTCCCCACGAAGAGCTGCACGCAAGGTGCTGGGGCGGCTCACAGTGGTGTTGGTGACCACCAGTCCATCAACGCCTAACTGGGAAAAAGGGAGCCCAGTCAAGCCTCAGAGCCACAGCCTCCTCCTATGCGCTGCCCTCCTTCCCACAGCGGTGGCCCTGAAAGTCTAGCCCTACCCCATTCTCACTTTTATTTAAAGGAAATTCATAAGACCACTTGATCAAAAATCTATATATCTCCCAAGTAGCATACAAATATAGCTTAAGCTAAATCACAGCTGAAATCCACAGTTCCCTAAAGGAAAGGTATGTAAAGCCACCTCAATTCAAAAAAATGATAAATTCAATAAATATTTAAAGCCAATATAGGTGACTAAATTACATGTCTGGGTATGCTTGCCAAATGCAATGTGGTGAGGGTGCCTGCCCAGCATCAAGAGGCAGGGAGTTCCAAGTGCTGCTATGTTCACAAGATTGCTCTTGCGAGGAGTGCAGAGCGGCAGGTGTAAAAGTGCAAGTTCCACAGATGGAAGTGATCAAAGAGGCCCACATGGGGCAAGGTGATCTCTTAAGGGAGCTGCTCTAGAACAAGGCATAAAAGGCCAAACCAACCAGGAATAATTGAGGCAGCAGCCAGACAGAACCACTCCTGCCCACCCACCCCTGCATCACCTCAGAGACGACACTAGCAATGTCCTGCTTGTCTTGGGCCGTGAGATCTGGAGCAATTTTCACCAGTACAGCCGGCTTGTGCTTGCATGCCAAGGTGTCCCTCTCAGCCAGCACCTGCCAAGAAGCACACAGCCGTTGGCCAAAGATCACGTTCACACTGCTCAGAAGGGCATAAGTTTCACACTGCCCAGAAGGGCACATGATTACAAGCCATGGAGTGCAGCACAACACACCTAGGAGAGGGGAATTGCCCCTGCTATGAACTAGGGACAGAAGCGGAGCTCTGCAGAGCAGGAGAGGCTCAACAGCAGGATCCAAAGGGCAGGTATGGAAGGAGGGCGAGATAGAAGCAGCCTCCTGTTGGTCCACCGCCAACATCTGGAGGCAAGGCTGCCGCACTTATACAAGGTTCTCAATCAGGCATGCACTCAACTCCTGCAGTAGGATTTGTGAACAATGTACCAGCAAAGCCCTGGCCTTCCTTTGCCAGGCACTGTTCAATAAATGTGAAATGGGAGCAGCAGGCTGCTTCTCCTTTGCTCCAAGCAGCTGCTGCCCTCCGCCCAGAAAGCAGGTGCTTAAATGTGCGTCAGAGGCTGCCCTGGCTGCTTACTGGAGGGGACCGAGAGGACAGGTAATGCTCTTGGGCAAGAGACCCACCTTGGCCAACAGGAGGCGCAGCTCCGCTTTGCCTTGAAGGGCCCGCAGTCCCGGCGTGTTGGGGCTGGAAACATTCACCACCAGGTAATCAGCCAGCGGGCCCAGCACACGCACACCTGCCACATAGTCAGCTGCTGCATCTGCAGAGGCCTTGTTCTTGCCAAGATTTATTCCAAGAGGCATCCCCGCTAGGAAGGGAGAGGATGCACAAACAGAAGCCAGTCAGACAGGGAGGGCCAGAGCAAAGATGACTACTACGTGAGGAATCCCTGATGAGGGGGCAGACACATAAGAGATTTCCCCAGGGAGAGCACAGGGCCACGGGGGGCCTGTTAGGGCTGGGCAAAAGGAAGCAGCTACTGGCACTCAGGCAGGCACTGCTCCTGACCAGAGTTGCTCTGGGAAGGGTTCAGGGCAGGATCCAGAAATCCTCCACTAATCAACTGCAACATTATTTGCTCCTTGCCACTCTTCACGTTCCCTGAAAGCTCCTCTCCAGATCTGACTGCCACAAACATGTACTAGCACAGCAGCAATTGGGTGGGGGGAAGAAGGGGGCCGGGATTTTCCATGGCTCATGGGCAGGGAGGACACAAGCCACCTCACCTGAGCTGAGCTGACGCTGAGTTTCTTGTCGGGCTCGAAGTCTGTGCTCCACCACTGCATGCCCGTGGCTGTTGAACCCATACCTAGGAAGTGGTGGACACAGCTCAGGTGAATACAGCTCAGGTGAATACCACCACCCCTCCCTTCCCCAATGCATCACCTCCTCCTCCACTGCAGGAGAGGCTTGTCAAAGGCTCACCCTCGCCACCCACCTCTGTTCCAGCCTCCTACCTGTTAATAATGGCCTGGTCCTCTGGCAGCCGGAAGACGCGGGGCCTGGGGTTCCCCTCTTGGGGCTCTGGGGTGACACTCCCCACCTCCACAAAGCCAAATCCCATCTTGTAGAGTCCATCTACAGCCTCTCCATGCTTGTCAAAACCAGCAGCCAGGCCAAGAGGGTTCCGAAACCGGCGCCCAAAGACTTCCACTGCCTGGGGAGCCAATTAAGCACCTGTTAACCAGCAGAAAGCCTTAGGCAGCAGAAGAGACAGGCAAGGCCCCATCCTGCCCCAGGAGAGAAAGGGCGTGCCAGGCCCACAGGAAGGGATTGGGAGCAGGATGAGAGGCAGGGCCCAAAGCAGCAGCACAGCAGCCTCTGGCCGCCAGTCACCTGCATAGTTTACGCACCAATGCATCCGAGTCAGCTTGGCTTGAGCAGGGCAGGATCCCCAGAGCCACAAAGCGCACAGCCAGCCTGTGGGCCGTCTCAGGGCCCACCACTCTCTGCAGGAGTGGCATCAGCTGCGCAGCGTAGAAGTGCTCATCTCCCTTGACCACCAGGTATGAGGTGAAGATCAGGCTGCCCCCACCGAGAATCACTGTTGCCTCCTTAAAGCGTCGCTGGGAGAGCAAAGAGAGTGAGAGACACCCCCAAGCCTACAGCCCACCCAAACCCTGGGGAACGGGAGGAGGAAGGTCTACCACCCTGCTCCACCCTAACACACCCACAGAACTCTGTCTGGAATATCTGGGTTAAAGCCCAAGTTGGCTTTGGCTAGACCTGGCCAAGCTACCCTGCCTCATCACCCCAGTTGGGATAAATACTGACCCTAAAACTGAGAAAGCAGCTGGTCCGTATGGGGCACTCTGAAAGGGCTAAACGCAGCAGGAATCCTGTTGAAGAGCTGCTGGTACTACCTGGGATGGCAAAAGGGGAGGATTTCAGATGCCAAAACACAAGGAAGGCATAGCTTCCAATTACTACTGGTTCCTGGCAATGACTGGCCGGATCTGACAGGAGGCCTTTTGGTAGAGGAATCTGCCTCAAGCCCTTCAGCAGCTGCATGGCAGGCACGAGAACCACGGCTGCTCAGCAAAAGCTGCACCGGCTCAACCTCTGCTTGCCTTGGCTGTTGCTCCAGCCTACCCCAAAGGAGGGTTTGCTCTCACAGCTGGCCACTGGAGTCCTCCCAGCAACTACGTTCAAGCTGCACGGTTCACTAAGGAACGGCAAGGAGCTGCTCCCCCCCCCCCACCCCCGACAGATTTTTGGACCACCTAGGTCAGGGCTGCTTGCTCTGACTGGCATCGGCTCCTTCCTCTCTCGAAGGCATGATACCTGCCCTGCAAACTTCGCTTAGTCCCTTTCTAGCAGTAAGAGGAGTTAAGCGCTTTCATAGGTAGTGAAGGAGTTGCAACTTTCCCCTTGAATTGGAGGCTGGTATCCTATTTCTAGGCAACCACAGCTGCAAGACTGCATGTCGTCCTACAGCGCATCTAGCCCCGCCTCAAGACAGAAGAATCCACTCCGCATTTCCCCATTAGTTGCTTCAAACCAGCAACACGGGTGGCTAGGTGGGTGCGCGCGCGCAGAGCACTGCGGGAGACAAATAAGTTGCCCACCGAGTATCGCCCGCGCTGTCTGGCAAAGGCGGGCCTCCCTCCAAATTCTCCCCGGCAGAGCAAAGGCTCTTTCTTCACAGGGTACCTCGACCTGCAAAATGCCTGCTCTGGCACGAAGCTACGGCCCACCCTTGAGCCCAGCGCCCGCCCACTGTGCGACCTTCCTCACCCAGAGCGACGCGCCCGCAGCTCCCGCCATGGCAGCAAAAGGAGGATGCACATGGGCTCCACTTCCGGCAGAGAGCCGGAAACTGAGCTACAAAGCGCGCTGCACTATAAACAGACAAGAGGCAAAACTTCCGTCTTCTTTTATAGTCTCTCAATTCCCGAGTTTAGGGGCAGCCTCGATTAGATTCTGCCTTCCCCCCCGAAATGATCCCAGCAGGGCTGCAGATCGAGCGCTCAGGGGCAGCCGAAAGACGTGTGCATACCGAAAAGTTGCGTTTTATAGTATTTAAAAACCGCTCGCATTTCCCATGCAAAATAAAACCCTTTTAATGCAGCTTCGCTCTTTTTGGTCCAGTTTGAATAGTTGCCCATCTTTTTTTCGCAATGTTGTGTCGGGTGCTAAGACTTCGCAGAGTGATATGAAAAGAAAATGATATTAACAACGGAAGAAATATTATGGGCTGCCCGAAAAGTCCTTATGGACCCCAGCCCCATATACAACCCGTCTCCCGACCCAGAAATCGCAGGTGGGGCTTTACCCCACCGCCATCATCTCCAAGTCCCTTCCTCCAGCCAACCAAGCAGGACCGATCTCCGGGACCCCTGTTCCCCAGGCTGCCCGAGGCAGAGGCGTAGGGCGCCTTCCTGGAGTTGGCCAGCATGAAACGAGAGAGGGAGAAACAGCAGCTCCCTTTGATTGGCTGAAGAGGCACAAGAGACAACGCGGGAGCATCTGGCAACTGCTGCAGATGATCCCACCCCCCAGCCGTCGGGGCATCTTGATCCCTCCCTCTGGTGACTTCGCACGTGCAGCGCAGCTGCAGCAGCAACCATCACCCTAGAAACCCCCTGCCAGAGACAGTGTCCCGGTCTCGGCCCTCGTGCTCCGTCCTCTATCCTCCCCAAGTCCGCTTTCTCTGCCACTGTCTGTTAGAACCTGCCCGGCTGCCCCCTTGATTTCCCTGGGCAAGCAGCGCCGCGGCGAAGGGCGAGCTGCCCATAACCTTCCTTTCCACCCTCTGCACTTTGTGGGCCTCCAGGCAGAGGAGCGAGCAGAGATCGCCCCGCTGGGACCGGGACGGTGCTGAGACTACAGGGTCCCAGGCTCTGAGCCAACGCTGCCCTCCGCGCTCCCCGCTCCTGTCCCGCCCACCGACTACGTCAGGGGAAGGACCCGTTAAATGTCGTCACTTACGCCAACGCCCCCTTCCCGGCGGGATGGCGCGCGGGAGAGGGAAGATGGCGGGCGGTGGCCGTGGAGAGTCTCTTGCTGCGTCGCCCGAAGGAGCCGCGGAGGCTCGCGAAAAGGCCTTGGAGGAGGCGGTGAACCGGTGGGCCATCCTCTTCTACGCCCACCGGGCCCTTCAGGCTTTCCGGGCCGGCCGCAGCCAGGACTTTCGCCAGCTGCGGGACGTCATATACGGTGGGGAGACCAGTTTGTTTTACGAAAGGGGCATTTGGGGAACATTCTCGCTGGGTTAAATAACTGTAAAGGTATTTCCTGCTAAGGAACGTGAGTGTAAATAACTAATAATAATTTTATTAGTTATACCCCGCCCATCTGGCTGGGTTTCCTCAGCCACTCTGGGCGGCTCACAGCACCTATCAGAACATACTAAAACATCAAACATTAAAATATGTCACGTAATAGCCCTGGTTCCACTTATGTCACTGTTACTTATTTACATTTATATATTACATTTAATAGTCATTAGATGTTTTCATTTAAGAAATAATGAACCTAAAGCAACTTAAAATATAATACAGCCTGTGTCCCTGGAACGTTTGTCATTTGCCTTTAGAAATTAAGGGAAATAATAATAATTTTTTATTTATACCCCGTCCTTCCCGGTTCAGAAAACCGGGCTCAGGGTGGCTAACAAATTTAAAACAATTGTGATACAACAAAAAACAGCATAAAATACAGTATAAAAGCGTGAATAACAATAAATTCAAAGTTCTAAAATCAATTTGGGGGGGGGGGAATCCATCCAATAATGATTTTTAAAGAAAATGCACAAAGTACAACTAACCAACAGCACAGAACCCAGAAGGAAGGTCTGAAAACAGCCAGCTGTGATTCTCAGGAAGATGGTTAGGATACATACATCCCCCCTTAAATGAATGCTTCCTAAAGCCCATCACAGATGGTCAGGAGAAGGGTTAGGATTCCCCCCCCACCCGCCTTTAGCCTCCTAAGTACCTGAAAACTTCAGAGCCCTCTTGAAATCTATTTCAAATTGGAGAATGTTGATGTGTGTATTAAGAGATTGAGTTTAATGAGTTTTGGCTGTGGCCTGTAGTTGAGTGTGATGGTTTCCAGAAGCCAACCATTAGGAATGGCCTAGCACCTTTGGAGTGTAGTTCTAAGAAACTCAACTACTGTACTTTACCATTCATTTTCTTACAGTAATTACTTCCGTGTGTCTATAAATATTTTAATGTTTCAATATTTTAATGTTGTATTTTAATTTTGTTTTTAAGTTGTAATCATTCAACTTGATTTTATTATTGCTTGTTAGCCGCCCTGAGCCCGGCCTTGGCTGGGGAGGGCGGGGTATAAATAAAAATTATTATTATTATTATTATTATTATTATTATTATTATTATTATTATTATTAAAATCTGTACATACCGCATTTCTGCCCCACAAAACGGGAGCTCCAGCAAGATCACTCACCACAAAGATTAAGACACTAAAAAAAAATGTGTGTGTTTGTGTATATATAGATACTAAAGGATATTTTAGATCACACACAAAAAAACAAGCAAATGCAAAGTGACTCCTGAGCCAAAGGGCATGTTGGGATGAAGCTGTCTGTCTGTATATGGCCAGGGATACAAGATATGGGACAAGGCTTTGGTGCCCTGGCCCAAACCTCGTTACACCTGGTTTGCTGAACTATCTGATTTTGCTTAGTGGCTGTTTTGACTGTCTTGTTCTTCTCCAGCTGTGCTTGCAAGGCCCCTAGTGCTAGAGAAACGCATTGGCATTCAGCTGCGGATTATCCAGCTTCTGTCTAGGATTGAAGAAGATTGGACCATTGATACCAAGACCAAGTTAACACCTCTTGAATATGCCCTTGTTCTTTTGGATAAGATGAAGAATGAATTGGACATAGACATTGATATAATAGAAGAAATAAGAACAAAAATAAAGGAAGCAGTAAGTGTTAGCATTTCCTCTTCTGTAGGCACTGATTACTGTTTCTCAGCCTAGTTAGTATGAGGACAGCTGTCTTAAGTTTCAAAATGCAGTATATTTAGGAAAAACAAAAAAAATTCCTTCCAGTAGCACCTTAAAGACCAACTAAGTTAGTTCTTGGTATGAGCTTTCGTGTGCATGCACACTTCTTCAGATAGGTGTATCTGAAGAAGTGTGCATGCACACGAAAGCTCATACCAAGAACTAACTTAGTTGGTCTTTAAGGTGCTACTGGAAGGAATTTTTTTTGTTTTGACTATGGCAGACCAACACGGCTACCCATCTGTAACTATATTTAGGAAAGGGTTTAATTAAGGTGCTAATTCAATGCCAGGATGAACTCTTGCCTATTTTTCTCCATGCTTAAATTGGACTTTTAAATAAGTTCACAGAAGTTAATAGAAGCAAGGAGGCAAGATTCCTATATGCTGGGATGAAATGAGAGAGAAATGTCTCCTCAGAGTGCCTGAGTTTATTGGAACTCAGCATGTTTTGAAAACTTGTTTCCTTCGGGGGCAATCCAGGAAAAGCTGGCTTCTTGACTGGCATACATTATTTCAATGTTGTTAGCCTACAGACTTTTAATTAACTTGCCTTACTTGAATTTTTTTTAATTCTTTAATAAGTGGTCTAATATTACACAATGAAAACTGCCAGAGGGATATCTCTCGAACAGTATCTTCTTAGATTAGGAACATTCCCCCAAAGTCTTCCTTAAAGGTAAAGGTAAAGGTACCCCTGCCCGTACGGGCCAGTCTTGACAGACTCTAGGGTTGTGCGCCCATCTCACTCAAGAGGCCGGGGGCCAGCGCTGTCCGAAGACACTTCTGGGTCACGTGGCCAGCATGACAAGCTGCATCTGGCGAGCCAGCACAGCACACGGAACGCCGTTTACCTTCCCACTAGTAAGCGGTCCCTATTTATCTACTTGCACCCGGGGTGCTTTCGAACTGCTAGGTTGGCAGGCGCTGGGACCGAGCAACGGGAGCGCACCCCGCCGCGGGGATTCGAACTGCCGACCTTTCGATCGGCAAGCCCTAGGCGCTGAGGCTTTTACCCACAGCGCCACCCGCGTCCCTTTTAAAGTCTTCCTTGCAAACCATTATTTTGTCTTTCTTCTCCAGGCTGTTATAACCTGTCTAAAAAACAAAGAATATGAACAAGCCAGCAAGATCTTGAGGAAACACATGTCAAAGGACCCAAGTTCCCAGGTGAGCTTTCAGCAGGTATGAGTTCATGTCGCTGTTGTTGAAATGTGCCTCTTATAGGGTCATTTCACTGCAAAGCAGAGTCATGGTTTGTCTTTCCCACATTCTCCAATTCAGTGAGTGTCTTAAATACTTGAGAGTTTATTGTCCCCCTTACGCAATGAGAAAAATTGCATCCACAAGCAGCCCATGTTGCTACAGATTGTGGTCCACATCTCTAGTCATCATTACTTTCATGCATTTTTGACATTGCCTAGACTGCTCTGGTGGCTTGGCTTGTTTTGTTTGAACTTCTAATGACTGCAAAAATTGCTTTTACCTCTGCCCTGTGCTGTAATTTGCTTGCAAGTACTTAAAAACATTTCCCCTTGCTTAGAAAATGAGGTCGATGTTCCAGAGCATTATCCGAGAAAAAAACTTCGCTCATCCAGCCATCTGGAACTTCTCCTATAAAGCTTTCCAGCAGAGAATACTTCTGTATTTAGAAAGCTGCTTGAGTGACTCTGAGCCCTTTCTCTTAGAGGTAAGCAAGGGTGTGGAGTGCTGCTTGATTGAGATGTGGGATGTTGTAGTGGGAGTATAGCTTAGTAGTCAAACATCTACTTTGCATGCAGAAGGTCCCAAGTTCAATCCCTGGCATCTCTAGGTAGGACTGGGAATGTCCCCTGCTTGAAACCCTGGAGAGCCGCTGTCACTCAATGTGTGGTGATAGGAAACTATATGAACCATTGGTCTGGCTTGGCATAAGGCAGCTTGCTTTCTTCATATATTTCTGTGTGTTGCTGGAGCACTTGAATATCACCCACATTGCCACAGCAGAACTCTTGCTGTCTAAACACTGTGATCAAAAAAGTACATTCAGCACCTGAGGCTTAAGACATAAGCCTCCCTGGCCAAACTGTTATGTGTTTGGGAAATATTTTTGTGAAGAGCAAAGTACCCCACAGCAGAACAGCACAGGGCTCCAGTGTCACATTTGACATATATCAAGCTTGTAACCTGACAATGTTTTGGACTATCAATTCCCAACAGCTCCAGCATCATAAGGCTGTGCTGACTGGGGCTTAGGGGAATTGTAGGTAAAGCATCTTCAGGGCACCAGCTTGGGAATGGCTGCTGTATATAACTAGAAAAAAGAAAATAAAGTTGAGAAGTGTTCTCTAGTAACTGTGTTCACATTCTCTGTTTAAGATGGCAAAAAGGGATTCAGATGATCAGATAGAGACCAGGCTCAATCCTTTGGAAATGGCCAGCAAGGAGGAAATGGTGAAAGAAACCTCAGAGGTGGCGGCAGCAGATAAACCTGAATCTGTAGGAAGATCTGATGAGACTTTGGAAGAGCCCCGGCCTGAGGCAGGGCCTAGAAATACAGTGGAAGAACAGCCAAAGTCTCTGGAGGGAGGCCGTGAGACAGTTGCAAGGCCTTTGATGGAGGCAAAGGGAGCTGTTTTGGAGCTTGCCAAAGTGGTTGATGAGTGCCAGGCAGCTTCAAAGCCAGAAGAAGAAACCAGTGGAGCTGCAGAGCCTGCTGTGGTTGCTGTTGCCACTGTCTCAGCAGTTTCCAGTGACTCTGACAGGTTAGCAGCCTATGGCCTCTTACAGTTTTGACTCCCTTTGCCCTGCTGGGCAGCTGTTTTGCCATACAACTTCTGGCTCTCAGCACTCAGACTCAAATTGCACCTGATGCCAGGGGAGCAAGGTCTTGGGGGTGAGGTCAGCAACATAAATCAGCAAAACTTGTGGAGCAACCTTCTGATGTTTCTTTATTTTGCAGATGCTCGCCTAAGAGGATGGGCTCGTATGGGTTTTCTACTCTGAGGGATGCTTTCAAGATCCTCTCCAATTCCCCAGATGCAGGTGAAGAGTTTTCAAAACTGGACAAGTTGGACTGGACTTTCCCCAAGCCATGTTTGGCTTCTGATTTCCACGCAGCCAAGTGCCAAACGGAGAAGAACCGTGATGCCTCCAGGCCGCACCCCAGTGAACGCTCAGTGTCCATAAGCACACTGGTTATGGGGTCAGAGAGCTGGAACCCCCCAACTTCCTCCCGAGTTCCATCCAAGAGGCCTGTGGCAACTTTGGTTGTCCGGCCTGCACAGCCCCAAATACCCACCCAGCCTGATAATACCTCCCGATGTCCCAGGTAAGAGGCCATGACTGCTGTGGGGTCTGCTGGGGAACCGGCATAGCATGAGGCATTTGGTGCAACTTTCACCTTTGCAAGGAATCCATTAGAAGGCCTTAGGCCTCAGCCCAGAAGCTCCAAGGAAGGCAAAGGTGGTTTGCAGTGGTAGGGTTGCATCGCTGTGCATCTTCTCCCCCAGCTAGTAGAAGCAGCTGGCAAGAGAATCTGGTTCACATACCTTGTCTTAATTTTTATTACTCAGATTGCAAAGATAGCAGAATTGACAATACGGTCTCTGGCCCCATTAAAGATTGCTAAACAGATTTATTGTGGCAGAAACACCTGTGCCGGACTCTGCTTTGTCAGATGCCTGGAATGTTAGCTTCAGTTGCCAGACAGAAGGTAGAAAATGTTATTTCTCTCGCCCCCCCCCTTCCGTCTGTACCAAGGATAAGGGTTTGTGTTTCTGCCACCAGCTATTTGCTCATATTTAAGCTGCCATAGGTCTCTGCAGTGGTGTGTTTGCTGGGACAAATTAACCTCGCTCCTTGTCTGATACTTAACCCAGCATCTCCATAATCCTGGTTGTGTGTGACATTAATTGATGCAGCTCAGTCCCGTCTCATCTCCTTGTGGGGTAGGTCTTTCCTTACTTGTGTTTCTCTGTTCCATTCAGATTAGCAAAGAGGAGACTAATTTGTTTAAATCAGGATGAAGAAAAGGAGGTCTGGAGTGATGAGGATGAACTTTTTGGTAAGCAGCAAATGTTTGAATCTGTCTGCTTGGTTTTGGGTGCTCGGCATGATCAAGGGTTCTTTGCTGCAAAGATGCTATTGCAGAAATATAGCGAAGCTACTCTCAAAATAGCAAAGCTGCCAAGCAGCTGAGGCTCTCCTCTGTGAGTGTCTGAATGTCAGGCCAGGAGCTTTGAGTTCCCATTGTCTGCTCCATAGAATTGAGAAGTTAATTGGAGCCTGGTGAAGCAGCTAGTATCCTCTACACAGTAAGGATTTGGGGGCACAGCTCTTGGATCAGAAAAGTAAAATATTTGGACTGCCTACTCGCAAGTGCACAGCAGCAGCACTGGCTTCTTGCTCTGCATGATGCTCAATTGTAGCTCCATGCACTCTTCTAATTAAAGCACCTGTGCAGTTTTGATGGCTTCTCACATTGCATTACCCAGTGACATCACAATGATATGGGGAAAAACATTGCCAGCATGGCAAGCAAAGAGAACTGTTAACTGCGGTCCTTCAGGAGGCTTGCTTAGGCAATGCCCAGACTAGCTAAAGGCAAAACTCTCAAAACCTGGTAAACATCTTGCAAAACAAAGTGATCCATTTTGTGAACTGTGCTAAAATGAGATGGCAACTGTGAGTGAACATGGATGACTGTTTGCCACATAGTTTAGGGTTGCCAGATCTTGAAGAGCATAAAAGAGGACAGCTTGAGCCAGGGAAGGAAGTGCACCCACATTCTTCTTTTCCCAGCTTGGGCTGGCGGCGGCAGTGGTGTGTAGAGTTGGCCAAGCAATAAATGAATAAATAACCCCTCCCTACAACCCCAGACATGTCCTTTAAAATGTAAAACCCCCCCTGAATTGGGCCTGTTGGCCCCCCAAAAGAGGACATGTCTGGGATGCCCTGGATTTATGGCAACCCTAACATAGTTCCATCAGTAGTTGACTCTACACATCATGCCAAGGGCTGGGTGGAATTTGACCACTACCCTGGATTTCTGATGAGGTGCAGTAGTGGTAAAACCTCCCAACTGCTGAGCCAGTAGCAATAACCAGCTTACCGAGTGGTTCCATCCATTCCATAAAGTTTGTAAATGAATTTGTGTTTCAGAATCAAAGGAAGAAGGCAGCAGCAGCATCAACACTTCCCTCTTTGGTTCGAAAAAGAAGGTAACCAAGCCTACACCCAGTCTGGAGCTGAGCACTCCAGTGGGGAGAAATAGGCCTGCCTTGACAAGACCCCTCTAAATGGAGGCCAGTTGATGAGGACCCCTCTCCCAAATGAAAGAACTGATGAAATCCCCATTAATGGGAACATAGGAAGCTGCCTTATGCTGAATCCTGGTCCATCTAGCTCAGTATTGTCTGTGCTACAGGGTTTCAGGCCCGGTGTCTCTTTCGTGGCTCTACCTGGAGATGTCACAGGTTTGAAGCTGGGATCTTCTGCATGTTCAACCACTGGACTAAGGGGCCTCTCCTAATTAATTAAATAATCAAGGGTCTTGGATACCCAGGTGTTTCAAAGAAGCCTGGGCAATCTCAGCACATGATATCTGCTATCTTTGATGGCCTCTTCAACCACACTGTAAGGTGGCTGAATTTTATTTTTATTACCCACATATTGCAGAAGGAGGACTAAGTGTTCCACCAAGTTGGGTTTAATGTCTTGAAATATGGGCTGGATATTTGCCTGCTGTGAGTTACTGAGCTACATCCCATGTCAGTGGCAATCCTCTGTTAGCAACAGCCATGGAACCATCTCCAGAGGGTGGGGTATCTGTTGTTCTGTCATGGGGACAAGGGGCAAGTTTTGCAGCACTTGATGGTTGCTCATGAGAGCCTATGCCCTCTTCTTTCTAGATCTGGACTTCAGAAGAGTCTCAGTGGATTAAGGAAGGCGTGAAGAAGTTTGGGGAAGGGAGGTGGAAAGCCATTTCCCAGGCATTCCCCTTTAAGAACCGCACTCCTGTGGCGATCAAGGACCGATGGCGGACGATGAAGAATCTGGGGCTCTTGTGAACCTGGGGGCAAGTGCCTGAGCTCCAACGCTATGTGGACACAGGGTGGGCCAGAGGTACTTTTGCAGTGTATTGCATTGGGCCAGCAGGCTGATGGCCACAATCTCTTATCATCACTGGAGGCTTCTCCCTCTGCTTTCTGACATAGGCTCTCCCCCTCCCTCCATTTTTTATTTTTTCTTTCTTTTAGTTTTCAGTACTGAAAATACAGATTCAACCTTGTGTAAACAATTGGTATGGAAAGTGCACGTTTTACAGTATAAAAAATACGTCATTTCAATTTTTTATTTTCTTATAAATGTTATTTTTCACTGTAGGTCTGCTGTGATATTAATAAACTGTTATTATGCCATAATCATCTGGAGTACAAATGCTATAAGGTTAAAGTAAAAAGACGTAGAATAAGATATATTCTATCCACAAACAGGATGACAACATCTTATAGTCTCACGATAGGCAAACATTCATATTTACTTGTGGAATCAAGTTACTTCAATTAGTATTAATAACATACTATATAAAATCCCACCACACTGCACCAAAACCCATAGGTTATGCCTCAACTTGAATTAATTGAAAACTAAATGTAATTTTTGCTGAAATTGCAGTGTTGTACATGTTTTTATGCCACAAAATATTTCCAGTGTTGGACAATACACCGCCTTGCTACAGTTGGTAAAGTGATGAGTTCTTTAGATAGTACTTTTTTATTTGTACCTTGGAACATTGTTAAAATAAAAAGCTATGGAGTGAATTCAGTTGTTTTCTTTATTAGTGCTGTTAGTTCTATGTGAACCAGGGACCAAACAACTTGTATTCAAAAACAAGTCCACCATAAATGTATATTTGTCCCCTTAGTGTCACATCTACGCCAACATAAGGGGCTTATAGTTGATGTGATGTTGGGATGGAGTCCTATACCATCTGTGGAAGATTTTGAGTGAAAGTTCTTTAATATTTGCAGACACCGACTTAAAGGGTTTCTTCATGCATATGCCTTTCCAAATTGAGTCTTCCATTGTTACTTTTACATCATATTCCCATATTGATTTTAGGCTAGACAAGTCCCCAAATTAGTCCTGTTTTAAGTAACCATAAAATTTTGATACTATTTCCTTACCTCCATTACCTAGTGGCACCTTGGATCATTCAAAATTAGTTGCGTGTAATTTAACTATCAGATCCTTTAGTAAATGTTTAATTTGTAGAATTTGAAGCCTCTTTAAAGTTAATTCCCATTTTTGGTACATTTAAAGTTACTGGTCTTACTCCTGTAAAAAAAATCAGTGTCTGAAATAACCCAATTTTACCCTTTTCTTTATTTTAGCTTTTAAAGTATCATCTTTCAGACTGGCATATGTCTGCAGAGAAGTGAGTGGTGAACAACCTGGGGAGAGTCAACTTCCATTTTTTCCATATCCTCAATTTAGTTTGTAAATATGGGTTATTCATTTGAGCGATAATTTTAAGGTTTTTGAAAGATAAAGCACATAGCAGACCCAGGGCTATTTGTTTTTCTTCCAAATTGATCCATTTCTTACCATCCTTCATAATCATAAAAGTCTGCTGTCTCAATTGGAACGCATCATGGTATACCGAGAGGTTTGGTAAACCCCAACAACTTTGATTTAAAAAAAGAAAAGAAAATAAGATTTCATGGGCAACCTTGAAGACTTATCTTGAAATATGAAACAATTTTAGTTTGCCATTTGGACGTTGGAGAAAAGTAAGGAGGACCTGAAAGAGGGACAGAAAACGGGGAATTAACATGATATGTACTGCTGCAATAGAGCCTAAAATGGAAAGGTTAAATTTGTTCCATTTTTTAAAGTCCATGTTCATTTTTAAAATAATGGGATAATTCAGTTTAGATTCATGGTTCATGTTTTTTAGAATTGGCACACCCGAGTCTCAGATGCAGAGCAGCACATAGGTGTATTAAGAATATGACAAGTGTGTATTTGAATCGGTGGAAGACTGAAAAACATCATTGATTTTCCAATGTTTACTTTTAAGCCTGCCACTTTAGAAAAAGATGTTAATTATTCCTTTAATGCACAGGCTGACCCCTTAGGGCTTTTCAAGATCACAACAATATCATCTACGTACATTGTCAACAGATGCTCTTCGCCCTCTCTTGAATATCCTTTTACATTTGGATTAAGACGTAAGATAGTAGCGAATGGTTCAAAAGAGAAGGCGAGGAGCAGTGGTGACAAGGGACAACCTTGTTTTGTCCCCCTCCAGATTGCAATTGCTGAGGAGTCCATGTTATTCTTAGAGTAGCTGAATTATTTGAATAGAGTTTAGCTACTGCTGTAATAAGGTGATTGCCTAGCTGGCATGTCTGCAAAATGTTAAGAGATAACACCATTCCAGACCATCAAAGGCTTTGTAAATATCTAAGGAACATAAATCCAGGAAGAAAATCCAGGTCCTGATTCAATAAGGTAATTGGCCTGTATGAGTACACCTGTGCTTTATCTCTGCCTGGCTTTAGAAGAACAGTTATTCTGGATCAGTGCCTGATTGCTCCTGTCAGATGGATAAAGTTGACAAATATAAAGTGTGAATGGTTTGGTGAGGAATTGTGAATCATGTTCAACGAACAGTCTTCTTATGGGATCCAAGATATGCCCAAGGAGTATGTTTCATCTGTATGGATTAAATTCCTAATTATTAGATTTAAATGTGCAACTAAAATTGAGAAGAATATAATCTGATCCTGATTCAATAAGGTAATTGGCCTGTATGAGCACACCTGTGCTTTTAACTCTGCCTGGCTTTAAAAGGACAGTTATTCTGGATCAGTGCCTGATTGCTCTTGCCAGATGGATAAAGTTGACAAAA
The DNA here is from genome assembly GCF_964188315.1 of Podarcis muralis. Taxonomy (NCBI): domain Eukaryota; kingdom Metazoa; phylum Chordata; class Lepidosauria; order Squamata; family Lacertidae; genus Podarcis; species Podarcis muralis. The sequence goes on along the minus strand of NC_135661.1, from coordinate 43,970,497 downwards.
ATAAAGTGTGAGTTGGTCTCTGTATTTCTAAAAAAATGTGTTGCCAAGCCCATAGGGTCAAGGGCTCTTATACAGTATTTCAGTTTTTTAAATAGCTTGATCAATTTCTTCTGCAGAATGTTATCTTTTGTTGTGCTTTCTTTATTAAAGGTTTGATACCACATCTCACTTATTTTTTTCAGGTAAAGGGTTATTTGGGTTATATAGCTCTTTATAAAACTCCATAAACATATTGCTAATCTGATTTTAGTCATATTTAAAGTAATTATTTAAATAAATTGCTTACTTTTGAGAGCACTGGCTAGCATTTGGAATGTTTATTACCATGTTCATATAATTTTTGACTCACAAAGAGCATGGATTTGCCTATTTTCTCCATATATAACACTTCTAATTCTGATCTTTTGTGTTCCAATTTTCTAAGGATTTCATTAGAACTTGTTTCAAAGTGCATTCCCCCCCCCCCAACTTCTGTGTTTCATGTTCCTTTAACAGGCGCTGCTTCCCATGATAGTTACGTAAAAGGAATCTCCACCATGCTATTTAGTTTGGCACTAGCATTCCATGTGTTCTGAGGCAGGACAAAGGTGTTGCTAGTTGTTCTCCCATTGGGGCAGACTGTTCCCGTCACCACTGTTTTTCCTGTTCCTTTTTTTAGCTGGTGGTACTGCTTGAACTTCAAATGTGTTGGAGGACATGCTGGCTTCTGTGAGTCCAAGAAGCGGTTGATTGTGTAGCGTGGATGGAGCCAGACACCACATGCAAAATGGGTTGTGGCTGTGCTCTCCCTCTGCCTCACTACCAAAACTACACAGATCTTGAAAGTGGTTAGCTTTTTTTTCCATGAGCAGATTTTATCCCAGAGGTGCCCCCCTCTCTTATCTCAGCTGCTGGGAAAACTTCCTCCTGCGATACACACTTTGTCCTTCAAGCACCAGCTGCTACAAGCAAGCAGAGTTTGTGCTTTGGGAGAACTTTTGAGTAACAAGGAGACAAGAAGGATTTGCGCTGAAGTGGGTGGAATGGAATGCAGCCATACTCTGGGCAAAGAAAAGGGCAAACTAGTTAGGGCAGTTCTTCCCAACAAAGGGCTTTAGTAGGAAAGGAGATACTATTTAAATCAAACTGCAGTCTTGGGACTTAAAATGCAGTATGTGTGAGTTGCAGTAATGAAAGTGTGACCTGCTTACCCTCTAGTATAGCAGATTTGATTGCTCTGTGCTTTTTGCTGTTGGGTAACCTGCCTTCATCTAAGACAGAATAGATATGACCATTTCCTATTGCCTTTTAGCATAAAAGCATCAGAAGAACCCTGCAGCAGCTGAATAATCTGGTCAAATAGGGGCCCATCTAGTCCAGCACCTGGTTTTCAAAGCGGCCAGCCAAATGCCCCAACAGGAAACCTGCAGCAAAGAGTAGCAGTGTGGTGGTTGAATTAGCCAGAATGTCAGGCTATGAGGAACTGGTTCCAGCCAGGTTCAAAGCATTGAGCAGGAAAACTCCCTGGGTCAGCCTGGTCACAGGGTGGTGGTTATGAAAAAGGTGGTGCTGGAGGAACCAGGTATGCCACCTGGAGATCTTAGGAGGAAAGGTGAGGAATCAATGTTCTGTCTGCCCCTCGGCTGCTTCACCTGTACAGGGCCTAGTGCTCTGCTGCTCAACTGCTGCAAGAGGCTTGTGCTTGAAGGAACACTTTACCACTGCCTCCCCTCGCCTCCAGATCTCTTGGACTACAGGTTACATCAGCACAACCATCTGAGACTAGGGCTGGTGGGAATTGCAGTCCAAGAAGTCTGGCAAGCAGCAGGTAGGGGGAGGAACTGCTTTCCACTGAGCTCACTCCGCGTGTCCTTAAGGCATTGACTGCTTCCTTGAGGAATGAAGAGTTGATTCAGCAGCAAGCTGCACAAACACAGGGCATGAGGGTGGAGTTAATGATTACCAGCTGCCAGCATGCTGGACTCCAGCTCTGGCACTTGCCTCCAGCCAAGCTCAGCTACCTTCCCTGTGGCAAGATGCTTGCAGTGTTACCTGTGGCTGCAATGGTGGGCTTGTTGGTGGGGAGGCTGGAACTTGCCCAAGCCCGCAAGTCTGAACCTCTGAGTGGTTCCAGCGACCAGCCTCTTTTCCGTGGGGCGGACCAGTACAACTTTGGCATTGTCATCCCTGCAGGCAGCATAGAGTGCTTCTGGCAATTTGCCCATCAGAGCGGCTTTTTCTACTTTAGCTATCAGGTAGGTGCCGGTGGAGGGGGTGCTGCACAAAATCTAAGGGTTGTGGTCAAGGGGGGACAGTAATAAGCAGCCAGATTCTCTACTAGCAGCAGAACCAGGGAAAGGGGTTTGGCTTGGGCATATAGGTCTCAGCTTTCACCCCTGATATTTTGAGGGAGGGCTGAAAAAATTTCCCTGGCTAAAGCCCTGGAGAGCCACTGTCCGTCAAACTGAGAGAATAACAAACTAGTTTGGACCTATGATCCAATTTAGCATAAGGCAAGTTGCTATGTTTGTAACCAGCATCCCCAGAACGCAAACTGGCAATCTTGCATTATTTTATTGGTTGTCATGAACCCCTAAAGTATCAATAGTCAAGCCAGATTCTTTCATTGCACCTTAAAGAACTTGGTCAGGTTTAACTATCTTGCCCAGTTGAGAATACCCAGCCCTAGCCTGCATGATGGAAGGGCTGAGGGGCATTGTAATCCAAAACATATGGAAAGTACAAGGGTTACATGGATGGGGAAGGCTGGTGGCATTGCTGAGTGTGCTTTTTAGATTCTAGATTTTCCAGAAGTGCCATTTATCCATAAAGATGATTTAGTGACTTCCTGAAAGGAACCTTCTCTCACTCTTGGGTTTGCCAATGCTGAGGTCTCTGCCAAAGACCTCCCTTTAGGTGCCAACTATAAAACTGGAGCCTTCCTGCTTCTTAAACTCTTTACAGTGGTACCTTGGGTTACAAACGCTTCAGGTTACAGACTCCACTAACCCAGAAGTAGTACCTCAGGTTAAGAACTTTACTTCAGGATGAGAACAGAAATTGTGCAACGACAGCAGGAGGCCCCATTGGCTAAAGTGGTGCTTCAGGTTAAGAACTGTTTCAGGTTGAGAACGGATGTTCGGAACAAATTAAGTTCTTAACACAAGGTACCACTGTACTTCTAAACTGCCTTGACAATCCAGCCTCAATGGCAGTCTCCTGTCATGGCACTTGGCCTCAAGCCAGAAACTTTCAGCTCCACTTTCCTCTTGGTAAACTGGATTGCTCTGAAGGCAAACAAGACCATGACCATGATGTAAATCCAGTCATGATGCAGGAGCTGGAGGCAGGAGGGTGATTCAGCTGGCACCGTGACTGGTTGATTCTGGAAGGAAGAATATTATTGTTTCTTAGCAAGGGTCTAGAACAAAAATGTGGGGTTATTGCATGGGCCAGTTTCAAGGAAACAGCTCAGCTTCCTCCAGACACAGTTCATGGGGAGACATCCGACCCTGAAAGTGGAAGGGTAAGGCACTCGCATATATTTGCCACCCACCAAGTCAGGGATTAAGAGCTACCAGCAAGAAGTGGGTTGGCTGGTGGTGGCAGGTCAACTTGCTAGTTGCCCACTCCTACACTAAGTGCACTGGAAACTTTGTAGACAACTACAATTCCTGTCTCATCATCTGCCTGCAGAGGTTTGTGGAGAAGACACATATTCAGCATGTAACCTGTTGCTTTGAAAGTCAAATGACTAAACTGTTTTGTCTGACTCTCTTGTGCATACAGTGGTGCCCCGCAAGACGAATGCCTCGCAAGACGAAAAACTCGCTAGACGAAAGGGTTTTCTGTTTTTTGAGTCGTTCCACAAGACGAATTTCCCTATGGGATTGCTTCGCAAGACGAAACGTCTTGCGAGTTCTTGCGAGTTTGTTTCCTTTTTCTTAAAGCCGCTAAGCCGTTAATAGCCGCTAAGCTGCTAATAGCCGTGCTTCGCAAGACGAAAAAACCGCAAGACGAAGAGACTCGCGGAATGGATTAATTTCGTCTTGCGAGGCACCACTGTACTCTCTCATGAAATTGCTTTTGCGAGAACTCTCCTTGCCGTGTGTGTGTGTGCCAGCAGCATAACTGATAGGTAAATCGTGCCTTCCAATATGGAAATGGCAGCTCCATTTGCCTTCTGTAGCTGAATACTTGCACAGATCAGCTCTTGCATCTAAGAAACCAAAAACAAGAAAGTGGCAGGGAACATGGTTATAGCATTACCAAAGCCATCCCATTTCTTGTCCTGTTCTGTCCTATCCCTATCCTATCTTGGTTTCAGGTGCAGTGGTCTTCAGGTCTTGGACATGACCAACACATCCTGGCAACTGCAAATGACCCCAATGGGCTCCACCTTGGCACCTCCCAGGATACACGGGGGCAGATCAACTTCCAAACCAAGGAAACAGGTGCCTCCCTCTCTGTACACACAGCCCTATCAAGAGTGCTTTCTAGACTCCCAGAACTGGCTCAGGTGCAGCCTCCAAGCAAAATAGGTGATCCTGAACATGCAGTGAGCACGTCCCCCATGGCGGACTCTCCTCCCATAAAGCCACCTTGAACTGGGTGCTCAAAGGCTGGGTTCTGAAATAGAAAACCTCTGTTTAGTTATAACCTCACAGGAGGAAAAACCTCTGGGCCCATGGCCCAGCAGGAGAGCATCAGATTCAATTCTAACTATGTCTAGGCAAGACTGGGAATGTCTGAAATCTTGGGAGAGCCATTGCCTGCTAGTTTAGACAATACTGAGCTAGGTGATCCAATGGTCTGATTTGGTGTAAGGCAGCTTCTTATATTCTATGAGACACACCTACCACCTTCCCCAAAGATATGAGGCTAGTAACTATGAATGATGTTCAGAAAGCACTCTAGGAATGGCAGGCTCTTTCTCTCTCTGGACCACTTCATATTCCTCCAAAAGGAAGCTGAAAGCAGATTGGTCAGATGGGCACAAGCATAATCTCCCTTGCTGCCTGCCACCCCATCTTACTCCTCCATTTATGTTTTCTTTTTAGAGGGATGGACAACAACCAGGAAATCCCAGAAAAACTTTGACTCTAATCGGATTATTGCATACGAGGGCCAAGCAAGCTATCTTTAAATGACACAGCTACTCCTTTTAAAATGTAGGCTATCTTCTCAAGAAAGGGGCACATTCAGTCTCTCTCTTACAGACCTGAATTCAAATTGCGTTGCTCACACCCAACACCAGAAGGCCTTAAGTGCTGCTAGTTCACCTGGCACAAGTTTAACTCTTTCTTGCAGGCTTCTATCAGCTCTGTCTGAGCAATCGGTACAACCACTTTGGCTCCGTGCAGGTCTACCTCAACTTTGGGGTCTTCTATGAGGGCTTTGATCTACAAACTCCACAAGAAGCTGAGAGGAAAAGACTTAACGACACACTGGATGCAATTGAGGTAACTTATTAAAGAACTAAAAATAAATAAGGTAGCAGTGATAAAGCTGGGAGCTATTTGGAACCTCCAGGGCTGGGGGGAAATGGGACAGATATGATCTCCTTCATGCTTGATGCAGCCTGGATATTTTATTTAATTTTTTACCCACCTGAGTCTAACAGGGAGAAGGACAGGCATCCTTTCCTTTCAGGCTGTGAAGGAAAAAGGTCCCCATGGTTGGCCAGACAGCCGGTTGCCAGGAGCAGCCATCTGTAGCCTAAGTGAAGTATCTGTTCAAAGCCACACCAGGGCCAAGGACAGACATCTGCGACTGAAGAGCTTTCCCTGCTCCACTCTTTTGTTAACAGGAGAGCACCAAAAAACTGCTGAACGGCATCTTCCAAATGTGGCGCTACTACACTTTTAGTCGGATGAAGAGCACCTCAGACTACTTCCTTCTGGAGTCCAATTACAACTACGTGAACTGGTGGTCAGCGGCCCAGAGCCTGGCCATTGTTCTCTCTGGTGTCCTGCAACTCTACTTCCTCAAGCGCCTCTTCACCACACAGCCCACCACAGCCACCAACAAGCCACGGTGCTGAGGCTGCTTCAGAAGGCTATTTATGCCAGGCTGAAAAGCCAAACTGCTCTCTCCTTGCCACCCTCTTAACACCCAACTGACTAAATACCTGCAAGCCGCAAAGGAGAGCAAGGGCATGTCCACCTGCTGGTGCGGCTTCTTTTTTGGTGGGGAGAGGGGTGTTGGCTGAAAAATCCAAGTATTCTTCCAGAGGAGCCACAGGGGGGTGGTTGACTTGAAATGAAACTGCCCCAAGTTAAAATAAACATGACTCAAAATGCAGGAGTCCTGCTGCAACCACAGCATAGGTATGTGAGATTTTTACATTGAGCAAGAGGTACATTAAGGGCAAAGTTAATAAATGGGGGTGCGCAGGCAGACACAGACAATCTCCACCACCACCAAACACAAGATTCCTTCCTCTTCCTTTAGAGGCAGCCAGCTTGGAAGCAAAGGCAGCTGCAGTAGGGAAGGTGGGAGGAAAAGAGAACTTCTAGCTTTTGGTTCTCCGTGGCTTTGTGAAACAGCTCTGGTTCCCCAGCCCCAAAGCCCAGGGCAAAATAAAAGAGGCTGTAATGCAATCAGTTCCCTGAACACCAGATGAATCAAGACAATGAAAGGAGAAAAATGAAATAGCTTTACTGTGTCAGAATTGTAGCTGTGTCCCTAGAACTGCCAGGCCTGCAGTTACATCCCAAAGTTTTGTGACTCACACACAGTTGCGCCTTCCACAGTCTGCATGAAAAGGGGCACAGGCTGGTTGAAAGCCTGCAGCTTCTATCTGAGGAGGGTGGGAAAGTCAGTCTTTGGGGCTTTCTGCCCTGCCATTTATGTCAGCGTCTCTTCATGCCGTATGTATTCTCCAATATCCGCTTGGTGAAAAACCACGATCGCCATGGGGTCCACTTTCCGGCACTCCTGGGTGGACTTGGCTGCCACTCCAAAGCCCTAAGAAGGTCAATTGGAACAAGGAAGGAATTAAGACCTTGGGGGGGGGGCATTGTCTTAACTTCAAATTCACTCAGGTCCAACTATCCCACCCACCCACTAGGTGTTACTCACCAGGGGGACGTCAGCCATGGAATATACCACCACACCCTGGTACTGGGCAGTGCTCTCTGTGATGCGCCCCAAGCCAGACTTCAGTATGTGGTTCCCGTAAAGGAAGGACTGCTCTGCCCCAGGCTTCACCCACACTTTGTACTGCATGAGAAAAAAATGAGATATATCCTCTTTGAGTTAGATGAAATGTACCACTACACGGGTTCCCTTTCTGTGTCCTCCTTAGATTAGCACAATCAAAAACAATACCCTCCTTCCCAAGAAACAGCTAGCAGGTCCCCACCCCACACAGCACTACAGGTGTTTTGACTTTTTTGGTAGGCTAGGTAAAGGTAAAGGGACCCCTGACTGTTAGGTCCAGTCGCGGACTACTCTGGGGTTGCGGTGTTCATCTCACTTTATTGGCGGAGGGAGCCAGCGTACAGCTTCCGGGTCATGTGGTCAACATGACTAAGCCGCTTCTGACGAAACCAGAGCAGCGCACAGAAACACCGTTTACCTTCCTGCCAGAGCGGAACCTATTTTGGTACGATAGGTAAAGGTACCCCTGCCCGTACGGGCCAGTCTTGCCAGACTCTAGGGTTGTGCGCTCATCTCACTCTATAGGCCGGGAGCCAGCACTGTCCGCAGACACTTCCGGGTCACGTGGCCAGTGTGACAAGCTGCATCTGGCGAGCCAGCGCAGCACACGGAACGCCATTTACCTTCCCGCTGGTAAGCGATCCCTATTTATCTACTTGCACCTGGGGGTGCTTTCGAACTGCTAGGTTGGCAGGCGCTGGGACCGAACGACGGGAGCGCACCCCGCCGCGGGGATTCGAACCGCCGACCATGCGATCGGCAAGTCCTAGGCGCTGAGGTTTTACCCACAGCGCCACCCGCGTCCCCTATTTTGGTACGATAGTGCCCCTCAAATCAGTGTTCCTCTGTGCCATCTTTACCTTGGCGTAGGGAGCAAGGTAATCGAGGGCAGTGATGTGGAGTCGGAACTTCTGGCTCTTGGTGAACTTTCCAAAGCAGGTGCCGAGAGATACCAGATTCTCTCGGGGGATGTTTGTAGCAAGCTTCAGAATCCTCTCACTAAGAAACAGAAAGCAAAGACTTATCATTGGGACTCAGTCTCTCCAGATTCAGAAGCTCCGAAGTCACCATCAGAGCATCACTGAACCATGCTGTGGCCTGAGGCACACTTCAAGTACCTGCAGCCAATATTGTGGCTTTTTGGTCATATGCTTCCATAGGGGAGAGGAGAAGCTTTAAGGTACCTAGACCAAATTGGGGATACTGAGATGATGGAAAGGCAGGTTTGGGGATTTAATCCAAGCAACCCTAAAACAAGAAAGACCTTATAGCCACTCCTGGTCCCCAAATACAATGTGGTGCACTTGCACTGGAAGTGATAAAATGTGCCAAAAACTGGATCAGACAAGACGGGAGCTCAGAGTTAAATTATGAGACCAAGTCCCTCCTCTCTGTCCTTCATTTGCATATGAAAGACTCCATGAGTACAGCTTCCCTTAGTTCAGTTCTGCTCCTTTTACATCTTTTGCTCTTCTGCTGCTAAAAACACAAGGGAAGCAAGATCTCTTTCCCAGCACCTTGCAGCTCTGTAGTGAGAACAAGCAGCATCTTACAAAAGAAAACAGGCCCTTTCCTTTCCCCCATAGATGCCTCTACTCTTCTCCCCACCCACAAAGACGTGGGTACATTCTGGAAGAGGAAGAGAGCCTTACATATGTTCAAAGATCCATCCTTTTATTTTTACTTAATGTGTGTTATGGATGAAGGTGTTAACATTAATAACATGCCCCAGGGTGAATGTAGGGCCTCCTCACCTGAGGTAATAGACACGGTCCTTGTGCAGGCGGAAGCAGTAGGCACCATCTGGCCGGTCAACCAGGAGCTGGATGTTCTCACCAATACTTAAAAAGGTTGGAACAAAGAGACACACTGTCAGCCAGTCCCCAGAAAACATGAGAACTGCCCTCTTATGCTAGATTTGACCAAATGCCCAATTAGTTCAGCCTCCTCCTCCTGGCAAAAGCAAGTCAAACGCCTGCAGGGAGCCAGCAAGCAGGGTTGGAGAACAGCAGCCATTTCTAAGACATACTGCCCCTGTATATGAAGACTTCAATTTTAAACTATTATACTGACTTCCCTATAATCCCTGTAATCATTTTTCTGCATTAAACACGACCCATCTAGTTCTCCTGCTGTTGTCTCCCAGCTAGTGGTATTCCGTGGAAGATTAAGAAGAGCTATTCCACACTGGTACAGTCTGTATGGGAAGATGGGTGCCCCCTTCCTCGCAACAGAGCATGGGTTGCTGCCTGCCTATAATGTTGTGATTCTCTACATCCATTGGGGTGGGCTAGAGGACCTTTGCGGTATCTTCCACCGCTATGGTTCAATGACGCTTCCATTTTACTTTCTGGGCCAACAGCAAGAGACAGACTTCCCCTCCTTCACTGATTTCTCTAATTCCCTCTGTCCATTGGGTGGGGATCCGGGTATCTTGTGTCAGTGAGTTCCATGGGTTAATCATAAAGCCTAATGAACCCAGGCTCACTGGAAGGACAGATCGTGAAGCTGAGGCTCCAGTACTTTGGCCACCTCATGAGAAGAGAAGACTCCCTGGAGAAGACACTGATGCTGGGAAAGATGGAGGGCACAAGGAGAAGGGGGCGACAGAGGACGAGATGGTTGGATAGTGTTTTCGAGGTTACCAGCATGAGTTTGACCAAACTGCGGGAGGTAGTGGAGGACAGAGGTGCCTGGCGTGCTCTGGTCCATGGGGTCACGAAGAGTCGGAAACGACTAAACAACAACAAAATGAACCCAGAGAACACAAATGCCACCACAGCCACCCCGCTTACTATTTGGAGAGCTTCTCGAAGAGCGCACGCGTTTCTTCCTCCGTGAGGGGCCGCATCGCACCTTCCGAGACAGACGCCGGAGACCCGCGTGGTTCCAATTCAAGGAAGCCTCGGATCAAAGACGTGAAGCGGAAGTTGCAACATCAAACTACGCTCGGGTGTCCTACACTCCCTTTCTAGGCACAGAAATATGTCTATGGTCACAATAGAGTGCAAGTGATCTTCATGTCGGAGCGTCGTTGCGTGACCTCCTGGTTACGTCATACGAACACAGAGGTTTCGGGCAGAGCGGCACCCGGATCTGCCACGGAGGACTAGCCTCTGCCTCTGGCTAGCGCGGCCTCCCGGTTGCCATAGCGATCACTTCCTGGTCCACGTCGAGGGAGGCCCGATGGCGGCCCAGGAGCCTTCGGCGGACCTAGAGGAAGCGAGCCTGCTGGCATGGCTTTTCCGCGGGGCGACCTCGCCACTGCCTCCGCCCCTGGCGGCGGGGGACGCGGAGCTGGCGACATACCTGTCGGCGCTGGCGGGCCTGGGCCTGGAGGCCTTGCGGAGGGAACCCGGCCGGTTGGCGGAGGAACGAGCGCAGCTCGGGGCGCAGACGCGGGCCTTGGCATTCGCCCACTACAAGACCTTCATCCGCTCCGCCGAATGCACCGCTGAGACGCGTCGCGGCTTCGGTGGCATCGAGCAGGGCCTCGACCGCCTCTTGGGCCGCCTCCCACCCTTCGCCGAGGCCTGCCGGTGAGCAGGAGGAGTTGGCGGCCAAGGCTGCCGCCACACTCCTTTTGGGGGCAGGAATAATCCTGGGGCGCCCCACCGTTAACTTATGGAACTCACTGCCATTGGAATGGGTGGGTTAGAGGAGGCTGGCTGGCTTCCCCTTTTGCTTTTCCTGGCCTAACCTGCTTTCTTCTTCTTTTGCTCCTGCCTCCAGGAACTTCATGCAGGAGGCTGAACAGATCGCCCAGAACCGACGTATGAACAGCCTGACCCTGAACCTCCACACAGAGATCCTGGAAGTGCTGGAGATCCCCCAGCTGATGGACACCTGCGTCCGGAACAGTTACTACGAGGAGGCCCTGGAGCTGGTGTCCTACGTCCGCCGCCTTGAGAAGAAACACGCCACCATCCCTGTCATCCAGGTGCAGACATGTTCTGAGCCTGGCAGGTGCCAGAGCTGCCTTAAGCCATACGATGATAGTAGGTCCCAGCCATTTGCTACTAGAGTTTCAGGACCTGAGCAAAAGCTTAGTGAAGAAAGGCATCTCCAACCCTTTGCATTTGTTTTCTCTGCCTTGGCTCACAGAGGCAGAGGTGGGGTGGCTTCTGTGCTGGTTTCCTAAGTTTGATCCAGGTTGTTTGACTGCCTAAGGGTACCTGAGGCCCACAATCCTGGACCATCATGAGCTGTCATGTTCTGTTTGTAGAAGCCAGAGTATTTCTGGATTTGAGGCTTCTTCTCTTGTTGCTTTTTTTCTTGACTAAGTGCTTATGTTGCTTATTGCAGCCAGGGTTTGTGCATGTGCTGTAGTGATCTATTTCTTTGACTTTCAACAAGAGCAGGATACAAGCCACTGATCTCTTAAGTGCAATCTGTAAAGCAGGGATAGATAGAAGATAGACCACACCCCATCACTGACTAATGACTCTTGGCTAATGTCTAATTTGCTAGTTGCAGGGATTCTTGTACAGAAAGCTGAGATGAGGCAGGCCCTGTTCTGATCCAGTAAAGCCCTTCTTCTATCTGCAAAGAAGAATGCATTCTTAAGGTCACAACACTTTATTTATTTACCACGTTTATATCCCACTCTTCCTCCCAAAGGAACTCAGGATAACAGCAAGTTATATCTCTTTAAAGGTTCCCAAAAGTACACATCATTATAACATGCAGTTACCTCATACCAGGTTTGACTGTGCACTAAGCCCAGTATTGTCTACTCTGGCAGCCAGAGTATAGTATATCAAGCAGGTATATCTACCAGTGACCTGTAGACCCTTTCTTAAGTGATCACATGGACTCTAGTGAAAATAAAATAGTTTGTGCAGTATTGAGATCTGCTTGGTTTGGGTACCATGGGTAACAGTTTATTTTGTCTCTCTTCTCCTTCCCAGGGCATAGTGGCAGAGGTGCGCCAGTCCACACAGCTCATGCTTACGCAGCTGATCCAGCAGCTTCGTACCAACATTCAGCTGCCAGCCTGCTTGCGCATCATTGGCTACCTTCGCTGCATGGATGTCTTCACTGAGGCTGAGCTACGGATTACTTTCCTGCAGGCACGGGACATCTGGCTACGTTCTATCCTTGCTGCTGTTCCTGGTGACGACCCCTATGTGCATATTACCAAGACCATTGAGGCCTGCCGCGTGCACCTCTTTGACATTGTCACGCAGTACCGTGCCATTTTTGCTGACGAGGAGCCGCTGGTGCCTCCCCCTGGGCAGGACACCCTCAATGAAAGTGCCATCTTCCATGGGTGGGTCCTGCAGAAGGTCTCCCAGTTCCTGCTGGTGCTTGAGCGTGACTTGCAGCGCGGTGTGGGCAGCCGCCTGGACTCCCTGCTGGGCCAGTGCATGTACTTTGGCCTCTCGTTCAGCCGTGTTGGAGCGGACTTCCGGGGCCTGCTCATCCCCATATTTCAGCGGGTGGCACTGGTCACCTTCAAGAGAGCCATGCAGGAAGCTGTGAACAAATTCCAGGAGGAGATGAACTCCTACACGCTAATCTCTGTGCCGACTGCCTTGGGCAACAGCAGCAGCACCATCCCTGTAGCAGTGGCTCCTTCTGCCCAGCCAGGCACCCTCCAGCCCCCCATGGTGCTGCTAGATTTCCCACCACTCGCCTGCTTCCTCAACAACATCCTGGTAGCCTTCAACGACCTGCGCCTCTGCTGCCCTGTGGCTCTTGCCCCAGACGTGGCGGCTACCCTGGAGGATGCACTTGGCCAGGTGGGGCTCTCTGTTGCTCATGTGCACCAAGAGGCTGGATTAAAAATGCTCCAGATGTCTAGGTGACAGGACAGAAATTTGCTAGCAGCAGAGTCTTAGCTGCTTGCAGCCTTATCTTTAGTTATACTCCTTGGAGTTTCCTAGCCCTTTTCAGCAACTTGGCAGGTCATGTTTGTGAGTTTATGCTTGTTCCCTGATGTTGCTGCTGTCTGTCTTTTCAGGGATGGGCCTCTGGCTTATTTCAAGAAGCCCTTTGCAAGCAACCAGTTCAGGCATCTGACAACAGCAATCAGTGCTTGCTTTGGGTGGGCTGGAAGAGAGAGAGAGAAAGTGGTTGACCTCGCCTGTTTTGGCTACTGAACCTGATCACCACTAGCTCTAACCTCACCCATAGTCAGCAAATGGCCCCTGCTGGATTTCCTGCCAGGAGACTGTGGCACTTGAGAGATCAAAGTTTCTTAGTCCCTGTTCTATAAGGTAGTATGTGACATCTTGTCACTCGGCTTCTGGGTGTGTCCCCGACCGATTAGCTGGGCTTTTATTTTGACCATTTGATGAGGCTAGCATGCTGAGTAGTACTGCAGTCCCTTCCTTCCACTTGGACACCAAACCAAGAAATTCTAGCTTCTCTTTTTCTCTTTGCAGGTGACAAAGGTCATTCTGGTTTTCCACCGGGCAGAGGCTGTGGCCTTCAGCAGCCGAGAACAAGAGCTGTTCATTCACTTCTGCATGGCATTTCTGGAAGACTTGGTACCCTACCTCAACCGTTGTCTGCAGCTCCTCTTCCCCCCAGCACAAATTGCACAGACTTTGGGTATGGCTGCTTGAACTCTTTTGGTGGGAAAGGAGCTTGCAGCTGAGCCCTGGTCTGTGGTGGATGAGTGGCTCCTGCTTGTGACTTTGTGAACAGCACATTGGTGGGGTGGGGTTGCTTGGTGGTGGTCCTTGTAGGCTTGCAAGTCATTGAAATCGGTGCTCAACAGCTCAGGCTACTGCCAGGGGAAGGGAGAGAGAGAGAATTGACAGTAGTACAAGGAATGTTCTCTAGCTTAGGGTTGATGTAAGATTTTAACTTCTCATTTTAATATATTTTCTTTTTTTGCTGCTAGGTGTTCCCCCAACACAGCTGCACAAATATGGCAGTCTTGGCTGTGTGGATGAGCAGCTGATTCAGGAGCTCCTGGCCTCAGTCCTGCCAGAGAAAGAGACTGTCTATCCCTTGTCTGAGGAGAAAAGGCTGACTGAAGAAAGCCTAGCACCTCCTCCCTTGGACTTGGAACTCCCTGATGCCAGGCAGGAAGCAGATCCCAGTGCCCCAGCCCCTGTTCTGGAAGCAGAAGAGAGCAGTGCAGCTTCTGGTGATGCCTTGCTGCTGAGTGCTCCTCTAGAATAGTTTTCACTGGATTTTGCCTGTTTTCCGGGGTTCCATGATACTTGAACCTGACTGAGGAGAGACTCATTCCTGCGATGGGCAGGCACAGCTCTTGGTTTTGGGTTCTACTTCAGCACTTCGACAGACTGAGCTTTCATTGCTCTGGTGGGAAGGAAGTTGGTTGTGGACACTGGGAGGAAGGAATTTTGGTGAAGGTGGATCAGGGTTTGAATAAACTTGATTGCTTCTTTGGTTCTCTGTGTTGTACCTCAGTATGCTGTACTGTGAAGAGAGTGGGCCCCTGAATCTTCTCTCCCGAGGCTAGTTGCTTTAGGTATCAGTCAGTACCAGTTTTTTCTGGGCCTCCCCATTCACCAAAAATGCTCATGTGTCATCCTTATCTTCCTCTCCTCTGGAATTGCCTGGTGCCTTAAGCTGCAGAATAAAATGTGTCTCTGCCAGTTTTCCCTTGATATCTCAGACTAAGTATGAATTTCTTCTTTGGTAAGTCCAACTTGCTGAGTGTGGGAATCCCACTGTTCTTACCAACTGCTTTGGGTTGTAGCTGGCTCTTCAGAAGAGGGTAATTACTTTAGTTGGTGCTACAGGAAGAGGAAACCTGCTAGCCAAGACCAAGATCATCTGCAGTTGAAGCCCAAGAAATGAGGTAATAATAATAATAATAATAATAATAATAATAATAATAATAATAATAATAAATTTTATTTATACACTGCCTATCTGGCTGGGTTTCCCCAGCCACTCTTGGCAGCTTATAGCATATATAAAACATAGTAAAACATCAAACATTAAAAACTTCCCAATACAGGGCTGCTTTCAGATGTCTTCTAAAAGTTCTGTAGTTCTTTTATCTCCTTGGCATTTGAAGGGAGGGCATTCCACAGGGAGGAGAAGAGTTTAGATCCTGGTTTGTTTGAGCTTTAGTAGACGAGAAATAAACAAATTTAAAACAACAGCTCCATCACCAGGGCAAGTTAAAATGGCCCAGGACAGCAAGTGAGTGAGATTTTGAATGCTTCAAAATCCTCCCTTTTGGGGGCGGGGGGGGGGGGAATATTAAGCAAAGTGGACAGGAGGCAGGGAGAGAAGGGTGGACTGTGGACTGTGTCTAGGAGTCCTAAAAAGGTAGCAGGTAAGTGTGAGGGAGTCTTAATTGGAGTAAGTCTCTGCATAGAAAAGGATAGAACAATTTTTGTCTAGAGAGGTTGGAAGGATTTCCCTCCCTAGCAGGTAGTTGAGGGGTGCATGTGTGGAAATGCAGCAAGTATTCAGGGCCAAAACTTGCTGGTGTTGACTTTAGCAGCAGGGCTGAGGTAAAGCAGATGAGCCTGAGGCAGCTGCATCGCTACCAATGATATGATGGGGAAAACCTGTCACTTCAAGAGGGATCTTATTCTCCCCTTTGCTACACAACCGCTTCCTCTTATGGAAGAAGCTGACCTAAAGCGTCTGCAAGTACGCCGCCTGCCACGGAGTGGTGCCGTTCTTTGTTTTGAGAACTACATTTCCCAGCATCCACGGGCACTTCCGGTTTCCTAGCTTCGCGTGGCTTGTCAAGACAGGAAGTTGGGCGGCTCCATTGAAACTTGAGACTTGGAGTCAGGTAGGACTGAGGTCCTGGTTGCGGGGGGGGGGGGGCACATTTTGAAACCCTCCTCGATGTTAAAATAAATTAGAACGAGCCTCCCTGCATGTAGAAGCCCAGCAGCAGAGTTCTGGCCTTTTGCTGGTCAAGAGTGCATTGGGAGAGCTGAGTTCAAGTCCTCCGCTCATTCCCATGATGCTCACCGGATGACCTTGGACCCTTCATTCTCCCGCAGCATATCCCTACCTCACCGGGTTATTGGGAGAATTAAAATATCGGTGGGAAGGAACCATGTGAGCTGTTTGGAGGGAAATAAATAGATGATGATAATATATACAAGAGAGGTATCCAAAATTTAATTGGAAGGGGTACAGAACATTCCGCCTCCTAATTTTGCTGCTGCAAATGTTAGATTTGCTGCTGCAAATCTTAGAATCTTTCTGTATTGCTTTTGCAGAGAGGCCTGCTTTTTCCATCTCTGCAGAGTCACAGGAAAATGCCATACAGAGTAGACAGATCCTTGGTCCATCTAGCTCAGTACTGGCTATGCTGATGGGCAGTAGCTCTCCAGGGTTTCCTATTGGGTCTCTGTGTGTCTCTTCCAGCCCTTACTTGGAGACACTGCTGGGTACTGAACCTGGGACCATGCAAAAGCCAAGCGGATGCCAGCCCTTCCCTTCCCAGTGATCTTAGCTAGGCCACCCTTTGACTCTAGAAACTTTCCAGCAGTAACCCTTGGGAGTGCTTGCACCTGTTGTCTTTGCATTATTTTTATTTTCTCATCTTATATTTATTTGTTCTTTGGGCAGATGGCTTTGTGGCTGAAGCACAATTATGGCAGTTTGTAGGCTAAGGCCTGGCTTGGCCTGGATGCTGGACAGCCTCCGCTGGAACAGAGCTTTCCTGGCACCTTTACCATGCAGAAGTTGCAGCCACACTTGTTCCTCTCCGGCAGAGAAGCAGCGCACCTATTGGCAATATCTGCGGCGCAAAGTCTTGAAACCTCCCACCCCACCCTACAGCCACGTCTGCCAGGTGGGGGACCCCATTCTGCGCTCCTTGGCTGCCCCCGTGGAGCCCTCACAGATTGCCAGTGGTGAGGTGCAGACCCTCATCCGTACTCTGGTTCGCGTGATGAGGAAAGAACAATGTGTGGGTCTCAGTGCTCCCCAAGTGGGCGTGCCACTCCAGATCTTTGTGGCGGAGTTCCCCGAGAGGCTCTTCCATGAGCACACCCCCAGCATGCGCCAGGCTTGCCAGATGGCCCCCTTCCCCCTGCATGTGGTAGTGAACCCATCCATGAGGGTGCTGGACTCCCAACTGGTCTCTTTCCCCGAGGGCTGTAAAAGCATCAGTGGATTCTCTGCTTGCGTCGCCAGATACCAAGCCGTGGCAGTTTCCGGTGAGCTGGCAATGTTATTCCTTGTAGCTTTAATACACTTGGATGAGGTGTGAGCTTTGGAACTGGTATAGGTGTGTGGCAAGCCTCAGGTGTTCAAACTTGGCTCTATGTTGATCTTATGAGGTGTTATTAATGCAAACGGGAATCTACATTATGCATTCCAATTGTGGGAACGTAGCTAAGTACAAACTCATGGCACCAAACAACTTTCCCCCACACTGCCTGTCAAAATGCGCATGTTTTTATCCCAAAGCCTTTCATCAGTAGCACACTCACATGTTGCTTTTCTGTTATTTGGTGTGACTGTGGACAGGAGGTGTAGCAAGGGACAATTTATGTATGAAAAATGGAATGGGGAGAGTGGGTGAGTAGAACATCAGGGGCATCAGTTTCTCCTGCTTACCGGTACTTACGCTGTCCTGCTGTGGAATCTTTCAGAAGTCTCTTTTCTAATTTTTGACAGGGCTGAGGGGCACAGCTGGTTTCAATAAGTACCAGCAAAAAGCAGGGACAGGTAGATACTCTCTGGGCCCAGGGAGCCTGCACTGTGCCTACAGCTTGGGAAAAGTTCAGTCAGATATACATGTTCCTACAAGGGGAGTGATTCATTAAAGCATGACAGGACCCCAGAGCTGCATTTCTCACTGGAGTTCCTCTTTTTCCCTTCCCCAGGTCTGAATGAAGTTGGGGAGCAGTTTAGCTGGCCGGCAAGTGGCTGGGCAGCCCGCATCATCCAGCATGAGATGGACCATCTGCAGGGTGTGTTGTATATTGACAAGATGGACAGCAGGACCTTTGTGAATCTGCAGTGGGAACAGCTAAATGAATGAAGCAGGACTGGGCCCAGGGGGGCGGGGAGCGAGAGGCCACTTTTTCTCTGCCTGCTGTCCCGAAGTATGTCCAAACCAGTGAAAGGGGCAATAGAAAGAGAAGGTGGACACTTCCAATGTGAGGGGGTTCAATGATGTTTTTACTGCTTGACATCTTTACTTTCCCTATTTGGGGCATGAGGAGAGGAAGCTGGGCAGGTAAGCTGGGCATAAGCATGCCCTTTCCCCACCCCACATGGTGCTGCAGGAGTTTTTTTTTTGGGGGGGGGGGAATACTAAGAAAGCAGAAGCTGTTAAAGGGTAGCAATTCAGTATCTTTCAACTGCTGCACGGCATTCTCTTGGCCAGTGCACTGTACAGTACCTTAAAGGAAAATGGCTTTGTCCAATTTCAACCAGTGGAAGCTCCAAACAGAACCCCTCCAAAGCAACCCTAAACAACTTGATCATCTACTAATGGAGCCTATCTCCAGCCGCTCATTTGAGGTGGGGGGGGCAAAATTCAAGAAGAAAAAGCAGTGAGATGGCCTTCTCCAACTTCTACCTTGACTAGTGAAGCAGGCTAACATGTGGGAAGGTGAGCAAACACTTGTTAAAAGCAACAGACACCAACTAAAACTGCATAGCAATTCACAATAAAAAGGCATTGACCACCTCTTCACCTGTAATACCTCGCCATGTTTTACTTCACAACATAATACGTAACTGTATTTTAGTAATGTTTTAAGTTGTCTGTTTTTGCTTCAGTCTTCTGTACACCGCTTACAGATATTTTTAATAGATTAAGCAGTATAGAAATTAAACAATCAACTCATAAAATAAACCTCTTGATTTTAATAAAACCTCTTAAAGAGATTTACAGATTAAATGCACCCACAACCCCCTCCTAGCTAGCTAAATTGTGCACAGAGCTGCTGGCCTCAACGCTCTAGCACCTTCAGCTTGTAGGGATGTGGATTGCATCTGTGGTGTGGGAAGGAGATAAGACTAAGCAGAATAAAGGAGACTGCCTCTTCCTTCATCTCCTGTGGAGAAACTGTGAAACAAATTGTACCATTGTATGTTGCTTGTAAAAAATCAGCTGAATATAAAAGAGACAAATAGTTCAACACTTTATTCTTCCATAAACTGTCCCTCCCCACACTGGAATCAACTCAATATTATGTACACATGACAAGAAAGGGGGCAGGGGGTGTACAGGCCGCTAAACCCCTTGACAGTTAAGAGGTTCTCACAGCTATTCACTTGAATTTCTAGAGACCAAGAGCTCCCACCCTCCCCTACATGCCTTCCTCAGTAGTACTAAGACAAGAAGACTAAAGCACAGGAAAGTAGCTTTAGTGGCAGAGAAAGGTGGATTTGTTGAATTTGGAATCAGCAGTTACCTTCAGGGAAGCAAAAACCCTGCTGTAAGTAGAAGCCTATGCTTAAGCATTGCCAGCCTCCTCCACTTGTGGCACAAGAGCCATTGCCTAGAGCCAATGGGGTGGAATAAATGAGTCCTTTGCCTCCCCATGGCATGGATTTTTAAAAAAGACACTCTAGAGCCCCAGATTGCAGCAGAGACACACCAGCAGAGGCCCAACCATGAGCAAAGGAGCCATGGGGGGGGATGGGGGGCAGATCTCCCACATGCTGCAGCTGCAAAGGCGGGAAAGCTCCATCTCCTTTGCAGGACTTTGCCAGCACCTGTGTGCTGACAGGTGCGCAGTTTGCATTCCTTAGTACCGTCACCTCTTGTGCCACAGCTGGAAGAGCAAAGACGTCATCCCTTTCTGAGAAGGAGCAGGCTTGCTGGGTTGAGCCACAGTGCCAGGATAAGGCTGAGGGGCTTGGAGCTGCAGCCCTCCTCATCCCTGTTCTGCTCCCCTTCTGCTTTTTCTGTGCCACACATGCAAAACGCTACAGAGCTGAAGGGCAACAAATTCTGCAGCAACACAGCATCCTGTGGGGCAGAGCACATTTTCAGATACCTTACCTCAAGCCATGCCAGGCCTTGGCAGGGTAAGCTTCTTGGACAGCACTTCCAACATGAGTACCTCAACTCCAGGAGAGAGCTGAGCATTAGTTAAGCCTTGGAGTGTATTTCTCACTGGGGGAGCTTCCTGCCACTTTGGCTGAGCCAGAAGAAGGCCACACTCTTCGAAGTTCAGATCAAGCTTGGAAGTGCAGCATTTCAGATTTCAAGGAGTAAGCAATGGCCTTAGGTGAAGCCAGTTCGGTTTTCTCTTTGGGGTGGCACCAGGTGTTGCTTCCACAGGAGCTGGAAGGGGTCTCAGGAAAAAAGGGTTGCGGTATAGTGGAAGTTTTGGATTGTTTTTATTTGTATATAAACAAGCCAAGCAGCGTTAGAGGGGGGGAAATGAAAGAGCAACCATGAAGGCAGGGATGTCTGGATGGGAAAAAACCAGAGCGGGCTGGGCTCAGCCTTCTCCCCTTTGTGTCCATCTCCCAGAGTAGCAATGGAGGCTGTGTCACCTCATCCTCTTCCTTCCCCAGCCAAGTGCCCCAAGCAGAGACAGATTCAGTAGTAAGCTGGATGCTAACCTCTGCCTGGCACAGTCCACTGTCAGCACAAAGGGCCTTGTCTACACACATGTCCATGGTAAAATGCCCCCCATCACCGCTGCTCCTCATAGGCACAGCATTAGCCCTCCTGGCCAAAGTCTTCAGTGAACTTCTTCACCTTTAGCAGATCCTCTGTATTCACGGTGGGGCGGGTGGTGGCCAGTGAGCGCAGCATGTCCGACTGCAAAAACAGAATAGGACGTTCAGGTCACAACCACAAAGGTTTTAGGAGCTGAAACTCCTCACAGTCATCTGGAAGGGGCATTTCCAAACCTGCAGCTGCCATCCAAACCTGCTTGGTGCACATCAGAGTTTGTATCAATTACACAGGAGAACAAGCCTGGGACTCAGAAAGAAGAGGGTCCAGGCAGGAAAAAGTCAGGGGACCTCACTCACCATGCAGACTATAGGCTCCAGAAGCTTGTCCCCAGGTACCTCCATCCATGTCATTTCAATAGCACCAGGATCTCCCGGGGAACAAGGGGTTAACAGATCATCTACCACCGTGCCAGGATTGGTGCGGGATGGTCCACGGACCTGCAATAAGGACCCAGACAGCGCATTGATGTAGCAGATTCCTGGGGGGGTGGAGGCAGGCTGCACACAAAACTCTTAGGTCCTGGTAGGACAGGTATAGTAGCAATGCAAGACAGAAGCAGGTGGAACAAAGAGTCAGTCCCCCTGCAAGTACACTAGTCACTCTGTTTGGAAGGAACAGGTAGGCCATCCATCCAGCAACAGCCATCTGAATACTGCAGGGACACTTGTCAAGAGAAGCACAATGCCAGTCCCCAACACCACATATTAATCCACAGCAACTGGAAAGTCAGAAGTCTCATCTGACCAAAAGGGTTTAAGTTAATCCTCTCAAAAATATTTATGAAAGTTGCTGTGACATTATTAAAGCAGAGGAATGCCTGGGAGCCCCTCAAAAACTGCTTGAGTATTCCCCCAAAACAAGAGCAGGACGTCCATGTAAAATAATAAGCACCAGGTACACTGAAGTGAAGAAGAACAAATACAGAGAGGCAAGTGCAGCTGCGGGAATATACTGGGTGAGGTAGGAAAGGAACCGGGGAGGAACCGCCTCTGCCTGCCCAGGGCTAGACAACAACGTCACATGACCCTGCCTGGGAAAGGAAGTGGAGCAGCTGAGTCCACTGAGAAGGTGGAATCTTCTGCTGCTTCACTCCCCAGCAGAAGCTTTGAAGCAACAACAGGATGGGCCAAGCAAGGGGAATCTACCTTCCAGCCTGCCCTGGCACAGCCCTTGTAGGAAATGCCGTCCTCACCTTTTTGAAGTGTGTGGCTGACTGCACCTTGCGGACAGGCTGCATGAGGGCATCGCGCACAATGATGCTGATGTCAGCCCCTGAATAGCCGTCAGTCTTCCGGGCTAATTCGTGGATGTTGGCTTCTGTCAGGCTGTGTGGCGTGTTGCCAAGGTGCAGCTTAAACATCTGAGCCCTGGCCGGCTCCTCGGGAAGCGGGATGTAAATACGTTTCTCAAACCTGTGTGCAAATGCAAGCAGACATGTGACAGTCCGTCCCCAAAGGGAGAGGGAAAAAGTTGCTGCTTCCCCTGCCTTCTTCCCACACCTACGAAGATTCTGCTTGGATGCAACCATGTGGAGAGGTGAGGTGTATGGCAGCCTCCCCCCAGCCCCAAACTGATTGGCTGTGTTGTGTCAGCTGAAAACATTACTATTTGCACAGACTTTTGATAAAGATTAGCACCCTTTGATCAGATTTTTTAAAAATGCTGTTTTAAATGTGTGGTTTGTTTGTTTATTTAGATTTATGTTATGTTTTGCTGACAGCATGCAGTTGTGGTCTGAGGAGACCCCGAGATCAGATCCATACTCAGTCATAAAGCTCTCTGGGCCAGTCACTATCTGCTCAGCCTAAGCTCACAGGGTGACTGTGGGGATGGAACTGGGGGTGAGAAGAACCACGAACACCCCCTTTGAAAGACAGGATATAAACGTAATAAAATTTAATATATTGCTGGTTTTAGTCTTGTTATAAGCCCCTGGCAGACACTACAATGGATGAAACACAAGTATTCCTCAACAAAACAGAAACAGCCCTTCACACCAGGGCGCAGGGAGACCTCTTGCTGTTTTGGGGGCTACAAGACTGTCCATGTGGGCAGCAGGAGCCCCAGAAAAACCTGCAGCATCACCCACCTTCGCCGAATGGCAGCATCTAGCACCCAGGGGATGTTGGTAGCACCCAGGACCAACGTGCCATCATTGTCATTCCCGACACCTGTCAAGAAAGAAAGCCACAAATCGTCACTCCACACTGGGGAAGGCAGAGAGGCAGACCAGATGTTCCCCAGTGCAAAGGGTCCTCTTGGGCAGTCTCTCTCCTGTCGCTCTGTCTACCCACCTTGCATTTGTACCAGGAACTCTGTCTTGATCCTGCGGGCTGCCTCACTCTCATTCTCATTGCGAGAGCCGCACAAAGAGTCCACTTCGTCAATGAAGATGATGGAAGGCTTATGCTGCCTGGCCAGCTCAAATAGGTTCTTCACCAACCTAAAGGAAAAGGCACAGCAGAAAGCTCAGGGAAGGGCCATTGGAGGCCACTGGCACATAGGACAGGAATCATAAAATAAAGACTACAAACCAAGCCTGTGTCCAAACAACTGTGGCAAAATGTGGCAAATCTAAAGCCTTCCATAGACACCCATTTTGCACAGTTCTAGCCCCGCCTCTATCTGTCTCCCCACCCCAGATACTTTGGGGCACAGCCAATGGTCAGGGATTATGTGAGTTGGAGTTCAGATTGGGTGGGTGGGCACTAGCCACCCCCATCATATCCTAATAGGAACATCCTATTCCACTCCATAGACCAAGCCCCACTCTCCTAAGTGAGAGAGATGGTTCTCCCCCTCCCCCACTTCCCCCATGGATTTTGTCACTCACTTTTCACTCTCCCCTAGCCACTTGGACATCAAGTCTGAAGAGGAGATGGAGAAGAAGGTGGAGTTGCTTGCTTCAGTTGCTACAGCCTTGGCCAGGTAAGACTTCCCAGTACCAGGAGGGCCAAAGAGGAGAATCCCTCGCCACGGAGTGCGCTTACCTGGGGCAAAGAGAGAGGAGATGGACTCATCCACCCCTCACAACATTTAGCATGCCCAGCGGAACAGAGGTGCCCAGATTCTCACCTGTGAATAAGTGAGGGAATTTGATGGGCAAGATGACCGCTTCCTTGAGGGCCTCTTTAGCTCCTTCCAGCCCAGCCACATCATTCCACCGCACGTTGGGCTTCTCCATCACAATGGCACCTGGAAGGGGAAAGCAATTTGCCCAATAGAACCCTCCTGACACCTCAAGCCCACCTTCAGAAAGCTGCACTTGTCTCTACAGAGCCAGCAACAAGCACAGGGACCAGGGCTGCTCAGAACTGGCTTACCCATCAGCTGCTCTTGCAACTTCTTCTTCTCAGGATTGTCACCTTCACTGTCGCTGTCACTCCTGAAGAGAGAGAGGCATCAAATGTTATGGGGCGGGCAGTGCCATGAGGGGCAGGAGGACTCCCCAACTCATGCCTACTCCAACTGGTGCTTATTTGCAAAGTTTGCGTGAGGGAACGATGAGCCACACAGAACCACCTCCTCAGAGAATCAGGTCTCTCCCAGTTCCCATCAGACACCTGGCCTCAACTACACATGAAATCAAAGAATATCCTCATATCTTCTCCACCCTCAAGACAGGACCAGCCACGCATCAGTGTCACCTGCAACCCAACCCACAGTGCTCTACCAGCAGGGCCTGGGATCAAGCAAGAGCAGAGCTGTTCCACATCACCTAAAGGAGGTTGCTGAGATTAAGGAAAGAATCGTTTGATGGATTTTCTCTTAGTTGATGATCTGATCCCATTCCCACCTTCTGGGGCAAGGCAGGACACTGAACCTCCCCTTCCCCTGCCCTCTGAGATTTCATTTATTCTTGTATTAACTCCTAACCTAACTGTACCTAACTTATCTGCACTTGCATAAGCACACAAAGACACAGAGCAAAGGGCAATGGAAGCAAGGCTGGGCTAACAGTGCCTCTATGACTTCCTCACCCAATCTCTCCCCCCCACCCTCCCACACCGTACTTTGAGGAGCCAACCCTTTAAGCCATACCCCTTGCTGTCATTCTGGGCTTCTTTGACAGGCTTTTTGCTCTGCTTGTCCTTGGTCCGCAGATAATCCTTCAGCTTCTCAGCCCGGTCCAGGTACTGTGCACACTTTGCCCGGATGCTTTCCTTGGCCTTGTCACTGTGAGCATCATCTGCAAGAGCAAGAGGCAGCGGTAAGGAAGAGCTTCCCTGGACAGCCTGCCCCCACCCGACTAGGGTTCCCTGCAGCAGCACTTTCCAGATTCAGTGGTGGGGAAACCAGCTTGGAGGTTCACTTATCCTAGATGCAAATTGCTCACAGTAGCTACCAGCTACTGACTGCATGTCACAGAGAACTTTAAGTACATAAGAACAGCCCTGCTGGGCCATGCCAAGAAAATGTCCATATGGTCCAACATTCTGGTTCCCACACTGGCCAGCCAGTTGCCTCTGGGAAGCCCACAAGCAGGACTGGAAGGGAGCAGTCCTCTCCTACTGTTGCCCACAAAGAACTGGCACTCAGTAGCATATACTGCTTCTGTCCCTAGAGATTCCACAGGATCATCACAATAACTGACAACCATTGGTGGACACTTTTCATCCCCAGTGGCTTTGTATAACTTTCATTTAAAACCGTCTAAACCAGCGGCTATCACCAAACCATGGCAGGGAATTCTAAATATGGATTATACCTCTAAACGAATAAGTCCTTCCTTTTGCCTCTCCTGCCAATCAGTTTCTCTGGAGCAATCCCTGAGCTCTAGCATTAAGAGAGTGAGAAAACCTTACTTCTATCCACTTTCTCCACACCACTTTGTCTGCAGATTCCCTGATGTCATCACCCAACAAATGGGCTACAACCACAGAGCACTGAACAAGTCTGGGTCTCCCCTGACAGCCGCACAGCAAGCAAAGCAAAGGAAGCTGCTGCTCTGAGCAAGGTCCTTGTAAGGCTTCCCAGTGTCACGTAAAAGCTCCCACTAAGCCTCCCACCCCCAAAACAGACTCACACTTGATGGCGTGAAGGAAGTACTCCACCGCATGCTGGTAGAGACGCAGAGCCTCTTCATAGTTCTTTGCTTTATCTTCCTCGGTGGCTTTTGTGACCAAATCAATGGCTTTCTGGAAAGCAAATGCCTGGCTCAGGTTTCATGGTGGCACATCAGAATCACAGCTAGAAAAATTCACAGCACTGGGAATTCCAGGAGGCTCTAAGTTTGGTACTACCCCCTAAGACTCTTAAATGTTTGCTGAGGCGTAACCAAGAGACAGGAGAAAATGGTGCGACAAAGACTAAGTACCTATCTAAATATTTAAGGTGGGAGAGAGTTAGAAATTTAAGGCATGTGCCTTCTTCTACACATGTTTATTGTTCTTGCAAACTGGTGAGCAGTACTTTGTCATCAATTGCACAGGGATTTAACCAGTCTGAGGACCATAAAGCAAGCAGTTACTGAGTAAGATAGAGATGGAGGCTCTGGGCCTTTGAAGAGGGGTTGGATTAAGATGCTAGGCCTTAGGAACCAAGCAAACAGGGTGGCCTGTCTGGATTTAAACCAGTCCAAATTCCACCACAAAGAAGCAGATTTTTATACAGTTGTGACTGCCAGCAGGTGGTATAAGGCATTGCCTGCGTGCCAGATGCTGCTGAGGTCACAAGGAGAATACCAGTCTCCTGCGCTGTTTTATAGCTTAGAACTGCTGCTGACCCCCAAAGGAGTTTGGGCAGGAATTGGTACTGCACAGCAGCTGCTGAAAGAGTCACCTTCCCACTGCAAAGAGGAAATGTGCTGGGTTTATTTACTATTACATCTATATCTCACTCCCCCCCCCCCCCAAGGAGCCCAAGATGGTGTACACATTCCCTCCTTGCCTATTTTATCCTCACAACAACCCTGTGAGGTAGACTAGGCTAAGAGTTGGTGACTGGCCCAAGGTCACTCAGTGAGCTTCATGGCCAAGTGTAGAATTGAACCCTGGTCTCCAGGTCTTAGACCAACACCCTAACCACCATACTACACAATGTCAATATTATAAGGGAGTGAATCTCACATAGGGGTGGCCTTGTGGACTGTTACCTCACCTGCTGAACATGTCACCTGGGAAAGAAAATCATCCAAGCCATAAAAGACAATAAAGTCTTGTGTGCTGCTTCTAACTGGCTGTTCCTAAGAACTCCCCGGGTATACTACAGATACGTCTCCAGTTGATGCCTGAATAAGCTAACCAAACATGGTACTGAGCTCCTTTCAGTTCAGTTTCATCTCCCACAAATGGTCTATGAACCACACCCTGGATGAAGCACCTCTCCCAATTTTGTCAGAAATTCCCAAGAATACTGTTTGATACCTCTGTGTCCTTAGGTTCTTCCCAGGAAGATATGTGCACCAGCACCTTCCTTACAGAACAAGGCAGCAGGATTTCCCTTGAGAGAAAGTAGGGCCAGCCTGGAAACACCTGCCTGCTACCTAAAACCCTAGCTCTGCTCAGGACTGAGTGCATTTCAAAACTCTAGGTTTCAGAGATTTTCTAGCCCTGGAAAATACAACCTGTGATGCATCTTTTGATAGAGGGCAACTATCTTTCTATAAATGGTTATATAACAAAAACGCGCAGAAAGCATATAGATCAGAGGGGTGGCAATTAGTTTAGGAAATAGGCACTGAAGTGTGTGCATCATTTTGATGACTTGTGATATATGCATGTAGACATGGGTTACGCCCAAGGCCTACTCAGAGTAAACCCATTGAAATCAATGGGCCTAAATGACATGCGCTGAGTAAGCCCAACAGGTCTACTCTGAGTAGGACTAAAGTTGTGTGCCTTTCCTGGTCTTTGCCTCCTTTGAATAACTCACTCTGGCTTACAAACCAAGGCAGCTCCCCCAGACCCCGGTGGAGGCTCCAGGCTTCCCTCCCCACCTGCTCAGGTGTCCAGGAGGCCCCTTCTCTCTCCCTCCTCAGCGTCCGCTCACAAAACAACACATTCAATTAGCAAACTCAAACGACCCTCCCCTCCCCTTCTCTTCCCCTCTCCGAGTGGATGAGAGCAACAACGTCCACGGACCAGATCTTTTGGGGAGCGTGCGGGGTTGTCCCCCCCCACCTTATTACCAAAACAGAGGCCATTTTGGGAGCGGGGCGGGGGAAGAGTCCAGAGCTTCTGACCAAAAGACCCTCCGCTTCCCCTCAGCCCGGCTTCCTCGACCGCTTTGCCGCGGGGACCCCTCGGGGCGAGGGCTCCCTCCTCGCCCCTCAAGGCCCGCCCCGGTAGGCCGCTAAGCCAGGGTTCGGCGTAGGCCGCAAGCCGGGGCGGAGCGCGAGGCAGCTCGGCGCGGCCGGTACCTGCAGGGCGGACGTTGTCATCGCATCTCCTCCCGCTGGGGCTGGGGCGGCGGCTGTTGCTGCTTCTGCGGCTGCCGGGCTTTGGTTCCCTCCTCCGGGCTCGTACGAGGCGGCCACCGGGAGCCCCGCTGAGGAGAGTCGGGCCGGTTTCTGGGCTGCCGCCTGCAGGCCGCACCGGGAACAGCAGCAGGCGAGGCGGAGAGGAGGGGAAAGGGAGGCCCGAGGAACCGCGACGCCATTCAGGGGCGGGAGTGAGGAAGAGCCCGGAGGTGGTCCGCCCTTGTTCGCCTCCCACGAGCCCCTTTCTCAGGAGGCCGGCCGGGCTCTCCCTTCTTCTCTTCGGCTTCCCAGTTGTCTTTGCTGCCCCCTCCTCAGGGGCTGAATGATAGCTGAGTTATGGCTGCATTATCAAATTTGCGGGGAATCTCCTTTTCTGACCTTTTGCTTAGAGTAGCAGGAAACAATAACACATATGGGGGGGGGGGGTTAGCTTAGAGAAAAGGCCAGTAAAATGTGATCGAAGTTTACAAATTTGTGCAATTCATGAAGAAAGTAGAGAGAGAAAATTCTCCCTCTTTTATAACACTAGATAGACGAGCCCGTGGACAACCAATGAAGCTGAATAGTGGAAGATTCAGGGCAGGAAAAAGGAAGACTAAAGGGATAGCTCGGTCGATGAAGCATGAGACTCTTAATCTCAGGGTGGTGGGTTCCAGCCCCATGTTGGGTACAAGGTTCCTGCACTGCAGGGATTTGGACTAGATGACTCTTGTGGTCCCTTTCCCATTCTATTGACTCCCAGCTACTTTTTCATGCAGCATAGTTACAGAACTCACTCCCTAAGGAGCCAGTGATGGGAACCAACATGGATGGCTTTAAAATAGGAATAGACAAATGGATGGAGGAGAAGTTTATTGATGGCTATTAGCCACAGCAATGCTTCTGAATACCAGTTGCTGGAAACCACAGGAGGGGAGAACTGGTCCACAGGAGGGGAGATCTGGGTGGCTACTGTGAGAAGATGCTGGAGTGGAGCCATAGGCCTGATCCAGCAGGCTTTTCTTGTGTTTATTTACCCACAGTATTTATAATCCACACTTTCATAAAAACTTATCAAGGCAATATACAACACATAAGAGTAAAACAAGGAAGAAATATTAAAAGAAACATAACTAAAAACAACAGTAGGTGGGTTGAAAAAATAAATTCATACTTAAAAGTCCTGCCTAAACAATGTAATTTTCTGAAGCTGTCTGAAAGAAGGCAGGGATGGTTCCTGCCAAAATCAATCACGTTTGTAGCACTAAAGACTTTTAAATTTGGAACATTTCTTGACTTCATAAAAGTTGTGAAGGTGTGTGTGTATACAGAAGTTTTTGTGGACTAGAGACCATTCCATCAGATGAATGTATTAAATTTCTGTATTTGGGTTTTATATCTTTATTTTTCTGTGTTGTATTACTTTGAGGATTATTTTTATGCAGTATGTTTCTAAAAACCAGTTGCTGGGAATTGCACGTGCAGAAAGTGCTTATGTGCTCATGTGCTGTTTGTGGGCTTCCCCTAAAGGCATCTGGTTGGTCATTGAGCTTTGCAAATCTTTCTTTTGCTTTTCCCTACAGGCAAATGCCTAGCAGTAGATGGATGTTAATTTGAGAGCCACTTTTCTCCTGCTGAAATACTTGAACAACATCAGTAGCGCAAGTTGCCATTTCACAACCACTTTCAAGTTACTATAAATCCCATTCCAAACCAAGTTCCTGTGTTTTGTCTCAACATTTTAAACTTGCCAGTTTATTTTTAACTCTTGAGATATGTGAACATGGTTATGCTGATACTTTGTGTTTGGTGCACAAATAGTTTATTTTGGGGGTGGTTGCCTCATTGGGTTTACTGTACTTCGAAAAAGCGGAAGAATTAACAGACCTTTATTTCCTTTAGTGCCAAACTGAGGGAAACTGTGGCTTTGTGGTCTTGTTGCATTCAGGGCTTGAGCTACCAGGTGGAAACACCACAAAACTCGGAAACACTTGCCTCTGAATTACAAGTGCACAGATTTAGTTGGTGTTTGAAAACAAGGAGCCTAATATGACACAAGTCAGCACCTTATTAGAAGATGGCAGTGAATGCACTGGACCGTTGCCTTGCCTCAGTAATGGACTGGATGAGAACCAATAAACTGAAGCGCAATTCCACATAAGACTGAAGCACTTTTAGTGGATAGTCCCCTAGATTGGATGGCTGGGAGGTTGCCTGCTCTTGATGGGGTTACACTTCCTCTGAAGGAGCAGGTATGTAGCTTGAGGGTACTTACAGATCTTTTGCTGTCAGGTGAAGCTCAGGTGGCCTCAGTGGCATGGAGTGCTTTCCATCAGTTTCAGCTGGACAGGGATAGCTTAACTACTGTTGTATATGCTCTGGTAACCTTTAGGTTAGATTACTGCAATGTGTTATATGTAGGGCTGCCTCTGAAGATGGTTCAGAAACTTCAACTGCTGTAGAACTTGGCAGTGAGGTTGCTCACTAGGGCAAGTGGTTTGAGCATATTACACTGACCCTAGTTCGGCTGCACTGGCTGCCAATTAGCTTCCTGGCCTAATGCATAGTGCTGGTTTTGCCCTATAAAGCCTTAAATGTCTCAGGACCATAATACCTCAAGGACCGCCTCTTCCCATATGAACCTACCTAGATGCTGACATCTCCTGAGGCCCTTCTTTGTGTGCCTTCTCGACGAGAGGTCCAGATGGACATGAACAGGCGTTTTCTGCAGTGTCTCCCCGTTTGTGGAATGCTCTCCCCCCTGGGAGGTTTGGCTGGTGCCTTCATTATATACCTTTAGGCACCGGGTGAAAATGTTCCTGTTTGACCAGGCCTTTGTACCAGTTTCTGAAATGGGGGAGGGAGGTTTATTGGTTTGTGGTTTTCCCCCCGTTTTTATTATGTATTTTCTGTTTTTATCTTGCATTTACGTTGTGAACCGCCCTGAGATCTACGGATGAAGTATGGTTATACAAATTTAATTTTAATTTAAAAATTAAAGAATATGTTCCAGTCAGCTGAATACTCCAACAAAGTTTCTGGTGTCAGAGGTATCTGGTCCAGGATTATCAGAATATCTAGAGCAGTTCCCCTAAGAGGAAAGGCCGCAATGCATTTGGGTTTTTTAGTTTAGGGGGAAAACGGAAACCAAGTGGAGTGCGTGTTGTTTTCTCTTGTAGAATCCAATGGTGTCAATTCAGTGAAGCCAAATGTGATAAGATTCAAGACTGACAAAAATAACTTATTCACACACCACACAGTTCAGCTATAGAATCTGATTTCACAAGATAGTGTGACCCCCGACTTGGACGGCTTTAAAAGGGATTAAACAAATTCATAGAAAAGGCTATCAAAGGCTGCTATGTTATGATGCATTCAACCTCCACTGTCGGGAAGGCAGCATGCCATATGCTGGGAATCCCAAGCAGGGAGAGCACTGTTGCATTCAGGTCTTGTTAGCAGGCTTCCCACTAAGGCATGTGGTTGGCCACCGTGAGTACAGATGCTGGGTTAGATAGGGCTTTTGGTCTTAGCCAGCAGGGCTTTTCTGATGTTCTTAAAACTTGCATTGCCCTGGAAGGAAGTATTGAAAGAGGAGATTCTGTAGAGTTAAAGCAGGCGGGAAGGAAGGAGGATGCCCACCCCCTTTTCAGAACTTGTCACCTTATCTGTGTCTGTGACCTTGACCATTAGGTCATTTCCTTTTAAGTTACTCTGGAATCCAACTCACTAACATATATTTTTGAAGTCTGTGTTTTCCCACAAAGACACAAGCCAATGAATTAAAACTAAAAGCGTAAACACCTTTATTATATACAACATAAAGGTTACAGTCGCCCTTAAGTCACATTTCCATTGTAATGTACAATACTATACAGTTAGCATGTAACTCAAGGGCTGGAGGGTGTCCATGTATTCTCTAGAGAGAGCACATTTCTTTGCTTGTGAAGACCATAAACTGCCCACACCACTACTTTTTATCTGAATTTGGTAACCTGGAGACTCCCAACATTTGAGATTAAAAACCTCAGAAAAAAAGAATTTGTTCTTGTATAAATACCATTTACAAAGAATACAAAAATAACATCAGTTGTACATTTTGGATTGATTGTGGCAGTGTTACTGGCTGTTTCTCAATACCCAAGGTTAGATTCTTTCAAACAGTGTGCACACAAACACAAGCACAAACAGACCTTACGCAGGATAAACACAAACATTTATTTGTAGTGGTTTCTGTGCAGATTTCTTGAAGAGATCTTTCAAGAAGTCTCATCTTTGGCACTTGGGGCCTTAAAGTTGCATTTGCCCAAACCGTAAACTCCTGACTGATGTCTATAGCAGAAGGGGAAACCCCAAAACAGGAAAACCCCAGCTGCAGAACAAAGGAAACCAGATGATGTGGGGGGGGGGGTTGCTGATGGGGGAATAAAATTGCAATCAAAAAAATAATACTTTTGCAAGAATCAGGAACCACCATCTTTTTACACAAACACAATCTAGTCACTGGG
This sequence comes from Podarcis muralis, assembly GCF_964188315.1. NCBI lineage: Eukaryota > Metazoa > Chordata > Lepidosauria > Squamata > Lacertidae > Podarcis > Podarcis muralis. The sequence goes on along the minus strand of NC_135661.1, from coordinate 43,937,826 downwards.
ATGGCAAAGTGCAACTCCACAGAGAATTTGATTGTGTGCTCCATGCCCCAATGCTGAAGGGTCAGGAGCAAATGAGGTCCAGGCAAAGGTTGTACAGACCAAACACCTATCGTTTTATCGCCACTGCTCAGTGTCCAGATCACAGAAGTGGTTAGCATGGCCCCCACCCCAGCTATGGGAACTATGCCTGGTATGAAAAAAAACAGAGTGCTATACAACTTTGAGGGAAAGTGCTATTAAAAAGGAAGTGTTCAGAGTGGGAACTGCAGGACTACCTGGGCTTTTAATAATTTTGTTTTTAAAAGCCCATCTTGGTGTGTTTTTTTGTAAGGTCACCCTTTCACTGTGATACCAAAGCACCATTTTAAAAAGTTCTGTTAAGGCCAGCCAGAGTATCTTCTGTTTATGACTGTGTGTGTTTGGAAACCCGACACACATAGCAGCATCTGGTGCTGTCCTGCATCCCACAACAGTCACGGTGCAGCTTTTGGTGCAAAACACAAGTGTTGGCAACCACCAGAATCACACTGAATGAAAACTCGGATACCCAAGTGCATTCCAAAGGTTAGAGTACAAGAGATTAAGAAGCCATTTCTGCTCAGAGCGTGCCACTAACCCCAAGTACAGCTTTGGTTTGCCTAATGCATATGTGAATGTGCAGGAAATTGTCTTGTGATAATGCCATGAATGGAAGTGAAGTCAGTAATTGTGAGGTGGTGAGACACACTCTCCAATGGAGGTTACTTGTCTGGGACAAATAAAAAGCTGGTTTTCATTGCATTCAATGGTTTCTATGTAAGCTGGAAACAATTCCTCTTAAAATTGAGCAGCTAAACTATTAAATAAGGAGAGAGGCCTAATATGCTTGTTTGAGTGAATTTCAAACATACAGAAATGAATGCTAAGGTGTCTGTTCTACCACAACCCAACTGCTATTCTCACACCTATGCAAGAACTATGGTTGTCATCTCCCCACATTGTTGCATTGCCCATAGGCTGGCACCAAAGGTGAGCTCCGTGAAATCTGCTTCCCCACTCCAGCCAACTGGAACAATTATTGCGCTCCGACTGATTTGCTGCCCATAATGACACAAGAGAGGAACCTTGAAAGTGACCCAAACCCTGCTTGCAACTAAATTCCAGCACATAAAAGGTAAAGGGACCCCTGACCATTAGGTCCAGTTGTGACCGACTCTGGGGTTGCGCGCTCATCTCGCTCTATAGGCCGAGGGAGCCGGTGTTTGTCTGCAGACAGCTTCCGGGTCATGTGGCCAGCATGACTAAGCCGCTTCTGGCAAACCAGAGCAGTACACGGAAACACCGTTTACCTTCCCGCCGGAGCAGTACCTATTTATCTACTTGCACTTTGACGTGCTTTTGAGCTGCTAGGTTGGCAGGAGCAGGGACCGAGCAACGGGAGCTCACCCCGTCGCGGGGATTCGAACCACCAACCTTCTGATCGGCAAGTCCTAGGCTCTGTGGTTTAACCCACAGTGCCACTGTGTCCAGCACATATGCACACTCTAAACCAGTGGTTCCCAGTTAGCTAAGTACTGTGGACTCCCTGTTTTTCAAAAGCCAAGCCATGGCCCCTCTAATTGTGAACTTTTTGTTAGCTCTACGGCAGCTTATGTTATGTGAATGGTGCCACGGACTCCCTGGGTGGGTTACCACCAATTGGGAACCACGGCTCTAAACAAATACGCTCTTTTCTACTGTTCTGTGGGACCATTAGTGGACAATAGAACAGATGTCTGCTTAATTATAAAGCTCCGTTAAGCTGTGACTAGCCTTGAGACATCATCAGAATAAAAGTGCACAGGCCTAAGAGGATTTAGGGAGGGACTGAAGTCCTCATCTGTAGCCCCTTCCAATGTCTCCAAGGCCCACCTCCCGCAACACTAGACCACACTTCCCTTTCCTTTCTTCCACAGCACATCCTTCAGAATTCCGCCAAAACACCAAGTCTGCAACTCTACATATTTGGTTGGGACTTTTGCAGGCAGAAGCCACCTTGCTGGGAATAAGCACTCTTTATACAAGAGCCACCACACACACAACCTTTTATCAGATACTCCTCCCAGTCAGTCCCTCCCAAACCTGAGGATGCTACTTCCTCAGAGGAACTGCAACTCACAGAAGCACCTGGCCCCCCTTCTTGCAAAATTTGGTCCGTGGCCAGCTGCTAAGCCAAGTATGACTTGCGTCTTTTAGGCATTGCCCTATGGCTAAATGAGCTTTTTTGGAGCATAAGAACACACACACTCTCTCCCTATCTCTCTTTTAAAGGTAAAGGTAAAGGTACCCCTGCCCGTACGGGCCAGTCTTGACAGACTCTAGGGTTGTGCGCCCATCTCACTCAAGAGGCCGGGGGCCAGCGCTGTCCGGAGACACTTCCGGGTCACGTGGCCAGCGTTGACATCGCTGCTCTGGTGAACCAGAGCCGCACACGGAAACGCCGTTTACCTTCCCGCTAGTATGCGGTCCCTATTTATCTACTTGCACCCGGGAGTGCTTTCGAACTGCTAGGTTGGCAGGCGCTGGGACCGAACAACGGGAGCGCACCCCGCCGTGGGGATTCGAACCGCCGACCTTTCGATCGGCAAGCCCTAGGCGCTGAGGCTTTTACCCACAGCGCCACCCGCGTCTCTCTTTTACTTGTGTCCTAAAGCCTCAGGCTCAAGCATTCTCAGGGGCCTGTATTATGAACAGGGAAAAAGGTTTTCCCCTCTGTCTTCCCTGTCCCGCTCCACCACCTAGGGGAGTGGTTCCCAAATAGCTAAGTACTGCAGACTCCTTGTTTTTCAAAAACCAAACCATGGACCCCATACTTTTGGAAATTTTGATATCTCTATGGCAGCTTTCGTTATGAGAATTGGGAACCGCTGGTCTAGGGCTTTGGTAAAAGGCTTCTATGCTATCAAACAGGGCAAATGGACCCCATTCTGATCTCCTAGGCAATCACTGCAATGCTTGAGGCTAAGCCCCACTCTGTTAAGGATGCATGCGGCTCTACTGTGCCCTCTTCCCCACCAACCTCTATCCTTGACCCCAATGCTTCTCCCCACCCCTGCAATGGGCTTGTGGTATGAGGGGCGCCCAGCTGGGTTTGCTGGGAATAGCTGCATGTTCCGCAGTTCCATCAATTGAAAAATAAAGTCCCTGGCCTTTATGAGAGCAAAGATCAGGGCGTGTGTGACCATCACATGGCAGAGTTTTGCAAAAACCACAAATGGGGCCGAATAGTGCTTCCTTTCATAAGGCGTTCTGTTTCACACTGTCATGAATTCCTTCTTCCCCGAGAAGGAGTAGTAAGGTGGAGAGGAATGAGGAGAAAGGGACACTCGTTTCGTAAGGGGGAAAGGGGGGAGCATCACCCTCACCACAGACTTCTTTGCTCAGCTTTGGCTTATAAACTGCTGCTGCTCCTTCTCCTGTTGAGGTTAGCTCTTTCCCATTACCACTGTCTTGATCTGCACCACAGCCCGGGGGGGGGGGGGGAGATTCCAGGTTTCACAGCACCCAAACCCCACCCGCCTAGAGGAACACAGTGCTCTCAGCCCAGCTCAAAAATGTTGCTGTTTGGCCTGAGCAGGGAACCTAGAACTAAGTAAAGCCAGCCTCCTTTACTGGTCCAGGCCTTCAGAGTCTTGTGGCTCTGAAGTGCATATGCTTCAGTTCTTCAATCTGAGCTGAGCCCCGCAGCATCCCAACTGCCAGAACGAAAGGACCAGGGGAGCTCCCATTTCCAGCCCGTCTCTTGAGACCCCTGCAAGATACAAGCTCCCCCCAAACTACAAGGCGGGGTTGCCCAACAAGACAGCATTTCCAGCCCAACCAGGCAAACGACTCAGCTTGCCACTGCTGCCATGACTGCTCTCCTCTTTCCTTCCTCCACCAAAAGGCACAAGTGGTATAAGGGATGTGGGAGAAATGGCTTTGTAATGCCCCAGGTCAGGAGCTGCTCTATTGGCCTGGCAGGACCACCTCTCATCTCACCTGCCTTTCGTATGAGGCATGATCCTGAATGGCAAGGTGCCAAGACGACAGTGGGGTTTTCAGAGCAATGCTGAACTCGAGGCAGGCAAGGGGGATTGACATGCAGCCTCCCTGGCCGCCTCCCCCCCCCCCATCTCACTCCTTTGGCCGCCTTTCCATCCTTCAGCTGCTTCTCTCCTAGGAAGGCAGTTCATGCAAGAGCCGCAGCATCCAGCCAAAGCTCATCCAATGGCCTTGTGTCTATAATGCAGCTGCCAATCACAAGTCTTGGTCAAGGCACTGATGCTGGAGAACATCGCAGAGGCAGGACTCGGTGCTGCTACTGCTGTGGTTCACTGACACTGCCATGTCACCAAGGCCCCTTGGATCCTCCTACACGAGCAGCCCCAGGCGAGTCACTTTGGCTGACAAGAACGTGTGCAACACAAACACAATGGGTTTGGGGCAGGAGTGCAGCTCCAGAGTCTGGGGGAGAAGAAGCACACAATGAGGTCACTACTTTGCACATGAGATAAGGTGAACACATTTTTTTTAATTGCAAATTTTTATTATTTTTTCTATTAATATTAATTAGTATTAATATTAATAGAAAACTTAATAGAAAATAGTAATTAGTATTAATTACTAATTAATATTAATGAAATATTACTCTTTCATCCATTAATCATTTCCCATGAAGCCACCCCAGCAATTTATTATATGATTAAAAAATTACTTAAAATTGCTGCATATACAAGAGCATATAAAACAGGTTTTAATAGGTTTTTTTCCTATTTTGTACTTAATAAAAATTAATTTTATTTTTTTAAAGGAACCTTGAAGTACATAGATCCAGCCCATTTAAATCCTCTGCCCTTACACCAGCTGTGGCCCAGGCCCTCTACTCACCAGTTCCCCTTCCGGTCCCCCAAAATCCAAGTAGAGGTTCCTGATGCCATCATCCGCAGACATTCTTAGCCTCTCAAAAGGGTATCGGAAAAGGACACTGGCAGAGCCTGCCTCTTCCTTGGAAATAATGAAGCCGTTTTCATAGTGGATGATGAGGCGGACCTCCTGGGCATTCAGGACACACCCTAGAACATGAAAACGCAAATTGTCATTGGACACAGGCTGGCACACATCCTTCCAGGTCAAGTTGCCTCCCCAATACACACACAGAGCAGAGCAGAGTTTCCCCCTTATGTCCTTCCATCAGAGCCAGCAATGATGTTCAGGAAGACGGTGGCAGAAGACAGCTTGCTTGTCTTGGTCTGGGTCACCCAGGTTCTGATTTTATCCCATTCTATGTGCTTTTAGGTTTGGTAAGTCACTTGGAGACTTCTTAATATGTCAAGGGACTAATAAACCAAATTGAATAAATAATAAAATTATTTTGCCATCAAGCTCACCAATTCCCATTCATGATAGATCCCTTGAATTTTTGTTTCTTGCTCTTACAAGGTTGTTCTATTGCTGCTGGGAAGCAGAAGACCAATATCTGGAAGGCCACAGGTGTTCCCCTGTCTGTTACATACTTTGCAAAAATGAAGGCCAGAAATGATGCATGTCAAAACTGCTAGGTGGCATTTCACAAGTGATGAGGGTCACCGACCACTTGCTGCAAGCCAACAAATGCCTGAACTGTGCAAGTTGTGTCTGGCAGCAAATATTGCAGCTAGGTCAGCCATGTGCTCCTAAAAGCAGTTACCTCTGAAGTTCCACTCACCTCACTGACACAAAATCAGATAATGTCAGCCAGCTATCACCAACTGGGTGCCCTCCAAAAGTTTTGGACTGCGATTCACATCAACCTGGCTCATGGAAGGCTCCTCATGCCACAGCCAGGAGAGTGTTAGCAATGAAGCATTCCTGTGTAGAACGGGTGCTGTTCTCTTACAAACTCTAGAGGGAGCTTGAGACCTGGGAATCAGCTCTGAGAGCCTTCTAAATAAAACAACAGAGAAACCAAGAGCCCAAAGAGTTCCCTGGGATCTTCCTCCTTCAACAGCTTGCAGCGCCAAAGCCTGGCTTTTCAAAGTGTTCTGAGACAATGCTTATGCAGGCCTGAGCTATATGACTCCTCTTTCCTCTGTTCTGAAAGCATCAGGAACAAAAGCTCCTCTCTCCCAGGTGCTCGGCTCCCTCCCAGCAGATAGAGTTACAGGCGTCTTCATCTTGCATAAGTGGGGTTGAGCCAAGGTGTTTTCAAAGGCTCAGACTAGCTTACCTGACAGTAGAGGATTACATACACACCTTGCACCCCCCCTCAAATATTCTGAGATCATCCAGACTTCTACCAAGTAACCAGTCCAACCATCAGCCTTCATCAGTGCAAACAGCTGTACTCTCCTCTCACTAACCACAATGGCTCTGTTCTCCCACCAGCTGCAGGGCGCCTCTGCGTACCATTTGCTGGAATCATGAGTTGGGAGAGAACTGCTGTTGCACTCAGGTCCAGCTTCCTTTTAGGGATCCTGGCTGGCTAATGTGAGAACAGAACTCTAGATTAAATGTGCCTCTGGGTAGCTCTTACTGGCACCAACACCCAAATGATCACCTTTCAGCCTGGCTTGAGCATTTAAGTTTTGCCTAGGAAAATGCACCCTTCAAGAGCAAAAGAATCATTCTCTTCTCCTGTTGAGCTTGGAAGACAAACATTGCAAGGCCTGGGTTCCTCAGCTGCTCAAGGCAGCGAATGGGCCAAGCCTCCACCCTACCCAGCAGCTCAGGCAAGAATCCCAAACCAGGCTTCAGAGAGGCAGGGCTGCTGGCCACTTACCTAAAGACACCTCCTTGACCAGCTCTGCAGCAGCGTGGCAGCCTTGCACCAGGATTCTGGTCCAGGAGGAGAGGTCCCGATGTGTCTCCACGCGAAAGATGTGCATGGCAATGCCCTGACGGCAGCCTGTCCGCGTGGCAAAGCTGAGGTCCGATCCCATGCAGGGTGATCTGCGGCCTGAGCCAGAATGCACTAGCCTGCAGGAGGAGGAGGAGGGTTTTTTGGTCAACAAGAGCAAGCAGCAAACATACCTGTGAACCCCCCCCCCCCCAATAAAAACCTGGAAAGTCATCCAGAAATCCACCTGACAGACTCAACAAGTGGCTGCAAACCTGGCACAGGAGAGAAACCCCTACAGTTCCTGGATGTGGGGGGTGGGAAAGGGCCGGTTCCGAAGCTGCAGGGTCTGAGGCCTGAGAATCTCTCTCCAACCAGTTTTGGCTGGAGGGATGGTTTGGGAGGGACCCTAATTGAATCCAGCTGCTGCACGCTGCCAGAAACCTCTGCCAGCAGCCACACCTCTTGGGGGCTTGCAGGGGAGGCTTCCAACGGGTGGCGGGAATACAACTAGCTTGGCGGCGGCAGCTGCCAGGGCAGGCAATGTGGCAGGAGCCTGCCCAGACAGGGAGAGCCTCTTGCAAGTTGTCAGCCCACCCACCCCTAACTCTCCAGCAAGCTCACAGAGCTGCCAAGTTTTTGTCTCAGCCAGCCCACCACCGATGGCAAAAGGCCAAGCATGGTAGGGGCAAGCCAACTCTCTCCTCAGATCTCTCCCACCCCCCACCATCACCCTTGGTACGCACACACACCTTGGGCTCACACTCAGGGTAGTATCAACATGATCCATTAATTTCAATGGGTCACACTTTGTTGACTACCACCCTTGGACTTTATATGCCAGTCAGTTTGTTGATTTGTTTGCAAGGCTGTCTTAATCTGCTCTTCCCCTGGCATCCGGTCTCAAGGACATCTCTGTTCACAGATTGGCCGTCTCCACAATCTCCCTCTTACAGAATCACCTGTTTGCTCCCTTACCTGGTGGCAACAAGCGGGTAGCTGTGGCACGGGGAGGCCCAGGCATCTCTTGTCCATGGCATGCAGTCATAGAGCAGCAAGTCCTTCTCCGTCACGGCCAAGAGAGCTGGCCGCCACTGCTGCCGGCCTCCATCCAGCCGGGCCTATGGGAAGACAAGAGGAAAAGGGGGCGGGTTGTTGGCAGTCCATCTCCATGAGCAAAGCAAGCAAGGATTTGGGGGAAGAACATAAGGGGTGGAGAACACACCCTTCTGAAGGGACCTGCCAGGAAGAACAGAGTGCAGGAGGGAGGTGACTGGCCTTGCAAGCCTATGAGGAGCTGCAGAGACAGGAATATTTTGTTTCCACCCCAAGGCCGGATCTGGATCCTGAAAGTCACTCTCCCACACGGCTCTCAGGCTTTGAGCACACAGGAGCCTTTTAATCAAAGCTCTACTCCCATTTTTTTCCTTTTACTCCATAATAAGGAAATGAATTGCAATCCTGTGTCATATGTATCTTGCAACACAGGGAGCTGCCTTCTGCAGAGTCAGACCCTTGGGTCCATCTAGCTCAGTACTGCCTGCACTGACTGGCAGCAGCGGCTCCTCTGAGTTTCAGGCAGGGAGTCTCTCTCGGTCCTATCTGGAAATGCCATCGGGGATTGAACCTGGGACATTCGGCATGCAACGCTGATGGGGTGGGGCTCCTTTTACTCACATTTCCTCCCTGCCTCAATCTTTAAGGCACTTCAAAGCTGGCAAACAGAAGGCACAGGAAGTGGAGGGTACCCTTGGTGTTTACATGTGTTCCATATCACCACCACCCCAAGCTATTCTTGTGCCATGGGACAGAAGACCAGGAACGGGAGCTGCGGTGCTAGGAACTGCCAGTTGCTGCTAGCAGAATGCAAGGCAGCCACAGAGCCAGGATTTCATCCTGCAGCACCCAAGTACCAGCCTACCCCCCCCCCCTCCAGTCTAGGCTCCTATTTCTCTCCCACTGCCTGCCAGGCTCTCCTGCACCTTCCACGGCACAGGTCAGACGTATCCCAGGAAACAAGCAACAGGTCTCACTTCATTGCAAAGCAAGGCTGGGCCCTGCCTGTTGCCCTTGGCATGGAGCCATGCCTGGTTGGACAGGAAGCTGGGGCTGTTGCTGCCTCTACCTAGGTGCAGGAATCCAGCCCTATAGAAAGGCTAGATCCCAAGATGCTGACAGCAGATTCCTTCTGCAGGGTTCAAGGCAGCAGTGGAAATAATGGGAAGGATGAAAGCTACCACAAACACCCTCCACCCTGCGACATGCACAACAATAACTTGAAATACACGATTCTGCACGTGCAAAACACATTTAAAGCTCCATCTGCAGTAAAGAAGAGTGTGTTGTTGTGGCATCAGTTTATCCAAGCAACTGCTTACTTTGTTGACTGAAGGTGGTGGATGCGAGCACAAAAAGTGAGGGCTGGGGTGGCTCAAAACCAAGAGGAAGACCCAAAGGGGAAGCCATGCTAACTTGTTGCAGCAAAACACCTAGGGTCTAGTGACACCTTAAAACAGCTTTCCCCAGCCTGGTGCCTTCCAGATAGTTGGGGTGACAACTCCCATCAGCCCCAGGCCAGCAGGGCCATATGACCCAGGGGCTGATGGGAGGTGGAGCCCAAAACTGACATGCAGGCTGAGGCTCATGAGAGCCACCAAGTCAGCAAAGGCTGTCCCAGAGAGTCTGAGGGGCCAGGGCAGTGCTGGGTCCACCTACTCTGCAAAGGGCAGAGACAGACGGGTCCCCCCCACCCGCTCTCCTCCCCCAGGGGTTAACAAGCCTAAGCAGGGAAACAAGGCAGCAGAAACAGACTAGAGCAAGGTGTGCAAATGTAACAATACTGAGACAAAGTGCCCAGAGCACAGCAGCTCCCAGACTCATTTTAGCCTTGAAATGATACATCCAACAGCCTGAATACAGAACAGGGATTTTCCCACCAACGGCAGAGCCTCTTCCGAGCATCCCACCCTCCACCCGATGCATTTTTCAAGTTCACTGCAGGAGGAAGCTCAGCCAAGGACTTCTGTGTTGGGCTGGGCAGAGAGGAGAAGACTGTTCTCCCCTCACAAGCACCATGGGCAGGAGGAGGTACCAGATATTACATGTCCAGTCACCAGCTGACATCTCTCCTAAAAGGTGGGAGGGAAGCAAGATAGGTCGGCCACCATGAGACCATGATGCTGAACTAGATGGGTCACTGGCCTGATCCAGCATGCTCTTCTTATGTTCAGGCCATCAATGACGCCCCACTGCAATCCCAAAGAGCTTTTGAACCTCCACTGCACAAAGCCGCACAGAGCTTCCAGTCTCCTGGCCCACCTGTTCCGCCAACCACGCAATGTGCTTGACCTCCTTGCTGCTCCCCGGCGTGTTGCTGGCGGCCAGCATGGCGTTGAGCTCGGCCAGGACTTGCGGGAGGAGAGCCATGATGTTGGTGTGGATGGCCATGAACCAGGAGTGCGCCGTGGCCGTGTCCTTGCAGCGGAGGATCAGGGTGTTCCGGCTGTCAGGCGAGTGCAACTCTATCAACCTGCGCAGGGAAGGAAGGAAGGGCAGGATGAACTTAGTGGGGAGGCTGCCAGAAGAAATGGTCTGGATTGCCGAGCGCCAGCAGGAATCTGCCTTCTACCAAATGCCACCACTGGTCCATCTATCTCAGTACCGCTTATGCTGGTGGTAGCAATGGTCTTCCAGGGTTTCGGGACAGGGAGTCCTTCCTTCTCAGCCCTGCCTGGAGATGCCAGGGATTGAATCTGTGACCTCCTGTATGCACATCATAAGCTCTGCCACTGATCTCCAGCTCCTTCCCCAAAGAGGACCCATCCTCACAGGAGAGCTGAGCAATTGGAGTCAGCACAGAATCAATGGTTAAGTAGTCAAGGGGCCAAAACGCAGCCCTCTAGGCCTCTGCACCTGGCTCTCAAAAGCCTCCCCTGGCCAGGCCTCTCATTGGCCCTTCTTCACTGCGTCCTCAAGAGCACTTGCCTGGCCAGAAATATGTCCTTGAACCGTGGGGATGCCTCTTTCTTGCCCAGAGCTAGATAGGGGTGTGCATGTGTGTGTGTGTGTGTGTGCAGAAATGAGCCTACTACAAAAAAGCAACACTCGCATTTCTTGCTCTCCCCAATTATTCCTCTGGTTTTGCCCATTACTGCCAATTGGTCCTCAGAAGGTTGCTCATGAGGGAATGTGGCCCTTGGGCTGAAAAGGGTTCCCTACTCCTGAGTTAGTCTTTCTCCCACTTTTATTAGGAAAAGGGGCTGCAACGCATTTGCTCATAATTGCTAAAGGGTGTCTAAGGAGAAGCAACACTACCAGTTAGGAGGCGGCAGCAGTAAGGCCTCAGCTCCCAGTCCTGCGAGGGGCAGAATTGGGTGGAGCGTGGCCTTGAGCACTCTCTGCTGGCTCTTCTTGAGGGCAACGATCGTGCCCAGGCCCATCCCTGGGCTACAATCACAAACACCACCAAAGAGCATGGGTGCCTGGCATCCAGCCTGCCCTCCCCCACCAGAAAGTGACAGCAACCTTGCTGCTTGCTCTACCCACCTCTTGGCAGATGGAGAAGCTGCAGCCAGAGCCCTTAATGGCAGCCTCCACCCTCCAGCAGACCCACCTCTTGGCAGCTAAAGCTAAATGAGCCGGGTTTATTCACTTAACTGGTGCTTCCTTGTGCTCAACAGCATAGCCTAGCAGAGGAAGACCAAAGACTCTGTCACCTTCCTTCTTCCCCCAGCATCTGGGGCATTGGAGCTGTATAAAAGCCTTCTGCATGGGCTACTTCTCCCTGAATGACTGGCTGCTGCTGGGCTATGTAATTGATTTTACACTTTGTACACAAATAGGAGGAGGCGATAGCTTGTCTGACCCGACGGGACTTGCAGCAACCTGCAAAGAGAACTCTGCTCACTCCTCCCTCTGGCCAGGTAAGCTCCAAAGGAGAAGCTACTTTTGGCTCAGGCTGCAGAACATGCTTCTCGCAAGCAGTTGCTTCTGGGTGACTGCCTGCCTGCCCCACTCTGAACATAGGAGGGATTTTGACTGGGCCAAACCATCTCCCAGAGTCACCGCTTAGGGAAAAAATGAAGTGCGGAACACACAATAAAAAGGCGGCAAGACATGGCAAAGTCCACTCTCCCTGCTTGGCCTCCAGAGATGTATCAGCTGCTGCGTACATCTCAATCTGCCAAGGGAAGGTGTTAAGACAGCACTGCAGCACTTTGAGGAGGAACACGCTACAAGGCGGGCAGTTTGAGGGATTTAATCCCAGCCACGTGGTCCAACTGCCACTATGGATCCATCAAGCATTATAACTGCCCAAGGAAAGCCAAACACTGCATCCATGTGGCAAGTGAAAACCGTTTGGGGGAATTTGTACTATCTAGGAGCCAAAAGCCTAGCACCAACCTTCTTCAGCCTATGAAGAGATCTGATAAGCCAAACTGGAAATGCTGCAAAATTGACTCTGCTCTCCAGATCACTGGCAAAGGCTGCAGCTGCTTCTCCAGCCCAGTTGGAGGCCCTGCCCTGCTTCCCCCATCCTCGTGTCAAGCTAACCTCCTGGGGAAACAGATTTTGCTTGCTGCACCCCAGCTCCACCCACAATAATTTCACTCCTGTTTGGGTTGATTGGATAAGGGCAAACACAGCACACAACAGAAAGGTAAACTCTTCCCCTGGGATTATTTTGCTAATCCGCCAACAGCGTTGCAGAAGACTCTCTTTGCTTTCTGAGTGATCTCTCCAGACCAAGTGGGGGGGGGGCAGGGAAGATGAGAGGGACACACTAGATGGTTCAAGATGATCAACCCTCCCCTCAAGGAAGAATAGCCACCCATCACAACAGGAACAGTTGGCAGCTTGTGCAACAGGGATGCAATTGAGTGCTTTCGTTTATAAGCAACAAACATTTTGCCTTTCAAGTGAAGACCAAAGGTTAGAAAGGTTAGAAAGGCAGGTAAAGCCCCAGTCAGGCACCAGAGAGGAGCTGAGTAGGACTTGCCACAACCAGGGACTTGGGCTGCAGCCCCCAACTCTGCCTCCCTACCTGCCACACACACCATGGCTGACAGAAGCAGAGGATTCTGCATTGCATATCCATTCCGAAATGAATCACTGATTCAGCTCACAGAATCCAGCCCTTTTTTGTGCAGAAAACGCAACCTTGCCTCTGCAGCCTTGCAGTTTCAACTGCTTCGCTGTGCACACCTCTAGAGGAGTGAAGATCAGGGTAGGGAAGCTACAGAGGCAGCGGGAAAACAAACTCCCCCAGCAGCCAGCACAGCCAGTGGTCAGGGATGATGGGAGCACCAGCCCACCAGCACTAGGAGGAAGGTCACAGCCTCTCTCTAACCCTGAGCTTAAAGGAGCCGTCTTGACTGCCCTCCGCTGCTCTTGCAGTGCTCTCCAACCCTGAAGGCATCAGTGCCTTCTTACAGTCAGCGTTACAGGGCTGTCACCCACTGGAAAGATCTGGAGCAAGTAAGGCCCATGCCGTGAGAGTGTCAGGGACAAGCTTCACTTAGAGGCTCTGAATCAAGATGGCTTTTTGTACCCCCAGGGAATACCCAAGCAGCCTGGAGTCTGCAGAGTGTCTGGCTGCTTTGCAAGGAAGTCTTTTATTGGAAGCGGAGTGTCTTGGCTGCTTTCTCGAGGCAGGGAGAGTGTGGAAAGCTGCCCATGTACAGCCCAGGCTCAAGAGCTGACAGGAAGTGACTTGCCCAGGTGGTAGCAGCTGATGCCAAACAGAAAATGTCAAGGGAAGGAAGAATCTGCCATGCAGGTAGGCTCTACAAGCTGCAACCTGCCTACTTTCAAAGCACTTGACCTCAACCATGAAGCAGCAAAGGAGGGCTGTTTCCACAAGAAAGCATTTGTGGAAACCTAGCTCTGGACATCTGCCTCTTTCCATCTCCCCTGCACTCAAACACTGCATATCTTTGCTTTTGGGACAATCAGTGAGCTGGTTTTCCAAGCCCTCCTTGCTCATGGCTTGGCTAGGCTACAACTCGCCATTGCCCCCACCCTAATATGGCCCTGGTGGCTGGGGCTGCTAGTCCAACAACACCTGGAGGGTACCAGGCTGAAAAAGGCTGCTACACACACCAATTAAGAACCAATTCTGCGGAGTCCAAGCATTAAGGTGCAGTAAGGTAATATATAAATGTAACAAATGAACAAATCGCTTTTATGCTAAATATTGTTTTATTCTCTTCTTGGATTCTTTGGACAGCTATGAATGTCCTCCTGGACTAAAGAGTGTGGGATGAAGCACATGCTCAGTTAGGTATGGGAAGTCTTCAGGCTTGCGGGATCTATTTTGGATTTTGCAAGGATCCCAAGGCTCACCAGTGACAGCCAGGTGTAAAACAGTGGCAGCAATGGATGGGATGGGGGGAGGGGAGAAAGACATAGTCAGGAAAAGGGGGGGCCCACTGGGGCTATACCCATGCTTTGCTTTTTGCTATCTGTACCAGAGCTCAGCTCACAGCCCTTTCAGGCACAAAAACAACAACCCATTCCTGCTTTCCCTTCCCACCACCACCAACTTTTCAGCCTCTCTTTGTTTTAACAGCCTAGTTTACAGGAGGAAAAGCCTTTTTGCTGCTGTTTCTTATCCCCCTTTTTTAACATTTGCCACTCCACTTCAAGTCATCCAGAGATCCTGGCCCTCCTGCTGCCTGTTCTGTCTCCAAATGAAAACAAGAACCTTCCGGTGAGAGATTGGGGAAGGAGGCGAAAGAGCAACAGCAGCCTTGCAAGGGCGGAGGTGGCAGGGTGGGGGGAGGACATTATCTGTCTGCCTGGGTCTGCCCTGAGCAGGGCTTTCTTTGCCACTGGGAAGAGAACCTTCCGTCAGTCAGCGGGCCGTTGCCTAGCGCTGCAGAAAAGGGTGCAAAGGCAATCTGGAAGGCAGCCAGGCCCCAGACCGCAAGCGGAGCAGGGAGGGGGAAGCGGCACAGCGTGGAGGTCCCTGGCAAGCCGCCCAAAGGCCAGGAGTTTCCTGCAAAGGGCACTTGCAATTAGTTGGGTGAATGAATCAGGAGCCAGCAGTCTCCTCTTTGCGGCCTGCCTTGCCCTCCCCTTGCCCCTTCGCTGCTGCAAGAGCTGCCCCAGCCAGCTGAAACTCAACACCCAGCAAAGGAACGTGGGGATGAACGACACTTCCTCTATGGCCTGCCTGTGTGTGTGTGTGTGTGTGTGTGTGTGTGTGTGTGTGTGTGAGAGAGAGAGAGAGAGAGAGAGAGAGAGAGAGAGAGACTCCAGTCCAATTTTCATCTCCCCTCCGTGGAAGGAAGCCAGCGTGCGGATTAGATTTGCATCCTGTCTACGCCCAAAGCAAACATATCCTGAACTTCCAGCAGGGACAGGTCGGGACAGCTTGCAATAAATAATACGACTGGCCTCTTGAGCTCAGGACCCGTCCAGGCCTCACAGCTCTGTGTCTCCCTCCTACCACCACAAAAGCAACCAGCAAGAGGCATCCAGGCAACCCGCAAGAAGGGCATGACGGCACCTGCCAGTCAGAGGCATGCCCCCTTTGAACAGCGAGGGGTCCTCTCCAGGCAAATAGCCACTGACTGAGCCATCTGCCCAGTGAAGTCATTGCAGACTTCCGCTACAAATGAGGAACGGAGCTGGGATGTGGAATTAGCAGGCTGCCCTTCCCCTCAGTCCCCTTCTGTGGTGGGGCCTCCTAGACTGTGAAGCTTTCCCAGTTATCGCTAGCCCTCCTGCCTGTCCCCAGTGGGGACAGGATCGCTGGACAGCGAAGGGGTGCAGCTTTCCTCCTGCCACTGTGGCACTAAGGAGAAGCTGCGTCAGTCCAAGTTCTTCTTCTTGGCCACATAGGGGCGTCTCCTCTATGGAAATCTGGCAGCCCAACCTGCAGGCCCCCGCCCTGTCCCTTGACTCCTACGCATAGCCCTCCTTGCTTGTAAAACAGAAACCAGAATACTCAACATTTCTGGAAATCTGCATAATCCATCCCGAGCAGCACAGCACACTTGTTTTTCTTGGCAAAAAGAGCAGCAAGCACTCAGCCTTGCTCATTATTCTCAGGGTATGGCTGTGGCGCTGAGCAGTGTGGGATATTAGGAAAACCAGGCCTGGGAAGTCATGAGCATTTGGGTCTCCCTCCAACTCATGCCACTGGCTCCCCGTGAAACCAAAACGAAAAGGAAAAACAAAACTTCAGCACCACCATTGCAATTTGAGACTCCTCCGCCCCCCTCCTCCTCCTCTTTCATCTCGGCTCACCTGTTCTCCAGATCCGGCATGCACAGGTTCCTCGCAGCGTAGCACATCTTCAAAGGGATCACCTTACGGTCCTTGGCAGCGCCATGGTGCTTTGGGGAGCCAGAATCCTCGCTGCCGCTAAGGCTGGGCGACTGCGGAGCTACCCCATCCCAAGGCAAATCCGACACCAGCGACGGCTTCTTGATATAAGGGCTGGCTTCCCGCATATACTTCACTAGGAGCAAACAAACAAAAAAGATCCAAAGGCAAAGTGAGCTGGCTTCTATGGAGAGCGGAGGAGTCCCTACAGCAGCAATGTTGAGGGTCGCTCAAGAACCTGAGCATAATCCATAAAATGCACCAGTGGGGCAAGGAGGGAGAAACAGCAGCCCAGCACCCCACAGTCAGGGTGGTGGGTTAGAATGGGATGCCCTTCTACCACCTGGCCTGTTGATGGGGCTCCGCTCTTGCCGGCTGGCTGGGGCCTTTTCAGCAGCTCATTTCCTTTTACTGTTTTGTCTACAGGCTCCTTGGGAAAAGTGGCAAACACGTTTATTCCACAGGAAAAGGTGTCCAGATGGAATAGGATGAGTCACAGGAAAGCTCTCCTTCAACTGCCAACACAGAGGGGATGGGAACAGCTTGTCTCTGGCCCAACAAAGGTCAGAGCTCTCCAAACTCTGAAGGGCTCAGGCAGGCAAAGAGCTAGGAAGCTCAAGCATGGATGAGGACTAGCAAAAAGGAGAAACAGGTGGAAGATGCCTCCTGTCTGGAATTATTTATTTCTTAGATTTATTATAACCCCAGCTATCCTGCAAGAAGCTGAGAGTGGCACATACATGGATGGGGCTACCCCACGCCCCCTTTATCCCAGCAATTTATGAGATGGGCTAAGCTGGAGGTGTGTGACTGGCCTAAGGTTGCCCAGTTCCCTCCTCCCATCCACTGTGTTCAGCACTCTGCCCACTACAGCGCGCTTGCTTGCACAAGATTCTTAGGCAGAGGAAGGATCTAGCAATATCAGCTAATCAATCTTTTGGTTAAGTTCTCAGATCAGCCATTAGAATACCATCAAACACATATAATTTTACAGTTTACAGGCAAAAGACTTTATCTAGCAATATCTGAACAGCCAGGAAGTTGCAAGCAACACACAAAGTAGGTGCCCTGGCCAAGGGATTGTTACCCAAGGCAATATTTTATTTTATTTATGTATTATCCCACCTTTCCTCCATGAAGCTCAAGGTGGCATATGGGGTTCTTCCCATTTTATCTCCTACAACAAACTCCATCCCTCCAGATGTTTGGGACTACAATTCCCATCATCCCTGACCACTGGTCCTGTTAGCTAGGGATGATGGGAATTGAAGTCCCAAACATCTGGAGGGCTGGAGTTTGCCTATGCCTGCCCTACAACAACCCTATGAGGCAGGTTAGGTCAAGCAACAGCATTTGACCCAGTGTCACCTAAAGAGTTTCACAGGTGAGTGGGAACCTGAGCCCTGGTCTCCAAGGTCCCAAGCTCTAATCACTACACAACATTGGCTCTCTAAGAGATTTACTTGGCCCGCATGCGGATCAATCCTGCAACCTTGGCATTATTAGCAGCATGTTCTAACCAACTGAACTAACTGAGCACTAAGTATTTACATGGAACATATTCTCACACTACTGAGAAGTTTCCTGTGCTTTATGTTTAATGCAAAAGTCGATTAGGGCTGTGCAACATTCCTGGGGGAGACCTGCCCACTTCAGGACCCCTCCTAAACCAACAAGCACCAGCCAGATGCAAAAGACTAACACAGCACTTGAATTTCCCTAGAAACAAATCTGAATACCAAATTGTCTGCTGCTTTCCAGAACACCTGGAGTGTCTGAGATGTTCCCTTCTTGTGCTAATCATTTCTGAGCATCAGCATTGCCCCCCCCATGCAGACTTATACCTGCTTCTTGAAGGTGACAGGTAAGATGGGTTTGTGATAGGTATAAGGACCGCATGCAGTTCTCTCACCAGGGGAGGCACGCTGCAGGGATCGAGAGCTCTGCCCTTTTGCTTTCAGGAGCAGATTACAGCAGAAAGGCTTTGGGTTTCTAATCCCTGCTTGCAAGAACGTGCCCTTTCCTCAGTAACAAGGCCAGGATCTCCTAGCCCTAAGAAGCAAAGCTAGAAGCTGCAGCAAGAATCAGCAGGCGTGTGCCAGAGAGACAGCTGATGTTTTTAGACAGGGGTGGCGGCAAAGTCTGGCTTTCTCTACCAAATGCAGACCCAGACCACCCCACTACAAACATGGGCTCAAAATGGTCTCTCTCTCTTTCATGCTGTGCATAGTTCTGTCCAGTGAGATTTAGCAGCACGATACGCTGAGGCAACCACTTTCCACTGAGTGGGGGAGTGGGGGGGGGGGGAGTTACAGCTTCCACACCGGAAATTCAAAGTGAAGTTCAACACTGGCCATGAGTCATCTGCTAAGAAGGAAATGCAAAACAGCTGACTGATGGGGCTCTTGCAAACGATCTGCCTGCTTGCCAAAGGAAGGAGACAGCAGCACAGGGTATCAACTGGGAAAAGCAGAGCCCTTGAGAGGCCGCCATCCTCTCAGCAGTGGGCATCCTACTCAAGGCTGAACCTTGGTCAGCTCTGTAAGGCATCCTCATTCTCTCAACTTGGTGCCCTCCTGGTGTTTTGGACTACAATTCCCATCAGCCCTAGCCAACGTAGCCATAGGATGCTGGGGATCTTCATGTCAGAGAGCAATGCCTGGCCTCTCTTCCACCCACAATTTCCTTCAGTACTGAACCATCCATTCACACTACCGCTGATGTGCTGGAACAAAACCTGTCCAGGCCACCAGGCTATACTGCAAGGGAAGAAGCCATTTTGGTGGAGTTGATTCCAACCATTCATCCCAAAGTCAAAACATGGGCCATTCGCCACAGCCACAAGGCTTTCAGCAGCTGGTTCCCAGAAACCACTAATTCTCTATTACAGTACAATGTGATTACCCACTCTGGACAAGTTCTCCTTGTATTTGTGCTCTTTTCAACTTAGGAATTTGCCTAATATACTAGGAGGTGGCAAGATTTAGGGTGGTATTCAATTAAGTCCTGCTCAGAGTAGACACACTGAAATTAAGCAGCTTGAATTAGCCACGTCCAGTAACTTCAATGGGTCTATGAGGGGTGTTGGCATGCCACCCCCATCCTCAGCAATGCCACTTGCTCCATTTGGCAGAAATTATTCGGGGCTCCAGCCACTGGAGATTTGGGGAGATGAACCCAGGACGTCCTACCACTGAGCTGCAGCCTGGCTTCTGCCACAAGAGCCGACTGCATTCCCTTCTGAAACTGCAAGGGATCCACTGTGCCCCTTCCAAGTACACAGGCCAGATCCCTCAACTCACCCACACCATTGTGCATGTGAGGCTGACATGAAGAGCCCCCCCCTCCCAAATCCCACTTTTTGGATTGCAACTCCCATCAGCCCAGGTCAGCCAGTACAACCTGCTTATGTTCTAGGGCAGCCTTTGCCAAGCTGCTGCCCTCCAGATGTTTTGGGCAGCTGTTGCCATCTGCCACAGCCAACAGGTTGGCAAAGACTGCTCTAGAAAGTGGAGCACCCCACCCCACCCATGTCATTCACTCTCTACTCCTGCCCTGTTAGGGCTAGTTAGCTAGTTAAATTTATATCCCGCCCGGAGGCGGTGGAAGACAGGAGTGCCTGGCGTGCTCTGGTCCATGGGGTCACGAAGAGTCGGACACGACTAAACGACTAAACAACAACAACATACCCGGTCTCAGGGCGGTTCAGCTCACATTGCTGGAAGAACAGGAAAAGAAGTGAATGAAGCAGGGTCGACACTCTGGGGCTCTCTTTGCAGTCACTGGAGGATGCCTGATCAAAGATTTATTGGCTAAACTTCTCCAAGTAACAAGGAGCAGCAGAGAAAACAAAAGCTTCTTTCCAAGGCCAGAGGATGGACAACAGAAAAACAATCCTCAGGCAGGCAGGCAGGCAGGCATTTAGCTCTCACAAATTAGTCAATATTCGCTTTAATATATGAGAGCTTGTTGCTGTCTTTCGTGGCTTTTCTGGAAAGGAAATCTCTCCCCTATCTCCATGATGGCTAGAGGGACCCTGGAATGGGCCCCGCACAGGAATAGAGGTCCACACACCACACCCTCTTTGCAAAAACAATGTCATTAAATCAGCCTCCCCCAACTGGTGCCCTGCAGAAGATTTGGATGACAACTCCCATCAGCCCCATTTAGCACAGCCTGGCCGTGCTGCCTGGGCTGATGGGAGTTGTAGTCCATAACATTAGAAGGGTGCCAGATTGGGGGAGATTGCATTAAATGATAAAAGGGGATCACAGCACAATGAAAAAGAAGGACCAGCAGCACCAGTTCCATACAAAATAAAAAGAGAAGCTCACAAGGGGATCCTGTGAAAAGTAGCTGTTATTTTGAAAAGGACTCCAGATTGCTATATTGTTATGCCGAATGCATTTTTGAATGTATCAACATTTCATCAGAAGCATCTAAATAAACCTGCTAAAAATAATTCAGATGTGCACAAAAATGTATTATCTTAAGACTGTATGCGAGCATATTCCGCCAATACATTTTGATATATAAGAAAAGTGCCTTTGGGACATATTTAACGCACAATATATTAAATAGTATTGGAAGAAAACTCTCCAAACCCCACTATTCCATGAATTTTTATGGCGATAAATTTAACAAGAAGAATCTTCCGCTCCATAAACAGAATCCTCTGAACAAACAAATATGCATATCATGGAAAGAAAAGACACTTTTAATTATCAATAAAAAATAAATTATTTTGGGGCAAGCAAAGGTTCTATTAAAAATTTGGTTAGTAAAGAAAAAGACCTGCTTTACTCAGTCACCTTTTTCCTCCCAAGTCCATACGGACACACAGGTAACAAAAGCAGGGAAGAGGTTGTTTCATTCAAGCAGAGGAAAGCAGCAGGTAGAATGCACAGACCATCGGAGGGGAAGAGGCAGAGCCAAGGCGGGCCTGAGTTGACCTATGGCCAGTCACTGAGATGCTGCTGCCAGCACAGGAAGCTGCCCAAACTGGCTGGGTAGCACCTTGGCACCCCACATTCTGCCCCTCCCTCCACATCAAACAACTTTTTTGGTCGGCCTCCGGTACAAATCCAGCAAAAGGAAATGCCACCTTCATTTTTGCTCTTGCAAATGTAAAGTGATCCCTAATAAAGTATGAGAACAAGTTTGGCATAACAGGGATCGGCTTGCAGTTTGAATGAGGTCTGACCTATCTAGGCGGTGGAAGGAAGTGGCTCCATTTCTCAGCTGTACAAGACTGGTGGGCTGGCCCAAATCCTTCCCCCTTCAGAATACCCAAGACATGCTGAAGGGCAAAAGCTTGAAACATAAGCCAACTCCGCAGAGGCAGAACACACAAGGGCAGGGCAGGTCATTTGTCCATCTAGCTCAGGACTGCCTACACTGACCGGCAGGTGCCCCGCCAGGGTTTCGTTCCCTTCACCTGCTGCTTTTAAACCGGAGGTGTTGGAGACTGATCCCAGCACTTCTACAGATGCTTTATCACTCGACTACAGCCTCCTCATGCAGCAGATAGTTAAACTATGGAATTTGCTCCCACAAGAGGCAGCGATGGCCTCCAATTTTAAAAGAGGATCAGACAAGTTTACTACTTGCCAGGATGGCTATAGTTTACTTCCCCTGTCAGAAGAATTATACCCCTGAATTCCAGTTGCTGGCAATCACAAACGGGGAAAGTGCTGCTGTTGTGTTCAGGGCCTGCTTGTGAGCTTCCCATGGGGGCATCTGGCTGGTCACTGAGGATGCCAGACTAGATGGGCTCCTTTGGCCTGATTCAGGAGGGCTATTGTTATGTTTTTAGCTACAGTACTGCTAAAGGTTGGAGAGGGAAGGTGGCATTTAACTCCTACAAAACTAGCAAAAATGTATAGGACAAGTTCAAATATCTGCTGGAAATGTAAAGAAAAAGAAGGTATGTTTTATAATATGTGGTGGACTTGTTAGGTACTAAAAGCTTTCTGGGAGATGATATATAACGAAATGGAAAAAATGTTTAAAATAACTTTTGTTAAAAAACGAGAAGCTTTCTTATTAGGAATTACAGGTACTGACATCCCAAAGGAGCAGAAAAGACTTTTTAGGTATGGAACAGCCGCCCGGATGTTACTAGCCCAGAGATGGAAAGAAGACAAGGTCCTACCAGAGAGGGACGGCAAACCAAGCTGATGGACTATGCTGAAATGACAAAACTAACTGGAAAACTCAGAAACCAAGAGGACAAAAACTTTATAAAAGAATGGGGGAAATCTACAAGTTATATAGGAGAATACTGTAAGCAGATGGAAACATTGGGAGGATTTTGATTTCACTTGTAGTGTAAGAATTACCATGGATAATATGGATTGATAATAGAATTTGGAAGAATATGCAGTTTTAAATGTTTAATATGGGACCTCATGGACCCGGAAGTGTCTTCGGACAGCGCTGACCCCCGGCCTCTTGAGTGAGATGGGCGCACAACCCTAGAGTCTGTCAAGACTGGCCCGTATGGGCAGGGGTACCTTTACCTTTATGGATATATATTGGGGGGTTTTTATATATAACTTTCTATTTGTAAAATCAAATAAAAATTATTTCCAAAAAAAGGAAAAAAGCAGAGCTTTGAACTGTACACTATATGTGGATGTAGTGGATTTGTGGGTGCTGATGATACCATTCATCCTCCCTTGAAACCTCTGTACAGAAATACCTTAAGGCCATGGAAAATGCCAGGAAGTACGGAGATGAGATCTGTAGTACTTCTGGCAGACTCTGATCTAACTGTGCCTGCCTGACACCTTCATCTTAATACAGTGTCCAACTGGAGGCTTTTGGGTTTCCATGCCAGATGCAGCCTTTGCCTCCACCCTCACCCACCCAGCCCATCAGCTGCCTTCCTGTTTTCCTTGCTCACTCCTTTGCTGCATTTTAGTCGGTCCAAATAAAGGGCCAACTGATTCCACCGTGGCTTTTTGATTTGTTTTGCAGAAATGTTCACTGCATGGTGCTGCCGTCATAGCACCACCACCCCTTCTTCTCTAGTTGCAAGCAGAATCTGAACTATCCAGTAGTGAGATGCTTCACAACCCTTGCAGAATTCCTTCTCAGGTCAGGAGGCAATCTTCCAAAGTAGTGTTCCCCAACCTGGTGCCCTTGAAATGTTTGGACTACAACTTCCATTAGCTGCAGCCAGGGCGGCAAAGGGTACTACAGAAAGTCAATTAAACAGACTGTATACACAGTACTGAAGTGCAGGAGGATTTAGTAACCTCCACAATCCACACAAGTGCCAGGTCCAGCCCTTTCCAGGGATGTTAGCCATCCCAATGCCTTTGGTTTGTGCTGCTAGGCCAAGCTAGGCATTTTATTAAAAAGTTCATACACAAGTGCTATAAAGGGCCAAACCAGCTGGTCTAAATGACAGTCCTGTTAAACAAGAAGTCAAAGAGGTGACCATTTAATGTACATAGACATCTGTCTCTATTTTGGAAATGCAGCTTGCAAGGTCTCAAAGGAAGACAACCTGTGTTACAGCAGAGAGGAGGTGCCTTCCCTCTCTTCCTGCCTCCAGTGAGCCTCTAAAAAGCCCAGATGTTTCAGGTCTCTCAATTCTAAACAGCCACAGTGCCAAGCCCAAAGACATTTTTAGCCCTAAAAGGCAAGAAAGCAGAGGAAACATTAAAGACACAGTCTCCTGAGTAGTCCTGGTTTCGGCAGGGTGTAGAGGAACTCTCCTCCTGAAACACTCTTCACCAGCAAATTCAGAACAAGCAGATTTTATGCCAGAAATACAGCTGAATCCACAATAGCCAGCTGCCTGCTCTGGAGTGCTTGCTCTTGAGTCAAACAGCAGACAAGCCCACAGTCCAACTGCAGCATCCAATATACTCTTTACGGAAAGTTATGAAACTAATTTCAGCCTGGGAACACCCATCAGCCCACAATAAATTAAGACAGAGGGGGGGAAAGCAAACAGCAGGCAGCAAAAGACAACACAACTGTTTATGTCCGGTTAGTGGCAATTCAAAGGAGCCATAAATGTCTCATTCACTCCGAACTCTCTTCCAGCAAAGCTCATGAAAGCCCCATTAAACAGCAGCTAAGTATGCCACGCTCTTTCCAGGCCCGCCTGGGCACAATAGACAATGTGCGCAACTAACGGAAAACAGGCCGCGGCCACATTCGGAGACCGTGAAGCAGAATCATTGGCTTTGTTTCGAGATGGAGGGTTTTGGCTCCAGCACAGACTTTCCCACCGTCTCTGCAAGAGGGAGGTGGAGTGTTTGCCCAGCTGCCTCCCCTTCTCCCTGGCTCTTGCTCCCAACCTTTTGGGTGATGCCAGCTTGCTTATGAGGACCACGCAGCCCCCACTGAGGGGCCCATTCAGCGCCTTCATAATGCAAGGAGAATGTCAGTGGCTTTAAGGAGGGCAAGGGACACACTTGGAACCAAGCCCCTTCTCCTCTTGCAGAAGCACAAAGGCTTCCTCTTCTAGGAGCCCAAACAGGAGTGCTGCAGGGAAGCCTAGCATCAAATCCTCCAGACTTTTAACCATGGAGTGTTAATGCTTTAATGGAACTGCAAGGGCTCCAATGACAATTGAGAATGTGCATCTTGAACCTTCTGCCTGTCCCATGTTGTTTTCTGAGATCAATATAGCACCCCTCTCCCCTCTCCATAACCAGCTATGCACCACTGGGGGTGTGGCGGTGGGATGTACCTATATCAGAGCACCGCAGCAATAAAACTGCTAGCACATTTGCAAAGCTAAGCAGGTTTTCATGTCTGAATTTCATCCCAGCAGACCTCAAAACAGCTTGTGGGGGGAAAGAAAGGTCCACACCCGGTGTATTTAAACTAATAATTTTAAAAACTAAGACCCAAAACACCAGGAGATTCTCCCCTTCTACCTTACATCTGTTTGGGCCCCCGGGCTCTACATGACAACTTTCTGCAAAGTCTCAAGTCCTATCCATTGCTCTCAGCAGCCTCCCAGCTAGAAAACTATGTGTGTGAAGAGGATGCCCAAGCACCATATAGTTATGGACCACCATTTCTACACCCACACCCACCTTAATCAAGTTTTGGAAACCAGCTCTGCAGCCAAGCTGTAGCCACATCCCCATATCTCTCCCCAGTGAGCTCAAGGTGGGCAAAGATGTTTGTTAGAAGGAAGCTTGACAGGAAGAACACTGTGCCCACTCAGCGCCTGGCATTTGGCTGCTCTGCTAAATCACGCAGCTCGTGCCCAAGGGTGTATTAAAGGGTAATCCTCATGCAGCTGCTGGCTTGCCCTTCCTATCTATCTTGGCATTTAATGTCCCATGGGGCAGGCAGCAAGATATACATTAGACAGAGGCAAGCCAATGACAGAAGTCAGTATGTCAAAAAGGAAGAGTCAATGGGGGGGGCGGGGGGAGGAAGCCTGATCTGGTTAACCTGAGCTTCACCAATCCCCAGCACACAGTTCTCTTTGGTCAAACAGCTTAGCAGCTAGGGCAAGGCTGGAGAGAGCCACAGCAGGGAGACCGAGTGTTTAATATTAGCCTCCTGGAGGCAGAGGGCTTATCCCAGGATTACACTCATCCCCCTCCACCTTTAATCTGCTCCTCTCCTTTTCTGAGGATGGGTGGCTGAATGCAAACTAGGGAACCTGGATGGGGGAGAGGGAGGAGGGAAGTCCATTTCCTCTGTGCACAATTCAAACTGAGTAGAAAGCAGTGCTGCCTCAGCAGTTAAAATGAGCTACACAGCTGGCTACCAGATGTGGACCAACTAGCATACTGGTCCAGAAGTTGCTTTCTAACAAGGTCACAAAGTTAAATGTTCCCTTCTTCACCAAAGCTGAAATGCTCCAGGCCAGAGCAAAGACTCCAGAGGCAGGCGACTGCAAAAAATAGCCTGAGAAGGACATCCCATTGTGAAGTGCAATAGCTGAAGAGTGTTATTCCACCCACCCACGGGGGGGGGGGGGAACCTTGGGAATGAAAAGTGCAACCTGATTATTCTGTGCCAGAAGGCAAAATATGTAAATATCACAAGAGATTAAGAGCTGGGAGCTTAAAGTAGCCTCCAGAGAGTGGCTGTATTCAGGGTCAAGAGGCAAGGAGGGTTTGGAAAAATAACAAGACAAATACTCAAGCATGCTGGAGGGATGGCCAGAGGACAAAGAGTTGGACTTCTGAAATCTAATTAACCCAGGATGTATTTGAGAAAGTTAGCGGAGAGCAAGGCAGTGCTGAGGAAAATGGAAAAGGCCCTGGAGGAAATTCTGAACAGGATAAAGGTAGATCCAGGGTGTTGTTATTTGGCCTAACCAATGAAGCCTTAGTCCCAGCTAGTGCTCTGCCCAACCCAGCCCTTTGGTTCTATTTGCATAGGATGAAGACCAGATGCTTCTATGGAGCATAAAAGGGAGAGAGGAGCTGGAGGGGTTCTGGCGATAGCTTAGAACAGGGGTCAGCAACCTTTTCCAGCCGTGGGCCAGTCCACCGTCCTTCAGACCCTGTGGTGGGCGAGACTATATTTTGAAAAAAAATATGAATTCCTACGCCCCACAAATAACCCAGAGATGCATTTTTAAATAAAAGGACACATTCTACTCATGTAAAAACACGCTGATTCCCGGGACCGTCTGCAGAGATTGGGCCGAATCTGGCCCACGGGCCTTAGGTTGCCTACCCCTGGCTTAGAAAAAGCCTCCACTGCTGATGCTGGATGCCAGACACTGGTCTGGGAGCCCTGAAGGTAATTTCTAAGTTGGGACAATAGCCAAGCCTCCCCAAACCTGGTGCCTTCCAAATAGACTACAACTCCCAGCAGCCCCAGCATCATACGGTTATGCTGGCTGAGGCTAAAGGGAATTGTAGTCCCAAAAAACTGTAGGGCGCCAGGTTGGAGATGGCTAGATGAGCTTTAGCTGAGGAAGCCACTTTTCTTTCCAAGTCAGTTCTGGGACAAGGGCAGAAGCTGAGGGACTGTTTGTTCCAAGCTCCCCCACCCCAAAAAGATAACAGCCCATAACTAACCCTTTGCTCCCAGGAGAACGCTAAGCTTGACTCATATCCACTCATCAAGAGAGAAAGGAAAGCTGCATTTGACTCAGCAAAAGCCAAAGCAGCTGTTCAATCTGGCACCAGTAGGGCTAGGAGAGCAGAGCTGGGACACTGGTGGGTCAGGCTCCAACTTCACAGCACTTTTTGGCACAAGAAGACAAAGCCCCTTCTCACAATCTCCTGCAGTCGCAGTTAGAGCATCCCTCCCACTTCAACCAGGCTTTATCCAACCATGTAAACACTGGTAGGCCAACCAACTTCCTCATTGCAGTCACACGCTTCTTTTCCGAAATGGATTCTCAAATTTGGGATTGCCACAAGGTTAGAAACTCTTGCCAGGTTTTTAGCTGTCCGGTCCCTCCTACATCCGGAGGTATTTTTAAATAGCTCTCAGGAGCTTCAAGTGTCATTTAAGGGTGACACAAAATTCCTGGCCAAAGCAGTATCTATATGCTTCCTTTTTGGGAGGCAAAACCCGCTGAGAATCTCTGCCCCACAGGCTGAATGTGGCCCTCCATGTCTCTAGGTGGCCCTCAGGATTCTTCCCAGGTCATGTCCCCGCACTAGTACTGCTCTGTGCCCTTAAGAGCCTTTGCCTGGCTGGAATCTGGACCTCAGGCTCCAAAAACTAAGCACTATCAGTGCTGGAAAGCAATGCAGATCCTTTTCATCTGGCTGGATGCTGGTAGAGCTTGTGGGTTACAACCAGAAAGTAATTATATGTTTGTGGCCTTGGCTATAGCTCAGGCATAGGCAAAATTGGCCCTCGAGATGTTTTGGGACTACAACTCCCATCATCCCTAGCTAACAGGACCAGTGGTCAGGGATGATGGGAACTGTAGTCTCAAAACATCTGGAGGGCTGAGTTTGCCTATGCCTGCTATAGCTGGTCCACTCCCCTCAGCCTATAGGATCTCTTTCTCAGTCTCTTTCAGCCATTTGGCAGCATCAACATAGACAGATTTTGCATGTCATGATTTTGGGTAAGGTTTAAGATTTTCCTTTCTTCCTCCAATTTAATTTTAGCCTAGAAGTTGTCAATTCTAATGAGGCTAAAGATAAGCAACAAGGAAAAGTCTCTGCTTGGAGAAGCCTTCTGAACATTTCCCGCAAAATTCTGCTTTTGCATATTTTAGGGAAACACAAAGAATGGGGTATATCTGGAAGAAACACAGCTTGTTCCAAACCTACACACCTTTCAGCTGTGAAAATGGAAATGTCAGAAACACAGAAGTAGGAACACAGAAGCAGCTGAGGCCCAGGACCAGCACCATAAATGGATGGTGATGAGGCCCAGCAGAGCTTTGAACTGGGACCAGAGCTCTAATCTGCTTTCAGCCTCATCAGAAGCCATGTTTACTATGGAGCATTGGAGCTGTAAACCAGAATACAAACCTTGGTTTCAGTTAGTGGTTTCTCTGGAGAGAGCTAAACCACAAGCCCAGGTTCAGATGACACTGAAGTCAAACTGCTGCTCATCTTAGCACAGCCGCAGACAGACAGAAGCAAAATGATCGTAGGCTCCGCTCTGAAAGCCCACGCTTTGTTCATTTGCACTAAGCCATGCTTTGACACAGTGTTATGTACAAACAGGATCAGTGAGGTCCCTTCTATACATTTAAAACAATATTATACCATTTTAAGCAGTCATAGCTTCCTCCAGAGGATCCTGGAAACTGTAGCTTGTCAAGAGCGTTGAGAGTTTGTAGGAGACCCCTATTCTCCTCACAGAACTAGGGTTGTCAAAAGTTGCCTGAGAAGAGGGATTGTTAAGCCACGCTGGGAACCACAAAAACAACCACATAGAACAAGTAGCAAAGCAAAATATCAAGAAATCAGAAATTTAGGCAACCCAGCAGCAATCAGTTAAAACCATAAGCCTGAGAGAAAAACTGATGTGTTTTAATCTGGTGCTTAACAATAGATAGCGTAGGGGCAGCTGGATGTATATGGGGAAGGAATTTCACATCTGCTGTCCCACAACACAGAAGGCCCTGCTCCTCTAAAGGGACACATGTGGCCTGCTCACCTCCTTCACAAACCTGCAACGTAGGTTAGGCTGAGGTCACCCATGGAGCTTCAGGCATGAGAGGGAATTTAAAACTGGCTTTGCTCAGCCCAGGATGGACACGCAATCCCAGTGACATTTGCTAACCAACCCACACTAGTACACGTACTGTATATTCCGACCTCCATTGTATGGTCTGAGGTCCCTGTCACAGGCCAAACAAAAGGCGCAGATGTACAAGGGCTGGATACAAGAAGTAAAACACACACCCTCCCCCACCGCTGAGAACCAAAGCTTGGGAGCAACACTCTCCTCCCACCAGTTTTTCCTTAACGAAGGGCACTTAAAAACACGACTGTTTACACTGGCACAGAAGGTGGCAGCAGCACTTCCCACTGACTGGCACAGTCAGTCATCTGCAAACCTTCTCCCCCTCCACTTCACATTTCCAAAATACACATTCCAAGTGACAGAATCACACCCCGGCATAAGCAGGGAGCCTGTGCTGTCATTTCTTCTTAACCACTAAGGCAGCATAATGATTAAAGACACTTTAAAAATATCCCCAAGTTTTCGTAACTGTACGCACTCCATCAACTTCCCCAAGAGCTCCCACCCCCCAGAAAGAACTTATCCCGAGGTTAAATTAACTGTACTATCACATCAAAAAAGCACGTAAATGACAGCCTGTCTACAGGTCTGACAAACCAGGCAGCTAAAATGGTTATGGACAGGCATTCTCAACTGATGCTGCTTTCCAGACAAGCCTCTTGCAGAGTTTGACTATACTGCTTGCCAGCTGGAAGTCCACCATCTCTTCCCTTCAGGTTTTAAAAGCCTAGTTGCCCTGCATTCCTATGAAATCCAACCATTACTGCGCACTCACATTTCCTTCACACTGCCTTCCTAGAGTTAGCACACAGGCAAATTAATGGAGCAGATATTGCCAAGTATCACAAAAAAGCCACAACACTTGAAGAAATGACCAGTTGCCAATTCAGTAAAAGTGACTTTTAAAATGTTTTCAATTGCTGCTCTGCACTGAAAACTTTCATGTAACTATAGGCTGACTCTGATAAACTAGCATAAAAATCCTTTTGACAAATAATTCATGTTTATAGAAAACTTACACCGTTAAAGTTAAAATAATCCACTACAATTTCTTTTAAAAGTTAAATTAATTCACCATCACCATTTGCTAATTTGCTTTTGTAATTAAGCATCACACTGGTTCTATTGCTTTTGTTCTATTAAAGTTATGCTTTAGAAATACTTGATGCATATTCGACTAGTTAACTGCCCAGCCTTAATCATTATGAACTGTTAACTTCCATGACGCTGCTGCTGCCTTCCATGCTTCAGTTTCCAGTGACTGACCTCTTGGGCCACACTAATCCAAAAGTTTTCCAATAGTGCGTCATGTGCTAGTGTCAAGGGCAAAAAAAAGGAAAGTGGGGACGAGTAGACCAGGGTTTTGCTATTTTATTTTAGCTCCTAACCAGAGTGTCAGACAACCCCCAGGACCACACACAGTGCTCCAGCCTTTGCAAAGCAGCTCCACCCTTACTGGTTATGACTCCTGCAGAACCAGACCTGCAAACTCTTTCCACGCCTAGGGACCAAGTCTGGGCTCATGAATATAAAAGCGAGAGTCAACGGATCAGTCCAAACAAGCCCATCCCACACTGAGAAAACACCTGCTTACACCAAGGGGCTTGCCAACGGAGAGAGTTGGATCATTTTGATGTCGGGACCAAGACAGATGCACCTAGGGACAATGTTCAGGGCAAGGAGTTGAGGCGTGGAAAGCAGCATTGCCTGGGCAAAGTTACCCACAAAGGGCCAGACTTGGAGAGTAGAGCACACCGTGGAACTTGCGTGAGGGAAGAGAGAGCAGTGCAGGAACCGATTCTGGACAAGCTCCCAAGGAAGGATAGAAAATCTTTACTCCCAGGAAGTCAGCTGTTCCCATCCACACCACGTCTCAGACCCCACCTTTTAAAATGCTTGTACCCTACCCCTTCAACCAACTTAAAGAGTTCAGAATTGTGCCCATTTTGAGCTCCCAACAACCCTGCGAGGTAGGCGCCAAATTTAAGCGAAAGCCCAGGTACTTCCCCAAGCGAGCTTCGAGGGCTCACTAACCACCCGCCCCCCGCCTGGTTTATTTTGGGTCCCATCCCCGGCCTCGAGGAACAGGAAGCAGCGGGTGGCACCAAAAGCAGCGGCAGCGGCGCCGCCCCCTGAGCGCGTGCAGAGCGCATCCCACCAGAATCCCTCGCCTACCTTCCAGGAGGACCTCCCTGCCGGCCCGCTTGAGCGCCTGCACGGCCTGATCGTGGGTGGCGTCGCGGAGGTCGGTGCCGTTGACGGAGAGAATGGCGTCTCCCAGGCGGAGGGCGCCGCAGCGCTCGGCGGCCAGCCCCGGGAAGATGCGCGAGATGAGGACGGGCATGCGGTTCTCGCGGCCGCCCTTGATGCTAATGCCCAGCCCGCCCGCCTCTGCCTTCACTACTCGCACCCGGCGCACCCCGCTCGGAGGGGAGCCCGGGGGCGACGAGGAGGAGCAGGACGCGCCACCGGGCAGCCCCGGCGGAGGGGAGAAGGGCCGGCCGGGAGGCGAGGAAGGCGGGTGGACGGACGCTGAGGGGGGCATCTCCGGGCTGCCGCTGCCCGCTGCGCTCCGCCCGCCTGGGCTGCCCGCGGGGCTCCGCGCTCGGGATGCTGCTGCAGCCGCGACGGGGCTCCCCCACTCGGCGCCGTTGGGCAGCCCGTTGACGGGCTCCGGGTCGGAGCTGAGCACCAGCGCCTCCCCGCTCAGCTCGGCAAGCGCCCGCACCCAGCGCTCGCGCACCAGCACCTCCACCAGCCCCGCCTTGCAGGCGCGCGTCCACACTGCCATGGCCGGACCGGAGTCGCGCCGGACTCACGCCGGAGCAGCAGCGGCTGGAAGAGCCGCAAACTCCAGCAGTGAGGCGGAGGAGGAGAATGGGCCGCGCGCGCCCGCCGCCCGCCCCCTATAAGGAGGCGGATTGGGAACCCCGGGAGACCCCGCCTCTCCCCGCCCAAAGGGGCGAGGCCGGACGGTGTGAGCGCGGCTGCGGCAAAGCGGATTTGGTGGGAGCGGGAGGCGGAGCTCCGCCCCCCCTCCACACACCATAGAGATAAATAAAAAGTTAGAGGGACGACATCCCTGATCGGGATAGGGGAATATCGGGGTTCGCATTTAGAGAAGAGACTTTTTAAAAGTTCAGTTAAAAATTAAGGACGAAATCCAGCAGCTCGACAAAACAACAGCAGCAGCAAAACCATAATCTTTTAGTTTTAAAACATAAAAAGTCCTACCAGTGACATAGTCCTAAAGTAAGTACAGCTCTTTATTAATAGGGGCACCATGTATTAAAAACACCGCATTGTATCGGATACGACAGCCCCGCAGCGTAGTCTAGACTCTAGAGAAAATATTGCAGACTAGAGGTGAAGGTGAGTTGAGGTTGGTTCGGATTTTTGGCCATAACTTTCCATTGCTGGGGGACTCCTTGATTTGCTGCTCCTGGGCTAAAGTCCTGGTTTTCTGCACGGCTCTCACTTCAGACCCTGGTGGGGGAGAGAAACTTCCCAAAAGTTCCGGAAGCGAAGACCTGTGTTTCCTTCTACCTCGAAGTCTAAGCCGGTTTTTCAGTCACGGAGAAATAGAGGGCGTGGCCCAGACCCAAACTCCAAGGAGAGTGACGTCGGGTGGCTGCGCCCGCGTGGCGCTTGGGGGGGGGGAGTAGGGAGGATGCAGAGGAGCGTGTAGTTCGTCGACGACTGCTCTGGATTTAGTTACTCCGGATTAATACGAAGCCTCCATTCGCTTTCCAATGCTCACTTTCAGGTGCAGTGAGTTTTTCTACTCCGTTGTTTTCCCCCGCGGGAAGCTGCTCCTCAGCGTCAGTGCATCTGCTTTGCATGCAGAAGGCTCCAGGTTCAGCCCCTGGAAACTCCTGTCCGGGCTGCAAAAGCCTTCTGTGCAGAAAAGAGCGCAGCTGGCTCCTGCATGGGCCAGCAATAGCCAACATAGTTGGGCATTCCAAATCTGTTTGGACTACAAATCCCATCAGTCCCAAACTAAAGTCAGGAATGATGGGAGCTGCAGTCCAATTACATGTAGTGGGCACCACTTTGGTTACTCCTGGACTGTAGATAATGCTGTGAGATCATCTTACCCCATATATGCCCTCTCAATTGCTTTTACCTGCAAAACTGGCTCTATTACCCGTGCCGCATAATATCTGTTTTGCATTTGTAATAAATCAGTCTTTAGCGTGGCTGCACCTACACTTTGGAACTCCCTGCCTATTGACACTGTACTTTTTTGGGCCCCTGCTAAAACATGTTTGTTTAGACAAGCCTACCCAGATGATGAGAAGCTGGTGTGTTTTTAGTTTATTGCTAGTTTTAATTTTTTTGAATGTTTTGATTGTTTTTACTAATAATCTTACTGTTTTATTCTTTCTGTAAACCTCATTGAGGTTTTCTACAATCAAGTGGTATATAAATTAAATGAAATAAAATAAATGCTGCACACTGCAGCTCGTTTAAGGGGAGCAGTGAATAAAAAAAGGAATAAAGATACAGTACTAAAAAGTTGAAGTTCTTTCGTTTTAAAAAATAATGAGACTAGCAGGAGGACTTGAGAGCAATTTCATCAGAGAAGTTAAATTGCAAAAGAGAAAAAAACCCTCAAAGAAAGGCTTCTGGCAACATCACCATGAAGAGGGAGCCAAAGGGTTAAGTCAGCAGCCTCTTTTCACTCAAGGGCAAAGCAGATCCCTCCAGCCACCCAGCTCCTAGCAAGGTGCCTGCCATGTCCTCTCACATGCCACTACAGCACATCCATTTGCAGATGTGTAATTCAACTGTCAACTTTACATTGCTATAGCTGCATTAAGAAGTGCTAGATCACCAAGTAGGCAGATTAAGCCATGTTTAGAGCACCAGCAAAGCAGGGGCAACCCCTCCAAAATGAGTTAGTTTTAACGACATTTGATATTTCAAAAAAGCATTGAAGTAGAAATCCCGGGGGAAATCAGAACTTTGTTAGGCTTCCTTACCCTCCACTGCATGCTCCTCTCCCATTTTTCTGTTCTCTCTTTACTACTTATTCCCAGGGGTGAATGGGGTGTTAGGAGAGGGGTAATACCTCTGGTGGGGGACACGTCATGCTCCTTCTGGGGTAGTTTGCCCACTTTTGGTCTCCACCTTGCACTCAGCTCTCACCTGTGGCTCCTAGAAGCTGTCAACATGTGACAGTGGCCACACCATGGGAAACGGCTTCAACTCGCCAGGTAAACCAGGTGAGGGTAGCCAATGGGTCTCAAACCCTCAGTGAGTTAGGGACTTCCCTTGCGTGCAAAAGCAGGCTCTTGTGGACTGAACAGATGAGACCAATAGTAGACACAATGGTCAAGAAGGCAGTTTCTGCATGTGCTGTAGAGGGGAGGGGCAGATGGGGCTCGTCAACCGGGAAGGTGGTCCATCAAGAGGTAAAAACCCGGTGTCCAGTGCCCACCCACTGATCAAGGGTCCAATCAACAGGACTGGCCACTAACCATGAAAAGAATGGCCTGGAATCACAAAGAGGCTGTCTGAATTAAACAACTGGATCAAGCCTGCTGTGGTGGGGAGCTATTCCAGGTTACGAGACCACTACATTAAAAGCTCCACTGGAAGACTAAGCAGGGCTGAAGTTTAGGCCAGCTTCCCACATCCTGGTGCCTTCAGATTTATGGGACTACAACTCCCATCAGCCCTAGCCAGTGGTAGACCCAAACATCTGGAGGGCACCAGGTTGGGGAAGCCTGGGCTGGGCGGCTCCCTCCAGGGACTAGTTAAAGCCCCCGTGGGAGCTGCTCCACATGGGCACAAGTCTTTTGTCAGGTTGTATTTCCTTCAGAGCAATTTCAACTTGCATCACCCCCGTTTCGCTTGAGGAAAAGGCAGCCTGGATTAAAAGAGGATTTTGCAAGCTTATTACACAGGCCCAATAAGGCAGGCCTGCAGCTAAGATTTCTAGCAGGTTGAGACAGACGGATTTGGTTCAACTGCAGCCCCAAGTGCTTGGCGTTAATTTGGCTGTAGGTTCCCACGAAGGGAGCGAAGCCCTCGCGTGGCCCAGAGTCCTTCTTGATGTCGAGGCTTTGCTGCTGATCCTTGGGCTGTGGAAGGCTATTTTTGACATGAGCAGACGTAATCAGCAGTGATCCCGGACTCCTGAGGACATCTCTGTTACGGAATAAACTCTTTGCGGCTCCAGCACCTTGGGGACAGGAAGGGATGTCTGTTGCAGGAATAGCCAAATCTTCTGCCTTGCCCGAGTTAAGCTAAGCGGCCTGCCTCCACCTGCTCCTTCGAGTCTGGGTGGAACAAACAGTGCCAGGTCTTAAGTCAGAACGCAACTTCGGCATGAGGCAGAGCTCTGTAGGGGGCCCAGTGTTCAACTGTCGAATATGCATTCAATATTGGCACCTGCACCTGGAATATTTGAAGGAAGCAAATAACCCTGGACCTGCTGAGATAACAAGGCATGGCTTCCAAACAGTGTAAAAGCCACACAATGTCTCTTGTTAAGCAAAATGGCTATCTCAGTGAAGATTTAGACTTTACATTGTCTAGTCTGGGCTTAAGGCCCACCCTCTGCCACAGCATTGGGTAAGTTGTACTCTCAAAGCTTCAAGTCCCCCATCTATAAAATGGGAACAATACCAACTTGTTTCAAAAGGGAATTCATTGGGAGAGTCAAGCACAACAGACTATAAATGATTTTGCAAATTTGTTACAGGAGCTGCTCTAACAGACCTTTGTATTGGCCTCGTTTTTATTTATTAACTAGGCCTTCCTCCCATTATTTGGGGGGGGGGAAACCCACATATTTGTGAACGTATGGAATTGTCTTTATTTAAAGTAATAATTTCTGAACTGTAATGCTGAGAGAACAAACAATTCAGTATCTAATAAGGGTGGTTTGTTTTCTTCAAAATGGCCACTGGATTTAAAAACAAACAAACAGGCTCAATCTATGCAATAAATCTATACAACAATAACTACAGTGCCATGACTACAAGACCGTCATCTGACACCTAGAAAAGAACATGAAGGAAAACAGGCGAGGAAGGAAAGCTCACAGCTGGAAGAGAGACGGCACTTGAGTCAAGCCCATCTTCAGTCAGATTTATTTTGATCATTTCAATTACAGCGAAGGACACAGCAGGCTATCAGTCCAACAGCTTCACCCAGCAGCATAACGCTACTCTCTCCTCACCCCCACCCTGAAACTCAAAACATATCATTTCAGCCCTGTAGCCACTTTCTTCTCACCCCCTCTGGAAACTTAGGACCATCCCCGCCCCCACTTCGGGAGAAACACAGACGTCAAGGTCAGGCAAAGCATTGTTCTTCTTCCTCACTGGCTGGACTCATGGTTTCTGCTTGATGGGGCTGAAACCAGTTTGCCTAGTCTGGGAGAGTACTAGAATTTGCTGCCACCATAGCCATTTGGAGGAGCAGAGACAGGCACATGGTAGACCGAGACTGGGGAGGACACCTGCAAGAACACTCGCTCTAATACATGCTCAGCCTGCACAGCAGCCAAGAAATTGAGTGAAAAAAATTAGCAAGTCCCCCATTTCAAATCTTGCCACGGCGGTGCTAGGCTGGCCTCCTCTCTCTGTCTCGCCTTCAGCGATACTGACGCACCTTCCAAGGAGCATTGTGTAACGTGGTTGAAGCCCTTTGAACACTCAAAAGCCCTGTACAAATGCCAAGTACTCTTTTTTATTATTAAAAAGGGACAAACAAAGGCACCGGCAGACGAGTCTCTTCCATAGCAGCCTGGCCCCTTCTGCTGACTTCCACCCATTCAGGTTCAAAGCTACTTGTGGAGTCTTTGCTGGTATCTTGGAGGTTAATCATTGTCTGAGAAGAACATTCATTCCAGCCTAGATCCCAAGGTCAAAGCCAACTTCGTTAGCCTGATAACGCTGTGGAGGAAAGGAGCGAGCTCAAGGGCCCAGAGGAGGGGAGGAGGAAGGAGGCATGGGAGTTGGCTGGGTTCCCAAGACCTGCTGGTTGTCTCTCCAGTCATTCACTTGCTTTGGATCAGAGGAGGAGGAGGAGGAAAGGGGATGCTTTCAGCCCACCTGAGCTGTTGCTTCTCCGGACTATCGCAGTTGGGAGGGCAACACTGCCGCCTTGCAGGTTTTTGCTCTTTTCCTGCGTGACAGTCCTTGCATGGAACAGCCATGGCAGGGCTGGGACAGGTGCCTTTACGTGCCAAACTTCTTTAGATAGACAGGCGGGGGCAGCTGTGCCTTGATGTCTGCCAGAGACCGCTCCACCACCACCAGGCAATTCTTATCCAACAGGTCCACAAACAGCAACGGCTGCCAGGGGGAAGAAGAAGGGAGGAGAGTTAGAATAAGCAGAGGTTGGCAGTTGGCAACCTTTGGACAGAATGGGCTCAAGACAGGGTGTCATCTTGTGCCCAACACATGTTGCCTGTGGACATGCAATTATTTTCATGCTACAAAATATCAGCTGCCCAGATAGGCCAGCAGCAAAAGCCCTTCTCACAGCCATTCCAGGACACTCTCGTCAATACCTAAAGAGAGCCCTGTTGAATCAGACCAAGGGAAGCCATCTACTCTGGCATCCCATAGCCTACAGTGGTCAATCAAATGCCTCTCAGCTGCTCTGTTGATACTCCCTGGTGTTAAGCAACAAGCTGCCTCTGAACAGGAAGGATGGTGCTTTTAGTAGCCACTGGGAGACTTCTCCCCCTTGTGTTGGCGATAGAGTCTCGCCACACTCACTCTTTTTGCCTCTGCCACCCTTGTTCAAGAAATCAAAGGCAGTGGGCTTATGATGCCTGTTGTCTTCTGTCATTTATTGCTCTCTCATTGTGCTCAGTGTAATGTGGGACTGACACACCCCTCCTTGTGCCATGTGGCTACTTGGGATTTGAAAAATAGGCTGGCAGGCTTAACAGCAGCCCTGCTCCTTATGGGACACTTGGATTTTCTAGCAACAGAGGAAACAGCTCTGTGGCCTTGGCAATGAAGCTGTACTTCCCTGCCACAGATGCACCTCTCTCTGGCCCAGAGGCACCAGCTTCATTGCCAAGCCAACCGGAGCATGGCTTGGAGTAGTGATGGCCCCAACGTACCTGGCTTTAAAAGAGAAGTAGGCGAATTCATGGAAGAGAATAAGGCTATGTTCTCCGTCCACTGTCAGAGGCAATATCCTTCTGAATAATGCCTGCTGCTGGGAACCACAAGGGGAGAGGGCTGCTGTTGCACTCAGGTCCTGCTTGTGGGCTTCCCTTTGGAGCAACTAGGTGGCCGCTGTGAGAACAGGACAGTGGGCTAAATGGTCCCCTTTGGTCTGGTCCAGCAGGGCTGTTTTGAGGCTGGAAGCACTCTACTTCTGGTCAGGCCAGGGTTGGCCTTCAACCATGCCAGCACCCTGGTCAGGGCATTGCTGGTACTCCCCAAATGTTTCTCCATGGATTTGTAAAACCCACTTTCAGAGTCCTCTCAGCCAGCTCCAGACCTGATGGCAGCTCCCTGCATCCCTGAACCATGCACTGGGGGGGGGGGAGTGTTTCCTGGGTCCAGTGGGGTGGGGTGCAGATGCACAAAGACGAACCTGGTACTTTCTGCAGAACTTGAAGGGCCTGGAGCCACAGGGAGGAACCTTGGAGTACTGTGCATGGGACTGCTGGTCATTCAAGAAGGCAGAGTCATCAGGCTGCGACTGGAGAGAGAAAAGGCAGTGTTACTGAGGGCACAGGGAAGCTGTGGTTGTCAGCTTCACAGATGTTTCAGATCATATCCCGTTTCACAAAGCTGTGGAGAACAAGCAGTGCAGCTAATTTGCCTCGGAGCTGTGTTGCACTCTCTGCCAGGACAAAAATGACCCAGCTAAGTCCCCCTGCTGGAAACAGCCTCCAGGTCTACCTATTGTAGCCTATGAGCTGGAGCAATCTGTAATCCTCCCCAGACTCCCGGAGCCTTTCTTAGACATGTCAGCCAGCTTTGCGCCCCCACCTCCCCCCAAACTTCCATGATTGTAACCCACAGAAGTCCCTCTACCAGGACAAAATGGATGTGCCATCACTGACCCAGAGGTGATGTTTGAACCTGTGATGGTCCCTTATTCTAACTGATGCTCCACCTGTCTATTATGATTGGCAGCAGGGAGGTAGCAGGCTCTCCAGGGTCTTGGGCATACAGAATCATAAAAGTTGTAAGGGAGCTCAAAAGGTCATCGTCCAACCCTCTGAGGATGCAGGAAAGCCATGCCCTTGACATCCTTGACAGGTTTCCATCCAGCCTCTGCATAAAAACCTGTAATGAAGGAGAGCCTGCTACCTCCCTGCTGGTTCCAAACAGCTCTAACTGGGTGGTATTCAACTCATGAGTAGACATACCTAGATTAGTCATGTCCATTAACTTAGTGTACCTATGAGCAGGACAAGAGTTTAATACCACCCACTGCTAGGATGCCCTTACTAGCATTTAGCTGAAAGAACATCAACACCATTCCCTTGAAGCACATTTAAACCATGTGGCTGCCCCCCTCCCCAAGAATCCTAGGAACTGTAGTTTGTGAAGATTGCTGGGAACTGTTGGTCTGCAAGGAGAAAATTAAAAAATCTTTGGGGGAAGC
Organism: Podarcis muralis; assembly: GCF_964188315.1. Lineage (NCBI taxonomy): Eukaryota > Metazoa > Chordata > Lepidosauria > Squamata > Lacertidae > Podarcis > Podarcis muralis. The sequence goes on along the minus strand of NC_135661.1, from coordinate 43,897,913 downwards.
CATGTATGGTGCAGATGTGACCTAAATCTCTTCCTTGACATTTGAACCCATCGGTTTGATGGATCACCTACTCTGAATGGAAAGTCTTCCCCTCTCTACACCAGCCCTTCCCAGCGCTTTCCTCAAAGGACTTTCTTCAGGCCCCTCGCAACTTTCACCGCTCTCCTCTGCCACATTCCATCTTTCTGTAGCAAATTGTGGTGTCCAAGAATGGGACACAGCGACTCCAGGTGAGGCCCGACCAAAGCAAGACCTCTCAGTACCTGCCACTGAGCTTTTGGGCATTCCTCGCCCTGGTACCCTTGCAGACAAGTCTAGGAATGGGCTGGGTGTGACCAGTGGCTCAGACAACAACAGGTGCTGTGCACCCTTGTGTGGCAAACTGCCAATGGTCTGGTGCTGGAACCTTCCTCACCGTGGACCTATCCAGGATGCAGAACATGAATGTGTCATGCAGCAGAATGTGGGAGGCCTGCTGGGGGCTGAAGGCAATGTGGGTGATGGGTGTCTCCCGCAACTGCCAATTCTTGGGCAGCCCGAGCTTCTGTATCTTCCGGCTCCAGGGGGTGTATTCTTTGTTGGTGATGCTGAACTCAAACATCTGGGAAAGAGGAAGACAAACAACAGAGGGCTGGAGCAGCAGGTTTGTTAAGCAGGGGCTCAGCCCCATAAAGCACTTGTTTTTAATTGTGAACTTAAGAGAGCCTGGCTGCTGGATCAGGCCAAAGGGGGCCCACCTAGTCCAGCATCCTGTTCTCACAGCAACCAAACAGCTGCCCCAAAGGGAAGCCCCCAAGCAGCACCTGCCTGTAATATTTCTCTAAGCCGCTCTGGGACCCTTGAAGGGTGGGCTACACACACAATTAATAAGCAAAGAGCAAAGTAACCTCTCCAGTGGAAACAAGACATTTCACCTGCCTTGGATCGAGAACTTACACTGCTGGCGGTCCCTACACTTGTACCAGGCAAACGATTCCCAGGATCTTCCCACCAGTATCCTCCTTGTGAGCAATTGGGACTGACTACAATAGTGGGGGCAAAACTCTTGTGCATACAGATGGAGCAAACTTCTCCCCGCCCCCCGGATTCTCTGTGTGCCTAGTGAGGCTTGGGAGGTGAAGTTGGCTGTGAAGGTCTTACCTGCTGATCTGAGTGGACGATCACAACATTATTGGTCCCTGGGTGAATGGCCAAAGCAGTCACCGGGCAGTCATATGCAGGCACCGTGCAATGAGGCTGGACAAGAGAGAGAGACAGTGGGGTTCACCAAGCCTTCCTCCCACCCAGGTGGCCCAGGCTGCCCCCTTCCCTTCATTGGGGCCGTATCATTGCACAGGAGCCCAGAAGGCTCTCAGAACTCTCAATCACCCTCATGGTGAGGATGCAACAAAGAATCCTGATGAACCTGCTTCACTTTTTCAGACCAAGCAGTTTCATCCTCTCACCACTGCAGGCAGGTTCTGCTTGGCTCACCTTGGCATCTTCCAAGTTGTAGATGTTGACTGCCCGATCACCACTAGCTGCAGCTAACCACTGGCCGTTGGCACTAACCGCCAGCAGGTATGCAGCTTCTGACGTCTCTGCAGGGATGCACGAGGAAAGTGGCTTTCAAAAGTTTTAAATGCATGTGTATTAATATGTGTATAGACATTTTTTTTACCCTGGCTTCACTTTAAAATATCACTTCAAAAGCCACTCATCTGCCCTAACCCCAGTGCTGGTAAGTATGTCCTGCTCTCCAAAAAGCCAATCTTACCTGAGCTGGGGCGGAGGATGTGCAGGTGTTTGCAGACTCCTGACTGCAAGAGCTTGAGGATGTGCACAGAACCGTTGTCCGATGCCACAAAGAGCCTGGTGGAGTCCTCAGAGAAAAGGAGGTGGTGGGCTGAGCGAATCCCCTTTGGAATCTTAGCAACCTTTGGGAAGGCAAGGGTTAAGGGTCAGTGTGGCCAGCACTACCCTGAGGCCCCACCTCCCCTTCCCCCAACCCCCTTTCCCCCAAGGAGGCCCACTTGGAGAAGTCTAGAAAAGCATTTCCTGTTCCTTCCATCAACTTATAAGAATAAGTTACAAAATCTTAAAAGAACATAATAATTTTATCATTTAATCTGATTTTTACTTTTTTTGGATTGCATCCGTGTAAACTGCTTAGAGACTACTGTACTTAAGCTGTATCTATAGCTGGATCAGCCCACCTAGCCCAGCCTCCTGTTCTCTCAGGGGCCAATCAGATGCCCCAAAGGGAAGAAGACCACAAGCAGGACCAAGTGCAACATTCCTTGTTCATAATCCCCAGCAATATGCCTTCAAAGGTAGACTGTCTCCAATACCTGGGGGGGGGGGGGTGTCATGTGCACAGTCATCATTGCTAGTAGCCATTCATAGCCTTATCCTAAACAGATCTGACTGATCCCCCTTTGAAACCATGCAAGTTATTGGCCATTACTACAACCTGCGGCAGCCGACTCCATCATCTACCTATGCCCTGTGTGAAGAAGTTCTTCCTTTTGTCTGTCCAGAATCTCCCAACATTCAGCTTTCCCGGATGATGCTCTAGCATGCCCCAGACCAGAACACCCAGGCCAGAGTCTCCACCCTGCAGAATTCTCACTCACCCTCTTGATAGCAATATGGTCGCTGCTGAGCTGGACCTGGTGCAGATAGAACCTGGAAGTTGTGGAGTAGGCAATCCAGGAGCCACAGGGTGAGACGCAGCTGCTGGCAATGTGCTCAGGGTCCTAGGAAGGAATCCAGATGAAGGGAGAAGCTGAGCTAGGTTCCTCCAAAAAGATACAGGGGACTAAGAGAGATGAAACGGTGGGACTTGCTACCTCTGGAGACTCAGCAAAATCAACATGTTGCAAGATTGCCTTGAGTTGGCTTGGGAACAACTACAGTTAAGCAGATGTAGGGGAACCATAGCAAGCAGAAAAGCAGAGGGGGAAGCACCAGGGTCAGCTGAACAGGGACGAGACAGGCTCTTGTGCTCCCTGAAATAAGATTCTTATTTAGTTCAACATGTTTCAGAGTTGAAACTCCTTCACCGGGAGCTCTGAATGCTTGTAAATTCCTTGATCCTTAAAGAAACAAAAACTTACTCTGTATGCCTGAACTAAAAGCAGTTTCAAACTATGAGGCTGTAAGGTGTTTTCTTTATTTCTGTATCCAGAAAGTCTTGTAGATTTTTTGAAGCTCTTTTCAGTTCAGAATAAGTCTCTTTAAGGTTCAAGGAATTTACAAGCATTTGCAGGCTCAACTCTGAAATGTATTGAGCTAAATAAACATCTTATTTCAGGGAGCACTGTCTCCTCTCTGTTCTAATGCAAAAAAACCCATAGCCTGCTTTTGCACAAAACTGTTTGTATCTGAAATGGAGATATTTCCTGCACAATTCATGCCCACAGGGCATGTTGAGAATCTGAAGCATCCACAATCAAGAGGGGACAATAAATCATGGCTCCCTCACCTTGGCCTTGAGCTGGAGAAGGTGTTCTGGGGGACAGGAGACAGGCAGGACTTCACCAGCCTTTCCTGGAACAAGAACCAAGAGCATCTTTACACATCAAGTCTCTCTAGGATGTCCTAATATGTGAGGGGACTGCCAAGCTTCCCAGCAGCCCAAAGCTCTTGCTGCACCTGCTGGAAAGGGCAGCCTGGAGCTCAACACAGGCCCAGGTGACCAAGGGACATGTCTCCTCTAGGGGCACCTCAAACACACCAGACCATCAAGGCTCTGAAAGCAACGTTTGCTCTCACCTGCTGTGTTGGTGGCTCCAAGTCGCCAAAGCTCCAGATGTTTTGGGTATTGGAAGAGGAGGAGGCGGGCTATCCGGGCACAGGAGACAAGGCACCTCTGCAAGAGGGAAAAGAAGTGGCAGGTGAGAAGTGGGGTGGGGGAGCAGAGTTTGCATGGCTTGGCCCTGCGTCCTTCTAGTAAACAGGACCACTGCAGGAAGGAAGAAGCTATGAGAAGCCATCTGTGAGAAGAGAAGGCATTGCTAGATAGCAGGCGCCAATCCCGCTACTCACGTGAGGGAAGGTGACTCTCTGGAGGGTAGATTCATTAGAATTGGGATCCAAATTCTCCATGAATTGTCGGATCACAAGTTCCCCGTCCAGACCTAAATGAGAAGGGAAAAAGCCAGGGTGGTATAGTGGTTACAAATCCCCACTCGGCCATAAAGATCGCTGGGTGGCCTTCAGTCAGTCACTATCTCTTAGCCTAACCTACCTCACAGGGTTGTTGTGAGGATTAAATGAGGAGGAGAACCAGATGCACCACCTTGAGCAACTGGGAGCAAAAACTGGGATATAAAATAAATAAATAAATAAATAGGGGTGCAAACCAGGTCAAGATGCATCAGATTACAGCACCTTCTATAGGCGCTATGTGCACACACCAGATCAAACTACTGGTTCTCCTAGACCAGTCGTTTTCAACCTTCTCACACCAAGGACCTGCTTTTAACCCAAATATGTTTTGGGGACCAATTCCTTAATCTTTTGCCATATACAGTCATACCTCGGGATGAATACAATTCAGCTTAAATATTTTCAGGTTGCGCTTCGCAGCGACCCGGAAGTAACGGAGCGTGTTACTTCTGGGTTTCACTGCTTGTGCATGCACAGACACTCAAAATGACGTCACGTGCATGCACAGTGAAACGCAACCCGCGCACTCGCATCTTACGTTCGCTTCAGGATGCGAACGGGGCTCCGGAATGGATCCCGTTCGCATCCAGAGGTACCACTGTATTTGCATAGTGGAAGTGCTCGTGTTGTGACCCACCATGGATCAGACAGTGACCCATTAGTTGAAGACCAGTGACTTGGACCAATGTTGTCTACTTTGACTTGGTCTCAGGAGGAAGAGGGAGGCCTTTCCCATCACCTCCTACCTACGTGGTCCTTTTTAAATGGGCATCTGGGGATGGAACCCATGAACTTCTGTATGCAAAGCAGGTACTTTACCACAAAGCAATCAAACACACACACACACACACACACGATTGCAGTGAACTCTACCTCCAGAGATGAATGTTGTTGCAAGATGTGCTACTGTCCGCACATCATGGGTGTGGTGCTTAAAGGGCCTTGTTCGCACCCACTGGAGCTCAGCACTGTCTAGCTTAACCGGTAGCAGCTGGAACTGATATACCATCCCCTCCGAAGTGCCAACCAAAATACTGTCTTCTGCCTGTGGAAAAAGTTGGGCAAGCTAAAGGTTTGCAGGGAGGAAGTATTGATGGCAGAGAACAGGTCAATGCAGAACCTCATGCAATGAAAATAAGTGAAGTGACGCACACTGAAGTCACATTACACAGACCAAGGGCTGCCATGTTGGCTCAGACCATAGATCCATCAAGCTCAGCCTCCTGGCCACCAACAATGGTCAGCTGGATGTCCCAGTCAAGCTCAGATTCAGCACAGAACAATGTCATTTCCCTGAATGGCCACATGTACACACTCAGGTTTTTAGAGGCTCTGGATAACACACAAAGTGCTTTTATCTGCCACAAAGTCTTGATTTAAATGAATTTCTGATAGCTAGCATCATATCATCACAGGGCCAAGAGTTCAAGAGCAACCTACGCCAACCTGGGACCCTCCCAATCTGGTGGACTACGGCTCCCTTCAGCGCCATGGTTGGCAAAGGCTGCTTGGGAATAAGCTGTCCTCCAATGAGGACTCTGCTCACACAATCCCCTAGGATAGCTGTCTATCTCCCCCTGAGGAGTAAGAAAGTTTGCCTTGGGTTGCAACTTTCCAAATCTTGGACCGTTGTTATTCTGCAGATCAATTACACACTCCCCGTGTTCTGCCACATAAGTGACTCCTGCTTTCCTTTCTGCTTGTCAAGCTCAAGCAAACGCTGCCGCCACCCTCCCCTGCCCCCAGTGCTGCTGCTCTGCCTTTAACATGCAACTTACCTCAGACCCAGCCAGGCAAAGCACGGCTGACTTGCTGATAGGGTGGCTCCACAGCAGCGTCCCCATCTCCGAGTCCCAGAACTGCACCTTCCCAGCAGAGTCCGCGCTGACAATTGTGCCATCCGAAAGGAAGAGTATGTCCCACACCACCACAGGCAACCGCTTGCGGGACCCTCTGAAGCACCGGTCCACGAGGATCCGCTGGACAGCATGGCCTGCAAAGGAGGCACCAGGCTCGCTCAGGGTCTGCTTAGCCTCAGCTGCCAACAGTCACCCCAAACCAAGCAGGCCTTTACACGGCCTTAAGGAAAGCCCCTTTGCTCAAATGCTAACAGGGCGCTACGGGGAGGGTCACCAACGTGGCACAAGTAGGTCACCTCTGCCTGCCCAGGGTTCCTCCTCCTGCTGAAATGAGGACTGAAAGAAGCACCCCGCTGTAGCCAACAGAAGAGGTGTGAGGAAACTCTGGCCCTACAGATGTTGCTGAAGTATAACTCCCATCACCCCCGGCAACTGGCCATGCTAGCTGGGGCTGATGGGAGTTGTAGCTCAGTCACTTCTGGAAGGCTAAAGGTTCCCCACACCTGCAACAGAATATGCTACAGCAGGTATATGATGCCTGCAAGAGTTTCTGCAGTATGCAAATATGCCCACAGGCCCCAAAAGGCTGGCAAACCCTGCTCTCCAGGCAGAGCAGAGGCTCTTTCTCATAATGTGCCATCAAAGTGGAGATGCCAGGAATTGAACCTAACGTCTTTGGATTGCAAAACATGTGCTCTGTCACTGAATTATGGGTCCCTCTCTAATGGAAGGGAGTTCACCAGCTTTGGGCAAGGCAGCCAGTATTGCCCTCTCCTTGCCACTGAACCTGGGTGTATGGAAGGGACACAGTCAAGAGGGTGCAGTCCTTGATTCTTAATGGCCACCACAGACCAAAATCATGAAGGTGAAGCTTGTTTGGACAAGCTGATCTCTATCTCTCTCTCTCTCTCTCTCTCTCTCTCTCTCTCTCTCTCTCTCACACACACACACACACACACACACACACACACACACCATATTCCTGGCCCCAGCACAAAACATGCCTAACTCCAGAACTCACCTGATTTGACATCAAAGACACGGATGATGTTAGTGGAGCCAGCTACAATCTTGGTCCCTGATGGATGCCAGGAAAGGGACAGGGTGCGTCCTGTAAGGTAAGGTGGGGCAGAAGAGGAGAGTCTCAGATATAAGACGTACCAACTCAAACTCATTTTGGGGGTGGGAGCAGGTAGATGAGGCTCGGAGGAAAATGCAAATACAAGAAGCTGCCTTACACCAAACCAGACCACTGGTCTTTGTAGGTCCTTGCTATCCAAAATGACAGGCAGAGGCTCTCCAAGATTTCAGACATTCCCAACCCTTCCTGGGGATGCCAGGGGCTGAACTTGGGACCCTGTGCATTCAAAGCATGTGCTCTACCACTGAGCCAAGTGCTCTCCTTGCATCCTGAAGAGGCTTTCCTCTGCAAGCAACAAGAAATCAGGCTCCCTACCCCTCCTGCAAGGGACGCGGGTGGCGCTGTGGGTTAAACCACAGAGCCTAGGGCTTGCTGATCAACAGGTCGGTGGTTCAAATCCCTGTGACGGGGTGAGCTCCCGTTGCTCGGTCCCTGCTCCTGCCAACCTAGCAGTTCAAAAACACGTCAAAAGCAAGTAGATAAATAGGTACTGCTCCGGTGGGAAGGTGCACAGTGTTTCCGTGTGCTGCTCTGGTTCGCCAGAAGCGGTTTAGTCCTGCTGGCCACATGACCCGGAAGCTGTACGCCAGCTCCCTCGGCCAATAAAGTGAGATGAGAGCCTCAACCCCAGAGTCAGTCACGAGTGGACCTAATGGTCAGGGGTCCCTTTAACTTTACCCCTCCTGCACATGGACTCAGAGCTCATCCTGTTGGTGATCATGACCCCCACATGCACCCCCACCCACAACCAACCTTTCTGTCGGTCCAGCTGCCTCTCAAACTCGATTCTCTCTGGTAAGATGTTGAAGAGCTTAATGGTTCCATCATCACAGCCAAGCTGCAAGAACAAGAGAGAGGGTCAGTAGCCTGTTCAGAATCCTGTCTGGTAGACAGCCAAGAGTCCAGGGCTTTGCCCAATAATTTGAGCTCTGACTGACCAAACTACGACACAAACACAGAAACAGAGGCCAAGCTGGTGCTGGAGAAGCACCTTACTACTCACAAGGAAAGAATTTAAGCCTCAGGAAGCAGGACACTGAGTGGAGAAGAGAATTAAATGCAGAAAGTTGAAGAGCTGGAGGGAGCTTTATACGCTGTTTAATCCAAACCCCTGATTGATGTTGGAAATCCAGAGAGCAGGAGCATCCCCTAGAGAGAGATGGCTGTCTAGCCCCTGTTGGAAGACACCCAAGACAAGGGAGTGCCCACCCCTGCAGGTAATTGATCCAATTGTCAAACTGCACTAACTGTCAATAAGCTTCTCCTAATGTGCATGTGAAATAAACCCTCCTGTCAAAGTGTATATACCAAAATTACTAGTTATTACAGATATCAAATGATGTATAGTAAAGTGCATTGCTTAGATTGGTGACCAAAAGTAAAAGGTATTTTGTATTAATAACAATTAGAATTTATAGGAATTTATAGGAAAGGGAGGCAGGGGAGGTGAAAAATTAAAATATGTACTTAACGCACACCAGACTGTGCTGTTAATTAGTTGTACCATATGCCTCATTATTTGTGTAATCAATAAAGTCATACCATACTGATAAAAAATTGTTGTGCTTCTTTTGGCCTCTTGCTGCTTCAATTTTTCCAATAACGCTGTTTGTTAAATTGCATTATACCATTGGTCCATAGTTAATAACTGCAATGATTTTCATGTCCTGGCAATAGTTGTTCTTGCAGCAGTTAATGGATGTGTTATGAGTTCTTTGTTTCTAATTTGCAAAATATTGTGACTATACAAGCTAAGTACACCCAGTCCTGGGGTGATGTGGACTGTCTGCCTTGCAATAAAATATATTTATTTAAATACATTTCCCCAGAATCCCCCCCCCCCCCCAGTAATCCATTCTATTAACATCATTTGGGGTTTTATCACTGCCTTCTGAGAAGCTGGCTAGCTTTCTGGTTTTGCATCATCTATAGATGTAGTAAAATATTCCTTATTGAAATATATAAAAAAATAAAAAAAATGCCCAGTAGCACCTTAGATACCAGCTAAGTTTGTTCTTGGTATAAGCTTTCCTGTGCATGCACACTTCTTCAGATACATCAGATGCACACGAAAGCTTATACCAAGAACAAACTTAGTTGGTCTCTAAAGTGCTACTGGACAATTTTTTTTAATTTTTTTATATATTTTGACTGCGTCAGACGAACACGGCTACTTACCTGGATCTACACCCCTTATTGTTCTAAATCATCAGGTGCTATTCCCTCCTCTAAGGGATGTTCTCTTGCTAGCCAAGACTTCGTTACCACATTTTCAAGCTGCCCCTCTCTGGGATACTAGGGGCACCTACCGCCAATTGAGTCCCAGTTGGATCAGCCACCATGCTCCAGATAGGACCTCCAAAAGCATCCAACGAATATTTGACATTCAGCTTCTCCAAGTTGTATTCAACAATTTCCCCACTGAGACCTGCACCAAAGAGCCGGTCTCCTGCTGCCCAGCAGAGCGCCTCTGGGATCCTCGTATCGTGGCCAGCAATGACCTGGAGAGATAAGTCATAGGTAAGGGGAAGGTGCAGGACCCCTAAACCAAGAGGCAATCCTGAACAGTTTTCTGGTTTAAGGAAAGGTGTTTCTTGTAGGCTTTGGGTGTCAATGGCCTCCTTTTAACACACATACACAAACTTTAGCTGGGAGGAATCACACAAAGGATGAACCTGTGCTGGGCTCAGACTGGAGAACTTTGCAGCCAGAAACCCCAAACACTGATATACCTCCTGATTACAGAAGTAAAGTACAGAGAGGCTTGGTGAGTCACCTGTGCCACCCACCCTCTTGCCCCAAAGAATGCCCAGCAAATAGTTGTTTTAGCCAGGGCATCCCCCAGGGAAACAATTCTTTGGGGCTCCAATTCCCAGCCTCAGCGGAGCCAAAGGGCTCTCTGTCACTGTGAGCTCAGCTGTGTCTGGATAAGCTAGTATTACTTCACGGAGGAAAGAACTAGCTTGTGGAACTCAAGGCCACAAGATCTGGGGTCAGACAATGGCTAAGATGCCATTAAAACCTCACAGAGGTGGAGACCTGTCAAATAGGTGCCAGGTGGAGCCCTCATGTGCACGGGCAGTCTACCCCGGGAGCCAGAGTCACCTTCTCCTGGAACATGTTGGCCTGCAGGTCGTAGATCTCGAGGGAGCCGTCGAGGCGGCCCACGGCCAGGCGGTGGTGAGAAGGGCGGGACGCAGCCACGCACCGGATCCCGGACGGCACAAAGGCGAAGAGCCGTGCGCGGTGCACCTCGAAGTCGACCATGGCAGGCAGGGAATAGCACCGGTCGAGCGTCCGGAGAGCGCGGAGACAGAGCGAAGCGAGCCCGGTTTCCACGTGCGCGCCGCCCCTCTAAGCCCGGAAGCGGAAGTCATCTAGGGGCGAGGGGCTGGACTTCCGGGGCTTCGGCGAGGCGGGAGGTTCAGGAGATTCTGAGTGAGGTGCGTGGCGGAGCTGGCGGGGGGGGGAGCAAGAAAGAAAAGCGGCGAGAGCGCTCTTGAGCACGTGCAGAGTGCCGCTCCAACAGAGGCCCCGGGGCGCGGAGTTTCTGGATCCCCCGGCGTCCAGGGATGAGGGTGACTCTGAGCGCGTGCAGAGTTCCTGTCCTTTGAACAAGCGCAGGGAAGCGGCTCGCCCTATTTGCTGGATGCTGCGGCTGCGTCAGTTTGCTCGCCTGAGGCTACCGTACTGGCCACCGCCCTCGGCATCGCAGGGCCAGAAAGAGGGGAGCCCGCGGGCGGGTCTTCGTAGGAAAGGGGGATCTCTGCCCGAGGTTGGCACTGCTGGGGGTGGGGGACTGCCCCTTAGCTGCCTCTGGGCCGGGAGCCCCGCTGGGATGAACGAGGGAGAATTGGGTCTTGCCCGTTCTCACCCCGCCTCCAAACCCCTTTTCTCCTTGTTGCAGAGGAACCGTGGGACGATGGTGCAGCTGGTCGTGTCCCGGTGAGTCTGCACTGGCTTCTAGTGGGGATGGTTCGGGAATGATCTCTTTGCTACACCTCGTGACCTATAACAGCTCTTCCCTTCCTCGTCTTTTCCTTGCAGGGATGGGGTTGGAGGTCTGGCGGAGTGGGTGCTGATGGAGCTCCAAGGCGAGCTGGAATCGCGATCTGGGGCTGGCCTAGCAGGGCGGCTCTTGGGGGACCTGCATTACACCAAAGAGGTGAGGGACTAGCCAGGTGCTTGCGGATGTGGGGGGAGTTCTTGGTTGAGGCTGGCTTCCTTCCATACCACTCTCTCTGCAAGGCTTGAGTGCCCCCACTGTCTTATCTCTCTCTCTCTCTCTAGGGAGTCCCTGTGCTCATTGTGGGGCACCACATCCTGTATGGTAAAGTTGTGCGTCTAGAGAAGCCCTTTGCCGTCCTGACCAAGCAAGCAGTGGCTGGGGGCGAGGCGAGCTTGGGACCAGGCCACTACTCAGTCACTGCCCTCATAAAGAAGAAGCTGCTCTTCAAAACCCGCCCCAAGCCCATCATCACCAATGTGGCCAAGAAAGCGTGAGGATGCTGCAGCCCACCTCCAAGCACACTGGTGCCTCGTTCGCATGGAGGAAGGTCTGCCTACTTCCTTGCAAAGTGCTGGGGACTGCGCCAAAAGGGACAAATCCTTTCCGCTTAGCCAGCTTGTTGGAACTCAGTGCCTTTCGTTCTGGGTTATGCAGTCTGTTATGTGAACCCAGCCCTTGGGAGAACTGCCTTATCTCAGATGCCAGCCTCTGTGGGACTAAAGCCAGTGTCTGGGAGAATCCAGCATCCATGCCCAGTGTGTTCAAATAGCCAGTGCTTTCCCCAAGAGCAGCTCAGCTGTGGGATTCAACCCGGTGTCTTTGCTAAAGTGCTGAGCCCCTTGCCCCAAAATCCAGAGACTGCTGAACAAATAAAAGTTATTGGGGCACCTGAGTAATATTAGCCAAATCTTCATCCCAGGGATGGAGGACTCTGCTCTGGGTTTCTGCTTAGATCCTTTTTCAAGGGCTGGTGACCTCTGCAAACCTGATGTCTTCTGGACTAACACTCCCACCAGTTCCAGTCAGCACTGATGACTCTCTACAGTTATCTCCTGCAGAAACTCAAGCCTCATTATGGTCCCTGCTGGTCACTTAGTTCTCCCTGGGTTCTTGATTCCATTCTTCAAGGAGCTCAGCACTCTTGGAGACCATAGCATTGTGCTTTTTGCCTCTTGGGTTCCTGGGGTGGGGGGAGCTCAGCCGTTGCTAAAGTGCCTTTTGAGAAATGGGCTTCTCTTTTTCAGACACTAGGAGATGATTAGGTTCTGATCTGCCTTTATTTTCTGTCTCTAGGACATTTTGGGGGAGGGGGTGACTATTGAAATCCAGTTCTTTGGGGAGGTCTTGTTGGCAAATAGGAAATCAGAATGGCTGAAAGGGAAATCAGGCTGAAATTTCTTGCAGATTTCAGCTAGCTTAGACCTGGTTCTTTGCCCCTGCCACTGTCTTCCTCCCACCCCACTCAAATTGTGTGCATATTGGTGAAGGGAGGGGATGGGCAGAAAAAGTCCCAAATATACTCTAGACCATCTTGTTTGCAAGGTATTTTTTATTGTAACAAATGCATCATAGTAAAAAAACCAAACAACCTTTATAAAAAATATGAAAATGCAGGTAAAAAATAAATAAGTTTACAAATAACTTTAAGCAATCAACTAGTGTTTGTTACCAAAGAGTACAAAAAATTCTACAAATTTCATTTTAAATAAGAGAAACCCAAACGGAGTAACATAGAAAAAGGGATGCAGCCCAGAGCAGGGAATTGAGGGGGAGCAAAGCCTGGCACCCTACCCACCCATTCCTCCACTCTCATGCCTGGGACCAGCGCAGGCCGCAGAGAACAGCACGGGCAGAAAGCAGCATTTCCAGACATTCGCAATTAGGAAGGATGCACAGCTGGAAAGAGGGACTTGAGGAAGCTCTCCATCTTTTGCCACAGTGTTTCTTGGGAGCAGCCTTTAAAGGCTGTCAGATACTCATGCACTCTCAACGCTAATCAGCCCTGTCCATACAACAGTTTTATTTGGCAGCTCTTTGCAGGGAGGCAGCTGCCTTAGGCAGGTTACAGAGCAAGCAGTTACTGTTTTACATGGCTCCCCCCAACAGGGCAGCCTTTTAAAAGGCAGGCTCTAGTGTGGGCTGCAAGCTCTCCTAGCCCGCAACGCAGCCATTCTTTCTTGCCAGGGAGCACCATACGCTCCCCCAGCCACCCAAAGAATTATTTTTCAAGCTGGTTGGGGCCCCTGGGAAACAGCTAGGCAATCAGCCCTTAGGGTGTGGGGTTATGCTGAATCCAGAGCAAGTGGGGTGGGAACCAGCCCTTTCTGGTGGCAGTTTTGGAAGGAGACATCTATCCCAGCTTCGTTTATACAGTCAGTCCCCAGCATACGAAAGTTCTTCACTAGTCTGTGCCTAGATAAAGGGAGCTTGCAGCCCAAGAGCCATTATTGCTTTCTTAGATGGCAGTGCAGACTCTATCTGCCTTCCAGAGGTGGCAGGACAGAATCGGCATTGGTGCCACTTTAGTCTTCCTTCCAGCCACATGGGCCCATGGAAGTAGCAAGCTGCCCTTTGCCCACTGCTTCCCTGTCTCATATTAGGGGCTTGTTTTTCTTGTTCCTGTCAATTCACATGAAGCAACATGGCAGGAGAGGCAGGAATTTCCAGGTACAACCTCGGATAGCATTCAGGACCTTGTGTGGGATGGGCAGAAAGAAAGCGGCAGAGAGAGAACTTGGAATTGGGGCAGTGGAACCCCTAGCAGCAGCAGCAGCAGCAGGACAAAGTCAGACTCAGCTTACTGGCCTGAGGCAGAAAGGAGTACAGGAAGATGGACACTGGTAAGGCTCCTGAACAGCACCAAGGCCAAAAGATAGATCAGGTGTCCTCTGTTCCTAGGAGGTGGCATGGTCATAGCACAGAATATTATTTTGGTACAGAAGTCTTGTGGAATCCTGAGAAGTTGCTTGGTTTTGTAAAAATCAGGTATCTAGCCTCATTGCTGATGAGCAAGTTTTGTATTTGGAAAAAACAAAAATCCAATACACTAAAAGACTGTGTGCCCACCTCCCTCATACCCCGCAAAAGCATATCTGGAGCAAAAGCATCCAAGTTACTTTTGCATCCCAGGGATTATTCAGCTCCCTTACATAGCAAGGAAAACAAAAGTTGTTGGAGCCTGTCCAGGGTGCGTATGTGTGGTGCGCACACACACATATACACATCACACCCTCTTTAGTTTAGAGGTGAAAGGTAATAATAAATATACATCTGCTCTATCAGAAAGTTTCTTCACTCTGCTCCTTGTCCACCAATTGGATTCACAGTGCCTGTGGGGACCAGAAAGTTGTGTGGCCAATGTCAGCCAGTCTCCAGCATACAGGGCCTTCTAGTGCTTCTCTTGAGAAGCAAGAAAGAGCCAACTTTGGAATACTGCTGCTCTAAGCAAATTCAGCAGCAACCTGTCTTAATTTTTTGCAAGCAAACAAATTTATGTAAACCAAGGTCCACACAAATATGTCTAAACATTAATGTGCCTGCCTTATTGGGCATCTGTTTTATAACTCTGTTGAATTTAGAACCCCCTTTTTTCAAGAAGCAGAGTGGAGGCCAAAGGAACAATACAAGTAAGCTACTAAAGAAGCATTCCTACTCAAAACACCTCTGAGATGTTTTGCAAATATTGCTTATACATTTTCAGAACTTTTTGTAAAAATACGAATTGTAGAAACTTGGTTTGTTTTCTTTTAGCCATAAAAAGGAGGGAATCTGAGATTTTTCAGACCTCCACATTCTGCACGAATGGAATTGCAGAAAATCTGTGCCTTTGCCTATACTGGAAGCATGTAGATGACAGTGGATTTACTACAGCAAGTGCCTAAGCACTTTGTTCCCATGCTGACCTGCTAGCTTAGGAACAGGCAAGGAACCATTGGTGAGCACTTCCATCTCAGCAATGTGAGTTTGGCATAAAGCTGCCCAGGGCTTGTTGCCAGCTGAAGCTGGGAGCCCCCCTTCCCTTTCAACACAGGCACCTTCTTGCCAGAGACTGGAAGGAGTTTTAAGGACTGGGCAGAGATGCAGGTTGTGAATCAAGAAATGGCTTTTAGACTGGGTGGCAGTGGCCTCCCAAAAGCAGCACCACTGTCCTCAGTTTCTCCCCCTTCTCTGAGTTGGAAGTGTAATGTGGCCATGTTGGCAGAGCACCAGGGGGAGAGGAAGTCTGTAGGAGAAGCACCAGAAAGTTAGGAGGCCCAGGCTAAGCAGAGGCCAAGAGAGAGAGGCTGGTCCAAAGGAAGATCTCCAGACAGGCAGCTCTGTTCACAGCATTAAAGTACTTTAACACCCCTACCCAAGCATAACAAAATATGGTCTAGAACAATGGTCTTCAACTGGTGGGTCATGGTGTGCTCTAAGATTGGTCGGGCACTACCACCATGCAAATATTGTGGAAGGTTAAGCAACAGATCTCTACATGCATGCTTTGGTTAAAAGTGGGTCCTGGGACTGAAAAGGTCCAAAAAGGTTGGAGATACCTGGTCTACAGCAGCCTTCCCCAAGCAGATGTTGTTGGACTCCCAGCTCATACCAGCTCCAGCCAGCAATGTCAGGGATGACAGCAGTTAGAGTTCAATAACTGGTCAGGGAACTGGGAGTCCCTACAGCATCTGTAGGGCCACTTGCATGATCCGTGGTCCTGGACTAAAGAGGGAGGTAGCAATAGGTGGTCCACCCCCAAAACTCCAGAAGGAACTGAAGACATTTGACCAATCCCGTTTGCAACCTGTTTTATCGAATTCACAGTAGCTGTGGCTCATGCTGTATTGGGCCAATCTGGGAGCTTTCAAGTATTTTGTGTTTGTTTAGAAATGGGCAGCCTAGTCATTTGATGTATTCTTTGGGCAACAGCATGTTCCCGCTATGGCCCAAATGTTTTTTTCTACTACCAGCCTTTCCTTCTCAGTAAATCTCCCTCAAGTCCTGCAGCTGCAGTGATTACAAGCAGAAGGGAGCCCCTCTTGGAAGGAGCACATGTTCTGCCCTGTCACCCCACCTCCTGTGGGGCCTCTGCCTAGAAAGCAACCCCTTGACGTCAGTGGCTCAAGTCCCACTTGCTTCTCCCATGAACAGAGAATAACCCTTACAAACTCCTTAAAGCTCTTCCTAGGGAAGATCAAAAACCTATTGATGGTCTCTTCGCTGGGCACAGAAGGGCCCCTTCTTTAACAGATCTCCACAAGGAAGTTATTATTTCTCCCTGTAAAAACTGCACCCCCATCAGCTGCAATGACTCTTGTACCCTGAACCGGCTACAGAGGTCGTCCCTGCCACATTGGTGCTATTCTGGGGAGAGGCAGTGTCATTTGCATAGAATGACAGGGACACCTGGTGGTGGAAACTTTTCCCAGGAGCTGTTGAGCTTTCTGCAGGGGCAGGATCCGGAAGCCCACCGAGCAGGATCCGTTCTGCGAGGCTCCGGCTTCCTTCCCCAGTGATGCACTCCTGAATCTGCCAATTTGCTTCCGGGATGGACATTTCAAAACTGGATCAGGTCCTGAGCAGGGTGGGGGGCCAGCCCTCCTGAAGCCCCACAACTATGTGGGGAAACGCTGCCAGTCCTTTGCCATTATTGCACCCCCCACCCCCACCCTCACCCTCATCCTCATCACACCTCTGCAAACGCCAAGCTGTACTCCTCCTGGGGCTTGCTGCAGCGCCGGGCCACGATTGCCAGGTAAAGGGCGAGCAGCGCCACCCAGTAGCAGGCATAGAGGATGGCTCCCGAGATGAGGAAGACCAGTTCTGTGTCTGTGAAGAGGTCCTGGTGGTAGGCAGTGTAGGCCAGCCCCCCCAGCAGCACTGCCACCCAGACGGAGACTGGGATGAGGCCGATGAAGTTGACCACAATGGTCTTGCGGCCGGAGGTGCCCCAGCCGGACTTGGTGATGGTGGCGATGGCGAACATCTTGGCCGGCAGGAGGCTGGACATGTACAGCAGGGAGTAGAGGGACATGAAGATCATCTCGACGTTGCCGCGCAGGAAGCAGGCATAGGTGGCCTTGATGACGCCCACCAGCTGCACCGTCAGAAGGAAGAGGAGGATGTTCCAGACGCGCCCGCGGTAAAAGAGCTGGATGACGGTGGCGATGAGGAAGAAGGGGAAGAAGCCCGTCACCACCGACTCGTAGGTCATCCACAGGTGATGCTTGTGGAACCAGAGGGCGTTGTAGAGCCACTCCCGGAAGTAGGACTTGCTCCAGCGCGTCTGCTGGTTGAGCCAGCGGAGGTACCTGGTGGGCGTCTCGGTCAGGCACTTGGAGCGGGCCGTGTACTTAGTCCGGTAGCCCAGGCTCAGGACCCGGTTGGTGAGGTGGCGGTCGTCCCCAAAGCTGCACTTGCTGCCCAGGAACGTCTGGTTGTACCAGTCCTCCAGGAACTGCTGCAGCAGGGCGTTGCGGTACATGCCCAAGGGGCCACTGATGCACTGGACGCAGCCAAAGTAGGACTGGCAGGCCCGCTCCACGTTGAAGGCCATCCAGTAGCGCACGCTGCTCAGGAAGGAGATCCACGAGTCGTACTTGTTCAGGATCTGGGGGGGAAGAGGCAACACTGAGTCATGGGCCCTCCACAACCCTCCCTCCCATGGACAGGTTGGCTCCTGTACCAGTTTTCTTTACCCACAGATGTGTATCAAGCTGACCTGTGGCTGACCCCAATTATTGAGGGACAGAAGGCCTCTTCTTCCAGCTGTTTTGGACTACAACTTCCATGCACCCCATCCAGCAAGCTGCAGGGCACTGAGCCTGATGGGAGTTGTAGTTCAAAACAGCTGGAAGAGGACCAACTCTGGGAAGGCTGCCCGAAGGAGCCATCCCCGTGAGCGTTATCTGAGCCAGACACTCTGCATGGCCGTGTGCTCTCAGGTCCACACCTGGACATCCCCGCCAACTCCACCGACACGAGGATCCTCCTCCATGATGCGCAGCATCTCCACTGTGCAGGCTGGATCGAGGACTGTGTCAGAGTCACACACCTGCCAGGGAAAGAAAGACACCCTGTCAGGACACCCTTGTCTGTCCCTTCCCTTAAGGAATGTTCACACAAATGGGGGCTTCTTTTTGACAAATATTACACTGTTTGTATGGGGAGAGAAAGCGTACGTATGGACGTTTCTTTCAAGTGGAATGCACGCCCACCTCCTTCAGAACAATTTTGCATGTTGCCCTGGGGGACCCTGCTCCACACCTTCCCAGGGAGTAAAGCGCTCTTTTGTACTCTGGCATGTAGGGCGGAGGAGAACTGCAACTTTCCCGAAGCTCCAATGAGAGTTGAGCCAGGGGAGGAGAATGAGGAATGCACTCAGATCTCTGTGCCTGTGCATATTGAGTGTGTGTATGTATACATATTTGTGTGTGTGTGTGTGTGTGTGTGTGTACATATACACACACCTGTACATACATACACATAGTATGTGTTTGTATAACTGATACAGTCATTGGAATATTGGTTCTATTATGGTTAATCTCAGAATTTTATGTGAGTTTGCACTTAATGTATATTATCATTAGCCTGCATCACCCTGAGAAAGCAATTAACAAGTTTAACTAATGATAATAATAAATATATTAGTGTAAGTGAATGATAGAGAAGTGACACAAACTCTCCTGGACACTTCTTCATGTGAACACAGACCGAAAGTGGCAGGGAGGAGGATGTCACACCAGGCACAGACGAGAGAGGGAGCCGGTCTCCATTGCCAAACAGGCATTGTAAGGTCCCCAAGCAGGTGAAGGCAGAAGAATCACAGGGCATCTGTATCCAAGAGCATGTATGGTGAAGGGCTTTAGCTTAGTGGCAGAGCACCTGCTTTGCATGCAGAAGGTTCAATCCCCAAGGGCATCTCCTGGTCCCCTACCTGAAACCCTGGACATGTATGATAATAGTGAACTAGATGGACCAGGGGTCTTCACTGTATCCTATATTGAGGGGGCAGCTGATACCTGTTCAGCAGCCATGCAGGCCAGAGAAGGGGGATCAGGCCCAGCTGAAGAATCCTGCATTTTTGGAGGACAGGGAAGCAGAACACAGAAGCAAATCCCAAAATGAGAGATGGGCATACCCTGCATCTGCCTCCTCTCTTATGCAAGGAGTCCAGAGCTGGTCTATTCTGACAGCAGAATGAAATGGAAGAATGGACTGCAACACTTTTCACCTCCAGGTCCTATTTTGAATGCCCCCATAAGTTAAAACCCCCTGTAAATGGAAAAGCAGAACACCTAACAAAGGGCTGAGGTACCACCTCTCTCCTTTGTCTGCCAGTTTTCTGCTTGCAAGGAGGTCCCCCAGAAGGGGCTGAAGGCACATTAGGCCATCACATTGCTGAAGTGATGCAGGTCTGGGGCTGGTCAGCACTTGGGTAAGAGATTGTTTGGGAACCATGCTTGGGTTCCATAATGAAAGAAAGGGGTGTGTATATATGGAATATATTAATATATATCTACCCTCAATTACATTCTGCCATCCCTTTCTGCTACACCTGCTGCTCAGAACTATAGTGCATGAGTGGAAGGGAGCAGAGGAGAAGCCTCCACTTACACCAGAGTGAAAGAAGAACTGTTTTCCTGCTGTCAGATTGGAGGCTGAGTTATGAGCCCAGGAGGAACACTGGAAGCTGCCTGGATCCATCTAGCTCAGCACTGCCTGCACTAATCAGCAGCAGCTTTCTGTGGTTTTAGACAGGGGTCTCTCTCAGCCCTACCTGGATATACTGGGAATTGAACCTGGGGATTGAATCCACTGCTTTGCAACTCAATTGTGGCCTTTCCTTAAAAAAAAAAAATCAAGATTCCAGTCCTCAAGATTCTATACAAAGGGCTTAAGGAACTGGGGAAGCTGCCTTAATCCAAATTAGACCCATTTGTCCACCCAGCTCAGTATTGTCTATAGTAGCTTTCCATCCTTCACAAGCTGGAAATGTCACTGGGGAGTGAACCCAGGACCTTCAGCATGCAAAACAGGTGCTCTACCACTCAGGATCATAGAAAACTATTTTATACTGAGTCAAACCATTGGTCCATCTTGCTCAGTATTGTCTCTACATTGACTGGCAGCGGCTCTCCAGGATTTCAGGCAGGGGTCTCTCTCCCACCCTCCCTGGAGATGCCAGGGATTGAACTTGGTACCTTGTGCATTCAAGGCATCCGCCACTCTACCACTGAGCTAAGGAGAAGCAACCAGCTGCTCCATAGAGGGGCTGACTGCATGGGCATGTTCAGGCCCCAGAGTGTGAAGAAGCAGCTCATTGTAGCCCTGCTTCCCTCTTAAGCTCACAGCACCTATGTATCAGGGTGCAGGGAGACAAAGAATTGCCCAGACCCAAGTCTCTCTCCAAATCATTTTGCGTGTAGCTAATACTCCCCCCTCCCTTTTTCTGCTTTCTGACAAGTGCCTGGCTTGTGGGATGAGCATGAATGGGAAAACACAGGAAGGAAGAGCAACAACAGGCTAGCAAGGGCAAGGAGCACCGACACCCACCTGCACGTAGTCGACAGAGTCTCCAAGGGCACAGAAGGCCGTGTACATCACCTCGCGCTTCCCGCCCCACTTCTGCATGATGCAGGTATAGGTATTGTGCCGGACGAGGCTCTGGATGTGGCGCATGGCCCTGCGGCGGCCAGCCTCCGACTCGCCCTTCCCCCGGGCGTGGAAGTTGCTCTTCCACACGTAGCAGCCTGTCCGGTCAGAGCCCATCACCTCGTTGAAGATGTCCAGCATGTAAACATCGTCCTCCCCGTTGCCGTCCACCACCATGACGACCTTGAGGTTGGGGAAGGAGATGCGCTGGACGGAGCGCAGGCATTTGCGCAGGTAGTCGGGGTCCTCCTGGTAGGCGGCGATGCAGAGGGCCACCGAGGAGCGCAGCTTCAGGGGCCGGCCCTCCAGGCGCATCTGCCGGTGCTCCAGGAAGGCAAAGAGGCTCTGGATGAAGAGGTGGAGGCCCAGGATGGCACCATAGAGCCCAAAGGAGAGGTAGTGCTTCTCGGTGTGGATGAACTGGTAGCCCGTGACGTAGGCAGCGAGGATGCCCCC
Organism: Podarcis muralis; assembly: GCF_964188315.1. Classification (NCBI taxonomy): domain Eukaryota; kingdom Metazoa; phylum Chordata; class Lepidosauria; order Squamata; family Lacertidae; genus Podarcis; species Podarcis muralis. Next base: position 43,876,663 of record NC_135661.1, on the reverse strand, counting down.
CAGCACCACCACGGCAAAGAGGCTGGTCCCAAAAACACGCAGGGCTGTGGAGAGCCTCACTGGCATCTGGAGAGGAGGCAGAGAGGCCCGGTTAGACTGTGGCCACAGCAACAGACACAAGAGCCCTCCTTGACTCCTTGGCGGCGGCAGCGGTGTCCCTTCAGAGGGTGTTGGACTCCAAATCCCATCAGCCCCAGCCAGCATGAGCAGTGGTGACCGGAGTTGAAGCCTAGCAACTTCTGGAGGGGTGCCCCTGATTTTCAGATCCTATTGCATTACAGCTCAGAGGAAGAACAGAGAAAGGCAAGGTGTCCTGTAGAGAGTGGGGCTATTATTGACCCATCTAGTTCAGACTGTCAACTCTGACTGGCAGTGGCTCTCCAGGGTTTGAGGCTAGGGGCACTCCCAGGTCCACATGGAGATGCTGCCAGGAGGTGAACAGGGGACCTTCTGCATGCAAAGCAGATGCTCTACCACAATGCCGCAGCATTTCTGCATTAGCACTATGGCCGACGGTCGGAGGTCACCTGACGGGTTGTGTTTTTACCCAGCCTTTAATCTGGCAGGATCCCAGGGCGGTTTACAATTAGTGCACTAAAAACAGCAATAAAAATAACTGTGTAACAATACTTCAAACAAAGGATGCAAATAGGCAATCAAACAAAACTATAGCACTGTAGGAAACAGACAGTTCTGCTTTCAGCTGCTCTGGCTCAGGCATTTTCAGTTGCCCCCACCCCAGGACTGGATGAAAAGCTGTTGCAGTTGATGGCAGTGGCAGGAGAGCCACATCTGCCTGGCAAGTAAGTACTACACGCGCCCCCCTCTGATACTCTGGATGCAGCAGGGAGCCTGGGAAGTCTGTGGCCCGCTAGGTCTTCTTTGACTCCAACTCTCATCATCCCTAAGGCCAGGCCACGCTGGGTCCGCGGGCTGTTGGGAGTTGTAGTCCAGCAACATTTGGAGGGCGCCAGGAGCGCGGGGCTGCAGGAGAGCGCCGCTGTCGCTGCGCCTTCTTGCCACGGAACCTCACCAGCGATCGACTCCGAGAACCTCGTGTCCGCAACTGCAAAGCGCGCCTGATCCTGCCCGGCTAGGCAGCGGCCCTGTAGTTCCACGGCCTGACCTGCTGTGCGCGCACGAGAGCAAGGAGGGCAAATGCACCCGGGGCGCCTCTGGTGTCCCGGTGAACTCGCAGCCCCATAAGTTTGGGCTGGGGGCGTACAGGGCGCAACCCCATAGCACCCTCTTTCCCCCATGCCGCCAAGCCTGGACTCCGCGGAAGCCCCTTATTCTTCCTCACCAAGCCCGGTCTTGGGGAAAGAGAGCGAAACGGTTCATTTGCATCGCCCAGCCTCCGTATGAGCGGAACCAGGCTGGCAGGAGGGGCAGACCCGGCACAGAGATGGGCTCTTCGCAACGGGCGGGCGGGATTTGGGGGGCGCCTCTACGGACAAAGGCAGAGAGAGCGGTGATGGTGGCCCCGAACCAAGCCTCGCAGGACGCAAGCCCGACGGGGCGGCGGAAAGCCCTGTAGGAGAGGCTGAGGCTCCCCGGAGCCCAGCTCAGCCCGAAGCGGGAAAGCAGATGAGAAAGCCTTGTTCCTGTCCAGGGCCAGCTTGAAAGGCTGAGACCTTGGTCTAGAGAAGTGTCCTCCTCCCCTCCCCAGGTTTAGCTTTGGAGCGAAGGCGAGCCCACCGCGGAGCATGTGCAGAGCGCTTTCCCCCTCCACCAGCCCGAACCAGCACATGCGGCTCCTGCGCCTCGAGGAATCGGGTGTGGCACGTGTCTTTGCCAAGGGCTGGACGGCCATCGCCCTCCCGCACCCCGGCCAGGGACCTCGGACTCACCGTGCCGCGGCTTCCCCCCGGCCGCTCCCGCCTGCTCAGCTTGGCGCGGCGCTTTTGATGAGGAGGGAGGCGCCCAGCCCAACCCCATCCTCGACGGGGCGGGGGAGGAGCGCGCAAGGGGCAGAACCAGGCCTGCCCCCTCCCGAGGTGCCACCCACGCGCCGCCGCCCCGCTCGAGCCCCGACGGAGCCCTCGCCTGCCCCACTCAAAGGCTGCACAAGCGGAGTCAGATCGGGACTGAAAGTTCGCAAAAGGAAAGGCAGAGGGGGGCTGGGCTGGGGGCTGGGTAGCCTTCCATGCGAAGCCCCCAACTCTGGTCATGTCACGTCCAATGTCATGGGTCGGTTGGGAGCCGGCTGGCGGAAGGGGGGGGGGGGACCGGCTCAAGACGTGGTGTGTGAATGTGAGTGAGTGAATTGAAACACTCGTGAATACATCCCCCAAAAGTCACCTCCATCCGCGCAGGCTGTAAGTTGCTACCCATACATCTGGAGAGATACCTCCTTGAAGTGCACACTAACGCAGAAGTTACTCCCCACCCCTAGCTCGCATGGTGCTTGTGCCCAGCATGTGGAGGTTCATTGCAGCCTAAAGACCAAAGCGGGGTGTGATCCTGCCCCTTTCCTAGTAGGACACTACCAAGCCACCCTCTTTCTCAGCCTTCAACAGCCCTGTGCCCTCCAGGAGCTTTGAACTACAACTCCCATCAGTCCCAGCCAGTACCTGGCTGAGTCTGATGGGAGTTAGAGTCCAAGACATCTGGAGGGCAGCAGGCTGGCGAAGGCAACAGTGAGGAGGATTGAAAGGTTCCTCCACATGCAGACTGACGGAGGCTCAGGTTCTTGCACACACACTTATTTTCCATGCAGGGACCTGAATAAAAGATGAGATTTCCACTGAGGCAACTCAGCTGCCCTTGCTGGTGGCCCCTGGCATCCGAGAAGCAGCACAGCAAGTCTGAGGACCAGGGAGAGGGGGGAACGCCTCAAAACCAGAATCGTGGGGTACACTAAAGATTTATTCAGGCAATAACCTTCCTGGCCTGAAATCCACTGCATCTTGTGTTGTTGTTTAGTCGTTTAGTTGTGCCTGACTCTTCGTGACCCCATGGACCAGAGCACGCCAGGCATCGGATTAGGTCCCAATAATTAGGAGCATCCTTTGTACATTGGATGAAACAGTCCACAAGAGCTCCTGCAATCCTAAATTTGTTAGCCTTTAAGGTGCCATAAAAGTCTCTTGTCAGTTTTGTTGCTAAAGACTTTCAGAGAGTTCTCTCCAGAAGGAGCTGCAACAAACAACTCCCATCACAGGGTACCCAGTCTTTTTTCTGCCAGTCAGTATTAGGGACTGCAACGTTTCATTGATTAATCAATTAAAAAAGCTTTTAATTCACTATGAAGCTGCCCTCAATAAATCAGGAAGCAGATTTATTTCAATATATATCATTTCCAATGCAAAGATTTGTAACAAGTGCAAGTGGCTAAGCACAATATTACAAGGTACATTCTCCCTTCTTCCTAACAGATGAAATGAATTTTCCGACAGAAGATCTGCTGCGAAACACGTACATCCATTGTCCAAAAACAAAGTAAGCCATTTGCTTTAAAATTATTTTTACTTACGCAAATTTAACCAACCAAATCCAAACAAGAAATCACCAAACAGTCCTACTCATTATACAAATGAGAATCACCTTTTTATCTGCTCTTTTTTCAGTGTCTCTGGCTGAGCAGAGTCAGAACATCTAAAAATATTAAGAAGAAGACTTAAGAACCCCCTTTATCACAAATATATTTTTCTACAGCCTCTTGACAAAGGATAGAGTTAGCAAAGATGTCATGAAAAACACCAACTTAGCTTAGGCTGTGTACACACTTCCATTTACTGTGCATCCAATGCACCTCCACCCTGCTGATGTGGGAAGTGGTATATACACCAGGTTAGCCACAATCCATATCTATCCTGTTGTTTCTTAGGAAATACTGCATTCTGATGCATTCCCCCCCAAACCACCTTCGATCCACATTGAGAAAAAATAACAGCCTGGCTGCATTTCAAGTTGGTGATGTATACACAGCCTTAGATGGTTTAAAAGTGGGGAGATTAAGGGTACTGTGAGTAGCTAAAGGGAAGGATAAAGAGGGTGATGCTGTCAGTGGCTGCTAGCCAGGATGCCGGTATGCTACCTGCAGTATCAGAGGCAGTAGTTGAGGAACATGTGCTAAGAGGTCCCCATTTCCTACTTGTGAGCTTCCCATTGAAGCATCTGGTTGGCCACTGTGGAAAATGAGATGCTCAGATACAGTAGATGGGTGTTCTTAAGCATTTTTAGTTTTGGGTGATATATCTATGATCGTTTTGTTCTTGTGTGAGAGAGTTGCAGTGAAGCCACTTATAGTGTGTGTGTGTGTGTGTGTGTGTGTGTGTACGTGCTGGGTTTGGCCTGCCAAACTTGATTGTGCGCACAATCCTGAATGAGGATAATAACTTTATCAAGAGTCTTTGTAGGCAAGAGCACAGATGAGAATTAAAGAATCACACACAACTCTATTTCTTAAGAGAATCTTGTCGTCACTTGCCTGTCACCTCAACACACACACACACACACGAATCTCACACCTCCTTGCCTTCAGATGCATGTGAAATATAATACCCTTCTTTTTTGTTCAGTTAAACTTAGCAAAAAGGGTTGGGTGTTTGCAGAGATTTCCAAGGAAATTACAATAATTAGAACATCAGTAACACCACAGTGGAAGGATTTTGTAGAAAAGAGAATTCCAAAATCCAATCAAGCAATGAAGTCCTTTATTAGAATTCTGATTTTTTCTAACGGCAAATAACCCTTTTACCCCAGGAAAGGCTAATCTGTTCCCCCGCTCCCAATATTGTTAGATTCCAATTCCAAACAGCCCCAGAAAACATGGCTAATAATCAGGGATGATGGGAGTCCAGTAACATCTGGAAGTCACAGAATAGCCACTTTGCCTAGTTTAGCTGCTGCATTAACTAACGCAGAATGGATTCCCCAAGGTGTGTCCAAGTTAAAGAGTTGGATTAACTGCACCATTCATTAGCAATACCGTTGAGTGATTTTACAATCTTGTTCCCCTTGAGTTATTGTTCATGATACCCAAACATTCACTTCATAGCCAATTGTTACTGTTCAGATCATTCCTCTGCTGCTAATTTTAGCAACTTAATTTAGCCTTGTAAACAGCCACTATGCTGGCCACTGGTGGCAAGTGAATTACCTCCAGGCAAGGAATCTTTTGCAAACTGGATTTTCTCTCCCTCTTTCAGGTCAGGCTATCACATGTATATTTGGGAAGTCGATCTGCTGAACATACTTATGGACCAGCACAGCCTTTGCTAGCCTGGAGTTCTTCTGATGCTTTGAACTACAACTTCCCATTGACCTCAGCCAGCACACCTGAATGATGCTGAGGTTGATGGGAGTTGTAGTCCAAAACATATAAAGGGCCCAGGTTGGCAAGGGCTGCTTTAACAGATAATGTAAGCAAAATGAGTATAACTGGCTACAAAATCACCTGCATTTAGAAACTGATTGGCAACTGTGGTAGACAGTGGAGGTAAAATAATCAGGTCTGCATCATGGGATCCAACCCACCTCAGGTGGGCACAGTGCTCAAATTAGAGGGGGTCTGTAGTGGCCATCACTCCCTTACCTTGAGTGATGTCTCACCCAGCTAGTCTCTTTAGAAGGCTCTTCAGGGAGGCAAGGGTGCAGGGAAGATTTGGTAAAAATTATGGGGAAGCAGGAGAGCGAGATTATGGATTTAATTCAGCTCTCCTCTCATCTTTCCCCAAATAACTGAAATACTGTGTGGGTAGCATTCACTTTGATCCCTGACAGCTGCACCTGAGTCCTGCATCCATTATTTTCTGACAACAAACAAAAAGGTTTATTTGGGTCCTGAACTGAAGAGGGAAGGAAAGTCATAGAGATGCACTATTTTGCCAGGGCCTCTTCAAAAACATGTAAAAACTGAAAGAGATGAAAGTGTGTGTGTTTGTTCCTAGAAGAAATTTGCCCAGAGAATTCTGTAGTCAGCAAATGGCCGGTGGCCCAGGTACCTTTGTGAATTCCTTGAACTCAAAAATCCAGTTGTCAAGATAAACTGGCATGCAAGACTTTAGGACAGAGCTTTTCATGTTGTTCACTTTTTAGACATGCTTTATTTCGCGACACAGTAATTCACTTTAAATAGCAAACTGGAGGTTAAACTAACCCCTTTCCCAGCCCCAGGAGGAGCGCGGGGAGTGTTTGCACGACACACCTACACACTGCAGCTGACACACTAACATGTTGCAACACACAGTTTGGAAAGCTCTGCTTTAGGATTTCTTCATATACTATACCACAAGCCTATCAACTGCAGAACTTAAGAGTTGACCTGCCTGCTTAGTACCCTCACAGCTTCCCCGCATCCACACACACATACACGTGCCAGAGATTAGCTCAACATTAATGACCCTGTTATTCTTACAAAAACTTACAAAAACTACTGTAAAACAACTAACAAGCCTTACTTGGTGCATATTCAAGGAATTACCATGACTTAATCCCTTCCTAAAACCATGGAGCTGGAAAAATAACAAAAGACCACCTAACTGCATCGGATAACCCCCCTCCATTCATCTTCATATTCACATATATGCACACACTGCAGAATCTGGACTGTGCAACTCTGATCACTAGAGGGACATACACAAGGCAGGGAGATGCTGGCAAATTTCAGGTGGCTCAAATCAAGGCACACACTTCATGGGAAAGTACAGACCTGATCCCCCACTTCCAAAGTCACTAGGCAACCTGAGCTTGGGATCACAGGTTCCTAGCCCTGAATACAGAGATCCCTGAAGCCATAGGCAGGAGCAAAATCCTAGCCACCATGTCATTAAAAAAAGCATGAATGGGTCACAACTCCACACCACACAACATGCTGTACCTGCCTTGACTGTCCCTAATGCTTCAGAAAGGTAGGTCTATGAGGGGAGCTCTGAATCTTACACAAGGGAAAAGATTCCACCGCAACTAACCCCAGTTCACTGGTTCACTCTATGATAGGCCCAGCTGAAGCACCAGAACAGAAAATTTAGGATACCTTGAGCAATTTTCTCCACCTCTGCTTTGACCTCCATCTGGCTTTTGGTCTCTCAACAGGCCCAGGAAGGTTTTTCAACTCTGGTGGTTTATGGTCTCCTAACCCCTTCCTAAAATCACCCCCCCCCCCAAGTCCAGGCACACACACAAAAAGAAAGTAAAATAGGTTTTAAAAACTCACAGTTAGGAAATGGCTGGCCTGGCTTCTAAAGCTCTTGGTGTAAAATGCCAGAGAGGTGGAAGCTCCCTGGCCTGGTCCTGCCCCAGAAAGCCTGTGTCTGGGAGGGGAACATGAGGCAAGGGGTGGGCACTGCCAGGGGCTGAGGAACATCAGATGGGAGGGGGCAAACTGCAGGGCTTTCAGGAGAGAGGCCAGAGCTGAGCCTTGCCTCGCTCTCAGCGATCTCTTTAGACCCCACAGCTGTGCCCACAAGCAAAAGCAAACACAGGGCAAGTCCCATGACTTCCCCCCAAAGAATCCTGGGAGTGATTTTTAAGTTTTGCAAGGGTGCTTCTCAAGAGGCCTCCAAATCTCTTTGCAGCACAAAACCCTCTTGGACCTTCAGCTTCCTTGGGCGAGGCTGGTTGGAAAAGTAGGCCTGTCCTTCATTTCCTTTCCCTTGCCAAGCCTCACAAGCATCCCTTTCAATACCTTCCACCATCCAAAGCAAGTGTTATTTTTTAAATAGGGGGCCTTTGAGAGGCTGACAGTTTGAGGAGCTACTTTCCCCCCGGGCCTTCCTAATCCCCCGTCTCCCCATTGCTCATCTAGGCCTTTCCTTGGCTCTCCACACAGTCTCAGTGAACTTGTCTAAACAGCGAGCCATTTAGGTTCAAAAGCAACAAAAGTTTGAAAAGGCCTTCTGATCCCCAAAGTTACAAATAATGCCCATAAGCCTTCTTTAGGCCTTCTGGTTTACTGTGGAGCCACAACACGCAACTTGGTTGCTCAGAAGCACCCAGTTGATGCTATCCCCCCCCGAACAGACACAACTGTTCCAGAGGCACCCTGCAACCCACTAGCCAGTCAGCTAGTGAAATGATTTATGTGTTGTTAAAAACAGCGCAGGAGGCTTACAATTGTTATGCTGCTTTCCCTTACAGCCACCCCATAAGATCACTGTGATGCCCATTTTACAGATGAACAAGCAAGTCCCACCAGATGACAGTTTGCTCAAGGCCACGCAATGAGCCCATCGAAGAGCCAGGCATCCAGATCCATTTCTTCCCTGCCTGCTCGCACTGCCTCCCACTTGTCATTCAGAGACAGTCTCGAAAAGACGCTGTAAGGGGATCCTCCATTTACAGGACCACACTTTATGCAAAAGGATTAATACAAGCTCACTTGCACCTTTTCAGGAACTGAAGGCAGTGCCTGGGGCTGAGTTTCAGTGTGTGCCACCCTGGATCCAGCAGAGGCACTCAGAGAGCACCCAAAGGGTCAAGCGCACAATGGCCAGGAGCGATACTGCGAAAGGGGTCCCTTTGGGGGACACCCTCAGCAAAAACAACATTTATAAGAGGGTCCCTTTCGGCATGCCACAGCCGTAAGACACACCCCCTTGGCCCCCTCCCACAAGTTGCCGGGGTCCAGTATCTAAAGGACAATGAGGGAGCAGAGAAAGGACTGCTGTGAGCTTAAGGTTTCCTCTCCTCTTTGCTAGACCAGCTGCAGCAGGAGTTGCCCCATGGCAAACCACAGGTGCCTGGCTGAGGCTGGAGCAGGGACAAGAGTGCCCGTTGGGGACCACAGGCAAGCTGCACACCCTCCGCCCAAGACCGTATCAGCAGGTGCTGCCTTTCAAACCCACTCCATTGTGGAACCGCCAGCATTGCAACATCTTACCTTTCGATGCAAAGGCAGCTCCCAGGCACGGCTTCTCGCTCAGGGTTCTGTGCCTCTTCGGGAGAAGGGGGGGGGAAAAACCCTGCTTTTCCAAGGTAGAGAAGCAGCTTCCCACCCCCTCCTGCACAGGAATCGCCTTGTTTGCAGAGGCGGAATTGCAGCCAAGAAGAAAAGAGACTTTTCATTCAATAACCTTTGGCTGGAGCAAGCGTGGAGGGGCGGAGGAGCCAGAGCCCAGGCAAAATCATCCCAGGGCAGGAAGGTACCAAAAAAGAAAGGGGAAAAAACCCAAACAGTCAACCTTCTACCTAGGCAAGGCTGAACCCTTTAAGGGACTCCAGCCCCCTGCCCTGGGACAGAGAAGGACACAGAAACCGCCTACCCCAGGGAATGGAACCTGCAGCAACCCGGCACTCCCCCTGCAAGGACAATGACAGTTTCTGAGCTGCTGCTCCCCCCCCAACCCCCCTTTCCTCCAACGCACAGACTGTATAGCTATTCCTGGAGTCTATAAAAACCATCTCTCTAAACACCCCCTGGCTGTAGAAATAGCTTCACCAGGGTTGCTATTCTCAGGGACGGCTTTCCTTGCGTGATCCAGGAACTTGGGAAGAACAATTGTCTTCAGTTCGCTTTCCCCCACCCCCCTTTCTCTTTTTTTTTTTTTTTTTGTTAGCCATCAGCTGCTGGTCCTTCTCCCTGGAACTCATTATTCTGCAGTGTGCTGGTTCCTCGCAGGCTGCGGAAGAGTCACATAACAACTGCCAGCAGAAGTGCTGGTGGCACAACCTGAGCTCCCAGCATATCCATGAAACCCCATAGAAAGCAATCTCTTTACCTGAAGCTATGGTAGGATCTTGGCAGCAAAGCAGACAGATTTCACCCCTCTGTGCTTGCTCCCCCAACCCAGCACTGATGTCTGTGGGTCTTTAGAGCACCCCTTCCTTCCTGATGGACACCTGCTGGATGTTAGCACACACTCCATTCATAGACTGCTTGAGGGGTCACCTGGGGACAAGCACTCTCCAGTGGGACTTGCAGAGGAGAAAAAGGAAGGGGCTGAGAGCAGGGGCTGAGGGATTGGGCTGCTCCTTACAGGGAAATTGATGCTGGTTCTTCAGAAGCCAGGAGTGGGGAGACGAAGGCAGGGCAGCACTATAGTGGGTATTGGTACCATTATGCCCCAAAGAAGCAACCCTTCACCTGGTTTCTTCTCTATAAACCTGGAGCAGGAAAACTGTGCACCTCCTTGCCACAAATATTGCTGGACTGCAATGTCCAACAGCCCAAGTCAGCATGGTCAATGGCACGCGATGTTGAGGGGCCAGGGATGGTGTGGACTGATGCTCCTCACTCAGTCCTGTCCTAAACTCTGTTCAGGGCCAAGGAAAACACAACAGTTCAGGGCCAAGGAAAACACAACAGAACCACTGCAGGATCAGCTTCAGTCAGTGAATCCAACACAGAATCATAGAATTGTAGAGTTGGAAATGATCCCAAAGGTCATCTATGCAGTAATAGTTTGGGGGAGTGGATTATGAACATTCTGATACTGGCCTCAAAGTGTTATTTTATTCCTCTTTCACAGGCCATACTCTCTCCATTTCAAGTGGCCCATGCCAGGTATTCCCCATGCCCTTTAGCTTGGCCTTTTAATCCTCATTCCTAACAAGAGTGGAACTTAAGTACATTCAACTTTATTTGCCTGTGTTACTGTATTTCCTTCCTTCCTCTTTTCTCCATTGCATGCCCCAGACTGCAAGCTTTTTCCCTATGTGTCTGTGTGAGGTGAAGATGGGAAGTATTTGGCATTCCAGATGTTGTTGGGACTATAACATCCATCATCGCTGGCTATGCTGGCTGGGGACAATGTGACTTCAGGAACATCGGGGGGGGGGGGCACAGGTTAGCAATCCCTGGTTAAAGGCTCCATGCCCACAGATTATACACTATTCATGCAGCTGCTACTACTCCATATGAGTGTCAGGATTAGTCAAGAGTGAAGAAGCATTTCAATGCATCAGCAAAGTTTCCAACACACAACAGGGTGTTTCAATGAAAGTAATTTGCATGGTGTGAGCATTTCCAGGTTGTCAAGAATGCAATTGCAGAAGTCAACGTTGTTGCATAAGATGACTAGAAGAAGTGTTTCCCTTTAATGCTCTGTGGCACCTTTTTTACTCTAGTTCTCAAGAAAAGGGTTGGAGTGGTGAAAGGCCTGGCCCAGCAGCTGCCATTCCATACCTTCCTTTTATTGTATTGTGTACAGAAAAGGTGGACATATTGGGTTTTGCCTTGACTGACTCTTTTTGTTGTTCAAGCTAAGCTATGAGGCTGCACTAGGTGAAGATTTTGGGGAGGACTAATCAGACAGCCAACATAGCAGTGGCCTTGAGTGTCCCTTTCTAGCCACCACAGAAGGGATGGCTGAGGACTGTTCAAGTTCCACCATGCCATTCTGAGGTGTGAACTTGTTCCCCTCCCCCTGTTATTTCTTTAAAATACAATTTTTACAGAATTTCCAAAGTACAATTAGGTCTAAACTTGTTGAGCTGACTTCCTATAACTGAGTCATGCAGGATTTTTTAAAAAAAGAAATCTAGACAAACTTTCCTCTGCTTCATTTACAGTCCAAAACAAAAAGCAAAAGGCAGAATGGAATGCCCCAGTCAAGGGCCTGTGAAGGACGGGACCACACTTCAGCTTCATTTCATGCAAACAAGAAACATCCCATAAAAAGCAAGGAAGAGGCAGGAGTTCACGTAGGGCCAGCTGGTGACTTCACAGCCAAGGACTCTGGGATTCATGATCATAGCCACTCCTCTTATACCATCTGCTACCAGCCAGGTGGGGTATCTGAACCCTGGTCTATGAAGGCATGCACACTTTCCACACAAGAAAGTTTTCCCCTATGAAATTTATTGCATTGACTGATCCCAGCAGCAGCCCCAAGACAGTCCTTCCCTCCTAAGGGACACCCTTGAATAAGTGTCAAATTTCTGCAAAATCTGCCCATGGGAGCAATGTTCTAGGCAGGCAATGGTCCAGTCTGCTCTCAGGAGCCACAGCTCAAGGACCAGCCACTCCCTCATTGCAGACTAGCACTTCTGAGGCCACAGGGGTTCAAGAGCCCAGCTGCTCGGCTCCCAAACCCCACTTCCCTGAGAGACCCTGGTACAGTTCTGAAGTTGTGCCACACAGTAGCAGGAGTCCTCTGATCCACTGGCACTTCTGCTTCCCTAAGGAAGGACCTCAATCTTTTTCTCAAGAGTTTGACGGGGAAACAGGAGCTCCCTCATGATGCCATCCAGCTCCTCCAAGGCCAGCTGTGCGTGAAGTACAGTGACCTCATCTTGTTCGCAGCGCACCACAAACTTCAGCAGGTGGTAGAGTTCCAGCAGGGCATCCTGGAGAACCTGGGGGGTGGGGCAGGGGAAGAGGAAAGAGAAAGTTGAATCAGGGTTGAGTGTGTGGGAGTGAACTATTTGGATTCCTAGTGCCTATAACGCATAGGCAGAGTATGGGAGAGTGTTCTTTCTGAGCGCCAAACTAAGGCCAGACTGGCCTCTGTTTTGTCTTGCAATGCTTTCTCAATAGTTTCCCACCTTTTTATGAAGGATCTGAGAGCCAGAAGATTGTCAGGATGAGGTTCAGGGGGAGGGGGAGAATACCTTTCCAAATTTCTCCAATCACAGTCTGCATGTGGGACAGCCAGGTAATCCCACCCAGACAAGCTTCTCATTCATGCGCAACACATTTTCTGCCTCCTCCACCTCCCACTGCACCAAGGGAGTTCTGGCCACTGAGCTCCTGCAGCAGGTGAGCTTTGCAAAGCAACAGAGGCCTGTCTTGCATCTTGCAACAAACAGGCAGCAGCAGATTCTGAAAACAGAAACTTTTATAGACAGGGCTTGCTGGAGGCTGCCTGATGAATGCTCACTTCAGAAATAAGGCAAAGCCCTGTGGCTTCTTGTGCCCACATATCCACCACAGCAGATCAAAGCCTGGCTATGGGAACATAGGAAGCAACCTTATATGGAGTCAGATCATTGGTCCATCTAGCTCAGTATTGTCAACGCTGACTGGTAGCAGCTCTCCCAAGTTTCAAACTGGGTTTCCTTCCAGCCCTATGCAGAAATGCCCAGGATTGAACCTGGGACCTTCTGCATGCAAAGCTGATGATCTACCACTGAGCTCAGGCACTTCCCCAATATAGGATAGGTAGCTTTTGCCCCTGTTGAAGGTGTGACACCACTTCCTTTTCTGCAACACCATAGGAAAACACCTCCAGCAGGAAAGCATTGCATCAGTCTGGGAGATCCCCTCTTATTCCTAGGAACAACTGAGGTCATGATAGTGAGCTGTTAGAATGCTTATTCTACACCAGGAAAAGAAACACCCATTGGAGAGGCAGAGTTACAGTATGCGCAATGTCCAAAAGAACCTTTCATGCCCCAGAAGCCATTCAGCTGTCCAACCAACTGAGGTTAAAGGGCTCCCTTTGCAGCTGCCTGTCAGAAAATACTTTTGTCTAGATCTGTGCTAGAAAATTCCGTAAGCGAAGGTAGAAAGGAGCAGGAGGAAGAAGACACAGTCCCTGGCCTTCCTGGATGGGGCACTCCCCAGTGTCCTGCCAAAAGAGATCCGCTGGTGGCAGCTTGCCCAGGGCTCCTGGCCTGCACCTGGCCATCCATGCCAAGGCAGCTCCACCTGATGCTGCTGCACTTTGAAACTCAGGTGGGCAGCCTGTAGAAGCCGCAAGTCCCAGCAGGACACATTCACTATACACAGCCTCAATACAAGGAATACATCCCAAAACCCTCAGCAGTTTGGCAACTTGCTTATCTCCTTTGGGAAGTTTGCAGATTGTTTTGATTGTTTTTGAATTTTATTATTAACCATGCAGAGGCTCTAATGGAGTAACATTCATCTCCTATTCTTAAAAGAAAGTGGCCTGTGACACCATTATTGGGTTGGGGGCAGAGAGAAACTTGGAAATAAAAAATGAACAATTTATGTTATGGAATAATGGGGAAAGGGATTAAAATCCTAAAACCCTTCCCCAAAATACTCCTGCTCAATGAAGACCTGAAGATTTTCATTTCTCTGCTGCTACTCTGCAAATGTTTTATACCTGTTTGACAATGTCAGGGAAACTGCATGTATATTGTATCCTTGAGCTCCAGTGATATAAATTGGGTTTGGTACTGGCAGTCTAGTAAATACTAAAAATAAAAATAAAAAATCCAAATATTTCCAAATGTCTTTTCCCTTTAAAAACTGCAAGGGGGATAATGCTTCCTATGCTTTCAAAACTTTAGGAAGTGTTTCCACCTCCCATTGTGTCGTTCATTCAAGGTCACTTCCACCCTCTGTAATAATCAAGCACAAGAGTGCAACAGCAGCAACAAGCTGAGAATATGGCTGGAGAGAAATCCTAGTAGGAACAGAATTTCCTGGGCCTGGATGGTGCTTCTACTGCCCTTTGCCTCAACTTGGGAGGCAATTCACCTTGGAAGGGCACCAGGGCAGTTCTAGAAGGCCACACCTTTCATTGACTGCCTGCAGCAACAATCAGATGAACATGATTCTTGTAATCTTTTTTCCAGTGAGTCAATGGTAGTTGCAAATGAAATTCCCACTGCTCAGAGCCAACTTCTGGGATAGAACCAGCTGTGGCAGTCTGAGCCTTGCTGCAAGGATGCTGCCCACATAGGAAAAGGGAAGAGGCAGCCTTCAGTCTGCTGCCGGAAAGCTAGTCGTTTATTTTGTGAAGGTGGCTTAATGTGTTCAGACCTTAATGGGTCTTATTCTGAGTAAAAGACTGTTTGCTCTTGAGTATAGGCTTTCACTTTCAGTACTGAAAGAGGTTCTGTTGCTAGGCTATAGAGGGGAGAAGACCTACAGTTGAGACAATTTTCACAACATAAATGGTGGCTTCTGGGCACCAGCTCAAGGTGCGCCTCTCCTTTTACTTTTTGTCCATTTTCTTTGGTGTTGCCCCCACTCCACTTCTCTTCACACAGGGCACCTGCAGGGCAAAGCACAGCTCTGGCCCTAAGGGGAGTGGGGAAAACCTTTTACCTCCAGTCTCAGCCATAAAAGCAGAGGAGCCTGGGCTACAGGGCATCTCTCTTTTGGGCAGAATCAAGAAGGGAAGCAGCTCACCTCCACCGCTCTCGTGCTGAGGCCGCGCAGCAGAAGCACCACCACATGGATGGCTGCTCTTCGCACTTCAACCTCACCGTCGGTCTTCGCTATTGCTGTCAGACATGAGGTCACCTGTCAGACAGATAAAGTCATAGGCCCTATTAGGACAGGCAGACTACTTTGCCCACCTGTGATGGGCTGGGGACTCAGGAGTGCCTGCACAGCAAACCTGAGCGCAAAATCAAAGCCCACCACACCAGAACAGTCAAGAGAATAGGAGGTTGAGAAAATGATCTTTCCAGCCCAACCTAAAGACTGAACCTGGGACCCTCTGCATGCAAAGCAGATGCTCTGCCATTGAGGGACGGCCTTTGCTCTAAAACCCCTTGTGGAATGCTGCACTAAGGAAACTTAAGTGAGAGAGGAAGAAGTTTTCTTCCCCATCTTGGTGGGAAGGGTCAATATTGCAAACTCCTGAGCAAAGGCAGCTTCTCCTTCCTTGGAGCTTATTCACATTTGTGGCATGGAAACTGCCACCCAGCTTGTGGTGAGTGGGCAGAACTCCTGTTTCCTGGCCTCCAAGGAGGTCCCTGCTGCTGATTCTGAAACTGGCAGAGAAGCCTCTGCCCTGCACAGAGTTCCCCACTGTAGCCTCCTTCCTTCAGCTCAAGGGCAGCATTTCCCCCTCCCCCTCTGCAGCAGCTCCTGCTGAATCAGCTGGCACCTGGCCCGCTGCAGAGCCAGAAGCATCCTTCTCTCTCTCCCTCCTCACACATAGAAAAGTGCGGCTTGAAATCTGCACCAAGCCACCCACCTCCTCCCTGTGTGCTGCTGTAGATGCACAGCAGCTATAGCAATAGGCAGCAGCAGAGCTGTCATGCACAGCTCCTGACACCAAGAGGGCATTCACACCTCCTGCTATTCCAGCTTCAGCACTGCAGGAAGGAGGAGGGGAAGCAGCTTAGTGGTGGAGAGCACCTGCTTTGCATGCAAAAGGCGCCTTGTTCAATCCTGCCAGGTGACACCTCTCCAATTAAAATAATCTCACATATGTAGCAGGTGATGAGCAAGCTTTCTCTTTTTGCTCAATACCCTGGAGAGCCTGCTGCTGTTCAGAGCAGACACTGCTGAGCTAGACAGACAAAGGGTCTGACCTGCTACATAAGGCTGCTTCCAATGTGCCCAGCAGGATTCTTTCAAACCTTTGTGGGAATGAAGCTTATGATCATTTTACCTAGATACCCCATAATGTGTTTTTTAATGAATAAAAAAACCCAGCCTATTTTACTCACAGCTATTGAGGACCAAGGTTGTGTACGCACTATGTCTTTAAGGCACATTAAAAGCACACAGACCCACACACCTCAAATAAACTTGGGGACTGGTTTGTTAAGGGTTGCTGGGATTTGTAATACTGTGAGGGGTCAATAATAGTGCCCAGAATTTTTGAGGGAAAGAAGGTGATTTGGATGTGCTTCAAAGGTATAGTGTGAACACAGTGGTCCAATTATGGACTTCTTTTCCACCCCATAGCCCTTTTCACATATACGTATGGGTGGCTTGCAGTTTCTCACCTGTGGTAGCAATTAGGATGTCATTCTGGTTTAACTAAACACCAAACAAAAGGCTGCAATGTGTAGTGTATGTCTCTGCAGATTAGTTAACCCTGGACAGAGCTTCCATCAGGTTTCTCAACCCAGCAGGAGGGCCAGGGTCAGGTGACCCTGAAATGGCACACAACATGCCTCTGAACTTATTATCCTTGGAGGTAGCCCCCAAAAGGATTACTGTGCAGAATTCAGAGAACTGATCCCTCCTGCCTGTGAATACCAAGATGTACCTGCCTGGTGGGCACGTATTTCCATGGCACCCATCTCCATAGCACCGAAGTGCATCATTGGACGCAAGAGCATTCACAGCCCTGCTCCAGCTAGTTGTTGGAGAAGTGGCAGAGGGCAAATGGAAAACACAGACTTCTTGGCTGTTAAGGGTCCATTCAGCAACCTTCCAGAAAGCAAAAGGCACATCCTAGCTTCCAGTAAGCCTTACTTACTAGGTCAGGGGTAGGCAACCTAAGGTCCGTATGCCAGATGCGGCCCAATCGCCTTCTCAATCCGGCCTGTGGACAGTCCGGGAATCAGCGTGTTTTTACATGAGAAGAATGTGTCTTTTTATTTAAAATGCATCTCTGGATTATTTGTGGGGCATAGGAATTCGTTCACCCCCCCCCCAAATATAGTCCAGCCCACCACATGGTCTGAGGGACAGTGGACCAGCCCACAGCTGAAAAAGGTTGCTGACCCCTGTACCAGATACTTAGCATTGTGCTTGGCCTGTGGCTCTCATCTCTGCAAGGAAGCTGCCTTTTACCAAGTCAGATCATTGGGTCCATCTGGCTCAGTCCTATCTGCAGTGAACAGCAGAGGCTCTCTAGTTTCAGACAGGGATATTACCAGCCCTGGCAAGAGACCCCAGGGGTTGAATTGGGAGCCCTTCTGCATGCAAAGCAGATGCTCTACCACTGAGCTATGGAGGAGGAGAAAATACAGATACAAAAACCCAGGAGAGGTCGGGGAGACTGAGGTAGGGTTGTGACTCATTGATAGAGCATTGGCTTTGCAGGCAGAAGGTCCCTGGTTCAGCTCCTGGCGTCTCTTAGTAGGGCTGGGGACATCTCCTGTCTAAAACCCTGCAGAGGTGATGCCAGTCAGAAAAGACAATGTTGAGCTAGATGGGCCAATAGCCTGACTTGGTATGAGGCAGGTGTTCCGCAGCTTGACACAGAAATGCATGGTTGTGAGTGTTCTGTCCCTGGAGCACCCAGTTGTGGCTCTGATGGACTTAACCTTGAAAGACACCAGTCAAACTGCCCATGTTTAATGGAAGATACCCAATTATCAAACAGCACAGGACAGTGGAGAGTGTATTAGTGGGCAGAAGGCGAAAGGCCCTGGAAAGCGTTACGCTGTCTGAAAAAAAGAAGTCTGTGAGAATGCCCTACAGCAGCCTTCCCCAACACAGTGCCCTCCAGATGCTTTGAACTGCAACACTCATCTGTCCCAGTATCACATGACTGTGCTGCCTGGGGCTAATGGGAGTCTAAAACATCTACCTGGAGTGCACTAGGCAGAGGGAGTATGTCGAAGGGGCTCTCAGAAGCCAAAGAGGCAAAAGGAATTCATAGCATGGGGGGTATTTACCAGCACTAATCAGGCCACAGGTTTCCATTTGGGAGGAAGTTATATAAACCACCCCTTCCAAGCATGCCACCCCAGTAGCCTCCAGTAACAACAAAAGCTTTAGAGAGGAGGTGATGTGGCCAATACCTCATGGACCACAGAGCCCAGCTGAAAATGAAGTATCTGGCACAGCTCTCCCAGATTGGACAGGCTGCTTGCCCTAAGAGTGCCATCCAGATCTCTTGCTCCTCGCAGAAAGGCGTGGATCAGGTTGTCTCGGTGTGAGAAGGCCATGTCTCCTGTAAGAGTGGGGGCGGGGGAGAGAAAGGTTCTGATTATTTAAGTCACTCACCTTTTGCAGAACAGAGCTCTGTGCTATGGAGAAGAAATAGACAGAGACTGAGAATGTATTAAACCTGTCACCCATGAAAAATACATAAAACTCTTGTTAAGCAAGAGCTTTGGCTGGTTGGGGGTCAGCACTGTTGATATCTCTTGGGGAAAAGTGGCCTGTTCCATGGAGGACACAATGAGATGGGCAGAGATAAGGAGCCAAGGACAAATGGAGATCCCAGGCTTTTGGTGCGTTGCTACCTCCTTTCCATCAGCAATGCTTTTCCGACTCACGTGTAAACCACCAGACAGTGCAGGTGGTTGGAAGAGGATAGCTCTGCTGGAGGTGGCAGCGTCACACAGCCTGGACAATAAAGCTGTGGTGGTTTAAATTGAAAACTTATCTATCACATGGCAATGAGCTGCAGCTCCAGTCTAGAAGTCACCTTGGCCAGCGGTGCTCTGCTATCGACCAGTCAAGATCACACGCTTTGGCGAGTGTTCACAGCTGACCAGGCGCCTGGCCCATCTGCACAACCCCCCCTTCTTATGCAACCATCCACTGGCCCGTGGCTCAGAGCGGCAGCTGTCAGCATGTGTGCCCATGGGCATCTACAATGTGACACCAGTTTTCCTGGACTCACCTCTGACCTCTGATCTGTGGGCAGCCCAGCCTCTTGTGGCTTCTGTGCAGAAGGATCCCCAGCCAGTTCTAGCTAATGACCTAGGGATTTTTGTTCCACCTTTTGAGCAGGTTCCCAGGATGGCTGGTCAGGCAGCCACCTGTTAGGAAAGGTGATGCTTCTTATTGCCCCAAATTCCTCTCCTCTGCCCAGAAGAGGAATCCTGAAGTCAATTCTTGCTGACTTGGGAGCAGATTTTACTCTTACTGAGAGAGAGAGAAAGAGTAAGAGTGTCTGGGACTTTGCAGTGCTGCTCAC
The DNA here is from genome assembly GCF_964188315.1 of Podarcis muralis. Taxonomy (NCBI): domain Eukaryota; kingdom Metazoa; phylum Chordata; class Lepidosauria; order Squamata; family Lacertidae; genus Podarcis; species Podarcis muralis. The sequence goes on along the minus strand of NC_135661.1, from coordinate 43,857,236 downwards.
CCTGACCCAACAAGCAGCACTCCTAGCAGATACATGAACAGCTGCTGGTGCAAAAAGCTCATTATTTTCAGGGAAGGAGCTTCAACCCGGAAGGATGTTTTCAATTCTGCTCTCACTACTGCTTGCCCTTACTTCCCCATCTATAAAATGGGAGGAAGGACATTTCCAAAGTGACTCTGGTCACAGGGGCTGAAAGGCTCCGGTCCAGACCTCTTAATCTTTGCAGTCAGTTCTGGACCACAATGCTGCAAAAGTCCCTGGGATTTTGTAGTGAGTAGTGAGTAGGGCTGTGGGTGTGGAAGTAGCCATATTCCTGTGCCTCAAAATGGTTGCTGTTAAGATGCCCAAACTCAGAACCATAAAGAACCAACCCATGTAAAAAGGATCTAGGGGTCTTGGTAGACCACAGGCTTTATGTAAGTCAACAATGTGAAAAAGGTATCACAGTTTAAGAAGGATATTGGCAAGTTTGAATGTGTGCAAAGGAGAACAACCCAGATGATAAAAGGACTGGAAACCATGCCTTATGAGGAACACTTGAGGGAGCTGGATATGTTTAGCCTAGAAAAGAGAAGCCATTTTAAAATATCTGAAGGGGTGTCACATGGAGGATGGAACAAACTTGTTTTCTGTTGCTCCAGAGGTTGGGACCTGAACCAATGGATTCAAATTACAAGAAAGGACAGCTATTCAACAGTAGAATGAATTACCTCAGAAGGAGGTGGACCTTCCTTCACTGGAGGTTTTAAAACACGTTGGGTGGTCATCTGTCTGGCAGCTGTGATTCCTGCATTGCAGGTGGTTGAACTAAAGGACCCTTGGGGTGGATCCCTTCCAATTCTACAATTCTATGATTCTAGACTCATGCAACAGAATAGAATGTGGCTGTCATGTCAGTCCCAAGGGGGTCGGGCAGAAGGTAACATCATGCCTTTTACTAACGACACCAATTTAATGCCAGTCTAAGAGTATGCCAGCTTTCTTTCAAGTTTCACAAAATTATTCATCAGAGAATGGAGAGGAAGCAAATATACACAACTGGGATTTCTGTTTGCCCATTCACAGCAGACCAAGTGCATTAGAAACAGCAAAGCGTGTGAAAACTAGAGTGAGCAATCTGATTGCGCTCCTTAACCCATGACACAGAACAGCAAAGGGCAACAAGTCTAAAAGGAAGAGCCAGAAGACTTTTGCTCTGTGGCAACTGCTCCCCCACCCGCTGCCGCTGTGACTAAGTAGAATCAGTGGGGTGTGCAAACTTGCTGCTGCAGAAATATTGGGTGGGTGGGGGGAGCACAATGAGGCAGGACTGAATGTGGGTTTATTCAAGCACTCAGACAAGAACAAGAGTTACATGACAGGCCACTTCTGCACTGGATACACCCTGGCGCTTCCTGCCACACTGTCAGGCAGGCACAGGATGAAAGGGTAATCCCTTAATTTTCATTAGCCGCCTCTCTGGTTCCCCCTGAATTCCAAAGCATACAAATCCCCCCCCCCACTGGTCTTTGTCTCACCTGCATGTCAATGGGACAAAAGGCACACACATATGCATCTGCCCTGAAGGGGTTTCAGCCATGGAGGAGGAGTGGGGGAGGGATGCCAGCTGAGGGTACCTCTGCTGCTGCACAGTTACAACCTTTGCTCTGTTTTCTCAACTCTTAAGCTAAGAACCAACCTCAAATTCTGTATCTTGAACAACTTGTGCACAGTAAGCAGAATCTTGTAGATATCTTTATTCCACAAAAATCCATTTTGGCTCTGTGACCAGCACAAGCCCAGCTTTGGTCTCAGGTACCAGCTGCCTTTGCACACACATTTTCAAGCTGTAAAGTCTATAGTGGTAGTACTTGGGGTGAGATGGGGAGCTGTCTACTCTGCTGAAGGAAATTAGCTTGTAACTGTTAACCCCCCCTTGGTGGGATGCAAGGCCTGCAGTGCACCAACCCACCCAGGGTGTCAGAAGCATCTCCCTCCCAGGCGCCCCTAGACAGCTGAGGAGGAGGAGGTCTAATTATTATGACTCTTGCCTACGAAAGCAGCACTTTGCCTGGATCAGGAGCTGAATGAACAAAGCAGGTTCCCTCCCAGCCCCCTCCCCCATGCAGTGAATGATCCCTGAATAAGAAGAGGAAGTGTCTCAGCTGACATCCTGGGGGAAGGTTTAATGTGTTTAAACTCAATTGATAATGCAAATCCTTCAGCAATGCCTGGAAGGGGGAGAGGAGAAGCACCTCTTTCCTCCCCACCCCAAGAGAAGAAAAATGAGACTTCACAGGCACATATAAGCCACAGTTCTAGCTGCCTCCCCCCCAACTCCTGAAGTTACACACAACAGGGGTCAGGTTGCACAGATTCCCTTTCCTTCCTTAACCGTTCCAGCCAGCTGACAGATCTCAACTTGTCTTCAGCTTTCTGCTGCCTGAAGAAGAAAATCTGCTTTCTAATGAGGGCTGACATGAAAGCAGCAGAACTGTTGCAAACCAGCCGCTCCCTCCTGGGATGCAGGCGGTCTGCTTGCGCAGGAGTTGTCCCTTTGCAAAAGGCATCCCAGAGCTTAGGGCATTTGCTGCAGTCAAGACCTGCAGGGCAGGGTTCGCCTAGGCACCCCACCTCCCATCCTCCGGTCCTCCTCCTTCCCAGAGCATCACTGGAGTCCTTCTCCTCAGCAACAGATGCATCTGTGCCATGATGGAGCAGATGGGTCAAAATTAGGCCCCTTTTGCTTCCAGCAGTAAGTCATAGTTTTGTAGTGGTGCAACTCTCGCTATTACACTGCCACAAAGGCAGAATAACCAACATTACTTTGGAAAGGTTTTCCTCCACACCAGAGATACCAATATCCAGAGGTGCAGGAGGGTTTTTTGCCACAGGCAGCACTCCCTGCAGCCGTTTGGAGCAGAGACAACCCCAAAGCAAAGCAAATCCCAGAAAAGATTAGCAGCAGGGAGTGGGGAAGGAAATCCAGTGATTTTTAAGAATAGAGAGCACAGTCTTAAATAGTGCTGTAGTGTTGAAAAATGTGAAGACGTACAAAACACTTTGGTTTAATTTGGTCTATGAATAGACAGACTAGTTGGTGCATGCCAAATAGGGGGCTGTGCTGACAGCGGTGCAAGAACCAGGGTGGGTAGGAGTGGCACAGGCCGGGAGTGAAGTATGACACCTCAGCAGCCTCAAGAGACCCTCATTCAGATCAGCAGCCCCACTCCCAAGCAGTGGGAGAAGCCACAACACACACAGCCTCATAGCTGCAGTCCCCAAGGGTGCTGGGGTGGGGGTGGGTGGGTGGGTTTGTGTGTCAAAGCCCAGGGCTGTTGTCAGGGGTCAGGGGGCTTGAGCTCCAAGTCTTTTGCCCTGGGGTGGATATCTCCTGTACCTTCTCCCCTTTATTTTTTTAAATTACTCCCCCTCTGAAACTTAGCCTCAGTTTGCATTAGCACATGCAGATTTGTATCATGGGCCTGGGGCCTCAAAATCCTTTTAAGTCAATCATTGAGCACCTAAGTGGCCAAAGTGCTTCCATTCATTAAAAAAAAACCCCACAAAACTTCTAGAAGATTAACAACAAAAAGCAATGGGAAAAGGGCAGAAAGATAAGAAAATTGTGACTGGAAAAGTCTTCCTGATGTTTAGCTGACTAGGAAGGACAGGGACCACCCCCCTTCCCCCAAAAAGCACTCTTGCTGGGGGCAGGGAAAGCAGGAGCGAGCAGCACCTTGAAAAGAAAAAGAAAGAAAAGAGGAGGGTAAAGCCCTGACACACAGGGGAGCAATTATGCTATTATCTTTAAAGAAAGGGCCCTTTGCCAGCAACTCATCAGTGAGCCAAGAGAATTTTCCAGCAGATGAGGTGTTTGAGTGCACCTTCTTTCTACCTGCAAGAAGAAAAAGGAGCTGCACAGACCAGGCACAGCAGTGTGGGGGGGGGGGGAGTAAAGGGTGCGCCAATCACTGCCAAAAGGGCAACATAGCACCAAAAGGGCCATATGCTCTACCTTCACAATTGGAGGTAGTATATGTTTTGGGGGGACCTAACCAGAAGCCCAGTAGTGAAGGTGGTTGTGTTGCCATGGAGAAGCTCCCCTCCTCATCCCTAAAGGGCAGCAAAACCAGAGAGAGGAAGGGGGCAAACAGGTGGGTAGATTCATTCAGGGGATTTGAACTGGTACCAGCTGTGCTCTGTTTGAAGGCAGTTTTGCAAGAATCCAGTGCTACGTATGCCTGTGGGACAGGGTTGCTTGTTTGCCAGGCATCTACAAACCTGCTCATAAAATCACAGACCTGCTGAGGAAAACAAACTCTGGCATTGCTTTTGCACATGTGTGAACTTCAAGGAGTTACTTCAAAGAGCCATTGGGCTGTATCCAACTAAGTTATCCTTGGACTAGATAAGATTAATGGGCCTAACTTAGCCATGCTCATTCCTTTCAAGGGGTCTGCTCCAAGGAATGCTGGGCACAATTCATTGTGCTGAATGCCAACAGTTATGTTGGAACAAGGCCTATAACCAGGTGGTTAATTGCCAAATTTCACAGCCTGGAGCCTTGTCTCTTCAGAGGCCCCATTCTTTGCCCAGAAATGCTAAAGTCTCTTAGAATATGATTTATGCTTGGAGTGGGCAACTCAGAAAAAGCACACAATATTCCGATTTGGTCTGAGTGAAAGGGCAGTCAAGGTAGATGCAGCTTAGCCCACAAACAGGAATTTTCAATCTGGGGGTGCATGTTGTACTTTGGAAGCTTATCAGAAGATCAGTATTAATGGCAGAGAGGCTTCCTCACCACCACAACCACCCCTTTCTTGCAGTGCATGATCAGATGGAAGTGTCAGGAGTGTTCTAGGTCACCTGTTCAGTACATAATGGCCAACAGCATGGCCCTGGTGCCTGAGTGTGCACATGTCCCAGGATCCTTTACATCATGCAGGGCTTCTCAAGCAGACAAGCTGATGTCAAATAGGCCAGTTCCCTCAACGCAAAAAGCGTGAAAACCAGAAGAGGTCCTCACACACTGAACATCTGTTTGAGAAAATATTTATTTAGCTGCCACAGAAGCCAAACCAAGGAGGAAACCCTGTAATCCCCCCTCTCTTTTATCAAACTAAAAGATTTAAAAGCCAGTCTTTTAGCCATTTTCTGCTTCAGACAAACAGGTGGGATGCACAGATGGAGAAACATCTGGGCCAGATGGTAATTTAATGAGTTAGGCTCAACATATATAAAGCACAATAAGGCTAAATTGGCCAAGCAGGATTTGCAGCACAGAGTGCAGGGAGCAATCTGTTCGCTGGCAACAGCAGTGGACAAAAGACTCGAGATGGCTGTGGTGGCACCATCAAGACTGGCTCGTGCACCCTGCGAAGCTGGCACCTGTCCCCCTAGACCCCAGTTGTGTAGAGGAGCTTGGATGCCACCAAGAAGCAATCACTTTAACAAACAAAAACCTTTAAAGAAAGGCCTAAGTTCCAGAGAACTCAGCCACTGTCATGCCCAGACAAGTCACAGGGCTCCAGTCTTAGGGAAACGGCAGGCAATGCAGCCAAGTTTTATAATGGTGCCTTGTAACATGCAGGAAACCGGTGGGCAATTCCTGAACTTCCATTTATGGGGAAATGAAGCAAGGAGAAAATTAATAGTGCTGTTAAATAGCATGCACAGATTCTAATACAACTTGAGGCCTAGAAAAAGGAGGTGACTCATTCCCTTAGACATGCCTAATTTTCCTTTGTAAGGGCAGGGCATGCTGTGTTACTCCAATCTGTGCCAGAGGACATGACTCCAAAACCAGGGGAGGTTGACCTGGGTGGGTCCAAACAGTAACTTCCCCTGCTGTCAGTTTGGTGCTTAGGCACCTGAAGGCAAAGATGCTACTGTGGAAGAAGGAGCAGGGATCTCCTCTAGCACGGCTCTGTCCAGGTGGGGTGTTCTGCCCACACACTGAACAGCAAAGCTAGAGGCATCTGTAGATTGTGAAGGCTGGGTACCAAGCTGCCAAGGAACATCAATGCTGTTTGGCACTCTGCACTTAGTACAACCAGTTGTGGGTTTTATACCAGTAAATGAGCATTACTCAACTTCCTGGACAAGCGTGATTATAAAGCCAGCATAGGCCTCCTCAGGGAGCCACATGTTCTGGTGCTCCACACGCTGCTGGAGCAGCTCTGGCACAAAATTCCCAGTGGGAGCTGCAAACTCACCTAGTGCCCGTGTGATGCGCATCAGGGCCTCTCCCACTTTCATCCTGGTCTCGACCGTCTGTGCTTCCTGTGTGCCTGGATGAGCGCTCCCATATTGGGCCAGCAGGTAGGGCAGGACTCGCTCTGGGAATGAATCCGACAGCAGCACAACACCTGAAGATCAGGAGAAAGAGAAGCACCAGGGAGTGACATAGAAGGCAGGCATTGGCAACTGTGTGGACCGATGTCCAAGATGCTAGTGGGGATACTTTGAACTGATGGCTTTTTGAGCCCTTTCCCAGCTCTCCAATCCTAAATCCAGAGGGGATAGCAGAGGAAGAACGCCCTCAAAAGAAAGGAGGAGAGATTGAAAATCAGATTCACACAGAGGACTTGGAAGGATTGAGCAATGTGCCTAATAAAGGTAGAATAGTTTTAAGTGATCTTTTATTGCCCACCTGGCTAATTATTCAGATTTTATTTTTTGCCCTTGTCCAATGGGTGTATATAATAGCCTTATTGCCACATTGCCTTATCCTGGGAGTAGGGATTCCCTAGATGTTGTTGATCTCCCATCAGTCCCAGCCAGCAGGATTAGCAGGGATGGGAGCTATAGTCCAGAAACAACTGAAAAACCCTCAATTCTTCAGCCCTGTTGGTAGTGTGGGAGCTTTGCCAGCTTAATACAGCTCTCTTGCAAGGCAAAACAAACCAGAACAAGCCTCAAAAAGGGAATTCCCAACACGTGGGAAAGAATTGCCTCTGAAGCAGAATAGACCTACAGGAAACTAGAAACCCCTGGCTTGGCAAAGCACCACACGCCTTTGCTAACCTGGTGCCTTCCCTGGCTGAAGCTGATGAGAGTTGTAATCCAAAATATATGTAGGGCACCAGGTTGTCATAGGCAGCAACAAAAGGTGCCAACTTAACCAGCTTCAACTCTGTCCTGATGGTGGCTGTGCCAAAAAGACCACATTCCCAAAGGGGTAGCTGCATTCATGTGCAGCAACAAGGTGGCAAAGCTCTAGATGTCCTCAGAGATGAGCCAGCAAAGACTGGCTTCATCAGATGTCATCCACAAATCACAATGGCAGAAAGGTGCTACTTACAAAGGTTCATGTCATGTGAGTCACTGCCCCTGGAAGAGGCAAGGGCAGCTCCAGGAAATCAAGCCCAACTCTTGCTCGCTGAAGAGAACTAGAATCAAGGTCTCCCTTCTGAGTGTGCTCCTAGAAGTTTTGTGTGTCCTACAGCCTTGCTCCAAGAAGTCATGGCAGCATTCTACAGTCAAGCCAGAGTAAACAGTGGGGAGGAAGCACACTTCACGTAATTGCAAGTTCCACCACATAACCATCAGAGCTGTGAAAACAGCTCAGGTCCTACTGGGCCATGCCCAACACCTTTAATTCAATAGCTGCTTGATTTGGCCTTGAAGGCCCAGGTTACGACCTCAACCCTTTGAGATTATGCGGATGCAGCTGTCTTTCACATCCCTTTGATCTCAAATTCCAGATCAGACATGCCTCTGGGCACAGGAAGAAAAAATGGAGGAGGAGGGAGGAAAATGCCCTGGGGATTAGAAGCAGCAGGTTGTTGGGAAAATAGGTATTATGGGATTGTTACATCTGCTAAGGGCATTGTCAGCTGGTGGCAGAGTGGGATGACTAGGCTCCATTTGGGAACTCAAGCACCTGTTGCTGTGCTTGACAGAGATCCAAGGCTTCCTATCCCCATGCTTGGTGGCCTGCCTCTAAGCCTAACCTACCTCATAGGGTGGTTGTGTGGATTAACTGAGGAGAACCATGTACACCACATAGAGCTCCTTGGTGAAAATGTGGGTTATAAATGCAATAAATAAATAAATAAATGAGAGTTCACAGCCTGAAGAATCGAATATGATATAATAACTGTTCCTAACATTTACCTGGACTAATTTGGAAAGGAAAAATTATGTTTCCCCTTAGTCCAGGCCTCCTGGATCAAGCCAAAGTTTAGCCCTTAAAGCTTCTCTCTGAAAGTGCAAAAGGAAAGGCCATGGATGGGAGCTTGTTGCAGAAAAGGCTGGCATAGGAGGCAACACTTCACAACACACATGGGGTTATTTCCACCTTAAGAGCTGAGGCTGGCACACGCCACAGCTTGCCCAAGGCCTCCCCGGGAACAGGGCTCCAACAGCCAAGTTGCCCAAGCCCAAGGCCCAAACTGACAATAAAAAGCTGTGTGGGAAAACCCACATGAAAAAAATGGAGCAGGGAGCTCTAGGGCAGAGGGGAGCAGAATTCCTCTTTAAAGAGTTGGCTTGAAGAAGATGAGAAACCTCCTCCTCCTCCAGGAACAGAACCATGGAGAGGAAAAAGGCTCCAATGAGGCCATCTGAGGTAGCCCCTAAACTGGCCCAGCTGGAGCTGCCTATGGCTCTAGGGCACAGGTGGCCAACTTCCAGCTCTGAGGCCTGATCTGCCCACCCTCAAGCTTCAAGCAATTTTTTCAGTCCCCAGCCAAAACCCCACCAACTTTGGCAGTGGGGTCAAAAGTGTGGGGAAGTGAAGCAGACACAGTGCTGGAACAGGCAATACTCTGTGCTCAGGAACAGATGCAAATTGCCCCCTCCTTGGTCACCACAACATTAACAGAGGGGGCAATAAGCCCCCTTCTGCTGATCCAGAAAGATTTTCATTTATGTAGGGCTGTTGTCCTGGATCCTAGGCAAGTCAATTGAACAATTGCATTTTGGGGCCTTTTTAGAACTCAACAACTTTCAGGGTGTCCTGGTTTTTACTTTTTGAAATATGGCAACCCTCATTTATGTATTTGTTTAACATTTACAGTGCACCAAAGGATCTCGGGGTGGTATACATAGTTCTCCCCCTCCCCATGTTATCCTCACAACAACCCTGTAAGGTAGGTTAGGCCGAGAGACCGACTGACGCAAGGTTACCCAGCAAGTGTCTCATGGCTGCATGGGGATCTGAACCCTGGTCTCCCAGCTTAGTCCAACACTCCAATCACTACAGATGGGGCAGGGAAGGCTGTGTGTACATGAGAGTGTGCAGGGTGGCTACACCCACCTCTGGCCCTCAGAGAGTGTGGCCAAGGGTGAATGTGGCCCTTGTGCCAAAAAAAGGTTATGCTGGAAGTGCAATGATCCTGCCCCCTTTCTCAGTTGTTTAGGCTTGCTTCCTTCTGCAGCAGGTAAGGTGCGGTGGCGGGGAGGGTGTGTGTGCTTTCTCTGTGATACCATCCGCCAGGGAGTCTTGAGAATCACAGAGGACTCTGTCCCCCACTCTGGGTGCAGTAAACAGTGCTCTGGACACTTTAAAGCTCTAGGGGCTCAAAGCAGCGTAAAGCAAAATTCCGCTTCCAAGTTTATTTTTTAACTGTGGGTCCATCGCAAAATATCCAATACTGAATACATGTGAACCACACATTGTCAACAGCAGGTTCAAGGGCCACATCCAAGGTACAATTACAATTTCTTCCTGTGGCTCAGACTGGCTGAAACCTGCCAATATCTTGGTTCTGTGCTTCCCCCCCGCCTTTGCTTTTGAGAACAATCATGTTACTCATTTCCGGCTTGTAAAGCAATGGGCTGGTAAATCTGCAATGAGACAGCAATACTTTTATGTGGGGGGGGGGGTGCGGGAGGGAAGACTGTGGGGCCTGGAGCATCTTTGGGGATGCCAAGCAGTGAGTCAGTGGCAGAGGCTACCTGGCCAAGACTGAAGTCTCTCCTGCCCTGCTTATTTTCAGCTGCTTGTCTAGCTGGAAATGGTAGGGAGATGTGTGTTCTGGAATGGGGTGCATGTGTGTTGGCAGCCAGGTGGCTCTCTGGGGGAAAGGGCAGCGGGTAAGATGTGAAAGCTGCCCCACATCTTAGCCTCTCCCCTACATCATCCCAGCCCTCTTGGGGCAATGCCGACATGACTCTCAAAGCTGAGCTTAGCACTTTGCTTCTGACTCAGCCCCCCTGGCAAAGTGGGAGGGTTCATCAAAGCCATCGCAAAGTTGCTAAACGTGCAAGGATCAATGCTTTCCATGTCACTGGTGGGAGTGGCAAGATGTCTTTTGCCTGCAGGGCACACATGAGCCCTTCACACGCTCAAGCCAACACAAGTACAGGAAGGAAAAGGCAGGCCGAGGAGGTTCCCCCTTCAGCTCTTTGGGTGTTGCAGCCAGAAGAGCAGGTCCTCTTTATTCCCTCTCTCCCAGCTTCTTCTACCTGACAGGAGTCTGAGCCAGGGGCTTCCTGCTGGGACTTCCCAGGTGCCCTATACAAACTGCACAGAAAAGGTGCAGCATGAACTTTGAAAGGGTTGAAGACTTCCTCCTCCTGAAGCAACTGGGAGATTTTTTTAATCCATCCATCACCTTATTTATGGGTCTTCCTGCCCAACCCCACAGTACTTTAAATAAGTGTTTGTTACTCATCCTGAGCCCCTAGGATGTTACTGGGATAAAAATCTGAATTATTATGAATTGCACTGCACAATGAGGAAAGGGAGCTGGCTCGCATCCAAATGCCTCCTTACACTTTGAGGGTGCCAAGGAATCCCGAGAAGAAACAGTGAAAAAATCCATCGGCCCAGAAAGCTGGTGGTGGATACTATTACTGTCCCACTTTCCTCACCTCTGTCTCTATGAAAAAGAGGTGGGAGGCCTCTTTCAGCCTCCATTTAGCTCAAAATATATGCTACTCTGCAGTGAAGCTTCCAGGACAGTTTTCAAAAACAAGATAAAAAACCCACAACACATAAATACATGGGAAGAAGAATCCCATACCGCTGTTATGCTAGACTGCAAGAGGAGTTGGCTCTTGGTTCAGGTTAAAGGTCTATATAGTCAGGTATCCTGTTCTCATAGCAGCCAACTAGATGCTTTTGATGAAATCCGCAAGCAAGCAAGTCTGACTGCAACAACTCTCCCTGCTTGTGATTCCCCGCAACTGGTATTCAGAGGCAGACTGCCTTCAACACTGGAGGTTAAAACACAGCCATCAGGATTACACGGCTACACCAGGACTGGAGGTATGGTGCAAGTGTGCTCCTTCCCTGCACTGCCCCTGGCTCAGACCAGCAGAATGGCCAAATTGGGGTGATGTTCTGAGAAAGTTCTCTCTCTGGTTGCCATCTGACTTAACAGGGCAACTGGTGAAGAGCCACTGAAGTTTGACTGTACCAAGGCAAAAAGGTGGACTCCTTTTGCTCCAAGAAACCACAGCATCTCAGACCTCCCTGTGTGGCAATCTTGAGTTCAGCCTAGAATGTTCCTCTTTCCTTCTGCACTATCTGTACACAGCAGCTAATTAATTATGGACCCAGAGACATACATAGCATTCATCCAGCGCCCTGCTACCACTGCCAACACACAAGTATGGGGGCTACCTTGGAACGACTCCTCCAGGACACACTGTACAAAGGGATGAAGTAACAGGGAACACAATTCTGTTGAACACAGGATGCCACAGTGCTCGTTTCCTAAAAAGACAGCCAGGGACACTGGCTGCCAGCTCAATATTTGCATAGCATATCTGCCTGGCTTATACCAGATCACCTTGCTATTCTTCAGAAGGAAGCCAGTGAGAGATTGCTTTGTTCAAGGAATTAGTGGTGGCTTCTCCCAAAAGGAGGAGAACAGAGATGCTGCCAATGGACAGGAGAGGGAGTGAGAGTTGCTTGGAAGGACGATGTCCAAGCAAATTGCACAGACCAGTATAACTGGCAATGAGACCAGGCCAATTCCAGTTTTCAGATGACCAAGAAGAATTCAGGGAAGAGCTGTGGCTCTGTGGTAGGGCACTTGCTTTGCATCTGCAAGGTTCCAGGTTCAATCCCCACATTCCCAGGTGGGGCTGGAAAGGAACAACTCCCTGCCTGAACCCCTGGAGGGCTGCTGCCAGTCACTGTAGAGGCAATCCTTGGCTAGGTGACCCAATGGACTGACTCAGCATAAGACTATGTACCTGCTGTCAGCTGATGCTCTACTGTGCTCACATGCCCAGCATCTTCATGCTTAGTACCTTTCCAGAGAAACACTTAACTGTCTCCCAGCCACTTCTGGAGAACAAATGCCTCCTTCACCTGGGATAAGGAAAACAGCATTTGCTCAGCAGAGCCACTGAGCCGTGAAGCAGCATTTGAATTACTAGAGAGTCTGGGGTGTGAGGATACACACTTTTCTTTTATGTCAGCAACTTTAGCTGATTTTTAAAAAGTAACCCAGTGGATGGGGCTAAAACTGGAGGGAATCAGGTTGTGGGGCTTCTTGATTTTATTAATGGCCGCCCCTCACTCCTCTTCTTCCAGTAAATTGAGTAGTGTTGTGAAACTCCACATCTCAACACACAAAAATCAAAAGTGGAAGCTGGTCAGAAGCAACCTCTCAAACACCTCCCATTCCTAGGAGTGAGGGTGGGAGAACTTAGTGCCCCTAAACTAAAGGGGCTTTTGGCTTGATCCAGCCAGGCGATCTGCCGTTTTTTTTAATTCATGTCCAAGCAGCACAACTTTCCACAGACAAGGAGCTTGGTGTTGGCCACTACATAATTAGTCTGGCTAGACAGCAAAAAGCTTCTATTTTCATTCTCAGCAGAACACAAACAGCCAGATTCTGCCCGCTTACCTTGGATAGCAGAAAGATAAACAAAGGAATCCTCATGCTCCAAATTTTCCAAAAAAACCTGGAAGGATAAAGTCCAAGAATCACCCAACTTGCATTCAAGTAGGATAGTTTTCACAGCCTCAGTGCTGATGCCTTCCCAACAGAAGACAGTATCTCCTACATCCCTCATGTCACACACAACCCAAAAAATCCAGAGTTTTTGCTAACTGAAAACAGTCAGTGGTATAGCATCTGCTTTGCAGAAGGTGTCCCCAGGTTGAATCCCCAGTGGCATCTCCAAGTATTGCTGGGAGAGACTCCCAGCCTAAAACTGTGAGATGGACCAAGGGTCTGCCTTGTATAAGGTGGCTTCCTATGTCAGCTTAACTGGCAGTTGACATCTAGGCAGGGAAGAAGGAATCCTGGAGGTTTTTGGAACCCATCATGGATTTGACTGTTTTGACAGAGGGAAGGGTCAGATGCCCATGGTTAGAACTGGCTTCCTCAACCAATGGGAGAGAGGTGTCTCAGCCAGCATGTGGATGATGCCCAGCCATACCAGCCTGTGTTAACTCAAACTAGAAGTACCCCTGGCATGATGTACCAAAGGAAGAAAAGAGAGGTCACACCCCACCAAAAAGGAGAAGGGTCTCCCTTACTTTTCAGGGCATTGAAGATTACTATCTGTTGTAGGGCAAATGCTAGTGACTTAAAAATTAAACTTCCACATTACCCTCCCCCTGCGAAAAAAGGCATGCAGGTATCTACAAGTGGTTACAATAGCTTTTGCCAACCCAGTGCCCTCTAGATTTGGACCACAACTCCCATCAGACCCAGCCAGAACAGCTGAGCTTGCTAGGGCTGATGGGAACTGTAGTCCAAAACATCTAGCACGCAGCAGATTGGCAAAGGTCAGGTTTACTTAAACCATCAGCAATAGCCTTGCCTATGCCAGGGTTTCAAAGTGAGTTCTTCCATGCAGGAACACCCTTAGTTAGACAGGCCATCACTAAAGGGAGTATGAAACCAATGAAGGCGCGCGCACACTGCAGCCTCGTGGGTGTTCTCAGAGGGATGACACAGTGTACTCTGAGTGTCTACCTTCAGCAGCTTCTCTTGAATCTTCAGGGCTTCTGAGTCCCTCTGCTCTATCAAGCGGGAAAGACTACGCAAGGCAGCTGCTCGTGCTGGAATGTCTGGGTCATAAACTGATAAGAGAAGTTCTTGCAGGTCCTGAGATCCACAGCCTGGCTCTGCAACAGATTCCCCAGCTGGAGGCCCTCTTGGCGGGTTGGAAACGGGGTCTGTGCCTGAGCTGCTCTCCATGTGGTCCTGTGGCAGAGCCGCCTCGGGCTTGGAGGTCTCTCTAGGGGGCTTTTGGGTGAGGCCTTGTCTTACGAGAGCTCTTGGTCTGACTGCCACTCCTGCATCACTCTTGCCCAGGGTACTTTGCGCAGCAGAGCTGACTGTCTCTGTGGAAAAAGCTCCATGGGTGCAGATGGTGATACGCAAGTCGGCAGCAAGCTCCTGGATGACAGGCTCTGGATGAACGTGGGAGAGATCCTCCAGCAGGGGCACCAGCCCCTTCAGGGAAGCAAAGTCGGCCGGTTTCAGCTGCAGAGAGATCATCAAGCATGTTAGTCCGGCCACAAAGACAGACAGAATCAGGGCTTCTCCTGAGAACTTTCCCCAGGGCTGAAGGGAGGCTGTGTCAGGGGAAGGAACTGTAGGAAGGAAGCCTTTGCTGTGGTTACCGTTATGGGCGTATATGAAGGATCTGGCAGGGGAGATAAGATCATGCCCCAAGCCTACAGGTGCAAAGAGCGGATGGGGTGGGAAAGGAGCCGCTTTCTGGGACTCGTGTTAAGGGCCTTGGGGTACATCTCAGGTGGTGGATTGCAAAGTAGCTGAAGAGCAAGCCAGGATGGGCAGAATTCACAGTACATATGCTGGAAACTGTCCACTTGAAATCTGGACAACCCACTGCTGCACCCAGCATTGTTACCACACCAAGAACCATCTGCCCCTCCCCAACAACTTATTTTTAAGCAGCTTTTTAATGTGGCATTATTATAATAGTATGTAGATTTCTGCAATTTGCCTTGCGTGTTAACCAGAGTGGAGGAAAATTATGTAAATAAGATCATCTTCATCACTCAAGGGTTTTCTGGAAACCACATCCGACTTCAGCAAGAGGTGGTGCACGTTTTGCTAGGGCCAGTGTAAAAACACAGGCTATGGGAGAGGAAAGAATAAATTTATGTCTAGGACCAGACCCACCAGGCAGCAACTTTTAAAACTTCCACTGTCATCTAGCAACAACCATTCCATCAGGCTATGACAGAGGGACCCAGGGCCTGGCTCCACTGGCTCAGCTAAGAAGACAAGCCATCTTTAGGCTCTTTCCATTGCAGCTGGTTGTAAGAACTCTGTAACTAAGAACTAGTGCCTGGGTTTTGTTTTCCCTCCTCCTCCCTCCCAATCCCTTTTCCTTTTCTGTAGTGCCTTTTACATTCACTGACATTTGTATGCTGTTATGGAAGAGTGTTTTTTCTAAAGCGTGGGATAAAAATGGGATGCTTCAAAATAAATGAACAAAATTGAGGTTCTACCCCTCACTCAACTTGTTTCAACTCTGGTCAGAAACCAAAGTACTGTCCATCTACCCCTAGCCAATCAAAGAACCAAATGGAGTTGAATAACTTCAGCTCAAAGCGGCCTGTTTTTTTGGTGGGGCTCCTGCCTACAGCCTCTTTGTAGGCTGACAGAAGCCAACTCGCACTTACAGCCTTTATTCCCAGCCTTTTAGCCAAAATGGTTCTCAGAGCAACCTAAAAATATAAGTTCTGAGATGGTCCTTGCCATCTGGTTCACAATCGAAAAAGACATGGCACATGAGGAAAAATGAAGAGGAGGGAGGAGGGAAAAATAAGCTCAAGCACAAGTTATTACAATCCTTGAAGTGACAGCTGATGGCACTGGCAGTTCTTAGGTACCTTACCCTTGATAAAGAGCAAATCCTTCCCTGAAACACTCTCTCTCCTCTGTGATCACACGCAGGAATAAAGTTTGTGACAATGCCCAGGCCAAGAGGACAGGGCAGCTCCTGGAACATGGTTCTCCCTTCCCTCAAGACAGTTGACTTGTTGGCAGTTCAGATGCTCGCAGGAGAATTTGATAGCGTTGCTCAGTGACAGCTCTAGCCATCTCACCCTAACCAGAAGTGCTCTTCTCCTCCCACCCTGCCAAGGTCACATCCAGGAGCAGAACTTCCTGCATTCTGCCCCTTCCTCATGGAAAGAGAGTGCTTGCCCCAAAGGTACAAAGCACCTGACACGGGAGAAGTACTGCATCAGGCTCACTGTTCTCAGGTGGGGCCAGTTGTTTCTCAAACTGCCTTGAAAGGCTGGGTACTGGGTGGGAATCTGCTATATGAGCTGTAATCTATTCCCACATTAGGCTCTAGCCAGCACTGTTGCCTCTCTCAATGAAGAAAGCTGCAGGATGGCCACCTCATGTGCCCTAAGCGTGTCTGACTCCTCGCTGTGGCTACACATACGATGGTCTCTCTCTGTCACAGGGATGAGAGCAGGGGCACAAGAGCAAACCAGCCCTGATCCCCCCTGACCGTGTCCCACGGTCTCACCTGCACTGCCCCTCCTAGTATGGCAGCCACCAGTCCCATAGCCATACTCAGTGTCTGGGCTTCCACAGTACTACCCCCCGAGCTGCAAGTGAGACTTGCACAGGCCCGCTGCAGAGTTGTTGCCACGAATTCCACAACCTAGAGAGAGAGAAGCAAACGGAGATTATCATGTCATTTGGCTGAAAGATTGCCAAGACCTCAAAGACACACTGTACATCTATCTCAACAAACTCTCCAGAGTGGAACCAGAAGCTTGTTTATACAATCAAAATTAAGGACTCTTATCCTGAAGTTATTACTCAGAGGATTCTGGGGCATTTCAGCTACACTCCATCACTGACAACCTCAGGCCACTTCACAGGCCACTGGGTTTCTGCAAGGAACTGCAATGTCAACAGCTCTGATCCTTGCCAAGGACCAGAAATTCTCCTTCTGCTGATATCAGCCTGGATTTGCCCCTTGACCATGGAAATAAGTACCAGCAGTTTGTTGTTGTTGTTGTTTAGTCGTTTAGTCGTGTCCGACTCTTCGTGACCCCATGGACCAGAGCACGCCAGGCACCTCTGTCCTCCACTACCTCCCGCAGTTTGGTCAAACTCATGCTGGTAACCTCGAAAACACTATCCAACCATCTCGTCCTCTGTCGCCCCCTTCTCCTTGTGCCCTCCATCTTCCCCAGCATCAGGGTCTTCTCCAGGGAGTCTTCTCTTCTCATGAGGTGGCCAAAGTACTGGAGCCTCAGCTTCACGATCTGTCCTTCCAGTGAGCACTCAGGGCTGATTTCCTTAAGAATGGATGCGTTTGATCTTCTTGCAGTCCATGGGACTCTCAAGAGTCTTCTCCAGCACCATAATTCAAAAGCATCAATTCTTCGGCGATCAGCCTTCTTTATGGTCCAGCTCTCACTTCTCACCTTCCTGGAGGAGGAACCGGCAAGCCACTCCAGTATCCTGCCAAGAAAACTCCATGGACAAAGACCAGCAGTTTGGGTCTATCTTAATAAAGGTATTGCCCATCTGTGGGTTTTGAAACCATATGTAGTAACGACTTGGAACCCCAGAGAGTGGGTTTAAAGTGCAGCAACGTAGGACTCTCTAGATGTGCAAACAGCCATGCCGCAGAATGCAACTCACAAGGGCTTATTGTCAGGGATGGGGAACTCGTGACCTTCCAAATGTTGTTGGACTACAACCCCCCTCCCCCATCATCTGTGACCATTGGCCATGCTGGTTGGTGCTGCTGGATCAATAATCTAGGAAGCTGCTTTATGCCAAGTCAGACCAATGGTCCATTTAGCCCAGGACTGTCTACACTGACTGCCAGGGGTTCTCCAGGATTCCAAACTGGGTACATTCTCATCCCTATCTGGAAACATTGGGGATCAAAACCAGGTTCTTCTTCCATTGAACTATGTCCCTTCCCAGCAGCTACCCAGATGCTTCTGAGAAGCCTTCAAGCAGGGTGCAAGGGCCATGTTTGTCCATCATTGTATGCACCTCTGAACATGAACCTAGGCAGCTCTCTGGCAGGGAAGTCAAGGTCCCCTTGAATTTCTCTACCCTAAATAAAACAAAACCCTCAGGGAGCCAAGAGATCTCCCCTTTCTTAGGGCGGCAGCATGGCAAATTACTGTTAGTATTGGTTCCCTTTGGGCATTGCACCCATCTCTTTTTCTGATCTCAGAACAGGCAATTTTAACCCTGGGCCCAAGCAAATTCTCCCTGCCAGGTGTGTCTGGTACCAGGTGTATCTGGAGGGCAAAGAGGGAGGTGGCGGGGGGGAGTTTAGTAACTAAATCCATTAACCAGCCGCCTCCTGGGGGGAAAAAACTCCTTTGGGTTTCCTTGCTATGCTTGTCTTTTCAACAAACTGCCTAATTATCCAAGTAAAAGACAAAGGGAGGGAGGAAGATTAGGTTTTGTGCACCCAAGAAGTCTGTTTTTGTGGGAGACTATTGGATACTATTTGTTCTTTCTAGGTCTCAGAAGAAAACTTTGCACCCAAAGCAGATTCTCTCACTTGACAGTTTTGTTCTCCCCCACCCCACCTGCCACCGCCAAATCTGACAGCCAGGCATTTTGAGCAACCTCCTCAGCTTTCTGAGGCTTGAAATTAACACAGCCCTTCCCCCACCCCTTTCTGCTGGCCACCTAGCCTAGTGAAACTGGTGCGGCACCTAAGGAAGGAGGAGGGGAATCTGCTTCCGCTGTGACCACCCAGGCTGCTCCCAAGAATCACTCAGTCTGGGGCCTCTAAAAAACCTTTGCTGGCCCTGAAGTCACCACCAAAGGGTGGTGTGGCAAAGTCCCCTCCCAAACGCAGACTTCTTGTCCTATTGCAGCTCGGGAGACCACGGCCTCAACGAACCTGTGAGATATCTGTGAACAGCGCATCCGAGATCCTCTCGCACATCATGCCAACCAACTGCAGCATCTGCAGCTGCTTCTCTTGCTGCTCAAGGCCAGGGCTGCAGCACTGTTCCAGGTCCAGAGGGCTGCTGCAGGAGGAGAGCGGGGCAGACTCCATTTTGGAAGCCCCCTGCTCAGCCATGCGTGTCAGCTCCTGTCAGAGGGAGGGGGGCAGAATGGAAGAAGAAAAAAATCCCAAGCATTTAATCAGAGGAATGCATATAGGAAAAGGCACATATATATTGCTTTGGCATGTCAGTGCACTTTGACCAGCACATTGCTTATTATTAAGTAAATATTGTTGAATAGTAAACACAGAGAACAAGTAGACGAGGGCTGAATGGACACCCACCCACAAACAGGAAGCCCCCCCCCAGAGGGATTATTCGCAGCTGTGAAACCCACAATTACACTTCAAAGATTCTCCTGTTGTCAAAACAGCCCCAGAAGGAACAGCAGTTAACCCTTTCCCACATTGACACTGCTGGCGTCTTTTGCAGACATTGTCCTCTGTGCAAGAGGCAGACACAAAAAACCCTGCCATTAGCATCCATCTGTAACACTGCAATATTTGTACCAGCAAAACTTCACTGTCAGGAGTATGCACATACTTTAATTAGTTGCTTTCACTCAAAAGGGGCTCCAGCGAATTTCCAGAGCATCTTTCTTCCCAACTATATGCCCCATTCCTTGCTTTTTTGCATTTCAAAAGAACTGCACAATAAAGGAAGTTCACAACTTTCAACAAACAGGCCAAACCTCACATGCTTTGCATCTCCATCACTGACTCATCACTCACCAAAGACTGCCTCTCACAGAGCTGATGCCTGATTGTCTAGTTGCATCATTTTGCCTCTTGCATCCCTGAAAGTATCTTTGAAGGGTTGATGTTGCAGAGGGAGAACAATCACTCTGCATTAGTTAAATAGAGACTTGAGGAGGAGTTGAGGAACCCACTTTGTTAAAAGGGTTGTTTTCTTTTTTGCAAACTTCTTAGTTTCTTCTCCAATGTTGCCTGCCTAAGGGTGGGGGGTGTCCCTTAAAACCACAGATGGGCTGATGGTAGCTCAGTGGTGGAGCATCTGCTTTGCATGCAGAAGGTTCCAGGCTCATTCCCTGGCATCTCCAGGTAGGACTGGGAGAAACTTCCTGCTTGAAACCCTGGAGAACTGCTGTCCATTAGTGTAGCCCACATGTTTTCAACCTTTTTGGGTCCACGGCTCCCTTGACCAACTACATTCTTTCTGTCGCACCCCTGTGGGGCTCAGGAGCCCAGTTATGTCACCTCTTGCCTGCAGAACCGGCAGCCCCTCACCACTTTTCGAACACCCTCCTTTGTGGAGTGTTCCCTCAACCTCCTCTTTTCTCCCTTCTCCTTGGGAGTCCTCTGGGCTGCCACCCTTGGTCTCTGAGCAGTCCTCCGTGCCCCAAAGAGAGATGCTTCCTCACATTACCCCACAGGGGCCTGGGAAGCAACCCCTGGCCAGCCCCAGAGGCATTATTCGCCTGGGGAGCCTATAGGCAGGGTTGCTGCAACAAACAGCCGTGCAAGCCTTTGGGAGCCAGAGATGTGAGAGGACATCAGAGGAGGGAGGGAAGGAAAGAGGTACAGAGGCCACTGTTGCCTGCAGCACCCTTGACCATCATTCAAGGCATCCCAGGGTGTAGCCACTACTGAGATAGATGGACCAGTAGTCTGAGTATAAGGAAGCTTCCCATGTCCCTATGTTCAAGCAGAGAAGGATCTTCCCCATCACCTGTGGTTACCTGATATATTTTTTAACCTGGAAGAAAGACTCCTGCACCTCCTGCAAATACATTATTAAACAGCCAGAAGCAACTGCCAAGATGAAGCAGCCCTGATGCCAGAAGGCCCCCTACCTTTAGGCAACAGAGGAAGAAGTCTCCGGCTAAGCCACTGCTCTGGCAGTGAGAGAGCAGCTCCACAAGCTGCTCCAGCTGCCATTGCTCAGAGGACACCTTCTGGTAGAGAGCCTCGTCTTCATCGCTGTGAAACAAGAGGCAAAAGTTTCACAAAGGGGAGTCACAACTTTCCTGGCAGCAACTCTGAGCATCTTACATTCCTCTTCCATCCTTCTGCAAGTGACCTCAGGCCAACTCCTTAACAGAGGGAGGATCTTTTGAGCCACCAAGAGCAGGCAGCTGTGTTGCTAATCAACAATCTTACGAAGCACTTGAACAGCTCTACAGCAGCCTTCCCCAACCTGGTGTCCTCCTGATGTTTTGGACTACAACTTCCATCAGCCCCAGCCAGGACGGCTATGGCAGGCGTTGCAGTCCAACAACATGTGGAGGGCACCATATCCTGGGGTAATGTTTCACACTGCAAAGCAGTCTGCCTAGAGAGTTGATTTGAGAGGGTAGCCACCCAAAAGCATGCCTGCTCTCCCTCACTGTGTGCAGGAAGATCACAGGCCTGTTGACAGCAATGCTCTGCAGCAATGCTCTAACAGCATGCAATGTGAGCTACTTACTGGGAGAGGTTTTCCACTCCCCACACGCCCCGCTACCTTGGTTAACAGGATTAGGTTTTGTGCTTTGACTAGCACAAGAGGCCCAAGTTTCCTCGGAGAAGTTTGTGGGGCTAAATATACGAACATTGGGTTTTGCTGCCAGGTGTTTTTGTTTTTGATGGTATTGGCCATCCAGGGAGTTTTTTAAATGGAAGGATACCACTCATGTTTTGAAAAATAAAAGAACAAAGCATGGCAGAATGGCTAAGAAAAACTTCACCAGCCTTGGCCTTCCAGATGTATTAGACTATAGCTCCCATCAGCCTCAGCTCAGCCAATATGGCCATATGATGTTGGGGCTGATGAGAGTTACAGTCCAAAACATCTGGAGGGCACCAGGTTAGGGAAGGCTAGGCTAAGAGATAAGGAAATTCCTCATCTCAATCTTGCCTCTGCCATACACCACTCTCTTTTTCTCTCTGTCTCAGTCCCACATCTGCAACAGGGGATAATCACACTAGCCTGCTTTACCCGGCTGCTGTTAGGATCACAATGAGGTGATTTAGGTGAAGTATTTTACACACATGAATGGCAAACTCGTGGAAAGCAAGAGTGGAGGCTCAACTCTGCAAGTCAACTCACACTGCAAGCCCAACATTCAAGAGAAGGCAGAGGCAACTCTTTGGCAACACACTAAATCAGCAGAGGCTTGCGGCACTTTAAAAGGCTAGCAAATAAGGCACAAGTGTTCATGGACTGGAGATGTATGAATAGCTATCTTCAGTTGGCAGGTAGGGGTGTCAAGAGTGGGGAGGACAAATGTGAACTGGACACCAAATGGCTAAGAAATATAAAAAGTCCAGTCTGTGACAATTATGTGCAAAGTGAAGTTACCATTCATTACACCAGTAATTGGTGAAAACACCACCACCATAACATTATGAAGTTAATTAGCACCTTCAGCGAGACAGGAAACCACCAGGTAACACAGGAATGGTTGCAAAAAGACAAAACAAAAATAATCCCAGGTTATAAAACACAGCGCCCATACATGGGCTTGTGAGTGGGAAAATCTGACATTGAAATTGGTTGAACAAGAAGGGGAAAGGGGGGAGCTTGCACTGCACACTTGAGAGGCCAGAGTGCACCTTCGCCCTCTGATTCTCAAGGGTTTGATTCAGGTGCTGTGGGAGCCAGAGTGGGCCCCTTCAGCTCAGTCACATTTGCTGGGGTGAGGTAAGGGAGCAACTTTGACATTCTGTTCTCAGCACAGAGCAGCAATAGAGATCTGGCAGTAAATGTCTCCCCCCACCTACCTGAGTAGCACTGCTGCACTGAGAGTAGCAGCATGGCATAGGCTAACAAACTAGACTCCAAAAACAGAGTTCCCCTTCTCTACTGTTAGGGTTGCCATATGTCCTCTTTTTCCAGGGCACACCCTCTTTTCCATGGGTAGTGTCATCATAGCGATCCATAGTTAAAAGTAGAAGTTGGCAAATGTGTCCTCTTTTTTGCTCTTCAAAATATGGCAACCGTACCTGTAGCCTGCTATTAGCATACTGGGAGTGTTTACCATCTGTGCATGCAACAGTCACTGGGGGTTCTTGGGTTTGAATTTGAGCTTCCGCTTCTGTTCATTTGCTTACTCCTCAGAGCCAGCCCTCCCCGCAGCCCCTGTAGCTGACCGCTTTGTGGTTTTCAGTTTCAGTTACATGAACCTCTGGCAAGGAGAACTTTGGAAGTCCAAGATAAGGCCCACAAGAGCTCCAGATTCCCTTCTCTTTCCACTTTGATGAGTCTTCCATTTCCTTCCAGCACATCACTCCCCAGTGCTTGGGGCTTCACACTGTTTCATCCCTTCATCATTATATCAGCACTCATTCACACAGAAATGAGATCATCAGAAGAGCTTAGCTACTGAATCAGGCCAAAGGGGGCCATCTGGTCCAGTACCTGGTTCTTACAGGGCCAACCAAATGCCTCAGTGGGAAGCCCAAAAGCAGGACCTGGGCACAGCAGCACTTGTGCCACTTGTGATTCCCAGCAACTGGTAATTCAGAAGCAGACTGTCTTTAAAAGCAGAGGGAGAACGTAGCCACTGTTAGCCCTATCCCTTTGCGACCCTTCTGCAAATTGGCATGCGCATACTGTACACACAACTGCTCTTAAGGACACGTAAGTGAAGCAACACCTCCATACGTCCTGTTACTTGCTCAAAGAGCCAGACAGAAGCACTCACTCCACTTCACAGTCTGCAACCACTTATACATGAATGCAGGTGACACGAGTCTGCCCAGCCTCAAGAAAAGCTGTGGCCCTCTTCCCCCAGCATGCCACCTGTGCCAACGAGCCGGAGGCTTCACAGACACCTTATCTGAAAGATTCACATTTCCAGAAAGGTATTTTGCGGTGGTGGAGCTTGCTGTGTCCACTTCCAGAGAAGACACAGGACAGGCAACCCTGGAAATCAGAGAGCCACAAGGCTCCATCTCCTCTGCTTTGAGAAGACCACCCCAGAACAAGCTCAGCCACAACATCAGCCTGCAGCCACACAGGACTGGAAAGCCACATGCAGTTTCTCACCTGATAGTCTCTTTGATGGTGACTACAGCGCCCCCTTCACTGCCTGCCTGAAACTGACAGAGCGGATGGAGCAGGTGGGTGGCTCCTCCAAGCCTTGCAAGTCCTTCCAGGACGGATAATGCGGTTTGCCTCTTGCATTTCTCCAAGAACCATAACAGGATCTCTTGGCATGGAGTGCTACAAGGAAGGAAATGTGGAAATGAGTGACTGCCAAGCAGTCCAAGGGAGAACAAGCATGTGCCAATCTGAACCTGGCAGGGTTGAAGAGAAAGGGCAGGTGAACCTGGAAGTGTCCTAGAGGCTCCAAATCAGGCAGTGGACTTCTCCATTGCTAGAATGGGGTAGACCAGAGGAGTCTTCCCTCACTGCTCTAAACTGCTGCATCTAGTCCATACCTTTTCTTAACACGAGGCCCATTTATCCCAGGAGAAGGGATCCTCAGGCCTGGGGGTTGAATGCAGCTCTCCAGGCCTATGTATCTGACCCTCAATATTCTCCCTAGGCCACCTCTCACTGGTCATTTCACATAGGCCAGGCATGTTTTTGCCTTGCTGGAATGTGTCTTTAAATTCTGATAATGCCTCCTGCATGCCAAGACAGAGGATAGAGAAGATTGTGCAAGTATGTGCAGAAACAAACCTACTGTACAAAAGTAAAATTTACATTCATTGCTCCACACACTTTTGGCTTTGGTCATGCCCACCACTGGCCTGTGGAAGATTCCCCAAAGGGAACACAACCCTTGGGCAGGAGGAGGTTCTCCACCACTGCTGTACCCCTTGCAAGAGCTCCCTAAGAATTTGCCCTTGCACTATTAAGAAGTGCTGGGCTCATCATGCATGTTCCGAGCTGCATCTGCCAACATTTAAATCCCATTTCCTGGACAAGTCCTGAAGATGCCTCTCTCTCATGAGAAGCAGCATCCAACTCCCGCAGATATGATCTGCCTAATTGCATCCCCAGCTTGTGCCAGCATCAACTCCTTAGAGCAGGAAGTCTGGTCTCCAGGTACTGCTGTGCAGCACAAAACACTGCCTCATTGTCTGTGAATAGAAAGCAAGCCACACATACACACACAAAGCAGCAGCAGCAGTATCATCATCATCAACAACAACTTTATTGCACTAGCCAAAGGCCATGGCATCATTCACAAAGGAAACAAAAAGAAAAGCAACAATAACCATAAAAACCATAAAAACATCAGGCACTGCAGATACAATAAACCACGATCACGTCTCCTAAGAATTATATTGTTGCATACGATAGACTATCAAGGGGTTCTCAGGTAGAAGGTGACAGCTTACCGTAAATGTCCGAATCAATTTTGCAATTGACCAGTATTTTATCTAGTTCTTTTCTCCTGATCTTCTTAGCTGCCAACGTATATAGTGCTACTTTATAAGTGACGAAGTCACAGCAGCAGCAGTAAGAGAGTGTCATCTGCCTGTCTTTCATGTCCTTGAAACTGCCCCCAAAAGAGGGATGTTTCTCCCAAGATGCAGTGGGAGGAAATTTTTTGAAATCAGATGGTCTTTGACTGCAGAGCCCTTCCTCTGGGCCACACACCTTACCGTAAGAAAGACACGTTCTGCTTCGTAAAACACCAGAGGGAGAAGATGGTTCCTAGCACAGGCTGCAAGGAGTCCAATAGGAAAGCTGTGGGTTCATTGCCAACCACGTACACCTGAGACGAGAGAGGAAGCACCATGGGATGAGTGGATGGAGAGAGACAGGAAGCACATGCCTGCCTTGCCTGTGGACTATGACTCACAGAAACACAGAACAGGGCTGGGCACAAGAATTGCCATCACCTTGAGAGGCACTGCTCTCTGCAATAACCCTTGAGAAATGAACATAAAGGTTATAGATAGAGAAATGGGCTTGGAAGTGCATGGGCAATGAGAACTAGCAGAGGTGTGATAAACCTGGACAAGTGACGACCTATGCAGATTTCCATAACTGAAAGCTCATTTCTTTGCTCAGAATTCTGATGTATTTATCTAGAGCCATACCTTGGAAATCAAATGGAAACCATTCCAGAAGTCCGTTCAACTTCCAAAACGTTCAAAAACCAAATCACAGCTTCTGATTGGCTGCAGGAAGCCCCGTTGGACATTCAGGTTCCCAAAAAAATGTTCGTAAACTGGAACAATCCCTTCCGGGTTTGCGGCGTTCAGGAGCCAAAACATTTGAGTTCCAGGGCTTTTGGGATCCAAGGTACGATTGCATTTGCCACAGTCTTGGGTAAAGGTGTCAGACTGCTCTGAGACTCTTTTTAGAACTACCATGGCCTGAAGGAAAGGCTGGGAACATCTGTGGCTGCCATCACCCTGACCACTAGCCATGCTGGCTGCTGGGAACTGGGAGTCCTACAACATCTAGAGGGCTACTGGTTAGTCACATTGTCTTAGACCTTCAGGGTATCCCTGGTCCCAGCACGGACACACAAAAGCACCTCTGTGAGCAAGAGATTTCCTTTATAAAATATGGCCTATTATTTCCACCTGAGCTAATCCCCCATGGAGCCACTCATCCTCAACGAGCATTATTTGTACTTGCTGCTTTCCTGCTAAAGGCCTGAGATGAGTTTCCCACTCTGGCATCAGATGACACTTGGGAGGCAAAGCCCCAGAAATACATTCAAGCTCCAATCTGCCATCTTAATCTCCCCTCTGTCAGAGCTCTAGCACTCTGCCATTAGCAATGGACCCACCCTGTGCTCCCAGGCATTTGCAGAAGGAACAGTGGCCACCGTGCGGCCTCTGGGACCTGTTCCTGCCTGCCGGCTCATTATAACAGATCATTACTGCCCAAGATGCTGTCGAGCAATCACAGTATTTAAGAGCTCAGACTGCCAAGGTGTCTGCCAAAGATTTCAGCACTGCTGGCTTGTGGCTTGGCTGCCTGACGCATGGGATTGTGCTGCCCAAAATGTTGGAATCTGACCAAGGAAAAGCAAGCTGACCTCCAGAGAAAGAGAAAGATTGCTTTACCTGTTGTGTCCACAACCGGCTAACCTGGATACAGCTGAAAGGCCATGCTGTTCCTCTCAAAAAGGACAAACTTCATCCAAAGCGGATCTAGGGGAACACAGCTGGTTCAGTCGCACTGGGCACTGAGCTTTTGGGGAACCTCAGCAATGATGTCCAATTGAAGGCAAGAGGCCACCAAGGTCTACCATTGACTGCATCTATCTGTTTCATCAAGACTGAGGGATTTCTAAGCCCCTCTTCAAGAGTTGGAAATCAGGAGCTTGGTGGGGAGACCCTCGCCCTGCAGCATCGGCTGCAACATGGGCTTTAAAAGACAGGCAGACAGGCACTGGACCCATTGGACACTGAGAAGGCAAAAGGGCTCCAGTTACCTTCCCCCAGTGATCTCTGCTGATTTCCCCTGCCCAGGCTGGAATGTGCAGAGCCACAAGGCAGTACAGCCACTATTCATTTCAGTGATTTCTGCTTGCTTGGCAAGCCACTCGGTCAGATCCCTATCCATCTACTTTAGACTGCTGATTGTCCCATGCAGAAATTGCAGATTCTGATGCAGGCTTGCCAGTTATTATATTGCTTGGCAATGAATTGGAAAAACGAGCAAAAGATTATGCTTCCAAAGTGCTGGGCTAGCACCACCATATGAGAAGGGGAATTACTCCTAGCCGAGCAGAGC
This sequence comes from Podarcis muralis, assembly GCF_964188315.1. Classification (NCBI taxonomy): domain Eukaryota; kingdom Metazoa; phylum Chordata; class Lepidosauria; order Squamata; family Lacertidae; genus Podarcis; species Podarcis muralis. The sequence continues at coordinate 43,829,686 of NC_135661.1, read as the reverse complement.
ATGAAGGGCAAAGCTGAATGCACATGCACGCACATACACTGTGATCCTAAGCATGGAAACTGTGATGCAGAAGCATAACTGAAGTTAATTGCCACCAGTTCTAAAGTAAATGCACTTATAAACTGACCAGGTAAAAAGCATAGGTGAAACAAGAGGCCTGCATCTGGCAGACCAGTCTGTACAGGGCACAGCATGGAGCAAGTCCTAGGAGATGGGAGATGAGATATGGGGAAGAAGGGAAGCAAGATTGCTATGGGGCAGCAGGTCACCATCACTGTTCAGGACTTGGAGGTGTGGGTGCTCTAGGAAGTGGAGGTGTGGGTGCTCTAGCTAGGAAGCTAACATAACCGCATCGGTTTTGGTTTTGGAAATACTCACAAGGGCAGCTCAAGGAAGATAATCTACTCCTTTAAGGTCTCCAGCTGCAGCTGATGCTTCTTTTCCTTTGTCTCCAGGACTTTAGCCACTGGGTGCAAGCACTTCCTGTTACTCCTTGAGCACATTAGTGGCATTCAGCCTTCTCTGCCCTGATGTCCTCCAGATGGCTTGGACTACAACTCCTATCAGCCCCAGCCAACACAGCTGCAGTCCAAACCATCTGGTGGGCTCCAGGTTGGCAAAGGCTGCTATAAGGTGTTTGAAGCACCTGACTGGGATGCCAATGAATCAGCTGCCTTTATATATAGTCCCACATCAGAGGCAGAGCAAGGAAGGACACGGCAAGGATGCAAGTCTTCTACTCAGCTCAGCTCAGCTTCTTGTGCAAGCACTGAACTTGCAGCAGCATCCAAGGGAGGCTTTGCTTCCTGAGGGAGGCAACAGGCAGCTGGACCACCTCTGTGCAAGGAGTCCATGCATTGCTTTTGGAAGGAGGTCACAGGGGCATTGTGGCATATGACCCATCAGTTGTCTCTCACTGGGGGCATCCAGCTATGTTCTTTAAACTGCTTAGACACAAATTTTGTTTCCTCAGGGAAGGGTTGGGAAGCTGAAGAACCATCTGTTCTGGTGGTCGAATTGAAAAGAGAACTTCTTGAAAGGGTCACTTTCCCTGCTTGCAATATTCAGTTTTAGCAAGACATACAGTAAGCGAGGTTAAATGATGTACCTTAAGCACACTTTCCACACACTCACTGAGCTCCTCCTCTTTCACCAACACAGTCCCTGCCAGCAGCTCTTTCAGCGGTACTTCTGAACGAAACAGAGAATAATAAGATCATCAAAACCCATCAAAACAGGGAAGGTTGACACTGCAGGCTGTGTCCAACTCCTCAAAAGCATTTTTGTGGGGTGGGAGCCTTCAAATATATCAGTTGTTTGTTTGTTTTATTAAGGGTTTTTTTTAGACTGACTGCTCCCATGGATCGCTCACTATAATAATGCCAAAAGGTTCATTAATGATGGAGGATTTTTTTAAAAAAACAAAAAACATAGTACAGAATAGCTGATGGGACCCCCGAGTATAGGGCGGTATATAAAGTCAATAAATAAAAATAAATAAAAGTCTTTTGAAAGGCAGATCTCACCATGACCACTTTCATAATTCTCCCCCTGGAGGACTGACCATGGGTCATTGCAGCCCTAAAAGGGCAACCCACCCCTGTAATCATGGTAGGGTGCTCAATGCATCACGCTTTTATGGACTGCTTCATTTAATGCAACACAATAATGGCAATTGAATTAAACAGAATAGTCCATAAAGTACAGAATGAGTTACTTGGAGCTCTGCCCAGTTTGTAACGGGCTGCTAGGAGAGAGCCCGCCAGGCTTCTGTCACTGAGGAAATGAGATATCCAAGAATCACAGAGCAAATGATTCCAAGTAATGAAGTCATTGAACAAAATAAGAAACAATTTTCACAGCCTGAACCGATGATGCAGGACAGGTACAAAGAAGGCGACCTGCCCCTCTCACAGGGGCCGCCAGATTCCTTAGTCTGGTCCAGGTGGTCAAGAAGAAGGAAGCGGTTACCTGTCACATCATCTGAGCAGCGCAGGAGGGGCTCCATTATGGGACGCAGCAGGTGCTTCTCTGCTTGCTGGGGGTGTTGTCTTGCCATGGAGAGGACAGTTGTGGTGGCAACTCGCTGGAACTGATGGGCTGTCAGCTTATCCTGAATGAGGAACAGCTGCAGAACCTGGGAGAGAAATGGCACACAGACTGCTCTTTAGCCACTGCTGGGGGCTGCATTTGCATTGCTCTCCAGTGCTGTTTATTCCTCGGCCGCTGATCCTTCATTAAACAGTGTTTCTAAAACCATGCATGTGCTTCTCATTGTTAATAGGCCAATAAAAAGCAAATGCAAGTATGCCTTTTTTTAGTAATAGGCCTATAAATGATGAGAGCTTCGTATTAGGTCTCTTCAGCCTGGCCTTTAACAGCTGAGATGTGTGTTTTCAGGACTTGCCCTATTCCTGCAACTGTCCTCTGTTTTAACTGTTTTTAATTCTGAATTTTAAACTGTTGTAACCTACCCTGGGACCTACTGGTGTAGGCTTGGTAATAAATGTAGTAAATGTAGTATGTTACTTCTACTATTGCTATTACCATTGTTACCACCACAGTTACTGCACATGCTGTAGAGGGAAATGAAGGGCAGGTGGAGCTCACCAACCTGGGAAGGTAGCCCATCTAGGAGAAGGAAAACTCTGATCCTAAACCTCCACTGCATTGTGGATATACTCATTCATGAGAAAGGCTTTGGGAGTAAACCCCGAGGAAAAATCCATACCCACTGCCTTGTGGTACATCTCCGGGAGAAGAAAAGGCTAAGGAGTAAACCCTACACAAATCCACTGAAGTCCCTATGACAGTTGGATGGCATCTTATACACCTCCTTCCAGCAGCTCCTGCAGTCAAGTAGGTGACAAATAGACCGCTCTGGTTTCCTTTGGATCACGTTGGCAAGGCCAAGGGGGGGGGGGTGTCCTTGTCATCTGGGCAGCCCAGGACCTCCATACACACTGCCCAGGCTTACACTCTGGAGAGGTCACTTCAGTGCTGCAAACACAGCAAAATAACGTAAGAGTTACCAGTCTCTGCAGCCACAGCGGGCGATGTGATTCTCTAGCGGTTTGAGTTCACCCCAGAAGTGCATTTTACTGTCTCTCAAGACAGATGGATGCCACCACTACCGCTACCAGCCCCTGCAGGAATGATGCCCCTATTGGAAGGCCCTGCACTACAGGCCACCACAGAATATAGATAGAATAGTGGAGGGGAAGGCGGAGGGAGGACATACCTGTGGGCACACCTGTCGGCAATAATCCTCCAGGGACAGAGACTGCTGAGGACAAGTGGAGAGGATCCTGGCCACAGCGTCACACTTCCGCCAGTCAGCTGCTGCTGCTTCGGCACTGCTGCCTCCTGTAGCCCCAGCTGGAAGGCAGAAAGGCAAGAGAGACACTTTGTTAGGCTCTAGGATACTATGAATACAGTTGATGCTCATTCTGAATTGTAATGCATTCTGATGACCTGCTCTAATCCCTAGGGTGCCTGTATATAGGAAGATACCTTATACAAAGTCACACTATTGGTCCATTTAGCCACTACTGTTGCAATTGACCAGCAGGAGCTCTCTGGGGTTTCAGACAGGGGCCTCTTTCCCAGCCCTAACTGGGGGTTGAACCTGGGACCTTTTGCGTGCAAAGTAGGGTTTTTCTATGCAAATAAGGATAATTTGCAAAAGGTAATTTTCATGTTGCATTAGCAAAATGCTAAGTTTGTAAAGAGGAAATGAGGTGATCCCAAAGGTTCCTCAATAAGCAGCTGGCACAAAGCCAGTAAAATGACAGCTTTTATTGGACTAACTTTGGTAGATCTATGACTCCGCAAGCTTTCAAGTTTCACAGACCTCTGTCAAACAGAAAAGCTGATGGAGAATTCTGCAAATCATTAAAAACCAGCATACACCTGCAGTAACCAAGGATGACCCATTTGAAAGAGTGTCTTTTATGCCTCTTGTCATCCAAAACAAACTGAACTGAAGCAGTGAGAGGCAAAATTCCTCAAACACGCTTAAATAACCTTTGGAGAAAAGAGTCACAGAACTCCCAGGTCTCAATATGCTTTCTCACACTGGATAACAGAATTAGCGGGATTTGTGGCATATAGGGGCCATTGGCTAAAATAGCATTCAAAGGAGATCAGATAGGTTCATGGAGGACAGGGTGCCAATAGGAAACCTCCAGGCTCAGAGACAGTCTACCTCTGATTGCTCACTGTTATCTCACACTGGATAACAGAATTAGCGGGATTTGTGGCAGTTTACCGTTGCAGGATATAGGGGCCACTGGCTAAAATGGCATTCAAAGGAGATCAGATAAGTTCATGGAGAACAGGATGCCAACAGGAAACCTCCAGGCTCAGAGACAGTCTACCTCTGATTGCTCACTGTTAAAAAACGGGGACATCTGTTGCCTGCCTATCCCTGCTGGTGAGCTTCCTGAGGGCCTCTAACAGGCCCCTCTGGGAAGCAGGAGGCTCGACTACATGCACCTTCGGTCCACAAACAAAGGGTACCCATCTCTTCAGCATCCTTTTCTCACCATGTCCAACCAGATGCCTCGGTGGGAAGCCCACAAGCAGGACCCGAGTGCCACGGCAACTCTCCTCACTTGCGATTCCCAGCAACTGGCATTCAGAGGCCCACTGCCTCCGACTGTGGAGTTGGAACAAAGCCACCTTAGCTAGTGACCACTGATAGCCTTAATCTCCATTAATTTGTCTAATCCTCTTTTAAAACAATCCAAGTTGGTGGCCATCCCCATGCCACAGGAATCTTCCCAGCATTCAGCTTCACTGGGTTCTAGTACTATGGGAGGGGAAGTAAAACCTATTTTCCATCCATCTTCTCCCATGCCAGGCATAATCTTATACAGTTCTACTGTGCCCCGTTCTCCATGCTTACTCATAGCTTTTCTTATGTTATCTCACTCACCTCCTGCACCCTCTAGGATGCCACGGACCACAGCCTGAACACCACCCGGTCTTATCAGCCTCTCAGAGAGCAGCTGCCCACAGAGACGCCGGAGCCAGGCTGGGGCTGGTGCCAGACCATGCTCACTGCTGCGTCCACTGGAACCAGAACCCTGGAATGGTCAGGAGGGAAGAAGAGGACAAGTAATGGGTTGCAGAGCCACACCAGTGAGCACACTTAGACTCCCCAGGAAGCAGGGTCCACCTGCAGTACCTGTTTGGGTCCACCTTGCAGCAGGAGCAGTTCTCGAACCACCAGCGGCTGGTAAACTCTGTTCAAAAGGCCTTGCAATGCCTCCCTGCAGCTGCTTCGCTCCTCTTCTGTAAGGCCCTAAAAAAAAGTTTGCATAAAATAGCAGCAGCAGTAAAATTAATTGTACAGTATGGCTTTGACTCCCTCTACTGGGTGGTTGGCAATGTGCTGAAATCTTCCACAAAGGTCTGCATTCCTAAGCAGACACTGCACAGAAGACATAAGATCAACCTCCCCACAACTTGCTATTCTTTGTTCTTCTTTTCTGAAAGGCAGCTGCCAAAGGACAGCAGTCTGAGTTAAGAGATGTGGGAGGCCTGCTTAACCCTCTTCCTTTCTCCAGTTTTACACCAAATCACCATATTTAGCTACAGTGGTGCCCCGCAAGCCGAATGCCTCGCAAGACGAAAAACTCGTTAGACGAAAGGGTTTTCCGTTTTTTGAGTCGTTCCGCAAGACAAATTTCCCTATGGGCTTGCTTCGCAAGACGAAACGTCTTGTGAGTTCTTGCGAGTTTGTTTCCTTTTTCTTAAAGCCGCTAAGCCGTTAATAGCCGCTAAGCCGCTAATAGCCGTGCTTCGCAAGACGAAAAAACCGCAAGATGAAGAGACTCGCGGAACGGATTAATTTCGTCTTGCGAGGCACCACTGTACTTTTCTCTCAAAAATAGCCCTTCGGGTAACTTAAAACCAATCAACAGACTGTTCGTACTCCGTGAGTAGCATCTAGTTTGGCTCTCAGGCTAGCAGGCGGGTGCTTTGGGTACCTGAAAAGGGTTACTGCACTGATGCAATCTTGTTTGCACCTTGTTGTCTGTTTGGCACAAACTTGATGTTGTCATTTGCAGTGTTCTGTTGTGTCAACATTATCTCAGTGCAGAGAGAGAACTTGCTGATGCGGACAAGTTTGCACATAGTCTTACCAGGCTCATGTCCAACCTGAGCAAAGTGTTACATGATGTCATTCCAATGTCCCATGCTGCTGCAAGTGATGTAAACACTGAGTGTTTGCTGAACCACTACTGCTTCATAGGTTGCATCCCTCAAACCCAGACACCATCACTTGCACCAGCCCAGTGTTTGAGTTGCACAGAAGGTTCCAGTGGGATCATAAGGATGAAGAAAATAATAATTTCATACTGTATCATTTTGATGATTCCATTTTCTTTTGAGCTTATGGCCTAGCTAAACTGAAAAGGCCGGTGCATGCCTGCTTTTACAGTACAGAACTAGCTGCTTTTACGTACTGCATGTAGCGAATGTCCGTTACAGAACACTGAAAAGAATAAACTGTTAGAATCTATGGTGGCCACTGTATGCATGACAAGAGAATCAGCTAGGCATGGCAATTGTGATTAATCTTGAATTGTTTTATAGATGGATCGAATAGCATATTGGGAGACACTGAATGAATAGGACAATTAGTCAAAGTCTCAATAAAGAAATCACATGATATTATAATGAGGGCTGATCTGAAGAGCCAAATTATTTTGATTGGTTAAGAATGGTGACATTGTGTTGCAACTATTAAGACTGCTGCGATCCTTTGATTGGTGAATAGAAATCATGTGTAAAATCTGGAAGTGTATAAAAACATTGCTTAGGATGTGGTTCTTCACAGACTCCTTATTTTTAAAGGCTGTTCCTACTTGTATTGCTATAAAGACCTGCATCCTTTTCTTTTGGGTTTTGGGTTTCTGGGAGGAACATCTCCAATCCAGGAACCCCTTTTAAATTTCTCCAACAATGTAAGACACTCTCTCTTAAATTTTCTAAGGAGAAGACAGATTAGGAAAGTTATCAAAATTTGGAAAGTTATCAAAAACACCTTTCATCAAGAGATGTGCGTATTTAAGTGATGCTCTATAAAAATGTTGAGATGCCCATCCTGACTATTCAGAGTTGGCAACTGGTGCTAAACAAAGTATACTCTTTATGCCACAGATGTGCGACCTGTGGCCCTCCAAACATTGCTGGATTCCAACTCTCATCATCTCTGATTACTGGTCATGCCAGGGAGGGCTGATGGAGTCCCACAACATCTAGAGGACACCAGGATGGGGAAGACTGAACTACACGCATTTCCCATCACACCAGGGGCTGATGGAAGTTGGAGTACAACAGCAGCAGAAGGCCACAGAAGGTTCCCAACCCTGAATCCAAGCTGACAACTTACCATCTGCTCCTCTGAGGGCTTGGCTTCTTCTTCATCCTTCCTTCTTGCTGGACAGAATCCGAGCTGGCACAGCCCCGCCAGGAGATCCCCCAAGTGACGTGTGAGAATGAGTCTGCTCAGGGACGTGTGATCAGCAACCTCCATTAGGACAGTGCAGGTTACAAAAAGCCGGCGTGTGGCACTGGAAATGCATCTGGATGAGGCCACTTCTTGAACCAGGGCACTGAATTCTGTCCTGCTTCTCAGGGGAAGCCCAACGCCAGGCAAGAGATATGGGCAAATGCCCAAGGTCACAATGAACTGTAAGGCCACCTGCACAGTTTTCTCCTGGGCAATGCTGAGAGTGCCGGGACTCAGAGGAGGTGCAGCTTCAGCTGTCTTCGGGTTTGGCTGAGGTGGACAGTAAGCTGTTGCTAAGAGGACCATGCACTGCTTGAGACACAGCAGAAGGAGCAAGACATGGCATGTAAAATTCCAAGGCACATCCGGGCAGGACGCCAGGCACTGAGCCTGCTTAGAGACCTCAGTTCTCAACCTCTGCAGTTCATCCCATTTTGGGTCCTGGGCAAACTTCTCTTCCAAAATGGATACATTGAAGCGCAAAGATTCCAGCAAATCGACATGCTTCGTTGACTGCAGAGGGCCTGAATCTGCCCCCGAAAAGAAAGACAGACAGTTGATCACATGCAGCAAATATATCTACACCACACTCTAAAACGGGTTTGAAATACAACCCCCTCCCCCAAGAAACACTGGAAATTATGGTTCTGTATGCAGACTAGGGATCTCTAATAAGTCCATAACAATGGGATATTTTGCTCTATTTGTTGAGAATTTGATGAGAAGTTTTAAAGGAGCATGCTGCTCGTTGTGCCAGAAATAGTCCAATTTTATTTCTGATTTTGTTAGAATTATTTTTTTAAATATCAGACAATAATGTTGCTGAACACATTTGGTTTGGAGCTGCATCTTCTTATAAAGGTAAAGGTACCCCTGCCTGTACGGGCCAGTCTTGCCAGACTCTAGGGTTGTGCGCCCATCTCACTCAAGAGGCCGGGGGCCAGCACTGTCCGGAGACACTTCCGGGTCACGTGGCCAGCGTGACATCGCTGCTCTGGCGAGCCAGAGCCGCACACGGAAACGCCGTTTACCTTCCCGCTTGTAAGCGGTCCCTATTTATCTACTTGCACCCGGGGGTGCTTTCGAACTGCTAGGTTGGCAGGCGCTGGGACCGAACGACGGGAGCGCACCCCGCCGCGGGGATTCAAACCGCCGACCTTTCGATCGGCAAGCCCTAGGCGCTGAGGCTTTTACCCACAGCGCCACCCGCGTCCCTGCATCTTCTTATATAGGTATATTTTTCCCACCCCAAAGTTTCTCCTCTCCCTTCTGGGTTACAGCATAATCTTAACCATGTCTACTCAGAAGTAAAGCAAAGGACATGGAGCATATTCCCAGGTTAAGTGAGGCTAGGACTGCAGCCTTTGTTTTTCTGAGAACCTTGAGTTGTCTTGCTCTGGCTTCTGAAGCAGCCAGGCCATTCAGAAATGTCCCCCCCCCCTTTTTTTTTTTGGACTGCCCCACTTTTTTCAATTCATGGGTTCCTGTAGAAAGGTGCCAGAGTAAGACCATTAGTTCAGCTAGCCCAGTATTGCCTCTGACATTTTATTATTCTTTTAAGTTGTGATAAGCCCTTCTCAGTTGTTCTGACTTGCACACTCTCCAGGGATTCAAGTGGGCTGTCTTTCTCCACCCTACCTGCAGATGCTGTCAGGGATCAAACCTGGGACACCTTCTGCACATGACCCATGTGCTCTGCTACTGAGCAGCTACTACTGTGGCCGTTCCCCTAAAAACGAAGCAAGCTTCCAGTCCTCATGGTTCTGGATGAAGGGCTGATTTAAACAAGAACATAGGAAGAAGATGCCTTGCACTGAGCCCATCGCGACCAGTACCGTTTGACAGCGGGTTTCCAGCAAGGGGCGGGGGGGGGGCGGGAGATAACTTTGTACAGTATATCGCTTTGAGCTCTTGGGATACAAAGGTAAATAAATAAATAAAATAAAATGGCAATACGGGGCACACCACCCCCTAAAATTGGCCAGAGGGCATTCCCTGGAGAGACGGGCTTTCTCGGAGGGAATCACCGCCGCGCCACACCCGCCCCAGTACACCGTCTCTAATGAGGCCGTACAGCTGCGGGAGCGACCAGGCCGCCTGCAGCCTCCCATGAACCGCAAAGATGCAGGAGCCCTTGCCTCCAAAGCCCCCACCCTCTTCTCACCGGCAGCTTTGGCTATCCCCAGTAGCAGCTCCAGCGCCTCAATCACCCGCCTCAGCACAGCCTCGCTCCCGGCCATCGCGGCTGCTTCACGCTGTGCTTCTGGCCGCCATCTTAGGAAGGTCGGATAAGCCGAGACAGTGCCGTCATTTTAGGAAGGTCGGACGCCACATTTCGCCATCTTGGGAAGGTCAGGAGGTACGCGAGCGAGTATAAGGAGCGGCCTTCTTGGGAAGGTCCTCGCCCTGAAGCAGGCTGCCATTATGGGAAGGTACGATAGATGAGGGTGGGTCTCCTCTGGACTTCAGGGGCTCTCTTACTTGCTTCTGGGTTTGGGATCAGCATCAGTGCGGTTTTTTTATTTCAAAGGAAGTGAGTCCCGGATATCTCTGGCAGGGGCTGAACAGGCTCAGGTAACACCCGCACCGTATTGTGGCGTCCCCCAAAGAATCATGGGAGTTGTAAGGATGCGGTGAATTGTAGCTCTGTAAGGGGGTGAACTACAGTTCACCAGATTCTTTGGAAAACGTCGTGTGGTTTAAATGTATGGTGTAGATGTATTTGTTCAGCGTCTTTCACGTTCTTCTGCACCTTCAGCGTGCACGCACCTAAACTATGTACAGTATAGTATTCTGAAGTGTTCAAAGTGATTCACATGCATTACCTAGTTATAGCCCTTACACCAACCCTTCAGGGTAGGCCAGTATTATTATCCTCTTCCCATCCAATACCCTATTACAAACGGGAAGGCAGAGGCTGAGCGGGACCAGCACTATCATTAGGTGGATTATTAATATACTGTATTTCATATATAGAGAGATATTTATGGGCTTCTCTTTCTGAGGTGCCAAAATAACTTGGCCAACCTTGGGTGTTACCCACCTTAACCCGGAGCAGGAACATTTGCTGTTCCAGCTCTGCTGAGTTCATGGCAAAGGGGAAAGATTTGAACTAGGGACTTTCTTGCTGTCCTGCATCTTTACTCCTTAATTTCACAATATTTTAAAGCCATCAATAGTCCTACATCCCCTTGGCATGGGATCAGCATGTAACATGTAACAGGTTCATTTATTTATTTTCTTAGCTGGCAAACCAATCCTTAGCTTGGAATGATGATGTTTCCAGCAGAAGCCTCTTGCAAATTACACACTTTAAACTCAGCCTTGGCTTGGAACTGGTAGGTCGTCTCTTGCATTTATTCTTTTGGGCACAGTAGGAAGACTGAGCAAGGGATACTCAAATAAGTTATAGTTTAGTACTTCGCTGGATCTGACAGAACAACCTTCTCCAATGGCCGCCTGTTATATTCCATTCCGAAGACGACTTGCCTGGTGCCACTACTATTATCCTTTCAGCACCAATCGTCTTATTGTTATACTATATCTGGGCTTTCTAGTTTAGAAGAAAAGGACACATCCTTATTATAAAGGTGTGTAGAATTATGCATGGTATGGAGAAAGTGGATAAAAAAAGTTTTATCCCAGTCAGAATACTAGACACTGGGGTTAGGCAGTGAAACTGAACAATGGAATATTGAGGATGGACCAGAAGTACTGAACACAACATGTAGTTAAACTATGGGATTTGTTCCTACAAGATGTAGCAATGGCCACAGACTGGATGGCTTTAAAAGAAGAGGGTTAAACAAATTCACGGAGGCTAAGGCTCTCAGTATCTACTAAAAACACTGACTATGTTCTTCTTCCACTGTTGGGCATAGGAAGTGGGGAAAGTGCTGCTGCATCTAGTCATCCAATGTGAGAATAGGATGCTGGACTAGTCTTATATTGTAAAAGATCCAAAACACTGGAGACAAATGCTGCAGCTTTTTTTTATTTCAGGAACTCACTCAGAACTGAAATTAAAGCTAACTTCACTCTTTTTATGTTCCTCAGGAATCCTTGTTATGCCTTTGACTACAAATCCCAGTACACAGTTCACCTACCACAATACCGGAACTAGAGGATCTCTGGTCTGATCCAACAGCGTTATTATTATTTTAAAGTTTTCTGATCTTGTTTTTGTAAGGAGGTCCTGGAAACTCTACTGAAGGGCAGCTCATAAATCCTTTAAATAAATAAGGAATATGGCTGATACATTCTAATACATTTATTCTGAGTCAGGAAAATATTGCAAGTGGTTGACCAATTTCAGAAAATGATGTAGAGAAATCCAGCAACAAACAAAAAGAGCATTTTTTAAAAATACGTTTTTATTAAAATCTTATTAAAAAGGAATCACATAAAATAAAGGTATAAATAATGACTTTTAAGGCATGTTCCCCTCCACCTGTCTTCTATGCATTACATATTCGAAAAGGTAAGCTAAATATACAGACCTAAAACCAGAGAAAGCCACTTTAAAAAACAACAACCACCCTATCAATTGTACAGTAATCATATAAAGCAGTTGACTCTGAAAAACACTTGGTAGGAAAAAAACTGGCACCTTCACCAGAATGTCCACCTAAAATTAAAAATGGATTTCTTGGCTGAGAAATGCATAAAAAGAAAATGTACACCTTATTCAACTGCATTTTACACACACAGAAAGTGACATATATGAACAACAGTACACAAAAAGATACAATCCATGGCATAAAGGACTGAAACTAGGTTTTAAACATGGTTAGCATGAGCATATGTCTGCAATATTATGGGAGGTCCAAAAGGTCACCAAGAGAATGGTCAAGAGGTCAGTGCTAAGGCTGCAGGGCAAAGGCACTCGGTATCAGCTGAATCAGGGACCCCTAAGTATTGGTCTTCCTCCTCTGGGATTTCTTGTCATCTGCTCTCTCTTAAATCTTGCTACTGTCTAGGACTGCAATCATACACACATTTGCCTGGGAGTAAGTCAACGAACTCAAAGGGGACTATCTAAGAATTGACACATATAGGATTACACTGTAAGCATTTGGAATAATCACAGCTGTTTTAACTGTGCACTAAAGACAGCTCTCCTATAAACTACCAAAATCCTGCACCAAGGAAAAATGAATTATGCAGTGTGCGCCACACATATCTACAGATAAACCCTGTATATTGGGGGTAGGGAAACTTTCTGATCCATGGGCCAGATTCCAACCTTGCAGGAAAAATTCAAATCCCTGGTAGGTCAAGTTTGGCCCACAGACCAGAGATTCCTCACCCCTCTGCCCTACAGCATATTCTGTTCCTGCTGTTTTTAGGGAAGGGCAAAAAGATTTGCACCAAAAGCCTGCTTCATTCCCCATATGCTAGAAAACCTGCCTCAGCTTCCACTATGTTAATCAGATACCATCCATCTTTGCAGCCAATTGCCCTCTGAAAAAAAGCCAAGATTCTCCAGAGGCTGAAGGTTCTTCCCCGAGTTCCAAATTTCACATTTGTGTTACACTTGTACAGAACTGCTGGATACACTCAGCAGCCCTGGGAATAAATCTTTGGTTAGTGCTTTGGAATGACAGTGCTAGAAACACCTAAAGTGCATTAGTACTAAGGGTTCCCAAAGAGTTAACAATTTCAGACCACGTAACTTGAGCTGCATTTCACAAAACTGCTAGGCTTGAAGTCCTACCTAAAATATTCCTTAAACTTTAGCCTATGCATTTGCAAATAGTATTCTATTCTTACTGTATTAATAAATCAAGTATGTTTGGCAAATTGCCTCAGAGGCTCTGATAGTGATAAAAAAAAACACCCTTGAAGTTTCCATATAATGTATGCTCTTGCCTCTATGGAAATCATAATCTTTGGTGAACAAGGTTGGAATCATGAAGAAAATGTGGTCATCTGAATGCACCCCAAGAGGGGCTGATATTGGGAGTAAGGCAAGTTTTATGCAGCATTTTGGCGACTTGCAAGAAAGAGCAGCAAATTGGACATGGTCAGCTGCTGGGAAAAGTTGACGATAAGTCAATTTCATTTCTGTCTTTCCACACAGAGCTAAACCCTACTTAATCCCAGTGACATCTAGTCTTCTTCCTCGCCCCCTCCATACATGTCAGCCAGCTTCTTGAAACGGTTGCCCCAGTCATTCAGATAGTCATAATCTTGGTCTCTGTCACCATTGGAGGAATTCAGAGAACTGAGGGAGGCTGCTTCAGAGCCACTGCCCTCGTAGTCAAACACAAGCAGAGAGTCGTATGGGGGTGCCGTGGGGTCTGTATCTGCTGCCTTCAAGTTCTGTAGGAAGGGAAAGGAAGATGTGTTCAGTTTGTTCCACATTAGAGCAAGTTGATTGTGGCAATAGTGGCCCTCTGCTTTAGAGCAATGAGATACCAGCTCTCTGGAGAAAATCATGACCTCTGACCCCAAGGCCACATCTAGAGACATGACTTTGGAGAACACTGTATGACCAGCCACTGGGCAGATATGGGGTAATTTTCTTCCCTTTTATTAAGAAATCAAAATATGACTGGAAAATATAACATACATATAACCAAAACTGAAGATTTGTCATTCATTGGGACAGATCTCCATTGAATTATCAGTCATGCAAATAGATACAGTGATCAATTTGTTCCAAAAAGAATTGTAGTGACTTGAGAAATGTTCTATAAAATAATTCCTTTTTCTTTCCTAAACAGACTTAAACTCATCAATAACAAAATCCAATTTTGTTTGTCTATCAGATGCCCAAACTTCAGTTAACTGGTCAATCAAAGCTAAACCCTTTACACTTCAGTACCACTGCAGAAGTGTATCATCATCATCAATTTATGAGGAATATCCAAACATAGTGCTAACAGTGACAGCAAATGTTATGGGACTCTTTTGTGTGGCTCAGCTGCCAGTTTCACTCACCTCGTCAATGAAATTGCCAATCTCATCAGGGTTGGCAGGCCGTGGGCGGTATTGCGGAGCCGGCATGAGAGTCGGAACAACATCATTGCGAGTAATTTCAGGGCGGGAATCCAGGCCACGGTGCAGCTGGCTCATGTCATAGTCCTAGGAAGGGTAGAGAGACACATTCAGAAAATAGATGCAAGAGGTAAGATGATCCAGGGTATAGATGCTACCATTTCCACTCATCGCTTAAGGCCTTTTGCAGGACATAACATCTTTAGCTAACAAGGATCAGGAGGATGGTGAGAGATGGGCAGAATGCATCTTCCAGTGTAGAAATGATTGTATATAAACACATGCTGTTTACTCCCTTGGGACATCAATACATTTCTTAATCCATTCTTACATTTTAATTTTTTAAAATATATGGCTGGTCAGGCCAAAGTAGATTATGAAGTAAATTTCTGGGAATTGCTTGATCTAAGCCAGGCATGGGGAACCTCAGGCCTAGGGCTGAATGTGGTCCCTCCTTTGCTCCCCACCCCCCACCCCAGGACATACCTCTTGCTAGCCCTGCTTTGTGCTTTGCAACCTTCTAGAGTGTTTTAGCCTGGTGGGAATGTGCCCTTCTTTGTTCTATGATAATGTATCATATGCCTGGATGAACAGAGGGGGAGAGCGTGTGCGCACACATGTGTGTGTTTGTGTGAAGCCACTTGTCTTATAGTCTACTGTACAGAAGAGCCCCACCCATTGCTCCACTCACTTTAATTTCTTGCTCCATCCTTTACTGGCATGTGGCTTCCAGAAGGGACTGTGGTCCTCAGACTGAAAAAAGCTTCCTATCCCTGATCTAAGCAAAGGCTCAAGAGATGTGGCCAGCTTGCAATGTGACCTCAGGACTACCTGACTTGTAGAGTAAGTCAGGTGGCAAGATGTGACGTTCACAAAAGAACAAAAATGTGCAGGGGAGGAAAGAGGTGGCATGACGACTTGCAAAGCAGGGCATGATGGCTTTTGTGGGCAACCCACAGAAGTAGCCCCATCCCTCTTGGGCTAAGACTCAGCAGCTCACCTGATCCTCCTCTCCACCACCTTCTTCGTCATAATAGTAGACGTTGTCTCGTGTGTCATCCTCTGGTGGAAGCAAAGGCTCCTTCACTGCCTTCCTCCTCCTCACAAACAGCAGCAGCAGGAGCAGGAGGACTGGAAGAAAATAAAGTTGGAGAAGCAACTGTGAATGCCAGCCTGGACTGCCTGCTCGGCTGATTCAGGGAGCTCTAAAACAGAGCAGGATCTATTCTGCACTTCCACAACTACAGAACGGGCAGACAGGTGTATTTGTCTCAGCTTCAGGCATACCTTTTCCTACAGCAGTGCTAACCCAGAACTGCAAGCCATTTATCTGCCCCTTTCGGCAGCTTGCAAACAGATCAGCTCTGCAGCACAGCAGTATGGTTTTACTCAAGGTAGACTTGTTTAAATTAATAGACGCACAGGAGGAAGTGTTATCTGCAGATACCTCAAACACACCCCAAAGTTTCAACAGCTAGCAAAGGAGCATGTCCTTTAGGTCCTCTTCTTTTCTCCCACTCCTCAGCACTTCACACTGGCCAGCTCTACCATTTTCCACTGGAAGCTCTTGATATTAAAACATCTATCTTCCCATCACATTTTGGAACCAGATTTCTAGGCATTGCTTTTCTTCATCCATTGCATTTAGCTAGGGCTCTAGATACTACTAGTGCAAAGTTAGTCTTACTGGAACCAGCATTCAGCATTTATTTCTACAAAACGATCATACTGGTTTTTTGTATTCCTTTGGAAAATGAACAGGCAGGAATGTCTGGCGAAATCTGAGTTGCTGGGGAGAAGAGGATCCAGGATAATTTCCACTGATCAGCTTCAATGCCTGGCATTTCTCCTCCCTGCCGCTGCCAGTGCCATTCCGCACAAGTGTCAGAGACAAAACAAATTTATTTCTGCAACTGCATCTGTGTGCATGGTCTACTGAAGTTGCAGAATCCATCTATTATTATTTACTACATTTGTCAGTTGCTTTATAGAACTGAAGAAGTCTCAACAAATATATAAAGAGAGGTGTGTTGATGTCAGGCATAAAATGGACAGAATACATGAGAAGGGGGCTGGATCACTTTCCCATCCCCCTGCACCTTCAAGGGCACAATGAGACCTTGCAGGAAATACTCACTCAGGAAGCCAAGGATGCCACCAAGGATGCCCAGAATGGCTGGAATCCCCATCCCGCCTGCGATATATGCCCTCTTCTCGCAATTCTTGGCTGCCCCCTCACAGTCACACACTTGGGCTTTGACTGTTGTTGTCTGGGACACTTCCCCGGCGTCCTGTAGCTCAAGGGCAATGTTGTATTCACCTGGCTCCAGCTGCTTGGTCAATTCGAGGACCAGTTTATCTATGGGGTAGCATAAGGAGAGAGAAAAAGCAGGCTCAGGGTTAGGGCTTTGCAAAGCAAGGAAAACAGACTCTGCTCAGCCTTTTTCTATCCTAATCATGAACCAACTTGAATATTAAAATGATTCTGGAAAGGGACTATCTGGTTTAACTAACCAGTAGATTATCTGGTTAATGCGCGTGCAGATTTGACAAATGCACATTGTCTAATTTTTGTCTCATTCTCACAGAGCTGCAGTTAAGATGGGAAACTTGAAATTTGGACAGTACTGCTTTCAACACCCCACTCACCCCATGGCATACTTTTCCATGCAGGAAGTAGAGGGGACAGGATAATTAGTAAGTCAGGTGGAAGGCTTGATTAGAAACCTCCTTCCTGATATTATAGTTTCCCTGCATGTATTATTATAATAATTATATATTTATTTATGCACTGCCTTTTCCCCTGATGGCACTCAAGGTGCCTTAAAGATATAAACAAAGAATACTAGATACATATAGAAAACTAGATACCAAGAAGGAGGATTCTACTAAAGCCTTCTACTTGCCTTACTAGTTTTCTATGCATGGGAAAGTCACACAAATCCTGTTCTGCAGTCTAAAGTAACACAAGCGGTGGCACAGCTTTGCCACCTCAGCTGCTGTTCGTGAATGAGGCCTCTTAGGTAGAGCAGAACAAGATGTTCCTGGACAGCTCAAGGCTAGGCAGTCAAGCAATTTCCCACCACACATGCATACCGGTCCGCAGAGTGCAGACACCACCCCTCCCACTAAGTTACCTCCATTTACTTCGACCGTCCAGTTGGCGCTTGAGCCCAAGAGCAGCATTGCTTTGAAGGGTTGAGTGTTTGGAGGAAGATCCTTGTCCACAATGTTCAGTTCCTTGCGTTCAGGGCTCCGGTTGCAGATGTCAAAGGATCGTGGGTCTGGCACTGGCCCATTGTCATTCACATCCTCCAGGTACAGGAGAAGAGTTCCTGTGCCTGTGAGCAAAGGCATCCCTAAAGAGAAGCAAACGTATTTCAGTTAGTAAAAATAATGTGCAAAAATGCAGTATAGTAGGACTTTTTGTTTGCAAAGAAGCTACAAATATTAGGGAAAGCTGATTACAAAATTTCAGTTAAGGGGAAATTGCAACAAAAATATACCAGAAGAAATTGTTTGTGTGTGTGTAGATTTTTAAACAAACAAAAAACGGTGCAACCGTGAAGAAATAAGAAACTAAAACGGATAGGTTATTAACCTGTTCTATGTTTTAGAAGTTTTCATTGTTGTGGCACAGTATGGTTTCCCCTCAATCTTTGAATGTTTAGACACAGCAATGTACACGTTTTTCAAAGATAAATGCGAAATTGTGAGATGCAGAAATCTCAGGAGGAACTGGCATCAAAAGGACAAGAGGGGCACTCCTTGGGTCTTGGGATATGACAGTTAAACTCTTCAGGTTCCAACATTTAGCATAACTATCCATCACAGTCACTGTAACAACGGCCTGCTCCTGCCTGGGACTTGGAGGAGCATCTGACCCCAAGGAAAAGGGCTAAAAATGTGTCCCAGTTACCATTGTCACTCGCCAAGATGAGAGCCGTGTAGGTGTTGTCTACCACAAATTTAGACTCCCTGTCCAGAGGGGCTTTCGTCTCTATGATGCCATTTTCAGGGTTAATCTTCAGCCACCCTGCTGGGTCACTCCCAATAGAATAACTGCAAGAGAAATGAGGGTGAGTGACAGCAGCTCTTACATTTTGCTGGTCAAAACAATTGAAGGTTCATCCCTGTAAGTCAGGGATGGGCAACCTGCAGCCCAAGAGTCACCTGTGGCCTCATTACTTGCTGGTGGTGAAGCCCAAGTTGGGGGGGGGGGGGAGGAAAAAATGGCCAGAAAAGGAAACGAATTGAGCAAGGGTTGAGTGAGGGGGTGAAAAGCTTTGCAGAGGTAAGCTGAGAGCTCTGGGCAGGGAGAGAGAGGATGGCAGAAAAAGAGAGGCTCTGACCACTTTCAGCATGTCCCCCCTGCCCCCTGAAAAATGCTCCACACCTTTGTCTAACACACCTTGGCTATTAAAACAGATATAGATAATAAGTGCTCATTCAGCTGAGTGTACCTAATAGGCCAAATACAGAGGGGGAAGGAAGCCAAGCCTACAAGAATACACTCACAGAAACCTCAATAAGAGCTTGAAATCTCTCCTAGGTATGTGCTGTCCAATGGGACACTTAATTTGGGCTGCTAAGTGGTGTGGAGTGTCATTTAGGTATTATTGCTTTTTATTAACAAAGTTATACCTTGCCCTGAATTAAACAAATTTCTGGGTTGTTGTTTTTAAAATCAAATTAAAAGTTATTATTAAAACACCACAAAAAACTGCAGTAAAAACATTCAGGTCTAGAACCTTTTTTTAAAGCCTTCATTGTTGCCTTATTGTATGGGCAGGATGGTGTGAAGGTCACAGTTCCTTCCAGTATCCTGGGCCCTAAGCCATAAATGGCTTTCAAAGTCAAACACCAGTGCTTTGAATTGCACCCAGAAAAACAGATGAAATGCCCCTGCAACTGTTTAAGGACTAAAACAAAACCCGTGTTGCAATACAGAATAATCTGCTCTAATACAGCCGTAACACGTGGCTAATAAGTATGGTAAATGTATTATTACTAGTAGTCAGAGTATAATCCAAAATTTACAAATCATAATCATTATATAATGCATGTATAAGTCCATAAACAAGAAAGTGTCAACGTAATGATACTTATAGACCAGTGCTCACTAACCAGTGCAGCCAACAGTTGGCTACACTGGTTAGTGAGCACTGGTCTAATTTATTAGAAATTATTTGCTGACGAAGATACATCTTCGAAACAGTTGACGTAATCCGGAAATACTGTTCTGCTTGTTTGCTGTTCATTACTGAATTCTACACGTTGGAGCACCCACCACTACAATACTGTTGGACATTATCTATTGAAAGGCATTCTACCTGCGTCGTGGTGTTCCCTGACAGCAATTCATTACATTGACTATTTCTTGTTTATGGACTTATACATACATTATGTAATGATGTTTATGATTTGTAAATGTTGGATTATATTCTAACTGTTAATAATAATACATTTACCATACTTATTAGCCACGTGTTGCGGCTGTATTTGAGCAGACTGTTTAAGGACTGACAAGATGATGTTTCCAAGACCTGCTCTGAGCAACCTTGCAGCTGC
Source organism: Podarcis muralis (assembly GCF_964188315.1). Lineage (NCBI taxonomy): Eukaryota > Metazoa > Chordata > Lepidosauria > Squamata > Lacertidae > Podarcis > Podarcis muralis. Next base: position 43,809,588 of record NC_135661.1, on the reverse strand, counting down.
ATTCTGAACTACTTATGAGCTTCTCCCTTGGCTTCTTCCTCTTGTACACACTTCCTTGCTCTTTCCTGTCCCCTTTAGCTATCTGACAGCAGAATGAGCTCTGCTCCTGACCCTTCAGCACTGCCCTGAGACTCGCTTCCTTGCTAACCTGCTCACCTAGCACCCTTGCAAAGCATTCAAACCTTTCCTGTACCTGACCGTCTGCTTTTGATTTGTGTCGGGGTCCTGAGCGGTGTAGGTAGTCACCAGCTGCCCAGCAGGGAGGTCTTCAGACTTCGTCACAGACTTTTCAGGGGGGTTAAAGATGGGGGCTTCATTCTCATCCCTTACGTTGACAGTGATTGTGGCCGTGGATGTTGGGAGAGTCACTGAGAAGGGAACTTCATTCACCACAGTAACCAGAAGGGTGAAGAGATCCTTTGCCTCAAAGTCCAGACCCTAGAAAGGAGGCAAGAGAGAGAGATGATGCAATCAGGGGGTGCCAGTAACATCCACCTAAACACCAGGGCAAAGCATGAAGTCCCAGCAGCTTATGAGGCAGGAAGCTTAAGAGGACTGCAGCTCAAGGAGGGACTTCGGCTTACCTTAATGGTTGTCAGGAGACCATCATTGGTTTGGGGATCGGTAGCCACTTCAAAGTTGCCTTCCTCGTTCCCTTTCACAATGGTGTACTTGGCTTTCCATGCTGAGGTCCCTGGCTGATCTGCGTCTTTCACCAAAAGCCTGGCAACTTGGAATCCCACCTTGTTCTCTGGCACAGTTGAAACATACTAGAAGACAGAAAGAGGATGTTGACTTAGGCCAAGTGTGGCTTTGCCTTGCTGGGGTGCAGAGGCCCAGCTCAGTGGGATGCTATGATGAGGCTCTTCTGGAACTTCCCCAGGGCCTCCCCCTCCTTTTCTGGAGAAGGCAGGAGTTTGGGATGCAGGGACAGAGGATTTTGGCAGGGTAGGACGTGGTGTCAGACTGGTCAAGGAAGGCGTAGGAGAAGCCTCAACATTACCGTGAGTGGGTCAAATATTGGCTGGTTGTCATTCGTGTCCGTGACAGTAATCACTGCTTTCCCTGTAGTACTTAAGCCTTCTCCTAACATGTCTCTAGCTTCGATGACCAGCGTGTACTGGGGGAATTCCTGAAAGCACACCAAATAACCAGGTTATGTTAACATTACAGAGAGAGAATTCTCGATGGGGAAGGGGGGCTTGCGTGTGAAAAGATTAACCTAGATTAGCCACTTATCATTATCATTACAACAGTTAAACTCATACAACATAATAAGTGAAGAGGTGGCTTCAAATCAGCATTTGATCAGGTGCATACTTATCACTGCTTCCAAAAAGGTTTAAGTGCAAGTGATTCGTTGCAAGTGTGCAGACTTGGAAAGTGCTACAGGTGTGCTTGATAGTGATTGACACCCTCAAACACTGCCTGCCCCCTCCCGCTCGCAGCCAGGACATTCACCTCTCGGTCAAGGCCTGTTGTGATCACACTGATCCACCCTGTTTCATTGTTGATGGTGAACATCTGACTGTAGGGCTGCTTGGGCTCCTGGCTGATTATGAAATAGGTGATGACCCCGTTGTAGGTATTCACGGCATCATCTTTGTCCGTGGCAGACACTTGCATCACTGGGGTACCTGGGAATGCATAAAAATGGTCAGCACGGTCAATGGTCAGGGATGAGAGGATTTGCAGCAACTTCCCATGAGGCTGGTCCATGAGGACAAATGGGGCACTAGCCCACAAATGTCTGTCTGTCCTCAACTAGCCCAACCACTCTGCCCTCCTTGTTAAATGCATCCATTCTGGAGGGTGAGGTGCAACTGGCTGCCATCTTCCTTCTCCTTTAGCCTCAGTGTTGCCCTTGTAGAACTCAGCAGGGCAGGGGGACAAAGCTAGAATTCATTGGCTCTGCCTCTCATTGACTGCAACCCTACATACAATTGGGCTCACTGCCTTCCACCCAACTAGTCCCAATGGGCACCAGCCACTGATGGCCTTTACTCACATATATGCAATTATACACGCACACCTACCTGGCTTGGCTCCTTCCGCTACAGATCCTTCAAAGACACTCTGGGTGAAAATGGGCTTGTTGTCATTCTGGTCGCTGACCTTGATGATGATCTCCATGGGGTCCTCCACAGGCTGCCCATTCACAGACACAGCATGAGAGAAAAGCTGCAGAGGAGAAGCAACAAAGGGCCATTAATTCACTAGTATGGACACAAAAATAGAAAAAGTGCTCTTTTTCTATTTTTAAAGGAAGGAACCACAGACATAGAAAGTTTATTCCTGTTCTCAGCAAAAGTCATACGATGGGGACAGCAGCAAAGGGCTTCTGCCGGTCTCCCTGTCACAGCCGCCTCCTTTGCACCTTAACAGCTTCACTCCAAAAAATAGCAAGACTCAAGAAACAGGATGCCCAGCTTTTAACCCCTAAAGCTTTACAGGTTTCATGAGGCTTTAGAGATATCCACCCAATATTTCAAGAGGAAATTTCACTACAAAGAAACGAGACAGCCAAGGCACCTCATGGGAGTCAGGACATGCTCTCTCATTTGCCAAATGGACATCATGTTCTCAGACTGAAAGTTCCTGAAGGACTATCTTCTCTGGTAGGGGAGTGAAAACAGGCAGGTAGGGGGGCCCTGTGGAAGGGCCATTGCTTTGCATGCCAAAGGACCCAGGTTCAATCCCCACAAGACCCTGCTACCAGTTAGGGCAGGTAAGACTGAGCTGATCCTTTATATCCCTGCTCACTCAGGGGAGCCACTGCTAGTTGCACAGGTTGTCTCCACCAGAAGCCTCATGTTAAGAACCATGGGGCCTTCCAGTTGAGGTCAGAAAGGCCCCACCCCACCCCCATTGAAGTAGATGGAAACTTTTTATTCCAGCAGGCTTTTTAACTGAACTCAGATTTCATGCTTCAAACTAATTTTTAATCTTATTATACTGGGTTTCCTGTATACTGCTTAGATATGACCACAATTAAGTGGTATAAATTATATGTGGTATAAGTGGTAAATTATAAGTGGTATAAGATTGAAAGAAATAGATGTGCTAATAGTTTGATCCGTATAAGGCAACTTCATATGTCTCTAATCTACAATGCAGCTTTCACTAACTTGGCAGCCTCCAAATGCTCATTGGAGCTGATGGAAGTTGTAATACGTACAAACAATCTGGAAGGAGTCAGGCTGGGAGAAGCCAGCCCTAATGCAACACCAAACAGCTTGGCAGCTGCCAACAAACCTCTAGAGGGCACCCAAGGGAGACTTCTGTCTCACCTATGTCTTCTCCCATTCCTCCCACCCACAAGAGGAGCAGCACCCAAGCACTGGATGCTGCCAACAGCCAGCTCCAACCCCTGAAAGAAGAACCTGAAACTTGATCGTGAACAGTGCACAGGGACTCACCACGTATCTGTCCATATCTTCTCTGTCCAGTGGGCGGGTCACCTTCAGCCAGCCAGATTCCCTCTCAATGGTGAAGACTCCAACAGGAGGAGTGTCAGCCCCCTGCCCAGTGATGCTGTAGAAGACTGTCGTCTCTTTATTCTTATTAGATTGGATCTGGTGGAGAAAATAATCAAGACGATGACAGGTATTGAGCATTAGGTGGTCAAGGCTGGTTGAAACATGCCATATCCCTTTCCCTGATGCATGTCATATTGCTGCCCACCAACAGAGGAGATGCACCTGCAGCTCATGAGCCCAGCAGACAGCCTCCAATGATGCACAGCCCACAAGATGTAGTGATGGCCACTAACATGGATGGCTTTAGAAGAGTCAACCTATTGATGTAGGATAAGGGTACCAAGAGCTACTAGCCACAACGATTATGTTCCCCTTCCATGGTCAAGAGGTAGTATGCCTCTGAATGCCAGCCGCATGGAATCACAAGTGGGGGTAATGTTGGAGCACTCATGTTCTGCTTCTGGGCCCATCTAGTTCAACCCCCAGTGACCCTACGACATTACCAACTTGGGCATCAAGGAAAGTAACTTAAAGGGAAGCAGGCCCCTGCAGGGACCCCAGGAGATGCTGCCACCTCAACTTACCTGCACCAGTTGCTTGGGGAAAGGACCTCTCTCGTTCTCAGAGCAAACAATGGGTGGGATGACCCAGTCTCTCTTCTGCCTCCTCAGGCCTGGGCCGGATACTGGGAAGGTCAGCACCTCTCCATGACCAAGGGAATAGGGCTCCTGCAAAATAATAATAAACACACCTCTAGCTCAGCAAGGAATGAACAAAGCAGGGCATTTCATCATGAAAGCCTTGGTTGGTGCCTCTGGAAGGCTCCCTGACAAACAAAGAGGGCAAGGGAGGCTGGCAGCTCTGAAGGAAGGAAGCTCTGAACAGAAGGCTCCGTACCGCATGAGGATGCTGCTTGTGGGATCCATGGCCATGACTTCGCAGCGTCACCTTGGCAGAGTGTTTCTTGCCAGCCCCGTCCCAGGCATGGATGAAGAAGTGCCACTCGTGAACGTGGAGTTGCACAGGCCTTTTCACCACCACCACGCCATCCGAGCGCACCCTGAAGCGAGTGTCGTCCGAAGCGAAGGGTCGGTGTGTCCTTTCTGAGCATCCCTCAAAGTTTACTGCATGAAAGGGAGGAGAGAGAAAGATGGGGGGGCGTCAGAGATTCATCAATTAGGGAGCAAGAGGATGGACTGGCAGGTGGGCTTTACCAAAACAAGCTTTTCCAAAGATGCTGCAGCCAGGGGGCGCTCACGCTCCAAACATATGGGCAGAGGAAGCACCTTTTCCAACACAAACAAGGTAAATTTCCACAATCTGTCGCCACTCCCAGGGTGCGGACTCACCAACTGTGCATGCAGCTAGTAAGTGTTTCAGCCGTTCCAGTTAGAAATGGTTCACTTTGGGAGAATAGTGAGAAACAGGCTAGCGGCTGAAGGGCTTGGTTGTGTGGCAGGCAGGGAGAGACACAGTTTGGGGCTACCCCTTTCTGCTTACTTAGTGTTAACGCAAATGTTGCAGACGATAGAAGCAAAAGTTATTGAAGCCCATGCAAGGCTTGTAGGAGTTTTGTTTCTCTCCCTCAGCTCTCCTGGTCTTAACTTGACTACAGTGGTACATCGGGTTACATATGCTTCAGGTTACAGACGCTTCAGGTTACAGAGTCCGCTAACCCAGAAATAGTACCTCAGGTTAAGAACTTTGCTTCAGGATGAGAACAGAAATCGCATGGCAGTGGCGCGGCAGCAGCAGCAGCGGGAGGCCCCATTAGCTAAAGTGCTGCTTCAGGTTAAGAACAGTTTCAGGTTAAGAACGGACCTCTGGAACAAATTAAGTATGTAACCAGAGGTACCACTGTACTAAGATTCTGCAAGGGTGCAATGCCCACAAGATGAGGATTATCAGGCCTTCAGGCTTTGATTTCTTTTCCCTTCTGTTAGTGACCACAAACAAATCCCCCAACAACAACACCCAGCCTGGGAAAAATACACATCCAGCCTGCAAGAGAGCAACGTCCTTGGAGCTTGTCTTGGGCATTTTATTTTATAACATTAACCGATACTGATTGTTTCACTATTTCTATGTAAACAGCTTTGGGAGGGGCACTATGTAAATACCTTAAAGTAAATCAAGCAATTCCTTTGGAAGGCATTTCAGCCCTTGCTCTTTGTTGCTACACAGCAGTCCCCCGCTCGACCAGTATATACAGGGCAGCATCAGAACAGAAAGTGGGTTTTTTTGGTACTCCGGCCTTACATGCATGGACAAGACAGGGGAACAACAGTACAAACCTATTGATGTTTGCTCAATAGTAAGCCCCACAAATATTTAGGTTGCTAGCATTGTAGCACAGAGAAGAGGAGAAAAAGAAGGGTAAAGTGCAAGGCACAGGGTTAATTAAGCATACTCAGACTCCTGAGAGGTAGGCAAAGCTCTGCAGATCAAGGGAGCAGAACATGACCCAAGACAGTGAGTCAATTATCCAGCACAAATGCCAGAGCATCCTCATGGGTCCCAGGTCACTAATGGGCTTGGAAGCAGCTTTTCTTCTACAGGCAGGGCCTTGAAGTGATTTCCACACAAGTTGTTTTCAGAGACTTTCCTGTAAGCAGAGCAGGGCAACTGTAGGGCCTTCAGTGTTTCTCCAGTACTGTATCATTTTCAGCCCTTGAAGGTGCACAAGCTCCAGAAATAACCTCCCACCCCATGGCCTGTTGTTCTCATCCGCCTGGTCAGAACAGGAGAAGCAGGTAAGGATTCTTTTGCAGCTGTCCCAGCAACCCATAATCCAAGCAGATGCTGCCAGAAGATAATGCAAGGAATGAAGCAGAGGGCTTGCTCACCATATCTGGCATTCAAAGGTATACTGCTGCGAGATATGGAGGCTGGGCTACTAGGTATGCTACTACAACATAAGGTTATCTGCCATGAAGATGTAAAGGAGTCATTGAGATGGATGCTGAACCCCATTCAGTAAATGCCCAGAAAGTCACTGGAGTTCGATTGCTGGAGTTGGGCAGCTGCAGTGGCATCTCTCACTAATATGAACATGGACAACGGTAATAGCAGAGGCCAAAATTGCAGAGGGATGCACTAATGCAGAAGGTGGTGGGAAGGGCCAGGCAGAAGAATACTGGCCATAGTCAGAATCCAGAGAAAGGCCTGGCCAAACCCCAGGAGCCACTGCAGGCTCTGTGCCCTCCTCCAAAGCAGAGGCTGGGCAGTCCTGCAAAAGCTCACTGCTGGGTAGGTCTTTCAGGGTGACCTTTCAGGGTCAAATCCTTCTCTTTCAGACCCCTTTCCCCAAGCCACACACCCCACTGGCCTTGGTTCTCTGCAATGCAGGGAGTTGGCCTAGATCACCCTTTGGGTCTTTTCCAACTCTTTTTTTTTTTAAATTGGGTTTTATAAACAAGAATAATGTTATACCAACAAGTACAGTATACCAAGTTTTCTCATGTCATTTGCATATCACAAAAATAGCTTAATAAATGTGGAAAAATATCTACAACATGCATTTCATTATAGTGGTACCTCGGGTTACAGACGCTTCAGGTTAGATGCTTCAGGTTACAGGCTCTGCTAACCCAGAAATAGTACCTCGGGTTAAGAACTTTGCTTCAGGATGAGAACAGAAATAGTGCGGTGGCGGCGCAGCAGCAGCAGCGGGAAGCCCCATTAGCTAAAGTGGTACCTCAGGTTAAAAACCGTTTCAGGTTAAGAATGGATCTCCAGAACGAATTAAATAATATAATAATAATAATAATAATAATAATAATAATAATAATAATAATAATAATTTATTATTTATACCCCGCCCATCTGGCCGGGCCTCCCCAGCCACTCTGGGCGGCTTCCATAAAAACCAAAAATACAATAAAATATCACATGTTAAAAACTTCCCTGAACAGGGCTGCCTTAAGATGTCTCTTGAATGTCAGGTAGTTATTTATCACTTTGACATCTGCTGGAAGGGCAGGAATTAAGTTCTTAACCCGAGGTACCACTATATTAGGGGTCAATGTATAAGTTATTGGTTCATGAATTGGTTCAAACAATTAGGAAGACAAAAGAAAAAAGGGGAGAGGGGGAATGGGGAATGGTAAGTGGGGTGGGGTGGTTATGCTTCTATTATTCTACTTAGTGTGGAGGGAGTTGTGTCAGCGTTACTTGTATGGGCTCTCTTACTAATCACTTGTTGTATTTCCTTGGTGGTGAGAGAGGCTGTGGGTGGCTTAGGGTGTAGTTGGTTGTCTTTGGTTGACTGTAGTGAGAATTGTTTTTGTGTGTGAGGGGTGTGAGTGTGTATTTTTGAATCAGATCTTTTCCAACTCTACAATTGCATGTTTCTACAATTCACGGAGCTTCCCTTAAGTGTCTTTCCCTGGCTGGAATATGTCCTTGAACTCTTGGCAATGCCTCTTGCTTGTCTGGGGGTGGGGGAGTGATGTAGGAAGCAGCCATCTGTGTATTTGTTTCTCCACCTACTTTTGCCCTTGGCCCCACCCACCAATGGGCATGTGGCCCCTGGAAAGTTTTTCAGAGGGTAAAGTGGCCCTTGAGCTGAAAAACATCTCCCGCTGTTGGCCTAGAGACAGTACTAAAAGCAGTGATATCATGCACTTAATGGAAGGGGCACTGCTTCTTGTGAACTGTGCTGAGATCTTCGGATGAAGGTTGGTATATCAGTTTGAAGAAGATGATAAAGATGAAGAAATAAACATGGGGCAACAGGGAGGAAGCTCACACAGCTGCCTGTTCTGATTTACACATGTACACAAGACACAAACTGACTCAATCTGCAATCTTTCATGGGAAGCTACACTTTTGGAACAGAAAAACAGAACCACCCACCAGAAGTGAAAACTATTGTGGGATGTTGTGCAATAACCTGGAACAGCTGCACCCTCTGCATGCCCCAAAAAGGAGTAGGGTTTTTCAGCTGCAGAGCCAATATGCCTTAAACACCAGTGCCTCCTTAAAGCAGCCCAGCTAGAACAGCTGTATGATGCTGGACCTGATAGGAGTTGTAGTCCAGCAACCTATGAAGGGTACCTGGCAACTTTAGCCAACATAGGATTCCATAGATGCTTTTTTACTACACGCTAGCAGGGGCTGAGGAGAGCTGCAGTCCAAAACATCCGGAGGGCACCAGGTTGACCAAAGCTGCTTTAAGGAAATGAAAGCAAATGGAGGAAGAAGGTTGAGAAACCACAGCATTAACGGCTTGACATAAAATAAAATTTCCCATTGCAAGAATCTGAAGTTGTTCCCAGCATTAAATATGCACGATTAAGGATGAAAAACAAACATCCACTCATTAACTAGAAAGTAGCAATGACCACCCTGCAAAGCTGTTGCCAGTTCAGCACCATCACTCTCTTTATTAGCTGGAAGCCCTTGCAGGTGAGGCTGGCAGGGCTCACCTGCTCTCCCATCTCCCAAAGAACCACTCAAGTTCCACAGATCCAGAAGCTGTGGACTAAAACCGCCTCTGCCCACATCCATGAAAGGAGGAAGCGATCAGAGTTTAGCATGCAGAGTACTACCAGGAACTGAACTGTGGACAAAGTCTACCACAGTCACAACTGGCAAGCAGGAAGCTCGTGCCACGTTTGACTGTGGTCTAAGCAAAGAGGCTGCAGAGGGCCCCGCAGATGCAGGCATAGTACCCTACAAAGGTATGCAAGCAAGAGCTGCAATGGGCTGCCAGCAAGGCTCCACTTGCAGCTCAAGCTCCCTTCACTTTGCTACAGCCATGGCATCCCAAATCTTGATTGTAACCAGCAGAATTGGTTGGTGCCCTGGTTTTATTGGTGGAGGGAGGAGATGGGTAGCTTCTGGGATTTTTTTCCCTCTGGCACCAAGGCACTCAAGGACAACCTTCCCAAAAACTTTGGTACCCTCCAGATGTTTTGGACTACATCTTCCATCAGCCCCAGCCAGCACAGCTGTTATCCACCACCCCAGACAGAGAAAGTTCTGCTACCTGTGAAGTTGCAAACTGGACTTGGGAACATCCTTTGCTATGCAAAACAGGTGTATCATCACCATCATCATTTTATTATTTATATACCACCCATCTCTCTGGGTTTCCCTAGCCACTCTGGGCAGCTCCCAACAAAATATAAGAAACTCAATAACCATTGAAAACTTCCCTGGGCCCACAGCCAGGCCTGTTTGGGGGTGCTGCTGCTGGAGATGATGTGGTTCTTTCCTTTCTTCTTGGAGTCAGCTTCCAAAAGAACATCTCCCTTCACCATGTTAACCCTTTTCTAGATCACATGTATTACAAAGATACTTTGGGCACCCTGGAGAGAGCTGTTCTGCCCCAGTTCCTATTAAAGGAATGGAGGCTTGTGGGAAGGACAAAGTGGATTGTGCCAGTTGTAGATTTTTCCAGGGGGAAACTCAGTCATGTGGCTTGTGTGTGTGCATGCATGTGTGTTTGTGTTCTTTCCCTCTGCCTCTGGGAAGCTTCTCCTTGCTGGCACCTTTCCTTTCCTTTTTCTACAAAATGCATTTCTATTACAAAGGTGTGGCTGTTTTGAGGGACACCTGAACACTCCTTTCCCAGTGCTGGCAGCACCCCAGCAGCTTCCCGGTTGGAAAAAGATTGCTGCCCCTGGAGGCACTCAGGACCAAGAACCCTCCCTTTGCACGCAGACATGGCTCCAGCGCTAAGCCTGGGTGCTAGGCAATGATGATAGAAGACGTATGTGATGGATGGCATATTCAGCATCAGCTTTGAATGGACTCCACTTTGCTCAGAGGAAGAGAGCAGCGCTAAGCCGGTTCCTCCAGCTGCCCTACTTCTGAAGCAGAGCACATTCCTACTGAGCCATGCCTAGGCAGGATCCAGCAGGCCCTGAATCAGAGGCTGTCACCCTCCCCACCCAGTGGCTCCAAGGACACACTACGCATAGTCTGTATTTGCTAGAGGGCGTTAAAAGCAACACCAGAACCCCAACACAGAATCTCGCCCCATGTTTATTGGAACATCCAGGCAGAGAAAAGAAGAAAGTAGGGGAGTTGTCATAGCTCAGTGGGAGCATTGCAGGTGGGATATTCCAAGTTCAATTCCTGCCTGGCAGCATTGCCAGGTTCAGGGCACAATAGGGCGGGCAGGTGATGGGAGAGAGCCTCCTCTGCTAGAAACCCCAGTCAGAGGAGACAGTGCTGGGATGGACCAACAATTGGACCTGAAATAAGGCACCTTCCTCTCAAAAGGGGTGGGGGGGTAGAGAAGGGCTGCTGTTCACTGGCAGAGCACCTCATGCAGAAGCTCCCGTGTTATCTCCATTCAGAAGTACATGAACCAGCACATGAGAGGTTCCAAAATGCATGTAAACCCCTCTGCAAAACTGAGCCAGTTTCAAAGCTTTCCCTCGAACTCTGTGCCCCAAGATCAGACCATACACTGGCCTACACTAAGCTGCACAGCAAAGCCTGCATGAAACAACATGAAAGCATTGTCTGGTACATCTGCAAAGAATCCAGAAGTATGTTTTTAATTAACAAAATGTATGGTCTTAACTGAATTTATCTATGTGTGTGGAGAATATGGTGGATCTTAATCATGATTCTCATATTCTCATGAATATTTTTAACAAGTATCACACATTGTCAATTGGTAATCTGTCGACCAAAGGCACCTGCAAATATGGCTATGTTTTAATAGGGATTGTTTGATTGTGTAGTTTGATTCTGGGTGCTTATATTTTACTGCTTGCATAATGGTTTTTATACTTGTAAGTGGTTTACAAGCCAATTTTGGCATTAAGTAGAGTATTATTAAATAAATAAATGAAATAATGTTCTACTAATATGTGCCCTTCAGGGTTTGCTGGAGAAAAATATTATTATTATTATTTACTAAATTTGTATACCACCCTGTACTTGTAGATCTTAGGGAGGTTCACAGCATAAAAATACAATATAAAAGCATGGACATTTGTCTTCTTTAAAATGAATAGGGTTGGGGTTTTTTGCATTTATATCCCAGCTTTTTCTCTAAGAAGCCCGAGGTGGTGTACATGGTTCACCCCTCATTTAATCCCCACAACAACCTTGTGAGGTAGGTTTGGCTGAAAGGCAGCAGCGACTGGGCCTAAGGTCACCCAGGGAGCTTCATGGCCAAGTGTGGATTTGAAACCTGGTTTGTATCATAATGTAGCAGTGAACAAATTCAAAACCAGATCTATAGGGGTCTAGTAACTACAAAAAATAAAATCAATTATGAAATCACTACCTAAAAGGTTTTTTTAAAAAAAATTAAATTAGAATATTTTTATGGATATATACATCTCTCTTGCAAAATATGTCAGGCTGTTTCCAACGTTAGTTTTATTCTGAGTTGACCCGTTCAAATTAATGGACATGGCTAACTTAGGTTCCTTAATTTAAATAGGCCTACTCTGAATTTCATAATTCTGAAATCCAGAAAGGCAAAAGTTGTGAAAGAAAAGCATCTGGGCATCAAAACACGACAGCATTATTTCCTCTTCAAAAGGGAGCAATTTGGAAATAATTACACAGAAGAAAGAAAAAGAAGCCTATGGTATCTTCATGATACCAGCTTCCCTTTAGGACGGAACCCCTTAAGTGCTTGATGGAAGGAGAGCGCCCCTGTTTCCCTATAGACACTGAAGTGGACACCACAATAGCAGCACAACACACAGGTCTAATTAGGACTGGGCACCTCAGGATGTTTATGCCTCAAGCAGCTGCCCCACAACATCCAAGGGAGGCTACTCCATTATGACCCTTGGCAAGATGGGGTGCGTGTGCCCCACTGCTCCCCCTTCTCTCAGCATCCTCCAGACTGAATTTCTCTGCTGTTAATGATGGATTTGCAAGAACAGCTGGCTTGACCTTGAATCTCAGTCCATTTTCTCAAAACAAAGTCTGGAGACTCGGTGTGGATATTTTGGCGGGGTGGGGGGGGGGGAGAGAGAAAAGGGAGCAGCCATGGCATACATTATCAGGGCCAAAGTTCCCATACCTCTACCCCACGCATGAAATAAAGACCTTATCTTCGGTTCATTGAGGGCTAAAATGACTCACTCTTCTTCGAAAAAACAAACTTGCTTCTTGGGCCTTCTGCTGCTCTGCTCAGGAAAAGAGAATGAGGCATTCACCGAGTTTTAATTCCTCTGGTATGGAAAGAGAAAGCCCCAGCAAATAATAGACAGCAAGAAAGCAGACCCATGCCCCTGGTTGTGGCTTGTTATCAGCTTCAAAGAACACCCACACCCGAAAGCATTAGCTGTGGCTCCTGACTGTAAATGTCTGAGAAACCAAGAATTCTTTCACACAGCACCAAATATGGGTAGCACTGCCCTGGAGAATCCCACTCTCTGAGGAGAGCCATCTCCCCATGTCCCCAGTCCAGGATGGGGCACCAGAAGACGACAGGACCAAAACTAGACTCCACTTCCCTATGCACAGAATCAACAGCTTCCAATATTATTTATTCATTTATCCAATGCATTTCTATCTCACCTTTCTCCCAAACTGGGATTTAAGGTGGTTTACAACATATTAAAAATGTCCTTGTACAAAGTAATAAAAACGAGTCAAAGTAATAAAATCTAGCTAAAATCAATCATTGAAATACAATAAAGCACATTTAGAACCAGCACTAAAATACCAATCATTCCGATAGCAGCGCAGTGGTCAACATCACCTGCACCTAGTTTCTATAGGCCTGTCTGAATAGGAAGGTCCTAAGCGCTGTGGTCTAAACCACTGAGCCTAGGGCTTGCCGATCAGAAGGTTGGCGGTTCGAATCCCTGCGACAGGGTGAGCTCCTGTTGCTAGGTCCCAGCTCCTGCCAACCTAGCAGTTCGAAAGCATGTCAAGTGCAATTAGATACATAGGTACCGCTCCAGCAGGAAGGTAAATGGTGTTTCCGTGCGCTGCTCCGGTTCACCAGAAGCGGCTTAGTCACGCTGGCCACATGACCCAGAAGCTGTCTGCGGACAAACACCGGCTCCCTCGGCCAGTAAAGCGAGATAAGAGCCACAACCCCAGAATCGTCCGCAACTGGACTTAATGGTCAGGGGTCCCTTTACCTTTAAGCTGCTGGTAGAAATATAACAAGGGAGCAACTCTATCCTCTCTTGGGAGGGAATTCCACTATATCGGAGCAGCTACAGAAAAGACTCTCTCATGTCACCACTAACCATGTTTCCGATGTTGATGGGACCCGGAGAAGGTGCTCATCTGAGGAACTTGGCACCCAGGCAAGTGCAGAAAAGGAGAAGTGATCTTTCAAGTAACCCAGGCCCAAGCTATAGAGGGCTTTATATGTCATAACCAGCATCTTGAATTGTGCCCAGGGGAAAACATGCTTCCTGTATCCAGCCCCAGTCAGCAGACTGACTGCAGCATTCTGGACCAGTTGAAGCTTCTGGACCAGTTGAAGCATCACTGTGGCCAGATCTGACATCTCAAGAAACAGACATAGTTGGTGCATGAGCCATAATTGTGCAAATGCACTCCTGGCAACTGCTGAAAGCTGGATAACAGGTTCATGGCAGAATACAGGAGTGCACCCAAATTGCAATGCTGAGTCCACAAGGGGAGCTGAAGCCCTACTCCCTGATTGATCTTCCAACTGACCAGGAGTACCTCTGTCTCAAATATCAACTTATTCACCCTTATCCAGTCTGTTACTGCCACCAGACACTGGTTTAGAACAAAGGCAGCTTCTTTATAAGTTGGAGTTCTGCCCATCTCTGGAGCTCAAGCACTTAATACAACCAAAGTGGATCCAATAAGATCTCACCTGGCATCTGTTGGCACGCCAACTTGTAGCATCAGCTGCTGCATTTGAACCATGCATATCTCTGTGGTTAAATTCTATACTCAATGGCAAAAATGCAGAATCCGTCATCTGAAATGGTCAATGAAGGAAGGAGGACAGACAGACTGTGCGACCAGATATGGTTGCCCCACTCTCCTCTTGCATCGAGACACAGGCTTTGTGTTTGAGCAGTGACATCACCCTGGAGTTTCGCCATGACTCTGAAACTCACAGAACAAGTGTTTCACCTGAAAACTGATTCAGGTGGCTGTCATATGTTTGCACACAGACAGAAATTCAGTGGGTGGAAGTGAGCCATCAGGGGCTCGGAATCTGACGCTCTCTAGCCTGGGAAATAGTGACTCTCTCCAAAGTCACATGAATCCATTTTTTTTGGCACATGTCATTCCAGATCAAAATCAACAAGAGAACAAAGCAAAAGGGAGGGCCAGAACCTCTCAGGGGATTCGAGGAAGCTCACTGGACAGGTTTCACTTTTACACTCCAGGACTATTTTGTTCCTGCAGAAAGGACCAGGAATGCATTTTCCTCTCCTCTGAATCTAGGACACAGTTTTAATCTGAAGCTGCTGGTGGGGGGAGTTTGTCATTTGAGCAGGGCTGAAACTTGCACCAAAGCAGGAAATCTGGCTGGCCAGGTGAATTTTTCAGCCCCAGAATCCTACTCGAGTTTTGGGGAGTTACTGCTACCTTCTACTACTTCCTGGG
Source organism: Podarcis muralis (assembly GCF_964188315.1). Lineage (NCBI taxonomy): Eukaryota > Metazoa > Chordata > Lepidosauria > Squamata > Lacertidae > Podarcis > Podarcis muralis. Next base: position 43,794,568 of record NC_135661.1, on the reverse strand, counting down.
GGAGCACACTTTAGTGCAAAACAAACAGGGTCAGCTGTAGTCGATCAGTCCCTTGATTAAAAAAAGGGGATAAGTTTCCAACCCAGTCAGAGAAGTTCCTCAAAATACAAACACTCACTCTCTCTCTGTGTGCGAACAGGGCTCTTTAAATCAGCCAGTGTTACAACCCTCAAGCTGAGTTTAGCTCCAGCTGGGTGACAGAAACAAGGAATGGCTACAGGGACAGAGACACACACCTGCTGAAAAAATGCACACAAGAGAGATAGAGAGATTATTGCCTAATTACAGGCCAGTTTGTTAGGCCTGCGGAAAGCCCTTTGCTCCAATCAAGGGACTTTGAAGTGCAGCACCTCTGAGGATTAGCAGGGCTGGGGGATCTCACCCTATCATCAATCCCTGTCTTGGCTGCCACATCTGAAAGAGCTCGGCTAAAGAGCTGCCCAGGTGCACCCCTCTGGGGCTTAAGTGCTACTTAATTTAAAACCCTGTGCCCAGCCAGTGTGTGCACCAGATCCCAAATAGATTAGAGTTTACTCGCTTTCACCTACTCAGTGAAAGGAGAGAGAATATTGTGGATACCACATCCGCCACCCCAAAAAAGATCATAGCTCTTCGGGAAAAGCTCAAGGTGATACAGAATTATGCAAGCTTTTAAGTCACACAGACTTCATCAGGCAATTGCCCACGTACATCTCAAAGCTTCCACATGCCTGCTCAAATACTGGCTTACCTGTTTTGTATCTCCACCCTGGTGGAAACAGTGCAGCCCACTGCACAGAGCAGCAGCAGCTGCTGCAGGGGAGGCACTGAGTGTTTTGCCCCAGACAAGAACAAAGGGACACTGTCCATATTTATTTCCATCGACCAGCAAATACAAAGATGTCTGGAGGAGAAAAATCCAGTCCCCTCTTACCAAAAGGTCTCCTACAAGGAGCAATACACCTTTAGCTACTGTTGTCTTACAACTCTTGTTGGAGGACAAACTTAGAACCCAGCCTCGTACTTTTTCACATGCTTTGAAATACAGCTTCCAATAGCAGTGGCCGATGTGCTGGCTGGGACTGGTGGAAGCTGTAATCCAAAACATGTGAAAGGCACCAGGTTGCCAATTACAATTGGAAAACAAAACATACATTTAAATATCATTTGCATACATTGATTTATATGCATAGATGCATATTTTTAAAATTCCTAACTATAATTTAGATAGCAATACACGGTCGAAAAGGCTGTTCCCTGGGTGCCCTGCATGCCTGTTGTCTGGGTGCTCACTGTTGAGAAAGGGCTGTGGCTGAGCATCTGCTCTGCATATCAAAAGGTCTTGAGTTCAATGCCTGGAAGAATCACCTCCAGTGAGGACTGGGGAGGTTCCCTGCCTGGAAACCTGGACAGCCATTCAGCATAGACAATACTGAACTAGATAGGCGAATGATCTGAAGCTTCCAGCTTCCTATGTCCCTAACTTCAACTGGACAGCCTTTCAAATGGGTTCAGCAGTGGACCTTTATCTTGGGCAGCCTTATCAAGAGTAGGCCAAGGCCTAGGTGGTGAACAATAAGGCTCTAACTCACTCACAAATACCTAGACAGATCTTTCAGGCGCCATCTGGCAAAAAATGCAACTTCACTTCCATGGAGCTTCCTAGATTCCAGGGAGAGTTTGGAGTGTTTTCCTAAATGTAACTGTTTCATTGTCATGTGCCCTTTCATCAAAGTGGGAGCCTTAAAAACCTCTAAAGTGGTACCATTTGGCTCAGGTCAGCATCACAGTATCTCATGCAGGTGACTCTCAACTTATGATGGGGTTACATTTTGGGGAGAGCACCTAAAGCCAAAACTCATGTATAGCCAAAACACACTGAGTTCAATGGTGGGTGGGATTGTCAAAGTCTTTTCCCCCCAGATGCCTGCCCGCTTTTGAGCCCCCTGTTTGTTTATTCATTTTAATTTGCCAAACACAAATGTGCTGAATGCGCACCAGTTAAATGTGCCTGAGCTGTGAGTTACCTGTAAACACTTTGTATAGTTCCTTCAAGTGCACAAAGTGCTTTGCAGGCACTATACAGCAACCCTATAAGGTAGATCAGTATGATGATACCCAGCTCTACCTCTCTTTTAAATCAGAACCAGTGAAGGCGGTGAAGGTCCTGTGTGAGTGCCTGGAGGCGGTTGGAGGATGGATGGCGGCTAACAGATTGAGGTTGAATCCCGACAAGACAGAAGTACTGTTTTTGGGGGACAGGACGCGGGCAGGTGTGGAGGATTCCCTGGTCCTGAATGGGGTAACTGTGCCCCTGAAGGACCAGGTGCGCAGCCTGGGAGTCATTTTGGACTCACAGCTGTCCATGGAGGCACAGGTCAAATCTGTATCCAGGGCAGCTGTTTACCAGCTCCATCTGGTACGTAGGCTGAGACCCTATCTGCCTGCGGACTGTCTCGCCAGAGTGGTACATGCTCTGGTTATCTCCTGCTTGGACTACTGCAATGCGCTCTACGTGGGGCTACCTTTGAAGGTGACCCGGAAACTACAACTAATCCAGAATGCGGCAACTAGACTGGTGACTGGGTGCGGCCGCCGAGACCATATAACACCAGTCTTGAAAGACCTACATTGGCTCCCAGTAAGTTTCCGAGCACAATTCAAAGTGTTGGTGCTGACCTTTAAAGCCCTAAACGGCCTTGGTCCAGTATACCTGAAGGAGCGTCTCCACCCCCATCGTTCTGCCCGGACACTGAGGTCCAGCGCCGAGGGCCTTCTGGCGGTTCCCTCACTACGAGAGGTCAAGTTACAGGGAACCAGGCAGAGGGCCTTCTCGGTAGTGGCGCCCGCCCTGTGGAACGCCCTCCCATCAGATGTCAAAGCGATAAACAACTACCTGACATTCAGAAGACATCTGAAGGCAGCCCTGTTCAGGGAAGTTTTTAATATGTGACATTTTAGTGTATTTTTATCTTTGTTGGAAGCCGCCCAGAGTGGCTGGGGAAACCCAGCCAGATGGGCGGGGTACAAATAATAAATTATTATTATTATTATTATTATTATTATTATTATTATTATTATTATTATTAACTCCCCCAATATTGCAGATATGGTGACAGAGACTGAGCACAAGTGCACTCTCCCATCCGACAGTTTCTAGCCACTGGTATACAGATGCATACTGCCCAAGGCAGCCTAGTGAGTTTGTAGCAAAGCTGAGGTTCAACCAGATTACTTCCTTGGTTGCAGCCCAGTCCTTTCACCACAACACCAAGCAACTCTCACATTTGTTACCATAGCAGGAAATCACCAGCACTGACTCACTGGCAACAACCCCCAAAAGCCTGTGATAAGCAGTTCAATTGTGGGAGGCACAAGTGCAATTTACACACACACACGCACACGACAACCTGACTCAGCTTCCCTCTAATTTTGCAATACAAAAACAAGCAGGAAGTATTGCATGCATATTCACACGCAGAGGCATTGTGTCATCATCGGTAGGACACCCACTGTCCTCCTTAACTGGGTGGGGTGTGGGGGGAGAAGGTAAAGGGCAATCAAGTACATCCAAACAAGTAGTGATATCCTTCGATGTCCTGATGAAGAGTTCTGCGCAATTCAAAAGCTTGCAGAATCTTCCACTAAGTAGCGCCATAGTATGGCACTCACTCACTTTTAAGGAGTGCCTGGTCCTGCCAACTCTGACTGGCAGTGGTTTCCCAAGCTTCTTCCTAGCACTACAAGTTGGCAGTGCCTGCGATTGAAACTGGTACTTTCCACTTGCAAGCAGGTGCTTTTCTACTGAGCGCTGACTGCTCTTGTTCCAGGATCAATACAGCAACTCTTGCACCCTGCACTAAGATGCGCTAAAGACCATGTTAATGAACAAAAATGCCTATAAACAAAAAAGATACAGCATTCTAGCAGGAAGTGGGCAGTTGTTATTTACATGCCTGGCTGCTAAACGTCCAGTGTTCTGCCATCAGCTATGCCAATTGTTGGTTTCCTTCAGGACTCATGTGCCTTTTAACAGCCTTTACACTTCCACAGTTAACCACGAAAAGGTTTCCGATTCTGGAAAAATGTTTCAGAATGCCAGAGTCTCTGGTTTGTTGGAAGCCAATAAAATATTTTCTAAGCTCATGTCATTAGCTTCATTGTGATGATGAGCAATATGGGCATTTATACAACTTTCTCTGCTTCCCCCTCTGCCTTATCCAACTTAGCACTAAGAATGAAAATAAGTATGTCTCTCCCTCCCACTTTGTCTGCATTTTGAGACAAGTGTGCTAACTCCACTTTGCAGTTAAGATCAACTGTATTGGGTGTGTACCACATTCTTGCCAAGAACCTGAGTCAAGTTTAGCTTGCTTACCTGAGGCTTAAATCTGTCCCTTTAAAATCAGTTAATCACCACTGAAAAAGGGAGCCCTTTCCCTTTCACAGGAGCAAAGTATGACCTTCCCAAGTCTAGATGTTTTGGACTACAACTCCCATCAACCCCAGACAGCACAGGGCAGCCAAAAACCTGTGTTGCACAACATTTGTGAACGCTTTGTTCCACTGTCCCCACATTCACTAATAGTGTTGCTATGATCTGAGTCTCTATAAGAATGGATTTTAGTAACTGGCAAGAAAGAACATGGGGAAGGGCAAGACTTTCAAAAGCCTCTCTTTTTTAAATTCTTGACATTACTAGTAAGATCTGTTACTTAAAAGTTTGGCTGTCTTAACCTTTATTTGATTAAATGCCAATAATAAAAGCTGCATTAGCATGATGATGATTATTATTTCAGGGGTCTGGCCTTGCATTCAACCAGGGTAAGAGGACATGGAGAAGAGGAGGTCAGGACATAGGATAGCGACCTGCAAAGCCAGCTCAAATTCAGGATTATTTCATGATCACCAGCCAAGGTCAACGGTCAAGAGCCAATCTTTTTCACAGCAGAACGGAAAATAAGACTCCAAGCCGATTCCATGTGAAACAAGGTAAATGATTCACAAAGGATTATTGACATGGCCCGCAGCCCGCCTCGTCATGCTAACAAAACTACGATAAGCAGAAAAGCAGGAAGCCCCTGATTGGGCTGCCAGGTAACCAGTCAAGAGCGATAGTCAAAGTTCAGATGAACAAACACAAGCAACACACCCAGCAGCTGCGGGTTGGAACAAGTCAGCGTCTCTCTACCATCAGGCTCCACCTTGAATCGCTGGAGGGGGAAAGGGCAGGTTTGAAGCTACCTGAACTTCTTGTTAACACTTTGGTGGCTCAAAATGTCTCCTCCTGTCTCTATAAACTACTTAGGTTTATACCAGAGGACTGAAGAGCAGTCTCCTCCAGTCCAGTCACAAGCAGACAACAGCAGTGCTTCGGATTAAGGGGCAAAAACCTGGTGCCATTAACTTGCCCCAAATATGAGAGCTTCAGAGCTTCTTAGGTGGCAATCTGCGCTCCCAGCTGGACACATACATATGCAGCTGAGCTGAGAGTATAGATTCACCAACTTTCTTCCATTTATCATTCATAAACTTGTACTTTTTGTGCTTTGCAGAATAGCCCTTTCATTATCTCTATCACCTTCAAAGGCAAGTTGTTATACCCATTTTACAGAAGAAAGAATAGCTTGCCCAGCAGTCAGTCAGTTTCCCCTTATGGAAGGAGGAAGTAATCATCCAGTGAATCTACAAGTGAGCCAAAGCCCAGGGCATATACTTTGTTATTATTTGTATTTACCTTATGGCTGCTACAGCCTGTTTTTTCTCACAGGATTGTTCACACTTATCGGTTGTGAGTCATCCTTCGCCAGAAGAATGAGCTGCAATAATATTAAGGAAACAGGGCACTTTCTTGTCCCTGGAAACTCCCAGACAGTGACATCACAGCAGGGGGCTTGGGCTCTGCTCTTTAGCATACTTAGCAGAATGATGAATCCAGCCCCCTAAATACATTACTGTGTTTTAAAGAAAGAGACTGGGCTACGCAGCAAATTTGACAAGGTTATTCTGCGATTATGGACAAGTAAAGGCAGAATGCCCCACCCACAAATGGAAATCTTAAGGAGAGAGGGAGTATTAAGAAATATCTCTTACCCTTGCCCAACACACGATATCTTTCCAAGTTAGACCTGGGCACATTGAAAGTGTAAGTCTGTTGACTGAAGCCTGGTTGACACGGGGCTGCCGTCTCCTCACAAAGCCACCTTCCAGCCTAGCATGCAGGAAAAATAAGGATGAATCAAGAGGCAGCAAAAACCACCTCCCTTGAGCTTCAAGGAAAGCAGCCACTTTTAAGCCTGCCTGATAGAACTTTTTTTGTGGTGAGTCGGGGAGAGCCCCCAAATCCTTCCACCTGCGATAGTTAAGCATTTTGCCCATGTCTCTTTCAAACTTTCTAACCAAGGCGACTCACATAACTCTTTAGTATCTATCTTGGTTGGGGCGGGGGGGATGTTTTTAGGGGCACCAATGATGGTCAAAGGGTCTCTTATGATACAAGAACAATGACAGGCAAGTTCATGAACAATTACATGGGGAAAGATCCTTTCATTTCTCTCCAACGCAAGTAAAAGAGCATTCATTTAAATTGGCACAAAGGTGGCACCGATTCCTCACACCTTGATAACTCATCTATCATGCTGCAAGGGGGGGATCCAGGTACATTCTAACATATGTGGTGGACATAACCCTTTAATAAAGGGGTTCTGGACAAAAGGTTTTTGTGAAATTACATTAAATACAGGACAAACTTTAGCACCAGCCCCCTTAATGGCTCTTTTATACATTTTCACTAAGAAGAAATCACAATAGGTTTCAAATAACGTCGATTTCACTTTCTGGTTTCTCTTCAAATCATATGAACCTTTCTGGCACGTACAGTGATAGCAAGAAACTGGAAACAAGCGAATTGTAACCTAAAAGGAGACAAATCCGGACCATTGTCTTGACTGACAACTAAGTCAAATAAACCTTCCACAACCAAAAATATAGTTTTCAGAAGAAGGTGGATTGTTTTATAATTGATGTGGTCCAAAAGGAACATGACTGCAGCCCACCACTGACTCCTACTTCCTTCTGGAAAGTTATTTTGATATAACATATAATAATATATTTATTGTACCACAGCTTCAGAGAAGGACGATGTTTGAAACTGTGACCTTTATTTCAAACTGTGGGATGCAACACTGCAAGCTTATGTTCTCTCCACAAAACTTCCCCGCCCGTTGCCAGTTTACTACATTATTAATTATTATTATTATTATTTGCTATCTATACATATATCTGTACACTACACTTAACCCAAAAGTTTTAACAGAAATAGTTTGAAGAAAGGAGAAAGGCTCCCTCCCTGAGAGCAGGGTGGGCTTCAGCGGCAGCGGGGTGGCTGGACCTCTCGCCGAGCAGCGCCCCGTGAGGCCCCTCTTACCTGTAAGAGCAGTAGGAATAAGCAAAGCCCCGACGGGCGTCCCGGCAGTGGCGGCAGCATTGCCATCGTGCAAGCGCAAGTGTCGAGCGCTAGGCAGTTTCTGGCCCTCGGCGCGCACTGGGCTCAGACAGGTGCGATGCCCCGCCCTAAAACGAGGTTCCGCCCCATGTGTGAGAGGGGCGGGGCTCCACGCTAGCGTCACTCTTTTCCTCAGGCCAAGCCAGAGCCCCCATTGAACCCGAAGCGGGGGAGGAGGAGAGGGACGTGCCAGAGTGTTTCTCTGCTCCTTGCAAGGAGAAAAGTAGCGGCGTAGCGAGAACCCTTCCTCTGCAACTGCGAGACTAGCTTTCTGCTTACAGGCAGTCTTGCCTTTTCCTCCTGAATGGGGAAAGCCCCTCTGCCGTGTTTCACGTGTAGAACCAGCCTGAAGGAGGCGGGGGGCTGTGGTGGCTTTCTGCCCGAACCCCTTGGAAGGCGCGGCCGGGCTCACTGGCGCCTCCCTTCGGCACCAGCACGTCCTGAAGCTGTACTCCTCGTGGATTCGCTCGGAGTGGGCCTCCCGGGGTAGCGGCACTAATCCGAATTAAGCACCCGTATCTGAGTAGCACCCCAAATCTCGCAGGATGGGCTGTGCCGCATTGAAGTTCACCTTCCTGCTCCCATGTTTCCCATCCGGAAGCCCCTCATACCGGTTGCTTCCCCCTCTTTCAGCTCCGCCGGGGAGAAAAGGGTGGTGAGAGCGATTTTCTCTCGAGGAGGCTCTGTGGGACGCTCGCCACGTCTGAGACTAGACAGCAGGGCTACATTTGTAACAGGGCTCAGCCTGGGCTCCTATTGCCAAGGACAGGGCAAATGGGGCACTGCCCACCGACCTCATTCTATCCTCAGCCACCCCCGCCTGTCTGCCTACCTTTCTCACTTACAAACTGGTCCAGGGGGTGGCACCCACGGCCAGTTGCCGCCTCCACCCCAGTCCTGCCCTTTCAGAATTCAGGAAGAGAGGAGGCGGCGGCAGAGGCGGGCAAAATTAAGTGAGTTATTAGCCCTGCCTGTCATGGGCTCCAGATGCACTTGATGTTGGGCAGCATCAGATTTAGGGCAGTGTGGGTGGCTTCCCTGCACAGGGCGCTGAGCCAAGGGAGCACAACATTGAAAAGATCCATAGTTGAGAAGATACATTTGGGGGCACAAAATTTGGGGCTCCCTCAGGGTGCCATATTGCCAACAATTACCAAAGGCTGCCCCTGTTTTGGGTTCCCTGCCTTCTGCTTCACCAGTCCCAATCGTTTACTCTCTAGGACGTGTGTTTAGCATTGCATATTTAAACATAGTCTAGCTCAGTATTGTCTGCAGTGACTGGCAACAACCCTCCAAGAAATCAAGCAGGGGACTTTCTGAGCTCTACCTGGAGATTGAACTTGGGGGTTTCCGCATGGAAAGCAGCTCTACCACTAAGCTCTGACCTTCTCTTCAATACATTGCTATGACAGGTACAGGCCACACTGTTTGTAATTGTCCCAATAAGTATGTCCTTGGGAAAAGCATTTCTGGTGGATGCTTTCAGCCTATAGAACTCTCTTTGCCCCAGAGAAAATCTGAGTGTCTTTGGAAAGAAGCATGATACCTTTTTATCAAGGAAATAAATTATAGCTAGGAATTATGGATCCTTTCAAGATCAGGCTTCGTTATTTACTTAAAACATTTTTATCCTACTCTTCATTCTCCTCCTGCAAAAAAAAAGGTGGTTTAACTAATTTCAGTGAGAAGACAGTTCCTGTGCTAAGCATTATGATCTAAGAGACATGATACAAAAGGAAAAAAGGACTGGAGGAGGAAGAAAGAAAACACAAGCATTCTTTCTTTGTTAAAGAGTTCTTGTAATGAGGGAGAGGCACTACTGTCTCATCCCATCTTTGTCCCACTCCTGACAGAATGGCCACTGCTGATGACAGTTGAAGGAAAAGCCCAATGGAGTTGGGCTTTAGCTGAGCAGATTTTAACATTCCTAAAATTGCTTTTGGGTTACACGTTTTCTGAATATTAGCATGACTGGGACAGGTGAGGCTTCAAATACACCTGCACACAGCACTTGCCCTATGCTGCCACCTGCTGAGGAGAGGGATCCACAAAAGCTACAATAGCCTTGGGTACAAGTCTCCAAGGCTGTGTTGTAAGGGGTGGGACTTCCTCATCTCTGTGGGGGCTCCAGACTATGCCAGGCTGATTGGATAAACCCTTTTGCTGCCACAGTCAAAGTCTGCCTCATGGACAGCCCAGCTGCACAAGTAAACTAAGTGGTATTAGGCACATCTGTGCCACCTTGACGTCCTTGGAGGAAAGGTGGGATATAAATGCAATAACAAATAAATACAGTGAGGAGAACCATGGAGGGTAAGCCCAAAGGGCCCCACAAGGTTCTGCCCTAACCAAATTGACCTGGCAGGTTGAAATCCAGAGCCTCAGGGAGAAAGGCAGTCTCTGCAGTGCAACCTCCTTCCCAGAAGGAGTGCTCTGAGTTCAGGGTTTGAGCCCACCATTCCCCTTATCCCAGCTGATTATACATTCTATGGCTGCTAAGGAGCCTCACTCAGTGCTACTATTTTTTATTTTTACTGATACTTCTGCAAACCTGAGACTCCTAGCCAACCCCCCCCCCCATGCATGTCAATATTACCTTCCTGTTTTTGGAGTTCACTATTAGAAAAGAGTCGCCTCCTTGGAGGTTGCATTTGCCCAGGGCCACCAATAGCTAACTGCCTGCCCACCCATTTTTGCTTGTCAGCCCAGCAGCATCCCCTGTCATTTGGCTCTGCCCTCAGCCTGGCAGTCACCCATAAACAGATTAAAAGAGAAAGGAGGGGGGGAATTCATTGAAGAAGGAAGAACCTGCCAGGTGAGAATAGGGACTGGGGATTGGCAGCAGGCCCATGTGCCCTGAAGCAAGCAAGGCTAGAGAAGAGGCAAAGCAAAATGGGAGGGGGTGGGCAAGGTCTTTTCATCCTAGCTAATATGCTGCCCCACCCACTCCCCCAAAGGGACTGCTAGATTCAGCCAATTCCCTCTTCTGCTGAGCTTCCAGAGGCGGTTGTTTCTTGGAATTTACCCCCTTGAGTTGCAGCCAATATGGCCAATGATTAGGAATTATGAGAGCTGTATTTCAACAACTGGGAGAAAAGCAATGATGGGAGAAAAGCAATGACAAACCTAGACAGCATCTCAAAAAGCAGAGACATCACCTTGCCAACAAAGGTCTGTATAGTTAAAGCTATGGTTTTCCTAGTGGTGATGTATGGTGAGAGCTGGACCATAAAGAAGGCTGATCGTCGAAGAATTGATGCTTTTGAATTATGGTGCTGGAGGAGACTCTTGAGAGTCCCATGGACTGCAAGAAGATCAATCCTATCCATTCTTAAGGAAATCAGCCCTGAGTACTCACTGGAAGGACAGATCATGAAGCTGAGGCTCCAGTACTTTGGCCACCTCATGAGAAGAGAAGACTCCCTGGAAAAAACCCTGATGTTGGGAAAGATGGAGGGCACAAGGAGAAGGGGACGACAGAGGACGAGATGGTTGGACAGTGTTCTCGAAGTTACCAGCATGAGTTTGACAGCGGAAGACAGGAGTGCCTGGTGTGCTCTGGTCCATGGGGTCACGAAGAGTCGGACATGACTAAACAACAACAACAGTTCAACAACATCTGGAGGGTCACAGGTTAGCCCCTTCTGTTTTGAAGTTTAATTGGTTTCAGCACATAATGCTGAAAAGCTGTGGCTTTTTAAAGTGCTTAAGTTATGACTGCATCATGCTGTGTCATTTATTTTAATTTTTGTATAGCGTTTGGAAGAAAATTCAAATCCTATACCCACTTACAGGGGAGTAAGTCTCACTGAACTCAGTGGGTATTACTTCTTAGTAGAGTCATATAGCGTTTCACAAGACAGGTCCTTGCCCTGATAGGGTTACAGTATAAAATGCAGGAAAAAGGAAACAAAGGGGGGAAATTCAATTCAAGTATTTAGCCTTCAATTCTATATCCACCTACCTAGGAGTAAAATCCATTGAACTTAATGGGATTGTTTCACAGTGGACATGCACATCTGAAATCCTTTCAGCCTTCCCTCAGTCATTGTGTCTCAGCCTAATCTACCTCACAGGACTGCTTTAGCATCTTGCTTGTTTATTTTTGAGAACTGTAATCAGGGAGTGATATGGTCTGACCCCCCCCCCCCCAGAAAAGTCATTAAGCATTTCATCAAGGCCATCAGCAATTTTACAAGTGGTTCATGAGAAAAATGTTTGGGAACTGCTAGTCTAGCCCACACTACAATCAGTCTGTCACAATATCACTCATCAGCCAGAAGCTGATACAACCTCAGTATTTCAAGTTGGAGGGAGGGAAAGCCACACTTTAGAAAGAGAAGAACAGAACCATTCACCAGAAGAGCAGACTTTTGTGGGATGTTGTGTGATAATCCAGTGGTGTGGCTGGGGGAGGGGGGGTGGGGTAGTGGGCCCAGGCACAAAATTCTGAGGAGGCACAACCAGGTGTCTCCACACAGGTGCCAGCTTCCCAGGGGCGTAGCCAGGACTTTTGTAAGGGGGGAGGGGGCTTAGGAGGCAGAGCTTCTGATCAGGTGGTACTGGAACTCCCAACCATTTCTGCTTCAAGAAATCCTAAGCACATCCATTCAGAAGCAAGCTGTGCTGAATCTTCTCTCCAGGAAGTTTTTATCTTCAGGGGGTTTTATTTCCAGGAAGTGTTTAGGATTGCATACTTAAGCATACTTCTTCTATCTTTCCACAAGGGCCAACACTGATGCCGAAATCCAACGTTGCCTGAGCTCTGCGAGTGCAGCTTTCTCCCGACTGAAGTGCAGAGTGTTTGAGGACCAGGACATTCGCAGAGAAACCAAAATGTTTGTTTACAAAGCTATTGTACTACGAACCTTACTATATGCTTGTGAAACATGGACCACTTATAAACGCCATCTCCAACTCCTCGAAAGATTCCATCAACGGTGTCTCCGAAAAATTTTACACATCACTTGGGAAGACAGGCGAACTAATTTGAGTGTACTGGAAGAAGCAAAGATCTCCAGTGTTGAAGCAATGATTCTACAACATCAACTTCGTTGGACTGGTCATGTTGTGCGGCTGCCTGATGATCATCTTCCAAAGTAACTACTCTATTGCAAACTTTAAAATGGAAAGCGTAATGCTGGAGGTCAACAAAAGAGGTTTAAAGACTGTCTCAAGGCAAATCTTAAAAAATGTAGCATAAACACTGACAGCTGGGAAACACTGGCCTGTGAGCACTCCAGTTGGAGAACAGCCTTTACCAAAGGTGTCATGGGCTTTGAAGACACTCAAACTCAGGATGCAAGGGAGAAACATGCTAAGAGGAAGGCACGCTTGGCAAATCCACACAGTGATCAACTCCCGCCCGGAAACCAATGTCCCCACTGTGGGAGGACACGTGGATCCAGAATTGTCCTCCACAGTCACTTATGGACTCATTGTTAAAACCGTGTTTATGGAAGACAATCTTACTCAGCTACGAGTGATCACCAAAGAAAGAAAGAAGAAAGAAACTTAAGCACGGTCAGGAATTCCTCTGCTGACTCAGATTAGCTGCTGTTCCCCTACCCACAAAGCTGAATGGTTTTGCAAGCACCCAAGAGCTTTATTTTCCTCCATCCTATGGACACAGATTGATGGTGACAGAATCTCTTCTAGATCAGAGCCCACTTGCGATACTGGGAGTCGAGCCAGCTGAGTGGCTTTAGGATTTGGAGATTTACAATGTGTTTGTTGTTTTCATTATGTTTCTATTTTATTGTGTTTTTCTTCTCCCCTGTTGGGCTCAGCAGCAGCAGCAGTGACAGCACCAGGAAAAAAATTGCAGGGCGAGGGACAGAAAGCACAAAGTACATGTCCAAATGGGTGAAATATGCCCACAATAAAACTGCCATCCTGAACATATTTTTTCCTGAAATAAGTAATTTAGGTCATGTTTTTTATATAGCATGTATTAAGAAAATTAAATTACAGTAAGGAGAAAAGCTTTCAAAGAAGGTAGAGTCGCTCCACAAACATTGCCTTGACATACTGTACAAATCAGACAAGCAGAACACTTTCTTCAGGAAACAGTTCCTTTCGAACCAGTGCAGGCAGAACCAGGAATGTAGACTTGGAAGGAAAGTAAGAGCAAACAGACCAGCAATAACCATCTTGGGCCCTATACACCCAAGAAACTGACAGCATGTTGTGTGTCTAAAGAGCAATCTGTCTGTTGTCACTCACTGAGAAGGAACTGCACTGAGAAGGAACTAAGAAATATGTAGATATAAAATAGTCAAATATGCTGATTTTTATGCACTTCTGATAAAAAGAAAAGAAAAGAAAAGAAAAATCCAGAGTCTCCTTGGAAGCATTGGAAAACTTGAGGCTTCACAATGTGGAAAAAAATTGTTGTTCTGACATTTTTGTATACCGTGGTACCTTGGTTTACAACCATAATCCGTTCCGGAGGTCCGGTTGTAAACCAAAACAGGTTGTAACCCAAGGTGCGCTTTCGCCAATGGGGCCTCCCCCCCCCCAATTGGTTGTAATAAATAATAATGGGTTGTAATCCAAAAAAAGGGACACACACTTCCAGGTTTGACGTGGTTGTAACCCAAAACGGTTGTAATCCAAAACGGTTGCAAACCAAGGTACCACTGTATTCTGTTGTTCTTGCCTCCTGGATTGTGTAGTGGCATAACTCTGGTGCCAGCTTAATGAGATCATAGGATTACTTTGCCCATTGCCATAAGATCCTTAATTTATTTAGCAAACTTGTTCAACCAAGGATTCCTGGTCTGTAGGCTGCTCTGCCCAGGAACCTCTTCTTCACCTCTTTGCTCAGGTGACACCTCTTTTTGTTACCTGAGTATGGTCACTAAACTTTGGTGTGTTGATAGTGTAGGTCAAGGACAAGGAACATCTGGTGCCCTCCAGATGCTGCTGGACTCCAGCTCCCATCATCCCTGACTGCTGGGAGGCAGGCTGCTGCGAGATAGCAGTCCAACAATATCTAGAAGGTCACAGTTGTTAGTTGTTCCCCACCTGCAGATGAAGGTGTCAGGTTTCACTGTTACAGCTGCATCATGGCATTCCTTCTCTCCGCACTCCTCCCAGTGGTCATTTCTCCTCTGGTTACTGCTGTGGATACACGACCTGACTGTCTCCAGGCACTGCTGTCATCTGCAAGGGATTCCCATACAGCTGGGTGAATGTTGCCAGCATTCATGTCACATTTGTAGACAGGGCCATCTTTACCCGGGGGTGCAAGGGGTACGGAGCACCCGGGTGCCAAATTCTGGAGGGGGGGCCAGGCACCCGCCGCTGAAGCTCTTAACTATCTACTTGTTATGAAATAATAATTTTGATCAAGCTAGAAAAACAAAATACATATATACCTAGGTATTACTGAAATGCATACCTACTGTTTCACTAAAGGACTTTCGACTTTGTGCTCTCATTTAGCAAAGATGTGCTGTGCCAGCGGCGGCACTTGTCAGACTCAACGATGGCACTCATCATTCTCAACCGCGCTGTGCACACAAAATTAACTAAATTTGGGGGCGCTGGATGGATCTTTGCACCCCGGCAAAGCATATGCTAAAGATGGCCCTGTGTGCAGACATTTTTGTAACACAGAACTGGCCTTCCAAAAGGCCTATTGCCTGAAGCCAGCTCTCCTCAAAACACGTCCTTGAGGATCCTGCCATCTTCCAGAGAAAATGGTACTGAAGGGACAGGATACCCAAATCCTGTCTGTGAAATCACCCCAGGCCTCAAAACTCTCCAGAATTCCTTTTGTCTTCTAAAAATCCAAAACAGCTTTCCTCTGCTTTCCTTTGCTCTATCACAAGATGCTGTGGCAAAAGGCAAAATGTTACTTTTAAAGGCTAATGAATAGACTCTGTCATTGCCAAGAATACTCCGGCCTGAGAAACGAATCTTATCTCATTCTAGTTGCAACACATCTGAACACCCTGAAACCCCTTTCCTGGGAAGGGTGCCAAGAGTCCACAATAGTCCCAAGACAGCTTTCTGTACATGCTCAGGAACCTCAACATGGGGCAGGACTTTGGAAGGAGGAGGAGGGAACTGGAAGGGTATATATGCTTGTGCACATGATTGTGAACTCGTGCATGCTTTTGTGGACTATCACACTTGCTCCTTCTACCAGTTCATGGATGGTAGAAATAAAAGCCTTTTCTCTGAAACTATTCCTTGAGTGTCTGTTGACTCCCACTTCCCTTTCCCAGGCGCAATATTTTTCCCACCCGAGGGCAAAGCCTCATAAGGCTACAATTTCTTGGTAGCGTTGGCCGGGAAAAACAGATTCCCTGAGGATAAGGGATGTGGGTTCAAGGTGTCCCTGTGGTGAACAGCTCGGTTCGTGTCAGCAGTTCCAGTGCACATCCTGCCAAGTTCGTGGGAGGAATTGCCACCCGTTCCTGAGTGGACACACTGCAAGGACCAGAGAAAAAGCAACGGCCGAAGGAAGGTACCTCGAGGAAAAAGGTAAGCTCCACAGGGTTAGGTGGGAGCAAAGAGAGTTTGATCAGCTCCGCCAGCAGGGTAGAAGAAGTGCCAGAAAAAGCAGTAAAGGGTGCTGCTGGGCCCCGGTCGAAGTCTAAGCGCTGCCGGTTTGGTTGTTGGTTTTGTGCCCAGAAGAAGCAGGAAAAAAAGGTGCTCTTGGGCCCCGGTCGAAGTCTAAGTGCTGCCGGTTGGTTTTGGTAAAAAGGGGATTGAGGGAGGTGCATGGGTTTTTCTGAATGTGCGTGTAGGGACACTCCAGTGAATGTTTTGAGTGTATGAGACGTTGAAAGCAACGTCTGGTCTGTGACTGAGTGAGAGAAATTACGTTAGGAGGAGGGAGTGTCCCAATGCACCAAGAAATGTAGCCTTATGAGGCTTTGCCCTCGGGTGGGAAAAATATTGCGCCTGGGAAAGGGAAGTGGGAGTCAACAGACATTCAAGGAATAGTTTCAGAGAAAAGGCTTTTATTTCTACCATCCATGAACTGGTAGAAGGAGCAAGTGTGATAGTCCACAAAAGCATGCACGAGTTCACAATCATGTGCACAAGCATATATACCCTTCCAGTCCCTCCTCCTTCTTCCAGAGTCCTGCCCCATGTTGAGGTTCCTGAGCATGTACAGAAAGCTGTCTTGGGACTATTGTGGACTCTTGGCACCCTTCCCAGGAAAGGGGTTTCAGAGTGTTCAGATGTGTTGCACCTAGAATGAGATAAGATTCGTTTCTCAGGCCGGAGTATTCTTGGCAATGACAGAGTCTATTCATTAGCCTTTAAAAGTAACATTTTGCCTTTTGCCACAGCATCTTGTGATAGAGCAGAGGAAAGCAGAGAAAAGCTGTTTTGGATTTTTAGAAGACAAAAGGAATTCTGGAGAGTTTTGAGGCCTGGGGTGATTTCACAGACAGGATTTGGGTATCCTGTCCCTTTTAGTACTTTATATTAGGACATGTTCCCATCATTGTTTGCCTATCAGGTTTGTGTAAATAGATAAGATATACCCACTGATTAAAAAAAAAGTTTAGGGGTACTCTCATTTTGACTCAAGAAAACCACCATTTTATAGTTTAAATCGGAAAAAATAAACACAGTAAATGGACAAAAATACTAAGATTCACAAAATGTTTAGGAATATGCGTACCCCTGCATCCCCCCAGAAAAAAAGCACTGGATATACCGCTGCTTGATGCAATTCTAATAAAAGTTATCCATCTCACTTCCTGACACGTTTGTCTTGAAAGCACTCCACTACAAGATGGTGAGGACTGGGGTGTAAAAACTGAAGTTAATTAGATATATTTTAAATTATGTCATTTATATCCCACCAATGAGCTCAAAGTAGCATATTGGGTTTTCCCCAACCCCCCTCAACATTTCATCCTCATAACAACCATGTGAGGTATGTTAGGCTAAGTGAGAGTGACTGGGCCCAAGGACACCCAGTGAGCTTTGTGCTGACTCTGCACTCCATGGCTACTAAGCAGCCACACTAGTCAGTGCTCATGGAGGGGTTGCTTTTAGCTGCTCCCTAAGGCTTTTTAAAATGAAATAAAAATAAAAATTGGTACCCCTGGAAACGTGAGAACATTCACTACAGTGGTACCTCGGGTTAAGAACTTAATTCGTTCTGGAGGTTTGTTCTTAACCTGAGGTACCACTTTAGCTAATGGGGACTCCCACTGCCACCACCACATGATTTCGGTTCTCATCCAGAAGCAAAGTTCTTAACCCGAGGTAATATTTCTGGGTTAGTGGAGTCTGTAACCTGAAGAGTCTAACCTGAAGTGTCTGTAACCCGAGGTACCACTGTATTAGAAAAGAGGTTGTGTTTGCCCAGGGCCACAATCAGCTAACTGCACCCATGTATCCACCTTCCCTCTCTAGGCACCCCCTTCTCTGCTTGTCAATCTAGCAGCAACAGCAGCACTCCCTGGTATTTGGGCTCTGCCCTCAGGCTTGCAGTAACTTAAAAGGGAAAGGATGTGGGGAGGGGAGGTGTTTGGAGCAAGAAAAACCTGTTGGGTGAGTATGGGGACTGACAGCAAGCCAAGGGGCCCTGAAGCAAGTAATACTTGAGAAGGGGCAAAGTAAAAGGAGTGGGTGGGCAAGGTCTTTTCAGCCTAGCTACTCCCCCACCCTTCAAAGAGGGACTCAGGTTTCAGCAGATAGCTGAGCTTCCAGAGGAGACTGTAGTCCAGGAATGTGCTGGAGGCAGATGGTTGCCACTGGGGAGGAGGGATAGTGGTCAGCCAGTGTCTCCCACAGGGTTTCTATGAGGCAGGGTGGTGTATGCAGCTGCACCAGTGCCAAGGAAGACACCTGCACCCCCCAGCCCTGTGCAGTGCCTCCTCCTCAGAGCAGCTGTGCAACCCTGGCAGCCCTTTCCTGCCAGCTCCCTCAGGAGAGGTTTAACAAGGACAAAAACACAGTTGCAACTGTTAAAAGAGGCAGGCCTCCTAGGGAGCCCAAGGGAGAAGGCAGGGGAAGCAAAGCTGAGAGTTTGTGAAGATCCAGTCAGGGATGGTCTGGGAAGAGAACACAAGAAGGCTATAGAACATGGGTAGGCAAACTAAGGCCCAGGGGCCGGATCCAGACCAATCGCCTTTTAAATCCGGCCCGCGGATGGTCCGGAAATCAGCGTGTTTTTACATGAGTAGAATGCAGTTGGGTGCAGAGAAAGTGAGGATGAGAGAGGTGGGTGGGAAAAACTGATTAGAGGGTCAGCCCATCATAGCTGGGGCTGATGGGAGTTGTAGACCAAAACATCTGGACAGACATAGGCTGGTGGGTTTGTTTCCCCCCTGGATACATTTTACTTTTCAGTTCAGGGTAGGCTCTGGTGCCCCGTGACATCCCTGAGCAACTCTTGATGCTCTCCCATCACACACCCCAGGCAGGCACAGAGAAAACACCCATCTTTAAAAAAGAAAATCCTTTATTAAAACTTTACACCCTGATTGTCCAACCCTTTAGCTTAACACCAAGTCTATTTCGTACCTAAAAGTAGGAAAGAACTGACCTAGGAGCACTTAGGAGATGCTTATTTTTTTAAAAAAAAAAGCAGCCAAGAGTTTCTAAGAGGACTGCTGGCACTTTGGGGGCTGAGCCAATGGGGAGCAGGTGCCCCAGCTGATCGCAGGAGTCTCGGCAGGGCCGCTCCACTACAACACACACACACAGCTACTACATCCCCATGCACCACACCTGCCCCATCCCACAGTCCATCCATGCATCTCATACGGGGACACCAAATGAATATGGGTGGAACACACATCAGCTCCAGCAGCGAGAACTGGCCATCTTCTGACACACTCTTGGAACCAGGGTATAGAATGCAGACCTCCCTGAATGCTGACAGGTTCCTTGGCTAGGGATGGAGCTTTCATCAAGAGGCACTCAGAGGCAGGTAACATACAGCATCGCTCATCTGGCTAGAAAGCCTTCGCAGGCACATTCATGAAGGCAGCCTGTGAGTTCAGAGGAAGCCAGACACTCTGCCAGGAAGCTGCTGGGTCCTTCTCAGGGCTTCAGGTGTTGCCACCAGGGACCCAAGGAGGAGATGCAGTGTGTTTGGCATTCGGACAGGAGCCGGTGCAATGCAAGGGAGGCTTTGCTGGGAAAGAGGAGCATGTGGTTCTTGCAGAGATCCCCAACGGCAGGGGTGAGAGCCAGCCACGACCACCCAGTCTCTGGGCTGCAAAAGTCCACCCATGGCTCTTAGTCGTCGACGCCCCCGCCGTACATGTCTGCCAGCTTCTTGAAGCGGCTGCCCCAGTCATTCAAGTAATCGTAATCCTGGTCCTGGTCAGAGCTGGAGGAGTTGAGGGAACTGAGGGAGCCGGCCTCGGAGCCACTGCCCTCGTAATCAAACACCAGCAGGGAGTCATAGGGGGGCGCCGTGGGGTCCGTGTCTGCCGCCTTCAGGTTCTGCAGGAGCAAGGGAAGATGCTGCCTTTATAGATGTCATAGTTTTATACATGTTTTCAGTATATTCTAAATAACTTTGGGATGCCTCATGGAATGTGATCCTTAATAATAATAGTCTGAGCTGTATAGAACAGCCAGTTATATCTCTGAGGGTCAAGAGGAATTTCACATTTTACACCAGAGATAAGAACCAACTGTGCAGGAAAACTTTTTCTCAGACTGCAGTTCTCTCAAGAAATAAACATTGCAAGCTGGTAGAATGGATAGTTATTTCTGAATGAACAAACATTCATGTGAGAGATGTGGGGTATAAAATCAGTATGTAAAATCAGTCTTAGTCATCTGTGGATTGCAGAGTCTCCAGCAGCACAGCTGGGAAACCGGAAAAAGCTGCTGCCTGTCAATTTCGATGGTACCAAACTGAAAGGACAGACTTCTAGAAACTATTTAAGGGGTTGAAGAACAGTATGAAAAGACAAACTAATAATAATAATAATTTTATTATTTATACCCCGCCCATCTGGCTGGGTTTCCCCAGACATGCACACTCAAGCTTTAGCCATTTGCTTGCCTTGTGCAACAGGGGTGCCAAACCTGTAGCTCTCCCTACAACTCGCCATCCTTGGCCACTGGCCATACTGGCTGGGTGCTGGGAGCTGGAGTCCAACAACATTGGAATGTGCAGCAGATTGCCAACCAGTGTTCCCTTTCAGCACCCTCCTCCTCCAACCTTACCTCATGGATGAAGTTGCCAATTTCATCTGGGTTTGCAGGGCGCGGGCGGTACTGTGGAGCTGGCAGAAGGGTGGGCAGGACGTCGTTCCTGAGGACAACTTCTGGACGAGCATCCAGGCCCCTGTGTAGCTGGCTGAGGTCATAGTCCTTTCGGAGGAAGGGGGAGAAGAGGAGAGAGAAAAGATGATGCAGAGGCTCTGCAGCTTGAAAACTGCAGAATACAACAGGGCAAGGAAGCTGCTCTCCTTCTTGCCATTTAGATGTTGATGGTAGGCAACTGGAGGTACTGGAACAAAATGGGGAAGACACTTGGAGAGGATGAAGACCAGGTCACAACACCACCTGACCCATTGTGGGCTGTAGAGGATGGACAGCTGTACAGGATGGAACATGTTTTTCAGCAAAAGACCGTGCTTATCTCTGGGAGGAGAGTCTTCTGGGGGCATTGCACGTATTGAGGATAGTATAGTCCCATCAGACATTTGCAACACAGCACATCCTTTACAGAAGACACCTCCTCAATTGCCTCATGTCCCTTTTAATTGGATAGAGCCGAAGGGGCACCCACCTGGTCTTCCTCGCCACCTCCCTCTTCACCATAGTAGAAAATGTTGTCCCGGGTATCTTCTTCTGGGAGCAGCAAAGGCTCCTTCACCACTTTCCTCCTTCGCACAAAGAGGAGCAGCAGCAGCAGGATAACTGGGAGAGAAACAGAGAATCAGCACAGCATCTTAGCAGGTGCTTCTGCACTCATGTCAGAGGAGCAAACCTTTCCCTGTCTGGTGCCCCCTCCTGGTGTTTTGGACTACAACTCCCATCAGTCCCAGTCAGCATGGCTATATGAAGCTGGAGCTGAAGGGTAAAAGGTAAAGGGACCCCTGAACATTAGGTCCAGTCGTGACAGACTCTGGGGTTGCGACGCTCATCTCGCTTTACTGGCCGAGGGAGCCGGCGTACAGCTTCCGGGTCATGTGGCCAGTATGACTAAGCCACTTCTGGCGAACCAGAGCAGCGCATGGAGGCGCCGTTTACCTTCCCGCCAGAGGGGTACCTATTTATCTACTTGCACTTTGACGTATTTTTGAACTGCTAGGTTGGCAGGAGCAGGGACCGAGCAACGGGAGCTCACCCCGTCGTGGGGATTCGAACCGCTGACCTTCTGATCTGCAAGGCCTAGGCTCTGTGGTTTAACCCACAGCGCCACCTTGGAGCTGATGGGAGTTGAGTCCAAAAGAAAGGGCACCAGGTTTCGGAAGGGTGAACTGAGATTCTACTGGAAGCAGGTGTCTCTGCCTCCCAAAGGCTTGCACAGCGTTTGTTGTAGCAGCCCTGGCTACAAGCTCCACAGGCGAATTGTGCCTCTGTGTCTGGCCAGGGGGTGCTTCCCAGGCCCTCTTTATGGGGCAGGGGATCAGCTCAGAGATCAGCAACTGCCCAGAGGACTCCTGAGGAGAGGAGGCTGAGGGAACACTCCACAAGGGAGAATGTTTGAAAAAGGATGAGCTGCTCCCAGCTTGGCAGGCAAGGGGTGACATAACTGGGCTCCTAAGCCCCACAGGGGTGCCTCAGAAAAAATGGTCAAGGGAGCCGTGGACTCAAAAAGGTTGAAAACCTCTGGTATAAGGTATAACCCTTCATGGTATAACCCTTCATGGTTTCACTCCCCCACTCTGTCCACAGAGACAGAAGGACAGTGCCCTGCACACTTACTCAGCACAGCCAAAATGGCTCCCAGGATGGCTAAGATGATGGGAGCCTCAATGCCAGTCCCCTGAGGACCCGGGCATCCTTCTGTATGCCCCTCACAATCACAGACAGTTGCTGTGAGGACCGTCAGCCGCTCCATGTTCTGGTTGTCAAAGAGTTGGAGGTAAACTTTGTACGTCTCTTGCTTCAAGGGCTGCAACAGTGTCAGGGTTGCAATTTCTCCTGCAAAAGGAACAACCAGAGCATAAGCGCAATGAAACAGGAACAGAGTCGGGTCATTGGGAATGGATTATGGCCACCAAAAGAAGCATTCCGTTAACACTCAGCTAATGAATTCTCTTCAGCTGCACCTGCTGAAAAGGAATGACGGCCATACACAGTGTAGGATCTTACCCAAGTAGACTGTCTAAAAGGATTTCCAAGCATGTGCAGACAGGGGAGCTCACCCAACCAGGGCAACAGGCTTCCCTGGGATATTCCTAAGTCCCAAAGGGAACAGGGAATAACCATCTCTGGCTGGCTAAGACCTTGTGGGGAAAGTGGGGAGGAGAGAAGGGAGAACTAAGGGCATTGGGCATTGCTGCCACAGGAGAGAAGGTTCCTGTTCCAGCACAGACCATGGACAGCTATTCTGGAAGGGCAACCCATTTCCTCCCCATTGCTCACCCCACCTTTGCTGTCCATCTCGACAGCCCAATTTTCTTCCGGGTTGTGGAGAAGCTCTGCACGGAACGGGGAGGTGTTGGGGGGAAGGTCCTTGTCCAGGATGCGCAACATCTGGGGCACTGGCTTGCTGTTGCAGACGATGATCTCCCGCCGGTCGGGTTCAGGGCCATTGTCGTTCACATCTAGCAGGGTCAACAGGAGGGTGCCCGTCCCGGTTGCTGGAGGGGTTCCTGTTTGGAGCAGGATGGAAAGAAGGTGGCTTTAGAAACAGAGATGAATGAGGAAGAGGCAGGGCTATAGTCTGGCCCAAACTCACTTGCCACACCACTGGCTTTCTCCCGGGAAGACACATGTCTGACAATGTGAGGAACATAATAGACATTGTGGAACTGCTGGAAATGAACATTAACAGAAAAGCGGTTTTGATTTTTGTGGACGCGGAGAAAGCCTTTGACAATATTTGCTGGAGTTTTATGAAAAAGAATCTCCAAGGGATGGGGGTAGGCCAAGGTTTTGAAAATGGTATAGGTGCAATTTACTCTGAGCAGAAGGCAAAGCTAATTGTGAATAATGTGGTAACGGAAGAGATAGCTATAGAGAAAGGAACACGACAGGGATGCCCTATTTCCCCTCTACTTTTCATACTGGTCCTGGAGGTTTTGTTAAATATGATTAGAAAGGACCAGTTGGTTAAAGGAATTCAGGTCGGAGTGAGAGAGTATAAACTAAGGGCATTTGCAGATGACCTAGTTTTGACTTTGCAGCAGCCAAACACTAGTACAAAAAGAGTTTTAGAACTGATCGAGATATTTGGTCAAGTTGCAGGATTTAAATTGAACAAACAAAAAACTAAAGTCTTGGAGAAAAATCTAACAAATGAAGAAAAAGAGACATTCCAGAATGAAACAGGTTTGGAGATAGCAAAAAAAGTGAAGTACTTGGGGGTGAATTTGACAGCGAAAAATGTGAATCTTTTTAAAGACAATTATGATAAATGTTGGACAGAAGTTAAGAAAGATTTAGACATATGGTCAAGGCTGAAACTTTCCTTGTTAGGCAGAATTGCTGTTATCAAAATGAATGTATTGCCTAGAATGTTATTTTTGTTTCAGACATTACAAATAATAGACAAGATGGACTGTTTCAAGAGGTGGCAGAAAGACATATCGAAATTTGTTTGGCAGGGCAAAAAGCCAAGAATAAAATTTAAGACATTAACAGATGCAAAAGATAGAGGGGGTTTTGCCCTGCCGGACTTAAGACTTTACTATGAATCAGCAGCGTTTTGCTGGTTGAAAGAT
This sequence comes from Podarcis muralis, assembly GCF_964188315.1. Taxonomy (NCBI): domain Eukaryota; kingdom Metazoa; phylum Chordata; class Lepidosauria; order Squamata; family Lacertidae; genus Podarcis; species Podarcis muralis. Next base: position 43,770,238 of record NC_135661.1, on the reverse strand, counting down.
TGGCTGCTCCTCGAGAATACAGACATTTTGGATATTGAAGGATTTGATAACAGATTTGGTTGGCATGCATATATATGGTATGACAAGGTAAAATTGCATAAAGGTTTTAAGAACCATATGGTGAGGAAAGCTTTGTATAATGTTTGGATAAGGTATAAAGATCTGTTTGAAAGTAGAACCCCCAGGTGGCTGTCACCAATGGAAGCAAAAGAGGTGAAAAAATTGAATATGGGTTCTAATTGGCCTAAATATTTTGAAATTATAGAACAAGATGGTGAAAATGTAAAATTGCAGAGTTTTGAGAAACTGAAGTTTAAGGTGAGAGATTGGTTACATTATCGACAGATAAATGAAGTATTCAAACAGGACAGAAAGAAAGGCTTCCAAGTGGAGAAGTCAAAACTAGAAACAGAACTGTTAGAACCCAATACTAAAAACTTGTCAAGAATGTACAACTTGCTGTTGAAATGGAATACTCAAGATGAAATGGTGAAATCCAGTATGATCAAATGGGCACAGGATATTGGGCATGACATTGAGCTTGCTGACTGGGAGCAGTTATGGACCACTGGTGTTAAATTTACGGCATGTAATGCCTTAAGAGAAAACATTATGAAAATGATCTACAGGTGGTACATGACTCCTGCTAAGTTAGCAAAGATCTATCATTTGCCCAACAACAAGTGTTGGAAGTGTAATGAAACGGAGGGAACTTTCTATCACCTTTGGTGGACCTGCCCGAAGATTAAGGCTTTCTGGGAAATGATCTATAATGAAATAAAAAAAGTTCTGAAGAGAACCTTTGTTAAAAAACCAGAAGCCTTTCTCTTGGGCATGGTGGGCCAAATGGTGCCAAAGAAGGATAGGACATTTTTTATGTATGCCACTACAGCAGCAAGAATTCTTCTAGCAAAGTATTGGAAGACGCAAGATTTACCCACGTTGGAAGAATGGCAGACGAAGGTGATTGATTATATGGGACTGGCAGAGATGACTGGCAGAATTCGAGACCGGGGGAAAGAGGCGGTGGATGAAGATTGGAACAAATTTAAAGTTTATCTCAAAAACTGTTGTAATTTGGAAAATTAGGGGCTCAGAGTTATAAGAGATAAAGAACTACAGTTGTATTAATAACTAACAGAAGTTAAATTTATGAAATATAATCAAGTTTATTATCAGAGGGTTGCTGAAAAATCTTGAAACAAGAATGCAGAAAAGGGGTGGTATGGGGAAGTCGATTTTGTGTTTGTTTATGTTTATGTTTTTGCTTTGTTTTTTCTTTACTTATGGAAAACTAATAAAAATTTATTATAAAAAAAACCAAAAAAAAAAACAAACAAACTCACTTGCCACACCTTCCTTCCCAGACACAATTCTGCAGAGAATGCCAGGGGCCCAGCATTCAAATTATGTCCACAGGTTTCAGAACTTTTCTAATGATTATGGTCAGAGATAGGCCTTAATAAAGGCTGGCAGTGTCCCCTTACACTCCAGCATGCAAATGATGGAGCTTCTGGCTCCTGTATAGCTACAGACCCTCTCTAATGGCTTCCGGCTTCCAAGAGTTGCTCTTTGAAAAAACAAAACAGAACCAAGCATAAAGGAGTCCAGAATCTTACCAATTACAAACAGCAAGTTCAGAACGCACAGAATGAGGACATGTGCAAAACATTCAGGCTTGTGCCAACTATCTGCATTAATGTAATTTATTCTGAGGATCTGTGTTGTGTATGATTTCTTGAAGTAAAACATGCTTAAGTATGCCAAGTCAAATAGGCTTTTTATTTAAGATTGATGCTCAAACTGCCACAGCTTATATATTCTATTTGCTTTGGCTTTTGAAGAGCATTAAACCCTGTTCAAAATGCATGCAATGTTGAGAAGAGCATGCTTAATTCAGCATTAATCTGCACAATGTGGCTTATTAGCCTACTTTGTTTTTTAAGCACAGAATGTGAGACTTTTTGCATAGTAAGAGTTGTGGCTATGGTGCTGTGCGTATCATTCCCAAGTGAGTCCTTGCAGAAAGTGGGGTGGGGTGGGGTGGTGAAGGGGCAAGAGGTGTCCCGGGTAATATGTGGATGAACATTTTCCTCCTCTTCCCCATTGCCATCCACTGCGGCCTGTGGCTGCATCTCACTCCCATCCTCGTCAGCCAGCAGGAGGCTGTCCAGGACCCCTGATTTGTGTCTTCAGAAGGCCTGGGTTGCACCCGCCTCTGCCCTTGTCTCCACTTCCTAAACAGATAAACAGCCAAGGTCTGGGATGTGGTTTCTCGTGACAGGCCGTGAGGAGGCTGTAGCTCCACAGCCACGTGCCCCTCACATGGGAAGCTCCCAGGCGGCTGATGCACAGGCCAACAAAGAGTCCTTTGATTCCCTTCCCCCACAAGAGATGGTGACCCAGGGCAGGGGACTCATCCCTCCTACCACACAGAGCTTACCATCATCCTCCGCCAGCACAATGGCCATGTAGGTGTCGTTCTTGACAAAGTGGGACTCCCGGTCCAGGCTGCTCTTGGCTGTGATGATGCCGTTTTCCGGGTGGATGGCCAGCCAGTCAGCCGGGTCATTCCCCATGGAGTACCTGGCAGGAGAGAACACGTTTAAATCCCAAGAGACCACAAAAGGAGGAATGTGTCTTATAAGGCATGCCAGCAAGAAAGCCCCTGAGAATTTCAGCTTTGGGGCTAATTAATTTGCACACGCTTTTTGCTACAGCAATGTTAGGATGGGTCCTGTTTCGGGATGCAGGTGGAGACATTGCTTCATTGCTCTTCTTCCTTAAAAACTGCTTAGCATGCCAGAGAGGCTGGCTCAAGTTTCTCCTCCTCCCTGATCTCCCAGTTTTTCTGGGATCTTAACCACCTAAAACCACCTCCCTTGTTTTTTGAGAACAATGCATCACAAGTGAGCCGCATAGAAAAGGGTTGTGGGGCAGCGTACTTGCATTTTGGAAGCGCTGCTTTTTGCCCCGCCCCCAGCAGGAAAGGTAAACAATCCCTACCCCTCGAGACATACATCTTTCAAGATGCAATTTATCCTGCTTTCAATCTTTTCCTAGGATCAGGCCAACATCATGCCTTTGACTTCAGCACAATATGCTTGCTGCATTGAACTCAAAAGCAGATAAAATCCAGCCTCGTTTGACCAGCTGCTATTGATGCAGGGAGCCTGCATGCCTGCTCTGAAATGCAAGACTGACTTCTCCTTACATTCTGCGGCACTTGCACATTTCTCAACACCAACCTGAGCTGGTCCATTAAGAGGTATCACTTTACCTTCCCTGCATTTCCTGCCCTCCCTTTCAAGCACCCAGGGTTCCATTTATTCAGACGGAGCCACTGAGCATTGATGGACATCCCGTTCTTGGAAGATGGAAATGTTTATAACAACAAAGCCTAGCCTGATGTGGCTTTTGCTATCAGCGATCAGCCCCATTGATCTCCAGCCACCTCTCATTGAGCCATTAAGCCAATGCTGCCTGCCTATTAACACTATTCACCCCACTAGGCTCAACTCCTGGCCAACCAGCAACAGAAATGCTTACTTGATTTTCTGGGATTGCATTTTATCTGGGTCCTGTGCTGTGTATGCAGTGACTTTCTGCCCTATTGGGATGTCCTCTGAAACCTCTGCCTTGTGGATGGGAGGCGCAAAGACTGGGGCCTCATTCACATCCTTCACATTGATTATCACAGTAGCTGTGGAGGTTGGGAGCTTCACCACAAAAGGGGCCTGGTTGGTGACAGCTACTTGCAGCAGGTACTGTTTCTTTGCTTCAAAGTCCAAGCCCTAAAAACAAGGAAAAGACCAGACATGTGGAAGTGGTATTTGCTGGGGCTGAAGCAGGAGGAGTGGCAAAACCAGGGAGGGCAACTGCAGCAACCACTGTTGTGAACTAGAGTCAAGGGCATTTGCTTCCCTCTACCTTTGTGTCTCTTGGACTGGGCAAACTACCTTACTGCAAAGACAGCAGCTGTAGGCAACAGCAGTCTTTGCCAACCACCAGATGTTTTGCACAACTGGGCTACAGCATTGCTGTTATTGCTCCTTCAGCATCCTAACAGATTCCTAAGTCCTCATGCACAGATCTACTGAAGACTTGCAATGAATCAGGAGATGGTTCTTCAACTCAACTCCCAGATCCATCTTTATGTCCACCTGAGCATTTTATTATTAGCCCCATAGCCCCAAAAGCCATTCCCCCAAAATTAAGAAAATGCAAATAAATATATACTAGCTCTCCATCATGAAACTGCTGTTTTCTAACTAGAAAGTGGGTTGTTGTTTTTGTTAAGGCTAGCCCTACTCTACTGACTGCTTTCTCTTTTGTGCTAGCATGGGAAATGGCAGCTTTACAAGTGCCACAAAAAATTATTCCACATTTACAAGGCATTCATCTTTTAGAGTGGCAGCATTTGTTCTCTGGAACTCCCTGACCATTGATATCCAACAAGCACCTCAACTGGACTGTTTCTGACACCTGTTAAAACCTTTTCCACATAGGGAAGCTTATCCAGGCATGCTGTTTTATTATGTATATATTTTTAATGTTGATTTTATCTATATTCTGATTTTATAATGTGTACTGCTTTTAAAGCCTGCTTTTATTCCCCCAGCCTACCCATAAATATTTTGTACAACTCTTTGCCAACCGCTTAAATGATACTTTGTTGATTAAGCAGCACAAAAAAATTGCTAAATAAAATAGGTGTACAAGCACACACATTCCAACACCTACTTTAGCCGTTTTCAAGATGCCTTCATTGGTCTCTGGATCAGTGGAGATGGTGAAGGAATTCCCCTCGTTGCCTTGCACAATGTTGTACTCTGCAAGCCACGCTGGGGAGCCAACCGCATCCTTGTCAGTCACAGCCAGCCTCACGACCTCCAGCCCTGCTTCGTTCTCTGGTACTTCTGCAGAGTACTAGGAGAAGTGGAACCACCCAGTTAGCTGCACGGATAGGGAAATGCTCCTCTCTGCTTGCAAGGCACAGCTCCATCATGCATGCACTACACAACCCAGCCACCCACCAGTCCCCAACCCCTTCAGCTTAGTATGCAAACTCCTAGTGGCCTTGTCACCAGCAGTCCTCAGTCTGCTGGAATTATTTGTGCAGCCAGGGGTGAGCCTATCCTGTTGGGGCTTTGGGATGAAATTTCTGACCCACATAAGCCAAAGGCCGTTTTGCAACCAGGAAGATCTAAAACAATGGGGGTTGCTATAAGCAGCAGTTGTCTACACAACAGTTACAAAACCCTAAGCATTTAGAGGAGCTGCTGCATTGTCTGACCCCTTGAGACACCCCAATGTCATGTACATCTCCCCCCAAGCCCCCCCCCCCAGTAGTTGCTCCAAAGAATGCAGGATTGCTACCGTTGGCTCCTTGAACTCTGGTGCATTGTCATTTACATCTGCAACTTCTATCACGGCCACTGCGGTGCCAGTTAATCCATCGCCGTCCAAGTCTGCTGCTTGCAGGGTCAGTGTGTATTCGCTCACTCTCTGGAAGAGGCAAGTATTGTGGTTGGTATTAGTGACGGATTGACAAAGGCTCCATTTGAGTAAAAGCGTCTCTTCCTTCACTCTGTAGCCTGTGGAAAAAGTACGCCACCCACTGCAGACGTTCTCACACACGCAAACCAGGTCTAGAGCCTTGAAACCACACCTCCTGCCTAGATTTGTGTCTAATCTGGGAATAGCAAAACAGACCTCCCTGGGCCCCACTAGGCCTACAAGTCATCTGAAGATGAATTCATGTCCAGGATCCTGCAGCTCTCCAAAGAGGAAGGACTCCTGAGGTTTGAGATGAGGGTTAGAGCTAAAACTCTTCTCTGCTCCAGCGGTACTTACTTCAGAACAGAAAGACAGCCCTAAAGCGGAAAGGCCCATCTACTCCAGCATCCTGTCCCTACAGTGGCCAACCAGATGCCTCTTCTGGGAAGCCCACCGGGAGGACATGAGCAAAACAGCGCTCTGTCCCCACTTCAAAAACCAGTTGCTGGGAATCACAAGAATTACTGCCTTATAAAAAAAACACAGCCCTCCAGGAATTTGTCCATTCCAAATTGTTGGCTGCCACTACCTCTTATGGCAGCGGATCCCAGAGTTTAGCTAGTCACTGTACTTACTGCGATGCTGCCTTTTCCCCCAGGCAGCCAAGGCCCATTACCCACTCCACCAGTTATATGGCTCCCCGCCCCCCATGCTGGCCTTTTACCTCTCGGTCCAGGCCACTGGCAATCACACTGATGGCCCCTGTTGCCTTGTTGATGGCAAACATCTGCTTGTGGGGCACCTCGGGAACCTGGCTCAAAATGGAGTAGGCAATGACACCGTTGAGTTGTGTTATGCCATCGTCTGCATCAGTAGCGGTGACCTGCATCACGGAGGTGCCTGGTTTGGTGCCAAAGGGGATGGCAGAGGAGGGGGGCGAAGAGAAAGAAGAAGGGGGTGGGGTGGGGAAGGAGAGAGTGAATGTAATGCCCAGCATATGAAGCAGCAGCCTTAAAGACAAGCAAAATCTGTCTATCGAGCCTATGACTGTTTCTGCTTTAAACTGGGGTTCCTTGTACCTGCAACACAGGTGCTCTGTTCCAGCTGCTATAGCCCTCCCATAGCTTGCACCATCGTTCACCAACCTGGTGCCCTCTAGGCATTTTGGATTACAACTCCCAAAATGCTAAAAGCTTATAAAAGGGTTTGAGCCAATTGTAGTGTCCCTTTTCTCCTGGACAGGATATTTTGTTTCAAGGGCTTCTTGGTCTGGACAGTGTCATTGGCTGGAGTAAGAAATTAGTTTTCAATAACCAATTTAAGAAGAAGAAGAAGAAGAGTTTGGATTTGATATCCCGCTTTATCACTACCCAAAGGAGTCTCAAAGTAGCTAACATTCTCCTTTCCCTTCCTCCCCCACAACAAACACTCTGTGAGGTAAGTGGGGCTGAGAGACTTCAAAGAAGTGTGACTGGCCCAAGGTCACCCAGCAGCTGCATGTGGAGGAGCGGAGACGCGAACCCGGTTCCCCAGATTACGAGACTACCGCTCTTAACCACCCACTACACCACACTGGCTCTCATCTAATCTGCTACTGTGCTAGATTGAGAGATTCAGAAGCACATGGCAAGGCTTGCTTATATTTTAGAAAACAAAAGAGCAGGTGGCGTTTTGAACACCTTAGGGCAGTTTTCTCTTATTTGATTGCCTCCAGGTGTGGGTGGACTATAACTCCCATTATCTGCAGCAGGCTTGATCAATGGTTAGGAGTGATGCAAGCTGTGGTCCAACAATTTCTGGATGGAAACAAGTTGGGTAAGTAGAATGAGGATGCCTCTTATCAAATCTGACACCACCACACACTTGCATAATCAACCACCAAAGTATATGTAAATCTCCACTTCAGCCATAAGCATCCAATGAAAATGGTCAAACCCGTCCACTGTATAATCAAGGCTTAGTTTTGGAAATATAATCTGCTGCCAAAATGAATAAGCCAACAGAATTAATAAATTTGCAAAGTGGATGTTGGATTTATCTATCAAGAGGGGGACTTTTTCTTCTTTATTGAAATAAGCATTGTTATAGTTCCCAGTTAGAAGAGACATTTGTGTGTGTGGTGGTGCCAGACTTTGCTTTATTTTTAATTTTAAAAGGATGGGGAAGTCCACCCACTGTTGCAGCCAGATAGTAAATAGGAGAAGCCAGATAAGCCATGCCAGGGGAGCTTAAGTTAAAGCAACCACAAGCAAAATCCTACTGTTTCTTATTTATTAAACTTATCTCCCGTGCCCTTCATCCCAAAGGAGATCAGGGTGGCAAAGGCACAAGCGATAAAATACCTACAAACAATCCCATTACAGTGTGCATAACCAGCCCAGAGATGCCCCCTCTCCCCCCCCACCCGCATGATGCCATTTGCTCCTTCTTCCAACTCCTCCCCCTCCTTACCAGGTGTCACCCCTTCCAAGACAGACCCTCTGAAGACCTCCTGGGTAAACTCAGGCCTGTTGTCATTTTGGTCTGTGACTTTGACGACGATATCCATGGGCTCTTCCACAGGCTTGCCGTTCTCAGACACAGCATGGGATAAAAGCTGCAGGGAGACGGAGAGCCACATTTAAAGCACTTCTGTGGCCTGGAAGTTTCCTTCCTCTGCTTCTAATCTGATGGGAGGAACATCCTTCCAGCCTAAATGCCTGCAGACAGACTTAAAACCAGCAGGGGGCCTGGTTTATTTATTTATTACATTTATATCCCACTTTTTCCTCCAAGGAGCTCAAGGTGGCATATATGGTTCTTCCCTCCCTGCTCCCCCCCATCTCACTTAGACCCCACAACAACCCTGTGAGGTAGGTTAGGGTGAGAGGCAGTGACTGCCCCGAGGTCACTCAGTGTGCCTCAAATCCGAATGGGGACTTGAACCCTGGTCTCCTGGGTGCTAGTTCAAAGAGTTCCCTTACATGGTACTTGTCAATCTTCTCCCTGTCCAGCGGCTGAGTCACTTTCATCCAGCCTGTCTCTTTCTCAATGATGAAGACTCCTTCAGGAGGGCTATCCGCACCCTGACCGGTGATGCTGTAGAAGATCTTGGTTTCTTTGTCCCGGTTGGATTTGATCTGAGGCAGGGAGAGAAAGATAGGAGATGCTGCACAAAACACTGGATGTTCACTTTCTGAAAAGGGCTGCTGGTTCGGGAAGACTGAGCACCCTTCACTATCCGAAAAGCTCAGCCACCTGCAGCCTCAGGCAACATATTATAAAAGGGCATTAAGTACAGATACCCTGGGAATGAATCCACATGCCCTTGTTACCTCTGGGGCAAGGCCCACAGACACCCCCCACCACCACCACAGGAATCTGCCATACCTGAACAAGGTTCTTAGGGAACGGGCCCCTTTCATTTTCAGGAACGGATATGGGAGGGATAACCCAGTCCCTCTTCTGCCTCTTCAGGCCAGGCTTCGCCGGGGAGAAATACAGCACTTCTGCTTGGCTGGCAGGCTCAAACTCCTCCTGGAAGAAGGGACCAAGAGTTTTAGAGACCTCTGCAACAGCAGCTGCCTTCCCAAACCAGGTGCTGCTCTCCAGGTGTGGGTGGACTGCCATCAGCTCCAGCAGCTGGGAGCCCACAGGTTGGGGAAGGCTGAGCAAAAACAACAGAGCAGAGTAAGAGGAGCTATTCTGGTGCCTTGACTGCACCCATATCCTATCCAACCATCAACAAGGAAAGAAGGCAGGTGGCAGGTCCGTTAGCACTGCAGGCTCCAAGGCCAGCAGTGTGGGGAGGTCGCTGTCAATTGCTTTGAGAACAGCTGACAGCAGCCCCCGCCAGTAGCAGCTGGCCCAGCTAAGCCTACCAGCAGCTTCAGAATAGGGAATTCTATATACAGTGATACCTCAGGTTAAGTACTTAATTCGTTCCAGAGGTCTGTACTTAACCTGAAATTGTTCTTAACCTGAAGCACCACTTTAGCTAATGGGGCCTCCTGCTGCTGCCATGCCATCGGAGCACAATTTCTGTTCTCATCCTGAAGCAAAGTTCTTAACCTGAAGCACTATTTCTGGGTTAGCGGAGTCTGTAACCTGAAGCATATGTAACCTGAGGTACCACTGTACAATTCTAACCCTCCATGGAAAGCCAAATGTCCTCCTCTGGAGAGCAAGTACCCATCGAAATTCTCTGCAAAAACCCAGAAAAGGAGCCAGTTTTGAAAACACCAAAGAAGCAGCTCCCAAGAGCAACAGAACTAGAAGCTAGAGCAAACGAAGGCTGTGGGGAAATCCAGAGTTATTTCTGTAGCAGGAAGAGTTTCCCTCCTTGTGGCAAACGGAGCCCCTCCTCAGAGAGGTGCATTCCACCTGCAGAGGTACAGCCTTGCCCTATTAGCATAGTTTCCACCACAGCAGCCATTCTCAAAGGACAAAGGTTGCCATGGTGCCTGCCACCTGCACTCCCCCGAGGCCCCTGCCAGCTGCTTTGCACACTACCTTTGGAGAAGGAGGGCCTTTGTTCCGCACCAGCACAGTCACCAAGGCAGAGGAGGATCTGGTACCCGTGGAATCCCAGGCATGCACAGCGAAGGTCGTCTCCTGCCCATGGAGCCGCGTTTGGCGCTGCACCAGGACCGTCCCATTGGGCAGCACCCGGAAGTTGGCATCCTCTGTTGTGTAGGAGGCCAGCTTCCATCCCTGGCAGTCTGCAAACTGGACTGGGGGGTTGGGGAGGGAGGGAGAAGGAGAAGGAGAAGGAAAAGAGGCTGCGTCAGCCTGGATCCTAGCCTAGCAGGAAAAAGCTCCACTCAATAACATTAAGAATTAAATCTTACCCCTAGAGGAGAGGTATTTTGGCCCTGACTGATCCTCCAGGCCATCTGCAGCTCACAGTCCAAGTTATTTAGATCCCCCCTGAGCACCAGCAACCCTTATCAGGGCCAGCCAAACTTTGACCTGTCTCGGCACATGTGCAAACAAGTTTCCTAATTGAGGGGGCAAGAGTTTGGAGGAGGAGAGCTGGAATGTGCTGCTGATAAGCCATCGCCCAGGAAGGGAAGCACTGAAAGATCTCAACTGCATTCAAGAGAGCGTCTTGCAAATGGATGGGAGGGGTCTTGTTTGCCCTTTAATGGATTGGCACTTGAATTGCTTGCACAGCCCCTGCAGAGCAAGGGGGGGTTTGAGCAGCACCGGCCAGAGCAACAGCAGCAGCAGGAGAAATCCAGGCTTAGTCCAGACTGATTAGAGCACTCTGCTCTGCTGATGTAGCAAGCAGCCAAGCCCTCTGTGCGTGCCAGAACAGATCCCACTGACTGGCCTTGGAAGCAGAAGCCCACCGCGGCTTAAACAAAATATGCCGGGGCTCCCCTCTTGCACAGGACTGAACCCACACCCAGTCACAAAGCGGGCCGCTTGTCACCATCAAATTATCTGGATTTTCCCAATGCAAACAACAAAGCGTCCACTTTGCTCCCGGTCCTAGCCTCATATTTCAGTTGCAGCTCATAAGATGGAGACCCCCAAAAAAATAATGGTCAGGAAGCGATAGCAGCAGTATTTGCATCAGTATAGACAAGTTGAGAAGCCTGATTGTCCAGCCAACAGGAGAACAACATATACTTTGCACCAGATGTAAGAAATAGAAATTGGATAGATATTAGGGAGGCTCTAGTGTGTACAACGGCATGTACACGCCCACGCCTGGCCAAACTGTATTCCAACGTCTTGGTGCAGGGGTGGAGAACCTCAGGCCAGGGCCAATGTGGCCCCCCAGGCCTCTGTCTGGCCCTCAGAACTGTCCTCAGGTCACTGCCCCTGCTTTCTACCCTCCTTGAATATTTTTGCCTGGATGGCAAAACTCTGACTGTGAATGCCTTGAGTATGGGACGCAGGATAGAGGAGCGTGTGCAAAAACCAGCCGACTGTGAAATTTTCATTAATTACTCTGCCAGCATTTACCACTGGCCCTGCCCACCTCTGGCATGTGGCCCTCTGAAGGTTGCCCAGAAGGGAATTTGGCTCCCTGGCTAAAAAGGGCTTTGCATCCTGTACTTAAGACAAGAATATTGAAGCATTTTGAATTCCGGGGAGGTCAGATCCAAACAAACACAACATAGGTTTTGGGAAATAGTAGAACCCCATAAACAACAAGTCTCCCACTACTATGTCTCCCACTTTGCTTCAAATGTTGAGGGGGCAAGGTGAGGCAGTGTACCCACCTCAAACATTAGTCTGCCTCTCCCCATATTCTTGTTTCAAGCCAACTAGCAAAGCCTCCGAACACATTAATTCTGGTGTCATCAGTGCAGGCATCCGCAACACACCCTAAATTGACTACAGTAGCAGCAGCCAGGGCCTTGGCTCTGGATTCTGGGAAAATAAGCCCTTCCCACCAGGAAATTGTGTGGCAGTATTAAATGCATGATGCACTTCCTGAGACTTTCCATAAAAGCCCAAACTAGTTTCACTGCCTCTTTATAGCCCCTGCTTTCAATCATGTGGCTTATGAGTCAGTCATAGGAAGGGATAAGTATTTGAGCTCGTTGCAGAGAAGATCCTCTATGCCCTATCAAGGATGAACTTCGCTGCCCACTCTAGACCAGCCTTTGGCAGCCTGGTGCCCCCCAGATGCTGTGGACCATGACTCCCATCAGTGCTCGTTGGGGCTGATGGGAGCTGTAGTCCAAACCATCTGGAGGGCACCAGGTTGACGAAGGCTACATTAGATCCTTCTCTTGTTCCTTTCTCATTGTTTAAACTAGATACCCAAGATCCACCAACTGAAGTCAAATAGTCCAGAGATGGGGACATTGTGCCAGATATTGTTGGACCCCATCTCTCATCAGCCCTGACCATTGGTCATGCTGGCTGGAGCTGGCGGAAGCTTGACAACATCTCCAGAACCACAGCAGGTTCCCCCTTCTGGGGGGGAACAGTGGGGTAGACAAACAGATTTAAGTGTAAAGGGCACTTTTTCTGAGTGCATATGCTCAGCCCATGAATGTGTTTTCAGTCCCTTAACTGAGTCTCAAGCTTTTTCCACACAAAAACCAACTCCCGTCTTCCCTCATTTCCACCCGCTCCCCCAAGACAGCCTAATTTAGAAAGAGGCTTTTAGTTGCTGCTGTTGGAAGAAGCAATAGCACTTTGCCAATGTACGGCAAGTGACCCCAGAGATCTACTAATAGATCCAGCTTCTGCCTACTCCTGTATTATGGAACCTGGATGAAGACTATCAAAGGAGAGGGGCAGGCTGGTTTCCCTCTCATGCTGTCCCAGGGTATGGGCTGAAGCTGCAGAGGAACATAGGTAGCAGCTGCCTTAAGGTAAGGTAAAGGTACCCCTGCCCGTACGGCCCAGTCTTGACAGACTCTAGGGTTGTGCGCTCATCTCACTCTAGAGGCCGGGAGCTGGCGCCGTCCGCAGACACTTCCGGGTCATGTGGCCAGTGTGACATCGCTGCTCTAGCGAGCCTGCACCAGCGCAGCACACGGAACGCCGTTTACCTTCCCGCTATAAAGCGGTACCTATTTATCTACTTGCACTTTAAGGGTGCTTTCGAACTGCTAGGTGGGCAGGAGCTGGGACCGAAAAATGGGAGCTCACCCTGCCACGGGATTCGAACTGCCAACCATACGATCGGCAAGTCCTAGGCACTGTGGTTTTACCCACAGCGCCACCCACGTCCCTTACATGCAGCTGCCTTACATGATGTCAAATTAACAGTCCATCTAGCTCAGGATTGTCTACACCAGGCACCCCCAACATGTGGCCCTCCAGATGTTTTGGCCTACAACTCCCATGATCCCTAGCTAGCAGGACCAGTGGTCAGGGATGGTGGGAATTGTAGTCCAAAACATCTGGAGGGCCAAAGGTTGGGGATGCCTGGTCTACACCAACTGGCAGCAACTATCCACCATTTCAGGCAGGAGTTTATCACAATTCTACCTGGAGTTGCTGCTGGGGGCTGAGCCAGAGACCTTCCACATGCAAGGCAGGTTCTTGACCACAGAGGCCACCACCTTGCTGGAGCTAAGCAGGGCCTGGCTGCAAAGCCTGTGGATACAGCTTTTAGTTTCACGAGGAAAGGCAAGCAGGATATAAACACAGTCGTACCTTGGTTCTTGAATGCCTTGTGACTCGAACGTTTTGGCTCCTGAACACCGCAAACCCAGAAGTAAGTGTTCCGGTTTGCGAACGTTTTTTGAAAGCTGAACACCCGACACGGCTTCCAATTGAGTGCAGGAAGCTCCTGCAGCCAATCAGAAGCCGCACCTTGGTTTTCAAATGTTTTTGAAAGTCGAATGCACTTCCGGAATGGATTCTGTTAAAAAACCAAGGTATGACTGTATAAGGAAACAAAACAAAATGCCAAGCAGGAGATGGGCTGTGGAACAAAAGTGATTCCTTTAAAGGAGTCCCAAGGGACGTTATGGCTACAGGCTAGAATGCCCAGCCCATGCTTCACCACATCCCAGGAAAGGAATAGCACAGATTGCGTATGTACAGGATAAAATGCCTAGCTTCAACATTCAGCTCCACTTGAGTCACACTTCTGATGAAGTTGGCCCGTGGAAGCTAATGAACCTCTTACCCTCTGTATACAGGCAGAGCCAACAAAGAAAGCACCAACTGCACCAGATTTGACCTTATTTATTCTTCTTTTATTAATTAAATTTATATCTCAAGCTTCTTTCCCAAAGGTGCTCAGAAAATATCTCAACTTACAATTCTTGCCAGAAGAGGAAAATCTTCAGTAGGTGCAGAAGAGACAACAGGGACTTTGCCAGTCTATTAGTCAAGGGGAAACGATTCCAGAGGGCAGGTGCCACAACACTAAAAGCCCAATTCATACATTCTGTGGAATGGACTTCCTAAGAAGATGGTATCTGCAAAAGGTATCTGCAGCATGCAGTGATTGGTTGGTTGTATAAAGGCTGAGACAATCTAAAGAAGCAGCTCCTGACCCATAGAAACTGATGCCACAATAAGCCTGCTAAGTCTTCAAGGTGCCACACACTTTGTTGTGCTGCAGGGAAACTACTAGAGAACCTACAACAGCCTTCTCCAACCCGGTCCTTTCCGGCTCCTTAGAACTAGGACACAGGCATGCTGGCTGGTAATGAGGGAAACTGCAGCCCCCCAAACATCTGGAGGGTACAAGAGTGGCTTGAACAGCTCTAGAATGACTCTGAGATCAAGAGAATCCCTGATGACAATTAGTGATAGTATTATACAAGTGACTTTTTGCAACTACACTTATCTGACTGTTGTTGACAAGCCCTGTTGGGAGACAGTGAAAAGCCTGCAGTAATTAGCAGCTGTGAGGCTCTGAAGAGCAGAAGGGCTCATGAGTCATGCCCCATCAGTGAGAGTATCTAAAGCCACAACTGAAATGAGACCCTAAATGAAACAATTCCTTTCTTTATTGAACTAGAGAAAGCCATTAATATTCCAAGAGAGCTTTGAAACCACTGATGGCAACAGCCAGGACTGGCCCTACCGTTAGGCAGTGGGAAACAGTCATCTCAGGCGGTAAATGCTGAGGGGTCCAGAACAGGCAGAGCTGTGTGCTCTATGAGGTTGGCACTACATTGCCTCGGCTAGTCTGTCTTCAACTGCAGTCATATAATAATTTATTTATATGCCACCCATCCGACATGGCTGCCCCAGCCACTCTGAGCAGCTCAGTAGAGAACATGGCCCCATTGCTCTTCCTGAAGTGAGATTCAAGTGTCCATCTGGTTGGTTCTGGCACATGGAATGAGAGGAGGAACCATCTTGTCCTTTGACTCAGGCAGCAAACTGTTTTGGGGCCAGCCACGGAGGCAACACTGCACAAAACACAGAGAACCCACAGAGCCGTGCGATGATGCCATCAGCAAGTGCGTGTGAAACCTATGAACAGAAGTACCAAGTTCCAGAAAGGTAGCAGCTGTGTGTCAAGCCTGCTGCAGCAAAAACAAGTAGTGTTGTAGCACCTTAGTCAGTTATGGCAGAAGTGCTTGATGATCAGAATTCAATAAATCAGATGCAAAATGTGCGTAACAGCACATCCATGCATCTGGTCAAGCAGACTTTCCTCCATGCAAACCTATGCCATAACAAGCCTGGAAACACAAATACCATCTATTACTCCACAGTCTGAAGGCCTCCAGGCACTTTTTATAAACAGCAACTGAACTTGAGTCAGCAAACTGGACATTTGGATGAGATGTACTGAGCTATATGTGTAAAGATAGATGGATGTATGATGGTTCTTGTATTGTCAACATAAGCCACCTTTTTTGTTTGCTGTTGTTCTCCCCTTAACCCCCCTTCCACTTTTTCTTTTGTCTCCATTAATAAATTTGTGCACACCAAAAAAATTGTATGCCATAACAAATTTGCTTATCTTTTAAAAGTACCTCGAGATTCCTGTTTCAGAAGCATCAAAATCACCCTGTACTGGTCCTAAAATGCAGAACAAAGACCCATTGCCAACAGTGACATTCAGAACTATGAGCTGCATGCAACTAAGTCCTACTCAGAGGAGACCAACTGAAATCAATGAGCCTGCCTAAGTTGCTTGCATCCACTAACTTCAAAGGGTCCACTCAGAGTAGGACTAGTGTGGAATACCAGTGGGTAATTCCCACTGCAGTTCCTCCTCCCAGCTCGGGGATTTGTGGCTGCAGAGAAGCGCCTGCTTAGCCGCGACCTCTCTGGAACAAGCACCGGCATTTCTGCTGGGAAAGAACAGACTCTTCCGACTCTGTGCACATCAGGCATGGAAAGGTTTGGAGGTCAAAGTCATCTCAGTCCATCTCTGAGCTCTCATCACTTAGTGGAATCTGACGCGCCCCAAAGCCATTAGCAGAGACCCCTCCGTATGCCATTACTGGAAATAGCTTCCTTCTTCCCTTCCCCAAGAGGCTTTGGCAGCAGCAGAGTAGAGCAAGTGGGTTGCCATGCCTCCTTCCACAAGCAAGGCAGCTCCTAATGGTCACGCGGGCATGCAGGGCTGGAACCAAAAGGTCTGCTGGGGCCTCTTAAGAACGCACAGCAGGGGCTGAAGAGGCAGGCAGGGCCCCATCACATCCTGCAACCTGCCCCTGAAGCCGTAACTCAGCCTTTGAGTCAGTGCAGTCACTGGAGCAGTTAATCCCCGGCCAGACACACCTCAACAAGAACGAAGGAGTTAGCAATTAACCTCTTATATTTCACTCTGCTCTGGACTGGGGCTCCAACTCCAGCCCTCCAAGGAGCTGGGCAGTAGGGCAGAAGCTTGTTCTGCCTCCAAGGGACAGAGGCACAGGAAGCCCTTGGGGCTGCTGCTGAGCCCAAAGGGAGAAAAAATATGGCACAGGGGCTCCTTCTGTGCCCACATGGGCAAGCAGTTTTCAGCCCACTTCACAGCAGGTAACAGGGGAACAAGCTTCCAGTGCAGCCCTGCCCCCCACCATGACCTCCCCCTTTCTCCAGCATGCATGGAATTCGCTCCCCCCTCACTCCCTCTGCGCTCTTATCTCAAGGCCCCTCCATTATGGAGGTCAAGCTGTGCAAAGAGGTGAGGAGAGCTGCAGCTACAGCAGATTAAACCCTCCTTCAGCAACTCAGTAAACACCAGGCAAATTCTGGAAGGGGCAGGGAATACAGCCAGGAACCCACCAAGGTTCCTTGTCCTATGGAGGACAAGGCTGAACAGAGCCACCTTCAAAGGAAGGTTTGCAACAGAAGGCAAATCGGCATAACAGCTTTGATAAAACTGGGGGGAGGGGGGCGGAGATGCTGCAGTAATTTCAGCTAATCCACTCGCAACTGCCAAAGTGTTCTGATGAGTTTCCGTCAGGTATCAGTTTACCCTGGCCCTTGACATCATACACACACATTCCAGGACCAACCTGGTAGTTTGTTTAAAACTCTTTACTGAGATGGCCCTTGTGGTCTATTCCAACTCTATGATTCTAATACTGAATTGCTATAACCCACCCTGGGAGCCTACAGTGAAGGAGCAGGTAAGATATCATCACCATCACCAATATACAAAAGAAGTCTTTAGAGTGCAAAAGCATAAAGAGGAATCTGTAGCAGAAACATACAGATTGCACAGCAGCTACACTGACCGACCAGGAAGTCTTGCTACTGAGTCTCAAATATACATGCTGCAATTATTTAGTTGAAATTAAAATGTACTCTGCACATGAACAAAAGCTCTAATTACTTTATATGCATCATAGCCAAGCCCTGGCTTTAAGTTACACCTTGGGCATGGATAAGGAGGCATTCCTGCCCTATATGACTGGAAATTGCACTCTGGGGAGTAACAGACACTTTCAGGAGCTGTAAACTTCTTCCTCCTCCAAGTTCCAGAGCCTACCATGAGCAACAAACAATGAAATCATAATGCTATACAACTTGGACCATCTCCCTGGGGTAGCAGAGAAACAGAGGCCAATCTAGAGAGATTAAGTCAGCCAGGATTTCCTCGTTGTGCTCTAGCACTGAGCTGGCACATACCGGTAATCTGGCAAATCGAGAATTCCCCACCATACAGAGGCGAAAACAGATGAAAGTCTTGTGAACTCGAAACCGGGGCTACAGAGCCTCCCACCAAACTATGCAGGGAGCCCAGGTTCTGACCTAAAGGACACAAACATTTGCATTGCAAGGCCTTTTAATTGGCTTTGGGTGCCAGCCAGCAAACTGTGTGCAGGTTGGATTAGGCCACGGCTGGGTGAACAGGTCACTTTCGAACACTGGAAGGTCTTGCTGAGCGAGGACAGCCAGCTCCAGTGTGCCAGTACTCTTTCACCGCTCATGCCACTGCCTTTCATTCCCAACCCCAAGGCAGGTGGAAGGAATTCTGTTTGGGGAGGCGGAGGCAGGGAGAGCTGGTTGCTTGCAGCAGAAGGGGCAGTTTCGGTCTCTGGGAGAGTTAAGTCACTGGCACAGAGAGAGTTAAACGGATTCCTGCTCCTGGCAGGGGTGACCGAGAAAAGGAGACAGACCAGCCTCTGTTCCATGCACAATGTCCCTGTTTCACAAAACAACTAGACACACATTTGCTGGCAATTAGGATGCCATGCCGAACAGCTAGGCCAGCCTGCCTGCCCCCCTCCCGCCCCCCTATCAACATCATCTGGAGCAGCAGACCTCAAGAAAGATGGAGGAGGATGGAGAGAACTTCAATGGCATCATGCAGCAGGTGCCTGGGGGGGGGGTCTATCACGAAATTTAGGTAGCACCCACCTTCAGGAAAGAACACAACATTCTCATCCATCAGTGGGTGGAACAGAGGAAGCCGTAATGTGGGACATCAGCCAAGCCCAGTTCTGTTGGCCCAAAGGCTGCAAAGGCCCATCTGCTCCTTGTTACAGGAATTCAAGTGGGGCTCAGGGAGATCAGCCTTGAGGGCACAACAACCTCCTCTGGGAAAGCTGCCAGAGAAGCAGGAATGGTGCAGTGATGACTGGGGAATCCTGGGTTCAAATCCCCATTCAGCTGCAAAGCTCATTAGGTGAGCTTGGACTTTTCACTCTTTCAATCAACCTCACAGAGGTGTTGAGAGGATAAAATTGGGGGCAAGTGGCCAGGACAACTTATTTGGAGGAAGACAGGATAATTACAATATCAGTAACTTATTAACGATAGCAATAAGTATGAAGAGTAATGATAAGCCTCAGTCCCTATAGAAGCAAAATCCACCTTGTCCCACTGTAAGCTTATACCAAGAGGCAAAACTTGGCTGAAGCTTATTCAGGCAATGGATTTGGTGGTGCCTATGGAAACAGTCGGGACATGGGTGGCGCTGTGGGTAAAAGCCTCAGCGCCTAGAGCTTGCCGATCGAAAGGTCGGCGGTTCGAATCCCCGCGGCGGGGTGCGCTCCCGTTGCTCGGTCCCAGCGCCTGCCAACCTAGCAGTTCGAAAGCACCCCCAGGTGCAAGTAGATAAATAGGGACCGCTTACTGGCGGGAAGGTAAACGGCGTTTCCGTGTGCGGCTCTGGCTCGCCAGATGCAGCTTTGTCACACTGGCCATGTGACCCGGAAGTGTCTCCGGACAGCGCTGGCCCCTGGCCTCTTAAGTGAGATGGGCGCACAACCCCAGAGTCTGTCAAGACTGGCCCGTACGGGCAGGGGTACCTTTACCTTTACCTTTATGGAAACAGTAAAACAATTTAACTGTAGAATGATGGAGCTTCGTTTCATTTACAAATTCTTCAGAAAACCAAAAAACAGTTCCAAAGATTTATACTAATTTGTGGATCACGTAACAATGTGTTCTATAGATGTATAAGTTGTGGTGTATGAGAATACAAGTTTTCATAATGTATTGGGGAGGGGAATCCCTGGGAAAATAAACAATTGATTTTTTAAAAAATTAATGTAATTATTGTTTTTGCTGCGTACAAACAACGTTGGGGATTTCTGCCTCAGATGTCAGAATTGCAAACCCTTTGGCCAACTTCCACCAAAGCACCTCCAACTGTTTTGAGGTTAACTGGAAGGGGGGGGCGCATTTCATGAGCAACCTTTGGGGGCCTTAAGCACAGAAGGAAGAAAAAGATGGACTAGAGAGAGAAAGTTGGGCAAATGAGAGAGAATATGCTAATGCCAAAACAACCAATTCATGGTTATGCTGGGATTTGAATTGCAAAAAGGTAAGACAAGGGGAGGGGGGGTTATCAGAAGATGGGCTAGGTAATAAGGGTCTCAAGAGTTATGGGAATCAACCCACAAAAACTGAAGTTCCTTTATTGCCTTGCCAGGAATTCCATTCCTTTGAGTTGGTCATTTCCAAGCCACACCTTCTGGAAAACCAACTCATCACCGACCCCCTCCGACAGCACAGCTTCACAAGCACCTGGAGGGGGAGGGGAGAGCACATGGCTGCGTCAGAATAAGCTCTACCCCGCCCCCCAGGCCCAACCAGGTGCCCATCAAGGGCCATCAGTCCAGGATTATCATGCAGAATGGCTGGGGACAAAGCATCTCACCAGGAGTAAGCAGGAAGGAAGCAGACCCCCCCCCCCATTCCAGTACACCTCCAACAGTACTGCCGCGCCAGGCGGAGCGCGGCCACCTCAAGGGCCAGAGGCCACGGGCGAGTGGCGCTTGCCAACCCCACTCGTAGCTCTCAGAAACGGCGGAGAGGCAGTGGTGAGCCCGCAGTCCAGTTTGCAAGAGTCGGAAAAAAGACTAATCCCGTGCCTTAGAAAAGCGGCGCCCGGGGCTGCAGGAGGAGCCCGTCGCAGCCGTCGAAGGCGCCTCTCCTGCCCTGTCGCAATCTTCAAACCGGAGCCCTCGAGGCGCTCTGCGGAGATGGATCTCACCCCCGCCCCACCCCACCCCACCCCACCCCATAAACTATACTACGGGAAATCGAAATAAACACCAACACAGGGAAAGGATCAGCCAGGAGACCTCGGCGGGCAACAAAGCCCGAGGAAGAGCAGAAGGGGCAGCCACAAAAAGACGCGAGCGCGCCCAGACGCCACGGAGAGGGGCTCACTTCAGACAAATACTCGAAATCGTGCAATCGCCTCCCCTGGCCCAGCACGCAAAGCCCCCAGTCCTCTTCCAGGTCCGGAAAAGTCATCAGACGGTATCCCCCCCCCTCCCCGCGCGCGCCGCCGCCTTCTCACCTTGGCCCAAAACGTGTCCCCGGGGCAGGTCTCCGCCCGGCACCTCGCTGGTGAAGACTTTGGAGGTGAAGCCAGCGGAGCAAGGTTGCGTCGGGTCCGCTAGCAGAGTCCCCACCTGAGAGGGGCAAACGGAGGGACAGTCAGGCACCCGAAGCCTCAGGGAAGCGGGAAAGGGAAACGTGCCCCTGTGCCCCCCTCCCCTCGAGGAACAACAACTCGCCCAGGGCACTGATGCGCCCCTCCGCTCTCCTTCCCCGGGATCTGCTGTTTACCGACACCGTCCTTCGGGGACCCGCTTAGTTAGGTACTCACCTCGAGGAGGAGAAACAAGAGGGCCCGCAGGCAGCTCCGCGGGAGCCCCATCGCCGCGACGAGAAGCGAACGCGCCGCCGTCGGCAAAGAGAAACCTGGTCGGAGCTCCGGGCGCGTCCCGCGTTGCGTCGCCTGGAGCTGCCTGGGCTGAAGGAGGCCCCCTCGCGTCGCCCGCCTGCTTCGCCTGCTACTACCACTGCGGGGCTCCGCCCGGCCTGCCCGGCGCCTTTAAAGCCGCCGCGCCAGGTGAGGCTCCGCGGGCGGGGCTCCCGCTGCCACCGCCCCGGCCCCTCCCCGCTCGCCCGGGTCTTGCAAAGGCGGCCAGGGGGCGAGACCGGCTCCATCGCTGCAAGAGGAGGGGGCGGATCTCCCTCTCTCCCCCCCCCCCACACCTGAAACTTGGTGTCGACGGCTGTGTTTCGGTTACGCGGGGGGCGCTTTTCTGGCAGGGGGAGCCTCCCTCTTGATTCAGCACCCGCTTCCAAATTGCTTTCACCTCCCTACATCGCTTAACGCGATTTTAGCTCTCTGCATTTTTAACGAGGGTTCAGCTGGAGGCTGCATTTGTCAAAATATAAAGTACCCAACGAAGGAAATAAAACTTTTACAGTGATATCCTCAAAAAGGGATTGTCCAAATCTCTCTTTGGTTTCTCGCTCCCACTTTTGAGTCCCACGCCTTTGAGTCCCGTCCCGTCCCCCCACGTTGTTGCAACTCTCCATGGGGCTCGATCCTGGCCATCCCTTCCTCAAGGCTTCTCCCGCTAGGAGCCCCGGACCCCAAGGCACGAGCTCTCCAAGGTTGTGGGAGCTAAGATTTGCAAGGGCCTGGATGTAGAGCACCAGTGGAGGAGCCCCCAGCCCAGGGACCATCATTGCCCGAGTGGTAGAAGATCCTGGAAGGACTTTGTGGCAATTTGGGAGACAGGGAAATATTCCAGAAGATGCTGGAAAGCGTCTCCAGCAGAGAGGCGCTGGGGTTTGAGCTTCCATAAAGATTTAAGCTAGGACCCTGAGTTCTCATTCCTGTTTGAAGGTACCTGTGGACAGCTTCACAACAGTCAGAAAAGGCCCTTTTGCCATGCTCAGAGGCATAGCTTCCTTCACCTGTCAGGCTTTCCCAGCTAGAGATGAGTGCCCACTTGCTAAGGTTTTAGACGAGTTTTAAATTTATTTGTGGTTTTTGTGTGGTTTTAACTCACTTTTAATTATCTTATGTGTAAATTACCTTGAGGTGGGGATTTAGAACATGATTAATAAATCAGTGATGATGATATTAATAACAAAGACACAAAACCCTAATCAAATCAGAAGATCCACAGACTTTTTTTTAATTTAAAAAACCAGAATGCCAAAAACATTATTTAAAGGTCACTTGTATTTCTTCTTAAAATATTAATGCTCTTTAATCAGTTTTCCAATGAATAGGCTAAAAACAGGTACTTGGGTAATATGAAACCACAGCTATAATATATGCAGGTAAGTGTGTTATGGAATCAATAGTTGGCAAAAGGCTGAAGGACTTTGTGTCCAGTTTGGGCCATGAAAATGGGCTCTTAGCAGGCTCAAGGCCTTTACAAGAATCATATGAGGGATGAGGAACATTGTGGCCCTTTGGGTGCTCTTGGACTTCCAGCTCCCATCAGCCTCCCAGTGCAATCAATGACCTGGGCTGCTGGAAGTTGTAGTCCATCTACATCTGGAGAAAGCCCACAGTCTCCCCAAGCCCTGGATCAGACAAATTCATGGAGGAAGAGCTACCTGCCTGTGACTGTTGTTGGCCACAATCACTACATGAAAACCTCCATGTGCAAAGGTAGTCTGCCTCTGAATATTGGTTGCTAGGGTGGCAAGCAACTGGGGTGAGGGCAGGGAATGGCCCATTGCTTTCTGCCTCACTTATCTGCTTCCTAGAAGTATCCAGGGGATTGTCTTGGGAAACAGGAAACTGTTCTAGATTGACAGGGAGAGAGCGGGTGACGCCACCACTATGCCAAGAGAGTGGCCTCCATATAATATACTCAGCCAGGTGTGAGGCAAACCACACACACAACAAAGCATGAATGATAGCCAAACCATCCTGTGGCACAGTCAGCAATGACCCAGGCCGCAGCAGGAGTGGTTAAGATTTTAGTGTTTTACTGTATTTGTCTGCTGCTCGGAACACCCAGCATGGGCGGAAGAGGCTGGATATCAGTAAAAATAAACAAATATTTAACTGTGAGCCCAGCTAGTTTATCACCGTCTACTCCTCTCCAGGATTTCAGAGAGAAATCTCTCCCAAGTCCTTCCTAGAGATGGTGGGGACCATCTGAATGGAAAGCAGCTGCTGTGCCACTAAGCCATGGCCCTTCCCTTGTTCTCACACACTTAAAAAAAAAAATCTCAACACTTAGAGGGAAAGCAGATGAAGCCACCAGGACACTCAGCCCCATTAGGAGAAGAGGAGATACAACCGTTCCTGGAGGAAGGGTTCAAGACCCACTGGGGGAAGAGAGGGAAAGAGAGGTGCATTCAGGGCAGGCTATGAGGGAAGCCAGAGACACCCGTTTGACAGAACCAGCTTCCAGTAACAACCTGCGTCTAGCACTTGGGTCTGGCAAGTTCAAGCCCCCTTGGGAATATTTTCCATGTCTGGCCAACATCAGATTGTATTAGAGGAGGCAAAAGAGAGGATGTTCCTGGGAGCCACTGCAAGCTAAACAGGGCATCTCTCTAACCACCAAGCCACAGCACCAACAGCTAGCAATGGCACCATGGGGTATAGTCAATAATAATAATAATAATAATAATAATAATAATAATAATAATAATAATAATAATTTATTATTTGTGCCCCGCCCATCTGGCTGGGTTTCCCCAGCCACTCTGGGCGGCTTCCAACAAAATACTGTATTAAAATACAATAGTCCGTCAAACATTAAAAGCTTCCCTAAACAGGGCTGCCTTCAGATGTCTTCTAAAAGTCTGGTAGTTGTTTTTCTCTTTGACATCTGGTGGGAGGGCGTTCCACAGGGCGGGTGCCACTACCGAGAAGGCCTTCTGCCTGGTTCCCTGTAACTTGGCTTCTCGCAGCGAGGGAACCGCCAGAAGGCCCTCAGCGCTGGATCTCAGTGTCCAGGCAGAACTATGGGGGTGGAGACGCTCCTTCAGGTATACTGGACTGAAGCAGTTTTGGGCTTTAAAGGTCAGCAAGTCAAATCTGCTACATATCTATTGCTGAAAAATTAACTCAAAAATTAAGTGATACTAGATGACAAGCAAAAAAGATTCATTTACAAGCATGTGGCAAAAATATACTGCTTATATTAATAATGATAACAGTGTTCAGATGCCCCCTGTGAAATATGCTACTATTTGGAATTAGTAGTAATGTTTCACTTTTAAGTAAGAATATCATAAGGCCTTGAGGTGAATATCGTGAGCTTTTAAAAAAAATTGTTACTACCACCACCACCCCAACACAAGTAAAGATAATTATTTTTCCCAGAGGATGTGAACAAAACAACCCAAATTTGGTGGTGTCTCTTTCTCTATGTATTTAATTTTTATTCAGTTCTGTTACCTTTCTTTTTTCTTATACGTTATTGAATTATTTGTTCTTGCTTCAATAAAGGGGGGCAGCTAGCACAGTTAAAAGGATTCTATTTCCCATTAGTTCCTGAGTGCTTCTGAATGCCAGTTAATATGGCAGATGGATTTATTTTTTGTTCCTGTAGGACTGTGCCAGCTTTAAAGTTACACAGAACAGTTCATCAAGATGGATAGGAAGGTAAGTGACTCTCAGGGCTGTGCAAAGAGCAAGGCTGTTGCTCCTATAATGTTCACATTGCTTCCGTTGCCTTATGTTTAGCCTGGGAGATTACACCCTCCAAGTGGGCAGGAATGGGCTGAAGAGAGTGTGTGTAGAAACTAGCTTTGTGCATGAAACTCATTGCACCGCCCACTTTTGCCTCACGCCCCACCCACCCCCAGCATGTGGCCCTTGGAAAGTTCCCCACAAGGGTATGCAGCCCTCAGGCTAAGAGAGGTTCCCAATGCCTGCTTTAAAGGTCTCTAAGGAGATCCTGACAGGAGAACCAGGAGAGTGCCTTTTCATGGCAGGCTGAGCGTTCCTTATTTGGGCACAGAGGTGACACCTGAGGCCTCTCTGTGGCACAATATCCTGATGGAGCTCAGCTTTCAACAGGTTGCCACCTGCCAACTATATTTCCAGAGAAAGCATCCGACTTCCTCTCCCACACCACCTGATCTGCATTTCCTTGTCCATGAAAGCCGGCTGGATGGGCCGGAATGCAAACAGAAGGTGCTTCTCTCTCCCCTCAGCAGGCCAGAGGGAGCAGTTTCGGTTGTTTTGTATGCAATCCTTCCCTTCCCCCACCAGGGCCTGTCCGTTGGTTCATGAGTGATTCCATCCCTTTGGCATTTGCAAACGCAGCCTTGATCTCCGTTTGCTCACAGCCCACCAGTCGGCTGTTCGTTCTGGCTCATCCATGCATGGCTGGCAGGATAAGCTGGGAGGTTTCCAGGTCCCTTTCCTCCCAACCCCCACCGGGCCACTGCAAAGCCTCCATGCAGCCGGTGTCCGTCAGGTGCTTTGAACTACAACTCCCATCAGCCCCAGCCAGTATGGCCACATGATGCTAATGGGAACAGCTGCATTGGCAGGGGCTGGTGGAAGTTGTAGTCCAAAACATCTGGAGAGAAAGGCTGCTTTGATGACACGGTTGAACTGCAGTCTCAACATGAAGGTGGGGAGCCAGTGTGGTGTAGTGGTTAGAGCATTGGATTAGGACTTGGGAGACCGGGGTTCAAATCTCCACTTGGCCATGAAGCTTACCATGTGACCTTGGGCCAGTCCTTGCTACAGACATCCCTCTTTCAACCAACCTTTCAAAAATCCTTATCCCAGTGGTTATCTGTCCTCGATCTGAACTGACGCTGTTATTTTAAACTGCTTAGTTATTGTTGCTTTTAAAAAATGTTTTAATATGCAATTGCTTTTGACTGTCAATTCACCCTGGAAATAGCAATGAGGTCCTTACCCTTGGATGTGCCTGGTTATTATCATTTGCAGTAGTAGTAATAAAATTATTTATTTTCTTATTACCCACCCTTCACCAGCACTGTGAGATGTTTTAGTTATGTCCAATAACTTGGAGAAGACACTCTGAAGCTTCCCATTCTCCCTGCTCTCTCCCCCAGCATTGCTCTGTATAGTGACTGGGGCAGCTTGCACTTAAAGCTAAAAATTATAGAAATCATAGGATTGTTAAGTTGGAAGGGTTCCTGAGGATCATCTAGTTCAACCCCCAGCAATACAGGAACCTTTTGCCCAATGTGGGGCTTGAACCCACAACCCTGAGGTTAAGAGTCTCATGCTTTACTGACTGAGCTATCTTTGATGATGATGATGATGATGATGATATTCTTACCCAGTCTTCACCATGATATTCCAGGAGGGGTAAAGGTAAAGGTAAAGGGACCCCTGACCATTAGGTCCAGTCGTGGCCGACTCTGGGATTGCAGCACTCATCTTGCTTTACTGGCCGAGGGAGCCGGCGTACAGCTGGTCATGTGGCCAGCATGACTAAGCCGCTTCTGGCAAACCAGAGCAGTGCATGGAAACGCCGTTTACCTTCCCGCCGGAGTGGTACCTATTTATCTACTTGCACTTGACGTGCTTTCGAACTGCTAGGTTGGCAGGAGCAGGGACCAAGCAACAGGAGCTCACCCCGTCGCGGGGATTCAAACCGCCAACCTTCTGATCGGCAAGTCCTAGGCTCTGTGGTTTAACCCACA
Organism: Podarcis muralis; assembly: GCF_964188315.1. Lineage (NCBI taxonomy): Eukaryota > Metazoa > Chordata > Lepidosauria > Squamata > Lacertidae > Podarcis > Podarcis muralis. Next base: position 43,743,004 of record NC_135661.1, on the reverse strand, counting down.
GTGCCACCCGTGTCCCTTTCCAGGAGGGTTAGAACAACTTAAAATAAGTTAAGGCAACTGCGCTCAAGAGCTAAGGTGGGTCCTAAAACTTATATCCTCAACCGGTAGCTTGGCCAGTGAGTTGCATCTTCAGTACAGGAGGAAAGCTGCATAAAGGTGGTGCCAGGTGGGGAGGGAATTCCACAGCTTTGGGGCTGCCATAGAGAACTGGGCGGGTGGTGGAACTACCAAGAGGGCCCCCCCTGCCAATCTTAATGTCCAAGAGGGTGCAAATATAAGGTGGCTGTGCTTCAGATACTGGAGCCTAAGTCGCTGAGGGCTAAATAAGGGAACTATCTGCTTCCACATAATGGCATTAGCAGGTAAATGGATCAGGCAGACCTGGAACTGCAATTTCATTTGTGCAAAGCCAAACCCTCTTCGCCCCTCCTGGTATCATGCATGGTGAATAGCGAGTGGGGTCACTCACTGCCCCCATCTCCTTCTTTTATCACAAGTGCATTTTCAGCCTCTGTGATATGTTCTGAAGGAGTGAGGTCTGTGGCAAGTCTTTGCGCAGCCAAGCCATCTGCTTCCCATCTTGGAGAGCAATTGGGCTCCAAAGGACAGTACGTGGGGGGTTTTTAATTTTAAAAAAAACCCCAAACACCAAAAACTTATTGTATTTATATCTCACCTATTTCTCTAGGGAGGTTAAGGTAGCATAAACCTTTTAAGTGGGGATCTTTATCCCAGTCTGCATCTCTACTGGAACTATTTTTAAACACGGAATTGTGTTGTTGTTTTTTAAATGTGCATTGTTTTATGTAGGGAACTGTTCTGTTTGTTTTGTAATTGTATGTTTTATTGTTGCGAGGCAACCTGGAGCCTTGTGGTAAAGGACGGTCAAGAAATTGAATTAATTAATTAAATACTGTTGTTGTTGTTGTAAGGAGGGGAAATACAATTAATATGCTTTGCCATTGGAATTTGATCCATAAAACAAAAGCCAACACCCCCCACCCATACATAGAGATACTAGGTTATCGCAGGAGACTCCAAGGCCCAGCAGACCTTCTGAGGAAGAGCAGACTGAGAGAAAACCTCTTTGACATACTCTGTCTTTTCTTGTTTAATGTTCCTAGGAATAGTAGAAAGATAAGAAACAAGGGTTTGGGGAACAGATATCACAAATGGAGAGAGATCTGTTGGAATGTAATGTTAAAGTGCTGTCTAAAATGTATAAGTTATTATTGGACTGGGAAACAAAGGATGAGCAAGTAAAATCTTCAATGATACATTGGGCAATAGATATTGGTTATAACATAGATATGGAAGCATGGGAACGATTGTGGAACACGCATATAAAATTTACAGCATGCTATGGTTTCAGAGAAAACTATATGAAAATGTTATATAGAAAGTATCTAACACTGAGTAAACTGGCAAAAATGTATAAATCAAAATCAAATAAGTGTTGGAAATGCAAAGAGAAAGAAGGTACTTTCTATCATGTGTGGTGGTCCTGGTTAAAGCTTGCTGGGAAATGATATATAATGAATTGAAAAAGATGTTTAAAATAACGTTTGTAAAAATAAAATAAAAACAGAAGCTTTCCTTCTGGGAATTATAGGGGTCGAACTACCTAAACAGTATAGAAATTTATTTATGTATGCGACTACAGCGGCAAGAATGTTATTAGCCCAAAAATGGAAAGAAGAAGTCCCAATGAAAGACGACTGGATACAAAAACTCATGGGCTATGCAGAAATGGCAAAACTTACTGGAAAAATAAGAAATCAAGACAACAAACTTTTTATAAAAGAATGGAAATGGTTTACTGAATATGTACAAATAAATTGCATACAAATAAGGACATTGGCAGGATTATTGTAATGACCTGCAGTTTCATAAGAGTAAATAATTAAAGTAGATGAATAAAAGAATAAGCTAATTCAGAATATGCAGGAAATAATAAATAGAAATTTAAGGAACCGTAGAAAGAGGAGGAAGTCGAGTTTTGAAATCTTAAAATGCCTGTAAAACTATTGAAATGTATATAACTGAAAATTACATATATATATTTTAATGTTCCTGGGAATAGTGTGGAATCATCCCCTATTCAACCTGCCTCATCTGTGACTCAACAAAGGAGTCACAGGAGAAGATGCTCAACTGAACAGAGTTATCCTTCCCTCTCCTTCCCTTCCTTCCTCTCTGGCTCTCCTCCTTCCTCCTCTTTTTCCAAATTTGATGCCCTGCCTAGATTTCCTCTCTGGTCAGGGTGAAGAAACCTCCAGGAACAAAGAAGTCTAATAAAAGGATGTACCCACATTTTTTGAAAGGTATAATTTATGGAACATAATTTATTCAATTTACAGTATATGGGATTATTTTTTACCTCATATATCTGAAATTTGTCCTACAGTGTGGAATGGGTTTCTGTTGCTTAAGCTTAATTTGTTCCCACATATTGTAACACATTATTAGTAACTTCTTAGGATTAGCTCCAAGACTGCCTATTTTTTTCAAAATTATCTAATTCTAATTTAAGCATTGATAAAGCTTTCCATTAATTAGATTACATGCATACCATATAACAAGCACAGACGTTTAATAAATGTTATTCTCCCCATCCCCAGTAACCCTTCATACGTGGGTTTAGATGTACTGCAATCGCTAATGGTTACAGGGAAAGGGGGGAGAATGGAGGGAACAAGAGGCAACCTCAGTTTGCTCCCTTATGAATGTGAATAGGGTTTTAATTCATGTTGTTTATGCGGACAGAGGCCTGATGAAAGGCGGTGACAGGCACAGCATCTCCTCCTGGTTTGGGTATAACAATTATTTCTGATGTGGACCAAGCACTTTGGGAGGATACCACTCCTCAAAACGTCATTTAACAGCAAAATTAAAGAAGGCATTAAAGTCTCCTGAAAAGCTTTATCAAAAGTGCTACCAAAGCCGTCTGGTCCTGATGTCGTCTTATGTCCCATTCGAATTCCTGAGCGGTGTTGGGTCTGAGTGTAAGAACCAGCTTATTTTTGCTAATGGCACGTCTTCATTGGCAGACATTGCTTGGCATATTTCGTCAGTGGCGTATCTCAAGTTCCACTGGCCTTGGGGGGCTTCTGACAAATCCTATGGCCACTTGGCCAGCAAAACCAAAGTAAATGATTTGGAATTTTGCTTGTTCTTCTACTTCCTCTTTTCTTTTATGCCTCTTAATTTATAATCCTGAGAGAAAGGACTGCTCCTTCTAAAATCTTCATAAAAATGCAGAGAAAATTGTAGGTCCAATAAATAATAACAATTTAATATTTATTACACTTACACCCTGCCTTTCCTTCAGTTCTTCTTCTTTATTCCATTACTATTTAAAATCATGATGACAGGAATAATAATAACCTGTTCCTTAAATTACCTGTTTTACATTGGCCTGGAGAAGTGCTTCCACCAGTTCACTCAGTCTGGGGTCTTTTACTTAAATACCACTCTGGTGGTCGAGGTGGGTGAATAAGTAGACGCTGAAACCTTTCTGTATACTCACACTGCCCTCTTGTGGTGGCCAAATGCAGCGCTTCTGCCAACCATGTTAGCTTGAAATCAGTTTATAATATAAAGCAACAAACCTCGTTCAGGCATTGAATGTTGGGCAGCCGTTCTTTGCGCACCGATGTGGAAAACCTCTGCTGCTGCTATCTGCACATCAGCTTGCTGTTAACAACTTCATGGAGAAATCTCTGCTATGGGGATTTAAAGACAACGTCAAGACAAATGAGGACCAGATCCTGGTTAGTCTTTCGATATAATACAGTGGTGCTCATGTGTGAGTGTCTGCCTCCTTCTACTTACTCTTGCAGCACTTTCTCATGTTCCAGGAGAGCACCTTCCTCCAGGGCTAGGGTCTCAGTCACAGGAGGGTAAAAAGCCTTTACCAAGACACTTAGCCAAGAGGGCAGAGTTCCATAGGTCCAGCAGACAGAATCTGTCTAGGTCTAACATGTGATGTAGAAGAAAAGTCAGGAAATGGTCCACAGTCGATCACACAGGGAGTTCAGGGGGGTGGGGGCGCCAAAGCCAGGAACAAGGAGCCAGAGATCTGTGTTATTTCTGGCAACTGAAAGGCTCAAAGGGCAGGAGAGGGGTCTTATATACTCTGGCCTCCTAAAAGCTAACACTCTAACCACAAAAGCTGGCAGCGAAGGAGCATCAAGGCTTTCACATTCACAAGTAGACAGGGGCTCTGGTTCTATAAATGCAAGCTGTATCGTTGCTCTTCAATCTCGACCAAAAGCTTTTGGCACCGGTGCTCTTGAGGACTGGGGCGGGGCAGGGGGCACTTTCACCTCCTCTGACGGCTCCAAGGGTTCTTAAGCAGGTATCTCACCAGGGGCCCTCCTCATCACTTGTTCCAGGAGCCTCTGCCTGCTCCTCAAGGCCCTCAACCTGTGGGGCACCTGGTTTGCCTTCTGAGGAAGCTATGTCTGCCATGAGGTCAGGACTAGGCATGGCACTCTCCTGCTACTGTGAAAGGGGGACTGGACAGACCCTCCTCTGTTTCTGCACAAGGAAAATGGCTTCCTCTGTTTTCATAACAACACCCTCCTCCACTCCATGTTTTATTGCAAATTTCTGCTCTGAATCAAAACAAAGGGCAAAAGGCCATAAAACTGAGCTCTGATATTCAAAAGAGCTTCAGAGGCTTGAGTCCTGAGAATACCTGCTCCCAAATGAACCCTTACCCTGCCAGAATAAATGAGACTTGCACAATGGAGGGCAGTGCCACCTGCAAGAGATGTTCCTAGGGCACAAGCACACACCCTTCACTTGGTCCCACATGCTGAATCAACTGTGGCCTGCTTCCATGTGGTGTGTCAAAATACCCCAGGCCTGCCCATTTGCCCTTAACCCTTCCCCCAAAGGGACTTGCCAGGCAGACTTTGGTCTAGCTTAGTCACCTGGGTTGCCATCCCTTTGCCAGAGTGTTGCAGAAGGCAAGGAGCAAGAGCTGAAGCAGGACAATGTGCTTCTTTAGGGTCAGCCTCCTGCTCTTCCTGGTTCTTCACTCTCAGGTAGGATTGTCCTCCAAAGAGCAAGCGAAGCGGGGCAAGTATCTTTGGTGTTGTAGAAGGATCTTCTTGGCATTAATGGTGGAGGGGCTGGGTTAAGGGTTTTGTAGGTGCAGAAGAGGTACCAACACATGAACCAACTTTATCACACCAGGCCAGGCTCTTCGTCCAACTAGTGTTTATTAGTAGCAATTCCCCAAGGCTCCAGGCAGTGATTCTGCTGTGCTGCTGAAACCAGAAATCCTTAAGGATGGCAGCGGCTGGGTTTGAATCTGGGAATTCCTGCATGCAAAGTACAGGTGCTGTCCCCCAGCTGTGTTGCCATGGCCTTGTGGAAGAGCTGGGGTGTGGGGATAAAGATGAAGAGGAGCATGAACAGAGTGTGGGGGAGATGTGACCACCGAGTGAGCATGGGAATGTTACTGGGCTGAGGAAAGTTTCATAATATTGGGCTTGTGTCTCTCTACACTGTACTCTACTGGCAGCATAGTTGTTCAAAGCAAATAGGTTTCGAGAAGATAAGAGCAGTTGCCAATGTTCCAAACCAATGTTGAATCAGCAAACATGCACTTCCTTTAAAAACAACCACCAGGGAGCACCAACCTTTAAACTGTAAACAGGGACCTTGAATCTTCCAGGGGCTGCAAAGCATCTAGCCTTGCAGAGGGATCAGATAACACAAATAAGGCTAGCCCAAGGGGTCAACAAGATGGTGGCCATGGGTGTGGGAGCCGTGGCAAGGCCTCTTGGCCCATCTCCACTCTCATCAGCTCAACCCTTGACTACTGCTCAATAGAGGCTGCAAAACAGACTGGTTGCTACCTGTGGCAGGTCCATAGATGAAGTGAAAGGACTTCAGGTAAATAACAATAATGCTAACCCAATACTGACATTTAAGATAGAAGGAAGATACTCTTGACATAGAGGTGTGTCCAGATTCCAGGACGTGTCTTCCTTCACATGTTCCAGGATGGAATCCTGAGGTCCAGCACTGTCCTGTCCCGAGATCCCTACAAATCTTAAGGAGTGCCAAACTTGTCTTCACATAGAAGATGCCATGGGATTGGGCTCTGAATGAGGGTTTGTTTTTTTTAAATAATGCAACTCTCTTTTTCCTCCTTGCAGGTCTCCTTCCTATTTGCTTGGGCAGAAGTGCTGACCTTTCCAGAATCCAGACTTGATCTGAAGAGGCAGAAAAGGGACTTGCAACTTCTGCCTCCAATATTGGTCATGGAGAATGGCATCGGTCCCTACCCCAAGTGTCTGCTGCAGGTATAGACAGAGAGGGCAACTGCCTCTTTCTCTTCATGTGCCTTGAACAGCTCAGAACCACTATGCTTGGAGGACTTCTTTTCCTCCTATGAACCTGCTCAGAATCCCTCTCTGTGTTCTACCTCTGAGGAAGGCATAGAGGGAGGCAACAAGAAAACAGACCTTCTCAGTTTTGACATGTTCATTTGCTACCAGGTAGGTAAAGATGGCATGACTTTCTACAGTGTCACTGGGACTGGTGCAGACAGACCTCCTCAAGGCATCTTCATCCTTGAAAGAGAGACAGGCTGGCTGATGGTGACCATGCCATTGGACAGAGAGACCAAAGACAAATACATTGTAAGTCCCTTTGTGCTAGCTTCTGCCACCCTGGAACCTCCCAGCACCTCTTAAAACTGCCTTTGCCAACCTGGTGCTTTCCAGATCCTTTGGACTACTGCTGCCATCAGCCCAAGCATCATATAGCTGTGCTGGCTGGAGCTGATGGGACTTGTAGTTCAAAACTTCTGGAGAGCACCAGGTGGGGGAAGGCTGCTACGTGTTATGGGGCAGGGAAAGAGCGGAAATCACATGTTTGCTGCTGCTTTATGTCAGTTCTTGGGCAATCCCCGGGAAGCAATAGTATTAGCAACCATTATTTATGGGAAAGAGGAGAAAGTTCAGCTTAGTTTCATTTTTAAATTCTCAGCATACAGTATCTAAATACTTTTTAGCCCCTAATGTAAATTCCTGGGTGCTCTCGGTGTGAAGAGAAGGGCAGCTCTACACTCTTGTCTGGGAGGGTGAGAGGCAGCTTTGGGGAGTGTCTCAATTGCTACCCTGCTTGCTCTGCAGCTCTTTCTTCACGCAGTAAGTGCAACTGGGCAGCCTGTGAGGAACCCCACAGAGATTGTCATCAAGGTGCTTGATCAGAATGACAACAAGCCCCGTTTTACCCAGAGCATCTTCCATGGCTCCGTAGCAGAAGGAGCCCCGCCAGGTACGTACGTGTCTGTCTGTCTGTCTGGTTGCACATGCATGAACAAACTGACTGTATGGAAACCCCTAATATTTGCCTCTGAATGCCCATATCCTTTGCCCATTCTTTATGGAAGGAGAACCCACAGGGGGAGGGGGTATAATATTGTGTGCAAAACCCAGGCCCCTAACTGTGCTTCTTTCTACCTGTATTGCCTGGGCAGTCACTACTGAGCCCACCATAACTTGTGGACTGGCATAAAGGCATTGCAGATCGCACCCAGGTGCTGTACAGTTTGCAGAGGCTAAGAGGTAATTTTGGAGCTGCCTGGGGCAGAGTCAATTTGACCTCCAAGCTGTGGTGATCTGGCTATGTTGCGGGTATGTGTGTGATGCACTTCAGAAGCTGAACTTTGGACTTTTGTGGCACACGCACCCAGGTACCGTTGTGACACAAGTATCAGCCACTGACATGGATGACGCTGTGAATTCCTACAATGGGGTAATCACCTACTCCCTCACTATCCAGACCCCCACAAAGCCACAGAGCCAAATGTTTGCCATCGATAATAAAACAGGGGTCATCAGCTTGAACAAACCAGGACTTGACAGAACGGTAAGTGGCTGGGTCCTGGCTGTGTAGGGAGAGGGCATGATTAATGATGCTAAATTTCCCCTTTGAGGCAACCCTTGGCTCTGCTGCTGTGCTTTACTCCTAGTGGAAACACTGGGCCATAAAGCACTGGTGGATTAGAGGCTAGCTGGGGTGGGGGGTGGGGACCAAGCAGGATGGGGAGGGGCTTGCAAGGGATTTCTGAAAGAGAAGAGGGAAGGTTTTGAGTCTGGAGCAGATGAACAGCATGACTGCCGCCTTCCAATATCTGGAGGGCTGCCCTACAGAAGATGAAGTGGACATAAGCTGTACACATTTAAAACACATGGCTTCCTCCAAAGAATCCTAGGAACTGCAGTTTGTCAAGGGTGCTGGGAATTGTAGCTCTGTGAGGGGCAAACTACATTTGCCCAAATCCTTTGGGGGAAGTCATGTGCTTTAATGGTATGGTTTGCAAGAATTAAGCATTTTCTTTTCACACTTTCCTAATAATAAGGGTGGTCTACCACAGGCATAGGCAAACTTGGCTCTCCAGATGTTTTTGGTCTACAACTCCCATGATCCCTAGCTAGCAGGACCAGTGGTCAGGGATGATGGGAACTGTAGTCCCAAAACATCTGGAGGGCCGAGTTTGCCTGTGCCTGGTCTAGCATAACAGCTGTGTTCCATTTCAGTTTGCTGTATCTGGAAGTACCCTAGTGAGTTTAAAGTTTCCTCAAGTTACTTGGCCAGTGGGGCTCTCAGGATCTTATACAACACTGCTTTGCCATGTGGTGCTTTGATCCCCTTTGCCCAAATGCTAATGGAATTATTTGTTTACAGGTAACCCCCCAATACACTCTGATCTTGCAGGCTACAGACTGCTTAGGAGAAGGTCTTAGCACTACAGCAACAGCAGTGGTCCAAGTAAGGACTGGGAACTCACAAATACTCCCGGGTAACCATGTGACTGCTCCTATGTCTTCATTTTTGCTCTTGCTGAGGCATGACAGTATTGCCTATTCTCCCACAAAATGCTTGCTGCATTTTACTCCAGTGAGAAGTCCCAAGAACTTCAAATGCATATTTTACAGATCAGGCTGAGTAGAGATGGAGATGGAACCCTCCGCCCTTGCCCTGAAATGAATTGAGCCCCTTTCTCATGTTTTCAGGGGGCACCCGGTTGAGCCTGCCCTCGTGGCACCAAAAGGGTTAAGACTTTCTGCTGAGTCATGATAGGCAGGCAGCCTGCCAGTGGAAGGCAAGAAGGAAGTGGAGTTAGAAGGGGCTGCATCAGAAATGCCCCAGAATGGATGAGAGAAACCAACTACCACAGAGGGACGGAGCAGGGAGACCCCAGGTGGTGAGAGACCCTAGGATGGTGGGTGGGCTCAGCCTAAGAGAAGGGAAAGCCTTCCTGCTTTGGTGTTTCATTGGGAAACTGGGCAAGGGGGTGGGAATGTATATTTCTGGCAGCTCAAGAAAAACAAGAAGCTTGAATGCCACACTCTTGATTGTCTTGGGGAGTTTCCTGGCATGGGCCAGAAAGTAAAGGAACTCTGTGGCCAGGGATCAAATGTTTAAGAAGGCAGTGAAATAACACATGGGGCAGGAAGGAGAGCTGCCACTGTTCAGTCCCACCTTCTGGGTGGAGAGGGGTCATAACTCAGTGTTCTCAGGTTCATCCCCAACATCTCCAGATAGGGCTGGGAAGGACCTCTGTTTGAAATCCAGGAGTACTGCTCTGCCATGCTTAAGAGCAGAGGAATGCACTTGTCAGGCAGGGCTTCTGTCAAGAGGCTGGTGTTGTAAGGCACCTGCCCAGGCCCATCCTGACACAGCCAGTGGGGACCACTGCTGACCTTCACTGCCCCTGAACCTCTTCTGCACCTTCATTACTTGCTCACCTGCCCTCTCTGTACAAACAGTGGCAGGCACTATGTCAAGCTGCAGGGCTACAATTTGGGCAAATGAATGGGCAGTGTGGACAGCAGCAAGCAAGCAAGCAAGCAAGCAGGGTCTGCTGAGGGCATCTTGTCTTTACCCCCCCCCCCCCAACAAAACCTCTCACCCAGGAGCCAGCAGAGTTTGAACACACAGCTGGTGGATGGGTGAGAAGTGGGTGGGGTGGGGTCCGCCCTCTCTCCCCACAACCACAACACCTCACAGAAAGCCCCCGTACACACAGCACCTGGGAGAAAAAGCAAACATTTAAAAACAGGAAAAACTGCTGAGGGCAGCAAGAAAGAGCTTGGAAAATAAGGGCCTGCTGCTGAGGGTGGCAAGGACATCTTCCTTTGGGAATCGATGGACCTAGGAAACTGGGAGGGGGAGGAACTCATACAGAGGCTTTTGCTCCACCCGGCTCTCCATTCTGAATCCCAGGTGGCTAGTTCCGATGAGGTCCACCACGCTTTCCTGACTGTCCACGCACTGAACGTGCTCACCGGCCTCCCTGCCCAAGGCCTGGCCATGCACTTCTCTAAGCTGGAGGATCCCCAACGTCCGTGGGCAGAGCTCATGAGGAGGTAGGAGGGGATGAAGTGGGACAATCTCCCTCCCTCGGTAGGGCTGGGGCCGTTGCAGTTTCAGCCTCATTTATTCCGTTCCAGCAAGACAAACCCTGATGGGCGCTTGGACAGAAACAGCCCGATGCCCAGGGAGCTGAAACCTGGCACCTATAAGCTGCGCTTTGAGACGAGGGAGTTCTGGGAGCAACAAGGATACAGCAGCTTCTACCCTTATGTGGAAGTAAGTTTGGTTCCCAGATGAAACTCACACCTGGAAGGGGGGGGGGAAGTCTCCTTCCTACATAGGGAGGACTGATGATGGCAGGGACCACCACTCACTGCCCTTTGAGGGATGTAATTCCTGGCAGGAGAAGCACAACGTTGGAAAATGGGAGAAATCAGCATAAACTTCACATTATGAAGGCTGCACGCTGTGAAGTCCCTCAGAAACCTGCAGGAAGAGGCCCAGGTGGTTGGTAGGAGAGCTAGATGTTGTGCATGGGACATCCCTGAAAGAGCACAAAGCCAGAAGTGTGCGAGGACTGGGCACTAGGGGTGCTCCGGACCAGGCATTTGTGCCCCTGACAAATGTCTTCTCATGGGCTAGGCCCAGTGCAACGAAGAAAGGCTCTCAGACCAAAGAGCACTACCAACCTCCTGCTATTCCCCCCTCCCTTGTCTTTACGCATCCTTTTGCTTGTCTCTCTATGTTTAGATTGTCTTCACCATCACAGAGGAAGAAAAAGTGCACATCCCCTTGCTGCTCAGCCCCTATTCCTACACCACCTACAGGGGAAGCTAGTGGGAGACCGGCCAGCAGGAGGGGCTGCTTCAGCAAACCAGGGTGCCTGTACTGAGAGAGCTGGAACAGTCCAGCGGATGGAGAGCTGTGGTTACATCCACGGCCACCTGTGGCCCAAGCCTCAGGCTGGGGGCTTGGCCATGAGCAGGTACCTCGTAGTAAATGTGAGAGTAATCTAAAGACTGATACTTGTAAGCCTCTTGTTTTAAACTGGAGATGCCATGAATTGGGTCTGGGTCCTTGACACACGTGTGCTCTACTTATTAGGTAGGGCTCCCTCAGTTGCTGGGGAATATGAGTGGGGAGAGGGCTGCTGCACTCATGTCCTGATTGTGGGCTCCCAGAGGCATCTGCTTGGCCACCGTGGGGAACAGGTTCTTCAGAGGTTCTCATATTGGATGGTGCTTGAGTGGACACAACATAGGTGTGGAGGACTTTGGAGGCTCTAGATAAGGTTGGATTAAGTAGTCCAGGGGCTCATTAATCAAGAGGAGGATGCTTTTCAAGCCCCCAAGTTCTGCCTTGACATGGGTGGGAAAGAAAAAGGGAGGCTTTGCAGAGACTGAAGACTGAATAGCCCACCACAGGGCCTCTTTAATACAAATGAGGGCTGGAGCAGACACAATCTCATTCCAGGGGGCTGCTCTCTCCCTCCCTCCCTCTCCTCTACGGCCACAGCAGGAGCGGGACAGTGGCTTGCTTGCACACAAGGCTTAGGCTGAAGGCATTCCAAAGTATGATGTCAGGCTGTGCTACGTGGGGGTTGAGACAAACCCAGCAGGGCCCTGGCCCAGCGTGTGGCCGATCACGGAGGTCTCCAGGGGCTTGAAGCCCAAATTGTCCAAAGGGATCCCAAAGGCTGTGAGCTTGGCCTCGTACGTCCGCAACAAGTCATTGTGGGCCTGCAGTGGGAGGCAATTGCAGGTTGAGGAGAGGGATCAAACATCACATATCATAACACAGCCACCTAAGGCAACTTCTCATGTCTATGCTCTGGTAATAGCCAGCCCAATGCACCCATGGCAGTGGCGGCTGCATCCATATTTCTCCAAAAGGATGCAAGAGAGCAGGAAAAGGCCAACTAAAATGGTTGCAGGCTAGACCATCTCAAGGAACAAATGCTTAGAACAAACTTGTTAACTTAGAAAAATGGGGCTGAAGGTGAATATGATGCAACTTGGTAGGTCAGATGGAGCAGTGGCTAGTATAACATTTGTCAAACCCATCAGCTGTTCGCTGAAATGAGTAGGCAGTGGGCATTAGAAAAGACAGAGGAAGTACTTATTCACACTTCTTGGCATTAACCTATGGAACTCACTGCCACAGGATAGTGAATTCCTGCTAGCATAAATGGCTTTCAAACAAGGCATAAGTAAAAGCCAACTGCTACGGAAAATATATTTCCTTCCCGGGTTGTGTCTAAAGAGACCTGCTCTCTACATTTTGCTCCAACAGACATTCAAGTACAATTATAGGGTTCTCCTCAGCTGGAGCTCTTACCTTGCACACTCTGGCTAGCTCATACTGCAGATCCTTGATGGCATTGTTTTTCGAATCCAGCACATCCTGTGAAAGGAGGTTGTTTGGGCGTTAACACATCAGGCAAGTGAACTGGCCCACAAGGGGACTAGTCAAGGCCCAGCCAGAGCTTTTGGCCTTTCTTAATGGGCCATGACAGGCCTATGCAAAGTTAGGTCCCCTTCTGCAGCACAGTCTCATGCTTGGCTCTTTCCTTTCTGCAAATTCTTCATGCTGAAAGTCCTAATCTGTCTGTTGTTGGCTTCCGTGATTTCATTAGGCAGTGCCAATGTATTTCCAAGCCTCTCTACGGCCATGAGGTTTAGAAACCTGCTTTTACAAAATCAGGTAAAACCCAAGATTCTCATGGGTGCTGAATTTTGTATACAGTACTGCATCCCACACTTGGCATAGCAATCACAGTGGAGCACTCCATCTACAAACAGGAGCTAATGCGCCTCTTGCCTCCCTGCACAATTTCCTCTTTGTGACTCAAATTAAGGCTCATCTGCGTTGCCCGCCAGTAATGGGAGATGAGAGCTGTGGGCTGGCATTTCTGCCACCAAGCCATTTTTTGCCCTATTTGGCACAGGAACTGGTGCTACAATACCCAGGGAATCCCCTGTGGATGTGCCTCCTGCGCAAGCAGCAGCTGAAGGTAGGAATGTGGGAGGCCTGGTGGAAGGAGCAGCTGCCCCTGGGAAGAATCTCCAGTTACTGGCGCCAGCCGTGCTTGGAATGTGGAAGCCGCTAACTAAGCCCCCTTCCCAGGCAGGCCAAGTCACGGGAGATAACTCTGTTTCCATACCATCAGGCATTTCAGACAGGACAGGAAGCCTGAAGAGTGAGGAGGCCACAGAGGTCCCTATGATGGAGAACCTCCATTGGCTCTTGGGGCTGGAAACACAGAGAGGAGGAGCCCTGGCAGTGTGATGGGCAGCCCCTACTCCCTAGAAACAACTTGATGTGCCAGGGGAATGCTTTGAAAGTGCAGATCGCCTTGCTGTGTACCAAGGCACTGCTAGAGAGAACCCAACCTTAGCAAAGAAAGCGGACAGCTAGGAAATCAGCAACCAGGGAAACCCCGTGGAGTGGAACGAGTTGAGAGAAAGCTGTGCGGCAAGCGGTCCCCAAGCCACGCTTGTGTGGCTAGAAGGTTCTGACAGTCCCAAGTGGCCGCAGGGAGAGAAGGAGGGAGGCAAGGAACCGAGAAGGCAGCCAGGAGCTCATTCTCTCTCTCCCTTTCCATCTCCGTTGGAGACTGAGCAGCAGAGCAGGAAACACCGCCCTGGCAACGAGGGCACATTGCCGCTTCAGTTCTCACAGTTCTCATGCTGCAAAGGGGCATGTGTGCTCTGTGTACTGAACGGATTCTGGGACCAGAATAAATGGCACATAGGTTCAGCAGATTTGCATGTAGAATCTCTTCCAACTCCACCAGCCAGAGGGAAAAGAAACTGAAGTCTCTGACCACTGGAACTTCCCCTTTCAGTCTGGCTCCTGCACATTTCCCCAGGCACAGCACCCTCATGCCAAGTGTATTCTCACAGCCAGAAGCACAACAGACACTTGCTGACTGCTTGTGCATTCTATGTCCCAAGAAAGCACCAAAGAGGCTCAGGTCAGATAGGAAGGGAAAGCATTCCCCAGTAGAGCAATTCACCCCACCACTGGTTCAGTCACTGCTGCGAGGGTCACTTTTGCCCACAGTACTGCCCATGTGACTGACTTCTATAGCTGCTGCTGGAAACAAACACCTCCCAGCAACTTCTAGCCAACCCGAGGCAACTGGAGGCCAGTTGTGTGTGTGTGCATTCAGAACCTGCTTGGCAAATGGAAATGTTGGTACAGTGGTACCTTGGGTTATGAACTTAATTCGTTCCAGAGGTCCGTTCTTAACCCAAAACCATTCTTAACCTGAGGCGCGCTTTCGCTAATGTGGCCTGCTGCTGCCGCTGTGCCGCTGGCGTGCGATTTCCGTTCTCATCCTGGGGCAAAGTTCTCAACCTGAGGTACTACTTCCAGGTTAGCGGAGTTTGTAACCCAAAGCGTTTGTAACCTGAGGTACTACTGTACATGCTCTGATTGTTTGGAGGGCTGAGGCAAAGGCTTTTCATGCTTGTGGGCCTCTTGTGCACAACTAAGGGCAGCTCCTCTGAAATACTGTGCAGGCTACATTTATTAATTGCCCCTGAATGAGGGGGAGTGCTCAGAGAAAAACTAACTTCCCCTTGTCAGGTTGGGCAGAGTCTCTTATTATAGAATGGCTCCCTGCACTTGCCCACACCTTGAGCTCCTGGCAGCTCCCTTTTAGCCAGTGCACCTTTCTCCTGTGCATTGCAAGGTTTTACCTAGATCTTGCCTAATCCATCTTGGTAATATGAAACCCAGGGACAAACCCCATCTGAAACAGCAGCAAGAAGGAATCTGACCAATTGTTCTCATCTGGCTTGGGAGCTGTTTGTTTAACTGAAGGGTATTAGAAAAATATCTATAAACTATCTCTATAATCCCCATGGTGATTAGAAGCACAGTACCTCCAGCTTGCGGGTGACCACACTGAGAGCACCGGGATCAAGGTTGGTGGCAGCCAGGACCTCGTTGAGCTGCACCTCCTTCTTCTCCAGGATGTTGGAGAGGCCGAGAAGCTTCCGCTCCAGCAACAAGTTCTTAAAGCCAGTTTTCTGCTGCACCTCATTAATGGCTTTGGTAAATTTCTGGTACAGGTCATCTCGCTCGTCCTGCACCTGTGCAGACAACCATCAACCCCAGAGTCAAAGAGAGCACTGCTCTGAGCCTTGGCACAGACTGGGTGCTCCATGAAGCCCCTAAACCAGGTATTCTGTCTGTTAATAAGGCGCTTTGGGTTTTGGTGTGTTTTGCTTGTCCACTGTGAGCACACGGGAAAGGCCTGGAGATCAGTGGTGGAGCACATGCTTGGCATACAGAATGTCCAAAGTTGCATCCCGCACATCTCCAGGGAGGGCTGGGAAAGGTGAAGCCTTGAGAGCCACTGCCAGTCATTGCATAGACAAGACAGAGCTGCATGGACCAAGGGTCTGGCTGTGTATTTAGGCAACTGTCTATAGTCCTAACATTCATGCGTAAAAGGCTTCTTCAAAAATAAAAAGCCAGCTATCCAATGACAACAGCTGCCCACGCCCTCTGTCACAAACCAACACAGATGAAAATATGTTGCAATGATTCCAAAAGTTGGGACTTTAGTGAGTCACAGAGGGAGGAGCAATGCAGAGCTCTGAGGCAGCCCCTCAGGCTATTAGGGAAGGCAGTGGGAGCTGGAAAACAGGGCTGGTGGTGATTATCCTTTCTCTCCCAATGCACTTTGCAAGGATCTGTGGGGGAGGAGGGATGGGAGGCAGCCTGACCCAATTCCTGTTAGTAAGAGACCCCCTCATTAAGATAGGACCACTGCAGCCAGTTTTCAAAGGCAGCTAATGAGGTCTCAGATCAATGCTGAATGGCACGCAAACCTGTCCCCATGTCTTAATGAGTTATACTCTCAGTATAAGAGAGCCCCTCCCTTCCATCCCCCCCCCCTCTGATGCGAGCTGCCCCTCTCCAGTATCACAGTCCCCACTTCTTTAAGTCATACTGATGACCAGACCAGACCAGCAGTAGACATGCTGCTGTTCAGACAAACACAAAGTCCAGCTGCTCAAGCAATCCAAAAGAACCGCAAAAATTTACACAGCTAATTTGGAGATGACAGGGAATGCCTATTGCAGGCAGTTTTGGCTCAGACTTGTCCATCTGCTCTAAAGGTCTCACCAAGAAACAACCAGGACCACAGAATTCTCAAGGCCCAATGGGTGGTGGGTGGGTGGGTGGCTATATAGACCTCTCTACCGGATATCTACAGAAAATGGGCCCATCTTTTTCATCTTGTCCCACAGCCCACCCATCAAATCCAACCCTCTCCCAACTCTAAGTTAAGCCACAGCACAGCAGTGATTCTTGATCCCTACCCTGATGAACCTTTGCTGCAGCACCTCATGTTCCCACTGGAGATCCTTTAATTCCTTCTCGGTGACTTTCAAACGGGCATGTGTGTGCTGGAAAGGGAAGAGAAGGAGGTTAAAGCAGCCGCACAGAGTTCCTAGGGCACAGAAGAGACTGATGGGTTTTGACCTCCAAACCAGACAGTGCAAAGGAGAAACTGTAAGAATGGGAAAGTACTATGTTCCTCTATCTGCTCCACAGGGACTGGGCATCATTCAAGTCCCTCATCCTGGAAATATCAGCTCAGGGGTCTCTTGCCCCCAACTTCCAGCATGTTTCATGATCCTTATGGCCCCCTGCCTTCCTCTTCACATAGTAACTCAATTGCTCTGCAGTTGTATTTTGAATGCAGTTGAGTCTACTTTTGATTATGGCAAAACTGTTGTGCATTCAGACACACCAACAACTTTGGTGGAGTGTGCCGCATCAGAAGGTAACAAAACCTAAAAAGACATCTTTGGTCGTGAGTACGTGGCTGCATGTAAAATCACGAAACTCTCATCTTGAAACACTGATAAAAATAAAAAGCAAAGTGCTGGACAACAACTAGAATGGAAGGCGCAGTAACATTGGTCTAGACTCTAAATGACCACTGTTAGCACTGAAGGACATCACAGAAAGGGTGGGGCCTAACTCTGGAAATAAAGGGCACATGAGAATAGAGACAATGCAAACTGCTATCAAAAGTGGAAATAAAAATCTGTGGCATGAAAGTGGGCTGGTGCAGAAATAGCCCAGTGCTGTTCACACCAAACTAGCAGAGAGTCAGTCATACTAAGTAACCCAGAGTTCATTGGCCAGGACACTCAGGAAGCAAAGGTGAATGCAGAGCCCTGGGACTCACATGCAACATGGCCTTGTCCTTTTCATAGTGCGCCAGTTTCTTCTGCAGCTCTGCCACCTCTTCACGGGCTCGTTGCAGTGGCTCCACCAGCTTTTTGTTCTGCAGCAGCACTTCAGCCATCTCCTTCTCCAGATGGTCCTCCTTCTTCTTCATCTCCTCCATCTGCTCCTGTACTCCAAGACACACACAGAGAAAGGAGGCTGTGTGTGCCTCAGGTCCTCAAAAACAGGCAGCAAGCCCCATCCCACCAGTCCTGACCACCTGTCTGGAACATGCTTCCTCAAACCTCCCATGGGACCCACCACCACCAAGGCAAAGAGAAACAACAGCTCTGAATCTGATTTGGGGATGGTGTCGTGTGGTGCATGTCTTTTACCTTGAGGGTGTTGATAAGTGCCAGGTTATTAAGAGTGACATCGTTGTAGTAGTTCTTGATGTCGCTGAAAGCCTTCTCGTGATTCTTCATCAGTGTGTTGATCTGTCCATTCTTCCTCTCCTCAATCTCATGGATTTCAGTCTTCCTGCGCAAGTCTAGCTCGTCGCGTAGGACCCGCATCTTCTTCTCATACTTGGCCTCGATCTCTGGGGAAGCGGCACCCAGGGCAGACTGAGTGCTCTACTAGGCAAAAAAGTGACAAGGCTATGCATGCCTCTATCTGTGGGCTGTTCCTCTATGCTGTGTGGAAGAGGAGATGGGGCAAAGTGTTCTCCAGCTCCAACAAGAGGGTGAAGCAAGACTCTAGGCTGACTGGAAAATGTTGTCACCCAAAGGCACTGGAGGTGCTCAGACTATATATAAACAACTCTGAGCAAAGGATGGGCCCATGGAGCCTGGCATTCTACAAAGCTCCCAGCAGAGTTGGAATTCATAGAAGGCCTAGCAAATGGCACTTCTGTGCCTAGCTCTTTCGACACATTTAATTTGATGAGGAGCTTAGAACTGCTGTCATGTTCCACCTTATAATGCATGTGGCATTTCAAGTAAGCCTCAGGCCCCTCCCTCGGAATGACTGCAAAACAGACAGGAGCTGGTATGCAAGACAGGCCCTACGCAAATCTGTGCTCCCTATCAAGCTGCTACTTAGCCTCATTTACACACAACATAGAGCAAACTCATCAGTGGGCCTTACACACCATGGCTACAAAGTCACACACATACACCTTCCAGAAGAGGGAGACTGTGCCATAAGGAAGCAGCTCCCTTGTCACTGCATGTGTGCGAGAAAGGGCGCCCAAGGGATGAAGTGACACTGTGGCCCACTGATCCGTGCCTGGGCACAAAGATAGCCTTCCCTTCTGGACCCAAACCCCACAGTTTTTGGTGGCGAGCCCCAGAACTGACCTTTCACCTGCCTCTCAAAGTCATTGCGCAATCGTGTTATGTCTTCTTGTTGTTTCTGCCAAGATGATGATACTGGTTAGTGACAAAATTGCATATACTCCTCTCTAGCTCAGAAGCAAAGCCAAGGCTGGTTTGCTCTTGAGGAACAACTGAGGTTTAAGAACCACCACCCCTCTCCTTCCCACCTGCACACCATGCAGTCAACAGAAGTTGGCCTGAGCCCAGCCCAGCAGCCAAGTCCGGCATCACTTCAGACATACCAGCCGAAGGTTCTTCACCACCATCTCGTTGGACAGCTCCTGCTCCTTCAGCTCCACCTTCAAGGTGCGCA
Organism: Podarcis muralis; assembly: GCF_964188315.1. Taxonomy (NCBI): domain Eukaryota; kingdom Metazoa; phylum Chordata; class Lepidosauria; order Squamata; family Lacertidae; genus Podarcis; species Podarcis muralis. The sequence goes on along the minus strand of NC_135661.1, from coordinate 43,723,765 downwards.
TGTCCTTACGCAGCTCCATCTCCTGGGACCGGTGATCCTTCTGGGCCAGTTTCATAGACACTGTACTCTCTGCCTTCAGCTCTGTGATGTTGTTCTGGTGCTCGTACAGCAGGTGCTTCACCTTCTGCTTGTAAACCTGAGACAAAAGGAAGACGAGGCAGGTGTTGGCCCTCATTGGCCAAGGTACTCTCTTTTGCAGAGGCCTGAGTAAATGAGAGGCACTTGTGGCTACTCAGGGGAAGGGGATGGAAGTCGGTTGAGGTGCCCCAGCCAGGGGTGCCAGACCAACCAAGCTGGTTTTCTGCAGCGCCGTGGCTCCAAGTTAATCAAGTACCAGGAACTGAATAAGGTTCAGGAACATGTGAGCCTCTATGTCTTTATGCCAAAAGAATAGACCCTTCCACTGCCGTAGCCATTTCCCCACTTTCCACCCACAACATTGCGGGGCTGGCCAATCCAATATCTAGCTGCTCAACCACAAGTGGAGGCACCATGGGTCAATGGTTGCAGAGAGCATGTTTCACAGGCAAAAGGTCCCTAGTAAAAGGTTGTTGGGTTAGTACCAATGGGAAATGTTTTATTTTACTTAAATACATACTACATACAAAGCAGCTCATGTTTTTATCACTCACCTGTCAGGGATGCTTTAGCTGTGATTCCTGCACTGCAGGGGGTTGGACTATATAACCCTTGGGATTCCTTCCAGCTCTACAGTTCTGTGATGTGTGAAGTCCACAGGCTCTTACCTTGATCTCCACCTGGTGACGCTCTTCGGCTTCCTCCATCTCACGGTCCTTGTTGCGCAGTTCAGCCTTCTTCTCATCCAGCTGCCGCCGAGTGATCTCCCAGAAAGTGTGGATCTTGTCTCGCTCCAGCTGGAAGTAGTTGCGTTCTTCCCGCTCACGGTCCAGCTCCTCCCGGATGCGGCCCATGTGTTCCTCCAGCTGCAAAGCCAAGAAGAGGGTCAGCCAACAGTCGGGCTGGAGCCGAGAGGAAGGACTGGGAGCCCACCATCGCCACTACTGGCATTGTGCCTTTTCTGACTCAGTGAATTCCAAAGCTTTTTCTTTTTCTTTTCAAACCAAGGCTTTCCTGTGAATTGGCATGGGAAGCATGGCTAATTCCAGAAAGGGTGCAACTGTTTCATTTCAGAATGCATGATAAATAAGTGAGTGAATTATCTGGTTAGAGAGAAGCTTGGCTCTATGAGTCTGTTGCTCTCTGGAAGTGGATAAATCAGCTTAGAATGTTTACGGCACTCTTTGCTAACCTGGTACCTTCCAGATGTGCTGGTTGTCATCTACCATCAGCTACACTGATGGGTTTGCTGACTGGGGTTAATGGGAGATGCAGCCCAAAACACCTGGAAGGCATCAGGATGGCGAAGGCTGTTCCTGTGCAATATTCTCACAATCCTTGTACCCAAACTGTAAAATGGAACTGTGAGCTTAGCTATACGGAAGAGGTGCCAAGTTTTGCTACCCTATGGAATGCAGAAGGGTGTAGTAAGGAACATGGACCCCTGGCAAAATAGTGGCTTCTCCCAATGCTGGTCCTCAGAGCTGTAGTGAAGTGTCAGAGGGATGGAAAGAGTGTACCTGCAACAAGCCAGCTGAGGGACTGCATGACTCACACTTGGTCTTACTCCTAGCCAGGAAAGTCGGAGATAATGAGGGTAGGCCAAGCACCCCATACATCACTCCACTCCAAAATGAGAGACACCTTGAGCATTCTCTAATGTGATACAGGCCAGGGGTGGGAAACATGGGTGGCCTGCAGGGTGTTGCTGGACTACAACTCCAATCATCCTGGGTCTGCTAGGAAATGGAGTCCCCTAAATAACTCTAGGTAGATTGGTTTCCCTCTTGTTGGCAAGAAACCACTTTGCATTGTAGTTTCTATTTCCCATCCACACATTTTTAAGCATGTACCCTCTCTGTTGCCACTGCAAAGTGACCCCCTTCTCACCTGCTCTTTGGTCATGCCCTCCGGGGATACGACATCCACCACAGGGCTTTTTGCACCTTTCTTCTTGCCACCTTTCTTTTCTCCTTTCTTTTTGGGAGCCTGAAGAAACGCGGTAGTGGGGGAGAGGACAAGAGAGAAGAGAGTATCTTTAGTATGATGGATGAAGTGGGGAGCCAAAGCAAGGAAGAAGGCTGTGAATTCATGCTCATAACCCCTTTGGGCAATGATGAAGTGCCGTTTTCTCTAGGAAGGGGATCCACGCATCCCTCCCTCTCTCCAAAGGACAAATGGGTTCTGGCTGCCTGCACCTACTTGCCTGTGCAATTGCTCCATGGCGTTGAAGAGGCACACTTGTAAAATAAGGGTTGGTGGTGGTGGTGAGAGCAGAGCTTACCAGGGCTCAATGCTTATATCAGGGCTTACTCTTGGCACGCGTAAGGAAGAGTGACGAAGGAATGAGTGCCCCTGAGCATGTGCAGAGTTCGGTCTGTCGCTGAGCACGTCCAGCCCCCGCGAAGGTCGGTGCCTCTTGGTGGGCAGGAGCCCCAGCACCGCCCCGGTTTTGGGGGAGCCCCCGGGGCCCCCTCATCGCAAGCGCGCCCCACTTCCGGCCTCACCATGGTGGCGACTGAGTCCCCTCTCCGGCTGCTGCCCAGGCTCGGAGTCGCCGCGTCTCCGAGCAACCGCTGCCCTGGCCTCGCGAGAGTTCCGGCTCCGCCGGGCCCGCCCCTGGCAACGGGCCCCAGCCCTAGCAACGGAGGCCCAGAAGCCCCACCCCTTGCCCGTTGTCAGCCTCATCCTCGCTTGCAGCCTTTGGAAGCTGAACTGCTCCGTCTTCTGACTTGGGAGTAAGCCCTATGGGACTCTATGGGACTTCTAGGGCTGGGAAATGGTGGAGGCAGACCTTGCCAGTGATGCAGCAAAGCAAGGAAGGCTTATAACTGAATTGGCTACGACGACGACAATAGCAATAAGAATTCATTGATGTCTAGTAAGGGCAGCTGCCCACCGCCACCGCCACCTCTGCGGGTTTCCTTGCAGTTTCAGGTGGTGAGCTCTGTGGGAGCAGGGAAGCTGCCTTCGCCGCCTGTCCAACCCTACAAGGCACCATGGAAGATGGCACAGAATGCATAAATGTATAAACAAGCAAGCAATTCTTTTTTATTGCTTTTAATCACAGTCCATTGCAACGAAATACAGTGACAGGAATAGGACAAGTATCAAAACATTAGAGGTTTAGATCAAGGAATTACCTGGACCATTTTCAGATGCTTATTGAAAATATTTGCCCATTGCTGATTTTGCTGCAGCTGTGCGTTAGAACTAGGGGACCTCCTGGTAGTGTTGTCTCCTGCTTGTGCTGCCTTTATCCACTGACTATAATAATAATAATAATAATAATTTATTATTTATACCCCGCCCATCTGGCTGGGTTTCCCCAGCCACTCTGGGCGGCTTCCAACTGAATATTAAAAACAGTACAGCATCAAACATTAAAAACTTCCCTAAAGAGGGCTGCCTTCAGATGACTTCTAAAAGTAAAATAGTTGTTTATTGCTTTGACATCTGCTGGGAGGGCGTTCCACAGGGCAGGAGCCACTACCGAGAAGGCCCTCTGCCTGGTTCCCTGTAACCTTACTTCTCGCAATGAGGGAACCGCCAGAAGGCCCTCGGCGCTGGATCTCAGTGTCCGGGCTGACTATGTGTGACTGGGGCTGATGGGAGCTGGAATACTGAAACATATGGAGGGCCACAGATTCCTCATCCCTGCCTTATGCCCCCACACCCTCTTGAGTAACCATAATTTGAGTCTGGGATGCTGGAGCTCAGCCCAGAAAAATGTCTACTGAGAACAAGGAAAATGCCTCTGGGTATGTGCAGAGCACATTTCTTTAACCACTAGGACTAGGTAACCTGTTTCTCAGTCGCAATCTGAGATTAGGAGGGGCTATCACCAAGGTGGTGGTAGGGGGAATCAGGAGGAGGAGCAGAAAGTGTCTGAGCCAGGAAACAGGATGATGAGTGATTTAGGCAGAGGCAATGAGAGGAGAGGCAGGTGGAGTCCAATTACAGGCCTCCTCAGCTTTGCCTGCTGAGCTCTGGAAGTTTGTTTTAATCTCCAAGGCTGAAACAATGGCCTCACATTTAGCCTTGACCCCAACGGCTTTGTGTTAATTACCCAGAAGCCCCATCCTCTAGCTAAATTGCTTGGTTGCACAAGCTAAGAGGCTCTGTCCACCTGTGCACCCCTAGCCCACTGGGGGGGGGTGTCGTCTGTCATGGCATTGTTCCCTCTGGTACTGATGGTAGAAGCTATTTGTGTACTGTACACAGGATGGACCACTTGGACCTCCCCAGAGAGGCCAGGAACATGCAGCTCCTGCATTAGCCAACCTTTCCAAACCTGGATTAAAGCTCCCATCACCTCCAGCCAGCAGAGCTGCAGGATGCTGGGGGTGATGGGAGCACAGCTGTGCTGGCTGGAGTTGACAGGAGTTGCAGGTCAAAATATCTAGAGAATCCAAGCTGGTGGAGGCTGGTCTTGACCCTAAGCGAGTAACATTTCTAGAGATTCATGTGGTGAGAAGGAAGGAAACGGGTAAGCAAGCAAAGTGACCCCACCAGTGAGAAAGGGTGGTCTGCTGCTTCACACAGCTATGTGGAGAGCACTTCTGACAGTGTGCGGAGTGCACCTGCAGGGTCAACTATTGAGTTATTTGATTTGTATTTAATCTATGGTGGAACTAAAGGATTTCTGACGGAGGCTGGATTCCAGGAAACATTGGGACCCAGTTGCCTAGCTTAGGATGCTCTGCATTGCCTATGGCACATTGATTCCCACTATTCGCTTTCAGCCTGAGCCTGCTAGAGCAGTGTTTAGACTTCTGCCTTCTGCTTCGGTCCTGCACGGATACCTTGTTCCAGGAAGACAACAGCCAGGGGGTTTCTCCTGTTGGCATTGTTTAATTGGGGCTTTCCGCTTGGATTCGCGCCTGGATCTGTTTTTAGAAGCTCTTGCTTGGGGGTGGGGTGGGGTGGAGTAGAGTGGGGTGGGATAAAGAAAATGGAGGTTTTGTAGCCAGAGACTGGAATAAAAGCCTAGTGCAGCTCAGCTGGCAGAGATGCCAGCTTCCCTCCACTTCCCGCTGGGGACATGGGAGGTGCAAAGCGCGACTGATGAGAAAGAAGCTTCTCTGTGGCTCTTCCAGAAAAAAAAAGAAAAGCCAATCTCCATCTGGGCTTGCTGGTTCCCCAGGGATACTGAGCCTGGTGGGAGACAGACGGTTCTTAATGTCTACACAGAGAAGTGGTGCTGTCCTAGGGAGCCCAAAGATTTATTGGGGGTGCAGTAAATTCATAATAGGAACCTTGCTGGATGAGACCGAAGGCCCATCTACTCCCACATCCTGTTCTCACAGTGGCCAGCCAGGTGCCCCAATGGGAAGCCCAGAAGTGGAACATAAGTACAACAGGAGCTGTCTCCCCACCTGTGACTCCTATCAGCTGCATCTGATCCTGTAGACGGCCATCATCATCAGTCCTGGACAGCCTTATTCTCTATGAATTTCTTGCAGTGCTCAGTCTGATGCCCACCAGGCATCATCCTCGTTCCACCCTCAAACCCACAACTCCCAGTCCTCCTCTGCTGTTGCCCCACCCAGCAACTGAAATGCTCTGGTAGACTGTCCCTGAAACTGGAGGTTTTTCCTTCTTAGCAACAGACTTCCCCATAAGAATGTCAAAACAAGGCTATGGTTCTGGGTCAGACTAAGGGCTGTGTTGCTTCCGGGGTCCTCACAAGAAAGGAGTGAAGGCCGCGCAGCGCCCTCTCCCCGCCTCTCTGAAGGAAGCCTCTGTCTCTGATCCTCCCTGGCCCTGGGTCCCGCTGCCCCGCTGCAAGCCTGCCACCCAGAAGGTCTCTTCCCCTGATTTCAGCGGGATGCGGATTGCGCCGGGAACTCTGCACGTGCTCAGGGGCGCTCGCCTTTTCGACGTTCCAGGGCTCCGATTTCGCGAGGCGGTCGGGGAAGGTTCCGGAGGGAGCCGAACGCCCAAGTCAGCCCAGCAGCCCGCTGGGTGAGCCGGTGGTGTGCGGACCGGCGGGCGGGCCATTCGCTCGCTGGCGCGGCCGCCTCCCGCGCACCCCGCCCCTCCCCCTCCCCCTCCCCTCGGCCAGTGCCTAGCGGCGCTCCTCGACGGCCGAGGTGGGGGGCTGCCGCGGCCGCCGCTGCTCTGCTGCGCCTGCCTTCCTGCCTCGCCCCCCGCCCGAACCGGCCGGCCGGGCCCGCTCCTGCTCCTCCCCGGCGATGAGCGCTCGGGCTGCTGGCGCGGCTGGTGCAGTGACCAGAGCGGCGCGCACGGAGGCGGCGACGGCTCGTCAGGCGGAGGAGCGCACGAACGCAGCGGCTGCAGCAGCCCGGACGCATGGAGGGGCCGGGAGGGGCCGCCACCCCGGGTAAGTGTGCCGCTCGCGACGGGGGACGCAGCCCTAGCGGGCGCCCTCGCTCCCTCCCTTGGTGGATCACTGGAGCAAGTGGGGCCGCCGCCCCGATGCCGCGGTGAGGGGCACCGTCTCGCCTGCAGCGGGCGCTGCTGCGCAGGAGCTGCCCGGACGGGCAGGAGGGCGCCTCGGACGCTCCGAGGGGGCAGTTGGACGGGGCCGCCATCCTGTCCCTCCCCGCGCTGGCCAGGAAGGGTCCCCAAGTGGACTGACTAGTTCCCGGCCGCGAATCATAGGGATCACCAGGCCGGTGGCTAGGGGGGCATCGCTCTTAGTTGGTGGTGACTCGGGCGGATCGCCACTGCGCGCCCCCAACTTAGGCGAGGCGCCGCGCAGTGGGGTGTGACCAGAATGCTCCCGGAGTGGAGTCTGGACCTCTGGGCCGGGGAGGGTGTGGCTGCCTTGGGCGCGGTGGCGAAGTCGCGTTTGGGCAGGTTTGTCCATTGCCGCTTTGCAAGATGCTCCGGGGTGATGCGTGCTTGGAGGGACCGATGGAGCTGGCTGCCTTGCGGGGCGCCTGCTTGGCACTTGGGGCTGCAAGTAGCCTGGCCGGCTGCTTTGCGTGGAGCGGGAGGGAGGCAGCAGCTCCAGGGGTCTTGCCCAGGGCAAGTAGTGTGCGCCCTCTCCACTTTGCTCCAGGCTGGAGAAAGATCTCTTCCCTATCCCTCCTAGAAGCAGGCAGAAGGTCTCTCAGCTGCCCCAGCTGTGGCACCCCTCGAGGGTATCGTCCCTGTGCCACATCTGGAGCCCAGCAGGCGAGGAAAGGCAGCCCAGCAGCCCGATGCCCTGACCAGCTTCCCCTGACCAGGCAAGCCTGCGGGTAGGCTGGTTCTCCGCCGCCGGAGGGAAACGCCTCCTCGCTGCTGCCCTGCCGTTGGGAAGATGCTGAGACAGGCCAGCATCGGAACCCGCAACGAGGGCCCCCTTGTGCTTCACAAGGGCTCAGGATGAGGCGAGTTGGCCCAGGACCCCGCCGGGCTTTGCTTGTTTTTCATTATAGGCATCGCGCAAGAGCGCCCTTGAGCATGTGCAGAGTTCTTTCCTCTTTTCGCTGAATAAACTCAATCAGCACCCTCCCCAGGGCTTGAGCTGCTGATTGATGCGTGCCTTGCCCTTTTACCCCAATTCTCTTTGCCACTAGCAGGGGGCGGGAAGGGGTGCTGAATAATATTGGAGAGATAAAGCGTGAATTTCATTCAGGCCCTGCTACCTTCCTCCTCCCCTCACTCCACCCCATACACATTTATGGAAAGGCTTCCATCTCTGACTGGCCTGATTCCTGGCAGCTCTTGTTTTGAGTATCCGCAGCCAGTCGTTTATTCCCCGTACCAAACGCGCAGCTTCCATCAGTCCAGGCCCGGTGACTTGGAGCGCCTTTCACATAATATGAGTCAGCAGCAGTTGTGAGAATCTCCACACGCCCCCCCCCCCACTCCTCCAAGCCCCCTTCCTTCAGCTGCAGGAAGGATGCTGGAGGAGGCAGCTGGGAGAGGAGCTGAGATTATGGGAGTTGAGAGAAGTAGGCAGGCTCCCTCCTTTTTGTGGGGAGGATGTAGATTGGGGAGGGGGATGCAGGGGGAAGGGGCAACCAGCGCAGAGCAGCTGAGGTGATTTCCCCAGACAGCTCCAGTCCTTCCAACTCAACAGTCACCAGCAAATTCTCCTAATTGGATTCCCTCTCAACATTCTCCGTTAGGCATGTTGTCAGATTTAGGAGCCTCAGAAGAAAGATGCAGTTCCTGAATCTGGCAAGCAGATGCTTAACATTAATGCCTTATAATGCATCGGCATGATTTTAACATTTAAACACGCACACATTTTCCAACCTGATTCCAAGATCTGGCCAGAGGCATTTCATCAGACACCCAGGGAATGGCTCTAGTATAGTTGGGGTTAGCAGGACCTCTCCTGCTGGAGTCCAGCCCTGGGGGGCCACTTTACACACACAAGGGCTGGCGCAGACCAGCCTCCTATTGGCACAGATAGGTGAGGAATCTATTGAGCAGGAGGAGTCCAGGCATTCATTGGCAGGAGCAGCAAGGAACTTTTCTCTCTCTCTCAAGGCAAGGGCCTCCTTCCCTAGGGTGATCTGTAGGGTTTATATACTGTTGGTTGGCAAAACAGATAACAGCAGTGGGTGGGGCCAGGGTCACAAATGGGCAGTGACATCTCCTTTTCTCTCTCTCCTTGCTATCCATTTTTTCCACTGCTCCCTATTTTCTCTCTCACTTTTAGGCACCCCTTCTTCTCCACCTCTCTCTGTCTCCAGCAGCCCTGTCTCCCCCTCCCCGCCTACCACTGTCTTTTTCTGGCACCCTTTGTTCTCTCTGTCTTTTTGACATCCTCCCCCCCCCTGTCTTTTTCTGACACCTCTCCTCTCTCTTTCTGACACCCCTCTTCTTGCTTCCTCTCCCTCTCCACCCAGCAGACTGCCAGGGGAGGAACAGATCCCTCTTGTCAGAGGCCTGAACTGATGGCTTGCAGAGCGTTTTTGCAATGAGCCTGAGAGCCGCAGGTTGTCCCTGCCCCTGCTCTGCAGCCTACATTTCTGACACAGAAGAGGCAACAGAGGGAGGGAAGGGAGATGGAGACTGGTGGGGTAGATGGGGAAGGATATGCATTCATTTCAGAGGAAGCAGAAGAGATCATAAAAGCAGCAGGCACATGAGAATACAAAACCTTATCTAAAACTCTTTTGTTAGAGATAGAAACACACTATGAAGGAATGATTTTTGCATTATGGTGCTCCATTGGGGAGCAAGCAGAAATAATATCCTTTAACACAGCATCTCCCTTCTTTCCTGCCCCCCCACCCCCACAGCAGGAATGACCCAAAAATTTCCTTATTAACACTGCACACCCTCCTTTAGAAAAATAAATCTGACATTTAGATGTGGCTGTTACTAGTGACCTCCTGAGTCTGGGCTACTGTGTTTGTTTTGAGCCAATCAAAAGCATGTCAGTGATATTTCAAAAAGAAACCAAGGCTTAATGATGAGTCAATACTGTAAAAAAAGAAAAGAGGATCCTGGCAGCTTCTGCTCAGCAAGAAGATTTGGGGGGAATTGTTGTCCTTTCCCCCCAGACTGGAATATCATGTGAATCTATATAATAATACACATACACAAGCCAGGAGTTGGTAACTTGGCACCCATGAGCACAATGGCACCCTTGAGGTCTTGCTTGGGTGTCCACAAAGGCTTTTGGCCTACCCACCCCCATTCACTGTCTTATTGCCCATGAATTTGTGAGGGGGGTGGTCCTACTTTCTCCCCCTTGAAAAGTGTGTAGCTATAGCACTAAAGGAGGAAGTTGGAAGAATGTTGCTCTTTCCCACATCCTCTTTCACTTCTATGTGTTTTTCAAGGCTCAGATTATGTATTTTATTTAGATCCTTTGGAAAAGCAGAACACACGTGTGTGTGTGTGTGCGTGTGTGTGTGCGTGTGCGTGCGCATGCATTTTCACTCTTTCTGCCTCTCGGGATGGGGGCTGTTCTAGGGAGAGAAGAGATCAGAGGCATTGGCACTCCCTCAAAATTCCAGATGTGCCCAGAAAATGGTTCCCATGCCAGGTTTCAGCTGCAGAATGAGGAACATGTTCAGCACCTCTGAACATGTGCAGAGTATATTTTGTTTACCACTGGGATGCAGCAAATCCCCAAATACTTAGCTGGTTAAACATCTGTCTTAATTTTGTTTAGATTGGTTTTTATTGGTTGTTAAGATGATTTTAAATAGTTGCATTGGTGGCCACTTTACCACGAAAGCAGACTACATATGCATGCAGAAAATGAACCAGCAAAATCAACAAACCAATGGGGGTGGGTTTCAAGACAAACCATAGCCCCGGTACTTCTCTTTTCTGGAGGAAAAAAGCATTCCCTACTGGAGCTGTTTGTAAGGTGGAATCTGCTGATCACCACGAGCTGCTGCAGGTTAAACAGGCAATTCTGACTCAGCAAGGAGTTCTGCAACCTGTAGAATGGGTTGGATGAAATGCAAAGAGTTTGGACAGAATCCAGACACAGTTAAGTAAACAGCTCTGTTTGGGCTAGGAGAAAAGCGTGTTTGTTCTGTCTCTACTGTTGGAAAAAGACAGTGGATGCTCTTGGATATTGGGGGCCTCCTTTGAAATGAGCATCACCCCTGCTGGCAGTGCTGCACCCCCAAAGCCCCTTCATGACTCTTAGGTTAAAAAAGAACCAGATTTTTACCCACACTAGTCCATGTATTCCCCAGGGCCCCATCATCCCAATCAAATACTGTAGATCAGAGCATGCTGACTGCAGAACTGGCAAAGAAGAAGATGAAGACGAAGCAGCAGCTTTGGACCAATGGCTTGATTGCTCACAACGTAGTTTGGGAGGCATTCTCAAACCCCAAATGTTGTCAGCAGCTCAGGGAAAGAAGATGTTGCTCTCACTGAAATTCCCCCCTTTCACTGCCCTTGCTTTGAGCTGGCTAAATGGAGACTTCTTGTTCTCTCTGCTCAATGCTAATAGGTTCATTGCCCCTGGAGCAACCAAGGGCTGTGGGCTCCCTTTCCCCTTAGCTCCAGTCCATTAGGGAATATTGCCCCTTGCTTCATTCAGTGCTGCTAGTACATCTCTATTGGGAATCAATGGGCACATTGCGCTGCTGCTGCACGTCTGTGGATGAAAGGAGGAGGCATGGAAATTAAAGAGCACTTTGTTTTTCCAGTGTGATGCCACAGCAAAATTCTGGAAGTGCACACATACACGCACACTTGCAATCATGTAAGGGTACGCTGAAGGACTCAAATTCAGGACACAAGTGCTGGAGGAGGGTAGTTTTGTGGGGGAGAGTGATGTGAAAAACGAGAGCAGCGTTGACCATGGGTCTTCCCAGCACATCAACATGCATGCTTAGCTAGCGGGGATTTGCATTTATGCTCTGGGTAACAGCACCAACATCCTGCCTGTTAATGAGCGGGTAGGACCCAGCCTGCCAATCATTTGTGGCACAAAGCTCATGTGCCCCTGTTGTAAGGTGCCAGTTGCCTGATAGCTGGCATGGTGCTGGGGCAGTGCCTGTGTGTGGCCTTGGCACAATGGACGAGGCGGAGAGTGATTTCCCAAGCTCGGAGGTTCTGCTTTTCTGTGTCTCTCTAGCTGAAGCCTTTATATGAGTGGACTGTGCAGACACAGCCTTTCTGGCACCAGCCATGATGTAAAGGGGGGGGGGGGAACACATGTAAAGTCCTGGCACCTGGGGAGGGTCATGTGTACCACAACAAGCCCCTGACTTAGCTGCCAACACTGGGCAAAGTGAACGTCTCATCAGAGCATCTGGGGAAACCTGAGCTATGACCTACAGGGAACACCAAAGAATAGGATTTACTACAGCAGCCTTCCCCAGCCTGGTGCCCTCCAGCTGTTTTGGACCACAGTTCTCATCATCCCCAGCCAGTGCTGCTGATGGGAATCATGCACCAAAACAGCTGGAGGGAATCAGGTTGGGGAAGGCTGCTGGCTCAGAGTCTCTCATTGTGTGACTGTTCTAGACTCTTGTGCAATTGCATTGCTGAGATTACCTGCACATACAGAAGCCAAGACTGCTGGCATGTCTTCTACCCCTTGGGTACAAAACTGATGGCCATGGAGTATGGGGTCAGTGGGGCGACATCTGAGCACACACAGCCCATGGCTCACAGTCAGGACAGTAGCTCTGGTGGCATCTTCCTTCCTCCTGACAGACCAGCCTTTGTTCTGGGTCTGCCTGCCGGCCTGCTCTCAAACAGACCAGTCTTTTGTCATTGCAACTCCCAGCAGCAGCTGGATCCTTAGCAGGAGCCCCAGGTTCTTGGTACCCATCTGTAAGTTGCCCTGGGAGAAAGTGCCAACCTTTCTTCCTTTGCCGCTCTTCAGGCAAAGCCAGCTGCTGCTCTTCCTGTTTTGTCCCACACCTCTCTGGGTAGCTCTAGGAGTCCTTTTAGAGTTATGAGACAGGGGGTGCTTAGTACTGGGGAAGGGGGAGATAAGGCTCCCTCCCCCTTTCCTGGATGAGCTCTTCATCCAAGGCTGAGCAAACAGAAGAAAGGGCAAGGAGAAGGAAGGAAACAAGGGGTAGGGAGGGGTGTATCAGGTGTCTGCCTTTGCAAACACAGCCCCTTTGTTAACAGCCTCACAGCTGCAAAGAGCCTCTTGCGGCAGATTGTGCAGCTTTGCTCATTTACCCCCTTTTTCACTTTGGGGTGCCCATCCTAGAAGAAAGCTGCACAATGATGCTTTGAAGCCTGGATATCTCAGTTGGTTAGAGCATGGTGCTGCTAATGCCAAGACCGCAGGTTTGATCCCGGTATAGGATAAGGTTACCAGATGTCCCCGTTTCCCGGGGACAGTCCCCGGATTTACAGCTTTCTCAGCATTCACATGTACATAGCAAACAATAAGTGTCCCTGGATTCATTTAAAAAACCTGGTAACCTTAGTATAGGACAGCTGCCTATTCCTGCATTGCAGGGGGTGGGACTCAGACGATCCTCCGGGTCCCTTCCAACTCTACAATTATGTGATTCTAAAACCATGAGCCCACAGAAGTGCATCTGTTTGACTTGGCTTGGCCTGAACGGGAGCCATGTAAAGAGGGAAATAGGAAGGGAAGATGAGAGGACCACAGGGGTATTGCAGGCTGGCATTCCAATTACGTAAAAAAGAGGGCACAGATTTCCATATGAAATTTTATATGCATGGATGTAAATCCAGGTGTCCTTTTCTCATGGTAGCTACCCAGATGCCAGTGGGGAACCCTCCAGCAGGAGCTGAGCCCAAGAGCCCTCTCCTCACTTTGATTCCCAGCAACTCCTGTTCAGAAGCAGGTTGCCTCTGACTGTGGAGGCAGAGCATGGCCATCGTGGCTAGGAGCCACTGACAGACTTACCAGCCATGAATCTGGAAGGCCTTTGGTGGGCAGAGGCTTGGTTAAGGGCTTGGAGTCAAACAGAAAGCTATTAAGGAGTGAGGCCACAGGAGGAACCTGCAGGAAGAGCAACAGCAAATATCTTAAGCTGAAGTTTAAGTGGAAGAACCGTGGGAGACGTTTTTGACATGGTGCCAGTCTCTGCTAGATGCAAGGAGGGGATAACACACACACACACACAGACACACGGGAGACAGCCAAGTTGCAGCTAGACATGGTTGACGCGGCAGGCTGGATTAATCCCTGCAGCTGAATTCAGTACAGGAGGGTGAAGAAATGCAAAAATGGAGAGCCAAAGAAAAGAGGAATGCTGTAGCTCAGCTGAACGGTGACCCAACACCTGAGCTTTGGTAGAAGCAGGGGATGGAAATTGTTCCTTGGTTTCTCATCTGCCATGAATAAGTTGTAGGAGTGGCCTGGATAAGGAGCTGGGGTTTAAGAACAGAGAAGCATTAGAAAAACCTGCTGGAACAGGCCACTGGCCCATCTAGTCCAGCATCCTGTTCTCACAGTGGCCAATGATGTGCCTGTGGGAAACCCTCAAGCAGAACCTGAGTGCAATAGCACTCTCCCTTTCTGTGGTACCCAGCAAGTGGTCTTCAGAAGGATTACAGCCTCAGACTGTGGAGGCAGAACCATCGTGGCTAGTAGCCATCCAGGCTGGTGTCAGTTTAGGGGTCTGTTCCCAGAATTCGCTGCAGAAACAAAGGGCAGTCCCACTCAGCTTCCTTCATGCCAATTGGGGGGGGGGGTGGGCTTGTATGGGAAACAGGCCTCTCCTACCTGTTGGCCACCAAGCCTGACTGTATCCACCTGAACTGAAAAGGGATGCTGATGCCGGGTGGGTCTGATCAGGCCTGGGTAGTGATTCTCCCTCTGCTCTCCTACCATGTCTCCTGTAAGCAGATGCAACCCTTTGTCGTTTCAGAGCTGATTAAAGGGGCCCAAACGCCAGAGCGGCTGGCCCCCATTATTGTACCCATACATGGACTGGTGGAAGAGCCCCACAGCCCCCCTGCTGAGGAAGAAGGAGGGATCCCAATCCCCACTTCCGGGCTGCTGCAGGTTGCGGAGCGCAGGCGTAAGTAAAACCTGGAAGGAAGGAGTTGGCTCTCTGCTGGCTGTAGGAGAAGGCAAAGAGCTTTCTGGGCTCCCCTAGCCCAGCTCAGCAACTCCCCCTGAGACCCTGGACTCCCTTACAGCCGCATCTCCTGGGAGCTGCGGAAAGGCCCATCTGGGAGCTTACCACAAATAAGAAGCATACTTTGCATTCATTTAAAGTGCAGAGGCTAAAAGGCTGAGCTACGGAATCAGGAAAGTCCCTGGCTCAAATCCTGCCTCTGCCATTAACCCGCCAGTGTTCCCTCTCAGGCCTCAGTTTGCAGACCATCTGCAGTGTGGGGAGGGCATGTCCGAGTCCAGGACAACTGACCCTATCAGAGAGCCTTCTCATCTGTTCCCACACTGCCTAACCGGTCATGGTTCTCACTGACACCTTGTCTCCACAGAACCTTTGAGCAGCGTCTCCTCCCTCGAGGTGCACTTTGACCTTCTGGACCTAACTGAGCTTACAGACATGTCTGACCAGGAGCTGGCGGAGGTCTTTGCTGACTCCGACGATGAGAATACAGGCAATGAATCCCCTGCTGGTAAGCATGGTCTCTCGATTGAATCTTAAACCAATTAATTATGCAAGCTTTAAAATGGAGGAACTAATTAGTCAATTCCAACTGCATACATCTGCATAGACCTAAGGTGGCTCCAAAGGCTGGGGGAGAAACATGTTGGGATTCAAAAGAGGGATCAGCAAGCTGTGGGCCTGGAAATGTTGCTGGACTACAACTCCTATCATCCTTGACAAAAGAGCGCAAGATGAGACTGCTGGGTCGAGCCAACAGCTGCAGATCTAATGATCAATGTGGCACTCATCCTGCTAGGCATGTGGGCAGAGGCAGTGTCATATAAATTGGCTTTGCAAAGCAGCTAAGCAAGTGCCTTATCCTGGGGGGGGGGGTGTCAGCTGACACCTTTCCACCCATCCCACCCTCTAGTAATCTCACTTGCAAGTGTGAGATTACTTAGGAGAAGCCTATCTGGAGAGGCGACTCTGCTCTCCAGTTTTGATCCTAGAAAATTTTCTAACCACAAACAAAGTTGCCGTTTCTGCAGCTTCTTAGAATGCTTTCCTTTTTATACCATAGTTCCTGCTGGCCGGGATTAATGTTGTTACCCCATTCAGTAGGATTTTATTGATTTCAGTATAATTCTGATCTCTTGTTCCCCTCCCCAGGCTTTAAGTTTAACAAGAAGCAGTTCAGACATGAAGCCACAAAGGGCCTAAGCAACAGATGTACACCCTGAGATCTGTTGCCTTCCAACCTGAAGCATATTCAATTGCAAAATGGCAACTCTGTATGGTGCCTTACGGCTCCGCAAAGTATGTTTCTGTATTCAGGTGCCCTAATTTCTTTTTTGTCATGCATCTAATTCTCAAAATTACTTTTAAAAAAACTGTCAATTTTCAGTGCACAAGAGTGAGTCTATGAGGCCCAATTCTTGCAGCGTAATCTTATCCATCTCTAGCCAGAGGTAAGTCCCACTGAGTTCTATGGTGCTTACTCCCAGTTAAGTGGCTTGAGAGCAGTACATGTGAAAAGGATCTAGGAGTCTTGGTTGACCACAAACTTGACATGAGCCAACAGTGTGACGCGGCAGCTAAAAAAGCCAATGCAATTCTGGGCTGCATCAATAGGAGTATAGCATCTAGATCAAGGGAAGTAATAGTGCCACTGTATTCTGCTCTGGTCAGACCTCACCTGGAGTACTGTGTCCAGTTCTGGGCACCACAGTTCAAGAAGGACACTGACAAACTGGAACATGTCCAGAGGAGGGCAACCAAAATGGTCAAAGGCCTGGAAACGATGCCTTATGAGGAACGACTAAGGGAGCTGGGCATGTTTAGCCTGGAGAAGAGGAGGTTAAGGGGTGATATGATAGCCATGTTCAAATATATAAAAGGATGTCATATAGAGGAGGGAGAAAGGTTGGTTTCTGCTGCTCCAGAGAAGCGGACACGGAGCAATGGATCCAAACTACAAGAAAGAAGATTCCACCTAAACATTAGGAAGAACTTCCTGACAGTAAGAGCTGTTCGACAGTGGAATTTGCTGCCAAGGAGTGTGGTGGAGTCTCCTTCTTTGGAGGTCTTTAAGCAGAGGCTTGACAACCATATGTCAGGAGTGCTCTGATGGTGTTTCCTGCTTGGCAGGGGGTTGGACTCGATGGCCCTTGTGGTCTATTCCAACTCTATGATTCTATGAAGTGGGAACAGGATTGCAAACAGAGTAAGATACTTTTAATCAGCTAGGCAAGATCTAGGGCACAAAGACTAGGGCAGTGGCGGGGGGAAGAGTGCCTGGCAACTGCCTTGTGGGGCTTGCACATCACCCTAGGCAGAGCTGCTGCGGCAGAAAGGTCACCTGAGCCAATCAACCCCACCTGTGATGATAAGGAACCTAAGCATGGAATGACAGTGTGAAATCTGCTTAATCAAGCATGCCGGTAGGGGTGTGTGTGCGCCTCATTAAGCAGCCCAGCTGTGCCAAGAGTCTCAGAAAACAGATAGCATTTGACAGGTGTCTCAGAAAGGGAGACACTTTGGCTTAGAGGATGTTCTCTTTGATTGTGGAAAATATCAAGCTTCTCCCTGGGGCAAGCTGGTTCTCCTCAGAGTGATGATGTCCTCATTATCTGCTTGAGGATGATGCGCAAGCTATTGCTCTAGGGAGGGCTTGTGCGCTGTGTGTGTAGGGAGGAGGGAGGGCTCCCCCATCCCATGATTCCAGGCCCTCTTCTCCTGCCCCTCCCAGAGCAATGGCACGATGAGCAGCTGTGCTGAGAGGGGTATGAAGAGGGTGTCTGCGATGGTGTCTGCGGAGGCAGCAGCTGCATCCCAGTGACACAGATGGAGTGGAAATGCAGATCAGCCTCCTTGGTGGGAAAGTGTGAGTAGAATTAATGAGGAGAGTTCCCTGCACTCTCAGCAGACAAGAAGAGGCAGGGAGGGAAATCCAGGCTGCAGGTCGGCTTTTTGATTTGTTATTATCGGCCATCATGTGTATGCATCACACAGAATGAGGTGAGCAGACTCTCAGGGGATCTGCCAAAAACACCCAGTGGATCCCACACCTCTGTTCTGCTTCTTCACAGAAAATGCGGGGCTCAAAGTCCTCCCTCTTTCACTGGGAGGCTGTGTCTGGAAAGGGAGCTTATTCGATTTTGAGCAGGCCTTGCAAAATGTATTGGCTGCACAGGCCGCAAGTACAGCTAGGGAGACCCACGTGAGCTGCTCATCAAGGCCCCACGGAACTAGCTGGATGTGTCCTTTGATGTGGACACAGCTGGGAGCTGGCGTTGCGCATGACTAGCTGCCCCTCGCCGGAGTGGGAGGACTTTGTGTTTCTCACTGAGAATTTTAAGTTGGTTACTGTTTTAATCTTCTTCTCTTCTGCTCTGCGGATGTTTTATCTGCTTTGGATATTTGTTTTGTTTTTATTGTACATTGCTTCAGATAGCTGCCTTTGATACCCAGTATGTGGAAAGATGGGTCACAAATTAAGGGCTCGCCCAAACTTGACTTGTATTTTGATTGCATTGTGCCCTGATTACCGTACTTTTCCGTCCATAAGACGAGGGTCTTTAATTTAAAAATTAGCTTTAAAATTATCCCTCGTCTTATACTTGAGTAGTGCAGAGTGGGGTTGGGCGATTGGTCGCAGCTGCGAGCAGGAGATTCTCAGTGGCGATAGTGCTGATGATTGGTGGCTGTGAGAAGGGCTGCTGGCAATTGGCTGCCATTTTCCATTTTCTTAATTTGGAGTCCCCCAAAATAGGGGGCGTCTTATACATGGGGGCGTGTTATACATGGAAAAATACGGTAATTCCCCAGGGTCCGAGAGGTTTTCTCATTGTTCTGCAGCTGTGCCTTGCGAAAATCAGTTCTTACCCACTGAACTGGATCTTCTCAGATGCATAGAAAATCCGAAGAGGGGTGTTGCTTACCGAGCTATTGAGTCAACGGGTACAATGGATTTTTCTCAAGGCACAACCACAGAACAATGGGGAAGCTCTTAGACCTGGGGGAATTAGTTGGTACACAATGCAATCAGAATATGGGCAGACGAAAGTGTGGCTGAGCCCTGATTTTTGCAAAATCTCCAAGAAAGAAGAAAGAAAGAAAGAAAGTTTTGAGCTTTTTAAAATAGGGAATTTGCAACAACAACAACCACCCAACACTTCCAGTGTAGGGTGTCATATACCCGGATTTTCCCAGACATTCTAAACAATTTTTGAAAACTCTGCCTGGACGCTATTTTTGGTGGACAAATCCCCAGATATGTCTGGGAAATTCCAGACATACGGCAGTCCTAACGAAAGGTCTGTCGGTGTGAGGAAGCAACCAGGTGTGCTGGTCAGTCCCGACTTGCCTTTCTTTCTCTCGGCATAGGTCTGCACCCCCACCTCCACCCTAACCCCCGGGCCGGCTACCTGCGCTCCCCATCCTGGACGAGGTCAAAAGGTGATCAGGGCCGGGAGAAGAAGCACCTCAGTGACTCGGAGGTCCAGGCCAGCAAAGCAGACACTTTCCTTACTGTGGAGAAGCCGAAAGAGGAATAACGAGAGCCAGAAGCCAGACCAAGGTGCCAACACTCACTCTTGCACTAACCACAAATTCCAAGCAATTTGTGACCTTAAGAGACATTCATTCTGCCTCCTCCTCTGCCTCCCTCCCTCCCTCCCTCCCTCCCTCCCAGGTTAAGACATTTGCCAGTTTTGCTGGTTGTGTAAAAATCATTTCGCTTAGCCCCCGGCCATGAGTTACATTTGCCCATCAGGACCTTCTCTGCATTGCCATCAACACCAGGCAGCAGATGCCACGTCTAGGGGAGATGGCTGTGGCCCTGTTTCCTTTAGGCACTTTTGAACCTTCTGCTGCTACCTTCTCAACAAAGCCGGTGGCGATGGACACACCAACAAGAGGCTACCTTGCTGGGGACAAGTAGAAACGGGAGAGGGAGAGCGGCTTGAAGCACACAGCAATAGAGAAAAAGCTCCCCTTCTTCAGCCACGTGCCTTGAGCAATGCTGGGGTGATGGGAGGCAGCGTCTCAGCCAGGGAAAGGAACCTTGTTATACCAAAGGAACCTGGGGGAAACTCAGAACCATTTCTACAACACTTCCAGGATATGTGGTGAAGCCAAAAGTCCAGCTGCCAGGAGGACCTGCTGGGAAAGGGTGGAACCAGCCCTCACTTCCGAAAGCACATTTTCTTCCCAGTGGCCTTAACTCCCAGCTGCTGCTTTGGGGTTTTGGTCTTCTTAGCACACAGCATCCACAGGCTTGGCCTGGCTCAGCCTCAGGGCAGCTGCACGCTTCTCCTCCTGCCACTCTGTGCATTCTCATGAGGAGGAAGAGCTCCCTCCACGGCCGGCGAGGGTGACAAACAACTGCTTGGAAGCCAGGAAGGAGCAGGACTGAATTGAGCAGCTAAGCCCGTCCTATGGTACGTCCCCTTGTGAACTGGGGAGGCCTCTTTGTGCCAGTGGAAAGAGGCACGCTGCTGAGACTGCTTCTTGCCCTGTTGTGCATTAAACCAGAAGCTCTCAGCCAAGTGCTGGACCCAGCTTGTGTTTTCCCTAGTGGTGGCACTCTGGTGCCTGAATGCCCTTGTAGCAGGGACAAGGGAGTTAGTTCAGTCTCTGGGGTCCCCTTCAGCACAGGCTCCTCCCAAGGCTTACACACCCTCTTGTACCCTCTTGAGGTTTTTGGGCCTCAGAAAGTTTGGGAGCCCAGTTTACCTTACCTTCCTCACCAGGGCTGGTCAGCCACTTGGTGTTGCCACTTGGCAGACTGGGCACCTGCTGTTGGCACCCAGTTGGCTAGACCCAGAGGGTTGCATCCCCTCTCTCTCCCCCTCTCCTTCTCAGGATGGGAAAGCCAGGATGGGGCAGGAACAGCAGCTTCTCTCTCCCAGCCCTACACCATTCAAATCATGTTGCTCCATTCACTTTGCAAATGTGCCGCAGTCCTTACTGGGTTTGCTATCGAAACATGCCTGTCAGTGACATTGAACCGGAGGCTGAGGTGGCGACGTGCAGCTGAGGCCATTCAGTTAGGTGGGACCACAGCCCTCTAATCTATCAACCACACTGACTCTCCGGACCTCCAACAGAGATGGGGGCACTGCACAAGCCCCAAAGCCTACAGAGTAACTGCACAGCCCTGTTCTGGGTGACTGCATCTTTCTGGGGAAGGGAGTGGGGGGGGGGTTAGAGGCTCCACAGCCTGAGACACCACAGTAGCCATGGGCGAAGGGAATGCTGCATTTCTTTACAGCCACTAAGAGAGGTGCTCTGGGCCTTAGTTTAAAGCCGGTTTCCTTGCCAAACATCAGAGGGTGACAAAATCTTCTCATGCATTCCTGGGATGAGTCTGTAGCAAGCAGCAGCCTCCATCCTCTGCAGCAAAATGCTGGCATCTTAAGGCAAGGGGGATTTGTGTCAAGACAAATGGAGCTGCAGATGTCCTCCTTCCTCCTCTTTGGGAATTCAAAAATGCACAGCCCTCAGCCCTCTCCACTTTGCCTGCCACGCCAGAGGAGATAAACTTTCAAGCCCCATTGTGGAGCGCAGAGCGTAGATGACGAGGACTCTGAGGCCTGTCCAGAGTTTCACGGCTTAACAGATAAGCATCTGCTGATTGCAGCACAAGCCGATCTCGCAGCCAGCTGAAGTGGAAATGCTGGT
The DNA here is from genome assembly GCF_964188315.1 of Podarcis muralis. Classification (NCBI taxonomy): domain Eukaryota; kingdom Metazoa; phylum Chordata; class Lepidosauria; order Squamata; family Lacertidae; genus Podarcis; species Podarcis muralis. Next base: position 43,702,553 of record NC_135661.1, on the reverse strand, counting down.
GTATCATGATGCCCAGATGACATATGAGCCACCAGGGAATATGTGTGTGCATGTGCCGAGAGGGGGCTCAGGGAGAACAACAGCTGCCTGCTTCCCAAGTTGATCCTTTGCTTCCACAGCCAAATTCAGCTGTTTGCAAGGATGCTCTCAAGTGCATCCACACCCTTCCAGTTCACGAAACCCAGTTTGTTGTTTATAACACAGGAACCTGAAGCCAACCCTGGAACCCTGAGTCTCTGTGCCAATTTAAGCTGGATCTAACTGGGGCTTGTGGAAGAAGAGGGACCTCACCGAAAAGCGGCCTCTTCTGGAGGACGTGAGGCTGGTTTCATCCTTGCTATGATCTGAGGAACAGTCAGCTTTGTTGGCCAAAGTGGAGGCAGGATGCTGCAGCAGGGATACCACCAGATCAGCACAATTACAGAGGCTCAGAGGCAAGGGGAGCAGGGGAGCCAAGGCCACACAGCTCTGCTGGGCCAGGACAGACTTCCCTGGTGCGCTACATTTTTCTCACTTGGCACAGCAACAGCATCAAGGCCACTTGAAGGCAAAGGCCACAAAGCTCTTCCAGGTGGCGAGTTCATGTTTCCATCAAGTCCAGCCCCTTCATGCTTGGAGACTCACCTCTGAGTTGCTCACTCCTGGCAAAGCACAATTTCTGTGGCCTTGCATTGTGCGCAGGTGGGAGAAGTCAGCCTCAATAAGCCTGACAGATCACCCCTGGAGCTGGAGGCTGTCCTTCACAGCAATCAGGGTTTCTTAAAGCCACAGAACCAAATTTTCTAGAATGACCCATACCATTCTCTCGCGCCCTCCTTCCTCATGCCAACAGGTCCAGCCAGTTGCTTGGCTGGGGGCTCCTTTGCTGCCTCTGCAATGCTCAGCACACGCAACAGTATTCACCTGGGCACAGAGGACCAACCAGAGCTTTTCTGCAGGTACACAATGAACAGGGGTCAGGAAGGCAGGAGGTGGCACTTTCAGATACTTCTTGCCCAGCTCTTGGCCTCTCATTGGGCAAGGTGTAAGAGCTGGCAAAACAAAGTCTCAGTTGCTCTGGCTGAGGCAGAACTACAGCTTTTACAGGAGCCAATCAGAAGTGTGCTGGATATCACCTAACGATGACCCAACGTGTCCTTTGCTGTTCTTGGGGCTGGGCTGTAGCTTTGACTCTGTCACACAATCCACTTGCTGGTGCCATGAGCAGGAAAACTGCCCAATCGACCGTGCAGACCCAGGTCTGACCTTGATGATGCTCTGCACACCACTGTCTTGTCATTCACCCAACAGACGTGTATAATCCAGGTTTCTGCACTTGGGGTTTGAAGTTTGAATGTGCCCAGTTATGATTTATTGCTGTCCCCCAACTCCTGGAGTCAGACAGCAGTGGCCCCTAAAGCTGTGGAAGAGACCCAGCAAGAGATCACAGGGTGTGCCCTGGCAATGTAGTCTGAACCATTAAAGCAAAATCATTGCTTTTTCTGTTGTTTTGCTTTGTTCTTATGAAGCAAGGAAACAAACAAACCCACATGCAGAAGAAAACAGGCTGTTTATCAAATAAATACACTTGCATTCCCAAGTCCAATAGATTCCTTCCCTAGTCCTTGCATGGAAGGAAAGGCTGCTGAAGTCAGAATCCACAGCACAACGGAAGTGAGGTGGGGGGGGGGGTGCTGTAAGTTTCCAGCCAGCAGCTGCAGAGCCCACAAAATCTGCTTTTTGCAAACTGTGTTTTCTTGCTCCCTACTGATAACACTGAGGCTCAACTGGGGATGACTTGTGCCCAACCTGATTTGTTCCCCCTCATCAGTGGCTTTGTCACAACCTGCTAATCCTACACACCTCCTTCAGCCTCCATATACCTCCCATTTTACCTGAGATATATATTCAGTAGTGTCCACACTGACACATCACCCCACTGCTATCTGTAATGTTCTTGGTACTTAATCTATTGCTCCTTTTTGCCCTCCCTGCAGATCTGCTTACCAAGGTTTGCACACCTGCCTTTGTTTACAAAAGACACAGGTTTTCCTCTTCTTTAGAAACCTGGTTGTCTTTTGGGGGCTGGCTAGCGCTTGAGTGTTTCATTTTTAAATTAGGTTACGCTTGCACACACTTCAGCAGCACACTGTCTCTCCTTCTATACAGGGCTAAATTTATGGGATGTGCGCAAAAAGCTGAAGAGGAGAGAAGGGGAAACCTACTGAAGTGAGTGCAAGCCAAGAGGCGTCTCAGAGGTGCCCACAATCCATATGACCTCTGCTCAAGGCCCTGGAGAGTTGCAACAGTCAGGGCAGGCTGGCCTTCCCCAACCTGGTCCTCTTCAGATGCTCTGAGCTGTTTTATTTATAAGATTTGTGGCCCGCTGGTTCAACCCTAAGGTCCCAGGTCAGGTTTTAACAACAGAAAAGACTATAAAAACAGACAAAACCATTACAATTACTACAGCTCCCATCAGCCCCTGTTCTGAAACATCTGGAGGACCCCTGGTGGGAAAGGCTGGGGTATGCAGCATTACTGGGCAAGAAAGACACATAAGTCTGACCTATATCTATATGGTAGATGTGGGGCACCTTTCATGTGAAAATGCGACTCCTTGCAAAGGTTCTCAAGGACAGGGAAAGAAAAAAGCAACTCATCATGCAGAAGACGGCTCCTATGCTGGACTCCTGGAAGAAGGTGGTGCCCAAACTTATTTTGGTCTTTGATTGTAGCAAATATGACTTTCAGTAAAGCCAGCAGTTTTGCTGAGCTAGTCAGCGTTGTTTCTGCTGAGTCACTTTTTCAGAAGCCGGTCGGTCAAATGCTTTGGAATGACCAGCATTCAAGTGAGTAAACAGCAGAAGCAGCTAGCAGTGGGGGTGGAGTGGAGACGGGAGAGCAAGGCTGACACACAGGTTTTACATGGGAGGCTTTGCCAACGTGGGGCAGGGGGTTCTGGATGACTTCTGCCCAGTGGGCAATACATGGGGAAATGCCAGGTTGATTTGGCATCTGGCGGAAGGCTGGATGAAGTGGTTCCAAAGGCAGCGGCTACAATAGAGTTGGCACAACACACCCACATCAAAACCCTCACAGGTACGAATTCTAAGCTTTTTGGCAAATGAGCACAAGGTGCCAAGAAAGGAGTGCTGGAAGTGGTGGTGGGGTGAGTTGGGCTGCATATCCTCCTGCCCTGACTGCTCCAACACCGATCTAGGAGATAGAGCCCCGAAGCCATTAAGATGTCTTGCATGGAAGTCCACTGGTTGCCCACCATAGGTGACATTTCCAAGGCAAAAGCAGCAGGAAGTAAAGGGCCCAAAGGTGCCCTGAGCTTCTCCTTTGCAGGGACTCGGGTGAGACTGAAGTATAAACTGCCTAAACAACCAGGAGGGAGTTCCTGCACTGCTGCCCTCAAGACAAAGCCGCCTCTGCAGGGAAGGCATTTGGTGGTGAGAAATATCAGGCACTGTGTAAAGGAAGGAGGTTGCTCCGCAGACAACGGGAAAGCAGTTGATGTTGCACACAGGACAGCCATAGTCTGGAGTGGCCCTACTGGATTTGCTTGGGGCTCCTGCCCAACAGAGCTAGAAACTAAGGATTCAAGTAGCACCATTTAAACTAGCACCATGTTCTTATTCAGTCCCTGCTCAATGGGGTTTGTTCCTCACAGGCCCTTCCCATTTTCAACCCCTCGCTCTCCTGCAAAGAGGCCTCCCTGAGGTCACTTCCACCCTTAGATAAGTCCACGGGGTTCTCAAGGTTCACAGAAATTCTTCTGCATGGCCTTCTGCTGTTCACTCTTGCCCATTTGCAAGGCAGGCTGGCAGGGGAGGGGAAGGGAAGGGAAAGCAGGGGGGAAGCTGGAGTGAAGGCACTGAGCATAATAAGGCAGCCCTTGGTCCCTTGAGAAGAGCGGTCTCCTGGAAAGGATACTCCTCGCCTGCTCTTACCTTCCCAGACTGCTGGGTCTGTGTGTGTCAGATGGTCGATGAGTTTACTGGAGGCACAGAGGCTGTTTGTGATCAGCTCAGGAGAGGGCACCTGCTTTTCTCTGCTCCAAGCAACCATCCCAGTTCATGTCCTTCGTTGGAGGGGGAGAACTGAAGAAGGTTGCTTGCTGCAGACAGTGGTCCTTGAACATTGTTGCTGGTCCTTTGGTGGAAGGGGAGCCTGACAGTGTTCCATGATTCCATGGCAAAGTGAGGCTCAGCTGGTCTCTCGGCAATGCTGCCCCCAGCCAAAGAAACAGGCCTTGGTGCTTGACCAATGGACAATGTGCCATGCGTTTCTTTTCAGGCTGGCCCTGCTTTCCCTAAGAGGCCTTCTCCTCGGCTCTCTCCTCCTCCTGCTCGAGATTCCAGTTCTTCAAGCCCTTGGGGAGGGAGGTGTCTTCTTCCAAGCTCCCGGTCCCCTCAACAAACTCCTCGTAGGTGGATTTCTCTGCAAAGGGCCTGGGCCCCAACAGCTCCACCATGTCTGCCTTCTCCAGGACTTCCTTCTCTAGGAGACGCTTTCCTACCTGCAAGGGTCAAAATAAAAAATAAACAGGTCACTGGACTCCTCTGGAGCTACCAGCCATGTGACCAACAACACCGGCCCTGATGTAGGCATTGTGGGAAATTAAGATGGTACAGCTACCTGGAGTGCCATGGCAGAATCTTTTATGAGGAACATGTCAGTGTTAAGCCCTGCTGGGCATTGGGAGCCCTGCAGGTGCCCAAGGAGGCTGGGTGCTAATCCGGATCGGCAACTTCTGCTATTTGTCTTAGGACAATGGATGGTAGTCAACTAAGTTTTAGTCATGAGCAGACCCACCAAAACTAATGGCCCTAACAAAGTCATGTTCATTAATTCCAATGGGTCTATTCTGTGTAGAACTTAGCTGAATAACACCCAATGAATATATGGCTATGGAGATCAAGCAACACTATAGAAGCCCATTAAGAAACATAATGCAAATTAAGGAGAGAAGCTACAACTCCCATTGTGCATTCCTTCCTGCAGCAAAATTAAACTGTTCCCCTCAAGAGTAGTTTCCGTGTCCTTCATTGCTTCTAATGGTCCCTGCTGTGCTGCCCCCATTTAACCTGCAAATGTGTCCCATTTCAGCGTCTTTGAAATAGGGGTGGCACATGGGTTGTGTGTGCTGCAAGCAGACCCAATTTGAAGTGCAGGACAAGTCAGCAGGGAGCTTCTGCCCTGGCTCTGTACCTTCTCCACGTGGCCACGGCACTGAGTCAGCAGCTCCAGGGTCTTCTCATAGGCCGTGTTGATCAAGGCACGCACCTCTTCGTCAATCAGCTCAGCGGTGGCTTCGCTGTAAGGCTTCTCGGGCATCAGATCACCCTGCCGTGGAAGGTCAAAGGAGAGCTGACCCAGCTTGTCACTCATGCCAAACTGCACCACCTGGAAAGAGAGCAGCACTCCTGAGCCAGCAGCAGGAACGGGGGCAGCGGGGGCGGGGAGTGGCAGAGACAATGCTGGGTTATTTCTCTTGCCCCAGGGCATCCATCTTGAGCTGCCCCAATTTCCCAAGAGTTTCACATTCCCAGGTCTTGGGAGACAGAAGCTTGCTTTCTGCAAAATTAGATGTTAGAAAGGTCCAGAGTGAAGCAGAGCACAGACAAGGTAGCTGGCACCAGCCTGGGTGCATGCAAAGCTGTGAACGCAGAATCAGACAATTATCCCTGGATCCTACAATTTGGTGGGGAAAGGCAGGGCACAAATTTAGCAAGTGATAAACCTCCCCCCTGCTCTGACTAGAAGACTGACTCTCCAACATTTCTTTCCCTCTCATTCTTTCCTTCCCCTCTCAAGTCTGCCCTTGAGAGGATTAGAGAGATTCCTGGAGGATAAAAATAAGGCTACCAGCCAAGATGGCTATGTTCCACTTCGACTATTGGAGGAAGTATTCCTCTGAATGGGACGTGGGTGGCGCTGTGGGTAAAAGCCTCAGTGCCTAGGACTTGCCGATCGAAAGGTCGGTGGTTCGAATCCCCGCGGCGGGGTGCGCTCCCGTCGCTCGGTCCCAGCACCTGCCAACCTAGCAGTTCGAAAGCACCCCCGGGTGCAAGTAGATAAATAGGGACCGCTTACTAGCGGGAAGGTAAACGGCGTTCCGTGTGCTGCGCTGGCTCACCAGATGCAGCTTGTCACGCTGGCCACGTGACCCGGAAGTGTCTGCGGACAGCGCTGGCCCCCGGCCTCTTGAGTGAGATGGGCGCACAACCCTAGAGTCTGGCAAGACTGGCCCGTACGGGCAGGGGTACCTTTACCTTTACCTTTTTTATTCCTCTGAATACCAGTTGCTAGGAATCATAAGTGAGGCAAGTGCTATTGCACTCAGGTCCTCCTTGCAGAGTTCACAGAGGCATCTGGTTGGCCACTGCAAGAACAAAATGCTAGACCAGGTGGGTCTCCGCTGGCTCCTTCAGCAGGACTCTTTTTAAGTTGCATGTGGATGTGTGTGTGTGTGCACATGTGCATGAGCACAGAGCTCTTCCTTGCACACCTGTGTGACTGAGGTGGGAAGCAGGTAAGCGGTTCCAGTGCCTTTGCAAAAAAACTAACCACTGTTTCTGAAGTAAGAAGTCAACACTTTGAATGAGCTTTCCACTTATCAACTACCCTTGGCTTCTAAACAGGGCATCTCTAACAAAGCTGCTGCATCAGATAAAGGGCTCTCATTATGTCCTCACACCCAGGGCACCCAGCAGCACAGGGCATGTCTTGATGGGGCATTACCTGGGCATAGGCGCTCTGCGTCACCTTCCGGAGGTCATCCTGGGCACCGGTTGTGATGCGGCCAAAGAAGAGCTGCTCAGCAACGCGGCCCCCCAGCATCATGCACATGCGATCGAAGAGCTGCTCCCGGGTGTAGAGAAACTGCTCCTGGGGCAGGTACTGCGCATAGCCCAGGCCCTTGCCCCGGGGGATGATGGAGACCTGCCAGGAACATGCAGAGCCAAGGTCAGCAAGGCAGAGCCCAGTCCAGCTTGGAGTTAACAGGAAAGTGGAGCAGCAGGGAGCGGAAGACACTCACTCACCTCCCCACAACCCATGCAGAGTCAGTTAGACATTTACTGCATCACCCAAAGGTTGCTGCAGTTCCCTTGAAGGGCAAAGATTTACAATGCAGGGGGGGGGGAATTCTATTGAAGGGACCTAAATTACATAGAGTAATTTCCAAAACAAGGAACGCCAATTGCTCTCATCAGCTCTCATCTGCAAGTACAGCAGTCTGTTACACACACACAACTATTTCTGGAAGGAGAGAGCAATTCGCCTCTGCTGGGAATGGCAAAGGGAGGGTCTGACTCAGCTGGGCACTTCGGGCGGGGGGCGGGGAGAGATCTCTGTTTTGGGTCCAACCCATCTGTAATAAATTGCTTTATACCGAGTCAGACCATGGGTCCATCTAGCTCAGTATTGCCTACACTAACAGGCAGCCCTTTCCCTGTACGCTCCCTTGCTGCTATCCTGCTCTGAATCAGCACTGCCATATAGAGGGATTTTTCTACACCATCCTTCCTTCCTTCACCTCTGGACTCGGCCCCTGATCCAGCGACAATGAAAGTGAAGTCAAGGACGTATCCTGCATTATGTCACTCTTAGCTTAACAGGAGCATCCTGGGGTGCTATCCTGCAAGGAACACCCAGATCCTGTTTCCTCATTCAGAGTAGTTCAGATCTGCCAGGAGGCACTTAGCACCTGGAGCCGGAACCAGGGAGGCTCAAGGGGACGGCAAAACCTCCAGGTTAGTGGGATGAGGCCATGAAGAAGTGACCTCAACATCAGCCACAACTGACCCTGCTCTCCTGGAAGCACCTCTGTGCCAAGCAGCCCATCTCACTACCATCTGAGGAAGTCACACTGCCACTGGTCAGAGGACTCCTGCCAGAAGCCTCCGTCTCTGCTATTCCATTGGAGCCTACAGGCAAGGCCCCTTTAAGGAATGGAGACTGCTCCCAGCAGAGGCATAGCTAGTTGCCTGGACTGTGCTGAAGCCCGGCTCAGGCCTCTGACCAGGACAGTCTGCTGCTGAAGCAATAATGTAGCTTGCTTGTATGAATCTCCAGCTTCTATGAATCTCCCAGTGCTACTTGGGACTTTACCTTTCCAGGTGCTGGACTTTGCCTTGCTTTGCTTAATCAGAAAGCGGACTTTGCCTAAATTTGCTTGGCTTGCTGGAACCTGAACTCTTGCCTGGAACCTCATTCTGGGGCTGGAACCTCATCTGACTGAGACCACCACCTGGGACAGAACAACCCTGTTGAGTCTTCTGAACCAAATGGGGACCTTCACTGAGCTACCTGGCCCTTCGGGAAAAGAACTGGAGCTCAGCTGGCTTTACCCGCTCCACAACCTGCTTTGTGTTTATATTAGGAGAGCTTCCGCTGGCTGGGGGAGACGCACCTTGAGCAAAGGGTCGGCGTGCTTTAAGAACCAGCTCACCACAGCGTGCCCAGCTTCATGGTAAGCCACTACGGTCTTCTCATTTGGCTGCAGGACCTGGGTCTTCTTCTCAAGCCCTGGAGAAAGATTGAAGCAGGAGGGTGGGGGTGAAGAAGAAAAGCGCAGTGTTTGTCGAAAGCAATGAGAAAGCTCTCCACTCACACACACTACCAGCAGATACCAACCCACTGGAGAATCCACACAAAACCTGCAGTTCATGATGGAAAATACGAGAGCTCTAATTGCAAGCTGTTAATGCCAAATTCTTGCCTCCACAGAGAAGATCAAAGACTCACTTCTTTAACTCTGCTATAGGAAACATTCTGCAACCAGAAGCTGTAAGGCAATATGGTCAGCTGGTTCACCCACAAGAGGCAGAGCAATGCTCCAACTGCAGCACAGAAGCTGCTAAGCCTCCGCTTCCCTTAGGGAAGCTTTCTCCCGGTCCTGCTTCTCAGTTTCCTTTCACTAACAGTTTCCACAGCAAAGTATCTGCAACTGCAGAGGACTGCTCAAGGCCGGGTCCCTCTGGGGACCACTTCTCTTTGGGTTGTTAAATTACTGGGGAACTGCGAATACTTCTTCTCCACCCACACAAAACTCAGCAGGGCTCTGCTCAGTTCTGCTCTTCTCAGGAGCAAAAGGCAGTAGCTGAGGCTCTTGTTGCAGAGGCACACAAACCCAAGAACAGGGGTCGGCAAACGAAGGTCCGCGGGCCGGATCAGGCCCAATTGCCTTCAGAATCCAGCCTGTGGACTGTCCATAGATTGACGTGGGGATTTTGTTCATTTGGGCTGCGCCATTTCCCCCCTTGCCATTACATCCCCCCCCCCTCCTTCACACACGCCGCGGCAGTGCCTCCTCCCTCCCTCCTCCTGGCTTCTCCCTGCCCTGGCTAGAGGAGGAAGGGGGCTGGGCTGAGCTGGCTGAGCGCCATTTTAAGCAGCCCCTCTCTGGAGCCAGCCCTTTCGCGCCGCTCATCTTCCCTCCGATGCCACTGCTGCCGCCCTGGTGCTCCTGTGGGCCAGAGAGCGGAGCAGACAAGCTTGCTCTGCCTGGTGCTACCCAAGTTGCTATTCCTATTCCAAACAATACCCATAATAAAAGGTATAAAGGACTTTAAGGATTGGAAGAAGGTTATCACAAGATATGTCTGGGAAGGGAAGAAGCCCAGAATCAAATATAAGTTATTAACAGAGAGAAAAGAAAGAGGGGGTTTCGCCCTACCAGACATTAGACTATACTATGAGGCAGCATGTTTATGCTGGAGAAAAGAATGGGTAAAGTTAGAGGACAGAGAGCTCTTAGATTTGGAAGGAGTTAGCAACAAATTCGGGTGGCACGCGTACCTATGGTGTGACAAAAAGAGGGTCCATAGGGGATTTAGTACTCATATCTTTAAAGGCCCACTAATTGAGGTATGGGAGAGACATAAGAACATATTGGAACCAAAAACTCCACATTGGCTTTCCCCGTTAGAGATAATTGGCGTAAAGAAGATAAACATGAGAGAAAAGTGGGGAAACTATGGAGAGATGGCTATCAAGGAAGATGGGAAGTGGAAAATAAAACCATATGATCAGGTTAAAACACTTACATATGATTGGTTGCACTACTTCAGGATAAATGAAATGTTTAAAAAAGAAGTGAAGGAAAGGGGGTATGAGGAAAAAAAATCAGCCTTTCAAAGTGAAGTAATCGACAATGATTGTAAAAATCTATCAAGAATGTATAAAATGCTGCTGGAGGGGGCTAGGAAGGAGGAGGAAACGAAATCTGTGATGGTACAGTGGGAAAGGGACTTTGGATATAATATCCAGCCTGAAGATTGGGAAAGGGTGTGGACAGTAAATATAAAATTCACGGCGTGTACGTTACTTAAGGAAAATATGCTGAAGATGCTCTACAGGTGGTACATAACACCCGTAAAATTGGCAAAGATGTATAAGGTAGACAATAAATGTTGGAAATGCAAACAGAAAGAAGGGACACTGTACCATCAGTGGTGGGTCTGTAAGAAAGTAAAAGGCTTCTGGGAAGAGGTTTATAATGAAATGAAAAAGATACTAAGATACACCTTTGTGAAAAAACCAGAAGCCTTTTTACTAGGTATTACAGGAAAAGATATTAGGAAAAAGGACGGCAAGCTGTTCCAGTATGCGGCAACCGCCGCCAGAATAGTAATAGCTCAGAAGTGGAAACAGGAAGAGAGTCCAAGGATAGAAGAGTGGAGAACAAAGCTGACAGAATACGCGGAGTTGGATAGACTAACCGGGAAAATAAGATATATCAAAGATCAAAAATTTATTGAGGATTGGAAGAAATTTGTGGGGTATCTGGAAAACAACTGTGATGTAAATACAACGCTAGTGGGGTTTAAAGAGGCACTGTAAATAATTTGTAAATATTGCTTATTTGAAAGTTAGAAGAATGGGAGAACAAATGGTAATAGGAACAGAGGGAATGTGATCCAAAGAGACTATTTCGAATGATTGCCAATGACGTTGTAGGAAGTCCAAAATGTTTTCTTTTTGTTTTTGGATTTATGTATGATTTATTGGAACTTAATAAAATTTTAAAACGCAAAAAAAAAAAAAAAAAAAAAAAGCTTGCTCTGCCTACCCACGAGAAGCAGCAGCGGTGGTGGTGGCTGCAGCGGCAGCAGCCCCTGGGAAGGTAAATGCAACGGCTGGGGCTGGGGCTTGGGGAGGAGGACTACTTGCCACCCTTGCCTCTTCTTCCAGCTCGCCCCCCCCCCCCCCGGTGCTGCTTCTCCGGCCTGCCACAAGGTCTGAGGGACAGTGGACCGGCCCACGGCTAAAAAAAATTGCCGACCCCTGACCAAGAAGAATGTTTGGAAATCACTTCTGCAAGATGTGATGACAGCTGCCAGCTGAGGTGACATCAAGAGGGGGATAGGCAAGTACTTGGAGGTCTAGCGATGGCCATAGGTCACTGGGAAGCTGGGTCAGGCCAAAGGGGCATCTAATTCAGCACCCCATTCCCCACAGTGACCAGACAGGTCTGGGAAGCCTAAAAAGCAATGTGTGAAAGGCCTGGGAAGAACAGAAAAGGCCACGTTTAGTGGCATATCCACCAGTAAATCAGCAGGAAGCCGCCAGTGCAATCGCACCCTGACTTGCCCCATTGAAACTGGCAAGATTTGCTTGGAAATAAATGCTCAGGATCTGACAGCCTGCCAAGACATCTCCTTATCAGGCCACAAGCCCAACTAAACCAGCATCCTGCTTCCCACGGTGGCAGAAGTCTACAGGAACAGCTTTCCCTGTACTCCTGTTCCCCAGCAACTGGTACTCAGAGCTGGCATGGTGAGCAGTCAGGGACCCTCACCCCCAATGACTCTCTCAATGGCCTGTTCAAAGTGCTTCTCGTTCACAGTGGGACTGGCGTGTCGTGCGGCAATGAGGGCAGCCTCATTGCAAACGTTGGAGATATCGGCACCTGGAAAGAGAGAGAGAGAGAGAGAGAGAGAGAGAGAGAGAGAGAGAGAGAGAGAGAGAGAGATGTTAGTGCAACAGCTGATGGAAAAGGGAACTTGGCGTCTCCAGCAACCTTCCGTTTGGCAAAGCTTTAAGAAGGTCTTTGAAATTTATTCCAAGGAAGAGATAGTCCAGATTGGCCTGAAAGCTCCTTCAAGCACCTTCAGAGCTGGCAAAACATTTATTTATTATTATTCTATTTCCTATTTTTAAACACCACCTTTTCCTTCAAGAAGCTCAAGGGGGTGTTTATGGCTTTCCCCTTCCCATTATGGTCTCACAAGAACCTTGTGAGGGGTGAGGCGGGGGCTGGCCCAATGTTATCCAGTAAGATTCCTGGCTGAGTGGGGGATACGAACCCTGGTCTCCCAGGTTCTAGTCTGACACTCGATAACAATTATACCACACTGGCTCTCATGAGAACAAATCATGAAAGGCAGGGGGAGGAACATCTCCTCCCTTGGCATTCCTAAGCCAGCGTGGCAGGGCAATGCCCTTTTCTGTTTTAACTCAAGGTGGGGTGGGGGTCTCCATATCCCTGTGCCTTTTTCTTTCTCACTGAAGCTTGTTGCCACAGACTCTGCAAGCTCTTTTCCAAAGCAGATGTGCTCCTCCACAGCTGCCAGAGACTCTCCTGTGGGGAAGGACCGTGCACCTCAGGCTACCCAGTTCCACTTAGACCTCAGGCCGAGCAGCAGGGTGGGGCAGGAAGGCTCCTCTGAGAAGATGGCAGAGGCCCACAAAGTAACAAATAGCACCTGACTGTGTCAGAACTGGGGCTCCTGCTGCTGCCTTTCTGTTGCAATCTCTGCTTCCAAAGAAACAACACAGCCAAATGACTCAAACAAGGAAGTCATGCCAAGCCCCACAACAGCCTTTGCCATGTGCTGGGCTTATGGGAGTTATAGTCCAAAACATCTGGAGGGCGCCAGGTTGGGGAAGGCTGCCCTACAGGTTCCCGCTCAGGTGCCCCCTCTGACCAATAGCGCTCCTGCTCTCCCCCGTCCACATGCTGGCATTCTGCCCACATCTCACCTGTGAATCCTGGGGTCCGGGCTGCCATCTTCCGAGCCAGAGTATCTCTGCTGATATCTGCATCCAGTTTGAGAGGCCGGAGGTGGACTTTGAAGATGGATGCTCTGCCTTTGATGTCCGGTGGGCCTGGTTGGGGAAAGAGAGTTAAAGACGCAGTCCTTAGAAACGAGAAGGAGTTAAAAGAGGCTGGTCATGCTCCACAATAATTATTTAATAATAAATTTATATGCCGCCCATCTGAATGGGTTGCCCCAGCTACTCTGGGCAGCTCCCAACAAAATATTAAAAACACACCATTAAAAACTTTCCCAAACAGGGGGGCCTTCAGATGTCTTCTAAAAGTCAAATAATTTTAATCTGTTTGAAATTTCCCAATTCTTGAGAGATCGCCGCTTTAATACCCCAGGAAACCTCTCCTGACTCCAAAATATCTCATCAGGATCAGAATGAGAGAGAAAAGCAAAGGGCAGAAAGAAATCTCCCTCTGCTCCTTGGAGCCTCTTCCAAGCAGGTCACGTCAGGTCAGGAAAAGTCAAGGCAAGTCTCTCTGAAGCTCATCAAGACTCTGGGTACCTCCCAGTAAGTCCTGCTGATTGAGCAACAGGAGGAGGATGTTGTTTCATTGAAGAGCTGGGGCAATCTGAGGCAGAGATAGGCAACCCTTTTCAAACCATGGGTTACATTCCCTTCTGAGCAACCTTCCAGGGGCAACCTTCCAGTGGCGGGCAGGGAGACCGGCAAAAGTGGTGAGCACAACTAAGACTAGACATGGCATCTGTTACCAATATAAATCTGCCGATCAAAGCGTCCAGGTCTCGTCAGCGCCGGGTCCAAGACATCAGGTCGGTTTGTGCCTGCAAGCACTACGACGTTTGTGCTGCTGTTGAACCCTGCACAGGAAATGAGAGATCAGCTCCTGGGGGGAAAGGGCGGATGCATCTTGCAATTTTGTGCCCAGAACACATTCCCCAAACATCATCCAAGCCTTCTAGTGGAGGGGAGCGGAGCTAACGTATTCGGATTGAAATACAGTGCTTTGCAACAAAATTCAGAATGTAACCTTTTGTAGAGTTATGAAACTAGGTCACTAGTTAAGCCCACCTTCAGAATGGTTTAAAAGTAAACTAAAAAGACCCAGTTTAGAACCCAATTTAACGCACCCTTCCATTCTGCTAACACAAACTCTCCCTTATCCCCAACCATGCAATAGTTGTACACGTTAAAGCAGCCTTGTCCCAGGGCTTGTGCCCTCCGGGTGCTCTCATCACCACTAACCACTGGATGGGGAAGGTGTGTGTTCAGAGTCCAGCCACATTTGGTTGGGGCACCAGGTTGAGGGGAGGGCTGTGTATGAGGGGTGCTCTCACTTGATCTTAAAGATGGTGATGGGGCAAAAGGAGCAGGGGGCACAGCTGGGAACAGCCAAGCTATCCCAGGCAGGAACCATGTTAAAGGTCTGGAAACATTAACACAGAAGCCTCTCTTAATGCTAAGGAACAGGGGGAGAACTTCAGATTGCTTGTTTCTCCAGGGAGACAAGAGCATGCCAGCTCCTTCCCTCCTCAAGATGCCTCTGCTCCATCTCACCATCCATCTCTACCAGCAGCTGGTTGAGTGTGTTCTCCTGCTCGCTCTGGCCCCCGAAGTTCCCGTGGCCCCGCTTCCTCCCGACGGCATCAATCTCATCAATGAAGAGGATGCAAGGGGCATTCTTCCGTGCCAAGGCAAACATATCCCGAACCTGAAACAAAGAGGTTTCCCCAGAGTTGAGCCACCCACTGGGAAGAAAGCAGTCTGGTTTGGTGAGCAGCTGGGGCAGGGTGCTGATGATGGGACTCAAGGTGGAAGAATCCTGCCCCTTTAGAAGGGGAAAGGGCAGGCTCAGCTGAGCATCTGAGGGAGATATGCAAGCAGGTACAAGAAACAAGAGACTCCCCTGCTCAGGCACCTGCCCAAACACTGAGCATCTGTTTGGAGCATCAAATGGGCAAAGCTGAAGCCTGGATGCTCATGTCACCTGCCAAAGTCTCCTAGACTCCTTTCTATTATCTCCCAGGAGGTATAGTTACAAGGTGAGTTCCTGATTTTGGATAACCACCCTTTCTGTTTAAGAAGCTTGCCAATGCAGAACGTTTTGCGAGAATCTCACCCTTGCAGGCCCAACTCCGACAAACATTTCCAGGAACTCAGAGCCGTTCACAGTGATGAAAGGGACGTTGGCTTCTCCCGCAGTAGCTTTGGCCAAGAGGGTTTTGCCTGTGCCCGGGGGCCCCGTGAGCATCGCTCCCTGCAAGAGACAAGAGGCTGGCCAACACAAGGGAAGGTGGGGCAGCAATACGGCCCAATGACAAGCAGTCCCTCCCTTAACTGGTCAGCTAACCCACATCAGCAGCACCTCAAAGCCTGGAATGGCACAACATTGCTGGGGCTCAGAGGTCCCTCGTTTCAGGAAGATTCACTTACAACCCTCCAAGCTGACACTATTCTGATGGGCTTCATTTATGGTGGTCTTGGACAGCCAACTGCTGCCTTCCCCTCTCCTCCAAAAGCACTGGCCATTTGGACTTGTCTGTGTAACCTGATGAATTGGCTACAAATCAAAAGTGGGCACCTTTGGGATCTTGGCCCCGAGATCTTGGTACTGCTTCGGATTCTTCAGGAAATTCACAAACTCCATGATCTCCAGCTTGGCCTCTTCGCAGCCAGCCACATCCTTGAACTGCACTTCAATGTTGTCCTTCAGGACTTTTGCTGTCGTCTCTGCAACACTGAAGATCCCGCCTCCTCGCCCTCCTCGCCCACTTCCCATTGGTCCACGTCTCAGAGTGAACAGCAGGAAGCCCAACAGCAGAAGGCTAGGCACCATGCTCAGGAGAAAGGAGCTGAAAGAGGAGAAGGTCAGAAGGCCCATGAGCTACAGCAGGTGGCACCTGGGCAGTTTTAGCACATCTGCTTCTTTTCTGGGGCCTGTCACTCACCCATCACTCTCGGTGCTGTAGACCACAGACACTTGTTGGGCACTGCTGATCCCCAGCTCCAGCTGAGCAGCCTCTAGGTTTCGTTCAAAGGTATCCACACTGCCAATATTGAACCAGATGTGCTTCTGTGGCAACCAAGGACAGGTGTTGATTTTTCACGCCCCCTGGCATAAACAGAGCCTTCTCTTGCTTTGGGTGTGAAAGGGACCTCTGTGGACCCAACTCCCTTGCCACCAGACTGCTGTGCCGTACACACACACAGCTTTTCTTCCAGAGGTCTAACTGTGGCAGACTGGAGCAGTGATTGTGGGCCTCCCCTGTCTTTCTCCACCTCATCCCTCTGTCCCCTGGAATTATTTACCTCTGAGGTGGCGCCAGGGATTGGGAACACCCGGACAAACTGCTTGTTCACCACTTCCAGTCGATCCACCTTAAGAGGAAGGAAGGAAGGAAGGAAGGAAGGAAGGAAGGAAGGAAGGAAGGAAGGAAGGAAAGGTCACATCTACACCATATTTTTTGGGGGGGGAGGAGCTGTGACTGTTAAAGTGGTATAAGAGTGCTTTAAATCTACGGTGTGGACAGGACCAGAAAGAGTGAGAGTGAACCCTTCTGGGTGGAGCTTCAGTTGAGTACAAAATGGTATGTTGTGGCCGCAGAGAACTCCTAGCATTCACTCTCCTGCTCCTAATGCCTACTCCAAGTGCCTGCACTTTACTGCTAGAATAGAATAGGGAAGAATACATACATGAGCTGCCCTCCGCCCCCAGCAAGAGGATGGCCTGCCACATATCGCCTCACCAGTCCTTTGGCCAGGTAGTAATGCACAAAGTGCTTCCAGCTGATTTCTCTGCCTGGATCTCGGTAGTAGAGGTAGAAGAACCCTGTGAGGATGCCAGCTCCCATGACAATCAGGTACCGGGAGTCCTTATTATCCCAAGGGAACTCTCCCTGGGGGCAAAAAGTAGGTAATTAATATGGCTGCTATCATCATGTCATTTTTCTTTTCTGCTTTAGCCATCCCTGATTCCAGCAGCTTTAGGTGGCTAATAGGACATTTCAGTGACATAAATGCAACAGAGAAAATGGTCACATACCTTCTGCATGTGATTCCACCACCCCAAATCCTCATCTTTCCGTCCTCTCTTGCCTTCTCCACCACTGCTTCCCCAGGTATTTTTGGAAAGACTGGGATTTTTGGAGCCAACAGGCTCTAGGAAGGAGAGAAAAAATAGAAATGCTTATATGTTAGGCTTTAAAAGGCTCCTGGCTGCATTGTAGAGGGGGAGCAGAACAGGTTGGGGAGAGTTATGAGATATGGACCAGTTTTTGGAATGGGAGACATTCAACAACTTTAGGGAGGTAAATGAGAGGGAAGAACATAGGAACAAAGGAATCTGCCTTCTACTGAAACAGACCACTGAAGGTCCATCTCTCTCACGATTGTTTGCACCACTAGACAGTGGCACTCTGGTTTTGTGCAGAGAGTGTCTCCCGCCCTACATGGAGAATAATGCCAGGAATCAAACCTGGGATTTTCTGCGTGAAGAGCAGATGCTCTATAACCAAGCCATGGAAAAGAAGGTGCTTACCTTTATTATCAGGGGCTGCCTCTGTTGGACCCTGTCTCTTTTCATCTTTCTTCTCAAAGCCTGCAGGACAAAAACAGATCTTACTGTTGACAGCTTCAGTCTTGTTCTTTCCAGCCTCTATATTACACGACAAGGTCCCCACCGCTGCCACAATGCTCTACTTCCCTAACGCTGAAATGACCAGAAGTGCCTCAATATCAACCTTCTATATGCCCACACAATACACTTAAAGCTTGATAGGAGGCTGGTAGGTCAGTAAGTATAAAGCTGCCTGACGAAAAGCTTCAGTGATGACGGCTGAGGCTGTCTATCATGATCGACAGCAGGCTTCAAGGGCACCAACAAATGTTTTTGCCAGCCTTGCTGCCTGAGATTATTTTAAAGGGATGTACCAGAAATGGAAGTTGGGACCTACTATATGCAAATAACGTGCTCTACAATTAAGCAGGAAAAAATCTCAGGACATTCTTCTTCTCAACACAGCCACAAACAAGAAGTGCCAGCCCTTTTCTGCTGGAGTCACATACCTTCAGGCTTGGAGCACAGCCAGTGATGGAAGGACATGCCACATCCTGGATGGACTCTCTCACACCACTGAAAAGAGCAAAGGGCGGCATTGGTTTCCTGAGGGCCAGCAAGGGTCCCTCCCCCTTTCTTTTGAGCAAGGTCAAAGGTACAAATATGCAACACAGTGGCCAGAAAGGCCTCAAAACCAAGTATCCATAAAGCTCTGTATGCAGAATAGTTTGTGCACCAGGAGTTCTAAAACCAGAAGCTGAAAACTAGCATTATCCCAGGAAAAGAACTTAACACGGCCCATGGGAGGATCAGTTTAATGCCCTTCTCTGCCAGTGTGCAGCCTAGGGTGAAGCTGAGAGTGGCTTGTGCTAGTCCTATAGGGAAGGCTTTGTGCTGTGATCCCCATAGTTCAGGGGCATTAAAGGATAATTATTCCCATGTCGAAGAAGGAAGACAGCTACGGTTGAGATAGGGGCATGTATTAACAGGCATAAGATATTCTCCGTGCTATGTGGCCTGCTATTGCTGAGCAGTGGGGAGCTCAGCAAGGGCGCGTGGTCCATACTTAAACATCGGCATATTGCGCACGCAGAAGCGCACGGCTAACCTCGGGATCCTGTGCGCTCAGAAATCAACCCTATTTCGCTGAACAGCTTTACAGCAACCCTCCAGTGTAGCCCACTGACTGCTATCCAAAGCAGTTGCACACATCTCTAGACAATCCGCAACTCTAATGTCACTATACAAATCACGCTTTCCTTCTCTGCCAATCCAGAGCCCGGGTTACATGAGGCGCGTTCTGACCACGCCCACTGAATATGGCCTATACCTGTCATGGAAGCGCTCGCGCGCGGCGATGACATAACCAGCGACCACCATTCCTAACTCAGACCATTCTGGGGAACAGAGGGAGGGCGCCGTTGTATTTACGACAGTGCAACACACAAAACAGCACCCGCCTTTTCCTCACCTGCCGGACCGGTACCAACTTCGCAAGTCCGTGGCTGTGGCCTCTCCACAAGGCGGCCAAAGGGGGCGATAAAACCGCCGCCGCCAGCCGATGAGCCATTATTGTCCTATCACTCAGGCTCCCTAAGCGCATGCGCTTTTTGTTTATCTTACGGGCTTGCTCTGCGCAGGCGCTATAGTTCTCGTTTCTTACTACCGTATAGGAGGTATGTGAACCAACTTGTGTAACCAGGAAAACAGGCTGCAGCAGCGTAATGTGGTGACATGTAGTTCCGGGATTGAATTTGGCCGCGTATCCCAGAAAATGTTGTCAGAGCCCAGCGGATGAAAGGCGAAATAATGGCTTTAGTACACGTGAAATGCAAATTACTTGAGGCATTTTACTGGGGTGAGGAGTACTCCCACCCCAAACCTATTTATGCAGATGTGGATTCAGGTAGGTATCCGTGTTGGTCTGACGTAGTAGAAATATATATAAAAAATATTTTAAAATGTCCAGTAGCACCTTAGAGACCAACTAAGTTTGTTCTTGGTATGAGCTTTTGTGTGCATGCACACTTCTTCAGATACCTGAAGATCTGAAGTGGCAACCTTTCTAATTATGACTACTCAGTATTCAGAGAAATTTACTCTGCAGCTATGCAGAGGCAGATTTTTTTCATTAATTCAAATGGTCCGGGGCCAGCCTTGAAACAGAAAATATCCAAGGCATAACGAGCATTCCCTAACCATCAGCCCTTGCTCAGGAATCCCTCTGCTTGGCTTCTCAGTCCAGTATGTCTTTCAATCTTCTTTTTCCTGTATCAACTGGAGATACAGCAGCACCCACATTTTACCCTCACATTGTCAGCCAGAGATGGTACAACCCCCAGAATATGAGGGAGGTTGTGTCAAGAATGCTATGAACTAGGAATCCAGTACATAGGACTTTCTCAGAGATATATAGAATCAAGATCTTCTGCCTCGTGTTACAAAAGCTCTCACTGTTCACAATTCAGTGTACTTTAATACTATAGAATCTGCTAGCACAAGATGGTAGCAATGGCCACCAACCAAGATGGCTTTGAAAGCAGATTAGACAAATTGATGGAGAATAAGGCTACCAGTGGCTACCAACCATTATGCCTGGGGGCTAGCCCAATACTGGAAGTGCTCAGCCTCTGAACACCAGTTGCTGGGGAGCACAAGTAGGGAGAGTGCTCTTGTGCTTATTTCCTGCTTGTGGGCTTTCAAGAAGCATGGAGTTAGTTACTGTGAGAAACTATATGATAGTCTAGATAGCCATTTTGTCAGTTGAGAGCAGGACTCTTTGGTTCTTACCTGGCTGCTAAATCTCATATGTACCTCGTCCCTTCTGCCCAGTATACCCAAGTAAGTCATGGTAGGACAAGGAAAGCTTTTTTGGTAACACTGTTGTCGTTTCACGCCAAAGGCAGCAGGACTACTTTGGTACCTGCTTGGCTGAGCCTAGGATAATAGCAGCTTTGTGATGTTAAAATAACTCTCTATTCAACCAGCTGATCCATCTATAAATCAAGCTGAACTTGCACATGCCTACTTATCAGTTATGTACTTACATTTATGAAACAGCTACAACAGATCACTTGGAGCTTTCAGACCACTGAATAAAATCATGTTACAGTTACAATTTACAGGTTCAGTTGCAAGTTACTGAGCTGTACACATAGCAAAGATGAACCCGTTGTATTTACAACTTCCTTGCACCTGAAGCTCCTTAGTTCAGATAGAGACAAGGGCTAAGGGCACCCTGAGAATGAAAAGCAGATAACTACCACATATGCACCACATTTTACAACATGGTCTCCATTACTTGGACATGTGATCTCAAGTTAATTTATCTTAATAAGTAGTAGCACTAGCTATCTGTCCTCAAGTTATGTTTGGCCACAAACTGTCTGGAATATCTCCAGAGGATGCAACATTGAAGCCTTCCAGGAGAGGAAAAGGAAGGTAACATATTTGCAGAAGACAAGGTCTGTGCAGGCAGAACTTAAAATCATAGTAACGCAGCCAGAGTTTCACACGGCTTTATTTAAAGTGATTTTAGTGCTCGTGATAAATTACTGTGGTTGAAGTGCCCCACTCCAGTCTCGTCTCACTGGCTGTTGGGGCCTGTTCCAAGTTCTTCATCCATCCAGTCCTTGTGTTGCCATCACCAAAAGCCATGGGGATGGTGAAGGAGAAAAGGGCATCATCTCTTCTTTCCCACATACCCAATCTCCAGCACAGATACTTTATGCATCTAAGTTAGAGGGAATGAATTCTAGATATCATATCATCCCTAAGCCCACCTGCCTCGGATCATCTTCCATGCTGATGTATCACTGTCAAAACGGAAGCCACAGGGGCACTCTCAATGTCATGTGCCAGCATAGAGCGGTGGCGTTAATAAGCAACAGCCGAGGAAAGCTGCTAGCAAATGTCTCGCATCACAGTCAGTCGGCCCTTTCTCCAATGTTTTTCAGCCTAGCAGGATCTGCCATGAATAAACCCTGGCCCAAAAGCTTGTCCTCCTCACACCCAAAAACCTGTGTCCTGTGAGGACAGTGCTCTCTTGAACCCAGTCTCATGATTTCAGGTAGGGAGAGTCTGCAAAGTCTGATGTGCTGAGCAGCCTCAAAGGCTCTTCTAGTGAGAGAGAGTCTAGGACACTTGTCCTGCAGCATCATTTCCCGGAACCTTTAGAGAAGCAATTCCCAGCTGCACTCCTGTGAAGGTTCTCCTCCTTGCCAATCTGGGCTGATCTCCTCCCAGGCAAGTACAGGTGAAACCCAGCATCCTGGGCTTGCCATGTTCCTTTGTGACATCTCCCTCCAGCCAAGGAAAGGCACCTCTAAGCCTGCAGCTCCACACTGGGGTCTCTGAGCAGCGACTGCTTTCTCAGATTTAGCCGAGCACACTTGGGACACGTTGTGGAGTTGTCATAATAACAGTCCCTGTAAAAGGAGACACAAAGGCTTGTCAGTTTCGTTCATCTGGATGAGTGGCAGGAGCTACCTCTCACTGCCTGACTTGAACCCACACATTTAGCACTGGCGCAAGCCAGATCATAGCTCTGGGGCTCACCTGTGGAAGACAGCTGAGCAGTCCATGCACATGGAGGTGTGGCTGTCAAAGGGAAAGAGCACATCCCCCTCTTTGCAGAGCTCACACACAAAACCCTTTGCTTGGCACCGCTGTAAGAATGAGAAAGGAAGGCCAGTGAGTCAGTTTCAGCTTCTACTTCCACTGCCAGTGAACAGAGGTTGGATGGAGTTGCTGGGCTCATAATGACACCATAGAGGTTTTCTGCTTGCTACTGGGTGCCTACAACACTCATACAACCACATGGGTGTGCTAATCTTGCAGAGGAGGAACTGCATTTTCCCCAACAGCAACATATTCTGGGGAAATACCATGTACTATAAAGTGCTGCATTGAATGAAGAAGACATGGTGGGGGTAAAGATTTGTCTTTAAGATTAAGCAAATTATAAATATTCTTAAATAAATAAAATTATAACATTATACATGAAAGAAACAAGTTTTCCTTCCTCTTATAGACTACCTGTCAGTAATGTATTTGTGTAATGCCAAAGGTCAGTACAATGTCTCAGAATATTAGAACTTGGGATCATGTGATGAAATTGATTCAGGGCAGACGAAATATGGTCCACCATCATATAGCATATGCTGTAAGGAACTCCACTACCACAAGATGGGTGATGATGGCTATCAGTTTAGAGGGCTTTAAAGAGGGTTTAGACAAATTCACGGAGGTGGAAAACGGGCCTGTCAATTGCTAAGAATCACAGTAACATAAGAACAGCTCTGCTGGATCAGACCAAAAGTGTAACTAGTCTAGCACCCCTTTTACTAGAAGCCAATCAGATGGCTCAAGGAAGCCCACAGACAGGTCAGGAGCACAACACAGCACTCTCCAACTCTTGTTCCTCAGCAACATGCCTTCAGAGGCATGGTTCCTCTGATCCTGGAGATAGCATACAGCCACCCTGACTAGTAGCTAGATGTGGCTTGAAGTGAAAGAGGACAGGGCTCCTTCACTGGGCATTTTAGGAGATGTATGTTGTCCTACATAATGTTAAAACTGCTGAGGGATGACCCTTTTTGCACCTGACCATCCTGCTACTGGCCACTGCTAGCTTTGTCCGTGAATTTGCCCGAGTCCCTTTTATCACTACTTCAATTGGTGGCCATTGCCATTATCCTGTAACAGTAAATTTCAGAGTTTAATAATGCACAGTATAAAGCAATACCAGTACTTCTGAATGCCAATTGCTGAACCCTCACCTCACAATCCAGTTTGATGTGTTTGGCAAAGAGCGTGTGGGTCTCAGTAAGGGAGCAGCTGAGGCGCCCAGCATTGATGTCAATCAGGTCTTGCAGCGAGTACATGTCATCATTCTCCACAAAGTGTTGCCGATCCTGCAGCTGAAGGGAGAGCACGATTGCTTACTGTCCACCACAACCGGATGAATTTGGGGCAGAGGGCAAGACAAAGCGTGGAACTGCAAGTGGGGTATGAGTAAAGAACTCAAAGGCTCCTTTGTTTAGTGGTTGTCCATTGAATGCCTGCTGAAAACATCCCCGCTTCCACAAGCATTTTTAGAGTTAACGTGGTTCAGTTTTGGTCATTTGTTCTGTATTTTAAGGCTTTACCTTTTTTTTTTTTGAAATTTATCATATAAAACTGATAGATATTTTTTGAATGAGCAGGCCATTTAGAAATATGCCTATGAACAAATAAATGAAATCCTCAAGCCACCTGGTTTTATGTGTAAGGGAGGCTGAGCACACAAACGCCCAACGTTTTGTAAGTGGTCCCCTATACTGGGCTTAAAATGGACATAAGAGAAAACTGCAGCTGGCTGGTCCATCTCTCCTCCTGACCTGGAGCAAGAGCCGAGCCTCCATAGCTTCCTTGCAGGTGATGAAGTACGGTTTCATAAGGAGAATGTCCTGGCGCAGCTTCTGCAAAGGGAGAGGGAGAGACAGACTCGCTTGAAACACTTGGCCAGGCAGTCTTTCCCCAGTAATGTGAACCTCTCTTTTGGGTGCTAGAATATCAGTACAGGACACATCACATTTGAACCCCAAATACTTCCCCATGCACAAATCAGTAAGAGGTTTCAGGCCAAGTGTACCCTCTCAGACTCCTCCTATGCTCACCCGGATCTCCACCAGCTCCTCAACATAGTTGAACAGAAGAGGGTTAATCTCACGCAGTTTGAGTACCGGCCGTGACACCATCAGGGCAAGGTAGCGCATGCTGCACCGAGATACCTGGAAATCACAGTCACCAATTAAGGATGGACAACAGTGGCAACAGCGATGGGGTTCCCCATCCCTGCTCTGTCCTCTTCTAATCCCACTCACTACATCTTCTGACAACAGAAGGCCTTTGGTATTGGGAAACTTGAGCACAGACCTTGCGGGGTTCAAAGTCCCAGTTGTGGATGACCCTGGCAGGGATGACAGCTTGGTCGTTCCAGTGGCAGTTGCTACAGTAATAGAGGCCAGTGTAGTCACACTGCCGGGCCTCGCTTGGAACTCCCCCTGCAGCGGGACAGAGGGAAAGAGGCAGGTCAGTTGAGGTAAGCAGCACTACCTTCAAAATCCCCAAGAGGCTGGGCAGAACTCTGGCAACAAATGGCCAGTAAGGTTTAGAGCCACTAAAAGCAGTCCCGTCTACCCTGACTGGCAGCAATGCAGCTCACAGCTACAGGGCTTTCCAAGCTTTCTGCTGCTGGGATCCTTTGACTGGAGGTGCCTTGGCTCACAGGTGGGACTCCGGACATGCAAAGGATTCACTCTGCTCCTGAGCTGCACTTCCAGCCCACTAAATCCTGCCCCTTTGGAGTCCTTGTCCAAGCTGCAGAGCTCTGAGCAAAACGACTCAGCCATGTCTGCATGAACCAGCAAAAGGGTAAGATCGCAGCATTCATTTAAAAACAAAAACAACCCTGCATGAATGTGCACAGGTCGTACCACGGACTTACAGTTCACTGTAAAAGTTTTCTAGGCGAGAAGGGAAGGGAGGGCAACAAGCAGTTGCCTCTAAAATGCATAACAAATCTCAACTGGAGAATTCACCAACTTACAAAATAATTATGGGAAAACGTGGGTCAGATTGACCACCGTTTACTGTTTGACAACAACTACCCTCTGTCCCAGCATCAGACGGCAAAGCTGGCTGAGTCTCATGGGAGTTTTAGTCCAAGGCTGGTTTAAGTCCTCACAGCTAGTGCCTGGAGAGGTTCCAGAAGTGGGGTGGCAGGTATCTGACCATGACTCGGTCCATGTGGGCATATGGAAGGGGCAGAGAAGGCACCCTACAGGCTCCAGAAGGTTTGGTCAGAGCTGGGGCACTGGATCTGGCCAGCAAACCAGACCCTTTATATCCCCTGCTCTCTCATGGCAAAGTTTGAAAGGGTGGGCAAGGCCACTCATCCATCAATCATCCAGCATAACAATGATGTCAGGTGGCCCTTTTTGCCTGCATGGCCAAGCAGCTGATTGTTGGAGCTTGCACAGTAATGCACATGGAGTTATGCAAAGCCCAACAATCAGCTGCTTGTGGGCAGCTGCAAAATACCATGCAGAGGGCTTTGCAGGTGCTGCTGGCCAGCTGTTTGGCCCACAAAACCCCTCTGGACCAGCCACAGCCTAGTTGGGCCAAATTAAGCCTGGCAAGCCAGGGGTTTCCCCTTCCCCTGGTCTGGCTAGCCCCTGCCAGTCCCACCCCAACACTTACTGAGCGAGATGGGCACCCGGCACTCAGCACAGCGGTAGTCCTGGCTGTCCAACCCTGTCTCTGGGCAGATGCTGAGCTCATACTCAGCCTGGTGGCTGACCTTGGAGCGGACACATGGCTTGGTGATGAGGTTCAGGCACTTGCTATGGCAGCGATAGGAACAACCTGGGGAGGAAAAAGAGGAAAGCATGAGGAAGCCACAGGGCCCCAACAGCAGCACTCCCCCCCCCTTGTATCTCCTCTCTAAAGGTCTCTCCAGGGATACCTCACAACAGAACCTCAAGCTAATTCATAGAGGGCTTGAAAACTCTTAAGTTGTGTGCCGGGGAGTTCCACAGGACATAAAAAGACAGTACTGCACAAAAAGAGACAATACCCATGGCAGGTAGAATAAGATTTAGGCCCTACAGGATCTTCCCCACTTAGCCTAGGAAGAACTCACAGTGCTTTTGCTTCCTGATCGGCAGAACAATGAGGAGGCCAACAGGAATGAGGAGGGAGAGTAATATTTGTGCCCTCCTGAAAGGATGAGGCGAGAACACTCGTTGTAGGTATTTTTTCATTGCACTGCAGAATCCAGGCCATACTGCATCCAGAGTAAGACTTTATTTCAAGCATCTGTGTTTGAATTTCTATCCAATTCATGCAGACAACTTTCTTCTGGCAACAGAGCCTCAAAGCAGGTAGCCTTCCAGGTATTGCTGGACTCTAACTCCTATCAGCCCTGGTCAGCATGGCCAATGATCAGGCATGATGGGAAGCTGTAGTCTTGATCCTTTTTAGCCGTGTCTCCCCCTGCCCTATATCTGGGTGTGGCTTGGGGGAAATGGCCTCATAGGACCCCTGCCCCCTGCCACTAGGCCAGAGGTTCCCCACTGCTGCTCTGGAAGGAGGAACAGCAATTGATCTCCGATTGGAGCTCCTCCTACTCCTGGTCCCCAGGGGAGGGGATGTGGGTGTGTGGCTTCTCACCTGTGCAGGTATACCAGGTCTGGAGGAGTCCCCAGATGATGGTGCTGCACTTGTCACAGGTCTGCTTCACGCTCTTGCTCTTCTCCTTGTAGAAGCGATGCTCCAGAATCACCCGGATGTTGGGTTCATCCTCACTGGGATCCTGCAATAGGGAAAGGCAGGCCACATAGGGATGTTCAATCATGGCCCCCAACAAGGGCCTTGTGATTTTATCCTCCCTCTCTCCCCACTTCTGGAAGTCCAAGCCATGCTGTGCCCTTCCCCACTGCCCAAAGGGCTGCAAAACAACTACAAAAAAGGAGAATTATTTAAAGCAATTGTGGGGTGGGGAGCCAGTGGCCATTTAAGCATTGCTGAACTCCAGCTCCCACCACCCTTGCGCTTTGGCCATATCAGATGATAGGGCTAATCAGAGTTGGAGTCCAACAACAACAGCTGGATGACCCCCATAGGTGTTCCACCCCTGGGCTCACCCTGTAGATAGCAATAAAGATATCTTTAAAACAGCTAGATCTTAAACAGAAAGCCAGCATGGTGTAGTGGCTAAGTTGAGATTTGCTGTGGCTCAGCCTTGCTGGGGGCTATGCCCTCTGATCTAGAAGCCCAGAGATGCAGGGTGGGGGATTGTCTCATCTCAGACTGAGGCTTTTGAGCAACATGGCTGAGCAGATATTCAGCTGGTGCATCTAAGGTCCACAGCAATCTTGCATCCAGTCCAGCATGCTGGCTCTCATGATCATACGGTGCACCTGCAAGTTTGCCACCCACTACAAATTTTGCACCTTGAACTAAAGCAAGAAAGAAGTCTTGGATTTGTCACTCCTCTGGCAGAAAGAAGACGCCAGAGCTCTATCCCTCAAGCCCATCCTATGGTGAGGACATGCCCCTCTACAAGCCTGTCTGTGCACCTTCAGCTCCTGGAGTTTGAGCCGCAGGTGGATGAGCCGAACTACGGCATCTTTTTGCTTCTCCGAGTTATCAGGGAGCTCCAAAATCCTCTGCTTGCACTCTTCAATTGCCTGCCGCAGCTGCTCGACATCAGAGGCCAGGAACAAGCCCTGCAAAGGAAGAGCAGATCACCAAGGGACTGTCAGTTTAGAGGCAGAGGGACAACCTTGACTGCCTGCCCCCATAGCCAAGCGGTCTAGGCAGGCCATATCCTTGTGGCCCCAGTGATCTGGTGGAGCAAGAGAGGTGGCCTGCTCTGCAAAGCAGGGAATGGTGGGCTGGCTGCTTAATGTTTGGTGTTAAGTGTGGGGATTTTGGATTGGCATCAGGGATTTTAAGTGCTGCTTTTCTACAGATATGTAAAAGTCTTTAGGTACAATATGGGGGGGCAGCAAGCCCAAGACCAGAATGCAGAAGTGCCCCTCCTTCCTCCTCACCACTGGGCGCGAGAAGTGATCCTCTGCCAGACCCAAGTCCATGGTGCGCTCCGAACACTGGAACTCAGCCTCCTCCTCGGGGGACAAGCCCAGCCTCAAGCCTACAAGGAACAAAGAGAAGCAAAAGTGTCAGGAGGGAAGAGAATTGCAACAGTCTCTCCCTCCCTCTCACACACAAACACCGGCTTGCCTGGGTCTCCTTCCCCACAATAAGAAGCCACCCAAAGCTGTGCAAGGGAAACTCTGTGTCCAGTTTCTTGAAAGAATGTATGAGGAGCTGCTACACAGCCCCATGTCTCTAGCCATGGTGGTCATGCTCTGCCTCCACAGCCAGAGGCAGCAATGCTTCTGAATACCAGTTGCTGAAAACCACCGGGATGTGTGTGTGTGTGTTGCTCTTGTACACAGATCCTGCTTGCATCTGGTTGGCCCCGTGAGAACAGGATGCTGGACTAGATGAGCCATTGGCCTGACTCAGCAGGTTCTTCTTATGTAGGGATCAGAACTACCTGCCTAGGTCCAAATCTGTTCTTGCCCCCTGCCTTTCTTCTACCTCCTCTTCTTCCGTGGCTAGGAGCTCCATGTCAGAAAAGGGTCACCTCATTTCTCCACCAAGGGAAGGAAGTAGCAGGTCAGCTTTTATAGAAGTTATCTGGAGGGTGAACCGTGTCCCCTCCTACTCATTGAATTTGAAAGGCCACAGTCTCCTGTCTTCCTCCATGCCCACGAGATCAAAAGGAGTCTTGGTGACTGTGGTGTTGATTCTGAGGTTATACAGGGCTTCACTTAATATATATATATGAAAAGTACCAGATATTTACATGCCAAAGGGCTTTAGGTACAATTCTTAGTACCTGCATTTTTTAAAGGATTGTAGGAAGCAGGAGCAGACAAGGCCAGAGACTTTGGACAGCATCTGTAAGCCTGAGCAGATGGCACTGGCCCAAAAGACGCTCTGCACA
This sequence comes from Podarcis muralis, assembly GCF_964188315.1. Taxonomy (NCBI): domain Eukaryota; kingdom Metazoa; phylum Chordata; class Lepidosauria; order Squamata; family Lacertidae; genus Podarcis; species Podarcis muralis. Next base: position 43,673,430 of record NC_135661.1, on the reverse strand, counting down.
TACACAGATGCCCCCTCTCCTTAAGTGGGTCTAACTTCAAGCTTCAATATTATGTCCTTATGAGCCGACCCAAGGGGAGAACTCAGCTGCCTTACTCACCTTTCTGCTGAAACTCCTCTCCAGTCTCCCCAGTCTTCTGGTCATGCTGGCTTTGCAGCGGGGCCTTGTTGAACGGGTTGAGGTGGCCCTGCCGGAAACGAGCCAGCTTCTCGTCATATTCCATAGCAGTCTGACCTGCCAAAGCCACACACAGAAGCCAAGGTGAGGGGCTAGAGGTGTTATACGTTACGACTAGGCAGACCCCACTCCTGGTGTAGACAAATTGGCTTGTCTGCTCCTCATAAGGGCCCTGCCCAGCCAGAAGCCACTCAGGATGGTGTCTCCCATATGGCTCCTGCCTTCAAAGGCACCTTCTCAGGCTTGTTTGTCCCCCAGATGGTAGTAAAGCCAGTTCTGCAGCCTTTGATGGCTACACAATAACTGTGCAGAGTCATGCAGGCATCCAGCCGGGCAGCTCCTGTGCATCAGTCAGGTGTCATCCCTTCCTGCACAATGATGTCACTGCCAGTTCCTTCCTGGAATCCCCAAGAACTCCAGTGGACAGCACAGCTAGGCAAACTTTGGCCACTTTGAGTCTACATCAAACTTCCCCAACCTGGTGCCCTTCAGACATTTGTGGTCTTATTTGCTACCACTCCTACTCACAGTAGGCCTCTCAAAGTTAATGAACATGACCACCAAATATAATGGGTGTACTCTGAGTAGGACTTAGTTGAATACAATCCTTTGTGCTGTGCTGGCTGGGACTGATGGTAGTTGTAATCCAAAACACCCAGAGGCCACCAGGTTGAGGAACAGGGTTTAAAATTAGCAGGGCACCAGGTGCATTTTGCACCTAAAGATTTCCCATTTGCGAGCACCTCAAAAAGTCTGGGTGCCAATTTTTTTGCGCCTGGCTGACACTCAAGGATTACTGAAATGTCTGTGCTTTGAAGCCGTGAAATATATGTTAAGGATAGACAATATGTTAAGGAGTTTAACAATAAAGAGTGGAATATTTTGAAAACTGAAGTATGGTACCAATATTTTTATTGTAAACCCCAAATTAAACATGTATTAACAATTTCTGCTAAAATGTTATATTAACCATGTGTCACTTATTTGAATTGCATATTAGTTCATGCTTATCAAAATAATAAATTAAAAGTGCCCACAACCCAGAAGCCATTTGGCTCCTAGGTTTTCTATCCCATTTTCTAACACTGTGGTTCACATGGCCAAGACCACATGGGCTGCATACAACCACACTTGCTTGAGAGACTACTTTTTATATGTAACCATTCTCTTTGGGAATTGGAGCCTCCAACAATGGAGTTGTCCATAACATCACATGACCACTGATGGTTATCTAGGGCAGTGTTTCCCAACCGGTGTTCCGCGGCACACTACTGTGCCGTGAGACATCGGCTGGTGTGCCGTGGGAGGGAGGCGGGCGAGTCGGGCGGCGAGACGCGGGGCGGCGGCGGCGAGCAGCGGCTGCCCAGCGCGGGGCTCTCGCCGTCTGCCTGCCTGGCTGCCTGCCTGACGCGCAAACCCCCGGCGCAGGCGCCCCGCTTGTTGACACGGGAGGGGAGGGGGGAGAGGAAACGCTGCTGGTGTCGCTGCTCCTCGGCGGCGGCTCCTCCTCTCAGCCCGCCCTGCCTATATTTGCACCAATCCCCGCCCACTAAAGCATTCGCGCCTCCCAATGGGAAGCCTTGCCGGGCGGCGGGTGCTGCTGCCTGAGAGTTCTGAAGCCAAGCCCACTTTCCCAGAGACTGGCGGTTCTGAGGGATCCAGGGCAGGGCCGGCGCGCGCGCGCTTCTTGCTGCCCGGGCGCTTGCTCTAATCCCGCCTTCCCTGGGAGGGAGGGATGGCGGTGGCCGCGAGCGTCCGGGGTGGGGCGCGCGCTGGCTCTCCCTGGCGGCCCCCGTGCCTGGCGTTCTATCAGTGCGCCTCCTCTCTCTTTCCCCACCCATCCTCCACGTGCTGCGCTCTAACCCGGAGTTAGAAGCAAATTAGAACACGCCCCCCGTGTGTGGTGTGTTTTTTGTGCTGCTCCTCTTTTTTTAGGGCTTTTTGGCGGCTTTTGGGACGGCGTCGAGGGGTGGCCGCCTCAGCTGCCGCCGTCCCTCAGTCCCTCGCTCTGCTGCCTCCTCCCACCCCGGCAAGGGGGAGGGAAAAAACTTTCACTTTTGTGCGTCCCTCCCGGCGTGACGCTGCGCGCTGACGTCACGGGGCGGGGCTTTAATGGTGGTGTGCCGCGAGATTTTTTTCCGGTAAACAGGTGTGCCGTTGCCCAAAAACGTTTGGGAAACACTGATCTAGGGACCCTCAGAGAAGGGCTAGTAAGAAAGCCAGCTAAATGAATTTGAAACCAGTATGACATCAATCAGCCCTGTCTCATTGTCCCTTGATGGCAAGGAATCAGTTGGTAGGGTGACAGCCACACAAAAATTATTATCATTATTAGGATAACTATTATAAAAGAAATACAGATTTCCAAGCATGTTATTGTACAAATCTCTTTTTACCATTCTGTTCCAACTTCTCTACTGAGATTTAAGTGCATATATGAGAACCTTCCATTAGCTGCTCTTCCCTTCTGTCTCATGCTCTAAGGAGCCTTTAAAATGACATCATCTCCACTTTGTTGGGCTATTAGCACCTTCCCTTTACTAACCACCGGAAACAACTCAAATAGAATCCAAGAAACCATTTTTTCACTATGAAGACATTGATAATTGAGCTCTAAGGCTGTCCACATCACTTTAGAAAAGTGATGTTTGCTTTGTTCTAAGGTGTTTTTTTAAAAAAGAAAAACCTCCTGCTTCCAGCTCAGTTTTATTCTGCTGGTTGTTTTTTTAGGTGCTGCTGTTTTAGTTTTCTAGGTGTACATAATTTAACATTTACAACCTCAGGGTTGTATAATTTAGTGTCTTTAATATGATGTGAACAGCTTGAAAGGCAATCTATAAATAGTGAAATAAACAAAATAAAATATAAGCAGCAGGAGAAAAAAACCTGGCTGACTTTAAAATCTTTTTCTTTTTGAAAAATGAGTAAACCTGATGAAATACCTCAATTTGTGCTACATATAACATTGTACTTTGAAGAACACATTAAACCAGCCTTCATCAACTTGGTGCCCTCCAGATGCCAGCAACAGCAGTGCTCACTGAGCCTAATGAAAGTTGTAGTGCAAAACACCTGGTATGGCACTGTTGGTTGCACGCTTATAGGAATATACAAAGGAGTAAGACCATTGGTACATCTGGCTCAGTACTGTCTACACTGACTGGCAGCTGCTATTCAAGGGCTGAGATTAAGGAGCCTTTTGCAGCCCTTCCTAGATATACCATCAGGGATTGGACCTGGGGTCTTCTGCATGCAAAGCAGATGCTCTAACCACTGAGCAATGACCTTTCCTGCCATAGCAACTGGTGGGCTCTTGTCTTAGCCTACTTTTCTGTAGATAATCAGATGGCAAGGCCAGTGTACCAGCAAACCCATTACCACAGCTAGAAAGCATCCTTTGTCCCACATTCTGCACCTACCGATCACATGAGGCTGTTAGTGTCCAAGGTGCTCACCACATGCACACATGTATGCTTGGTGCAGCAGCAAAAGCTGGCACAGAGGGCATTTCCAGGCACCCAAAGCAGCATGAAAGAACAGATGCAGAAGGCAGAGAGGCAACTGAGGAAGTGCCCGGGACTGAGTGTCTTGGCGTTGCTGGTGGGCTGTGAGAATCAGGGGAGCAGAAATGGGGACCTGCAGAGCCAAGAGAGGAGCCCCAAAGGCAACCCCCTACTGCCACCTGGGAACAGAGTGTATCTGGATATTAAACCACACTTCCAAGGCAGGGAGAATGAGGTTTCTCAACCCTAAATGGCCTTCCACGTCCTTTCTCTTTCGTGTGGCGTACGTTTTGAAACGGGTTTTCACAGGCTTTGCCTTTCAGATCCGTGCTTTTTTGGAAGAGGCTGCGAGAGGCCTCGGGCGGGTGAAAACAACGAAAACAAACGCAGAGATCCCTGGGAGGGGATCCCTAGATCAGAAGGGGCCACAACTGGATTATTATGGGGGGGGAGAGAGAGAGAGGCGCGAAGGGCGGTCCCAGAGGGAGGGCACGACCAGGAGCGAAGCCAGAGGGCTTCAGCAAGTGAGCCAGGCTGCACGCTCAAGCCCTGCTGTGTCCCACCGGGCGGCGGAGTCTCTCGCCGGGTCGAAGGAGGGAAGAGGGTCCTGCGTGGGGAGCAGAGGAGCCAGAGCTCGAGGCGCGGGAGGGGGAGGGGAAGGAGGTGCAGGGTTTTTTCCTTCCACTTTCGAGGGTGGGGGTGGGGAGCCGCGTCCTCAAGCAACCCCGAGCCGCTTCCTACCCCGCCTCATTCGACCTGAAAGGTTGGCAGACGGGGAAACCGAGGCTCCCTGGAGACCCGAGGCGACGGCGAGGGGCGCAGCGAGAGAGGGGAGCGCCTAACACCCTCCCCACGCCGCGACCCCAGGGACCCCCTTTCCCGAGGGGGAGAAGCCCGGAAGAGCCCCCTGCGCTCCGCGGCCCTTACCTGCGCGCCCATGGGGGTGGGTGGGGGGATGCGGCCTGGCCCGGCCCGGCTGCCCGCGCCTCTGCCCGGCCCGGACGCGCCGTTTCTTCGGCTCGCTACATGGCAACTCGGCGGGGCGCCCCCAGCCAAGCCTTGGCCAGCGACGAGCGCCGCCTAAACCGGCCCGCGCGGACCGGCCCGCTGCTGCCCCCGCGCGGCCTGGAGGAGCCGCGGCGCGGCCACGCCTCCAAGGTCCGGGAGGGGGCGCCGCTGCAGAAAGGCCTGCGGGTCCCTTTGCAGGGCCCGAGACAAGCCCTTGCAAATTGAAAAGGAGATAGTACGCTTCGCAGAGAGAAGGGGGCTCGGCATCCTGGCTCGGAGCAAACCGCTTCCCTGCAGTGCAGACCGCGCAAGCCCTGAGCAAAGACAGCTGTCAGTCCTCCCTCAAACAAGACCTCGACTACGGACAGTCTTTGACTAATGTAAAAACATCACGGCAGAAGTACTGGGAGTCCTTGTCCGGGGCCACCGCCCCATTTCATTTAATTGATTTGCACGAAGGGATCCCTTCGGGCTTTTCTTGCGAGGTCCTGAAAAAAGGGAGTGAATAAAAGTTCTAGATGTGTAGGGAGTCTGTGTCTGTCTCGCAAGAGAGGCCCGAGAGAGCCCTTCCCAAGGATATGCAAGGACAAGGAGAGAGGAGGATGGGATGGTCTTTGTGGCTGGAGCATGACCCACCCGCAAACCCCGAAGGTGGTCCACGCCAGGCAGGGCCCACAAAAGGCGGGGTGCAAATGCTAAGAAACAAGGCGAGGCTCCTGAAAGGTCCTGGTGCTTCTTGCGACCGGTAAAGGGCAGGGAACATGTCACTCTCTCTGCTCAAAAGTCAGCCTACCAGGTCGTTGTTACATTGGTGAACAGCTTACATAGCTGTGGGGGCACCTGTGGTTACATCAGATATCTGTTACGGCTTTAGAAAGGGTTTCTCATTTTGCTTTTTTTTGTTTCTATTCATGTTAAGTAGTAAGATTTCACTAGATAAGCCCATCCTGTTGCAGTGCATTTATAATACACAAATTATATATGTATAGAAAAATAACCTAAAGTGGTAGGTAGAAAGTTCCCCTTTACATTTCGAGTTGGGGCTGAAATCTCCATGCATGAGGAAGGTAACAGGTTCAATCCATGGTGTCTCCAGGTATGGGAGAGAGATTCCTGCCTGAAATCCCAGAGAGCTGTCAATCAGTGTGAGCAATATTGAGCTAGATGGATCAATGGCCTGACTCGGTATATGGTGGCTTCTTGTGTTCCCTGGGGAAGTGTCATAAACTTAGTGGCAGAGCATATGTTTTGCAGGCAGGCAGGCTGTGCTAGGCCCGGGGGTAAGTCGAGTAACGCGGTCCAGGTCTGGTCCCGAATCCAAGGGTTCCGCGAAGAGTCAGTCTGACAGGGCCAAGGCAGGACACGAGGCAGGAAACCAGGCAAGGCACAGGATTACAGGCAGGTTCTGGCAAACAGCAAAGTTCCTCCCTCAACATGGGGCGGGGTCCAGCAGCCTTTTATCTCTCTTGGGGTCCTGATCCCCCGGTGACTCACCTCCCTGTCTCGCCCAAAGGCAAGCACTCCTCCTGTGAGTACTCAGGTCTCTCCTTCTCTCAGACCTCAGCCTCTGCAGCTTGGGAGATGTTGGTGGGTTACTAGATCCAGAGGCCACCTCAGCCTCTCCTGACCCAACTGGTAGTGGAGCAGCTGTAAGTGATTGCCCAGCTGAAGGCAATGAGGGCCCCTGAATTGGCCCAGCTGGTGCTTGTTGCAGGGGAACCTGTGCAGACTGGGGCTCTTCAGGCCCCTGACTTGGTTCAGATGCCACCTGAGGCTAAGGATCAGGTGTGGACTGAGACACCTCTGGTTCCAAGTCCGAGTCCCAGGCCATCACACATCCTGAGGTTCAATCAGCAGCAGGGACGCGGACTTATAAAAAATATTGGGGGGGCCCGGGAAAGCTCATGAATAATAAATAAGCTCATGAATATGCAAATAAAGTGGCGCCGCCTCCTCGTGAGCGAATAGGGGAGAGCGTGCTGCGCCTATTAATCAGCTCCAAAGGAAATTGGGTGGAGCTTTTGCTCGGGAGGGAGGGCAGGAGGCATGCAGCCCGCCCCTCCCTGTGCATTTTGGGCTGGGGGAGGGGCGGCGATGGCGCTCTGCTGGAGGGGCGCCGGAGATTATTGGGGGGGCGGAGCCCCCCCAAACGAATTTTTGAGGGGGCTCGGGCCCCCTCAAGCCCCATGGAGTCGGCGCCTATGATCAGCAGCATCTTTGTGTCTGGCGGGAAATAAACCCCTTGCGTCTGAAAACCTTGGGAGCTGCAGAGTCTACAGTGCTGAGCTAGATGGCAGAATGACTCAGAATAAGGCACCTTCCTGAGAATGCCAGTGTGGCAGGTTAAAGAGTGCAGAATACACCATTGGACCTCAGCAATTTTGGGTGGGTCCCAGGAGGCATCTTTGATATGGTGCTGCTGAGGGCCACCCTGCAGGACACTGCTCAGAAGGAACTTCCAGAAAGACTGCCCTAGTCTGCAGCAGCAGGACCATAGTAAGGTAGAAAAGATGGACTGCTATCCTAGAGTCTTCAATCTGGTGGTTTCCAGATGTTGTTGGACTAAAGCTCCCATCAGCACTGATGGGAGTTGTAGTCCAATAATGTCTGGAGATCACCAGGCTGGTGAAGGCTGGTTCAACTGGATTCCAAGAGTGATCATAGCTTCGGGTTATTCTGTGGTAAGTTACATAGGTGGTCCACTGTTGCAGCAAACATTTGAATCTTAGCAGTTGTCATTAGAGGCAGGAGTGTTTCTTTCCAGTGCAAAACTCTCTCTCACTATTTTTGGGGTAAGGTCTGCATTCTGCCCGGTGTCATTCCCATCAGCCATGTAGGTGGGGTGTTAGAAAAGGCTGTTCCACCACCCTGAAGACATCTGGTGTGCTGCACACATCACTGAGCCAATCCTCACTTTAGGATTCGCCCTGCAGATCACAGCTGCTGCCAAGAGCCAGCCTTCTCACTAGGCATTTCTTAAGGCTCAGCTAACTGAGGGGCCCATTGAGAGGAGTCACACCAGTGTCACAACACCCACAGGCAAGTGCTCATTCCTAACCATCTGCCACCCAAGTGGGAAGCTGCACATTGTCTCTCTCTTGACCCAGTCCCACAAATTCTGTGGCACAACTTACGGCCTATACAAGCACATTCAGGTGAGAGGGGGGTTCTTGGCCAAAGGCTCACTATGTTCTGAAGCCAGTCCTGTGAGTAAATCAGTTCTTAAGCAGAGCCAGATGCGCAGTTACCTCCTGCAGCAGAGGCCATTTCATAGCTCCTCCCAGCTTGACCCCAGGATCTGGGAGGCAACTGTTCTAAGCATAGTAGTGCTGTTAAATCATTTTAGATGCTGGACTTCATGGCCCTCCTGTTCATAGAGGAATGTGTTACTTACTTTCCAATTATGGCAAGGCCATTCTGTTGCATGTAGGGGACCTCCCACTCATTCTGCTGATAAGAGGGGAGGCCTGAATTTCTATCCCAAAGCGCACCCCTCTTTGACTATGAAGCTGTTTTCATTAGTAACCACTGATTGGCCTGCATGAAATTGCTTAAACTTGTTGGGTGTGGGTGGGTGTTTTTAAAGTGACCACCCTAAGTGCAATTGCTGAATTTCTCTGGTTGGAAACACTGCAAGGTGTATAGTTCAAAAGCCAAGCCTGGACCTTGATGCTTGCCCTCAGTTGCCAAGCAACACTGTGTGTGATTGACTTCCAGCTGGTGTTTGCCTTCTAGTCCAGTGTTCTTCAACCTGGTGCCCTCTAGATGTTTTGGATTCCAACCCACATCACCCCTGACCCTTGACTGTGCTAGCTGGGGCTGAGGGAAGGTGTAGTCCAAAGCACCAGGAAGACACCAGCTTGCACTAGACAGACACACACCAACACTCTCCAAGGGAGTGGTTGTGCCACACCACAACATTCATTCAGTTCCTTTACCCAGCACTCCAATCCCTCCCCACTTCACAAACATGCTCCCCTATCCCAAATGAGAGAAAGGGGACACCCGAGATGCTGGACAGCAATAGATTTATTAAGTATTCCAAAACATAAAAATAGACACAGACCAGTAAAAAATAAAGACCAGGGCCCTTGAAGTTATCAAAGTCATGGACAGAGGGAGCTGCACTAACTTATAAGACTTGGGGGGCAAAGGAGAGGGAATATAGGGTGGGGGGGGAGAGGAGGAAGAGGAGGAAGGGGGTTAAATACTGAACAGCTTTTAAGTTTTGGAACCCTTGAATCAGAAGCAACTAGAAGCTGGTTGTCTACAACTCAGCAAATGAGTAGCAAAGATGGACGGCGATGAACGACAGGCCCGTGTCACTGCTTGGCCCTCACTGGGAGGAACCCAAGCGCTGCCTGTGGCCCCAGCCCTTCACTTGGCACCCTGGGCTTCCGATTCCTCCTCGTCATCTTCATACATCTCTCCTTCCTCTTCAGCTGTCGCATCCTGGTACTGCTGGTACTCGGAGACGAGGTCGTTCATGTTGCTCTCTGCCTCTGTGAACTCCATCTCATCCATGCCCTCGCCAGTGTACCAGTGGAGGAAGGCCTTGCGCCGGAACATGGCCGTGAACTGCTCCGAGATGCGCTTGAAGAGCTCCTGGATGGCTGTGCTGTTGCCAATGAAGGTGGAGGACATCTTGAGGCCCCGGGGAGGGATGTCGCACACAGCCACCTTGACGTTGTTGGGGATCCACTCCACAAAATAGCTGCTGTTCTTGCTCTGGATGGCCAGCATCTGCTCATCGACCTCCTTCATGGACATGCGGCCTCGGAAGACAGTGGCCACCGTGAGGTAGCGGCCATGGCGGGGGTCACAAGCGGCCATCATGTTCTTGGCGTCAAACATCTGCTGGGTGAGCTCGGGGACAGTGAGGGCTCGGTACTGCTGGCTCCCGCGGGCCGTCAGCGGAGCAAAGCCCGGCATGAAGAAATGGAGGCGAGGGAAGGGCACCATGTTGACGGCCAGTTTGCGGAGGTCGGCATTGAGCTGGCCTGGGAATCTCAGGGAGGTGGTGACACCGCTCATGGTGGCAGAAACGAGGTGGTTGAGGTCTCCGTAGGTGGGCGTGGCCAGCTTGAGGGTCCTGAAGCAGATGTCATAGAGGGCTTCATTGTCAATGCAGTAGGTCTCGTCTGTGTTTTCCACCAGCTGGTGGATGGACAAGGTAGCGTTGTAGGGTTCCACCACAGTGTCAGACACTTTGGGGGAAGGCACCACACTAAAAGTGTTCATGATCCGGTCTGGGTATTCTTCACGAACTTTGCTAATGAGGAGAGTCCCCATGCCAGACCCCGTACCCCCACCCAGGGAATGAGTGAGCTGGAAGCCCTGTAGACAGTCGCAGTTCTCACACTCTTTTCGCACTACATCCAAGACGGAATCCACCAGCTCAGCGCCTTCTGTGTAATGACCCTTTGCCCAGTTGTTCCCAGCGCCACTTTGTCCTGTGAAGGAAGAGACACCAACACCATCTTGTGTAGCAACCAGCACTGATCTGTGTGCCCTGTCCTGTCAACTGGGGAAGGTACAGATCTACTCATCCCTATGGCATAACATTCAGGGACACCTGTTACCTTTTGACCAATCAGAGTTTGAAATTTTTGAAAGCCCACCAGACTTAAGTAAAAAAAGGAAAAGTATGCAACAATAGCTTGCTGTGCCACTTTTAACTTCCTCCATTTGTAGCTCTTGTAAGATTCTCATTAATTGCAGACTTAAAATGCCCAGAGAAATGGGACAGTGACTGGCACGGGAAGGGCCTATAAAGCAGGGGTTGTGTGGGGAGCACAGAGGTTAGAGGCCAAGCATACAAATTAGGTGTGCATGGAGTCTGCTGAAGATGTTTGCCTTTTGATTTTAGCTTATATGTTTGAAGCACCTGTATGAGCCTTTAGAAATAAAGATGTATTAGGCCGCAGCAAGCTGTGATCAAGGAGTGGAGATTCTCTACCCTGGAAAGAATCTGACCTAACCCTTTCCTTAAAAGCCAGCTGCCCCATCCCAAGATTTCCAGCCTTCCTTGCCTGCAGCTCCAAAAGCCTCAAAATACTACAGCTTAGAATTAGTTATGCAAGTCTGAGGTCGAACTGTGCTATTTCTTTGGCTTAAAACTGGATGACATCTGAGAGAAGCTATGATAGAGAGAAAAGGGAAGAGAGCCAGGCAGCAGAAGAAAGCAGAGAAACAATACCAAAGATGAAGTTGTCTGGTCTGAAGAGGTGCCCAAAAGCACCTGAACGAACACTGTCCATGGTGCCAGGCTCCAGGTCTACCAGGATAGCACGAGGAACATATTTGTGAGCTGGGAAAAAACAAAGGAAGATTTGTCTTCATTGCAATCAGCCAGAGAGACAACCTTGCTGATTTACAGCAGGAGTTATTGTGTTGGGGGGGGGCAGGGAGGTGATTTTAAGATTCCTGATCTCCCACATCATCTCCCTTCTTTGTACCCATTTGGCAGGATGCTCACCAAAGCCAAAATTGGGCACTGCCCAACATCAGGCTCCCACCTAGCCTTTTCAGGTGTTCTTGCCCAACAATCCAGGGAATCCTTTACCAAGGAGAATATACTGTGGGACTGAGCTTCTTTATCTCTTCCTCTAAACTAGGGATGGGGAATCTGTAGCAACCCTCCGGAGGTTGTTGGACTCCAACTCCCATCAGCCACAACCAGGGTAGTCAGTTGTCAGAGACAATGAGCATTGTGGAGTATCTGGAATGTCACAGGCTTCCCCACCATCATTGCTGCCTTAACTCATTAAAGGATGCATGCTCAAAGCAGCCTGCCCTTGACCCATGACTAGAGAGACCCATGTCCCCCATAGCAGTACTCAGTACCAGCCATGAAATTTCCAGAACTGCTATTCAAATCTGTAGCGTTCTGCCTCAAAAGAGGACTAGGCTGGTCAACAAAGGCGACAAGGAAGAATATCTTTTGCAATGTTGCTGCAAAACTGGGTGCTATCCAGGGTGAGAGTGGCAGTCCTGGGATGCTTTTTCCTCACTCGGAAGGAGGTGGCAGGATGGATGGCATACTCTATGCCGCTACAAGTGCTTAGGGGAAGGGCCATTGTCATCTGCTTGGAATGGTGAAAACCTTCCAGTTTCATTTCTGAGAGGAGGCCAGGCGGAGGTTTCTTGGTATACCAGAATATCCCTACCTATCAGGAAGAGCAGTCAGGTCTGGGGTAGGAGCACAACTTACAAGAGGCTTCATTGTAATAAACGCTGATCCTTTCCAGCTGCAGGTCAGAGTCACCGACATAGTTCCCACTGGGGTCTATACCATGCTCATCACTGATCACCTCCCAGAACTGAAAGAAGAGTGGAGAGGGGGAGATAGAAAGAATTAACATTTCTACATGTTAAGTCAGCTAAAGACATTTTTTGGTTTATACCATTAGAAACAAAGGAAATTCCCACCCGCATCGGGCTGTTTAGCTTTTTCATTATCTACACTGGGGGAAAGCATTCTGAGTTGATCTGCTGCTGGAGACATCAGACTGGGCTAAGTGGAGCACCAACCTTATCCTGTAAATCTTATCCAGTATGCCACTCCTTGTGCGAGTCCAAGCAGTTCTTTTGAATGTGTGTGTGTGTGGGGGGGTGAGTGACATATAGAGAGCCAGTGTGGTGTAGCTGTTAAGAGTATTGGACTGGGACATGGGAGACCAGGGTTCAAATCTCTGCTCAGTCAGGAAGCTCACTGGGTGATCTTGGGTCATCACATCTCAGCCTAACCTACCTCACAGGGTTGTTGTGAGGATAAAATGGAGAGGAGGAGAGCCAAGTACATCCCTTTGAACAACACAAAGATGGGATAGAAATAAATACACAAATAAATTTGATTTGCTACTCACAAGTGCCAAGTAGCACTGCATCAGCAGCTGTAGCTGCGTTTGGTAGTTGAAGGTGGCTAAGAGCCCTTTCTGCAAAGCCATCCTTGAGAGGGCTCTCTCACCAGCCTACAGTGAGACCCAGAGCAGAAACGCTTCGTTCTTGCAAGCGCTGTGTGCTGTTCTAGGGATCTGGCCATGGTGCTGAAACCATGACCTCTTGCTACCTTAAAGATACTGCTTTCCTAGCTTTGTTTTGAAGCAGAATCTACACCGCAGTAAAGGAGACAGAAGCAGCCATTTGGCTGAGCTTTCAGTATTTTAAGGCTGCTGAAAGTGAGAACATTCAGACGGGGTATTGCCACACGTCAAAACTCCTGCCCTCATCTGCAGTGTTTAGCCATGAAGACAAGGGTAGGGGCAAGAGTTGATCAGGCTGTTGTACACATTTTGACAAGCAACACAACATTTTGCTTTGGGAATAAGCTACAAGGAAAAGCAGCTAAATTTGTGCAGAGTCATCTCACCGGCAAATAAGCACATGACTTCGCACTGCTGGTTATTGGCGCAAACTTATTACGAGCCACAGCACTACGCAGACTGCAGCAAGAGCACTCTAACTCCCTCAGGAGGGACAGCTGCTAATGATGCATTTTCCAGAACTTTTTACCTTGCAATTGTTTCTTGCAAGCAAGGGCTAAGCTGTATTCCTAGAGGACGACAGAGAGGGCTTCTTTTGGTGGAGCTTTTCACTAACGGAAGGACTTTCTGTTTTAACAAGGCAGTGAGGAGGACAGGAGAAAAAGGCTTGTTTACAGCAATCTATAGGAGACTGCTCAGTCCTTGCTAAATTAGTTTGAACAATGCAGGGGGCGGGGGGAGAGAAAGGAAGATGCACGTCATGAATGCTAACCATCTCCAGTGGACAGAGCTTTAATTACCAGGGAGCTCCCACTACTAAGAGGACAAATTGAAATTGATGGCAAGGTCAGAAAGACTGTAAACACAATGGCGTCAGCCACATGCCACAAGGCTGATCCCCCCTGAGCACCCAATGCACAAAGATCTGCCTTGAGAAGGCCTCTTCATCAATAAATTGTTTCTAAAAATGAAGTAGATCTGGAAAGTGATATAATCCTATATATGCAGAGGTGGCCCAAGGTTACTCGGTGACGGAAGTGAGACTAAGCCCTAGGACTGCAAACAGATGCAAGGGTCAAGCCCTCTTGTCAATTCATTTGGTCTCATTTGACTTGGAACAGGCTGAGTCAAATTCAAATCCCTGGCTCAGCCATAAAGCTTACTGCATGGGTCTTACAGGGGTCCCCCCCCCCCACAAGCCTTCCATACAAATTTGCTGAGAGAATGACATGGATAACAATCTGCCGTACTCTGCCCTTAGCTCCATGGAAGGGAAGACTCGGATGTGAAAAAGTGACAGTCATCTCTTTTTTCCCAAATTAACTCCTGCCCATATTCTGAGAGGTTTCAAAGGAACACCAATGCATAATTAAGTGAACTGTCCATCTTAAGGCATGAATAAAGCATAGTTCTTTGTCGTGGCGCAGGCATTGCTTAAGAGACGGCTTCTGAAATCAACACCCTGGATTTGGCAGCAGAATTCTCTAGAGTATCTAGAGTGATGCAGGAATCCAAACAGGTTAAATAAAGTTGTTCTTAGTTTAGAAAAAGAGAAAAAGAACAATCCTTAAATATCTCAGGGGCTGCCAAGCCAGGCTTCCATACCAAAGCCAGCTTCTATCCTGTGTTGATCAGATGTGTCAATTACAGAACCTGTGAGTTTACAATGAATTATTCATGCAGATTAGCATATGCATCAGTCTGCTTAGGTAAACTATGCAGAAAGCTAGCCTCCAGCATCACCACCCCAACTGATGACTGCCTGCCCCCAAATCCCTGACTCAGGAGCAGCAAGATAGTGGAGAACCCTATTCCCTTGCCTTAGTAACCCAGTTTCAGGGAAGATTGCAACGGAACCCAAGGTTGTCTCAGATCATGTGAAATCCATTCAACTTCCTTTGGTTTTCCACAGGATTCCACATTCAGCATTTGAGGGTGGAGGGTAGAAAACACCCTGTGTCTTTTTTCTTTTTCTTTAAAGAGGAGAATGTTCCTTTCTGAGAATCTCAAGTACAATCCTGGGCATTTTGACTTCCTTGCTGCAGAAGGTGTGGCAAACCCACCTATTCCTCAGGAGACGTGGTGAAGCAGCCACAGACTTGGAGCTCTGAGTGGTGCTGGGAAGAGACTGGCAGTCTTTCAAGGTTCATTATTCAGCTTCTTAAATAGCTTACTGGCTGTGGGTGAGTAGCAGGTGCTCTTCATACCCCTCGCCCACCTCCCTGCATCCAACATAATGACCAGACTATCCCTCTCTCCTAAGTGGGGCGGGGGAGAGGCAAGGGAGCTCCCAGCCCCAGCTGCAGAAGAGCTCCAGAGGGCTGATTTGATTTCAGCCTGCTGTGCTGCTACCCTGCCCCACGGGGATAGAGCATTAAGTGGTACAATCACACTGCAGCAGGCTGGCCTTCCTTTTTATTCAGAGCAGGCACAGATGTCTGGTTTTGAAGGGTGGAGGAGAGAAGAGCAGGGAGAGGGGAGGTTGACTTAGTGGATTATTAGCTGTCTTTGTGACACTAAGTCATGGCAGCAGGTGTCTCCTGAGAAAGCAGAAACTGAAAACCCATTTGAGAAACCCCCTATTTTTGCAGGTTTGTTCATTTCCCTTTGGGCATTTCCCCTAACAAACAAAAATAAGACCACCCCTTGCTGCCCAGAGAGAGGGTGCTCCCTGCTTCTCTCCGTGGCCCAATTGCACCAGCCAAGAGCTGCCATTTCACTTAACAAATAGCTAGGAAAAAACTGCCCCATCAAGAAACAGGAGGGGATCCTGTCAGGACATCAAACATTCTGTTTGTTTCATATATCAGAAGATGCCACAGGATGCTCAGAATCCCCACACCTCTTTTCTCCAGGAGTGGACAACTCTTCACCATTGTGTCCTGCATTACCTGAAGCTGCAAGGGGGAGGGGAGGCAAAGATGCTTTGTCCAGGGGTGGGGGCACCACAGGCTGAAATCTGTTTACCTTCCATCTGTCATCCACAGAACCACTTGGCAAAGGGAGGAAAAGGCCCCTGAAAGTCTTTAGGAGTAGCCATTCCCCTGAACCCAATGGGACAAGAAGACAGGGCAAAAAAAGGTGGCCCCACCCTCCCCCTGCAGAAGCAGTGCTGAAATGTTGCCCCATAGCAGGCTGAAGTAGGGGAGAGAAGCATTACCACTCCCCATAGAGAAAAGGTGGGAAAGGAGTGTAAACAAATAGCCAGATCGCCCAAGTTGCCCCCTGACCTCACCAAGGTTACAGCAGGAACTTGCAAGGTCACAGGCAGAGGGAAGGGTTTCTTTGTTCTAAGAGAATCAGGAGGGTCCCCTGCTTCCTGGGTGTGGCAGCCCCCTTGCCTGGATGGGCGTGGCGGAGGGGGCGGGAGGAAGACCACTCCTTCCTTTTGTCTCCCATCAGAAGCGCCAACAACAAAGGGTGACCACGGGCCTCTGACAGCCGCGTCAGGATGCCCAGGATGGACTTTTTAGGAGACGCTGGCCTGGGCCACCCACTGGCTAGCCGGCAAGAAGGCAAAGGAGCTCCTTCCTAGGGAGCCGGAGGCCACTTTCACCTCCTGCAGGAGGCTCTGCCCCGCAGCCCTGGGGTGCCTCCACGCCCACAGCCGGGCGGGGAAAGACGAGGCCACAACAAAGGCGCCGCCGCCGCCAGCGCAGGGCACGCCCCACCCCGGTGCCAAGCCAGGGAACCGGCCCCACCGCCTTGGCGAGATGACACCTGGCTACCTCGCCCGGATCTAGGGCAAGGGGAGCGGCAGAACAGCAGGGCGCCTCGTCGGCGCAACGCTTGGCTCTTTTCCAGGGGGCCCGCAACATGCCGGGCAGGATCAGCCAGGGAGCCCCCAAGTCCCGTTGGAAGAGCCGTCGGGGGGCGGCGGGGAGCTCCGCAGTCCCAGCAGCGCGCGTCTCCGCCTCCCCATGTCTTTACCTTGGCTCCGATCTGGTTGCCGCACTGGCCCGCCTGGATGTGCACGATCTCCCTCATGCTGCTGCGACTGGTGCTACGGGGGGGCGGCTGCGGGCAGGCAGGCGGGTGGGTGGGCGGCGGCTGCAGCTGGCGGAGCGGCTGGCGGAGGCGTCCAGGCTGCTGCCGGCGGGTTTTATAGGCGCCTCCCGCTGCACCCAGGCCGGGGCGCTGACGTCAGCGCCGACGCCGCGGCCAATCAGGAGGCGCCGCCGCAAAATACTGCAACATCCCTGCAGCATCAGCACCAGCAGCGCATCCCTCGGCGCCGGTAAGAGCCGCGCTGCCTGGCACAAAGCGGGCGGCCAGGCTGGGGCTCCCTCCGCCCCGCCCCGCCCGCAAGCCGGCATCGAGGTAAAGGCCCGGGCAAAAGAAAAGGCCCAGGGGAGGCGGCTGATGCAGGAGGCATCACAGGCTGTTGCCTGAAGCGACTTGGAGGCTCACATCCCAGAGTGGGGCGGGTGGGGCCTGCGTTCGTGGGCCGCTGCGGTACCTCGGGGTGCGCGAGGGGGACAGCCACTTTTCTGGGATGTCTCTTGGGTGGGGGCATCTTTGTTATCAGGTCTCAAGTTTCAGCCTCGCCCAAGTCCTGGATTTGCCTTTGATGGCCTCGGACGGGGTTGCCAAAGCATCCTTCCTTGGCCTCTTTCCTTATTCCCCAGCCAGACAGCTGCGCTCTGCTTTGTGACTGGGGGCTTCTCCGCTTGTCTTGATATCACGCCCCCCACCCAGCCCTTTGAAGACAAAGATATATATATATTTTCGAGGGGCCATCCTGCATTGAAGCTCTGTGTATTTTGCTGAGGTTGGGGTGCTTTTAACAGTCGGTTTTGAACACGCGTGTTTCCTTCCAGTGATGCTCTGATGATGGGCGCTTCCTTCGAACCTTTCGCCGCTTAGCCAAAACTTTGCCCGCAGCCTCTGTGCTCTCCTACTGCTGACTAACTGCCAGCTGGGCGAAACCCCCTGACTCAGCAGTGCCCAGCCCGCCCCTGCCCGCTGGGTGGGGCCTCGCCGAGGGTCTCTCTTCCTCGGCTGCTTGCAATTTGCAAGGGGCAACTGAAGGCCATCCAACCGGGAACAAGGGCGGAGAGCTTTGGGGGCTACGGGCGATGGGCCATCGCCTAAGTTGGGGGAGATGCTGCGGGTGGTGGTGGGGAAAGTGGGCAGAACAAAAGCCCCTTTCGCGGCCCCAGGTGCGCAGGAGGAGAGAGCGAGGAGGCTCCCCGCCCGCCTCCCCTTTGTTCAGCCAGCTCGGGCAGGAAGCTGCCTCTCCCTACTCTCCCCCTTTTCCTGGGTGGGGAGATGGGGAGGGGCCCCACAGATCTGTTTCCTGTCATTTCCCCCCTACGCCCTCCTTTGTGTCTGGGTTGTCGTTGCAATTCCTGGGGGAGAACAAAGGCCTGTGGAGGGAGACTATGCTGACCTTTTCCCTAAGTGTGTGGAGGGTGGGGGGGGGGAGGAAAGGCTGCCCCCTCTCTGACAGGCGAGAACCGCAGCAGGAATAACAGCTGGCTGCAAAAAGCAGGAGCTCCTTGCCAGGGGAACGGGTGGGTCCCTTCGGAGGCAACGCTCTCCTGGCTCCTCCACCAGTGCCGGATTTAGATATAAGCTAAACAAGCTATAGCTTAGGGCCCCACTCTCTTGGGGGCCCCCAAAAAAGTAAAGGGAAAAAAACCTGGATGTACATTTCCAAAATATAAGATAAAAAAATAAATAAAATAAAATAAAACCTGCATACAGCAACAGTGTTTGTGTTGTGTATGATGTAAGTAATGGACCCCACAAAAAGCATATATTCAACACAAAAAACAATGACAATTTGTTGTTGACAAAGGACAGCTGGACATATAAAGGGCCCCATTACATTCAGTAGCTTAGGGCCTCATCAAACCTAAATCCGGCCCTGTCCCCCACCAAGGTCTGCTTCACCTGTATACAACTGAAGGCGGAAAGGCCCACAGCCGCTCACTCATTTCCCCTGCCTGAGGAATATGTCGGTGCTCGCAGTGGTTCAGCGTCCTCCCCCTTCCCGTAGCCAGTATAATACAAGGAGAGGGGACTGGTCGCCAGCAGCCAGCCTAGGCCTGATGATATCTTCCTATCTGCAAGCCCAACCCTTAAATCACAGAGGGATGCCGGGTGCTTGGCTGGGACCTCTGTATGTGCTCAAGGGCACCCAACGCTTCTTTGAGAGGAGTTCACGTGGGCTCTGTCACTGGCTCAGGGTTAAGTCTTGCTGTCCACCAAGGCAAAGCTGCTTCTCTCTTTCCTGTTGCTGGACACCAGCGCCCCCCAGTGTCTGGTCTAAGCTTCCCATCTGTATTGATGGCCCTCCCAATCCACAAGCGTCTCCACCCCAGAATTATTATTTCAGAAAGCAGGAAGAGACAGGGTCCAGGGAAGAGGGAGAAATCTCATTTATTTCTTTTTCAAAGAACAATCTAGCTCCTTACTGATAATCCCTTATTCGCAAACTGCACACACACAAATAGTTCCCACTGGACAATTTTTCCACCTAATGCACAAAGGGTCAGGAAACCAAGCCTTATGAGGAACGATTGAGGGAGCTGGGTATGTTTAACCTGCTAAAGAGGAGACTGAGAAGAGATATGATAGCCATCTTCAAATATCTAAAGGGCTGTCACCTGGAGGATGGAGCCAGGTTGTTTTCTCCAGCTCCAGAGGGACCAGAACAAATGGCTTCAAGATACAAGAAAGGATATTCCAATATCCAACTAAACATCAGGAAGAACTTTCTGATGGTACTAAGAGAACAGACTCCTTTGGAAGCAGTGCCGGATTAAATCCTGTGGAGGCCCCTAGGCTGTTGAAATCTCACCCTCCCCCCAATCTAGTAGCATTGAACTAAGAAGTCCTGGTTGTAACTTTCTTTCAAGATCAAATCAATATTATTTTACCTATTGTCGTTGGGCCCCTAAAAGGCATGGGTCCCATAGACCGGGGCCTCCTCTGCCTATTTGGTAATCCAGCTTTGCTTGGTGGACTCTCCTTCCTTGAAGATTTTTAAGCAGAGCTTGGATGTCCACCTGCCACGGGTGCTTTAGTTGAGATCCTTGCATTGCAGGGGGTTGGAAGAGATGACTCTCAGGACCCCTTCTAACTCTACAAGTCTATGATTCTATGAAAACATTTCTAGCTGCAGGTTAGGATAAATTCTGCTGGCCTCTAAGCCCTTCTCCGCCTATTCTTCAGGGCCTGTTCATGGTCATCCCATGCCAGCCTCTCTGCCAGGCTTCCTGCCTGCGCAGTCCCTCCTACATCTGTAGTGGCAGTAAAATGCAGCCAAGTTCCTAGCAAGGAAAAGCACTCTGAGATCATTCCCCACAGCAGCTGAATTCCCAGAATGGTGGATGGGGCTGCTGCCCTGGGGAGTAGCCTTGCCCAGAAAGAGGTCTCTCTTTTTTTGCAGAGTGAGCAGCAGGGAGCAGTAATCAGAGATGACAGCTTGGAGAAAGGCCTTGGAGAGAAACAAAGGAACTCAGGAGTGAGTGTGACTGCGCAGTGAGCAAACAGCCAGTTCACCCTCTTTCTCAGGTAAAGCACCTGCCTTGGCAAGGAATGGATGCACTGAAAACCATCTAGCCTTAGTATTGTCTGCACTAACAGGCAGCAGCGGCTCATCAAGGTTTCAGGTAGGAGTCTTTTCTCAGCCATACTTGAACCCAGGCCTTTCTGCATGCAAAGCTGCTGTTATTTTAGCACTGAACTTAGGTCCTTCCCTAACAAAAAGGTTAGCCACCCTGCCAGAATAATATGAAGCTGCCTTAGGCATGTGAAGCAGAGGTGGGCATGCAAAGGACCCTGTTGTTTTGTTCTGGTGCCTCAGCTGCAGCCCACTGACAGGAGAGAGGATGGGGGCAAGGCCCTTTTCCCTCCCAGGGGGAGTGACGTGTCAGAGACTAGTCAGATTGCTGAATGGCTGGGAGTAGGACCCCCCCCCCCCATATTTCTATAGGCATGACTCATTGTGGCAGAGCTCAAGCAAAACAAAAGCCCCTGGTCAGATGGAGCTCTCACTTCTTAGAAATAGTTGCAGCCCCCTTGCAACTTCCTCTCCCACACAGAACCTGCTAGCTGCACATTTATGCCACATGCACCACAAAAACCTACAAAATATTGTGTATCAGATAATAAGAAGGTGGAATAAAAGTGCTGTGTGCTTCTCCCCCAGCATTCTGTATTTGTGTGTTTGTGTCTGAGAATGCACACAGTTGGTGCATATGAGAAAGACAACACCCCACAAAAAACACCCACTGAACTTGCTTCTTATACAGTGTTGCAAGTGAGTTGTTATGCTCACCGGAATACACTTTCTACTAACAAGCCGTTCATCTCTCCTCCTGTCTCCCTCATCCTGACCCATGATTTGTATTCTACACAATGTGGCTCAGAGCAATGGTTCCCAAACCACCCAGGCCCTCAGAAAATGGTTAATGGTGTTGTCTGTCTGTTGAAGCAATTGTGTTGTTGTGCTGTACTAGATGCTGTGTGATTTTTAATTGCATTTTAAAATCACATCCTTGTGTTCCACTGAATTCAAATTGTAATACAACATAATAAACAAAAGAAGCAATTAAAATGCAGTATGAATCTTCTATGCAATAGATGTGCTGTCTCCTGCCTTTAACCACAAATCCACAGAAATGCAGTAAACCAGTTTGGGAACTCTTGGCTCAGATGCTTTTAGAATCACACATCAGACAGGACTTTGAAGGCTACTTAGCCCCACCTCCTCCTCCATACGGGGCCTGCAATGCAGAATATAATTACAACAACCCTGTGAGATGGTTGCTCAACCTCTTCTTGAGTGAAGGAGAGCCCACCAGCTCCCAAACCACTGCTGAACAGCTGCCACTATCTGGAAGGCCTTCCTCATGTTTCATTGAAGTCTACTTCTCTGCCTTTTCCAGCCACTGATTCTGGAGCAACAGAGAAGAACTATCTTCTGTGTGGGACAGCCCATCGTGTGAATGGGAGACAATTGTCCTTCATCGGACTTGGATTTCCTGGTCACCCACTTCTGGTGGGCATGCTCCCAGAGGCATTTGTGGGGTCCCTTGCACCCTTGGCAAGGAGCTGTATTGATGCCGTCCCCATCACTTCACTGCACACCTTTGTGCCATGGTGTGAGACGGATGGGAAGCTTCTCTCATGTTTGATCTCACTGTAACAATGGTGTTGCATCACCACACACATGCATGTCAGACACTCCATTGCCAGATAGGTGATTTTGTGCACCTGCCCAGGCCTGTGCCCCAGAGGCGGCCAGTTTCACCAACCCCTAGGTACACCTGTGCATACTTCAGAATACACATTCCTGAAGGGAGGGAAGTCCAACCAACAGCTGTTAGCCAATGGAGGCTGTGTGTAGCTTCCCTGAGCATAAAGTCATTGCCATCTGCTTGGCCACTATGGGAGGCGGGATGTTAGAATACAGGGCCTGTTGGGTTCCCAGCAGGGCTCTCCTTGTGCTTTTAGGAGTTTGCTCCTGCTATCTTAGGAAAGAGCCTCAGCTCAGACCTACAGTATGCTTTTAAGAGCAAACCTTAAGATCAAAATCGGCAATGCCACTGGAGTTTGTTATTACGTGGCATGGAATAAGAGTTTGCCCAGTTGGTAAAGCTCTGGATGTAAATAGCAAGGCTCTTTTATGGATTTAGAGCCATTTCTCTAGCAGGGCTATGCTACTGTCCAATCTACTAGGGGTGATGCCTGGAACGAGCTATTGCTTGTCTTGTTTTGCATGGAAGCATCACTATGGCACAGGTCCGGACAGGGATATGTGTGAGAGGTTCCTTACAGGCAACTCCCATCTGTGGCATATGATGCAACACTAGGAGGCTCCTGTGCTTTGGGCACCATGAATCTGAAGACTGACTCCTATTTTAATTACCATGTTCTGAAAAGGAACTACCAGTAACTTAGATAGGATTGTGAGTCCCTGATGCTTCCTCCAGGCTTGGCCCAAGGTAGCCCAGCCACCAGGTAAGGGGTGCTACAACCATCTATTGCAGGACATGGAAACCGGAACAAGCAGAGATCCACCCAGGTAAGGGAAGCAGAGATCCACTCAGAGAGATAATCTCACATAAGCACAGAGCATCACTCAGGCCTATTTTTCAGTGAAAGGACAATGTTGTAAGAATTCTGGACAAAGGGTTGAGATACGGGCAGAGGTACCATTTTGTAACTTATTGAGTTGCATTGATTTGTAGAGACTGCAAACATGAAGTCAGAAGACGGAGGGAGGGAAGTCCACTGAAACACAGTCAGAGGCTGCCAGTCAGGTCTTATGAGAATGCAGGGGGGACGGACGGACATATTTGCAGGATCTGAAATTTTAGGGCGTTTCCTTCCCAGTGCTGAAATGGCTTTAGGAAAAGATGTCCACATCTCTAAACTGGACCCCCACCCTGTGCTCCTAGACAGGTAGAGCCCTCCTACGGTTGCCCAGTTCACACATACTCTGAAACATTCCTCTTTATTACCCTGCAAAGCTCCTTGACATACAAAACACATGTTTAGGCTGTGCACACATTACTGGCTTAAAACACAGTGAGGCCGTATCTTTACACAAGTCAAATATCGGAGCTGGTTTGGGGGGTGGGGCGGGGAATGCATCAAAACACAGCATTTCCTCAGAAAGGAGAGGATCAATATTGGCTGTGGTTAGCATCACTTGTATGCCACTTCCCAAACCAGATGTTGTGCACTGGATGCAGCGCAATTGGGAGTATGTACACAGCCACACACACACACAAACACACACATTCTTCCTTCTTCTGCATTGGGAAAACGTTGCTGCACCTGCCATTGTCATCCTCACCCTCTGCTCTGCACACCTTGACGGGAACAGCCTGGAGCCCTCACCGAGGAAGAACGAATGGCTTCCCTAGATCACTAGCAAGGAAATTGCTGAGAGTTATACAACATCTCAGCCATGCCTCTAGGCTGACGGCAGTCAGGAAGCAAAAGAACGTCCCTCCCCACCACACACACACACACACACACACACACACACACACACTTTGTTTCTTCCTTCTGGCCGTGGAATGTGGCGAACGCTGCCTGGCACCTCCTCCCAGAGGCTTCCTCTGCTTGCCCATCCCCAGTGCCACCAGGGGGCGCTGAGCTCCCAATTGCAAAGTGGCTAACTCTGCTGCCTCTGGGGAGGGCAGGAGAGCCCCAGTGGCTACTTGAACCCTCAGACCCCCAGTGCCGCCTGCTCCTTACCAAAAGCATAAGACCACCTCTTTCAAAGTCCTCCTGAGCTCCTGGCTCCGGAAGGCGTAAATTATGGGGTCCACCACAGAGTTGCAAATGAGGAGGATGAGATAGAGGTTGAAGTATCTGAAGTAGCAGTTGCAGGCGGGCTTCTCGGGGCAGGTGAGGATGAGGATCAGGTGAAGGAAGAAGGGGCCCCAGCAGATGAAGAAGACGCCCAGCAGGATGGTGAGGGTGATGGCCCCTCTCATGCTAGTGAAGTGGGGTGCCGACTGCTTCCTTTGCAGGCTGGAGATCCTGCGGGCGTGTTGGTGAGCCAGGCTGAACATGTGGATGTAGAGGCCCATGATCAGGGTGATCATGGAGAGGAAGAAGATGACCAGGCAGAGGATGACCGCCTTGCCATCGTAGGCAATGAAGATGGTGCTGGAGATGCTGCTGACCACCCAGACAACCACGATGATGGTGACGGCCCTCTGGATGGTCATGATGCTGTGATACCGCAAGGCGTAGAAGATGGTGATGTAGCGGTCAATGGCGATGACGCCCAGGAAGGAGAGCGAGGACATCAGGGAGCTGCAGATCAGCATGTCCATGGCGTTATCCAGGTGCATCACGGTGGTGGGCTGCACAACCATCATCTCATGCTCCAGCAGAAGCATGAAGAGGGTCTCCACTAGGTTGCTGACGCTCACCAGCATGTCCGACACAGCCAGGCAGCAGATGAAATAGTACATGGGCGAATGCAGGTTCCGGTTTTTGACAATGGCGGCCACCACTAACAAGTTCTCCACAAAGCTCAGGATCCCCAGGGTCAGGAAGAGTTCGCCAGGGATCACCACCTGCTGGCTGCTTGTGCAGAATGTCTCATTGGTCTGGTTGCTCACGGGAATGCCTGCAGTGGCATTCGGGGGGCTGGGCAGCACCCTCAGGGGTGATGGCACAGACATGGTGGCACCTTGGTGGGAACGCTACAGAAAGACAAAGGAGACCCGCAGGATTTTGCAACAGAGTTTTCTCTTGGGCGAGAAGTATATAGTTAGCATGGTCCGGGAACTCACCTGTAGGTTGCGGAACCTGAAAGAAACTTCTGTGGCCACTCTTCCTCCAAGGGAATAGATGGATAGATGTCTCAGAACAGAGCTGTGAGACCAGACATGCTCCACACAAAGTTTTGGGGTGGCAGAGTCAGCAACACGCTTCCAGTGACCCTTCTTTGGCACAATACGCTGGAGAGCCCAACACCCGTGTCTTCTTGGCTTATGCTCTCTTGCTCCTGGTTTCTTCCTTTGGGTCTCTGTCCCAGAAAAAGAAAAGGGGAGAACTTGCCAGCTTCTTTCCGCCTCTCCAGGCTCTGAATTCCCAAGTCCTATTTTCCTTCCAAGGGTGCCGTTGCTTGATTTGCCTCTTCCCCAAAGTAAACTGATTAGCAGGAGTTCACAGCAAAGAAAGAACCCTTTATCTCCCTTACTTTTAAAGGAATATGCCCAGCTTTCCCATCGGCAGAGGGGCGGAGGGTGATCCACATGATAACAGCCCAGGAGGCGAGGGCGCTGAATGGCAGGGAGAACTTATGAAACTGCCCTTAAAGCCTGGCTGAGTTTTCCTCTTCATTAACATCCTGGTGGCATGATGCCCCCCCCCCCATGCCAAGCAAAAGGGGGTCCAGCAGTGAAGCATTACTCACCATCTCAGTGACGTCTTCAACTTATATTTATGCAAGTACAAAGGAGAAGGGTTGCATATAGGCGGAAGAAGAGTCAAGTTTTCCCAAATATGGCTTCACCCATGTTTGACACACTCCGGGTTTTTCCCCCTGCTGTGGAAGATTCCCCACCAACTTCTACTGGAGGAAATTGCCCAGCTTGATTGACAAGACTCAGTTATTGCAATGCTCTCTCTGTTGGCCTGGTCTGGAGGCTCCAGCTTATGCAAAATGCAGCAGCTAGACTGTTGATTGGGATAGACTATTGCTAGCACATAAGACTAGCGATGGAAAGCTTGTGCTGGTTGCCCATATGCTACCCAGCCAGGTTCATTGTTCTTATTTTCAAGGCCCTTTACCAACTTGAGTCCAGGATATCTCAGGGACCACTTGATCTCTCATTTCTCTGCCTGACCTGGCCAAGTAGCATATAGGCAGCCAGTGCAAACTTTACTCTGTGAATATGGTCTGGCAAAAAGTGTCTGCCTTGAGGAATTTAGAGGAATGGCAACTTTCCTGTGCAACCAATACAAACAACAACAGCCAGTAGAACACATAGCAGCACTGCAGTGGCCATAAAACAAGAGGAGTTACTTGGAGCCTCGTTTGACTAAAAATATTCCCCTTTAGGAGAGGGTCATAGGTCAGTGGTGGAGCATCTGCTTTGCATGCAGAAGGTCCCAGGTTCCATCCTTGACAGTATCTCCAGGTAGCTGAACTGGGAAGGTCCTTTGCATGAAACCCTGGAGAGCTGTTGCCAGCCAGAGTGCAGACTATACTAGGCTACAGGGGCCAAGGGTCTGGCTCAGCAGAAGGCAACTTCCTATGTTCTTCCTACTGACAGAAGGTAATCAGAGGCTACATGGGCCTCCCTTGCAAGGAACTCTAGAGTTTGGGGGAAGCCACTTGGAAGGCCCTGCCTTAAGTTCTGCCATACATGCTACAGATATTGGCAGGGCAGAAAGAATGGCCTCTCCTGAAAATCTTAAAACGTAGGGTTGTACAGTTCCCTCCAAATCAAAGCTTCAGAGTCCAATAAGTTCCCTAAAATGTTGATGCAAGAATGTAAAATGAGTCTGATGGATTAAGCAAATGGTCGAAACAGCCCAGCATCCCATTCTCACAGTGGCCACTCAGAGGCAAATGCGAAACCTGGCTCTGAGTCAGCACAGATAAGTTCCATTTCAGAACTTTCCTCATTTCACCTCTTAGACGATGCGCAAGCATCACATTTCCATGACACTACAACATTTGTGCATGCTAATACTTCCTTGCCTTGTTCCCGTTTCCCCCAGCTCTGGGTTAGCAATTCCTAGTAGGGCAGAGCATGCAAAAGGCAGTCAAGCTCGCCCTGTAAGCAGCACAGTTTGGCATGCAAGTGTGACTTCTTATGCAACTATTTACGTGACATGCCGTGCGAGACACAAACAACTCACTCTGTGGAGAGATCATTGCATGTTTCACTGGCTGATTTCACAAGATACAGCCTACGTAATTCAAAGCAGCGTTGGTACATCATGAAGAGGGGCCTGCTTCTCCTCGCTAGGAAAAGATGGGCTCTTTGTTTTGCAAGACAGAGAATTTCATAGTTATTTCATTTGCTCAAAACAAAATCAGTCACTATGTTCAAGATCACTTTTTTCCAGTTACCTTTACAACAGTTGGAGGTTTTTAGATGCAAGGCGAGTAAGGGGAGGACAGAAGAGAAGCGTTTAAAATTTTTGGAGGTAGAGAATGTTGATAGAGAGAAGTATTTCTCCTTTTCTTATAATACAGGTCCATTGAAGGAAACTCAGTGTTGGAGGATTCCGTGCAGACAAAGAAAATACTTATCCACCCAGAGCTTACTGTTGTTAAAGTCTGGAATTTGCTGTATTTATTTATTTATGTATTTATTATGTATGTACTAAATTTGTATACCACCCTTCACTCGTAGATACAAGGGCTATCGCAAGATGTAATGATGGCCACCAACCTGGAGTTAGCAGAGCTGGCCCACCCATGAGGTGAGGCAGTTCCCTCAGGGTGGCAGGTTCCAGAAAGCTGGGAGAGCGGCCGATCCAGCCTCCATGGAGCTTGCCCTGCACTTGTCAGCCTCTTCCTCTGTGTGCCTGTGTACTGCCCAGTGGCTGGCAGGTGGCAGTAGGGAGACATGTGATGCCGTGTGGGTGCACAGCGGTGGGTGGGCAACAGAGGAAGAGGTGGTGACAGGGCAGTGTTTTCTCTTTTGCCTCTGGCGGCAAAACATCCAGGGATGGCCCTGAGAGTTAGACAAGTTTATGGAGGATAAGACTATCTATGGCTACTAGTCATGATGGCTGTGTGTTACCTCCCATCTTGGAGGTGGTAGGCGTCTGAATACCACTCACTGGGAACCACCAGTGAGCTGAGACCGCTGAACTCAGGTCCTGCTTGTGGGCTTCCCTCTGGTAGGGATGTGGGTGGCGCAGTGGTCTAAACCACTGAGCCTCTTGGGCTTGCCGGTCAGAAGGTTGGCGGTTTGAATCCCTGCGATGGGGTGAGCTCCCGTTGCTGTCCCAGCTCCTGGAAAGCGAGATGAGTGCCGCAACCCCATAGTTGCCTTTGACTGGACTTAAGCATCCAGGGGTCCTTTACCTTTACTCCCCACCCCCACCCCCGATATCTGGATAGCCAGGGTAAGAGCAGGATGCTGATAAGATGAGCCATTCCAGTAGACTCTTCTTATTTTCCTAAGGTATGGGGCAGGTTTTCCTCTTTAATAAATATGGGTGAACTTTGGGTACAAGAACAGGCAAACCCTTGTGACAGCCCCCATGATGGGAAAACAGAAACCAGGTGGGAACTACCTGGACAGCAAACTCCACTTTTTACCTATTAATGCAAACACACACTTTCGTGTAAAAATGGCTTGAGAATAACTTGAAGTCATTTCATATTTTGTGGACAATTAATAGACAAGCTGATCCTTATAGTGTATCTGCCATTTTGAAGTGTTTCAACTTGCCCTGGGACTTTAGAGAGAAGGGCGGGGAGGTAAGCAAGCAATCATATACTCCTGCTGGCTCAGACGAATGTCCCATCTGCTCTAACATCCCGTTTCCAGACAGATCCCAGCTCATGCTGACCCCTATTCTGCTAACCACTTCGTACTGGAGATAAGCCGCAGCATTTCAGGGTGAGCGGGGTAGTTTCCTTTAATGACTCTGGGTTTTGAATTAGGGCAGAAGCATTTTTAGCCTGCCCAAAGTACGTGGTGATGTTCTTAAGATGCTAATTCAGAGAACCAGCTGCAGACATTAAATGCATGGGGAACACTGAAGAGGTCTTGCTTTTACTTTTATAATAAAGGTCACCGGGAATGAGGATCAGGATTGCAGCACACAGGGAAGGGGGTTTAACATTTTCACCCCTGTATCACAGTCCCAGTCGATATTCTCCCCTGACAAGCTGGTATTCTTCCAGAGAGAGAAGTTGCCCAGCAAACATGAAAATGACCCCAGGTTGAAGCAGAGCACACAGGGACAAAGCAGCAACAGCCATTGTCCCTCTGAAAATGTGAGAGCAATCATCTGGATCAAGCTGTAGCACTAACCAAACTACTCCAGTCCTGTGCAAGGTGGAGGAGTAGAATAAAGACATGGGAGGTTTTATGCTCCTTCCACTTCTTGTTTTCAGTCTTTGAAAGGAGAATCCCTCACCAGGCATGTGGTGTCTGTGTGTAAGAAACAGCTGCAATTTAAGCAGGCCCTTGGACTCCCATGGGTTCAGTTGGTTGAGGCGTGAGGTTGGCGCCCTGCCCTTTGGAAGCTGTACGGACACTATATCCCCATAAACATGGCCTGCTCTGTAACTCACCTCTCCCTACAGACACTAGCAAAGCAGTGGCACACTAGACCAGCTCCCAAGTTTCAATTAAACAGTCCAAGCTAACCTCCTCTATCAGCCCACAAAAGGCCAAGCCAAATGAAATGTTGATGCAAGAGGATTCTGATCCCAATTCTTCCCCAAACCAAAGAGGCTGCAGCTGCCAGTTAAGAGTCATTTCATTGCTCTCGCCCTTCCAGTGTCAGCCCCCCCCCCCCGAAGTCACTATTCATAGCAGGGGCTTGATGTGCTCTTAAATAGAGAGGGTATCTGCCAGGCACTCCGGAATGAGTCATACTGAAAACCAACCTCTGAATGTCTGCAATGAAAAGAAGTATCTTTATCATGAATAATTAACATTTAAAAAAATACTTTGCCTAATTAATCAGGTGCCGTGTTTTCAGTCAATCAAAAGGTTTTTAATCAGCTAATCAACCACTCGGTGCAGCCCTAAAACACTGGCATGGGGTTGCCTGGCTGGGAGCAGAGCCTGGTGGCTGAGCCGGGAGAGAAAATACGTTTTATAACCATCCTCTTTTTGGCGGATGCCTTCATGCCTCTAAGCCAGCAACCGGCCAAGAGTTCTATTTACAGCTTTATCAATGAGGCCTTTGAGAGTCAAGCCAGAGGCAGCACTTCAAAGTGTGAAGAGAGGAGCAGATGCACCATGTCTGCCTTGATGCCAAGAGAGGCAGGCAAAACACAGTCCCAGCCCCTGCCGCTCCTGTTCAGGAGGCGTCTGATCCGAGGCTGCAAAGCCAGGGCCAATAGTCAAGCATGCCCAGTGCAGAGGCCAGCCTGCTGGAAGGTTTGGTTGCCACAGCAGAACTCAGTCAGAATGCAGCAGACACTTTTGTTTCTGCTACAACTACTAGGGGAGCAGAAATAATGCAGGATAACTCCAGAGTGAGGTTTGGGTGGGACTGTGGGTGCTGGTCCCTTGAAGAAAGAAGAGACTTGGGGCTTGCACCCACTAGAGGGAGCTGCCAGTCACCCACTCTGCTGCAGGAAAATATTGAGGGGCTCACATTGATTAAACTCCAGGGCAAGTCTGTGGACATTCTCTGAGGGCAGCGGCAGCGGCAGCAGCAGCAACAGCAGCAACAACAACAACAACTTTATCCTCATTATGTTCAGTAGAATCTTATATTATTTGGTCAAACTCAGAGCATGGCAGCCGCTCCTGCTCGTGTAAATTACATTATCCAGGTGATTTGTGATGTACACTTTGAAGGCGTAAGAGTAAGAGTCTGGGTGCTAACATCCCTTCTGCCAATCCCACAGGTCACAAGCACAGGTGCCCAGAAAGAGCCAAATGACAAAAGATGTCAGCAGATGTCCCAAAAGCATGTTAAGAGCAGGTATGAGGACACATTGGATCAAGGGCACAGTGCTTGAGAAAGGCCTAACCTGCCCCCATTTTCACAATCCTCTCCTTCCCCCTGACAAATACACTTATTAATAAACTTGGGGTGTCATGTAGTGGGGAAACAAGACAGCTACAATCTGGGTACCCGTCTTTTCCCAAAGGAACTAATAACAGCTCTGGGGTGGACAATATGTTCATGAAAAAGGTCAGGAAGTAAAAAAGTTTAAACACTTCCTCCCCCAACATCAAGTTTGCTTCAGGCAGCTATTTTTAAACCTTGAATAACAACATGAAGAGACACAGATCTTCTATATCTTGCTTACTTTGATAGAGCAAGTCACTGACAAAGAATTTCTATATCCTCCCTCCCACCCACAAAGCATATCTGAATTGCGCTAAAGATCCTCTCTGATTAGCAGAACACCTCCAAGAGACTTTAAAACACATCCACTAGCTCCGTGGCCTTCAACCTTTCCAAATCCAGGATTCGTCTTTAACCAGAGCATGCATTTGGTAACACAATTTTTCCTCTCTCTCTCTCTCTCTCTCACACACACACCATATAGTTATATGGTGATGCTGCTGCTGTTGCACTATCCCACCTTGGATCAGGCCATGACCTGGTAGTGGGTCTTGATCCAATAGTTGAAGACTGGTGCTCTAGCCTATGTGGTTTCAGTGGCAGGAGCCACTGAGAAAAGGCAGGCAATTGGCACAAAAAATCTCTGTCCTTAGGCAGGACAGCTGCATGTTAGCGAAACCTGGATCTCATGAAAGCAACTGTGTGCAGCTTTCAGAGCAAAGGCCATTTCTTCCCTATCAGATGTGCCTAGATGATAACCATGCCCTTTTTTCTGGTGTGTGCATGTTTAAGGCACAGAGACACTCTACCCCTCTGGCTTATGATTGTTTATTTTGCGGCAAGGGAAGTTACAGAAGGGGCGGAAAGGAAGTTCTGGGGTGCAAGGGCCTAGTCCCACTCTCCTCCATCCCCCTCGGGGTTGTCATCCCGTGGTGGCTCCTGGAACTGGATATTTGCCAGCATGTCCCGCATGGCTGCCATCAGTCTGTTCACACCTTGGTTCAGATTCTGTCCTGCACCCGGCTCTTCCTCTCCACCGGCTCGGACTTCTCCCTGAAACACAGCACAGGGCAAGGAGTTAGACAAGGCAGCTTGACTGGAAGAGGTGCTGGGCACTGAAGGAGAACCAGCCCAGTCTTTGGGGTCCTCAGAAGAAATGCTAGAAAGAAGCTTATCTCGGTCTCTTTGCTGAAAATTCTTCACCTCTTCTGCTCCTTAGAAATACCATACACTTAGGGAGGAAGGCCTGGACACTCCAGTCTTCTCGGTGGGAGAACCTGGCAGACTGGATTGTAGAAGCACACTAGATGGGGCTGATGGGAGTTGGATCAAGCAAAAGAGGGACCATCTAGTCCAGCCTCCTGTTCTCACAGTTGCCAACTTGGTGCCCATTATGGGAAACCTGCAGGCAGGACCCAAGTGCAAGAGCACTCTCCCCTCCTGCCGTTCCCAGCACCTAGTACTCAGAAGCATGCAGCCACTCAACACACCTGCCTTACCTTGGCCAGTCATTTCACACTCAACATACCTGCAAGTTGAAGTTTGGCAAGAGTGAGCGAAAGAAGAGAGATAAAGTGCTTTCATTGGCTGGATGGGTTGCCCTGGAAAAAAAAGAGAAAGTCTGGTCACAAATGGACCTCCTCCTCTTTCCTAGGAGGGCACGTCATGGCACTTCATGAGCCAGGGAGTGTGCAATTTTGGACTACTATCCAGAAAGACAGTCTAGTGCAACGGATCTTAATGCTGGGCTAAGCTAAGACTCTGGTTCCAATCCCCACTCAGCTATGAAACTCACTGGGTAAACTTCAACCAATCACAGGGGCAAGAGGCCGATTTTATGTCATCTGAACTGTTTGGAGGACCGGTGGGATACAAAAGGCAATGTAAAAAGAATAAATAGTTGGCCCCCTGCGTGGGAAGAACAAAGTGAGATGGGGAAGGGTGGGTGGGTCTTTGATGCACTGAGGAGATGGACCACAGCTTATGAGCAAAGTATGTACTCTGCAGGCAAAAGGTCCCAGGTTCCATCCCTGTTATCTCCAATAGGAGGTGATGGGAAAGAACATTCTCTACCTGATTCCCCAGAGCACCTCTGCTACTCAGAGAAGACAATAATGAGTGTGATAGGCAGGTAGGCTGGCCTGGAATAAGGCAGCTGACTGGTGTCCATTGGGACTAGAAAGCAGGGAGACCAAGAGGAGCCACAGTTAAGTGAGAGGTGGAGCCAACTAATTCTAGCTTTTTAGTTTTGTCCCCATCCTTCTCCTTGCTGAGTTCTACAAGGGCAGCATTGAGGCTAAGGAGGAGAAAGCTGACAGGCAGTGACACTTGTTGGACTGGTTGTAAGTAAACGGGGGAGATTACTGAGGGAAAACCGAGAATGGTGGAGCAGTGCCCCATTTGCCCTAATGGACCAGTTTTCACTGCCTGTATAAAAACTCGTAAACACAATGCATGTTTAAAAGATTCAGAGAACTGGACCACTTCTGGTCCTTCCTGGGTTTTTTTGTCTACCCCAGGCTGACACAGATCTAAGTAAATATCCAAGCTACTGAATTGGATGGAGGTGTGCAGGAAGCAGCAACAGGTGGTACCTTTCTGGCCTTGTGTACGAAACAATGGAGTCCAGAGGCGGCAGGGGGTCAAACCCCATTATCGGCTGGGAGGTCACTTCCTTGAGAGAGGGAGGGAAATTGAATCCAGGTCAGAACTCATCACCAGCTTTGTATTTAGCTGTAGCATTTTTTTACCCTGCTTTTCAGCAAATAGGCTCCTAGAGCAGCTTACAGAAGAGCCGTAACTAACAAGACAATCATTGTGAGTAGGCTTATGGTCTAAAATACATGTACCCAAAGGGAAAAGAGAAGCAAATTCAGGCACCCCTTCTTAAAATTAAAATATTTGTTCCCACAATGGCCAGCTTGAGTGGAAACAGTTCAGGGAGAGGCACCTGATGTAGCTGATCTCTGGGCAGAGCCGATGGAGTGGCCCTGCTTTGCTTCCCTCCCTTTGCTGCTTCCTACTGGATTACTTCCTACTGGGGACGCGGGTGGCGCTGTGGGTAAAACCTCAGTGCCTAAGACTTGCCGATCGCATGGTCGGCGGTTCGAATCCCCGCGGCGGGGTGCGCACCCGTTGCTCGGTCCCAGCGCCTGCCAACCTAGCAGTTCGAAAGCACCCCCGGGTGCAAGTAGATAAATAGGGACTGCTTACTAGCGGGAAGGTAAACGGCGTTTCCGTGTGCTGCTCTGGTGCCGGTTCGCCGGAGCAGCTTCGTCACGTGACCCGGAAGTGTCTGCGGACAGCGCTGGCTCCCGGCCTCTAGAGTGAGATGAGCGTGCAACCCTAGAGTCTGTCAAGACTGGCCCGTACGGGCAGGGGTACCTTTACCTTTTACTGGATTACTTATAAAGTGCCAAATATGCACTAGGTGCTGCACAAAAAAACATACAAAAACGGGTTCCTGCCTGTAGGCTTACAATCTAGAAATATGAGACAAAAGAAGGGAACTTTGTACAAGCTGGGAGAACTGTGAAAGAAAAAATGTGGCTGCTCTCAAGGTGGTGGCAGATGCAGCCCTGGGATGGCTAGCAAGGCCCCTTGTGGGTGGGAGGGGCCTAAATGGCAGTAGAGCTGATAAGCTTGCTATACTGACGAGAGGCACAGTGCACACTTGCCATGCAGAAGGTCCCAGACATTCCCATTAAATGGTATCAGGCAACAGTGCTGGGAGAAGCCTCTGCTCTCCAGCTAACAACACTGTGCAGGATGGGCCATTGCCAGCTCAATACCAGCCAGCTCCTTATGCCCAAAGAACTGTGATACGGGAGCCCAGAAAGGCCATATTGAACAGAATCAGAAGAAGGAAGAGATACCGACAGGATATGCTCCCCATAAAAAATAGGTTTGTGAGGTGCAGCTATGCCCCTGCCCCATCCATTCTCTCACCGGAGGCAATGCTGCTGTGGCTTCCCTTATCTCCGAGAGGATCACATGGCGGTAGACATTCCTGGGAGCGTTCTGGTACCTTGCCTTTCGCCTAAGGGCCAAAAATATTTCAGAGAAGTGGCTCTAATTTGCTATATGCATCCCTCGGAGCTCTCTTTCCCAGCCACACGTAAGCAAAGGCCTCCTCTGCAGAAACACATTGGCACCCAGGGCTGCTTGCCAGAATCCCCCAAAAGTAGCTGCATTCAGTCAGCCCAGTTAACAGTTCTTGACATGATAGCTTCAAAAAGGTTTCTTTCCCGGCCACCCTCAAATTAGCTGGCACATCTAAGCAGGCACCAAGCACAGCCCACTGCCCAGCTATGTCTCTCCCCCACCCCCTGGTTGTTGAACACTCTCTTCTCTCAACAGGAGGGTAACAGCATGCAGGAGCCAGCAGAATATGGCAGGGAATGCTTGGAGCCAGAGCGGGAATGAATTCTGCCCGCCAACATCCTGGAGCAGGTGCAGAGACTCACTTCTGCTCAGCCTCCTCCAACATTGGGTCCTTGGCATCCACCATCCGCAACACCTCATGCACGTTTGTTTCGAGCCAGGCCATGACAGCCGGGTCCTTCCAGAGGGAATGGGTCCTCCCAAGATAGAGGGCAACCAGCTGGTTCAGCACAGGGGGCGAACTGCAGAGGGAAAACGAGACACCTTTAAACATGGCAGCTTAAAGCATTTTGCTGCCTTAGAGGTAGACTTGCTGAGGGCAAGTCCTCACAGGAAGAGAAACGAGAGCAGAAGGCCTCAGTTCCACTACTAGGCATCAAGGCTGATGAAGACAGCGGAGCTGAGCCACCCAATAAGGCATTTTCACTTTTAGCAGGGTACATTACACTTTTATTCTGCCCTTGTCCTGGGGGAAAGGCCAGAGTCAGAAATCATCCTTATGTCCATTCCATAGACTGTGACCTGCCCCTCCGACACTGTAGCAACAAGAGACCAGACAGTCTTGAACCAGAAACGTGCCCAGCCTCTTTGCTGTAGAGATCCCTTGATGCTTGCTGAAAGCATTAGAAGAAGCTTCTGCTCTCCTGCTGACTGCCATTGGCCCCAGAAACTGACAACACAAGCACCCATGTAAGCAACTGATTCTCAGTTTGACCTGACGTTGCTGACATGCAATCCTCTGGTTCTGATGCTTCCCTTGGTATTCTGAAAAACCTCCCCCCAATCTTGCTAGTACTCAATAAGAAGATTCAGCTGCTGACACCTCAAAACGCCTCACTCCATTCCTGTAAGACTTGCATGTTCTTGGACTGCAAAGAGCATTTTCACACACTCCTTACCTCAACTGGGCGTCCAGTCCAAAGAATGCATGGGATGCTACTGTGGAATCTGGCTGCACACTACAGCGATCCAACAAAGGCATAAGAACTGGAAGAGGCATGAAGAGAAAGAAATGAGAGGGAAAGACCTCCAACCGCCACAAATGCTGCTGCACGGGTACTCAAAATGGGTCACAATATTGCTCTGCCTCTTGTTCTTTTATTCTTCCCACCACAGAAACAAGTTCTGAATGAAATGGACTTGCAAGGAGTGAGGTGCCATTAAAACCACACAACAGAACTTTTCCTGGCCCCTAATTATTATTTTTAAGGGGTTTTGTTTGAAGTCGCTGTGAAGGAGCAGAAAGGGTGTGCCTTGTCATGGGTCAGCAGCCCAAACTGGACTCCCTTTGTTTGGAGCAGAAGACATTCCCTGCTCAGCCATGCAAGGCTGTCTTGGCAGACCTTATATCCCTTTGGAGCCTGGGGCTGGAAGGGGAAACTGGGCAGGCCCCTCCCAGGGACGAGGCAGTCACAGCATGATGAAAGGCAGGACCCATGTGCTGCTCCTGGCTAAAGCGTGACAGTGTCTT
Source organism: Podarcis muralis (assembly GCF_964188315.1). NCBI lineage: Eukaryota > Metazoa > Chordata > Lepidosauria > Squamata > Lacertidae > Podarcis > Podarcis muralis. The sequence goes on along the minus strand of NC_135661.1, from coordinate 43,636,687 downwards.
GAAGGGAAAGCGCGGACAAAGAGGAGACGACCAGTCACGGGAAATCTTGATTAAAGCAACCCAACCCCCCTCTGAGGTTTAGCATTACTGCCCGCCCTGAGCCACCACTGCTGAGGGAATATGAAGGGCTTTATTCACAGCTGCGGCCTTCTGTACACCCATCTTTGAACATTTTACACAGACAGACTCACCATTTGGGAACATGACCAGTGACTGCCGAATGAGGCTGGCAGCTCTTTCGTGGGCTTGGTTGATCTCCGACTCTGGGAGGTCTTCCTGCTGGCTCAGAAAGAAATATGCCAGAGGGACCGAGAAGGCAAAGTTTGGGAGTTGAGACAGGTTCCGATGACCCTAAAGGTGGGGGGCAGGAAGGGGGGGGGGGAGAAGAGGAAGAGAAGCTATGTAAGTATCTGGTTGACAGCTGAGCTGATTTTTAAGAAACTTGTATCCCATTTTTTGACCCTAAACGGGGCCACAAAGAAAATTACCAGTTAAATGCAACACATTAACAGTCCATAAAACCAAACACGGAAAGTCAACAGTAACTCTAGTGGTAAATTGCATTATAAGAGTTGCTCATGAACAGGCTGCAGTTACGACCAGCTCCAGAGGAATCGGAAGCACCACAGGCTGTGGCCAGAGTGACTCACACCTAATTCTTCTGCAGGTGGTGGGGTGACCTTCTGGCAACTCAGCCAGACTCTTCCGTTCTCAGCACACTTCCTGCCAGGGCCACCCACTAGCAACTCACCTCCCACTCCTGAAACATGCGTGTCAGGAAGGCGTACTCTCTTGCTCGTAGCGACAGCAAATCAATTATCAGCAGTATGCACAGCGGGTCATTCTCTGGATCAAGGCTTTGGAGATAGGAGTGGAATTCAAGGGTGGGGAGATTAAAAACCATGTGAGTCTATTGCAAAACCAACCAGCAATAGTCAAGACCAACCAGCAAATTAATCAACCCTTCTCCATGTCTACATAAGGGAGTTAACTGCCCCCTTAAAAACTTTTAGAGAAATTAAGGGCTCAGTATGTAAACACACACCTGCTCAGGGTAGAGGTGGGAGACGGGTGTGCTGGTCAGTCCTCCCACCAAGTCTAAAAGACAGACCAGAGGCCTAAAGCTGCCTTATAAGAACCAGTAGTTACCTCAGAATAAGTTTGCAGAACTCCAGGGCGGTGCGAGGACAACCTCTCCTCTCTAGGAAAATCATATGCTTGAACAGAGCCAGATAGAAGGCTCTGAGAGGAACAGCAAAAAAAGCAAAGATTAATGATTAACAATATAACAACAACAATTCAGTCTGGCCATGGAAAAGGGCATAAACAGAGGCCTAGTAATGCAGCTCGAGACAGATTCAACAGGCTTGATCAGCCATGAAGGGCAGCACATTCTGGTTCGACTCCTTTCCTGGCTTGTGCAAAGAAGTCATCTATCTTTAGAGTGAGAAGTCCTGACTGAGCAAGCAAACTCCCATTCGGCACTGTCAATGGGACTCTTACCTGTTCTCTGGCCTCCGGTAGTCCAGTCTGCAGGTCCCGCTAGTGAGGCTGAACATTGGGTGAAAGGCGCACTCCAGGGTGTAGAGGGCTCTTTCTGCAAAAGAGGCACCAAGAGTGGGGCATGGCTGAGTCACCTTCTGTAGCCTTTCATGTACTGATTATATTCTTCAAAAACAAGGCGAGGTATTAAATTTTAATACTTTAAGCCCATATGGTTTGGGTGCAGGATACCACCTCCCTACCAACTTGCATGCTGCCTTAGATCGTAATAACTTAAGAAGAGCCTGCCGGATCAGACCGATGGCCCATCTAGTCCAGCATCCTGTTCTCACAGGGCCAGCCTATGGGAAATCAGCAAGCAGGGCTCAAGTACAAGAGCAGTCACCACATGTGTGGTTTTCTGCAACTGGTATTCAGCTGTGGTGGACAGGCCTTCCTCCATTTCTAGCACCGACATAACAATATTGTAGATTTTTAATGATACTGTGATTTGAACTGTTGCAAGCTGCCTGAGTGATGCAAATGCATTTGAAGTATTAGAACAGAAATCTAATATATACACTATGTAATGTAAACAAACTATGCAATACAGATTTAATAACACACAGTAAGCAAGTTTTAGTGTTGGTTTTTGCTGTTGTGAGTATCATGTTTAGGTGGCAGCAAAAAGGTCAGGCAGAGGTAGCCACAAGAGCAATCCCACTCTGGTCCAAGCTACCTGGGAAATTGGTGTGTGTGTGTGTGTGTGTGTGTGTGTGTGTGTGTGTGTGTTCCCTCCTATAGCACCAGAGCAGGGGTAGCTAACATGATGCCACCTGGATGTTGTAGGCTGCAACCTCCATCATCTCTGACCATTGGTGATGCTGGGAGTTGTGGATCAATAACATCTGGAGGACGCTATATTGGTTACCCCTGTCCTGGAGGCAGGAGACACCACTCATCTTTGGAGTTTTTGTTGTTGTTGTTGTTAAAATATTGTTAACCCATTTCTCTGTCAAATCAGCATTAAACCCAGATTCCACTAAATGCTAGAAATACTAAAATTAGTACTCTACTGTTGTTGAAATGGCTAGAGTGGGAACATGATGAACTGAAAGGGGACTTCATAGATGAGGTGCCACAACTGTTCCCTTCAAGACTGACTCTAAAGAGCAAGTGGAAGGTGCTTCCTAATCCAGGTGTCCTATGAAACAGTAGCATCCCAGGGGGTGAAGAGCAATGCTCTGGATTACTAGCTGGTGACACATATGGCTCCCACAATCCCCTATTCTGGAAGGCATGGCCCTCTTTAGAACACATGCATCCTTCTAGACTCCCTCCTCTGTTTTGGGGAGAACCATAATTCCAGGAGCAGCTCAAGCAACACAGCACAGCCCTCCCAGCTTCTACTCTGGCTGCCCTCAGCTTCTTACCGACAAGGTCTCTGGCCATCTCCTGGTCCTCCTGCATCCGACAGACGTCACTGAGCTGTAAGAGTGAATCTACATGCGAAGGGTTCATCTGGAGCAAAAGCTGCAAGCAGACAGATGAAGCAAGCATTTTGAAATCTGTGACATGGCTATTTCCTTCTCTTCATATTTTATTGATCCGGAGGACGACTTTTCATGAAAACAGCCGGCTACATAATAACAGGCTAGGGAACAAACAATTACTCCAAGATGTGAAACATTCAGTTCTTTGATTGCTCCGAAGTGGTGTATTAAGTGAAATTCCAATGGGCTGCACTTCACCTTGAATGAACTCCCAAGCCCATCAACTGTGAATGGTGCAAGAAAGCAGATCTAAGATTAGAGAGGGATCTCCGGGGTGGGGGTGGGGAGGGGCTGACCAGAATCACTACAAAGTTTTCAGTCAGCCTGATTAGGCACCACCATATACGTACGAGACAACGAATTTCAGAACTTGTACTGTGAGGCAGTTGATGACCTGAGGAGTCACACTAGGACATCTTGACTAGTCAATTGGTCAACAAGGGCCTAACCCCTTGGAGTTGAAGGAAGCAAAGGTAGCTGCAGTGTGGTGTGGGGGAGGCACATGCTGGTGGGACAGGACAGGGTCGTACCATGCCTAAGGGGCTGCACACACCATAAGCTTTGATGCCTGCAAATCGCAACCTCAACCCACCCCTATCCCAATCACAATTAGCTGGGAAATAACAGGACCACCCAGCTCTAGTTGTCTGTCTGTCTGACCACTTGTAGGCCACAGAATGCTGAACTCAGCAGACATTTGGTCTGACCATGACCCACTGTGCCAAGGCTTGCATTGCGACAACTGAGTGTCATCTGAATTTGCAAAGCTGCAGCTTCTAGCTGCTGCCTTCTGTTTCTCCCCAAGCCAAAGACGCCCATCAAGCACAGATCCCATGCCCAAGCAATGAGTGGTGAGAGTGCAAAGCGTGAGTCTTCCCCAGACAAAGGGTCTTCTATCTAAAAAACAGAACAGTAAAGTTTCAAAGAGCCGTGTTTGCCCTCATCGGGGAAGGGGAAGGGGGGGGGGAGCTGGGGGCTCTCCAAGCTCAATGTCCTGATTATGCTAATATTAGGCCAAGAATGATTTGCCTGCTTTGTGTGTGCCATCAAAGTTGTTGCCCAACTTAATTCACCAGGATATGGTCAGTAAAGCCTCAAAGCAGAGCCTGTTCTGCTAAAGTACCAAGAAAAATTAGGCACGCCTTTCTTCAAATCTGGAAAAAGAAGTTTAAAAATAGCACAGCTGCCTATTCAAATCTTGCTTGTTAGAATCCACTCAGCGCTCTCTTTGCTCACCCCCACCTTCTGTCCCAGACAGGAGGGGCGTCCTCAGCCAGGGGCTTGCTTTATGGGTGAGTTCATCCAGGTCAACAACAATGGCTGCAAGCCCAATGTGGAAATCAAGTTCCTTTATGACAGGCAGGGCAACCTCTGCGCTGCAGGAGAGCCTTGTTCCACATCAGATTTCTGCTCCATAAAGTAACAGAACAGACTGCCTCTTCCCGAACCAATGACTTCAAGTTACAAGAAAGCAGACTGAGACTAAACACCAGCAAGAACTTTCTGACAGTAAGAGCTGTTTGACAGTGTAGCAGATTCCCTTGGGAGGTGTGGACTCTCCTTCACTGGAGGTGTTTAAGCAGAGGTTGGATGACCATCTGTCATGAATGCTTTAGCTGAGATTCCTGCATTGCAGATGACTGGACTAGATGACCCTTGGGCTTTCGTTCCAACTCTATGATTCTCCACAGGACCAGGAGTACAGACCAAAGCGTCAATGAACATAATTATATCGCAATTCCAAAAGTGATTTTTGAATTTTCAGAAAGAGAGATACAAAGGAGGAACTTCCAGCTACCCTCCCACAAAATACAGAGTCAGCCTTTGGAATTCACTGCCTCAGGCTGTTGTGATGCTACCAATATAGCTTGCTTTTGGAAAGGATTAGGTGAAAACATCAGTCACTAGTAGCAAAATCTTCCAAGACACAAAAACGTGGCAGCAGATAATGCTTTAGAAACCCACCACCATCAAGGGTCTCTTTAGTGACTGAACCCTTCAGTCCAAATCTTACAAACATGGGCAAACATTGTGCATAAGATCTGGGCAAAAGGATGCAGGATCTGTGACTATGCTATGTACTGTGAAGGACTAGAGCCCAGAATGCAGCAGGGTTTGCCATCTTTTGTCATATATCTCCATGTAATGACAAACTCATTGTCCTGTACTCTGAAGGCCAAACTAGACAAGACATTTGTCATGCAGTTTGTTTTCTGCTGTGTTTGAGTTTAAAAACAGAAGGGGAAGGAGCCTTCTTAACCATTTCCCCCTGCCACATTCACAACCAGAATCGCTCACCCATCCATGCCTACAATTCAATTATTCTGTTTGCTGATGGGGAATATCAAAGGAAGCTCCCCTTCAGGTTGTGCAGGGAGAGGAGAAATTCTGATCATGACTGTGGCTATGGGGCAAAGGGATACAATCTGATTTGGCTCCCTGCCCCTGCAAGCCATGGCAAACTACATGAGCAAAGACACATCTCATTTGGTCCCAAGACATGGCACTTCTTGCCCACGCTGGCCGCAACCACTTTTTCCAGCTGTCCGCCTCTGACCACTAGTGTGTAAGGACATCACAGTATACATGCCCTGCTTGTGAACCTCCTACAGTGGCCACTGCCAGCCTTGGGTCAGAGCAATTCCACAGATGGAATGCTGAGCTACCTGGACAATTGCTCTGACACAGGAGGGTCCTTCTTGTAAAACATTCAACACGCAATCGCCTGATACAATACAGGTTGGCAGACTGCTGGATATTCAGAGACCAGGTACTGGCAACATCAAAAATGGCTGCCATTCTTACAGGTGGGTTCTGATCATCGCAGCAGGGCCTTGTCCGATTGAGAACCTACCACCAGATTGTTTGGATCCATGGACTCCACGGCATCCAAGAACTTGAACTGCACCTGCTGGTATTCTCGATGGTGCTCAAATGCAAAGTGTTGTACCCCTCGCTTTGTTTCTAGCAGCGCCATGGATATGCCTAGGCAGAATTGGGGACGGGAAGGGGAGAGAAAGAGGGCTGTTAATGCACGATGCAATATATTTACAGCACCTAAGGGAGCATGCCCAACCCAACTTAACTAGTTCTGTTAGTTGACTCCCTAAAGCAAGTGTGGGAAACCTTTAGATCAGCCTTTCTCAACCTTGGGTCCCCAAATGTTGTTGGACTTCAACTCTCATCATCGCTGACCACTGCTCCCACTAGCTAGGGGGAGTTGGAGTCCAACAACATCTGAGAACCCAAGGTTTAGGAAGGCTGCTCTAGATGTTGCTGAACCACAACTCCCATCATTCCTGGCTACTGGCCATGCTTGCTGGGGCTGATGGGAGTGGTAGTTCAGCAACACCTGGAAGGTCAAAGCTTTCCTGCTCTTGCACCAAAGCAAGGATTCTTGCTTTCTCCAGGCTTAAAAACAAATTGAGGCTCCAAGCAAGCACACAGGCAAAGAAGTGTGGGCAGTCAGGGTTATAGATACTTGGTTAAGGAGATAAATTTTCCTTTCCGACATCTTCCAGAAAGCTAGACTGCGCAATGATTCCAGGCACAGAGGAAGAGACCTCCTTTTGGTCACATAAACAGAAAGGTGGGTGGTAAAAGGTAAAGGTACCCCTGCCCGTACGGGCCAGTCGTGACCGACTCTAGGGTTGCGCGCTCATCTCGCTAAAGAGGCCGGGAGCTGGCGCCGTCCGAAGACACTTCCGGGTCACGTGGCCAGCGTGACGAAGCTGCAACTGGCGAGCCAGCACCAGTGCCGCACATGGAAACGCCGTTTACTTTCCCGCTAGTAAGCGGTCCCTATTTATCTACTTGCACTTAGGGGTGCTTTCGAACTGCTAGGTGGGCAGGAGCTGGGACCGAACGACGGGAGCTCACCCCGCCGCGGGAATTCGAACCGCCAACTATGCGATCGGCAAGTCCTAGGCACTGAGGTTTTACCCACAGCGCCACCCGCGTGGTGGGTGGAGTGACATACAAACACTGCTCCTACATGTCAGCTCAGCACATGCGGTCCTGCTACTTGACATGTGAAGATGTACTTCCTCACACACAAAATAAAGCAGCCTGCCCCAAATTGGCTGGGAATGACGGGAGTTCTAGTCCAAAACATCTGGAGGAAACTAAGTGGAAGGGGAAGATTGCACTAAAGTAACAGCTATGAGGATGTAATCAGCAACCAGGCATGTGTTTCCAACGCAGGTGTAAAGCCAGCGGGAGTGCACAGAGCACCTGAGGGAAGCGGGGAAAGCCTCTCACCTGTTTTGCTATGGCGTGGCCAAGTGTTCTTAGGCACTGTCAGCCACGTGCTGCGGACATACTGGCGCTGCCTCTGCCGTGGCCTGCAGAAGAAACAGAACTTGGAGACTGAATGCAAGACCAATGAATACCACAAGGTATACCACAGTGACACACAGAGAGAGACACATACACAAACAAGCAGAAACACTCATGCAAAATATTAATAATAATTATACCCCGCCCATCTGCCTGGGTTTCCCCAGCCACTCTAGGCGGCTTCCAGCAAAATATTAAAATACAATGTTATTTTAGCTGAACAAACTGATGAAAATTACTTTTGATATTTATTTTATTTATAAAATTTATATCCCATTCTTTAATGCAAACAATCTCAGGGTGGCCACATTCCAATAAAACAATAAAAATACACACAGTAATCCCTCCACAATAAAACATTAAAAACAGAACAAGAAATGCAATTTTCAATCTGCTCCATATGATGGCTCAGCATTTCATCTCCTATCCAGATTTCCAATGAGCTCTGTCTTAAGGGGCATTTATTTACCTGAGCCCTTATCTAATTTCCAGATTGGTCTTCTAGTCCACATAGCTGATGGCTACATTTGGAGCATTCTTTTACCATGAAAGGACTCTGTCATGTGACTGACCTGCCCTGGCTTCCTCCTGTGGTTACCTAATGTGTATCATAAATATATTCTGATACCGGCCACTAATAATGAACAACACATTATAGATATTACTGCAATTTTTTAATGCTATTTTTTGTGATATACAAATAACATGAGAAGGAAAAAAATGCAATCTGGTCTCTCAGAATTAGGAAGGTCAGATATCATCTCCTTCCCACCTAACTAGAAAGCCATCTTTTTCATTAGCAGATTTCTCTCTGTTTCAGCCTTTCCCCACCTGTTGCCTCCCACAACCCCCATCAGCCCCAGTCAGTACAAGTTTGCTGCCTGGGGCTGATGGGAACTGTAGTCCAAGCCAGGGCACCTGGTTAGTGAAGGTGGCTCTACACTTTGCTGTGCTCTGCCAGTAGTTGCCGCTATCTTGCTGAAGCAAACAGCACTATAAGCACCAACTACAAGCACAGCACAAAAAATTACAAAATGCACCAAAACGAAGCAAACACCCACAAGATCTCCCATGCAGAGAGGAAACTTGTTTAAGTCTGACGCTGCAAGCTGCTCACGCGCTCTTTGTAAACAAACCAGAGAGTCATATGTAGCACCTCATTAAATTCAGCTGATTAATTGATACTTGGGGAATGGCACGGCAGTAAGGGAAAAGAAGCTCAACAGGACAGGTATTTAGGACAGCAGCACACTACTGGCTTGTGCCTACCAGAACTGGGACCATGCCTCCTGAACCTTCAGATATCTGTGTTGGCTCCCTGCCCTCCTGAAGAAATTATAGGCTGCTTCCTGCACTTGGAACAGCAGCATAATCATGGTTCAAAGTCACCACCATGTCCTCCTTCCTACCACATCCGAATGACCTACAAGTACTCGTCCCCATCCAGGCACCTCACACTTGTAGGCTGGGCTTTAAAGAGATTGTTTAGATTAGCACAAAGGGTTAAAAACTGACACTATCTCTAAGGAAACACTGAGGCTATTGTGCTGAGGTCCCATTTCCCTCGTCTTCAGCACTCTGTGATGTCTGAGATCTCCACAACACAACCCTAACCCTAACCCTTGTCTCAGAGACAGTCTAAAAGTGGAGTGTTAAGCAAGAGGCATTCAGAGTTCCTCAGCCTAAGAGGCTTAAGCAAAAAGTATGTTTTTATAGGACAACTGGCAGATGCTTTAGTCTCCCACAGGACCTAACTAAGCACATGCTTCACACTTCTAGAGTTTGAACTTACCTCTGATCACCAAGAACTGCTCGGGCCCCGAAATATCTCTTCAGCTCTGTTTCTGGATTCAAGTTCCTGGAAAAAAATTGTAATACAAATCAACCTATTTATTTATTTATATTAATTATATACAAAGAACAAGAAACAGGTCTGTGCCCTGAGAAGCTTACAATCTAAAATTCAGCAGCAGCTGGGGAGAGTGCTGTTGTGCTCAGGTCCTGCCTCTGGGCTTCCCCTGGGCATCTGACTGGCCACTTTGAGAACCAGACAGGCCTTTGGCCTGCTCCAAGAGGGCTCTTCTTATGCAACAAGAGAAGGAGCAGAGATGGAGCCAGAGGCAGCCGGGTGACAAACACCAATTTGTTTCAGTTTTCTTAGGCGTAAGTCAGGGGCAGGAAACCCATGGCTCTCCAGATTGGCCAATGGTCATGGATGATGGAAGTTGGAGTTCAGCAACATCTGGAGGGCCACAAATTCTCCTATCCCTGATGAAGATGTTCTGGGAGACAGATTCACACTTACAGGAAGGGAGACATGGCAGAGGCCTCCCCAAAAGGTATATTCAGCAACCCCTTTGCTGAAACACCCTACCTAGCCTTACATTTCTTTCCATACCTCTTCTGAGTGTTTCACTTATCTCTACTACTGGAGGAGCAGAGGCTATATTTAAAAGGGCAGAACCAATAAGGACTACAGTAAACAAACACAGGAAGAAGCAGGGCAGCTTAATACAGTATTTTCATCTCACCACTCCTTGCCCTTTCAGTATTACTACAAAATAGCTTTGAAACAGAAAGTGCCAATACTGCCCTCTCTTGATCAAACAGTGCAAGACTTCTAACACATCACTAAACTGCCAGCAATCCTACAAGCAACTGTAAACAGGGCTGGAATTAAGTTGCACTCTCTGAAATACAGTGCAGAATTCTGATCTCTCAGAATGCAACCCTCTGTTTTGATCCAAATATATTTCTGACCCCTGTTGTGGAGAAAGGTTGGCTTAAGGCAGACTTTTCAATGGTCAGCGTGAAAATGGTGCGTCATTCATGTAAAATGCTGCCGTAATAATAAACTGAGGGAAGCTTGTAATTTGATCTGCTCTTCTACATAACGCATGCTACGTCAGAAGTTCAGCTTTTCATACACTAAGTAGAATAGAAGCATTGCCACCCGATCCCACCCCCACTCAACATGCCCCCTCCACCTCTTTCCCCCTTTTCTTCCTAATGTTACACTAATGTCTCAACAAATGAAACTGATCTGTAGAAAATATAATTGGAAAAAAGAGACATTGCACATAACTTTTGTAAACCAAGAAATCTTTAATAAAAATATGTTTGTTTTTTAAAAAGTTCAGTTTTTGCACAGACTTTTGAGAAGCTTTACCAAAGACTAGTGGGAGGACTATTGAGAAGTGCATGGAGTCTGGGGAGAAGCAAAAGCTGAAATAGGAAGAGGCAAGACAATTTAGCCACCAGAGAAGGTGAAGAAGAGATGCTCAAGCTCCATTGTTCAATTATTGCCTACCGCAACCACTTCCACTTTTTGAGGATACACCACACATGTATGATTTTAATAGACAACAATTCATTGTATTTGCATTGAGCTTCCTGTGAGGCATGCCTTATTTTCTGGGAGGGACAAACACACACACACACACACACACACACACAGACACGGAACATCTACTGAGCTGCTTCAGCTCTCCCTTCCCAGGTGTAACTTGACAGGCCAAGGATTTGGAGACACCGTTGTAGCAGCAGCACAGGAGGTGCAAGAAGTGCTGGTTGGTATGGCTGGAGGACACGCCCTTAAGTCAAGAATATGCAACATGGTGCCCTCCAAATGCTGCAGACCACAGCTCCCATCAGCCCCAGATAGTATGGCCAATACTCATCGAGATGCTGCAGTCCACAACATCTGAAGAGTACTACCTTGGCTATAATATGCTGCCATCTAGCATGGACTCCTACTACTCACAGCAGCAACCAGGTCCTTCTCCAATCTCTTTAATAGTTTACAAAGCAGCAACTGGGAAAATGTAAGGTAGGTGGCAAAACATGCCTCAACTCCCAGACACGAATTGCTCACTGAGCCTGATTGTTTTCCCCATTCATCTTTGGGGAAGACATACAGTCTGCATGCTGGAAGGTACTTTGTTGGCAGATAAAGAGCAAGTTCCAGAACCTCCAGATATCAAAACCTCCACAGCACGCAGAATACATGTGGATGTGACAATATAAAACAGGGACTTCATTAGGAAGATAAAGGACTTCTGTGAATGGTGTCTAAATGCAAAACAAATGGAAAAAAGGAAGCAACAAAAGCTCTAACAGCACTCTCTAAAGCAGAGGAGGAAACCTGTGACCACTAAGCATGGCCAATGGTCAGGGATGCTGAGAGCAGTAGGCCAGCAACATATGGAAGGCTGCAGCTTAGCCACCTCCGTTCTAAAGCAAAAGTACTTTTGTGCAGGAATTTTGGTTCCTCCCACAAACATTCCACAAGCCACAGACTTCATTTGGTCAACATGCTCCCAGTCCCAAGTGTCCCTAGGTTAGGAAAACGCCTTCGTAAGACTCGGCTTCTTACCTGTGCTCTATGTAGAGCAAAGGCCGATGGTCCGTGATAACTGTGCTCTGGCTCTGGCAAGGTGGCCCATTGGAGTTCTCAATCCTCACAAGGATGCTTTCAATGTCTTCTGTATCGTCCTCATCTCCAGGGCACTGTTAAGAAACATGAAAGTTTACAAGGAAAGCTGCAATATTCTGAGATTCAGCCCCTGATAAAGGAGCTGTCTGTAATGCCTTCCACGTACCCAAACATACTGCTTTAACTTGTCCTAGCACAAATTTCTTCACCCTCTTCTACTAATATGGTGTGGCTGTGTGGCTGTCATGACATCTAGTCTCTGTTCACTACATCTAGCTGGTCAGCTTTCAGTGGGGCTGGAATTACGTTCCCACCACATTTTAAAGAGCCAATCCTACACAAGGGTATATAAATATTTCAAATCCCAAGGGGGCCAGGAGGGTGGGATTCATCCAGCCCTGTCTTATCCTTCCTATATGCATTAGCCAGCCTCACTTGGCATCCCCCTCTGGGTGCTAAACCCACAAACCTAGTTCATATTTACCAGAGACTCGCCAGATGCATTCTTCTTATTCTTTCTTTTCTTCTTTTTCTTTCGTGATTTGTTATTTGAAATAGGCTTTTAAAAATAGAAGTGAATGGTACAATTAAGATATATATATTGCAGCATCAAACCAGAAGCAGAAACATAACTAAGGGATCTAGTCCTGAGAAAAACTTCAGCATTACTTCAGCATTTCTTTTTAAATAAATCATCTCTTGATTCACACATTCTAACACACAGGACACATTTGCATAGTGGCTATCCTAGGAATTAGATGCAATCATGTAGCACATCTGACTCCTGAAAGTAAAGTTTGTCAGGAGTTTATGTCACAGCAGTCTTCCTGCTGTCACTGCTTCTGCTTCCAGAAGCAGAATCTATACAGCCTCACATTATATGTATAAGGGTTTCCCAAGGAAAGAGCACCCTGCCTTTTCCAGGGATACATCTGGGGCACTCACTACTCTTTTACACAGCTGCCTACAGGGTACTTGCCATATGGTCCGGTTGCTCTGTCTCGTCTCCTTCTCTCCGCCTGTCAGTCTTGAGACCTTCTTTGTTCCCTGTGTCACCCTCCTCCTGCAGCCTGGAATCATCTTTGTCCTCTTTAGATGCTACATCATCCTCTGCTTCTTCATTGGTTATCTGTGCAGGTAAAAATTAGTCCAGTTGAACAAATAGGACACATTCCCTAATCATTCAGTGAAATAAAAGCACAGGTTATGTTCGTTTCATTTTGCAGAATAGCAGAATAATGCAGAGGTATGGATTCTTTCACTTATCATATAAAAGGGAAACACCACAGCCTGGTGATAAGTCATGATTTGATAGAGAAAACCACAAGTTCAATTTCTTGTAAAACACACTTTAGAAAGCAGGGCCAGGAAAGCCCTCTGGTTTGATGCTTCAGAGAGCCACTATCACTCAGAGTAGACATTACTGGGCTAGACAGACCAATGGCCTGATTCTATATATGATGGCTTTCCAAGTTTATAAAACGGGGGGAAGGAGAAGAAAAGAGATTAAATGGGCCCATTTCTTTCTCTCTCCCTTATAATATTAGAATGCAAGGCCAGGAAACAAAGCTGACTAGCAGCAGTCATAGGAAAGTGCATTTCATGCAATGGAGAAATTAACTTCATGTCACCACACAATATTTGCCAATAGCTCAGCTTGCTTTAAGAAAGCAACTTCATGGCACATTAGACAACTTCATGGCACATAGAGCTTCCCAATACAAAGTCATTTTTGGGGGTGGGTGGGAGAGGGACTGTTGCCTTCAGGTCCTACTTCTAAACTTCCCAAAAGCATTTGCTTGGTCACTATGGGGAACAGGATGCTGGACTACATGACCTTAGGGCTGATCAGTCAGGAAATTCTGATTTGCTATGACAGCTAGGGACACGGGTGGCACTGTGAGTTAAACTACAGAGCCTAGGGCTTGCCGATCAGAACGTCGGCAGTTCGAATCCCCGCGACGGGGTGAGCTCCCATTGCTCGGTCCCTGCTCCTGCCAACCTAGCAGTTTGAAAGCACGTCGAAGTGCAAGTAGATAAATAGGTACCGCTCTGGCGGGAAGGTAAACGGCTTTTCTGTGCGCTGCTCTGGTTCGCCAGAAGCAGCTTAGTCATGCTGGTCACATGACCCAGAAGCTGTACACCAGCTCCCTTGGCCAATAAAGCGAGATGAGCACTGCAACCCCAGAGTCAGCCATGACTGGACCTAATGGTCAGGGGTCCCTTTACCTTTATGACAGCTAGCAGTGGAACCTCCACATACTGCGAGGGTATTCAACTGAATACCATTTGCTGGGGTAGGGAGAACATAAGAAGTGCCTAACTGCTGGATCAGGCCAAAGGGCCATCTAGTCCAACATTTCTCTTTTCACAATGGCCATCAAGAGGCCTATGGGAAGCATGGAAGTAGGACCTGAGCTTAACAGCAACTCTCTCAACTGGCATTCAGAAGCATAAACTGCCTCCAACCGTGGAGGATAAATAAAATGCCTGCTGCCTGCCATCACACCCTGCTGCTTCTGAGCTTCTTGGAAACATCTGCCAGGCTACTACGGGAAAGCAGCGGAAGCTGAAGCGGGCGGCGGGCCTTTGCCTCTTCTTCTCCTTCTTCCTGAGCCATTATGGCAAGCCTCCTCCCGCTTCAGGGCCACACTGGCGGCAGCTCGGCAGACCCGACCCTCACCAGCTCGAAGAGGTTGGTGACCCGACCCGCCGGCTCCTGCCGGGGCCGCCTCCTGCTGCCTCCAGCCCCCGACAACGACGGCACCTCGCCTCCTCCTCCACCTCCTCCGTCCTCTTCCTCCTCCTCCTCCTCCTCGCCGCCGCCTCCCACATCTAGGCCTCCCAGAGGCGACTGCCCCCGCGACTCCCCCCTCAGCCTCCTCAAGGCCCGTCGCGACATAATAGAACCGTAGCACCCCGGGCAAGAGAAGCCGACGGACCGGAAGCCGCCTGGAGGACCCGAAAGAGAGCAGAGGCGCTTCTTCGTGACGTGTGCGCGCCGCTGCCCGAGAGGACGCCTCTGACGAGCCGGACGGCTCTGCGCATGCCTCGCTTGCCTGCGCGGTCGTTATATTTGATGCCACCAGGAGCGTGCGGCATAAGTCGCGGCTGCAGAGCAAAGCGGGCTGCGTGTGCGCAGGTCCTCGATTCCAGCTGGAATTAAGAGCGAAGGAAGAGCCTCTTGGATCCGGCCATCCCTCATCCAAGCTCTCGCAGCGGCCGACCAGTTGCCTGAGGGAGACCCGCAAGCGGGACCCGAGCACCACAGCGCTCTCCCCTCCTGTGGTCTCCAGCAACTGGTATTCAGAAACATCGCTGCCTCCGACTACGGATAGGGAGCCTAGTCGTCGTGGCTCGTAGCCGTCGATAGCCGCGCCCTCCATGAATGTGCCTAATTCTCTTTTAAAGCCACCCAAGTTGGGATGGATATTGAGATTGAGGAGAAGGAAGGAGCATCGTTCTCTTGTATGGCCTTTGACTGCTTGCTTTAATATGGTTAGAACTGCCATTGTGAAAAAGATTACTCATCAACTGAAACGCAGGCAAGGTCAAACAAAACTAAACTCTATATACTTTCATTTGGCCTTTTATTAATTTAGTTGGCTTTCCAAAGAAACTGCCCATTCAAGCTTGGGAAATGTAGCAGCATGTATAAATACCACAGTGGTCATGCATATTCCGTCGTTGTTGCTGCTCTTGTTTTTGCCCCCTGAGCTACAGAGTGCAGTAAATTGGGTGATAGGCAATCTCTTACACTTCTAAATGAAGCAACAGTGCCTAACAGTGATTTCTATTTTATCAAAATGCTATTTCAGATTTTTGCTATCACACTCCTTGTAATTGGGAGACACTGTAAAAAGGAAAATGGCAATAAAAATATTTAGGACTAAGAGAATAGAAATTATCTGTTTGGATTATTGCTTTGTTATTCATCCTGGACGTTGCTGCATATACAGTATATGCACACCTGGAAGCCACTTCAGTTTCTAGAGAAAAAGCTGTCACTCAGGTAGGAGATCTCAGCCTCTGACATCATGAAGGTGTGAAAGAGAACAACAGAATCTGGCAGTCTTGGGTCTGGAGCTGGGAAGAGGTGTAGAGACCTGACTTGCTCACTGAGAATCCAAAGTTACGGTATTGGGGAACAGGATTTCTTGGAGTCTTAATGCTCCCACTCAACCCCTTATATATGTGCAAATATATATATCATGGAAAGCACCATCAGTCACCACTAGGGCTGGATGAATCTGAAACCTCCCACTGCCCAGAGGTGTTTATTAGCAAGGCCACACCACCAGATCAGTTTCACTTTACATTTTATTTACAACTCTTTACAATACAGGCTGCGTATAAAACATTGGTTGAGGGGGAGAGTAAGTGCAGGCAGAACATACAAGAAAAAGGAGGGAGCACACACACCCCTTTTGACACAGAGTGCAATGAATTATTGCAAAGAAGGTGAGCAGGGTGATAAGGCATGTTGAACTCCAGAGGCAGCAGCCAGCACGATGCAGCCAAGGCAAGACTCCAAGCAAGCAGATTGGCACAAACAGCAATAGAAGTAGCAGTGGCAGTGAAAAGCACTAGCGGTTCCTATAGCTGGATTACTTTCCTTTCTCAGCACCGAGGAAAAACAGGCTTGAGTACTCACTGCAAACACCTGGCTTCCTCTTTGACCCTCATAACACTCCACCTGATTTGTTTCTACAATGTCCTCTCTCAGTCCCCTGTGTAACTCAGTCCTTTCTTTTTCCACTTGCATCATGTGCAAATTGACAAGCACTTAATCCTCACCCCATAACTGATTGGTTGTACAAGTAGGTATTTGCACATCCAGCTGTGCACCTTCAGGTACACGGTCTGTTCCACTATAAAGCACCGACTGCATGAACTGTATATTTGGCGTTTGCAAGTATTGGCAAGATACAAAATGTGGAGCTCTATGGTGCTATACACAAAACTAGTGGCATTTTAGGAAGCAGTTACGTTCCCTGGGGCAGGAAGAGGAAGGGGGGGGGAGAGAGAGAGAGAGTGCAGCTTTTGAGACTGTGTGCAGGCTTGGCAGGAGATGGTGCTAGTTCTGAGCCACAGAAGTGGTCCAAGGGTGTCTTAAGTGGCCGGTTGAGATCCTGAGCAGCGGAGCCACTGTGGGTAGGCGACATGCAGGAATGGAGCCATGGAGGCTCTTGCCAAACCCAAATGGCCGTGCTGAAGCCCACTTTCTCAACAGGACAAATGGGTAACACCAGCCTGGCACCTTGCAGCCCATGGCTCATGCCACAGAATAAAGCCCAGAGCTACAAGGCTAAATATAACCAAAAAATAAAAAAATTGTGTCCTGTGGCACTTTAAAGACTTCATTCATTATGGCATCAGCTTTTGGGGACTAGAAATCCACTATGTCAGATGCAGTGGTCCACTAGTCCATGAAAGCATATGTTGGGGTGCCTTTCATATGTGGTAGACTACAGTTCTCATCATTTCTGTCCATTAGCCATGCTGGATAGGGCTGATGGGAGTTGTGGTCCACCACTCCCAGAGGACACCATGTTGTCTGCCTTTGGCTTATACCATAATAAATTGCATCCTTAGGGAGCCACAGGGTATTGGCTGTCTTTGTTGCTCAGAAGACTGAATGGTTCACTGGTGGAAGAAGACTGGGCTGCCATTGCTAGCGAGGAACTTAGCTTATCCCAGCCTGGTCTCACACTTGAACATTCAGAGGCAGATCTGTCATCATCCCTGGCAGAAATAAGCAGACCAGAGACGGCAGAAGTGCTGCCATCCAGGTTGAATAAAACTGATCCAGGGAAAAGACAAAAGGGTAGGAGAAGCAAGACCCTTTTCTATCCATCTGTCAAAGATAAATTGATCTACTCCCCATTCCGCTAGTCACACTCAATAGTCTCAGGCCCCATCTGCACTATACATATGAAACAGTATCATACTGCTTTAAACAATTATGGCTTCTCCTAAAGGACCCTGGGAAGTGTAGTTTGTCAAGGGTGCTGAACGGTATAAGATGACCTGTATCCCACCCCCCAGCTACAGTTCCCAGAATTCCCTGCAAAGGATTGATTGTTAAACAATGCTGGGAATTGTGGCTCTGTGAGGGGAATGGGAGTCTCTTCAGAACTCTTAAGTACACTTAACAAACTACATGCCACAGGATTCCTTGGGGGAAGCCAAGACTATTTAAAGTAGTATCATAGTGCTTTAAATGTATAGTGCTGATGTGCTAATTTGGCATATTAGGGCTGTGGATTTTGTATTTACAGCCTCTGTTTTTAGGGTGCTTCCAGGGTTTGGAAATTAGCTATCAAGGGAAGATGAGCTCAGGATGCCATGGCACAGCCAATTTACATGTGCTGGCCACCACAGCAGCAGGCTTGACAGGGAAGGTGGTTGAAAGACTCTGGGGCAGCCCTGCATATCCCAATCTCCTCTCTCCAAATTCTCTTAAGGGCAGAAGCGAGACCCTAGCCCAGGCCTGGCATAGGCTGGATCGGGCTTTCATTCTGTCCTCACAGGGAGAGCTCCTTTGTGCACCTCTGTTTTCTATTTTCAAGGCAATCCTGAATGGAGTGGGGGAATGAGACATGTGGAAATAGACTGCTCATCTTATCAGCCTTTGGAGAGCCAGAGTCCTGTTCTGCATGAGGAGACATTGCCATCAGGATCCTGCCACACACAGCTGATAGTCTTGTTGGTGCCTGGCTCTTCCCTAGCAGCCATGCAACCCCCCAACTGTAGTTCTGACAGCCACACAAAACCCACTGTGTGGGAATTGTTCAGCCTTTGTCTAAATGATTACAAAAATTACCCCTTGCCTCCTAAACCCAAGGAGCCAAAAAAAACCAGGGATTAGAAAACAGAAAATGATAGTCTGAACACATTTTAAAAAGCACCTCCTGCTGCTTGGTGCTGGGAGGGAGCAGATAATCAAGACATCACCAAGAAAGGGGGGGGGGGAGAGAAACAGCTTGGAGGAAGATACTGGAAAGCAGCAGACAGGTCATGGCACAATGGGCCTGCTTCCCATAAGACTAGAAGCTGCACAAGTAAGACATCTCAGAGAGAGCTTCTCTTACTAGTATGACTGAAAGGGCAGAGCCCTCAAGGGAACAAGGTCAACCTCTGGGGTGGCTGCATCTGGGATTTCTAGGTTGCATTTGCAGCAACTGAGATGGCCAGGCTTCCAAACTCTCTGGAATTATCCTGCCCCAAATCCATCTTTCTTACAATCCAAAAAAGGTGGGTGGTTAGGAAGACTTCAGCAGAGTCCTCGTTTGCCAAGCAGGGGCATTCCCAGCCCAAACGTAGCCCATGGACCACAGCAGCTGATCGACAGATATAAATATAGTGTCTCTATAAGGTTATGTATATATGTACACACGCACGCAGGCCAGGCAGGGGATGTTCACGGGAGGCTGGGATGGAGGGAAAGGAGGAGATGGGCTGGACAGAGAAGCAAGGAAGCCAGGAGGCAACAAGTCCAGACAAAGCCAGCTGAAGCTTCCTTGGCCAGAGAGCACCTGCATCCTCCTTGCTGGGGGCTGGGAAATACAGAGGATCAAAGAATGAAGGTTGGGTGCAGAGGGCAGGGGGGGGTTGTGGAGGAGACCAGCAGCAGAGGCGTGTCATTTAACTGGAAGGGATGTAAAGGGACTGGGTCTTGCGGCTCCTGCACGGGGTGGTGTTCAGGATGTCCATGCTCTTGCGGCTGGAGCTGACGACATCCGTGACGAACCCGGAACAGTCGCTGCAAACATCCTTGAGCACAGAGCCATGCGCATAGATGTACGGGAATTCCTCCTCCACGCTGCGCCAGCGCGTGCCCTGCAAGGAGCTGGAAAGGCAAGTGGGGTGGGGGCAGAGGGGGATCCGTCACAAACGCCCCAAGAAAGACAACTAAGCCTGGTTACTGACATCCCCCTGGCTCAGCTAGGATGACAACGATGACGTAGCAGCTAGAACACTGGGCTGGCAGCAGGATAAGGGTTCAAATCCCCACTCAGGCATGAAGTGCACTGCCTAGTCTACCTCTCAGCCTAGTCTACTTCACAGGGTTGTTTGTGAGGATAAAATGGGAGGGGGAGACACATGTAGTGCCCCAATTTGAGCTCCCTGGAGGAAAGGTGAGTGATGATGATAATATTGATGACTATTATTATTAGGTGGATTTGTGCTAAGGCAATAGTTCCATTGGCGTAAGCATTTCCAATTTCATGGTGGAATGAACTCTGCTCTCCTCCCATCATGCACTATTCTGGTGGTACTTTCAACTCCCCATAGCTAATTTGTGGGGGAGGAGAATGGAAGGAATGCCCAGTTGCCCTAGTGGGACTCTCTGTGCTGGCTCCCACTAGTGCAACTATTTGGTTCATTAATAGTAGTAGTAGTAACTCATTTCTAAAGCCACCTGAATCCCATCTTGCAAACAACCCCAGCCTCCTCAGCTTTCAAATGTCTGCATGATTTCAAGAAGACAGAGAGATGGCACCAGCTCCAGTCTACACAGAGCTCTGCTGTTCAGCTGTATGAACTCTCAGCCCCCTGTAGCTCAAGTAAGACCTCTGCAAACAAGCTTACCCCCATAAATAGTAGAACTTATTTAAAAGAAAACTAATCCAGTATTTTGTGGTGTATTCATAGAACTGTGAGCACACAAGTGCCCTGGGAAAAACTTTGCCACCTCATATTCTTCTTGGACCTGGCTAAGACCACATAAAATTTGCAATGGCAAATTTCTCTCCCTAAGCATTTGCAACGATGTAAGGCCTGTTGTCTCCAATCCTGGATGACATTGGAACAGGGGTAGGAAAAACGTTGCACTGTTCTATTTAAGGCCCTTAACTCTACCAGGAATCATACAGAGCACACTGCCATCATGAACGAATGGGGGTGGGAGAGACAGATGCAGAGAGTGCGCGGGGGTCCTACTTACTGGAAAGCCTCCCTCCTCCGGAATGGAGGTGCCCTTGTACCCAATGAGCCTGGAAGGGTCTCAAAGCCCAGGGCATAGACCGGGATATGGGCAAGCTTCTTTGAAGGCATCTTGATCTAGGAGGACATAAGAAAGAAAGGTTCTCAGCAAAGGTGAAGAGCAGGAGCACTGGACATCACTGTCATGACAGGGAGTCATCACCACAGCAAGGGCCTGCACTGTATCCCACTGTATTGGGAAGGAGATGTTTATTGTAGGTCAGGGATAGGGGACCTGTTTTCAATCTACAGCTCCCATCATTCTTAGCCATGGACAATACTGGCTGGGGCTGATGGGAGTTGGAGTCCAATGACACCTGGATGGCCCTTATCTGGTGTAGATCTTCAGAAGATGGGAGAAAACCATCTTCTGAGCCACAAGTGGGCTCACCTTTTGCTCTTGCACCAAGGGGCATATTCATGTCATGGGCAGAGCCAAGAGTCTCTTACCTTTAGACTACAGGAGCTGCAGACAGACCTAAAACCAAAAAGGGGAAACCAACATCAGATCAAAGGAAGGAGCCCCTTCAGCAGCCATCAACCAACAACACTCCCGGGCCTAGACCACACAAACAGAGCTTGCTCACCTCTTGCAGAACAGGCAAGTTGGGGGCCAGGAAAACAGAGCAAACTTGGTTTTGCAGCAGCAGCAGATCTGAGTGGTGAGAGGGGAGGGGAAAAGGAGACACTTGAGCTTCCAAGTGGAGTATTGCTCAACGCAAGAGGCCCCTGCTCAGCAACACACACAGTCACCCCATCCCGCATCCTCCAACTCTCACCTTCCCTTTCTTCAGGCTGCTGTACAGCTCCTTGCTCTGCAAGAACTTCTCCATCTCTGCTTTGACCAACACCCGCCGCACATTGATCATCTCCTCCACAGTGAGTGCCAGGCTCTCCACAGGGTGGCTGAACTCTTGCTGGAGAGAGGAGAGAAGAGAAGGACATAGGAGCCACCTTTGACCACCAAGCTGTTGGTCCAACTAGCCCAGTATTGTTCACTCTGACCAGCAGCAACTCTCCCAAGTCTTTCTTCCCCTGCTAGCTCCTTTTTAATAGGAGAGCAAAACTCGAATCTGCACCTATCACTTCAGTGGAAGAGCCCAGTATGTTACGCTGTTCTTTAAATTGTTTTCAGCAGACTGAAAAAATGGGAACCTGAGAAAACTGAAACAGACAGATCTTTCCATGCCCCATAGTGTGTATTGAGACCACCCACTGGGGTGTTGATAAGGCTGTGGAGGAAAGGGGCTCAGACCCCAAACCTTTTTCCTGAGTGCCACAAGCACATTTTGGTGGTGTAATATTAATTGGAGGAATACATTAATTTAAGATGACTTTATCTCTCCATGTTTTGGGGCTAATGAATGAACTAAATGAAGGGGACTATCTGGAGCAGTGTCCGTAAGGAAATTAATTAAAGGCAGATGGCTTTAAGAGGAACCAATTTGGGACTGTCTGGGGTGGGAGGAAAAGGAAGAACTTATTTGGAGTGATCTGGAGCAGAGATATTGTCTGGTTTGCCTTTTGTGACATATTTAACTTGTAAATCTGTATCTATACATATAAATTAGCATAAGTGTACTTTAGGCAAATCTGAGTCTCTGGGCCCATGCTCCAAACCTTACAGGTACCTAGCAGTTCTCCCTCCCTTCCACCCATGCCATTCATTCTATATGCAAGTTTTCTTCCAGGTTGTGACAACATCTCAGCTTACTGCATGTTTGGGGCATGCCAGACTAAGACCGGGACAGTTAACGGATGCTCCTTCCCTGCCTATCCTCACAGGCTGGGAGTTCACCCAATGCACAGGAACACCAGACTCCATGAAAGTTTGATTCATACCAGAAACTTACCAGCCACAAATATTTCAAGTTGACATCTGGGGCAGTACTGGAACCAGCCTCTGACTTCTCGTCCACAGAGCTGAGGACGCCATGCTTGGGGGGGAAAGGACTGGCACCACAGGGAGCCTGCTGGTAGCTGGCTGGAACTGAACCTGGAGGACGACAACAGAATGCCAGCAAGACCAGAGTCAGTGCCATCTTGGTATATGTGCACGTTGAGAGACAGACAGAGACAGACTTGCCCATTTCCTCCACACTGGTCAATGCAGGACTCATGCTATTTTAGTGCAGAGCTGCTGGGTCCCTTAGGTTGCAAACACACCATGCATTTAACCAACTTAGAACCAGAGTGTCAGTGTGTGGAGAGTTAGGAAGAAAGGCTTGGGTGGAGTTGGAAAGCAGGGGGGTGGGGAGTGCACTTGCCCGTATTTTCCATGCTGGTCCATGCAGGGCTCTCGGTACCTGAGCGGGGTCTCGGTTCAGACCCGCTGGGTCCCAAATACTCTGAGTCAGGCTGGCCCCCACCACTTTCGCTCTGAAACTGGGCCAAGTCTTGCTCCGAGAAAGAGCGGTCACGCTTCAGGGGCATCAGTGGACCTGGTTCCTGTACAGCCTCAGAGCTTGGAGAGTCTTCCTCCTGTAGAGAAAAGGGAGCAGGAATAGGTGTATTCATCGATGCAAGAGGTCACACTTGAGGGAATGGCTTTTGAGCCCAAGAACATCAGGAAAACTCTGCAGCAGCTGGGTCAGGCTGGGGTGCAGGCATGGCATCTACTCCAGTATCTGCTCTTACAGTACCCAATCAAATGAGAAGCCCACAAGCAGGACATGAGAACAACAACACTCTCAATTTTGTAATTCCAGAGACTGGCAGAGATGGGTGAATCTGCCCATTTCAGTTTTCTAATTTTTCCACATTTATGCAGCAGTTTGTGGTTTTAAAATTATATATATTGTTAATCCTCTTGAAAAATCAGCATTTTGGTGTGACTTTCCTTTCGTATGCATTTTGACTAATATGTACACTTTTGCAAGCAATTTTCTCTAACATAATGCATTTTTGTATGTTATGTATTGTAATGCTCACTTCCCCTTCATATATGCATGACTGTTTGGCTGGAGAACTGCATTGCAAAATTTGTAGCAGTACAAATTTAAAAGGTTAATTATTTCGGTTCAGGAAGTGTGCATTAGGTAACTTCTCGTTAAAATGCCAACAAAATCTAATTTATCCTCCATCCCTAGTGCCAACTGGTAACATCAGGCAATGCAGTTGAAGGCTGATTCCACAGGCACCACCACAAAGTGCATCCCCACCATTTCCAGACACCTCTGGGCGCCATGTGCAGTACAAGGCAACATGGTGGCTGGGACCAAGGAGCAATAGGGTAGCAAAGTGTCTCCATTGAAGCACAGCACCAGTTCCTACAGGCTAAATAACTCTTCTTCCTGAAGGTGTCAAGAGAGGCAAAAAGCTTGGTTCTCACCTCCGAGGTCAACATCTCCTCCATCTCTGCCAGTGTGGGAGCCTTCAGCAAGACCCTCGGCCTCTGGCGCTGGGGCAGGGCATTGGCGTCAGAGACATCTGAGAGGTTGATGCAGGAAGTTGAGGTCACATTGCTGGAGCAGGCATTCAGGATGCAGGGGAGGGAGCCAAACCCTGGAAGAGGAGAAGAACAAGGATGGCAGCACCATGAGGGCCCAGTAGGAGCACAACAACTTCTAGAGTTGGGGCCACCTAAATCCTATTCAGAGAAGACCCACTGAAATTAATGTGCCTAATTTATTTATATCCCACCTCTCCACCCAAAGAAGCCCAGGGTGGAAAACAGCAAGTGATGAAACATCTTTAAAATGTCCATTACTTTCAATGGGTCTACTCTGAGTAGGACAAACATTGGATACAACCCCTTTCTATCTATAAATTGCTGGACATATTGAATATTTTGACATTGCTTCTCCTTTTTATTAAAAAAAATACATTTGGGTTGTATTTAACCAAATCCTATTTAACCAAATACTAGAAAACCTATTGAAATTACTTAGTCATGTTCATTACTCTGAGCAAGACTAGCATTGAGTACAATCCTTAGAATACACTGGGCACATGACTGACATTTCTTCTCTCATTGGAGAGTGTTTTGTGTAACTAACTCTACTTCCCTAACCTGGTGCCCTCCGTATGTTTTGGCTGATCCAAGACACTCAGACAGCTTCAAAGCCATCTTCCACCAGTCACAGTAACAGCTGGTTCCACAAAACGGAATCTCTTCAGTTTTTCCAGGTTTTTTGATCACCTTGACATCTCTGAGATTTGCACTTTGAGTGTTTTGAGTTTCCCACTGAACCCAATAACTTAGGTCCCAACTTTTGCCCCTCCCATTTCCCATGTAATTTCTGGACCCAGCATCGAAATGTGAATGATAGTGGCATACAAATACCTTATACAAATATGGCCCGAATGGCCCCATGTACTTACTGATGAACATGTTGCACACTAGCATTTGTTAGGATATTTCCGTTCCACCTTAAGAAGGGAGCAGGTTGTTGTGTCACAGCCTGCGTATTTCCTGTTCACAGGATGTTTCTGTTTTTGTATATAGCTTTTGTTTCCTCTCTCTGCGTCTGGACATCAAAGCAGGCAGTCATGTTTTTTCCTTTGTTCTGACCAACGCTGAATAAAGTTGTAAATAATGCTCTCCTGAGTGCATCTTTTGCTGTGCGAACTCTGCTGAAAGAGCGTGCACCAGCCTTGGAATGTTATTTCTGAGGCTCGTGTCACTAATTGAATGATACTGTATTTACGGGAGATTGATGGATCGTCCGGAGGCGACGTGGAATCATGATGGCCTTTGTCTCCCTGGCAGTATCCCAACAGCATTAAGGATTCCCCTTTGCCTTTGTCATCATCACAGGCTTACCTTTCTGATTCTGGTGCCGGGATGCCACAGGTCGGAGCTTCCTTTCCTGCTTGATCTCCTCCAGGATTTTCTCATGGAGCGTCCTCTGTTTCTGAGGAATGGGGCGCAGCCTCCGTTCCGAAGCCTGCAGCCAGGTCAGGAGGACAGTTTTTCATTTTCAGAAGGGCTATATAGTTAATTGCCACCTTCCTCATTAAGGATCCCTAAGGCACGTTGATCCCACAAAACTAAGGTGACAGGGTGACCAAGATACAGCAACTGCACAAGAAGTTCCACATGTCCAAGTATAACCCCCATCGGTCAAGTTGCAGGGCACATGCTCTCAGCTTACAGAAGAGCCCCAGGATCAAGCCCTGGCACAGCCAGTTGAGACAGAGGTGGCAAACTGTTGGCCAGTGGGCAAGGTCTGCCCATCCCCACAGGCATTCATTTGCCTACCCAACCTTGTGATTTTGCCACTGGCAGTCACACAGCAGTGGCAAGAAAAAAGTAAATAGAGTTTCACAGGAGGATCCTCTTTCCCTGCACAGCACAGTCCCCCTAAGAAGAAAACAGTGGAGGGACCCAGAGTGTGGCTTAAGATGCCCATTCCTCTCTTGCAGATGCTGTGTAGATACACCTTAGGTGGCCTTATCGGCATGAGGTTCTCAAAGGGTTTCCTAATAGTTGAGCCACCCACCAATTAGATGGAGATTGCAAAACAGCGGGTAAATAACCAGGAGAGTCCCCTGCCAATCTGCTTGGCTAGGGAATCAGTAGCCTCTTAAGTTCATAATGTTTGGTTCTCCGGATCCAAAAGCAAACCCCTGCCAGGCTACAGGGCCAACCCAAAATTGGGGGCAGGGGGCTTCTTCCTAAGAATAACCTTTTCCACCTACCTGTCTCAGGGGTGGCCGAGATCTTATGAAGTCAAGGATAAGCTCATGCGCATCCTTCTTCACCTTGGGAGGAATGTCGCCGTCCACCTGGTAGATGCCCCAAAGAGGAAGAATTAGCAGCTGGACGCTATCCAAGTGTCCCTCTTTCCCAGCATCTGTCCAGTCCCCCATTTTGCCTTTGGTGAATGCCTTAAGAAGCTTTGAAAGTGTGAGCTGCTACATGTGTGAACCAACCAGTTTCAGCTCCCTCCCGAGAGGGTCTCTGGAAATATTTCCAAGCGTGATGGGGACTCGGTCTATGGCCCAGGCATGGGCAGACTTGAGGCTTGTGGGAATTCTCCCTGTTAGTGGGTCCATCAGGGGGAACCAAAACAGGTGGCTCAGGGGGCAGAGCCAGTTACCTGCTGAATCCCAGGAGCCACACACTGGGAAGGTGCTTCCAAACAACCTGTTTATTGAGCATTCATTCTGATTTGTTTGTGGGGAGGTTAGATGGCACTGATGTCAAAGCAAGTGTTATCCCACTCTTTTCAGGGCATTTCCCTGTCACTCTACACAGTCCAGCAGGACCAGGCTTTGGGAGGTGTAGGCAGGGGTAGAGACAAAAAGGAAAAGGAAAAGGGGCCCTATTGCTGCAGTGATCAAAATAGCCAGGGACACCTACCCACCCACCTCACTCACCATGACCTTGCGGAGCTTATAGTTGCGGGCCCGGATGTCCTGCATCAGCATCTCAAAGGGCGTCAGCTGGTACTCAGTGGGCAAGGGGTTGAACTGCTTCTCCTGGACCTTCTTGAGCTTGACTCCATTGCGGAGCTCCCTCATTAGCTGGACCCACAGCCGAGCCTACAGCAGGCAGAGAAATATCAGTCACTGATGAGAAATGGCTTGGCATAAACCTCGTGCCCCTTCCTCCCCCAGAAAGAGCCTCTGCAATGCATTTTTGGGTCCACCTTGGGGAACTCTCCCTAAGGCCATTGTGCCACATAGCCCCCCAGCGCGCGCACACACACACACGGCCCATACATTCCCTCCTTGCATCTCCCCCAATTTGGAGCAGGTGAAGCTGGAGTAGCAATTGATGCCACACCTAGCAGGACCAGCATGCAGGGCGCCTCTCCTGGCAGCCCCAGGATTAGTCCAAGGAAAAGAAACTGAAGTTGACTGGCCAGCTTTGAAGCTCTTGCCATGGTTAGCCCACTGGGGCTAGCCCAGGGCCACCAGCCATTTATCCAGGTGACAGTCCCCCATCCCACCCACCCCCATCACTCTGTACCCAGTCTGTGTTCTTCAGGTTGTCTAGATCTGCAGCTGATCGGTCCGTCAGCTTCTCATCCTCATCCTTCAGCTTCGTCAGCATCTGCACACCACAAGAAACATAAACTGGCTAGCTTTTCCTTCTGCACAGGCCACTCAGCCATCTCCCCAGAGACAGTCACCAATGAGAGTGGCAGTGGAATACAGGCCCTTTGACCAACAGCCCAGAGGGACTTGTTAGTTTTTCTAGATTCTGTCAGGATGTGAAGTCTACTGAGATCCACCACCCAAAAAGACACTAATTGCCACAGGGCCATATTTTTGGCGCCCTACAGCCAGCAAGCTGCTTTATTGGGATGCGATCGTACAAACAGTTATTTCCACTTAACAAATCTGCAATGTATTTTTGTCAGCTCCTGCTAGAGAAACCCACATCATATTTCTACTGCCGACAGATGGAACAGGCAGAGGCCGTGGTAAACAAGGCATTTATCTTATTAACCACTAAGTCCTCTAACATATTAATAATAACTCCCACTGGGCTGATGGGAGTTAGGCATCTAACAGCAGCTGACAGACACACATGTTCTCCATCCCTGACTTAAGGACAGTGGCTGTGAAGAGCTGTGTTACATTTCATCCCCAGGAAGGGCAGGTATGGCCAGACTTCACCCCTCCAGAGAGGCCAAAATGTGCCAGGAGGAATTCTGGGTCTCCATGAAATCGTTTCCTAGAGTAGCTCATGATCCCTTCTGAACTGCTTGGCTGCAGAGTTATTAATTAGCAACAAGTTAATTAGCGTTAATAGGTTTCCGCCCATGAGACAAGCCCACAAGGATGTCACTTATTATTTTGTGCTGGAAGAGCCAGGTGAAAGCATTGCCTGCCTGCCCTCCTTTATTCCTCCCAGGAGACAGGTGATGTCTCTTTGCAGGTGTGTCATTTAGAAGCTTTGGAATGAGAGGAATGCAAATTGCTGCTCCGCCCATTCCCAGAAGAAAAGCTTCCCTGAGATTCTATGAGGGCAGGTTGCTGCCGATCAGAGATACTGGCCTAAAGGAGGTGCTGTTGCTGCTGGTTTTTTTACAGCCCAGGGAGTCTATACAAGGAAACAGCTGAAGGAAGTAGGGAAGGTGCCTAATACTCATGGAAGGATCTGTGTTTACACAACTGGGATGGGCTGCACGTGAGAGACCAGGAACTGGGTAGAGAAGGAAGGACAAGTGGTGCATCAGGATGTGGCCCACTGCCTACTCTCTCCATCTCCCCTCCCTCCCCTGGAATTCTTGCAAAGTCTGCGCAAGGTGGGAAATGTCACTGTTCATTAATCAGCAAGCTTAGTGACTAAGGCTGTGTACACAGCATACATTTAAAGCACAGTTCCCCTACCCAACCAAAGAATCCTGGGAGTTGTAGTTTGTTAAGGGTGCTGGGAATTATAGTTCTCTGAGGGATAAACTACTGTTTCCAGGATTATTTGGGCAGAGGGTTGTTGAAAGGGGGGATGTGCTTTAAATGTATGGTGTGATCACAGCCTGAGATTGTTAACTATCAAATTCCAAGGACTTATGCAGGATACTATTGCTTTAAAAAGCTAAAAAAGCCCAACAAAACAAAAGCCAGGGAACCTCAGACATTTTAAGAAAACTGCCCCTTTGCCAGCAACTAGGAATTGCAACATGCATCACCAGTGCAAAAGGGTGTAGGGAAGTCAGTCTCCACTGAGTCCGTCTTCCCCAGCCCAGGTGCCGTTAACTACTCAGCCACCTCCTTTGTGCTCCAGCCCAGATACAGCTTCCCTTCTCTGACACCCACAGGATCATCATCCCTATCTACCCTGTTCTGCAACTGCCACCAGAATGCCCCCTATTCTCAGCTTACACATTGCAACTTAGGCAGCCTGCACAGAGACCAAGCTGGGACACACAGGTGCCATCATCAGGCTGACAGGCAGAAGGAGCAGCCTCATAAGCTCAATGAGGCAGAAAACAGCCTCTTTAACAACAGCCGCAGCTCTACAGACAATTGATGCCTTTCCTTCCCAGAGAAACAAGGTCACTGCTCTGCAGATACAGGTGGGTGCAGGGTCTGGAGCATCCTTATCCTTCCTCTAGCTGCTGTGTAGGAAGCTTATCCATGTTGCAGCTTCAGGCAAAAAGCAGTGACGCCGTCATCCATGGAGTGCATCTTCCAACAAAGCTGCAATGCTGTCATGTATGGAGCATGTCCTGAACTCCAATCAAGCTAAAGGCTTGTAGTTTGCCGTTTGCCCCAAATCTTCCTTTCCTCCCTTGACTCTCCCTTTCTCTGTTTTCCCTACTGCATTTTTAAAACTGTTAGTTCCTTGCAGGCAGAGACATGTCACTGTGTAACTCTCCAAGCTGCCATGTGAATAGTAGGGATGCAAGAGGGCTACGTCCCACCCTACATTCATCACAAGCAGCACTGCTTCCTTTCTGCTGCAGTTTGTTTTCTACAGAAAACTGCATCATGGGTTTCACTGTCGGTGGTAGCAGGATCATGTAAATTATGCAATTGATTACATAAAATATATAAGCTCTATAGTAGTCTCATTATTCCAGCCTATTCATCTCAGTGCAAAGGAAATGCAATGTAAATTGGGATGGGGGAGAGTAATAGACTATGCATCATTTGTGGACTGGAAGTGCTAGTAGTGAATATAGACTCTATGCCATAGTTTGATTTCCATTCCAGGCATGGGACGAACAAGAGAACACCAGCCACTTCCACTCCTGTTTCCGTTTCCAACAGAAATCTCTGACACCCCTAGCAAGCAGACAACATGTCACAAGTGCACACATGCTCCTTCTTGGGGCCAAGCAGCGCTGATGCTGCCATGCATGCCCTCCCATCAATGCCCATGAGGCAAGAGCAACACAGCCCACTGCAATGCTCACCTCCTTGGCATCGCGAATCTTGGCCAGAAAAGCCTTCAGTTCAACTGTTTCCAGGAAGAGGGCTCTGCAGACAGCCTGGTAGTGGGCCTCAGCTTCCTGGGGCTGTGTGAGGCGCATAGCACATAGCCGCATGGCTTGGCTGAAGGTGCACACGGCCCTCAGGGTGCCCTCTGCCACAGCCTCCTCTTCCTCCTCCTGCCCGCCATAGCCTTCGTCTGCCGTGGCACAGCCACTGTCCTCTGAATCGCTGTTTGCCATCAAGTCAATAAGCCGCTCCAGTTCAGGGCTGAGCTCTCGTTCCTCATTCTCATCCAGACCCCAGTCCAGCGCTCGGTAGATCGCAAAGCCGAGAGACTGCACCATCTGCAAGCAAATGGACACAGGTGGTAAGGCAAAAAGGTTGTTTAGGTGAGACTGTATCATTAGGATACAAGGTTAAGTGATGGCCACTAACTTGAATGGCTTTCATAGCGGATTAGACAAATCAACAGAAGATGTGGCTACATGTAGCCAGTGGCGTTGCAAGGGGGGCGGGGGGCAGTGTGCCCTGGGTGCCATGTCTGGGGGGGTGGGGGTGGGATGCCCTTTTCAGAGGCAGTATCTGGCTGGAACTCTGAACAGGAGCACTCCTTTTGAGAGGGAGGATATACCGCAACACTTAGTTGCAGGTATTGTGTTGTATACTGTTCTTGTTGTTACTGTTGGTATTACAGTGGTACCTCTGGTTAAGAACTTAATTCGTTCCGGAGGTCTGTTCTTAACCTGAAACTGTACTTAACCTGAAGCACCATTTTAGCTAATGGGGCCTCCCACTGCCGCTGTACTGCCGGAGCACAATTTCTGTTCTCATCCTGAAGCAAAGTTCTTAACCCGAGGTACTATTTCTGTGTTAGGGGAGTCTGTAACCTGAAGCATCTGTAACCCGAAGCATATGTAACCCGAGGTACCACTGTATTGGAGATTTACTGAAATGTTTTTTTAAAACAATTCATTTTATTTCCCAAACAAAGGTGTGCATTCTGCCCCCCCCCCCCCCCCGTTTTCCTTGCTCTCTGCACCACGAACACCAGGGCTCCATTATCTAGAAGTCAAGGGGAACATGAGCCCCCCGCAGGGAACAGGGTTGATGTGGAGAGCCAAGAGTCTCCGAGCAGAAACAGAAGCTGCACTGTTAGCTGGCTTCCTTCCCCTGTGGGAAACTTGAGTGGGGGGTGGGCAGCCATAAAGGGAAGAGGTGAACATTGATAGAAGAAAAACAAAGATACTGTCATGTCAAGTTGAGCTCAGCTGTGGAGACCAAGAGGAGGACGTGGGGAAAGAGGGAGAGGGAGACACACATGTTCAGGGTGTGCAAAGAGATTAAAAGGGCCTAAATTCCACCCTTGTAAGATCTCCAAACCAGATGCAGCAGGTGCATGGCACCTGCCGAAGGATCTCCCTTGCTGGCTGCTTTTGGTTCCTGGCCCATCTGAAGCCAAACTACTCCAGTCTCCCAGCTACAATTTTGGCCATCTCTAATGGGATCAAGGAGGGACTTGATTTGGCCTGGGACAGCTCATTAAATATAGTTATGCTTCAGCATTTGTGAATTATTCATTGCTTGGGCTTAGCTACCAAGGCGACAGGCACCCAGGAGAGATGGGCTGATGGCGGAGCTGCAGCTGCTTTGAGTTTGGGAAGGGCGGGGGAGGAAGGGAGAGGAAAGAGCCTCCCCCAGAGGTCTTCTCAGGAGGAGGACACACAGAAATCACTCGGAATCAGAAGGGTTCTGCTTGCACCACCTTAAAGCGCTTTCATTCACATAAAGTTGGAAAGGCATGATAGGAGCTTTTAAAGAAAATAAATGGCCTGCAGAAGGCATATCTCTCCCTCTCTCATAACACCAGAAGGTGGGGTCTTTCGCCTGATCCAGCTCCAGAGCTCTTATGTTCTTAGCAGACTGAGGTTTTCTGCACTGATCTCTTAAAATCTATGCTGTCTTTCAACTGGCTGAAGGCAGAATGACTTCACCCACATGCTGAGATAAAAGCTTTTTAGCAGGTCACCAGAATGATCCAATAATGCTGGCTTTTGGGGGCAAGTTTCAGTGACCCCTTATTTCCTAGGAGGGAATAGACAACGTACCTGGGCTTCAGCAGAGGGTGTCAAAGTCAATGGGAGCTCTGCAAGAGGAAAATGACACCATTAAGATTGCTGCCTTTTGGAACCATATCCCATATTGTCAAGTTGGGGTCGTTATACCACCTTGTTGTTCACATGCCCCACTTACACACACACTCTTCCCAACCACAAGAGCCAGGCCAGACACAAAGGACCCAGATTCACCTGGGCACCTTTGTAGGAGTCCAACCCAGCCTCCTTCCCTTATCAAAGCAGGAGTCCATATTCCCTGCTACTACAGACCAGATAGCAATTCAAAGGGTGCTGTAGACACTGTCCAAAGAGGCCTACAGGACAGCTTAAGAACCAAGTCCAAGGGTAAGAGATTAATATTTCAATGCATTAAGGGAGGTGGTGCCAAAGCCACAGCTCTCTCAAAGACAATGAATGACTGGCTCAGCTACAGCACTGGGGTGCTCACAGAAAGCCCACTCAGCAGCATGCATGCAACACATTACCTGATGCAGGCCAGACTGAACCACAGTGACATAAAAAACACTCACATCTCTTATGGTCAGAGGGCAACGAGTAGTATTCCCCTTTCCCCACAGCCACAGTTTCTCTGTCCCAAGGCAAGCTGATTTAAGACTGGGAAACCCTATCCAAGCCAACTGCCCAGTAATGCTTGTCTCTCCCCCCAAACTCTTTAAAACAAAAACTAACTTCCAGTAGCTATTTTTATGGGGACTTGAGATCTCATCAGTTTCCCCTCAAGTCTCTTTTCATTGGTCAGACAGGAAAAAAATATTCTTTCTTTTCCTGTTCCTTTAGAATCTTATGTTCATATATAGTTTTTATTCTATTGGTGTTTAAATGTTTTTAATGACTCTCACCCTGCTATGTTTTTAGCTGTTCCTATGTTATTTGTAAGCTACCTTGAGGTATTATAATAATTACAAACCCCTGTTTATTATTGCTTTACCCTCCATGGTGAAGGAGAACTATGGCTTGTCATTGTACCAATGATGATTTTCTGTTTTATACACCAGCACACACTACTCCTTCTCCAAGCCCAAATGTGTCATTTAAGTACTGCCTTCTTCAGTCCTGGTTGGCTGGCAGTGAATCATCATGGAGAGCCACACAGGTAAAGAAGGTGTAAGTCTGCATGGCTGAAAGTCTCTGTCTGCTGCACCTGTAGGATCAGGCTCAAGTGTACACATGAAACATGAACAATCAGGGTTTGCCTGTGAACATTAAAAGAGCAGCAGCAGCAGCAGCCTCCTCCTCTTCTGCAAGGGACAGGCTGTGAACTCCAAATATCAAGAGGTGGGAGGGGAAGAAGCAAAAATGCACGAGTGGTGGGAGTTTGGAAAAGAAACAAAACAGAAAAAAGACACGTGGCAGCTGGTGCACCAACAGTCAAAAAGGCAAATAAAAGGCTCTCTGGGGCAGAAAGTGTTTTTCCAAGTGCATCTTTGGCAAGACAGAAATTAGCCCTGAAAAGGCAGGCCATTAAATTCACCCACTTGGGGACCATAGTCCTCAGAGAACCTGCCATTTATGAATACAGAGCCTTATTTTGGGGGGGGGGAGAGAAGAAGAGCACTAAGTGGAGCAGGTTTTCATTCCCAGGCAGGGATAAAGCAGTTAAGGCAGGCTCCCCCTGCTCCATTTTCCATAATTGTCCGCAGTGCTTCAGAGCCACTTTGCTGTCATGCCCCCTGTGACCCGAGGGAGCTCAGACCCCCCCATTTCCTGCCATTTCCCCAATCAATGAGCCACTTATAGGCTGCCCTGCAGAGAGGTCAACCTGGCCCACACAAGTGCCTCTTGTCTCCAGTGACACTGAAGGGTGAAGCTCTCCTTCTCTCTTAGCATGCGCAGCACAGAGGTCGAGGATGCTTCCTGCAGGGCTGCCCAATGCTGTTTAGACTGGTTTGGGGTTTGTTTGCTTGCAGGTGGTGGAGGAAGGGTAGTCCTGGTGGTGGTAGTGGTGGCAGCGCTTCTTACAACAACAAAAAGTTGTTT
Source organism: Podarcis muralis (assembly GCF_964188315.1). Taxonomy (NCBI): domain Eukaryota; kingdom Metazoa; phylum Chordata; class Lepidosauria; order Squamata; family Lacertidae; genus Podarcis; species Podarcis muralis. Next base: position 43,601,942 of record NC_135661.1, on the reverse strand, counting down.
TTACTGTATACTGAAAAGGATTGTAAGCCGCTCTGAGGAATATTATGGGCAAAGGTCCGAGGATATAAATCAGAACAATATAGCCTATTGTTATTTCTTCCCATCATCGCTCTGTCCAAGAGGTGCTGGGGAAAGAAGGCTCAAATAAGCCATCTCTATTTAGAGGTACTTCCATAGCCAACAATCAATGCTCTCAAAATTTTGCAAATACTACAACCTTCCCCAAGCTGGTGCCCTCTAAATATTTTGGACAACTCCCATCACGGCTGAGAGGTATTATAGTAGGAAATGGCTATCCTGGCTGGGGCAGGTGGGAGCTGTAGCCTGAACTACCAGGAGACCACCAGGCTGGGGAAGGTTGCCCTACCTCTAGGATGGGGGGGGAGGCAACATGGTGCCCTCCAGATGTGGACTGCACAGGTCCCATCCTTCTTGGGGCTGATGGGAATCGTACTCCAAAATATCTGGAGCTGCACCAGATTGGCTGCCTTGCATTGGAAGAAAGCTGAGCATGGCTTCATACAGCCACATGAATGGAGCAAGTGTCCTGTACTCCATTTATCAGCAGGACAACAGGAGCAAAAGCTGTTAAAGAGGCATAACTTGCTAGGGCAGCCGCATCAGCAAAGCGCAGTCTAACAGACTCAGCAGATTCTCAGCAACTCCGAGACATTTCAGAGAAATTAAGGCATCTCCTAAGCATCTCCGTAGGCAGCACTACACAGCAATTCTGTGGCAGAAGAACTTTAAAAAAAACCCAGACACACAAAGAAAGTAGCAGCAGCTCAGATTTGCATCCTTGTAAAAGGGGCACAATGTCAGCTGGTGAACGGATTTGCCCCTCTCTCAGTTCCTAGTATCTCTCATATATCACAATTCACCCTTGACTCCAGTTCCATTATCAACCAGTCCCTGAAAGAGGAACTGCAGATGCTAAGCAGGAAACATTTCTCTTTGCATTTGGCATTAAAATGTCCCCAACATGGAAATTCAGTCACTACAGTTTCTCTGTTGGTCTCAAAAGGGCAGGAGATAGCATGTAAATAGTATATTTAAATTAGGTTGAAATAGATATAAGCAAGGTTTAGAGCTTTACAGAACTCTCTGATGGACAAAGGAAAAAATATAAGGGGTGGGGAACCAACCCAGTCATTTGTAACAGAGTTTAGTCTTGCTTCTCAAACTATCTGATGTGGCAGACCAGCAATTCCTACCCCCCCCCCCGCCCCAATGTGTCAGAAACCAGCACCATATTGGTCCCTGGGGCATCTCACCCAACTTGAGTTGTGATGACGTTTTCACAGACTGGCAGCTGATGGCTTATGGACTGGCACTATTTTGTGGACCACCACTTTGAGTAGCCTTTTTCTAAGGCCATGCCCCATGCCCCATGCTCTCTCAGAATCTCCACACAGAACATGCAGGGGATGGCAGCAGAAAGTGCCATACATCAAGATTTAAAAACACTTCGCAAAATTATGTGCTGGTCTTGCACAAGACTCTTCATTCCAGTATTTCATTGCTGCTCTCTTTTGGGGTAGGCTGAGGAAGACAGGTGGTTGTGTTGTTAATGGTTACAGAGGCCTACTGGGTATTATTATTATTATTATTATTATTATTATTATTATTATTATTAGATATTGCTTACCCATCACACCTTCACCAAATCAAACTGCAGACTGATATAGCTAAACATTGTTCTTGTGCAAGGGTTCACCATTAAGATTACAGTGGTGCCTCGCAAGACGAAATTAATCCATTCCGTGAGTCTCTTCGTCTTGCGGTTTTTCGTCTTGCGAAGCACGGCTATTAGCGGCTTAGCGGCTATTAACGGCTTAGCGGCTTTAAGAAAAGAGAAACAAACTCGCAAGAACTCGCAAGACGTTTTGTCTTGCGAAGCAAGCCCATAGGGAAATTCGTCTTGCGGAACAACTCAAAAAACGGAAAACCCTTTCGTCTAGCGAGTTTTTCGTCTTGCGAGGCATTCGTCTTGCGGGGCACCACTGTAATGGGAAATGTTGCACCCTCCTCAAAAGCACAAGTCTGCATTTTAACTACAGTACTGTTAAGAGTGATGCCTAAAGGCTGGTTACATTTGGTCTTGCAGACTTCCAGTGGGTTGAGTTTTTCAGAAGTGCACACAGATGCAAAAATACCTGCAGGTGTGCCCAAAAGTGTCAGGACTTATTCATGCTGTGCATAGTTAAAACTAAGGAACTTGGTCCCACAGGAGGCAGTGATGTTGTCCACCAGCTTGAATGGCTCTCAAATAGTATTAGACAAATTCATGGAGGAGAGGGCTATCAGAGGATACTAGCCAGGATGGTTATGCTCTGCCTCCACAGCTGGAGGCAGAAATGCTTCCAAGTAACAGTTGCTAGAAACCACAGGAGGGGAAGATGCTCTTCTGCTCACATCCTGCTTGCAGGTTTTCTGCAGGCATCAGGTTGGCTACTGTGAGAACAGGATGCTGGACTAGATGGGCCCCTGATCTGATCCAGCAGGCTCTTCTTATGTTCAGAACAGAAAAGGTAGAGGAGGGCAGGGGAGACATGGCAGAGAGGAAGATCAAAGCAGCTCAGCACAGATACATCCCATCAAGCTCTAATGTGGATGGGAAATAGTGGGAAGCAATGTGCGACACACAAACGTAGAAATCAGATCTGAACTCCCCATATATGATTTTTAAGAAGTGTCCTTCTGGAAGCACCCCTAGCTATATCAAGCAAGGTTTTCAGGATACCATGGATGCTGGAAAGTAACATGCTAGGAACTGAGCTTCTCTCTACTGCAGCAAAGATTCCTTGCTATATACTGCTACTGTTCATCACCGTGTTCCTTCAGGGACCATTAAACTGATGCAATTCTTGGCCTCCTCCCCACTAAAACATCAGTGGTGCCTGTGGGCAGAGAGAGAGAGCTCTTGGGCTGGAATGATTTAAATGCACCAAAAGAGTCACCTTCGCTTTGCATCGTTGGTTGAAGGTCAAGAAGTCAGTGACCCTTTAGTAGCTGCTGACAATCATAGGCTAGGCTATGTATAGCCCAGAACCGGGCAGACCAGTTTTTAAGGCACTCTGTGTAATGCTTCTAAGTAAATATTATCAGAACAAGCAGATCAGCAATAGCTACTCCTGCAAAGACTCCAACGCAACCAGCTGCAGCCCCTGCAAGGACAAAGCCAAAAGGTTCCATTCTACTTTGTCCCTCCAGGCATCTCTTATTCTTTCAGAGTTTTCATACATGACAAAGAACATCAAAACAGAAAACAATTACCTTCCGCATGCATTCCTTCCAGTATTTCATTCTCTTGGGATTAGCAGGAAAGAGTTGGAATTTTGAAATAGAATTGCCACCTGCCTTTGCAGACACCAGAGAGATGTCAAAACATGGGGGATTGTGAAGTGCTTTCTGGGGGATGAGCACAATGGAAAGGATTTCGGTGCCTGTTGGTGAGGATTGGTAAAGTAGCAGCAGCCAAACTGATTCAGATACTGTATATGAAGCTTAGGACAATAAGGTTGTCAAATTTAGACAACAGGGCAGTGGCTTTGAAGTTGAGAACATCTCAATTCTTTGCATGTAGGCACACCCTCATTTCTTCAGCTACGCAACAGGAGAGTCACACACAAAAGGGACACACACACACACACACACACACAAACGCACACATACACACAGAGGAAGTCATGATATTGCTGCCTCAATTCTTTGTGAATTACTCTTAGGAAGCTGCCTTATGCTGAATCAGACCATGGCATTGGTCCATCGAGCTCAGGATAATCTACATAGACCTGGTTCTCCGGGGTTTCAGGCAGACGACATTCCCAGCCCTACCTGGAGATGGTAAGAAGAGGATGGGACCTGGGGCCTTCTGCATGTAAGGAAGATGTTCTTCCACTGAGCCATGGCCCTTCCCTCTTGACACAAGTTCCGTACAAAGCACATGAGTGTCAGACAGACATGCTCATCCCGCCTCTTGTTTCCATCCACCACAGACCTACCTTAAGTGGGGAATGGAGCTTCGGGGAACAGAGCACAGAATAAAGTTGTGAAGTCAAGAGCTTTTGTGGACAACAGGATTCATGTGATGCATAAAGGGAACCGAGGGGGTGGTAAGTATATATATGTGCAGTGCACACATAAGAACATAATAAGATCCTGCTGGATCAGGGCAATAGCCCACCTAATCCAGTATCCTGTTCTCACAGTGACCAGGCTGATGCCTCTGGGAAGCTTGTAAGCAGGACCTGAGTGCAATAGCAGCCTCACAACTTGTGATTCCCAACAACTGGTATCCAGAGCAATACTGCACCCACCAATAGTGCAAGCAGAACATAGCCATCGTGACTAACAGGCATTGATAGTCTTTACATCTGTGAATTTGTCTAATCCTTTTTCAAAGTCATCCAAGTTGGTGGCCATTGCTGCCCTTGGTGGGAGCAATTTCCATTATTTAACCATGTGCTGTGTGAAGAGGCACTTCCTTTTGTCTGTTTCGAATCTTCCAACATTCAGCTTCATTAGAGACCCTCTGCTTACGGGCTGAGAACACCAAGTTAACAACGTAAGAACTCAGGATGCCCAAAGGAACAAGTCGCTGCCTGATAGCTGGAGCCTAACTTCAGGACACATTCTTCAAAAATATAAATAATTACTGGCATGGCTGAGATAAAGAGCAGTAGCTGTTTGCAGAGATGGAACCTCCTTGGTTTTGAATTTCATATTCAAGCAGCAATTTGCCTCCAACAGGAAACATGGCAGTATGCCAACCTGCCCAGAACCTGTAAGTCCCCAGCTTGTTTGAACTAGGCAAGAAGTGCATTTTTTTTTCCACTGAGAGAGATAAGCAGCTGAAAGAGAACCCAGGGTACATGCATGTCCGTTTCCTCCATTCATTTCACTGGTAAATCCAACATCATCCATCGCTAACCTGGTGCCCTCCAGAATTTTTGGACTGCAACTGTTATCAACCTCAGTCAGCAGACAATGGATGGGGTGATGGGAGTTGTAGTTGTAGTCTAAAACCTCATCTCAACACCTGCCTGCCCAAACTCCAAGACAGGAATTGGGAACCTGTGGTACTCCAGATGTTGGACTACAGCACCCATCAGCTCTGATCATTGGTCATGCTGGCTGCTTAGAGTTTAAGTCCGACAACATTAGAGGACAGCACACTAGATACCCCACTCTAAGACCTTCAGCAGAGGCTGTCCTTTGGCTGCCCCGTCATCTAAGGTGTGTCAACAGGCTGCAGGGGAAAGGGCCTTCTTGCTGGTGGCCTCCTGACTGTGCAATGCTCTCCACAGGCTTCACTGATGTCTTTTCAGTGCTGCCAGTCAAAGCCCCCCCTTTCCTTCTGGGCTTTTTAATTCCCTTTCATGCCACTTTCATGTCACACACATCCTGTCTCTTTTAGTTCTGATAGCTTTCATATCGTGTTGTTTTTGATGTTTTATACGTATTGTAGCTTTCACATTTGATTCCCAAAACCCTTCAGTGGCTTTCTAGGTAAAATGTCTACTGCAGCTCTTCCTGCCTGCCCCAAGCCTTGAGATGCATGCAAGAGCATAAATGAATGTGTGTGTGCATTAGTTATGCGCATCGCTGGTGGGGACGTAACCTCTGCTGCATTTCAGAGAAGCCACAAAGGGAGCAGCTTTGCAGTGATTCAATACACAATTCTCTCCACCTGCCATGTGGCTGGTGACTGTGAGATGCTAAGCACCCAAATATTGATGTCCCTGAGGCCACACAGGGCCTGGCTCACCCCTTGGGGCCAAAACACTTCCCTACCCTGGAGACAGATAACAAGGCAGAATCTATAGCTCTTAAACATCTACACCTGCCTTGCATGGATGTACTAAACGATGAAGGCAAGCAGCGTGACTCAAGCACTGAATGGCTTGTGTTTATGCTAGCACATGAGAACACTCCGCAAATTGCAGCAGATTTGTATTGGCCGTTGGTGTAATTACACACATCATAAACATACCAAGGATGTGAAGTGTGCCCTTGGGAGATACTTTGATCTCTTTGCTCACACATGAAAGATAATCCAGGACTTACTACAATCCAGGATCCCCACCCAGTTTGCAGGTGCACAGGGAAGCTTAGACTTTGGACTTGCGTGACAGCAGGCAAGTGGGGGAGGGGTGGGGCAGGGAAGAGGTTTGCTTGAAAAGAAAAGCATGCAAAGAGGTTGGGTAACACATAATAAAATTATATAATTAATTTGAATAAGGATTTGTTAATATGCTGCTATATTGTCATGTTATCACAATACGTATAGCTTTAATTTCCAAATAAAACAGTGTTAAAACTTTTAGAAAGGAAAATGTGCTTCTACAGCAATGTGTGGGCGGTCCAAGACATTTTGCTGCCTGAGATGGCCAGGATTGCACCTCCCCGCCCCCGCGTACAAAAGTCAACCAGACTGACAGCTTTCTTAGATGTCCACAATTGCACTCAAGGGAGCAAGTTACCGTAGTTTAAGCAGGCTGTAGGGCACACACAGTTCTGCCCACTCCCCACCCACTCCACAGCATTTGCCACCTGTGGTAGTTGCTTCAGCTTCCCTCATGTTAGTGCTGGCCCTGGGACAGCCTTGCAGTGCTTAAGGCAATCGCAACATACCTGGCGGGTCTTCCATTAGGAGGCTTGTTTGGTTTGGTTTTAAAGCATGATGATATTGTATCTACTTTCCTGCAGTTTAAGTGCCTTTCACCTTCAAGTGGAGACCCCACACACAATCTTTTGATTCATAGAAGTGAGAGCATGTAGAAAACAGACCCTTCAGCTTACTTAACCTGAATTAATTCTTCTCTGCTTCTCAATTTCCTTTCCAAAGAATTAAGTTTTGTCTGTTTATAAGCAAGGATCGGCAGGAACACAAAATGCACAGAGACCAACTCCTACAAAACAGGACGTCCTCAAATGCCACCACATCTGACAGATTGATGCCTTGAGGATTCCCTCTGCCTACTTGGGAACAGGCTGCTTTCATGCTCCAAGAAAACAGCTTTAAGTTAGCACATGGGGAGAGGCTGGCCCCATCCACAATTCACCTCCAGTTCTTCCCTTGAGATATTCAGAGCCAACCAAATTGTTAAAACCTTTTGCCCTTCAGAAACAACAAGTCCAGGTTGTTGTTTTTTAATGGAGCGTCTTTACAGGCCCCTTATCTTGCAGAAGCAAGATTTCACTTCCCACCATAACACTTTTTTGTTTACTTCTGGAACACATCTCAGGCTCAGAAAGGGGGGGAAAACCACACACACATACATGCTTAGATGTACTTGGAGGGCTTGACTATTATATTAGTAGATTCTAAAACAGGAATCACAAAAGCAAATCACCAATGAATACTTCCATACTTTTTTTAAAAAAAAGGAAATGAGGGTGAAAGAAAAGGAGGGTATTAGCCCGGCAGTTCAGTTGTTGGCTCTTCCCTTGCCAAGGAATCGTCCCCCCACCTCCCCCTACAGCTCTGGACACACCCGCCCACTAGCCTCTCAGGTAGGGACCAGCAGGTGAGTGGGGGTGGCTACGGTACTGCGGGACACAGAAGCCCTCTTTGCTTCCCCCCCCCCCCCCAGCACTCGCGGTGCGTTTAGCTCTTAGCTAAAAGCTCCCCCCCCCAACTTAATCCCTGCGGGCTGAGAAGACGGGGGAGGGGCCGAGCGCTCAGCCGCAGTCCCTCCAAAGCGCCTCCGTCCCTGAAGCTTTTTCCCGGACAGCCCAGCAAAAACCGACGAGAAGGTTGCTTTGCCCGAGTCCGGGGGGGGGGCGCTCCCCTCGCTCCAGCCCCGCCGCCGCCGCCGCCCTTGTGGGTCGTTCGGCCCGGCTCCGTGGTGCCGCCCTGCTCGTGCCCCACTCACCGGCCACGCCGTACTCGCCGCAGGCGGAGACGGCGCCGTCCCGGTGCAGGCGGATGTCGGCGGTGTCGCGGATGCGCCCGGCGGGCCCCCAGCGGCGCGCCTCCTGCTCGGGCGCGCCTTCCTCGACGGGGCCGGGCTGCAGCAGCCCGCGGCAGCACTGGAAGCACACGGCCCAGGCCTGCTCCTCGTTGATGGGCTGCTCGTAAGACTTCAGCACCTCCTCCAGGGACAGCTCCGCCGGCTCCCCCGACGGCCGCTCCTCGGAGGCCGCCACCGCGGCCGGCGCGCCGCTCCCACCGCCGCCGCCCTCGGTTCCCGCCGCCGCTGCTCCTGCCGCCGCTCGGGCCATGGCCGCTGCTCCATCATCGGCTCCTCCGGCGAGGCGGGCTGGTTGCCATAACAGCGGCGCTGCTGGGCAGCCTGAGGAAGAGGAGGAGGACAAGGAAGGGGAGGGCTGAGCTGGGCTGGCCGCCGCCACGGCTGCTTTGTCATCCCTCCAGCCCAGCCCGCCGAGGAGGGAGCCCCGCAGCCGCAGCCTATGGAGGGGCCAGGTGCGGCCAGGAGGTGGGGAGACACGCCCCGCGGGCCCGCGCCCGGCTCCGCCCTGCGGAGGACAAAAAAGCCGAGGGCGCCCTCTCCCACGCTCGGCTCAGCTCCGGCACAGAGGTTCAGCGCCAAGCCTCTGCCCTGAAGTGCTTCGAAGCAGTGCTTCTGAGCGCATGCAGAGAGTGGCTTTGTAAAAAAAAAAGGGGGGGGGCTCTGAGCGCATGCGGCTACTAAAAAGTGCTCCTGAGAGCACGCAGAGCGCGTGCAGAAAGTTGCCTTTTATTTTTAAAAAAATGCCTCTGGGTGCATGCAGAGAGTGCCATTTTTAAAAAGTGTCACTAAGCACATGCAGAAAGCGACTTAAAAAACAAAATGCATCCAATTGGTCACTGTGGAAGCGAGTGGGTAAGATAAAAAGGTAAACGACCCCTGGACAGTTAGGTCCAGTCAAAGGTGACTATGGGGTGCTGCGTTCATCTCGCTTTTCAGGCCCAGGGAGCCTGCATTTGTCCACAGACAGCTTTCCAGGTCATGTGGCCAGCATGACTGAACCGCTACTGGAGCACAGAGGACCGTGATGAGTGCCAGAGCGCACGGAAATACCATTTACCTTCCCGCTGCAGTGGTACCTATTTATCTACTTGCACTGGCATGCATTCGAACTGCTGGGTTGGCAGAAGCTGGGACAGAGCGATGGGAGCTCACCCCATCGTGCAGATTTGAACTGCTGACCTTCCAATCACACTGTGGAAGGGGATGGGAGGGACCAGGTATACCTTTGATGAGATCTAGTGGGGCTGCTCTTAAATAGCCAGAGAGCCCCCTTCACCCTCTTCAGTGTTCAATCAGGAACAAACTGATAATTTTGTACATGAGTGGAGCTCTATATATAAAGAGAGAGGAACACCAAGAAATCACTATGTTGAAAAGGGAACACCAAGGCTCAAAGGGGGGGGGGAGGAGGAAGAGAGCACATCTTTGGATCCCTGGATGCCATACAGATGTGGGGCGGCTGGCTGCAGCAGCTCAGGAGAATCACAGAGATTGAAGGGGCCTCCAGAGGTCATTACTTCAACCCATTGCCCTGTGGAAGGCCTCTCATAGAGGATGCTGCTGCAGCACCCCTGACAAGTGGCTGTCCAGCCTCTGCTCAAATGTCTCTAGCAAAAGAAGAGCCCAACCCCCCTCCAAAGTATAAAGTGCACACATGGGCCAATAGCCTGTCCCCCTGCCTCAAAAGTAGGGATGGAAAGACACTCTGCTCATGCTCTGAAGCACTAGTATATCTACCCATGTTTGAAAGAAGGGGTTTTAGAGCCTTTACCAAAGACTTCCGGGAAGCCCTTCTTTCCATCACCCTTCCCTTGCAAATTCCCAGCCACTGGGGGCTGCTGCTTTTTACAATGGGAGGCAAAACAGAGAACTGCCATCAAAGGCACGCATAGCAACGCAACTCTACAGGATCCTGATGACCAAGTATAGTAATTTAATCTTAACCTAGTTAATCCCTTAAAGCATTCACAGGGAAGGGAGGGCTCTCTCCAAATAAATTGCATTTTCCTCTATCCAGCTCTTGCAGGTGCCCTTGAACAACCCTTCAGGAAATCTTTTTATTTTCTTTTATTCAGTGCACGAAAGGGAGGGCACATTACAACAGCCTTAGCAGAGGAGCTCCCCCTGCCCTCATACAGTAAACGCAGTGATTTGTTGTAGGGGGTTCAAGGGTCTTTCCCTTCACTGCATGGATGCCCCATTTTCCCCCAGCACTCCAGACGTTAATATTTTTGTTCCTCAGGGGAAAAGACATTTCTTACTCAAGCTGCTAGTATCTTAATTGCATGCTGTGCAAAATGCAGTTGTATGATACCTGAGAGCTGGCGACATCAATAGCAAGCAGTGGGGTGTGTTTGTGTGAGTTCCTGCGTGCAGGCACACCCGTGTCATTTTGTAACTTTTAGGAGTGGTTTTTAAAAAGAAGCCTAAGAGCAGGAGTGTTGTTGTGGAGCTCTAGAGGCCAGAAGCACTCCACTCATTATAAAACTGTCTCCACTCATTATAAAACTGTTCCTTTACTTTAGGATCCTTTTGCTTCCCTTCAACAACTAAGAGTTATCTGAAAGCTGTGCACTTGCCCAAAATTATAGAAAACTGCAGCTGTGTAGCCTACACCCAAGAGAGGGCGCTGCCAACTACCATCCCCTTAGGTTAGAGAGGGGCACACTTCCTCAGCCAGAGGGACCCATTCCCTCGCCAGGCAACCTCCCAAGGGCCAACTATGTTAATAGTTGGTGGGGCCAGGGGCAAAAGAGGGCCAGGAGATGTGATGTGTGACTCATCTTCGCACAGTGGGTTACATGCCAGCTATGCAAAAGCCAGATTTCTACACACCTCTTATGTGTCTCTCTAGCCACAAATGCAAAAGGCATTCCTGCAGTTCAATGGCACATTCTGACTAGGCAAAAGCACATAGTAGCAGGGCACAGAATAGCACTTGGGGGTGCATGGTTTGGGGAGGGTCCAGGACCAGAGAGAGAGAGGGAGGCCTGAAGGCCATAGACATTCCTCACTCCAGCCATAGATATTCATATGCAGTTTTAGGAGATTAGGAAGCTGCATCATACTGAGTCAGACCATTGGGCTCTCTGGCTCAGCATTGTCCACACTGACAGCTCTCCATGATTTCAGACTGGAACAAATTCCCAGACCTGCCTGGAGATGCTGGGAATTGAACCCAGGATCTTCTACATGCAAAACAGATGCTCTGCCACTGCACTGAGCTGCAGCACTTACTGATTAGGGAAAACAAGAACACACCATGGTCTGCAAGATATACATGAGATTTCGATAAATCCCACCTCTAAGAGCACTTGGGAATCATTTTCAGAATTTTAATTTGTTTTTCAAAAACTGTACTGTTTGCCATTTTGTTTGCTGCCCTTGGCTTCTTTGGGAGAAAGTGGGGGATAGAAATTGAAATGATGATAATAATCATAAACGGTTTACTGATGGGACCAGACTATTAATAGTTGGGAGCACAGGGAAATACAGGCATATGGAAATAAATAATTAGAATAAGCCAACAAAAAGCAAAGTCCTTTGTCAGGCAGAATAAGGAAGTAGACCATTGACTCTCTATGTAAAGCAAAGGTAGAGGAAAAGTAATGATGGCCAAACATGCTATCCAAAGAGCATTTGGCCTAGAACTGCATGATTACAGACTGCTAATGATGCTACATAACTCAAAAGTTTGTCTAGATAAATTGGCCCAGTAAAACATACAAGTAGGATGAACTTGGAAGCCAGCATTGCAACACTTTTCCATACCAGGTGGTTCTCCTGGGCTCAGCTGAAAACACAGTGTGATCATACATACATATTTTGTGGGTAGGAAGGAACACAGCAAAGTAACCACCATAATAGCAGCACATACCTATAGACTGCTCCATTCAAACTCAGTTTTGCAGATAAGCACCATACCCTCCAACATTCCTGGAGGGTTTGGAGTACCACCTCAAGTTGTCTCTGCTAATCCCTCCCATCAAAATGAAGGTAGGATATTAACGAGCAAATGAAGTTCAGCTGGTTAGCAGTAGCCAGGTTGGAATGAGGCCACCATTTTTAAAGAACCAGGCAGCACATGAAGTGTGAAGGTGGGCAAGTTAGAAGGAGCAAGAGTTGTACAGCTCTCCAATTTAAAAGCTCTGGGTGGTGGTCACTACAAAAGGAAGGTAGAAAGATGGTGCCAAATCCACCCATCTGAGAACTTGGGGTGCTGACAGGGAGGAGATAGGAAGTGGCTACTCCTGTAAGGAAGGCAAATTGCCTTGAAAGACAAGGAACCAGATGGAAGCCTCATGTATCTGCTCCCAAGTAACCTTTTGCTATGGGGCCACTTGGGTGAAGTCTAGCCTCAGAGCTGCTTCACATATTATAAGATGACTGAATGTGCACATGTTTACCCATGGTGTGCCCCACAATGTATGAAGCGGCCACATAGGTAGAGCATCAGTCCAGCTTTGCACGCAGAAGGTCCCAGGTTCAACATCTGGCAGCTCCAGAGACCTCTGCCTGAAACCATGATGAGCTGCTGCTTCCAGACGTAGAGCTAGTAGACCAATGGTCTGGTTTGGCATATAAGGCAGCTTCCTGCGTTCCTATATTCCACCTTGCAGTCAAATGACCATCAGAGCTGTTGACAATATATTGTAATGATAGAAATGCTAGGGCCGTGGGCCATGGAGCTGACTGTTGCAGGGTGGGGACAGGGACTCCCTGCAACTGCTCTTTCTCCAGCCTATGGGTGGGGCTAGGCTGGTGATGTTCTGGGAGCTTCATGGTGTACATTGCCAGCAAACTTTGGTCTCCTAGCCAGCAAACATAGAGTTAAAGAATCAGAGTTGGAAGGGACGCTGAGGATCATCTAGTGCAACCTCCTGTAATTCAGGAATATGCATACAGGGTTCAAACCTGCAACCCTGGCATCATTAGCACCACCATATAACCAACTGAGCTATCCAGGCACTATGTGCAAATACCAATGTGATTGACCAATAACTAATCTTTTATAGAGGAGTACATAGGCGCCGACTCCATGGGGCCTGAGGGGGCCCGAGCCCCCTCAAAAATTCGTTTGGGGGGCTCTGCCCCCCCAATAATTTAAGAAAATTATTAGTTCGGCCTCATTACGCCCCCCCCCCCCCCGGCGATTCTCTGCCAGCCGCTTCATTCCGCTTCCACGCGCCTCGGATAGAAGGTGACGCGCACCGCTACCTTCTGTTGCCTCCGTCACCATTTATGGGGAAAAGCAGGAGGAGGAGACCGGAGGTGCCCAAAATAAAACTGTAACGGCATTCAGCACTCCGCCTCCCCGGTGGGATCCCGCACGGGCGGCCGGGCAAACGACAAGCCGAGGGAGAAAGTCTGCCTTTCAGCCCCGGCTGACTGACAACTTCCCGGGGCAGGACCCCGGTATGGGCCCCCCCAATATTTTTTATAAGTCGGCGCCCCTGGAGGAGTACCTACATTAGTCTGTTGAAATAAGTACAACAAAGAGCTTTGTGGCACCTTAAAGGCTAGCAGATTTATTGTGGCAAAACAGACCACACAGTCTCTCTCTGTGTATTAGATTTACGAAGGAAGAGTACATACTCAAGTTCTTTTTAACAGTTAATGCATAGCCCACCTGTGTTGATTGATTCTGAGTCTGCTTTTGTCTTGCTTAATAAGAACACGAGAAGGTGGTTTGTTGAATATGATAAATAAAGGTTGATAGTCTGACTGGCTAGCATTCTTTGCAAGAATCCCAACAACCAGCATGCTTCAAATGGTCCATTGGCTAGTGGTCAATAGTTCACTGATGGACTGTGCTCTGTTTTTTAAACCAATTCCGGCATGACATGCTACACCAAAGGTGAGCATGGTGTGCATATTGGAGCTAGGAGGGCCTCGTATACAGCGGCAAATCTTGCCGTGAGCTTTTATCCAAAGTTCTGTGTGAATGATGGCCACATAAATTTACAGAGCTGGAAGTTATACGTGACAGATGGCAGAATGAAATAACATGTTGATAGGACTCACTCAGTGGTCTGCTAGATACTGTGAATGGTGCCAGCCATCAGGTTCCTTTTCACAGAGGCCAGGTCTCAAGAAATAACAGGGCACATCCACCTTTCCCCACATAATTAACCACAATAAAAGCAAAGCTCATCTGCTGTGCTCAGGAAAAAATAATAATAGGGCAATGTTAAACACCACCACCTACATATTGCAATTAGAGATGGGTGGATATTTGAATTTTAGTGTCTCTCAATTTCTCATTTTCCAATCTTAAGTTCACATTTCCACAAGTGTTTGCATTTATAAAAAAAATGCTCGTTAAGATTTATAAGAGATTTTTTAGTATGAATGTCTCCTACATATTTTTGTATATCATTTTCTTAATATACACATTTTTGTAGGGCTGATTTCTCTAATATAATGCATTTTTGTATGTCATTTTCACTAACATATGCATTTATATGCACATTGGTATATGCATTTTTGCACACATTACTTGGCTGGAGAACAGCATTGCAAGACTTGGAGAAGCATAAATTTCAAAGGATGGCTATGTATTCATGTATTTTTTCAGAAAGTGTGAATTTGTTAAGTTTGCCATTAAATGTGAATTTAATAAAAAAGAATCCCATGCCTAACTGTGATAGATGTCTTGGTGCATGGACAAACACCCAGATACATGTATGTTTATCAGAAGGGGGAGACTGGTGCAAAGAACAACAGGGGACAGGTGATTCTGCTCCAGAAATGTGGCTTTTAACAAATAGCCCTGTGTCAGTTGCTGGCCTCTGCGGGGCTGGGCCAAGAATCCTTCAGAAACAAAGACGGAAGCTGCAAGTAGTAAAAATTCCATCCACATGCAGAGTTAGGTGCACCTAAGGTCATTGAAGTCAATGTTTAAGTGCACCTGAAGCTGCAGTCTTAATCCCACTTACCTGGGTATAAGCTCCAATGAATTCAACAGGATTTATTTCTGAGCAGATATGAGCTAGGATTGTGGTTGTGCTGTTGGTCTGTATGGGCTGTCTAGCTCCAGTCCAATGCACAACCAGTGGGAATTACTTCCAAGTAAACAGGCAGGGGATTCTGCTGCATGCTGACTGCATACTGAACACAGGGAGCTGCCTTATTCTGACAGTTCCTTGGTCCATCTAGCTCAGCACTCCTACAGTGATTGGCAGCAGCTCTCCAGGGCTTCAGGCAAGAGTCGTTTTCTGTTGCACCTGGAGACGCCAGGGATTGAACCAGTGAGGTGGGGTTTTGGGAACAATGTTTATGCAAATTAGGGACATTTGCATTGGGAAACTTCCAAACTTTCAGATGCCCTACAACGTGATCTAATAAAGCATGTTTATTTGCTTAATTGTATTTGGTAAACAAAGCCAAAAAACATTAAAACTGTTAAGCTTGCCCAGTGATTTTTTTCTAAAAAAATGTTTCAGGGTACTCTCATTTTCCTACTCATACTGAAATATTGCCCCTCAATGAGGCCAAACTTAGATTCACAAAATGCTTAGGAGTATGTGTCCCCCCAGAAAAAAAAATCACTGAGCTTGCCTAATATTGCCACTGATACATTATTACTAACTTCCACCCTGCTAGATTGAACCTGGACCTTTTGCATGCAAAACAGATGCCTTGTCACTGAGCTACTTTGCCACCTCCTGCTTCTGCTGGCTCTGGGACCTTCCCAGTCCTGATTGCCTTCTTCCCTTTTAGTTGGCTGGGAGCTGCATACAGATGCCTTCAAATCAGGTCAACTTCAGTCCCAGATGTTACGCATGAGGTTTGCCAGGAAGCAGACAGGGCTTCTAATCTGCCACCTTTTTGCCTTGCTGATCAATAACTTTCAGATTTGGGTCCTGGCTTCCATTTACCCAGCAGCGTTTGCAGCTTGGGACAGACCCCATGCAGCTGATTATTCTTGCATTGCACGGGGTTGGACTAGATGATCCTCAGGCTCCCTTCCAATGCTTCTATGAGATATCTGTGATTTCACATCGCAACTGCCAGCCCTCCAGACTTCCACTGGGGGGATTCCTGACCATCAGCCCCTGCCAGTGTTGGCCCTCACATCTTGACTGGAATCTTGCTGCTCACTCTTCTCCCCACGATGCATCCTGGTGTGCTAAAGGAGAAACCAGAGGTTCATTCTCACCCAGTCTGAAGCCTTCTGGGGAAGGAACCGACACAATAGTAGAGCAGGAGGACCATTGATCTGCTTGCAAATTAGAGCAATCAGTGACATGCTTTTGTGTCTCCAATCTGCCACTTGGAAAACGGGGAAGCAGCATGCAGTTGCCAGTTAGCGTCACTACTTCAAGGCTAAACTGAGAACTCTGCAGAATGGGCCCCCTTCTTCAGTCCCCTGCACCACCCTGCAAGGGCAGCCTGAAAATTATGTTGCAGGCCTCTCTGATTGGCTTGTGCTTTTTATCCTCCTTGCCCTTGCGTAAAAGCCTGTAAAAAGGATGCAGTGCAGATGGGAGAACGGCTCAGCAGATTATTTCTTTTTGTAGCTTAGCTGCGGAGCTGTGTGTATCCACATATGTGTTTTACTAGTATCCTCAGTAACAGACTGCCAATATACTTAATTTCTCGAGCAATGGGGGAAACAAAAAGTTCCTTTTCCTCTTCATTAATGTTTCAGTTAAAACAACCCCCGATCCATGCTATTAATGTCAGCATGCATTAACTCAAGAGTTGCTGGCCTTTCATATGCTTCGTGGCCTAATAGCAACCACGTTGACCAAACAGGCTGAGGAAAATTTCAAGTAAAATTAAAAATAGATGTCCTGTTGTTAGTGGCACAGAGAGCAAGAAGAATCAGTTGCTGCTTCAGTGGGGACAGCAGTCACCTAGGGAGCAGATGCGACACATGTAAGCAGCAAAAGGTAAGTAAAAGGTAAAGGTACTCCTGACCATTAGGTCCAGTTGCGGATGACTCTGGAGTTGCGGTGCTCATCTCACTCTATAGGCCGAGGGAGCCGGCGTTTGTCCACAGACAGCTTCTGGGTCATGTGGCCAGCATGACTAAGCCGCTTCAGAGCAGCGCACGGAAAAGGTAAGTAGCAAGAGCCAAATAATTATCCATCACAGAATTGCACAAAAGAGGTTGCTGCGAAAGTCAGAGTGGAGCAACCTACAGTACTTCGTTCCACTTTTCTGGCCTGGCAGATGATCAGGATCCAGTTTATTAAACACTGTCTCTCCTGAGAGACTGAGCTCCAGAAAAAGAAGGGGAAAGCCCACTGCTGCACGCTTCTACCTTTTCCAGAGAGGACTTATGCCCTGCTTCAGGCAGAAACTATTGTATTCGTAATTGTATCTGCATCCTGTTCTTCCTCCCAGGAGCTCAGGGCAACATGCACAGGGCTTGTATGAAAGGATGAGAGGTATATAACATTGTAAATGGTGTGGAGAAATCAGAGAGAGAAAAGTTTTTCACCCCCTCTCATATTATTAGAAGAACCTGGGAGCATCCAATACAACTGAAAGTTGGAAGATTAAGAATAGACAAAATTCAGTACTTTTTCATACACGCAGACTGTGGGATTCCCTCCCACAAGATGTAGTGATGGCCACCAACTTGAACTGCTTTAAAAGAGGGTTAAGACAAATGTAGTATAACTGGCTACAAATGGGTACCTTGCTAGGAATCTGAGGTGAGATAGTAAGAGCTGCTCACCGGTGGAACAGACTCCTATGAGAGATGGTGGACCCTCCTTCCATGGAGGTTTTTAAGCAAAGGTTGGATGGCCACCTGTCATGGATGACTTAGTTGAGATTCCTGCACTGCAGGGGGTCAAACTAGATGACCCTCAGGGTCCCTTCCAACTCCACAGTTCTATGAGTCTACCCATGCAGCGGTTCCAGTCACCACACAGAGGCAACTTAAGGTCCAAAATAGTTTAATGCTGCAGAAGATCAGGCTTCAGTAATATGGTTCCAGACATCGGTCTATACATACAGCTTTTAGGCTCTGCAGATACAGATACAGACATATATACAAGTAGGAAGTGTTTCTGTTGCTCCAGCAATTCAAGACTCTTGAGACATAACGGATGTAACAGACAGACTCACAGAATGACTAATAAGCTGACATGCCTTACTCGCTTATATAGATGGCACTGGGCCATTGTCATAGCAACTGGCTGGTTCAAATCCCGTATTCCATCTCCTACACCACAGTGGCACCTGAAATTGAAGACCCTGTCCATTGTTGGAGCAGTGCAAATCCACGACATGGCAAATATAATCCTAGCCAGTGGTCAGACTTGTTAGATATAGGGATCAATAAACAGCTATTCCCATTCTATCTGGAGTGCCTCTGTGCTGTTTGATGTGGTAAGGACACGCGGCCCCGATCCCCAAAAGCTTGCTTCGCTTTCCTGCAGCGCTCAGCCCAGCTTGCCTTCTCCTTGCTGCTTCCACCCATTGGCCCACATGATGAAATTCCTTTCTTGTTCCATCATCATTATTTGCGGCTGCTAAATATTTGCCAATACTTATCATCTCCTCCCAACCATTGACATAATTGCTTTGCCAACCTACACAAAATTGGGGGCCTTTTCTTTTATGAGTCAGGTCCAGGGATTCCAGAACTCTCCCTGGAGCAGGGAGGAGAACTAGGGGTGGCACTCCAGGTGTTGTTGGCCTCCAATCCCCATCAACCCCTCCCTGTATGGCCAATAGGCAGGGGTGATAAAAGCAGGGAGTCTAGCAACATCTGAAGGGCCAGAGGCTGTCCACCTCTGCCCTAGACCTTTCTTCCACTTTATTTTAAATGAGTACATCCAAACCCAGGGTCTTGCTGCAGCTACTCAGCAAGGAGCTATCTGGGTTTGTTGCTCCAAGAGTCATGGTTTGTTTCTTTACCATCACTATGTTATCTAGGTACATAAGGAGCTGCAACTTCTTCATCTAGCTCAGTATTACCTACACTGACTGGCAGTGGCAGGGTTTCAGACAAGGAACAGTCCCAACCTTAGCTGCAGATGCTGGGGACTGAACCTGGGACCTTCTGCTTGCATGACAGATGCTATACCACTTGGCTATGGACCTTCCCCAAACTGCAACGAAATCTTATGTAGCTGCAAATGCAATTGTGTGTATTATCACTTTTTGCCTTTGTCTCTCCTTCCTCTAGTCCAGCCTTTATAAACTTTGGGTCTCCAGATGTTGTTGGAGTACAACTCCCATCATCCCTAGTTAGCAGGGCCAGTGGTCAGGGATGATGGGAGTTGTAGTCCAACAACATCTGGAGACCCAAGGTTGCCTCCTGTGCCACACTGCGGTTGTAAGTTATTGGGGCAGGAAGCAACCTTTTTTTGCTTATCCTCCAAAACGCCATGTACAGCTATAACACCCTATAAACAGCTATAAACCCAAGTGAGACAGATTCTTCCTGCAAGAACGAGAACAATGAAGTAAATGGATACCTTTTATTACTAAGTCAAAGTTCACTGTCAAGCTTGTGGTAACAGCATTTTTATTTCAGGGTGGGGGGCGACCTGGTTGTCACCTGTATGACATGGACCTGGGCAGTTTCTGATATGTTAGCGGAAAGCACAGCAGGAGAGAATCTCCAGCTCCAATCCTAACCTCAAGCACCTAGGAGCATAGGCGCCGACTCCATGGGGCTTGAGGGGGCCCGAGCCCCCTCAAAAATTCGTTTGGGGGGGCTCCGCCCCCCAATAATCTCCGGCGCCCCTCCAGCAGAGCGCCATCGCCGCCCCTCCCCCAGCCCAAAATGCACAGGGAGGGGCGGGCTGCATGCCTCCTGCCCTCCCTCCCGAGCAAAAGCTCCACCCAATTTCCTTTGGAGCTGATTAATAGGCGCAGCACGCTCTCCCCTATTCGCTCACGAGGAGGCGGCACCACTTTATTTGCATATTCATGAGCTTATTTATTATTCATGAGCTTTCCCGGGCCCCCCCAATATTTTTTATAAGTCCGCGTCCCTGCCTAGGAGTAAGTCCCACTGAATTCAACAGGACTTACTTCTGAGTAGACATGGTTAGGTTTGTGCCGCCAGGTTAAGTTTGCTTCCAGTTTCAGAAAGGAACCGCCACTTCAATCTCAGATGCTGACAGCAATTATTCTTTTTAAATATTTTATTTTCTAAATGCACAGCAACAACAAAATAACTGACAGCAATTCTTCATGTCCCTTTGGTCTAATCCAGCAGGGCTCTTCTCCTTGTAGCGGACATGTCCCCAGGCTGAGCCAATGGGGTTCTTGATCTTGCCTATTCACCCTCTCAAAGCCTTAACAGCAAGGAGCTATTTGATCCATGCACATTTCACGACTGGCCCAAGCCGTAGCAGAATACGTATGTGCTTCTCCTGTCCTTCCCTTGCCAGCTGCAAGGTCATGTTTTGCTCCCCTGGAGGAATAACACTCAGGGGGCAAAGTTGGCATCCCAAGAAATCAAGTTTCCTCCCAGCGCTCCCCGAGGCATGCTTTGACTGGGCCAGGAGATGGCAAAGGGTCAAGGCAAATAGGACAAGGGAAGAGTCAGGGAAAGGCAATTAAAGTATCTCCTGACAGTTCCAACAGAAGCCAGTTTTCTTAATTGGTCTCTTGGAAAGTGAAACCAAGCCTGTGCTTGCTCCTCAGGACATGGTCACTGGGTTTTCCACTTGTTTGGCCGGTCACAGGCTCCAAATGAATTAGCAGGACGCGGCACTTGGAATGAGGAACTGCAGCAGCTAATGGGCACTTGGGCCAACCTGAACACATTGCAGATGGGAACCCAGCCAGTCCTGCTGAGAGAAAAACCACAGAAGTTATTCCTGCTAAAGCAGCACACTGTGCAGTTAACTACCTTATGGCCTCTTCAGCAAAGTGCCAGAGGCTTCTGCTTTTTCTTTTTTGTGTGTGTTGCCGGGGGGGGGGGGGGGAGGGGGGGAGAAGAAACCAGCTACTGCAGTTTTTGCCAAGCTGTCCCCCTCTAGATCTTTGGAACTACCATTCCCATCAGCCCCAGCCAGCAATGGGAATGGTGGTCCATAACATCTGGAAAGGGCCAGTCTGGCAAAGGCTGAGCTATTGTAAAGGGACCCTTCTAGGCCAACTAAACTGCAGCAATTGCGTTCTCTTCTCCTGCCTTTAACACACTGCACATATTTTCTTTTTTAAAAAAGAAACAATATATACTGCTTGATTGCTAAAAAAAAAACACCTCCATCACTCTACTAAAAAATAAAACATTGAACTTTAAAAAAATGTTTAAAACAACTATTTAAGATATTAAAATAATAATTAGATTTAGGAATAAGATAAAAATCAGATTAAAACACATATCAGCATTTTGCTTATCTGGATAGGCTTGCCTACACAAAATTGTTTTTAGCAGGCACTGAAAACAGTCATGGAGCCTGCCTGCCTCATGTCAATGGGCAGGGGAGTTCCGGAGTGTAGGTGGTGCCACACTTAAAGATCAATTTGTTACAAAGGGCGAAAGAGTGGTGCCTGCAATAGTGCCAGTTCCGCATACGCTCAAAGGGCTTTCCTTCCACCCCCGTACATATTATGTGCTTCTGAGTGTCCAGGCTCTTATAGGGAGTCACCTTTCATTAAACTAACACACTCAAGCTGCAGCCTCTCAGGCAAGGCGTTCAAATATTTGCACACACCCCTAATAACGCAGCGGTGGCCGCCCTTTTGATAAATGCAGCTCCAATTCCCAAAGATGCAACAGATCTTTGCAACAGATTTATAGGCAGAACTCTCAGCTAAACCATAACCGGGGTGGGTGGGTGGGAAGGGGAGCAATCCTCCTCCCATGCCGGAATTAGTGATCCTTCTGCTATCCCAAGGCGTCCGTTTTCTACCCGCCCCGCCCCTTCCACGGCTCGCTCAGCAATGACAGCGGGACGGGCGCGGCCTAACTCTTCTGTGCCGCCACCACAAAGATGGCGGCTCCCCTCCCCGAGCTTCCTCACCGCCACTCTCAAAATGGCCGCAGCTCTGCTTTAGGAAACGGCAAAGGGCATGCCTCCAGTTCTTCTTCCTATTGGGCAAAGGCGCCCTGCTGGCGGCCAATGAGGGCATAGGGCGCGCTGGTTGGTTGGTGCGCGCGCGCGCGCGCTCGGAGAGCCGAAGGGAAGGGAGCGATGTCTGCGGGAGAGAGAGGCCTTTCTGCGCTCCTGGGTAGGTCGTAGTAGTTGCACTCTGTGTATGCTCAGAAGCTCTCCTTAGAAGGGGTGCAGCTCTTGCCCAGTGTGTTTGTCTCTCTTGTTGTACATTGTATATGCCCAGAAGCTCTCTTTACTAGGGCGGCAGTGTGGAATGAGCCCTGCTCTGTGTAGGGAGAAGTACTTTGTGCATGTTCAGGGGCTCTGTTGACTATTATAGAAGAGGTATTGTGTTGAGCCTCTGGCACAGAAAGCTGATTTGGGGGCTGAACCTGAGAGCAAACTAAAGTTTAACGCTTGTTATGCAACCCTCCAACAGCTCAGAGCCTTCTCACAGCCACCCTGAGAGGTGCATTAACCTGTAAGGTGAGCATAGGAAGCTGTATCGTTATAAAAGGTTTGACAGTTTGTTCATGTAGCCCAGTACTGTCTATTCCAAAAATAGGGAATGTGTGGTTCTCCAGATGTTAGTTGGACTACAGCTCCCATCATCCATCATCCCTGATCATTACATTGATGCTGCATCCTAAGCTCTTTGTGGACATGCCTCTGCAGTGATTGCTACTCACCTATGGAATGCCCTCCCCAGGGTTAGTAAGGCTCTCCCTAATAATGTTGGATTCAGGTAGGTAGCCGTGTTGGTCTGAAGCAGTCAAAATAAATTAAAAAATTGTCCAGTAGCACCTTAGAGACCAACTAAATTTGTTCTGGATATAAGCTTTCATGTGCATGCACGAAAAGGTATCTGAAGAATGCATGTACACGAAAGCTTATACCCAGAACAAACTTAGTTGATCTCTAAGGTCCCAACAATGTTGAATAGAGGTCAGGGGAGTGCTGGGAGAGGGAGGCTTGCCCAAAATGGGACTTGGATGCTCAGAAAAGTTAACTTTAAAAAAATTATAGATGAAAAGTTCTCTGTTTCTTCCTTGCTCCATCAGCTTCTACAACACCCATGTTATTCAGGAGGGCCCCTGGATCTCTGGAGAGGCTTTTCAGGGGGCACCGGGGACTACAGAGGGAAAGAGAGAATGGCAAACTTTCCTTCTATGAACTTCCTTAGGTTATCTTAGGTTCCCATCCCTCATATTTAAAAGTGGCTACTGGAAATGGAAATATTTTCCCATTCTCCATCAGGATGCACAGAGTTCAACTCAGCTTGAACCAATTACCATACCATACCACCTTAGCAAAATTTAGTGGCATGCCTTCTTGGGCTAAGATTTCTTTGTTTCTCTCAATCCACCCTCCCTACCCCTCCCAAAAAAGCTGGAAGATCCAAGAAACAGAAATGTGAACGTAAAAATGAACAGAAGCTGAAGGAGGCAGCTCTTCATATTTTGAGTTGCCATCACAATTTGGGTGACCTGTTGCTTGAGGTAAGAAAGTAGCAGTGTTGACATCCAACAGCTTCCTGGTGCCTGCTTTGCTCCCATTGAACTTCAGTGTTGTGTTTATGTTCCTGGTTTAAATTGTGCTTCTGGACAGGAGTCCTCAGTATGTACTGGGGGGTAAATACAGATGACTAAAAATAAATATCTGGAGTTGATTCTTATTGGAGAGAGAATAGTAAGTCCATGGGGAGCAAAATTGCCTTACAGTGGCAGGCCTAAGCATCCTTACTCAGAAGTAAGTCCCACTGAGCTGAGTAGAGCTTACTGCCTATTTATTTTTTGTATTTTATGAGATGCCTCAGAAAATAAACTCTTTAGGCATTGTACAAGAAATAAAAACAGCAATGAAACCATACTTCAATAAAAACCCACAATCATCTTAAAATACAAACGGTTGCATAAAAGCCAGATACAAAAACAAAAAACAGCTCCATAAGATACCTTCTCTAAACTCAGTAGTAAAAATATAAATTCCCTAGAGGAAAGTATGTTTAGGATTGCAGCCTTAATTTCTTATGAACATTTTCTACCCTACTACCTGTTAAGTTTCCTTTAATCATAAAATGATTGTCCTTTAAAAAAGAAAATGTGTGGATAAATATCTGAAACCTGCCGAGGCCACTGGGTGTTGTTCCTGCATTCTGCTTCCTTTGGACATCATCTTATTCTATGAAACGGGAGAAATTATTTGAATAAAGAAATGTGCAGATTTGTCGACTGAGTAAGTCCCCTATCTATGGAATGTTCTCCCTTTCTCTTCACCGACCTGTTTGCCCTCCTAATGTTTTGGACTACAACTCCCATCAGCCCGGGCCAGCATTGGCTAGGGCTGATGGGAGTTGTAGTCCAAGGCACCTGGAGGGCAACAGATGAGTAAAGGTTTCCTTCTTCCATTTCAGAGAATTTTGGCATTTCCTTCTGGACTCCCAAATGTTTGCTGTGCAAGTATGCCCAAGCATTTTGCGGTTGCATCTGGAACAGGCTAGGTTATATTTGATAGCATAAGTAATAAACAAGATGAACATGTCTCTCTGTGTGTTATTTTTACAGGTGGAAAGTTCAGAGTGGAACAAGCAGCTACTTTCCTTTAGTCCAGCCAATGAAGCTTCCGTTCCAGAACAATTTGCGGGTGGGTGCAAGAGATTATCTGTTTTGCCAGAGGGAGCTGCTGAAAATCAAGTTACTGAATTTTTCACTCTATAGGACGCACCTTGTTTTAGAGGGGGAGAACAAGAAAAAAAAAATCTCCCCCTCTCTGCGCAGCACCCCTTCAGCGAAGGGGCAGGAGAAACGGAGCCCCTTCCATTTCTCCTCCCGCTTAGCTGAAGGGGCGCTGCGCCTTAGCTGAAGGGGCACCTACCCTTGAGCGAAAGGAACCCGAAGCCTCCAGAGCATGGCAGGAGCTCCCGCCACGCTCCGGAGGCTTCAGGCAGCTATATTTGAAGCTTGGAGAGCAAGAGGGGTCAGTACGCACTGACCCCTCTCGCTCTCCAGGCTTCAGCGAAAGCAACGCGAAGCCTCCGGAGCGCGGCGGGAGCGCTCCCACTGCGCTTCGGAGGCTTCACATTGCTATCGCTGAAGCCAAGAAGCCTGCATTTGCTCCATAAGACGCACACACATTTCCCCTTGATTTTTGGAGGGGGAAATGTGTGTCTTATAGAGCGAAAAATGTGGTAATCCATT
Source organism: Podarcis muralis (assembly GCF_964188315.1). Classification (NCBI taxonomy): domain Eukaryota; kingdom Metazoa; phylum Chordata; class Lepidosauria; order Squamata; family Lacertidae; genus Podarcis; species Podarcis muralis. Next base: position 43,576,742 of record NC_135661.1, on the reverse strand, counting down.
CAGAAAAATAAAAATATTCTGATCAACATTCTGTCTAGTCTGGTATTATCAACAGCAACTGGGAGCAACAATTTGCCAAGTTTGGGGACAATGACCTTTCCTAACCTTGTAGCCTGAGCCTCTTTTTTTTAGCTAGAAATGCTGGAAATTTATCCTGGGAACTTTTAAGAACAAGATGTGTTTTCTCCCTTGAAATATATCCCCTCCCACTTTCTGTTTTGGGTGTTATTGTTAAGGTTCAGGTGCAAGAATGGATAGGCTTATGTTGCACAACCTGTCCCTGCTAACCCTGTTTCCCCTCTCTTTTCACATTTCTATCTCTGATATTACATTCTAGTCTCAGCATTGCAGGATCAGGCCTTCATGTTGGGTGTGCCAGTGGAAATCCTGTCAGCCAGAATAGCTGCTGGAAACATTGAGAAGATCTCTGCTGAGTCTGGTCCAGCTGTGATGCTGAATGCAGAGCAGAGAGTAAGCAGGAAGGAATTCCATTTCTGGGCATGGCAAGAGTGGGAGAGAAGTGCACACCCCCATCTTGCTGCTATTGTCTCTAAGTATAAACTGTAAATGTTTATCAGAGGAACTAAAGGCTGAGGTTGGCAACCTATTTCCTTACACAGAATGCCACCTCAATTAGAGGGTCTGCAAACAGGAATTATGGCATTCATTTGGGTTTACCTGCAGTTCCTCTGTGATGAAAGTGAAATATTTTTAGCTCATGCTTCATTTGCTGTGGTCCTGTCCAGATGTTTTGGACTGCAACTCCCATCAGCCTCAGCAGCTTACATCTATGCTGCCTGGGGGTGATGTGAACTGTAGTTTAAAACATCTGGAGGGTATCATGTTGGGGAAGGCTGTTGGGGGCAGCTTGGCAACTTCCTTCTGAGGTTTCTGTGACCTACTGATGTCTGATTGGCCTCTGGGAATTACAGTAGGTGAGCTCTCCCTGCAGTTCATATGGGATTTCACCCCCTCCCTGAAATTGAGAAATAGCTCAGCTCATATCTAAGACATTTCAAATGCCCTGAAACCTCCATGAGCCTCGTTGCACTGCTTTCCTTGTATGCAGCCCTCTTATATTCCATTTACTTCATCGCCCCAAATCCCTTTCCCCTTCACTTTACCTGTCTGGTACAAGCAGCTGCAAGGAGAGGGGAAGGAGGGAGATAAAGAGTCTGCACCCTTGAAAGCTGCTGGCTACTTATTATCATTTTTTAAGTTAACAGCACTTTTTTCTTCAATTACAGAAAAAGTTGTCATGCTTGCTTCAGTCTCTGAAGGATTTGTTAACGCACAATGCTTTCTGCCGTTTGCGGTTTGCTCAAGAAACCTGGAAGTTGCAAGTAAGAATGCTTTAGAAATATGGGGTGTTGAGAGAGAAATGCTACATACCAGGGATGGGGAACCTGCGACCTTCTGGACGTTAGGGGGACTCCAACTTCCATCAGCCCCAACCAGTGGTCAGGAATGATGGGAGCTGCAACCCCACCACATCTGGGAGGGCCGCAGATTCCCCACTCCATCTATAGACACATGTGCTGGAAAAACATTCCTCATATAGCTTCACTCCTCTTTGATGCCTTAATGCTGACAAGCGCCTTTACACTGTTGGGGAGAAATACAGGATTCCTCTTCTGATGCCAGCAAACAATTTAAGTAGCAAACTTAAGAGCGCAGGCCTCTTAATAAACTCTTATCATTGTAGTACTTAAATAATAATGGTCCTTGCCAGCTATCCTATTGCCTCTGAGCTTTATTTATTTTTATTTATTCATGCTAAGTATTTATATATGGATCTCTCACAAAATGTCAGGACAATGTCTTCATAGCTTGCCACAGCTGAGGCAGCAAATGGGTTGTGGTTAGATGTGGGCCTTCAGCAACTACGTGGGCCACACTAATCAGCTGTTGAGCCTTAGCCAAGTGGCTGAGTTATTTGGTTGTGGGTGCTTGGCCATACCTCTTTGCGGGTCCTGAACTTAATGGTAGCGTTATTTCCCCCAGAGCCCACTCATTCTGGAAGTTGCATGGCGGTTACACAGAGAGAACATTGTCAGCCTGGAAGAGCTGCTGGAGAAGTAAGTAGAGGCTGCCAAGACTTGCTAGGATTTTGGGCTTGACATGAAATATGGTCAGCTCTTTGGCCTCCTCGTCTGTGGCAGCTTGTATTTTACACTCATAAGATAAAGGCGCATTTGACAAGGCTGCACATAGAGCGCTAAGCAAGATTTGCAGTGACCCAAAAGATTTGCAGCTTTAGGGGGGGGTGTGGGGGGGGACTTGTGGGTCAGGGAAACAGTCCCTAGAAAAAGATAATATTGGGAACTGCAGTTGGTGTTGTCTCTTCTCAGTAATCCAGATGCTCCTGCGTTGGAGGAGTGGTTGTGCAGTTGTCTCTGTCGTCTTTGCCATCAAACACAAGACCTTTCCTTGGACACAGAGACACTGGGGTCTATGCTTACAGGCAAGCTCTGACTTGGAACACAGTTGGTATGGGGCAGTTGGTGGGGCGGGGGGTTGTTAGATGTTGGCTTCTGTGGGGATTGAAGGCAGTGGCCATTGCACATTGGTAAGCCTAGGAATCCTTCTGAGGGCTGGAAGATGCCAGTCCATCTCTGCCTTCTGTGGGGTGTTCTAGGCCAGGGTTGGGATGGCTTGTGGCCCTCGAGATGTTGAATTCCAGCTCTCATCAGCCCCAGGAACATGGCCAGTAATTGGGAGTTGTACTCCAGCAACATCTGGAGGGAGAAAAGTTACCCATCTCTATTCTTGATTTTCATTCCTTCCCTGCATAGTCCTTTAATTGCCTGGGAATTAAACAGAACCTTCCCTAGCTCAGCTGGTCTTTGACCCAGAATATCCTGACTAAGACGATTCAGGGTCTGATGATTCTCCTCATTAACAATTTAATTTTTATTTCTTTAGTGATTAAACTAATAAACCAAAGGTGAACCCTGTTCTGTACAGAAGGGATTTCCAGACACCATTTGTTGCCTTCAGCCTTCCTTTGTTCCCTCTATCTATTTATTTATTCATTGGATTTATACACCACCTTTCTGCTGAGGCACTTAATGTAGTTTACAATTTAAGCACTAAAACAAATGCATTTTGTGAAATGAAGAGAGAGTCCTCTCCTGCCAACTGGGAACTGATGGTATATGTGCTCCCTGGCCTGAGCTCCCTTGCTTTTGCCTTCCTTCAGGGCATGCAGGTCTTCAGCAGCCCTCAGGGAAGATGGGCAAGGAGCTGCCCTTTTAGATTATCTTCCTTTCCCTTTTGGTATGCTGGGAGTATGCTGACAGTGGCTTTGCTCTTAATTTGTAGACTTTGTGACTGTGCTCCTTCATAATGGATTTCAGAAAACATTTGAGATGGGAAAGAAGCTGCAGTTGCAGAAAATCTCCAAAGTAAGGACAGTGCATAATCACTAAGTGTTGTGGTTCTTAATAAAATGGTTTTTGGCACACCAGTGAGATAAATGAAACTAGAGTCTCTGCAGCAAGAGCTTAGTTCTCCCTTCATCTTCAGGTAAGACTGGGACACACCCCTGTCTGAATTTCTGGAGATAGGTTGCCAATCAATGTAAACAGTACTGAGCTGGGTGGATCACTGCTCTGATTGGTACATATGAGGCAGCTTCCTGTGTTGCTAGCTTGCAGCCCATAGACAAGGCAAGTCAGCAGTCCTAGCCCTCAACAGTGAATCTGTGGACCTTGGGAATTTTTCTGAAAGCTCATGCAAGCCTCAGGATGCAAGACGATGCTCTCCCAGAGTCACTGCCTTCTGTTCAAAAGCCTGCACTTGCTTCCTCATCCTTGTTTCTTTCCACCAAAGAGGTGGAAAGGAGAGGAAGTCAGTTTTGGCAATTCCTCTGCCTCTGCCCCCATGTCTTCCCAAGAGGGTTCCCCAGACCTCTCAAGTAGCGTTAGGGAAAGGAGGAGGGGCTATGGGGAAAATGACCTCATCCCCTGTTCTACTGACTGATGCCTTCCATCAAGGAAGGGGGCAGCACTGCATTGAAGCCTGTGCACTTAACTGATTGACAGATTTATTTCCCATTACATTTGAAAGAGGCAGAGCATCTTAGAGTCTGTTATGTGAACATATCTGATGAAAAGCTAATAATTATATTATTATATTTTTGTGTTGTTGTTTTTTTTAAAAAAAAACAGGTCTGCTGTGCTGTACTTGAGAGAATGTTGACATGTAAGTGGTGCCTGTAGAAGTAAATTGCATTGGGATCTAAATTATAATTACACCTCAGTAGAGATACTTCTCCCTGTTCTGACGGCTGGGGGTGTTGTTGACATGCTGGAATGTGCTGTGTATGTAATTAGCCTTTCCAGATACCACTGCATTTGTAGCGAGCTGGGGATTGGTAATAAAAATGAGCTGTAATGTGAAAGAGGAGTAGCTGGAATGATCTCATGTTTTGACTGCTGCCTCGTAGTTGGCACTAATTCTTTTCTAAATGAGCATTTATTTTCTGCTGGAGTTTGAGAATGAACCGCAAATCGTCATGTTGCACATCTCTCTGAATTGTAGTAACACCCCTGGGACCAGGGTTTCATGTGCTTGTGGATGGGGGTGAATTCCAATGTCCCGCAACAGACTAATCCAATGCAGTATTTGTGCTGGCGGAAACTCGTTGCACAATCTGTTGTGCAATGAAGTTACCAGCAATCTGCTTATGCATTTTCTTGTGCAACAATCTTCTGCTGGTATGAAACATTTGGCTACCTGAGCAGGTGTACCACTAAGTGAGTTTTAAGTTAGCGACTACACTGCATCTGTTATTTGTTGCCATGTGCTTCAGCTGTTTCTTTGCACGGCAACAGGAAGGCAGGAAAACCTGTAAATCTTTGGGTTCCAGGTCACCTGGTGCTTTTGTTTGTTCTGATTGCCTTTCCCCCTCTGTTCATGTGCAGCCCATGTTCATTTTAGAGGCGCTTGGCATAACAAATCTTCCTGCCCCAGTTACTTCTGGAGTATAAACATTAGGGCAACCTTTCAGAGCTAAATCTGTGCACGTCAAACCTTTTAGAGTGGTTCAAGGTCAGGGTTAATTGTTTCCAAGTCTTTGCCTCTTAAGAAATTGTTCATAATAACTTCAACGTGAGAAGAATTGTTCCTTTCCACCACTCTCCTAATGAGGTCATCTCCTTAAATGTGTGCCTCCCAAACGGCTTCTTCCATATTGTGGGAGGTCCTTTCCAGCTGTGTTTCCCACTGAGGCTACTTTGTTTTTGTTTCTCTTTAGGGGTGCTCGATGCTGCGGCTGAAAAAAAGCAGGAAGAGACCTCCACACTGAAGGCAGTGAAGTGCTGGTAAGGGGCCATGCCCCACTCTAGAGGTTTTGCAAAGAACAGCGGGTTATGCATGACTATGAGAGCGGTGAAATGGTCAGGGGGAGCACTTCTTAACTATGCAAGCACATTGTTTAATACAGGGCTGTGGAACTGATGGTCCAGCAGCCCCAGCCAGCATGGCGAGTGGTCGGGGATGGTGGGTTTTGTTCTCCAACAATATTTGGAGGGCCAGAGGTCCCCCACCCTAGGTTTCATGGAATGTGGCCTGCAGTTTCAGTTCCCTTCTCACCCTAAAGATACATGAGTCTTTTTTGTTGTGTGATAACCTCACTAAGAATAGAACTTCAGTGTCCAGCAGCCGTTCTCTGTAAACTCCATAGATGGTCCACTGTTTTGGTGCAGTGTCCCAGTGCTTATGTTCTTTATCTGTCAGTCCTGGCCAATGTGCAACTTGCAAAGGAAATCCTAGGCATTGTTTTTAAAGTCCACAAATCATTGAAGCAGTTGTGACTGGTGATGTTTTACCTTGAGCTTCCTATGCCAGAGTTACTCTGCAGGATGCAAACTGCAGATGCCACCTGCTTTCTCTCCTTATCTGCCTATTTATAGCACCCAATTAGTTCAGTTCCTGGAAGTTGGTATGTTTAAACCTTTTCCTGGTCATCTGCATTCCTTCCGAGTTCCTTCCCCAACCCCCATTCCTTGCTTTTGTGCAACAGGGTTTGTGTGTATATGGTGAGGGAATCTAGTGTAGATAGAAAGATAATTTATTACGGTCGGAGACCAGCTTATAAAACACACTTGGGGGTACAATCCCAGAAGGAAAACAAACATTTTAAACAATGTACAACAATAAATTTAAAATTTATAAATGTGATAAGCGTATAGACACTTAAAACTTTAAGATAAGCTACCTCAGAGAGATGACCCAGAATACACCCACATTTTCTTAACAAACTAGTTTGAGTCGGGGGATGGTTTGCGCCTACAGATCTGTACACAGAATCTGATGACCATCCAGGTCATCTTATGATCTTTGCCTAACAGGAAAAGGTCGAATTTTTGCTTTTCCGGGAGGTCAGTGAGCCTCACCAGCAGGGGATCAATGGTCTCACTACGTGCCTCTTCATAAAAGGGACATCTAAAGAATAAGTGCTCTGGGCTTCCTATATCCCCCAATGAACAGGTGCAAAGTCTCTGAGCATATGGGACTTTTTAAAAGGATCCTTCCAGGACCGGCAAGGGCAGAGCCGAGCTTCTGGAGAGTGTAAAAGCCCTTCTTGCATTTTTGGATACGAGAAAGAAGAGATATGCTGCCGGTGCGGCTATATATATCTCGATTTCTCCAATTTTGTAGTCGGGGTACCCTGTCTCTCGGTGTCTATGATTCTTTGCATAACCGTAGCTTTTGCTTGGCCCAACCCCAGACTTAGAAGGGCTTGAGGAGCAAAACCCAGTTTCTGAAAGGTGTTCAGGACTGCTGTCTGCCAGCCTGACTGGAACTGGTCGCAGAGGATCAGTGGGGCTATTCCTCGGGGGAGCAGATTCAATGTCAGCCATTTGCAGATTGATGTTAGGCAGATATAAGCCTCCACTCTCATCATCTCCGTTTCTGGTCTAACCCATGAGTTTGTAACGCATCTGGGGACTTGTATGTAGGAGAGCTCTAAGGAGTTTGGACTGAACTCTCTCAAGGGGGGGAATCTAGTGTATTTTTTCCGCATATGTTAAATGGATAAATATTTACATTCATTTTGACAGCCCTCCTAGTGAATGTCTTTATACTGAGAAAATTGGAGCCATTATCAGCAATTCACCTCTGATGAATCATTGTTCTTGAGCACTGAGACTTAGAGGTTCCCTTTCCATTTCCAGGCTCTGCGTATTTGGCATGACGGCATCCCAAGGCACAGTCCCTCCGGAGTCTCTGCATCAGTTCTTTAGTCACACCTTGACCCAGGTTCTTACTTACAACGCTCAGCTAACAGGTGGGGCTTCCTATCAAAGGAACTGGGAAATAGACCTATAGAGAAGATGGGTTTGGAAGTCAGTGCCCCAGTTAGCACTGAGTGTGAATTTAAAACAAAGCTTTTATAAATGGATGTTTAGACACGCACCCTTCCCTTAAGATTACGCCAGATTTCTCCATGAGTTAATGGCAGTAGTACTGGCATTGTAATTTTGTCTGTCTCATTTGTTAGAAATGCCACAAAATTAGGGAATACTGGAAGTTACTGTTGACCAGTGTACAATATATGACTGGTTACATATTACGTATGTTGGGACTAATAATTAAATGATGTAATGATAATATGTATTGTTGATGTGTTTGGTGATGTATTACTGGTTTTAGAATGATTTTAGTTTAGGGTTTTTTTTTTTTAAAAAAAGCTAGGACTCCAGGGATGAGAGAGGAGTTAATCATACTGGGCATAACTCTTTATATACCTGATGTAGAGCTGGGTGGTGATTTCAGGAGGGTCTGCTTTTCCTTCCTGCCATGCAACCAGCAACTTCTGAAAAGCCCCCACCCTTTGACCCAGGCCCTGCTACTGTCTCTAAAATGCCACCCCTGTTTGATGTGGCCTTCAGAGATAGGCTTAAGCCATGCAGCCCCTTTCCTAAGTTCATGTGGTCCTCAGCCTGGTTTCAAAACTCCTCTGCCCAAGCTCATTGGGCGGGGGAAGGAGGAGAGAGCGAAAAGGAAGGCTGGCTCCCTCCACTTTGGGCTCCGACCCCACCCACTGCCAGCTTTCATCCCCTGACAAATTGTCCTAAAGGCAGTGTAGCCCTTGGAAGTGGAGAGGTCCAGGCCAGAAAACATGAAGCCAGAGGCACGTGGGAGAAGTCGGGACTCCGGTGGAAGTTGGAAAAAGAACAGCTTAGGCTTGAATGCTCTCGCTCCTGCTCCTTAGTCTTTAAAAATTGTATTTCAGACTTCTTTTTTTTAAACCATTTTTCAGCTAAATAAGCCAACCAACTGGCTGACAAAAGCAAAATACACATTGCTCTCATGCTAACAATTACTTTTCACATACTGTAAATGTTACAGTATGTTACAGCCTCCAGTAGAATAGCTGGCTATTAATCAGCCAGGGAGGTTGTCACCATTTAGCTCTTCTGGAAGATAGCAGAATTTCAGGAGTCACCTGAACGTTTACTAAGCCACAAGTCTGCCCTCAGAGCATCCTGCGGATAACTTGCTTTTCACTCATCCTATGTCATGTATTTCCTGAAAGGCATCCCTGCATTGCCCTATGGGAATGCAAACACCTCCATCACCGTGAACTCACAGCTTTTCACTCAGTGCCTTAGCAATGCAGCGAGCAGCGTGTGAAGGGGAACAATTGAAAGAGGCCCTGGGCTTGATGGTTTTAGGAGTTGCTAGAAACAATTGACCTATTTGGTGAGGCATAAGCAAGGGAAGCCTTTCATATTTTGTTATCCTTTGGCAGAATTGCTCTTACTGGTTTGTAAAGTTAGATTTCCCCCCTTCCCTTTGTCTTCTCTGAACACAGCTTTCGAAGCCATTCATCTACAGAGAGACTGGAGCTTTGCAAGAACCAGCTCAGTGCTCACCATGCTGTACCGCAAAGTATGTCTCTTCCTTGTGGGATCTGACCAGGAGCACCTCACATTTTAGCACAACCCTTGTTTATTATTATTTCCTGGAGCTCGTGCAGCTTACTGGAACTGTACCCTTTGGTACAGTCCCTGTAACATGATATGTGCTGCGTCTGGGCTTTTCAGAAGTAGCATGCTTCAATTATAGCAAAATTGGAGCCTGCTCTCTTTCACAGAACAAAAAAAATAAAAGCCAATAGCTTTGTAAGCTGAGGCCAGGAAACCAAACAATGCATTGGGGAAATGTTGTTTGTGCCAAGAGGCTTGCAGAACAGAATGGGGATATCAAAAGGGAATGTGCAAGCAAGGAGAAGTATCCAGGGTGTTCATCTGTGCTTGCTTGCTTGCTTGCTTGCTTGCTTGCTTGCTTGCAAGGAAAGGAAGCCATTTGGCTCTGGCCTTAGAGAGGATTCATCTCTCCAGGGCAGAAAGCTTGGATAAGAGTTCTTTTCTCAGTTCTGCTTATATATAGACACTTCCCTTCTGCTGAATAGCCTCACGGGCAGCTAGCTTTGAAGGTCCTGCCTGACTCACCATCTTATGGGAGAGATGCAGAGTGACACTGACCAGGAGGCCAGGCGGTTGGTGTGGAGAATTAGTCCTGGGCAGGGAAGTCTGGATCCAGTGGCTCTTCAGGGGCACTGGCAGTATAGAGATCTCTTGGTGGAAGTGGGAGTTCCTGCCTCCCCTGCTCCTCTGGGTTGGGTTTCAGGTCTGAAATATAGGAAGCTGCCTTAGGATGAGCCAATTATTCCACTTTGTTTAATACTGTCTAACACTGATCAGCAGTGTGATGGTCAGGAGTGAACCATGAATGTGTTTTGGGTGCTCTGCCCCAGCGTCCTTTGATTCCAAAAGGATTTTCGCTTCCTTCCCTTCTAGTTGTTTGTGGTGTTCAAAGCAGAGGAGCTGACGCATCATTTGCAGTTGGTCTTAGAGACAAGCGAAGTGAATTGGCACCATGTCCTTTCCTGTGTGTCTACATTGTTAGTCTGTCATCCTCAAGCACAACACTTGATTAAAGGTATGTTTGGAGAAGATGTCTGGGCTGCTGCTGGTCTTTCAAGCGCAGAACCAACAGACATGAGAGGAAAATGGCTGGTGTGATCCAATGCTCACAGCTGCTTGTTTGGTGTTTTAGAAATATTCGCTTCTCAGCCAAATATTATCAGTTTGACTTGGATGGCTTTGCCAAGTCTCTTCTCTCTCTCTGAATTTTTAATTTAGCTGTGGGTCATTATGTTGAGACTATTTAAACTGCTATTAATTGCGGCTTAAACTGTCACCTGGAGGGGGCATATTCTCATATGTTTGCAGTACTGTGCCAGGCCCCATTCTGCAGAAAACGGCTTCTTCCATTACCTTTGGAAGGCTGGAAGTGCATGCTCAGGTATGAGCATTAATATATCGAGATTTAAATGTGGTTGTATAATGTTGGAGCTTTAAAACCCTTTAAGTGGTTATGAGATCAGTCCTGTATGTGTTTGCTTACTTTTAAAGAAAATACACATATCCGGCTCTTCTTCTGAAAACCGATCCCAAACTAAAGTTAGCAAACAGTAAAAACAATCAAATCAAAATGCTCAGTGAAGATTTAAACTAAAAAGCAACAACACTGTAGCAGTAGATGCAATAGGAGTCTGCAAGAAGAAGAAGAAAAGGACTTCCCCATATTGTAGTAGCAGCATCAGCAGAAATCAGTAACTACTCTCCTGAGAGAGCTGCATCTTTACCAGGCAGCTAAACATGTGTAATGATGGTGATAGGCAATTATTCCACAATAGCCAAATCACAGCAAAAAAATGACCTTTCTTTCTTATGCGCCCTCCACACATCTGTCAGCTGGAGCTCTGGTGTTGATCATTGGACTGGAAGGGAGACCTACCTTCAGATCCCCATGCAACCATGAAGCTCATTGGGTTGCTTTGGGCCAGTGGGAAAGAGTAGCACATTTGCTGCTGTGGCCTGTGAACTGAGACAACAGGGTTGTCTGTTATTGTCTACAGCAATTTCCTTGGCATTTTTTAATTGCAAAAAAATTATAATACAAGAGTATTCAATATCTTGTTTGATCTTTGAACAGAGGGTTACCTTTTTGTTTTTTTTTATTAGCATCCAGGTTTCCCCATAGGTATGTAATATTTTGGAGATCTTGCTGTGCTTCTTCTAGACCTCCTGGATCGCCTGTTGAAAAAAGCCTTTGAGGACTATGACCTGGAAAACATGATCACCGCATTCATAATAGTCCGCCAGGCAGCCTTGGAGGGCCCTGCGATATTCATGTCTTATGCAGAATGGTTTAAGGTAAGAGCAAATGGAAGATGCTTCCCCAAGAAACTTGTTATGCCAGACACAAGGACGGTGTGTGTGTGTGTGTGTGTGTGTGTGTGTGTGTGTGTGTCTTGAAGGGTATCCAAGCCTCTACAGGAGTGAGCTACTGTACCAGAAACTAGGATTTGAAGGTGCTTTGCATTTGGCTGGGATGGGTCTGAAGTCAAAATGAAACAAGGCTGCATTAGCACAGCAGGAATTTGGCACTGCTGTTCAACCCACACCTTCATTTATCCAAATGGCAAAGGGACTGCGGAACAGAAAACTCAAACTGTAAAAACATTATAAATCAAACTTGGAGTGAGCAGTGCCTGGACCAGCACTGCATAGTAGAATCCCAAGAGTTGGGGGGGGGGCTGTGACCCTACAGAAGATGTTGGGCTCTAACTCTTCTTGGGCTATGATGCATTTTGAGTCCAGCAACATCTGGTGGGCCACAGGTTCACACCCCCCTGCTGTAGCAGATTGCCAGTTTCCTACAATGGCCCTCCAGATTATTTTTAAGCCCACAAACAGGGCATAAGAGCACAAGCCCTCTCCTGCTCTTTCCCCATCCAGTTGGAGAAGGGCCATAGCTCAGTGGTAAAGTATCTGCCTTGCAAGCAGAAGGTCCCAGGTTCAATTCCCAGCATCTCCAGGTTGGGGCTGGGAGAGACTCCCGCCTGAAATCCTGGAGAGCTGCTGCCAGTCAGTGTAGACAATACTGAGCAAGATGGACCAACGGTGTGACTTGGTATAAGGCAGTTTCCTAGGTGGTGTGCAGTAGCTCTAGTCCTACAGGTAACACAGTCGTTGACACCTTTTCCGCCATGCATTTGCCTTTTCTCCTTTTAAAGCTGTCTAAATTGGTGACCGTCACTACATCTTGCAGTAATGAATGCCCTTGTCTCAGTGATGTGCCTAGTTTAACAGTCTTCTGTGTGTTGCTGTCGCTTTCCAGGCTGCCTTTGGGAGCAGCAGTGGCTTCCACAGTAGCAGTAAGAAGGCCTTAGTCTTCCTCTTCAAGTTCCTGTCGGAGCTGGTGCCCTTGGAAGCCCCTCAATACCTGAAGGTGAGAAATGGACAGGATCTTGCCACCTTTTTTAGATTTTAACTGCTGCTTGAACTTCTAGGAAGTGTAAAGTGCTCTCTGCTTTTTTTGTTTTGTTCATATGCATACAAAAATGCAGCATGCAGTGTACTGGTGTGCAATAAATCTTGCATCTGTTCTCTGTAGCCCATACCTTGGAGGGGAATGTGCAAAACTGCTAGGGGCATCCAATGGGCGTGACGGCCGTTGGCCTAACCTTGATTCGAACTGTCTCTCTAGGTCCACATCATGTACCCGCCGTTCGTACCCATCAAATACCGCCCCTTTCTTCTGGAATACATCACTCTCGCCAAAACCCGGTTGGCTGATTTCAAGGTCAGTGAAGGGCTTCTTCCATTTCCGGGCTCAGCCTCTTAAAGAGGGAGGTGCAGGGGCTCAGTCAGCTACCTGGAATCTGCCTCTTCTCTTGCAGATGTGCAGGGGATGCTGGCAGCATTTGTGCAGGGTAGGAAAGGCAAGATTAGCCCCGGAGCTGTCGGAAACCAGTTCTAGGGATGAGTCTTGTTTTGCACTAAGCCCCCTGCCCTTTTCCACCACCATGCCTTCAGTTGTGCTCCTTTTTCTTTCAACGCTTTCCAGGTAGCAATAGAAGACATGGGTCTCTATGAGGATTTGTCTTCTGTCAAGGAAGCTGTGCAGGTACACAAGAACCACCTGGACTGACCCCATAAGCATAATTTCTATGACTTGCTGCTGTGGTAACTTCTCTCAAGTGCAGACCTGCCCTTAATAATTGGTTACATGGGGAGAACATTAACAATATGACTTTACAATGTTTCTTAAGGCTTACAACTCCTACTGTGATGCATCTTAAGGTTATAACCAATGTGAGGGCAGGCAGATGTTGCTGGACTACAACTCCCATCATCCTCCCTGGCTATTGGCCATGCTGGCTGGGACTGATGCTAGTTGGAATTGGGTAGCATCTGAAAGGTACCACATTGGTTGCTTCTGAACTGCAACACTAGCACTGCAACATGCATGCTGGACTTGGGGGTGGAGAGGGGAGTAAAAAGGCTCCATTGAAGGGTAAAGTGGGCATGTATTGACTTGGAGAATTTCTGTTCCACCCTTCCACTATTTTAAAAGCTGGTATTCAGGGTGGCTTACCTCAAGTTCTATCATTTTATTTATATTATTGCTTGGTTGCTCTGTGACCCGGCACTTCCACAGGTTCTCGGGGCAGCTTACGAAAAGTTGCAATTTAGATAAAAAATAAAGCAAAAACATTAGGGCACCGTAATATAAAAGGAGCCAGTGTAATTAAAAACAGACACCAAGCAGCACAAAAACGTAAATGAGCTGAGGATTAAAAGGCCTGAGAAAATAAAAAGGACTTTGGCTGGTGTTTAAATGACATCAAGCACAAACAAATTAAGCATAGCTGTAGATAAGACTGGAACAAAGCAGCCATTTTGCACTAACCAGGCAAATTGAAAGCCTATTTGAAAAAGGAAGGTCTTAACTTGGGAGCAGAAAATTGAGAGAGAGAGAGGGGCCAGCAGTCCTCCTGAAGAGGAAGGGAATTGCACGATTTAAAGGTGGTCAGAAAGAAGTTGCTCTTGTGAATCCCAACCAAGCTTGCCTCAGTGACAGAGAAGCACAGAGGGAGTGAGGCGGCCCTTCAGGTAGCCGGGAACTAAGTCAAGAATAGGGTCTCTCTGAGCACCATGAAAACTACCTTGCATTATCAATGCCCTTCTTCAGCTTGACCCCTGATGAGCAATGACCAAATGTTGAAGCAGGCAAACCCTTTTACTAATCAGAACTCAGGGTTTTTTGTTCTTTGGGAGTGGGGGCACATTCCTCCAGGGCTTCTCCTTCAGTTTCGGAGGCTTCCCTTGGGGTCTTTCAAGGACCTAACTTGATCTTGCAGTTCCACTCATTCTCACCTCTCTTTTCCCCTGCACTTTTGATGCTCATTCTCTACTCGGAATCTCACCTCTCCTGACGCCCACAGGGCTTAGAACTCATGGCCTTACTTTGAAAGGAGGCAAAAGCTTTAATTACACACGGTCAGGGGAAAAAAGGGTGGGTGAGAGCAGCCTTGTGTTTGAGCATTTGCTTGGTAGCTGTAGGTGGGTAGGCTCTGCATGCAGGTGATCTGTGGTGCTCAGCACTTCCTCAGCACTCAGCATTGAAACAGAGGAAGGAAGCCCAGTGTAGAAATACAGCTGGCAGATGAACAAGGCATGTAAAATGTTTGCAGACTGGTAACTTTTGTGCAGTTACGTACAAGGCAGACAGAAAAGTGTAAGTAGGTCCAATTTTAATCTCCATGACAAAAACGAAACATGACATTCCGGTTTGTTTAGTTCGGACCAATATTATTCTATTCATTTATTTCTACAACTCTGTCTGCAGTCTGATCAGAGATGCTGGAACTTACTGGTGGAAATGCAGCATAACAAATTTGGTCTTTTTCTTTTAAGTGTGATACATAAAAGCTGTTTGCTATAGCTATGTTTGTTTTCAGGGGGTTCTTATTTCAATTTCTCAGCGTATCCTGCAGGAAAGGTTGCTTTTCATTCCTCTTATGTCTCTGTTGGGCCCTGTTGAATGTCACAGAATTGATTCCTCGGCTCTTGCTGTTTCTTTGCAGTTTTTATTGTGGCTGCTCATTTGTACCAGACCCAAAACAGCATTATTTCTGCCTGACTTTACCCAGAGCAGCCATTTACACTTAACAGCAGAATCTTTAAGTCCCAAGGCATAAAATATATGAAATTTGGAAGATACACTGGAGTATCTTTTATCTGATTGTGATCTTATTCTGCTGCTGTTATGCTGTCTTAGTTCCCCATCACCAAGTATTTGTTATGCAGCTGAACTGGCCATATCTCCCATGGGACAGAAAAAGCAGTCACAAAGCACAATAGAGCAGGAAAGGAAGACTTGGATCAGTTGTGCAAAAAGAGATAAAAAACATTTCTTTTCTCCTCTGTTGCTTCTCTCTCTGTGTGTATGCCAGCCTCACTGCCAGGCACTTCATGATGTTGAAAAGGCCATTCAGATATTTGAAAACACCGGAAAGATCCCAACTAGTGTGATGGAAGCCAGGTATGATATCTTCATCTCCCAGCTCCCCCAAATATTCTGTTCCAGGAACATATCAAACAATACAGTCAGGAAAAAAGGCTTTAGAAGAAGAAGAGACGGAATTGCTGGCTAAAATAATAATAATAATAAAACCTGTTGGTAGCTGTTTGTCTAGTGTTTGCCGCTGCATGTGGAAAGAATGTGGAAGGAGGGAAAGAGCCGAACACCCATGAATGGTGGTTCCCCAACTCCGGTTAGAAAGGCATCCTTTGGAAACATCCCCCCAGGAACATAAGAGCCCTGCAGGATCAGGCCAGTGGCCCATCTAGTCCAGCATCCTGTTCTCACAGTGGCCAACCAGATGCCTGTGGGGAAACCAGCAAGCAGGATTCTCCTCTCTTGAAGTTTCCAGCAATTGGTCTGGCACAGTCCCCCTCTTGTGCATTTCCTCAGTGTAGCTCGCTCAGGGCAGGGGGGGAAATTGTGGGGCTTGTGGCCCTCGGATTGCAGCCCAGAACTTGCTTGTTCTGTTGCCCTTGAATGGACCCGCTTGCCTTGAGGAAGCTGCCGTGGGCTGCAGCTGAGGGTGTGCCTGGCTCCCTGTGAATGCCCCCCAATGAAGGAAAAAATGTTGTTGCTCTCAGGTCCTATTTGCAGTCTCCCTTGGGGGCTCCTGGCTGCCCACTGTGAGAGCAGGATGCTGGAGTAAGATGGACCCTTTTTAGTTTGATCCAGCTGCTGCAGGGCTCTTCTTAGATTATTATTCATTCGGTTCTGCAAAGGCTGCTTTGTGTTGTGTAGTCCTTCCTGTGGTGGAACTGCCCTATAGCTAATCATATCAATGGGTTAACATAACAATACGCCCACATGCCACGTTTTTGAAGTACTGTTTTTCTGTGTGATTTTTTGAAATAAAAACCAGTAGGTTTGTTTTAAGGCATTCCTAAAAATGTCAAGATGCACTTTGTGTTCCAGATGTGATTAATTTCTACCGCATCTGCCTTCCTGTGTTTCAGCATCTTCAGACGGTCCTATTACACTTCGCGTTTTATTCCTGCTTTACTTGCGCCACGTGTGGTGAGCATCCTTCTTTTCGTTTCCTCCAGTTTTGGGCGGCGAAAGAAATTTTTTGAAAGTTTTGGTTGCTTTTCTGTTTTATGTATTCCTAAACTTATAGGTTACTGTTCTATTAAGCACATTCACACTCAGAATGAGCTGCAGCATAAAAAAACATGGGCATCTAAATCATTTATGTCAAAACAGATATTAAAACACTATTTTTTATTTTATTTTTTTAATTGCAGCTTCCTGAAACACCCGACTCCCGCATGGCTTTGATAGACTCCCTTAAGAGGTAAGGAAGTGGATTCTGTAAAGCTGCAATTGTTTTTGGTATTAGAGGCTTCATACGGGGGACGTTTGACATCACCTGATGTGATGTCCCATGATGCTGAGTTATCTCTGCACCTGCAGCCACGTAATGCAGTGGTGTTATGGTCTTACCACACTTCTGAATACCCCACAGACCTCTCTGCCTCTTGGGTCCACTGGTCTTGGTCTCCAGGTTTCCTTTGATTAACTGCATGTGCAAGAAAATATTCCCACATGGAACAAAATGGTCTTTATCTCTTTGGTTGCTTCCATACTGAAGCCGTTTTGCACTTCTTCGGCTGTTCTTTTCTGCACTTATTGAGAAATGGGATGACAGGAGAGGTTCCAGACAGCGCTTTATAACCAGCAATGCCTTTTCCTATGGCCAACATCCGTTTACATAATCATGATTAAGTTCTGTTCAACAAAAAGTCCCCCCCCCCCCCGGATGTTAATTGAAAGCTTCCTGTTTGCAGCTCTGGCCCATTCTATTGCTTACTTGGTCAGCCAGTAAAAGGGGCAGCCACCTGCCTGCCCTGGCTCACTTTAAAACATAGTTTGCATGTGACATGCCAACTGCGTCATGATGGTAACTGGAGGCTGGTTCAGTGGTGGCATAAAAACGTTTCTGTCTCCTAAAACAGGGCTGAAAAAATTCCCGTGAACATGTACGCCACTTATATTGAAGAATGCAAAGCTGTTAAAGAGAAGCTCTTGCAGGGTGAGAAAGATCTATATTTGCCTAGTGGTAAGAATGAAGCAAAACAAATGCTGCTTCTTTGCTCACCTCCTCCCAGGTATTAAAACAAATACGAAACATTGGCATTTTCCCAGGGATAGTGTCTCTTTTGTGGTTGTGTAATGGGGAAATGCATTATGGAGGCGCTGGCATTTTCCTTGCTGCAAAGAGAAAAGGGGGGATGCTGCTGCTGAGCCACAAAAGTGATTCAGTGTGGAGCTTCCATGCCTGTTAATCTGGAATGTGGGCTGTGCAAGAAGCTCCCTGTGTTTTCTGGTACAATTCTGACAAAAGATGAACTGGAGCTGATGCGTCCTGCTGCTGCCTCTAAAGAACTCTGGACCTTTCTACTTAATGTGAAAACTCAGATGCTGCTCTCAGGCTTGGGCAGCTTGAGGTCCTGAGTGCCAGAAATCAAGGGTGAAGTGAAGCTTTTTAGCAGCTTGCAGCAATCAAAAGGAATGATTTGTGTTCCAGAGAAAGTGGGGACACTGGCCCCTAGTGGCTGTTCCATTAAATTCCTGGTGCTGTAGCAGAAGTGAATAAAACGATTTAGCCTGCTTTTGTCCTTTAATGCAGCTGGCTTGATATCGATGGAATTGCATTGCCTGTTAGCTCTAAAACGATCACTGTCTGTTATATGTAGCCTTGGGGCATCACGCCAGTGAAGCAGGATTAATGAACGGTGCTGCTAAATTAGCCTGGAGACTTCGATGTGCTGAGCTGGCTTAATACTGATACATATGTGGAGATAAATTTGTTCAATTGCACAAATTCCAGTCCATTCTTTAGGTTGAGTGCCCTAAACCAGACCTAGAGAGGTGGTGCTGTGAGTCACTGTAGGTCAATAGTCTGCATACTGTCTAAGAACCTCGTTAAAAATGAGGGCTGTTACTCTTGCAAATGCTCTTTTGAGGTTGCTCCATCAAATTAGTGGGGCTTCAAGTTGACAGTGTTTATATTACAGGCTGAACTAAAATGCACTTCCCATTGGGAGGAGGGGTAGCGAGACTATAACTCATTGGTGGAGAGCACACACTTTGCATACAGAACATCCCAGGTTCAACTCCCAGGCATCTGTGGTTAAAATGGGATCTGTTTGCAAGTGCTAATGAAAGACATTTCTCTGCCTGGGACCCTAGGGGTGTGTAAGGTTAAGGACTTTTATATTGGCCCAGGCATTTTGGATGGAATTGTAATTGGAGCTGCTGCTTTCTTCTTGTTGTCCATAGTTTGTAAACATGAGTTTTTAATCTGCTTTTTCATTTTGCTGTTGCTTTTATATTGCATTTATATTTATTTAAACATTTTAAAACTCAACTTGCATAAAATTACAGCCAAGTGGCAAACGCCATTCAAAATTATAGTAAGAATAATAAAAACATCACTAAAATACTGGTTGGCAAAAAGAAATTCACATGGCTTGTCCGAATAACACAATTTTTAGGAGATCTCTGTAAGTTGGCAGGAATGATTCCTGCCAAACCTCTAGTGGCAAGGAGTTCCACAAAGGCAGGGCTTGCTGCACTAAAGGCTCAGTCCCTAACAGAGGCTGACCAAACCTCTGGGGTGTGGGGAACCCCAGGAAGTGGCCCATCAGAAGATCTCTGTGACTGAGGTGGAGCATAAGGAATCAGATTGTTCTTAAGGTACTTGGGGCCCAAGTTCTTCAGGGCTTTGTGAATTAGCACAAGAACCATGAACCTGGTCCTGCAGCAAATTGGCAACCAGTGTAGCTCTCTCAGCAGAGGAGTTCCCGTCAGCCTGCTCCTGTAAGCAGTCTTGGCCATTCATATATAGCAGTTTGTATGTTGGGTAAATAGCTTGCATTTTGTACGCTGCCCTAGAACCTTCTGAAGGGCAGGTAAAAAAACATTTTAAACACAATAGAAAATTCTGGGCTAACTTTACAAATAGCTTGATCCTGGCATAAGACTGCAGCAGCTTCTTGTGTTCAGCAGATGAATCAATGGAAATTGAGGCAAGTGATCTCAGGGAGCCCTTGGAACTTCTAAAAGCTGAACTTGACACACTGAGGCTGCTTATTACAGACCAGAATAAGCATGATGGTAAGTGAAGGCAATCGGGGAGAGAATGGGGACGAAACAGCACAGAACGCGTCTGCAAAGCTGCTTTGGCAGATGACTTGAGCCTGTGTCAGACGTGTGATATGTTTGTGGGCCTCACGCATCACCAGCCAACTTCAGGGGTAAAAGACAACCCCAAGGGGGAGACTGCAGATCCCTGGGGTAGCTGGTTGGGCAAGGGGAGATGAACCAGGCATGACAGTCCAGAAGGTGCAACCTGGCCTACTCAGGGGGTGGCCAAAGGGCAAATGGAACTGCTGTGGTGGAAACTGTCACGCAGCTCCAAGTGGCCACAGTGGGAAGAGGTGGTGTGAGGGCTCCAGCAGGGTATTATGTCATCCCCTTCGACTTAACATGGCTTGTTTTGGTCAGTGGGCCAAAGCAAAGCCATTGGGAGAAGCAGGTTGGGGTTGCATCTTGGACCGGGGTGTGTGTGCGCGCACATAAGTTGTCTGATTCACTTTAATTTCGAGCATCTAGTATTTGGCAAATGTTGTGCTTTTTCTTGGCTGAAAAAGACCCGCCCACTTTTTTGGCTTGCTAGATGCAAGCCTGGCCTAATCTGCTTGAGATGGCTCGAGGTCTGTTTCTAGTTCTCAAGTGCATCACTTAAACCTGGTTGCTCCCTTGTTAACGTTATTGCTTGTTAAAACTTCCCGCTTCCTTCAGATGGAATCAAACGCCACATATGCCGGTGGCACTGTGTGTTCAGGGTGGCAGAACAATTTGCGTATGAGGTTTTAAAATAAATTCCTAAGGAACTTCAGCAGCTGGATATACCCTTGCCTCCTTTGTTGGCTGTTCTGTCATGTTGTTCTCTTTTGCAGAGGTGCCAGCTCAGATTGCTGTGGTCTCTGATAAACTGGTGGGCGTTCTGGGACGTATGAAAGACGAGGATGAAGCCGCATCCCTGAGTCTTAGGATCAAGCTAAACCTTTCCATTCCTGAAGTTGAAAAGCAGGATCAAGGGGTGCGTACAGAGGTGCTTTGCTCTAAGTTGCTTCACTGAAACATCTCTGAGACAGAATCATTTTACGGAGATAAAATGTTGGGAACCCATCCAACCAATGAGCCATATTTTCAGTATTTGTTGCGGTCCTGTCAGACAAAATATGAGAATTGTAGTTCTCAGTTCTTCATAATTGCATGGTAGGAGCTTGTATCTCTGCCTGCTAGATACCAACACCAGATACAAAGGCCCTGGGGTAGAAATCAACAACCAGCCTCTCTCTTTCAGGCTATTGATCTTCTTCTAACATCGTTCTGCCAGAGTGTAATGGCTGCCTCCTCCTTCCTCCCTCCAGACAGGTAAAAATAACATTTGCTAGGTACTTAAAGTTTCTGGAACGTAGGTAAACAGAGATAAATAATTTTTCATCCTGGCAGCAATATGATGGCATGGCTTGTATTCCTTACAGACAAGGGGCCTGGCCCTCCCTCTTTGTGAAAATGGTTTGTGGGCACCGCCGACTCTTGCCATCCTTGTTGGGCAGGCTCTGCCAGCTTATCTGTCATCAGGTGGGTTTCCCAATGCGATGAGCTGACGTCTTAATGCATGCACCCCTCTGAAGAACCAGAATTTAACTGGCTCCTTCTGTTGCCATCACAGAGTGTCGGTCTGCTTGAGGTCCTGAGATAGGCCTCTTTGAGTTCTGGGCTTTACTGCAGGGATAACCTGTGACCTGTCAGATGCTGCTAAATTCCAACTCCCATCAGCCACAACCAGAATGGCCCAATGGTCAGGGATTATAGGAACTGTATTCCAACGGGATGATGGGAACTGTAGTCCAACAACTGATGGCCTGCAAGTTAGCCACTCCTGGTTTACTGAAACTGGTTGTCATGGATACAAAATGTATTTTCATGTGCTTTGATTGGGATATGTTTTGTCTGTTTGCCAGGGGCCTTCTCTAAGTGATGCTCATGTCATCGGCCTGGCTGTCTTTGCAATCCACTTAAATGAAGCCAAGTCCTTGATTCCTGAGGTGGACATCTGCTCTTGGCTTCCTCACTCTGCATCCAAAATATGTCTTTCAATTACTGAGCTCTGGGATTATTTATTGGTGTGCCGGACAGGAGAGTCCATTGTCTTCTGCATGAGGTAAACTTCCTTCTCCATCAAAGGTTTCATCTGTTGTGAGAGTAAAATAGGTGGTGGGTATATTTCTCTTGGAGGATGGGATAAAAATACAGTAGATAGCATTTGAAAGGGGACCGGTGAATGACCAAACAAAATAATACTTTTTATCTCTCTCTCTGTAGGTTTTGCACAGCTGCTCTCTCTTACTACTTCTGCAAATTTCCTTCCCTTTCCAGTGCTTGTCTGTGCTCCAAACTTCATCCTGGTTTTGTAAAAAAGGTAACTTTATAAAATATATATTTAAAGCAAACGACAGTTATCCTGCACTCAGAAGTCAAAATCTGAACACGAATGCATCTTTCCACTGCAGATATTTCTGCTCAGTTACTCTATAGTGTGCTAACCTGCATGTTTGTCCAGGATTCTCTCTAGATTGATTGCTCAGCATTCTGTGAGTGCAGCGTTTTCCAGCCTGCTTTTCTCAAAACTTGTGGTTCCAGATTTTATTATTGTTATGCTCCAACATTTTTCTTTGGGGGGGGGGGGATACATCAGTGCTGTTTAATAATTTGGGGTCATATTTGTGATGAAATCAATAATGTCAGCAAATATGAAAACCCTGTTATTCTACAAAGTGAACTTGTGGATTTGTATATGGAATATAAGAAGTCAGACCAGTAGTCCACCTAGCTCAGTGCTATTTATATTGACAGGGTTTTTTCCCTGTTTTGTAGCTTCAGTATGTTGTTCCACGGCTCAGCTTAGAGGCTCGAGGAAGAGCCTATGACGGAGACCCAGCTGAGATTCCTTGGAAAACTTTATCTCACCCTGCTATCTGTTACCGGAAAGCTGCCCTCTGCTTGTGGAAGCAAACCCAGTTCAAAGAGCTCTTGCAGGAGAAAGAGTTCCAGGTAAATTCAGTGACTGTGCCAGGTTCTTCCCTTGCCCTCTGGCAACCATGTCTCAACGTTATCTTTGCAGGTTGAGGCCTCACTGTTGGGGTGCCAGTTAAGCAGGCAGAAGCTGCTGGGCTCAGTTTAGCCAGAGCTGAGCAGCCCTCTGAAAGTTTGAGTGAAGTGTAGAAGAGCTCTTAGTCCATTACGCATGAAGGCCTTGTGGTAGTGGTAGGATAGGTTATTGTTGCTGCTGTTAAGCAATGGGGAGTCAGAAATCCTTGCCAGTCTACTTCAAATCATTGAGAGCTCTGCTAGTAAATCCTGATTTCGCCCTGAGTACGTTTCCGAGCACAATTCAAAGTGTTGGTGCTGACCTTTAAAGCCCTAAACGGCCTCGGTCCAGTATATCTGAAGGAGCGTCTCCTCCCCCATCATTCTGCCCGGACACTGAGGTCCAGCTCCAAGGGCCTTCTGGCGGTTCCCTCACTGCGAGAGGCCAAGTTACAGGGAACCAGGCAGAGGGCCTTCTCGGTAGTGGCGCCCGCCCTGTGGAACGCCCTCCCATCAGATGTCAAAGCGATAAACATCTGCCTGACATTCAGAAGACATCAGGGAAGTTTTTAATATGTGACATTTTAGTGTATCTTTCATCTTTGTTGGAAGCCGCCCAGAGTGGCTGGGGAAACCCAGCCAGATGGGCGGGGTACAAATAATAAATTATTATTATTATTATTATGATTTAAGAAATTCACTGCTATTAGCACTTCGGTTTATGCCTGAGGGCCAGAGCAAAATGACCTAATGCTTAGCATGAAGGAAAAGTCTAAGGTGTCTGGGGAGCTCCTGTTGCTGTTTTGTGTCTCCCCTACAAAAATTTATCTGTCTTGTAGCTGACCCTCCAAGAGTGGCTGCTGATGGAGCTAGGGGTCCAGCCTGATGAAGACGTTCTTTCTCCTTGTGAGAGGTGAGTGCTGCAGGCTGGCTTTAACTTTAGTTCAAGGTTCAGCCTTCACCAACCTGATGCTCATCAGACATTTTGGACTACAACCTCCAGCAGCCTCATATGGCTGTGCTGACGGCAATTGTAGTCCAAAACATCTGGAGGGCACCAAGATGGTGAAGGCTGATTTCCATCCATGTGAAGAAGTACTTTGGGTCACCTGCAAATGAGCCCAGAAAGTGAAAATTAAGCACTGAGGCTGGTTTTTCACAAGTTGGAACATTAGGCGGGGGAGGCAGTTGTTTTAGAAGGGTTTTTTGTTTTTTTAAAGAATCATAGTGCAGGTGTTTATGATGTGAAAAACAGTGATTTGTGTGTGAAAAATCACCCTTTCTCAAGCACCTTTTGTTGCTTATTCTTGGTCTACTGTGTGATGTGTGTAGCTACGTTTTCTGAAAAGCATTATAGAAATATTTTAATAAATAAATAAAATAGCCCCTTAATCCTTCCAAAGGCAGAGCACAAGATCCTGACACCCTCGTTCCTAAAGCTAAAGTCCAGAGAAGGATAATTAACTAAAATAATTCATGGTTTAGTCTCTGAAATGGTTTTGCAAAACTCTCACCCTCTGTCTGTCCCTTTGAGTCTGAGCTTAAAAGCCTTCACTTCTATGGCCAGCCTTGCGCACCGATGATAACCGTAAGAAGATTTGGCCCAAGGTCTTTCAATCCCCCCACCCTCTCTCTTTTGCCTTTTGATTTGCTGGCAGAAGATCTGAGCTTTTTCTGCCTGTCTCTCCTACATGCAGGCAGGAATTCCATTACTGGGCTTTGTATCAGCACTTTCTTCCTGTGCCTGCTGCTGCTGGAGGCTGTGATGGAGACCTGAGAGAGATGTGTGCTGTTCTTATTGGCACCATCCTGGATTTCTGCCAGAGGTAAGAGCGTCAGAAGAGCTTCACTGGATCAAGCCAAGGCCCATCTAGTCCACTGTCCTTTTCCTGCCAGCCAGGTACTCCTTCTGGGAAGCCTGCTACCAGAACCTGAGCACAACGACTGGTTCCCTTTGATTAAAGGTGCTGGTTAAATTGCTTCTACAGATGAACAAAACACCCATTATCTTTCCCACCCAAACTCTGCCTTTTCCCTCTGCCTGTGATCAGCTGGGTGAAAGGGTGTGTTGCTCCTACAACCTACGCAATACTGATAAACATCTGCCTTAATTGAGATTGTTCCTTTCCCCTGCCCAGGAATGCACTCTATTAAAATAGTTATGGTTTATCGGTAGTGTGTTTCCATGGCATGTTAAAGCAGGTAAAGAAGCAAAATTAGCAGCTTTAGGACTTGCACGTATCCCTCTCCCAGTTTCTCTGGCAAATGCTTCTCTGTGTGTTCAGATATTTCTGGGCCCTGCAGTAGCTGCTCCTCCATTGCTTTTGGTTCCAGGTCTGAGCTGGACAAGCCCAACCACCCAAATAATTCGAAATGCTCCATATCCCATGGGAGAGGAAGCCCCGATATCTACTGCCGGTTGCAGGTGATGCGAATGTGCATGCTATGTGTTTTCTGTTTGTACTTGTCTTCTTTTGCTCAAAGATTTTGCTGCTTGCTGGGGTTGGTCTTCTGATGCTAGGAATGATATGACAAGTGCAAAGGTGCTTTCTAACCCATAAAGCAACATTCAGTTAAATTGCTGGAGAGTCAGCCAGTCTTGTGGCTGGCCGTCTTGTGCATTGGCTTCTAGTGATGGCTAACGATGACCCAGTCTCAGGTACCATGCTGATAATAGAACATGCACATGCATGTTCTCCTGTACAGCATTGTTGCTAAATACTGCAGCTTGGGCCGGAATGCTTGAGGCCGCCACAGGCCACTGCATTCTGCACTTAGTATAATGGTCTTCAAGGGCAGGTGGGAATTGTAGACCTAAGCATATGGAGGGCACTGAGTTGGAGAAGATTGCTCTAGACTGAGCTTATGGTAGCTTTATGATAGTGGCCTGCCTATCTGCAAAGCTGTTTTAAGGATAAGGGACATATGTCAAATGCTTGTGAGGGAAAATGACTATATAATAAGTACTGGGCATTTATTGCTATGGAATACCACTATTTTGATCTTTGATCCACTGCTGTGAAGATATTCATGTTTTCAGACATTCTTTTTTAATTTTTATTTATTATTTTCAAATTTATACACTTCAATAATTTTACAATCCTTTCAACATTTTGAAACTCAACTTTCTTCCCCCTCTTTCCTTAAATTTATTTTTTATATTTTCTGCATATTCCAAATTGACTTAACTTACTCGTTTATTCACCTACTTTAAATATATACTCTTATAAAACTGCAGGTTACTGCAATATGTTTTTAGACATTCTGAAGAGTTTGAAATGTTTTAGGTGGTTTAGAATTTTTTAAAAATATGTTGTTGTTGTTCTTTTGAATGGAATTGTTTTAAATTTTTGATGTTTTCTGCCCAGGGCTCCTTTGGGAAGAAGAGTGGGATGGAAATTTAATAAATGAATAAACAAACAAACAGGAGTTGAAACGCCATCTCCTGCTGTCTACTAACTGGCTGCCGTCTCAATTTCAGGAGATGCTACTGGAGCTGGAGCTGGAGCGCAAGAAAGCCCCACCTGACTCCTGCCCCAGAAGGGAGGAGCACTTCCTATTCAGGGTTTTCCAGGAGCGGCAAAAAGCTCTGGGCAATGGGTCCTCTGTGGGTGAAAGGCTACTTCAGCAGCAGGAACTGCTGCTTCAAACCAGGTAAATGCACCATGGCTGCCTATGAGTCCAAGTGGCTTTGGGGATAATTAAAAACACAGCTGCATAGAGGCCAATGGAAGGCAAGATTTTCTTTTCCTGCTCCCTCCTGGGTTATGGGACATAGGAAGCTGTAGATACCCAAGACAGGGCATTCCCAGTGGTGGCACCCCAGCTGCGAAAGTCCCTCCGAAGGAAGACTTGGAAAGACCCTGTTTCCAGGCCTCTGGCTATCAGATTTTTCACACTGCTGGTTTTAACTGTTGCCTCAATATGTTACAGTGGTGTTTTTAAATGGGTTTGCATCTAATTTTATTATGTTTTGAGACCCTCTAGGCTCCCTTTGGGAAGGAACGTTGGCCAAACATTCAAAATAATAAAGATACGGAGTCAGGCCACTGCTCCATCTGTCTCAGCATTGTTGAAACTGACTGGCAGTGGCTTTCCGGGGTTTGGGGGGGCGTTTCCAGGCCTCCCTAGTGATGCCAGCGGGGATTGAACCTCGGGCATTTTGCATGCAGACCTGGTGCTCTGTCACAGAGCTACAGCCTTCTCTGCTCTCATGAGGGGCAGAGGGAGGGCTAGGAATAGGCTGATCTTGGCCCCAGTTTTGCTAATGCTTCTGTTCATTGCTTTCATTGGGAATCTGAAATCCTGTCCACAGCAAATCAGACACTATTCTTAAAGCCAGAATGAATATGGTTTTTACCTTGAAACAAACTGCTTCTTGTTCAGGATTCTTTTAGGTCTCCCTCCATCGGTTCTCATAGCAACACAGAAGAGAGGAAATAAAATTGCTCTGGATTGCGAAGACTTCTTCTGTTTTGCAAACACAGAACTGGTGTGTATCCTGTCCCAAAGAACTGCAGTGCTCCTGATAACTGTTCCTGGCTGTGTGTTTTGCTCTCTGGGGGTGCTGTTGCTGAATCTTCCTTCTGGGGCTTAAAGCAGCCTCAGTGAGAGAGCAGTCTGCTTCCGTTGTTCTCAGCCTGCTACTCTCCAGATGTTTTTTGGACTACACAGCACAGTTTCATGATGATAGGAGCTGCGGCCCAAAACTTCGGATTGAACCACATTAGAGAAGGCTGGTCTACCGCTTTTTAAAGAATGCAGCCCTTATGCTCGCTTGCTGTTTTGGGGAAGATCGCTTCCCTTGGAAAGGGACCTGATCCCCTCTCTCTGTGATATCACTCTGATCTCCTGCCTGCTAACTTGAGAGGAGGAGCAAACCCCAAACAACCTGTGCCGCCAGCAGCCAGAATAAAACCATCACAGTCTTGGGTGGGGGGCACCATTGAGTCAGGGCGCACCTACATTTATGTGCTGATTTTGGAGTTATTATCCAGATTTCTTGGGAATGCTTTCCTCACTCTCTGAAATTTCCTTATTCACATTTTTACAGAGGAATATCTGCTCCAGGGGTTGTGTGCTCTCCTACGACATCACATCTCATTTCTTCAGGGTAATGTAACTGCAAACTCACCTCTTGTCTTCTGAATTTCCCCCGACAATTTGGGGTTGCAGGGAAGGAATTCAGTCCCCTGGCCATCTTATGTAGTCTCTCTGTGTGTGAGTGCTGTGTGATCCATTTAGAATGGGTAACGAGACAGTTTCCTATGAGGGCTGAATGTCGGCTTGGAGTACATTTTTTAAAATCCTCCCAAGTGTTGTTTCTCCACTGCTCCCACTCATGCCAGTGGAACATCTGAGGGACATGGCCTTTGTGCTGCCTACCACAGCCTGATTCCCCCCCCCCAGTGGTTTTTCACAGCAGCCCTCTGTATCAGGCTGATGAGAGCTGTAGTCCAAAGCAGGGGACCAGGTTGGCTTAGGCTGCCTTAGTGAAGCGCCTTTGCTACCTTAAAGGTAAAGGGACCCCTGACCATTAGGTCCAGTCGTGACTGACTCTGGGGTTGTGGCGCTCATCTCGCTTTATTGGCCGAGGGAGCTGGCGTACAGTTTCCAGGTCATGTGGCCAGCATGACAAAGCTGCTTCTGACGAACCAGAGCAGCGCATGGAAACGCCGTTTACCTTCCTGCTGGAGTGGTACCTATTTATCTACTTGCACTTTGACGTGCTTTCTAACTGCTAGGTTGGCAGGAGCAGGGACCGAGCAACGGGAGCTCACCCCGTCGCAGGGATTCGAACCGCCAACCTTCTGATCGGCAAGTCCTAGGCTCTGTGGTTTAACCCACAGCGCCACCCGCGCCCCTTTGCTACCTTAGTGCTCTGAAATTTGCCTTAGTGACTGTCCTTGCTGTCCTTCAGGGCTTGCTGAGCGCCAGCTTGGAGTGTCACAAACCTGCGCAGGAGGTGACTGCCGTTCTCACCTTGTGTCAAACCACGTGCCCTATAATCCTGTGTTCTGCAGCGGTAAGAGGCCCGTGCTGTTGATTTACCTTTCTATATGTCTCCTTGCAGTTCCAAAAGCTCTTGGCTCAGCTGGTAGAGCACAAGACTCTTAATCTCAGGGTCATGTGTTCGAGTCTCACGTTGGGCAAAAGATTCCTGCATTGCAGGGGGACCAGATGACCCTCATGGGTCCCTTCCAACTCTACATACAATTCTATGATTCTATGATAATATGATGCAAGTTCTCTTAAGCAGGAGCTTGATCAGCCAGGGTGGTTTTGGAGATCATAAAGGTACACTTTTTGGGGGAGGGTTGGGCGTTTCTAACACCATAATAGCCCATCCTAAGCAAATATTATGCCGAACTACTCAAAATAAATTCTTGGTTTAAAATAGCCATATTAAAACAGGTAAACAGGTGTGTTTGTTTTTTTAAAGCATCAGTCCTAATTCTGCCTGCAGATATTCAGGTCGCACAAGAGCTTTCTGTATTAATAACAATAAAGTTTTTTCTGTTACGCCTCATGAATATTCCACTTGATGATCCTAATGACTTCAGATGCATCCTTAGAAAAGTAACTAGTTGGGGCCCAGAATATGGGGCAGGGGGGGGGGGAACGACACTTGATTCTGCAACACTGCTCAAATAAAGTCGGTGAGGAAACCCTATGTAAGAGTGGCATGTAAACACATGGCATTGATGCAATTTTAAGAAGTGGCTGATTTGTGCTCTCTGTCTCGACTCCACGAAGTGCTGGTGGCAGAGGCTGGAGCCCGTGCTTTTCTCGGAGTGGAACAGACTCTTCGGCGCTCCAGTCGCACCGGGATTGCAGAGCCTCAAGGAGTTGCAGACCTCTGTCAGCAGGTAATTCCAAGGAAGCAGCTCACACCTGAGAAGCTGTTGAGCTTCTGTGTTCCCTTCCTGCCTCCCACTCCAGCCATGGGAAGAGATGGGGAGGGGTTGCATCCCTATTACCTTTTTAGCTCTCACCTTGAAAAACTTGGTTTTGGACTTCCAGATGTCTCTGCATCATCTCTTCTCAGCCATGTCACACACCTGATTAAGGAGGGCTGTCATCTTATGAAAAGGAGCCCACTGGCCTTTTAACTGACAACTGTTTTGTCTTTACCACTTAGGTTCCTCTCACTGGAAGCAGCTTCCCTGGTCTCTGACATTCCATGGATCTCTGCTGCCTTTCTACATTTCACTGTGCAACGGCAAATGGTGCATGAAAAGATGGCTGAAGGGCTGAAAAGGCTGGGGTCTGAAGCAGAGCAAGTAAGAGATTACATTTTGCATTTTGCTTTACCATGATGGCACAGAGGGTGACACTGGCTTCTGCAGACTAGACCAGTGGGTCGACGTCAGGCTTGAGAAACTCACTTTGTGTGATACATGCGTTTATTTTTTTCTTTTACCTGACAGCTCTTGGTGAACCTCTTCTTCTTTTCAGTCGTGGATTTCATCTCAGTGAGAGTAACCCCACAGGTAAGTAGATTTCTCAAACTGCCTGGTAGACCCAGGGCCTTCATTTGTCACTGTTCAACTGTCACATAAACTTGCAAAGGTGGAGTGGATAGCTCAGTTGGTTAGAGCATGGTGCTGACAATGCCAAGGTTGCAGGTTCGATACCCGCAAGGGACAGCTGCGTATTCCTGAATTGCAGGGGGTTGGACTAGATGATCCTCAGGGTCCCTTCCAACTCTGATTCTACAAGTCATAAAATTCCTGTACTTTTAAGTATGTGATGATTGTTACAACCTTTGCCTGTCTGCTGCTTATCCTGAAAGGAAGCCTGAGAAGTAGGAAGCTCCTATAAACCTGTTCTGTATAGATAGGTAAACTCATGGAGAAAGGTAGTGGGGTTTGCTCAAAGTGACCCAATGGCTGTTCCCAGTAGCTCTGGTAATGCCTCCAGGGTGTACCAAAGAGGGGAGGTACGTGTGTGCTTTTCCCTTGTAACTTGCAGGAGGGCATGGATGCTCACAAAGCCTTGGATTGGAGCTCAAAGCTGCTTCAGGGCTTGGAGGAACGAGGTGCATCCTGGCTGGCCATCTTCAGCTCAGCAGTGAAAGGTACGAACGCTCCTTCATAAGCTGCAGCCATCTGAGGGTTGTAGCCAGCTAAGTACTGCTCAGGCTAGACCATTAACAGACAGAACTTCCGTTACTTTCAATGGATCTAGTCGAAATGAGTTGGATACAACCCCCAAGAAAACAACTGTGAGAAATGTTTGATTGAAAGCTGGAGCCCAGCTAAGATCTGTCTCTTTTGGCATTGCAGACCACAACCCTTACCAAATCCTGCATGGTACTGTATCACATCAACACTTGAGGCTGTTACCGGTTGCCTTCTATAGGTAAATTTCACAAATGTATTCTGTGTGTAATGAATATACTTGCTGAGAAAATCAAGGGTACCAGAAACTTGTCAAGGGCCACTTTATGCACTTGCTTAACTGATACATCCAACCACCCAGTAATCCCAAGTTAAGAAAGAAGCACCATTAATAGCCTGTATTTTGTGGAGTTTCTGCATCCTTCCTCCCACCTTCATTTTATTTTTTCATTTTGATGTTTTAGTGGTCCTCACCAACCATGTGCCCCCCAGCTCTTTTGGACTATAGCTCTCATCCATCCCAGCCAACATGGGCTGTTGGGAGTTTTTATATGGTAGAGGCACTTGGGAGTTTTGTTCTATGAAGATAAGGTAAAGGTAAAGGTACCCCTGCCCGTACGGGCCAGTCGTGACCGACTTTAGGGTTGCGCGCTCATCTCGCTCTAGAGGCCGTGAGCCGGCGCCATCCGAAGACACTTCCGGGTCACGTGGCCAGCGTGACGAAGCTGCAACTGGCGAGCCAGCACCAGTGCCGCACACGGAAACGCTGTTTACCTTCCCGCTATAAAGCGGTACCTATTTATCTACTTGCACTTAGGGGTGCTTTCGAACTGCTAGGTGGGCAGGAGCTGGGACCGAACAACGGGAGCTCACCCCGCCGCGGGGATTCGAACCGCCGACCTTACGATCAGCAAGTCCTAGGCACTGAGGTTTTACCCACAGCGCCACCTGCGTCCCCCTCTATGAAGATAAAGTGGAATGCAAATACAAGCTAGAGGCTTCCCCTGCTGCTTTTTAGCAGGACATCATCACAGCCTCCTTTTTTGCTTTGCTGTCCTGACTCTGGGCAGGGGGCAGTGTCTATTGCCGAATTCAGAAGACAAGAACTGCCATTGTGGGCCTAGTGAACAGTCTCCTTTCAGCACCCCAGTACCTACCACAAATGGGCAGAAATGCCATGAAAGTTGCAATCAGGTCACAAAGGCACACCTCAACCAGTATCTGGAGAGTGGCCTTTTGGGCTGTCAAGGCCAAAATCTATCAAATTTGGCTTTCAGTTTGTCCTCTAGTCCTTCTTAAAAGGCCTTTGTGCTAGTTATATGAACCAGCCCAGATCCATCAGAGGCCCTTCTCTGTGTGTCCCACCTGAGGGGTGTGGAAGTTGGTCACACAAGACTGGACCTTTTTCAGTGGTGGCCTCTTATCAGTGGAGTGCTCTCCCCAGGGAGACACACCTTGGGCCATTCTTGTCAGTCTTTAGGTGTCAGGTTAAGACCTTTTTGTTCACTCAGGGTTTTGTATTGTTGCCTTTTTGTGGTGCATTTTAACTTGTCAAGTCGCGTAGACTTTTCATTGTGTTGAAGTGACTTGATACATGTAGATAAATCATCATCACCACAAAACCCTTGTAAAGTTGTTTTGAATTTTCAAGTCAAAAGACATGGCTGAGTGGCTCGGCTGCAAGTCTGCCTGCAGACGTACATCTATGCAAAGCGAGCAGGGAGCCTGACCTGGTCACACTTGTTGCCTGCTTGGTCTGCTAACTTGTTCTTTCTTCTGTAGCCTTGTTGTCACCTTTGAACCAGGACACCTTATTAAGGAGCAAACATTCCTGTATGTTGCCATTGACATGTACACACAGTTGCTGCAGCTCTTTATGGATGGGACAACAGCAGTGGGACCAAGCCTACATTCCATTGAGCCTGTGAGCATCTCATCCCTTTCATTTGTTTAGATCAGCCCCTCTGCTTCCTTCCAAAGTACAGAACCATCCTGTTCCCTTTTTGGCTAGCCACAGTCTTTATTTGCCTATTGTGTTGACTCTATGAGTCATTATTTGGGCAGCACCCACCTCGTACTTGGGAGCACCTGGAACAGATTAGGGCTCAGTGATGAAAGGGGGATGTGTGTGAGAGAGAGACTGCAGCTGTTCTGATAAACAGCCATGTCAGTCAGCTTTGCATTTCTGTCTTTGCTGGCTTCTGGCAATATATATAGTTTTACCTCCAAGCAAAGTCACTCAAGGAAAACCAGTGTGGTGTAGTGGTTAGTGTGGCCGACTGGAACCTGGAAAAACCAGGATTCAAATCCCCAATCAGCTGTGAAGCACACTGGGTGACCTCAGGCCAGTCACTGCCTCTAAGCCTGACCTACTTCACAGGGTTATGGTGGGGATTAAATGAGTTGAGGAACCACTGATACCACCTTGCACCCCTTAGAGAAAAAAGGTGGGATATAAATGCAATAAATAAAATTCTGAGTAAGATCAGTCTACAGAAGTATTATTCACTGTTTCCATTCTGAAAATGTGTTCAAAGCAGAAGCAGATTTAGCTTAGATACCAGGAAGATGTTTCTAACGGCTGATGCATTTCAGTACCAGCGAAAACTGCCCATGGGCGAGAATCCATTTGAGAAAAGCTACACCAACCAGGGGTTAGAACAGGGATGGGGAACATCTCTCGGCCATTTTGAGCTCAACCCTGTTGTTGGGAAAGCGGAATACAAATATTTAATCTAGATCTGTGGTCCTCAAGATGTGGTTGAATTCCAGCTCCCATCATCCCATGCCATGCTAGCTGGGGCTGACTTCCCTGCCCTTGGATTAGATGAGTCGCCAGCTGCATCCCTTCTGTTCCTGCAACTCTTAAGCTGTGGCTTAGTTGCAACATTATTTGAATGGTGCCTCTCTTTCCCAGGAGGAGTCACTGGCACTGATAAGAAGAGCACGGCAGTTCCTGCTACGTGCAGTCCCCCAGTGTCCTCAAGGGAGCTTTTCCAGCCTCCAGCAGGTGGGTGAAAGGTCTTTCTGCTACCTCAAAACTTGGGAAATCCAGGGCTGCTGGCAACAATGTGGATTGTCCTGCTGATCCATCCAGCAATCAGTTCAACAAAGCCAATGGTGACTGGCTCAGTCTTTCAGCCCTCTACTTCACACTTCCTTTGCAAAGATCTTTCTATTTTGTTTTATTTGGATATGGCTTTGTACAGAGGTCATATCCAGCATTTATTCTAGGAGAAGGGGACAGAAACTCAACTTCGCCATTTTAGAGGGGGTGAGCACAAATTAATAGTAGGACTTTTGGGGAAGAAAAAGCTGAAATGTGCCCAATATTGGTCTGGCTGCACCTGAAGACTGGCCCTTGCTCTGCATCCCCTAAAGGCCTACTTAAAGTGGAGGTGTTTTCCAGCCTGTCTGTGGGTTCCATTCACTGGAAATGCTGGGATTGAACCCAGGCCTTAATGCTTTGCATGTCTGGCTCTATACCTGAAGCACAAGCCCCTGAGTAGGATCTTCTGAGGCTCTCGAGCAGTTATTTCCCATTCTCCAGTCCTGTGGTTGCTTCCAACCTCGTGTAACTGGCAAAAGAAGGGCAAGGAAGACTGTGCCTTTTAAAACTTAACAGTTGTAGTGGGTAGGAACCCTAGCTCAGTGGTAGAGCACATGCTTTGCATCCTTGGCAACTCCCAAGAATAGAGCTGAGAAAGGCCGTTTTCTGCCCAAGAACTGCCAGCCAGTCTGACCTGGTATCCGGCAGCTTCCTCTGCTCCTAGCCTTGCCGCCCGTGCGCTCCAAGCAGGAAGCAGCTGTGCATTGACTCTTTGCACACCTTTGGCTCCTGCCGTCCACAGGTGTGGTAGATTACTAAACACTGTGACCTGTGTGCTCCTAGAAATGACATGGCCAGGCCAGAGATCTGTCTTTTCAGAGTGCTGCTGGCT
Source organism: Podarcis muralis (assembly GCF_964188315.1). Lineage (NCBI taxonomy): Eukaryota > Metazoa > Chordata > Lepidosauria > Squamata > Lacertidae > Podarcis > Podarcis muralis. The sequence continues at coordinate 43,542,061 of NC_135661.1, read as the reverse complement.
GACTGCAGCGAGGCTGAACCGGTGGCAGCTTTTCTTTACAAACCCGATGTCATCGTGCTGTCTGCGGACAGTCTGCCCAAGGATTTAGCTTCAGAGAGGTAGCAACAATTGACACCAGACTCTTTTCCTTCTTAGCTGATGAGTCTCTGTGAAGACTTGGACCCAGAGATGAAGGCTGCCCTTGTGAACTCCAGTGATGATGGGGACCTGCTTGATGAAGAACTTCTCCTTTTCTGACAGCGGAAGTCCAGGCAGGCAGGCATGGGGCGATTCCCTGCCCACCCGGACAAAATGCACAGATAGGGAAAAGTGGACACGCCTGCAAGGGCTTAATCTGTTCAAAGTATGGTGTAAATAATTTATTACAAGCATGACCATGACTTTGTAACAATAAAAACCATGTTACAAATATTCTGGTTCGTCTTTCTTTTTCAGATTGGCTTTGGAATTTAATTTAAAACAAGTTGTCTCGGGCTTAAACTGGGCTTTCCGTCAGCTTGAGAGCCTCTAAAAATGAGCCTGTGCCTATGGCCGACACACCTTTATAACAGGTGCGATACCTTTTCTGAGCTCAACCAATCGCCACATCAGAGGGAAGGCAGGACAGCCTGCTTCCTTTGGCGAGACGGATATGGCTCTGTAAGACACTGCTACGGTCTTGGACACAAACACACACACGGAGAATAGTCACAGCAATGGAAAGCTTTTCACCAGCAAGCAGAAGCGAGTCCCCACCCCTTTCTGTTTTTTGGAGGATCTGTTAAAACGTACGTTTAAAACTCCCACTCAGTGTTGCTTTATGCAAAGCTGGATCAGGGCTCCCATCCAGGGCTCTTTCAGGTGGGCTCCTGCTGCACACTCGGTTCCAATTTTACAGGATGGTTCTCCGCAGTCTCTGAAGCCTCCGACAGAGCCTCTGGCAGAGCCTCTTGCTCCAGCTCAGCAGCCTTGGCTTTGTCCTGAGTCTGGGTGAGGGGATGCACCATGGACATGTGGACGTTGAGGTTGTGGGCCTTTTCAAAGCGCTTCCCACATTGGTCGCAGGCAAACTCCAGCTCAGTCTCTGCTTTGTGTTTGGTCATGTGGTACTTGAGGGATGCTCGCTGCCTGCACTGGAAGCCACAGATTTCACACCTGCAGGGGGAAAGCAGAAAGCAGACCTCAGACCAGCCACACGGTCTCATCCCCATGAAGGAGGGGGAGCAGCAGCACAGCCTCAGCCTTGGAAGAAATATATCAGCTGCTCTCAGACAGGTGAGAGGATGCTTCCAATAACCAAGTGTATTTTATCTACTAAGAACCCTGAATACCGAGCTGCACTTGAGACTATTGCTGGGGCGGGAAACATGCTTCCAGATTTTAGTTTGGATGTCCCGTTCAAAAATCCAGGATGCTGGTGGGCGCTGTGTCCTCGCTCTCTGTGGGAATGGAATATCCTATAGGAGAAGTGGAAGCTTAGCTCTTGTTAAGTCAGACACTGCAACCTTGTTCCTCTTACAGACTGGTCAGCCCTCTGTTAGGGACTGGTGCTTTAACAAGACAGACTTGTATGGCATTTTTCTCCATCACTCCAGGTTAGTTGCACTAACCTGCATAGGTGTTTTTGAACATCTCACCAGCAGCAGCACTCCTTCATTCTGAAGTGCAGGAGAGGCCACAGTCCACCAAAAGAAATCTGAGTGCTGCTCTCCACTATGGCAAAATGATCAGTCACATGTACAGTCGTACCTTGGTTGACGAACACCTTAGCAGTCGAACTTTTTGGCTCCCAAACACCGCAAACCCAGAAGCGAGTGTTCCAGTTTGTGAACATTCTTTTGGAAGCTGAATGTCCGACAGGGCTTCCGATTGGCTGCAGAAAGCTCCTGCAGCCAATCGGAAGCTGTGCACTGGAAGTCAAATGAACATCTGGAAAGGATTCCGTTTGGCTTCCACGGTACAACTGTAATTCTGCATTGAGACAAGATGGTTTTGCAGGAAATGTCTCCCAAACCAGTCCTAAAATCATCATTTCCCACACTACTGGACGTATGAACCAAAAAACCAATCCCAGGACCCAAAATGTGTGTGTGTGCTTGTGTGCCACATCTTAATTTGGAAGTGTCATTATTGGCACATCTGCAAGGGAGATGACCTTTCTTCAACCTTGTTAGTTAGGGAATAGTAAAGGTAAAGGGACCCCTGACCATTAGGTCCAGTCGTGGATGACTCTGGGGTTGCGGCGCTCATCTCACTTTATTGGCCAAGGGAGCCGGCGTACAGCTTCCAGGTCATGTGGCCAGCATGACTAAGCCGCTTCTGGCGAACCAGAGCAGCGCACGCAAACACTGTTTACCTTCCCACCGGAGCGGTACCTATTTATCTACTTGTACTTTGATGTGCTTTCGAACTGCTAGGTTGGCAGGAGCTGGGACCGAGCAACGGGAGCTTACCCCGTTGCGGGGATTCGAACTGCCAACCTTCTGATCGGCAAGTCCTAGGCTCTGTGGTTTAACCCACAGTACCACCCGCATCCAGTTAGGGCATACTAGTTTTCAAATTCATCTTTGAGTAATCTTAAGATGCCCCTTAAAGGCAACACAAGCTTATCTCTAAAAGGCCATAGGCGAAAAGTGTGCTTACTGGAGAGGCTTTGCTCCTGAGTGGCGCATCTGGTGAACGGAGAGGTGTTTGCGTTGCTTGAATGTCTGGCCACATTCGTCACAGATATAGTTCCGCACCTCTGCAATGGGAGAAGGGAACAGGGTTGAAAATCACAATGACTTGGGTGGCTGTAAAAAAAGGGGTTTAGGAGAATTCATGGTGGAAAAGGCTACCAACAGCGAGTGCAGTACTAACCCCCCCACCCCAGCATCAAAGGCAGTCTATCTTAATACTAGCAGCTGGCGAATGTGTGTGAAGAAGTCTGATGCAGGCTTTCCCTAGGTATCTGGCTGGCCATTGTGGGAGCTGCGAGGTGGGGGTGCCCCTCTGGCCTGACACCAGCAACCCAGCCTCTTCTTATGTTACTGGGACTGTCACCATCATTGACACTCTTGAAAGACTTTGCTTAGGGGTTTATGATTGCATTTTGTGTGAACCTCTTAAAGAGACTTTATTACATTAAGCAGTAAATAAGTAATGAAAATGAAATGAATGAGAAGAATGACGGCAGAGGAGGGGAATAAGATGGCAATGTTTTCCCCCAAAAGGAGCTAGAGCACTTTTCCAGTGCTTTCTCTGTGATGATACAGAGGTCTGCACAGTTTGTGGGCAGGTAAACTGCAGATCCATGAATATCAACATTATTTTTATTTTTTAGTTTCTTAAGTTGCTTCATACAGAACAGCCTGCAAACAACCTAACTTAACAAAATAAAAAACAGATAAAATTAATTAACAGTCAAATTAAAAACAATAAATCTGCATTTCAAAATTCCTAAAAATTTCTTCCAGCAATACAGGAAGAAGGACAATTTTTGTCCTATCCAACTAAAAGATGAGCACCACAGTAGAGGCTAACTTAACCACCAGAAGAGTGGGGTAAATAAAAACGTCTTATAATGATGGTGCCAGGCATGTCTCCCTGGGGAGAGCATTCCAGATGGGGGGGTGGCCACCACTGAAAAAGCCTGTTCTCCTGTGCCGTGTGTGATGCCTGATTCTGCCCAAGGCATTTCTTTCTCTTCCATGCAAATCCTCCGTCATTCTCTCATAAGCACAACATACCTGTATGAATGAGCTTCACATGGCGCTGAAGGTACCGGTCAATCATGAACACCTTGTTGCAACCTGGATGCGGGCAGGGCCTTTCTCTGACCTCCTCATGATGCTCTTTGATGTGCTTCTAAATGAAAGAAGAGAGAGCAAGATCTTCACACAGAGCCACCCTTTCACTCCATGCAGGTTTGCGGGCAGTGACAATCTGATCACCTATGGCAGGCCTGGCTAACTGGGGGCCCTCCAGAGGTTTTGAACTACAAGTCCATGTGCTGGCTGAGGCTGATGGGGATTGTAGTCCAAAACGTCCTAAGGGCAACTGGTTGGCCAAAGCTACTCCATGGCAGCGATCACGTGAACAGAATGAGAAAGGAGGACGCTCCACCCATTTCCTCAAACTGGCAGCAAAATCTGGATTAAACACTTTTAAAGTAATAAGCTTTTCTCCTTGTTTTTCTCTTGTAAGCTAGGGTTACTCCCTCCCGTTAGGCAGGGCTGTCAATCATTACAGTCTGGCTTTTGATTGGTTCGCTTCCACCCAAAGGAACTGGCAGGGAGAGAGAGACACTTGTTCCAGAAAGTAAAGTCCCGCCGAGGGTCTGACGACTCCAAAGTTAAATGTAGCTAGTAATTATCCACATACCTTCATGCCATCTGCACCTCTGTACACAGCTGTACAGCCCTGATAAGGACACTTGTAAATAGTGGGCAGCTCTTCCCTTAAAAAAAGCAGAGGAAAGAGTAACTGGTGAGTAGGTTGGACCATTCTTGGGGGTGGGAATCTCACACCTTGGAAGCTTTGGGTATATGATACCTTTCACATTTTATTTTCTTTTTCCAGCCAGGTTTGGGTCCTGGCTTCTTCCTTATTTTGGGCTCTTCAAGCTTCTTTGCTTCTCTGCTTTCAACGTTCCTGTTGTTGGATACCCTAACAGAGGAGGAACAGGGAACTGTTGCTACATGTCAACTGAGGTTATAAAACAGGGCTGAACGACCTCCCTACCCCTGTTGAGGGCTGCATCTCCCTATTTCTGCCCCCCCCCTCCCCAATGCCTACATGACATTAGGCCAGTGCAAGGATCTCAGGCTGGCCACCCATTAATAAATGCAAACATTTGAAAGCCTTACTTAGAGACTAAATTGTTGAAATAAAGGGAAGTATACACATCACTCGTTTCAACAGCACAAGGATTTGCACAATGGAATATTCCCACCCTATCCTTCCCCTGAGCTCTCCACAAATCTGCTCGGAGGGTTGAGGGAGCCCCTAAAACAGATTGAAGGGGCTTTTAGGGGTCAGGAGAATATTCTATTGTAAAAACCCTTGCACTGACAGAGCGTTTGCATAGCTCTACTTAAAATACAATCCTAAACAAATGGACGCATTTGTGAGGAGGCTGAAAAGAAACCTGCTCACTCCTAAGAAAAGAGAGAATGTGCGAATATGCGGGGAATGGATGTGGGCCTTTGCCCACTGAGTGTGGAAGAGGGTGCAAAAGGTCAAATTCCTTCGAGAGAAAGAAGTTACCACTCCTGTCTTTTGCTACAGGACAAGAAAAAGCCCTCACCTCTTTTCTGGGTAAGGCTCAAAGTAGTCGTCCGAAGACTGCGCTCTCTTGTCGTTCTCGTCGTCACTCAAGGAGTACCTGAGAAAGTAAACAGGCCCTTTCACTAAAGCAGAAGGCAGGTGAAGCCTCATTGGGCCTTTATGTTGACAGCGGGGGGGGGGGGGGGAGCTCAAGAGAAAATGCTGCAAGTCCGGCTGCCCCAAAGTGAGCTTTCCTTCTTCAAGAAAACAACACACTCCAAACAGTGGCCCAGAACCACTCAATGTAAAGGCTGCTATGCTACAAAAAGGCGAGCAGAGAAACTGCCCTGCCATGTGGGTTCCTGGGCATCAAATAATTGGAAGCCCAGCCTTCGTAATCTTTTAAAAAGCAAGTGCCCAGCTCTAATCAGTTCCATGCTTAAAAGCTGAAGGTGGTGCCTGCAAAAGGTTTCAGACCAAAGTAATGTAGGGAGCTGCCTTACACCAAGTCAGACCAATGTTCCATCCAGGTTGGTATTATACACTGACTGGCAGCAGCAGCTCTACAGAGTTTTAGGCAGGGGGCATTCCCAGCCCTACCAGGAGGTGCTGAGCATTGAACCTGGGACCTTCTGAATGCAAGGCAGAGGCTCTACCACTGAGCTATAGCCTTCCCCCACAAGATCACTTGCTAAGACTCCCCCCAGTTCTCTGTCTAGGCACCTCACCTGCCCACTGGTTTTTTGTTTTTTTTTTTTGTCAGCTACACTTTTGTAAATCACTTAGAGGTGCTTAAAAAAAAACACACCAAAAAACCTCAAAACTATCAAGTGGTATATACATTCTATTAAATAAGTAAAATAATAAGACTGCCCCAAGTGACATCCTTTGGAATCACTGCCATAGGCAGTGTGGATTTGTATCTGTCCACATTCTGGCCCATCAGTGAGAATAATATATCCAGTATCATAAAAAAACAACCCAATACTTGGGCATCATTTATAACCTTTGTGAAGAACAAAGGTTATAAATAGTGATAGTAACTGCAACAATTACTTTGAACTAAACTTAAGGTAGTATTAAGGAGTTGTTGTTACAGTTAATAATTGTATTTTTATTACTGGACTGCATTGCTTCTAATAAAGGCCGTGAAAACTGCCCTTTGTGCTGTCCTGACCCCTCCCTCCACCCCCTAAACAAGCCGTCTCCAGTGACTGGACCCTCCAGTGAGGAATGAGATCCACTCCCGCCCCACAATCATTGTTCATGCTTGCAAAGGTGACATTTGAATCCCGCTCTTCTTCTCTCACCCCTCAAAAAGGTCACTGAACTCGTCTTTTACCCGCTCATCCGAGGCTGCAGAGGGAACCGGCTTCTCACTCAGTGGCCCTAGAAGACGGAGAAGAATGCGTGTTGCAAAGGGCGCAAAGGAAGGCACAACAGTCGTCAAGGCACAACAGTCCTGCGGCACCCGACCCAATGGAGCATAAGAAGAGCCTGTCTGCCAGGTAAGGCCCACCCAGTCCAGCATCCTCTTCTCGCGGTGGTCAGCCAAAGGATGTGGGCCTGAGCTCACCTGGGCAAGAGCCTGCTTCACTATGAGAAGACGCGAGTGTCTGGGCACACTGGCTAGAGGGAAAGCCAAGTTAACGGGGCGGAAATTAAAAAGCAACAAGAATGCAAAGGGCACGCCTGGTCCCAGACAGCTGAGCTATAAATCAGAAATGCTGGCACTCAGCTCTGTGAACGCACTGCTTCCACACAGGCTTGAACAGCTGAACACTCAGAAATAATGATGATGATGATGATGATAATTATTATTATTATTATTATTATTATTATTATTATTATTATTATTATTATTTATTATTATTTGTACCCCACCCATCTGGCTGGGTTTCCCCAGCCACTCTGGGCGACTTCCAACAAAGATTAAAAATACATTAAAATGTCACACATTAAAAACTTCCCTGAACAGGGCTGCCTTCAATTGTCTTTTAAATGTCAGGTACTTGTTTATCTCTTTGACATCTGATGGGAGGGCGTTCCACAGGGCGGGCGCCACTACTGAGAAGGCCCTCTGCCTGGTTCTCTGTAGCTTTGCTTCTCGCAGTGAGGGAACCTCCAGAAGGCCCTTGGCGCTGAACCTCAGTGTTCGCGCAGAATGATGGGGATAGAGACGCTCCTTCAGGTATACTGGGCCCAGGCCATTTATGTGTATATTGTGTATATGTGTATGTGTATAGATGTGTATATTGTGCTAAGAAATGTGCAAAGGCCTGTGTGGAGTTGTGACCCGCACCCCTACGACATCCTGGAGATACATCCTTGGCATGCCACTTACCTGGACTGCCATTCAGAGGGCAGTCTGGCTGCGGCAGGCTTTCCTCCTGCAAAGGAGCTTCCGAGGCATCTTGGAAGGAAGGCAAATCCTGGCTCTCCGACACCCAGCTTTCTGTGCTAAGCGCAGGTGGAGGAGTCTCACTTTTTGCAGGTTGCTGGCTGGCTGCCGTATGAGTGGCGCCACGCTGGGGTTCCGGCGGTGCTGCCGCAGCCACAGTACAGTCAGCCCCCACCCCGTTGCCCGTCACGTGCGCCTGCTGCAGGGCAGGGCCCTTGTTCAGTTCCCACTTGACGGACAGGGCGTTGTCCACCAGCAAGGTGCTGCAGTCCGAATCTGTGCTCATGACATAATCATGACCCTCTTCGCAGCCCCACACGGCCTGGATGATCCCGCAGTACTCCGAGGACAAGACGCCTTGCAGGCTGGGAGCAATCTGGCAGCTTTCGGCGTGGTTGTGGGTCCACATCACTAAGCTGTGGAGGCACTGGGGGCTGGATGTGATCAGGTCTGCTGTTGGCAGGGAGAAAGACAGAGGGTAGCAGAGACCAGGCATGCCACTGAAACCCCTGCCCCACACCATAAGCCCCAGAATAACTGGCTGGCATGGACTATGGCACCTGTGCTAGGTGGTCACACACACACACACACACACACACACACACACAAAATCAATCAATCAATCAATCAATCAATCAAGCTTGTTGTATTTTATTTATGGAATTTATAGTCCACCCCTCCTCCTGAACACATTGCTTTCTGTTAGGCAGAGTTACCTCTTGAAATTACACCACCTTCAGCTCCTTGAAGGAAAGAAGTGTAATAGATAAACAATAAAGCCAGGCTAAATACATGCAGCTTTGCATCTGCTGAAGGCAAGGGATGATGAGCTACTGCTTCTTTATACTGAGCTTGGAAGAAGGAAAACCCACTTGAGTATCATCCTGCCTAATACTTGGTTTGCAGAGAGACTGACAGTGGCAAACAGTTGTGTGGGGCTCCTTGTGCAGAAGGGATTATTTACTGTGCTGTGACTTTGTCTCATACACAAATCAGGGGTGTGTACTGCAACGTTGATCAAAGCCTTTCTTCAGATGATGGATCAGAGACCAAGTACAAACTGTCATATTATTTTAAAGTATACAGAAAAGATCCATGTTCCCAACAGATCTTAGAAATATGCTTGCCTACACTTAAAAAGGAAAAACATTATTTACTTTGTTTATTCATATTCCACCCTTCCTCCTGAATGTTGCACACATTGTTTTCAGTTAGTAATTGCAAGATGCAACTGTGTCTATTTTATTTTGTTATTTTTGTCTTTGTATCTTGGAAATAAAATTCAAGAAAGATAAAAAGAGGTTGCCTGAACCTGTGATCTGGCAAAAGAAGCTGGGGAGCCCTAGCTAGAATTGCACATGGCTGGCTCATTGGCACTCAAAAGATGAGTTTTCCTTTTCTGTAGCTGATGCTGAGTTATTTTATTTTGGATTGATGTTTTACACTGTTTTTATTTTAGATATCTTTGTGCTTTCATACTGATGGTATCCTGCCTTGGGACTTCTCATGAAGGGCTGCTAACAGATGTTTTAGATAAATAAAAATACGGCCTTCCCAAGCGGACGCTGGAGCTGGCCCTAGAGTGCAGAGTCCACCCTGGTCCCCACTAGTCATAGGGAAATTGCCAGAGACTGAGTCCCACATCAGCTATAAGCATAGGCAAAGTGGAAACTGCCCTTAATCTGTGGAAGCAACAGAGCAGCCACAACTGACACCAAGGAGAACATTCAGAGGAGCCAAAACAATCCTACTTACCTAGAGAGGGAGCATCTCCTTTTGCAGCAGGAGGAGGAGGTTGGGCAAGGTTGTCCCTGTACACAAAACAGACAGCAGAGCAAATCAGATGCCTTCTAGGGAGGACAGACCCAGGCAGCATGTGCTCTGGTCTCATGGTGGCAGTTTCACAAACAAAAAATGTGCACAGGCAATTTCTAGCTGCTGGAAACGGGACTTTTGGCCTTGCAAATAAGGCCACATACATTACGAACCCACAAAGTATTTCCCTAGCCCTCTGTACAAAGTGCAAGTCATTAGTGGGACATCAGCAGCCTAACAAAGTATTTTGTATACAGCTCATAAATGTTTGCCTGCTTGGGGGCCAAGTCTTGGTGGCTACCGAGACAAGCCACAAGCAGCCCAGCCTCCTGCGAGTGGAGAAATCCGCTCAACCTACTTTCCGTGTGGCTTGAGGTGGCCAGTGGGAGACAGGTTCACCTTCTGGATGAAGGCCTTGAGGATGCTGCGGCACTTGTAAAACTGGGCGTGGCACTTCTTGCAGACAAACTGGGGGAGGGCCGGGTCTTGCCGGACAGCCACCCCCACCAGCCGCTGGAAGTCCGTGAAGAAGACCTGGTCCATGCGCCGCTGCTTCTCGGAGCTCTCCCCCACCACAGGGACCTTTCCAAAAGCGTTCCGCAGGCTCCGAGAGGAAAACTTCCCGTGGCAAAGCCGGCAGTAAGCGGTGCTCACACCCCGGCCGAATCCTGCAAGGATTTCAGGAAAGAAAGGAGGTCACTCGGAGACTAGCATTGCCTTTAGAAGCATAATGAAGGTACAAGGCAGGCAGAGGGCCTTCTTGGTAGTGGCGCCCTCCCTGTGGAATGCCCTCCCTTCAGATGGCAAGGAGATAAAGAATTGCACAACTTTTAGAAGACATCTGAAGGCAGCCCTGTTTAGGGAAGTTTTTAATGTTTGATGCTTTTAGATATGCTGTAAGTCGCCCCGAGTGGCTGAGGAAACCCAGCCAGATGGGCAGGGGAATCAATATTATTATTATTACTACTACCATTGGTCTACCTACCTCTGTATCATCTACAGTAACTGGCAGCAGACCTCTGAGGTATCGGGCAGGCAGCTTTCCCAGACTTGACTGGAGATGCATTGGGGATTGAACCAGGTGCCTTCTGCATGCAAAGCAGGTGTCCTGCCACTGAACTACAGCCCTTAAAAGACTCCTGGGCAGAGCAGGATGGCAGGAGGCAGGACAGAGGAGAAACAAGCCCAACCGTTGTGTGAACTAACTCCCAGAGCATATAAGTGGGTGGCAACCAGAGAAACGCTATTAAATGGTCCTTGCCAAATACCCAGGAACATCCTTTTGGGGCATGGGGGGTTGAATTTAATGTATTTGTCTTCCGATTCCATCAATAAAACTTTCCATAATCACAACACGTAAAAGCGTGGCATTCTGCATCAAATGCATAACTCAGCATCCTAAAAATTAGGAGTTTCTTCAAACACACCCAAGGTCCTAGTCCTCATGGATGAAAACAAACTGTGTTAGTGAACACAGGAGCAACCTGAGCTGGAGTAAAGTATCAAGCTGAGTGTTCACCCCTGCTGTTGCAACCAAGAAAGGCAGCCCTGGTCATATTGTCACTGCCCCCAACTCCAGCCCTACCTTCTGGCATCCCTTCGCCTTTTTTGTCTTCGGCTCAAGAGAGCAGTCCTTGCTTTGAACCATCCAGCTCCTGCTTTGCCAAGAACTGTGAGAGAAACAGGAACCAATTTCTTTTGTTTTCCTGTTTGCTTTCAAGCAAGTTCTGCTGTCTGTGCAGGGACCTGGTTTGCAAACTGCCCACAGCCCCTCTGCAGCACTTCCTGACTTGGAGGAGCCACAGAGATGATGTCAGCAGTCTTTACTGTGGCACTGGCCAATCAGGCGACTCGTTGTCTCAGAGGCATAGCAAGTCTCCTCTTGATCATGGGTGGCGGCCCCAGCTTAGCACCCAGGGCCCTTTCTCATCCAGGACTCCTCCCTCCCCCGCCACCAATTCTATGAGAGAGCAGAGCTGAATATTTTAAAGTAGAGAAGGCAGACAAATGAAACTAAGGTGCCGCAAATCAGGCCTAGAAAACATAAAGCATCAGCTTTCTGTTTTGGTGCTATTCTGCATATTTTCCAGGGTACCAAGCTACCTGTGATTTCTTTTTATCCCTGCAAAAAGCCCTCCAAGCAGCACAAAGGTTTTCTCCTCAAACCCTCAGCCTAGACTTCCCCAGAACCGTCTCTGCTAAGCTACATAAAAAAATCCATTCACTAATCAGCTTTCCCATGTAATAGTAAACACACTATACTTTCAAAGCACATTCAAAGCATCTTTCCAGACATTGTAGTTTAAGGGTTGCTGGGAATTGTAACTCTGGGAGGGTAGACAACAGTGCCCAGAATTCCTTCCCTCAATAACAATAAGGAAAGTAGGGGAGCCTGCAGTTCTCCAGATGTTGCTTAGACTACCACTCCCATCATCCCTGACTACTGGCCATGCTGGCAGCTTGAGACTGCTGGGAACTGGAGTCAAAAGACAGCTAGACTGTGCCCGGTTAGTGAAGGCAATGGAAAATTTAAACAGGTACATTTACCTGATCTGAGGCCAAGAACAAGGGTTACAGATTAACACGACACAAAACCGTCCAACGTTTCAACAAGTACATTAAGTACACATGTGTTTTTGCTATGGTTATGGAGGTGCAATTGCAACCCACGACCCACATGTTGGCATATGAACTGTCAGTGAGTGTGGGACTATCTCCACGCCAAATCAGTTCAGCAAATGTGGAACATGATGGTGCCCAGGTTATTACATCTGTAGAAACCATTACCCCACATCACACCTGGTACAAGAATGTAACAGGACAGATCTATGATTTATAGCTCCCCATAAGGCCTCAGGTTGTACTCCTCTAAAAGAGGGGTGGGGGAGACCAGAGCATGTGGCTACTAGGTAGGGAAAAGCTGATTGATTCCTTGATTCCCTGTTGTTGGGGAGCAACACCATCGTTGTCTATCTAGCAGCATCAACTATGTATCGTCTTCCACAGAATTATCAGCAAAAGATAAATATAAAAAATGCAAGTTCCTGTTCTAAGACTGCAAAATTGTGAGTGAACCCCGTACAACTAAATCATGATACAGGGAGGAACAATATATGAAAATGGATGAGCAACCATTTGCTGCTAAGGAATCTGGGAGCTGAAATCCATCAACCTCTGGAGGAAGGCCAGAGGTTCGTGTCAAGTCCTCTTCCTGGTTCATCCACCTGGCACCTCTCCATGCCTCTGATGGGCACTGATGGCTTCAAAGTGGGAGGCCAGAGCCTCTGTCACCCCTGCTAGGAACTTGTCAGCTCAATGGCCAGGGCATACCCACTTCACGGACAGCCTAAGCAGTGAGATTCAAGGAGGCCCAGCTCAATCAGCTGCCCCAGCGCCCTCTACATCTCGGCAGTTGCACGATGCTTGCGACTACAGGGATGGTGAAAAGTTTTGGGTGCGCCTTGTGGGTGGCGGAGCAGCTAACCTAGGCTGTGCATGGAAGCTCTACAAGAAACCCACGTGACTGGACTCCAAAGCTGCCCACTGGAGAGTTCCGGGTGGCAAAAGGCACGGGCTCCTGCAGTTAGCATTTCAAACGTGACCGATTGGGAGAGGAGAGCGTTGGCTGTTTGCGCGCTCGCGCCTGCCTGCCTGCCTGCTTGGCGCACATCAGCGACGGATGTGCTGACCCAACGAACAGGAAAAGGCATTCTGCACGCGCTCTGTTCACTGCTTTTCACATCTTAAGGCCCAGCCCCGGCACTGGAAGCAGGACCAGCCTAGCCCAGCTCCGCCGCCACCCGCTGGCCAGTCCAGCCCCGGTGCCAAGGCGCCTCCCGAGCGCGCGCGCCCCGTCCGATCCCTGCCCGGCGCACTTCCCGCGGGGAAGCGCGGCTTCCATCCGAGCGCGCACGCGGAGGATCGGGCCGCCCGCCGCCGCCCGCCGGGTCCCCGGAAGAGCGCGCTGCCGGGGTGCCCCTATCCGCCTGCGCTCACCCGCTGCCGCCGCCTCCGAGGCTGGCGAGGCCCACTGCTCGGACTCCGGCTCGGGCTCCTGTTCCTGCTCCCGGGAGGTGGCGGTGGGGCGTCCCCGGCGGGCCCGGACACTCTTGGCCTCGGCTGGTGGCGGCGGCGGTTCTGGAGCGCCCCTGGCCGCCGCGCCCGCGGGTAAGAACCGGCCGCGCCGATCCCGCTTCATGGCCGTGCAGAGCCCGGCCCGGCCCCCGCTCGGCAGGCTCTGGCTGCGGCTCCGGCAGCGCCTTGGCTCGGTTCCGGCCCGCAGCGCCCCTGGCGGACGGAGGAGCCTGCCCGGGCAGGAGCTCCGCCCGGCGAGGGGCTCCCGCTCGCCTGCCAGCGGGTGGCGGACCTGCTGCGAGAGCCGCCTCTTCTCGCCCGGAGCGGGTCTGCCGCGGGCCTAGAGACGGGCTGAAAGCCGCTTAGTCGGAGCCGCGCCGTCTCCGCTGTCCTTCGACGGATGCGCCCGCAGGGTAGGGAGGGCGCCGGTGCGGCTGGAGAAAGACTGCTGGCAGGGGCGGGCACCGGAAGAGTTTTGCCTTTTAAGTCAAAAGGCTGTTTGGCATCAGGGCACATAACGAGCGCCAACTTGATTAAAATATTGGAGTTGGGGCAGGTAGGTCCTATCCCGCACAACTGATCACAAGTCATGGCATTCGCACACCATTTGAATAGCAGTGCCCATCAACTTTGAGGGACCCCAGTTGGCTCCTGCGATGGGCGCAAAGTTCTGGTGTTATGAAAGAGGGACAAAAAGTTTTCTCTATCCACTTTCTGAGCTTTCCTGAGGAGAGCATTCCAGAGAGAAAGATGGTGTTCACCACCTAGTTCACTTACGACAGTGAGCACATGAGGTGAGGAGGCTCTGAAGACGGGCAGAGTCCTGTAGAGAGTAGATCTTGGATCTACAGAAAGTAGATGCCATTGTGGTGCTGGAAAGGAAGGAAGGAAGGAAGCAAACAAACAGACAGACACTCTTCAAAACAAGCAACCCATCCTTTACCACTAGACCCCCGCTGTTACTTGAAGAAAAGCCTCTTTGCATAGGTAATGTTGTTTATTATCACCACTGTATAATAAATATTTAATTTACTACATAAGTAGTGTACCTTCTAAACTGGGCAATTTTGCCCCCAAATCCGGGGGGGGGGGGGATTAAAGCATTGGTGGCATAATAAAGGTGCTTCGGAGTGTGTTCTATGCATGCTTAGGGGGTAATAAGGAACCTGAGAAGTGCAAAGGATAATTTTCGAACATATTGCGAAAATTGTGTGTTTTGTAGGTGCATAAGCACATTTGCTATGGGCTTGCATATGTGTGTTACTTGTAAGACTAAGGCTGCACACACCAAACATTACGCATGACTTCTCACAAAGAATCCTGGGAACTGTAGTTTACTCCTTGCAAAGCTTCAATTCCCAGCACCCTTAACAAACTAGTTTCCAGGATTCCTTGGGGGAAACTATATTTTTAAAATGTATATTGTGTATGCAGCCAAAAAGTACGCTACCACCCCCAAAATACCCTTTGCTCCTTTTGTGCTCTCCTCCCAAATATTCTCATGTAGCACCCCCACTGCAAGGGGACCAGCCTGCGATATTCTTGCTCAAATGAGCATAATGCTAATGTGGTGAGCCAATGCAAAATTAGGCTTGCCATACGTCAGGAAAATTCCTGACATGTCCTAGTGTTCGGGTGTAAAAATGGTATCATGGGGGAATTTTGCCGAATCGGCAAAATGTCAGGGAAAACCTAGATGTATGGCAACGCGATGGAAAAACCAGCGGAAACAGTTTCAAAAGCTCAGCAATGTTGGGGTTCAACTTTACGGGTGTCAGGAATTTTACTTTTTGAAATATGGCAACCCTAGCAAAATCGTTAACAACCAAGGCCCCAAAGGGTCTTTCGGAGCGTCTTGCGAGCCCAAAGGTCGCGCTCGGGAAAAGCGACGAGCCTCCCTGCGCGCTGCCGGCCAATGGCAAAATAGACGGAGAGCGCTGCTGGCAGCAGCTCCGCCCACTTCTGACCTCATCTGCCCCGGCTCCGGTGCTCTAACTCATCCGGTTCTGCCGTGCCCGCTCTCTATTCTTCCCGTCCGGGCGGTGCTCCCTAGAGGAAAGGTTCCGGCCCAGCCATGGCCGCCTCGGCACCCGCCCCGGCAACCCCGGAGCCAGCGGCGAAGCCGCTACAGGGCGCCATGAAGCTGGCCAGGGGCGCCCTCGAGCTGGACGCCGGAGACCGGCCGCGGGTGAGACGGGATGAGGGAGGGGCGGCGAACAGCTCCCCCCCGGCTTTACAGGAGAGGGGAGGTTTTGCTCGGGTCGGAGTACGTGTGAATGCGCATTCCGTGTTAGCTGCTGCCGGGGGTTTGGCGTGGCTTTGAAGAGAGGGGAGGAATTGAGGTGCCTTTGGATTCCCCAAGCCCCTCTCTGCCCGACGTCCACGGGCCCGGGTGGGGTGGGGCTCTTTCCTCTGCGGCGGACAAAGACCCTGCGGGGCATCCCGCTCCTTCTGCGCCAGCGGCCCATCCAGTGGTCAGCGCTGCCCAGCTCCCCACTTTCCTCGGCCTTGGCGTCCGGCCCCCTACCCTTGCTTCGGAAGCGCCCTTGCACACGCCTCGCATCGCTTCAAGCTCCGTAATGCAAATGCCGTCTGCGGCCGTTGCTTTGTTCCACGTCTAGATTGCTGTCTTAAAAAACAACAACACAAAAACGATTATTCATGTGGTGCCTTCAGTGGGTTTCCTTTACTGGTTTCCTTAGGAGGATTTAAATGCACTAGACTGGTGCCCTCCAGATGTTTTGGACTACAACTCCCATCAGCCTTTGTTAGGGGCTGATGGGAGCTGTAGTTCATAAGACGATCCTGCTGGATCAGACCAATGACCCATCTAGTCCAGCATCCTGTGGTCAACCAGATGCCTGTGGGAAAGCAGGGCCTGAGTGCAAGAACACTCTCAGCAAAGTGTTTTCTAGCAACTAGTATTCAAGAGCATAGCTGCCTCCAACTGTGGAATTCAAAACATCTGGAGGGTACCATGTTGGATCAAGCTAGGCCTTGCCCTTTCACGAACACTCATTTATTTGGCTTCAAGTTAGGATTAGAGCCTGCCGCACCCCTTTCAGGGCCGAGAGTAGCATTTCTTTGTGGCCAACTTTTCAGGGGTTGCATGTCAGAGGTGGGCATGGCCAGAGGCAAAACTGAGCAGAGCAACAGATGTGGCGTCATTACATTAAATGTTCCTGTAAATGGCCCATTGCCAAGAAAAGCCGACATGGCCACATTTTATTTCAAAAAAGGAAACTTCCCCCAAATGAGAAGCTTCCCCCAAATGGGATTGGTAAAAAGAAATTTGAAAGGCAAAGTCAAGATTCAATTCAAATTCAATTCAAAGATTCAAATCATTCCAAAACGCTTGGGAGATGTTTAAAAACATAATATTAGAAATTCCACTGGAGTGTATACTGCAGATCAGGAAGGTACCACGAGGTCCAGTGCTGTTACAGGCAAGGAGGCTTCCTTTAAAAAGTGGAAGTCTTGTCCAAATGAAGGGAACAAAAAAAAGCACAAACCTTTGCACAAAAAGTGGCTGCAGACAGCAAGGAATGCTAAAAATATATATTGAGCACATTGCTAAAAACATTAAGACAACTACAAAGTAGTTCTTTAAATGTATTAGTAGCAGGAGACTTTCTTGGCAGGCGGTTGGTCCCTTTGGCACACGAGGAAGTCAAAGGTGTGCTAAAGGAGAAGAAATTGCAGAGAAAGCAAATGAGATGTGGGTCTTGTCTTCACTATGGAAGATATAGGGCAGACCCCATGGCCTGAACTAACTTCTGTAAGAGGGGAGTATGAGAAACTGAGGCAGATACTGGTGACAAGAGATGAACTTGTAGGCCTAAGAGACAAAATAAAAATTATTGCGTTTGAATCCTGCTTGCAGGTTTCCATAGGCATCTGGTTGGCCACTGTGAGAATCGGATGCTAATCTAGATGGATCTTTGGCCTGATCCAGCAGGCTCTTCTTATATTATTACCTCTGCTCTATAGCACCCCAAGTGGCAACATTTTCAGGGCTGACAATGCAAATAGCACACTGCCTGAGAGAGCTGTCACAACATCCTCTGGGACAGGATTCTGACTTATGCTTCCCAAATTGTTGCACTGCAGCCAAGCATCTGGGACTGGTCTTGAGAATGGGAAGAGTAGGAGCTGTGTACCGATACTGGGGACTTACCCTGCTGAACTGTATTTCTCTCCTGTTTCCCTCTGTTTGGCAGGAAGCCTACGTGGAATACCTGAAGAGCATCAGCTACATTTCCCAGGTCCTGTTGGAAGAGGCGGCAGCAGGCAATGGTGTGTCTAGGGTTTTGCTTTGCAGCTTAAGTGGTTGCTCTCCTGGCTGGTTTATGTTTCTCGTGGCTAGAAGGTGCCACTTCCCGAGGTGGCGATGGGCTCGTGTGGATTGCTGAGCCCTTAGGCTGCCTCTGTGGCTCTTAAGAATGGGTTCTACAGGAGACTAGGAGGACTGTTAGAAATAAGCAAACATGTCTGGATACTCAGGACCAGAACAAATATTTGTAGAGGTCAGAGGCAACTAACAGTGTATTTGCTTAGGGAGTTGTGAACTCTGCTGTGCCCCACCCCACCCCACCAAGTTTTCCTACTAGTCAATAACATCCCTCCTCTCCTGGATAGTGAAGCTGGCTGGACAAAACTGGGCAGATTTTATGGCTCCATCTGGCATGGAGCCTTCAGAATGTCGAGGTGGAGGGACTCTTGAGAAGGCCCTTTGTTAAGCTGCTGTTGGCTGGAGGCACATTGCCAATTGCTGCAGTTCTTGAGTGTGTTTGTGGAAGGCTTTGGGGCTGCTCTTTCCTGATGCGGTTCCTGCAAGATGGGCCAATTGTTGTGGAACAAGTATGGAGAACATAGCCTTTCTGGCAAGGTGGGGGCAGGGAAGGTGACCTTGTGGTTGATGATAGCGAGCCTGAGGATATTTGACTTCCAAATGTGACGGGGCTGAGGCATTGCACTTTTTCTGTCCTTCCCTTACAGCGGATGGAAACGACATGACACCCGACACTCCCAAGATGCTGAAAGTGGCAGAGCAGTGCCTGGAAAGAGCCAAAAGCAGCATTGCCAAAATCGGTGAAGGATGTTCCTCTCTCTCTCTCTCTCTCTCTCTCTTTCTCTCTCTCTCTCTCTTGCTTCATTTCTGTTATCAATTTTGTTGATGTTAAAATGTGACTTTGGGCTGAAATTCCAGGATGAAAGCTAAGGAGGGGGCTGCATGTTTAATATTCACATCAGTGAATTGTTCATAAATTGCATAACAAGTTATAACAGCTCATCGCCAATCCTTCCAGGGATGGGCCAGGGAGGCTCTGTGGTTCCTTGCTTTGCCCAATGCTCAGCTGTTGTCTTTTCTCCCCAACACCAGGAAAAACTAAGCTGAAGCTGGCAGCAGCGGAGAGGATTTTGGGCCCTGCTCCTGTCTCCCGCCACCGCAGGGTCTTCTCGGATGAAGGCGGGAAGCTGTCGCCTTTCCTGCCTCCCGAGATGTTCCAGAAGCTGCAAATTACAGAAGTGCAGTGTGCGAAAAAGTAAGGGGAGCCTTCTTGATGGGCTGGTGGCTTGACTTGGGGGGTAAGGGAAGGGTGGTGACTGAAGCTCCCAGCCTTCTGCTGGAGGTTCCTGGGATAACCGGTTCTGGGCTGAGAGTTTCCTCTGTTTCTGCTGACCCTTTGAAGCATTTCTGCTTCCTGTGCAGGGAGCTCACCCCTCTGGAGGAGGCATCGCTGCAGAACCAGAAGCTGAAGGCCACCTACGAGGCTCGGCTGGCCCGCCTCAACCCCAGTCAAACCATGCAGAAGACATCGCTGGCAAGTGGGGCTTGTGGGTGCAGTGGGTGGCCCGGAGGATGGGTCCCAATAGGGCTGAGTACAACACCCCACCCCACAATCCGATCTGGGGCCCCTTCTGACACCTCAAATCCATCCTGATCTTGCCCAGGACAATCTGGGGCCAAGCTGACCCACATCTGGGCCCTGAATTGATTTGGGGGTCAGCCCATATGCTTAATTAAACATGTGGTTGGAAGGAGGAAAAAGGCGCTTCCTTCGGTCCTGCTGGGGGCTGCTTTGCAAGCGGATTCCCTGCGGGGAATGCGTTGTCAAAGCAAACCTTGAAGGGGTGTCCTGCCTCTCCTCCCTGCTCCCCACTGCCCAACTGCTTGCTTTTCAAGAGCCCTGGGAATTTTGGGAGTGGGGACCTCCTTGCACAGCCTTGATAATGTGGCACTGGGTTGGTGGTGGAAGGGGAAGTTGCAGCTCCTCTTCCTGGCTGATCCCTAAGTGCAGCACAATGCAGAGCAGACCCCTACATTGTCCGTCTGGCTCCCCCGCTCTGGCCATGACTGTGGGCTACTCCCCTGGAGGTGCTTAGTTGCCTTCTGGTACCCAGCAGGCTGTGCCTCTGCCATCTCCTGTTTTTTAAGAAGCTAATTTCAAGGGAACGACCCACCTGCCACCATAGCAATTTCCTAACAGTAGTGATGGTGGTGCAGTTGTGCATAATGAGTACACAACACCATCCATTGACAAATTGTACCAGCAGTGACAACATTCATGTGAAGGAAGCTCCAGGCTACAGAGGTGGGGGATTCGGGCCCCCCACAGTTTCTGTGCTTGCTTTGTGGAGGAAATGTTTTTGGTGTCCTTGTCCTTCTTCTTTCCCCACTCCTGGTCCAAACAGTTCTGTGAAGTGTAGCCTCAGTGCCATTTCTTTACCCTACAGACTCTTTCCCTTCAGCGCCAGATGATGGAGAACTTGGTGATTGCAAAAGCACGAGAAGAGACAGTATCCTTTTCTGGGGAAGATGCTTAATTGCTCTTCAACCATCCTTGGAGGTGACCAACTCAGGGGGACATGACAGTAAGAAGTTTGGCAGGGACAGTTCCTTGCAGGTTCTCAGATCTGTGAATGGGATTAAATCATACCTGTCTAATTTTTCATGGGTAACCAACCCTGATTCCCTTCAGGTGTTGACTACAACTCTCGTAGAAACAGATGACTGACAGCAATGGTTCTCCAGGACTTCAGGCAGGAAGACTCTCCCAGCCCTACCTGGAGAAGCCAGTGGGAGTTAAACCTGGGACATCTTCTGCATGCAAAGATGCATTGCCTCCCTCATCATTCCTAACTGCTGTCCATGTTGGCTGGAGCTGAGCCCACAATACATGGAGGGCACTGTCTAGACTTCCCCTGCCCTACTTATTCAGGGGCTCTGCTCTGAGTGAAGGTCTGGGTTTTTGTGCGGGAGATGATGATTATTACTGGGAGATCAGCTTTTGCATCTCTGCTTTACTGAGATTTTCAAGGTGGGAGAAGGATGCTGGCAAACTGGAATGCCTCCAGGAGCGAGCTGCAGGGCAAATTGTAAAATGACAACTAGCTGGAGAAGTCTGGGTGCAGAGGAGGAGGAGGTGGCTGTTCCTGGGCCTAAGGGTGCGCAGAATGGTCCAGGCCTTGAAAAGGGAATTAGGAAGGTGAGCCACTTCTTGAGCAGAATGGCCAGAGAGTAAGCCAGGAAGCAGGGCTGGCCAGCTCTCACCAACTTGGTGCCCTCCAGCTACTTTGGACTACAACTCACATGAAGCCTGAGGTCATGGACGCCACAGCACTGTCGGGATCGGGGAAGGAAGGAAGGGGAAGGAAAGGGTGGAGAGCTGAATTGTGGGAATGGGTTGGAGGAAGCAGGAACCTTCCCTTTCCACCCCGATTTCAGTCACATTGGAAGGGAGAGCAGGGTTGCCATCTCTTCCCTCTTGACCTTCCTGCGAAGCAGAGAGCCTCAGTGGAAGCTGGGAAGGGCTTTAATCAGCCAAGGGAGGGGGCAGAATGACTGAACAGGAGTCAGAACCAGGCCCCTCCTACGCAGATGAGAGCAGACCCAGCTGCCTCTTGGAGCATGCACTTGCAGTCTTGACCTTCCCTTGAGGCGAGAGCATCTCCTGAGTGCGCATGCCTTGGCTTTAAATGTGTGGCAAGAGGGGCGGGCAAACTCATTGGGACATCTTTGTTGCTTAGACTTGCTGCTGAACTTCTTGCCTTGCTCCTGAACTCCTGAATCATTACTTATGAGCCCTCATTCTCCTGATGAGCCTTTCCCGCCACCTGCCTGAACAAAGCTGTCTTTCTTACCTCCAGGGAAGAACCTCTGCCTGCATATGTTGGGGGGGAGCCAGGTTCCCCTGCTAGCATGGCCGTACAATGACAGGCCTGATGGGAGTTGTAGTCCAAAACAACTGGAGGGCACCAAAGGCTGACCAAGTCTAGTGTCACATCTCCCGCAGTGAGCCAGGCAGATGCCTCTGGGAAGATCACAGTCAGGACCCAGAAGCAGCAGCCTCGCCTATTTCTTTGTGTAGTGGTTAAGAGCAGTGAACTAGTAATCTGGTGAACCGGGTTTGATTCCCCGCTCCTCCACATGCAGCTGCTGGGTGGCCTTGAGCCAGTCACACTTCCCTGAAGTCTCTCAGCCTCACTCACCTCACAGAGTGTTTGTTGGGGGGGAGGAAGGGAAAGGGGATTGTTAGCCACTTTGAGACTCCTTCGGGTAGTGATAAAGCAGGATATCAAATCCAAACTCCTCTTCTTCTTCGTACCCAGCAACTGAGATTTAGTGGCTCTGACCCTGTAGGTCAAATCCCACCCTTCTGTTAATAACCAGGGACAGACCATCACATTCTCCTCCATGGATTTGTCTTGCTAGTGGGTTGCAAACCTCTGCCCCTGATCTTCTTTTTTGAAATAGCTGAAAGCAGTTGGACAATCCTGCCATTGTCCTCATGCCTTTCCCTGCCCCCTGTTCCAGGCTAGGCATGCACACTTCACCCAGACTCCCCTCCTTGGATTTACCCCCAACACTGTTTCTTTCTCTTGGTAGACTTTGGAATCTCTCCCCCCCCCCCCCGGGCACTTTGTATGGATGTCTGTGAGGTCAGATGCTGGTGGCTGGGCTCCTCTCTTCCCCTCCAGTGGCTCCCTTCTCCCCCCAACTGACCAGGAGGACTGGAGTTACCGGATGCCTCCTATGTTTACCTGCCCGTGAGCTTGTGATGCTTGCAAATGGAGGAACAGGCCCCCTGTTGGCCTCTGGGGAGATGTGGTCACTCTGGCAGAGGCGGAGGAGGAGGGAGTGTTGCATTGTGAAACCTTAACTCTGCTTCCCTCCAGCTCCAGAGGAAGATGGAGGAGCGTCGGCTGCGGCTGCAGGAAGCAGCCAACAGGCAAGTCTGCCCTGTGGGGGCCAAGCAAAGCCTCCTTGTGCCCCCAGATCGTGGCTTGGAAAGGGAGGCCTGGGTGCTCTGCTCCCCCACTGACCCCGAGCCTTGTGCTTGCATCTCCTTAGGAGGTTTTCCAGCAATGCGGTGCTGACCCCAGAAGAGCAGGAGCAGAGGGCCATTTACGCCGCGATCCTGGAGTACGAGCAGGACCATGTACGTGCGAGGCCAGCAATGGGTGGTGCAGTTGGTTGCAACAGCGCAAAACCGAGTGTCCTCTACCTGGTGCCTCTCAAGCTCCAGCTCTGAAAGGATGTGGTCTTTTACTGGAAAGGGCAGGGGTGACAGAGAGCCACCGTGGGGGGCCTGAGTCTGGAAATGGGGCGGAGAGGCTAAATCCACCCAGCATTCTTGGTTGTGCTTGGGGGATTTAAAGGGGAGAGCTGCAGCTTGGCGGGAGAGTATGTGCTTGGCATACAGAAGGGCCCAGGTTCAGCTCCTGGGGTTGTATTTGGGGTTGGGAAAGGACCCGCTGCCTGGAAAAACCTGGAGAGCTGTTTCCAGTCAGTGTTGGCAATACTGAGCTGGGTTGACTTGGCCAAAGGCACCTTCCTGTGCTCTGTGCTAAGCCTTCTCTTTGCAAATCCAGAATCATAACAGGAAGGGAATCTAAGGTCCCTTAATGGGAAGTCTCCCCCCTCGCCCCCTTGCCTAGGTGGGTCAGGCCGCTGAGGGACATCCCCCCGAGCACACACACAGCAGAGGGGGGGGGTGGAGGCATCAACCAGCACCATGTTTGCAGCTTTCGGTGTTTGCCAGATGGGAATTGGGGACTGTTCTGCAAGTGGAAAGGGTGGCTGACACAAGGCAATGGTGTTCTCTGCTCCCACAGGAGTGGCCAAGGTTGTGGAAAGCCCAGCTGAGGAAGAGCCCCAACGATCTGTCTCTGGTGCCCAAGCTCATCTCCCACCTCCTCAGGTAAGGAGCAAATGGCTGTAACCTGTGTGGGCTTTGCTAGGAGGCCTTGGGCAGGAGAAATTACTGCAGTGTGTAATATGTGAGACTGCCTCTGAAGACGGTACAGAAACTTCAGCTGGTGCAGAATTTGGTGGGCAGGTTGCTCACTGCGACAACATGGTTTGAGCATATAATGCCAATCCTGACCCAACTACACTGGCTGCCAGTCAGTTCCCAGACCCAATTCAAAGTGCTGGACCAGAATACCTCAAGGACTACCTCTCTCCATATGAACCTACCCGGACCCCGAGATCACCTTCTTAGGCCCTTCGTGTACATCCTCTCTGAGAGGTCCAGAGGGTGGCAACACGAGAATGGGCCTTCTCTGCAGTGGCTCCGTGCTTGTGGAATACTCTCCTCGGGGAGATTCACCTGACAACTGCATTACATATCTTTAGGTGCCGGGGTGGCAACACGAGAACGGGCCTTCTCTGCAGTGGCTCCCCGTCTATGGAATGCTCTCCCCAGGGAGGTTTGCCTGGCGCCTTCATTTTACACCTTTAGGTGCCAGGCAAAAACATTCCTTTTCTCTTAGGTCTTTGGCTAATTAAACAATCTGTGGCCTTTTAAACTGTGTTTGGCAGGTGGGGGGGGGTATTGTTTTCATTTGTCACTATGTCTGTATTCTTGTCTTTTTACATTGCATTTTTGGATGATAGTTTTATTAGTTTTCAATTACAATCCAATAATAGCCTCATTATAACAATATCAATTTATAATATAATTACTAATGCCAATTGTTCAAATACCAAATTATATAATTTAGATAAGGTGCCCCCCTTCATGCTAGAATTGATGGTTTAATGATATTTTTTGTGTGTGTTCCAAAATCTTATTAATTTCAATTACATTCTGGTCATAATAATAATAATCCCTTATAGAACAACTGCAATATTTACATTGTAAACTGCTCTGTGACCCTCTGATGAAAGGTGGTATAGAAATTTAATAAATGATATTTTTAAAATGGTGGTAGATTATTGTGGCCCAAGCAGGGGTGGTGGCCTTGAGGTTGCCTGTGAGTGCCCTTCTCAGCATTGCCCATGCTCCTGCCATAAGAGACGGCAAGGGGAAAGCATTCATCAGCTGCTGGGGAACTCCCTGCCCTGTGACTGTCTTCAGACAAGTCATTGCCTGAGCATCTGTCAGAAGCTTTGGAAGGACTTTTCAGGAATGACTTATGAGGTGCATAGTTAAGTTGTTGTGTAGCCTGGATTTTCAGTCAGCTAATATTTTGGCTTCTAGCACATAATCAGACATCTGCTCTCCTCCCAATATGCCTTGCAGAATCGTTGTGGAAATAAACTGGGGGCACCCTGAGCTCCTTGGAGGAAAGCTGGAGAAATATAGGCAGAGTTGTCACCACCTAACTTCTACTGAGAGTAGACCCACTGAAATTAATAGACCTAACACAGTAATGCCCATTAATTTCAGTGGATCTGCACTGAGCTTCACTAACAGTAGATACAACACAAATCATTTTGGTTGGCTGTGCATGCTTACTTGCTTCCAAATGAACCTGCCAAGCAGTGGTGGAAGAGCATCTGTGGTGGGCTCCCACTCCCCTCTGCCCCAGCATCTGGCATGGCCAATGGTCAGGACTGAATGGAACTGGAGTCCAGCAACATCTGGAGGCCCCCACAGATTTTCCCTGCCCCTGCTGTGTCAAGGGTGCTGCTGCAAATCTCTTACATCCACTGACCCCAAACCTTTCAGGAGGCAGCTGCTGCAAAGCTTAGATAAACGAAGGTAAGGATGTGACCTTGCACAGACTCCCCTGAGGTCATCCCTCCTCTCGCCTGAGGGTCTTGTGTTCATTTTATGCTGTCATGAGATCTAGGAACCTTAAACCCTTCTCAGTTATAGTCCATGTCAGCTCTTGGGCAGCTGATGTCTCTGCACCTGTTGGTCAAAGGTGGCCTCCTTGTTTTGTTCTGCCCCAAGAGAGCGAGAGAGAAAGTGGTGCAGCCCCCAAAGGGAATGGGTCCGTGGGTGCGGGTCCTTCCTGCCATGATTCTCTAACAAGTCCCTCGTTTCCTTGCCTCCAGCTTTGCGGATCACCCCATCTGCCAGCTGCTGCGGAAGCTGCAGTGCTCGGCCTACAGCCGCGTCTATCCACTCGTGAGCTGGGGCAGAGCAGACGCTCGAGCCGTTGGGAAGGTCTCCCGAGGCCTTTCCCTCTCCTCCTCTCTGGATGCCGAGGCCTTCCTCTCGCCAGCCCCCGAGGGCCGGAGGCTGCGGTCCTCCCAAAGCATGCACTCCATGTTCTCCGTCCAGGAAAACAACAAGCTCAACCTGCGGCACAGCGTTTCCAGCAGCCCCCTCATCGAGGACCCCAGCCTGAGCACCCCGGAGCGGAGCCTGCCTCGTGAGGAGCCAGCACCTGCCCTGGCAGAGAAGGAGAGTTCCTTCGAAGACCTGGAGCAGTTCTTGTCTGCCTCCGAAGCCTGGCCTTCAGGGCCCCTGAGAGAGCCCCAGGGCCCGCCGGCCGGGAGGAAGCTGTCGAGCCAGCAAGAGCAGCTCAAAGCAGTCGTGAAGGACATTCACAACGCCATTGGTGAGAGCAGATTAATTAGCTTGCAAGAACGAAAGAGCCTTTTGCATTTATTACGGAGTAAGGCTTTTGTGCGTTAGGTGTCTGTTTCGTCCAATGCATGCAGTTTTGTCTCGTGTTGCGAACACATATTATATAGATTGGGGCTGTAAAAAGCAAAGTAAGAGGGAAATGAAACACAGAGCAAATCAGCAGTGGTGGTTCACAAATCTGTTTTGGACGATGCAGACATCCTGGTATCAGTACACCAGTTAACACTCATAACTTTAAAAATAAATAAATCCTGTCTCTTGGTTCAGGTTTTTTTTTAACGTAGAATACCTTCTATCTATAAGCTCAGAGCAGCTTACAAAAGATTTTCACAATAAAAACCACCACCAAGTCTTTTGCATCGGACACAGGGCAGGCGGCCATGGCAGGGAGGGGTGACCACTGACCTGGGGGGGGGGGAGAGGGGTGCTGTGAAAGTAGTAAAGATGTGCCAAATCCTACAAAGTTGCAATGGACAAGTATGTGAGAATTCAAAGTCGAGGATTTGCCTTCAGCTTCACCCACCCGCTTCAACATGCTCTTTTGATTTTTTAAAAATCAAAACCAGCAAGCGAACCTTGGGACGCTATCCCGTCTCTGCGAAGAACATCAGCAGAGCCCCGCAAGTCCTCTTCTGAAACCATCCAAGCAAGCGGGCACCATCCCCACGTCCTGTGTTGGCAGATTCCATCAATCAGCCTCCCCGCTCTGCCTAGCCTATTGCCTTCCAGTTGTTTTGGACTAAAACTCCCATCAGCCCCAGCATCATATGACCATACTGACAGGGGCTGATGGGAGTCGTAGTCCAAAACAGATGAAGGGCACTGAGTTGTCGAAGGCTGCTTTGAAAGATTCATCTTCTGTGGCTCCCTGAGCACCACCAGAAGGGGGCAGCACTGCCTCCTTGGAATCCTTGTCTCCGAAGGCTGTAAGGTTGCTGACTCCTGTACCTTTCCCCTTAAAAGGGGCTTCCTGCAGTCTTGACCTCCACCATCTCGCTTTCATTAGCTTACTGGTCCACAGAACCTACAGTCTTGGGTGGGAGAATAGAGAAAAATCCACACACATGTGCTGAAAATGTTGGTTCACTGGTGGCTGTTGCCCATTGGGACGGGAGGCAGGGAGACCGATAGAATGCCAGAGCCAGGAAGCTTCTCCTTCTACACAGGCAAGACTTGAGATGGAGCAGGAGGAACCTGCCAGCCAGTTCACACAGGCAGGAGCTGGCTGAGGGCAGACAGAGGTTTTGGGGGCAGTGCCCCATATGGTGCCCCTAACGTTTTGGGGTTTTTTTAGAGCTCAGCAATATATATATATAGAGAGAGAGAGAGAGAGAGAGAGAATAAAATGGATTTGCTGCTACACATAACAGGATCTCATTTCTTTGCATTATTCTGATAATTGATATTTGCCTTGCAAGCAGAAGGTCCCAGGTTCAATCCCCAGTATCATCTCCAGCTAGGGCTGGGAGAGACCCCTGCCTGAAATCATGGAGAGCCAATCAGTCTGTAGGATACTGAGCTGCATGGACCAATGGTCTGACTTGGTATAAGGCAGGTTCTTGCGTTTCTGTAATCTAAGTTAGCAAAAAGAGAACAATAAAATAGGAGAGTGTGGAGTGCAGTGTAAGAAAGTTCCGACTTTCCCCATGAGTGCTGCTATTATTATTATTATTATTATTATTATTATTATTATTATTATTTTATTATTATTATTTTATTATTATTTTATTATTATTATTATTTTATTATTATTACCAAATGTCAATTTTTAAAAGAAAAATCATTATTTTTAGTGCCCCTGCTTTGCTGGTGTCCCAAGGGCGTGCTCAGTCTGCCTTATTGGCTAATCGAGCGCTTCCTTACAGGACCGGCCTTCCCTGTGTTGGTTTCATTTGCTGACCACCCTGTCAGTCCACCTCCTGGGCTGCCTTGTGGA
Organism: Podarcis muralis; assembly: GCF_964188315.1. Lineage (NCBI taxonomy): Eukaryota > Metazoa > Chordata > Lepidosauria > Squamata > Lacertidae > Podarcis > Podarcis muralis. Next base: position 43,513,779 of record NC_135661.1, on the reverse strand, counting down.
AGTGTCCTGCGCCAGCCGCTCTCTGGAGCCTTTCTGGCTTGCTCTGCCTGAATTGTTTCTCTCCCCAGACAGGCTGCTTTCCCTGACTTTGCTGGCCTTTGAGGGCCTGAACACAGCAGCCTCCAAGGACCAGTGTGTGGCACGTTTGGAGGAGGCCTTCTTTGCCCCACTCTGGGGGCCTCTCCTGGCTGTGTACAGGTAAGGGGGCCATGCCTTTTCTGGCAGAGATCCTCGTGGCGGGACTTTTCGCAGCGCAGCAGGTGGGGCGAGAGCCACCAGTTGAAAAGCCCTGCCTTGTGGACAGTTGCTTCCACTCGGGGGCCTGTGAGTTTGGGAAACCCCACAACATCCATTCAGGCTGTTCCTTTCTCTCTCCCTTTGCTCCACACCCCACACACAGGAATGTCTACAAAGCCCGGGAATCAGCCCTTTCCAAGATCATGGAGCTGCAGAGAAATACGCCCCCCTCTGAAATGGGGATCTCTTCCAAGCTGCTCCCCCAGGGGAACGCCACCTGGGGAATCGGATCCTACCCATACTGCGCCGCTGTGCAGGAGCTGATGCTGATTCCTCTGGGCAGCTGCCCTCAGAAGAAGCTGGAATGCATAGGTGAGGCTGCCTGATGCACGTGAGGTGCTGAGCACCCAAGCATTGGAGACCTGTGTAGAATCCAGAACCATCGGTGCATTAAACGCATGGCAGACTGCATGTCTGTCTATCTAGAGTGCTGGTGGGGAAGAAACCTAGGAACAGAGCCGGGCCTTTGGCCCACCCAGCTTCATGCTGTCTTACACTGACTGGCAACAGTTCTCCAGAGTTTTAGGAAGGGAATACTCCCCCATTGGGGTCTGAATCCGAGTATCACAGCGCTCTCCCCTCCTGTGGTTTCCAGTGACTGGCATGCGGAAGCATCACTGCCTCCAGCCGTGGAGACAGAGCACACCTTTTGTGGCTAGTAGCCACTGAGAGCCCTCTCCTCTACGAATCGGTCCATTCCTCTTTTTAAAGCCGTCTAAGTTGGTGAGCTGCATGGACTTGATAACTGACTTTGTATTGTGTTCCTATGGCACCTCTTTTTAACACGCCCACTGTCTTTTGGCTGCCGTTCCCTGCAGTGCGGACGTTGCGCGTCATCTGTGAATGTGCTGAGGAGTACTGTGGGGGCCGGGAGGGCCGGCCCCAGCCAGCATCGTCTGCCATGTAAGTACTGCAGCCCAAGTCCTTCCTGTGGGGAGAAGCAGGCAGAAACCGAGCCCTGGGTTGGCCCTGGGTGGCAAGAGGCTTCCTCTGTCTTGGAGCCTGCCCCTTCCTCGAGGCGTGGGCTGCTTCTCCTTCCTTCCTTCCTTTGCACAGGCCCTCCCCTCCCCTCCTCTGCTGTCTGGAGCTCCCGGCGCTGCCATTGACTCACTCTCGCTGGCTCCAGGCTTTCCGCTGCCCAGACACGCACCCAGCAAGGGGGCTCGGCCGTGATGGATCCCTTCCGACAGCGGGGCTCCCCGCTGTGCCCAGCCTGAGTGCCGGTCCCCGCGCCTGTGGACCGAGCCCGAGTCTGCCAATTAAGGAGCTTGGATCTGTCAGAGGGACTTAGCCCGCGAGCTGCAGAAGGGCAGCGGGGAGGGAGGGAGGGGGGGAGCGGCTTCCCAGCCAAGCAGCGCTTAGCCAGGCAAAGGGGGAGGGAGGACTGTCAAAAGAATTAAAGTGGGCGAGGGCAAGGCAGCCCAAGGGCTTCAGGGGCAGAGCTCCAGGCCAGGCAGGAGGGGCCCTGAGTCTTGGGACAAATCTGCCAGGCTCCCCGCTGAGCAAGGAATGCAAGGGAGGCTGGGGCCTGCCCCCAGGGATGCTTTGTCTCGCCTGTTCCCCACATTCCAGGGCTAGGCAAGTGGGGAGCTGCTTCCTCTCCCCGGGCCGACTTGCGTCAGAGCGCCTCCGACCACCGGCTGCTGGGGAAAGGCCCTGGCATCTGGGGAACAGCTGGCAAAGTGACCAGCCTCTCTCTCTCTCTCTCTCTCTCTCTCTCTCTCTCTCTCTCTCCCACAAGAGTTACAATTGTGGTGCAAAAAAAGTCTTCTTAGGTTGTATGAGTAGCTTGTTGGGCTGGCTTGCTTCCTTGCCCTCTTGGTCACACCCTTCCTCATTTCCACCCCATGGTGTTATTTGCTAAAATGCATTCTCGTTTTTTTAAAAGTTTGCTTCATTGTTTTCTTATAGAATTGTTATAGAATTGTAGAGTTGGAAGGGACCCTAGTCCAGCCGCCTGCCATGCAGGAATCCCAGCTAAAATGGCAAAGCAAGAAGCAGCAGTAGAACAAAAGCCCAACTTTCCATGCTTTCCAAAGATGTGAGGTTGGATTGCATCCCTTAAGTCGTGCCAACATGCATTCTGTCTACCTTTAGCAAGGAGAAGCTGTGCCCATGAGTAGAGCCTTCTCTGCAGAGGCCCCCAGCAAGAAGGGCTGCCTTATCCATTCCCTGACAGGTGTCTTTCGACAAAGCCAAGGCCAGACAACTATGGGTTTGCAGTGCATTTCAGGGGACTCTCATGCATTTTGGAAATGCACTCCCCCACCCCCCGCAATGCTTTGGCCGTCACTAGTGTACTGGGTACTCCCTAGCTGCCTCTTGCTGAGCCAGACCAAGCACCTCTGGGCACTTCTTGTGCTAAAACTGCCACCTGTGGGACCCCTGAGCCAGCCCTCCCTGCAGTGTGGGCCACAAAGCTGATGTGGAATTTTGTCTTGCAGTGGTGCTGACGATCTCCTTCCCATCCTTTCCTATGTGGTCCTCAAGAGTAACCTGCCTCAGCTGGTCTCGGAGTGTGCTGCGCTGGAGGAGTTCATCCACGAAGGGTAGGCAGCAGGGAAGAAGCGCCTCTGTCGGCCGCTGTGACAAGCAGGGGCCGACCTCTCTCTTGAAGAGAAGGCAGGCAGGCAAGCATATCAAAAGCACATCCCAGTTGAAACCTGCACTTAAATCTTAAGAACCAGAGAACCAAGTTTGGAGCTCTCCTGGACAAAATCACTGTTGGAACTTTCTGCATCAGGCTTTGTAACCAGAAAAGATGTGGTTTGGGGTGTAATTTAATGGTTGGCTGATTCAGAAGTCATGTCCGTTCCTGTATGTTTTTAGGTGCTAAATGCATACTCTGCAAGCCTTATAGCAAGTCAGACCACTGGTCCAGCTAGCTCAGTGTTGTCTGCACAGACTGGCAGGGCAGTTCTCTACAGGTTTCAGATCATGCGTGTGTGTATAAATATTTTCTCAGCCCATCCTGCAGATGTTGAGGACTAAAGCTGCATGCAGAGTGAGTGCTCAGCCACTGAGAATAGTTGAGGGCGTTTCCTGCCACAGCAGCTCCTAGTCACCGGGCATAGTTCTGTCCCCCATTCCCTGGGTGGTTTGGGATGGATTCCTTTGCTCCAGAGGGGATCTAGTGCCTCACTCCATCCCCTTCTCCAAATTTCTGGAGCCATGAGCCTTCACCCACAGGCCCACCCAAGGCAATACAATCTGGCTGGCGACAGACACAGACACCATTGCCTAAATCTGGCCGAGTCTAGCTCTGCCCACCCACAATCTCCATGCCGCCCGCCTCCGCATGGGGAAGGAGTCCCTCCACCACCACCTCAGGCTGTCGGCTCTGCTTACACGGCCTGCCAGCTTTGGAGTCTGAGCAAGACGCAGCCAGCATGTGGGTGAAGCAGCCAAGGCATAATCAGACTGGACAGGTGCATGGGGATCGCAGCTCGGCTCTGGAGCCTCTCCTCTCCAACCTTGCTCTGTTTTGACTGGGAAATGTCCCCATTTCGAGCCCAGAGGCCTCCACAGATAACCCAGAAGCTGCCTAGTGGCCCGGTCACAGCCAGGCATGCAGCCAATTGCAAACTCCAAAAAGCTCTCTTTGTTTTTCTAACTTCTCTGTTTTCAGTAGATACTTCTGTGACTTGTTTTTTGTCCCTGGAGGGACCCAAAGCCTTTCTAGCTGAGCTTGTTCATTATCTGATTGACTGTCTTTTTGGTTTATGCTGCTTTGTCTCAAAAGACTGCAGGGATGAGCACTGAGAACAGCACCCAGCCAGCATAACTTTACCTCCATCCTCTCATTTCTGCTCTGTTTATGCTTTGAACATTTGCCCTGAGTCCAGAAGAGATCTGGGTGACTCCAAAGCTTGCTGCAAGCATCTTAATTATGAATCCATCTTTTTTTCTCCTTAAAAAAGCTTTGCTCTTTCCTGCTGCCTTCAGTAGACGAGTCCTGCAGGTGGCTGAGACCAGGATCGCCATCTAGTTCAGCGTACCCTGTCCTGCAGTGGCCAGCCAGACGTCCCCATGGGAAGCCCACACAGAGGAGAGAGAGGAGGACAGTAGGCCTTCTTCCCTGAGCATTTCCAGCATCCATCATTCAGAGCCAGACTGCCTCTGAACCTGGAGGCTCCACCTGGCCACCGGGGTTGACACAGCATCCTCCATGAAATGGGCACTACATTCAGGACAGACAAAGTACCTCTCCATGCAGTGCTTGGCTATATTTGCTCCCACATGAGGCAGTGATGGCCACCAAGTTGTGGGGCTCCAAAAGAGGAATAGACCAATTCATAAAGGATGCGGCTACTCCACACGATGGCTATGCTCTCCCTCCACTGTCAGAGCCATCTGCCTCTGAATGCCAGTTGCCAAAACCTCAGGAGAGGAGAGGACTGTTGTGCTCAGGTTCAGGTTGCAGGCTTCCCATTGGGTCACCTGAGGGTCACTGTGAGAACAGGATGCTGAACCCGATGGGCCACGGGCCTGATCCAGCAACAAGGCTCTTTTTTGTTGTTGTCGACACTTTCATTGTCTTTTCTCATATTGCCTTATTTAGTCAAGAAACGCAACAGACTGCAACAAGAATATATAAACAAAACATGCATAGTTTGGTTCTCTTCATATGTTCATTTAAAGTCGCCCAATTCCATACATTAATGCAGGGTTCTTCCCCGTCCTGAGTTCTAATATGATGGGAGAGGAAAAAATGACATCTCATTTTCTTGCTAGCATACCCTCTACTACAGGTGTTGCCTGTTGGCTTTAAGGCCCTGAGAGTTTCAGCTTCTCCAGCCAGTCACTTGGACATTGCCATCTGCCTGATGTCTCTCCCTGCAGATGCTGAGCAGATCTTTCTCTGACACTCTCGTTTCCTTGCCAGGTATCTGATTGGCGAGGAGGGGTACTGCCTGACCTCCCTGCAGAGCGCCCTCTCCTACTTGGAATCCCTTCGCCATCCCATCCTGCAGAAGTAGCTGAGCTCTGCCCTGGGATGCCAAGGCGACGGCCTCCCCCTCTTTCCTTCTCCCTCAGGTGGGAACACTCCTGCCCCCCTCCTCCAGTCTGCGAGATGACAGCTTGCGGTGTTCTCCAGAGGGGCCCAACTTCCCCCCCCTGCCTGCAAAAAACAAACCTGCTGAGGAGGAGGAGGCCTCCTGCCCCTCCCTGGACTCTGTGCAATATTGGCAGGGGAAATCTTCATAGCCTTTTGTATTAGCCTGAAATGTTGGAAGGGGGTCCCTGCCTTGCAGCGTGGACTGGATGTGGGAAGGGGGTGGTATCTGACACTACCCTGGCTTTGGGGGAGGGGTGCCTCTCCTGAGCCTCAATTTGCTGCTGACTTTCTGCCTGGATGCACTGGGGGGGACAACGAGAATCAGGCTGTTTCCCTCTCCTGTTTCCCTTGGCTAAGGAGAATCCTCTGTCCCTGTCCCTCCCCAGATCCATTGTATTTGCTGCTGGGTCCAAGGAAGCCAAGCCCCTCTGCCCATCGTAATGCGGGAACTCCTTTTAGCGTCTGCAAGAGCAGTGATGGGCACCTGCCTAGGCCAGCATCTCCTGCCACCACTTCCACCACCACCCGGCCTGCATGCTCCCTCTTGCATCCTTGCTTTTGCTACATGGGTGGTCTGCGGTGGGGAATCAGGAAAAAGGGGGCAGGGGGCAGAGATCCTGCTGGGATTCATACTGTGAGGTAAGAGAGGGGAGTCTGATGTTGTGTGTGTGTGTGTGTGAGAGAGAGACGTATGGATGTTACGTGCATGTATGCTTGGTGAAGCAGGGTAAGACCGGTTCTTATCCACTCCCACTCACTGAAATCATGGGATTGGTGCAGTTTTTAGAGGCTGTTTGTACTGCCTCCCAAGTGCATGGATTTCAGAAAGGAGTGATTGTGTGAGAGAGAGTGTTTGTTTGTGTGTGCGTGTGTCAGAATTTGCACGATCTACTGAAGATAAGCTTTGGCCAGAGTGGAAGCAAAGCCCTGGACCTTGAGCATTTTGAGGCCTCTGGATGAATTTGCACAAAGCCCTGCAGGTGTGTTGCCTGAGTTGCAGTTGAGTCACGCACTGGCAGGACTTCCCTCTGCTACGTTTTCCGGAGGAGTCAAACGGGACTTTGAGAAGGGAGGCCCTGTAATACCTGCCTGAGCCACACCTGCACTGTAAGCCCTTCCAAGCTTGGAGGAGGTTTCAAAGAGCAGAATGGGGAGCAACGGGTCTGATGGGGGTGATCTTCCTCCTTCCTCCTACTGTTATTATTATTGTGAATATTTATTTATGATCACACTCCTCACTCTTTCCTCCAAGGAGCTCAAGCTGGCTTACGTGCTTCTTCCATGTGAGCCTCACAAAAGCCCTGCGAGGTTGGCTAGCCCCTCTGCTGCAAAGACACATTGGCTGCTGTTAAAGGCAAGGAGAAGCGAAAATTGTAAAGCAACGGGGGTCCAGCTGCTGCTGTTCATGCTCAGCGCTGCCTCCTCTTGCAGTGCCCCTGCCTGGCCAGCCATGACTCCTCGAGCCTAAATTGCTGGTTCCTTCCCTTTCCACTTGTCCAGCTTTGCTCTTGGTGGGCTGTAATAAACACACTGTCTTCTGGCTGCTCAGCAAGTCGTGGTTTTTTTTAAAAGTGGGGAGGGAGCATTAACGGTTGGGTGGAGACATGCTTTTATGAGTTCTTCCCCTCCACTCAACATAGCATCAGTTTGGGGAATCATAAAGCCAGCTTGCCTGATCATCGGATGAATTTAGTTGGCCACACACTTTGGGGAGACGGCAATAGACCAGACCTACAGAGGAGCGGACGTGGCGCTGTGGGTAAAACCTCAGCACCTAGGACTTGCCGATCGCATGGTCGGCGGTTCGAATCCCTGCGGCAGGGTGCGCTCCCGTCGTTCGGTCCCAGCGCCTGCCAACCTAGCAGTTCGAAAGCACCCCCGGGTGCAAGTAGATAAATAGGGACCGCTTACCAGCGGGAAGGTAAACGGCGTTCTGTGTGCTGCGCTGGCTCGCCAGATGCAGCTTGTCACGCTGGCCATGTGACCCGGAAGTGTCTGCGGACAGCGCTGGCTCCCGGCCTCTAGAGTGAGATGAGCGCACAACCCTAGAGTCTGTCAAGACTGGCCCGTACGGGCAGGGGTACCTTTACCTTTACCTTTACAGAGGAGCGGAGGGGTGATGGGCTGTTTGTGGCTCACTGGAGGCATTCTAAGCAGGGCCTATTTTCACCCCCTCCCACCTCTTTGCAGGAAGATGTGAAGACCAATCCCAGGCTCGTCAACAGTGTGCAACTTTTATCTTCTGTACTGCTCTTCCTCTCCCTGGATTCAACAGCACTGGGTTGGGGCAGGGGTTAGTGCCAATCTCCCAAGCCTGTTGCAGCTGCCCATGCAACCATGCTATGCTAACCACTTCCTCTTCCATGTGAGAGTTGTCGTGGGGATACGCCATTTCTGTGGAACCCAGCAAAGAGTGGGGAGAAAACTGAATTGGGGCATGTGGAGAGATCAGAGGATGGACCTGGCTTCAGATGGTCCTGGCTCCAGTACTTAACTAGCCAGTTAAGGCCATTGCCTTAATGAAGGAGCTGTCACCTTTCTCTTACCCCACAGACACAGAATCACAGGTTTGGAATGGACCCATGGGTGTCATTCAGACTGAACCCCCCCCCCCAAAAAAAAACACCCTATAAGAGTTCTTTTCTGCTGCAACTGAAACAAAGCCACATGGCCCTCTTGAATGTAAGTGTGATTTGAATGGTTCTGCTACCATTGAGCTAGACCAGGGCAGGGGATAGAGGCAATTTACAGTGAGTCTCAAAGAGAAGTTTATATTCATTTAAGATCTATCTCTTCCCAGGCCTGTGAGAAGGACCTTAACAAACATCTTGTGGTATCTTAACAAGAGGGATGTGTTTTCAAAGACAACAATCTGCCCTCTGGGTGGGGTTTTCCCGACTCCCCTCCAACTTCTGCATGTATGGCCCCTTTGTTCTTCGATAGAAATCGTTTAACACAAAAACTCCTGCTCACCAGAAAGGGAGATGAGATGCTTCTCATTCTTTTTTCTTTCCTTGCAGAAAGGCACGTACTTTCTCTGGAAAGGAGGGGGCCTTGGAAAACAGCTAGTGGGAGCCAGGCAGGGACCTTCGGTGCTGAGCTATCCCAAATATGATTGCATTGCTGCAAAATCCTTGCTTCGGAATGGGTTGGTTCGTGTGGATTGAAAACGTGCTTTCCTTCATCTAGGGGAGGGGTCTGAAATGGTGCCTGATTTCTGCCCAAATTCAAAAGGGTCCTTGCAATACCCCCTTCTCCTCAGTGTTAACCCTTGCAAATATCAACTGGGGCTGCTGTTCATTGCTACCCTGTAGTCACTCCCCCAGAAGGCAGATGAACAGCCAGCAACCCCCCCCCCCAGACCTCCTCCAAAAGGCACTTAAAGAGGGAAAGCAAGAGAAAGCAAAGGAAAGCACAATAGACAGTATTAAGGGTTTATTAAATATAATACAATGTTTAGTGAAAGGCGCAAATGAACATGGCAAGACGGGGACAGGAATGTGCAGCGAGTGCTTGGCTGTTGGCATCTCTGTCTCTCTCCTCTCCAGGCTAGGTGGGCCACAGGCCATTTCCAAATGCTGGGCTGCACTTAGGATGGGGGGGGGGGGAGATAGAGAGACTCAAGGGCAGGGTGTCTTTAGAGCAAGGAAACTGGTGCCTTGGAGGCTGGAACCATCTGCCTGGAAGACAGGACATCGTTAAGGTAGTCCAAACGGGTTGGGTGGGCTTGTAGGACACACAGTGAGTCCCCAAAGCAGGGGTTGCTCGGTAAGCAGCTCATAATTTTGCAATGGTTGTTTTATTTAAAGGCAAATCTAACACAACCCATCTTGTTTCTGGGATGAGAGGGGCCCCTCTGAACTAAGCCACAAATGCCCAGCATCCCCCTGGCCTCCTTAAACCCTCTTTTGCCACCACTGGTACTTGATGTTTCTCCTTATCCCTGCCCAATCTTGCAAGCCCACCCACCACAAGACTCTCCAGGCAGGCTGTTGATGTGCAACCAGCTAGAGGACCAGAGCTTCCCTGGGGAGGGTCAGGCTTGGTTGTTCAGAGGAGCTTCTCCCTCTCTCAACCAGATCCACCACCAGATGATCCACTACCTCCCTGAAGTGGCTCATGCCGGTTTCTATGTGTGATGTTGATGCTCCCTTTCTGTGCCCATCTGGCTCTGAAGAAGGGCCAGAGAAGGAGAGAAGGAGCCTCAGGGCTGAAAAGCACCCTTTCCCTACCAGTCAGGCACCAAGGAGAGACACAGGGGGTGGCATAAGGGGAGGGACTATGGGTGGGTATGGCTGGCAAGTCTCCTAGCCGGCGCCTCAAAGCTTCCCTTCCAGCGCCAAGGTCTTGAGGTCAGCAGGCGAGCTGGCGCTCAGCACCGTATGTGAGACGATCCTCTTGTCCACCAGGGAAGCCACGGCCTCTCCCACCTCCAGGTGGCTCACGTACCCGGGGCCCAGGCGCTCTGGTGTCGTCACACCCATGTTGATTTTCACCTGCCAGGGAAAGCCAAGACAGTGCCAGAAGAGACATTGGGAGGGGGGAGGCTGCGCCAGCCATCCACTGATCTGCACACAATTGGGAAGCCCCCCCCCCGACATTGTTGGATTCAGAGTCCCAGCACCCAACACAGCCAGTGGTCAGGGATGATGGGAGTTGTAGCGCAGCCACATTTGGAGAGCGACTGATTTCCCCATCCCTGCTGAATGAACCCTGCCAGTCAGAGACTTGCGGCTCACTGGGATCAACTAAAGTCAGCCATTTCATTTATCCCAGACCCATGGTGAACCTCTAGCAGCACAACTGGGCACCGTCATCTGCCCCACCTGCAGTCTGCGATTGTCTACTGAGGCAGGCAGATGCCAGCAACACCCTGCCTAATGATCTCAGTCATTCAGAAGGTTTTCCCCAAAGTTCTGAGTGAGTTAAAGGTTCCACAGAAGTTCTGCTGAGTTTGGTGCTAGAAAGAGGCTTGGAAGGAGCTGTAGGGGGAGCGCTGAGCATCAGGGTTGAATCTGCCTGGGGACTATTCTCCTCACACACACACATTTCACAGAGAAACCTCAAAGTCTCCAGCTCTCTCTCCTGCAAGGAAAACCAACCCCACAGATCAGCAGCCAACATGGACTACATCCCCATCTCCCCTTATTACTGAGCCATGCTGGGACTGATGGGAGTCAGGACCCAACAGCATCTCCTGGGTGCCACATTGGCTACTCCTGCTGTTGATCTGGCTACTAGCTATGCTGGCTATGCTCTGCCTCTATGGCTGGAGGCAGTATCCTTCTGAATGGCAACCACAGGACAGGAGTGTGCTCTTGTGCTCAGCTGTTGCTTGTGGGTTTCCAATTGAGGCAGCTGTGAGAACAGGATGCTGGACTAGGTGGGCCTGTGGGCCTGATCCAGCAGGCTCTTCTTATGTTCTTAGATGCTGAACACCCCACTAATTACAGCCCTGGGAGGGCAAAATTACTCCCCACAGTGGGTAGGGAGCTGGCTGACCCACCAACAAACCCAGCACTGACCTCATTCAGCTTGCAGGGAACGTCTGGGTACTCCTCACGGACCATGAGGGAAAAGGCCAAGGCCCCCGCTGCCCCCAGTGTCAGGAAGCCTGTGCCTGGCATGAGGAGGCGCTCCCCAGCCCCTCCTGAAACAGAGAAGATGATTTAGCCGGGAGGGAAGGAAGGAAGCAGCTGCCATCACCACCAGTGGCTGAGTCAGAAGGTCCAGGGTTCAATCCTCACTCTTTCCATCTAAAAGGATATGTTTGCAGCCAATGGGAGACCTCCCAGACAACCTGCTTTTTGAATATTCATCCCAATTTGTTTGTAGGGAACTTTGATGATGTCTACATCATCAAATATATGCTTTGATGAGACATTTTCCAGTGCATCAATTCCCTTATTGCAAAAAGTCCAGTCTTTGTGGGTGGAGCAGGTTTGTTGTGCAAGACTTCCTGGCCAACTATAATTGCGCAACCTGAATTTGTTGGTATGTGATTGAATCCCACCTGGAAACAGTCTGGAAGCGCCTTGAGACTCCAGCCACTGCTAGCCTGAGAAGGCAACACTGGGCTAACAAGTCGTCTTCTTCCCATGTGCCTGGGTAGCTCTCAACAGGGCAGCTTTTGTGCCAATGATGGCTCAGTACCTGCCAACCTAGCCCCACAAGGCACAACCTGCTGCCCCACAAATGCTGGTCATCTGCCCACATGCTCAGGCATGCAGGACTTAATTGGAGAGAGGGTATGGAAAGGTAGAAAAGCAATGAGGGCCTGCGAACTGAAATGAAAGGTGCATTTCTATTGCTACTGGGCAAGAGAAGCTGGCTGAAGCCCCAGTAAAAGTTCTCTCCCCAAAGTTAACTTCTGCAGACCAACCCAGCTCATCTCACCAGTGATGAAAGTGTAGGTTCCATCTGCGTTGTCCTTCACGAGGGGGAAGAAGGCCTTCCAGGCAGTGAAGGTGCTGAGAAGGAGGGTGTCCAGGACCTGTGGGAGAGGAAACAGAGGGACACCCGTGTTCATTGTCCCAGCTGAAGTATTCCAAGAGTCTCCAAAAGAGGAGATCCACACAATCACACCTCTTCTGCAAATGTGATCAAGTTACAGTTTTCTTAAAATTAGGAATTTGCCTCTCTGCCACTACAAACTATTATCTGTGGCCAGTTATTCCTGTCCCAGCTTTTTGCATTGCTTAAAAGCACCGCTGCCACTTCCGGTGTTTCTATCAACATTCTACCTGATGGCTGGCCTTACCCCAAAGCCCTCAACCCTGGCTTGGCCAGCATCAAGGAGAAAGTGCTGCTTCAATGGGCAGAGATGTGTTGTTATTAAAAATGCTATAGCACTTTCCAGTACATAATTGCAGAGTGCCAACAAGACCAACTCAGGGGAAGAGTACCATTATCATAGAAATGGCCCCAAAAGCCAGCAAACAGAATCTATCCATCAGAGAAAGGGAGAAGGAAAGAGAATGGGAGAGGGTTGATCTGGATAACTTTGGGTTCCTCCAGACAATCTGTTTTGCTTGCACAAAGCTTACACAAAAGTTATACAGTGTCCTATCTGATTTTATTGCAGGCAGGTCATATATGAGCATTGAACCTGATGTCCTTGTGGGGTCTTTATGCATCTTCCCATTCATAGGAGCCAACTCCTAGGGGCCATGGGGGCTTTGGCCCCCACAATAAAATATTTGAGGGGGCCAGGCCCCCACAGAGTTGATGGGCATTCCCATTCAAATGGTGTGTACACTGCATCATGTGATTAATTATGCAGGGCAGGGGCTTACTTGGGCCCCTAACAATATTTTATTCAAGTTGGTACCCCTGTTCCCATTAATGATTTGTTCATCCCACACTTTTGAATGCATTTCCCCATCACTTAGGTAAAGGTAAAGGTACCCCTGCCCGTACGGGCCAGTCTTGACAGACTCTAGGGTTGTGCACCCATCTCACTCAAGAGGCTGGGGGCCAGCGCTGTCCGGAGACACTTCCGGGTCACGTGGCCAGCGTGACATCACTGCTCTGGCGAGCCAGAGCCACACACGGAAACGCCATTTACCTTCCCGCTAGTAAGCGGTCCCTATTTATCTACTTGCACCCGAGAGTGCTTTCGAACTGCTAGGTTGGCAGGCGCTGGGACTGAACAACGGGAGCGCACCCCGCCGCGGGGATTCGAACCGCCGACCTTTCGATCAGCAAGCCCTAGGCGCTGAGGCTTTTACCCACAGTGCCACCTGCGTCCCTTCCCCATCACTTAATTTACTGCAAAAAAAAAAAAAAAGCCAGTTTTCTAAATTTAAAAAAGTGGATTTGTTGTCTTAGGGTGACAGAGCCAATTGCACAAACCTACATTCCTGGTATGCACTAGAATCCTTCCTGCAAAACAGGGACAATCTAGGGGCACCCCTGTTTCTGATCTATTTCCCTGCTCACCCGGTGCAGCTCCTTCAGGGTCTGAGTGAGAGGGGGACCCCCTTGCCACCAGCTGAAGCCCAGGGAGGACACCACGTCTGTCACCTTCCCAGTGCTCTTCAGCAGAGCCTCCTTGGCTGCCTCTGCACCTTCCTCAGAACCTGGATGGATGGGGAAAATTTAGGAGCAGAGATAGTGAGACCAGGTGGCTGCATTCCCCAGCATTATCAATCTGTACTCCCAAACAGCCCAGAGCCTTTCCCCTCCTGCCAAACTCATGGAGGAAGAAAAAAAGCAAGGCCACCCAAGGGTCTTCACCTACAGGTGGCCTGCCAATAACAGCATGATGCCTGTATCCTGCAGATAGGATGCTATGGCTGCCTTGCAGGTGTGAATGGTCCATAAGGATTGCAGCATCAGTGACTCAGATTACAGGCTGGTGCATCCCACAGCCACTGTGACATCCTGTGCAGGTGCAGTTGGCCAAGGGACCCCAGTTATTTGGTGGAGAGATGACAACATACTTGGCTCAACTAAAGCTCCACTGAGCATGCTGGGGATTCATCTTCAAACCTCAAAAAAGAGAGAGAATTGCCCTCAACTGTCAGGGCTTCCTTAAAAAGAAAAGAAAAAGTAGGCTTGAGTTTCCTTGCAACAATTTGAATTTGTATTTTCCCAAGAGAATTCAGGTACTTTCTCCTATTTCTTTTCTTCTTCTTCAATGCTCCCAGTTATGGACCATCACCTTCCTCTCTTTTTATTTATAAAGTACCTTGAATTCTAAAGGCTATAGGATTGTATGTGGGTGTTTACTGCAGTGGTGCTCATTGCTGCCTTAATTTTATCACAATATCTTTCGATGCTGGCCGTCAAAATGCAAATCATGAAATGCTTTCCCAGATTCATGCAAAGGCTGCCTTTGCCTCTGCTTTTCTGAAGGCAGCCTTGATCAGCTCTTTGCTGGAGGGGGCAGTACAACCGCCTGCAGCTTGAAGGCTGCCTGTCTGCTGGGCGCCTTCTGCCTTCCTTTTTCCTAGCTCTGGACACCTCAATAAATTTGTGCCCCCTCCACCATTCAGCCCAGCCACCTCCCCGGACATTATGGAGATACCGTTCCAGCAGGGAAGGAAGGACCTGTCTGTTTTGCTTCTCTTGGTTTCTCATTTGCCTAAACTTAAATTCAGTTCTCCACATTTTTGCAGAAATTTGAGGTTTTTTTAAAAAAATCCTTATGAAAATTTACCAACATTTTAGTGTTAAGTTCTCCTAATAAACACATTTTTATATGCAGTTTTGAATAATGTACACTTTTTTTGCAAGCAGTTTCCCTCAATATAATTTATTTTTTGCATGTTGTTTTCTGCATTCTAATGCACACTTTCCCCTCATATATGCATTCTTGTAAGCACGGGTGGTTGGAGAGCTGCATTTGGATAAATATCAGCTTCGAAGAACAGTTGTGTTTTGGTTCGCATATTAGTTTGGAAAGTGCAGATTTGACAAAATCACCTTTAGATACAAACTAAAATGAATTTCTCCACCATCCATACATTTCAGCCCCCACTCCGTCTGCCCAGTATTTCCCCACAGCAGCCCCACACTCATGGCCCTCAGAAGCACTGTAGCCGAGGTCTTACACACAAAGTCTTACCTATGTCCCCAACCAGGGTGTGCAGCCGCTGGCAGGCTGATGGAAGCAGAAACTGTTTCAGCTTCTCCAATCTGCTTCTGTCTCGAGAAATGACAGCAACCTGGAAGCCTGCACAGATGACAAAGGATCAGAGGAGGCAACGCCCTGGGCACAAGGAGGGGGCATGGATGCCATTGTATCAGTTCCTATGTCTGATTGATGGCGGAACAGCTGATGAAACGGAGCTCAGCCTGGTCTTGGCAACTGTTTTTAATGCTAGGGCTCAGGCCTCAGGCACATGAGTTAATGAGAGAGACACAAGTGGCTTCTGGGTGTGTGCAAAGTGCTTCCAAAAAGCACAGTAGTCACAGATACTGTCCCCCTCAACACACACACATGCCTGATATTAGAATATTAGAACTTCCATGGTATATTTGGGGCTCATCACCGCTTGGTAGAAACAAACAATTGGTAGCAGGAGTCAAACAGATCAGAACACTATGGAAAGATAGTTGAATGTGCAGCTGCTGGACTCAGACAGCCCCAAGTATATGCATTCAGGCAGACACACACAGACACAGTCAATGAATCTCGACCCAGGCTCTTGCAAGATGGAAGGCACGTCAATGTAAGCCTTACCTTTCTCCAGCAGCGCCTTGACAATGCCAGAGCCCACTGTGCCAGCTCCGCCAAGCACCACCACCACCCGGTCCGATGCAGACATCCTGGCAACGAGAGGCTGTTCAGAGGAGAGTCGCCAAACGACAAGTGGGGCTGCGGTTTCCACGCAGGAGAATAAGTAGGGAAAGCAGCACCTAAGAGTCCCACCTCCAAGGAAGCGGAGCCCAGCCCACCACCCTGTATCTCCACCTCCTGGTCCTGTTCATGCTGCACATCTTGAGCCTCGGGTCCCACAACCTGGCAGGCAATAGATCCTTCCCGAGATGGTCTTGATGAAAGTGATTGCCGGCCTCCCAATGTCCCACGTAAACTGAAGTCACTTTGGCTGCAGTCTTGGCTTGTTACGTAGGTGATGGGCTCAGCACGTGGCTTGTGGGGTGCCGTGGTCTCCGTCCTCAAGATTATGGCAAGCTAAGGTGCAACGAACTTTCCTGAGTCTCTGATGGAGGGCTCAGCTGGCTACATATGTCGTCTTTGACTTGAGTTCAAAGAATGGAAGAGAATGGGGACCATGTGGACAGGAAAATGTTGATATCAGTGGAGAGACATGTTACAAAACAGACAAGTACATCACTGCCCTCTTGCAGTGTCAATCTACGCAGTGAAGAGAGCCACAGATTGTGTTCAATAACCATCCAGATACAGTGGTACCTCGGATTAAGTACTTAATTCGTTCCGGAGGTCCGTACTTAACCTGAAACTGTTCTCAACCTGATGCACCACTTTAGCTAATGGGGACCTCCTGCTGCTGCCGCGCCGCTGGAGAACGATTTCTGTTCTCATCCTGAAGCAAAGTTCTTAACCTGAAGCACTATTTCTGGGTTAGCGGAGTCTGTAACCTGAAGCGTATGTAACCTGAAGTGTATGTAACCCAAGGTACCACTGTATTTATTGCAGGGAGGAAGGAGTTTTGATCCTTCCCTCTAACTCCAGCTCGCTCATGATTTGGGAAACTCCATGGTTCTGCAGTGCATGCAGAGGCTATTCATTGCACTAGACACCCCTCATTCCTGCTGGCCCTCTGGCAGAGTGGAACCAAGCTAAGCATTGCAGACGCTGAATTATTGGCCCAAAGCGAAGCACCAGGCCACGTGTATTGCAATAAATGAAGATAAGCTTATAAGTGAATGCACAGAACAGCCTCTCTCTGAGGGGCTGACCAGAAGAGGTATGGGGTAAGGTTGGGGTACATTGGAAGAAAGCACTTTGCTCATGAAGATTCGCAAAATGAATGAAAATGAAGAGCACCAGTGCTGGCCTGGCCAGATGTTTTTGTGGTTTGAGTTGAACTGCAGTGGAGCGACAGGAAATGTGAGTTGGGAAAGGTATCCGTGGCAGAGCACCTGCTTTGCATGCAGAAGGTCTCGGGTTCAATCCTCTTCAGGTAGACCTGGGAGAGACCCACGGCTGAAACCCTGGAGAGGTGCTGCCAATTATTTTTGACAAACTGAGCTAGATTGACCAGCGGCCTGACTCAGTATAAAGCAATTTCCTGTGTTCCCGATTCCTGGGATGGGAAGTTCCTGGTTGGGCAACGTAATCTGGTGGCAGCATCCCTGCTTCCCTCCCTGGGCCTGTGGCTCAAGAGTGCCACCTTGTGTTCTTAGTTTGAAGCAACACCACTGCGGGGGCCAGAACTGCAGGACAAGACTGTAGACAAGGTGAGGAGTCATTGGGGGGGGGGGGGGAGGGAGGCAGAGGCAACTTCAGTGCAATCTGGCTGCCGGCTTGAGGTGCCAGGAAGAGGGTAAAAGTTGGATCCAGGAAATTAAAACCAAATCTCCAAAACCATCAAATCACTGGCCACACCCACCTCTCTACACCCTGAATTGTTAAAAAAAAAGTTCCTTTGTTCCTATAGCTTGGAGTTTGCAAAAGCAAGGGCCCCCCCCCCCACATTTCTTAATGTCACTGGGTGGGGTGGGGCTCCTGCTGTAGGTTGCTTAAATTAGACTGAAGCCAGTGGGAAACAAGTGTGGAGGTTTTGCTCCTATTAACAGGTGACCTGCTGTTGGATCTCAGTAACTAGATGGGGTTTAAATGCACAGTTCTTAGGGAGTTACCCTGCCTAATCGAACACAGTGGGTTTCCATATAGTCATGCTTTGCAGGCAGAATATCACACCTAAAATCCTGGCAGGTCCTGCTGGCTTCAGGCATGGAGTGATGGGAAAAGTCTCAGCTAAAGCCCTGGCAGAGCTGGTGGTGCCTGTCAAAAGTACACAATATTGGTCTGAATGGAGAAATTGTTTGACCTGACCTGAGGTTTTGAATTCGCAGTATCAGAGAACACGAGTCTCACATTCGCAAAATCTCTTTTTATTGTCATCTGAAATTGGAAAAGGCCCCTTGGGAAACAATAAGGAGGTTGAAAAGGAATATGTAGACATGGAGCTTGCATATCTGCCACCCAGAAAGCAGTGCAGACTGTGCCACTGAAGCTTCATCCCCACAGCATGGAAGGGATGGGAAATAAAAGTGGGATGCCACCCCACCCCTAGAGAATAAGGTGCCAGGCCCAACTTTTTGTACATGGCTGGAAGGGATGAAAAAGAAGTTTTCATTATTCTTCCATTCACCTGCCCAGAGCAGGGAGGCTCCTTGGCACATCAACCTCTGCACAGACAGCTGCAGAATCCTCCAGCCTGCCCAAGAAGTACCAAGGGCATGGGTCACACACACAAGGCCCCGCTAACTCCAGCAGGCATACTACGCTGTGCCACAGCCTATGGCAAAATGAATCCCCTCGCACACATTCAGCACAGAAACAGCTGTGGCCTCAGGAGGTTGAAGGACCAGCTGCTTTAGAGCAATGGCCATTTTTCAAAGGGGATGAAACAACAGCATCTATTAGTACAGGCAGCTGAAGGACTACCCACAGAATAGTGCCTGAAACAAGATCCAGGACTCATTAGTAACTGAAACAAAGCCTAAACATCCAGGACTGTAATTGTGCATGTGTTCAGTAATGCTCTCGGGGCAGGAGGGCCCCCAAATGCAGAAGGGCTGAGTGGAATAATATACCCTGCTATCTAAAGTGCCCCCACAAAGTCCAGAGTCTGAAGTTACCTAACTGCATCATGGCACCTACTGTATTCCTCTCCTGCTGCGCTTGTACCTCATTTGTGTGTCACTTC
The DNA here is from genome assembly GCF_964188315.1 of Podarcis muralis. Lineage (NCBI taxonomy): Eukaryota > Metazoa > Chordata > Lepidosauria > Squamata > Lacertidae > Podarcis > Podarcis muralis. The sequence goes on along the minus strand of NC_135661.1, from coordinate 43,495,056 downwards.
CCTTGCCTACCGAAGCATAACTGTGAGGTCCTTGGGGCAGGGACCTGTGTCTTGTCACTCCTATTACGGTACTCTGCAATGTGCCAAGGACACAGGTGGGCACTGTGCAGAAGAGGCAGCTGCCAACGTTCTGTTGTGACCCGGAAACAAAACACAGGCCGGGCCTGGGCAGGGAGAAATGGGCAAGATTCTGCATGGCTGCAATCAGCTGGGGGCAGGGAGCAGATTCAGTCTCCAGCCCATGTCAGTGCAAAAGAGAGTGTTGTACCTGGAGGACCTGTAATGGTGTGGGCAAATCCAGACCTAACTCCTGTCGATGCTGCACCACAGAGTTGCAAGCATGCACACGTGTCTACACACAGCTGTAAACATACACACTTAGCCCTCTCATAAACTGCCCCTACCATACTAATGTGGTAAGTGAATAAAAATAGTAATTAAAAGGGAAACTGGCCATGATTTAGGGGAAAGGTGTCTGCTCTGCATACAGAAGATGCCGTGGCTACACTTTCTGGCACCTCCAGTAAAATGACTTCAGGTAGGAGGGCTGGGAAACGCCTTTCCTTCTGCCCAAATGCTTGAAGAAAATTCTCTTTTACATGACTAGGTTCAGAAGATCAATGGTCAGATTCCGCTTAAGGTAGATTCCCACAGCCAAGGCCAGTTTGAGGAATATTTCCCTATTTTGACATCAGTCACAGCCAGCTGAGCACCCTGGGCCCCAAAACCTACATGTGAGTGTGGCCATTGCCCTGCTAGAACAAAATAGTCAAATGGGAGCAGGAGGAGCAGAGTCCAAAATTACCCCTTTCCTCCAGCAACTTACCTACTCCCACCCGTGGCCAAATCCAGAGGTGATAATCAGGGGTGGGCTACAGAAGTGACAGTTACTTTCCAAAAAACCAATGAAGAGAAAGGGTTTAGGACCCCCTGCTCTCACTGTACCCATTTGACAAAGATAAACATTACATCTGAATTTCACTTTATTGTTGCTAGCTCATGGTCCTACCTGACCCACCTGTGGGCCTAGCTATATGGAGCTGTATGCTCCCTCCCATTTCCTGGCATGTGAAACTGCAGAATCAGCCTCCTTTATCCACACATCAGCTCTCACAGAAAGACCAAGCTACGTAAAATGCTCCACCTGCAAAAGGTTCAGGCAAGGACTGAAGAGTCAAGACGCCAACTGCACACATACTGTAAGAGCAGCTTAGTAGTCATGCCTGGGTTGATCAATAACAACACAACTGCAACACATCATTAACAATCCTTAATCAGGATTGGTGCTCATTTATAATGTGAATTAACAGGGCAGCTACGGGAGGCAAGCAAACACACCCACACCTTCCTCACCACTTGTACAACTTGCTGAAATTCAACCAATTTGTATTTCTGCTACAAAGTTTGGAAGACACTTTCTAGTTTCAAGCAAATCATTTTCACACCTCCCAGTAATCTCGTCTTGTGCTTCACATTACCCAGTCCTGTTCCTTTTGCACAAGCAAACCTCTAAAGAAGTGCAGAGGACAGAATGTTGAAAAGGAGTGAAGAAAGTTTACAAGAAACCAGGACTCATGGGCAATTCAGCCTATGGAAGAAGACAGAGGTTTCCCCCCCACGCCCTCGCAGAGCACACGTTTCTCCCTACCAAGCCTGCACAGAGTATATAAAAACCTCTTGCAGCCAACCTGCATGTTCAGCGGTCTCTAATCTGCATGCAGATTCCCTTCTGCACTGATATGAAGATCTCAAGAATTCTAGCCTTGTCCCTTGAGGCTTTCCATGCTTTTTCACCTTCCTCTTGTGTTTCCCCAGACCTGGCTACCTGCTTCATTCATTGTTGATGAAAGCTTTTACCTGTTTCCAGCAAGATCTGGCTTTCTCTTCTCTCCTTACCACTTGCTAACTCCCCACCCCACAGTCCAGACCTCAACATCCCTTTCATCCTCTTCTCATCAGTGGATTGAATTCATGGGTTTAATTATGGCTCCAGTGTAGCTTTGAGACCCTGATACTACAAATAATGGATTTATTGCTGTTGGTGCTGTAGGAAATGAAGAAGCATCTCCCCCGAGAAAGGGCTATGTTAGACCTGCCCAAGCACCCTCCTTGCTCATACGGAAAGATTACAATTCTCCCTTTGTAATGCTACAGCAATTAGACATGCATTATATACAGTGATTACAATGCTGAAGAAAAAAGCTAAGAGCAGATTCTTCCCTCCCAGTGGATAAACCTCAACAATGGGCATGGAAAGATAGTTTTTGTTGTTCATGTTATAATTCCTGTAATCCTATGATTAGGGATACCCAAGGGATTTCTGCTGGAGCATCTGCCAAAGATACCCAAGAGGACTCCAGAAGAAGTGGTATGGTAAGAGAGTGCAGTGGTTGATGTATTGCTCCTTCAAGGTCTGAGTTGTCCGTTTTGGACACTCTCTGTGGCGATTTCATGGGAATATGGTGGTTGGTCATTCTTCTTTCTCAGCTTCCCTTCCAGGCGGCTGAAGGACTTGAATATTTTGCAGAGGATGGGTGTTAAGAAGAGCTGAAAAGCTTTCCAAAACTGTAATGGTGGGGCAGAGGGCAAAGGAGAAAGAAAGCAAGAAATACAAAGATTCTGCAAATTAGACATATATTTGCAAGCTCCAGCTGCTTAAAAGGAGGTTGTTCCCATGAAGGATCCCTAGGTAGAGTAAAGGGAAATTACAGAACAAATCCTAGAATTGCACGAGAATCACACAGCTTCTCATAAGGCTTGTAGAGGGTGCAAACCGGAATGAGGGCACCGGGTATTAGTTGCATTTTGTAGTGCATACATGGCATGAAGGGGAAAACGTTACAGCTCCCAAGAATAGGTGGCTTGGGCCCAAGTAAGGCCAGAACTTGGCAAGACCCACTTAAAGTGCCCAAAGGTGGCAGCAATCTTGATTTCTGTCAACAGGATCTACTCCTTAAGCAAATGCTGAGCAGCAGGAGGAGGAGGCCAGGGCACCAGTGTCAAACCCTCACACAAGAGGCACAGTGGCTGAACGGCATGGAAAGGGAGAGAACAGGAGAGAGCATCTAGTGTGTTGTGGAACTTACAATTTTTCAAGAAATAAATAAATAATCATCATCAAATCAACAGGCCTGAACCTGCAGCCACGTAATGCTATAAAGTTCTTATCCAAGTCACATGATGGGCTCAGAGACATGGGGGGAAATAAGAGAATATACAGCAAGGGTACCTCCTACTCAACTGCTCCAGAGGTCTCTTTGCGTACCCTAATTTCCTGCTACAGCAGGTGGAAAAGAAAGGAATGCAAAGGAGCCTGTGAAAAGGTTAGGAAAGAGGCAACCAGGCTGTGTTTGTTGCATGGTCTCTCTCCCTTTCCCCGCATACCCCACTCACACAGACAGAGTTGCCCAGTCAGAACTCTCACATTTAAAGGAAAGCTTCCTGGATCTGAATCTCATGGCAGTTAGCCACAGATCACAATTTTTAACATGATTCTTAAGTGAGAGAGGCATGTTCAGAAAATAAGCACAGGGCAACAGAGCCATGTTGGAGAACAGCTTCCTGGCTCATGGAGGATACTGAGTGGCTGCTGCTCGTGTCACACACACACACACACACACACACACACACACACACACACACACTTATTTACACTGTCTGCAAAGTGCTGGTTTTGGTTTGTCCCCACTCAAGCACTAAACTTCAGGGGGGCAGGGAAGGAAAAGCAAGCATGCTAAGCTGCTACTACCTTGGCCAGCTGTCCTCCAAATATGCAGACCTATGTTGCAAACTATGCATAACATACTGTGGAAGTTTCATTCGTGTGTTAAGCAGTGTGTGTGTGTGTGTGTGTGTGTGTGTGTGTGTGTGTGTTTTCATTTTGGTAAAAAGTCCTCCTTGAGAAGTGCATTATGTCTCGAGCTCTCGTGGCTCCAAGGGTGAGTGCTTTGCCCTCAAAATGGAAAACGTGAATCCCTCCCCCTTCCAGCTGCCAGAAGAAGCCGCCATCATGATGTAAGTAACTGGATGTTCTTCAACATTTCATCGAAAGCCTCCTGCGAGGGAGCATCTGCGTTCTGGAAGGAGTCCTTGATGCGGCTGTAGAGACTAAAAGACTGCAGCTCCAGCCAGATGAAGCCAAAACGGTCGTCATCAAACAAGACAAAGACGCCAGGTGTTCGCTCAGGGCTGGTGAAGCCATGGCCAGCTATGAGCCCCGTGCCGTAGAAACTAAGAACAAAAGAAAATAAACGATGCAGTGATATACCTTCCACAGGAAAATCCAGGCATCACACACCTTGCCCCATCAAACAGAACTGCCAGGTTACCTGGCTTCCATGTTGACACAGAGATTTCCAAGAATTAACATGTCCTTGCAAGGCCTATGCTATGTGACTTCCAGAGTTTCAAGCTCCCTGTCTCCTCTAAAAAGCATTAATCCAATATATGCTAATAGCTCCAACCAGAAGTTCCTCCCTGCTTCACACCCTGATAGAGCAGCAGCTCTTTTCTTGGAAAGATTGGATCTCCTGGAAAGGGCTGGAGGTGGGGTTATTTTGTGTTTCTCTTTCTCTCTTTTCAATAATATTGTATTTGCTGCATTAAACAGTTTTTATTTCCACCAGATCTTTTTGAAAATATATATATTTTAAATTGTGCTTTATTATTGCTTTGTTATTTTCTTGTGTTATAATGTTATGATCTGGTAATGCTTTTATCGTATTTTATGAACTGGCAGAGTTTAGGAATTCTCTTATAAATGCATTATTAAGTCACCTTGGGTAAAATTTCTTTTTAAAGGGAAGGACAGAAATAATAATTGGAGCTTCTGTCATACATTGAATTAAATAAATGCTGCAGGGGGGGCGGAGAGAATATTTTCTTTTCTGGGAGCAAATACTTCATAAAATATTGGGTGTGGTTGAACTGGACAGAAGCCCAAAGGATATTCATGGGCAATTTGCTCCACACCCTCCAGGGATGCCCCTTGAAACACAACTCTTGGCTTTTCATATTTACCATGCTCTGCAGGTCCGAGGGTAATCCTCATTCCTGGATGCAATGCCACCAGGCAGCACAAAAGGGCATGAGGCTGGGGGAGAGCCCTGGGCCACAGCTTCCTCTTCTGCTCCTCTGCCTGCTTCCCGCTGAGAGGGGCCTGGCTGTGGCTGCTCCTCCTCCTCTTCCTGGGCCTGCGGCTGGTGCTCCTTTTCAAGGCCACCCTCCTCCTCCTCCTGCTGCTGCTCTCGCCGCACCTGCTCCTGCACTTCCAGGACAATGCGGGAGAGTTCGCTGAAATTGCTCAGGTTTTCAATATCAGGCAGCTGGATGGGATGCGCCAGGTCAATCTCCACTGTTTGCTGGCCAGCTGGGATGTTAGGGTCACCCTGGAGGATACGCAGGAAGGAAAGAGAGCGGAATGACTTTGCTATGAATGCTAATGGCCACTGACTCCATCCCATTCCAGTGCCTCGAACAGCCTCCTCATCCTTGCCAAACCAGTTTCTCCTCGTTCCCTTCCCCAGACCCTTATTTGAAACAGAACACATCCTGAACCACTGTGCCTTGCCTTGCCTGTATATTGTGGTACTAGCAAATCTCTCTTCTCCACTCTGTTCATCACTTTCAGTAGGTCTTGCCCACTTCCTTTGCCCTGCTAGTCTAAGAAGCTGTACTATTTGTTTACTCATTGAGAGCTGGTGTAATGTAGTGTTTAGTCATGATCTAGAACTTGGGAAGCCATGCTGTACATTATGCTGTACATAATTTTATAAACTTCTATCTTGCCACCTCTTACTCACTTTTTCCTCAACTAAAAAGTCCCAAACGATGCAACCCTTTTCCTCAAATGGGAGTTGCTCCATTCCCTTGTTTGGCATGGCAACAGTGACAATACATACTTGAACAGAGAAAGCCAGATGCTCACTGTGATTTTAGTTCCTTTGGCCTTTTTTCCATGGAAGCTGAGCATGACTATTTCAAGACCGTGGCTCCCATATGTCCCCTTGAAAAGGCCTGGCTTGATGAGATCAATGGCACTCCGTGGAGGGAGGTAGATGCGTCTGTATGTCAAGCAGTTGCTGGAATATTAAAAAGAACCACAGCTTGATATAATGCAGGCAGGCCACAACCTGTTTGGTGCAATCTCTGAATCACTGACAAGGCATAGAATTTGGCATCTGACTAGATCACCTTCCTGTTATAAAAGCAACGATGCCTTCAAAAATCAAAACTCTAGCTCTCTTGCATGTTGAATGCAGCTTTGCCATGAATGAGCAGAATCTGAAAGGGGTTCAAATTAGCAGAGTGAGTTTCTGGTAGGGAGAGGATTGAAAACCATGTTGCTGCGCACGTTTGGCCTTCCCTCTGTACCCACCATAGCTACTATTTCTTAGACTCAAGACCCATCTGCTCCCTCCATTCCTCATTGTTATGGTCTCCATTCACTGTCATTCCCTTGCACCATTCCAGTTCTTGCCAAAGGCATCTACAGCTTTTGAAGATGGGGAACAGAATTTGCCAAAACAAACCAATTCATGGTTCTAGCATTTATTTTTATCTGTAAGCTTCCTTGAGTCCCACTAGGTAAAAAGGTGAGGTAATAATAATGATAATAATAATGCTTCTGCAAACCTTTGGGCTTGCCCAAGTCTGCTGATACCTCCTGATCTTGTGAATGGATGGTACTGTTTAGGGTACATAAACAATGGCATGTAAACCAGAACATTGGAACTAGAAGGAATTACGATGATTACAAAGGCATCGTAAGTCTCCACTGTTCTCTGAAGCAAAAAGCAACCACACCTAGATAGTGCACCCCTTCCCTTTCAAATGTTCTCACTGTATGGGGAGTTTGCAACTGTACTACTTTACTTGAACAAGTTATTCTAAAAATACATTTCCCCCCCCTCTTTTTGACTGCAGAAGCAGGAGGAGGAAAGAAGGGTCCTTCACCGCCCCTTACTCATATTGACTGGTATAGATGAACTTCATCAAGATGAGCTCTTGCATGTGCTCATGGAAGATGTCTTCTAGAGTCCGCCCCCACTCCTCTCGCAGCCATGTCCGGAACTCCTACAACAGCACCCCAAAGAGAGAAGCAAAGTCAATGAGTTGCAATTGCCTGGGACCCCTTCCTCCAATAAGAAAGCACAGGTAGATATGGACAAGAGGCAATTGCTTTCCTCTGCTTTCATCAAGCTGCTCACCCATTAAATGCCCCTTCCTGTTACTGGACTACAAATTCTAGAATTCCAAACAGATGATCCATAAACTGATCTGCTTGCAGAGCCAAAGGCAAAATGATTTCACTCATTTAAACACAATAACTGGGTGCTTCCAGACACAAGCCCTCTTAAGGCCATTGTTTGTTGACTGTGAAACCACAGCAGATCTTCCAAACTATTGTAAATGAATCCCTTGCCCCCAACAGTTGTTTTGTTTGTTTGTTAGATTTTCTATGTTTCAGGTGGTGGAACAGACAGGTGGAAGAAAAGGCACACAGTACTTTCAAAAGAATGACACCATCATGTGGAGTCGCAGTAGAAAACACTGAACTGTGGAGAAGCCATCTCTTACACACATTTCCAAAGCTTTGTTTCAAGCATTTGCTTTAAGATGGAAGAATAAAAAAGAATCTGCTTCTGCAAGGATGGTGTCGTTTTAGTGTTACAATACGCATTGAACCCTCAGAGGATACAGATAGCCTAATTCATCCTAATGATCTTGCTGCAGACAGCATGATTACTTGTCAGCCGTGGAAAATAATTTCTCACCCCACCCCCACAAATTCCCAGCCCTGCTTGCTTCTTGACAATGAGCTACTCGATCATGAGGCATATTCGTGCTAGAGCACAGCAGCAGCATTTCAGCCTTAACTCTGCATTGCCAACTGTGACTTTAATCCCCAACCGCAGATAACTGTCTCTTCCTCCCTAGTCAATACAGGGCAACAGAGCCTAATTCATCAAGCCTCTCTGTGTGCCTGTGAACATGCCTAGGCCTGCACATGTGCAATAAAGACTGAAATAAAACATTCTGTGAGCTAACTTCATTCCCAGTGGCACTAAATTACCACATATGTTGAAAAAGCACTATCTCAGATTAACAGTTGCTGGTGGTAACCTTTGCTAAAGGCCAAGTTTTCAGTGCTTACATCAACAATGTTTATACAAAGACGACATCGGAAGCTCGTCTTAGAGCAGGTCTCCCTTTTCTTGGAACCTTCGTCTCAAGGTTTTCCTGGGAAAGGCAGAACAGCATTTTCCTGCCTTCTCTATTTTAAACAGGAGTGCCCAAAGGTCACACCAGAGGTTGTGTGCAATCTCTCTCTCATTCCTCTGCTCCATTTTCAGAAGCAGCCTTATATTATTAAATGAGGTGGGGTCAAGGCATACCACCACCACTCCTTGCAAACAGATAGTTATGTTCCATGTGCATTTCTCCCATAAGCTTTGAAAGTTGTTTGCCAGGCAGTATGGGGAGAAATGCACATGGAACATAGCTTTCTGTTAGCTGCACAATCATTTGGATCGTGTCCAGAGCAATAAAAGTTTCAGTTCTTTAAGAGCCCAACTCAAGGAAGCTATAAGTCACTCCCTGGCTAGCAATGCAAAGCATAGACCACACTGAATGGCACTGAAGCACCTGGACAGCAGCTGACAGTTGAACCAAAAAGTGACTTTTGGCTTCCAGGTGCTGGGGGAAGAAATCTAAGCCATGGGAAGTTTACACAAGAAACCCTGAATCCTATCCCTGCTGGGGCTAATGGGCATTAAAGTACACTAAATGGGGGGGGGGGGGCACAACAAGTTGACAACCCCTGCTTTAAAGTAGTAATCATCCAACAGGCTGAAAAGCAGCTCAGGGTATCTTCATTACACAGGGCCTACCTCTTGCCTTCCTCCTGACATTCGGTGGTGATCTGTCTGGTTGCACTTTGTTGAAAACTCATCCTTTTTCACAATCTGTAGATATTAAACAGCAGTATGAAGCATTACAGGGCATAAATCCTCAATGAAAACAGACCCACAAACAGGCTAAAAATTACCCTGGCACAGAAGGCCTTAAAAAACAAGTGTTTATTTTGCATCTGTGGCAGAGTGAATAGGTAGCTCACCTGAATATGCCCACTGTGGGGTCCCTTGTGGCCATACATGCACTCCACTGTGGCACTCTTTCTTTCCATTAAGTGGATCCTGAAGAGCGGCTTGACTCTCATTGGATCATCCACATGAGGGTCATGTGGGGGCAAGTACATCCAGCCAATAATGAACAAGCCATCTACCTGTCACAGACAAAGTAAGGAGAGTCTTTCTTTTCAGTCACTGTAGCACCTTGAACAAACCCCTGCTCTATGCAACATGGCAGAGCCTCTATACTCACCACTACGTTCAACAGCCCCCCATACGGTCCGATGTCTGGCTGCCAGAGTCCCAAGATGTGCCGGTATCTGTGGAGAACTGGAGAATTGAAGAAAAAGCAAGAGATAATCAAATGGTACACAGAAAGCTAAAGGGAGGGGAAATACTGAAGCAAAGGGAGAGTTTCAGTGGTGTCAAAGAGCTCCCTGTACAGCAGGGCTGTGTGTACTTGGCAATAAATCCAGACACCAAGATTCTATGCCCTGGGTGTATCATGCAAATTAAAGAACCCCTTGCACCTATTCTACTCATTTTGTACAATTTATTCTACTTCTGCAAAACACAGGGAAGAGGAAGGACTGCAGGACAGTCAAGACCTCCCTTCAACATTAGTGGGAATCTCAGAGATAAAAAAGGCGTATCTCTCAATTTAAAATGAGAACTGAGAAGCAGCTTGGGGAACAAACTGGATCAGAGCAGCAGAATGTAGTGTAGTGGTGGGGAAGAAGATTTCTTAAAGCCCATCCCTCTATGTCATTTCCCTGGTTAACCCTTCCCTCTGCTAATAATTTTGCTGGGTGTGTAAGAGACAAATACACAGATTTCTCTTCAGTATGGTAAATAGTAGTTGGGTGTGTGTGTTTGATCAGGGAACACCCCCCCCCCCACTGTGCTCCTGCCTTTACCTAACTGAGCCCCTTCCCCTACCACTGCTTTTAAGATTTGAGAAAAGCCATCCAAAGATATGGTCCTGGATTTCCCAACTTCATGCTTTTCTTTTTTAGTCCCTCCTTTGGCTTCTTCAGCTCTGGAAACGGGAGAGAAATGTTGCATCAGGGAACCTGGGGGTGCCCCTCCTGCTTTTCCCTCTCTTTGCCTCAAATTCACAGCTTGTAGCCCTCCTCAGTGGTGCTGACTGCTGCTCTTTCACTCTCAGCCATGTCTCAGGCAGGGAGAAGGGTGCTGGCACTTGATCCTTGTCCAAATCATCTCTCGCCTGTCTGTCCTGCAAGCTGGGGGAGGCTCCACAGAGAGCCAACACTGAGAAGAGGAAATGGGCTCCTCCCCTAGGAGTTTAAAGGGCCTTCAAACCATGCTTCCACCCCCAAGGGAGAAATCTCTAACTAAAGTAAAAGTAAAAAAGGTAGAGAAGGCTCTTTCACCACCACTGCGGTCATCAGAAACATATTCTGCATTAAAGAGGTCAGGGTGTTAACATTACACTACTCAAGGGAGACGCCAGTTAAAGCAGTGCCTTGGTCAAAATAAGGGACACTTAATGCCACCATGCCCTTTGCAAGGGAGGCCTCTGCAAAGGAAAAGGCTGTCACCAAAGGGATGTTTATGAGCTGCTTTCTAAGAAAACTGACAATCCTCACAGAGAGGGTTTGCTCAAGACAATACGTTAAGTCATGCAAACATACCCCTGTGAGTATCAAGGTCCCCCTGAACTTTTGAGACACTTCACTGAAACTCTCCCTCTCACAGCAGAATGGAGTTAAGAAGGAAGGGGTTATCTGGGGCTATTCTGCCTAAAATTAGGGAGGAATGAGAGGCAGCTGAACACAGGACAGAACACAGTTGTAGCTGTGGAAATCAGAAGCACAATTTCAAAATAAAAATATTAAAGTGAATGATACAATGCATTATTTTGATGAGCACTCTGTTTCAATAGGTCAGCAATCATCTGGGCAAGGCACTTCTTTCTGTTTTTATTTGGGATTCCCAACCTGGAAGAAGCAGCTGTCAAATACTAAAAGCTTTGCTTCTAGCATCTGTAATGCTCATTGGTCAAACAGAGGCAGGCCCCAACTGCCTCTGTTTCCATATGAACCTACCTGGACTCTGAGATCATCTTCTGAGGCCCTTCTTTGCGTGCCTCCTCCACAAGAGGTCCAGCGGGTGGCAGCATGAGAATGGGCCTTTTCTGCAGTTGCTTCTCATTTATGGAATGCTCTCCCCAGGAAGGTTTGTCTGGCGTCTTCATTATACACTTTTAGGCACCAGCCAAAAACGTTCCTCTTTAACCAGGCCTTTAGAGCTGACTGACATCCAATGTCCTTTTAAAATGTGTTGCGGAGTAGGGGTGTTATTGGGTTGTTTTTGTTTTTATTATATATTTCGTGTTTTTATATTGTGATTTCATGTTGTAACTGCCCTGAGACCTACAAGTATAGGGCGGCATACAAATTTAATAAATAAGACAAGGGAAGGCAAAATAAAATAAAATAATGTGGTCAGGGGGATAAATGGCAGAATAAAGGTTTAGGAGCTTGTGCGCTTCTAAATGGGACTTTTTACAAGAGCACATCTGTCCCTCTGCACAGCTCTGGTGCATTTCAATCTTATTGGCAGTGTTTATTTCTTTAAGAGGCAACAATTCCAGAGATGCAGACTTTTCCAACACTGCATTTCCAATCTGGGGGCAGCTGTGTATGTTAAATGGTTGCCCGGCTTGCAGCTTATCGTTACCCAAAGCAAAACCACAGACTATTCCTCCTGAGGGTTAATTGGCATTTTGGGGAACCCATGACCTAGAAGCATGTGAGCATCACATGGATGGAGCAGTGTGAATATAATGTGGATTTCTGAGCAGCTGCCCAGGACAGGACTTGTTTTCATAAAATAAAGTTTCTATTTCACAGTGTCTAAAATCTTCAGACTGTTTAGACTGTGCTTCTTTCCTTTCACTATTATTTTACAGAGCTGAATATGTAATAGGCAGCCTCAAGATCCATTTTGGACCAAAATGAATGCACCAGCAGTGACTCTCAAAAACCCACTGATTTATTTTCCAATCAAACTCACACAAGAACCAGATGACTCAATGAAGAACTCACTGAATGAAAGCAGCTTACCAAGGGCTAGGAATAAAGAGTTGCTGCTCAATATTTTTTTCCTTCTGTTCTTTAGTTAAAAAAAAAAAGCTACATTATTTCCACTAGAACAGGGGTGGCCAATTAGCAGATTGGGATTCAATTTCAGAATTCCAGTTTATGTTTTAGGGACTGCTACCCTTGCTGAAATGGAAAAACAGCACACACTTACATGGGAAGACCATAAGTTTCTGGCTTCCCAGCATGGATGTCACAATTTCCCAGTGCTTTCTCTGCTGCTCTAGAGGATCCTGAGTTACTGATCTACATCCCCTTGAATCTCTTTTTGGGATGGCAGAGATGCTTTGTCAGAAAGGAACTGCTTTGGGACCCAATTCAAAAGGGTATCACGCTAGAGGCAATGGCTCTTTCCTCTGAACTACAGTGGTACCTCGGGTTAAGAACTTACTTCGTTCTGGAGGTCTGTTCTTAACCTGAAACTGTTCTTAACCTGAGGTACCACTTTAGCTAATGGGGCCTTCCACTGCTGCCGCACCGCTGCTGCGTGATTTCTGTTCTCATCCTGAAGCAAAGTTCTTAACCCGAGGTACTATTTCTGGATTAGTGGATTCTGTAACCTGAAGCATCTGTAACCCGAGGTACCACTGTATTGGAGACCTGATCAGAAGCAAGAAGTTTTCTCACTTGGCTTAAAGACAGCCGTATTCTTGCTACAGCCAGGAAGCAACTGGGAGGGACTTCCCAGTCAGGGGTCCTCAAATACTGGCTTAGCTTACTTAGGTAGGCTCTTACTTCTGGTCCCATCCCCTGGCAAGGAAAGGGGGTTTGGGAGACAGGCCAGGTCTTCTCTCAATTGTGCAAGGTAGGGAGAAGGTCAAAATCAGCAGCAAGACTCCTTTTTCAGTGCTCAGAAAAGGCTCCTACTATATCTTACCTGCTTGAAAAATGCAATGGAGTGAGCTCTCTGAGGTAGGGATCTACAGGATGTTAGGTGTCCACCTTGCCAGAGGGGTGGGCAACCTTGCCCCTCGTGAGTAGATTTGTGGATGCCTTTCCCTGCAATAACCTGGTATGTAATTCTATCAAACAGCTTCTGACTTGATGCTTCCTGAAAACTTCAACTTTTCAGCAGTTTCTTTTGAGATGCCAATATTTCATCTTCCTGGGTCTTATCCCCTTCCCCTAGTGTTGATACAAAACTCTGTGAGTGGGACTACAAGGCTCTACCCAAACTCTATCCACCCTCAAGACGGTCCCATCTGCTCCTCAATGCATTTTTATAGCTCTAGAGACCCACAGCTACTGCTACCTTATTTGTTTGTAGCACTGCTTACTCCTATACCTTGACATAGCAGTGGTGGTTAGCATTCTTTCTTAGTCTGCTGGCTTTGGCACCCGCTGCTCTCAAAACATATCCGTCCCCCAAATGGCCCTGGGAAGCTTAGCTTGTCAATTAAGTGGTGAAGCAGGCACACTCCATGCTAACACAACGCAAAAAACATTTGCCAATGGAAGGTACATACGGCAGGTGTAAACATCTCTGTATTCCATGTGCTCGTAGTCGGGAAGGATTTTCATAAAACGCCCTGATTTCACTCGTGGGTTTATACCTGAGCAGACACAGCAGGGTGAGTATGAGAACTCTGGTCCTCTTTTTACCACCTCTTCTTACCACCAGATGTTTTCAAATTTGGCATACTATTGTAGAAATGGAGGGTGGGAGAGGCTGGCCTGAAATAAGTGGCATCAGGGATGATCTCTTGCAGGGTTGTTGTTGTTTTTTAAATGAAATAACAGGAAATACTTTTAAGGAATTCTCTTTAAATAAGCAAAATATGGCTCAAGGGATTGACTCCTTCAGCTCATGTTGCCAGTTGAAGGGTTGGGGATATTCAAGGATCTATCCTCCAGACAGTAAATTCAATGTGTGTCCCTACAATAGAAGCACCAGACTTATACATCACTGGGGAATGGGGAGCTGCTAAGCCTGCTAATCATAAACACTCATGTATAAAAGATTCACACAGAGTGCTGATGCCTTTTAAAAATGTATTTAAGTTTAGAGAGATGGGAAATAGAGGTAATGCTGTTCTAAATCTTGACATTTCTAGAGTGCATGTAAGTGCTAAATGAACTAATCTCAATATGGATTTACAGATAAGAGAAATATTGCTGTTGACACACAGCCCTGCTGTAGTTTAGACTATTGAGTTGCTCAAGTTAAAAATTCACTTAGAAATTCACTTTCAACAATGAAACTCAAAAAGGATCCCAAGCGCTTGACACTTACGTTTGGCATATACATCTCGACAGGACACTCCTGTGATCTCCAGCTTTCGCAGGTTCTCGCAGACACCATATTCTGCAATTAAATAGGTCAGGTCATACCATCTGCTGTCCAGAGGTAAGGATGTCCAACAGCCTTTTCCATTAGAATCCTTGGAGCTTCCACTTAAGAAAGCCCTTGCAAGCTTCCACCTTGATTTTTAATCACACTGGCACTATCAGCTCTAGAATACAGTCAAAAAGCAACAAAAAGCCCATCACGTGTTTTTCTCTGTCCTAGCAGTCATATTTGTTGATTTAAATCCAGAATATAAATTCAACTTTTAAAAATGTTTCCTAATAATTGCTGAAAGTCTAAACAGGTAGGTGGATTTTTTTTCATATGTGGTGCACTTGCAAGAAAGCGAGGGTATTTTGGGAAGTGATACATGACAAAATTAAAAAGATGTTTAAAATGAGTATATATATAAAAAAAAACGCCCAAAACATTTCTGTTAGGAATCATAGGGGCAGAAATCCCCAAAAAATGTTAAAGTTGTTTATCAGCAGCTAGGATTCTATATGCGCAGAAACAGAAGACGTTCCAACCAAAGAAGAATGGATAAATAAGGTAATGGACTATGCAGAACCGGCTAAATTAACAGCAAAATTAAGAGAATCAAATGATGAGTGTTCTATGGAAGAATGGATGCCTTTTTTGGACTATTTAAATAAATATTATACTATGATGAACTTGCGAGTAGGATTTGAGCTATGAGCAACAGAAGTAATTAGATTATAATATTGTGATTTTATATATAAAAGATAGGGTGCAGTAGACGGGGAGAAACAACAACGCCATGGAAAACGGGGTGGTGCAAATGCTGTGGAGACAACATGAATTGCAAAACAATATGGAACTGGACAGGAACTGGACACTGGCTTGGAGGAGTGTAGACTGGAAAAGTGAAGATGAATAATGACTGGAAGGTGATGGATGGTGGAGAAGATAGACACAGATGGCAGCACACGCAAGATGAAAAGAAAGGAAAGCGGCTTGTCTTTGTTGTTATGAGAAAGTAAGGGTTCACAGGGGGTTTTTGAATCACATGTTAAGGAAATCACTATATGGTGTATGGGATAAATATGGGATAACCCTGGTGGTTATCTCCACTTGAAGCCTTCACAGGAAAGAAAACAAAACATGAATAAGAATTGGGCAACATACAAAGATTTATTAGAAGAGGATAAAACCCAGCTAAAACTGAAAAAATCTTACAGGTTAGTTACAATACCACCAATTGAAAATCTTTAAGGCTGATAAAAAAATATGTTTTGTGATAGAAATTTTGGAATTAGAAAAAGGTTTATTAAAAAATAAAGAAAAACAACTTTCCAAAATGTACAGATTATTATTAGATTGGGAAGTAAAGGAAGAAGAGGTAAAATCAGTCACAGTTAAGTGGACGAAAGATTTGGTTACAATATTCAAATGGAGGAATGGGAAAATTTATGGAGAAGGGAATTGAAATTCACGGCCTGTTCACTATAAAAGAAAATTTTATGAAGATGCTATACAGGTGGTACATCACCCCCAGCAAACTGTCCAAAATGTACAGAACCAACTCAAATTTATGCTGGAGGTACAGAGAGTTAGAGGGCATGATGTACCCCATGTAGTAGGGTTGCAAAAAAAAAAAAAAAGAGCTTTTGGGAACTTATATACAATAAATTTTTTAAAAACTGTTCAAAATAACGTTCAATAAGAAACCTGAAACCTTCCTATTAGGCATAATGGCATCAGACATCCCAAGGGAGAAAAGAAGGATTTTTTTTTAATGCAACAACGGTGGCAAGGATGCTGACTGCCAAGGGATGGAAAGGAGATAAAACTCCATCAAAGGAGGAGTGGCAAGTAAAAATGCTTGAATACATGAAACTAGCATACTGTATATGACAAAAAAGATCAGAGGTCGATCAACCCAAAAGTTCAAAAGAGAATGGGAGATCTATAGACAATATTCAAAAGAACAGTGTCCCCATATAAAAACATTAGAATGCTTCGAATAACCCTCAGAATTGATTAAGGCATAAAGAAGTCAAACAAGATTTAATAAAGACAAAGGTTATTGAAAAACAGAGGCAAGTAATTAGGAAAACAAAGAGCCCATATCAAGGAAGTCGGAGGATGATGGTCGGAACATTTTTGTGAATTTGTGATGTATTGTTCTACTGTTTTTTGTTTGTAAGAGATGTATCGTGCTGCTTTTGTTTCGCCTTCTTTCCTTTTTCTTTTTTCCTTTTTTTCAAGCTTTTGTTGTGTGTATGTTTTGATTTTAAACCAATAAAGATTAATTTAAAAAAGAAAAAAAGAAAAGAAAGAAAAATTAATATAGAAGTAATAAGTAATGCTTTAAAGTGGATAACCTCTTTTGTTCTTTAAGGGAATATGTTATTGTTATGTAAATATATGAGCAGGAATTGATCAAATAATAATTAATAATTGTAAATTGAATATAATGTAATTTCAAACAGCAATGGGGGGGAAAGAGGGACACACGTAGGATGAAGAGTGGGAAGTCAAGTTTTTGGGGAAATTGTATTAAATTTGATGTAATTTGGCACTGATTTATTAAAAATTGGGAAAACTAATAAGAAAAGGAAATGAAAAAGAAGAGGAAAACGGGGTGGGATGTTGATAAAAATAAAGAGAAAAGATGAAATTGCATCTTGATTTTATAGATTAAAAATATTGTAACTTAATAAAACTCATTGGGGAAAAAAGCTTTTAAAACTGGATTATTCAGCTTCCATTTCCACTTCTATAAAATGACATTAATGGCATACCAGTGCATTTGGAACAGACTGCCTGCCCACCCGCCTACCTCGCCATGCTACTGACTCCACGTGTATATGACTTAATATGTCTTGTTTTACTATGGCTGCCAAGATTTCCAAAAAACAAAACAAAATCATGGGGTGGCAGGGGATGAGAATATTAGGCCACAACACATGGCTAGTGAGCTGCAGTTGACTTCCAAGGGAACGAATTGTGGCAGCTGCTCTTTACTATAAATTTAAACAGGACTTGTGGGGGGGGGTGCGTGATCACATTTCTAACCCCCAGCATCAAAATTCTAAGCATTCAGCAGGATTGGTCCCCACCAGTCCTATGTAATGAAGGATCCCTGAGTGTTTTGGAACATGGGCACAGTGCAGCCTGCTCCCTTGCCAATCAATGCCACGGCAATGGCACCCTCTCAGTTCATTACACTGGGTATTGCTGGATGTTTCTAACTATAAGGTAAAGGTAAAGGTACCCCTACCCATACGGGCCAGTCTTGACAGACTCTAGGGTTGTGCGCCCATCTCACTCAAGAGGCCGGGGGCCAGCGCTGTCCGGAGACACTTCCGGGTCACGTGGCCAGCGTGACAAGCTGCACCTGGCAAGCCAGCGCAGCACACGGAAACGCCGTTTACCTTCCTGCTAGTAAGCGGTCCCTATTTATCTACTTGCACCCGGAGGTGCTTTCGAACTGCTAGGTTGGCAGGCGCTGGGACTGAGCAACGGGAGCGCACCCCGCCGCGGGGATTCGAACCGCCAACCTTTCGATCGGCAAACCCTAGGCGCTGAGGCTTTTACCCACAGCGCCACCCGCGTCCCGTTTCTAACTATAAACACACACAAATGGCTTTTGCTACATTTTGAAAAAGAAAAACAATTCACAGGAGTTAGATCAATTTACAAAACTGCTACAACCACCATGGGAGAGGAAATAAATGACAAAACAGAAGGCACCCACAGCCACTACAGACCACATGCCCGTCTGCCAGTACCAAGAGTCTATTTGTTCCAGGCCTTTGATGTACTAGTTAAAATCAGACCAGCTTTCTAAAGTAGAAGATTTAAACTGCAGTTTTACACTTCTAGCAGCTGCTAGACATCAGACACCAAAGATCTGCTGCCGCTCTGCCGGTGAGTCTTGGGGAGGACCGCTCCCCCCTGAAGCCCATTCTCCATCTTGGGCCTGGGGGCGGGCCCCATACTCCACCTCAGCACATAAGGCTCCAAGGAGGCCTCGGAACATTGCTGCTGCCGCTCTGCCGTGAGTTTGTGGGGAGGACCGCTCCCCCCTGAAGCCCATTCTCCATCTTGGGCCTGGGGGCGGGCCCCATACTCCACCTCAGCACATAAGGCTCCAAGGAGGCCTCGGAACATTGCTGCTGCCGCTCTGCCGGTGAGTCTTGGGGAGGACCGCTCCCCCCTGAAGCCCATTCTCCATCTTGGGCCTGGGGGCGGGCCCCATACTCCACCTCAGCACATAAGGCTCCAAGGAGGCCTCGGAACATTGCTGCTGCCGCTCTGCCGTGAGTTTGTGGGGAGGACTGCTCCCCCCTGAAGCCCATTCTCCATCTTGGGCCTGGGGGGCGGGGCCCACACCCACCACCGCCACAACTTTGGGGACACTGGTGCTGCTGCAGCAAATTTTTAAAATGCTTTTATATATTTTAAAGTGTTGTAAAGATGTTTTTACTTTTTATTTTGCTGTACCACCATAAACGGTGGTTTTATCCATGTATTTTTATTTTGTTTTGTTTTATTTTGGGTTGGGGTGGGCTGGTTGTTGAGTGGGGTGGGGTTTGGTTTTGTTCTGGTGTAATTGTTTCTGTTTGTTTGCTTTTATATTTTGTAAATGGAGGCGAATATGAGGCTTGGGATTCCTACTGTGGAGGGGCGAGGGAGGTATGGCGGTGGGGGCAGATGTTATAGGCGAAGGGGATCGAGATACGGATATGCTCGTACCCCTTCCAATCTGCGCCCCATCCCGAGAGACGAGGGTAGGGTGAGCAAGGATTACTCACCTCCGTCACTGGTGTTGTGCAATGCCAGGTCTATAGGCAACAAAACCGCCACCCTGCGAGATTTCTTCATCTCTCAGGGGGTCGACCTGGCTTGTGTGACGGAGACCTGGGTGCGCGAAGGGGATACTGTTACCTTACGAGAGATGGCGCCCCCGGGTTTCTCCGTCCTCCACCAGTCACGGACTGTGGGCCGGGGGGGAGGGGTGGCATTATTGATCCGGGAAGATTGTTCTTTCAGGGCTCTACCATCGCCATCGATCCCCGGCATTGAATGTGTTGGCCTAGTGTGGGGCTCCGAGGTGAGCTTGGCTGTCTGGCTGGTGTACCGGCCACCTAGCGCACCAGCAGCCACCCTGTCAGGCCTGCTGGAGGCGGTGGCCGGCTGGGCCTTGGAGTTCCCTAACCTATTGGTATTGGGGGACTTCAACATCCATGCTGATGCCACTCCCTCCTCACAAGCTCTGGACCTGGTGTCTTCCATGGCGACACTAGGGCTCTCCCAGTTTGTTTCGGGCCCCACACATCAAGCAGGCCACACGCTGGATTTGATCTTTGGCGTCGGTATAGATGTGATCATGTTTCCTTCGATGAAGGTGCCATGGTCTGATCACTACGCTCTGAAAGCCAGGATTGACGTTCCACCCCCACCCTGCTTGGGTGGCGAGCCGATTTGGGCTCGCCCGCGGAGGCTGATGGACCCTGATAGATTCCGTCAAGCCTTGAGGGACCTTGCTCCCCCTGGCGACTCATTGACTGAGCTTGTTGAGGGCTGGAATACCCAGCTCCTGGCAGCCATCAATGAGATCGCACCTAAGCGCCCTCTGCGACCCCGCAGAAACCGGGCTCCCTGGTTTACCGAGGAGCTCCGGAAAATGAAGCGGGACCTCAGACGGCTAGAGCGAGTATGGCGGGGTGCCCGTGACGGAGCTTCAAGAACATCCTATAGAGTTTTTATGAAAACCTATGAGATGGCAGTGAAGGCCGCTAAGAAGTCCTACTTCTCAGCCTCCATTGCATCCGCTAGCTCTCGCCCGGCGCAATTATTTAGTATAATTCGGTCTTTAACGTCCCTCGAAGGACAGCCAAATTTAAATAACAATTTGACACACAGCTGTGAGGCATTTGCGAGCTTTTTTGCGGAGAAGGTCCTGTTGCTCCGCCATGACCTCCCCGCCAATTTCGATACAATAAAGGAACTGGAGGCCCCTCGACTGTCCTCGGGTCCAGTATTGGACCACTTTGACCGGATATCCCCAGCCGATGTGGACAGACTCCTCCGAGCTGGAAAGCCCACCACTTGTCCTCTCGACCCGTGCCCGTCCTGGCTGATTAGAGCGTGTCCAGACGAGGTGCGGGCCCCCCTGGGGGATATCATCAATTTGTCCCTTGGCACCGGGACATTCCCAGGGGAACTGAAGGAGGCAGTGGTGCGCCCGCTTTTAAAGAAAACATCATTAGATCCCTTAGATCTATCCAATTACCGCCCGGTTTCGAATCTTCCATTCCTGGGTAAGGTGATTGAGAGAGCGGTTGCGGAACAGCTTGGTAGGTTTCTGGATGAAACATCGGCTCTGGATCCATTCCAGTCCGGCTTCCGCGCTGGTCATGGGACCGAGACGGCTCTGGTCGCCTTAACAGATGATCTCAGTAGGCAGCTGGATCGAGGCGGGTCGGGGCTGCTGATTCTTCTAGACCTGTCAGCAGCCTTCGACATGGTCGATCACGAACTCCTGGACCACCGCCTTGCCGACGTGGGGATCCAGGGCACAGCCCTTCAATGGCTGCGCTCGTTTCTCTCTGGTCGGGGACAGAGGGTGGCGCTTGGGGGGGAATTGTCATCCCGCCACTCCTTGGTGTGTGGAGTGCCTCAGGGTGCGATTCTCTCCCCGATGCTTTTTAACATCTTTATGCGCCCCCTTGCCCAGCTTGTCCGGAGTTTTGGGCTGGGCTGCCATCAGTATGCTGATGACACCCAACTCTATCTGTTGATGGATGGCCATCCTGACTCGGCCCCAGACACACTGATCAGATGCTTGGAAGCTGTGGCTGGATGGTTACGTGGGAGCCAGTTGAAGTTAAATCCTTCGAAGACAGAGGTCCTCTGGCTGGGACGGGACGATATGAGATTGAGGGGGCAACTCCCTTCTCTTGCGGGGGTGCAATTAGTGCCAGCACCGTCCGTTAAGAGTTTGGGGGTAATCTTCGATACCTCCCTCTCCATGGAGGTGCAGATTGCAGCTATAACAAAGGCGGCATTTTTTCATCTCCGCCAAGCTAAGCAGTTGGCTCCTTACCTCTCTCGCCCTGACCTAGCCACTGTGATCCACGCGACGGTCACCTCCAGACTGGATTATTGTAACTCGCTCTACGTGGGGCTGCCCTTGAGACTGACCCAGAAACTCCAGCGGGTGCAGAATGCCGCAGCGAGACTCCTTACGGGGTCTTCGCTGCGAGATCACATTCATCCGGTGCTATACCAGCTGCACTGGCTCCCGGTGGAGTACAGGATCAGGTTTAAGGTGCTGGTTTTAACCTTTAAAGCCCTATACGGCCTAGGACCCTCGTACCTACGGGACCGCCTCTCCTGGTATGCCCCACAGAGGAACTTACGGTCTTCAAATAAAAACATCTTGAAGGTCCCAGGCCACAGAGAGGTTAGGCTGGCCTCAACTAGAGCCAGAGCTTTTTCGGCTGCGGCTCCAACCTGGTGGAATGCCCTGTCGCAAGAGACAAGGGCCCTGCAGGACTTGACATCTTTTCGCAGGGCCTGTAAGACAGAGCTGTTCCACCAGGCCTTTGGTCAGGGCGCAGCCTGACTCCCTCCTTTGGCAATCTCTACAAAGCTTTAGTCTATGGTTGCCATCAATTTGTATTTTAATTAATTTTTAGAATGTATTTATAATGTTGTACTGTTTTAGTGTTGTTAGCCGCCCTGAGCCCGGCTTCGGCTGGGGAGGGCGGGATATAAATAAAATTTATTATTATTATTATTATTATTATTATTATTATTATTATTATTATTATCTTCTGACACAAAGCTCATCCATAACTACAGCGGCTGAGGGTTTACCCATTTCTAAATTAGTGATCACAGCCTCTGACTTGCAGAAGCCATTTCAGGGTATACCATATGATGTGTTTATTTGCACATACCTCTAAGAGACACTGTCACACACTATTTTAAAGAGAACCTGGGTTAGAAACGGAGATATGAAAGCTAAGAACTAAATGGCACCTTAAACCTACGTTATGGGAACAACGGAATGTCTAGGCGCACTTTTTTTATAACAATACCTATAATGTTGTTGTTGTTGTTGTTTAGTCGTTTAGTCGTGTCCGACTCTTCGTAATACAAAGCTCAAAATGAATGAATTGCAGCTAAAATATTATGTCCATTTTTCGCATGGTCTACACCTTCCCCTGCTCACCCCCTAATATTCTTAAGGGGGGTCTCTTCTCCAGTCTTGAGAGAGAAGCTGGAACTGGGGAGGCAGAAAAAGGTCCTCCTTTCCTTCTACTCTGCAGTTTTAATCTAAAATCTTAGGGGTAGTACTGTGCCCAGAGCTCAGAAACTGCTCGCACTAATGAAATTTCCTGTCGCAAAATGCGCCTAGAACAATGGGAGTTTCAAACACTGAACAGAACTATAACACAACAAATAGGTTTCCAGTATAAGGGGCAAAAGACTTTTAGATCTGGGTGCAGGTTAAGGCAAGCACTCTGGGCATTAGTGAGTAGGTTCCTTAGCAATGGCTGGCGAGAGGAACAATATGAAGTGGAAAAGGTCAATTTTTAAAAAATTGTACCAAGAAGCTGATCCAATCAAAGATCTCTCAATAGGCTCAAATGCACACAGATCACCCTTATATCTGAAAAGTTACTCCTTTAACTCACACCAAATTAAAAAAACAAAAAACAAAGCCTCTTGTGTAAGAGTGAGCTATCCAGTACCAAGACAACAGTCCTCAGGCTTTGCCAGTCTTGCTTTCTCATGATTCAGATTTGCTCTGATAATTCAATAGCTACAAGGGCCACCAGTATTGTTAACCCAGCCCCTATTTTATTTTTAGAGTAGTCAGAAGTTTAACTGAGCAATGCGACTTCCAGCTGTGTGTACAGGATTGCAGCCTTAATCAATGTACGGCACAAAGCAGTTTTAAACATGTTAAAGCAGCCTTTTCCAATCTGGTGACCATTACTGTTTTTCTGCTATGCAGGATTGTTGTAAGGTTTTAGTGAGATAATGTATGTTAAGTGCTCTGAATACTGTAAAGCCAAGTATAATAGTCATTTATTCTGGATACGGGGGTGGGGTGGGGTGGGGACTGGATACTGGGGTTAAAAAACTCAGTGTATTTGATATAGCTACAGACCTCTAGAAAATCAATATCCTTTTTGCTTCCTATAATAGGCTGTTGCTTTTTTCTGTGAGAAATACTGCACTGTTACCCTTAAGGCTATTAAAACACACAAACAACCACTCTCGCTGCTGCAAATCACCAGAGAAAATTAAATATTAAAGCTGTTCTATGCAGATAGAAATGTATACTCCTAGCAACAAACAGAAACCACATACTATAATCTGGACATCTTCCGGGGAGATTAGGGTTCAAATCCCCATTTTGCAAAGAAGATCACTGGGTGACCTTGGAGAGGAGACAAATACCCTCTTCCTGAGCAACTTGGATGACAAAAATCTGATTAACAAAATTAGAGAAAATAGCCATGCTTTAAGTCTGTACTAGCAGGAAAGGCTGAAAACACCATGTAGTTTAACTCCCTGTTCAAAGGCAAGGTTACCCACTACTCCTGCCATAGTCCGGACCCTCCTCTGCCACAAGCAGGTGCCCAACAGAGATACTTGCTCAACAAGTAGCTCCAGATAAGTCAAAGTGAACACTGCATACTCGGATGAGATGGGCAGAACACATCCAAAGTCACTGCTAGTCTGATCTGAAGTAAATTCCTTCTTGGTGTGAGGAAACACCTTTGCTTATCTACTCTACATGAGCAAAGGTCTAACTCACTAGGGCATGGGTAGGCAAACTAAGGCCCAGAGGCCGGATCCGGCCCAATCCCTTCTAAATCTGGCCCACGGATCATCCGGGATTCAGCGTGTTTTTACATGAGTAGAATGCTTTTATTTAAAATGCATCTCTGGGTTATTTGTGGGGCATAGGAATTCGTTCATTATTTTTTTCAAAATATAGTCAGGTCCCCCACAAGATCTGAGGGACAGTGGACCGGCCCCCTACTGAAAAAGTTTGCTGACCCCTGCACTAGGACTTCCCTATTAGCTATCAGGTGTGGGCCAGGCTTGTTCCCTCCATTTCAATGAACAGCAAAGTGCTTGCGGTCAGGGTGGAACAGCTGGTTCAACTGCAGTCTAATCCTAATAGCTTCAGTCACCCTGTCTTGCATTCTAAAGCTACAGGAATCTGCAAAGCAAGTTGTTTGTTAGCCATTCATGCCCTCTGTTGAACTCAAGCCACTATTCACTTTGCCAGGAGGGCTCACTGCCACACCCTGGACACTTTCTTTTAAAGACAAAGGTCAAATCACTTAGCATTTAAAAACAAACAAATGGAGCATGGAAACTGTTGATTAATCAAGGTAAGCTGAGCTACAGGGAGGAGAGAGAGGCGCCAATTTGCTTCCGCGCCCGGGGAACAGTCAGTACCACCTATTTATAGCTTTGCCCAAAAAGTGAATTGAAATCCACAGCTCCACAAAAATCGCAGAATCTACTTACTCGCAAACTCCAAAAAAGTAAAAGGGAAGAAACATACAGACAACACAAAGTAGGCAGTTACCAGCATGACCCACAAGTGTACTCCAAGCCGCTCTGGAATTGCTGCATTGAGTGCCAACTGCCATGGTCTAGTTGCCCACATGTGCTATGAATCATCTAGTCCAATTCCCTGCAATGCAGGAATAGATAGCTGTTCCATATGGGAATCAAACCTGCAACTTTGGTGTTATCAGCACCATACTCTAACCAACTGAGCTATGCAGGCTAAGTTGGACATGCTTGGGGAAATCTCTCTCTTCTTGATGAACTACAAGAGAGAAACAAAATTAAAAAATTCCTTCCAGTAGCACCTTAGAGACCAACTAAGTTTGTCACTGGTATGAGCTTTCGTGTGCATGCACACTTCTTCAGATACTGTATCTAAAAGAGAGAAAGGCCATTAAAAAAACTTGTAATTTCTGACACACGGCAGAGCTTGGGTTTTTAGAGAGAGAACAAAATAAGGCCATAATAAGATGCTGGCACATTTAATAGTGGGCGGTGGTGAAAAATAAATAAACATTTCTGTCTTGGTGATGATTGCAAACCTGACTGCAAGGCAATTAGGGGGCTTCAGAGACAATGCTACCCGCATGAATGGGATTCTGTCATAAGAAGCAGAATTAGGCAGCAACTGCAACATGTTGCTTCTATATAAGCACTTATATTTGATCATCTCACACTCAAATATGTGTTTCTAAATGGAAAATAAACAAATAAATAAACATGCACCACACTGGATGGCAAGCATGTCTTATCTGACTCCAGCAGCTTGCATGCTAGTAACCCAAAACCTATTATCCCACTGTCTGGCATCTTAGCTCTGACATCAACTCAAACCAGAAGTTAAAAACACCAACTCCACCACTACCAACAACAACAACTGTGCAATATCAAAACTCTCTAGCTGTACCTGTGGTTTGGGTCTGCCAAGCGTGGTCTGTTTATGTTTATTTGCTGCTTTCTTCATTATTTTCTACATTGGGAAAAACATACAACGATCCAAGCCTTTCTCATAAAAGAAAATGGCTGATTAATTCCAAAAAAAAGGGTATAAAATTATATCCAAGAACAGACAATCCATATTTAACCATAAATTAGGTTATGGTTTTTGTTATCTATTTTTTCCCCTAGCTCCATACAAGCAGGTCATTAGATAATAATCTGTCTTGGCAGGGCAGACATTAAGACCCTTGAAGATTCGGATATTCTATTTTATGGATGGGGGCTATATTAGATTTAGATAACCAGGAATATCCCTTCCAGCTATAGAAAAGGCTTAAGGAAAACAGAGCTTTGTACCCAATTTAGAAAACTGATGAGGCCTCTGTGTACAACTGCCATGACATTCAGTGGCACGAAGAAAGATGCCACCCCTTTATTTTCCCCAATAACTGTGATGGAACTAAGATGGCACTTGCCCAAAATCATGCCAGGCAAGAAAGAATGCAGCAAGCTGAGGCAACATGATGCAAAATCCATTTAAAGTGTGTTCCAAGCCTATCCACAAGGATGAGTCAATGTTGGCAAATATCCTCAAATGAGGCTATCAAACAAATTAGAAATAAGTTCTTGCAGCTGCAGACTGCATTCTTAATGTACCCAAAGTCTCCAGCTCACCCAAATGCAGTTGCTGGCTGCACTCTGATGTCCAACCCCAAAGTTCTTCTTGGCAAGGCCAAAAAGCATGACTTCATAGCTGGCAACAGATACGGCTGGTGTGGGTCCTCACTAATGGGCCAGAGGGCATGAATCCATTTGCAATATGAAGAAGAGGGATGAAAAGTGCATGGCAGGATGTGATCTTGCTGGGAAATGTTCAATAGAGCACCAATTGAAGAAGGCAAGCAATCCCCTTAAATGTATTGTGGTTGGGGTTCCCAAATTTAGCAGTGCGGGTACAAGATGCATGAATGACACCTGCCATCAATGTATCCTTCATACCACAAACTTCACCCTATCCTTTGAACTCTCAATATCATCTTGGCCCTCATATTTCCCAGGTGAGCACAGCAGCACTCTTCATCCCAAGTGTTGATTTGAGAAAACTGAGGAACAGGAGCTACTAAGGGATACCTCCATGCCTGGGTTCATCACTCTCAATCCAATAGAAAGCTAAGATTGCTGGCTAATCATCTTATAAATAAAAGCTGATGGGATGGACCCTTTAACATATATATAACATGTATAGTTGCCTCATGTTTTGCCAACTTGCAACTCACCAAGCCAAATGACTCCCATCCAGGGACAGCCCAGGGCATTTTGCCACTAGAGGCAAAACAGAAAATGCTGCCACCTTCACCTTCTCCACTGCATGCCTGTTGTGACCCACCTGAGTACCCACTGCCACCCTGTGCCACTGGGTGGGTGTGCAGCAGCAGGCACACAGGGGAGGAGGCAGCAGCTGGAGTTTGCCACCCTGAGAAAACTGCCTCATGGGCAGGTTGGCCCTGAAGCTACTGAAGGGTTGCTTCCTTGTGTTATTTGCCACCTATAATAAAAAAATTATAATTGGGGAGATGGAGAAGTACCCAACAGTTCACAGTACAGTACATAGTTGCTGGACTGTTCTTAGCTTGCTGCGACACAGTTGTACAGACCTAGTTTATGTCATTGGTTTGTGATTTACTTGTATTCATACCTCATAAGACTGAAGTGGAGTTCTATAAATGCCAGCATTTTACATTAATAGAGCAGTCTATAAAAGAGTTGATGTCAAAACTAGTCTCTACCTATTTTCTGGATAACTCAGTATTCTATCAGTATTTTTTTATCAGCAATTTTTCTTGTACCTCAGTTTACAAGCTAGATACAGCAGAGCCTTCCTCTGATCTACTTCACTTTGTACTGAAGCCTACGTTTCTAGACTAATTTCTTTCCCAGTGGCTCATAGGATTTGAGATCCATGTTTTTGAGAAGAGCTTCTCCTGAACTTCCTGAATTCTGTCTTAACTGTACTTCCACTAAATCTTCCCAAATCCACCTATGTTTCCATTCCTGCTCTCTTCGCTCTCGTCTAATTTAGGCTGCCCATTTTTAGGTATGTGCCATGCTGCTGGTATGCTCAATCTCGAAACATAGATGTGAATGGTATTACAAGAATTACAGAATCACAGGATAGGGAAAGACCAGGAGGTCATAAATCAATCTACTATGTCAAGGCAGAATCCTCCATGCCTCAGCTCCATTATCCTTTTAAGTTTGTGTGTTGCACAGCTGTAAACTGTCTTGCAACCTTCTGTTGAAGGGGTGGAGTAAATTTCTAAATATCCCTTCACAAGTTTCAAGTTAGGCTACAAACAAACAAACAAACAAAAAAAGCTCTGGTACTTTAAAAGATAAAAGGTCACAGTGCAAGGCACTCCTATGCCTCCAGTTTTTTAAGCAAATTTCAGCTGCCCTGCTTCTAATTCAATTACCCTGATGTTTTTAAAGCTTTGATTTTATGGGTTTCCCAAGATACAGATAGTCCCTTTCTTTCAGAATGCCTTTTTGTCTGGATAGTAAGAACTTCAGAAAAAGTAGCTCTGCCTGTTGTTTGCACTGCAAGAGGCAGTACTTTAAAAACTAACAGATTTACTGTGGCAGAAGCATTTGTGAGTATCAGGCTTTTGATCTGATGAATTCACCTGTAGCCCATGAAAGCTTTTGCCACAGTAAAAATCTGTTTGTCTTTAAGGTGCCACCAGCCAACCCTTTGCTGTTTTTTTCATCTGAACTACCAGCATTCATTTCCAAAGCAAAAACACCAGTGCCACATGGTATCCTCTTCTGCTGGCATCATCTGACCTACCCAGGATGTGAATATACCATATATTTAAATCACATTCTAAGTTCCTCCCTCTAAGAATCCTGGGGACTGTTAAGGCCGGGTATTGATATTTGAAGATCTGTGAGGGGTTAACTACACTTCTCAGGATTCTCTGGAGTGGTGGAATTTGCTTTAAAGGCATAGTGTGTATGCAACCCATGACCCCCACCATTGTTTGGTGAGATAAATGAACTCACCAGATTTAAGGCTTCCAACTCTCTGCAACTTGAGCCTTATTTTCCTATATTTTGAGGCTTTGCCTCCTTCCTTTAACCTGCACCCCTTCTGCAGCTCCTCCACCCAAATCAGCTCTCTTCATTACTGCTTCCTCCTCCCACCTTAAACTTCTTCATACCAAGCCTTGCCGAGAGCCAGGTCTGCGCATCTGTCTGTGGGCATGGACAAAGCTCCCCTTCTACTCCTGTGCTATATTGGGGGAGAGGGGGAGATGGGGAGCGAGGTTTCGGGTCGCCTCAGAAATGGGAGCGGGTTGCTACCTACACACGGAGGGAAGCTCACCTTCTTTGCACCTCCGGCGCCAGATGGTGTCGGTGCGGAGGATGCGCCTGAAGGCGCTGCAGACGAGGGCCAGGTTGGGCAGGTCGGTGCCGGGTAACGAGCCGAATATCTGCACCAGCAGCTCCGGTGGGAGGTCGAGGAGCGAGAGCGGAGCCCGGGCGCGAGGGCTGCTCTCGGCCAAGGCCGCCCCCTCGATGCGCTCCTCGGCAGCGTCGTCGTCCTCTGCCGCCGCCGCCTCCCCGCAGCCGCCGCCGCCTCCCTCCTCAGGGTCCGTGTCTGGCTCGCTGCTGTCGCCCGCCGTCCCCTTTTGCTGAGCCCCCCTCCGCCGGCAGCCCCGCGCCGGGCCCACTCCGCAAAGCCGAGCGCAGACCGCCATGACGGACCGACGGGGCGAGCGCCTCAGCTGCGCTTTCTCCTCGCTCGCGCTGACAGTCGGGGGTCGCCGGCACGCGTCGGGCCCCGCCTCCCGGCCAATCGCAGGCGGGATCCGCCCCGTGGCCTGCAGCCCTCCGCCAATCCAGCGCGCCCTCCCCGCGCCCTCATTGGCTGGGGCCTTTCGCCAATCAGGGCCGCGTTCTTCCCTATCCTTCAGGCTCCAGCCCGGACAAGGCCGTCCCAGCCCTTTTCCCTTTCCCTCAGCCTCCCTACTCGGTTGTTGGCTGTCAAGGTGGCCACGCCCTCCCGAGCTGCTATTGGATGAAACGCAGGTCCGCCTGGCTACGCCCACCCGGCCGTCATGAATGCACTGCAGAATACGCCCGCAAGAAGGGAATCGAAAAGCCCCGCCTCTTTGGCCTTGTAGCTCCGCCTTCTTTGTTTACTCATACGGCTAGTCCTGTTCTTATTATCAATGGAGTTTTTTTGGGTTTTTTGCCCGAGAGGCAGAAAGTGAAAAAGCCGAGAGGGAGAGAAGGCCCTGTAAATAATCTACTTTGGATCATTAAAACCTTTCATTTAGTGATCCAGTGCTAGCCTGTTTTTGAAGCGGAAAAGATGGCCAAATGGTTGAAGGGCGGGGGGAGGTGGAATTAAAAATAAACTCGGAGTTAATATTTCTGCAATTACCCAAATCCAGAGCATGGTTAAGTAAGTTGATGTCCGAGTAGCATCTTTCTACGCAAAATGGCACAGCCCCAGTGCAGCCTGTTCTGCACCTTTGCGTCACACCGTATACATAGAATCATAGGCGCATCGAATTGTCGAATTGGAAGGATGGGCGTAGCGGGGTTGGGGTGGGGGGGGGGCAGAACGTCTGTTATGTATTTTTATTGATTTACTTGATCGGGAGGAACAGGAATCAGAGTTACGCATCCGTGCTAAGGATATGTGTGCTTGTTGTCTTCGTGGAACAGTAAATTCTCCTTTGCAGTTGCGCGCTACAAGGGGTGGGGCAATATAGAGGCAACAGTTAAAATGTCGCATTCTTCTCCTTTTTACGACTCTCCTCCATAGTTACTTCTTACCATGCATGGACGGCAGCATTTGCCACCCCGAAACCCCCAGCATTGGTGGCTAACGGTAAACTGAACGAGTAGCTGTTACGGGGCAGAAATAAAGGGAGAATAAAAAAGTAGGCTTGCCCCGTGTGAGGCTCGAACTCACGACCTTCAGATTATGAGACTGACGCGCTGCCTACTGCGCCAACGAGGCTCCTGCGAAAATCGGCTCGGCAGAACCTTCTTGATAGCCACCAGCAAAAATAAAATATGGGTGAGTTTTAATCCTTGTGTAGCTCGTATGGATTTCGTCAAACCTCTCCCCCGAAACTCCAAGACATGTAAAAGCGGCATCCGGATTCACAGCTCTACACTACAAAACAGTTGTCATTGCAAATAACTTTGTGGTTTGAAAACCGTTACGAAATCCCTGACCAGGCAAATAATCACCATTTTCTTCTTACATGGCGACATGGCTCAATGGTAAATTACGGTATAAAAGTTTATATTTATAATACATATCTGCATATAAATAATATATTTTTTTCTTTTTAAAAAAACCCCTCCACTTTAGAAAGATTAGTTATAAGACTTCAAAAATTGACTAGCTTGGTGCGGTACAATTCTAACAGGTTTCCTCTGGGAAGAACCAGCACACCACGATAAATAATGCAAGGAGTGTGTGTGTGTGTGTGTGTGTGTGTGTGTGTGCGCGCGCGTCTGTATATGTATGTAAACACACACAAACAAAATAAACTATATAGATATATATCTAATCTCTGATATATAACTATCTCTATCATCTGTCTGTCTGTCTGTCTATATCTGATACAAAATTAAACACGTAACAGTCATTTATTAAGGTTCAAGGCGTAGGTGTCCTATCAGAGATATTCTTATGAGTTTGTGGGTGCTAGACCATTATAATCTCTTGAATAAACTAGTGTTAGAAATTAATCAATGCTTGGAGTGTTAAAACCAGGACTCATGCGTATTACGCCAGATCCATGTGTATTAAGCTGTGTGGTAGACAATACTTTGAATCAGCAAGTGTTAAAAGCTAATTAAGCAAGGCTAACTTCCTCATGCCTGTTGTCTTCGTCCATGGAGTTTTCTTGGCAGGGATACTGGAGTGGCTTGCCGGTTCCTGCTCTAGGTGGATCACGTTTGGTCAAAACTCTCCACTATGACCTGTCCATCTTGGGTGGCCCTGCACGGCATAGCTCATAGCTTCTCTGAGTTATTCAAGCCCCTTCACCACGGCAAGGCAGTGATCCATGAAGGGGATCACTGCCAACAAAGGTCCGTATAGTTACATCTATGGTTTTCCCAGTAGTGATGTATGGAAGTGAGAGCTGGACCATAAAGAAGGCTGATCGCCAAAGAACTGGTGCTTTTGAATTATGGTGCTGGAGAAGACTCTTGAGAGTCCTATGGACTGCAAGAAGATCAAACCTCTCCATTCTTAAGGAAATCAGCCCTGAATGCTCAGTGGGAGGACAGATCGTGAAGCTGAGGCTCCAATACTTTGGCCACCTCATGAGAAGAGAAGACTCCCTGGAAAAGACCCTGATGTTGGGAAAGATTGAGGGCACAAGGAGAAGGGGACGACAGAGGATGAGATGGTTGGACAGTGTTCTTGAAGCTACCAGCATGAGTTTGACCAAACTGCGGGAGGCAGTGGAAGACAGGAGTGCCTGGCGTGCTCTGGTCCATGGGGTCACAAAGAGTTGGACACGACTAAACAACAACAACAACTTCCTCATGAGGCGATGGCCTGGGGATGTGCCATTAAGAACAAAAAAGGACCACAGAACTCTGTCTAAAAAGGCAAATGAATGAGGCCTCTCCCTCCCCCTACAGATAAAGGCACACAGCTAAGAGAGAGTTAGCAGTTATGTGAGCAAGATGCTAAGCAACAGGCAGAGCCATGGCTATTGTCTGCTTGAATCCAGGGCTGCACATATGGGAAAAGCAAGACCCTCATGGAGTGTTAATGTTGTGAACCACTCCATTGTAGGCTCAGGTTATATGTGTAAATAAGCCATATATCATAAAAACACCACAGTCTCCACTGTGTCACCTTTCCAAAAGGAAACACAGACCCTGGGTAAGTGTGCCTGGAAACCCTGGAACATCGCACCACTTGGCGATTGAGTGGCAGGCAACAATATTATACAGTGTGGTTCTATATGACTGTATACTCAGAAGTAGGTCCTACTGTAATCCAGGGTGCTTGTTCCTAGGCATCAGTGCAAATGAGTACAACATTGGAAATATCTAACACTGCAATCCTATGCACATTTACCTGAAAGTATGTTGCACTGAATTCAGTAGGACTTACTTCTGAGTAAAATTGCACTGCAATGTTGCTGATGTTATCTAGTTGCACAAGCAGCCAGCAATCCACAAGCCAATGGCTCTGAGTCAAAGCATTTAAAAAATCAATATCCTTTAAAAATTTACCACATGGGAGACAGTCATAATCACACTCATTCTCTTGGATGGTAGCTTTACTCATCATTACTTGCTTACCCATCTGTAATATGGGACTTCATTCTGAGACAAAACTAAGCTCAGTGCAAACTAGAGAGGTTTCTATAAACTCACAGCCTCCTGGTTCTCAGGCCTGTCTGAAATGGGAGCTCAGTTTCTCAAATCATACAAAGGAATACATTTAACCAAGAGAGATTGAACACTGTACAGTAGTTTGCCTCAATGTATTACTGTCAATGTGCTGGAGGTTTTTCTGTTATTTTTATTTATTAAAAAGTTTATAAAGAGCCAACTAATTTTTAAAAAATCACAGTGGAATACAATAAAATCTAACAAAATTATAAAATACAGATTGAAAGACCAACAATGAATCAAATTGGTTCAACCCACAGCGCCACCCGTGTCCTTTAATTATCTAAAAATGCTTGGCAAAACATAATGTTTACAGCAGGCAATGAAATATCAAAATTGTAGGTGCTTGTCTGAATTACCTGGGAGCAGTGTTCCAAAGGGAAGTTTTTCATGTTTGATGTTTTATTGCATCACCACCACCATCATCATTATTCTGTCGGGAGCCACCCAGAGCGGCTGGGAAACCGAGCCAAATGGGTGGGGTATAAATAATAGATTATTATTATTATTATTATTATTATTATTATTTACTTTTATTATGATAAAAATAAAAGCTTATTAATAGAATGGGTGCTCAGTTCCTTGCCTACATAGCCCCATACAGTACTAGTTCAGAGACTCCTTTTACTGTATATGTAACCCAAACAAACTTAGGCATGGGGAGCACAGGCTGGTTCTGGGTCTAAGGAAGCCTCACTGGGAATGATGTAGCATTGGCAACCTGCAATTGGGGTCAGTCACCTGCTATGTGCCCCGTCACCTCTTCTTTCATACCACCTAACAGATGATTGATGTGGTGAGAGTGAAACTTCAAACATTAACAGAGCCAGCTGGCATCTGGGGACTGTGGGGGAGTGATTGGTGGTGGTGGGAGGCTCAGTGGCACTCACTGCAGCAGGGAAGGCAGGGCAGGCATCAAGCCCCAGTGAACCTTGCCAGGTGTATGGGCCCAACAGTTACCCAAACACACAAGGTGCTGACACTAGACCTACTGAATCAGACCAAAGCCCAGCATCTCATTTTCCAGTGGCCAACCAGATGGCTCTGGAATTCAATAAAGCTTTATGTCATTTATCTGTTGTTGGAGATATATTATTAATTTGTTTTTGTCTCTGGGATCAGAGTTTGGCAGGCAGAAGTCCCACAGCTGTCTGTCAAACTGCCTCTTTGTTCTGTTTCAGCTGCATGCTGGAAGTTCCTCTGAAATTGACATCCGACTTCAGAGTATAAAGACTCTGTCAAACAACTATGCCAGTTCCTTTTCCAGTGTTGTTTTGAGCAGACCAGTCCTTCAAACTACGTAGTCATAGCCAATAAGATCCATGTGGCTGGGAAAGGGGGGAAACAAAACAAGTTCTTCTTCCAATAAAATGTATGACATGTCTTATTAGAGTTCAAGGACATCACACTTGTAAGTGCCATTATAATGTTAGGCTTATGCAGCTACAGGAAATACTTGGCTTTGAGTAATCAGTAATTAAATGTCTGCTGATCTGCTATTGTAGAACACAGTCAGAGCATCTTGCAATGGATTTGCATCCTTTCTTGGCCACAAATGCAATTAACAGAGACAAGTTACAGAGAGAAACAGTGTTTTTTTTTTCTGGTGGTACTCAGAGGGTACACAGCACCAGCACCTTTTTTCTAGAAGCAAAGCACTGGAAACACACATGTTGTGTCACCTTAAATATGAAAAGAATTATTATGGAAGGCATGCCCCCCCTATAATACTCCAATAAGGCTGATTGGTGGGAGATTTGTAGCAAACAAAAGGAACTACTTCTTCACACAACACATAAACAATGGCATTTGTGCCCATAAAATGTGGTAATGGCCTCAGATAGATGGCTCTGAAAAGAGATTAGGCAAATTAAGGGAAGCATATCCGTGATACCCCCAGGATTAGAGGTGGCATGCATCTGAATACCAGTTACAGAGAAACAACACAGGAGAGGGCAATGCTATCAGGTCCTGTTTGTGGGCTTTCAATTGCACATTGGAGACGGGGAGGAAAGTGTTTTGCATATGTTCAAAATATCCCCCCCGCCGCTCTCTAGTATTACTTGATGAGCTCCAGATCTTTATCTGTGAGATCAGATCCCGCCCCAGGTGCTTGATCGTGAGATGAGGGGAACTTCTTTCTTTAATATGGAAATTGCGGCAAAACCAAACCAGAGGCCTTCTCTTCCTCCGGGGAGGGTGATATGGTAACCATGGTGATGGGCGGGGCTGCGTTTGTGCGCGATGAAGTCACTGTTTTAGCGCCGCCCTGCGGCAGGCTCAGCTTCTGACTCCCCCGCCCGCGGCTCGTTTCGCCCGCGCAGGCGCGCTCGCGTCACCAACGTCGACTCCCCTCCTTCTCCTCTCCTCTTCCTTGCTTGAGGCGTCGGGCTTCCGTCGCTACGCACGCGCACTACCGCGCGGCGAAGCCTACGAATGCCCGGCCTCTTGCTTTTCCTTCCTTCGTCCGTCTGTCCCTCCCTCCCTGTGACGCAATCAGCTCGGGAGAGGCGGGGCTTCGTTGGTCAGCTGATCGCGGACGAGGGTTTTGGTGTGGATGGTCCGCGCCGCTGAGAGGGGAGAGAGTCGAAGGAGGTGGAGGAGGAGCCAGTCGCCGCCGCCGCCGCCGCGATGCCCTCGGAAAAGAGCTTCAAGCAGCGACGCACTTTCGGTGGGGGAAGGGCTTGTGCGTTAGCCCCTCGAGGGGGGGGCAAGAGGGGGCTGTTACTGAGTCGGGGGGGGGGCGTTGGGGAGAGACGCACCACATCAAGTGGGGCGGCCAAGGGAACACCTGCGAGGTGGATTTGAGTGGGGGGGGGGGGAGCTTGGTGACTGGAGGGGGGATACTCAGAAGTAGGGAACAGTGAAGAGCTGGGAAGATGGTCCATGAACGTGGCGGCGGGCGCTGTGTGCGCTATATGTGTGGCGGTGGGGAGAGGGTAAGTGGGTCTCGCTGGGGCAAGGGAAGAAGAGTTGAGGAAAAGGCAAAACACCCCCTCCCATTGTTGGGGGGGGATGAGGCTTCTCCCCCCTTCTTCCTTCACGGAGGTCCTTGAGAAGGTGCTTGGCCTGTTAGCGCACTCTCCGTCGGCCATGGGGGGCGGGTTTATGGGTTGGTGGCACAGTCGTATCCCCCCCTTTAATACAGTAATCACCTTTTCCCCCATCTCCTAGTTCTGGATCTTGGGCAGAGTGATTCACCACCCACCATGACTGTTATTCCCCACCCCCCCAAATTGGGAGTGTAAGGAGGACCCCCTTGCATTACTTTCCGCCCCCCCTTGAAACCCCTTAAGGATTGAAGGCTAGCCCTGAGGATGACTGTTGGTGGTTGGAGGCCGGGGTTGGAGGGGCCTGAGGTGTTGTGTTTGAGGCGAATGCAGGGCCTGTTGACGGCTCTGCCGGCTTCCGTGGAGCTCAAAAGCCAGAGGAGTAAACAGCCCCCCCCCCCGGTGCCAGCCTCTTTCCCTGCCTGGCATCGTGCCTGCTCTGCACTCTGCTGTAGCACCCCTTTCCCCTCACCCCCAGCACTTAGAGGGTGGTGGGCCTACCCTTTGTTGATCAGTTGTCAAAACACTGGAGATGGTGCTGTTTATCTTGAGTATATTGTACAGTATGCTGGATGCTGTAGTGTAGAACTTCTTGTCTGGATGCTGCATGTGTTTGTAGTTTCATTCCCAGGCTTTATCTGCGGTGTCTTCCCTTAGCGACGTGAAAGTATTCAGTACTTATGACGGATCCCCTTCTCTATTCTTTCCTGGGTATTGCCTGCACAACTTTAAGCAGTTCAACTGTTTGGATTCCATGGATTTGTTTGTCTCCGATCTGCTGTGTCAGTTTGTTGTTATGTGAGGAAGCAGAGGGTAATGTTGAATCATTGGGCTGCAATTTTCCTAATACTGTTGA
Source organism: Podarcis muralis (assembly GCF_964188315.1). Taxonomy (NCBI): domain Eukaryota; kingdom Metazoa; phylum Chordata; class Lepidosauria; order Squamata; family Lacertidae; genus Podarcis; species Podarcis muralis. Next base: position 43,457,638 of record NC_135661.1, on the reverse strand, counting down.
TGACCAAAACAGAGGGTGACCTCCAGACAGAAGCAGGAAGTTTTGGGAACAACGTTGGGCAATTACCTCCACCTCTCAGGAGTTAGTGACAGATTAAATAACAAATATTGGCTGTAGCAAAGGCTTGTGAATTAGCTAGCCTTCCAGCCAAGTCCACCAAGTTTCAGCTTCGTGATATGATCCAAAAATCCTGATGTAACAAGCCCTAGTTAGGTTCTATTGTAAATTTATTAGTTATTACTATCACTTTAAAAAGAAATACAGGAAGACTCAGGCTGTTGCTTTTGTTGTTACTGTTTTTGTTCTGCTTAAACTGGTTTTCCTGCTTGCATGTTGGAGTGGAAAAAGAATTGAGGCTTTGTTTTGCTGCTGTGCCGCTGAAAACGAAAGTAAAGGTCGTTCTAGCTGTTTGTTTTCCTTTGCAAAGGAGTTTTGGACACCAACAGTCCTGTAGGCTGGGGGTGGGGAAACCTAGTGGAAGCTCTTTAGCTTTAAGAATGCAATAACTACAATATATATTTAAAATGCTTTGATGAAATTAATATTTTATACTTTTAATTTACATAGAGCACTTTTCCTCGAGGGGATAGCCATGTTTTCTCACTAACTTCTAGCAGTAAAAACAAAGAGTCTTGTAGCACCTTAAAACTAACATTTCATTATGACATAAGCTGTGAAGTGGGCTCTAGTCTAGTCTTATGCGATAAGACTCTTTGTTGTGTTTGCTCCTTTCCCATGGCCCTCAGACTGGGTCCTTGGACTTCCCAGATGCTCTCAGATTTAGAACTACTTCAGCCTTAGCAGATTTGTTGTACTACTCTGTGCCTTTAAACCAACTAAGCTCAACTTTTTTCTTCTTCTTCAACTTAACTTGCCTGCTTTAACTTTTCACTATGAAGGGTTATGCTTCTTTATTTTTCAAATGGCATTTTCTCCCCCCCCCCCCCGAGTTTGTCTTAAGTTGTCCCCACCCTTCCTGTTAATAAATTGTGCTGCAGAATTTCTACTAGCACACAGGTATGGTGGGGGGTGGCATCAGTTAGCAGCTTCATTTGTGGGGCTACAGTCAAAAGTGGGCAAGTACCCCTTTTTCTCTTGTGCCTCCCCCTTTCCACTGTAGCTTCTTCATTCCCTACATGAATTTTCAGCAGCGCTTGAGTTGCATTCCCACCCTGATCTAGAAAGACTGCCAATTAACCTTGCTTCTAATGCTATCAGCTTGGGTATACTAATGTGGGTGTGGTTTAAGCGCCTCTCATTCTGCTTATGATTTATTTATTTGATTTATATCCTACCCTTCCTACAAACTACTGCCTCTGTGTGTGCTTCTCTTCCAGGGCAATGAAACACCAATATAACAGGTTGTTCTGTGTAGATATTATACGATATATCTGACAAAAGTGCCTCTTCAAGCATTTAAGTACAACTTTCTTTTTCTCCCCTGTAGAACAAAGAGTAGAAGATGTCAGACTTATTCGAGAGCAGCATCCTACAAAGATACCAGTGAGTAGACTTTCAACTCTATTGTCTGTCATTTGGTGAGACTTAAATCAGGGAAATAACCTGGTAGGTAGTGGCAACACGTGCACTTTGGGGACTAGCAGTGAAATCATCCATACTAGAGGCTGCAAAGATATTTGCCCTACTCCATTTCATTTTACATAACAGAAGTCAATTGTTTGCTGCTCCCAGGTTTTCCTGATTGTAGTCCTCTTGCCCTGTTTATGCATAACTGAATGGAGAAGAGAAGGGGCTGAAATTGGGGTGACAGGTGGGGAGGAGGGCACGCTAGCCTTTCACTGCAAACCTGTGCCAGGAACGGAATTAGCTCTCCCCACAAGGCTGGGGTCTTCTCTATTGCAGCTCCTTTTCACAGCTTAATTCAGGTGACTGGGTTTGTTTTAAGAATTTCAATGCTGAGCCTCATTAAAAATGCAAGGTGGCATACAATAAAATGATAGAAATAATAAAATTATAAACCACTGTATTACAAAGTAGAATTGCATTAAACAAACCCATAGGTATCTAGCAAGAATATGCCTGTGGCTCACCATACTGAAAAGTCCTAAATTATAAGTCCTAACTTTACCATTTTCCTCCAGGTAATCATTGAAAGGTATAAAGGAGAAAAGCAACTTCCCATTCTGGATAAAACAAAGTTTCTGGTCCCAGATCATGTCAACATGAGTGAGCTGATCAAGATTATCAGGTATCTAACCTACCTGCTTTACTGAAAGGTTTCTCATTCAGGACAGTAGCTTGTGCTATATATTAAGGGTTTCCCAAGTGAGTTAAAAAAAAAGTCAAGTAACAATCATAACAAAGGTCCAGAGTGTTTGACCTACTTGTTGGCAAAGCAAAAAAAAAAAACAACTGGTCTTGCTAAGCCTCCTTCCTTCCTACAGAAAAGCCTGGCAGGGAGTGTGCATGGTTGGGCTCCATTGCCTGAAGGTGCCACAACTTCTTGGAGGTTGAGTGGAGAATGTTTTGTTCAGTGCCACTGCCTGTAGTTGTTCTGTATGCCTCTAGGAAGTGGAAGGAGCAGGAAAGAGGCTAGGTGGTTTTTTTGGTGAGGAGAGGGATGCTGTGTTGGTTCTGTTAGAGCCAAGGCTCTTCAGGTCTGCCTTTGCCATGCAGATGCCAGTTTTCCACCCAACTTGGAAGGTGGCAGAGATCTTCAGCAGACAATCCCTGCCCACCTCTGCATCCTCAAAGTTTGGATGGTTGCTTGATACGGAGCGGTGCCACACTCTGCATGGCAAGCATGTTTGCCGATGCTTGATCGTAACAGGAATTACGCTGACACAGCTTTCCGTCTCTATTGGTAACTCTTCACAGAAAGGGAACTTGCTTATATGGGCTCTTTATAATTCTGGAGTGTGGTGCCTGTTACTGAGTAAACTCCTTGCTGTAGCTGGCACTGATGTGCTCTGTAGTCCATTGAAATGGTTAAAATGGGTGGTTAGCATCTAAAAGCAACAACCTAACATGCACATTATCTCTAGCAGTGTTGTCCTTCCTCTTAGGCAACACAGCAGGCCTTAAGTGTCTCACTTGAGGCTTTATAAGATCAGTGTAGTTGCAAGTCCCTCCCCTCTGATGTTGCTTGGGTGAGGAGGCTGCCTTCAGAAGTGCTCTAATCACACATGCTTTCTGGTATTCATGTGATTCTTGGATGTGGCAAAGGAGGAGACTGTTGCTAAACCTGGAATTTCCAAAGGCAGTTCTTTTTTTGTATTTTGCTTCTGCATTTAAATTTGTTAGCCATGTTCCAAGGGAAGTGTCCATTCAGTTTCCTGTCTTCTAGGCGTCGGCTGCAGCTGAATTCCAATCAAGCTTTCTTCTTACTGGTGAATGGACACAGCATGGTGAGCGTTTCAACACCAATTTCGGAGGTGTATGAAAGTGAAAAGGACGAGGACGGATTCCTGTACATGGTGTATGCCTCTCAGGAAACATTTGGAATGAAATCTGTGTAAACCATCCCCAGTGGCTTGTAGCCTAGGATAGTTTTTACCCCTCCCTCCCACAGGAAAAAACAAAGGGATGTCACCAACCTGCTCACAGTAGTTGTGCTTAGCGGGTGTTCTCACCGTACTGTTTTATTTGTGAATATTGAACAGATGAGTGCCAGTATAGACAAGCAGCGCAGCTTTGTAGACCTGCTATAAAATTTGCACAGGCACATTTGCTTTAAGCCTCTGGAATTTTAAACTATACTGTATGTGTGTGTGTGTGTTAAGTTGCCAATAAAAGGGATGTTTGCATTAATCATAGAAAATGGGCTAGCATTTAGCAGCAAACTAAAATACTTGCGTGTGACATCTCATAATGTTAAGTCATGTTTCAGCTCCTGAAAACTGCTTTTTAAGAAAGGGAACAAATAGGAGTAATGGTCTGCTTCTTTTAACCTTTTTTTGATAGATCAGTGCATGTGATGAAAGGGGTGGGCATTAATTCATTGGTACTGTTACTTTAGAAGGCAAAACATCAGATTGCTAATTATTGTTATATACCAAACATCACAGCTTTATGCTAGTTTTAGGAAATATATACATAACTGTTGTCAAAGAAAAGCTTCCGTCTACCCAGAGTCTGGTATTCTGTTCTACACCTTGTTAAATTTATTCTAATTAAATCAACCCAAACCCTCAGCAAAGAGGACTTCATTTTGTCAGTCAGAAAGCATTGGGAGGTAGCAGGGTTTTGAGGTTAGCCAATTGCCAAAGTAATACAGTAAACATTGGCAAGCCTCGCAGCTGTTGATGTTTCTTTATATTTAGCATATTAACCTCGCTACCCAAGTTCTTGATTTTCATTGAAATACATGAAGAACATTTTTGTATTTCCTCGTTGGCAGAAAGCCCTTGTTTCTTTTAGCTGCATTTCAAACTATCAAAACTCAAAAAGAATTTCCCTTTGTTTTAGACTGGGCAATATCTAAAGTTGCAAAGAAGTTTGATCACTGCTTCCAGTCAGTTGCATAGGGACTTAAATTTTGCTGTAAACAGGGTATGTCCTGTGCAAAAGGAAAGTAATTCAGATAGTGTCCTGCTTCCCCATTTGTTATACAGTGAAATGTAGTAAGCTAAGACTTATCCTTGTATATTAATGCATGTGAATTTAATTATATGTTATAGCAAACAAATTTTTATTATGTGGAGAAAAGAGGCTAAATCTTGACATGCTGTAAAATATCAATATGACATGCAGTTTCTACCTTTGCATGCATCTGTTCAATGCTTGCTTCTAACAAGTTCACTGTGAGCTTTTACTTCACTGTAAAATTTTAAAGTCTTCTGTTCAGTTACTATTTCTTCATAAGACAACCATCCTTACAATGGGCTAATGGCTGCTCTTGTATAAATGTTGATTTTTCTTTTGTTTTTTAAAGTGCTGAAATGGATGATTCCATCTCAACTTGATTAGAAGTTAAGCTTATATACAAGTCCATTTTAAAACGATCTTAATGCTGTATATGAAGAGCAGTAGACAGAATTGAACAAAAGCCTTCAGCCTCCCACAACTTTGGCTCAGATTCCTTTACTGTTGCAGAATAGAACATTGTCACAAAAGTAGGAGATTCTGTGGCCATACTAATGACACTTGTGAAGATGCTTGAGCTATGAAAATCAACAATGCCTGCTTTCTGAGTGTGGGCAAGATACTGAATTCCAAATGAAACTGAGAATTAAGTACCTGTATGAGAACATGGAAAAGCTCCTGACGGAAGAAACTGATATCCCAGGCTGCAGTGTGGCTTTTCTGTACCCTTCAGAGCACCTACCTAAAATGGACAACTTGCAGATAATGCTGTTGGATAGCTCTGCAGTACCTGTCTACAGCTGCCACATTTGAGACAATGCATGCTTATGTTAGCCTTTGGTTGAACCTGCTGCGCTTGCAGTAAGTTTTCTTTAGCCTCCCACTGAAAATGGAAAAAAAATATTAAAAGTGAGGATGTCAGAAAAGACACTATTATAGTCTTTAATTTTTGTTCAGTACATTAAATTTACTCAGATAAAAACATTCTAAAAATGTACAATTTTACCTTTAACAAAGTATAATAAAACATAAAAATTCAAATACCAGAATACTTGACATTTACAATTCAAAATCAAATTAGGTGGATATTAAATATTTACAAAACTTTTAATATTTATATAAAGTTACATGCACATTTGTAATATAATGTAAAAGAAATGGCTCGAAATGGGCAGAGGTGTTTCCTTCATTCCTAATGGAAAGTCATTTCTGAAAAGAAAGATGTTAACCTGTGCTGCAAGACATAGGCTCTTCCTATGTTTATAAGAAGTTAGTATGCAGAAATAGTTCCAAAGGTAGCTGGAAGAGTAAAAATTGTTTGAATATTTGTTGCTTTCTGAATTACTATTTAGGGTTTCTGCCTTTGGCCATATCTAAGTAAAGCAGCGTAAGAGGCTTATAAGTGTCTGTTCAGAAGCAAAACAAAATACTCACCCTTCCCTCCCACCTTAAAATAATTAAGTTGGCCTCAGTTTAGGGCTTTTCCCATAAAATGGTATTGTACCCATTGAATAACTTGCCTTTTACTTGGGGTGGCTTACATTTGGGTGTCTCTAACAGAATTCTAGGCTGGCATGAAAAAAAGGGTTTGACATAATTAAGAAAGACCCTTCTTTGTTCAGGCATGGGTCCGCATACTGCTCGAGAAATTTACCATTAACTAAGTCATGCCTAGTTAAAACCTTAGTCATATGCAAATAGCAATTCTCCAGCAGTTTGCCATGCCAGTTTTTAGTACATAGTTTGTTTCATACAGACAAGGGCTTTTGATGGTTCTGTTTTATGCTCTCTTCATGATGCAAGTTACATTCTCTAGTGTAAAGTTTCAGCCAAACTATGATCTATGCAGCTAGTGTCCATTCCTCTTGCACTTGAGTCTTGCTTCAAAGTCCTCTGCCTGCATGAAACACTGGCAGCCACTTTGTGGAGGAAATAGTAGAGAACAGCTTTAATAAAATTAAGTCACTATGTAGGCTTGCCTTTCTATGTCTCAGTTTACCTTTAGAAACGAACAAGGCAATTGGCTCTCCAAAGCTTTCCCCTGGTAATTCCACTTGTCCACTAGTTAAGTTAAACATAGTTTTGTTTGACAGCCCAACAGCTAGCTGAGACAGCTTTCTTTTTATATGAATGGAAACCATATTTCTGAACATCATACTGCTCATGGGGCCATGTTTCTAGAAACTTTCCAATTTAAATGCCTGATAAAGGCTTTCTGTTGATCCTGGAAAGTTTGTATGGTGTTTGGTTATTTCTGTTTAAGAACTGATACATTTGGCTTTTGGCACATTTTGGGCCAATGGGAAGGCTCCCAACTTTTAAGAGTAAACAATAACTGACAGATTTAGTACAGAGTGGCATGTTTCTGCTGATGTCAATCAGGGTCATTAAGGCAAAGTAAATTGCTCTGTCAGTTCTCATTACCTCTGGTAGTTTTACAAGTTTCCTAATGGTATCCACCTCTATTAGCCGTCTCAGAAGTTCAGTCATTACACGCATAATTAAATATTGTGGGTTGGATCTAACCCTATATGTAATACTGTTTTGGTAAAGCCAAACTGAGGATATGAAAGTCTAGCACTTCATTGCATAGAAATAACTGAAGTTGGATGTAGGGCTGCTACAAACCATGTGTTTTTACAACTTTGGACTTGGTCTCTATGAAGCTGAGAAATGGCAGGAAGCTCATGCTAAGCTTCTCCCAGAGTTGAATATGCAAAACCCATTGAATGCCTACACCCAAGAGAATACACCAGTTTGTTTTTAAAGGCAACAGGTAAGGATAATAGAGCTTATTTCTGATGATATAGAAAACAATAGTGGAGTACCTGGTTTTCTGTCAATCCTACCATTATTTCCACAAGATCCACTGTTTTACTACCTCATGGATATGCAGTGCAGTGATACAGCCAACCCCACCTCCCTGCACCTTCAACCATACAATACTTTCAAGCAGAAATACTCATTTGCCACCTCCATAGTAACATATTGTGCACAGCCACTAAAATGTCCTATGTGGGGCAGTTTAAACTTCAGCCCTATCAATGAAAGAAGATAGCTACAACCAATTCAGCATGAATACAAAAAGGTATGCCTCCTTTTGATCAGGTAGGTCTACAATGTTTCAGTTCTGAGCTTTGCTGGCTTTAGTGGAAAAGAATTCTAACTATTTAACATCAAAGCCAATACTCTACGTATTTCAAATAAAGGAGGCAGACTACAAACCCGAGTTGTGGTTAAGATGTACAGCTGTTTCTTACTTTGTGACTTCTATATCCTGTAAGCAAGAGCCCTTGTAGAAAGACTTTTGCTATGCAAAGTAAAGCAACAACTTGCAAACTCTGCTGCAGGAGTCTGTGTTTTAAAACTCGGTTTCAAAGGTAGAGTACTGTTTCCTGTGGCAGAAACTAATATATGGTAAGATTTGAAAGTTGTAGAGGAAAAGTATTTTTTTAAAGACCTGTTTGAGCTCAGTCTCTGGCACTAGACACTTGGAAACGTAAGTTTAATCCATGACTGACAAATAAATGCCGACAAGCATAGCATAACCATTTCTAGAATGAACTGAAACTTCTATCTTTGTTCTTTTGGAAGAGAGGGAGGGTTAAGATTTCTTTATTAGAAGTTCACATAGCCTGCTGGTGCCTATTTCCAACCATTGGAACGTCTCTCGCACTGATCTCAGTCTGCTAAAAGTGCAGATAGAATTATACATTCTTCTGTAGTGCAATCCTTTAAAATCCCAGAGTGTGGTGCCTGATTAGTTTTTGAGAAAAAGTAGACATGTTTACCTAGCCTCAAATGTCAAGAGTCCAGCAGGCAAATGGCTACTGTACCGTCAACCTCTAGCTCTCACTCCAGATTACAACATAGCTGCCCGGGAGTTCGAGTTTCCAGCACAGAAGATCAAAGTATGGCAACATTCTTCAGCAAAAGTGCAGGAGTTTGTTTACAACAAAAAAAGGGTAGTTGGCCAGTTTCACCTCCCATCTGGAAGGTCCAACATTTAAGATCCATGTTATAATTTTGGCAAATCAGTAAAAATGGGTTTGATAAACCCCTAAGCTTCAGTTTCTTCCTAGTGTAGTGAAGTAGAGCACCTTTGGATTAAAAAAATAATGTTAATAAGCTCAACAAGTGGACTTCTCAGATTCCAATTTGAAATTCTGTAATTACTCCATGGGCTTTTGCCATCACAAAAAAAAAGAAGTCCATGGAGTTACTGTCAATCTGTGGAATCTAAACTTTCAGCTGGTGGAGCATATTTTAACCGAAATGTACCTGCATGGAGAAGAGAAATACAAGTCAGCAAGTGTAAGACTTTTGTGAAGTCTACATTTCACAAGCAATGACACATCACACAGTTGAGCACCATGCTGTTCATAGATAAGGAATGAACATATTAGCAGTAGCTGTGAAATAAGGCAAGAGCACCATGGATACCGGTTTTGAGCGTGAGCAATCTCAAAGCTTACTACCACAAGAAACCAACCCCTTATTACCCCACAAAACTATCTGGGCACTGCATGCTCACGCCAGAGCAACATTTTGCCACTCCTGTACTTTGGTTCTCTCAGGTTTGCTTCAGAGTGCTACTGCTCATCCACAAAAGTACAAACTGTTGGCAAAGTGTGAGACCTACAGTGGATTCCACTTGAACATGCTCAGACTTGCCATCACTTTAAATTACTGACCATTTTCAGATTTTCCTTTATCTACCACCCCCTTTCCCCAAGCAGCCAAACCTGTATTCTGAGCAATCTACCAACTGCACTTCTGGGAAGCCAATTATGTTCCTAACCTTGTCGATTGAAATCCATTGGTGGCTGCTTGCAGTCTTGAGCTCGGTGACCACTGGCTCCACAATTGTAACAGGACAGATTCCCATTCTTTTTATGGCCTGTACCACTGTTGTTGCTCATCATCCCCTGTGCTTGGTACACCCCTGCTGTACTTGCCATAAAGCTTTGCATTGGTGGCACTGCAAACGTAGACTGCCCACTCATGACAGAGTCTGGTGTTATGCCACTGTTGTAAGGAGAGTGAACCATAGGGAAGGCTGAGCTGCTGTTGTACTGCTGTGTGTTGATGTAGCCACTGCTGCACAGTGGATTGAAGGGCAGAAATGGGAAAGTAAACACGGACGGTCCGGAAAAGGGGTGCTGGAAGTAATTAGCATAACTGACAGTCATGCCACTTGAACCACAGTTCCCACTACAGCCACAGGAACTGCACACCATGCATCCAGGAGGCTGCTGCTGATGGTGGTGGTGATGGTGGTGATTCTGATTTGGTACTGGGATACTTCCTCCTGAGCCACTACTACTGCTGTTGTAGAAATTGTTCTCGGCAGCTGATGAAAGCGTGGGGCTGGAGCTGGGAGCAGGACAACTGGGTAGGTTTGCCATATTTGCAAAGGATGTGGAGGGGTGACTGCTAGAAGAGGCAGTGTTGCTATTTGCACAGAAGCTGCTGCTGGGCATTGGGGCTACTGGCATACTGCTCAGGGCAGAAAAGGCCACTTTGGTATTGGCTGTATAGAGAGCAGTCCGGGGGTTTATTATTGCTGGGGACACACTGAATTGCATATTACTGGAGCAGGAAGACTGCCCCACAATGGTTGAATCAGTAGGAACCGAAGAGGATACCAGGAGTTTTATGGGGGGTCGTGCCACATGGAAGACGGTGCTGGAAGTTACAGTGGCTGTGGTGCTTGTTTCCACTATTATTCCCGGCTGCTGGGTTGTTTTCACCACTCTGTCTAGAGTGGAAGCATGTACCATTTTGGTCCTGGGACCAAAGTTAATTGAAGGTGTAGAGGAGCCATTTTCAGAAACTCCAGAGAGCACTTGCATGGGCTGATGGGGAGAGGCTGGTATCCCATCCACAACAGTACTCCCAAAGCTCTTCTCCATCTTGATGCCACTTCGAGGTGTGCCAGGTGAAAATTTTGTCCTGTCTTCTAAAGACAAAAGCGAGTGCATAGATGACGAAAGGAGCTTCATGTCTGTATTTCCTCGCTCTGATTTGTGCATAGAGTTCAGTATTCTAATTGGAGTGATGTGAGGGGAGCCCGCAGCTATCATCTGTACTGGCAAGGTGTGGTGACCGGATGGACTGGACACGGCATCATTCTGCACTGGTAAAACCTGAGCAGTGGGCCTGGCTGAGCTGGAGTTGAAGTGATTCAATAACATTACTGGCTTCTCCTTTTCTGAGGCTTCCAAGTGGACCTCTAAACCTACAAGATAGACAGATGTCAGGTACGACCAGTCACCTAAATGTGTTAGATGCTGCAACACAACGAGACAGCTTTCCTTACGTCTCTCATTCTCCTCAGCACTGTCTGAGCTCTCCTCCCGGGTATGGATTCCCATGGGGCTAGAAGAGGAGCTGGAGTATTCTGAAGAGCTTCCTTCGCGGGGGGTTGAGAGGGTTGGCTGATCAACATCGACACGTAACTCTTGTGGAGGCGGGGAAGAGAAGAAGAAAAATCAAGTCATGTGAATGGTACTGTTAAGTCATTTTTAGACAGACAAAATCTGTTGCGACTCCCAAGTACATTTGGCTGATAGCCATTGTTAGCCAGGCTCAAAAATAGATCCATGGAAAGTAATTAACTTGAGTCTATTAATTCAATGGGTCTACTCTTCTAAGTATGACTATCCTGAACTACATTGCTATCCAGTATGTTACAATAATTAGACAAGCGCCAATCTTCCCTGTGTAGGAAATATACATATTCAAACCTCATAGCCTGTTTACCTGCTGTATGGTTACCACGAATGCTTTGGATGGGACCAATATGAGTGGTAGGAGGAACTCTGGCCACCCCAGTGCTCAGGGAAGGAGATGTAGCTGGATTGAGGGTCCGTTTCTCAGACTTTTCCCTGGAATGAAAAGGGAAGTGTGGGAAGCAATTTATTAAAATAAACTTGGGATTTAAATCTGAATTGGTTCTCTAATTTAAAGTATGTGTGGTATCCAACTAACTTAGAGTAAGCCCACTAAAGAGGTTCTATTCTATTAATTTCAATGGGTCTCCCTTGAGTAAAAATTAGCTGCATATAACCTACTGGTATTTTTAGATTTATTGTTCTAGACACATGCATGGGGTATAAATGCAACAAAGTTTTAATTCAACTAGTGCTGAATTAACCCAGTCCTACCTCTGGGTTTTCCTTAGGCAAAGTCCACAGCAAGCATTTTTACTGGGAAAATTAGGAGGAAAAGATCCTGAAATAACATGGAAGAAGCCAGTTTTCTTTAATACCTACTTTTCCAACTCCAGCTGGGTCTTGAGCTTCTTCTTTGCACCCATTGTAAGGGATTCAAATTTATTCAGATCTTCTTCAGTAAGGCTCAGGAACTTAGGAAAAAAGGGAAAGTCAATTTTATAGTATGCATTTAAAAATATAGTATGCTGTCTAATATGGCATACTTGACAGAAGCTTCATTATGAAACTAATGAATATAGCTAATTTACATATTTTGCTTAGTTTTAAAGCAAAATATGTAGATTAGCTAGATTCATGAGTTTCATGAGGTGTTATTACAGTAGCTAAGGCTCTAGGGACAAACAAGTGTTTAACAGCATCCTAGTATAGAGATGAGCAACAGATTTGGGGACACTGTGGCTTCCGTGCAAAATCAGCTTTTAAATTTGTTTTGTTGAGCTGTTGCTACTGATGCATGCCCTTGATCATTTCTGTTATTTTGTCAAGCTACTCAACAACTGAGGTTGTCTCAGCATCCAATTTTATGTAAAATTATTCAGTAGTTATTTGTCAACTTGCAGACTAAAGGTACTTGTCAGATTCAGAACATCCAACCCAGACTTTATTTTCAGGCTTATTAATATTGATAATTATTCTAATAAAAGCAGAGAGAAATACCACAACAATACCCCATTCTGCTATTAAATTCAATTTATATTTCATTATGTATCTTTTATAAAGTGTCTAAGATGTGCTAAGCACTGTACACAGATTAATGATATGATGTATTTGAAAACAAATTAGAGCTTTAGATTTGAGAGCAAAAAAAATAGAGCAAAGAATCCACTAGAGGGCACTCTGATATATATATTTTTATTAAAAAAACACCCCAAGAGTAACGTGATTAGCTTACAACATATCTGAACAGAGTTGTGAATAAAACTGTTAAAAAGAGTGACATTCATTTGAGCAAGGCACAGCATCTCCGCTCCTTCTCAGATCACATGAGGAATTTTGCTTTCTAGGAACAAATACTCATGCATCCAGGGGGAAAAAAGACATCATAGAGGGATGTTTGATCTATGTGCAACAGCTTTTGTTAGAGGGTAAATACTTGTAGTGTGTCAACATTTCACAAAGAAACTTCTAAATATTAGATGAAGACTTTTGCTAGAAAGCCAAATTGCTGAAGAAGTCATATCAGTATTTCTAATCAGTCTTAAGCCTATCCCAAAATTTGCATTCTCTCTCTATACCGCAGATTAATACAGCAAAACAAACACAGCAAACTGTTCCCCCCTAGCCAAGCCAGGACTCTACCTTCTCCATTGAGAGCTGTTTGAAAACAGGGTAGTACTTATGCAAGCGTAGTTTCCGCAGCCAGTCTAAAATCCCATTTTGTTCCTGGGGGGTTTGAGGACTAGGAGTCAATACCGATGAAGAGTTCTCCAGCTGGGAGCGGCAAGTGAGTGAGGATGCAGCCCCACCTGTATGAGTGCAGTGGGGGAGTGCAACAGGTGTAGCGGTCGGATGCTGCACATGATGCTGGAGACTGTTCTGCGAAGACTGGATACCAGCTACGCCACAGATAGGTCTGCAAACATAGAAGGAGAAACTATTCTATGCATCAAACCAAGAACAGGAATGCTGTACATTCTCGTTTCATCCTAGAGCATGTCCCTTGATCCATGATGCAGTTTGCCATCTTTCTGAAGAGCCAGCATAACAATGAAAAGCCAGAGGGCTGGCGAATGTAAGGCCACAGTTACTCCAGCTGCTTAGGTTAAGGAATTACTGATCTGACAGTGCCAACAGGCATAACCAAGAAAAGGGAGCAGAAGTGAGGATTATGTAGATGCAGTAAGTCACTAACCATCCTGCATATTTACTTCAACATGAGCCTCTTGTATAGAAACATAGGGATGAGTTTTAGCTGCTTTTCGTAGGCCAGTTCTAAGTTAGCATTTATATCCTCATAAGTGTTTTGAGGAATTTGTTTCCATGGAAGAATATACATGGGAAATCTTACATCAGAACTGTAAATGATGTGTTGATTTTCAAAGGCAACTAAACATTTTCTATGTTAATTCTCTCCAATGAAATAAAGCAGCTGTACAAAGTAAAATGCCACCTTTGAATGTCTTTTGAGTTTATCATTGGGTCATCTAAACATGCTCAGAACAGAAGGATGACATAATGCCAGCAATACCAAATTTATTCCACACAAAGAATGAAGGGGCAATCTGTGAAGTCACTTTCAAAGTGATAGTGAAAAATGTTTCACATTATGTGGAAATCTGAATAGCATGCTATAGCTTCCCTACATCACACATACACTAAAATCATCTCACCTTCCGGAAGCACCCAGCGTCGTACCTACTTTATAAAGGGAAGTGTTGCCTGGACCTAGAAACAAGGAGATCAGGTGTTTGGACAAGGCCTGAGTGGTAAAATGTCTATTCACATGTTTGTTAATAGGGAGAAATGAATCATAAAACTCACTTGAACTTTGAAATTGCTGGGAGTGAGATGAAGTGCTGAAAAATTTCTTGACGTGGTCATTTTTCCAGATGTGGGAAGGTAATGATGCCAAATACCTGAAAAATGATTTCAACTGAGTAATGGTGTCTTTGCATTTGCACCACAAAGATCAAAACTGCAGCTTTTAACAGAAGAGTGCCAAAATGAGCATTTTAGCACACAGGACACAAACAGCTACTTGACACACTATGGAAATACCAGGCACACATACTGAGGAGGTCCCTACAGACAAATGCTATTTGTTACAATGTGTAAATTGTCACAAGGAGCCCTGAACCTCACAAGTAGTCAATGAGAAGAATATGGTTCTCTCTTGATACGGAGTATACACAACAAACGCGAACACCTACTAATTTCTGAAATGCGAAGTGGGTCATATTAACACTGCAATGTGCTAAAAAACCATGAATCTAATCTGAATTTGTACGGATTGCTGCTAACCGAGTGCTATAAATCACAATTTATATATATGTATATGTGTAGGTGTGTACAAATGCATGCCACTTCTCTCAAAAGTTGTTTACAATACACAGAAGAACCATAAAACTAGGAACAGTTAAAAGTCAACTAATAAAAAAACATAATTTCAGCAACAAAGAAAAATTCAGTATCAGCAGTCAGGAAATATCTGGGTAAACAAAAAGGTACATTAGAGAGCTCATTTCACAAGGTGAGTGTTGTTGTTTAGTCGTGTCCGACTCTTTGTGACCCCATGGACCAGAGCACGCCAGGCACTCCTGTCTTCCACTGCCTCCCGCAGTTTGGTCAAACTCATGCTGGTAGCTTTGAGAACACTGTCCAACCATCTCGTCCTCTGTCGTCCCCTTCTCCTTGTGCCTTCCATCTTTCCCGGCATCAGGGTCTTTTCCAGGGAGTCTTCTCTTTTCATGAGGTGGCCAAAGTATTGGAGCCTCAACTTCACGATCTGTCCTTCCAGTGAGCACTCAGGGCTGATTTCCTTAAGAATGGATAGGTTTGATCTTTTTGCAGTCCATGGGACTCTCAAGAGTCTCCTCCAGCACCATAATTCAAGAGGAGCTCATTTCACAAGGGAGCTCATTTCACAAGGTGGGTATCATAACATAAAAAGACCTTGCTCTGAACCCCAGGCAGCCAAACTTCAGCATGGTACCATCATAAGAACCCCATCCAAAGACTACAATGACCTGGGCAGACTATATGGAAAAAGGTGGTCTTGGAGAGAACCTCGCCCCAAGCTGTTAGGGCCTCACTGGCTAAAATCAACCACTTAAAACTTCCCAAGGTAAATATTTAAAATGGAGGGCAAATTTTGAAGTGTATATGTAGACAAGGATGGAATTGTGAACAATGAAAATTTCAGCAGAGGAAATATTTTATAGTATTGCTCTTACATAATAAATTTTCAAGAGATCAACAGAAGTGAAAGATAGCAGGCAGGCTTTTAAATGTTCTCCTCTGCCAGTGCTTTGCTTTCTCTTGAAATTAAAAAGACTGAGCTCCCTAGAAACATATGCTAACTACATGCTATATATAAACATATTGTCATAATTTCTCCATAGGCTTGTTTGAAAGCAACCAAGTATTTAAGGTCCCACAAGCTGCTTAGAAGCAGGAATGGAGAAGAGATCAAATTGGGAATATGTTTCTCTTGCATTTACATTTTTAATCACAGTTCTGATCATTTACTAGGGATCACAAGACCCAAACTGTTAAGGCAGTATCTGATTTGCAGACGAGTGGGGAGAAAAATAAGCAAACCTCAACAATCCAGACCAAATCACAACATCTGGCAAGTCAACTGGTATGTGCTCTTCTGGAACCCTTGGCCCAATTACAATCTCTATGGTCCCATGACTGTGGCTTTATTTTACAGTGATCAGGGACATGTGAAAATCATTAATATGAAAAATGCAGGCACTACAGTTTTGGAGCCTCAAACTTGTAATGAATCCAGTTTTTAAAAAAAGAAAAAGAATCTGGACTCCAACTCTTCTATGAAACAGCAATCACTGTATGGATATGCTAGTTAGTACAGCAAAGGTGGACTAATTAAAACTGATCCCAAAAGCCCAGAAACCTCATGTCCTTTACAACTTGCAAAGCCAATAGCTGCAGTGATCAAAGTTATTTCTACTATTATATTGCTCATGTCAGCGAAACATGAATTTCAATACTGGGAAGAAACTAACTAAACGTTGATGCACTATTTGGTTTGTTACCAGAGGCACATCCTTCCTGTCTCAGCCCGGGAAATTACTTGTGCTGCTCTGTCAATCCTAGCAAAAGTGAAGAAAGACATTCCTTGAGCCTAAATGATACATAGAAATTTTGTTTCCAACACACCACTGAGTACTATAAATTATGATTTTCTAAACTTGATTGGAGCCCTCAGAATACAGCCTATTTCCCGCTAGAGTAACTATTTTTATCTACTGAACCTGGCTTATCATTTCAGGGGCCAAATAATGTTCTGACCTAGTTAGGATGTAAAAAGCTGCATCGGAGTCCTTAAGACTCATCTGAGCTGCATTACCACAAGCTATAACTTGGGCTTCTGCTGCTAGTATGATTCCTTCTTTGTACTTTAAAACTTGCTTGTTAGGGAACTTGGCACCATTATTTTCTGTGAAAATGATTCACCTCTCTTGTCACTCAGGCCATGAAGTGGGATCTCTCCATATGCAGGCTTCCTGTCCTCTAACAGATCCATCACAAACTACTATTGCCACTCAAAGAAGAAGAAGAAGAAGAAGAAGAAGAAGAAGAAGAAGAAGAAGAAGAGGAGTTTGGATTTGATATCCCGCCTTTCACTCCCTGGTCCCTGGTCCCTGAAACAATTCTACCTCTCTCCTTATGCATGCAACCCAAAATGCCTCCTCAAACCACACCTTTGCTGGGAGCCTCTAGAACAGCTCCCTAGTCCCAATACCCTGCTGTAATTTAGTCAAGAATGGGTAAATGAAATAATGGAAGAATGTTTATTGCTGCCATCATTGTTTCACTGTCTGTTTTTATATTTGTAAGCCCACTGGGAGTAAAGACCAGTCAAACCTGTTCTTTGTAAAGTGCTGTGTCAATAGATGGTGCTATCAAAATAAACTTTCACAAATGGCTGATATTTGGGTATCTGGTGGGCCCTTTTGGCTCCTAAAACTGCAAACAAGGGGCCAATAAAAACCCCTACCAAGTAGAACTGCTTGAAAGACTTAAACATGTGTAATAGCAATTCAGGTACAGCCACTGCCAGTGCTGGTACTGGGTCCAGAAGGTACTAGATATGCCACCCCACATTTGGAGCATAATTACTCAGCACTAAGGAAATGCTGTCAAGATAAATGTGCATAAAACTAACAGTAAACTTAAATCCCAGTAAATCTGACAAAACATTCACAGACCAATATGCAGACAATCAAAAGAGCGAGAGAATTATTAACAGCAAGTATTTGACCCAAACAGGTTTCCATTTGGTGTAGTTTCCTTTTTGCACTGACATAAAATACTTGCAAAGCATACCTAAGGTCCGATTCCAGGTCCATGTGGTTTCTTTCTAAGTAAAATGAATCTGGACCAGCTAGGCATGGAATGAATTTCTCCAATTTTTCTTCTGGGTACATTTGACCTAACTAAGAGACAAGACAATACGTTTGAATGCAACAATTGAAATTGAAAGAAACAAACCAACCCAAGCTTATTTACACAATTTATTTAAAACAGTGCCTTGCAGATAGCCACTATTTCAATTGCACTGATACTACAATATACCTCAGGATGCTCCTGAAACATTTCTTATACAACCCAAGACATCTTATTCATTTTACCTTCGAAATGAATTCAGTCACTTCAGCAGAAGACTTTGTTACCAATGTCACTGAAGAATCAGACCAGAAGACCTTTGGGAAGAAAGAAGAATTTGAGTTACCTGCATCAAACACATCTGGAATTGGCCTTGCTAGGATGCATGACCAGTGCCCTCAGATTGGTGACTGAAAAAGGGATTCTGGGAGGTATCTCTGCCTACTTTTACATGCCAAAGATGACTATCTTCCTTCCTTCTCCCTGGGACCTCTGGAATAATCTGCTATGCCACTCTCACTAAATTGTACTGGCATAGATTGCAACATTTATCTCTCCCATTGTTACACAAAATCCTTTGCTGATTATAGTGTATTATTTTGTATCTGAATTTGTGTACCAAATATATTTCAAGTTAATACTGTAAGTCCGAGCCCATTTCACATGTCATCCTTTGGACAGGTAGCATTACTCTATGTGGGAGGAACTATTCCATATTAAAAAAAGGACATGAAAACCATCACATGAACAAATTCTACAGTCAACACCTACTGTAACTTGTACAAAAGCTGTGGCTATACTCTGCTTCCTTAGGTCTGAAGCAGAAAAGCAGCACAAAATGTGCCTCTTTACATCAGCAAAGTATTACTAAGGGAGAACTCCATATTGATGGAACAGTCAGCATATTGCAATAATCACACCCACTTGCAGTGCAAGTTGTTAATGATGGGGGCTAATGCGTGTGAGAATACGACATGTTGTAGAATCTGCAAATCAGTTGCCTATCAGGACACGAGATGGGCTTCTAACCTATGCCTATGGATTTGTACCTGAAGTTACCAAGCCAACATGGTCAGCGTTCCCTTTCATGTATTTTCAATAAATTTACTGAAAATTTATTAACACTAGCCAGAGGATCATTAGGCTGTTGGCTGACGGATTTAATTCAGCTATATTTACATCTTAACACAATGCCCAAGAATTTATCCAGCACTTTAAATTTCGTACTTTTTCAGTTTGAGATAGAGGCATTTATAAATTATGGGGAAATATTGCCTTATGCTTAAAAAAGAGGGGAGGGGGAGAAAATTAGAGTGATATTTCTACATGACGCTAGTATCGATGACAACCAAACACACACAATTTTCCAGAACTGATGCTGCTGCCAGAAGTACTGGTGAGAGGAGAGAGTTTCAAAATACATTACGTAATTCAGGAATTTCCTCTTCCCAGCACTTGTTCCACCAAAACCAAGAAACGAAAAGCAGAGTTTCTAGCACCACCACAGGCTTTAAAAAAAATCTCTTTTACACACAGATAAATGATACAACGTGAGGAACTAACTAAGCTCTTGAGGTTATACAGCCTTCAGAACTATGGCAGGATGGTTCTATTAGATTACATCTCACTTGCCTTTCCAGACACTTGAATGTGAGAGAGTACCAATGAGATCTGCCCAGAGAGGATGGGATACAAATCTAAATTAAAGAAATATATTTGAATTTTCAGTACTATTTTATACAAGTTGGCCCCAGAACAATTTTGCTGACAGCTACCTGTAATTCTCACTGAAATTCTAGCACAACACCCCTGTGTTATGCATGTGATATTCTGGGTAGAGCAGTTTATACATGCAACTCTCTCTCCTTTTGTAAATCGCCAATAATAAAACAGCAGCCAAGAATAAGTAGAAAGCTGGGGAAAGAAGTTATGAAAAACGGCAAAAGCATTTGGACAGAAGAGGCAAAGAGGCTGCTTCTGCAGTGGATCATCTACAACCAGGGAATTAGAGTGCAGCTAAAAGACACAGGGATTTTTGCTGTTGTGGCTTATACTGAGAGTAAAATATATTCAGTGCATTTTTTAAAAAATGCTAAAATTAAATTTTATCTATTCAACATCTTTACACCCATGCCCAATTTCCCCTATAACTGTATGGCTCACCTCCAGTTAGAACATGGTTTCAATATACTGTTTGTTTTAGTATATTGTGATGTAATATGAGAAAAATTTTATCAAATGTTTCAGATATAGTTTTGATGTCAAAAGACATCTGCTAAAGCAATAGAATCCTCAAGGCTTTGAGTGCCCCAAAGGCTGGTCCCTTTCATACCTTTTTAAATTTAAAAGTTCTCATTCCTTGGAACTTACCTCAAAGGAATATTCAAAGTTCCTATCATTCTTCCTATGCGTTAATCCCTTTAGTTCCACTTTTTCAACACTCACTGTTAGAAAACAAAATGAACAAGATCTGTTAGGAACATAGAAAACTAGCTTATACTGTCAGAACATTGGTCCATCCAGTTCACTACTGTCTACATGGATGGGCAGCAGTTCTCAAGTTTTCAGCCACGGGTCTCTACCAGGCCTACCTGAAGATGACAGGGATTGAACCTGGGACCTTCTGCATGCAAAGCAGATGCTCTGCCACTGAGTTATGGCCCTTCCCCTCAAAGGAATATTGTTGTGTCCCAAACAGGCAAAGGATGAATGCACAACATTATATCCTTTCTCTCAGTTCCAGAGGTGCAAGTTCACAGATGCTCCTGGTAGTAGAAAACAGCAAAAACCCTGCACGTCTACTCGTGTTCTTGGTTGGCATCAAACCAAACATGACAAAAAGACTTAGCAAATTGGTATGAAAGTTTCAGAATGATAATGACCCATAACTCCCACATTTCCAAATAGGCTAGGCTAAGCATGGTGACTAGCTCAAAGTCATCCAGTGAAAATCATGGCTGAATGCAGTGGCAGAGAGCAGGCGGAGGCGGGGCTGGCGCGCATCCCGGGGGGGGGGGGCAGCTGTGATGGAGCCCCACCAGGATCGCGTTGCTGGGGGTGGTGCACTCTCCCCGCCCCCCCTTCCTCCACCAGTGGCTGAATGGCAACTTCCAACTTCCAAACCTGTTTTCCCAAGGCAACCATCCAGCATTTGTTTCACTCTTGCTTTCAACTTTTACCTTTCCTAATGCACCCAAATTCTAGTTCCTTGATTCCTTCTAGCAGCTCATTTCTACCAAAAACTTGTAGAATGAAGGCCTCTCTTATGAACTTCAGATAACTTTCCCATCTTTAGCAGCCTAGATTTGGAGTAAGCTATACTTGTGGTGATTACAGGAGCAGTTGCGGTAACTGTAATTGTGATTCCATGTGGAAGACGTTTACAGGACACAGTAATGTTTTTGTTATGGTTGTGAAGGGGAAAGGTAGAGAGGTAGAAAAAGAGCACCCTCCCTCCCCAATCATTAATACTTTGTCACCCAACTAAACCTTTCATCGGCTCCAGGAGACTAGGCTCTGCATACATTTGAACCTCGAGTATTCAAACTCCAAGTTGTTATGTAAAAATAAAAATAACAGTGAGGGAAATTTCTAGAGGTGCAGCCATACTTTTCTATTGAAGGAAAAATACCCTGTGACACTTTAAAGACTAACAAATTTATTATGGCATGAGCTTTTGAAGATTAATCTTCCACTTCATCAAATGAAGTTGTCTCAAGTCACTGAAAGTTGATGCTGTAATAAATGTGTTAGTCTTTAAGGTGCAACAAAACACTTTATTAATTTTACTGGAGGAAAGTTAGCATCAAAGTCCCTTTGCCACTGGGATTCTTTGCCCTTTCCTCTAGGAAATTTGGTTCTTGTTGTCACCAAGTAGAGATGTACTGATCAGTTGAGGAGCCATGCATATGCTGAATGGTTGCTCACAATAGTCTTGAGGATTTTCAAAAGCCAAGACTGCAGACCACCTCAGACAGAGCTTTAAATGGAGCATTTCTATGTTGTTCTAAGCACTGGCAACCTCTTCCATTGCTGCTGTGCATGAGAAAACACATACATTTGCTCCATTGTCAACTCAAAAGGTGCTCATCAATCAAGCTCAAGATGGACTGGATGGACTTTTTGAACTTCATGAATGACTTAAAACAGGCCAAGGCCATTTTCAGAACTCATATCCTGTTATTTCTGAAATTAAAAGAGACTTTATATTAAGACATGGTTAATGAAAGCATGACTATACAGGAAGAAACAACATAGGCACTTACTTGCTCCATCTGCCAAACACTTATGGAATAAAGCCACAAATGGGAGCTACTAAAACTCACATTTTAATTGTCCAGAACTCAACTTACAAAAGATATCAGAAATGTCTTTGAGGAAATCTTCAGAAGTTGAGATCAGGAGGTCTCTAATAATAGAGTTACTAAAGGACAAAGTCATGCTGAAATACTATTTGCCAGTTTATACAGAGCTGAAGTTGTGAGCATCTTGAAGAACAACTGACAGAATTTTAAGTTTGCTTTGCAAGTTACCCAATACAGTACTGTACTGGCACCGAAAACAGAATGAAGAAGAGTTCCAAACAGACTTTCCAAAAAGGAAACATCACTCTCAATGAAGTGTTTCTTTTTTACATTGCAACATTCAAAGAACTACACAACCACTTCAAGCCTTGAGGTAAGCAGCTCTTATTCAAGACTAAGGCTTTACAACTGAGGCACATTTGGACCATCATCTTTTTTTAAAAAAAGTGAGCTAGATGATAGGCTATCACAACCCAAAATTAGTGCTTACTCAGAATGTTTTTAACATATGCAAAATACTCAATTTTGAAACAAAAGGAAGAGTCGGGTGATTGTACCTTTCTAAAAACACAACTGTTCTTAGCTTGCTGGTGAATATGCCAGCAGGCAAAGTCAACAAGAACATGTTTAAAAATAGCAATGTCTGTATAATAGCAGCATTCATATGTAACACTAAACCATAACATTTCGTTTAGCAAACCGTACTCTGCAGGTGTACATGCAGCCAGAGCCCCTCCCACTTGCACAAAGGGAGGAGCAAACAAACCACAATGGGAAAAGCTTAGCACGTTGTCCAAACCTAAGATCATGATTTGTTTCATCCTAACAAACCACAATCTCAGATTCAGATATACGGAAGTTTCTCTGTCATGTTTTGCTCACCCACTTACACAAAGGGGCATGATTTAATAAGCCAAACTTTATGGCTTACCATGACCTGCAAATGCAGCCAGTGAATAAAGGTAATTTGGAAAAAGTCAACACAAATATTTAAGCATTTTTCCAAACCTCACATAGCTCCCTTCCCCTCTTGCCCACCTCTTGAATAACATTATTTCTCTCTACATGGTGAATTCCAGTTTTAAATGAAAAAGTTCATGTTTCACTTTTGCTCAGTCTGGTCCATATTCAGAGAGCACCAACATATAGGAACCACTGAAAGAAACATAAATAAAATAAAATAAAATAAAATAAAATAAAATAAAATAAAATAAAATAATAAAATAAAATAAAATAAAAACTCAACTAAGCTTCTAGAACTATTTAATACCTGTAGTATTACTTTTCAGTACTTTGTACTCCAACCACATGTTCATCTTCCTCTAAAACCTAATCAGACTTAACTAATAGGGATTCAAGAACAGTCCTAAGTGCAGCCGGTCATTTATTTACAGAGTACTCATTCCACTGTGAAGCAGGTATCTGAACACTTTGCCATGGATGGAAAGAGGGACATAGCATACTATCACCGTCAGCCCTACAGGGAGCAAGTGCCTTGTTTTGATTGCATGTGCTATGTTGCTTAGGCACCTTCTTCATCATAGGTGCACTAGTCAGGCCTGAGGGCAAAACTTAAAGCTGCCATCCATATGTCCAAGGGTCATAGGACTTGGCCTCAAAATGAAGCAATAGAAGATGGATTCAGCAACTCATAAGCTGGTGTCTGGTGCCTTTCAGTACAAATGATCCCTGTATTCATTCTGTTTATTAACTAAATCTGAAACACAGTATATGATTTTTAAAATGTGTGTAAACTACATTCAGAAAGAAATCACACCAATGCTCAATAGAGTATGTGCCATCGCAAACTCAGGAATATAGCTGATACTATATTCTTGGGGCTTCAACAAAGGGTTCCTTACTAGAACACTCCACTTGAACTCCTTTTTTCACCTCCACCCCACCCCATTTATAACAGCTCAGCTGAGCTTCCTATCTCATGACCTACTCTGTTCTAAATCATTAAATATTAAGATGACACAGAAACCTTTAGACTTAAACTTTACTCCATTTAATGCTCAGCACACGAGACACAGGATTCTCCTGATACACATTAACTTGTTCCAGAGACAGCATGAGCACAGTAGAAGCAGAAACAATTCTGTCTCTTTGGATATGTGGGAGAGCTGTGCTCGTGACAAAGACTTAACTTTCTTCTGCTTTCAAGTCTGCTTTACATGGGGAAAGTGGCCCTCAAACTGCTGTTAAACCCCAACTCCCATCAAGGATTAATAGGAGTTAAGAGTCCAACAACAGCCTGAAGGCCAGAGGCTCCCCATCCTTGATTTACACAAATACACAGAGTGTATCACTCTTTTCTGCACCTGTAAAGTACCAAAAATGAAACAGCCAGTGAGCAGGTAAAGAGTTATGGGCTTTTCATAACTTATTAAGAAGCAATTAAACATGCATGGACATCAAATTACCACAAGCTTACTACCACCTTTTTACATAACATTATTATATGCCTATCCTATAGGTTAGAAGAGTAAAAAAAGTGTTTTGTATCTGACTGAACACCAGCTTGGAGTCATTAGCAGCCAGTGCTTGTTCAATGATCCTGCTGAAATGAATTATCTAAATCCAATCAATGACCCCACTGAGCATATTTTCCCACTGTATGGTCACCCAAACCACATTCAAACACAGTTTTTGATACAACAGGAGTCTGCTTTAATAAAAACTGATCAAGTAAAAAAAGGTACTACAGGGCATGTGCAAGTCTTTTAGACATGCTAGAACAAGCTCTTTGGCTCTGAGTCAAGACTTACATGTAACAAACTTCAGAAGCCAAAGTTAACACAATGAGCCCAGAACATGGAATCCTAGCTACTCCATATAGAGGCAGTGTGGACATACATTTTTATTTTTGAGAGATACTCTAGATGTCCATGCACAAGCACACACACCATGCATAGTGAAAGTAGCCCTTCAAAATCTGACTGACTTTTCCCTGAGGGAACCCACTATTTGTGCACAGTATATTATGGAAAGGGAAGCACTGATGCGTCTGATTCCTAAAGTGTCTGCATACAAAGATAAGCCCATAGGTTGAAAACAGTACCAGAACTTGGTATACACAATTGGCAACACAAAAGAGATGGGGTTATTTACTACTACTACTACGTAAGAGACAGGTTGCCATCACCCATACTCGTCACAGAGGAAGGCCTAGTACCTTTATAATTAACAGTTGCTTCAATCAAATACTGTAATGAAGATTTCCCTCCCACTCATGCAAGATGAGCTCTCTGTGGCTGCATTCACCCATTATCTTAAAACCATAGTTAAGATTTAAATACGATTAAACATGAAGCAGCAGCATGGTATATATTGTTCAAAACTTCCCCCTTTGCTCCCCTTGGGAGGAACAAACCATAAACTTTGGCTTGCCATGTCATCAGAGCAAAAGTTTGTGGTATGTTTGCCTCAAGCAAACCATGAGCAGTAAGGCAAGAACAAACTGATGGTGCAGCTTGTGCTTTATTTGGAGAGGAATCAGCCACAAACTCAGGTTCAGACATTAACTATGGTTTAACATGATGTGCAACCAGGTTAACATTCCATTTTCACCTTCATTCAGTCTGTTCTAAGAAAGCAGATCTAAAAAAGGACACCACAGACCTCCTTACCTCTACAAGGAAGGTTGTTTAAATTTTTTAACACAGCTCACATACCACACTGACATCTTTTTCCTATAAGCAAATTGATATACAACTTAAAGACTACTAAATTTTATAGAAGCATGTAGTCCTTTACTCAGAAGGCTTTACAATCTTAAATGGTTGCTTTACACTAGATTTCAAGGTCAAGAGAGGGGAAGAGATCTGGTAATAAATCAGCAACAGAATGTCTACAGTAGCTAGTGACAGTTAATCACAGGAGAGCTGCCATTTAGTGATTATTTGTAGACTCTTCAAAGTGCTTTCCAATTTTTCTGGATGGGTTGGGAACTTTTTCAGTGCAAGAGCATTGGCAGGCCTCAAGGTGCCACATGCAAATAGCTGGCAGGACCAGAGGTGAAGCAGACAGAGCAGAGGATGCACTTCATATCTTTGTACAGTTAAATGTATTTCAGCCATGCAAGAAGCAGAGGTTTCTATACAAACCTCAATCCTTCATCCCAGCCAGAGGCATTATCACAGTTCAAGGACTGCAATACCTCAAGGACCACCTGTCTCCATATGCACCTACCCAGACCCTGAGATCACCTTCTGAGGCCCTTCTTTGTGTGCCTCCTCCACAAGAGATCCAGAGGGTGGCAACACAAGAACAGGCTTTCTCTGCAGTAGTTCCCCATTTATGGAATACTTTCCCCAGGGAGCTCAGCTGGTGCCTTCTTTATACACATTTAGGGGCTAGGCGAAAGTGTTTCTCTTTAACCAGGCCTTTGGCTGAGTGACATCTGATGCCCTTTTAAAATGTGATGTGGAAGGGGGATTATTGGGTGGTTTTTGGTTTTGTTTTTATTATGTATTTTCTGTTTTTTGTATCGTGATTTTATGTTGTGAACCACCCTGAGGTCTACAGGTATAAGGTGTTATACAATTTAATAAATAAATTGGGGGATGTAACCCACTGGGAGAAGTCAAATACAACATTCCTTGTTTTGCTAGAGTGGACATGCAAGGGAATGTTTGGTCCAGCCAGTCGAAACTTCCTGTTCCTCCTGGCCTGGAGCATCTTTCCTTGCATGTGACTGGTAGGTGGGTGTGACCTTTCCAGACCTGGTAAAAGGCCAAGTCACGCAGCCACCTCCCTCTCTTCGATCTTTTTTTGTCCTGTGAACCTCCTGATTCACCTAGACTGTACTGCTGGCTGCCAGCCAAGCAGTCCCCCAGGTTATCTCCCATATGGGGTAAACCTGTTTGTACATGTTTGTAACTTTAAGCCTAAAGCCTGCCTTCAGGGATCACACTGTGCTCTGCCTGTTCATGAGAAAAACCACTTTTTGTTACTTATAAATAAGACTGTTGTGTCTTTATTCTTTTAGGAGGGATCAAAGGGGTCTTACCAGGAATAATAGAACATATCTCAATCTGGGCAAGCCAGATTGAATTGTTTATTGTCTTAAGACTCACAAAAGTTTGCAACCAGTTTTCTGCTGCATAAGAAGGGGAATGTAACTCTGCTATATAAAGAAACTTGCTAGTGCGAGTTAGGAAGGATATTAATTATCAATATATCCTCTCCTGCCACCCTCAACATTCCCACATAAATAAATTCCAGCCAGGCAAAAGAACTTGAGAAGAGCACTGAAAAGGGCAGTGAAGCCCCCTGTTTGGGGAAGTGTCTTGAGGGTTGGAAAGACCTGGAGGGCCATATTTTACCTCTAGACCTGAGATTTCCTGCTCCTGTTTTATGGAATAGCAGTATTCATAGGGACAAACACATGGAATACTTATTTATTGGTTGTGTCCCTTACTTTTAAATTGCAGTGCTAATCTTTTTTATGTTCCTGGCTGGTTCTGCAAATGGGTTTCTTTCAGTTTCAGACAGTGAATAACTCTCATGTGTCTCCAAAAACAGGATCTAAATTAAAAGAAAAACTTGTGCTCATATCCTTTCATTCTTAAAAAAATAACAATCAAAACAAAGTATGAATTCAATGGCCAGAGGAGTAGTGAAGTCAGCATTTTAGTTAACCACAAAGTCCATCTTAATAAGTATTCCAGAAGTTTATTAGTATATTAAGGGTTATGAGAAAAAAATAACTGCTATTTAAAAGGGGAATGACTCATCTCAGGAACAGGAAACAAAAAACCAGATGCATATTATTTCTGCACAAAACAGCTGAATACAACACAGTATGATCTGATGCTAGAAGCAAAAAGGTATTAAGTTTCTTAAAACTCCCTGGATAACACTGCTATATCTTGTATTAAGAATAAAACTACTGAGTCTGCCCACTTTCTAGGAGACTTTAAAAAAAGAAAATGAACAAACTTGTGAAAAACAGTGTTGTATGTTTGTTCCTGGAGCCAAGAATATATTGTTGATCATCACACCACTCTTTCAAATTCTTACCTCCTATTCACTGCACACCTAATCTATGAAATGTGTGCAGAAAGACAAAGGTGGAATTAAAAAATGTCAAAGAATCTCCAGCGCCACACTTCATATCAGTCTAAACAAATGTCCTGATTTATTTTGGCAAACTCAGTTCTAGGTAAAAAACAAAGATTCCGGACTTCCAGGTAATACAGTAAGTACATGCATCCCTTCTGAAAACCGCGATCATCCAAAGTTCAGAGGTCAGTTAACAACCTGCAGCTTAAATATAAACGTTCCAAATATAGAAAATCTATACTTGGTCGAAGGTAGCTTCATTTCGGGGAGAAAGGGGATGTGAATCAACATCTAGAACAATTGAGGTTGGCAATGCCAAAATGAAACCCACATTTTTACCATTTTGAATCTTGGAAACCTATCCTTGGAGCCAGCAAGCTGTAGACAGAAAAGATTTAAGCTAATTTTGCAAATGATTTTTTTTTTTTTTTTTTGAAACCTGGACTGCTCCAAACACAGGATCTCTAGAGGCACAGCCCAATGGAACGTTCAGTACACAAAATTTAAACACGTTCAGTACACAAAATTAAAACAAGCTATTAAACAGGCTGGATGCATGTCACAGTAGATTAATATAAACCTATGTTGCAGCGACATGCACAGTTGGTTGCCCAGTCTCAGAATGATTTCTTAAGAGCTAGAAAAGGGCAACCAGAAATTATCAACAGGTAGGAGCAGTGTGAGCCTTTTTATTTTTTAAAGAGATAGGGAATGCTAGGATGGAGAATATGACAGAGGGTTTATACAATGACAAATCAGGTGGATCAAACTGGGGAATTGAATCCAACATTCATTTTGATGCACTATTTTTCTATGTACAGGGTCTACCTACTCTATGAACAGGAAATCATTCTGGTATGCGGTCTCTCTACAGGTAATTTTGTGATACAGCCCAACAACAATTTTACCATGTGATCAACTGCTTGAATGGACAAGGCCTGATTTGTAGTATTCATGACTAAACAATGCAGCCATAACCTTTTAAAAAAGGATTGGACAAATTCAGGGTAGTAAGTCTATTAATGTTAAAATTGAATTTCTGCAGTATCCTGTAAAATAAACAGCCGCTTGACAGAATTAATCAAATCAGGATCTGAAGCAGCTGCAGAACGTTCATGTTTTCAGGCATTAATTAATCCATGTAGGATTATACCTGGAACCTGTCAGTGGGACTACAATATAGTATCAGCAGCTGCTCTGACAGCATGCGCCTGAGAACTGTCTTGTGATAAGACACCCCAGCCAGATCAGATGGCAGTCTGAAAAAGCTCTATGCAGAGTAGCATTTGTGACTAAAAAACTGCAGCCTTAATATAATTCAGACCTAAAATGGTAAAGAGACTATGAAATTAAGATTGTGAACAAGAGGAAGTGATTCTCTGCATTTTGATGATTGATTTACATGGGGGTATCAGTGGACAACATGGAATTCGTAACCAGAATATACATGTATACATACAACATAAAAATAGTGAATACTATTTTAAGATGTAAAATATTATAATGCTACATCATAATACTGTATGCCAAGGTGGGGAAACATCAGTTCACAGGCTAATCTTGGCCTGCCAAATTACCCTGTGAGACCATTTCCCCCATACCACGCCTACCTGCTGACGTCAGTAGTTACATCTGCTGATATGGAGGATAGGATTTAATCCTGCCTTGGCTGTCTTGTCCTGTTCTCAGCAGAGCCCTCCCACCTCCTTCCCAAGGCCCAGCTCCTTGCTTACCCAGCCTTGGTTAAGGCAGTGAGAGGGCTAAGGGCAGGCGTCAAATGTTGCTGAGGGCCACCAAAAAAGGTATTGAGGGCCGTATGCGGCCCTTGGAATGAGCATTGGACCACCCTGTCTTAGAAGCTTATAGATACTGATGTCACACACAATTGCAACAAAGCCCACACATGCTACTGGCCAGTGTGCCCACACATGCCCACTTGTTGACAATCTACACCACAGCCTGAAAGAATCAATTGCCTCGTTCAGTTTAAAAAGTAGCCTCAAGCTAACTCTTTTCCCCTACCGCTAAGTAGTTATTTACAAGCATGAACTATCAGAGGACAGTTGCCTTCCAGAAATCTAACAAATACCAACCCAGTCCAGACCTGCCTATTCTTCCTTCCCTCCTCACCCAAGTCCTTCCAAAGTACTTTAAACAGGAGTCTATGACATGCTGTATTTCGGATGATAGTAGAAAAAACAAACAACTGTAATTCATCTTCAAACTCTTACAAAGGCTAGGTATTTCACAAAACACCTGCCCCAAGTCAAAATACAGAAAATGCAACTATTATCAATGCATAGCTTCTTGCTACTCAAGGAATAACAGCCCCATCCAATCACTCTTTGAAGTCACCCAACCTGTTCACATGAGTCACACAGGGATACTCTCTTAAATGATCTTGGTGATTTATACCACTTTCTCTCAGCCGTGTATGTAAATGATGTAATTTCATCAGTGCTGCCCCTTCAAGTTATTGTTAAAAATAGCACAGGCATGATACACTGATGAAATGGATACACTCAATGCAGTGAGGTAATGCAATAAATCAATGGTCCTTCCTAAGAAGCACAACACAAGACGTTAGAGAGGATAGCAGCTCTGCATTTTCTACTTGGTCTTTTCTTCCTTCTTCTGCTTTCTTTTTTGCTTGATCAGAGAAAACAAAATGATGACTATTCAAACTATAAAATAAATTTAAAAATCAATTTGGGGGGATAGTCATCACCAAAAACAAATCATTTTGCTGCGTAACAGCTGACCTGTATTGCTACATCTTGATTCCCATTACTTCTAAAGTTGATCAAAAGGCTGCATCATCTACCCCTTTTAAGACTTAAAATTGCCTATACCACATAGACTCAATGTAGGTTAACAACATTAGAAACAGAAGAACTTAAATATGCCATAAACAATTTCCATGCTTTAAAAGTATACTACTAAAATATCCCATGAAAATTACAGTACTGTACTTAAATGTGGCCATAAATTTAAAAGAGTTCAGGTTCAACATTCCCTTTCATCTTAAGTTTAGAATACTGCTACATGGTAGAGCTGCACAATGGACAGAAAATCCATGTTTTACTAATTTTGCATCATTTGAAATCTTAAATGGTGAAGTATTTGGAGTTTCATCTGGTTTTCATTCTCCTTGGCTAGGGCCGGACATACTTCTTCACATCACTTTCCAAAGTTTTCCATTCATAGTAGGCCCTCACAATCAAATGGCACTGGTCCTGACCTAGCCACATGTTACGATCTCCTGTTCTATGGCGCTTTCTATTTTATCAGGTTATATTCCTCTCAGACTAAGGCCTGTATACTACAGGTGCTGTTTGACAGAAGTTTTCTCAGCAGTGTTAGCCCTGATATTTTTTCATATTTGGACCCGATACAAAAACTACTACAGTGACTATAGATTCCAAGCAGGCTGCAGGAAAATGTAGAAGTACTTTTTCAATTCTTGCATGAATATTATTCTCTCTTTACTTCAGTTAGATGTAAGTGCACATATTTGCACTCAGTTGGGAGCCATCATCTCCAAATCAATTCAATACTGGCAATATAAAGATTAAGCTTTTCCCTTCCCTCCACATGCAAGTGGATATATTCTGGGTAACCTCTTATCATTACTGCTGACACTTGAACCTCACCTTCTTTAAACCACCGGATGTTCAGCTTCAAATGTTTTTTAAACAAGTCGTCCAGAGAAACATTTGTGTATACAAGCAACATATATTAGGAAATATGTGAGCAAGAGACAGACTGAGTAATGAGTTAATAGGAGTAGCAAGAAATAATGAAACTAGCAATCAGCAGTATTCTTTCATCTCTTTAAAATTTAACCACTCTGTGCAGGAAAATAACCTGGGGGAGAAAAAACTTTAAGATGCAGATTGATTCTATGCTGAGGTACAACATCTATAACAGGGTAGAAATCTTCTTCAGTCTGACAGCTATATTCCCTTGTTGGAAATCTTCAGGGGCCACATGCAAGTGGTGGGTGGGGTCAGAGGCAAAAGGAAGAGGAGCAGCTAATTTAAAATTTACCTTTGTAGAGAAAGACTAGTTTCATACACTCACACCTCTCCTCCATCCAGGCAAGGAAGAAGCATTATCAGAGTTCACAGACACATTCCACTCAGGCAAAAACACTCAAGGAGGGCAAGAAGGTGGGCCAAATGTCAGACCAATTAGGGTATGGCCTGGGAAGAGGGGGTGTAGCTGGGGATCCGACTCAAGGATCAGTAGTAAAAGCCGAAGGATATCATTTGGACCCTGGTCTGAGGTTCTCTACTGCTTCATTATAAACGCAGAACTGTCTCACACTATTTGTTGTACACCCTACTAAAAATGTTAAAAGAAAGAGAGCCCTATACACCACCTCACATAAAAATCACATGTTTCTATATTGCAATGATTGCTTGAGCTTGGAAGATGCTACATTCTTGACATGACTGCATACCTGTTATATATGTTCTTATGTAAGTGCTCCAAAAAAGTCATATGAGGAGCCCTGTGCAGTAAGGTTTTAATGTTTTCTCCATCATAAACTACTACTGTAAAAGCTTATCGAATGTAGAATTCTCTTCAACATCTGGTTTAATGTACTTTATCCCACACTATGCTTTTGGAAAATATGCTGTGGTCAGGGCAACATCTGTTACAGTTCTAAACAGACATACTGCATACATAAATACTACTTGTTGCTCTTATCATCTGCCCAAAAAGCAGAGAGAATAATCTTGTTTTGTTTTATGTTTACATTCAGGGACCTTAATTGCAGGTTCTCTAGCAACAATAAGATAAAAGGAATGTCCAATGTTTATCAGGTACTGGTCTACTGAATGCCTGTATTCATTGTTTTTAATATTGGACTAGAGCAATGTTCTCACAAACCAGTACCCTCCTGATGTTACTGGACTCCAAGTTCCATCAACCCAGGCCAGCATGACTAATGGTAGAGGATGATGGGAGCTGTAGTCCCACACATCTGGGAGGCACCAGGTTGGGAAATTCTGGACTAGACTGATTAGACACAGATCATTCACTGGATTATTGTCAGGGAGGCTCTAGTTTTGTCTCTGCATGTGATCTCACAGAATGGAAAGACTGTTTTCAATTCTTTTGGAAATTAGCTCAATTTAATATGTAGACAAAAAGACAAGCTGAACTTCATAATGAATTAAACTTCTTGGACTTGCTTAGTATTTAGCATAGTCAAGTTTTAGCTCTTTTTGCTTCAAAGCATACTTTAGGACATTGAGTATCTATGTACAATACTTTGGCACAAGAGAAGTTGTGCCTATATTAACGACAGTACAAGATTTTCCATCATAACAAATCATTTGGTGAAGAGGGTAGTATCACAAATAATCCTAAATGATATTTGGGGATTGCCAATTGAAACAGAACACTGGGAGCATTGATACTTTTCCTAGCACCAGAGTGAGTTAAAGTTTGTTTAATTAAATCTCACATTCTAAAATCCCAATGGAAGTTTGGATAACTCACTCTGGCTCTAGGAAAAGTATCAAGACTTCCACTGAGATTTTAGAATGTGAGATTTTAATAAGCAACCTGTATCTCATTCTGGTGCTAGGAATGGTAAGTTTTGCTCATTAAGATCTCACATGCTAAAATCCCAGTGAAAACAGAGAGGACCAGACCTATATAGATCCACTGATATTGGAAGTGTATGCCCTTGAGGTATGAAACATACAAATTATGAAAAACCACAGAAGAACAATAACTGGACTTGAGGTAACAATGGAAAGCAGCATGCAATTGTTTATAAAGTGGAACTTAATTGAAGCATTGGATATTCAGTACAACAGTGCTTTGCCCTGCATGCACAAGACAGGCTGTCAATTCAGAATCTGCCATGTAAGTCTCTACTGAAGTGGGCTAATACAACCTGGCTATTAATTCCACTTGCATGAACTAGAAAAACTGAAAGCAGATTTGTACTTGATTGAGACATAAAGCAGCATGAATAATAGCATACTCCCTTGTTTTGATTCTCTCAATCATTTAGTACTATTATAATATTTTAAAGACACAAGGAGGAATGCAAGACAGAGCCATGGAAAACACACCTGCACACCAATACAATAAAGAATAGCAACTCCTGTGGCTAACCAGAAGCTCTGGGGGCAAGCGCTACTATAATTGTTGCAGTTACAGAACTGCCACAGAGAGGCGAGAGATAAAATTGTTGCACTGAAAAATAAATAGGGAATGAACAAGGCACTTTCCTTTCCTTCTGGATTACCGCTGGATTGTTCACAAATATATACCCAAACCAGGAACAGCACGCCTAGAAAATTAAGCATTTCCTGTTTTCATGAAAACTGAACTAAACAAAGAATTTGGATTCACTGCACATTTTACTTTCAAGTATGTATTAATAGAAATGTTATGTCTACTTATAACTAATGTCACTTCACTGGCAAGGTTCCAAAACACAGAAAGTCAAGGAACAAAGGACAAATAACTTGGCTTCTGCTTTCCAAGTCTTTGCTGTAGAATCACCATTCTCTCTAACCCTGGCACAAGAGGGAAGTTTCAGCACACTTGGAGAAAGCCGGAAGTTTGCAGAAGTACAAATCCCATTTTAAGAAAAATCCTAAATGAGGTTTGAGCATGCTCAGTCACCATGGAATGCTGGTGAACTGCTGGGGTGGGAAGGGGGAAGAGGAAAGGAAGAACAGAAAACCAAATGGGAGGGGAATTGGAGTATATTGGAGGGGAGATTACTAACTGGAACTCCACACTGCAACGTTTTGTTGCAAATCCAACTTTTCAACACCCCAGTGCATTTTCTGAAATCACCAGTGGTTTCAAAAGAATTGTTTTTAATCATTATACAGGAGATACGGAAGGCAAGAGGCTTATTCAATACAGAAAAAGCATTACCGGTTATAACACGCAAAATATAGATCAGAATTCCTTCCAAAGGACAATTTGCTGATGTCTAGTTGGTGTTGGAGACCAAGTCCAGAAATGCAAAGAATGGAAATAATAGAAATAGTAGAATTGTAGAGTTGGAATAGACCACAATAGTCATCTAGTCCAACCCCCTACAATGCACATGAGCATTAAATACTAATTTATTCCCAGGAATAATTTATGTGCATCAATTTA
Organism: Podarcis muralis; assembly: GCF_964188315.1. Taxonomy (NCBI): domain Eukaryota; kingdom Metazoa; phylum Chordata; class Lepidosauria; order Squamata; family Lacertidae; genus Podarcis; species Podarcis muralis. The sequence continues at coordinate 43,422,261 of NC_135661.1, read as the reverse complement.
TCTATAAACTGATATTAATTCAGCACTGAACGAGAAACACCAAACACACTTTATCATCTAGAGTCAATTCTTAAAATATTTTAAAGCAGAAATATATTTTTTTCTTCAAAAATAGGAGTATTACACAGAAATATCATGCAAAACCCGTAGATGCACCTTTTGAGTGTTTCCCTGAAGGCCTCTTGGGTAATGACTCCTCAATGGAATGTGCTGATGTATGTAGTGCATTTTCTAAACTGTTACCGATGTTGTTTATGGGGGTCTCAGATCTTGGAGTGACCTGGGAAGGAAGAAAACCACAAGAAAAAAACTAGTCAGTTTTATTTCTCCAAGTCAGAATCTTCTAATAGCCCCATGGTTATTTAATTGAAAGCAACTTTCCTATTTACAAGTTCCTTTGCATTTATGGTATGTTATCATACCCATGATGAGGATCCAAAGGGTATTACACTATGAGGTTTCCAAATTAGGATTCAGTTCAAGGTTTGGCTTTGAACATGAACCAAAACCATGTGAACAACCTGAAGACTCTTGTTTGTTGACGCCTAGCTTGCATCAGTTTGTTACTACTGTTTATCCTAGTTGCAAAAGGGTACCTAACTTCCTCAAGATTTCATTTTCTGGATATAAGCCTGACTCTCATTTCACAACCAACACAAGTTCACCTAATACGATGACTCACTTTCATAAAATACACATATGAACAAAAGGCCCCAATCATTTCCAAATGCAGCACTTATGGCTACCAATGTTATTGTAGCTGGGGCTTAATACAACTGTAACTTTTTCCTCTAATGCAACATATTGTTGATATTCCTCAGAAGGAAGAAATGCAGTAAAACAATTGTTTACAAAATCAGCTGTGTTTTCTGTGGCCCTTCCCTTTCTTAAAGTTACAGAATGCAACTGTTGGAATATAAACCATTATATACACTGCCTTACTAATCATTGTCCTCCCACCTTCAAGACACAACAGGGCATTTGCACACAACTCACACTGGAGCCAGCTAGTCCATGCTAGGACCCCTAGCTTGCCTACTCGCCTATTTCTGAAATGTGGCCCCAGCAGGATCCCAATAAGTTATTGCTCCTCATCCAGTTACACTTTCTTCCAATGTTAATGGTCTCCTAATATCCTCCACCTGCTTTCTAAACAGCACCATACTCTGTCCATCTCTATGTCTTTCATCATCCCTGAGACACAGAACCATGTGCACCAAAGCAGCACTTGCCCACCCAGCATTACTGTCATAAAAAGGTGTTGAAGACCAGTATTTGTTATTTCTAAAGTACACCCCCACACTCTAATAGAGTTAGCCTAAATTTAATTGTTTTAAGTAACCCAGGCATCAACTCTGTATAAAAACTGTTATACACTACAACTGTAAACTGAAGGCAAGAAATAGCATTCATCGCAGAACTGGCTTATCCATTAGCATCCTGATAAACAACAGGAACTTTGGTTGTTTTTTACAAGAAAAGTGGGTAAAGATAAACTTTGCTCTCAAGGAAGCAAACAACTGGATGAACGCAGGCAACAAATAAAGTCAAGACTAATAGCACAATCCAAACTTTGTTTACTAAGAAATAAGCACTAACTGAATTCAATGGGGCTTACTACCAGGTAGGTGGGGTTACAACTGCAGCCTAAGAATATCTTATTGTTGTGTTAGGTTTCAAGGAGAATGTACAACAAGTATCATCAAGTAAAAGAAGCTAACAAGTAAAGAGAATGGTACCCCAAATATCTCTTTCACAGATGTTGCTTCTGTTAAACCTCCACTTGCTGGAGAGAAGGTACACATGAGGGTATATTTTCTATAGCAGCAGCCAGCCTGTAGAACATTCTTCCCCAGAAGACCTTTCTAGCTCTTCTTGTGTTAAGTTTTTGTCACCTGTTTTCTTGCCATACTTTCTTTTTAAAATGGATCAGTCCCAAACTCTTACCTATGATTAGATCAGCATCAAGCTCCTTCCTTCCCTCCTTCTCTTGTGCAAATCCCACCTTTCATGGTTTGTTTTAAACATGATGTAGCATTATGCCAGCCTCAATATTAACTAAGATTAATACTAACCAGGATTTACAAATGGTCTGCAAATCCTGGTTAAAGGGGGTCAGGGATGACATTTAAAGGAAGCCATGGAGGGGGAAGTAAGTATGTGCAAGAGAAGGAGGAACATGTCTATCCTTAGCATGCTCCTGAAACCAGGAATGATTAGGTGGCTCCAAGGCAACATTCTAGAAAGAACTGTTTTATATCATTATACAGATAGTTCTCTTTTCCCCTTTTGACAATCTCAGGATTATTGATCGCTGTAGGGTTAATTATTGCTGTTGATATAATATTTTAATAAGTAGATTATTTGTAGAATCAAAGCATCCGAATAAGCATTGAAAATATGACATTTATACAAGCCTACTTTAGAGTAGCATACACTTTTCACCACTAGTTTTCCTGTTAGTGATCACTGTCAAAGTTCACAGAAAATATGAAGAAAAAGTAGTCTTTACTTCAGTAGCTAATAGGGAAATTTGTTGCATAACATAATGCCTTAAAAAAAGTTGGTCAGACTAAGGCTTGGATGGGAAATCTATGGCCATAGAGATGTTGTTGGGCTAAAGCACCATTATATGGATATTTAATGATGAACTATATTCAGAACAGGAAAACATTCCTTTTTAATACCTTTTTGTGATTTTAAGATGTGTCTGAGAAGGCATTCATTGAGCTGGAAATGAGTACCAGGAATCTAAGGCACTATACTTGCTCAACATTAATTTCTATTGTCCTGTTGCATTTGTTACTATAGTATGCTGCCATGTTTTTGATAGAGTCGCGAGTTAAATAAACTCTGAGCAAAGATGCTATATTTTCTGATTTATACCACAAAGCCCACAGGATGCCAAAAGGAAGCTCTTTTTTGGATTCTCCACCCAAGGGATTCCAAGTTCAGGGATTCCCCTTTCAAAGCCCACAGCACACCTTCTGGCCACTTCCATGAGTCCCAACTATGATAGAAAATACATCTTACATCCTACTGCGTAGTGTTTCAAGCTAGGCTTGTACTTTTTCTTCTCTGTGGTAAAGGTTTTCATAGAAATGTATTGTGGTGGTTTTCTGACACTTAAGAGTATTGGACTTTACAAGTGTGTAAAGAAGCCTCACATCTAATAGTACTTGTGATTTGTATGGGTCATTTAACAGGGACTGCCAGAGAATGTTGTCTGTTGCTTGTCTAGCTACAGATTGAATCCAATAGCTGTGTGTTTGTATGTGTGTGTAGAGAGAGAGAGAGCGTGCGCTACCTGTAGCTGGTCTAAAAATGTCAGTTTATTCCAATAAATGAAGTTTTATTCTTTGAAACAAAGAATACAAAAAAAAAAAGTTTACAGTAAGGATAGATTAGAGTTTATGTTTCTTAAATATACGGAGACTTGGAATTATCAAAATTCACAAAACAACACATTTCACTGTTTTTATATACTAACCAACAAGCAGGTCTCTCTCTCTTAAACACACACGGAAAGCAATGTTCTAGCAAAGTAAATATTAGCTATCAGATAGATGCTTCCATTCACAGACCTATCAGTCTCAGAATGGACAAATTTGTGTCAGAACTCCTGAACCAGAACAGTTTTTTTTACAGTGAAAGTTCTAAAGGATAGATCCTTAAAAAAGCTTCACTTTTAACATATGTAGTGTATTGACCTGTCAAGTTTACATTACAAAGCCACAGTAAAAAAAGCAAAGCTTGCCTTCGACCACTTCTGAAAAGTCTCAAAACTCTTTTATATTATACCACTTTATCAGCACCTTACCTGGAATGTAAAACCATTCATGCCTCATCTCTCCTTACTGATGCTACACAAGAGACACATGTGAAAGTGTCAAAATAACAGTGACAAAACCAGCACACTAATAAAGGATGCCTGCAGGAAGTAACTTTAACCTGTAGCTCCAAATCACATAGAATTCACTCAGCTATCTTAAATCATTAAATAAACAATTTCAAGCACAATTGAAAAAGCAAATACTTAGGTCTCTACCTTTCCAGAGTAAAACAGCAGGAAGCTATTCTCTTGGTCCATCTAAAGAATAGCCAGTGCAAAACAGCTATACACTTCACAGAATGGCCATTGTTTTACTTAGGACCCACATCTAAGCAGCTTCTGACCATTAGGCATGGGACTATCTTACTAGAGTTTAAAAAAGAACACCAACTATTGATGTGTAGGAAGAGCATCCTAGGAGAAGAATGCACATAAGAGAACGGAGTTTGACACTCTACTGATGAGAAGAAGGGAAGTGGGATAGGGAGAAAAGTGACCTTTCTGGCCCATTGGTGAAACTAGCCAACAGCCACCATAAACCATAGCTGCAAGACATTCTTTCTCAGCTATATCCTAATAGGCAGACACCCTCCTCCCAGAAAGGAAAGAATACTGTCCCTGCCATCTCTACAGTTCCTGGAAGAGAAGTCCCTGGATGTAATACACACCTTGTGGCAACCAGGACAAGTTCCCATGTTGCTAGCTGTGGGAGTGCTGGGACTCTTGCTAGTACTGGCAATGATGTTTTGGATCTTGGTGAGCTCTTGCCTCAGCACCTGCTTTTGGTGGAAACTGAAGGCAGGGTGGTTGGAGGCCATGGTGAAGAGCAGCAAAAACTCATCCCCAGTCCGACCCTCATTGAGCTGCAGTCCATAGTTGTTGATGACAGAGTCAATATGGGTGAGGGTGCGGAAGAGGACGCCAGCTGCTTCCCGGTGGGATGAGCCCAGGAGTGCAAGTGAGACCAAGAGCTTGCTGCGCACCACCTCATCCGTCAGGTTGGTGAGGCTGCCCAGATCAGCCGGGTTATTGGCCTTGATTTCGGAATCCCGCAGTGAGTGATAGTCTTTGCGGGCCAGGTCCTCTAGGCAGGCTCCCAGGAAACGTAACTCAAGTGGGATGCACAAGTCCAGCAGGCCACAAAGGAACTCCACCCGTTGAGGAGAAGGCAGCTCAGAAAACCAGCGGTACACACTCTCTCTCTGCAGTCGTGGACACCTCTTCTCTACCATGCTGCTAGCTACTGCCACCAGAGGCAGCAGAACCCCCCAGGGCAGAGGGTGGCCAGAGACGTGTTGCACAGGAGGGGAGATTTTTTTAAAGACCAGACCCAGATAGAGACTTGGCTAATAGGGCCTAGCCTGAAAGAGGGTTTGGTTGTTGGTTTGTAAAAGGAGGCAGCACAGATACCAACACTGAAGGGAAAGGTAGACAGAGCACCCCCACCCACCACCCCCAAAAAGAAAAAGAAACTAGGACTGGGGATCTGGTTGCTAATAAGGGTAAAAGTGCAGAGACCAAATTAATGAAGGGTGCAGGACCTGAAAAGGGAGGGAGAGAGGGAGGCAGAGGCAGAGCAGCTTCTGCAAGGCTGCAAAAGCGGATAAAAGTAGAGGACCCTCAGAGATGGGGCCAAGCACGAAATCAGAGCACCCCAATGGGGGAGAGGGAGAGGAGAGAACAGTGAGGACCCCAGCAGAAGGCCTCGATCGGAGGGCCAAAGGGGGCCCTGATCAGGTGGGGGAGGGGCGAGGGTCTTCCTCAACGGGCTGATGATGGTCGAGGCTGGGGGAAGGGCGGAGGAGGGCGGCGGGCGAGGGGCTGAGGTACCCCCCCGGCATGAAAAGAAGGGGTAGGGAACCGGGTGGGCCTCACGTGTTAATCTCCCCCCTCCTCAGAAACCGAGGCTAAATGGGGGGGGGGCAAGGGGGAGGGAGGGAGCTGAGGGAGGGCCTAGGCCCGTTATTTGGCGGATGAGGAGTGGAGGCCTCCTCTTGATTTCCCACCCTCCTCCTTTCCCCCTCACGGGGCGGCTCCCTCCCTCCGCCTCAGCCCGGCTCTCTCCATCCCCCTCTCCGGCAGGGCGGAGGAGAAAAGCCCGCCGCCGTCGCTGCTCACCCGCCCTCCTCCTTTCTTCCCTTGTTTTCCCGTCAGCCGCCGCCTCCTCCTCCTCCCCCCGGCGGCCAATCCACCCGCTTCGCCCGGCCGCCGTGCCGTTTCCTCCCCCGCCTCTCCGGTTCCAACGGCCACTAGCACGACAAAAGAAACCCCCGCGGTAGGCAATAGGCGGAGGCACACACGGTGCTGCTGCTGCTGCCACTAGTGCTGCTGCTGCCGCCGCCGCCTCCTTCGCCGCCGTTATGTGTGGTGAGTGTGTGTGATTCCAAAGGCGGAAGGATCCCTCTTCGGCTGGAAGTGAATCGACCAGGCCGGCTGGGAAAGGAGGAGGAGGCCGGGACTCATTCGCGCTCGTTGCCCCGCCCACTCCTCCCACTGACGCGTCGCGATTGGTCTGAGCTCCTGCACCCTTTCCTTCATCCCCCTCCTCAGCTCCGCTGCCCTCCGCCGCTTTCTCTCAGCTCTCCTCACCGCCCGCCTAACGTGAACCACTCGCGGTGCCGCCGAACATCAGCGGCTGTCAATCACGTCCCCCAAAGCCCCGCCCTTCAGCGTGTGGCGATTGGGCCAGGCTCTGATGGAGGGGCGTGGCCGTAGAGGGTCTGTTTCTGCGCGTGTTTGGGGCACGTGCTTGCCTTTGCCTTGATATGGCGGGGAAGAAAGAAGCGCCTCGGCCAATAGGAGGCTAGGGCCCTGGTTGCTTAGCAACAGGGAGATGGGGCTAGGGAAAGTCTGAATCGATAGGGCGAGAGGAGGGGGAAGTTACTCGTTGATGGGACGAGAGATGCTCTGGTTGCCTAGCAACCAAGGCAGCTGCGGTGACTGGGTCAGTTGGGAAGGGGTCTTGAGGCTGTCTTGAGGAAGTGAGGACAAGAGGGAGCAAAAGAAGAAGTTGGAGTCCACAATGGACCACCTTAACATGGTGGAAAGAAAGGCCTATGTTAGCCTTCCACAACCTAGTCTACAAAAACTTTCCTTGTGCCAAAAGAGATGCTTAACAACAGGCTAAGATGTCCGTATAGTTAAAGCTATGGTTTTCCCAGTAGTGATGTATGGAAGTGAGAGTTGGACCATAAAGAAGAAGGCTGATCGCCGAAGAATTGATGCTTTTGAATTATAGTGCTGGAGGAGACTCTTGAGAGTCCCATGGACTGCAAGAAGATCAAACCTATCCATTCTTAAGGAAATCAGCCCTGAGTCCTCACTGGAAGGACAGATCCTGAAGCTGAGGCTCCAATACTTTGGCCACCTCATGAGAAGAGAAGACTCGCTGGAAAAGACCCTGATGTTGGGAAAGATTGAGGGCACAAGGAGAAGGGGACAGCAGAGGACGAGATGGTTGGATAGTGTTCTCGAAACTACCAGCATGAGTTTGACCAAACTGTGGGAGGCAGTAGAAGACAGGAGTGCCTGGCGTGCTCTGGTCCATGGGGTCACGAAGAGTCGGACACGACTAAACAAGAAGAAGAAGAAGAAGAAGAAGAAGAAGATGTCCTAATTCTTATACTGTATGTCAGGCAGAGGCAAACTCGGCCCTCCAGATGTTTTGGTACTACAACTCCCATCATCCCTAGCTAACAGGACCAGTGGTCAGGGATGATGGGAATTGTAGTCTCAAAACATCTGGAGGGCTGAGTTTGCCTTACGCCTGCTGTATGTGGTATACCACTTATGTGGTGGAATGGAACCAGTGAGGCATAGTTCTTTCAGGATACAAATTCTGGAGAAGGGACACCAGCAATAAAACTCCTTAAATGCATCGGTAGCAGGTGACCAGCTGGGGAGGTGGTTCAACCTTGGATGATAAGGGAGTCAAAGGTATCCTAAAGGAGTTTGCAGAGAAGTTGAATGTAGTTTTTGCATTTCTCTTCACAGCAGATTATTATTATTATTATTATTATTATTATTATTATTATCTATTAAATTTGTATGCCACCCCTCATCTGAAGATCACAAGGCAGTTTAGCAAAATAAATAAATAAATAAATACAAAATAGAGAACACAAAAATCATAGTAAGATATAGGGCAGATCTCTGTGCCTACTTTTGCAGGAAGGGAATCTGAGGAACTGAGCAGTGACAAGATATTCCAGGCTAGGGCGATTCATTGTTTCATACCAAGTGGGCCGCAAGAGTACTTTGACATGGAACCCACGGGCCACACACTGCCTTATTGGGGGGGGGGGGTGAGACCAAAATCTGACAACCCATTGCCCCCAGCCCTCCTCCTGTCTTCCCAAAGGCTTTGGGAAGGAAACGCGAGGCTCTGGTATGGTCCTAGAACTCTCCTATCTCCTTCCCAAAGCTAGAAAGCACTAACTAGGCTTTGTGAAGAGACAGGAGGACTCTAGGACACTGTCAGAGCCCTCACACCTTCCCAAAGTACAGTGCCTTGCTTACCACTTTGGGAAGGCAGGCAAGGGCTGGTGTGTGTGTGTCTAATTTTGCTTAGGGCCACTAAAAAGGCATTGGACTACCCTGTTCTAGGCCTTGTTGACAAATTAAAAACTGACAAATCACTGGGTTTGGATGGCATCCGCCCAAAAGTCCTGAAGGAACACAGGTGTGAAATTGCTGCTCTCCTAACAAAAATACGTAACTTGTTTTTAAGATCAGCCTCCATACCTGAGGCCTGGAAAGTGGCCAGTGTATTACCATCTTTTCGAGAGGAATCCAGAGGAAGTCTGGAAAATTATAGGTTGGTTAGCATATCTCTGTTCTGGAAAAACTTGTGGAAATCATTAGTAAATATACAATTGCCAAGCGTATATAAGAATATGTTTTGCACATTAGTGATAATTCAGACAGTGACTGAAAATAAAACCACTAATATTACACAGTACAGTTATACTAATCTAAGGTGCAATCACAAAGAGATGTATAAAATTATGCATTGTTTAAGAAGGTGGATAGAGATTCACTGATAAAACTCAGTGGGGCCATCTAATGAAGCTGAATGTTAGAAGATTATGCACGTATGGGCAAGATGCTTTTGCCCACATATGTTCTCCAGACTGATCTCACGTGACTGAAAGAGGCCAGCTGAGAAGACTAACTCTTGTAGGAAACAGAAACACAGGGAACCATCAAAGTATGACAGGTGTGTGTTAGAAATTTTAAAAGGGAAAAAAGAGTAACACAATTTTAAATATTTATATTAAAAAAAGGGAGACTACTATCAATGACTAAAATCATGCTAAGCTACTTCTTTGGCACATTCTTTATTCTCTGGTACATCCTGATCAGTACCCCTCCCCCCTCATTTCCTCTCAAAACAAACTGCTCCCACCCCCCCAGTAGTGTATTAAAGGGTCAATAAGCGGTGGTGTCCTGTAGGAATCAATATCAGATATGTGATATTTCAGTTGTTGACATGCACAGTGATGGCCACTGGTTTTCATTTCTTGAACAGGGAACTGGACAAATTAATGGAGCAGGCAAATTAGCTGTGAGCCTCTATGTTAAGCAGGATGGCTAAATGGAGGCAGTGTGTCATGGAATAGCAGCTGCTAGGTTCATACCCTAGGAGTTTGGGTCCATCTAAGCCTTCCACTGCAGCCATATCCAATGATAGTTAGGGCTGCTATATTTCAAAGAGTGAAAATCTGGACAGGAAAGTTGTTGAACTTTTTTTTGGGGGGGGGTGCAAAAATAAATTCATTTTGAGCTATTTCTATGGGAAACTGGCAAAAACAGCTTCCATATCTCCGGATTTCCCCGGACATTTGCCTGATTTCTGCCCAGACACTGCTGCCGACTGCAGTATTCTGGGTATGTCTGGGAAAATCTGGACGTATGCCAACCCTAATTAGTATAAATGTTTTAGTTAATAGCTGACAGTGAAATCAAACATAGAAAACCTGATTTAAGATGGGGCCTTTAGTGCTAATGTCCCATTTCCTATTTTATCTGATAGGATTCAGCTTCATGCAGTGCATTCTCTCAGGTTAGAGCAGGGACAGCAGCAGCAGCAAGCTTCCTTCATGCCCTGCTTGTGGGCTTCCTGGAGGTACTGGTAGAAACAGGATCCTAGGCTAAAAGTGCCCAATTGGGATTTATCAAGCAGAGCTCTGCTTATGTCCATATGTGCCATTAATGTATAAACAACAACAACAACAACAACAGGTTAAGGCTAAACAGCTCAGGAGGAATGCAAGTCTATGTTAGTTCCTTCAGAACATGATAATGCCATCTAGTGGAAGTTTGATAGTAGCGCTCCACAATCCCCCGCTTCGGTGCTTTCCATCCATACTGGCAGTGCTTTTTTTCTGGGGGAAACGGGTACACATACCCCTAAGCATTTTGTGAATATAAGTTTGGCCTCATTGAGGGGCAGTATATCAATATGAGTAGAAAAATGAGAATACCCCTAAACATTTTTTTTTAGAAAAAAGCACTGCATACTGGGATAGCAGAAAACTAAACTTGGAAGAAAATGTTATATATTTAATCAAGTGCTTAAATAAAAGGTGAAGATGCACATAGTTACAGAGTGAAATCCATTTTTTTTTTCAAATTTCTGTTTGGTGATTACAGTAACTGTAATACATATAAAGATGCATAATGTTTGTGTGTGTGTGATATCATTGCAGAGCGCAATGTAGGTACGTGAGCAAGCTCATACATCTGCAAAAAGTTGTCAAAGCTTGTCATACAGCCTTTTATGTGGGCATCTGCTACTCTAGTCCAGCAACTGTGTGTATGTTCGGAGTAAAACTCCTGAGACACTTCTGGTTACCTGAACTGCAAACTTGTCTTATGGGCTAGTTTCTCTGTTTAAAACATGACATGGCAGGTTTGGTCACTTCATTACGGAAACAATTGTGTGGCCTTCTAACATCTGCTAGTCCACCATGCAAACAGAACGCTGGATGAGAGAGGCTTTTGGTATGACCCAGCAGGGCTCTTCTGATATTCTTGGAATGACTTTAAGGCTTAAGCCCCCTTTGAAGTGAATACGTCAAGGATTGCAATGCAAGACACAGTTCTACACATGCACACACCTCCCCAACAAGGTAAACAAGAGGCATTAAGAGACCAGCTGGTGGGAGTTGTAGCCCAAAACATCTGGAGGACACCCAGTTGGTGAAGGCGGACATCCATTTCAGGTTGCATAACCTGAGAGTGATGGTTTCGCTCTGCAGCAAGCTGTGTTTTCCATTGGTAACCATATTCCATATGAAAGATCTTCAGGAGGCAGTTTCCTGTCATGTACCAAGTTATTTCTAAGCCTCAGCAAGACAAAGGAAGATCCCTTGAACTCTTTGTTGCAATGAGGGCAAGGAGTGTAGCACAGGTTGGAAATATATGTTCCTGCATATATTCTCTTCAGCGCCCCCATTTCCTCCTTTGTTCCCACGCAGCTAATATCGCAACTCTGGATCAAAAAAAAAAATTATTTATAGACCCAAACTCTGCAAAGGACACAATTGGTTGTTGCCATGGAAACTGGCATTCTGAAAGTATTCAAACAGTTTGTTCCGGGAGACTTCAAGCCAGCACATGAGCTTCAAAAGCAGCGGGCTTTCAGCTGCAGGGATCTGGGTTCAAGGGGTTGCCTACCTGAGCATCTCCCCTGTTAAACACAGCCGTTTGCAGCAAAGACAACAAGAACCTTTTCTTAGGGTTTGCACATGTCCTAAGGAGTGGAGCATTCTTGGTGCGTATTCTTGAGGTATACAACGCAGCTGTTACGGATATTCTGAGAGGCCTGTGGTAGCCTGCCTTCATTTGTTCATAGCAACACATGTGGTTTGTCTGGTGCAGCTGCCATGTGAAGATGAGGGACTTTCACTTTTAAAGGCAGCTTTGCAAATGGTCTTGAAATGTGCTCTTACCATCTCCAGTCCCTGCACCCCAACCCCCACACTTCTCCTCCACCTGCACTTTTTGTCCATCCCTTGGTTCCTTATGCCTGCCACTGTCACTTAGGACCAAAATAGGTATGGCCCAAGAGATCTGTCATGTGATTTCCATGTGTGGGTATGCTTGTTCTCAGTCTAATCCACCACCCCTCCACACACACCTGCTATTAGCCCCACTTGGGGCAATACAGCAGGCCTAGTAGCTGGGCATGGGGGCAGTTAGAACAGGAAAATGATGGTGGTGGGGAAATCGTTAAACACCCCCATCTCCAGCACCAATTTTCCAATCAAATTCATCGCCCCTTTTCATCCATTCACAGAAAATCAGAACACAATTCTTCCATATCTGTTTTGGTACTAAGACTGCTGCTTATTTCATCTGATAGCACTAGGCATTGGGTTGGCCAACTAAGTCCTGCTCAGAGTAGACCCATTGAAGTAAATGGCCCTAGGTTGTCATATCCGTTAACTTCAGTGCATCTCCTCTTGAGTAGAACTAGGATTGGCTGCAGCCCATACACTTGTAGGCTTCACCTCGAAGTGGCTAACCGTAGTTGCACTTCAAAACGCTGAAATGATTCTCTTCAGCCACATATTTTGGTGAGCTCCGCTACCAACCCTGATGGTTGGAGGCAGTAATGCTTCTGAATACCAGTTGCAGGAAACCACAGGTGGGAAATGTGCTGCTATGCTCAGGTCCTGCTTGCAGGCTTCTCACAGGTATCTGGTTGGCCACTGTGAGAACAGGATGCTGGACTAGATGGGCCGCTGGCCTGATCCAGCCTCCAGGTTCTTCTTAAATTGTTATTATACTTGTACGCAAATATTGGTCTGGTGACTGCTTTGTATAGGATTACAGCTGGAAATTGCCCCCCTTCTGTAAATGGATACCAAAGTTAAAGCAGTTAGCATCTTCCTAACCCCACTTACTTGGGAGTAAGCCCAACTGAATTCAGTAGGACTTCTGTGGAAGCACGGTTAGGATTGCACCAATAGGAAATAGGAACAAATCTGGGGTTCTTGTGAGTTAAACGGTGCTCAGCTAGTGACTGCTGGCTGAGCAAGGCCTTTTGGCCTTGCCAAATATGCAGGAGGAGGTGGCATCTGGATGGGAGCCTGGCAAGGCTTTGCTCCTTTGCTGCATGGCAAATCCCCAGAGTAAAAAGGGGCTGGGAGGCACTGCATTGTAGCATTGTAACTGGGCATTGCTGTAAAGTCTCTTTGCATAATAGAAGAAGAGAATGCAACTGGCTCTCTGGGAATAGCTCGTTTAGTCACTGTGTTGAATCAGCACCGAAGAGACGCCTGTTTGCAGGCTTCAGCCTCCCCCAGCATGGCTGCCAGATTGTCAAGTAAAGTTCTGTTCCTTAGTGTGCTCTTGGTATTCAATCAGCACATTCTTTGGGGCTTGTCTAACCACAGAGCATCAATTCAACGCTTGAGAGTTCCTGGTATGAGACTGGGGTGGTGCTTGAACAGAAGAAGCACAAAAGGAAAACCTCAAAGCAGTTGCAGTTGTTGTCTTCTTCCATTGGAGGGAGCCTGGGGCCTTTCAGTTGCAAGTTGGTTCTTGCAGAATCAGCGCCACCCTCGATTTGGAGCAATTGCCAAATTCCAACAGAGTTCAGCGCAACCATCTTGTTGGATCGCAGCCAAAATCATTTTACTATATTCCATGCAAAGGGATTTGAAACTCATGAGAGATCACAACCACAGACATCTTTAAAGAAGAGTTCCTTGAGCTCACTTGGGTGCTATGAGAGGCACACTTCACCTTGGAGTGCCCCTGTTCACCACAGAGAGAATTTATTTCCCCACTGAAAGTGAGGTTAAAGGAGGGATATGATCCCATAGGGCTGTATCCAGCTACACTATACTCAGAGGGGTCCCATTGATATAAGCTGACTTACATTAGGGATGCAGACTGATTTCAACAGGTCCACTTCGTCACATGCAACCCATAGTTTCATGGAACCTTCAAGATTCGATCACATGCAAACAGAGCACCGCCTGTATCTAAAAAGAAGGAAAAGAAAAGCATCTGACCCTGTAGAAAGACTTTATGCTGTAAACAGAGCCTGAGACACTGTGAAACAGGCTGTGAGGTCATCTGCACCATTATATAACACCCAACACACACAGCCTGTGCGTTTGGCAACTACATGTCCTGCAGCAAATCAACAGGTGAATGACATCCTGTTGTTGCATGTTCTATGCTTAAAGTTTCTTCCGCTGAGTTTTTGCTTGTCATAAAGCATATGTAGCACAGGAGCCCCAGCAGGGGAAAAAAAGGTGGTGGTTGGTTCTAGCAGTGAAATGGCTCACCCACAGCTATTCTGTAGCAGCCACAGCAGGAGCACTTGGCCTCCTGACTACAGAGCCTGTGCTTTAAGCCCAGTGCCTGCCATCCTTCTCCTTGGCACCCATGTTGGCAGTTCTCCAGACCTTCCGTTCTTGCTCCATGCCGCGACAACACTCTGTCTGGAAGAAAAAGCAACTTCTGTCTCATGGGCACCCAATCCAGATGGAACCGCTGCAACATTTTGACTTGAGACTATGAAGCCTATTTTCAAACTGGGATGTTATTAAGTGGCTGCTCTGAATTTAGGGCACAAAGGATGCTTGCGCAGAATCAAACATCTGGGAAAGAGACTGATATATTCTCTCTCCAACCCCTCTAAAAGTAGAGACTTATTTCTGCCAGAGTCCATCACTAGAACATAGACGGGGAAGGGCTGTGGCTCAGTGGTAGAACAACTGGGCATCTCCAGGTAGCACTGGGAGAGACTCCTGTCTGAAACCCAGTCAGTGTAGAGGCAATGGATTGTAGCCAGTGCCAGCCTACTCAAAGCAAACACTTTGAAATGAATGAACAGGCCTAACTTAGGTTCATTCATTCACCATCTTCATCACCATCAATTCCAATGGGTCTATTTTGAGTAAAAATTAAGCTGAATACAGGCCAATACTGGGCTAGATGGACCATAGTCTGGCTCAGTTTAAGACAGCTTCTTTTATTCTTAATGCTGTTGAAAGCTTAGCCAACTCTTTCTAATTATTAGTAATGAGAGCAGTTTAGAATGTCATTGATCTTTACCCAACTCCCTTGCTATTACAGTAATTGCTTTCTGATCTCCCACCTCTCAATTTTGTTTTATGTTGAAGAAGTTGGTTGCTCCTTCCTTCCTTCCTTCCTTCCTTCCTTCCTTCCTTCCTTCCTTCCTTCCTTCCTTCCCACATCACCTGCAGTTAAAATGAGCTTTGCAAGAGACAGGCTGCAAGCGGATTGCTGGGGAGACCTCACTTCCTTACAGAATTACGGTCCCCATGTTTCCTTGGCAAAGAGTTTTCTCCCCAAAAGCACCCTGTGCTCCTCCACCAAGTCTCACAAATCTTCAGAGGCCTCTGGCTGTTCACTCCATCTATCTGTAGGCAGTGCTTCCTGTGGGGGATTCACAGGTGCATTTCATCGCTTGATGTCACTCATTGAGTCACAGTGGAACATGTGAATTCTCTTTTGAAATGTATTGTGTTTGAGGCGATGTACAGAAGTCTTCCAAGTCTTCCCTTGATCATACTACAGGGCTGAGTGATGAACTCACATGTATGAATGTCAGAGTGTTCCTGTCTAATGAAATAGATGTCCTGGCTTCATAGTGATAAATGGGGAAGAGCTTTTAAAGCCCTATGAGCTATATGAATCACAGTGAACATTTTTGTTACAAAAGATGGGATATTAAATCAACAAAATATAAACTCCTATAAAATCTCCCATTTATCACAAAGACCCACAGTTCACTTTTCTGAAGCTCCTCTCATTAATTTGTTGCTTATTGTCCTCGATCATGTTTGGGCCCCTATCTTAAGGACTCAGGGGGGAATGAAATCAAGCTATCTCATTTCAACTGCAAAAACTAAAGTTCTATGCAGCAATTTGGATCCGAATCTCCCACCACTGCACACCATACACTTAGTACGCACCTGTCACAATTTAGGGTCCAGAGGTTGAGATACAATCACACAACTTGGTTTAGTTTCTGTATGGATGGTGGGAGACCTTGGGTGGTAGTCAGCCTTGTTCTACTAGGTGTGCAGGGAGAAAAGTTTGCTTGTGGACCCATTACCTAGCTGGAAGCAACATCACCTTATAAGGTAGAAGAACAATAGCCTGAGTTTTGTGTGTGAATTTGGCTGAAGCTGAAAGCTGGAGACACAAAGACATGACTGCTTTGTGCTGGACCCAAAGCCATCACTTGGGGCTTCCCTGCTGGAGATCTAATGGGGAAGTCAGATCTCCTGGTTTGTTAATGGTGTGATCTCCTCCACCCTTTGCTCAGTTTGTATTTATATACATCTAAATAAAGCCAAATATCCTAAAGACTCCACAATCTCCGCTGACTTTCATTCTAAGGAAACCGAATCATGGGCAAGTGCAGGACCTGCTCACCACTTGGAGATCAGGGTGTGCGCAACACTATTTTCCTTTATTGTCCCAAGAGGGAAATTCAGTGAAATTCTACCTCTGTTCAGATGCTCAGCTGTTCCCCACCCCCTCCTCCTTGCTGCCTTAGTGACCTACCAGCAACGTGGGGATGACTCACTCAATGCTTGTGGCAAGTCCACACCTTTTTAAACACTGCTATTTTAGTTGCTGCTCTGAAAAGCAACAAGGACGGGGGAAGCCTGGGAACAGGGGGGTGCTGTGGAATATGTCACTCTCCAGAGATTCTGTGGCCTATCTGATCATTGGAGCTGCTCGTTTGCCTCCCAACCCGTGGAAGATGTGGGACATAGAAGATGTGGGAATATAGGCCTAGATTTTGTTCAGTGCAAGGAAGAGGGAAAGAGAGAGGATGCAGACCATTGGCCAGCTCAGCAACACTGATTTAGGACTCCACATTTGCAGTTTAATAGGGCTGTCATTGGCATTTATGATAAAGAAGCAATGTAATGCAATAACATCCAGATTCATTGGCTGCATGTGGGGAACTCACGATCTCAGGGCATCAAGATGGCCTGTCCTGAAATCTGTCCAGTTCTTGGGCATATGAAAGGGACATTCTCAATGTTTGTGAAGCAGGCCTACACGTTAGACATTTGCTTAACTTGGCAAATCCACAGCATGCATTTAAAGCATATTCAATGAATGTTTAAAGAGCAGGCATATCTCAGATATATTGCGGTTCCATTTCCAGACCACCACAATAAAGCAAATATCGCAATAAAGCAAGTCACACACTTTTTGTTTCGTTTCCCAGTGCATATAAAAATTATGTTTACACTATACTGTAGGCTATTAAGCCAGGCCAGCTGCAGGGGTGGGAGGGGGGAAACCTGGCTCCATCCCTAGCCAGCTTCACTCCTGTGGCCAGAAGAGGGAAAGCAATAGCAGGGGCTTTCCCTTTTCCTGGAAACAGCTGGGCTGCCTGCAGCTGCACCTGCGTCCTCACAAGGAGCAATATCTGTGAAGCACAATAAAGAGAAGTGCAACAAAGTGAGGTACACAAACTACACTTCCCAGGATTCTTTGGGGGAAAGTCAAGTATAAGTGTGGATCTGCCCATTGATATCAGCAGTGTTTGTTTCTCTTCAGGGTTTTGTGTGAGGGTGGCAGGCAGCTTCTGTTCTAAATACACTGATTATCAAGGGAAGCAATAAACTATGTGAAATAATAACTCTGTCCCCCAAGAAAAGATCCTAGCAGCTTAGTTAGTTTGGCAGGGATTAATTTCAAGTAAGCAGACCCAGGATTGCGACCTAAGGGTGCTTTCAGGTTGTCAGCATTTTGTGGGAGGGATTCAAGCAGAAACCTGACATTTAGGGTTGTGCAACTGAAATGGACTAAAAGGCTCTGTCACCCGAGTGCAACAAATCCATTTTAACAACAACAACTGGACTTTTTGCAGTGTGGAAAATTACAGGGAAATGCCCTGAAAAGCATATGATGAGAGCACAATTAACAGGAAGACCTGAAGGCACTCTGCATGTTAATCAGGATGAAGGCTCATTGTCATATAACTGCCCTGTCAACAAATCAGAAAAAAGCCCCATAAAGAGTGGACAGAGACTATAAAATTACTGAGGTGTTGGCAACCTTGTTAGAGCTGGAACACTTTCATTACCTTGCCCTCTCCAACATGAATTACATCCAATACTTCATGCCAGCTTCACATGGGGGTCAAGGGCCCCTCCCTTTGGGACCATGGCATTGGTCAGCAGCTGATGTTTGCAGGAGACACAGCTCCCCTTCTCCATTCATTTTGCCCAGGGGAAAAAAAGTAATATTTGTGCAACCAACTGATGGCAAAATGTACTGGTGCCTGGTGCCTATTGGAACTGATAGGGGAGAAGGCAGGTGGACTAACAGGAAGTGAAGCCAGAACCAATGACAGGCAGGGACACTCTCTGACTGCCTGTAAGTAAGATGGTTGGCAGGCAGGTGAGGACCAGCTGGGGGAAGACTGAGATTAGTGGCCCAGTATCCAATTCATCCTAATGGAACAGCTTCCACTAGCAGAATGTAGCTTCTGTCTCACCCTTGGGGAGTGTCTGGTTTAGGGTGCAATTCCACAATTCATAAGGTACAAGATGAAGGGGAGGCATGCACAAGCCCCTCCCTTAGACCTGTACAACTGGTAGCCCACCAAGGTAACCTCATCTCACCTGACATTGTGTTGTGACCTGCTGGGTGCTTGCCAATGCTCATCTCCCATTTTTGCAGTCCCAGGCAGGTAGTAAAACCAGAGGTTTGGTGGGCTGGCATTAGGTGGATTGCATTCAGTGGCTTTTCAAGCTCTCATAGGCAGGGGAGCTGTCCAGCAGGACAAAGTATGTAGAACGTTTCAGAGAAAGGTTGCTGAGGCAGCTGGGGAACTGTCCAGCTAGGTAGTTATGACAGGAATCGAGAAGCAACAAATTGTGCAACAGCAACATCCAAGCAACAAGTGAAAAGCTAAATAACTGCCTATGGCTGCTAGCTATGGCTATGCTGTGCCTCCACCATTGGCCAGAAGGCAGTAATGCTTCTGAATACCAGTTGCTGGAAACCACAGAAAAGGAGACCACTCTTGTGCCCAGATTCTTCTTGAGGGTCTCCTACAGACATTTGGGTGGCTACTATGAAAACAGGATGCTGGACTAGACGGGCTATTGGCCTGCCCAAGAAGGCTCTTCTTATGTTCTTAACTCTCTTCCCACAGCATTGGTAGGGTCCTGATCTAGAGGCTACTTAGGTTGAGCTGCCAGCCACATGCCGCACCTTTTGGCCTGGGCTTTAGCAAAGACCTATGCTCTCACCTGCTGAAGTTGTGTAATTTGTTTAGAGCAAACAGGTGTGTCTCATTGGCATGCATTAGATTCCCCCCACATTCTGCAGCCTCTCCAGGTGGACAGTCTCTTAGGGCTGGCAATCAGAGCCTACACTGTTGACTTTACACCAGGTGTGGGGAACCTTTGGGCCACCAGATGCTGCTGAATGACAACTCCCACCATCCCTGACCACTGATCATGCTTGCTGGGGCTGTTGGGGGGTTGAGCCACATCTGGACGGCCAAAGCTCCCCCACAGAGTAGACTCTGATTCTCCATAGATGAAACTGCAGGTCCCAAGCTGAGGGTGGGAGGCACAGACCCTGGTGAATTGGCCTCCTCTGAAGACACTCCTTCTGAGTCAAGCTCTGATGGTGAGACATGATCTAGCTTGTGCTTCAAATGATAACACAACAATGCATATAGAGCAGGCTTCTCCAACAGCTACTTAATTCTTCTCCAAAGACATTTCAACAGGTGTTTATGCACGATAATCTGTTTAAAATATCACTCATTCATTCATAAATACTGTATACTGATTCTTCTCACAACAGGCATTCTCACAGCAACTTTATTACGGGATAGTTAAAATATTTCTTTTTGAACATTCTGGCCTTTTCTAATATTGCACAGTGTGGGGTTTTTGCTTGTTTGTTTCTTTAGAGATCCAATATTGCTGCCTAATTTCCCCTGTCTGTCTCATTTGGGGAGACTTCTGCTGCCCTAGATCATCTTGGGAGTCCTGCTATATTGACAAACCAAAGCCCGGTTCTTCCCGGTGCTAGAAGCAAAGAGACACACACACACCTGCCCAGTTTCCAGCAGAAAGCTTGCTGGCTGCTGTGCTTTTTCAGATCAAGATCAACTCTTTCCTTTTGCTGCTGCAGTTCAGCCTCTTGATGTGGAAACTGGCTCTATTTTTATCTGGCTAAGGAAGATCAGATTTGCAGTAATTGACTGGATAAACAGACACACTATGTACGAACCAAGTTAATGGGATACATTTGGTGGCCAGCAAGGGCACTTTGCTGTTGCTCTGCCCAAATAAGTAATTGGACTAATTTATGACACTCAGGCTGCTAACGTGTCCATTAAAGGCCCCTTTTGTGCCCTTCCCCTCCACAAATAAAAGGGGGGAAAACACATTTCCTCCTGGTTCAAAGCATGCAAACACCATGCCTTCATCAGGAGTAAGTATAAAGCATTTCCTGACTGTCACTAAAGCTCTTAGCAAAATGGAATTAGAGCCAAACACGTGCAAGAATTTCTCTTTCCGGTTAACCCAGGTCCTGACCTTTATTAACCTGGCAGAGATTATTGACAATACAGTATGCTGGAATCTACAGGAACTGTACTAACATCTATCCTGTCCTGACTGCAATATAGCTCAATAATCTGCTGATTTTTGGGGGGTTGGGCAACAGATCAAACTGATAAGAAAAAGTTGGAATGGAAGGAGGGAAATCTATGCTACATAATCTTGCCTAATGAAACACTAAATGAGCTGCTCCCCCCCCCATTCCTTCTCCCCTGATGCACCAAAGCTGCTCTCATTTGTGCAATTTGTGGTTCCCTTGTGACACATTCTAATGGATATGGAGAACAGTCAGATGCAAATATGAAGCTTATGGCAAGTACGGAAGTTTACAGGGTTTGTGCCTCTGACTTAAGTGTTCTGAACTGCACATCCAGCCATTTTCCGACTCCTTCTCCACATGTAGGGAAAAACACAACACCAGAAGCAGTTTTTTCCTTTCCCAGAAAGTGGCAAGTGGTTGACCATTAGATTATGATTGTACAATGTAAACAAGTGTCAAGTGATGCATATTGAGTTTAAGTAAATAAATAAATCTTAATTTCACACATACACGTATGGAGTATTAACTGGTGCTGATTGACCAGGAATGAGACATTGAGGTTGAAGCAAATAGCTTGATGAAGACAGCAACCCAGCATGTGGCACCTGTGAAAAAGGCAATCTCCTTCACTATATCTCAGAAGTGGAATATTTTTCCAGAAACATTACACAGCACAGAGGCATTGCTGCCTCACTGGCTCACGAGTCCACCCCCACCCCCTGTTCTCCTAAAACAAAGTAGCATACCCATGGGAAGGTGCCACAGCTATAGAAAATGTTTCCATGCTGTTTCACAGCATGGGGTGACAGGAATTAGGAGAATGAAACTTCTGCATATTAGCACCATATAAAAAGAGAAAGAGTCGCCCAAGTAAGAATAGGCTCAGAGGAGAAACTGTAATGCTGGATGAGTGTCCCTTATTTCAGAATTGTTACATAAAGGATGTCTCATTATTTTACTCTGATGTGCCCCTTTTGCCTGGACATCTGCTCCTGCAAACTTTGTGCAAGTACCTGTCCCAGAAAACAACAGTGCTGCCCTTGGTGACTGGTCTTAAAACTACTGTCACCTAATACAGGGTTCAGGAGCATGTGGCCCTCCTGATGTTGGACTCCAGTTCCCACCATCCCTTATCATTGGCCATGCTGGCTGGGGCTGATGGGACATGGAGTTCTAACATCTGGAAGGCTACAGGTTCCCCAGCCCTGACTTAATAAAATGCTGTGGCTGGTAGAACATATAAATAAGTAGATGTTTTTTGCCTAGGGTGTCAGTTGGAGTTACTAGATCAGGAGATTCTTTTGCTACCATTAACTATGGTGTCCTCCTGGAGCAGCTATACAGGTGGGAAGTTGGAGGCCTGGTGCCAGGGTGAATCTGCTCCTGGGAAATGGCCACTGCTCAGAGGAAGAACAACCATCTTTGCAGAAAGAAGGTCCCAGGTTTAACCCCCAGCATCTCCAGGTAGGGCTGGGAATGTTCCCAGGCTGAGACATTGGACAGTCACTGCCAGCCTAGGTTGGCAATTCTGAACTTCCTGATTCTGTATAAATAAGTTTCCTGTGTGGTCATCAGGGATGTGTGAGCCCAGTGTCAAGATTAGCTGGATGTTACCCAACTATGTGTCTCCTTGTTATCTGAGTGAGGTGATTGATAGGTGATTGGAGGACGCCATGGTCTGGATGAGTTCAGATAGCTTGTTAGCTCATTCTGTTTCTATATCCCTTTGCACAACCAGAGGTGTCCCAAAGCAATTTACAATGAAGGCCAATGAACTGAACCTGAACACCAACATGATGAAGGTTCTGTTAGCCAGAGGTTTTCAGGTGCAGGAAACTTAAGGTTTTAGTGTTGGCATATAATGTCTTGAGGGACGCGGGTGGTGCTGTGGTCTAAACCACAAAGCCTAGGGCTTGCCGATCAGAAGGTCGGCGGTTCAAATCCTCACAATGGAGTGAGCTCCCGTTGCTTGGTCCCTGCTCCTGCCCACCTAGCAGTTTGAAAGCACATCAAAGTGCAAGTAGATAAATAGGTACCGCTCCATACTGGCATTAGGGTGTGTGATGTATGAAACTAATTGGAGCCATTTGGGTTGTCTTAGAAAGGAGCAGAGGAAAAGAACTGTCTGCTGCCATGCTAGTTTTGAGGTTTCTGATTGACTTTATTATTTTTGTTTTCTTTTTGCTGTTGGGGCCCTCCCTGGACTCACGCAACAACCAAGTGGATGGCCACCAAGTGGAATGGATTTAAAATGTGATTAGAGAAATTCTTGGAGGAGCCGGCTATCAATGGCTACTAGTGGTCAGAGGAGACAGTTGCTGGAATCTGCAGGAGGGCTGAGGGCTCTTGCATCTGGCTGGCGACTGGGAGAACAGGATGCTGGGCTACATGGGTCAGGCATGTCCTTATGACAGGAAGGATGTAATTTGCTTTAGTAAATAAATAAGTGCTCTTGCTGTTGATGCAGGGGTATACCTGGACTCACTTGTGCCCTTGGGAAGGAGCTGTATCAGTGCCCCCCCCATCCCTTGTACCCTCCTCCAAGGCACCCAAAGGAGCCTGCGCACCTTGCCTGGCCAGTTCAGAGCAGGAGAGGAGTGGCCCTGGGAATGGGCAGGCGAGCGGACTCCTAGCCACTCCAAGCCAAAGGGGCGATGTGTGATTTTTGTGCCCCCCTAGGCCTGTGTCTTTGGCAGGGGCCAAACTGGACAACTCCTAGGTATGCCCCTGGCTGTTGTTTTCAAGTCAGGAGATTAGGCTTATTTAAGAAGGGGGATGGGAGAAGAAAGTATTGCCAGCAAC
Organism: Podarcis muralis; assembly: GCF_964188315.1. Taxonomy (NCBI): domain Eukaryota; kingdom Metazoa; phylum Chordata; class Lepidosauria; order Squamata; family Lacertidae; genus Podarcis; species Podarcis muralis. Next base: position 43,398,980 of record NC_135661.1, on the reverse strand, counting down.
AAAATTAAGTGAGGAGTGGGGTCCTAAGCATAGCCTCTTGCGTCTCCCAGCAAAATCAGTGCCACTTGTGAATGAATAAGCCAGGTTAGTGTTGGGCTATCATTATGGAAGGCAAGAGCTCCCACTTGGTTTCCCTGAGAAATCTTTACCCTCTTCCTAGGCTGATAGATTGCAGCCTGCCAAATGCATTTTTTCTGGATGCTATCTCTTTCTGGCCTGCTGGAGGTTTTTTAGCCTCCTGTCTCTAAGGAAGTGAAAGAGAACAGAGAGATCTGCTGGGGGGGGGGGGCGAGGAGAGAGCGAGCGATGAGTGTTACGCAGTTCCTGTACCTTTAAATCTAAGGAGCTTGAGCTGAGACAGAGAGCGAGAGAGGCAGAAGCCGAGCCGGGGGTCTGTTCCCCTTAATAAGCAAGATCGGTCTCCACTGAGGAAGATGGGAAGAAGAGGGTGAGGAGGATGCAAGAAGACCTCTGCCCCTCCCAGACTGGAGATACAAAAAAGGAAAGAGAGAGAGGCGCCTCTTTCCCTCCACCCTCAATCTCTTCCGCCTCCTCCATCCCTTCTTTTTCTGCCACCCGGCTGAAAGAATCCAGCCCTTCCGAAAAGGGCATCTCTCCCTGTCTCTCTCTTTGAAGGCAAAATGTGGGAGTCGTTCCAAAAAACAAGCCGAGATCTAACGGAGTGAGAGGTTTGCTGTGGGTGGCGGTGGGAGGTGTGGGGAGGGGGGGAGGAGGAAGAAAATGAGAACAGTTGTTTTTGTAGGGTGAGGTGTAGGTGTGTTTGTGAGTGTGTATGTGTGTGTGTGTGTTTGTGTGTATGCGTGAGTGTGTGTGTGTGAGAGAGAGGAAGAGAGTGTGCGTGAGATTGAGACAGACACAGACACTGCATTGCTGCTGATTCAGGAGTCTCTCCAGCAAAAACATAACCACCAAGATGCTGCTCTGCCTTGGACTGCCTGATCCATTTCTCCATCAAAACAGCAGCAGGTGGAGGTCACAGAGGGGGATTTGAGACCCTTCCTGCCGCCTGCGTGTTGCATCCTCCCCCCTCCCGCAAAACCAGAAATTCTTCTTCTTATATGTTGGCACTTGGCCTGTTTCTCCGCATCCTTTCTTTCCCTGGGTTTTGCCTCGGATGGTTTTAAAGGAGACTTGCTTGCACCAAAACCTGATTTGCTGTTCTGGACAATATTATTCTCCCTCTTTTGCTCCAATCCAGCCTCCAGAGCAGGAAGCCAAGAGGATCAAGGTTCCATGAGTCTCCCCCTTGAGAAAGTGTGAGCAGCAGAAATTGACTCAAGCAGCTATTTGGATTTGGTGCATTATTTAAGGTGTTGTTTGGGGGTTTTTTTTCCTCCCCTGGCGGCTGCTTCTCCTCCTCCTCTCTCTCTTTTTCTTTTCACCTTTTTGAGAATTTTCAAACTGAGTTACATGCATGTCCAGTGGGGGAAGGTTTAATTTTGACGATGGAGGGTCCTATTGTGGAGGCTGGGAGGACGGCAAGGCTCACGGCCATGGAATATGCACCGGCCCCAAGGGTCAAGGAGAGTATGCGGGTTCCTGGAGTCACGGCTTTGAAGTGCTGGGGGTCTATACCTGGCCGAGTGGCAACACCTACCAGGGCACCTGGGCCCAGGGAAAGCGCCACGGCATTGGTGTGGAGAGCAAAGGGAAGTGGGTGTACAAAGGCGAATGGACTCATGGATTTAAGGGACGCTACGGAGTACGTGAATGCACAGGCAATGGGGCCAAATATGAAGGCACCTGGAGCAATGGTCTTCAGGATGGTTATGGGACAGAGACCTACTCGGATGGAGGTAAGTAGCCCATTTGCTCCTTCTTTTCCTTGGTGTTGTCCAGTGGATCATCCTTCCTTTTCTTTGCCAGGTTGTAGTGTATCCTTTTAGGAAGCCCTGCCAGTTGAAAGCTTTGTTCTTACTGTAAGACAGAGAAAAGCAGCTCACCCAGGCAGGGCCCCTTCCCAATGGAGCCCTCTAAGTTCATTTGCGACCAGGGCTGTTTCTTTTCTTGTGCTCTGTTGCCTGATGAAGGGAAGGCCTTTTTTTTGCAAGCTGGTTTGTTGGATAGAGTGGGGGGTAGAAGGCTGGAAGGCATTCAAATTCTTACTCAGCTATGAAACTCCCTGTGGTGGGTTAGTCACTATCTTTCATCTAAGCTTACCTTGTGGGTTGCTGTAAGGATAAATGAGGTGAGAACTGTGAAACATTTTTATTTTGTTTTTTGCGTATGGAAAGGAGCTTAGAAATTAAGAGCAATGGCTGTGAGGAACCAAACTATATCCAAAGTTGTATATGAGGAGGAATACAGTAAGGCAGGGTCAAGAAATTGGTTAGCATCATAACAGGAAATGCAGGTTTTTGGTATCTGGAGCAAATGACCCAAGAGAGACCCCTTTACATGGATTAATCTGAGGCACAGTGTGCCAGGAAGTGACGTTTGGCTTCCATTCATTTTCATGAGGGTTGTTCAGAACGTCCCAGTGAATTATGCCCCCTGGATCAGATTTGTGTCTCTGCCACTGCCAGTCTGCTATCCTTAATTGTTGCCCATAATCTGCCACCTGAGGTGGTCACATGCCTGTCCTATCATTGGACTGTTTCATGACTTGAAGGCATGACTCTAGACCCACCACTTGAACCTGTAGGTTCTTTCAACTCTGAAGCGGATTAGGTTTAAAAACAAACAAACACATAACCAAGGCAGCAAGATGCACTGCTGGATCTTCTCAATGCAGGCACTTTGAAAATCTCACCATAATGAAAACATATTGCAAGCTGCTATCGTTTTTTATAATCCCCCCTCCACACATAAAGCTCAACCTGATGGATCCAGAGCTTATCTGGAAAACGACTGCAATTCATAGAGTGTTCCCACATTGAGATTTCACAGCTTGATTGTGTGCAGCAAGGGTAGAGGCCCTCAGGCCCAGAGGCCAGATGTGGGCCCAAGCCTCTCTCTCTAGGCCATACTCCTTCTTTAGTCATGTCCTTTCTGCCCAGGCCACCCTGCTCACTGGTCTTCCTTCACACCCTCATTGAGTGCTTTTGTGTGGCTGGGATGTGTCCTTGAACTCTGATAACGACTTGCCTGCCTGTATAGAACATAGAAAGGTGTATGTGTGTAGAAGTACATTTACATTTGTTGCTCTGGCCCCGTCCATCACTGACTTGCAGCTCCCAGAACGTTGCTCAGAAGGGAATGTGGCCCAGGGACTGGAAAAGCTTTCCCACTCTTAATGCAGAGAAACCCAGAGGCAGGTGAGGAGAGCTGTTTTTGACCTCTGATGGCACTTTCAGGTGTATCAGGGTGAGTGGGAATGGGTACAAATACTAAATAAATATTTAGCAGAGACACAGAGAGAAATTATCTAGTTCTGATGTCTTATCCTGAGAAAACAGCTTTCTTTCTCTCAAGTGACTGAATCACTTGGTCTCTTGTTCACTGACAGTGTCCCAGCTCCCCTAGGTAGTAGGGGCCAAACCAGCTTCCAAGAGCCCCATGGAAACAACAAGGGAGGCCTCTGGTTTTCATCTTATGTGTCTGTATCCAAACAGCTTTGATCTCCCTCACCCCAGCCCATGTTGCTTAGAGTGTTTTAAAGATTTTAGATAGAGAAAGAAAGAAAAACATCCAAGGCCTTTATCCTCAGCCTTGAAAGTCTGGATTGGCAGGGAGGAGGAGGAGAAGCAGTAGAGATCCAAAGCTTTAAAATGCAACTCTTTATAAACAAGTTTGTTGTTCTGACTGGGGTAATAGCAGAATGGGGCAGTGGGAGGTTTTAACACTCTGTGCTGTGCTTATGAACTTACTTTGAAATGGTTAGAGCTGAGGGTTTTCTTGATTGAACACAGAATTTTGAAAGAGCATGGATACATTCTACATGTTTCTTGCTCTGCTTCTCTACCTTTATAATAATAATAATAATAATAATTTATTATTTATACCCCGCCCATCTGGCTGAGTTTCCCCAGCCACTCTGGGCGGCTCCCAATCAGTGTTAAAAACAGTACAGCATTACATATTAAAAACTTCCCTGAACAGGGCTGCCTTAAGATGTCTTCTGAATATCAGGTAATTATTTATCTCTTTGACATCTAATGGGAGGGCGTTCCACAGGGCGGGCGCCACTACCGAGAAGGCCCTCTGTCTGGTTCCCTGTAGCCTCACTTCTCGCAATGAGGGAACCGCCAGAAGGCCCTCGGCGCTGGATCTCAGTGTCCGGGCTGAATGATGGGGGTGGAGACGCTCCTTCAGGTATACAGGACCGAGGCCGTTTAGGGCTTTAAAGGTCAGCACCAACACTTTGAATCGTGCTCGGAAACGTACTGGGAGCCGTATCACTCGCTAAGGAGAGCTGGGATTATTCCGAATACATGGTTTTCTATAAAGACAAGACTGAAGACCAGCTTGAAAAGTCTCTTAAAACCCAAGGGATGGTTTTTTAAAGAAGGCATCTGGCCTGTCCATGCCTTTATCCAGAGCTCAGGTGGTCACGATGGAATCTTGCTGCAGCAGTACAATTCCTAATGAATTCTGGCTGGCTATGGAGTCCACAGAATAGGACATAAATTTGAATAACCCAGGAATTGGACAGAAATGTAAATCTTCTGTCGTGGCTAAATTAATGTTGCCTCTAAAGCTAGAAAGGATGGGGGAAACAGACTTCATGATGTTTGTGAAACTAGTTTAGGAATAAATGCTGTCCAGGTAGCAGAAACCTACCCAGCAAAGCTTTGGTAGAGAATTGTAGGGCAAGTGTGGGCAACTTTTGGCCCTTCAGATGTTGCTGCAACTCCCATCATCCCTAGTCATTGGCCATGCTTGTTGGGGCTGGTAGGAGTTATAGTTAAGCAATATCTGGAGGGCCAAAGGTTCCCCACACCTGATGTAGAGCCTTATTTTGCACCTATGATTATTATTATTTTTTTAAAAAATATTTTTATTTTCCAATATTTTTTTAAAAAATAACAACACTTTTACATTCAATTATACACCAAATTCAACTTGTTTGACTTCCTCCCCCTCCCCCTGGCTTCCAAATTCAATCATTCATCATTATGCATATCATTATTTTTTCTCTGCAATTTTCAAATCTTAATTATAAATATGTTGTCCATATTTAACACATCATAAATGTTACAACAACCCTGCTAATGTTTTAACATATTTACAGTGTTCTTTAACATATTTTATCCAATCTTGTAAGAATTTCTTCTCATCTTGTTTACTGATCCTATTGGTAAGGGTTGCCATTTCGGCATAGTCTATCATCTTGATTATCCATTCTTCCTTTGCCAGTGTGCCTTTTTCTTTCCATTTTTGGGTAAATAGCATTCTGGCGATCGTGGTAGCATACATAAACAGTCTCTTTAAGTTCTTTGGTATGTCCTCCCCCACTATTCCAAGCAAGAAGGCTTCTGGGTGCTTTTTTTAATAAAAGGTTATCTTAAACATTTTTTTAAACTCATAGTAAATCATTTCCCAGAAGTCTTTTGCCCTTCTACAAGTCCACCACATATGCAAAAAGGTATCTTCATTATCTATACATTTCCAACATATATTGGTGGAATTTTTATACATCTTTGCAATCGTACCTGGGGTTAGGTACCAACGGTACATCATTTTCATATAATTTTCCTTTAAAGAACTGCATGCAGTAAATTTTAAATCCTCCTTCCACAGCCTTTCCCATGACTCAAATGAATATTGTGTCCCAAGTCTTTTGCCCATTTTATCATTACATCTTTAACCTCTTCATCTTTTGTTTCCCATTCCAACAGTAGCTTATCCAATTTTCAGACCCTGAGAATTCCTTCCCAAAGCCTCTCTCCTTATCACTTCTGAATATGTCATTTAATTGGTGATATTGCAACCAATCTGTTAAGAGAAATTTTATTTCATCAAAATCTTTTATCCTCAATTTATTTTCTGTTTCTGTTAACAGATCTTTGTATGTGGTCCAATTTTCTTTGCACCTACGATTAGCTCAGCAGTTGTCGGTGTAGAATCAAAACAGACATAAAAGTATGTCCCTAAAACAGGCTCATGTCTCATATGTCTTTTAATCTTGGTTCACCTGAGGATAACAAATGGCCTTAGTGGAATTCAACTGAGTTCTTCAAGGGGACTGGGCTGGCGATCAGTCCTAATGAACTCATGCATTCAGATATTATTGCATCTGGATGTATGTATGGTCAAGAATATTACACTAGGAAGGAATGGCTCACTGCTTGTCATGACAAAAAGAGGTAGCTGTTGGGAATTAAAGCTCATGTGCTGCTTTAATCCTTCTGATTTCTTAAGCTTCATCATTTCCTGGGATGTCAACATTGCTATCTGCCACAATTCTATTCTTTAAATTGTAGATAAACTTCAGTATTGTAAGCAGATCAAGTTTTATTAACAGGTTTAGACAAAGCAAAGCTGGTGTGTATTAAAGATCTGATCTGAAGAGTCTACATTTTCTTGCATAGGAGAAACCAACCAAGGGGCATTAAGGTGCCAACAGGAGCTCAGCATTATTTACAAATGACCATTGCTATGTGTATAGTACATTTTAGCTTGAATTTGGATCCAAGGGGTCCAAATACTTCTGTTTTCATCAGCTGTCCACCTTATTGGATGCACATTCCTCTTTCTACCTTTGATGCTCCCACCCACCCCCCACATCCCATAACATGTGCTCATTCCTGTTGCAGCAGTACACAGTTTCCTTTTGCTGTTATCAGGCTCTTGGAACTCCCACACAATCTCCTGTTCTTCAGGCACATGCGCATTGTCACTCTCGCACACTTCAATGCTGTCATACACATAATATTCACCCTTTGTACACATACCCACACACAGATGCTCACACCTCCGCATTTGTTTCATGTTTCAGACATGTTTGTCAAAAACAGACCCATAGATTGCACAATTATATCTCACTGTTGCACAGATGCTTCAGAGGCACAGGAAAGGTACACTAGGCCTTGCAAGCACACAGATGCATTGCTCATACCCAGAAGCACACAGTGAATACCTTTCACATAGACACATCTCGTTTTCAGTATCACTCGGAGGCCCAGATCACAAACATTCCAAAGCCCACTTTTCTCGATGTCATGCTGAAGTTGCCACCTGCATGTAATCACATTTGTGTATTTGCTGTGCATCCTGGATATCTGCACTTGCATCCTGGGTCAAATACATCATACGCACAGCCACATTGCTACTATCAGACTGACTCTCCACATACATAAGCTTCCCTGTATTGGAGCAAGGGGTTCGGACTTGCGAACCCTTCCAGCCCCATGATTTTATACATCTCTAGCAATGCCATTTCTCTCTCAGATCATGCACACATAGAAAGAAGAAGCATATTCTTGCTTTTCCAGGGTACAAACCTTCACAGCAATCAAAGCAATGGACATTAGAGTGATAGGAGAGCTAAAGGAGGAGAGGAAAGTGAGTACTCATTTCATGTTTCTAGGACTGAAAATTGCACTCTCTATATAAGTGTGTGTGTGTGTGTGTGTGTGTGTGTGTGTGTGTGTAGCCTGCAAGCATTTCATACATGCCAGCAATCTCTATTTTAGTTGCTTTATATTTGGAAATTGAAGCAGAGCTAATTGAACAATACCAGAAAGCCATCCCAGTCCTGGAAATAACTAAGCAATACTATGTCAGGCTGACGTTAGCAACTCAAATTAGCCTAGCCAATCATCAAGAACATTCTTTTTTAAAAAAACAAAAAAAACCAGTTTTAATTTCTAGCAATCTAATCTCAAAAGAAGCACACACTCTCAATCTTTCTCCTCCTCATATCAACACTTCCTTTTTCAGGACCTTGGAGAGTACTAATTGAGCTGACTGGGTATGGAGCAACTGGGCCCTGCTGCCATAAAATTTCCACTTATTTCAATCCCTTTGCCCCAGCACCCTAAAATGAATGTGGTCTGCAAGCCTCAGTCCGTGGTTTATTGTAACCAATGCACTCTCCAAGGGCACATCCAGATGGCCGTTGTGAAGGGGGAGATGCTGTATGTGTATCAGGCGCACACCTGTCTCCTGTGGGTTAACTCAATCCTTCCCTGGCCCTGGAGGTCCCTGCCCTTCCCTGAACAACAGCAAGCATATCGGACTAATATTAAGTCATGAATGGAGACTGCAGAGCTACAAGGCTTGGTATACGGCAACCAATGTTTTCTCCAAGGACAGATCCAGATGGCAATTCATATGGTGCGAATCTAACTCTGATAAAGTGGAGGGGGAAATGGTACTGCCATTTGAAGATACTTCATGAGTCAAAGACTCGTTTACTGATTCACATGCACAACTTGTAACCCACCAAGCCAATTTCATCCACCTTGGTTGCCAGATGCTTCAGAGCCAGCCTGTTTTTTCTGCAATCCCACACAGGCAACAAAACAGGAGGCTGATTGAGTCCCTGTTGGACTTCCATAATGGCTGTGGGCACAGTTTGGGTCACAAGGTATATGTAGGCCTGGTGTACATCATCCTATGAAAGCTCTGTGGTGTTTGATCTGCAGTGGCTCTTTCTTACATGCAAGTAATCCTTAAATGCTGCCCTCAACCTGTGTGGCAGACAATGCATGTCCAAACCTCCCTAACCACTCTCCAAGTTTATCACACAACTGCCCAGCTGAATGTGCTGAAAGCACTTGCTCAGCAATCCCAACCCATTAGGGGCATGGTCCAGCACATTTTTCAGGGAACAGGGAAGTTTTTAAATGGAACTTCCCCAGCTCCCCACTTTGAGTCGTACCTTCCAGTACTGCAAACAGATTAGTTAGGAAAAAACAACAAGTTGGAGGTAAGAAGCATCTCCTTCCACATGTAATGAATTTTATTCTCCTGCCCTCTTGATTTGCACCAGATTTGGTACCCACACTAAAAGGCATATTTACAAGAATTTGGACGATTTGTTCTGCAGCCAAAGTTTCGTTCTGAAAATAAGATGGGTTTTTCACCTCACCACAGTGATAGAAATAGACACTGAACTCAGCTCTGTGGGTGTGCAGAGAGAGAGGGGTGGTGGTAAAGGAATATAATTATTATTCTTTGCTGCCATTGTTTATTTATTGCCTTGCACATATACATCTCAGGACGATGTACGAAACATAAAACTGAAAAACACAAGAAATAGATGATTTTTGTTTGTGTGTAATTATACAGAATGGACACCTTGGCAGAGACCTCTTCATCCAGCAGGGAAAATGTGGCAGAACATGTAATTATGCCCCCCTCTCTCTTATTTTACTCTCTTTCCTTATAAGGCCTTAGCATTTGCTTACTTTCCTGGACAGCACATCATCTTCCAGATGGGTTTCTTTTCAGAGGCACAGTCACTATTTCCCCCACTGTGCAGGCCACTGGAGTGCTCTGGGTTTGTAACTTAGGCTAAGTGCACATCCCATCTGCACCTATTTGATGATGAAATACTTGCCCCCATCCATTCCAGAGCCCCATGTGAACTTTGGTGTGTGAGCTCAGAGCTACCACATGTACGGGGCACTTGTGCTGTTGTTCTGTAGAGAATAAAGAACTGTTGGCCCCCTCACCAAGCACAGAAGGGCCACAGGTCAGTGGCAGAGCACCTGCTTTGCATGCAGAAGGTCCCCCATTCAATCCTCAGTGGCATCTCTGGTTAAGTAGTCAGATAGCAGAGATGGGACAGATCTGCTCCTGAGACCCCAGAGAGCTGCTGTCAATCAGCACGGACCAGGGATAGGAAAAGTTGTGGCCCCCTCCAGATATTGTTGGACCACAACAGCCACCATTCCTGACCACTGACCATGTTGGATGGAGTCCAAACAGCATCTGCAGGGCCACAGCTTGCCCATTCCTGGGGTAAACAATACTGAGTTAGTTGGACCAGTGGCTTGACTCTGTAGAAGGCAACTGCATGTGTCCAGGCTACAATTTTGCAGGGTTTCCTGAGGAAAACAATGCATTAAAATGGTATAGAACCAACATAGTGTAGTGCAGATTATGGTGTAGATTAGCATTCTTCAACATTGGCTAAGCTGGCTGGGGATGATGGGTTTTGTAGTTCAACTGCACTTCATGACCCAAAGTTGAAGAACGCTGGTGTAGATAATCACTAGAATTCTGTCAAATGGTGATTATGGGACCCGCCCAGTACCTTTTTTTAAAATTACACATTCCTGATTATTTGTGCTATAATGCTATGTGGGGGAAGGGCAGTGTCACACATGATCCTGCTCTTTTTATACTGTTCACACTTGCAAATGTTTCAGGGTGATCACACTGCTTCATTTCCAATCAGTGCCTATCCTGTAATTACCTGCTGAAATCATGTAGCTTTTTATACCAGAAAAGTTCTAGTTTATTTTTGCCCTGCTTTTTTGTGCTATAGCCCCTCTGGAGAGCAACGAGGTGGTAGCTTCGGGGAAGCATTGCAGAACAACAAGTAAAGCAGAATAAATCCACCACTAAGGCACCATTTTTGTCTTAAGAACATGTTGCTGAATACAACCAAAATAAAAAAAACCGGTCTGGTGGGGCCCAGTAAGATTTCCCTCAAGATGATGGTGAGGGATTGTTTCTTTTTCCTGGGATGTAAGGTGTGTGGCAAGCACCCTCTTCAGCCCTTCTTGCTCATATTTCTCCCTGTCAGATTCTCTTCCTGATAGTGAAGCATCTGAGGAACCGGCTGGTTTTTGTTAAGTGCCTTGGTTTCGCTGTTTACAATTCACCTCAGCGTCGTGGTAAATGTACCATGGAACATTGCATAAGGAGAGAAAGGGCCTTAACTCGCCTGAGAAGTGGGATGAGATCACAGAGTTTGTGATGAGGATTATTGAGTTTGAGGATTAGTGAAGAGAAAGAGAGAGAGAGAGAGAGAGAGAATTAGCCAGATTCTGCTGTACTTTGTGCAGGAAGCGTATTAGAAATAATAAGGCAGCTGAATGCATTTGGGAATGTTTAGCATGATACATGCTGGAGCATCAGGCAATTTTGTGGCACCGATCTTACCCTCAGAAGCAAAGTTTCTTGGATCAGGCTTGGATCAGGACAGGGAAATGGGCTGATTCAGGTGCCATTGATGCTGGGTGCTTTTTAGGTGAGTGGCCAAGATCCTTTTCTAGCCATAAAGCCTTGGCAAGTAAACATTTATCAGCCTAACCTACTATGCTGGGTTGTTGTTATGGAAGAATGATAGAGGCCTCCATTCTCTGGAAAGGGCTACAGACATAATTTATGAATAAATGGCAGTCTAAGGTTGCACAGTGCAGAGCTCCTTCTCTCTTGCCACCAACTGTTCTTCTGCAAGGCTGGTCCAAGCAGAAGTGGCATTCACCTGGGGGGCATGGAACTCCTGGGGACAGATGCTCAGTGGCTCTTTTACAACCTGCCTGAATATTGTCATAGATACAGCTCCTTCTGCCTCTGCTGCTACTGAAGCACTATGGAGATGCCTGCCTGTTGCAGAGAGACATCTCCTGCACTTTACTCCACCCCACATTAGCCCCTTGTGCCCCATGGAGAAGATCCTTCCTGGAACACCTGATTTCCAGAGCATCAGAAGCCACCCAAAGTGTCATTTAATCCATGGTAGCTTTTTTTAAAAGCAGGTGTGGGGAATTTGTGGCCTTCCAGGTGTTGCTGAACTAAAATGCCCACCGGCCCCAGCAAACATGGCCAATGGACAGGGATGATGGGACTTGTAGTTCTGCAACATCTAGAAAGCCAAAGGTTCATCACACATGCTTTAAAGCCTCCTCCAACAGAGGCTCCCTGTCCAAACCTTTTCTTTGGACAGAGAAAAGAGATGCCACAAGCTATTTAAGGCAGCCTATTGCTGAACTGTGCTTTACATTTGGAGAGTTTCTTCCTTATATTCCACCCTGGAGTAGGGGTCAGCAATGGGAGGCTCCAGCTCTGATCTGGGTCCATCAGGAGGAGTTCTTCCTAGCTTTTCAGCCAAAGGAGTTGAGGCAACAGAACTTACTGGCTGGCTACTTTGGGGGTGGGTGGGTGATTGAGGTGCAGGTTCATTGCTCCTAAGCTTCTTATCAAAGCCCTCAGAAAAAAACTAGTTTCTGACAGGTCACCTAAATCAACCTTCTTGCAATTTAATTCTATTTCTTCTTGCTCTTTGAGAACATAAAAAGAGTCTGGCTGGTCAATCAGGGCAAAGGCCCATCAGGTCCAGCATTCTGTTTTCACAGTGGCCAATCAGATGCCCCAATGGGAAGCCCAAAAGCTGGCCCTGAGTGCGACTAGGGATTCCCAGCAAATGGCATCCAGAGCCATACTGTCTCCGTCCGTGGCAGTCAAGCATAGCCATCCCTGCTAGTGGCCACTCGTAACCTTATCCCCCAAGAATGTGTTGAATCCTGTAAAAAACATCAAGTTGGTGGTCATCATTGCATCTCAGGGTAATTAATTCCAATTCCATATTTTATCTATTTGATGCCTCAAGAAATACTTTTGTCTGTCTGTCTTGAATCTTCCAACACACAGCTTCATTGGATGGCCTCAAGTTCCAGTTTTATGAGAGAAGGAGAAAAAACTTTTCTCTTTACACTTTCTCTCCATCCTGCATAATTTTATACACCTCTGTCACAGACCCTCCAAGTGTTCCTGTTTTCCAGCAATGTCCCTGATTTAGAAAAGCTGTCCCAGTTTGTGATTTGATTCCAGAATGTCCCGCTTTTCCTTAGGATGTCCCTTTTTCATTGGAGAGATGTTGGAGGGTATGGAGTTATCCAACCCCCAAGCTGTCTGAAGGCAATCCTGTATAGGGAAGTTTTTTAATGTTTTATGTTTTATTATGTTTCTGTATATGTTGGAAGCTGCCCGGAGCATCTAGGGCAACCCAGTAAGATGTGTGGGGTATAAATAGTAAAATTATCATTATGGAATGGGATGTCCCTATTTTTATTGGAGAAATGTTGGAGGGTATGCTATCATGTCCCCTTGTACTCACATTTTCAAGTTTAAACTAAAAACCTCCAAGTGTTCTTTAATAGGGAGTATATTCACAGTGGGTTTAATATGCTCATGTTAGCTGTGAGCAACAATTTTGTTACAGATTGAGAATCCGCACGAACTGTCAAGCAGGAGGGACAGAAATTTGCCTTGAGAATATAGAGGAGCATTGTCTCTTGGTGGTAAAGTTTATTCTAGAGCAAACTGTGAGAGCAACATTGTACACACAGAGAGATTTTGTTTCAAATATCTATATGCTATTTTCAACCAAAAGAAATTATTGAAGCAGCTTTCAAAAATGTTAAACAATTGGGCATTTAAGCCAAATAAAGAAGCAACATTTTTAAAAATAGAGGGAGGGGTGATTCAAAGATACCATTCCACTAAGGCCTTTTGCCAGCTGCCTTAGGAATTCCCAAAGGTAATTCGGAATGCAGAGAAGGCCCCTCCAATGGGAGAAGGCAATACTGTTCCCAATCTGCCCAAGAAAACTATATGAACAAGAGAGGGTTTTGCATCCGGAAAGGTAATGCATACTGAGGCAGGCAGAGGAAAAACTCTCACTCCAAACTGAAAGTCCAATTTAAATTTTGTTTTGTGAACAAGATTGCCTGCATTGTCCAGTCTGAATGTTGGTTCATATCCTAGAAGGGCCAGAAACTCACCAGCTAGCCATAGGGCAATTTACTGATTTCTCAGCCTCAGCTTCTTATCTAGAAAATTAGTGTAATAATGACAATAGTCCACGGTGCTGTTTCAAGAAAGCGTTAAGTACAGATAATGAAATACACAAATATATGACAAGAGGTTGTAAAAACTTGTGATGTGATGATTAACTTCACAAGGACCTCTAGTAAGTCTTAAAGCCTTTCTTCTTCATTTATGAAATGTGTGTAAGGATATAGTAACATCAAAAGCAAGGATGATTGTTTTTGCTTTGTGCTGGCTTGAAATCACAGGAAGTTGTCCTTTGGGAAACTGGTGAAAACAAGCCTTTTCTCTCAGGAGAATACCGGGCGGAGGGCCCAAGAGTTCAACAAACAAACAAAATGAAAGAAGGAAATTACTTGGGAGTGTATCACATAGGAGATCTGCCAGACATTGCCTTTAAACTTTGGTCCTCACTAGGCTTTTCTCTAATCACAGATTAAATATTGCAACTGGAGGTGGGGATATTATATTTTCCCAAAATTCAAGCAGCAGAATTTTTGTTGGGCAAAATGCTTTTCTCTCCTCCATCTCCTCTGCTAGCACCATCCCCTCTATTAGCAATGTTTTGCAGAGTGAGTGCCAATCCTTATTTAGCCAAAACTGCACCATACACACACAGGAGAGATTTCAGCTCAAGGGAGCAAGCATTATAGAGCTACCAAAAAGAAGAAGAAGGAAAAATAGAAACAAAAATGTAAGGAAGCAAACAGAAAACCCCCAAAACAACTCACCAAGGCCTAGTCATACACAGTAGGCACAGGATGCTGGCTGGCTGCTGAAGGGAAAAAGCTGAAAACTGGGGGAGGGAATGGAATGGAGTATCCTGGGGAAGGGTCTTACTGGCCAGAACCTTGAACAGGAGCATTCCATGTTGCACCATTATGTTGCAGGCCCTGCGTACATCCATTGTAATGGTGATGATGGAATGTAGTTCTCTGATTGTCAGGAAATGCTACTGAATGTGGCCAAGTGACTCACATAACCCCGTGCCTGTGCTGTTTTTTGTGACTGCTTTTAAAGATGCACCTTTTAATGTTTTTAGAGGCAACACACTCCCTCACTCAACCATCAGAGCTATTGAAATATGCACCTGTTTCTACACATCCTTTGCGGGGGGCAGGGAAGGGGGGAAATGAAGGGGAATGGGAAAGAATAGCTGTGCTTGTTAAAGCTGCACACCAAAGACTCTTTTGGAACCGAATGATGCCCTGCTGCACCTTTAAGAGCTTCTGCTGTTTCCATCTTTAAGCACCTCTGCTTTGAAACAGCCAGGTAGCTCACTGCAATATGCCGTGTTGTTACTGTTTTAATGCATTACATGCCTGAGATTCTCCAACGCTGCCACTTTGCATGGAAATGAATCCTGCATTCCAAATCCACCGTTGGAGGCCAATGCAGCATATTTCCAGACTCAAAAATCGAAATCCAGGTCGAAGCTGTGGTGCAGTGCGCGCTTTCCTTTCCTGCTCGGTAAAGATTCAAGCCAAAGCACCTCCCATTTTCTTCGTAGCCTTGTCTGCTTCAGGCACCCCCCTTCCCGCCCCCAGCCATGCCCCAGCATCCTTGCATTCTCATGTTCTGAGTGAGTCAGTTCCTTCTCTTCCACTCCATCTTCTGCAAATGCATCCTGAGATTTTTTTGTTACTTGTCTTCGGCAGAAGCATTCCCCCTCGGCCAGCCTGCCTTTCTTTACAGCACTTTCTTCCTTCTCTAATAGCCTTGTTACCTCTCCCCCTGCTCATTTCAGGCAGAGGTGGCCTTTGCGGCTCTGCTGCCTTCTGCTTGATCATTGGTATTTTCCAAAGAAGCCTGTTGCTTAATCACACAGGCTGGAAGAAGGAAATATTACTCAGTCTCTGGAGGGAAAGAGTCCAGAACAATGGGCTTCTTTAAAAAGAAAAACCTACCAACCAAATCAGCCACCCAAATAAGCAGCCAAAGTGATAGTCACCTGGAACAGAAGCTGAGGAGCTAAGCTGAAGCAGAGGGAAATTCGCTCTCCCGAATGTGATTGTATCTATTTAAATCTATTTTATCCAAATTCATAAGAAATAAAAAAAGGACACTGCCATTCCAGGTCAAACTTATTTGTCCATCTAGTTCAGTACAGTCTACTCTGACTGGCAGCCATTCTCCAATGTCTCCAACAGAGACACCTTTCCTATTGCCTTCCTGTATGATCCTCTTAGTTCAAGATACTGGCTATCAAATGAAATCTGAATGTCAGATTAGCACTGTGTAAGGATACAAGCGAAGAAGCTTAAGTTCCAATTCATGCCAACTTGTTTAAATCAAACTGGAAAATTTGTTTATGCATTTATCTTGTACATTTCAACTTCATTAGATCCAGTTAACTGGATTCCTAACCCAAGTCCATGTTTGGCATGCATTAATTAATTTTATTAACTCAAAATCAGGGTGATGTGTTGCTTTAATTAAGGCAGCACGCAGACAAGTTTAAATCCTCCTGTGAGTTATTTCCAGTGCCTGGGGGCGGTAACCAACTAAGTCTTACTCAGAGTAGACCCACTGAAATTAATGGATCTATGTTTGCCATGGGCATGAATTTCTAGAGGTCTGTTCTGAGCAGGACTAACATTGGATAACAACCCCGAACAAAGAAACAGATAGCTTCCTTTCCCCCCACTCCACATTTTATACGCCCTCAACATGCTCCCCCAAACACATACCTTAATAAGATTTTTGATAAGGTTTTGATAAGATGCTACTCTGGGAGATGCAGGTGGAGTTGAGAGCTATATATACTCCTGTAGTGTTATATGCACATACCCTCCAACATTTCTCTGATGAAAATAGGGGCATCCAATTTATTTAAACCCCTCCTATCTGACTGGGTTGCCCCAGCCACTCGGGGCATCTTCCAGCATATATAAAAACACAATAAAAAAGCTGCCTTCAGATGTCTTCTAAACATTATATAGTTACTTATCTCCTTGGCTCGGGGGTGGGAATGGAGTCAAATGACACCCCACCCTCCAACATTTCTCTGGTGAAAATAGGGACATCCTAAGGAAAAGTGGGACATTCCGGGATCAAATAAGGAACTGGGATGGCTTCTGTATATCTGGGACTTTCCCTGGAAAATAGGGACACTTGGAGGGTTTGTATGCTGTCTAGGCACCCTCACCTCTGTGAAACAACGAGTGTTTTCACAGCTCCTTTGTTTTCCAGCAGCAGAAGCTTCCTGCATTTTTTCTTCCTTCCATTTCTGCACTGCCATATGAGTGTGGACTGAAGCAGAGCTATTCCCCTTGCACTGCCCTATTCCAGAGAACAGAGAACATGCAGCCCACCTCCTATGTTTATTTGTATTTGGGTATAGGACAAGTGAGCAACACACCAGCCTCATGTTATGCAACCCCCCCCCCAACACCTCCTGTTCTCTGCTCTATTCTTCCATCCCAACAGAATTCCTAGCCTCCTCCTCATTTCCCCTTTATTTACCATGGATTTTTAACGTGTAATCCTCTCCACCTCCTTCTGTGTTTTTAAGAACAATTAGATGGGGCAGTATTTTATTTAAAGAAAGTAAACTTTTTTTAAAAAAAAAAACCTTTTGCTGGTTGTCTTGGAGAAAAGCTGTCTGAGAAGAAACTGGTAGGTTTCTGCCATGCATAGCACACTAAAGTCAGAAAGGAATTACTTTCACTTGCTTTCTAGAACAGTAGCTCTGTTGTACTAAATAAATCAATCTTCCATATACTTTTTTTGAGAACAACTTTTTTAAAAAAGCAGTGGGGTTCACTTCTTATCAAGCCTGCATAGGTTTGGGAATTTTAATGTGAGGTCACCAGGATGAGAAGTGATGCAAGGTGATCTTTATTCCAGGTTAGTCAGTCCCAAACACTCTTTTGTCTGGCTCCTTTCACCACTGGCATCTGCCCCCCACCCCACAGATAACCATCGAAGGAATGCAACCCTGGACAGCAACTAAATTGACCACCCCAGAACAAAGGATGCAGCCTTTGAAAGTGGTCTCTCCCCATCATTATTTCAGTGGCAATAGAACAGAAATAGTTACTCATAAGAAGAACTCAGCATTCTGGTGTTGTCATTGTTGCAGTAATCCAATTTTCTACATTTTCCCCAAGAGCATCCCCATGCACGGGAGTCTAAACTGGAGGTCACTAGAGCATGAATAATGGTGGCAATATCAACTGTGTAGCCTCTGTCACAAAGGTGTTCAATGCTAAAGTGCCCAAGTTATGTGGCTGCACTCACTCAATCTCTTCCCAGTTCAGCAAAATGTCCCACTGTTTTCGAAAGCCATATGGGTTGCTTTCTCTGCAGTGCAGTCAGCATTATATAAAAAAAACCCTCACCCAACATCTCTCTCTCTCTCTCTCCTGTGTGCTTTTAACTGCTGCTTGATGGAGATTCAACAGGTGCACATTTTCTCTGTCATGGTGCACCTGTTGAATTTCTACATGCCTTGTAAAGCTCCCCCTCATTGGTTGCCTACTGAAAGACACATCAGTGGGAACTCCTTCTGCTTTTTCCAAGTGATGAGGCTCCCTTCTGAACTGTGACTCCCCAGGCTCATCGCTGTGGGTCCGTGGGAATATATTTTCCGAGGGCCCAGCAATACAACCAACTCGCTCATGAGCCTCATTTCTGAGTCCTCACCCTCCTCCTTTTGGTCCTTATCCTAATCCCTAATCTTTCCCTACTTCCCAGCGCTAATCCTATAAATCCTCCATTAATCCTATCTGTCTCGTTCTCTCTCCATCACCCTTCTCTGTCTTTATGTGTGTGCTGGGGGCGGGTGGGGGAGACAGTGACGAACCTATGGAGGCTGCATTTTCATATTCTCCCACAGTAATATTTAATAGGCCCTGGAGCCATATCTCCCTCCCTCCCTCCCTCCCACATACACACAGAGAATTTATACCTGATCCTGGAGCTCACTTGCTTCTGCTACCCATCCATTCAAACTGCCTTGCTTGGGAAAAAGACCTGAGAACTTTTTTTGGTGTGCAGGGAATTTAAAAGAGCTCCTATGGATCAGATTAAAGGTTCATCTGGTCTAGACTTTCCTCCAAGGAGTTCAAGGTGGCAGATGTGATTCTCCACCTCCTCATCTGTTCCTCACAGCAACCCTGTGAGGTAGGTGAGGCTGAGAGACCCAGTGACTGCCCTAAGGTCACCCAGAGAGTTTCATGGCTAAGTAGGGGCTTGAGCTGTGGTCTCCCGGGTCCTAGTTCAACACTCTCAACCATTACACCACAATGGAAGCTTGATGTTTTCAGGAAGCTCACGAGAAGGCAATGACAGCAACAGCCCTCCCTTGTTGTTGTTTTCACCCATTATTGGCATTGTGGTACACTTACCCCTGGGCATGGAGTTTCCATTTCAGCCTCAGAACTCATAGTCATTGACAGGCCTACTAATGTTCTCCATGTAGTTGCCCGATCGTCTTTTAAAGTTGTCCAATGCTTCAGTCCTAACTCCACTGTGAATAAGCCCCATTGAATTCAATGCGACTTTCTTCTGATTATACAGGGTTGGGATTGTCCTGAAAACCATTGTTAACTGCATAGCAAAAACTGTGCAGATTTGTAACATCTACCCTTAGGACTGATGAGCGTTGCAGCCCCAAATACCTGGAAGGCACCAGGTTGGGGATGGCAGCGGATGTAAAGTATTCTTATCCTGCCCTTTGGCCAAAAGAGGCTCCCAGAGAAGCTTACAGATGACAGCAATATGACAGTCCCTGCCTTCAGGCTTACATGTCTAAAATACACGATGCAAAAGGAAAAGGGATTGGGAGGGAGGGAGGGAAAAGGAAAGCCAGGCACAATTTCTTTGTTACATGTAATGACTGGCAGGAATAGAAAGGTTTCAAGGAGAGGATCAAAAGTCAAAAGTTGCTGGTCTTTCAGCAGATCCGATGGGAAGGGTGTCTTCAGTCTCCCTCTCCTGCAGCCTGATGAGAACCACTGGTGTAGGTTTGTGCATGCTAAGATTTCTGGGCTTTAAGGGAAGAGAGAAGTTAATATGCAATGCATGGGAAAGGTGTTTCTCCATCTCTCCTAATCCTAGAGGACATCCAAGGAAGCTGAATGTTGGAAGATTCAGGACAGGTGAAAGAAACCTATACAAGCCGCTCTGAGGTCCTTGTAGGAAGGGTGGTGATGTGCTTCATGCAGCACATAGTTACTCCATGGAATTTGTGCCCACAGGAGGCAGTGATGGTCACCAACTTAAATGGCTCTGAAATAGGATTAGACAAATCCATAGAGGGGAGGGCTATTCAATGGCGGAGGAAGCGGGTGTGGGGGATACAGTTTGCCCCGGGTATCATCATGGTGTGTGTGTGTGTGTGTGTGTGTGTGACAAAATGAGTTAAAAATAAAATAAAAATGGACCTACCAGACTTATTAGGAGTGACGTGGTGGCCTAGGCGCCTGCAGGTTCCACGCTGCCTGAAACAGCAGTGTGGGTCTTGCCTCTGCCTACTGCCTCTCCCTCAGCAGCCCTACAGCTGGGGGGGGGGAGGCGGCGGAGAGGCCCCAAGTGTTGGAGAGGTGTGCCTCGCCCCCATAGGCAGCTTGCCCCGCCCCCACGGACAGATCGCCCCACCCTGGCTGCTGGACACGCCCCTGCATCAGTCACCCAAGCGGCTAGCTACGCCACCGGGGATATTGATGGTTGATAGCTATGATGGCTATGCTCTGCCTTCATGGATGGAGGCAGTAACACTTGTAAAAACCAGTTGCTAGAAACCAAGAGGGCTCCTGCGCTCAGGTCCTGCTAGCGGGTTTCCCACATGCATCTGGTAGGCCACTGTGAGATTAGGATGCTGGACTAGATAGGCCATTTTAGAGAGAGAGAAGAGTGTCCAGGCACAAGGGACAGAATGGGAGAAAGGGCAAACTTTAATAAAATGTTCAAAAGAACATTTCCCACAACCCCAGAATCTTTTTTGTCAAGGATAATCATAACAGAAGTTACAAAAAAACAACAACCAATAACCAGAGAAATTTGTTCCTGTATGTGGCAACTGCTACATGCGTGTTATTAGCACAAAAATGGAAAATAGATAAGGTACCAATGAAAGAAGAGTGGCATCTCAGATTGTTAGAATATGCAGAATTAACAGGCATGATCACTAGAATAAGAAACCAAAATGAAAAAAGATATAAGGAGGACTGGGTATTATTTATATGAAAAATTATTATAAGCAGACAATTAGCCGAGGAGGATAGTAATATTTTCAACAACATAAGTTAGAACTAGAATTGACGGGAGGAGCAGAGAAAGATTGGGGAAACGAAGAAAACACGAGAGGAAGTGAAAGATAAAAGGAACCATGGAAGGAGAGGAAGGGAAGTCAGTCAATGCCTGTTGGTTGTTTTTTTTAAATGTACTAGAATATGTAATATGCAATTTTCTTTTTCCTGTTTCCTATTACTTTCGGGGGGAGTTGTTTAGTTTTTTTCTTGTGTTGAAATGTATCAGAAATGCAAAATAAATAAAAAAGAATGGGAGAAAGGGCAGAGTCATTTAAGACAAGGGATCATAGTACAGTGGTGCCTCGCAAGACGAAATTAATTCGTTCCGCGAGTTTTGTCGTCTTGCGATTTTTTTCATCTTGCGAAGCACGGTGTCGGGAAAGTTTTGGAAAAGCTTCAAAAATCACCAAAGTCTTTAAAAACCTCAAAAAAGGCTACCACACCGCGTTCTATGAGTTGCTCCTCGAAGTCAATTCGCAACTGCATTAACGGTGTTAAGAAAAAGGAAACAAACTTGCAAGACGTTTCCGTCTTGCGAAGCAAGCCCATAGGGAAAATCGTCTTGCGAAGCAGCTCAAAAAACAAAAAACCCTTTCGTCTAGCGAGTTTTTTGTCTTGCGAGTTTTTTGTCTTGCGAGGTACCACTGTAGGTCCATAGCAAACTCATTTGCCCCAGTCCTTCTGGGCATGCTTTGGACTAATGGTTTTCCTACGGCAGGAGTATGTCAGCTTCCGCATGATATTTCAACAGCTGGAACAGAAAGGGAACTAATTATTGGCTGGACATTGTATTAGAACCCTCTTATTCCATCACCAGAGCAGGTTGAGCATATCTAACTTGAAGGGGTCTGACCCTGATTATGCCTCTGAATACCAGTTGCTGGGAATTGCAAGTAGGCAGAGTTCTGCTGTGTTTGTGTCCAGCTTGCAGGCTTCCCACAGGCTCTGCTTGGCCACTGTGAGAATAGGATGCTGGATTAGATCACCATCATAATTTTTAATTTGTATACCATCTTTCTGTCTTACAATTCTCAAGGCGGTTTACAAGCTGAAGAAACAAAAAATGTACATCTTATAACAATCTAATGCAATACAAAAATGTGATAATAAAACATAACTTTACAATAGGCAACCTACATCAAAAAAGTAACATTCAACAATCATTAGAATAGCATTAAATAACAACAACAAAATATAAAAGTTAATCAGAAATCCACTCAACAGTTACAATAAATAATTTCTAAACTATAATCAATAAAACGACGGCAAGCCACAGTACATAAAATAATACAATACACATTAAGAAGCAGAGACTAGAGGGTAGAGCAAGGCAGGTGGAAGGAGGCCTTGCCTGATAGGGTCTCTCCCCTCACAGTTCTTCCTCCTGGACCAACTCCCTTATGAGGACTCCTAGGGTTGGAGGGTGGGGCAAGATGGGCTTGATCCAACAGGCTTTTCTTATATTGGATGAAAGACCACCCAAGAAACCTATGAAAACCACTCTGAGGTCCCTGTAGGGAGGGTGGTGTATAAATGTATTAAATCAGTGTTCTTCAGTCTTGGGTCCCCAGATGTTGTTGGATTACAACTCCCATCAACCCCAGCCAGCCTTCCTAATGGTCAGGGATGATGGGAGTTGTAGTCCAACAATGTCTAGGCTAGGGAGCCAAGATTGAAGAACAATGTAATAAATAACTTTTTTTAAAAAGGTTCCTTTTAATGTTAACAGATGCTATGTAATACATTCCACTGACCTCTTCTGGACTGATGCAGAACTGCTCTGCAGTGCTTCTGCCTTTCAGCCAGAGAGATTGTGCAGGGCAGTCTCCCCACCCTCTGCTCCTGCAAAGGCCTTCATGCAGCATTGTGCTGAAAAATAATTTGGCCTTTCCCTGTTGGAAATAACACCTCCCCCCCCCCACAAAAATCTAAGTTTATTTTCACCAGTGGGAAATGCTTCATTGCAATTGCAATTCCATCCTGTCACTTTTCAAAATGTGACAAGTTCAGATGTTCGTAGAATTTCCCAAAGTTTTCACAGGGCCTGGATAGCTCAGTTGGTTAGAGTGTGGTGCTGATAATACCAAAGTTGCAGGTTCAATCCCTGTATGGGACAGCAGCATATTCCTGCATTGTGGAGAATTGGACTAGATCCGTGGTTCCCAACGTAAGCCACAAGCCACACAGGGGGGCAATATGATTTTTAAGGAGGGCAATTCAAGAATGAGTTATTAACAGTAAATGGCCTTTTAGGCTTCCTCCACGTGAATAGGAGTTCACTTTTTGAATAATAAGAATTATATGTCACGAGGGAAGAAGAAGAAGAGGAAGAATTTGGATTTGATATCCCGCTTTTCACTACCCAAAGGAGTCTCAAAGCGGCTAACATTCTCCTTTCCCTTCCTCCCCCACAACAAACACTCTGTGAGGTGAGTGGGGCTGAGAGACTTCAAAGAAGTGTGACTAGCCCAAGCAGCTGCATGTGGAGGAGCGGGGACACGAACCTGGTTCCCCAGATTACGAATCTACCACTCTTAACCACTACACCACACTGGGGAGGGGGCATCAGGATTTTAGAGATGCTTAGGTGGGGCATGGCCAAAAGAAGGTTGGGAACCACTGGACTAGATGATCCTCAGGGTCCCTTCCAACTCTACAATGCTCTGATTCTATGACTTGCAGTCCTGTGAGTGCAAGGAGCTTCCACTTGGAAGGGACTGTGTTGCTCAGAGGGTGCTGCTACCACCAGCCTGCTAACCCACCCGCTTTTCCTTTCCTGCCTCTTTACTCACAGGGACATACCAAGGCCAGTGGCTTGGAGGGATGCGCCAGGGATACGGTGTCCGGCAGAGCGTACCGTACGGCATGGCTGCGGTTATCCGATCCCCACTAAGGACCTCCATCAATTCTCTGCGCAGCGAACACACCAATGGCACAGCGCTGCACCCAGATTCTTCGCCTGCCCTGGCCGGAAGCCCTGCCGTCTCCCGGGGCGGCTTCGTCCTGATGGCTCACAGTGATGCTGAGATCCTCAAGAGCAAGAAAAAGGGCATCTTCCGACGTTCCCTCCTGAGCGGGCTCAAGCTGCGCAAGTCCGAATCCAAGAGTTCCTTGGCCAGCCAGAGGAGCAAGCAGAGCTCTTTCCGCAGCGAGGCGGGCATGAGCACGGTCAGCTCCACGGCCAGCGACATCAACTCCACCATCAGCCTGGGTGAAGGGGAGGCCGAGCTCTCCGTCATCGAAGACGACATCGACGCCACCACCACCGAGATCTACGTGGGCGAGTGGAAGAACGACAAGCGGTCGGGCTTCGGGGTCAGCCAGCGCTCCGACGGGCTCAAGTACGAAGGCGAGTGGGCCAACAACAAGCGCCACGGCTACGGCTGCATGACCTTCCCGGACGGCACCAAGGAGGAGGGGAAGTACAAGCAGAACATCCTGGTGAGCGGCAAGCGGAAGAACCTCATTCCGCTGAGGGCCAGCAAGATCCGTGAGAAGGTGGACCGAGCCGTCGAGGCAGCCGAACGGGCAGCCACCATTGCCAAACAAAAAGCGGAGATTGCGGCTTCCAGGTAAGGCTGCTGCTGGGTTGTCAGAGGAGCAGCAGGAGGGTGTCCTGCGTATATCTGTGGTTCCAGTTTCTGAAGGGAAGGTGGGGTGATTGTGTGGGGGACTTCCACCACTGGGCTGTGGTGGGACATAATTCAGTGGCATCTCTTTGTTACGGATGGTACCACGAGGTGCAATAACAAGGCCAGAATAACAAGTGTGGTCTGTAAGATAGAAGGCAGAATTGCTATGAACTTGGGCCCTGAACGGAGCAGTCCTGGGTGAAGGCCCGGCTCATTCTTCCTTTTTGCACTGAGCTCCTAATCGAAACTTATATTGCTATTTTGATGCTGCTTCAGCACTGTAATCTGAATGACATGTTGAGGGCTTGGTTGGTCTGTCTGTTTGATGCTCAGAGCACACAAGGGTTGTTTTTTGGCCGTGAGTCAGGAGAAGGGAAGCAAAGATTCCAACTGGAGGGAGAACAAAACAGGAAACGGGCAGTGTGTGAATCTGATAAATGTTCTCAACAGATCAAAATGAGGTTGATGGGAGCAAGGAACCATAGCAGCTGAGCGGACCAAAGAGGGAGATCCCGGGCTGCACTTGCCTTAAATGAGGCAAGCCACACCCCCTGAGCCAGCCGATTGGCTGGCCAGGGGATGACGCGGCCCGAGGATTCCCCAGATCGCGCGGGGGCTGGAAGCCAGCCTCTGCGCGCGTGTTGGGGGTGTGAAGCCCGCAACACCACCTCCTCCCGAGGTCGGAAGTGGCTTTCTCAACAGATCAAGATGAGGTTGATGGGAGCAAGGAAAATGGGGCTGGGGAGAAAGCGGGGAGTAGAAACTCAACTTGTGGATCTGCCTCTGTCTGCCTGAAATCCAAGGCAAGATGTTTAAGAGAGACGTGTGGGGTCCAGAATGTGTATAGTTCCCATGCACTTTCATCTGACCCTAAGACAGGAGGGGGAAGAAGCTGACCCTCCAGATGTTGTAGGACTCTACCTAATTTCAGAAGGAGGCCGCTTGATAGGTGATAGTCCTCTGATGGTGGTCTTGGGCTATAGGCCAGCATTTTAGGCCTGCTGTGTACTTCTTAAAGACACCAGGGTTGTTTCCAGTTTGCCTGTTCATGCCACAACAGTCCATGCAACACAATACATTCTTCTGTCCCACACAAAGTTCTCTGTTTACTGTAAAGTACAGAAGAAAGCATCAACAACAGTAGGTGCAAGTAATGAAGGTAAGCCTAACAATGTCTGTGTTCCACCACCACTGTTGGGGCTACTATGCCTCTGAATAATACCAGTTTTTGGGAATCCCAAGTGGGGAGAGTGCTGCTGTTTCACTCAGGTCCTGCTTGAGGGCTTCCTGTTGGGGCATCTGGTTGAGAACAGGATGCTGGCCTAGATGGACCTCCTTTGGCCTGATCCAGCTGCAGGGCTCTTCTTGTGTTCTTTTAGTGTACTGTGTGTTGGTTCAAATCCTAACTTGGCCATAAGGATCAGGGGGAGGCTCTGGATAGGTCCCCATCTCACAGCATGGCTTCCCTCAGTAGGTTCATTATGAAGAACCTACTGAAGTTGGTGTTACATTTCCTGTGCTGTGCAAGGTTCGCATGATACATACTGACTGAAGTAAGTACAATCCAGAGCAAATACCAGACATCTCCTTCCCCTCTTAAAAAAAAGTCATAGCTAGTATATTTGCACAGGTATGCGGCTTCCTTCCTAGAACAATGATGTTTTGTGTTTCTGGAATTCAAATTTCCTTGAGTCAGAGATTTGAGAGGAGGTAGAATGTCCAAAGCTGGAAAAATCCCAGGTGCCCTTTTGCCCAGGTGCCTAAAACGAGACACCTGTGCCTAAGTAATTTGCCATTTTTGCTTCCTGCCCCTGCCAATGTGATCTTGGAATCTGGGGATCTAACATGTTTTTCCATCCCAAGGAGCAGACTAGCACTTGCCTAGAATGGAGAGCAGCATCGCATATCTTGGAAGAAGGCTGAGAATCTCCCCCTCTCTCTTTTTTTGTGGGGGGGGGGGAATCATAGCCAACCCTCTCCACTTCCTTTTCAGACAGGCTCCTATGGCCCCAGTTTTTGGCCTCTCTTCAGCCCACAGCTTCTCTCTGCCAGAGAGCAGGGGACTGTGCGTACCCAGAAAAAAGACAGTAAAATCAAACCAGCACACCCAGGGAGAGCACAGACAGTTTCTGCCCAGATGAAGGAGGCTTTTTGAGAAAAAATAATAATTGCTGAGCAATGCTTAGCACCTGCGGGACAGACCCAGTTTTACCCCTATTGTTTAATTACACAGATCTTCCAGTTTTAATTACATTTTCAACACGCACACAAAAGTCTGTGCTGTGGAACACTGATCTTTCTTTCTTTTTCTTTCTTTCTTTCTTTCTTTCTTTCTTTCTTTCTTTCTTTCTTTCTTTCTTTCCTTCTTTAAGGATTTCACACCTTGCTGCCCATCATCATATGCTGGGGCCATAAGTCTCTGTCTTTTTCAAACATGAGCTCCACCTTTAACCCTATCATATAATGTGGAACCCAGTTTAGGTTTTTTTAAACATGCATGTTCCTCTTTCCACATTAATCAATGGCTGCTAGCCATGATAGCTATGCTGTCCCTCTGCAGTTGCAGGCAATAATACTCCTGAATACCAGGTGCTGGAAACGACAGGAGGGGAGGGTGCTCTTGTGCTTGAATCCTGCTCACAGGTTTCCCACAGGCATCTGGTTGGCAACTGTGAGAACAGGATGCCGGATTAGATGGGCCATTGGCTTAGTTCTTTTATTTACTAAATTTATATACCACCCTTGATCCGAGAATCACAGGGTGGTTTACCATATAAAAACACAAAAGGACATGATGACCTGATAACAAACAAAACAATAGCCCTTTCCGCACACACAGTTTAGAAGGCTATGGCTTGATCCGTCAGGCTCTCCTTATGTTCTTAATCCAGTGATGGCCAAATTTAGCCCTCCAGCTGTTTTGGGACTACAACTCCCATCATCCCTAGCTAACAGGACCAGTGGTCAAGGATGATGGGAATTGTAGTCGCAAAACAGCTGGAGGTTCAAGTTTGGACATCACTGTCTTAATCCTTCTCCCTATTACTTTTTCAGCCCATATTATCTACACCACAGCCAGGCACTTTAACAGCTGTTCCTTTTCCAGACAGAACCACGGGGGTTGGTTTATGTGTGGTTGGGAAAGAGGGGTAAAGATTTGTAACAGCAAATTCATAGCATCCACACCAAAGTACTTTCCTGGCATCTTTTGTGGAAACCAAGGCTGTTGAGTCTGTATAGAGCTGGTATAAATATGACAAGTAGGCTTACCTTGTTTTTCTCCCAGCCTTTCCAGGTCTCCTTAAAAATATCAGTTGTTGTGGTGCCCTGGTATGGCCCACCTTCGAGGAGTCTGTGGCCCACTTGTGGCCATAACTCACTACTTAAAGACCAGCATGCTGTAACAGCTGGAACAAGTTTTCCAATCTGCTCCCTTCTCAATGCATTTTAACGACAGGAATATTTCCATCCACTCAGATTGGGTTTTGGATGATGGTGGGTGAGTGGAGGAGAGTCCTCAGCGTGACCCACTTTCCGTAATCTCTCTCATCTTGTTTCTTCATGTGTGAGTGTGTGACTCATCTGGGTGCCTCAATGCCTCTTTGTATGATTGAGATTCAGGGGTGATAATCTCATGGTTTAAACTCCAGCAAAGGAGGTGTCTCAGCTGTCCACTGTCTTGGTGTTGTTATACTGGGGCTGTTATTCTGAGAACAACCTCTGACTGGCTGGGGTCCAAGGCTCCTACAATATCCTCTTTTGATTGCAGTTCCTTTTGCTGGGTCAAAGGTTGATTTGAGGCTAGCTAGAGTAAGGTTACCAGATGTTTTTCAATGAATCCGGGGACACTTTAAAAAAAAAAGAGAGAGAAAAGTTATTAAAAAAGAAGAAGTAGTAATATCTTCTCTTCTGTGGTCTCCTCTGTCGCATGGCCTTCCTCTGGGCCCTGGCCAGGTATCCTTGCTCTCCCGGTGCTCTCCTACCTCTCCTTCTCAGCAGTGGTGGCGGTGGCACAACAAAGTCGGGGCTTCTTTCTTTTTTCTCTTTCTTTCTTTCTTTCTTTCTTTCTTTCTTTCTTTCTTTCTCTCTCCTCCATCTCCGTCTCCTCTCCCCTTTCCTTTTGTGTTGGCTCCAGGTTTTTCCTGGCCGCGGAGCGCCACTGGGCAGTCGGCTGGATGGCCAGCGTTCTCACTCCCAGCTCAATTTGGGTCACAGAGATGTGTGTGTGTCAGTGGCTCCCCCAGTTGATGAACCGGGCGTCCCCGGTTCCCCTTCGGTAGTGGCGGCAGCAGCGGCAGCGGCAGTCTCAGCAGCCCAGAGCCAGCCTGGTAGCTT
Organism: Podarcis muralis; assembly: GCF_964188315.1. NCBI lineage: Eukaryota > Metazoa > Chordata > Lepidosauria > Squamata > Lacertidae > Podarcis > Podarcis muralis. Next base: position 43,370,065 of record NC_135661.1, on the reverse strand, counting down.
CAGGAGCTGCTCGCTGCTGTGGCACCCGCCATGTTGCCTCGTCGGAAGTCCCCATATGATGTGTCTTGTGCCATTGAACCAATTACGCAACATTCATTCCCCACTAATAAATCTACAACACTTAAAATATAAATCTGGGGACATTAAATGAAATCCAGGGACATTCCGGGGATGGATTTGTCAGGGGACAGATTTGTAAATCTGGAGACTGTCCCCGGGAAACAGGGACGTCTGGTAGCCATAAAATATAGCCCTTTTAGCAGGGCTGAGGCCCTGCTCCTCCATAGCCAGCTAGAATCAGTTCTATCAGAGTGGCTCCACATGACCTATAATATAGCCTTACATCCTCCTTATAAACTGCAGTGCTGACCAAGGGTACCAAAGGAGCTTGCAGGTGTAATCTCAGAGCCACTGTCTATAATCGTTGAGAATTCTTGGAGAAGAGCTGAGGTCCCTGCAGAATGGAGGTGGGCAAATATTGTCTGTCCCCATCTTCAAAGGGGGGGCGGGGAGAGTGACCCAGACAACTACCGACCGGTCAGCTTCACATTGATACCAGGAAACGTCCTAGAACAGATAATTCAACAGTACATTTGTGAGCACTTAGAAAAGGATGCTGTGATTATCAAGATTGAACATGAGTAGCTCAAAAACAAGCCATGCCTGACAAATCTCATTTCTTCTTTTTTTTTATAGAGTTATAAGTTTGGTAGATCAGGAGAATGCTGTGGATGTAGTGTATCTTGATTTCAGTAAGGCTTTTTGACAAAGTCCCCCATAAATGTGTTAAAATGTGGGCTGGATGAGGTAGCTGTTAGGTGGATTTGTAGCAATGCCCAAGAGTGCTTGTTATTGGTTCCTCAGTATCCTGCAAAAAAAGTGACAAGTGGGGTGCCGCAGGGTTCTGTCCTGGGCACGTTATTGTTCAACGTCTTTATAAACAACCTGGACAAAGGAATTGAGGAGATGCTCATCAAATTTGCAGATGATGCCAAACTGGAAGGGGTAACTAATGTCGACTAATATTGAACAGATGCCCTCAGAAGGTTGTGGACTCTCCTTCCTTGGGGGCTTTAAAGCAGAGTTTGGATGGCCATCTGTCATGGATGCTTTAGTTGAGATTCCTGCATTGCAGGGGGTTGGTCTAGATGACCCTTGGGACCCCTTTCAACTCCACAGTTTGATGATTCTATGAATCCCCAGTGGAACAGTAAAAGAGGAAATGCAGGCTACTTTTGAAGTAACAGGGACCATTTTTGTTCCTGCACTTTCACTCCCTTGCAACTAGATCATAGGAATGCAGGAAGCTGCCTTATCCCATTGATTCATCTAGCTCTGTATTGGCTACACTGATCAGCAGCAGCTCTCCAGGTGCATTGCAATAGTCCAGCCTTGAGATCACCAATGCATGCATCAAAGTACAGTGGTACTTCTGGATACGAATGGGATCCGTTCCGGAGCCCCGTTCGCACCCTGAAGTAAATGTAACCCACGACTGCACATCTGTGTGTGTGCGGGTAGCGTTTCGCCATTTCTGCGCATGCGCATGACGTCATTTTGAGCATCTGCGCATGCGCGAGCAGCGAAACCCAGAAGTAACGCACTCCATTACTTCCGGGTCACTGCAGAGCGCAACCCGAAAATACTTAACTTGAAGCTACTTCAACCCGAGGTATGACTGTAGTGAGTGCATCCTGGAATTGCCGTTGCTGGTTTACCAGCGCAAACTGGTCAAAGGTGCTCCTGGATTAGCTGTCCTTCTGCTTCTTCCAATGCAGCCCGAAGCCTGTTTTTCTCCACGTGAAAAATGTTCCTCTCCTTTCCTTCCATTCTTAAGAGAAACACTTGAACATGTGCGAGGAATGTCAACAGTCGGTGTGCAGGGGAGAGCAAGCTAATGATATTTTCAGGACACTGTAACCCCCAAAAGAAATCGAGCAGTTCTTTCCACAGACAACTTGTTGGATTTATGCAAAAGTTCCTGGCAGATGAATGTGGCTATCCTAGCAGGCCTCATAAATCTCACAAAACTCTCACTCAGATTGAGGAGTGGGAAACAACTCCTTGAATCCTCGGAAATGCCCTTCTGCATCATGGGGTGCCTTGCAGGGTAGCTGGCTTCTGTTTGCAACACATTCTTCTCTGGATTTTTTTCCTGAATGAGACTGGAATGAATGAGGATGGGAAAGGAGGAGGGGTTGGGTGAGCATTCCAGCTTTACTGGATTAGATTAATTGTATGTTTCAATCATGTAGAAGATGGGTGCTTAAAGCCCTTTATCAGCAAGCTGCTGGCTCCCTTATCTGCAGACGTGAATGAACCCTGTGGGTTATGCTAGCTTTTGTGTTCAATGGATTAAGTATATTTGCAAAAATTGTTGTCAGAACTGGAGAGAAAACAGATTGTTGAACATGACTGAGGCTAGATCTCTCTCCTTGTGGCTTTGGTTGCAGATTTTCCATGGTGATGGGATTGTGGGTGGGTCCAGTTGGGAGAAGAAGAAAAAACCCATCTTCCACCAAGAAGATGAAACAATTTCCATAGACTTTTATTAACACAGATGCTGTCTTGGTGTTTGCATTTCATGGGGCTACAAAACAGACACATAGGTGAATGCAGAGCAGATAATGTGGTTGATTTAAGGATTGACAAACAAAGTTTTAATCTGTGGGGGAGATAATTTCTTCCAGGTATGCAGAAATATATACTTAATGTCCCCTGCTCCCCCCCCCCCCACACACATTGGCAGGAGTTGTGGGGTGGACACACTTTTCAGTTTCCATGTACCCTTGTGTCCCTGGAGGTGTAGCACAGAGGATGGGCCATTTGCCTGATGAGGCCTGAGATAAAATGTGCCAACCTTGATCCTTCCAGAAGCAGGAGCTTAGAGTAAAGGTGACATGGGGAAGGCTTTCCCCAGACCCAACGGGAAAAAGCCACCCCCACTCAAAACAAAACCCCAAAGACCCTCTGACCCTCTGTGCTCTCTTTATGCATCGCTGTGGGCCATTCCTCCATCTCACATCCCACAATGTGAACCTTTCCTGTGACTCAGCTCAGAGGGCAGCTGACACAGCCCTGAGCCCCACACTGTCAGTGCCTCTGTTAGTGGCATTCCCCATGCCTGTGCCCAGAAGAACCCGAGCCCTGTGAAAATGGGTTAGCCGTCCAGGCACCACCAGCTTCCTGAATGTGCTCTGGTCTTGGAAACGATGCTGGAACACCAACATCGACCTTCCCAAGAGGCAAATTAAACAGCTAAAAGAAAGACCAGGTCGTTTGAGATTCCTCCCTATGGGAGCTCTTATGGCAGAGGGAGTCATTAATGTGCTGTGTGCGGACTCGGTCATTTGCGCAGGCAGCAGGAAGCCGTGGAAGGGGCCAGTTGTGCTGCTGAGGCTAGGTAGGCAGATCATGGGCAAGCAGGGTTTGAGGCCAGAGATTCCTTGGAAGGCTTGGTGGAAGAGAGCGGGAGCTGGAGAGCCACTTTTTAGTCTGCAGGGGCCCTGAGAGTAAAAGGTTGGCTGCATGAAGATATGGAGGGTGGTTGGGGAGGAGCAGTGGGCATTGGACAGAGTTTGACCCCGTTCTTGTCAGAAGAGGCCATGAAGAATAAACGGGGCCGGCGCTGTGGGTTAAACCACAGAGCCTAGGACTTGCTGATCAGAAGGTCGGCGCTTCGAATCCCTGTGACGGGGTGAGCTCCCATTGCTCGGTCCCAGCTCCTGCCAACCTAGCAGTTCGAAAGCACGTCAAAGTGCAAGTAGATAAATAGGTACCGCTCTGGCGGGAAGGTAAACGGCGTTTCCGTGTGCTGCTCTGGTTCGCCAGAAGCAGTCATGCTGGCCACATGACCCGGAAGCTGTACGCCGGCTCCCTTGGCCAATAAAGCGAGATGAGCGCCGCAACCCCAGAGTCGGTCACGACTGGACCTAATGGTCAGGGGTCCCTTTACCTTTACCTTTAAGCAGTAGCCAGAATTAGTGACAGCTGGTGGAGCATAGTACTCTTACTTTCGGGGTTGTGGGTTGAAGCCCAATGTTGGGCAAAAAGTTTCCTGCATTGCAGGGGGTTGGACTAGGTGACCCTTGTGACCCTTCCAACTTTACAGTTCTAGAAATATGCCATGTTCAAGTAGGGAGGGCTGAACCAAACTGAAGGTCTTCCCAAATTTTCCCACAGTCACACTTGCAAAATGAGCTCTTTATTTTCTCTCCTCTGTGCAAGCTAAATAAGGAGAAGGGGTAACACTCTGTTTTGTTGTAAAGAGATCTTTACTCCCAGGTGTCTGATAATTAAAAAATCTTCTTCGGATAAAACTGAGGAAAGAGCACAGGAAGCAGAAGTGTCACCTTTCTTTTTTGTGTATCTTGCAAGCCTTCGTGCACATATGTATATTTCAGTTTGACAGATTAATTGTTTGTACAAGAATATTTTGCAATAACGACCTGCTTGTGGTGATGCTGTATATTATTTATGTGTTCCCCATTTTTCTCCTCTTTGTAAGTTATTTTACTTTTCTTTTCTGTATGATTTTAAAAGTAATATTTTTAAAAATGGGGGGGGGGGCGTTCCTATCATGCTGTCCAACAAAGGTGCTGGCCGACATTTTCACCCAGGACTTTTTGCCACTGCTCCTGAATAGATGTAGTGAAGGAGGAGGGGGAGAGGAAAAGAAGGAGAAAAACAGAAAGAGAAGGAGAGAAATAAAGAAAGCAGCTCCACTGAGAATGGAAGCTTGTGTTCCCTTTTCCTGGGGGCGGGGGGACTGCCATAGTGTGGCCAGGCTCCTTCACTATCTTAAAAGCTCCTTGCTAGTCCTTTATGCCTTTCACGTTGATGAAGACGAGAGTGGGGTGGGAGAGGGAGGAGTGGAGAGATGCTTCAGGGACGTGCGCTGCTGTTGCGCATGAGCAGTGGCCATGTAAATAACATGTTTTCCTAGGGGTTTTCCGCCTGATTGCTCAGAGCATGGCCCAGCCGCTTTTTAGCCTGCCACAGAGCTTTCAGCATCCCCCTATAATGGGTGTTTGCCCAGTGGCTATGTTGTCCCCTTTTGCAGATGGAGAATGGAGCGGGAGGAGCAGGAGGACGAGGCAGTCGTGGCTCTGGCCTTGTGAACTGGTCTTCAGTTGCTTGCAAAAAGAACTCAGTTCAGCACTGAGAGTCCATTCAATAGGATCTGTTTTTAATGCTTTGCTAACTGTTTGGAGGCTCCTTTTGAAAAATCATGCTTGATGCATGCTCTGACAACCAAACTAAAAGTGGGGAGGGGTGGAGGGTTTTTTATTTTATTAAAAATGTGCAACTAATGGAATTCTGATGAGCAGGAAGTAAACGTTTTAGAGATGCGTGCACACGCAGTTCTTTCATATGCAGTTACAGTGGCAAAGGATCTGTTTGCTGGTAGGAGGCTTGCATTTTTATAAGGGCACCAGAACCTGCCTTAATACTGAATCTGACCATTAGTCTGTCTAGTTCAGTGCAGTCATACCTCGGGTTACAGACGCTTCAGGCTGCGCGTTTTCAGGTTACGGATGCACTGATACCCGGAAGTACCGGAATGGGTTACTTCCGGGTTTCAGCGCATGTGCAGAAGCACTAAAATCATGCTTTGCGCATGCTCAGAAGCGCCGAATCACAACCCATGCATGCGCAGATGCAGCACTACGGGCTGCAAATGCTGTGGGTTGCAAACATGCCTCCCATACGGATCACGTTCGCAACCCAAGCGCCCACTGTATTGTCTTCTCCAGTAGTAGCCAACACAGTGTCCTCTAGATGTTGTTGGACTACAACTCCTGCCATTCCTGACTATTAACCATGCTGGCTGAGGCTGATGGGAGATGTAGTCTGCAGCATCTCCACATTGCCTCCCCTTGATCCATACTGACTGGCAAGAACTCTTCAGTTGCATCTTTGACAACCCTGCCAGCAGGTGCCGTGATTAAATTCAGAGACTTTCCGTGTGCAAGGCAGCTGTTTTACCACTGGTCTATGGCCCTTCCCTTCAAGGTATAAATAAACCAGTATGTTGACTGCCTAGAAGACTCAGAAGTATTTGTTTTAACACTGAGAAGATGCAATGGCATCATTAATTTGAGTCAGTTTTCATTGGCAGGGCAAAGCCTTTGGATAGGTGCAGATGTAAAAATGGTGGAGGGGAATAGCTGAGCCCAGGACTGACCTGTTGGGAGCCTGAAGGGCCCTGCCCTGCTTCTCTTCACCTGGCTTGGGGCGGGGCCTGACAGGCTTCATAAAGGACTGCTGCCGCTGTTGCTGGGCAGAGGGCTCCGTTTTTGTTTTTGTTTTTTAAATTGCTTTTATTTTTTATCTATGTCATTTTAAACTGTGATTTATATTAACACTGTAGTCTTAGTTTTAGATTTTATGATGTATGCAGAAATTGTTTTCCACTTGGTTGTGTACTTTTTGATGTGTTTTATGTATTGTTTATGACTTTTGTTATGCTGGTAATTATGTAAATCTTGTCATGTTGTAAGCTGCCTTGAGCATTGTTTTAACTATGGAAAGGCGGCATACAAATAAGATGATGATGATGATGATGATGATGTGCAGAGTGCATTCCTCTCCCTAGTGCATAATCACAGCCAGCTACCTCACTACTGTTATTGTCAGGAGGGACTGAGTCCCAGGTCAATCTGAGGCCCAGCCGGTGCTGATGGGGAGAGACAGAAGGAGAGAGAGGCCAGTTCTCAGCCTGCAGTGCTGGACAGTGAAAATGCTTGGTTTCCACTCCCCTCTTTGGCCTGGATGCATTTGGGGTCATGGATCAGGAAGGAGCACCAGACAACGTTAAGGTGAACCAGGTCAGGGATAAACTGGATTCCAGAGAGGCCACCCAAGCATGAAAGTTCATCTTTAAGAAAAAGTGGCAGTGAGCCATGTCCCGCCCTGACCTATTTAAAACAGCATAGCGAGAGTGCCTATTAGCGCAGGCAGCTAAATGGGATGGACGCAGCTGGTGGCTGTGAGCAGAAAGGGCGCCCATTCATAATTCATGGGCCTCCTTGGTTTGTGAATGAGAAGTGGGAAGGGGCAATGCCATGGGATTGGCGCTGCCACCGCTCGGGGATATGACCTACATCGAGAGCTAAGGGGCTGTGGGCTCCATGGGTTCTTTTGAGCCACAGCTTAGGGAGAGCACTGCAGCCGCCCTCATGTCTTGCTTTTGAACTTCCCATTGGGGCATCTGCTTAAAACTAGGATGCTGGACTATCATAGGCATTTGGCCTGATTGAGTTGCAGGATCCTTCCAACACTTACTCTTTCCAGAGGCATTGAATGTCCGTTGCTGGGAATCACAAGTGAGGAGAGCCCTGTTGCACTCAGATCCTGCTAGTGGGCTTCCCACAGGCACCTAGCTGACGCCTGTGATCACAGAATGCTGGACTAGATGTGCCTTTGGTCTGAACCATCAGAACTCTTCCAGTGTTCTTTAGGGCAGGACGATGCAAAACAGCGGCAAGAGTGCTGCTGAGCATGTGCAGAGCAGTTTCTGTCAGCATGGAGTAACCCAGGTTTCCAAGTTTAAAGGTGTGGTTCCCAGGATGCTTTTGAGCTCTGGTGCTGTGCCCGGGCATTTCTGCTTTATTTCTTTTGGCAATATATACCCTGCTTTTCTTTAGAAACTCAAAGCTGCTTACGCCATGAAGGAATAAAAACCAGTGTTTTAAAAAGCAAAACAAATGCAAACATTCGTTTAAAAAACAACAACAACAAATGCCAATAATATCACAGAGAGCAGCAGCAGCACTCAGTAAGCAAGATATAAAAACTATTGTTTCTCAGCTGAGAGCTTTCTGAAGCAGCGTGTCTTAGCCACAGCCTCAAAAGGAAGAGTGTCAGATCCTGGCACAGCTTCTTAGGAAAGGCTCTCCAAAAAATGGATTACCTGCTCCTTGTAGCTCCCCAGTCAGACAAATTCTGGTTACATGGCTGCGGTCCAGAGGCAGAAACTAGTGCTGAATGCAACTGCCATCTTGATAAGTGGGGCAAGGAGCCCAAGGGACTGCGTGATTGGCATTGACCAAAAACACTGCCTTTGCAGTGGTGATTCCCTGTCTGTGGAATGTTCTCCTGGTTGAGGTGCACTGATCTTCATTATGGAAAGTTAAAAACAATCCTGTTCACTCAGGCATTTGATGGCTGGGAGATATTGGCTATGGCAACCCTGGAATTAATAACTGAGAGTATCTGGTTGGTTTTTAAATTCTTTTAGATGTTCTAAAAGTTTTTAGATTGTTTAAGATTGTTTTAAATATATGTTTAGTTTACTTTGGATTGGATTGCTTTCACAATTTGCTGTTTGCCGTCCTGAGCTTTGGGTGGAAGGATGATTTACAAATGTAAGCAATAATTAATAGTAGTAGTAGTAGTAGTAATTCTGCTACAGTACCTGGATCAAGGCCTTGGGCTTCTGGCCTATCATGGTTCACTGTGCATGAGCCTTGGGCTGGTGCGGACTACCTGATTCCGTCCAGCTCACTCCCGCAGGGTTCGTTGCTTATTGCTCCTTGAAAGCCATAATCACTAGGGAAATGGTTGGCTTAGAGTGTGCACCCTTTTGGTAGTAACAACCCACGACCCCAGGCTTAGACATAACAGGAAGCCAAGCCTCTCATGTGAAAATATGGGAATCAGGAAAAAGAGAAACAGAGAATCTGAAACGGAAAGGGTTGTCCACCCTTAGTATGAGGCAGCCTCCAGATGTTCCAAGCAGTAATCACAAAACTGGGCCATAGATTGTAGAGATCTAGTGCTCAGTGCCACTGTAAAAGATGCAAAAGTCCACTTTCCTCAACGCAAAGGGAATGCAAAGATTTCCTGTCCCCAGAGCATTACTACAGCCACAAGGACACTGCTTTCATATAGGACTGCATTCTGAATGAGTGCCGATCAGCATTCCATTATCAGCTTCCAGTGACTTTATCTTCAGCATGGAGGGGGGGGACACCTAGATTTGGAGTGGAGGGAGTCAAAACAAGCTTTTATCTGCTCAGGTGATATTGTAAGTGCCAAGCCTTGTTCCCAAGTCCTTCCAAATTTGGGGGGGGGGGGGGGAGAGAGAGTCTCATGAGTGAGAATCAGTTGTTGTCATGGCTTAAGGAAAATAAGAGAGAGAGAGAGAGCATGTCAAGGGGGGTGGGGTGGCATTCCTGTTTCTTTTGTTAGGAACAAAGCAATTGTGTGCCTGTAAATGGGGGCGGGAGCTAAGCACAGGAGGGTTTGTGGCTTTACGGCATCCTCTCCCCTTTCCTTGAATGCCTCCTTCTTCTTCCTCTTTGTCCCTGACAAAAGAGGGTCAGATGATAACCACCGTCGGATGAGATTAGGATCAGCCGCTGCATCCTTCCGTTTCGTTGGCAGGCTGGGGAACATGGGCTTCTCCACTCTGACTCATTCACAGTGCAGGCCCTGCTTCCACCTTGGGGCCATCAAGGCTTCTGTGAATGGCACAGAGCAAAAGTGACGTCTCTAGCTGGACTCCGTCAGTGCTAGGAAGGCCCAGTGGTGATGGGAACGTCGGGTAGCCCTCTCCAACTGTGCATATCTGCTACTGGTGGTATTTGCTTACTTTCAGTGTTGCTGTTCTGCCTTTATGCTTGAGAGTGGGCTCCCAGGGCAGCTGGCAGTAAGTGAAAATGGACACATAAATAATAACAGCGGCAGCTTATGAACGTCTTTTTTAGCTGAGAGGAAAGACTAGGAAGAAGTTTATGAAGTTATTCATGGCATGGAAAAAGTAGAAAGAAAAGAGTGTTTCTCTCCCTAAAATAACACTAGAACTTGTGGATGTTCAGCAAGGAAGCTGAATGTTGGAAAATTCAGGACAGATAAAAGGAAGTAGTTTTTTTCACACAGAGCATAGTTAAACTATGGAACTCACTCCCACATGAGCCAGTGATGGCACCAATTTGAATGGCCTACAAAGAGGAATGGCTGTCCTCTCCCCAGGAGATGAGTGAATCAGCTTTTGTGAGCAAGAGCTCACGATAAAATGTTCATCTTCAGTGTGCAACAAGTCGCTCTGGAGATGTCTTCATTACCTGCTAAAGCCTCTTGTTCCTTGTTCTGCAGGGGGCCCAATGACCTGCTGGCACCCCCAGCAAGTTGCTATTGCATCGGTTTCTACAAGCTATTCTAGGATCATATGAGAAATTGTTAGAAGGCTTTTAGTTGCCTCTTCCTGCAGTGTGACATCAAGGACTCTCTGACCCTACGTGGGGTCTCTCGCTGAAGGGGGCAAAGGCAGAGTAGTGGCTGCAGAGGATCTGGCTTCAGCAGGGTGGCACAAGGAGCTCAACTGTGCTGTTGCCATGCAGAAAGCCGCCTTCCTCCTCCTCCTCCTCCTCTTTCCTTACCCTAAACTCCTGTGTTAACAAGCCATGGACACAGAATACAAAATCAGTGCTGCAGAGTTTGCCTGTCAGCAGCATGCCGAAGGCTGGACTGTCTGTTGATTTGCTGCTCTGTCACCTGGGGATGAACAAAACAACACAGGATTCTTTCTACCAGAAAGGAACTGGGAAGGGGAGAGTTGCAGGCCCCCTCAAAGCAAATGTTTTTGAGAGCAGAAGGCATCTTCAGCTGCCGTTTTACAACCGTCCTGGAGAACCCATGGCTCAAAGACTCTTCCATGTCAGGGAGAAAGACTGAGATGGGGATTCACTCGTTACACAGTGAGAGGCTGGGCTTGGGGATATTATTCCTTTTCAATAAGGAGCAAGATACATGTGCCATGAGGCAGCAAAGCAGTGGAAGGAAAGGATCCTCCTTGTTTAAATCCTGGGCTTTGGCACAGCCCTCTGACCAGTTGCTGGGGGCTAACATCAGGGTGCTCTCCTCGTTCTCACTGCCAATTCATCTGTCCTCTATGTGCATGCAAGGAGTGAGGAGAAAGAGGGCTTCTCTACACTTACATTTTGCCCTGCTATTTCCAGGCACAGCTCTTGAGTTTTAAAGCTCCATGTCCAAATGCTCTTCCCTGCCCCCCTCCCCCCTGAAAACCCGCTTTTTAAAGCAGAATCAGAGCAAACATCAGTCCAGTTTTCCGTGGGTTGACGTTTACTCCAATTGAGCTTTAAAGAGCGGGTTTTTGCACGGAAGGCTCTGGAGGGTGCTCAGAGGCAGATTTTTATATTGCCAGCCATGCCTGGAAAGAGCAGAGGAAAGGTAAGTGTGGATAAGCCTTAGTTGTTCTGGGTATCATTTTCTGTGAAAGGCAGCCACCCAAAACAAAACAAAACCTTTGCATATGGTGATAACCAACCAGTGCCACTTCCTTCCCATCCATGTCAATGTGTTGTTTATTTGAGGCCTCAGGAGAAAGGACGCTGAGCTAAGCAGAGCACGGTTCTGACCCAGCAGTGCATGGCAAGTCTTGTGTTTTTATGCAACCCAACACCAGGGAGCTCCATAGCTCAGCGGTAGATTGTGCAGATGGTCCCAGGTGCAACCCTGGCATTTCCAGATGTGGTTGAGAATGTCCCAAACCCTGGAGAGCCATTGCTGCCAGTTAGCATAGGCAAAAAACTGAGCTAGGTGGACTAGGGCAAGGCAGCTTTCTCTGTTCCTAATGAGGCAGGGCAGCAGTTTCAAGCCTTTGCCGTTATGAGCCTCCCCAGTAAGAAGGATCAGGGGAAGCAAGGAAGGAAGCAGGCACCACAGGCCCCTTCCCCAGGCCCACACGGCGAGGGTCTCACGGAGCAGGGGAAATCTTCCTGGGGAGGGTGTGGCTGAAAAGGGAACAGTTTGGAGCGGAATGTTCTGTCCCTGCGAGTCTTTGGGTGTTTTTAAACAACAGGGCCAGATGGAAGCAGGCAGCAGCGGCACGGCAGGGTAGCGAGACAGGAAGGAGAAGAAGGAGAAGAAGCTGACGGTGATTCACTCTTGGCACTGAACCACTTTCCAAAGAAGGAAGGCAGCAGCGTGAGAGAGAGAAAGGGACGGGCAGAGAGCAACAGAGGCATTTAATCCCTCCTCCTTGGATCCAGGCTAAGCCACTAGATCCGGCTGTGCCTTCCTCCTTCTCTCCACCTCTTCATCACTGCCACTTGCTTGCCTACGCCACTCCTCCCCCACTCCCACCCCATCTCTCAGCTCCCCTCCCTGGCAAAGACAATGCAGTTCAGATGGATGGCACACATGCACTTAGCTAATAATTCTGTCATTCTGGTTATATTGGGATGGATTTTAGGGAAAGGAAGGAAAGGGGTTGTGGGGTTTTTTTGGCAGGGAAGGAGGTAAGAGAACCTGCTAGTTTGGAAGATGAGGATCAGCCACATTTGAGACGAAATTTGCCAGAGAGCAGGTGTTCTTGTACAGCATTTGCAGCAATTATTTCTGGAATAGTGGTTGCTATTGTTAAATTTGCAATAACTACCATGTTGTCATCGGTGTAGGAGAGTCACCTCTCTTTGGGCTGAATGGAAGGGATTTGTGCCTTTGTTCAGCATATTGTTATGTGCTGCTAGCTAGAAAGAACGTCCAAGGGTGCACAGCTGACCCAGATTTTGTTTCCTTGCTGGAAGGTCATGGGAGGGTGTGTTTTTGTTGTTGTGTTTCTTATAGATAAGACAGGTCCTTGGAGGCCTGCTTTCACCAACCCAGTGCCCTCCAGATATTTTGGACTATGACTCTCAGCTTTACTGCAATAAAAACCCCAGCCATATAGCAATATATACCCACTTATTGGTTGATATTTGTTGCTTATTGTGATGAACAAATGTGCTCCTGAAGAATCACTGTACATAGAAGGGGTAGCTGCCCTCTCCATCCTTCCTCCTTAAATAGTGCCTCTGGAAGAGGAATAAGGAGACCAGAGAGCTTTCCTGCACAGTGACATAGCTTTTAAGCTCTCTGTCTTGCTTAACAGGCTCTGAGAGGCTCTCACAAAATCTCATGGGGCCACCTGAGTTCCTGTAAGATCTCGCTCGAGCCCTTGGTGGGAAATAATGGGGGAGGATCTGAAATCACACTTGTGAAACACTGCTATTCAATGGATATTTACTCAGAAGTAAGTCCCATTGAATTCAGTGGCACCTACTCCCAAATAAGTGTTCAGAGGAGGGTGACCAAGATGCAGGCATGCCAACTCTAGGGCCTTTGGCTCCCTCAATATTTGTTGGAAGGGGGCCAGGCCCTCTCAACATTGAGGGGTGGAAGAGGTTGAGCACAGAGTCAAGCATGGCGCAGCTTCAGTGGCTGGCTCCTTCAGAGTGCTCAGCTTCCTCCAAACAATGTGACGTGTGTGTGTGTGTGACATCACATGTGCGTGTTGCGTGCTGGGCCTCTTCAGTCTTGGGGGTCACATGGTGCATCTGCCAACATGATAAAGGGTCTGGAAACAAGCCATATGAGGAATGGTTGAAGGAACTAGGTATGTTTAGCCTAGAGAAGAGAAGACTGAGAGGAGATATGATAGCCATCTTCAGATTTATGAAGGGCTGTCATGAGCAAGCTCCCCCCCCCCCATTGCTCTGGAGGGTAGGATCCGAACCAATGGTTGCAAGTTACAAGAAAGGAGATTCCAGATAAACATCAGGAAGAACTTTCTGACAGTAAGAGCTCCAACTCTATAATTCTATTATTCTATGCGTGCAGGCAATGTAAGCAGCTGTAAAACAGGTGGGCATGTACAAAATATTTGTTTTAAAAGAAGAAACACGCAAAACTCTCTAATCCCTAAGATTGGTGACTAGGAGGATGTGTATTATTATTATTATTATTAATTGTGATGACTGGGATAAGATGAGAATTAGGGGGAGCTCATTTAAAATGTGGAGCTCATTTTAGCTCTCACTACAAAGAGCAAATCAGGTCTGAAGACAGCATTTGTTGTGGGTTGGCATAAGCAAAATCAGGTGAATACTGGCTGATGTGGACATACGATGCACCACAGAATGATACCCAGGTTTTGGTTCCAATGCTGCCTCCTTTTAGCAGAGGGCCCCTTGCATGGAATCGCATCCCTCTACACACACACACACACACACACACACACACACACACACACACAGCTGATTTTACTGTACAAAGAGCAGAGACAGCAAAGCTGCCTTCTCTGCAATTTCGTGAAGAAAGAGGAGCTCACCTCCTACTCCCAGAGCTGCTTCTTTTCAGGCCTCTTGGCAACCGTGCATGTATTTCTGGGTTTCTCTACTCTTTCTTTCTTTCTTTCCTTCCTTCTTTCCCTATGGGGGCTGGGGGTGGCTCTGTGACAAGTTAAATAGGAGTAGGTGGAACACGAGGGCTGTGCTTTGAAAGAGGTAGAGCTTAAAATGTCCCTTCTTGCTCTTACACAACTGCATAGCCAAATGAGGGCAGATGCCTGCCTTCAGTAGCCAGGCCTGTTTCCCAATGGGCAGTGGTTGGAAGGAAGCTCACCATTCCCGCCACCAGTTTCTAACCTCTGCCCTCTGACATTTGAGGGCAGAAAACAAGGTGCCACACTTTATACTAAGGTTTAACTAAGGAAGGGAGGGAGGCTGGCGAATTGTGTCTGGGAATGAAAAGAAACAAAAAAAGCAATTGTGGTTTTGAAATGGATAGTGTTATTTGTGAGTTTCAGGCACACACACAAACATGGCTCATTGCAGCCGATGGAATCCAAACATTCGCAAAGCCTGTCTCCTCCATGCTGCGAAACCTCATTTGTAACCATCATGCCAAATTGAGTGCAGTCAGGCAGCGGCAGAGCAAGCCGATTGGGCACCTGGGGCAGCGCGTGTGCCCTGCACCCAGGGGCAGGGCCAGTCACCCACGGGGTGGGGTGAGCCAGGGCAGGAAGCTCAGCGGGGCCTCTGAGGAGTCTGCCTGCCTCCTCCCACTCAGCCACCCTACAGCTCAGGGGGAGGCGGCGTTTGGGCACCCAAGCCACCGCGTCACTCCCAGGAGAGACGCATGACTTGGGCGCGCTGCAGGCCCCCGCAGTGAGTGCCGCCCAGCATTTTGTCACCCCCCTCAGTGGTGACACCTGGGGCGGCCTGCCCCCACCACACACCCCTTCCTCCACAGCTGCAGTCAGGCCAAAGTCATGTTTTGACCCGCCATCTTGATTTAAAAAGGTGCTGGGTGTCTGTACAGACTAGGAGCCCTTGGGCCAAGTCTGGTGGTGATCTCTCAAGAGGCAGCCAAACCTATTCTCCAAAATATATAGTAGAGTGGAAGCCGTCCTAGACTAAGTCAGGCCAATGGTCCATCTAGTTCCAAGGTTCCAGGTGAGGGGGGGTGTCTTTCCCATCCCTACCTGGTGATGCTGGGGATTGAACCTGTGAACTTCTGCATGCAAAGCAGATACTCTCCCTCTGAGCTACAGCCCTTCGCCAGAAACTGCCTTCTCCCAGGTCAGATTTCTTGTCCATATAGTCCAGTACTGTCTACTTTGCCAGCAGCTCTTCAAGGCCTCGAGTCAGTGTGGTGGTGCTTCATTTCCATCACCTTCTTATCTGACCCCTTTAACTAGGGACTGAGCAAACAAAACGGGGGCTCTGCTATAGAGTCTCCTCCCAACAAACATAAAAGAATGGGAGCATCCCTGTATCTTGCCACCCGAAAGAGGCTTTGCACAGTTGTACTTTCAACAGTTCCAGCCACATTCATTACGCAGGGGGGCCCACAACCCTAGCTCTGGATCCTTTGTAATCCAGGAAATTAAAGGCTTTGGCTTCAGACCGCAGCTCAGCCGGCTTCAAGTAGATTTAATGCACAAGGATCCCTGAGATTATCCTTCTAATATCATGACTAAACAAAGGAACAGCTCATCAAGATGGTGTGTTGCTGTACTTAGTGACCCCTGGGTCAACAAGGGGACACCTAGACTTCTGCAGCCAGTAGGGCACGTCATTTTAGGGGGTGAAAAGTAAAATGTGCAAATTTCTTCAGTGAAGGGTCTTAAAAATATGTTTTTGGGTGTGAGGAAACCTGCTATTATTTTTATAACTGGACAACATTTAGTGTGGGAAGTCTATGTTTGATGAAGAAGCACATGAACTAATTTGGGAAAGCCAAAGGTTTTGCCATCTGAAAATGTCAGGTAGTGTCAGAAAAAGTATATTAATATAGATTATAACTGAAAGTAGTTGACAATCATTTTTAATTATTTCTATGAAATTTTACACACTTACCAAACAAAGCTGAATTATATTAATTTAACCAAAATATATTTTGAATTCTCAAGTCATGTTGCAGCTTTTTAGCACCCCTCAGTTTTGAAAGCTGAAAAATTCAACACACCCTACTGCTGCAGCTCATCTGAGCTGGGGGCTGCACCATGTCAGCGCCCCCAGGCCTTGCACTCCTGACGCACAGAGGGCCCAATACATGTTCAACTTCTGCCAGACCACACACCCAGTCAAGTTTATTTTTCTTGGCCACAGGTTGGCACGGGGGAGACATTTGTTTCAGATTGCAGTTGAAAGTGAACCTGCCAAATTCACAATTAAAAAAAAAAAAGTCCAGTGCAGAGAGAATAAACACTTAAAAAACAACAACCCAACTGTGTGGAGCACTTACTGCAATACAGAGGACACAAAGTATGCATGTACTTATTCTTACACATTTAAAGGAAGAGAATATTCTGAAGAGGTCTTGGTGTTGAGGAAGAAGTATTGCTTATTGACCCAATAACCAGGGAGGAATACATCACAGGGGAGCTATTTCCGTTAATAAAGCTTATGAAGGGAAACCACATCAAAATCGTGTTGTTCCTTTACTTCCTTCATTATCCTGTTCCGAGTAAAATGCTCAAACGGAGCTATATCCCAAATTTTCTCAAAGCAACCCTCTTGAGTGGGGTCAGTAGGCACTTTCCAACGCTGGGTAATTTCTATTCTAGCCACAGCTCACAATAATGCTACCAATTCTTTATGTGTAAATGTGGGATTTAAATTGCTTTCCATAGTCCAAAACACTAAAGCCTGGTCCAGAATGGGAGTTTTATTTGCTATCTCAGAAATTTCAGCAAACACAGATTTTCAATAAGTTGCCAATGTGCTACAGCCCCACCACATGAGAAGCAAGATGCCTCTATGACCACAACCTCATCAGCACAATGGCAAAGTATATTTCTGCACATGTGACAACCTTGCTGATGTAACAGAAGTTGCCCTTTCCAAAATAGTATGTGAAGCAAAACATGGGCATCTTTCGAAATTCACTTTTCTGAATTTTGCAATGCAATTCTCCAGCCAACTAGTGTGTAAAAAAACACATGTACTAGAGCAAAGCCTGCATGAAAATACAGATTAGTAAAAAATACATTATATTGTGCAGAATTGCATTGTAATAATGTACCGGTATATATTGGGCAAAATTGCATGCACAAACGTGTGTTTTAGAAGAAATTTACACTAAAACGCTGATGAATTTTCATGAGAACTTTTTTTTTAAAAAAAAGCCACAACAACCCACAAACTGATGTGGAAATGTGGAGAACTGAAGACTGAAAAACCCCCCTGAGAAATGTAGAAAAACTGAAATCAAAAGATTTGCCATTCACATAAGGATGGGCAAATCAGTCTTTCTGGTCTATTTCACTTGCATGTGTGCTCACCAGCAAACCTGCCCCATTCCATTTCTGAATTATTCTGCATTTATGAAATACTGTGTTTTTCATAAATTAGCTCCTGTCTGAACTGTGAAAACAAACCACCTAACTGCGTCTTAAACCAGCAATGCGAACACAGCCTAAATTTGAAGGGAGGGGGAGCATCTGTTCTGTGTGCTGAAAAGTCCTGGTCTCGATCCCCTGCAGCTCTAAATAGGGCTAGTGGAGTCCACTGCCTGAAACCCCCAAAGAGCTGCTGCCAGTCAGTGTAGACAGTGCTGAGCTGGATGGCCCAATTGTCTGACTCGGCCTAAGGTGGCTCCATCTGCCCCTAACTCCCCTCAGCCCCACGGAGAACTGGTTTAAAAATTAAGAGAAGAATCTTGCGCCTTCTACACTGAGCAGTGCTATAGAAACCCTTTATCATAATGATCTCCTGGGGGGGAAGAGAAGCCTTAGAAATATCTACTACCGGCGTGGCACACGCAGCAGGGAGGTTGGCAATCTCTCAAGGTTCCCTTTCCCTTTTCTTTTTTGTTGCTGTCATGAGAGAGGCAGGAGAGGTTTTTCAACACAAAAGACAACGTGATGATGGCGGTGGGGGAACTGTGCCCAAAGGAAAACAAATCTGGAGTGAGATTAGAAAATTGACTCTTTTGGCGACGGGGCCTGAAGTTCTAATCAGGAAAGAGCCTGCTGGTTGTCATGGCAACAGCAATGATCTTGGTGCCGGACCGGCACAGAAACCGAGAAGGGCGTACGCGGGGGTGGCGCGGGTGTTGTTGCCGGGGAAAGCTTGGTTCTGGGACAGATTCTGAGTGAGAAAGCCAACAGGTAACATCTGTAGTTTTCTGCCTGGTCTAAGGCTGGGAGGAACAGGTGTCACAGCCATACTACGGTGCATTTTGGACTACAGTTCCCATCAGCCCCCAGCCAGCATAGGACTTGTAGCCCCGAACAAATGGAGGGCAAAAGTCTGGGCAAAGACCGGCCAAACGAAAGGCTCATGAGAAGGGCAACCTCTGGAAGTGAGATGCCAATTTCCTCCCCCCCTCCCCCCAGCTCATTGGCAGAGATGCTTTCAGAGAATACCCCTCAAAGGCTAATGGATTTGAGTATAATTCTATCAGCTCTCCATCCTTGCCCCATTTGAACTTGGATCTCTGTAGTTGCTGGGATTCTCATGCAACTGGCACTGCTTGAGGCAGGTGTACATAGCTCCTGAATTCTACAAAGACTCCCCCTCACTGTAAGCTTGGACTGGACCTTGAACCTCATGAAAGCTCCCCAGTTGTTTAGGCACACACACACAGGCACACACACACACACACACACACACACACACTTGGGACTGTGCCCCTGCTTGCTCCATATTAAACCATTTCTACGCCTGACTACTGGTGTTCTGCAACCTGTCCCATCCCAACTTCATGCAATTCAAAAAAATTGTGATGTGGCACTACAAATCCCCCAATGGAGGCTGCATGACGACAGCCTTACATTTTTATGTATATAGGAAGATCGATGCAATAGCTGCTGCCCTCGACTATTGCTTCAGGAGCTTAGGGCGGTGCAGAATCCAGTGGCCCAACTCCAAAAAGTGGAATGTCCAATTAAAAAAACCAACAGCCATTAAATTCACTGACTTGTAGATTGCTTCCAGATAACCTGCTTATTGAGCATTAATGTTGATTTGTTTACACAAGGTTTGCAGGAAGGTTATCGACAACTTTGACTACTGGAGTGGCCCGTCCCATTTCACCACATGAGGAGAAATGGGAATTGCTGCCTTCTGTTCACCCCTGTGCCTCCCCATCTCCACCACACCTCGGCTCCTACCGAACTATGTGGGAACTGAGGCGCTGCTCAGAGTGTTCCTCCTCCACCCAAGGGGATGGGTGGGAAGCCAAGGAGCAACATGGCGTGCAAGAATGTCCCGCCTCCTGCTGAACTCAGTGGGTGTGTCCCATAAAGCGTTGCCACTCAGCTTCTCTGCCTGGGGGCGGGGAAGAGGAGCAAAAATGCTGCACACCAGAATGCCTCCGTCTCACCGCTGCCACCACAAAGCAGTGGGATGGGCGGACTACCACCTCTTGCACCTCTGATGGGCAGGCCAGCTCTGGTTGGCTATTTACTGAGCAATCATCCTGATTTGTTTGTGGCTAGGTTAGACAACATTGCATCATGCAAATGTTATCCCACACTTTCCAGGGTGTTTCCCCATCCTTTTTCTTATCACAAAAAAATCTTATTTTGTAGGGAGGAAAGTACAGTGGTATCTCAGGTTAAGTACTTAATTTGTTCTGAAGGTCCGTTCTTAACATGAAACTGTTCTTGACCTGAAGCACCACTTTAGCTAATGGGGCCTCCTGCTGCTGCTGTGCCGCCAGAGCCTGATTTCTGTTCTTATCCTGAAGCAAAGTTCTTAACCTGAAGCACTATTTCTGGGTTAGCGGAGTGTGTAACCTGAAGCATATGTAACCTGAGGTACCACTGTAGTTTGTTGGTGAAGAGCACCAAAACAACTTTAATTGTGCAACCTGAAATTGTTGATATTTGACTGAATACAAGCTGAAAATAGTGACAGTCTCGAACCTCCTGCAGATACAGCTATAGTTAATTCTTCCTTCCCTTCTTCCCCCTGTTAGCATCTGATGTTTTGTAAAATGAGATTCTGGATGAGGAAGAAGGATCTTGGACTGAAGATGAAATCTCAGTGTCTTGTTTTCCTGCACCCAAGACATTTCCTGCTTATTATTTTCCTGCCTGCCTTGTCTTAATCAGTCACTTGCCTGATGCCCTTGATAGTGTTCCATTAGAGGTGACAGATGGCTGGAGATGCAGCTCCCTCTCCAGATGTTAATTAAGTTGCAATCTGTAAACATCATACATAGACACAGACGTAGTCAGTGTGCAGGCATCACATGGTAGAATTGTCATCACTAACTAATCAAAAGCAGTTGGTTCTGGCCCCTAATATCAGAAAGCCTGTTTGAATCTCATTGTAGACATGTGCTTAAGATATGTCCCCATGTAAGAAATGGTTGGTTTCTTACTTCTTTCACTATCCTTGATTTGTGGGAAATGGATTCTATCAAATATTCACCTTGGCAATTCAGCCAGGCACACGGCCATGATGCTCCCCTTAAGAGACACACATTGGACTTAAAACAAGAACCTCTACATAGAATGCACATTTTTCAGAAAGAAAAGCAATCAGGAATGTTTGTGCGTGTTGTATACAGTAAGTGTCCACTTCTGAGAGGATGTTGGATGGTGTATCTACTACCAAAGGAGTTGCAAGTGGCAGAAATGTTGAAAACTGAAAGTTGCACATTGTTCTGGATTTGTGCACTGGCTCCCCTGGAAACTGAGATTAGGCAGGGATTTTTGAGCTCACCATCCCACCTGCCCCAAGAAATTGGTCACAATTTAATTCCTCTAGTATAGGGCTAGTCACATTATGTTCATATTTAATTTCTCTGAAATCTTAGAGCCAACTGAACTGATTAAACCAGATTGTATCCAATTGAGTCATACTCAGAGTAGACCCACTGCAGTCAATGGATTCGAATTAAACTTCATTCTGTTCTTTTCAGTGGTTCCACTCCAAGTATACAATGTAAGACTTCAGGGTTTTTCTTCCCCCTTACCGCCAAAGGGAGTTTAAAAAAAGTAGCTCAGATATTTTAAAGTTAAAAATTGAAGATTAAATATTTATCTGGCCCAATCTCATTTTGTGAATGAGAAGAGGATGAAAATAGCCTATAGAGAAAAGAAGAGCTGACATGAGGAAGAAAATTGGGATATGAAGTTGTCTGTATCTGAATTTAAATTATTCTGTAATTGCACAAATGTTCCTTCCAGGACCAGGGAGGAAGAGCAGCAAAGTGTCTCTGAGAACTCACTCAGTGAATGACCTTTCCACCATTTCAACCACAACTGCACAAGCTCACTTCCAGTGAGATCATGAGGCTACTTCTTAAGCAGTGAAAGCTTTGTAGGATATTTATTTCATTCTTATGCTTAAGACATTTATCCCTTTGTTTCACACTGGGTGTTCAAGGCTGTTTACAAAAGTTTCAGGACAAATATAAGAAGGTACTTCTTCATGCAGTGCATAGTTAAACTATGGAACTCACTGACACATGAGGCAGAGATGACCACCAGCTTGGATGGCTTTAAAAGAGGACTAGACAAATTCATAGAGGACTCCTGATGGCTACTAGCTGTGATGGCTTTGCTTTACCTCCACAGTTGGAGACAGCAGTAGATGCTGTTGCTGGAAACCACAGGAAGGGAGAGCGCTTGTATCCTGCTTGAAGGTTTCCTTCTGGCAGCTGGTTAGCCACTGTGAAAACAGGAAGCTAGGCTAGATGGGCTACTGACCTGATCCAGCAGGCTCTTATTATGCTCTTACATTCTTACATTTAAGATAATGAATAATTACAAAACCAGCAACAAAGAAAATCACAAATTTCAGAAGGAGCAGCTCCGCACTGTATAATTGCAGTGGAAGGGCAACAGAGAAGGAGCCAGGGAGGCCCCCCAGGCACAGCCTCCTTTAGTGAATAACAGAACAGCCTTCCTCAGCCTCATGCCTTCCAGATGTTTTGTATTACAACAGGGATGAGAAATCTCAGCCTTGGGCAGCACATGTGGTCCCCCTGGCCTCTCTGTCTAGCCCTTGAGACTCTCCCCAGGCTATATCCCTCACTAACAGAGTGAAATCCATTCTGCGCTAAAGGGAAGAGGGGAAGACTCTGCTGTCCACCCATTCCTAGAGTCCAGATGTGATGGGTAAAGAGCTCTCGGGTAAAGTCAGAGCTCCTACTGGCAATTGAAACTGACTAGTCTAAATGCAGATGGTGAAAAAGCAGCACACCAGTTTCGTCTTGGCAACCAGACTAGCTGCATTCTCAAAGCAGAGCCTGAAGACCCTGCTGCCCAAAGGTTGAAATCCCAACTTGCCTGTGCTTCTCTACAATTCAGCTTGAGGTTAGTCCGCTTCAGTTCATTTGCAACACTATTCTTTGCAGGTTTTGCATGGGGGTTCAAAATATGGGGAGGGGTGGGTACTTTAACATAAGAGCCCTGCTGGGCCAGACCAAAAGGCCCATCTAGCCAAGCTTTCTGTTTCTTTCTGAAGCCCAAGGAACATGAGTGCAATAGTTTTCATTTGGTATATACACAGACATGATGCCTCTGAAGCTGCAGGTACCACAGAACCATCACAAAGAGCTTTATATGAGAGCCAGTGTGGTGTAGTGGTTAAGAGCGATAGACTCGTAATCTGGGGAACCGGGTTCGCGTCTCCACTCCTCCACATGCAGCTGCTGGGTGACCTTGGGCTAGTCACACTTCTTTGAAGTCTCTCAGCCCCACTCACCTCACAGAGTGTTTGTTGTGGGGGAGGAAGGGAAAGGAGAATGTTAGCCGCTTTGAGACTCCTTCGGGTAGTGATAAAGCGGGATATCAAATCCAAACTCCTCTTCCTCTTCTTCCTCTTCTTCCTCTCTTCTTCTTCTTCTTATATTCCATGTCTTTGTGTAATCCCCCCTAAGCCAGTGGCCATCTTCTTGCCCTTAAACAGGAAATTCTGCAAGTTGCTTGTCATCCATGATGTCGCAGGCACTGCCCAATAGGTACCTGTCATACTTACATAAAAAGATGCTATGAGGATGCAATGGTCTGGAATAAAGAATCGTCCTTTAAAACAGGTCTGGGGAAGAACCTTTGGGGACCCTCCAGATGCTGTGGAGCTTCAACTCCCATCAGCTCAAACCAGCATGGGAATTCAGGTTCCTCATCCCTGTTGTAAACTAAGAGTTACCAGGAAGCAGGACTGTTTTGCATGCAGCCCTGCAACTGTCTCTTGCAACAAGCATCAATTAAGCCAGGACCTGCAAGTCAATTGACACCTGAGTAGCAAGTCCCTGCTGTTTGCTATTCATAGCACTTGCCTTCTGTCTGGTGGTTGCAAAGGACCAGGGCAGGTGCGTTTCCCTCTCAAATTGCATCATGCCAGAGGTTGCAATAGCTGTTTTGCCTTTCTTAATTAGGGATCTAGCTAAAGGGCCTGCTCCAGGGGGTGGGCACAGGTTTAACAGAGGAGCTGGGCTTATCTGTGACAAGCAGGTAATTTGAAAACCCTCCTTAGAGAGCTAATTGCGGTGGCTAACAGTTCATTCCCTGCTTCTGACATTCTATTACTGCTTTCATAAATCACTGATTGCAGGTCTTCTGTGCAGATAGCAACTTGGGGAGGAGAAGGGGACAAAGCACATTAAGGTAGATAAGAATCGTCTTATTGGGGCTGCAGGCACATGATGGACAAGTATCTTTTTTTAATGAACACAAGAACATCAGAAAAGCCTTCTGGATCAGGCCAATGCCCCATTAATCCAGAATCCTGTTCATGCCTGTAGTAAACCCTCAAGAAGGATCTGAACATAAGAGCCCTCTGCCTTCTTGTGATTTTCAACAACTGCTACACAGAAGCATTGCTGTCTCCAACTGGAGGCAGAGCATAGAGAAATGGAGAGGAAACCAAAACTGACATATTCACCTGTCTCCAGTCAGGAACAATTCACACTACCAACTACCACCATAAAATATTTTGAGAGTTGTTCTGTCCCCTTTTCTTTCTTTTCCTGTATGCACTTAATGGTGTCAAAAGCCCATCAGATGGTCTTTCCTTCTCCTTTGCTTCTTCATCTATTACATGACTACAAAGACCACTTGTCTCTGACATAATACAGAACTAGATTCCTCTGCAGAACACTGGGGATTATGGGATGTGTATGTGCAGAAGTGGGTAGGTCTTCTGTGCATTCCACAGAAGTGGAGGATGAACCGAGACAGGATAACAGGCAACCCAGATAAAACTATGAGGCTCCAGATCATGTAACTGGCAGCAAATCTCCCTGAAATGAAACCTGCCATGGTGGTGCATTAAACCGTTATCACGGCCTCCTCTCTCATAATTTGACTTCCCTGCAAGGTTGCCAGGCCTTGGGAAGAAAAGCAGGTCAGGGGGTGGAGTGAAAAAGAGAGTTTGCCTCTGGGAGTTGATGGAGCTGTCTCCCCAGCCCAGGAGAAATGAGATCAGGACGAGGCAATGGAGAGCTGATAAAGCAGTGGCTGGGCTTGATGAGTTGCAAGTTTAAACAGACTTCAGTGTAGAACTTCTTGCTTTCTCTGCAGAACCTGAACAGCTCTGGTAATGTTCACAGAATGTTCAGAACACAGAACAGTTCAGAAAGAGCCCTGCACACACACGCACACACACACACACACACACACACACACACACACACACACACACACCCTTTTCTTTAAAGAAGAGTCTTTCCTGCTGATCTGTCTTCTAGCTACACCCGTAACTAATCATTTTACAATGAATAATGAAGTGAAAGTCTTTGAAATGGCCTGTTAAGATATTTATTAATGATTTACGTGTGCCTCCACTGGGAATAACAGAGGCATGTACAGAAGCGGCCTGTTGAATTAGGTTGATTTGCATTGGTGCCACTGGGATAATGGAAGCCTTTCATATCCCCTCCATTTCCCCCAAGTCTACTCTAAAGTGGCTGCTCCTTAGAACAGAATTGTGGTATCCAAGTAGTGTACAGGCCCTGACTACAATGGGATCTTGCTGTGGATGCAAAGGGAGATTGGAGAGCACACTTTGAACAACCTCCTGGGTCTTCCTTTGCGGCTACATTTTGAAGTCTAAATCATATTCATATGAAGCCAGGCTGGTGCTGGACTGGTAGGTGACCTTGCCCACCTGTCACAGTGCCCTGTGGAAGCTTAGCCATATCATGATCTCTAGCCCTTTCTCCAGATCCAGTTCAGCACCCCTGGTGTCGGGTAAGGGTCAACCAGGCCTGGTGCCCGGGACAGACAATGTGAAACGTGACCCTAAGCCAACCCTGTATCTTATGACTTAAAAAATTAACAGCAGTTGTAATGCAATGATAAACAAGTGCAATTCTAGGAGTGAGTAAGACTCTGTTAGTGAATATTCATGGGTTGTTTTCAGGAGGTCTAAATGAGCTGCTGACTCTGGAACTGGGAGAACTGACGGCAGCTGGCGCTTGAAGCTTTCAAATTCTGATAAAATTTCTGCAGGATTTAACTCGCCCCCATATTTTATCGCCCTTTCCAATCACCTATTATTAAAATAATTAAATTTTATTTCCGTAAATAGTGTGTAGAACAGAAATCGTGATTTTGGTCCTCCCCTGAACCAGGCCACTGCTTGCCCCACCCTAGTTCTGGCCCTGGGGTCAAAACAATAGTTGTGTCAGAAGAGGGAGTTTTGGCAGGTGCTGCTTGCCAGAAGCTTTGCCTGCCGAAATTAGTTGTAGGCAAGCATCCACCCTTCGGATCCTGCCGAATGGCCAGTACCCTGCTTTGCAGGCAGCAGGGAAAGGAACCAAGAGACTCTCCTCCTTCTCCCACTTGCTGAATGGGTTCCTCCTCCTGATGCTTAAAGCCGCAGAGAGAAGCCAAGAAGTCTGCAGTGGCAATGAATAATTCAGTCGCTGCCTGCGTCCTCCAGAGACAGCCTGGAGAAGAGAAGCTACTTTCCCAATCAATTGTTTCCAGACAGAACCTGAGAGCAGAAGGGGGTTGCTTGCCACAGAGCGAGGCCAGAGGCAAGGAAAGGCCTTCCCAGTGCTCTCCCAGAGATATTGATCCCAAGCTGGGTGGTGTCTGTGCTGAGAACCCATTGCCTTTCCTCCATTAGCACTTTAGTTCGTGGAGGCCATCTGATACCCTTTGGGGAGGCTGACTTCATTGCAGAGGTTGTCTTTCCCTCCCCTTCCCCTGTGTGGGGAAGGGATTCATTTCATCTGCCTGATCGATCAGGGGGCTGTGCTTTCTCCCTCCTTTGGTGCAGCCAGTTCTTGCACAACTTGCCATCTGAAGTGCACAAGTAGGGGTGAATTTGGAAGGCTTCCTTGTTGCTGAAACGTCTCGCTGATTGTGGGTTTCTCTTCTCTCCCCGCACCCTCCTTTTCGCCTTTCGCTGCATCGTTTCCAAGCGAGCTCTCCAGGAAAAGCAGATGACTTTGTCGATTTGGCTCTAGTAAGCTCCCCTGCACCTGTTGCCTCCTGGAGGCAAGGGGACCTGTCTCCATGGCAACTGCCTGACACCACAAATAGATGCTTCAACAGGGAAAGTCTGGCAAAGGTGGTCCACCGAGGCCTCTCAGCTTCGCCTGGTGATAGTGCCAAGACACTGGGATGTCTCAGTTGAGTCTTATGTAGTTTGGATTGGGGAGAGGGGTTTCCTCCCCTCTATTTTTTATACCATGCATGATCGTAAGTGTGCTCTCTTTTCCCTCTGTCTCCACTGTAGCTGTGACTCTTCCTGCCTTAAAGTAGCAAGGGTTACACCATGCCTAACCCTGTGAGAACTCCTTGTTAGTTTAAACTCGGGTTTGTTAACAGGCCAGGAGCATAAAACATTTATTGATTCCGGCATGTTGCACCAAATCGTAGCAGAAGCTAACTATGTCCCCCAGGTTCAGATAAGACAATAAACTTCACTTACTTGACAGTGGCAGAGGCAGAGGGATGAGTGCAAGCCTATAGCTTGCTTCCGCTCATTCATGGTGTGCTAAACCAGGGGTAGCAAACATGGTGCTCTCCAGATTTGCTGGACTACAACTTCTCTCACCCCCCACCGTTGGCCATGCTGACTGAGGCTGATGGGAGATGAAGTCCAACAGCAGTGGTAACCTACTGCAGTGCACTGTAGGTGGAACTACCCTTGAGACTAGTCCAGAGGCTGCAGCTGGTGCAGAATGTGGTGGCTAGGTTGCTTGCGGGGGCAAAATGCTGCCACCATGTGATGCCCTGCTTTACATATGCTGGCTGCCAATCTGCTCTTGGCACAAGTTCAAAGCGTTGTTAGTAATATATAAGATCCTATACAGCTCAAGACAAAGTTACTCGAGAACCCTCATAAGGTTGCTGTAGTCTGCACGAGAACTTCTCCTGCATGTTCCAAGGACCTCAGAAGTCCTTTCTGCAGTGACTCAGAGCAGGGCTTTCAGTGTGACTGCCCCTGTTCTGTGGAATAGCATTCCTACTGCCTCTCTCCCAAAGCCTTTGAAAAGCACACTTTGCACACCTCCTCTCTATTATCTGGGAACTGAAACTGAAAGCAGTTGTTTGAGCATCCCATTTCCCAGAGGATTAGGAGGGCCAGTGAACTGATGCTTCCTCTAGCTATGATGATCTCCAAGCCTTCATTAAGACAGAAAGCTAGGGAAGATGTCTCTGAGGAATCTGGGTTTTCTGTTGTCTGCATGTACACACACACACACACACACACACACACACACACACACACACACACCATGCTAGATATTATCCTGCAATAAAGTGCAACTTCAATGCATTGCTTACATCAAGAAATGTCCATATGGATCGTTTACACAGTCATCCCACCAGAGCAAAATGCATTGTAGAAGTTATACACTTTTATTAGAAGCCCACGTTTAATTTTTTTGCAAAGCAATTAACTGAACCAATTAAGATGTGAATGCTTTCAGCATCATTTTTAACATAGCCAGTGTCTGTGCTTCCTTCCAACATCCCCTGACAACCTATTCCTCATTATTGGTCACACAACAATAATTATCTTGCTGATCTCAAAGAAAAACAAATATGATCTGAATGCCTCTAATGGTGATTTGTCTTTTTACGGACGAACTGTGTGTTGCCAAGGTAGCAAGCTTTTCAATCGCACAAAATTGTTATTTAGGCATGACAAGTGAAGGCTGCAGCAAAATGTTGCAGCTTGGAGCACTCCTGCTCAGAATTCCAGCCTACCAGTCATGCCATTGTTCAGAATATCCCATTTCATTCTCCCTCCTCACTGGTTTTATGCTTTCCTCCTCCTTCTACAACACTCAGCACCATTCCACCTGCTTGGTTGGCTTTAAAAGAGAATTGCACAAATTCATGGAGAAGAAGGCTATCGGCAGCTACTAGCCCTGAAGGCATTGTTTTGCCTCAACTGTTGGAGGCAGTAATGCTTCTGAATACTAGTTTCTGGAAACCACAGGAAAAGAGAGTGCTCATGGGTTGCAGGTTTCCCACAGGCGTCTGTGAAAACAGGATGCTGGAATAGATGGGCCTTTGGCATGATCCAGCAGGCTCCTCTGATGTTCAGTGTAATTTTCCAATAGGATCACCCTGAACCATTTTGGAGTCCCATTGTGCACTGAAAAAGGTAACAGGTGCAGGCGAAACCTTTTTCTTTCTTTATTTACCGTTGCAAGGATAGAGAAATTGTGCAAAGGGATACGGATAAAATAGGTTGAAATGTCGCCCTATCAAGATCCCAAGAGCAGGGTTATACAGAGGTACCTCGGGTTACAAACGCTTTGGGTTACAAACACTTCGGGTTACAAACTCTGCTAACCCGGAAGTAGTACCTCGGGTTGCGAACTTTGCCCCAGGATGAGAACGGAAATCACGCGGCGGTGATGCGGCGGCAGCAGGAGGCCCCATTAGTGAAAGCGCGCCTCAGGTTAAGAATGATTTCAGGTTAAGAATGGATCTCTGGAACTAATCAAGTTCGTACCCTGAGGTAGCACTGTATTATATACGTGAACATTCGCTGAGCTACAGGGTGAAGTGGTGAAGTTGAGTCTCTTAAAACAGGAACCTTGTGTGACTAAATGCTTTTATACACACACACACACACACACACACACACACACACACACACACACACACTTCCTGCAGAAAACTAAATGTCAGAGAACACTTCCACTTACAAGCTAGCTTTCTACTTGTAGGATGCAATCTCTTCCCCTCCCCTCCTAGTGAGAAGCATTTCCAGCCCACGAGCTCCCAAGTGAAGTGTACATTGGAGACACTCTGTGAGCACTAGACCTGGAAATTGCACCACCAATTACTCTGCAGTGGAAGGGAATATTCCCTTGCTGTAGGAAGATTGAGAGGCATTTCTCAAAATATGCATATTTACCTGAAAGACAGTGTGGTTTCCATGGAACCAGCCCAAACCTCAGAGGGAAACACTGGCCTTCTATGGGATGGAGCCACTTGTGCTTTAACTCCTTCACAGCCTATGCGCTTTGAAGATATGAAGCAGCAAGACAGAAGGGGTCTCTTGGCATAGGTGTGAGCCCCAAGTTTTGTTGGGGCGCAGCCAACTGTGATCAGTCTGTGCGCATTTACTGCTATGCGCAGGATGTGGTTCTGGCATGCTCCACAAAGGTTGCTTTTCAAGCATTTGTGGTGGGGTGCCGGAAGCTGGCACTTCAGCTTTGTGGGGGCTGGGAGGAAGCGTGGCTCAGGGGCTGAGCACCTCTTTTGCATGCAGGTCCCAGGTTAAAGGAGGGCAGGGCTAGGAAGGACCCCTGTTGTGCACTCCCCCTGAGGGTGTCACGGTCTGGTTCATGGGTGATTGAAGTCCCGGCAGGGGATGTCAGGACCGGGGGCAAGATGGCAGGGTGGGAGCAGGAATGGGGGTCCAGAAGCCAGGAGTCAGGAAGCCAAGAGTCCAAGGGTCAGAGAGCCAGGAGTCAATAAGCTGAGGTTCAAGGATCAGGAAGCAAGAAACCAAATGCAGCAAGGAAGGAAGTGTGTTGCTGTGGCAAAGAGCCAAAGAGAAATGCTGACCTTATATCTCTTCCCAGCTCTTGCCACCAGGTGCTGTGAGTTACCAATCGGCCTCACCTGTGAGGCCGCGCCTTGCCTCTTCAGAACAAACTTAGGAAGGCCCCAGTCCTGCAAAGTCCTATTGGTCGCAGGGCCTGGCTCCTGCACGCATACCTGACAGAGGGAGAGGGCAAGGCAAACAGCTGCATCTCCTTCTCCATTCCACGGCCACGTTCACATCTGCACGGCATCCTATGGGGCTTGTGGGAATCATAGTCTGAAGCTACTCGATGGTCCTTGGGGTCCCTTCCAACTCTACAGTTATATGATCTGGAGGACACCAGGTTGGGAAAGGCTGGCATAAACAATGGCCTGGATTCAATAGAAGGCAGCTTCTTATGTTCCTATGTATAAGATTTTTCTTTAACTTACAGGCAGTGTATGTGAGAGGTGGATTGGGACCATAGTACAGAGAAGGGCCTGACTCCTTGTCTCTGCTACATCACTGACCAGAACATAAGAAGAGCAGAATCAGGCCAATGGCCCATCTAGTCCAGCATCCTGTTCTCACAGTGGCCTGTGGGAAACCCGCAAGCAAGATTTGAGCACCAGAGCACTCTGTCCTCCTGTGGTTTCCAGAAACTGGTATTCAGAAGCATTACCTGTTCTCCCACTGTGGAGGCAGAGCACAGCCATCATGGCTCGCAACCGTTGATAGCCTTATCCCCCATTATTTTGTCCAATCCTCTTTTAAAGTCCTCAAAATTGATGGCCATGACTGCCTCCTGTGGGTAGGAGCAAGTTCCAGAGTTGTCCTGAGTCTTCCAGGATTCATCTCCATTGGGTGCTCAGTCACTTCAGTTGCCCTTTGCTGAACCTTTTCCAACTCTACAATATTCATTTTTAGGTGAGGTACCCAGAACCAGGGGACGCGGGTGGTGCTGTGGGTTAAACCACAGAGCCTAGGACTTGCCGATCAGAAGGTTGGCGGTTCAAATCCCCGTGATGGGGTGAGCTCCCGTTGCTCGGTCCCTGCTCCTGCCAACCTAGCAGTTCGAAAGCATGTCAAAGTGCAAGTAGATAAATAGGTACCTTTCTGGCGGGAAGGTAAATAGTGTTTCTGTGCGCTGCTCTGGTTCGCCAGAAGCAGCTTAGTCATGCTGGCCACATGACCCAGAAGCTGTACGCCGGCTCCCTCGGCCAATAAAGCAAGATGAGCGCTGCAACCCCAGAGTCGGTCACGACTGGACCTAATGGTCAGGGGTCCCTTTACCTTTTTACCCAGAACCAGACAAAGCATTCCAAATGTGGTCGCACCAAAGATTTGTATAGTGGCATTATGATACCAGCAGTTTCATTTTCAGTTCCTTTCTTAATGATCCCAAGCATGGAATTTGCCTTTTTCACAGCTGTCGTGCACCAGAACCTCCCCCCTCTCCCCTCCCTCATTCCTGCTCTCCTCCTTGCAATGATCTTGTGCATTTGCAGAGTTCTCCATCTCCTGGTGCGAGGTCAGTGCTTGTGCCTCCACGGATGTAAGGAGAAAGTCTCTTCCGTTGCTCCTCAGAAATAATCGTCTGCCTAAGGCAGCTTTTGCTATTAGTGTGATGTTTATATCAAAGGAAGAGATTAACATCTTATTCTGATAGTTTTTCCTGGAAGACTGGAGGATGCTTATTTTGGCAGGGAGACGTACATCAGCCCTCACGAAAAGCTCGTTGCCTGGTTAACCATAGCTGCTCCGTAGCCTGAGCCCCAGGAGGCTGGCTTAAGCCCTGGTTATGACGACTTCAAATTAGAGTCTCTTGTTCCCTTAGTAATGAAATCCAGCTAATAAAATAGGTTACCTTTAGCTACTTGCTTATGGTAAAGAGAGGATACCCCATGGTTACAAGTTCATAACAATTCATTAATACTACCCCCATCACGTATATTATATTAGTTCATTCTCATCACAAAGGATCATCACCTGTAGTAATTGAACAATTAAAAACATATAAGAATATTCTACCTTAACCCATCATATGCTGTTCCTCTGTAAGAGATACAGTGGTACCTCTGGTTACGAACTTAATTCGTTCCGGAGGTCCATTCTTAAGCTGAAACCGTTCATATCCTGAGGCGTGCTTTCGCTAATGGGGCTTCCCGCTGCGCTCGCACCTCCAGCATGCGATTTCCGCTTGCATCCCGGGGCAAAGTTCACAACCAGGAGCAGCTACTTCCGGGTTAGTGGAGCTCGTAACTCGAAGTGTGCATAACCAGAAGCGTTCATAAACAGAGGCACCACTGTACAGGCACAAAGGGTTCCTGGATAGCTCAGTTGGTTAGGGCATGGTGCTGATAATGCCAAGGTTGCAGGTACAATCCCCGTAAGGGACAGCTGCATATTCCTGCATTGCTGGGGGTGGGACTAGATGATCCTCAGGGACCCTTCCAACTCGACAGTTCTATGATTCCAAACACGGGGCCTTTCTACACATGCACAGAAATATTATGGTGTTGGAGTAAGATCATTTCTTTCAATATTCTCACCTATAAAAGCTCTCTGCATGTAGACACTGGTGTGTTGGAAAGGAGGGTTCTAGGTAGGGATGTAAAAAGGCAGAAATTTCTTTCTGACCTGTATCCTTCACAATCAACTCTGCTTCCATTCTGCTGCAGTTCGGTTTCTGCCAACTGCTATGTTATTCATCTTGCTATCCTCTTTTTAATCTAAGTTATGGAAAAGAAAAGAAAAAGATGTCATTAATTACATAGCATTTGTAGACGTAAGAAGAAGAAGAACAATCATGTGAATGAATACTGATCGTAATTTGCTTGATCATATTTTCATTCCTAACGGTAGATCAACACACAGACTGCATCAGTTTCCACTTCCTTTCCTGTTTGTTGTCCAGCCTTTATTCAGCATTCATTCTAATTTGTTTGTGGGGTATTTACAGTATATGGTTTCCCATTAATCATTCATCCTTCTCAAACTTTTCACTGCTTTTCCTTGACACTTTCCTACCACAAAAGTCCTTTTTTAAAAAGAGGATTTGTTTCCCTTAGGCGAGAGACCACTTTAATTGTGCATGGTTAAGTTTCCAGTACGTGCCTGAACCTGTCCTGCAAAATACTGGCAGTCTGGGAGCACCCTGAATTACAATACAATGGACAGGACTATCCCTTTGAAATCAGCTCAGTCAGAGAATGCCCTTCTTTGAGAGAAAGTGGTCTGGGAAAGACCTGCACCAGTGAGTTCATGCACACTTTTGTGGGGAGGGAGTTCTGCTCTCTGGGACTACTGCAAAAAAAAATTGGCCATCCTTCCCCATTGAACTGACCAAGCCAGCAGTGGGTATGCAGACCTCTTAATGCCTAGGCTAGCTCATATGAGTATAGGCAGCCCTTCAAATAACGGGCCCCAAACAATATAAATCTTGCACAAGACCAGCACTTTCAACTGGGCCCGGAAATGCACTGGCAGCCGGTGTGACTAATACAGAACTTGGGTCACTTGCTCCGATCACTTTGCTCCCACCAAGGGACACTCTGCACCAGCTGAAGTGTCTGGACCATCTCCAAAGGCAGCCCTACACAGAGCGCATTACAGTAATATATCCTAGATATGATTAGTTTATGGATTATTGAGGTAAGGTCCAATCTTTCTAGATAGGCAGCTGGGTATCAGCCTATGCTAGCAAAAGGCAGCCCTAGGTACAGACGTCTCTTTCACAGACAGTGCTGGATCCAGGCTAATAAAACTGGTGCTGCAGGGGAAGTGCAACCCCTCTAAGACCAGTTGCACCCCGCTATCCAGATCAGCTGGCTCCCCCGCCCACAACGCCTCCATTTTGCCTGGACTGAGTTTCAGTTTGCTTGCCCTCCTCTATTCCACAACCACTTCCAGATGCCTGTTCCACAGCTTCCCTGGGATTCTCAGTTGAGCAAGGGAGCTTTCTGTGGTGCACATTCTTCCTGTTTATGGGACACCATGTAAGATCTGGAAGGAGTTATTCAGCAGCATTTTTGCCCTGCCACTGGAGACCACAGCAAGGATGGTGTCTGTTCTTTGATGCTTTGTGGACACCTGCTTTATTTAAAGTTGTCTTCTGCTACTCAGTGTGGCGGGTGCGTGAAGCGGGTGAAAAGTGATTAGACAGCATGTACATGTCATGTCAGAGAGCCTGCTTTACAAGGATAATAAAAGCAAGCAATTAACAGGGGAATTAGGAAGATGAGCTAATGCACATTCTATACGGAGGGCCTATATGAACGCAGGCAGCCGATAAGTGCTTTGTGCAGCAAACACGCTTTGCAAGTGCTAAACGGATTACTTGCATTTATTTAGGGTGCTTATGCTTATTATAATGAAGCTGCAATATATACAGATTGCTATCTTAATTCTGCATTTCACTCCTTCTGCTTCCAAGTGCCTTGCTGCGCATTACAGTCACACCAGAAAATTCCCATAAGGCAGATGAAAAATGTGGGTTTTATACACTGGGCCTGTCTTAAAAGGAGAGGTTCCAAATTAACACCCTTCCCCTCATGGGCTTGACATTAGTTTGTCTGTGGACGCTGAGCAAGGAACTTTCCTTCAAACTGGGAGAGGTTCAAGGTGGCTTTTCCCCAGAGACAAGGACTGACAGCAGGGGCTCTGTGTGAAGCCAAGGCAACCAGTGGTGAACAGCTGGAATTGTAAAAGGATGCTAATTAGACTATTATATTGCAAATGCAAACAGTTCCATTGCTCAGCTTGGAGGAGAGTGGCATCCAGGGACTTGTGGGCTCTCTTCCTTCTTCTCTTCTGGTGGCATTTCACATATCTGGACTGTCAGAGGCATCTTCCTCCACCTTTTCTCTGGCATCAGTAGGTGTTTCTTCCGCTCAGCATGGTCCATTGTTTCCAGATTCATCTTCCCAGAGATCCACAACAGGATTCAATGTCCCCTTTCATGTGCTGGCAAACAACTGAGTTCCCTCTCTCCCTTTCTTTTCCTCCATCGCCATCACCCTTATCACTTATGCAGTGCATTTCAAGTTTTCAAAGCATCTCGCCATCCTGTATAGATTGATATAGACAGAGAGATATAGATTTATTAACTGCACTTTCATAAGTAACATCACAAGGCGGTATACGGAATAAAAACACAGCATCGCAGTCAAGAACACTGCCAAACACATCAGTAAGAGCTAGTTGGCAAAGCATCTCAGGCTTGAAAGGCCTGTCTGAATCATTAAGCTTTCAGAAGATGTCTGGAAATGAGTAGGGATGACTCCTACTGCTGCCCAACCTCTATTGGCAAGGAGTTCCACAGGACAGGGCCTACCACACCAAACATCCAGACCCTGGGAAAGGTTAGCCAAATGTCAGGGACATGGAGGAGCACCAAAGGTTGCCCTCAGAAGACCTGAGTGTTCAAGGTGAAGCATTAGGAGTATATTATCATGGTGATGCTTATGCCACCCTTGTAAAGTAGACCAGCAGCCTAAAAGTCCACCATCCTGCTCTTGCAGTGGCCAATCAGATGCTTGCAGAACCTGAGCACAACAGCACTCTGCCCTCATGCAACTCCCAGCAACTGCTCTACATCCCCTTCTGCAAAGGTGGAACTAAAGTGGAGAAAATAGCAACTTAACTACAGTCTGCCTAACTCTATGGAAAATGGCCAAAATATTTTAAATCTGCTCCCCCTCAGCTCCACCCCCAAATTATTTTTATTACTGCTTGATAGCAGGACTGCATGTGAACAGGGATTTTGTAAGAATGTGGGAACTAGCAGTCCGTAATCACTGCCCACTCCAAGTTGTCATTCCCAAGTAAGCATGACCCACGGCTCCTCCTGGAACTAACACGAAGGGCTTCTGCTCTCCGGTTTGCCCTTTGTTATGACAGACATCTGTGAGCAACCATGCAGTGCCCCTATGAAGACACCTTCTTGCAACCCCTGAACCCAGCCCCTCCCAGCGCCAGGCCATTGTAAGGAATTGCTGGCATTCACTCACAGTTCCAGGGCTAAGAAGAACAGAAGGATATATATGCCCACTTGTCAGCTCTGACTGGCCGAACTGGGACTGTTACAGGGCCCACAAAATGCTCACTGTGCCTTTGTAAGAAATTCATCTTTTAGTGTAAGAAATTCATCTTTTGCCTTTGTAAGAAATTCATCTTTTAGTGCAGCACTGTCCACACTTTGGAACTCCCTGCCGATGGACATTCACAGCCCACTTTTTGACACATGCTAAACCCCTGTTTTGTTTAGGGAAGCCTAGAATGTTGGCATGTGTTTCAATCTGGGGTTTTCTTTTAGCTTATCTGATAATGCACTATAGTGTAATTATACAGAATGAAAGTGAAGTCACTGAAGAAAGGAGATGGGGAGGGAGGGGGAGAGGGAGAGGGGAGGAAATAACTTGCGGACCCAATCAATTATTAAGCTTAAAACAGCAGCTTTTTTCTGCCACTCTGGGAGAAGTGCAGAAGAACCACCTTGTGAAAGCCGATTTGTGTCCCAGGAGAGGGGAGGGGGGTTTGAAACTGTCACTCAGGCTGTCAGTTTCAACAATGCTCTCTCTGCTTATTCCTTTGACGTGGACATGGCAAGGGGCCAAAGAGGGACTGGATTTGCTTGCTACTCACTGCTCTTTCACCCAGAAGGGCTTGCAAAGGATCCTCTCACCTCCAGCTTGCACATACACATCCCTCCAGCCAGCTATATCTCAACTGTTGTAACCTAGGAATAAATGCTCATATTATTTTTTATTGTGATATATTGTTAGCTGCCTTGATGCAGGGCCCAAGCAAACATATTGTGTGCATATGTGCTTTTCTTTATTTAACTATGATTGTGTGGCTGTGTGTGTGTGTGTGTGTGTTCGTAAATATTCAACTGGACATTTCCTGCACCTGATCAAGTAGATCCTTGTCTACAGGTGGCTATGCTACAATAAATGTGTTAGTGTTAAGGGGCCACAACCTATTTTTTAATTCTTAAAAATCAAGATACAACCCCACAGGTAGAGCTGTACTGTAAATAAACCTTGATTTTACACTACTTACCCTTCTCCAGAGAATCTTGGGGATTTCAGCGAAGGTGCTAAGAATCCTTTGCTACAGGGGTAACCAATATGGTACCATGTTCTGGACTCCAACTCCCATCAGTCCCAGCCAGCATGGCCAACAATTAGGTAGGGTTGCCATGTGTCCTCTTTTTCCAGGACATGTCCTCTTTTTCAGGGATAAAATGTGAGACAAATTGCATTTGCTTTGAATGGCAGTCATAGCATCCTCTTTTTTGCTCTTCAAAATATGGCGACCCTACAGTTAGGTATGATGGGAGTTGTAGTTCAAAGCACCTGGAAGGTACCACTTTAGTTACACCCGCCTTGCTCCTCACAGAACTACAGTTCCCAGAGTTCTTTGAGAAGCAGTTCTTTAAGTCACAGCAGCAAAATCAGCCACTACAGAGGAACACATTAAGGCAGCATGTGCTAAGAGAATGATGTCAATACTTGGGTGGAGCGGGGAAATGACTGCTCATCCTGCCTTCATGTTTTGGCATCGCAGTTGGCACATTCTGGCAGAATCGCACCACCACTCTGGCGTTTGAGCATTGATTCATACAAGTGAAATAACTAATGTGATGGCCTGGACTGGTTCCCAAGAGTTCCAGTTCCCAAGCACTGGTGCTGCAGAGCTAAAGGATCCAGACAAGCCCGATGGGTGGTGCTGGTGCTGGTGGTGTGTGGATCATGGAACGAGCTGGAGAAAACCCTCTGACCCCCGGTGTTGCCTTTTCTGTCCCCCTTGATCTCTCACAGGACGTCCCACTCCAGGGCAAAGGCAGACGCAGCTGTGACGGCGGCGCAGAAGGCGCAGGAGGAGGCTCGGATTGCCAGGATCACTGCCAAAGAGTTTTCGCCTTCCTTCCAGCACAGGGAGAACGGTCAGTGACTTCATCCTCTCATCCCTGAGCGCTGCAAACGCAGCTGTGTGCCTGGGAAGGGAGCAAGCCATCCCTTGCAGGAATTCTCCTGAGTCAGTGTCAGAGAGCGGGCCTCTCTTTGGCACTCTCGCTCGCTCGCCTGCTGAGCCAGGACTTCTGCTCCATCTCCTTCAGAGTCCCTGAGCTGCCATTTCTTACCTCTGGGCCACGATTCACAACCACCTTGGTCTTACACAATCAAGATCCTGGTGAAGGGTTGCATCCAGTGCCCATCCGACTCGGAGTAGACCCATTGAAATTAATGGGCATGACGGATTTAGGCCCATTCCTTTCAGTGGGTCTGCTTGAGTAGGATTTTGCTGGATGCAACACTTAGTGCATAAGCCCACACTTACAGACCCTCCAAGTGTCCCTGATTTCCAGGGATGTCCCTGATTTAGAGAAGCTGTCCTGGTTTCTGATTTGATCTAGGAAAGACTCACTTTTCCTTAGGATGTCCCTATTTTCACTGGAGAAATGTTGGAGGGTATGGAGTTATCTGACCCTCGAGACATCTGAAGGCAATCCTGTATAGGGAAGTATTTTTTTTTAAGTTTAATGTTTTATTATGTTTCTATTTATGTTGGAAGCTGCCCAGTGTGGCTGAGGTAACCCAGTAAGATGTGTGGGGTATAAATAGTAAAATTATCATTATGGAATGGGACATTCCTATTTTCATTGGAGAAATGTTGGAGGGTATGCACTTATCATTCCTCCGCACTTTAAAGCACCATGTCTGAGCTCTTTTTACCTCTGAATCAGAGCAAACAGCAATCCATGGGAACCTTGAATTGCTCTTTGTTGTGCTTCAGCTTTAAAGAGCGGGCTTTTGCTGTGAAAGCTCTGAGGTGAAAAAATAGAGCGCAGACATGGAGCTTTAAAGTGCAGAACTGTGCCTGGAAGGCACAGGGGGAAAGGTAAGTGTGGATGAGCCCATATCCTCCAACATCCTGGGGATCCTAGTGCTGCCTCTGACTGCTGCCCAGCTGGAGTTTACTCATGGCAGGGCCTTCTTGGTGGTGGTTCCCCGTTTGTGGAATGCCCTTCCTGGTGAGGTGCATCTATCTCCCCCATTACTGACTTTCAGGAGAAATCCAAAAACATTTTCCCAGGCATTTGATGGCCAATAGACACTGGCCATAACAGCCATGAAATGCATATTTGTGAGGATACGTCATAGTTTTTAAATGTTTTTTCTGTGTTCTAAATGCTTTTAGATAGATTTGAATCTCTTTTTATTTTATTTTAAATTGTCCTGTTTTAGCATTTTGATGTTTGCTGCCCTGGGCTCCTTTGGAAGGGAAAGCAGGATATAAATTTAATAAATAAAATAAATTTCTGACATCAGATGTGGACAGAGGAAGATGCAGCTCCCTGTTGAAAGTGGGGCTTGTGGGCAGCTCATGAAACCTTCTGCCTTTTGCCCAAGTGGTTTTATTTCTGATCGTGCAGGTAGAGGAAAATGAATCACCTGATCTCTTTGAGCTCTCAGGTGATTGACAGGTGGGTGGCCATGTCAAAGTTTGTCTGTGGGAGGTGGGAAAAGGAAGGCTCTGACCTGCCAGCCAGGTCTGGATGTTTCAGTACAAAACATACCCATATCCCTGTAGAAACGCAATCAATCAAGGTGTGCTTGCTTTCACAGATAGCTCAACTTGGGACCAAGCTGTTGTTTTTGGTATTATTGCTGCGGCTGCCACTACCGCATATACACATTTTCTGAAGATAAATCACACTGGACCAGATGACCCTTGTGGTCCTTCCCTACTGTATAATTCGATGAAAGGGATGGATAAAATTAAAAGCATAAAAAGCAATCAATTAAATTACAAACGAGAAGGCAGCCTAAGAATCTAATAATATTTCAAAGTGGCACACACTTAAAAACGCACCCTAAAAGCCTGTTGAAAATAGTAAGGTCTTTAAAAGAAGCCTAAAAACCAGCAAAGAAGGAAGCCAGGGGACTGTAACTTTGGGACCACCACTGAAGTGGCCTTGTCGCTTGTACTTACCCCTTAACCCAAACAAGCCCATCCCTATACTCCATGCATTCCCAAAAACAATTCAGACAGCAAATGTGGCGATGGGACAAAATAGAAGCAAACACAGAAGGTTGCATTTGGTGTTGCTGCTGGTTCTATCCCACAGGAAGGGTGTGGATCTGTGGAAGAGCACCTGCTTTGCATGTAGAAGGTCCCGGTCCAACCCCCAGCAACTTCAGGCAGGGCTGGGAGAAAACCCTTGCAGAACTGCTGCTGTCAGTCAGTGCACAGAATACCGAGTTAGGTGGCCTAAAGGTCCGTCTCATGATACGGCAGCTGCTTCCTATGTTCCTATCTACCAATATGGTGCTTCCCCACCTCTCCCCGCTCTCTCCTCATTCATAACCAAACCATCACACAAGATGAAGATGACGCAAAGAGACACAGACAGACACCGCTCCCCGCATCTTTTTCATTACTTTACATGGGAGAGCAGGCCTGTGCTTTTGCTCTGTGTAACGCTGTGCACTGCCAGAAGCAGAAAAACAGTACCTTCCTGCTCAGCCAGCAACACTTTAGGAGGAGGGCTGGCTCCATTTACAAGCAGAGTTGAAAGCATCCTGGTGCCCTTCGGGGCCTGTAGCGCTGTGTGATGTTCTGTGCAAAATTTTGCCTGCTGGGGTAAGGAATTTGTCGGGGTTATAAAAATTAAATTGGAGGTTGCCTTGTGACCATGAGATTTTAGGGGTAGCCCTTTGGTGATGATGATGATGATGATAACAATAATATATTATTTATATCCCTCCCACCTGGCTGGGTTTCCCCAGCCACTCTGGGCGGCTCCCAACAGAATATTAAAAACATGATAAAACATCAAACGTTAAAAACTTCACTAAACATGGCTGCCTTCATATGTCTTCTAAAAGTCAGATAGTTGTTTATCTCCTTGACATCTGAAGGGAGGGTGTTCCACAGGATGGGCGCCACTACCGAGAAGGTGCTCTGCATGGTTCCCTGTAACCTTACTTCTCGCAGCGAGGGAACCGCCAGAAGGCCCTCAGAGCTGGACCTCAATGTCCGGGCTGAACAATGGGGGTGGAGATGCTCCTTCAGGTATACTGGGATGAGACCGTCACATGGGCACCCTGGAGATTC
This sequence comes from Podarcis muralis, assembly GCF_964188315.1. Classification (NCBI taxonomy): domain Eukaryota; kingdom Metazoa; phylum Chordata; class Lepidosauria; order Squamata; family Lacertidae; genus Podarcis; species Podarcis muralis. The sequence goes on along the minus strand of NC_135661.1, from coordinate 43,328,735 downwards.
TTCCTCTGTGCTCCCTACCACTACTGAGCCCTGGTAATGGAGGTTAATTGGAAAAGGGGGAGGAAGTCCATTCAATAATTTGCAGCTGGCTCCTACAGGGGTTAAGCTTGCAAGCTGCATACATAGTATTCTTCATCATCATCATCATCATCATCATCATCATCATCATCTAAAGGTGCTCTTTCCCACCTGGAGATTCAAACTCTCCCTTTGCCACCTGGAGGGGACCAGACAAAGTTGGAGACTTCAGGTCAGCCCTGGAGGTCTGGTTGCCCGTCATGTGATTATTCTTGAGAAGAGCAGGTAAAGGTAAAGGTAAAGGGAACCCTGACAATTAAGTCCAGTCACGAACAACTCTGGGGTTGCAGCCTTCATCTCGCTTTACAGGCCGAGGGAGCCAGCGTTTGTCAGCGTCTGCAGACAGTTTTTCTGGGTCATGTGGGCAGCATGACTAAGCCGCTTCTGGCAAAACCAGAGCAGCACACAGAAATGGTGTTTACCTTCCCACCGGAGTGGTACCTATTTATCTACTTGCACTGCATACTTTCAAACTGCTAGGTTGGCAGGAGCTAGGACCAAATAACTGGATGTGGAGGAGCCACCCCAGATTTTAATGCACAAGGGTTTGGCTTGGCTGCGTGTGTCTTTCTGTGTAGGGCAAAGGACAGGAGGGATGGGAGAAGAGATATAAGAAGTCTAAGATGCAGTCATTAAACAGCACATTAATTAATGTGTGTTCATGTCAAGGCACCCAGTTCCAGTGCTCTGCACCCTCATTAGAAGTCTTTTGCTAACATTTTTTTTTAAAAAAGAGAGATTTAAATTGGAGGTTACTCATCGCCCTTATATTAGGGTATTGAGAATTTGACAAGTGATGATTCACTTTGCTAGCTTCTTGTCCTTTTTCAGAGCTCATTCCCACTTCCCCCACCCCCTCTCAGCAGCAGTGACTTAGGAAGGCTACCCTGCCGGTCCTGTAAATTATCTGACCCATGGGGAAATCTCAGCTGACGGCTTCTGTTTCTCCTGCTTCTGCTTAGGGAATGGCCATAACTCAGTGTAGTATAGCATATGCTTTGTATTCAAAAGATCTTCGGTTCAATCTCCAGACATCTCCAGGCAGAAAATACTGCCTGAAATGCTGGAGAGCTACTGCCAGTCAGTGTTGACAATATAGAGCTAGATAGACCAGTGATCTGATTCATGTTCATAGGTTCCTCCGGTGGGCAGAAAATCAGGGTTCCCCGCACTCCCTTTGCAAAAATGGCCTGCAGTCTTCCCCCCTCCCTAAAGTGAGTTCATGAGGGTTCCACCATTTAATCATCTCATTAAGAAAAATAATCAAAATCTGGTGGCTGGCCTGTTCTGAGCCAGAGGGCTCAGACCCGACGGGATAACTGTTCTGTAGTTTATTTATCCATTTCCCGCTTTAGCATGTGTCTGTTCAAAGTGCTTCCTTGCGCTCTGTACAGGCACGCTTGCAATGATGAGGGGCTGTGGTGGGTGTTTCCATGGCTGCTCCTGTCCACCAGTGCCTCAAAGGACACTGAGTTTCTCGGTTTTTAAAAGAAGTCTCAGTACCACAAATGCACACTGCAAATATGGTATGAATACTTATGGAATTCAATTCCACAAGATGTGATAATGGCTGACACTGAGCCCTGGCTTTTTCACCCATGGCCCTGAGAAGATGTTTATGTCGTCTTCCTCCATTTATTCCACAAGTCAGCCAGCAAATCCGGCAAGGGGAACAAGCCTGTCTTTGGAGGATAGGCCGTTCTGACATCAACATCCCCCCGGGGTTATCGCTTCCACACAGAACTACAATCTGGGTATCAGAGATCTGAGCGCTTTAGCAGGCCTCTCTGAGCCCCAGAGGGCTCCTGCAACCCCGAGCTGTTTGCTATCTACCTCTCCAGCTGCCAGGGGACTTCTTCTCTTTAAACATAATCTCTCAAAAAGACTTTTTATCTAATACATTTTTTATCAGCTTCCAGACTAGGCTGCAGAATTCTGTTTGCAATGGAGTTTGTTTCTGATGCACTTAGGAGGGATTTTAATACACATCCCACTATTGCATGCATTTACAAAAAAATGCAAACACGCCAAGCGGAGAGGATCTTGCTCAGGAAGAAATTGAGTAGATAAAAACTGGAGCCCTTCTTGCATTATCTGCCCCAAGCCTTTAGGCTGCAAACTTCAGCAAATCGATAACAAAATGGAAAGGAGCTACGTACAGTTATACCTGCACATATCCAATTGATATTAGTGGGGCTTATCTGAACACAAGATTAGAGGGAGAGAGAGGGAAATGAGGACTTAACTGGAAATGCTGGTGCTGGTGTTTCAAAATATGAGGAACTGTATTGCCTTTGTGTCAGTGAAGCCTTTGATTCTCACCAGGGAGTGATGCTGCACTGGGGTGATCTCACAGAATGTCCACAAACATTCCAAATGGTCATTGAGCGAAGCTGTTAGAATGTTTGCTAACAGAAGGAAAAGCTGAAGAAGTGGGTTGAATTTTCCATGTGGATCTGCGCTAACAAGCCAGCTCTTTGGCAACAGAGTGCTAATATTGTTGACTACAGTAACTGCTTGCCTGCAGAACCTGCAGGAAAGGATAATAACCCCCATGGTAGCACTTGCACAAAATTCAGGTCTTGATTGGTGTTGCTGAGGCTTGATTCATGTGTAAGTCTCCCTGCAATCCTCTGATGAAGAGCAGCATATAAATTTAATACATAAATAAAATGTGCAGGTGGTCATATGGGTGGCCAATAGCAATGTGGTGTAACTTCCATGTGGCTAGTTGCACTAGCAGTGTGCAATTAGTGTGGCCATGCAGTTGTACTGGATGGGTCTGAGCAAGACCCAAGAGAGGTGGTAAAGTCGGCATGAAAGGCAATGTATGATCTCTTGTGCAGTGTGAGGTATTTTCCAGCAATTCCTTTCTGGGAATTTTGGGCCATATGTTTCTCCCTTAAATACCAGAGTGTGTACCTAAGGCCCTTAGAGAGCTGAGAGAGCCAGAGTGGCGTAGCGGTTAGAGTGTCAGACAAATGCCTCGGAGATCTGAGTTCAAATCCCTACTTCACCATGAAGCTCACTGGGTGATCTGGGTCAATTCCTGTTTCTTAGTGTAACTTACTTTGCAGGGGTTTGTGAGGATAAAATGGGGAGAGAGAGGGCTATGTATGCCACCTTGACCTCCTTGGAGGAAACGTGGGATATAAATGTAATAACAAAACAAATAAGCAATGGCTGACTCTTGTGTGCACCTTTTCTCCGTCTCCTTCCAGGACTTGAGTGTCAGAGGCCAAAGAGGCAGAATTCAAGCGACGACATCGAGGTCCTTTCGACAGGGACGCCGCTCCAGCAAGAAAGCCCAGAGCTCTACAGGAAAGGGACGACGCCTTCGGACCTCACCCCCGATGACAGCCCCCTGCAGAGCTTTCCCGCCAGCCCCTCCTCCACCCCACCTCTGGGTCCCTCCTGTAGAAACAAGAGCACCCACTTCTCCAGGCAGGTATGCATGGACGAAGAGAGGGGCGGGGAGATCCAAATGCTGCTGGAGGGACGTGGCAGGGACTATATGAGGCCCAACAGCTGGGGCGAAGACAAGGAGGGCAGGGCACACGGCGTGAGGGGCGGGGCCTTGCGCAGTGGCCAGCCGGGCTCCTCCGAAGACTACCGGGGCCGAAGCGGCGGGCACAAGCACGTGGCCTCCAACCACAAACAGCGGGAGAGGTGGACAGACCCCCCGGCCACGGTTTCATGGACTCACCACCGACCCCACCACCACGGCTCAGGGAGCAACAAGCTCCTGGAGCTGGATGAGGAGAAGCTGAGCAACTACGAGATGGAGATGAAGCCTCTCATGAGGATGGATTCTTATATGCAAGAAATACACTCCCAAAAAAGACATTATAGCAAAATGGGCCCCAGCAGGAGCCTCGCGGAGGACCACCACGGGGAAGACCGGGGCTTTGGAGTCCAAAGACTGAGGTCTAAGTCCCAAAACAAGGAGAACTTCAGGCCAGGGTCTTCTGCTGAGCCAACAGTGCAGAAACTAGAAAGTCTGAGGTTTGGGGACAAAGGGGAACCCCGGCTATTGAGGTGGGACTTAACCTGCTCCCCGCCACAGAAATCCTTACCTGTTGCACTAGAATCGGAGGAGGAGAATGGGGATGAGCTCAAATCCGGTGCGGTAAGTGGAATGTTTAAATAGATATGTATATTGTGTAAGTGTGATCTCTTCAGTTGTTAGGTGTAACAAGCAGAGGCTCACAAATTTTTGAGGACAGATTTGTTTCCACACGTGTGCAGAGTACTCAGCCATTTATGCACCCAGTGTGTGTGTGTGTGTGTGTGTGTGTGTGTGTGTGTGTGACCAGGACTGCATTTTTGAGGCTAGTACAACAAATGGATGGTCTTGTGCCAGGATAATTGTGACACGCTGAATCAAAATTTCCCACTCAACTTTCCACCCACTGAGGTTGCTTCCAGATGGGTGGCTCCTAGGGCTACTTAGTCGACACCCTTCTGTTAATAAGCTACAAGCGAATTGCAGCTGACTTCCCACACTATGGGGAGTATTGCACTTCCTTTGCGTGAACATCTTGTTGCGTTCTGTCCGCTGTAGTGAGGTGTGAAATGGCTGATATGGGTGGTGCTGGTTGCAGCTCAGCACAAATTCCCTCTATCCGTTGGGGTGGATGCTGCTTTATTATCCTGCTTTTAGTTTAATCAATCTTTTAAAAGGAAAAAACACTGCTCTGCCTTTAAGGAAAAAGGGATAGAGAGGTCGAGCACTATAGCACCGCAATGCTATGAAGCTATAGCATTATGGTGTAATGCACGCACACACACACACACACACACCCTCTAAAGTTGCTAAAGTGATAAATAAGTTTTAGCAGTAATTAAAAGATAAGTAAAACCAAAAATAGGCCATCCCCACAAATGTTATAACAAATGATTCAGTCACTTGGCTTACACACCACTGCCTATGTCAGAACCCCACCAAAAAAAAGGGACAGTAGCCCTAAGGGTATCTACACCTATGGAGGCTTACAATACTCTTTCATTTTTTTCTGAAAAGAAATCAAACTTTCTGCAGTCTACAGCCACATTTAAAGCACATTTAAAACACCCCCCAAATCCTGGGCGCTGTGGTTTGCTATGGCTGCTGGGAGTGATAGTTCTATGAAGGGTCCACTACAGTATCCAGGGGAGCAGTGGGGAATGTGTTTTTAATGCATGATGTGTGCGCAGTCTGAGAAACTATGGTGGAATGCCAGCAAAAATACAGAATGTCAATTATTGGACAATGGTGTTATGTGGATTGCCTTGTAAAACGAAGCTTGTCAATGAAGCTCAGCAATCCCACACTGAATATCTGGTGTGGAAGACGCCTCAGGAGCTTGCAGCGTAGATGTGCTGTTGTTCTGCAGTATCTAACAGTACTCTAAAGTAGGCTGTGTTTCAAAACAAACAGAACTCTTGATTAGATTACAGTGGTACCTTGGGTTACATACGCTTCAGGTTACATACGCTTCAGGTTACAGACTCCGCTAACCCAGAAATAGTACCTCGGGTTAAGAACTTTGCTTCAGGATGAGAACAGAAATCGTGCTCCAGCGGCAGCGGGAGGCCCCATTAGCTAAAGTGGTACCTCAGGTTAAGAACAGTTTCAGGTTAAGAATCGACCTCTAGAATGAATTAAGTTCTTAACCCGAGGTACCACTGTAATCTCTTTCTGTGTGTGCATGTGTTTTAAAAGGGAGGGATGCTGTTACCACAAAGGAACACAGGTCTATTTTTGACCCATCCAGAATAACTCCAAGCAGATCTGAGGTCAGGTATGTGGGGCAGTGTGTTCTAAAAATAACCCCCTGCCAGACAGCCCCATCATAAGCTGAATTCTGTCTCGTCACCAGTTTCCTTTGTGTACTGGGTTACTCCTCCCTGACATGCATCCTGGAGTGGCAAATAGGCCTGATCTGTAGTCTCATTTGCACTTCAATTCTGCAAGTGGTGCGAGAAGTTCTAGGAGTGGCATGGCAGGGTTGAGTTTCCTTGGGATGAGAGAACAATGGAGACTTCAGGCATACTCGCAATGTTTGCTGTATTTGCAAATATGCGTGTACAAGCAAATCTTAAGTGCAGTTGAAAAGGCCGGTTCTACTAAGCACAATTTGGGCAGCCCTCCAAACTGAAATCCCAGTTTCATCTAACTCCAGCTGGAAAAACTCAGCTCTCTTTCACATCCAAAACCGGCCAAATTACCCCATCACACACACACACCCCTTTGTCTGTTAGCTGTAGGAATAGCACCTTCCCCACATCCTGGGGTAGGTACAGGCAACGGGGCTTGTATTATTTCTGGGTCATCGCGCATAATGGCGGAGCAATCATATGCCCACCCAACCCCATTCTGCCCCATTACGTGCCCCACCCATGTTACGCCCCATTCTGCCTCCTTTTCCTGCCACTTCTGGGTCACCGCAATGCACGCGGTTGCAGTTGTGGTCTCGCATCAATTGGACGCACGTAAATTGGTTGTTGCCTGTTTACCATTCAGAAATACATAGAGGTTCCCCCTCAGTGATCAGGAGACAATCTCCTAACCTTTAGCTCCCATGGATGTTGCCTTAACTGAGCCTTCTGGCCTATTAAAAAGCACTTTGCCTAACAAAGGAATGGTCAGCCAGCATCCTTAAGAATGGATGGTGCTTCTTGTAGCTACTTCATCAGGAGAGCCTGCCGGATCAGGCCAAGGCATCCTGTTTTTCTGTCCAGCGTCCTGTTTTCACAATGGGTTTCCCACTGGCATTTGGTTGGCCACTGCTCCCTCCCATGGTCTCCAGCAACTGGTGTTTAGAACCATTGCTGCCTCCAGCTGTGGAGGCAGAGCATAGTCATCATGACGCTGATACCCTTCTCCTCCATGAATTTGTCCAATCCTCTTTTAAATCCATCTCAGTTGGTGGCCACTGCTGCCTCCTACAAGAGGCCCCAGGGGTGCAAAACCTCTCAGAGAAAGACAGGGAGAGCTGGCGATTGCCAAGGGTGCAAGGGATGTGAGGGTGACGATACATCTCCTTGCCAAGAGTGCAAGTGAGCCTAAGTATGCCACTGGGAGTGAGTTCTGTAGCTTATGTGCTGTGAGGCAGCGGTGTAAGAAGTGAAGAAACTTTGTGTGTGGCCAATGGGTTGTGGCTTGAGAGGCAGATGCTGGCACAGAGAGCCACCTGAGCCGTGTGATGTCTGTATTTTATATGTTCCTAGAATAGCTTGGAAAGCAGCCAGAGGGAGGGAAGGGCTTGTGCTACTCAGGGAATGACCTTGTTCAGGACCATGATGGGACCTGAGCTCTTCTTCCTTTTTGGTCCAAAGTTCTTCCTATCACTCATAACAAGTGAGGGATGACAGTCTGCTTCTGGAATAAGGAGTGGGGAGGGGGAAGATAAATTGATGCTCCCAGACTCTTGTCAGTGAACAAACTGAAGACCAGACACAACACTGATTTCCATCTAATCATTGCCAGGCAGCCTCCTCTTTTATAAAACTACATATATAAAACTGCCTGCAGAAGCTGGAATAATGTTACTCCTTAGCAGTGTCCTTGTCAAAACTCTTTTGATCTGAGAAGGCTTTTGATATAGTTGAAGCGTTTGCCCTCATTTACCTTGTGCCTGTCACCACCAACAATTAGCTTTACATTTACCCAAGTAAATTTTTAATAAACTCAAAACTCTTGAGCATTTCTGAAGGCAACTGAACAGGGTTATTCCGTGCAAATGAAGCTGGCCTTGGAGATTCTGGGAATAATATGAACATTCCTTTCCTCAGATCCCAAGTCTGGGTGGGAGATAATTTGGCTCACTCAAGGAGTGGGAAGCAGTTTCCATTCCCTCCCAGTTTCTAGGGTTTTGTTTTTGCTTGCTTGCTTTTACATTTAGATACTATAAATCTGTATCTCGCTGAGGCCGTTCACAGATTGGCCTTCTAAGTACAATACTGCTTCAAAAATTCACTACGAATAAATACACTAAAAGCCCAGTAGCAAAGTCAAGAACGTTGATAATCTTGTTAAGCACATTGATTGACCACTGCATGTCATACCAGACAGAGGGCCTAACCTATCTGCACTACAAAAATACCAGTTTTACACCATGAATGCCTTCCCTCATAGAAGCCAGAGTACTGTAGGTTCATTGAACTTCCCAGGATCCTCTGGGTTGAAAGAATGTTAAACTGGCTTAGTCTGTAGTGCAGATTCACTAAAAAAAAAAAGTGGTGTGCCTTGTCACGAGGCTCCTTTTCTGGGATAACTCACCTTTGGTGCTAGTATAGGCTGTGTAAATCTGTAATTTTTAGTAATAAGAATTATGTTATGTTCTATAGCATGGTGCCGTTTTGAGAAATGTGTCAGGCTTACACCAAGGAACATCAGCTCTGTATGACTGCCTTTTCAAAACATAAGCTAGAAATGTTTGAAAGGAAGAGTAGGGAGGGATGGAGAGGAAGTGTCAACACAGCATCTCCCAATGGGATTTTATTTTCCTGCACAGTTTTTCAGTTTATTTTGTCCTGGTTTGACTTTCTCAGCCCTCCCCCATTATTCTTAAGTATGGACACTGTTGTTGGGAGGTGGGGTGTTTTAGAAAGGGGAAGGTACCCAAAATATCAAATATGACAACTTGTCCTTTGACATTATTGCCTTTCCATTCTGCTGACAAGCTGTGAGTTTTAAAAAGTTGTCCGCAGAGTGAAATATCAAAAGTGGCATTTGAAAATGCTCAAAAGCCAAACAAGTCAACTCTGGGTTCTGAACGTGTTTTTGCTGCCATTCAGGTGAGCTGTACGAAATGTCACTTGAGTTATTGTGGGTGGAAGGGGCCTCTTGCCAGCCTGGGGGCAGGAGAGGGCTTTCCCTGGGATGCGGCACTTCCCTCCCCCTGCAGCACAGGGAGGGCAGGTGCAGGGGTTGGGGGTACGGTGCCAAAAGCCGCCCAATGAGAAACCCAGACATAAAAGTTCAACTGCTGGGCTTACTGGCAGAGCTCAAGAAAAAAGCCTCAGGGGCGGAGGGAGCGAAGGCGGAGGCAATCGCAAAGCTTTTTATCAGATTAGTTATGAATATTAGGCAGCCTTCCAGACCCCGGCCAAAGCCGCTGCCTGGTGCCTTTCCAAGGGCCGAGCCATTTCCTTTTGGAGCAGTGGCTGCATTTCTCCTGGGGGAGCTAGGAGAGGCAGAGGAGCAGCTAGCGGGAACGAGAACGACAGGCTGCCATCAGCTGAAACAAGGGGCTCATCCGCTTGTGCCTCCTCACTAGGCACTACTGCCTATTCAGAGTAACACCACTGTTTTGGTGCTAGGGTTTGCTGTGTAAATCTTTATTTCATATACAGAGGGCCACATCCCCTTTTGAGGACCAGGGCCAGAGGGGCGAGAAAGTGGAGCAATTTGTGCAACTCATGCTTTATATTTTTATTCCTTTATTAAATTTGTTAGTTGCTTTATCTTGTCAAAGGCAACCCAAAGGAACTTACAACCTGTAAAGCAAGCTGCATTCCAGGCATGCAAAACAAACAAACAAACAAACAAACAAACAAACAAACAAACAAACAAACAAACAAACACATTAGAGGTTTCCAAACATGCATGCAGGCTCCTCCATCCAAGCAAGCAAGAGGCATTATCCCCATTCAAGGCTATATTCCAGCCTGAGAAAAGCACTGAAGGAGGGTGCAGAGCAGCACGGAGAAGGGTGTTACCTGGGAAGAGTCCTGAGGGCCAGATAGAGAGTCCTGAGGGCCAGCATTTGACCACTAGGCTTGAAACTCCCCACCCATCACACCCTCTTATAACAACCCAGTCATGTTGCTGAAGGCTCCAATCTTCCCCTACAACCCTTCCCTTGGTAATAGCCTTCCTACCCTGCCCTGTTTCAGAAAGCAAGACAGTATTTGCCTCATAATCTGATGGCAGCTATTCAAAATAAGCTTCCCTGAAGCAGAAGTGTGTGCATGCAAGTGTGTTTACATACAATGCAGTTTATAGAGACAAGACACCTCCAACCTTCCGTTCCCACCCTCAGGTGGAGATTTTAACTTCTTGAAATCCTGGAGAGGAAGTTCAACCATGAAGCATGACTGGCCCTAGCTAAATTTCATAGGCAGCATTTTAACAAGTCATTGCCCAAAGGCAAAAATCAGCACCATGGAGAGAGACCAGGAACTGTCCCAGCTAAACAGAGAGAGTTGGCATACATGATTTGTTTGCTGCAAAGTTGTGATGGTTTGATCCACATCTCATTCAAGGCTCCCCTTTTAGAATTCACTCACTTTTGGTAACTGTCCTGGATTTCAAGACACTAGGATTAGATTAAATTCAAGTGCTTCTGATTTACTGGCTTGCACTAGAGTGGCCTTGAAAGGGATTTGTTTAGAAACCTTCCAAAAGCAAGTACCTGTCTGCTAGGTATATGGGAGGCAGTTGGGAGGGGTGTGAAGAGGAAGAGGTGGGTCATGTGGAACCTCTCCCTTTGATTGGCTAGCTTTCTTTCACCTTGTTGCTATGCAACAGCAAAGGCCTTTTCTATCCATTGAAGAGAGAGCCCTTTCCTTTGCCTGTGACAGGACTGGTTGTCTCTCTCTTCCTTGCCAAGAGACGCAATGAATCCTCTTGGTGCTGGAGGAGCAGATTATCTCCCCACTCCTGTCACCAAAGAGTTTTTTAAATACCTCTGCATAGCAAGGCAAAGACGTTTTAATGTCTTCTGTATCCTTAGATGCACAAGCACCCAACTGCACCCAGAATAGGTGTCCTTTGTGTTTGCTATTGAAAACAAACAAGACATTATAAATAATCCTGCAATTTTAGAAGTTGTCAGATCTTGGTCCATGGACTGCTTCCATCTGGTCCACAATTGAAGCCAATTAAACCCAGCAATTAAAGTTTCGCTTGGTGAGTCCATCTCTAGGCCTGGGATAGGGCACTTGTGGCCTCCAGGTATTGCTGGACTCCATCTCCCATCATTCCTGGCCATTAGCCATGTTGGCTTCTGAGAGTGGAGTCCAACTACTTGTGGAAGGCCTCAGGTTTTCCATTACTCCAGAGGCCCCAAAACCCTTGCTCACGAGGTTGTTCCACGTGGAAATGGTGACATTTAAGTGCCCCGGATGTCACACACACACAAGGTCCCTACCTATGCAGCGCTTTGTGGCACATGGGCTAATGAGCATTTACAAATGGCTCCCTCCACATGGAGGGGTACCATGGACAGGAATTGGAAGGCACTGAAACCTGCATTTTAGCCTATACTACACCACAGGGTTGGTGTGGGGCAAAAATGCTCTTGAGAATGAGGAGGAAGAAAACCTCCATCTGGAAAATGTGTGTCTCCTCCTCCCCTTGAAGCAAGAGGGGGAACTCTGGTAGGCGACAGTCTGAGAGGTTTACGAGAAGGCGGCAGTACAGGCTGAACTCAGCGCAGACTGGCTCCAGTCTCACAACAGTCTGAAAAGCCAAGGGTTTGATGGAATATTAAGATCAGATCAGTGCCAACTTCAGTCTGTGTTGTTGACAGCCATGCGACGGGTTCAGCTTCTGGCAGTCCAGCTGAAGGTCAGGAGAAGCAGGTGAAAAGGAAAGGCTGCCACAGTGTGTGGACAGGTTAACCTTTGGAGCCACCCACTGTCGCGAAGCAAAGTTTGTGTTGCCAGTTCCTACACATCAGACCAGCCGGCTTCCCTTGCCCCAGTCCCCAAACTGATCCTGCAAGTGTTGCTCTTTGATGCCGTTAAATAATTCCTTTCTTCTTTTTCTTTTCCCACAGGGCTCAGCTCCAATTCTGGTAGTCATGGTGATCTTGTTAAACATTGGAGTCGCCATTTTGTTTATTAACTTTTTCATCTAACTCGAGACTGTCTTGTTTGCAAAAATTAACAGATTAATAATAATAAAAAGGTGTACGAATGGGGGATGATGAAGCGAATGACAAAAACAAAAAACCATGGGAAAGATGGCATCTTTTTGAACTGTCCTGCGACAACTTCCAAGTCTTTTCACAGATGAACAACAAGATTGAGTATCACTCACAGTTTGCCTTTTTTTCCTGGGTAATGTTTTTTGGATTTTAGCCAAAATTCTTTGCTTGTATAACACGTATGCTGTGTGGCATGGCAGAATGGTACCAGCACTCCACTCCTCCCCAGCGCTAGGCAGGATGGGGGCTCCTCAATGTAATTACTCAGCAAATCTTCATGGATGGTGGGAAAGGCGTTCATGTCAGCTGCATGACTCTGGGAGGGAGGGTCCTCTCGCTGCTGGATCATAGGGGAAATCCAGAGCTGTGTCCTGGGATAGCCGCGTTGTGTGAAATGGCTGGCCCAGATCAGCATGGTTATCAAATTATGTGCTCGTCACTCAATAAAAGTCTAAACTCCGGGATCTGCACGTATTGGGAAGTTGAGAGGAAACACCTAAGTAGTTTTTGCCACTTAGCAAAAAGTTATTAACCAATCTTTTTTCCACTTTGTTCAGAAAAGGGAAATCTGAACTGAATGATGCCTGCTTAAGACAGGAACAAATTCCATCCTAATAAAAGTATTTGATGTGTTAAAAAGGCAATGGGTCTTAAGCTCTAGAGGCCCCTAAATTCCAAAACGCTCCTCTGAGGATCCCACCCAAAATCATTCTTAAGAACTTAAGAAGTCACAATACCAAATTTATAAAAGGTGCACATAGACACATGGAACTGAAAAGATGTCTTGGCTCAGGTAAAATCCTGTACCTATAATTTAGGAAAATTACCAGTCTCACCCAGTGCTTCAGAAACTTCTCAGTCACAAACGTCGTTTCTGGCATGTGTTAAAACTTGACCCACAAAGATTTTTAAGATGACCAAAGTTCTCCTAGGGTTTGTTTGTTTTTTTGCCCAGCTATCCGCTGGAACCCCAGTCTTCATTGGGTCCAGCCTGCTAGAGGCCACTCTCCTGCTGTGCTGGAATGCAGTGGTGTTAAAGGAGAAACTCTCTTGCTTTCCGTCTTCCATCATGAATCACAGCCGCACCTGGCTGTTGGCCTCAACTGTTCCCACAAGGTGCGCTTGTCAGGAGGTTTGCTTGAGGACCCTTCCCTGGCAGGTGTGCAGATGTGGCCGAGGGAGAGCAGCTCCTCCCTGCTGCTGGCGAGGAATGGGGTGTGCTGGGGGGTTCCTGTTCCATCTTGCCATGGGCCATTTCCAGATGTCATGCTTGGCCTCTGAGCATGTAATATTTTTGCACTTTGTCCGCAGGATGTATATTCCGGCTTCCGACATATCCCTGTACAAAAAACAAAAACAAAAAAAACATCATTGACAACAGCAGCCTCCGAGTACGTAAATGCTCTTTTTATATTTTGTTTCTTTGTTTTTTCCTCCTCTATGTATCACTTAATTTTGGTATGGTTCAAAACATCTTTGTAAGATGCCTGCCTTGTTCTTCTTTCTTCACTTCCTTGTTTGGTTTGGTTTCTTTTTTCGTTCTACTTCCCCTGGTAACTCACTGAAAATATGCATTGTTCATTAAAGATGCAGTACCCCTGATCAGGCCACCATCATCCCAAAGAGAGCCTGGTGTTGGCTCAGCCCTGCCTCATATGGAGGAAAACAGCCCCTGGCTGGGGGGGAGGGAAGGCAACCTGGAAAACATCCCTTTCTTCCTGCCAATCAACCTGGACCTGCTGATCCGTTTGACCAGGTTTCACACGTGATGACTTGACTGCCCCTCTCGTCCACTTTGTAGTGATTGGGACCCATTTCTACACTTGGTGTCCTTTAGCTTGAATGCAGGTTTAAGGTGCATCCTGCTTATTTCTGTACCTGGTGCAAAACCTACAAGCTACATGGTGCCATTTCCCTTCCATGTGAGGAGATGTGCGGAAACCATAAGTACCTGCACAGAAGCCTGCCTGCCTACCTGGGAGAGGGTAGGGTGGACATGACAATGCCCCACATGCCAGTGGGGCACCTTTTCTCTGGGGTTCCACCTTCTGCTTCCAGCTGCAGGGCAGAAGACAACCTAGGACCACTCCTTGGGCCCCCACTGTGGCTCAAAGGGCAGGGTTGGCAACTTAGGGGGTGAAGGGGCAGGTGATTGAGGGGCACATTTGGCTGGGGACAGCGCTCCAGTCATCTGGATCCCTCAGCTTCCCATTTCTTCCATTTTAGCAGTCCCTCTGCAACCTTTTGAGCAGGCCTCTTTCCTACACTGTTGGATTGCTACATTTTTAACTGGAAACAAAGCTGAAAGATTAGAGCTTCCCCTGCCCACCCAACACAATTCACCTCCTCCATGTCCATTAGCCATTACTGGCCAACTTTTGAAGCTGGATGATACAAGTGGAGGGGACAGCAGCTCCTCTGTTGCTTCTTCAGATGGTTTCACTTACTCTGCTCCCCAAAAATAAAAATAAAAGTTTATGTGCCTATGGTTTCACTCCCACCCTTTTAATCTGAACCACATAAGGGTTGAACGCAGGCAGCCATTTGTGCTTTGGCATTCAAGAAAGAAAAGGAACTAAGCTTTAGAGAACCTTTTCTGTGTTTTAAGAGCCCCAGCCTGGCCCTTTTGGCTCCCTTTCTCCAGGAGAGCTAAAGCACAAGCCCGGATTCCATAAAGACTTATCCAAACTTCCTATTGTTCCTCTGCTTTCTCCCAGGGAAAACTGCTCTTTAGCACTCAGTCAGAGCACACAGTAATTCAGGTTCTCTCCAGATTGACGTTTGCTCCAATTTAGCACTAAGGAGTGTGTTTAAAACCACTTGGACCCAGTGGCGTAGCGTGGGGGGTGCAGGGGGGGCCGGCCGCACCGGGCGCAACATCTGGGGTTAGGGCAAATCCACAGGTTAGGGGGCGCAAATCAACGGGTTAGGGGGCGCAAATCCACGGGTTAGGGGGCACAAATTACTTGCCTTGCCCTGGGTGCTGACAACCCACGCTACGCCACTGCTTGGACCCGAACTTTCTAGGCACAGGACAAGCGGAAGTGTGGATGAGCCCTAAGCCACACCATGGCTTGATGCCGGGCAGCAAAATTATGGCCCTCTCCCTTTTGGCAGCCTACATGTTTGCACCCAGACATGGTTTGGCTTAGCGTTACAAGCAAAGTTATTAATGTCAGGCAGTTTTGCAGACTGAAGCCCACTTTGTCACAAGCATGAAGTTGGCAGGTGCATAGAAAGTCACAAACACACGTGTGTGTGTATACTGGCAAACATTTGGACCACACTTCCCCCACTCTCCTTGATAACTGAAGCCGACACTTAGAGCAGATAAAGGAGATTTAAAGGCTCATGCTACCATGAAATGGTTAGGGTTTAAGGTGCCACAGGACTGTTTGGTGTTCCAGGGCAGCCTTTGGCAAACTGGTGCCCTTCAGATGTTGTCAGGCAGCAACTCCCATCAGCCACAGCCAGCATGGCCAATGGAGAGGGATGATGGGCATTGTAGTCCAACAGCACCAGGTTGTTGAAGGCTGTTCTAGGGTTTGGGTCAATGCCTCATTGGCACCTCATTCTTCTTCCAACCTGAGGAATATGTGAGTTGGCCCAGTTCTAGCTTGCGGAAACAAAATAGGACATTGTATCTAGTGGTTAATTACACCTAGGAAGCCACACACCCTGTCTTTAAACTCCTGAACTGTTTCACACATGCGGTGTTAACTCCTGGTGACAGGCTATGGTGTCTGCCTCCTGCAGTCACCTCTGCTTTCCAAGAGCGCCTGTTCACACATGCAATTTCCGACCATCAAGCAAGGTTTGTGGAAGGATGGAGCAGCTGTTCAAACTGCCGTTATTCCGCGGGGAGGGGGGACCACCCTAAATGTCTTCAAGAGGAGATGACAGGGGTGCGATTATCCAGATATTTCCCTTTGCATGTCGACGGGAGACTAATACAGCTTAAGAGGCAGAGGGGCTGGAAGATTTCAAAAGACTCCTTCGAAGGTGGTTCCTGAGCAACATGATCAAAAAGAACAAGTGTTTGATTCTTCACAGTGGGCTGAGCCATTTATCATCGCCTCTGCCCTGCTCTGTCTCAGGCAGCCAAAAATAGTCCGACAACATTCATCCAGAGATGCAAGCACGTAATTGGCTTCTCATGCCCAAACTGTGCATTCTTTGTTCTCCCATCTTGAATAACACAATCCCCACCACCACCACCATAGATGCCCTGAATCTGCACAATTCCTTCCCGTTTTCCGTTTCAGATTCACACGTAGACGTATGTGGGGTACAGCTGTAGTGTGCACAGAAAGGCTAGTGATCCAGTTGGTTTCCAAAAGGCCAATCCTGCAGCTTCTGAGAGATAACCCCAGTGAAACACCTTTTTCTACTAGCATTTCATATAGAATCATAGAACTGTTGAGTTGGAAGGGTCCCAAGGGGACATCTAGTCCAACCCCCTGCAATGCAGGAATCTCAACTAAAACATCCATGACAGATGACCAACCTCTGCTTATAAACTTCCAAGTAGAGTTCATACCTCCTGGCTCCGTTTCACTGTCAGGCAGCTCTTGCTGTCAGAAAGCTATTCCTGATGTTTAGTCAGAATCTCCTTTCTTGTCATTTGAATCCATTGGTTTGGGTTCTACCCTCCAGAGCAGGAGAAAACAAGCTTGCTCCATCTTCCATGTGACAGCTCTTAAGATGTTTGAAGATGGCTATCATATCTCCTCTCGGTCTCTTTTGCAGGCTAAACATACCCGGTTCCCTCAACCATTCCTCACAAGGCTTGGTTTCCAGAACCTGATCATTTTGGTTGCCCTCTTCTGCACACATTCCAGCTTGTCAACATCCTTCTTAAATTGTGGTGTACATAATGGATTGTAACTTACACACACCTGTGGGGCTAATGTCACATCCTCACCATACAGTTAAAGCACACGGCTTCCCCCAAAAGAATCCTGGGAACTGTTGTTTGGATGTGACCTACGAGGGTGGAACACCTACCCTGCAAACAGGACCCCAGCTTCAATCCCTGTCCTTATAAGATACCATGAGCCATGTCTGAAGGGTACAGGCCAGTGTTGTGAACAGCCAGAGGTGACAAAGAGGGCAGAGCAACAGAAAGGAGGTAGGGCCTAGAGGAAGACGGAAAGGCCAGATAGGGAGCCCAGCAGGGCCACATGCAGCTCCTGGCCCAGGGCTCCTTTACCCAAAGTTAAAAGGCTCTCAAGGCAGCAGGACTGGGGGAGGGTGGGAATAAAAGCTCCCCCCAAGACCTCCTGGAGCATCAATATGGAGGAAGCATTGCTATGCGAGGTGGACTTCAGGGGAAAAGCTGTAGCTCAGTGGCAGAGCATCTGCTTTGCATGCAGGTGGTCCCAGGACCCACCCCAATAGCATCTCCAGGTTGGGTTCCCTGCCTGAAACCCTGAGGGGGTCAGGGCCCCACCAATGCCCCCCCCCAAAAGCAGTGAAATCCTTCCTCATTCTTTTTTGAGCACAGAGCACTTTTCTTGAACTTCTTTTAAGGGACTGCAGAAAAGCAGCATTGTGCAGAGCATTAAACCATTAGCCGCTGGAGATAATGTTCCCCTCCTGCAGGGCAGGTCCCTTGCGACAATAACCATCTCCACGGCTGATGGATATCCTGCCCGTCAAGAGGCGCCGGCTGCTGTTGGCGCCAGGCCCAGAGGGGCTTGTCCTTCGCTTCCTCACTTGCTCTCAGCCGCTCTTCCCGTGATCAGGGATCCTGCTCTGCCGTATGGCACCGCGGGGAACAAAAGCAACACTTGGTTGTAAAGAAAGCCAAGGATATTGCTAGGTGGAGACAAAGGCGGGCTATTTAAGCAGGAAGATGCTGACCTTTGCCCCAGTTCTGGTTTCAAATGGTGTTTATTGAAAATAACAACAATAATACTGAAATATAATAAAAATCAGGCCACTAAAAAAGAACGCAAATGGAATCTACAATTCAATGCCGAGTGAATTCCTGCGATTAAATAGTGAAAACACCCATTGATGCTCCTTCTCTAGGTTTATATATCAATTCCAAAACTGAGCAAATGAGTCCAATTTTGTTGCAAGAGTTCAGAAGAGTTAGTCCTTAGCGGCCCATTTGACCCTTGGAAGCAAAAACTACTATTTCCAGGGAATCTATTTTGAAGCAGCTATATGAACACATGAAGCTACCTTAGTCCTGAGCTAGATAACACCCAGACTTGAGTCCGTCTCTGACTTACAGCAGAGGGACTTTCCCAGGTCTATTCCAAGATGTTTAACTGGAGACACCAGGGATTGAACCTGCCATCATCGGTCTGCTAAACACACACGTGGCCTGCCACTGAGGGATGGGCCTGCTACATTGACTATCCAAGATCTCAGGTGCCTGAGGTACTTTTAACAGGAATAGCCGAGGCCAGAACCTGGGCTTTTCTATAGACAAAACAAGTGCCAGCATGTACAGCTATGGCCCTTTCCTTGAAGATGTGGTTGTGGGTTAAGATCCGTTTATCATGCAAGCAATAAAACATCTGCAGCTGCTGTACTAGGATTGAAGTAGACTCAACCTGAAGTTAACAGGACAAAAATCAGCTTAAATCAGCATGCAGATCCTCTAGCCAGTCCCAGATTAAGGGTCTAGGCTAATACTCAGATCCAGTTGCTTGCTTATTTAAACTTGTTTAAGGGTTAAATAATCTTGATAGGGGCAGTTTTTCTAATTCCAATGAGAAAAGTTCTTTTTAAGAAATGAGGAATTCTTAAGACATTGTGAATGTTTATAAAATATGGTTCTGACAGCACAGTCAGTCTGAGAAAAAAAGTAAAAAGTTAATGTCTTATGAACCAGATGATGAACCTTGTGGGGCAGATTCAAGGCCTCTTCCAGCCCCCACCCCACCCACAGAGCTCTTTCTCCTATAAATTTGAAACCAGGGTTACTAAGCTTTATTTCTGCACTCTACAAGGAAAGAAGTTAGGCAACGATCTGGGAGGAAATTCAGTCTATGCATTTGGTATGGTGACGTGACGGCGCCCTAAAGCCAGCATGATATAGCTTTCTAAGCATGAAGAATGTCTGGCTTGATGTTGGCACACCTGTCAGATGCAGAACAAGATGGGAGCTTGGTACATCCTGGCTCAAAAGGTTTCCCATCTTCAATACTGCCCATTAAAAAGGAGAAAGCATCCTAACAGACAAAAGAACCTTTATTTATAAAACCTGCCAAAATGGTTAAGTCCCAGTTCCTGGTCTGATGATGGGAGCGGAAAACAGGAGCCTCCTGAAACTCTCAAACATTTAAGTATCAAACTCAAAGCTTCCAACAAGAATAGCCAAGTTTTTAAGCACCTGGTCCCTCTAATCCACCAACTCCCTCAGAGTGGCCCACCCAACCCTCTCCCATTTCCTTTCCTCTTCCTGCTTCCCCTTCTTGGAAGGCATCCCTGTGCCAACCAGGGTTAAGTTCACAATATCACAAGGGAACATCCTCCAGTCCCGAAGCTCCAGCAACCTGTCACAAAATCAGCAGGAGCGGATGAGGGAGAGGGAGAGAAGTGCTTGCAGGGCCAGAGGTGGCCTTCTAATCCTTGTAGCTGCAAACTGCTCCCTTATAGCCAATTCATTAACATGCAGAAAGCCAAGTGGTAGTTTCCGCTGAAGATGGGAGAATTGCATGTTTACACAACAGCTGTCCCAACGTTCATTGAGGGGCAGGCAAGACCTCGCCTAGGCAGACCCTTCGTGGAAGGCCTTTGCCATTGCATGCCCCACTTTCACCATCTTCTTCTCTTTGGCATCAGGGCCCATCTTCTGGCGGGCCAGTTTCACCCAGTACTGCTCTGTCCGGGAGAGGTAATCTGTGTACTTTTCATCAGGCTGCACAGCGGGGTGATCTTCCTCTGCTGCAGAAGGCAGGAAGGGAGAGGGGGAGAGAGAAAGTGCAATGAGGAGCAGAGCAGAGAGGACCACCTGGTCTCTTCCAGGTGTAGCACTCCATAGACAAAAAAGATGCTGCACAAAGAATGCATAATATCCTATGGCAACTCTACTAAAATCCCCAACAAATCTCCACTTCCTTACAGATGAAGCTTGAACTGCACAATTCGTTGCCAAATCCACTTAACAAAAAGTCAAGCTGATTACATTAAAGCTAACATTTGGCATGCAAAGTCAAGCGGAGACAGGAAACATAAGCGTCTCCTTTCCAGCACATCTGAGAACACAGGTGCTCTTTTCCAGCTCTTTTCTGGGCAACTACCTTCATCCTCACCCTCAGCATCGTCAGAGTCCTCTTCTTCATCTTCTTCTTCCTCCTCGTCCTCCTCGTCTCCTCCCTCCGCACCTTCCACATCTCCCTCATCATCAGACTCCGAATCTTCAAGCCATTCCTGAGTTTCTGCCGCAGCCATTAAAATTCACAGGTATAAAAGGGAATACAAAGTTAGCAGCAGGAACGGCAGCTTCCCCTCTGGCCACTTTATCTAGAATTTCATCACCATCAGGGGACCAGCAGCAACTCTTTATATACCTGGGTTTACTAGGGCAAACAGGAGGTTGCCAAGGCAAGCTTGAGACTCATTGTCTCTAACTTTCAAAATTAAAAATACGAACCTAGACTGGGGCTCAGGTACCCAGAGAGGGAGAAGACCTCCTCAAAGCTTAGAGTGAATGGGGAGTTGATTAACCATCAAGCAGGAGGGAAATGGGATCAACCTCACTTGAAAAGCAACACAGCCAGGTGCACCGAGTCCACAGCAGAGTGGGAGAGCATCTGCTTTGTATGCAGAAGGCCCCTGGTTCAATTCCTGGGACCTCTATGTTGGGCTGGAAGAGAACCGTTTGAACCCCTGAAAAGCCTCTGCCAGTCAGTGCAGACACTACTGAGCTACACAGACATATGGCAACTTCCTATGTTCCTAGAACCCAGGGAAAAGACCAGCTAGGCAACTGTACAGCTTTTGGCGAATGCTGAAGATGCACGACTTTATTCTGGCCTTTGACAGCTGAGATGCGTGTGCTTTCAGGGCCCAACCTGTGACTGTAATCTGCTTTTAATTCTGAATTTTTAATTGTTGTAGCCCACCCTGAGACCTGCTGGTGAAAGATGGGCAATGCATTTAATTAATGGTACAAATCATAATAATCAGTCAACACAGCTGCCTGTGTCCAGGTATCATGGAAGGCTTGTGAGCAGCAGAGGCTGAGATTTGTTTTACTTTATTTAAAGGAGTCATATCCTGCCTTCCCACTAGGAGACGGCACTGAAGGCAGGTAGCAACCTTATTTACATGACTGTGATTAGCTGTGATTCCTGCATTGCAGGGGGCTGGGCTAGATGACCCTTGGGGATCCCTTCCAACTCTACAGTTCCATGGTTCTATGACAACGGTAAGTGGATAAACGAAGTGGAAAGACCTGTGGGATAACTAAGAGGAGTTTGTGGCTGGTGCCTGGAGCTCTGGGCAACTGGGGGTTGCCAAAGGCACTCAGCCTAAAAAGGAGTCAACACACAGACATGACGACTTTGGTGGGATTAAGACAAAGGTTTCAAGGTCCAGACACAAATGAGGCCAGACAACTTAGAGCCAAAGGGCATGGAAAAAAAGGTTTTCCCAGGGATTAAGCCAGGCCAAAATTAGACTTTGTGTGCGCACACTTGATGAAATCCAACGCTATTCACAGCCCTAAGAATTAAAAACAGCCTCGGCTGCAGGCTGCATCCCCATCACCTGTCTAATTTGCCAGCCTAAATAAGCTTTTGTCCCCAGTCAGCTGCAGTCGTGTAGTAAAATTAACCACGGCAGCCCTCAGATTTCTAGGAATAGTTTCCAATGCCCAGGAACTTGATGAGATTGTTATACAAAAGGCTTTCCTGAAGTTCTGTCTGCTGACGCCTGTGGATGCTCCACATGCTCCCACTGGTTTTGTGTCAATGCTCCTTGTCTGGCACAGAATCAAGTATTTTAAGAATAAGGGCTTTCTCTTAAGTTTCTAGTCCTTAGGTTTGCAGAGACAGGCTGGTTAAAAAAAAATTCAACGTGGGTAGTGCCTAGTGAAATTTCAAAAGTCATGTTGGATGGGCAGCAGCAGCAGCAAAGCTTGCAGCTCACTGGAATTCGTCGTGGAAAGGAGTTGACAAATACTACAGAATCAAAGCCCTAGCAACGGAGCATGTTTTGTGTTTGTGCCTCCTAGGTAGCTGTTCTATTTAAATCAGACAAATGAACAAAGCGTGCATGTTTTCTGTGCAATACAGGTAAATAAGAGCCTGCAGGATCAGGCCTGTGGCCCGTGTAGTCCAGCATCCTATTCTCACCTTGGCTGACCAGATCCCACTAACTCCAATTGCTGAGTCGAGGTCCTAACCCAATTAAGGACCTGATCAGATGGAAAGCCTGTCATCTATTGGTAGAGTTGTGAAGAGGGTGGCAATTACTGTGTTATTTTATTCTTCTGGTCAGTGTTGTGGATTTTGCTTCTGCTGCCAAGTGAGTAAGGGCAAGGAGTCAGAACACCAGTGTCTGATCCCTGGCTCCAACAGCTTTTGGGATTTCATCAGGCAGCACCAATAGGCTTTCCAGAAAGTTTCGGCCATAACGACTAGCAACTTGTTGCTGTTGTTGTTTTAAAAAATAAACGCAAGAGAATTTGAATTCTTAACATCAACAAATGTTGAATTGCCCAGCGTAACGGCAGAAGTACAGAACAGAAAGCTGGCTGCAAGAGCTTGAAGCAAAATATGGTAAGTGGCTTCAACTTACTTGGGTCCATCTCCACGAGGACCTTCCATTCTTCCATCTTGTGGAGGTCAATAGCATAAAGGTCGTTCAGAGTGAACTGGCGGTCGCCCACCTCAAACATCCCTCCGTAAACATAGAGCACCCCGTGCTTGACTGCCAGCATGGCGTTTGAGCGTGGGCATGGCTCCACCTGCTGGCC
This sequence comes from Podarcis muralis, assembly GCF_964188315.1. Lineage (NCBI taxonomy): Eukaryota > Metazoa > Chordata > Lepidosauria > Squamata > Lacertidae > Podarcis > Podarcis muralis. The sequence goes on along the minus strand of NC_135661.1, from coordinate 43,305,797 downwards.
GGAGGCCTCATCACCCGTGCCATCCTCTTCATCCTCCGACTCAGGATCCTGCAGCTCCAGCTCAGGGGCCGAAATCACCTGCTTGATAGTCATGATGGTCCCATCCTCTGCCACCACCTCCTTGACGATCTCCACCGGGCCCGGAGGGAGCTGCTCCTCACTCTCACCACCTTCACAGCCAGTCTTTGCCGCAGGCCCTCGACGCCGCTTCTTCTTCTCAGTCTTTGGGCCCTGTTGAGGTTGGAGGGGAGGAAGAGAAACACTTTAATGGAAGCAGGCCGGAGCCCAAAAGCAAAAGCCTGCACAACTTTTGAAAGGCAAAGCAGAACAGACAGCTGCCACCTTCCTGACAAACTGATGAAATTTGGCAGGAATTGGTTCATTATCCAGTGTGCTCTCCCTCCACCTCTCCACTTCTGTTGACAGGGAGCTGACCTGTGCCACAGTGCCAGAAGGACTGTACCATTCAGAAATGGACTGTACCACTTTAAAATGCAGGTGGGAATTGCATGATTGAATTTTTTAACAACAACAACGATGATGGTCGCACTGGGGTGTAGGCTTGGCTGGAGGCTCTCCCCTGGCATGCTAGCTTTCCTTTTTAAGGACTTTGTGATGACACACAGGGATCATTCAAACACACAACTCCCAACCTGCTTTCTGAAGTGGTACAATCCACGTGGGATGGCAACACTTGCATTTTGCTGAATGGGCAGATTAGTCCACTGTGATGACTGCAAGTGATCATTATCTATTTTGTTTTATTCATTAATTGCATTTTTATCCCAGCTTTCCTCCAAGCTTGCAATGACGTGCATAGTCATCTCTCTTTTATCATGACAACAACTCTGTGAAGTAGGTTAGGCTGAGAGGGAGAGATTGGCCCAAGCTTCATGGCTGAGTGGGGATTTGAACCCTGGTTCTCCAGGTCCTAGTCCAGCATTCTAACCCCTGCACCACCCAGGCTACAAGAGGTCTGCATGGGTTGAATTGTACTGCAGGTGAAAATATGTAGGGTCTTTTCTTTTTTTTCAGTTTGCCTTTTTTTATTTGGCAACTTTGTGGTGTTCGTGCACACATCCTAGTCTCCTCTGCAAGGCCAGGGGGCTTGTAAACCAAAAGGTGAAACCCTCAGAACTTGCACAGGGCTCTGAAGTGCTCAGAGCACTTTCACCGACATTTTGCACACAACAACAACCCTGTAAGGCAGGGCAGCATGATTATCTCCACGTTGCAGATGAAGGCAGAGCTGGTGGCTAAAGGCTGCTGAGCAAGAGTAACCCCACGGTTAAGAATCTTTCCAGACCTTTAGCTGTCCAGGAAACCACCGGTTCTTTGCCAAGTCGTAGAAATAAATATCGTTAAAGAAGTCTCCTTCAAGGTCCTCCTCCTCTTCCTCATCGTGGACCCCACCAAAGAGAAGGGACCGGTTGCTGGGACCCACAGCCACCGAGAAACCAGACCTGGGGGTCGGCTTCACCCCTGAAGAACTAATCCGAGCCCAGGTCCACTTGTCTAGGAAACATGAAAGAGAAAAGGAGTGCTTCTTTTTTTAAAGGTGGACAGCATTTGCAAATCACAGGCAAAGGGAAACATCATGAAGTCTAAGGTCAGCAGAATGTGAGCAGAGTGCCACCTTGGAATGAAAAGCAAGACATTAAATCCTGCCTCTACTCCTCTGTCCACCCCATACCTCTGAAATGGCAGCTCTGTCACCCATCCACCTGCTTCCCCCGCCATCCTAAGAGCAAATAGCTCCAAAAATCTCATATAAGTAAGCTTAGCCACTACACTGAGAATATCGAACCCAGGCCAGGCCCAGCTTCCTATGTATGGAGTCCAGGCAGCCCTGAGCCCTCCTGCTTACCTGAGCTTTCAGCCTTCAACAGGAACAAGTCTGTATGAAGAGTGCCCTTGTCAACGTCTTTTTTAATTCGCTGTAGAAAAAAAAAGAAATGTTTGATATATATTTTAATCTAGCTATCTATCTTTTTTTTTTTTTTTAATATAATTTTTATTGGATTTTCAAATTTTAATACAAAGCAAAAAAGAAAGAAGAAAGAAAGGAAAAAAAGAAAGAAAGAAGAGAAGAAAAAGAAAAAAAGAAAGGAAAAAAAAAAGAGAGAGAAATAATCACAAATAGATTCTTTCATAACCCTCTTTCATTGACTTCCCCCCACCCCCGCCCATGCATCCCAATTTTCACACTTAATTCAGCAAGTTCTTGTTTCATTCCTTAAACCTCTTCTTATTATATTTAAACTTAATTCCCTTTATTAGGCCCAACTTATTTATCCCATTTTCTTATATTCCTTAAATTCTTTTTCTAAGATCGATCGAGGTTCTTTTACCATAAATTTCCCCATTTTCATGTTAATCTAGCTATCTATCCACTTCTTAAATAAAGGAAAATCAAAGTGGTTGATATAAAAATGGTACAAAATTTCCATTAAAAACTAATAACTAAAACAGATTTTAAAACTGTGAATATAATAAAAATGGTTTTTTAAAAAACAAACAAACAGATTTTTTAACACAAGGTGTACATCATATGTCTTAATATGTCTGAATGGGCTTGCCTACATATACAAATTTTTACAAAAGGCTTTCCTCTGCAAGCCTGGAACAGAGTTTACTAAGGCACAGAAAGACTGAAATGCAAACAAGGCTACAGGCTAAAGAGTAACCACAGCATCTTCTACGACTTTTAAGGAGTTCAGAAAGTGCTTCACGTGCGTTATCCTGTAATCCTTACAACAGCCCTTTAGAAAGAGAAGATAAGGCAGGCTGGTGGCTTTCCAATATCTGGTCTGCATCACACAGAAGGTGGAACAGGCTTGCTGAGAAACCTAAGAGCCTCCTGCTTGGTCAGGTCCATCTAGTTCAGAATCCTGTTCTCACAGTGACCAGCCTGTCAGAAACCCTCAGAAGGACCTGAGCACAAAAGCTCTCTCTCCTCCTGCACTTTCCAGCAACTGGTATTCAGCATTCCTGCCTCTGGAAGCAGAGCAGAGCCATCAAGGCTAGCAGCCATCAATAGCCTCTCCTCCATGGATTTGTCTATCCTCTTCCACTTTGATGGCCATCCCTGTCTCCTGCAGGAGGGTGTTCCATAGTTTATGCTGCATGAAGTAGCACTTTTTTTAATCTACACTAAATCTTCCAACACTCTGTGGATGCCCGTGAGTTCTAGTGTTATGAGAGAGGGAGGGAAACTGTTCTCTATCCATCTTCACCCATCTTCAACTTTATAAGATTAGATCATCTCATCTCTTACACACCTTTTCTCTAAACTGAAAAATCTCAAACACTGCAACCTTTCCAGCATAGGGGAGTTGCTCCACCCCCTTGAACATTTTGGTTGCCCTTTTCTGAACCTTTTCCAACTCTGCAATATCCTTTCCGAGGCGAGGTGACCAGAACTGAACACAGTATCTCACACCCAAATGTGGTTGTTCTCTCTAGAATGGGCAGGAATTAAAAGGATGCAGATTTTGGCTTAGCATTGTGGAGGCAAGAATTCTGCACTGAGGGTAGGACCAGATGACCCCCCCAATTACCCTTCCAGCTCTACGGTTCTGTATGCTACAACAGGTCTCAAGCAAGTGTCAACACACAACAGACTTGTGATTCCACCTGTGGAACCCGACCCATCAACGTGGAGCGTGGGAACAAAGATGGCCTTCACATATGACTTTTAATGATAAGGACCAGAATCAAGGCTTTTGGCATTTTCAAAGGGTGGCGCTCTTAGACATGTTTCAAATTGCACCATGTCCTGTGCAAAAAACACCCAGCGAGATCTCAGACCTGGTTAAGACAATCCCACTGCACACAGCATCTTGCAAAGGGAGCCAGTGTGGGGCAGTGGTTAGAGTGCTGGACTAGGACCTGGGAGACCAGGGTTCAAATCCCCGCTCGGCCATGAAGCTCACTAGGTGACCTTGGGCCAGTCACTCTCCCTCTCAGCCTAACCTACCTCACAGGGTTGTTGTGGGGATTAAATGAGGAGAGGAAGAACCATATACGTCTACCTGAGCTCTTTGAAAGATGTGGGATATACGGTAAATGCAATAAATTCATTAAGACTGTAAGATCTTGCTAAGGCTATATAGGCTGCCAACATACCTGGGTGTCCCCTGGTGTCAAATCCCCAAAAGAGGAAGCGGGGAGTTCCATAAGCCCATATACAGCAGGCCAAAACTAGCAAGCAGCTTGAAGCTAGGCACTACAAGGCCTTTCCAGCTCCATGCTTGGAAGAGCAGAGTCAGACAGGTAACAACATTGTTACCCCACTTGAAACCACATTACCCTAGTCGCAAACCACCAAGTATTTATTTAAAAACACCCACAGACACCTTGCACGCTTTGTGGTTTGTAGATTGGTGCAGATATTGGGAATAGGAGAAAGCAGGAAAGGGGCAAATCACTGGTGCCTTGCAAGAAAGGAGTTCCTATTTTCTGCATCCAAGCAGGAGCTCCAACCTTTTTGAGCCAGGGGACAAATCTGAACTTTTGAGAAAATGCTGTGGGTGCCAGGCACAAAATGGCTGCCGGGGCTGGGGGCTGGCATATAACAAAATGGCTGCTGCAGGGGTGAAGCAGGTCACAAAATGGCTGCCACATCTAAAAGAGCAGGAAAAAAGAGAAAGGATCACAAAATGGGGCAGGCACCTACATATGTCAGCCGCTGCTGCGCTTGCTCACCGGAACAAGCTTTTTGCCCCTCTCTGCCCTCTGTGGCTACATGTAGGCAACCCCTGAAGCAGGTGAGCATCTGCACAATTGGAAATCCAAGCAGATCCCAACCAATATGGCAGAACACACTAATGAGAAAGTCAGAAAGTAAAAGTAAAATGAAGAATGAACACAGGAGAGCAGCCCCCATTTCCTTCCAGACAAACGGGATCAAAAGAAGGGGGTGGGCGATCGCAACAGTCTAGCTTTCTGCTCATGCTATTAGACATCTTCATTATGTCTCCCCTTAATTTCTAACATGTAGTGCACAAGCCAGCAGAGCAGAGCTGAGCAGCCACTCAGATCTGCGTTTAGTGACTTCCTTGAGGCTTGCCCTCAACCCAACCTACCTCCTGGGGTTGTTTTGAGGCTTAAATTAAACAGCATCCGGTGGGTGCCATCGCTGCCGCAGCTCCAAGATAGGCAAGTTTATGAAACCAGGGAAAGTGGTCCTTGTCCTCGCTGGGCGTTACTCCAGACGCAAAGCTGTTATTGTTAAGAATACTGATGATGGCACCTCTGACCGCCCCTACAGCCACGCTCTGGTGGCTGGCATCGATCGCTACCCACGCAAAGTGACAGCAAGCATGGGCAAGAAGAAGATTGCCAAGCGTTCCAAGATCAAGTCCTTTGTGAAGGTCTACAATTACAACCACTTGATGCCTACCAGATACTCCGTTGATATTCCCCTTGACAAGACCGTTGTCAACAAGGATGTCTTTAGGGACCCTGCGCTGAAACGTAAAGCCCGGCGGGAGGCCAAAGTGAATTTTGAGGAGAGATACAAGACGGGCAAGAACAAGTGGTTTTTCCAGAAGCTCAGATTCTGAGTGGCATGCATTTGCACCAATAAATATTTTTGAAAAGCCAAAAAAAAAAAAATTAAAAAAAATTAAGCAGCATCCTGCCTAGAGCTCCCAGGGATTGGGCAGGAAAGAAAGAGGCATTGTGGAGTTAGCACTATAGCCACAGTCTAGTTATCCACTAGGAAAGGCAACATCAAGGCCTCCATTCCATACCCTTGAATGATGAAGCAAACAGGAAGGCAAAAGAGATGAGACTGGAGAGGCTCAAAAGGCGGTGTCCCTCTGACTGTTCAGATGCAACAGCTGCTAATGAGATCTGCTTCCAAAGGAGGGAAGTCGTACATTTTCTGTACAAACTGCAACAGAGCCCAACTTAGGGGATGTGAAGCTGAACGGGAACATTTTCACTTTAAGAAGCCTTGACCACCCAAATGTCCAGTCTGCTTAACCAGACTGAGGCTCAGTGGCCAAACTTCTTGCAGATCAACAAGTTTGCTGAATGACTTGGGGCACAGAGTGATCACCCCACCCCCCACCATGTGGGAAATCTGAGCCACATGAAGGGAGAGCTGTCCCGGAAAACAACCAGCCCTGAGTGTGTGTCTTCAGTTATGTGGACATTGCTACAAATGATCCAGAGCCCCAACGAAACACAGATAAGAGAAGCTAGCCTATTCCTTGCAAACTCACTCTTAGTCACTCTAAGGAATATGGAACAGGGAACTAAGCAAGTCAATGTAAAAGGCACCACTTACCTGCTTGGAGTAGCCTCCATAGACGAGGATGTTGCCTTCAGGAGTGGTAGCTAGATGGCAACCAGACCTTGGAGCAGGGGCAATCCCGGAGGGAGTCAGCTTGGTCCAGGCAAATGTGTCCAGGTTAAAGGCATAAACATCGTTGTAGTAGATGTAATCTCTGATTGGAACAAAAGCAGCAGGCAGAGGTACTGATAAGGCGCATGGTCTGAAGGCACATGAACCTTGCTGAAGCTAAGCAGGACTGTGTCTATTGATTATCGGACAACCTGCCTCTTGGAGCACTAAGCTGGGGCACGTGCCCACGTCACTGGCACTCCCAGAGATTGCGATGTACACCTTATCCTTTGGAAGGCAGAGAAAAATGTATAAGCACATGAAACTTATCAGGAAGTCTCTTGCTTCCTAAAGTTGCTGTCCCTGGTGCTGAATGTCAAAAAATCCTTACTCTCTGACATGTGGGTGACAAGAAAAAAGGAGTCATTTCTGGAAGCAGATTCCTGAAAGGAACCTCTCTGAATTCCACTGTTTCTTTCTTTCTTTTTTTAATGGTGCTCCAGTCTAGCTTCCAGAATACACTCCAAGCTTGGCTTTAGATGCAACTTGTAAGACATTGACAACATGGAGCAATGCAAAGGCACATCTAGTTCAGCATTTAACTTCCCACACAGTGGCAGATCAAATGTCCCAAAGAAGCCCACAAACAGGGCATGAGTACCTTCCACACTGTATGCCTCTGCTACCTAACATTTAACGGTATACGTCAACTGAACATGGAGGCTCCATACAGCCACCATGGCTAAGAGCTATTGATAAATCCGTCTTCCAGCAATCAGCACAATCCACTTCAGCATCTGTGTAAGCAAGTTTACACAGAGAATCCCACAAGTTTCTTGCATGAAGGTGGACTTCCCTTTGTCCATCCTGGATTTACAGCTAGTCAGTTTCGTTGGAGTTCTTTCTAATGTTATGGGAAAAAGAGACGACACTTTTCTGTGGCCACGTTCTCCAACCCATTCCATCACATGACAAACCTCCACAATGTCCCTAGTCCCTTAATTGACCTTCCTCCCCCTTCCTCCCCACCTCCAATGAAAGAGAGTTCTGCAGCAGATCTGTCTCTCCACAAGCCCTTGCCATCAACACACGGCACACCGTGGAAGAAATGAAGTCCAATGACTGGAGATTAGCTGACAACTCCATTGACCAATGGAACTCCACTGACTGGCAGCATTCAGAATGGGGCGCAATGAACAAGATGGATCTGAGGCAGGAATGGGGCAGCTGCTGTAGCCCTCCAGATATTGTCGGACTCCAGCTGCACAGCCATTGCTGAAGGATGATGCATACGGAGACTCTGGAAGGCCACAGGTGAGCAGCCCCTGGCCTAAGGTCTGCTGGGCCCGAGCCAACCCTTTCCAAGCGAACAAAAAGCACAGCGCCGACCGACCTTGCACTTTCGTGGAACCCTCCAAAGAGGATCAGCTGCCTCTTGCACACCACCATGCGGTGTCCGCTCCGACCCGAAGGGCCCCCAGAAGCCCTGAAACACAAGTGAACAGACTGAGCAGTGATTGGAGAAGGCCCCACTGTTTGCCCATCGTCAGTTTCTGTTTCATACCATTTGGGGGGGGGGGGGACTGAGATGCCTCTGCTACTCCACATGTTGCTGGACTCCAACTCCTGGCAACTCTTGCAGCCAGCAGGACCAATGGCCACAGGGATGGTGGGAGTTAGGACTCCCAACTACACCAGAAGGGCCAGAAGTTGCCCAACCCCAATGTGGGGAACAAGAACGTCTATTTGGCTCAAGCACCAGCTGCCTGTTTTTCTGTAGGCAACACACTTGCCCTCTTGGCTGACAAACTACTTCTTTCCCTCCCCCACCCCTGCCCTTTTTTAGTTATTAGAAACAAAAGCTCCATCTCCGCCTCCTCCTCGGGAAGAGCTCCAACATCTGTGCTGATGAGAAAGTCTGCGGGGGAGGCAGCCCGCCTGTGTTTCACTGCTCTCCTGACAGCGTGTCTGTGTGTAAATCAACTTTCTGCTACTCCCTCCTTCTGGCATTTCGATTGCAGTTTGCAGAAAACAAAAAAGAGGGGGTGAGCAAAACAGGGACCTAGGAGTCTTACTGACAACACAGGGTCAGACAGGGCTTCCGCAGAGTAGTGGCAGAGCCAGTGCATCACAGGCAGAAGGTCCCAGGTTATTATTTATATCCTGCCTTTTCTCTCCAAGGGACTCAAGGTGCTGTGCAGGGTCCTCCCCCTTTCTCATTTAATTCCCACAACAACCCTGAAAGGTAGGTTAGGCTGAGAGGCAGTGACTGGTCGAAGATCATGCTTGGTGAGTCTCAGGGATTTAGAACCCTGGTCTCTAACCAGGCACTCTAACCACTACACCAGACTGCCATCTTCAGCTGATCAGATCTTAGGCAGGAGGACCTGGGAAAGTACTTTGCCCGAAACCTTGGAGAGCCTTTGCTTGTCCAAGTGGTTGATACTGAGCTAGGTGGTCAGACTTGGAATAGAGCAGCTCTGTACAGAAGGGTATTTCTACTGTAGCTCAGGGGTAGAGCATCTGCTTTGCAGGCTGATGTAAAGGTAAAGGTACCCCTGCCCATACGGGCCAGTCGTGTCCAACTCTAGGGTTGCGTGCTCATCTCGCTCTAGAGGCTGGGAGCCAGCGCCGTCCGAAGACACTTCTGGGTCACGTGGCCAGCGTGACGAAGCTGCAGCTGGCGAGCCAGCACCAGCGCAGCACACGGAAATGCCGTTTACCTTCCCGCTATAAAGCGGTACCTATTTATCTACTTGCACTTAAGAGTGCTTTCGAACTGCTAGGTGGGCAGGAGCTGGGACCGAACGACGGGAGCTCACCCCGCCGCGGGGATTCGAACCGCCGACCATGCGATCGGCAAGTCCTAGGCACTGAGGTTTTACCCACAGCGCCACCTGCGTCCCTGCAGGCTGATGTACCCCGGTTCAATTCCCAGCAGCATCTCCCGGTAGTGCTGGGAGAGATTCCCTGCCTGAAACCCTGGAGAGCCATTCTGCTTGTCAGTGTGGACAATACTGAACTAGAGGGACCAACAGTCTGAATTGGTGCAAGGCAGCCTCCCGTGTTCCTGCATGTTCATATAAACACCAATGTGCACTTTCATGTTTTAAATATTTCCTCCAGGTAGGTAAAGGTGATCACACATAGAAGACAGCATTGCCTATTTGCCAACCAGGTAAATGCACGCTTTGTGTTGTCACAATTTCCTAAACGCTCTTCAATATTTGAAGATGCTCTACCTTTCCAATCAGTTGGGATCAGAAAGCAAAGACTCGCTTTGCCTACCCACTTATCACACCCCTCTACTAAGGTTGGGAAACATCTGTGGGCCCCCCCCCCCCCAGACACTGTCGGACTCCAACTCTGGTCTGCCCCAGCCAGCTGATGGGAGTTGGGAGTCCGACAACATCTGGGAAAGGAAAAAAGAGACGTTTCCCAGGACTGGACTCTGGCAGTGCTGCTGCTCAAGGAGACAAGCAGCTTATGCATTATGCCACACCTCACTTACTTTATTTGCTCCCAGGTCTTGCTGGCCAAATGCAAGACCCAGAGATCTTTGTAGTGGTAAAACTGCTCCCCGTCTGGTGAAGCAAACTCCCCGCCAAACACCCAAAGCTGTCCGCCACCCTGAGCTACCACCACAGCCTGCCAAAGAAGGAGAGAGAGAGAAAGTTAGGGCAAGTTTTGTGTAATTTTCAACATGTACAATACACGAACAGCCTCTCTCATTAAACCTTACCAACAGCACTGTGCTTACCCCCCATTTTACTGTCAGGACAACCAAGGCCAAGGCTCTATGTGTACAGGTCATCCAGAGTTTGCAGATCTGAACCCGCTCCAAGCAGAAATGGTAATCATAGCAATGGGTAAAGCAATTCCTTTCCTGACAAAGCCAAGCCTGTGACTTTAATAGCAGAAAGGGGGTGGGAGAGAGATGGCCTGATTGTGGAGGTTTCACAGTTCAGTGGTGGCAGATGGGTCTTATTGCCTCAACTCCTGGGCTGCATTTGGGCTAAAGCTTCAGAATCCCTTCGTAATTCAGAATGGACACCAAAGGATAACAGTGTCACAAGGAGAGGAATCTAGATGTTCTTTCTCTGCAGCATACAAAGTAATTTAGCAGACAGGACTTTTTCCCAAGAGTGGCCCCTCAAGAGGAATCCCAAGCAATTCCCTGCCTCAAGAGATACATCTGGCTCTCTCCTTGTCATCCTTTCACCAGACCTTGTGAATATTTCTTTTTCTATGAGCTTTTGGGTAGAAAAGTTGGTGGGAGGAGGGCGTAAGTGCTTCTGCAGTTGCCTTGTGCTGGGATTGCTGGGTTGAATGAAACAGTATTTTTATGCTTTGATCTGGGCCAAATGGTGCAATGTATGTATGCCAAAGTGTACTGCAACTCCAGGCCAGTGGTGGCCTACAGTAGTTGGATGGTGGCCCAAAAACAGATCACATGTAACCCAAAGGTAGGTCACACAAAGAAGTCTAGAAGGATTTTCTGCTGCTGCTGCTGCTGCTGCTGCTGCTGCTTGGTAGGGAGAGAGAAAGGCATATCCAGTAAAACAAATTTAAAAACAGGTCCAGGTTGCAGGATGAGGTTAAGAGTGGGATCCCAGGAGTTGATCTGTACGGGTTGGAGAGTCCTGCTCCAGGGAATGGCTTGTTGTGGAAAATTACAGCTTGTTAAAGCACCACCTGCTGGACACTGTCATTTATGACAGGTAGAATTTTACAGAGAGAGCACAGAGAGAGAGAGAGAGAGAGAGAGAGAGAGAGAGAGAGAGAGAGAGACCATCCTTTTCTGAGCACCAGCATCAAACTCAGTGGGTTTCTCTAGCACCCTTCTTGCATACATGCTTATTTCCACATCTGATGCAAAAATAACCATGCAACTTTCTCTCTCTCTATCTACGTAAAAATGTAAGGCTGTCATTGCTGTCCCTTATTGGACGATCTGCAGTGCCACATCACAATCTTGGATTTGCATGAAGTCAGGGTGGGGCAGGGGAGGGGAAAAGAAGACAGGTTGCTCAACACAAGGGGCAGTGGCACGGGAGTCAGAAGGGAGAGACACTGATGGGGAAAGTGGTTTTAAACAACAGCAGAAGTTTGAGTAAAGAAGGGGCAGAAGGAACTGAGAGGAAAATGGCAAAGGGGAGGAAGAACAGGGGTGAAGATAAAAACAGGACTGCAGAACCAAAGACAGAGAAATGGAGTTGGGACTGTGCGTAATAGTTGTATGAGTTGGGAAAGGGGATCCCTAGTGTGCATGTGTGTCTCTGTGCCTATATATTTATATGATTTTAAAGTTAAATATATGTTTTATTTTAAATTGTTAATACCCGCCCTGAAACCTTAAAGCAAACAACAAATAATATACTTCTACTCTGAGGCAACACATGGTATGATGCTGGTGAAGGAGGATGTCAGGAAGGCCTCTGCACCAGCTGTGTAACCCCTTCTGCTACTGCGAACCCTCACCTCCTAGAACTGCTTCCTGGGGCACAGAGTATTATTACCTGATGGGCACAGCGGCGTGGAGGGGGGTTGGGGATGTCAAGTTTAGCCCAGCTGTTCTTCCGAATGTTGTAAACAAGCAGCTCGTTGTACAGGAACGTCTAGAGGAAGAGGAAGAGGAGGCAGAAGCTTGCTAGAATATGTAGTGTACTCCACACACTCCTTTTATTTATTAAAATACTTGTATATGGCAATTTAATAATAAAAAAGCCCAAAGTGATTTGCCACAATTATATCTATACAATTAAAAAAAACCCACATCAACATTTATTTATTTTTATAAATTTATTTATTTGGTTTTTCGAATTAAAGTTTTACAATCAAATATCCAACATACATCATAAAAACAAGATTACAAAGAATCTCCTGGACTTGCCTCCCCGCTTTTGTGGGTCCTATCGTTAATCATTTCCTCCTGCATCTTTTGTAATAATCCAAGTCTTTTATATCTTCATCATATCCAAATTTCACCATTAAACTGCAAGTGCTATTCCAATCCTACTAATGATTTTAAACTGTAACCACATTATAATTTAAAATCATGGCTCTTATGTGTATGCATAACCTAGCACTGAATTTTTCCCAGCAAACGTTTAAAGGTGAATGTAATCTAGAAGGCGCCCGATGAATCTTCACCAGTAACAGAATGCCACATCATCAATGCTGCTGAAGACTCAATTTCACATTAATGCCAAATGAGCTTTGGCAACTTGTAGAATGGTCAACACCACCCTTGCAGTTGCTCTCAATGATCAAGCCAGGATATAAGGGTTCAGGTGATCCCTAAGCTACCCTGGACCTAAGTTGCTCAGGCCTTTGCAAATTAATGCAAGGACCTTTAACCTGACTTGGTAATAGACGGGCACTCAGTTTCTTCTGTTAGTTTAGAGCAGGCATCCCCAACCTGTGGCCCTCCAGATGTTTTGGCCTACAACTCCCATGCTCCCTAGCTAACAGGACCAGTGGTCAGGGATGATGGGAATTGTAGTCGAAAACATCTGGAGGGCCAAAGGTTGGGGGTGCCTGGTTTAGAGACTACCCCATCCCTTAAGTCTTGGGAGAGGTACTGATGCCAAAGCATTATTTTAAAAGCTCCCACCATGATTTTCATTTTCCAAGCTCTTTGAAGAGGGACAAGGACACGTCTGCACCCTAGTCAGTGCTCAGAGCTAAACAGAAATCTATTACATTCATAAAAGACTTCTAGTTACCAAAGCATGACCTTTTTTATGTACTGAGGGGTGAAGGTGCAACTCCTAGCAACTTTACCTACCTCAGAAGGGAATCTTGGCATTAAGGGGATAGGAGCTTGGGAAGACATGGTGGTAAAAGCCAAGCAGGCTCCTCCACAATGAGCAGACCTCCAAGAAACCTGTTGCCCCATGTTGAGAAATTATGGGCTGAAGGATGAAGCAGCAGAACTGTCCGCTTCCCCCACTGCACCAGCCCAAAGAATGCTTTGTGCAGAAAGAGGGAGCGGTTGGGGGAAATGACTCAATTCCTATACTGCTAATTTGAGACCACAATCAGTCTGTGACCCAAATGTCTCTGCAAAATTCATAGTCTGGATGTACTCAATTTGGACAGAAAGGAGACCAGCTCCTTTTGGACAGCAGCAGGAGGGCTGTTCATGTGCAGAGAGGCCGAGGAGCTGAAGGAGATGCTCCAAATCTGTCTCCAGGAGTTATGAACTCCTAAAACATTGATGATGGCCAGGCAATCACTCTTGGCCCTTTTAATGGAACCTGCCATGTCTGTGGCAGCTGGGACGTCATTACAGTGGGCAGCATGGACAGGCAGTCCCATTTATTCTGGGACCCTGAATAGCTCCTCATTGCAGTAAAATAATTTTGTGCAAAGTCACTGAAAGCAAAAAGCCAAGGCAGAGTTTATAAGCAGGGTGAACTGGGGTTAGGGCAGGGCTGGGGAGCCCATGGCCCTCCAGATGTTGCTGGAGTACAAAGCCCATCACTCCTGCCCATTAGGCCATGCTGCCTGGGGCTGATGGGAGTTGGGAGCCTGGCACCACCTGGAGGGCAACCACAGGTACCCTGGGTCAGGGAAGGGGGCAGGAGGATAGACAAAAGGATATACTTTACTTTTTTGCCATTGAAATATTCACCTCCAAAGAGGATTAGCTCATCTTTCTCAGGATGTGCAGATAGAGATGCGTTGAGCCTGGAGATGGAAAAGTGGGGCAGATATAAGAAGGGGCACAGACTGGGGAGCTGTTCCATTCGTACCGTGCAAAAGTACTTTACAGCTTTATATAACTCCATCCTGCAACACTTATGGTGACATGCAAAAGCAGCCACTTTCTGAGACGTATGAAAGTGGTCACTATATTGATGACAGCTTAGATTCATTACTGTTGTCCATACTAACATAAAAAGAGGGGAAATATCAACACATTTAATTTCAAAATCAGAGTGTCATTTATTTCATTTATATCCCACCTTTCCCCCCACAAAGGAGCTCAAGGGGCTCTTCCCATCCTCATTTATTCCACACAACAACCTTGTGAGGCTGAGAGGCAGTTTACAAAAACACCAAACCAATAGAAATACAAGAGCAAACACATAGCAGTTCTCCACCTGTGGGTCCCCAGATGTTATTGGACTACAACTCCCATCATCCCTGAGCTCTGGCCTTGCTAGCTAGGGGTGATGGGAGTTGTAGTTCAACAACATCTGGGGACCCACAGGTTGAGAAAGGCTGCAAGCAAGTCTGAAAAGATTACGACTATTAGGTAAAAACAAGCAAATTAAAAAAAAAAAAATAGTAGAAAAAATACCAGAGAATAAAGCCAAACGATGAGACCACTCTGATCTTTTAGTTATTCTGAATACTGCACAATCAATGCTGGTTCCAGCAAGCCTGGTAAAATTATTAGGGGTTGTTTGTAGCCCACACTTCCAGGAAAATATGACCCCTGTGCACATTCTTACCTTGGGGAGGGCGGGGGGCAGCTTGTCTCAACCACTTGAGTCTTCTTAGCATCCAGTGTCTGGAATTCCGCTATCAAAGCTTCAAGATCCTCCTTTAAACAAAGAGACAGTCTGATCAAGAGCATTTCACAACCAGGTGCCCTCTTTATGTTGTTGGACTACAACTCCCATCAGCCAGCACAGACTGAACCACAAGATCTAGAAGGAATTTCCCATCCTCAGATGATATGGGAGCTTATTCTATTACACTGTTCTCTATTACACTGCCACAGCCCCCCAAACCTTTATTTTTAAAAGAACTATAGCTTAGTGGCAGAGCATCTGCTTTGCATGCATAAGGTCCCAGGTTCAATCCCCAGCAGCACCTCCAGGTAGGGCTGGAGACACCCCCTGCCTGAAACACCAACATCATGGGAGGGGGGGTTTCCAGTTACCCCACCCTTTGCCCTTGGAAGCCTTCTAAGCTGCTGCAAGAGGGGGACACTGAGCAACACCTTGGGAGGAGTGCTTCTAGGACTAAGACAAAATGCAAAGCTCCTTTATTATTTCCACTATCAAACGCTGCGTGTTGTTTAAATAACCCTGTTCTATTTATAGTATCAGAATGTGGGTTTTTGTTATTATATTTGTTATTGTTCTATGTTATGAAACTGTTGACGTGTTCTGCTATGTTACTATGAAATTGTTTGAAATGCATCCCTGTTGTTTTGTTGTAAGCCGCTTTTTTGAGCGTGATTTTATTTTGTGGGAAAGAGGCATACAAATAAAATGAATGAAACGAAACCTCTGGAAAGCTTCTGCCAGCCAGCACTGTGCTCAATGGACCAATGGTCTAACTCAGTAATAAGCAGCTACCTACGTTCGTATGAATTGCATTCCTTCCCCCCACCCCGCCCTATAGCTGATGCGCCTTTTTTTTTTTTAGCGGGGTGGGAGCTGAAGGTTGCACAGAAATTCAGCCAAGGGGGCTTTTCTTCTTTATCCAGGAAGTGCAGACCTGTTGAGCTTCTGCCTGCAGCGAAGCTCTTAAAGGCACAGGAGCCCTGGCGGGAGGGGGGCAGCTCAGCTTCCTCGCAGCCCTCTGGGCTCACCTGCTCCTTCTTGGCCCTCTTGGAGACTTTCTTTTCCATCTTGGCGGCTGTTTTCTCAGCCCCCTTCACCTTCTTCTCCTTCTTGCTCTTCTTGCCCATCTTTGCAGCAGGAGAGGCCCCCTGGCCAGCCTCTTCCCTCTGCGCGCAAAAGACACGTGCCCCGACCCAGCCTGGCCTTTTCCCAAGACCCCAAACAAAGGTCATTTCCTGCCGAGGGAAGGAGCAAAGGCGGCAGGCGGGATCCTTCTCATCCGCCGCAAAAACGAGACTATTGCCACCTGCTGGAAGGGAAGGCTCCCTGCCAGGCCTTCGGATCTGGCGAACAGACGAAGCGGGCTGATTTGCTGCAAGTCGGCGGCCGCTTATTCATAGCTGTCAACTTTCAGATTTGAAAATAAGGGATCAGCAGCCTCACCTGTCCCGGGGACAGTCTACGGGATATCTAACAATCCGGGATAGCAGCGGGAAGCAGCGGGAAACGGCGCTGGAATGAGGGAATCTCCCGCGAAAAAAGGGAATGTTGACAGCTATGCGCTTATTCCATTTGCAAATGAAACTGTGCAAAGCGTCTTGGCAGCAGACACGGTTATCCTGGACGATACGGCTTGAAACGAGAATGGTGCCGTGGTGGTTATAGTGTCGGACTGGGACCTTGGGAGAAAGCAGGGTTCAAATCCCCACTCAAACATGTTGCACATTGGGCACTTCCTGCGGTCAGTAGCCTACCTCACAAGGTTGTTGTGGGGATTAAAGGAGGCGGGGGGGGGGACCATGTACCACCACCTTGAGCTCCTTGGAGAAAAATACAAAATATATTCTTCCCTGGGAAAGATTGTGATGGATAAAGCAACTTTTGTGCTGTCCCCAGGATGTTGTATGGGTGGTAAAAGGGTAAAGGTAAAGGACCCCTGACAGTTAAGTCCAGTCGCAGACAACTCTGGGGTTGTGGCACTCATCTCGCTTTACTGGCCAAGGGAGCCGACGTTTGTCCACAGACAGCTTCCGGGTCATGTGGCCAGCATGACTAAGCCGCTTCTGGCGAAACCAGAGCAGCGCACGGAAATACCGTTTACCTTCCCGCCAGAGTGGTACCTATTTATCTACTTGCACTTTGATGTGCTTTTGAACTGCTAGGTTGGCAGGAGCTGGGACTGAGCAATGGGAGCTCACCCCATCGCAGGGATTTGAACCGCTTACCTTCCAATCGGCAAGCCCTAGGCTCAGTGGTTTAGACCACAGCGCCACCGCGTCCCTGTTTGTATGAGTGGACATTTGAATAATTTTTATGAATTAGTAGCAATCAGATTCCTGTATTGCAGGGGGTTAAACCAGACAGCCCTTGTGGTCCCTTCCCACTGTACAACTCTCATTCTAAGCCTCATCAGCTCTAGCAAGCATAGCCAATGGCCATGGATGATGGAAATTGTAGTTCAGCAACTTCCAGAAGGCCACAGGTTCCCCACAGCTGATTTACAAACCGGCGGGAGAACATCTCTGCTTCTCAAAATCAGTGAACAAAGGGAAAGGGTGGGGCTTTTTTCCAGCCAGAAGTCACAGGAGCTCATTTCTGGCACCTCTCAGGTGGGTGTCATTGCCATTATAGCAGAACAAGGGAGGTGTTCATGGTGAGTTCCGGCATCTCTTTTTTCTAGAAAAATAGCACTGGGAAAGGATAGTGTAGAACTGGAAAATGTCCAGAAAAGGGCAGCCAAAATGACCGAAGTACTGGAGCTGCTTCCGGATAAGGAAAGGTTGTAGCATTTGGGGCCTTTCAGTTTAGAATGAAATTTGGTAGCAGGAGACGTGCTAGGAGTGTTTAAAAGTATGCATGACATGGAGAAAGTGGGTAGAGACAAGTTTTTCTGCCCCTGCACTAGAACAGGGGGCATCCAAAGAAGTTGAAAGTTGGAAGATTCGGAACAGACAGGAGGAAGGACTTCTTCATGCAGCGCATAGTTCAACTATGGCTTAGCCTTCCACAGCAGGCAGTGACGACTGCCAACCTAGATGACTTTAAAAGAGGGTTAAACAGATTCATGGAGCAAAGGGCTATGGATGGCTGTTAATCACAACAGATATGCAGTCTCCGCAGTTGGAGGCAGCAATGCTTCTGAATACCAGTTGCTGGAAACCTCAGGAGGGAAGAGGACTCTGGCGCTCAAGTCTTGCTTTCAGGTTTCCTGCAGGCATTTGGGTGGCCACAGGATGGTGGACTAGATGGGCCATTGGCCTTCTGTTCTTCTGTTCTTATCCGGAGGGGCCCCTAGAGGTCCCCCCCCCATGACCTTAGCCTTCAATGGGCCGTCCCTGGCATGCATGGAGGGAGATGTCCCTCTGCCTCACTACACATATCAGATTTCCTTTGCTTTTGTGGACACAAATGCACCACTACAGAGAGAATCTGCTGACAGGGAAGAAAACACAGGTGCCCCTTTTGCCAAAAAAGAAAAAAAACAGAGAAACTGCCGACTGCAATGTCTGCTGTGTGAAGCAGCCCCCTGCTGTCATCCCTGGCGCTGGGGGAGGATCTGAGGCCTTGCCTTGTTATTCCAAGTCACTGTCTGGACTAGGTTTTCATTCATTCGCTTGCGAAATTTGTGCAGCATTAGTAATGCAAAACCAACGCACATGTCTGAGACCCTTCTGGACTGGAACATCTCCCAAAAGCGGGGGAAAGAGGGAGGGAGGCCTGCCTGTCTCGTTTTTCTCTGATCACACACAAAGTGTTTCAGATCAAGATTCTTAACCCTGAGGCCTGTGATGTTTTGTTGATTTGTGACCAGGTGAGGGGGTTGGGGGGGAATGTCTACCCACCCCCTTTCTGGAGAGCACCATCACTTAGTTGCCACTATTGCCACCTAGCTTAAGGTTACCAGATTTTTTTCAATGAATCTGGACTGATTTGTAAATCTGGGGACTGTCCTGGGAAATGGGGACGTCTGGTATCCTTAACCTAGCTCCATCTGTGAGATGCTGAAGAGGGCATGGAACAGGCGAGCCATCACCTTAATAAAGGAATTGCTTTGGCAGGTTCCTCAGCCTCTTCTACTAGATCCTAAGCCTTGCTGGATACAGGATCGCAGGCCTGGAAAGGATGCTAGGATATTATGCAGGCTGACCCTGGAAATGATATCCTACTCTAACTCCCAAAGGAGCTGAGTGGGGATTGGAACAAGCGTTTCCAAAGCTTGAATCCTGCTTTTCCTGGATATTTAGTACCACAACTTCCATTATTATTATTATTATTATTATTATTATTATTATTATTAATTCAATTTATACACCGCCCTATACCTGGAGGTTTCAGGGCGGTTCACAAACAAGACCACAACATATAAAATCAAACCAAAAACAATTAACCTCCCCCCCCCCCCCCAAAAAAGAACCACATTCTAAAAGGGTGCTGGATGTCAATAAGATCAACCAAAGGCCTGGTTAAAAAGGAACGTTTTTGCCTGGCGCCTAAAGGTGTAAAATGAAGGCGCCAGGTGAACTTCCTTGGGGAGAGCATTCCATAGACGCGGAGCCGCTGCAGAGAAGGCCCGTTCTCTTGTTGCCACCCTCTGGATCTCTCAAGGAGGTGGCACACGAAGGCCAGGTGAGGAAAGGCTGCATGAGTCCAACACTGGTTCCAGGTTTCAGAGGACGCTTGAGCAAGATGCCTTCAGTGCCACCCCTTCCCTCAGTGGGCCACGATCTTCCTCCTTACTGACATTCCCACTGCCCATTTATTTGCTCTCTCCTAGACCTTATGGGGCACGGGTGGCGCTGTGGGTTAAACCACAGAGCCTAGGGCTTGCCGATCAGAAGGTCTGCAGTTCGAATCCCCGCAACAGGGTGAGCTCCCGTTGCTCGGTCCCTGCTCCTGCCAACCTAGCAGTTCGAAGGCATGTCCAAGTGCAAGTAGATAAATAGGTACCGCTCCAGCGGGAAGGTAAACGGCGTTTCCGTATGCTGCTCTGGTTCACCAGAAGCGGCTTAGTCATGCTGGCCACATGACCCGGAAGCTGTACGCCGGCTCCCTCGGCCAATAAAGCGAGATGAGCGCCGCAACCCCAGAGTCATCCGCGACTGGACCTCACTGTCAGGGGTCCCTTTACCTTTACCTAGACCCTATAGAACTCCCTATAGAGAGTGTGGCAAGGCCAATGAAGCAGTCTCTTCTCACTCCTTGCATGCTCAGAAAGGGCAAGCGGACACAGAGTAGGAGCCAGGAGGCTCCGGGGGTCGGCAGTGGGAGCCTCTGCAAAGGTGGGGACCTTGGCACCCGCCCCCAAATGCCTATGTCTGGCTCTGGCTCCGCTAACCACGATACTGGCTCCCTTCCCAGAGGGGGTAAAGTGGAGTCCCCCTGCTCACCTCTTACTTCTTCAAAGGAAAGGGGAGGGTGAAGGTCGCCGTTGCCCAAAGATTCCCAGGGGAAAGCACCCCGAGGTCTTGTCTTTGTAAGCAGACGTAGAGGGCCACCTAAATTAATTAAGCTGCCTAAAGCTTCTTAAGAAGTATTAAATCTCCACTGTATGTTCAGCTGTCGAGGGTCAGACAGTCAAGGGGAGAGATGCACAGCAACTTTGATAAAACTGGCCATTTTTCTGTAGCATTCCGTAATATTTAGGGAAGGTTTGTAGGTGGGATTTGTTGCCTCATTAAGGCTCGAGAGGGGGAGTGATTAAACCCCTAACGATGCTCAACTTTGTCTTTGCAAATTAGCTTCAAAGCAGCTAAACATTCAACTAAAATAGATTATAGGAGCAAAGGGTACCTGCTGCCCACAACTGATGTATTAAACAATAATTAAAACATGTTTGTCATTGCAAGTTCTGCTCCTGCAGAGGCACCTTTTTAATCAGGCAAAAGGTTTCAAAGTCAGTTAATCAACCCAGTTAATCAACCATGAGCTGTAGCTCTAATTAGAAAAGCGTCTCATGGAAAACATTCAGCTTGCGATAGTTTTTCTAGACCAAGGGTGGGCTGCCTTTTTTTCTGGAGAGAGAAAGTCACATTCCTTAAGGGGGCTGCATGATGGCTGTGAGTGGGGCCAAAACCACTGCTATGCAAGGGCATCCCCCCTCTCTTTCCTGGCCCTCTCTCTCTCCCCCCATAGTTCTCCCCACCCAGTGGAGGAACAGACAGCTTTTGAAATTAGGCTGAGAGCCACAAAAATTAGTCTGAAGATGAATAACATGGAAACATAAATGAATACCTTTCTGCTGCTAAACACTGATCCAGAGCTGCCAGAGATCTCATCAGATAATGAAACTGGGACATTTACAAGATGCTCCAGAGGGTTGCTTCTCTGCAAAAGAAAAGCCCTGCAGGATCAGACCAATGGTCCATCTACTCCAGCATCCTGTTCTCACAGTGGCCTCTCAGGTGTTTCTGGGAAGCCCAAAAGCAGGACATGACTGCAGCAGCACACTCCCCACTTGCGTTTCCCAGCAGATGACAGTCAGCTGACATTATGGCTTTATTCTTGATATGAAAAGACTCCTGACACTCAGAAGATGGAGACAGGGTGATTGGAGGGTGGGGCGGGGTAGGAGCCAGGCTTCACTCTGGATCTGGGGGTGGTACCTGGTGGCGCCTCCCTGCCCCAGTAGTGTCCAAGCCTTGAGTGCAAGGCAGTGGCGTAGTGTGGGGGGTGCAGGGGGGGCCGGCCGCACCGGGCGCAACATCTGGGGTTAGGGCAAATCCACGGGTTAGGGGGCTCAAATCCACAGGTTAGGGGGCGCAAATCCACGGGTTAGGGGGCGCAAATTACTTGCCTTGCCCCGGGTGCTGACAACCCACGCTACACCGCTGGTGCAAGGAGCACAAACATGATTGAAAACCAGATTTCACCTGATAACCACAATGAACCCAAATCATGATGAATGCGCAATTTAAAAAAAAAGACATCTCCAGTTAAACTTGGAGGTCTGGCTACCCGGATCCATCTGGAGTACAGTGGATTGCAACACAGTTGGAGTTGTGGAGCAATTGCATTTATGACCCTTATGTTTTGGCTGCAGCCGAGCTTCACCCATGACTTTATAGGGAGTGTATCACACGCTTCTTGGCCGGGGGCTGATGCAACTGCGGCTTGGAGGTGACGGGTGCCTCCTTGCTGCAGTGACTGCCAGCCCACACCAGGGGTCAGCATTCTGCAGAGGATCCGGCGGCTGCAGCTGCATCGCCAGCCAAAGCAGTCTGCACCTCTGCTGCTCGGATGGCGCAAGGGATGCCGAGGAGTTGCATCATACCAGGGGGGCTGGTTTGGCTTCTTCCTCCTTGTGCTCAGGGCCAAACAAAAGGCTTTGAGTGGAACAAAAGAATATCCTTGCCTGCATGGGGTGCAGGGCGGCGGCAGGGGGGGGGGCACCTTTCCAGACAGCTTGTCTAAAAAAAAAAAAATGCTTCTTGGTTCGCCCAATGAGAACTTCCGTGGTACACAAAGGCTGCTCAAACGGGCAGAGGCACAAGCAATCTTGCAACGAGAGAGAGAGAAAGAGAGAGTTCAAATCCAATTAATATGCATAGGTATATAGGTCCCAAAATAACACTACCTGGGGGGGGACTAACCTGCTCCTCCACTCACAAGGGGGGAGCTGATCCCCAGTCCCCCACTGTCTGCAAGAAGGATTGTCCAATCTGACCATTTCAGTTTATCATTTTCCCATTCTTAAATTCAGTTCCTCACATTTCCCCAAGTTTTTTGTAAAGGACCACACTAAAATTCATCAGGATCTTAGTGCAAATTTATCCTAACATGGACACAACCAGTATTTTTTTGGGGGGGGGGGCAGGCCTTTTGTTGGGGAGGCAGGACCTCAGCTATGTATTTTTATTGATTTAGGGGGGCAGCTGCCCCTCCCTGCCCCCGTAGACTATGCCCATGCTAATATACAGTACACACTTTTGTATGCAAGTTTGCCTAATCTACACATTTTTGCAATGATTTTCGCCAAATATAATGCATTTTTGCATCTTGTTTCCTGTATCCTAGCTTATGTATTTTGGTATACCTTCCTTGACTGGAAAATTGTATTGCAAAATCAGGAGATGCATGAATTTTGAGGGGTGGCTGTATTTTGGTTCATTTATTGTTTCAGAAAGCCTTCCCAGGGAAGTAGAAAGTAAGGATTTGAACTGCAGTCTCCCAGCTCCTAGTCTATTGCTATGTCACACAGGGCTCTTTTCTGCTGTACACTGCCCTGAAATCTTCATATGCTGGAGGTCAGCATAAAATATGTTTCAAATGAATCACAGTGACTAAGCAAGCACCCCACTTCTCATATAGAAAGTGCAGAGGATTCCACGTGGCAGTCGCAGAGGTCCTCACCCCCAAGCTGCAATATCAGTGTTCTCTGCCTTTGATCTCCTTTGCAGACCACACAACAGAATCAGATCCTGGCGATAGCAGGTGAGGGCCTTTTAATAATTCTTCCTTTAGCTAATTATAGACATGTTCTAACAGAAAAGAAATCAGCAGCACTGTGGTGAGATTGGGACACCCACACAGAAACGACTGCGCAAGAATCACCCATTTCACCATTGTTGAAGGAGATGGTGGAAATGTTTGCTCTTTCTGGCTGCTGTTTACCCTCGGACAATGGCTCTAGGGTGTTCCCATGAATCAGATTTCTGCATTGGCAGCTTCTCGTCTCCCATCCAGGTTGAAGTGTGAGGAGGCCACAAGCCTAGGGAATAACAGGGCAAAAGGCACAAGAGCAATAGTTTTATTGGGGCAGAAGAAAAGGATGAGTGGATTGGCAGGGTGGTGGTGAGGAGGTTAGCCATCGTCGAAAGGAAGTGAAGTAGTAGACATGAACAGAACTGGCATCAGCTGTTGGGGTGACTGCATTTGGAATACCATGCTCATTTATGGTTAGGTAAAGGTAAAGGGACCCCTGACCATTAGGTCCAGTCGTGACCGACTCTGGGGTTGCGGCGCTCATCTCGCTTTATTGGTCGAGGGATCCGGCGTTTGTCTGCAGACAGCTTCCGGGCCATGTGGCCAGCGTGACTAAGCCGCTTCTGGCGAACCGGAGCAGCACACGGAAACACCGTTTACCTTCCCACCGGAGTGGTACCTATTTATCTACTTGCACTTGAAGTGCTTTCAAACTGCTAGGTTGGCAGGAGTAGGGACCGAGCAACGGGAGCTCACTCCGTCACGGGGGTTCGAACCACCGACCTTCTGATCAGCAAGTCCTAGGCTCTGTGGTTTAACCCACAGCGCCACCCGTGTCCCTCAAAAAGCACATTGTAGAGTTGGAAAATATTCAGAAAGGGGAAACCAAAATGATCAAGAGCAACTCCCCTATGAGGAAAGATCGTAGTGCTTGGGACTTTTTAGTTTAGAGAAAAGGTGAGTGAGAAGCAACATGATGGAAATTTATTTAAAAATGGAGAAAGTGGACAGAGAAAAGTTTTCCTCCCTCTCTAGAACTCATGGACACCCAATGAAGTTGAGAGTTGGAAGACTCAGGAGGGCTAAATGAAAATACTTCTTCATGTAATGCTTAGCTGAAGTATGGAATCTGCTGCCACAAGATGTAGTGATAGCTGCCAACTTGGATTGTTTTATAAGGGTTTAGGTGTGATAGCTATGGTCTGCTTTTGCTGTCAGAGGCAGCATGCCCCTGAATACTAGTTGTTGGAGAACACACAGAAGGGAGAGGATTGTTTTGCTCAGGTCCTGCTTCGCTCAGGTCCAATGGAGTGTTTGGCTGGCCACTTTGAGAACAGAATGCTGAATGAGATGGCGCCTCTGTGGCCTGATCCAGCTTCAGGTCTCTTTCAGTGGAAGCCTGCAAGCAGGACATAAAAGCCATAGCTCTCTCCAATTCTTGCTCACTGGTAACTGGCATTCTGGCTTTGTGCATAGGAGTTGGTTAGCCATTGTGACTAATAGCCACTGAGAGATCCACCTTCCATGAATCTGCCAAATCTGCCTTAAGCTAGCAGCTATCGCCCACAGCCTGCGGCAGTGAATTCCATAAACTAATTAACTGGTTTAATTATGGGCTGTACAAAAGAGAAGTCTCTTTTGCCAGTCTGGAATCCTCTGCCAAACAATTTCATGGGATGATCTTAGTTGTAGAATTATGGGAGGGATACAAAGGAGGAGGAGGGGAAGATGTCACCCTGGTTACCTTTGCAAAGGAAATGCTGCTGGAAAAATAATCAAAGGAATGCATGACTACCTCCCCGTACTGATCATGTCAAGAGACCCCATGGCCCATCAGGCTTTCCCAGTGGCTGAGATTCTTCACATGACCTCAATGGCAACCTGAATATTAGGCAGCTCTAAAGGTGGGTTGGTGCTCCCTTTAGGTCACATTGCATCAGAAAAGGCCCCTTTGCGCATCTCATCAAAGGGTCCCTCTAGCTGTACTTTTCATTGTGCATTCATGATTATTTGTGCTCATTATGGTATTAAAGCAGTTATATGTGAACATGCTTTCAACAATATTTTAGGCTTGGTGGGTCTGCCTAGATGACACCTGCCAGGCCTACTTAGAATCTAGAAGAAGAGGCCACTGAACCAGACAATTGGCTCTGGAAGATAATGGCTCTGGCTGGCCAGTTAAGTACCGTGATTTAACATATCCAAATAAATTTCTCTCTTACAGAGACAAGAGCACGGGCCCTTTCCCACCTCATCTGGCTGGATGCCACATCATCCTAGGATGAATAACAATAAGTGGGGGAGGGTGTTGTGGGTGTGAGTGAGGCTGATGCTGGAAGATGGAGATGGAGACATGTCTGCTCTGTGCTGGATCCAAAGTTGTGACTTCCCTGGAAAATCTAATGGAGAAGCATGATCCATTGGTGGTGTTAATGCTGCAAGCCCTTCCATCCTAGGCTCAAGTTGTACATATGTGTAAATGAAACCATATATCCTAAGGACACCATATGCTCCATTGACCTTCATTCCAAGGACACCAGAGCTTGGGTAAGCACTGGAACCCCTTGAGGTTTTTTCCTGCTTAGAAATTGGGGGAGCTTGTAACAACACTGTTTGCATCTGCAGAAGTTTTGGGACAGACATGCTGCTTCCTTTCCAATCAGTGCATGACCTGCCATCCTTTTTATACCACAAATATTTTGGGGTGGTTGCTTTCTTGCTTTTGTTGCACTATAGCGCAAGAGTGTCTCTCCCGGTGGGAACAATGGAACAACAATGGAGAAGCATCACATAACGCGGAATGATATGTGAATTGTACAATATAAATCCACCGCTAATGTCCTGTGATTGTACCAGTGACATTCTGCAGAAATAATGCACTCACTGAAATAAACAAAACCCAAACCTAGTCTGGCCCATAGGCTGTACCTTCATACTGTCTCTTGTGTTGCACAGACTCTCCAAGTGTTCCTATTTTCCAGGCACAGTCCCAGATATACAGAAGCCATCCCGTTTTCAGATTTGATTGTAGAATGTCCTGCTTTTCCTTAGAACGTCCCTATTTTCAGCAGTTAAATGTTGGAGGCAAAAATCTTCCGGCAGACAAAAGTGCAGTTGTCATTGACAAAGCCTAAGGAATTATGTTTTTATTGAGACTTGGGAAAGAAACCAAGCAAAAACTTCAGCTTAATACCCAGTACTATGCAGACTATGACTTCTGCCTTCACAGTAGTCACTGACTTAACAGGAGGGTATGGAATAGGGCATCCCTATTTTCAGCAGAGAAATGTTGAAGGGTATGATTGCATAGTTTGGAACAAGACGGATGTGGACATTTTATAGTACGTCCTGTCAAGTTGGAGAGAGGGGAGACTGGACAAGACTGAACACAAGCAGTGGCAGTTCTCAAAATTTCCAGGGTCTCTTCAAATTGTTCCCTGCCGTTCCAGCCTCAGGGATTTCCCACTTAAAGTTTCTCTCACGCCCATCCTGCTGAGCCCTGCTCCAGAGGCCCTGCCTTTCCCACAGAGGCAACTGCCGTCTGGGCCTGCTGAATACAGACCATTCTTTTCGCCTGAGGCTCCACAGCCCAACCCTTGTATTGACATGTCCATTCACAGCTCAGCTTCTGCCCTCCTATCCTGTAGCCACCTGTGTTCTTGCGGCTGAGTCTCTCTCATATACTCTTGCCTTTGAGGATCAAGGGCTGCTCTTCCTCCTCCTCCTCCTCCTCGTAAAACCAGCTTTCATCTGCCCTTTTATAGCGAGGGGGCAAAGGAGTCCCCCCCCCCCCCGCTGTGTGTGGTTTCCCTTTCAGCTCCCTGACATGTTGCTGCCTTTCTACACCACTGTAATTAAAAGGCTGGTGGCCTGGCAGAGGTTTCTGATGCAATGCCACAGCCACAGAGATGGCTCAAGCAGTTCCTTGTGTTCCTTGGCACAACTGGGCTCCAGCAATAACGAAAAGTCTTGCATCATTAGATCTTTGGCCTCAGTTTGCGATGGGGCAGCCGTCAGGATTGGGGCAAGGCTTTCATGTTGCCCCAGGGAGGCAGCAACACACACGGGCCTGAGACAGGCACAGCAAAAGGTTTTTCATTAGAGGCAACACAAAACACACACACCCTTTCCTTATCCTAATCCAAATCCAGATTCACAGTTAAGTAATGCCTTATTATAACCAGCCAAAACGTCATAAAAATGTCACAAGCTTTTAAGTTCTCCAGAATTCTTCATCAGGCAAAATGTTACACAGAGCTGTTGGGGGGGGGATACCTTCTGCCTCAAGAAAACTTCTAAAATATTGGCTCTAGTGGCCATAAAGTAAGACTGCGAGAATATAAGAAGACTGCTGCCGGATCCAGCCAATGCTGTCCAGCACCCTGTTCTCACATTTGGTCAACCAGATGTCAATGGCAAGCCAATAAGCAAGATCTGAGCTCAACAGCAGCCTCATCACTTGTGATTCCCCACAACTGGCATTCAGAGGCCTCCTGTCCCTGGAGGTGGAATCCTCCCAGCTGCTACAGATGTCAGGGTATGCGCTGAGGATTCTGGGACAAGGAAGCAATGACTGCTCCCCATTTCTGAGAATGTCTGGCTAGTTACCCAGATCTTATCTAACCGGGATTCTGGAATCACAAGGAGCTCACCAACAACAACAACAACACCTCACTCACCTACACGACTCTTTCCCTTTCTATTTCTGATGTTAGTGAACCTTTTGTGTTCACTTTTTCTAAGAAAAGAAAACCAGAACCAATAATAATAATAATAATAATAATAATAATAATAATAATAATAATAATAATAATAATAAACACCATCCATTCTCTGCAAATAGGAGTTAGCTTGCTGAAATTCCTGGCTGTGCTTTAGTTATCACACACTGGCTCAAATGCATCTTTTGCAATTCAGCTGAAGTTGTAAGACTAGCACCAAGTTCCTTATTCTGGAAAGCAAAGAATTTTTTGAACCTGTGTGATGAATTTCCCTCCAGCCATTAAAAAAGCTGCCAGCCCCCCTGCTTCCCTCTCTCCCACCCCTCACTCAGACACGAATATCTATGGCACAGGTGGTGTCATAAAACTGAGGCATATCTCACTAAAGGAGAGGGGGAATAAATGGGGAAAGGGGCTTCCTCATGTTCATACCCTACAATTCTCTGCGTCTGCTGTGGGAATTGCTGAAGGTGTGGAATTCTGGGTATGCCAGCTGGGGATGAATTTCCTTCTGGCTTGGGGAGACTGGGGGTATTCATTCAGAAAAACCCAAAGGGGAAAATTCATCCTATACAACCCATAACAAGCAAGACTATCTGTAAGCTAGAGCAGTGTTTCCCAACCGGTGTTCCGCGGCACACTAGTGTGCCGCGAGACGTTGCCTGGTGTGCCGCGGGAAAAATTAAAAAATTCGAAAGATATCCGGAGAGGCGGCCTTCAGGCGAGTTTTAATTTTAATTTTCCTTCTCCCACTTAATGCCCCACGCTCGCCCGAGCAGCTTGCAGTCCTCGGTAACCACGGCGACCCGAGGGAGGGGAGGGAACAGGGAAGTCGAGGGCGGCGGCGAGCCGCGATGACGTCAGTGGGCCGCGCCGCCTCGCCCTGGCACGGTGTGAGAGCCCCGGCTAGTGGCGCGAGCTTCTGAATAAGTGGGATCCGCGTGCGCGAGACCGAGATCGCGGGTAAGGAGCTCAGCCCTGGGCAGGAGGAAGCGGGGCCGCGCGTGCGGGCCACATCCCCACAGAGAGCGAGCCTCCCCCGGCCCACCACTCCGGGCAGGTCCACTCGCATGAGGGGGCGGCGATGGCGACGGCCGGCAGCTTGCCTGCAATGCCATCCCTCGAGCAGGCAAGGAGCCCGGAGGCTACCAGATGCGAGTCCTCTTTCCCACCCTGCTCGGGAGTCCAGAGCACTTGGTCGCATTCAGGATCTAGAGTGGGGAAGCGGGGCTTGGGTCTGGGCTGGACACATTGGGCTGCCTGTGCCGCTCGACCTGCGGGGAGAAATCAGGGTGGGAGTCACGACCGTGAGGCAGGGCTGCCAAGTGTGGCAGAAGAGGACACGGCCGTCGCACCTGTCCTTAGGTAGGAGCTTCTTCCGTGTCGACCTGCTGCCCTAAAGTCTTGGCTTTTTTCTTGGCTTTTTGGCGGTTGGCACAGAAGGAAGGCAAGGGGGAGGGGGAAAAATTGAAACTTACACTTTCGTGCGTCCCTCCCGGCGTGACGCTGCACGCTGACGTCACGGGGCTGTAATGGTGGTGTGCCTCGAGATTTTTTTCATGAAACAAGTGTGCCTTTGCCCAAAAAAGGTTGGGAAACACTGAGCTAGAGCAAACCATCACCATGTCTTCCTAATTAGGCTTTTGGCTGGCTGCTGTGAGAACAATACGCTGGTCTAGGTGGGTCGTGGCTTGATCCAACAGCCCAGGCTCTTCTTCTATACTTAAGTTTATATATAAAAAGTACCTAAGATACAGTATGCTAGGTCCATGCCTGTAAGATCACAGTCAAAAGACCAAAGTCCATGTGATGTCAGAGACACACAATTGCATCCCGCAGCCTGCCTTCTTGAAGCTGCTGTTAGCAGTGGCATGCATCCCAATCTCCAAGCTGCGAAATACTGTAGGGGCATAGGCGCTGACTCCATGGGGCCTGAGGGGGCCCGAGCCCCCTCAAAAATTCGTTTGGGGAGGCTCTGCCCCCCCAATAATTTAAGAAAATTATTAGTTATATTATGCTTTGTAAAATCACAAAATTATGTTGGTATTTTTTATTTTCCTTGTTTGACGATAGTTACCTTTTAAAATACATTCAGTAATGAGTTAAAACAAAGCCACTCCCGATCTAGAGAGGGGGTGGGGTTGCGGGCTCTCGACCCATCAACAATCTCACGGGGCTGGCGAGAAGTGGGGATTCCCCCTAGCTCATTAATATTCACCACCCACGGCGGCAGCCAATCGGCTGCCGCAAAGGGCGAGCCCTCACAGGTTCACTTAAGGTCGGGGCAGCCCGGGGCTCGCCCCTTTCGTTCCCCCAGCAGCAGCGGTTTGGAGGTCTTGGGCCCCCCCCAATATTTTTTATAAGTCGGTATGGGCCCCCCCCCCAATATTTTTTATAAGTCGGCGCCCCTGTGTAGGGGTCCCTGTGTGTACCAGGATTTGGTTTCCTTGGAATGAAAGTCAGCAGAGACTGTGGTGTCCTTAGGCTATATTGTTTTACTTACAAATATATATACAACCTGAGCACAGTATGGATGGGGTTCATAGCACTAGCAGGGACGCGGGTGGTGCTGTGGGTTAAAGCCTCAGCACCTAGGACTTGCCGATCGAAAGGTCGGCGGTTCGAATCCCCGCGGCAGGGTGCGCTCCCGTCGTTCGGTCCCAGCGCCTGCCAACCTAGCAGTTCGAAAGCACCCCCGGGTGCAAGTAGATAAATAGGGACCGCTTACCAGCGGGAAGGTAAACGGCGTTCCGTGTGCTGCGCTGGCTCGCCAGATGCAGCTTGTCACGCTGGCCACGTGACCCGGAAGTGTCTGCGGACAGCGCTGGCTCCCGGCCTATAGAGTGAGATGAGCGCACAACCCTAGAGTCTGGCAAGACTGGCCTGTATGGGCAGGGGTACCTTTACCTTTACCATAGCACTAGCACCCCCATAGATCTCATTTCCCCTTTAAGTTTCCAGAGGAGCCCCAAAGACCAGCACAGAGCAAGGTATATGTCTCTGTGTCCACACACACCACAACTCTGGCTATTATTCTTCCACATGGGATCATGCAGCCTCCAGTCAGGTGAGGGGAGTGAGGAAAATGTCTACCCCTCTTCCTGGAGAGCACCATTGCTTAGCTCAGTGGTTTTCAACTAGTGTGCCGTGGCACCGTGGGATGCCTTGAATGTTGGTCAGGGGCAGCACTGGCCTCTGTCCCTCTTTCCTTCCCTTCCTCCTCTAATGCCCTCTCGCATCTCTGCCTCTGAAAGGCTTGCACAGCTGTCTATTGCAGCAGCCCTGGCTATAAATTCCACAGGTGAATGCTGTCTCTGGGAGACACCTCTCTTGGGGGGGGGCAGTTCAGAGACCAGGGGTGGCAGCTGTAGCTGCCCAGAGGACTCCCAAGGAGAGGGGAGAGGGAAGGAAGCTGAGGGAACACTCCACAAGGGTGTTCAAAAAAGGGCGAGAGACTGCCAGCTCTGCAGGCAAGGGGTGGTAAAATGGGCTCCTGAACCCCACAGGGGTGCCACAGAAAGAATGCAGTTGGTTAAGGGAGCTGTGGACTCAAAAAGGTTGAAAACCTGTGGCTTAGCTCATCCTTTGAGACGCTGATGAGCACTTAACTGTGCAGCTGAAGCCATTGCCTTGACAAAAGGACTGGTCTGACCAGGCTCTCTCTGATACATTCCAGCCCCACAGAATCAGGATAATAAAAATCTGAAGGGACCCAGGGGGTCATCCAGACTGACCCCCCCTAGTTCACTTAGATAATACATTATTTTTAAAAAACAGAGAGCTGCAAAGAGGAGGGACTGGATGCACCCTCGCCCGAGCCTAGGCAGCTAAAAGGGCATTTTCCTGGGAACAAGAATACTGTGCAGAAGGGGGACGTGGCTTTGCGAAGCAGGAGGAAGCAGACAGGACGGCATCTCCAGGGGGGTTACAGAAACATCTGGAGTCACAAGACTCAGGAAAATAAAAGACTCCCTAAATATTTGTGATGCCTGTTCAATATAACAGCTGCAGGGGGTAGGAAATGCAGCATAAACAACCAAGGCTAATAATTGAGGAGGAGGAGGAAATGCCCCAAGATCCTCGTTCTGCCTTGCCTTGTTATCTAGATGCGCTTTTTTGATGGATGGGGTTTTGATAACATGCACACAGTCCCTTTTATCTCCAACATTTGTGTTTTCCTTGGCTCCCAGAGAAAGGGGCCGTTTGTGATGACAGCGGATGCAATTAACTGATCTGCAGGGAGCACAATATGCAGGCAGGCCAAGCGAAACACGCTCCCGGGACCTGGGCGACAAACAGTGGTGACCTCAAAGCTTGCCTGAGCCCTTGTCCAACAACAGGTTGCTGGGTTTTGAAAAATAAAATGTAATCTTATCTCTAAACTCAGACAATCATCTTTACGTGGGGAGATCCAGGTGAGTAAACAGAGTTTGAACTGGGCATGCAAAGGGACACAGAATCAAAGAGTCGTTTGGGGTCTGAAAGGCTTTCTAAGGTGGGCCCCAAGGCTAGCTGCCTACCAGCCATCTCCCACATTATTCCTGCTAATACCAAAGTCATATGGTTGAGGGACAACAAGACTGGAGCCCAAATGGAACTGCTGTGAAACAACTGGGAGTTACCAATGTGCTCAGGTGAACTCTGAGGTATGCAAAAGCACAAAACATTTAAATGAAAAAAACCCAAAGGAGTTGACTCTTACCCTTGGCTGCACTTAGTAGTTTTAAGCTCTGTACTTACATGGGTGTGGGTGGGTGTGCTTGCTTTTTTAGATGGTTCTCTGTGTTACCTGAAAACATGGTCAGCAAACCCTGCTCATTCTACTGAGACTTCTGAGCCATGTCCTGCTCTGCTGGCACCGTGGGACCTCCAGGAAGGCGCAAGTGTGCTCAGTGGCCACCAGGAGCCATAGAATGTCAAGCATCTGGCTGTGCACACAGCTAGGCGGTTCTTTTTCTCAGTTCAGATTGAAGCTGGTTTTGGGGGGGAACAAATCAGAGTGCAGTAATTCAGAAGAAACAACAGGATAGATATGGATCTTGTCCACACTTCCTTTTATCTTGCTGCTTTCCGCCAGGGAAAACTGCTCTTTAGCACTCAATTGGAGTAAAAGGCAATTCTGGTTTTGCCTAATTTCCTAATGTATCACTAAAGAGAGGGTTTTCCCTTGGGGCAAGGGGAAAACCTCTCGGAGTCATGCTTTCCAGGCACAGGACAAACAAGTGTGGCCGAGTCCATGGATAGTGGTCAATGTAGTGTACACACTGCTTCGCAAACAGCAATTGGAGCACATTGGACACAGAGTGAACAGGAACATGCGCACAGCCTCCAATGAAAAGAAAAACAGGACAAGGAGAGGGAACTTGCCTGTTCAAGCAACTCTCAGCTCATAGCTTCCTGGAAGGGGTCGTGGCTGGCTGGATTATTACTATTATGATAAAATTTATTACCTTACCGTCAGGTCCTAGGGCAGGTTATGACAATTGAAAGTTCAAAATTAAAACAGGAGCAGGAGCGCTCATGTTCAGAGGTAATAGAAGAATCAGAGACCCAGCATGTATATTTTGATTTAATTATGTCTCATACATTAATGGCATTTAACCTTTAGAAAGATAAAACACATCACTGAATAGTTTTTTATGCATGGTTCCTGTGCGCCTACATTTTACAACATCTTATAACCCAGGTGCTCTATAGGCCATAAACAAGAAATCCTATCTAACTCTGAAAGTGCTGTCATCAGGGCATTGGTGAGTTTGAATCCCAAAATGAAGAATTACCTCCCCAGTGGTTTTGCATTAAATAGCATGGGGGAGAAGATTGAACGCCAAGGGACACCATAGGCCAGAGCCCCACTGCCCCCAACTTGAAATCACTCCTTCAAGTTGCTCCTCAGATCACCATATATGCAGGTACAGTGACCACTTTGGAGACTTCTAAGAGAAACATTTTTTAAAAGTAGCTGCGCTGACCCCACAGGAGTTGTTAGAGAAAGGTGATCGAAGACAAGGCAGACCCCCAGCTTCACCCAGCTGGGAGGGGGAATTGGCATTCAGCGTCTTTTAAAGTGTGCGGCAGGTCCAGGCATTCCAAGCACAGCACATCTCCTTTTTTGGCAGTTTCTTTGGAAATACTTTACTTCCGCTCTCCACGCTACCTCGCCTTGTCCTCCCCTCCCTGCGGGCATTTCAGTAATAGGCAAACTGGGTCACGTACGCAGCCGCTAAGTGGGCACCACTCCCTTCCCACAGCCAGCCACCCAAACATCTCTCCGTCTCATCCATTTGCCAGCACCTGGGGCTTGAAACAAAAGGGCAGAGTTGATTGTTTCGGTAAGCAAAGCGTGGGCTGGGATGGCAGAGAAACAAAGAGCACCTGTTCAAACCTGTGTCCATTCATGCTTCCTCCTCTCCTGGCAGTGTGATTGCATTAGCCTCCCGCCCCCACCCCCCGCCCCCTTTCTCCCTCCATCTCTGCACAGCCACTTTCCCATTCCTCTGCTGTAAGTGCAAAGTGATGCATGTTGAGACAACCCAAGCCCCATCATTTCACATATATGCTCCTGGGATTTGAACTGATGGAACGAGACCTCGGGGTCCTAGTTGATAATTGAAGAAAGACATCGGCCCAGTGTGTGTGGCAGCTGTGAAAAAGGCACACTCCATACTAGGGATCAACAGGAAAGGAACTGAAAACATGACTTCCAATATCATAGAATGCCATCATGCAATTCTATGGTGCGACCACATTTGGAACCCTGCGTACGGTTCTGGTCGCCTCAACTGAAAAAGGATATTGTAGAACTGGAGATGGTGAGTCCCCTATGAAGAAAGGCTGCAATGTTGGGGACATTTTAGGTTAGAAAAAAAGGGAGGGTGACAGGATCGAAGTTTGCAACATATATGTGGCATAAGGAAAAAATTGTGCTTGGATGCAGCTTAAGGGCTTCTCATAAGCATCTTGGCCACTGTGAGAACAGGATGCTGGACTAGTCGGGTCCTTTTTGGCCGAATCCAGCAGGCTGTCATTATGTACTTAGGAGAGGTGTTGCCTGGCATTATCCGAGCCTTTGCAGATCTGTCTGTCTAGAAAAGCAGAGCTGACATGACTACCAGCTACAAGTAATCCTAACAGAAATAACAACAGTAAAGCACTCAAAATCAGCTGTCGGTGCTGGCTGCTCCATTCTGCCTAATGGTAGGACTGGGCCTGAATTGCAGGAGCTGCAGGGCCATCGGTCAGCTGGCGTCTTTTATACTGGCAGTCAGCTGTTCCAAGCCAGGAACGCTACAGGCCAATCTGTGTTCCTCTTCATCACTCCTCACATCCCCAAACAGCGAGGACTCCACCTCACTGAAAGCCTTCTGCATCTTCCATTGGCAGCACGTGCCACGTGCCTGATGCTCATGGACCTGTTTTTTGTAAAAGAAGACCGTGGGCAAGGTGCTATTAGATTTAACATATAATTAAGCTATTTGGAAGTGTACAGGCACAACTCTCTTAACAGCTTTGCTAAGACATGTCAGAAAGGTTTGGCCAAATATACCCTATTATGAGTAATAATAGCTGCTTCCATTCAAAAATATTTTGCCTGAAAGCATTTCCCTCACTAAAACAAATTATTTTAGAGCCAAAGCATCATTTTATGATTTACACACATACACACAAAAGTGTGAAAGAGCCCTTAAGAAAATGGCACTAATTTCTGACTAAACTGAGAGGGATCTGGCTGAGCAGCTCAGGATTTGCTATCTCAAGTTCTTGATGTTGTTTTTTTTCAGTGCCCCCAAATTCCCTCCCGTCTGGAGGGCATGTCAAGAGGGCTGGTGGCAGCAGTGATTACTGGATATTTAAGACACAGCCTGTCTATCCTACAAGGCAGTGGTGCAAAAGAAGGGCATAAGCTGGCTCTCCTAGCCTTTCTGTTCTGATACAAGCACAGAATCCTCTTGAGAAGCTTTAAGCACGGCCCAGTTCCTGCCACATGTAGGCCTGAGAGTCAAATCACTCAAACAGGTGGTGTGCATCTCCTCCGCTTCTTCCTTATTCAATCAGTCGCTTGCTCACTTTTGCAGCGAGGAGCCAGAAAGGTGTGCTGATCTGAACAAGAACCCAATTTGTCACTGGCAGGTGGAGTCTCAGAACAGCGATTAAGGAGCAAATCCAGGATTTTGCAAATTGCCAAGTAAGCACAAGGCAGAATTAATTTCAGTTTTGAAATGTGTCAGAAACCATGTTCACCTGAAACTGCCTGGCCACTCTCCAACAAAAAAATAATCATGGTTTGATGCAAGAATTACTATTCTGGCTTAAACAAACAGCAAGTAGCTGGGGCTGTCAAGGGCTGTTTGTAATTGCAATTAAAGGAGACCATTACAGAGGGAAAACTAAGTGGCACTGACCTGCGAAAGAACAAACGGTTCGCTCTGGTTCACTTCTCTTGCTATTATGAAAGCCTTCAGTGTTTGAGGAGTCGTCTGTTCTTGCACCCACTTCTCCCCCCCTTGTTTAAAACCGGAATGCCCAGTATTTGGCCAGGAACACACTGCAATCTTGAGAAAGGGCACAGTGACACTGAAGTGAAATCTTCACACTCTAATGGGAAAGGACACATTTTCCTCACAACCCGTGCTACAAATTCTACCAGCTCAGCAAATTCACCCACAATCTTCTCTTTAGATTCAGGGAGAGGCCCCACCCACCCCAGGAAGAAAACACTCCTCCCCACGCCGGTTTCACATGATGAAAAGGAAATCTCAGGCACCATCTTTTTCCTTCTTCAACATGGTCTTGCTTTTCAGCAGGGAAGTCAATAACACTTGAAGCAGCCTCCAGAGTCTGGAGCCCTTTCGGATTACACAGGAAAACTGCTGTGTTTGCCTCTCTACGTGGCGCATAAGAGGCTGCCTTACGCCATCATGCCCTTGGTCCATCAAGTTCAGCATTGCCTCCACTGGCTGCTGCTCCCCGTAAAAATAAATGCAAGTTTCCAGTCCTCATGGTTCCAGAGGGCTGATTTAAATAGGAATGTAGGGAGTGGCCTTACACAAAAGTTCAGACCCTTGGACCCTGCAGCTCAGCATCATCTTTACTTTCACTCTTGTCTCTACTCTTTATTGACAAATCAAAGATTTTATTTTTATTGTATTTTTTCACATTTTATACTGAAAGATTGGGATGAGGAGGAGATAGCACTCCAGTATTTCAAGCAAGATCCTTAACCTGGAGATGCTGAAACTTTTGCACACTGCATGGACAATCTTGCCTCTGACAAGTGTGCCTGTGGTGCACGTTTTTAAACATCAGTCATATTTTTAGGGACATACCTATTTTTGCTTTTTACAGTGGTACCTCAGGTTAAGTACTTAATTCGTTCTGGAGGTCCGTGCTTAACCTGAAACTGTTCTTAACCTGAAGCACCACTTTAGCTAATGGGGCCTCCTGCTGCTGCCGCGCCACCAGAGCACGATTTCTGTTCTCATCCTGAAGCAAAGTTCTTAACCTGAAGCACTATTTCTGGGTTAGCGGAGTCTGTAACCTGAAGCATATGTACCCTGAAGTGTATGTAACCTGAGGTACCACTGTAGTATGAAGTGCCTGTGGTAATAGGATCCAGTATTTTGATTTGCAGTTACCTTAATGTCCTTGTTTGGAAGCCAAATCAGCAGCCCCCAAAGGCAAGAGTTGTAACCTTTTGAAAGAGGGTCACAGTAGCTTTGTATAAATAGAGATGGAGGATGTGCATGCAAAAAGGTTCCTTTCCATCAGCCCTTATGACCCAGCTTATACCACCCAGTAGCACTGAGAGGAAAGCAGCAGCCAGTCACTTTGCAAGGAAGGTTCTGGGATGGGTGGAGGGAAGAGAAACCTTCCATGATCTTTGCTTTATCAGTAGTTATCCTAGTCAGCTTGATTCCCCACCGCCCTGGTGGAAAAGTCACGTGGAATATAAATACAAATAATAAACTTACTCAGAAATGCAATACTTGCTTTGTGAAAATATCGGGATTTAAAAATATAAAATAAAGAGGCTCCAAGACAAAAGACCAGCAACAGCAGTGTTATAATTCAGAGCACTTCGTTCAATTTAAAAATCAAACACATTCAAAAGGTAACAGAATTTGTTAATTATGAACAGCAAAAAGAGACCCAAAAGGGGTGGGGGGACACACTCAACCAAGAGATTATACATCTTTTTACAAAGCGGAATTGACCGAGTTTACTACAGAACTGATAATAAAATAAGAAGAAGGGAGAACAAACAACACAAATATTGGAACAAAGCTATACCGACAAATGCAAACGTCATAATAAAAATGGCACTTTTTGAATTGAGACACTTAAGATATTTCTTATTTAAGCCATTTAAAATCTAGCATAATCATTAAATTAGTAAAAAATACTTTGCTTCAAGAATAACGGGGAAAAAAACCTTTTAAAGTTAGGTTTACATTTTTCCTACTTTTAAAAAAATAACTATGTTAAAAGAAAGGGGGAGAGATTTGTAAGGGAGTCAATATTATATACTGGGGGGGGGGCATAAAGATAACCCCCTTGGCTGAGAGAGCCTCTGTGCAAGGTCCGTGCAATGGAT
Organism: Podarcis muralis; assembly: GCF_964188315.1. Lineage (NCBI taxonomy): Eukaryota > Metazoa > Chordata > Lepidosauria > Squamata > Lacertidae > Podarcis > Podarcis muralis. The sequence goes on along the minus strand of NC_135661.1, from coordinate 43,267,178 downwards.
TGGACTTCCCCATGTTGAGGATTGATTAGAAGGGGCAGGGGCAGAGAAACTACTGTTCCTTCCATGCAGAACTGCAGGACAGAGGAGGAAGGGCTTGCTCTCCTACTCCAGGGAAAGCTCATATAAGATGAAGAGTCTTTGGAGTGGGACACACTTATGAAACGCCATGCGCACAGGGGCTTCATGCTCAAGACAGAAATGTTCTATCTGCACGTAGGGGGGTTCCAAGCTACATGCGTGGTGCACCCTCGCTTCACAGAACAGGGCAGTCGTCATGCTCTGGTTCAGTTCCAGAGAGGCTGGGCCCCAGCAGCCATATGGACTCCAATAAGGCTAAGCCAGAATGAAGAGCCATTCAGCAGCCTCTTCACATACAGTGGTACCTCGAGTTAAGTACTTTATTCGATCCGGAGGTCCGTTCTTAACCTGAAACTGTTCTTAACCTGAAGCACCACTTTAGCTAATGGGGCCTCCTGCTGGGTTAACGGAGTCTGTAACATGAAGCGTATGTAACCCGAGATACCCCTATAATGCTTTTATTTGTCAATTTCAAGACCTGGCATGTCTGCAAACTTCTATATAAGTTGAAACTGACATGTAATAAGAGTCATTTTGCGGAGAACAACTCAGCTAGCTATGCACAAAGCGTTCCCACAAGCCTGGTGTATTAATATTCCGCTGGCAAGTGATTTTAGTGGGAGTCTTCCTGTTTTTTGAAACCAGAAGCAGCTCTCAACCTACACCATTCGGGGGCAGACTATTTTAGACGAGTAGCAACAAAGGGCATTTCACCCACACTGGGAATAAATGGATATAAAGTCACCCAGCTTTAATCATTCATTTGTGCCCCTTTAGAAGTCCTTAAAACTTAAGATGACAGCAAAATTAACACAGGAAGCATGAAAGAGAGAGCTCTTTGGGGGAAGCCACGACTGGCTTGTGCTATCGCTGTGCTTTAAATGTATGGTGGCCTTAGGTAGCATTACTCGATGAAAACAAAAACAAAAAACCCACAAGAAGAAGAAGAGGAGTTTGGATTTGATATCCCGCCTTTCACTCCCTTTAAGGAGTCTCAAAGCGGCTAACATTCTCCTATCCCTTCCTCCCCCACAACAAACACTCTGTGAGGTGAGTGGGGCTGAGAGACTTCAAAGAAGTGTGACTGGCCCAAGGTCACCCAGCAGCTGCATGTGGAGGAGCGGAGACGCGAACCCGGTTCCCCAGATTACGTGACCACCGCTCTTAACCACTACACCACACTGGCTCTCGAACATCATTAAAAGCAACCAGTGGCTTTAGTCATCAACTTCAGCTCAGCTCTTTTGAGGAAAGTGTTTGGGTACATTCTTTTAATAAAACTTAAGGACCCAAAGAGACATTGCACAATTAGGATGGCTCCACAGTTTGTTAGCCATGTGTTTGATGCCTTGTGTGGAAAGAAAAGGGAGCCTCTTACCCAAGACCTTTTGTTAGGAATAATAATTAAAGAAAGAAAGTTAACAAACAACAACACATTTCATTACAAGTCCAGAAACAGCTGTAGTGGTTTGCAAAATAAAATAAAGCACATTATGAGCGTCATTGGAATTATTGTTGTATTCTGCAATAAAAAATGGGGAGAGGGGTTCAGTGAAACTTAAAAGAGAAATGGAATCCCAGTGGCATTTAATTACTGCTAGGGGAAATCCTGATCTGTTACCTTCTTTTTAAAATATATACAAATACATATATTTTTCAAATTGGGCATCTCTTATCTTCTTTCAAGTAAATACTTAAGAAAGATTTTAGCTGCCAAAAACAGGAATTGGAATATTTTGGATTCTACTTGCATGTTTGAGAAAGGCAGATGCAAACACTGAACTGGACTAAAACTAGCACATTTTTTTTCAAATCTAAATTTCCAGTGAAGCATAAGGAGAAGTAAGAAAACCACAAAAGCATGCTAGTCTGCCTGCAACTTAACAATCTCAGAGCTGGCTCCCCTGCATTCTTGGTTTTACACTACATCTTGCTCTCAAAACCAACTTTTCAACGAGGTGCTTGTATTAGGCTCTTGCCCCAGTAGTTAGCAGCGTTCATCCAATATATACTTACGATAAACATGCCACAAGTCACAATAAACACTGTAAAAAGGTGACCTGTTCTCCGAAAAGGGTGATTATCCACAGGGCCCTTCATATCTTGTACAGTACATGACTTGCCCTATTCATAAAAAGTAACTTCAGTGTCAACTTACTTCCTTGAAGTTCATAGTTTGGGGGCGGGGGGATGCAAGCAGTTTTGCAGCACAAAGCTCTGAAGACAGACGACGTGTTTGGTACACAGCCACTCACAGAGCTCTAAAAACCATTCACAGCAGTCATGAAGACTTAGAAATGTATCCCTTGGTAATATTCTGAGCCCTCCAGTTATTTGCCTGCCATTCTTGGCACCACAACAGACGACAAAGGCAACCTTCAATTGTCTGCCTATTCTGCTTTTACAAAACTACTTTGCCTATTTGGAAAGAACAGTTGCCACATTTCAACAACGCGTACATGTTAACAGCAAACAGCAACTGCATTATTCTGGTACATGTCTGAAAAGAGAACAATAGGGAAGTTAAGGCCAACTTCTGTGTTGACAGGGTAGGGTGTTCTTAACTGCTAGGAAGTGGGGTTCGTTAGGCACTTTTCCCACGGAACCCAACTCTCAAAAAAGATAAAGACACAAATATGCCTAACACTTCTGACAATACACACATCTTGGTCACCTCTACTTTGGGCCACAAGAGGTAGATGACCCCAAAGAATTCTGGGAGCTCTAAGCTTGTTTGTTAAAGGTGTTGAGAGTTGTTAGGAGACCATGATTGCATGAAAAAATGAAGCTTAAGCTTCAAGGCCCCTCATCACGGAGGGGCCCCAGAAGCAACGTTGGTCCATGTTGCTTCAGTTTGAGTCGAACAACTCAAAACTGATTATTTTTTTGTTGTATATATTTTAAGAATCCCAAAGTTTGAGAGTCAGGAGCACAGATGTTGAAACGGTGTGGTGATCTGTCATGGAATAACTCCACTGAAGAAGAGAACAGGGGCTACCAGGACTTTATTGCTGGTTGCGAAGGGGCCCCCATAACAGGTCAAGCTTCAGGTCCCCCAAAATGTAGGCTTGCCACTGATTCTCAGAGTGGATAAATACTCGACCCCTCTTTACACAGAGCTCTGGGAGAGGACGGTAGGGGTCTCTTAACAACTTTCAGCATCCACAACAAACTGCAGCTCCCAGAATTCTTTGGCAGAAACCACAGCTGCTTAAAGCGGTATCCTGGTATTTTAAATGTAGGGTGTGAAAGTGGCCCCACAAGAGGCAGCATCTATGCTCCCTTCACTCTCCCACAAAGATGGTGCCTGTTTTGACATATACATGTACCACTTAAAGCAGAAGAGGCTAACCTGCGGCCCTTCCAGCATTGCTGGACTAGGACTCCCATCACTCCTGAACCCCTGGGCCTTGCTAGCTGCTGGTGGGAGTTGGAGGCCTGACCGCTGAAGGGCCACAAGCCCCCCACATCTTCAAAACAATAAGTTGATCATATGCAAACTTAATTAATTGCTTCAAACTAATTTGATCAACCAATTAATACGTATTTTAATTAGGTGACACCTGGGGGGAGGGGAGATTTCTGTGATGCAAAAACAGGGTCCCTTAACTCATGTTCTCCAGGATTAGGATGACATCATTATTAAAAACAGTTAACTGACGGCTAGAGAATTACATGCATATCATTAATTACGCTAAATGCTTGGTCCTCCTCTAAAAGGTCCCCTTGCACAAAGTGGGTAACCAACAGCAAAACCTGCAGCTTTAGCAGCACTGATACTGGTACATTGTGTCTTGGACATTGTAAATGCCACTATAAAAAGGCAGGCATTTTATTCCTCTTTATGGTGGGCCAAAACCATAAAGCAAGTCTCATCCAAGAGAAGTAATACATTCTTCCTTTTGGCTTCCCATGGAAGGACTTGATTGTTGGTCCCCCTGCCCTTTTGCCTGCTGGTTTAGCTAAGAAAATACAGATTCTCAGCAAAACATTTGCACGGCTCCCCTTCTGGCTTAATATGCCTCTTGGATAGCACAAACTGCTGGGATCACGAGCAGGAGGACAATTGTGCTCATGCCGTGCTTGTGAGCTCCCCACGTGGGCATCTGGTTGGCCACTGTAAGCAGAGGAGGCGGCTATGTTCTGCCTCCACTGTTGGAGGCAGTATATGCCTCTGAATACCAGTTGCTGGGAATCGCAAGAGGGGAGAGCAGCACTCCTGTTGCACCCAGGTCCCACTTGCAGGCTTCCCATTGGGGCATCTGGTTGGCCACAGTGAGAACAGGATGCTGGACTAGGTGGGCCCCCTTTGGCCTGATCCAGCAGCTAGGCTCTCCTTAAGTCTGTTTGCACTATGAAAGCATGGGGAGGGGAGGGATAATATCTGCTTCAATTGGCGTTAACATTCATGACTCTTAATCAAATGAATCAATGCAGGAGACTGTAATTTCGTGAAAGGAAACTTTGCCAACAGGAGTTGCGGTCCAACAACACCTGGAGGGCACAGGACTGGGCTATGGTTGCTGTCAAAGCATTCCTGGTAACCCCTCCAAACAATGAATTTCTCAGGGTTCGTTTTGGAGTGTGAAAGGCACAACACGGGCTTGAAATGGTTGAGGCCAGCTCAGATACAGGCAGCCCAACAGAAAACACAATTGCCATGCCTGAGGTGGAAGGCCTACCTACAGTGCACCCCACTCAGTAGCCGTGCGGTTAAACGGCCCTTTGAAAAGGACAACCCCAACCCTCAAACACCACAACTTCTTTAGGGTTGCCAGTGTGGTGCCCTCTGAATGATGCTGGACTCATCATCTCTCTCCATTGGCTTTGCTGCCTGGGGCTGATCAGAGCTGGAGTCTAACCAAAGCTGGAAGGCAGCTACCCCTGTTGTAAAACATTTGCTACACTCCTCCTATGCCTCAAAAACGGGCCTCTCAGCTGGACCATAACACTGCCCTAGTGTGAATGAACTACTTCCTGTGTTGACGGATGCTGGAAATTCTGTGGGGCTGGAAGGCGGGACTTCCAGGGGTCAAGTTTAATTCCCAACGATTAGCACAGGGAGAGAGGAGAAAACCTTTAAATAAAAATAAGAGGGCTTGCCAGAACAACGGAAGCAAAACATTAACATTGAATTGTATACAAGCAGGTCCCCCTTGCCTGCTTGGTCCCCTAAGACGTGAAGTCATAAGACCACTGCCAGGGGGGCAGGGGATGAGATGGCAGCAGACACTCCAAGCTTGGCCAGTTAAAAAGCCTCCACACAGGGTGAACTAGAGCCAGGCACACAAAACTGATACAGGCCGCTGCTGCCCACCCAGAGCTTCTGCTGTTTGCAAACTTTTGTTCCAAGTCTTCCAGGTTCGGCATCACATGGAACTGTCCTTCCCACCCCTTCCCCCTACCAGCCCCAAGAGCAAATGGATGTCACTGGAGCCTATGACTCTCTGTGCAGAAAGAAAAAGCGGCAGGGATTGGCATAACCGTCCGTGCAGCCAGAAGTCGCCGATCGATCCTGCAGAAGGTACTGGGCGAAGGCTGATCATGGAGAGCAAGCTGGATTTCTCCTGTAGCCACCAAAGCTGGCAGCGTTTCAATTCTGGCCACAGAGATCGCTGTGCCACATCATTGTGGATTCAGAGGCCCCGGAGGGAGCTTTTAGCTTGGGTGCCCAAGAGGTATCAACTTAAGAGCCGCCCGGAAGGAACGTCACAAGGGTGACCATGTACAAAATGTTTATTGCAAGTCAAATACAAAGCGGAACTACATGGGAATCTTAAAAGGGAAAAAGGGGAGAAAAATAAAAAGCAGATCCCTAAAAAAAATAATTAACAACAATAAAAATTAAAAAAAAAGAAGTTCATGTTGGGGCAGCCAAGTCTTTTTGCGAGTGGAATTAAGTTGATATCTGTGCAAGTCCACAATTTCAGCGTCACAGTTTTCCTTGTTTTTGCCTGTGTGCGTGTCCATCTGTTTTAAGGAGTGTAAAGCTCAGGGTGGGAGGGGCACAGACTTTTTTTTGCGCCCCAGGAAAACCCTCCGCCGGCAAGAGAATCGGTTGCGTTGGATTCTTTGTCCTTTCTGGACATGTGGAGGGGCAGTTGTGGGACTGCTGGTGATTCTTGGCAACTCTCGTTTTCCTTCTGCAAAGGAACTCAGGGTGGAGAAACTTAGGCCGCTAATGAAAGAGAGGACCAAGCAAAGGACAGACCGAAGAGTCCAGCCCACAGCTGCACATGTAAACATTGCCATCCTGTTGGCTTCCCTGTTGGTGGGTCTACTGAGGCCTCTTGAGGTTCCCAGCAGAAGCTTCTCTTCCTGGATTGAATTTGCACCTGGGACTCTTTGCCTCCTGCCGGTGGTCAGCTGCCTGGCTTGGGGGGGAGGGGAGGGAGGGAGGGAGGAGGGGAGGGGAGGGCCATGCAGGCAGCAGGGGTCTAGGGACTTGTCACTGTCAGGCCCCTGGCTTCGAGGTTTGCTTTCTTGTTGAACGAAGAGTCCGACGTACTCGTGGTTTTCAAAATAATATTGTGCGTTGATTTGGACCGAATGCCTTTCCTCTAGTTTTAAGATTCCTGTGGGACAACCTCCATCAGCTTCTGGCACAGGACTGTCGTGGAATCTGTTTTGAGGTAGGGTTGGGGGTGGGGGTGGACAAAAAACAAAAATGACCAAGCTGCATTGTGAAATGCTTGGAAACCGTAAACACTGAAGGGAGTTTTAAGGACACTCTAACAAATTGTTGTTCTGCTTAGAATCAGCAGGAGTGTGTGGCTCTCTCAAATGTGCACCTGTCCCCTGCCTGATGCATAGTCTAGGTGTCGGTGTGCAGACAAAACCACAATAGCTTTGCTTGGATGTAAGTGGCTTTGGGTTGCCTTGGACAAGATAAAGTGACCAGCATCATCATCATCATTATTATCATTATAATCATCAATAATAATAATAATAATAATAATAATAATAATAATACAGTGGAACGTCGGGTTAAGTACTTAATTCATTCCGGAGGTCCGTACTTAACCTGAAACTGTTCTTAACCTGAAGCACCACTTTAGCTAATGGGGCCTCCCGCTGCTGCCATGCCGCTGGAGCACGATTTCTGTTCTCATCCTGAAGCAAAGTTCTTAACCCGAGGTACTATTTCTGGGTTAGCGGAGTCTGTAACCTGAAGCGTATGTAACCTGAGGTACCACTGTAATAATAAAATGTGAAAGGTGGTTTGAGCATTAGATCATGGTGAGTGGTGTGTATGCTCACGCCACTTTTGCCTCTGTTGAACAGGGCTTGGAAGTATTTCCCCCCCCCTCCTCAGAAAACCTGTAGCACCTATTCATCCAGAGAGACAAAAGAAAAACATAGCTGCACCCTGAAGAGTGTGAAGCCTCTCTCCAAATGTTCCCCATTCAACTTCTGCCTGCTTCCAGCAAAAGGGCTGGACACTTGGCTTGCACCAACATTTTCTGGCTACAAGGAGATTTTCTTGGGTGGGAGGGTGGTAAACAACACAAGGCAGTAAGAGCATTAGCTTTGAATTAAGTCACTTGCAAGATATTCCTTCTATCCACCCTGGAATATTCCATATGCCTCCCCCCCCCCCCGGCCACCCCACTATTCTCTGGAAGGAAGGAAGGCCTGCAGTGCAGGACCCAATTAATATGCTGATTTGTCACCTAACAGCTTTAAAAATTGGCTTCTCTAAGAGCAGAGACGGATACTTGGAAGAGGAAGAAAGTGTGTGTGTGTAAAGGGAGAGAGAATCCGAGAGAGCAACCACTGAAAAGCTCTTGCGTCGTTCTCCACCCGAAAGTGCAGCATTAAACCCTTGGCGCTTCTGCTAGTCTGCATTTCTAGGTCAGCCTGTTTGTTGTTGTCGTCTCGAGCCCCCGGAGAGACAGATGGTGGTGTTTAGTTACATGGACACCATCCAGTGAGACTTCTCATGATTCAGCTGTTCAAACAGAACTTTGTTTCTGGGGCTGAAGAAGAAGGAGAGCAGGTCAGGAGCACCAAATGGCCCCCAACACTTGCTCTGTGGAGTGGACATATACAAGCTGGCTGCCCTCAAGTTATTGCTGTTGTTTAATATATTCTTATATCCCACTTTTCTCTCAATTTGGAATTCAAGATGGCTTGCAGCATTTTTAAACCAACTTCATAAAATGCAAAATAGTGAAGATAAACTAGTTAAAAGCAATAGGTAAAAGACCACAAAGCACATTTAGAACCAGCATGAAAATATCAGTTTCCCTGAGAGCAGCCCAGTGGTCAAAATCATTTCCACCTAGTTTTCAAAGGCTCGTCTTAGCCTGATGGGAAAGTTAACAAGAAGTCAGACAGACCAACAGGGGAGTCAGAGAAGAGAGAGCTAAGAGGACTGTGACTGGGAGCTGATTAAAGTTGCATTTTAGTTGTGTGCAATAAACCAGATCTTAGGCTTTTCTGTTATAGGAACAGAGAAAGCTGCCCTCTGTCAAGGCAGACCACACCCAGCTCAATATGGGCTCTCTGGGATTTCACACAGAAGAGGTTTTCCCTGCTCAACCTGGAGAGACCAGGGACTGAACTGGGGATATCTGGCAGGCAAATGATGTGGTTGGAAAGTATTCTGCACATCCGTGGCACTACCAAGCAAGCACAGACTCTGGAAATGTGTAAGCATGAGGGAATTTGCTTAGCTGACATGATGCAACCTATCTGCAGAGTTCAGGCTTCCTGGTTACAAAGACTGGGGTGGGGCTGAGTGTGTGTGGAGGGCTAGGGTTGGAGGATGCAAAGAGGCAATGTAGCAGAAATACTAGTTCCTAGAACCTAGAATTCCAGCTGCCCCCACAAAACCTGACTGGTCCTTCTCAGTCAGGCAGGAAAAAAGTGTTCTTCTTGTTGCTGCTTGGATAAATGCATGAATCTAACCTTTGGAACATTCTGTAAGTAAAGCATTTTAAACTTACTTAACAGTGTGTTGTCTGTTCATTGCAAGAGGAATAGAAGGAGGGGAGCACTTTGCAAGCTGACTGAATAGGATATGCAAAAGGTTTAATGGTTTACATTCCTATTGCTGCTTGACTTTGTGAGTTCAAACTCTGCTACTAGTGATTCTCTCCTGCTGGAGAATGAGTTTAGTGCCACACTTTGAAACCAGGCATCCAGCTGATTCTTTCGTTATTTATCCCACACACATGGGTCAAAAAATAATATATTTTTCCTCCCATACTTTTAACAATTTATCGAAAGGGAATTAAAAAAAACCCCACACGAATTGATTTAATACCATTATGCTGAGATCAAGAGTACAGGTTACTGCTCTCGCACCCATTCCTAACCCGCACAATGCCGCCATCACCCTGCAAGCCAGGAAAGGGACTCACATATGAGCTGGAGGAGCCACTTTGGTTTGTTTTTCCACCAGACCCCAAAGTAGTAAACGGGGACCCCGCTGAGAATGATGGCAAAGCCAATGCCACACTCCTTTGGGGTCATCCAGAAAGAGACGACAATCAGGAATATGCAGGCCAGGATGAAGAAGACGGGCAAAATGAGGTTCACCTGTACATGGGAAAGGGCCAGGGGGATGGGACACAAAAGAGCAGCGAAGTCAGACAATTTCTATACTAAAAGAAAAAAACCCCATTGGACTGGATTAACCACTCACTGCTTCAGTTTTATTTAATTCAATTAAAAACCTTTCTAGACCATTTGGAGAACATATAGTTCTCTCCCCCCCCCACACACACACAACAACCCTGTGAGGTTGGCAGGCTGAGAGGGAGTGACTGGCCCAAGGTCCAATCCAGTGAGCTTCATGGGCAATTAAGGATCTGAACCCTGGTCTCCCAAATCAAACACTCTAACTACCACACCACACTGGCTCCCACACTTCCCCCCACATTTTACAACCCCCCCAAGAAGTCCTTTTAAAAAATAAAGCTAATTTATTATACGCTAGCATGACAAGAGAGCTTCTCCCCACTTTAACTGTGTAAACTTAAAATTTCTGGCATGTGCTTAAATGCCTCCCAGAAGTTTGGGGTAAATCTGCAGGGACCTTTGAAGCAAGAACACAAGCAAGGGAAGATCAGCCTGTCCTCAGCGGGATGTAAAAGCCATCTTGCAGCTCACTACTTGGTTCTGGCCTTGAAGTAATGGCCCAGCTATGCCTTTTCCCTCCTCCCCCACTTGCCTCGAGTGCCTTTTTCAGTCTGTAAATCTGAGGCTGAAGCTTCTCTCACTTTTTAATTGATATGAGTCAATTTAGGAAACAATAACCGACTGAAAAGCAGGATGAAATTATAGTAAATCAATAAACAGAGCCCACAGAAAGAGCCCTGCTGGATCAAGCCAATGACCCGTATAGTCCAGCATCCTGTTCTCACAGCGACCAACCAGATGCCTGTGGGAAACTCGAACGCGGGACCTGAGCACAACATCAGAAGTCTGCCCAGCTGAGCTTCCCAGCACCTGCCTCTGACAGTGGAGGCAGAGCACGGCCATCGCGGCTGGCAGCCATTGACAGCCTTATCCCCCATGAAAACTCCCCCACTTCTGCTGCCGCCACCACATCCCTCTCTCACCCTTATAGGCCTCTCCAGCTCTGGCTTCTTGTATCTCAACCACAACATGCCGATGATAGCCAGGGCCACGCAGAGCCAGTTGAAGAAGCTGAAGAAGTTGATGACCGAGAATATGTCGTTGGAGAAGGCGTAGAGCAAAGTCATGATGCACTGCAGATTTGGAAGGGGGGAGCGGGGAGAGGAGAGGAAACAGATCGATAAAATTCAGGAGTGACCCAAATGACAATCATTGACTTTTAATGCCTGCCCTCCCTTGCAAAAATGAGAATTAATGGAGGACGTGGTAGTGCAGGTGATTTTGCCATTTGAACGGAAGCCACTAGAAAACAAAAGTGGCTTTAAAGTTTTAAACCTTTGAAACGTGTGCAGTGGAGGTAGGCATAGAAGCAGCAGACAGAAGCAGGAAATTCAGAGCGCAAGCTCAAACAAGCAAGGTGGCTAGTCCTTCTCAGTTCCCCCAAAACTTAAAAAACACAAACAAACCTACGACGCCCCTCTCAGTTCTCCAATAAATGGAAGCCGCTTTCTGGAACAACTTACCAAACCTCAGCCAGGGGTCTGCACTCTGATTTCTCAAGCAAAGGATTTGCTCAACACAGCAGTGGCAAGTTGGTCCCCCTCCAGATGTTGCTAGATTGTAAGTCCATCACACACACACCTCCGCAACCATGAGGCATGCTGGCTGCTAGGGTGGGTGAGGCTTGGAGTTCACAGTCCCTCCAAGTGTCCCTATTTCCCAGGGACAGTCCCGGATTTACAAAAACCATCCCAGCTTCTGATTTGATCCCAGAATGTCCTGCTTTTCCTTAAGATTTTCCTCCGATTTTCATCGGAAAAATGTTGGAGGGTATGGAGTTATCCAACCCCCATCTGAAGGCAGCCCTGTATTGGGAAGGGTTTTTTAATGTTTTATTATGTTTTTATTTTATATGTGTTGGAAGCTGCCCAGAGTGGTTGAGGCAACCCAGTCAGATGGGTGGGGTATTATTAGGGGTGGTATTATTATTATTATTTGGGACGCCCCTATTTTCATCAGAGAAATGTTGGAGGGTATGAATCCAATGACATCCGCAGAGCTACAGATGTTTCCTATCCATGGCTTAATCCCACACACCCTTCCTGAGTGGTCAGTGGGAAGCCATCTCTGATGGACCAGAGTGTCACCCTCTCTGAAAATTCTATGTAGACGCACACACCCCCCCAGTCAAAACTGAGTGCATTTCAGCAGGGTGATCCAATCCAGTGTCCGTGACTGCTGTCCACACCACGCTCCCCACTGCCAGGCCAAATCCACTGGTGTTGATGACAATGTGCTGCTGTTCTCAAGAGAAGCAGCTGGCTTAAGCTGGGTGAGAACAGCTTTGCTGTCCTTGTCACCACAGGCTCTGGCATGAGGATCCTGGCACACTCTCAGCCTGTGCCGCAGGGAGTTCTTCGAGTAGCAAGAGGCAGCCAGGAATGCTGCAGAATGCCCCTCCTTCTGCCAAAGCTGGGACCTCTCTTCTGCTTTCTCTCCCTCTCTCGAGAAAAGAGAGTGAGGCAGCTGTCCGTGTTGCCTCCCCTGGCTCCAACACTGCCTCATCCACTGCTGTGTCCCCCAAAGCTATAAAGAACAGTCCATGAGGAAACGAGAATGCAAGAGCAGCCCTGCTCCATCTGACCAAAGGCTTATCTATGTGGCTTCTCTATGTGGAAGCTGACAAGTGGGGACAAAGCCACCCCTCTCTGACAGACTTCTGCTGCTGCTCCTACTGCTCCCTAGCAGCTGGTATTCTGTGACAAAACCTCCAGCTAGAGAGGCAATGTGGCAGAGCATGTGCCTTGCAACCAGAGGGTTCTGGGTTCAATCTCTGGCATCTTCAGGTAGGGTTGGGAGAGACTCCTGCCTGAAATCCTGGAGAGACACTGACATCAGATGCCCTTTTAAAATGTGTTGGGGAGGGAAGGGATGATTGGGTTGCTCTTGTTTTTGTTTTTATTACATATTTTGTCTTTTTATATTGTGATTTTATGCTGTGAACCTCTGAGATCTGCGGGTATAGGGTGGTATACATATTTAAATAATAGTAGCAGTAGTGGTAATAATAACAATAACAACAACAACAACAACAACAACAACCACCACCAAACAGAGCAAGATTGACCAAATCTGAGTTCGTATAAGGAAGCATCCTATGTTCCTAAAGAAGCAGCATATTTAGCCATAATGACAGATAGCCACTGCCCATGAATTTGCTCACTCCACTTTTAAAAGTCATCTCAGAATTCCTGCAGGAGTGAACAAGCCCCATACATTTTGGGGAAGATGCTCTAACCCTCCTGATCGTTTTGGATGAACCTTTCTCCAACTTCAGAGTGTCCTGCCCCCAGCCCCAGATGGGGCAAGCAGGACTATAGACCACTAGCCCAAAGGTGGTACAAAGTGCCACAGCTTTAAATCAGGGCAGATCTTCCCCTGCTTTGAGGAACCCAAGTGATGCAGCTGTAATAATCCGACTGAGAAGGTGGGCTGGAAGCAAGCAAGGATAGAGGCAGCCTTGGCTAGTTGGATATGTCCAACAGGTGCTGCTGCTTGGGCACTGCAAACGAAAGGCACACCAATTCGAAAATCCACCGACAAAACAGCATTGCTGCTGTTTAGGGAGCTCTATTCCAAGGGCAGCGGAACTGGTTTGTAAGTCAAGGCCCGCAGGTTGCCAAACCTATCATTTTACATCACTGGAAGAGTAAACACCATCACAACAATCCAGCAGCGGACAGAAGAGCTGTCCTCACTCGCCAAACATAGCGATGTATCGTTGGGAACAGAAATTGGATGCTTACCAAGCTGCAAGGAAAGCCGACAGCTAACTCTCTGCCTAATGAATGTAGAAGATATTTTGATTATAACACACGCCCCCTCCAAACTGAAACTTGAATGAGCAGAACTGTTGAAGGTGGACCTGCATCCTCTCCCCCCACCTCCTGACACCACCAGCCATTTTGTTGTAATGGCCACGCCAAAAGAACTATCTTTTTTTTTTTTTAACTAAAAAATCCACTTAAGAAAGTAAGATGTAGCCATTGATATCCCTCTCCTCTCTGAATTTGTGTAATCGTCTTGTAAAGCCATCTAGGTTGGGGGTCATCACTGCCTATACCGCCTCTCAAATGGAAAGGATTGAGGTTTTCCTGTGGGCATCCTTACTGTGAAGACGAGTGAAGGCACCGGCGTGAGGAGCCTGGGATGGATCATAGACAGAACAGAAGGCAGGTGTCCCTCACGAGCACCAACAAAGAACAGCCTAAGAGAGAGAGGAAAGAACAACAACACTGTGGTTAATTCACACTGCCTGAAATTACTTTAAGAGGGCCGTGCAGCTAGAAGGAGCTCCTTGTGGGGAGCCAAATTACTGTGCCTCAGAGGATTCTGTCTGGAGCTGCACCCGTTTCATACAGACAAGGAGGAAGCACAAGTCTGACCTGATACAAGGCACAGCCAATAAATGCAGAAGAAGTGTGGAAGGTATTCCACAACAAAAAAATGGAAAACATGATGCAAGTTGTTCTCCTGAAAGATCCTGGAAAAGTATTTATGGAATTGCCTGCTTTTCATTCGGTCCCTGCACCAAGCTCCAATTCCACCCTCCAGTCACCACAGGAGACTCTCCCACTCCACCAGAGGAGCAAGACACGTACCTGGATGAAGTAAAGAGTGACCCATTGACTGAGCCAAAGCACGACAGGCCAACAAAGACGGGGATGATCCAAGCCATGACGCCCAGGTGATAGTTCCCAAAATCCTACGAGCAAACAGGAAGGAGGAAAGAAGAGGAGTGTCAGAGGTTTGCCCAGGAGATGCCAACAGCTGAGCACGTGAAGAAGTGGGAAGATGACAGTGCCCAGGTGGGCCAAACTGGATTTGCAAGATCATGTGATTCACAGACCGACTTGAACCCAGGAGACCCTCAGCCCAGTGAGGCACACAGGGGGGTTGATTCTCTTCTTCCTGCCAACTGAAAATTGATCTCTCTCGCAGGGTCGTTGCACTGGCAATCATTAAGAACAAGGAGCAAGTTACCTGTCACATTTCCCCCTTTCCCCTTCCTTCTAGGGGACTCAGGAGAACAGGCGTGGTTCTTCCACACTGCCTTCCATTTTAGCATCAACAACCAGCCTGTGAGATTGGGAAGGCTGAGAGACAGAGGCTTCCCCTACAGGGGCTTTATGGGCCAGCGCCCATTTGACCCAAGGTCTCCCCAACCCTCTAGCCAGGGCACCATCAGGCTGGCTGCAATAAATCAGTAGCAGCTGCATGCTCTAAGTGTTTAAAATTACTAGCGACAAAACAACAGCTGGCCTCAAAAGAAAAGAAAAAGGAGAGGACATTTCACGTCAATACTGACACAGCACTTCCCCCTGTGAGGTGTCACTTTGGAAACTGATCACGAGACCACACAGGCTCTGATTTGCTCTTATAGCCAGTGGTGATGGTTTCTCAGACAGATGCATATCCTCGGCTAACGTTCCACTTATCCCAGCTCATCGTCATGTGAGCCACGATGGCATCCTCCAACGCAGAGGGGGTGGCAGCGGGGAAAGATCAGCGTTGGCTGAATGGCAAAGATGGAACTCCAAGATAGCATGAGGTCCAGATTGCACACAGGGAAATGTCAAAAAGCCAGAGAAGCGAGCTAGCTAAAAGAGCAGCCATTTCTGGGTGAGTCACTCCATATTTTACCACAGCAACGGCTTCCGACACCAACATCTGATCCACAGACAGCGTTGTGAAGTAAGCCAGGTTGGTCAAGACGTAAACCAAGGTGACGATGGGCAGGGAGATGATGATGGCCAGAGGCAGGTTTCTGAGGGGAAACGTTGAGAGAAGGTTAGAGTGTTTTGCAAGCAGTTCTAAGATCACCTCTGGGGTGCATATATTGGTGCCCAGGGCACCAATGCACGTCACAACTGCAGCATTAGCAGAAGGGACATTATTCTTTAGTCATGCACACACGTTGGATCACGTGGGGGAAACTGAATATAGCAGCAGATCCCCACCACGTTTAGGATTAAGAGGCCATACGCAAGACAGCAGAAAATCCATCGCCTCCCCTCTCCCCCGGGATCACAGCAGCTCGCTACAAAAAGCTATTTTCTATTGAAAACAGCCTCCTGCTTATCTTAAGACCCTTAGGAGAGCCCGGCTGGATCAAACCAAAGGCCAATCTAGCTCCACATCCTGTTTCCCACAGCGGTGAATCAGATGCCTGAGGGAAGCCCACTTTTTCTCCCACCCCCAGCCACACCAGAGTAACTGCCCAGTCCAAAATATTCCATTGCTTCCTGTGTTGCTCCTCGCAAAACGGGAGGTACTTTGGAAGAGCCTGCAAGTCAGGCCATATGCTACCTTGAGGCAAACAGTCCACACATCCTTCTTGCTGGCTTAGTTAGTTGGCTGACTGGGGCAGAGATTCACAGTTGCCTCCGTGCCAGCTTGTGGAATTAAACCCCACAAAGCCACCTGGCTGTGGATTAGGAACATGTCCTAGTTTGGGTAGAAAACACTTTTAAAACTCCAAGTGCATGGCCAGGCAATAGAAGGCATGGGAGGAAATAAGGCAAACAAATCAAAGGAGATAGACCAGCCTATCCCCCAAGATCTGGTGGCCTCCAGATATTTTGGACCTCAGCTCTCGTTGGCCCCAGTCAGCCCTGACATCACATAGCTGCACTGGCTAGAGCTGATGGGAGTTGTAGTCCAAAACATCTGGAAAGCACCAGGCTGGGTTAGGCTGAGCTGGCCTACCTGCCTTAGTCCAATCATTAAAAGAACCAAGAAAGTTTTAAAAAATGAAGACCTCCTCAATGCTACATGTAACCAACCAGCAGACCAGAAAGCCAGGAGAGGCCAGTGGACATGCTGTGTTTGACAATCTAATTGCAGCCACAACAAACATACTTTAGAAGTTATAAAGCATCCAGGTCAGATGAACTGAGCCTGTACAAACCTTTGTAGTTTGAGCCAAGCATCGCGGGGAGTTGGGAGAGGGGCTCAGCCTCCGGGAAAGAACAATAGCACAGACCCCACCCGCTGCAGGCGGTTTGTGCCTTCTTAGGGCTGTGCGTGAATCAGAACAGGCATATCTGATTCCAACACACTTTGCTGCAAAATCCTGCTTTGCACACGTGAATTAGAAGATTTCGTGGAAGACTAGGCTCTTGGTGGCTTCTAGTCAGGATGGCAATGCTGTCCCTCACTGCCGGAGGTTGCATGCCTATGCATACTGGGGGATGTTAGCAGGGACAGATGCTGCTCTTGCACTCAGGTCCTGCTTGTGGGCTTCCTATTGGGGCACCAGGTTCAATGCTGCAGGCAACAGGATGCTTAGCTGGGTTCAGCTAAACTTTTCTTTAAAAAACACCAACACTCCACCAGATTTCTGATTGAAACAATAGACAGAAGCCTGCTATCTGAATTCTCCCTGAACTGCCCGAATTATAAGGCTTCCATATTCGGTGTCTGGTGAAACAGGGCCACTCCTCCCATGCTATATAACATGGTACGGAATGACTTGTGGGGAAAAGGGAGTTCATAACGGCATTGCCAACTAACAGCGCTCTTCAACAGCTACATGAGTGAGAAGCAAAATTCAGCTCCAACCCCAGAAGAGCTTTGCCAGCCAGGAACCAGAAACCCAGCCAGATGGGTGGGGTATAAATAAATTTATTAATTATTATTATTATTATTATTATTATTATTATTATTATTATTATCATCATCATCATCATCATCATCATCCTCCTCCTCCTCCTCTGCATGCCACAAAGCTGTCAAGAGGCACACGAGCACTGCCAGAAAAGAAAGCTGGTGACTCTTATTATGCAAAAAACAAGTTCTGGAGAAACACTGAAAATCTATAAATACAAGTCAATCACACCTCCCGCCCCAGATGAAGCCTTATTTTAGGATTCTGAAAGCAGGGCCTGCTACAAATCCTCCCTTAGCTTTAAGTTATTTTGAACTTCTGCAAAATTTGGGGTCCCCCTCCCAAACTGCCTGATCTTCCTATTGCTTGCGTGGCTGCTTTGGCTTCATAAGGACGGGCATCTGGAGAACAGTGATCAATAAATATTGATCTATGAGAGCTGGGTGAGGACGCTAAAAAAACATTTCCAGGTTTAAATCATATTTTTAATGGGCTTTCCAATTAAGGAATTAGTTTTAATTGTCTTGTGCTGCACTTTTTCTTGGAACTTGGGGATCTGTGTAAAAGGCACTCAAACACACACCCAGCACAGGGTTTCCAAGGCTTAGGACAGCCATAGCAAGTACGGGTTGGTTTGTACAATTGCTGTAAACCGCTCTGGTGTTGTTTTTTTATGAACAAGAGTACATAAATATTTTTAAATAATATATGAATCTGTTGACAGGAGGAGCTTTGCCTAGAGACAGTGATGGAGGAAGCTTTACCTGTTGAGTTTTCAACCTGCCATTCAGCTGTTGGAAGCCTCTTTCCTAGAAAACCAAGAGGCAATCCAACCAACTGACGTCAGTAAAAGCGTTGAAGTGGTGGCAAGTACAGCAATATCTGATCACCAGGGAGGCTGTTTCACGGGCCAACACAGCGCACAAAAGTGCAAGGAAGCTGTGCTGCAACCACCACCCACAAACACCATATTGAACCCGATACCAAAGCCCCCTCCCAGCAGCCATTTTGTTGTTCTCTTTGCAAGGCACCTGGTGGGGCAGTTTGTGGCAGGCGAGTTAGGGGACTTTTGGTGAACAAGGATGAGAGGCAAAGGCTCAGCTCCTTCCTTCATCAATGAGTTGCCCAGAGGCAAAAGAAGAGCAAAAGAAACAGAACTAATAGCTCAGTTGCTAGAGCATGAGACTCTTCATCCCAAGGTCGTGGGTTCGAGCCCCACGTTGGGCCAGAAGAGTCCTGCATTGGAGGGGGTTGGAGCAGATGACCCCCACGGTCCCTTGCAACTCTATGATTCTATGAAAAGAAACCCCTTACCTGTAAGGGTTGATCATCTCTTCCGTGACAAAATTCAAGTAATTCCTGCAAAGGACAAAGATTTTAAAAGTAATTCAGCTTGCTGAGTGGGATAAGAGGCATCCTGCCCTTGATTATAGGGTTGTATCCAACTAAATCAAATTAGAGTAGACCCACTGAAATGAATAAGCCCAAGTTAGCCATGTTCATTGAGTGGGTCTACTTTGAGAGTAAGTCTAGATTTGATAAGAAGCATCAAGGTTGCAGCTTAGGAAAGATTTCTCTCTCACGCGCGTGGCACAGGAAGCCACAGGTAATTGTTTTATCACGAACACACAGAAGGCTCCTCTCCTGACAGGAACAACAAACCATGGACTTAACAGTGGCATCTGAATTAGCAATCCTGGAGCATTACTCTCTTTTCAAACCACAGCTGAGGAACCAAGAGCAGAACACAGTCTTCTGATTGTGATTTGTTTGGAGCAAAACTGCAGTCCCCTCTTCAGATGAGGGGCTGAGCCACGGATTGTGATCTGCTGCTCCTGCTAGAAGAGGAGTTATGGGGGAGCTGTCCACAGTAACCCATTACCTGTGACTTACCGTGTCAGGCAAGCCTGCCATGCGTGTGCCAAAAATCCACAAACCTCTGTGTTCATTAATATGTATATGGGAGGCCCTGGTCTGGGTGCCAACCACTGCAGAAGGGATATTGAGAGCAACGGAAGGCAGGGCCTTTTCAGTAAGTCTGTGTTCCCAGGGAATTCTGGGAATTGTAGCTATGCAGGGGGAATGGGGTCTCCTAGCAACTCTCAGCACCCATAGCAAACTACACTTCCCAGGATCCTTGGGGGGGGGGAGCTGTTGCTGTTAAAGTGGTATAAGAGTGCTTTAAATGTCAAGTGTGGATGTGTGCTTAGGATGTTTGAACACAGAACTCACCAGCCTCCATATGCGAAGAGACCGCTATACAAGGCCAGGACGATGTTCCCAACCTCCAATTTCGTGCCATCAAAGGAGTGTTCAGGGCTCAGGATTCCAGGACCGTCTTCACAGGGTAAAAACACAGGGGGGGGGGACAAAAACCACAAGGTGTTCAAATACAGTGTCTCCATTTCAGTGAGCTTTTTTTATGGCTGAAGCTGTAAGAATACATTTCTTCTGAATGGGTGGGCAGCTTTATGCTGGACGCTATAGAAAAAAGGAAAGGGCCTTATACAGAATCACCTAGCTCAGTTTTATCTCTACACTGGCTGCAGGCAGAGGATTCAGGTAGGAGTTTATCCTAGCCTTACCTGCAGATACCAGGGACTGAACCAAGGATCTTCTGTTTGACTGTTGCCTTAGTGCTTTTGCTTGCCTGTACAAAGGGGGATGCTTGTGTGTGGAAACCAGCCTACTGTAGAAAGGTGAAGTTCACCATTGTTGCCCCACCCACTTTATCTCTGGCCCTGCCCACCACCGGCATGTGGCCCCAAAGAAGGGAATGTGGCTCTCAGGCTGAAAAACGATTCCCCAGCCCTGGTCCACATCCAAGGAAGAAGGGGGTCCAAACAACAAGAGATTAGCTAGCAAGACAGTTTTGACCTAAAGCAGCCCTTCCGTTTCCTCTTTATGTTCCATACCAAGGAAACAATTCTCTCCCCAATACAAAAAGGAACAAAGTTAGGTCACCGGTTCATCCAGCACAGCACTGCCCACACTGACTGGCAGCAGCTCTCTGGCGTTTTCAGACTGGCAACATTCCCAGTCCTACCTGCATTCTGCATGCAAAGCAAACGCTCTGCCCCTGAGCTCTGCCCTTCAATGCTGGGATTTGCCGGAAAGGGAACCCGAGGCCTTCGGCATGCAAACTGGATCATGTCCGCAAGGCACCCCGAGCAACTGAACCCAAGTGCCCAAACGTCCCATGCCACCCAGAATGCCTACTACAATCTTAGCCAAGCGGCAGCTCTGTCATTTCTCATCTTAAGCTCCTAGGAAGCAATTGCAAAGACGGCTTCTGGCAGAGTGACAGAGGCTACAGCTCAGCCCCAGAGGCCAGCCCCACAAGGATTTTCAGGCAAGAGGAGCACAAAGTTTCAACCAAAATGCTGCGGTCCTCGTCCCCCCCACCTTGGTGAGGACATAAAGGATTCCTCAGGTTCCCGAGGCGCCCAAGAAAACCCTCAAGTGCTCACGTCCCTGTCAGCTGTGGGAAGGGTCCAAATATTTGGAGTTCCTGTTATTCATCCGTTCTTGAATGGAAACAGCCCAGGAAAAAATATATATAAGGGGAGAGGAGGGGAGGGGGTGGTCTTCAATTGTTGAAGACACTTCCAGCACGTTTGCTGCGTTTATTTTAGTTCTGAAGACGTCTCGGTGGACGTTTCGTTTCATGCCTTTTGATCTGGAGGCCAAACCCAGGCTCCTCTAGGAGAGGGAGGCTGAGAACATAGGAGTTCCCGTTTCCTGGCTCCCTTCTGAAGACGGAGCCCCCAGGTGCGCCCGGAGGGGTAGAAAAGGGATCTGGGAAGGTCACTGGTGGCCACCTGACCTCCCTGCTGCCTCACATGTGATTTGTCTTAGGGCGCTAAGAGCCCAGAGAGCCCAGTCACATGGGCGCTGTGGCTGCATTTGGGGTTTAACTCTTCACCCTTTCTCAAACTCCGCATTCCAGCGACTCACAATGAGGTGAGGGGGAAAGGAGGGGAAGACAAATTTGCAACAAAAGCAGCTTTCTTCCATAAACTACACAGAACAGTTCACTAGGCTTTTTACTTGCTGGGCGGCCTGCTGCCAGCATCACTAGCTGGAACAAGACGGCAGAGGAGAGAGGCACGAGAGCCCAACGGAAGGGCAAGGCAAGTGCGTTTCCAAAGGAGGCTTTGTTGAGGGAGATCTCTGGGGTCCTGCCCTCTGGAGGCTTTCCACCACTGGCCCTGCTAACTGCAGGGTTCTCAGGCTTGCTCATCCCCACGTGGCAACATGACTCACAGGTGCGGGGGAAAGACATGCCACCAATGACTCAACCGTGCACCATGAGTTCAATCCTGTTACATTTAGTCTGGAAACGGCTTGATGAATTTTGCACACAAGAAGCAAAGAGCCTGCTGGACCAGGGCAATGGCCCGTTTAGTCCTGCATCCTGTTCTCACAATGGCCAACCACTGTGGGGAACCAGCAAGCAGGATTCGAGCACAAGAGCAGCCCTCTCCCCTCCTGCAGTTTCCAGTAACTGTTATTCAGAAGCATCACTGCCTCTGGCGTGGAGGCAGGACAGAGTCACCATGGCAAGTAGCCATCAATAGTCCTCTCCTCCACGAATAGGTCTGACGTTCTTTTAAAGCCATCCAAGCTGGTGCCCAGCACTGCCTCTTGTGGGAGTGAGTTCCACAGGTTGGCTATGTGCTGCTTGCAGAAGTACTTTCTTTATCTGTCCTGAAAAGATCCCAGGACCAGCCTCCAATCTCCCCAAATAGTAGGGCTAGGTTTAAAAAGCTTCTTCCTGAAGACCAACCTGATGCTCTCAAGGTTATAAGCTATGTAGCCGTTTTGGCCCATGGGCACGGCACAGGTCTTCTAACTGCAGGCAAACTATTAAATCACTGGAGGAGGGTGGCAAGAGACAGGTGGTGCTTACATTGCTATAGAACAGTGTTTCCCAACCTTGTGCCTCCAGATGTTTTTGGCCTACAACTCCCATCATCCCTGACTAGCAAGACCAGTGGCAAGGGATGATGGGAATTGTAGGCCAAAAACAGCTGGAGGCACAAGGTTGGGAAACACTGCTATAGAATATGATGCCACCAGGTTGGTGCCACCCCTTCCTAAGCACCTGCTGCAGTTCAAAATGGCCTTCTCCGTTTACAGGCATCCTTGCTAGTCTTCCCTTCTTCCCCAGCACACCCTCCAACCCCCTCTTCTTAATTCAACCGGTTAACCATAAATGCCCTCGCAACACAGCAACAGCTGCTGGGACAAGCCAAGGTTCCCCCACCATGGCGCCAAGCTCAGATGCCTCTCCAACCACACTCGGCTCTAAAATTAACCAAATTAAAATTAACGAGCTCCAACAACAGCCTTCCGTCCGCAGTTCTTAAGTGGGCAGAACTGCTGGAAACGGTGGCCTGTCCTTTTTAATTACCACCCAAGGGATCTTTTGTGGGAGGGTGAGGGGAGAAAGAAAGAGAAAATTTGAGTTGTTTCATGCCTGGAATGCTTAATTTTCATGCCATGGATGCACAGTCCTAACAGGGCTGGATAGCTGGCATAAAGGGGCTATTAACTGCAATTATTGAAGATGAGTACAGGTAGGCCTAAAATGGGGGAAGGAACAGTTGATATAATTGACAAGATAAAAGGAAATGAAGGCAATATCTCAAAGGCCCTCACAATGGTCCGAAGGCACCTTAAGTCTTCTGATCTCCAACACTAAGTGGGTTTGAGATGGAGCCAAGAGTCCCAGGGGTGCTGGTCTTGGGTCCTGGTGGAATGCTAATTATGTACGTAGACAAAATGCCCAAAGCTACCCCAACTTTAGAACTCAGTGTTGTCTACACTGACTGGCAGTGGCTTCTCCAAAGTTTCTGACAGGGAACAGTCCTGATCCTGCCAGTGAGTGAACCCAGGATCTTCTGCATGTTCTGTCACTGAGCTACGCCCCCTCCTCTTGCAACTTGTGAAATGTCCAGTCGGAGAACTGAAATGAGCTCGCAGTCCCAGAGCCCACTCCTTGTTAGCCGTTTTAATTTCAGCAGCCCACTTTAGACGAAAAGCATCCTTTGGTTGCTGCTCTTGTTAAACAAGGAGTCAAAAGCAAGGAATCAACCACTTGTGTCCAAGTGAAGATGCCTGGGATCATTGGATCTGGACTGTTTTCACACACTAATACCACCCCATCCTGTAGAATTCCATCAGTTATATTTTATCTGCACAATCAGAATGAATTTCCGGAACCAAAATGCTTTTTCTGTGCAGCCTGAGCAGGAGCAGTCACCATCAAGAAAAAGAGGTCAGAATAGGCCAAGATATATGTGGACTATCCCTGGATCAAGTGACTTTTATTCTTTAAGTTCTCAAAGCTCTTAACCTAGCTCAAGGTTGTCATCTGAACTAGCTGGATGTCACAGCAGTCAATCATTTGAAAAATAAGACTTTAAGATGTCTTGCCCCCAAATGGCAGCTAGACATTCCATTTTGGTGACTGTAACCTTGGTTTAAGGAGCCATTTGGTGTCTAGCTTATATATCTGAGTTTCTAGCACTGGTCAAAAATTCTTAGTCACGTCTAGTTCAAGTCTACTGATAGACTGAGCTCTACTTTCTGCCCACCCCCTGCTCTGCACGGAGTGATAGCGGCTCCCCAGATTTTGAGATCCTGACTGGGGGCTGGAATTCCAAGACCTTCTGAGTGTGAAGCATGTGCTATGAGCTGCAGAGCTTCAAAGAGGGTACCCAACACCTACTTCGCCCTGTGCTGTCCAAACTAAAAAAGTGGGGTGAGATTCAGGACCCCAATCCAAGAGTGCCCAAACCACTAATGTGAATTCAGGGCAAAACAAAAATGAACTTTCCTTCTCTCTCCTTGATACAAAAGGAAGACTTAATTCTTCTCCGCTGCAGGTTAGGAGTGCAAAGTTTGTTAGCAGACACTCATGAAGTGCTATTATTAAAATGTACTGAGACGAGCACACACACACAAATGGGGCCTTGGCTGCCAGATTTCCTCCTCCCCTGCTGGGCTAAAAGCACATTATTAACTCAAGTTGAAGAGCCCCTGGTGTTCGCACAAGGCCAGCGCCTGGGAACGAACACCAGGCATCCTGTACCATCCTGCTCCCCACTTTGTCTGGAAGGCTTCTCACAAACAAGGTGGGGCTCATCCTGCCTCAGCCCAACCTCATCAGCCGCCACCACATCAAACCCCCAAAGCGAGATTCTTCCTGATTTGCCCCAACAGGAGGCCCAAATCAGGGCATTCCCATCTCGACCAGACCCCATTGCATCATTCTGCCTGCTTGCAAAACACAACAGCCTTCGCCTGTCTGCTGCCCTCCAGTTTTGGGGGATGCCAACTTCACGTGCCCCAGCCGGCATGGCTGTGTAATGCAGGGGCTGATGGGAGCCTGGCCATGCTGGCTGAGGCCGATAGACAATGCTGTGGAAAGCAACCCCTGGGAAAATAAGAAGAGCCTGCTGGATCAGGCCCGTGTAGTCCAGCACCCTGTTCTCACAGTGGCCAACCAGATGCCTGCAGGAAACACACAACAGCACTCTCCCCAGTTCTGATTTCCAGCAACTGGTCTTCAGAAGCATTACTGCTTCTACCTCTGGAGGCAGAGCACAGCCATCAGGGTAGTTGCCATTGATAGCTCCTCCATGAAGCTGTCCTCTTTTAAAGTTGTCCAAGTTCCCATCACTGTCTTCTGTAGCAGTAAGTTCCATAGTTTTACTATGAAGAAATACTTTCTTCTATCTGTCCTGAATCTTCCAACATTCGTATCCATGAGTTCTAGTATTATGTAAAAGGTAAAGGGACCCCTGACCATTAGTTCCAGTCATGACTGACTCTGGGGTTGCGGCGCTCATCTCGCTTTACTGGCCGAGGGAGTCGGTGTACAGCTTCCGGCTCATGTGGCCAGCATGACTAAGCCGCTTCTGGCGAACCAGAGCAGCGCACGGAAACGCTGTTTACCTTCCTGCTGGAGCAGTACCTATTTATCTACTTGCACTTTGACGTGCTTTCGAACTGCTAGGTTGGCAGGAGCTGGGACCAAGCAACAGGAGCTCACTCCATCGCGGGGATTCGAACTGCCGGCCTTCTGATCGGCAAGTCCTAGGCTCTGTTGTTTAACCCACAGTGCCACCCACGTCCCAGTATTATGAGGGAGGGAGAAAAAACTGTTCTCCACCCACTTTCTCCATGCCATGTATCATTTTATAAACGTCCATCGTATCACTTCTTTCTTGCCTTTTCTCTAAACCAAAAGTCCCGAACGCTGCAGCTTTTCTCATGGCACGTCCTCTTCCTGGCTTTCAAGACAGAACGCCCTGCAGTAGTCTGACTTGCTTCTCCCTAAGCCTATTTCCTCTGGCTTTTGAGCCGCTCAGAAGATTTGGATCAGAGGCCACAAAAGGATGAAGAAGTAAGAAGCCGGCCAACTGGGCTTCCAGGCCAACGGAACACAAGCTAATTAAGGGTCTTTGCTTGGCTCACAACACAGCCAGGAACAAAACACCTTCATCTACGGTACGGATTTGCCCAAGGGAAGTTTGCTGGCTGTTCCTGGTTTCAGCAAGAGGCCACGAGAGATGGAGCAACTCAGAGCGCAGAGAATAGCAACTTTGCTGCAGACATGGAGAGGGGCAGCGCCAGGGAGGGATTAAGACCTTTAGAGGTCCTAAGCACTGAGAAGATTATGCTGCCCCCACATAGACAGTTAAAATAAAAACAATACTGAACCGCAAAGTGTTATTTCTGAAATGGCACAAAACTTACATGCATGCTAAAACGTTTACATGCATGTATGTCCTGTGCAATTCATGGCCGGATCTGATTTCCTCGCATTATTTCAGTCTATGTTCGTAGGACACCCCCTTGGTTTAGGTGGGGATAAATAATAAAAAAGAACAGAGAGATTCAGAGGGTGGCAACACAAGAATGGGCCTTTTCTGTGGTGGTTCCCCATTTGTGGAATGTTCTCCCTGAGGAGGCTCACCTAGTGCCTTCATTACATATCTTTAGGCACCAAGTGAAAACATTCCTCTTCACCCAGGACCTTGGCTGTTAAACAATCAACCACCTTTTAAACAGGGGAGGGGGTATTGTATTGTTTTGTTTGTTCTTATGTTATGCAGCCCTGTTTAGGGAATCTTTTAATGTTTGATGCATTATTGTATTTTAATATTTTGTTGGAAGCCGCCCAGAGTGGCTGGGGAAGCCCACCCAGATGGGTAGGGTATAAATAATAAATTATTATTGTTGTGTTTTAAAACTGTAAACTGCCCTGTGATCCTCAGATGAAGGGCGGGAGGAGGAGGAGGAGAAGAAGAAGAAGAAGAAGAAGAAGAAGGAGGAGGAGGAGGAGGAGGAGGAGGAGGAAAGTCTAACAAAGTTATTATTTTTCCCATGATAACTACCTCAATGTTGTTTTTTGAAAAGTCCAATTGTTTCCAACAAAAATTCTCATTTTTGTTTTGTGCTCCTGCTTTACTGATGCCTTAAGGATGTTCCTAGTCTGCCTACTGAGTAATCCAGCACAGGGCAGTGCCAGTTTGAAGGGGGGGGGGGACACGAGTATGTGCACATTTATGTAGAAAAGGAAATCATGCTAGATGTGATGTGATGCAAACTCTGCTTAATTCTCCCCCAAATATAATTTCAGCTGCCACGCTGGGCTTCTAGAAGAAACACCAAAGTTGCAAGTCTGGCTTTCTGCTTCCGTTAAGACAAGTGTGTTTTCATCGCAAAAGACTTTACATGGCAGCAAGGCAAAAGTACTAGAGGAGAGGGTGTCCTGGTGGGTGTCCCAAGGGTTAAGCAGAGAGGCCAGAAGGGACTGCATTTGGCCCCCAGTTCCTCACCCCTGGTCTAAGGCCACAAGCTGCCTACACAGCCCTCAACACTGCCAGAGAAGCTTAACAGGAAAACTTAACCAAGTCTTGCACTGTAGGGTCAGGAGCATAATTGCACAGATAAGTGTGCATGTGTCATATGGCCTGCCTACTTTTTAATCACAGGTTTCAAGCATCCTATCCAAGGTGAAAGAGGGCCCTGCGGGGCCAGGCGTGCCCAGCTGGCAAAGGCGGGTGCCCATGGTGCCTGAAGCCAGGCGGGCACGGCAGAGAGCGCGATGCAACATGTTGCCAGCTCAACTTTGCAAATCAGGAGTGATTTAGGGTTTGGGCATTGCCAACTCCACTTTGCCTTTTGCTCTGGGGCTTTTCATCACAAGCAGAATCCGGGATTTTAGCATCACCTAAAGAGGTGAGCTTGAACTTCCAAAAAGCTTTCAATGGAAGTTCCTCCCCAAAGCCACCCGTGTTTGCTTAGCAGTCATGGAATAAGAGGAAAGGACTTCTTCTGGATCAGAAACTGGAAGCAGAGAGTAGGAACAAATGGGACAGTCCCCACAATATGGAGGGATGTAAAGAAGTCCCTCCATTCTATGGGAAGGGCTGCAGCTCAGTCCTAGAGAATCTACCCTCCCAGGTTTAATCCTCGGCATCTCCAGATAAGACTGTGATTGTTCCCTGTCCGAAATCTGGGGAGCAGCTGCCTGTCATTGTAGACAATGCTGGTCTAGATGGACCAATGATCCGACTCTGTATATGGCAGCTTCCTATGTTCCGGGCTCCTACCTAAAGTCTTGTGCTAGAACTTTAACTAACTGGGATATCCCAAGTGGAACAGAACCCACTGCAGCTTGCATCTGGTGCTGGATTTAAACAGCACTGACTACAAGCCCATTTGCCAAGGAACACACAGAGGTGCACTGTAAGGTTCCTGACTGGTCACCTGATAATACTAATAAGATCACAGGGCAGAATATGGATGTGCAACAGGCTCAAAGGCTTCAATTCTTCTGGCAGCCCAGTCTACAAACCCCATGTCATTCCTGAAATTTCTGCTTTTGAAGATCACCACTGCTTTTCCTTGGGAAGGACCCAGAAGCAGGGCTCCGGTGCTTTCTAGTTTGCCCTTGCCATGTGTTTTGCTGCAGCATCATGTACAGTCTTAAATAGAGGTACACAATTTAGAAAAAGCACCAGGTGAGTGTTCTGCACTCTGCTGCCAGTGCTCAAGTGCCATCCATCCAGGAGGAGAAAAGAAGGCTGTTCTCATCTTTTCCAGGTCTGGTTCTAATAAGAAAATCCGAGACAATCCCCTCTTCCCCAACGTTGGTGCCAAGCCAAGGAATTAGTCAGATAAGCCTCGTTGGAAGAGGTGGGGAAGGGGCGATGTCCACCAATAAAGGGAATCTGAGTACAATAAAGACGCCAGCCTCCCCTGGGAGAAGCATCACCAGCCAAACGAATTAGACAAAGCGCTCTTTCTTCTGGAGGTAAATATTTCTCTCGCAAGAGTGAACAAGGTAATGAGGTTCCTTAGATGGTCAAGAGCGGCCCAAATGCACAAGCTTCAGCTAGAAATTATATATATGATATGTCTCAGAATCCTTTGCAACACTGCAAGAGATCCTTCTTATGGAGTGTAAAGGGCACATTTTCTTCCTAGTCCAATTTCCCACTCCCCAAAATTTATAAACCACTTAAATCCTCAAATTGTAGTTATTATTATTATCATCAGCTTTTTTCTCTCCACCTCTCTTTACTGATTTCCTGTGTGTGTCTTTTGTATTTGACTATACTAATATAATTTCTAATGGATGGGGTAAAGTAATTAAGTATATAATCACACCTAATGAAATGTGCTGTTTTTCTCCTCGTTTACTTTCAACTTTTCATTATTTAGGCACCCCTCTCAAAAAAAGCAATGCTGAGATCATGCTAAGATGTCTGAACCACATGACAATTACAAAAGTGTTTATCCAGACTTGAAAAGAAAACTATCAAAAAGGTCAGCATAAAATAGTGTAACACGTACTGATAAAATCAAACTTTAAAAAGCAAGGGCCTGTAATGAAATTGTTACTGGGGGCTCCCAACTCCCAGCACCTCCAGCCAGCGATCAAGGATGAAGGGAGTTGGGAGGGTGACATGTGGAAGGCTGCAACTTCCCCATCTGTGTGACAGATGTGTAAAACACCATTTTAAAAAATAAGACATTCAGCCAAAGTCACACACCTAAGCTTCCCATGAAGAGCAACCAAAGCTAAGCGCACTTGCAGTGTCCTTAAATGACCCTGCATCTGTTCAGCAGAAGCTCAGGAGAAGAGCCCCAGAAGACGGGAGAAAAATGGCTTTACTGCAAAGCTGGGTCTGACAGCTGACCTGAAAAATTATTTAGTTCAAAGACATGCAAAAGCAGCCAGAACTTAATTTTTTTTATTTAAACAATTTAAATACCTACAGTTGTCTCTAAGCAGTGTACAAAAAGTACAATATAGAAAAGATAAAAATTCATTGGAACTGTAACATCAATTAAAATGCCAGTGCTGAATAAAACATTTTCAGTAGATGCCAGAAGTTCATCAGGGAGCTGTCCTGTCTGAACTCAACTGGAAGAGAGATCCACAAAATCAGGCCCATGATACTGAGCACACAACTTCTGGTGGGTCTGAGCCACGGAGGACCACTAGCAGACCTCAACGATGACGCAGGGATGCAAGGGCTTGGGCTGCCCTTGAAACATCCTGGACTCAAGCTGTTAAGGGGCCTGTAGCTGAATACAAGAACAATGAAGCTGGCCCAGCAGCATGCAGGCAGCCAGTGCAAGCTTTTGAGCACCAGAGTTATGTGCTGGCAACATCAACCGTCTGGCCAAAGCATTTTCCACCAGCTGGAACCTCTGGACCAGGCCCAAGGTTAGCCCCGCATATAGCACATTGAAGTTACCAATGCATGAATTGCTGTGGCCAGGCCATCCCTGCCCAAGCCAACTTAGTAGAAGAAGAGGTGGGTTTTTATGCATCTTTGCCATTACAAATTTTGATGCTAATGCTTCCTTTAGTGATTACTCAGTGGGCCACTGCAAACAAAGAAGGTGCACATTTTACTGGAAAAATCTTTGTTCTCAAAGGCAGATGGGAATAGGTTATTGACCCAGCCCAATTATCTAGAACTGCACAAGGCCTTTGGGAACCCCTCCATTTGTAAGTGGTGACCAGAGAAAAGAGTCCTGCTATGGAATGCTCCCCACAGAGCTAAGTGCTGACTTCAGCATCATTTTGTCAATGGATCAAAACTATTCCATTTACTGGGGTTGGGGCTAGAGAACTTGCAGCTCTCCCATTGTTTTTGGACTCCAGCTCCCATCAGCATGCAGAAGGGAGAAAGTTGTAGCCCAGGATCATGTGGCTCTTCTGGTTGGGGCTGATGGGAATTGTACTCCAAAGCATTTGGAGAGCACCAGGGTTGGCAAAGGCCGCTTTGCAAGCAGGAAAAATGGTGCAATGCGGATCCAGAGAAGATGGGAGTGCCCTGATATAGGGCTTCTGTTGAGGCATAGTGAGAGAAAAGCCATGAGGTGAGGAAGAATCTCATTTTGGGGGTTTGATGTGGTGGCTGAGAAAGCTGGGCTGGGGCAGGACAAACATCTGGAGGGAAGAAAGCTTGCAAAAGTTGGATTAGGATCTGCCTGCATACTTAAAGTTTTTCTGTTCTCGCTACTTTTTTTATTAATGTATAGCTCCTCTTTGATGCTATATTATTGTATTTGATAGCTTCAAGGTTGTTTTAATGGCTATTTTGTGCGTATAAGACCTGTGAACCACCTCAACAAAGGTTTTTAATATAAAATGCATTAAATGCCCAATAAAAACAAAAAATCAAAACTGTGAATCGCTTCTGGGAACTGTGAAGTGCAGCATATTAAGGGGTGAGATTGTAAACCCAACAACCAGACCAAATGGCTCTTAACCAGACAACACCGTTTTCCCATCATTATCTATGCACAGCATGTGCAGGGTACCTTTTTTGGGTTGCATCCTGCACACAAAGTGAGAGTTATATGACGGGAGAGCACAAGAACGCAGAACTTGTCATGTGCAGAATTCAGAAGCTGAGTGCCTCGGGGTGTTGATCTTGTTAGAAAAAAGGAACCAACTCCCTAGTTCTTATTGATGCACACAGGTAATGGGGGGGGGGGAGTGTGATAGAAACACAAATGTCAACTATTTCAAAATCTACGATTGGTTTACAGCTGTGAGTCTGCCGATTTCTTGCTTGCATAATCATGACCTGAGATGCAGAGAAGACCTTTGAGGCAGATTCCTGTGAGTGAGAAAGGAATCTCTGGAGATATTAAAGGAAGGCTATTATTAGCCTAGAGCCCAAAAGGTGATGCCGGCATTCCATGGCCATTAACGACAGCCCACCTTAAAGGAGGAAATAAGTTGAGCAAAGCACCCTACGCAATATGGAAGGGGTGGGAAGAAGAAAAAAGTGTGTTTTGCAAGCATCACCGCTGAAAAACTGCCCAAAGGTCACAAGGCAATTACAGGGGGAGGCAGTAACAGGAGAAGAGGGAAAGGAAAAATAATATCTTGCAAGTTCCGAAGAGGGCAAAGAGAAGTGGAGAATTCCTTCTGAAAGCTTTGTTGTTAAACAAGTGTCCCTTATATTGCTCCAGAATAGAGGGGCTCCCTCCCCCCCCCCAACAACCTTCTGTTTTGTTTTACAGAGGGAGGAATTCCTCCCTCAAAAGTTCCCATCCGCTTCTTATCCGTTTATCAAAAAATACTGAAAATTGCTGAGCAGAGAGATCTGTGCTGACACCAACCAGGTCCGGGTTGGCAAGACATTTCAAGAGTTTGTGTCACGAGGCTCTGCCATTTAGAAGGAAACAAACACAATTAACAAAGTTAGCTTTATTCTTTTAAAATGCTGAGATGTTAAGAAAGGAAGGAAGAAAATCTTTCAACTTAAGAGACAGGCTCTTTTTTTATCCCTTTGCGTCTTCATTGGACAGAACTGCTTCATTAAGCTCCATTTATTTGTTTGCATTTCTAGACCGCTTGTAAGCTGCAAGATGCTTGAAAGCAGCTTGCGAAGTGAAGCACACACAAAAATGGAACGAAAATAAACAAGAGTGTGCAAGACAGAGAGAGCAGCAAAACAAATCTCCATCTGTAAACACACACACACCCCAAAACACTTGAAGACCAGGGCTGTAACTAAAACAAAAATCCATTTAGACCTTCCAGTCTCTAACAAAATAAAAACAGAACAGTCATGGTTATGGCTACTAGTGCCTACTAACTGGGGATGGGAGAGAGAGAGAGAGAGAGAGAGAGAGAGAGTCATCCAATTAAGCCGGAAGCAGGAAGATCCAGGAGACACAAAATTCAGGACTTCTTCAGACATAGGTCACCTATGGGATTTGCTCCCACAAGATGTAGCAATGGCTACCAACTTGGGTGGCTTTAAGAAGACAAATTCATGGGAGGTGAGGCTATGCGCTAGCCCTGATGGCTGCTGCCCCAGGGCCTCCACTGTCAAGAGAAAGAGAGCCTCTGAACACGAGTTACTGGAAATCTTAAGCTGCACTCTGGGTCCCACTAGTGGATTCCCCATGGGTAATCTGGTTGGTCACTGTGAGATCAGGATTCTGGACTGCATGGACCTCTCATCTGATCCAGAAGGGCTCTTCCAATGTTCGTTTTTGACAGGAAACATAAACACAGGCACCATGGAGGTCATACAAGGGCCCGGGACTCATCTAGGCGTCGGTAGGGAAAAGCCGGAAGGTGGCAAGATGCGGAACAAGGCCTCTGCTGATGGCTACTGATGAGCTTCTGGGTTTGTACAGAAGAAAGCAAGCCCTTGAGATAACCCCAGACACAAACGGTATGCCTGAATTCCTGGAAACCTATGTTACCAACACATAAAGCTGCCTTATATTGAGTCAGACCACCAGTTCAGCTAGCCCAGCATAAACTCTACACTGATTGACAGGAGCTTTCCAGGATTTGGGCAGGAGGAGTTTCCCAGCCCCACCTGAAAACAGACACCAGCACTGAAGAAGTGCATGCAAAGCAAGTGTGGTGAAAATTACAAGCACCTATTTCCTGACTTCTAGCATCTTGTGGCAATCGATCCTCTATATCAGTGTTCCCCAACCTTGGGCCTCCAGCTGTTTTTGGACTACAATTCCCATCATCCTTGACCACTGGTCTTGCTAGCGAGGGATGATGGGAGTTGTAGTCCAAAAACAGCTGGAGGCCAAGGTTGGGGAACACTGCTCTATATGTATCTCTTTGCATGGGGGTGGAGGCAACAGCCCCCTGCTTGCTTTCTAGATTTCCCCAGAAGGACAGGAGGGGGCGCAGTTTCCTCATGAAGACTATCCTGTACTGACAGCCCACAGGCGTCATTCGTCTGCCTGCATCTCTCTTCTGGGAGTCAAATATCCAGCAAGTGGGAGTGGAAGGGGTGTGCATGTGTGTGCTATTTTGCACCAAGCAAGCCCTGCCGGCTGGCGAAAACACACAGAAGGGAAACACCATCCTGGCATTTGATCTCCTCTCCTAGACAAGCAGCGAAAGCAGAAACAGGCTGCCACAAGCCATGTGACCAGCCTGCCTGGACCCCTGTTGAATGAGGGGTTGGCTCAGGTGCCCACCACGTCCTGCCATGTTAAAAACAACAGCGATACAGGCAGGAAGGGCAGAGGGTACATGCAGTCAAGAGGACAAGATCTGAGCCAGGGAAGGTCAGACAGGGTCAAGGGGAAAACTTGACTCTTCCCAAGCAACTCTCGTTTCATAAAAGGCTGATGTGGGGCAGAGAGCACAGCAAATGAGGGAGGAAGGAAGATAAAGGCTGTCAAGGGTCGCTCATCCTTAGGGATGAGGCAGAAATTTGATGCCGTTTGCATTTTAATGACCTACTTTGTACACCTTGAACCAATACACAAACCAGAACGCACCACACTTCGACATTTGTACTCTGATTTTTTTTTGCAATGCAGTCTGGCAACCATAAAATGTATGTGCCGTGGGGAAATGTGAGTGAAAATGCATGCACTTTGTGAGTGTAACAGACAAGAATGCCTGACGTTAGAGGAAATTGCTTCCAAAATCTGTATATTAGTCAAAACTGTATACAAAAATTGTCTCTATTTGGAGAAATTCGCACTAAAAATGCTAACTTTCCTGAGTGGTTAAACTGGGGGGGGGGGGGGGGGCGGGGGCGGGGGCGGGGAGAGATAAAATCCACAAATGAAGGTGACAATACAGGGAACTGAATTTTAAGATTAGAAAAATGAAAAACAGAGAGACCAAATGTGCCATGGATGTCTCTGTGCAAATGAAGCTTTCACTAGCATTTCATATCCATGAAGGCTAGGAATAGCTGTAGCTGCTGAATTTCGTCTGACAGCTTGTCCTGAGCATCCGGTCAGATCTCAGAACTACCACATTGCCCAAGTGAAAGATGCGCCGTTACAAGGCGTTTTCTGGAACGTTTCTCCTATTTTTGCAGTTACCTGAGAAAATGCAGTTTTGTTTTCCCTGGACCATAATGAGAGAGATCAAGTCTAGTCTCAAATAGAAGAAACAGGGGGGCTGCCTGCAGTGGCAGGCCTTGGGGTCCCAAATTTCAGCAGTGCCGTACGTGACACCAAAATCTGGTGCCCCCACCTCTTGTCCATGCCAAGTGCAACTAAAGTGGCTGCACTCCCCTAAATCTGCCTCCCTTTCCTGGAGCTTTTGGAGCTGCGGACAGCGAAATCAGGTACAATATTTAAAGCTATTCTGCCTCTGCTGCTAGAGCCAGAATTTGGGGGAAGTCCTCCCTAACAACCTGCCACCCCTACCCCTGTACCACCTTCTCCTCCACTTCCATCCTGTTTTTTGAAGAAGCAAAACACACATACACACTCACTTTTTCCCAGCTGAACGAAGCCCAGGATGATGATCAAGGCGAGAGCCAAGAGCTTGGCAGCCGCAAAGCCATCTTGGACGCGGGTGGCGGCCTTCACACTGTAGCAGTTGACGGCTGTGAGCAGCACTGGAAAGGAACAGATCAAAGTGGGTTAGTTCACTGTTGGGAGTAGGAGCTTCGCAAGCCACCCTCTTTTTTTCTACAAACAGGAAAAGAAATACACCATACTAAAGATTGAGGGCAAGGCACAGCTGTTTTCTTGCAAAGTTTGGCCCTTTAAGGAATACCACATTCAGCACAACTCCACACCCCCCCCAATCATCTGCTGGAGTTGTACCTGCAAAGCACAGTGTAGGATCTGTGCAAATGAATCCAGGCCAATGAATATCCCCTTGCCCACACCAGGGGGGGAAACATATGCATACAAAATAAATGAGAGCTGCACTACTCTCACCAATGCACAGATGCACTTCTGCGGCCAAACTTTTTGGAAGCTTGTGGTTGCTAGGACTCCACTTGGCAGACGGCTTCCTCTGAAACTGTCCCCACTATAAATGCATCCATGCTGCCGGCACCTGCACACAAACACACAGGCACGCTCCTTCCAATTCTACATTCCTCTAGAGTGCAGTCTGGTGAGAGAGGGTGAGCTTTTCCACCTGAAGGCTGGAGGCAACCAGAGGTTTGCTCTTTTTCCCTCTCAAAGGGAAAGCCTAGAGAGCTCAGCCTCTTCTCCAGCTGGGGAGCTCTAGAGGAAGACTCTAGGGAAGCAGCAGACATTGCACTGGTTCCGTTTCAGAATATTCTGACAGAGGATGCAAGAAGAGCCTGGCTGCTAGATCAGCATCCCATCTAGCCCTGCATCCTGTTTTCACCAGGTGCCTCGGAGATGCTCACAAGCAGGACCAGAGCACTCTCCCCACCTTATTTTTGGTTTCATTGTTTTGCACTGTAGTCAAGCTGGTAACTGTTTTAAAAACAACAAGGACACACAAGGCAACTGAGAGCCACTTTGGGGCCCCTTCAGGGCTCATCCTGCAGCATATAAACGTGAGAGAGAAGATTGAGAACTTCTCTCTAAACTATACCTGCATCTCTCTGCTGCCACCCAGCTCTTCCCTCTCCACTCCAGTCTCCCTCCTATCACACCCTGGCCTCTAATGCAGACTTGAAAACGCTCTCTGCAAGGACAGGGCCACGTGGATGGTCTATGAGAAGCAGTGCCTAGCACAGTTCCGGGTACAAAAAAACCTAACATTTCCCCACAAGCAGATGTTCACATCCTAAGGCAGAAACAGCAGTATCACTCAAAGCTCACAGCTGCAGATTCTGAAACACAGGGGAGGATGCTACCTCCTTCCTAGCTGGGGAGTTTTCCCGTCAAGTAAGGTTACTGCATCTTTTTGATGCAGTAACACATGGTGAGTAGGGGAAACTCGAGCCATACTCAAAATGCTTGCTATCCAGGAAGTCCTAGTTGGGGTTTCCCCCCCCCCCTAGTGAATGAATGAATGAATGATTCAACTTCCTTGCAGATGATTCAAAGCTAGGACAAGCAAGAGAGGAGGACAGTTGCATCATTCACACCTAAGAGCTCCTTCGCCCATTTCAGTAGGTGCCACCTCCAGCGCCACCGATTGGCCCTGCAGCAAGGAAGAGGCAGCAACCCGAGAAGCCGGAAGTTCCTTTGCATAATCCCCTCTCCACCCCCATATTGTATTTGCCTGCAAAGCTGCTGTTGCCTCCTTCGGCAGGGTGGGGGCACCCAGCATCCCCTTGCAGAGAGTCAGTCACTGCCTTATCTAGAGGACGCTGGCTATCTTTGCATCACACTTTTATTAAAATGTTTGCACACTATGAGAATGCAAGCGCACAGGAGTGTGAGAAAGAACATTCCCCCTTGAGGCTAGAGCAGTGCG
The DNA here is from genome assembly GCF_964188315.1 of Podarcis muralis. Lineage (NCBI taxonomy): Eukaryota > Metazoa > Chordata > Lepidosauria > Squamata > Lacertidae > Podarcis > Podarcis muralis. The sequence goes on along the minus strand of NC_135661.1, from coordinate 43,230,147 downwards.
GTTTTAAAACGTGCACTGCAATCCCGTCCAGTGGCACTCCTGCCTGAAAGTTTTGGGCAACATCTGTGCAAACTCCTCCTTGCAGAATACTGCCCTGTTTTTTAAAAAACCTCCAGGGCTTAAGGCACACCAAGGTATAGCCCTGGAACCTTTCCCAAGAACTCACGGGGGACGAGTGCTTTAAGCAAGTCAGTCTCTCTCGGCTTAGCCTCAGTGCTCCTATCTGCAAACTGGGCGATGCCAATACTGTCCCTACTTTACAGGGCTGTTGGTGAGGACTGCAAGCACGGCAACACACGTTACTTTGAAACACTTACTGAGTGATGCGTCAGTGCCAAGAGGACCCTGAAGCATATACAGAGTGCATGTTTCCCTCACCCGAGTAAACAAAGATTGGAATCATGTGCTCCCACTCTTAATGTAGCATCCCTCCCAGGCTGGTCAGAATACCTGCACATCTAAGTATAGAAATGAAGCGCAGCCAGCCAGAAGCTTCCGAGGCTCATATACGCAGCAACAAGTAAACAGATACATATGTTCAGCAGGAGCTGATCTCAAACTCCCTACAAGACCACAGATGCAGGAAGCCAGATCTGCTGACTCAACATTTGAAGACGGCACTGCAAGATCCAGCAGGGCACCCGACACTTTGAACTCAGACGGGCTAAGCTGGCACCCTTGTCATTTCGGCACACTTTTAACTGGCTAACTGTGCCATGCGTAAAAACAGCAGAGAGGAAGGATGCCAAGGGGTGGCATCCTCAGCAGCTGCTTAAGCCTCCCCCCCCCCCACGGGAGCGGCAAGCAGCCCAAAGGTTTTTGCTTTGTTTCTCCATCCAGCCTGGTGCCCTCCAGATGTGTTGGACTCCCAGCAGCCACAGGATCATGCTGGCTGGAGCTGGTGGGAAGCGCATTCCCAACACATATGGTTGGGATGGCTGCACTACTCCATTTATTTTACAAGGTGACATTCATAGAATCACAGAATTGTAGAGTTGGAAGGGCCCCCAAGGGTCATCTAGATCAACCCCCTGCAATGCAGGAATCTCAACTAGATCATACATGACAGATGCTTTAAAACCTCCAAGGAAGGAGAGTCCGCTACCTCTCATGGAAGTCTGTTCCACTGTCGAACAGCTCTGTCAGAAAGTCAAAGCTCAATTGGACTTATCCCCAGGTAAATGTGCAAAGGAATGCAGCCTTAAAAGGTGCTCTTTGTGTCTCTGAACTTTGATAAATAATAAAACTATATTTTATAAATAATCCCGGTTCTCTATGCTGTGCATTTTGAAAACAAACTTCTATTATGTCACCTAACGCAGCAACTTTTAAAAAGTTTATAGAACCTTACTGGGGTAGCGGGGGAGGTTTTAGTTACAAAACTTTGCTGGTAATGAGCGGCTCCTTCGTTCCCTAAATTTTAGAAGTTCCCACTATGAACAGATAAAGCGAGACCAAGTCACTGTACAAACAAGCCATTTAAGATGAGAGAGAGAGAGACATAGTAACTTATTTGTGTATCTCTCTTTCTAGGCCTGCACAGGACACAAATTTGTCACTTTCAAGACACGTAAGTAGTTTTTTAAAATCATCAGGCTGCTTGGGAAGAAGAGAAGACAGTGGCACTATCAGAACACACTAGCAGGATTCTGAGTGAAAAATAGGGGTTATCAGCACAGAACAAACCAGTAGCAGAAAACGCCTCAAGGAAAGGAGTGTGTTCGTGTGTAATGTGTCAGTGACTTGACTCCACCTCCCTCCCTCAAATTAGCAAAACAGACATCTTCCTACGGTTAGAAGTCCACTCAGAAACACAGTTTCCCCGCTAAATACACAGGTGCATGATGTTGTCTTGCATTGAGTCAAAGAACATTGGTCCAAGCAGCTTGGCATTGCTTACTCTGACTGGCAGCAGCTTCCTAAGGTTTCAGGCAGAGGGAGGTATTCCTCTGCCACACCACCCTCACATAACATGCCAGGGACAGAGCACAGTGTTATAAGAAAACAAGATCACGTGTGTTTGCAAAGCAGGAACTCTGCACGGGCCTCTGTTACACCCCCTCCAGGAGGAAGGAAGGTGCTCATTTCTTGCTTGCTTTCACGCATGAGAGTAACATGTAAGCCAGAAGCTCACACAGCTCTAAGTTGCACCAACCTCCCGTTAAAAAATAAATACAGTGGTACCTTGGGTTACAGACGCTTCAGGTTACAGACTCCGCTAACCCAAAAATAGTACCTCGGGTTAAGAACTTTGCTTCAGGGTGAGAACAGAAATCGTGCTCCGGCGGCGCGGCAGCAGCAGGAGGCCCCATTAGCTAAAGTGGTGCTTCAGGCTAAGAACAGTTTCAGGTTAAGAATGGACCTCTGGAACGAATTAAGTTCTTAACCCGAGGTGCCGCTGTAATTGTTTTGCCATATTCAGCACGATTGTTGGGCAAAGTAGCCAGCCCAGCATAGTCAAACAATGCAAGCAACGTGTTTCCTAAAACCACAAGAGAAACGGGGGGGGGGGGGTAATTAAGCCAAAGCAGCCCCCCATCTGCCTCCCAAAGGATTTTTTAAAAAGCAATAGAATATTTGTTTCCTACTGGTTATAGAGTCTTCTGCAATACAGCTGTTTGTAGATGGGACAGTGGAAGAATCTACCTTTGAATGTGGTGGTCTCTCCTTCCTTAACTCTGATTCAACAGGAATTGGTCAAATCTGCTAGCTGTCAAACAACTGCTTCTTACACGTGATCCTCTTTCATGAGCTTCCCCCACATAGGGACCCACATCCTTTCCAAGGCGCCACGAATGAGGAACCAAAACAGTACCAGAGCCGGATGAAAGAAGCGGTGCAATGCAGGGTTCTGAAACCAGGAACGGAAGCCAGAGAGGAATCCCAACAGCCAGGAAATGAAGGTGCGGAAAATACAACATATTAGATAGGTGTAAAAAAATAAAAATAATCAAATGGAAGAGCAAGTAAGAAGGCCAGTTGCAGTGATAGTACACCATAAAAGCAGAAGGTCTCAGCAAAAGATTAGCCTACTAAGAGAGTTTGCATCTACCACAACAGACAACAGGAAACTGAACTTGTGCAGTGGGTGCAGCTGCTGTTTTGGGGTGGTTGTTTTTTATGAAGACAGGTTGTCTGGCTTTCCAAGAAATGCAAGAACAGGTTTTTCAGTCAGTGGGTTCTGGAAGCCCACTCACTTACAGGAATTGGTCAGCGGAGGAAATATGCATGGGAAAATGGAAATGAGAAAGGCCAATAGTTCTCCAGGAAAAAAGTATGCCATGGCTCAGTGGCAAGGCATCTGCTTTGTACCCAGAAGGTCCCAGGATGAGGCCCTAGCATCTCAAAACGGGGCCCAAGAATGTCACAGACCCTGCAGAACAGTTTCCAGGCAGTGCCACTGATCCTGAGCTAGGTAGATTAATTGACTTGACTCTGCATGGTGCACCTTCCTATGCTGCAATGCTTCTTTTCACATAAGAGGCTTGATCACTTTTGCAGGGTCAACATCAGGGGCTTCTCAACTCCCCCACCCCCAAGACCAGCAGAAAATTGCTGAGGGTCTTGGTGGACCAGTTCATAATTTGTCTGCCTGTTACAGTGGTACCTTGGTTTAAGAACAGCTTAGTTTATGTACAACTTGGATTAAGAATGCTGCAAACCAAGAAGTAGGTGTTTTGGTTTGGGAACTTTGCCTTGGAAGAAGAACATGTTCCCGTTCCTGTTGAGTGTGTTCCATTTGTAAATTGAGTCCCCCCGCTGCTATGGGAAAGCATGCCTTGGTTTAAGAATGCTTTGGTTTAAGAACGGACTTCCGGAATGGATTAAGTTCGTAAACCAAGGTACCACTGTAACGTGTTATGCTAAAATGCTGCATGCGTTTTAACTGCATTTTTATACATGCCATCTGAATGAAGCTCACGTGATGGTCCACGGATCACATTATGAGAATTGCTGGTCTACACTGTGTACCAAGGAAGCCAACACTATGAGCTACCAGGAGATGTCAGTTACTTCTGAAATTTGGTCAGACTTGCCACAGTCTTCACTACCTTTGTAGCATCTTGTGGGTGTTTGCTCAGAGTACTATTTACATCCCAGATCTGGAGCTGGATTCTGCTCTTAAAGGGCTGAACAGTTCTTACTGCTAGGCTTCTTTTAAAATAGGAACACATGTCTCTCTCGCAGGGCACAATATCAGAAGAGGTATCACTTCTCATCTCTCATGCGCATATGAGTGAATGCTTATTTGAAGTTGGCGCATGCCATTTGGAGCTTTTAGTAAGTATTTCCATTTCAAAATAAAAATCTGCTGCCTCGTTTAGATCGCAGAGTAACCTTTCAGTTGGTTTAAAGTGTTTATTTTTTTATGAGCGATTTGATTTGATTTGTGAACTAAACACTTCAGTTGTGGCATTAGAGAGAAAACTTCCCAATGTTAGTAAGCACGCCAGAGATTAAAAGGTTGGACCTTCCATCCCAGCAAGTACAAGTCCCAGGAAACTGAAAGACCCCACACTCTGCTTTGCTGTACAGTGGTAGCTCGGGTTACAAACACTTTGGGTTACAGACTCCACTAACCCGGAAGTAGTGCCTCGGGTTAAGAACGTTACCCCAGGATGAGAACAGAAATCGCGTGGTGGTGGCACGGCGGCAGCAGGAGGCCCCATTAGCTAAAGTGGTACCTCAGGTTAAGAACGATTTCAGGTTAAGAACAGACCTCCAGAACGAATTAAGTTCATAACCAGAGGTACCACTGAACAACTGTCTCAATATATTAACTTTGTTTTCATCCCTTGTAACCCAGTTTATAAATGAAGGAATATGCAGCTGTCCCATACGGGGATTGAACCTGCAACCTTGGCATTATCGGCACCATGCTCTAACCATTTGAGCTATCAATGAAGGTGCCTGAATCTCATTATCCAGCTTGCCTTGCAAAGCAAAAACAACTGCATTCCACTTTGCTAGCCTCACCTTTTGTTAATATGCATGGCAACTTTGCCAAAAGAAGAGGCTTCTTCATCCCAGGCCCAGCGTTATTCATTACCTATCATTTAGAATAGATAGCAAGGGATGCTTCCTACACTGTAAACATACCCAGGAAAGAACTGGAGCAAAAGCATTCCCCACAGGCTCCAGTGTTAGCGTCAGGTGGTCTTGGAAACAGCAAATCTTCTTACAGCCACACAGTGAATGAGAGGAGCCTGTATCCCTATGACCTGAAGCTCCACTTCCGAAAGGACAAAAAAAAAACACCCCACCAGGATGAGTAGTCATGGAGCATGCCCTTCCAGAGGCCAGGGAGCCTGATGCAAGCAAAAACAAGTGGTGCTTTTGCAAACACAGTGCAGCTGTAATTGAGTGAGGGTACTGAACAATTCCTGTAAGCCAGAAAACCAAAGGCAGTTCTGATATGACCACACTTCATAGCTTGGAGTAATTGCAACAGACAAATCTGGTTAAGTTTGGTGGCCAAAGGGATTAAGAAGCTTGAGCCAGACGCCTGAAGTTGAAAAAGCAAGGAGAGCTGAAAGCAGGTTATGCATTTCCACCAGATGCAGGCGGGAAGAAAAATGTGCTGCTACCAAGAGGCACTCAGCGAAACAGTGAACTAGACCCCTCTTGGGGCATGGAGCGAGACTGTCTGACTTGCAGCTCAATGAGAAAGGTCTATCCTGCATCCCTATGCTCCGCACATTACTGGGCTGCAGAGGGAGGCACAACAGGGGTTCCCCAGATGACTGCAGCTTGGTTGATGCAAGGAGAGATGGTCCTTCAGGTAGCATAGTAACAAGCCAAAAAGATTGTGGCAAGGTAAGCTCTTCTAGGAGAGTAGGCAAGAGGCCAAGGCAGCACCACACAAAGAAAGATAAACGCAAGACAAACAGGAGTCAGGCACCTACAGCATCAAAAAGCAATCTTAGGGTGGAGGTCGGCAACTGGCAGCCCTCAAAGCAAAACTGTCCTTGGACTGGAACCATTTGGCCCCCAAACCTCTAACCACTTTTTTCTGGCCTGCTTAACCAGATTTCTTGAAAGGGTAGGAGGAATCCACTTCTCACATGTTCCTCTCTTCCTCCCCATTTGTGGCAAGAGGGTAGCAGGGAGACAAAAAGGGGGTAGGAACTATGGCTAGACTTCCCAGCAGGCCACTTTGGGGAGTCCTGACCAAACACACATAAATAACCTAGATAAAAACCAGGACCCTGGGAGGTTACTGGCTTGCAGTGGAAAAGCTCACATCTCTAAGGCATCAGTAGCAAATGGGCACTGCTGCAGGTGGTTATGTTGATGCAAAACCTTTCAGGATCTGGAGGGCAGCTCTCAATCAGGGGACGCCTAGTCCGGCCAAGCAGCTAAAGGATCAATGCTCAGAGTCAACCGAGCCCCTAATATGGTCAAAGCAGCATCATTGCTCCCTGGAAACGCACAAATATTTATGATCCTCAGTGTAGTGGAGCAAGCAGTGAGCCACCACACAAGCCCTGAATTGTGCAAACCGGGGAGATTATGGGTGCAGCTTGGATCCTGCCTCTGCAGAGAGGCATGAAAAGCACGTTAAAAGAGTCAGGTTGAAAAAGTACAAGAAAGGGGACTGTTTGAGAAGTTGCTCCCAAGTACAAACTTTGAATGCAGGTAGGCAGGGCTGGGGAGGGGGAAAGGAGTGAAAAACAGAAAGAGCTCAGCTTGCACTACATTTATTGGGGAGCCCAGGGCTCTCAAGAAACCAAGGAACACAGAAGCACATAAGTTCTTTTGCAATAAAACTAAATTGTCTCATCCCACCTTTCCTCCAAAGAGCTCAGGGTTATCCCATTTTATCCTCACAGGAACCCTGCAAAGTAGGCTAGGAGCCGAGGGAGACATACTCAAGGCCATCCAGAGAGCTTCATGGGTGAATGGAGATTTGAACTCAACTCTCCCCTGCAGGATCAACAGTTTTGAGAGCACTGAAGAACTTTAATAAATAAATAACTCAAATCCAAACTCCATCCACTACACCGGACTGCCACTTGGTCAGATGTGCTCTGGTGTTCAAGTTACAAGTTACTTCAGTCCATTCTCACTTTTGCACAGATAAGATAAAGGCAATTAAACGCAAAATAATAACACTTAATTGTATGGTTTCCCCCCAAAAAATGCAATTAAAACTATTTAGTTCAATTAATTCAATGAAATTGATGAATGTGATGCACTGATACAAGCTTTTCGATGTCTGATAGTCATTTGCGCTTCCAGTGCCCCCTGCCTTAGTGCTCCCCCCAGGTAATCCCATTGCCCCCCCGGGAGCAGTTCCTAGCCATTGGTCTAGACTCCCTTTTTAAAGCCAGCCAAGCTAGTGGCCACAGCTACATCTCAAGGGAACGAGTTGCATGACTTAACTATGGCACTGTGTGAAGAAGCTCCTCTTAACTTTGATTTAGAACCCTGAAGTCATTTCTGTTTTGCTCCTTGCAAAGGGAAGATGCAGGCAAGCAGACTTGTGACGGATGTATTTACCAGCAGCGCCGAGAGCTCTGGAAGAACATCCTGGATTCCGAAAGTATAAGCAGTGCAATCTTTCGCGTTTGCCATTTATCACCGCCTGCTCATCCAACTGGAGCGAGGAAAAGATATACTGCAATTATAGAGCAGCCAATTCTAAGCAGCTGGAGCAAACATTTCTCAAGTGAGCCAAACCCTCTGGATCAAAACTGCTTTGATCAAGCACTTTGAACCCTTTGCCCTAGATTTGCTCCCACCTTGGGCAAAAAGCTGGCTTTGTTGTAGGCAAGGAAGCAGATTTCGAAGGTGCGTTCACACGAAACCATGCGGAGCACAGATCAAAACATTTCTGAAGCCCAGTTTTGCAAAATTCTCCTCTCCCTACCGATGACATGTCAGAGCTGGGTCAGCAACTGGCAGCCCCTGGGCACAATCCTGCCCAAGTAAAAGCCACCAGCTAGCCTCCCTAAAAACATAAAACGCTCTCATTCCTGTGTAGCCAGCGGCGAGCCAATTCTCCCACCCAGACAGCTGTCTGCCATCTTTATTATTGTTCAGCCAAGCCACCAAGTGGCCAGGCGGGGGGGGGGGGGAGGTGAAGTAAGCCTTGAACTGGAAAGAGAGGAGGGGGGAAACCGGAGAAGTCACGTGCCTAGTTGCTGGGCAACCACACAATTGTCTCCCATTGATTCCCGTTAGAATCCAGCAGCAACGTGGGACCACGAGGGGTTGCCTGGCAACAGCACGTGACACCCCTCCTCCCCTATGTGCGTCTCTCCCCCCACCCCACCCCGTCTCCATTTTCGCTTTAAGGCTTGCTGAGCTCAGCCGTGCCTGCCGCCAAAGTACCTGGCGCTAAAATGGCAGAAGTCAAGAGAGAGCCTCCGCCACCATGTCACATGGTCCAGTGCGAGGCTGGCCCCTGCTTCCAACATGGCAGGCAGCACATGCAGAATCCCCAATGGAGGCAGATTTGGGAATGAGGCATAAGCTGATCACTCCCACAAAGCTCTGTGCAGGAACAGAGTTTAGAAATGCCTGGCGAGAGATGGGGAATCTGCTTGACCCCAGCTACAAAAGCTGGGGCTGCTGAAGAGGCCAGAGACCATCTTGGCTGTGAGTCCTGGAAGACCTGCTCCCTCTCCTGTAGGCCTTTTCCCACATGGCCTGGGAGGGTGGGGCCAGGACGGACTCCAGCTACAAAAGCTGAGCCTGCTGAACAGACTCTTGGGCTGGGGGATGTTGCTATTGGTTTTTTACATCGTTGTTTTAGATCTTGTGATTGATGTGGAGATGGTTCGGTTGTGTATTTTTAATGTTTTATTTACCTTTTATCACTCCTTTTGTTAGGTTGTGGTGATGCATTTTTGCCACGCTGTAAGCTGCCTTGAGAATATTTTGAACAGCAGAAAAGCGGCATGCAAATAAAATGAAGTATGTAATTTTCTAGAGGGATTCAAATATTGCTTGCTGCCACTTTGGACAGCGCTGACGGGTGTGGGTGGCTTTAAATGGAGAGAGAGCAGAATTCATGGCAGACAAAAGAAGCTATGCATAGCTACTAGCTGGATTAGGACCTGGGAGACTCGAGTTCCAATCCCTGCTAGGCCATGAAGCTCGCTGGGTGTCTTAGGGCCAGTCACTGCCTCTCAGCCTAACCTACCTTGCAGGGTTGTTGTGAGGATTAAATGAGGGGGATTAAAAGATGGTATACGAAATAAATAAATAAATAAATAAATAAATAAATAAATAAATGCAAACGGGCATGTTTGGCTGCCACTTGTCGGAGTCAGTAGTCCCTGAATACCAGTCGCTGCAGTTGCAATTTCTCCTGCAATAGAAAAGGTCATTGTTTGCCTGTTCGGATGATCATGGCAGAAGGTGGTGATCCAAAGCACACTTACATGGGGGAGAGTTACCCTCCCAAGTAACACTATCAGATCAAGGTGTTAGCACTGGCTCCAGGCCAGCACCTCCCCTCCTTCTAAAGCTCTTGGGAGGCCAGAGAGTGTGGCTGGAATCTCTGCCTTTCAAATTTTCAGTCTAGGAACAGGTAATGGTAGGGTTGAAATAATCCCTCTGAGCCACATCAGAGATTCCACAGTTAATTCAAGCATGTATATGGATGGGGAACAGGGAGGGAAGGAGGAGCAGCACATCAAAGGCACCAATTAGCAGGGATCTAGTAATCTCCCAACGCAAAAGGAAACATATAGAAGGATTTAACCAAAAGCTTCAGAAAAAAAAAGCCAGGCAGCAGCTCACTCCAAGTACCTAAACTCAGACCCTGTGAAGTTAGAAAACAATTTTTACTTGACATGCATTAAAAGCTTCTGTACCAGGAGGAGGTTAAGTCAGGATAGCAACGAGATTCTAAATTGTGAACCTATTTGTAGTTGCTACGTGAGATAATCCAGGCAGGTGTCAAACAAAAACCTTGCACCCAAATACTGTACAACCTGATGCTGAGTTTGCTGCTTCCAGACAATCCAGGTATTTTCACCTGTGCTCAACCCAAGAAGAGACTCATCTGCACGCACTATTGACCCCCCCCCCATGAAAGTGCCCCCAAGTTACCATTTTCTTTTCTCCCCCAAGTTACCACTGGGCCTCAAGGTGACAAGGGGAGCCAGTAACATCTAGAAGGCAGGGACCAGACCTAGATGACAGAGCACCTGCTGTGCATGCAGAAGGCCTTGGGCCAATCCCTGGCATCTCCAATTAAACGAATCAGGTATCAGGTGACCAGTAAGGCACAACCCTGGAGAGCTTACTTGTCAGATCAATCAATATTGGGCTAGATGGACAAATAGCCTGGACTGGAATAAGGCAGCTTCCAATGTACCTCTCTTCCATACACACACACACTCCACGGTTGTAGACAACATCATTAAGCAAAGATGGAAAGCTGATGATGCTCTGGCATTTTATTTTGAAAACATTCCTGTAAACAAGGACGGGAATGCAAGGTAAGTAGGATGAGGCAGGTGGAATCTGCCCTGCCTTACGGGTGTGAAAAGTAAGAAGATATATTTCTAGTTAAGAATTTTGGCTGGGCTGCACCAAGCAACCCCACCTATCGGGAAGAGTGCCACAATCAAAACGAGCATCAAGCCAAGGGGAGGTTTGCTCTTGGCGAAACCAATTGTGCAATTTTCAAATTCCAAAGCACTCTTCCCCTTGGTTGCTCCAAACCAAGTGCCCTGGGGCGAGAGGAGGGGAGAGAAAATCTACCCCAATGGAGAAAGTGCAATTTGAAACTAGAAGCCCCATGAATGTTTAATGCTTATTTAGTGCCAGCCAAGGCAAAGTGGGTGCCATACAGGGCCCATCGTCATCTGATGAAATTCTACTTGTGACATCACACCTTACAGAATACCACAGGGCTGTGACCCCAAAACGGTCGTATTTTTCACTGCTGCCCCTGTACTTTGGAATGTGAAGCCGCAACCGTCAGTCGACGTCTTGTAAAGACAGATCTTGTTGCCCAGACTTTCCCTAGGCCATAACATAGACTTTGCTTTAATTTGACTCTTCTTTATATGCTTTTATACTACTGTTTTACTGGTTCTATGTAGTATTTTTCTTTTCAGTGATACGGTTATTGCTTTGTACGGTGCTTAGATATTTTATAAATGCTTTGGAATTAAAATAAGTGACAGGTATAGCCTCCGCAGCCAGACACAGGCCATGAAGTATGCGAGGCAAAATGAACTGGGGAGAGGAGGAGAGGTTGCAAAATGACAGATGGCGGGAGCCAAGGGAATTAAAGAGGGAGTGGCAATGTACATGCAAGGGGAGACTTTAAAGCACTGCTGACTCCTGCACAGAACACAATTTGCCCTGAGCTATCTATGCAGGAGGTTAAGCCGGGAGGAGTGTAAACAGTAACAGCCTGCATCCCTTGGATCCTACTGAAAATCCTCCATGGACAGAAAGGGAGAAACAAAAGTAAACACAGTGAGGCACACTCTGGGCTCTGCCATCAGCCAGGTAATCTAGAGAGCCACTGGGAGGCTGCACTTTCTGCTTCCCAGGAAGAACCATCAGGGCAAGAGGGAGACCAATTGGACCCCATCCCTTGCCCAGTGAAGGAGCAGCTGGTCCAGTGCTTGCTTTCCTCTGCCCTACCCATTAATTTTTCCTTTTGTATCATGTCTGCTAGGCATGTGTGCCTGCACAATCTTTTGATATATGCGCATAGCAACATAAGAAGCTGCCTTATATCAAGTCACACGATTGGCCCATCTAGCTCAGCACTGTCTTTATATATTGGCTGGCATTGGCTCTCCCTGGAAGTGTCAGGGATTGAACCCTTTCGATGCAAAGCATGAACTCTGCTTCTGATCCACCAGTTTTAAAAATTTAGGTGCTGAATAAGCTTATTATGCAATACTTCTAAAAACAATAAATTAGCAAAACAGCAACAGAACTAAGAACAGTTCTTCACCAATAGGGAAAAGCCACATTTGCTAGGAAATGGAAATACACTAGGCATGGGGAACCTGGATCCTAGATATTGTTGGACACCAACTCCCATCAGCCCCAACCACACACAGGCAGGCAGTCAGGGATGATGGGAGTTGGAGTCTCCTAATAACTGGGAGGGCCACAGGTTCTTCATACTTCAGGTAAAGAATCCATTCAGAAAACAGCTACCCTAATCCCCAAATCACGTCAGGTAAGAGTTTTAACTCAAAACAGTTGCAACAAAATGCATCTGAAGCACATTTACACCACAGTCTCTCACAGAGCTGCTACTACAGCTCCCAGGATTCTCTAGAGGGAAAATGTGCTTTGAATGTACAGTGTTTAAATGACCCTTTAGATAAATAGCAATACCTACTTTGCTTGTGGAGGAGGCACCTACACCTCGTCCATGAAGGACAAGGGTATTGGCAGCTCCTAGCCACCACGAGCCGCTGTGATAACAGGACGCCGGACTAGACAGACCCTTGGGCCTGATTCAGCATGGTGATTCTTATCAGAACCAGATACTGGGCAAGTGGAGAAATATCAAAAAGAGTAAACAGAAAACTTCATAAACACACAAGTTACCCAAAGACTGATAAGATAAGAGCTAAAATTCTGGATCACACAACACAATTGTTAAAATATTGATATTTTTTTTCATGGCAAGGAGATCTCTTCTCTGGGGCCAAGTGGAACTGGGACCACATACATACAAGATGAAAGTGGAACCAGCTTTTGATAATTGTGGCTCTTCAGAAACACTACCTGCCAGGTAAAAAAAAAGGTACTGTATATTTTCCAGTGTTTTTGCAGAAACTAGAGGGGAGGGGGCACTAAGTCAAGGAAACATCATTTCCCTGAGAACAGTCCTCTAAAGCAGAGGGTGGGGATCTTGCTGTCCCCCCCCCCCCCCGATTCCAGTCCCCATCATCTCTGACCATTGGACATGCTGGCTGCTGCTATGGCAAATGGGACTTGGAGTCCAACAACACCTGGCAGGCCACAGCAGGATCTCCTGCCCCCTCCTCCAAAAGAAAAATGCCCCTCTAAAAAGCAGACCACTTCATCTTGTTTTTCATAAAACCCTGAACTGCACAAAACGCAGCTTTCACACAGTGCCTAATTCATTCTACTGAGTCTCCGCCCCGCGCCCCCCCCCCCTTGTTATTCCAGCTCTCCCTGAGTCACAGGGCCGGCTCTACAAGTCAAACCTCACCTGAAAGCAGCAACATGTGCTGAGGCTCCGACACACACACACTCCCGATTTCCAAGCACCCTCCATTACTACCGACGTCTTCCGATTACTGGTCTCATTTAAGGAATTATTGCTATTTAGTATACAGGGTTGCATCTATCCGAGTTCTATTCAGATTAAATTAATGAACCAAAATTAGGCATATCCATTAACCTCAGTGGGTCTACTCCAAGTAGGACATCAGGGTAAGCCACTTTGCTTATAAAACGTTGGCGTTTCGCACCATGTTCTCTGTTTAACAAATTAAACGAATGCCTTGAGATTTACCAGCTCTCTCGCTTCGCCACCACAGCACCCAACCGAAGAGACCCACTCGTCTCCCTTAGTCCCAGGAGGCCATTTTTTTTTAAATAACCTCGTCTTAGGAGGCCAGTCCTCCTCAGCGCCTCAACCGCGAGGGACCCCCCCCTGGACCGGCAGCAACTGCGCCCCGAGAAGCCCCTTCTCCCCCCCCCGACCCTGAGTTAGGCACCTGGGCGGTGTCAGAAATGGCACCGGCCACGTGCTCAACGCAGCCCCTTCTCTAGCTCCCGCCCCGCTTTCCGAAAGCGAAGCTCCCTCCGCACTTCGCCCGGCGTGCCCCTGAGCGCGTACAGAGTGCCTCGGAGGACGGCGCGCGCCGGGCCCGGATACTCACGGACGCAGAGGCAGGCGACGAGCTTGGCGGCGCCGATGGGGACGGGGCAGGCGGGGAAGATGGGCTTGAGGAGGTAGGTGGCGAAGACGAAGGCGACGATGTACTGCGAGGAGGGCCGGATGATAAGCAGCTCGATCCAGAGCTTGAGGAAGGCCGGCAGCGAGCCGTAGACTTCCAGCATGTAGGCGTAGTCGCCGCCCGACTTGGAGATGGTGGTGCCCAGCTCGGCGTAGCAGAGGGCGCCCACGATGGAGAAGACGCCGCAGGCCGCCCAGACCACCAGCGACAGCCCCGGCGAGCCGGCCTCCTTCACCACCCCCGTGGGCGTCACGAAGATGCCCGAGCCGATGATGGTGCCCACGATGATGGCCACGCCGTTCAGCAGCGTGATGTTGCGCTTCAGGGCCACGCCGGGCGAAGACGGGTCCTCGCCCTCGGCGCCCGGAGACGGCAGCGGCGCGCAGCCGTTCTCGTGAGCCTCCGGCCCCGCGTCGCCGCCGCCGCCCGCCGCCCCGGACAGCATCTGCTTCTTCTCCTCCTCCTCCGGCGGCGGCCCCGACGAGGCGGCCGAGCCGCGCTTCTTCACCACGCCGCCGGCGCCGGACATGGCGAGACCGGCTTGGCGGATGCTGCTGAGGCTGCTGCTGCTGTTGGCTCACCCGAGCCTGTTTGTGCAACCCGAAGCTCCTCGCTCGCTTGCTTGCTTGTTTGCTCGCTCGCTTGCTCGCTGGCTTGTCAGCCCCGGCACGAGCAAAGCGCGCGACACGCCGGCTCCCTCCGCCGCCTTTGGCACCCTGAACGGCGGCGCCCTCTTCGCGGGCCCTTTTTATGGTGCCGGCACCTCCTGCTGGAGGGTGGGGAGAATGAATGGGAGGCCGGCCCGGCCCCTCCCCAACACGTGCTGGCCGCGCCAGAAAGAGGGGAGACTCGAGATCACCCCCGTTTGGCTGGGAGGAGGAAGGGCGCCTGACAGGAGCCCCAGAGAAGCAGCCGCGGGGCCGCGCGGGAAGAAGGGACTCGGTGCATCCTGGCACCGGCCGCTTCAAGCCGGTTCTGGATCGCTCCGCAGAGCCATTGCAAGGAAGGAAGAGGAGAGGTGGCAGCTGGCGGCGGGGCTCCTTTGATCGGATGCAAAGGAGCGCACCGCTGGGGGAAAGCGAGATCCCCACGGGCCAAGCCGAAGGCAAGAGAGCGCCTTCTCGTCCCAAGGGTGGCTTTACGCATGCTCTGGGCGGGGACTGTTTACGCTGCCTGGTGCTCTCCTTGCCTTTGCAAGGTTGCTTCCAAGCGCCTTAAAGCCTCGAAGGAACAGAGCGCGACAGTGCAGCGCGCCAGCAGGAAGCAGCTTTCCATCTGGCTGCCGCTTCTTACTGACACGTGGTCTTATATACAGACGTTTCTTGCGGAGACATGGCTAACACGTTTTGTATGCGACTCCCCGCCGCCCGTGGAAACTATGCAGACAGGAAAAGTGTAGCTAATGTAGATCTGCAAAGCCATTCTGACTGACCCAAAATGTAGAAAGCATCCCGGGACAGTGCTCTTGAATAGCATCATCGCTCCTATGCTATCATCTTTTTCTTTTTCTTCTTTTTGCAGAGTTAAGTCCTGGCCAGTTTCCTTTTTTCAAAGGTCGTCTATGGGCAGGTCTCAGCAGCCTTTGGGTTTTGAATCTTTGCTTGTGAGAGAAAGGCTCGCCTCACCTTTTAAAATTTGTACAGAACTGAGTGAGTGAAGAATAGCAGCAGTGGCTGGTGCCCATTGGGACTGGCAGGATAGAAGGCAGAGAAGCCATCAGTTGGCAAAGCCAGGCCCTGGGGGAGGCGGAGCCAGAGCCAATGAGGGACGGAGCCAATTCTAGTTTTAAACCTATTTTAAGTCTATTCCACTGTGAAATAGTTATTTCTGGCAGAAAGCTCTTCTTGGTGTTTAGTTAAAGTCACATTTCTTGTAAATTGAAACCATTAGTTCGGGTCCTAGTTTCCAGAACAGGAGAAAACAAGTTTTCTGCATCTTCCATATGACAGCTCTGTAGATAATCTGGAAATATCTATCCTATATCCTCTCACTCTTTTCCAGGCTAAACATACCCAACTCCTTCAACCGTTCCTCATAAGGCTTGGTTTTCCGACCCTTTATCATCTTGGTCACCTTCCCCTACACACGTTCCAACTTATCAATATGCATCTTAAATTGTGATGTCCAGAATTGGACACAGTACTCCAGGTGTGGTCTGGCCAACACAGTGGGACTATGACTTCCCTTGATGGGGACACTAGACTTCTGTTGATGCAGCCTAGAATAGCATTAGCTTCTTTTGCTGCTGCATCACATTGTTGACCCATGTTAAGCTTGTGGTCTGTTAAGATTCCTTAGATCCTTTTCACCTGGCAAGTCAGGTATCCCCCATCTTATATTTGTGCATCTGGTTCTTCCTGCCTAAGTGTAGAACCTTGCATTTGTCCCTACCGAAATTCATTTTGTTAGTTTGGATCCAGTTGGGTCCAATCCAGTAAGATCATCTTGAATCCCGATGCTGTCTTCTGCGCCACTGGCTATCCCTCCCAGTTTGGTGCCATCTCCAGATTTGGTGAGCATCCCCGCAACACCTCGACATCCATTGCTTCACACGCTTCTGCCTTTGGCCCTGCCACCATAGGCAAGCAGTCCCCATAAGGATGTCCATGTCTGAATGCTGCAAAAGGTTACCCTCCCCTGATTTAAAATGTCGACTTGCATCATGTGAAGAAAGCTCACAAACGCCCCAGTTTTAAATAAAAGTTTTTTGCATCAGAGAGCAATGTCATCCTCCTTAGATCACCAGTGTGGTGGCCTGGCTCACTGCAGACGTTATACATGTTGTTTAGTCGTCTAGTTGTGTCCGACTCTTCGTGACCCCATGGACCAGAGCACGCCAGGCACCTCTGTCCTCCACTACCTCCCGCAGTTTGGTCAAACTCATGCTGGTAACCTCGAAAACACTATCCAACCATCTCGTCCTCTGTCGTCCCCTTCTCCTTGTGCCCTCCATCTTTCCCAGCATCAGTGTCTTCTCCAGGGAGTCTTCTCTTCTCATGAGGTGGATGTTAAAGAACAACAACTTTGACAAACATTCAGAGTTGTCTGCATAGTCTCCCTATCTAGGCTCAAAGGTAGGTTACCATCTCAGTCCTTGTAAAATAACCAGGCTGGGCTTCAGTTCTTAATACAGTACACAACATCCAGGCTACTCGAGTTCATCCTTATTTTGGGGCTTTTCCATTATCAGCTCCTGCCCCCTAGTGGACTCAATGCTCCAAGGATCATCATATTGACGTCCACACCACACATTTAAAGCACTCTGCTCCCTCCAAAGAGATGGACATGGTCTCAAGGCACAGGCTCATTGTGGAATCTCCTGCCTATTACCTAAGGGATGGAGAATCTGCAGAATCTAGAGTTTTTTGGACTCCAACTCATAACACAGGATGAACCTGCTAGATCAGCCCAATGGCCCATTTAGTCCAGAATCCTGTTCTCACAGTTGCTGACCAGATGCCTGTGGGAAACCAGAAAGCAAGACATGAGCACAAACAAGTGCACTCTACCATCCTGCCATGGGGGGAAGCTGGAGCTAAGCAGAGACCTGCTGCAGGCTTTGACAGGCTGTCAGCCATTTTCAAAGCATTCCTGGGAGAAAGCTCCCAACCTCCAGGCCTCCAACCCTCTCATGTGTCCTGCTTGCTTCCTATCAAGCACACATTTTCTTTTTTAGCTTGATTATTCATTATTACTGCCTTTGTTTTTTTTTACACATATTTCAGTGTACTTGTGTGATGTTTCTAGATCTCTCTAGTCAGTAAATTAATACATACATACAATGATTTTTATTTTTATTTTTACGATGTCTCTAGGAGGCAGCTGGTGAGAATGGTCTGTTCCAAAAGGTAAACGTGGCCTTAGAAGCCAGTATCAAATTAAGATGATTATTTATTACCAATCCTTCCCCAGCAGGTCCCGGGGCAGGTTACCAACAATTTAAGATGAAAAACAGTTAAAACAGATTACAATCACCAAAATAGGGTGGGGCCAGTAACTTTTCTCTCTCTCCCAATTCAGTCCAGCGAAGATTTGCAAGCAACCATCCACGTTCTGTTCACTTCTAAGATCAAGCTGTTCCTGGCTTTTGGTTTCATTCCACTTACTCCTTTCAGTTTTTCAGAAGCAGCTCAAATGAACTTCATCTATTTAGGGGAATGGCCTGCCATACCCCCAGTGGTTCAGGGTAGGCACAAAGGCTTCCCATTTTCATTCCTCCTCCTGCAAAGGCAATGACAACCCCCATTTTATGGATGGAGAAACATATCCTGCTTGAAGGAGTAGAAAGTATACACCCTCTGAGGAGCCTGTGGCTGGCAACCATTTGAATTTGGGTTCAGCACTCTTTCCACCCGTTCACACAGTAAAATTAGATTATGTCCATTTCCAGCCATTTCAAATATATGAAACTCGTTGCCTCTTCTGCAAAAGGAGAGGGGATTATTTTGCACTCGAAGCTTTGAAGTTACCACGCAGAACATAGGAGTAACAGCTCTGAGTGCCTGCCCTATTACCACTCCGGTCCTTCCATTCAGCCACGGACCCTTTGAAGAAGATTCAATTATAGAATCAGTACTCCATGTGCTAATACTCAGACAAGCGGCATTTGTCACATCAAAGGGACTCCTTGCTCACACGGCATAATTATACCTGAAGCAAAAGTGGCCCCAAGGCCAGAGATAATGCACAGGTGACTTTCAACTATCAGGATAATTGCTTTGCTCCAAAATGTAAGCTATTTGCTACACACACACACACACACACACACACACACACACGGTTTTACGTTCTAGCCAATATCTGGAGCTGGTCCTAGCATTCAATAGCTAATTGATTTAGATATCATCTTTATGACACAATCCTGCAGCAGACGATTTGTATAGAACAGGCACATCCAACTCCCAAGTGACTGCGATCTACTAACAGTATAAAAATACTGGCTGTGATCTACCCATTGTCATTGCCAGGCAAAGTTGTTGAGCTTTTATGGGGGGAGGCAAAGCTGTTGTTGAGCATTTTGGGGGGGGGAGGCACAGTTACTTTCCCCCCTACTTCTTTAATTGGACACGATCGACCATTAATGTCCTGCGATCGACCGGTAGATTGCGACCGACCTGTTGGACATGCCTGGTATAGAACAAAGAATCTCCACTCGTCCCAGAACTTGCTTCAGTTTAGACGTATTCTGTTCTTGGAACAGCATCAGCTTTATCACAGGGCAAGGATTTGCTGGAGGGCCCCACACACCCAGAGGCAAGATGCTGCACCCAGAGGCCCTTTTGCTGCTTCACAGGCATTATGATACTGGATGGTGTAGAAGTTTCTTTCCAGACATTGATTCATAGCAGCCAGGAGTCAGGCGGAAGATTGGAGAGGGGCATTTTTGTACAGTTGCGCTCAACGCTGAAAACGCAGGGAAAGAAGAGGCAGAGAATGTTTTCGCATAAGAATATCTCTCAAAAATAGGGGTCAAAATAGGAGGGAGTGGAAGAACGGGGTCAAATTATTAATATTGCTGAGGCCTAGTTACAAAGTGAGTTTGATTCCTTGCAATGCATACAACATGGTTCCCCCATTAAAAGCAAATGGTACAGGCATTTATCAGCTTAAAGCAGACAAACCCCTTTACCTATCACATATTTCAGAGCCATTTTATATGCAACTAGTTCTTCCATTCTGAGATGCCAAAGCACTTTTTTTTTTTGCAGACGTATCACGATTTCTTTATATGGGCTTGTACATGCCCCCAGAATAGCTTGCAAATCAGTGCTCTCTGCTTCTCTTATCTTGAGAGGTTCAAATGCTTCTGAGCCATTTCAGAAACCTCTGGCCTAGCATTCATGAAAAGCCCTGCTTGGCTCTGGGGTCCCGCAACACTGTATTGTGCCAGCACGTTCATGCACTGCTTCTGCACGCAGCCTAGCCACTCCACTGGGAAGATGGAGGGAGGAGGCCAGGCAAACCATCCAGCCTCCATCCAGATCTCCCCCGGGAGGCCCCAGTGATTTACAGAATTTTTTTTAAAAAATGCCTAGTAGGCAGTTTGCTTGGTATTCTTTATGGTTACTGCTCAAGCGAACAGGCAAATACAATGGCATTCAAAGCACCCAGATTGCTTTTGGAGTGCATGTTTCATGCAGTCCAGGAGCATAATGAACCATTACGTTATTCTTCAGCAAGTACTGCTCTCAACACAGTGTGTTATTGTTCTTCCGTTCCAAGTACAATGCAATTCAGTAGATTTTTTATCTAGTCACAGGCGCTCTCCATACAATGAAACAGTTCATTTTTCCTCCCTAAAAGGAGGATAAAACTGAAATAACTTCTGGCAACAGGAGGAGAGGTTTGTAAATACGCATTGTGTTTAACCAATCCACCAACCTAAGTGTCTGAGGTTTTTTGTTTTAGAAAACAGGTGTTAACAGCCTATATAAATTGTTTCCGCCTGGTATCCAAGCCACATGGAGACACATTAATTAAATCAGAATCACCGCATCGCACTATTACTAATTTGAAAGCAATTCATTTAGCATATTCAGAACAAGGGGTATATATGATAGCAGATTTTATAAATACACAGGCATAAGAACAGTCAGGAAGATAAACCATTTATCAAAAAGACAAGTCAAAAAGACAACCCTGAAGTACAGAAGCCAATCCCGTTTCCTAAAGTTGTGTAAACTACCTGGCTCCTATTCTCACCAGCCTAAGTGGAATTAAAGGGTTGATGCAACTAGGTAGACCCACTGAAATTAATGGGCCCAAGTAATCATGTCCATTCATTTGAATGGGTCTTCTCTGGGTAGAACTAACATTGGCCATAACCTAAAGTTGCCACCTTCTGCAAGGTTTAAAACCATTGTGCATGCCAAACTGAGCTCCTATCCTTAGGCCAAGTGTGGGGACCCTCTAGATGTTGCTGAAGTACAACTCCCATCAGCCCCAGCAAGCTTGAAAATGGGCCAGGGATGATGGGATTTGTAGTTCAGCAATATCTGGAGGGCCAAAGCTTTTTCCACACCTGCCCTATTTAGTTACTGAGAATAGATTGGTCCAAATATATCCATACGGCTGATGCCATATTCTAATTTTTGCTATACTCAAGTTATATTTGGCACACAAGACCCACCAGCCTATGGTTGAAAAGGAGAGGACACCCTTGCAGAAAACAAGCTGTGTGCTAAAGACACTCCCTGTGGGCAAGTGGGAAACGTAAAATTAATCCCACTTTTGTATGGAGCAAAATGAGGGCACACATGTAAACAAAAACCGATGCTTGCAGAAAGTGGATTTCAGTTCACCCTATAATTTAAGTAACATGACTAATGAAGCTTGTTTTTCAAAACTGCTAGAACAATTTATTTCTACTTTTGACATGTACATTCTGAAACTGTAACAGAACACTCCTTAGTACTATTACGTGATATTTGGGGGGGGGGGTCTGAAAAGGGCTGCAATGCTAAAAGCAATTGATTAATTCTGGCACATGATAAATCTCAAGATAGCTTTAGCAGAAGATGGATCCCGGATGAGGCTTGTTTCTGCTCATACAAATGCTTTGCAGGCTTTTGTTTAAAAATACAATTGAGACTTGAGATCAGCCTACAGAGTAGGGGGGAAATATATAATTATAGGTGTGCTCATGCCGAAGTCTACACGTGGGAGTCCCAACCATGTCAGTAAATATATACTGATGTGTACATACACCAAAGCCCAGTCCTATGCCCATTTCCTTAGAAGTTGGTCCCGCTGATCTTAATTGAGCTCATTTCCAAGGAAGCACACTTAGGATTTCATCCAGAATCCATTTAAATCCACTGGTTTGTGGAAAGGGCTCATTCCCTGGATCTAGGAGAACTAAAACAAACACCTCTGGTAGGCACAAAAGATACAGTGAAAAATTATTTAACTGTTATAAAGTTAAAAGCTCAGAGGTAGATAGAATTGGACCGTGTGTACCAATATAAGCACAAGTCCATGCATAAAAAAGTCATCTACTCGTGCAAACTCTCCATTTCCTAGAGCTATGCTTTAGTTATGTCTTTCCTGGAATGTGTCCTCTTGGGGACATCTTTTGCCACCATACAGCTTATGAAACTGAGAATCTGCAAATACATATATATTGCAATAGAGAAGTCTTGATGACAAAGCTTGGAATTCTACTTGATGTATACTCTGAATGACTATTTGTAGGAGGGGTTTAAGTTAAAGCAGGTTATTGTGCTACAGAAAAAGCAGCTCATTAGAAGAGGAAAGAACCCCAAACAAACCCAATACCCTTTAAAGTAAGTGACCTTGCATCAAGATATATTCTAAACATATAAAGTGCTAATAAACATTGTATATATTCCCCCCCCCTCTCCTTAAAGGCGCATGTGCCCCGCCTGGGCCGTTTCCTGCTGGGCATGATGTATCTGTTCATCTGATCTTGTTTCAATGTTCCGTCGGTGCTGGATTAGGAAAGAGGAACGGACGGTACGATCCATTATTGGCTGAAGTGGACGGAAATTGTCCACCATCCTTTGCTCTTCTTCTCCCGCAGGGGTGAAAAGCAACATCCGAAACACCTCAAGCTGGAAATGACAAAGAGCAAAGTCCAGAAAACGTTAGGGAAGAAACAAAATTGGTCTCTCTCTCTCTCTCTCTCTCTCTCTCTCTCTCTCTCACACACACACACACACCCACACCCACACCCACACCCACACACACACACACACACCTCTAATACCCAAGTTAATGGTTCAGCTCTCTTCCAGAGCTGCATAAGAAGAGACTGGGCCGCCCTTGGCCACCTGGAGACAAAATCCATCTCTTATCATTTGCAGCTTGTCAGCCTTTGAGAACATTATCAAATCCTAGACATTTGCAGGATGGCGGCATGCCATCTCTTAATCAAGCCTACATTCTTAAACTGGCCCAGTTTCCAGGATTCAAACACCCAGAAGTTAGAGGCCCAGTGCAGTCACAACTATGGTTTGTTGCCTTGGCCCCGAAGATCCCAAATGTGCAACAAAAGCAACCACAGTTTATCTTAACTAGCTAAGCCCTGCACCCAGAGGCCATGCAAGACCAGGCTGCTGATAACAGGGAAGCTGCCTTAACCATGGTTTGCTCAACAACAGTTATTACTTTGTTGTTGTTCTGATTATGTTATACATTTTTAAGTTAGCTTTGTACTGGCCTTTTTTTTTCCTTAACCCGAATTCTAATGGCCATTACAGATCTCTTCTTCTGAGTCAAAAAAGGAATGTAAGTCTTTAAATGAAAGAAAACATTAATCACATGCCACAATTTCGCAGTCAGGTTTGTGATCAATTCTTACTCATGACTCAGATGCAATGCTCAGCTTTGGCTAAAGGAAAGCAAACTATGGTTAAGCATTATGACTGTACCGAGTTAGTGAATCCTGGAAAAGGAATCTAAGGAGAAAAGTGAGAAGGCCATTGCTAGAAAAGAATTCAAACATAATTTGACCCATAGAAACTGGAAAGGCCCAATGCGTGCCACAAAAGCAAGTGTTATTTTAGAGAAGGAAGGAACTGAGCTTAAAAAGAGGGAAATAGCTGAAATCCTCAGGACCCAACCATGAAAGTAAATCCCACTGAGATAAGCAGGAATTGCTTCCAAATGAGAATCCGTATGATTTTGCTTGTTCCAATAGTGATATTATTGTACTGCCACTGTTAGGAACAGGAAGCATTTCATTTTGTTTGTCATCATCTGTCTGTCTCTCTCTGCACCAGACGTTGTTTAAAATGCTCATACTTGGAGCCAAATTGGATGTAATGCTCAACATGCCATTTGCAATCATGTCAGTTTACAAAACAATTAACACAGGAACTGGACAATTTTCACTGAGAGGGCTTAACCTCCCCCCACCCCACCATGATCCCAAAGTCACCCAAAAAACCCGGAACACTATCTCCCCGGAAGCTGCAATTAGCATTGGGTGGGAAGCTTTGAGATACCAAACAAAAATTACAATTTTTTTACCCACATGGTTGCTAGTTACATGTTCGTGACTACTACTAGTTTAGCTTGCAACACACACACACACACACACACACACACACACACACACCTCTACAATACAGAGTTTTAAAGATTTGCCTTTCCACATATAAACTCAGCCTAACAGTGTTAGATACGTCTGCAGGTATTATTCAGCAGTATGTGCTTTCTATACTGCACTTGCAGAGGTGAAAATAAAGTAGAGTTGCATTCACAACATTTTAGAAGACGCCAAGTTCCTCCTAGAAAGCTTTTTTCCCAGCTGAGAATCTCATTCTTCCTTTTACTTTCCCACATCCATCCCCAGCAATACATCAGCTACAGATGGCGAGTTTCCATTTGCTCTACCTGATCATCATCAACCTCTATTGCCTTCTTCTTGATGATCCAGGTGACGGACTCTGAAAGCGGTGGGGTGGTCAGAGATCCTGCGTACGTCCAATAATCAGGGCATGATGGCAACAAGCAGGACGGGTCAAATTCATCAAACTCAACGAGATCATCCTAGCAAATGCAAGCATCAGTGATTAGCCTGGGTTATTCTGTGCAATTGCCTTAAAACTTAGGGAACAAGCTGTGATATCATCATGCTTAAGGTTTTAAATGACACTTCAGGTTAGATTTTAGTGAGTAAGATCTAATTTATATATTTTAACTGCTGCTATATCTGTACTGTCCCTGTTATACCGAACTGCTAATTTAAATGTATCCCTATTGTGTTTCATGACTTCCCTGATTTTGGATGTGAGCTGGAACTGGTCTGTGACCGAAATAATTCATTCAGTCTGGATTATTTGTGATGGGATCCTCAGCTTGCATTACTGGTCTTCCTGGGTCCTCAGGCACCAAGCGTGGAGAGAGGAGCCACAATTCAATACACCACAGCATCCCCATCACATATAGTAGGCCTCAGCTCCTTTTGTACTGCTGTCAGATTTTGAGCCTGTAGGCAGGGATGATCTTATCTTTTTATGTATGTACACAGGGAACATATACGAAGTCAGACCACTGGCTCATCTTAACTCAATATTGTCTGCATGGACTGGCAGCAGCTCTCCAGGGTTACAGGCTGGGTTCTCTCCCAGCCCGACTTGAAGATGCTGCCAGAGATCAAACCTGAGACCTTCTGCATGCAAGGCAGACGCTCTTCCACTGAGCTACAGCCCTTCCAGAAGCCACTGGGAGCATGGCACACACATCCTGGCTCCTCTGCTTGGAATCAGACTGCGCAACTCTCTGAACAAATGCCTGGCTCAAAGTGGGAGCAAGGCCTTGTGAGGTTCCAGTGCTCTAGGCCACCTGTGACATAACACAGGCACCATAAGGCCACCAGCATAAACACAACAGGCGAAAGCATCATCCAGGAATGATCACCGTCAGGTTGGCTTCAGGTTGACTTCAGGGCAAACCTACTGATTGCTCCTGTGCATTGTGTGAGATGGATACTGAATAGCAACTAAAATTCTCTTTACCTTGTGTTTAATTGATGGCAAGGCATCTACTAACTTCTGCAGCCCACTGTGATTGGCTCCAAGCTGCGAAGGGAATGGGAGAAAGAGTATGTTTTTATTCATTGCATCTAGAGATCAAGTGGTTTAGTGCAAACTCCTATGACACGAGGTCAGCCTTCTCTAACCTGTTGCCCTGAAAATGTTTTGGACTACAACTCCCATCAGCCCCAGTTGGCTGGGACTGATGGGAGTTGTAGTCCAAAAGTTCCACAGGGCAACAGATTGGCAAAGGTTGCACTATGCCATTAGCCTTTGCAGGACACAGCTGAAATATTTTCTGGTATTTATTTGTTCCCACCAACTGCATCACACTATGCAAGGGAATGCTGGAAGTTCTCAATCAATACAATAATTGAACCGCTGCAGGGTTCACACATATGCAGTTTGGGTGCTGAAAAGTCCTCACTCTTTCCCCCCTTTCTCTCTTCCCTCCTCCCTATAATTCATTTTTTTCTCCATTTATTCCTTCTTCCTGCTCAGTATGATCCTTGGTTTCTGGTTTTGTAACTGATCTAGTTAACCAACAGGATGTATGCTTATATTACTGTGATATAAACAAAAAGTTAAAAGGTTACTTGCAGGTGGTCATCTGTTTAAAAATCTCAGAAGAAGGAGAGTCCACCACCTTCCAAGACAGCCCATTCCATGGCTGAGCAGCTCTTACCATTGAAAGGAAGAGTTCAGTTGGACGTATTCCCAGGTAAATGTGCAAAGGAGTGCAGCCTTGAAGGTGCTCTTTGTGTAAGGAAGTGTCTCCACACTTTTATAAATGACAGTTCAGAATGAACCACTGGAAGATTACAGGCTTCCCACCATCATACCTTCAAAAAGACTCCAATCACAGCCAAACCATTTTCTTCCATCAAAGCTTCTTCAAAACTTTCATATTTGCAAGAATTCCAGTGTACCAAATGCAGCTGCAATTAAATTCAATCCATATTTTAGAACCGTGGAAGAAATGAGATGGAACAATCTTTTTCTTCAGAAACTGCAATGAATCGTGTAGGGTTCTCAAAGACCTTGCAGTAGAGTTCTGAGCCTTCTACTCTTGGCTGCCCAAGAGCAACCCCACCCCCACACAAAAAAAGAGAAATGGCCGCATGGCTACTGGCCAAATCTTTCCACGCGTTGACAGAACACAGAGGAAATGTCACAGGCCCCAAATGCTTTGGTGAACACTTCTGATTAAGACTCACTGGTGCACAACATTCCAGAATTTCGCGAAAGTATTATGCGAAAGTATCCTCTTACCTCTGCTGGGAAGACCTTACAGTCAATCGTGTGCTCCGAGCCCCATTCATTTATGGCCCCCCAGTGAAAGTGGAATTGCTTCAGCCGGTAGTTGTTTTCTAAGGGGCCTCCTGTAATAACTTGGATAAGAGGGAAAATAATGTTAGGAGGCCAACACTTAAGCCCCAAGCCTATACAATTACCTGAAAGTAAGCTCCCATGAAATAAATGAGATTTATTTCTGAATACACATGGGTAAGATTGCACTGTTGTATCTCTCTCATCCCTCTCCCTCTTAATCTAAAGACATGTGGCAAGTAGGAAGTAGCGGCAGAGTCTGCCTGGTTCTCCTGAAAGTATGTGGATGGCATCAAATGGCAACAACACAGAGGCCAAAAGCAGAAGTGGGGCAGATTTGGCTTGGTGCACAAAGTGCATTGTGCTGAAGAGAGGAGGGGTGTTGCGGGATTGGCAAGAATCTTACAGCAACGTCCTTCTAACTGTTCACACTTCAGAGGGGGAATAAACCACAGCAGGGCTTGCAAAATCACAGTGAAGATGCACAGTGTGACTTCTCTGCTGCTGTAAATAGGAGTCTCTGGGCTGGCTCACTGAGATATTATAGGATGCTTACATCCACAGTATCCAAACATAGTCTCTGCATTGATCCCATGATCTTACAGGGATGCTTCTGGAAGCCTGAAAAATATTGGTGACTACGAAAGACAGAGCTATTCCTGGAGTTCTAGCTGAGCCATCTGAACACAAGCCTGGCATGTTTACCGGGAAGTTAGACTCGGTGGTTATGACCGACACCTTATATACATATAGTAAAGCACACTTGAGATCACAGATTAATTACATTTCTTATCCACACCGTAGCAGCAAGAGATTGCCATTAATGCAATGCAAGAATTCTCATGACTTGCTTTTGCTTAGGAAAAGTAAAATTCTGGAAAAGGTTTTCTGCAGTAACACTTTAGTAATTTAGCACCGTTGCAAGGACTGTTCTTCTGGACTATTTTCCTTCTTTCCGATGGAAGCAAATGTCAAACACATCTGCTGGATACACATCATCAAAGATGCAGAATCTTTGGCACACCTAGCACATGACCTAAAAAGCTTCAGAGGAAGAGAACTGCCGTGTGTGACAGCACCTACAGTATCCAATGTGGTCTGGTGTGCATGCATTATCCCTCCTACTTCACTCCCTATTATTTCAGTTTAATAGATGTAACCATTGATGAAAAGAATGGATATTGAAATATAATTTTGAATTGTTACAATTACTTGCCTGTCTTCCCCAATCTAAACATCCTATGTTATTGCACATCGTAATGTCATTGTAATTACTCTGGCATTCATGCTCTCCCATAACTCTGTCTACAAGTTCAAAATGATATTATTTTGGACTGTTTTATTTTATTTTATTGTTGTAAGTTATACGTTGATATGCAACCAAATCTGTAAGCCTATGCAAATGTATTTTTAAATTTTACAAGAAAATCAATTTTAAAAGCCTAAGTTAGAATTGCCGTATGTGGATAATTCCTTACAGAAATAGAGTCCTACATTGTCCCCATTTAGATTTTTCATCACTAGGATGGCAGCTGAAACTTCCATTGGGCTCACATACGAGGACAACCTAATAAAGTTATCTGTTGCTTAATGACGCCAAATCCTTTATAAGAGATTGAAAACGGTATGTTGTTATGCTGTGTTTAGTCTGTTACTTGCTAGTCGCCATTCCTTTGGCTGACTTTAAAAAGGGGTAATCTACCTATGTGAGCCCAAACATAAGACAGTGCACCCTGCACAACTAAAACCACTTTCCTCCAGGATGTATAGAGAAAAGGGTTTGTGAGCATCTGCAGAGAATTGTGGATGAATGTAGCAGAAAATGAGGCTGAATATGACTGCCCCCTTGTGGTAAAAATAAATACTCGCGTTCTTAAGTCATGTGCTAGTACAACAAAAACATTACTTCTATGTTACTCGGCAATTTCTATACATGCGTGACTACAAAACAAGCGTGATTTTGCAAAAAAAGTGCATATGCAGACACTGAGCAAAATTCCTGAGATGCTTGCTGCCCTCTCATGCCTTATCCACTTGATAGGAAGTGCTGAAGGGTCAAAAAGCGACGTCGCTACCACATGCTTGTTTTTCTACCACATGCTAAATAAGCAGTTCCTAAAGTTTTAAATTAAGGAGAATGGGAGGAAATGCAATATAATGTGGTCTCTTTTGCACCATAGCCTGTATCTCTAGGTGCAGGCGGGGATTCTGTTAGGATTCTGACAGAACAATCCTAATTACAGAAAGCCAGTGTAAGTGACTCCTCCATGCAGGAGGAATTTGACTGCTTGTCAGCTAAGTTCCACTGGGTTTCCAGTCACAGACCAAAGTGAAGGAATAAGTTTGGAACAGGTGTAAGTCTCTCCTTGTCCCTTCATGTGCCAACACACTCCTGGAACACTGCTTTTGGGAGATTTGCACTGACATATATTATGTCATTTTAAGTTCCACCAGCTGAGCCTAGTTTATGCCGGCATAACTCTGGCCCAGCTAGGGTGGGGGGACTTACACTGGGCGCAGCCCCGGCTCAGCCGAGAAAGCTCAGGATCTGACGAATCCAAGTTCTCTCTTCTTGGTGGATCTTGGGCTTGGACTGCACTGCCAAATAGTAATTGCAGGCAATCCCACAATGCACTGGGAGGTGCCTCTAACTCCACTTTGGAAGTTCTGCCTGTCACCAAAAACAGCGGACACCAACACCACAAAGCAACCACCAGAGGGCAACACTGTGCACACAACCACCAGCACTTACCTGCCTTGTCCAAAGCCTTTGTTTCTCATTTCCTTCTCTCTCTCTCCCCCTTTGATTTCATTCTACTCCCAGTAGTGCTGCTAGCCTCATCCTTGGAACAAATCTGATTTAGATCCCATCTCTTAAAAGCACGCTCCTTTATTCAGTTTACTGCCATTGTCTTCCTTCTTACTTTTTGACTCTAATCCACTCTTTTTCCTCTTCTCTATCTGTGCAGCTGCCTATTACTGTCAGACAGCAGAAGCAAGGAGAAAGAAAACAAAGGAAGAAGAGAGCATCAGGAGCAGGTGGGAAATAAGAGTAAGTTACGTGTTTAGGAGTCAGAAAGAACCACAAAGAAGAAATGCATTATAGTAAAGCAAGAACAAGCCTATAATTTAAGTCCCTTCCTAATCCCGCTCCCATTGGAATGAGCAGGGTTTGCAACAGGGGGACTGCAGCATAGGGAAGGTACGTTTATTCATTTTGGGGCTTGAGTAATGTAAATGACACTTGGCTGGATGCTTATCATGCAAGTTAAGACATTTTTATGCCAACAGCACAAATGTGTTTTATTTTATTGTCTTGTAAAATGAGCCTCAAGGATGGCCCATCTAACCTTAGCATCCTGCTCTCACAGTGGCCAACTAAATACCCTAATGGGAAACCCAAAAGCAGAACCGGAATGCAATGGCATTCTGCCCACCTGCAATTGCCAGCAACTTGTATTGAGGCAAAATGCCTCTCTGACAGCAGAGGTAGCATATAAGCATCACCACTAGCAGCTGTCTCTGCTTAGATATTTAAAAAGAGGGAGAAGTTATAGGCATATAATGATTAGATTAGATTGAAAAGAGTGACGTGGATCAGAATGACTTCAAAGCAAACCTAAAGCGTTTCAATGGAAACCGGCAGAGAGCAGCTGAAATTTAGAGAGCAAAAGTTACCCCCGAGGAAGACTAGGAAACTTGAGCAAGAAGGCCGAGATAGAGAATGCAGAGGAACAGGAAAGGAGGGTGGTGTCTGAAGTCAGCCACAGCTATGATAATCATCAAATTTGGAGGGGGGGGGGTTGGGGAGAGAGACCGCTGTGCAATTTCTCTTAGCAGAAACCAAGGGACAGCATGCAGGATAATGGGAAAAGTGAGTCATATCAGGATGCTAAGATAGAAGCGAGATCTTGGAAATGCAAAGCAAAGGTGCTGTTTTCTGCTAGTAAATCTATCAACCTTGCCTAGTATCTCTTCTCCATGTTTAATATATTAGAAGCCTGCTTAAGGAGACCCCCAACACAATTTTAATGTTTTCACTTATACTGCTGGATTGTAAAAATGTATCACAACAGTTTACAACAGTATACAAACATCAAACCAAACAATAAAATCATAAAAAGTTAAAAAAGAAAAAAAATTAAAAACATAAATAGACCACTGTGGGAAGTGTACCCTTAATTGCCTGCATAGTTATCTATATATATTTATACACCAGCATGAACACAAAAACCTGTCTTATGCTGAATGAGCCCACCTAGCCCAGTACTGTCTACGCTGACTGCTAGCAGCTCTCTGAGGATTTTGGTGGACGTTTCTCAAGCGCCACCCTCCAGGATGCTTTCTTAAGGTGGAGATTAAAGGTAAAGGTAAAGGTACCCCTGCCCATACGGGCCAGTCTTGACAGACTCTGGGGTTGTGCGCCCATCTCACTCAAGAGGCCGGGGGCCAGCGCTGTATGAAGACACTTCCGGGTCACGTGGCCAGCGTGACAAAGCTGCATCTGGCGAGCCAGCGCAGCACACGGAACACCGTTTACCTTCCCGCTAGTAAGCGGTCCCTATTTATCTACTTGCACCTGGGGGTGCTTTCGAACTGCTAGGTTGGTAGGCGCTGGGACCGAGCAGCGGGAGCGCACCCCGCCGCGGGGATTCGAACCGCCGACCTTTCGATCGGCAAGTCCTAGGCGCTGAGGCTTTTACCCACAGCGCCACCCGCGTCCCTAAGGTGGAGATTACAGGTAACCAAGTCTGTGACCATCTGCTTCCAAAGCATGCCCTCTAACACTGAGCTACATCCACAGCTCATCCTCTCACAAACATGGATCTGTGAATTCCATCACTGTAGCTAAATGGCCATGTTACTATTAGTACACACTACAGTTTTAACCTCTCCTCCTCTGGGACTGCAAGACAAGCAAAAAGAAAAGCCATAAAAAGCAACTGCAGTATCTAAAATAGCTTTCTTAAGATACTTGATACAACCCAAACACAAGCTCTAAGCTTCAACCCAGGAAGGTTACTACCAGAGAACGATTATGCTTCTTAAAGAGTGCTGTGATGGGCAACCTATGGCTCATAAATTGGATCCAGGTGAGGCCACACTAGGATGATGCCTTATAGAATCACTAGTCCATCTAGCTCGGTACTGTTCCCTACATCAGGACTTGAACCTAGGACCTTTTGCATGGAAAACATGTATCCCACCACAAGGCTATGACCCTTCTCTAATTTAAACATACTCTTTGCATAATGGCTACTCAAGTAACTAGACTTAATCCAAGTACTGTGTAACACACAACTTACTTAATGAGTGCTGCTAAGTGTTCTAACCACACACCACTAACAGCCACCACAATATTAGTTATTGGCTAAACAGATTATCAAGGTACAACTTTTGAGGCTCTGTCTTATCTGTTTGAAATTAAAACAACCATTACAGCATTAAGCACAGAGCACTTGGTTCCAGTGAGCTAACAAAACCTGACTTTTCTTTTCAGGAAGAATAAAAAGAGCTCTTCCAGTGCCAGAGAAGGCAGCTATATTCAGTTTCCTTCAATTTACTGAGGTTTCAATACAATTCCAAGGGGAACCAGAGAACAAGGTGCTTTGCTAGAACCAAGCACCTATCTTGCCTTCTAGATATTTTCCAAGTACATTATTCAAAAGCTTATCTGTGAAATGCAGCCAAAGTGATAAACAACCTTTTATTTCATTAATGTTTAATGCCAGTGTTATACTATTCATTTGGGAACATGCACACATGAAACCTCCTCGAGGGCTTCCTCTACAAAAATGAATGGGTAAAAGTTGAATGAAAAAGCATCCAAAAGAATGAAAAAAATGCATCCAAATAAAGAACGTCAGCTGCTCCCCAAGTCTTGTATGGATTACAGTTGGAGTGAATTTTAGCCAAGAGACAAAATTAATGGAAATCATAGCAAAAAAGAATAATTGCTGGACTACTGGACTAAGATTGCTTGACTAAGACCCTGACGGAAAAACTTGCTTGGCAGTAAAGTTCTCTGAGCTTTTGCACCCCAACCTACCTCACAGGGTTGCTGAGAATTAAAAAAAACAAAAATGAGGAAGTTTCCAGCTATGCTGCCCTGAGCTCCATGGAGGAGGAATGTGTGTGGTTAAAATGTAATACATACACAACAGGAAACAGCCTTTGTTAAGGATTAGTTCCTACATTGAATATACTGTAAATATGCAGTTTCTC
Organism: Podarcis muralis; assembly: GCF_964188315.1. NCBI lineage: Eukaryota > Metazoa > Chordata > Lepidosauria > Squamata > Lacertidae > Podarcis > Podarcis muralis. The sequence continues at coordinate 43,197,161 of NC_135661.1, read as the reverse complement.
AAAAACCAGGGATGGGGAGACAAAACTAGATACTGTATTAATTATCTTAGAGAGAGGATTAGTTAAGAATTTCCACCCACAGACTTCACTCATGAACATTTATATGGCCCCTTTCAGGTATAAAACGCGATACAATTCTCATCTGAACAGGGGCCTTTATTTGGTAGGGCTCTGGGGTCAGGAGAGCCACGTAACCAAACCCACGTAATCGGCCTGCTGGAAAAAGGGGAGATTTGAATATAGATCTCCAGACCAAAAACCTGGCTTTTACCCTAGCAAATTAGCAGGGCAATTGTCACTCGTATTTTAAAGATGTGGATCAACTTTCACAAGGGCATGGATACGAGCAAAAATGCAAGGATTCACATGACACATATTTGCCCAGATATTTAGGGAAATGGGAAATAACTTGCAGAAATGTCTGCCAACGTACTTAGCTTTTGCCAACTGGAGGGGTGGCGAAAGGTGCCTGCTAGGCCAGAACTTAACAGCAGGACCAGTGGGTCTTAGGAGTCTGCTCTACACCAAGTCAGATCATTGGTGCATCTAGCTCAGTACTGTCTACACTGACTGGCAGCAATGAATGGGTCTTCAGGGTTTCAAGCAGGGGGCATTCCCGGCCTGAGCTGGAAAAGCCATCAGGCATACAAAGCAAGTGCTCTACCACGGAGCTATTATCCTACGATCCCAGGGATCCCCTTAAGTCTTACTTGATTTGTCTGTGGTATCCTCAAACTCAACCAGGAACGAGTATCCGTTGTTCCACATATGGAGGCAAGTGGCTGGATCATAGCGTATTTCAAGGGGTTTAAGATGGGGGTCATAGACGCTGTCTCTCCACTGGATATTGATCGGAGACTGCCGGCTGCCCCCCGGAATTGTAATCGGGCTCTGCCACAGCGGATGTACTGGAAGAAGAAGAAGAGGAGGACACAGGAAGCTTCTCATAAGCTGTATGGAACTCACAGATATGTTTTAGGCTGATTGATCAATGGAAGTTGCTTGGAAGAATAGGCCACAGTGCAAACAATTCTCCAAGTTGTTCTCCAATTCTGAAATGAAGGGGAGTTTCAAAAGCAGTTTACAACGACACATGAAAATTCAAAACATCCCACCAAGCAATGGGAAGCTCTTCAGCTTGCTTGAAGTCCTTCTCTTGATCCTGGTGACAGCCTTCCAGCTGGCAACCATATTCAGAGCCAGCCTGCTTCCAAAAGTTATCAATGAAAGGAATAAACAGTTGCAATTCAGATTCACACAGAGAAGCCGCAATTAGATTTGAACCTGATGCTCCCTCACACTGTAGTCAACACCTTTGCATTTTCCAATAATTCTTTTAGGTTTCTGCACTGATTTTAATGCAATTGCTTTCAACAGATACGCTGTCACATCATTCCCTAATCTGTGGTCTTTCCTGCCACTGCTAAATATCAGCACAATTCCCAAGAAAGCCTGGATGTCAGTGCAAAGGAAAGGAAAGCTGCTTTGGGGAGAAAAGTCTGACAACTGAGTATGGAGCATGGTTGAGGGAGACTTCCAACAAGTGGCAGACTTTTGGCTCTCAAATTTCAGCAGCGCCGTGTGCAATGCTAACATTCAGCACTACACCCCAGCCCATCTCTTGCAATCCATTCTATATCCTGAGGTGCCAGCACCCAGTGCAGCCAAACCAGTTCCACTATCCTCATATCGTACAACCCCATGACTAGGGGACTGTCCCCTATGAGATAAATCCATGATCCATTTTTCCAATCAAGTGTTGCATTTGTGCAATACTGAAAAGTATGTGGGGACCCCAGATGTGAACAACAAATAAGGAACTACGGGTGTGCATTTGGGTCACCCCACATTATACATCCCCTCCCCCAGAAGACTGTCCTCTGCAAGATGGTATCAGGACACATGGCTCTGTGACATTTCCCTGCAAAGACCAGCTGAGACCAAAGGGGGCCACTTTCTAAAGGCCCTGCTGTGCTGTTGCTACAAAACCATGGACTAGTAGGTTGGGACTTGGGGGGTTTCTGAAGTGGGTGCAAACAGGTGAGGAAGAAACTGGGAAGGACAGTGCGAAGTGTGTTGCGATTTAATTTATCAAAAAGTTTTAACTCCTCCTTTACCTAATGAGAGCTGGTATGGTGTAGTTGTTAATAGAGTGTTCAGTTAGGGCCTGGGAGAAACCAGGGTTCAAGTCCCAACTCAGTAATATAGCAATTGGGTAACCTTGATCCTGTCACTACCTCCCAGGGCTGTTGTGAGGATAAAATGAGGAGAACCATGTATGCTGCCTTGGAAACTCCTTAAGAGAAAGGTATGGTATAGATGCTATAATAATGTACATACTGTATACACAACAGCAGAGTGTACAGAATACATAACAAGCAGTCCACACAATAATCCATCATACAATATTGGGGTGCTAGGGAAAGGGCACAACCACTGAGGTTCAAAAAAGCAGATCAGAAACGAAAGATTTAAGTTGGGGACAGGTGGAGAATGAATTGAGAGGGGTGTTTTGCGCAGGGGCGAAATTGTAAAATAATAGTAGGTTAGGGTTGTACAGTACCTAACTAAGCAAAAAGCAACCCGTGTGTGTGTGTGTTAGAGAATGAGAAAAGGAACATGGTGGTGGGGAATAATAAGCAGGGTGTGGACAGCTGGGAAAAGAGATGGGGAGGGGGCGAAGGGGAAATATTAGGGCCTTATGGACCCCAGGTACAGGCCATAATTTTTTGGGGGGGGAGGAAAAGTTCCTGCAGAGAGAAGAGGGGGGGTCTCTTTTCTGGGGGGGGGGGGTCGCCGCGGGGTGTGTCACTCACCGCCGTCCCGGAGGCGGTAGGAGGCGCAGGCGCCCAAGCTGCACCGCCTCACTCCGCCGCCGCGGCGGACGGGGAGGGCGGCAGGACCCGACCGAGGGTCCCTGCCGAGGCGGAGGAGCAGCGGCGACAGGAGACGACGAGCCATGGCCGAGGCGGCAGGAGGAGAAGGCGGCGGCGGTGTTATTTGGAAGCGAAGGGCTCCCTCAGTCCTCGGCCGGCCCAGCCGAGCCAGCCCCTTCCGGGGCCTCGCCCACCATCTCCGCCCGGCAAAGCGCAGCGGCCGCCAGCGGGCGAAAGTATCCTGGGAGGGACTGCAGAGTCATTTCCCCGCTCGCCGCCTGAGGCGCCAAAAACGCTCCGCGCCGGAGTTGGCGGGCGAGAGAAACTTTCCCGGCTCGATCCGGCAAAGCGCAGGTTTCGGTGCAAGTGGCACTGGAGAAACCTAAGGGAAAGAGCGGGGCACCTCCATCCCCTCGAGGCGCATTTTATGAAGAGATTTGGCGAGGGAGATAACCAGGCGCTCCAACGTTTTTAATCGGTCCGATGATCGGATGGCCTGGAGCGCTTTCAGGGAGGAAGCCCCGTTGGATTCAGTGTAGGGCTTACTCCTGAGTAGACACCAATAAGGATTGAGGTTACAGATAGGTAGCCGTGTTGGTCTGCCATAGTCAAAACAAAAAAAATTCCTTCCAGTAGCACCTTAAAAACCAACTAAGTTAGTTCTTGGTATGAGCTTTCGTGTGCATGCACACTTGGTGTATCTGAAGAAGTGTGCATGCACACGAAAGCTCATACCAAGAACTAATTTAGTTGGTCTTTAAGGTGCTACTGGAAGGATTTTTTTGTTTTGTTTTAAGGATTGAGGTGTTAACGTGGGAGAGAGAGGGCGGCCACTTAGGCATGGCGTGGGGGTGTGTGGGGAGAGATTTGCATGAAATTATCACTTGCTAATGTCAGATGTGTATCAGATGCAAATTTCTAAATGATTACAATACTATGATTTTAAAAAGCACGCGAGAGCTCTCACCCAAGGAGGGAAAGGGAGTTTCTCTGCGCCTGCTCAAGCCACTGACTGACTGTTGATAGGCAGTTGTTTTATAGGCCTATAAAACGCTGTACTAACTGCCCTTTCTACTGTTTTATAGGCAACGTTATATAGGCTATCGTCCAAACACACAGTCTTTCATTTCTGGGCTTTAGAAAAACTATATACTGCGAATGAAGCATACAGACAATTTGATCCTCCCTTTCTTCCCTGGAAATGAGATTAAGAACACAATTTCTCAAAGAGTTAAATGAAGATTCACAGTGCAGTCCTACTCAGAAGTTGAATCCCGTAGAACTTACTCCTAGATGGGTGTACAGCCTAAATATGGAAAGGTCCTCTAATAAGCAAGGACTCTCTCATTAGTGAGCTAACTGGTTACAGGTGCTCCAATGACCAGGTGTGGGGGAACTTTGGCTTGCTGGTTGTTACAGAACTGCAACTCCCATCAGCCCCAGAAAACATGCTCAGTGGTCAGGGATGATGGGAGTTGTGGTTTGTCAACATCTAGAGGGCCAAAGGTTCCCCTTACCTTCAGAATACAGTACTATAAAATCCAGGCAGGCTTCATGTTAAGGATGCTGGGAATTGTAGCTCCATAAGGGACAAGCTACAGTTCCCAGGATTCTTTACAGAAAGTAATGTGCTTTAAATGTGTGGGTGTGATCTTTGTCTGGATTCCAGTATTTCTTGGTGGTGTTTAACTGTAAGTAAACTACTGGATTAAGAAAGTAGTGTGGTTATTTATAGTGATCAAATTTAGCACATGGCTGTTTAGAATGGTGGCTCTTTCTCTGGGGGAGACACTCCTCATCAGAAGGTATTTGTTATACTGTGATCCTAGGTATCTTTACTTAGAAGTAAATTATGCTGAGTTCAATGGGACTTACTGTCAGATAAGTGCACAGGGTTGTCATCTTAAGTTTATAAACTTATCCTATCAACTGGTGTGCAGTTACCTAAGAGTAAGCCCCTAGCGCTTATTTCTAAAAGAACACATATATAGGATTGGGTCGCCGTGTAACTTCAACTAAATTCTTGTTTTAAAAAATAATATGCAACACTTGTGTTTAGTTTGGCTTATTGGTCAAACTCTTGAATTGTTTTCACCTTTTTTAGGTGGACTTTTAAAAATTTGTGTTGAAATTATGGTGTAAACTTGAAATACTTATGAAATATTTGTACAGTGTCCTCATCAAAAGACTTGTCCCTTAAAATATGTTGGGTGTTGATAGTTTGGAAGGAATTTGTGCTCTGTAAGTTTTGAAGGCATTTGTGTTCTGTAAGTTTTGCAACAAAGTGGATTTGGACTTTATAATGAGTAAGACCTCATTGTTTTGCCCACCACCACCATTTTTGTTGCTCTTGAACTATTTTAAATCAGAAATGAAACCCAACCTGCTGTTATTGCCCTCTAGGGAGAAGTAAGGATGGCAACTGAGGGACCTCTTGAGGAGCTTATTGATGCAATGACTTGTCCCATCTGCCTGGGATATTTCAAAGATCCTGTGATGTTGGACTGCGGGCATAATTTCTGCAAAGCCTGCATTGTCCAGTCCTGGCCTGAATCTGAGGAAGCCTCTGCTTGCCCTGAGTGCAGGAGACTCTTTCAGCCAATGGACAGCAGGCCAAACTGGCAACTGGCAAAAGTGGTCCATCTTGTCAAGCTGTGGGTGGAGAGATGCACAGAAAGGAGAAGAGAGGTGTGTAAAAGGCATCGGAAGCCCCTGAAGTTCTTTTGTAAGGATGATGAAGCCCCGCTTTGTATGGTGTGTAAACGGACCAAGGCGCACAGCGGCCATAAGGTAGCCCTGTTGGAGGAGGTTGCCCGAGAGCTCAAGGTAAGCAAGGCAAACATTGTAATCTGCTTTATACTGAGGCTGTTTGGGGGAAAGACCACAGCTTAGTGGTAGAGCATCTGCTCTGCAGGCAGAAGGTCTGAGGTTCAGTCTCCAGGTAGAACTCAGTCTGTATCCCTAGAAAGCTGCTGCCAGTCAGTGTAGACAATACTGAGCTAGATGGACCAATGGCCTGACTCCTTATAAGGCAGTGTCCTGTGTCCATGTGGCTCAGAACTGGCTGGCAGCAGCTCTCCAGGGTTTCAGATGGAGAACATTCCCAGCCCTACCTGCAGATGCCTGTAACTGAACCAAGGACTTTCTGCATGCAAAACAGATGCTCCACCCCTGAGCTCTGACCTTCATTGGTGGAATTTGCTGCCACCCTATAAAGATGTGGAGGTGGCCTCAGGGACGCGGACTTATAAAAAATATTGGGGGGGCCCGGGAAAGCTCATGAATAATAAATAAGCTCATGAATATGCAAATAAAGTGGCGCCGCCTCCTCGTGAGCGAATAGGGGAGAGTGTGCTGCGCCTATTAATCAGCTCCAAAGGAAATTGGGTGGAGCTTTTGCTCGGGAGGGAGGGCAGGAGGCATGCAGCCCGCCCCTCCCTGTGCATTTTGGGCTGGGAGAGGGGCGGCGATGGCGCTCTGCTGGAGGGGCGCCGGAGATTATTGGGGGGGGCGGAGCCCCCCCAAACGAATTTTTGAGGGGGCTCGGGCCCCCTCAAGCCCCATTGGGTCGGCGCCTATGGGTGGCCTTGGGTTGTTTTAACTTGGGGGTGGGGGAGGGGGTTGGACGAACAAATCAGGTAAAGGGAAAATCTCCCTGATAAAGCAAAAAACATCATTATTTGTTGTTGTTGTTGTTGTTGTTCAGGAGAAAACCAAAGCCCAGCTGAAGGCTATGGAGGAAGAGAGGAAGAACCTTGAGGGCTGCAAAATTACTCAAGAGCCGGGAAGATCAGAATGGCTGGTAAATGTTTTGATTTATATAGCTTGCACAACCTTGGCACTCCTCTCTCCTGTTTTCCAGCCCCAGGCAGCAACAGCACTGCAATGCCCCACTTCCACTTGGGAAGGGATATTTCTTCCTCCCAAGACTTCCTTCCACTTGGTGCTCCGTGCTGTTCTGCTTCCCCTTTGCTGCTGAAGCAGACAGAAAACAATTATGAAAACCCCACTGCTATGTGGTCTTAACTTTATAAGTTAAACTTGTCGTGTTCGGTGTTAAGTGGTTGAAACAAATGACCCCACCCCAGAAAATCTGTGGTAAGAAAAGTTACAGGATTTTAGCAGGGAGCTGCAGGATATGTACTGATTGTAAACTTCTGCAGGCACAAACAGTATTCATAGTAATCACCCTGACACCCACAATCATGAATTCATGATATAAAGGCTTTATGGAGGGGCCCTAAGCTAATTGCTGCCCTTCTCTTAATAAGAGGGAAAACAAGGGAGAAAGGTAATTTTTCTGGCACATCAAGGAAGTGTCTGGGAAGAGGAAACCACACTGCAGGTCTCTGGAGACCAGGTGATGCACACACCCCACCAAACATAGTCCATCTGGCCACTCCTACTAGTGAACGCAGACAGAAATGAAGCAGCCCATGGACATTGCGAAATGAAAGGGAAGCACTGGTGTGCTCCGAGGACCCCTGAGTTGCTGGATCTTCCATTTGCACAGGGAGATGGCACTATCAATAGACCTTGTCCTGTCCAGCTCTGGGATTATGTCTCTTTTACTGGAGCTGTGGGAGTTTAATATATATAGTGGTACCTTGCTTCTCAGACTTAAACCGTCCCGGAAGTCCGTTCGAAACCAAAGCGTTCCAAAACCAAGGCGCGCTTTCCCATAGAAAGTAATGCAAAACGGATTAATCTGTTGCAGACTTTTAATAACAACCCCTAAAACAGCAATTTAACATGAATTTTACTATCGAATGAGACCATTGATCCATAAAATGAAAGCAATAATCAATGTACTGTACTATAAAATAAAGAAGACAGTATTGTAGATAATTAATTTTTTTTCTTATGTTGTAAGAAAAAACTGCTCCTTTTCCCTTATGGGGTACCCAAGAGCCCATATATGTAGGTTCCTTATGTAGGTTTTCTATTGGTAGGAGAAAAATAACAGAGGCCAACCAGAGAATATTGAGAAGCAAAGCAGCTAGTAAGCCTGATCTTTATTAAACTGATGCAACAGGGTGCTCACCCACCCACCCCTGCAGGAGGGAGGAAGAACCCAGAACAAAGGTCCCCCAATACATCATACATACATCACAGAAGGGCAGAAAACCTGTTAATGGGTTTACCTGGAGAGCCTGACCATTCTTTTGTGATGATAAATACTTAATTCCTCAGTCCAGGTCACAGGCTCACCCTATTCATACACAGATATGCCCTTAAGACAGGATTTTTGAGCAAAGAGACAATGGGGAGGCTTTCCCATTTCCTTCCTCCTTGCAGAGAAACATTTGAGGTCAATTTGGGGGAGTCAAAATGGTTTCAGGATTGCTCTCCTGTACTATTTCAGTCAGGGACGCGGGTGGCGCTGTGGGTAAAAGCCTCAGCGCCTAGGGCTTGCCGATCGAAAGGTTGGCGGTTCGAATCCCCGCGGCGGGGCGCGCTCCCGTTGCTCGGTCCCAGCGCCTGCCAGCCTAGCAGTTCGAAAGTACCCCCAGGTGCAAGTAGATAAATAGGGACCGCTTACTGGCGGGAAGGTAAACGGCGTTTCCGTGTACTGCGCTGGCTCGCCAGATGCAGCTTTGTCACGCTGGCCACGTGACCCGGAAGTGTCTCTGGACAGCGCTGGCCCCCGGCCTCTTGAGTGAGATGGGCGCACAACCCCAGAGTCTGTCAAGACTGGCCCGTACGGGCAGGGGTACCTTTACCTTTACCTTTACTATTTCAGACACGTAGTTTATATACTTATGTATGTGTTTGCCTGGTCAATTTATGAACATATAGGAATTCTATATATTCTCACATATATAAATCATAACACTTACCTGCACTGATGATAGTCATTGTTTGGATGGGGGGGGGGGGGGGCTTTTATCCATTTCCATCATCAATCAATCAGTAGCTGAACTGGGTTCCACACAGTCACAAAAACAAATTAACCAAAAAAGCCTCAAAAACAAAAACACAAAATAAATAGCAAAAACAAAAGCATCAAACTTAATCCATTCTGGAAGTCCGTTTGACTTCCAAAATGTTTGAAAACCAAGGTGCATGCAGCTTCTGATTGGTGCAGGTGGCCCGGAAACAATAGCTGACAGCCTCATCGGACGTTCGGCTTCCAAAAAACGTTCGAAAACCGGAACACTTAAATTCGGGTTTTTGGTGTTTGGGAACCAAGGCATTTGAGTAGCAAGGCATTTGAGAACCAAGGTACCACTGTTTATCTTGATAACTAGCCACTACATTCTCTTTGTCCTTGACTTGCCTCTACTAACTTGAAGGGAGTATTTTCTGCTCTCTACGAGGCTTCCTGACCAAATCCATGTGAAGTTTGAAGAGAGAATGTTTTGTGAATCTGTCTGCAACAGCGGATGCTGATGCATCCCCTGATCTCACCCATCCTTCTCCTTTTCTTTCTCTGCCCTGCAGAAAATGTGACTGGACCCAGGCATAGTGCCCTATCCCCTGTCAATCTTTCTGAGGACCCTAAGGGGGTGAGACGCAAGGCGTAAAAGATTTGGAACCTGCCTGTCCACCCTCTGATGTTGTACAAAACACAAAGGAATCCAACTCCCACGAGCATCACTCTGAAGACAGAGGGACCACCAGGTTGTGAGTCCTCGGAAACTTTAGCCCCATCCCATAATTCAATGTGCATGTTCAGTCATGGGTGGGGAGATGGCAGGCTCCACCTCCCCACCTGTAAACTTGCATTTGAACTCCCATGTAAAATTCCCACGTAGAGGGATCTGTTCAGGAATTCAAATGCACAAACTGAGTTACTAACCCTATGCTTCTGTTGAGGAAGCCTTAATACTTACGTTTACCTAGTTGATTCTAGGTTCTTAAATTCCTTCTAAACTAACACTTTTGCCCAGGGAGAAGACTGGGTTTTTTCCTGGACTTTTAGAGGATTTTTTAGAACTTTAATTTCAGCCTTGCTTTGTGAGGTTTGGATTGATCCCTAAAATAAACTGTTGGGAACAATTCTTTAACATGCCTCAGGCAGGGAGTAAATACACACCTTAGTGACCAGAGTCCTTTACTTGCAATGGTTCCTTGAGCGAACTGATAAGTGTTTTAATGCCATCTCATCCATCTTACATTTTTATGTGCTCATCAGATATTCTGATCAAGTGGCATCTCTTTGCTGAGGTTTGTTCTTATATATTTGTGGGGTGGGGGTTGGTTACATATGAGCACTGAAAAAATAAAAATAAAGCTTTTAACAAACTAAGCAGAAATGTATCAAATTGCTGCGTATCAAAGAGAAACTCTTCCATGATCACTCTGATGGCTCTTGCAAGAAGATTTATCTCCAGCACTCAGTTGTCTAGAGATGTTTGAGAGCCGGATGATGTTTGAGGGAGTTGTTTCCTCCAGGGGCATAGACCTGATTGCAAGCAGAGGGAGAGACCCACTTCAAGTGGGAGGAGGGAGAAACACTTGGTCAAAACTCTGTGGATTAAACAAGCAAGGAGGCCAGGGTCTTAGTGTGGGAATGTTCAGGGAGGCAGGAGAGGATATATTGTTTAATGATATCCTTCCTAACTTGTGTTAGCAAGTTCTGTATCTTAGCAGATACAGAACATTCCCCTTTAAACACACAGCGGTTTGCTTGTTGCAGGCTCGTCTGAGCCTCTCAATACCTCAGGTTACATACGCTTCAGGTTACAGACTCTCCTAACCCAGAAATAGTACCTCGGGTTAAGAACCTTGCTTCAGGATGAGAACAGAAATCGTGCTCAGGCGGCGCGGCGGCAGCAGGAGGCCCCATTAACTAAAGTGGTGCTTCAGGTTAAGAACAGTTTCAGGTTAAGAACGGACCTCCGGAACAAATTAAGTACTTAACCTGAGGTACCACTGTATAAGATTCCTGGTAAGATCCCTTATTGTCCCTTTTAAAAAGAATAGAAACGGCAATCTTATGAAAGTCAGCATAAAAGTAGTTTACTCACAATCTTTCAGTTCACAGTTAGATCCCTGAAGGCAGACTTAGGTTGCAAAAGTACAGATCTACATGAACTATCCCATAAAGGAGTTAGTCCCAAGTGACTGCAACTGAGCAGTCACTTCTCCTAACACATAGGAAAACAAAATGGAGAAGAATGTGTGCTCCTTCTTGTCCAGATTTGGCCTCTCTCTCACGCACACAGGCCTCTAGTCACATGCAGAGGAAGTTTGCCACAGCTCAGGAGGAAACAGGAAGTTTTATCCTGACTGCATACAAAGCACCCCCTAGCATGTTCATTCTAGGAATGTTGTACTTGACTGCTATATGTTTCACATCCCACACTCAGAGGCAGCAGCAGTAGGGGATTTCTGTTGCCTCTGCGCTGCACTTGTGGGCTTCTAGTAGTAGAGCACTTTTTGCATGCAGAATGTCTCCCAGGTTCAGTTGCCTATGGGCCTCTCCAGGACTGGAAGAGACCCCTTGGAAGAGACTCCCAGGGCCCTCAAATATTTTAGTAGGGGGTCTGAAGGGACCTCGGACTCTAGGAGTTGGCTCCAATGGAGTGAATATTCATTCAGAGCTTTTAAAACGTGTTGGAACAGTTCCTTTGGATGGAAAGAACATCAAAGGGGAGGGATTACACTGAAAGAAAAGCATGTAAGGTTAAAAAAGAGGAACCCATTTGTTTTATTGCTGGAAATATATGTTGCTTTAAAAGTTTGCCTAAGGACAAAAGTAAGGGAAAGGGCAGGATTGCACCATTAACTGATAAGAGCAGTTGTGTTCTGTCTACCTACGCAAATAGCTGAGGACAGATGATCGCTCCTGGGATTCCCTTATCATGTGGATAGACAGGAAACTGGTTTTTGCCCACACTACTTAAATTAACAAGTTGTAGCAGTAGAGTGGTTCAAAACTACACACCTAGTAAAATTATCCATTTCATAGTGAGTGTGTGAAACAGTAACGAAAAGTCATGAGTAACAAACTTTCCTCTTTGTGTAGCAAGCAATGAATGTGCTCCGTTTCCTGGCTGCTTGCCATCTGACAGATTTCTGTGTTATCTGGCAGGTTGCTTACTGACAGCACAACCGGAAGAAGGTGGTCCAAAGAAAGTAAACAGAAATAATTATTTTCTAAAAGCAGCAGGAGGTGTATCTGTTCCCCCAAAAAGCCAGAGGAGCAAATAGGTGGGATAAACGGGTTAAATAATAACAATGAACGTAGCAAATACAGACAGTGGGTATGTTGTAATATTTGTCTGGCCCGAAGTCCCCAAAAGTAGAAGTAGCACTTATTACAGTGAAGGGCATACAGAATAATAGTGGTTTTTTTTAAAAAAAAGATTGGCTATGTTTATGAGAGCCTGCTCAATATGGTGATTAGGACAATTAATGCTCTTTCAGAGGGTCATCCCTCCCCCCCCCCCCATCTTAAACTTCAGTAGGCAAGAAACAACCTGGAGGGAACAGTGATTTCAGTTTGTAGCGTGCTTGTACTATTGTAAGTTTCCATCAGGGGCTGTGTTTTGTCAGTGTCAACATTCAAGCATGACACACAATTATCTTGACTCCGTGAAGTTGTGTTTTAAGCTCTCTGTACTTTTCCATGTCAATGTGAATTCATATTTGCCTAATATTGTGGCTAGAAAATATCTGAAAGGGCATTCAGTTAAATCTTCCGCTGGAGTAAGAACTCTGATCCAAATTGCAATATTTGGGGGAGGTGAAGAAGAAGAAGGGAGAAAAAAAGGCATGTGCTTTTTTAAATAAAATACTTTTTTTAAAAAAAGTTTTTGTAGCAAAACAAACAAACCCCTGAATAGGATGTGGGCAGGGGAAATGGAAACTGTTCCTTTCTAACAAAGAGGCTTTTCGTTACAGGCTGAGCTAGTATAATTGCCATGGTGATACATTTCAAAACATAAACAAATTTATATGGCTGAATATGTTGCTTCTTTGTTGTTTTGTCTCCTTCACATGCACGTCCAAACCAATATAGGTGGCTTTTTATCCCCAACATCTCCCCCCAGTGCCATAAATGTTTCAAATTATCCCTATTCCCTACCCATCCAATCTGCCTCTTTAAAAACAAAACCCAAAAAACCTGTCTGTCTTGTAGATAGAGTTTCTGCGCTAGGTTGCCACTTCAGCAGTGATCTTTAAATGGGTTGGAGAAACTGCTGTGCAGTCCCGCCCCACCCCTTTGTTTAGACAGGATCAAGGGGTCTGCAATGGATTTTGACAAGGGAAACCCCACCTGTCCATCATGTGGTAGCAGTGATGTCATGTGATTGACAAGTGGATTGCCCCACCCACCTGTAAAAGTTGGTCTGCAAGTTAGTTCCCCAAAAAGGTTCTCCATCCCTGATTTGTACAATATACATGAAAAGCAAGAGTAACACTTCAATAGATGCATGAAGTGGGATCCAGTTCAGAAAGTGTCTGCCACAGGGACTCATCTATAGTGGGGCAAAGATGCTATAGTTCACCCACCCCAAATTATGTTATTCAATACGTAAACTCCTTGCGGGAAAGGACCTTTCTCTTTTTGCCTGTGAAGGCACTAGGTGCGCTGTACAAAGAATAATAAGCACATTTTCTCGCTGAGACACATCTTGCCATAATCGGCATAATCTCTTTGCTTGGCAGAGTTCTGTTTGGGAGGATGTCACTCTTTCGAACCAGGAAATTGCCAGCTTCAGTTGACTAAGGCTTTAATCCCTTTCAGGCCTCAACAAAGAATAAATACAGAAGGTATTTTCACCCCTCCCCCTGCAAAAAAAAAAATCCCTATCTGAAGGTGCACTGGACTGTGTCTGAAACTTGTTATGCAGCATTGCCTGTGAAATGTGAAAGAGGAGAGAGGACATAAACATATGAATTCAGAAGCTGCATGTAGGATGACTCAGCGCTGATGCCATTCTTGACCCCACTCAGCATAGATAGGAGTCATATGAAGGGCAGTTTCTACAGGGCCTTTTTACATCCACACACAGCTGATATCCAAGTGATGTAATGATGTGATACAGGAGATCTGAACAACCCATTTGCAAAACAAGTCACTCTCTACCCCAGTATGTAAGCACCAAGTTTGCCTTTTCCCTCCTCTGCGCCCTTGCCAAATCCTTTTATTTTTGTCTCATGTCTTTTAGATTGTAAGCCTGAGGGCAGGGACTGTCTTATCACTGACATCTGGAAACCACTCTGGAGGCCCTTTTTTGGCTGAAAAACAGGTGGTTTTTTAAAAAAAATATGCTTTAAAGAAGTAAAGTTCCTATTAACATTGTGTGACCTCCAGACAGTGGAACTGAGAAGGGATTGACATACTTATGGGAACCATGACAACATCCAGCACATCAACAGTGCTTGTATTCCCATGATCTCAGTGCCTCTTTTATTAGGTCCAACAGACCCAGGTGTAGCTAAGGACAGCCTTTGGCAGCCTGGTGTCCTCTCCACATACTATGTACTACAGCTCCCATCAGTCTCAGCATCATATGGCTGCAATGGCTGGGGATGATGGGAGTTCTAGTCCAAAACATCTGGAGGGCTCTGTGCTGGGGAAGGCTGACTTAGGATAACAAACAACAGAGATGGGTGGGGTTGGCCATGCAGTATAATCACATTGTCTGCCTGGAGGCATCTGACTGACACTTGGTTGCCTGAAGACAGGGAGGGCAAAGTTGTTTTCTCCTGCCCAAAATGTGCTTGAAATAGAAGTGCCAGGTGGGGAGGATGCAGGAACAGCAAGTTGTTGCGAAAGTGGGGATGATATATTGCGGATCTGGCTGAGCTGCTTGTTAGGCTGAAGTATTGGGAGAAACTGGATAAAAATCCAAACCATCTGGAGATCACCAGGTTGGAAAAGACAACGATGGGTGGATCAAGTCAAACTTCTTGGATTAGTGTAAATGTGGCCTGCATTGGACATGCTGGTCTTTGGAGAGTGCTCAGAGAAAATCTAGGCCATGTGGGTGTAGGGAATTATCTGCCTTGGATGCTATGGGAAAGGGAATACAGTGCTGGATGGATCTGAGAGTGAAAATTTCAGGCATCAGGTTCAAATGGATTTATTTCAGGAGGCCTTTGCACCATGGATGCTGCTCTACTTTTTTTACTCTTATGTTTGGAACATACAATGAATCAGACCACCAGTGGTGGCTTTATGATCTGTGGTGCCCTGTGTGCAGTCCACTTGGGGGGGGGGCCTATTACCGGTAAAGTTAAAGGTAAAGGGACCCCTGACCATTAGGTCCAGTCGTGACCGACTCTGGGGTTGTGGTGCTCATCTCGCTTTATTGGCCGAGGGAGCTGGCGTACAGCTTCCGGGTAATGTGGCCAGCATGACTAAGCTGCTTCTGGTGAACCAGAGCAGCGCACGGAAACGCCATTTACCTTCCCACCGGAGCAGTACCTATTTATCTACTTGCACTTTGACGTGCTTTCAAACTGCTAGGTTGGCAGGAGCAGGGACTGAGCAAAGGGAACTCACCCTGTCGCAGGGATTCGAACCTCCGACCTTCTGGTTGGCAAGTCCTATGCTCTGTGGTTTAACCCACAGCGCCACCCACGTCCCATTACCAGTTGTTCACACAAATAAAGTTGACTATGTCAAGTGTATTCACAACAGAAACAAAATACCCACTTGGCAACCCCCACCTTGATGGACCAGCCTCCTCAGTTTCTCACCTATAAAATGGGAGTGGAATAGTGACCTACAGGGCCTTGTGAAAGTGATCAAGAGAAAGATTGTCACTGGGTTGGCTCAATGAGCCTACGCACCTAAGAACAATCATTTGGGGGTAAATTTCATTGAAATCACTGAAATATAGTTCTGAGTAAGCATGCAAAGGATCAGGCTGCAAAAACGAGAAGACGTGTTGATGTTAATCATCATTATACCTAGCTATATACTGTATATATCACATAATAACCTGTGCTTCTTGACTAAACTCTGGCGCTGAGAGCAGGGCATGGAAAGTGAGGTTTTTTAGGCTGTTTGCATTGGTTTCAGAAAACATTTTGAAAGGCCAGAAAGGGGAAACTCCCTGTTACAGACACACTTCTGAGTCATACCATGTACTAAGATGGGAATAAATGACTCAAAATTTCCTGTGGATTTGCTTTAGCATTAAAAAGATCTGGCAATAATTGTGCCTCAGTGGGGGGGGGGGGGCTGGAATGATGGATAATAGCACAGAAATTATGAAATACTGTGCCTTTTATGGTTAGAAATTGATTGTATATTTTGCTCCTTAAGTTGCAGGAGTCCTTAAAAACCTTGATCTTGTTTTCTATTCAAAAGTAGTAGTTTTAACAGGTTAATCTTTTCTAGGAAACATTCCAAACCCCACAGTCAGCAGTACCTTTGTTAGGACCAACAAAAATGCCTCAAACTTATTTTCACTATTTTGCCCCTGAACTGAAAAATGTCCTCCCTGATTTGTATCCAAAAGCTTAAAAGTTCATTTACTATTTTGTGAAGGTGCTGCCTGACTGGATTTTGGATTATTATTATTATTATTTTGACCATTCACACAGCTTCTTTTGGCTTTTGTGCTGCCAAGAAATGTGTTTTTCTTAATGTGAATCATTAGTGCAATTAGTTCCACTTTATCAATTGACATTGTTCTGAATGGATTTAGTTCTGCTTTGTTCTGTGTTTCAGTTTTTCCTGAAACACAAACCTGTCAATTTAAACTCTTTTTAAGAAAATCTTGCATGCATTGTTCAGAAAACACCCCAAAGTTTGTTGGCTTGGTACCTTAAGTGAACAATGCACCAGCAAATTTTATACAAACTTGAATGAATCACTCTTAATATTCTCCACAGTAGCATGGGATAGAGTTCCAAGTTCAAGGATATTAATTATTATAGGATTTACAATAATGTATATATCTGAATATCATTCCATGTCACTGGCTTCTTGAAATGCCAGACAGGCAATGAATGGCAAAGGGTTTTTGCTCTCCATTTTCTTGGGCACATTTGGAAATCTAGGAAACAGTTGTGGGCCTCACAAAATACCCATTACATTAAAAGAAATAAATAAAGGTGACCTTGGTGGGCACCATGCATGTTGACTGAAGATTCCACATTGGGGATTTCAGCAAGGAACACTACAGAAACATTGAGCATAACTTTTCCTGCCACTTGTCAAAAAAGACGAATTAATGTAGAGGAACACAAGGATGGACATTTAGAGAAAGTGTTACATTGCCCAAGTATCAACAATAATATGGTATTACACCATCTCTCATTCTCTAGAACAAACACACCAATTACTTCGCACACCTAATCCTTCTTCAAAAAGCATTTATTATAGAGCAAATTTTTTCACAAGTAATTAGCTCCCTCATTCTCATAATAAATCTTATGAGGTGGGTTGTGCACACCCCCATTTTAAAGATGGAAAGCTGAGTCTGAGGGGAAATTATTAACCTGCAGTCAGGTTTCATCCGAACCAGTACAAAATCCAGTTAAGAAAGCTGCAGAACAGGTGGGCTAATCATAAAGATGGAAATTATTCTGAGCATGCACAGAATGCATTTTTGCTTCACCAATCAACCACAGCCTGCACTTGCACATTTAGAATTGCAGGACAGGTTTTTCTGTGTATTTTCCAGGCAGCTTCATCCCCAGCACCCATTTTTTGAAGTGTAGCCCTGCAGAGAGCTTCTGCTCCAGAGGCAGTTTCAACCCAGCTCTTGTTAAAATGCAAACAGTTCTCTACAGTATTTGCAACACGACACTAGCATTTTCCTCCTCTCTGATATTTTGTAGAAGCTTAGTATTTATGGCATTGGCATTCAGGCTGACTGGCAAGAATGAAAACTTTTTCCTATTCAGTTTGACTCCTATTAGATAGCTAATGACTTACATTCATTTTCATATCGTATAACCATTACAGCTGCTGCTTTCACCAAACTCACAATTTGTAGAATAATTACTAACTCAAATGTACCAGCAAACTCGTAAAGGGCGACATTTTATTCCTATGCAGCTGGCAAGGAGGAAAGTCCACTGAACATTGGCAGTGAATCTTCAATTTCTACTTTATTCCCCCCTCTTACAAAATTATATTTCTTTCCCCCCGTTTCAATCACAGTATAAAATTCCCTCTGGGTTCTTTCTCATCTGAAATAATGGCCACCATTTTTCTTAACTTTCATAAATGGCTTTCACCCTCACAGTTTCTGCTATGTGTTGCCTCATCCTCACACAGGTGCCAGTGATGCAATTCTAACAAGAAGGATAACAAATATAGATACTTACATGAAGCGTATCTGTTTTTATAAGTACAAGTGGCCAAGCTGCATGCCCTGGCTGGTATCAGATGCTGATGCTGCCCCCAGAGAGTTGTCAGCTGCTTGCTGAAATGTGTCATGTTCGTTACCTTCAGCTTGGTCAGAAAGACCATTTTGGACCAGCACCAAGGCCTCCTGCAGGGTCTATATAGCCAAAGGAACGAGTGCTCTCCCAATGCAAAGCTGGAATAATATGCTATGAGTGATTGGACTTAAATAAACCCAGTTCTGTTTATGAACTATTCTGATCACCCAGGGGCACACCCATTTGGTGGTGGTGATGGTGGGGGGAGCCAAACAGATAGTTAAATTTCAACCGATCCCACAGCTGGATTCTTCATTGGTTCTAATTTTTTGGTGGAGAGGCTGGACTCACTGGCTGCTGCCTGGGAGTTTTGCATATAGAAATGGCCCAAATAAATTCCCTGCCTTGCGCAGCACATTCTTCTGCAGAGTCCGGTGTGATGCTTTAGTGATTTGCATACCTTACTTTTCTTTTGCTTCTTTTTAAAGATAGTGTTGTTTGTTCAGTATCCATCCACACTGTTTACAGATGGCAAACAGGCAGATGAAGGACAAAGTGCTTGTGGAGGGGGGCAATGGTACGAATATTGTTACACACCACTGCAATCCCTGAGCAGTGAGAGACTCTGCGGGTTCCAAGCGCTTACCCAGTGTTCATTTTTGGGGGAATGAGTGTCAGTGGAGACTGTGGTGTCTTTAGGATATATGGTTTTATTTACCCATGTATACAACCTGAGCATAGGATAGTGGGGCTCACTGCATTAACATTGCCATAGATATTGCTTTCCCTTTAGGTTTCCAGGGGAGCCCCAGTACAGAGCAAGACATGTCTCTCTGTCTGTAGCTACTGTTTTCATATATGAACATATCTATCTATATGTATCACACACAGAGACTACCGGTATATTTTTCTCCTATAGTCTGCTTAGGTGAGGGGGTGCAGGAAAGGCTCACCTATTTGTTCTGTGAGTAACTTTTTTGGTTATGCTAAATTGTGGTATTTAACTAGTCAGTCCAAACCATTACCTTGAAAGAAGGAAATGGTTTGGTTGTTTTCCCCTTATACATTCTACCTTCACAGATACAGGATTGCAGATTCTGGAGGGGGACCCAAGGTCCCATCCAGGCTGACCATGCAAACTCATAACATTATGGATGGTCTTGGTGGAGGAGAGAACTGTTGCAATGTTGGCAATTGAGAAAGGTGAAGACAAAGGTTGCTCCCTTCCACACCAAACCCCTTTGGAATCACTGTCACTGCTCTTCTGCAGTTAGTTGGGAGCAGAACTCAAGGCCAAGATCCTTTTATAATGCTTACTCACAAGCCAAGTCTTGTTCAGCAAAGATCCCTGGCAACATCACTTCACAGTTTATTGCTTTCTGTGTTTGTTGGGGACTTTGCTTCACTAGAAGGAGTTCAGAATGGAACCAATTTCCCAATAAATGCTTTTTGGGGTGTGGAGTGGGATTGCAGACTGAGTGTGGACTACAAAGAAAAATTAAGTACTCTGTGTCTACTGATTCCAGAATAAAATGTTGTGTGAATGCAGCCTAAGAATGTCTTAAGAACTGGGGCCTCAATTTGCTTGTTTTCCTTCCCCACCTCACCTTCCTTTTCTCTCATGTATCTTAGATTATAAACTTGATGAAAAGGACAATTTTGTTTTTTTTAACCTTTATACAGCACCTGGAAAACTTTGGCACCTTATAAATTTTTATAAATGTTATAAATTTTTATTAATAATACACATGTAATGCTTTGAACTGTCACAATCTGCTATACATTCACTCATGCTATATAAAAATGTTAACTGTTTATGACAAGATTTCTCATCTATCTTTTTCTGCTCTATATCTGTAGACCTGCTACAGGTTACACAGGAAATTACTACAGATTGTGAACATGTATGATTTTTTGACCTCTTTACATGGGGCAACCTTTGCACTGACCCTTTGCAAAACTGTGTGCACAGAGAGTTAATTTTTTACAATAAATTGGTGCTCCCCCCCGGGGGTACGCAGGGGTACGCATACCCCTAAACATTTTGTGAATCTAAGTTTGGCCTCATTGAGGGGCAGTATTTCAATATGAGGAGGAAAACGAGAGTATCCCTAAACATTTTTTTTTTAGAAAAAAAGCACTGCCTTAAATTATACACTGGGTATATAGAATTTGCTTTGAAGAATAATATTTAAAAATGCCTTGAACTGATAAATGAGGTTATGGACAGTGCTTGTCAAACACTGATTTGCTTGGGAAAAGCAGAGAATCCCAGGGCCCTGCCATGGTTGACAGAAACTTAAAACATCAACAAATCTAGTATGGCATAATACATGTTGAGGAATAAAATCTACATGAAGTGTTATTTGCAGTTATTAGGTGTAGATGTTGGTGGGACCTTATAAGTTTCTGTAGATGAGAGTTCCCATCAATAGATATGTGAACTGTTATTCTCATGAAGTGGACTGTTGCCTATGAAAGGTTATGCTGAACTGTTAGCCTTTTATGATGCCACATAGTTCCCCCTCTCTCCGAATTTGTAACCAGTGAGGCCAAAAGACTATGAATCACAGTGGGAAGCTGCAATTCAGTTACATTTGTATACATAATTCAACATATGCACCAGCTGTCCCAGTTTACCAGAAACAGTACCCTTTTCTTGCTACACTTGCCTTGCAAATTGCTATCCCTGTTCTGACCATTTGCAAATGCCATTTCAATTACTGTATTATTATTTTGCATGAGATACCACACTTCCAGCTCCAGCTCTTTACCTAGGATCTCTAGAGTTAGACCTACAACCTACATTTACAGCACATGGCTTCCCCTGAATAATCCTGGAAACTGTAGTTTCTTAAATGTGCTGGGTATTTAGTTGTGTGAGGGGTAAACCATAGTTCCCTGGAGTGGTTTTTTTTTTTTTTTTGAGGGGGGCAACCATGTGCTTCAGATGAATGGCACTGGATGTGGTGCTGCTATCCTAGGGAGATTTACTTCTTGAGTAAACATGAGTAAGAGTGTGCTGCATATAGAAACATGGCTAGACAATTTGTCTACCTGGCTTTGTAAATGCCTTAGAGATTTTTATGTATTTATTTTATTAAGTGTTCTATAAATCTTGTTAAATAAGCAAATAAAATAAAAACAGAATGGTATTTGTACAAAAGCTTACGTTGGACTAAATTTGTTCACCTTTAAGGTGCTACAAGATAAATTATTTTGCTTTTTTACTGACCAGCACCAGCTTTCCAGGTTTTCAGACAGGAGCCTTTCCCAGCCCTGGGACCTTTTGCATGTAAAGTAGGTGCTCTGTCACAGAGCTAGACCTTCTGCCACAATTCTGACTGGTTTTAACACCAAGCCAGTTCCTCCTTGTTGTTCAATGTATAGGACTAAGATATGGCAGACTATGATTCCAGTCCCCACTCAGTCGTGAAGCTCACTCGGTGACCTGGGGAAAATCGCTGTTTCTCAGCCTAACCTACCTCACAGGGTTGTTGTGCAGATAAAATGGGAAGATGGAGAACAGTGAATGCCAGCTTGAGGCCCTTGGAAGAAAGGCAGGGTATTAATGTGATAAAATGAAAATAATTATGTCTCTCTCCCTGTATATGTAATGTATCGGTCTCTGTCTATGTGTTTGAGCCACACACACATCATATATACAAAATCACGCCTACACGCTTATTGAGGCTTTGAGCAATATTTGGCGGGAATGACAATCCGTGAAAACATGACCTAACCATCGCTCTGCTTTATTTCTGCCGCCTGGTGGCCTCAAGCTTTCAAACTCTGAGCCCAAAGCATCATTGAGCTTTACAACTACACTCCCCAGCGTCCACTTCTTCTTTCCCTGGTTACTACAACTCCCAGAATGCCTCGGGAGAAGCGAGCTTCACGGGAGTCCCCCGCGCGCAAGGCCCTCCGGGACGTGTAGTCCAGCCGCTCGCCGGCTGGAGGCTCTGGCGTTGGGTTGGCTGCCGTGGACCTAAGGTGGGAGCCGTTCAGCGCGCGTGCGCGGCGCCTCGAGGCAGTCGAAGGGGAGCGGCGGGGCTTTGTGGCGCATGCGCAGTGGCGACTCTGGAGGATCTCTCGCGAGGAAGGACGCCATTATCGCAGCCGCCCGACCAAACACCACGAGAATTCGGCAAGGCAAACGGTAACCTCGCTCTCCCCCGCGGCTGGGCGGCTGGCTCGGGCTGGAGCTCCTCGGCGCGGGCCTCGCGCGGCTCCCTCACGACGCCGGAAAACCCGCTCGGTTTCCCTCACAGCGCCTCGGCCGCTGGGCCGCGAGGGGGAGGCGGGAGGAGGGCGAGCGAGGGGCGGGGCTTCACTCTCAGCCTCTCACTCCCCCCCCCCCGCGCCGCCGCCGCCGCCGCCGCGAGCCGCCTGGCCCCTCCCCTCCTGGAACGGGAGGCGGGATTTCCCTGCTTATCTCTCTTTCACCGCCCCACCGCCTGGCACGAATTTAGATGATAAGACATCATTTATTTAGGATTATAAATGTTCAATATGTGTGCGTGTATCTGTCTGTTAGCTTCCTGATTTGCATATATTTGCATACCTCTAATTCGCTTTTTTTTTTTACACGGATAAAATTACTCGTTTAAAAACGTATGGTTGCAACTTTTTGATTTTCTAGATAATATTGATTGATCCTTATGGTTTCATCAGCGCGTGTGCTGGTGCCTTTTAAAAAAACGAACAACAGCAACAAAATACAGATCCTTGCCCGGAAGGGCATGCATACCTACTGGACACAACACAGAGATAAGGTTATAATCTAATCTGCTTTCCCACAGAAGAACAGCGTTCAAGGTGGATTGTAGTATAGGAAGTGAAAAACCACAAGCATGTGTGATTGAGTAAAAACAAATTTGAATAGGTTGAAAATGTGTTCTTAATTTGGTGGGAAGCCACTTAAATATATGTATTTACATATCAATGGGGTATTTTAGCCTATGGAAGCCTGGTGTCAGTCCTGCCACCAAGGTTTTCCTCTGTTGCTGTGCCTAGGCTTTGGAGCTACCAGCTACCTTCCTGACAACATTTGTCATCACTTGAAGATTGCTCTGTTCTGAGAAGCATTTGGCTTGTTTTTGATTATTTTTTGATTATTTGCTGTTTCTGTTGTATTTCTGTTTTTCAGTATGTGTTTTTACACACACACACACACACACACACACACGGGATCTCCCAACCTTAGAACTTAATAATAATGATAATAGGATGCTTAAGTAATCTTGTCATGATGGAGTCTGAGTGGATAATGTTTAGAAACACATTCAAACTACCTCTGTTTTGTAGTCATCCTCTTATTAACTCCCAGATTCCTCCTTTGCTACCAAAGTTTCATTGCCAGTTTCGTTCATTTTAACCTGATGAAATTTTTTTACACTTGTTCAGTTATTGTCAAAAGGCTAATTGAACGTTACAATTTCAGTAATGCGCACATGTTGGAACAACAACCACATGAAATTTTGATTGTGACACTATGCAAAGAAAAATCCAATGAAAACATGTTTAATATTTTGGAACCATATTTATCCTTGGCTGGACTTGAAGTGAATGCACTCCTTTTGATTAAGCTTGACGTGAAAACAATACATAATCTAGTTTTAAAACAAGGATAGGGAATCTGTGGCCCTCTGGATGTTCATTTGGGAGGATGGAAGTTGTAGTCCAACAAAATCTCCTGGAGGGCCACAGGTTCCCTATGCTTGCTGTAGGGCAAGCACATGTTTTCTAGGCTCCCACTCCCCATTGTTGATATAAGCTAAACTTCAGTGATCTCCAGGCTACTTTACAATTTTGCAAAGTTGTAACCGGCAAGCTTTGCATATAACTGGGATAGGCAACTTGTTTAGTGCTATTAGAAAGTGAGATGGGCCACAATGGAGCTTGCTGCAAGTTTATTATAGGTAACTGATTATTAATACATAATATTATTTAGATAATTTCTCACAACCTAGTTAAATGCCAGGTGTGGCATGTAAATGTGCTGTATTTCTGTTTTCTATAATGCAGAACTTGTTTATACTGTGCTCTCAGTATGCATGAAGATATGATAATAGAGAAAAAGGGAGCTTACAATTTATCCAACCAGAGCAGGAGAAGCAACAGAATAAGTCTGGAAATGGAAGTGGCAAGTGTAGCAAAGAGTAGCCCTTAAGGCATCCTCATGGGATTACAGTGGTACCTCAAGATGCGAACGGGATCCGTTCCGGAGCACTGTTCGCATCTAGAAGCAAACGTAACTAGTGATGGCACATCTGCGCACGCGTGTGTCGCTTTTCACCACTTCTGTGCATGCGCGTGACGTCCTTTTGAGCGTCTGCGCATGCGCAAGCGGTGAAACCCGGAAGTAACACGCTCCTTTACTTCTGGGTTGCCGCAGAGCGCAACTTGAACGCGCTCATCCTGAAGCACATTCAACCCGAGGTATGACTGTACAAGTGAATTGCACCCTGTTTACATTTCTTAAGTGCCATAACATTTGCCCTCAAACTACACGTTGCCAGAGAGTGAAGTCAGTTGCATGAAACTGTTTAAATTCTTAACCCCAAACACACGAACAATGAAATGGGATTTGAAAGCAAGAAAATTAGTTCAGCTGCCATTGCAAAACCTGCTTGGAACCAGGGTCTGTGGGAAATGCAAGTACTATTTATTGTACATATATTTATGGTCTAAAAAGGAACATGAAACTGCCCTCCCTGCTGGAGCCATGCAGGTCTGGGTCAGATCAGTACCTGCAAACCACACGTATGCCACTTGGGGTTCCATGATGGAAGAAAGACAGGCTATAGATATAAGAAAAATAAATTAGGGGGAAGGAGGCAGATTACTGTTCTTTGAATATTGATGAA
Organism: Podarcis muralis; assembly: GCF_964188315.1. Taxonomy (NCBI): domain Eukaryota; kingdom Metazoa; phylum Chordata; class Lepidosauria; order Squamata; family Lacertidae; genus Podarcis; species Podarcis muralis. Next base: position 43,172,113 of record NC_135661.1, on the reverse strand, counting down.
TTGGGAGGTATACAGAAGAATAGCTCAGAGGTAGTTTTTGCCTGCTTTGTGTGCAGACAGGCCCAGCTTCAATCGCTGAGGAATCTTTGATTGAATCGGGGTCAGTGGGAATGCTGGTGGGAAGGACTCTTCTGATTGCCTGAAACTACCCAGAGAGCTTCTAAATGACCAGAGTGTACTAAATGGACAAATAATCTGGCCTGATAAAAGGCAACTTCCTACATTCCTGTGAAAACTAGTCTGTGTCCATCCTTGCTGAAATAATATTTCTTTTTTGCTTGGATCCATTCCTCCTTTTTCACTGGTTTAGGGTCAAGATAATCTCCCTTATGTTGTTGCTTCTTATTCACTGCTTCTTTCTGTTCACAATATTATCCTTTCATCTTTACCATCTTAAACAGAAAAAGTGTAACAAAAGAGTGCTATTTGGATTTGTAGCTGCATAGTTCACCTGTTTGGTTTTGCTGCTCAAGACACTTGTGGTGCATTCTGCAAGGACATACTGGTTTTTCACCAGATGGCGCTCTTCCCTTGAAAATTATGAGCAGCAAATGTATCACTGTACAGTATATTCAGTGCTATTTTTCTAGAAAAAGAGGTGCTGGAACCATGAACACCTCCCTCATTCCCTTAGAATGGCAAATGGCGCCCACCTGAGAGGTGCCGGAACTGAGTTCCTGAGTCCCCCCTGAAAAAAATCCCTGATTATATTGATAATGCAATACAAATTTGACATGCTAGCCAATCATTGGCTCTAGCAATTGCTTTCAAACAGCTTCAGTCTTGTGGGTTCTTTTTTAAACTGTTGGAAACCTTCTGAAGGATATTTAAAGCACAACCTTTGTTAAAATAAATATTTAAACTCAGAACTGTTATGCTGTGTAATTTGTTTTGATGATGTCAATCCAATCAGTTTGGTAAAGTTACTCCATAATCTGTGTTCGGATTCCCTGAAGTGGATTTACAAGTACAAGCAATTTCTGTTCTCCCTACTCAGTGATCTGCATTGTTAAAATAACTATGCAGAATCCAAGTGTGACTTTTGCAATTGGATCTTGTCCTTTCTAACTTATACGTAAATTTCTGAGAAAAACAAAAACTGCTCCCTATAGGTGTGTTAAGGATTGCAGCCTTAGTTTTTCTTCTTTGTTCCTTCTTTTTGTACTGTTCATTAACTTGGGGTGAAAGGGGTTAGACATATGGTTTAAAGTGTTGAAACAGTATATTGGAAATGTGTGAGAGCACGCCCTTGGCAGCCTAAATCAGTAATGGCATATAGTGCTTGGGTTTGTTTTAGATGGCTGAAGGCTGTGAAGCAGGCTGAAGTACTGGAACTCAGCTCTCTCTCTCCATGTGGGGCTGGGTTCCAGTCCCACAAGATTCCCTACAGCTGTGCTTCCCAAACTTAGAATAACCGCATAATGCTTTTGAGAGTTTAGTCTCACTGGCATACCCTTTCTCTGGCAAAGATAACTTGGAGGTAGTTTTAATAATACTATTTTATCTAGACCAGAACAAATTCTGCCATGTACCCTTTGAAAGCCTTTTGAATACGCCTGAGAGTATACCACACTTTGCGGAACACTGCACTACAGGATAGGAGCTTGCCCTCTCTGCTCTCCTCCCCACTAAAGGTGTATTGCGGGGGGGGGGGGCTTTTGCTGTCTCTAGATACTGTGTGCTCCCAGCCCCATCTATATATGTGGGCCAGGGTTTGGAGTATGCAAATACCATTGGGGAAAAGTTAAACAGAGTTCCATTGTGGGACTTGCTTCGTCATTCTCCCAGTCCATTGGTGTAATCTTCATAACACAGATGGACAGTGATACTCTTGAGTGCAGCAAACACAATACCATCATTTTCTTCTCGCTCCTATTAATTGATAACGTGGGTCAGATGGTCACACTTTTTAGTAAAAAACTAAAGAAGAATACACTGAATTCTATTTTAAAGTGGCAATCTTCCTATATTTGTTTAAAGTTTCTACAGTTCTCTCCCAAGCACTGCCCACCCCCATATATGGCAGGCACCCATATCCCCCCAAAGTATTAGTTTTCTGCAGCATTCTAAAAAGAGGTCCTTTATTTAAAGAGTTAGTGTAAATTCTTTGGATAATTTGAAGTAAGATGTATCCAGGTTGTTTGCACTTCAATCAGCATGTACAAATATTTTGATTTACAGACAAGTTGACTGCCGAGAAATGTTTCTTTGCCTTTGCTGTGAACATCTAAATGGTCAAGAACATTTGGTAAATACAAACCATTTGTCCACCACAACTCCTTCCCTTTCTGCACCAGTCATACAATCTTATTTTCTGCTAATATTTTGTAGGCACTTCTGTTTGAAGGCTGTTCACATTAAAGGCTAATGATGCAGCCTCTGTAAAGGGTTGAGATGGAGCAGGAGTTTTGTTTGTGTTCTTCCTATGTACCTGTGACCCTGTGCCTGTGATGATACTGCGTGACGTTGCCCTGTGTCCATGGGCTGGTGTGGTGCCAGGAAGAGAGACAAATCAAACCATGAGGTCATGTAGATTCACAGTATACCATATTTTTCTGTGTATAACATGCCCCCATGTATAAGACGCCTCCTATTTTTGGGGACTCCAAATTAAGAAAATTGGAGATTCCCCAGAGTTGGGGGGGGGCTCAGACTTGTTGAGATTTTTTGGGGGGGGGATTTTGTGCCAAAATTTGCTCACCTAACTGCTACTTGCACATGGTGCAAAAGCTGCCTATCGTCTGTCCCCTCGCCGGCAGAAGCCGGCAGTCACCCAACCAATTGCCGTAGCGACAGCCAGTAAAAACTAGCCCTTGATGCAACCACCAACAATAGCATGCCCAATAGCTGCTGATAATCTTCAGCTCGTGGCAACAACCAATCCCAAGTCCCCCCATGCACATTCCGTGTATAAGACAACCCCCAATTTTTAACATTTTTAAATAAACCTCGTCTTATACACAGAAAAGTACAGTAGTTTAAAACTCCAGTTTGGGTTCCTAAGAAAATTACAATGATGTTTGCCCTTTTAGGCCTCCCCAGTGCCAGAGAAGCACAAGTGACCTTACAAAGGGAGCATAACATGGAGTGGATAATGCACGTTTAGATTTCTGCATAGGAGTGAAATAGCATTACACTTTGCACAAATGAATGTATAGGGTAGATGTATTTTACCCTTAAAGCAAAATGAGGTAATGAGTGCAAAGGCTATGGTTGTTGATAAATGGTTTCTTTTAATTGCCGTTTATCAACTTGGAGAGGTTGAGGGTTCTTGACTACTTCAAAGGCCACACAGTAAGCTTTGTGACTGAATGGGGAGCAGTGTAGAACATGACTCTGAAACTTTGTTCAGTGCCTCAGTCTCCCCTAGTGCAGAGAGAAGAAATGCCTTACTGCACCTGCAGCAGCGAAACCTGACGCCTTCATCTACCCCACCTGCAAAACATACATTTTTCTCATATCGGTCTCTATAGCTGCATCAGACGCTGTAACTCTCCCAACGGTTTGACTTCACTCTTGAATGCACACTCTACCATAGTCTCCTGAGACAGACGCCAACAACCATGTACATATTGCGCAGCAGTCCTACAAACACTTACTTGGGAATAGGTTCTATTGAACTTTATGGGAATATCTTCCATGTAGGCTGCATCTATGTAAGCCAAAAGAGGCATTGGTTGCCTCTCGGTATCTTTTTGGCATATCAAGGCCTTTACACTGCCTGTAAATGGAAGCTTCCAAAAGCACAGCTGTAGTTTCACATGACAACTCTGTCAGATCAGGCCAAGGCCCTTCCAGTATGGCATTCTGGTCTCAGACTAAATGCCGATTTATGTTCTGCACCATGCAGGCTTTTGATGAATTTTTGATGATTATAGTTGTGATTAAAATTAGTAAGAATCTGAAGTAGGCAAATGAGGATTGGAAGAACACATTAAATTCTGAAGAGCCAACATTTAGGGGAAAATGCTTCATGGAACTGAGAAAACACCAACATGAATGACTAGTTGCCTAGGGTTTTCCCAGTCCAGATGCAAGCAATTTGAAAAATAGCTCTATATGGAGGCAAGAAGGAAGGCAAAAACTAAGAAGAACTGCAGTTCTGTAATCTTGAGACTGGACACGTTTGGGTTCCCTTTGTAGTTTTATGAGGGTGCCTGTGTAGCATGAAATCTCTCTTTCCAATGAGAATCCTTTTGAGGTTCTACATCTTAATTCTACCCTTAAAAGTCATGCAGAAAAGGCCCTCGGAGAACTGGCAGGGCTCCTGCTTACAATGCGGTTGACCTTCTTTTACTAAAGGGCTGCTTTTTATTATGTTATGCCTATTAATCAATGTTACAATATGTTGACATATGATGTAATTGGTTAGGGAGCAATGGGCTAGCATGAGATGACTAAGATCTAGCTGCCAACAGGTCTGCCGATAGGAGCCAAGTGTAAGGTTTATAAAGTTAGAACAAATCACAGAGGTGACTGGGTTTGTAAAAGAGCGTTCTTAGCTGTTTATGTCAGAGCTGGATGAAGGGCAAGTGGGCTACTAAAGGAAGATTTGGCTGTCATTTGGTGCCTGGGAAAGGGAAAATGATGCATTGAATAACCATGACAGCTATGTGTTAGAATGTTCATAAATTCTCACTTCGCACTGGACTTATTTAATCTTAAGTTTTTGGGGGTTTTTTAATACCAGGAAAGAATTTCTGTTTGTGCAGTAAATTACTACAGTACCACAAACATGCATGATAGAACAAAATTGGTTCGGTAGGCTGTTAGTTATGTGACTAGAAAAGCCAAGAATTACACTTCAATTAAATACCCTTTAAGTACTGGAAAAACCTTTGTATCTTGACACGTAGCTTCTTTTTATTAATTTTAGTTTATTTTGTATGTTTTAGAATAACTATGACAGGTTTCAAATGCTGAGTATAGTTTTTTGGATTAAGATGTTGACAGAATGTTATGATTGTATTTTGTAAGCTGTAAAAATGTTTGGGCAGTTCTATTTTTTAAACTGATACGGCTTTTGATACCTAGTTTTATTTTGGAATAGGAAATAATTACAGATTCTTAGATGACATTATCAAGTATTTAGGTGCCCACACTGAAAAAGCAGAGGCCATTGTTCCTAGGTGCCCGGGATCTCTCTCTACTCATGTTTTTTACCCTTAAAACAGCAAAGGATGGAAACTGTGAAGGATGTACAGGATTTATTAGAGTTTCCCCCTATATTTCTATTACTGTCATAGCTGTCACTTGGAACCAAAGTTAATAGACAGAGACATTGTTGTAAATATGGATCCCGACCCAGATTTTTAAAGCCGCCAAAAATATGATAGCATGAGTATTCATTGACCTTTTCTGCTTTTGTGAAATATATTGTGGGCTTTAGCCCACATATGTTTACACCATGCTAACTATGAAACCTTAAACATGCTTCTTCAGAAGTAAATCCCACAGAACAGACATACTCCCTATTTGCAGCGGCCAGCAAACTTTTTCAGCAGGGGGCCGGTCCACTGTCCATCAGACCTTGTGGGGGGCCAGACTATATTTTGAAAAAATAATAATGAACGAGTTCCTATGCCCCACAAATAACCCAGAGATGCAATTTAAATAAAAGCACACATTCTACTCATGTTAAAACACCAGGCAGGTCCCACAAATAACGCAGAGATGCATTTTAAATAAAAGGACACATTCTACTCATGTAAAAACACGCTGATTCCTGGACCGTCTGAGGGCTGGATTTAGAAGGTGATTGGGCTGGATATGGCCCCTGGGCCTTAGTTTGCCCACCCATGCCCTAGTGAATGTATTGGGGATTGAAGCTTACAATTCCTTAAACCTCAGTGGTGACACAAGACCCTCTAATTCTCTGCAACAGACTTACATGACTGCCTCTGGGTTCACTGTTAGTGTTCTCTTACCTTAGTATGTAAGCTATTTTTCAGGCTGAGGACTGCATTTCCTTGCAGGTAACCCCCAGGGTAGGGGTGGGAGGCAGAACACGTTAGTAATAGGTGGGGCCAGAGGTGAAGTACAGTGGACCGACAGATGCAACTCTCATCTTTGTACAATGGCAAACATTCTGGCCTTGTGAGGGCTCATGGTTTCTACTGAGGGCATGGCACCCAAAATTGGGATGTCACATTTCAACTGGGACAGTTGAGGGGTATGGGACACATTCCAGTTTTGCAAAAGCACTTAAATGCCTGGATAAGGGCTGCTGAGGGGTGGCTTGTTGAAAGAAGTGTGGGGCCTGGGAAGATTTCTTAGGGCCTGGTAGAGAGCCCTAGAGTGTTCATTCTGCTCCTGGGCCAAACATTCTCCACCCCTCATATAAACTGTCATTTCAGTTTTACAAAATGTGTAGATGGCCAGAAGATGTAAATTGATAGAATTCTGTGTGATACATCCCAATGATGTCATTTACCGAATACCTGATGATTTTCATGGATTTTGATTTTTTCTTTTAAACTGTGACCCAAAGCATGCTTGGTTGAAAGTTAGTTCAGTTTAAGAGGTTATTGCCAAGTTGCATATGTTTTTAGGATTGAGGTTCCAGTAAGGAATGGATAACTGACAGCTCACAAATCAACTCAGGCCCAATTTTTCTTGGCCTTCGGACACTTAATGAAATTGAAATAATTTTCAGTTTTCATTAAAATGAAAAGCAAACACCTCAGTACTGCATAGAATAATAAGCTATTTTTGTGGCTTTGGAGCAAAGTGTGGAAAACACATCTGTGACAAAGCCCAAGGCAAGATTTCTTGAATTGGGAAAAAGACTCAGCTGAGTGCTATCCGCATATGGTACCAAGTTGAATTTGAAATGGATAAACCAATCTTATGCATAAAAATCATCTTACCATGAAAAGGAGGGAAAATGCCTTTCTTATAACTAAACAAACAAAACTAAGCATGGGTAACAAAACAATGTAGTGTTTTCAAAATGTTTTGGGAAGTAACCCAAAGCAGTCCCATGCATTGCCCTTCTGGTGGGGGGCTGCCAGGAACTCATTGCCACATTGAGTCCTCTATGTTGGGACAGCTATTGGCAAGGCTGCTATGTGGCATTTCAAAGGCACTCTATCTTGTCTGTGGGCTTTCCATGAGGCATTAGGTTGCATCTTATGGACCTTTAATCTGATCTAGGAAAGCTCTTATGTTCTTAAGTTGTATTCAAGATATGCTGGCCAAAAAGAGAACCTGCACAAGAGCCCAAATATTCCCCAATTTGTTCCAAAAGTTGTGTAATCAGGCAGGAGACACTTGTGAGTGCACCTATAAAATTGCAAAAGGTACTTGACATGAAGAAGAGCATAAACTGAAAAATGGAGCAGGACCAGCTGGTCTTAATGTGCAGTACTATAATATGCTTTATATGATTCAAACTTTCCAATTTTTTTATTTTTAAGAAAAGTAGGGGACTAGGCTGATTTCTTCTCCCTTGGCAGGATGCAAAATTGATTCCTAAGCCTGATAATTACCCAGCATTGCTTGAGAACTGTCTGTCTATCTCTCTTAGTGTAGATAATAAAATACCAACCTCTGCATAATAAGCCATTACTAAAGCATTTATTTTTATTATTTTATTTTATTTTATTTTATTGCAGAGGAGGAACATATTATAAAATACAAAACATATAGTGGTGTTTGTCACTGCAGAAAAGGCCTTTGATAGGCTGGAATGCAAGTAAGCAGAGAATGCAACTTATCCTAAATAATATAGGGATTATCTTTTAAACATAAATACCTAGGATGAACAGTACATTTTCAAATTGTATTTTAAACTTCAAGCTAAAAAACCCAAGGATAAAAGGACACTGTAAAAATTGGTGTGACCTCTTGGTGAACTGCTCTGCATGTGGAACACTGACTACAACGTTATATGATTTTGGACTCTCTGGTTGGTCACCAGAACCTGCAGTATGGTGATTGTAAAATACACATGCATACATATGTCAATATTACTTTAAATTGCGGGACATGTATTGTGTTAATCTGTGTGAATTTTGATTTTCTTACGAGTAAAGGAAGATGAAAAGCGGGCGAGGGATTTTGACTTGTTCTTTCCCTTTTCTTAATGCATGGATTGAAATATTCTTTCCCTTCAAGTTCAGGGCAGGGCTTCCAATAGCTTGCAGTTAGTGACAATATGAAACAGTAATCCTAGCACAGCTGTTTTATTATGTTACGACTGGCTATTTTCCAGGACTTCTGAGAAATGGCAAACTTAATTTGCCAAAATGATAGAAATGGCAACCACATGCCCTAAATCTCTTGCTAGGTTACTTGGGCATGCTGCCACAGTGAATGCAATCACAATAGTTTTCACGGTGATCCGAATTTCAAATGAATCTCTTGGCAGCAGAAGTGTTTTGAGTAAATGCCTCCAATACCGTGTAGTGTCCTCATTTGGAAGAATCTAGAATGCATATATTTTTTGTAACGAGCAGCTGCTGCCTTGGCTGGTCCAGGAACCTGGGCGATGCTGTGGTGTTCTCCACCTGCCTGTTTTAATTGCATTCTTATATTTGAGCAGAAGAAGGGAAAAGTCGTTGTGTGCAGTTGGCTTTGATTCAGTGCTAGTGGTTAATGATAAATTGCCATTTCCACTGGCAAATGAAGTTTATTTCCCCAATATTTTTTTTGCTTCAGGTATTGAATAAACCCCTCAATCTGCCTGTTCTTTTCTCTCTCTCTCTCTCTCTCTCTCTCTCTCTCTCTCTCTCTCTCTCCATTTTTCCCCCTCCCCCAAGTGTGGGAAATGCAGATGTGAATTGCTCCAGCAATTTTAATTCAGCTTTTGGAGGCTGGAGATTTCCTTTAATAAGACCTCTAACAATCCCTGACAGGGAACTCCAGGGGGACAGTGCTGAAAAATGTTTGGCTCTAGAACCAGAGCTGAATGCTGGGATTGGAACTGAATATTGCAGGAGCTGAATTGTGGGAACTCTGGAGACTGGAGAGAGAAAACTGATTTAATTCAAACCAAAGCAGCTTCCAAATCTCATTTTGTGCTGACAAAGAGAGCCTATGACAGCCTTCCTCAACCAGGTGCCCTTCAGATGTTTTGGATGCTGCTTCATGATGCTAGGGCTGATGGCAGTCGTAGTCCAAAAAAATCTGGAGAGCACCAGTTTGGAGAAGACTGGTTTATGAGAATGTCTCACTTTTTGGCATAATTCCTCATATATCTGTGTGTACAGATGTACTGGATCAGTCCAGGACAAGGAAAGAGGACTTGGGGAAGGAAGTGGCAGAGCGCAAGCCACTCTATCACTTGATTGCAGTAAAGACTAGTCCCATCCTCTCCTCTTTCCTGCAATCCACCATGCTGTCCCAATCTGCTCTAGAGAGTTGGTGTATTCTCCAAGACAGTCCGGGGGGGGGGGGGTGGAGGGCTGCAGGGGGCGGGGGTGGTGAGGAGAGGAAGGGAGAATCCTATTGTAGAAGTGGAAGTCTGCTTGTGTGACATTTGAGTTCACCTCTTACTTTAATTTTCAATCTTTTGTCTGCTTTGAATATTATTGATTTGTTAGTCTCCCTTGGGGATAAGGTGGGGTAGAATATTAATAAATAAATGCTGTCTTGCTTAGAAGAGAATAATAGAATCATAGAATTATGTCGGTGTTAAGAGTATGCATGTTACAGTGTCTGCATCATCTAAAAACAGAGTTCCTGCTTTAGAACTATTGCTTGCCTCCATATACACATTAAATTTTCTAGAACTCTGCTGACTTACTAGGAAGCAAGCACCATTGAACTTAGTGGGACTTAACGTCTGAGTTGACAAGTATAGAATTTCACTGTTAAGCTAAAAAAAGGAAGACGTCAGCTATCATTTATTTAACTGTCCTAGAATCTTAATATATAAGCATGAAAATGGTGGGAAAAATATGTCTACCACTATTTACACACCTCTTATGGTTTACATTAGAAGGCTTATTGTGCAAGTATGTTGTGGTAACTAATTTCAAGATGAAGAGCTTTTGAGACTGTCCTCACAATGAGTCATCCAAGGGTAAGAAAAGGGTAGCTTTTTCTTCCCTTTTCTTCCTTTTTCTTCTTATGAGTGCAGTGGGAAATTCTAACCTTAGCATTTAGTAATTGTGAATATTGAGTTTCTCTCTCTCTCTCTCTCTCTCTGTGTGTGTGTGTGTGTGTAGAGAGAGATTTCAGATTGCTATAGTAATATAATTATGTATATGCAGCATGAATTATCTGCCTATTGTTGCTGTTGGAGACAGTGCTGTACTAAATGACCGATGGAAACCTGGTTCTTTATCAGGATCAACGGGATGTTTTCTAAAAAAAAAAGAGAAATTAATAAAAATCTTTTTGAAAAAGCTCATAAATATGATTTGAACATACTCTTACCCCCTTGTGACATATGGTGACTCTTGCATCCACTGTGTTTATTACAATTTCTTCTTAACAATGTTTTACAGGATCAGATTTGCATGAACTGATACATCTCTTCAGGACCAGCGCTGCTGCCTGTTTCTGAATGATGACAGAACAGGATTTAGCTGAGGTGGTTCAAATTGCTGTTGAGGACTTGAATCCGGATCATCCAGGTATGCTGTTGGAGGGGACACACAGTGGGAGATGTAACACAGAGAGGAATAAATGCTAAGGCACCCTATATTTTGCTGTTGGTTGCATGTATGTTTTATTATGTCTTGTACAAATGAAGAATGATAAAGAACTGATCTATAGAATCTCATGTTTCTTTGGGACTAAATAAAATAGTGCTTTAGTAGAGACAGGCTACCACACACCCAGAGTTTATGTGCTCTTTTTCCAGTCCCTACTTCCTGTGTCTCATATTGTACTATGCCCTAAACATTTCTTATGATACTGAAGCATGGCAACTGAGACTGAGGTGCTGGCAGCCACCAGCAACAGAATCCATGTTAGGATACAACATGATTGAAGATGGTTGGCAAGCCTGATGTAGACTGTGGCTTGGCCTGTTTGGGAGCATGGATCTAGAGCTTATCTCAGTCTGAATCAACCATTGAAACACCCTCGGATAGGAGGTAGCTTCAGCTGTTAAAATAGGATTGGAGAAAGGAATTTCCTTGCATGTACTCAAGTGGCAACTTTGCATTCAAAGGCTGTATTTAATTTGTACTGGTTGTGCAGTGTCTGAAAATAGCTTCTCTGTTTCTGTTTTGCAGTTGTGTTGGAAAATCATGACGTGACAGAGGAAGATGTAGACCCACCTATAAAGCGTCAACGGATCGAAATTAATTGCCAGGATCCCTCAATTAAGGTGCCTGTGGACATTTGTTGTTATTTACTACATGTTGTCAAGTATTGGATGGACAAGGGTAGGTTCTGTTACTGCACGGATAGGGACTTTGTGGCCCTCCAGATGTTGTAGCATTCCACTTCCCATCAGTGCCAGCCATCATAACCAATGGTGATGGGAGTTGTAGGTAAGCAACATCTGGAGGTCCACAGGTTCCCCATCTCTGTATTGTGGGCTAAAGACTTCTAAATTGTCTGCAGCTGCAGGTTTCTTGTTCTCCTTAAGAAAGACAGAGACAGATGCTTCAGAAGCTAACCCAAGAATCTTGCCACAGCAGATTGACTCCATACTCCTAGTACTAGGTGCTTCTTTATGGGGCTATTGGGCAGATAGTAGAGGTGGTTGCATCAAAAGCCCTTCAGGGGCTAGATTTTATTGTATGCTTTAGCTCCTTCTGTAGGGAAATGGCCTAATATTTTGTTAACTAGTTAATTTAAGCATTGTATTTTTTCCAAGCTGTTTTTTCTATCTTGAATAACTAACCTAACGGGCTAAATTTGCTGCTTCTGTGTAACTTTTAATTAAAGTCCACCAGGGGGCACAATAGAAATTTCTTTAAGTAAAGTGAAAATCAAAACAAAAATATTTTGTAGTGTGGGGAAGGTTCTTCTTAATGCTGCTCTTTTGTTATTTCTTTAGGAAATTAATCACAGTAATTGCACAAAGGGTGTGTGTATGTATATTTACCAAACTTGCTTCAGAACCCAAAACTTTGGGAATTGATTATAAAATATTTATATCCCTCCTTTGTTTCCAAAAACAACCAAAGTGCCGCTTAGTTTAAAACCTATTGGAACATCAGATTAAAAATTACTTTGGTGGGAGGCGTAGGATAACAGATCAGATATCAAGCCCTAGGGCCTGCTAAAGCAATATAGATCTTACCTGAGATTGGGGTATCATTAAGAAAAAAATATTTCCACAGCCTACTACAGTGGAAATGGCCTCTCCACATGTCCCCACCACTTGTGTTTCTAGAAGTGGTGGACATGTGTTTTACAAAGACCTAAGTGATCTGCTTAGTTGAATGTTTCATGTTAAAATGAAAAGATTTCATTAATAATAATAGTAATAATAATTTTTATTTATACCCGGCCCTCCCCAGCCAAGACCGGGCTCAGGTCAGCTAACATCAGGTATAGTAACAATTGATTCAAATACAACTTAAAAACAGGATTAAAGTACAACTTAAAATGCAGCCTCATTTCAGTGGACGCCCAGATCAGAACTGGGGGAGAAAACGTGAAATCTTCACCAAGGCCAACTATCCAGATTGGTCCTATGTGGGCCAGAAAAAAGCCAAGGAAGTGTCCAAATAGGGGTTTCATCACAGAAGGAAAAGGAAAGAGGGGGAGGATATTAGGCTGATTCCAAGCCAAAGGCCAGGCGGAACAACTCTGTCTTACAGGCCCTGCGGAAAGAAATCAGATCCCACAGGGCCCTGGTTTCATGAGACAGAGTGTTCCACCAGGCTGGAGCCAGTGTTGAAAAGGCCCTGGCCCTGGTTGAAGCTAATATGACTTCCTTAGGGCCCAGGACCTCTAGAGTGTTGCTATTTATGGACCTTAAGGTCCTCTGCGGGGCATACCAGGAGAGGCAGTCCTGTAGGTACGAGGGTCCAAGGCAGACATAGGTATTATGACCATTTTCGGGAAACCATTGCATCTGATTTGATGACTGCATATCCTCAGAGACACCCATATTAAGGGTAAAGTAATGGCATTGAAAACAAGGTTCTGGAGTTTGACCTCAAATTCAGAGCCTTCTAAACTGAGACTTGCAGGTAAGCCTCAATAATGCTGTGATATTCCATCAACTTTGCGACTGATCATACTTAGAGACCGGGTGGCCTGATAGTGCTCCTTTAGTAAACGGGGCATTTAGTTGAATATTGATGTGTGTGTGTTCTTTGAAGATATATATACCACTGTTTTATTTGGCTGCTTCTCTTCCCTAGTCGTTCCTGTATTCCATTAATCAGACAATATGCCTGCGATTGGATAGTATTGAAGCAAAGCTGCTAGCCCTAGAAGCTACTTGCAAATCACTGGAAGAGAAACTGGACCTTGTCATGAACAAGCAGCATAGCCCTATCCAAGTCCCCATGGTGGCAGGTTCCCCGCTTGGTGCTACACAGACATGCAACAAAGTGAGATGGTAAGACATTAATGTGTGAGGACAGCCTGCGCTGTCTCCAGAGCATCTGCTTGGCATGAACAAGCTGGGCAGCTTTTTGGATAACTGTCAGGAGCTTGGTATGCAGTTTAGAATGACAAATGAATTCCTCTCAGGGGCTATTGCACTGTCAGGTTCACAGTGTTGCTCTCTGTGAGACAGAGACTGAACACGCCCCCTTACTTTGTGAATGACTTGGAAATGCTACCACATTTTGCCTTAGCTTTTGCCTGGGTGTAGGGTACATTACAGATGGAGTGGCTTGGCTTCTGTTTTAGCTTGGTGGCAGATCGCTCCTAGTTTATCCTGGGGCAATTGGCTGGGATTTCATTTTTATCCTTTCAATGAAGAATTCAGCATTCTGAGAATTTATTTATATAACATAAATACAAAGACTAGGGTGATATACAAAAATAAATACCAATAATAGAAGATTACAATCAGTGAAGAACAGTTAATTAACTACATGCTGTGGTCCAGACATACGCATCAAAGGCCTGATGAAAAATATGGTTTCACAATTTGAGCATTTGCTTTTTAAAGCAAACTTCTAGCTCTTAGGGCTCGCTAATGCGTCTGTCAACATCCATGGCCTTTCAGATGTTGGACAACAGCTTGCATCATCCCTCACCAGGGCTGGAGGGACTTGGAGGACCAGATGTTCCCCATCCATAGTGGAATGACTAGCAATCTCTTGGAAGCCTGAGCAGGCAGTGGTTAGAAGGCATGACTTTGGGGCTCTGTATAGATTCTGGCTACTCCACACTAACTTTGTATAAATAGCACAATTAGATTTGCATAATTATTTTTGTCACAGAATTAAGCTTTCTTTGGTGCTGAATTTGGGATGTATTGGTATTGATTTGGTATGTATTTTAGTGTGGTTCACAGCCCCTTTACCTTTAGTCTCATAGATCATAGAATCATAGAATCATAGAATTGGAAGAGACCACAAGGGCCATCGAGTCCAACCCCCTGCCAAGCAGGAAACTAATAGTATGGTCCAGTCAGAGGGCAGGAAGCCAAAATGCATCAGAAATATAAAATGAAGACATAATATGGGTTGAAGAGAGCATGCTTGCACCTGGAGAGCCAAATGTTCCCCACACCTGTTTTAAAGCAGCCAATGAATTTCTGTTATCATCCCTTTATTTGGAGGGTTTTCTGTAGTATAATACTTTTGATTCTTAGGGAGGTTCTTCCCAACCAATTCTGAACAATAACCACTTTTTTGCTTTGACTTTTGTACTTCATATGTTTATACTTTCCTTTGCTTTTACTGTCTTAAATAGCTGCGTTTGAGCAGTTACTTCTTTCTACACCTGGGTGTATTTTCTATCTGTATAATATATCTATAGCTATATCTGTATCTATATATATCTTTAAAATTCATTGGCAAACTCTGCAAGTTTCTGAATATTTTTCTGGTATGTGATGCTAGAAAGTGATCTCAGTATTGCAGGTGCCCTCGATACTCACAGAAAGAAGCTGTTCTCTTCTGGCTTCATAATGACAGGCTTGCACATCAGCAGCACAGAACATCTTTTGTTGACATACAAATCCTTTCCTATCTGATTTGGCATCCATGTTTAGCCCTAATCCTTTACTGGATGGCTTCTTCTTTGGTTTCTTTCCAACTCACGCTCCTCTCATATTTTTTTTATAACATTTCATTCCTTACAGATACTAGCAGATATACTCAGTGGAATCTATTTATTTCATAAATGTACAATTCATAGCTTTGCTACTTTTTAATGCACATGTTAAAATGATACTGGACTTTTTACAGTGCTGATCATCTCAGCCATCTCAGTCTATGATTCCATACCCCAAGTATTATATAAACATAATACTAGTAACCATGTATCCCTCTGTGGAAGGATTATTGTGAGTGAATCACTGGTGAAAGCATTCCCCTGCATTGGCAGCAAGACTAGTGTGTGCTGCATTGTGGTCAAGCTGCTGCTGTGCCATAAACTTCTCTATCTGCTTACCCTCCTATAGAAAAGGATCTTTCCAAATATTCTGGATGTTTGTAAGGATGGTTTCACCCAAACCTAAGAAAGTCTGCTTGTGTCCCTATTGGAGCTAGAACTGTGAACTTTGGTGTGCCTTCTTATCTTGCATGATAAACAGAAATTAGGTTGCATTGATCCAGTTCTTACATAATGCTAAGCCAAACCATGGCTTAGTGCAAATGTACAGGTTCTGAAGAGATCACAGGCTTCCATGCCCTGCTGCTGCATTGCTGCGACCTAATCCATGGTTTGTGTAGTATGTAGTCCAAACACAGGCTTGTGGTTTGACTCATTTCAGACAAACTGCAAACTATAACCAAGGGTTGTTCTTAGTTTACAGCTTGTGGTTTGCCTGGAGAAGATTAACCACGAGCCTGGTTTTGGATGACACACTATACTAAACTATTGCTCAGTACATCAGCAGCAGTACATCTGGAGGAGGAACAAAGTGGCTGCAATCTCCTCTCCAGGGATATGCATGCTTGCACATTTGCGCTAAGCCATAGTTTGGGTTAGTGTTACAGGCAAACTGAGCCATTTCCTATCCATAATTTACTAGCAAGAAGCAGTTTTTAATGTGTTGTATTACTACTGGTGTGTATACCCTGTCTTGTATAATCTTTCCTCTTGCGTTGGCCTTTTTGCTGAAAATGCACTATGAAGGAGATTTCTTGAGGCGAATAACTTGGTTAGGAACCCAATAATGCATGTCCAGCGAATGTCACTCTTCACCAGCTTTTACTAATTAGACTCTCTGACAGATTTAGCATGTGCCCCAAGGCTGTGCTTTGCCTTCTGAAGACTTGGGGGCCTTTGATAGGCATTCTGATGGAGCTTCACAATTAATCTCTCACCTGGGGAAGTACTTTTATTGAAAATGTTTTCTTCCCAGGTGGAAAGAACACAGTTTTGTTAGTTGAGATATATGTTATATAGTGATGATATATGGTCTTGCTCTGCTTTCCATTGCCATTAAATGCCAGCGAAATGAGCCTTGCTGTTTTATGGGCTCATCATAAATATCAGCTTCCATAAAAGAAAGTAGAAATTTATGCTCTTCAAGACAGAAGCGGTGCTGTAGGTAGGGAAAGAGCAGGAGAGAGTTGTTATCACTTGCCTTATCTTTAAGAGTCTTTAATTAGATTTGTATGCTTTACTAAATTACTTTTTCCTTTGGGCTTAAAGGAAAACTGGTTCGGGATTTCCCCTTCTAAGAAGCATTTCTCTTTCTAGGGAGCAACCACATTTATTTTGTTATCTATATTAATGAAATATGAGTGAGAGGTGTAGCATAGAACCTTCTCCAGCCCCTTCCTGGTGACTTTGACTGCAGGTTTAAAAAAAAAAGTTGTGCTGTCCCCAGGGTAAAAGAAAAGTAATGAAGACATTTACTTCCTCTGTTCACCATAGAGGTGATGGAAAGACTCGTGAAGATGATAACTGCAGTCCCATGAGTTGGTGTGCATATGGGAGTTGATGTGGGAGCCATTGTTCTTTTCAGTCACTTTGATGGTGAGGGTGAATTCACTTGGGCATCTTCGGATCAGAACCTAGGACTGATAATGTTTAGCATAAGTTTAGAACCTGCAGTTCAATTCTCGGTCTCAGTTTGATGGTTGCTGAAGCAGCACCAGAGCTCTGCTCTCCTGTAGTGTAGCCAAATGCCCAGCACCTAGCCTGAGTCTTGTTGCGACTTGCATCTAGCCTGAGCCTGGCCTGAGATCAGTTCTTGCTTCACAATAGTTATTTCTAGTAGAAACCGGACACTGTTGCGTTTGCCTTTTCTCTTTTTGTTCCCATCCTCTGCCTTGAGTGTCGACTGTAGTGGATATGTGCCAATTTCAGTAGGCATTTTTTTCATTTAGGTGCTCAGCTTCTTTACCTGAGTGAGAGGGATCCCTACCTTCTCTGCTGCTTGCCATGATTATGGCGGTTAATGTTCCTCTCCCCCAATCTGTAACACAAACTTTGGGTGTTCTAGTGAGCAAAAAGGTGTAGGACAGATGGTTTTAAGCCCAACAACACTGTCTTGATTGAGTGCCCAAAAAAACAATCTTGCTCTTTCCCCCCTCAAAAATAAACACTTATACATGTTATGGTATTTTATTTCCAGTGCCTGCAAACTTTGTTGGAGTTATATGTCAGTTAACTGCTTACAGTGATGTGACATGCATTTTTCATAATCAAGACCTGAGCCAGTTTTACTGCTTTAGGCTGCTCTTTTTTATTACATTTTTTTAAAAAAAGTGATACTGTTTAAGTGTATTCCTTTTGGCATATTAGTTTCCCAGTCAGCAGTCTCAATCTCTGGTGGCAGAGCCCTTTTTTAGATGTTGCAATCTAGAAATTTGTGATTCTCAGGTCATAGCATTGTTTAAATTTGCATGAACATCCCCTAGGCAGGATGGGACTGCTCACATGGATGAAAATGTATTATGTAAATTGTCCTTAGAATCATAGGGTTGGATCCAGTCTTAGTTGTACTCGGAGTCGATCGATTGAAGTTTACAAGCAGAACATGAACACAACAGCACTCCCTTTTTAGTTTTCCATAGCATCATGAATTTCAGCATTACACGGTCACTTTCCAAAAAGTTCCTACTACGTTATCTCATTGGTTGAGATTTAGTCAAGGATAGCTGATCTCCTCATTCCTTTCTGCCCCTTACTGAAAGAAAAAGTTGTCAGCAAAGCATGGCAGGAATTTGTTGGAGAGTCTGTGCTTAGCGGTGTTTGTTGCCCAACAGATATCAGAGTAGTTGAAGTCCCAGATTGCTACTGACTATCTGAAACATGTGTAATTTGAGACAAGAAAGCGTCATTGACATCCTTACCTTGGCTTTGCAAACTATTGTAGAATGCGGCTACAATGTTGTTTTATTTCTATTTCCATTTATTTTACCCAAATGGGATACCTTGTTCACTCTCTTGAATTTCTGAGAAGGCATACACATTTGACATATAATGTTATGTCCTCTCCTTTTCTTTTGCATCTATATTTTATTTATTTATTGACCAACATGAGTCATCTGTTATTCCTATCAAAAAATACTTACTGTCCTGAAGTAGTAGTTGCTGCTCATCTTGTTTTCCATACCTGTTAGTGTATAGACACAGAAAGCACTGAATATTCTGCTCTGAGTTTCCCCTACTACGGTATCTTAGTGTTGAGTTTGGCACCTACAGTACCTCCTGGTTTTTGCTGTAGCGTCATAGTCCTTGTCTTTAGTGAACTTACCTTCAGGCTGTTTTCTCTTTCCCTATAGGATTTAGTTTAAAGTCCTCTTGATCAGATTCATCATGCTCTGCCAATCATCTTCATGAGATGCTGCCCATCTCCTGACAAGTAGGAACGTATAGACTGTGGTCCTAGAAACTGAACCTCTCTTATTGACATTTTCTTTGTGGGTGGTCATTTGCCTGAAGTACTCTTCTCTCTCTTTGTAGTCCTCTACCTTTTGCAAGAAGAATGGATGAGCACAAGGTCTGAGCTCAATCTCATCAGTTCTTCCTCAGATGATTATCTGTTGGGCATAAGGGTGATTCCTGTATATCTGGGTATGTCTGTTGTAGCAAAACCAGCAAAGAACCTGAGACAAAGCAAGAGCCCAAGAGCCCAAGAAAGAAAGGATAATGATACAATAATTACGTTGATATTTAAAGTGCCGAAGGGCATTGATTTTTATTCCACTGTCCACTCCATCTTTCTGTGCCAACTTGGTGTTGCAGTGTGCTGGCTTTAGAAGAACAATTTAATTTACACATCCCAGCTTTTCATTCCTTTTGGATTGTGATATAGAATGTCCGAGTCTTCTGATGCTGCACTTTGCAGTAGAATTTCCTTCCTTTTCAAAATTTTGATTGAGTAATTCTAGACTGTAGAAGCCCCTGCCTGAGAAATGCCCATCCTTTCCTGTATAGTGACAAGGGGCCCATGAGTTTCAAGGTTTTGTGTAGAAAATGAGTGGAATTGAAAGGGATCCATGCCTTATTGATCAGAAAGTGAGAAGGTGTTACACACAGAGAGACTAGCTCCACTCTCATGCACATTCTTTTAAAAAACAGTCACTTAATGGCCCATAACTAAGGAGAGCTGTAATAATGATTAAATAAATAGGTGGGAAATAAATATGTAGCTTTTAGTCTTATCTACCAAGCCAGGCCTGTGGCCCTCTAATACTATGTGGATGTTTTTATGTGCTCTATTTATTTTTGTTGCTAAATTAATATACTAGAGAGGGAGCTGTTTTCAGATTTGTGTTTTACCATGGAGCTTTAAATCAGCCAAGAACTGTGTACTTTTTTCCTCTGGGAAAGAGAGGAAGAGGTGTGTATCAATAAGAAATATGACTACTATGTTCATCTGCGGCAAAAACAAAGAGTTTTACGGCACCTGAAAGACTTAATTTGTTGGTTGTGAGCTGAGCTTTTGTGGGCATATGCCTGCATCATTGGATGAAGTGCATGTTTTAAATATTTTAATATATTTGGAGTATTCTCAGCCTCACTTAGCTTTCTTCAGCTCTGTTCATCTTTTCATCCTGCCTGTTCCCGACATGCATTATCTGGCCTTGGGCCGCAGTCTCTTTAATTTCCTAAATGTCTGGCTCCAGAATTATCTTATCCTTCAAGGAAATATGCTGACCACAGCTTCCAACATGATAATTGACAGCCATGTTTTCTTTTTACTGCAGTATGACATCAGATTTCATCATATTGTAACCATCATGATTCTGTTAATGTGCTAGAAAATGTGCAGTGGCACACAGAATCAAAGCTCTGATATACCAAGTCCAATGTGTTGGCCATGATCCATCCAGGTGGCACCAGTAGTTCTGCTTGCCCAGCAAGCTTTTATTTCTAGAAGCTTTTGCTCTGTAGTGTCGATTCTTTATCTGTTTTAAAAATGGGTCTAAACTACAAAACACTTAGGAAATGTTGACTTGACTTGACTTGTGTGTCTTGGATTTGTTTTCAGCACAGCAGCAAAGGAATAGTTGCCCTTTCAGTTGCCAAATGTAACCAAGCATTTATCATGTGTGTTTTATAAAAGGAATCTGGTGACTGCCACTTTATGTAACCTTGGTATGTGTGCATTTTGTAGGTGTAGCTTTGTGATATGCAGTGTGTCTTGCTCTCTCTCAGGATTCAGCAGATTTGGATGTGTTAGGTTTTGATTGATGGGATACATCTTGTGCCATATCTCTGGTATGCCAGCTGGAACGGTTTATTGGCTGGTGTACTGGTATAATTCAATAATGCAGGGTGAGGGAAGTTGCTGTGTATATTGCCCTTAGGAAAGTAATGTGCAAATATGAACAAGAATATATAGACTCAATAAATAAAATAAATGAAAGTTTAGAATCCTAAGGGGAAAGTAATTAAGTTATACATATATACATTTGCATCAACACCAATACATTAGCTAGGCTATCTTCTGGCTGTCAGCAGCAAAGCTTGGTGCGTGTCCTTCCCCCCCCCTTTTCTTTATATTTGAATCGTAAAGATGTTCATTGATTGCAATAAACTATCCCACAGGCTTGGCCATGTGGTTTAAAATAGGAAAATGGGTTGTAGTTTTAATCACAAAACTTTGATGGCTTAGTCTCTGGGGTGTGCGCTAATCCTCCTTTTCCAGCACTTAAGAGTAGCAGATGTGGAAATTCATTGGATAATGTATTCAGCACTCAAAAATTTGGTTTACGTATGAATTCTCTTCCTTTTACCCTTTTACCATTCTTCCTCACTCTAGAGCACCAAGCATGCAGATACAGGTTCTCTTCAACATTCAGGATAGGAGCTTGTTCCCATCCTTGCTGAATCAATGTACTTGAAAATTCTTTGGATATCTGTCTGCTGCAATTTCTCATAATTCTAACCATTACTATTAGGACTAGCTGATGGTCAATTGCTGACTGAGTGAGTAACAACTTAATTTATATAACACATAGACATTGCAAAGTGCTTTACAGTTAAACTTATTTATGGCAAGCATCCTTGCTCCATTATTAAGCATGCAAAAGGTCAAAGGTTGAGTTATTGGCATCTGCACGTAGACTTGGGAAGGTTGCTTCCAGTTGTCACTGAAGTCATTTCTGAGCTAAATTGGTTATGGTTTGACTCTGTAAAAGGCAGCTTCCTATGCTCCTACAAGTACAATGGCTTGGGAAGTCATTATTCTTCCCATTTTATCTATGGAGAATTGAGTCTGAGAGTGACCTGCCAAAGACTGTGCTCCAGATTCGTGTGCTCAAGAGAGTGTGTGAGTGTCCCCTGAGAGAAGACTGTAAGCCTCAGACAAGAGGAGAGTTGCCCCCTTAAATTGGTTCAGTACTTGTTCTGTCTGAAATCTCACATTCTTCCATTCTTGCACTTAAAGGTGAAGGAGCCAAGGATTCAATAGTTTGGTGCTGACATATTACAAGTCCTGGAAAAACATAGCCCTTTCCAATATGAGCACTGGTGTTGAGTTTCACAAGGTCAGTTTATAGAATTAAGAATTAAAGCCAATGCTGCTTATGGGACTGATAGTGGAGTCCAATCATTCATGCGAACACATTGCAGAATTACATTTGTCAAACCTTCTTGAACTGACCGAGATCTGAACTGCATTTACTCCATGTTTTCAAAGCCAGCTGCTATTGTTTTCTAATAAGCCATTTATTTTAGGATTGTTGAAGGCTTCATGTAACAAGTCGAGTGCTTCAAGCAACTGATAGATAAATAATAAGATCAAATGCAACTTGCCAGGTTTTTTTATACATGGCTTGGGGGGGCGGACTAAAGGGATTGTATCTGAATTTTTAATCACGTATCTTAAGGCAAAGAACAATAACAAGCTTCATGTTGCAAACGATTACTGTAAAAAGATCTTGTAAAATCTTAACATCTCTGCAAGCCAGAAAACTTTATAAAAGATTTCAAAGAAGAACGTAAATTAACAAGGTGATAACTATAACCAGAAAAGAAGAAATATGAAAGCAACAAAACCAGAGATGTTTGAGTTCTGATGTTCCTTTAGAAGAATTGTGATCCATCCTGAACAGTCAGGAATAGCAAATAGTAAGGTGGAAGCAGAATTGATCTAGCTTTCATGAATCAGGAGAATTGGTTTTCAATTTGTGTGATTATCAAACTGTAATCCTATACACTTTCCCAGTAGTGATGTATGGAAGTGAGAGCTGGACCATAAAGAAGGCTGATCGCTGAAGAATTGATGCTTTTGAATTATGGTGCTGGAGGAGACTCTTGAGAGTCCCATGGACTGCAAGAAGATCAAACCTATCAATTCTTAAGGAAATCAGCCCTGAGTGCTCACTGGAAGGACAGATCCTGAAGCTGAGACTCCAATACTTTGGCCACCTCATGAGAAGAGAAGACTCCCTGGAAAAGACCCTGATGTTGGGAAAGATGGAGGGCACAAGGAGAAGGGGACGACAGAGGACGAGATGGTTGGATAGTGTTCTCGAAGCTACCAGCATGAGTTTGACTAAATTGCGGGAGGCAGTGGAAGACAGAAGTGCCTGGCGTGCTCTGGTCCATGGGGTCACGAACAGTCGGACACGACTAAACGACTAAACAACATCAAATCCTATACACATTCCTGTGGAAGGACTGATTGCCACATTATACTCCTTATGAGGGAATTTGTGTATGGGGTGTGTGTGTTTGAGCTCCCTTCTGTCTATTTTGAGGTCCCAAAGAATGGAGCAGATGTTCACTAATTCAGGTTAAGGGGGTTGAAGACAGTTTCTAGAGAGGAGATGGTATCTCTTTGCAAAGTATGCAGTGCATTGCCATAGGTTGTGCACATGTTTATTAGAAGTGTGACTTTTTGCAGTATATATATATATATATATATATATATATATATGAGCAAGGAGGTCTAATCTCTGTTAAGTTGTCATCTCCTTTGTTTTAAAGAGATCTAACACTTTAGCCACTGACTCATGCTGGCTTCCATTTGCTGTGACCTTTAAAACAAAACACACCATTTTAGGGTACTTAGCAGCTTCGCCACATGTTTGATTTTGGGGTATGATCTAGAAACTTCATGTGCAAGCCATATTATTCTTATGGAACTTGCATCCATATCAGTGAGGTCCATAGTACAAAGTACAAGTGAAGATACCAGAAACCATCATTTTGGAATTGACCTCTATGCTGGTAATTCTGGATATCTTAGTAAATGTTTGAAAGCATTGTTCTCAAATTCAATGAGTTGCATGAGATTTTTCTTGGTTTAGTTAATAGTAAACAGAAGGGGGCAGAAAAGTATTATATATAAAGCTGAACCTTTGACACTTATGAGCTCAAAATACTTGGCATGTATATAATTTTTGCATATGGGGATCAGGTTGAAAATGCAAGCATTAAAACCACCTTGTAGTAAGTTGGGGTGCATGACAGTAGGGGTGTCCTTTAAGAATAAGACTGAGGAGAGCCTGTATGTAAATTATGACTGGAAAGGATGGATGTGGAGTGTTACCTGTATGTGTGTGTGTGTGTGTGTGTGTGTGTGCGCGCGCACGCACACACACACACACACACACACACACGTATACCCCCACAGAGTGCTAAATAAGTGGTAAGTTGCTTTGGGTTGCCCTGAACACGATAAATCAACTAACAAATGTTAAAAAGGAAGAAATAAAAAAGCTGACTTACCTCAACATGGACATTGTCCAGGTTTATTTCTCTTCTTTACCAGCTTCATAGCCTGCATTAAAAGCTGGGGCCAAAGGGTTATTTAGAGACCTTTACATTTAGGGATGTAAATTTCATTATCAAAGCTTTTTGGCCATGTTTAAAAACAACAGCTCATAACAGGGAATGTATGAGCAAGTTCCTTTAAAAAAAAACACACGATGTCTAGGTACTGTAAAACAGCAGCAAGCTTCTCTTTCCCAGTCTTGGGATCTGTGAGTCATAGAAGCATCAGCCGGACAATTGCTCCATAAATGAACCTTTTGCAATTGAATGCAGTATTTTTTTCATGAATGGTTACAGTGGGCAATGCCTCTGTGTTAAATGGCCTCCCCCAGAGGAAAACAAACCGCAACAGACTTTATTTAAACAGTCTTTCCGTATTGGTTGGTGAAGTTGGACTTGAAACCATTAAATCATCCCTATGTGCTTGTCTGCCCATTCAAAGGGACTCTTTGTAGAGCTAGGGCTGAGGGGATAAACCCCAGCATAAATGTCTTCTGTAGCTTAGAGAAAGCCACAGTTTTTTGTGCATATCTGAACTGAAAGGTGCTTTTTTAGAAACATACTCGGAATGTTTTTGCTGTTTTAATAAATGCTGCTTTTTTGCCTGTTCGTTTTGCAAATTGACCACAACTTCATAAATCTTTCAAGTTCATGAGTCACATTGGGAGGATGGCTGGTATGTTTTGGCTTTTGACCATAAAGTGACTTTAATAATCACATAGGCTATCATTATAATGTCTGCCTTGTTGTGATGCTCCAGATACTTGGGACCCAAAGTGAAGTTTCAAGGTGTGAAATTAAGAGCTGCATTTCACAAACACAAACACTGTTTGCTCCACCCATTCAGTCAGCTGCAACCAGGGAGACCAGTCATGCTAATGAAATCAAGCACTGTGAAGGTTTTTCCAGTGCAGTTGTCCTTCCACCATGACTTGTGCTGCCACTTAAAGGACCCCCTCATTTGTGTGGGGCTTGTATACTTGTGATCCTTTAGAAGGCAATTGTCTCCCTTGGCTTTAGTTTCCCACATCCATAGCCTGGGCATATCTGAAGCATTGCCTCTTTTTTCTGTCCTGTTGCAGCTTGAGGACCATGGCCAGATAATCTTAATAGATGTGCAACCCCCCCCCCCCGCACCCCATGTTGGAACATGAAAAGGACCTGCCTCTTAGGGCTGGTCTCTATATGCAACAGAATGAGGTAGTATAGAGGACTGTCTCTCTTCAGAATGCAGGTGTGTGTGGGAAATCTGCCTATGAGTAGAAAGCTAGCTCTTCAGGGAGAGGGCAGGGGTAGAATCTTTTTCTCCTGAGGTGCTTAAAAGTTAAAGGTAAAGGGACCCCTGACAATTAGGTCCAGTCGTGGCCGACTCTGGGGTTGCAGCGCTCATTTGCTTTATTGGCTGAGGGAGCCGGCGTACAGCTTCTGGGTCATGTGGCCAGCATGACTAAGCCGCTTCTGATGAACCAGAGCAGCGCATGGAAACGCTGTTTACCTTCCCGCTGGAGCGGTACCTATTTATCTACTTGCACTTTGACATGCTTTCGAACTGCTAGGTTGGCAGGAGCAGGGACCAAGCAACGGGAGCTTACCCCGTCGCGGGGATTCAAACCGCTGACCTTCTGATTGGCAAGTCCTAGGCTCTGTGGTTTAACCCACAGTGCCACCCGCGTCTTCCTGAGGTGCTTAGCTTCTTGCTAATGGGGGGCTTTGGTTTGTTTTTACTTGTTTATTAATGCAAGCTTTCAGAAATGGTACTGATTGAAAACTGTGGGGGCAAGTCATAAGAGCCCTGCTGCATCAGACGAAAGGTCTGTCTAGCCTAATATCCTGATTCCCTTAGTGGCCAATCAGATTCCTCTGAGAAGCCCAAAGATGGACATGCAGGCTGTAGCTCTCTTCTGCTGTTGCCACTGCTACTCCCCACAAGTGGTATCTTTTCATATCTTTACATATATGTCAGGACAGTGGGATAAAGATATAATAAAATAAATCTCCAGCTCTTGTGCTACCATCTGATTCTGATGCTAATGTCGGCTAGAACTGTGGTCAGTATCGGAGCAAACAAAGTTGGTACTCTACAAGCTTAGCAAAAACAGTTGGCTCAAATTCTATTATCTAGTATTGCATACAGATATGGGCACTGACAACTGGTGCAGACGCCGAGAAGCAATATAGCAAGCCAATTAATTTGCAAGCGTGGTTTAAGTAATGAAACAGTTTCACTGGTCACCCTTGAAAGTGTGTGTGTGTGTGTGTGTGTGTGTGTGTGTGTGTGTGTGTACAGTCTTGAAAATAGAGACAATGCATGTACTTTTGTAACCCAAGAAATAAAAACAACAGTAAAAAAGGAAAACAGACTGTACTTATAACTGTGTTTAAGGAAAGGCGTGTATCCACTGTACAGCATATTTGATGTGAGTGCATCTAGGATTGTGTTTATAAAGAATGAACAAAGAATACATTTCAAGCCAGGTCCTGGAAATCTCGCTGCCCCTCCTTCATCTCTTTCACCCGGCGAAGTATTTCTATAAATAGCCCATTGATCTGAGCTGTGAGAGGAATCAGCTCCTTGCCCAAAGTGTTCCTGTGTGAGTTTTCCCATAACACCAGTCTGACCCAACTCCTTTGATCATTTACCTTGAGGGAGGTGAAATGTCAGTTGGTTCCTTCTGGTTTCCTTCTGGTTTCCTTCTGCCCCACCCAATTCCTTCTCTTCCAGAGTAATGCAGTCTGGAGGGTGCCAACAGTCCTCTTCTTTTACTGGCTGCCTCCTGGGTAAGTGACAGGTTGTTGGCCAAGAAAAGCTAAATGCTGATGGTGATGGATATGAGTCACACATGCTCTTTCCATGTTAAAACTTACCTCTGGCAGGAACTTAATTGTGAAGTACAAACACTTTTTCAAAACAGAGGCCAAAATATGAGAGCCTGAAAAGCCAAGTCCCACAACTTTATTAATGGCATAAATAACTGGTTGAGGCATTTATGCTTTTAATAAACCTGTGCTTTATTTTTCCTCATACTGAGACATAGAAAAATATCCCATATTGTGCAAGCCCCTTCCCCTTCTTCTCTTCCCTATTGTAACCCTGTGCCCACCCCACCCCCCTGGATCTGTAGGGTCCTCCAACTCTCCTGAGCAGATTTAGGAAGTGCATAGAGCAGATGAGAGGAAGAAAAGTCATGTTGCCTGAGCAGAAGTCCATTCCACTTGCACCACTTGGATATCACCCATAAGCAATACAGCATATTCTAAAAGTGTTTGTAGTTAGTATATCCAGAATAAACAGACGTCTCAAATTTTTCAGTATATACTGAAGGACTGAACAATGTCCTCTGTCTGAATGCAATGTTGTGTGTCTTTCTCTTCCTCCATTCTGTAGTTTGCTTCCCAATGTTTCCAATTCCCAAGTTATTTTGGTGAAGCTATGCTGGCAGCTCTTCTAGGAAGAACCTTCTTACATTGGGTTTGTACAGACAGAAATGTTTTTAGTTGATGCTGATTAGCTCAGATGACAGGCCTTCTGGCTGACCTTCCTATGATCAGTGGAATCTTCTTCTTCTAACTGAGAAATGTTTTTTAAAGATCTGATACCACCTGCAATTAACCTTTATTCTGATTCTTTTGGGGGGGGCTTGTTTGTTTGTTTGTTTGTTGTGGTTTTATGCTTTGTTTTGTTAAAAGGTAGAATTGCTTTCACCACATCCTGCTCTCTCTGATTTAGGTTGTTCCTTCTACCACGTGTGGCATGATATATAATTAATTTTAACACTCTTAACTATCTACAGGATTTTGTTTAATCAATACATTTTTAGTTTTTTGCTCATGTGTGTTAAGTATTTTGGTTGTAGTTTGTAGCTAATTGTGTTTGTCTTTTAATATCTGTTTTACCCCCCCCCCCCAAAAAAAAAGCATTTGAATGCAAATTGCTTCTTTGGGTCAAGTCCTTTGTGTCCATCAGATAGTACAATTATATGTACAGGAAAAAGAATCTTGGCAGAAGCTTGAGAACCCAATTTAAGCAACTGATATCATGTAGACTTAAGCATTCCTGTCGTCTTAAAAATAATACCAAGCCCTGTGCAATTAGGATGTGCTTGCTTTCAGACACAATGTTGGCATCTGCCTGTCTCAAGAGACAGTGGAGTGCACCTCCAAGGATGCTCCTTTAGCAGCACAGAAATGACCTCCACAGGGCGCAAGCCTGGGCAGTGTGGATGGAGGTCCTGGACTGCCCAGATAACAAAAAGCCTTCTGGGTATCTCTGATGTGGTTCAAAGGAAAGCAGAACATTACGTTTGGCACCAGCTTGGTTGCAGGAACTGCCAGAAGTCCCAAACTCACTGCATGCAACATGTTTAGTTTTATGTCTGAACTACCAAATTGATTTTGTTGCCTACATCTTGGATAGTTCTGTCCCAAATGTTTTATGCATAGACATAGCTCTGGATTTTGCCTCTGACTAGAGAATGAAACCATCTCAAACTATCCTGTTCTGAACACCTGACCCTGGTAAGTTGGGAGATAAACCTCCAAAGCCACAATGTCCATTTCTGATGGGCCTTCGGGAATAGTTTCCACCAGATGTTATCAAAGAGCTCCTTAACCCAAGAAATAATACTGGTCTCTTGTGCTAACCCTCTCATCTTGCATGGGTCTTCTTGGCACCTGTGCATACCTGAAGCAACACACACACATGAACGCTCCCCCTCTACATCCCAAGAGCTGCTTCTCAATACCTCCTGCAACTTCCCACTTGAATAGCACATTCAAGCAGTGTACGTGAAGAGCCATTTCAGCTGAAAGAATTTTCCTCCAGATCTGTTAATGAATCCAGCACATGCAGTATCAATGGCTACATTTAGAAGTTCACCCGTTCACGGAACTTCCACACCAACTTGAATCTTGGCACCTCTGTTTGTACAAATGAAGCTGTGAGTAAATGCATCCTGCACGTAGCTCCAGTCGCTTGGAAGTTCCTTTTGCCAGAGATTTTACTGAGTAGAAGAAGGAAAAATGTGGCCTAATTCAGTGTCACTTTGGAAAAGGGCACAGCTAAAGACAGCTGGGGCTGGGGACAAGTGGTACTTGGTGAGACCACGTTCTCTGCAGTGCAGAGGACCCATAACCCTTTGTGCTCATTAAATTAATTACTAATGGCTTATATCAGGGCATTTCTTCTCCTTTCATTTTTAAGTTGTTTTAAGTTAATTAAATGCCATCAGGCACACTTTAAAATGGTCTACAAAAATGAATTAGTTCTTTTCTTAAAAAAAGGACTTTCCCATTTTATATCAATTTTCATTTTAAAGATTTTTCTATTCAAAGGAAACTACAGAATGAGCAAAAGCCTGAGGTCTCCATAAATGGAAGCTTAATTTTATTGCATTTATCTCTATTGCTGCAATTAATTATTCAGAGTGTTCATTAAAAATTGCAGCCTTGGTAAGTGACACTTTTTAAACAGGCATTCTGAGTTTATTGAAATTGAGGGATGTGGGTGATAAAGAATTGGACATCCAAAGGAATGGCATTAAAGTGTCTCAAAGAAGGTTCAGAATGTCATTTAAAACTCACAAGTCAAATTGTAGAATACCTGAAAAGTTCTGGGGGAACATGAAATAGAGCAGATAAGTGTGGTGTTTTGTTGTGACCCCTTTAAGCCAAAGGGCTTCCTTCGAGCATGCAAATGGATGCATGGTTGGAGTTGACCCTTTTGTTGGAATGAAATGGAGAAGACTGTTTGTGCAAGAGTATCATGTGTACAACAGCACATGCGGGTTCCTGGACACTGTGTGTAGTGCATCCTTTAGCGTTACCTAAGCTAAATCTGCAAATGCTTTATTCATCTTTTTCTCTCTGCCCCTTAACTTTTCCTACTTCTTTTAGTTAAAGGGTCCCACAACTGGGGTTCCTGTGTTGAGCTGAAAAGGAGAAAGGAGAACATCAAGCAGACTCCTCTCCCCCCCCCCCCACTTGTGTGTACTTTGAGTTGATAACAAAAATTGAATAATTTTGCTAGAGGTCAGAAAACATTACATAATTCCACAGAAACAGTCAGCCCTTTGAAAGAATTATGAGTTCTAGGAATGGTACAGAGATCAAAATATGATGGATTACAAGCTTTAACAACTGATACATAGTAAACAGCCTTGAAACCAAAGAAGGGGAATAACCCAACACATCCGTGGAAGAACTCATTAATGTGTGGCTTAATGAATGGCAGAAGAGCTTTTGACTTTCATTCTGTTTATTCTTCTTTCCTCTACATTTATTGTCTTTACAGTGTCGTCCCTCAGACCACAGTAATCCTCAACAATGATCGTCAGAATTCGATTGTAGCCAAGATGGTAGGACAGGAAGAGCCATTGACCAGACCAGCGGATTCACTGGAAAACATCCTTAGCACGTTAGTAATTGCAACTAAGCAATGCTCTACCCTCAGTGCACATAGGAAATTTCCTTATGCTGGGTCAAGCCTTTGGTCCACCTGACTCAATATTGTCTACACTGAACCGGCAGAGGCTCTCCAAGGTGAATTGTTGTGAGGTTTAAAGGAGTGGAAGGGATGTGAGACATACCCTTGCAACTTAGTGCCCTAGAATTATTTTAGCTCCCTGTATTGGAGTTCATTTGCTTGCTATTCGTCTGTGGTGCTCAGGGCCATGGACATTACGTGAATGTATTTATGTTTGCAGTATTGCAGAGAAAATGCTCTTCTGGATAAGTTGATATATGCATGTGACATACTATGGTATGGTATGTTATATTGATGCATTTTAAAATTATTTCTATACTGTCCTTCATGAAATATGATTCCAGAGCTATTTACAACAGTGCAGATATCCCTGTACAAGAAAACCAGCATATTAAAATACAGTAATATTCCAACCACAGCAAACCTGTCAGATTTCTAACCATAAGCTCAGTATTAACAACCAATATGGCCCAGATAAAGTGCTTTTTAGACTGAGCTTAAGACTCTGGTTTGCCTAAAGGAAAGTGAGTAAAAAGAGCACAGCAAAGGCAACAGAGCAGCTCACCTCTGGCATAGCTGCTCCCTCTCTGTCCTTGGACAGTAAAAACACTTGCAAAGGACAGTAAAAACACTTCAGGCAAAGGAGCAAGGATCACCCAGTCAGGGAATGGACCACCTGATTGCCTACAGGATGAAAGCTGAAGGGAATAGCTACAAGGATCTACTGAGAGCTAAGGTTTTGGGTCGGAGCATATGCCTTGGGTTGTCTTCAAGATTGAAAGGCAGGATAGAAATCTAACAAAATAAAATATATTCAGAGTTTATACTTTGAGTTCCTTTATATAGTATGTTGTTGGCGTATGTCTGTCTCAGGAGACAAGGGAGGAGTGAGCCTTCTGGGGTGAAGTCAAACTGTTGGAAGGTTGCAGTGTCTTCCGTGGCTGTAGAGACTGATACGGGATGTGCTGCTACAGATGCACCGCAGTGTTTCTTCTCTTTGCGCTCCTTCTGGTGGTCATTCCTCCTCTGGTCACTGCTTTGGATACATGACCTGTCTCCAGGCGTTGCAGTTGTCTGCAAGGGATTCCCACATGTTATGGTTGATATTGCTAGCTGCCTTGTCACATTTTCAGGCATCTTTGTAACACAGAGTTGCTAGTGGGCCTGGTGCCTGAAGCCAGTTCCCTGTAGAGCACACCCTTGGGGATCCTGTCGTCTTCTGTTCTGTGTACATCACCAAGCCAGTGCAGACGTCACTGAAACAGAAGTGTGAATGTGCTGGGAATGTGGGCTTGGGAGATAGCCTGTCGGTAGAGCATGAGACTCTCGAGGTTGTGTGTTTGAGCCCCATGTTGAGCAGAAGATTCCTGCATTGCAGAGGGATGGACTAGATGACACTCATGGACCTTCCAACTCTATGATTCTATTATCTTTACTTGAAATTCTGTCCTGTCATGTGATACCCAAAATCATCCTGACACAGCACATGTGGAAGGCATTGAGGCGTACCTGCTTTTCATGCAAAAGGTCCAGATTCAATGCCTGGCATCTCCAGGTAGGGCTGGGAGAGATTCCCTGTCTGGATTCCTGGAGAGTTTTTGGCAGTCAGGGTAGGCAATCTTGAGCCAGATGGACCAAGGATCTGATTTGTTATAAGGCAGCTTCCTATAGTCTTGTGTTCCTATACATATTGCTGTCCTCCTGTTACATAGAAAGCTCACTTGATAAACTTAGTGTTCTGTAGCACCATGCTGAAATCAGTAAAGCTGTGCAAATATGATTTCCTCAAATTGTATGAATTTCTCCCACTTCCTCAGTGCTGTTCCTGGACGGAGGCAGAATACCATTGTTGTGAAGGTGCCGGGGCATGAAGACAGCCATAATGAGGATGGGGAGAGTGGTTCTGAAGCCAGTGACTCAGTTTCCAACAGTGGCCAATTAGGAAGCCAGAATATTGGGAACAATGTTACCCTTATTACACTGAATTCTGAAGGTAAGCAGATAATAGTTAAGTTCTTTGTCCAAATTAGGGTTGATTTGAATGTTGGAGCCATAATAGTCTGGTACGGCGCAATCTTTCTGTTCTCCTAGGAGAGGCATGCATAAAGTAGTTCTCCTGTTTCAAAAAAACTTTATAGTTGCCTTTCCTCCCCATTTTTGGCTTGTAGTCTGCAGCACTCTTGTATTTAGCACACCTGCGGTCCCCACTTGCTCTTTTTTAAATGGCATTAGCATCTAAAGAACTATTTGCCCTGGTTTTGTTCAAGGAGCACTGGGTTAACTGAATAGTACTAAAGTGTATTAACGTGTTCTCTGGTTATTTCTTAAACTGCCAATTGGGGGATGTATTGCTTTGTTTTCTCCGAGCAGCAGGTGATGGGCAGCTCCTAAAATGCCAGGGAAATTCACCCCCTTCCACTAGGGTTTGATGTCACCCGTACTCTATGTTCTGTAGTTTTTAAAGTGTCAGATATTATAACAAACACTGCATACGAAGCAGTGTCAGACTTAAGCATCCAGCTTTCTTTCATTACTTGCTCTTATTGGTCCAAACAGGCGTTGTGTTCCTGGGACATATCCAGAACACAATAATTTTTTCAAGTGATTCTGGTAGTCTAACAGATCAAGAACACTTGATTTCAAAAAATATATAAGGCTTTCAGAACTATGACTTAATTCTGTGGTTGTGCCTAGAGTTGAAACATAGTCCTATGAAAACAGCTTCATTTCTCTAAGAAGCAACATAATGTACCAGCATGCTGCCTCCTGTAACTCATTATGCCCTTCTGTTAATGTGGAACTCTTCTGAAAGTAAACAGTTACTTTGGCAACTCTAAACAATATTTTTAAAAACAGGAAATTCCCATCAAAAATGTATTGTTTATAGGATAGCCTTGTCAGCAATTTCTCAGTTTCCAAAACTCTGTTCTGGTCTTCAAATATCTGAAAATCAACATTGCTGGAATGCAACCATTTGGAATATGTCTCTAATAATCCTTTTCCCCCCCATTGTATATTGAGTCCATATATAATTCCAAATGAAAAATAGGTGCAGCAATCAATAGACGTGGCAAACAATACAGAGTGTGGCAACCAAGAGGAGCAGAAGCCTTGTGTAATTTGAGGCAGTCAGTCTGTGTCTGGGTTGGGGATGGGGCCTTCCATGATAGTGTTCCTTCTTCGTACACAAAGTGTTCCTTCATGGATAAAACTCTCATGTTGAGAAGAAGACTAGGCTTTTACTATTCTTCCTACCATACCCATTTTCTGTATGGAGGAGCCCTTACTGGAGTGGTACAGCCTAGAACAGTTGTGGCAGATGGGCAAGATACAGAGGTATCTCAGGTAACTGGAGAGCCAGCCAGTCATTAGCACTTAATGCAGTTGCTTTGTCCCTTGAAGTATTAAGAGGTTGCCAGGGATTGATGCATAGGTGATCTTGTTAGGACTATGATCAGAAGGTGACTCTTGTGGGATTCTAAAGTTAAGAGGTGGTGATAAATAACGGCAGCAAGATGTGTTGTGGGTGGCAGAGAGGAGGATGGTGGTGAATGAACTGGAGTGAAGAATTTGTCATTAAAGATGTTTCTGAATGGTGGTGTGCCCCCATCTCCATAATGAAGGTGTGTAACTACAGAAGCAAAATTCAAATTCTTCATTCCAGTCCATGGGAACGTTTTAAAACTCAGGAATAAATAATACTTAAGAAAATTGGTGGAATGTTTTATGTCTTTTGAAAAAGCTCAAATATGAACAGGATCTCCTCCCCCACTTCCTTATGAGAACTGGGATGTTTGTCACGTTGTAGTCAAATTTTCTAAGCAGTAGAGTAGACTACAGTTAAAATTTTCTGCCCGCAGTATATATTGGAAAAGGCAATAATTTTGAGTAATTCTCTCAGCTGTTTATTTAAGGGAAGCAATTTCTAATGGAGTAAAAAGAGGTTTGTAGCAGTCTGACCTTTTCAACATGATTCTTTGGCACAGATTTTCACACAGACAGATGTTGGACTTTTAATAGGAATCTTGTATATATAAATGCTGGTGAAACCGCCTTTGGGACATCCATCCAGTAAAGCTCGCACCAAGATTTATGAACGCTTTGAGAACAAAGATTAGTTATAGGAATTGCCCTCCAGGCCCCACCCTTGTGTCTCTTGCTTTAAAAGTCTAGAGGTGACTTTGCTCAGCTGTAGAGAAGTCTCAGAAGATAAATTCACTGCATGTCAAATTACTGGGCATAGCTTAACACACATAATGTGCTGTGTAGTTTACCGTGTCTATCATGACAGAAACACTACAACAGACCCATCATTCAGAAGGAAAACTGGGACTGACCCAGACCAAACTGAACAAATGGTTGCAGAGAAGTGTAGGTTGGGCCAGGATATGCAAGGAAGAGTTAAGGTTAAAATGCCTGAAGAAAGTTCTGATTTGGTCACAAAATGTTAATTTCTTTGTTAATGAATAGAAAGATGTTGTGGTCCAAATAAGCATGTAGGGACACAGAGCACGGAGCACAGTCTGTCACGTCAAAAGAATCATGTGCATTTCAGTTGTGTCACATTAACAGGGAAAAAAAGGTTTCAGATTGGTTTTAAGAAGATGAAACAGGTAAAGTCATTTACTAGCCTTGGATTGCTTATACTGAACTCATCAAATGCCCTGTTTATTTTTTGGAGTCTATATCAGTCAACAACTACTTATTAAAAAGCAGAGTAACACTTAACTGGGGTGCTAGAAGCAGATGAGAATTTTTCCTCTTCTTACTAACCAGTACAAAGCAGTGCTTTTAAAACCAACAGTTCTATAGCATTATTTTATACTGCAGGGGGAGCTCTATGTCAAGTGAACTTGAAAACATTCTCTGTGTATCTGTGTGCAAGGGTGAGTGTGCACATGTGTTAGTGGTATTTTACAGATAAGGGGTCGTTTTCTTCGCCACTTTGAAACCTGGAAAATGATGTCACTTTAAAAGTGTTTGTAAACCAACCCAATCAACCTAATTTTTATGATTTTTATAGGCATGATACAGCTTAGTACCTTAAAATAGTTTATATCAGAGGTTTTCAACCTTTTTGAGTCCACTGTTTCCTTGACCAGCTACACTCTTTCTGTGGCACCCCTGTGAAGAAACATACTCCGAGCCTCAAAAGGCCAGTTATGTCGCCCCTTGCCTGCAGAGGCGGCAGCCCCTCACCCCTTTTTGAACACCCTCCCTTGTGGAGTGTTCCCTCAGCCTCCTCTCCCCTCCCCTTGGCAGTCCCCCCACCTCAAAAAGAGGTGCCTCATCATGTCGCCACACAGGGGCCTGGGAAGAAGATGCCCACAGCCTTAGTGGCCCAACAAGAGGAAGGGAAGGGAAGAGGGATGGAGGCCAGTGTTGCCCGCGGCACCCTTGACCATCTTTCAAGCCACCCCAGGGTGCCACGGCACACTGGTTGAAAACCATTGGTTTATATGTTTCTACTGTAACCTTCACTTTTAAATTTATTCTTATTTTATGTATTTAATACATTTATCACTTATCTCAAGAAGATTTTACAATGAGGGCTCAGGGTTTTCTAATTTTAATATTAATACACACAAAGAGAAAATGATATATATGTCTCTTGAGAAGTGAATTCTACTAAATTCACTGGGGTTCACTCCCAGGTAAGTGTCTACAAAATTGCAGCCTAAGAAACAAATAAAAAGACCCCCACCTTTTATCCCTCTTGGCAAAATGTCTGGACAACTTAAAATTCTGTGCATTTCTTCTGGCTGTAACTGAAGATTTGGTGAATTCCCAAATTTACAAGCCTCCATTTGTGCTTGGTGCATAAAAGGGATCGTGGAGAATGTTGAATTTTAGATTGTAACCTCTTCAGGACAGAGGCCTGACTTCTTGTCATTTCTCTATAAACCACCCTGCACCCTGATTGTTCTATATGAACAATAATTTAAGAAGCCACTCTGAACCCGTCACCGCTTGGATGTGCTGGGGCCAAGCTGGAAACTTGTACCTGTGCTTGTATTTCCGTGGCAGAAAGCCACCAATGTAATATTCACATCTTCTCCCCTGAAGTGTTTTTAAGTAAGTGGCAATGTAATGGTTAGAATATTTTCCAAATTAACCATTAAGTATTCTTTCAAAGCTATCCCTTCTGCTCTGAAGAACAGTTTGTAGAAACTTGACAAATTATTCAACTATTTCCATGTGCATGGTAGGCTCCCATCTGCTTTGGTTGTCTTCTGGAAACTGCTCATTCTTTGATTATATAGACATTCTTAGTTTATATAAATATTTGCTTTTTAAAAATAATTCTTGCAAGTTATAGCATAACCTGTCAAATATTTAAACAAAGCATTTTGCCATTCCAGCATATATCTATGTGGACAGAGGCTGAGCTTCTCAAACGTTTTGGTGGATGAAAACAGAATAAACATTCAAACAAACCCATTTTTGTTTTGCCTCTTTTCAGCCAGAGAACATTTTTCTTTACTCTAGAGAAATTAAAGTTCAAGACAGAGCATAGGGATATTTTTCTTCCTGTTGGCCACAATGAATATTACGTTTTTAAAAACCAATATGGATTTTGTGATTGTAATTGCAGACATTTGAAAAGAGGAGTGGTAGAATTAAGGGGATGTGTAATGTTGGCTTTGGAAGCTAGTTCATCCGTGTGACCTCAAGACCTGTTGGCTGTACTAAGGTCTACTCAGAGTAGATCTATTGAAATTAATGGGCCAAAGTTAGTCCATTAATTTCATGGAGTCTACTCTAAGTAGAATTAACATTGGTTGCAACCCTGATATATTGTATGTTGGAGATTGGCAACAGGTCAGATCCACTTACTGTTGTACCATTTTGCATGGTGATGGTGGGGACAGCCATGGCAGTGGTCTTGCAACTTCATGGCAGCCTAGTTTGGGAGCTGGAATTGGAGTATGGTCTACTGTAATCCATCTTGGCTGGGGGTTATTTAGCTTTTGAGATTGAGCTGCTGGACAGGGTTATATGGCCTTTGAGATACCGGCGCAGCCCCAATAGGCAAATAGCTCTCAGTCTTATCCAATTACATTAAATGTCTAGCTGCCTGCAAGCTGGGATATTCAAACAGCAGGTGCTCTGGCCAGTCTGCTCATAAGCATTCCTATAGCCTTTGGAATATGGTCTGTGTTGAGCGACTGCAGATAACTTCTTTTATACTTTAGAGAGTTTGCTGCGTGATGAAGAAATCAGATTGTGATGAGCACCACAGTTTTAAGTTGTAGTTTCATTTATAAAAATAAGCAAATGCTGATCTAATATTTTTTAAAACAATTGAAACAAATGAAAAATATTAGCCAAATAGGGAAAGTTATTAGTGTTTGTAGAAACAGACTTGGTGACCATTGCTCAGCTAATTAAACACTGCAGTTGGACTTTCTGATTGATTCCAGACATGCAGATGACAAACCTAACCATTATATAAGTATGCGTTCTTGAAAGCAGAGTTGTGCAATTTAGCAGCCCATCTGTGGAGAATTTTAATGTATTTGAAATAATTCCTCAGTTGCAAAGGGAGAAAATCTCCCTTCTCAGTAATGGCGGCTTTTACATTTTGATGCTAATACAGCAAAGAATGAGACCAAGATCTCCGGAACTGGGAAGACAATCGCACAGTAATAGCAGACATTAGTAGAAATAAGGAATCAACTCAGTAAGCTGAACAAAACTACCCAATATTGTTCACACAAACATGATTTGAGACTTCAGTTTGCTAGGAAATGGGGAAAGATTTGGTGATTCTTGTGTGATTAGTGTTCATTTTACAGCTGCTATATTGAGTACCCTGGAGCAGCAGTGCAGTGAATGGGAGACTAGTACATTCCTGAAATTGATAGTTACAGGCTGCTCTTCTGAGCAGAGCTATACCAGTTTTCTGCGCTCCTTAAAAAAACAAATTCCCTCAAGTTTCCATTCTATTTAAGCTCTGAACACTGGCACTCCTGCATTGATAGATAATGGGAAGGATAGAGAATGAAGGTGGATTGGTGGAACACTTTGTGAAGCAGAAGGTGGGGAGCTGGTCCCTGACCTTCTCTGCTGTTGTGTGCACATGTTGGGATGGATGTATTATGTTTGTCCTGATGGAGAGACCCTCTCTGGCCTCTCATGGGATTGCATTGGAATTTCTTCCTGTTAACTGCTAATCTTGAATTCTTTTCCCAGAGTGCCCACTACAGAGTGACTGGGCTATAAGACAATAATTCCAAAAGTCTTCATTATCACTACTCTGGTCTAAATGAATAGTTTATGGTTGAAACTCCAGCCGGCAGGAAACTTCCTTGTGTTTTTGATAGAGGTAAAAAGCACTGCCAAACAGAAGCCTGTTGCAACTGAACAACAGTTGAAAACTTTGTTATCTGAGAATTACTTACCTCACACATCGTTTTCCTTGGATGCAGTTGTTGGGTGGAAGCATAACACTTTATCTTCAGGTGAATCTCCTTATAGTTAGTGAATTAGTATGAGTTAGTAAAATGGTTTGTTTGGGGAAAACACTATTTCTTTATAAAACTGAGATCGGTTTTACTTGCCTCATGTTTGCATTTGCATTGAATTAAATCTCCCCCCCCCCCCATTCCCAGCTGTGTTCTATTTCATTTTCTGTCAGGTGAAACTTTTATAGGCATCAGGGGAACATAGGAAGTGAATCTTGTGAGTGGATCCCTGGGCGCACTTGTGGTTTTTTTGGACCTTCTTATCCCCACATGTCCTCACAATGTTTACTGCAAATGAATTCCATGGTCCCAAGAGTGCCATGGTGCTTCTTCCAGTGGACCTTTGGTGGTAACTCATTCCATATGTTTAGAACCCTTTGGGTGATACTGTTTTGCCAAAATAATTTGCGTTCCCAGTTTCCTAAGGTTGAGATCATTTTCCTTGGATTTGTTTTCTTGATCATTTTTGAAGAGTTTGTCAGTTTCATAAATCTTCTCTACAATGTAAGGAAAAAAACAATTAAGTCACCAGCAATCCATTTGTCTTGGCCAAAGATAATACATTGAACAGACGAGCAGCCAGTGTTACAGTAGAACTTGGAACCAGTGCTTGGTTGGAAATCACGGAAAGGCCTGTATGTGCTGCGTTTGGGATGAGCATTTGGGCAAGTTAACTGAAGAATGAGACTTCGAAGTTAATTCTTTCACAAATAGTAGTAGTTTTGCTGGGGCCAGGAATTTAAAGTTGAACAAGTGGCTAAGATGGGCAACCCTTAGTTTTGTTCAGATATGGAGTTGCTCCTATATCTGACAGGATATGTGTTAAATGAATCTAACAGTCCCAGATTTGTTTACAGCTAGGCTGTCTTTCATCTTGAACCTTCAGATTAGTTTGCCACTGAATACCAGTTACTAGGAACATAAAACCAAGGAGAACTATTGCCTTCAT
Organism: Podarcis muralis; assembly: GCF_964188315.1. Lineage (NCBI taxonomy): Eukaryota > Metazoa > Chordata > Lepidosauria > Squamata > Lacertidae > Podarcis > Podarcis muralis. The sequence goes on along the minus strand of NC_135661.1, from coordinate 43,131,987 downwards.
GCCCTGATTCCCTGAGGCACCCACTAGGAAGAAGGATGCAGGGCTGTGGTTATGTTTTTAAGCATGTATACATTGACGACAGTACCAATCAAGATAATTATGCATCAAGTATACAGATTAGATGAGGCAATCCAACAGAAATATGTTTTCAAGGTTTTCTTACTAATGGCCTTCAGAGAGAGAGTGAGAGTGTCAAGTGCTTGGAGCCACACCCAGGGCTAGAGCTACTTTCCTGCAGTTTGTTTTCATGCCATTATCCTCCTGATAAGTTTTTCCATTTCCCAGTGTACCTGTCAACACCTTACAGGGGAAAGATGCATCATGAGAAGAGAGCTGGATTTTACTGCAGTGAAAATAATTTTGGTCACTGTGTCAGGGGAAAGCTTGGGAATATCTCGCTTATTTAGATTCTCCATTGAGGAATCCTTTTGGTGGAGGGGTTCTCTCCGAATTGCCTTTCTGCTCTTAAAGCACCTGTTTTCCCCTGTCACAGGTATTTTGGTGAGCTTCCAGTCTGAGGAAGAGTCCCCTGTTTCAGTGCTCTCAGCATACAAACTGGGCTGACTAGGTAGTGTTTATATCATCCCGGCTTCAAGTTATATGGATGACATCAGTGGGAGAAAACTGTTGGAAAAGGTTCATAGACTGTACTCAAAATGGCAACACTTGGCTGACCTGCAAGCCCATAATGAATAGGCAGCACTTTTTGTTGAGGAGTCTCCATGGTCTTACGTCTGGCAGCATCTCACCTGCATCAGTTTCTCCGGACCTAGCCACAGGTCTGACCTTTCTGTTCCATGCTAGTGCCTTGATTCATCTGCCCTCCCAAGTTTGTAGCACCTGTTAGAGTCTATCTCCAATTAAGAAGGCAACTGTGGAACCCCCATATTTGTCACAGCCCAATGGTTTGCCTAGCACCAGAAATACTTGTTGCTACAAAGCCCTCCTGTGTGGAACTTTGTTGTGTTAGGGGTTTGGCAGCCAACAGCCTTGGGGTTCTGGTTACAAGGCAGCAGCTGATGAATAGTAGGGATTTGTTAATAGCCAGTTCAAGCCTTTGGATATGAATCCTGGGGAAATAGACCGTAGCCATATGCTGCTGGATTTCTTTGTGCCAAATGCCATATTACTTAAACTTTTTTATTACCTTAATAAGCATTGTGACATTTCTCTCCCACTTACTCTTCAGTGTTGACTCTTAAAATGAGTTCTATCAACCTGTTTGATAAAATGTTTAGGATGTTGGGATATGTGAACAGTTGACTTCTTGTCTATCCCAAGATATTTCAACTACTTATTGTTAACATTTTGGCGAGTATTTAGCATGCTTTCTGCCTTTTATTTGCAGGTCTTGATTTAAAACTTTATGAAGGGCAGGATGCAGGCAAAGAGGATAATCTGCACACTGAGGAACTGCACTGACTCTTCTTGCCAGTGCTAGCGCAAGTGTCTGAACCTTGGTAGAAACATCAGGGGTACCTGAGTTCCAGCACAAGCCAATCAGCAAAGCAGTTATAGCACAGGAAGCAACATGTTGGTTAAGATTGTTTTATAGAACAGAATGTGTGCAGTTAAAGTAGGACTTGTAGTTTGATAGACAAAGAGAGTTGTGCTTTCCTATGTGAGATGCGTTATCAGTTCCATCATTCCTAATGCATAAGTAGTGAGGAGTGACTGCTGCTTATGGGAGGGTCAACACACCCAAACAATCTGGGATGTTGATTTCAGAGACAGAGGGAGCCTGTGCTGCTGTAGCATTTACAGGCCCAAAATGTATGTGAGCAAATGTCTGCCCCATGGGTGTAGCAGGGGGGGGCGGGGGGGGGCAGCTGCCACTCCAATCAAGAAAAATCTATAAAAATACATAGCATTCATCTTAACTGCAGTTAAGATGAATGTATTGCCAAGAATGTTGTTTTTGTTTCAGGCCCTGCAGATCGTGGACAGGGTGGAGTGTTTTGGAAAGTGGCAGAGGGATATTATGAAGTTTGTCTGGCAGGGCAAAAAGCCCCGAATAAAATTTAAAATACTAACAGATGCGAAGGAAAGAGGGGGATTTGCCCTGCCGGACTTAAGGTCGTACTATGAAGCTGCTTCCTTCTGCTGGATGAAAGATTGGTTTTTGTTAGAAAACACTGATGTCCTAGATCTGGAAGGGTTTAACAATGCTTTTGGGTGGCATGCATATTTGTGGTACGACAAGGTAAAGTCTCATAAGTTATTTAAAAACCATATTGTCAGGAAATCTTTGTTTACTGTCTGGATTAAATACAAGGACTTACTCGAAAACAAGACTCCGAGGTGGCTGTCACCGATGGAGGCTAAGGCCACAAAAATACTTAATATGGGGGGTGGCTGGGCAAAATACTGTGAAATAATAGAAAAAGTGGGTGACACTTGGAGGTTGCAGAGTTTTGAAAAACTGAAAGGAAAGGTGCGAGACTGGTTTCATTACGCCCAAATTTTAGAGATCTTTAAAAAGGACAAAAAAATTGGTTTCCAGGTGGAAAAATCAAAATTAGAGTTAGAACTACTTGAACCTAAGACGAAAGTGCTTTCAAGAATGTATAACTTGTTGCTTAAATGGAATACTCAAGACGAGACAGTTAAATCAGCCATGATAAAATGGGCACAAGATATTGGGTACAACATTATGTTTGAAGACTGGGAAAGGTTATGGACCACCGGTATGAAATTCACGGCATGTAGTGCCTTAAAAGAAAACATTATGAAAATGATGTACAGGTGGTACATGACCCCAGTCAAACTTGCAAAGATATATCATTTGTCTGACAATAAATGTTGGAAATGTAAGGAGGCTGAAGGAACATTCTTTCACCTTTGGTGGACATGCCCGAGGGTGAAGGCTTTTTGGGAAATGATTTATAACGAGCTGAAAAAGGTATTTAAGTATACCTTTCATAAGAAACCAGAGGCCTTCCTCCTGGGCATTGTAGGCCAGAGAGTGCCAAAGAAAGATAGAACTTTCTTTCTATATGCAACTACAGCAGCAAGAATTCTTATAGCCAAATACTGGAAGGCACAGGAGTTACCCACACTGGAAGAGTGGCACACGCAACTGATGGACTACATGGAACTGGCAGAAATGACTGGCAGAATTCGAGACCTGGGAGAAGAGGCAGTGGAAGAGGACTGGAAAAAAATTAAGGATTATTTACAAAAACATTATAAGTTATACGAATGTTGAGAATTTGCTAAGTTTTGAGAAAAACATGCTTCAGTATTGAGATTCGGAAATGATTGAAACTAAGTTACGACTGAGAAAAGTTTAATTTTTAGAGTAAATAACTAGATGATAACACAAAAACACATGAAATAAGGTATTAATTTGCTGTTTATTTTTATTGTAAAGAACGCAGGGATGGAGGATGTGGGGAAGTCCAGTTGATGATGAAAAAAAGATTTGGAAAAATGAATTTACTTCTGTTTAATTTTTTCTTTCTTTTTGTAAAATAGCTCTTGTTGTGTTATTGACGTTATATTGACGATGTACTTTGACCTTGGAAAACAAAGCAATAAAAAATATTATAAAAAAAAAAATAAAAATATAAAAATACATAGCAAACTGAGGTTCTGCCCCCCCTAACAAAACTACTGGCTGTGCCCATGGTCTGCCGCTCTGCCCCCTTAAACATACTGCAATGTCTGGCTGTTAATACAAATTAGGAAATCAGAAACATAAAGAAGTTAAATGATGAAAACTAAAAGAAGCACTGCATCTGGATTGCTATTGGGTTGTGCTTTCTTTGTCAGTACCAGCTTTCTTTGTTTTGTGGAAATAATTTTGATACCTCCCCCCTCCTTGATGAATGAGGATCCAGTATCTGTTGGTCTTACCTCTCTGTGTGTATTTAGATATGTATTTAGATACATCTACATATTTTTGCCATATCCCCTGAAGTGTTTTGGCTGCAGTGTAAAATTTCATGAAACAGTAGTGCTGAATTTGATGCTCCTAAAAAGGTTAGAGTCCATCATGCCTTTTTTCAGAATCTAGTTCAATGACAATAAATGGACTTCTTGTTCCCTTGTATATAAGGGATAAAAATCAGCACGACCTATCCTGTTTATACCACACGAGTGTCCCAAAGAAAAACATATCTGTTAGTTCTATTATGCTTGATTAAAAGGAGTTTTTAAAAAGTCTAAACAGATTTAAAAGAAGAAGCTGAAAGGACTATTACATTTCAAAGAAAGATGATATTGAACTAAAAATGTTTGCTCATGAGGCACTGCACTAAAAATGTGTGTGCATGAATAAAGTGAAGGTTCTGTTTTATTTTTGAAAATCAGCACTATTTATGTAGTTTAGCAGCTCAGGAAAAACCATAGGGAGTTTAACTTTTAGTTCTATGTGCTTTAAAAGGTTTTCAGAGTGAAACATACTGGAAATGAGCTTCTGAGAACAAAATAAGCTGGGGTTTTTTGGGGGGGTAAAGTACTTTGTAAAGCATTTTTGATTTTGCGCATGTGTAAAAGGTTTGGCACAAATTTCATGATCGGTGTCAACCTGAAATAATCCTGTGTGACAAAGGCAGGCTTTGTGTGTGATCTGTTCATACAAATTCAAAATCATGAGCGCTTTGTATTCCTGTAGTATTGTGACTTCTGCTACATCAGAAAAAAGCATCCTCTCCTGATTTCTTAAATATTGGCATTTTGGCTGTCTCTTGCTCCCCTCCCCCTTCGACTCCATCCCAGATTCTTGTGTCTCAGAAGTGAAGTTCAAGCTAAATCCTAGTTGACATTGGTTTGTGGAATGCAATAAGAACAGCGTTTGTTTTAACTCCTCAGTGACATACAAAAGCCAAATAAAACCAAAGAAACTGAATTCTTCCGGCCAAACTGTTCTCTTAAGATTCCCTTTTTGTTTTTAAATGCATTATGTTTGTTTTCAGATCAAGAGGAACATACAAATTGGTAATGGTTTTAAAGAGGGATTCCTTTCTGTTTGTTTATTTTTAATAACACCTGGAGTAGCAGCATGTGCAAAGGATGATTATCACTGTGCAGGTTAAGCTAGAAAGACTGAGGGGCTTAGTAGTGGCTGTTCTAAACTTAATATCCTTGAGGGTAGAAAAGGCAGGGTAAAAATAAGTTAAATAAAATAAACCAACTCATGCTTTTATTTGGCTAACCTGCTAGCCTCAAAATCTACCCTTCATACCTTTTAACTCTGTCCTTCCCACCTACATGCCTTTCTATCTGCAGAGTTATGTTATAGACTTGGGAATTCTAGACTGGCAATCTTTGCTGAAAATACCCATTAACTCTTTCAGTTCAGGTTTTGCTGGTCTAAGGTTAAAAGGTAAAGGTAAAGGGACCCCTGACCATTAGGTCCAGTCATGAACGACTCTGGGGTTGCAGCGCTCATCTCGCTTTATTGGCCGAGGGAGCCGGCGTACAGCTTCCGGGTTATGTGGCCAGCATGACTAAGCCGCTTCTGGCGAACCAGAGCAGCGCACGAAAATGCCGTTTACCTTCCCGCCGGAGCGGTACCTATTTATCTACTTGCACGTGCTTTCAAACTGCTAGGTTGCCAGGATAGACATCCTTAATGATCGGTTCTCTCAAACAATATTCAATGTTTTCAACTTTCTCATTGGAAAAAAGAATGGCTGATGGCAGTTTATGTTACATTTAAAAAAGGATCTACAATTTTGCCAAGAGATTATTTAATTGTGTGGTGTTATATTTTTAGTGTTTTGTTTAAGATTATTTCTGTGTTCTGCCTTTCTGGTGCAACTACCAGCTTGACTGCCAGACTTGCACCCAGCTTTGGTTCATCAAATAAATAAAAACTGTTTTGACAAATGGAACCAGTTAATTATCTAAATAGTTACATGGGCAAGTGTTTAGTTGGCTTTCCCTTTGTTTTAAAGAGTTGATTGATGGCACCTCAAGTGAGAAAACAGCTCTGGAATTTTCCTTCCAGATCTTGGTGATGTTCATATGTCAGACAAGTTAAGGGAATGTTTCCTGGTGGATTAAAGCGAGTAGCAAGGACAGGTCAACAATCTCCTTAGGAGAGGAGAAAATGTGCACATACAGATGTAGGAAAAGCCTTCTAAAAAGGCTATTTTTTGGTGATGCAAGTCTTGCATCTATCCAGAATTTAGGTTATCCCTGGTGGTTTGCTTCCACAGCAACAAATTTTCTTTGACTACCCTCATTCCTCCCACCTTTGCAGACATGCGTCACAGCAGGTAGCCACCTGACTTGTGAGTGAGAGCGCAGTAAACTTAATGCCTCTTGGAAGGATCGGTTTTGTGAAGCAAATGATTTTCCTCTTTGTGCAGGGTCAGAAATAAAACATCTGACCCAGGATTGAGATTGAGTGGAACCTGTGTGCACGCGTGGGGGTGTGTGGCATAGGCAAGCATTAAAATGATGATTTATGGGTACTTTCCTCCTTCTTTAGCTAAATGCTTTAAAGATAGTGGAGCCTGCTGGAATGCCTCGTCTATCTCATGCTTTTCATGCATGCCCTGTGTCTTTTGTACATTCTGGGAGCTTGTGTACTTTAAGCCGAGGAGATCAAGCAATGTGTTCCTTTTACAAAAAGGGAAGAGGTCTTCCCTCCTCTCCTATAATTTGAGCAGCAAGTTCTCATAGAAGTAACTGAGGGCTGGAAAAAAGAAAGCCACTTTTATGTCAGTCTGCATTATTTTAACTCTAGGCATTTTCCAGCACTGAAGCCCTGTCTGCTGTCAGAAAAGACTTCATTTCAAATGCAGCTCTCTTGACGTGGGAAAATTAAAGAGTGTGACATGTTCAAGCCAATCTTGTTTTAACTGAGCCAAAGAGAGGCTATTGAAAGTTTCAGGATAAAGTAGCAAAGAAGTAGTGGCCGTAATAGTATATTATTGCAGTTATAACTACACTGCAAATGCTCACAGGATTTAAACTGGTCTAACTATTATGCTTTCCTCTAGGGAGAAGGTAGGCAAAAGAAGCCAGTGGAAGCCACCTCCATCTCTGTGACCAGTCCAAGTGGTCTGGGGATTCCTTGACCGAGCTAGCAGTTTCAGTGCTGGTCATTTCTGGCTTGGACTGGGGGGAGGGGGAAGCAAAGAACCAGTAGTGTAGATAGCACTCTCCTAGCCTGAAACACCAGTGATTGGTAATGGTTTTTATAATGGTTTGAAGAACATTAGCAGATGTAACTCTCTTCCACTGAAATCAGTGGCTGGCTCCACAACAACCCTTCGAGATTGATTGTTAATATTCTAGTTATCTAGATGGAGAGATGAGATTAAGAGATTTGAACCCAGCATCCCTGTCCAACATACTCCAAACATTGGCTTCCAAAGGTATTGGGGGGAGGGATGCTTTTTTTCTTTGAAAAACAAAACAAAACAAAAAACAATTCCTGCAAAAAAATCTAGTGGAAGACTTCAAAAGCTGTTTAGTATTTCATGTTATCACAGTTCACCTGTGTTAAACTTGGATCTACTGATAGTTACATCATTATGCCTTTGATGAGGTGTTAGACAAATGATCCTGAGCATCAGGCCTGCCTCTTGGGCTAGACGTTTATTGCTTTCTTCCTGGCATGCTATCTAACAGAATGCAGGCCATTTAACTCAAGCCAATGGCAGGAAGTAAAGATCGTGCTTTTTAGGGGTCATGCATGTGCATTCAGCCTGGAAAAGGCTCCTCCATCTGAACTCTGCATGGCTTAGAGCTTTCAAATAGGATCGGCATGAAAAACAGGAATTTGTGACTTGGTGTTTATGGGGTGGTCTGCCTATGTCCAGCCAGATGAAGGCTGTTTTTCTCCCCGCTCCTGTTTGCCTCCCGCTACCGCCAGCAGCTGATATTTAGAGGGAAACTACCTGTAAGCTGGGGTGGGGGGGGTAGGGGGAAGTTCCATTTTAGCTGTCAGGTCTGTTACCTATAGATAGACCTCTCCACTTCCTTAAATTTATCTGAACCCCATTTAAAGCCATTGGCAGCCCACCATATTCTGTTGGCAGTGAATCACGTAAGATAGTTCTGTAGCTTGAAGAAATACTTTCCTCTGTCCTGAATTTACTACTGCCAGTCAATTTAATTGTGTGACTCTACATTTTAGTACTGTATTTTTAAAGAGGGAGAAAAGAACTTTACTCCTCTTTCCTCACATCATGCATTACTTTGCAAAAAACATGACCATGTCTCTTAATCATCTCCCCCCACCCCCTGTACAAACTTTAGGGGGAAAGACCCCTGAATACTCCAGCCATTCATTGCAAGGAGAACCTCTAGTCTCTTGAGCATTTTGAGCAACCTTTTCTCATCATCAATTTATTGCAGTCAGCTGCAGTCAAATATATTAAGTAGGCATTGGACAGTGTGTGGTATGGAGGTGGCAGGGAAAAAGAAGAAAGTAACAATAGCAGGAGCTGTAGGACAGGGAGAGAAAATGGTCCTAGGAGTTTGGCTCTGCCATGGGCCTTCATTCTGCATCTTGGTCTTGACAATATAAAGTTGAAGTAAAAAGACCAGATTTCCCATGCATACTGCTCCTTTTGCGAAATCGTGACAAACGAAGTAAGCATATTTCTTCAGCTGAGTTACTTATTATATATTAAATATCAGGACTGTGTGCAAAATAAGGCAAAAATGGTCTTGAAATAAAAGCCAAGTTGTGTCTGTAGCTTGAGAATAAGCTGTCCTCTTCCTCTGTCCCTGCCACTTATAAGTATTATTTGCCGACATAATAAAATACGCTTTCTGCTCCTTTTGATGACCTCAGCTTTCAGATGCACTTGGGAGATGAACTATGGTGATTCATTTTCAGTGCTGGGGTCTGCCGATTTGGTAAATGACGTGTTTAGGAAATAATGCAGGCTCCCATTCAGTAAGTCTGAAAGAAAATGCAAATCCATTTCCATTTGGGAGCTTTGGTTCCAGTTGAGTGACTTCCTTTAATAAACCTTGCTAGTAATTAATCAAGTAAATTGCCACTTGCTGCTGCTCATGTGCTGCATTTTCCAAGTTGTTCCCAGCTCCTGCTGAGTCAACAGTCCTGTTCCCACAACTGTTGTGACTCATATCTCTACGTTTGCTGACTAAGATTCCATCAGTTTTTTGTAGAGAGCTCTGAGCAGTGAGCGACTTCTGTTTATCTCTAAAGTGGTTTTCAGTAGTTGGGATGTTAGTGTATTGTAGACATGTTGTAAATCATTGAACTGGTTGAAGAACGTTTATAAAATGTCACTCTGCAAAGAGTTCCAATTTCTAATGTGTTATGCAGAATTCACCAAGTTTACTTCTGTCCCCGTGTGTCTTATTCTCACTGGTGATAATAATAATAAATAATAAAAAGTGGTTCCCTAAGTTAAGGCAATACAGAAAATACTTTTAAAAGTGAAAGTGGAAACTTTTAATCTCCTTGCAACTGCAAGGAGAGGGAGGGGGAGCATGTAAGCTTGCTGTGGTTCTTTCATGTAGCACAGGGCTGGGGAACCTGTGCCCCTACATATGTTGTAGGACACAATATTTTTAAAAAAATGTTTTAAATATAATTTTACATGGGCGTTTTTTCTTGTTGTTGCCCAGTTTGGGGATCTACAGTTGTGTGGAAAGGAAGGATAGAAATGCGAGAAACAAGAATAATAAATATTAATTACTTCACATGCTATCATACCTTCCCAAAAATCCTAGGGGGGGAATGGGAAATACCAAAAGTCTGGCTACTCTCTAATAATGTGATATAAAATATCCTGTATGTGTATTTTTTAGAGGATTATCCCAGTGGGACGTGGCTGGGAGATGAAATCAACCCTGAGATGCGGGTGCGTTGCCCCATCACGCCAGCAGACATGCTGCACATTAGCACCAACTGCCGCACTGCTGAGAAGATGGCGCTGACGCTGCTTGATTACCTCTTTCACCGGGAAATCCAGGCCATCTCCAACCTTTCGGGGCAGGGGAAGCATGGGAAGAAACAACTAGATCCTCTCATGATTTACGGCATCCGTTGTAAGTATACGTTCCCTTAGGAATTTGGAACTCCTGCCATTAGTACATACTTTACAATTTGTTCTTGAACAGTTCAGAGAGACAGATGAAGTTCGATATGTAGCAAATATAGATTAGAATGTTTTCCTATTTCCTTCTGTTTGTGTGTGTGGTGTATTCGTGTGTGATTATTGTATTGCTCAGTGGGTTCTTTCCAAGTATCATACGGTCCAGGCTTACAGAGGACCTTTGCCAGCAGCCCTGTCATGATGGTGCAGAATGGCTGTTGTCTCCCAGAACCACTCTGACATTTCTGCACCAGTCCCACTGAAATTTGTTTGGAAGATGTATCGGACTTGACTGGGAGGAAGTTTGAGACCAACTCTGTCTTGCGGTGATGTGTGCTCTGGGTTAGCAATTGTGTGGCTGACGTCTAGACCAAAGACTTCATCAGTCTGGGCATACATGACCTATCAGTTTCCCACCTGCTGCTGTGGAAAGCATCAGAAGTTGGTGGCTATGCAGGGGGTTTGCTTTGTAATTTCTGAAATCAGTGAATTCACATTTAAAGGATTCAGCTGCCTCAGATGATCAGATTCCAGCTCTGTATTTTTGCAGATGTTGGAAACCGGTTTGTTTCCCCTTACCTCCAGGCAGATGTTTTGCTAGCTTCTTTTAAAGGCAAGTTCCTCAAGGACCAATTAGGGTTGTAATGCACTCAATGGCTCCCCTGTAGCAGCATCTCAAGTCCTGTTTCGGTTCATGGTGTCACTCTGAATTCATTTTAGCTTGCAGTTAGAGAACATACCCAGGTGTAGCACACATTCCTGATGGAGGAGGTGATTGAAAAAATGAAACCTAGTAGTAATAATAGCTGCATCTCAAAACACAGATGTTGCTCAAGTATTCAGGATAGCCACAGATTGGAAACAGCAGCCAAAGCAGTCAAAGCAGATACATTCTCTGTTTTGAGCTGATCAGAAACAGAGATCCAAACAGGACAAGCTCATTTAATTCTTGTTTTCCACATGCATCATTTCAAAAGATTGAATGTTGCTCATGTTGAAATGCACAGAACTAGAGCAAATTTCACTGCTGCTCGTAAAACTATATATTCCTCTATTTAAGGAAAAACTTAAACTGACATACAACTTCAATAAAACCCTCTTAAGAGCTGAAGTCTGTGTTTTCTGTCCAGCTAGGAATGAATACTTAGGAGGTGGTTAAGTTCTGCTAGTTAGGAAGAATGCAAAGTCAGGTTTGGAAGGTAGGGTTCAGGTTTTTACAGGGGTGCCTGCAATGCCCCCAAGCAATCAAGCGAGGAGGAAGATTAAGGCCTGCAAGGAACAGTCTGTTACCTGATAAGGCAACACAGCAGGGATAATACTAAGTAAGGAGAGGGTGAATTTCAAGAGCACGTAGCTCCCACTTCCACCCTGTAATTGTTGTGTGTATTCGTTGGCCCCTTAGCCACTGTATTTCCTCATTCTTTGCTCTTGCTTTTGAGAGGAGAAGTAAAGGTCGCTATGGCTCTTTTCTTATCCAAGGACAGAGTGGGGAATGATAGGAGAAATGATGTGAGTTGCAGTCCAGCAATATCTGTAGGGTCATAGGTCCCCTATTCTTGCCCCAGGGAAAAGGGAAACCACTAACTAAATTTGCACATCACACCAAACCATGGTTAATGAAGATTTTTGTTTTTTGTTTTGCTATGATGTCTGAATTGGGAAACAACAGTTTGTAACTGGGCAGCAAACTAGAATAAAAAAGCATAGTTTGAAGTGGGCTTGTTATCCATGCATTAACTAATGTTTGGTGTGATGCCTCCATTGACAAACTATAATTTCAGCCATTACAGTGGTACCTCTAGTTACGAACTTAATTCGTTCCGGAGGTCCGTTCTTAACCTGAAACTGTTCTTAACTAGAGGCGTGCTTTCGCTAATGGGGCCTCTTGCTGCCGCTGCGCCACCGGCACACGATTTCCGTTCTCATCCTGGGGCAAAGTTCTCAACTCAATGTAACTCTTCCAGGTTAGTGGAGTTTGGAACCTGAGGCATTTGTAACTCGAGGTACCACTGTACTGAGTGCTGATAGAAAGGATAATGAAAACAGACAAGTAGCTCTAAACAATGGTTTATTGTACATCTAGAAGCTCAAAACTATGGTTTGGGTTCTGAATCACAGTCAGCGCAAGCCATGGTTTGGTATGTGGACTCTGTACTCTGCTGAAACTCCAGAGTTTCCTTGGAATAAGACAAGACTGTTGGCTTCTAGCAGAGATCTGGCAACATGTGCTGGAAGATTTCTGGTTAAAACTTTTGGTTCATATACCATTTTCAAGGGCAGTGGGAGATCCACCAGCAACTCTGAAAATACCACTTGAATATTATGGAAGTCGAAGCATCCAGTGTGGTGTAGTGGTTAAGAGCGGTAGACTCGTAATCTGGTGAACAGGGTTTGCATCTCTGCTCCTCCACATGCAGCTGCTGGGTGACCTTGGGCTAGTCACACTTCTTTGAAGTCTCTCAGCCCCACTCACCTCACAGAGTGTTTGTTGTGGGGGAGGAAGAGAAAGGAGAATGTTAGCTGCTTTGAGACTCCTTCGGGTAGTGATAAAGCGGGATATCAAATCCAAACTCTCCTCCTCCTCCTCCTTCTCCTCCTCCTCCATAATTCCTGGGAACCTCTTTTGTACTGGTCCCTCTCTGGACCTGCTGACCCATAATGGACATGTTCAAGTTGTATGTGGGTCAGTCTGGTCCTACTTTGTACCTTTCTCTAGAATGGCACTCCCACCATGCTATTTTCAGCTTGGATGCTGAATGAATGTCATCACCAAATGCCAGCCACACAGCGTGATTGCCAAAGTCGCCTTTTACTCAAGTCTCTTCTTTCAGCTTGTCAGTGGAAAGATTTTTGTCCCTTTCCTTCTTCTGGGAAAAGAGCCCCCAACCAAATCTGTATTTAATAGAAAATATTTTGAAAAGTATATAGTACTCCGAAGCCACACTTTCCAAACTCAGGGAAATATGCTTATTAAAAATTCTTGATATACTGCATAAGCTTTCCCACAAAGCATTTATCTTCTTGAGGTATATGCTTTCATTTGGTTGTTGCTGTAATGGCAGTGGAGGTTGCAGAGAGAAACTTTGGGGCAATTAATTGATGTCTGTATGATTCAGGCAAACAGTATGGTTTTAGTAACTCGTTACATCAATGCTACTAAAATAAGGGGATTTGGGGATGGGGGCGAAATCTGATAGGCAGCAGTTAGGAGTATATGTGTAATTGAAAATATAGGCTTGGATATTTTGATATTTGACAAGAACCACTGCAAATTTGTGCCTTTAAAAAAGTCCAGCCTCAATGTTTAAAGAAAATGATACATTGCCTATGCAACTTGGGATTGGAGTATCTTAAGGACCACCTGCTCCCAAGTGTTAGCTAACCATCCTCTAAGGCCTGCATCAGTGGCTCTTTTCCAGGTGCTGGGCTGCCTTTGTGGCAGCACCCCCAATAGATGCATGGTCTTTCCAGGAATGCTCATCCAGTGTTGACTTTTTATTAGCTTTCAAGCATCAGGTGAAGATAATTTTATTATCCTGACAGTTTAGTATATACTACTTTAATGTTCTCCTCCTTGTTTTATTGCTATTTACAGCTTTTCTGACTGCTGATTATTTTTGGTTGTTGTTTTTTTATCGCTTCCCTTTGGTGTATGTTACGTATTTTTGTACTGAAAGGCGGGATAGAAATGTTTTAGATTAAAATAAATAATGCTTAGATAAGTATTCCAGATGCTAGTTAGAAAAGTTGAGGTTGATAAGGAATTGTTGTTGCTTCTGGTACAGGGGAAGTCACTTAACAAATAATGCTGAGATTTTAAATTATCTCCTTGGCAATATAGAGGATGACCGTTCATATTTTTATTGATGGGCCATGGCAAAATGCCAAAGCTTCCTCTGGACATAAAATGTCACTCATGTTGTACATGGCATACATACTTCAAAGGTCTTCCAAACAAAAAGGGAAAGGGTGGGGGGAGTTTGTGGAGGATCCTGAAATCAGCAGTTGTAAGTTTTACCAGATTCTGAGTAGTTATCTCATGGTGTTGCAGTTTTGCTTTCTTCAGCAATATAACGAAGGAGTAGGAAAGAGTATATTAAAGGAGAGGTTGGGGTGTTACGGGGAGTATGACTTGAGGCACTACGAAAGAGCATGATAGCCATGCTTGGCATCCACCCCAGGGGACATTTACAAAAAGTTAAACTCCTTTGGCAAAGGTGCTGAAAAATTCCAGAAGTGGACACCAGAAACACAGCACAGCAGAAAGAAATAGCAAATTTTAAAATGCATCTTTATAAAATTATTATTAATAATAATCTGTATAATGTCAAACAGAGTGTAACAGCCTGGCCCTCTATATTGAACCTGTTATCGGCTTAATTCATCTGCTCTTGGGTGTGTTTCATCTGGAACCCATCAGTGTTTAAAGTAGCCCAGACAGACTGCTGCAACCTAAAACTCAGATTACGCAACCCTATCAAAATAGAACAAGGAAAATAAGCTTCTACGTTCTCCCTGTTAAATCAGAATGAACTTCATCTAAGGGTGTATGATTTGCAGGTACTATAGAACTATTCCATCTAACGTTGATGTTGTTTAAAACATCAGGATAGCATAAAAAAGAAGAGGGAAAATCTTGGGAGGATCGAACTATATAGTATAAAGCTTAGAACTGTATAGTATAAAGCTGACAATAGAAAAGATAATGCTTTCACAGATAGGCAAGCTGTCCTAGAGATATGAAAACAATGTCAAGTGGATTGGGAGTGAGCATTCCTCAGAAGAGGTGTGAGCTGCTCCTGTGTGATGAAGTACCCTACTCCTTTTCTGCTAAGTTGCAGACCACCCAAATGGATTTAATGGGGAACACATTTGAATCCTGCTTGATTTTTGATAGAATATTCACTTCAGTGTTCTCTTCCATCTTGTGAAATTGTCCATCTGTTTATTTGCCCACTGTCCAGGCTTCTTGCATACATTGTAATATAAGAAGCCAGTCAGTCGAAGCTTAGATAACAAATATATGGTCAGTTGTTTTGTTGGAAGCCCCCCAGAATTTCTGGAGTAATCTAGTCAGATAGATGGCATATAAAATCATCATCATCATCATCATCATCATCATCATCATCATTTCACCCAAAAAAAGGGCTGTTAGGTCAGAGTCCCTTGAGTGCATCACAGTTTCAGTTAGATTCATTTCCAATTACCCAAGTATCAGCCTCATTTTCTGCTCTGCACTTGATGGTAGTTTCTATTAAGTCCTAACATTTGTTGCATGTTCTGCTCAACCAGAGTTCTATTAATAAAAATCTATTTGAGCACATGCTGTAACTCATAATGTTCATATTTCTGCTATTAACCTGGGGAGTTGCTCCTACTCCCTTGCTTTCCACTAAGCATCCCTGGGCCAGGTGTTAAATCTGGAAACTGATGAGGCTCACCACAACAGCCTCTGCTTGATGAACTGTAATAAGAAGCCAAGCTGAGCCAGAGGAAACGGGCGTGCCTGCCATTTCTGAGCCTTACCACTAATAAAAACTGTGCACGGAACACTTGGATTCCATCTGCGGAACCAAAAATGAAAGCTGTTCTCATGCTGAACTTGCTATCTTGTTTTACTCAAATGCTCGTTAAGTATCCTCAACCAACTTGTTGAACAAATCTTTATTTTGCTCACACCAGATGAGCTGTTGAAAGTTACTTCCTGTTGGCCTTGGGGACCCCCTGCCCAACTTTCTTTAAAGAACAGGAGTGTATGAAATTATACCTGAGTGCCCAGAAACATGAATGCTGAAAACATACTTAAAATTAATAGTGAATTTTTTCATCGACATTCCAAATCTAGCAAGAGTGGGTTAGCTTCAACAAGGTTCGCTGGATCTGTGTGGAACCATTTCTAATATTACAGACTTAATAAATAATATGTTTTCTCTACAATTCTCTATACATATTCTCAGGAATCTACAATTTTGCTTACCATGGTGAGTGCTCCACCACCTTTTTGCAAGCTTGCCATGCCTATGTTTACTCCCATCTTTGGGGTTGGGCAGGGATTTCTCTATTATGCAGTTGGCTGTGTTTTAGAGGCACTGGGTGCAATTGTGGGGACATTCCTACCCCTTCCTGGAAACCTGGGGTCTGTATTGGCACCACACTTCCCTGGTACAGTCATACCTGGGGTTGCGAATGCTGCGGGTTGCGCGTTTTTGGGTTATGGATGCACCGAACCCAGAAGTACCGGAACGGGTTACTTCCAGGTTTCAGCACTCGTGCATGCGCAGACACACTAAATCACACTTTGCGCATGCGCAGAAGTGTTGAATTGCGTCACACGCGTGTGCAGACACGACACCGTGGGTTGCAAACGCTGCGGGTTGCAAACGTGCCTCCCGCACGGATCATGTTTGCAACCCAAGGTTCCACTGTACTTGGAGGTATGAGGTGGAGAGGGAGGTGGGACTTCGTTTTTTGCATCTCCACACAGCGCAATTCCAGGAACAAACCAGTGTCCCAACTCCCAGCTCTAAGCTTAGGGTTAGCAATGGTAGCAAGAGAGTGTCACTGCTTCTTTGCTGCATTTTTGGACAAGGTTTTCCCCTTGTGTATGAGGGTCAAGGTCTAGGTGACCACAGATTGGTGTTGGCCACTAAGGTCAGCCAAAATTTGTGAACTCTGCTTTTCTTGAACTTAATTCTTTCAAATATGCAATGTCATAATGAGGCATAAAACAGCCCAAGTGTTTTGTGAATAGCATTTTTGGTGTGTTCAGAAGAGGAAGTCTCCAAGGCTTGCAGGAGTCAGCTGGTCCATATGTCCAGAACTGAAGCATCCAAACTCCCGCCTCCAACATCTGTACAGCCAACTGCCCTGAAGTAGGAGCCTGGATTGCTGTTGTGGTGCTTCTCTGCAAACACTTTCTCCTCTTTATTGAAGCTGCCAGAACCTGGCTTCAATTTCAAACAGCTCTTTGTAAATCAGTTCAGTCCTGCCATATGGAGGGAGGCAGTCACACATTTCAAGGCGAGGGGAAAAGATAGATGCAAATGATGAAGGCCGCAGCCCTCTGCATGCCAAAACCCCTTGGAATCCAGCAGGCTTTGCATTTGAGTGAACGTGCTCAGGATCGCGCTGCATGTTCTCTCCAACTGTAGTTCTGAGGAAAACCATATGGACTGGCAGCTTGATATAAACCATGGGTAGGCAAACTGAGGCCCGGGGACCGGATGCGGCCCAATCACCTTCTCAATCCGGCTGTGGACGGTCCAGGAATCAGCGTGTTTTTACATTAGTAGAATGTGTCCTTTTATTTAAAATGCATCTCTGCATTATTTGTGGGGCCTGCCTGGTGTTTTTACATGAGTAGAATGTGTGCTTTTATTTAAAATGCATCTCTGGGTTATTTGTGGGGCATAGGAATTCGTTCGTGTCCCCCCCCCCAAAATATAGTCTGGCCCCCCACAAGGTCTGAGGGACAGTGAACCGTCCCTCTGCTGAAAAAGTTTGCTGACCCCTGTAAACTCATTAAACGTTGCTGTCTGGCATCTTCCCATTTTGCCCCCCTGTTCTTGCTTCCATGTGGTGTCACTGGCTAGTTGCAGTTTGAAACAAGTAGAGCAATATAAGGAAATGAATAACTGGCAGTGGTGCATTGTACCCTTGCCTCCCCCATCACATTTACCACAGGCTGTCCATCATTCAAGAATGCAAAATAAATGAATTTAACTCTCTAGTTATTTCTACTAGCAGTTTTCTTGGTTGTTGGTCACAAACAGAATATTGTTCCACTAAATCATGCAGAATATTATATCAAGAAGCCACTCAGTTCCTAGAAAAACAAGAAATGGAAAGAAGTGGTCTTAAACATGGTTTGCTCCAAAACAATTACTATAATTTATATTCATAAAATTTGTATATCACTTTTCACCAGTGAGATTGTCCCAAAGCTTCATTTGCTCTTCAGTGCTCTCTCCCAGTTGGTTTTAAATTGGGTTCTCCTCTGTTCCAAGGAGGTTTCAATACAGGTTTAATATAAGTACCACTGTGCTCTTAATAACTTAAAAAATGCCCCTCTGAATCACAGCAGAGTTCATCTAATCCTGTCTTCTCTTGGTAACCAGATTCCTCCAGAAAAAAACCCCACCATCTAGACATGGGGGCAACATCACTCTCTTGTTGCTCCCCAGCAATTGGTTCTCAGAGATACTCTGCTTCTAAAAGGAAAGATCCATTTAACCATCACAACTAAGAGCCGTGAATAGACCATTCGACTTCCATGAAATTGTCTAAATGTGGCACTCAGTTGGATAAATTAAGTGTATGCTATACAGCATTTTGTGTGTGCTTTCAATAAGCTTCACTGGATGACCCTGAGTTCTAGTATTTTAAGAGAGGAAGAAAAACTTACCCAACTCCTATTCATTTCAGTGGTCCTTGTGCTGGAGATCTTCTTAAGGGATTGAGCCCCATTAGTACAGAACCTGACCAAAATCTAGGAAGCCGTAACAGCATTGTTATGCTTGCCTCGATCTGTTCATCACCATCTCATATCTCTGCAGTTCTGTGAAAACTGCTTTGATGGAAAAGCAGCTAGAGCATGTGGATGTGTTCTGAGGGGTGTCTGTGTAGTTTTGAGTCTCTTATTTTCTGCTTGTCCCACTAGTTGGACACCCACACCAACCTCTTTACAGTGGCTCATTAGCCCATCTTTTTTTACTGCTTGCACAACCTTTTCCTCATTTGCTGGGATTCTCATCCCTTCTCAATCTTCCCAGTGATGTGTGCTGTGCATCTTTTTTTTATGGTGATGTTTGCTAACGTACAGTACAACAGTGTGTTCCTTTCAAGCTTTGGAAACCTACTATTTTTTCAGTTGTTTTTGCCATATTCAAAACTTTATCCAGCCACTGACTCTCTGCCTTTTAATTTACAATGAACACTCGTACTGCCAAGTGGTGAAATGTCCTTGGCAGTGTAGGCATAGTGATATCTTAAAAGACACTAAGCGGTTGATCATTGGCTCAGAACTGTAGCTATTTCTTCCCTTGGAGAGGCAAGAGCCCCTCAAGATATGGGTCCTGGCCAAGAAGCTCATTTTTGCAGGTGGTAGGGGTCACTGTCAAATGCTTTGTGCACCTACAAAAGATCCAAGTGGTTGTATTACAACTCCAGTTTTAATTGCTCAGTTTTCATTTTTGCATACCTACGAGCGGAGCTTGGTGTATATGATTTATAGCAAGTAGCGCTAGGTCCTTTGTAGACTTTGTCATCCTCCTGCTTCTTCCTGTCTTGCCTTCTGTTGCAGCAGAGGGACAGGGACTGAGTTATTGGGTACCTGACAGGATGGGGCTCTTCTTATTGCAATTCCTACCTTCCTCTGTGGATGAAAAAGCAGGTGGGAAAAGAGTGGTGGATGAATTTCTTTGCATCCTGGTTTGTGCCAGATCGTTATGGCTGTAGCGTCTGGCATGTGATTTTTCTCTTATAGGATTTAGAAGTCAGAAGGCATCCCTGGAATCACTTAATCCCTGTTGTCATTGAGAGAGGAAAAACAGTCTCGCCGCTGAATGCGAGCTGTTGCCTTGCGTGAGAATTAATGTACAGCTCATCTGGAAAATACATTGCGTGATTCAAGGAAAGTGATGAGTTCATGAACACTCGTAAATTGAATTCCAGAAAGTTGCATTGCCCATTCTTTTCAGACACACTCTCTTTGTCACCCTGAAAGAGTTAAACCATCAACAGTTGGAGCTGCTGGTATCATTGTTGGCAAAATGTAAATAATTTTACGTATCCATTGGTTTTCTGTCACGCCAGGGCTTTCCAAGGCCGCAAGCTCCTTTGGAAGGGGAGAAATTTGTGTTGTTGATTCCTAAGTTAGTTTTTCTTGGCGGCACATAGGGTGGCTTTTGCCATCCAGCTGGAATTCTGTGATGCTGTGGAAAAGAGCTTATGTAACAGGATGTCTCAAGAAGGCTTTTACATTTTTAAGATATATATTTATGGGGGGCGGGAGCAAGAGCACACACAAATTAGTGGGGGTGGAAATATCTTCCTCAGTTTTTTCCATCTACAGATTCTGAGATGTCAAAATTGAATCAGGTTTCCTTTAAAAATATAAACATTGTTTGTTTACTAATTTATTGCTACAGACTGGGAAGTCAGACTTGACAATGTGCAAGTTGCTGGTACATTAGTGATAGGTTTGTTGAGGTACTTGTTTTGTTTTTAAAAGGTGTTTTATCTTGGTTGAGAATACCATAGTGCAATTAGATGAGACAGCAGGAAATACATGGTAGGATCTCCTGCAATTTGTTTTCAAAAAGAGAAAATCAAGCTGTGGGAGACAGATTTGATAGGGAATGATAAACACACACACACACACACACACACAGTTGGCACAAGAAATTTTGGTGCCTGAGGCGCATCCCCACCCCACCCCACCAGGGAAGAAGGGGTGAAGATCTACATTAGAAATGTGTGTGGGGGGGGAGATCAAATTAACCTTACTCAATGGTTGAAGTGGAAATCAAAGGCCATTTGGGGGGTGAGGGTTGCTTTGAATCACACTGGATGGGTGCAGTGCCCAGGAGACCCCAGAAGGCAGCCCCCACCAGTTTTACCTTAGGAGTGGGAGGAGAGCCGTAGTGCCTCCTACTTGCAAAGAGGCTGCTCTAGAGGTGGCATTTGGGTGGGTGCTGCTGAGGAGGAGGCAGATCTGACCTCCAAGGAGGATGCTGCAACTGTTGCTGTTACCGTGGCTGCGGCAGCAGCAGTGGACGGTGCATTCCTTAGAGGCCAGATCTGCTGCCCCTGTGGATACTACTGCCTGAGATGATCACCCTAACTTGCCTCATGTGTGGGCCGGCCCTGCACACACACACACACACACACACACACACACACACACCATTACTGGGTATCCTATCTATGACTATCCATCTGTTTGGCTGTTTCACCTTTATGTGCAACCACATGTGCCATTTGAAAAGGGGTGAAAAACAAAGTTCACACTGCAAGCGTTTATGTACAGATTCAAAAAGTCCTTCCAGTAGCACCTTAGAGCAGTGTTTCCCAACCGGTGTTCCGCGGCACACGAGTGTGCCGTGAGACATCGGCTGGTGTGCCGCGAGATGCCTGGAGGGAGGCGGGCGAGTCGGGCGGCGAGAGGCGGGGCGGCGGCGGCGAGGAGCCGCTCGGCGCGCAAAGCGAGGGAGGCTGGAGCCAAGAGCAGCGGCGAGCAGGAGGCGCTTGGTGGGAGATTCAGCCGAGCCCGAGCTGCGTGCGCTCCCGAACCTCTGGGCGGAGAAGAGCGTGCGTGTGTCCGGCTTAGCGACGGATCCTCTCACCCGGCGCAGCAGAAGACAACCCTCGGGGCGGAGCTCCTGCCACAGGCCTCCCGCCTTCTTCCCCACGCGGGGCAGAATAAGTGGAAACCGGCGGACGCAGCGGGTTTCTCAGCCGCTGCCCGGGTTGCCCCTCTCTCCTACAGAGCCGCATCCATCCCAGCCCCTCCTGTCATCTCAACCTGCCCGTCTAATTTACATACCATCATATCCTCCTTTCTTATTGATTCACTTAGATTTAGTCTTACATTTCTCGCTTTGTCTCCGTAGACTGCGCGGAGGGAGAGCCAGAGAGAGGCATCGCTCCTGCGCGGCGGGAGAGGGAGCAGCCGGAGCGATGCCCCAAACAAGCTGAATTCCGAGCGAGGGACTGAGGGGGGAGGGAAAAAACTTTCACTTTCGTGCGTCCCTCCCGGCGTGACGCTGCGCGCTGACGTCACGGGGCGGGGCTTTAATGGTGGTGTGCCGCGAGATTTTTTTTCAGTAAACAGGTGTGCCGTTGCCCAAAAAAGTTTGGGAAACACTGCCTTAGAGACCAGCTAAGTTTGTTATTGGTATGAGCTTTCGTGTGCATGCACACTTCTGGTATCTGAAGAAGTGTGCATGCACACGAAAGCTCATACCAATCTTAGCTGGTCTCTAAGGTGCTACTGGAAGGACTTTTTGATTTTGTTTTGACTACGGCAGGCCAACATGGCTACCTACCTGTGTCTGAAACTGTGGAAGTGCACAGATTGTCTTTAAAAGTGCCAGCTGCAGGTTCAAATAAAGTAAATAAGTTTGCTAGTTTCATATTTCACTTTAGGCTTTGCCCATATTCATCCAGTTGCACTTAGGGATGGGAATGCACATACAGTAGATATGTACATTCCATTGAAAGTAATGCAGTGTATTCACACAGCTGTGTATTCATGTACAGTCTGTGGTTTTTCTCCCTCTCTGCTTAGCTTGCACAAACGTTTGCACAAGTATCTTCCAATGATTACTTCCCCTCGCATTCCCCAGAAAGGAAATTTGAGGAGAATTGGACAGAAGGAAGGTTTGTAGTAATTATCCATATCCATAGAGCCACCAAGTGCACCTGATGGATCCCTTGTCAGTGAAGAGCAGCATAGCTTTGGTCAGGTTGGATACATAATAAAAGTTACCGTATATAAGTGCTTGAGAACACTTTCATCCTTCAGAATGATGGGTGGAAACAGGATTCCTCAGATAATTTATGAGCTTTCCCTTCTACCTGCCACCTAAATCCCATTTTGAAACTGCCAAGCATAATATTGATTGGTTGTTGAAGGTCTTCCTTTTCTGTCTTCTGCTATTGGACATTCTGTCTGTTCACCTTGGTTCAGTGATCATATATGCATCTGGAATCGCTCTCTGGTTTTGCTGAAACTTCTGGTTCTTTCTCTTTGCCCTTATACTTGGACTGATGCTACACCTCTTCCCAAAATTGGTACACAAGTCTGCAAGACCACTAAATGTGGCCAATATGTGCCTTCAAATACTTAATCATATACCAAGAAATCCTGAAATCCCTGGTGGAGCTTACTTTTGAGTCGACATCCTTCTGAGTAAGATTGTTCTGTTATGTTCTCTATCATATTCCATTATGACTGGGGGCGGGGAGGACTACACAGGTAATCAATTTTGACACAATGCCCACTCTTTTGAACTTATGACATCATGTAGAAGAAGCATTCCTGTGAATGTCAAATAATTGCATGAACCTGCTTTTAGACAGCAGATGAGAAGGTCCCTCCCTAGTCTTGATAAGGTCAACAATGTCATGAAGCATAGGTTCATGAGTTTTAGATGGCTATGTTGCTCAGATTCCTTGAAAGAGAATTATGTTCGCGCACGCACACACACCCCACACCAGTTTTGGTATAAACTAAGCAACAAATACTTGCAATGCACTAACAATTATTCTCTTCAAAATGATTTCAATATGAGAGTGATGCATGACCAGCACGGAAGAATTGAAGCCTCCAGGCAAAGGACCAGCGTCAGCCGTGTTTATGCCTCTTTGTTTTTTATTATTACTATCTACTGCTCTCTGAATTCTATTGTCGAATGTTATTAGTTTAATATAAGAATTTGTTATTGCCTTCTATGTTCCTTCTTAACGTAATTTTCTGTGTAACAGCTGTTGAGCCTGACCAACTGCTGCTTCTGGAAGGATTCTGAGTGTAAAAAAACAACAACGAGAAAGGCCCTGCAGGACCAGGCCAGTGGCCCATCTAATCCAGCATCCTGTTCTCACAGTGGCCAATGAGGTGCCTGTGGGAAACCCTCAAGCAGAACCTAAGTGCAAGAGCACTCTCCCTTTCTGTGGTTCTCAGCAAGTGGTCTTCAGAAGCATTACTGCCTCCAACTGTGGAGGACAGAGCATGACCATTGTGGCTAGTAGCCGCTGATAGCCTTATCCTCCACGAATTTGTCCAGTCCTCCCATAAAGCCATTCGAGTTGGTGACCATCACTGCCTCCTTTATGCTATCCACCCCAAATCTTCCAATATTCAGCTTCATTAGATGTCCATGTAGTGTTACCTGCCTCTATCTACTTTCTCCATGCCATGCATAATGTTAAAAACTTCTATCACTTGCCTTAATGCAGAATAGCATTTATAGGTGCTATTGTTGTAATGTTCAAGGGAGCATTTTACATTTCATTCAGATGGACAGTATGCTCAATATGGGCATGAGGCCTGGATCTGTCAGCATTTTCTATCCTTTGGAAGGGGTTACCAAAGGGCTATGTAGGACCAGAATATTTATCTCTCTAGCCCATTATTGTTTACAGTGGTAGCTCTAGATGCGAACGGGATCCGTTCCGGAGCCCCGTTCGCATCTAGAAGCAAACGTAACTAGTGACGGCACATCTGCGCATGCGCGTGTCACTTCTCGCCACTTCTGCACATGTGTGTGACATCATTTTGAGCGTCTGCACATGCGCAAGCGGCGAAACCTGGAAGTAACACGCTCCGTTACTTCTGGGTTGCCGCGGAGCGCAACTCGAACGTGCTCATACCAAAGCACATTCAACCCGAGGTATGACTGTATTCTGACTGGCAGCAGTGGGGCTCAGGCAGAGAGATTCCTCCCATTGCCTGCTGCCTGATCCTTCTAACTGAAGTCTTGCTGGGCTTTGAACCAGAGACCTTCTGCTGATCCCTGATGCTGGCCTTGCCATCTGCGTATAAAGGATATGCTCTACTGAGAATATGCAGTCCTTTCCTGAAGGGAGGAAGCTCACCACTCTCGCTATTGCCCTGGGAGTTTCATTCCAACCCTTCCTGATGTCTAAATCTTCAACAGAAACTGCGTCCCCGTATTTCTCTGGCAGAAAGAAATACAGAAGTATCTCTTAAAATATGCTTTGCATTCCCTATGTATGGTGTGATGGTGGAATCCAGTTCTCAGCCCCTCAGTTCCTGGTGTGATCCTGGCCATTCCAATGTGTAGCTCTGCCACATGTAGCTGAGACATGCCCTGCTGTAATTTCTAGCAAGAAATTGGCCCGCTTATTGTGGGTACTGTGACATGATGCTTTAATTAAAATAGCAAGATGGGTTTTAACTGGGAACTTCTGAAATGCTGACTGTGTCTAATGCATTAGTTTTCCATTTATTTTTTTGATGGTACTCTCCTGGAAGCTTAAGCCATGGGTTCCTTCCATATTTGCTGTGGTCGCTCTCTTTTCAGACTCAGCCTTTGTTTAAACTATTGTCAGCCCTGGTGGAGCTGGCTGCAGTCATTGCTGAGGCAAGCATTGCCCAGTGTTGCTATTCCTTCCTCTCAGTTGCTAAGGACCCCTCAGCTGGTATCAGGATAGAAGACCTGCTTTTGAAAACAAGGAACACTTCCTTGCATTTATCAGTTCTGCAACTGTTGCCTAGTGAGAGCAATATATTTCTCTTTATACTGGGCTAGGATGGGTTGGGTGATCAGTTTGCAGGGACATGGAGAGAATCCTTTCTTCTGCCATGTGGAGGCAGCTGCAGTGGAGGAAATGTCATGTGTGCCACAAGTGGTAGCTGCTTTATGTGCACCAGGTAAACTGTGGGAGTATTTTGTGTGGGGCAGTGTTTGGATACAGGGCCTTGCAAAGCTATCAGAAGCTCCCTCATCCTCAGTCTGGCCCATCTAGCCCATGCTCTGATTTGCATTTTCTCTCCAGGGTCTCCTTTAACTGGACTAGAGCCTGGGACATTATATATGCAAAACAAATGTTCTGTCACTGAGCTATGAAGTTGCCCAGAAGAGTTGTGAAATTTCCTTCCCTGGAAATTTTGAAGAAGAGACACTATGTGCAGTTCTGACAGGCCTGGTGCTCGTCTAAGGCATCCTGCTGTTGAGGGAAACTGGCTGTAGGCATCATCATGCTTAAACTGGTTTATTAAACATTCCAGAGAACTGTAGTTTAGTGAGGGATGCTTGGCATTTCGTACATAGAATTCTCAGTGCCCTAACCAAACTGCATTTCCCATACAGTGGTGCCTCGGGTTACATATGCTTCAGGTTACATACGCTTCAGGTTACACACTCCACTAAGCCAGAAATAGTGCTTCAGGTTAAGAACGTTGCTTCAGGATAAGAACAGAAATTGGGCTCCGGTGGTGCGGCGGCAGCAGGAGGCCCCATTAGCTAAAGCGGTGCTTCAGGTTAAGAACAGTTTCAGGTTAAGTACAGACCTCCAGAACGAATTAAGTACTTAACCCGAGGTACCACTGTAATTCTTTGGAAGAAGCCGTGTTTGTTAAACTTATAAAACATAAGTTTGTTTTCATATGAGCTCTGAGTGCCTTTGTGCTGGGTATGCAGGTATGATCCATATATGTACAAAATGGAAGTGGCAGAAGTTGGCTTAGGTGGCCATCACATGTTTCTAAATCTACAGCCCATTAATTGAAGCCCATAAACTGTAAAATATGGATTTTGGCATTGTGCATTTTTTTTGCTTTGCAGGTCACCTTTTCTATAAGTTTGGAATCACAGAGTCTGACTGGTACAGGATCAAGCAGAGCATAGATTCCAAGTGCCGGACAGCTTGGCGGCGAAAGCAGCGAGGCCAGAGTCTTGCAGTGAAAAGCTTTTCAAGACGGACACCTTCCTCATCTTCTTATAGCGGCTCAGGTAAAAAGCATCCTCCTTTGCTAGAAATTAGCAAACTTCTGATCTTCCTTATTTAAATTTATTAGGGTTAACACTATTCTAAAAAATATATATATCCCACTTTCCCTTCAAACAAAACTTAGAGTGTGAAAATACTTAAGAACATTGTCAAAACACAATAAAAGAGCACGTAAACAGCAATAACAAGACAGCTCCTTGCTGCTGATGTACCCACAGCTACTGTTCACTGCGACTTGCCACTATAGACCACCTTTCTCTTCCTGGAGAAAAGAAAAAAATCTTGGGAAGCCACATCAGGAAGTGCATTTAGATATGTTTCATTTGCGTTTTCTTCATGTCAAATTTAGGAGCACTTTTTTGTTTGAACAGCCCCTGCTAATATACAGGGGAGGGGGAGCTATTATCACTAAAACTAGGATCTTGCAGTGTCTAGTAAATACAGGCCACTAGATAAAGGCTGTGAGTGAGTAAAAGTTTTTATCCAAGTCGTATGTGTTCCTTTTGTTAAATGTACTGCTGCTCTTGAGGAATTACTCCTGTGGATGAGCCGAGGGTTGAGTGGGGTTGGTGGGGATATCTGAATAAAGGATCCCTTAATGTTGCATTCCAATCACAGAAGCGTTTCTATCATGTATTGTTATTTTGACCCCTGATTATTCAGTGTCAAGTTTGTTTATACTATTTCTAACTTGCCCTTCTCCAACTCGTCCAAAGTTCTGCCATCTGTCTCCGCTCTCTCCTTTCCACAATGTGTTTCTAGAGGGTATTGTGTGTGTTCCTTTTTTGCCCACATCTAGTTCATGAATGCTTCTGCCATGATAAATCTGTTAGACTTTGCGTTGCAGGTGTTTCATGGAACAGTTTATATTTATCAGTGGTTTCAGTTTATAATAGGAACCGAGTCAGGCACATTTTATTTATTAGTATATGCTTAATTTCATTCAGAAAAAACTTTTTCCACTACCACCACCCCTCCAAGAAATGTACACATTCTCACAAATCTTGTGAGCTTCTCAGCTTTCTACATAGATTTAAGCATGAATGATAAATGGCAAAATATTGACCCAAGGAATGTCCTCTCGGGACCCTTCTGGCTCATGCTTATATTAAAAGCAGGGCTGTGGGATGTTTGTATATCATATATTAAAAGCAGGGGTTTGGAATGGAGCCGAAAAGAGAGGAAATAAGTTTATTTGCCCACATGAAGGTTTGGGTTACATGTTAACACTAACCACTGTATAGTAGGCAAGGAATGACAAAATCTGCTTTTGCTGGAAAATTCTGATAGATGATCAACTTGATAGCCTTTACCCAAATGACAGCTAATTAGCACTGTGTCTTCACCGACTATATCTATGGTGGGGATTTTTCTTCTAAGCTTCTACTTCTTTGCTTTGTGGATCCAATAGGCATGTACTTATTTGTCTGTGCATGCCGATGATACATACACTGGAAAGTCTTTTTATCTGTAGGATGTTGTTGGAACCACACACCAATATGGTCCTATTAGAAGTGTACCAAGAAGAAACTCACCTAGGGGTGGCCCTCTCTCCAGCTACAAAAAAGACACCACAACAAATGTGCCACTGAGACAGTTTGCAAATGGAGCATGTCGGTTTTTCATTTTCTCTTCCTGCTTTTATTTATTTATTTAGTTAGGTGAAGGCATATTAGACAACTGATAAAAATGGCAAAATGTGGGAATTAAAACAAAATAACAGCTGCAGAATTAATGCAGCAGCATTAATTTTAAAACAAAAATTTAAAAGGTATGCTTTGCATTTCTCCCTAAAAACTTTAAAGTGATGTGCACAGGGGTGCTGCCTCTGGGTGTTGGGGCTGTAGTGGGAAAGGCCCTGCTTCTTGCTTGAAGTCTTCTATGGCCTGGTCTAAGCATGTAGCAGAATGGAGTGGTAGAGTGCTGAGAAGAGAGAGTAGACTCTCTGGTTTAAAATGCTGCACCTTCCCCATAACAAAAACGCCCTGCAAATAGAAGGCCCTCTTTCCATAGAAAATACTTACCACACAACTCACAGCTAAACCATGGCATTTATTGCTACATGATGTGGGGATATCAACCATCTGGATGACTTTAAGAGGGGATTCGACCAAATCCACGAAGGAGAATAAGACCCATGATAGCCCATATGGAGCCTCCAGGTTCAGAGATGACATACCTCTGAATCAGTGATTGGTAGATAACATGAAAGAAGGCCATTGCCTTCATGCCCGGATTGTGATCTTCTCAGTTGCTGCTGTTTGTCTGCCATAGGAAGTAGGATGCTGGACAAGGTGGACCTTTGGTCTGACACAGCAGAGGTTCTTCCATTTATTAGGAGTGTAGGAAGCTGCTTTCTACCAAGCCAGTCCACTGGTCCATCTAGATCAGTAAACTGCATTGTCTACACTGTATTGGCAGCGGCTCTGCAGACGGGAATCCTTCCTAACCCTACCTGCAGATGTTGTGGATTGAACCCATGACCTACTGAGTGCAAGGCAGGTGCTGTACCACTGAGCTACTTGAAGCAAGATATGGTTGCTTCTTGAAGAGCAGGCATCCCATGCCATGTAACAAACCACTTTTGAAACTACACAAGTAGCTTGTACTATGACTGTGTGTGTGTGTGTGTGTGTGTGTTTTCATGGTACTTGAAGAGAAAAAGTAGAAAGTTCCACTGGGTCTGCCTGTACCCTTGGGTGTACCTATAATAGAACTGTAAAACCTAATTGCTGTTTCTCAGGTCTCACAATTCACCAGTCAAGTTTGTGCAGGGTTAGACCAATCTGATGGTTGTAGATGTGCTTTGTGAAGTAGAAGCTTCTAGCACTGAAAAAGAAGCTGGGAGCACCTGAGAAACCATGTGAGGAGTACTCCCTGCATTAAACCCGTGTGAGTGAAGCACACCTTTTTCAGGTGCAGAATCCCAGATTCCATCCCTAGCCATTGCTGCTGGAGGATCCCAGGGTTACATAAGACCTTGAAGAGCTGCTGCAGTCAGATTAGACAACATTGGGCTAGACATGCCAATGATCTGACTCAGTATAAAGCAGCTCCTTTTGTCACAGTGCCAGTGTTCTGTTATAGTCCACTTCAGATCAAAATTTGCCTGCCTCACTCAGTTGGTAAGGCTGCTGTTGACTCTCCTTTTTTGGGCCCATGCTTTTATCTTCCAGCCCGCAAACTTGTCTTTCTGATGCTTACACAAGATAAGGGGGGGGGGGGAATGATGGCTGAGTATAGTAGTAGCATTTACTTTCTGTGACCAGTTTTGGTATGGAAAATAGTTGTTGAAACAAGAAATGTTTTGGAAATCTCACTCGACCCCGAAAATGAGCCTGCAGGAGAACAAAAGAAATGGTAGCGATCCAGTTCACAGAACAATTTTAAATCCAATACATAAATAAAAGCAATAAATAAAAATAGTTATTCTGACTGTGTTTCTCTTGATGTGGAGGGATGGCTGGATTGGGCTCTAACCATGATTTTAATGGTCTGCTGCTGCCGTATTGTGTAAAGGGGGCCTTGTTTATTCTTTCATAGGACTCTAAATGATCTGTAGCTTGGAACAGCTCTATCCTGTTGACTGGCAGAAAGGAGGATAAATGTGAAAGGATGTACCTAACAGGATGATGGCAAATCTGATAGCCCAAAGCCTGAATCTCAGACCTATAAGATTTTTCAGTACAGTACAGGATCCCCATGTTCTTTCATTCCAAAGGGACAGCCATGTTAGCCTTTACGGTGCAGCAGGACTTGCTTTTTAAACCCTGGCATCAGGCCCTGGCCCTAACCTGTATGACTGGTAGACCTGTGGCAGATTGAGTAACAAAGTGTAGGACTGCTTCCATACTGGTCCCAATTGGCAGCCATCAATCATGGAACTAAATTGAAGAAAAGCTAATGTGCAATTCCAGGCAGAAAATGCCCAATGAAAATAATGCAACTCCTCACCCGCCTTGCTGTCATGTCCTTCCTCCACCCACCCCACAAGATGTTTATTAAGGTTGCTCTCTGTTTAACTGACTGAGCGAGTTTACAACTGTCACAAGATTTACTAGTTTATTCTCATAGTAACCAGAGCTGGGTTACCCCCCGCTCGCCCATTTCTTTTGGCACAGTTGCTCTAAAAATATTGCTTTTTGTGCTGGAGGTATTGATTACTGTGGTTTGGGCTATGTTCCCCAGAATCAGGCTTCTAGCTTCTGCCTTTCTGTGTGTTTTAGTTTTGTGTTTTTCCTGATGGGGGTGGCAAGAGAGGCTGCTGGAATTATTTCACCAGGTACCCTTTCCAATAGCTCATTTTTAAGAGCCAGGAACAGGGCTCGGATTTGGGATGCTGCTTTCCTCTCCATCTTTTAAAATTTGCTGTTGCAGGCACCCCCAAATTCCCCAGTTAGGTTTGATATAGCTCTGTGTTTCCCCAAATTCCCTCTAGTGAGATGTGCTCTTCTCCCACCCAAATTAAAACTGGAGGTACTTTTACCTCCGTAAAAAAAGTGAGGGAGTGTAATAGACTCCCTCCCCTGGTGCCTATATGTGGGATCCTGTGCTGGGAATGCTACCTTCAAGGGCTGGTAATTCTGCAGCATGAAGAGTAATTGGATGACCCAGTCACACCAAATGCACCAGACCCTCCAAGTGTCCCTATTTTCCAGGGACAGTCCTAGATTTACAAAAGCCCTCCCAGTTCCTGATTTGATCCCAGAATGACCCTCTTTTCCTTAGGCCGTCCCTATTTTCATAAGAGAAATGTTGGAGGGTATGAATGCACAGATTCAGCATATAAAAAACCCACTGACAGTGGAAGCTTCTTGAAAGGAGACAAGACTGGAGGAAAGGAGACTTAGACTGAGTCACAGTGGGCAGAGTCTTTAGTGATGTTCCTAGCACACTTGTCTGCCCCTGTAGAAACGGTAGAAAGAACTGCAATGCCTTAGGGCAGGCTTGTATTTGAGCCATCACCTGGTCACTTTTCATCAGCCTGAGGATCACAGAGTCAGGCTGTTGCTACAACTCTATTTCCTTCTTTAACATAGAGGCAGGGTTACAAGAGAGCAGGATGAAGTGACATCAGTGAGTGGAGGAACCTGGGGCAGTGTGCAGGAAGGCAGATGAAGGGCAAGCTGGTGGTAGTTCTTTTGCTAAATCCATTTTTATAAAACATCTGTGTGAATGGAGCTGAACTGCCAGCCAGGACTCATTTTTGCAGCTGAAGACACATAAGTCAGCTATGCACAAAGCTGCTCTTGGTCCAAGAAACCAACTTTACCCGTTTACTAAAAGGAGATGACTTTGAACAGACGTGGGGTTTGCCATGGTTTTGAGCAGCTGATTAATATCAGATGGTCTTGGGAAGACAACTTCTGACCTTTTAGATTTTATGGGGTTCTTTCAGCCCCTACATAAACCTTTAGAACGATTAGGCCTAGATTATTTTAAGAGGCAATGAAGAAATGGAAAAATGGAAAAAGCTATGTGGCAACAGCCAGAGGTTTCGTCTTTGGGGTGAAGAATGTTCATATTTTCACAGTTTGAAAGCTAAAAACACTCACTTTTGAAACAGTTACAAACTACTTTTGTCTGACAAATCTTCCTGTTCTGACTTTTGAAGGAGGTGTACCTTTTGGAGACAGGCCACAGAAGTATGTCTATGTCTACAATGAATATTTTTCCAAAATGTTTAAAACTAGCTTGATGAGTATCATTTTTTAAACGAAACAAAATATCTTTACCCTGGCTTAGTTCTTCTAATTCATTGGGGCCCTTGTTTTGAAATGAGAATATTTTAAAGAAATCTGACTATTGCAGTTTTTCTCTCTACTTTGTTATCCTCTATCTGTAGAAATTCAGGACCTAGTTTGCTAAAGGGCTGTTTGATTTTTGGCTGTTCCAACACTTTCCTGGAAAGAAGGATGCTGCAGATATAAGCTTGTTACCTGCATTGCCACAACAGTGTTCAGTTGGGTTTTTTTTGACACTGGCCCAATGTAATTTCTGTTTTATAAGCAGCACATTAGAATGTTTTAAATACAACAGCTCTCCTCCAAGCCATGGATTTTTCAGTATATCAAAGCCGCAAAAGAGAGGCCAGATTGCTTACATTTTGACGATCTGTAACTATGGATGTGTCCCTTCCATTCAAGCTGCCTGCAGTATTCATATTCCTTTTTATGTTGAAAATAAATAAATTTTACTTCTGCCTAGTCTCACAGGTTTTTTTATGTGGTGGTGCATCCGGCAATTATGCATGACTGATGATTTTAGGGTTTAGACATGGATAAATCCTCTCTTTCCCTTTTCTATCTAGGGCCATGACATTGCTGACAGATGCTGAAATTCTGTTTATAAGCAAACTTGCTTCTTTCGAGATGTAGTTGTGAATGCATGACTTTTTTTTAGTGTTATGTTTGCGGCATTCACCAGTACACTACTTTAACCCGGGAGATGTGAAAATAGTGTTTAAACATCTGTAGAGAAGCAGCTGGCCAGCAACAAATATGGGTCTCTTTGTGTTGTTCCATTACAAACAAATTTCAGTGCTGCTTTAATGTGCTGTAGGTCTTGTTACTCAAGCACATTCATGGATTAATGGGACATTTCTGGTCAGTAAGTAAACCTGTTGGGAGTCTCTTTTCCCAGGAGCACGGCACCACCAAAAAATGCAGTTTGAACATGGGGAGGGAGCTAGCGCTATGCCGAGGATAGCTCCATTGTCTGGCTCACACTCATTATGATAAAAACAATGGCTTAAAATGGCATTATAAAACTCAAAACAGGCTATGCTAGTAAATCCAATTTAGAAATATACTTCCAAAATGTAGTCTCATGTCCTGCCACCAATATATGTTTGCCCAAACAGGAAATACTTGCTTTTGGAAGATGCCTGCTGGAGCATTGCAGCTTCATTGCTTATTTTAATGGCATCTGTTTGGTGCATAAATAGCATGGCTTAGTATGCTCTTCTGCATTGTTTTGGTAGACTTCAGGTTTTGAGGAACATATTCACACATTTGTGTACATGTATACTGTACACACAGAGAGAGAGGGGGAGGGAGGGAGGGAAGGAGAGAGATGCATGTAGTTATGGGACTTCCCCACAGTGCAATTCCACGCTGCTACAGAATGTAGTTCTGAGATAGTAGTAAGTGAATGTGATGTGGAAACATTTTCTACATGGATTTAGAAACACGGGATCTGACCATCTCTCTTTATTTTGGAATCTCTAACAGATTTAGAACCCCATTTTAATAAAAATGAGGAGTCTAATAATATGTCCCATAAGCTGCTTGAAAGCATCTCCTGCTTTGCATGTAGATTATAGGTGATGCATTCCCTTCGCTTCTCCTCTTCCAACTCTTTACTGAAGCAATATTAAATACTTGGGTACTTCCAAACTGGCAATCTTTTTATGAGTGAGACACTTTTTTATGCTATCCTTCAGTTGTGTTGGGAGTTTGGCACTTATTGGGAAGAGGGAAAAGTGGGAACATTTGAGATTATAGATTTGGACATGCAGACTGGCCAGCTGTTAAGTTGTAGGGTGGGTTTGAACGGCATATTGGAAACATGAAGTCACAACTGGATGGACTCAAAGTAATCAGTGCATTGAAGGAAAAAAAAGGGGGGGATAAAACTTACTTTCCAAATTGGAAACTATGTTAATTAATCTGGAACCATTCATAGGTTAATAAAGCAGAGCTGGTAGAAACGTGAACTTACAGAAAGTTTAAGTTTATGCAGCTGGGCGAAAAGGTGCCTTATAATCTTTTATCTCCCCAGGAAGTGTTTTACTCAATCAGTCAGTCTATCAGACATCATCGGCTCCACACATTTTGGTTAGCCCTTTTCATTACAGATGAAGGATCAATCCCTTACTTTTAACTGCAGTTCTAGAATGACCAACAGCACCTTCCTCATTCTGCTTCCCTGCAGTTTCCAAGTGTTCTTAATGGCCACAAGCAGACAAATTCCTAATGAATAATGCTGAGCTTTGGTTTGTTTTCCAGAGAGTGCTCAGAGTACCACATCGGCACCAAATGAAATTCAGGCCAACCAGCCACAAGCGCTTCACTACGCCCTGGCCAATGCCCAGCAAGTCCAGATCCACCAGATAGGAGAAGATGGCCAAGTCCAAGTAGTATGTACTCATTCTTTACAATCTCTTCTTGTCTCCTGAGCAGCTTTCAGTTTTATGTACTTGCAGCTTAGCTTCAACTTTTCCTTATTTCCAAAAATACATTTTTTTTGTTTTGTTTTTAAAGTATTTTCTGCTGCTAGTTGTATGCATGCAAAATATAGGTGCACCACTGATATGAATAACTAGTGATTTTGTGTGGATATATGAATTTGCATGCAAATGATCACCTACACTTTCCAGTTCTTCCTTCCACATTCAGGGCACAATCACAGGGGATTATGCATTTGCACCCCCAGCCCCTGAAGTACTAGCAGTCTGGAAATCCATTTTAGATTCATTTAACCTCATTTTTTCCAAAGTGTGTTCTGAAGCATTTTTCAACATCTGTTAGCTGAATTCCTTACATGTGTATCCATTTAAATTCATGTATATAAGCAAAGCTTATAAACATTGACATTAAATTCTTCTTTCAAAAAGTTTAAATAAAGTTAACACTTTGACCCAAAACCCACAGAAGACAGGAAGTTTAAAAGTTAAGCGTGACACTCTTGCTATTACTCAAGCTTTTGTGTTTCTTTTTTTAAAAAAAATGATTGCGCTGGTGGGCCATGGAAAAGCTTGCATTGGCTTCTGTAGCTTTGCTTCGTATCATTAAATCAAATGCAATGTTGCATGGAACTTAAATATGATCCCCACAGTTAGGTGGAGGGAATGCATACTTCTCCTACTGATATTTTCATAAGTTTCCAAGTAGTGTAGTTTTCTCCAGCAGTGGCGAATGTGATTGGCAGACAACTAGTTCGCTGCGGTTGGCTGAGTACTGCCCCTTTTAGGTCCAGTAGGAAAGCTCTCAGTCCTTGTCAATCCCACTTTAGTCTAAAACTACCAGGCCAGTTCAGTAATCCCCTCACTCATCCACCCTGAATATGCGGACTGCGGGGTGGTTTATCCATTTGCGTGACTTGGGGCTTTATTGTTGTCCACTATATTTACATGTGAGGATTTTTTTATAAAAAACAACCAATAACAACACCTGGGTATATATGACTCACACTTTACTGCTTTTCTGTTTTGAAGTTCATTCATGCTCAGACCTGTGATAGCAGCAGTGCTAGCATATCCACTTAGAACCAGGAGTGCCAACTTGCCCCCACAACTGTGGGTGCCAGGGATCATGGTGCTATGCAGCGTGCATGGCCCTGGCACCGAAATTGTGGGTGCCTGGCCCCTTCATGGGGAATTTTTTGGGTGCTCGGGCACCCAGGGTCTCAGAGAATTGGCACCTATGCTTAGAGCTGAGATGGCCACTTGTTTTCTGATGGCATAGAGACTGGCAACATCTGAACCTGGTGGGAAGGTATAGAATATGAGTGGCTCACAGTGTGAGGAACATCCCTCAGATGTGCAGCCATTTTGAATGAGGCTGGTTTTATATTTACGATGAGCCACTTCAAAGGGCTGTACATTCTAGCCAGAAAATATTCAAGTCAATCCAGTACTTGAAATTGCTTGTACATCACAGCACTAAGAACTGGACTGGAGTATCTTCCCTCTGATTCTTTTACTTGTACAGAATATTTGAAGGTGTCCAAGATAATAACAAAATAGGTTTTGCACACATGAATGAACACATGATTTGAATGAAGAAGACTTTTTTCATTCGTACCATGGAAAGCCCTTTTCCATGTCCATCATGATCCACTGAGAATGTCCTATTGATTATTCCAGTTCTGTGCCATATTCACATCTTAGGGATAAACTAGCCACCTTGAGCACCCTTGGATGGAAAACTGGAGTATAAATTTACCATGTTGAATAATAAACAAACAAACAATATGAAATGGTTGTGAAAAGGACCTCCCATTTAGTTTGCTATTTTTCATAGCAACCTATTCAGTTCAGGACTATGGCACTGAGTGAGGATTAAAAACAAAGAACAGAAGCACATTTTTCACCCTTGCTTGCTTCTCAATGTAAACCACCCCTCAACGTTGCTATTTGCCTGGGGTGGGTGGAGGAAGAAACATACAGGTCCCACCTCCTTTGAAAGTTTTGTGTGACTTGCAAACAGCTTAATGAGATTAAAATAAAAATAAAAAAAACCAACCCAACCAAACGTTTTGAACATTTCCCCCTAGAAGCCAGTAAGAGCTTATTATTGTGAAGGGAAGGCGATTTAATCTCGACATGGATTGGATCTGTGGTCTAATTTTATATACAGTTCCTATTGTCGTTTTGATACTTTCGGCATGCTGCTTCTCCCTATAAATAGACAGTTTCCTTCCAAAGGAAATGAAACTGTTTGAAATAGAAGGGCCTGTGTTTCTTTGAAATTCATGTGCAATTGTTGGTACGTTATAATATAAGGAAGGCCTTTGACAAAATTCCACATGGATATCTTTAATCTTGGTTTCCTACACAGGCATGTGAAAATGAACACAAAAGGCTTTTACAAACCAAAGTAGCAGCCAGTTTGCCAGCAGGTAAATTTCTCTTGCAAAGGGCCAGTCAGGATTTGGGAGGAAGTTTCTTTGCCTTCCTTGATCATTTTTTTTCCTTTTTAAATCAAGTGATATGCTTGATTTTATTGCCGAGGTAGTTGTACAGGTCAGTGATGTATAGTAGCGATTTCTTTAATATATTAAAACTCTTCAGGCTAGATTCTCTGCAATTGTTATCTGGCACAACTTCAATAGAGAATGATTGGACAGCTGCCATTCTACACCAGTGGAAATGTTGTCCTTTAGTGTTTGTGTGTGTGGGGGGGTAGTGCTCTTCTCCTCTCCATACAGAGCAAAGGGCATAGACAATTCATCACATGAATACTGTGGCGGTAATTATTCAGTGATGGTGGCAGAGAAAGCTTAAAGGGAAGCTTTCAAGTATACTTCTCACCCTGTGCCAAAGCCATGGTGTTCCTAGTGAGCATTGCTTTGTGATAATTCTTTGTGGGGTGGGAAATGCCTGGATGGTAACCAGTGTCATTTGCAACATAGGGTTGGAAATACAAGATGGGGCAAACATTTAATTCATTAATTAAAAAAAACACATATCTGGCTTTCAAAGAAATATCATGAGACTCTGCAGAACAATTAGGCAATGGAAAAATGTGACAATAAAAACTATCAATAAAATAGCAAAACATAACTCTTGATGACAGTAACCAAGGATGCCAAGAGCTGGTATTAATAGCCAGGCCAAAGTATGGGTGCTGTGTATCAGTGTCAGTATCAAACTTTATTTCGGTCACATACCAGCATAAGATAAAACATACGGATAAACCAAACACATAAGACTTAAAACAGGTAAGGGATAAAAGCTAATAACTTAAAAAGATAAAAACAAGGACAGATGGTTGAAAGCGACTTTAAGGGAGGGAACCATCTTTCTATCCCTTTAAATAATTTGTCCTGTTTCTCAGCATCCTATTGCAATTAAAATGTTCATGGCACCTCTGTAGCTCAGCTTTGTTGAAACAATCAATCTCTCTCTCTCTCTCTCTCTCTCTCTCTCTCTCTCTCTCTCTCTCTCTGTGTGTGTGTGTGTGTGTGTGTTTTGTTGGGACAGGGGTTGTTTCAGTATTGTCAAATCAACTGAGGGCCTGGGATCTATAACCTCTTGTTTTAATACAGTAATTGATACAGGATGACTGTGTGTTCAAGTGCTTGTCCAGTAGTCACATGCTAGGAAAGGTCAGGATGTACCTGTAGCTTATTCTCTCCTTATGGGGGGGATAAAGCTTTCCTAAAGAGCTTGACCTTGCGCTTCCCAAACAAGCCATGCCTCAGTGGATATTTTCCAGGCTCTATACCAGGGGGACAACTCTGAATTCTCTACAAGCATCTAAATTATACTCTTCCTGTCACCACCAGTCAGAAAATTTCTAGATACTGAGAAAATAAAACCTTGGATAATTTAGTCATGTACCACCCAGGGCTCAGCAAGCCCACCTGTACTTGAAATGGAATGCTGTAAAAGTGTAGGTGCAGCAAGTATTCTGAAACAAGAGGCATTGACTTCTTCTGTGTCTGATGAGTTGAGTTGCTTTGAGCCTATTGTATTCCACTGATTTTGACTGATGCTTCTTGTGTTTCTTTCCCTCCGCTCATGGATCCCACAGGGTCACCTCCACATAGCCCAGGTGCCACAAGGAGAGCAGGTCCAGATCACGCAAGACAGCGAGGTGAGTCACAGACTGAGTGGCCAGCTGGGCAAAACCTGTCCTGCAGCTGTAGTGATCTTACAGTTCTTAGCATGGCTAACATGTTGATAGAGGGAGGCAACAAGGATGAGGTTAAACTTACGGCATTGTAAAGGAAAGCAGCACATTCCAGTCCTAGGCATGCACCATTGAAATGAAGATATGTAGGACATTGCATATGCCCTTAGTTTATTCTCCCCACCCTTGGTTTCCAGCTGTATTAAAAACACAGCAGGATGAACCAAGGATCACATTCCACTTTATACATTTATATACACAGATCCACACTTCTTTATAATGTAATGTATGAGCATTCATGCAGGGATTTCCTTTTCAGCTCAGTACACATGACTAGAAGCTGATCTGTATTTGTGTCTTCAGCTATTTTTGCTTAAAAGGTGAAAGTAGGAAAGTAGTGCCAGAAGCTGCTCTAAAACTATGTGTATTCAGAACTAGCCGTGGATAGCCTAATGATAGTTACTCTGGATCTCATGTGGTGCTGAGGAAACTCCAGAGAGGCTTTGTCTCTTGCGATGTTAACAAATTACGGGAAGAGTCTGTTCCTGCACGCCCATATGACTTAAGAGGGAGTTGTCTTGGACATGAAGGAAAGCAGGATCAGGTCCTTCTTTCATCCATGTGGATAGAAAACATCTGGATTGGAGTTTATTCCAGTTTATCTTCCATTCCTTTGGATGGAAGCAGAATAGTTGCTGACAGCATAAAAAGGATGACAACTGACTGCCCCCCTTTTAGAGGAATACTCATTTTGCCTCTTACATGTGAAAAATCTATGGGAAATTACCTTTCCCCCTTTCCCCTTGCCTTGTTTCAGGCAGATTCTAAGAGCGTAATTGCAGATTGCATAGAAATGTCTTCCTGTGCTTCATTTCTTTCTTTATGCTTCTAGACCCAGAGGCTTCTCCCAAAATCGGCTGCAGCATTTAGAATCTTTTGTAACTGATGTCTTTTGTGACTTCCATAATGGAGCCCCTGTTTGCCTGCGCAACCGAGTTTTGACAAAAAGAAGAGAAATAGCTAGTAGAAATGACAGCCCCACTGTAGCAAATATTGTATCCATTTAGGAGAGTTGCATTCTGTTTCAGCCAAAACTGTACCATATTACTCTACTAATTTTAGGCTGATAGACGTTTTGATTTTAGGTATGGCTGCATGTTTGCAAATCTGAGCAAATAAACAAAGGATGCTATTTCTAAAAAGTTAGAACAAAAAAACCAACAACAACAACAACACTACTGTATGTTGATCAGCCACGCTTTCCAGAGAATCACCAGCAGGGCTTTGCATAGTTTGCAATGCATGAACAGAGAATTTCCTGTTGGGTATAGTTTATAGCACCCTGAAGTTCTCGGCTTTTATTAAAAGCAACAATGAAGTTTCTAGCCCTCATGGCTGCAAATAAAGTTCAAAAACTTATGAGGAATGGTAGATAAAGCCTTAGAAAACAGAAGCAGTCTGAGTAGTTGTGATGTGAAGCTGCACTCCTTCTAACCTCCCCATAGCAGGTAGCAAAAACTGAACATTTAATTCAGGCAGTGACAAAAGTCTGGTGCCCCCGCTTTGGGGGGGACATGCAGCTGTGCTTGGGAATAGTTGCTTAGAGCTGGGAGATTTGTGGCGGGTTTTTAAAAAAGTATTTTAATTTTCATTGACTGCCAAATGCTTGGGAGGAGAGATAGGCTATGGCAGAATAGAGACCCATAAGAGAATGAGCGGGATGGGAAGTTGAGAATTTAAAATTGCATTTAAAATGTTGTATAATACCACTGTAGGGACCTGAGAGTTGAAAAGTGAGTAGGACCTAAATAAATAAATCAGCTCATTTGCTTAGTTTATTTAGATGCACCATTCTTGGTGCAGAATATAGACATTTATAGCCATTAGCCCTGTCCATGGGTTGGATAGCTTTGTGTATATAAAACAAGGGTTTTATATGGTTCTTACTGCCAGGCACGATAATTCACTTCTAAAACTGGGTGAATTTCCTTAAGTAAAGTAATGAAGAACACTAATAAGGTACAGAAATGTGCCCTTTTTGCAGTCTTCCTTCCTCTTAATTCCTGGCTTACATTTAATGTATAATTTTTTCCCCCAGGGTAACTTGCAGATACATCAGGTTCATGTCGGACAAGATGGCCAGGTAGGGATTCACCTCTTGAATGAACTTCTAAGAAGCATTTGTGATCTTGTTGGTGGGAAACACACTTTTCCTGCATCCTCCTGAGACTAGGCAGTGTTTTTTTTTTTTTTTATGTAAACAAATTTGAAATGTAATCCAGCTTGTAGCAAATGTGGCTGCCTGACATCCTTCTGTCAGTATATCTTAAAACTTCCTTGAGTGCTGGTTGCCCTGGTGCTGTGCTGAATGGAAAGGATGTTCCTCCTTCCTTATCATCGGCTGTCAGCATGGCCAGATGTGATCAACAAATTCTCCAGACATGGGGATGTTTGATGCTAAGATGATAACGGACACTTGACTTAATCACCATCGTGAGAAAGAGAAGCCTTTCCACATCTGCTTTCATTTATTTCAGTAACTGCAAACTTTTTTCTGTAATTCTCAGATGCTTGGGGATATGGTTAGGGATTCTGCACATGCTTAAACAGCTCTCTTCTTACTGTTTTATATGTCCCAGAGCAGTTCCATGACTGTGGTGAGTCTTTTTACCATGGGAACTTCCAGTCAATAGCCTAAAGTATGAACATACCCTCACAAGGACCTTTGAACCTAGTCCATAAAACTATAATGTGCAGAATTGTCTTAAGATTGCGCACAAGGTGCTAGAAAATCTTACCTAGGAAATATTAACCCAGAGAAAAGATAGCCAAGCTCTAGTCTGTAGAAGCGCTTGTAGTATCAGCGTCTCTGGTGTCACCAGTTGTGCGTCTGCCTCCATTCTCTCTCTCTCTCTCTCTCTCTCTCTCTCTCTCTCTCTCTCTCCTCTCCCCCCCCCCCCGCGCCCTTGTAATTTTTTTGTCCTGGTAGTTGCTTTGGATTTAGGTCTTGTTTTTCTGGCATGATAGTCCATGGAACCAACAAAATCCTGCCAAAAAGAACTCTCTCTACCTCCACATGTGTTCTATTAGCTCAACGTTTCATATTTCAGTGCACGTTTAATAGAAATACCAAACTGCAGAAATAATTAAACATCGTATTTTAGCTAATGGAGTGTATACAAGTCTTCAGAACAATGGGAGGGTTCAGTTCTTGGCAACAGATATAGATTCTCCCAGAGGTTTCCTCATTGTCTGTCTTTGTTCTTGTTTGACCTCCATCTACTCTCCTGCTGCTGCCCCAACCCCCCCCCCCCCACTCTTCTTCCTAATGCTGAACTTCAGGGAGTGACCAGGCCCCACAGGTATTGGATGTGTCCATCCTACACAAGGCATGTGGAGATAAGCCCTCAATGTCCTGTACAAGGAGGAGAGCAGAGCATTTTCATAAATGCCTTCCACTTATTTTCTCTGCCATTTCCTTTGTGCAGCCCAGCAACAGCCCACCTCTTCTAATAACAGAAAATTTAGCATGACTCTAGAAAAATAGAAGTTGGCTAAAGACATTAGATTTTCCAGCCTGCTCAGAGTTTGCTCGCAAATTCTGGCTTTTCAGAAATTGGAAATCAATGGTAGGGAGACTTAATGCCTGTTGGAGCAATCTTCCATTGTCTCCTGAGACAGATGGATGCCAGCCAGCCAGCCAGCCAGCCAGCCAGCCAACCAACCAACCAACCAACCAACCGGATTTAGTGAGCTCCACCTCTTCAATCTTGAGCAAGAGGTGGAACCTGCATAGAGCTTTCAAAAGGTTTCCTGAGAGCAGGGAGAACAGGGAGAACAGGGAAGAGAAAAACGTGTTGAAACTTGTGTCTGGTGTTCCTAGATGGAAGCACCGAGTGCTTTGAAAAAGATCCCCTTTTGT
Source organism: Podarcis muralis (assembly GCF_964188315.1). NCBI lineage: Eukaryota > Metazoa > Chordata > Lepidosauria > Squamata > Lacertidae > Podarcis > Podarcis muralis. The sequence goes on along the minus strand of NC_135661.1, from coordinate 43,089,193 downwards.
GGTGTTTGAGGATGGATTGATGCGGGGTGTGTGAATGAGAGAGAGAGAGAGAGTGCGCAAAAGCAAGCATGTGAATTGGTGATGCATCACCTCAGTTTCTCAGCACTCACAGTGTGGGGTGGGGATGAGCAAGAGCAAGGCTCTGTCTCGTCTACTTTCCTCACGCAGCTCCCAGCAGGCTACAGCCTCTAAGGCAGAGCTTTGCAAACTTTTCATGTTGGTGACACACTTTTTAGACATGCATCATTCTGTGACACAGTAATTCAGTTTTACTAGCAAACCAGAGGTTAAGATAGCCCCTTTGCAGCCCTGGGAGGAGCGTGGGGAGCGTTTGTGCGACACACCTACACACTGTAGCTGACACACTAACGTGTCGCGACACACAGTTTGGAAAGCTCTGCTCTACACTACAGGAATACACACTTGATTTGAAATTTCCCCACCTTCTGTAAACAGCCTGCTGTTAGCATGCAAATAAATGGGGAATCTGGTTGCAGAATCTGATCTTCCTACTCTCCAAATTTAGACTCCTTTTCTTCAGAATTAGGAAATGATTTGGTAGAAGTTTCACAGGCCTTCGTTGCCCTTGAAAGAAGGGTAAAGTGTTAGCTTATATACTTATCCAGGGCAAAATGTATTGACAAGTCTTGCTAAAACAGCTGCTTGTGGTGCCATAACAGATGCATGCTCCTCTGCAACCTCTTGTTCGTTTTAAGGAGGCTTCTGCAAGATAAGATCCCAGATGATAATTGTCCCTGATGTGATGCTGTGAGGTCTCTGACATTTGGGTCTTCCTGCTGCACACAAGAGCTGAATTTACAGCATCTGTTCCCAGCATGATCTGCCATAGGAAGCTGAACAGTTGCTATGTGAAGTGCAGTGTGGACGAGTTAGTGTGTTCTAGTGACCTCACAGCCTTATCAGGAACATCCCAATGCAGTTATCTGTGGGAGGACAATCTGTACATCTTAGGGGAAGACTAAAGGGAAAAAACAAGGGGCCCACAAAGGATGTCTGTTTTCTCTGCCAGTTGCTGCACTCTAGAAGCTGTTTATTTGCAATTAGCTTATGGCAAGAGGCAAATTTGCTTGTTCACAGAGAGATCCAACTATTCACAGAAAAGTCTCAAACCAGCCCTGTTTTAACATTAGCTTTTCATGATACGTGTCCCCTTCCTTCTCTTCAAATTATACTGATTGCATCTTGCATTTGATTCGTATCAAAGAGGTATCTCATTGGTTAGAGTTTGTTTAATATCTAGTTTTATCCTATAATAGCAAGTTTGTTGCAGATGCTGAAAAAAAATAAATATACCAGTCTCACACTGTCATTTTTAAAAAATGAGACTTGCTTTGACTGACCAAGTTTAACATAACCAGTCCATGGGCTAGGAATATCTCCCTGGTTCAGAAAGAAAGCAAAAGCAAAACAGCCTTCATTTTTCTCGTTGAAATAGCTTTCTGGCTTAATATATATGTTTTATTTTTCTGTTTGTGCAATGGTATATGGCTTCCAGGATTAAATGCAGTGTCCTACACAGGAATAATAAAGGGGACGCGGGTGGCACTGTGGATTAAACCACAGAGCCTAGGACTTGCCAATCAGAAGGTTCGCAGTTTGAATCCCCGCGGCGGGGTGAGCTCCTGTTGTTCGGTCCCAGCTCCTGCCAACCTAGCAGTTCGAAAGTGCTGCTCTGGTTCGCCAGAAGCGGCTTAGTCATGCTGGCCACATGACCTGGAAGCTGTCTGCGGACAAATGCCGGCTCCCTCGGCCAATAAAGCGAGATAAGCACCGCAACCCCAGAGACGGTTACGACTGGACCTAATGGTCAGGGGTCCCTTTACCTTTTACACAGGAATAAAAAACAACCAAACAATCAAAACCCCTGTAGCAAATACATGCATTGGTCTTAACTACAGAGTTGATGAGCACATGAAAAGTGTTAACTTGCATACTCTCTTTACACTGTTCCTGCTTAATTCTGAGATCACCTTACTCCACCCCAAACTCCTTCAGCTACAGAGCCTCTGATTTAAAAATGTCTGTTGTGCTCCTTTTTTATTTTAATATTTTATTTAATATTTTAATGTTTTATTTTAATAAAAGTCTTTGTTTTTCTCTTTTCCCCTGCCCTGGATGACAGAACTCTGTTATGTGTCCCATGCATAGCCAGGTTTAAATAGGGTTAGGGTTACAGGATAAGAACAAAGAAACCAGATAACTAAACAATAGCCAACACATCTACTTAAATATAAGCAAGAAGCAGCAGCAGCAGAACAACCTGGAAAAAACAGTTGCAACAACTACCGCATTTTTCGCCCTATATGACGCACTTTCCCCCCTCCAAAAATGAAGGGGAAATGTGTGTGCGTCCAATGGGGCAAATGCAGGCTTTCGCTGAAGCCTGGAGAGCGAGAGGGGTCGGTGCGCACCGACCCCTCTCACTCTCCAGGCTTCGCACACCTCTCCGCAAGCAGTGGGAGCCCAGCGCTGGGCTCCCGCTGCTTGCGGAGAGTTGCCTGCATGCTAAAGCCTGCGCGCGCTCAGCTCAGCACGTCCAGGCTTCGCAGACCTCTCCGCAAGCAGCGGGAGCACTCCCACGGCTTGCAGAGAGCTGCCTGTTTGGGGGCTGGGGTCAGGGGAAGCTTGAGCTTCCCTTTATTTCCCCCCCAAAAAACTAGGTGCGCCTTATGGGACGGTGCGTCCTATAGGGCGAAAAATATGGTAGCTAGGGATGTTGCAAATCATTCAAAGATCCAAAAAAACAGACTTAAATTTACAAAGCAGGAGATTGCCTGTAGTATGGGAGTCTCATACAGATATTCAAGCGGGGCCGGGGGGGGTGTTCTACAACTGGGCACTGCTACTGAAAAGGTTTTGTCCAATGCCTCTACTAGCAGCACATCTGGCAGTGGTGGGAAGAAGGCCTCTGCATCCAAACCATACAGCTTGAAAGAGAGTGACCAACGTTTTGAGTTATGCTCAAAAATGAATTGGCAGAAACCCCACACTCATTCACACAATGTAGAGCGATGCCGAAACTACTGAGCTCTAGTTAGCTTCCAGACGTTAGCTGAAACATGCGCTCTGTTTTCGTGCATATCTGTTCAATGGAGGATTCTCCCTCATCAAATGTGCAAATTTCTACATAAAAAGTGAAGCTTGTGAGAATTTGGTTCAGCTTGAAACATTGTATAGTTTCAGCTTTAAAAGATTGCTGCTTGCCCTGATATCTTCTTGATCAGGCAGTTAAAATAAATGCATGCACAGCTTTCACAGTTTTTTTCTTCTTCAGATTATGAAACATAAGGTTGCTAAGCACCCAAATGTAATCCTTTTAATTCTCTTTACTGACGGCTCAAGTTTGGTTTCTCTCGGGATGCAATTAGGTGGGTGCTTTAAATATAGGCCAGTTCAGTAATTTTTGTTTTGTAAATACTATCTTGACACTCACTCGTGGGGATAGTCTTTTATTATAATGTAGGAATGTTAATAATGTTTCTTGTGTTTTGGCCTTTTGTGGCATCCATGCCAAAGAGCTGATTCTGCTGGAATCTCTCTCGCTCTCCTGGGCCCTTCTGTTATTTGCGTGTGACCAACAGAGGGCAGTGATAGTAAGATCTTTGTTGCACACTTTTCTAAAGGTTTGAAGAAACAGAGAGGAAACGGAGACACTGGACATCTCCTGCATCCTCTAACTCCGTGTTAGGGGGACACAGGCATTCAGAAGGTGGTGGTTCCAGCTCCTCCAATGCCAGAGGCTCTTTCGCTCTTTTGTGTACACGAAAACTGTTTGCCTGTTTCAGCACATCTGCTTTGAATAATCAAGGCGGAGAAACAAACAAGATTGTTAGGAGAAAAACAACAAAACGAAAAACTAAACGCTGTGCAGCTGGAAACAAGAAACTGCTCGCCTTTTTAAAGAAAAAAAATTGAAAAGGAGAAAAATTAGCGTCATTACTGGCAATTCGTTGATAAATGATTGCAAACAGCTTTTCCTGGATTTGCCCTAGTTCTTAGAAACTAAAATATTAATTTGAAGTGAAGAGCTTTAAAACTGTGTTTATAGGAGCTTACAGACAATTCTTTTTTTGATGAAATCTTTTGCAGTTTTCATTCTTGAAAACAGTTTCCACATAAACTTTAGTGGTTTTTAACTTTCCAAAATTGGGAGCTGTCTTATCCCTATGTTCCTGGGATAAAGTATTCCAAACGGGCATCTCCTTGGCACTCCCTTTTTTTAGTAAATAATTTTGCAGTGTTTCCATGCACACTTGGAACTCTTTGTGCGGAGCAGCTTTTTGTTTATTTCTCCATTTCAGGAAGGTGGAGCTTGGAGCTCTAAGGGAGCACAGAGCTTATGGCTTCCATCCCTTCCTGACTCAGAAACGGGTCTTGATCTAGGCAGGTCCTTATGTGTGTTTCTCCCCAGCTCCTGCATAGCCCCACATCAGCTAGCCAGGAACTTCATCAATAGCCCTGATGTTTCTGCCATGGTTTGCTGTCATTGTTGCAGCCCTGGGGTTGATGAGAGTAAGAGCCAGCCAGAAACCCATGTGGCAGGAGTTGTGCCTCTAGGGTACAGGCCATAACTCAGTGGCAAAGCACCCACTTTGCATGCAGAAGGTCCCTGGTTGTGTCCTCAGTCTTTTCCAGGCAGGACTGGAACCCTGGAGAGCTGCTGCCAAACAGTGCATACAGTACTGCTCCAGATGGACCCAACGGTCTGATTCCATATAAAGCAGCTTTCTATGTTCCATCTTCTTTCCATCTGCTACTGAACTGGGTCTGCCACATCCTTCTTGTTGAAAATCTCCTAAATACAGATGCTAAGGAGTAAGTGTCGCTGAACACAGTAAACTTACTTCAGTCTTTATATGTATAGGATTGAAATGCATGTCTAAGATGTTATATCTCCATTGTAGTTAAGTAGTTTTGATTGATTATCAACCGGTCTTTTAACTGATTATTCAAATCAACACACAAATAAATTTGTGTATCTCCAAAAATTCAGTTTTGGTGCCTTGTTGACATATTGAAGGTAATGCAGAATAACATAAGCAAAAGATTATTTCTCATTGTTAATGTGGGGTTTGTGCAGTAGTTAGTTAAGGGTGGATTGGTTCCTTGTTTTCCCAGCTTATTAGAACCTGAAGTTAATTGTTTAGTATATGATAAACATATGCTTCATTATCTGTATGGTCCGTTTTCATACTTCTAAGTTGGGGGGAAGCCATTGCAGAAAGAGCAGCCGTTTAGCATTTTACAAATTGCTGAAACTATTTACAGTTCAGGTTTTAGCAGTTTCTGTTTGAGCATTAAAATAGAACTATAACTGTGCCTCCACAGCGTAAGTTCTTTTTAAGTTTTAGTTTCTTTTTTTAAGGCAAATTATGAAGGCATATCAGATGTACATAACTTCTGTCCAATTTTGCAAGCGAAGGTTGTTGCCGTCCTCCTTTTACATGCTATTTGTCATGGCAGAGAAAGCAGCAAAAAACTCTATCCTCCCGTGAAGTTACTGCTTTGGAATAACAGCTCTGGGTGCTGTATAATGGCTTGTGATATTAAGTTGAATGTAAAATGTCTACTACAGGTTATAAAATTTGATGGCTGCTCTGCAAAATTGTTCATGCTTTAATGGGAAGGGTAAATGCTTAATACTGTGATTGTTATAAGTGTTCCAACACAAGAGAGTGAGTCACACTTCAGCAAATTAGGGCAGGTGCTGGTATTCAAGAGAATTTCAGCAGCTGGGCATACTCTAAGCTCTCAGAAGTAAGCAGCAGGAATCGGTGTACTCTTCAGTCTGGAGTGTAGTTTGCTAAGTATGCTTTAATGGCAGCTTCACCAGACACAATTCAAAGTAGGTTAAACACATTTAAAGTCCCTTGGAAATAAAATGAGGCTTTCAGCCCTTAACTACGTGCTAAAGCCCTGTTGATTACAATGGCAACTAAATTTGGTTTGATATTTATTTATTTGTGGGGCTGTCACCTGATTAAAGAAATATTGGTCTATGAATAATATAAAGTTTAGTGAATCAAGTGAATTCTGCCTAAGTTTGCACATGAGAAAACCATAGCTCTGAAGAAAAAGCTTTCTAAGTTTATTTTTAGGTAATGCATATGTGTGCCATAGCAGGCATTGTCTTAGATGTGTCTCCTTTTCTCTGTCACATAAGGAGTCGATGCCCTTTTAAAGATGGTGCATGTATATTTATAGTAGGGACGCGGGTGGCGCTGTGGGTAAAAGCCTCAGCGCCTAGGGCTTGCCGATCGAAAGGTCGGCGGTTCGAATCCCCGCAGCGGGGTGTGCTCCCGTTGCTCGGTCCCAGCGCCTGCCAACCTAGCAGTTCGAAAGCAACCCCGGGTGCAAGTAGATAAATAGGGACCGCTTACTAGCGGGAAGGTAAACGGCGTTCCGTGTGCTGCGCTGGCTCGCCAGATGCAGCTTGTCACGCTGGCCACGTGACCCGGAAGTGTCTGCGGACAGCGCTGGCCCCCGGCCTCTTGAGTGAGATGGGCGCACAACCCTAGAGTCTGGCAAGACTGGCCCGTACGGGCAGGGGTACCTTTACCTTTACCTTTTTACTGTGTTTATAAGTGTTTCTGTTAGAATCATTTTACAGATTTTTAAAATAGGCAGATTAATCAGTGGGCGCCTTTTCAGTCAACCAGAATGGTTTTTAACCAGCTAATCTAACTTGTTGCCATTAAGCATTATAGCCATATTTACTGATCGCTTGTCCCCTCCTGAAAGTGCAGAGTGGGTTGCCATTTTAAAAGCATAAAGTCCATTAGGATACTGTCATGCAGTTGAGCCATTCTTGCCCCCAACCAATCCACTCTCTGAATAAACATTCATGCTGCCTGACTGAGAAGATAAAAAAGTTCAGATGTATACAGCCAGGACTGTATTGATAAGAAAGTGATACTTCCACACCCAATATGTGAAATATTTCAACCCATGCTGGTTTCTCTCTGGCTGCCTGTGATCAGTGCTGGGCCAGTGTATTTCCTGCTGTAAGGGGCAAATATGAAAGTGTCATAAAGAGAAAAGCGCCATCCCCATAAAATAGATGCACTCTATGCTTTATGAGACTGCCCAGAGTACATAGGAAGCTGAGTATTGCTGCATATAGCTCAGTACTATCTACACTGACTAGCAGTGACTCTCCAGGGTTTCAGGCAGGGTTCTCTCCCAGCCCTACCTGGAGATGCCAGGGATTGAATCTGGGACACCTTCTGCATACAAAGCAGATGCACTGCCACTGAGTCATGGCCCTTCCCAAACTGTAGAGGAAACTTGTTGCTTCTTCTGTTGTGGCAGCTAGTCAGAATAGATGAATGCCTTTTCTCCAAGAATATCAGCTCTCTTTTTATCCATCTTTTTGTATCTCAAGTAGCAGCATTCGTAGATCACCACACCATTAGTTTAACTGCACTTGTTAATACAATACATGTTTACAATTTTGTAATTGTTCCACACCATTAGTTTAACTGCACTTGTTAATTTAAGTTGCTATTTTTAATCTCATGAATCTTTTAAACATGTATTGTATTTTAATGCCAATGCCATCCTGCTTTTAAGGAAACTTGACAGATGGAAGGAACTATTTTAGGAAGGAAGGTATTGAGCAAGTATTATTAACTTCACCTCCCCCAAAAAACTCTCTTATCCTTTCTTTCTCTATTATATCCTCATGGCCATCACTACTTTGTTTAGATTAGTGCTGTTATGGCTCAGTAGCTAAGATGTCTGAGTCAGGAAGCCCCCAGTTTAAATGTTGCCCCAGCTACAAGACCCCAAAAAGGATCAAGGCAAGACATCTGTTGTTTTTTTAATGTTGTTTAAACATTTAAACAACATTTGGCTCACTATGATCCAAAGACCTGCAAGTTGGCTCTGCTGGCTTTGGTTTCAGATGTGCATGCACTAAGGGAAGGTATAGGGGACAGCTTCTTCTTTTGAAATGAACAAGGGGTTCACCAGAGCTCCGCCATGCTCACTGGATCCTATACCATTCATGGTATACATGGACAGTTTCATGGGACCGTACAGCTCATATCCTGCAGGTGCCTGCTTTGGGTGGGGTTTCTGAGTGTCAGAGTCCATGGACTAGTCTCTGGTGAAGCAGAATGAGCTTTCTGGAAAAGGATAATTCCTCTGTCATATTTTTGGCATTCTCCTAAGAGGATGGGTTGTGCCATTAAAATTCCTCTCACACAGCCGGGCGTATTTACAGTGCTTTAAAGGATCTGTTCTTTACTTGGAGTATATTATGTTCTTTATTCACCCAAATCTTGTTTTAATATTGCTGTAAACGTAATAAGGAGAGATATGATAAGACAGGGTAATCTTTTAAAATGAAGGGGAAATAATTTTCTTTGCTTTCAAAGGTGATGTCTGGGCCTAGAATTCATCTCATTACAATTTTTTGTGTGTAATAAAAACTGTTCTCTGTGTGGAATAGCAATGATTACAAAGCTATCTTTCTAGGGAAATCTATCCCTAATCTATGGAAATAATTCTCTCTCTCTCCCTCCTTTTAAAAAAGCATTCTTCATTTGTGATTCTCTGATTATCTGATGAGAACTCTCCCTTAACACTTTTGTACTTGGCCACATGCTACCTCATTTTACCCGTATAAAAATCTGAATCCCTGACCTTTCGCTTCTACTCCCCCTGCTTCCAGCAACCTTTGTTGTCGTTTCTATGTCTTTCCATGGTGTGCCTGCTACAGCCTATAGTCATGCTTCCTTATTTTCACATAAATGTGTACACTGTATTGCAATGCCCCAGTTTGGCTGACTCTGAGCTGCTAGTAGCCTTTCAAAATGCACAACCCCAGGGGTGGAGGGCTCCCCCCCCCCAATTAATTAGTGCTCTCCTAAAGAACCTGATGCATTGGTTTTCTCAGGCCTGGGATATACAGTGGGATTGATCCAAAGGTTGCTTTTTTCCAGCATCCATTGCTGAACAGATCACCCAGTTCCCTCCTTACAAGCAGAACTTTCAGTGAAAGGCAAGTCCCGCCTTTCATTGCTTTTACCAGGCTCAAATTGCTTTTCATTGAATGAGAGTGTGGCTCTGTGAGCATGAAAGGTAGAGGATGCAGGAAGGGCAGCAGACGGTTGCACAGAGTTGGCACATGGTTGGCTTCCAGATTGGGATCTATAGCCCAGTTCATAATCAGGCAGTCGGAGGACATCAGATGGCCTGGCTGAGCCTCTCCAGTTGGCTGTTGGGTCCCCTGCCATCTCCATTGCCCTGCACTTCTCTTTTAACCCTGATGGCACTGCTGTCCAACTACCATGTCCCTTGTTTTCCTTATGTGAGTATGGTAAAGGAACCTGTAAAGTCTGTAAAACACAATCTGAAGAGTGCTACCCTAAAAGGAGGAAACAAATATATTTCTGCTTTTAGCCATCTTGAATCTGTGTGATAATGAGTGTGCTACCCTGTGTAACAAATACACCAAAATGTGCACTTGTCTTGCTTGTTTGCACAGCATCACATGTCTTGAGTGTTGAAGAAGAAAGGGGTGTGGGACTGGTTACAGGGCTTTGGGGTCCTTGTGAGATTTGGCTGATAGGAGAGAGAAAACTTGAAGAACTGTACACTGATGAATTTTAATTCACATACTTAATTGTTGAACTAGAAGATCCTGAAACTTACTTTGGTTTATGAGAAGCTCAAGTGGTGTCCTAGCATCTGCATTCCTCACAGCATAATTGCTTTTTGGAGGAAAGTGGGGGTGAAGTGCAGGAGGTTACACGAGGCACAGGAAATATTTTCTTGTTAATTAAAACATTCTACAAATGAATAACACACTTGTCTTGGGAGGAAAGGACTGGCTAGTGGGTGCCAATTTTTCAGCTCTGCCAAAGCAGGCATGTGAGGATCAAATTAATTGACTTTCTGTTGTTCATTTGCTTAATTCTTTCTATTACTGCTGGTGTGTGTGTATGCTTTAATTCAGTCAAAAGAGGGCAACATTCCTTCCTTTTTCATTGTCTTTTTCTCTCATCACCGCATTGTGTATTCAATAATTAATTTTTTTCATAAATCAATATAGCATTTGTGTCTTCCCCGCCTCCCAGTGCTTCTGAAACATAGCAAAATATTTGTGTTTAGAACAGCCACCGCAAAGTAGAACAAAGGGCTAGCTTATACCAAAAAGCTTTCCCCCCAATCCCTTTTTTCCAAGTTGGTGTGATGTTTTAGTTCAGTGTTTTGACAAACTCTGGCTTGAGCTGCAATGGGAGAGTGTGCCAGTCATGAAGAACCCAGACAAAAGCTGATTTGTTTTCAGTACAGCTCATCTCTCCTGTCTTTTTTTTTTTTTTAACCCTTCTAAGAGTTTGTGGGCTTTATTTAGTTGGTACAACCATATGGTTTGCCAAAAGTAGTGTATTCCTTGTTTAGTTGTTTAGTGGAAACCTTCAGTTGTTCCTTTGAGCCAAAGGCTTTGGTCTTTGGCAGTGGTGCATTGCTGCAAGGATGTAAGTGACATTATTGCTGTGACTGTGAAACTCCGAATAAAGACCATGCCAGCTGCTCCTTTATTTCAAACTAGCAAAATATCTGTAATAAATATGGGGTGGAATGTGTATATGTGTGGTAGGTAGGGTTGCTGGAGAATTTGGATGGGAAGAAAATGGAAATTGCTGCAGTTTGCATGTTCTACTGTGATCAGGAATAGAAATCAGTCAAACAAAAATGAGTGGCATTCATTCATGTAGTATTAGCCTCTTGGGCTTGCTGATCAGAAGGTCGGCGGTTCGAATCCGTGCAACAGGGTGAGCTCCTGTTGCTCTGTCCCAGCTCCTGCCAACCTAGCAGTTTGAAAGCATGCCAGTGCAAGCTGATAAATAGGTACCGCTGTGTCAGGAAGGTAAACAGCGTTTTCGTGCGCTCTGGCACTTGTCATGGTCCTCCGTGCACCAGTAGCAGTTTAGTCATGATGACCACATGACCTGGAAAACTGTCTGTGGACAAACGCTGGCTCCCTTGGCCTGAAAGCAAGATGAGCGCCGCAACCCCAGAGTCGCCTTTGACTGGACTTAACCATCCAGGAGTCCTTTACCTTTACCTTTCACCTTACTAGAGGGAGTTGGACAATATGGTCTTTGGGGGTAATCTTTCCAGTTGTCTTATTCTATAACACCAAAAATATAATACAGCAGGGAACTGGGAAGCACCTCTGAGCTCTCTTGGTTATACCCAAATGTTGTGCAGGTGGAAGGCCACTCAAACAACACCTCCCTCCCAATGCAGTCTGCATAACCTGCCCTGCCTCTATTGGGAGTTGTTAGTAATGAAGTGGGCAGGTTTGTGCTTGCTGAAAGTCTGAGCTAGGTGAGGCACTGCCCCTTTTGTCCAAAGGTCCAGCCTCCATAAATAGTTTTTCAAAGCCCATCGGAAAATGTGAAAAGAGGAAAGCCATTCAAGCCAGGGGCTATGCACAACAACTAGTGGTAGTGAATTCTGCAAATTCATTATGCATTGTGTAAGGAAGGGACTTCAATGGAATTTAGAGGCGGAGAAGTGTAGGAGTTAGTCTAAGGTATAAGCAGTACAACATACTATTGCATTGTAATTAAGGCTATGCAGTGCCTTATAGTGAACATAGTAACTGCTACCTCCCTCTTGAAGAAATGTACGAAGTTCACATTATACGGGGAAAGTGGTTTTGTGAAGGCATTTACCACAGTAAAAGAGCCTGTAGGAGCCCCCACATGAGTGCCACAAGACGAGGCAGTTTGAATTTGAGGGTGAGACTCACTGTGAGGAGTACGTAGTCCAGAAGAAATGTTAAAATGGGAGTTCTTCTACACTTTGTTGACACTGCTTGTGTTTCCATTGAAGAGCAATTTGAGCAGCTTGAATTTCACAGGAATACATGGGGATTCTTGTACAACCTTGAAAAGCTACCACAAGAGATGCTTACCTCTACTGCATGGATCCACATAGAGCTTTCACTGAATACAAGCACTCCAACAATGGTGATGCAGCTCTTTGTATTGTAATCTTTGTCACATTCTGTCTCCTGGAAAAGGTTCACCCATGATACCAAAATAACTGATGTATAGCTGATACCAAAATAACTGATGTCCTCCCACATGTTTGGGTAGCACTATTAATTCCCTCCACTATTAATTCCATGGAAGCGAAAGGAAAGTCCAATGCTGTAAAGAAAAATATTGCATAGGAACCTGGAATGTAAGAACCATGAACCTGGGTAAGTTGGATGTGGTCAAAAATGAGATGGCAAGAATAAATATTGACATCTTGGGCATCAGTGAACTAAAATGGACGGGAATGGGCGAATTCAGTTCAGATGACTATCATATCTACTACTGTGGACAAGAAACCCGTAAAAGAAATGGAGTGGCCCTCATAGTCAACAAAAGAGTGGTGAAAGCTGTACTGGGATGCAATCTCAAAAATGATAGAATGATCTCGATACGAATCCAAGGCAGACCTTTTAACATCACAGTAATCCAAGTTTATGCACCAACTACTGGTGCTGAAGAAACTGAAATTGACCAATTCTATGAAGACTTACAAGACCTTATAGAAATGACACCAAAGAAGGATGTTCTGCTCATAATAGGGGATTGGAATGCTAAAGTAGGGAATCAAGAGATAAAAGGAACAACTGGCAAGTTTGGCCTTGGAGTTCAAAACGAAGCAGGGCAAAGGCTAATAGAGTTCTGTCAAGAGAACAAGCTGGTCATCACAAACACGCTTTTCCAACAACACAAGAGACGACTCTACACATGGACATCACCAGATGGGCAGCATCGAAATCAGATTGATTATATTCTCTGCAGCCAAAGATGGAGAAGCTCTATACAGTCAGCAAAAACAAGACCTGGAGCTGACTGTGGCTCAGATCATCAGCTTCTTATAGCAAAATTCATGCTTAAACTGAAGAAAGTAGGAAAAACCACTGGGCCGGTAAGATACAATCTAAGTCAAATCCCTTATGAATACACAGTGGAAGTGAGGAACAGGTTTAAGGATTTAGATTTGGTGGACAGAGTGCCTGAAGAACTATGGATGGAGGCTCGTAACATTATACAAGAGGCAGCAACTAAAACCATCCCAATGAAAAGGAAATGCAAGAAAGCAAAGTGGCTGTCCAACGAGGCCTTACAAATAGCGGGGGAGAGAAGGCAAGCAAAATGCGAGGGAGATAGTGAAAGATACAGGAAATTGAATGCAGATTTCCAAAAAATAGCAAGGAGAGACAAGAAGGCCTTCTTAAACGAGCAATGCAAAGAAATAGAGGAAAACAATAGAATGGGAAGAACCAGAGATCTGTTCAAGAAAATTGGAGATATGAAAGGAACATTTTGTACAAAGATTTCCATAATAAAAGACAAAAGTGGAAAGGACCTAACAGAAGCAGAAGACATCAAGAAGAGGTGGCAAGAATACACAGAGGAACTATACCAGAAAGAAATTGATGTCTCGTATACCCCAGGTAGTGTGGTTGCTGACCTTGAGCCAGACATCCTGGAAAGTGAAGTCAAATGGGCCTTAGAAAGCATCGCTAATAACAAGGCCAGTGGAAGTGATGATATTCCAGCTGAATTATTTAAAATTTTAAAAGATGATGCTGTTAAGGTGCTACACTCAATATGCCAGCAAATTTGGAAAACTCAGCAGTGGCCAGAAGATTGGAGAAGATCAGTCTACATCCCAATCCCAAAGAAGGGAAGTGCCAAAGAATGCTCCAACTACCGCACAATTGCACTTATTTCACACGCTAGCAAGGTTATGCTTAAAATTCTACAAGGCAGGCTTAAGCAGTATGTGGACCGAGAACTCCCAGAAGTGCAAGCTGGATTTAGAAGAGGCAGAGGAACCAGAGACCAAATTGCAAACATGCGCTGGATTATGGAGAAAGCTAGAGAGTTCCAGAAAGACATCTACTTCTGCTTCATTGACTATGCAAAAGCCTTTGACTGTGTCGACCACAGCAAACTATGGCAAGTTCTTAAAGAAATGGGAGTGCCTGATCACCTCATCTGTCTCCTGAGAAATCTCTATGTGGGACAAGAAGCTACAGTTAGAACTGGATATGGAACAACTGATTGGTTCAAAATTGGGAAAGGAGTACGACAAGGCTGTATATTGTCCCCCTGCTTATTTAACTTATATGCAGAATTCATCATGCGAAAGGCTGGGCTGGATGAATCCCAAGCCGGAATTAAGATCGCCGGAAGAAATATCAACAACCTCAGATATGCAGATGACACAACCTTGATGGCAGAAAGTGAGGTTGAATTAAAGAACCTTTTAATGAGGGTGAAAGAGGAGAGCGCAAAATATGGTCTGAAGCTCAACATCAAAAAAACGAAGATCATGGCCACTGGTCCCATCACCTCCTGGCAAATAGAAGGGGAAGAAATGGAGGCAGTGAGAGATTTTATTTTCTTGGGCTCCATGATCACTGCAGATGGTGACAGCAGCCACGAAATTAAAAGACGCCTGCTCCTTGGGAGAAAGGCGATGGCAAATCTAGACAACATCTTAAAAAGTAGAGACATCACCTTACCAACAAAGGTCCGTATAGTTAAAGCCATGGTTTTCCCAGTAGTGATGTATGGAAGTGAGAGCTGGACCATAAAGAAGGCTGATCGCCGAAGAATTGATGCTTTTGAATTATGGTGCTGGAGGAGACTCTTGAGAGTCCCATGGACTGCAAGAAGATCAAACGCATCCATTCTTAAGGAAATCAGACCTGAGTGCTCACTGGAAGGACAGATCCTGAAGCTGAGACTCCAATACTGTGGCCACCTCATGAGAAGAGAAGTCTCCCTGGAAAAGACCCTGATGTTGGGAAAGATGGAGGGCACAAGGAGAAGGGGACGACAGAGGATGAGATGGTTGGATAGTGTTCTCGAAGCTACAAACATGAGCCTGACCAAACTGCGGGAGGCGGTGGAAGACAGGAGTGCCTGGCGTGCTCTGGTCCATGGGGTCACGAAGAGTCGGACACGACTAAACGACTAAACAACAACATTAATTCCCTCCACATTTCCAGTTATAGTTGCCAGTGGCAAGCATAGGTTTCCAAAGTTAAAGCTCATCAAAGCATGCTTGCAACCTTCCATGGTGGATGAGAGGTTCACATCATTTGATAGCCTATCCATCGAGAGCAGCAGTGCTCAAAACACTGACCTCTCAACTGCTACAGTTTGCACAAGCCAGAGCTAAAAAAGCCACATTCTGAGTAGTGGCAGTGCACTAAGCAACACAGAACTATCACAAGTTTTGCCTCAAATATTTTTTGTTTTGTATGTAGCAGTGCCTATCTTTTGGTAAGCATTCTTTATTTTAAAATAACAATTCATTTTATCTTTATAAATAATAAAGACGTTATAAATAAAAAGGTATCCAGCTGACCTCTTACAGCTTATGCCTTTATTTTATTATTATCTATATAGTGCTTATAGTGCTTATAATATTTGAAGTGCTCAGTAACATTGCCTCAAAGTAAAGCTGTGTTCCACTGATTTTTACCTAGCAAAAATGACATCTAACTGGAAATTGTAAAAGAAACATACTTTAAAGCTAATTGAATCTCAGGGTTTTAGCCCCATGTTGGGCAAATATTTCTGCATTGCAGGGGGTTTGACTAGATGACCCTTGTGTTCTCTTTCAACTCTATAATTCTGTGAAGGAATATCCTTTTTGTAGCCAGTATCTAAACAACCTATAGAACCTTGGAAAAAAGGTTACAGATATTTGCTTTCCCCCCCCCCTAGTTCACTGTAGACAGTACATGCCATGTAACTCAATTTTGTGCTCCCCACTCAGTTTGGCACACCAGGTGACTGCCCAGTTCACCCATCCCTAAGGCTTACCCTTTATTCCAGGCTCAAAAGCTGTGTCACACCCCAGTTTCCAAGGTCAAAGTTATGTAGATAAAGGAAGTCTTCTGCTAAATGAAAATGTTTTATTTCACTGAACATGAAGTTTTACAGCCTAATAAAAAGAGCTCTAGCGCAAATATGGGTGGAGAGTCAAATTGGGGAGTTGGCATTTCTCTTTATTTCATTTAAAAGGTTCTGGCTGTGAAATCACTTTAGCTAACTATGAGCCATTGTTTCTATATGTTATTAAACAGCCATCTCTAGTCCAAAGTTGTATAACTTTTTGAACTTTAGGAGCAAGTTGACATTTAGGAAATATGGACATGCCACTTTTGGAAAAGGCAAATGAAGGACCAGTTTCGTCAACCTCTCCAGCTGTCTGCACAGATGACCTGAGGCTGCAAAGAGTATCAGGAAGGATGTGCTTAATAAATCTGCTTTTCTCTCTCATCCCCTTCCTCACTTTCCTTGAGCCTTATGTCTGCGAATCGCGTGCACTTCTGGGGCTGATCTTCTTATTGTTTCCCCTTTAAAACAAATCCTGATATTACCCCCAATCCCTTTGACTGTGGCTAATAGTATTAGGCTAAACTGTGCCTCTGAAACTGCATGTAGTTCCCAGGCCGTTGAGTTACATCCCCAAACTGCGTGAAGGTAAGGAAAGTTAATGTAGGAGCGCCAAGTGCAAATGTGTGGTGGAGAGTACTGAAGAGTTCCTTTCCTTTCTCATTGCCACATAAGGGGGAAAGTGGTGGCCACAACAGGACAAGGTCTTGCCCCAGAGCAGAAAACCCTTGTTACTACTTCCCTGTGGTTATTTAGGCAGAGCTAATTACAGTTGACAGGCCTGGGATAGAAAAGCTGGTGGAGCATCAGATTTTTTTCATATCCCATCTGTTCTTTTGGTAGTTCTGTGTGAAATGTAATCTGGGTTTGATTGCATTAATTTTGTCTTTTTCCATCCTCAACATACTCTGTGGGTGTTCCTATAAAGTGTTGGTTAGCCTTGTGCCATATGTTCATGCTTGACATTTGCTTGGAGACAGGGAACTCTCTGAGCCCTTCTGCTTTATGAGAGAATGAATGTAAGATGGCATAGGGCTTCCAACATAATTAGCTACCAGCTCATAAAAGAACTTGTTGTTTCATGATTTTCTACCATGAACACAGGTTTTTTGGGGAAAATAAGCTTGAGACCCCTTCAGAAAGAGAAAGAGAGAGGTTACTAATTAGTTTGCAGGCCCCACTACACTGGTATGCTTCAGGCACTCCTGTTTCTGGGGCCTGTGTTATTTTGCATACCAGTGAATCTGGTCCTAATATGTTAGTTCCTGATATATATGGTTGTATCCAGTGCTGTTGTTCTTCTTGCACCACAAACCTAGTCATTCTTCCCTGCACCACCCTGCACCTCCTCAAAATCTTATTCTCAAGAGCAGATTGTGGGGGGGGGGGGGGAGTAGAAAGGGGAAGTCTCATTTCATGAGTGGAACTCCATGCACACAGTGTTGGATACAACCTGTAATATCTACAGCATCTTTTTACTTTCACCTTGGAGTAAACTTCTCATTGCTTTTGTCCAGAGCAGGGCAGTCCAAACTTTCATACCAAGTGGGCCATAAGAATACTTCAACATGGAACTCCCAGGCCACACACTGCCTTGTTGCATGGGAGCGGGAAGCGATCCCAAAATTTGACCACCCCCCATCCCTCATGCTGCCTTCCCAAAGCTGACTAAGCAAGGCACCAAGTTTGAGAAGGAGACACAAGGCTCTAGCAGGGTCCTAGAGCCCTCCCATCTCCTTCCCAATGTTGGGAAAGCACCAATTAGGCCTTTGGAAGGAGGATGGAGGACTCTAGTAAGGACCCTGTCAGAGCATTTACCTCTTTCTCCTTAGCCTGGCACTTTGCTTACCTGGCTTTAGTAAAGCAGTACAATGGCTGGGGCAGGGGGAGGCCTGGAGGGTCATGTGTTGGACTGCTGTGGTCCAAAGGATGTTGTTTGCTTGTTTATTGTAAAATATGTCTTCCACATTTCCTCCAACTCTGGCCGGCCTGTCTCAGTGAATTTCATAAATGAGGGCCAGTATCAAGAAGTGGATCTCTCAGAGCCACTTTCCCTTGGCCACTTCTACTGACCTCAATGTCTTATGTATTTTATGGACTGAACGAGCTGAAAGTTTACAGCTTCCTGTGCAGCCTTGAAAAACAACAACCAAAAACATCCAAGGCAAGAGCAATAAAAATATTTAAGTCCACACCCATTTCAGATGATGTAAATGAAGCAGTCCAATTTCTACCAACTAGCATTTAACTTAAAAATAGCAGTGTTCAGGATTGCATGCTGTGCCAGCCATGCTTTTTTTTAAAAAAAAGAGTCTTCATGTTATTAGCAAAAATTTCTAGAGCGGAGTAGAGGAGAGTAGTCTAGCAGCTTTAACTTGTATCTTTTGAATTTGGGTGGGTTACACCAGTAATTTTATTTACTGAGCGTTGTCCTTCCCCAACCTTAGTGTTCCAGCCAGTCTCCATCCAGTTATCTCTTTAGCAGATTTTATTCATTAAGTCACTTTAAGCTGCAGAGCTGATCGCAGCATACGAAGCTTTGCAAAACAGCATAAACAAAGACAACTCTGTGGTCACAACTATCTGATGTGTTCTCCCAGCAAGGCTGGGAGTTATTGGATTCACGTTCTCATCATTATTGTGGCTTTTAATTCCCATTGCTTGCAGGCTAGCTGGAGCAACCGACCTCCATATGGAAGACACCATAAACATCTCAACATTTAAATGTTGGTGGGAGTGTTTGTGAATCATTTCTTTTTTCAACCCACTTATAAAGGAAAACAGGACCCAAGCCTGATGTGAAAAATGTGCAAGATCAGATTCTCTTCTTTTCTCTTTTCCCTCCCCCTTTCCCTGTGGTTGCTGTTGTTTGAATCTGTTCAGTACATTGTTTGGTCATGTCAAGGAGGCTAGGATGTTTAAATGTCTATTTAACACCTGCAAAATTATATACTGGACTCTTATCTTTTTTTAAATGGAGTTACAAAGGAATATTTCACTAAGCGTGCTTCATAGACAGAATTGAAAGTTCATCCAAGATACAGTTGAAATGATTAGTTCCCTGGATATATATATTGCACAGGCAAACTGGCAAATGGTTGTTGGCCCAGTTTACAGCTTTAATGGTTGGGAAAGCATAATACGTTTTTTTGACACTGTAGTGGGAGTCTTCCCCTTGTCTGTGTTTCCTGGGGCCAATGCAACATGTCAGCCATATGTCGAAGATCACAGATCATACGAGATGGGATGAGCTTTAGGTGACACATCTTTTCTTTATTAAGCAAGTTGTGGTACAGGAAAACCCAGTCCCTGGCTTTGTGGTCCAGAAATGCAGCACTGGGGATGGTTTTCTCTCTGCTCATGGAGTTCTAATTTTCTTCATAGAGAAAATTATGTATCACTGACAGACAAACCCCCCTTCCTACCCTCCAGTATCAAGATGAGAACCCCTATAATTCTGGTGGACCATGAAAGGGAGTGTCAGCAGGAACAGCTGAAAACATAAAGATATGGTAAACACGAATCCTTCTTGTGCCTGACACATTTAAAAATTACATACAGAGTTTATTATCTTTCATTTTCTGTTGCATCGAATATGGGACAACCATATTAGTGTGCAGTATCACCTATTTCAGAACCCTCTTGGAGTTGTACAAGAGCAGTACCATTTGAAAAATAGCACAGGGGGATTTTTTTTTTTAAAAAATGCCTGTGCTCCAGAGAGAATGAAGAAATGTACATGCATGGGATGCAGAGGCAGGGAGAAGGAAGAGTTAAAAAAATAACCATAATAAAATGAAAAAAATAACATCACCACTACTGTTGTCTGTCTTTCCACCTCTTCTGTGTTAAATATCCATTAAATGAATGTTAGATGTGGTTCAAAAAACTGAAATGACATGACCAGTTTCCAGAAGATTTAGGCTGCATTAGCAGGACATAAGGAACAGAGGGGGAAAGCTGGGGACTGAAGGATGATGGAGTGGCAGGCAAGGCGGGGTTAGAGTGGATGGTTCAGACATGGACGAAACGTTGATCTTGAGGGTGGGACATAGGAAGCACTTGGACTGCATAACCTGTTAAATCTCTTACAGCTTTGCAGTTCCAGAGGAAGCTGCCTTATACCTGCTTAAGGCTCTGGTGCGAATCACCACTTAAAATGTTCTACCCTGTTTGCAGCCAGAGAAATTTGGGGAAGGGGGAAACCGTTTCAAAAGATGAGAGCATCTTTTATGTTTTTGCTGCTTGATCCTTTTTAACTGTCTATGCCATGGGCTGAACCTGGAACCTTCAGCATGCAAAGCTGGTATTCTGCCCACTGTGTCGTGGTCCTTTCCTCATTCTACCAGATTGTCCATGACTAGCTTGTGAGATGATTCTTTTAAAAATGATAGCTGATTCACATTTGCAAACTTGGAATTCTTACTATTTCTTTGTACAAAAACTAGTGCTAAGGTTTAGTTAGTTTCCAAATATGCATTAGAAGGTTTGTTTTGTTTTTGTCTTTTTAGTGCATAACTCACCCTCTTGTATTGTCTAGATTTTTGCATTGAGAAAATAAAACTGTTTTGGCTTGCATTTGGCTTCTGCAACTTGGACGAGTTTCCGTGAGGGATTCTATTGGCAAACTTCGGAGGGAAGTGTGGGTCTTTTCTTGAGGTTATCTGTCACAATGTACAAAAGGTTAAAAGAGAATACAAAAATAGTACGTCTACAGGGCCAGAATTATTTCTGAGAGTAGACAGTTGGCTTCAGCAAGTCCTGCAAGGGATAAACTTTCAGCCTCTGATTGCAACATGTTGATTAGAAATGCTGTAACTCAGTGATGGGGAACATGTGGCCCTCTAGATGCTGTTGGACTCCAGTTCCCATCAGCCCCAGACAGTGTTACCGATGGTCACGGCTTTTGGGAGTTACAGTTCAGCTAAAATACCTGGAGTGCCACAGACTCCCTTTCGCTGCCGTAAATCAAACACTTGTGTATGCTTCATTGTTCACATGATACTTCTTTGACATGTACTTGGGCACCTGAATCTGAGTACAGCAAGAAGCAGCCTCCAAACGATACTCCAAATGTGTGAACCAGTTACAAATCTGCTATCACTGAAACTGTAGCTCCATCACCAGCAGTAGGAGTTGACCTGGTGTGTGAGATTCTGTGTGTTTTTGTGTGTGTAACTATGGTATATATCTATAGCTATATCTATAGCTACATCTATCTCTCCATAGTTTGTTCAAACAATTTGATGTGGGATCCCCTGACCCTTGATTCACTAGGATTTCACCCATCATTTTGCTAGGGGGAGCAACTGAGCATATGGGGGCCACCCTTCCATTATATTTATTTCATCTCAAAAAAATCCCTAAAAGCTTGTATGAGCCAATGAAGAGCAAGGTGAAACTAAGGAGATGTGGGGCCTGATCAATGCATGAGTGGTTGACCACTGGGAGCTCCATGTAAACCACTTTCAATAGAAAAGCAGGCTATAAGTGTATCAAGTACACAAAAATATAATATAACCAAACCACATATAATATAATATAATTAGCACATTTGAACCACTGTATCCAAAGCCAACCGGTGATTATTCCAGTAATAATACACCACCACCAGCAGCACCAGCACCCCAACCAATGAAACATCACCTTCAGTGGCAGCATTTTTTGAATGGAACCTTCTCATGTGCACAGAAGTTCCATGTGTGCATCAGAGTGTTCACAGGGCTGTGGATCAGGGCAGCTGTGTGAACCTTTACCATATTATTGTTACTGTTGCTGACTTTACGTAGCCAATGGTGTGACAGTAGCAAAAAGTCCCATTTCCTGTTTTCCCCCTCCCCCCAATACTGTGGTGTGATGATCATCTGTTACTGAAATGAGTGAAGGTTGTATGTTGTCACCATTGGGACCAGCTGGGAGTAGCAAAAAGAAACTGGTCCTTTCTGTTGTCAATAGCTGCCTTGTTTTCACATCTACATTAGAACATTTGACCTGACTAATTGAACCTACAATGCTTAAATTGCACTCAAATGTGTTAATGTTAGATACTGGATGTGCATGGAGTTTTTTGGAATCTTTACCTACACAATTGCTTGCATTGTTATTTTTGAGCAAAATGAACTGTTGCTTTAAAGCATTTGTGTGGTCTTTAATCAGAGCATCTTCTTTCTCCATATTTTTTAATTTTATTTTTAAAAAGCTACTATCCATTGCAAAGGTCCTAAACAATTATTCTCCAGTGGCAAAGTCTTCATTTATTTTTAGACAATTGGCATCAAATACATGCTGGCCTTAGAATGCTTCTTTGATGACAGTCTGTGATCCAGCTGGGTTTACTGAACTCCTGAATAAACAAAGACAGGGAAGAAAATGGGGAAAAGAAACAGCTTATTTTTTTATGTATTTGAAAAGTTGGCTTTTAGCAAGCTGCAGGTTTGATTTTTAAATGCCCAGCTTGAACAGCCTTATGACTGTCAAGTGGCCTTTGATTTATCATTGTGGAGTGCCAAAGGTTATAGAAAGGTTAGTCACACAGTCCAGAAGATCTACACAGGAATGGCACAAAGCCACACATTCTGTAATTCACAGACTGCCTAAACGCTTGTGCTTATACTTAAGCTAGTTTAGTCCCAACAACTGAATTTCAAGGATTGGGCTTAAGTGGCTTGTATACCATGAAGAGTTGAGATGAACACAGACAGTCAATGTGTATTATAAAACAGGGGTGGGCATGGTTTGGTTGCTTTTTTCTGTTGAGAGCCACATTCGCTCAGGGGTAATTTGGGCAGAGGCAGCCAAGTCTACTTAGAAAGTAACCCCCCCCCCCCCCGGTCTGATGAATTGCTTTCAAATTAGCATACAGAATAATTATATTTTAAAGCACACACCAATACAGCTACTGCGCTGGAAAGCAAGTAAAGTAATTTTGATTTCAGGGTTCACATTCTCTCTGTGTACAAACACACACCAATGGGGTAGCAGCTGGGGCACTGAGAGCGTATTTCCTCCAAGCCATAAAACCAGAAAAAGTTCTGAAAAATCAATTTACTTTTATTGTACAAAATACTGTTTCTTCAGTTCTGAAATTATATAGAAGGAAAGGGAAAGTCTGGAAAAATAAGGAGTACATAAATAGAAAAGAAGGATGGAGCAATGGGGCAGCTTCAGGAGGAACGGGGAGGGGGGCTGCATAAAATGAGACTGCAGAACGCCCACCTAAGTTCCGTATAAAATGTGGGATGCTCAACAGTAAATTGAGACATGCTTGAGGGCTGCTCATGGCACTGTAGCTGTCTTTGTTGCTTTCAGAGAACAGCAAAGGGAGGCTGTTACTCAGAGCCAGGGAGTTACCCAGTGGTATTCTGCAGGGATCCATCACCCTCCTCACCCCCTCTGCTGTTGTTTAACACCTATATAAAACTTTTGGAAGACGTCAACCGGAGATTTGGAGTCAGTTGTCACTAATATGAGGACATTCTAGATCAGTTCTTGGAGGCAATGTTGGGCTGGTTGTTGGGCAGCAGATTAGAACAAGATGGAGGTGTTATGGGTTTGAGGGATGGGGAGAAATCTGCTCTGAACAGGGTTGCACTCTCATGCAAAGAGCAGGTGCGTAGCGTGGGAGTTCTATTGGATCCAGCTTTGTCACTGAAGCCTCAAGTAGCCTCTGTGGCTAGGAGTGCTTATTTCTAGCTATGGCTGGTTCACCAGCCAAAGGCCCTTTTGGACAGAGATGACAAAAATCCCCATAAACCACTCTTTTCCACTGGCCCTACAAGAGGGATGTGGAACCTGTGGCCCTCCAGCATGGCCAATGGTCAGGTGTGATGGTGCTGTAGTCCATCAACATCTGGAGGGCCATTGGTTCTCCTTCCCTGACCTAGAGCCTTGTGTCCATCCATGTGCATGCTGTGTTTCTAGTTTATTTCAATGAAGGAAGAAGATCTGTGCATGGAAGAGTACACATATGCAGGGCTGAATGGGTAAAATCTTGAAGGTGGGAAAAAGTCTATATCTTTTTGTTTAGTTTCTGTGCACTTTTCTGTATAAACTCAGTGGTGATAGCAAAACCACATAACTGAAATGATGACAGAATCACAGCAGCCTTGCATATAAGAGAGAAAGGCAGCATACAAATAAAATTATGTAGGTACATACATACATAAGTCCACATACTTTTTTCTTTTTTTTACTAATCAGTTTGTCCAAGGTATTTCAGTACATATGATCTGCAGCCTGGAAAAAATACACTTCTGCAGAAACATCTGTGACTGCTTCCCTGGAGACTATTTTTTACTCCTCATTAGATGAGTGAATAACAGCAACTCTATTCCTTTATTTCTAAACCACTTATTTTGTATAGTGCTTTTTGAGTGTTTTTGACCTTCCATTGTCTGGTTGTAAGTCTTAACAATATTCCTGTTACTGTAAGGTAAGCCAGCATTATCCCCATACTGCAGATGGAAAGCTGAGAGAAAGTGGCTTGCTGAGGGTTAGAGGCAAACTGGGGCCTTAATTAAAAACCTTAATTAGAAAGCTTGCCTTTGCCTTCTCTATCTCTGCTTGTTTTCATGCAACCATGAAAAGATTTAAGAAGGGAAATGTATGCAATTTAAAATAAAATAATAATAATAATAATTTTACTTATTATTCCCCTTATTATTCATTGCTTGGGAACTCCTTTGGGAATTGGTAGCCTGTTTGCAACAGAGGCCTGCAGTAACCCCTGCTTTGAAGGCTTTAGTAGCAATTAGGCCCATGGAAATTCAAACATTTTCACTATAAAAATATTTTTTCAGGTCAGAGTTGCAGCACAAAAGTTGTGCAAATATTTTTACTTTGCAAATAAGCTGGTTCTGCAATGTATTTTATTAGTGATCTCTGGGTGTTCACATTAGAAGCCATTTTTAAATGTACCTAAAGTAGGTGGCCTGCTGGGATTCAGGGTTGAAGTCCAGCTGTCTTGTCAACATGAGAGGTTGTTTCTACCGTATGGAACAATTAAGGTGGCTGAAGAAAGCTCTGCAGGAACTTTCTTCTAATAATCATATTTGTCTTGGATTAGCAGCTCTCAATCCGTTTATTTTGAATATTTTCTCTTTCCCTCTCATTTAAACGCTGAGAATGGCCTTTTGCAAAGCAAATGCTGTACTTGGTCTGAATATTGCCTCCCAAGTTACAGAAAGACTGAGGTCACCACCAAATGTTTTTGTGCCATAAACTATTTATCTTGAATGTGTTTTTTTAACTGCCTTATCAAAATCAGCTCTTGCCAGATTGGGTGGATATAGAAGATTATTTGGCCCAGGGAAGAGTAGGAGTAAAGTCCGCTTGAGACGAGTTAAACCTGGAGACTTCTAAAGTAGTCAGACTTTCTCTGACCTTTCCTTAGAAAGATTTAGAAAGGCTAGCTGACTTCCCCTTAAGTTCCCTCTTTTTGACCCCACATCCCTCAAGACCCTTCCGGACTCTCTATAGGCTGGAATCGTGGCATGTGTGTTGTGAAAACACGTGTCAGAAAATGGGGGGGGGGGGGGAGGGAATTGCCTTGCTTTCCTGCACTGCAGTGCAGTTTCACTGGGGAACATGAGATGAAGTAAATGTGAGTGCACTATTTCTGTTAACGTGAGTCTGGCCACTGGAAATGGCTGCAGCTCAAAACCCGTTGAAATGCAATAATTAAAAAGTACTTTTGTGACTGTTATTCATTCCAATGGAACTTGAGAAGAGACAGTTCCATCTCTGTAACAATAAATTATACTTAGTAAGAATAAGTTATAAATATTTAAAGAATGCTGTTGACTCTGGTAAAGCTTCTATGATTTAGATGGCAATAAGCTGGCCAGGCGAATGATAATTTGGGTCGGAGTGCTCCAGTTTAGGGCCAAAATGATTGCTCAGATTTTGTGCTTTCAAATTAATCTTGTTGAGTCCAAAATCCCCACCTGTTTCAGTTCCAAGGAAAACATCCGGTCATTTAGACCAAACAGTCAGCAAGGGTGTAGTTACTCAGGGCTGTCTAATATGTTAGCCCTAAACTTTCAGTTCAATGCCGGATATAAATGTCATACCCATTCGTCTAGAATGCCCCAAACTTGATTTGAACAATAACCCCCCCCCCTTTTAAAAAAATGATCATCAGATTACAAAACATTTCTCTAGCTAAGAAGACGTTTTTTTAAAATAACTTTTCCCTAGAAGGAAAAAAAATCATTTGCATTACAATATACAGTACTGGTGCTTTTTGTTCATCAGAATAAATTGCATAAGCTTTACCTTTTGGATCAAAGAAATGGAATGACGCCTGCACCAATGAATGGAGTATAATTTGTTTTTACTGGTTTGCTTTTGGAAGGGGGGATTCTGAATCCTCTTAATCTTTGCCCAGAAATTAAAAAAACCCCTGAAATGTCACCATGAATTGGATTACCTTGCATTAAAGTAAATTGTGTTTGTAAAGTTCTAGCTGAGGATCTGGAATATATGACTAGTTCTTAGTAACTCTAAGAAAGTCAGCAGCTGAAGGCTGAAGCATTTTTGTATGAATTAAGGCTTCATTTCCAAGCCTTTTCCAAGCCTTTGTGTTCAGGGTTAGGTTGCTGTGGTCCAAACACGTGCATGCTCAAGTCAGTGCTGATTTTTATTTATTATTTATGATTAGCCCACAAAAGATTTGGAGTAATGTTTCTGTACTTTAAAAAAAAAAAGTCTAGTAGCAGCTCATGAAAGTCTGGAAATGAAGGGACAATTCTCACATGCATGCCCATGTTATTTTACATTGGGTGACTGACTCTTGTACTTGAAGCTTTATCTGTGGTGTTAGAGGAGTGAAAGCAAGTCATCATCACTGAATGTTGCACCCACCAAGTGTTGAAATGTATCCACGTGAACTAGCTATAACATATTGACTGAATGTTGTAGAAATGAATACTTTAGTGCAGAAGTATCAGAGGCAGGAGTTTGTTGCATTCCTGAACAGCAGCATAGCTCAGCAGTTCTGGCATATTTGAGACTCCACTCCTGCCCCTTCTGCCCTCTACTTTTGACTTCTCCCCAATTAAATACACTTGGAAAGACCACATCAGTGCAGTTGGTGCTGCATCTGTATTTCAGTGTGTGCTACAGTGAGTGCTATCTTATAGTTTAGACTTGATTTGTGGCAAGTTTGCCAAAAGGGTAGGCTGTCTGTTCCTTAGCTAGTTGGTGAAAACAGAACTGTGTGAAATTTGCCTGATCTCTACAAGCATGGGCGATCACTGTCCGCCTATCTCAATTTTGCAATAACTCCTACAGCCACCTCTCTTTTAAGAAGGGAAAATACAAATGGAATTACCTCTTGTTTTAAAACAAGCATAATTCTGCAGAAATCTGGGCAGCTCTTCCAAGAGAGGCTTCTTATTCTTTGCGTTCGGATCATTTTGAGCAGCCTTCCAACAATAGCACTGGCATCCTTAACCTTGTGTCCTTGCACTATTAAAAAAAACATTTTTCATAACTCTTTTAAAACAATCTTTCCCATTAAATAATTCCTTGGAAGCGTAGAGGGGAAAAATTTCAGGACGAGTGGGAATGGTCAGTGATTTTTACATTTCAGTCAAGATATTCCATTTTTGTTGGCTTTGGGGCAGGGGCTTCCCCCCAAATGTTTTTTACCTCCTTTGGTAGCTTGTCACATCAGGGGAAATATACTTAATTTTACAGACAGCACACTGTGTCACTTTTCTCCTAATAAAAGTGTTCCTTTGTTGGATGCCAGAACAAAAACAGGAATCTTGGAGTGGCTAGGTAGCGGAGGGAATTGATCCCTTATGAAAAACCCTTTCCCTACCCAGACAAATGGAAAATATCTTTTAAGCCATAAAAGGGTGTGCGTGAGAGGGCTCTGAGGTTGATCAGTTCCAAGAAGCATCCCTGAGAAGTTGCAAAAACAACAACAACAACTGCACATCAAATGTAGGTTGACTTGAAAAGGAAAGCCCATCCAAAAGAGGCCCAGGACGGAGTGAGCTTGACAAATAGACAAGGCTCACTGCTGCTTATTGTGCATTGTGTGGGCTCTCTCTCCTTTGAACAGGGAAGTGGAGCGAGTCTGCTTTCTGTTGGCTATGAAATCCGTGCAGGCTGATATGGCGCTGAGCATTTGAAAATATTGACATTTTCTTACAATCCCCAAGTGAGGCCAAAGCTGCCTCTGATTTGAATGCCAGAGAGAAGCAGCCAAATGATTATGACATTCCAGAAGGCAGTTGGTACGTCCTTCATTTAGTGCTGTCTCATATTCTCAACACCTTATCCCTGCTGCTTCACTCAGTAGCACAGGGTCAGTGCAGGGGCAACAGTTTTGAACCCCCGTCTTAAACTATTTCAGCTCCATTTGAAACCTCTCATTTTGCAGATTATAAAAGGAGCAGTTTTGAAAGGCTGAAATACCCATTTTTCTGGTTCTCAGTTCTGGGCTTCTGCTGCTGAACTGCATCTTTCTGTAATGCACAGAAATTACCTCAATGGTGAAATGCAGCATCCAAGGCAGTGGACGAGATACTACACCTGTGACATGGAGTCTCTCTCTCTCTCCCCCACCCCACCCCGGAAGCTGTAGCGTGATACATTGAAATAAGATTTTCCCTTACATGTTATGCCCTGGGTGTTATAAGTTACTTATAAGAATGAGGTTTAACCTCAGCTTAAAGCAGTTTCTTGTTTTCAAATGTAAATGATACCCACCGACCCCACAAATTCCTGGCCATTTGGAAGGTCACAGACTTTCTCAAAAAGAAGGGAAAACATTTTTATTCATTTATATTATTTGTTAGATGTCTGTACTGCCTTTCAGTACAAAGATTAACCAGGGCAGTTTGGAGTAAGAAAAAATAAAAGCAGTTAATGACACTGTGCGTGTGCGCGTGTGTGTTTGCGCATGTGTGTCCATCCTGCCCCTTCCAGTTCCTCGTTCCTGAGACTGTTGAAAACGTGTGGACATGCCTTGACAGCTATGTTAAAATATTCACTGCATGTGGCTGTTTAGGTAGCCTGAGCGATTTTTAGGTATGCTTTGGCAGCCTTCCAAGAGTTTGCCGTTTGATAAATGGTGAACGTGAGCAGGGTTTGTAACAGGCTTTCATCTGTTGCATGAGCGTGTGTGGCTTAAGAGCCTTTGGCATTCTCCTCTTAAACCTTGAGAAGATATATTATACTTTAGATTATGATAAAGTCATGGGACAATTGAGAACAGAGTGCTTAATATTGTGTTACTGAAATATATTGATGCATGCATCTATCTCTTTGCGGAAATTTAAAGGCTCTGCTCTCAATAGCTAAACTCAGCACCTATTAGTAATGCAATGCATTCAAACTCATGGATATTGTTAGAATAAGGGGTGTGGGCTGGTTAATCCCCGAGGACAGTTGCAGTGGAAACCCACCAATGTAAAACTACACACAAGTTTGATGACTTCTTCCTTACCAAGGGACCCTTTGTCTGACGTTGCTATGAAGCTAAAGCACCTCTTTAATTACAATAAATTAAAAAATAAAAATTGTCCAGTAGCACCTTAGAGACCAACTAAGTTTGTTCTGGGTATAAGCTTTCGTGTGCATGCTGGACAATTTTTTAATTTATTTCGACTGCTTTAGACCAACATGGCTACCTACCTGAATCTTTAATTACAGTTAACCATAATATAGTTTTATATTCTCAAATACTCATATGGGACAGGTCTGGCTCCTGTGTATCTCTGCAGAATGGGTGTCATTTCTGTGAGATGGGAATCCCATGCTGCAGTATTAATGTCAAGAATTGGAGAGCAAATGATTCATTTTTCCACCAGTGTTGCAAATCTCCAAAGAAGTAGCCATGACACCCGCCATATCTGCACAGCTGCAGTTTCAAATGTTACAAAAGCGCAAACTATTCCAGAGGTGTATGCATGAATCAATCAGTCAATCAATCAATCAATCAATCAATCAATCAATCAATTCTTTGAATTCCTTCTTCATTCATGTGTAAAGGTATTTTCCACTCTCCTGAGTACAGGCGCCTGCCCACTTATGTGCATCCCACTCATGCACGGCCGCATTTACGTGGATCAGCGCAAAATAAATAGATTGGCCGCCTCTTGTTTGGGTCTGCTTTTATCAACCAATGGAGCGGGTGGGAGGTGCCTTCTCTATGACTTCACTGCTCCATGGCATGTCCACTCTCCCATCCTGGCACCAGTTCTGCTGGGCTCCCTTCTCGGCCCTTGCCCTCCGTGGCCAGCTGCCGCACACACTGACTCCCCTCAGGCAAGCAGGCAGGCTTGGGGAAGGCTAGGCAGTGTCTCCCGTGATCTTCCAAATAACAATGCTTTAATATCAGAGAAGTAATAGAGTGAAAGAGAGAACGCTCTTCAGGTACCCCTGGCAAACAAGGAGTGGAAGCATTATTGTGAGGCACAAATGCAAAAGAAGAAACCCCTCCAGTTGGAAGATGAGCGTCACATAAATTATTAGGAACCAACATTATTTTCACTCATCTTGAGGATAGAGGAATATATTTAACAGAACATGTAGCTGATACCATTGTCACAACAAGATTGTTCTTTTCAACGTGTTGCCAAGAGTTTGTCCACTTCATTTTTCAGCACATGGTGGCGGTGGCTTTGTTTCAGCCACAATGTATTCATTTCTGGCAGCAGTTAGTGTGCACAAAGAAACAGTGTGGGAAGAATGCAGAGAGACTTCCTTGGATGGAGATAGCAACACACATAGGGTGATTGGACAGCCCAGTGCCAAGTCTGAGAAGCTTATAATGGATAGTTGGGCTATTAGTGAGGAAAAGAATGTAACTTAGGAGCCAGTTGGCGCCTGTAAAAATTATGCACAAACATGCATATTGCAGGGCATGATCCGTTTTGGAAAGCCTCTACTGAAGCCCCACAGAAATGAAAGGACTTTGTGCAGGAGCACAAAAAATATATATGCCACTTTGCTTTTATAATTAAACAATCCCATCTGCACAATTAGCCCTGTTTTGTGTTGGCCTCTGTTACTCTAGTGTGGACCTAACATTGGAATCCTCTCAGTCTAGTGTGGACTATATAGACGTCGCCATTAAAGCTGGCTCCAATGATATCAGAGAGAAAATGGAGCAGAGCATGAGAATTGGCTTTTACAAGCCATGAAGATGTGGGAAAGTGTTTTCAGAGGCCAGAATGAGGGAACAGTAAGAAGGAAATGAAGGATCAATGGGATTTGGAGTAGCTCATATGTTAAAATGAGCAAGGGATTACATGAAAGAGTTATTTGCTTTATGAATAAAGACTGTACCTTATAGTCGCCATCCCATCCCTGGCCATGTGTGAAAGATCTAAGTTTCCTCTTTAAAAACAACAGTAACAAAACACTCCTATAGCGCAAAGTCCATGTAAAAAGTCTCAAATCAAACCCAACAACAACAGCACTGCTATTCAGATGATGCTGATAACTGGCTTTTAAGATATAATGATCTATCTTGCATATGCAGTTAATAAGCATCATGCATGTGAGTGAGACCAGCATTTCTCTGGCCAGCCTTCTGTGGGGTTTATGAGTATATTTTGATTTATACAGCATTCATTTTACAGCTGTAACTGTAACCAGCGCACCAGTGCTGCCAGCATTTCACCAAAGGCATTGGGTCAGTATAACTGTCTTGCAACGGTCAAGTAGCTTTGCAAAATGTCTTATGCCTGTTTTAACAGAATGATGAATAATCCTTGAGATTCAGTGGAAGCAATATCATACGTGCGGTTTTAATACTCAAGTTCTCTAGTGTTTAACTGCCCTTGATTTAAAAGCCACTGACAAGTCTGCTATAATTCTGCCAGCAACTGCTTTCACACTTTTCTTAGCAACTGTCTAATAACACAAGATGTTGCCATCTAATAGGCCCAATGCATAAAGGAGCAAAAAAGCTGTTCATGTAGGTGGTTTCAAGTGGCATCTCTTCTTACACTCCGCGGATGAACAGAAGCTGATCTTATAACTAAAAGTATGTTACGTAAAAATTTGCTGCTCTTAGGCTCTCTTGAGGACTGTCCTTTCAACTGAATTTTGTGGGATTGATTCCTAGCTTTGGTTCTGTTTGTGGTGTCTTTTGCACATGGGAAATTTCAGCGTACATTCTTGAGTAGCAAACATCTGAGATTGGAGTCAGGGTGAATTTCACAGGAGGGACTGAGCTATCATTTCCCTATATTACAAGAGCTCTCCCCTCCCAAACCTTGGTTGTGTGTTGTATAGCTCACAACTGGAGTTGCGGGAAATGGTCTTGGAGAAGGGAGGAACTTATTTTTATTTCTGCCCTTATTATGTTGTCATAATGCATGGACAGCACAATCTGCACTGTGGAGTTAAGAGTAAATCCCATGAGGGATATTTGTGTAGCTTGGTGGTTCAAACACAACATAGTAAACAGACATTTCTGGAGTGAGAAGCCTGTGCCAACCCCCCAACCCCCAGTTGCTGGCTATGACTCCCATAATCCCTGATTGTTTGCCATATTGGTTGTTGCTTAAGGGACAGCCACAGGTTCCCTCTCCCTTCTCTGATTATTGTTGTGTTTAACTTGTTAGTAATGTGTGTTATTATTTTGGGTTTTAAAAGTAGAGGGTTGTATAATAAACCACTTCCTCTTACTTGCTTTATCACTTTTTTTTTTGAGATAGGAATAATCATCACACTCCAGAACCAGACAGTTTTGCCTTTTCACATTCATGGATAGTATAAAATTTTGGTAGTGCTCTGCATCTGTCTAGTCCTGTTGTGAGCTAAAAGAATTCCCCCCTCAAGTTGGCTTGGTAGTGATCTGTTGATTGTGTGTGGGGTGTGTGGGTGTGTTTTCTTTTTATAGTGTGCCTTTGGCTCACCATGGATTATTCACCCTTCTTTCCCCACAGCACCTGCTTGGGCAGGGCCAACTGGGTGACTTAGGTTGCTTTGGGGTTGGACAGTTGTTGCCTTTTCTTGCCTTGCAAAGAGTTGGAATTTGGTGGGCTGCCTTGCCTGCTTTCCACTCTTCTTTCTTTCCACTCTTCCTCTGATCTTTCTGCTGAACTTCTTGACTTTATTTCTTCTCTGAATTTCATAGTCATAGCTAAGAAATAGAAACAAGCCATGAAGCGTTTCTCAGGCATTCCATTTTGTTCTCTCAGAATGAGTAAATGTGGAGAAATGTGCAGCTTTGTTTCTTTGCCTTGGTACTTTGGTGGTCCATTCTGGGTGTTATCTAACAGAATTCCAAACAAAACCAACTTAAAAAAAAAAATGCGTCTCCCATTCCATATCAAGCTTGTTTTGGTTACTCCTAATATCATGTGCTCTTTTGGAGAAGCAGAGGCTGGTGGATATAATCAACTGGAAAAACATAATTTATGTAACTTCTTTAAAAGCCAACACTCCAGATATTTCCCCCCTTTCTTTCTTTCTTTCTTTCTTTCTTTCTTTCTTTCACCCTGATCCTTTATATCTCAGCTATGCCTAATTCGTAGTTTCTGAGAAAGTTTAGGACTGTCACACCCATTGGATGTCTGTTTAATAGCACATAATTTAGCATGAGCTTCATCCTTCATTACCCAGACTGGAACCCTCTCTCACTCCTTTAGTTTAATGGGTCAGTTTCATTGCTGTGTTTCCCTTGGCTGGAAGCCTCATGCTGCAATCAAATTTGGGAATAAACAAAGATTCATCTTTAAAAATGAACCTCAAAAGAGTTTCCTACCCTCTTGGGCAATAAACTGTTGTTTGCAGATTATAGAAGCAGAAGGCATAAGCCTGACAATAGTAAGATAGAACTTGGCCATTTTCTCCACCCCACTTGCCTACAAACCAATAGGCATTATCTTTAAAGTACAGATGTAAAGCAAATTGCTACAAATGAATTCTCTCAAGATGACTCTGCAATATATTTATTTGTAATATGTACATACTGAATTACTGATTTGAGCATATGCACCCAAACAAGTGATATCTTGTTTTAGTGTTGGCATTGACCTGTAGATAGTACACCAGGGCCTTGCATGTCCTAGTTGAAACTGAGGTTTTTTAATGGACTTTTGGAATAGGCTTGAGCAAAAAACTGCATTCTAGGTTTGCTGTTAATTATAATGAGTCTATCTCATAAAACAGTTGGGGGATGGAATAGTGAGAATACTAGCACATTGTGATATAGCTATAATATAACCTTTAGCTAATTAAACAATTGCTGGCCTTCTAAATTGTAAGGGGGTATTGTTTTTGTTTGTTACTATGTTAGGTCTTTTTGTGTTTTTATATTGTAAACCATGTGTGTGTTTGTGTATTTTAAATCCACACATTAGGGTGTTGAAGTCGATCTAGAACTCTCTCCTTGACTGATTTATTTACTGGGTCCAGTTTAAGTAGTGGGTTCAATATCTCTGCTTAATGGTATGGTGCGGTACCATTAAAGTCTCTGGATGCAGGATCTTGGTTGCAATGTAGAATTAAGGGTACCTTTTTCACTTTACTGAAAACCAGACATTGTTTGCATTACAGTGGGTGAAAACATTTTTCTCACATTTTTCTCATATATCTCTCTAGAAGTAGCATATAAAACTCCCATGAGAGTGTCCGAGTGAATATTGTTTTTCCCAACATGCTGGAGTGAAGGCCTTTTTTTTGTGAGAAGCACCCACTTCCAGACCTGGAAGTGAAACCATCTAAAAATGTGTTGTTACACTGCCCCACCAGCTGCTGCTAGCAATGGGTAACCCATCCAGAGTTCCCTTGTGGCTGCTGATCTACCTGTTGCACATTCCTCTAGCCTTCTACTACCCACCCATTCACCCCAGTTCACATGGGCTTTGCATCACATTTTCTGCATGTCTTGATAGGCCAGCCATTAATCCTTGAATGTCAGAGGCAAGGGTCCTGCTCTTGCATTGTGAAACCCCACTGATTTGTAATCATTTCAAGAAGGGCATCAATCTCTGTGGAACTTGGCACTGCAATCAAAAGAATTCTTTGTAAATAAAGCATGTAATGAGTGTAGCACAGGCCTGTGTGGGCCCCTGAAAAGAACACAGTAATTGTCATTAGGAGCAAAGCACAATTATCTGCACAGAATGACAGTATGTTTGTACATCAGTGGGAATTAACACTGTGGCAAATTTTGAACCCAGTACAGAAATACCAAGGGTCGTCAAAGGTTCATTCCATAGTATGTCCCTTGTAAACATTACTCATAGCTAGTTTTTTCCACACAAAGGCATACATTTCTTAGCAAAAGTGATGGCACACTTTCCCCAACTTTCCGTCGAAGAAAATAGGTGCCCTTATTCTATATTATGACTGCATCCAGTGAAGCATACTGGTTCTGGTGACTTCAGTAATATTGTGCCGGCCAAATAAGTCCAAAAGTCAGGTGGGGTTCCTTGCACTGTACCATTTCACTGGCAGAGAAAACATTTGGAAGAGTACAGTCAGTGTCTGGGAAAGGGTTAGGGGCTCAGCTAGTGAAGTTCTCCTTGTATCCTTGCCTCATGGCCTCTGGCTGCATTCCCCTGCTCCAAAGCCCTCCTGATTTCCCTCAGGCACACTGCCTCCTTCTGCTGCCATATTGGCCCTTGCCAAAACAAAAAAATCCATTTTTGGCAAACTAATATCTGATTCATTGTAAAACAGGAAGATTACATCAGCTCATACGTTTCTCTAATTTGCCAAATTTATTTAAAACCATCACTTTCCTTTTTTATATATTTATTAAATTTTATTAAAGATACATGCTAGGAGGTTCATATCCTGAATTTGGTGGAGGGGATGACAGAGTATGAACATAAGGGGAAAGAAGCCAGAGGGCAGCCATCAATCCATGTAGAGAATTCAAGGCAGAAGCCAGGGTTGAAGCAGATGAAACGTATTATAAAAATATCAAAATCTCATAGAAAGTCCCATATGTCAAATACTCATAAAAATGTGAGCAGCCTTACTAATGACACAGCTGACTGGAGAGTGAGAGCAAGAGAGAGCTTTCATAAACTGCGAATTTCCTAGAGAGTTATATATTTGATTACTACCATACCCAATTCCAACAGCCGTTTATTATGTGCTTGCCCTAACAACCCTGTGAGGTGGATCACTACTATTCCTTACCAGCTGTCAACTAAGAATATTAGTTGATTAATTATCTACTCTTAGACTGCTGAGCAAATTAAATGTGCATAAAACAACACTCAGTATTACGTAACTCAAGAAAATGATCTCAAACCTATCAAGATTAAATATCTGACCTATCAATTAATATTTGCTCACTAAGTTATAAATTAAGTTTTAAACTGATGGACTAAACAGTTTGAGACTGCAGCTCTATTATTCTCCTGTACAGATTAGGAGCTGAGGCCAAGAGATCTGATGTGACAATCAGACCTGCCAGTTTCAAATCAGCCTCTCTCTGTCCTCTGGGTCATGCGAGCTCCCAATTTTTCATATCCTCTGTTTGTTGCACAATGCAGTGCCAGATTTTAAGAGATGCTTCACCTAGAGCCAATTTGGAGCACAATTTGAAGGGGAGCCATCAACTGAGCACCCCTCTACATTATTATTATTATTTTAAAAATAGTTATTAAATTCCCATACTACTTCACAGCAATAATAATAATAAATTTTATTTATATCCCGCCCTCCCCAGCCGAAGCTGGGCTCAGGGCGGCTAACAACAACCAAAATAATCCAACGTTCTAAAAACATTTCATTATAAAAATTAATTAACATCAAATTGATGGCAACCATTAAGCAAAATTCTGTGCAGATTGCCGAGGGAGGGAGTCAGGCTGTGCCCTGGCCAAAGGCCTGGTGGAACAGCTCTGTCTTGCAGGCCCTGCGGAAAGATGTCAAGTCCCGCAGGGCCCTAGTCTCTTGTGACAGAGCGTTCCACCAGATTGGAGCCGCGGCCGAGAAAGCCCTGGCTCTAGTTGAGGCCAGCCTAACCTCTCTGTGGCCTGGGATCTTCAGGATGTTTTTATTTGCAGACCGTGAGTTCCTCTGTGGGACATACCAGGAGAGGCGGTCCCGTAGGTACGAGGGTCCTAGGCCGTGTAGGGCTTTAAAGGTTAAAACCAGCACCTTAAACCTGATCCTGTACTCCACCGGGAGCCAGTGCAGCTGGTATAGTACCGGATGAATGTGATCACGCAGCGAAGACCCCATAAGGAGTCTCGCCGCGGCATTCTGCACCCGCTGGAGTTTCTGGGTCAGTCTCAAGGGCAGCCCCACGTAGAGCGAGTTACAATAATCCAGTCTGGAGGTGACTGTCGCGTGGATCACAGTGGCTAGGTCAGGGCGAGAGAGATAAGGAGCCAACTGCTTAGCTTGGCAGAGATGAAAAAATGCCGCCTTTGTTATAGCTGTAATCTGCGCCTCCATGGAGAGGGAGGTATCGAAGATTACACCCAAACTCTTAACGGACGATGCTGGCACTAATTGCACCCCCGCAAGAGATGGGAGTTGCCCCCTCAATCCCATATCATCCCGTCCCAGCCAGAGGACCTCTGTCTTCGAAGGATTTAACTTCAACCGGCTCCCACGTAACCATCCAGCCACAGCTTCCAGACATCTGGTCAGTGTGTCTGGGGCCGAGTCAGGATGGCCATCCATCAACAGATAGAGTTGGGTGTCATCGGCATACTGATGGCAACCCAGCCCAAAACTCCGGATAAGCTGGGTGAGGGGGCGCATAAAGATGTTAAAAAGCATCGGGGAGAGAATCGCACCCTGAGGCACTCCACACACCAAGGAGTGGCGCGATGACAATTCCCCCCCAAGCGCCACCCTCTGTCCTGGACCAGAGAGAAACGAGTGCAGCCATTGAAGGACTGTGCCCTGGATCCCCACGTCGGCAAGGCGGTGGTCCAGGAGTTCGTGATCGACCATGTCGAAGGCTGCTGACAGGTCTAGAAGAATCAGCAGCCCCGACCCGCCTCGATCCAGCTGCCTGCGGAGATCATCTGTTAGGGCGACCAGAGCCGTCTCGGTCCCATGACCAGCACGGAAGCCGGACTGGAATGGATCCAATGATTTCTGAGCGCTTTACAGTACAGGACTGAACAATGAAATACACATACACACACACATGCACACAGATCATCTGATAAAATGTCACCCAAGACCAGAATTAACTCTGCGTGCGCGCACGCTCTCTCTCTCTCATCAATTTTTGTGCAAGGAGCTTGGTGGTAGATTATGCCCCTGT
Organism: Podarcis muralis; assembly: GCF_964188315.1. Lineage (NCBI taxonomy): Eukaryota > Metazoa > Chordata > Lepidosauria > Squamata > Lacertidae > Podarcis > Podarcis muralis. Next base: position 43,051,009 of record NC_135661.1, on the reverse strand, counting down.
TAGTTTCTTTTGGAAAACTTAGAAAATTGCTATGCTGTAATAACCGGTCAAAATAGGTTGTTCTTCTTTTCCTTCAGGATAGGCTAGGGATTCACTGCTTGTGATCAACTGTCAATGCTGCGTGCAAGTACTGCAAATAAGAGCTGGATTTTGAGCAGGTCACATAGTGTAAGGTCATGTAGCATGAAATTTGGAGATCTCTTTCCACGAATGCCATGATTTATAGCAAGACATAACCAGATGAAGAATTTCTGCACAGGAAGGCTTGGGACACAGGGAACAGACTTGTTTCTGGGAATTCCGTTTTTTATTTGGAAGGGAAGGGAAATATAGTTGGAATGATACCTAAATGTCTCTTCTGTGCATTAACTGCAAACGTATGGCTAGATTCTTCCTGTCTTATCTACCCAGAGGGGCTTTTTTTTTAGCCCTCTTAAGTCAGCACAACTACTAGAGTGGGGCAAGTAGTCCAGCATGGGGGAGAGCATGAAGACCTTGGAAACAGAAATGGATGGTGGTTTTTCCACACAGCTGTACCATGTTCTCACCTACATATGGAGGACCGTTTTTCGGTCCCAAGGCAGTTGCAGAAACTATATGATAGCTGCAAATCTAATTGCATTGTAATCTGTACGAAAACCAGATTTTATCCACTCCAAAAGGGCTCCTCCCCCATTTAAAAAACTTAATCTATTTTAAGGAGTTCAGCAATACTAGCTATATAGGTCTGCAATGAAAGGTTACATTTAGGAGATTACATGAAATTGTTTTTTGAGTTTACAGATCTACATTAGATAAATTTAAACTGCAGCTGGAAAGGGGAGTATAAAATATACCAGCTGCAGTGTTCTTGGACTTCTATAGTTTTGTGTGTTTCTTAAATATGGCTCTTGGTTTCTTCTTATTTTAAAGCTTATGGATTTTAAGAGGAAAACGGGGAGACGGTGAAGCCCCAAATCCTAGATTTTGTGTATGTAAAATGAAAGAAGGATTGCAACCTCTGTAGCATTAATTAGTTTCTCAGACTTTTAACATGCTCAAGTTGCAACCTGTCAGTGTTGATTGCTGGCCATTTCCCCTGAAAATAGAGTAAAACTTTCTGGCTGGTGAAAGACAATTTTGTTTAGCAAGCAGGGGACAACTGGTACTACATGCTTGTGTTTTATTCATTTATAATATAGGGCTTTTTGTTTTCTAATTGTGAGAAAACTAGTTTTCTCAAAGTCTTCTTTTTGTGTGCAAAAGAAAAGATACCTTTCTTGCATCTTCAAAACTCCATTTCTGCATTTTATGCTTTTATACAAAAGTAGCATTTCTCATTAGTAAATATTAGTTGGTTAGTTCAGCTAATTACAAGTGTTGCTTGAACCCAAATTAGTGCTTCTTGCCTTTATTTTTGGTTCCATTCTAGTTTTATATTCTCCCAGTTGGGTATTCAACTGAGTTACAGAACTGGCAGTATACTGGGGAAAGCCAGATGTGTACACTAAGAAAACAACAGTTTTGGGTCCAGAACTTTCATAGAATCTGCTTCAAATTCACACCCCATATTGCTCTCTCTGCTTCCCATAAAGAAACTGGGAGACATTCAAAAAACTTTTCTTTAAAAGACAATCATCTGCCTATTGGAAAACTTACCATGCATGCTGGACACTAATCGGATAAGGCATCAGAGAGGACTTTGGCTGGCCCAGTGGGTCAGGTGATAGCAAAATATATTTTTGTATTGTGAGGGGGCTGTCTCAAGGTCAGCCACAGGCCAGGAATAGCTGACTGGGACTGTCATTTGGGCCAGTGCAAAGCTCTACAGCAAAGCAAGGTGGAGTTGTAGACTTTTCAACACTTGTGATGGGCCACAAAGGAACTAGAGATGCTGGCGGGTCTGCTGCAGCTGCACATAAAGAGTATAACAAGTTGCCTTTAGCAAAGTCCTGGTCTACCCAGCCCAATTACTTGGCAGCAGACCTCTTCAGGACTTTCTTGGAGATTTGTTTTGTTCAGTTTTGATAACTGAGCACCCTTCAATACAACTTAAGCTATTGGACCAACAAAAGCAAATATTCTTTCACATAGGGATTTGCAAAGCCTAGTGGCTGATGCAAATAAATATTTATATTTTCCACAGAGGAATGCTCATTTCATAAGCTTCTGGGAAGTCTTTTTGTAAGTAAACTCTTTTATTAATGCACAAATGTCTTTACATCCATATCTGAGCTTCATGTCTAATTTATAATATATTCACTTGAGCTCAGATAAAGGTATACTACCCTGGTTTTCACCAACTGTTAATAACTGCTGTGCACATGAAACATTTTTTGTAAGTAACACCACTGAGTGGGCACTCCTCAGTAGCAACTAAGTAATTAGGAATAAAGTTTAAGAGAGAGAGAGAGACCACATGGCTCTGAGATAACACATTGTCACAGCCAGGATTATCCTGCTGTTTATGATATGGATACTTTTGTTCATTAGTGACAGCAGGATAAAAATGTTACATAAACCGTTGATCAAGTTTACATTTCAAGGAGAGTTGCCCATGTTGGGACTTGAAGTCCAGAATAGCTTGGAAAATAGCCTAGCATTAACAAGTTTGGGGTTTGTCTAGGATCCAATATGTGACAGTTAGCCCAATACCAGGAATCCACCTGAACTGTTTTGGATCCAATTTCTCTCATGCAATCAACCCATTGAACTCTAAAATCCTGACCAGAACAAAGAAGTTTTCACTTGATTTTCCCAGTGGGAAGTTTAACTGAATCCCAATTCACTTTTTAAAGGAGCTATATAGTGTTAACATGTCAGATTATTGGCATTAAGTTAAATAAGCTTGATTGGGGAAGAGGGCGATAATGTCTTCAACTACAGAGCCTTGCATAAATGGGAAGCCACCATCTGTGTAACCTTAACATTTAGAACAAGACGTAGCCAAACAATCTGATAGCCTTCTAGGATTCATTCTCTCCTTAAGGCTTTAAAATAAGAAATAATATGTTTGGATCATTAGGCTGGTGTGAAAGACACATCCTTTCATCCTTCACCAGGGGATAATAAACATTTGTCCAGTCTTTGCTGCGATGAAAGAGAAAGCAGATGTGTGGTGCATTTATGGCAGGCTCTTCACTGCTCTGTGCTGTGAAAGAGTTGGATGAAAATAATGGGGTTTGCCTACTTAGGGGTCTAAAATATGAGCCTCAAGCTGGCATTCCAAAGAGAAAGCACTTTTCCCCTGTAAAGCAGATATTATATCAATAGTCAAATGAGTTTCAATAAAGACCATCCTTCTGAAGGGACAAAAAAACAATTCCTGCTGCTCCTTCCTTTAACTATCTGATCAGTTGAATCAATTGATTAGAAAGCCATTAAAGTGGGCAAAAACAGCTCATGGCAGGCACCATCTTCGAAAAAGCATTATTGGTGCACACAAGGGAATGTCTTTTTTTATTTATAATGGTGGCTGCATTTAAAAACAAACCAAAATAAGTTTTTGTTTTTGTTTTGTTTTGTTTTAGTCATATTCATATTTAATCAGTCCATGGATGAACTGAAATTCCTTCAAGTAATGAGAATATTTATTTAAGCATCACCCCTTCTTAGGACAAAGGGCCACTGGGAGGCTGCACCCCTTCCCTCCTAGGAAGAACATCATGGCTAGTTGGGAGACCAACTGGGCCCAATCTGCTGGCCAGAGAAGAAGCAGCATCTGGGAACTTGCTGTGCCCCACCCCCCAAATCTGGCAGAAAGAATGCTTGGATCCAGTTGCTACCCTGTTTCCCCGAAAATAAGACAGTGTCTTATATTAATTTTTGCTCCCAAAGATGCGCTAGGTCTTATTTTCAGGGGAGGTCTTATTTTTCCATGAAGAAGAATACGGTACACATTTATTGTCTAATTGTGAGTCAGCCAGACTCCATCAGGGCAGAGCGAGCAGCAGACGGCAGATTATCCTGGAGGCAGCTCGGGCTCTCTGATATAAAGAGACCTTGCACTGCCTGAACAGTGGCCAGTCAGGGAGCTGCGTGGCGGCGCCCACCGCTACGGTCCAGAGGAGTCAGATGCCTTACGGTAGCTTCGGGGGCCTTATGTTCGGGGGAGGCCTTATTATCGGGGAGGTCTTATTTTCGGGGGATGTCTTCATTTTGGGGGGAAAGGGTAGTTGCCCTAGGGCTGAAGAAGCAGTTGTAAGGGAACCACTTCTGCCATGCATTTGCCTTGCAAAAAAAATAGAGGCACTGAATGGGAACACAAAAACAGTAGCAATGGAAGTTCAGTTTGGCCCAGATTGCGTATCAATGCTTGTAGTTTACCACTTTGTCTTGGCCTTGAAGGGCTGATCTTCCTTTTTCTTTTCTCTTCCACTCCTCTTCCCTTGTGTGTTTTATCTTTCTAGTGTGTAAGCCTGATGACAGGGCCCATGTCACTCTCTTTTCATTGAGATGAACCATTTTGGGAGAATGAATACTGGGATAAAAATATAGTAAACAGTAACAACTAAAATTCCTTCTCAAGGCCTGCCTAGAACCTTTCTTAATGGACTTTATGAGGCTGATAGCACTGAATGCACACCTGCCATCATTGCCCTCTATGGTTTTATTAAGATGTATGTTTCTTCATCTTAGATATATTGCCCTATAAATCTTAGAAAGCATGCAGAGAGAGAGAATGGGTGAAGAACTTTTCTCTGAGCTGGGTTTGGGATCTAGACACTATATGAGAACACACTTTCAACCAAAATGAAAAAAATATCTGATTTTTAAAGGCACAATAGAATAATCCCACTTCATTTTTTCCATCTTTGCAAAGGGGATGTGATTGGCAGCAAATGCCCTGCACTTTTTGTTGGGAGAAGCAGTGGCACCACTCTTTCCTCCTTCCCTCCTTCTTGGCTGGCTAGGTGAGCAAGCGGTGTTGGGGTGCTTATTGGTTCGTGTTACAAAGCTCCCTGGGCTGCCTGGGACCCTGAACCTGTGCCCAGTGGTCCAACTTTCATGACATCCTTTGTTGGCAAAGAGATGTGAAGCATCTGCCTGTTGGTTTAATTAAAGCAACTTCTGTGTGCTTTTCATTATTTTTCGAATTGCTGATTCTCTTCTCATGCAGCAACCAGAGTGGCAGATGTGCGTATTTTGTAAAGTGCTGGGGCCTTTTTGGCTCTTCCTTGTGACCAGTACAAAGGGCACTTTAGTTTCTGATTTCAGATCCAAGTTGGGCCAATTTGTATAATTGCTCAGGTAAAGTTCAGGAGATGCTGCATTTATTTCCTTCTCTTGAACTTGCAAGGGAAACACAGCTGTCCTGTCCTTTTGCTCACATGAGATTTGAATCACTGTCAGTTCTTCCTTCAAATTTCTACCAGCTTTGTGCTGCTCTGTAACATGCTGTTGGAACAATGTTTTGTTACCCTGACAACAAAAGCCATATTTTATATGCTGTTTTGCTTGTAATTCTCTTTTGAAAACTCCTCCTGCCAGTTATGATGTAAATTAAAACATTTGTAAAGTTTACTTACTTTTACTACTTGTTTCTGCTTTCCCCCCCTAGTGGAATTTGGCATATCCCTGATGTTTTGAATGTAAACCAAAGGGCTACTTTAGTTTTTCTAAGACTAGGATACTGTGCCCAAGTAATGCTAGTGAACTTTGGAAGATCAGCACAGCTTTGCAGTGTAAAATTATTAGTGGATTCCAAGTACCTTCAACAAACTACAGTTACCATAATTCCTTGGCACGAGCAATGGTAATTACCTAGTTAAAAGTGAGTTTATTTTGATGTGATTTTAATGATAAATATGGGCTGAACACAAACATGATTTGATTTGCTTGCCTTTTGAGGTTGACAAAAGGCAGCACTGAACAAGATTCACATGCACTGGTTAGATGGCAAATAAATAATGAAGTTCATTCCACAAGAATTTTCACCACCTTGCCATTGTCATCTTACTACTTGCTTGTCTGAACACAAAGCACACTATTCTTGCCAGATGTCTTTTCCTGGCTCCCTCAGTTCCAGCTTGTAGCTATAAGATAACGGATAGCTGGTCCTTTTCTTGAGCAACCTTAGGACCACTTCTGAACTATGTGGGACTTGCATGTGGGCTCCCACACCATGCTTGAACTTTCTTAAGAAATATTAACTTGCCTAAATCCACCTAGTGAGCTTTGTAGGCTGGTAAGGATTTAAATCAAGATCCCAAACAAGAAATCCCAGTAAAAGACTCGGGTCTACTACCCTATGCTAGTCCACTACTGAGCAAGTTGCAAGTTGTAACCTTTTACTGTTACTTCTCCGGATAAGAGTTCATGTCTAGGTACCAGCAGTTCCTGGTTGAAAGCCAAAGACCCCTGGCTGTGAATGTTTTCCCCTATCCATTCTTTTCATCAGAGTGTATAATCAGTTTTTGCTGATAAGATGCTGCACAAAAATTGGTTAGGATGTTATTTCCTCTTGAACTTTGTGCAGACTTTGGCAGACATCCATATTTCTTGCCTTTAAGCCCTTTAACTGAGCTCTTGCACTCTGATGAAACTAATTCCATAAGGAATTTCTCAAGGGGCAAATCAGACATGACTTAGACCCCTTGTTCACATTTATTGGTCTAGAAGGCACTTTTGTGTAAATTTATACAAAAGGAATAAGTCCTCCTTGACCTTGAAGTATATTTGGCAATCATTTTCCACTTTGGCTACATCGTGTTGCAACCGGATGTTTCCCGCTAGCCAGCCAGTTTGGCAAGTCACTACTTATTAGTCACTGCAGAGCCCATATTGGGGAGAAGTGGGGGAAGCAATTGGGCCATTGCCATTTAGCTTGGTCCTTACCCTTCTGTTGTATTTCCAACAGCTAAGTCCTGATTACACTTCCCTGATCTTGGTTTATTCACTTCCATGAGAAGTCAGTTTCTTTAGCAAGGCTTTACTGTAGGTTTGTACAACCCCACCTCCCAAAGTAACAAGTCGTAGACAAACATTTAAGCTGTCTTCTGTATGTTTCGCAGAACAGAGACTAATTATAGAATCTGGCTCAGGTTGTACTTCAAAAGGAAAGGTTCAAGGGATATTTGTGCATGGGTTTTTTATTTTTATTTTTAAGCAGCCTCAGATTTTTGGCTGCTTTTATTAGAAGGCTTTGGCCAGTCAATGTATCAGCTCACTTTCAAACACTGTAGTTTGGCTCATTTTTGGTAATGGTCTGAGAGTTCAGTAAAAGAGCCTCTTGGGGCAAGAAGTAGTCCATTAAACATCTGTTACTGTTGGTGTATGAGCAAGTCTGCCAGTCTACTGAAGCCAGTTTATGCAGAGTCTTCCTTAACTGCTTAAGCCAACTTGAGCCTGAACTATGACCAGCCAATTAGCTTTTGGCAGTGGCTCCAAAGAAAACAACTTAACAGAAGAAGTAGAGGCTTTGCAACGCACATTCTCCAGGATCCACAATGGCTTGTAGCTTTGTGTATTGATGTAGAATTTGCCTTCACTGACCAGGAAAGCTTTTCTCCTTGTGGCCTCATCTTTCACTTCCAGTCCATGTGGAATGTTTACTGTAATAAGGGATACCCCATAGTGAATCTACGTAAAACTGCACTTCATCTTCACATGCAAAGCTAATCATTACGGGTTCAGTTCAGCTTCGCAGGTGCAAGAGTAGTTTCCAATGGGATTGTTTGCTTTTGTTATTAGGTATCAAGTATTCTGTTAGAACTTTGACATTCAAAATTAAATAATCTTCCTATAAGTATAAACTTAAACAATTTTGGAACAGGGATTATATTTGCTCTGGGGTAATGGTCTTTGACAGCATCGTAGTACAGAGCCCACACATGCTCACATTTTTAAAAGGCATAATAGGATCTGGAACAGTATGTAAAATTCTCAAATTCCAAATTTTGGAATATAGAGTCTATAAAGCAACACAGAGAGGAGGAGTTTTTCTTGGAATATTCCACATTCTAAAACACAGCATTAAGTGTTTTTTGTATGCCTAGTCAAACAAGCACCTGGTATTTTCCCATTCTTGACCTTAAATATAGGAATGGCAAAAAATGTGTTACCTTTAAAGAAGAAAAGAAAAAGAAAGTCAGAGGTATTGGACATTTAGGACAAGAATTGATTTTCAAAATGAAATCCCTGTAACATAATCCAGAAAATTGTCTTTGTTATACAGTGATGCTGTAAATCCTCACCAGAATCACACATAGTAAGAGCTTCTGAAGAAATTATCCAGTTGCATAATTGGAGAAAATAAAACTTTCTTGAAACCGTGATGCATAATTAAATTTATATATATATATAAAACCCAACTTTCCTGGTGATGAATCTGACACTGCTAGCATAACTTGGATTCAGATCTCTTCCCCCTAGAATAGCCTCTGTAATGGTTTACAGACAAGGGACCTAGATGAGGTAACTTTTCCTCCAGCAACTAGATAATATCCTGAATTTGCGTTCCCACTTTAATCAATGATTCATTAGAAAGCGTGCCTTTGTATGAATGCCAGTTTTCCAATCTGATTTCCACCATGAAGTGTTTGCTTTGTCTTATTGTTTGGTGCATCATAATTGCTTGTTGTCTTTTCTTTTTAACTGTTGTGGGGCCCTGATGATTCCTGGTTAAACTGTGTGTGTGTGTGTGTGAGAGAGAGAGGGGGGGGGGAGGGAGGGAGGGAGAGAGATTTTTTTATTTCAGCAGTAAATAGATCCTGTCCTAAACTGCCTGTGATGAGGTGGGAAATCCACATTTATCCTTTATTTAGCACATCTCACTTGCTTAGACTCCACTGTGCAAAATTAACCATTTTTACTTGGAAGTAGTTCTCATTGTATTCAGTGGAGCTTATTCCCAAATAAGTGTGCACAACATTGCTACCTGGGTGTAGCATCTTGCCATATTCTCCAGTATTCTCCCTTCCAGGAGCAATGCATTATTTCTAAAGTTTACGTTTTAGGGTGTTTCTGCTTTCTAGTAAAATTGCAAAAGGGTGCAAAGCCGAGCATGTTATCTGGGTAGGGGGTGGCTACATGCAGCTCAATTTATCCTTCAGATTTATAGGTCATAAAGAAAAACTGCCCCCATCTGTGAGCAAAGGTGGTCTCTGCCTAAAAGCCCATTAACAGTATCATTTAAAAAAGACCCTACTATGTTATTATGTACTAGCAAATACACATTATTATGGTTGGTGGTGTCTATGTACAGAAAGGACTGGTACACTACATTGCCTTCCTCTTTCAAAGATGTCAGGGATGGAGGGAAAGTCTTTCCTCTCACTGCAGCAAGGTCCCAAGAACAGTGCTTTCACCCACAGGATTGAATGGGAACCATTACTAATATGAGTGAAAGTAAAAGGAGCACATCACTGTGAAAGCCAAACCAATTTTATGTCCTTTAAGTCTCCAAGCCACTTTGAATTTATTTTTTTATTTATTGCATTTATATCCCACCTTTTTCTCAAAGGAGTGCAAGGTGGCACAGATACCCCTCCTCATTTAATCCCAGTGACAAACCTGTGAAGTTTGTTAGGCTGAGGGGGGGCGGTAATGACTGGCCCAAAGCCACCCAGTGAGCTTCATGACTGAGTGGGAGGATTTGAACCCTGGTCTCTCAGGTCCTAGTCCAGCACTCTGTACAGTACATCACACTGACCTTTGGTGGAAAGCTGGGAACTGTTATAAATAAAGAGCAAATCAGAGAAGTTTGCATTTTAACACAAAAACACAAGAAACACAAAATCCAAGTTTGTAATATCGTCAGCTTAGAGGTTCATTTAAAACATGAAAGTTAAGGAGGAGCTGGACATGCAGAAGCCAGTACATCTCTGCATTGGAATCCACTGATAGCACAGTCTGTCAGTTGATGTGCCGTTGCAGCTTTGAAACTCTTTCAGCTGAGCTAATAGTTCACAGATTGGTTTTTAATTACTGTGATTATTCTTGTTCCTCAAGAGCTCAGGATCGCCTGGAAGCTATTTGTTTTTGCTTTTGGTTCTTATGCTGCAGCTGTTGCTCCTGCTGCTGAACATACGTTGCATTTTTTGGCTTGCTGGTGTTCTCCAAACAGGCCTGGGGAACATCCTTTGGTTGCTCCTTTGAGGCCTTTGCATGAGGTTTGCCCTAACAACTAGGCGTAATATGCAGAAGAGAAGGAAAATGTTTTGGTACATGGGGCAAGAGGCCTTAATGTAATGATTTGTTTGTTTAAAGGTGCATGTCTTCCATCCATTTTGTATATCATGTTTAAGCATTAGAATGCATATTCTGTCCAGCTAACTGACCCCATGGGCTGCTTTCAAGAAGCACAGAGCCAAACATGGTTTTAAAGAGCTGCCGTTGCTCTTTGGCTCCATGGTAGGCTCTTGCTGGCCCTGCATCCTAGCCGTGGTGGGAAAAAATGTCCACAGAGTATCTAGATTTTCAGCATATATTTTCTGGGTCATAGATGCAGTATGATCTATGAAATGAGTATTATATGCTTGTATGGTGGTATCAGTTCTATTTTTTGAACTGCCAGAATTCACCATGAACACCTCCCTTGTTCTCTTATAATGGCAATGGCATTCATAGAATCATAGAATCATAGAGTTGGAAGAGACCACAAGGGCCATCGAGTCCAACCCCCTGCCAAGCAGGAAACACCATCAGAGCACTCCTGACATATGGCTGTCAAGCCTCTGCTTAAAGACCTCCAAAGACGGAGACTCCACCACACTCCTTGGCAGCAAATTCCACTGTCGAACAGCTCTTACTGTCAGGAAGTTCTTCCTAATGTTTAGGTGGAATCTTCTTTCTTGTAGCTTGGATCCATTGCTCCGTGTCCGCTTCTCTGGAGCAGCAGAAAACAACCTTTCTCCCTCCTCTATGTGACATCCTTTTATATATTTGAACATGGCTATCATCTCACCCCTTAACCTCCTCTTCTCCAGGCTAAACATGCCCAGCTCCCTTAGCCGTTCCTCATAAGGCATCGTTTCCAGGCCTTTGACCATTTTGGTTGCCCTCCTCTGGACACGTTCCAGTTTGTCAGTGTCCTTCTTGAACTGTGGTGCCCAGAACTGGACACAGTACTCCAGGTGAGGTCTGACCAGAGCAGAATACAGTGGCACTATTACTTCCCTTGATCTAGATGCTATACTCCTATTGATGCAGCCCAGAATTGCATTGGCTTTTTTAGCTTCTGCGTCACACTGTTGGCTCATGTCAAGTTTGTGGTCAACCAAGACTCCTAGATCCTTTTCACATGTACTGCTCTCAAGCCAGGTGTCCCCCATCTTGTATTTGTGCCTCTCATTTTTTTTTTTTGCCCAAGTGCAATACTTTACATTTCTCCCTGTTAAAGTTCATCTTGTTTGTTTTGGCCCAGTTCTCTAATCTGTCAAGGTCGTTTTGAAGTGTGATCCTGTCCTCTGGGGTGTTAGCCACCCCTCCCAGTTTGGTGTCATCTGCAAATTTGATTAGGATGCCCTTGAGTCCATCATCCAAGTCGTTCCTGTAAGTTCCGGCTGAAAAAGGCCCTGGGTGGTATGTTGTTATTCATAAAGTAGCAAATCCAAAAAGATGCCAGCTGTTGGATCACAGCAGAGCGCAAAGGCAAGTCCTGGGCTTGTTGGTAGCCCATTAGAGTTGCCAGCTCCTGCCCCTGAAATGGTTTCTGTTCCTTTACAGAGCTCCAGAGTCTTCATGCTAGGACAGTAAGAGAACAACTCTTATTTAAGGCTGCACGTGGTTCCAATATAATAAGCCATGGCATGCCAGTTGTTGTCTATCTCAGGTCAGTCATGCTTGCCCCAAATAGGCATTTCACATTAATTTTGTACAGGGCTATTTTCTAGAAAAAAGAGGTGCCCGAACTCACCATGAACACCTCCCTTTTTCTCTTATAATGGCAATGGCACCCACCTGACAGGTGCCAGAACTGAGTTCCAGCTGGGGAAAAAACCCCTGGTATCATTAACCATAATGTAATGGACTTCATGTTTCTTGGACATGCTGAGAGCAATATAGAGCAAAACTTTACCAAATCAATTGCTACTGATGATATGTGAAAACTAAAAGCAGATGATAATCTTGAGGGACAGGCGGTAATATTTATTGCACCAGGAAAGAGTCAAGATAATGAATAATATCTGCACAATTATTGGTTTCCTTTTCTACCTCCTGGTAGAGTTAAAAAAGGTTTCAGTTTTCATAGCATGTTGGCTAAGGAATCCAGGAAAGGAAAACTAAACTAGATTAGTGGAAGTTAAGCAAATTGCATCTTGACAGATTTAGAGCCTATGCAGAATTGGGTTGATGATAGCACACTTTAAACTACCAGTACTTAACCGTCACTTTGGTGGCAAGTATTTGGTTGTAAATATTAGTCCAAATTTCAGTACACTATATCCGAACTTAAATATATGTAAGAAATACTTCCCACATTAGTTAGAAAGGCAAGCACTCTCTCTTCCTTGTGAAAATGTGAGATCAGATGGGTTAACAGGTATGTTTCTTTTGCAAAAATGCAGAAGCTCCCCAAATACTCTTTGGAAATAATGGATCCATTCTAGAACATATTTTCTCTCTCCTGTTTTCTTGCTCAGCTGCTTCTATTTCCTTGCAATTTCTCCAGAAGAAGGAACCTTAGTCCTGAAATTATATTAGGGGTCAATCAGAGCAGGCTTTACAGGATCCAAAGGTCTACCAGCAGCCCTGAATTTCTTCAGCCATAGCAGACTTCCAGACTTTTAAACGGTTGCTTCGCAGTCCACAAAAGCTGGTCCATGACACCATATTTCTTCTGTTCCCTCCCTGCACTTTTAAAAAAAGTTCATGCAGAAATTCTTGAAGCTGTTATTTGCATTGTTGAATATTTTAGTTATGAATAGTTTCTAAATAGCTGTACACAAAATAATTAAAATCTTAAGTGTAAAAGGAAAATTTCTTTTATTGCACCATAATCTAGGAGACAGGAAGGAATAATGAGAAGATAAAATGAGAGCAGTCCTGTTGTGCATTGCTGAGTTCCTAATTTTTAAAAAAGGAAACAAATTTGGGATTTGCACAACCTAATTAAAAACAACAACACACCACTCAAAGAAGCAGTAACAAAAATGTATACCCAATATAGCTTTGGCTGCAGAGAGACTGAAGAACTTGTCCTTTTGAGAGGACAGGTTTTTGTTCCTTAGAACTATCCTCCTGCATGGAAATACTTAAAGTTAAAAATGAACATATATATGGTGGCTCCCTGAAGAATAATTGTGAGCAGTAAATATTAATGAACCAAATATGTGACCTGAGCAGTTACTAGGGTTTGGAAGCTTTGCCTTCAGAGAGAACTAGGGAGGCAGGGGAAAGAAGAAGGAAAATGTATTACCTTTTAATACTTTTTTCCTGGTCTGATAGTTAAATGCTAATTGGGAGCTATTCGTTGCAGATGGAAACTATTTTTAAAAGGAATGAAGGGTGGGGGCAGAGAAAGATGTGCATTCTGGCTCAGGCCATTTCCCCCCCTAATTTTACTATTTCTCTAGAATTCGTAATGCAACCGCCTTCATAGTGCCATTGTTGTGAGAATGTGCAAAAAGTCAGGTGTTGAGTGGCTTTCATCCACCCATCAGAATAATTGGCATTGGGTTGTATCTAATGCTGGTCCTATTCAGAATAGACCAATTGAAATTGATGGACATGACCAACTGAAGTCCCATAATTCCAGTGGGCTGATAGGCAAATATAGCTGGATACAACCCATTGTGCAGCAGTTGTCCATGCTCCAACAATATGTGGAATATGCAGAAGAGGGATGGAGAACCTTACCTTTCTTCATAGAATCCAGCATGCTCTAAACAACTGTAGGGGAATGGCTGTAGTTCTGTGGTGGAATGCATTCTTTGCATACAAGAGGTTCCAGGTTCAATCTCTGGCATTTCCAGGCTGGGAAATACAGTGGTACCTCGGGTTACAGATGCTTCAGGTTACAGATCCTTCAGGATACAGACTCCGCTAACCCAGATATAGTACCTTGGGTTAAGAACTTTACTTCAGGATGAGAACAGAAATCGTGCGGCGGCAGCGGGAGGCCCCATTAGCTAAAGTGGCACCTCAGGTTAAGGACAGTTTCAGGTTAGGAACAAATTAAGTTCTTAACCCAAGGTACCACTGTATTCTTGTATCAACCTCAAAGAGCTGCTGCCGTTTAGTGTAGTTTGGGGTGTGAGTCCTGTGGCCTTCCATATTCTGGACTGCAACAACAAAAGTAAATGGAAAGCAAAATTATTTTTTCCCAGAAAGTCACAGCATATCTCTTCTTTGACCTTCTAAAATTGATTTTCTCTTTCTTCAAAGCTGGGCCTAAAGTGTTGAACTCATTTTCTGCTCCTAAGCTGGGGGGGGGCAGGGGAGAGAGGAGCATCTTCACAGCGTTTTTCCCCTCCCCACTTTTCCATTTGTCTATAAGTATCTTGTTAAACTGGAAGGGCACTTCTATTTTCTTTGGTTTTATTGACCATCTTATATTACCTATTTTGTATCAGTGTGAAAGGATGTCTTAAGAAGCCCTCTGGAATTGCAAAAGAAAGTTCAGCCTTGGGGCAAGCTGTTTGTTTAGGGTTTTTCATAGAAGGGTTCCTTTTGTATTTTAAGGTCAGCAGCAGGTAAGGAATACAGAACTGAACTGGTGGTCTAGAGATCCTATGAACGGCCGGACAAAGGCAGTATTCTTGCTCAGGAACCACTTGCCAAAGTTCTCACATAGATTTCCAGGCTTTTTTGCTGTGCAAGAACAAAGACTTCCTTGCATTTGTAGCCTCAGCATAATTGTGCCACGGTTATTAGTATTTATCTGTTATCCTTTCCTGTCTCCTTTAAATGTTTTTGGAAACTTCTGAGCAGGAATGTATTTCTTTTAAAAAGCTCATAAACTTCCATAGGCAAGTACAGTGGGCGCTCCCTCTTCAGTTCCCAGTCTCACACTGTGCACTCCTCCATCCAGATCTAGATGTCCAAAGACAGAGAAAATCTGCTTTCTCCATTGAAACAAAACAGGGCAAGACCTTGCAAGCAAGTAGCATCTTGCGCTCACTGGAGCTTCTGCGCCTGGCAGAACTATCTAAGTGGTTGCTTGGGGCAAGTTCTTATTTTCCAGGATTCCTTGCACTGTGATTGGATTGTTCACAGCATCCAGTTAGGCCCCGGGAACTTTGGCAACATTGGAAAGGGCCCTGGGGCGAACCTCCCAGGCTGGGTGATGCAGCCACTTGCAAGAAATAGTTGCACCAGGGCAACCTGTGTAGACACTCCTGCCATAACCTGGCAGTGTCAGCCTGAAGAAGGATGGGATGAGCACTGTGAATCACACTTTCCCCTCTAATTATGCTCATTGATTTGTCAGGGGTGATGCAACAGATCCCTAGTGAATTTTGGCAAACCAGTCTTACCTGAACTTATTTTCCCATCTTGCAAAATCGCAAAAAATAAAAAATCTCTGCTGACTTTTTAAGCTACATTTTAGCTACCACAGCTCTGTAGTTTGAGTCCAAAAATCCCTGAAAGAATTCTTAGTACTGTAACTGTATGATTTGCAGAAACACAGTCTCGCATTATCTGTGAGAATGGTTGTTCCCTGAAGGTGGCCTACCACCATCCAATACCCGTTAAAGAAGCATTTAAAAGATTTAGGGATTCAGCACAGCTGTGTTAATATTTTATTGCTTGTAAAAGCACATCTCTAAATATTCTCTGAAGTCCTGATGAGAAATGGGGGACGTTTGAATGTGTTTCTTTGTAGAGCTTGGTGGTTATTTGCATTGTCTGCTGAAGACAGTGTGGTTGGTGGGGGCAGTGGTGCTTTTGGACTATACGGTAGGTCCTCTTTGTCATTTGATAACAAAAAGGAGATCCTGAGCCAACTGGAGAGGAGTGAAATGTACTGAGCTGTGACTGAGTCTGGACTGGCCCACACTTTGGCTCAGCAAATTCAAAAATAATACACTGCAACGCTATACTGGCTTCCTTTTCACATTCTTCTTTGGTAAAAGGACGAGCTAGGGGGAAAAGAAGTTTCTTTTTTTACCAGTGTTCTTATCTGTCTCAGTAATAATTCCACAGGCAGGACAGTAGTTTTGAACAGCTGTAAAATAAATTAGATTAGAATCTCTACACTCTGCTTGCTCCCTGGTCCTATAACTTCATCATAGTCAGATGGTTTAATTAAGAGGCATCTCCTTCCTTTCCATCCCAGTATGTCTAGAGGCTGTTGCTTTGCATGCTCTTTTTTCAATCTCTTAAGAAACAAGGGACTTTAAAAAACAAAACAAAACATAATACATATTATTCAGGGATTTGTGTGGAGGAGGAACCCATCAGTTATTCTCAGCATTCCACTTGTGTCTACAGTTTACTTACAAACAAGTCTGGTATTTTTTTACTGTTAGCAAAATATTTAACCAGTTACTTATGACAGTTCATACAAATTTACAAAGCGGGAGTACTGTAGTGTTGGAAGCCCTGTAATTAAAGGTGTTATTACGACACATGAAAATGATCCATTGCTGTGAAAGAATTGGTCCATCTTCAGAATAATACAAATATTTAAGGAATACATTGACATTAAAAGTTTGCTCTGCCAGCTATGACACCAGATCCTCTCATCTGTATTCCTTTTGTGCCTCAAACAGAAAATAGCAATTTGATCCTTTTTGTTGCAAATACCAGGCTAAGAAAGGAGGTTCTAGGCGTTGGGTATAACAATGGTATTTTTCAGAGTTTAGTACATTTGTGTTCTTCCTGCATTAAAAAAAAAATCCACAAAGAAATTGAACCTCTCATTTCTTGTTCTGATCTAAAGGAGAGGTAGAGATGGGTACCATCCGCATACTGGTGAACATCCAACCCAAACCCCCTGATGATCTCTCCCGGTGGCTTCATATAGAGTTGAAAAGCATGGGAGAGAGGACGGAGCCCTGTGGCACCCAACAAGTGAGAGTCCAGGGGTCTGAACACTCACCCCCCAACACCACTTTCTGGACGCAGCACAGGAGGAAGGAACGTAACCACTGCACAACAGTTCTTCCAGCTCCCAACTCCCCTTGACAGTCCAGAAAGATAACCATGGGCAATGGCATCAAAAGCTGCAGAGAGATCTAGCAGAACCAGGAAACAGCTTTTCCCTCTATCCCTAGGCCACCAGAGTTCATCAACCAGCACTATCCCTAGCCCACCAGAGTTCATCAACCAGCACAACCAAAGCGGTTTCAGTCCCATGAGGGGCCTTAATCCTGATTGGAAGGGATCCAAATGATCCCTTCAATGACCACCCACTCAGTCACCTTGCCCAGGAATGGGAGATTTGCAATACCTTGGAAACAAACAGTGTTTTCAGCACAATTTTTTTCTCTAACTAGAGGAGCTATTTTATTGGATTAACAGGAAAATCTGGTAAAATTAATCTGAATACATAGTCCAGGAATACAAATGCATTCTCTTTAAACATGAGTATACACTTCTCCACCTATTCCCCCCCCCCCAGGTCCAGTTAGTTCACAAGATATTGCTTTCGTCCATATGAGCAATCTAGATATTTGATGGAATGCTCTCACTTGGCCAGAGCTTGTCATGCCCACCAGGTGACTGTGGAAGGGGCCCCAGCAAGTTCTGTGGAAGTGCTTATTAAAAGAGCTGTTGAGACCATGAGGATTTAATCTCGAATGCTTCCATACCTGAAAAAAGTATTGCGTGAATGAATGATTCCTCAATTAAAACAGGACTGGAAGAGCACTAATTTTGTTAAATCTGCTATGAATGGTCCTCATGAGAAGCTGGTGAAATTATCAGAGTGGTGATGGAAAATGTGATGTGCTTATTACCAAGGGCAGGATTTCAACAGTTTGATGGAAATTGGTTCCTTGTTGTTCCTAAAATATTGCCACTTTACCAGTTGCAAAGAAATGTCTAGCTAAATTTGTATAAATAAAAGATAAAACTGGCACAATTTTAACTCCATTATCTTAACACAATGGACTTCGTTTTTATATTAATCATGAAAATCAAGATTTTTTTTTAATCCAATGGAAAAAGCTTTGGATTTTAGACCATAAGAGAGATTAAGCATTAAATGCCTATGGAGCTAGGGAAAAAAATATTTTTTCATCACGTCTTTCAGACAAGGACAATATTTTCCTCTCCTTCTGGGAACTCTTGTAGTCTAACTTAATAGTTACGGACTAAAGGGTTGGTTGAGCTTTGGGGGGGCTTTCATCTGTTCTTGGTCTTCCAGATGTTTCATGATACCTTTGTGATGATGTCTGCTTACAGGATCTCTCTCTATTGGTTTGTCTGCAGGTGCTGCCGGGCGCACGATTGATTGCTGTTGCCTCACCAGCTGATCCTGCAGCTGGTGGCGTTGATGGATCTCCACTCCAAGGGAGTGATATCCAAGTCCAGTATGTCCAGCTGGCGCCTGTGACGGACCACTCAGCTGCTAATCAAGTACGTAGATCTTTTCTCTGTTTGAAAAGGAATGATGGGCATTTGTCTCCCGCTGGGCCTGTAATTCTCAGTTTTTGTAAAAGTGTTGCCTATAGTAAGTGCAATCTTTTATATTTAATGATAAGTATCTCTCTCCTGCCTCAGTTTCCAGTTTAGTGGATTTGCCCTATAATGGCATCTGGAATCTATGCCTTGGATACCATTTGTATACATTTGTTTATTTTGCACAGTTTGTCCTGTTTTTCGTAGCATCAGAGTGGGGGACTTCCCTTACATTTTTAATCTTGTCTTTGCTATCGTAACCCTTGCAATTGCACAGTATTTGAATCGGAAGTTGTATTTTGTGCTCAGTATGATTGCTGGTGTTTTTGAATAGATAGAACATAAGAAAAGTCCTGCTGGATCTCAGGCCCATATCGTCTCACATCCTGTTCTCAGGGTGGCCAACCAGGTGCCTATGGGAAGCCCACAAGTTGGATCTTGAATGCACAGAAATAGCTTCACTCCCAACACACCCAATCACTAGTCACCGGGTGTCTTTAAATTCTTGAGGGATAAGGTTATCACTGGCAACTAGCTATTATGGCAATGTTCTACCTGTTGGAGGTACAGTGGTGCCCCGCAAGACGAATGCCTCGCAAGACGAAAAACCCGCTAGACGAAAGGGTTTTCCGTTTTTCGATGTGCTTCGCAAGACGATTTTCCCTATGGGCTTGCTTCGCAAGACGGAAACATCTTGCGAGTCTTGCGATTTTTTTCGCTCCCCCCCCCTTTTTCTAAGCCGCTAAGCCGCTAATAGCCTTTTAATAGCCTTTTAGCCGCTAAGCCACTAAGCCTTTAATAGCCACTAAGCCGCTAATAGTGCTAATCCGCTAAGCCGCTAATAGGGTTGCTTCGCAAGACGAAAAAACCGCTAGACGAAGAGACTCGCGGAACGGATTATTTTCGTCTTGCGAGGCACCACTGTAGTAAGCCTCTGAATATCAGTTCCTAGGAAACACAAGTAAGGAGAGTGCTGTTGTGCTGCTTGTGGGCTTCCCATTGGGGCATCTGGTTGGTCAATGTGAGAACAGGATGCTAGACTAGATGGGACTTTGGGCTGATCCAACAGGGCCCTTTTTATCTTATTATGGTCTTACTGTAGGTAGAAGGAGCACATATGCCTAAATATTTCCACCAGCCCTGAGTGAGGAAGCCCATGAGTTCTACTTAGAATCTGAGGCTCTCTTTCGAAAAATAAAATAAAAGTATGATGATTATTTAAAGGGTCTCACTTAAGAGTTTTATGTCTTTTCATGAAAGACTGAGCTGTTGATCCAGGAGTTTCCCAAAGTTTCTTAAGCTGCACTTCATTCTTGGTGCACATGCCAAGGCTGGCTACTGCTGCTTAAGTGAAGTGTGCCCCAGCATCTTTGGCACTGTATCTTAATAGTGTCCTTGGAAGCAATGTGCAAATTAAGCCAGGGTTCCAAGTCAAGCTGGTTCCAGGCCAAGGCCCCCAAAGCAAGAGGCAGATCCAGGCAGACTCAAGAGCTACTTGTTACCCAAGGGTGAGCTGGAGGCAGGTTCAAGAGGGCTGGGGGTCAGAGCCAGGAAATCAAGTCAGCCCAAGGTGAGTCACTCCAGAGCTTGGCAGTTCCCAGAGCCAAGAACATTCTGTACTCTTTCCATAGCCAAATGGGGGAAGCAAACTTTGGCCTCAAAACCAAAGGATATGACCCCAGACTCTAAATCAGCATGTGTAGGCCTCTAGCTTTTTCTTGGATTGTGATGTGGCCTGAATGAGCTCCCCAGCCCTGGTGCAGATGAAGTGACCGGGGAGAACACAAGGACGAGTTGTGGTTACATCTCTTCTACACACTGCCAAGCCATAATACTACTGATACAGTATTGCCGCTTATGGTGCTTCCATTCCTAGAGTTCAGATTGTCAGCTTTTCCATTCCCAGCCCCTGTTTTGTAGCTATTTCTAACCTGGCTGCAACCATTGGCTCAGAATACTGTGTTCCATGATTTAAGTTAGAATGGTACTCTTCTACTTGACATGCTTCTACACTTTTTTGCCAGCTTGAGGTGCCTTTCTCTATATAAATTATACCTCTGCAACGGTTTGCCCTTTCCCCCCCTTTTTTTCCTGCAAGCCAAAGGTTTCAGGGACCTCCTTTTGGAAGCAACTCCATTAAGGGGCAGTAGAGTGGTTTGGAATGTCCAAAAGACAGTTGTCTTGTACCTCCTTTTTGGATAGAGACAGAGCAGGTAGAGCAACCTGGAGCACGCAAAGCCTTTCTTTTCATTAGGCAGCATAAAAATGTATAGAATTCTTGGTGAAAGAAGGAGCAGGGTGGCTGGTTGTATGTTACAAATAACTATAGACAATTTGGGTGCTTTATACTCTTCATTGCAAAACATTTGACACTATAATCTTGCATAACACTTTATATCTGCCCACAAATATTCAAACTGTTTTGTGGAACCCTGGGGTTCCCTGTTGTAAAGGTAAGGAATGATGAACCCGCTCCCCCTGAAAGAGATCTTGCCTGCCATTGCCCATTCCCCCCTGTACCTCCAGGGAGCTTGGGATGTACTTGAGGTTAGGAGTGGGTGAATCTGTCCATTTTTGTTTTTCTCAGTTTCTAATTTTTCCACGCTTAAGTTCAATTCTCCGCATTTCCACATCAGTTTGTGATTTATTTATTTTAAGTCCTCATGACAATTCTTCAGCAAATTTCTAATATCACAATTTTTCCTACTAGACACATATTTAAAGCAATTTTCCCCAACACTGCACTTTTATGTATGTTATTTCCACTAATACATACATTTATATGCACACTTTACCCTAACATATGCATTTTTGTACACATTGCTTGGCTGGAGAATTGCATTGCAAAATTCGGAGAATGGGGAATTTCAAAATGTCACTTGCTGGTACTCTTTGTTTCCAAGAGTGTGTATCAAACATGGAGCAACCCCTTCTCAAACCCATAATTCTTTATTTCTGGGAGCTGAATGGCCCTAGCACTGTTGATAATACACAGGATGTATGCAGTATTGTAGGCCTGAGAATAGCTAGAGGAGTATAATTAAACACATTTCTCAATGAAGAAGGAATATATGGGCTGGCCAGTTACTTAAAGCTGGTGTGAAGTTCCAGTCAGTCCCCACCCACAACTGGAGTACACAAAACTACCCTCATTAATAATAAGAAGTCCCCCTCCTCTCCAATCCCTTCCCGGTCTGAAATGTGCTTTTAGAGATGATCGGGCTGTTGTGGAATATTATATAACCTTTGGTGTTGATGCCTTCTGGGTGGGGGATCACAAGCAACAAGAGGGAAGGCAGCATGAACTCAAGAGGGTGTGCAGGTCATCTATTGAACAACATGTGTCATATCTTGCCAAGCCTCTCTTGTCAGCTGTACAGTGTCAAGTTCAAACTTGTTATGTTGGCAAACCCTTTTCAACATCAGCTTGTCTGCAGAAAAGCCCTGCTCATTGCAGAGAACTCACATCTATATAGCATGCTGCTCAGGCCCCACAGGTCACTCTGCATGAATTGAGAGCATATCCTCAAAAATGCCCAGTTCTGCAGGGAAAGTTCAGTTGTTGAACTTCCCCTATCAAACTACCTTTCATTGGGAGTTGGTTCGCCATAAGAATCAGTGTGTTGAGGAGCCCTAGATTCCCTGGAGCAAGTGGAACATAGTTCATGTATTCATTTAGGCACCTTAGCTCTGGAACTACCTTCCAAGGAATGTTAGACTGTCCCCAAAAGTAGGAGCAGGAGGGTTTTGAAATACAGTGGCGGAACAACCCCCCCCCCCAACACATGCAACACAGGAGTGTGGGTTTCTCAAGAACTTCCACTTAGCTCTAGAATCCTGCTCAGCAGTGGGGGGGAAAGCATTTGCATAAGGCAGTGAGTGATTTCACCCACTGAAAATATTTTAATGCTACCATTCTGTGGGATTATAAGAGAAAAAAAGTGAGCGTCACCATGAAAGTGTTACTTATTGGAACAATTCCAAATGGATCTCAGATTTTCTGTGTGTGCCAAACCATTGCTGCTAAATAAAGCAGCTATGGCAATAGCCCATCCTTTCTCTAAGGCACTAGGACTCTTTCCAAATGTCCCCCAGACATACGGAAGGCAAAAACCTCCACTGTCATCTGAGTTGATCCCCTAGACGGTTGTCTTCACAGCAGGAGAGTCCTGCTTTCTTAAGTTTGCTTTTTGACCTAGAAAGTGTTCCGCAGACATCTATTGCTGCTGGAGTGATGAAGGGTTCACGCATCATATAATCAGAAGTGTTCTCTTTTAGCAAACTGCCCTCCTGGTTCCTGGCCTCTGAATTTTCCCATAAATTACCTTCCAACCGGGTGAGAGGCACTGCTTGCGACTTCATCCTCCCCTTTTGCTGCTCAGAGTTTGACAGGAGTCGGCCGTTTTGAATCCAGCGATAAATCTTTACATCTGTCTCCCACACCATTGGCAGCGACAGTGGAATTGCTCTCTTTCAGACACTTTGCGCCGTGTTAGCTTTTAATATTGTGGTTAACCACAGAGATTATACCATGCTGAAGATAAACTGAAAGGAATGTTGAAACTTAAATGAAGGAGCGGGGTATGTTAAAATGCAGACAAGGGTAGAGATGGCTTTGCTGGAACTGGCAGGGCTGTCTGCAGAGCCCACTGATGCAAAGGAGACAAATCAATATGGGCAGCCCATGAAAACAGTTTGATTTCTGAATAAAAAGAGAGGACGTTGAGAGGTTGGTGCTGCAGTAAAGCTGATGCAGGAAACGTGCACTGGATTATACATTCCTTTGGGGTGTTTTTACTCCTGGATTTCCTGCTTAGCACTCCAGCCACAATCCGGGAAGCACAGGAAAGGGTCATCAAATGCACCCTTTTGGTACAGCTTCAGTTGCTGTGAGGATATATGCTTTTTTGAGTTGCGCAGAATTTTTCACCAGTTAGACAACCTTGCCTAACTCCAGCACTTGCATGCTTCCACCCCAAGGAAGGCTTGCTGACTTACAGTTTGTATCTTTTACTCAGTGTCAACAAAGCTATAGTTAGCACTGTTTAACGTGCTCCACAGCAATTTTGGTCTCAACAGGCACCATTTAGCACTTTCCGGATTCAATGCAAAACACAGATATTAATAACCGCCCACCTGAGGACCTGTGGCCCACAAATTAGGTGCTTAGGTGGCTAATGGATAACATTCTTGTGGCGGAGTACGAACAAGGCAGCTTTAGGCGTGAACAGATGCCAGCTTGCAACCCATCTCACGTCCAGGCTCCTTGTTTATTTTCACGCGCTGATTAAGTTCTTTCCTTACAGAAGTTCTAATGGTTCCTGACATGTTAAATTACAGCAATAACATTGGGAGTACCACACAAGAATTGTTTTTCCTTCCCTCTGCTGAAATTGGTGCGAGGGGAAATGGCTTCCACTTTAAAGCCAGCCCTTCGAAAGCCTTTCACATCTGGCTAAATTTTGGATAATTAAGCCTGGGTTTGCAAAGAAGCTGTTTTAGAGAGTTCTTTCTTCCAGGTGTTTGGGTGGCCACTTCAGCTGCAGACAAACTGTTGTTGTGAATGTTCATATTGGTAACTTAAAAAAATAAAGAATAAAGTAAGCATTACCCAAATGGCCTGTAAAATTGAAGGCGGGTGGGGGGAGGTGTTGGGAAGTCTGTAGCTGGCAGGAGAACAAACAGAAGTAGGCAGTAATTCATTTTAATGTGTGTGACCTTAATTTGAGAACAAAGTGTTGCCATTTTGAACTTCATAGGCTCTCTGTATTAATAAGCTAATCATTCACCACACAAGGGAGGAAAATCATTAGTTGGACTTTTATTCACTGGACAGTGAACCCTTTTCAGCTAGGACTCCCTGGCCCCATTTCCAGAGATTGCAAAGAGGTGATGGAAGAGTTGGACTATTAAATTTAAAAACAGATAGCCACTGTGCATTGGTTAGAACATAACTCCTACTGGCTTAACACTTGGCCACACAAAACCTTGTTCTGTAAAACCTAAAGCTTTTATGTTGCCTCTGAAAATGCTGGTGCTTTGGTGTGGGCTTCATGGGAAAATAATTTCTGGGGGACAGCAGGGAAATTGACAGAGACTGATTTCTTTACGTGGGATGCAAGTGAAAAAGCTAAAATCTGTTTTCTTTGCCTGTACTCATAGTCACAATGGAATGTAGCAAAGAAGGTGTCATTTTAAGCCAGGGTGAGCTGACTTCACACTTGTCAAATTTACCTAGTTTTTTTTTTTTTAATGGGACCCCCCCCCCCTCGATCTACCAACTGGAGACAATTGGAAAAGACATACAGTATGAATTAAAGAACAGGATGCCTCTGAGCACTGTGAAATTGTTTTTTGCACCAGTCCTTTCACACAATGGTCCACTCCAGGTTAACATTGAACATTCTTGATTTTAGCACCCTAATTTAGATGGGAAAAGTCATTTCCTTAATGGCTTTTTTCAACAGTCACAAGTCAGAAACGTTTGCTGGACTGCTGCAGATCAGTCAGAAATATACCTGTAAATCCTGATCTACCTTCTGCTCATCTCTGCCTTAAGCTATGTGGCATTAAGACAGGGGTGGGGACCTGGATGTGGCAGGTGGGCCAAATTGTTATTTCCCCAACCCTTTGTGGGTGGGGCCAGTCGCCAGCATTGCAGTGATATCAAGTGACTTGCTTGTAGAGCTTTCAAAGCACTATCTTGTGGAGTGCTTTGAAAGGGACCTAGTGATTGGTGGGTCTTACTTAGCCCCACTCAAAGTGTTTTGCAGGCACTGGCGACCAGCTGCTTTCAGCTGCTTTCAGCTGTATACGGCTTCAGTGCAGAACAAGTGGGCATGGCTTGGCTGAAATAACCCTTGTGGGTCAAATGGGGAGAGCGAGGACTGCGGCTAATTAGACCTATGAAGATAGCATCAACTCTGTGTGTCTTCTTTTTCACATACAGTAGCAGAAATTCCTTCCCAGATTAACTTCAGCAATACTTTTGTATTGTTTGGTAAGCAGCCCAAGGAATATTTATTGATTATTTATTGAAAATTTATTGACTAAATCTAATAAATGTGTGGTGGTGGGGATGATGATGAAAATAGTGGCTATTTTAGTATGTTGCCTTCGATTGAATAAGAGAGTGAAGAGGATGCTGCTTCTGAAAAGGGATAGCTCTTTCTGTCCAAGAAGGCTGAAATAGTTACATTCAGCTCCTGAATTATTTGCCTCTATCTGCACTGCTGCTTGAAAGAGGCAAAGCAAAATAATTCAGGAGTGGAATGTAACTCTTTCAGCTAATAAGAGCCAGCTACTCCTAAATCTCATACAAGTGGTTGTGTTTGATCCAAATAGTGCTGAAAGCACTCCTGGGGCCTTTTCTGGAACTTCCAAAAGTGTCTCACTGTATCACGTTATAGCAAAACGTGTATTCCCCCAATCTCTGGCAACTTTCCTACTTGTTTTCTAGAAGTAATACAGTAAGGTGGCAGTGAGGTCTCTGGGGTCCTTTGGAGTGTTCTTACCTTGGCACCCCAGGGAGTTGCAAGGCAAACAAAAATACATGGGTGTCTCGTTGCTCCAGTTTTATTACTCAGGTTAGTTCCACCACCTGCTGGGTTTAAGAGGAGTAGAGCTCTTCTTTGTTACAAGGAGGCAGTCTAAATGGAGTACCAACTCTGCCAGCTTCTGGTCTCCAGCCACTCAGACTCTCCTAGAAGATTGGCATACATTTTCTGACACTGTTGGCAGAGTCAGATACATTACGTCTTCATGTGACTATAGAGGTGTCATAGCAGACATAGCTGCTCCAAGGCATAGCTGCTCCAAGGCACAGAGCTTCTGCTGACTCCAGACCTGAAGACCCTTAATCAAAGATTTGGATGTGGAAACATGGCTATGAAAAGAGGGCATCCTCTGCTTTATGAATGGTTTTCTGATGTAGGATCTAGGGCAGAGTAAGCCTGGGATTTCCTGGTCTATTTCACAAGATTATATTGGCTGATTCAGCAGAATTAGTCAGAGCCCAGGTGGTACATTTAAATAAAGATTTACTAAGGATTGCCTGTAACACCAAAAGTAATGGCCACCAGAGCCTGGGGATAGGCAACCAAGGATGAGATTGTCCCAGACAGTTCGTCTTAGAGCCAGATGGTTGGACCTAAATGGGCCTTGGTTTTGACACCGCACAGGAATTATTCCGTTGAATGTCAATAGCTTCTAGGATTTCTTGTTGTTGGCAGCGGTTGCTTGGACAGGATAGAAGGTCTTAAGCACCCTTGAACTGAGTGGCCAAGCCTACTAATAATGGTAAACCTGTGGCATGTTTGTTTGTCTGTCTGTCTCTCTCTCTTGTGCAGAGCACAGATTCTCTTCAGTCAGCCATCCAGCCGGAAATGCAGATAGACCACGGAGGCATTCAGATTCAGTGAAATGGAGTCAGTGAGAAGCAGAAGCAATACCACCACCACCAAACTCCACTCCAGCCACCTTGTCTGGCAGCTGAAGATCTTCTCCCTACCCTCTCCTGTACATAAGAGTGTGAGCCAGCTCCATTGAACTGATTGTTTGGAACCCCCTCCCACAGGTCCTCATATGAAGGAGCTCCCTAGAATCTGATGTGCGGATGAAGAGAACTGCCATCATTTTCACTCCAGTGCAAAAGACTCCTAATGGACGTGGTTTAGCCATACCTGAAAGAAAAAGATGTTTTTGCAGAAGATGAAAGCTAGCTAACCTTAATTAATCAAAAGATTACAAGTGAATTGATGTGCCACCTTTCATCTCCGTGACTCATCCTTGTAAACGTCTCTAGATACCTTATCAGACTCTTGCCTGTCTTGCAGTACATACCTTACCACACAGAAAGAATCAAGAGTGCAAATATATTTTGCTGTTGAAAGAAGAATTTTTTAATTTGCTATGTTTATAACGAGAGAGAGAGAGAGATGGATGTATTTAAGAAAGAAAATGGGGGGAAGCCCATTATCACAATTGTTAGCTTTTTTGCTGCTGTTTTTTCTGTTTTGTTTCAGTGTAACCAAAATTAATTTTTTTAAAAAGGAAAAGAACAAATTTCCATACACATACAACCCTTGCCTTTTTTGTTGATATTGTTGCTTAACTACTTTTCTAAAGAGGGGTTAACTACTATCCAACACTTGTAATTATGCATTTCTAAATAAATAAATGTGTATTTATGATTTTATGTATTTATGAGCATCCTTCTCTTGCCTGTCTATGGAATATAACTCTTCTGAAAGACTTGCCTTTTCACATAGCAGTGCTTTACTCCCACATTAATTTTACTCAGACATTCTCCATCCAGGATGAAAAGCCCCCTCACTCTCATTGCCACCTGCCTCAGTGACAGGGCCCCCTGGAACAGAGCATCTGAAGATGATCTTAACATCCAAGGCTGATGTGAAGACAAGTGATCCTTTAGCTCATTAAAAGTAGGTCTCTAAACTCTGAGTTGAGATTGAAGCCAGTGTTACTGTTTAAACACAGAGGTGATAGGACCCCAAAGCCCAGATACACTTAGCACCCTAGCAGCTATGTTTTGGACTAAATACAGTCATAATGCATCACCTCCTACAGTCCCAGTAATATGTAAGGATAGATTCCAACATTTCTCTTACAAGTAAAAAATAAAATAAAATTGGGGCTTTGGAACATGGATACTTGGATTAGGGCTTTTCACTGAAAGAAACATTCCTTGCTGGGATGGATAGGGGTTCCCTCAGCTCATAGCTGCAGAATTAGATCACGTCACACCTCAGATTTGAAGCACTTCAGGTTGCTTTGCCTCTTCTTCCAAAACCTTGGATTGTAGGCCATAAAGGGTGTGTGTGTCAATAATTGTATGCAGTTGGCAGAATTGGATTAAATTTGCAGGCATAGGCATCCCTATTGTATGCATGAACATGGCATACAACTTAAAGGTGTTCCTAGGCACTGCTGCTGATATGTTACTTCTGCATCCCTTCCAAAAACACTGTAAATTGGAAGTAAAGAGAGAGCCCTGCTATAGTTGCTGAAAGCTAGACCTGCCAGTCACAGAACTACACCCCCCTCCTCGGCCTCTCCCTTCCCCTCTGCCAGGCATTTTCCAGTTTTGGTGAGGTTGGAGGAGTGTACAAAAGAGTATCAAACTTAGCAAACTAAACAAAAAAATAGAAGTCCCCCCAGCTCTGAGTTGGCTCTAAAGCTTCAGAGCCAGCCTGCTTTCTTTCATACTACCTCATATCTCTGAAATGAGCCTCAGACTCATGCTTCGTCTGAAGTGAATACATAGTCATAACTGGGTTGGGCCCAGCTGCCCCCCTATCTAGACAGGGATAGTCTAACTTCTGTAATGATTCAGAAACCAGCTGGTACAGAATCCAGCAGCCAGGTTGCTCACCAGGGCAAGACGGTTTGAGCATATTACACTGTTCCTGGCCCGACTGCACTGGCTGCCAGTTAGTTTCCAGGCCCAATTCAAAGTACTGGTTTTGACCTATAAAGCCTCAAATGGCTCAGGCCTGCAGTACCTGAAGGAATGCTTCTCCCCATATGAACTGACACGAACCCTGCGACCTGAGGCCCTTCTTTGTGTACCCCTTTCATGAGAGGGCCGGAGAGTGGCAACACGAGAACGGACCTTTTCTGTGGTGGCTTCCTATTTGTGGGATGCTCTCCCCTGGAATGCTCTCACTGGCACCATAATTACTCCTTTGGTGATCACTCGTAGCCGAGTAAGATTGTCTGGTGCTAGGCAAAAGCATTTCTCTTTCCTAGGTCTTTGGATAATTAAACCATCTATGGCCCTTTAAATTGTGTGGAGATGGTTTATTGTTTTGTTTGTTCCTATGTTATGTATTTTTGTATCTTTGTATTGCTAACCACCCTGTGATCCTCAGATGAAGGGCAGTATAGACATAATAATGATAATGATGGTGATGATGTCGTCACTAAAGTGGGTGCCAGGCCATTTCAAGCCATGTATGTCATGGGCAGGTCTATGAGTTGCACCCAGGCATCTAAATGCATCCTAGTTCATTGCATGCCTTGAGGCCCACCTCCTCCTGGAGACAGGTCATTAGGAAATACAAAGTAGTACATTCCATTTTGAAAATGATTGCAGACTGATTTTACCCATATATTTCTTCTTCCCCCAATATTTCTTCTTCCCCCAACAAATATTTCTTCTTCCCCCAATTTCCCCCTCACTTTTGGTTATATGGCTCCTGAAAACTGGCTTTTGCAACATGAAAAATAACTATTGCACACTTGTGGGGTGTCTTTCTTCCAAACAGATCTCAAAGCAGTTAGCTGAGATTTATTTTTTTCCTGAATGCAAGGGCGTGTGTTTGTGCGTGCATACGCGAAGATCATTCCTGGAAAATGATGCTTTGAATTTTGGTTGGGGGGGGGGGGGTTGCATTTGTAGTATGCTGGAATGAGCAAGGAGATGCAATTGTGCTGAGCCAATTGGGATTATCTGGTAGCACAGTAAATTAGTGTTACTTGATACATGCAAAGGGCAACAGTGGAGAATCCAGCAAGGGGAATTTTGCACAGTGGAATGCAATTAGCCATTTACAACATGGCAAGAAATCCAAGGTTAACACCCTTGTTCTTGTAAAATAGCATTTTGGGAATTTTCAGTAATGTTCTCTCCTGCAGTATAATGAATTAGTCTGGAAGAGAATTTTACAAAGGAACACTTTGTTCTCAGCAGCAGATATGCATGGGAAATTGCAATTGGGGAAAAATATTTTGACTTGAAACAAAAATGTGATCTGGGCTTGACAATTCTGTTCTGGTAGTGTATCCCCCCCGCCCCCGCCGCCTTAATAATAAATTAAAGCGTAGTTAAATAGAAAGCTAGGCTGAGCAAATTTGACAGATTGCTACGTAGCCTAATCTAGAAGAAGGAAGATTAAGAGTTTTGGTTTGCCAAGTCTTTCCCAGACTTCCTGCCTGACCTTGACTTCATCACTTACCTCTGGGACTGTGTAAAACGGAAGAAAAAATGGCTTTTGAAATTCCATCTCCCATGCCAAGAACAGCCATATTCCTGTACCAGATTAAATTATGTGACTTAAAACTTTGCCTACATTTGCTGATTGGTGAAATTACAGGAGGGAAATTCTCTCATTTCGAGGCAAGTAGGAAAAAAAGTATTATTTGCATGTCCAGCAAGATTATAGAGTTCTGTGGTGGGACAGAATAGACATTATCTAGAAATGACAACATTTCAAAAACCCAACTTTTCTAGATTCTATCAATGAGAAACAACTGCTTTAAAGTGGAATCAACCAGGCAACCATAAAGTAGGCTCCCTGCAAAACAAGGTAAGAAAAGCCAACACTTTACTTTTCTTTTTTTCCTGATGCAGTCTGGATCCCTATATTTAATTTGTTTTAGGAGGGGGAGAATGGGTTTATCCTGTTTTCAAGCAATGCTAATTTATGCTTGCCTTTATTTCCCTGAGTCATCGTTCATTTGATTAAGACATTTGTATAGGGTCGTACCTTGGTTTTCAAACAGTTCTCGAACGTTTTGGCTCCCAAACGCCGCAAACCCAGAAGTGACTGTTCCAGTTTGCAAACTATTTTTGGAAGTCAAATGTCCGACGGGGCTGCCACGGCTTCTGATTAGCTGAAAGAGCTTCCTGCAGCCAATCAGCCAATCAGAAGCCACGCTTTGGTTTCCAAACGTTTTGGAAGTTGAACGGACTTCCAGAACGGATTCTGTTCGACTTCCAAGGTATGACTGGGCTGCTTTTCCAGAAGCTCAAAGTGATTAACACTGCAAAGGAACAACAAACATGGGGAGAGGGAGGTGATTTTAGCAAATCCTTTTCTCTTGAAGCTCCCTCTGTATCACCTTGTAATGCTGTTCAAAAGGGACACAACTGGATTATACCCATGAAGCCAAACTATTATGAATCACAATTTAAAAACCACATCTGAAACAGTGCAGCCTTGGAAAACTTAAAGGCTTGACAAAATGCAAAAGGTGTTTGAAGCACCTTTGAAAATATGGCAGTTCTGGAACCTTCCTAATTATTACTATTTGTTTATTAAATTTGTTAGTCACAATCCAAAGTGACTTAAAACAACAAGATTCCTTCGGGAATGAGGTTCCAAGTCGATCCGGGGGCTCCTGCTGTGAAAAAGCCTGATACACACCAAGCCAGCGCTCTCTAAACCTGTTGTGGGGATGGGATGGACAACAAGGACAGCTGACTGGGATTCATATAAGGAAAGGTGGCCCTTAAGCCATTGCTAAAACCAAACAGTCAAAAGTCATTGGCTGTGAGATGATACGTTTCAGGAAGCAAATCATCGAAATGTATGGAGTAACTCAGGATACAACTCAGCAAGGAAAAATCCAGCCTGAACATAGAATCCTAGAATTGTGCAGCTGGAAGGGACCCGAAGGGTCATTTGGTCCCATGCTCAGCAACATTCCCTATTTATTTTTGTGTGTGTTCTTTTGTATCCTGCCATTCTATAGATAACAAGATAACTACCACAATGGTAATAAGATAACAATAAAATAACTTTCTCCCCCCTCGTCACAGTCCATGGCTTAATTTGAAGTTCATGTGGGATCATCAGTCTCAAGGCACAGAAAAGCCGGCTGGGCTGGAAACAATCTCCACGGGGGCATTTAGACCAACGGAGATTGCAGGATTTGGGAATTTTTAGGTTAGAGAAGAGGCAATGTAACAGAATTGTATAAAATTATAAAATTATAAATGGCATGGAGAAACTGGATAGAGAAAAGTTTCTCTCCCTTCTTTTGCAACATTTGATTTCGTGGACATCCAGTGAAGCTGAATGTCGGAAGATTTGGGACAAGTGATAGAAAGTACTTCTTCATGCAGTGCATAGTTAAGCTATGGAACCCACTCCCACAGGAGGCAGAGATGTTCACCAAGTTGGATGGCTTTAAAAGGGGATTAGACGAATTCATAGAGGAGAGGGCTATTGATGTCTACTAGCCTTGAGGCCTATGCTTTGCCTCCATGGGCAAAGGCATACTGTCAGAGGTAGTATTCCTCTGAATATAAGTTGCTGGGAAGTGCAGGTGGGCAGAGTGCCGCTGTGCTCACGTCACATTCGAAAGCTTCCCACAGTCATCTGGTTAGTTACTATGAAAACAGGAACCAGACAGAGGGCCTTCTCGGTAGTGGCCCCCACCCTGTGGAACACCCTCCCTTCAGATGTGAAGGAAATAAGTAGCTATCCTATCTTTAAAAGACATCTGAAGGCAGCCCTGTTCAGGGAAGTTTTTAATATTTAACGCTGTATTGTTTTTAATACTTGATTGGGAGCCGCCCAGAGTGGCTGGGGAAACTCAGCCAGATGGGCGGGGTATAAATAAATTATTATTATTATTATTATTATTATTATTATTATTATTATTATTATTATCCTGAGCTAGATAGGTCATCTGATCCAACAGGTTCATCTTGTATTCTTACAGCAGTATATTTTGTGTTTTTATTTTGTATGTTTATGTTGAGAACTGCCCTGAGATTTTGGATGAAGGGTGGTATACAAAATTAATAAATAAGTAAGTAAGTTTTAAAAAATGAATAAAGTGCTCTTGTGCTTGGGACCTGCTTGTGTGCTTCCCACGGGTATCTGGTTGGCCACTGTGAGTACAGGATGCCAGGCTAGATGAGCCCCTGGTCTGATCCAGCAGGCTCTTCTTATGTTCTAAGTGCTGTGTGGCTTTAGCTTTAATTGGTACTGACTCCTGTTAAGTCCCCTTGAAAGAGAAAAAAGATCAGCTCCTCTTCTCCCTCTAAAAAAAGGGGCGGGGAAAAGGATTCAACATCAACCATGTAATAACAATCTTCTTTAAGATACATACTAAAATGTGTGATAGGCTTATTGGAGAATTAGAGAGCAGCTGGATGCAGGGCCATCAGAGGCAGTCACTGCTGGACCAGGCCTACATTCTGAGCTTTCATTAAAGAAAAGTAAGTAAGTAGACCTTTTGGAATGAAAGTTATGAAGCAAAAAGTGCAGACACCATTCATAGCAATTGCCTTGTGAGAGATGAGCCTGCTCCTTGCTTTCAATGTCTTTAGCTGGTTTTGAAATGCCAACATAAGAAGCTGCCTTATACTGGGAGTCAAACCATTGTCTATCCAGCTCAATGTTGTCTACACTGACTGGCAGTGTCTCTCTAGGATTTCAGGTAAAGGACATGCTGAGCCCTAGCTGGAAACACTGGGAACTGAACCAGGAACCCGCACGCAAAGCAAATGCCGTGTCACTGAGCTGTGGCTCTTCCCCTATGTAACGTAATATCGACAAAACTACAACAGCTGAATTAAACTGCGGGTTCTTCATGTGTATGTGCGTGTAACAGAGCTGAGCCGGAAAAGCAGAAATGTCTTCATGCTTTCTCCCAACATTGCACTCTCCTCCTCATTCTCCTCTTGCCTTTGGGAATCTGCAGAGAGTATCTTTCCTGATTGTGTCCAGGAGGAGGAGGGTTAAGAATGCAGAGAGGAGGGTGGGAAGGGAATCCCTTGCTTGGAACTTGAGACTTTCCAGCTGAGAGGGGGATGCAGACGTCACTCTCCTCACTGCTGCGCTCAGCTCCCATGTCAAAGGAAGTCCAGGGAAAGAGCATCAAGGAATCCAGCACCACTGAGAATACAGATATGTAATGCCATCACTTCCGACTTCGGTGAGTAGAGAGAAAAGTGTCAGTCTGTGAAATAGCTTTGCAAAGGTTTTGAAACTTTCTCTTCGGAGACGGCCTCAGGACCGGATACGGGAATCAATTTAAGAACAGAAGCTTGCTTTGCTACCAGGGGCTCAAGAACAGTCTAATACAGCTTATGCAAATGCTGTTACGATCCAGTGAAATCAAGTCAAAGAAATGTCCTGGGATGGTTATCTGTGATACATGCACACCTGCCAAGAACCCAGAACAAGAGAGAGAGAGAGAGAGAGAGAGAGAAATACACAGGGCTCTTAATCTGTGAATGTTCAGGCAGCTTCTGGAAAAGGCTCTTTTCTTTTTGGTTTGGATAGCTGCCTGCTTTGGTCATCCCATGCCTTGAGACTGTTTGATGCTATGCTTATTAAGCTTGTGACCTTTAAGCATTAGGGGTTTCCTCAGATGGTGGGGGGATGTCAAGTCATCCACTTTAACCCAATGTGGGGATGCATTGGAAAGAAGTAACAGGGGGCATTGCCCATCTGTAGGTCCCTTTGCCCTGCCTTAAAAAAGTAAAGTGTGGCCATGAATCTCCTCCCAACACACAGACTATGAATTTATCATAAATGAAATGTCTAAACAATCTATGGCCTTTTAAACCGAGGGGTGGGGGGTTGTTTGGTTTTGTTTGTTGCTACGGTGTGTATTTTTGTGTTTTTATATTATAAACCTCCCTGTGATGAAGGGTGGTATAGAAATTTAATAAATGATAATGTTACAGCTGAATGGTTTTCTGAATGAACAATAGTGCTGTGGTGGGTCAAAGTTTTTGCATTCGTGTTTGTCCCTCCGAATGAGAAAGGCAGCCAATATCTTTCCTCTGGGTCAAGCAAGATGCAAGCTTTCAAGCTGCACAGGAGTCTTCAGGCTGCATCTTTTGAGAGTGTGGGTGTTTGTGTGTGAAAGACACATTTTTGTGTGTCTGGTCATGATGCTTACTCACCCTCTGTCTAATTATTCAAAAGGACTCTTCTGTGGATTTTGCTTTACACTGCACAACAAATTGGCTTGGGGAAAATACCAGCATACCTCTTTCTTTAAATGTGGTGTCTGCAAGGAAAGAGAAAGAAATACCTGATGAAATTTTGGAAACTGGGGGGAAGAGGGGCAGTCAGAGAAGGGAATACGTAATGAAAATACATGTATTTTCATGCTACTTATGAACAGAGGAAGCAGAATAGATTATGAGAAATGAATAAGCTTATGTATATTTGCATTTGCTACTCAGGCTTTCAAGTTTTATTTTGTTTTTAGTCACAGGGTGGTGATGGGGTTGGGGGTAGTGCAGGCCAAGAGATAGGCTTTGACACCCTCTTCCTTAAATTGGTTTAGAAAGGATTCTCAGCTGAACCTGCAATAGTCCAAATCAATTGCCCTACCTCTCTTCCCTCTCTTGGCTCCAGTCACATCCCTCTGAAATCTAAAATGCTCAAAGATCAAATGCAGTCGCTATCAAATACAAGACCAAATACAAGTATCTTCCTGCTAAAAGCCTCTGACGATGACACAAACATCACCTGGTGCTTAAGGGCTTCACTAGCTACATATTCAAGCCCTTAAGTATGTTTAAAAAAAAAAAATTAAAAACCAAACTGCCAGCATGGAGGGCCTGATCCAAATTGGGACCCTAGTGGGTGGGTCCTTGGGTGGGAGCTAGACTTCAACTCTGATGCCTCTGGGAAGCCTGCAAGCAGGGCCTTGGGATAACTGAGTGCTAGCCTGTCTAGGGATTTAAAGGTCAAACTTTTAAAAGCTGCCAACCAACCAGGAAAAAATAAGAAACTTCATCTGCCTGGTGGTTTTGCATTTTGGTCCACTTGCCAGGAAATAAAAATGATCAGTGGGGCCAGGAGCAAAGGAAGAAAAGTGAGCACTGGATGGGATGAACACATGATAGAACATTCTACGAGCCTGGGGTGGAGGAAGTGAAGTCCCCCCCCCCCCAATTTCCATGGAAAAAGCAATTTCACACTCACCCTTAACTATCCCTTGGTCCTCTGCTATACACTGTACAATGGCACCTCGGATTAAGAACTTAATTCATTCTGGAGGTCCTTTTCTTAACCTGAAACTGTTCTTAACCTGAAGCACCACTTTAGCTAATGGGGCCTCCCACTGCTGCCGCACCGCCAACGCGCAATTTCTGTTCTAATCCTGAAGCAAAGTTCTTAGCCCCAGGTACTATTTCTGGGTTAGCGGAGTCTGTAGCCTGAAGTGTCTGTAACCCGAGGTACCACTGTAGTGGAATGAGCAGATTTTATATCGGGCTCCTCCCCCAATTTGATGGGGGCCTCACAACACTAGACTCCACCCCACTAGGCCCCACCCCCTTGCTCAACTCCCAGACCCACTCTTGACCCTGACCCCAAAGGCTCCACCTTTGTCCCGCCCAGATACGACAATCATTATTTTCTATTTTGAGGTTTGGCAATGCTCTCCGGGTGGTCTCTGTTTTTGATTTCCGCTCTTGTCTCTTCCCCCATGCTGCTTTTGTTAAGTGCATGTTTTCCATTACAAAGCTTTGAGACAGGCTAAGGGGACAGCCACATTTTCCTAGTATAAATGTATCCCCCCCCCCCATTCCTTAGAAACCATAAATTCCAGCTGTGCATCTCGGAAGGAGCCATATTTGAGGCAGGTAGATTTACGAGTGTGGCAGGCTTCTCTCAGTGAGGTCTCCCTTGCAGGGAGAGGAGAGGCCTCTGGGGAGTCAAGTGAGACTATTTGTTGTGGCTGTGGTGGTGGCCATGTGGGAGACTTGAGACCTCTCCAGATGGTTTTAACGGCTCTTGATTCTGTTTGCACTAAGCTTGATCTGGTGGGAATTTTGGGGAGAGATGCTTTGAGTGGAAATGCATCACCAGAAGAAAGGAAGCAAATTAGCATTAAAAATTGTGTACTTTTAAAAAATAAGTATAGATGCCTGCTGGATCAGGCCAATGGCCCTTCTATAATAATAATATAATATATTATTTATACCCAGCCCATCTGGCTGAGTTTCCCCAGCCACTCTGGGCGGCTTCCAGTCAAGTGTTAAAAACAATACAGCATTAAATATTAAAAACCTCCCTAAACAGGGCTGCCTTCAGATGTCTTTTAAAGAGAAGATAGCTGCTTATTTCCTTCACAACTGAAGTTCCACAGGGCGGGCGCCACTACCGAGAAGGCCCTCTGTCTGGTTCCCTGTAACCTCACTTCTCGCAATGAGGGAACCGCCAGAAGGCCCTCAGCGCTGGATCTCAGTGTCCGGGCTGAACGATGGGGGTGGAGACGCTCCTTCAGATGCTCCTTCTAGTCCAGTGTCCCCTTCCACAGTGGCCAACCAGATGCATGTGGGAAGCCCTTAAGCAGGACCTGAGCACAAGAGCCCTCTCTCCTCCTGTTATCTCCAGCAACTGGTATTCAGAAGCATTACTGCCTCAGACTGTAAAGGCAGAACAATAGCCATCCTGGCTAGTAGCCATTGATAGCCTTCTCCTTCGTGAATTTGTCTAATCCTCTTTTAAAGCCATGGTCATCACTGCTTCCTGTGGGAGTGAGTTCCTTAGTTTAACTGTGCATTGCCTGTAGAAGTATTTTGACTGTTTTATCTGCCCTGAATCTTCAAACATTCAGCTTCGCTGTATGTCCATGAGTTCTAGTGTTACAAGAGAGGGAGAAAAATGCATGTGCCATGCATAATTTTATGCACTTCTATCATGTCACTTCTTACTTGCCTTTTCTCTAAACTAAAAAGTCCCAAACACTGCAACCTTTCTTCATAGGAGAGCTGCTCCACCCCCCTGGTCATTTTGGTTTCCAACTCGACAATACCCTTTTCAGGGCGAGATGGCCAGAACCGTACAGCTTTCCAAATGTGGTCACACCATTTGTATAATGGCATTTATTTTCTATTTCTTTCCTAATGATTCCTAATATGGAATTTGTTTAGATATGTATGTTGGGTCCATACTGGTTGTACCTTTTATGACTATTTGTGGTTGTTTTGTGTTGATAGTTTTGATCTTGTTGTCAGAAGCTTTGGGTTTCCTTTCAGACAAAAAAAGCAGAGTACAAATATGAAGTGAAATGAATTGGTTGGTGGAGAGATTGGGTGTTCAGGGTGAAGGAAACAGGTGCATGTTGGATGTGCACAGGAAAAGCCTATTAATATGGTTGGCTCCAGTTTGTGGCCTATCTCCTGTCCCCCCCACAGAATTTGGCACTAGTTAGGGGCCTAGTTTTTCTCTACAGGCCCTCTAAACTGCACCCTCTGCCTAGTGGTGGAGAATGCACGGATGGCTTGCAGTGGGCTAGGGAGAGTTATCACATCAGATGGAGCCTTTTCCTGCAACTGTCACATGTCCAGTGATTGTACAAACAGGCCCTGGCAGAGGAGGATTTAGGGGAGTGCAACTAGTTTGGTTACACTGGATGCAAAGCCTCCGGGGTGCTGCTGGGGGGCCCACAAGTATGATTTACAATGGGCACCAAATTTAGGTGTTGCACAGGATGCTGCTGAAATGTGAGACCCCCAAGATCTTCCACTGGCCCTGACGTTTGTACTCAAAGAGCCACAATGCAACACAAAATTTGGTGGGTCTAGTTAAGTCACCTAGTTTAAACATGCTTAACTCTGTTTTTTAAATTTGGAGCGCAAGATAAAACCCTGAAGCAGAGCTCTTTTGACATGTTGGCTACTGATTGTTTTCCAGGTTCCATTCAAGGTTTTGACCTTTAAGGCCTTAAATGGCTTGCAATCTGGTTCTCTGTCTTGTTATGAGTCTGCTTGGGTGAGATCTGCAGGAGAGGCTCTTTTGAGACTGTTACCCTTACAAAGAAGAGAGGAATAGCAACGCCGCTCTCAGTGAATCAGAAGCTGCATATGTTTTGCTAGCATAACACCTCCACCTGCAGAAGCCAGCTTAATGGGCTTGCGTGGAGAGGGCTTTCTCCAGTGCCGCTCCACAATGTGGAATGATGCACTCCCCTGTAGTTCGTTCTGGTTCACTCTGCTTTCACATCTTTTTAATTTGGCCAGTCCAGTTGCTTTTAGTATGCTGCTTTGGTGTTATACAGAAAGGCACTGTGATAATAAAGTCTATTCACTCCATTTTTTCTATCCTTAATCAGCAAATATATATATTTTTAAAAAATAGTTCCTAACTTTGCACATTGAGGAAACAAGGTGCAGGAACACCAGAGCATATATTTAAGTAGGCTGCCTCTCTGACCCGTTCACCTGCAGTGCTGGACTCAGAGGCATTTGATCCAAAGTGCGGTCTAAGATTTGCAGTGGCCGAAGAACAAGCCTTTCCCAGTTATTCTTGTAAACCTTCAGAAAGTTTGTTTAGATTTCTGCTTTTTATTTCCTTTTCCTTTTTGCATGGGCACACACCCCAAGCCTGTGTACATGTGGAGAGGGCAAAATGAATCCATTTCATGGTTTAGTCATGGTGGAAATTTCATCAGATTTTACGGTTTCTCATGAATGCGGGGGCGGCGAATCACATTATAGTGCATACCTAATGATTATGTAGCATGCAAAAGATTTTCAATGGTTGCATATTAAAAGCTGATAAGATGGCAGTTGTGTTGTGATAATGGTTTTTTGGACGGACGATGAAACGATGTGTGGCGTGAGCAGCCTTATTTGTCAATGCGTCATAGCTGGTTGCTGTACCTCTGCGCCTATGTAATCCTTTGCAGAAATGACAACTGGTCTGAGAAATTACCTTTCCCCTCTCTGGATGGCTTTGTGCCTCTCTAGGCTAAGAACTGTTGTTTTAAGAAAAGTTGAAGATATGAATTACCGGCGGGCTGGGCGGGCTGTGGTGAGCACAAGTAATAATGATGGTTCCTGGCTTAATCCCAAGTAAAGGTAGTACTGAAGTAGTTCCCTCCCTCCCTCCCTAGTATTTATAACCAGCTCTTTCCTAAAACTATGGAATATGCTCCCACAGGATGTACAGTAGCGATGGCCACCAACTTGAGTGCCTTTCAAAGAGGATTACACAAATGGTGTCCACAAGGCACCAGTGGACCTTCGGCTAGGCTCTGTCCCCTTCCTTCTGGTGCCACCCACATGTGCTGTTCCTGCTGAACCTCCAAGACTGCAGAACCAGCCTGCCTGAGCATTCTTTCTACCAGCTTGGCCCCACAGGCCAATCCATGCTCACCAAGCTCTAGACACACCCACCACTGGTCCCTCTGTCCCTTGCTTGCTGCTCTAGAATTTGGCTTCTGCCTCTTTTGGACCATGCATCTGCTTGTGTACCACTCTGACTGACTGCCCCTTCTCCCAGACCCTGCAACTTGATAGGGTCCATAGAATTATGGTCATTCTTAGGGAAGCGTGATGGATGATGGGGACTATGGAATAAGTCATTTCCAGTCAATTTTGGGAGGCTGCAGTCTAGATACATTTTCTTTTATGTTTGAAAGACACCAGTTCCTGTTTTCCGACCCACTTGGGCTGGCTGTGTTCTCTGGCTCTGTGCTAAGGGCTTATAAAGGGGTCAGTGTAAACAGAGCCGAGGAGGACTTAATTATGTGAGCTTGTTGGGATATTTACCTTTTTCACTCTCTCTTTTTTTTTAAAAAGTCCAAACTCTTGATTGGTTTGGATGCACAACATGACTGGGACTGAAGGAAGTCAAACTTGCAGCCCCAAAGTTCTTTGGTTGGTTTTGAGCCATGTGTCCCCCCCCCCCCCCTTCTTTTGCCTTGTGGTCCCATGTGGCTGCTATTTCTAACTAGCTTCCTGTTTCCTGGGAAATAAAGTTGACATGCTTGGATTGTCCTGCCGCAAAACGGCTTCCTTCCCCCACCTTTTCTCTTGCTTTAATGCTGACCCAGACTTTGCAGAGAGACCTGTCTAGCACTGCTTGCTCTTTACAATGTTAGATTTCCTCCCAGGACCTAGTGCTCACATTGAGGCTCAGATTATTGATGCAGCCCACAAAGTGCTAAGCAGTACTGAAAAAGAAAGTGCTTTTGAGCATGTGCAAAATGACAGTTTGGGGTGGGAGGCTTCATAGATCAGAGGTCTATCAGAGGTCTAGACCAGATGCTCGGCAGATTTTAGGCTTTCAGGATTTACTTTTTTTTTTTACTAGGATCCTCGATAGCCCCCCCCCATCAGCTGGAGCCAGTTGCAAAATAGTGTCCCATTGAAGTTAGATTCAGAACGAATCACAGAATTGTAGAGCTGGAAGGGACTCCCTGCAATGCAGGAATCTCAGCTAGATCATACATGACAGTTGGCCATCCAACCTCTGCTTAAAAACCTCCAAGGAAGGAGAGTCCACCACCTTCTGTGAGAATTCATTCCACTGTTGAACAGCTCTTACTGTCAGAAAGTTCTTCCTGGTGTTTAGTCAGAATCTGTTGTCTTGTAACTTGAATCCATTGGTTCAGGTCCTAGCCTCTGCTCTATCTTCCATGTGACAGCCCTTTAGATATTTGAAGATGTCTCCTCTCAGTCTCGTCTTATCCAGACTGAACATACCCAACTCCCTCAACCGTTCCTCATAAGGCTTGGTTTCTAGACCCTTTGCCCTTCTCTTATATTGGTGCAGTTGGTTCTTCCTGCTTAAGTGTAGAACCTGACAGTGAAATGGTTGAATCTGTAAATCCTGATTTTGCAGTTTTCTGATTCTTTCAAGTCTGATTGAGCCGTTGAATATGCAAGCGTCTTGGAAACCAACATGAGTTTACGGGTTGTTTTCCCACAATAATGTACACTTGGCATGTAAAAGCTGAAAACTAATAAAAGGGGGAGGGCACAGGGCCATAATCCCCGGGAAATGTCTCCCGCTGAAGCCTTGTTCGGTGGGAACTCTGCAGGAGCATTTGCTGGCTAGCCTTGCACCTTCAAGAGCCTGCAAAATCCCCACCACCCATGACTGGTGTGTGGCGAGTGCAATTCTAGTTTAGGTATCTGAAGTGAGACATAAATCTGAATGCGTTTGAGCATGGTGCTGTCTTCAGGATGCGCTCTTTGCAAAGCTGAGTCCATTTTCTTAGCTGAGTTTCTGTTGCGGACACCCATTAGTCATGAAGCAGGTGATGGATGAGTTTGTTTATGGGCTTTTAAGTTTTCACACAATTGCGTCAGCACCTTCCAAAGGGACTTGAGAGATGGCTACAGGATTTTAAACGGGAATGACATCTAAATGCACTAAATGTTAATCAGAGACAGCTGTGAGTGGCTCCAAGGAGGCCTCCCCCTTCCCCCTTCAGATTAGAAAGCGTTAATAGCAGTTTAATGTTGCTGCAGCAGCCATGGCAGCCAGTCCTTTGCCTTGCCATCTTGGCCAGCCTTTCCTGATCTGATAATGTCCCGCTTGGAGAGAGCTTTGAGCAAAGGGCAGGGCCTCCTTGTGAACCCCCAGCTCAGGGGCTGCATCCAGATGTGAGTCAGCATCTGTCCTGAGGGTGGGTTTGGGTTGGGTGTGCAAGAGCCTCTTATTCTTGTCAAGAAAAGGACTTCAACCCAAACATGACAAGCTGGGCGCGAGAAGCAGTGTCTTGGCGCTGGGTGTGTTTGCTTGCAGAGCAATCTGGGTCTTGACAACAACGGCTGGCAAGGAAACAGGCACTCCCCCACCCCACCATCAGCTTTTGACATCAGCCTCCCTCTGTGCTCTTCCAAACCTGAGAGCAGAAAAGGTTTTATTTGCTCTCCTTTCCAAGCATTCCCCGGGGGCCCTTTCTGACTGCCCATGCTCTGCACGCAAGATCCCCACCTGCTACTCTTGCTGCTCTTGCTGCTGCCTGGAATGGAGTGGCCTGAGAGGAGACAGATGGCTGCGGTTACCTCTCTCCACCCTTTCCCGAAGAGGAAGCCGAATGCTCCAAATGAATGCATGGGAATGAATAGGAAGAGGCAGAACCACCTGCTTGATGGGTCCCTTTTGCAAAAAAGGAATCTCCTTTCCCAGAGCAAGGAGTTACTTGGGGATCTGATGGGGGAAGAAAATTCACATGGCCTCGGTGCAGATGATGTGAAATTTTCACATCTTTCATGGGGGATTCAGCTGGCTTGTGGTGGGGTTTGTGTTAGCATACAAAGCCTGGCGTCCCTCGTGTGATCCTCCCTCCAGAGGAAAGAAAAACATGGAAGGCTTGTGCTTCTCTTCCTAAGAATTTTGCATTAAAATAGTGAGCTAAATCATAAGCGTGTAAGAGTCAATGCTAGATTTAAGGCACAGGGCGCAGAATCATAATCATGATAAATAACTTATTTTTATGTGGGGGGAATCAAATTTTGTCCTTGCTCAGGGCACCATATTACCAAAGTCCTCCCCGGAAGATTCTTGAAGGCAGCATCCAGTGGCCAGCCTAATACCCTAATGGAAAGCCTGTAAGCAGGACCTGCCATCAGCCTGATTACCCAGCCATTGTCTGCTGTGGTCAGCAGGGGCTTTCTGACGACCCAGGGAGAGAGGCATCATTTCCAGCCAGGTTACCTGAGAGTCTTTAGGTGGAGGTGCCAGGGATTGGATCTAGGAGCCATGGTGTCTGCCACTGAGTTGTGGGTGCTTCCCATGCTCAGGAGAGACCTGTATGGACAGCTTGTGAATATTCTAATCATTTCAGAAGATGGTTGCATCTGAACCTATTGTCCAGGGCATGGTGCACCTACCATCAAAATCTGCAGTTCCCTTGATCCAAATGCTGCTTTTCCTTCTGGCTTATACTGGGCAGCTTGGCTGTTGTTCAGCCTCCTCCTTTCTGTAGACTCGCAGCCTTGAGAACAGTTGTGCAGAAAGGCCGAGAGGGAAAAGGTTGCTGTGAGGGGAGGGGGAGTACAAAAGAGGAGGGATGGGGGAAGAAATTCATTTTGGTTCGCATTTAAAGGTGAACGTACCTAATTTGCACTTTCTGAAACAATGCACAAACTGAAACGCAACCATCTATCAGAATTCACAACTCCTCCGAATTTTGCAACCCACTTCTCCATCCAAATGCATATGCTAGAGCAGGGGTAGGCAACCTAAGGCCCAGGGGCCGGATGAGGCCCAATCGCCTTCTCAATTCGGCCCGCAGACGGTCCAGGAATCAGCGTGTTTTTACATGAGTAGAATGTGTGCTTTTATTTAAAATGCATCTGTGGGATATTTGTGGTGCACAAGAATTTGTTCATTCCCCCCCCCCAAAAAAAATAGTCCGGCCCACCACATGGTCTGAGGGACGGTGGACTGGCCCATGGCTGAAAAAGGTTGCTGACCCCTGTGCTAGAGTAATGTGTGCATCAAAATGTATGTATCGTTGAAAATAACATTCAAAAAGTGCATTATATAAGGGGAAGTTGCTTTGCAAAAATGTCTGTGCTAGGCAAAACGGCATGCAGAAATGTGTTTATTAAGAGAACTTGGCACTTAAATACTGCTGAATTTTTATGAGGGCTTTTTTTAAGATCTGCAAACTGATGTGGAAATGTGGACAACTAAACTTTAGAGTGGAAATGTAGGAAATGGGGATGAATTAAATTTGAAAATAATTGCCCATCCCTACTGAAGTGGAATCTTGGTGTTGAAAACACAGGCCTCTGCATTGCCCCCACCCTCTTGCCCTCCTCCTGGCTGGCGAGAGCAAGACACATCAGATCAGGGGCGAGAAAGAGCAAAGCTGCTTAACGTGCACCATTTATTCAGTGGGCT
The DNA here is from genome assembly GCF_964188315.1 of Podarcis muralis. Taxonomy (NCBI): domain Eukaryota; kingdom Metazoa; phylum Chordata; class Lepidosauria; order Squamata; family Lacertidae; genus Podarcis; species Podarcis muralis. The sequence goes on along the minus strand of NC_135661.1, from coordinate 43,006,145 downwards.
GGACCTGAATCTCCTTGGGGCCAAAGCAGGACATGCTTGGAGCGCCTCCCCTCCCCAGCATTGCAGGCAGGTTCCTCCAGAGAGCCCTGGCTTCCATTAACCCTTCTGTTTCCTTGGTTTGGCCCTTTCCCCATCCCAACAGCAGGTGACCATGTGTTTGGCATCAGGCAGCTGCCCAGCCCTCACATGTTTGCCTCTTGGCGGTGGCGGCTCCTCCTGCCATCTGGAACGGCCTCCGCCTTTATCTCTCTTCAAATCTCAGTCGAAAACATGTCTGTTCTTCTTTGCCTGAGATGCCTAATGTGTCTCTCCTCCTGCTACTATTTATGACTTAGCTCCGTCCCTTTTCGCTCTCACTTAATGAAGCTGAGGGCTGCACAGCTTCATTTCTATGGGCAGCCGGGGAAGCAGTAAACTTTTGCTCTGTGCTTCATTGGTTTGCAAAAGGGGTGCTTTGATGCCAAGCTACCAGGTGCAATGTACACATTTTAAAATTAAAATTTCCCCAAATCCCACATCTTACGTGGTACAAGCAGCCTGTACAGGTGTTGTTTAGTTTAAACTGTGCAAACAGAGCAGGAGACTCTTCAGCATTGAAAGGACCACAAGATGAAGCATCTTAAATGTTGTTTTATGCAGCATGCACAAAAGGATGAGTGACTCCAAATGTTGACACACAGAGCAAATACTTGAGCCTGCAACAATTGTGTTCTCCATCCAGGCCAGGCATACACTTGTTTTACTGGTGTGTTGTAATTTGCTGGTTTCATTCTCTCCATATGCTGCTGCTGCTGCTGCTGCTGCTGCTGGCCAAACCTTCACTCACACAACCAACCCAAACACTTCTTTTCCTCTTCTGAAATCTCCATTGGAAGCCAAAACAAAGGAACTGGAAACATTCACTTTCTAGAAGTCTTGGGTATTAATCCCACTGCTATTGCCCTGGTGTTGTTTGCACATTAGGAAAGCTTATGTACGTAAGCGCACTGAGCCTTTGAAGCCCCTGGGGCTATGCTGTGTAAGAAAGAGGGGGCAGACAAGTGTGCTAAACTGCAGGAGTGTGTTGTGTTAAACGATGGAACTCACTCCCACATGAGACAGTGATGGTGACCAACTTAGACGGCTTTAAAAGAGGATTAAACAAATTCATGGGGGAAAGGGCTATCGACTGGCTGTGCTCTGCCTCCACAGTCAGAAGCTGTAATGCTTCTGAATACCAATTGCTGGAAACTACAGGAGGAGAGAGTGCTCTGCTGCTCAGATCCTGCTTGAGGGTTCCCCAGAGGCATCTGGTTGGCCACTGTGAGAACAGGATGCTGGACTGGATGGGCCCTTGACCTGATCCTGCAGGTTCTTCTTATGCTCTTACTGAATGTGTTCTCCCTTTTGCTTTTATTCTTTTAATTATTATTTTTGCCTTGAGGAAGTAACCTCGAAGTCTCTGAGAAAAAGTCAGACACTTACCTGTTATTTTTGTTCCCTCTGTCTCCTTTGGCCAACTTCATGTGTTGGGGATGGAGACCTGATCACCAGTCATGACCAGCCACCAATAGCTTGAGATGATCTCCCTCCTAAGGTTTGCAAATCAATAAGAGCAAAACACTAGCTCCTCTGCTGACCTACAAGTTCCCTCCGGCTTGTCTCTATGTGACAGAAAGAGGGTTTTAAGGTTGTGGTAGAAACCAGCAAGCAGACTTGGGCTTCCCCTGAAAATCACTGCTGGCCCTGAAGAGTTAAAGCTAAATGCCAGCAGAGCATTATTGGTTGTCATGGAGGGGCTCTTCAAGCCTTTGGTCAAAGGGCAGGAATGCCAGCAACCCACTTCCCCGAAAATAACCCTGGCACCTTGAGGAAAGGGGACAAGGGGACAGCCACAGCCCAGCTAACCTTACCTATTTGGCCCTTGGGGTTGGGGGCAGGGAGATATGAATCTAGTCACCAGGCTGGATCCAGTCCCCCCAACCCTAACATATTAGTTGGAGGTAAAGCTCATACAAATTGTTAAGTGTGTTAATATTGATTATTGAGCTGAGATGTTGTGTATAGGAGGGGGAACGCGGTGCAATCAAGTCAAGCTTAGGGGATGGAAACAAAGCACATAAAAACATGCTATTTCCATTGGCTTTTGTGTCATTGGAAGCCTCTGGTCTTGTTTTGGAATTGACTCAGCTTGCTGGTTAAAAGCTGGATTATGTGGCCAGCAGGACACCCCTCAGTTAGGTTGAGTGTCGGGAACTTTTGACCCTCCAGAACCTCTGAAATGCAACTCCCATCATCCCTGGCCATTGGGATTTATAGTACAGCAACATCTGGAGGGCCAAAGGTTCCCCAAACCTAGACTACAGAGAAAGGAGGGGTCTGGGTAAGAAGTGAGCAAGGAATGAGCTGCTGGAGAGGCAGAATGGCCAGGTTGTGGCCAGATATGAGCAGAGTGAAAGTAAGGTCCATTTTGAATTCCCCAGCCTGTGATTAGCACCCCCAGAGTTAATATGAAAAGCTTGTATAAAGTTCAGTGAAGCAAAAAGACTGTTCTCTCCCCGCCCTTCATTATTTCATTATCTTGTTTGTTTGGGCTGATTTCTGTTGAAAGAGTTATTTAGAGTTTGAACCTGTTATTAATGAATGTTTATACTTTGATTCCATTCCCAGTATGGTTCAAAGGTTGATATGATCCCTAAATTTGAGTTTTCTCTATTATCTCATTGTACAGGCTGAAGTTCAGGCTCTCAACCTGGGAATCAAAATAATTACTTTTAAAAAACACCCATGTACACTTGAGGATACACTGGTTACCGAGAAATGGTGGCTGTGTAATCTTACATATCCGTGTTTTGGGGGGGGGGGTTGTTGCTCTTTATTCTACTCGGCTGTGCCATCTTTGCTTCTCTGTCCACCTTCACAAGCCTTGGACCCTCTAAAGTTTGTTTTTCTAGAGCCTAATCTGTTAGCGGCATGAATGGGAATAAGCCCATTTGTTTCTTCTGATTGACCAGCGAAATCTGACTGTGTGCCCTCTGGGGGATGAGCGGTTGACAATGAACGATCTGCTTAATTTCTTGTGCATTTCATTAGCTGCCTCTTAAGTGGCTCATTGACTGTTGAGTAATGTTAAGTGGCAGGCTCAAAGGCTCAGGGGCAAGCGTATCAACAAGGGGCGCCAGCTGAATGCAAGAATGGTTTGGAGTAAGGCAGTGGATAGACAGCCTTGCATCTCAAGTGCCCTAAAAGTGGCACAGGCAGTGGGAGTTTGCTGCACACTTGCGTATCAGCAGTAGGCACTGATTAGCCAGTGGGGAAACAGGATGCTGGAATAGGGTGAACCCACCTTCTTCTGGTCCAGTGGGGCTTTTCTACTTAGGCTCACCTTGCTTCTATCTAGTACTGCTGTCTCCCGTTTGGGAACTGCCACCACTGGCCCAGGGTCACAGGAGTTTGAGACTGAGGCATGTGAGTCTTACAAATCATTTGGAATACTGGGTGCGCTTCTGGTCGCCTCACCTCAAAAAGGATAATGTAGAGCTGGGAAACGTTCAGAAAAGGGCCATCTAAATGACCAAGGAGATGGAGCGACTCCCCTACAAGGAAACGTTGCATTGTTTGGGACTTTTTAGTTTAGTGAAAAGTTAAGTAAGAAGCGACCTGATAAAAGTTCATAAAAATTATTCATAGTGTGGAGAAAGTGGACAAAGCAAAGTTTTTCTCCCTCTGTCATAACACTGGAACCCATGGATATCCAATGCAGCATAATGCTGGAGGATTCATGATAGGCAAAAGAAAATACTTCATGTGGTGCTTAGCTAAACTATGGAACTCACTGCCACAGGAGGCAGTGGTGGCCACCAACCTAAATGGCTTTAAAGGGGGATGGGGCAAATTCATGGAGGAGAGGACTATCGACAGCAACTAGTGAGCAGGATTGGAGCCAAAACAAGGTGAGGCCTCCCCTTTTTCTCTTTCTGCCACCCCTTCTCGCTCTCTCCCATCCCCCCCTCTCTCTCTGCTACCTGTGGGTGACTAGGCTGAGGGCCACAGGTTACTCACTCCTGGGCAAGACTGGCAAGTAGTTTACCCTGGGTGTAAATATGGCAGCATGTTCTGCTCCTTTGCCTGTGATTCAAGAGACCCGAGGGTTGGGCTCAGCTGAGGTCCTTGGGCTGCTGAGCTCCACAGTTCTGGCCGCAGCTTTCCCCTTTGCTCTGGCTTTGGATCTGGCCTTTGCCGTCTCCGTCCTTCTCCCAGACTCCTGAACAGATGCTCCGCAGGCCCTCTGCCGATTTGCCTACTCCATGTGCAATGTGACCTCTGTTAAACAAATAGCCGCAGTAATCGCCTCCAGATCTTCCGCTCACTTTGATCAGCTTAAGTATCGGTTTATCTTATGATATAAATATGTAAAATATCCCACTTGTTTTTCCTTGCTGGATGCAAATAAATCATTGCCTCAATTTATATACACCAGTGGGGGAGTGCAGAAGGGCGGGTGGGTGGGTCGGTCGGAGAGGGCCCATAACTCATGAGAGGTGGAGACTTGAAGGTCAATACTTCATGAATGTTGATGGGTCCCTTTCCAGCACGTCTGCACTCAGTGTTATTTAACGGTGCTACTCTCCATCATAGGCTCTGACTGCAGCAGCAATTGCAAAAGGCGTGCCACCAAGAGGCTTCTGCTGGGTTCACTTTGACTTTTTGCATTGAGTTTGCTTGCAGCGTTTCTGTGATGGATTGCAGCACCTTGGTGAGTCGCCACAATGCCTGGCTGGATGGCAGACTTGGCCCCAGCACAGGCCCATCCTGAAGCAATTCTCTGTTAACTCTTTCCAGAGGGGCAGCTGTGTGAGACTCTTGCAGCAAAAACAGCAGGGAGTCTGGTGGCATCAGAAAGATACAATGTCAGGGTGCCTGTGTTATCACCAGCAACTGTTTTGTGGATGACTACTGTTTACATTATTATCACTTTGCTTTCTGCATTGCATTTTGCTCTGACCTCACCGTTTGCAATGCCCTTCCAACCATTTATACTCAGGATAATACTTTTGCATCTGCTAATATGAACTGTGGTCCACCCATGTTTCATATTTAAGGTGGTACGAAACCTCTTTTTTGCTTATCTTTTTCGATGTGAGTGAGAGCCTGTGCCACCACTGAAAAGGAGCAACAACCTTCCTTTGTTGTTAAATATGGCCGACAAAACAAACTGATGCCATTTTTTTTTGTACAGACTTTTGGTACTGCCAATTTTTCCATTATTTGCACTAGAAATGTTAGGGTCAATAGAAATCCAGCGTGTGTGTCCATGCCTGCCTGTACTGGTGGGGCATCTTATGATACTTTGCACATGCCCAGATGCATCTTCTTCTTTGGAATTATTTCTCTTGTTCCGAGGCTGAAACTTAAGCATTCAAAATAAATTGTAAGATGGAGCCCAGGCTCAAGAGAAGCCTTGACCAGTTCCTGCGGCCTCTGTGAGTAGCAAAGGCGCTATGCAGACTGGCCCAAATGCAAAGGAAGACGCTAGGCTGCCTGTTTCTTTAATAGCGGCATAGAAAAAGGGTTTTGCACACGCCTCTGGTCTCACTCTGATTTCAGCCTCACCACCCCAATTCCATTTTTGTCACAGACACCCAGAGGCTCTCCTTTGCAGTGGCTCAGCTGATGGCAGTCCGTTGTTTCATATAACAACCATGTCCCCTTAAATGTATGGTGTGTGTGTGCAGCCAAGGCTTCTCCAAAATAATCCCAGGAACTATAGTTTGTCAAGGGGGCTGGGAATTGTAACACAGTGAGGTGTAAATGGCAGTTCCAATTATTCATTTTTTGGGGATGGGAGGTGGGGAAGAAGTCTTGTGCTATTAAATGTACGGTGATCTGAACTTAATGGCTGCTACAACAAGAGTTCCCTTTAGATTTCCCAGTACCAATGAAATTGATCTCGTGGAATGGGCACCATTCCAATATCGGCCAGCCAGTGAGATCTGTTGCCAAAAACACCACTTTCTCCATACTTCCGTTGCTTTGCCTCTGAGTTTGGCAGCTAGGGGGACCCAGGGACACCTCTCAGGGGCCCAGGCTTGGCCCCCTGATGCACCAGTTGTTGACAGAGCGGTGATGGCTGTGTTTTCAAAAACCGAACAAGGAGAGAAATTGCGACTCCCCTGAAAGGAGTTGGATATTGAAAACAGGTGGGGGCTTGATTATATGATCATTTCCCCATGTTTATTTTAACAGGGGATTGCCGATGATTTGTGGCCTAACAGTTTATAATAATTATCGCAATGTTTTGACAGTTTGAATTGCACACTCTCCTGTCAGTAAAATAATACAATATAAAAGTGGGAAGTAAAACACAGCAAAGATAACAGACTCCGTTTTTGTGAGTGTTATTGCAAATGCGCTTAATTGCTGCCCAAAGAAGGGGACGGGGATCCAAAATATGTAGAAATCCACATATTTTGTCTTCCAGTTGTAAAGCCTGGGTTTGTTCAATACTTTCTTTCAGAATGCTAATTTGGCCACACACACCCCAATAGCACCCTCTTAGAAGATTCAGTTTTCAGTTTATTATTATTATTATTATTTTGGTTCCTTTGAAAATCTTGGAAGGAACCATCCTTCCAGGTAACAGCCATCATGAAATTGTCTTTTGGGAATTCCCGCTTGCACTATTTGACCAGTTGTGTTTGACAAGCTCATGAAAACCTTTCATTGGGAGAAAACCAGATTCTGTGCCTTTGCTTCAAGTCATCTGTATTTATTTTATGAATTATATGAAGGCCAGGGAAAATTGCAGATGCAAATGTTTGGATACTTTCTGAGAATGGTTGCTAGAATGATGACGGAGGCTTGCAGCAACTTCTAGTTTGATATTTTTGATACAATTGCTCTGCTGGACAGGAAACCTCAAGGACCTCTGGCTGGGGATTTTTCTGGGCCCCCAAACTTGAGAACCATTTTTTTTAAATCTGGAAATTCCAAAGATTGGACTTCTGGATGCAATGCATGTGTTCTAAGTACTGATATAAGCTCCCCTGGGCAGCACAGGTGGGATTGGGGAGTGCGTTCTGACATGTACCTGTATTTGGAACTGAGTAGATTGTGGCATAAATTGAACTTTCTTTGAATAAGTTTTATATCCATCAATCTCTCTCTGTGTATGTATGTACCCACCCACCAATTTGCCCTTTAATCCATTTGCATCCATTTATCCACCCATCTATCCATCATACAGCACTTAGGACAAGTTTGTTCTGGATCCTGGTAGCATGCAGTGAATCACAGAAATCATACATTGGTTACACTGACCAACAAACCAGAGATCAATTCTTCATGGCAAAATGTTTGGGCTTCTGCAAGTGCTTTGATGTACAGGATCTGCTTTTATATACATGCGTGCGCAATTTATTTATAGAATTTCTATAGCACTCCTCATCATAAGTTATCCTGGGGCAGATCACAACAATATAAAAGCTACCTAATGATAAAAGTACAATTAAAATATTCCGGCAGAAATGCATCCACCTTTCACATCTCTTCCAAATATTCAAAAACAAAACAAAACAGAGATCCACATTTTGGGTACCACAGGTAGAATTGGGGTGGGGTGAGTGCCTCTGTTCTGAACTGAGCAAAATTCCAGCCGAAATCCAACCCCCTAGGAACATGCTTTGGGTCCATCAGTTAAATATTAATAATGCTTAATCCATATTTTATTGGCGTAACTGTAGCTTTGTGATGTCCTATGGAGTGAGCTCAGGAGTGATCCCAAGATAAGATATCCTGCATAAAAGGGCATGGGAAGATTAATGAAACACGTTTGCCCTGGTGAGTGAGATATCGCAGGCAGTGTCAACAATATTTATATTGTGTTTTAAATATTCTTCTTATTCCAATAGTATTTTGCTATCTCTCAGTGCTCAAGGACAGATGGAAAAGCTGATGAGAGCAATGTCAAAAATTTGAAATCTTCCCTGGCTTAATTTTATTCTTTGATCAGAAAGATTCATTCCCCCATTGCATGGTTTTGTGTCTCTTGTTGCTTAGTCTTTGCATCTTGCAAAAGTACGGTCAGTTTCGCAAATGAGGTCTTTGCTCTTTCCAGGATTCTTAAGATATTGGAAGCGGGAGTGGCCATCACTTATATCTCTTTTAAAGAACCATGAGCTGCCATAGCAGCTGCTTGCAAAATTGTTTTCTTCTTTGCTTTTCTTTGCTTTTGCACTGGACAAATGGGCGGGGGACAGAGCACCCTAAGTAGTGGCTTCAGTGCAGCATTGTGGACGAAATAGGAATGATAATCCTCATCCATTTGTAAGAAACACTGAGGTGATATCTACACAAAAAGTTAAGGTAGCCTTCCTAGCCCAGAATCAAAATCCCAAACCCCATGTTACAAAATAACCAGCAAGCATTTGAGTTCTCCAGAATTCTTCATCTGGCTAGATTATAAACTGAGCTAGGAAGATGGTGAAGAGTTCTGGAGAGCTTGAAGCTTGCACACTATTTTGTGATATTTGGTAGAATTGTAGTTTGCAAGTTGAAATAGGGCAGCCTAGCATGATGGGAATTGTGGTTTGCAGTGAACTCTGCTGAAAATGGTGTCAAGTCAGTTTCACCAAACATTTTTTTTTTCGTGAGGGGGTGGAAAGGCGGTCTCTGTCCATGTACATCTGGAGGATTCTCCAAAAGATTTTCATAGGGTTGCATTAAATGAACAAGCAAAACTCAGGCAAAAATGATTCTGTGACTTGATAGACTGATTTGTTCACTTTCAGCTATGAAGGGGGATTAAGAAGTAATTAGTTGCAATTTATTTAATTGCCATTTAATTAAGCCACCTTTAATTGGGCTCTCATTTAATTAACCTAAATTGCACAATGCAACACTGTGCTTCCTGTAAAATACCTGCTAATTGCATTGGTCCGGGTAGGATAAAACTCAAAACATTCCTGGCAATTAAAAACAGTGCTCATCTATGATTTGTAGCTTCTATTAAGCCAGCACTGGGCTTCTTTTCCTCCCCCCCCCCCCCCGCTCTCCCTTTCTCTTCTCCCTACCCCCAAGATGTAAACAGTGGCAGGAAACATCTCAGCTGACACATGGGCATTCACTTGCTTTCTTTCCAAAGATCAGCTTACACAGCCTGAAAGCTGAAATGAAATACTCTGCAGCAATACTGGCGGATTGACCTTTTCCTGCTTCTCTGGATATTGTGTTTTATACCCCTTTAACACCCACACCTCCCCTCTGGCTCCTTAGCAGTGGCTTGACAGATCCTTGCGTTGGTGCAAGCCAAGCCTGGAGAGCATTGTTTTTTTTAATAAAATAAAATTGTGCTTTCCATCTCCCCATCTGCTCTCCCCATCACCCTTGACGGCCAGCCTGCCTTGTGGCGTTTGGATGTCTCCATATATGCCGAAAAGCGCAAAGCAGACAGCACACAGGTAGCAGGTTTTATGGGATCCCCTCCTCCCTGCTGGGGAAGTGTTTTGTCCCAGTTCTCAGAAAATATACATTTCATTGCTGTTTAAATCACCGAGGATGGTGAGTGAGTCTTCACAGCGAGTGCTCTTGGCTGGATATGAAGACCATAGACACGGCACTGAGCCAGTGCCTCCCTCCCCAAAGCAGGCTTGCTGCTCGTCCTGCCTGGTTTCTGAATCTGGTAAAATGAGGCTGTCAGGTCACCTGCAAGGTTTAGCAGACGAGCGCATAGAGGCACACAATGAAACATAAGGATTTCTTTCAGACCAGACTTTGGAGTTTGACTCTGTGGGTAGTGGGGACGAGGGAGGGCTCCAGCTAGAAGGCTCTCTGAGATAGGAATGGCCCTTGCCACTGCACCACATCTCTGGGTGCATAGGGGGAAGAGCGTTGTGTCCTCACCCACTTACCCTGCAAATTTTGTTGAAAATCAGCTGATTTTGTTTTTAGGGGGAGGGTTCAGGGCTGCCGGGGAGTGGGCCCCAGCCCATAAAATGGCTGGGGCATGTTCCACAGGGCAGGATGCACTGGGACAACCGATCTCAGTGATCACGGGTAGGAGGAGGAGTTACGCTAAGACCAGACCCTATCATTACAGAGGAGGCAGGTTTAGTCGTTGTCTGAGGACTATCCCTGCCTCCGGGTCTGGTCCTGACCGGATGGATACTAGAATCAGCAAGGGATACCCACATGACCTGAAGGTGCTGCTGTGCAATGCCAGGTCAATGATTCATAAGACCACTGCCATCCATGACTTGATCATGGATGGAGGATTTGACCTGGCATGTATAACAGAGACCTGGTTGGATGAAGCAGATGGGCCTGTCCTTGCCGCTGCTTGTCCACCAGGTTTCTCTTACGCACAGCAACCCAGGTCATGTGGGCGGGGAGGGGGGGTTGCAGTGATTTTTAGGAAGTCATTAGTTTGCACCAGGCGTCCTGTTGGGAAGACCCAGTTTTCTGAGTGCATGTTCTGGAAGTTGGGCAATAGGGGCAGTACAGGATTCCTTTTGGTGTACCGACCTCCCCGCTGCACCAAGGATTCCCTGCCCGAGCTGCTTCAGGTCGTGGCGGATGTTCTCCTGGAGACACCTAGCTTGGTCGTCCTAGGGGATTTTAACATCCATGCCGACACGACCTTACAAGGGGCCGCTCAGGACTTCGTGGAAAGCATGGCCTCCATGGGGCTGTCCCTGAATAAGTCTGGCCCAACCCATAGCCGTGGACATGCCTTGGACCTGGTGTTTACCTCTATGGATGTTGGTGATCTGACACTAAGTAAAAGCGAAACGAAAGAAGTGCCATGGTCAGATCACTTCCTGGTGCAACTGGACTTCTCTGCGACCCATCCCCTCTGCAGGGAGGTGGGACCAATTCGGATGGTCCGCCCCCGCCACTTAATGGATCCAAATGGTTTCCAGAGAGTGGTAGGGGATGCTTTATCCCATGTTGATGGCCTTTCAGCTGATTCCCTGGTGGCCCGCTGGAATGTGGAGTTAACCAGGGCTATTGACTGTTTGGCTCCGAAGCGCCCTCTCCGATTGCATGGAGCCCGGACAGCCCCGTGGTTTTCCATGGATCTGAGGGCAATGAAACAATCGTTGAGACGGCTAGAGCGCCGGTGGCGGAGAACTCATTCCGAATCTGACCGGACACAGGTTAGAGCTCAACGTCGAGCCTACCAAGTGGCGATAGCGACGGCGAAGAAGAATTTCTTCACCGCCTCTATTGCATCTGCAGAAAACAGCAGCAGGAGACTTTTTCAGGTGGTTCACAATTTAGCGGAACCACCTGCAACATCGGGGCCCAGTACGGGCCACATGTTCTCCTGCAATGATTTTGCAAAGTTTTTTGCAGATAAAATCGCTCAGATTCGGGAAGAAGTAGACTCCACCGTGGGAGCAGGGCCGGGGCGGGAGAGTGCTAGAGTTCTGTCTAGTCAAGTTGAGTGGGATCAATTCCAATCTGTTACCTCCGAGGATGTGGACAGGCTGCTTGGACGAGTGAAACCAACCACCTGTCTCCTGGATCCTTGCCCATCCTGGCTTATAAAAGCTAGCCGGGAAGGACTGGGCGATGGGCTTCGTGGGGTGGTGAATGCTTCCCTCCGTGAGGGAGCCTTCCCAGACCCGCTGAAAGAGGCGGTTATTAAACCGCTTCTTAAAAAACCATCTTTAGATGCGGCCACGATGGCCAACTATCGCCCAGTCTCAAATCTTCCATTCCTGGGCAAGGTGATTGAGCGAGCGGTTGCCGAACAACTCCAGGCACGCCTGGAAGAAGCGGACCATTTGGATCCCTTCCAGTCGGGATTCAGGCCTCATCATGGGACTGAAACTGCCTTGGTCGCACTGGTTGATGATCTCCGGCGGGCTAGGGACAAAGGTGAGAGCTGTTTCCTAGTTCTGCTGGATCTCTCAGCGGCGTTTGATACCATCGACCATAGCATCCTTCTGGACCGTCTTGAGGGGCTGGGAGCTGGGGGCACTGTTATACAGTGGTTCCGCTCCTTCCTCCTGGGCCGTGTTCAGAAAGTGGTGGTGGGGGATGAGTGTTCAGACCCCTGGGCTCTCACTTGTGGGGTGCCTCAGGGTTCTGTCCTCTCCCCCATGCTTTTCAACATTTACATGCAGCCGCTGGGAGAGATCATCAGGAGGTTTGGGCTGGGTGTTCATCAGTATGCGGATGATACCCAGCTCTACCTCTCTTTTAAATCAGAACCAGTGAAGGCGGTGAAGGTCCTGTGTGAGTGTCTGGAGGCGGTTGGAGGATGGATGGCGGCTAACAGATTGAGGTTGAATCCTGACAAGACAGAAGTACTGTTTTTGGGGGACAGGAGGCGGGCAGGTGTGGAGGATTCCCTGGTCCTGAATGGGGTAACTGTGCCCCTGAAGGACCAGGTGCACAGCCTGGGAGTCATTTTGGACTCACAGCTGTCCATGGAGGCACAGGTCAAATCCGTGTCCAGGGCAGCTGTTTACCAGCTCCATCTGGTACGTAGGCTGAGACCCTATCTGCCTGCGGACTGTCTCGCCAGAGTGGTACATGCTCTGGTTATCTCCCGCTTGGACTACTGCAATGCACTCTACGTGGGGCTACCTTTGAAGGTGACTCGGAAACTACAACTAATCCAGAATGCGGCAGCTAGACTGGTGACTGGGAGCGGCCGCCGAGACCATATAACACCGGTCTTGAAAGACTTGCATTGGCTCCCAGTACGTTTCCGAGCACAATTCAAAGTGTTGGTGCTGACCTTTAAAGCCCTAAACGGCCTCGGTCCAGTATACCTGAAGGAGCGTCTCCACCCCCATCATTCTGCCCGGACGCTGAGGTCCAGTGCCGAGGGCCTTCTGGCGGTTCCCTCATTGCGAGAAGCAAAGCTACAGGGAACCAGGCAGAGGGCCTTCTCGGTAGTGGCGCCCACCCTGTGGAACGCCCTTCCAGCAGATGTCAAAGTGATAAATAACTACCTGACATTCAAGAGACATCTTAAGGCAGCCCTGTTCAGGGAAGTTTTTAACATGTGATATTTTATTGTATTTTTGGTTTTTATGGAAGCCGCCCAGAGTGGCTGGGGAGGCCCAGCCAGATGGGCGGGGTATAAATAATAAATTATTATTATTATTATTATTATAAATGTTTTCTTGACTGCAGACCCTTTTCCTTGGTCCATAAATGAATGGAGTATAAGGAAGGGTCTGCAAGTGGGAAACTTATTGGGGAATCATAGAGCCAACCATAGACCCAACTGTTGAGAGATCCTGGCAGGGGGGAACTCTCTTGAGCGCTTTGTTGTTGTTGTTGTTGTTAATTAACATTTTAATCCTAAACTTTTGCCAAGCACCTCAGAACTAGTACAGCCCCCCATACCACTGTTCCATTTTATCCTCACAACAGCTCCTGTGAGGAAAATGAGCTGGGGAGAAATGGGCTGGCCCAAAATCGCCCAGTGATTCTTCAGGGCTGAGTGGGGTCTGTTTGGCCTGGGTCTGTTTGGCCTGACTCTAACGTCCTAACTCAGTGTTGTCTGGTGCCCATTGGGACTGGTAGGGTGCAAAGCAGGGAGGCTAACAGTAGGTGAGGCCAGGACAGGCAGAACCAACACATTCTAGCTTAGGCCCCATTTGTCTTCTCCCTGCTGAGTTCCACAAGGGAAATTCTGAGAGTAAGGAGGAGGTAACTGACAGGCAGGGCTGCCCCCTGGACTGATTGTAAGAAGGCAGACGGGCTGGCTGAGGTCCTGCTGAGGTTGGCGGGACAATGCCCCTTTTGCCCTGATGGGCTGGCCTGCTCTACACTGACTCTTCCCAAAGGAGCCCAAAGCCTCCTGAATTCTGATACTTGAGGCATCAGAATATTGCCCATTGAGTCCTAGCTGGTGTGCTTTTTCCAGCTGGATCTCACTGGAATTCAGTTCCCGCACCTCTCCGGTGGGTGTCATTGCCATTACAAGTGTGATTTCATGGAAAGTTTCAACACCAGTTTTTCTAGAAAAATAGCAAGAGTCCTGGCAATTATGGTTTAATTTTTGTTTTTAATGACAAAGGTCATATTTGCACGACCACTGTGTTTTTTGTTGATGTTGCGCTTGTAAAAAACTCTGCTTGTGGTGAAACTGTCATTGGACCAGCCTGTTGTAAGCGCAGAGGCAAATATATTGGACTCCACACTTCCAAGCTACTTTAGGAAAGGGTCACAGTGGCATGAGTCAGTAATTGCTCCCTAAAACAGGACCATCAGAAGCGGCCTTCTACTGAGTCAGACACTTGGTCCCACTAGCTGATTATTGTTGACACTGACTGGAAGCAGCTCTCTAGGGTTTCATGCAAGCGTCTCTCAGAGCCCCACCTGGAGATGCCGGGGATTGAACCTGGGACCTTCTGCATGCCAGGCATGTGCTCTGCTCCTGAGCCACAGCCTTTTCCTATCCTGTTGTTGATACAGCTGTTTTTAGCGACTGCTTTATTTGGCACTTCTGTAACCTCCCGGAACGTTCTGCTCTGGATGGTGGGTTAAGACGGGCAGCCACAGTATGTTGAGCTTGTTGCCTTTTCACATGGAAAGTTCTAGTTCCTTCCAGCTTCCTCCTTATCTTTTAGGCAACGGAAGCCAATCTCTTATTGTGACCAGGCCGCCAGTCCTCCCTGCTTCCTTTCCCACAAGCGCGAGCCCAAACCTATGCCAAGAAACAGAATATTGTTGCCCAGCTCTTTCCTCTGCCAGGGCTTTGTCCCTCAAGTTGCTCGTCCAAGAATGTCCTCCGATTTCCCAGTGGACAAATTGGCTTGGCTGCATTGGCTGTGAATGCCTTTTGGATTTGCCAAAGGTTTGGCTTGGAGTGCCTCTTTCAGCCTTGATGTGCCATTAAGCTCACTTGGCCCGCGGGCTGCCATTTCAAACAGCAGGAGGCGTGGAGGTTCTGGAGCCCTTGCTGGGTAATTTTGCCTCTACAGGATGTCTTCTTGTAGACATCCAAGACGCAGAGGTGGAACTGCAAGCCAGCAATCCTCGCCGTAACTCTTTTGTGTTTGAGCAGAGGGTGGAAAAGGAGAGCTTCATTGCATAAGTGCATCTAAACAAAAACAGGTGATGAGTATTAATAAATATAAATCTTTTATTCTTTGGTATGTTATTACATAATCGGTCGTGTGTCAGAGCAGGAGCCAAAAATAAAGAGCTCCAAATAACACTTAAATATGGAGATATTCTGCTGTCCAGAGTTAAACTAAACACAAAGGGCTGGAGCTAACTGAACCTTACTCAGAGTAAACCCACTGAAATAAATGGACTTAAGACTATGAAATTCAGTGGGTTTATTCTGAACAAACCAGTTGGTTGGATCCTAGTAGAATCATAGAACAGTAGAGTTGGAAGGGCCCTTGAGGGTCATCTATCCCAACCCCCTGCAATGCAGAAATATGCAGCTGCTCCATACTGCGATTGAACCTGCAACCTTGCCATTATCAGCACCATGCTCTAACCAACTGAGCTATTATTCTTAGTGATACACTGATTTCACTGGGCCTATTTTAAACATACCAAGGCCCCATTTGCACTACACATTTAAAGCAGTATGACTGCAATTTAACAGTCATGACTTCTCCCAAAGAATCCTGGGAACTATAGTTTGTTAAGGTGCTGGGAGTCGTCAAGAGACCCCGTATTCTGTTCCCAGAGCTACAGTTCCCAGAGTTCCCTGGGAAGGGAGACTGATTGTTAAACCACTCTGGGAACTGCAGCTGGGGGGGGGTCTCCTAACAACTCTCAGTGCTCCTAATGAATTCCAGTTCCCAGGATTCTTTGGGAGAAGCCATGACAGTTAATTTGCAAGTTTTTAAAGTGGCATGATACTGCTTTTAATGTATTGTGCAGACAGGGCCTGAGGCTGGATTCCATGCATCACATCCAATCCCCTCATTCCACAACTTGCCTAGTGAGAAGGGCAGCTACCCAAATGCCTTGGACAGTGATCGTGACTGGTCTGTAGACCAGGGTAGGGGACCTGCAGCCCCCCCAGATGCTGTTGGCTCTTAAGACCCCCAGTCATCATGGCCAATAGTCAGTTATGTAACACTGCCTCATGGGAAGTGATTCATAAGTGAAATGATAAGAATAAGAATGATGAGGATGTCCATATCAGTGAACAGGGTCTTCTTGGGCACACACTGGCACCAGCATCGGATGGGAATGCTCCTGCTCTCGCCTCTTTTCTTGTAGTGCCGTCTTCACAGTTGTCCTCCCTGGTGGTGCACTTTGCATCCCTCTCCCCGCTGTTGTTTCTTCTTCTTCTTCTTCTTCTTCTTCTTCTTCTTCTTCTTCTTCTTCTTCTTCTTCTTCTTCTTCTTCTTCTTCAAATGTGTGGGTTTTTCACATACTGCATTCCTTGAGTTTGTGGTCTGTGTATTCAAAGAGTTGAGATCTTGTACCTGGCAGCAGCTCTGTGTGCTCAAAAGTGCTAATTTTTATGGCCGCTGATTTATGGCCCTATGAAATTGGCTTTTCGTCTTGGAAAAATAATGCATATGTGGTGTGGATCCCGGGATTAGCGCCGCTCGCTTTCCATCACCCGCTCCAGCATTCCGAAAGAACCGCTCTAGAGGGGTGTCATCACAGCTGCTTCCTTCACAACTGTCTGAAAAAAAGGAAAAGAAACACCCCCCAAAACATTGTGCTGGGAAAGCAAGACTTTTCGCAGATTCCAATTCTTTTGTTTCATCTCCGAAGGCAGAATCGTTATTCTCAATATGCTGTGAGTGAACTTGCTGTTAGGAGCTGCACTCCGCATGTGTGTTTTAAATATATATTTTTAATATTGCAATTTTAATAGTACAAAACAATCCCCTCCTCATCTTGTAGAGGGAGTAAAACAAAAAACCACCAAAACCATTAATCTTGTCAGTACATCCCATCAGAAAGTATAACAATTAAAGACCACTATATTCATAGCAGTCAGAAAGCTTTGTTTGCTGCTGGAATATGTCTCTGTTTCACAAATCTCAAAAGAGCACCAATATGCTAATTAGACTCTTCATATTTTGTTCCTTTAGCCAAACGTAGGTTATTTGTTAATTCCTCCATCAAAGCAACTCATCAAGTCATCTTATACCAATTAGCTATTTTAGTGCCATTTAGGTCCTTCCAATATTGAGCAACAAACTAGCTAGGCAGCTGCAAGAATGTAACCAAGTAGAGGTTTGAAATGGCAAACCCTGTTGTTGCTCTGAAAAACGCTTAATCTGGAGATTACAATAGTTGCTGTCCAGTCATTTTAGTAATTTTTGCAAAGACCACAGTCCAAAACACCCAACACTTTTTGATGAGCCTGTCACATATAGGAGATGCTCCTTTTAAGAGATGTAACACCGGAAAAGGGTTGTCGACTTCAGCATTTTAAGGCTGCAACTGATAATCAGTTTAATTGGGCAGTTTTGTCTCGACACTATAGCTTTGGCAGAGCTATAAACCTCTTTAATACCTTTTTGCTGTTGCTTTATTTCCACCTTTCTTCTTCTGTTCTTGAACAATTTGGGGTATGTGTGTGTCTATTGAACTTTCTTTCTCCTTCCTAGAGCATTCCTAGCCAATCAGAGATCACTTACCGAACGTGAGAATGTCATGCTGTGATGTAGCTCATCAGATTTGGCTAAGTGAAGACATTCCTGATGGCAAAGGTGATTGAGAATGAATCTTCACCTGGGTGATTCCAGCCAATCACATCACCAATCCCTCCCCCCCATCTCACGTGGCAAATGTTATGGCTACCAGTAGTTTTTGTAAAAGATTTTCCCATTTGACTTAACTCCCCCCCCCTCCACATTTTTTTTCTGAGAAGCACAGTTGAGGGAGAGGCTAGATGAAAGTTTATAGCTTCTTGTTTCTGACATTATTCAGTTCTTGGAAAGCGAAAAATATCCCAGGAAAGTGCCTTTTTCCAGGGGGCTGTTTTGGCAGGAAGGCTTTGTTCTGCAGTTAAAAGGTACTTACAGTAACTTACTGTGTGGGGAGGAGGAGGAGGGAACCCCTCAGTACAAACCAATAAGTAGAAAGAAATGCAAAGTGACAAATGATGTCAAAGGTTGCCTCTCACCAGCACGTGGCTTAATTTTGTGTGTGTCTACAGATGTGTCCAATTTAATTTCACAAGCCTCTTTTGGGGAATCCAGATGGCCTTTGAACAGGGTGACTACAGACCTTATCCAGCCAGGGAGACGTGTCTGGACAGGTGCCTGGATGCAAAATATCCGTTTTAAAATTCAGAGAGTTTTGTGACCAGCTCTTTCAACTTTTCACTGCATTATCTATTGTCTACTGCTCAATCGAAAAGTGCAGTTCTGTATATCCCTCTCTACTTGTTCACTCCCTCTGGAACCTCAATAGTGGTGTGTTTTTGGAGGGGGGAGATATAGCTGAATGTTAGAGCATCCTTTTTGCATACAAAAGATTACAGGTTCAGTCTTCAGCATCTTCAGACAGGACTGGGAAAGACACCTTCCTCTCGCCTGAAACCCCAGACAGCCACTGCCAGTCAGTGTAGACGATACTGAGCCTATGCAGTATAGAGCAATAAAATGTCTCAGCTTGAAGCAGCTTCCAGTGTTCCTATGAAATGCTCCTCACACAAGCTGCTGTTGAAATCTGAACAACTGCATCTAAATGGTTTAACCTCAAGGTTTTGCTTAAATGCTCTGCTCTTACGCTTTCCTTTAAAACCCTGTTCAAATGTCAGCCTTGCAGCTGTGAAGTCTCCACGGGTAGCCAGTTCTTGTGCTTTGCCTACAGTGAGGGGTAAACCCTCTATTTTTGTTTTGTGAGTGAAAGATCTACTGTTTTTCCACTGTCCTCTTCCAGGAGGGTCTTCTTATCCGAACGACACTAAAGGTGTCTGCAAATATTTTCTCTCCTCTCCAAGGGAGCTCTCTTTATCACTTCCTGATCCTGGCAGGTAGATTTGGTAATGCTCTTACCGTTTATGGCTGCCACATGTTAACAGTGCACTCCTTTGGTCCCCCTTCTGGTGTCCTTCTGAGTAATGGTTTTTCTTCTTACTCTTCTCAAAAAGGACAACAGCCCCCTTAAAATTAATCAGCTATTATTGCAGCATTCTTTTATGAACTGCTCTTTCAGTTTCTTCACTCACCATTGGGTTGCAAAGATGTGACTCACAGCCCTTCACCCATGAATTGCCCGCATGAGACTCTCTGCCTTCAAATACATTTTGAGAGCATCTGTTGGCCCAGAATGTGGCTGCCAGGATGTTAGCTGGAGATGGCAGATAAGAATTTAGGACGATGCCTTATACCAAGTCAGACCATTGGCTCACTTAGCTCAGTGTTGTCTACACTGACTGGCAGCAGGTATTCAGGACTTCAGGCTAGGGAGGTTTTCCAGCTCCACCTAGAGATACTAGGGTTGGAACTTGGGACCTTTTGCATGCAGAGCAGATGTTCTACCACTGAGCTACAGCCTTCCCCAACCAAGTCATTGATCAATTTAGACTAGCGTTGCCCTCTCTGACTGGCAGTGATTCTCTATAACTCTACTGAACTTCGAACCTTTTTGAACTGGAAATGACAGGGACGTTCTGCCTGCAAAGCAGGTGCTCCATCCAGTGAGTTGTGGTCTTCCTCTCCTCTTTGGAATAAATAGCACTGGTATCCATATCATCTGCATTAGCTTCCAGTTTGTGGCAGACTAATTCCAAAGTTTTGAGTTTATTTTTTTCGTTCCTAAGGGACGCGGGTGGCGCTGTGGGTTAAAGCCTCAGCGCCTAGGACTTGCCGATCGAAAGGTCGGCGGTTCGAATCCCCGCGGCGGGGTGCGCTCCCGTTGCTCTGTCCCAGCGCCTGTCAACCTAGCAGTTCGAAAGCACTCCCGGGTGCAAGTAGATAAATAGGGACCGCTTACTAGCGGAAAGGTAAATGGCGTTCCGTGTGCGGCTCTGGCTCGCCAGAGCAGTGATGTCACGCTGGCCACGTGACCCGGAAGTGTCTGCGGACAGCGCTGGCTCCCGGCCTATAGAGTCTGGCAAGACTGGCCCGTACGGGCGGGGGTACCTTTACCTTTACCTTATTTCGTTCCTAAATTTCTCTCCCACCCTTCCTCCCAGTGGAGCCCAGAGCAGTAAACATCAAAAGGTTAAAATAGTACAATTAAAGGTGTTTTTTTTAATCGTATATTCAAAACATTTGAAAACCATCTCAAAACAGTTTAGAGCATTTAAAAAGATTTAAAGGCAATCCCATTCCCTCCTGGTTGCTAATGTCCAGTGTCTTTCAGCTATCAAATGCTTTTAAATGTCTCCTGAAAGTCAATAACGAGCAAGACAGACACACCCAACCAGTGGGTGCATTTCACAAATGGGGAGTCAGCACTGAGAAGGCCACCAAACCAGGCAGCAGCCAGAGGGCGCACCTTTAATAATCCTTAAGTGGCCTGGGATCAGCTGATCTCCTCCTGTACTAATCATTGTGGTCTACCTCTGGGATCTTCCCATGATCCCCTCCTGCCATTGGAAGTGCAGTTGGTGCAGGGAAAAGATAGTGTTGTTTTATATCCGGCGGCTGCTAGGCTAGACCTGGCATGGACTTCTGGGGGCTGCTCTAGGCCTTGTGTTGCCTTGGTGGCTGCCAGGCCTGGCACGGCCTTCCCAGGGCCACTTAGGCTCACATCGTCTGGAGACACATCGCCTCGTGAGCAGGAAGCCAAAGACAGCAGGGGGAAGGAGGGGGAAGGGGGGGAGAGCAGGAGGGCCAGGGAGGGGGAGAGCAACGGAGTTGCGGGATGGTTGGGGGGGGGGTGCCCTGAATTTCCCTCACAAAATGTTGAAGGGTATGTCATTCTCATTTTTAATTGCAATTATTAAATATTTCAATACACCTTTTACACTGTTACTACTATTCATTGTTAAAGCCCTCTGAGAATTGCCACTCTGTGAGGGGAATAAGGGCCTCTTAACATAGGGTTGCCGTATTTCAAAAAGTAAAAACCAGGACACCCCGAAATTGATGAGCTTTTTTTAGACAACCCCAAGTTGTTAGGCCAAAAAACATGACTGACTTGCCTAAGATCCAGGACAAAGCGCCACCTTTTGGAAATCCACCCCCCCCCCGACGTCAATTCTGCCTTCGGAATCCTGGTAATGTCTGGGAAAATCTGAACGTATTGCAGCTGTATCCTAACAGTGCTTGACCCCCTTAACCAACTACAGGGGGAAGCCATGGCTATTTAAAATGGTTCCACAGTGCTTAAAATGTGTGGTGTGAATGTGGATTCTCTCACTCTCACTGTACATAGATAAAGATATTCTCAACCAAGAGTCACCACTTTTGCTGTAAAAGCTTTCCAGCCTCAGGAAATGTGGCTTTGATTGTGACAGTCCTCACTCACTGGCACCTCTTTCCCCCCCTCTTCAGCTGCCTGAGGCAGCCATTTTGTGCTGGCAGCCATGACATTTTTATGCTACCTATCAATGATCATTTTGATATGCGGTTTTATTTTGATGCATTTGTTTTATGCTTTGGAGACAGTAGGATAGCTAAGATAAAAACATCATAAATAGAGCCATTAGTCAAAGACCTAGTGTGGTGTAGTGGTTCGAGTGTTGGACTAGGACCTGGGGGACCAGGGTTTAATCCCCACAGCCATGAAGCTCACTGGGGTCAGTCACTGCCTCTTATCCACCTCACAGGTTTGTTGTGGGGATGGGAACTATGTGCACCACCTTGAGCTGTGTCCTTGAGCTCTTTGGAGGAAAGCTAGAATATACATGTAGACATATTCAATTATTCTTTTTATTGCACTTTGTATACAAGGAAACGTTTTGGATAGCCACAGGCAGCCTTTCTGGCCCTCACCCTGCCCCACACTCGCTCAGAGCAAACAATGAGCAGGCATTCAGTGCTTCTTGCCCTATGCAATTGTACTCTGCAAACAAATTATTCTGTGACATTAGCTTGATATTCTCAAATCCAGTAAGTGTTGAGTGAAAGCTGAATCGGCATAGGAAGCAGGTAAAATGATTATATTGTGGAGCTAATGCTCGGCCTATTTAACGTTTTGTTCTCAAAAGGAGATGGCTGCCATGTTGATTATCGGAAAGACTCACTCTAATGGAGTCTGTGCAATAAAAGGAAAAAATAAGATGAAAACCAGATGGGATTCAGTACATGTGATTGAATCCTGGCCTTTTTGTGATCAGAGTTCCTTTGTTGCTGATGAAGCAGGATTGGTGAATAGCCAACCCTGATGGAGGAACCAGCTAAGGTATCATTAGGCTCTTCATTCAGTCCAAGCTCAGCCTTCCCTCCTTTCAAGAGGGAAGAGAGCATCCTCTTTGTTGATGAGCACAATTTGAACATTTGATACTTTAAACTCACTTTTCTTTGCTGATGAGCTATTTATACCAGAGCAAAATCAATGGAAAGGGAGGGTCCCTGCTTTGGTGCAGTGCCAAGATTGCGGTCGGGGTGGGGGGGTGGGCTGAAGTTCAAGTTAGGTTTTACTCATTTCTTAATTTCAAGCATTTGGTATTGTAGCAGTGGAGTTTTCCCCATTGTTTGTAAGTGGACCCACACCCTGAGTTGTTCATTATTTGGGTTTGGGATTCATTAGCTAATAGCACCATGATTGCAATCTCAGAGCCTCTGGAAAAAAATACTTGGGAACAGAAAGAAATGAATCATTTAAAATAAAAAGAATAAATCTAGATACAAATAGCAAAAGAGCAGGGTCAAACCACTTGGAATCAGATGTCGATGTTTAATTATCCACTTTTGCATGGCAGATTGTTCTGTTGCTCAGTTGTTTCAAATGAACCTGCTGAAGACTGCCTGCTCTTCATTATTTTATGTCTCTTTTTCTCTTGGGGGGACAAAAAACCAAACACTTCCAGATAATCCCAAAAAATTTCAAAGCAGTTTAGAACAAATATATAGAATCATAGAGCTGGAAGTGACCCTGCGGATCATCTAGTCCAAACCTCTGCAAGGCAGGAATATGCAGCTGTCCCATATGGGGATCAAACATGCAACCTTGGCGTTATCTGCACCTACACTTGTAACCCTCTTTGAGGTGTTGTTGTTGTTGTTGTTGTTGTTGTTGTTGTTGTTGTTGCTGCTGCTGTTAATCAAACTGTATACATTTTTATTAAATAAGACAAACAAATTAATAAAACAGCATTTTTCCTTTAAAAATATTAATTGTGTTTAATATATGCTTCTTATTGTGCCCTTCCCTGAAATCCCAATATAAGAAGTGACCAGGAAATTTAAATATACTGTATAAAGCTCACAGGAAAAACATAAAATGCACATCAGGTTATACACTTTAAAAGCCTGAGCAATTTTGCCATCAAGGTGTGGTTAGCTTCACCTGTGCTGCTCTACCCTCCGGCCCTTGAAGCCTTCAGAAGGGAGTTGTTTAATGGATACTTTGACTTGGTCTGTTGGTAAGCTGCATGCTTACTTAAACGTTTATGTGGGTTAAATGAACTGTTCATTGTTGATTTTGAGTCCCCCCCCCAGGATTATGTTCCTGTGATATTATATGTCTTAGTATGTATGTTTATTGTATTACTGGAATAGATACTAGATACTAGAAACTGCTTCTGGGTTTTGTTTGTAGGGCAGCAGATTGTACTATAAGTACAAAGCTAAGAGATTTCAACAAATGAGGGGAGAAGTTCTGCAACTGAGAGGTGCAGTTTGGTCCCAGTACATTTTGAGCTGTGATGGTTTCTTTATAATGGGGAAACCTCTTTATCCTTTCTTAGCTTTGGTGTGTGGGTTTATCATCACTTTATAATAATACAGTCACAGCATAATAATAAGCATTTCAGAAAATCATCTAATGCATTCTTCTTCGTACTCAAAATTTTCAGAAATATAATACATGAGTTATATTTTTCTGAAATTATAGATTCCAAAAACCAGTTCGAGCAATAAATTCCATCTTACAGCTCAGTGGTGGGTATAATTTTCTGATTTTGGAGGGGGAGTGTGTAACATTCATTTTGAAGATAAATATTGGATAAATATTCAGAGATTCCCTCCCTCATGTTTAATGCTTTTTAAAAATTGTATTCACACAGAAGTCCCTCTATACATGTATTTTGTTTTATTTTTTCTATTCAAGGTTGGTTCTGGAAGCAGCAGGGATGATTCCTCCTCAACAAAAGCACTTCTTCAAGAATCCTGAACTAGGCATGCCCTCATTATGAGGAAAAGTAAGCCACATTTTTCTCTCTCTTGCCTGTGCTATACGGAAGGGAATATACTCTACCTTACTCTCACATAATTATGTATACCGAGATGAAACCTCTAAAAGCTTTCAATTTTCTGCTTTTGCTCTTGCCCTCTGATGAGTAAAATCTTGTTCGTTTTAAAAGAATTGTATAAAACAACCTGGCTTTTAGTTTTTCTGAGTTGATCTAATCTTGGTGTCTGAATGCCGCTGTACCTAAGTGGAAGGAGAGTTCTCAGTGATGCTGTTATTAAGCTGAAGGGAAAACATTATTTCCACAGGATTGCATGCAAATGTTACATGCACCTCATTCTCTCAGCAGTTAGGGAACAAAGGGGGGTTGGTGCATACCTTGGCTTTGCTTTTGTTGGAAGGAAGGTTGCTAGAAGCTTGTCTTTGTGATGTGTGGTTTTATTTGCTATTATATACAGGCAGAATGTAAGAGAGAAGGTTCATAGTATTAACACTCCCCAGCAGATCTTGGCTTCCCCCCAGTCAATTAGGCATAGCTTTGGGTTCTCACAGAGAACAAAATCCAGCCCTCATTGTGCTTTCTAGCCCCCACTGACAAAACTGTGTGGTCAGTTCCACTTTTTTCTTACAGTCACTGACTTTTGCAGCCGGAGGAGAGGAGAGGACTTCTCCTCTGCAACTTACCTTCTAGAAATCTCTCCAGCTATTTAGTTCCTACTCAACACTTTTGCCCAAGCTTAAAATAACAAAGCCAACATTTAGCAAACTTGGCTAGGTCCATTAACATAACAAAGTGACTGCTTTGACCTACTTTAGCAGTTTCTATTACTTTACAGAAATCCCATCTTACAGATATACAATTTCAGGTTTGGAGGGAACCCCAAAGATGACATCTAGAGGAAGCATTAGCAGGACCATCCTATAAAAGCATAAAAACCAATGGCCCATCTAGTCCAGCATCCTCTTCTCACAGTGGCCAGCCAGGTGCCTATAGGAAACCTGCAAACAGGACCTGAACACAAGAGTGCTCTCCTCTCCTGCGGTTTTCAGCAACTGATATTCAGAAGCATTGATGCTTCCAATAGTAGAGGGCAGGGAACATAGCTGTGGTAGCTAGTAGCTATTGAAAGCAATGCCATCCAGGAATTTATCTAATCCTCTTTTAAAGCCATCAGAGTTGGTGGCCATCACTGCCTCCTATGGGATCCAGTTTCATAGTTTAACGATGCTCTGCATGAAGTACTTCCTTTTATCTATCCCAAACTTTCCAACATTCAGCTTCATTGCATGTCCACCACTTCTAGTATATCATGAGAGAGGGATGCATTTTCCATAAGCCTGAATGATTTTTGCTGGATCCACACATGCAATGAAAAATTGTTCACATGCAACAAGTTATGCTAGCTGGAGCAGATCACACGAGCTTCTGCACCATTTTCTGAATGGCTTGGAATCTGATCTATGGCTTGATGGGATAGGAAGCTGCTGGATGCGGTTTTGAAGGAAGATCAGTGTGGCAGCAACTTATAAATTCATTGCAGTGTGCCCTACTGAGAGAGAGAGAGAAAGAGAGAAAGAGAGAGAGAAACATCTGTTGCAGGCATACCATCATTTTTCACTACAAGCCTGTAATGTTTCATGGCTTCCCCCTTGAGGACGGACTCGTGACTTCTCAGAGCTCCATTCATTTCCCAGCTGCTCTCTATCCTCACACACTGAACATGTGTAAGAAGAAAAAGCCTCCCCTTCCCCCTCTAAGAGATCCTGGATTTCTGACATGCTTGCGATGCTTTCTCAGCCCTTGGAATCCCAGCCTCTGGTCCATCCCTGCTTGCATTAATGGCCCACAGCTGCATCACATTCACAAGTGACCGCAACACTCCTGGGAGAAGGGAGAGGTTTTGGCTATGCCACCGATGGAGGCTCAAATGTTCCCTTTGCTTATGTGAGATGCGCCATGTCCCTGGCTGGCTGTTTATGGCCCTGGATGTTATTTACAACTTGGAGAGGCAAAATTATTCTTTGAGAAAGGAGCCAACATTTTAAAAGTGTCTTGAGTGAAGCCACTTCCCTGGAGAGGGGGAGAGAGAGCCAGCACACGACATGTTTGTCACAGTCTCCCATCCTTGGGTGAAACCAAAGCAACACAAAGGCCTCATATTGGCACCAAGACAGTGGTTGAATTGTTTCCAAATAGTACTCACTGTTTGTTTCATCGTTGTTTGTGTTTATTATCCAGCTCGCTCCGGAAGCTTTCAGTGGCAGAAATAATTGTGAAAGGTGGAATTAATGTGCATGGCGAGGTTAGGGTGCCAGAGAGACAACTGGCATTTGACCCCCACTCAGAGTATATAGATTAAAAAGGCCTGCACTGATCCATGGATCAGTGAGATTAGATGGTTAAAAATGAAAATCTTGTTGACTTAGCTGAAATCTTTAGAATCTGTCAATCTTCTGTTTCATCGCGCTCATGCACATGAACCAGAGGTGCCATGTTCAGCTCCACTTCCAATAATACCAGTGTTGGATCAGTGCCTCAGTCCATAGACACCCGTAGCTGCCTGCCTGCACATGCACTCAAGGGAAGACAGGATAGACATTTAATAAATAGTTAGAGGAGGATCTGCACCTGTGGAACAGTTGCCTGGCACTGGATCAACAGATGCCCAAGAGACAAGACTTTTAGAAAGGGTTCCAAGGGCGGGAGGGAAAATCTGTCAGTTTGAGTGTCTCTCAGTTTCTCATTGTCCCAATCTTAAATTCAGTTCTCCACATTTCCACGGAAAATCGTGATTATTATTATTTTTTAAAAACCTCTTGAAACTTTTCCAGCATTTAAGTAATAATTAAGAAAAAAACAAAACAAATGCACCAAGCAACATCAGCAGGAAAATATAGTAGCAAGGAGCCATACACAACACACACACACACACACACACACACACACACACACACACACAGTAAGAGAGAGAGGGGGGGGAGAAGACTGAGCAGCCAAAGGTTCTGATCCATATCAGATTCTGTTGCTCTGATGAGGTGAGAGCCCAGGTGGAAGGCAAAGCTGTGAGTTGGAGTTGACCTGAAGCCAAAGGACACCCAAAAATACCGAAGGTGGTAGTCCAGAGACCAGTGGCTAGGTTTCAGAACCATGGCTAGTGATCATGCAAGCAAAGGCAAGAAGTTTGGGACACAATCCTCCCTTGTTCAAGCACCCAGTTTATAAAGTCGCACAATTTGTTTGTCGGCAAATTGCGTGTCAGTTTGTGGGTACCAACCACAAAGCCCAATCTGGGGTTGGATTTGGCCACGTAAAAGTGTCCTGGGCACTTGGCCACGTGTGGTGTGGAAATGGCATCTCAGCCGCCAATTAATATCACCCTGTACTTCCATCATTGGTTGGAAATCATTTATATCCATCTGTTCCTGCGTTTGGTCTTGGAAGAAAGAGAATAATATAAAATATATAATTCTGTGGGCCTCTTCCCCCCTCCCCCGGCCCCAGCCATTAAATGTAAACAGATGTTTGAGACATCCTTATGATATATACACATGGTGGAATAACAACTCTGTGGTAATCACTTTAAAGCGGCGGCCAGGGAGATATGAATCTTCCGGTGGATGTGGAATGCAGTGCTGAACTTCTTATTTGTAATCTTGGAAGGGAACATGACATTCACAGGCCGCTTAAGGACAGCGGACGTCCATGGTATGTCCTTATTGACATGCAAAGTTTTATGGAGCTGAAAATTGGTTCAGGCTAATTATCCTGGATCGATCTCTGCCAACGATGCAGTGGGACACAGGGTGGGGGGCATTTAAGATGAGACGAAGCTCTGCTCTTAGGGATTTAGTCTGAAGTTTTCTGCTGGCTTTCAGGGCTAAAAAGCAGCAGCTCAGAATGGGATCATACAGTGATATATATAAAACCCACATATGTGTATATATTCAAACAGCAGCATAGATATTGCAGTCTAGGCCAGAGAATGACTCTCGGTATAACAATGGAAAAAACCAACAAGAGTTTTGAGAACTCCAGCCCGGCATCATCAATTAAAAGCAGATCAGAACAAAAAGATGTTTAAGGCCCCTTGAAACTCATATAATAAGAGAGCCAAATGTGCATCCAAGTGGGAAGCAGTTCCACAAGGATGGGCCTGTGCCACTGAAAAACAACAACCGTCAGGATTCAGCCTGGCTCAGATTTGGGACATGGGGTCTCCTTGGAGAAGGAACAGCAGAAGACCCTAGGTGATCTACACACTTCCAGTGACCCTGAGAAGCCAGCAGATGCAGGCATTCCTGCCTCAGGATCAGAGATCTCCACACCAGTTGTCTGGATGAGTTCCTGACTGGTGGTTGTTCCTCCCCATCACCCCCAGGAGGGCTACAGGCAGTGGCCGACTTTCAGCTCTAAAATTTCAGCAGCACCCTGTGTGACGCTAAAATATGGCACCCCCCCACCTCTCGTGCTCCATTCAGCAGCGTTGTTGTGGTGCCCCCTGAAGTGTGCTGCCCAGTGCTACCCTAACAGGGTATAGATGAGATGGCAAAATAGGCAGGATCCAGGAAAGGGCGAAGTCTCCAGCCCATATATCATCACTGAGTCTGATTACCTTCACTGCTATAGCAACAGTTAATTTATTTTATTTTTTTAAAATAATCTTTATTAATTTTCCAAAAAGGTTACATAAAGTAAAAAAAAGACAAAAAATCAAAACTCAAAAACATCAAAACATACAACACACAGAGAAAAAGAAAAAGAAAAAGAGATTCACCTCTTCACGCTTATTTTCAGTAACTTCTTTTCACAACTTCCCCACATCTCCTCCTATTGTTTTCCAACTCCAATTTATTTATTCTAGCAAGTTTTTCCCCTAAACATCCTGTACCTTATTTTATTAAAATTACTTAACCCTAATTTAATTAAATTCATTTTAGTTATGAAGTTATACTTTAGTTCATTATTGTACTTTAACATTTTATTAGCGTATATACCTTAACCCTCTATATAGAAATGAAAGAACAAACAAAGATATAAGCATAGATCTAAAAAAGAGATACCTTTCCTAAAATTGCCACTATTTCCCTCCCACGGATTCCCCATTCTTAAAATACTGATCTTTATTCTATAGAAAATAAAAAAAAAAGAAAATTCCAAGCCCCCTTCGGACTGTTAAATCCCACCCTTCTCCCCCGGTTTCAATCCTTAATCAAAGTACATTTAGTCCATCTTTTTAGCCTGGTGATCTCACATCCGAGGCACGCAAATCTCTCACAGTTCCTTTCAGCCGATTTCTTTGAAAGTCTCTCATACTTAGCTCCCAGGATCGAAGAATTATTTTCTCAATACTGGCCGTGGTTCTTTCAGCTGGGCCTGCTTGCTTGTAACCAGTATTCCAACGCTGTTTCATAAGTCTATATGTCCCAAATAGTCCTGTTTTCACCTTGGTCAGTATAGGTTTCTTCTTAGCAGGTCTCAGTCTCTCTTCTCTCTTATGTAATGTCTCGGCCTTCGCTTCCTTCAGCTCCTCTTGCTTGGCAGGTGTCTTTTCCTCCTCAATCTTAGGTTCTTTTCCTTGTCCAGCTGCCTGTGTTTTGAACAGCGAGTCCCTTTTATAGCAACAGTTAATTTAGAGCTCTGCCTTCCTGAGCTGGGGAAATGGAAAAAGGCCCCGTTAATTCACCATGCCTCAAAAAATCCTATGTTCTCTCTACACTGTTTTCAATGTATTTTGGAATTCTTTGCTTCTGAAATCTATGCAGTCAAACTGGGGTTAGATACTAGCAAATTATATAAATGTATACTATGTCTCTTAGAGACACCAGGACCTGAACCTTCTGCATGAAAAACACATGCTCAACCACTGGGCTTGATAGTCTCCCCTTTTAAAATGGGTCTAAAAGAAGAAACTGAAGAGTAAATGAATGCTCTATACAGAAAGCAGAGCAGATCCTGGGGAAGGGCTGTAGCCCAGTGGAAGAGTGTCAGCTCTGCATGCAAAGTCCCAGGTTATCTTCAGCTAGGGCTGCAGATCAACCCTGTCTGAAACCCTGGAGAGTTACTGCCAGTCAGCGTAGACAGTGCTGAGCTAGATGGACCCATGACATTCTGTCAAGCTTCCTGTTCCTAATCTTCAGCAATGTGCAATTAGGGTGTGTGTGTGTGTGTGTGTGTGTGTGTGTGTGTGTGTGTGTGTGTCTGGTGGTTCAGGAGCTGGGATGTGACAAGGCTGTCCTTATTTTTATCTATTGGAAAAGATCATATCCTCACTGGCTGTCCTTTCCCTTTCCTTGGCCTCCTGCGTCATGTTGCTTTTGTAATAAAACAAAACAAACTATTCCAAACCCACAAAATATCACATAATGTAAGCATGTAAACTGAGCAGATTTAATCTGATTTTATATACCAGGCGGATATTCACATAATTTATTTGGAGGGCTGGATGTCAGTACAAGATATGGGGTTCCTTGGGAGGGAGAGAGGGGAAAGTTACACATCCATTAAAATATTTTTATATGTTATATGCTCTTAATTTTTGCACAGCCGCAAAATGTCAGCTGAGGACAAATCTGACACTGCTCGGGGGAGACACCTGTTTTTCTCAGTCTTTCCCTTTCTCCTGCCATTCATGTAGCACTTCTGCGTCAGCCTTGAATCTGACCCAAGGCACTTTGGTTAAGGTTCAAATAATCCCTGAAGCATTTGGCTCCTTTTCCAAAGTATAGTCAAATCTTGGAACTTTTCTTTAATAATAATAAAAAAGACACCCACCCCAAAGCGACATTTTCAGTGTCCTGGATGCATCCTTTTGCCTCTGAATTCTGGATTTTCAGCATTCACTAGCAAAGAACCTGCAATGCCTGTAATTGCTGAGTGTCAAGTTTGTTACACAGAGACTAATGATTAAACACTGAGAAAAACTGATAAAAGTGGTGAGATAAGGGCGATTTGGCTTTTCAGATGGAAATGCCTTTGGGGAGGCTGGCTGTTTGAAGTGGAGGATAATCATCTAAGACACGAGACTGTGGGAGCTGTTGGCTGTTTTGCTCTGGATCACGTCTAATGACTTGGGGCTAGCCAAGCACAGGAGAGGAGTGGGCTATTTGGATTATGGGTAACTGAAGCACTTTCTCTCTCCAACTCTCTCCTACTGAGCTAAAGTACACTGCCCTCTGGTGTAAGTACGAATGGTGATGTTTTGTGCAATCTAGTATTTTTCTTCTACTCTGCTGATTAAGATAAACACTTTGGAGGAAAATGGGTCTCCTCTTCGTTTAATTGTTGCATAGAAAATTGGGTTTTGTTTTTTTCTACTCACAAGCCCAGTCTCACCTGCCAAAATCCCACCTTCTGCCCACCTGGCGAGCTCTACACAGTCTCCTTCCTATCTCTCGGTCTTAGGGGTCCTGCTATAGAGCTAGTATTTTTTATTGTATTGCTTATATTTGTAGTTTTAGATTGCCCATCCTTTGGGTTGAATTCCTCACTTTAATTCTATGTACATCAGAGACACCATATGAATAAATGCTAATGCTAATAGTAATAGTAATAGTAGTAGTAGTAGTAGTAGTAGTAGTAGTAGTAGTAATAATAGTAATAATAATAATAATAGCGACTTGTCAAAGGCACCACAGCCTTGTCCTCTCAGACCCAGATCTTGGTGGGTGGGTGCATTAAAAAGTGTCCTGGCTCTCACTCCCAGACACAGTTTTCAGCCTGAGATTCCTGGAGGCTTTACTCCAAAGTCAGCACACAGTTAAGGTGTAGATGAAGATGCAGGTTACACACAGTCATTACATCAGATGCAGACCTCTAAGATGCACAGCGAGGTGCAAGCTAAGACATCTCAACCCCTAACATGACCCTTTTGTTCTCTTTGTGAAGAGCAGAGTGGGCACAGTAATTTGCACATTTGGTTCTTGTTCCAAGGAAGTGGACACTCCTGGGAGTAGGCTGGGTCTGCCAGTGGAGCCTCAGAGATGGGACTTGGGTCTCCTTGACCAGCAAACCTAACTTACTTTGTGGCAGGAGGGAATCAGTCCATTTCGGTTTCTTTGCTTCTCGTTTTTACAGTCTTAAATTCAGTTCTCTACATTTCAGCAGGAATTTGTGAACTCTTTTTTTTTTTATAAAAAAAACCCTCTTGAAAAACTGTCAACATTTTAGTACAAATTTCTCCTAATACTCACATTTTTGCAAAGCAGTACAATCCCAAATACAATGTAATTTTGTATGTTATTTTCCCTAATGTAATCCATTTTAATGCACACTTTACACTGACATGGTCCAAAGGAAAGCAGAGCAATACATTTGGCACCAGCTTCGCTGCAGGAGTTGACAGAAGGAGGCGTGCAAGGCACCATCCAACCATCTTAGGTACTCTCCAGTGGCACAGTAAATCTGGCTGTTAAACAGAAGGTTGGTTGTTCAAGCCCACCCAGGGACTGCTGTGGGCAGGATTCCTACATTGCTGGGGGTTGGACTAGTTGACCCTTGGGTTCCCTTCCAACTGTACAATTCTATGATTCTAGGGTTTACTCCTTAGCTGCCTCTTCTCTCAAATATGTGCCTCAAGGCAGTGAGTACAGATTTTTTCTTGGGACTTCCTGGTGCGCATCTGCCCAGGGGTTTTGCTAGGTACTCAAAGCACGCAGTGGGCAGGGTGACAGGTCCATAACACCAGTTTGCATATATGTATAGCAGATTAAGACTGTGAGTGGCTGTGAGAGGAGTCTCACCAGCACTGCACTCTGCAGGGTATATTGCAAACTGAAAAGTTTGGAACCCCCTCAGCAGGAATACTGTTGGAATCAGCAGAACCATAGAGTCAGAAGGGACCCAAAGAGTCATACTGTCCAACCCTCTGCAATGCAATCGCGGTCCCAACCATTTCTTTGGTCTTTCTTTCTTTCCTTTCCTTTTAAATCAATCAGAAAAGCCAACCTGGAGGTTTTCCAGTGAAAAGAGTATAAAAACTATTTGAGAGAGAGAGAGATACTACTAGTACATTTTGGAAAGATCTAATGGAAGGCATCACAAATGACAACAAAGAATTATTTTTCGGAAATTTGCAGTGCCAGGGTTTGGGCAAAGGAAAGCAGTGATGGAGGGACAAAGTCCAATGTCAAAATTGTTCTTATGTTTTGAAAATATGACTTTGTTCAAGAGGCTCCAACAATGCCTATTGCGGCAAGGACAACTTTTGAGATGTTATCGTATTGGCCGCTGGTTAGCAAAGCAGAAGCAAAGGGCCTTTTCGAGAGACTGCTCCCCAAGGCCACCCACTCTTCCCCAAAGCCCTGCAGAGGCATGCTATACCATTCTGATTTATGACTAGTGACACACAAATGTACAGAACTGCTGAACTTTTCAGGACCCTCAGAAATGCAGACTTGGTGTGCTTTTTTTATTCTTTAAGGAATGCTGATGTGCGCATGAATTGGTAATATCATAGTGGACTTTGGCTGGTCTTGATATGAACGTCCTCCTAGTTCTATGTGTTTTGGGCCAGAAGAACTCAGAGACCACCGGGTCTCAGCTATGCTCTTGGTTACACCTCGGTGCAATGTACAGATGACTCACTTGTGAGCTGGGTGGGCTCCCTCCTTTGCAATCAGAATTGAGAATAATAATTCAAGGATGGAGAATTGGAAAGGGTTGGTGAGAATATCCTTGTTTGGGGAGAAGGAGGGCCAACTTTGGCTGTTCCGGAAGGGGAGATGGACAAGCCCTTTAGTTTTTGGAATGGGGTTTTCAGAGGCTTTAGTAGATTGGCCATTGTGTTTCAGGGATGCTTAAAAAACCAAGCTCAAGTAAACATGCAGCCAATAAAGTGTTCGGGCATTATTTCCCTGAACAGAAAGAAGAGAAAAGAGAAAAATGATTATTATTAATCAGTGCAATACAATTTGAGCTGACTGTTGCTCAAGCTGAGATTGATCCTGATGGTTTTTGGTGTTGAGGTTTCTTTGGGTAGACTTGGCATCAGCATTTCACAGTGGGGTATTTCTGCACTGTGTGCCACTTTCCTGGATGTTTATGTCAATTCCACTCCATTTTTGCATTAATTTGCATGTTTTAACCCCCCATCCTTATTTAAGCATGCATATCTAGATATGCATTTTATCTCAGTGTATACATTTCTAAAATAGCACATTCTGAGTACGTTTCCTGAGCCAAGAACTGTATTGCAAAATTCCGAGAAGTGCAAAATCTATGGGGTAATTACATTCTGATCCAGAAGCTGCAGTTAGCACAGAATGCTGCAGAATAGTTGCTGACAGGTGTGAGATTCTGTCAGCATATATTACCCCTTTTCAGAGATCTGCATCAGCTGCTGATTTGTTACCGGGCCAAGTTCAATGTGTTAGTAAATAAATCCCTTAACAGCTTGGAATCAGTTTTCTTGAAGGATTGCATTTATCCCATATATGCCCACTTGACTGCTTTGATCTGTGGCATTATTACAACTGACCCATCATGTTCATTTCACACTTATAAGGATCTCTTAGTGTGGCATCTCCTACACTTTGGAACTCCCTGCCTACTGACATTAGACAAGTACGTTCGCTGTTGTCTTTCCAACACATACTAAAAAATGTATGTATTTAGGCAAGCCTATCCAGCCATATAACACAGACATATATTAACTTATATTGAATATACTTGCAGATTTTTTCTTTTTTATAAACTTATTTTCAATGTTTATTTTTTAAATCGACAATTTAATATTATTTGTAAATTGCTTAGAGGTTTTATTGACAGTTAAACAGCATTAACATTTTAATCAAACAAACAAAATACATAGTATTAGTCCAAAAGATGTGAATTAGGCCAGTTCATTTCAAGTGTGGGTCAGTTTGCATTCTCCCCCATCGTTTGTTTAAAAAGTCAAATACTTAATATGAAGCTAGAAAATAGTGAAATGAGTGGAATCCCCCACATCAGTCTTGAGTTTCCTTGTTAGGTTTGTCTTCTTTTCTGTTTGTACAATGGCTACATTATTTTATTAAAATATTCCTTCAAATGAATAATGTGAATATATTTTAAAAATCTAAAACACTTTTAAAAAGACAATTAAAACACAGTTTAGACATTAGGCTGATATTGTGTATTTTCTACCTCTTTTTGGACAACATTGAGTAACACCAGATTTGCTGTTATTTAGATAAATGTAATCATCAAGACAGGATCCTTCAACTCAGATAAAAATCTTTTTAACAAATGAGCACATGCTGGATATTTAGAGGGTGTTGCTGGTTACCAAAACTTTTTAACTGCTGGAAAAAAACACTCCTGTCTTTTTGCAAATTAGACTAAATTGAATTTTATTTCCATTCATGTGAGGGCTTACTTACTAGTAAATTGCATTAGACGCTCACAACCTCCCTTTCTCTTGCTCAAAGACTTATTTGAGGCCTGTTGGATTTCAGCTTGGAAAATGAGCTGCAAATTACGTAAGCTCAGGGGTTGGGGGTTCGAGACGGCAAGCTGAACGCATCCAAACGGTGGTTTGTAAACACAGTTTAGAGTTTAACAAGAGTTTAATTCCAGACTGTATACATTTCTAACATCTGTGCAATTGGAACCAGACATGGGTGCTTTATTAATAGAGATCTATAGGGAGAGTTTTGTAAAAGGAAAAAAAAATCCATAGCTAATTTGCTTGTTTTCAAATGTGGGTTTGGGGCCTCTTTTTGTTTTGGAATAAATTTCCTCATTGGACTCCAAAATTTCTCTTTAATAATGCAAGGGAAGAACTGATCTTGAAAATAGAACATCTCAGGGCAGCAAGCCATTGAATTCAATATAAGATTATGGAAAGACCCCAAAGCTAGCTAGGCAAGCTCCTCTGAAGCTTTCTGGGTTGTTGAATCTCACTTCAGCACTGGAGATGGGATAAGATGGCACCTGAGGACAGGAAGTGTCAGGAGTGCATGGCAGCCCTGGTTGGATGCACAGCTAGCTATCTTCCAAAAGGGGGGAATGGATGGGGGGACCGCAGAAGAATGGGGGGGGGGGGTTGTCTGCCACTGCTGCCCCAACAGTTCTTGCTGCTTGAAGCAGTTGCCGCACTGCAAATCTGCAGTTTTGACTAACGTACTGTTTTTGTAAGCAATTTCCCCTGATATTTTTGTGGATATATTCCTTTTTAGGCACACATTGTTTCATTGTTTGGAGAACTGCATTGCAAAATTTTGGATAAGTGTGAATTTCAGAGGAGGGCTGTATTTCAGTTCTCGTATTGTTTTGGAAAGTGTGAATGTAATAGATACAGCACTGGGCACAGCACTCAACCGTGCATGTTTCCTGCTCACTATGCATGGTCCCCTTTGCCTTTTCTCCAGCCCCAGTGTAGAATCCAGCCATTTGTCAGTATGGAAATTGGTTTTAAATGCATCTAACGCAGGGACAGTGTTGGCAGAGAGGAGCGCGTTGGAAAACTGGGCACCTTGAAACTTTATTATATGCAAAGGGAAGCCATATGCGGAGCGTGAAATGAAATCCTCTGAACCAGTAACTAGCGATTACGATTTATGTGACTGGGTGTTAAATGAGTGGATTGTTCCTTTCAGCATCATCAAACCAGTGTTGTTTCTGGTTTCAGCTTGCTTGGACTAAACAATGCTTTGGAAATGTGAGTCTCTTTCAATTCTGTTATCAGGCTCCAAAAGAGCAGGGGCTGGTGATATCCAAATTCAGGGCACGAGACTAGCCATCTTCAATTTAGAGGTCTCTTAGCATCATGCCTCCGATTGTGGGCAGCATCTCACGACTTAGAAGATTCTGTGGTCTGGGGAGAAGGAATGTAGATCAGTGACAGACTGTCCCTGGTTTGATACCTGACATCTCTACATTTTTTTTAAAAAGGACCAGGGAGCAGGTGGTGGGGAAAGGCCTCTTTCTTCCTGTGACCCTGGGAAGAGGGGGCCAGTCAGAATAGACAATGCTGGCATACAAAGCTGCTCCTTAGACTCCCAGAGTAAATAACAAGGTGTGACTAGTGACCAGTATTTGTCATGTTCATTGAAAGCCTGTTAACGTCTTCTTCTCTGTTTTAGCATTCTCAGATTCTGTATTTCAAAACCCTCACTCAGGTCCCCAGGATCTGAGCTTGCATGGAGATTTGGAAACTCTGAAGATCTCAAACACCTGGATTTTGAAAGTGATATTTGGGTTCTATGAGCCTATTGCCAGTTTTGGGGACTGACTTTCGTTCTTGATAAACCTCAGTGCTTGTGGTCAAGTCTTTGGGAGAAGATCCTGCTAGCAAGGGAAGTCTGCCTCCCATCATAGGCTGTGTGTGAGATATAACTGCTTGGCCCCACTTGCTCTGAGGACCTCAGTGGGCTTCTGCCTGGTAGGTGGAAGGCAAAGGGCAACACCAAGGAAGAGGGCAGGAAATGCCACCTGAACAATCCTGGCACCATATGGGCACCATTGTATTTCTATTTGTCTTACCACATTTGAATGGGATTTTGTATTCTGAGAATCTTTTGTAAGCCACTATGAGAAGCTCAGGGGAAAGAAATACTCAGAAGCAATAGTTTGTGAAACAAGGTATTTCTGTTCCCCAAAACACTGTGTAATCCCAGGACACAGGCACAGAACAGCAGCAACCCATCATGCTGACAAAGAACACAAACTCTGTGATCTTCTAGTCCTTGCATGGTCTCTCTTTGCACATTGGCACCACTGTCCTAGTGACACATCCAACACAGTGGAAGATCTCCATGCAGGCGTTCTCTCCCTGTGCTCCCGTTCTGAAGCGCCTCCTTTCTCTAAGTTGGTTTTCCATTCCTCTTCTCCCACAGTTAACAAGTGTGCTTACGGAATCCATGAGTTCATTGGAATCCTGTTGTTAGATCCATTTCCAGGAAGTCCTCCCCACCCACAATGCACCAGGCTGTCTCCATTACCCTCTGGAACGAACAGCGTTCGTGGATGCTGCGAGGTTTAGCCCTGTAGGCGAAGGTGGTTTGGTGTACATGTTTTGCAAAGGGGGCAGGGGTCGGGAATGAAGCCATACAGAAATGTAGTCAGCTGCTTTGGCCTCTGCCTTCTGCTGTTTATCCCCAGACCGCCTCATGGTTTGAGTAACCACCAACAGCCACAATCGCAGCGCACACAAAAGCTGTCTGAGAACAGCCCACCAAGAAAACATCTGGAAGCAGCAGTGAGCAAATCACATGCTTTCCACCACCAGGGCTTGAAACTTAGAACCACAAGACATGTGAGTGGACAGCCAGCCAGGAGTTGGGTTTCTTTGTTTTTTGAATACAGATTTGGGCAGATAGTGTCTATGTGTGTGTGATTTGCCACCCCTCTGCAGCCAGTAAGAAGGGGATGTTGTTTGGCTTTTCCTGCTGGCTGGAAACAAGAGGTGAAGCTTGGAAAGCATCCTGACTACTACCTTTGGTCAAAAATCTCAGACTCTTGGCCTGGGAAACCCCAAAAGCCTTACTGATAAAATTGACACATGGTCTCACATTAGATCCAAGTGCAGGATACAGAGTTCACAAGCAGAGTTCTGGCATAAGCAAAGATATTGTCCCAACATCTGACCAATTACTTCCACTGCTTTGAAATAGCAAGGTGAGTCCTCCTACAGGGGGCGCTGCTGGGTCTGTTCATGCCATCACAGACTATGGCACATCCTTGGTGATGGGATGTGAGTTCAACCCTCCACCTCTCCCTCTGTCTTCATCTCAGCCAGCTCCTCTGATTGGCCACTTGCCTCTTTGGCTTCTCTGGGACCTCTGTTCTCAGGAGGCACAATAGGGACTGGCCTAGTCAATGCTCCCTCCCTCACCTAAGAACATATGAACATGTTGGATCAGGCCATGTCCATGAATTCTAGT
The DNA here is from genome assembly GCF_964188315.1 of Podarcis muralis. Classification (NCBI taxonomy): domain Eukaryota; kingdom Metazoa; phylum Chordata; class Lepidosauria; order Squamata; family Lacertidae; genus Podarcis; species Podarcis muralis. The sequence continues at coordinate 42,967,094 of NC_135661.1, read as the reverse complement.
GTGAGGAAAGAGGGAGAAAAACTGTTCTCTATCCACTTTCTGCATGCCATGCATAATTTTTATAAACTTCTACCAGAACCCAGTTAAATACAGAACCAAGCCTCAGAGGATTGTGAGCTCGTAATTTAAGGGGTCTGAGTCACAGGAACATCTATGAACTCATATATGTGCTCTGGAGTACTGGAGGTTATGGAAATCGTCCTCAAGCTGCTGGCATAAATGGTACATTGTTCCAAGAATGGGTGGTTATATATATAATGGGTATAAGATGTGAAAGTGCTCTTCATCCATGTTTGTCCAAGTGAGGTCAATCACCTGAAGCGTTTTCTTGTTGAGGTTCAGGGTGGCCCTCTTTATAGGAGAGGGGAGCAGAGAGCCATGATATGAGTATGTCAGCAGCCTGGGAAAGTGGGGCTTCAGATTTCCTGGATGGCTTTCACCGGTCCTTGCTGTGGACCGTGTAACAGCCAATGCTGTAGATCTGATGAGCACTGCATTTTGCTCCAAAACGGAGCAGCTTCTGAAGTGTCTCACTGTCACTCTGGAAAACTGGATCCCTGCTTAAGTGAAGCAATACAAAAGCAGCTGACTGTAATATTTTTTGCTTGTTAAAGTTACGGAGTTTCCACTTTGGGGGCTGGCAAGGAAATCTCTGAGAATCTCAGGGCCTGGAGTGTGCGCCTCTGCCCCTTTCCAAAAGAAACCTCAGTATGCGCCAGTTCTCATTATTTATAATGTTCAAAGCGTCCGAGCCTTTGAAAAAAGGTATTATTGAGAGAGCTGGGCTTAACAAATAGATCATTTTCATGGGATTAAGCTGTTCGAAGCAGAGAAGGGTCCCTTTGCACAGAGAGAATGTGTCCCATTGCCTGGATTACATGCTGAAGCTTACTGGAAACTTCCTGGCTTAAAAAGAAAAATGCAAAGGAGTTTATAATTTTCAAGAAAATAATATCCAGATATCTAACCTCAAGCCACAGTGGAGAAAAAATCTGACTGAACTCTTTGATTCACCACCTGATTATATTTAGTCATTGAGTGTTGTGTGGGTTTTTTTAATCAAGGTTTTTTTTTGCAGATAGCTGGGAAGAATTTGGGATGAGCTATAAAATGGGATTAGGATTAACAAACAGGACCAGCAATAAAAATGTTGCCATATGAAGTGCTCCTGTTCAGGGTTCCAGCCAGCCAGCCAGGACACTTTTTATGATACTCCATTCCACCCCCACTCCAGTTTTTGTCCCTCCTCCAAAAAAAGAAATTGATCAGAATTCAGTGCCCATTGATTATGCTGAATCCTCATTGGACTGTTCAGGGTCCCCCACTCAATATTTTAAAGAGACTTTTTGTACTTTTTCAAACCTTGAGGCTCCCACAAGACGTTGGTGCTTCCTGCTTTTGTATGTATATGGTGTTGATTTGCTACATATGGATAGGCAGTTGAAGAATAGCCTTCCTCAGGTGCTGGGGTGAGGCTTAGTACTGTGAAGAACGTCAGGGTAGTGGCAGCTGGTGCCCCTTGAGACTGGTATTGCAGAAGGCAGGGAGGTCAATAGTAGGTGGAGCCAGAGCCAATGACAGGCAGAGTCAACCAGTTCTCATTTTGTCTTCCTCCTCTTCCCTGCTGAGTTCTGCAAGGACAGCACTTGAGAATGAGGAGGAAGCTGACATCCTGTGCTGGTTGTAAGTAAGAAGCCAGGCAGGATGACCGATGGCAGAAAGAGCTTGGAAAGGCAGCACCCCATTTCCCCTTATGGACTGGGAAGCGTGTGCACACAAGTCTGTCCGCCAACACCCACACATGTGGAGACCTTTGTGCATTGAGCGTGAACATCCTGAGGTGGTGTCTCTGCATAATTCATTTTGCTGAGTGCATACAGAGAAACCTCTGTGATGGGGAACCCGGATGAGGCAAGGTTCCCGATTGCGCTGAGGCTTCTAAGCAGATTCAGCTAATTGCAGACAGATCCCCCCTTCAGACCTCCATGCTAAAGACACAAAGGTCTGAGAGGAGCACCCCATACATGGGACATTGGTGGAGGCCTGTCAGACATGCCCCACCACCCCCTGCACATTTTTAACCTTTGCATGTGTCAGCGAAAACCTGAAGAGAGCTTTCTCTGGATGGAAGTGTGTGTGTGTGTGTGTGTGTGAGAGAGAGAGAGGGGGGGGTTGTAGGTGTTTACTGGAATTTGGAAGATCGTTCCTGGTTCTAGCTGAGGGATGCGCAGTTGCAAAATCTCAGAAATACTTTGGAAGGAGTAAAGAGAATGCCTGCTCAAGCCTGTGGGTGGGAACCACTTGAAGGAGATAAGCTACTGACACAGAGAGATAAGAGGCTGATAAACAGGAGAGTTAATGTCAGTTCTGTAAGAACAGAAGAAATTAAGAAGAGCCTTGCTGGATCCAAGCCAGTGGCCCATCTAGACCAGCATCCTGTTCTTACAGTGGCCAGCCTTATGCCTGTGGGAAGCCTGCAAACAGCACCTGAGTGCAACAGCACTCTGCCCACCTGCGTTCCCAGTAACTGGTATTCAGAGGCCTAATGCCTCTGACAGTGACTCATAGCCATTGTTGATAGTAGCTGTTGTTAGCTATTGGCTTGATTTTAACTGGGCCCATTTCTATGTGGACAGACCCCTTGAAGTTTGGCGTATGCCACTTATACTGCTGCTGCACAGTGACAAACTCCCCCCACCCTTGTAGTTTTTTTAACTATAAGGAGCAGCAACACTCCAGAACGGCTGCCTCCTGGCATCTGCCATTTTCTCCCTGCCCCTTCCCAGTGCAATGGACTGATGCAAAGTCTGGTGCATTGTGGGAGAAAGCAATATGGTGGTTTGCAGCTTGATTGTATCTGCTGCCTGGATCTCCATCCTTGAGATGGTGAAGACAGGCAGCATGGAGGGATCTGCCAGAGTATAGTGGGCTCTGCATGACAGGTTCCTACGGATGCTATCCAGTAAACCCTGGGCTCAGTTTCTCCCCAGAGGTGTGTGATGTGTGCTGGTATAGAGTTGACTAATTATTTTGTGTAAAAAAATAAAACCCTGATCATTTGAATGGTCATCATTTATCGTCATCTGATAGGCCTGGTTGCAAGCTGCTTGGAGAACCTTAATCCCTACAGATAGTGGTGTCTATGTAGCCTTTAGATGGGAGGGTTTTGATCATAGCTGCCTTCTGTCTCCACCTTAAAATGTCTTATTTTGTTTCTGGAGGAATTGGAGAGAGGGATAGCGTGAGAAGTTGGGAAAACATCCCTCGCTTTGGACAGCTTCTCCAATGATATAAAACACAGATAAGGCCAATTGCCTTGTAACTCATACATGGAGGATGGAGGCAGCTTTCTCTCCATTTTCCACATATGTGAATTCTCCTGTGAGCCTGCAGATTCATAACAAGGTTTCCAGCCAAAGGGGCTTGGAGTGTGTGGGACCATTTTGAGCCTGAGAAGGAGAGCATCTTAAAAGTTTTAATGGAGTCACAAGCCGAGGCTCTGATGATGTAACAGGAGTTGGTTCCAACAGCTGACAGAGTACGCTTTGCTGTCATTTATTTTGTTATTCACACATTATCTCTCATTTCTAGTAGGGTTTTCTAGTAACCCATCTCTTTCCATTCCTTCCTTCCTCTTTTTATATCTCAGCGTGACCAGTTCACATAAGCAGTAATCATGAAATGGTATGTTGTGAACTGACTTCAGCTACTGATTAATGTTTACATATTTCACACTCTAACCCTCTAACCAATTAAAATATAGTTTGCCCTGCCAGCAGCCCAGTCATTAGACACCTCAGTTTCCAAAGGCCTGTCTGAAGAGGAAGGTCTTAGCCTGCTGGCAGATGGATAACAGAGAGGAAACCAATCTAACCTCTCTTGGGAGGGAATTCTGCAATATGGGAGCAGCCACAGAAAAGGCTCTCTCTCATTGTCACCACCAACCATGCTTCTGAGGTTGGGAATGAGATGAATGAGATGGGAAAGAGATGAAGTTGCTCACTCAAATACCTTAGTACCCATGATCCCCCCCCCCTGACTACTTGGAAATACGTTGGAAATATTAAATTCTTTTCATCCCCCCCTTCTCTTTCTCTTTTGGTGCTCTTCTCTGCTGTTGCCCTAAACACGAGCTTAGTCTGCCTGTTGGCTGATCCATCTAACTCAATATTATCCACACTAATGAAAAGCAACTGCCCAGGGTTTCTTCTTTCACTACCCTAGCTGGTGATGTTGGGGGTTGGCCCTGGGACCTTCTGTGTACCATGCTTCTGAGCTGCACCACCAACTTATGGCCCCTGCTGACTCCAACCTTCCTGTGTGACGTATGAGGGGGAAACCCATCCATCAGGCCTCTAGGACGAGATTTATTGTGGTTTATTGTGGCCCCTTAACCTCAAGCACAGCCCACCCACTAGCCCATCTCTACTTTTGGCTCTTTCTCCAGTATCCTCTTTTAATTCCCTTGTGAGTTTCTGTCCAAAGAAAATGGACAACTGGTTTGTTTGGTCTGAATGAGAAATCAAATGGTCATTCAAGAAAATGGTGATTAGCAGGCATCAGGGGTATGAATGAGGAAGGCAGGAGTGTCAGTTGGGGAAAAGTCAGCATTAGGAAGAATCTTCTGACAGTGGAGCGGACTACCCTAGAAGGTGGTGGACCCTCCTTCATTGGACATTTTTAAACAGAGCCTGGATGGCCATTTGTCAGGGATTCTTGAGCTGTGATTCCTGCATTGCAGGGGATTAAACTAGATGACCCTTGGGGTGCCACCCAACTCAACAGTTCTATAATTCTATGAATTTACTACCTCCTTGTTAATAATCCAGCAAAAATGTTTGCTGACTTTTCCATTTGATCGCATCAGTTCCAGAATTGCCATTTTTGGTTCCATTTTCCATCTGAGAAAAAGAGTGGAGCAGTTTGGAAATCGTAGTTGGAAAAAAAACACACGGGCAAACCCCCTCAACAGCAGACATATCTCTGGCTTGGCCACACGTCAACCAGACACTTGAGTACATGTGGCTCTCAAGCCAACCCAGTCAACAGTGAGGCTGTCCAGATGAATTTCCCATAAGTTGCCGCCTGGCCGAGAAACGTTTGTGGTCTCCTCAATGAGTAGCTGTTCTGTCAGGTGAACTCGAAGGAAGGAATCCTCCTGCCAAATAGTGTGTGGAATGTTGCTATGTGTGGGATGTTACCCTGCATACCTCTCCAGGGAAGGGCTGCAACAGCTCAATGTTACGATATCATAATGCCGTTATACAAATTTATGGTGCAACCACATTTGGAATACTCTACAGTTCTGATTGCCTCACCTTGAAAAGGATGTTATAGAGTGGGAAAAGATTCAGAAACGAGTAAGCAAAATGATCAGGGAGATGGAGTGGCTTCCTTATGCAGCGTTTGGGACTTTTTAGTTTAGAGTAAAGGTAACTCATGACATGGTAGACATTTATAAAATTGTGCATGGCATGGAGAAAGTGGAACACAGGAACTTGTGGGCATCCAGAGAAGCTGAATGTTGTCTGTTGGCTGAGTGGCCAACTTCTAAAGGCAAGGCAAGGGACCACAACAGGACAACCACAGATGTCTTTCCCAGGTGGTTCATCTATCTAAGTACCAGTGTGATGTAGCTAAAGCCCGTGGGCCAGATAAGGCCTGAGGGACTCATTTATCCGGCCCATGACAACCCCCACTGCCCGCTGCCACCGCCTGCTGTTACTGGCACTGCACTGCGCGGCTGCCCACTTCCAGGTTGGAGGAGCACCAGAAATACCGCTTGTGCACAAGCACAAGTGTTATTTCCGGTGCACATCCGGGTCGGAGGAGACCCGTGCACATGCGCACAAGCTATTTCCAGTGCTCCTCCGACCCAGAAGTGCGCTGGAAATAGTGTGTGGGCACTTGCTCCCCTGCCCTCCGGGCCACATTACGATTGGCACTGGAGACACCGGCCCGAGGCACAGTAAGTTTGCTGACCCCTGGGTTAGAGGGTTGGACTAGGACTTGGGAGGCCAGGGTTTACTGGTTGACCTTGGGCCAGATATTGCCTCTCAGTCTAACCTCATATGACTGTTGTGGGGATCAAATGAGGATTGGGGTGAAACCATGTATGCCACCTTGAGCTCCTTCAATAAAAAGGTGGGATATTAATCAGTTAGTCCATCAGTGGCCTTAGTTTTTTGTTTTTTTTTTAGTTTTTTTTTTAAATGGCAGGGGAGTCAAAATAAAAGTATTCCCGGCTTCTATTTTTATTTTTCCTTGACTTTGTGGTCTTAAACAAGCAACACCCCCCCCAATCGCATCATCTTTCATATAACCATTTTGTTTTGCTCTGCTTTTTACTCTCCTCTGTGGAAAAATCCTCTCTCTGTTAGACCAGATTATCAATGGGGGAAACCGAGGCGGCTTCCAGAGCAGGGCTGTTGCCTCTTCCCCCTCATCTCTTGCCAGTTGGCGTCCAATGCGGAGGGCTGCCAGGGCCGCTGCAGCAGCAGCAGCATATTTTGGGGGATGCTCTGAGGTTTCTCCTGTTCCCTGAGGTTTGCTGCTCTATACTTGAATTTCAATGCAAATCTTGAGCACAAACACACACACAGGCGCATAGACAGCCGCCTTTAATTGGGCCAGCAACTAGGAATGAGCTGATGCGGTGCCACTGAACCACCTCTGATCCTCTTTTCCTGTCCTCCTCGCATTGTTGCTGAGGAAAGCATCCTTTCCCCATTCGGTGGTTGGTTTGCTGCTATCCTCCTTTGATAAGGCAGCCGATGTTTTGTCTCTCCAACGGCAGCAGACAATGCTGTTTTGTTTAGATTCCTGTGTTTTTATCTGTGTACCGAATACTGTACACGGAGAGCACAAAGGGACCCCAGCACGGTATTAATATTCTTCATATTCTTATTTTTCTTCCTTCATTTCCTGACCCAGCTGTGGTTTTGTTCCCGATCGTTTGGGACGCCAGATGTGCTCAGAAGTGAAGTGTCAGCTGAATTAAAATGAAAATGAGGGCACTTTTATGTGACCACTCTTTGTAGCAATGATGGAAATTATTATGGCTCTGGTGACTGAAGGCTCCTTTGTTTGTGTCCACAGGATCTGGACCATCAGGCCACCTTGCTGTGCTGTTTCCCCCCCCCCCCTCTCCCATTGCTTTGGCCTTGAACTTTCTTGCCAGGCCTGTGGATCAGCATGTTTGTCATTATTCATTATGGCCATGTATATGGAGATTCCAAGTTCAGGAATAGTCTAGCTCTGATTTACCAGTTACTGGGAACTAAACAGAGAGGGGGCTCTCTTGCCTTCATTTCCTGCTTCTGGGTTTCCACTGGTCATCACGACAAGCTGGATGTATTGGACCTTACATTTTTCTCTCTCTCCCCCTCTCTGTTAAAAAACCCTAACAACCATCAAACTTAATGAACACCTAATTTAAGTAAGGAGAGTAAATGATGCAAATTTGCAGAAATGTATTTAATTTTTATCATTGGGATTCCCTGAGTTCAAGAGCTGGCCTTTTGTTTGATGCAAGAAAATGCCCTGAACCTGGGAATGGTTCCTTTGGCGAGCAGCAGGAGGACAATTGGGTAACAAGGAAGTTTCCGCAGGAGTCAGATTCAAGAAATTGCTCTGGTGGGGTGGCTGTGAGCAATACGTGGGCCCAGCTTGTGCACACGTTGTATTTAAGAGAGCAGGAATGAATAACTGGAACTTGCCACATGGGCTTTGGAAGTATAGCTGATGGCTCTCCGAACCCCTATTACATTACTTTCCACAGATCAAGAACAGATTCACTTTAAAATAACACTGCTACACCATACTGGTATCATTTTTCATGTAAGGTGTCTGAATTAATAAATATTTATTCATAACATACCGATCATCACATGGTGATAATTACATTTGGTTTAACTGGGAAAGCTGAGAACTTTGGAAAGAACTGCCAGCCACCATGTGGGGTTTTTTTTTTATTTGTGAGTGTTTGCGCCCCATGGGTTTCGTACACTAAGGAAGCTCTGAAGAGTTTTCAGTGTTCAGTTTCAGCTTCTCCTCTCTTGGCAAGGAAGATGTAGCTTCTCGCCCGAAATGGGGAGGGGGTTTGCGAAAGGATCTTGAACCTTCAGATCTCTAAATCAGAGGGGCTAAGTTCTGGCCCCTAATATCCCTTCTCACAGGCTGTGTACATGCCATACTTTTAGAGTGGCCCCATTCAAGAATCCAGGGAACTGTAGCTTCCCCCCTCACAGAGCTACAATTCCCATCTCACTTAACAAACTACAGTTCCTATGATTCATTGCAGGGGAAGGGAATACGCTTTGAATGTGCACCTGTCATTTGAAGGTGCATTGTCAGCCTGGATAGATCATTTGGTTAGAGTGTGGTGCCAAGGTTGCAGGCCGCATATTCCTGAATTGCAGGGGTTGAACTAGATGATCCTCAGGGTCCCTTCCAACTCTACAATTCTATGTTTCTGTGATCTGGCGCTGCCCGCCCGCCTGCCCATCTGCCCCTACTCCTTTTTCATGAAAGACTCCTTTGGGTGAACCTAAACCACAAACAAGGTGCAACTGTGCCTGTAAAATCGTATCCCTGGTTTTCTGACACAAAGGGATGGGCAAAAGTTCAGTAGTCAGTGCACAGCCACACATCTTAGTGTTGCAGTCTTCCAGCAGATATGGCAGTGGTAAGTTTTTTTAAGTGGGGTTGGAGGGAAGGAGTTTCTCACTCTCCTGAACAGTCAGTCCACTTCGCTCAAGGAGCAGTTTTCAAATAAACTTCTAATTCCCAGCAATAAAAAGAGATGGGTTTTGGAAAGTACAAACAAATTAAGATTACGTGCCGCTGACTTCTTCCAAATAGTATGTTTGTGAAATGAATTCCCAAGTTTTGCTGAAGAAACAACATCCTTGCAGATGTTGTGAATAATTTAAATTTTGAACAAATGAACCTCTTGATCTGTTTTGTTGATCATCCTTTCTTTTCTGAAAGATGGGAACACTTACCGGTACCTTAAAGGAATGTCCATGACAGATACTATCTGAAGAGTGAGACTCACAGCTAGGTCATTTTAGACCTCTCTCTCCCCCCTCTCACCTTTAGATTCCCCTAGTATGTATTATTGCAATTAACATTTTGTTTCCCTTCCCAGGCTTACAACCTTTGTTCCATGCTTAACAACTGCTTCTACATCTACTATGTGTTTTGGGAAGTGGTTTCTTCACTATGGATTTGGACACTTCTTAACCAAATTTTGCATGGTGGTTCCCAATATTAAGCAGCAGCGGGGTGTGTGTTTTTTTGAGGCAGGGCTTATTACTAACCAGACTATACCTTTAGACCCAAAACTTGCTTTTTTTTGTTCTTTGATTCCAATACTCTGGATCTGTCTCAAAAGGACCTTATTTTTCATCTTACAATGGCGTCGTGGCTCACCATTTTGAATCATTGACAGACTCTCAGAAGTGCAAAGTCTGGTTGACAAAATTATCAATAGATAAGTTGACAGATAAGGGTATGTAGGGGCAGTAATCAAACCAACACTTTTGCTACTACATGGTTCAGTTTTATTTCTTATAAGCTTGGCTGGTTGATAATAACCAATTTAATGCAGGTATGGTCACATCTTGATCATACACATGACTTCCTCCAAAGAATCCTGGAAACTGAGCTTTGTTAAGGGTGCAGGAGATTGTAGCTCTGTGTGGGCCAAACTACAAGTCCCAGGATTCTTTGAGGAAAACCGCATGCTTTAAATGTATTTTGTGGGTAAATGTGTGTGGGATATACATAAAAACATGCCTCAAATTGTGTAAGTATTCATATTTCCCCCTCTTGTTCAGCACCATTCTCCGCACACACACACACCCCCTGGCTGTGAGCTTCTGGATGGGCCACTGTTGTGATCCTTCCCAAGCGGGATTGTGATGCAATGAATATGAGGACATTACAACACTGTCTGATGAGTTCACTGGGTTCATGCGGGGAGCAATATATATGGCTAAGTGAACATTTTCACAAGGATAGCCAAAAAAACTGTCGAAAGGGTAGGCTCCCTCCCCTCATTTGCCCTGCCAAAAATGTTCCCTAAATTTGTATGCGGTTTTGGCTTGGCTCTAATCTAACGCAGGAGTCATTAGAAAAATATATCTCTGTGGCGGATATTAGACCTAAGATAGCAGCCAGAGGTGCTTCCAAGAAACCCTCTGACCTTACATGGAGTCCTAATCATCTGACATTAGCAGTGTTTGTTCCGTTAGTGAGGTCTTTTATTGTGTAAGGCACAGTGGGAGTGCAAGAACAGTTTTTCACTTCCTCTGAGCCTAATCCAGAATGAGCCTGCTAAAACAAAGATTTGCATTTAGCTGGATAGTCCCTAAGAGGCCTAGTGCTTAATGCGTGTGCTGTGCTCTCTCTGTGTAAAGGCACAAACTTTGCCTCAGGTGGTTTGCGGGTGTGCAAGTAAAATTGCCTATTCCTGACAGCCCAATCCTAGGATCTGCTATAAACAGCACAATCCTCTATGTGTCTGCTCAGGAGAAACTCCCATTGGGTGCCTGCCTTCCCCCTAGGTGAGTGATCATGGGAGTGAGCATCCCACCCATACACATACTACTAGCTGCTCCTGCCCTCCTCATCTGCTTTTGCTTGGTTGGAAAGTGATGACCCCTCTTCCATGCCCGGATGGTGTACAGAGAGATGGCGATGTAGAGACTGCTGACTTTTGCGTGGCTGGAATAAGTGCCATGCCCATTGCTCCACCCACCCCTGGCATGCAGTCCCAATAAGTTTGCTCATGAAATGATGCGGCCTGTGGGCTCAAAAGCTTCTCCATCACTACAGGATGCAGTGTTGGGTTGACATGTGAATGTGGGTCCTGCCCAGACCACCAACAACAGAGGCCCGTACTTGAGAGTAAGGAAGAAATATTGACTGAGGTGGAGAATACAGATAGGCTCAGCAATGGTAATGAATGGCAGCAGCCGCTACGCTCAAGCTAGGGGACCAGAAAGCTGAGAGGCTAGCCAGCCTAGAAGTAGCGGTCCAAGCTTACAGAGTCCAAGATCGGGGCAAGGAGTTTGGAACTGAATGGAGTTGTTCCAATGGGTTTGCAAGCCCACCCACCACACTTTTAAAGACGGAACAAGGCTTCCTCACTTGTGAGGCTCTCATGGCTTGTGAGATGCAGATGCTCACTGGGAGGAATTACTTGTTCCCAGTAATGGGAGCACTGTGGAGTCCTTGCTGACCAGGTTGGGCCCTCCTCTTCTTACTCTGGTTCCTCCAACCCGGTGGTCAGTTGACACCCTTCCTGGTTCCCTAGAAGAGAAGAAGGGAAATGGGAGTCCTGCTTCCCCTTCCTTTGTTATTCCCCTGTTCTCTCTCTTCATCTGCCTCAGGACTCCTGAGAGGAGGCACCATCTCCACCTGCATATATGCATGACTCTAGCCTTAGTTGGGCATTTTGCTTTGGCGTTTTATCAGTGCATTATGGGCATAGAGCAGCTGTCTTAAACCTTTTCAGACGCAGGACCCACTTTTAACCCAAAGACGTATTTGGGGACCCATTTCTTAAACTTTTATCATGTATTTGCATGGAGGTAGTGTTCCTGTCGCGACCCACCTTGGATCACGTTGTGACACGCTAGTGGGTCAGAAACAGACAAGTTGAAGACTAGCAGTGTAGAGCATGGATGAGCACAGAAATTCTGCCTCACCTTCGTTGGGAGAAATAACACCTGCAATGAGGAATCATTGCTCCCCCCCCCCCCGTGCCATAATTTGGAACGTGGCGCTCTAGCTACAGCCTGTCTCCAGTGCTTGCTGTCTGGAAGGGACACTTAAACCATGCTTCAATTTTACACCTTTTGATGTATGTTTTAACTGGAGCTGCTCAGAGAATGTTGAAGAAAACAGAGGAGTTTCCTGGAAAAGAAAATTTCCCAGCAATGGCTCCACTTTCCATTTAGCTGTACTCTTAGCCTTTAAAAGAAACACAAACCCACAGGAGCTGAACCTCTCTCCGCACCTCACCTATTCCATTTTCTTTCTGGAATAGCAGAGCATCCTTCACAGAGAACAGCTGTGCGCATGTGTGTTGTGGTTTGTGTGTGTGTGGTTACTGGCCTTTGAAGATATTATTGTTTTCCAAGAAGGCTTCCTTTCCTTTGTAAGGTTTTGGAGGAGCCAGCAGTCCTGGCTGCTTACCCTCTGCACCCACAGATGAAGCCATCGCAAGCCATCCGTGGATGTAATTAAATCTGTTTTCCAATCAGATAAGAGCGGAGACGATTAGGCCTTTCATTTGCTGTGACTAGTGGGGGAGGGGGGAGTTTACAAGGAATAAACAAAGGGGGCTGCGCTGAAAATCTATTAATACATTTCCATCCTTTCCAGAAGATACAAGCGATAAAGATGTAGGCCCAGATGTGCAAAACCGTATGGCAATTAGCATTCCTCTCGCGCGGAGGGCTGGGGGCAGACAAAAGAAGTTGCATTGCAAAATATAGCCCTGTGGCCACCCAACATTAATCTCTCTCTATGTAATGCAATGCATGGAAAAAGTGGCTAGAGAAAGTATTTCTCCCCCCTCATAACACTTGAATTTGTGGACATCCAATGAAGCTGAATGTTGGAGGATTTGAGACAGGTAAAAGAAAGTGCTTCTTTATGCAGTGCACAGTTAAATTAAGGAGGCAGTGATGGCCACCAACCTAAAAAGGTAAAGGTAAAGGACCCCTGACAGTTAAGTCCAGTTGCGAATGACTCTGGGGTTGCGGCGCTCATCTCGCTTTACTGGTCGAGGGAGCCAATGTTTGTCCACAGACAGCTTTCCGAGGTCATGTGGCCAGCATGACTAAGCCGCTTCTGGCAAAACCAGAGCAGTGCAAGGAAACACCATTTACTTTCCCGCTGCAGTGGTACCTATTTATCTACTTGCACTGGAATGCTTTTGAACGGCTAGATTGGGACCGAGCAACCGGAGCTCATCCTGTTGTGGGGATTCGAACTGCTGACCTTCAAATCGGCAAGCCCTAGGCTCAGTGGTTTAGACCACGAGGCCTCCCACGAGTCCACCAACCTAGATGGCTTTAAAAGAGGGTTGGACAAATTCATGGAGGAGAGAGAGAGAGCTATCAATGGCTGCTTAGGGTTGCCATATGTCCTTTTTTTCAGGACATGTCCTCTTTTTCATGGGTTTGTAAAATGAGAGTCATCACAGCGATCCATAGTTAAAAGTAGAAGTCTGCAAATGTGTCCTCTTTTTTGCTCTTAAAAACATGGCAACCCTATGATGACTATTTTGTGTTTCTATGATAAGAAGCAGTAATGCTTCTGAATGCCAGTTGCTGGAAACCACATGAGGGTAAAGTATTCTCCTTGATAGTTTCCCACAAGCATTTGAGAACAGGATGCTGGACTAGATGGGCCCCTGGTCTGATCCAGTAGGCTCTTCTTATGTTCACAGCTATATTCGAACAGTGGTAGCCGTGGCAGCAGCTGTAGATGGTCCAATTGATTTTCATGCATGACCAAGGTAGCCGAAGAGCCTGGCTTTTGTTGAGGAAGCAGGTGTTGGCATACAAAAGACCCATCAAGCCAGCTTCCCTGCATCCTTCCCTTCTTCCTCTGTGTCTTGCATCCCACCCTGTCCTCTGAAACCCTGGGAGCAGAGGCAGCCCTGCCAAGGGTCATGGCTCTCCTTGTTGCAGCCAGCACAATCTACAAGCCTGGTCCAAAGGGAGAAGAACATGAGTGGGAGACTTGAGAAAATTTGGCAGCTCCCTGGAATTGTTTTCTTCCCCCCCGCTTCCAAAGTTGTCTTAATTATTTTTCACTCTGCTCTGTGAGCTGGGAGTTTGCCTATAGTATTTTGGTGGTCTGACTTTCCTCCTTCCTTTCTTGTCAATGAATCAAGAGGCCTTTTGTTTTCTCACAACACACTGCAAAACTGCAAATGAGCACAGTCATTTACAGCAGGCGTGAGGGACATCTGTGGCCCTCCAGGAAATGATGCTGGACTCCAGCACCCAGCAGCCCCTGCAGCCAGCATGCCCAATGGTCAGGGAAGATGAGTGTAGTAGTTCCCCCAATCCTTTTCCTGAGTCTGCACACTGCACACTGCCTGCTTTGATTTTCTGATTCACCCAGATTAGGTTTGATGTTCCTTTCACATTTACCTTGAAAAACTAACCTTTTCTTTAAAACAATAATAGATCAACAGAAGAGAAGCTTAAAACAGAATATGTCACTCTCTCCATTGAGAATGGTCTCCCCTGCCAAATAGCAGGCTTTGTCTAAGAAAGCCACTGCAGCCTAGAGAGCCCCCCCCCCCCCCGGCAAATCTTAACATTGTCTTGTTGCATTCAGTGGGATTTCTCACCTACACTGATTTTTCCTGCACAAAGAGTTTGCAAGTTCTTGGTCTCAGTTTTTGGTTTTGTTTCATGGAGCAAAAGAAGAGATTGATTTAGAGAGAGACTTAGCAGAATTCTCTTCAATGTTATGGGGGAAATAGAGTTTTCTTGGGGGTTGAGAGAAGATAAGTTTCCTTGTAGTCTGGGCCATTCTGTAGTTTACTGGGGAGCACAGTGTATGATAGTTGAAGTTCAGTTCAATCACTAGGCGTTCCTTGTTCTGATGAATAAGATGTGAATCAAAGCATTTTTTTTAAAAAAGTAACTTCCCCAAAAGCTGCCCTTGGGACTTTCTGACCAATCTGACCTCCAGGAATGACTAAGAGCCATTTCTTAATGGAGATGAGCAAGATGGACCATTGATTCTGGCGCAACAGATTCTGTTCTGGTCTCACATGAATCATTCAGGCCTTAGTTAGTTAGTTCATTGTCTCTTTCTCTTATTACATGAAGGAGATCTGCTGAGTGTTCCTGGAGTGGTCAAGAAAGAATGGTGCAAGCCCCTTGAGGAATGTGATTGCACGGTGACTAGACACAGCTGGAGTCATATAAACAAACCAGAGTGTATCTGATGTTTTCTTGTTCCAGGCACGACTTGAACCCCATTCATATAAATGAGGGGTGATGGAATGGCCATTGTCAATGACACAGATGTTGCCTAGCACAGGAAGTGGCTTGTACACAATTGCTAGCCTTGCAAATCAAGGGATCATCACTACAAACCACCTCCAAAGTCCCTATTTCACCCACCCACCTACCTCTGTAAGCCAAGACTGGCAGGTGGGTGGTTCCACCCACCTGTCAATCACCTGGTGTCACAATGACATCAGGTAGCCTGGTATTACCTGGTGCAGGCATCCCCAAACTCCGCCCTCCAGTTGTTTTGGGACTACAGTTCCCATCATCCCTGACCCATTGGTTCTGTTAGCTAGGGATGATGGGAGTTGTAGTCCCAAAACAGATGGAGGGCCAAGTTTGGGGATGCCTGACCTAGTGCTTCACAAGCCTCTGTCTGCCAGATGAAGAAATGAGCTGGCCTGTTAGAGCCGTGGGCATAGCCAAGGGGGTGGCAGGGAGAGGCAGCTGCCCCACTAAATAAATAAAACTGACTCAGGTTCTGCCCCCTCCCAACAAAAGGCCTGCCCCCCTAACAAAAATCCTGGCTACGCCCATGGAACTTAGAGCTGCTTAGCAGTTGCAGTGCTAAACCTTGGATATCAGGGAGGGAGGGAATGGGGGAGGGGAGGAGAGCAGCATGGAAGGAGGGAGGGAGTGAAGGATGTGCATGCTGGAGGGATCCTCTTCTTCCCTAGAACTTCACTGTACACTGCTGGGTGTCTTGCATCACCCAGGGGGCTTCCCTCCCAGCTTGAGAACCACAGTGCTATCTATGTGTTTAGCAAGATGTCACAACTGTTCCTTGTGTTGCTCAACAATAAAATCCAGATTTTTTAAAAAAGCAACAAAACACTACAATGCTCCTAAACCAGCACCACTTTGTGACACTTTGTGACAAGGATTGGGAAGAGGCATTCTGCCGGGTTGTGCTTCTTGTGAAATGTGTTTCTAGCTATGATTTGTTATAATACACCCTGCTTTTGTTTTTGTGGACAAAACAAAGCTTTATTCCTGAGGTTTTTAATTCTGGCCACCTTGGTGAGAAGTGACGTGATTTTGCAAAACTGGCAGGGGTCACATGGCTCCCCCCCCCCCGGCTTATGAGATCATAAACCAATTTCTATTTGGCTTCGTCCTTTTTCAGTAAGACAAGATGTTAAACTGTGTATGCACACAAACTTAATTTTTTAAAAAAAATTAGGGGACAGGATTATGATGAAATAGCTGAGTTCTTTATTCCCTGGTTGAGTCTCACCCACAGAAAAGGCTTCAGGCACATTCTGCTTCTGGTGCTGGAACTGGGGAACATTGCGGAAAGCATTGTGTGCTTGTGGATGTACACACTTCTGCACCGCAACTATTTGGACCGGAATGGTTGACACCTCACTTTCTGACACAAGCAAAAAGGGAAGTCTGGTTTTCAGCCTTCTCTTTAATATAGGACTTGGGTTATAAATTCATTTCTTTAACTCGGCATGACCTCGCTTTTTGTGCAAGGAACAAGGCATTTGGGAGAAATTGTCCTTGCCTCTCTTTCCAGCTAAAGCTTTAACTTCCTTGGTCAATTTTTCTGAAAGTGCTATGGTTCCAAATTTTTGTTTCCACTGCGTCATTTGCAAATGCTCCAAAGATTTCCAATTTGGGGCAACATGATGTCGGGCTACTAAAATGAAAGTAAACAATTTGTTGTATCTCAGATTTCATTTTAAAATCCAGGTATGTTTTTCTTGAAGGGCTAAATTTCACACATTGCTCCACCAGTGTGTAATGTTGATATCGGAAAAGTTTTCCATTTTCAAACTATTGTGCAATTAATAGCTATTAATAAAAACATTCATAGATCCTTTGCCTTAATTTATTCATTTATTCAAACGAAGAAAGCAAAACCAACTTGGGTGAGAACTGAATCTGATAATCTTCAGTATTTCTGCAAAAACCAAAATAGTTGCACCAGTGGGCACTTCCACCACAAATAGAAATAGGGACCCTTGTTCCTGCAGCCCCTCCAGAACAAAGAAGAGCTGGAAGCAATGCAGGAACACTTTATGGGAGTATAATACCATCTGTGGTACATTTTTAAAGCCTGCATGTATCAGCAGAGATAGCCTTAAAAGGACAGCCTCTCTATGCTCTCCCCCATTTTCCTTCATCAGTACTCTTCTCCAGGTCTGTCCTGTCATCTCTTGACATGTGCCCTGTCTGTCTGTCATTGCTGTGGTGTGAGAATCACAACAGTCTAGCTCTGAAATGATCAGTACAGTACAACAAATTAATGGGCCACTCAACTCATTAGGAGCATCACTTTCTTGGGGTCTATCTGCTTTATACGTCAGTGAGTTTAATTGCCTGTGGCATTTGTTGTTGTTGTAGTTGTCGTTTTAAGAACCATGCTTTAATTCCCTATTTGAAAAGTGTGTGCTGGATTATTTCCTCTTTGTTTACGCAAAGTAATTATGAGCATATTCTGGGAACGTCTCTGGAGCAAAGATCTGGAAATAGTGGAAGCGGAGCAGGAATGCGCAGGCTTTGAAACTGGCATCCTCAAACAAGTTTTTAAAAGGACAGGAATAAAAATAAATGTGCAGCTCCAAACAGCAACATGTGGTTGCTCTTCTGCTTCTTTCTCTGCTGTCAGGTGAGTGATTTACACAGGATCAGAGTCGTTCCAGAAATTGAGCGCAGATTAGCATGTCTTTTGAAGATGCACGAAGCTCTAATATGTTTTTCTAAAGGTGTGGCATGCCTACGGTGCTGTGATTGACAGTTTCCCATAGAGAGCACATTCTTGCCCCCATCTCTGGGATTTGTAGCCACATGGGCATGCCTGCTTATATCCACAGTGAGGTAGCACAGGGGCACAGGAGTCTGCCTTATACTGAGAAAGATCATTGGTCCGTCTAGCTCAGTATTGCTTACACTGACTGGCAGTGGCTCTCCAGGGTTTCAGATAAGGGGACATTCCCAGCCCTGCCTGGAGATGCCCAGGACTGAGCCTGAGTCCTTCTGCATGCAGAGCAACTGCATGCAGTTCTACCATTCATCTGTGGCCCTTCAGTAACCTCTTGTGCTAAGTGGGCAGGGGTGCAGTTTGGTAATGTTGGCCTCCTGTCTTAGGCTGAGTCTTAACCCTCTGATCATAGAATCATAGAATTGTAGAGTTGGAAGGGACCACGAGGATCACCTAGTCCAACCCCCTGCAGTGCAGCAATCTTTTTGTCGAGCATGGGGCTCAAGCACATGACCCTGAGATTAAGAGTTTTTTGCTCTACCGACTGAGCTATCCCTAATGGAAGCCGTTGAGGGTAACCTGAATGGGGAGGCAACTGGGAAGTGTTTTTCTAAATAACATTTTATCCTAAAATACACATTGGAAACACATTTTGTTACATTTTTTTGAGCTGTAAACTGTCTCACAAAATCTAGAGAACTGCAGAATCTGATGGATAATTGTGTTCTGATCTGCACATTAGTCCAATATTATTATTACTCACCTACCATTTTCTAAGCACATGTATTTAAAGATAAGACAGTCCTTGCCTGAAAGCTCATAATCAAATAGACATGATTCAAAAGGAAAAATGAATGGGGAGGGGAGAGGAAAGCAAGTGTTGGAGCAGCTACCTACCCCTTTACTGGGCGAAGGATGGGCAAGGCTGGCCTCCCCTCTGTCCCTTGCCAGGATGACATCAAGAATTGACCTCTTCATTTTGGGGCCATCTACCTTTGATCTCTGGGGCAGAGATGACATAGGAAAAAGAATGAAAAGGGGGATTGAAGGACTACAGTGAAGAAACTGTAGCTACATATATGTAAACTTTGTTACAGTTGGAGATTAAGTCTCCAAGATTAATGGATTTAGATTCTAGGAGAATTGTAATCCAGCACTTGACTAATGTGGAATTGCTGGAGGGTTAATAACTGAAGCCAACCTATATATGCCCCCCTTGTTCTTAAAGCAGCCTCCTCCCAGAACAATAGTTTGGAGAGCTACATGTTGATAAATAACCAGATACCCCCCATAAGCCAGTCCCCTGAACAACTCTGCAAAAATGGCTTCATTGCTTGAGACACAGGCTGCTTTACAGTTTAATCTCTCTCATAAAGACAAGACTGTGGAAGTTAAATGAGTGAGGCTTGGATGTTTGTTCACAGTTCTAGCTAAAATAGGATTGAACACCTGGTTGGCATCTGTATACCAGTATTTTATTTCTGTGCTTTAAAAGAAAGGAATCGTTCTGCACAGGCCCCATTGAAATGAAGTGGGATCTATGCAAGATGAAAGGCAGTGTGCACTGAAATGTCACTGCCCTTCAGGGAGCAAAGACCAGAGCTCTGTTGTCCCACTTATAGACTCCTAAAAAACCCAGAGACAGGCCTATAATTTTTCATTTCAAGGATTTTTAATTTCAAGGAGTGAATCCTGCTCATTAGCCAAAGCAGGCCTATATAGCAGCTGGAAGATCACTAAGTAAATAATATTTACACAGCAGCTTACAGATCACTAATAAAAAATATGTTGCCCTGATGCTTGCCATCTAAGAAGTCACAGCATGAAAGGAAAATGGATTGGGAGGGAAGAGACGATGTTAGGCAAACTCGGGTACAAGTTTTTAGTTTTGATTACCAGTCCAAGGGAAGGAGGTGCTAAAAGTTGCTGGCCTCTCAGCTTCACTAGTGGAGTGACCCTATTTCCTTCCTCGGCTGCAGCTTGATATAATGGCTGCTGCCAGGTGACCACTGATGGAGGCAGGGATTATCATATGTGTATAAATGTTGCATATGTTTGTATGGTTGTTGTTGACTGCAGCCCATTTTTCTGCTTGTGTAATGTTTTCCCCACCCCACTCTGCAAGATAAAAGTCTTCCAGCTTGCTTGTGTCCTGACAATTTTGGTCAAACCTTGAAAGAGCTGCAAATCAGAAGCAGCCAATGCACAGCGGGTTACCTGGCTGAGGGCTGCCCACATTCCAGCTATAAAAACACACCACTTGTTCCGTTCACGCAAAATGTGCAGATGCACGGCGAGTGACTGCCAAGTAGGGTTGGGAGGAAGTGCCATTTGGATATGAAAGGAGAGCAACTGTGCATCTCATCCCAAAAGGGGGGAAAATACTACTTTGCAATGCAGTCAAAAAATGCTGCTGGCAAGAAGAGGCAAAGGATGGGGAGCACATTAAGATATTTCCTTGGTTTGGCCCACATCGATGTTATTGTGTCCACTGATTCTGGCAATGCTCTGTTGCCATAACTCACCGTGACTTTCATGGAGCCCAGCTCTGGATGGAGCATAAAATTGTATTTCCACTGATTTCAATTCCTGCAGACAGGACTGAGGATGAGACTCGACACATCCACCTAATCCCAGGAGCAGGATTTTGATCACGAGTCTATAAAATTCTAGATGTGGAACAGAATCAAAATCACTGCTCTTTAGCTCACAAGAAGCCCAGCACCAGATGGAAGCGAGAGCTCAGCTGCACTCTGCCTCTCCAAGCCAAATAAAATGCTCCATGTGAGCCACCCGCAATCATAGAATTGTAGAGTTGGAAGGGACCCTGAGGGTCATCTAGTCCAACCCCCTGCAATGCAGGAATCTGTCAGGGGCTGGGCAGAGGAGGAAGAGTGGTGGAGACCACCTCCCTATCCTGATCCTTCCAGGGAGGAGGAAGAGGAAGACAGTATAGATTTACAACAGTAGTTGTCAGGAGGTCACATCTCAGAGGCAGATGAAGGGAAAAGTTGGGAAATACTGGGAGAGGAAGAGCAGGCAGAGCCGGAGCAGCAGCTGACTAACATGTTGTCACTAGAAAGCATTCCAGACCCACCATCTCCCGGAGCCCAGCAGGTCTTAAAAGAAGGCACTTAGTGGCACCCGTAGAGGAGATGATGATGATGATGATGATGATGATGATGATGATGAATGAGGAAGTGGGAGAGAAGGGGGGCTGGAGATTCACTCGGGAAAATGCCGTTATCCAAGAGGCTGGTTTCTATAGCCTCTCTCTGTAAAGTTTGAAATAAAAAAGGACTGTAAGAAACTTTTCCTTGTCTTTATAATTTCCTGGGCAACCAGGCGGGAGCCGCTGACAGCACCCTGACAGAATCTCAACTAAAGCATCAATGACAGATGGCCATCCAACCTCTCGTAGGAAGTCTTCAGGTCCAAATCAGCTTGGAGGTCTGAAATGTACACTCTGTGAAAAAGTCTCCCTTTTGTAGATTGGGAATAACACAAATCAGATCAGCAGTTATGAAGAAATATGCAGAGTTCTGGTCCCGGTGATGCATGCAATGCCTCAGAGGCAGAGCACCATAGTATCCAGGAGAGGTGGTTGAGATGCTAGACTGGTACTTTGAGGTGATAATTTCAATAAATTGGTGTGGTCTAATAAATTGAGGCTGAATCCTGGAAAAACAGAGGTGTTAAGTGTCCTGATTTTTTGAGAGTGGGTGGCGAGATGGCCTGTTCTGGTTGGGGTTGCACTCCCCTGGAAGGAGCATAGCACGGGGGCACTCCTGGCTCCAACATTGTCACTGGAGGCTCAGAAACACAAAATACAGATTCACACATCCAACCTAGACTTAGGCAAGCTTCAAAATGGCCAGTGGACAGCTTACTAAGTGACCAACAAATGCATCACTGGGAAGCTTACACTTTGGAAAATAGACATCTGTATCAACCCACAGGAAATTTACAGAGCGAGGGACCTAGGAAGCTAGGAGACTTTTTGTACGATTGAGCAATCCTCTCATCCAACACTTTGCAAGACAGTGGAAAACAGAGGAGCCAAGTCTCTGACCTCTAATGATGCAGCCTCCAAGTTATATTGCATTAAATTGCCATCCGTCATGCGAGGTCATGTGGTGTACCATCCAAAAAGGCCTGCAACTCCAGACACAACATGTTATTCCACCTGCCTCTGGTTACAGGAGGGAGCATCCAGCTTGGCGCGTCAATTGACTCCATCCTGAAATTCCCTGAGAACAATCAGGCGACCCTCTGTGGGATACTGAGTTGTGTTTGTGTTGGATAGTCTACCTGCACAGCAGCTTGTCTTGGTTCCTGGTGGTATCTCACTGTGAAGTGACCGGGCGGGGAGGGTGGGAATCAGCTTACAGCAAGAGGGAAATGGTTGTGTGAATCTATCCAAGGGTCAAAGTCCAAGAATCCACAGTGCAATTCTTTGATTTCCTTTTCTCCTTATTCCCTATTAATCTTTGGAGAGAGAAAGGGAGATTTCTCAATTTCAGTACAGCAGGAGTAATTGTTCATCTGTATTAGTTCTAAGAAATCCATAGCATCACCCTGAACCCAGGAGCACTTTGTGGAATAACATCAACCCGAGGACAGATTCCCACTCCAGGAATATTTCAATTAGGCCTGGAATACAGGGAGAAGGGTCTGATAATACGAACTACATTTTATAATATTGAATCATCAAGTTATCAAACAAATCAAGGGGATGATCAAGGGGGGGTGGAGTAACTCCCCTGTGAGGAAAGTTTACAGCATTTGAACCTTTTCAGATTCTAGAAAAGGTGAGGAAGAGGTGATGTGAAAGAGGCATATAAAATTATGCATGGTGTGGAAAGTGGATAGAGTAAAGGTTTTCTCCCTCTCATAACACTAGAAGTCAGGGACATCCAATGAAGCTGAATGTTGAGACATCTGGGACAGACAAAAGGAAGTAATTCATGCAGCTTATAGTTAAACTATCAAATTTGCTCTCACCAGGAGGCAGTGATGGCAATTCTAACAGAGGATTAGACAAATTCATAGAAGAGGAGGCTATCAATGGCTCCTAGCCACAATGGCTATGTTCTGCCCAGTGGCATAGCATGGGGAGGGGGCCACAGGGGCTGTTCCCCTGGGTGCAAAATTGTTAGGGGCACAAACTTTCAACACTCAGTGCTGCCTCAGTACAGCTATGCACTTCCGTCACTGGGCTCCATTGAAAATGACTTCTCCATGCAAACCAGGAAATGATCTCTCCAGACAACAGAATAATTCTTCTTTTCTTACCTCTGTGGCTGTGGTCTTCTGGGTGCTGTTAGGCAGTTGAATGTGCATACATACTCTGTCAATTTTCCTCCCTCTGTGCAGCCCCAGGCATGGGCAACCTATGCTATACCACTGGTTCTATCCCTCCCCATCAGAGGCAGTAATGCTTCAGAATACGAGTTGCTTGGAACTGCAGAAGAGGAAAGTGCAGCTGGGCTCAGGTCCCAGTTTTGTGCTTCTCATAGGCATCTGGTTGGCTTGACTAGGTGGGCCAATAGCCTGATCCTGCAGGCTCTTCTTATGTTCTTAAACAATCTGAAGTTAGCCAGTGTTCTAATCAGAGAGAATATTGTCAGACATAAATCATGCACTATACGCATTCTCTCAAGCAATTTCCTGTTCCTGACTTTGGCAGTGGCAAATTCATAAATTGCTCCAAGTGGTTCAAGCCCTGGGGGTCACTCCAGGACTTGAGGTCACAAGGCTGTCTAAGTAGAGGCTACAACACAAGTGGGGGAACATTTGATTCCCCCCTCATATCTTGCTGAACTACAACTCCCATCTGCCCTAATAAGTAGCCATGGATGATGGGAGTTGCTTTTCAGTGACATCAGGAGGTTCAAAGGTTCTCCACCCCTGGACTACAGCAGGCAGTTAAGTGGCTTAGCATATGGGGGCACCTATGCACAGGCCCAAAGGTTCCAGGTTTAAGTCCAGACAGCTTCTGAATCAGCTCATCTTTCTTTTCCCTCCTTGGTTCTTTTCCCATCATGCCATTCTAGATTGTAAATGATTATTGTAAACTGTAAACTGCATGAAATGCTTGGGGAGAAATGTGGTATAGAAATACACACAAATAAATGGATAATGTTTGATTTCCAGTGGGGTAGCCTGGTCTATTCCAGAAATCAGCACCCACCTGGACAGAATAGGGAAGGATGCAGGAGGGATCCCTTGGATGGCCATGACTGCCTGGGAGAATGTTTCTGGGGCTGTGCGAATTTGCTCTTGGCTCAGCTCAGGGGCAAGATAGTTGCTGCAGGGTGAGGCAGGGGAGCAATATATACATTTTCTTCCCATAAAAGATTGAAAGCTAAGTATGAAGTGAACGGTCTTAGGAATAACACAAATCCCAATGAACTCTGACCCTTTGCTTGATGCGCTTCCAAAGCAAACTGTCTTGATGTCATATCATTTGTTCATTGCCACAACTGGAGGCCACACAGCCTCACACAAAAAGTGTGGGAACTGTCTAGAGATGGGGCCGGCTTGGTTTGCTAAATTGAAAGGTTGCCAGTCTTCTTCTGGTTCGGTCATGGGCAGTGCGATTTATTGACCCTGTTCCAAAAAGAAAAGAAAAACACACACCATATTTTGTGCCCCAGAATAAATGTATGCATTGGGAGTAAATTAATGCACAAACGCTTATCTTGCATGTGTAATTTGAGTTCCAAAATTAAGGTTTTCTAAGAATTTAGGGTTGTTTCTAGTGTTATTTCTATCCAGAGTGGACCTGTTGAAGTTAGTGGACCTAAGCTTGTTTATTTTTTTTATTTTTTTTACATATGTATTTATCATCCACACTTTTCTAAAACATCTTTCATGACAGATAGCAACATAGGAGAATAAAATCAGCATAAAGGCTTCATTAAAAAAATAAATAAATACTGATTGGTTAAAAAATAAAAGCCCTGTCAAAATAGTATACACTTTATTGTTTCAGAGGCCTGCCCCAAACTTTGTTTTGTTTTGACCAGCTTGCCTTGACAAACAATTTAGTTTCTTATATTCGATTTGAAAATTGTATTGATTTTTATGCATGTGTTAATGATTATGGTTTTATGTACATTTGCTGCTTAGCAAATGAAACAGTTATTTTATCTACAAAACTGTGTTTCATCTACAGTTTTATCTGTGCCCTGCTTGGAGAGCTATTTTTTTATCAAGCAGTTTATAAATCTTCTAAATAAGTAATCAACTAACTAGCCAGTTTGATGGACCTTAGGTGTGATGTGAGATTATCGCACTAGGGATGAAAATGGCCGTACTGTTGTCTGCCCCTTGCAAACTGAAGAATCGTTGTTTTCTTTTCATTTTAAAACGAGTTTCAAGATATCTAGATGGATAAACTTCTTGTTTTGGCATGCCAAGTCATTTTGTTTTGGTCTGAGTTTCTGACATTTGTCTTTTTCCACGAGAGCTTTCAGCACTTCCAGCTCAAGGGAGAAACGGATATTTGAAATGTCGTCATTCTTGCAACGCAAATCTAAAAACATTTGGCTGATCCATACAAAAAGCATCAACGTGAGGCTGCTGACACCTTTGGGGTGCCAAGGGCGGAGTCTGTGACTTGGATTCTTTTGCACAGGAGGTTTTTGAGGAGAGCTGGTTGCTTTCTAGGTGTGTATCTGAGTAATTCTGCACCTTCTCTCCCAACATCTCACTCCCTGGACTTTGAGTGTTCAAGCCAAGCTCTGATCTGTGTTCATTCCTTGCACTTGAAGGAAAGCACACAGAAGTCACTAGAATAGCCATAGACCAGGGTTTCTTTCCTTGACCATGGATTTGGTAGTTCTTGATTTGTCAGAGTCCAACATCTCAACTCATAATCTCAGCTTGTGACCCAAACATTCTCTTGCAATCACAAACGTCAAAACTCAGCTTCAGATTCTTTGTTTCAGTTATCGTGTTAGTCTGATGAATCATATCACTAAAGTTGAGCAAATGATTAAAGCAAAGAACTCCCCCCACCCTGATCTGTCTCCCTTTAAACAAACCTCAGAGAGATACCAAACTATATTAAGAAACTTTGGATACCAAACTATATTATAAATCAGTCATCCATCTGTCATGTATTTTCCCCCCACAAAGCAAACAAAGGCACAGCTTTGCAACTTGACTATCTAATGAAATCATAGTAATATTTATTACATTTTCTTGCTTACTTTGAGAAAGCAAGGCTGGACTTGCTTGTGTTACGATCCCTCCCCCTATTCGGGAGGAATTGATTAATTTCCTCCTCCTTTTCTTGGTGACATGAAACATTCATGCAGATACCAAACTTGTTACACTCAACAGAGGAGGCACATCCTGTATGGCAATTAATTTGAGGTTTCATCAACTTATAGAAGGGGTTTTCCAGGAAGAAATCCCACCACCCCACCACTGCTAGTCTTTTGTGAACATAAATGCACCTATATTTTCCTGTATGTTTGTTCATTTGACCTCTTTGGGTATGGTTTCTAATTAAGAGAAACTTCAGTCGTGTGCCCAGCCCTGAGCACTGACTTAGACAAAGACCCTATGGAAGCAGTATCAGAGCCAGCCTGAGGCAGCGGCTAGAGTGTTGTGCCAGGATTTAGGATAGCCAAGCTCAGATCCTGAGTCAGCTATGAAGGTCACAGGTTGATTTGGTTCAGTCAGTATCTCTCCGTCTAACCGACCTCACAGGGTTGTTGTGGGGATAAAATGAGAAGTGAAGGACCACACGTGCTACTTGGAGCTCCTTGAAGAGAGGCAGAATATAGATATAATAAATAAGTAAATACATGTCTGTATAATCCAAAGGTTAGTGGTACTTCCATCTGAAAAGGAACAAATAGCAGTCCTCAGTACAGAAGGCGACAGACCCACATCTTAAGCTCAGGAATTCAGACAATCTGAGTGACCAACTCAAACTCTCATGTGACTTGGCCTATTCAATGCCTAAAGCTCCTGCAGATCTTTTTCCTAAGACGCCAGCAGGACCTACTTTAAACCTACTGAGGGCAGAATGCAATTTACAAGAAAAAATAAAATAATATTAAAAATTTAAAAGCAGCCATTTAAAACCTTCAAAACTATTTAAAATCCACAGTAAGATTGAAAAACATGTCAACATTCTAGTTATCTGGGTAGACTCAGGTTAAACAAAAACTTATTTAGCAGGCACCAAAAAGAATACAGCAAAGGCACCTTGTCTGGTGTCAATAGGCAGGGAGTTCCAAAGTGTGGGGGCTGCCACACTAAAAGTTTGATTCCTTACAACTGGTGCCAGGTAGGGAAGGGAAGGGTGGTTTTTACCTCCCCTCCCACCCCATCACCATTTCCCTAAACAAAATTACCCTTGCCTGGCTGCTGCTTGCCTTTGGCGGGTGGAGATAGGAGTGCAGTTCTGGTCTGGTAAAAGGGAATCTCTCTCTCCCCCCTCCTCTTGCTGCTCCAGACTGGCATCATTCCCCTGTGGCTGCACTTTAGCAGAAACAAACCAGACCTCACACATAACTCATCTTGGTCCTCATCAGAGCCATCCTTCTTGGCTCTTGGAGCTGTCCAGGGTCTGGCAGAGCCCCTCTGCGACCTGAGACTCTTCCCCATGATTCTGCTTTTCAAGCTGACCACTGTTTGTCCCTTCTTCCAGTGGACTTTCTTTCTTTCTTTCTTTCTTTCTTTCTTTCTTTCTTTCTTTCTTTCTTTCTTTCTTTCTCCTACCCCATCTCAGATTATGTACACTCAACTAATAATTGTGTCTTTGATTGTCTACAAAGTCAGTGGCTGAAAATGAACAACCAGAAATTTATGCAGGTTTGAATGTATTTTTCCGCTTCTTCAATCAGGCTCTTTTGGCTGCCCATCTCTCACCTGCCTGCATGCTGAAGTAGGCTTGCCAGGTCAAGAGCACCTCAGACCCTGATATTCCAAGGCCCACACCTGAGACCTAGGGGCAGCCCCTGGTGATGTCCCAGGAGAGGGAGCTGAGGAGGGCAGATCCCTTGCAGCGGTTCTCAACCTGTGGGTCCCCAGATGTTGTTGGACTACAACTCCCATCATCCCTGAGCTCTGGCCTTGCTAGCTAGGGGTGATGGGAGTTGTAGTTCAACAACATCTGGGGATCCACAGGTTGAGAAAGGCTGCCTTAGAGTGTATATGCTATAATTCACTGCCAGCTCCTGCCGGGCCGAAGCTTGCAAAGTGAATGCATAGTCTTCTTAATTTTTTTAAAAATTAAAAGCACACTCATCCAGCTGGAGATTTAAGCTCTTCACTTGTCACCTGGAGAGGGCCAGGCCTACTCCTTTTAACTAATTGATGTAGCTTTTATACTGCATGCTGCTGCCTTTTTCTAATACGTATCTTGTTTTCTCTGCTGTCTTGTAAATGCCACTCAGCAGCTGGATAAGTCTTTCTTCCACCACCTTCTCTGTCCCAGTCCTCTGCCTGGGACCCAACTGGTTTTCCTTGGCCCAGGGAAGTGTTACAGTTAAGGAAGTCAGAGGTGGACCAGATTATCCCAACCTTGTAAAGAAGGCAGTGCTGTGCACACTAAAGACCTGCAGGGTTTTGGCAAGTGAGAAGGTACATGAAGCTCCTCTGCTGGCCCGTTCCCATGCAAGATGTGCAAACTTCCCGATGCAGCTGTCTTTCGGATGCATTGTGTTAGATTGACATGAAGTCTCAGCGCTCTGCAGCTCTGAGGTGGCCTGTGATTAAGGGATGATGACAGCATGACGCCAACTCTTGGCAGCCAAAAGGATTAGCCTTGCAGACTTTTGCTGTGTGTGCATCATAATAAGATCTTACATTAATTTCTCTGAAAGAGCATCTCAGAGCCAGGAGCTGGTGGGGGGAACCACACCAACCCTCCCCCTTCCTTTTGGCCCTGTTCAATCTACCTTATTAATTTGCCTCCTGAGGTACATGAATGTGGGAGGCAAGCATGTGAGTGCAGGTCCTGGGGGGTTTTGTGACTGAGAGAGAAGCCCGTTTTCAGCCTATTGAATCCCTTGGTTGTCTCATGAGTTTGAATATTGCAGTAGAGTTGGTAAGGAACCGAGCAGTAAATGGCACAAAGGCAA
The DNA here is from genome assembly GCF_964188315.1 of Podarcis muralis. Classification (NCBI taxonomy): domain Eukaryota; kingdom Metazoa; phylum Chordata; class Lepidosauria; order Squamata; family Lacertidae; genus Podarcis; species Podarcis muralis. The sequence continues at coordinate 42,938,223 of NC_135661.1, read as the reverse complement.
GAGCCAATTCATTGAACAAGGGAATGAATGTGTGGTGTCAGAAGTGCGATCTATGGCTAAGGCTGAATTGAGCTGAAGGGACAGCTGCTGGGGCCTGAGTTTGAAGTGCAAGGTGCCAGCTTACAAGAAGTCAAGAACAGTGATACCTCGGGTTACAGACGCTTCAGGTTACAGACTCCGCTAACCCAGAAATACTACCTCGGGTTAAGAACTTTGCTTCAGGATGAGAACAGAAATCACGCAGCAGCGGCAGCAGGAGGTCCCATTAGCTAAAGTGGTGCTTCAGGTTAAGAACAGTTTCACGTTAAGAACGGACCTCCAGAACGAATTAAGTTCTTAACCCGAGGTACCACTGTACTAGATGCAAGATAGTAGAAAGTAGAGGAAAGAAGCAAACATGTTTCCCATAGTAAGCAATGACTGAGGAGGGGAAGAGGCATCTAGTGACCTTAGGAGGCCAGATAACATCCCCATTTTCTAGCTGCATAAGCCATTATGGGCCTCTGTATGAGACAGTGTGGCACTTGCAATATGCTTCTGACACCATGGAGGCTGGTGCAATGATCTCCCTCCCTCCCTCCCTCCCTCCCTCCCTCCCTCCCTCCCTCCCTCCCTCTGATAGCCAGTGGTGGCTGGTGCCCATTGGGACTAGTGGGGCGGAGGCAGGGAGGTGGAGCCAGAGCCAATGATTGGCTGAGCCAGAGCCAATGACAAGCAGAGCCAACAAATATTCTAGTTGGCATCCTTCTGCCTTGAGAGACAATGGAGTGCACCAACAGGGGTGAAGTCAAGCAGCTGTGTTAGCAGCACCAAAGTGGTGCTCCCTAGGACGCAAGCCTGGGCAGTGTGTATGGAGGTTCTGAACTGCCCAAACAACAAGACCCCACACTTGGCCTCATTGATATGGTCCAAAGGAAAGCAGAGCAATACATTGGCACCAGCTTGGTTGCAGGAGTTGCTGGAAGTAGGCGTACAAGGCACCATCCAACCTTCTTAGGGATTCCACTCTGGATTTATGTAGCATTTACTCCTTAGCCCTTTCTTGCAGAATAACTAAAGGTCTGAGTCACTGTTGCATGCAAGTGACTTAATTGCCCAACAGCTTGTAGATCCAGTTGCTGCCTTTCATTTTGCAAATCTGACAACCAGGATTCTCAAACACTGTTGGTTGTTCAGGAAATGTATCCAGAAGAGCAGATAGTTGGTTTTCACATTGGAAGAAAAAAACAAAAACCACCCTTGTAGCATTCCCTATGTGGCATTGTCCAAAGAAACGTCTGATTGGGGATTTTATCTGGTGATGTGGAGGTCACACACAGCTTAGGAATGCAACGTAAGCTCCAAGCCAAGCCTCAGAGCCTCTTAGATTGCTTCTCTGTGCAGGTTTTCCATAGAATTTGGCAGCTGTTTGAAAGCTTTGAGAATGAGCAATGAAGACAAAGGCTGCCTTCCTCTTGAGCTTAGTTGCTGGCTCCTGTTTTACTCTGCCTGGAGGTTAGAAAGGAGAGGAATGATGTCATCAGAGGCTGCAGGGCAGGGAGTAGCTCCTTTCCCTGGTCCCAGCATGCATTTCTCTTTTAGAACTCTCACCCACTTTGGATGAAATGTCCCCTCCAGAAAAAAAAAAAAGCCTGCACACACCATACATTTAAAGCACATGACTCCCCCCAGAGAATTCTGGGAACTCTAGTTTACACCTTACAGAACTACAATTCCCAGCAACCTTAACAAACTACAGTTCCCAGGATCTTTGGGTTTTTTATGGTGCTTTAAATATATGATGTGTATGTAGCCATGGCTTCCCTCAAAGCATCCTGGGAACTGTAGTTTGTTAAGGATGCAGGGAATTGTAGCCCTGTAAGTGGTGAACTACAGTTCCTTGGATTCTCAGGGTTGTTATGTGATTTAAATGCATGGTGTGTACACAGTCATGAAGCTAAGTGGTGAATGTGTCCAGTTGATGGTTTTTTATTACATGCCCGCCCTCATTGGGCTGTTGCCATTGACATTACAAGCTTTACTTTTGAAAATGAGTCTTTAAAAATGCTTCAGATTCTACCATCCCATTAATAACTCAGACAGACATTACAGCTCGTTATTAGTTTTGTCAGATCGCTAATAAAAACAGATGGGAGCAGCCAGGAGGGAAACTTGGGGTGATGAGCTGGGGAGGGGAAACAATGAAAGGCGGTGGTTTTTCAAGGTCTGAGAGAGGATTTCAGTTATGGAATGGACTGGATTTCACCCACCACAAACTGGCAGGTTCTGGCATTTGGGGAAGGGGTGTCACTGCTGAGCTTATGATGGAGAGAATGGCCTCCTCTCCTCTCCAGCTCCAAAGATCATTTCCATAACCATAGTGTCTCAGGTTTGGAAGTGCTTTTTCCATGGTGGATCCTTCATGTGGAATTTCCTCCCTCCTGACGTGCACCTGGCCCCATCTCTCCCTATATACAGGTGCTTAGCTAAGACACACCTTTTTCTGGTGGCATTTGGAGGAGGAGGATTCAGTCCCTGGTATCTCCAGACAGGGCTGGGAGATACCCCTGTCTGAAACCCTAGAAGCCACTGCCAGTCGGTCTACTGAGCCTGATTGCCCAATGGTCTGACTCATTGTAAGGCAGCACCCTATGTTCCTATAAGCAGTGTGCGCTGGTTCTGAGAGCCAGCTGGCAACCAGCACGAGAATATGAGGGTCAGCACCATGTGGTCAAAACTATGAAAGAAAGACATGAACTAGGCCACCTAGTGTTCAGTAGAGGTGAGATGATTTAAGACAACAGAAGACCTGAGAGGAAGAGATTGCATCGTCTAGGCCAGTGTTTCCCAACCTTTTTTGGGCAAAGGCACACTTGTTTCATGAAAAAAATCTCGAGGCACACCACCATGCCAGATGGGGAAAGGTCACTTTTTACTTATGTAAAAAAAAAAAAAAAAAATAGTAACAGCATAGAAGGTAATGGTTAGGCTAGCATCCCTCTTCCAAATATGCTAGGTTTTTATTTGCAGGGACTGTTCTACATGGGAAAGCATTCAGCACTGTCATTCTCCCATCTGCCATCTGAATTGGTACTATTCTGGGTCAACTTACTCTGCTGCATGTGTAGATGAAAATGGCACCAAGTGTGGGGGAGGGGGCAGAACAGGTTTCAGATACAGGATATTAAGCATACACGTACTTCAGATTGAACTGGTTGCTTGCTTTGCAAGTTTTCATTTCCCAAATGACTGCCTTGGCAAGTGCAATACCTACCAGGCTCAACGCCGGTCTCGCGCTGCCGCTTCCCGCGCTCTCAAGGACCCGGGAGGAGGAAGGCGTGAAGGGAATCCCGAAGGCGCGAAAACCTCGCGCATGCGCAGGCCTTCCGCCTGCGACAGCCCAGTAGGCCGGCCGAAGTGAGCGGCGATGGGATGTGGGAGGGAGCTCGCTCGCCGCCCCGCGTGTGCCTATGTGGGGCACGTTACAGCCCCGTGACGTCAGTGCCACGCAGGCAGCCAGGCAAGCAGCCGGCGAGAGCCCCGCGCTGGGCAGCCTCTCCTCGCCGCCACCGCCCCGCCTCTCGCCGCCCGACTCGCCCGCCTCCCTCCAGGCAACATCTCGCGGCACACCAGGCAACGTCTCGCGGCACACTAGTGTGCCGCGGAACACCGGTTGGGAAACACTGGTCTAGGCAAGAAATGACCAGGTACCAAACAGAGTTTTTGTTGAGGGAGAACAAGGGAAGGGTTGTTGTAGAAGGGAGAATACATGATTTGGAGTGTGTTTATTAGTGCTGGACAGAAAATTCCCTCCTGTGTTCGAGCATCCAACATCAATTATTAAGGAAAGAAATGGCACCCCATAATTATCAAAGGGAAGAGAAGATTATAGTGAAATCCTCATGGGTGGGGTCAGTGATGGGCTTTTGTTGTGTTTCTTTTATTTTCATAGGGTTTCGTGACCGCCTTTTCTTTCATTCTTCAAAAAATCGTTGCAGCAGGCTCTGTTCTGCAATCTTGCTGGATGTCTGCTCTTCCTGGAAATTTCATGGTATCCTTTGCTGGGCTTTCCTGTAAGTGGGGTAAATCCAATGGCTGGTTTTTCTTTTTTTCACCAGTCTATGAGATTGGATGTCATTCCAGCAAACTCTCCTAACTGCATTTAGAGGGGTGTGTGTGTATGCACAGCACAATCACACAACCTGCCGTGTTTATGAAGCAGACCTTTCTGTAACATCAGTGACTAATGGTGTTAGGAATGCTTGGCATCCCCTTTCTTGTAACGCTAGACCCCCATTTGGAGTTCCTTTTCACTATTCATCCAGCAAGACAGCCAGGGGAAGTAGGGGAAAGTGAAAACAAAACAGCACATTAGCAACCAGGGCAATGTCCCAAGCATGTGCGAGGTTCCTGCTGCTCGAGAGATCTGTGAGAAGTAGAAGAAGAAGGGTTGAACAGTGTCCCTACATGGGTAGAACATGAGGGAATTTATTTATTGACCTTGCATTCTTGGGAGTCTCTTCTGCCATTCTCAGAGAATCACTGGACCTTCACAGCACCCCCACCCCTGAAATAGCTGAAAACTATTAGAAGTTTGGGTGCATCTCAGCTTGCCAAGAGAAGTTTGCATGGGTTAAGACAGGTAGAGTAAGGGACTTCCAGATTCCCAGAATCTCACTTTAACTTTATCTTTATGCTGATTTCTATCTGTTTGATGTTTAGACTGATAAGTCTTAGGTTGCATCCAGTTCACAGCTTCCTGCTCCTCCTCTCAAACTTTCTCTGGACCTCAAAACAAGACGCCACCTTGGATAGATCTTCTGATTACAAAGGTGCTGGCCAAAGGTGAATGCGGCCTTAGGCCAAAAAAGGTTACCCCCTACTTGCTCAAAATCAGGGGTTGCTCTCATTTTGCCCCTTTGTTGAATTGTTTTCCCCATTCATCCTGAATTCCAATTTAACCAGGGTGTGTGTGTTTTTTTAAAAAAATTACATCCTTTCTTAAATATAAAAGTACTACAACGACATGATATGAGATGCAGTTTAGAACAACAGAGCATCTAAATGAACAAATTAGCACCCAGGCAATAAATCAGAATAATTAGGAATAGTAAAAGGTACAGCAAAGTTTTACCTTGATGTTTGTAGAAAATAATTCAGCAAAATGCATAACATCTCATTGGACTGCTAATGTAGTGTCGAAAAATATCTGACTGGCCTTTTGGATTTCCAGTCAGCCACTCCAAAGACATTTTGAGCCAGGCAGCATTTCCCAATAAAGTCGTCATTGAATTTGGGACTAGCTCAAGCTGGACCCTTTAATTGATGCGTGAGAGTATCAATAGTTAATATTTCCCATAACTTGTCATACAGTCTTTGAATAGTAGGATCCACCCCCCACCCATTTTGTTGCAGTTTGGAATCAGAGGTGGATTTAAAGGAGCACAACTGATTTGGTCGTACTGGGCTGGGTGCAGAGCCTCGGGGGCACTACAACTATGATGTTGAATGGAAGCGGAGAGAGCAGGGCCCCCCTGAATTTTGGTGTTGCACAGGGTGCAACAGAAATTTGAGACCACCCAGGTCCACCACTGTTGGAATGTTGCTGTTAAAGGAAGGGCAACCGGGTCTCTCTTAATTAAGGTTACCAGATTTTGCAATGAATCCGGGGACACTTTTCAACTTCAATGGATTTTGTATGGGGACTGATTTGTAAATCCAGGGACTGTCCCTGGGAAATGGGGACGTCTGGTAACCTTACTCTTAATTCCGTTCAGCTCCCTTTTAACTCAGCCTGACTATTTGCAGGAATCAAAGAGCGAGAAACACCCTTTGCATTTCTTAATGTGGACAAGAATCCTTTCCCAGTTACTAGGACCATTGAAATGAATGGGGTAGGGTAACGAATCAACAATGTAATTTATGTAACTTATGCAAGTTACATAATTAGCTACGCTCATTTCACAAGTTACATAATTTCACCACAGACCACAGTGACACACATTACGTTATTTTTTGTGGAAGATAAACTGCAGCAGAATGGAAACAATGGAGCATGCCACAAATAGAAGTCAGAATGAAAAATGGTGCTCTGCTTGCTGTTGGGCTCCCTGCCTTCCAGGTTGTCAATCTCAGTGGTCACCAGCCACCACTGCTTGGGTGTTATTCCTGCTGGGTTCCCCCTAACTCACAAGACAATGCCTGTTCTTCATGATAGTTAGCCAGAACCTGGGGGTCCTGCAGATTCAAGAGGTAGCAGCCAGAACAGGGTAGATGGATTCTGTCTCTAGCATATTGTGACTCTGGAGGGCCTTTAAAATAACACCAGCCCAAATTTTCCAAGGAATCAAAACTTTTATCTGACTAAGTACATTGTTTTGTTTTTATGTGTACTACTGGATGTTGTACAATCAGGTTATTCTAAGCTGGAGCTTCTGGCCGGTTGGGGCTTTGGAAAGATCCTTGTCTGGAAATGGCGAACTTGCACATGGACTGGAAATGCTTTCTTCCAACTCAACCTTGTTACAGCTGGCCCCGATAGGGCTTTCTGTACTTCTTTTACTACATCCACTTTGATTTCTCCGGACTCGTTCCCGACGCTCAGAAGGTTCCTGACTTTCCTTTTCTCCTTTGCCCTCTCCTTGCTGCGTGTTTCAGGACCATAAACATGATTGATCGCCATTCTCTGTGACCTGCTGAATTATTTACGGATCTGCTGGGACCTCGGGGCTGCCAACGAACAGGCGTGCTTGGCCAGGGGAGCAAGGGGGCCAAGGGTTGAAAGGGAAAACCTCAGCGCATCCTGGAACCTGCTTGGAGCAGAGTTGAGATGCAGTGCCAGTGACCTCCCAAAGAGCTTTTATCTTGCACTTAATCGAAAGGGGTGTTTTGCGCGGGGAATCTCTGAACAGTATTGGCTTGGAGGCTTTTATGCCTGGACTGTGGGGTGTGCATATTAAGGGGGTTATTTTTATTCTTATTTTAGTGTTGTGCAAATTCACTCCAGACGGAGAACCAAAAAAAGGCTTCATCTCCCTATTAACTCTCTCGCCCAATTGCTCTGAAGCCGCATGCTAGACTGAGCTGGCCGTGGTTGCATATGTGGTTAGGGTACCCGGGGAGTAAAGTACCATCAAGCCAGGATCATGTGGCCCCTTTCTCTATGTGGCGCAGCTTCTCCATCTGGTGGGGATGAGTCCATGTTGAACGCTGACATGGCATTCTGCTGTCCACATAATGTTTATTCTGGGGTGGGTCTGGGAAGGTGCTTCCTTCCTGGGAGAGCTGCAAGAAAACTATACTGCAGCTGTGGCATGCAGAAAAGTGATAGGAAAGCTGGTAAAGAGAGGAAGACAAATGCTAAATGGGAGGTGCTACTTCACCTTCTCTCTCCCACTTTGGTGAATTAACAGAGGCCCCTCTGGAAAGGAGGAAGAGAAATGGAATGAGGGAGCAGGGCTGCCACTTTGTTTTTGAGGGCTGGGATGCTACGGAATGTCTCAGTAATTAAATAAATCAAGGTGACAACATTGTTTTTTATTATAAAGATTTTTCTTCCTTTCATTTTATAACACATATTAACAGAGAAAACAATTCAAACAACAGATAAAGATTAAAACAGAAAAAAACAAAACCTTTAGACAAGCAAAGTTACATATGGGTTAAGTAATAAAGTCCAGGTCATAAAAGGGAAAAAGAGAATAAAAGTTGTCTTCACATAAAGAAAGGATATGAATGTTATTTGACAAAATTCTATACAATTTTGTTTCTGGATATTAGCAGCTTTGCAGTGTTTAATGAATAAGTAATTGGTTAGAGTCATCAGTTACAAATTCAACTAAGGTTCAACAAAAAGGACATCCCTGCTGAACCAGGCAGCAGATTTTGCTGAGGATGTCAGTGTTCCCTGCTTAGAAACCAACCTGCCTTTATCTGTGCCCCTAAAAACCCTGCTGCCCTATGAGGGATGACTTAGGGTTCCTCGGACAATTGCCCTTCTTCCCCACTTTGCTTCCACTTCCTGTGCAGTCAGTTGCCATGCAATTAAACTGAGAAAATGAGATTTGCCACAAAGAAGCTGTGAGTGATTAACAGCATCGGTGGGCAGGCTTTTGCTGAGCTGTTAAAACCCATTGAGCTAATGACTGCTTTGGGAAAGCAGTGAAAGTCATGCCTTCTTCCTAGCAGCAAAGATAGGTCACTACTAGAATTTAGTATCTTTAAAGCCAAATGGTAGGGAGGGAAAGGGAGGCTCCAGAAGGATGGACCTGGTACAAAGTGTGAAAGAAATTTGATTGTTTGCATTTACTTCATTTGCACTTTTGAAAACAAAAGTGACACAAAACGCAGCCATCTGAATTTTGCAGTTCTTTGAATTTTGCAATGCAGTTCTCCAGCCAAGTGACATTTAGAAAAATGCATATACTAGAGGAAAGTGTGCATAAATACATATTGTTAAAAGTGTGACGGGTCAGTCTGAATGATATCTTTGGGTCCCTTCCAGGCCTGTAGTCCTATATCCAGTGAGGTTTAAAATCTATTAGAAGAGGCCGCTGAACTAGGCAGACAAGTTTCTTTGTAAAATAATGGCCTTAACTGGTTGGTTAAGTACTGCCATTTATGTGTCCACAAGACATGTTGGCATAGAGATAAATGGGCGGATCTTTCCCTACCTGATTTGACTGGAGGCCACATCATCCTAGGCTCAGAGCAAAAGACCAAGGAGGCACTGTGTATGAGAGTTTTGGCTGATGCTGAAAGCTGGAGACACATCTTGCTCTGCGCTGGACCCAGAGTGCCAGCTTCTGAAAAAGGTTTGTGGGAGCCCAATGCAATGTCCTTACGTTATACATGTGAAGTTGCGAGGAGTCATGGAACGTGAACACAGCGGCAGCACAGCCCCCCCCCCCGACCACTGAGCCACACCTCTGTCTGTCTGTCTATCTATCATCTATCTGCAGTGACAAGGAAATGTGGAACACTGAGCTTAACATTGAAGAATGAGAAATTGTGAGATACTGAAATTGACAGACTTGCTCATCCATAGCTGAGCAATGGCCGAGGCTGAAGATGAACTCATGCTTTCCTCTGCAACTTACACTATCAAAGAAAGGTGTGTGGGGTTGCCTCAGTTAGGGCATAACTACTCAACAGAACCCGTTCCCTCCTTGCCCCGGGGAACCCTCAGAGCTATGAAGGAAGTGGCTGTGGATCTTGGACAGAGAACCCTTCACGCCCTTCTTTTGGGTGAAGCCGCAACAGTGAAACAGGAGTAAGCCTAACCCATTTTGTACAAAACCTCATTTTCTCCAGGAGCGGCTGCAACTTTGGATGCCTCCCTTGGAGATGAAAGATGTGAGGAGCATCTGGAAGCTTCTAGGACTCCGGGTGCTCTGGTTGAAGATTTATGGAGGGCAAACAATTGAAAGGCAGATTTCCACCATTTCTAGCCAGGAGGCTGATTACGCTAGCAGGGGAAAATCTTTGTAGTTGCTTCAGACATAAGGCTGCTAAAAAAAAAAAAAAAAAAAAAATGCTTGGATGGATGGTTTGTTTGTTGGTCCATGTTTTTAAAATGATTTTTAAGAGTATCTCATTGTTAGGAACATAGAAATCTGCCTTATATCAAGTCACACCAGTGGTCTGTCTAAACTAGATTTTACTTAAATCATAATTTGAGTAGGGACTTGTGGACCTCTGTCTGCCCAGCCCACAAGCTGAGCCAAAAGAGGATTCCAGAGTAATCTGAAAGACATAGCACAAAAAGAAAAGGGGCAGTAGGAGATGAGGAAAACAAACAAACTCAGGCACTTGTTCTTCATTACATAACCCTTATAATAATTAGCTGGAATTGACGGAACCATGTGAAAGCACAACTCTCCTGTGTGACATCAGCAGTACAGAAAGAGGAAGGAAAGCTGCGAAATGATCCAGTTTTAATTGTGATTTGCTTTGTAAAGCTGAGAAGAGATACTAGGGGTTGCTGTTGTTTCCCTGCTGATCTCCTTCAAAATAATGGGGCTGAGCTTGTAATTGTTAAGTCTGATTGCATCCCTGCTAGGCTATGTAGGTGGGATCAAAGTCCTCCCCCTCCCTCCCCCCTTCCCCAATTTTCTTTTGCTGGGCTCAAGAGTTGCCAGCTGATCCGAGGCCAGTTCCCAATGGCTGCCATTAACCTTAAAACAGTCTCATATTGTTGGCTTAATGAGTCACCCTTGTATCAACAGAGAGGCCAGCCAAAGATATCATTTCTTCAAGGGGAAATTACTGGAAAAGACAATCCCTTCTTAAAATCTAGCCTCACCTCCCGCACTGGCACCCAGTAGCCAACCTCGGCCCTGACTTGGCAGAGCGCTATGAGGTTGGACGGGTGTTGTATGAGGGAAGAGGAACGAAGCTGCATGCAAAGGAAAATGGAGATTGCCCCCCTCCGTCTTTCTTAAAATATACTCTGATGTCACCCACTCCTTGGGTGAGGAGCATGTTTTGTGTCTTGAAAGGGAAGGGGGAAATAAATGAAGATTGCAGCGTGTTCCCCTTTGATTAGGGCTTTGCAGGAGAGAAATGTCTGCCTCTCCTTTAAGAGCCAGTGTGATGTAGCAGTCAGAGTAGACCAGAATGCAAATCCGTACTTGGGCATGAAACTCATTTGGGTGAACTAGCGCCAGTCACCACCTCTGGGCCTAACTTACCTCACAAGTTTGTTGTGGGGATCAGATGAGGATAGGGAGCACTGTGTACACCACCTTGAGTGGGATATTAATGCAAATAAATAAGAAAAAGCAAAAGAAAAAGAACACAGTTGCATCAGTCCAATGACCCATCTAGTCCAGCATCCTGTTCTCACAGTGGCTAAACAGATGCCAGGACACAAACACAACAGTACTCCGTTGCCCCTGCCATGGCTTCCAGCAACTGGTGTTGAGAAGCATTGCTGCCTCTGACAGTGGAGGTAGAACGTAGCCATTGTGGCTAGTAGCCACTGAAAGCTTCCTCTTTCATTAATGTGTCCAATCCTCTTTAAAAGTCATCCAAGTTGGTGGCCACCACTGCCTCCTCAGGAAGGGAGTTCCATAGTTTAGCTATGGGCTGAGTGAAGAAATCCTTCTTTTTTCCTGTCCTGAGTTTTCCAACATTCATCTTCATTGGATGCCCATGAGTTCTGGTGTTACAAGAGAGGGAGAAAAACTTTTCTCTAGCCTCTTTAGAGGGGGAGAAAGTTTCTCTTCTCTACGTTTCAAGGCTAAGCTAGCAAGCTGAAGCTGCTGACAAAACCCCTAAGCCCCCTAGCTTCTCCCACTGTCAAAATGAGTATATTAGGGAAAAATGTATTCACTCAGTTGATTTCGATTATGAAAAATGACTAATAAGTGAGACAATCAATTTCTGTTCCTGGTTTATTTTATTTCAGAATTCTCTGACATCCCTATTGACAACATAGCATAGGACAATTATATTTTCCCACCATACCATATGTTTAGCCTGGAGAAGAGAAGACTTGAAGGTGATATGCTAGCCATCTCCAAATACGAAGGACTGTTACATGGAAGAAGGAGCAAGCTTGTTTTCTCCTGCTCCAGAGGGTAGGACCCAAACCAATGCATTCAAATTACAAGGAAGGAGATTCTGAGTCAACATTAGAAAGACCTTTCTGGCTGTAAGATCTGTTCAAAAGTGGAAGCGACTACCTCAGAAGATGGTGGACTCCCATTTGTTGGAAATATTTAAACAGACGCTGAATGGCTATCTGCTAGGGAGTCTTTAGCTGTGATTCCTGCATTGCAGGGGACTGGACTAGACCACTCTTGAGATCCCCTCCAACTCTACAATTCTATCATTCTGAAAATTGCCTCATTGCCTTTTACATCAGTGGAGGACAACTCATGACAGAATGAGTGGGTGAATGCAGCATCATAATCAGGGTAAAAGACTGACAGCAGGGCCATCCAGGCAGGACTATGGGGCAGAGATCCAGAGCACCCTACTCAGTAGAATGAACAGAAGAACTCCCAAGCATTGTAGGACTGGCACACCACACAAGGAAGCAAGTGAAGTAATACTGTACACATGGCTGTCTAAACAGACGCACCCCCAAGACCATTAAGTCCAGGATCCAAAGTTACCAAACAGCGCCACTGATGAATGGTGGGGCATGCTAATCAAGATGTGTCCCGAAGGCTTGTGGTATAAGGGAAGTGAAGGTGGCTGTGAAGAGAAAGCGCAAAGAAACGGACTTCACAGGGAAAATTCCCTCAGAGATGCTGATGCATCGTTCCAGAGTTTCTTCCTTCTGGCATCTGGTTGGTTTTAAAAGTGGGTCACTGTGTGTGTGCATGGGTTAGAGGACATCAGCAGTGGTGCACTAGGGACATACCGGAGGTCCCTTTAATCCGACATCCTGCCTCTGATGTTGCCGGTGTTGTATGTTTAAGAACATGTAAACTCTCCATAATGCACCTAATTGTGCAATATTCCCCTATGGGAGAGGCTGCTTCCTAGACCCAGCTGGCGCATCTGTGCTCCGTGCGCGAGCCTCATCTTGATCTAATATTCGCTCCTTGGCTCTTCCAATAATGAACTCAGAGCAATTTCCCTCATGCTTTCACCTTTTAAACATGCTCTCGTGTCTTTGAGTGCACTTTCCGTCCGTCCGTCTCCAGAAGCTTTAACTTGTCCAAGAAGTAAAACACGCTCCCTGGAGGTCCCAGGCTCTCTAGCAAAGAGAGCAACGAGGGAAGGAAAGGCGAGTTTGAAGGTTGAGAGATGGGCTTCCTGGACACGGAAAGATTCCCCTCTCTTCGTCTGCGCAGCCTTGGCATTCAAATGAAGTCAATAACTCTGTTTGAAGGGCTGCTGCAAGATGTTTCCATAATTGGGGTTTGGGGGTGGGGGGGGGGGGGAGAAAGAACAGGCTGGATAACTCAGAAGAGCATTTGTAGCAGGACATGGGGTCAGAACAAGGTCAGTTCTTTAGTTGCATCTACAGTGCAAAAGACAAAGACACCCAAGGCCTGATCTGGGTGTTGAGGATGCTTTCTGTTCTGTTATGGCCACAATTAAAAATGGCTAAACAGACCCCCGCCCCTCATGCGGATCTTATCTGATGTCCTTGTGGGGAGCTTTTCCTCTCTGGTGCAATCTCCCAGCCTGACCCCTGTTTCCTTCCGCTGCACCTGGTTGAACTTAATTCCCCAGTGGAGCTGTCCATGCTTCAGCTTCCTGCCTTCTGCTGCTTCTTTCATTGGCTCTTGGGCAATATATCAGGAGCACTGGAGGAGACTGGAAGTATCTACTCTTCAGTTACCCCTTCTGCTTTAAATTATGACCCTGAAACATCTCCTTGTCTCCACATATCACAGATTTCATCAGGTTAATTCTATCACCAAATAGTCTCACAGTTCATTCTGTTGTCCCGCAAACTGCAGTTAAAATGTGTACCTGCCTGCTATGAAGCGGATTTCTCCCTGCCCTCAGTTTCTTCCCCCTGCCATGTATTAATATTAGCAATTTCTGCAGTTAATTTTCTTTCAGTTTAGAAAAGTGCAGACACAAGAGCTGAAACTGGGAGTTGGGATTGCCATTCTCTTTAGTGTTGGGAAAACCTTTAATGGAAGGGAAACTGCTGGCATTCTGCCTGGCACACCATCCTTCGAGAGCAAGGGCAACATTTCTCCCACTCTCTCTTTCTCATATATATTTTCTTTCTCCCCCTCTTATAACACTAGACCTCATGAACAACCGATGAAGCTAAATGTTGAAAGAATTCAAGACAGAGAAAACAAAGTGCCCCTTAACACAGCACACAGTTAAACTCTGGATCCTACTCCTGTATGAGTCAGTGATGGACACCAATGTGAATGGCTTTAAAAGAAAATTAGACAAATTCATGGAAGATAATGCTGTCAATGCACATGGAGCCACAATGACTATGTGTCTACCTCCATTCTCAGAGGCAGAATGCTTCTGAATGCCAGTTGCCAGAAAGAGTTGCTGTTGCACAGGTCCTGCTTTTGGGCATCTGCTCTCATTGGGAGAGCAGGATGCTGGACCCCCTTTGACCAGGCTCTTCTTACATTTTTATGTTCTTAATTCAGTGGAACTTTCCCATGTTAAACTTGGTGTCAGTGCAACAGACCTAGTCAATGAGGTGGCACTGGATTATTGCAAGGAACAGAACTTCTGCACGTCTCTGCTGGGTGACTCATCATTGTTTATAGCAGGCTGCTTGGAGGACACTAATGGAGTGCAGAATTCTCTTACTGCAGTCTGGTTATTATTATTGCACCAATGTTGGGGGGCGTTACTGAGATCCCTAATCTTGGTTTATTTATGGAGTTGGCTTTAGTTGCTTAAAAAACCCCATTTCATCTGTGATTATGGCTGTCCTTTGTCAAGAGAAAGACTTTGGCACCGTCTTGCTTCCCTTTTGGATATTACAATCCTGGCTGTTTTGATATCTCTGAGTTGAAGCCTCATCTTAAAGGATGGACAGTGCTCATCAATTCCAGCCAGCCATCGGGGGAGACCAGTTAAATTCCAAAAATGATTTGCAAATGTTCTCTTCATGTTTTCTCAATAACCTTAGCATATTCTGAGGGAATGCAGTGTACCAAGGTAGTGTTCTTGTTTTTTTTTAGCTTGATAAAAGAGGGACCATTTCTTAGTGGGGCAGCCCCTCCTTTGCATGCAGAAGACCCCAGACTCATTTCCTGGAATCACCAAGTTTTAAAAAAATAAAAACCAGGTAGGACATGATGGGGTAACACTCTGCTGGTCAGTCTAAAGAGCTGCTGCCAGTCAGAGTAGACATTGGGATCAAAAAGGACCTAGGAGTAGAAGAGGCATTTTAAAAGTACAGTGGTACCTCAGAAGTCAAACAGAATCAGTTCTGAAAGTCCATTCGACTTCCAAAATGTTCGGAAACCAAGATGTGGCTTCCAGTTGGCTGCAGGAAGCTCCTGCAGCCAATCGGAAGCTGCGGAAGCTGCATTGGATATTTGGGTTCCAAAGAAGGTTCACAAAATGGAACACTGACTTGTGGGTTTGCAGCGTTCAGGAGCCAAAACGTTTGAGTCACAAGGCATTCTTCAACCAAAATATGACTGTATAGTGCAAAAAACTCTGAGCCTCAGAAACAAAACATACAGGCATGTACAAAGTGTACATTCCTTGCCAATGAGGAATCTCTGTATTTGGTAAGCTAATTCCACAACACAACAGTATTCCTTATTTTTTCTTTACATTGTATGGTTCCTAGTAATGGCGCCTGGTGATTAATAACTGTTGATTATGTATTGATATTTCTTGACTTCACATTCTTATGAATTTGGTTTGGGGCTGATGGCAACTTTATAAGCTCATCAAGGCATCAATGAACTCAGAGATTTGGGAAGCCTAGGGTGTGAAGATGGGAGAAAGTTTCAGAGACCTTTCCATCTGGAACCCTGATGTACAGTATAAGGGGTCAATCTGTGTTGGTGTCTGTTAGGCTGTTGGATATGTGGGGGACACTTTGACAAAGCTTGAAGCTCAGGAGAGCAGGGGAAAGCTATTGAGCTCTAATACTGAGGATATCCAGGGTCCATGCTTACAAATTCCAAGGTGTACCTTTAAGTGGAGAGTATTCCACTGGTGTCGCTTTAACCAGAGTTTGCTGCTCTGCTCCTTAACTCTTATTGAATACTCTCACGCAGCACCTCTTTTGTTTCAACTTTTATTATTTTCAATTATAATTCAAAGCAGAAGCCTTCAGCATACTTAGTGGTGTGGACTACGCAAAATAAACACATTCACTTTCTTGTGACACTTACAATATCATAATTTTTCAATATGAATTAGCTGATAGTTTATTTTGGACAGTATCTTGGCTGCATTTGCCCTTGTAGGAGATTTAAGCCAAATGCAATCTTTTTGATATCAAATATTACTAAGCAACTGAAACCCCAGATGGGCTTGGACAGGAGTGGCTGAGTAGGATTATATTGTTATCACGTTCCCTACATTAGTAGGTGAGGAATGCTTAAAAACAACAACACGAAAACCTCCTCATATGTGTTAGTGCAGTTTAAATCAATGGGGGGGGGAGTAGAATCTGGTATCGTTCAGATACCTTTCAGTCTCCCATTAGTCCTGCCTGAAATAATGTTCTGTGTGATCTAAAAGTTTGCCAATGGATTTTACCAAAACAGGGGACGCGGGTGGCACTGTGGGTTAAACCACAGAGCCTAGGACTTGCCGATCAGAAGGTCGGCAGTTTGAATCCCTGTGACAGGGTGAGCTCCCGTTGCTTGGTCCCTGCTCCTGCCAACCTAGCTGTTCGAAAGCATGTCAAAGTGCAAGTAGATAAATAGGTACTGCTCTGGCGGGAAGGTAAACGGCGTTTCCGTATGCTGCTCTGGTTCACCAGAAGCGGCTTAGTCATGCTGGCCACATGACCCAGAAGCTGTACGCCAGCTCCCTCAGCCAATAAAGCGAGATGAGCGCCACAACCCCAGAGTCGGCCACAACTGGACCTAATGGTCAGGGTCCCTTTACCTTTGCCTACCTGTTTTTCTAAGAAGTGCAAACATTGCAATAACTTGTGTGCAGCTGTTGTGAAACCCATAGAATTGTAAAGTAGAGATGGACACCCGAGTCCTAGACAGGCTAAGTGGAAGTAAACCCCATGGAAGCCATGTACACAGGTAATTTGTAGCCCCAGAACATGTGCAGTGCACCTTGTGGATCTGTGTAGTGAGCAGGATCATAGAATCATAGAATCATAGAGTTGGAAGAGACCACAAGGGCCATCGAGTCCAACCCCCTGCCAAGCAGGAAACACCATCAGAGCACTCCTGACATATGGTTGTCAAGCCTCTGCTTAAAGACCTCCAAAGACGGAGATTATGTCTATGATGAGGACCAGGAGTTTAGGGTCAAGACTGTAGCTCAGAAGACAACCAACAAAAATGGATTTCATAAGTCCTTATGGTTGTTAAGAGACTTCAAGCCCGGAAGAATAAATACACACTATCTGTTACACAGGGGTTTGAAGACCTTAACACCCTGGCTGCATTTGAACATGCTTTAAGAAATTAAATTAAATAAAAATTAAACACCAACTTTCTTTGGATACCTGTTTGGACATTTGGATGGCATATAATGGGATGAAGCTAGACTGGCAAAGAAAAAGTGATTTATATGCATTGTATATGCGATATAACATTGTGCCACCAGATGGCAATGTGGAATCCCATTTTTCTCTACCTGTTTTCCCTGTTTAAATTTACGCTTTAAACTGAAACGCTTCTCTGATGTGTCTAGATCCAGCTTTGATTTGTATGTGTAAACTTTAGAAGAATGTACTGGTGCCTATTGTATTGGTAGTGGGAGCTCCCCTCCCCCTTCTCTCTCTCTCTCTCTCTCTCTCTCTCTCTCTCAGTTCATTTTGTTTTCTTCTGTAATAACTTTGATTGAAAAAAACTGTATCTCAGAGCACATGCTTTGCTCATGAAGAAGGTTGCCTCTCGTTTTGATCAGCATAATGAATTGAAGATGGAGCTGTCTTTGAAGATGATCCAGAAATTGCAGTTAGCACAGGATATGGCTTCTTGACTAGAAACTGGTTCTAGTTGTTCGGGTCATATTATATATGCCTGTACTTTCCCATTCTCATTGGCTTCTAATCTGTTTCTAGTCCAATTGTGACAGAATCAGGAGTGCCAACTTGGCCCCGTGACAGTGGGTGCCCGGGGGCATGGGTGCCATGCAGTGTGCATGGCCCTGGCACCAAAATTTGTGGGTGCCCAGCCCCTTCAAGGGGAATTTTGTGGGTGCTCAGGTACCCAGGGCCCCAGGGGGTTGGCATCTATGCTCTGAGTAGCCACTTATTTCCATACATACCAACCCAGTACACTGGCTGATTTTACTCTGGCTGATTTGCAACAGATTGGCAAGGATTTCGGTTTAAGAAATAGCAGCAACAATATGACACCCCCCCCAAATGTATGCTCTGAAATGAAGAGAGGTTGGGGTAACCAGGAGTGGGGTTTTGTCTGGAAGTTCTGCTCAGATCTAGGACTCAGAACAAATTCCTGGGCTCAGAGTTCTCAAATTCTAAATTTATGTCTTGTGCTGCCTGAAATCCAGGAGAGCCGTTGCCACTTGCCAGGCTGTGTTGCCAGTACAGAGCTAGATGAACCCAACAGTCTGGCTTGGTCTGAAGCAGCTTCTCACAATATGAGCATGAATGGGCAAAAAATGCTAGAAAATTGCCATGGAATTGTCACTACAGCACAAACTTTAAGAACCTTTTAAAAAATAAAAATGCAGAAACTGCATTTTCTTCCTCCTGCCCCTTCCCATCTGCTTTCTCCGAATCAGTTTCCAGCTTGTAAATCTTATTCCCAGTAGGCTCTATACTAATTAGGTAACTAATAAAATTTAGCAAACGCTAGGCATATTATGAGAGTGATTGCGTGATTGCTGAAATATGCCTCATTAACACCCGGCAGGCACATCCCTTTGCTACAAAAATAAGCAATCACAGCAAAGGCCTTGCAAGTGGCGGTGAGGATAATTGTCCTCCCTGCAAACGAACTTCAGAGGCCTGTTCAGCAAATGGATTCTTTGGCGATGTTGCATTTGGAGAGGTGTTTCAAAACGTGGCATTCTGGTCATGCACAGTCCCTACATGTGAGCAGGTGCTCATACTTTGGGCTTTCAGTTCAGACAACCATGGGCAACACATTGTTTAAGGAAGGAGGTGCGATGTTAGAGGTGAAGCTAGGAGCATGGCCTCACCCCCATGTAAACATGGCAGTGCCTTACATGCGAGGAATGTGTGAATGGGGCTTACAATTCCATGCCACGGCTGGTCCATTACAGAGAGTTTAAGCAAACTTAATATGCCCCCAGCTAGCCCCTACCAACCTGCTTCCTTACTTGTAACCAGCCAAAGGGCGGCACTCCTGAGTGTCAGAATTGCCATGGTAAAACTCTGCAGAGAGGAGGATGAGGCAAGACTAGAATTAGCTGGCTCTGCCTGTTGTCGGCTCTGCTTCTATCTACTGTGAACTCTCTGCCTTCTGCCGTACCAGTTCTAATAGGCAACAGCCACCACTGCCATGCAGACTTTCTAGGGGTCCTGTTAAGATCTTACTTAAGAAGAGCCTGCTAGATGAGGCCAGTGGCTCATTTGATCCTGCATCCTGTTCTCACAGTGGCCAAGCAGATGCCTCTGGAAAACCTGCAAGCAGGTGCGCTCTCCCCTCCTGTGGTTTTTAGCAAACTGGCATTCAGAAGCATTGCTGCCTCCAACCTTGGAGTCAGAGCATAGCCACCATGGATAATAGCCATTGATAGCCTTCTCCATGAATTTATGTAATCCTCTTTTAAAATTGAGGGCCATCACTGCTTTCTGTGGGTGCAAGTTCTGCAGTTTAACAAGATAGCTTTGCTTTCCAGCTCAAGTATACTTCCAGGGTTGCTTAGCTCTGCCTGATGGACAGGTTCCCACATAGCCATGGCAGGGGGAGGCGGGGGGCAACAACCCACACATGAACAGATAAATCACAGTTTGTGTATTTTCCACCTGCCTCTTTTGTTTATTTATGCATGTCCTTACATCATTTTAACTGCCTTTCAGCTTAAAATACACTGCTCAACATGCCAGGGTATTGAAAAACAGCCGAATCAGTGCTCCTGATCTTTTTGACACATATATGTTTTGGAATTATTATTACTGTTTAAATCTTTCTGTGCATGCTAGAATTTGTACTATGTGTTGTGGTGAAGAATCAGAAACCTCAAATGGTGAAAAAATTGTTTTGTGTCAAATGTTTGTCCTTGAGTTTGGTAGTGAAACTTTCAGACTTCTGTCATTGCGGCTCTAAATAAAATTAAATGAACCATGTGCAGGGGAGACCACAAAAGCAGAATTTTTTCTTTTGGGGCCAAATGCTCAACAATTTGTTTAGCAGCTCCACTTAAACTAATAGCCATAATTGGGAAGTTGCCTCCCCCCCCAATCCAGTTCTCCGATTACTAATAAGAAAATGACAGATCTGTAATTTTCCTGCCTGTTCTTTTGCTTCTGAATTCTATTGGTTGAAATGTCAGCTGCCCTGCTGGGCCAGAATAAAGATCCATTTAGTTGTCAGGATTCAGTCAGTCCTGCCAAAACTTAGAATCTGGAATCTCCTCAAGAGGAGGAGCTAAGGGAAAAGGACCTCTCAGAAGATCTCTGCACCATCAGCAACACTGAGGAGTTGGTCAAATCCAGGGATTCCTGGCCCAGGCGCAGATTAAGACCTTTAGACGCCCTTAAGCACTAGAAAGATTATGGTGCCTCCCATATGCAATTCAAAATAAAAACAATATTAAACCATTCAATAAAATTTTAACAAACAAAACATGAATTTACTGAAACACTTGACAAGATCAGATTTCCTCACATTATTTCAGTCTATGTCAGTAGGATGCCCCTGTGGTTTAGGTGGGGATTCTTAATAAAAAGGAGAACAGGAAAAATTGGAAAGGAGTGTGGAGTAGTGCGTAAAGAAGGCTAAAGAAGTTCTGATTTTCCTCATGGTGACTACTTTTATGTTGTTGAGTTTGCCGGGGCTCAAACCATGAGCTTAGTCTGCCTATTGGGGAGATCTAATGCATTCATTCATTCATTCATTCATTCATTCATTCATTCATTCATCATTCATTCATATTCTCTCTCTCTCTCTCTCTCTCTCTCTCTCTCTCTCTCTCTCTCTCTCTACACACACATCAGCTTTTGCCAACCTGGTACCCTCTAGACGTTTTAAGATTACAACTCCCGTCAGCCCCAGCCAGCTGGTTGTCAGTTCCTTGTTTTGGAAAGCCACACTGACATGATGTTTGTGAACCTTCTTGCAGCAGTAGTAGTAGTAGTAGTAATAGTAATAATAATAATAATAATACAGATCTCAGCTGAATGAGCTGATATTGTGACTCAGATTTCATGCAGCTGCTCCTACCTTTTCTGGGAAACTTGACAGAGAGAGTGACAGACAACCTGTCTTTTGCTTTGACTTTTCCGATAAAACACATGGCTAGTGAAGTAAAAACCCCACATCTTTTTTTGGGCCCACATCTTACAGTCTTTTGGACACGCTCCAATTTGAGAAGAAAGGGGGTGGCTATTGAATGCATGAGCCAAGCATGCAGAGTCTGTGTTTCAGAAGATAACAGGTCATTGCCAGGGTGGCTCTTTGCTTGGAGGAGGCAGTCTCCCAGCACCAGGCAAATTCCTTGGCCAGCAGTGGCCTTGGTTTCTCCCATTCCTTTGGCTAGTGCTCTGCCTTTCCAGATGTGAGGTGATGAGTGACTCACTAGCCATCATTGTCTCACCTTCTACAAGCTCTTCTGAAGCCTTCTCTGTCTGCCCTCTAGGGTCCATGTAACACCTTCCTACAGATGCAACTGGAGTAGGGGGAAAGCAGGGGACAAATTGGTCCCTGGCTCGTTCACTTCTAAACCAAAAGCAGCTGATGTGTGTGTGTGGGGGGGGGGATCCAGAGAATGTTCTCTAGAAGCAATAGCAATGATGATAAGATTAATTATTAAGGGTGGGAAGAACTTACCCTGAGTAGCTTTTCATCATTTTTTCTGCTTTGTTGAGCTGACTGGTGGCTGCTTTCAGATGAGGAGGCAATTTGGTTTGCCAGGACCACTGACTGTCACCTTGCCCTTGTGGAGACCTTGTAGGGCTGCATCTTCATTGCCAAGGCTTGGGAGATAGTAGACTTGCGGAAGTGGGTAGAGAGCAGTAGTGGAACTCTCCCCAGACCAAATCCATCAATGGCCCTTGCTTCATACTTCAAGTGTTTTTGTCCAACTGGAATGTGTCTTTGAACTCTGATCATGCCTCTTAGGAACATAGGAAGCTGCCTTATACCAAGTCAGGTCCATCTAGCTCAATATCCTCTACACTGACTGGCAGCAGCAGCTCTCCAGGATTTCAGGCAGAAGTCTCTCCAAGCCCTACATGGAGATGCCATTGGGGATTGAACCTGGGACCTTCTGCTTGCAAGGCAGATGCTCTACCACTGAGCTATGCTTAGGGCCTTTAAATCATGCCTCTTGCTTGCCCAGATGCGAGATAGAGAGGGGTGTGTCAAGTGTGTGTAGGAACTAGCCTTCTGTAAAAAAGTGATGGGGGGGGGGATAACCAGCCACAAATAACCAACATGCTTAAGCCTAATTAATGTGTGAAGGGGTTAATGCCATAGAGTAAGATTCCTGCCTCGCTCCCTCACCTTGGGTAATCAAGCCTATCACTCCCCTTCAGTCTACCTGAGAAGCTCAGTGTGTAAAGAGGTCTGAGCTGGTTGCTCCAAGCTCAGTCCACGTGGCTCTTACAATATTCTCTTGTGTTCCTATGCCAATAATTTGGGAACTTTCACCCTTGTAACAAAGCCAAGTTTTACTGCCTGTGCAACTTTTTCTGAATGTTGTGTGGAAAAAGCACATGATTCTGACGTTTGGAGAGTTTGTAAGTAAAACATTTGAAACTTACCAAACATTTAGTCTTTTTCTGTGCTATGTAAGAGGGAAGCTTTGGAACTCACAAGGGCATATTTTAAAGGTCTAACTGCCTATATTTCCATGCTTTGCTGCATATTGTGATTTTAAATCTCCTGGAGCTTTCTCGCCAAAGAGTACTTGCCCCAAACCTAGATCTTGGAATCCTCCTTTTCCTATTTTGCCACCAACAAAATCTGCATTTTTTTGCTCTGCCCTCTTTTACTTCTGGCCCTGCCCACCATGGACATGTGGCCATTGGAAGTTTGCCCATAAGGGAAAGTGTCCCTCAGGCTTGAAACAGCATTGCTCTGATGTCAGTGTTGCAGTACATTGATTGGGTGTCCTAACCTGGGCTGCTTGACAGCATTGACCTGTAAGCATAAAGTGCTCACTGTTGGCAGCTGCCTGATGGTGGAGGCCAGAAATTGTAGTATAGGCCACTTAAGTAAAACACTGATCTCAAGAAGAATCGACTTGGAAGCCAGTGTTCAAGAGCATGTGCTACAAAATGGTCTTCAACCAGAGCTCTCTCATCTAGGGACTGGGAGGGACCAGGCAATTCTTACACTCCAAGAAAGGCCTTGGCAAGGATATTTATAAGCCTCGTGTATTCAGCAGCTCTTGGAAGAGAATGGAGAGGCATGGCTCAGTCCTGGATCTAATATTTTTTGTGGCATCCCAAGTGCTTCTTTCGTCTTCATCTTCCTCATCCACAACTTTTCATGAACAATGTGCCCTAGCTGCAAAGCCTGGAATGGGATCCAGGACTCATCGGATGTTTAGAAGTCTGATTTTGGCTTGGGAGACCCATCAGCCTTTGTCAATAACTTCCATTCTCAAGTTTACAAAGCAGCGGGAGTTTGTTGTTGGCTCTGCCAGTTAGGCCTGGCAGCCTCAACTGTTCCCGCTGCTGCTTATCACTTCTAGACTTCATTCAGTGCTGGCAGTCTCAGGTCCTCCATCTGGACACCAGATTTGGCTGGGACCCTTTGGCGGATGATGCATGAGGCGGAACAGAGTATGAGAGCCCTCTTAGCTCCCTCCTTTTCCAGCCTTGTTGGCTTCTGACAAGAGTGAAATCTGCAAAGTATTAGCAGATAGGGATAGGGACCCAAGGGGGACGTGTAAGGACAACAGCTGAGACATCAGTTAAAAGTCACAGCCAACTTAATCTTTGGGAGGATCCCAATGAGGAACCTTGAATGTGGGACCTAAGCAGATTTTGCAGGTTTTGTTTTCCATGTGATTTCTTCCACTGCCACCCAGTTTGGACTACAAGTTCTGGGGGGCCCTTGGGCAAGGGGCTTCCAATTGGTCCTTCCCCATTGTGAGTGGACCAATATCCTCCTTGCCCATTTGCTTGTCCCCTTCCTCTGGGCCCAGTCCACACAACCACATGGAAGGAGAGTGCAAGAGAAGGGGATGAGGAGGCTTTCTTTCTTCAGGCCTCAGGTTCATGCCCAGTTAAGCTGGGAAATATCCCCTGCTTGAAAACCTGGAGAGCTGCTGCCAGTCAGTGTAGGCAATACTGATCTGTCTCTTTACTGCAGCTCCCTATGTTCCCAGGTAGATGGAAGAGAAGCAGCAGCAGAGTCTGGGGGTCAGTCATGGCCCCTCTGCAGGGTTGTGGGCATTGGCAGGGGCCCAGCAATGCCAACTGCTGATGCTGGCTCTGTCTTGGGATCTGCTGCATGAAAGTGGTTCTGCACCCTCTAGCCTGCTGAGGGCTAGTCTGCTGCCATTTGAGGATGTTGAAGTAAGGTTCAACAACCTCAAGGTGGCATCCTGCCCTTTGTTTGACTCATGCAGCAAAATGCTTTGGGCCAGCCCAGAGTTAAACTGAGTCAGATCAGTGGACCGTTTAGACTATGGCTATTCTCTGTGACTAATACTGGCTGAAGGTCTTGCAGGTTTACATTTATTTATTGAAAAAAAGACTTTTATACTGCCTATTAGTCCCAACAAGGGCCCCTAAAGCTGTTTACACAAAATAACCAAGTCAAACACCATCAAGGAACATGAATTGAAACCCATGAATCAAAAGGAGCAGTGTTAAAACCTTCACTCAACGCTTAAAATCCCGCATAGGATAGGCATCTTTTCAGCGCTCACCTATAGGCCCTCAGGGATGAGGCTGATCTCACAGCTGGGTGTTGCCACAGAAAAGGTCCCATCTTATGTTCTCTCCAGCTGAATCTGTTCTGGCATTGGGACTTCTAACCAGGCTTTTGAAGGTTATCTTAGCCCATGAGGAGGTTCATGGTTTTTGAAGCAATGCAAAACCCTGCAAGTTCTGTTTACCAGAGGTGAAAATGTGATGGATGCCCACCATGCTGCAAGCAGTGATTTGCTCTCAAAATGCCTTCAGTTCTCTTCAACCACCCATTACCTGTTTGCAGAACTATTGTCTATCAAAACATATTTTTGTGTCCAGCGAAATATACATTTCCTATCTTTTAAAACCTTCTTCTTCTTCTTTTCACAGATGTCCCAGCACACATGCAAATCCAGGCATTTAAATATTTCTTGCTAACTGCTGACAACTTTTAAAGGTAAGCACAAAACATCACTATGTGAATTGTTTCTATTAACTACACTGTTTCAGTTATTTATTTCACTTGGGAGTGAAGATCAAGTGCAAAAGGGGGTAAAAATACCAGTTCTCTGGTCATACCTATTAGATAAAAGTCTTTGCTTGCAGAAATAAGTATATTCAGAGCCAAAGGCAATATGCAAATTGTGTTAATGGAGTGATAGAGATGGAAGCTGACTATTACATTCATGGTATTCAGAAATGACTGGAGATGTGAGACTCAGGTTTTCGGATTCAGTATGTCTCATGGCCTCTGATCCTGTGTGTGATTTGTGCTTCTGCCCAGATATGGGAGTTGCGAACCTGACTTCCATCAGCAGTGTACATCAGGCTGTGCTGTTAATAAAGCCTCAGGATGACGTGTCATTGTGGTATGTAAATGTGGGTAGGCAGGAAGGTGTCACTAGGAAGGTGCCTTGAAGGTAGGAAAGGTGGGGAGGCAGGGGGAGAGACATTAATTCAGTGCACATCTTAATGCAAACCTATGCAATTCACAGTTCCTGAACAAATACAAGAACCAAATGCAGTTATCCTTCAAAATTCACACTTCTCTGAATTTTGCAATGCACTTCTTCAACCAAAAAACGCCTATGAAAAATGTGTACGTTAGAGGGAAGTGCACACAACAATGGGTGTATCGGCATACTGTATTTGGAAAAATTCTTTGCAGAAATGCATATATTACAAAAAAAAGGATATGTTAAGAAAAATGCCTATGAAAATGCGTAGGAATGCATAGACTTTAGAATAGAGAAATTAAAAACTGAGCAAATCTGAAATTGTCAACTTTGTCCCTTCCTCCTTGAAGGCACTGAGCAATGGGTTGGCTGCCATAGCTTTGGTGTTCTGTTTCATGGCATTGCCTTGTTTTGCGCATCATCCATCCAGCTTGGGCAGTTTGCAGCAGGAGTTAGGATTGTTGGTTGTGGACCAGCGTTAGCAGCCATCTCTTTTTCTGTCATCTGCTGCAGGTTCTGTTATCTCCCTACTACTTTGTATAGCGTTGAACCAGAGGAATCAAATCTTTGTGGATTGCTTATGAACAGGGTTGATGTGCATCTCCCAGACTAGTGTGCAGATCAGAACTTAGACTATTAACCAGCATTTGTACATCCTGATTGTTCCAGCGTAGTTGTTGGTTCAACGACAACAACAAAATCAATATGCATTTTAAAAAGCACAAGTTTTGGCATGTATTTGCATGGAAGCTCAGTTCAGATATTGGAAGGAGCACACAGTTTGGAATGTATATTTGTATACAGAATCTAATAAACATATTTATTTTTTATAAATAATCTTTTGAAATATAATTTGTTCTGAAACCTATTTCAAGAGAACATGTCTTTATGCATTTAAATGTGAATCTTCACAAGGATTTCTTTTTTGTAAAGAAGCTGATAAATGCAGTAAAATGGGACAGAAGAGATTGATGGATGGATGCATGCATGTAAAAGAGATGCAGATTGAGAATAGGCTGTCAATCCATCTCAAGCTTCAGAGAACATATGGGCTCTGCCTGCTGTTTGTTTGCCTTGGCCCTTGATGGACCAAGATCACCGTTTCTACTACACCATCTTTTTGCTACCTCCAGGCATTTGGTACTTTTTAGTTTAGGGGAAAGGCGAGTAAGAGGTAACATGAAAGAAGTTTGTAAAATTGAACACGGCATGAAGAAAGCGTACAGATAATTATTTATTTTCTCTATCTCTCATAACACCAGAACTTGTGGACATCCAATGAAGCTGAATGTTGGAATATTCAGAAGGACAGATAAAAGAAAGTCCTTCTTCACACAGCGCATAGTTAAACTATAGAACTCACTCCCACAGGAGGCAGTGATGGCCACCAATTTGAATGGCTTTAAAAGAGGATTAGACAAATTCGTGGAGAAGAAGGCTATCAATGGCTACTAGTCATGATGACTATGCTCTGCCTTCACAGTTGGAGGCAGCAACGCTTCTAAATACCAGTTGCTGGAAACCACGGGAAGGGGGAGTGCTCTTGTGTTCAGTTCCTGCTTGCAGGCTTCCCATGGGCATCTGGTTTGCTACTGTGAGAGCAGGTTGCTGAGGTAGATGGGCCTCCCTTCAGACCTCCCCCATCTCCCAAGTGCTACAGCAGCTGCCTTTGGGGACTACACTTGCTAGCTTAATTCCCACCATTTGTGCTCAGGTTAGATTCAATTCATTGATTTCCTGTTCAATGAAGCCATCATCCGTGCATATGCTGTTGCTCCTGGATGTGCAACAGATGTCAGAACTGTAACAAAGAGCTTAACTCTTGTGATTTCAAATCTGGTGGAAGATGGTGTGAGGGAAAACTCTTCAGAAGTATTTCTCAAGAAACTATAGGGATACCTATGGATTGTGGCTAACAACATGTGGACTTGGTTTCACATACCAGCGGTGGGTGTGCAATGAAGCCAGAGTAAAGGGTACTATATACACAGCTTCTATCTGCAGTTCCAAGGCTTACTACATGGGGCAGCTCCACACACAGATCCTGGCATCTCCTGCCAACTTCTAACTCCTGCAATTTATTTCTTCCATTTAACTGTACCGGCTCAATTGCACCATGATGCATTTTTAAAAAAAATGCTATGGAAAAGCAATATGTGCCACTTAAGAAGGGCAAAATACAGGAAGCCATCAGCCAACTAAAATAGTCTTGCGAAAGGATCCAGTAAATTTTACAATGTCTGGCTGCCATTTTTAGAATCTGAAACCAAAAACTATAACATAATACTAAGCCAGGCAGACTGTAATGGGTGGATTTTTGGAATGTGTTCCTCAGGTTCAATGTTTATTACTATTCCATTTTTGCATTGTTTTTCAATTTGAATTTTGCGGGCAAATTAGAATAATGAAGTGTTTTGTTTTTTTAAAAAAAATAACAATCCTATTTTTAGCAAGAATTAGCCAGCTATTGTGTTGAAAGTATCCTGGATTTTGTAGCTTCTATACCCCAAAGGCAGTTGACCTGGAGGGAATGTATGTATTTGCAGTGGGGTGCACGTGTGTGTATGATCGTGTTCATTGTGTAAAAACAGACAGAGAGGCAGAGGCACCGGCATGTGCATTGAAAGAAGTTTCTTTGGTTTCTACCCTGCTTTACAGTCAGGATTGATTCCCTAAGCAAATTATAAAGGAAACCCACACAAATTGATATCAGCACATCTTGTGTGTTTGTGTGTAGGGGAGAATAGTTCTGACCCCTAGCATTTGGTGATGCTATCCAGGTTCCAGGGATGCGGGTAGCGCTGTGGGTAAAACCACAGTGCCTAGGGCTTGCCAATCGTATGGTCGGCGGTTCGAATCCCCGCGGCGGGGTGAGCTCCCGTCTTTCGTCCCAGTTCCTGCCCACCTAGCAGTTCGAAAGCACCCCTAAGTGCAAGTAGATAAATAGGTCCCGCTTTATAGCGGGAAGGTAAACGGCGTTTCCGTGTGCTGCTCTGGTGCCGTTCGCCAGAGCAGCTTCATCACGCTGGCCATGTGACCCGGAAGTGTCTCCGGACAGCGCTGGCCCCTGGCCTCTTAAGTGAGATGGGCGCACAACCCTAGAGTCGGACACGACTGGCCCGTACGGGCAGGGGTACCTTTACCCTTTACCTTTATCCAGGTTCCAGTGCTGAGTGAAGCTGATGGGAGTCAGATGTCCAAAACAACTGAAGAGCTAGAGGAATTGCTCTAGAGAAATAATAATAATAATAATAATAATAATAATAATAATAATAATAATAATAATCCTTCCCAGAGAAGGATCTGGGTTGAGTGGTGTCAAGTGGGAAGAGGGCTGTTGCATTCGTGTCCTGCCTGCAGGCTTCCCCTGGGGGCATCTAGTTGCCCCCTTTGAGAACAGGACTTTGGACTAGATGGGCCACTGGCCTGATTCACCTGCAGGATCATGTACCTTCAGACCATTATTATTGTTCTTTATTAAGCTCTTTAGTTCTTTTTTGCCAGTGCAACCCGGAATCATTAAAATCATCATAAAACAAAGTATAGCAAAATATAAAACATATCCATATTTTTTAAAGGCAGGATTAAAAGATTCCACCCGCTAAAGTTGGTGTTATATGCTTAAACCATCTTGCCCCGGTGAGCAATCTGGCTGCTGAGTTCTGCACCAACTGTGGAACGGTCTTCAAAGGCAGCCCTGTGTATCATGCGTTGCGGCAATTGACCTACAGGTTACTGGAGTGTAGCGACCAGAAGTGGCAGAGAAGGGTCTGTCCCTCAACTGCTTCCTGGGACCATTTCAAGCTTGAACTTTGAACTCAGGACTTCCTTATGCAAGCCGTGTGCTCTACTGCAAAGCCAAAAAGACAGGAAGGCGCGTGGAGCTGTCATTGAAACCAAAGGGGTTTCCAATATCTTTATTTCATTATTCTACAAGATATATGTGTGTGCGTATGTGTCTCAGATTGCTTTATGGTTCGATGCTGCTTGTTTTAAAGCCATTCAAGGCTGGTGTGCCGGCAAGGCTGGGTGCCAGCCAGGAAATTCCATGAAACTAAAGATGGACCCTGTACAAACAGCCTAACATGCCTCAGATGTCTTTTTAATATCGGAAAATGGAGGGTAATAAGGAGCACATGGGCGCTGCAAATAATGAGATTATTAACAAATATACTGAAATAAAGACATTTGACTGCACCATTTAAGCAACAACAAGAGCAACACCCTGCAAGGCTCTCCCCTCCCACCACGTTTCATCTGGGGTTACTTTCTCTTCCTCTCTGCTTCTCTCTTTAATGGGGATTCTCACAGTTTATAGCTCCATAATCGCTTGTAGACATATATATTTAGATGTTCCCTCCCTTGCAGACAGAAAAAAGCTGAGTCTAGCACAGAGAATTGCATAAAGATGGAGTGGTTGGAAGCGATTCTAGTAAAACAGAGAGTGGAAAATGAGCCCTGGGTCTGAAATGGAGAAGAGGGTCTTCTGGAAGGAAACAAGTGAACCAAGAGAAAAGGAAAACATATAAAGGATGGGTGAGAGTTCAGCAACAAGCCCATGGCTGGAGGCTGCAATGCTTCTGAATGCCAGTTGCCAGAAACCACAGGAGGGGAGGGTGCTCTTGTGCTCAGGGCCTGCTTGCGGGTTTCCCTACAGGCATCTGGTTGGTCACTGTGAGAAAAGGATGCGGGACTAGATGGGCCATTGGCCTGATCCAGCAAAATCTCCTTATGTTGTTAAGATATTATTATACAGAAATGAACTTTCTTGCGTTCTCAGTCATCTAAGAGTGAGGGCAATTAAGGCAAGAGTTTCTAACCATAAAAAACCTACATAGGATGAGATGTTACATAAGACAAAAGCTATATTACACTCTCTGTAAAAAATGGAAAGAGAGACCTAAGTCCATTAAAGAGTCCTGCCCCTTTACCAGGCGAGTTTAAAGATGTTCCCATCAATGTCTCTGTAGCAATTAAAATGGCTTCGTCTTCACCTTACGGCTTTCATTGGCTTCATTCTGCTGCTTTTATGGAGCAACTGCTTTCTTTTATTCTGGTTCTTTGGCTTTTTTCCATTGTCAGTTTAATTTTTTGTTGCAAGCATCCTTGAGGATCTTTATAATGGAAAGGTGAGGTTCTAACAACAGTGGTAAGCAAACCAACGGTACCTTCACATTGTCAGTCTGTGACCTCCTTTTCTAGTCAGCAGTGGGTGTCTATCAGGTTGCCAACCTAAGATTCAGGGAACAAGTGAGACCATTCCAAAGTGGCTTATGAAATCTTCTTGAAGCCACCTAATCAAGCCAGTATGAAGCTAGTTTGATTCAGTGGATTTTGATCAGGGAACTATAAGTCTTAAAACAACGGAATTCTATCCTGAAAGTGGTGTGTTTCACAAATGACATCATTCTTCTGACAAGCGTCACAAATGACATTTATTTATTTGTTTGTTTTATTTAACAAGACATACATGGCTGCTTAATCACCCCCCCCAAAACCCCTCTAAAAGAGCAGCCCTAATCATGTCTACTCAGAAATCAGCCCTATTGAATACAATGGGGCTTACTCCTACAATGGCAGGTTTAGGGTGGCATTCAAAGTGGTTTGCATAAAATAATATTAAAAAGTTCACAAGAAAATGTTGATAAAATCAACTGGCATTTAAAAGCAAGGAGACATAATAACACTGTCAAAGCACAGATACAACCAACAGTTCTACAGAACAAATATGCATCGTAAAGTTACATGTCTAAGTAGGCTTGCCTGAACAGAAAAGTTTTTAGCAGGCATCGAAAACAGCACAATGAAGTTGGCTACCTCATATTAACGGGCAGGGACTTCCAGAGAATAGCTGCTACCATAACAAAAGACCAATTCCTCGCAAGTGCAGAAGGAATGTCATACAGCACTTGTCCATAATGCTGGTATTAGTGTTATTTCTAGGAAATTAGAAAGGCTATTCCTGAAGAACACCTTGTCACCAGGTTTTCATGCCCTTTATCTGAGCTCTGAATCACGAGAACTAAGTGGGAATTGGAGAGGACGAGAAACATGATTTTAGCATTACCTCGCTGGCCTTGAGTAAGTTTTTTATGGAGCAATTTTCCTTTGGACAGCACACTTGTAAGGATCATCATTACATCTGCTTGCTCCAGATTGTCCCGGAGAATTTAGTTCTTCCTTTTGATAAACTAATAGTTTTCACGTTGCATTAGTATTGGGGTTTTGGAAAGGGGTACGGAAATGGCAGATGTGCCAAAGGAAAATAAAAGAATAGATTTGTTGGAAAGAGGCCTTCTTTGTTTGACGGAGACCTACAGATGCTGCAAGCCATCACATGGGCTTGCCTATCCTGAGTTCTTTCCCAGTAGAAAGGATGAGTAGTTTTGCAAGAGAGGTCATGATGATCCTGCCTCCCATATATACTTTCTGGCCCCACTACTTTGTAAAGACACAAAATTTCAAGAGGTGTACCCTTTAACTGATTGATGACATCAATTAATCTCTTAAAAGCCATTTTAAACAACGAAAGAGGTGCATCTGACTAATCAGGCAACATATCTTTTTTAAAAAATGCTTATTTTAAAAAGAAGCACTTATATGCTTAAAAAAACTACTACTACTACTACTACTACTACTACTACTACTACTATTTAGGGACACGGGTGGGGCTGTGGGTTAAACCACAGAGCCTAGGACTTGCCGATTAGAAAGCCGGTGGTTTGAATCCCCGCGACGGGGTGAGCTCCCGTTGCTCAGTCCCTGCTCCTGCCAACCTAGCAGTTCAAAAGCACAAAGTGCAAGTAGATAAATAGGTACTGCTCTGTCAGGAAGGTAAACAGCGTTTCCGTGTGCTGCTCTGGTTCACCAGAAGCGGCTTAGTCATGCTGGCCACATGACCCGGAAGCTGAACGCTGGCTCCCTTGGCCAATAAAGCAAGATGAGCGCCACAACCCCAGAGTCGGCCACGACTGGACCTAATGGTCAGGGGCCCCTTTACCTTTACCTTACTATTACTATTTATTACCTGCCCTTCACCCTAAGGTTCTGGGGAAGGTTACAATGATTAAAAATAACATTCATATTAAAATACAATATTAGACAAATTAAGAACAGTTTACAACAACTCTGTTGCGGATGCATCATCCCCATATTCATTTTCTCCCTCTCTTCAGCAACAATAGTTTCTCAACCTGCTGAATTCTCTATCAGCTCCTATGGATGCATAGAATAAATGCAGCCTCCTGGCTTAGGTTTCTAGTCTTCATTGTGCTATCTGGATACAGGTTCTGCTGGTGCAAACACCAAGACTTTGAACAGCATAGAGTGCAGAAAAGGATGACTACTAATCATCCATTGCTACTTCTAGTAACATTTCCATCTCTACCGAGCAATTTCCCTTTGTCTGGTCTGCTGGAGCCTGGGTTGCAGTCATGTCATTAAGCTCAAGTACTAAAAATATCTCCTGGCACCGGGGAGGAAACTGTTGCTAGTGCAGGTAACCAGATCCACACTTTCGTGGCTTTGTCTCCTGAAAGGAAATGACATAGGAAGGAGAGAGAGAGAGCAGAGAAGGGGCCCTGTTACAGATTTGATTTATCAAGCCCAATACTGCCTTGACAAATAGGTTTTCAATGGAGCCTCTTTTTGAAATAAGGAGTTTCGAAATCAAGGTGAAAACCAGCAGGCCATGCATGTGATGTGAGTGCCTTCACAGGACACCTGTTACATATATTTGCTGTGATGTCATCCCGCTGGCCCAGTTGTGCTAGCTAGGATGTGCCATAGCCTCAGGAGGTTCATGAAATGGTGTGTTTGGTGGATGGCTCCAGAGAGTGGAGTACGTAGTGTGTTTGCAAAGCATCCTCTGATTTCACTGGAGATAATGCAGGGATGCTCCCATATGAACACAAGAAGGGCCTATTGGTTGGATCAGACCAATGGCTCATCTAGTCCAGCATCCTGTTCTCACAGCAGGTTCTGAGTTGTGATTATAGTATTCAGAGGCACACTGCATCCAACAATAGATGCAGAACACAGGCATCATGGCTAGTAGCCACTGATTTCTGATCTCACTGGGAGGACCCCTGACAGCCCTTCCAAGACTTCTGAAACAATGCTGATCTTTGACCTTCAATGACTCTTCCCCCTGGTGATAGCATGCAGTTGCTCCCATGTGCAGGATGGTTGTTTTCTGTATTAGTACCACAAAAACACCATAAACATGAGATAATGGTGATGTGCTAAACTGCAGTGCTGTGTCTGGTGGCGGCTGCACAATACTGGCTCTCTGCAGCGAAAGCGCCAATGCAAACCCTGATTTTAAACAGCCATAGTGTGCCCAGATAGTTATGCAACTTGCAGTCCAAATTAAGTAACATCACACAATTTGCATGATTTAGTCTACCCTTGATGAACTGGAATAAGAAGTCAGGCTTTGAGCAGCAAATTTTATGCTTTTTGGCTTGCATTAAACATGGCTGCACATGTTTATTCCTAGAGAGCTGGGATCAGGTACCACCTTCCTATAAAATGTAGGCTCTGCTCTCCAAACTCCTTGTAGCTGAAGGGGAATAATTCTCAG
The DNA here is from genome assembly GCF_964188315.1 of Podarcis muralis. Taxonomy (NCBI): domain Eukaryota; kingdom Metazoa; phylum Chordata; class Lepidosauria; order Squamata; family Lacertidae; genus Podarcis; species Podarcis muralis. Next base: position 42,904,073 of record NC_135661.1, on the reverse strand, counting down.
AAACAAACAAAATTAGCTCTGCATGCTTTGCTCAAAACAATAAAGCTCTCCCATTCCCCAAACACTTCATCTTATATAGACATTCCCCCCCACCCTTCTGTGACATAAGAGCCATTTTTGTATTCCTGTTAAGCAAGAATGGAATTACAGGGGTTTTCCTTTCCAATGGGGCCACATGGATTTGCTTATGGAGGGCAGCTCTAGGAAGGGCCAGAGATCCTTCAGCCTGAGTCTCAGAGCTTGCAGTCAATAAAGTCATTGACATGCTTCTCAGTAGATAAACAAACATTCTTTTTTCTTTTCTTTCTTTCTTTCTTCCTTTTTTTTTTTTTGGAGACAGACAGGAAGGATGGAAAATGATTCATAGGAAAATGGAGTATAAAATATACGCTAGCATTAGGTATTACATGTGCTGAGTTTTTGTTGGCTGCCCAAGAATGCTGAGGTTTCTCTCAAAGGCTGATGCCATTCTGGAACAATGTCATTGTGGAGAGTTTGGTCAAGATGAGACAATCGTGTCTGGCCAGTGCTCACCAGCGAGAGGACTAATGTGTTATTTGGCATTTGGAAACTCTTTGGCAGGCAAGATTTCTTGAGTGTCTACTCATCCAGTCGGCTGTGGCATTTTGCAAAGAGAGCTGGCCACTGTGCTGAGAATGCCCACCCCCACCTTGGTGGCCTGGCTTATTTTCTTTCCTCCCTCCACAGTAGCCACAGAACCAGCCCCGAGTCACCATGTAACATCCTTGGCCAGTTGGCAGGGGCCCTGGTGCCCCAAAGAGCTGGGCAGCTGCTGTTTAAATTTCCCACAATGCCTCAGAACAATAGTACATCAGGGTGACTGTCTCTTGAAACAAGCATGGAGGACCTGTGGCTCTCCAGGGGATGCTGTTGGACTACATTTCCCATCATCCCTGATGTTTGGCCATGCTGCTGGGAATTGGAGTCCAACAGCATCTGGAGGGCCACAGGTCAAACCTCAACCCCCCTATAATTTTTGTGATAGGTTTTCTACAGTGCTTGGGGACAGAGGCAGAAGCCCACCAGCTGCCTCACCAGAATCTTAACCCCCAAACTAAAATTGGTTGTGGGGATATTGCAGCATGTTTGCTGTCTCTGTATCTACACAAGGTTCTGACTACATAGAGAAAAGTCAAAATTTGCAAGTGGGGCCCACTGTTGAATGCATTTTACAGTAGGTGCACACACTTCTTTATAAATTACTTGGATGAAGGAATTGAGGGCATACTCATCAAATTTGCAGATGACACCAAACTGGGAAGGGTGACTAATGCTGCAGAAGACAGAATTGGGGTTCAAGATGACCTTAACAGATTGGAGAACTGGGCCCATACCAACAACATGTATTTCAATAGGGACAAATGTCAGGTTCTACTCTTAGAACCAGCTGCACCAATATAAGATGGGGGACACATGGCTTGCCAATAGTACATATAAAAAGGATCTAGGGGTCTTAGTAGACCATGAGCTTAACTAGAGGCAACAGTGTGATGCAGTGGCAAAAAAAACTGTAGGCTGCATCTACAGTATAGTGCCTCAACCAAGGGAAGTCATAGTACTACTCTATTCTGCCTTGGTCAGGTCACACCAGGAGTACTGTGTCCTATTCTGGGCACCATAATTTTAGAAGGATATTGACAAGCTGGAATGTGTGCAAAGGAGGGTGACCAAGATGATCTGGAAACCAAGCTTTATAAGGAACACTTGAGGAAGTGAGGTATCTGTAGCCTGGAAAAGAAGAGATTGAGAGGATATACGAGAGATATCTTCAAATATCTAAAGAGCTGTCACATGGAAGATGCAGAAAGCTTGTTTCCTTCTGATCTGGAAACTAGGACATGAACTAGGCTTCAAGTTACAAGAAAGGAGATTCCAATTAAACATCACCAAGAACTTTCTGACAGTAAGAGCTGTTTGCCAGTGGAGCGCACTTCCCTGGAAGGTGGCGGACTCTCCTTCCTTGGAAGTTTTCAGGCAGAGGTTGGATGGTCGTTTGTCATGGATGCTTTAGTTGAGATCCTTGCATAGCAAGGAGTTAGACTAGGTGACTCTCAGGGTCTCTTCCAACTCTACTATTCTATGATTCCACATCATCTGTTTAACATTTCGTAATCCTGTGTTGGTAGTCCACTGTAAATCACTATTCCTAGCCCTGCCAAAAGCTTTGCAAACTGTTGGACAGCTGCCCCTTTGCCTCTACTCTCTCTCACTGTCTCCCAAAAAGTTAATTCATACCCTTTGGGGCGTAAACCTTCATTAGCATGATTAGTTCCCATTTAAGTCAACTCAACGGCAGCTCGGCATATGGCGTTTGGCAGCACCGAGACCTCGACTCGCTGCCAGGCCAATGGCAGCCGTCGAGTGAAGTCACCGGCGGATCTTTTGGAGAAGGGGGGCTCCATTTGTTTGCTTTGGCAAGGTGAGCACCTGCCTGAAGGGAGCCGAATATGAAAGAGTGACATTAATTGTTTTATTTTTAAAGGGCCAGGCCAAGCCTTTGGCAGTGGCCAGAGAGCCTTAATTAATCCCCTTTGTATTCTGACTGACGTGCATTGAAATGGCTCTGGAAAAGTCTGATCCATGCCGAAGCAGCATTAAGTGCTTGAAAGGGAGATGGCGGGAAGAGACAGGCAAGGTGGAGAAGGGGATGGGGAGCAGATCAGAATCAAGAAGAACAAGATTTCTGGAATTTTCTGCCGTTTTCCTTCCAAATCCTTCAGGTTGCCTGTTTATGGGAAGATGTCAGAGCACCATTTGCACACATCCTTCTCCCAGCTACATGTAGCAGAGTGGCCCATGCCCATCTCAGGGGCAGGGAGTCTGGAGGGAGGGGTGTAGAAGAATTTCAGTGAAAGCAGAAACAGGAGAGGAAATTGCCGACATTGACTAATTCGTCCCATGCCCGAAACAGATATCAATCCAGTGAATATGGTCGGTATTCATTCTTGTTGCTTTCAGTTCATGAATGATACATAATGGACTATGCCCACCCCCCATTTGCACTGTGTTTCCTTTGCATTGAAACAAATGGGGCTAATGTTGGTGTAAAGCAGAGTTCCGTGCCCAGCGGAAGGATGAGGAGTACGTACTACATACTCTATATTGCTTTATTTACAGTTCAAAGCTGATATATTACAGAAAGACATCTTGCCTCTGCAGGAGCAGAAAAAGCATCCTCTCTCCTCAACAGCTTGGAGAGAATCACACAGTGAAAAACAGGAAACCAGTGTACGTCACATCCAGTCTCCCTTTCCCGTGAGAAACTCCAACAGTACAGACTGTGGAATGTAAACACCTGTCTCGTGACAAGCCCTTTCGCTGCACAGTGAAGGAAAGCAGAAACCAACATCCTCCCCCTTTCTGTGAACATCACTGGGCAGCGTGTTCGTACAACATCAGTATAAACCCAACTTCTGCACATAGGTACAGTGTTGATCCCTTGATACAATCTTGGACAATACATCAGCAGGAATTTCATTACCTGGCATATAGGACACCGTTACAAGTCCCTTCTGAATACATTCCCTAGCATGCTGCAACTTTAATTGCAAGTGCTTCGTGCTTTGCTTACAGCCTTCAGACTTCAGCAAAGTCAAACATGCTTTGTTGTCCTGGTAAACCTGGATTGGACATTTGACAGGAATTTTCATATCTTTGCACAATTGTATCAACCATTCACAATCCTTAAGTGAATAAGACAGTGCATTCAGTTCAGCTTCACAAGTACTTAAGCTAACTGTTGTTTGCTTCTTGCATGACCAATCAAACAGACCCTGATTGTACATGTAGCAAACTCCAGACGTACTTTTCCTGTCTGTAGTGTCACTTCCAAAACTTGCATCTGCAAATATCTCAAGACCACCAGACTTCTGATTGTTAAATCTCAGTCTGTAATGCATAGTGCCTTTCAAATATCGCGCTATGCGTTTCAGAGCTTTCCAATCCTTGACACTAGGATTGTTGACTTGTCTGCTTAGCAAATTACAGCTAACAGCAATGTCTGGTCTTGAACATCTGGCAATGAAGTTTAGCTTGCCTAGCACACTTCTGTATAGTGTAGTGTCAGAAAATGCTTCTTCCGTGTCATCTACCTGATAACCTGTTGTCATCGGTGTGTCTACAGGGTTAGCATCCATCAGGTTTAGTTTGCTTAACACATCAGCAATTTTCCGTGACTGGTGTACTAGAATGTTACCATCTTGTTCTCTCTCTATTTCCAGAGATAGGTAGTTGTTTACCTCACCAAGATCTTTCATGTCAAAGTGCTCTTTCAGTTGAGCTAGGGCGTTATTGTACATTGCGACATCTTTCCAAAAGAATAATAAATCATCAACATAAAACAAACAGTACAGTTTCTTTTGCCCCTCCTCTTTGACAAATACACATGGATCAGCTTTCCCTTGCTGAAAACCTAGAGAAAACAATACTTCAGTGAGTTTTGTGTGCCAACACCGTGCACTTTGTTTGAGACCATAAAGGGATTTCTTCAGAGCACAAACAAATCCCTGTTTTACCTGTACGCCATCAGGTGGAAGCATATAAAGTGATTCATCTAGAGATCCGTACAGAAAAGCTGTATTAATATCATGGTGACTAATGTGTAGATTTTGCTCTGCAGCTAGCTTGAGCATAAGCCTAATGCTTTCATACCTCACTGTGGGTGAGTAGGTCTCGTGATAGTCTTCACCTGGTACCTGTGCAAAACCTCTGGCTAGCAATCTGGCTTTGTGTCTGACTATCTCGCCATTTTGATCTGTCTTCGCTTTGAAGACCCATTTGCTTCCAAGCAGTTTCATTCCTGGAACTACTGGAACTAGCTCCCAAGTTTTGTTCCTTTCCAAGGAATCAAGCTCAGCCTTCATGGCATTTAACCATGGCTCAGCTTCCTTTGAATCCAAACCCTGGATTTCTTGGAAACTTGAAGGTTCAAATACCTTCTTGGAGCTTTTAACAGCTGTTACTGCTATCGTAGCAAATTCATCAGCAAATCTCTTTGGAGGTTTGCCTTTTGTGGCTCTCTGTGACCTACGAATTAGCCTTAAGTCTTCAACACTCTCCTCTTCCTTCTTAGGAGAAAAGCGACCTATTGTGAACAATGGTTCCTCCAATTCTTGATCAGAGCTTTCAGAGGGTCGCATAGAGGCTTTCGCACTCTTGAAATCCTCTGAATCACCCGATTCAGTTTCAGATTCAGACTCAGAACCTTCATCAGTGGGTGTGGGTTGTTGTGGTTGCTTTTGACTATCCTCAGTCTCATCACCGTCATCAGGATAACATTGGAAAATTCCCACATTCTCCCCCCACTTTGCATTGTACTCAACACTTCTCGTGAGCTTAATTGTCTTAGAGTCAGTCATCATTATTCTGTAAGATCCTTTCTGATAACCTAGAAAGATACCATGCAAACCACGCTTGTCTAACTTGGAATTTTGTGGTGAATGAACCCACATATCAGAACCAAAAATTTTCATGTGTTTGATGTAAGGCTTCTTGCCAAACATCTTCTCATAGGGGGTACAACCAATCGCTGAAGATAACCTGCGATTGTAACTGTAAACAAAACACGAGAGAGATTCGGCCCAATAACTCTCTGGAAGATTGGCATCATGCAGCAAGGTTTTTAACCCTTGAAGCAATGTCTGATTTGCCCGTTCCGCAAGTCCATTCTGCCATGGCGAGCGAGGACTAGACAAATCGTGTTGAATTCCTTTCTCAGTCAGAAAAGCTTCAAACTGCTGAGAAGTGAATTCTCCCCCGCGATCACTGAAAAGAGTCTTTATCTTCTTACCATGCACATTTTCCAACCAAGCACAGAATTCCTTGAACCTAGGAAAAGCCTCTGATTTCTGCTTGAGATTGTACACAAAAATATACCTCGAAAATGCGTCAATGAGAACCATGAAGTACCTATTTCCACCCAAAGAGGGCGATAGTGGTCCAACCAAATCAGCATGAACAATTTGGTATGGTTCCGTAGCTTGCCTACTAGACACCTTACCTTTCGCAGCCGTTTTCACCTTGTTTGCTGCGCATGCTTTGCACTTCATGTGGTACTTGCAGGGTTTAATAGTCATACCTTCAACTAAGGCAGGCATTTTAGATACTGCCTCAAAATGCAAATGACCAAATTTTCGATGAAAATCATGAATACATCCTGCATGCAAACTTTTGTTAGAACCTGCAATGCAACAAGTGTCATCCTGCACAACATCATCATAATACAAAACAAACAAACGATCAACATATTCAGCATGCAACTCATAGTCATTTTTCTTTGTGATGATGCACTTCATGTTCTTAAAGGACACGTCAATGTTCCGCTCATTCAGCTGTCCAACGCTGAGCAGATTATGTTTAGCGTCTGGCACGTAAAGGACATTCTGTATCGATAAGTCCAAACTCTGAAGAACAACAGTTCCGTAGCCTTTACTGGGAATAGTGTGGTCATCCGCCTGGTGAATCGCACCTTCCTGCGGTGTAAAAGACACAAACAGTCTCTTATCGTTGCACATGTGGTGGGTCGCCGCCGAATCAATAACGAAGAAAGATCTAGACGTCTTCTGGACCTCTGCAACCTTTGGAGTGAAGCGTGAAACCATAGCCTTGTGCTGCGTTGTCCTAGACACCGGACCTTTGCCTTTGCCTCGGCCTTTTCCACGCGATGAGCTTTCGCTGCGCTGCTCTGTCTTGGCCCTGGGATATCTGCATTCCCTCTTCATATGGCCTAGACGTCCACACGAGTAGCATTTCACTGCCTTCAAAGCTTTGGCGCCATCTGGTGGTTCCACTGCACTATGGGACGACGTCTGTGAAGACTCCCCCTTGCCCATGCAGCTAGCACCCCGGCGATCCGCTTCATTTAAAATCACGGCAGTAACAAAGTCCACTGTCAGCTGAGCTGTTGGCTGCACAGCAATCTGGGTTGCAACAGACTCCCAACCTGAACCCAAAGATTGTAGTATCATGAAAGAATACACAGCCTCTGGAAAGTTGAGTCCTCTCTGTTGCAGCTCATGTCTCAGATTTTGCATCTCCATCAGATGTAAACGCACATCTCCACCTTCAGCAAGAGCCATATTATGCAGCTTGTTGAAGTAAAACATAGTAGATCCAGCTTCTGTCCTTAAGTGAGCCTCTCTCAAAGAATCCCAAACTTCTCTGGCTGAGGTCTTATCACGCAATAGACAGAGCTCTTCTGGGGATACTATCAGTGTAAGAGTTCCCCTCGCTTTAGAATCTTTAGCTTCCCATGCATCTGTAACTGGAACTGGGGGGGTTTCTGTAATCACCTCAAACAAACCCTCTTTCCGCAGAATTGCCTCTGCATACAAAACCCAGTCCGCATAATTTTTCTTGTTGAGCTTAGGAATCCCACAAGCATCCTGAAGGGCCATCATGACTCTGGCATTAGCCTTCAGTATTATATATGCTGCTTTAAATCTTGCTGCGTCACTGCTGCAGCTGCTTTATTCCAAAAGCGCTTTTAAAAGTTACTTTCGATTTCCCCAGCATAGTAACTTGTGCCTGGGAGCCTCTTGCCTATTCCCGGCAAAACGGCTTTAAAAGTTCAAAGTCCAGCCATAAAGCCATTAACTGGAAGCTGGCAGGCTGCCCGGAGCAGTAGTACATACCTCATCAATCACTTTTACGCGCAGAGCAGATTCCAATCCGATCTGTCCCTCTGCATTCCGATCCTTTGCCGGCACTCCGATTCGACTTCTGGGCCCATAACCACGTGTTGGTGTAAAGCAGAGTTCCGTGCCCAGCGGAAGGATGAGGAGTACGTACTACATACTCTATATTGCTTTATTTACAGTTCAAAGCTGATATATTACAGAAAGACATCTTGCCTCTGCAGGAGCAGAAAAAGCATCCTCTCTCCTCAACAGCTTGGAGAGAATCACACAGTGAAAAACAGGAAACCAGTGTACGTCACATCCAGTCTCCCTTTCCCGTGAGAAACTCCAACAGTACAGACTGTGGAATGTAAACACCTGTCTCGTGACAAGCCCTTTCGCTGCACAGTGAAGGAAAGCAGAAACCAACAAGAATAACATAATTTATGCATTTAATTACATACATCCTGTAAGTTACATGATTTTGCCACAGCAGAGAGTACAACAAGCAACATAGTTTTGAGTGGAAGATGAACTGCAGCAAAACGGAAACAGTGCTGCATGCTGCAGCTACAGGGCAGAATGAGAGATGATGCTTTGTTACATCCCTAGCTGAAAGACAAGAGAGTTATTCCAGTGGTGCAGCTGGGCAGTGAGCTGGAGTCCTGCTGCTGCTGTTCTCCACCTGGTCTGCTCCTGAGCCATAAATTAAGGGGCCTGGTGTGGTCCTCTGCACTGTTGTCACTGAGGCTGTGAGTTAGAATTTTCCAGCAATTCTGCCTCTGTGATTGGGCTGGGAAGCCTTCTATTAAGGACTTGCTTGAAGGGCTGAAGCTGACATCAGCATCAGACTACTTTCACTCCTCCAAGCCAATCCTCCAGCCTATGTCAGCTCCAGGTTCTGAGAATGGGGTGCTGGAGCAGGTGGGCCATCAATCTGACCCAGCAGGCTCTTCTTATTTTCATATGGCAGCCAGAAAACTGTAAGTGGGACCCACCATGGATCTTATTTACATTTTCCCATTCACATCATCTATTGAACTTCATGGAGGTTTGAATTAACATATTTTGAAATTAATGTCAGACACATGAGCACATGCCACATGTTCTGCAAGAATGTGACTCATTGAACACACATTCTGGATCCATGAGAATCCTTGTTCTCCTGGCTGTTTCTGTTAGCACATGCCTCAAAAGTTCCCTAACAAAAAGCTGATCTAATACAGCTATGCTTTTCTCCCCGAAAACAGCATTGTGTGTGTTTGTGTGGGGGAGTGTCTATTGTATGGTTTTGTGTTTAGGACCCCAGAAAGCGGTGAGTGTTTCTTTTTAAGCTATAGAGAACTTCATCACTGAATCTATGGCCTCAACCATAAACTTGTTTTCAGTGCATAGGCTCAGCCCCAGAAGAAGTTAATAAATACCGTATTTTTCGCCCTATAGGACGCACTTTTCCCCCTCCAAAAAGGAAGGGGAAATGTGTGTGCGTCCTATGGGATGAATGCAGGCTTTCTCGTTCTCCAGGCTTCGGGTAGCTCCGCGCAAGCCGCGGGAGGGCTCCCCCGGCTTGCGCAGAGCTGCCTCTTATCCCGAAGCCCTGGCGCTCTGGGCAGTCTCGTCGTGGCTTCGGGTAGCTCCGCGCAAGCCGCGGGAGGGCTCCCCCGGCTTGCGCAGAGCTGCCTCTTATCCCGAAGCCCCGGTGCGCTGGGCAGTCGCGCCATGGCTTTGGGTAGCTCCGCGCAAGCCGCGGGAGGGCTCCCCCGGCTTGCGCAGAGCTGCCTCTTATCCCAAAGCCCCAGCGCGCTGAGCAGTCGCGCCGGGGCTTCGGGTAGCTCTGCGCAAGCCGCGGGAGCCCTCTCACGGGAGGGCTCTCACGGCTTGCGCACAGCAGCCTGTTCTGGGGGCTGGGGTCGGGGGAAGCTCAGGCTTCCCCCACCCCAGCCCCGCGCCTGGGGGGGAAATAATTTTTTTTTTATTTCCCCCCAAAAAAACTAGGTGCGCCTTATGGGCCGGTGCGTCCTATGGGGCGCAAAATATGGTAAGTAAGAAAAGAAGGCCTCTAAACATGCACATAATACTTTTCTCTTAGGAATAATGACAGCCTGCTTCATATGAGCTAGAAGCAAAGTCTTTCAGGTGCTAGGGATTCCAGACTGATTTGAACAGTGAACCATTAGGTAGAAACAAGCTGAATAGGGACCCCCCCCCCAATTGCCTGCAGGTATGGAGTGGCTGGAGAGAACTTGTTGGGTGTGCTTGGACCCCAGTCACCATCTCGCAGCCAACCTACCTTACAGGTAGGATAAAACAGAGCAGGACACACCATGTACAAACATTGAGCTCTTTGGAGAAGAAGCCAGATACAAATGGAATAAGAAGAGGTCTACAGAGAGCTTCTCCAAAGGCAAATGTTCAGTAGGCAAAAGTAAGGGGAGAAATTTGGGGGTGTTTGGGACAGAGCAGGATGAAGGTCCTCATGAGGTTTGGGTTAGGAGGGTTCTAGTGCATACTGTTTCCTGGGGTGACCTGAAGCGTTGGCTACTTTACACTTTTTCTTTACTGTTGAAAGGAAGCTGCAGTTTGGGGTCAGAGGGCCCTGCAGTGTAACCCTATGCTTGGGAACTGGGATCACTTAAACCCCTGTCAACCATAATATACGCTGCCATGATATTGCTAGGGGCACTGGCTGTCCTCACCATGGCCAGCCCTTGGACCACCTTGTCAAAGAGTTAGTAAATACTACAATCTCTTTCAATGTGGATTTACCCTCCCCCCCGCCTCCTCAATAAACCTTGACTTTGCAAACAATTTACAAAAGCCTGTGGAAACATTTGCACACCGATGTTTTGCAAATCCCTAGTTACTTCCTCTCCATCTAGTTGTCTAAGTGCTTGGGAAAACACTGAGATTCACACAGTGTATAGTTAAAACTCTGGTATTTGCTTCTACAAGAGGAAGTGATGGGCACCAACATGGAAGGTTTTAAAAAGAGGATTAGACAAATTCATGGAGGCTATGTTTTACCTCCATTGTTGGAGGAGTCAGTATATCCTTCTGAATACCAGTTGTTGGAAACTGCAGGAATGGAGAGTGCCATTGCGCTTGTGGGCTTCCCATAATAGGCATCTGGTTGGCCGCTGTGAGAACAGGATACTGAACTAGATGAGCCCCCTCTGTCTCTTCTTATGTTCTTACATTGTGCTGAATTCAGCAGTAAGACTGGTGTGGGGACTGGTCCTTTCCTCCCGCATGGGAAGGCAAAACAGAGTCAAGGGCCAGCATCCCTTTCTGATGACTAACAACTCAGGTGAGTAATGGAGCAATTGCAGGAAAGTTTATAACTCTGAAGCCAGCTTTGTTTGATCTGCATCTGGGTGAGTACAGAGAGTCATGAGAATTGCCACTCCCCCCCCCCCTTTCCTTCATTTTGGATATGTTTGTTAATCACATGTGACACATCCTCTGCTTTGAAAACAAACATGAATGAACGAACGCTGCAATTAGAAGATGAGAAAGAAAGCCATTGGAAGAAAGTTGCGGTTCTAAGCCCTTTGTTAATGATACTTGCCAATGATCCAAATTACTCTGTGGCTTTAATCGGTTGTTTGCTGTGACTGATCCTTGCGAGCTTTGCCAATACAGTCTCCCACCTTCAGAATGGTCTCAGAACTCTGGTCGCGCACGAGGCAGATTTATGGTTCCAATGCATTAATGTATGTGAAGGATCTTTCAGAGAGCAAAGGATTAGTTTGCGGTTTGAGCGCTTTGTGAGTCATACATGCTTATATGGCTGTTTACATGATTATGGATTAACTTTAATGATACTGGAATCAAATCTTGCTTATTTGAGACAAACATGATTATAGAGGCCTTAATTCTTCCTTTCACACACACGTGCAGTTTGAGACAGCAAAGTTAACAATTTATGCACATTTCAGACTCAGATTTGTCAAAAAGTGATTTGGTATAGTGCATGGATGGGCGAACATCAGACTTGGGAACCAGATGTGGCCCTCTAAGACTTTATGTCTGGCCCCCAGGAAGCTCCTTGGGTTACACCTCCTGCTCAGCCACCAGACTCACTTTGCACCCTCCTTGGGTATTTTGTCTGGTTGGAATGTGGCTTGGAACTCTGATAATGGTGCTTCTTATCCTGGTTTCTTAATGCTGGTCATTGAGTGTAATAATAAAGATTTGCTTTGCTGCCTGCAACAAATACAGGGCTGAATGGAAAATGATGCCGTCTTACATCCCAACCTGTACCACAGACTTATTATATGCCAATCATCAGATTGCTCTCTCTCTGTCTTGGTTTCTTCATAACACAAGATAAATAATGGCCTTCATTAGAAGATGGCTTCTATGGGATACATAGTAAAGATTTCAGCTGTTCAATCCTCTATGTGTCTACTCAAAAGTAAAATTCCAGAGGCTTACTCTCTGGTAAGTGGATATAGGATTGCAGAATTATCGCAAGCATGCCATCAGGAACATACACTGTGTGTAGCACAATTATATCATTAATGTGTTATTTATATTATTATTTTTAAAAATACCAAATAAACTTGCTTTCCTTAATCAGAATAAACCCCAAGAAGTGGATGTAAAGTTTAATAAAAACAACAACACTTTAATAGCACTTTAACTATAAGTACAGTTACACAACGGCAGATGAAACTATTGACCTGTGATTTGAACTTGCTGCAGACCATAGCATTCAAGGAATCCTAAATCTCTGTTTGCTGTGAATAGATTGGAAGATGCAGCCCTGCTCTTGTCCAAATGAATGCTTGAGATGGACTGAATTCTGCAGCCAGCCCCCCCCCCCCCGCTCTCCCGCCTACAAACTCTGCCTTGTGGGCTTTTCTTAATTGAAAAAGTCATCACGAATCACCTGTAGGCTCTATTGAGGAACCCATTTTTGGTTGATTGGAGATGCCTTCCTATTAGCCATGACAGAATGTGTGCCCAGTGGTCTGGAAACAAACTCTTGGCTGTCAAAAGAATTGAGGCTCCTCTCCCTCAGTTTCAGCCTGAACATTCATCCCTGTCTGGTTACTGCCATAACCAGAGGGAAAATCCAGTCTACTGCTCCATCCATTATAGCATCATCTTCCTTCTTGACTTCTGACTGGGGAGGAGGAACGTGCATGGACTCTGCGAGATACTTTGTCAAATTATAATGAATCTGCAGACCTTTCGGATCTGTATCATCAGAGGAACAGAGCTAGGAAATTGCAATGGCTTGTTCATGATCTGTTATACTTGGATTGCAATCCTCAACTCAGTTCAAACTATGATTTAATATGCTCCTCCCAGAGGGGGAATTGGAGACCCAAAGCGACACAGGATCAGAATCTTTTGATACCTCCTCCTCCTCCTCCTCCTCCTCCTCCTCCTCCTCCTCCTCCTCCTCCTCCTTCTTCTTCTTCTTCTTCTTCTTCCTGGGATAAGCAGTCATGTAGTCAGGTCCATGGTTCTGTGGTAAAGCACACACTTGAATGCAGAAGGTCCCGGGTCCAGTTCCTGGCATCTCCAGAGAGCAAGGCTGGGTGGGGGGACATTTTCTCTGCCTCTGAGACCTTGGAGAGTCCCTGCCAATCAGGGAAGACAATACTGGACCAATAAACTCACATTTTATAAAGCAGCTTCATGTGTTCAAATGCCTGGAGTATTGCTGGTGGGATGTGGTTTGTAGCCTGTGATGTGTCAGCCATAGGCTTAGTTCACACATCCATCTGGCTTGAATAGAACTGGATCAAAATGTCTGGGGAGAAACTCACACCATAAGTAGAGTGACTACATCTCCTCCTCCACAGAAGACAGTCCCCTGTTTCTAAGCATCCTCTGTTAGAAAAGCTATCTGGGTCAAACCTGTTTTCTAGATAAAGAACCCTAAGATGGACAGACCAGGTGTGTGTGTGTGTGTGTGTGTGTGTGTGTGTGTGTGTACATGCATGTGTGTGTGTGAGCGCAGGTGGGCCAATTGTTGATGGGCCTATGATTTTGAGGGGGGCTACTCTGATTCCCCCTGGTAATAGGGGAGCCTTTGGTAAAGATTATTGAAATGGAGCCTACATTTCCCATCTGGTCTTGGCCTGTTACCACATACCTTCCAAAATCCAGGTGATCCAAATCAGGATGCTTGCTTTTTATTCCTGAGCTTTCACAGGAACCAGCTGACTTGGGCTAGAGTGCCAGACCAAAGAGCAGGACATTCTGGGATCAAATCAGCAGCCTGGAATGGCTTCTGTAATTCCAAGATGTCCCACTTAAATTGGGACAGCTGAACGTAATGTTACAAGCTTTGCACAGCCCTGAAGATGGGAGAGCAGGAGAGGCGGTGTGTGTGTGTGTGTGTGTGTGTGTGTGTGTGTGTGTGTGTGTGTCTACAGTGAGCACCTGGACAGAAGACTGTGCAGGCACACTGTTCACTTGGCCACAGGCAACCCCCTTCTCTTCTCTCCACTGTCCCTTGCCAACTGAGTCTTGCAGTGTGTATCATCAGTGATCAGGCTGTTACAGGATTCACCTCTTAACACCTCCAAGTAGCAAAGGGTGGTGGTGCTGGTGTTCATGCAGCCTTAAAATCCATCACCCTGCAGGGAACTTAAGAGACATAACTGAAGAAATCTGAGAGAAGGCCATACTCAAAAAGTGATCCCTGAGCCCCTCCCTGCCATCTGCAGACTTTCTCTACAGCAACTTGGTTCATAACCCCTCGTAAAATCTTGCCAAAGACAAGTCATTAGACAGCAGTGAAACCCTAGACTTCCTTCCCATCTGTCTCTCTTAGACGCTTGGAGAACGTTTATGACTTGCTGCTATTTCAAAACATTTTGTCCCCCCCATTCTTTCCCACCTCCCGGTGATCTTTCTGATATATCTACCAACAGTTGCAAGGTATTATTTCATTCAAGGGACTGTGGGGAGAGGAAGTCCTCAGTGTAAATCCAGTACTACCAGTCCACCTATTGCAGCTTGCAAGTTCTGAGGCCAGCCTTAGGCAGATTGCTGGAGTTTACTCTGTGGTGTGTTCAGTTCAGTAGCTGGACTAGCATGTGCCTAGGGCACGAGCAAAGCAGGGGTCCCAAAAGTAAGTAATTAAGTACAGTAAGTAAGTAAGTAAGTACAACTTTAAAAATGATATATGTATATATTAGAATTCTGACATTTGATATTTCAAAAAAAGGCATCAAAGTAATCATCATGGAGGGAAATCAAAACTTTGTTAGAATTTCTTACACTCCACTGCAACTCCCCCCCATTTTTCTCTTATTTTTTTATTGCTGATTCCCCCCCCCCCCCAAACCAGGGAGCATCCTACTAACATAGATCAAAATAATGCAAGGAAATAAGATCCTGTCTGCAAATGTGATATGAAGGCTGGCAACATTAATTCCACTGTATGGGAATCCCTTGCAGACGACCACAGTGGCTGGTGACACTCAGGTTGTGTATCCACAGCAGTCACCAGAGGAGGAATGACTGCTGGGAGGAGCACAGGGAGAAGAAATGCCATGGTACATCTGCAGCAGCAAACCTGGACACCTTCATCCGCCCCACCTGCAGTAAAACAGATCTCTCTTCTGTTGGTTTCTACAGCCACAGCAGGCGCTGTAACTCTCCAATGGTTTGACATCACCCCTGAATGTGCACTCTTCCATTGTTTCCTGAGACAGACGGATGCCAACAAACATCAAGTTACCCATTTTATTTCAAATTTGGTGGTTAAGTTGCATGCCCTTCAGTCATTGACATCATTTTAAAATGTAGTTTTGAACACAACTGAATGATCAAAGAAAAATGCTGATACCTTATAAAATAATTAAAGCGCTGACTATTGGACAATGCTAATCAGTCAAACAATAATGGGAAACAGACCTAGGTACTGAAATTGAAGCAGTAGACTGGAATAATTCATGGGCAAAAAACCCTCTAAGTTCGGTGTCAACCTGCATAAGAGAAAATTCTTTTAAGTTAATATATAGAAGGCATTTAACTCCATTAAGATGCAGCTGCATTAACAAAACATCCTAACCAATGTTCTGGAAAGGGTGTAACACAGTTGGTATGACATTCCATATGTGGTGGTCATGCAAACATGTGCAGCCATTCTGGGAGAGAGCATTTGTGGAAATAAGCAATATTACAAATCAGCATGTACAATATAATCCAAGTCTGAATTTATTGACAATATGCAAAGAAGAACAGCGCAATTTACAGTCCAAGGAACTACTTTTCTTTTGGTGGTGGCCTGACTCCTCATAGCACAGAACTGGAAAGTACTTGAATATCTACATATCACACAATGCAGAGAATGTATGGACAACTGCTTTATCAGAAGAATTGACACAACGGATGTCGCCTTGAACAGCACATGTGATACATCTGACTTAATTGAAATATCGTGCCTTTTTATAAGATATTCTAGCAAACATTACAATGACTGGCATCCACTGAGTTCACAAACACAAATGTTGACAAGGCTTGCTTGCTACTGTCTCATGTGGCTCCCTCCCTCCCTTGCCTCCTCAGGAGGGTTTTCCACCCTCAAGTCTTATTTGCTCCTTCCTTTATTTTTTTGGCCTCTTCTCCTTCTTATCTGATTGACTTTGTCTGCACTGTTGTTTGTTTTGGTAGCAAAAGCTTCATTTTTAATTTGGAGAAGTTCATTTCCGCCTTTAGGCATTCTCACAGTTTGTTCCTGTAAGTGAGAAGAGGGCTGCTCCTTCCAAGAGTATTTTGCCTTAGTTCCTGAAATTCTTCCGCTCTTGGCTTAGGGGGAATCAGGATTTCTATTTCTGCCCTTTAAAATCTACTTCTGAACACTATTTACCAGAGGATTCCCACTCTGCAAGAAAGGCTTTGTGTGTGGTGAGGGGCACTATTTTAGGTGGAGTGGGGTGGGGGAAGATGAGCCTAACACATTGTAATGATGGATTTGTTTTTGGTATGAGAAGCAGATCAATGCACAGTGTGACCAAATGCAGAAATATTTCAATGGGGGTTCTTTGTGTTCTGTTTTGGTTCTGCAGAAGTGCAAAGTACATCTTGAGGTGATTATCTTTAATTTTTCTTTCCTTTATCTTTTCATAAAGATAGAGTTGAAAGCCTCGACTCAATGCAGAAGTAGCAAAGGAGAAAGCTTTTAAGGAAAGCAGCAGTAGCCCAGAAAAGTCTCAGCGGTGATTTGCCTGCCCACACTGGGAAGGCTGATACGGCATTTGTGTTTGATTGCAAATTAATACTTTCCCCCCTGCCACAGATGTAGCTTAAAAACAGGCAGGATGATGGCACAGAAAATACCACTGTGCAACAATTTGATGCTGTCTGAATTCTCCGAGTGAACAAAGAATATCTATTCCAGATAAACTGGGTAGCAAACACAACCAGTTGGAGAAGCAGGGAGAGAAGGAGAAAGTAGCAACTATCATTAGCAGAGAAGCCTATAAAAGCAGAAGGGAGGATAGGGTGAAGCTTGCATGCCAAACCCCTCCACCCACCTCGCCAGACCTTTTAACTGGCCTCTCGCTTTCTTTGTTGGACCAACCTCACTGACGTCCTCTTCCTTCTGTCTCCAGCGAGTTGTCTAGAGAGACAGGAAGAAAAAAGGGAAACAAGGGAAGTCTCCCAAATCAGGTGTGAATTGGATTCCTCGATGCTGTTCCTATGTTATCCTAGCAACCAAGCCGCTTCAGTTGTGTTCCAGACAGACCGGCCCAAAATAGAAGACTGGGGAGTACCCAAATGCAGGTGGTTGTCATGGCAACTGGACTGTTTGGGTCATGAGCTTTAAGACATTTTGGAAATGAACAGATTAATGAGAGAAGCTGGCCAAATGTTCTGGCTAGGGTTTGCCCGGGTGTGGCCTGTTTGCTGATAGATGATGAAGCTCTCAGTGTTAACAGCAATTCAGTTTGCTGCTCTGCAATCCCATCCTACCTCTTGAGAAGATAACCCAAATTTTCATTTCACTTCACTTTTAATTTGTATACCGCCTTTCTGTATTGCTGTACACAAGGCAGTTTTCGAGCCATAGAAACAACGAATATGCACATCCTATAATAATCCGATCTAGTGCAAATAAATCATAATAAAATATGACTTTATGAATTAAGAGACTCCCCCACCCACATCTTTTTGTGAATGTATGCTAAAAATATCTTACCTCATTATTGTGATTTAATATACTATATGATAACAGCTGCACAGAGTTAGGTCAGGTTTTGGACAGTGTTAAAAGCATTGTCAGTGACTAAATGGGAGGACAAATTATATGATATATTTATAAATGATATTTGGCTAAATAAATAAAATAGCTTTATTCAAAATCCACCTAGCAGTTCAAAAGCACATCAAAGTGGAAGTAGATGTCAGGGAACTGCCATCGGAGCCGAGAGCGGAGGTAAGGCTCCCCAACGATGCAGGAGAAGGGACCAGCAGGGGGAGAGAGAACACTTCCTTTGAGGAAGGAAATAGGAGTGACACCAGGAAGCAAGGGGGAACTGCGGAGAGAGGGCTCCAAGACTCTTCCACAGAGACCAGCGGGGAGAGCCCAGGACCTCCGTTGGGCACACCCACTCTGCGCAGGAGACTTCCACGCAGGGAGGCTAGGAGGAGACTTGGCGTCAAAGAGTTTCTATGTTGGAAGAAGTTCAGGAAACGCCCACTGACGGATTCTGCCAGCGACTGACACAGCCATGGAGAAAGGGCTGTCCAGCCAGGGAAAGGTTTAGCCAGGCTACATTGCCTAGAACAGAAGCACCCTTTACGCACAAGCAACCCCAACTCCCTTTACAGTAGATAAATAGGTATTGCTCTGGCAGGAAGGTAAACGGCATTTCCGTGCGCTGCTCTGGTTCGCCAGAAGCGGCTTAGTCATGCTGGCCATATGACCTGGAAGCTGTACGCTGGCTCCCTCGGCCAATAAAGCGAGATGAGCGTCGCAACCCCAGAGTCCGCAACTGGACCTAACAGTCGGGGGTCCCTTTATCTTTTCTCACTGATCACTGAAGGACTGGAACACACTTGTCTAATGAAGTTGCATTTGCTTTGAATTTATTGTGATACTAAGGAGATAGGTGTGTGTGTATTAGAATACTAGAGTAAGTATTGCTTAAGGTTTGCATGTTTATTAGTTGTACATTTTGATAGGCATCTATATCTTCAAATTGGATAATGCTGGTGTTAGGGATTGGATGAAACTAGCAATTTTGCTTTCTCACCGTTTCTCCTTTTTCCAGTCTTAAGTTCAGTTCAGTTCACCTCAGTCCCACAGCAATTTCCTTCCTTCCTTCCTTCCTTCCTTCCTTCCTTCCTTCCTTCCTTCCTTCCTTCCTTCCTTAAAAAAGCTTACATGAAAATTCATTAGCATTTTAATGCACTTTTCTCCTAAAATGATATGCATGTTTTAAATGCATTTTTGCATAATAAAATGTTTTTGCAAGTGAGGTCTTTTAATAGGATGTACCTATATAAACAGTATTTCCAGTAATATATGTAATTTTTGGCACATACCCCTCCCAATACAATGCATTTTTGTATACTTTTTTGGTTGGAGAATGTTGTATCCCAACATTCAAATAAGTGTGAATTCCAAAGAATTGCTGCATTTTAGTTTACATATTGCTTTGGGAAAGGGCAAATTAGGTATGTCTTCATTAAGATTCAAAGTGAGCCAAATCCCCCTTCCTTACCCCTATCCACTGTGCCTTAGCAATTATGTCTTTCAGTGTTCTCTCCATTGTGTTTGGTGTATTTGCCTGCAGTGATAAAATGCAAGAAAGCAGTTTTCTTAATATTATCTTATGAATTATTTTTCTGTGGAGACTTACTGATGTGCCCCTCTGGATGGGGAGCAGCAGTGATCTGGCCAAAATGTTGTGAAACTGCCCAGTAATTATTTTTTAAAAAACAATTTCACAAATTTGTCTTACCCCAACTTTATTTCACTAAATTCTCCAGCAGGTTTAGTTAGCAGATTCATACCATATAACTAAATTTTATTTAATTGCTGCATTTCTATCCCACCTTTTCTCCAAGTAACTCAAGTGCCTTTTTATTTCTAACAAAGCTTGCTTCAGTCGCTGCCTTTTCTTTAGAGTGGGCCCATATTGAATTCCCCAGAAGTCAAATAGCACCTCAGAATGCATATTTCTGCGAGAGAAAAAGGCAGCTGTTCCAGTTCCCTTCCCACCAAAGAATTTTACCTCAGCCCTGAAATATGGTTGGCACAAAACAGCTGATTTCAAGGTGGTGGAAATGACTACAAAATGGCCCTTGCCACGAGCCCAGACCTGGATTTGATATAACTATACATGCAATGGAATCGAGGTTAGGTTAGATAATTTTGATCATATTTTATCAGTGCACATAGGCAGCTATGGTAAACTACGCCCTGACAAAATTCAGAAGAAGAAAAGCTGCAATAGAAAAGCAGCAGACCTCTAGTGTGTCCATTCCATTTTGAAAGCGGATGAGATAATCTGGAACTCCAAAAATCTAGAGAAAATGAGGAGAAGAATTTAAGAAGCAACCCAAGTTTCGAAATGATCTGCCTCTGAAGTGTGCAAAAAAGCCATCCATCACACAAGCACACTGTCTGTTCTCTGGATTGCTTCACTGTCTAAAAATAAGCTGCTTGTCGAAAATAGAAAGGTTTAGAAAACTGACAGCTTTGCAGAGCAGTCAGGTGAAATCTGTCAGCCGCTTCGTGTATCTTACTGTTTATGGTGATGACAGGCTAGATAGCAGCTGTGTCTAACTGGCGAAATTCTCATCTTTTCCTTTAAACAGTTCGCCAAAAGGTCAGTGCAGGCAAGATTGGATGATTCTTCTCCCCTGCCCTTCCCAATTTTAACAGAGAAAAGATTCCTCCATTTACTCTTATCCTGGAATCAAAATTGGCAATAATGTCCAGTCAGCTTCCCTTGGCCCCAAGATAAGCCTGGTTCCACACGCATGTCAAGGTGTGGCAGCCATGCTTAATGGACATCAGACATGACAACTCAGGTCTTATCAAGGCTGTCACCTGAAGGTGTTTTCTTTCAGCAAAGGAATTAAAGCATCTCAAGGAGAACTTCCAAAAAGTGCGCCAACGTGTCTCTGGAAACCATCTCCCTTTGGCCTCCATGTAGCACAAAGGTTTGTCAGTAACTAACATGATTTGGAAAATGCAAAAAGCTGGTTTCTGCAGCCAAAACTCAAAGCCAAGGATAAATAATTCTTGGAGTCGTCTTGGGCCCAAAGCACTCTAGGGAGCCATAACATAAAGTTGTCTATGAATTGCACTGCTGGCTTGTTATTCCATACTACAAAGTTGATTTATGTTTGTATGATATAGCTATATCTATCTATAAGAACATAAGAAGAGCCTGTTGTATCAGACCAATGGCTTATGTAGTCTAGCATTTCCCACAGGCCTCTGGCTGGCCACTGTGAGAACAGGATGCTGGAATAGATTCAGCAGGCTCTTCCTGTAATCAATAGTAATATTGATGATTAGTTGAATTCAGGGCTTTTTGTACTAAGGATTTCTTCATTAAGCCCATCCCCCTTCCAATTCTGCAGCATCCCTTCCGGT
This sequence comes from Podarcis muralis, assembly GCF_964188315.1. Taxonomy (NCBI): domain Eukaryota; kingdom Metazoa; phylum Chordata; class Lepidosauria; order Squamata; family Lacertidae; genus Podarcis; species Podarcis muralis. Next base: position 42,882,851 of record NC_135661.1, on the reverse strand, counting down.
ATTGTAAACAAAAAATCAGTTTATGAGAATTTCTTCCAAAATACTTCCTATCAGGCATTTCAACTGTTAATAAAAGCCTGCTAGAATACTTGGGCAACCCAGTCAGATGGGTGGGGTACAAATAAATTACAGTCGTACCTTGGATCCCGAACGCCTTGATACTCGAATGTTTTGCCTCCCAAACACCACAAACCCGGAAGTGAGTGTTCTGGTTTGCAAACATTCTTTGGAACATGAATGTCCAGTGCGGCTTCCGGGGCTTCTGATTGGCTGCAGGAGCTTCCTCAGCCAATCAGAAGCCATGCTTTGGTTTCCGAACATTTTGGAAGTCAAACAGACTTCCGGAACGGATTCCGTTCGACCTCCAAGGTATGACATCATCATCATCATCATCATCATTATTATTAACTAGAAAAGCATGTTTTTAAGAAGAGAGGATTGTCTTCTTTTCCTGTTCCTGTTCCTGTTCCTGTTCCTGTTCCTGTTCCTGTTCCTGTTCCTGTTCCTTTCCCTTTCCCTTTCCCTTAGTCCTTGTGACCCCTCTAAGCAAAAGACTAATGAATACATGAGATCATCATAGATCCAACAAGCACCATACTGCTGAAGTGTTATTTGTATGGTAGCTGTTCTGGCTATTTTTTGCACTGAAGAAGAAGCAGTGATGAGAGGTAGCCTCTCACTCTCCCATACCTCCCACTTTCCCACTGAAGTTCCTACTCCACAGTTATCTTCCCCAGCATAGGATCCCAGACATACGCTTAACATTTGGGGAGGGAGGAGAGTGTCTTTGGGGTGATAGCAGAGGTGTAGTAGAAAAGCGGTGGTTGGGTAGAGGATTGCACATGTCATCTCCACTGAAAATTACACACACGCAACTGCCCAAGGCAACTTGCTCTCCGCAGCTTGCTCTCTAAGTAAATTGGCTCACTGGGACTTAGCAATGCATATGGTTGTTTGTGGTGTGTAGTATGGCCCTGAGCACTGACAGGGAGCAGAGGGATTGAGCTTTTGAAGGAGTGTGCCCATCAGACCGGCAGCCTCCTCAAGCCCAGGTGCTGTTAGAGTCAATTTATGGAAGCTGCGCTCCAACACATTCTGGCACTCATTAGGTTCCCAGTCACTCTTCATCAGCTGCAGAAAATGAGAGAAAGTTTTCATGTTATCACTGTGATCAGGAAGATGATTGACGGGTCTCCAGTTCACCATTGCGCAGCACCTGCAGGGAGCAGATGTTTCCCAAATGCCAAGAGATTCTCTAATGAGCAAATGCAGATCTCACCGGCTGCCTCTTTCCCAGTTTTGCAGCCGTGGCTTCTGATGAAGCAGAGGGGAAGGAAACACCTCAAATAAGCCTGCTCCTTTGCCAGCAGATGGGCTTGATGGGCAGGGTTACTCATCTGTGTTGTCTCTAAAACGCATCCCAATGAAGCCCCCATGCAAGTACCAGTTATGGGGGATTTTTCTGTCAAGTTTACCAAGCCCTCCTTATTACAATGTTGGTTGAAAGCTGGGTCTCAGTCTTCCCATTTTCTCTCTCTGCCTTTTTCATGTGGCTGCTGGTTTCTGACCTGTTTGCTTTTACAGTTGTTTTATGGGGATTGTGCATGTGTTTTGCTTTATTGTAGATTAGAAACTCTTTTTCTAAGCTGATTTGTATATTTTCAAATGGAAAAGTGACAGTAACACTCCTTCTATACTTATACAAAAAACCATGTAAATAATAATACAAACTATTAATTAGTTGTATTAATTAACACCAGTTTCTAATGATATGAAAGCTTTACCATATTCTCATACCTTGTTGAATATCAGACCGCCTGCTCCTGTAATACACCAGTGTTGGAAGTTTGGGTGAAACTCCACTTGCAGAAGAGGGGTATGCATGGGTTAAGACAGACAGAGATGGGCAGGTTGATTCCTAGACTACCCTTCTATCTTTAATCTCTTGAGCTGACCTCTCTATCTCTTATTTGATGTTGGACCGATATTATCTGGTTGCATCCCGTTTACAGCTTCTTCCTCCTCTCAAACTTTTCTCGTGACCCTCAAGATGAAAGAGCTAAGCAGCAAGACTTTTCTTCTCTAGATTAATGAGTTAGGTTAGAACTAGAAACTTTTCTATCCAAGTTATGCACTTCCTACAATAAACAACTTTTATTATTTTCTTGCCTGCAAATATCTCTGTGTGTGCAATAGTCTACTCTTCAACCAAGAGGTACTCACCAAATGCTGCTAACTTTGGATACAAATGGGTTTCAATAGGTAATTGACTCAGTTAATCCCAACACTTAAATCATCTGGGGAAATTCTATAGGCGGTACTACACCCTACAGAATATCATGGACCCAAAAACAGGCATTTTCCACTACTGCCCCTGTACTATGGAATGCACTTTCCTTTGCCATGTGCGAAGTAGAAACCATCAGACATATCTTTTTGCCCAGGCTTTCCCTGAGCCATAAGATCAGGCCCTGCTTTTATTTATTTTTTTGAGTTCCCTGAATTCCTGTTTTTTTCTGTGCTTTTACGCTACTGTTCTTTACTGGTTTTATGTTGCATTTTTAAAAATGACATTGTTTATTGTTTTCATTCTGTACGCTGCTTAGAGATTTCCATGTCAATTGTGGGTGTGGCCAAAAGTAGACACAGCCACCTCACATTCTCATGCAAACACTCATGCATGCACAATATATATTTATTTATAAACCTATTTGTATACCGCTATACCAAAAATAAATAAACAAAGAAATAAATCCCTGCAGATCAGCTGGAGCGGGATGTTATCGCTCCCTCTGTGCTAACCAAAACCATTAATCAGATTATTTGTGGGGACGGGGGACGGGGAGATGATTCACATCCTAATCAGGGCACTGGTCCCCAAAATCAGTGACCTCCATTTTCCCCAGTCCAGTTGTCCACATTTCCTTCCTTGGCTGGAGAACTGCATTGCAACATTTGAAAGTACGCAAATTTCAGAGGATGTCTGTGTATTGTTTTGGTCAAATTGGGTAGGTTGACCCGCAAATGTGAACTGAATTGAAACCCCCTCCCTGCCCCCAGTATGGATGCAGGGAGGAGGAGGAGCAAAATTGTGCCAGCTGCATCCAAAGCTGTGAATAGCACCTGCGTTCACATGCAACATGCGAATGCTGCTCAGGAAAGTGCTTGTATCAGGGATCCTGACTGGCTGCTGCTCTCTGTCCATGGCCAAACTAGGGTGGACTGAGTGGCACTGCAATATGTGGAGCACTTCTCAAGAGCCTGCCAAAGCCTTCTTGACTCTGCTAGTTGACAGCTAGATTATTAGCAGCTTTTGAATCTTTTCCTTGTTCTTAAATCACACAAATGAAGCTTTCGAAAAGCCTCGTTGATAAGATCTCGGCTTCCCTTGGTGAAGTCATTAATTCAATATACTTGGAATGCCATTCCAATTAGCTCGCAGAATGGCCCCGAGAGCCGAGATGATCGTTTTATGTTTTGGGATTATTACGTAACTTGCACGCTGCATATAATTCTGCCCTTTATCTCCCTGAGCCCTGCTCTATATCATGGGCAACAAATGTGCAGCCCCCTCTCACTTTCTCCTCTGGGGATCAAGTCAATTGTCCCAGCTTAAATACATTAAAACAACGCTGTCACTGTTAAGTCCCCCCCCCCCAAAAAAGCCAGGGAAAAGCAGGCTTAAGGCAGATTTTAATTGCCTGTGCTTCCTGCCTGTTATTACAAAGCCTCAAGGAAAGCACATAATACTGCTTGCCATTATGTCATGAGGTTCCTGCGTCTTTCTGCTGGAGATGAGAGGAGAGGGTATCTCCATGCAGACCTCTTAAACACTGGATGGCTAAGACCTGCCTGCTATGTGTCTCCCAGACTCCTGGAACCAAGGCTTGTTTTGAGCCTAAGATGAATCCCAGGAACATGCTACAAGAACACATGAAGAGGAACACATGAAGAGAATGCTCTGTAGCACTGTGCTGAATGCCCTGGAGCATTTACAGAGGGCACGAGCACCTAGTTTTGCTGTTAGGGTAGGGTACTGCTGGATCAGATGGTGTGTCTTCCTGGTGGAGAGTTGCACCCCAAGATCTTTCTTTTTTCAGTTCATATTGATGGATGTAGTGCAGGGGAGCCAATGTGGTGACTTCCATAAGAACATAAAAGAGTCCTGCTGGATCAGACCAAAGGCCCATCTAGCCCAGTACCCTGTAACCATTCAGGTGCCCATGGGAAACCTGCAAGCGGGACCTGATCACAACAGCACTGTCCCCTTCTACCGTTTCCAGCAGCTGGTATTGCAGGACTAGGCATCGGACTTCCCATACCCCAAGCCGTATAATAAGAGACCAATAAGACTGAGTCTGGGGTCAAAACGGGACACAACCTTATTGAATACAGATGAAAGAGGTTTGGCTTGGGCATGAGGCAATCTAAATACTTTCAGCCCGCCCACCAGAAGTGATGCCTGGTCAATTCAGGGAGGGGTTCCTAAGACTTACATCCAATAGGGTGACCCCCGCAGGGACCGCTGTCTGGGTGAGTGCCTTCAGCCCCCCCCCCCCCCAGGGCACATGGCCACTTCCACCCGGATGCCTTTAATGGGATACCCCAGCATTTAGAGGGGCAGGCGGAGACTACCAGGCAGAGGCCTTCTCAGTAGTGGTGCCCGCCCTGTGGAATGCCCTCCCATTAGATGTCAAGGAAATTAACAACTATCTGACTTTTAGAAGACATCTGAAGGCAGCCCTGTTTAGGGAAGTTGTTAATGGTTGGTGTTTTATTGTATTTTTAATATTTTGTTGGAAGCTGCCCAGAGTGCAGAGGGAGATTATTACAATCTCCCCTCCATCCAAAACAAAGGATTGACCCAATGCCCAACCAGTTGTGACGATTGCTATGAGGTAGGCAAAACCACCGGGTCAGTGCCAATTAGCCTGGTGGGCAAATTCCTACCCAGCCCCTTGAAGGATGGCGACCACCATAGCCACAGCAAAGTCATTGACTATCAGTTTAACCTGTGGGTGGGTGGGATGGAGAAACCCGGCACAGGAACAAACAGGCTGAGCCCCAGCTGCTGACTGCTTAAGTGGGCAAGGGGCAGATCCAAGGGAAGCCCACTGTCGGCTCCCTTGGCATCACTCCCGGCACAGCCCAAGTCCCAGCCTGCAGCCCCATTTGCCAAAGCAGGGTGCAGGCTAGGATCTGGTTCCTGATAGGTGGAGGGGGCTCATGCCCCCTCCGCCTATCAGGAAGGGCACAGCAGTTTGAATTCCCATGTTGGGGCCCCAGTGAAGCCTCCTCTGTCCTGCAATGCTGCCGCACACAAAGGGGTGAGCGGGCTTCAGAGACAGACTACCTTCAACAGTGGGGCTATATTGTTGGACTCCAACTCCCATCATCCCTCACCATTGCCCTTGCTGGCTGGTGTTGATGTCCAACAACATCTGGGGGACACCACCTTGGCTAAACTCTGGTGTAGAGTATATTCTAAGCTGTACCAATGAAGTGTGTGCATGTGTGTATGTGAGAATGTCCACCACCTTCCAAGGTAGTCTGTTCCACTGTCAAACAGCAATTACCACCAGAACATTCTTGTTTAGTTTGAACGTCCTTCACTGCCTCTTGACTTTGAACTGTGCTGAGAAAGTTTCAAAAAGTCTTCTAAATTAGTGCAACCTCTCCACTTCTCTCCCCTGTGAACCAAATACGTAGGAATGTCAGGCAACCTTTACATTCCAGCTGCAGCTGCAGCAGCCTTCTTTATCATAGAATATAAACGGCAAACCACAAAGAGGCTGTTTTTGACTCTCTATAAGTCAGATCGTGTACCATAGGATTACAAGTCAGCAAGAGAGGAACTCCTAAACTCCTCTAAACCATCATGCCAAGCAAATTACAGGATGAGGCAGACGGCGTAACCAGAGAAAAGTTGACATAAGATGGTGTGTTTACCAAAGTGTGACTGGAGCATGTCAGAAAGGATGTGATTTACAAGGCACTTTCCTGCTTCAGCCATCAAAATAAGATGTCGTAAAGGATTACTCGGCGTGTCAGTGGAAAGCTGTGTATGGAATGTCTTAAATGACACATGAATGAACACAGTGGATGTTCTCTTTATCCCTGTCAGCCTATCAAAATCAGTGGCAGCGGAACAAAACGATGATTGTAAAGTTTCCATATTAAATCATGTGATGTGTAAATCCCAGATTGTTTATGATATCCCAAAGAGATCTATTTCAGTGCCTTACATTTCAGTAGGGTTTTCTTGCTGTTGCTACTGTCAGAATTGCAAAAGATGTGGAAACTTGTTATTGCTTACAGGATTGAGCAAAGACATATTTCTAGATACAATAGAAAGCATTTGTTCAGGTAGGTAACCATGCAATGAATCCTTTTGCTAAGTTTTTTCAAAATTAATTCTTAGGCACGGGTAATTAACACAGCTGCTCACCCATTCCTGTGTTAATTACCTCATTGCACTGAAAGCTCATTCACCCCCAGGTGTGAGAACTGCATGTGGGCTTTCAGAATCTCACTCTGCATGTGCTCAGGGGCAGATTCTTCTTTATCATTTACCTGTTACTCACAGGCTGGCCTGGCGGATTTGAAGCCAACCAGTTTACCAGCAACTTCTTATGCATTTTGTTGTGCAAAAACAACATTCTGCTTGTGCACAACATCTCACTGGTGGAAAAGGTATACTGCAAATTGACCTTAACTTAGTGTAATACTGGATAGAACACTGCTTTGTTTTTAAAATGCAACAACATTCATCTCTAAATAAGGATTTTATTGCTTATTTATATAAAATGCATTTAAATATACCTTTTATTTCAAGTCAGACATTTCTACATGTACTGAATCCTAAAATGCACATTATTTCGTGGTGAATTTTGGTACATTTTGGGGGCTGAGAAACTTCACAAATTTCAGAGGAGTGCAGAATTGAAAAGATAAGTGTACATCCTAATCCAAAGGCTGCTCTAGGAGGTGCTAATCAAGTCAGTTTCATTTTAGAAACTGCAGAATTCTTCAAGCATCCCTATTGAGAACGGGTGCCATCTAAATCTTGAATACCTGCCTACAAGAGACAAATTCTTAGCTATTCTCAGCCTGGGGTAGCTGCTGGATTGCAAGAGGAGGGAATGTGTGAGATTGTCTCGCACCAAGCACCATTTTGGTCTCTCTAGCTTAATATTGTCTGTGTGGACATGTGGCCCTCCAGATGTTATTGGACTCCAACTCCCATCAGCTCCAGCCATCATGGCCCAGTGGTCAGGGATGGTGGAAGTTGTACCCCAGCAATATCTGGGAAACCACAGTTCTAGCCATCATGACCCCCTCGCCAGATGCCAGGGGCTCCGAGGGCAGTGAGTCCCCCACTTCCTCTTGGTACAGCTGCCTCATATGGTGAGCCACTAGGGTTACAGGAAGGCTGGAGCATCTACCAAGGCACAAACTCATGTCTAGCTTATGATCTGCACTTACGGACAAGGAGATCTATCTGTTTCATTTTCTCATAAATCTAATATTTAATTTGGTTTTCCACATACCCACACCAGTGTGCAGTTTTATTTTAAAAGTTCTCATGAAAATTCATCAGTGCTTCACTGTGAATTTCTCCTACTATCCACGTTTTTATATGCAATCTTGTATTGCATATAATACAAGATTAAATTTTCCCTAATACAATGCATTTTGTATGATGTTATGTTCGCTATTGTATATGCATTTCTGTGCACACTTCACTGTAGTTGCATGCATTTTTGCACACATTACTTGGCTGGAGAACTGCATTGCAACATTTGGAAAATTGCAAAGTAAGTATCCCTGTTCCTGACTTTACCTGGTTACTAATATTTCTGGGCTTTTGAAATAAAACAGAGGCCTGTGCTTTTGAAACCCCTGGAAGAAGTCAGAGCCTACTGGCAAAATAGTGGGTCTTCTGGGCCAGTTGCCTGGGCATGGATGCATTCCTATTCTTTGCTTCCTATCCTGGTGGTGCTTGCAGACCTACAGCACTCACTTCTAAAACAAATGGGGCTATTAGCCTCTTAATGTGTGTGTCAGGGGATTCATCCTAATTTTCTAATCTGACATAGTGCAAATACTTTATTACATAGTGTGGCCTCTTTCCAACCATAGAGTGAAATGAGGGTGGGGGGGATGCCTCTCTGAACTGTTCCCAACCTCCTTCCCCAAATGGGCTGATGGCTTTCTTTCCAATTAATGGGGAATGAGAAGCGTATGGGAGATGCCACTGGGGCATTGCAAAGTGATGAGGTTAGTTAGAAACTAAGGCACACAAAGCAGAGTAATCCCTCATAGCCAGTGCTGAAAAGATGGTATCTCCCTCCAAGCCTATCTGTTCTGATGCTGGGCTGTCAGCTCAGGATTTTGGCTCCAGCCTTCAAAGCATACTTGCTTTAATTGTTGCTGCTCTCTTTCTGCCAAATGAGAAGCCACAGAGAGGTTTCTTCTCCTTGCTGTAAACTGGGAAGTTATTAGGAACTGAGCCCAAGCTGTGCTTGCTTCTTACATGGGCATTATCCCTTGCAAATCTCCCCACTTAAGATCTTTGCTTCTTGGAGAAAGCTGCCCATCTTTTCTTTAATCTTGCAACACTATCTGTTTAATCTTGATAATACGCCTTCAGCCCACTTCCTCCTTTTTCCTTAATGGCTTCTGTTTGCAGTTTATCAGGATGAGGCTAGTTGCTAGTGCCCAAAATGAGCACAACTCATCTAAGCCCCTTCTTTCATTTAAGTGGCTTGGAGAGTTATTTTGCAAACGTGTCTCTGCCCCTTAAGATGCAATACAGAGAGTAAGCATGGGTTTCTTGAAGAAACTCTTTATGTGGGATGCCCATGTTGGTGGCTGTCCAGAGGCATGAGAATGGGGTTGCTGCTGGATTGAAAGAGGAGGGAACGTGTGAGGATGTCTCATACCAAGCCCCATTTTCGGTTTATCTAGCTCAGTATTTTCTGTGTTGGGGTGGAAGTCGTGTGGCCCTCCAGATGCTCTTGGACTCCAACTCCCATCAGCTCCAGCCACCATGGCCCAGTGGTCAGGGATGGTGGAAGTTGTAGCCCAGCAATATCTGGGAGACCACAGGTTCATCACTTCTAGTCTACGCAGACTGGAAGGCTTCCAAGCAGGGATCTTTCACAGCCCTACCTGAAGATGCCAGAGATTTCACTTATAACCTTTTTGCATGTGCTCTACTACTAAGCTACAGTCCTTCTCCAAAAGGTACCACCACTCTATCACCCTGGACAGGAAGTGAGGATCATAGGCCCCTCCCCAACAAACCAGATCAAGAATAAGATTGGGATTTAAATGGGCAAATTTGCTAAAATTTCTGAGACCACCCTTTTTCTTTAATTCATCCAAATTCATATTGTTTTTGTTAAGGGCCATAGGTCAGTGGCAGAGCATCTGTTTTGAGTACAGAAGGCCCAAGGTTCAATCCCTGGAATTCTTAGGTAAGGCAGGAAGAGACTTCTGTCTGAAACCTTGGGGAAGTGCTGCCAGTTAGTGTTGACAAGACTGAGGTAGATGGACCAGTGGTCTGAGTTGGTGTGAGGCTGATTCCTGTGCTCCTCAGTTGCATGCAAGTAGTGATTTCAGCACCACAGCAGCAAATCAGAGCATAAGGAGAACAGGTCAATGGCCTATCTAGTCTGGCATCCTGATCTAACAATGGCCAGCCGGATGCCTGTTGGAAACTCTCAAGCGCAACAGCGCTCTTCCCTCCTGTGGTTTCTAGCAACTGGTATTCAGAAGCATACTCATGCAGTATTCATGCAACCTCTGACCATGCAAGGAGAGGATAGCCTTCCTGGCCAGCAGCCATTCATAGTCTTTAGCTTCATGAAATTGTCTAACCTTTTAAAGCCATACAAGTTGGTAGCCATCACTGCCTCCTGTGAACATGAAATCAATAGTTTAACTTTGCACTGTGTGAAGAAGTACAGTGGTACCTCTGGTTACAAACTTAATTTGTTCCGGAGGTCCGTTCTTAACCTGAGGTGCCACTTTAGCTAATGGGGGCTTCTGCTGCCGTCACGCCGGCGGCGCATGATTTCTGTTCTCATCCTGAGGTAAAGTTCTTAACCCGAGGTACTACTTCTGGGTTAGTGGAGTCTGTAACCTGAAGTGTTTGTAACCCGAGGTGTTTGAAACCCAAAGTGTTTGTAACCCGAGGTCCCACTGTACTTTCTTTTATCTGTCCCGAATCCTCCAACATTCAGCTTCCCTGGATGGTTACAAGTTGTAGTGTCATGAGAGAGCGATTAGAAACTTTTTCTATCCACTTCCTCTATTCTGTACATTATGTTATACAATTCCCCTATGTCACCTCTTACTTGCATTTTCTTTAAACTTAATAAGCTGCAAATCCTGCAACCTTTTGTCATAGGGCATAACTTCCAGAAAGGGGATAATTAGCATTCTCATGATCTCGCCCCCTTTTCAATAGTCCAGAGTAACCCTTCTAATCTAATTCATCTTTGTGGTACCATATTTCCAGTGGGGTTTTTTTAAAAAATATGTTTAGGGGTACTCTCATTTTCCTACTCATATTGAAATACTGCCCCTCAATGAGGCCAAACTTAGATTCACAAAATGTTGAGGGGTATGCGTACCCCTACGTCCCCCCAGAAAAAAGCACTGCATATTTCCATCCCAACATCAGTTTAAAATTGTCAGTGGGTGTAGGAAAGAAGGTGTCTGGGGATCTCAGGAGACATTTTTCACAACAAAATTGTGAACTATTCCAAGAGGACATTATGGTACTTTAAGACGACAACCCTATAACATAGTGTGACCTTAAATGAAATACACATTTGTGAGACGTAGAAGCCAATGTAGAACCATCAGAATTGTATTCATTGAACCATGAAAAATGTCTCCTGAGATCCCCAGACACCTTCTTTCCTACACCCACTGACAGGAAGCACACCAGAATAATGATGAGCCCATTACTCACTGCACAGTTAATATCACTGCAGGAGACTGGAGGGATATCTAGAGAGACATTCTTTTTAAATAAAAACTATTTCCCCTGTGCTTGGGAGGCAATATTTTATACAAGGAGCTCTGCATTTGTTTTGCTTGCTGTAAGAAAACACAATAAAGGAGAGTGCTCTGTTTTTATCCTTATTTTATGGGTGGATATATGGCTGCAGAGTGTGCAAGGAATGGATTTTTAAAAAATTGTTTCTGTGGTTAGCAAGCCAGGCAGCAAATTCCACAGCTGAGGCATACTTACACCTTGACCGCAGTCATGACTAACACTGACGAGGTGTTTGAAAACAAAGAGGCGTCCTTCCCTGCCCTTTCCTTCCTTTCCTCTCCTGCCCACTCCACAACCAGGAGTTAACTTTAGAACACACAGCTGTTGGCCTCCATTCATGAATCAGTGTTTCCTTTCAGAGCTCACTCGAATAGCTGAGGAATGTTTCCTGAAACATCGGAAGCAGAGCACTAGAACTGCCTGTTTCTGAGGAAGATAGGGTGGGGAGGTAAGCAAAAGGGTGGAACGCCCATGCCAAAAGGTAAACTCTATAATACCATTTCACAGAATCTTGAGGTCACTAGCCTGTTGGAATGCAAAATTTTGATCATTTTGCAAAGGAGGTATTGTATTCAAGAGTCCATCTGTGCCAACCTTGTGTGTATGATCTTTTCCCTCCCACTGGGAATTGGGTTAGAGAACCCAGCAACCTGGCCCTTCCACTCACACCTCCAGGTTCCACCTTGGCTGGTCCTTTGCTCTGTCCATCTGTGTAACCCCTCTAAAGCCACCACACTTTAAAAACAGCAGTGTTTTCACACAACTGGGTATTGCTGCTTACTTATACCAAGACAGGCCATTTGTCTAGCTAGCTTGGAATTGTTTGACACTGATCATTTAGTCAAATTTGGGGATGGGTACCTTGCTTCATCAGCTAACAAGCGGCATGTAGCACAACATAAGGAGATCAGACCCATTTAGGCCCATCTTCTCCAGCATCCTCTTTCTGACAGTGGCCAACCTCTTAGAAACTAAAAAGCCAGACATGAGCATGACAGCACCCTCCCACTGGAGCTCACCAGCGACTGGTATTCATAGGCATTCCACCAAACAGGGGGTAACCTTTGACAGCTTTATCTTCCATCAGGTGAATGTGTGTAATACCTTTGTTTGGATGCATGCAATATATTATTAGTCTTAATATGCCTGAAGAGTGCTAATCTCCCATCCTCCCTTGAGAATCTACCTTTTTACTTCGGGCCACACCTGGTAAGAAATGCATGTTGCTTGAAGGTGTGTGTGGAGATGAGTTATTTCTTAATCTTTTGGGATCCTCTGCTCATCCCCCCCCCCCCCGTATTTCCATAATATGTAAAGGTGAGAAATGTGGTTTGCTTATGCAACAAGTTGTTTTGTTTCATTTCATCTTACTGCTGGTTTGCTATTTGATTTTCCTTGTGATATTACAAGAGCTCAGTAAAAATACATTAAAAAAGGCATGCTGTAGTTTCAATGTAGGAAGTAGGTTATCCTTTACAAGTGGCATCCTTCCCCTCCCCTCACTCTGGCGCCCAATAAATCTGTAACCAACCTGTGAAAACTGACTTAAAAGAGTATGAAAGCCAACAGTTGCACTGGCACATCCAGGCTTGAGCTAATATAAAGCCCCTCCACCTTTATTACAAGGGAACTCTTCAATAGGTTGTATATAGGTTTCACATGTGGAAGGGTGTGATTTTTCTTTGACAGGGAGTTTGTGCAATGAACTTAATGCACTTGTAGCTGAGGGAGCCAGAAGTGCTCTTAGTGACATGAGAGAGGTTTGCATGGAGTTAGGATCAGACTTTACATTGACATTATGAGCTGTGTTGCTGGTGGACATTACCTTTCATGCTAGACTTAGAGATAGTCATATCGAGCCTGAGCAGAGTAACTGCACAAGTAAAGTTATGGATTAAATATATTTGTGACTCACCCTGACCCTTTGGGGAATGATGGTAAGGAGACCATCAGTCAGCAACTAAAATTTCAACAGAAGCCATATCTTCAGCTGAGCCGAGCCTCAATGGTCAGCAAAATTGGCTCTGGCCCTTGATCTGACTCCCCGATGAGCAAGGACAAAAGGCTTGTACACACATTGCACTGAATGCAGGTGCAAGCTGCCTCTACACAGAAAGAGTGTACACATGTAGATTTATGCAGCTCAGCTGTTACATACACAAAATTCACACTTGTTTGACATTGCATGTGAATAACTATACGAGTGTACAGCTCAACTGGGAACAAAAGATTGTACCCTTGTTGCAGGCATTCAGCGTCACTGGTCTCATGCTGTGGAACACACTTCCAGCAAAGAGTCAGCAGGCATTCTCGCTTTTGACTTTCAGGCGTCTCCCCCCGAAAACGTTCAAGTGCCACTTGAGTGCACTTAAAAGCCCTGGAATAGAAATGTGTTTGTGCGTGGGGTGTTTTAGCAGAACTCTTGTGAGTTGTGGCTGCTTTCCCAGTCCACTGCTAATTTTACTATCATGCGGTGTCACCCGTCCTATTTATAGGCCTGCCTTAGGACGCCGCAGCACAGCGAGCGATTGTGCTGTTTTGTGCTTTTGTCATCAGGACTTTCTGTTATTACGTTTTGTGCCAAAGTTACAGAGAAGCAATTATTGACAGGACTTTGGAGGACTGAGGAGGAGGAAGAGGATGAAGGAGGAGGAGGAGAGTACTTCTTTATGCAGTACACAGACAGTGAAACTCAGTCCTGCAGGTGGCAATGATGGCCACCAACTTGGATGACTTTAAAAGAGGATTGGACAAATTAATGGAAGAGAGTGTTATCAATGACTACTAGCCACCCTGTCTATGCTCTGCCTCCACAGCTGGAGGCAGTAATGCTTCTGAATGCCAGCTGCTGGAAGCCTCAGGAGTGGGGAGTGCCCTGATGCTCAGGTCCTGCTTGAGGGTTTCCTATAGGCACCTTGTTGGCTACTGTGAGAACAGGATGCTGGACTAGATGGACCATCGGCCTGATTCTGCAGGCTCTGCTCATGTTCTTAAAAGAGGGACACACAAAACATAATCAAAAAGCAGAGATGAGAGAAGAAATTGCCACTCCCTGTAAAAGCAAGAGAGAATGAGCTCGCTGAATTTGGACACTTTGACATCCCAAATGTGAAAATTGCTAAGTTCTTCTCCAGCATCCCAGCCTCAAGGGCCAAGCCCAGCATCAGCATGTAACACCCTCAGGTGTCTCCTGGAGCCTTGTTAAAATATTAATTTCATGTGGGTTTGAAGTTCTAGATCCTGATCATTTGGATTCTAGCCAAATCACAGAAAGTATAACCCAATCTGCCACTGCTTTTCAGCTGCATTATTATTATTGGGTTGCATCCAATTAAGTTCTACTCAGAGTAGTACCACTGAAATTAATGAGCCCAGGTTGGTCATTTCTATTACTGTCAATGGATCTACTCTGAGTAGAAGTATTTTTTTTCTTTTCTTTTATGAGCTCCCTTTCACATGACCCTCAAGGGCATCTACAATCATACAATAAAAGCAACTAAAATTGATTTTTTTAAAACAATACAAAAAACCCCTTATCATCTCCTGCTAAATTTTATGGCAACAGAGCCTAGGTCTTGCTAGGTCTGCCTGTGAGAATTTGGATGGGAATGGAGAACCTATTGTCCTCCAGATGTTGCTGGACTCCCAGCATAGCCAACCTGGAATGAGGGAAGTTGTCATCCAGCAACATCTGGAGAGCCACTGCTTTACACCTTTGCTTTACACCTTTGCATATAACACCTTGGGTTTAGCATAGTTTATCTTAATTGCTTTGCTGAAAAAGTGAGACCTTACAAGTCATTGATCAGGATTCTGTTTTATATAGCTGATATGGGGTGTGTGTGTGTGTGTGTGTGTGTGTGTGTGTGTGTGTGTGCAACTGTAATAAAGTGTGTAGAACAATAACCACATTTAGATCCAATTCTACAAATTATTGGGCTTGCATTGCTCTGAAATTTGTCACTTGGGCGGTGGCTGAACATAAGGGAAGCTGTCGACTGCAGAGGCTTGGGTGGCGGCAGCTCAGCGCTTGATCATACAGCCCCATCTGTTTGCCCCACCATCTCTTTCCCGTCATTCCTGTTCTGTACATTAATGAGATCCCATGCCAGAGAGTGATCAGAAGGTTCCACTATTTCTGCTTTTCCTTCTTCAATTTTTTTTTAATAAATATGAACAATCTTGACTTGCTTGTTAATGTAGTATCAGAATAGCCTGGCAAAAAGGAGATGCTGGAAGTAAGTCAGGAAAGTTCCTTTTTCAATCTGTTTCCATTATTCTTGGAAAGACACAGGAGTGTAGAAGGCAAGCCTTGCAGTGTATGTCTCTGTGTGTGATGGAACCTACTTTGCAGCCTCTTGGCTTGTCTTGGGCCTGGGATTAGTATCTGGGAGCACAAGGAGAGACTTATTATTGACAGCACCCCTTTTTGGACACAAATGAAGTATTTACACTGGCAGCCTCCGGGGGCAGAATCAAGACAGTTGTTTGTTAGGTTGAAACCTTGGTGGCTTTGCCTCTTGGATGCAATAGCTTTGTGCTCCACCAGTGTCCATGGGCACCAGCCACCATATCTCAAATGGTTCCTTCACCTTCTTGAAGTGCACCATGTATGTTGCAATAGTTGCTGCTGCACTGAATTCCTGTTTTCAGCCGTCACATTAAGAACCTAAGAAAAACAACAAAAAGAACATCTGGTCCAGCATCCTGTTCTCACAATGGCCAACCACATGCTGGTGGGAAACTCGTAAGCAGGACCTGAGCACAAGAGCACTCTCTCTCCCCTCCTGCAGCTTCAGCAACTGGTACTCAGAAGTGTTGCTGCCTCCAGCTATGGAGACAGAGCATAGCTATTGTGTCATTAAGTGCTAGGCAAAAACATCAGGTCTTGGGCTTTTCATTATCTGTGGCCATTTTGAGTGGGGTGTTTTAATCATTTTTTAAAAAAATATCCAGAATAATATTTTAGGTTAGATAGTGGCCATCACTGCCTCTTGTGGGAGCAAATTCCATAATTCACCTATGTGAAAAAGTCCTTTCTTTTATCTATCCTGAATCTTCTAACATTGAATCTTCATTGGACGCCCATGAGTTCTAGTGTTAGGGCATCTGGTTGGCCACCGTGAGAACAGGATGTTGGACTGGGTGGGCCACTGACCTGATCCAACAGGCTCTTGCTATGTTCTTGGCATCTAGTTCTTTAGCTAGGACTCACAGCCATGCCAACCTTGGGTCCTCCAGATGTTGTTAGTTCACATCAGCCGCAGCATAATATAGCAGTGCTTGCTGGGGCTGAAGAAAGTTGTAGTCCACCAAAAGCTGGATGGTCCCAAGCTGACAAAGACTAATTTCATATGGTCGAATTTTATTCATCCTTTGTTTGCTTTTTATCTGTAGAAGGCAGCTAATTTCTTTGTGCGTGGAACTATCTCCAAATGGCTTTTCTATCAACAGTACCAGGTTTTCGGGGGGGGGGCACTTTTGTGACCCCAAGTTTATTGCTGCCCTTTCTTGCTGTTTATTTTTAAAATATAGATTTTAAAAATTATCATTTCTTTGGTTTGGCATGTGTCAAGCGGCTGAAATCTTTGCAGGCCCCAACGCGCCAGGGGAGCCTTGCGGGCAGGAGGAGCTTAGAGCAGGTGTGATTGGAAACAATGGCCCACGCTGGAGAGGTTCAAATGAAAATCTATAGCCACAGGCCGTTAGAATGTTTGCTGCTATGCAGACTAGAAAGGTGCAGGGTTTGGCAGGGAGCCACTGGTGACAGCCGCTCACTCTCTAGGGGGAATCACCTGCCCTTTCTGAGCCAAGGCTTCTGAGCAGTTTCATCTGCCTCCCTGTGAAAGCCCACCCCTTCTCTTCCCCACAGCAGCCGCTCTCGAGGAAGAGCCGAGTCCTGACCTGCCTTAGCGGAAGCATCGGAGAATCCTGTGCGTGTCAATGTGATAAATAAATAGCAATAAACTCATCCTGATCCCCTGCAGAAACCTGTGGAGCTGAATGAAAATGCCTTTCTCACAGCCCCAGATGCATGCTGGTTGAATTTTGGCTGGTTTTGGTGGGGCAAAATTCACAAAGAGGGATGCCATTACAAAGCTTGGCTCCTAGGGGCTGTTGATAAAGGAAGGTGGCAGATACCAGTGACAGCTGTCATGAAACACTCAGGAAGCTGCAGTGACATACCCTCCAATATTTAACTCATAAAAATAGGGACGTCCCATTTCATAATGATAATTTTACTATTTATACCCCACACATCTTACTAGGTTGCCCCAACCACTCTGGGCAGCTTCCAGCATATATAAAAATATAATTAAACATTAAACATTAAAAAGAAAACTTCCCTATACAGGATTGTCTTCAGACAGGTTGGGGGTTGGATAACTCCATACCCTCCAATGAAAATAGGGACATCCTAAGGAAAAGTGGGACATTCCAGGATCAAAACAGACACTAAATCAGGGACGTCCCTGGAAAACAGGGACACTTGGAAGGTCTGCAGTGAGTTTTTCCTTCACATGACTTGTAATCTCCTGTTCCTGAAAAGTGAGCTGGGGGGCAGAGAGGAGAGACATTGGTCTCTGTTTCTCTTCCTGCACCCCTCCCCCCAAAACAAACTGAAAACGTTTCCAGTACTTATGATTCACACTGTCTCCCCACTACAGTGGTACCTCGGGTTACAGACGCTTCAGGTTACAGACTCCGCTAACCCAGAAATAGTACCTCGGGTTAAGAACTTTGCTTCAGGATGAGAACAGAAATCGTGCTCCGGCGGCGCGGCAGCAGCAGCAGCAGGAGGCCCCATTAGCTAAAGTGGTGCTTCAGGTTAAGAACAGTTTGAGGTTAAGAACGAACCTCCAGAACGAATTAAGTACTTAACCCGAGGTACCACTGTATCTGTTCTTTATTGCTTTTCCCTTCCTGTCAGCAAGTGCCAACCACTGCCCCATGTGGTGAGTCTGGTAACTGCAGCCTCTTACAGAATAACCTTCCAGATCTAGCCTGGCTCCACCCACCCAAACTGGCTACTCACCCTCTGGACTGGAAGGTGTATAAAGTACTTCCTGTCCAAGCAAAGCATTGGTGAAGCAATAAGGTCTACTGGTGTATTATGTTGGCTAGCCTAACACAGTGGACCTAACCCCCAGCTTGTACTTGTTTGCCCTCTGCTCCTGATTGCTATTTTGTCTCAATTCCTGGCATGTTTCCAGGTCCTACTTCCAATCTTAACGGCCCTTCAGTCCTGGCTGCAAGGGAGGCATTCATGGTGAACTCTGGCACCTCTTTTTCTAGAAAAATAGCACTGCTTTTGTCTGTCCAGAATCTTCCAACATTCTGTTCCATGAAAAGGCCTTGAGCTGTAGTATCATGAAACAGGGAGAAAAACCTCTCCCTATCAACTTACTCCACACCATGCATCATCATTGTTTAAGCCTCTACCATGTCCCCACTTGCCTTTTCTGTAAATCAAAACCTCCCAAGTGTGGGTTGAGTGGTGTGTGTGCAGCTTGGGAGCCTAGCCAGGCTGGCACCATCAGTAGCTACAGCACAAATGTTATGACACCCTGCAAGTTGCCAGTTGATTCGGAGACCTGATTGGTGATGTGTCTTGCGTCATGTTTATTTATGGACTGAAGGCATCATCCCCCCTCCCCGGCCTCCTTTCACAAAGGAGTTCAGGAATCCCCCTGAAATCTGTTGCTTTTTGGACTCATTTGAGACTATGGGCTTGTGGCTTTTACTGCTAGGCAGGATGGATGAGCCAATTAGGAATATAATAAGCAGACAGCCCAGAGAGCCTGAGAGCTGGCCTAGGCTGCAAACAAAAGCTTTGAACCAAATTGAGCTTGACTCTCCATAAAGAGCTTTTTTGGAGACATTGGGCCTTGTTTACATCAAACGCTATCACGGGACAATCGTCTATTTTTTCCGAGAGACTCTATAGCCAGGATCGCATCATGCAAGTGTGAGATTTGGCACCAGATGCTGGGTCCAGTATCCTGAGAATCTCGAAATGAGCTTCTAGCGCTTAGCAGCCACAGAGATAAGGCTGGGAATGATTGGGAAATGCCTGGTGGAATTTCTGAAACCAGACTGGGACTGAGCTTGGCTGGCGGAGGCCAGTAGACTGCATCCGACCTCTCCCTGCTCCAGTGTGGCTCACAGGAGCAGAAGAACAAAAAATGTTTACATATTCAGGATGTATAATTCAACTTTTTGGTGTGGAGCAGCGGAGTAGCCCTATAGATGTTACTAGATTCCAGTTCTTATCATTTCTGACCAGTGGCCAATCTGGCTGGGGTTGATGGGAGCTGAGTAACCTCCAGAATGCAGGAGTTTGGCTACCCCGGCGAAGAGTCTGGATTTTTTCCGGTCAGTGTCTGTCCATGACTGAGGCTAATTTCGTGATAAAGTGAGTGTGTGTTTCCTTTCAACTTAAGGTTGCTTGGCTCTTTCATTGTTCTAGGGTTACAAGTTCTCTCTCTCTATTTTCATCTCGCAGAAGCATCCTCCCACTCCAGCTCTGCTAGGAGCCGCCCCTACCATCAGGCAAAGTGAGGCCACAGTCTCAGGCAGCTGATTTTGGATGTTATGAAAGAGCAGGAAGTTGTTAGCTATTTCATTTTTCAATTTTGTGTTTTAACTGCTGAGGAGATAAAGAGCAGTACCGTCTCAGGTATGAAGATAAAGCGGTCGGCCTTGGATGCTTTGTGCCATGAAGAATGGAGTGAGTAGCAGTTCAGGCAGCAGAATGACTAGTGATGGCCCTCTCCAGGAGTGTGTCAAATATTTATTGTGGGGTTGAGGGCTCACCACATTCTTTCTCCTCTCTCTAAATCTAAGGCCAAACTAGTACAGTGTTTCCCAACCTTGGGCCTCCAGCTGTTTTTGGACTACAACTCCCATCATCCCTAGCTAGCAAGACCAGTAGTCAGGGATGATGGGAATTGTAGTTCAAAAACAGCTGGAGGCCCAAGGTTGGGAAACACTGGACTAGTAGATAGATCAGCCTAGTATCTGTGCCCTTAAGTGCAAGGTGGCTTTTTAAAAAAGAACTCAAATCACCACTGTGCTCAATGCATATTGGGACCCAAGCATAGTGGGATAAATTCTGCTGTGTGGCCCCAGTGTGGATCCCACCACCATCATTAATCTGCATAGAAAAATACCTTCCCATTTGCTTCATGGAAGCTCCTCACCCCCATCCATCAAATCGCTGCTACAATTTGCCCCTGATGTGGACTGAGACCCTAGCAGTGTTAAGAAGTGCAAAAAGTTACCCTCCCTACCCCTATGCTAGACTCATGATCCAGATTACGTCCTTTCCACACTGGCAATTTGTATCTAAACCCCATGCACTTAAGTGTATAGGAATAGAACTAAACTATTGTATAAAGTTTGGCTCTTCGTTCATAAGAACGTAAGGAGAGCCTGAATGCTAGACCAGGCCAAAGGGGACCCATCTAGTCCATCAGGCTTACAGCTCGGGCTGGGAATTCATTCTAGTCTGAAACCCTGCAGAGCTGCTGCCAGTCAGTGTAGCCAATACTGAGTTAGATTTGGCAAAGTTCTTATACAGTCATACCTCGGATTACAGAAGCATCGGGTTGCGTGATTTCGGGTTGCGCACCGTGCCGAACCAGGAAGTACCAGAATGGGTTACTTCCAGGTTTCGGCGCTTGCGCATGTGCAGAAGTGCTAAATCGCACTTTGCGCATGCGCAGAAGCACTGAATCACGACCCGCACGTGCGCAGATGCGGCACTGCAGGTTGCGAACGCTGTGGGTTGCGAACGTGCTTCCCGCACGGATCACGTTCACAACCCGAGCGTCCACTGTACTTGGAATAAGACAGCTTCACATGTTCTTATTGGAGAATTTTTCTGCCTCCTGGATAAATTCAGTGTAATGGACACCCCATTTCCCCATGTGTCTTTGCCTCCAAATAGGGAGGAGGATTTCCAGAGTGCACCACTCTATTTGCAGAGTTTGGCTGCAGGGATGGAATTGCCACAGGTTGGTTGATAAGCTGTGGGTGACTCACCCTTTGGCAGCAAGTGTGTTATGAGTATGAATGTCAGTTTGTCAGAGTCTTTAAAGCTGTTTTAACATATGAGTGAAGGGTTTGTTTTTTACAAAAAAACAACAACCCTAATTCCTCTGTTTTTAACAGTAGTGTGCTCCAAAAAAAGGGAAAGTGCCAAGGGGCAGATGGATGGGAGGGAGGGAGGGAGGGAGACTGAAGCTGTGCCCAGTTTCAAAAGGAAGTTGTGGCCATTCTCCAACTAGGCTGCCAAGTAGTTCAGATAGGAGCCCAAACTGTTGGGAGGCGGGGAGAAAAAAACACTGAGTTTTCTCCAAAGGAATTTCGCCCATCAGGAATGCTTGGCTTATGTGGCTGGAAGGGCAAACATTTGCCCCTGGAGCATCAAGGAACTGCAGAGATACAGTGAATAGGCCATGACGGCTAGGCTCTGCCTCCACAGTTGGAGGCAGTAATGCTTCCAAATGCCAGTTGCTGGAAGCCGCAGGAGAGGAGAGTGGTTTTGTGCTTGAATCCTGCATGTGGGTTTCTTGCAGAAATCTGGTTGGCCACTGTGAGAACAGGGTGCTGGACTACATGGGCCACAGGCCTGATCCACTAGGCTGTTCTTAAGTCTTTAACACCAGAGAGAGTTTCTTCCATGCTAGACTTTTGGGGCTGACCAATGAGACTCCACATACCACACCAGTATCTGTCACTTGCCTTCCACACCTTCAGCTTTTATCATTCTCACCCCTACCTTTCCAGCTCTTCTGGTGAAGAGATAGAATATGTTCCACTTGTTCAGATGGGCTTTCGTTGGTTGATTGCTTTCTGGCAGCTTCTTAATTTCATCTGCTGATCCTCTTTGTCTCTTTTTATAGCCCGAATTCCCTCTCTCCATCCCTGTTCCATCACTCCTGCAAAGCCAAGAGCATGTTCCTTGCATTTGTTGGCCCAGCCTGGCTCTGGAGTCACGCTTCATTGCGTGCACACAATTTCATGACAGCATCTTGCTTGGCTCTCTTGCACACCAGCCCTCATGTGACCTGCAGCAGCAGCAGCGCTGGTGTGGAGGGCGCCCAGCTCTGGTGAGGCACGTGACCATCACTTCGGCATTGTCCTTTGCTGAAATGGAGGGGGACAGGCGGACTCGCCCAGTGCTGCTGCTGCAAGTCTCCTTTTGGATGTAAATTTGGAAGCAAACAAACCCAGGGTGGAATCTTGCCGTCTGTTGTGAATTTTTCAAATAACGCTCGATAAATGACTGAGAAAGCTCTCAGAGTAGACTGAGAAATCAGTACAATATGTCCATGAAACCCAGACTTGCCTGGGAACATCTTCCATGGTGTACAGTCTCTCTCTCTCTCTCTCTCTCTCTCTCTCTCTCTCTCTCTCTCACACACACACACACACACACACACACACACACAAACACGATGCGCTGTCCTTAATTAAGTACAGCCACTAGCGATTCTTTGACCAATTTTTAATTAATGGTCTCCCCACTTCCTTGCAGCTAAGCTAAGCTAAGCTGCATGGAATGTATACAGCACATTCCCATCTCCTGGCCACTTCCTGGTAAGGAATATCCACCTCATAACTAAATGTGCCACCCTTGCACTGGAACAGGTAAATCTGTCATTGTCACACCCTTCACCATAGGGTCCCATGGTGGGTTACAATGATATCTTAATACAATATTGAAATCAGTTAAAACAATTTGCAACCAGGATGCAACCCAGTCCAGAGAGACAGAGTGGATGGGTGCACAGTAGAAAGCTGTTTCTGTCCCCTGACCCGTAACAGACTCCAGCAAGTGAACTAAGCCTCACATTATGTTTGGCTTGCCTTCATCCAGTAGGTTGGGGCTCTCAGGTGGATCATGAGGTCATCCCAGGCAAGTTGTGGCAAAGCTGTTGCTGCCATATTAGACTCCAGCCAGTGGCGTAGCGTGGGGGGTGCAGGGGGGGCCGGCCGCACCGGGTGCAACATCTGGGGTTAGGGCAAATCCACAGGTTAGGGGGCGCAAATCCACGGGTTAGGGGGCGCAAATCCATGGGTTAGGGGGCGCAAATTACTTGCCTTGCCCCGGGTGCTGACAACCCACACTACGCCACTGACTCCAGCTAAGGCTGACCAAACTTAAAGAGCACTTACATGCGGTGCCTGGATAAAATGCCTTCTCCTGATGACACACACATTTGATCAATTTCCATGAGTGCTGCAAAGTGGCAGGAGAGAGGCAAGAGCATTTTTCAGTAAGAAAGATATTTTTGGCCAGCTGCATGCAAGGAAGCTCTCTGTGGAGCAGGGACATTCTGTTCACTTTCTAGTCTGTTTCTTTGGTTTTCTAGATTGCTCCCAGAAGTGTCTACTGCTCTGGGTAGCTTGGCTGTGCAGTGCTTGCCATCATTTAAAAAAAACAAAAACTACTGGTTTTCAGTAGTTTCTCAGTCTTTCAGCTACGAACAAGTGTAAAAATCACCAATTTTCATTTAGTAGCAATCCTAATGCAACACTATGTCTATTGCTCGGTGAATTGTCATTTTAGGATTAATAATGTTCTATTAAGTATAACTCAACAGTGAATATGAGAAAGTGGATCCCATGTCGCAGGCTGTCATTGGGCAACAAACTGGCTGCACACTACACACCATACATCCAAAGAATCGAGGAAACTGTTGTTTACCCCTCCCAGAACTACAGTTCTCATCACAAATTACAGTACCCATGAATCTTGTGCCTTAAAGGTGCCTTAAATGCAGTGCTATTTTTATAGATAAAGAGGTGCTGGAACTCATCATGTACACCTTCCTTGTTCTCTTAAAATGGCCATGGTGCCCACCTGAGAAGTGCCAGAACTGAGTTCCAGTGAGTTCGAGCTGAAAAAAGCCCAGCTTAAATGTATGGTGTGTATGCAGCCACTATGAGTTTTGGACAGTCTGTTAGTCTGCCTGCATGTCTGGCGCGCTCTTGCCTGATACAGCATGGTTTATTTGCAAGCACTATTTTGTGGATACCGTGTTTTAACTCACATCCCCCTAACACCACCAAGTCTTTTGTAGTCTTTAAAAAAGAATGTGTTGGCCTGGCTCTCTCCTGTGTATTTATTCTAAAGTTGCCTTTGTTGCAAGTGAAGGAAGGAAGAGAAGATTTGTCTGCTGGGTTCTGCAAGGACAAAATGTGGAGAGGTGTGAGGGAGGGAGCTACCTTGACCAGCTCATCATATTCCGCTGACTCCATCACTTTCTGTATTTTCTCAAAGATAGAGGTAGCACCTATCTACTGCCCCATCCACACCATACATTTAAAGCACTACAAGCCCACTTTAAACAGTCCTGGTTTCCTCCAAACAATTATGGAGGCTGTGGTTTTTTATGGGTATTGAGAGGTGTTAGGAGACCCCCTATTCCTTTCAGAAAGCAACATTTCCCAGAGTGGTTTAACAATTGATCCCTCTTCACAGGGAACTCTGGGGATTGTAGCTCTGTGAGGGGAATGGGGGTCTCCCAACAACTCTCAGCACCCTTTAGAAAATGCAGCCCCCATAATTCTTTGGGGGATGACTTTAAAGTGGTATCGTAGTGTTTTGCATGTATGATGTGGCTTGAGTTGTACTCAAAATTAATGGGCCTATGTTAGTCAGGGGCATTGTTTACTTTGAGTAGGAATAGCATCGCATGCAATCCACAGTCTTTGTGGTAAACTGGGCTGGCTGTGTTTGCTTTTGGGGCAGGTGGTCATTCTCCAGAGTGCGTTGTTGGTGAAATACCTGCCATTGTAATTATACCCACGCTATTGCTGCAGATTTGTTGCGGTGATGCAGATTTGATGGTTAGCTCAGGGCTGTTTCCATTCTTGATTTGCCTTCCTTCTGCTTTCACAAGTTATGCAAGATTGGCTGGAAGCAGGAGACAGGGTGAAGAAAACTGAACTGTTGGCTCCAGCTGAGGAACAGCATCTGAATGCCAGTTGCTGTGAATCACCCCTGGAGGGAGCTGCTGCAGTTGTGTTCAAGTCCTGCTTGTGGGCTTTCCAGAGGAGCCATCTGGCTGGCCACTGTGGTAAGAGGATGGTAGACTAGAGAGGCCTCTTTTGGCCTGATGCTGCTGTAGGGCTCTTCTTCTGGTCCTAGGCATCACGAGCTTCAAGGCTATTTCCTTCCCATCAGGAATAGGAGGAGGCTGAGCAGTGCCAGTCAATTCTTGGGTGACGCTATGGTTGTGTTGTACTCATGCTGGTCAATAAACAAAGCAATTAGGCTGGTGATTCTCTGTGGCCTTTTGCTTCTCGTATACTTACTGGCTTTGTGACTGCTGTGTTTTGTTGTTGTTGTTTTTTTAAAACAAATAGCTCACTCCTTTTTCTGCTAAAGGCACTTGGGTTAGTCATAATTAATAAACCCCTGTCAGTCAAATATCATCAATAAAGTGTGAGTGCAGTAAAGAGAAATATATTATATTGCTGCATTTCCCACAGTAAAACTGCATACCCTCCAACATGGCATCCTATTCAATAATACTGTAATAATAATACCCCACCCATCTGGCTGGGTTGCTTCAGTCATTCTGGGTAGCTTCCAACATATATAAAAACATTAAAAATTAAAAATTTCCCTATACAGGACTGCCTTCAGATGGCTCAGGGGTCGTATAACTCCATACCCTCTAACATTTCTCCAATGAAATAGGGACATCCTACCATACCTTCCAATATTTCTCCGATGAAAATAGGGTTGTTCTAAGGCAAAATGGGACATTTTGGGAACAAATCAGAAAGTGGGACAGCTTCTGTAAATCCAGAACTGTCCCTGGAAAATAGAGACACTTGGAGGTTCTGAAACTATTGTTAAATGCCTGCCCAGATCAGTATGTTTTTGTAGTACTTTTGAAGCTATACAATAGTTTGGGGGGTTGAGGGAGGTCTCAAAGTAGGTAACTGTGACTTTCTTTGTAGCACTGCATAGGGAAAGAACTGCAATTCAGTTGTAAGGTATCTGCTTGCCAAAGGGTCCCAGGTTCAATCCCTGGTGCTTCCACATAGGAATCAAAAAGACACACACTGCAGCTGCCTGAAACCCTGGAGAGCTCTCTGGAGTTGCTTCTCCCTGCAAAAAAAGGAAAAAGTTTGGCCATTTTTTTTAAACACATGCACACACTAACCACAAAAATCATCAAGCTTCTAGTCCCTAGTTAGGAATGTGGGCCCCATCCCATAGCTAAGCCTAGTTCAAAGGAAGGGCTTGTCCATACTTCTTTTGCTCTTTAGCTCTCAATAGAGCGAAAGGCAATTTGAGTTATCTCCAGATTGAAATTTGCTCTGATTTAGCACTGAAAAGTGGGTTTTCCCTGGGAATGGAGCGGGGCAAGGGGAAAACTGCTCGAACCCGTGCTTTCTAGGAATGGGATAAGCAGAAGTGTGGATGAGCCCTAAGCCTATTTGTATTGCATCCTCCTGTGGGTCAGACTGGACAGCCCTGGACTCTCTCCTGACAGCTCCTTGCAAAAATCTATCATTTGCCTGATAATAAATGTTGGAAATGCAAAGAAACTGAAGGTACATTCTTTCACCTTTGGTGGACGTGCCCAAAGATTAAGGCTTTCTGGGAGATGATCTATAATGAAATGAAAAAGGTATTTAAATATACCTTCCTGAAGAAACCAGAGGCCTTCCTCTTGGGCATAGTCGGCCAACTGGTGCCAAAGAAGGATAGAACTTTTTTTATGTATGCAACAACAGCAGCAAGAATACTGATTGCAAAGTATTGGAAGATACAAGATTTACCCACACTGGAAGAGTGGCAGATGAAGGTGATAGACTATATGGAATTGGCAGAAATGACTGGCAGAATCCGAGACCAGGGAGAAGAGTCGGTGGAAGAAGATTGGAAGAAATTTAAAGACTACTTGCAGAAATACTGTAAAATTAATGAATGTTAAAATGAAGTTGGATTGAAAATAAGTGGTATTGGTTACAAGATTAATAAGAATATGCAAATACGGATTGATAATGGATGAAAATATACAGTTATAATAGGCTAAGATATAGAGTACAGATAAATGAAAGAGGGTAAGGATTTGCTGAAATGTTTTTGTAAATGGGAATACAAAAAGGGGAGGTGTGAGGAGGTCAAGGAAATAAGCAAACGAGCCAAAAGATATTGAAAAATGGATTTATTTTTAATTTTTTTCTTTTAGTTATCTGTGTTTTTTCTTTTTTTCATTGTATTTTGTATCTTTTTTTCTTTTTTTCCCCTATGCGTGCTTTTTAGTTTGTTAATTTTTGTTTTAATTTTATATATTCTGTAAACCTATGTTTTTTAAAAAACCTTAATAAATATTTCTTTAAAAAAACCAAAAACAGCTCCTTGTCTCTTTGTCCACCCCAGAATGTCGGATCATGGGCAGAATACCAAACCCCACCCTTGTGTGATAATCCTGCAGGCATGCAGAATACTCCCTTAAGAGCTGGCTGCATGCTGGAATGGTTTCCCCCCTCCTTTACATACCAGGGCTGCACTTACACCAGGTGTGAAGCTGACAGGTCCTTCAACTGCATTGGATTTCTTGGGAACCGAGGAAGCTTCGCTGCACCCCAGGATGTTTGGGCTGGTGTCCATGAAATGCAGCTGGAAAACTTGCAAGAGAACTCTAGCGGCAACCTGCTGAGAAACCCGGGTGTGAGGGAAAGATGTCCTCGCTGACACACTCTGTAAAATATGTGACCTGCACGGGCAGACTGCTATGGACAACAGAGCCAGCCCATGGTTCCATCTTCAAAAGAAAGGCAAAATATTTGAGATGAAGGGTCTGTTGGGCTGAGTGTTCTGCCAGTGCAGAATGTAATCCTGGGCACAGAATCCAGCACCCCAAACATTTCAGCTTCAAATAAAGAAAAGAAAGAAAGTTCAAGTTTCTAGTCCCTGACGAGCAGCAGGTTGGGCTAGAAGCCTGCTTTGAACATGGCCTCTAATCCCGTCGCTCCTCCTCCCCTCTTTTCATACCTTGTTGTGGTAGATCATGCATCCACACTCTTTTTCTTTTACTTCTTGGTTTGCAGCTGGTGGGAGGAGGGGGAGGCAGTCAGGGGCTGGATTTGGTGTAAGGAACTCCAGTTGCTAATTCATATTCCATCCTTTTTTATGTCTTCAAATATAAACCTGAAAGTGTGTGCGATGCCTTCTGGCTCCCAGGGTCACAGTCATCATGTATCTGCTGTGCAATGCCTCTGTATCATAATTGAACTTTGGGGGCCGAAAGGGAGAGTGCTGTTGCACTCAGGATCTGCTTTGGAGCTTTTCATAGGTGTCTGGTTGGTCACTTTGAAAACAGGATGCTGGACCAAATCCAGACTGAGAGCTCTTATGCTCTTATTTGATGCATTGAAACCAGAAATGAGAATGAAAAAGGGGAATACTGAGCAGTATTCATGGTCATCAGGAGATGGCACAGTGTACCTTCCTTAATGGAACATATTAGTGCATCTAGCTCAGTTTTGTGTACAACTTGGTGTTTTGGGCTATAGTTCAACATCAGACCCAGTCACAACAGTGATGGTTCAATTCAAAGCATGAGTGCTCTACCTTTGAGCTATGTTCCTTCCCTGCACTAAGTTTCTTCTTTCCCATGGCTAGCAGAAGCCAAAATTAATTTTATGCATGTTTGCACATGTTATAGAGGCTGAAAAATTGTTCTTTCTGGTGCACAAAATCAGCATGGTGTTTTTTGCATAGAGTACAGTGGTGCCACGGGTTACATACGCTTCAGGTTACAGACTCTGCTAACCCAGAAATAGTACCTCGGGTTAAGAATTTTGATTCAGGATGAGAACAGAAATTGTGCTCCGGCGGCAGGGCGGCAGCGAGAGGCCCCATTAGCTAAAGTGGTGCTTCAGGTTAAGAACAGTTTCAGGTTAAGAATGGACCTCCGGAACGAATTAAATACTTAACCCGAGGTACCACTGCATACACAAAGTGGTAGAAAGATGAAGGCTGGGAATCCCAAAAATGTATTGTTCCTCAGGAACCAGGAATGGGGTCCTGTAGTAAGAGTGGAGTGTTTGGGTGGGTCATTCTGTACCGTGAGCTTCCCGTAGATGACAGTGGCACAGTCAGGGTGCCATAGCGCTGGTTCGTACATCTTTGATCTGTCTTGAATCTCCAGTGTGGCACTACGGACCTCCTTCCCCTGCTCTTGCCTCCAGCCTGTCATCCTAGTGGGGAAACTACCTGGATGGTTTTGCCCCCGAATCATGACTGACCTCACAGGATTCTTGTGAGGATTAAATGAACCATGTATGCCACCTTGAGCTAACTGGAGAAAAAGTTGAGATATAAACCCAATAGATAATAATAGGTAATATTATAAGAGATAACAGTAACAACTACTACTTCCAAATCTTAAGCTTGCCACTTATTTATTTAGATCTCAATTATTTGAAAACATTCATACACCACTTAAGATATTTTTTAAAAATCTCCAAATGGTGTACAATATAGGAGCGGTGATACCAGTAAAAGTGAAAGTACAACTTAGAACCAATAAAATAGCAGCATAAAAATAAGAATTCAGATGATTCAAATGCATGAATATGTAAAACAGAATCCAGTAGTCTTATGAGTCATTTCATCAGACTTTATGTCTTTTTAGCACCTGTGCGAAGGATAGAAATTCAACAGGCAGAGTGTTTGCCAGTGTAGCATGACCATGACAGTGAAAGCGTCATCTATTGAACTATGTCACACTTATGCTGCCAGGGGAGGAAGTAAAAGGAATGCTTGTGAACTCTGCAGGTGAGGTTTCCTACACGTCAGGCCTGTAGTTTAACACAGGCTGCATTTCCTGCCAGAGAAATCCTCAGCAAGCCTGAGGTGGGGGGCAGGGGGTGGGAGCGATCCATGCGTTAGGAGTGAAACACTTTAGACTCTCCAGGTTTCCATTCCAGAGGGAGCCCCACATCTCCCTAACCTTGGATTCCTCTCAGCCTCTCAGAGCATCTCAGCACACAGCTGAGGCTGTGAATCAGTTGTCAAATATGTGGGTCATCTCCTGTGCAGTGAAATGGATGTCCAAGAGAGCCTCGCTTCCCTGAGGTCATTCCTGTTCCGTCCGAACACGGCCTCCAGTATTGCCGGGTCCCGCAGCTGTTCTTCTCACCATTGCGCCTTTATGCGCTCTCACCGCTCCTGCACATGAGGCCTCGATTAGGTTTCAAAGCTTCCCGGGGGCCAGTTTTTGTTTTGTTTTGGGTAGGTTTTTTTTGTAGCATTTGTAGCGGAGGGGTGCTAATTGAATAAGAGTGTGGGAGGGACTGTGTTTTTGTTGTAATGCTAATCGGGTGACATTAATGCTTCCAGGGTTGATGGTGTTGGCCCAAAGCTGTGATAGTTCTGGGCAGATCGCCCAGTGCCACATGTGTGGAAGAGGGTGCATATGAGCACACACACACATGCCAGTTGTGTGGTGCTTTTGAGTCATGCTGGCAGTATGTGACAGTTGTAAGTTGATCACACTGATTTAGAGCTGGAAGAAACTCAAAGGCAGATTTATTACAATTATTAATTAAAATTGAATTATTAATTAAATTATTGATTAATATTAATATTATTTAATATTGTTGAAGGAATCGTCCAGTCGCCTTCCAGTCCTCCTTTGTTAACCCACTACTTCCTTCACCTTCCAGTGTGAACTGATTGTACAGTTTCGTTTGGTGTTAACTGAGCCAAAATTTATCAGAATGGAACTTTCTGAGAATTTTTTTTTTTTTTTTTTTGCCATATACCATATACCTGATTGTTAAAGAATTCTACCATCCGTTGACAAATATTTGGCCAAATCCCCTCCTCTGCCTGTAAACAGGGTGAAGATTTTTTGGGGAGGGTTTTCTTTTTTCTTTTTTTAGCTCAGAACGCCTAGTCCTGATTACCGTTCAAACAAATATAATCAAATTTAGTGATAAATTGCTCTTCAGAAGTTTAAATTGGCATCTCCTGCCAAAGTTCTCTTGGTGTCATTTGGGTCAGCAACAGAGTGCCCCTGAAGACTGAAATATTCTCCCACTTCTTTCTGGAAGTTGCCATATTAATGTTCTGTAACAGGGTTGCTTGAGAGGATATAGGCACTGGGGGAGGAAGAGGAGTGCAGGGGGAGCATACCGCCCCCAGCAGTGCGATCCCAGCAGGGTGCCATCGCGGCTGCCCCCCGCCTGCGCTGGGCGCCCCACAGGTGGCGTGGCCTGCCCCCAGGACACGTGCCAGCCCTGCCCCCGCCTGCTCTCCGCCCCCCCGATGCCGGAGCATGAAGCTCTGCCACTGGACATAAGGATAGAGTTTGCCATCTGTGTTTCTTCACAGGGCCTGGTCATTTTTGTTTACCCCTTTTTGTTGACCTTTCATAGCTGCTGAGTGTTCTTAAAAAAAAAAGTAAAAAAAAAATTAGGGGGATGCTGAATCTGATTTAGAGCTAGAAATTGCAGCTTGTGGAAAACGTGATTTGACCACTGTTCTCTAGCCAGGTGGGGGAGAAATCAAAATGTATCTAATCCACATGATGCAAATAAAAGCGAACAACATGTGATACTCCTGGAGGGGATGTTTCAAGAGGGCATTCCATACATCTGTACTGTTTACACACAATTTAAAAGCTGGAGTGCTGAGTGCCGTCTTGGATCACATTCAAGGACATTTTAACTGTTGCAGCCATGTGGTGTGACACATGGCCTTGATGCTGTGGCATGGCTGTCACGTTTAAATGTCTGCAACCGCACAGCATTGGATCATTGCTCCCCCCCCCCCCCCGATACTGGGATGGGCAACACTTTCATGTTAATGATGCATGTTTCTATTGATTTATTCTTGATTAAATTTCTATTCCACCCTTCCTTTCCAAAGGAGCTCAGCAAACAAAAGTAGCAAAATGATTAAACATAAAATGAAAACACATTTAAAACTTTTTAAAACATCAAAGGACATCTCAAAACATTTTAAAACAGTCTCTCTCGCAGCTAATAATTTGCAGGTTATCAGCAGTGGTATGTTTCAGCCATCAAATGCCTGGGTGAACAGGAATGTTTTAAAATTCTTCCTGAATGTTAATAACAAGGGAGGCAGACACACTTCGCCAAGGAGGGCATTCCACAAATGGAGAGCCACCAACAAGAAGGCCCTGTTGTGAGTCAATGCCAACTGTGCAACATTGGTCATGGCCTTTCAGTTCCAAGCTTTTGAATGTTTCAGTCATGTGGGTGGGTGGGTGGGGAGCAGAATCCACAGGAAGCTGGCCCTCACAGAAGCATCTGTTTAAAGAGGACTTTGCTGATGCAATGTTGGGATATCCTGTAATTTTCCTGAGTTCTACTTCCTGAAGCATAAGGAGAGCTTGTTTCAATAGGTTGACAAAGACACCCTGAAAAGGGAAGAGGGATCTGTATTTATGCAGCGTTCAGGACCCAAAATCTTTTCCATTCTAGTCTCCTAAAGGTTAATATCATTCTTCAATTGATTCCACTCTCCAGGGTTGATTGAAATATTCAGAAGTTTCCTCTGGCCTCTCATGGGATGTGTCATCTCATTAGAAATTGCTCCTTTGGAAGTCAGGAAACCCTCTGTGTTGACAAGTGACATGTCAAGTCAGAATGAGTGGGGTATCCAGAGGCATTCAGACTATTACCTGTCAGCTGGAGCTGTGGGCAGTGGGCTGGGAACAGAGCCATACCATTGTTCCATCTAGCAAGGCTTTTCCTGGGATCAAGGCCAGCCCTTCCTTTAGACAGGGTGAGGTGACTGCCTCAGGTGACACCAACTGGGAGTGGTGACCTCCCGGCTGTTTCTCCTGAGCACTTTGGCTGTACCCGTCTGTTTGAGGGCAGGGCTGTGTGTGCCACATTATCTGTCCTGCTGCCTTTGGGTATTGGACTGAGATTGAACTACCAGCCAGCCCAGTTGGCTTCTGCACATGGAATGATGCAGGTACCATCTTGTCCTTCACCCCAGAGTAGCAAAATGTTTTGGGCTAGACCTGCCAGGGTTTCAAGCGGGGCGCTGGTGGTGTCTTTCCCAGCCCTGCCTGAGATGTTGGTAATTGAACCTGAGAACTTCTGTGTTCAAAGCTACTTTGACGTAGTCCCTCCTTGAATTTGGGGGAACCCCACCAGCAAGAGCTGGATTAGTGGCAAGGCTACTATAGAACGGATGATGGGTACTTGTCACAATGTCTATGTTCTACCTCCACGACTGGTTTTCAGTGGCCACACGGCTGACTATGAACATTCAGAAGCCTGATCGGCCTGCCGGGAAGGGGCTGATTTTGGCATCTCCATGCTAGAAATGCAGTAAGAGATTGTACGGGTCAAAGAGTTACGATGCAAGGCCCCAGAACATAGTCTAGCACCAGTCTGCCCCTGCCTCATTTCAGCCACCTTTGGGTTAGGAATATGTTTCCAGGCGATGAGCCATGGACATCGATAGGATTTATTGCTCTTGGCCCATGTGCTGGAGCTTGAGCTCTCACTCTTGTGTTCTTCTCCCCACCTTCACCCAATGCTCCCTTCTGCTCACCTCACTGGAATTTTGCCTCTCCTCTCAGAGTGAGGAAATGGTTAAGCACTCCAGAATTTTGATTAGCAGAGAGTCTTAAAGTCAGTTTAAAAAAAGAAAGCAGAAAAGACAGTCTGAGGGAACTATCAGAAGCATGCTAATGAGGTGAAGTCATCAGCAGACACCAGAGAGGCTTTTTCATGCCTCTTCCTCTGAGGACGAGGACGACGGTCACACTGTAGGACCTGTGGAAGGATGGCTGCAGGTGGGCTGCCCTCCAGAAGAGCGATGGGCAGAAGCCTGCCATGGGGAGAGACTCCCTGCCTTCTCGGAAACCTGGACTCCGGTGCTTTTTAACCCAGTGGTCTCTCTCTCTCCAGAATCTGAGTGCTTTCCCCCAGTCCTGAAGGCTGTCGCAGGCAGGGAATAGCATCAGGCAAAAGGGAGAACGTGGGTCTGCAAAACAGAGGGAAGTGGGAGCATTGTTTTGGAAGGAAGAGCTCCCCACCGCTGCTGGGTGGATTGTGGAACGGCCTGGGGTGAGCGCTTGCTGCTCCGAATGTTTTTGTATATTTTTTAAAATAAAAAAGTAAAAATCTGCAAACGGCAAGGCTCCCCATAAGCTGTGCACCTGGAAATCTACCCCTGCTGCAAAAGAAGCCCCGTGGGTTCTGTAAGGCAACACCGGGCGAAGGAGCACCGCTCACTGATGTTATCCGCTAAGCCTGAGCAGGTAGGGGAATTAACTCCCATGCCAGACAGTCAGGGGGGAATCCCCACTCCGTACTTCAGAAGGGAGCGCATCAAGGAAATAGACCAGAAAGGTAATTAAAATCTGGTTTGTATGTTGCAGATTTGGAAATTAGCTTGTGTTACCTCTTGGGAATAAATACCAGGAATTTAACAGGTTCTCGGAAATAAGGATCTGTATCCCGTCTGAGGTTGTTGTTTTTTAAATAGACTTTCCTGTTAATGTGCACTGCATGCATGAAATGAAGAACTGTAAAATCACTTCTCTCTTCCCGTTTTCTCCCCCTCCCCCCTTCCTTTCTTAAAAAGTGCTGCAGGGTTAATAGTTCAGTTCAGGGGTTAAAAGCCAAATAAAATGTTTTCATTCAAGTCAAGGGAGCCAATCCCTCAGGGAGCTTCTCCTCTGCAAGCTCCGTTGCAATTAATGGGCTACAGCACAGCAGGGGTGCCATTCATTCACACGAGTGGGATAAGTTATTGATGGACGGATTGGGCTCGATGGGTGCAGGCCAATTTAGTTGCACTTAGTTCCTACTGAAATCAAGGAGACTTGAGTTGCAGCTAACTTTTGCCCCATGGGTTTCAACGGGGCTTTAAGTTCAGCTGACTGTGTCTGGATCCAGCCCACTGTCTGCGTGCTAAAGCCAGCAGAGCACAGATGCTTTCAAAGAAAACTCTGCAGCACTTTTCAGTTCCTAGATTACCGTACCTCACTAGACATTCCCTTTCTGCAGGCGTGCATTTTCTGCCGCTTAAGCTTGTGAAGCAAAAATGTACCAACAAGAAGCGTGCCATTTAACCCACACCTATGTGTCAATTAAATGGATATGCTTAAGTTCACCAGGCATGTGTAGCTGTGGCCTGGACGGCTGCCAAGGATTCCGCTTTTCAATTAGCTTGCATTAACCCTTTGGGGAACCCTGAGCATTTTGAATTTATTTATTAGAATTCCTTCTATTATTATTTTTCGAGGTTCCCATTGCTTGTCGGTGCTTAGGAGAAAAGAAAAACAACCCCTTTTGAAAGCAAGCTAGCATCTCTTCAGGGCAGCAAGTGAATATATTTTAGGAAACCATTTGCAATATTGCTATTCAAAATAACAAATTGTTAAACACTTACAAAAACAAACAAACAATTTTGCTTTTTATAGATCGTATCAAACAGGCTATTTTCTTATAGTTGCCATAAAGCATACAAATAATTTTATTTCCAAACAGTTTGTGATGGTGCATTGGGCAGACAGTGTTTAGATATTAACATTCCTTAAAAAGAACATGTGCTTGTAAGAGTTATGAGCTGATATCTGATTTTTGTATACAGGGAAACTTTTGTTTTTAATAAAAGTGTTACTCAATTGCAGGGTCTAAACACGCTATGGAAACTTTTGTTTGCTTTGAAGAGAGAGAAAATCAGACTCCACCACCTGCAATTGATGAGGCTATATCTGATGTGTTGTTGCTAGTAAAGGCATTTCAAATATAAACTTTTAATAATATAGCATTGCCAGTTACTTAGGAGGGATTTTGGAGGTGGTGACTGGGATTAATATTTTTCTATTAAAAAATGGAAGTTAGTTGCCATTCCTATGGCAGCAGGATTTGACGCACGGTCCAGTGGGGAGACAATGGGAAATATGCACAATATAGCCACATTAATGCAACTTCCAAAGAGGTGGACACGCTTGTTGTTTCTACTACAACAGAGTAAGGGTGGTTCCAGGAGACCTGTTTATTGAGCATTTATTCTGGATTCTTTGCATGGAGATTAAGTGATGTTGACTATTTAATGAGCATTCACTCTTTTTTTTTTTTTGCGGGAAGCATAGATGACATTGTATTATCGCACATTTCCCGAGGCCTTTTTCTGTCACTTTCCTTATTGCAAAACAAACAACAACAAAAACAGTCACGTTTGGGGAAAGTGGGTTTCATTGTGGAAGACTTCCCAATCAACCATAATTTTGCAACCTGAATTTTCCACTACGTGATTGAATCCCAGCCCCAAATAGTGACTGTTTGGAAGTATTATTAAGAG
The DNA here is from genome assembly GCF_964188315.1 of Podarcis muralis. Taxonomy (NCBI): domain Eukaryota; kingdom Metazoa; phylum Chordata; class Lepidosauria; order Squamata; family Lacertidae; genus Podarcis; species Podarcis muralis. The sequence goes on along the minus strand of NC_135661.1, from coordinate 42,846,432 downwards.
CCTTACAGCACTTCAAGACTACCACATTTATTCCATCATAAGCTTTTGTCTGGGTTCAGTTTCTTTGAACCCGGAAGTTGCCTCTGATCCATATGCTGGATTGCAATCCATCAGGATGTTTCTTTTCATCCCCACCTAAACTGCACCTTTGGACACCTCCAAATCATTACCGTGCAGTTCCTGTAGGAGTAGCTCTACCTGCTGCCCAACTCCCTCCTGTGTGGGCTGCCCTCATTGCCACATTAGAAAGCTCCCATCCAAAATGCCATTGTAGCTACCAGACATCAGGCTGTTTGATTAATGATGGGAGGTGGGGTTTTACGCTGCATACTGATCCTAAAAAGTGAAATTTGCACAAAGGGTTGTATCCAGCTAAGCCCTACTCAGAGCAAATCCACTGAAATGATTAGATTTAAGTTAGTTGTATCCATCAACTTCAGTGTGGGTCTACTCTGAGCAGGAACTAGCATTGGATGTTCCAAGCTTTTCATTGTGGTGAGGAAGGTTTGATGTTTCTGTCCTCAGAGCAAAAGCGAACCGTGCTGGATGACTTTAAGCAAATTTCTGTTTATAAGGCAGGAGGATGGACTTTTGGGGGTGTTCTTCATCCAGACACTCAATAAAAGTAATATTTAGGAATGAGGATTATGGAGGCTTTTGACAAGGAGAGTTTTGGTTATAAGTCTTGCTTATGGCAGAGTTTTAACCTGTGAAATCTCATCCAGGGCAAGCGTCTAAGATTCTGCCGGGGGAAATGCAGCCAGTTTGGTCCCTAGCAGGTTTTGCTCAGTAACAACCGCTGTTAATTAATTCACAAGGTCAAAATAGTCACAGGGCCATATCCAACTAACCTCTACACAGAGTAGACCCAGTGAAACTAATGACATTAAGTTAGCCATGTCTATTAATTTCAGTGGATCTAACTCTGAGTAGGACTAGCTTTTGCTCCAACCCACACTCAAGGATCTCCCATGCAAGATTTGTCGGATCTATTTCAGAGAGTTGACTTGATTCACAAGTGAACTCCATATCAAAATGCTCCAGCATGCGTGGAGCATCACACATGGGGCAGTTGCCACATTACCTTTCACAGATCACGTCAAATCTCTCCATGTGCACTGTGGAGATTTCTCGCACTGTGTTGTAGATGAAGAATTTCTTTGCCTAGGAGAGAACTAGACGAGCACTCTGTCCGTGCATCAGACTCTTGCAGTAACGTTCCAAAGCTATTGCGGTTTTCATGGCCGCTGAGTTTGCCATTGTTATTTTGCTCTGTTATTATTATCCTTCTGTAGCCATTTTTATTAACTTAAAGTTTGTTTTTATGGATGTTTGCACCCACTGTGTAGGTTTTATCCTTTTATTCGAAAGCTGGCAGAAAACAAGGTGTTCTTTTTTACAGACCTGTTTAATGATAGTTTAATAGTTTTTAAAACAACAGCAACAACTGGATTTTTGTTTGTTTGTTTGTTTTGTAAGGGGCTTTGGGAGCCAGATGGTCCCAAAGCAGGGTATGCCTTTTTAAATGAAATAAAGAAAACCAACCACAAATAAATTCAGATATTTCCCCACTGCAACAGATGTTGAGAGTGAGCACATTGCCACGGTTAAGTTCCAAAACTGCCTATTTAGGTTTAGCAAGGCCGTCTTCTCCCAGCCTCAGTCTTCTCTTTCTGTAATATGGGGATACTGGCCCAACAGAAGTGGCAAGTTTGAAGATTACTGCGATGATGTGTGTGAAATGTGTTGAAAACTCTGAAACCTTCTATATAAATGCTAGTTTATGTATTTAAGAAATGTTTTAGGCTGCAGGGCATAACAGTGATAAAACAGCAGTGTGTAAAACTGCAATTAAAACAGATGTGGCTCAATCGAGACAGCAATAAAATAAAATAAACAAAGCAGATAAAACAGTGTTAACACCCACTCCCATTTCATGCTGGAATGCATAGGCAAATAAAAATGTCCTTCCTGGAATAAAACCACAGTTGCGCCAAGGAAGCCTCCCTGAAGAGGGCATTCCATAGGGCAAGAGATGCTATTGCTGAACAGTCTCTTTCCAGACATCACCTATTTAATTTCAGGTTAATGGGGGACCCAAGAGGGCCCCTTCAGATAATGAATGCAGGGTCCCTCCCAAGTGTTCATGTTTCCCCCACCACCACGCCCAGCAAAATGTGGCCATGCTTTCTTTCTAGAGGCATGCATAGGGATGGGTGAATCTGTCAATTTCAGTTTCTCTCAGTTGCTTTACATCTTCAGTTCTTTACATCTCCACATCTGTTTGTGCATTTTGGGGGGGGGGTGTCCTCATGAATATTTGTAAGCATTGTAGTGTGAATGGAGCCTAATATGCACATATTTTTTTTGGCAAGGCAGTTTCTTTTAATATAATGCTTTTCTGTATGTTCTTTTCACTAATATATTAGTAATATGCACTAATATGCATTTTTATGCATGTTGAACCGTAATGTATGCCTTTCTGTACACATTACTTGGCTGGAGAACTGTGTTGCAAAATTCAGGAAAGTGAATTTTTAGGGAAATTCACAGTAAAATTGTGACAAACTTCCATGAGGATTTTTTTATAAAATAAATTTTTAAAAAAGAATCTACAGCCTGCTGTGGGAAAGTGAAGAACTGAACTTAAAATCGGAAAAATGAGAAACAAAGAAACTGAAACTGACAGATTCAGCCATCCTTATAACACAGGTTCATTTTCGGGGTGCAGTCAAGCTCGTGGCCAACATGTTTTATGGCAGAACTGCCAAGGCAACAACAGAGCCGTTGACTTGTTGGAGAAGAAACAAATGCATCATTATGTTTTGATGTTGAAGCAGCAGTGGAAAGTGGGAGCTAATCTCTTTGAGAGGAGGCATCTCCCCCAATGAATTATGTCGGGAAGCTGGAGGCTGGGATCTTCCGGTGGCTTTTGGCACACCTGCCTTGCGTTCATTCTATCTAGAGCACAATGTCTTTAAGTTGAAATAATGCCAATAGAACTTTATAGCTCTGCTGAAGCAACGGGCCCTTTTGCGCATAAGGGGAGGCCTTTCCCAGGCCTTCTGGGAAGCCTGGCAAAAATCTGCTAGGGTTGTGGTAAGTGGGAGGGTCACTTCCCCCTCCCCAAATACAGTGGATTTGTGGAGGCAAATATCCTAACAGATAACTCATGTGATTTATTTTCTTGGGACAATGAGGAGGAATTAGGAGGACTCTGGTGTCCTCCTATGCATGAATGGATCCTGTCTGGTGAGGGTTGGGATGGATGGGGCCAGTTTTCATATATTTTTGTAATGTGAAGGCCTCATTGCAGAATTTTTTATTATGCTAATAGCGTCCTATAAGAATTCTGTGTTTTCTCTATACGCGGAGAATTTCATCCTCTTTGATTTTCAGGCCAACCTGAGGATCAGAAAGAATCCATATTCCAGCCTCCACCTCCATATCTGTATGCAAGTAACCAAACAACCCATCTTTCTTCACAAGAGCTGTACCTTTGGCACTGTAGACAAACATGTTTCTGGGGTTTCCCTGCAGATGTGGTGCTCTCAAGTGCCAGCTGCAAAACTGTGGCATGCTGAATCCAGTGATTCTTTCTTGTGTTCCTAAGGAAGCAGTGAAGGTTTTTCAGAACAGGAATGCGCCTCTCCTCTCTAAGGGCTGAGTTTTTATATGCAAACTAGAGTATAATTTCAGATGCAGTGCAGTTGTAATTGACTATTTGCATTATTCCCATCCAGAATTAAATTTGCCAGGAAATGACATTTTATCCTGATTGTTGGCTGGTTTGCTCTGTCCATCAGTTTCTCTCTCTCTCTCTCTCTCTCTCTCTTTCCCGGAAAATAAAAGGATTCACAATGGCTCTGAATGCAAGGTTGTATCATCCTGGCATCTTGAATGGCCTCTGGGTAAAACTGACTGTGGATTCTGAACATCCGCCCAGCTTGCCTTAGGGCTGATAGAGGAAAGAGAGGTCTGGGGGATGGTGCCTGGCCCTCCTCTAAGCAACAGTTACCAACAAGCTCAAGCAAATAAAAATATGTGTGATTATGAAAGCAGAGGAACACTCCATGCTTTCTCCCAGCACCACTTCAATATGAGCTAGTATCTTTCTGCTTTGCTGGCAGAAAGTGATTGAAGCATCGGATCCATAAATGCTCATAGCAGATTCAGAATTCCTGGTGCTATGAAAGTTCCCAGGATCGTTCTCTTTGCAAGCTGCTTCAAGTAACACGAGTAAGAAGAAGTTAACTTGCTTCTCTCTCTCTCTCTCTCTCTCTCTCTCTCTCTCTCTCTCGTAAAATTCTTGAGTCAGATGTGGGATTTTCCCCCTTTTCTCTTAACAATGCCAACTCTAACAATCCAATGAAGCCCAGAATGATCAGCAACAGGATTGGGCCACTGAATATGAATTGCAGATTTGGATAAGAAACAGAAGGATGTCTTGTGGATTATAAACAGGAGCGTTTTTTGGTTAGTTCCCCCTGGGTATATAACACTATAGGGGATGTGCCCAGGAATGCATGCAAAGAAAGGACTTTTAACAGCTGCTCTCGGAAAAATCCTGAATCCAAGGGAATTGTTCCAAGTGTAGTTTTCAAGGGACAGCTAGAGCGAAGTGTCTTGTAGAAGTTGAGAGTCCAGAAGTAGTCCCAGTAAAACTCAATCTGATTGGGGGTGGGGAATCTGGCTCAGTGGTAGAGCATCTGCTTTGCACACAGAAGGTCCTAGGTTCAAATCCTGGCATCTCCAGGTAGGGTTAGGAATGGCTCTTCTCTGACACCTCCGAAAGAGCCATTGCCACTCAGTATAGACAGTATGGAACTAGATGGATAAGGGTCTGACTTGAGATAAGGCAACTTTATATGCACCACAGTGAAGAGGCCCCAAATTGTGATGCTCACTTTGATGAGGCTCTGTGCAGGAGATGCTGCCGGTGGGTCACAGCCACCCCTCTCCCTCCCTGCCATCCCAAAGATGGAGGCCTCATCTAATTTTAAAATGAGGTTGATTCTGATGGGGAGATCTGTGTACAGCTTGGCTCCAAGGCCTTTCCTCCCTCATCCCCATTTACAAGTGCTTCCTGAAGTGTAGTCCTTTCCCCTTTAACCATATCTTTGTTTTTTATTTCTGCATATCCCATACCATCTTGCTATCTGCTCCTCCACCGCCAAATCCACTTCAAAGCCTGATAACTTCAGACTTAACTACCCACACTTGCTTGCATTGGTTGTCTGTCTTCCTGGTGGTTTGCTGTTTATGTTGATTCATTAATTAAGGACACAATCCACTGGGAAGATGGCCAGCTTCTCTGGCACCAGCAAGTTCCTTGGGTGGCTCTGGATTGCACATACTGTTTTGTAACATCTCCTCCAGGTTTAAAACATAAAAATGAAAATGGAGGATTCCTTCCTTGCAGTGCTGGAGCAGATGGGATTTTTGCTGTCATTCCCTGCTGAGAGGAGGCTTCAGGCGGTAACTGCAAACAGAACCTAGGGCATGTGGCTATGGTGAGATCAAGCAGGGAATAATTGCATCAAACAAATTTCTGGAAGAGGTTCTGAGCTCCACCGAAGATGAAGCAAAGGCAGAGTTTGGGGGCTGAGTTAACCCTGCAGGCAAAACACAGCACAGCCTCTGTTCCCTGTGTGGGCCAAAGGAGAGTATAGGGGTACCTTGCTTTGATTCCACTCCTTGCTTGCAGTAATTCTGGGTGGGGGAAAACCCTTCTGCCTCCTGCTTCTAATCTGGACTAAGAAGGACCACAGCATCTGCCTTAGACCTAAGTAAACCTTACACTGCATAGAGGAGAGTCTTTAATCCTAACTGTCCCTGCATTCTGGCTGAAGCCAAATAAATCATTCCTGAATAGCCCTTGCTTTAGATCTGAAAGTCAGAAAATATTATAATGCAGGTGAGAATGCCTCTGTGCATGTTCAGTGTGCACCTATAGCTGAATAACCCGGGCAGCCTCTTTGTATGCAGGCGATGGCCACAAGCTTTCACACAGGAAACTGTAGTTGTTCAACCCTGTCTTACAAACAAAGTACTTTGCAGACCTGGTTAGAAAATGAGTCCAGCCGCTTGCAGGCCTTGAAATACATTCTAAGGTATTAGAGCAGGGTTCATTTGATTTGTCAAAATTATGCAGATAAAGCTGAAGGAAATGGATTTAGCCTCAGGTGTGCCTTATTTGTTGAACTTTCTCCATTTAATTTTGGAACAATTGAGTGAAATCCTACACCGCTTGTAGATGGTTACCATATGCATGACAATAATGATTATGTGTCACGGTGGACATTAATGCAAACCAACACAAGGATGGGATGTTATAGCTATGGTTGGTTTTTGTTGCTATTGTTGATTTTCCATTTTTGTTTATGTATAATTGAAACTTTTTGATGGTGATCTTCACTACACTAAATAACTTTTTGTTTTCCCAGGCTTCCCTTCTCTTTTTTAGCTTCTAAACTGACACCTCATATTTGCCAAATAGTTTCTGCTGCTTTTATATTTCTCCATATAGCCATCCTGGGAACGGTCTATAAATGCTTAGAATAAACCAGCACATAGCTAATGAATGACCCAATCCTATGCATGTTTACCCAGTCCTAGTGACCTAGTGAAGTCAGTGGAACTTACTCTTAGGAAACTAGGATTGCAGCCACAGTTTACTATCTTAATATACTAACCTAGAAATAAGTTCCACTGAAGTCGACAGGGCTTACTTCTGAGAAGACGTTGCACAGGCTGGCTTGCTGCAAATGTGTTAAAGAGAGGGATAGAGATGCTTTAAATAAATAAAGCTTTCCTCTTCCCCAAGCCCAAGCATCACTGGTGTCCTAGACACTGAGCAGCCATATAATCTAGGGTTTCCCAAACCTCTGAGCTCATTGAACCCTTGGTGAGCATATAAAGTTACTGACCACAACCCAAATTCCTAGGAATGTAAATGAAACAAAGTCATGAAATATATAATCAGTGTTTAATAATCATCAATCACCATTACTTTAGGAATCATGAAATGTAAAAAAGAATAAGAATGTATGACAATAAAGAAGCATGGACTGAGAATACAGTGGTAGTGTGGAATTATCTTATTAAATGCAGAGGCAACTCTCCATTTAAAAGCTTGGCATGAGGGGAGATATCTCAGGACATCTCTGTATCTTCTGTTTGGCTATGAATATCTTGCCTTGCTCATGTACCTTTGAATCTTGACTTCTGGACCTCATGCTTGCTGCTGAGCCTGTTCTGCAAGTAGCCTTAATAAACATCTCTTCCTTGCTTTCAAGTAAGAATCACTGTCATTGTGTTTTGGGGTGGGAGCCTGACACACACACACCCCTACACACACACACATTCTGTATATCGTAGTTCTGTATCCTATCTAATATTAGTTCTGGTTAAAGGTGAGTTAGAAACAGATTGCATGAATAAACAAATAAATAAATGCAAATATTGTTGCTTAAAATCCTAAGGTTAACTGGGTTTCAAGATTAAGTCTAAATAATGTGTGGTTGATCTTGCAAGCAAACTTCTAGTCTGCTTTTACACAAGGTCCCCGGTTCAGTCATCATGCAGGGCTGGGAATGTCCCCTGCCTGAAATCTTGGAGAGCCGCTGCCCGTTCGTGTAGAAAGTTATGAGCTAAGATGGATCATTGGGTCTGTGTTGGTGTAAAACAACTTCCTAGGTTCTTCCTACCTTGGTCTGATTTCATACTACAGCCTAGAGTACGCTATGAGCAAAATGGGACTGAATTCTGAATAAACACTCATAGGTTTGCACCATTAGAAATTGGCCGTCTAGATATGCAAGGAATAGGAAATGCTTTTCAGTTCAAGGGTCACATTCCCTTCTGGGGGCCACATGCAGTGTCAGGTGGGGCCTGGGGTAATGGTGGCTGGAACAATAAGGGCACATTTTTACCTTTGTACAGCAAGCAGGTTTCTACACACACACTTCTCTATCCCCCATCCAGGCAAGCAGCAGTACAGTGGTACCTTGGGTTACAGATGCTTCAGGTTACAGATGCTTCAGGTTACAGACTCCACTAACCCAGAAATAGTACCTCAGGTTAAGAACTTTGCTTCAGGATGAGAACAGAAATTGTGCTCTGGCAGCGCAGCGGCAGTGGGATGCCCCATTAGCTAAAGTGGTGCTTCAGGTTAAGAACAGTTTCAGGTTAAGAACGGACCTCTGGAACGAATTAAGTTCTTAACCCGAGGTACCACTGTACTATCAGATGTCAGGGACCTATTTCTGCCAGGCAAAAGCACACAAGGACAGTGCAGAGCAGGGCTGGTGAGGGGTGTGGCTGGAGAAAGTCTCAAGGGCCAGATAAAGAGGCTTGGCAGGCCATATTTTGCTGCATGGCCTGAAATTCCCCACCGCAATATACAGTACAGTGGTACCTCGGGTTAAGTACTTAATTCGTTCTGGAGGTCTGTTCTTAACCTGAAACTGTTCTTAACCTGAAGCACCACTTTAGCTAATGGGGCCTCCCGCTGCCGCCGTGTGATTTCTGTTCTCATCCTGAAGCAAAGTTCTTAACCCGAGGTAATATTTCTGGGTTAGCGGAGTCTGTAACCTGAAGCGTCTGTAACCTGAAGCGTATGTAACCCGAGGTACCACTGTAATTACTCCAAATATTTTACCTCTGGAAGCACCTTATGTTTACCATGCTTAGAACCAGCCGTACTTTCTTCCACTGCTTTGCTCCCATGCAGATAAATAGTCTCTCTATCTGCATGAGGGATTCCATCGAAATGGGATCTTTTACTGTGCATATTCTGACATGGTCAAATGGTCTGCTGGAGGTTTTTACACCATCCCGACATGACGGGTGAATCTGTCTTCCTTGCTTGGGTCAGCCTCTGGCTTGGGGTGGCCTGTGAGTTGAGCTAGAAACCATTTCAGGCGCTCCATGGTGGGCCACCCTGCCCGCCTCTTCTAGGCACTCACTATATGTGCCCCATAACTCATCTCTCCTTCATTGACAGCATTCGCTCCTCTTAGCTTTCCCACACACTCCCACACACCAAGGGTCGTCCACCCCCACAGCTTCTATTTCAGTCTTTTGTTGCATCTTGGTGCCAATGAAACCCAAGGCTCCTTTGGCTTGGTCCTTCATACTGCTGTTCAACTTGGCCTGTGCACTTGCGCTTGGATCCTGCCAGCCAAAAGCACGCTGGCAGAAACCTTCTGACGCCTTCTGGCAGGGCCTGACCTATTAGACAAAGCGATTGCAAGAGAAGCCGCTTGCAACAGCAGGCCAGGAAGAAACTCTGTCCCTGGCAGAGCTGCGCCAAACCTTCCTTGGCATTGCTCGGTTTTGGCAATTTGGGGGGTTGGGAAAAATTGTCTGAATTTGGGGGGGGGGGCTTCTTGGAAAATCTCAGGGCATTTGGAAGTTATCTCAGTGTAAAATGAGGTGGCCAAGAGTTCCACTCCCACCTCTTTTGACAGTTTTTAAAGAGCACAGCCAGATCTGCTTATAGCGGGTGATAGGCAATGGTGTTTGGGGTCCAGAGTGGTAATTGGAGGAGGGGTGTCAAAGACCTGTTTCTATTTCTGAAGCAGGGTCCCTGTCTCTAGCATCCTAGAGCTGCCCAATCAGCATGAAAGAGGAGCACTTAGCCAAACTGTGTTGCGGTGCTAAGCATTTAGGAACACAGAAAACACAGGGTGCTTCAGTTCCAAGAGAAGGGTGTGCAAGTTCTGTTACATACCGTGGAACTTCATGGCAAACACAATTAATCCACTCCAGAAGAAGAATCATTTGCCCACATACGTGCACAGAAAATATTAGCTCTAACTGAAAGGCAACACATGGAGATCTGCATTAATCATTGCAATGTATCACTAATTATTATTACTGCATAATTAGAAGATCGTTGTATCATATTAGAAGGTGTATGGCTGTGAGGGGCTATGGCTGTGATGATCATGATAGGGCTCTGCACTTCTGAATTTTCAACTACACTTCTGGTGATGCGTCTGTAGCATCATTTGTTTCCTGATGACTGGGCTTCAGGAATGCCTGGGAACACAATTCTAGTGGAGTCTTGGGTTGTCTTACAATCAAACAGAGTTATTCGTTATTAAAGTCCCTTTTGTCAAATGCATGAAGTGTCAGAGGGCTGTGAAACCGTAAACTTGACTGACCATCTTATGTGATGTGCCTACACTGCTTTTTTCACTTCTTCAAAGGAGTGCACAAATCCTGTTGGCTCTCGTTTGCTGTTCTTATGCAGCCCATGGGCCATGGGGCTGAATGTTGTGAGCACAAACCACAAGTCTGCACACTGCCGTGCTGTGGATTGCAAAATGTCTGCGGCTGCTTACAGCAAATCGTTACATTTGGATTTAATTTGCCCTGAGCCTAGCCCAATATGAGTGTGTGAGAGAGATCAGAGCAGTCCAATCCTGTCTATCAGCAGATGGTTGGTCAGAGCGCAACTATCTCCCAGCTTCATTTTTGCAACCACATCATTGTGCTTGTGAAACAGCCACTGCATTTCTTGAAAGTTTTCTTTCCAAAAAAACCACTTTTTCCAAAATCTCTCACTTCTCCCTGCAGCACAGATAGATGACTGAGACCTTTCTAAAGGACGAATATCTTGGAACCGGTTGTTTTAATCAGCCCAGGAGGGACAGCAAATAGGTTAACATTCCAGGGGGAAGAATAGACTGCTCTTAAAAAAACAACAACAAACAAAACACTGTGAAGATTGCAAAGGTCTAGAGGTGCTACTGGAGGTAGATAGCTAAATAGCAAAGAGCTTATTTTTCCTTTACAGAGCAATAAAATTTTGGAGAGCAACACCGCCACCTGTTAGGCACAACAGAATGTGCAGCTCTGAAAAGCAGCTCAGTCAGTGAGGCGAGGGATGGAGAGGCAAGGTGCCTCTGCAGAAGCCCGTAATCAGCGTAATCCAGTGGAGGGCGAGCTAGGCTGTATCCTGAAAGCTTTGGGTTCAAGTCCTCCTCCTACTCACTTGGATCCATGCTAAGTATGCATGCTAATGATAGAAAGATTAGAGACTGAAGGATTTAAAAAGTGACATCGCTATGAATGCTTGGTGTCTGGAGGCAGTTGGAGGATGGATGGCAGCTAACAGATTGGGGTTGAATTCTGACAAGACAGAAGTACTTTTTGGGTGGGACAGGGGTTGGGCAGGTGTGGAGGACTCCCTGGTTCTGAATGGGGTAACTCCACCCCTGAAGAACCAGGTGTGCAGCCTGGGAGTCATTCAGGGCTCACAGCTGTCCATTGAGGCACAGGTCAGTTCTGTGTCCAGGGCAGCTGTCTACCAGCTCCACCTGGTACGCAAGCTGAGACCCTACCTGCCAGCGGACTGTCTCACCAGACTGGTGCATGCTCTGGTTATCTCCCGCTTGGACTACTGCAATGTGCTCTATGTGGGGCTGCCTTTGAAGGTGACTCAGAAACTACAACTAATCCAGAATGTGGCAGCTAGATGGGTGACCGGGAATCACCGCTGGAACCATATAACACCAATTCTAAAGGATCTTCATTGGCTCCCAGTGCATTTCCGAACACAATTCAAAGTGTTGGCCTTGGCCCAGTATACCTGAAGGAGCGTCTCCACCCCCATCGCTTAGCTCAGACACTGAGGTCCTCCAAGTGTCTTCTGCTGGTTGCCTCACTGCGAGAAGCGAGGTTACAGGGAACCAGGCAGAGGGCCTTCTCAGTAGTGGCACCCTCCCTGTGGAACACCTTCCATTCAGATGTCAAGGAGATAAAGAACTATACAGTGGTACCTCGGGTTACAGATGCTTCAGGTTACAGATGCTTCAGGTTACAGACTCTGCTAACCCAGAAATGGTACCTTGGGTTAAGAACTTTGCTTCAGGATAAGAACAGAAATCACTCAGCGGCGGCACAGCAGCAACGGGAGGCCCCATTAGCTAAAGTGGTGCTTCAGGTTAAGAACAGTTTCAGGTTAAGAACGGACCTCCGGAACGAATTAAGTTCTTAATCCAAGGTACCACTGTAAAACTTTTAGAAGACATCTGAATGCAGCCTTGAACCAGGCAGTTTTTAATGTTTGATGTTTTATTATGTTTTATATATTTTGTAAGCTGCCCAGAGTGGCTGGGGAAACCCAGCCAGATGGGCAGGGCATAAATAATAAAATTATTATTATTATGTGGTCCCCACAAGCCAGCTACCCCTGTGGCATGGGCAAAGCCAAGGACGAGCAGAGGGGACAGCTGCCCCCCTAAACCAAGTAAATAAATAAAAATACTTAACTTGCTGACCAATTTCATCACAGATAGCTCGGTTCTGCCCCCCCCCCCAACATAAAGCCTGCCCCCTAACATAAATCCTGGCTGTGCCCATGCCCTGTGGTCACTTTTCTGACACCTCCCGCTTGGTTGCACCACTTCTCCATTTGCAAAATGTGACCCATTTCACAGGGTTCAATTCGCTTCAGTTTAGCCGTGCTGTAGAAATGACAGAATTTGTTAATTTAGAACAGGTAGTGGTCTCTAACCAAAGCGGCCTGGGAGCAGAGCCCTCCTCGTGCTGTCAAGAGGAAGAAGAGCGCAAGGCAGGCGGGCCAGAGAATGTCAGGGCCTGCTCCAGTCAGATGGCCTCCCCAGCCTCCCCACCCCAACCCCAGCTAACTTAGACTGGAACGCTTTAATCCTTTAAAATTGTAAACTACCTTGGGTGGCATATAGTGGTAAACTACCTTGGGCAGAAAGGTGGAATATAAATGCAATGCAAAAATAATAAATAATAATAATAGTACCTGTTAGATGCCAGTGCACTGAAGAATCGGTCTTCAGCAGCTGAAAGGAATACAGTGGTACCTCGGGTTACATACGCTTCAGGTTACAGACTCCTCTAACCCAGAAATAGTGCTTCAGGTTAAGAACTTTGCTTCAGGATGAGAACAGAAATCGTGCTCTGGCGGCGCGGCGGCAGCAGGAGGCCCCATTAGCTAAAGTGGTGCTTCAGGTTAAGAACGGTTTCAGGTTAAGAACGGAGCTCCGGAACGAATTAAGTACTTAACCCGAGGTACCACTGTAATTGAAAGAGGCAGTTGCTCTGCAGAGATCAAGGAAGAAAAGATCAGAGGAGGAGGAGGCCTCTCTTGAGCTAATGTGGCCTTTGGGTGTTTGAAGAAAAGACAGGTTTATGGGGGTGAGTTTAGCGCTCCGTTCCGTTCCTCCTGTGGTGGTGTATTTCGGTAGCACTGTCTTTCTTTTTTATGTTTTTATTACCGACTCCAGAGATGTGCACTACACACACCCCATATTGAGCTTCTCCTCGGCAGCTGCTTGGCCACTGTGAGAGCAGAATGCTGGGCTAGACAAGCCCTCTTGGGCCCAGTTCATCAGCCAGACTCTTGGGCTCTTATGGGCTTCCCTTCATTAATGACCCTTAGTTCTGTGCAGCAGTTTAGGTTGTTATGGCACACTCCTATAGAACAACTATTTTTTCCTTTTTCATCCCATGATCAGCCATGCCAATTTTTCAACTTTGACTTACACACACACACATTTCTCAAACCTCATTATCTACATCTTTCTCTGGCAGTTGCTTTTTAGCAGTTATGTGCTAACAAAATGCATCATTTACTAAACATTCCAATTATGAAGCTGTACGTAAATTCCTTTTTTTCCCTTTGCAATGGCAATTCATTTTATTTGAATATAAATTATTGTCTCTGTTATATGTTACGATAGGCATCAAACAGTAATGATGGGGTCTTTTGTGAACTCAAATAACATTTTGATTTGAGGGGAGTGGGGGAGAGAAACTCAACCCAACAATTTAGAACCTCCAAAAGAAGGATTGTGGGAAGATAGTGATCCACCCTTGCAAACAATCCATGCTCCCACCCCTGTGCCTCTTTCCAGCTGGAACTTCCAGTTCTGTGAGCACTGAGTTCCTGGTTTATTTATAATCGGTATACACATACATACACATATACATATGCACTTGTGCTTTGGGCCCAAAGCTACAATTTTTAGAGTAGCAAAAAAAAAATTACAGGGTTCCGTTTTGTTTGCTCGTCTCTTTTCAGACAGCTGTAACTTCAAAGCAAAAATTGGTTTAACTCTTAGGTTCTGAAGAGCCTTGTCATTATGAAACATATATTTGGGGTCAAGGTTGACCTGGGATATGACTCTATGGCATTAGTGCTACATACTTGAGCCCTGGCAACATTGCTAAAGAGAGAAGGAAATCATCTTGACCCCTTGTTCCTCTTGCTAGTCCAGATTTAGGGAAGGGGTAGGGAATGTGGTGCCCTTCAAATAGGGAGGAGCTGTAGCTCCATGGTAGAGCATCTGCGTTGCATGCAGAAGGTCCTGTGTTTGATCCCCAGGTAGGGCTGGGAGAGACCCTTTGTCTGAAACCCTGGAAAACCACTGCCAGTCAGTGTAGATTATACTGAGCAAGATGGACTCTTGGTCTGAGTTGGTATAAGGCAGCTTTGAAAGTTCCTATGTTGTTGGACCACAGCTCCCATCTGCCACAGCCAGCATGGCCAATAGTCTGCTCCAACCACCACCTTCAGTGGTGAGTCTGTTGGGGACCAGAAAGAGGAACTTATCCAGTGGCAGTAGTACCTGTGTTTAGAAATCCTCTCCCCAGTGACTGGGAGCTGGCATGTACCACTAATTGTTTTGGAAGGAAATGATGCAGGTTTCCTTTATATGAGCTTTTAATGGATGGCAGATTATCTCCTTCCAATTTCTCTGCTTTTATTGCTGTTGTGCTTTGTTTATTTTGTCACTGAATGTTGATTGTTGAATTTTTGTGTTTGTACCACTGGTTGCCTTGGAAAGCAATTGCTGAAAGTCAGTAGAGGGATCTTTCAGACAAATGCATAAATATCCCAGGCTTCTGGGCTTGCCCAAATTCCGGCATCGTGCTATGCAACAGTGACTCTACAATAGTCCTAGCAGTGCCATAAATGTCACTTTGCACACATATAAAGAAACTCCCACACTGTTTTAAACTGCAGGCCACAGGCCCATACACATGGTCCAAAGATCCTTGGATGTGATGGATTTTAGAGCATTCCTTCACTTGAAAGTCTTGGAAGTGGGAAGGGGTAAATTAAGTTTGTTTGTTTGTTTGCAAGCTGGCAGAGACCAGTCATTAGGGTTGACTTTTCTTTTTCTTTTGAGTCACAGTGATTCTCCTGGCTAGAAAGGAAAAAAAGAAGGGAGTTATATGATGCTTGACTTTTACTTCTCTCCCCCTCAAGGAAATAGTCACAACAACCTTGAGGCCAGACAGTAAAATTGTGGCTCAGCAAAGTAGCAGGACTAAACATGCCATTCTGACTCAATTGATTAATCTTTTTTTTGGGATGGTGTGGGGAAGGACACAGAAAGGGGGCTGAGCACAAATGTGCTACAGGAAGATGAGAGGGTTATAAATTGTAATCGGAAGAGATGGCAAAGGCTGAGGGCAACAGCACTGCCCACTTCCCAGGAATTGCTGCTGTACAAGGCAATGCAGCAAACAAACCAAAAGTGAGCATTACCACATGGCAATAGTTTAATGGCGGAGTGTACTCCAGTCACCTCAAGGTCCCCAAGCAGGCACTTCGCCATGCTGGCCATAACTGTACAACACCATCTGCTGCTTGCTGATGTTCTCCAGCCAGAGAACATGCCCTACTCACTACACTTGCTCCCTCACCCAGAAATCCAGCTGGAAATCCAGTCCCTGCTTATGGCTGACTTCAGTCTTGATTCGGGGTCAGGCGGCTTGCATCCTGGCAATGTCCTTCCCAATGTTGCTTTCTTGCTTCCCCCCAGTTTTATGAACTCCTTCCTCCTGGTTCCTTATGCAGGCAACTCACTGGGGTCCCTTGTTATGGTAAAGTCAAACAAACCTCAGCCCCTCACCTTTCCTTCTGCTTTTTACATGTAAGCATTCTTAGCACAGTTTCCAAACCAGAGTGGCTGGAATTGGAGCCCCCACCCCACCCTAGGGGAGAGGGGAAGCAAACACGCTCAATAAATGCTTGATTGTCTTGGCTGTTATCAAGCCCATGGCAGTTATTTGCTGAGTCTTTGATGGGCGACCCTGATGCAACCCAACACCTGAAGCCACGTTGATATCCATCTGTAATGCATCACTTCAGCGGCATCGAACTCGGCCACATGTGATAGAGCAGCGATGCCAAGGAGTGCCTTCTCCTGTTGCACCAGACAAAGTATTGGCAGGAGGTGGGATGTCAAACGTGACATTCCTGGCATAGCTGTATGCAGTAAACATGTCCTTCTGGGCACCTCTGCCTTTGGCGAGCGGCAAGCTGCTGGCCTGCGTGTTATGTCATCCTTTAGATTCCATTGCTGAAATCTCCCCTGTGAAGAAAGTTTGCAACGTTTGGGACTTTGGGGTTTAGAGAAAAAGCAAGTAAGAAGTGGCATTATGGAAGTTTATATAATTATGCATGGCATGGAGAAGTTGATAGAGAATGCTTTTCTCCCTCTCTCATAACACTAGAGCTCAGGGACTTTCGATGAAGCTGAATGTTGAAAGTCTCAGGCCAGATAAAAGGCTTCTTCCTGCAGCGCATAGTTAAACGCTGGAACTTGTCCCCCACAGGAGGCAGTGATGGCCACCAGCTTGAGTGGCTTTTTAAAAGGGTTAGACAAATACGTGGAGGAGAGGGCTATCAATAGTCACTAGCCATGATGGCTATGCCCTGCCTCCACAGTTGGAGGCCACAATGCTTCTGAATGCCAGTTGCTGGAAACCACAGGAGGGGAGAGGGCTCTGCTGCTGAAATCCTGTTTGCAGGTTTCCCAGATGCATCTGGCTGGCCACTGTGAGAACAGGATGCAGGGCTAAATGGGTCATGGGCCTGATCCAGCATGCTCTTCTTATGTTTTTATGTATTTTTCTAGGTCTTTGTCTCTGAAAATAACCAATTCTTATACTCCCACCGAGGAGTGACAGGTTTGGGACGGTCAATAACTCTATTTATACATATGAATAGTGTCATTTTTTTTGGTCCCCAACAATTTAAATTAGTGAGTTGGTTGTTGAAATACAAATATATTGCCTGGAAGGTGGAAGTTTTGTCACATTAAGTTGCCTAAGAGGAGGGGGTTCTCCATGGTTAGCTCCAGGGAGTAGGTATAACTGCCTCTGAACATGGAGGTTTTATTTTGCCAGTGGGGGAAGGGTGAGTAGATTCAGGACTATCTTTAGATCTTCTGAGATGCCCATCAGAACCCTGGGAAATTCAGGAAAGAAAAAAGGAAGTACTTTTTCACACAGCGCATAAGCTATGGAATTGGCTCACAGAAGAGGTAGTGATGGCCACCAACTAGGATGGTTTTAAAAGGGGTTAGACAAATTCATGGAAAAGGCTATACAAAGGAGGACCAAGGCTGGGTTGGGTGGGGAATAGAGATCTACATTGGGATCTGCTTTCCCTGTGAATCATACCACTTGAGGCGGTTACCTCATGAGTGTTTAAGTTTGTTGATTTGTGCAGTTCAGCTGTTGTGGGCACACACTGTACGCTCATTGGCTGTGATGTGTGAACCCAGCTACTGAGTCAGACCTTTGATTCATCTAGTCCAGTACTGTCTGATTGGCAGTTGCTCTCAAGGGTCTTAGACTGGGGGTCTCTTCCAGACCTGCATGGAAACGCCAGGGGTTGAATGTAAAACAGATGCTCTGCCACTGAGCTATAGCCCTTCCTCATCTTCAAACCCTTCATGATCACATCTCCCTAATTCACCAGTCTCTCTGCTCTTATACTGGATAGTTCAAACTTTTAGTCCATCTAACCCAGTATTGTCTACTCTAACTGACAGCAGCTCTCCCGGGTTTCAGAAGGAAGCACTTCCCATCACCTGCTTAACTGGAGATGCTGCCAGAGATTGGACCTGTTGCTCTGCCACTGAGCTCTGTATGGCCTCTCCCGGCTCTGCATGGCTGGGTGTGGGCACCTATCCTTGTTTGTCTCTGGCATCTGATGTGCCAAAGGATTTTCTGTTCCATTTCCTCAAACTGGCACCTTTCAGTTTGTTTAGAGTCTAAACTTTAGACTCTGGCACACTTCCTCTTGGTAAAAATGTGCCTGGCATGTGCCATCTTTCCATCCCACTCCGCAGCATCTTGGTAGACTGTTGTCTCTCTCGCCTCCGCAATGCATTTTGTTACAAAGTCAGTCTGAAAAACCTGCCTGCAATTTCCCTCCCCCCCCCCCTGCCGCCTGCCCGTTTACTTGAAAGTGCCAGAGTTTAGCGTCTCCTTGCGCTGCGTCAGAAGGAGAAAGCTGACATTGTTCCGTCCTGAACACCCGCCAGCGTCACTGCGCCCTGAATTCTGGAACTGGTTCAGTCATGCATGTTTGCATATGTTAAAAATATTTAGTCCAGTGCTTAAAAAAATATTATGCCCCAAGATCTGGGCCAGCTAAACATAATGCCATCTATGTGTCTAGCTGAACTGGAAACCGTGCAGCACAAAGCAACACTATCTTCATGCAGGGTTTGACACGGCCATGTATTTAACTATTGAGTGTGAACGAAAGATATTCCCCTTTAGGATTTCTAGCATGCTGACTCCAAAAGGTTTCAAGAATTACCTTCTCTCCCCCCCCCCCCGCCCGCAGCTCCCCTGTGTTTTATTTAAACAACCTACAAGCCTGTTGTCCTGTGAGAAAAAAGACGGCACGCTTCTCGAGAGGTCAAAGATCGCCCAGAGTTTCTACCCTATTGACCTCCGTCTGCTAAAACTGGTGTTAAATTGGTGCTCTGGAGCAAAGCTTTAAGCGATGAGTGACAGGAACAATTTCAGAGCCCCCTTGCTCTATTGCGTCCCTCCTGCCACATACGGTTTGGGTGGTAATGACTTTTCTCCATCCAAGTTTAGCTTTTGCGATTTCTTATGTCCTCCTTTGAACAGCCCTCTATAGATTGTGAGATTGCAGCCCAGAATCTTTCCTTCACAGCCTGATAGTGGCATTTGAAATGCAAGGCTATGTGGGTTGTTCCCCAGTTCAAGGACTCTTGTGCCGGTGTCTGTGATGTTGTACCTTGTGATTTTGCACCTTGTGGAGTTAAACTCCAAATATACTAGTTGCCGTATGCGCTAATTTACAATATCCATCAAAGTTGTCACAGAAGTCACCGAAAACTTAACTCACAAACTTTATACCGTAAACCAACTGACCGACAAACATATCTACATGCCTCTAGCTACCATCCCAAACATACCAAACAGTCCATTGTATATAGCCAGGCACTACGTTACAGCCGTATCTGTTCCAATTCTACAGACAGAGACTCTCACCTAAGAGATCTACAGCAAACCTTTTTAGAACTAAAATACCCAGCAGATGAAGTTAGACAACAGATCAACAGAGCCAGACTGATACCCAGAGAGAACTTGCTGCAAGACAGACCCAAAAAAGAAAATAACAGAACACCTCTAGTCATCACATACAGCTCCCAAGTTAAAACAGTACAACGCATCATCAGAGATCTACAACCTCTCCTGGACAATGACAGTTCTCTTTCTCAAGCTCTGGGAGGAAGACCTTTCATTGCCTACAGACAGCCACCCAATCTTAAACAACTCCTAACCCACAATAATACTACAACCAGACTTAACACGGACACTGGCACCAGAGCCTGCAATAAACCCAGATGCCAACTTTGCTGCCACATACACCCGGACAACACCATTACTGGCCCCAACAACATCACACATACCATCTCGGGACTATTTAATTGCTCATCGTCTAACATTGTGTATGCCATCAAATGCCAACAGTGTCCTTCAGCTCTCTATATTGGACAAACAAGCCAAACCTTACGCCAAAGAATAAACGGACATAAATCTGACATCAAGAATCACAAGACAGAGAAACCAGTAGGAGAACACTTCAATCTCCCAGGACATTCTATACAAGATCTCAAAGTAGCTGTTTTACTACAAAGGAATTTCAGAAATAGACTGGAAAGAGAAGCTGCTGAATTGCAACTCATTACGAAACTTAAAACCATGGAGAAACCTGGTCTGAACAAAGACATTGGATTCTTATCTCATTATACATGACAAAGCCATTTTTTTCCTTCTCACCCCTTGCTTTTACCTGTAAGACCTATTGCAGTCGTTAAGAGTCGTCAACAGGCTCATCACAGCTATCTGCCAATCACCCATTCCCACCACCCTTCTGAGTAATACCCCTCCCCACCTTCTCACTATATAGAAGGATCTGGCAACTTCTGTTTCTGTGTATCTGAGGAAGTGTGCATGCACACGAAAGCTCATACCAAGAACTAACTTAGTTGGTCTTTAAGGTGCTACTGGAAGGAATTTTTTTTTGTTTTGACTATGGCAGACCACCACGGCTACCTATCTGTAATCACAAACTTTGTGTACTCAAAGGCAAAGAACCTGAGGAAAACTTTTTGGTGACTTGGTGGGACTTTATATCATATGCATCAACTAACAATTTGAATGACTCCTTACCTGCATCTAGAAAAGAAATATGGACTTCCTGATGAATGTGTCTGCTTAAATTAGATTAATAGAATTGTACTTACCTATAATGTATGAGCATCTCCTCAGTGACTTCGCAGGTTTTGGGGTTGGATTTTCTTTGTTTCATTTTTGTTATCTACAGGGAAAAGGTGATAAATGCAATAAAAACGGTATTTATATATATAGAAAGGCCATTACACAAGTCAGATGTGAATGGAGGAGGAATGTGACCCACACAAAGTGGGAAGGTGGAGTTCACATTGGCAACTTTAGTCACCATCTCATCCACAGCAAGCAGAACCATGGAAGCATCCGTTGCACTGGCACAAGTTTGTGATCAAAAGCATCGGAATACTGCATTTGTCATCTGGGCTCTTTCTCTGTGTGCTCCCTCCAAAGGAGGTGCAGAGGGTGGCAACACAAGAACAGACCTCCCCAGTAGTGGCTCCCCATTTGTGGCATGCTGTCCTCAGGGAGGCTCACCTGGCACCGTTACTTACTGTTTTTAGGCACCTGGCAAAATCATATTTATACACCTAGGCTTTTGGACCTTAACTTTCTGTTTCTCTTTCAGTGGAGTCGGTTGAGTTGAGTTGGATCTGCTCTTTCATACATGTGATTAGTGAGCATTTTAGGTTGTTTCTACATTTGTTTTTAATGTTTGCTTAAGTTGCTTTTAGTTTACATTTTTAAAAGAAAAAAGACCACTAAATAATAGCAGTGGAAATAGTACTTATTAACTCAAAAATGTGGGTGCTGATGTGGAACAGGATGCTGCCCTGAGCCACTAGGATGAATGCCACTACAGTGGTACCTTGGTTCCCGAACAAATAGGCTACCGAACACCGCAAACCCGGAAGTAAGTGTTCCAGTTTGTGAACATTTTGGAAGTCAAACAGACTTCCAGAATGAATTGAGTTCGGGAATCAAGGTACCACTGTACTGAATAATTATTATTTGTGCTAATCACACCCTATATCAGAACCTCAATACTGTTACAATAGAATCAACACTGCCCCTGGGCTCACTAATATTCATCTTCCCAACAACAACAAACCATCCTTCAGATCTTAATTTTTCATTTCAAAGGTGTGATGAATGAATGAAATGGACCAACTAACAGCGGTGGAAGGTTCTGTCAGTTTAAGTTCTCTCCATTTCTTATTTTTCTATTCTTAAGTCCAGTGCTCTCCATTTTGCAGCAATTTGTGTGGTTTTTGTTTTGTTTTTTCAAAATCTGGATAAGGGCAAATTTCAAAGAATGGCTGTGTATCGGTTAGCATAGCAAAGTATGGATTTGATAGAGTTGACTTTAAATGCACACTGAATCAAATTTCCCCTCCATCCCTCCCAACTAATCAGGTAATGTTTTCAGCCTAGCTTTGGGACAGTGGTGATGCTACCGATTTTCCAGGAATCATTTTCCTCTGAAATGCAAAACAGGAAGAAGTCAATTTTGCCTGCACTGCAATGACAACATTGGGTGGCTTACAATTTATTTCTGTACAAGCGTATTGAGAAATAATAATAATAATAATAATAATAATAATAATAATAAGTGTAAAAATCAGAGAGAGGGAGACACTGAAGGGATCTTTATTCCTTCCTCCACACACCTCATTTCCTGCAGGCATTTTGAGAGCAACTGTAAAAGTCTATCCGGTACACTGTAGCTATTCATGTCTCAGTTGGGGGCCAAAGTGCGTCTGAAGTATATATAGAAAGGGAAAGGGTGAAAAATATGTGTGTGTTGTTTATATATATATAAAAGGTGCACACGGACAGGCATGGCTAAGAGAATGACTTGTTCACAATGTGACCAAGGGGCATAATGAGTCAGTTGTTTTAACAGCGCAGTATACGTAGAGGCTGGCATTGAGAAGCAGAGAGGCTGCTTGCTAAGGAGGCTGTTAAATCAGCTGGACGGAACTGGCAGGAAAGTAACTGTTAAGTTATCCCTTGGAGACAGAATTATAGGAGGGGTGGGGAGGGGGAGGAAGATGGGCTTTGCCCGTTTAGAAATGGGGGAGCTTTTCCTCTTCATCAAAGGAATAGAGATGCATATTTCACGCAGTTCTTCACCATGAGAAATGTTGCAAGCAAATGCTGATTTTTTGGGGGGGAAATGTCTTAAATATAGACATGCTTGCCTGGTGATATGAGTGTAGCTTGGCGGCAGAGCACCTACTTTGCATTGAAGTAGGTCCCAAGACTGAGCCATCACCACTGATTGGTATTGCCAGGCACCTGCCAGGGCCCCCAACACTTCAGGGGCCCACCGCTGACTCCAGATCCCCCAAGCCCTTATCCTGTTGCTACCTAGGAAACTGCATTATGCTTAGTCAGACCACTGGTCCATTGAGCTCAGTATTGGCCACACTGACTGGCAGACATTTCCCCCAATCCTACTTGGAGATGCTGTTGGGGATTGAACCTGAGATCTTCTGCATGCAGTTGCTGCCTATTCACCTCCCACCCAGAGACCAGAGTGAAGAAAGGGAGCATTTTTATCCCCTTATCTTTCACTCTCCTGGGTAGTTGTGTGGATTGGGGCCAGAGTCAGAGGGAAAGCGGATGGGTTGCAGTGATGGTAGCAAGGAGGAGACTGCACCTGAGGGCAGGAGGCTATCTTAGGGGGTGCAGGACACGGATCTCTCTCTGCCTCTCTGTCCCTGCTGCATGAGACGGCTGCATCACTCTGTCTCTTGATAGGACCATCCTTACATAAGTCTTGTATGTATATCATAAGGGAACTTTGAATGTTCAGACAGTCACATACAGCTCTGATTTTTCCTCATCCATTCCAATGGAAGGAGGAATGACTCTGCTTGAAATAAACAGGCTGGAGACATCTGTGTGGACTGCTGAAATGGAATTGCTCCCTGAAAGGCTTCTCTGATTCACCAATTGCAAATTCATAAGATGGATATTCTCCTAATATTTTCTGGAAATTCTAGTGATTCCCAAACATATGCCGGTCAACCTCAATATTCCATGTCTGGTTTTATCTTGATATGTGGCAATAGTGGGTGGTACTGATGGTATTTGACAGAAGGTTGCGTTTCCATTTTGCCTTTCCTCTGAGACACTCAGGACAACATCCTCTGAGACACTTCACCCCTCCTACCAATTTCTGTCCTCACAGCAATCCTGCTAGGTAGGTAAAAAGTGACCAAGGTCACACAGAGAACATAATTTGGCTGAGTGCAGATTTGAATGGGTCTCCCCAATTCTAGTCTGATGCCCTAGCCACTACAGCATTGTGCATCTCTTTAATAAGTAGAAAGGTCTTCCTTAAGCAGATAGGGTTGTACATGAGCTGTGATCTGGCAAGTCCCCTGCCTGGAGTCTCACCTTGGCCTCAACATCTCTAGATGGGTATAATAATGCCAGTCAACTTCACAAAGCTGTTGTAAGGAGTGCTGTGACACAGACATAAAGAGTAGAGCATGGATAGGCAAACTAGGGCCTGAGGGCCATATCCGGCCCAATTGGCTTCTAAATCTGGTCTGCGGACGGTCTGGGAATCAGCGTGTTTTTACATGAGTAGAATGTGTCCTTTTATTTAAAATGCATCTCTGGGTTATTTGTGGGGCATAGGAATTCGTTCATTATTATTTTTTTCAAAATATAGTGCAGCCTCCCACAAGGTCTGAGGGACAGTGGACCTGCCCCCTGCTGAAAAAGTTTGCTGACCCCTGGAGTAGAGGAACTGCAAACAGTGGAAAGAGGCATACAAATGCCACAGATAGTAGCTCAGTGGTAGAGCATCTGCCTTGCATCCAGAACATCTCAGGTTCAGTCTCTGGCTGGACTTGGATTATCCACTGCCTGAAACCCTGGAGAGCTGCTTTCAGTCAGTGCAGACAATACTGAGCTCAATTGACAAGCGGCCTGGCTCAGTATAAGGCAGTTTCCCAAGTTCCTTTCTAAGGGCCCAATACAGCTGTATGTGCAGGACAGCTGTTGACAAAAGAAGCAGGGGTAAATGGCAAGGGACTCCCTCACAGGGAGCAAAGCACACATAAAGGGGGGGGGGAGGCAAACTGACCCCTACGCATGATTCATATGCAACCATTCCAGTGTCGCATTTTTGGTGGAAGAGAGGTGGGGCAATGCATACAGATTGTCTTCCTGGGGTCTTTCCCAAAGATCTGAAAACTGTCCTGCATCCACCTCCTCCTTAACCTTCTTCCAGGGCAAAGTAATTCCTCCTTTTCCTTTGGCATTTCCCCCCTAGACTCAGCCTTCAATAATCATTTTCATAGTCCCCCCCCCCAATACAACTCCTTTCCAATTTGTCAACATTTTTGTCAACTTGTCAACAGATATCTGTGCTGCACCCTTTCATCTCCCATGACAGCACTGTCTGCTTGCGGGTGCTGAGAGGAGCATGGCCTGCCCCCCCCCCCATGAGAGGCTGAGCCTCCTAATTAAAGGAAAGTTCTGTCTCCTTATTCCTGGAGTGTTAATGGATTCTGCTGCCCAGTTTGGATGTACAGGAGTCTTTGAATTCCACAAGCTTGTGTGCCACCGGCTTTCTCTGGACCACAGTGAAAGCTTCCATTCATGCCGCCAGCCCGGCCTTCTTAAATTACCACACCCCAGGCCTCTGCTCCTCAGCCTCGCACTGTTTTCCTTTCATTAACAGGATTCCCAGATTGAATGTCTATGAGAAGCTGGGAAGAGATGCTGTTGCTGTATTTGCTCTCAAGGGCTGTGCAAAAGGGCTCTCCATTGGAGGGAGTCTGGCTGCTGCTTATCAGGTGGTGGAAAGAGAGCAAGACATTTTTATTTTTATTTAAACCAGCTCCAGCTTTGCTTTGTGCATATTATTTTTTCTTTAAATGTGGATTTAAAATGGAATGTATCATTTAGAACAGTGGTTGTATGGGATGAAAGGGGGGAGAGGAAGAAACACCAGGTCTTGGGTCAATCTTTCCAAGTCCTCCTGGCTGAGAATTTGATATGATGGTCCCATTTTTGTTATGAAGCTGTGTTGTAGGAAGGCAGACTGCTCCCCTTTTTAACTCAGTATAGTCTACTGTGACTTGGAGTAGCCAGGTCCTCTGAGAGGCAGATACAGGGGCTACTGATGAACCAGATCCAGAACTAGCAGATGGCACAGATGTTGAGCTTTCTTTTTCTTCTTTTTTAAAGTATAAAAAGCCCTCCTAGAAAGAAAGTTATGAAGCAAAATGTGTAGGTACCCTTCTTGGCGATTTCTGGGGGATGAGTTTACCTCATTGCTCCCACCTCTCAGTCTGGCAAGGCTACTGTGGAGGCCTTGTGAACTTCTAAATCAGACTCCTATAGTGCATTCTGTGTGGGGCTGCCCACAAGGGACGAAGGTTTAAACATTACAGCTGGTGCAGGATGCTGCTACCCAACCAGGGACTAGTGTAGTTCAGCCAAGCCCCATTACACCTGCAGAAATGACAGCATTGTTACCTGTGGGTTTCCATGTCCTCTTTGAGTCACTGCCTTTGAAGTGTGCCTCTGGGTACCAGTTGTTGGGACACCTGAGTGGAAGGAGCCACTGCCCTCAGTCCCTGCTTGTCTCTTCCCCACAAGAGAAATCTGGTTGGCCGCTGTGGGAACAGAATGCTGGACTAGAGAGAGGCCTTTGGTCTGATCAAGCTGTGGTGTTCTTCTGATGTACCCTCCACGGTTGGAGGCAGGAAGCCTCTAAATACCAGTTGCTAGGAATCACAAGTGGGGAAAAGCACTGTGGGCTCCAATTAGGAGGGTCAAGGACTAGTTGACAGGGAAAGCTCAGAAACATTTTCTTTTGGAATAAATGAAGCCCATTCTTTGCCACAGATCTTGCATGGCTCATCAGCACTGGGGTGTCCATTGAGGAAGCCATCTATCTGCTGTGAGCTTTGGCATCCTCTCCAAAAGGCATGGTGGCAGTGCTATGCGCTGGTCTCATACAGTCTTGCTCCAGCAGTTTTCTTTTGATCTGCTCAGGGTTCGCTCCCAAGGGTGGCAAAGCTGGGCATTTGCAGGGGACCCAACACCAACCAAGAGCTCCTGCCCAAACAGTACCTTCATTGTAGTAGCCCCAAAAGGCCCAAGGCAGAATTCTCAGTTTGCACACCTCATACCTTCCAGATTGAGAGGGCCCATTACTGTGGCCTCCAGGCTTTTGCAGGAGGGAATCAAGTGCATTCCACAACTTAAGGGTTGCACAATTAAACTGGATTAAAGTGGATCATTTGTGGTTAAAAATGTGACAAGAAAACACAATGCAAATCTGGGACAAATGATGGCTCGAAATATGTATAATGCTAGTCAAGCAAATTAGGACGACTGCTTGTTGCCATATAACTATCCTGCAAACAACAAAAATTCCAGTACGAAAGCTCAATGAATGCACCAGGAAGGTTGTCAGCAAAGAGAAGAAACGAGGGATAAAGTTAAGATGCAATGAAGTCAAACTCCATTATATATGGGTTTTAAAAGCAAATAATTTTACAAGTTTTCTGAACCAGAAAACTTAAGACTAGTTCTTTAACTAATAGCATACAAATATAAGCATCTTGAAGCATTTACGATTACCTTAGGGGTTTTATAGCCCATTATTATTTACGGCAAATACCATGAACAAAATGGGAAATTGGCATGGATTGATGTTTACTTCGTGATGATTTGAAATTCAGTCTCAAACCTACATAACATGTTAGCAGTCTTATTTGTCAGTTTTATCTTTCATTAATTATTTTATTTCTCTTTCATTTATTTTTCTTCCTATCTAGGCAAGCTATATAAAGTGTGAGATTCATTCAGGCTGAATTTATTGACAGCATTTGGTGATTTGGGATACATTGTATACACTATTTTGATTTTCAGTAAATACAATTTTAAAAGAAAAGGCGGGGAGGGGGTGAATGAAAGCTCAATAAAGACTGGAGACAGCCTAGCCTCCACCTATTTTATGCAAGCAAATCAACAAACCGGCCATCTGGAGAAGCCCTAAGTGAACACTGCTTGACTCCAGCCCACTTCAATGTGGATCTTCTTACCTCTGGGCTGAGGACAGGAGTGTGTGCATTGCCAAGTAAATGGTCTACCTTAAAAGTCATGCTCATGTCCATCTGTGCACATCATGCACACTGCATGAGACCTTTAGAGTCAGGGTGGTTTAGTGACTGGAGTGGAAAGCAGTGCCTAGCATGTTGGATTAGGATGGACAAGACCCAAGTTCAACCCCCCCCCCCTGGCACAGTGAAGCTCATTGACTGACCTGGGGCTGCTACCATCTCAGCCTAACCTACTTCACAGGGCTCTTGTGAAGATAAAATAGAGAAGCAGGGAGTCATGTATGCAATTGTAATAAACAAAAGTAATGCACAAGATTTGCATTTCAGTGTATGGTGGAAGCAGCGGCCCAAAATGTCTTTGGCAGACAACCGGGAGAAGAACTGGTTGTCAAAATGCACCTCCTAATTTGGGAAAAATTCCACAGAGGTTTTAAGATTAGACCCCTTGCTTTTCTTCTCTCTCCCCTCCCCAGCATGCCTGTAAAATGTAAATATTTTTTGTTAAACAATTAAAGTGTTCCACTGGCCGGTCTTAACAATGTGCAGTGTGTGTTTATGTGTGAAGTGTGTGTGTGTGTGTGTGTGTGTGTGTGTGTGTATACATACACATACATACACACAGAATTCTGTATACTGAAGAGAATGGTCCAGGGTGAGATGGAAGTGTATATTAGACACTTCTTGAACTTGGCTCAGTGCAGGGCTTTCAGAATAAGTGAAATGCAATTCCAGCATGCTGCCCTACTTCATAGCTGGGCCACAGCTTTCTGCACCAGCTGTAGCTTCCAAACCTTCTTCAAGGGTAGCCCCACATAAAGTGCATTGCAGTAGTGCAGCCATGAGGTTATCTGAGCATGGGTTCCTGAGGCCAAGCTGCCCCTGTCATCCAGGAATGTCTGCAGCTGGTGTACTGACTTCTCCTTCTGCTTAGAGATATTTCTTGCTATAAAAGAGCAGTCTGAAGCAGTACAGTTGGTTTACTTCCTCTGACTACTTCCAGTGAGAAAAAGCCTTTGAGCCAAGACGTGCAGGGTTAATGCATAGCTGGCTTGGGAAGAGATCAGTGAGTGGTCAGAAGTGAGGGTCCTTTAACAGACGGGTTTGCACAATGTGTGTGCTTCTTGGTTGCCTGTTGGGATGACACTACAACTCAGCAATGTTTGGTTGCTTCTGAGGCCGCCTAAACTAGAAGATAAATGTGAGCTATTAGAAACCACACATGTTTTATTACAAACAAAGCTAAAAGTCATCCCAGCCCTGATATTACAAACGACAAAACCCAAGCCCTCGTCACCCTCCCCCGAATCATATTGCAGTTATCTCTGGTAATAAACGTATAGACACAGAGGGGAAGCCTTTCCCCTTGGAAGAGCTGGTTGGCTGGGCTCTTTATCCTGTCTAAGACTTTTATTGAAATTCCACTTGATTGTCAAGATTAGATGGCAAATAACTGTCTGCATTTATGGGGCTACATAAATAACTAGCATCTGAGAAGGAATTTGATCGCATCCTATGGAGATTTGTATTGCCCCATGTGGGGGTTTCAAACGATCAGCATCTCTGCTTCCACTAGGAAGTGGGTACCTTCAGTCTGCTAATATTCTTCCTGCTTTTCACAGTGGAAAACCCAGAGCAGGGTTTTGTTTCAGCCAGGCAAACACACTGTGTGGTTTGTTCAAAGGAGGCCAGCCTGTGTCTGTCCCTCCCCCCTTCTTTATTTTGGTGTAAATTGAGAAGAGGTGATTGCTCCTTTTAAAATGTGAAGCACTAAAGGTGAAACCTGCCTTGTGACCTGGAAAATGAGCATCCTTCTCCTGGGTCTATGGGAAATTGTCTGTGTTCACTCGTCAGTGATGGGAAATGAATTCTGCATATGCCCAGAGACACTTTCCTTTATCATTGCATTTCATATTCCTGGGCTCAATCCTGGATTAAAAAACAAACAAAACAGATACTGGGACACTACTTTACTGAGCCAAGAGAGGAACAGTGCCCAAACCCTGGGGGAGGGGTGCAATCCTGATTAATCCTCCATGCTAGGACAGTTATAGTACAGGTGAAATTGCATCCTTACAGAGGCAACTTGATTATTCAAAACACTGAATGCTTTTTAACCAGACGTATTCTTTGTTGGCCACCAATGTTCATTGTGCACACAAAATAGAGTTGTTTGTGCTGTGTTTGTTTTGAGGACTAGCTGCTTGGCATAACTGCACACGTATTGTTCGCTGTACTTTAGATTAGTACTGATTTGCACTTCTCAAACCAAGACCTGAACTGAAATGGCTATCCTTTGAAATTTCCCCTTCTCCTGATGTCTCATTGGAGTTCTCCAACTAATGTATGTGTCCAAAGATGCATGCATTAGGAGGAAATGTGCACACAGATGCCTATTTGGGTGAGAATAACATGCAAAAATGCATTATATGGGGGGGGGTGCTTGCCAAAATGTGTACTTTAGTCCAAACAGCATACAAAAACATGCATATTAAGAAAGCTGTGTGTTTAGTGGGATTTGTTCCCAGTTGCTGGGAATCACAAGTAGGCAGAATGCTGCTGTTGAGCTTGGGTCCTGCTTCCGGGCTTCCTATTAAGGCACCTGGTGAGGACAGGATGCTGGGCTACTTGAGTCCAGCTGCAGTTCTCAGAATTTGCACTTGAGTGCTGATGAATTGTCAAGAGGGTTTCAACAATCAAAGCAAGCAAGGTCTTCGTGAATTGCTGCTGAAGTGTGGATAACTAACTGGGGGGCGGGAGAGAGAATGAGGAACAGTGAGAGCCAGACTGGACAGAGGCCTTCCATCCCTCACTTCTATTCCTTCCCAAAGGGTGAGATGTTCCCACACACCTTGGCCCTGCCACTTCTGGACTCTCTGTCTCTCTCTGCCTGCCTTCTCTCTCTCTGGGCTGTGCCTGGTGCTGCTGCTGCTGCCTCCTTCTCCTCCTGGAGCCTTGACTTCTGTTTGCTACTGGCTGGTGCAGCGGAGAGGAGGCGTGCGCTGCCTGCGAGGAGAGGCTCCCTCCGTGCCTGTGGTCAGTCATGAAACATTTCTCTTTTCCTCCGCAGATTACTAAGCAACTGCACAGCGCAAGGCGCTCACTGGATTTGCCCGTCTGCCTGCCTTTGCCTTTCCAGAGCTGCTACCAGCCTCCCCCTCCCAGGCCAGTCCCTCCAAAGGCTCAGCCTTGCAGCACTCTGCAACTCTATAATGAGGTAAGCCTCCTTCTCTTTGTCTCTGGTGCAGTGGAAATGCTCTGTGTGGTTGTATGTGTGTGAGAGAGAGGAGTACAGTAGGGGCTGAAATTGCAGCTCATTCCCCCCCCCCCCCAATATATGAGGTTTGGGGTTCTGTCCTCAGATCTTCCAGCTTTTGCTCTCAGAGTTATTAATTTATTGTAATTTTTTTACAAATTGTGGTGCAGTTGTTATTATCCTCCTCCTCCTCTCTGTCTCTCTCTTTCTGCATTCTGCAATAAAAAAAAGTTGCATCAGTATTTTGGCAGGAAGGGGGGAAAATGAGTTGCTCTGTGCAGTCTGTTGAACTTTTTCATTCAGTCTCCCAGCAAAAAAAGGGAAGGAGACTTTGCAGGAGTTAAAAGAGCAGAGCCAGGGGATGCGTCTCTCACGCACCCCTGAAATATTCCAGCTATTTGTGTCATCTCTCTCAGACCTCTGCAAGAAAGTAGACCAGCCTTTCCATCTGCCCCCTTGCCATAGAAGTGTGTGAGTTCTTGGAGGAGCTCAGGCTCTTGAGTATGGCACCAAGAGGAGCTTGACTTGTGCTGCTGAGGTCTACCAGGAAGGGGGTTCTCAGAGATGCTTAGAGACCCCTCCCTCCTCCCCCCACCCTGTGGCTCTGAGGATGTGAGGTTGCTGGGAGGTGAGGAGTTAATACCTCATCTTTCCTCTCCTCCCTCCCCCTTCCCATCTCTTGGATTCATCTGTAAAAAATAAAAAGTGAAGATAGATCTGATCATCTGCTGAGCAGAGAAGCTGCCTTTGATCTGAGCTGTTCCTCCTCTTCTTATTCTCTATGGGTGTCTCTCTTTTTAACCCTTTTTCCTGGTGGCTTCTGGTTGTGTTTAAGGAACCACATAATTTGCCTGGGAAGATGCATCAGTAACCTTAGATCACACAGGTGGGATAGGGTCCTACTTTGCAGAGCTGCCAAGAGACAGTCCTCTGTCTCAAAGCATCTTCCATTGGAAGGGCTGTGTCCAGTCCACGTCCAGTTTGAAGATAAGGAACCCCAAGAAGGGAGAGCAGGAGGGAGTCTTGACATTCCCCATCTTCAGTGGGTACCTGGGTGGCAGACAGGCACTCAGCTGGTCACCTGCTCACAGCCTTCCCAGCCCAGCCCACCCTGGTGAGATGTATTGTATTTCTATTTCAATCATAGTAATTCTTTATAAATTTGCATCTAGACATACCTATAAGCATATACATATTTTATGCAATTCTGTGTGCCCTTTTGTTCTTTTTGTGGTTGGGCATTTGTGACTTCTTGGCTATGTGACACCTTAAGGTGCAGTGTAATATCTTAGCGCATAAATACATTTAAAGTGCTGGAAGTTGGTTTGGGGGCAGCAGAGAGGTTCCAGGATGCACGATTCCTGCATGTTTCTTTGCAGTGCTAATTAAGAGAATTCCTCTGAGCATGTACAGAGAGTGGACAGGGACTGCTGGCTGCCATGAACCTAGGGTTGGAGGGAGATTATTTTGATTAGCAAGCTGATAGCTTGTTTGAATGCCAGCACCTGTTTGTTTATGGTGGTTTTTAGGAACTAAGCACTGTGACAATGAGATGAGTTTCCATCATATCGTGTTTTTCGCAGTTCTAGAAGAAGCCAAATAAAATATACCCTTGTCATTGAAATGTGTACAAACCTACCAGTACAAATGGTAGATTGACAGTACAAGCTTATATATGGCTGCTCAGAAGTGAGCCCCATGGAGTTCAGCAGAGCTTTCTTCTGGGGAAGAGTGTATAGGATTGCACTCTAACTTGTTCTTTCATTCAAACAATCAGGGCAAATGAACAAATTGCTTTGTGCATGACTAGTCTCTCCCATTCACCTTTTATACCCACTCAGCCGGAGGTAAGCTCCCTTGAACTCAGTGGGATTCACTTCTGTTCTGAGTAGCAGGCACATCTAGTATTGCACTGTAAAGCTGTGGTTTTGCACTTTATTACGTTTCTATCTCACCTTCCCTCCATGGAGCAAAAGGAGACAGATTGTGCCATTTTCCTCCCTTTACCTGCACAACAATCCTGCAAGGTAGGTGAGGCTAAAACATCAGGTCACTAGCCCAAGGTTGCCCAGTGAGCTTCATAGCGGAAATGGGGAGACCTTGGCTCTCCCCAGTCCTAGTCCAGCATTTCAACCACTGTGCTGGACTCACCCAGATCAAACTCGATCTTGTGAATGACCTGGCCATGTCTGTACCAACCTCTGTACCTCAAATAAAATAAAGTAAAAAGCAAAAAAGCAAAACAGAGAATGGGTTGATGTGGAAGGAGAGCTTTCCAAGAGCACCTCTCTCAATGCCATGCAAACACCAGAACCACCTTTTGATTGCCACAGCCTGCAATGTGGTCTCTGAAACTTGATGGGAGTCTTGTGGGCCACTGGGTAGCCCATGTAGAAGCAGCCTGTGTAAGGGCACCAATGAGTGGAATGCTGAAGGAACATCTATCCCACCATCCTCTTCCATGGTCTGGCTTTTAGATCCTCATAGTGCTTCATTCCTAAATCAGGAGATGCCACCAAGGCCCCCACTGGCCTTGAACTGACTGACTCCCTTCCACAAACGTTTGAGTCCGTGATTGCATCCCAGGTTAGGGTGGCCACTTACGCATCACCACCCCCAATGGAAATGCATCCTCAAAATGAAGAGGAAAATATGGCACAGACTTGCAAAAACCAAAACCAAAAGGTGTATATGAACTTAAATGTATGGCTGTAGATTTAGAAATGCTTACCCTAATTCAGTAAGAAATGCTGTACATCTTACCATGGTGGGAAAGACTATGAGAAGCTGAGTTGTGTGTGCTGGCTCAGTCCACTCTCCAGGTGCTCCCTGTTGATGGGCAACTTCCAGTTTTGCCTCCCTGCCCCCAGCGCTCTCCCTTCGTAGGAGTCTTTATCCTATAAACCAAAGTTGGATGAGAGTGGCCTTCAGATCAAGGATTGTCCTCTCTCAAGTTGGACACATATCTGGAGTTTGATTGCAGGGGGGTGGAAGTGGGAAATATGATCTGCACGTGCTCAGGGATACTATCTTCTTTACTTTACATGATCCAGGGTTGAACTTCTGCATTGGTCCAATGCTGGCTTGACATTGTTAAGGGCTGTGGTTTGGAAAGCACCTTCCTGGTCAAGTTCTGAGGATGTTTGACAACCATCTGTATGCACCCAGGTGCGTAGTATAGTGTATTGTAGGGCCAGGATGGTGCAGTGGTCAAGAGTGTCAAACTAGAACCTGGGAGACCAGAGTTCAGATCCCCCACTCAGCCATGAAGCTCACCAGGGTGACCTTGGGCCAGACACAGCCTCTCAGCCTAACCTATGCACCTCATAAGGTGGTTGTGAGGATAAAATGAGGAGGGGGAGAAACATGCACACCACAATGAGTCCTTTGGAGAGAGAGAGAAAGCTGGAATGTAAATGCAATAAGTGCGAAATGTGAAGCAGTGCTTCCAAGGAGACACCTTCCCTCCAGACCCTGCGTGGATGCTCATAATCCTGTGAGCCGTCTCCTCCTGCAGACGTCTCTGGATCTAGAGGAGCACTCAGAGAGATAAGATAGTGAAGAGAGGCAGACAGGGGGCTTTGGCACTGGGCCGCCATGAACCTGTTTTGCCTTTGCTCATTGCAACACTGTGCAACAGTGAACTTGCTGTGGTCGCACCGTTCCCTGCTGCTGCACTTCTCCTTGACCAGGGAAACAGCACCCTGCCACTTTAACGCGGGATCCCCCTTTAAGTGACTTGCCATTTGCTGCGCGCAGAGTGCTGAGAAGTGTGGTTTTACAGATATCTTTTGAATTGTGAGCTACAGAGCAGAAAGAAAGAAAGAAAGAAAGTCTTGCTCAATCACTGTTGTAGTACTCATCATCCTTCCCTCCCTCCCTCCCACCAGGCTGGCGGGGAATGGGGGAGGCATCCTGGGGCAGAGGGATCCTCCTGACTAGTCACTTGGCATCTGTCCTTTTATGTGGGCCGAGGAGTAGATGGGAACACTGCGATTCAGAGGCCCTAGAAAGCAGTTTAAACACAGGTCAAGCAATCTGTGCCTTAAACATACCAATAAGAAGACCCTGAAGGAGATAAATGGTCAGTTAAATTGTGTTTATTTTGTCTCCCTCACCTCCCCAGTGTTGTAAATTCCAGATGTTTTTACTTTGCTCTTACTGGTTCCCCTCTGTTTTCATCTCCTTGCTTGACAGTGTGACCTAGCAGTTAGAATTGTCAAGCCGGGAGTGGGGAGACCTGGGCACAAACCCTCACTGAGCCACAAACCTGCCTGGCTGACGTTGGGCCAGCTGTTAAGCTGAACCCACCTGACAGGATTGTTGTGAGGAAAAAAGGGGCAAGGGGCCATGTCTGCAGACTGGAGCTGCAGGACAGGATAAAAACATTGGCCTGCCATGTGTCAGTGAGGCTGTCATTGCAAATCTTGTTCTGAGGAGCAGGGTTGGGCTTGATGACTTTAAGGAACCTTCCAGCTCTATAATTTCATGATTCTGTGATCATCAACCCCTCCCCCTTTCCTGGCCGAAAGAGAAGTGGCAGAAACTGCTCACTGCAAAAGGCCCATTTGGGCCTGTTTCTTCTTTAAAAAAGAGAAGGGTGGACTCTTTGCCCTTCATAGATCAGGTGTGCTTTTGCGGTGTTGTGTTTCGTGGCGGTGGCATGCACCCAGGGTTTGTGCGTTGCTGGCAAGAGCCAAGTTCCCACCAGCTGGAATGTGTCATAAATTACTTGAGGGTTGACCAAAATTAATTTTCATTTTATTTTCATAATGTCTGCTGCTGGAAACTGAGCAGGCAGCTCGGCGGAGGCAGCGGATGAGGCAGAGGGAAGGGTTCTGTTTCCTCACTTAACTAGGATTTGCCTTCCTCCCCCTGACAAACGGAAGGCAGCCCTTTCAGCCTCTGGATTTGTGAAACTTTCTCCGAGTGCCAGCTCTGCTTAGATGGGGGGACTTCTGAGTGTTAGTGGGAGAAATCCGAGTCTTTGGCTTTCTGCTTAACTCTTTCGAGGCTCGGCTGCCTCTGTGCGCCACCTTTTTAAAGGAAGAATTGGCAACATGCTTGAGGATTTGGCAGGGAACACTTGGAACTGAATTTCGCCATGGTTAGGCCTGATCTAGCAAAGGATCAGACATTTTTATTCATTTGTTTATTTCAGAATTTATATGCTGCCTTTCAGGGCAAAACCCTACCAATACTGCAATAATGGAGAAATACGAAACTTGCTAAAACTGGTTGCTTTTTTGCTTTTAAAAGGGAAAAGGGGGAAGGGAAGGGCCATGGCTCAATGGCAGAGTGCTTTACATGCAGAATGTCTCAGGTTCAAGCCTTGGCATCTCTAGGTAGGGCTGGGAAGGTACTCTGCCTGAAGTCCTGGAGTGCTGCTGCCAGTCAGTGTAGAAAATGCTGAGGTAGATGGACACAATATACATCTGATATTTCACCTGCTTTCATTATAGGGCTGATGTGTTTAAACTTTTTGTTAGGTCAGGACTGTTGCTTAGTGGTAGAGCACCTGCTTTGCATGCAAAAGGTCCCAGATTCAATTCCTGGCATCTCCATGTAGGAGGGGAGAGACTCCATCAGGCAAGGCCTCCTTCCACCTGCCTTGCCCCACCCTCCGGCCCTCGAGTCCTCATAAGGGAGCTGGTCCTGGAGGAAGAACTGTGAGGGGAGAGACCCTATCAGGCAAGGCCTCCTTCCACCTGCCTTGCTCTACTGCTCTACCCTTCTAGTCTCTGCTTCTCAATGTGTATTGCATTATTTTATGTACTGTGGATTGCCGTTTTATTGATTATAGTTTAGATATTATTTATTGTAACTGTTGAGTGGATTTCTGTTTAACTTTTATATGTTGATATTATTTTATACTATTCTAATGATTGTTGAATGTTACTTTTTTGATGTAGGTTGCCTATTTTAAAGTTATGTTTTATTATCACATTTTTGTATTGCATTAGATTGTTATAAGATGTACATTTTGTGTTTCTTCAGCTTGTAAACCATCTTGAGTATTGTAAGATAGAAAGGCGGTATACAAATTAAAAATAATGATGCTGATGATGCTGAGGACAAGCCTGAACCCCTGGAGAGCTGTTGCCAGACCCTGTAGACAGTAGTGGGCTAGATGGACCAGTAGTCTCATTCTGTATAAGGCTGCTTCCCTTTGTTGCTAGGCAAAGCTTATTATTTCACAGACGCATACAGAGAACTTCCAGTGAACTGTGCCCTTCCATGTTTATTAAAGCATCTCTCTACCAAGAATGGGCAATGTTGGAGCAAGGAGATGCAAGCTGGCAGTCAGCTTGATGGTCCAGTAGCAGCAGCACATTCAGAGCCACCCTCCTGACACTGTCATTGCTGCTACTTACCTGGATGGGGTGGGGCAGCAGAGAAACCAAGGCCACATGGTTGCACCAGCAGGAATACTGGATTACCTAGCAGCAATCCAATGAAGTGCCCCTTCTCTGAACGGAAGTACAGTGCATAGATGGCTTTTGATGGCTTTTAGACAAAGGAGGATAAGGCAACCAATGGCTACTGACCCTGGTGGCTGTGACCTGCCTCCACTGTTGGAGGGAGCATGCTTCTGAATACCAGTTGCTGGAAACTGCAGGAGGAGAGAGTTGCTGTGGCGCTCAGGTGCATCTTGTAGGCTTCCCATTGGGGCACCTAGTTGGCCTCTATGAGGATGATGACGGGTATTTAAAATTCTGCAATTCACAATTTCTCCTTTAAAGAACATAAGATATTATTGCTAAATAACATGGTGATTATTAAAAAATGCATAAAATTAACACTGAAAAGTTTTTGCAATAACTGAACTTTGTAAACTTTGTAAACCTTAAACTGGGCAGGCCGCAGGCCGGGTCTTCCTGTTATATACCTGCTGGGATTGACAAGGCATCTGACCTTCACCTGAATCTCATAGCTTTCCTGACAAGTGCTTTGGTCTGTTACAATCCTCTTCTCAATTAAGTAATCAATTTTAATCTAGAATTTAAATTCTCGAAACTTTCCTATTTGTTAATTTGAGCAAGTAAACTACTGCTCTCACTTCATTGCAAACAGTATTTCTACCTGCAACACACTTGCAATTAACCAATTAGAAGGATTACTGTTAATAGCACCAGTTTTTCTATAACTTGATATTGCTGGATAGTTTTGATGAACTGCAAAAGCATTTTTAGTTTGCTTTCTGTTGCCACCCTGGAACTTTTCTTTATTAGTGCCACTTTGTTTTGTACGATTCCTTGCAAATGAAGGAAAACAACTTTTCTGCTTGTATATGTTCATAATATAATTTAGGTTACTGAGGACAAACAAGATTGTACAAAAACAAGATTGGGTGCAGGCCTGGCCAAGACATAGGCATCTTGACTGTGACAAAGGGGACCTGTGTGCTTGCTTGCCTGCTTAACAGATGTTGGGAACTTCAGGGTCCCTGCTCTCCCTTCTTATGGTCTTTGTACTGGACCTGAAGACTCCAATAGAGAGCATTCCATGTCAAGAAGGAGGGCAAGTGGGCCCCCTATCAAATAACAGGGCAGGAGCTACATGGAGCAGGGCCTTTTCACTGGTGGTGCCCATTGTATGCCTCACTCTTCCCAGACCTGCTCTCTTTTGGCCTGTATTTTGGAGCTTTATAATTTAGGAAGACCTTGGAAGAACTGGTTGACAAGTCTTATCAGTCGCTGACGTATGAGCGGATTTTATTTGCTGCTATTCTGGGCTTCTGGTGCACCAGGGTTTACATCAGCCAGGATGCCAGAAGGGATACTATTTATGATATTTCTCCATTATCTGCACAGCAGGGGGTGTTTAGTCAACAGTGCAAAGGCTGAGCTGAAGCATTCCCTGCTGGTTTCCTGCTTTCAGCAATAGGGGTCACTGTTCTGTAGCACCCAATTGTGTGCTACGCTGTTTCGTGGCACTCAATTGTTTTCGTAGCACCCAATTGGTCAGATTCTAGAGCTCCCTATTGGTGGCTCTTAGGTAATTCACGAAATACAGAGTCTATTCATAAAATACAGTGTTCATTCATAAATCTCCATTGCTACATATTGGGTGTATATTTCAGCAGTTGAACGTACAGGTATATGGCCATGCTGTAGTGTAGTGCTTATGCGACTGTGAATAAAAGGTGGCTGGGCTCATTGTCTCAGGGTTTGGGGGGGGGGGAAGAGGTGACAAAACTGATTTCCCTCCCCCCATAACAAGTCCTTGAGTCTGTACTCTGAATAGTGACACCAGGGACCTAGAAGGTGCAGGACTTGTCAGTCCAACCCCTGCATGTCTCTTCAGGGCTGACCTTAAGGCAATTGGAGCAATTGGGCCAAATTGGGCCCCGCGTGCCGCTCCTAAGGGGTCCCCGCACCAGGCAATCTAGATGGATTTTATATAAGATTTTGCAGACTTTGGCTGTGAACTGGGGCCCTACCAAAAAAAAAAAATCTAAGTTGCGCCCCACTGCTTCAAATTGGGCCTCACTGGCTAGCCCTGAGTCTCATAGTCTTGGGTTTACAATTTTGGGAGAGGGGAGACTGCGGCACTGGGGAGTGGGCAGGCTGGCAAGGCCCCCTAGATTTAGAGGCCCAAGTTGTCCTGCCATCACATGAAGTATTGGGTTTGCAATTTTGGGAGAGGGGAGACTGCCCGCTGGGGAGCGGGGTGGCTGGCAAGGACCCCTAGATTTAGAGGCCCTAGGCCTCAGCCTACTTAGCCTATGCATAAATCCGGCACTGACTGCCAGCCCCACTGTGGCTTTGCCCACACCACTACCGTTGCCACCATTGCACCCTTGCCCTCCATGCTACGGCTGCGCCTTCACCGCTGCATTGTGGGGCCAGTGTAGCTGCGAGCAAGGGTGCAGTTTCAGCAACAGGGCCAGAAACAGCACAAGTGCAATGGCAGGGACAAAGTTGAGAATACCCTCCAACATTTCCCAGACATTCAATGAAGCTGAATGTTGGACAGACAAGAGAAAGTCCTTCCTTCATGCATTGCATACTTAAACTGTGAAATTTGCTTTCTGCAGGAGGCAGTAATGGCTGCCAACTTGGATAATAAGTTTCTCAAAGGCTACTACTCATCATGGCTTTCTGACTGCTCATTCCCTCATCCCCATGCCTAATCTGCACGGACCTAACCCGCTCGATCTCCATGGCTTCTCCTTCTCTCATCCCCATGCCTGATCTCCAATTTCAGATATTGTGATATATCGGAATATTGTGATGTTTAGCTGCTGGTATATCACAATGTTGAAAACCAGATATCACACAACCCTAGTCTGTTTTTTATTATACCTAAAATCCTTTGCTTATTAGGGGCTACCCCACATTTTGTTCAAAAAAATGCTTTGCAGAGGTAACTACCATAAGAGTTAACAAAAATTTTCAAAAGTAGGGGGTCTGTGGCTTAGCTTTTGAAAAAACTGGGGGTCTTCAGTAATTAGCTAATTGGGAACCACTGCCCTAAAGTGAAGCCCCCAAGCAGGAACTGAGTGCAATAACTCTCTCCTCACTTGTGATTCTCACCAATTGTTATTCTAATTGTTGTCTTCTTTTTGCCCTTCAGCCTAGTGCAGTGAGCATGGTGGCTGCTTCCTTGGTGGTGCTGAAGGGGCAGCTGCCTGCTTTTCAGTTGCAGGAGAGGTCCAGCCAGGACACATCTCTGCCATTCCATTGATTTGGAGACTTATAAGTAACATGAATGAGAAGTGAAAGCAAGCAGGGTGGGGGAAAGCAAAAATGTGCATTTCTTTTCTCAAACAAGACCTAAGAGACACCCAATAAAAATCTGCAGACTGTAGAAAACAGACCACTCGTTCAGCAACCAATCACCTCCTTTGTCCTGCCATGAACTCAGTATATGGGCTTCATTTGTCTTGGGTTGCTGACTAGCAGCTTCTGATTCAGGCAACCCAAATCCCACCAGCCAGGAACACAGGAAGAGGCCATATATTTGTCTGTATACCTCTTCACTTAGCACATAGTTAAACTAGGGAATTCCCTCCCACAAAATGTACTGTTGGCCCCCAACTAGGAAGGTTTTAAAAGGGGATTATTCATGGAGGGTAAGGCTAGCAATGACTACCAGCCATGATGGGTATGTTCCATTGTTGGAGACTGGACGCCTTTGATTACTAGTTGCTGGGATTCACAAGTGCTGTGCTCAAGTCCTGCTTGCAAGCTTCTCCCTGGGGCATCTGGTTGGCCACT
Organism: Podarcis muralis; assembly: GCF_964188315.1. NCBI lineage: Eukaryota > Metazoa > Chordata > Lepidosauria > Squamata > Lacertidae > Podarcis > Podarcis muralis. The sequence continues at coordinate 42,805,390 of NC_135661.1, read as the reverse complement.
GTGAGAACAGGATGTTTGACTAGATAGGCCTTGTCCTGATCTAGCTGCAGGGCTCTCCTTGTTTTCTTATCTAGACTAGATATTTCTCCTTTGACTGGCAGGGTTGCTACTCAAGAGCCTTGTAACTTGAGACACTAGGCCCTGGGACCTCTTGCATGCAAAACAGGTGCTCTGTCACACTGAGCTGTGGTCTTTAACTCCCTTTCCCCCTCTGCAGTGCTAAGGCTCTTCCCGTATTGTGCTGAATATTTGTAGAATGAGATTGCAGTGCAAAACTGTTCTCTGTAATCTCCCATGAAGGTCACTTATTGCCAGACAGCAGAAGCCTGATTGTGCGATACCAGCCGCCTTAATAGCTGCTTCCAACATTACCTTTTTCGCTTGTCATTTTTCAAAGTGTGTAGGGAGGTGACTAGGCATAACCCACCTTTGTAAGCACAGGAATCATCCAATGTAGGTATGAAGCAGGCATTAGGTAGACCTTCTCTGGAGTTTGTGAACAGGGTACTTGGGTCAGTTCTAGTCAGTTTCATTTGTCATCTACCGTGCAGTCAATGCAGATTCCTCCAGCAAAGCTCTTGAAGGAAAGTTCCTGGAAGCTGGTTTGCAAAATGAAATATTAGCATATTGCTCTTTGCAAGGAGCTCATCTGTGCTGTTGAAAAGCTGCCTTGCAAGAGATCTAGCAATTCAGGGCAGCACAAAGTTCACTTCACAAACTGACTTCTCAGGAAGCCCTTGACTGTGATGGTTTTAAGCAGGGCTAGCCCAACACATTTTGGCACCTGAGGCAGACCCAAAATGGTGTTCCTCTCCCCACCAGGGAAGGATGGAGTCAGGGAAAATCTACATCAGGAACAAGGGTGAGGAAGAAAGAAAGATTGACATTGGGATCTGCTGCCCCTGTGGACCCTGCTGCTTAGGGTGGTTGCCTCACCTTGCCTCATGGGTGAGTCAGCCCTGGTTTAAAGATAAAACTTCAAATTAAGAAAAGTTAGTCCAATTGTATATTTTGCATATATGTATACAGATTGCAGAGTTCAACTTTTTGGTACAGAATTCTGAGTGCAGAATTTGAATGTGTTCTATATGCAGTCATGTCCACTGAGCAGTTCTCAAATTTTACAGGGCCAGGTGTTGCCCCCCTAGCTTTTTGCAATGCCCTCTTTCTGCTAGTGGTTTAGAAGGCTTTGGGGAACATGATGTGCCTGCTACCTGTATTCCAGGCTTCGGTGTGTGCCTGCACTCCCCCTGCCCAGAGCCACACCATGTCTTCCTGTGTTCTTGCACCTGTCTGCATTGATTTCTTTTCTCAGGTTGCCAACTCAGAATTGCAGATCCACCCAAGTTCAGTCAGTGCCTGACTGATCCCCCAATACCTACTGTTTTGAGAGTGCAACAAGGGCTCACAATTTTTCTAACACCTTGAAAAGTCAGGGGTTGGAGTTTGTAGATTTCACAAAGACCTTCCGCCACCTTTCCCCCACCCGCTATTTAAAACACGGCTCTGGGGTACTTCCAGTTGTACGTCAGTGGTAGAGCATTTGGCTTTACATGCAGAAGGTCCCCAGCATCTCCAGAGAGAGACCCACATTTGAAACCCTGAAGAGCCGCTGCCAGTCAGTGTAGATAATATTAGGCTAGATGGTCCAATGGTTTGATCTATATAAGGCAGCTTCCTATGTCCCTTTGCCAACCATTCCATTACAGTGTTTTAATGGGTCTGTGTAGGACGCAGCATAGAGGCCGTGTGGTCTCTGGGCCGTAGCACACAATGACCCAGTGGAGGTTTCAGCGGAAGAACCTTCCCTCAAATGAGCTGAGTTCCAAACAATTCTTCATTATCTCGTTTTCCTGCCGTTCAGAGCTGCAAATCGCTTTGGCTCTAAATGGTTGAGGATGATGAGTCATATTGCAAGATGGGGTTTGGCGTTTTTAATGATGCTCTCCGGGGTTTTACGCCCCCTCCCTTAATAGTGACTTCCTGGGAAATCTGATACAGATTTTGCATCTTTGTTATCGTAAATGAAACAAAGGAATTTTCTTGTGTTGGTGCGGGTGGGGGTGGGGGATAGTGAAACAAAACAGCCTCCTTCTTCCAACTTCCTCTTGGACCGAAGAACTGGGCTGGTGTTCATGAGCATCTCAGTCTGATTCTCATCTCTCCACCCACCCAAACCATTTGGGTCCTACAACACTGGAGGTCTTCTGGGAATGTTTGGTAAGATTTTTCCCTTATTGAACTCTGCAGGCTCTATCAGGCCTTCCAACATTTTACAAATGAATCACCGAGCCATCAAAGTTGAAGCGGGCTTCGGAGGTCATCTTGACCAACCCGTTGCTCAGTGCAGAACCCGCAATCTCAGCAGCAACAGAGAACAGTGTCTGCTCCATCTTTTGTGAGAGGAAAGCTTGCTTTGCAATGCAAACTGTAGTGCTGTAGTGAGAGGGGCTCTACCTGGATTCTGAAGTGACCTCAACAGAGGGCAAAGAGTTAAATTCCCCAACCTCTACAATGAGGCCTGATATGCTGTGTGTGTGTGTGTGTGTGTGTGTGTGTGTGTGTAAGAGAGAGAGAGAGAGAATAACCTAGCTTTCAAGGGCAAAACTCTGCACAATTAAGGCCACATGTAATTTGGCTCTAAGACTGTATACATATTCTCCCTTTCATTCTGCATCAAGCATTCCCACCACTGGCTTAGAAAGTAATGTATACATGGTGTTAGCCACACTCCATATCTATCCTATATCTTTCCTGCTGTTTCTTGCAGAAGTCTGAAAGATTTGGTTGAGATTCTGCCCTCTTCCTGACTCCCAGATATCCCACTGATATGACCTCTGTTGGTTTTCTGCAGATTGAAAAAGCATTGTGTCATTAAAGGTTTTTCCTTTTTTGGTGGAGAGAATTAGGGCAATGGTAAAATGTCCCTTTGGAAAAGGAGTGTTTTCTTCCAGCTGTTTTTGAGTGGCAGATTTATTAAGCCCCCTCTCCATTGCAAATAGCAATAGCATCTTCCTTTGTCACACCCCCAGGGGTCAACAGGCATTTAATTGCCAGCCTGACAACCTGTCCTATTTAATGAGCACCCTTCTGACTCATGTGCAGGTTTAAAAGCATATTTTGTCAAAGATGTAGTGGTAGATTTTGAAGTGCAGAAGCTCATCATGACAGCTCCATAGCAACACACTCCAAAGGAGCGTCCAAAAACTCTACCAGCTGTGTTGCTCCATTATTACACACAACCATGCAATCCTTAAAGAGCATCAGTACATATAATCCCCAGTTTTTTAGGATCAGCATGGCTGCAATCCCGTGCATAGTAAACTGCTTTGGCTGTAACTTCTGATTGCATAGAGTCAGGGTACAAAACTCACCACGTTTTAAGCAAAGATCTTCTGCCAGTTGAAATCCAATCTGTAGCTTTTAATTAGAAATGTGAACAATTTTGCAAAGAAGTGTTTCCATTTCAACTGCTAGCATGGGGTAGGAACCCCATCAAAGAAAAGGAAAGAAATAGCCACCCCCTGCTTGGTTGTTTGGCTCCTTCCCTGACTTCCTCTGTGCTAATCTGTCATGAATAGTACCTAGTAAAAAGTGAAAGCCTTACCATCACCTCATTCATTTGCCAGGGCACTGGAAGAGGTGTCAGTCAATTAGTGTGACACTGGGAGATAGCACTTTACAAAAAAAGTTTCAGAGTTGCACACCTCTGCCTTCCCCTCCCCTCCGCTATACTACTACTCTGCCTTGGTGACAGATTAGGTTGTGTTGTTCTGGGGGTCTCTCACTTGGGCCTTGAGGAAATCCCTCCAAGGGCCATGGGATATAAGGTAGCACAGTACTTGATTCACCTTTTCAGCAGCGAAGGGAAGCCAGCAGTCCTCGAATGGGGAAAGAAGCCTGCTCAGATCCACCCTTGCCAGCTGACCCTGAGCTAGTTGACTGCAGACCAATAAATCACTCATATTTGTGCTTCCCCCCTAAACAAAATCCTCCTTTTTTTCTTTTTTAGCAGCAACAAAGCCTTGAACTGTACTTCAAAGTTGGGTTTTCGGAGAGAGTTGCATACCTTTTTAAAAATAGCTTCCACCCATTGCCAAGTGCTAAATGAGTTGCAGGGAGATGAGGAGGGGGTGAGGGAAGATGAGTTCTTTCACATGGCGCTTTAATACAACCAGTCTGGAAGGGGGCTGTGTCACAGTCTTTCTTTTTCTGTAACCTAAAGCTTAGAAAGTTAATGTTTAGGTGCCCCATCCCACATATAAAGAGAATTCTACAAATGTACTGATTTTGTCATTTCCATGCCATGGAATCATATGGTGGCGGTGGCTGATGGGGTGCCATCAATTGAAACTAAGCCAACTAACCTATTGCAGCCCTTTGATGTGCAGCTTGTGAATCTGGCTCTGACTTTACCTGTTGCAGCCACACACAGAGAGCTGCTTGTTGAGTAGGAAAACTACAGAGTAGTCTATTATAGGAAGTACATAACTTGTATAGAAAAAGGTTCCTAGTTCTCACCTAACTGATCTAGAGAAGGCAAAGGCACCAGTGCTTGCACCTTTGTTCTCAGAGGGCAGATCCAAGGTGACCTCTCATCTTGAGGTCTGGGAGAAAAGTGTGAGGAGGAGCACCTATGCATGCCTTGCTGCTAAGTTCCTTAAAGGAAAAAGGAGTGCTGTTGGACACACTCTCTCTCATGTCCAGGGTGGGGCAGGTTACCAACAGAAGCGAATACTTCTGGCTTTGAATAAGGGCCTTCAAAACCAACACCGGCAAATTGCTATCTGCCCTCAGTGGAGCTTGGCTCCCGAGGAAGAGGGAGACTGCATTTAAGTCTGGGAACAGCTCTCCCAGCCTGCCGTCTGCTTTTCTTGGAAGGCTATGCTGTACTTATGTAGGCTAGTATGTTGAATAGTAATTAGAATCTCATCCTGGGCTCTCGGCGGATGGCTTTTCCATCTGAGATGTTGACAACATGGACGAATGAGCTACCTATGCCCCTTGCAGCCAGAAGCTTTCCAAACAAGAGCAAGAACAAGCCGGATCTCCTGGGGGTGCAGATGACTCTTAAAGGGCTGGGCTGGGCATGTGGGTGCATCGCCTGGCTTCCCATCACTAGGGTTCTCAGCATTTGATGACTTGTATCTGATGGTATAGCTTGTGCATCAATGGGGAAGAGCCATAGTTCACTGCCTTACATGGAGAAGATCCCAGGTTCAGTCCTGTCAATCAGGTAACATCCCTCTCTGAACCCTGGAGAGTTGCTGCCACTGGTCTCCATTGCAAGCAATTCTGTGCTTCATGGACCATTGGTCTGACTTGGGTATAAGGCAGCATCTCCTAAATTCCTAGAAAAGTCCAGGCAGGATCTGCAAAGGAGATGATCACATAATGCATGGCAGTGGGAGGGCTGTATCTTAGGAAGAAGGGCCATAGGTCAGTGGCTGAGTATCTGCTTTGCATGCAAATGGTCCCCAGATCAATCTCCAGCATCTCCAGGCAGGGCTGAAATCCTGGGAGAGATGAAAAGGATGGCCATTTTTGTCTTGCCACTGTTACTAGCGGGGTTGGAAACATATCACATCCAAGCCTTATGAACCTGTTTTTTTCCTTGCCCACCTGTATCCCAACAAGACAACCCAGGGCAAAGTTGCTCAACTTCAGTTGCTCCAATGTTTGCATTGACACCTGTAAATTTAATCATCAGGTTTAATTTATGTAAGATTTTTGTACGTTGCCTTAATGTTGTCACATGACAGTAGAAAACCAAAATTTGTAAGTCATCCTGAAGTTGAGAATTGTAATGCCCAACACATCATTGTGAAAGGAAAATAAAGCGCTGCAGTAAATGAAATGGGAAAAAAAAAAAAGAAATCCTGGGAGAGATGCTGCCAGTCAGGGCAGGCAGTTACTGAGCCAGTTGTCCTAAGGGTCTGATCTGGTACAAAACAGATGAGATTATTTCCTTTGTTCAATTTCCATTGTCTCAAAGGTTTACTCTGCCTTGTGTTCCCAGTACTCATGAAGTAACTAGGAGGATTTCTTTTCATGAATTGTAGAGTGCACAGCTCTCCGTTCGTGGACATATTTGTTCTCTGCTGTATTACTGATACATTAATAAAAACTGCAAAGAGAAAGAGACAAACAGTCTCAATGGGATTGTATAAGAATTATATTTTGTGTGGTGTTTTATGAATATGTACACACTACAGTCATACCTCGGGTTACAGACACTTCAGGTTGCATTTTTTCGGGTTACGGACCACTGAAACCCGGAAGTCCTGGAACGGGTTACTTCCAGGTTTTGGTGGTCGCGCAAGCGCAGAAGCGCTAAATTGTGCTTTGTGTGTGCGCAGAAGCGCCAAATCGCAACCCACGTGTGCGCAGACACGCCGTTGTGGGTTGCGAATGTGCATCCCACACAGATCACATTTGCAACCCAAGCGTCCACTGTATCCTGCACTTTGGTAAAGCAGCACAGAATCACGTTGTTCTTGCTTTTTCCTTTGTTGTTCGATCACTGTGCACAACTGTGCATGTGTAAAACCATGAATCTGTAAACACCACACAAAAAGGACCTTGGTGCAGTTGTGTATATCATTACCTTAAGATTCCAGGCTGCAACACCTTGAGCAAGTTGTATGTCTGGTATGTGCAGAACTGAGCATGGATTAGTGGAGGACCTAGGGGCAAAAAGGTCTCCCTTGGCATGCTCCAGTCCTGCATGGTTAGTGTAGTGGCTATTCAGAAGTGTACTATACCCACCATCCGTATATTTGTGGACTAGCTCAGAACCAGCTCTGTACCCACTCTAGAAACACATCTGACTCAGGTCTGTAATCTGTTTGAGAGGGAAATCTAGTGGATCCATCTGCCTCCTTTTAACAAGAACAGAGACCCCGTTTTCATGCTGCTTGCTGCTAGTGCAAGTTGCTATTCTTCAGGACCCCATTTCCTCCCAGGGGTCTTAGCAGTGTAATCTTTCCCCTAGTCCACATGTAAGACCATGTAATATGCTCCCTAATACTAGAGACACAGCTGCCACTGAGGCATATTTTGAACTGAGTGCTAACATACTGGAGGCAGTAGCCTTTTTCAGGGACGCGGACTTATAAAAAATATTGGGGGGGCCCGGGAAAGCTCATGAATAATAAATAAGCTCATGAATATGCAAATAAAGTGGCGCCGCCTCCTCATGAGCGAATAGGGGAGAGCGTGCTGCGCCTATTAATCAGCTCCAAAGGAAATTGGGTGGAGCTTTTGCTCGGGAGGGAGGGCAGGAGGCATGCAGCCCGCCCCTCCCTGTGCATTTTGGGCTGGGGGAGGGGCGGCGATGGCGCTCTGCTGGAGGGGCGCCGGAGATTATTGGGGGGGCAGAGCCCCCCCAAACGAATTTTTGAGGGGGCTCGGGCCCCCTCAAGCCCCATGGAGTCGGCGCCTATGGCCTTTTTACGTTGTGGCATCTTTAAGCAAAAAAATGAAAGTCCCCTTGGTGTTTAAATTAGAGGAGGGCAGGGTAACTGCAGAATAAATGAATACAGCAAGCAGACGTTAGAACATAGCCTCTGTTGTTATGTAATATTGGGGTACAGGGCTCGGGTCCTGCTCCTGGGTAACAGAATTGGTAGGTGTTACAGAAGTATGACCCATTGTTCATTTGTGAACTGTCACAGTGTCTGCACATCTGTTTTCACATGCGCAAGCTCAACATCAATCAGCTAGGGTGACCACTTATGCATTGCTAGGAAAGTGGAAAGGTATCACCCCCCCCCCCCAAAGAAAAGAGGGCACAGATTTGCATAAAAAAGTGTGTGTGTGTGTGTGTGTGAGAGAGAGAGAGAGAGAGAGAGAGAGAGAGAGAGAGAGAGAGAGAGCGCAGATGTACAGAGGCAAATTTAGAAATAACAACTATAGTTTAAATAGGAATACAGGACATCTCACTGTACTTGAGGTTATTGAGGTTATTCTGGGACCGGGTGACCGGCTCTGCCAGCTCAGTCTGCTGTCCAGGTGTCGCTAACTGTTGATGTGCAACTTCAGCCTCTGATGGTCTGCCTTCTTAGGGATTTCTAAACCAGACTTGGATCACAGTCCTCTTCAAATAGAGGACTCCTTTACACAGAGGGCTTTCTATAGTGAAGTAGGCCACAGAAAAAAAGAATCATATAATTATAGGGTCAAGAGGTACACCAATGGTCATCTAGTCCAACCCCACAATGCAGGAATCAAACATCAGTACTTCTGAGTTCCACCCACAGGACAGAGGGCCACGCAGCTGGCTGAATTTCAGGTGTTAACCTCAGAATGTGCTGATGAAAAAAGCAGTTCTGCCATTGGGGCCATGTGAGTGTAGGAGGAATCAAGGAAGAGCTGAGCACAGGAAAACTCGCCGTGCCATTTTGACGTGCACAAACAACTGCTTCTCCCCACCCACCATACTGATGGGGTGACGCCCTGGCCTGTATCTGTCGTCGTCATCCTCTCACACTTTCTCTCTCACTCTCCAAAGGTCCCCCTTTGCAAGCCCACAGGCTGAGGCAGGATGCCCAGATGGAATGGATTAAACATCTGCTCTGCTGTAGCCTCTGATTAAGGCAGTGTGCTGATGGGGGGCTGCGGAGCTGGAGGAGAAGACAGTAGCTTGATGATCAAAACAGCAAGGCAGGCGTCTTGGGGTGGAAGAAGGCAGCTGCTAGAATGACCAGGTTTGCCATCGCTTGAAAACCAAACTCCTGGTGCCAGCATGCAAGGCATGTGCGCAGAATGCATAGCTTTGGGGCAGGGAAACTTTGTAATTTTGCTTGGTGTAGGATAGGGGTGAGGGAGAGATTTGATTCAGTTCACATTTAAAGGTGAAACCAACCACATGTGCGCTTTCCGCAACAATACATGAACCAAAATACAGTCATTCGTGGAATTTTGCACTTCTCCAGATTTGGCAATGCAGTTCTGCAGCCAAGTAATATGTGCATTAAACTGTATATATTTGCGGAATTAACATGCAGAGGTGCATTATATTAGGGAGAAGTGCTTGATAAAAATGTGTATATTAGGGAAAATGCATGCTAAGATGTTAATGAATTTTCACAATGGGTTTTTTTATTAAAAAAAAAATCACAAACTGCTATGGGGATATGGAGAACTAAACTTAAGATTGGAAAAATGAGAAACTGAGAGAAACTCTCCTAACACTGTGTGCACATTTTTATATGCAATTGTGCCTAACAAACACATTTTGTAAAGCAATGTCACCAAAAACCAGCCACTTTTGTATGTTATTTTCTTATCCATTTTCGTACGCATTACTTTGCTGTAGAATGGCATTGCAAACTTCAGAGAAGTGTGAAATTTTGAAAAAGGGCTGTGTTTCAGTTGGCGCATTGTGTCAGAAAGTTTGAATTATGAAGGTCCTCCTTTAAATGTGAACTGAGTCAAATGTCTCCCCTTTCCTATGAATGAAGCAACTACCTCCCTCTGCTTCATAGTAGGGGCAGGCCTCTCCCTCTCCATCTCCCCCACCCTCCCGGATGAATACTTTTATGTCTCTGTACTATTTCTGACTCACTCCATCACACTTTTTGGAGGGGAAGCTCCAAAGCCCTGAATGCTCTTTTGTCTTTCCTTTTAGGGAAGGTGCACTGGTCATTTGGGTTGCTCTTTGCTGCATCCACCTGACTGCAAGGGCAAGAGCCTGATGTATGTATGTATGTCATCCGAGCCAACTTGCAGTGCCTAACTGTGGCCAGCAGGGGATGTCTGCAGTGATCCAGCAACCCTTGATGAAGCCCAGTAATAAGTGCAATATATACCAATGGCATCCTGTCTTTTTGAAAAATCCTTTTCTTTTTTCTTTTTGAATAGGTGATACAAAACTCACTTTTATTGTCATAGATCTGTAATTCCCTGAAGGTCATGTCCTTTTGTGATTCAGTGCTAAAAAACATTGTGGCATTTCTCTTAGCGGGTATTTTTGCAAGGAGCGAGTTAGATTCTGATTGTACGTTAGCGTTTCTCTGTCAGTTGCTGGTCAGGTCTTGCATTACTAATGGAGGTCAAAGAAAGTTCAGGAAGGGTGGAGAACCCGGGATTCTTTCCTGTTTTACCTGGTGAAGAGTCTTATGTGACTCACAAATGTATGTATTCATATTGCAACAGAAAGAAATATATAAGGTGTCACCACAGCCATTTTGCATTGATTAGTTTGGACAGTGGCAAAACTAGCAAATCTTGTCTGAATAGACTGCTTTCCTCCATTTACATGCCTGAAATTTAGCCACCTTAGCATTCTGCCTGACAAAGACTTCTGTGTAACTCAAAAGCTTGCAATGATCAGTCTACCTAATGAGAGATACCACCTTCCTCCTCTTTCCTCCAAGGAGCTCAGGATAGTGTACCCAGCTCTTCCCCAACTCATTTTATCCTCTCCATTTCAACCCCAGTGGGCTTTGTGACGAAGCAGAGATTGAATCTGGGTCTCGGTCCCAGTCTCACATTCCAACTTCCACATTATGGATTTAAGGGGGTTTTCTTTCATTTTTGGGATCTAATAACAGACAGCTGTTAATTTATAGCCTAGGAGCGCACTTTTCATATATCTTCTGTCTCCCCTGCCTCCTTAATAATGCATATTTCAATCAGCGTCTTGTCGCCGCTGCTCATGTCTCTTTACCTTGATTTGGTGGTTTCCTTGCGCTGACCTTCTTCTGAAGCGTAGTGGCTGAGATTTTAATAAGACCAAGCGAATTATAGATGTCAAACGTTGGGAATTGGTTAAAATATTAGCCCTTTGCTTCCATGGAATTGCTTTTATGCTGTAGACAAGGTCTCTGTGGGGCTATAATAACTTGGTTCTCAGGACTTTGCTTCTCTCCAGACTCTGCTCCGCAAGTTTTCTCTACTTGCCAACGGGTTCCAGTGGGGAAAAGTTGACCTGCCTTGCACCTACTGCTCATCTTTTGTGGCAGAAGCCCAAGGCCTAAAGGCTCTGTGTCTGGGGGCCCCTTGTCAAAAGCCTGATCTCAAGGGCAGCTTGTATTTCTCGTTTGCATTGTACCCATGTTGAATCAGAAGCAAAGTTCAAATTTGAACCCAGGTCTCACCAGTCCAGATCCAACGATGCTGGTCTTCCATGGGTGGATCATTGCCTGACTTAAGGTGGGCCAGGCTCTGGTAGGAATACCAGTTTCTTTTTCGTTTGTTAGTATGTTTTTAAAAAGAAGCCTCAACATGGAGAAAAGTGAATGCAAAAGAGAGAGAGAAAGGAAGAGGACTGGACACCAAACTCCTTTACTAAAAAGAGTTTCAGCAGGGGTATGGCAAGCAGCGTCAATTAACTTGTAGAACTCATTGCCACAGGAGGTGCTGATGTATTTTTTTAAAAGGTTAGGCATATTCTTGGAAAAAGATAGTCAAGTCAAGTCATTACTTGATCGAATGACTTATATGATCAATCAGTTTCAAGATGGGTTCCAGACATGCTCATCTCTTTTAGCAAACATGACAAGTGTCTTGTCGCACCTAAAAGATTGTGAGTTGTCACCATTGCTAGTTCTGCTAAGACTAGAGCCTTTGAAGCTAATGAACATGAATGGCTTAGGTTCTTTAATTTCAGTTGGTTTACTCTGATTAGAACATTCTTTGATACAACTGTGACATAGTTATTACAGCAAATGTGTTTGTGGACAACAGTCCTCTTCATCAGATGCATGGTGTGAGATCCTCAGTTGTGTTGGCTATGTATATAGATAGGTTTTTGTGGGGTGAGGGGAGAGACTGTAAACAGTGATATCAGAGGGCCTTCTTGGTAGCTGCCCCCAGACTTGGGAATTTGGGAACTCCTCGTGAGGCTCGACAACTCCCTCCTTCATTGTCCTTCCACTGGCAGGGGAAAACTGTCTTCTTCCAACAGGCTTTATGTAATTAACAGTGACCATTAAAAAACACACCAATTGTTGGTAACACAGATTAAGGTATGTTTAAACTGGTGATGAAAAATTCAAACATGTCAGCAGATACGCATATTTAAGTCATGTCAGGTGTTCAACTGAGGCTGCAGTCTTGTAGGTCAAACTGTTGAATGCCTGCCTGCATGAGCTTCTTGTCCTCCACCCTGGTCCTCTGAAAGTTGCATCTTCCTACCTCTGGTATCTTGCCTTGCAGTTTTAAAGACATTCTTTGAGCAATCTTCTAACTCCCTGTAACTCCCTGGGGGAAACTCTGTGGAAAGGTCAAGTACCGGTATTTATTTTGGATTATTTCATTGCAAATGCCCCTGCTAGCTTGGGCCGGCAAAACTTCTCTACTTTTTCTTCTTCCCCTGAGAGATTACCAATTTACCCTTGTCACTGAACATTAGCATTTGCTTTGTCAGCCCTATCATCTCACCAAGCTGACAGTTCATTAGAGCCTCCCCCCCCCCCCCCCCCAGCCTGCCTGGTCCTGCTGTTCATTTGCTGCTGGGACTTGGGAATGGGGCAAGGAGAGACTTAGGAACAGCTTTTGCTGGCAAGGTGGAATGGCATGTCCGAAAATCCTTTTCAGTAGCGGCTCCTTGCAATCGGAAACATCTGTTTAAAAGGCAGCCGGTGATAGCTTTTAGGCTAACGAAAACGAAAGGCTCCCTAGGTAACCGCTCTGTATGCAGTTATCATTCCTACAGCATCTAATGTGAAACATGAATTATGTGCGAGCGTCTGATTATTGGCATTTCTTGTGGGCTCCTGTCAGGCAGTTCCTTTGCTTGGATATACAGAAGGCTCATTCAATTACGGAACCGCCTCCCCAGGGTGATCTCCACAGTAGCCCCGCTTGAAGGAATCCATGCCTTCCCTTAAGCTCCTGAGTTCAACCCTGTGTGTCCCCCCCCCACTTCACCCCCAACCATTGTCAGCTTTGATTTGCAGCAAGATTCCTGGCATCTGTTTTTCATATGAGGTATTTTGAATACGGAGAGCCTGCTCTCCCTGCTGCTGCCACTGCTGCTACTGCCCAGACCTATTCAACTAGGCAGTTGGAACAGGGCTGGCACCAAAGTTAGGGATAGCCAGGCATCTGCCAAGGGGCTACACCCCAGCTCCAACAGTCCATCCGTCCGTCCCCCCACGGAAACCGGATCCTGCTTTTCACCATAGCAACCTGCTGGCTTGTTCATCCACCTCTCACCTTGACTCAGATAAGGATGGTGGGAAGAAGGAGCAAAGTGCCTATGCCCACATTGGTTGAAATGTCTCTGCCTAAGACCCTGGTGGGGATGCAAATCAACCCTCGACAGCCTTCCTAACTGATTTGTCCAGATCAGCTGAGGGTGGTGTGGGTGTGTGGGTGTGTGTGTAAGAGTATGGGGTGACCAGAGTCACCACTAGCATGTGACCCCTGGAAGGTTTGAATGTGGCCAGGGGGAAAAAGCTAATCACCTCTGGACTATGGCTCCAAAGGCCAACAGTATATGGTAAAAAATTAAGAAAGGGGTCCCCAAATGCATGTTTGGGTTAGAGGTGGTCCGTTTATTTGAAAAGGTTGAAGACTACTGTTCTGTCTAATATACCATGAATATGGCTCACTGAGTCCTTACTGGTAAAGAGGTAACAGGCAGTTTCCATTCTGACCTGTATTCACAATCACAACCAGCACTGTTTCCATTCTGCTGCAGTTCAGTTTCCACCAAATTCTACATTATACATTTCACTGTCTGTTAAAAACAACAACAATGGTGTGAATGAATACCAATATTTGCTGGACCAATTTTCATTCCTGACCACAGACAAACACCCAAACTGCAGCAATTTCCACTTTCTTTTCTGTTTGGGTTGGAATTCTCTGACATACCTATTCATCAGCTTGCTATATCGAGGTCATCAGCAGAGGCTTGTGTCTGTGCACCTGCCTGAATGCGCCTTGCATCTTTGGGGTTTCCCAAAATTGGCAGTTATGCAATGCCTTTGCTATCACAGCTGTTAAAAACTGCTGGAGAGAGAACAAGCCAGAGAGGAAAAAACAGTGACTGCCCCAGCAGGAAAGATTTGCTTCTTTTGGGGGGGAATCCCTGTTTTTTGACACTTTAATTAGTGGCCTGATCCATGTGGCTGCAGCATTGTGAGATTGACTTCCTTGCAAAGCACTGGATGAGTAATACTGGCTCTGCCTATGGAGCAAGCCTCCAATTTGTCATTTGTTATTAAAGGTCAGATTCCTTGAGGAAGCCTCTCCTGCGCTGAGGCCCTCTTAAGTGAGGCAAGAGTCTACATTATCCTGATGATAATTTGCAGTTGAGAGTAGATTTCCCTTGCGTGTGCAGAACCAATTTCTTCAGATCTTTTCCAACCAGGGCAAAATGCTCAGAATACAGAAAGCTTCTCCAGTCTGATCCCAACCATATAACCAGATTAAGTGGAGAGGCTTCTGGGAGTACATTCAATACGCCCTACCTTCACTCCCCTTTTTTTGGAGAACCAGGCTGAGCCGAGGGCCAACGGAGGTAGTGGTGCAACAAGCTCTGTTGACAGTGCTGCTCTGTTTCCTCTTCAATATGGGAGGTGTCTTCTCATGGTTATCTGAGAAACAGAGACCGTTTTTGTTCTCCTTATGATGGTGTCAGATTGTTTCATTGCCTCACCTGGGAACCTTCCAAGATGATTGCAATCACTGCTGGGTTGAGTTGCTCAGAGCAAATGCTTTGTATGGCATAGTTAACCAATGGCAGTTGCTTCCCAAAGCTATTGTGATGGCCACTGCTTTAGATGGAGGCTAAATCTATCAGCAGCTACTGGACATGGTGGTTGTGTCATACTTCCAGTGTGAGAGGCAGCCTGCCTCTGGATGCCAGTTGTTGGGTAGCATGGATGCGGAAAAGGCTAGTGCGCACATATCTAACTTATGGGCTTCCCATTAAACCTGGGTGATTAGAGTATCTGGCTGGCAGTTGTGGGAACAGGATGCTGGACCGTCTTTGGTCTGATCCTGCATGGCTCTACTCAGGGTTCATATGTCCTTGAAAAATGTGACGTTAGTAATGCTGCTGAAATCAAACTTAGATTGTTTGTAAGTTGAATCTAATATGTTTGGAGTTCTAGAATGTATAATGAGCCATGACTTGGATCCAGCTTCAACATTTTTGTAATTTTAGCAGACTGATTTAGCAGATTGATTACAAATTAACTTACCATTTAGGCGAGGTCTTAGTAAAGTTACAGAAATACAGGGTAGTTCAAGGGCATTTAAACTATTTGCCACTTATTTTTCTTCACCTTCCTTAAACTTGGATTGCTTTAAAGGAGGATTAAGCAAATTTAGGGAAGACAGGACTGTCCATAGCTGCTAGCCATGATTGTTATGTCTACCTTCACTGTCAGGGGCAAGTTGCCTCTGAAAACCAGTTGCTGGGAATCACAGGCAGGAAGAGTGCTGTTGCTCTCAGGTCCTGCTTCTGGGCTTCCCATTGTGGCATCTGGTTAGCTACTTTGAGAGCAGGGTGGGCTTTAGGCCTGATCCAGCAGGACTTCTCTTATGTTCCTGTGTAAGGAGGAGCATTCAGCCATGCAAGGACCCCACCTGTCATCTGCAAGTGACACAGTCCAGACACAACATTGCCTCCCCATCTTCTTTTTGTGAAAGCCTCAGCCTGAGATGAACAGCTTTTCCTGGTGTGTTTTGACCTGTGCTGTCATCACTGTGCTTTGAAAATCAGTAGAAACACTTCACCTGATGAGTTATGGGCTTCGAAGCCAGCAACCAATCTGAGCAGCTTATCCAGTAGGCCTTGGCTGTGGAGTTTATTGCATAATATTGGTTGCTACAAATTATTGAAAGTATGCACACTGGAGACGGGAGTATAAACAAAGCGATGTTACTCTTAACCCTGACATGCCAGTTAACGTAGCTCCTGTCTGATGTTGTTCCATTTACCAGAAGTTCACTTAGGTCCATCTGCCTGTACTACTTCAATTCTTATATTGCCAGAGCAATCCTCAATGTGTTTGCTCAGAGGTACGTCTCACTGAGTTTATTTCCCAGTAAGTGTGTTTATGATGGCAGCCTGTGCCATTTCAAGGCTTACCTGGAACCTGCAAGTGTTTGAATACTGCATACAGTTACTGACTCACACCTGTGTGCATGAAATAGTTAACTTGAGCCCAGAGCTCAGGTTATAAGTAGGTGTGGCTTAGCAGGCTCTCGG
The DNA here is from genome assembly GCF_964188315.1 of Podarcis muralis. Taxonomy (NCBI): domain Eukaryota; kingdom Metazoa; phylum Chordata; class Lepidosauria; order Squamata; family Lacertidae; genus Podarcis; species Podarcis muralis. The sequence continues at coordinate 42,789,216 of NC_135661.1, read as the reverse complement.
CAGGATCTGGTCCCCACCTTCTCAGTCTCTTCCTGCTTCCTGGGACAAGTAAAGAAGGAGCGTACAGAAAGAGCAGAAAGATAAAGGGCATTAGCTTCCCCATCAATGGAGGAAAGGGCACCACCACACTCATTCACAAAAAAAAGTGTGTTGCCCCTCTCCTCAGAGCAGAAGGGAAGGTTGGTGCCCAGTCCTGGCATCCACTGAAATGCAAGCATGTTTAAGGGGACATGTTTTAATGTAGGAGAGGCCAAGCCAGGGCAAACAGGAAACTGAGGAGGAAGAACAAAATGCCCCTCGTGCACTGTGAACTTTTGAGGAGATAGTAACTGAGGACTTTTGTGGAAGTCATCAGTGCCAAATTTAGGGTGGTGTGGGTGGTTCGCCTCAACAGGGCGCTGAGCTGAGGGGGCACGAAATAATAATAATAATAATAATAATAATAATACCTACATTTATATGAGTACCCGATGACAAGATCCATAAAAAGCAACTGTACCAAAAGGTATTATTGTGAAAATAGAAATATTTGCGGGAGCGCCAAATTTTGTGTTTGCTTAGGCCACCATATTACCAAGGTCCACCCCCAGAAGTCATAGGGAAGTACCAGTGGGCACCCTGGCACCTGAGGGCCCTGTGTTGTCAACCCCTGTCTAAAAATACAAATGAAAGTGATTTGAAATAACTGATCCCTCGTTTTTAAAGTACAATGAAAAAATAATAGGAGAGGTTGATTCAAGAGATGTCTACATGTCAGTATCTGTATGCGCCATGGCCAACTGATAATCCTGTGATGAGAAAGTGGGACAGATTTTGACACCCCGGCCTCCTTTATTTAGGCCTGTGCTGTCCTTTTTGGCCAACTGGAGAGCTTTAAAGGAACAGATTTTATTTTTGGCCTTTTCCTCTATTGGGGCCCCGAGAAAGAAGCCTTTGATTCTACCTCCTGATGTTATCGGGTAGGAAGCTGCAGTTCTTTGAAGTGGTTCTATTTAAGGGATTCTCGTTATTATCTTTGAACTATCCGGGGGCTTCCAAGGCTTCGGTCAAAGGCATGTTCTTCCAGGAATATCCTTGCGCCATCAGATTTTGTTTGTGAGGGGGACCCAAACTGGGACTCAGGGGGCAGACTTGAGGAAGGGGCCTGAAAGAGGTTGGACACCAGCCAGGGAAGATGGAGCTTAGTATCTTTAATTGAGCCAAACACCTTGAAGAAGATGAGAGTTCATTTGTAATTCTTCATGGCTAATTACCATAATGTACTCTGTGTGGGGCAATTTTCAAGGCAGGGGGGAAACGTTTGGGAACCACTGCTCTGCACCACGCTGGAAAGACATGCTGCCCTCTCAATGTGCCTTTAGCAAGCCTGAGATCAGACCACAGAAAGTCACCTCTGGCCAGAGTAGACGTCCTTTAGTCTAGATGGACTAATGGTCCCACTCAGTCTGTCTGTTTCATCAGTTCACATGTGTCTCCAGAAGCAGATGGCCCTGGGGGAAGCTGAACTCATGACTGGAGAATAGAGGATGATCAGCACATGGCACACATTCCTTTCTCCCATTGTTTATTGCACAGACAATGAGAAGAGCACTCAGGTAGCCTGATTTTCAGGGGGCCTCTCAAAGTTTGCAGGGCTTCCTGATGGAAGCCTGGTTTAAATATAAAGGATGCAAAGAAGGATGACGTGTTTTGATTCGTGTATTGTTTCACAAAGTGTGAATTAAGTTTGTTTGATGCAAACTGAAGTGAAATACTCCCTCATGGCACATAGCAGTCTGGATAGAATGGGGTCTCTTTGGGAGAGGGCTGGCAGCAGGTCTGTGCCTCTTCCAGGCAGCTCCCTTGTTCTGTGAATTCTCTGTCATTGACCTCTCTTATGGCCCTCTTATTCCCCCATTTTACCCTCACAACAACCCTCTATGGTAAATTCAGGAGATAGTGTCTGGCCCAAGACCACCCAATGAGTGATTCACAGGTAAGATGTGTGATTAGAACTTGGGTCCTTCCCTAACCTAAACTTCCTCAATCGAGAGCCCTCCAGCTGCTTTGGACTATAACTCCCATAAGCGCCAGTCTACATGGCCATATGATTCTGGGGTAATGGGATCTGTCCAAATCTTTTGGGGTGGAAGCACCAGGTTTGAGAAAGTTGCTCTGTAGGCTGATAGTTGTTCAAGTGAGAGCTTCCCTTCTGCCAGCATTCTGGGCTTTCCATTGAGTACTAAGTGGAAGCAAATGGTTTAAGAGGAAATTAAATTTACAGCTCTATTTTTTTTTTCTTCCTTTCTTTTTAAAAAATGCATTTTATTGCTTTGCCTTTGTCATTCCATCAAGGCTAGGAGATAAAGGAATGTTCTGCATTTGTTCCTCATTTAGCGGCCCAGAGGCAAAAAATGAAATAAAAAAGTTTTAAATAAAAAAAAATACCCACCCCACCCCCAGTCACACAATGATGGGGGCATTGCCAAAAACGCAATTCCAAAAAGGACAATGGCTACTCTTTGTTGACTAAGTGCTGTGATTTTCAAACTTTGTAGCTTCAGGGTATGCTTTCCACATTGACTTATCTGCTAACAGATATCTGCGGGTCATGGGCGGGGGCCGGGGGGCCGGGGGAGGATTCTGGGATATGGTCCCAGGGTCATTCTCATACCATGTGAGGAACTAGCCTGGCTTGCAGAGCCTCACAATGCCCATCTGTAGCTATGTTCACACCACTATGATACCACTTTAACTAGTCATGGTTTCCCCCAAGGAATCCTGGGACCTGTAGTTTGTCACAGGTGCTGAAGAGTTGTTAGGAGGCTCCCCTATTCCCCTCATAGAATTACAATTCCTGGAGTGGTTTAACTATCAGTTCTTGTTCCCAGGTAACTCTGGGGATTGTAGGCCAGTGTAGGACTACAGGGCTCCTGACACCTCTCGGCACCCTTAATAGACTGCAGCTCCCAAAATTCTTTGGCTGAAGCCATGGCTGTTTAAAGTGGTAGCATAGTGCTTTGAACGTATAGAGTGAATGTGGCCTGCGACAGGGCTGGGTAGCTTGTGGTCCTCCAGATGTTGCAGCACTCCATCTCCCATCATCATTTCTGACCACTGGCCATGACCACTGGCTGGTGAGAGTTGAATTCTAGCAGCATCCATAGGGCCAGTGCTGGTTCCAGTGCTTTCAAAGAGCTAGCCTCTTTTTTCTGAATCAAGGCTACCCCTTGATTCTAAATGGGGCGCCTATAATAAAGCTACTACCTCAAATTACATTGGAGGCAGGGAGCGAGAATAATTATATACAGAGCACATTTTTTATTCATTTTTAGAAGGGAATCTAAATGTTGCCAAATGATAGATGTCTCCTATTAAAATGTCACAGTATTCATAATGCTTCTTCAAGAAAATAATGATTTTTATTTTTTTATTTTTGCTGGGGTGGGGGTTGATAATGGTAGGAGGCCACAGTGGTAGGAGGCCACCTTGTTTCACTTGCAGACAGCTGGAGGATTCCTACCCCCCCAAAAAAAATCCCTTTGTGGAATAAGCTACTGGATGCACTGCCAGACTCCATGGGAGGTGCTTGTTCACACTGCTGGGGTGCTGTACCCCACTCTAAAGAGCTTCTCTCATTCCTGTAATGCAAGCCAGGTGTGCTTTGTTTCATCTGGTCAGCCTTGGGAGGGTTATGCATGCAGGTTATGGTGCAGAGAATGAACATCTGGTTGTTCTCTGTCATCGGCATCCTGCTGTTCCAGACACAGACAAAGATGAGACCTAAGGGCAAGGGTTAATTTGAGCCAGGACTCACCGGGACTTAGACCCATCACATTTTCCCCATGCGTGCAAAAAGAAGAAGCCCTTAGCCCCAGGATTTGTGAAATGACGCTAAATACATGGGAGTGCCTGAGCATGTGCAAAGTGCATTTTTTAAACACAGAATGAAAACACAGCCATGCATTTGGGATGGTTGATCGTTACCACAGCATCTGTTTTGCATGCAAAAGGTCCCAAGTTCAGTACCCCAGCATCCCCAAGTAGGGCTCAGAAAGAACCCTCTGTCTGCAACCCCAGAGAGCTGCTTCCAGTCGCTGTAGACAGTGCTGAACTAGATGGACTCATGGTCTGGCTCTGTATAAAGCAGCTTCCTACGTGAAAGAGAAGGGCCAGAGTTCAGAGGTAGAACACTTTCTTTACTTTCAAAAGTTCAATTCTAGCATCTCCAGTGAGCCAGTGTGGTGTAGTAGTTAAGAGCGGTAGTCTTGTAATCTGGGGAACCGGGTTCGCGTCTCCGCTCCTCCACATGCAGCTGCTGGGTGACCTTGGGCTAGTCACACTTCTCTGAAATCTCTCAGCCCCACTCACCTCACAGAGTGTTTGTTGTGGGGGAGGAAGGGAAAGGAGATTGTTGGCCGCTTTGAGACTCCTTAGGGTAGTGATAAAGCGGGATATCAAATCCAAACTCCTCCTCCTCCTCCTCCTCCTCCTCCTCCTCCTCCTCCTCCAGGTAGGACTGGTCACCTAGCCCTGATCCAACAGGATTCATCTGGCATAGACCACATTCGCCCCATAAACACTATGATATCACTTCAAACAGTCATGGCTTCCCCCAAAGAATTCTGAGACCTGTAGTTCGTTAAGAGTGCTGCTGAGAGTTGCTCGGAAATGCTTGTTCTCCTCCCAGAGGTATAGTTGCCAGAGTGGTTTAACCATCAGTCCCTCTTTGCAGGGAATTTTAGCTCAGGGAGATGAATGGGGGCCTCCAAACTTCTTCCCAGGGTGCTTTGGGGGAAACCATGACTATCTAAAGTGGTATTGTAGAGCTTCAAATGTATGGTGTGAATATGGCCATATTTAAGCCTGGTGATGGCTTTGGCCTAGATCTAAGAAGGAACAGCATGGTGTTTTCCCCATTGACCTCAGTTGCATCCTACAGCACACTTGGAGGTTCAGATCACCTCCCAGCCCCCTTCTTTGGTGAAGAGGAAGGGGGGGGGTCTTCTGAGTGCATTGTACAGGAGAGCAAGAGAGATGGACTGCCTTACAGAGCAGCTGGGCGTGAACGCCCACCACGTGGGATGAGGAACGCCTCTGTCCCAGCTCCCGTTCCTCCTTCCCAGCTGTGTCAATAGACTCAGAGGAAACAGAGCACTCTGTCTTCTTTTGTTTGGATGGCGGGGCGGTTGGGTTGTGACATTCGCTGGCCAGCAGAGCCACGCGCTGGAGTTGGCCTGGACAGCTGCGTCCTTCGGGGAGTCCTCGAACAATGGAAACCATAGCGGTGCCGTATAAAGGGGGGGGAGGCCCACATATGTTTCATATCTTTACTGCATAGAGAGGCGATGCCGGGACATCAAAAGGAGTGCCAGGGTGCAGGATAAGGGCACCACCCCCTCCTACGCATGCACATGCAAAGCTTTCAAACTAACCACAGGTTGCAGCTGGGTAGGAAGCAGCGGGCAAGGCAAACTTTATAGGGCAGCTGCAACATCGGCTCTCACTGGCCCCTCACCCCCCGCTGGTGCTGTTTCACCCCTCCTGTTGTTGGTTCTGGCCTCAGATGACTCGGGACGGTTGCGGGCTCTATTGCCCCCTCCCACAACCGATGCAGCAAACTGTTTTTGTGTCTATTTAAAGATGGCCATCTTTTTTCTTTTGCTTCCAGGTTGCAGCCATTTGAACTTGTGCATCTAACCCAGAAGCAATATGTTGCATGCTTTGGGTGGTGGGCTTATGCATTAGAATAATAAAATCATAGAACTGTAGAGCTGGAAGGGACAAAGAGGGTCATCTAGTCCAACCCCCTGCAATGCAGGGATATTTTGCTCACTGTGGGGCTCGAATCCGCAACCCTGACATTAAGCGTCTTGTTCTCTACCAACTGAGCTATTAGTTTGTAGGGTGTGCTGGTAACATGGCCAGTCTTAATTTGGTTTTGTGTGAAGTTGTGGGCAGTGCAGGGGGCATCCTACTAAAGTAGATCGAAATAATTTTGCAATCAGAAAATTTAGGGGGGGTGGAGCTATTTTGTTGCTATTATTCTACTCTGTTCTCCAATTTAGAAATTCTGGCAAACTGAAGGTTTGTGATATAGATCTTTTTCAGATAGATAGATAGATGATAGATAGATAGGTAGGAACAATCTCTGGCATTTTGCCTTGTACAAATAAATGAAGAACTGTGACACAGAAGATGGGGGCAGGCTTGGACAGTGTACAGCTTCCCCCAAAGAATCCTGGGAACGGCAGATTATCCCTCACAGGGGGTTGGACACAGCCCTGCTGGATTATGAAATGTAGGCTAGGGCTAGAACCAAGGGCTGGAAAATATAGGGCAGTGGGTTTTAGCTCAACATTAGAAGAAATTTCCTAAAGGCAAGAGTTGTTTGACAGTAGAGCAGATTGCCAAGAAGGGGTGGTTCCTCCTTTTCCAGAGGTGTTTATGCAATGCCTGGCTGGCCACCACTTGGGATACTGGAGTTGCAAGGTTCCTTCACTGCGCCATGGGCTGGATCAGAGGACTTTCATGGTCCCTTCCAACTCCAAAATACTATGATTCTATAATTGGAGGGGAAATCCATTTTCAGGACTGATAAGCAGCATCTTGCACTTAATGCACAAGTTTACAAATCCATGGTTTGAACGGTTTCCTGTGTTTCCAGATCAATAAGTTATTTTTCACTTTTAAACATGGGTTGTTTAGAACATGCAAACATGACCAGGACCATGCATTTTCAATCTTAGCAGATATGTGGGGGGGGGGGGGAAGCAATCTAGGATTGAAAAGCAAACTGCTATTATCACGTCAGTCTCTCCTGCGGAAGCTCTCCATAGCTGTTTGGACATCTCTGTTTGGACACCAGTCTGTTCAGATTTAGCTATAATCTCCAAATCAGCTGGGCATGCAGCACGGCTTCAATCACGAGCCCACTTCCCAAAACATAGCACTATACCATGTACTTCCTCTGCTTTCTAAGTTTGGTGTCTGTAATTGCAGCTGAAGGATCCAGGGAGCATCTGGGCTCTGCTGCTGGCCTTTCAGGGATTAGGGCTTGGCTGGCTAAGTCTCATGCTGAAACCTGGCACTCTGCACCAAGAAAGGGAAAAGGCAAGGGAGAGTGGGGAGAGAAAAAGATGTTGTGTTTTGGGGGCTGTAATTCCCTGCTGAATCTCTTCCAATGAGTCTGCTGTGCACTGCCCAGTCACAGGAACATATCAAAAAGGGAAACCCTAAATGATCGAGGGGATGGAACAACTGCCCTATGAGGAAAAGTTGTAGCCAGGCTTGTGCAGAGTAGAGGACAGCTGGGTACACTTGTCCCAGGCCTTTGAGGACTACACCAGCCAGGGCCCCCTGCCATGCCTTCTAGGATGAAACTGAAAAGAAGCACAGTGGAAGATATAGGACTCCTACCCTGGGCCCCAGACAAGCTCTGCACAGGCCTGGCTGCAGCATTGGGGACTTTTTAGTTTAGAGAAAATATGAGCAAGAAGTGACATGATAGAAGTGTATGAAATTACGCATGGCACAGAGAAAGTGGATGTAGAAAAGCTCCCCCCCATCCCCACCCCATAACACTAGTACTCATGGACATCCAATGAAGCTGAATATTGGAAGATTTAGGACAGATAAAAGAAAGTGCTTCTTCGCGCAGTGCATAGGTAAACTATGGAACACTCTCCCACAGGAGGCAGTGATGGCCACCAGCCTAGGTAGCTTTGAAAGGGCATTGGACAAATTCATGGAGGATGAGGCACCAGGCATGATGTCTGTTCTCTGCCACCATGGTTGGAGGGAGTGATGCTTCTGAATACCAGCTGCTGGAAACCACAGAAGGGGAGGATGCTCTTGAGCTTGAGTCCTGCCTGAGGACTGCCACAGGCATCTGGATGGCCACTGTGAGAACAGGATGCTGGACTAGATGGTCCATTGGCCTGATCTAGCAGGCTCTTATGTGATTATGAAACTGGCCAAAGGACCAAATGGGAAGGCATGAAGGTAGCTAAACAAGGCTGAGTGGGAAGTGTTTGAGCACTGATAGGACTTTCCTCATATCTTCATTGTTTTTTATTGGTGTTGTTGTTAGCCATCTTAGACTCTTTGGGTAAGGCAGGGTATATATCTTTTTAATTAAGCAAAACATTGGGGTGCTTCCATACCTTTGTCAGGTGGGATCCAGTCACATAATGGCACGTTCAGGTTGCAGAAGATTTTGCGCTCTTGTGTGAGAAAGCTGCTTCCTCAAGAAACCGACTTTGCTCTGCTGCAATGTTGTTTTGCCTCCCTGCAAACATGTCAATAAATATCCAATGCTGTTTAACCTCCATCGCCACCCCAAAGAAAAACCAACAGCTTTTGGACAAACAAGTCAAAATGAACACTCAATAGACAGGTCATCTGAAAGTGACTATGCTTGTTCTCATGCGAGTGTGATGGTGCCACAATTAATTTGATTGCCTACAAAAAAGTTTTTGCTGAAGGGGTCTTCATGGCTGTAAGCATGAAAGAAAAATTTGCAGCTGTCAAAAAAAAAGAAAGGGAGGAAAGAAGGAAGGAAGGAAGGAAGGAAGGAAGGAAGGAAGGAAAAAAAAGATTTTGGTGCTATCTCTGCCCTGGTTGCTCTTTGTCAATCTCAATTTAGCAACATGTGGAGAGGAAGATTAAAGGGTGCTGTGTGTTGAGGCTGGAGTCGGAGGAGCAGCAGGTCTCTCCAACTCTATTCCTGCCCCAACAGCTGTTGCTTTGAGCAGCTACTTCCCTTCCTTTTCTCTGGGGAGCAAAAAAGCTTAATTGAATAACTGCCTCTGAGCACTCTTGGCTTGTTGTTCCGGAGACCGTGTGTCCTTTTTATGTTTTCACAGCGGGGTGTGTGTGTGTGTTAGGAATGAGGAAGAAATTTGTTCCCATTTCAGCACAGGCCTTCCTAATTAGCACTTCCTGGACCACAAGCGAGGAGAGCGCTCAGATCCTGTTTGTGGGCTTCCCTTTGGGGCATCTGGTTGGCCAGTGGGACTAGATGGGCCACTGGACTGATGCAGCAGGCTCTTCTTGTAGTGTTATGTTCCCATAGGCATCCAGGTGGCCACTGTGAGAGTAGGGTGCTGGACTAGACAGACCCCACTTTGGCCGGATCCAGCTCCAGAGCTCTTCTGATGTTCTGGCAAATAACAGCAAAGGAGGGGCTCTTGCCTTAATATGGTTGGGCTTCCTATTTAGGCATCTGATAAGCTGCTGCACAAACACACCGCTGGACTAGTTGGGTTCACATTAGCCTAGAACAGCAGCCAGGCTCTTCTGAGAAATATCTCCTCTTAAAAGGCTTCTAGAAGACAAAGGTCTCCTCAGTAGGCTCTGAAAAAGCAGCAGAGATTGCATGTGTCTAATATTCAAGGGGAAGGAATTCCAGAGGGTAGGTGTCACCACAATAAAGGCCCAATTCCTGCATTGTGTGGAATAGGCCTTCTGAAATACTGTGTCTGCAGGAGTACCTCAGCTGCACTGCACAGTTTGACAGGGCATAGAAGGGGTGAGACGATATTTCAGGTATGTTTCAGATGTTGCACATTTGCTTGAGGAAGTTAGAAAGTAAAGAGGAGACTTTATTTCTGCAGAGAGAGATTTTGGACCCTTCCTGTGCTTGTTTTGCTCACTTTGTTTACTTAGGCCACATTCACACCATTGTTGGCATTCGTCTGTCATGAGAGATAGTGGAAGAGTGCGCCATCAGGGTTAAGGTCAAACCATTGGAGAGTTACAGCTCCTGCAGCATGGTGTTCCTTTTCTCTGGACTCTAGTCACCGCTGTGGATATATGACCTGTCTGTCTCCAGGCACTGCGGTTGGCTTCAAGGGATTCCCACATGGTGGGGTTAATGTTGTCAGCATTCATGTCTCATTTGTAAACATCTTTGTAGCACAGAGTTGGTCTGCCAAAAGGCTTGGTACCTGAGGCCAGCTGCCCATTCATACCATACATACTATGATACCAATTTAAACCGTCACATCTTCCTCAAAGAATTCTGGGAGCTGTGGTTTGTTAAGGGTGTTGAGAATGGTTAAGAGACCCCTATATTCCCCTCTTAGAGCTACAGTTCCTAGAGAGGATTAACAATCAATCCCTCTTCACAGGGTTCAATCCCCGGGCTCTCCAGTTCAGCCGAGAGGAAAAGACCTTTTGCCTGGCACCACTGGAGAGCTTCTGCCAGTCAGAGTAGACAATGCTGGGCTAGATGGAACAATGGCCTGACTTGGTATGAGGCAGAAGGTCCCAGATTCAAGGCTCAAACAGTAACAAGTGGGGAAGGCTGCAGACTGGGACCCCAGAGAGCTGCTCTTTATTCAACATACAATCAAAAGTTTGGCTAGAAAGCAGAAGTGGGAGAGTTAACTTTTAATATAAAAAACCACCCCCTCCTTACCTCCCCACACATCATTACGACATCCAGCCTCCTTCCCCCAACTCTGCTTTGCTACTGGAAATTTTGGGCTGTTTTTTTGACAGTGAAGAGGTACTTAGGGGTCGAGGCAGGTTTCCCAGAGACTGCTTTGGTTACGTGTGGGTTTGCCCAGGCAGGAAGCATCAGGAGGAGGAAGCGATGCCCCCTCCCAGCCTGGTGATATTTTTCAGACACAACCCCCCTCCCATTCTTCAGCCTGACAGCTGGCAGGCGATTAACTAATGACATAAACATCTCCTTTGCGGCAGCCTTGGCAGCATGTGGGGAAGTGATTGGTGACGAGGTCTCCATGGCAACTGAAGGAAGCCTGGTCAGTCAGATTCTGCTCCCTGATTGTTGCCAGAATCCTTCCCAATGTGAGCCATATCAATTCTGGTAGCTTTGCAAATTTGCCTTTAAATCTTCATTCGACCAGCCACAGAATTTCAGGACTTGAGTTTTTCTTTGCTGCAAATGAGTTTTTAGAGAGAGGGAATTCTAACCCCATTGTTAGAGTTCAGCTTCAGTTGTGTCACAGACATGAGCCACACTTAAGCATGGAGGAGGGACTTGTTTGCTCTAATTTGCAGTTACGGAACCCAATCGATGAACCGAAACTCAGCTATCCTCTGAAATTTGCACTTCTCCAAATTTTGTGATGCTGTCCTACAGTCAAAAGATGTGCATTGTACTAGGAGAAACAGCTTGCAAAAATGTGTTTTAGTCAGTGAAATGCACGTGTAAATGTGTACAAAATGTTGTCTAAAAAAACACCCAACAACAAGTACTACAAACTGATGTGGAAATGGAGAGAATGAAACTTAGGATTCAAACTGTGAGAAACTGAGAGAAACCTGAAATGGCAGATTCATCCATCCATAGCCACAATGTTGGAAGAAGGGACTTGCGGAAGCTGGCTCTGTCCGCCACCATCCCATCAAGACCCTTCTTGAGGGCTTGCTATTATGTATTGCCAGTGCAGATTGGCAATGCCTGCCACAGCCCTTCTGTCCCATGATTGATTGTCATCTATATAGTGCCATCAATGTGCAGCTTTGTAGCAATGTGCAGCAATGTGTAGCTTTACAGAACCCAAGAAGACAGATCCCTGCCCTGAGGAGCCTGCAAATCTATAAATTTGAGACATGATAGATGACAGGCTACATGCGTGTTCTTGCATGACACAGACATTGTATGGTAAAGGCAAGCGAGCAGCTGTCACTACCTGCAAGCATTTGAATAGGCCTGGACATAGAGATCCTCTTTGGTGAGGCTGGAGTTCTAAAACAAAAGGAGTCAGGGATTCACCCTCTGCCATGAAACCCTTCCTCCAGTGTGGTTGTGGAAGGAAGGAAAGCACTCTGCTCATGCTCAGAAGCATCATTCTTTATACCTCGTATTTTCTAGGATATCAGGTGGGGGGGGTAAAGGTAAAGGTACCCCTGCCCGTACGGGCCAGTCTTGACAGACTCTAGGGTTGTGCGCTCATCTCACTCTATAGGCCGAGAGCCAGTGCTGTCCGCAGACACTTCCGGGTCACGTGGCCAGCGTGACAAGCTGCATCTGGCGAGCCAGCGCAGCACACGGAACGCCGTTTACCTTCCCGCTAGTAAGCGGTCCCTATTTATCTACTTGCACCCGAGGGTGCTTTCGAACTGCTAGGTTGGCAGGCGCTGGGACTGAGCGACGGAAGCGCACCCCGCCACGGGGATTCGAACCGCCGACCTTTCGATCGGCAAGTCCTAGGTGCTGAGGCTTTAACCCACAGCGCCAGGTGGGGGGGGGGGGTAGAGATCCCCAATGACCATTCATTCATTCATTCAATATACCACCTTTTTCTTCAAGGAGCTCAGGGTGGCATACATGGTTCCCCCCTTCTAATTTAACCCCTACACAGGAACTCTGTGAGGTAGGTTATGCTGAGAGGCAGCGCATGGCCTAAAGTCACCCAGTGAGCATCACAGCCAAGTGGGGATTGGAACCCTGGTCTCCCAGCTCCTAAGCCAACATTCTAACCACTACACCACACTGGCACTAATTATATTGCATTCTTTCAGTTACCAGGACTATTGGGCTGCCCATCTGAGTTGGGAGGGATTGGGGAGCCATTTTGAGAGTTGGAGGGGGGATGTGGGAGGGAAATGCAGCACACAAAATCAGAAGCAGCTTGCCATTTGGGGCAGAGCCACTACACTAGCTCCCTGGCAGTGGGTCACTGTTGTTTATGAGCAGGGAGAGGGGCCAGGGAGGCCAGTGTAGTGCAGATGCACCAGCAGAGCCAATCTTCTGCTCCTTTCAGTGTCTTTGCACCATGCCAGTATCCCCTTCCCTGAAAGCAACAGAGACCCACCGGCCGGGAGGTGAGCACCTGGTGAGCCATTTCAGCAGAAAATCCTCCATCCTCAGACCAAAGAAGCAGTTCAGAAATAGAAGTCTTTTACAGAACATGACCCCAGAGGCGTGTGGCCCAGGGTCAGGAATGTGCCATAGTCCTGAGATCACCCTGAGGCCTCACAGAGGGATGTCACCCTGAGCAAAGACAGAACACTCTGGCAACTAGCAGACATGTGGTGCAACCCTAGTTGTGGTCACTTGGAAGCAAATGCCACCCTGTTCAATGGAGCTTATTCCCTGGTAAGCATCTCTGTGTGCACAAGGGTACGTAAGGTTGGGCAGTAAATCTCGTGAAATCATCAGTACTGGGGTGGGGAACCTCAGGCCCAGGGCCTGAATGCGGCTCTCCAGGATTGTCTTTCTGGCCCTCAAAACTCTCCCCAGGCCTCATCCCTTGCTCCTCCCAGGCTGTATCAGGCCAGTGGACCATGGAATCCAGCATCCTGTTGCCGCAGTGGGCAACCACAAGCAAGCAAGATTTGAGCACCAGAGCCCTCTCCCCTCGTGTGGTTTCCGGCAACTGGTATTCAGAAGCATTGCAGCTTCCAACTGGGGAGGCAGAACATAGCCATTGTGGCTAGTAGCCATTAATAGCCCTCTCCTCCATGAATTTGTCTAATCCCTCCAATTGGTGGCCATCACTACCTCCTGTGGGATCAAGCTCCATAGTTTAACATTGTGCTGCACAAAGAAGTACTTTCTCCTATCTGCCCCAAATCTGAATGTTTTTGCCATTTTGGAATGTGTCCTTGCACTCTGAAAATGTATCTTGCTTGCCTGGCTGGAGGAGAGAGAGGGTTGTGTGTGAGTTTGTGTAGAAACAAGCCAAGTGTACAGAAGTCAAAATCTGCATTTGTTGCTTTGCCCACTTTTGCCACTGGCTCTCTGATCTAGAGCTCGAATGTCCAGCTGCAAAGCCCCTACAGGGGAGCAAATGCCCAACCTGTTGCCATTCCAGGTGAGATATGAGGACCCAAGGAGGAGCCACTGGTAGATGCAGTTGGCCGTTTGGCCTTTTGCGAAAGCCGCAAGCAGCAGCCACAACTTGTCAGGAGGGCTTAACTTTAGTGGGAAGATGCAGCAAGGAGGGCAGGAAGAGTCATGACAGTGTGTGAGCATTGCTGCTGACAACCGTCAGGACCTATTTTTCCTTGCAGTTGCTTTAATTCAGCCTTTTAAATCATTTCTAGATTAACCTCTCCTATTCTTCCTCCCTGCCCAGCACTCTCTCTCTCTCTCTCTCTCTCTCTCTCTCTCTCTCTCTCTCTCTCTCACACACACACACACACACACACTATGCTTTTCAAAAGGAGGAATGCAGAAGCTGACCCACACTGCAGCCTCCCGAACAGTGGCCCTTACACAACGCCTGGCGCTCACAGGCCTCCTGCCCTTTATTATCTAACGTCAGGCTTGGCGTGCCGGAATAGAGAGAGTCATCATTGTGCCGAAAATACTTCTTTGGCTTGCGCGGTGGCAGCGCAAGGAAAATATTTTCACAGCCCCCTTTCTCCAGGCCCTCTGAAATATTCCATTTTCATTTTTTGAACCGATGGAAGAAAAATACACAAGGCTGCAAAGGGAGGGGACTTTGATTTGCCGGAGAAAGTAGCCACCCAGCCAAACAGAGGACGGGCTTGTCTGGCTGATGAATATCGGTTTTATTCGATCACCCTCTCTTGCGGACGGGGCCTGTTTTCAGAAACCCCAGGCATCTCCAGCATTTCCCTTCCTCGGGATCTTTGGGTCTGTAGCGTGCCATTGTTGGGAGATAGTGATTTTATGAAAGGCTGGGTCTGTGCTCGCCTGGTCTGCTGCTGGCAGCCGGGGCAGTTTATGAAGTGTGTGTTTACTCGCCGCGAGAAATGTTTTCCTAGACAGATCTACGATTCACACTTTATTTCATTGATGGACAAGGCGAGTGGCTGCGAGAGAAGGGATCCTTTCCCTGGAAGGGGAGGGGAGGAGGAAGGGCTGCTTAATTGCTGTCACATTTTCTGTTGGAGGAATGGTCTGTGTGTGCTTTTTTGTTGTTGCTGTTTGAGTTTTTGTAGGCTTGCAAACCGGCTGGAAGGCACAGAGGTGACTTTTGTGCCATGCGCTCATTGGCTTTGTTTGGATGCCAAGCAAATTGCAGTCTCTAGCCGATTCCTGTCATGCTATGCCCAACGGGCATTGGCCTGCATAGGTTTTCCATGGCCTAATAACCACTAATAAGACTGGGGGGGGGGGTGCTAACTTGGCTACCCATGGCCCCAACTTCCAAGAAGAAGAAGAAGAAGCAGGTTGCTGGAGAGCAGGCTGGTGCTTCTGTTTCAGAGGGGTGTGTATGTGCCCTCCAGAGAAGCCCCCATTGCCCTTGGGCACCTACCCTTCCTGACTCATTTGGAAACTTGAAGCTAGCCACCTGATGTTTGCCCAGTTGCCTTTGCTTTCTGGCTTTCGGTAGTCTCTCTCCATCCCTAGGTTTTTGGATGCAGTTCCGTCATACTTCTGTCCTAAACCCCCTTACATTGTGGCACATCATCTGAAAATGGTCACATTTTGCTGGACCTTCTGCCCTTGATTCTGCTTTGCCTTCAGCTTGGGTCTGCTCACTGCTGGGTTACCCACTGAGGAGCCAAAGCAGGGAACCAGCGAAGCAGGGCCACAAAAAGAGAGTTTGGGTTTTTTTTTAAGAACTAGACATTTGATTTTTTTTTTTTTAAGCATCAAAGTAGTCATTATGGGAAAAATCAAAACTATGTTAGGTTTCCTTACCCTCAATAACCCCCCCACACACACATTTTTCCCTTCTCTTTTTGTTACTTATCCCCTAAATTGGGGAGGGGGGATCTCACTAACAAAGATGGAAATAATATGAGGAAATCAGATGCTGTCTGCGTTGCGCATTTTCAGCATACATGGAACATTTGAGTCATTTCAAAGAACATTATTTTATTTTATTTATTGTTTTTATTTTGAATGATATCCAGGGCATGGGCACCATAATCTTTTCAGTGCTTAGGACCTCTAAAGGTCCGAATCTGGCCCTGGGTCTGCTTTCGCACAAAATATGATCCTGCCCACTTTTCCCTGGCCCTGGACTTGTAAAAACTCTGGAGCTGGTTCCCCTAAACCCACCCATGGCCCCACATTTGCCAGCCCCATTTTTGGCATGTATCCCCCTCCCCTGCACCTTGAAATCATCTCTGTTAACCTCCAGTGTCCTTTTCTGGGATGCTGCTGAAAGGCATCACTGCCTGGTGTTCAGAGTCAGAGTTTGGGGGTTAGGGCTGGATGGCACAGAGCCTGACACTCCATGCTTGTTTTGGACACTGGACTGAGATTCAGCTCAACATAGGCAGGGCTGGTGATTTGAGGGACCACGTAGGAACCATCAAGTTTGCACAACGGACTTGGCAAGGGCTGCAGCATTCATGGCTGAGCCGGCCGTGCAGTATTAATTTTTGGCAGAAGGGGAAAGAGAATTCGACAAACTGCAGAGCTGGAATAGTGTGTGTGCGTGTGTGCATGTGTGAGAGAGTTGCATATAGTGTGCCCTCTTCTCACGCCAGATGATGGTCTGGATATTGTACATAAAAACAGCACAGCAGGAGGAAAAAAACTTTTTTAAGGGGGAAAAGGGGGAAATGTTCTAAAAGGAAAGCATTGCTGGATCACGTCAAAGCACCTGGAAAACAGACAAAGCCTTCAGGTAGTTCTTAACTGTTAAAACGGAACGAGATCGAGATCTGGAGGAGAAATAGACTCCAGACTGGGGAGTCTGCTGTAGCAAAGGCCTGATCACTCACTGACTGATAGCATAATAGCACACACACATACACTCCAAAGCCCAGGCTTTCTAAGAGAGGGGCAAGGAGAGCAGAGCAGGCCGAAGAGGTGGGTTTGCCCTGTGCCAGGCTAATACTATGTTCCTTCCTTCATAAGAGCTACCCTGTTGAATTGAGCTTCCTTCCTTGGCCTGCTAGAAGCCCCCCAAGACCCCACTGATGAAGGCAGCAGCCCTTTCCTGATGCTACCTGCTGGCAAATTGTATGCAGAGATATACTGTTTCTGAACATGGAGGTTCTATTTTGCCATCACAGCTTTCCTCCTCCATGCATTTGCCTGATCCCCTTCTAAGGCCACCTCTAAGAATAGTCAGGGATTCTGGTATGCCAGTGGTGAACTTTTCACCAGCAGTGGACTAAACCAGCGCACCATGCCAACAAGCTATTTATTCATTGGTCACAATCTAATAGACACAACATAAAAGGAAAAAACTGAGTCCAAGGAGGAGGGACAGGAAACGAAGGACTGGAGCAGTGGTTCTCAAAGGGTGTGGTGCACCACATTGTTGTGGCAAGAGAGGATAGCAAGTGTAGCATGAAGATTCAAGGACAATCAATATATTTTGAGAATGATTCATGTTCTTATGTAGTTGCATTGTTTTATACTTTCTGGATGCCTCATGATCATATTATAAAGTAGTTGTGTTCTATGTTATAAATCAGGCACTGCTAGGAGTTGTTTCTTTTTGTTTCCCAAGGTATTTCATATCAATAATAATAAAAAAATCAGTGTGGAGCAAGCAATTTTTTATTCTGAAAGTGTGGCCCAGAGAAAAAAGTTTGAGAACCACTGGAATGGAGAAACTGCTGTTTCAGTGGCAGAAGGATGGTGAGCGAATTCCTCTCCATCCGCACCCTATATAAACTGTGGAACTCACTTCCACAACAGACAGTGACACACGCTTGCATGACTTTAAAAGATTATTCATGGAGGATAAGGCTATCAATGACTACTAATGGTTGTGTTCTCCCTCCACTGTCAGAGGCAGTGTGCTTCTGAATACTAGTTGCTAGGGAAGAGTGTTGTTGTGCTTTTGAGAATAGGATGTTGGACTAGATGGGTCTTTGGTGTTATCCATCAGGCCTCCTTTCCTCGTGCAAAACCCTGTTGGATGTATCCCCCGCCTAAAATGATCACGCAAAGCGAGAGAAGATAGCAAGGTGTGGGGAGAGGATGGAATCCAGAGCATGACTTCATTTCCAGCTCCGTATTGGGCCATGGCCCTCCTGCAAAGAAAACAGTCTTGAATTGCTGGGGATTGTCTTTTTGAGAAGGAGCCAGGGAATCACTGCACAAAGTCCTAGCATTTAGTCCTGCTGATGAGAAGGAAAGATAGCCAAACCAGTTTGTTTATAGCAGGGATACGGTTGGCCAGTGGCCCACCAGATGCTGTTTGACTCCAGTTTCCAGAATCCCTGACCACTGACTGCACTGATGGGAGCTGTAATCTAATAACATCTAGAGGACCACAGGCTGGTTTAGAGCATCAGTACAAGTTGGAATGAAGAAAAGTAAAGATGGACAGATCATTCTGTCCTGGCCCATCCCTCGGGGAAGGAGCTCAGCTCAGTGTGGTGGTGGAGCATCCACTGTAGGTCCCTGGTTCAATCTCCAGGTGGGGCTGGGAGAGATCCCTGCTTCAAATCCTGGATAGCCTCTGCCTGTCAGTGTAGACAATACTGAGCTAGATGCACCAATAATCTGATCCAGTATAACACAGTTTCCAACATTCTCACATTTCTGTTTCCATATCTCTCTTTGATTAGAAACCAAGTAAAAAAGTTGTGTAACTTTTGATTGATTTTTGTCCTGCAGCATACATCTTTGTGTGCATTTGAATTTAAAATACCCATTTTTATTCATATACCCATTTTGCTATGTTTTAAAGGCAAGAGCAGAGGAGTATGAAAACCAAAGGGTAACTCTTCTGATCTGTATTTTAGTCCAGGAATTGTAAATTGGGTCAGTTTGCTTAAGCTTTTGGACCGAACAAAAGCCTTGAATATAGACAAGAACTCCTGCCTCTTGACACCCACTAGGTGTGTTCTGCTTCTCCTCCAAATTCACTGCTCAGCTGATTCTCAGCTGAAACCTCTCAGAAATGTCTAGGCAGAATTTCTCCTGGCTTTGGTCTTTGGGCCACAGCATGCCAGAGACTACCAGTGTGAGGCTCCCGCTGTCAGTCAGATGAAATGAAATGAGATCTAGCCAGCCCAAATGAAACAGCAACCCTGTGGGTTTGCTTTTCTGTTTTTCTCTCAGCTTGGGAATTCTCTCGGTCTGAATGAAGACCTTGGTTCTTCATGAGGAATTCAACAAAGTCCAGCTGGACCTATTGTGAAGGAGTGTGCATGGCTTGTGCTGGTGTCAGTGTGCCCCACCAGCTCTGACTTGATGGGAAGTAAACATGCGTGGGGTAGTTTGAGGCAGCCTCAGCAAAAATATTACGCATGCTCTGTCCTGCCCCCTATCTGCATATAGAGGGGGAAGCACGGCCAGAAGAAGAGGAGGAGGAGGAGGAGGAGGATTAAGCTTCAAACACAGCAGTAGGGAATGACCTAATAAGAAGACCCTGCTGGATGAAGGATGGAGAGACAAAGACAAGAAACTAGGCAACTGTACAAAGGGAAAATGTACATCTGCTGGTTCACCTTCTCTGGCCTCTGTCCCTGACCACTACTCAAAAGGTTGCCGAGAAAGGAATGCGTCTCTCAGGCTGAGAAAGGACCCCCAGCCTTAGGCTAAATATTGTTCATGTCTCTTTTCAGCACTGACATATCGGAGTCCCAAAATAACGCCCAGAAAGTATGGGTTTCACCAGCTCGTTTCACCAGGTGCATTGCTGTCATCTGCTCTGACAGCTGCTTGGTGGCAGGGGGTGGGGTAGATTCTGAAGACCTGCTTGAACATCTTCTGCAATCTAGTTTCTTCCAACCCCATGGGCAGAAGGGCTTCAGTCAGGTGCGGAGGCCATTCAGAGGGGCTGGATCTGCAGGGTCCCTGCCTCTGCACTTCCCCATCACCTGGAGCGCAAATTCCTTTCCGCACACTCTGCTCTTTCATGGAGAGGGTGAAGTGGGGGCACTGGAGCCATAAATCCACCAGCGCCCAGGCAGGCTGGCCTCGCATTCCTTTCAGAAACAGTTGTCATTAAGAGCTTTCCTTCCAGCTGTGACGTGCGCGCTGGCCTCGTGTGGGGCTCTGCTTTCCTTCCTCGCAGAGTTCCTCCGCTCTTGGCGCTGTGCTTGCCTAAACGCAGGAGAAATTAGAAGAAGTAGGAGGATGCTAACTGGAGAAGCGGTTAGAAAGAGAAAATCTGAGGACAAGCCATTGGTGGTTGGGGAGTTATTACGCCTTCCGTCTGGAGATCTGATTTTTCTCCGTGCGCTACAACAGCAAGCTGCCTTATATTGTGTTAGCCCATTGTCCCATTGCTGTTTGCACTGACTGGCAGCTGCTGTCCAGGGCTGAGCTTGAATCGGAGGCCTTTTGCAGGAAAAGCAGACTATCCTTTAACCCAGGAAGCTGCTTTGCCCTGAGACAGACCAGTAGCCCATACAGCTAAGTATTGTTGACACTGGCTGGCAGCAGATCTCCAGGGGTTCTTTTCCAGCCCTGCGTAGTAATGCCAGGGATTGAACCTGGAACCTTCTGCCTGAAAAGCAAGTGCTTTGCCACTGAGCCACAGCCATTTCCATTGTGGGAGGGGGGTTAAAATTACTTACTCCCACTGGAAGGACCTTTGTGGGACCACCCCTACCATTACGCAGAGTAAAGTGGTTGCATCAGATGGAAGGTGCAAACCGGGTGGAGGTGGTGAGTTGCTGAAGGACAGAGAGAGTTGCTGGAGGACAGAAAGATACTCTCCCACTCTCCCCTGTACTGAAGTCAGATTAAACGCCTTTTGTACCATGGGAGGGAGCATCATCTTCCATTGCCTCAGGAAGCAAAACGCCTTGGGCCAGCTGTGTGTGCGCAGCAGAGGCTGTGACTTATTGCTTGTGCATAGTGGCTAACTGCATGGATTGCAGCTTTTGCACGAAAAGAGTGTCTTTGCCATCACCAGCTGTTGCAGGGAACATCCTGTGATGGCGAGGAGACCAGCAAGGACAGGCAGCATCTGCCTGGCAGCTGTTCCATGAATGACAGGCCTGCAAATCCCAGTTGTGTGGTTTTCTAAATCACATTTGCAAAGCACATTTCAGACCACTGAGGCAATGCGAGAGGGGAAGGTGAATACATTCTCCTCTTTCTCCAAATGTCCCTACATGTTTTTGAGACTATGCCTTGGTATTGAAACCACGGAGATCATTGCAACCTCTCTCTCTCTCTCTCTCTCTCTCTCTCTCTCTCTCTCTCTTTCTCTGGGTGTGTGTGAAAATGCATAGAAATATATAGAAAAATACTTTCCACAATTCTCCATAGCGGAAACTTCATTTCAAACTTTGTTTGAGGGGTTCTGATTAGATGATTTGCTAATTGAGTGATTAAAAAGCAGATCAGTGAACTAGGATATCTTTTAACAAGGCTAATCGCATAAATTTTCGAAGTTTGCACTAACCGCAGGAAATTCAATTCAGCTGGCTTTGGCTCCATCTGCTGGAAATGTGTATCAATTGCAACCCTGTTCTTCCCGCCCGCCCTGCCCCCCTCTGCCCAAATTTTCTGGGTCTTCTTTATTATTACCTTCTTATACCACTTTCTCCTTCAAGGAGCTTAAGGTGGTGAATGTGGCTTCCTCCCTTCTCATTTTATCCTCACAACAACCCTATGAGGGAGATGAGAGGATGAAAGAGTGACTGCTTCTGCAGGAACTGCTTATTCAGTTTAAAATGTTTTTTTAAGTCAACTTTTCTTTTGTAGACTAAATTATAATCATTTTAATTGATTTCCGCCTCTCTTATTTTAAGCTGATAACATTTTGAGCTAAATTTCTGGGTCAGAATAATTAATGGGGTAATGAAACCACAATTGAAATGCTCATTAATCGTGCTTTATAGAAACAAGTTCTCAAAGAGAGAAACAACGAAAGCTCACATACAAAATTGGCAAAAATTATAGGAGCATAATTAGGATGGGCGTAGCTTGGGATAGGCGTGGCTCAGTATCAGAGCACCTGCTTGGAGTGCAGAAGGTCTCTGGTTCAATCCTTGGCATCTACAGGTAGAATCACAGAATTGTAGTTGGAAGGGACCCTGAGGGTCATCTAGTCTAACCCCCTGCAATGCAGGAATGAAGGTAGTGTAGAGAAAGACTCCCATCCGAAATCCTGGGAGTTGCTGCCAGTCAGTGCTGGCAGTACTGACCTAGGTGGAAAGGGCAGTAGTATTGAGGTAGCACATCTGCTTTGTGCTGCAGATCTAGTTGGACGCAGCCTACAGATCCAAAGGACTGTTTCATCCTCACAGTGACCCTGTGAGATAGGGTTAGAATGAGGGTGACTGGCCCAAAGCCTACTAGGGCACTTTATGGTGGAGAAGGGACCTTTAAAACAAAACAAACAAACAAAAAACCATTTGTCTTCCTGTATACATAAAAATGTAATGTTGTTGTCATGCTGCTGTTTGTGTGGCTGCTGATTGGCGGCTGTGCCAACTCCAGTGTAATAGCAGAACAGCAGGCAGGCAGGTGGCAGGCCGGCCAGGCAAGCTTTTTAACAGATGCAGGAGAGACTCTTTAGAGAGTGGCTTGCAAACTGCACTCTGAAGCTCCTCCTCCTTTAAACGTGGCTATAGAATGGTTTAATTGGGGGGGGGTTGCTTCAGAGAGCAGTTTGACAGACCTGAAGCACCTACCACCCTCCTTTAAAGGGGGTTGGAGGTTGGGGTGAGCTGTGAGAGGATGAAGGGCTTGGGGTGAGCTGTGAAGGGCAGGGTGGGACGAGGGGTGAGGGAAGTGGCCAGGTATAAAGGGAGGAGCGTTTGGCCAGGTGTGGGGAAAGGGGGCTTGGCAGGTAGATGGGGCTGGCCAGCAGAGCAGGAAGGGATGGCATCCCCTAGTTAAATGTGTAATTCATAACACAAAACACACCTGAAGCAAAATAAAAGAAACCACTAGGGGGGAAATGAACCCACGTGTTTAGCCATTTCCAACAACGATAACTGAAGAGAATATAAAGTATTATTTTATGTCTTATGTGCCAAAGTGGCTTCTAATGGCATCTGGAAAGTATAAAATACAGTGACATAAGCTCAAATAATAGATCCCAGGTGTAGGGACCATGTTATCCTCACAACAACCCTGTGAGGTAGGTTAACCTGAGAGGGATGGTGACTGCCTCAAAGATACAATGTGAATTTCTTGGCTGAGCTTGAACCTCCTTGGTAAAAGAACCAGAGCATATCCTGAGCTGGTCCTGAGCACAGCCCCTCTGGCCCCCTCCCAGCACACTCCTTGCTATTTCCCATCCTTGAACTCCACCTGGAGGTGTCCCCCCCGCAACCCCCCCTAAAGTCCTGTCCCTTTTATCTCCCTTAAATGATCTCAAATATGTGATATGATAAAGACAAGCGCCCATTCAATTTAACTCACCCTAATGCCAGATTCTACTTTTACCAAAGTAATTAAGATAAATGCAGCTGATAATTTAGGAAGCATTCTTAAATGTACCTTTCCTGGGAGCATCTGAGATATACTTTTACCTTAGAAGATTTATCAGCATACTTAGGTAACAGATAATTCCTTAGCGAATGGCAGCATTTAGAAGCAAAACGAGAGATAAATATTTCTTAAATAAATGTCAAAATAACTCAGTCTTTATTACAGTCCCTCAAAGGAGTTGCAGTCAATCCTGCGCCTCTAGACAATTTCTGTACGATATCGAAACCTGCAGCGGTTGGGTGGTGTCATTCGTACCAAATGTAATTGTTTGCACACAGTTCTTTATGGTTTGGGGTTCTGAAATAAATAAAGGAATTAATTTAATGCTGGCAGAAAGTCTTCAAGCCGAGAGCCCTGAAAAATGATCTGTGCGCTACAAACCCTTTCATAATTGCCCTGAGCCAAATGAATTGATCTAAAGTTCAAGACATACCTAACAAGAGAGATGTGTGTTTGCGATTAAAGAGTGGATGACTGTATCGAGGAGGCGAATTAAGCTGCTACTTAATTTATCGTTGAGTCCCACCGTATGTGACACTTATGTGCATATAGCTTCATTTGCTCACATCTATCCCACCTTCCTCCTCCCCACTGTCAAAAAAGTAGATGTGAAGTTCCTAAACATTAGGAAGAACTTTCTGACAGCAAAAGCTGTTTGGCAGCAGAACAGACTTCCTTAAAAGGTGGGGGGCACTCCTTAATTGGAGGTTTTTAGACAGAGCCATCTGCCAGGGATTCTTCAGCTGTGGTTCCAGCACTGCACAAGGTTGGACTAGATCAGGGTTCTGCAACCTGCGGCTCCGGAGCCGCATGTAGCTCTTTTACACCTTTGCCACGGCTCCGGGGTGGATACCAACAAGGGGAGGAGGCGCATTGTGTACCCCGACACTCCCCACTGTGGCGGGCGCTGTACTGGCTGTGACGTCGTATGGGGGCAGTGTGTGCGTTAGTCATGCACCGTCCCGACGTCACCTTCCCACCCACTGTCAGATCGGAGGGCAGCGGCGCGCATGCTTTAAATGTCGCAATGGTTTTGCGGCTCCCAGTTGTTTTTTTCTTCGGAAACGGGTCCAAGTGGCTCTTTTTGTCTTAAAGGTTGCAGACCCCTGGACTAGATGACTGCCACAGACTGGTTGGATGCAGAGGAATAGTTGGGAGAATGAGCTGGGGAACCCCCAAGGGAAGATGGCTCTGAGCCTAGGAATTGGTGGTGGGACAACAATGAGTGGCCAGAGGGAGAAGAGAGAGCAGACTGGGAGGAGAGAAGCTGAAGTGGTAACAGGACTTAGTGAGTGGGGAGAGTCTGTGGCAGAGAGAAGTCCAAAATCAGAGGCAGAAGCTGAAGTAGGAGAGTGGGGGGAGATGAGTCAGTCTGGTAAAGAGGCACAGCTGCCTCTCCCTCCTGCTGTGAGAAGCTCCCTTCCCTCTGTCTACCAGAACCAGGAGCGGCATTAAGTGCGAGGAGCAAAGACTGGCATACATGCTCAGTCTCAAAAGTCACCCATCCTCTGAAATTCCTTCTGTGAATTTTGTGATGCAGTTCTGCAAACCCTTCCTCCGAAAGAGTGAACCAAAATACATATAATATTAGGGGAAAGGATGTATAAAAGTGCATATAAGATACAAAAAATGCAAAAAGTGTTTGGAAAAGATGTATACACTAGTTAAAATCACATACAAAAATGTGTAAATTTGGATAAATGCACACTAAAAAAACCTGACAGATTTTCGTAAAGACTGAATCTGAAATGGACAGTTTTGCCTGTGAAGGACATCCCTCTCTCTGAGCTGGGACAGCCATGGCTGCCCTGATTTCGCTCTAAAGAC
This sequence comes from Podarcis muralis, assembly GCF_964188315.1. Taxonomy (NCBI): domain Eukaryota; kingdom Metazoa; phylum Chordata; class Lepidosauria; order Squamata; family Lacertidae; genus Podarcis; species Podarcis muralis. Next base: position 42,764,141 of record NC_135661.1, on the reverse strand, counting down.
TTTGGAAGTGGCTCTGGGAATCAATCAGTCTCCGGGTCTCCCTTGCCTATGCTGCGGACAGATGCTCTGAAATGGCAGCCACTGTCAGATTCAAGGGAGAATGGGCAGCCAGCACCTCTGAACTGCCCTGTGGAGTGTGTGCTGAGAAGCCAGCTCAGCTGAATCACTCGGAGCCGGCAGCCGAGCACATCTGTACATTAGTCTCCCGGGAGCACCCATTCCCAGCACGTCCAACAGCACAGCCGGAGGAGAACGCGCCTTTCACGTCCAGCTCTGGCAAGGTGCTTGAATGAGCTTGTGATCTGTGGCGGCCATGGCAGCCAAGCCAAACAAAAATTCCTGACATATTTTTCATTTTGCTTGCAGCCAAGAAATTCATATTTCACGGGAAGTTAAGCCGAGACCCAGCAGTAGCTGAGTGACGGAAGTTTTCCAAGGTATGGCGAGTTGACAAGTGGTGGCTGTGGGAGGGGGAGGGGCTGTTTGACTTTTTAGAGCAAATGTTCTGCATTTCTTTTTTAATCCCCCAGCAGACTGGAATAATCCCCTTGCGCCTCTCACCCATATATTTCTCCTTCTAGGGCTCATCAAAAAATAGAAAACCCCATTCAGGGCCTGTTAAAGGACAGGCTGATTTGAAAACACACACACACACACACACACACACACACACACACCAACAACAACAACAACAATTGAATGTATTTGTGGTGGAATAACCATTTCACAAGTGATTTTTTTTCCACAACCATAGCCAAACTTTTGGTTTCAGAAGCTTCAGTTTAACCTGCCTGGATATAATTTAAATCTTGATGAGCCACTCAAATACTCTTCTGTATACTTGCCATGCACAAAATATAAGGGTTTGCTTCATTATTAACCCTCCCTCCCTCCCTCCCTCCCTTCCCCCCCCCCTCAGGGAAATTGCTTAAAACTAATAAGTTGGTGGAGGAAGTAAAGAGGCACTCAGAGGCAGCTTTGATTTCAGTGGCTACTTTTCTGCTGCGTGGGATCTGTTTTTTCTCTGCTGAAAGGGCACTGAGCACCTTTTCACCTGGATGGCTGAAGCCTCCTCCCATCTCCCTCCTCAGCATGCTGGCTGGGGGCCCCTACTTGAATCTATGGGGAATGTTTTGGAATAATCCATGGGTGTCAGGTTTATCCACCCAGCTACCAGGCTTCTTTTTCAGCTTCCAGAGTGGCAGGTGTCTTTAAGTCTGATGCAGTTGTCAGAGTGGGAAAAGGTTCAGAAAAGGGCAATGTGAAATGATCACGGGGATGGCAACTAGGCAACCGGCGGGCAGGGCCCGAAGAGCCCTATCCCCTCCTGTGGTTTCCAGCAACTGGTATTCAGCATTACATTACAGCCTCTGGCTCTGGAAGCAGAGCAGAGCCACCATGGCTAGCAGCCGGTCGATAGCCCTCTCTTCCATGAATTTGTCCAATCCTCTTTGAAAGCCTTCCAGTTTGTTGGCCATCACTGCCTCCTGTGGGACTAAGTTTCATCGTTTAGCTATGCGCTGTGTGAAGAAGCACTTTCTTCTGTCTGTTGGGTGTCTTCCAACATTCAGCTTCATTGGGTGTCCCAGAGTTCTAGTGTTATGGGAGAGGGAGAAAACGTTTTCTCTATCCACTTTCTGCATGCCATGCATAATTTTATACAGTTCCATCATGTCGCCTCTCACTCGCCTTTTCTCTAAACTCAGAAGTCCCAAATGCTGCAGCCTTCCTTTGTAGAGGAGTCACTCCATCCCCTTAATAATCTGTGTTGCCCTTTTCCAACTCTACAACATCCTTTTTGCGGTGAGGCAGCCAGGAGCATGCATCGTCACTCAGATCCTTCCCTAGGTTGCCATCTTCCCCTGTGTTTCTCTTCCACACACCCTCCCCGTATCCATTCATGGAATCAACTGCTTGAGTTGGAAGCCAAGCATTTATGTCTTCTGGCTGCCTGCAATAATGCAGCCGTCAGCCTAGGCCCCAGCAATGCAAATGTTGCAAGTTTTATTGAATCCCCACGAGAAGGCTTTTTAAAAAAAAATCCTTCCAAAAGGCCTTCTTTATGTGGCTGAGTGAACCCAACTGTGATAATGTAACTAGCTCTGGTTTTGTCGGTTGTTTTATCTTGGCAAGGTACCTTTGCAAATTTCAGCAGCAGTAAACAGGCTTGCCCGTCGTGGCTCCAAACGGCATATAAGTGGCACATTGTTGGCTGGCAGAGAGGGAGAGCAATAGGACCCTCTCAGCTACCTCTATCGGGCTGGGATTTATTTTGCTTAGCCAAGTGTGAAACTGTGGAGAGGTGTTTTTTGTTGTGGTTTTTTTTAAAAAAAGGCTGTCAAGGTTGCATCAGACTCTGTCCTGGTTGATGGACAGGGCTGATAAAATGGGCAGATCAAAGAGGCAGCGGCCAGTGACCTCAGGCAACCCCTTCTGCAACATTTTGGTTCCCAAGCTGGGAGTAGAAGCAGCAGGAAGGAAAGTGGCCGAGGTTAGATCTCTTGGTGGAGTACTTGTCCATCAGCCCAGTTGCCTAGCTGGAGATTTTGACAGCCCCACATATGTCCCCCCCCCCCCAAGCTTCAAAATGAGAGCTGAAAGAAAATTCAACTTTCCAGAGAATACACTTGGAAATAACCAATCTAAGCTGCTTTGGCACCTTTGCTTTACACTTAAAGTTAATGTCAGCTGAGGAATTAGCACCAAATTACTCCTGCTCAAATGCTGAGCCTGTAGTAAGGGCAAATGAAGCAGTTGATGCCCACTGCAAATGTCCGTAGGAAGTTCTCTCACTGAGTTGGACCATTGCTCTATCTAGGTCAGTACTAGCTACACTGATTGGCAGCAGCTCTCTAGGGTTTCAGGCTGGGGACATTCACAGTCCCACCTGAAGATGCCATGGACTGAACCTGGAGCCTTCTGCATGAAAGGCAGATGCTGTACCAGTGAGCTACAGCCTTTCCCCTTCAACTGTGGTACCCTTGCTAAGAGGAAGCATGAAGTACTTTCCAAATAGCTATGGCTTCAAGTTGCATATATTTTACCATCATCACTACATGTGACCTCACAGTGCAATTTTGGCTGCAAAATTTAGCATCCTGAGCATCCTTATTTATTTCTTGTTTTAAGGTGCTAGTCCGTAAAATTGCAAAATTAAGCTGAAAGAGTGTGGGCAGCCCCAACCCACTGACGACCAGAAATCTTACTTGGCAATCTCTTTGGCTTCTGAGATTTCATCGTACAGTGCCTACACATTTTTGAGTGCATCCTCAAGACCCTGCTTTGTGCTATTTCTGGGCCAATCAGGAGACTAAGCCAGAGACTCTCACAATATTGATAACAAAAAATAAATACATTTGAGAGGGGTTACTTATACAGTATCTCAAAAAGCAGGCCTTTTGATGCAGTGGGCAGGACTGCTTCGCTCAGGCAAAACCCCTCAGCTGGCTGCATGAAGTAAATGCACGTGCCTGTGGTCAAATCCATTCCATCCACTCCATGCACTCATATGCCACTTCAACAGTTATGGCACCCCCTAAAGTATCCTGGGAACCATAGCTTGTTACGGGTGCTGAGGGCTCTTACAAGACCCAGAACTAGCTGCCATTCCAAGGATATTTTGGAGGAAAACATGACTCTGGTGTAGGAGCTTTAAGTGCATAGTGTAGATGTGACATAGGAGCACAGGAAGCTGCTGAATCAGGCCATTGGATCCTTACATCTTTTGGTCTACTCCAGAGGTTTTCAACCTTTTTTAGTCCATGGCTCCTTTGACCAACTACATTCTTTCTGTGACAACCTGTGGGGCTCAGGAACCCAGTTATGTCACCCCTTGCCTGCAGAGCTGGCAGCCTCTCGCCTTTTTCAAACACCCTTCCTTGTGGAGTGTTCCCTTAGCCTCCTCTCCTCGGGAGTTCTCTAGGCAGCCACAGCTGCCCCCCTGGTCTCTGAACTGCCCCACCCCCACCCCAAAGAGAGGTGCCTCCTCACAATGCCCTGCAGGTGTCTGAGAAGCTTCCCCTGGCCAGCTCTAGAGTAGCTTGTAGCCAGGGCCACTGCAATAAACAGCCATGCAAGCCAGAGCCAGAGATGCAAGAGGGCATCAGAGGGAGAAGGGACAGAGGCCAATGTTGCCCTTGGCACCCCCAGCCATTGTTCAAGGCACCCCAGAGTAAACCACTGGTCTGCTCTGGCCAGAAGCAGCTCTTTAAGGTCAGAAGGAAGCCTTTCCCATCTCCTCCTGCCTGATGGTTTCAACCAGTGACGCTGGAGATTGAACCTGGGAGCTTTTGCATAAAAAATGTCTGTCGCTATGGGACCCTCCTTTGAGCATCAAACATCCAGGTGGTTGTGGCTTCCCTTGTGTAACTCAGCTGGCTTTTCAATAGCTGCCATCCAACATCTGGAGGTTACTATGTTGGCTAATCCTGGAAAAGAGGATGGTTTTTGGGGAGGCCCCAAATGACCCTGAAATATCTTCCATGTCATCTCAGAAATTGTCTCCCCCCCCCAAAAAAAAAAAGTCAACAGGCAATAAAACATATTATGTGCCCCTCTGAGGCCCCATGTCCAGATATTTGCATTTGGGGGGCCTGCCCATCTTTCCGCACATGGGTGCCCAGTGCCTAAAACTGGCACATGTATTTGAGCCAATCCAACAGTTGTAAAATCACAGACTAAGAGACCCTTGGTGCTCATGTGCTGCTTACAGGCACCATTGGAGCATTCCTGTGAGAACAGGATGCTGGACTAGAGGAGACCCCCTTTGGCCCCATGTAGGTGCTGCCGGGCTCTGCAAGTGTCCTTCACTTTTGCATGCAAGTCAAGTCACCTTCTGCGCAAGGCCTTGCACCAATGGAGGCTGTGCTGCCATTCAGCTGCCAGCAATCAAGCGGAAGAAAAGGGCAGAGCAGCTGTTTCTGGACATAAAACGATGATCGGTGCCAGGAGAGAATCTGGGGGGGTGGGGTGGGGGTGAAGGGAGAAATCCAGAGAGCCCAGCTTAAGAAATCAAAGGTAGAGCTTTCCCCTGACTATAAGCCATAGGCGGGGCACTTCTGTCATCTGCTCCTGCTAAGAGAAATACCGTTTTAAGGCAATAAAAATGCCACCTTCAGCAGGTTTTAGCCAGAGGTAAATTACTTATAATAACCTTTGAAGTGCTGGAGGGATGCTGGTGGGGGTGGGAGTGGGGGGCTGATTGCCGCAGCTGGATATGTCTGTCAGGAGTGTGGACTCCCCCCCCCCCCGGTAAGGCCTGTAAACAGCTTGGGTTTCTCAAAGGTACTTTTGCACAAAAAAGCTTGGTCCTTCCTACTATTCTCACCTGGGCCGGATGGAAAGGCCCTAAACGCTGAAAATATTATGGTATTCCGCCCTCATAAGTAATTCAAAATACAAACAATAGTAAATTATAAAATAATTTCCCCAAAAAATGACACAAATGATACATGTATCCTGAAATGTGCATGCATATAGTTCATGTGCAGCACCTGACAGAATCTGATTTCCTGGCATTATTTCCGCCTATGTTAGTAGGACACCCCACTCCTGGTTTAGCTGGGGATAAGTAATAAAATAGAACAGAAAAATAGGGAAAGAATGTGGAGTATAAGGAAGTCTTAGAAAGTTCAGATTTTTCCTGTGATGCTTAAAAACCCCCCAAACCAATTGTCAGATTATTTCAAAAAATTCTCATTTGCTGGTGCCCTGAGCTTGTGGTTTTTCTGCCTCTTGGTAACACAGTTCCCTGGTTCTCACCCAGGATGGGGCCAGTGCTAACCCCAGTAGGCAGTAAGTGACAGGGGACTCTGTCCATTTCCTGACATGGCCAACTCTTCCCTCAAAGCACCCTGCTGATTCCTGGAATCAACTCATTCCCATCTCAAGCAAAGTTTCAGTCTTGGACATGAGTTTGATATGTTTTTGCTTACATTCTGCTATCAGGGAGAAGCAGCCTTAGTCCTTGGGTTTTGTCACCAAATATTGTAAACGTTTAAATATTTGAACATTGTAATATGAGACTACAGAGCTGCTGAATCTCACGAGGCTTTTCTCTCTTGCAGGTCCCATGTGGAATCCTGAGATGAACCCCCAACAGGCCTCATACGCAAGTCCTGCCCCATAGCCAGGATGGAACTGGGAGCTGTCCGAGAGGTTGAGGTGCCTCACAGCTGCTGGAGAAGAAGGGATGATGGTTGCCATGGAGGACTCCCGTGCTGAGGGGCTGAAGGAAACCAGTTCCTTTTAGGCCTGGTCCTTAGTACCATGATGGGAGAGACACAGCATGCTTATGCCACCAACGATATTGAGCCTAGCGCCCAAGACAAAGATACTGGCTTTGAGCAATTTGGCAAGAAAGACGTGGGCGAATTTGATGGTCAGCTCCAGGAAGGCTCAGAGTCATGTCTCCACACTGGGACTGAGAATGGGTCCAGCTTCACTGGTGTCAAGGACAAGGAGCCGCACAATCAAAGGGAAGCTGTGATTCGGCCTCAGCAAGCAGGCAAGATAGACTTCAAGTCCCTCCACAACAGGCCCAAGTTCCTTAGCGATGGCCCTTGGGGTTCTGTCAAAGGAAGCCCCCAGTCTCCCCCTGGAAAGAGCAGAGCGAGGGATAAGAACAAGCGGTCTGGAAAAGGAGAGCGTGGCCACCAGCAGCTCTATAGACTTACTATCAGCAATGCCAGACCAAACCCCACCATTGGTATTGCTTATCCCCAGCAGAAGGTCACCCCGCCCAAGAAGGTCGAAGTGGGCCGGGGACCCATCTCGGGGAGCTACAGGTTCCACGTCCCCAGCATCCCCGAGAGAGAGGTAGAACTGCAGCAGGAAGACCTCAGTTTTGCACGGTGTTTTCCTGAGGCCCCCTCAAGCCATATCTCCAGCAACTTTACCTCCCCAACACCAACCGCGCGCCCAGCCCATGGCGCAAAGCTTCAGCTGCCAGCTGGAGTTCCTCATGAAAACTCTGGCACCAACGGGCAGCTGCATTATGTGGAGTTCCAGGGTAATGGGAATAGCTCGTGGCCTTTGCCAGAGAAAAGCCTCCCAGGTGCTAACAATGGACTCTCTGCCCCCAAAGCTTGCCCCTTGTTTCCCGAGAGCAGCAAACCTAGCGCACACTGTGTGGGGCCCTTGTCGTTCCAGTACCCCTTCCAGACTTTGCACAGCTCTGCTGCGGACCCTTTCCAAGGCGACATTCATGCTCAAGATTACATCGATGTGTCGCTGGCTGCCAGTCAGGCTTCTCATGGTGCTTTTGCCTTTCATCCTTCCTCCAGGGAATGGAAAGAGGAAGCTCTCGCCAGTGGCTCCTATGACCACGTTGGCCCGGAGGGCAGGATGTACGGGTTGGCTCCCCAACAAGCTCCCTTCCTCCCGTCACAGACTCAAGGGCATTTGCCTTGCTACAAAGGAAGGAATGAACATTCCACTGACCACAATGGTGCTATTTCTCCTTCTGGTGCTATCGACCAAACTTCAAGCACTTTCCAAGAAAACCAAGGCGTTTTCCCACCCAGTTTACACGTCTCTAGTTTGCCAAAGCCGACCGGGAAGAGGCAGTCCTTGCTGACAGACAACGTAGCTAGTCAAAGGATACTGGATCCCGGTGGTGCTCTGAGAAGGAACATGCCACAGGTCTCTCTACCCCAAGTGCACTTTCAGAACAAGTCTTATGGCGACCCCACGGCCAGTGCTGCCAGCCTGGGCTCAGTGCCTTTCGAGAAGAGCCTTCCCACTACTGTGCAGGCCCAACCCCGGCTCTTGCAGTCTTGGGAGGGAGGCAAGAAGGCTTACCCTCCCGTGGAACAAAGCTCAACCGTATACCCAAGCCCTGCTGGGAACCAGCTCTCGTTTGGGTGCCACCCAGGGGCAGAACAGAGGCAGCACATAAAGAAGGCCTGGCAGCAGCTGCGCCTCACCTCCGCAATGCCCGGCCAAGACCGAATTGAGCTGTCAAGAAAGCTCGCCAGCCAGAAGCCACCTTTCCCCCTTGGGGCATCAGACTGGGACAGCAGCAGCAAGGTTCAGAAGAACTCCACTCCCAGCTATCCAAGTAAAGCCCTGCTGTCTGGGGAGGGGGTCGTCAGGCAGCAGCATGATCCGGGGTCAAAGAACTGCACTCCGGCCAACGCTTTTGGCTTTGACGGAGCAAAGGACACGGAACTTCCTGGCATGTGTGTTTCCAGGGGCAAGCCCCTCTTCTTCAGCGTGAGCCAAGCACTGCCGCTAACTTCCTCTCGTCTCTCTTCCAACCCAGCTTTGGTGTTGCCACCGTCGGCCTTGACTGCCTCCCCAGCCGATTCTCCCCTCCCATCGCCTGCCCCCCACCCAGCCAGCAGCGGCAGCACCTGCTCATCCCTCTCGCCCACGTCAAGCAGCCCAAACAGCCACAGTTTTGAAGATGGCACTGTGCTGACCACGTCGCCCTTCTTTCACCACCAGTGCCAGCCAAAGGATGCCAGTGAGCCTTTCCATGCCTCCGACTCACTGAGCTCCACCGCAATCCACTACCAGGCAGCAGACCCTCTCAAGGGATTTCATCTCTCCCAAGGTGCCTCAAAGGATGAACTCCTCTACAGAGGCGTCCCTGTGGACAGCCACGTCCACAAGCCAGAAGCAGATGCCTCCAAAGCGCGTCTGGAGGGCTTTGAGGCTGAGCTGCCTCCACCGCCTTATTCCTCGCATCACTTCCTGGCAAGCACACTGAGCAGCACCAGCCTCGACCAGCTGGATGTCTTCCTGACTTGCAAGCAATGTGACCAGAACTTCAGCACACTCTCCTCTTTCCTGGACCACCGTCAGTTCTGCAGTTCTCACGCAGCTCTCCAGGGCCCATCAAAAGGCTCTTCCCGGGGGGCGGAGATCCGGAGGCAACACCTGGTGCCTCCCGAGTCCACAAAGCATCCGCAAGCTGGCCTGGGCCTCCTGCTGCCTCCTGTTGATTTTGCAGATGGAGAGAGCAAAGGGGAATCCAAGGAGGACCCTCTGAAGGCGAGTCAACTTAACGGCCTTGCCCCAAACCCCATGCAGCTTAGCGCTTCTGACTTGGAGATAGACGACGCCAAGCTCGACAGTTTGATCACGGAAGCTCTGAACGGACTTGGGTACCAGTCAGATAACCCTGAGATTGACAGCAGCTTCATCGATGTGTTTGCTGATGAAGAATTGGCCTCTGTGAAGGTCACCAATGGTGGGACCACTTACAAGGCAAAAGAGAGCGTTGCTTCAGGGAAGAAAACGAAGCAGCACCCAGGGATGGAGGAGAATGTGAAAATGTTGAGCTGCTATGATGATCATCCCGGCATGGACTTGACAAAAAGGAAACCACCCGAGAAGCAAAATGGGCATAAAGAGAGAGTGGTGAGCTGGTTTCCAGACCAGGGAGAGGAAAGGCTCGAAACACAGAGCAGCAGGGAGTCTGCTCAGAACAAGGCTAACGACCTGGCAATGTATGGTGAGGCCAACGTTGATGCAAATGCCCAACTGAAGGTCAGAAGGAAAAACTGCAGGAGCCCCTTTATGCCTCTAAGGCAGGAGGCCAAAACCATGTCAGAGCTGAAGCAGACCAAGAGCCTGAACCGCCCTCCTTCTCCAGGGAACAGCCTGCTCTCTGCAAAGGATGCCAAGAAGCGCAAGCTGCGGAGCGGCACCTGGAGCAAGGAGCTCATCCACAAGATTGTCCAGCAGAAGAACAAGCTGCACAAGCTGCACAGCAAGGGCGGCAAAGCCGTGCCGCTCTCCTTGCTTGCTGAGCGGATGCTCCCCGAAGCCAAGGACAGCAAGTTTGGCGAGTACGAATACATCTCGGAATCGGACGACGAGCGCGTGGAATACGCCAAGCGGCACTGCAGGAGGAAGGCGGGGCAGCGGTTCAACGGGAGGCTGAGGAGCAGCCTCAGTCGGAGGCGCCAAGGGAGAGCAGGGAGGGAGAAGGACAAGGAGCCAGCGTGGAGGTACGGTCAGAGGAGGGGCAGAGAGGAGCCCCAAAGGGCTGCCAGCAAAGAGCCCGGAAGTAAAAACGAATGCACGGGCAGAGTGTGGCGCAGGTGCAGCCGCTCTTCCACCAGCAGCTGCCAGAGCACCAGCCTGTCCAGTGAGACGAGCAACAGCCCTCAAAGCACCGAGAGGGCCGATTCTGACACTGAGAAGGAAAGTGAAGAGAGGAAGAGGTTGCTGCACGCCACACCACATCCACGAGAGCAGCCGGACATTCCTGAGAAAGAAGTGGAAGGAGGAAGAAGCCAAAGAATGACGTCTGAGTTGTCCAGAGAGCGAGGCAGCGTCAACTCACCCCCAGTTCAGACAGCAGGTTTCCAGGTGCATCAAAGCTCCAGCATGTCCCCAAACCATTGCACAAATGGAGATGAAGGTTTGCTCCGGGCCAAGGGGAAGAGCTATCACAGCAGTGGCCTTCTTAACCAGAACCCCAATGGGCTCTTTGGCACTGAGGATGCAGAACAATCCCACGGGGGATCAAGGCACAATGATGATAAGCCCCTGGCTGCACCAAAAGATGCCGAGCAGTGTTCACTGGAAAGGAATCAGTGCTGGCCCCAGTTTGCTACCTACAATGGAGAGGCCTTGAAATACCACCTGGATGAGCTCAGTGGCCCATCCTCTGATGGCAGCCATGACATCCCCAGTGACAAGAGCAACAGCTATGAACAAGTAGACCTCAAGTGTTCAAAGAAACCATTGATTGTGGCTCCAATCAGCTGTTTCCGAGACAATCCCATGGGCATAGGGATAGCCAGGAAAGGAGCTGCTGCGCTCGTTGATGCTGCTGGTGCATTCTATGACTGCAAAGGGTTATCTAACAGCTTTGAGTCATCGGGCCTTTTCTCGGATGCTGCAGGTGTGGAACCATCACACAGCAGCAATGTGTTCCTGTGCCAGGGGGGCATTGACCTCAACTCATTCAAACAGAAGCACCCTGAGATCACACCCTACGAAGCTGATAATCATGAACAAAGCAAAGTCCCCTCACCTCTTAGCTTTGATTCTTCATCGGTATTCGGGGAGCTGCCTGTGGCCGAGTTTGACGCCACCTTATATGATGGTGTGGTATCAAGCAAGGACAATTACGTGGCCTTTGAGTGTGCTGGCCATCATCAGCTCAGCAAAACCACCCCCTTTGACCAGCAGTATTCTCCATTCCCACAAGAGAAAGACTGGAATCTGATGGAGGGGACATCCCCAGTTTTGCCAGAAGACATTGCCCAGTTTCACAGCCTCCCTGTTGAAAAAACAGTCGCTAAAAGGTACCCTGCTGAGATCAACCAAATCCCTTTACCCGAAAGGATGGCAGATTACAGTATGGCTTTCATGAGCACTATCTCAGATGACGAGCTCGAGATCAAAAGGTTAGTCACTGAGTTGGAAAGCCAGCTGCAAGCAAACAAGCTGAACATGGAAGTATCCGATGAACACCAAGCCCCCAGACAACCTACCAGCACAGATAAGAAGGAAGCCACCCACCAGTTTTCACTCTTAACCCTCGACCAGGAAAGCAATGGGAAAGGGCTGTTCCTAACAGAAGCCGAGTTTGAGAAAGCAAGCCTCCTTTCTACAAAAGCCTGTGTCTGTGAAAACTCAGGGAATGAGAAAAGTCTCCTTGCAACTTTAGATAGCAAGTACAGAAGCCACAGGGACCCTTGGCCATGTCCGGTGCCATTCAGCCCAATACACTCCACCATGCACACACCATCTGCCACTGATCTGATTTTGGGAGGTCCTTTTAACTCCAAAGAGGACCAAGACAAGCTTCATGACAACCTGAAGGGTATTGAAATCTCCGAGGAAGATGACTTCAGTGAAATGCAGGCTGCACCTGCCAGAATCATGCCAGATTCATGCTCTTCAGGCATCTCTGACGATTTGCGAGTTCCAAGCTACACAGAGCATTTGATACAAAGCCCTGATCCATTGTTCCCTAAAACTCTGGAGGCAGCTGAGTTAAATGTGCATGAGCCTTTGCCTCTGAGAAGGGAGGTGTTTGCAGAACTGCCACCAAAGGAAAAAACTTTTGATGGTGCGGCTGAGTTGGAAACGTACGGGCAGCAAGTTCTGTGTTTGAAGCCAGATTTTGGACTACAAGATGTTGGTGGTCCAGAGCTTGATGGCAACTTGCCCTCTAGTGCCCAAAGCATCAAGGACCCAGAAATGCTGGAGAGCATCACACTCTTCCCAAGGGATGAGGATGGATCTGCCCTTCTGGATAAGTCCCGGCAGACTGTTTGCCACTCTCCAGCCCTACACAATAAAGCTGGAGATGGGAAAATGCTGGTTTTTGACACATTGCCATTTTCAAAGGAGATGAATGGGGAGGTAGAAGATGTGTCCACTCCCCAAGAGAAGGCAGGCAACCCATTGCAGCAGCTGCAGTTGTTTGTGGCCAGGACGGCCAAAAGCAACGAGGAGGACTTGCTGATGCCATGCTTCCCAGCCCTGCAGCCCACCTCCCACTTGCCTGCAAGTGTTGACATTCAGTCTGAACAGGAAGAGGCATCTATGGGCCCTGTTGCAAGTGAGGAGGTGGCTGAAAGCCCCACAGTGAAGGAAAGGAAGAGCTCCCTGGCAGACGAATCTGAGAACAGGACCAAGACATCTGATTCAACTGAACTGTTTTTTGAACCAGGCAAACAGGCAGAATATCTTGGTGAAAGGGCTCCCTGCACAACAGAGCAATCAGCCCTTCAGAGCCCTGAAAGACACAATCCCAATGGAGAGGAGAAGGAGCAGCAGCAGCACCTAAAAGATGACTGTTTCGAGGTGGTGGGTGACATTAAACTGTGTGCAGGTGGCATTTCCCCAGAGCACAGACACCTCTCACCACTCAGCGGCTCAATGGTGACCTCATTGCTAAGGGAAGAGAGAACGCAAGGTTGTCAAGGTACAGGAGAGGTGGTAGAAGATCAGCAGAATGCAACCCTGGCATTTAGGAGCCACAGAAAATCCCCCTTAAGCTCTGGATCATTTGAAAATGAAACACCAGGCTGTGCTTTGCCAGCCACGCTCAAGGGACTTGTGGCTCACTGCACACCTTGGGGTGAAACCTGCTGTGAGGATCAAGTGTTGTGTGCTGCAGAAGTCCACCAGATGGAAAGGAGTGGTGATCAGGTGGGACAGTTGCAATGTCATGTGACTTTGGCTCCCAGCAACTCACCTGAAAATCAACATCAGGATGATTACTCCTTGCACGGGAGAGGTTTCTGCTTGGGAACCAGCCCAGTTTCAGAAGAAGGCCAGAACTTGGAGGAGCAAGCCAGCCACTGTGCAGAAGCTTTGTCGCTGGAAGTCAGCTTGGCTAGTCAGAAAGAAGTGCTGAAAAGTGACACAGGCAGCGTAACACTCTCTGACTTTGGAGTACCACCATCTGAAGAGAGTCCGACTGCTGCTGGGGAGCAGCAGATTCCCCTTGTGTGCTCCTCTAGTGCTGAGAAGACTGTTGTTGGGGATCCCATGCAGGATTATTCGGAGCACCAAGAATGGACAGAAGCACCACAATTTCTACCCAGCATGCTCCCTTGTGGTGCCACCTCTCCTTTGCTGTCAGATATGATCAATAGTAGTCAACAGCACATTGAAGAAGGTGCCACCAGCACCTTGGCAGAACCTGAAAAGGTTGTCTGTACATCACCTGCCTCTTCGCTGTGCTCTGGCGACCTGGCAGCTCCTCCTGTAGAGATAAAAATACCCTTGAAATTACAAGCCAACAGCTGCACATCTCCCATCCTGCTACCTTCTAAAAATAATGATATTCCCGAAGAACTATCCAAGCATCCAGGTCATGAAGACAGTGGCATGTGCTCTGTGACGGATGTGATTACCTGTTCTCAGTCAGCATCCTTGCAAAACATCATGCTTGACCAGCCTGCATCAGAGACAGATTCTGCTCAGCTTACAAATACAAAGACGAATCAAAACAGGGAGTTAATGTCAAAGCCTCAGGGGCCAAAGGAGGCTCAGATTTGCCTCCAGAAAGACAGCAAAGATCACGCTCAACCAGAGATCCTTAATGATCAAGAGATGGCCACTGCTGACCTTGCAGGAACAGCTAATGCCAGTGAGGTTCACCTTAGTGCTGGCCAATTTCCAGAGACCACAGAGACTGGGATCAAGAAGGCTTCACAAGACATGGACAGCAGAGGCGACAGTTTGAAGAATGAAGGCTCTGAGAGTGTGAAAGGGTACATTAGCTACGCAGAACAAGAGGAGGGCAATGATGAAAGTCTGAAAGATGATTTCAAGACCAAGCAAGCAAAAGAAAAGAAGGAGAAAGGACTGCAAGTCACCTGTGATATTTGCACAGTTCGTTTTAGAACCAAAACTGGGTTGATGAGGCACAAAACTGTGAAACATCAGGAGAAAAAGGAGACCACTCCGTTACCAGGCCTGGACTGTGCTCCACTGGAAAAGGCATTCACAGCAAGCAAGCAACTCTCCCGGAGAAACAGCAGGGCTTCCATCAAAGAGAGAGCAGGCAGCTCACACCTGTCAAAAGCAGGCATTAGCCAACCATTTCCCAAATCCTGCAGGAGCCAAAGGAAAGAGCCCAGTCCAGAGATCCAAGAAGTTGTTAGTAAGGTGCTCAGTGACCTAAGTGTGATTTCATTTGATGTAACCCAGGAACTCCAAAGTACAGATGTTCCAAATGAAGACATGAAAACGACGTCGCTAAGGACAGAGGCAGAGAGATTGGGCAAATCAGCACCTGGCTCTAAACCAGGGCCAGACACAGGAGGGAAAGACAAAGAGGCTGGTGCTGGTGGGTTGGGCAGTTTTGCCAGGAAGAAATTGAAGGAAAAGGCAAGAAAAGCCAAAGTATTTCCCAATGAAACCATCAAATCTTCTCATCTAGAGAGTGAGATCCCTGAGCTTCGCTCCACAATGATTCCCTGCACTGTCAACCTCCTTCTGACCACTGTCTCTAAAGAACTGGAGAGCAGCACTCCATCACCTGGCCTCCAAGCACAGTCACCATTGCCACTTCACCCTCCAATAGTCAAGGACTTGGAAGAAGTTGGTGAAAAGACATCATCAGCCCAAGAGATGGCTGGGCAAGAACTTCTTCAGGATGTAGGGAGCTGTAATGAGCAATTGGTGGATCCAGGGTTGAAAGGACACTTGCCAGAGAAGTGGATGAGCAGGTACCCAAAACAAGTTGAGGAAAGGTTGAGCAATGTCTGTGAAGAACCAGGTGAGGATATCAACATGGAAAAACCAGAGTCATCTGAAGAGAATCCACCCAAAGAGATTTGCTGTAGAAATCAAAAGAGGCCATCAATGTATACACCAAGTCCCAGCAGCCTCCAGCAGTCCTGCCATGCTGGAGCAGTTGAAGAGGACTTCCCTGAAATCATATCAGAAAAAGCTTCCAGTGGTGTCCCTTATCCCACAGAGTCCAAGCCTTTGAGGATGGAAGAGCTTCAGATGAGGAATGAATCTCAGGGGGATGAGGGGGATGCCATGGGTCCAGACCTGCAGAGTTTGTTTGATGATGACTCCACGTTTTCACAACTTTTCCCCAGGAATGACCGGTTTGCCCATCGGAAGTGCAGGCGGGTATATGGAAAGCGGACCAAGAAGCCCAAACCTGTCATAGAAGTGAACCCCAGGCCAGAAGGCATGGCGGGTCTCTTTACAACCAGGATGGCTTCAGATCTAGGAGAAACCAGCTCTTTCTGTGTCACCAGGGAGGACCCTTGTGAGTACGACACCATCTCCATTGATGACGCTCTGACTCTCAACATGTGTCATGGCAGCAAAGCAATAGTAAGTGATGTCAATTCCGGATCTACCAAAAAGGTTCTGGAGCCAGACGATGCCAGGCGAAGGGAGGACATTACTGATTTGAAGAGCGATGGCACAATAAGGAGTCAAACAGAGGATCTTCCCAGCTTGAGTAGTTGGGGTAGTCTTGAGAAGAAGACGGAAGGCATTTCTGTTGACAGAACATTGCTCAGCTCATCCATGGAACTGACAAATGGCCAGTCATCAATGGCTCCCAGTCCAGAACCTCCTGACCTGGAAGAAGAATCCTATGACACTAGGATGAATGAAAATCCTGGCTTGTCTGAGTTTCATACAATTGATATGGATATGTTGAACACAAAGTTTGAGATGAGAGATGTATGCTTCTACAGCATTGGGGAAGATCATCTCAGCCACACTGATGATGAATGCACCTCAGGGTTCAAGCCACCGTCACCAGCCCAGCAAGGCAGACCCATCAAAAATAAGCTAGGAGAAGGAAAGCAGGGGAAAACCCGTAGCGACTTGAATCTCAAGGCTAAAGACAAGCAATACAAGTGCAAGGTGTGTTTCCAGTGGTTCCTCACTTTAGGGGAGCTGGACTTCCACAAGCTCACTCACAACCCTTCTCCACCACCAACATGCTACATGTGTGTCCAGAGGAAGTTCAGCTCCCGGGAGCAGCTAAGGGACCATTTGAAGGAGAAACATGCCAAGAACAAAGCCGGCTTGTGGGCCTGTGGGATGTGCCTGAAGGAAATATCTGACGTCTGGATGTACAATGAGCACTTACGAGAGCATGCCACTCAGTTTGCCCGGAAAGGCCAGGCTCAGAAATCTGTCCTGGGTGGGTTGCCCAGCTGCTTCAGTGATGATGATGATGCTGTCACGCATTTCCTGAACTCTATCATATGCCGGAAACCCAACAAATCAGCCAAGCATGCTGAGCCTGGCAGCAAAGCACCTGCTTGCAAAGAGAGCAAAAGTCCCAAGGAGCCCCAAGGAGGACAAGAACTGACTGTCAACAGGGACACCTTGGAAGTCCCACTAAGAACCAAGCCAACTGTTGCCTCTCCCAAAGCAACAGCCCCATCTCCCGACCCTGCCCCTAAAGCCGAAGGGGCTCCAAAGTTGGCTCCCATGCACCCAGAATGCAAAGATCCCTCTCGAGATTGCCATCACTGTGGGAAGCAGTTCCCCAAGCCCTTCAAGCTCCAGCGCCACCTGGTGGTGCACAGCTTGCAGAAGATCTACCTGTGCCACAAATGCCCAATGTTTTACCAGGAAACCAAAGAGCTTCGGAACCACCTCAGCCAAGAGCATGGAACGGCTGAGGAAGCAGACATCAAGCACACCACGCTCTATGCCTGTGAGCTCTGTGCGGATGTCATGCATGTCATCAAGAAGTCTTTCATCTGCAGCACCTGCAACTACACCTTCTCCAAAAAGGAGCAGTATGACCGGCACATGGAGAAGCACCTGGTGGGGAGCAGCAAGACCTTCCGATTCCGAGGAGTGATGCGGCCAGGAGTCTTGGCCAAGGATGGGGATAAGAAAGTAAAAGAGGAAGGACACCTGCGGGAAGACATACCAGCAGCCAAAAAGAAAAAGATGGTCCATCGCAACACCTTGCTTGCACCAGGCTTACCTGTGCAGGCAGATTGCACCTGTGTCCCCCAACTAGGGAGTGAACCTCTGCTGTCTCCAAATGAGTCTCTATCCACAGCAGCCAATGTGGCCACAACACCTCGACCCCAGACCTCCGTAAAAACAGAAGACCTGGTGGGCCGCTACTCCAGTCTCCTGGGTGAAATTGCAAAAACCCAATGTGATGATCTGCCTCCACCTCTACCAGTTTTGCCCCAGGATGAATCAGGTGGCCCAGAACTCAAGCCCACCACTGCACTTTCTGCAAGACAGCTGGTGAAAGGCGACTCCCTCGGCGACACTCCACCTCCTTCCATAGACTCTCCTGATGCAGTTAGTATTGATCTGGCCAGCTTAACACATAAGCAAACAGCACCACCAACACAAAAGCTGCCTCCAATTCATCTCTCTGAGAAGCACAGCAAGGAGGCAGTGGCCCCAGAAAAAGTCACCTCTAATGGCAAAAGTGAACATGCCATGGGAACCTGGGACAGCCCACATTTCCAAGAAGAACCCGTGAGCAAGATGCCTGACCTTTCTGCTGCAAATATGGGGGCAACAGAATGCAGGGGGACTCCCAAAACAGAGTGGAGCGGCAATCCTGATCTAAGTGATACAGCTCCTCAGGAAAGTGCCACCAAGATGCACTTACCTGAAGCGACCTTCCACATGCTCCTGCTGAAGGACAAGACCTCCTCACTTGCCCTCAACCGGTCTGCCAAAGAGATGCCTTCAAAGAAGGTCACAGGTGGGCAGACCTATGCCGAGAACGACCCCAGTGTCCATTGCTCCCTGGGCAGTGCAGAAGAGGCTCAGAAGCCACCACCCTTAAAAGACAAGGCCCTCCCAGAGATGGGTGCTGCTTATTCCAGAGACAACGGCACCAGTGTTGGCATCAAAGAGATGGGAAGCAACCCCGTCAAGCCTGTGAGCGGCCACCTCCGGAGCGAGGTGGGGAATGCCCAGGCAAAGCACAGCCACCCTGACCAGAGCAAATGCCCAGAGAGACCCATCGCTAATGGGCTGACCAAGCTTCATCCCAAAAAGCGGAAAGAACACAAATCCACTCACAAAGGAAGCTCAGCCTCCCGCGAGAACATTGAGGGGGATGGCAACAAGAAGAAAAAAGCCCGGACGCCAGATGCTGGGAGGAGCGACGCCGCTGGAGGGTTCAAAAGGGCTGATTGGCCCAACAGTGATGCTTTTGCTCTTTACCCCCGGAGGAGGGACCCTCACTGCAACAAACTGAGCCCTACGCTCAAGGTGCCCATGGCTGGCGGCCAGCTCAAAAAGATGGTGCTTGACCAATGCTTTCAGAAGAAGGCGGAGATCCGCCACACCAATGGAGACCTGAAACGCAAGAAGGACCTTTTGGCCGGCAAGGCCTTCCACCACCCCCTTTTAGCCAAAGACCCCTCTGCCTCCCTGCCAGGCTCTTTGAGCCGGCACAGAGCTGTCCAAGGTGCTAAGCTGCCCGACTCTCACAATTACAGGACAGCTGAATCCCAGAACAATCTCCTAAGCCAACTGTTTGGGCAGAAATTAAGTAGCTTTAAAATTCCTTTAAGAAGAGATACTTCTGAGTAATTTATGAAAGTGACTTATGGTGATCCTTCGCTGCTTTCATTGGGGTTTGCAGGGGGGGGGAGAGAAATTATCAAAGCATTAAATTCGTTTGTGTAGCGTGATTTCTCTGTCTAGCTTAAATGAACTTGCACTGCAGCCTCTGAAATAGTTTTGCTTTGTGTCTTGCTAATCTACTTTAATTCACCTGATTTATCATGCAAATGCTAGAACTTTGATGTTGCTGATGATGTTCATGAACTAAAACTGTAATCGCTTTGGGCAGAGTGAAGCGTCAAGAGGAAATGCTTTATTGGAGAAGTGCTGAGGTTATAAGGATACTTGCAAATCCCAGCCCCTTTTCAGACTGTGTCTCTGTTATCTTTGTACAAAGTACTTGAAGAGATGAACTTCATTCCAGAGACGTCTTATTCATAAGGTGCAGCACACTGTAGAAAGCATTTTTTTCCTCCTCCCAAAGATTTTGCACAAATAATCCCAAACGATTTCATTTAATTGGGAGCCAGCCTAAGAAATAACAATTTTAAAAAATTAAATTAAGAAGGAAGCAGGCCACAGTTTTGACAGACAGACATTTCCAAGAATGTGGCACTAAGAACTGCCATGCAGCATTTGGAAAGTTACTGCCTTTATTAGACCACTGTAGATGTTGCTAAAAGAGGGTTATATTTTTTATTTTTGCAAAGAGAAATGTACACGCCTTCCCCTCTAACCTAGCTAAACTGCACCTTGAAGATTTGTGACATAGTTTTTTATTATTGTTTTTAATTATTAATATTTTCCAGTGAGAAAACTGCCAACTTACATCTTCCCCACTCCCCTGCAGTACTGTGTCTCAAGGACCTGTAAGGTATCATTTTTATATTAAAAACAAACCAACAAACTCTTACTGTATTGAGGTAGTTGCTAGACTTGGTATGGGCTTTACACTATGCAGTTAAACTGGTGCTATTTTTATTTTCATAATGTGAATACAGACAGGAACACACACACACACACGAGTCAAGGAAGAGGGAGAAACTTGTGAAAGAAGTAAACAGTTGCCTGTCTAAACCTAACACGGAGAGTGCAGGATGGTGTTCTGACAATGCTCCTCCTGCGATGCTAATACTCTGCAGTGTATGCAGCAAAGGTAACATCTTGAGGCTTGAATCTCAGGTGCAAAACGCGACTTGGAGGATAATCAGCTGTTAATAGGGACCTCCATGTTTGAGAAAGAGGAGGAGACAATGCACTGAAGGGGTTAAGGGGGCACGCTCTCAGAGTACTTTGCGTGTGTCTTGCAAACTATATGTGTTTCAATTTTTTTAAGGAATTAAATGGCTTTATCCTGTTAATATGTACCTTTACAGTTCTTTGTGTAAAAAAAAAAAAAGTAGGTTAATTAAACGTCAGGTGCAATGCATTATGTTAAAAGTTTTTATTTTGATATTTGTCAGAGAACAGAGAAAAGTACAGAAGATGCCATTTTTTAAATAATAAAAAAGATGTTGTAAAGGTGCTATTTGAGCGCCTCTGCCTCTTTTAATATTGTTGAATAAAGTATGAGATGAACATAATGCTGTGGTACTGTAAAACGGGGCCCGGATTTATCTTCTCAAATATAGTCCAATATTTTCACAGAAGCTCACCGGTCTGTGTTGCGTTTTTCAGACAGTCTGCCTTCTATTCATTTCTTGTCCTTTGGGGATGCAGTGAGCGTGGGAAGGTGGTTGCCTGGCAGGCAGGACTGGACTACCATGTAACAACTGAAATTGCGTTACCGGGGGTTGGACTAGATGACCCCATGGGGTCCCTTCCAACTCTACAGTTCTATAATTCTGTGAAACCATTCTGGGTTAGTGTTCTTCTGTTGACAAAGAGCAGCCAGCACATGACTGGGGGTGTTGTGATGCCATTGTCAAAAATATAAAAGGTTTTCAAATGACTTTCAGATGGTTAGCCAAGAGCAGATCTTCCATTTTCAGAGACAATGGAAAGTTGTGATGCTAACATGTCTCTGAGCCCTAAGAGGAAGGGTAGCCTGGTACAATAACCAGCCCTCACTCCCACTTGCACTGCTCATGTTCTCCAGCATGCTTGGCCCACAGTTTATTTGTGCTTCTACAACATACCCCAGCATTTCTGAAGACTGATTGTTTGGGCTTTGCTATGCGAGTCTTAATCCTTGACTGCTTGGCTCCCTGGTGGACATCACCCTGACTCCTGTTTCCTAACTCCACCCTTCACACATCTCTTCCTATTCCTGAAATGATGTACTTAAAATATCCCCAAATCTGCTTCCCAGCATCCCAAATGCAACACAAGAATCTGCCAATTAATCACATGTGCCCTAATTCTGTCTGTCTGTACAGTGAGCAATCCCCTGTACAGAGAAGAGAGGAGCAGTTTTGGCTTCCCTTGGTGACTGTCCACTCCCCTGTATTCTCAAGGGGCTTTGTTGCATCATGAGCCACTGTCTCAGCTTGTCAGGTTTAGCAACAGGAGCATTCTGTTGCATTAGTGGAATGCAGAAAGTAATAATAATAATAATAATAATAATAATAATAATAATAATAATACCAGCACTTGGTAGAGAAAAGCTTATCTAGGACTCTCCTGGTCAGTCTGCCTTTGTCCTCAAGATGACCTCTGTGTGAGTCTCCCTGAGTTCCAAAGGCACGGAGGCCGCCGCAAAGCGATGGGTATATTATATTCTTTAATTACTGTTGCAATCATAACATTTAAACACTGTCAACGAGAGATAGCTCATAACCGCAGGCTAGAATCCTGCCACTTGGGGCTTGTAACTCAAACTGCAGGATTAATTTGATTAATTGATAGAATTATTTTCCAAACCACTCTTTTGTTTATGGCGGCTTTAAATGCTCACCGCCCGCACCCTCCCTGAGTGTTGCGAAGGAGAGATAAAGCCAGCTGAAAATAATTAGTATGGCTTAATTTAGGGAGGGGGGGGCGTGAGGAAATAACCTCAAAAAGAATTTTGTCAGGAAATTTACAGCGGCGCATATTTTGCAAGCGGGTGCCAGGAGGAAATATGACGGGCTTGAAAATGGAACTCTGGCGCCGCGTCTCTGATATATTTCGCTGTGGATACAAAAGCATCAGGCAGAGGCATAGTTTGTACCTGCTTGTTCCAGATTTCTCCCTCCTCCAGATTAATAGCATTAAGTGCTTTTGAAAACAACAGGCTCCTGTGGAAGGAAGTCCTCCGGCAGGCTTAGAAACAGCCACTTCCAGGTGGCCAGTGACATTTGAAAGCAACTGGGATCTCATGTTCCTTATCTTATCTGATTATTTTTTTAAAAAGAAAAAAATATACTAGGAGAGTGGCAGCTCAAGCTGTCCTGTAAGCCACACCCAGCCAACGTTTCTTCTTCTCCCGACTGTTTGGGAGCACCAGCTGGGATTACTCAGCAACAAAGAGAAGGCACTCTGTGTGCGCTTTGGCGCACCCTCAGCTATTACTTCCCATTTTCCCAAATGAAACAGGTTCTGGGGTTAAGCCCCGTCAAGTTAACCCTGCTATTGTCCTCATGTTGTGTTTGCAGGGCTCCAGCAGGAAATGGATGCTGGCCTAGATGAGTCCTTGCTCTGATACAGCGTGGCTCCTCTTTCAGTGGAGACTGGCCTCTTGGTCCTAACAGGGCCCTGCCCCACCAGCGTCAGCCTGCAAGTCAGCCAGCCTTCACTTTCCTACCTTCTTGCTTTCAATGAGTCCAGGCGGTGGCACTCCCTGTCCTACCTCCCCATTCTTAGTCTCACTGTTGCCCTTGTAGAACTCAGCAAAGAGGAGAAGGGTGGAGACAAAGCCTGAATGAGTTGGCTCTGCCTGTCTTGGGCTCCCTGCCTTCTGCCTACCAGTTGCCAAAACAGTTCTTATGAAGGGTGGCAGGGAAATCTCAGCACCTATGAGCAGAAAACACCCTAGAGAGCCCTTGAGGAGACACCCAGGAGAACCAGCCCATCTTTCATCTCATTGCTCTGTAGCTGTGCAGTTGAGACAACGTCCTGGCCCTTGTCACCAGCCGATGAACTCATGCTCAGGTTTCTTTCCCTGCCAAATCCTTTAATGCATAAAACCGAGTAATGGATAGGCAACGGTTAAGGGCACAGCAGGGGGGGGGTTGCATGGCTAAGCGGGAGCCAAGATGTTCTTTATTTCATAAAATGTATACAGCTCTTGATTTATTTTTTTTAATAAAAACAACAACAACATTCAAAAACAGTTGACCAACAAGCTCTTCCTTTGGAAGAGTGGGGCAGACGTAGTGGTTAGAGTACCAGACTCTTACCTGGGAGACCACAGTTCAACACCCCTCTTAGCCATGAAGTTTACTTGGTGACATAGAGGGTACTTTACCTCATAGGGTTTCTGTGGGATTAAATGAGGTGGTGACAGAACCATGGATGCCATATTGAGCTCCTTGGTGGGTAAAGGTGAGCTATAAATGCAATAAAATAATAAGCGACAGGCATCTCTTCTCTGGGTCAGCAAGTGGACACTTCTGGGAGTGGGCTGGGCCTGTGAGGTTTGTTCACACTAGCACAGACATTTCTGTTTCCTTGGCGACAGGAGGTGCCAACTCAGTATCCTGCTTACTCTCAGGCACTTCCCATGGAGGAGGCTCCTTACCAACAGGAGTGATGGGGGAGCTGGCAGTAGCTGGGGCCTCCTATGAGTGGCCTGCTTGAGGGGTCCAATGCCACAGGGTTGGGACACCTCTCTTGACACTTGAGCCTGCCTCTCTCTCCCCAGTTCCTGACGCTTGATCACTGGTCCCCTTCTCCAGCTCATATATTTATTGGGCCCCATTTCACCTCCCTAAAACACTCTCCCAGGTCATTTAGCTCCACCTCTCTGATCTGCCCCCCTCTGCCTTCCTCATGATCTGCCCATCCCCTCCATGACATCTCCACAGGACCCATAACATATCACACAGGTCTGGAAGCATGGTCTGGGGTTTGTCTTTTGAAGACAGGTGGAGCTCATGGGGCAGGCAGGGGAAGAAACCCAGTGAGACTGTGCAAGATGGTCTTCACCAACCTGCTGCCCTCCAGAAGTTTTGAACTACAACTCCCATCAGCCCCAGCCAGCATGGCTATATGGTGCTGAGGCTGGTGGGAGTTGCAGTTCAAAGCAACATCCTTGCCATTGTCTTCCCTTCTGTGAGGGCCTTGAGCATGTCTCAAAGGCCAGGGAGGTTGCCAACCGCACCCCATCTCTTATAGGCCTCAGTAAGTGTGTAGTCTTTTTATTTGTATGCCACCTTTGGACCCCAAAAAGGCCCCAAGGCGGCTGACAAACAAAAAACAAATAAATGCAAATACTGTACAAAAATAATGCCAATGCAAACCATACAAGTAAGAAACATTCCCAACCAGGTCATGACATTTCCAAAGTAAAAACCCAATACAGCCATGTTCCTGCCAAAAGGACAAAGAGCACTCCCCAAAAAAATATTAAGAGGACAAAGTAAATACAGTACTTAAACAGCAGCTCTCCCTCATAAAGATCCCAAGTGGGGTTGGGTGGAGCAATGCAGGTGGAAAAGGTTGTCCTTGATAGGTCCAGCACTCCCTCCCCCCCTCTAGTAATGGCTGCCAAGCAGCAGCTGCTCCTTATAAGGTCCAAGGCAGGTGGAAATATTTGTCCCTTGATGGTTCCAGCAGTCTCTTCCCTGTAGTCTTGGATCTGAACACCAGTGGGCCACTCTGTCCTGATGCTTGAGGGTGGCACCCGGCCACCATAGGAGGTAAGTGCTTTTGGAACTTATTTATTACTTTAAACAGCTGTGGGGAGCCTGTGTTGCTGGACCCACCCCCAACTTCCCTCTCCCCCAGCCAGCATGGCCAGCTATTGGGGTTGATGGCTACTGCAGTCCAGCAACCACCCACTGGTTTAAAACCTATATGTCGCCCTTTGCCCTTAGCCACAGTTTGCATTCACTGTAATCTGTGGTTAACATTAGCTAAGGTTTAAAAAGCAGCTAATGAGCGACCTTTAACCATAGCAAAGAAGCCATAGTTAAACTGCTGGGTTTTGTTCACACATAATGCTAAGTCATAATTTAGTAAGCCATAGTTTAATGAACCACCATTTAATGTTAAGTCTGAACTGTGCCCCCATGTGCCTTAGAACATGTCCAGTCATACAAGGGCTCCATTGGAGGCAGTAGAGCAAGGAGTTCCTGAATAAAAGTTTAAATAGTCTCTCTTGGACTATCTATCACACTGATATGGGAAGGCTGGGCATTGCCAGCCACTTCCACGGAAGCAGCACACAGGTTTACATGTAGGCCTCCATCTCTTACCCATGCTGCTGCTAATATAGTTTTTGGCTCCTTTGACATTGCTTTGGTATGGCAGACAAGATGATATTTCCAGACTGGGAGCTACTTAGCCTCCCTATTTTCTCTCTGTGTCATTTTTCTCCCCCTGGAAGATATTGATGATCCACGTCTTTTGCAGCTTGGCAGAAATCTGTTGGCGCATAATAAGGAGATTTGCAGGACCTCTGCCAGAGCAGGTGATCTGCCCAGATTGAGCTCTTGCCTGGGAAAAGAGGAAAGGAAAAGAGAGAGAGAAAGAAAAACCCCTGTCCATCAGTCAGACTCAGCTCCACAAAGCCCTCAAGTTTGCTGAGCCTTGCTTTATCACTGAGCATTTCGGGCGCTTTTGACACTTGGAAGATTGCAGGATGCCGCCGTAATTCCAACGAGGAAGGAAAAGCAGGGTGGCTTTGAGCGGCTGCAGATTAACATGAGTTGCGCTGTGGGTGTGCAATGGCCAGGGAGAGAAGAGGAAAGAGAGAAAGCGGGGAATAGGGCCAGGAAAGGAGAAATGGATGGGGATTATTTGGGGTGATGGGAGAGCCACAGTGCAACTTGTATAGCAACCAGTGCTCTGCATGCAATAAAAAAGGAGCTGGCCTGGAGCTGAGCCTGACTAAAGATACCCTATCCAGATGATACAGGAGGCCAGAGCCCAAGCTGAGACTTCAGTGGTCTGGATCTGGCCCCTTGGCTGCAGGATATAAGTGCATGCCCAAAATACAGAGCCTCACAACTGCACCCTGGGTTGATCAGATTGTTTGGCTTACAGATTGTTCGGGCCACCTTTAGTGATTTCAAATTATTGCATAAATACCACTTCCTGCCCCCGTTCAAGCATTACACTATCTAATAATACTGGGCAATATCTAATGCTTGTCATACTTAGAGTAGACCCACTGAAATGGATGATTGTAACTAACTTGGGTGCATTGATTAAACTGAATCTGCTCTGAGTGAAACTTAACTTGATACAATCTATTATTATTATTATTATTATTATTATTATTATTATTATTATTATTATTACTATTACTATTACTACCAGTAGTACATTTGTAACATTCTCCACATGCATTATGTACAGTAGTTGTAATTCAATCAACAAGCCTATAAAGTAGGCCAAGTTCATTATCCTCCTGTATTGCAGATGGGGCCACTGAGGCTGAGCGGGACTTGCTTGCCTAAAGCCAACTAGTGAGTAGTTCAGGCTGGATTTTTGAAGCAAAGACTTCCTGCATTCCTATCTTTTAGCCACTGCACCAACAATGAGGAACCTGTGGTCCTCCATCAGCCCCAGGTAGCATGGCCAGTGGCCAGGGGTGGCAGGAGTTGTAACCCAGCAAAGGAGAGTTCTGGGCTCTCTTTCTCTGCGCTGCAATTTCCCAGCGCACTAGCAGTTGTAACGCATGGATTTTCACCCCAAAAACCTCCAGCATGGAAAGAGAATGATGCCATTGCATCAGCCTTTTTCACACTGGTGTCCTCCAGAGGTTTGATACTGCACTTCCCAGAAGTGTTGCTTGCTGGGGATGATGGGAATTGTATTCCAAAGCCACCAGTTTGGGGCTTTTTTCAGCGAGAACTCAGTTCTGGCACCTCTCCAGTGGGCGCCATTGCCAGGTGGGCACCATAAGAGAACAAAGGAGGCATTCATGGAGATTTCCAGCACCTCTTTTTCTAGAATAAATAGTGCTGGAAGGCTGCATTAAATTATAGCTCAATCCTCTAGGCTCCTGTAGCTGTGCCATCTTCAGCTGAAACCTGTTGTATTGCAATACCTTCTTGGTGGTGGGGCCCCAGCTTTTGAGACTCTCCCTCCTCCACTGCTCTGAGATATGGCTGGCACCTACTTTATTTTCATTTTTTACATCAGCTGAAGACCTGGTACTTTGCCCCAAAGCTAGAACTTCCTGGTTTCCAGATCATTCGCTTAGCTACTGTATGT
Organism: Podarcis muralis; assembly: GCF_964188315.1. Taxonomy (NCBI): domain Eukaryota; kingdom Metazoa; phylum Chordata; class Lepidosauria; order Squamata; family Lacertidae; genus Podarcis; species Podarcis muralis. The sequence continues at coordinate 42,736,871 of NC_135661.1, read as the reverse complement.
ACCAATAATGGGGGTCCTGTGTCCCTCCTGGTGTTGCAGGGATGTAATTTGCCCAGACTTTTAGTGGATTCTGATGTCAGATTAGCTAAAAGTATCTGCTCTACTTTTTAAACAACTGTTATTATGCATGTTAGATTTATTTTACTTGCAATCCTCTTTGGAACTGCATTTGGAATGAAGAGCAGGTAAAAAATATGCTTTGATTGAAATATTAATTTAAATAAATGCAATGCTATAAAGAGGCGCCTTATACCAAGTCATGCAATTGCTTACTTGAATGAGCAGTGTGTCTCCATGGTCTTAGATAGAAAAGGGCCCTTTCTAGGCTGGCACCTTCCCAGTAGCTCAGAGGTAGAGAATCTGCTTTACATGCAGAAGGTCCTAGGTTCAATCCCCAGCATCTCCAGGTAGGGCTGAGAGAGACTCCCTTTCTGAAACCCTGGAAAACTGCTGCCAGCCAGTGTAGGTAATAATGAGTTAGATGGATCAAGGGCAATGCATGTTTCCTATGTTCAATAGTGCAGGATCCACACATTCCCAAACATGGGCTTGCCGTGGTCTTACATTGCATTTTTAAATATATGGTACATGTGCCATCTATTAAAAAGAAAAGTCATGTGGGAAGAGGCTCAGAACCGCCCTGTGATCATTGGATTTAATAAAAAATAATAACTTTATTTCCCCAGAACTCTGCACATCATTGTCTTCAAACAGTGTAAGAGTCTCTGCCCCAAGATCTTACAATCTGATTTCCCCCCACATAGGGGAATAATGATAGAAATGGGCAGAAGGGGGCAATGAGGGTAACCTGGGAGGAATCTGGAACTTACAAGTGTTCAAATGAAATAATAAACAAATAGCCAGCCTCAAAGGCAGGTTCCTGAGAAATCACACATTGAGACCTAACCAGTAGGTGGCAGACTAAACTCCTTAACTCCTAACCATTCCCCATCCCATCCTTCCTTTTAAAAACAAGCAAACCCATAAAACCTTAATAAAAATTTATTGGAGGTGTTTCAAGGATCCTAAACTGCAGCCACACACCTCTGGGTTTCAGAGTCTGTGACTTCCAGAGTAAAGATATTAACTTGAGAACCCCTCTTTGTAAACTGAGAGCTGCTCTGCTTATTTTGTATATTTACTTAGAAGATTTGGCCCCGCTCTAGGGGGCAGATGTGTGGGCTTTCTGGATTTCCTCCATTGACCAGTGTGCAGGTAAAGCCCCTTCCCCCCTCCAATTTTATGGCAATAATTAATGAAGGAATAAAATCACTATTTCCACATACATTATTTCAGTAGGCCTTACAGCAGCCTTGTAATGTGTTAATTAATTAATTATATATTTTATGAGTCTGATTTCTGCACTCCAGTGCCTCAGAGTGATGTACACAGTAAAAATAAAATAGCCAAAGACATTAGAATCGGATAAAGCCAGCAAAAAAACTACAACTAAAACACACATCTGACAATACATTTAAAAGGAACAAGTCCTACCTACCCCACTTAACGGAGGGGTGGCTATATTATTCCATAGTTATTAGAACTGCCTTGTCGGGTAGGCTTTATTCTTCATCATCATCATCATCATCATTATCGTGTATTCATTATTACTTAGTTGCATCCTTAAGTGATTTTCTGGCCAGACTCCCTATGTCATTTAAAAAAAAAAATCTAATGAAACCTCATCTAGTCCAGTGTTATTCAAGTCTGGGTCCCAGATGTTGTTGGACTATAACTCCCATCATCCCTGATCACTGGCTAAGTTAGTTAGGGAAGATGAGAGTTGATAGTCCAACAACAACTGGGGACCCAAGGTTGAATAACACTGTTCCAGACCACAGTTCTTCAACCCTGGGTCTCCAGATGTTGTTGGGCTACAGCTACCATCATCTCCAGCCAGCTTGGTCCCTTTCCTCAGCCAATGGTTAGGGATGATGGGAGTTGTAGTCCAACAGGATCTGAGGATCCAAGGTGGAAGGCCTGTGCTGTAGACACCAAGCAAGGGTTTAGACACATACCACATGGCTCCTAGAGGCATATAGCCCTGATCACATGGCAAATGCCTGAGTGGCTGAAGTCAGCCCTGTTATGTCCTAAGATATCCGGCCAAATGGTGTGTGTGTGTGTGTGTGTGTGTGTGTGTGTGTGTGTGTGTGTGTTAGCAGGGCATTCCATCAGAGCATCTCTGGCTTCCAGCTGCCCCTTCCTCTATCTCTCCCCCCCTCCCTTTCCCCTTAGCCTTTGGAGCCTTGCATTCCTCTGCTCAGCTGCTCCTTGCCACCCCCAGCTTCCCCCACCCCCAAGGCACCTTCTCTCTGCGTTGCTTCTAATATCGCCCCTGATTAATTGGCACTAATACAAATGTACACAGCTCCATAAAAAGATGTCACTTTGCACACAATGGGAGTCGCACATTATCTCTCCACTGCAGGCATGTAATTCAGTCCGCGGGAAAACATTCTATTTATTCTGGGGCGTTATGACAATCTCTCTGCAAACACAACTCAAGCAGGGACACACACACACTCTTTCACATGCCTGCACACACACACACACACACACACACACACACACACACACACATGACAGAGCTACACTAAGTCACTTAAAAAGTGCCATTAGTAGCGGGAGGAAGAACATTCAGCCCCACCAGAGATCAGAAGTGCACCACATCCTAGGGATTAAAAGAGAAACCAAATGGAGCAAACAGCCCTGTGGTAATGGTGGGCTTTTGCTGCTAGAAGCCCTGCACAGCAGTTGTTTAAAAGGAGGTGAGTGTGTGGGTCTCGTGATGGAAGGGTAAGGGTTCTCCTTGCATCAGAACAGTAGAGTCCTCTCCAACAGTGTAGTGGCAAATTCAGGCAAGCCACCACCACACCCCCTTCTAAGATTATACAATACACTCAAAATAATACAATAATAATTATTAGGGATGTATTGAGACGATCGATGCAGATCTTCATGTGTTGCCTTTCAGCTACATCTACTATTTTCTGTGCACGTACCTGGGCAAATGCTTTGATTGCATTTCCCCCCCCCCCTCCATGAATTTGTTTAATCCTCTTTTAAAGCCATCCAAGTTGTTGGCCGTGACTGCATTACTGTGGGATTCCATAGAGAGCACAGTGCCTTGAGCTAACCTATGGTCTGACTTGGAGCATTTTCTACCTCATAGCACACATTCTTGAAGCATAGTGGTACATCAACTCCAGACCCTCCAAGTGTTTGTTTTCCAGGGATGTCCCTAATTTAGAGAAGCCGTTCCGGTTTCTGATTTGATCTTGGAATGTCCCACTTTTCCTTAGGATGTCCCTATTATCACTGGAGAAATGTTGAAAGGGTATATGGAGTTATCCGACCCCCGAGCTGCCTGAAGACAATCCTGTATAGGGAAGGGTTTTTTTTAATGTTTAATGTTTTATTATGGTCTTATATATTTTGGAAGCTGCCCAGAGTGTCTGGGGCAACCCAGTAAGATAGGAGGGGTATAAACAGTAAAATGTTTGTTATGGAATGGGACGTCCTTATTTTCATCAGAGAAATGTTGGAGGGTATGCAACTCAAATAATGTCCTCCTTTCCCTGCTGTGCAACTCCCCAAACAGGATACAGATCTGAAACACTAAAATCTGGTCCAAAGTTCTATGCCAGTTTGTGCTTTTCTGTCCCTTCCAAAATGGTGGCCATTGGTTTGTCTGGGTTTTTTTTCACGGCACAAGGAGCTTCTTTTGAGATATCAGCTGCTAAGGAGGCCTACAGACTGTCATTTCTTTCCAGGAGGGATTCAAGTGCATACCAGAGATTTAGATTTGTGCAATTAAACTTGTTTCAAGGGCTCTGCCACCCTAGCCAATGCAACAAGTATACAGTACTTTTTATATTAAAAAAAAACTTTTGTGGTTAGGAAAATGGCAAGGAAATGCACTGAGAAGTGTGAGATGAATATATGATTCATGAGAAGGCACACAAACATTGCAGAAACAAATCAGGATGAGTGCTCAATGCCCCACAATGTCCCCACAAACAAATCAGAGTGAGTGCTCAGTAAAGGCTGGGCATTGTCTAACCCAGGCATAGGCAAACTCCAGCCCTCTAGATGTTTGGGACTACAGTTCCCATCGTCCCTGACCCACTGGTCCTGTTAGCTAGGGATGACTGTGCATAAGCTTTGTGCAATCAAATCAGGATGAGTGTGTAATGAACAGGTCATCTGGAAGGGCCCTAAGAGTCCGTGGACCTCAAAGAAATCAAACATTCGCCACTGTGCTTAGTTAGGCTCTCAGGGCAGGACTTTGGGGCAGAAGTCCAGTGCTCCACGTAGCAGAAAGACTCCTGGACACAGCAGGGCTGACTTCCCACCTGTTGAAGGCATACCCTGCAACATTTCTCTGATGAAAATAGGGACACACACCCTATTCCATTATTATTATTATTATTATTATTATTATTATTATTATTATTATTATTATTATTATACTTTTCTGTGGGTAGCTCAATGTCAGAGCATCTTTGCATGCAGTAAGGTCACGGGTTCAATCTGCAATGGCATCACCAGGTATGACTGGGAAAGACCCCTGCCTGAAATGCTCGAGAGCCATTGCTGCCAGTCAGTGGAGGCAACACTGAGCTAGGTAATGGTCTGACTTAGTGTGAGGCAGCTGCTATCTATGTTCTAGGTTTGAGGTCCAGCTGCCTGTCTGTTTGCAGAGGGGGAGTGGGCAACATCCTGTCCTTTGCCTCAGACAGCAAAATGTCTTGTGCCACCTCTGGCCTCAACGCTCCTGAAAGGAAACTGTATGGACCCCCCTCCCTCTTAAATCTTCTTGGTGCAGGAGGGGGGCGAGACTCCCCAGCAGCCTGAGCGCTGGCTCCATTTTGCGGCCTCCTAGCTGCTCCTCTGTTCCTTTTCTCAAGGAAGACACTCGCCTCTGCAAACGTGCAAGGTGTTCAAGTAAATAATGCTCCGCTCATCTACATTTATTTATTTATTATGATAAAATGATGGGAAATTTATATGCAAATAGGCCGTAGCCCCTGGGGTTCTGGCACAACGCCAAGGCAGCCTGCCTCTCTCCCACCACCTGTCATTCTAGGATTTTTTAAACCTTTGCTGCATTAGCAAGATTCCAGCCTCATCCAAGAGAGACGAAAACACACACAGAGAGAAAGAAAGAATATCTGCATTTCATTTACCCCTCAAAAACTACCACTGGTCCCTATAACATGAGGTCCTAGTCAAGGCAGGGCTATAGCTCCCTAGGAGAGCACCTGTTTTCAGCCCTTTGAATCCAGAAGGTCCCAGATTCGATCCCTGGCATCTCCAACCATAACAGATCAGGTAATGGGGAAGGCATATGAATCTAGGAAGCTGCCTTATACTAGGTCCTTGAGACCAGTATGGATTAGCAGCAGCTCTCCAGGTTTTCAGGTGTGGGACATTCCCAGCCTTACCTGTAGCTGCTGGGAAGTAGACCTTCTGCATGGAAAGAAGATGCTCCTCTACCTGGAGAGAGACAGATTGTTGGAATGGACAGTACTGGGCTAGGTGGAATAATAGCTTGATCCAGTAAAGGTCCAGGATGTTCCTTAGGCTTTTGAGTGGTGGTGGCAGTGGTGACAGCAGCAGCAGCAGCAACAACAGGGGCGTTACCAGTTTGAAAATGAAAGGATGGTCTGGTCTGGCCATTGCCACCAAATGTGGAGAGGGGCTTTGCTTTCCACCATGAGACCCCTCTCTCGCGTTGCTGCACTTCTTTGCTGGAAACTTTCCCCCTGGTTCCTAACTTAATTTATGTCAAAATCCTCCCTGCATAGCTTGACCTCTTTCCTGGAGTCATGTGGTGCTTAAAACTCATTATTCCTCCATTGAAACAAGAAGTTAATTAAAAACCCTTTATATGCTTTAAAAAAAAGTTTTGATGAGTTGTCAGCAGTCTTGCCTTGCTGGACTAGAGATAGCACAACATGCAAAAGTTTAGCAGGCGATCGGGAGATGCTTGCATTTCCCCTCGCTTTGCAAGAGGAGTGCTGAGGGCGCAGCATGCAAAGCCATTTTTGCAGCTGCCATCAGCTCCATGGGCCCATCTCCAGCAATGCAGATCTCTCAGCTTCTTGCCGTTGGGTGAAGAGCTCTGCTCTCCCCTTCTTCTGAGGTGCAAACTTCCCAGAGGAACTTCCCAGAGTGCAAAGTTTTTATCTCTGCATCTTTTAGGGTTTTGGAAAGCCAGAAAAACAAATCAAAAATCTCACATCAGGCAGGGTAGCCAAATAGGGTTGTTGTGGTTGGATTGCAGTGCCCATCACACCCAGCCAACAGATACAATGGTCAGAAATGAAAGATATTGTAGCCCAGCAAGGTCCCGGGGGGCACCACGTTGGCTATCCCTGTGTTACATGTGAGCCCCCTTTCCATACCGTTTGCACCTGCAGATGTTTCAGGGTGGACATACTGCTTCATTTCCATGCATGTCCCAGAACTTGTTGCTGAAATCCTGTAACTTTTCTTACTACAAATGTCCCAGGAGGTGTGTTTTTTCTTGTTGGGGGGGTTGTCCCTCTTTCATTGCACTATATAGCACAAAAGTGCCCCTCCAAATGGCAAAAATGTGGTAGCATTGGGGAAGCATTGCAGAATGACTCATAAGGCAGAATGATGTGTGGATGGTCCTGTAGAAATCCCCTGCTAATGCACTGTTATGGTGTCAGTGACGTTGCAGAATACATCCATTAAGAGGCACCAGCCTGGAAGGGCCCTCTTAAGTCATTGCTGGGCTTAATTCCCAACACACCCATTGTTGCCTGCTTCTTCCAGCTCTCAGAGAAGGAGAGTGGAGTGCTGGCTGGTTTAATTTGCACGCCAGCTACCCAGAACCATCTCCAGTCCAATCCACAGCTATGATTTCAGAGCAGTTTGGCTTCCCAGCTCTGGAAGCAGGTTGTTTTCTTGGCATTGCCTGGAGTTATCCTTCTGTTGCATTATTGCCCTTCTGCGTGCATTGGGTGTCAACAGAAGGCTGCGGGGAAATAAAATGTCACACCCCACCATAAGGAAGAACGTGATTGTTCAGTGTGTCGATCTGATTGGCAGGAGTTGAGCAGGTTTAGGGTTAACTTTAAAATCTTATATGTAACAGAAACAGCAAGTATAATTTACTGAATTTGGGATTCACCCCAAAGGTTTGAAAGCACCTGTCATTTTATATCAACACGCTCTTCTTTCTTTCTTTAAGCGCTGTTTTCATTGTATGCTACACATGCCAGGTGGCTTGGGAAGCATGTTAAATGAAGCTCAAATTATTTACATTGAACTGATTCCACCTAGGCGCTTGTGGTGCCCAATTGCACTTTGGTTGCTAGGCAAAGGCTTTCCCAACAGATTAAGGTGGTGGGTGGACAGCGCCCCATGGTAACTCATAGTATGCAAAGTCTGTGGGTTTGGGAGCAAGCCTGTCTACTGAAATGATCCTTCCTAGCAGCATTTACCCATTACATGGGTGGAAGCAGAAAGGGAAGCCCTGTTACTCCAAAGGGATCCATATAAGTGGTGCTCTGTTTATGCTTCATGAGTATATTGTGATGGGAGGAGCCATTGCTGAGTGCTGGGGCTCCTACTTTGCATGCAGAAGGTCGCAGGTTCAATCCCCAACATCTCTAGGTAGGGGTCCTCTCTAAAACTCCAGAAAGATAGGTAGGGATGTTAGGGATTGAACCTTGGACCTTCTGCATCCCAAGCAGATGCTCTACCACTGAGCTTTGGCCCTTCTCCTAAGCCATCCCAGTATAATTGCAGACTGGGAAAGATATGTCATTAAGAGTATTGAGGGAAGAGGAAGGTCTTCAGCAGGAGTTCCCATTCCACACACCCGCACCGTGCAAAGCTGGTAATAGGCCCAGACCAGATGGGAGATGTAGACCCCATTGTAGGCCCATGCCAATTACACCCACCCAGCCACCCCATTGTTTTGCCACACACTTACCAGTTTTCTGTTTGGAGGATGGAAATGAGAGAACTGGCTTCCTCTCTGGTGATCTTCCTGATTGTGGCATGCCTTCCCCGTCTGGCAAAAACCTCATCATCCTTCCTGCACCAGGCAAGTTGTTTTGATTCTCTCTGTTATTTGGACAGTGCTAATGGTCTGACTTACGAATGTTTATATTTCAATGCTTGTGCAATTGTAGTTGAAACTTGTAAACCATTTAGAAGCCTATTTTGGCATTAGGCAGTAAGTAGTAATAATTTATTAAATCTCTATGCTGCCCTTCATCTGAAGATCACAGGGCACTGTACAAATAATAATAATAATAATAATAATAATAATAATAATCCATAAGAAAATCTTCTGGTTTTATGTATGTGCTGAATATGTTTTCCCAAATTGCTCTATAAGAAGGGGAAATGTTCATTCTAAATGGGCAGTGAGGGAACTCTGATGAGGAAGACAGAGAAGAGAAGTGAGTTAGAGAAGAGCTAGCGGGGTTTGCTTTGGCGCATTTCCATTTTGATTCAGGTTGTTCCTCCTCCCCCTTCTTTGGTCCCATCTCCCACATTCTTCTTCCCTTGGGTTAACTCAGAGTAACACAGTTTGGCAAGCTTGGATTTCTTCACCTGTCCTCATCCTGCCAGACGTCTGCTTTGAGATGTATTATTAATATTGATATTTTGCAAAAGCTACCTGTACACTTTTGTTTCCCTAAGTCAATGAGGACTAGAAAGCTGCTATTTAAACTTCTGTGCGTTTTGTATCAACAGGCTAGATTTTAGCATGTGAAAGGGCAATCAGGAGTTCTGTGGAGTCCTAAGTGCCTTTGAGCTTGACAGAATATGACTCATTATGATGATTCTGGAATTTCTGGCAATTTTATGATGTCCTTGGGTGGGGTGGAATGACAGATTTTATTTTGGAAGCAGGTGACTTCCTTCCTGAAATCTCCTGGGCACTTCATCAGGGCCATGGGAACATTTGCCAGGAGGCATTGCTCCATCTGTCCCTGCTTGGCTCTCGGGGGGCAACATTTTTTGCTTGCAGTTTTTGTTTGCTGCTGTTATAGCATTTGAAATCACATTTTGTGCTCTTTGAATTTGCCTGCACAAGGCAACTGGGTCACACCCAGCTCTGTTTATTTATAACAGCATCCAGGCCATCTTTAGGTCTCGTAACTGGACTTATTAAGAGTTTCTTGACGTTCCTTGCAGAGATGGAGCAAATGAGGGGTGAGGTGAAGTCCCCAGATAGAAAACAGCTTAACAGGGAATATGATCCCCAGTGTCTCTAGGTAGGGCTGGGGAAAGATCCTGAGGCCCTAGGGAACCCCTGACAGCCAGTGTAGGCAATGCTGAGCTAGATGGACCAATGGACAGCATAATGCAGCTTCCTCTGTTTATATCCAGAGCACCAGTTTCTTCAACATACAGCTCAATGTTTTTTTTTAACAAAAGAGACCTTTGGAGATTAGGCAATGTTGTATTAATTCAAATCTACTTCTTACCCAACACTTGTTCCCGTCTCCTATTTAGAGCTGCAACCTTTAATTCATCACTTTAATTGGGGATCAGGCAAAACCTATCTAAGTAATGTTAATATGTATTCAAACCCATAGCTGGGTTGCCAGACCTCTAGGCTTCAGTCTGGCTGAAAATTATAGCATAAACACTCAGGCAGGGGGTTGTCCTCTCCCTCCCCTCCCTCCCCTCTCCCAATTAACCTCCATCTCCAGGAACTTCCCCCATGACAATGCCAGGGGCCACCCCTAGGTCTGAATTTGGGCCCTGGAATATCAGAGTCTGAGATGCTCCTGACCTTGCAGCCCTCTGCACAGCAGGGTCCCATCTTCTTTCCTAGGATTAAGGGTATGTGTGGGGCTGTCAACTGAATTAACAGTTCATCAAGAGGTTCAGAACCTGTGGCTTGAATCAGGAGGGTAAAGTGTTTAAAATAAGCAATGCCACACTACAGGTGGTGACCAGTGGGGTGTATGAACTGGGAAGGGGTGGGAATAGAGGCCTCCTTTTGTCCTGTTCTTCCTTGAGAAGGGGTGTGCACAAAATTATGCCTTGTTCCATTTCCTTGAGGGAGAACAGAAAGGAGGAATGTGTTGCGAAGAGCTGCACTTCCACAATTTGTCTGCCCCATAAACTTGTTTTCAAGAGCAAGGCTCTTGATTTCACTTTTTTTATTCTTTAAATGATTTTTATTTAAACATTTATTCCAGGTTAAATCCTACAAAAAACAAAATTACAGCAATAAAAGCACTTTGGCAGAGAATGGGAGTGGGAAATACGGAAAACAAAGGAATATGTAGAGGAAAGGAAGGAGGAAAAATAGTCTACTGAACACCACAAATCAAAAAATGATCACACTGTGAATTAAAACTACCATTCTCTAAGAGATTTTAGGGCAAATGTGGGGAACTTTTGGCCCTCCAGATGTTGCTGAATTATAATTCCAATCATCCCTAGTTTATTGGCCATGCTTGCTGGGGCTGATGGGAGTTGTAGTTCAGTAACATCTGGAGGACCACAGGTTCCCCACAACTGTTCCAGAGAGGACATTTTTACTGATAATTTTATTGGGGGGTTTTGGTAAACCATTTTGAGGTTTTATTACAATCAAGGGGTGTATTAATCTTCTGAAACAAATTTGGCTCTATGGAGTCTACATTGGAACGAACAGGTGCAGAGCTGCCTTGTGGGTACTCCTCACCTGCAAATGGTTGTTGGAGCTCCAGGTAACTTCAGTGGCAAAGAGTGTTTGCCCAGCTATACTTGGCTCACCAGCTAAGGCCATTCCCAGATTGGGACAGACTAGTTTATGTAATCCGTCAATTTCAATGTGTCTACTGTGGGAACAATTTAGTTTGGATACAAGGGGGGATTATTTGTTTTTGTTGCTTGCTTCAAAACTATAGTGTATTGTTTTACTCATTTGCAAATGCATGGAATTTAATCAATGGACTAAAGCATGATTAATCATGTAATGCACAGGTGGGCAACCTGACACCTCCCTGAAGCTGCCCCTTCCCTTCCATCCTATCAGCGTCCCTTCCTTCTAGCACATTTCCTCATTTCCCCTGGCTTTTAAAACATGCCCCCCCCCTTCTGTGCAGATCTCACACACAAACACACAATATTTCTTTGAGAGTAACTTATCAAACCCAGAGAGGCAATTCTGAGTTGACCTGCACAGGAAGGGGAATTCTCATCTCAGCTAGCTGTGGAACAGTTGAAGCTGGACCCTCAGTTAAAATGGAATTACTACCTGTTTGCTTTGACTGTGTAGCCACAGTCAGCATGTGATGCCAGAAGCAGTGCAACCCTCCACAGAAAGAGGTTCCCCATTCTTGGACTAGTATTTTATTTTATTTTTTAATGGTGAAAGGGTTATAGACTCGTGGCATTACTTGTTGGGGTGGTTTAGTGGTTAGACTGTCGGACTAGGATGTGGGTCAAATCCCATCTGCCTACAAAGCTCGGCCACCATTTCTTAGCCTAGCTAGCCTACCTCACAGGGTTGGTGTGAGGATAAAAGGCTTCGGGTGGGGAGAAAAACCATGGAAGCCAATTCTAATCTCCGCGGAGGAAAGGCAAGATATAGAATGCGAGCAATGAATTAATCAGATGGATTGAATCACCGCGGAGGCTATGCCGTTCGGGTCCTCACCTCTCCCCAATCCCTAATTTACTCTCCGCGCGGCTGTAGCTCCGCCCACTCCCCCTTCTTGCATCCACCTTATCCGGTGGGCGTGGCTAGGATCCGAGCGGCTGCCCTATGAGCGGCTGCGCCTGGGCCCTGCTCGCCCCGAGACCACGCCCCTTTGGAACGCTCGGCGGTTTTGATACATTTTCAGGTTCCATTGAGAAAAAAACAGACACGCGCGCAGAAGCCCCCGTAGAAATCTTGCAGAACGGGAGCCGGGAGGAGGAAGAAAGAGAGCGGCGCTGCGGGAAGGAAGCCGGAGCCCGCCGAGTGCCGGGTCGTCAGCGGGGGACGCCGTCGCTGGCGGCGGCGGCGGGAAGCACCAGAAGACTACGCGGAGGAGAGCGACGGAGGCGCCACCGCCGGGCGAGCAGCCCTTCTCCTCCTCCTCCTCCCGGCCAGCTCGCCCTGCTTGCCCGCCGCCCAGCCCTGGGAGCGCCGGGTGGGCATGAGAGCCGCGAGCCGGCCGCCCCCCGCCAACCTGCCTCTGCAGCCGCCGCCGCCAGAGGAAGACGAAGCCGCCGCCGCCGCCGCCCCGCGATGTCCAGGAGGAAGCAGAGCAAGCCCCGGCAGATCAAACGTGAGCAGCGCCGCCTCCCCGACAACTTTGCTGTCCGCCCGCTCCCCTCCCCCGTACACCCCGTTCTTGGCCGCTTCCCGCCCGCCCGGGCTCGGAGTACCGTCCCCCCCCCCCCAATCCCGCTAATTTCTTCGTTATTTGCTTTTCTGTGTCCTGTCCCCGCGCCTTCCCAATTTCCAGATGTACTCAGAGTTGGTGCTTCGAGACTTCTTCCTCTCTCCCCCCCCCCCGCCAAACTCTGAAGGGTTCTCCTTCCCCGGAGGTTTTCTCCCTCCACCCTTCTTGTATATTTCTGACTGGGGAATACTCCTGCCTTGCGGCGCGCTTAAAACACCCCCCCTCGCCGCCGCCAATTATCCTGGAGTGACAAGGCGTGTGTCTGCGGGGCTGGAGGGGCTTTCTGTCCCCGACCCTTTAGACGCGGGGCTAATTGCCCGGGACCGTCCTCTTTTCTGCACTTCCACGCTTCTACCACTTTGATCTTTGCCTTTCCCCGAAAGCTTCGGGCCAGTTTCACGTCCCACTTCCATGCAGCTCCTGGATCGGGTCCTCCCCGCTCCATCCCCCTCCCAATAGGCTTCCTTGCTGGTTTAGGTTTTAGGTCAATCCTAAGAGTCTCCGGGCGGGAGGGGGGATTGCGCGATCCCATTCTAGTCCCTCCCCCGCTACTCAACCGCCTGCCTTTTACTTGACCCTCGTGGGAACGAACTTGGCAGTCTGCGGGGGGGGGGAGATGAGGCGTCATTTTGACAGCTGCCCTGTAGATGGAGGCGGGGGGGGGGCGGCGGCGTTGTCGCTCCTTGTTTGTCCCCGGATAAGAGGAATTGCTACCACCCCACCCTCGCTAGCAATGCTTCTTATTTACACAATGACCATTCTTGGAAGCTCCCCCCAGCGCCGCCTCAGAAAGCGGCAGCCTGCAAGCCAGACGACCCGGTGAGGGTCTCTCTCGGGCTCCGTGGCGGCAGAAGTCCCCCCTTTTGGGGGTTGGCGGCGCGATGTCCTTTGCCCCCCGATCTTCCTGCTCCATCCCCGCCCCCTCCTCTCCTCCTTCCCTGGTGCGATCGCCAGGCCGATAGAGCCGCCCCTGATGAGAGCCGAGATAAAGGCTTTAAAATATTCCTTTCTGCAAGTCCCGTCCTGATAAGATCGCCCTGTCGGGATGGGCTGAAATTGCGATCTTATCTCGCGCTTGACTCACTCCCATCTCCTCTTGCATTAGGAAGCCTCATCTTGAGGGACTTTTGCAAATGTTGGCGGTGCGCGTTTTTAAAGGGGAGGGGGCTTGGGAGAGGGTCTTCCTTAGGAAATTTCTTGGAGGGGGGAGAAAGTTGAGGGGCTCAGACCCTGGTTAGGTTTTCACTGTCTGTGCCTGGGACATTTGGTGCCTTAAAAACACCTGCCTCTGAGTGTCTGCAGAGTGCGTTCTGGTACTCGTCATTTATATCCTGATGAGCTTGTTGTCCCTGGAGGAGGAATAACAGAAAAAGGAAGTGAGAAGATTATATCTTCTGAACTAGGTGGGTGTAGACTTGTGAGTTTCACAGCACTCTTCATCAAGGAAAATTCTTTCGCATGTGCATCATTGAGGCATTGAGATTTGTATTTGTGGCCTTTGGAGGTGTGGACAGTTGAAGTGCATGCTGTGGACGTGATGCTCATTGAAGGAGGACCCTCTGATTGTGTCCAATACAGAGAATTGTGTTGCTGGAAATCACTGGAAGCGAGGCCCCTGTGAGAATGTATCCACATGCAAGGTACAGGAGCAAGCTCACTGCTGATAATGGCTTCCCAACCAGGTGAAGAGTTATGTGAAAGTTGGAAGCTTGCATAGGCCATGCTTGGACCAATCATGGACGTTTTCCCTATTTTACATCTCCTACTTGGTCGTTTATTAGTAACTATTCCTGCATCTGGAGAAAGGGAAACAGTTTTGGTTTCACTTGACTATTTTTTTAAAAAGTAAAGGTTTTTTTAAGGTACATGTTACAAAATCCCAACTCTCCCCCACTTTTGTTTTCTCTTTTTTGCAGTTATATATTGGAAATTAATAAAACTATTTTTTAAAAGGTGCATTTTAATACTCTGCTAGGTTGTGGGAAGGGTCATCAAACCATAGAGATGTAGAGAACTAGAAGGGACCCCTCAAAGGTCATCTGGTCCAAACCATCTCAACACACACTGTCCCCCATCCAGTTTGAAACCATACCGGACCCTGCTTAGTTTTGCAAATGTGCCAGCAGTTTTTATTGCTGAACCACCAGGGGGTGCTTGCAAGGTTCCAGGTCCAATCCCTGACACCCCCTGCCTGAAACCCTGGCGAGCTGCTGCCAGTCAGAGTAGACAGTACTGAGTGAATTGGACCAATGTTCTGCTTTTGGATGAAGTGCCTTCCTATGCCCCATTCCCACAAGTTCTCTTTATGATTCTTTCTCCTCCTTGCTCTTGTGCTGCTGGTTATCTTGTCCTCCCTGATGCTTCCGATCTGCATATCCATAACCCAATTAAGTTTTGGTAATCCTTGATTTCCATATCCGGGAACATCAATGTTAGGCACCACCCTCTCTGCAAGTTTAACTCTCCTGGGCATTCATATTGGTGTCTCTGGATCAAACAGTTCTCTTGAGGTTCTCAAACTGATCCGTCAAAGGTGGTCTGGATTCAGGTCAGCCATCTAGGAAAGTGATTGTTTGTTTTGGGGGGGCACGGGGGATTTTAATATCAACTACTGGAACATTCCCACTGGCAGGTTTGACTGCTTTTTTTCTGCTCCCTTCCTTCCTGAACAGATCTTAGCCGCTGATAAGGCAGAGAGAGAGAGAGAGAGATGTGTGTGTGGATAGGGAAGCAGGGCCCCATGTGATAATATTGCTTTATCTTCCCCTGGAAATAATTGCTATACTAAGCTGCATCTACCTGTTTGCCTGCCTGAGGTGATTCCTTTTACTGATAAGAACAAAGCAAACTTTTTTTTTTTTTAGGGTGATAGTTACCCCTGCTCACACCCCTGCAATTTCCATTAAGTTTTCTGAATATCCAACTTCTTCTTTGCCTCACAACAACTTTAACAACTTTTTTTCCCTTTAGCCACTCCCCTTGTTTGTGGGGGTGGGACTTCCATGCCATCAGCTGCTTCATTATTTTGGATGTCTTCTATTTGGGGAAAAGCCATAGCTCAATGGGAGAGCATCTGCTTTGCACGCACCAAGTCCCAGGTTTGCTCCCCTTCCCAGCATCTCCAGGTATAGGGATGAGAGAGACTAGTGCCTGAAACCCTGGAGAGCTGCTGGCAGTCAGTGTAGACTGTATTGATGGGGCAACACGTTCCTATACAATAATAAGATTGTAACAATCTGGGATCCTGCTGGCTTGAAAAGTGGGTACTAAACCTCTTATACAAGGGGAATTGGGTCGATTTGACAGATTTCCACCCATCACAGTGGAAAACCAATGTGAGGAATTTCCCATGTTCAATATGTGCTTAACTCGCCTCCCCTTCCCCAGGTTTCAGTCCAGGAACATATGAAACAATGAGTGCTTTTGGGCACATGCAGAGTGCATCTTTCCCTTGAAATATTTGGGATTAGGCATATGAGCTCCTAGTTAGAAGGAATGGGCTGCAGGTGGGATTATATCTGGAACACTTGAAGAGAATGGGAGGGAGGCTAAGCCCCAGGGGTTTCTGCGATGATGTTTTTGGCATTCAGCTGTGCTGTGCGAAATGCTCCCAGATTCCCTCAAATGATCCCGTGACGTGCGTAATGTGTACACCAAGAGTGAAGTTCACGAGGGGGTGGAGGGGCTGGTCACGTTCGCCCATTTCTTTTTGTGTAACTGGAGGATTTATGGGTCTGTGTGAATTATCTGGTGTTGGGTGCGAACCTTTAAAAGAAGAAGGGAAACTTCTTAATGACAGGCAGGCTGGGGGACTGCAAGGAAGGCCAAGTGCTGCTTCAGTTGTGGGCTTAGGAGAGGCGCAAAGTGATCTGCCTGCTTCTTTTCTTTGGCGGAGGAAAGTGGCGCCATCCAGGACTGCAGGCCTCTTAGCCGCCCCCTGGCACATGCCTAGCAGAGATCCTGTGGCTTCCATCTTCCGGAAGATGCCGTTTGTTTGGGTGGTGTGTCTTCCTCTCCCCCCCCCCCCCTTTCTCCTTTCAACTTTCCACCCTGTTTTGTCTTGCCAGGAGTTGTTAGGTCTTTCTGAGCTGCTGTTGTGCATTAATTTCCAGCTCCTTTCTTGTCACCCCCGTGCGCTGTTCTCCGCTTAATAAGGAGCCAAAGGTGATCCGAAGATGGATTGGGATGTTTGCAGGGATGGGCAGCTCTGTGACTACATTAAGCTGACTTGCACTTGAAAGCTCCAGGCTGCTGCTGCGGCTCCTCCTCCGGTTTCTTCAGAGATGCGAAGGGATGATAAAGTGGAGGATGTTGATGGGAGGCCAGATAGAGATGGCCAGAACTGATGAAGGGGTTGGAGATGGCAGATAGGCACCCTTTGTTGTCCCCACCCCACCCTCCGTTGGCATGAAAATGGCAGTCAGCAAGTACACAGGGCAGTGAAATACGTGGGTGTTTAGAAAAATTGTTCTTTTTGTTACTTTGCTTTCTCTCAAGGGGGAGAAAAGTATGCATGAGTTAAGGCTTTTGTAACTGAGCTGCAGACCTTTTTTTTTTTCCTTTTTCTTTAAGTAGATGTCAGATCATCTCTGCCTTCCTGATTCATATCTGCTGACTTGAGTTTGCTTCACTGCTTCTTGGCTCCATTTCTATTCTCAATCTCCCCCCCTCCCCCCCCCAATGCCTGATGTGAAATGCAGATAAATTTGAAAGAAGGGGGGATCTACGAGGGGGAGGAAGCCTGGGAGATTGACAGAAAGTGATTAGATGAAGATGAGACGTTGGATTATATTTAACCAGCTAGTTGGTGTAAGTTATTATTATTATTACTATGATAATGAATTGCTTCTCAGGCCACAGATATGCTGCCGTTTGTTTGCATTTTTTAAATAGGAGAAATACTAAACTAGTGGTTCCCAAACATTTTGGGTCCTCTACTCTATTAAAAACATTATTCAAAATAGCAATTTGCCCAGCCCACTACGGAAAATGATAACGCACTAAAATTCATTAATTGCACATTTATTCAAAATTCAGTTATAAAACTATTTGGTTTAATTAATTCAACCAAATTGATGAACTTGGTCCAGTGATGCCAGATTTCAAATTCTGATAGTCGTTTACACCTCCAGCACCCCCTCTTAGTGCCCCCTAAGTAATTTCAATGCCCCCCAGGGGCTGGTACCACTCACTTTGGGCTTTGCCACAGGCGACACTTTGCCTGCAGGTCATCTCCAGTAGGACTGGGAGCGAACCCCGCCTGAAGCCCTGGGGAGCCACTCCTAGTCAACGTGCCATGGGGAAGTCAAACATTTAAAGTACACAATTTCATTCCAAAGACTCTTGGGAATTGTAGTTTACAGAGCTACAGTTCCCACATCTTAACAAACTGAAGTTCCTGGGATTCTTGGGGCGGGGGATGCATAGGTCATGTGTGGAGGATGTGCTTTCAGTGTATGGTGTGGATCTGCCCCTATAGACGGCCCAGTGGTGCGACTCATCCTAAGGCACCTTCCTAGGAAGATGTCAGTCAATCGACCTGGTGGGCTTGTATGTGCAAAGAGTCTGTCCTTCTGTCCTGTCCTGCGGATGATGTGCGTGCCTTCCGAAGCACCACAGCAGTTACTAGCCGTGACTGTTCGCTACAGAGATGACTAAGAAAGTTGTCCCTTACCACTGGTGGTGTGAAGGTCATTCCGATTTCAACTGGAGTTTAACCACATCTGTCGTTTATGGTTTGTTTATTTTGGGGCCACCCCTCAGCTGAAGTGCTTGTGAAGGGAGGACAGTGCACAATAAAAATGATAATACAATAAAAAGTAAAAGTGCAACCTGAGAAGGGCCCAGCCTTGGAACCAGAGCATCTTCTTAGAGTTCTCAAGAAGAGGAGCCTTCCTGGACCAGACCAAAGGCTTGTGTAGTGTAGCCTCCCATTTCCCAGGAGTAGCCAAGGTGATGCTCCCCAACAGGTGCCAAGAAGCCCTGTTCCTCCTCAGCAAGAGGCATTGAAAAGCATACTGGCTCTGATCTTGGAAGTAGAGTATAGCCTTCATGACTGCAAGCCATCAGTAGCCTTACTCTTCACAAATCTGTCCCAACCCTGTCTTAAATTGTTGGCCACAGCGGTAAAAGGTCGGCAGAGCAGTTTGAAAGCCAACTTATGTTATGTGCTGGCCAACGAAGAACTACTTTGGAAAGAAAATTGTATCACGGCTGACACCAGGCAGACCCTCTTCCCTTATACTGCTCCTCTAGCTCACTGTGGCCTAGTAAGGTTGGGGAAGCTTTGACCCTCCAGGTCAGCTGGATTCCATCTTCCTTCAGCACCAGGCAGCATGGACAGTGGTCAGGGATGATGGGAGTTGTAGTCCAGCGACATCTGGAAGGCTGCAGGTTACCCAGCCCATTGTGCACTGGCTGGCAGAAGACCCATGGCTGTCAGAGGGATTATGCCCCTGAATACCAGTTTGCTGGGAGTCGCAAGTGGGCAGGGTGCTGCTGTACTCAGGTCCAACTTGCAGGCTTCCCACAGGCATGTTGTTGACCCCTCTGAGAACAGGATGCTGGACGTGTCACTGGCCTGATCCAGCAAGCTCATCTTCTGTTCTTAAGGAACTTCTAACTAGTGTTTGCTGAATGTCAAGAGGTACTATTCCGCCCCTTATTTTTCCTCTGAAAAATATTTCATAAGCTATTGTTCCGTTATTGAAATGTTGCAGTCTGATGAGCAGAATCCTTTTGGGAGAGATGTCATGGCTTTTGAGAGACAAGTCCCTCCAGCTTGGCTGCTGCAATAATTAGGACTTGGTAGATCCCATTTCCTGGACCCTTTTTATTTTTTAATGCCATTTTTCTGCCACAAAGGCCTTTTGAATAGTTCACTGTCTAAAGTTTAAATGTTTGTGAAGGGTTTGTTTAGAGCTCTTGCTTTGTATGCAGGAAGGCTCAGTGCCCAACGCCAGGAATCTCTGGTGAAAGAGGATTCTTGTGGCAGACTCCCTACTAAAAAGGCCCAGACTGTGGCAAAGGATAATGTCACTGTGGCAGCAGCTTCTTTTCAGACATGCTTTTGTACGTCATGTGTACATACAGTGATATACTTCCTGAATTATCCTGGGTTCATAGCATTTGGACAGCCTCCCCCAGCTAAGTGCCCTCCAGACCTTTTGGAGAGTTTGGGCTTTCAACTGGCATTTGGTTGGCCACTGTGAGAACAGGGTGATTGATGGATTAGGTGGGTCTTGGGTCTGATCCAGCAGGGCTCCTGTTATGTTCTTACGACCACAACTTCCATCAGCCCTGACCATTGGCCATGCAGGCTGGGGTGGATTTAGGCTATTAAAGGTGAAGATGCAGGGCTTTTCACTTGGCCCAGAGCAAACTAGAGAAGATCAAAAGGAGCACCTGGGGGGAGTTAACAGCCACATTCCAGACCAGCTTCTCATCTGTTTTCAGTGACAAGCCTTGTGTGTGTGGCACATGGCAATGCTCAGGTTGAGAGGCACCCAAAGCATGATAGACTGTACCTTTGTCAAAAAGGAAGTCCTCCATCATACAGTGCATAATTAACTTGATAGGTTAGATACATCAAGATGGCATTAAATTGACAAATTCATGGAGGAGGAAAGGGGCTGTTGATGGCTACTAGTCATGGCAGTATGGAACCTCCAGGGGCAAAGGTAGTCTATCTCTAAACACCAGCTGTGACCAGACATTTGTAGCTCAGTAGCAGAGCATCTCCATTGCATCAGATGGTCCCTGGTTCATTCCCTATAATGTTTAGGAGGGAGTGTAGTGCCCCCCAAATGAAGTCCTGGAGAGCTTCCACCACTGTAGGTGATACTGTGCTTGATGGACCAATAGCCTGATTTGGTAGAAGGCAGCTCTCTTGTGGTCCTAGCTGCTGGAAAGGCTGTTCCTGTCATGCCCTGCTTCTCTGATTCCTGGAGGCTTCTGGTTGGCTCCTGTAGAAGCAGGATGCTGGATTCGATGCACTGTCAGATGGATCTATCAGGGCTCTTCCTTATTTTCTTCTTCTTCAGAATACGGCTGAGTCTCTAAAAGCTAGAGTATGGTGTGAAGGCGCATGAGGCCCCCACCTTGCTTAAACCTAGCACATCTGGATCAGTGTTAGGGTGGGTGACTGCTAGAGAACCAGATGTATGCCACCACGATGGGAGGAAGTGAAAAGCCAGGCTGCATCCCGAAGCACTCTTCTCACACGGCAACGTGGTTCTTTGAGAGCGTGCATCCCGGTCGCACATCCCTGCCCCATATCTAGGTCAACCAACCTGTATAGCATTTGCATCACTCTCCTGTCTGTCTGGATGTTGAGTTCATCTGTCCTCATCTTATGCTGACTTTGGGCGGTCCATTTCCAGAGCCAAACCTGATGATGAGAGTAAAGGAGAAAATAGAGCTAAGTGTCAGGTGTCATCAGCATAGTAGCCCCCTGAATGACCTTGCGCAGCAGCAGCAGCATGTGGCTGTTGAAAAGCATGGGAGTCTTCAAAACTCTGTAGGACAGTTCACCCCAGGAACAGGGGAAGTCTCCCAGTATTGCCGGCTCCCGAGGTAGGAGCAGAACCCTGGCCAAGCATAGGCTCCCATCCTGTCCCAAACTGCAGAAGGATACTATGGCTGTTGGTTATTAAAAAGCCACCAAAAGACCCAGGAGAATCAATAGTGCCACAGTGTTTCTCCTGGTCGAGGTCATCTACCAAAGCAAGAAAGGCAGTTAGTGCCCCATAAACAGAAGTAAACAGTTTCCTCCCAAAGTGCTTGAAGAAGATGATAACATCCTAAGAGCTGGCCTGCTGGGGGCCCATCTAGTCCAGCATCCCTTGTTGACAGTGGCCAACTTGATGCTGAAATGGGAAGTCCAATTGTGATTCCCTGCAAACTGATATTCAGAGGCGTTTTGAATCCTCTTTTAAGGCTTTCTAAGTTGGTAGCCACCACTATGTCCCATGGCAGCTAATTCCATATTTTAACAAAGTGATGGGTGAAGTCCTCTTTGTCTGTCCTGAGTCTCCCACCACTCAACTTTATTGGCTCTGGTATTATTATGAGAGAGGGAGGAAAACTTGTCTCTGTTGGGTCCATTTTTTATAAAACACAAAGCGCGTAATTTTACAGAACTCTATTTGCCTTCTCCCCTTTTACTTGCACACCCCCCCCTTCCCCAAACAACAAAGTTGTGGTGCCTTTCCAACCGCTTTGGCCACGAATGAAGCCTGTAAAACACAAGGCAACTTTGACCCCGGCTAGCTGCTGGATGCTCTTCCCCCCTGCCCCGGTTCAGCCAGCGGTGGCAAGCGCCCTGTGGAGGTTTGGCACGTAATTGCTTTCACTATTAAGGGTTTTCAGAGAGCAGCCTTAAGCGCAGCGTCTCTCTCTCTCTCTCTCTCTCTCATTCCTCTTCCTTTTTGGCTGGAGCGTAGATGCTGCGTTGAGTTAAGGCAGTAAAAGCTTGATTGTAACTGGGAGCTGATGGTGACTCCGATAAGGGGATCAGAACATCCAGCTATCAGGCCATGCCGGGGCTTTAATTTTTAAACCCACTTTTCTGTGTTCTCCTGGGCTTTTGCCCTGGCAATCGGCTAGCTAGTTGTTTTTTTAGTCGCCCCCCCCCCCCGCCAAGGTTGCTGCAAGTCAATCAGATAACTGCAACCGTAACTATAAAGACTATTTTAATACCTTCGTCCACCCTTCATCCTTCATTTTTGTTTTCTGCTCCTCCCATCAGGTTTTTCTTTTCTTTTATGACAAACCTACATAGCAACCTCAAGGTGCACCCTGGCACCAGTTGTTTTGTTTCTCTCTCTCTCCTTCTCTTTTGTTCTGCTGTTTGATAGTTGTGGACAGCTGATAATAAAATAAAAAAGAGAGAAGAAGTCAGGGAGCTGATCCCTAGCCGAGATAGCTGGTTACATTTATTAACTTCAAACACGGGAGTGTGGGCACACACAGAAAATGATCAAACCTCTTGGCAGCTGTGTATATGCGTTTCTGCAAGCAGTTACAGTCCTGGGCTCTTTAGATTGAGGGGAATGATAAAAGCCTGCAGATTGATCTGGTTGCGATTGGGTGGTTGTGCACATTTAATGTTTTTTTAAACAAAAACAAACACACACACACACACACACACACACACACACACACACACACACCTCCAAACAAAGCAAAACTCTCTTGTGGGAGCACGGAGGCAGAAATGGTCTGTAAAGTTTTGTAGGAGCATTTCTCGCCTCCCCACCCCGTTCCCCGAAACCCTCCCCCCTTTCCGTTTTTTGCTTTCTGCTGAAGCAGATCTGAGCTGCTGATAAGCAAGGGACTCGATCTCTCCTCTGATAAAGATTGCCAAGTAAGATAAAGGTTTCCTTATCTCTACCAAACAGACGGCAGCAGGATTCGCCTACTACAATAACAGACCCTGGAAAGGGGAGGCAGGAGGGCTCCAACGATTTGTTCCATTGCAAATGTGATTAATGCAGGCATTTTAATTATCTGATTGAGATGGGGAGGGGGGAGAGGTTGGGCCCTTCCCCACACTCTTGCTGTAGCGCGCACGCATATATATATATATATATATATATATATATATATATATATATATGTAATATAATGTGTCCTTTTTCTTTTCTTTTTAGACTTGATTTCTCTTCTGGGTCTGTTTATCAGCCCCAGATGTTGCTTCGTTCGAAGTAAGCTTTTAGATCCTTATCTTCCATTCTGCTAAGTGTAGCAAATATGTCTTTTTAATAAACTCGAAAGGCGAGTCTTAAATGCTTGTGGATAGTCCCTGAGCTGTGGTACGGTGGTGTCGCTTAGCTGGCAGTTAGGTGACTCCTGTCCTGGGTCTGACCTCTCTGCTGCAATGCTTTAGACTGAGTGGCTCTTGCTTACGGGTTGAGCTTAATCTCTTGCACCCTGACTTGGCTGCCTTGCTGGTAAAGGGAAGTCGGGCAAGTCAGCTTCAAGGAACCTTGGCCAGTTTAGGAGATGGAATATCCCAGATTCTACCACCTCCCAAACACAAACACACCACATGGTATAGGATGCTTGTTGAAGCTATTTGCATAGTCCCCCCCCCCCAATTAACAGACTCTTAAAGCAAACATACTTTTTGGAGGGTACTGCTCTTGCTGAGCGCGGAGCATTTAAGGACATGGGAAGCTGCGACATTTTATTTATTTATATGTTATTTATTAAATTTCTGCTTCAAGGATCACGGGGTGCTTTACAACACAAAAATACATAGCATAGTAACAAACAAAAACAATACCCCCCACCCCCCGCAGTATAAAAAGGCACAGATAGTTTAATTAGCCAAAGGCCTAGGAAAAGAGGAATGTTTTTGCCTGCTGCCTAAAGATATGCAATGAAGGCGCCTGGCAAGCTTCCCTGGGGAGAGCATTCCACAAGCTGGGAGCCACAGCAGAAAAGGCCCGTTCTTGTGTTGCTGCCCTGCACCTCTTGCCAAATTCTGCACCTGCTGAAGTTTCCAAAACCGTCTTCAGAGGCAGCCCCACGTATAACACATTGCAGTCATCTAACCTTGAGGCTGATGGAGCATAGACAACAGAAGTTAGGCTGACCCTAACTGGCACAGCTGGGCGACTGGCACTGAACTATGGAGCCCTTCCCACATATCCGAAGGGGGTCTATCTTACATGTACCCCTATGCAGCTGCCTTTTACTGGATCCGTCCCTTGGTCTTCCTAGTGGCTGGCAGGGGCTCTCCAGTCTTTCCTGATCCTTTTTACTTGGATATATCCGAGACTGAAATTGGGACTGCCTGCCTGCAGAGCATGTACACAGTCCCTGAGCTGAGTCTCATATGGGCCCTGACAGCTCCTGAATGTCTTGTTGGTATGAATGTAACTACTTATTTATTTGATTCCTATTTGATTTATTCTGTCCTGTATATATATATGTCTACTCCAACATTAAGCCCTATTTGACTTCAGTGGAGCTATTGGGCAGCAGTCATATTGATTAGAATACTGTTCATTGATTTAAAAAGATCCTGCCAAGGAGTGTGTGTGTGTGTGCACATGTATAATTTTTAATGAAAATAGTTTTTTCAAGCTGCAGGCAGGAAGCACCCTCATTCCAATAGGCATTCCAAATTTCCCTTCTGCTTTCAAGATGGCGCTTGCTATGAAGCATTAGTGCATGGTCTAAAAACAAAGGGTGGTTTGTGTGTTAGAAGAATTGTTTTATGCCGGTGCACATTTGATGAACCATTTGACTAAATACCAGCTAACATTCCTTTATTAAGGTGACAGCACTAATTAAGAGGGAGGTCCTGAGATTTTGGGGTAGGGAAGGAGCGAGCCTTGCTGTAGTTGAGGAAACATCCCACTTCTGGCAGATATTGGGGGAGGAATTTGGTTCAGTTTGTATTTAAAGGCGAACCAACATAATTCACACTTTCCGAAGCAACCTGTGAATCGACATGCGGCCCTCATTTGAAATTCACACTCCTACAAATTTTGTAGCAGATCTCCAGCCAAGAAATACATACGGAAATGCATACACTGTGATAAAGTGTGCATTAAAAATGCACATATTGGTGAAAATCACACACAAAAATGCAATCCGTTTGGAGAAATTAGGAACATTTGCATATAAAAAGTGCATGTTTGGAGAAATTCACACCAAAATGCAAATGGAATACCATGAGGACTTACTGGTAAACAAATCTAAAATTGATGTAGAATTATGGAGAAGACTGAAAAAATGAGAAACCGAAAGAAGCCAAAATTGAAATTCTGGCCCAACTCTACCAGTGGGGCCATCCAGAGGTTGTTGGACTGTGATTCCCAGCTTCCCTGATCACAGGACATGCTGGTTCTGGGGGCTGCTGGGAGGTCCAGTTCAACAGCACCCAAGGGGCAACGGATTCTCAGTCAAAGTGTCAGGTGGCACAATGGGTCAGTGTTTCTGGCTGCCCACCCAGGGAGATTCCTGCATTGCACTAGCAGCCCCTCAGGGTCCCTTCCAGGGTCCCTTCCAATTCTATCTATGACTTCTATGACAGATTTCAGCCGAAGAAAACGGGGAAAGGGCTGGTTTTTTGCTTAGCTTTGTGCAATTTTTGCTTAGCTTTCTGGTGCACGGGGGGGGGACCCCAAATATATTGTGTTTTCAGTTCTTACGGTTTCTAGAGCTTTCCTTCTCTCCCCATCCAGCCTCACTGCCATGTGCTCACCAGTTCCAGATTGGCATTTGTTGTGTTGATGCAAATCTGATGTGAGTCTTTGCTTTTGGTATGTGTCAGCTCCTGCCACAGACAGGCCTCACGGTCCTGTTTGCTCAGAGGGAGTTTGTGCATTTGTTTGAGGCTGGAGTGACCGGGAATGGGAAGTTTGGAGGAATAAATTAGGAATCCGTTTGAGAGCGTGCTGCTTTCTCCAGACACTTCGTCCTTCAAGGCCTGACCCTTAATTTCAGAAGTATGAGAGTGGCTTTAGCTGGCCTCATGGTCAAGATGGGACACTTGGTGAGCCCACATGCCTCTGAAGTTTAGCCGACTCTGACCAGGGATCAAGAATTTGTGGCCGGCCCTGCCCTGTGGAACTCCTTGCTAGTAGAAGTTCAGCAAGAGTCATCCCTGTTGTCTGTCCGATGTCTTCTAAGCACTGCATCATTCAGACGGGCCATTCAAACCTGAGATTATTTGCCAACTAGCTTTACGGATGTCTTTGACCCTTTAAGTGGTTTTAACTGTAGGGTGGTTGTTGTTGGTTTAGATTGTATACATCCTTGAAATATTTTACGTGAAAGTGTGGCCTTATAAATCTGTAAATAAATAAATGCACACTGTGCATGCATGGGACACCCTTCTTTAATACTACTGCATGATTTCTGAATTCACCTCTGCTGTTACTCTCACACTCATTTTGGGGCTACCTTTTGAATCCTCCTTGTAGTCCTAAAGACCACTTCACCTTCAAAATGGCTTTGCCTGTGATTTACCGTATTTTTCGCTCTATAGGATGCACCCGACCATAGGACACACCTTGTTTTATTATTATTATTTTTTAAATATTTTTTTATTGAGTTTCTTTTCTTAAGGTCATGAACACAAAATTGGGGTAAGAAATTACAAGAAACAAATACAAAATCAAAATAATAAAAAGGTCATTACAATCCAATTTTCAGTAGTTTTTTCAATATTCCAAATTGACTTCCCCACATCCTCCCGACTCTGCGTTCTTTGTAATAAAAGTTTCAGCAATTTGTTACCTTATTTCTTAACTTACTGTATCTTTCAGTTATTATGTTTCTAAATTCACAATATTATATCCCGACTTTGTACATTTAAAATTAACATAATAAAATTTTTTCATATTACCACCTCTTTTTTCTTGTCTTAATTTTCAGTTTACCTAATCAAGTTGCTAACGCAAAAAAATTACATAATCGTGCGTATTTCTTAACATTCATACAACTTATAGTGTTTTTGCAAATAGTCCTTAAATTTTTTCCAGTCCTCTTCCATTGTTTCCTCGCCCAAATCTCGGATTCTGCCAGTCATTTCAGCCAGTTCCATGTAGTCCATCAACTGCGTCTGCCACTCCTCCAGCGTGGGTAAATCTTGAGTCTTCCAGTGCTTTGCAATAAGGATTCTTGCTGCTGTAGTAGCGTACATAAACAGAGTTCTGTCCTTCTTTAACACCTTCTGGTCCACCATGCCCAATAGGAAGGCCTCTGGTTTCTTGGGAAAGGTATACCTAAATACCTTTTTTAACTCATTATAAATCATTTCCCAGAAGGCCTTCACTTTTGGGCAGGTCCACCAAAGATGAAAGAATGTCCCTTCTGCCTCCAGGACACACCTTGTTTTAGAGGGGGAGAACAAGAAAAAAAAAATCTCCCCCTCTCTGCACAGCGCCCCTTCAGCGAAGCGGCAGGAGAAACTGAGCCCCTTCCATTTCTCCTCCTGCTTAGCTGAAGGGGCACTGCGCCTTAGCTGAAGGGGCACCTACCCTTCAGCAAAAGGAACCCGAAGCCTCCGGAGCGCAGCGGGAGGTCCCGCTGCGCTCCGGAGGCTTCAGGCGGCTATCTTTGAAGCCTGGAGAACGAGAGGAGTCAGTGCGCACTGACCCCTCTCGCTCTCTGGGCTTCAGCGAAAGCAAAGCGAAGCCTCCGGAGCGCGGCAGGAGCGCTCCCACTGCGCTTTGGAGGCTTCATGTTGCTATCGCTGAAGCCAAGGAGCCTGCATTCACTCCATAAGACGCACACACATTTCCCCTTAATTTTTGGAGGGGAAAATGTGCGTCTTATAGAGCGAAAAATATGGTATGCTGGCAATGTTTCTGAGTTCCTTTTTCATGAATGCCATAGCTCTAGAGAAAGTAAGCAGGGTGGTGTTTTTCTTCACTTACTCTTTAAAGGCTGCAGTAGCCAGTCTGGCATCTATTTTTAGCTTTAAATTCCCCCTTTGCTCCTTGCTTGCTGCCTGTCACAGGCAGTTTGAGCATTTTCATAGTGTGCTCATGCATGTCCCCCCAGTGGCCTATGGCTTGGAACCTTTTATTTGCTTAGGTTAGTTATCTTTCACAACAATGTGAACTTTTAGACTTTCAAGTCGCTGCATGATACTAGTCCTCAAAAAAGGAAGGAAGGAGGGAGGGAGGGAAGAATGGAAGCTACTTTTTCTCAACTAGGGGAGAGAAGGGCCGTAACTCAGAGGTTAGAGTTCTGCGCTCAGATGGACCCAACGGTCTGAGTTGGTACAAGGCAGCTTCTGATGCTTCCATCTCTTCATTTTCTTTGTGAGCATGGAGTCAGAAGGAGGCTGTGGGCATCCTCTGTTGCTGCATAATCTGGCTTTGGCAATGCCTGCCTGGTAGCAGAACCCGTTCTGCAGAATTCCAAGCACATGCCCACTGGCAGCTTCTCGGCGCATAAGAGCATTGCAGGGATGGCTCCAAAGTTAATGCTGCTGGTTCCTGATTTGGCTACAACAATACTAATAGGTACAGTTTCCTGGATATCTTTCCTGGGGGCCAGAAAGATGCACGCTTGAGCTTTCATTTTTAAACTTGTGGGAGGGTCTATTTTATATTTTTAAAAGTGACTTTAAGGATGGACAGAATCCTGGCTGTGCCCTCAATTTTTTTGCATTGTCAGCAGGAGGAGACCCCTGTTTGGCATCTTTTTTTTTTTTTTGCCCATTCCTAATTTTTTCTCCGCTGCCAACCCCCCCCCCCCCCCCCGAGATCTTGGCAGGATTATTTCTCTCCCATCTCCTGTTAGCACATATTGCATATTTCCAAGCAGTCGGGATAGGAGAATGGCTTGGGGATGGGTGGAGGGTAACCTGCTGTTTTAAGTAGGAAAAAAGATTCTCTTTCCTAAACTCAGGGATGGTGGTTTAGTGTAATCTGCCTTGGATAATTTGGTATGAGCCCTCCCCTCCCTTCTCAAAATGTATGAATTCTGTAGGTCATTAAGCAGCTACTCTTCCATTCATTTGCTCCTAATAAGCAGGGATGCTATTATGGTGTGGCCCAGGAGGACCCTCCCTCTTTTCTTATTTTTTTTTTAAAAATCTCATTTTACTTTTCTTAGCGGGCAACTTTCCTTCTGCCAGTCAGCCGAAACTTGAATCGGCACATATAAATTAGCATGTGCTAATTTTGTGGCTACACACAAAGTCTTTCAAGGCTCTAGCAAGGCCCTTGCTAATAAATCAAGTGTGAGTGATTTACTAGCTACAGCTGTCCAGCTGTTCACTCAGAAACAGTCATTGGCCCTTTTAAAAACACATTTTATTTTATTTTTTTAAAAAGCAAGCCAGATTCTACACCCTGCCTATTGGGAATCCTGCTCAAATCTGCCTCCCTCTCTCCTCCAGCTTCTAAATTTTTGCTTGATAGCATCAAAATGCTTTCAAGTTTACATACCGCTATAGGGCCCAGTAAATTGCTTTTAAATATGAAATTGGGGGTATTGGGGCAGTGCAGCCTCTGCCAGGTGATAATTTATGCCCTTACTAGTGTGTCCAGAGACTACAATCCACAGTACAAAATCTGGATGCCCCAGAAACTGTACAAAGAAGCGTCGACTCTTGTTTGGTAAGAGAGCAGCCTCCTTTCTCTGAGTCAGCGGCCACCTAGGTAGTAAAAGATTCCTCCAAGGCATATTGCAAGCTGTCCAGGTGAGATGCAAAGGACTTGGGAAACAGCAAGGAGGGAGAAGTTCTGATGGTGCAGAGATGGCAATTAGATTCTTAACTTGCCTTTTCCAGAGGGGAGGTTTGGGGTGTTGATAGTTTGATCCTCCTCAGTGCATCGGTGATAAAGAGGGCCAGTTATTTATACTGGTGGGGTATCTGGGGAAGCCAGCCTGGTTTTTGGGAGCCCCCAAAAGCTGCGTGGTACTGTGTTTCTCTGCTTGGCACTGTAAATTGACCAGATTCTAAGAATTGCATGGATGGGTCCAGCAGGCCAATGTTGCAACGAGAGCCTTGCGTAATGTACCGCGGCCTCCAACTTGGTTTGTTGATATTTGGGTTCATGAATGGACCTTTTGTATCAGTTTCCTTTTCCAGAGCGTGATCATGAGCTTCTGTTGGAAGCTATGCGCTCAGAAGCTTCCAGTTAATCATGCTCGACAGCCGTTTTGCAATTTTAAAACCAGACATTGTATCCACAAGTGTTTCTTAATTGGGGCTTATTTTGACAATCAGCAGTAGCAGGTAAAATCCTGCTGTGTTCTACTCATGATAGACCCCAACAGCATTAATGAGCTAAGTGGGCCTAAGTTAGTCCTGCCTATTAATGCCAGTGGGTCTACACTGAGTAAAACTTATCTGGATGCCACCCAATTACATGAGCATCAAAGCAGACGTCAGCATTCCAAGGGAAACCCTGCCAGGGAAATTTCACATTGTAGATTAACCTGCAGATTTTGTAATGGAGATTGATCACATCTCTGATCTGTGGGAGTCAATTTTAGGATTACAGCATTATGCTACAAGCAAAGTGTTCCAGGTAGTTCACACGGCGTGCTGCAAAGTTCAGGACAGCACCATATTTAACTTAATCCCAGACTGTTGCAGGGTTGCACGCTAGTTTCTCAAAACTGGCATCTGATCACTCAAGCCAAAAACTATATTCCAGTAACATTATCAGGGCAGGTATTAAGCTACATCTTAGCAGCATCTGATCATCCTACTGTATGTGTGTGATTTTTGACATTAATTCTGTATAATCTTAAGTCCTGTCTTTAAGGATAACATTAACTTTTTCCTTCCTGGGTGGAAATGAGAAACTGAAGCTAAGGTATTGGGGAGAATAAATCTCTGTATTGGAATGAAGTGTGGAGAACTTGTGAAGGGTGAAACTGGATATAAAATAGGAGGGGGTTCTCTCTCTCTCTCTCTCTCTCTCTCTCTCTCTCTCTCTCTCTCTGTGTGTGTGTGTGTGTGTGTGTGTGTGTACAGTTTCAAAGCTCCCAGTCTTTTATTATGTGATCCGTTGCTTTTAAAAATGCATCCGTTTGTTTTTAACGACTGGTTTTCTTGGCTAGTTCACCTAGGCCAGGGGTCACCAACTTTTTTGGAGAAGTGGACAGATTTTGAAATTTGAGAGTGTGCTGGAGGTGCCAGTCATGGAAAAGCTGCTGGGAGGGGCGGGGGCATAACAGCACCAGAAGGGCCAGCCCAAAGCATTTAGGCACCGAAGGCAAACCACAAAATGGCACACACACAGCAGACACACCTGCCTGCCTGCCTGCCAGGGAAGAAGGGGCGAGTGACAATCTACATCAGGAACAGGGGGGAATAAAGACCTGCATTGGAAATGGGTGGGTGAGTAATCAAATCAACCTTAACCGATGGTTGAAGTGGGAATCAAAGGCTGTCGGAGGGTGGGGGAAAGGCCCCCCCCCCTCTGAATCACAGTTGGGGTGTGTGCAGAGCCCAGGAGACCCCAGAGGGCAGCCCCTGCCATTTCCTCTCTGGAGGTGGCAGCAGTGTTCAGAATTAGCCAAGCACATTTTGCACCAAGTGAAGATGCCTGGGCACCTGGTCACCATCTGTAGGTGCATGCCTGCAGTTCATTGGATCTGGACTGTTTTCACACACTAATACCGCCCCATCCTGTAGAATTCCATCAGTTATATTTTATCTGCACAGAACCTGGGTGCTTTTATCTGTGCAGGAGCGGTGAATAACATTATAGTTAATTGTTGTAGCTTGTCTTCACTTACCCCCACCTCCCCACTACTGCCCACTACTGCTCACAGTTGTGAAGAACATTCTTGCGTTATGAATGGTCCATGTCACCATTAAAAGAAAGAGATAGGAATAGGGCAATATATATATATATATATGGACTGTCCCTGGATCAAGTGACTTTTCTTCAAGTTCTCAAGGTTGTCATCTGAAATAGCCAGATATTTAACCGATAGTCAATCACAGTCATTTGAAAAACAATATTTTAGAGCCGTCTTGCCCACAAATGGCTACTAGACATTTTGGCAACTGTAACCTTGGTTTAAGGAGCCATTTGGTGTCTGGCTTCTACACCTGAGTTTCAAATACTGGGTGGGGGGAGACCAGCAGCACCTCCTATTCACCAAGAGGCTGCCGTAGAACCGGCATGAGGGGCTGCCAAGGAGGTGGCAGATCTGGCCCCCAAGGAGCCCACCACAGTTGTCGCTGCCACCACAGTAGCAGCAGTGGGCAATGCGTTCCTTGGAGGCTGCCCTTGCTGCCCTTATTGATCCAGCCACCTGAGGCAGTCACCTCACCTTGTCTCATAGGTAGGCTGGCCCTGGGCACCAGGTTGGCTAAGGCTAATCCAGATCATATTGAACTCAGTGGGCCAAAAGTTACCCTGAGTTAGATGAACTAATGGAGGGTCTTTTGGGGAAGGTTGCTTCCTATGTCCCTTTAGCACTCATATATAAATGTCCAATTTTTAGCCTTTATGACACATTTTATGCACTATTTAGTTTTTGGGCCATTTGGTATAGCCTCACAGTGGCTGCTGCTTTTATTATTGTTGATCTACGATTACATTGGGACGCTTGCTTTTATTTGTCATTAGCTGGTATGTTTCAATGCGTTAATGTGCTTTAATATATTTAAATGATTGCTAGTTTGTTTTATGGTGACTTTAAAATGTCATAATGTCTGCACGTTACGTGAGTTATTGCTGGATTGTCATGTTAGGCCTTGAAATGATTTAGTGCTTGATTGTTATTGTAATGAAGTATTGGTTTATTAATTTTGTTTTGCTGTGAACTGCTTTGAGAATATTTATATGGGAAAGTGGCGTTCAAATTTAAATATTGAAAAATAACTTGAGGAGGTCAGGATCTTCTCGATGGCCACGTGTCCTGATTTGGTCCCATAGGAACCATGCCAAAGCATTCCCATTCACATCCAGCCAATGGAAATAAATTCTCAGAGCCATGTGTTGATTGTCATAGCTGAGAGCCAGTCAATAACTTCTTATTTTCTGATTGGTTTGTTTTGAAGATTTTTTATGAAGGACTTTTTTGCCCTGCCCCACCTGCCAAATCCCTTAGGTCCCTCCTATGGGCACCTTTTAAAAGCTCCTCTGTGTATCCACGTTGCCCTCTTCCCTTTTCATTTGTGGAATCTCAGCTAAAGCATCCATGGCAGATGGCCATCCAACCTCTGCTTAAAAACCTCCAAGGAAGGAGAGTCCACCACCTCTCGTGGGAGTCTGTGCCACTGCTGAACAGCTCTTACCGTCAGAAAGTTTTCCCGACTGTTTAGTCGGAATCTCCTTTCTTGCAACTTGAAGCCCTTGGCTTGAGTCCTGCCCTCCAGAGCAGGAGAAAACAAGCATTCCCCCTCCTCCATGTAACAGCCCTGAATATCTCCTTCTCTCAGTCTCTTCTCCAGACTAAACATCCCCAGCTCCTTCAAGCGCTCCTCATAAGGTTTAGTTTCCATACCCTTGATCATCTTGGTTGCCCTCCTCTGCACACATTCCACCTTGTCAACATCCTTCTTAAATTGTGGTGCCCAGAACTGGACACAGTATTCCAGGTGCAGTCTGACCAAGGCAGAATAGAGTGGTGCTATTGCTTCCCTTGATCCGGACACTATACTTCTGTTGATCCAGCCTAGAATAGCATTAGCTTTTTTTTGCTGCTGCATCACACTGTTGATTCATGTTAAGCTTGTGGTCCACCAAGACCCCTAGATCCTTTTCACATGTACTGCTAGTAAGCCAGGTGTCCCCATCCTATATTTGTGTGTGTGGTTCTTCCTGCCTAAGTGCAGAACCTTACATTTGTCCCTATTGAAATTCATTTTGTTAGCTTGCGCTCAGTTCTTCAGTTTGTCATTTTGAATTCTGATTCTGTCTTCTGTGGCATTAGCTTCCCCTCCCAGTTTGGTGTCCTCTGCAGATTTGATGAGCATCCCTTCAATTCCTTCATCCAAGTAATTTATAAAGACATTAAACAACAACAGGCCCAGGACAGATCCCTGTGGCACCCCACTTAACACTTTTTTCCAGGATAACAAGGAACCATTGATGAGTACTCTTTGGATTTGGTCAGTCAGTCAGCTGCAAATCCACCTAACAGTTGCCTGTTCAACCCACATTTTACCAGCTTCCTTGCGAGAATATCCCTGATCCACCAAGTTTGTAATTCCATCAAAAAAAGAGAAAAGAAATCAGATTGGTCTGGCATGACTTTTTTTTCCAGAAACCTATGCTGGGTCTTAGTAATCACAGCATCCTTTTCTAAATGCTCACAGACCGACTGTTGAATGATCTGTTCTGGGACCTTCCCTGGTATCGATGTCAAGCTCACCTGTCGGTAGTTACCTGGGTCTTGCCCGTTTGCCTCTTCTTTACTAAAGCCCTTCAGCCTTGGAAAGCCTTCCAGGTTTCCTTGGAAAGCATCCTTGGAAAGCCTTTCCTCTGCACACTTGAGGGTGTGGGAGATGTGGGAATGCCAACTTTTGCCTTTTATCATATTTTTCCTGGGCAGAACAGAACAAATTCTGCCTGAGTACTGCTATCCTCAACTCTGGCTGTGCTGCCTTTCTAAGGAGGGAGTAACTGCCTTTGACTTGTTTTGGCCAAAGAAGATTCCTTATTGTTCTATAGCAATGTTTTGTTGTTGTTTTTTGAAAGGATGAAACACTGACAGGAATGTAACTGTTGACCTTGGGCTGGAATAGGGTTAAGGAATGAGTGCTTCTGAGTCATTTCAGATAAGGGCCTTCCACTGCCTTTTTTTTTTCTTCCCTCCTCTCCTCCAAAATATCTGTTATCTCTTCTCTTCTCACATCAACATGCTTTGGTGACATCTCTCATTTGCCAGCAGAGAAAGGAAATGCTTTTTTCTCTAATTCGTTAATCTCCTGTTTTTATAATCTCTCTGAATATTGCCCTGTCTCGGTTGTTATGAATGCAAACACATTTACTCTCCCCACACAACTCGCCAAGTCTGAAAATTAGCTCTTAATTCACACAAGCATCTACAGCTGTCACTTGATGACTGGCGGCTAAATGTGTGAACAGGCTCTGCTGAGAAGCCCTGTGGTATGTGAAAGTTCTGTCTGTCCAGAACAGGAGTTGTTATTCTGTGGCCCTCCGGAAGCTTCCGGGCTCCTCTGACCATTGGCCTTGCTGGCTAAGGTTGATTGCTGGAGTCCAACAATGTCTGTAGTGCCGCAGGTTAGTTAACCCTGGAGTAAAGCCTAGAATGGCAATAGCCTTGAGCTAAAGTGGAAATAAACAACATGCTAACTGGGCAACCGATTTTGTGTTCTGTCAGTGGTAGCCCACTTGTATGGTGCAGTTGTCCCTTGATGTTGCAGTCAACGCACGGTTGGCATATGTGTAATACGCAAATTATTAGAATAAGTGATTCCAAGCTTCATGAGAAATTATTTCAAGTCCTTAGGAACTAGCCCTTCAGGAACTGAGCTAAGTATTTAAATTTGTGCATGCTGATGTCAGACTTTTATGAAATGCCCACCCTCAGCAAAGCACACACTAAAGAACTGCAGCTTTTAACTCGTTAGATGGGCTGCTTTTAAAAACACACAACTTCTTTATTGCTGAAAAAGACATCCCTGGTTAACACTTTTTAAAGAACTATTTTTAACCTTGGACTTGCTGCCCACTGACGTCTGTCTTTGTATCTTGGAAGAGGCATTCTACTCTCTCTCACCAGGTGGGAAGCCTCTTCTGAAATGGCACCTGTTGAAACATTTACCATCTGCATGTACGAAGAAATGAAGTGTGTTTTTCTCTCTTGGTTTAGTTGCATGCAGACTTCTGCAGAATCAATTGATTAATTAACCAATTAAACTAATTTGATAATGAAACAAGATATCTTTAATCCGGAGGTAACTCCCCCTGCCCCACAAGCGAAGAAGAGGAGGTGGAAGAGTAAATCTTGTGGTGCCTCAAAGGCTTATAACGTGTTGTGGTATAAGCTTTTGTGGACTGGAGCCCAGATCGCTCTGCATGATGGCAGCCTTTGGACTTGTATGGAAATATAATATACTAACTTGGCTAAAGGGTTCAGTTGTGTTTCTTAGCCTGGCATTGCTGCAAACTGGCAAATACCGAAAGAGCAATTTAAAGGGTGACAGATGTACATCCAGTTGGCATCCCAGTTGTTGCTGGGGTCCAGTTTCATTCAGCTCCAGGAGCATGTCAGGGATGATCTAAGTGCACCTGTTGTGTGAGAGCCAGGGTGGTGAGAATGTTGGACTGGGTCCTGGGAGACCAGGATTCAAATCCCTGCTTGGCCATGGAGCTCACTGGGTGACCTTAGGCCAGTCACTGCCTCTCAACCTAACCTACCTCACAGAGTTGTTGTGGGGATTCTGTGAGGAGGAGAACCATGTATGCTGCCTTCAGCTCCTTGGAGGAAAGGGTGGGATATAAATGCAATAAATAATAATCTCTCCCTGCACTAGACCCCACTCCTATTGTGTCATGCAATAGCCAATGAACTCCAAGTCACAGGAGCAGCCCATTTTATGTGTGGAAGGCCCCAGATTCAACCCCTGACATCTCTTGGGTCGTAGGGCTGAGAAAAAATGGAGACATGGAAAGCCATTTGTGTAAATGCATAAGGAACCTGTGGCCCTCCAGTTGTCGTTGAACTACAGCTCTCATCATCCCTGGCCTTGGTGTCTGGGGCTGACTGGAGTTTGAGTCCGATGATCTCTAGAAGGCCACTCGTGGACCAACGGTGTAGTCCATTATAATGTAGCTTCCTGTAGAAGCTGCAGCTCACATGTAGACTAGCCAGAGGGAGGTCTGCTTAGCCAGACTAGCCAAGGGGGAAATGGCTGGTTCTCTTCTTCCTCCCCCAGCCCCTCAATATTTCCCTGATTTGGCCCACAAGGAGACGGGTTACAGTCTGACTTCCCAAGAGCCTTGGTGTTCCAAATCACAGTTCTCGGCTTAGGGGCTGGAGTGAGTTTGGGGGGAAATGCAGTCTTGGCAGGTAGTTCCAGTTGTACATCCCTTGTGTTTGGGGGATAGTATTTGTCTGTCTTTCCCTCCAATTTCTTTGGCTTCTTTCCTGCTCACCCCAAGTTCATGTCCTTTCCCATGGTGCCAAAAGGAACACTTTCTTAGTGGCCAAAAGGGCGTGTTGAGTCTGCATGCGTGTGTGAAATTGGCAGCAACGCTTCCAACTGACAATCTTTGGTAACAGGCAAGGTAAATAAGTTTCTTAAAACTGATATCGCTGGCTGTTGTGCCACGTATTAGCTTTGTATTAGCTTTTCCTGTGATCGTTAAATTTATCCACTGATTTGCATGATGTTTGCTGCCTTTATCCCTTCCCCCCATGTTCTTCATTATGGGCAAAACAGCTTCTCTGACTACAGTGGCAATAACTTTATTCCATGTCCTCATCTGATCACACTTTTAGCGACTTGACAGGTGGCTTTTTTGACACACACATTTCTTTGCAAGAGCGGAAGATTCAAATGGGATTGTCCAGATGCCCTGGTCACTATATAAGAGGGGTACAGAATCTCAGGTCTGGCTTGTGTGGGAAGCAAATATGGCCCTCCAGGCCTTTCTATCTGGCCCTAGAACTTAATTCATAGTAGCATTGAATGGATGCCAGCTGAATCCACTGAAACTGCCATGCCTGCCCAATTGCAATTTTTTAAGCTTTTTTAGTGGAATCATAGAATTGTAGGTTTGGGACAGACCAATGCAGGAATCACAGCTAAATACAATACTAAATACAGCTAAATGCAATACTAAATACAAGCATAATAAGCATGCTAAATTAGATCACTAGAGCATCAGAAAAGTTTCTGATGGAAATTACTCCAATTTTCCAATTCAAGGAAAATCTTCTGATTCAAAATATCCCTGAAATCCCACATCACTGATCATAACAACTGTGTTAGTTTTCAAGGAGACACAAGACTCTGTAGCTGTGTGCGGGTGTTTGTATGTTTTGCTATTTGCTTGTCTTTTCATTTGAACTCTCTAATGTTATTTTTAGAAACTGTTTAAATTGTTGTTGCAAACCGCCTTGAAAACTCACCTGGTTAAAAGGCACCCCGGTGGTGTCAGGCGCTGTACATCATGATGATTTGATAACAGCACCAATCTGAAGAACTTTGCAGCTGATGCTCTGTTGGGATTGTGGGAACACATAGAGAGAAGGGCTGCAGCTCAGGGGCAGAGCATCTGCTTTGCATGCAGAATGTCCCAGGTTCAATCCCTGCCATCTTCAGGTAGGACTGGGAATGTCCCCTGTTTGAAACCCCAGAGTGCCACTGCCAGTCAGTGTAGACAGTATTGAGATAGATGGACTCAGTGGTTTGACTTGATACAAAGTAGCTTCCCAGCTTGGTATAAAGTTGCTCCACCCACTTTTGCATATGGCCACGCCCATTTTTTGCATTTGACATGCAGCCCCTGGAAGGTTGTTCACAAGAGAATGTGGCCCTTGCATTGCAAGGTTCCCCACCTTGCACCTTTCAGGAACGTGGGACATATAAGTAGACATGCATACGTTTTCTCTGCCAACAAGTGGGGTGTTTGAACAGAGGAGACCAAAGGTGCTGGGGTCTTCAGCATCGGGGTGTGTGTGTGTGTGTGTGTGTGTGTGTGTGTGTGTGTGTAGTGACTGACAATCCCCAGATGGCTCTCTGCTTCCACAGGAGTCAGTGTGGGTTGCTGTTTCCCCCTCTGTTGAGGGGCTCCTGTCGCAACTCTGCCATGGATGATGGCTCCTTTTGTCAATGCTGTCAACAGAGGACAAAATGAGTGGGCCCCAGAGACAGCATATTCTCCTCCCCACCCCCACCCCCGTCTCTTATCCTGGAAGTCTGCAAAGGCTGAGATGTGTCATTTTGGCCTGGAGGGGAAGGGAGGGTCTTTTGTGGGGAGCAAAAAAGAATAATTCTCCAGGTGTCTCTGCAGAGTTGCTGCAAGAAATTCTTACAGTCTTCAAATCTGCATTTGTTGCACTGTTCGGTAAGATTCTTCTCCTCCTTCTCATGATGATGATAAAGTCCATTAATGACCTTTTGGGGTTTGTTGCTTTCACATCCAATATTTTTTTAAAGAACTGTAACTGTGTTGCACAGCTGCTCCTGTGTTTGGCACAGCCACCAAATGTGTAGAGCAGGATCTATTCAAGGCTGGAGATGGGTTTTTTAAAAATTATTTTTATGGAAGTTGTAGTCCAAAACAGCAGGAGGGCACTAGGTTGGCCAAGACTAATCTAGATAAGAGATACTTGGTTTTGGGACCAGCTCTTGCAAAACAGTGACTTGCCACATGCACACAACTAAGCAAGTGATTGTTTGACAACTCTGCTGTACTCCAGCTCCTTCTGTAAGTTTTGGGTTAATATGCTAGGAAATCTGCTTCTTACTGGAGCATTTCCTTTTTTCTTTCTTTTCTTCTTAAATTAAATTTGCACCTTGCCCATCCTCTCACAATGGCACCTGCAATTAATGGGGAAAATCCAACCTAGGAAGAACGATGGACTTAGTGGAGAGTTTCCTACAATCCAGGTTTCTTGGCTTAACCACCTGGGATGTGTAGGCCAGGGACTGCCCACATGATGCTAGACTCTAGCTCCCATCATCCCCAGCTATGGTTGCCAGAGAATCCCAGACCCTGAGTTTTCAGAGTCTAGACCTGAGACCTGGGAGAGGCTCCTGATGGTGTCATGGGGCGGCCCCCAGTGACATCACAGGGACAGGCCTCGGAGACAGGTTAATTAGGAGAGGGTAGCAGAGGAAGGCAGACCTCCCCACACCCGAGTGTCTGTGCTATAATTTGCAGCCAGCTCCTGCCTAGCTGAAGCTTGTAAGCTACATGTACAGTCTTAATATTATTATTTTAAGCAACAGTTGCATGCCCTCCACCTGCTACTTGGAGGGGACTAGGCAAACCTGGAAACTTAAAGTCAGACCTGACTGGGGGGGGGGAGCGGGGGCTGATGGGAGTTGGTGTCCAGGAGCAACTGGAAAGCACCACTTTGGCTATCCTTAGTGGTAGGACCTTTCTGGAAATTAAGCTTCAAACAGGCCTCTGAGATCTGTGATGCTGTGCTGGTTGTGTGAGATGTTTGAAAGTATGGCTTTGGGTGGGTAATGGAAGCAGCCATGTGTGCTCTGGGGTTCCTTAGATTTGGGCTCCTTTTAGGAGCCCACAGTGTCAGTTTTGCTAGCACTGGTAGCATCATCCTTACTGTTCTCTAGGAACCCCTGAATTGGCAAAACCAGCAGACTTTAGGGCACCACAGGTCTCTGGTGCGCACCACTCTCCAGAGAAAGGCTCTGGGTTTTGCACCATTCAGGAAAGGGCAACAAAACAGCCAGCCACTCTGCTTGCATCGCCTCCTTCTCTAGCTTCCGCGAATCTGGATTGATTCATCTGGCATTTTTCTCATACCACCTCCCCCAAATAGCCCCCATTCCAGTCCTCTCCTCCCTCCCTCCCTCCCTCCCTCCGTCTTCCTTCCTTCCTTTCTTTTTCTTTTTTTCCAAACGTGGAGTTCAGTCGCTCGCTCACTCCTCTGTCTCCCAGCTGAGGCCTCTCATGCAGGTTTCAGGCGGATATGATAATGCGGGAAGTTGAACTGGCCCCATTACTGCGCCACTGATGGTTGAATTGATAAGGGCTTGATAATGGTGGAGATAGCCAAAGCTCAGTAGCCAATCGCTCAGCCTCTTCTCCCATTAACATTCCCCACCACGGGCTGGCTCTGGAGCTGCCTATCTCCTCTCCATTTCCACTCCTCCACTAGATAAGAATGGAAATACTGACTTCATAGCTCACTGATTAAAGTGTCTGGATTTCTTGATAATACACAGATAAATTATGTTTTTCAAAAAAGAAGGTAGGGATGGGAGTGTGAGGGCAGAGGAGGGGGGGAAGGAAAGAGCGGGGGGGGGGGAGAGAGAGAGCCTTGAGTCGTCGTGCCCCCTCCCCACAATATTTCTTCTGTTCTGCCCCATGTTTCAACTACATAAAGGCCTGGCTCTTCCGGAGCGCTCTAAAAAATTCATTGTGGCCCAGACAATTAAAAAAATGCAAGCCTGCGTTGAGTGAGCCTGATGCCTTTTTAAGCGCGGTGCTGCAAATGAGACAAATGGAATTTGCTTTTTTTTCTTCTTAAGCTGTTGGGAGGATTTTGTCCTTTTTTTCTTTTTCCTTTTGCTGGGGATGGAGCAACCTTGAAGCGCCAATTTTGTGTCTGTGTGTGTGTCTCAGAGGAAAGGGAGGGCCGGTGGGGGTTTGGGGATCATGTCAAGGAAGACATTTCTCCCCCACAGTGCCCAGTGAAAGAGTTTTATTGTGG
Organism: Podarcis muralis; assembly: GCF_964188315.1. NCBI lineage: Eukaryota > Metazoa > Chordata > Lepidosauria > Squamata > Lacertidae > Podarcis > Podarcis muralis. The sequence goes on along the minus strand of NC_135661.1, from coordinate 42,695,652 downwards.
GTTTGTTTGGCTTTTGAGGCCTCTGGGTAGAGGAAGAAATTTAAACGGAACACGACAGACAATTTTCTCTGGGCTTTTGATCCCAACTGCTCTGGCAAGGAAATGGGTGCACTTTATAAAGGGACACTCTATATTGTTTTCCTTTGTAAAGAAAAGATCTGGGTAGCCCAGTGGCTAAGGGAGCAGGCAGAAAGGCTCAGGTTCAAATCTTTCTTCCTCCGCACTGGCCTTACCAGGTGAACTTAGAGGTCTCGGCTTTCACCTCCTGGCTGTCAGCTGCGGATAATAAATAGCCCTGGCCTTACAGGCTTCTTTAGTGATTACAAGTGAGCACAAAGTTCTTTGACCACTCTAAGGCGTTCATAAAGGCCACATCTGCACCAGCAGATAACAGCACTGCTATACCCTTTCTAACAGCCATTCAGGAAAGAACCCCAAAGACATTCCCAAAGAATCCTGGGAAGTGTAGTTTGTTGAGAGTGCTGAGAGTTGTTAGACCCCCCAGTCCCCTCACAGAGCTACAATTCCCAGAGTTCCTTGGGAAGAGGGATTTGAGGGTTAAGCCACTCTGGGAATTGTAGTTCTGTTAGAGGAATAAGGTAAAGGTAAAGGGACCCCTGACCATTAGGTCCAGTCGTGACCGACTCTGGAGTTGCGGCGCTCATCTCGCTTTATTGGCCAAGGGAGCCGGCGTACAGCTTCCAGGTCATGTGGCCAGCATGACTAAGCCGCTTCTGGTGAACCAGAGCAGCACACGCAAATGCCGTTTACCTTCCCGCTGGAGCGGTACCTATTTATCTACGTACTTGCACTTTGACGTGCTTTCAAACTGCTAGGTTGGCAGGAGCAGGGACCGAGCAACGGGAGCTCACCCCATCGCGGGGATTCGAACCGCCGACCTTCTGATCGGCAAGTCCTAGGCTCTGTGGTTTAACCCACAGCGCCACCCGCATCCCGTTAGAGGAATAGATGTCTTCTAATAACTCTCAGCACCCTTAACAAACGACACTTCCCAGAGTTCTTTGGGGAAAGCAATGACTGTCTAAAGTGGCCATAGACTACTGCTACTATTACAGAGTTAGTGATCTCGAGCTCTTTTTGCATGTGCAACAGCAATTCCTCGAACCAAGATTCCTTGGTTACAGTACCCAAGTTCGGTCTCATCACAAAATCTCCACCCACATCCCAGGGGAACTCTGCGTGCCATTGCTAACACTTTCTACACTGGTCTATGGGAGGCTGTAACCATTTTACATCTCCATCTACACATGATGTTAGTTATATGTTTAAACGAACATCCTTGTTTAACCTAGCTGCTTTTAGTGTATGTGGGGGGGGGGGTGTGCCACTTGGATTGTAGCTTTGTGAACTCTTGGGTACTTGGAGTTTAGGGACTGCCACAGACAGAGCCAGGGGGTCTGATTGTGATGTGGGCTTTGTGCCAGGAGATATTTTACTCTCCTTTTCAGCTCGGGAGATGCGTTTTGTCCTTGTGCCAAGAAGGGTGATGCTAAGGGGTTTGCCCCTAAATCAGGTTGACACAAAGGTCATTTCCCCCACTCCTACAATGGGTGGTCTAAAGCAGGGCATGGGTAGATGTCTGTTTCCCCCTTTTTGAATGCCCTGGCATGGGAGTATTCAGGATTTGATTTGAAGAGAAGTTCTTCTGGATAAAACTGCAGAGCATCGATATGAACACTTGTGGCACACATAGTCCTTGCAAAAATGAGGATGTGTCTGAACATGTGCAGAGAGTCATTTTTAGCTGTGAGTATCCACAACCAAGTCTGGGATTAGGGGCAAGACTTTCATTTACAATCCTATGTTAATGCATAATTAAAACAAACTTCCCAAAATACTTTGTGGAATTGCCCTTTTAATTGCTGTTTGGCAGGATGGGAATAATTTTGCCCTTTTCACTACTCTTTTAAGCATCCTGATTTTTTACGTGGATGACTGCAAAGCAGGATTGCAAGTTAGCCTCTTGCCCATTCTGCTGGGATAACTTTTATTTATTTGCTTGTTTTTACACCTCTATCCTATCTTTCCTTCAAAGGGCTCAAGGCTGCATACCCAGTTCTTCCCCCTCCCCATTTTATCCTCAAAACAACCCTGTGAAGTTGGTTAGGCTGAGAGACAGGGACTGGTCCAATTTAACCAACTGAGCTTCCTGAGTGAGGATTTGAATCCTGGTCTCCAAGGTCCGAGTCCGACACTCTAACCACTACACCACACTGGCTCTCCAGTTCCTTCTGGAGGAATAAGTTTCCAGATCCCCTGGGGAACATCTACCCTAGCAAGACGATACATGTACAGTGGTACCTCAGTTTAAGAACAGCCCTGTTTACAAACGACTCGGTTTACAAACTCCGCAGAACCGGAAGTAGTGTCCCGGTTTGAGAACTTTACTTCTGTCTAAGAACGGAATCCGAACGGTGGAAGGGCACCGGCGGTGGGAGGCCTCATTAGAAAAAGCACGCCTCGGTTTAAGAACGGTTTCAGTTTAAGGACTGACTTCCGGAATGGATTAAGTTCGTAAACTGAAGTACCACTGTATATGGATTGCTGTTAGGATCTGGCAAATGTTCAATTCTTATTTGCACCGCAGGACTTTAGCAGCAACTCTCTTCATTTCCAGTTCAACACCTAAACATTTTTTGCAGGTGTTCCTTCAGTACATTGAAAATAACCCATCAAGGAGGGGGTAAATTCCAAAATCCATAAATAATCACCTTTTTAGGGGCTGTATTTTAGTGTGTGTGTGTGTGTGTGTGTGTGTGTGTGTGTGTGTGTATAAACCCTGTGCAAAATAAATGTCAGTCCTTAATTGTTCAGGGTTTACTGACCTTTGAAGTTATCTCTCTTTCAAATCTCAAGTTTTCTTCCCTCTAAATTTTCTAACTAAAGACCAGGCAGTATAAAGTTCATTTTCAATGAGCTTGCCCCATTCCAGTTGGGCTGTTCTCTTCTCTTTATTTTATTTTTTTAAAGGAACTGTGATAAAAAGCAGAGATAAGTCCAGGGCTGTTTTGTGTAGGAGTTGATATCTGCGTTATCTATCTCCCTTTTTCACTCTCTGAGCAACTCTGTTGTTTTTTACTCTTATCTCGCTCTACCAAAATGCCAAGAACAGAAAACACACAAACCCTGGTGCCTTGATAATTCATGGAACTGGTGATAAAATGTTACCATTAAATTAAAATTGCACATTATTTTTTTATTTTTGCAAATGAAGTCAAAACACAACCCCGGGAACCAAAAGAAGAAAGAAAGCCCACAAAAAACGCAGAAGCAGGAGAGAAAGAATCCTGCTCATGAGAATAGAATGGCTGACTCTTTCTCTCCCCTCCCCCCCCCCCACTTTTTTTACTCTTTGGTCACGTAATAAGATCTGGAATAGGACTTACTCACATGTCTACGTGTTTCAGGGTGGGGTTGGCGGGATGGGAGACTCCTTTCATTCCAGGCCCACTGTGCAAGATAGCAAGGAATCATTATTTTGAGCAAATTGGCATAGGGCCTAATAGATTGGGAATAAGGGTCTGATCCACCACAACTTTCTCCAGAGCAAGCCATGCTGAAAATGAAAACTTGAAATGTGTTTGAGTTGAAAAGGAGGCAGAAGGTTCCTGCAGATCCTTTTATTGATCAAGATTTGCGCTCATGATGGTACATGGAACAGTTTTACATGACCCTACTTTCTCTCCTGTTTGTGCCTTGCAAATGTTTTGGGGCAGACACTGCTTTGTTTCCAATCAGTCATGTTCCCTAGTTTTCCTGCTAAAATTGAGTCACTTTTCACACCACAGACTGTTGTTTGTTTGCCCTTCTTTTGTTGCAAAAGAGTCTCTTCCATACTACTGCTACAACAACAATAACAATTTATTAAATTTATAAATAATGAAAAAAATCTAGCAGACAATCCTGGAAAAAAATAATATTGAAATATCCCACCCAGTGACAAAATGCAGTCGCATTCTGGAGGGGCCTAGGTAGGATACTGTTTTTAGTGTTTGTGTGATTTGCAGGTAGGGGATTACTTTCTTCAGTGATGTACTCTGCTGTAGCTCAGTGGCAGACTACCTGTTGGAATGCAGAAAGTCCCAGATTCAATTCCTAGCATCTCCAGTTTGGGCTGGGAGAGACCCCAGTCTAGAATTAGGAAGACAGAAAAGCCTTCTTAAAACAAAAGGTAAAGGGGGTGAAGATGGTAATTCAGACCAAAACAAACAAGCTCCTGAACCGTCAAGGGTACTCCATTCACTTTGGTAGCAGGATGTGATCTGAGATTTGCATCTTTCCACGCATGGAGATGCCTCTTCCATTGAAGTTCATGGGGAAGCCTGTGTGCAGAAGAGCTGTATTGCAACGCAAGAAGGGGTCTGCATTGGGAAGATGAGCTAGACACAATGAGTGAAACTAAGGTAGGCAACTGGAGAACGTGGATAGAGAAGTTCCCCCCAATACTACTGGAACTGATGGAGCTGAATGTGGAAGATTCAGGACAAACCAGAGGAAGGGAAGGGCCAGCACCTGCTTTTCACTTGGAAGGTACCAGTTCAATCCCCAACATCTCCTGGTAGGACTGGAAGAGAACCCTGCCTGAAACCCTGGAGAGCCACTACTGGTCAGCACAGCGAGCTAGAAGGATCAAATGGTCTGACTCAGTATAGGGCAGCTTCCTATGTTCCTAAGGACTTACTCCATTCATTAAACTATGGAATTTGCTACCACAGGTTGCTTAGAGGCAGTATGCCTCTGACTACAAGTTGCTGGGGAGCTCAAGTGGGGAGAGTGATGTTTCACCTGTGTCCTCCTGGTCTTCTGAGAGGCATCCAATTGTCCACTGTCAAGAAACGAGATAATGGACTAGATGGGCCTTGGGACTGATCCAGCAGCCAGTCTCTTCTTCCATCTTCTCAGGGAGATGCTAAAGCTGTGAAAAGTTTTCAGTTTGCTGAAATTGCTATGTTTGAGGGAAGTTAAATTAAGTTACCCTGGCTCTGATCTTGCTGTCCAGCCTCTTAGGAGATTTCTTACTGCTTATGTGTTGTCATGCACAGCTCTCCTCACTGTCTCCCCCTGCCTCTTCCATGGGGTAGCACACTCCATGTGACTTCCACATTGCCTAGAATTCTCTCCCCCCCACCCCACCCCTGTTCATATTGAAGCTACTCCATTTATATTTTAACCTTGATCATTCACCGTTGCCCTAAGATGGTATAGTTCTGCTTTGACGTATCTCAGCTACAGGATTTGGTCTGCTTTGGAATCCTGTTTAATACCTTATTCCCTTTGGAGACGGCATCTGTTATCTGGAAAATGTTACATTATGAAATTGAAGTGATATAGGAAACCAACGTTGAAGGAATCACTTTTTTCAGGGATTGGAAGTTTATATTCTCTGCCCCATAAGGAATGTGAGAAGACCCGTCATAATTCCCCGTATGTCTTTATAGAAGAAGTTTCCATTTAATCAATGGGGCTTACTCTCACGTAAATGGTTATAGGTACAAGTCTTCAGGTACAAGTAGTGGAGCATTGTTACAGAGAAACAATCGTGTTTTTAGCAGACAGACCCACTGTATCCTGAGGCTTTGCCTGCTCTTTCCTGCCAAGGCCATGGGTTGGGTTAAATGTCAGTACACTTCACTCCAGCTAAACAAACAGTAAGGCAACATTTCTCTAACGTTTGAAAGCTGAAACGAAAATCTCCCACCATCTTTAAAATGGTGTGCTTCATGTGGTTTTATTTTTTTTTGGTATGAAAGTGAAATAATGGCCTCCCCTCAGAGGCATCTGTTTATATTCATCTATACCTAAGTGTGTCACTGTTCCGAGTGTGCCTCCAGACTGGAAGAAGAAAAGGCCAGAACAGTTAATTATATAGAAGTGCAGTGGGGAACCTCTTCTGTGTTGGAATCACTGGAGCCTTTGACTTAACTGATTTCTTTCTTTCTTTCTTTTTGATTAGTTATTCATTGAAGCAATTTGTTGGCAGTTTGGAAAATATTGCCTTAAATCAAGGGTGGCAAACCTCAGGGCTGTATATGGCCCTCTAGGTCTCTCTGTCTGGCCCTTGGGACTAGCCTCAGACCACACCTCTCCTTGGCCTGGGTTTTCTTGCCAGACTAGAATGTGCCCCAGATCTCTGATAATGCCTGGATGGAGGAGAGGAACTAGCCTAGCTGCACAAAATTCAAATTCACATTCATTGTTCCACCCACTTTTGCTTCTGGCATCATCCACCATTGGTATTGCCCCTCGGGAGGTTTCCCAGAAGGAAATGCGGCCCGTAGGCTGATACAGTGGTACTAGTTGATGCCTTTCTGGGGAAACATTGAGCAGGGAATTCTTCATAAAATTCTCTTCAAGAGCAAGGAAGACTTTGAAACCCACACTCACACCCCACTGCCATGTGGCTTGTGTAACATCCCCGTTCTGTGGGCTGCATCTGATTTTTTTTTTTAAACCACCACCTGAGGAAACCACAAAGGAATAGAGCTCATTCTTTTTTTATTTTTTTTATTTTGCGTCTCTCAGAGAACTGTTTCCTCCAACCTCAAAACCACCTTTGCAGCAGAAATGTTTCCCTTCCTTCCACCTCTTGGATTGAGTGCAGAGTAAATTGGGGCCTCTTATTATATTATATTTCAATGGCACCAGCAGGTTTGTCCCCCCCATCACATAATAACATGAAGCATTTTAGCTATAGACTTAATAATGTGCAAGTGCAGTAACATGTAGAATTTGCAAACATACTGGGTTTTGCAGATGCACCCATGTTGCGTGCCTTCTCAGCAGCAAGCACAAGTTTTGCTTCTGCGTGGTGTGTGAAATGTCCTTTTGCATATGTAACAATAATGCAGTGAACTCACACTGGCTGCTGTTGAGGGTGGTAATGAAAGAGATGCTCTGCACAGGTGGTTCATTTCAGTCCTGAGTTTGTATTTCCTCCTGATGCTTCTAGCAGGCAGGTGGGGAAACCTTTGCCAATCTGGTGCCAGCTGTGTTGACCAGGGGTGATGGGAGATAAAGTCCAAAAGGTCTCTGAAGTACCAGGTTGATAAAGGCCACCACAGAGGCAGTAGGTTCCCATCTCCTCTGCAGTCTCCCATAACCCAAATGAGGGTATCCTTGCTGAACACTGGGGCCAGTGCATTTCACGCTTAACCTAGAAGTGTTGTTGCCTTTACTGCAAATGATTCAAGATGATGTTACCCCTCCCCCACCTGCTACCCTCCAGATGTTTTGGACTACAACTCCCACCCAGCTGCATCTAGCATGGCCAATGGCAAGGGACTATGTGAACTGCAGTACAAATTTCAGATCATTCTAACACAAATGGAAATGGGAGCAGAAATCACTGATCCATTCCATGTCTGGGACAAAACCAATCCAGCAAAGACAATCAGCATTCACTGTTGTTGTTTTCAGTCTGCTAATGATACATAATTGTTTGTGCCCCCGCCCCTTTAATCCTTTGCATTGAAATGAATGGAGTAGAATAATGGCAATGTAACTTATACAGTTTATGTAACCGATTACTGTATGTAATTTTGCCACAATGAGTTGCAAAACCAATAACACAGGTAGTTTCTGCCAGAAGATGAACCACAGCAGTACAGAACCGGGCTGCATGAGACAAATACAAGGCACAGCAACAGAGATGGTTCCCAGGTGGGTGAGTCAGTGGGCCTGAGGAGGGTGTAGACTCATCGTTCTGTACCAATAGGAAATGTCTCATGTTCAGATTATTTAGAGAGATCCCTGCTCTTCCTCTGCTGGAGGTCAGGAGGCTGACTGCCTACAGATCCTAATCTTCCCCATTCCAGCGCTGCACCTCTGTCCTCTTGCCCACACCTCCAGTGCTTCACTTGTGGACAAGGTTTTCTTTATAAGAGTCTGAAGATCAAACACTTTTTGTGCCATTGTTGATCCATTTGTTGCTTTCTTTTCCCTTTCTCTCCATGTTTTGGTCTTGCTCACCTGTCTTTATGTGTAGCTCTTTGGTAGCTCAAATGGGAATAACAGGAAAGAAGATGAGCCAGGATGATTTCCCAAGGCCCCTTTGGTTGCCTGCATGTCCTTCCCATTTATACCAGCCTTCCCCAAGCTGGTGTCCTCCTGCTGGTTTGGACGATGACTCTCATTGGCTTCAGCCAACAGAGACAGTGGGCATTATGATGGAAGCTGAAGTCCAAAATAACTGAAGGGCACCAGGTCAGAGAAGGCTGTATTAGATACCATTCCCTGAGCAATTTCAGTTCTGCATAATATATGGAGCAAGATATCACACCTAATTACTAGTAAACTGCCTTCCTTCTTACTCTCTCCTTGGCACTGGATGGCTGCTTCACCCTCCCATCACACAGAATTGATTGAGGTTTTTATTTTATATTTCGACAGTCAGTCTAGGAAACCGGGTTGTTGTGAAGAGACACATTTTGTGTTGAAAGTATTCCTGACAATATTCTTGGTTCCTGTTAGGGAGATGTGAAACCATTTTGAACGGCAATGCAAATGCTAAGCACAAATTTATTTAGTAATTATTACATACGTTACAGTGTTGAAATGCAGTCTTCCCCCCTCCATGGAGCTTTTAAAATGTTAATTTTATTTTTTGCAATATTGAGCGATGGAGAGAATTGGAGTCTGTAGCTATCTCCTCTCCTCACCACCCGCCTATGAACACACCCCAGCCCTCTGTTCCTTCCCTGTTCCAGACTCCCCTTTTCCCTACCCCTATCAGATGAAAGGCTCAGCATTGCATTAGAAGCCGCCGCCTCCTTTTTGCAAAGCAATCTTTTCCTATCCATCTGATGTGTCTGAGGACTGGGGATAGCTCTATTAGAATCTTTCCCCTCTCTTAAAATCTATCAGTGCGTTATCGGCCCCCATCTGAAACGTAAAGTCACTTCATTGCTATTGCCCTCGTATTTTCTTTCTCATTATTTCTCTTCTTTTCTTCTCTCTCTCTCTCGCTTCCCTTCTTAGCTTGATATGATGTGAGAGAGCGAGAGAGCGCGTACACACACACACACACACACACACACACACACACACACACTATTAGTATTAGTAATCGTGTCCCCTGAAGTGAAACAATCTTTTGTAATCTATCAGTGGTTTATCGGGCCTATCTGAGAGCCGAGAATGGCCGGCCCCTGAGATGGCGCCATACTCAAGAACTGATAAAGTTACAGAGTTCAGTCCGTGATGAATGTTAAGTAACTGCACCCGCCTCAGATAGGATATGGACTTGGCAGAGAGAGGAGCTCTGTCTGAAACCAATCTCCCTGATAGCGGCAGCAGAGCTGTTTTTTCTCAGGCTGTGACTCTCCTCCTCCTCCTCCTCGCTTACCCCCCTCTTCTCTTTCCTTTCCCAAGAGATTTGGGGAACAGGGAAGGGTTTTTCTTTTTTGCTGAAGTAAAGCCAAAAAGTTCAGATGCTCTCTTGACCTTTGAGCAGCCATCTTGTTGTGAAGGGTGTCTTCAAAAACGCCTTTTGAGCATTCCACTGGCTTTCTCGCCTTCCTTCTTGGATATGTTCAGCTGAGAATAAATGTCATTAATTAGTGCTAGCGCCCAAAGGGCCTTCTGCCCCACTTTATTTTGTGGGGGGTGGGTTCCTGTTTGCTGCATCAGCACAGGCTTACCAGGATACAATGTTGTGGATGTGACCAGGTATAGGCGAAAAAATGAGTTTTTAAATTGTCCCGTTTACATCTTGTCAGCTGTTATGAATTTTGGCTTATTTCACTCTTTTTTTAAAAAAAATACTTTTTTTTTAAAAGACGCAGTTATGATTTTAAAAGGCAAAATGCCCTGGCCCATGACCAATTGGGCATTTGAGCCTGATCTCCCAGGTCCTAGTCAGAAACTCATAACACTAGTGTAGTGGTTCTTTAGCGTAGTGGTTTTATTTAGTGAAAACTATATACAAAATGCATTCTATTAGGAGATATTGCTTGCAAGGATACATGCTTTAGTCAAAGTACATTAAAAAAAACCTGTACTTATTTGGAGAAATTTGCACAAAAATGCTGATGAATTTTTGTGAGGATATTTTGTTTGTTTTTGTTTCTTAAATTCAAATTGCTGCAGAAATGTGGAGGACAAAATTTAACGTTGGGACAATGAGAAACTGCATGAGTCAAAATTGACAGATCCTTCCATCTATATAGTCTCAGTATTGTGCCATGGAGAATTAGTTTTTTTGTGGCACTGTTTGTGTGAACAAAGTGAGCCATGGAGCATTTTCCTGATTCTTCTTAAGAACAGCTCTGCTGGATCAGACCAAAGTCCTATCTAGTTCAGCATCCTGTTTCCTGCACTGGCCAGTTGCATGCCTCTGGGAAGCTCACAAGCAGGGCCTGAAAGCTGCAACCCTCTCTTGCTGTTCTCCTTGTCAACTGGTATTCAGAGGCAGGCACCACTGCTGTCGTGACTTAGTAGTCAGGGGTAGCCTTCTTTATTATTATTATTATTATTATTATTATTATTATTAGTCACTTTTCAAAAAGTAACTCAAACATACAATAAAAGACACATACATTAAAATTAGCATAAAGCAAAACAGAGAAAATTCTAAATCTCATTTATATTTTTTAAAGGGCTGGCAGAAAATAAATGTTTTTGCCTGGCACCTAATGATATGTAATAATGGTGCCAGGTGAACCTCCCTGGGGAAAGCATTCCACAAACTGGGAGCCACTGCTAAAAAGGCCGGTTCTTGTTTTGCCACCCATCATATTGGGGGCACATGGAGAAGGGCCTCTCTGACGATTGCAGGGTCTAGGTTGGTTCATATGGGGAGGAGTGATCCTTGAGGTTCTGGGGTCCTGAGTCCATTAATTTGTCTAATATCCCTTTTAAAGCCATCCAGGTTGGTGGCCATCTTGTGGTAACGAATGGTCACATTTTAACTATGTGCTGTGTGACAAATTCATCATTTCTACCTCCTCCCTGAAACTTGCATCATTCATCTTCATTTGTTCTCATGTTACGAGAGGGAGAAAAAGTCCACTTTGAATGATTGTAGAGGATATTTATTGGCTGTTGCTTTCAAAGCAGTGCAAGCTGTTCAGATTGTGGACTTATGTACACTGCAAACTCTTAGTTGTCATGTCTTTTCCCCAAAGCACCCTGGCAATTATCAGATGCTTCCTTCTCCCCACCCCACAAAGAAGCCCAGTTTCCCAGGGAGTGACTGCTACAATTTGCTGTGCAGTTTAGCAATACCTCTTACCATAAACTCTGGGAATTGTAGCTGTGAGAGTGGATTAGAGGTCTCCTAACAACTCTTGGCAACCTTAACAAACTACAGTTCTCTTATAATTATTTGGAGGCAGCCATGACTGTTTAAAGTGCCATAGAGCTTTCAATGTATGATATGAATGTGGCCTTTGTGCAGTCTGGACCTTATATGTCTCGAGGAGGTAGAAAGAATCTGAGAGACCTCTATCAACCACACTTCCTGGCTGAATCGTGGTGTTTTTAAATTAGGCAAACAGCTCTGAAGCAGAGCAGGGTGAGAAATAGTAAAATTATTGGACTTCCGCCTCTTCCCTCCCCAGTTCTTAGCATTTTTAATCACTGGGAGCGTGTGGAGGGCAGAACGTGCAGAGGGGGCACCTGTGTTACTATGGAGACTGAAGTGGAAGGTCAGGCTCAGTTTATCATCTTGGAGCAAAATGGAGAAGGACTCCTCATTTGGAGAAAGAGAGAGGTTCCTCTTTGCTGCTGGGCGTTGCCTGCACACTTATCAGCTGCTCACACCAGACTGATATTAAACTTATCTTTGGACAAGTTTTTAAGTTGTCAGGGGAGGGCAGGAGAAAGAGAGTAGTAGAAACCAGCCCAGACTGAGGCTTTTGAGTCTGGTGCTGGGCTGATTGCGATATGATATGGGGTCTCTCTGGCGGCATACGCACCATATATTTAAAGCACATTTCACCCACCTAAAACAAATCCCAAGAACTGTAGTTTGTTTGGGGTTATTTGCGTTCGTGATTGTATTGGAGCGGACATACCGCTTTGTTTGCAATCAGTGGGTGTCTCATCAATTCCTGCTGAAATCCTGTAACTTTTCATACCCCAAACGTTCCAGGGTTGTTATTTTTTGGCCCTGCTTTTCTTGCACTCTCTAGTCTAGCTGGCAATAATAGAATAACATTAGGGAAGCATCACAGAACAGCTAATAAAGCAGAATGATATGTGTACAGTCCAGCAAAATCTTCCCCACCATTAATGCATTATGATTGCATCAATGGCATGTTGTAGAATACATACAGTACATAAATCCGCATCACCAACTTTACCTAGTTTTTATGTGCCAGCTGAAACCATGCAGTATGTATGTATGTATGTATGTATGTATGTGGTCAGGCCTTTGATGGATAATATGCTTGGACCACAGAATATAGTTAATGGTGGACTTTGGGAATTGTTTTTAATTGGTTGTTCCATTTCTTATTTTGATCTGCACTGGGCAGTCTGCAGATGAGGGATGGGATATAAACAATGAACAATACATTAATAAACGACTGGTAATATTTAGCACAGATACAATGTGCTTGGTGAATACTCAAGGTGCTTCATGTATCCTAGAAATACTTAAGAACAACCTTGTAAGATAGACTGGCGTTGCCATCTTTATGTTAGGAAGTTGGGGGGGGGGGGAAGGTGAGTTTCTTAAATGAATTACCTAGGGAAGAACTTACTACACACTTACGGTTCTGAGTTTAAAACCAGCCAATGTCATTGAGTGACCCCATCATTCCTAGTCATAGAGGGAAAATATTTTGTTCTCCCTGTACATACCAACTTCTTAGGCTCCAGAGGGAAAGGAAACCCACTATGGGCAGTAGGTTTCTGATTAACAATTTTGGCATCTTTGTGGGCCTTCTATCTGTGGCTTGCGTCTGGCTGAGGGCTCTTCTTTTGCTTTTATCTGCCCAACATCCTCTTTGGTGGTATTCACCGCTATCTGCTCGCTCACCCATCTTCCCCTTATGCAGATAGGAGCTTGTCTGTATAGCTTTCCTTGGGCACATGTCTCCTCTGTGTGGAGAGGCCTCGTCCAAATGAACACGCGGAGCATGAGGTAGCTTTGAGGTGAGATCCTGAAGTCCCAACTTGGTGCCCGCCTGATATCTTCTCAGACAACAACTCCCGTCAGCCCCGGTCAGCCTGGGAGAATGGTCATGCTGGCTGGGGCTGAGAGGAGTTGGTATCCAAAACATTGGGATAGCCTCAGGTTGGGGAATCCTTCTGTACCTCCCCTTTGGTCTGAATGGGATTTAGCCTGACAATGGGGCTTCGGTTGGTTGACAGCTCAGCGTGTTTTTCTGGAACTTTCAGTCAAGCATGGAGCAAGATGCTGTGTCCGTGGCTATATGTGTTCCTCATTAAGGGACTTTTTATCAACCTAGCTCTGAGTCCAGATGTTGATGAGGTTGCAGATTTATCGAAAGATACACTCAAACCTACCTTTTCAATACCCCAGAAGCTTAGAGCAGAGCTGTCCATTGAGCAAAATCCACATAACATGAGACCTTTCTGGACCATACTATGGTGGGGGTGGGTGCTAATTTGATTGTGTTTGTGTTTAAAACCATTCAATTGGGTGGGGTGAGGAAATGTTTTAGGGCAATATTTCTTGTTTCTATATTTCAGAAATTATTGCATGGAAGAGCATTCAGATGTAGTATCTGCCACCTGTAGGAGACATTGGTATAGGTCAAGAAGAGCTCTAGTGAATAATTTTTTTATCAGTGCTTTTCCTCACTTTAACCTGTCCCTGTCATGTTCATGCAACCAAACACTTGTTCTAGAACCAGATTTAAAAGCCCCATACCCCCACCCCATGCCTTAAATGGGTACAGAATGAAGAGAGAACTTGTCCCCATCTTCCAGACTGCATTGCTATTCCTCTCCTCCATGAATTTGTCCAGTCGTCTTTGAAAGTCATCCAAGTTGGTGACCATAACTGCTTCCTGCAGGAGTGAGTTCCATAGTTTAACTCTGTGCTGCACGAAGAAGTACTTCCTTCTGTCTGCCCTGAATCTTCCAACATTCAGCTTCACTGGATGCCTACGAGTTCCAGTGCTATGAGAGGGGGAGAAAACCCATCCTCTACCCACTTTCTCCAGGCCCTGCATTATTTTGTAAACACCTCTCATTCTCCCCCACTTACTCGCCTTTTCTCTAAACAGCCCCAAATGCTGCAACCTTTCCTCATAGGGCAGTCTTCCCATGCCATCTCCAATTAGGACCGGGAAAAGCACCAACCTGAAACCCTGGAGGGCCACCACCAGTAACTGTAGACAACAGTGAACCACATGGAGCAGTGGTTTGACTCTGTATGAGGCAGCTTCCTATGTTCTCCGCAGCTGAAACCAGATCAAAAGCTGCTGGCAGAAACAGCAGTGACTGTGGAAAAGTTATAATGAGAAAACGTTAAAGCAATAGGTGCTGGGATTTTTTCCACCCCACCCCCTTATTATAGATCATGTCTAAGGGTTTTATTATTTACAGAGATATGCAATTTATCCTCACAAAAGCCCTGAGAATTAAGGTATTAATATTCACATTTCACAGATGAATTGGGTGTGTTGAAATCGCATTTGTATCCCACTAGTATTCTAAGGAGCCAACACTAGTATTCTAAGGGCAGCCAACTATATCTATATATCTATCTATCTATCTGCAAATTTTATCCTCATAACAACCCTGTGAGGTAGGACAGGCTGAGGTGGTGCCGTGCCCAAGGCAGCCCACGGAGCTTTGGCTGAGCATGGTTTGGAACCTGTGTTTCTTTCTTTAATACCTGGTAGTCTTTTGCCGGCTTGCCAGACAGAGGGAGAAAAAGACTAGCCCAAGGCCACGCATTGTAAATCACTTGGCCGAGCAGAGATTTGGACCCAGATTGTAGACCACACTGCGGTCTCTTGTCTGCCTTGTGTTCTCCTCCTGGGTTTCAAAGTGCGCCTCTCCCTCTCTGTGTGTAAAGCATCCTGCCTGTTGAGAACCCTTTTCTATTGTCTGGTGGGAATGACCTCAGTTGACTGCAGGGGGAACAAACCTCCTCCCCAGAGATTTTTGTATTATCTCCTATGGGTGGGTGTATCTATCCTATCCTGCTATCTTTGCTTCTGCAGAGCTGTTTGTCCTCGCTATGTTCCCCTGCCAGAGAGCTGCAGGTTCTCTTGGAGGAAGACATCATTACAAAAGCAGGAATAGTTGCAGGAGTGAATGCCCCGGCAATGTACCTTTAAGGGAAATTTTGCAAACTACCCCACCCCGCTTCCTTCCTTTCTTGCAAGTCCCTCTCTCACACACAAACTGATCCACAGGACCAGGTGTATCCCACTTCTCCAGATAGAGAGCCTGTTCCTCTTCTCTGTCTCTCCGGCTCCCCTCCCTCCCTCTGTGGGTTTGATGGGTGTGTGGAAGGGAGGGAGAGGGAACAGAGAAACTGTCAGTTGTGCTGCCGAATCCCTGCCTCCCCTGATCTCCAGGCTGGTGGGAAAGTTTGAATCTGTTGCTATTTTCTAGCTGTTATCGCAGCTTCTTATCGCTAAGCTCTTGTCTACATGCCTACTTTCGGATAGTCCAGGGTCTCTCTCTTGGAAGGCTTGCGGGGGGAAACTTCTATATATATAGATATAGATATAGTTGGGTTTTTTTAATTTACTGGATAAATGAGAAGGATCAAGAAAAGGTTTATTGTTCAGACGCTGAAAGAAGTTTAATTTGAGTGCAATGATCAAATAATTACTCATCTAATGGTGATTTCTGCTGACCCATGTCTCTCTGCTTCCTGAAGCAAATGTTTCACATGCCGTTCCTCTAGCAGCGTTTTATCCATGTGGTGCCATTGTTCATTGGATGGTGCTTTATTTTATTGAATATCTTGGGGTGTGTGGAGTAGAGTACAGTAACGCCTAGGAGCTTAATTTGGCATGGGGGGGGGAGAGAAGGCAGATTTGGTGCATTCACTGTCACATGTTGAGTTAAAATATCAGCTGAATATCCTTGCCAGATGGTCAGTTTATAGCACAACAAGGGGTTGTTGCTGTTTATTTATTGCATGGGGTCCAGATGTGTATCTCAAAGGAGTACTTCTGTTGCAGGCATATCACATTTCCCTAGCATCTGACATGGTAATGCCGGTCCTGGGGGCTATGCTGTGCTTTCCTCAGAAAGCAGGGCTGTTATAATCTGGAAGCACTTTTTGGGATTTGGTCACACATGTGATGGGCACCTGTTGATGGTGTCTGCACTGTCATGAAAGATGAGCCCCACAGCTTTCTCTTGCCCCCTCCCCCTCACCATGTGGCTGCTGTTGCTCAAACTGCAAAGCTGTGACCCACCCAGGTGCTGTAAACTAAGCAGTCCCTCTCTCCCTTTCACATTGCGTGTCTGTCTCTGACACTTTGGGTGCTTCCAGGGTTCTGAATACTGTATCAGTGGCTGGAAACTGCAGAAGGGAAAGGCGCTCTTCTGCTTGGGTCCTGCTTGCAAGTTTCCCACAGGCATCTTATTTGCCACTAAGAACAGGATGCTGCGCTAGATGGGCCCTTGGCCTGATCCAGCAGATCTCTTCATGTGTTCTTATTTTCCCTATTGAATCCCTATGGGAGGGATTCAAGTGCATACTGGAAATTTAAAGGTAAAAGGTAAAGGTACCCCTGCCCATACGGGCCAGTCTTGCCAGACTCTAGGGTTGTGCGCTCATCTCACTCTATAGGCCGGGAGCCAGCGCTGTCCGCAGACACTTCCGGGTCACGTGGCTAGCGTGACAAGCTGCATCTGGCAAGCCAGCGCAGCACACGGAACGCCGTTTACCTTCCCGCTAAAAGAGGGAGTATTAAAGAGGAGTAATGTGCTCTTTCACACTAGCACAACAAATCAACTTTAAAAACAGGACAAAAGCACTGACTTTTTGCAGTTGAGAAAGTGATGGAGAAGTGCATGGAAAAGTATCGGATGAACAAATAATGAACAGGAAGACTTGTATATGCCCCACAAGCAAATCAGAATGTATACTGATTATAACAGAACCACCCTGGAAACAAATCAGAAATAATGCTTAATAAAGATCATACATAGTCTAACTACCATAAAAGCTTTCTGCAAGCAATTCCCCAAGAAAGTTTACATTCCTTTGTCTGTTGTCTGTCTCTCCCCACCTCCCCCGGCACCTTGAGGTGGAAGGTGCTTCACCCAGCCTTTTAAAGTGGAAAGGGGTGAAGCTCTCTTCTCCTTTCCCTGCCCTCCAGGATCAGTGAACTGGACCTCGCACTACTGCCTTTGAAATGGGACTTGCACGGCTATAATAATGATTGGAACCGCAGCTCGTACAGCAACGCAATCCTATACATGTCAAAAGTAAGCTCCATTAATGCTAGAGCAATCTCAGTGCAGGAAAGGGATGCTTTTAACAGATCATCTGGATAAACCCAGAGAGAGACAGAGGCCAGACTTGATGGAGCAATAGCTGGAGTGCTTAATCCCTATTAATACTTTATTGTTGCATTGACCTTGCAACAAGACTGTGAGGGGAAATGAGCAGAAAAACACCCAGGAGAGGTTGCAGTGAACTCATTGGGAGCTGAACCACTGGCCTTTCAACCCCAGTGCCTCTAATCCTTCTGCTTTGTTGGCCTTCATGTCTCTGGAGATCCCAGACCTCTTCCCAAGACTGGTAACTGAAGATCTTTCCATGAGGCAGTGGGAGACCTGCTTACCCAAGATCATTCTGGCACTATGACTACTGAGGATGGAGGGGGGTGGGAATCACCTTGTAGTCACCTGGCTGCTATACTACTCCACAACCAGAAACCTCCAATATTGGTTGCTGGGGAACAGCTGTGGGAGCAAGCTATTGCCCTAAAGCTCTGGTCATGGGTTTTCCAGGGGCATCAGGATACTGTGGGAAACAGGATGGTAGACTAGGTGGACATTAATCTGATCCAGAATGGGTCTTCTCATGGTCTTGTGACTCCAAAATGAAACAAACACATTTTGTGAAGCTGACAGGTTACATCCCTTTCCTGAATGGGCATTGCTGTAGCTTAGAGACTAAGAACAGGAACGGTAAATCCAGGATGCCTGCAGCTCAAGGCGTTGCCAGGAGCTCAGTTGAGTAGAATTGGGCAAGCCCATCTTTTGCTGATTTGATGGAGCTTCTGCTCCCAAAATCACAATGAGGTCATCTGCTGAAGGCCATCTCTGCGAACCCCTGCCGGAGGCAATGAGAGCAGTGATGGGAAGGGAGCGCATTTTCTCCTTGTGCAGCACCTTCCCAAGGGAGGGTCTCCTGGGGCCTGTGATCCTTTCTCTTCAGTACCAGGCAAAAGCCTTTTAAAAAAAAATCCCCCAGAACTTTGAAACATCTAAAGCTTTAAAATTCTTCAAATCTGCTGCTGTTCATTAACTGCTGTCATCAGTTTATATCAGTTTATATATATAAAATTTTCTTTTTTAACACAATATTTCAAACATTCAAACCTTCATACTGGATATTGTACCCAAAGCCCATTTTGTCATCACTTCTTTAATTTCTTCATCTTTTGTGTGCCATTCTAACAACAAGTTATACATCTTTGACAATTCAGTTTGAAATCTGGATTTTTTGTTTTCAAAACCAAGATTTATTTTGTCTACACTAAATATATCATTTACTTGATGATATTGCAACCAACCAGTAAATACTTCCCCTATTTGATCATACGGTTTAAGTCAGGCTTCCTCAACCTCAGCCCTCCAGATCTTTTTTGGCCTACAACTCCCATGATCCCTAGCAAGCAGGACCAGTGGTCAGGGATGATGGGAACTGTAGTCTCAAAACATCTGGAGGGCCGAGGTTGGGGAAGTCTGCTTTAATTTCATCATTTGGTTTTTTAAAGTCACTGCTTATATATTTTTATATTGCATGCTCCCCTGAAATCTTATAGCAAAGGGTGGTTATGTATAAATCCAAAGTGAAGGAAGATGTGGTCCTCCTGAAGTTACTGGACTACAGCTCCCATCATCCCTGACCACTGAACCATGGCTAAATAGCCTGGGATGATGGGATCAGTGAGTGTAACTGAGGAGTTTGTGAGCATTAAGGGGCACTACATCCATGCTAAACAACACTGAAGATGCCTTCTAAGGGTCCGTCCACACTCCTGCTTCTCCCATTCCTAGAACGCATGGCTGCGGAAGACGTGATTGTCTCTTGTTATGGTTCAGTGCTAAACTGCAGGTTTTCCTGGGGGAAAGTGGTAGTGCAAACTGAAGTCTGGGTGAGGGAACTCTTCTTTGAGCGCAGGGAACCTCCAGCCAGTGCAGAGATGCAACAAGTTCTTTGTGAGCTATCTCCCATCCCTGCCTGCCAGCCCCGTAAAGCGTCCAACACGGACCCAGCTGTCTCTCAGAGGTGATAATTAGACACACTGGGTAACTGATGAGCTAAATATGAACCTGACATCCTCCTCAAAATGGCTATTTCAAGGATTTGTCAGGGAATTATCTCAGCTGCCTTGAGCCTGAACAAGTTGACGGACAGCCCACACATTTTAGTATGTCGCTCCCTCTGTTCATGGTGCATTTGGGAGAAAGAAAGAGAGTTGGCAATCCAAAGTTCCTTTGTGTGAGTTTACAAAGAGACTGTGGCAAAGTCAAAAACTTGACACTGGCGTTCACAAAGCTGGAAACATTCTTACTATTTATTGTGGAACTGCTGTATGTAACCTCTAATGCAAAATTTGAGCTTTAGCTTTAAAAACAAAACATGCTTTTAGGGTAAAAATGTGTTTCCTTTGCATTGAAAGCATGAAAGCACGTGGGTAATTTCTGTTAAATTTTGAAACGAGAAAGGGAGTTTCTGGTTAGCACACGTTGTACTTCCTAAATTGGTGTAGTTCCTTTCCTGTTTCTGTTATCCCTAAAAAACCTCATTTGTTCTCTACTATCCTACTGACCTTTATTCTGTGAATTCTATGAATTTTTCTTTTCATGTTACAAGGAACTGTAATTCACAATTGCTTCAGTTATTTGGGGGAAGGGGAAAAAAGCAAAACAAATTGGTCAGCAAATTTAAACCAAGCAAGCCTTTGCAGATCCGAATAGCATGTAGTCTGTTGCAGAATTCTTGTTTTTCAGAATTCCTGTATTTCAGAAAACCTGGGGTGGGGGATAATTTTTCACACAGCATTTCAGATCTAACACTTTCATACAGCATATCTGATCTGCTGAGCAGAGTCTTTCTTGGCTGATAGCAGCAGGAGATCTCATACAAAAGACCCAAGATTGTCAGGGCTTGTGGAGAGAGGGGAGGAAGACCCCCCCAAACTAGGATTTGGGATCCATAGGAGATCTTCTGGTGTGTGTGGCTATATGTGTATGTAATGGTCTATTGAGTGAAGTGCCTCATTGATTTGGCCCAGTTCAATCCCAGACTAATCCTAGTATTGTCTACTCTGGCAGGAAGCAACCCTCCAGGAGTTCAAGTGGAGAGAGGTCTCTTCCACTAACCTGACTACATGCTTCTTAGCTGGAGATACCAGGAACTGGCCAGGGTCTTCCTGCCTGCCGGCACCAAATGTGTGCCTTTACCCCCATGAGCAATGGTCCCTTCCTTGAGATATGTAAGAGTGCATTTTGCTGGAGCTTTTGCAGGGCATGATCTGAGCTACATGTGTGCCTCTTGCATGCTTAACTACACACACACACACACACACACACACACACACACACCTGTGCACACCTGGTATTTTATTTTTATCTGTTAATGGAAGTGAGGTGGCGAGAACCAGTTAGTATCTGCACAGTGAAACTTTGTCGCATCATCTCAGATTTGCGCAAGTTCTTCCTTACAGTAGTTTTCAAGAAGAGAGAGAAATCCTTCCTTGTTATCAAAAAAGGCGGGGGGGGGGGAGGGAGGGAGGGAGGGAGCCCCAGTTAATCGTCTAAGCGGAGTATCTGGGAAGTAAGTGGGTTTCTGGGCTCATCCTCTCTCTGTAAAGCCAGCCTTCAGTAATTCAGTTTTAAAGCATGAAAAAAGGGAGTTGATGAAATTCCACTATCAGCACTGAACCAATATGCAAAATATCTCGCCGAAAATCAAATAGCTATTATGTTTTCATTTCCATTTCAGCGTATTTGCTTAATGAAGAATAGACAGATCAGGCCGACTGAGGGAGCCTGCGTGAGGTGATAACTCCGCTAGGCTTCCAGCAATCCCGCAGAAATGAGGCTCTGTTTGCTGCCTTGGCTTCTCTCTCTTCTCTTCCATCACCCCCCCCCCTCAGTTTTCTTTCTTTTTTCCTCCCCCCCCCTCCCTTCTGCCTTTTTTTTAAAAAAAAAATCTACTAGCTCAGTTAACCCACACTGCTTGGCATGGGAAAGCTGATGGCATGTTTCTGGCTATCAGTGTTCTGCAAGAGCAAAGTATATGTTCAAAAACTATAAAAAGGTAAAGCTACCCCTGACCGTTGGGTCCAGTTGCAGATGACTCTGGGGTTGCAGCGCTCATCTCGCTTTACTGGCCGAGGGAGCCGGCATTTGTCTGCAGACAGCTTCCGGGTCATGTGGCCAGCATGACTAAGCTGCTTCTGGCGAACCAGAGCAGCACACGGAAACGCCGTTTACCTTCCCACCAGAGTGGTACCTATTAATCTACTTGCACTTTGATGTGCTTTCGAACTGCTAGGTGGGCAGGAGCTGAGACTGAACAATGGGAGCTCATCCCGTCGCAGGGATTCGAACCTATGACCTTCTGATCGGCAAGCCCTAGGCTCTGTGGTTTAGACCACAGTGCCACCTGCGTCCCACAAAAACTATAGTATGCTTTTATTTTCCTTTTTTGAGAAAAAGAGGGAGGGGGGATGTGTGCAATAGCTAATACAGTGGTACCTCAGGTTACATACGCTTCAGGTTACAGACTCTGCTAACCCAGAAATAGTGCTTCAGGTGAAGAACTTTGCTTCAGGATGAGAACAGAAATCGTTCTCCGGCGGCACAGCAGCAGCAGGAGGTCCCATTAGCTAAAGTGGTGCTTTAGGTTAAGAACAGTTTCAGGTTAAGAACGGACCTCTGGAACGAATTAAGTACTTAACCTGAGGTACCACTGTATTTAATTTGTGGGTTGGGGTTCAGCTCTCCCTGGGGTACCATCCCTACTGCCCGAGAAGCTCTGTCTGCAAGCCCTGCAAAGAGAGTCACTAAAATAGCTCATTTATGTGGAGTCGTCTCCTGTCTGCATTACAGTCGAGTCACTGAAGCCATCACCATTCCCCACGGGCGACTGGATTAGATCAAAGGTGCAGGGCTCTGTTTCCCACAGCAGCCATCAAGATGCCTCCTGGAAGCCCACAAGCAGGCGTGGCAGTGATTTCCCTCCTGTAGTTGCTCCTGAACGCAGAGCCCTCAGATGATTGTAGTGGCTGGTGAGATTGCAGTATGGCACAGGGATTAGAGTGCTGGACTCGGATTGGAGAGATCCAGGATCAAAACACCAGTTTGCCGTGAAGCTTGCTAGGTATCCTTGAGCCACTTGCTCCCCTCATCCTGCCCCACCATCTGCCTAACCTACCTTGCAGGGTTGTGGTGTAGATAAAACTGTCTTGGTGGCAATTGTGATGTGACTTCCTTATGTCTGTATTGAACCTCCTTCCGGCAGTGGCGTAGCGTGGGTTGTCAGCACCCGGGGCAAGGCAAGTAATTTGCGCCCCTGCCAGGTAGGGGCAGAGAGCTGCAAATGCGAGCGCCCCCCCCCCAGATGTTGCACCTGGTGCGGCCGGCCCCCCTGCACCCCCCACGCTACGCCACTGCCTTCCGGTCAGTTACTTTAGGCAGTAGCCCTAAGTTCTCATATTATGAGAGGTGGAGAAAACTTTGCCAAGTCTGTTTTACCACACCACAGAGCACACCTCCCCTTCGCTCAATGTATAAGAAGCCTCCATCCTTTCTTCATAGGCAAGCAGCTCCAGTTCCTGGAAACCACAGGAGGGGAGCATGCTCTTGAACCCGGGTCCTGCTTGTGGGTTTCCCATGGGCATGTGGGTGGCTACGGTGTGAGAACAGGATGCTGAATCAGCAGGCTCCTTTTATGCTCTCTAGACCCTTGATCTTTTTAGTCGCCCTTTTCCAGCTCCACAGTGTCCTTTTTAAGAATTAAGGGGTGGGGGCACAGGAATTGAGATAGAAGGGTTCTCTTGGAAGGAGCCCCCGTAACCGTTGCTCATTTTACAGGCTTAAGACCACTAGGATTTGGATACCCACAGTGAAGTTATGTAAAGTCCAAGTAAATGTGTCCCGAAAAACTTAAGCTTTTCATATTTAGTACGGATTACACTATTGAATCGTTTTTTTAAAAATGTATAGCCCACCCTGCATCTTGAAATCCCCTGGTGGGAAACAATAAAAGCAACACTCTGTCTGTTCAACAGCTTCTTCTCCTTCCTCCTCTTTCTGTCCCTCTTCTTCTCTTCCCTGATCCCCAAAATGTCTGGAGGTTTTAGCCAACCCTTCTGGATCCCAAGATTTCCACAAGCATTGCGCACATTTTTTGAACGTTGCCTCCTTGGCCAGAAGGACTAGAAGCTTGTTTTTATTATTAATATTACCCTATTAATCATAATACCTTAGTTTAAGAACAGCTTAGTTTATGAACAACTTGGATTAAGAACGCTGCAAACCCGGAAGTAGGTGTTTTGGTTTGTGAACTTTTTCTTGGAAGCAGAACATGTTGAGGGTGTTCCATTTGTAAATTGAGTCCCTCGCTGCTATGGGAAAGCATGCCTCTGTTTAAGAACGGACTTCCGGAACGGATCAAGTTCGTAAACCAAAGTACCCCTGTAAATACAGTGGTACCTCGGGTTACATACGCTTCAGGTTACATACGCTTCAGGTTACAGACTCGGCTAACCCAGAAATAGTGCCCTAGGTTAAGAACTTTGCTTCAGGGTGAAAACAGAAATCGTGCTGCTGTGGCAGCAGGAGGCCCCATTAGCTAAAGTGGTGCTTCAGGTTAAGTACAGTATCAGAACGGACCTCCGGAATGAATTAAGTTCTTAACCTGAGGTACCACTGTAATAATAATGGACTCTTAGGTTTCTCAGGTGGTTGTGCTGTGCCACACATCGGGCTCGTTCAGGGCGCATACATACAGCCTCGCTAATGCAATGGACACCTGCCCCAGTGTTGATTGTTTTCTGGGGGCCTCTAAAAAAGAAAAGAGGTCTTACACCATTGCAGGGGTCAGTCTGCCTTTCCTGGGAGCTGGCAAGTGCTGCTGCTGGGGGTACAGCACCCGCCTTCACCCTGAAAAGGCAAACATTTCAACGACAAAGGAGAAGTGGGCTGGCACGGGGGGGGGGGGCGTTGCATGCGGTGCATTTCCCCAGACCTCAGCCACTCTCTATGACTCTAGGCATGTATATTTACGCTGGGAGAACAAAGGGCCCATAATCTATACAAAGCAGACAACAATGAGCGTGAATAAAGAGGCTGCCGGAGAAGGGAAGGCAATTTATTCTAATTCTACTAATTTCAGTTCCAGCACAATTAAAAAGGCTCTGATAATATTCAGAAACAATCGCCGGCTAACAAATCGTTTCTCTCGCTGTAAATGAAACATCGTTAGGCTAATTTTTTCTTTCACGCCTTCACGGCTCTCGGGTTCTGATAAAGTTAACCCCCTCCTCTTCCATCTCCTCTCCCCCCCCCCCCCCCCACGCACACACAGAAACTTATTTCACCCAAATGAATAAGGCCGGAGCTAGAGAGAGAGAGGCCAGAGAATGGCAGACTTTGCACCACACAGAAAACCCGCTGGCTTCTCTCGTTCCTTATTGTATTGCCCTCTTGGCAAATAGGGCTGGCCCAGATGTTTGGGCAGTGTCAGCAATGGCCATGGGGTGCACAATTAATAAGGGGGTTCATCATGCCAGCTGCTGGTGTGAAGCAGCCGTACACCCAAAAATTATCAGATGTGTCCAGATGTACTTTTGGTGAGGAGTGGGAGTGGGGGGAGAGGCTTCCCACCATCCTTCATACTACCAAGAACAGGTGGGCATGGACAAATCTCTCAAGGTCAGTTTCTAATTTCCCCAGTCTTTAGTTCAGCTGCCCACATTTTCTGCATTGCATTTTTTTTTTTAAAGAAGAATCCTCCTGAAAATTCATGAATAATTTGGATCACATTTCTCTTAATCTACACATTTATTTAGGCAATTTCCTCTAACAGAATGCACTGGCGTACGTTATTTTTGTTACTAACTGCATTTTTGTTCACATTTTTTGGATTTGTTTCCCCCCAATATTTGGAGAAGTGCAAATTTAGGAGAGTAGTTCACATATTTTGGTGGGGAAGAACACAACTCCCCCACCCCACCCCCAGTCTCTAAAAAAAACCCTTAAGGCAGCTGTGCGAAGGAGAGCCTGGGGGAGGGTCTCTGCCCTGTTCTTCCAATCCATTGCCCCAGATATGCACGCAGCAGGCATCAGTCCCCAATAGCATCTCCCAAGTAGAGCTGGGGGAAGGATTCCCTGCCTGAAACTCTGGAAAGCTGCTGCCAGTCCGTGTAGACAGTACTGAACTGGATAGACCACTGGTTTTATTTGGTATAATGCAGCCCCTCAAAGTCACACCTTTGGGTTTTGGGGAGGCATACTGAGCATTTGAATTCCTATTGCCGCTACTGCTTTTATTTGTAATTAAAGTCTGTAATTTGTTTTATGCATGTTTGATTTTGGTTTACATTGCCCATGGTTCCACTCTGGGACCTTTTGAGTGGAGGCAGCTTAAAAAGACTTCGGATGAATCAGTATGAGGACGATGCTACATCTGAGCCATGACAGATCTTGGGAATTCTAGCACAAAGCTTTTCTGTGTCCTTAATCTCCCAGTACTCCATCTCATTTTCCATCCCCAAGTTCTAGTATTATGAGCGCTGGGGAAAAAAATTCCTGTTTTCCTGGTGAGCAACATGGACCCTAAGCAATTAGCACAAGGGCAGTCACGGCCGAGAGATTTACTTGCTGCTGTTAAATTATTGTGACTCAATGCACTATAAATCACCCAGGGAACACATTCTGCCTTCTGCCCACCACATCCCTAGACAATTTTATGCTTGCGCCCTGGTATACCTCTAGAGATAACTTTTTCTCCTCCTTTTCCAAACGAACACGCAACCAGAATCCACCCATACGTGACAGAAGAGGCTGCTGTTTATTGCCAATATCCTCTCAATGTGCTATTGATTTGCCAGGAGACCTCAAACTCTGTGGATCGTTAACTGCACTGTTCTTGGTGCATTAAAAAAACAAATGTAGCATGTTATTTGAGCGTCTCTTTTACGTTGGGCTGGTGGAATGCCTGCATAATTTCTGACCTAGTTTTGCTCTTGCAGGCGCCTTTGGTGAGATGGAAGAAGGGGACGAAGTTCCTTTGGAGGACCACAGCCATTCAGAAAAGGAGGGAGGCGCTTCTGACCGCGAAGGCTCCGTGGAAGGCGATTTGTCCAGCTCCCCTTGCAGCGAAAGTAAGTTCCTTTCTTGTGCTGTGCCTCAACTTGCAGGTGTTGTTGGGGTCCAGCTCCCATCAGCTACAAGCCAGCGGGGCCAGTGGTCAGGGATGAAGGGGGTTGTGGTGCAGCAACATCTGTCAGGCTGCAGGTACGCCCCCCCCCCCCCGCTCTGATACATGAAAGGATTGCTGTGGTCATTCTGTAGAGAAGGAAACGCAATCTGCCCATGCTCAGAGGTGCAGTCTTTTATTACTCCTGTTTCTCATATGGGAACAGAAAAGGATGCAGTTCAGTGGTATTGCCATGGCTCAGCGGTAGAGCATGTGCTTTGCACACAGGAGGTCCCAGGTTCAATCCCCAGCATCTCCAGATAGAGGTGGGGATCCTGGAGAACTGCTGCCAGTCAGTGCAGGCAATATTGGGCCAGATGGACCAAGGCTATGACTCTGTGTAAGGCAGCTTCCTGTGTTCTTCCACTGTCTGCAATCATACTTAGGGTCTGTAACATTTGCAAAGCAGGTTGTGCACGTTAACTTGGAATCCTTACAAGAGACTTGTAAGATAGGTCAGTACTATTGTCCTCATACTGCAGATGAACAGCCTACCCTAAGGGCTGCTCACGGCTTCGTGGGAGAGGCAAGACTTCCACTGGGGATTTCGTAGCTCTGCTTCTTATAGCCTCTATGCTGCTGCTGTAGCAGCAGCAGCAGCTCCCTGCTCTGGCTCAAATTTCAATCAATAAATTCTGCTCTCTCTCCACAGCAATTGGTAATCTAATTAAAGGTCTGAGTTTCTTGCTACTGCGCCTTGAAAGACTGCAGACCTGGCTAGGTAAATGCTGACCTAGAAATGCAAAACACACACACACACACACACACACACACACACACACACACACACCACTTCTGTCTCCCAGCTTTTTAGAAACATGAGTTGGCCCAAACAATAGTGACTGTCTTATTTGTCCATAGAAGCAGCAGGAATATTGAGGCTGTAATACTATGTGTGCTTACATGAGAGAAAAAGTCCCTAGAAAAGAGCAAGATTAACTTCTGAGTGTTAATGTCGACAAGATCTAATTGGACTACTTTTACCTCTCTACACCTCCCTCCCTCCCTTCCCCTCCTCTCTCATTTATTTATCTATAAATACATTTTTATTATTTTAGACGATTTTATAAATGGTTAAATGTTACAATTGAAAATAGAATTTAAAAACACATTTCTCAAAAAGGAAATCAGATAACTGCCCATGAGTCAACTCATCCTTCTGGAGAAGGCTAGACAAATAAGAAAAGTTTGTGGCACCCAACAAAATGTGTATAAATGTTTGAATGTTACAAAATAGCTTAGCAGCATGCAGCAGGAAAAATACAATTGAAAACAGAATTTAAGAACACATTTTTCAAAACAAACAAATCCGATAACTACCTATGAGTCAACTCATCCTTCTGGGGAAAGTTGGACAGATAAAAACCGTTTCTGGCACCCAATGAAGTGTGTACAGTGTTGGAGGCTGTGTTCAGGCCCCATCTGTGCTAAACATTTAAAGTTAAGAGGCCTCTGTTGCCCTCACAGAACTATAGTTCCCAGATTCCTGAACCCATTAAACCACTCTAGGAGTTGTAGCTCTGTGAAGGAAACAGGGGTCTCCTCTCAGCACCAAACAGGCAAACTACAGTTCCTGGGGTTCATTGGGGGAAGCCATGACTGTTTCAAGTGGTATGATAGTGTTTTGAAAGTACAGTGCCTGCGGTGACTACCTCCCAATGCATAATGTGTGCTCTGCCAGGTAGGGCTGCCATGTGTCCTCTTTATCCAGGACATGTTCTCCTTTCAGGGGTAAAATTTAAGACAAATTGCATCTGTTTGCTTTGAATGGCTGCCATGGTGTCCTCTTTTTTGCTCTTCAATATAATGGCAACCCTACCCAGGTAATGTGCTCCTGTGCCTTTTAGGCCATAACAAGGTTCCCTAAAAAAAGATGATGTTATAGAACCCAACTATGGGTATATGATGATTATTATATACTTTTTTCTTTTCATTCCCCTCGCCCCGGTTTCTTTTCTTACTTATTTGTTTAATTTATATGGCAAGGCACCCAATGGCATTTTAAAGCACTAAAACAAATGATATAACATGTAAAGTTGGCGACAGGGGGCAGTCCGACTGGAGTAGGCCCTGATGTTATGTGTGCCTCCTTCGCTCGCTCGTCCTCTTCTTCCTCCTCGCAGGCCAAAAACAGGCAAAAAGGGCCTGCTTCATATTCCTGCCAACCGGTTCCCATTTGGTAGTGGGACATAACCTAGAGCCTAAGTTGTGTGTTTTGGTTTCATTTTCTGCTTCTTAAATGGTGGGTGTGCTTGGATCCTAAGCAGAGGGTCAGCAAATTTCTAAAGCTGTTTTCTTTATATATTTATATATAATAAAAAACAAGGGAGCATTAATAGTAATATTCATAATTTGATTATCTCCCTGATAAATGTCAGGCATTATTTGGTGACCCTTGGCCATCTAATCTAACATTGAGTGTTGAGCCAGTGTGGTATAGTGATTAAGAGCAGTGGACTTGTAATCTGGTGAACCGGGTTCGATTCCCCGCTCCTCCACATGCTGGGTGACCTTGACCCAGTCACACTTCTCTGAAGTCTCTCAGCCCCACTCACCTCATAGAGTGTTGTGGAGGAGGAAGGGAAAGGAGATTGTTAGGCGCTTTGAGACTCCTTAGGGTAGTGACAAAGAGGGATATCAAATCCAAACTCTCCTTCTCCTTCTCCTTCTCCCACCCCCCCCCCCCCGGCACGATAACTGCCATTGTCCACGCACAACTGCATAGATGTCTATTAGGAAGCTGTTCATCTCTGAGGGACTTGCAGGATGTTTGGGACCTGGGGCAGGGGCAGTGAGGCAGTTTGTGGGTGGGTGGGAAGCCAAGTGTTTTGTGCAATGGCAGACTTTGACCCACCGAGCTAGTCTGTAGAAAAGGAAGCAAGAGATTCCTTTATCTGATTTTTAAGGCTCTCTACAAGAGCCTCAGGCTGAGGGGTGGGGGGTTGCGGGGGGGGGAGGTTAGGGAGAGCAGAGAGCTCTGAAAGCTCCAGCCTGAACAGTGCACCTGGCACTAGCGCGTCGTGATAAAAGGAGGCGATAGCGCATGATAACGCACCGGCTGCAATAACTGCTGCTCCTGTGGCGCATAGCAAAAAGCTTTCAGCGCGATGGATAACAATCAATATGCCAGCCACTTTGATTTATAGCCAAAAATAATGGGACTTTTATACCCGGCGATTGATTTATTTGATGTTAATCATCCACCCCACCCCCCATTCCCGCCTTATCACCTGTATTAATAATCACCAATCGCCGGTGACGTCACCACCCCCAGGCGCCCTTTATGGCGCCAATCGATTGGGCCATGGTTGTGGGGCCTTTTTTAGCGGTGGTTATTGGGGGCCTAGGTGCAAAGGCAAACATGCCCTCTGCCCGCTAATCTTTCCCGCTGTCTTATGCAGATAGGCTTATCGGCAGGATCTCAAACAGCAGTTAATGGGGAAAATAATTGTCATCAAGTTGCTATGAGTCTGCCACCGGGAGAGTTGGCCCAGGAAGTAAGTTCTCTTTCCCCACCCAATTTTCTTTTCTTTTGTTTTTTCTTTTCGTCAGCCAGCTGGCGCTGGGAGAAGGCGGATGGGAGGTCTGGAAAATAAGGAAGCAACTCTGAGTCCCCCAAATCATCCAGTCACGGTTGATGTTTGTATCACACAAGCTTAAAGTGAAGCATCCTGGGAGCGTTCTGGGATTGCCAGCTCAGTGAGCTCTTCAGCAAAGGCTCTCTGTTATGTGCCCTTTCTACACGGGCTGTGTTAGGTTGGGGAATAGCCGTAGATTGGTGGAAGAGCTCATGCATTGCTCGCAGAAGGCCTCAGGTACAAACCCCGGCATCTCCCTATAAGTGTGGGAGACTCTGGACAATTGCTGCCAGTCAGTGTGGGCAGTACTGAGCGATGTGGAGCAATTGGCCTGGCTTGATATTATGTACTTCGAATGACTTGAGAGAGAGCATTCCTGAGCAATTGGCATGCTCATTCTGATGGCTTGTTTTGTTTTGTTTTGTTTTGTTCTATTTTATTTTATAAAAAAGCATTCATTTTCTGGGAAGTTCTTTTTAATCTCTTCATAACAAGGTGTGATTGACCCTCCTGATATTTTAGTGCCGAAACAGCTTGATAGGTAATGGTACCGTACGGCATCTTTATTTTCAGACTGCTTGATACTGATTTTATTTGCTCTTTTATTTTATATCATCTTTTTCTTCTTACCTTTTTTCAAACTGTTGTTTGGAGATTTTATGGAAAGGCAAAGTATAAATGTCGGCTGTGGCTTCTTCTCTTTTTTTTAGGCCTTACTGGCTGCAAATAAGCTTGAAAATAGATTGAGAGTGGCTAGTAAAACCTGATATGCCCAAGTGAGTCTTAGCAAGAGGTAGTGATTTGCACTTTGCATAGCTCCTTATTCTTGCTTGTTGCCCCGCCTTCAATTTGAATAAATTTTAATTTGCACAATTCATTTGGATTTTAGGCTTTGCCTTTTCTTCACACAGAACACAAGCTTCTTTAATTATTAGAACTTCATTAAGTTGTTGTTTTTTAAAGTAAGTATTGAGCACCAGTGCAGCATAGTGGTTAGAGTGTCAGACTAGGACCTGGGAGACCAGGGTTCAAATCCCCGCTTGGTCATGAAGCTCAGTGGGTGACCTTGGGCCAGTCCCTCTCCCTCTCAGCCTAACCTACCTTACAGGGTTGTTGTGGGGATTAAATGAAAGAGGGGGAGAACCATGTATGCCACATTGAGCTCCTTGGAGAAAAAGGATATAAATGCCACAAATAAATAAAATATTGCAAAGTATGTCTGGTTTGTGGGCTCTGTCTTCAAACATCAGGTACAGGGAAGATATAGAGATAATACACAGGTAGGGGTGCCAACTTAAATAAAATATTGGGGGGTGGGGAGGAGGTAAGCCACGCCCAACACAATCACAAGATGCAGCACGCACACACACTATTTGAATGGCAATGCCCATCAACTGAGCTCAAATATTTTATTGGGGGAGTTGAAGGGGCCTCGGCCGTTAGGAGTTGGCTGTTATGAGGATGAGTTATGAGGCAAGGGCTGCAGCAGTCAGATTCATTATTATCTAGCAAGCAGCTCTGTATGTTGATTGTCACCTTGTGGGGTTTCCTGGCATCCTATGCACGTCTTTCTATCCTTGGTTGGGAGCCAGTTCAACATATTAAATGTCATTATTACAGTGGTGCCTCGCAAGACGAAATTAATTCGTTCTGCGAGTTTTTTCGTCTTGCGAAGCACGGTTTCAAAAGAAGTTTTGGAAAAGCTTCAAAAATCACCAAAGTCTTCAAAAACCTCAAAAAAGGCTACCACACCGCGTGCAACTGCACCTCTTCAAGCAATGCACCCTGGGTATTAACGGTTTTAAGAAAAAGGAAACAAACTTGCAAGATGTTTTCGTCTTGCAAAGCAAGCCCATAGGGAAATTCGTCTTGCGAAGCAACTCAAAAAACCAAAAACCCTTTCGTCTTGCGAGGCATTCGTCTTGCGAGGCATTCGTCTTGTGAGGTACCACTGTATTCCTGGGCCTAGTTCTTAGACATCAGGTGAGAACCCAACCCATTCACTGAAGTCTAATTCTCCCAGACATTAGGTGAGGTGATAAACAATTCACTGGACCACTTCTGTCTTTGAAAGCTGAGGGGTGGGGGAAGCACAGCTCACACGGTCAAATGCTCTCCTATAATTAAAATGATATACTTTCCTGCACTTAGAAAACAGTTGTCTCCAGAAGACAAGCTAAGCTTGAATCCCTTCCTGCTGACAGACCCCTTTCCAGTATGCAGGGGCTGGTGTCATTTTGGATAGAAGATGTCAGGGAACTGCTATCAGCTCAGAGGCGAGAGGTGGAAGGGCAGTTGTGTTATAGGGAACCTCCAAAAATCTTGCAGAGCAGTTCCTCCTCTGGCGAGGAGGGAAGTCCCACTTCCAGTGGAGAGGAAGTGGTGGAAGCAGGGAATGCTAGGTAGAGCCTCAACACCAAGCCTGAGCAAACCGGCGGGGAGGGAAGTACCCCTTTGCCAGCGCCCATTCTACGCAGTAGGTTTAGGTGCAGGGAAGGGAGGAGAAGGTTGGGGTTCATGCAACTGTTATGCTGGAGGAGGTATAAGGACCGCCCACTCCCAGATTCTGCTAGCAAGTGAGCCAGACATGAACTTGCGACGCTCTTCACTGTAAATAGTTTGCACTAATAATAAAGCCTGGAAAAGACAGGTCGGAGTCTTGCCTATTTGCTCTCAAACGACCACACCAGCACCTGACAGAAGGGGTATAGTATTCACCCATGTGCATCCCCACGTACAGCGTGAAATGGTACAGACCAGACTCAGTTCCATGCAGTACAATTACGTTCTGATCACCCCACTTGCTGCGTGGGGGAGCTAGGTCTTTTGCTTTCTATCTCCAAAGAACACCCCCTTCTTAGACATGGCGAGCGCTCTGTTCATGATGCAGCTGTGTGAATGGCTGTCTTAAAGCTGGATCATGTGACTTGGCTCATAAAAGCCTGGTGCACCTGAATGGCTGACCATATTTTCTTCACAGACCTCAATGATTCTGAGTGATGATTCAATGATTTCATTACTTCAATTTTCAGAGACTGAACTCAGAGAGAGCTTGGAGAGCCCAAAGGAGCCAGATAAACAAGAGATTCTGGAGAAGCCCCAGGAGCCAAAGCTTTGGAACGGGCCAGGTAAGTACCCCCGCTCCTCCTCCTGCCTTCCCTGCTAAACCAACCCAAACTCCCCTAAGTAATGAAAGAGATCTCATGCAGGTAGGGGCAGGCCTGTGCTGCTGCTGCTCTCATGGAGCTGGTATCTTAACTAAGTTCCAAACTGAGCACAGATCTCTCCAACCAACATTGGTTTTTAAATGAAGGCAATCAATCAGAGACTTTTAATTCTTTCCCCCTTGATTGATTGACACCTGTTGGGGAATCCTGAAGGACAGTGTCTTTAAGAACGTGAAGACTTCTTTAGTAATTTGAAGCAAAAATGGCCACTCTTAGGGAGAAAGTCCACTGTTAATGTTTCTTTTCTATGTCAAATGTGGGGATGTTACAGACAGAGCAGAGCTAAAAAGATTCTGAAGGCTAGTAAGCTCATGAGCCCTGAGTATTGTGGAAAGCCGTGAGTTTTAGGAAAGCTGGATGCTGCTCATAGTTGTCCCCCCCCCCCCTTCTCACTGGACTTTCATCTGTAAACCAACAAGTCATGCAGAGAAACAATTGGGTGTGCCAGTCTCCATCTGTCAGTGGAAAAGTCTGTGAGTGTGTGATGAGCTGGCGAACAGCAGCTTGGTTATATATGATCTGGGGTGGAGGGGGATGGATGTGTATTTAGAGTGATAGGGAAGGATCCTTAGCTAAGCACCTGCTTTGCATGGTCCCAGGTTCAATCCCGGGCATCTCCAGGCAGGGCTGGGAGAGAACCTTGCCTGAAACCTTAGAAAGCTATTGCCTGTCAGTTTAACTAATTCTGAGTTAGATGGGCCCATGATTTGACTGAGTATCAGGCTGGCCCCCGTAGGGATAACTCCCCTGACAGTGGAGGTAGAGCTTGGCCATTGTGGGTTGCTTTTCTGTCCATGAATTTGCCTAATCTTCTTTTATCCAGGTTAGTGGCCATTACTGCCTTCTGTAGGAATGAGTTCCATAATTTAACAATGCGCTCTGTGGAAAAAGTACTTCCTCTTGTCTGCCTTGCAGCCTCCCAACATTCAGCTTCATTGGAGGTCCATGAGCTCCAGTGTTATGAGAGGAGGAGGGACATGTCTCCATCCATTTTCTCAATGCCATGCATCGTTTCATGAACTTCTACCATGTCGCCTCTTACTCACCTTCTCTCTGGCCCAAAAAGTTTCCTCAGAGGAGAGTTGATCCCACCCCCCTCGATCATTTTGATTGCCCTTTTCCGAATGAAGCCAGTAAGCTCCCTCCTCCTTAGTGTTGCCCTTGCAGAACTCATCAAGGCAGAGGATGGGGACGGATCTAGAATGAGTTGGATCCAAATGGGCACCAGGCATCACGGTGTGTCACTGAGGATGGCAGCCTCTGTGATCTAGAATGGATCAAGGATGAGAAATCTAGTTCCAGGTCTGTGAGACTGCCTCAGGTGTCTTTAAAAAAAAAAAGTTTGTCATTTCTTACTTATTTGTGGAGGAGGGCCCTTTGTTGTTTTCTTATCCTTCCTCCTTTTCCAAGCACATCCAGGCACTGTTTTAGTGTTGCTAGCCGCCCTGAGCCCGGCTTCGGCTGGGGAGGGCAGGATATAAATAAAATTTATTATTATTATTATTATTATTATTATTATTATTATTATTATTATTATAACTCCAGCTTTTGCTTTATGGCTTTTGCTGCTTGAAATGAGATGGTGACCAAATTCATCCTAGCAAATCCACAGACACCCCACCCCATCCCACCCCACATATACACACAGCCTCTCGGTCACTTTGTAAAGAACTCCAAAGTCCAGACTGCCTTGAGTCTCCCCCCCCCCAATGCCCTGAATGTGATTCCCATCTCCCTCTGCAGCAGCAGTTGCTTGTGAGTATTATAATATTATTAAAAGACTTTATACACCACCTTTCATTTCAAGAAGAAATACAGTGGTACCTCGGGTTACATACGCTTCAGGTTACAGACTCCACTAACCCAGAAATATTACCTTGGGTTAAGAACTTTGCTTCAGGATGAGAACAGAACTCGTGCTCTGGCGGCGTGGCAGCAGCAGGAGGCCACATTAGCTAAAGTGGTGCTTCAGTTTAAGAACAGTTTCAGGTTAAGAACAGACCTCCAGAACGAATTAAGTACTTAACCCGAGGTACCACTGTACTAGGGCGGTTCAAAGAAATGAATAAAAGCCTAGCCAACAGCAAAATAACAAGAACAAAACCAATTCTAAAAATGCAGCTACCCATAATTAAAAGGCACAGTGAAGCAACAACATTATAACATCCATAATTAAAGTATATAATAAACAAGGCAAATTAAAGCAGTGTAACAATAAAGAGAAACCATTAAAGCAACAATGAAAGCAGAAGATTCAAGTCAGGAGATAGGAAAGTGAGAGTCGCTTCTAAAAGTGTTTGTCTGCTTTCTTCTTCTCTTTCCCCTGCCCCAACGCACACACAGAAACACACACACACACACCACTCCCTGTTCAGGAAGGGAAATGTCTGTTCACAGCCAGGCTGATATCCCCAGCCCTTCCTAGATGTATTGGCCGGAAATATATCTGCAGGACTTCCCTCACCACTACCTCCTCTGTCTCTTCCTTGGTTATCTGCTCTTTCCCACCCCAGACCTTTTGGCCTCGATGGACGGATGTGAGGCTGCTCTGCTCATCCTTGGCTGGCCACATGGCACAGCACCCCCTCCTTCCTCCCACCCACCCTGCCTAGGCCTGCTCTGTCCACTGATGCTCTTCATTCATCTCAGAACAGCACAAGGGAGACTCAAGATGCCCAGATCCCTTTTGCCAACATACTAAGAGCAGAGTATTGGTTTATATTCAGCTTTGCTTACGGGACCCTTAACCTTGACTTTGTCCCTGGCTCAGCCCCAAGAACTGGGGGGTTGTTGTCTTCTCAAGGGGTAGGATGCTCAGCTGATGGCACAACAACCAGATAAGACAGAGTACTACTTCAACACTTTATATTGTTTCATTGGTAACGTAAGAGGAAAAATGACTATTACTCATATGTAATCTAAGCACCACCACAAGGGATCCTGATTAAGCGTTTAGCTATTTGATGCTGAATGTTATCTGTTAATTCTCTTCTATCCTGTTTCCCCATTCTTTTTCATAGAATCATAGACTGCTAAAATTGGAAGGGACCACAATAGTCATCTAGTCCAACCCCCTGCAATGCAGGAATCTTTTGCCCAATGTGGGGCTCAAACCCATGACCCTGAGATTAAGAGTCCCACGCTTTACTGACTGAGCTATCCATCAAAAACTCTCTTT
The DNA here is from genome assembly GCF_964188315.1 of Podarcis muralis. Lineage (NCBI taxonomy): Eukaryota > Metazoa > Chordata > Lepidosauria > Squamata > Lacertidae > Podarcis > Podarcis muralis. The sequence continues at coordinate 42,659,034 of NC_135661.1, read as the reverse complement.
TCATTTAAACCAATTCATGAACCAAGAACCTATACACTGACCGCTAACCTGTAATATGGTAAATATTAGTGCAAATTCATTATGGTTGTTGTGATATACAAATGACATGAGAAGACTTGGTCTGCTTATTTGTATCATTTATTATTCCTATGATCCTTGTTGATAAAATCCAACAGAAAGTTATTTAGAAAAAATGACGACAAGGCTCTCCTTCATGCAACGCACACCGTATTTTTCGCTCCATAAGACGCACCTGACCATAAGACGCACCTAGTTTTTAGAGAGGGAATGCAAGAAAAATAATCTTTAAAGGGAGCACGGCTCTTGGGGGCTTTTCCGGGAGGTGGGGGAAGGGACTGAGGGGCTAAGCCAGAAGCTAGAACAGCAAGAGGGAGCGCTGCGCAGCGATCCCTCTCGCTGTTCTGGCTTCTGGGATAGCCGTGCAGCCTGCATTCACTCCATAAGACGCACACACATTTCCCCTTATTTTTTAGGAGGGGAAAAGTGTGTCTTATAGAGCGAAAAATACGGTACTTAAACTGTGGAACTCACTCCCACAGGAGGCAGTGCTGGCCACCAACTTGGTTGACTTTAAAAGAAGATTAGATAAATTCATGGAGGATAATGGCCACCAGCTTTGATAGCTATGCTCTGCCTCTCCACCGATGGAGGCAGTACTGCTTCTGCATGCCAGTTCCTGGAAACCACAGGAGGAGAAAATGGGTGGCCACTATGAGAACAGTTTGTTGGGCTTGATGGGCCATTGGCCTGATCCAGCAAATTCTTATCATGTCCACATATATTAGGGGTGGTGAATAAATTTGATTTAGTTTGCATTTAAAGATGATCCCTCCCTAATTTGTGCTTTCCAATATAATGTGCAAACCAAAACACAGCACTTCTTCGAAATTTGCATTTCTCTGAATTTTGCAATGTAGTTCTCTAGTCAAGCAATATGTACAAAGATTTGCATACTAGCATGCATAAAAATGCATGTATTGTTGAAAATAGCACATACCAAAATGCATTATATTAGAGAGAATGGTTTTTAAAAAACGTGCATATCAGACAAAAGCCATATAAAAAGGTGAATGTTATATTATTCACATGAAGATATCAATGAATTTGAATGATGATTTTTTTTTTAATGGTAACTGATATAAAATGTGGAGAACTGAATTTAAGCCTGGAAAAATGAGAAACTTGGAGAAACTTGAAATTGACCCATTCATCCATCCTTGGTTTATTTGTTACATTGATATTCTTCCTCTCCTCCAAGGAGCTCAATGTAGCATCAAAGCTCCCCCCCCCCCTTTAAATCTGTGCAACAATTCTGTGAGATAGGCTAGACTGAGAGAGTAGTAATTTGCCCATGATCACCCTGTGATTTTTGTCACCCAATAGGGATTTGAACTCAGACCCTCTAACCACTACACTACTGCAGCACATTGCATCCAGCTGCACTGGTCCTCAGTCTTGTCTGCAGATGGTGGGTGATGATAGGACCAGCACATGGGGAACTGTGTACACATGGTCAGGATTGGAGCAACTTGGACACAAGATTTCTCCCACGTCTCTTCTTTTCTTGTGTTCCCTAAGGACAGCATATCTCTGTACTAGTAATTGAGAGGAATAGAGTGTACAGCTCTAGCTACCCTGCATGCCTTAAGACCATGTATAGGCTGAGTTGGGAGATGCATATCAACCATAGCTCAGTGGTGGAGTGCACCTGATTGGTGTGCAGAAGGAGCTAAGCTCCATACCCGACGTGTTTATGAGATCTGGTGGCAGTGGATGGGAAGAAGAAACCTTGTGAGAATCTGGAGAGCCACTGCCGGTCAGTGTAGACAATGCTGGGCTTGATGGACCAAGGGCCTGACTCGATGTAAGGCAGTTTCCTATGTTACTGTGCATAAAGCACCAGCCAAGGTTCAAATCTCTACTCGGCCGTGAAGCTCACAGCGTGACTTTGGGTCACTCACAGTCTCAGTAACATAGGAAGCTGCCTTATACTGAGTGAAACCAATGGTCTGTGTAGCCCAAACTTATCTACAATGACTGGCAACAGTTCTGATGAGTTTCAGGCAGGGTTCTCTCCTAGCCCTACTTGGAGATGCCTGGGATTGAACCAACGACCTTCTGCAGAACAGCCGTTCTACTACTGAGCTTACGGCTCTTGGTCTCTCAGCTTGACCTACTTCACAGGATTGTTGTGAGGATAAATAAGGAGGGGGCGGAGAGTCAAGTTCCATCTTGAGCTCCTTGGCAGAAAGGTGGAATATATACAAATGTAACAATAAATAAATAAACTGCAGCCACTAGTCTTCATATCAAGTACATCTTGCAAAATATACTTCTCCCATCCTGTTTTAAGTCTGGCACCAGGTTGCTGTCAATGCTTTCTTAGAGCCTCCCTTATATTTCACTTGCAGCCTTCTTAAAAGGTCAGGAAAAACACCTTTTACTGTTTTCTATCCACTCTCTGCATGGAGGGGCTTCCTTGCGTCTGTGGAACCCATGCAAGTCTGAATCTGCGTGGTAGGATCTTCCTTGTGTAGACTTCTGCCACTGCATGTTGTGGGTGTTCTGTTTCTAATTTCTGTTGACGGGATGTGAGCTGGGACTCCAAAGTTCTGGCTTCCACTTGTGTGAGGGAAGTGCACTCTGAACATGCTCGTATGCACCTTCCTACCAGAAAAGTCCCAGATGTTGCAAATGTTGCAGTCAGTGGTTTGCTTAATTAAGTTCCCTGAAGTTGAAAAATAGGTCCTGACACTGTATCCTGGATCAAATTCATAAGCAACCAGAGTAAGGGTGGCAAGTTGCTTCCTCTTCCTTTCCCCCCTTGTTCCTCCCTCCTCTCCCCACCAGCCCCCACTGGAGTTGGTTATTTGCATTCTTTATGTAAAAGAGATTTTATTATCGCCGCTGTGCAGCCCATCTCCACTCTGGTAATTGGAGTGATATTAATTTCTGTGTGGCTGGGAGTTGATGTGAGTCCGGCGATGCTGCGGCGATAGGCTTTTCCTTTCTGCGCTAACCGCCGCGATAGGCCTTCTATCAGTCTCTGTGCAGGCACCACACTTATCAGGAATGGAATGGGTAAAAAAAAAAAGGGAAAGAGGAAAAAAAGGGAAACTTTGAGCAGCCTGAATTTCTTCTTTATCTGGCAGGATCCGCCGTGTGTCAGCAGTGGCAGGCTAGGAGGATGCTGTGTGGAGGCCAGGCCAGGCGGGTGGGTGGGGGTGGAGAGAGTTGTGTTTTTCAAAGCTGCTGGGTGCCATCCAGTTTTGTCCCTCCCAAATCTTCTTTTGCCAAATCTTCCTGCAGAGCCTCGCTGACTTATTGAGTGGCCAGGTTGGCGTACCTCAAGCGCTTTGCCCAATCAGGCACCTGTCGACATCCTAGGTGAACATAGGATGCTGCCTTATAATGAGTCAGACCATGGTCCAGCGAGCTCAACATTGCCTCTAGTAGCGTTTCCGGCCATGGCTTGAACCTGGGACCTTCTGCATGCAGAGCAGGTGCTCTGCCACCAAGCTGCAGTCAAGGTGAAGTTCTGTAGGCACAACTTTATGGCCATCATTTGTTAGATAGGGCTTCCATGACCAGACTGGGGGCCAAGCCCATCTCCCCTTTCAGGTTGCTCACTAGCAGAGCTCCAGAATCATCTGCAGCTTCTTTCCATGTTCTGTGTTTCCTTTTCTTCCTTTGGTCCCTGGAAGGGCATGGGAGATCAGTAGAGGGCTGGCTGGTGGGAGTGGGGAAATCCTTCCCATTCAAGTATGAGAAAAAAAAAAGGATAGGGGGCTGATGAAGGATCTGAGCATGCCTTCTACCTGTTGCAGGGCTGCTGCATGGAACTGAGAAGCATAGGGGGAAAGCTCACTTCCATGTACTCAGTGCACTAAGGTTTTCTTGGGAAGTTGTAAAAACTTCTACTTTGGACTCCTGCAAGAAAAGCTTGGCTGGGCACATCTGGCAGGGATGCCTGAGCATCTGGAATCTTGCATTGGAATAAGACAAGGATAGGGAATATCTAGCCCTTCAGATGTTGCTGGATTACAGCTCCCATCATCAGTTTGGGTTTCTCTCATCTTACCATTTTTCCAGTCTGAACTTCAGTTCTCCACATTTCCACATCAGTTTCAGGTGTGTGTGTTTTTTTAAGGCTTCATGAAAATTCATCATATTTTAGTGTGAATTTCTCCTAACGTGCACGTTTTGCGTAAATCACACATTTTTGCAAATGCCAATATGCATTTTTGTATGTCACTTTACCTTATATTTCCATTTCTATACACACTTTACCTTAATATATGCACTTTCATACATGGTCGCTTGGCTGGAGAACTGCGTTGCAAAATTTGGAGAAGAGCAAGTTTCAAAGTGGGGCTCCATTTCAGTTGGTGTATTGTTGTCTTTAAATGTGGGTAAAAGCCTCAGCGCCTAGGGCTTGCCGATCGAAAGGTCGGCGGTTCGAATCCCCGCGGCGGGGTGCGCTCCCGTTGTTCGGTCCCAGCGCCTGCCAACCTAGCAGTTCGAAAGCACCCCCGGGTGCAAGTAGATAAATAGGGACCGCTTACTAGCGGGAAGCTAAACAGCGTTCCGTGTGCGGCTCTGGCTCGCCAGAGCAGCGATGTCACGCTTGCCATGTGACCTGGAAGTGTCTCCGGACAGCGCTGGCCCCCGGCCTCTTAAGTGAGATGGGCGCACAACCCTAGAGTCTGTCAAGACTGGCCCGTACGGGCAGGGGTACCTTTACCTTTTTAAATGCCAACTGAATTAAATTTCTACTCCACCTCTGTTGGCTATGCAGGCTGATGGTGTCATGGGACTCATTACATTGTTTCCCCCTTCTGATTCTGTTAAAAGTATTAATGAAAATCCAAGACAGACGTTTTCAAGGGGCAGTTCTAGGAAGAACCCTGGCTACTTAAGAAGCTGGCAAAGGAAGTCCTTATATGCTCCTCCTCTGATTTCAACAAGCCAATCGCCATCTTGGATGGGCAGGACCAGGCCTGCTTTGGAAGCTTCTTCCCTGGAGACTGCAGTCACATGACCCACCACATGGGGCAGTGATCATCACTTCCTGAAATTATGTTGATCTAGTCCAGGGTCCTGCTTCCCACATGGAGAGCAGAAAGGTGCAGGAGCCTTGTCCCTCAGTTGCACCCCCCTCCCCCTAATCTGAATATAGAGAAGTTTACTGCTTCAGAACCTGGAAATTTCAGTTGTGTGTACTGAAGGTCCGTTTGTGAGGAACCCTTCCTGAAGGGCAAGGATGCTCTACCACATCTCTCCAGGGATGTGCTATGGGGCTTGGAGTACCCCAATGCTCCTGTTTCAAGTGCCCAGTATTTTTGCACCACTCTTCCTCCAGCACAGGCCGCAGCAGGGCAGGCTGCCAGGCGTGGTTGGGTGGGAGAGGATGAGCAGCCGTCCTTCACGTTTCTGATAGCCCCGCACATTCATGCGCCTCACTGAAATGAGAAAGTCAAGGGAAGGAGAAGAAAATGAGAGGGAATTTTTTCCTCCCCTCTCTTTCTCTTTTTAATCTTTGCTATGACCTTGTTCGCTGGAGGGGTCTTGGCTGCTTTAAAATTCTGATATGCAAATAGCTGATAGCTATAATCTATAATCCTCAACTTGGGAGCGTTTGCAGATGTAGCTGCCCATTCTGTTTGACTTCCTGTTCTTGCAAGTCTGGCTCGTGGCGTGTGTGTGTTTCCCCAAAATAAAAAAAATAAATTTAAAAACCTCATGAGAGCTTCTAGTTGCTCCGAATAGAGTGGGTTGCCATTTCTGAAATGTGCCCCAGAAGTAAGAGAGAGGGGAGGAAGCGGGCAAAGTCTCCCGAATTTGTTTCTTGACAGATCCCATTCTGTAGCAAAGGTAGCTTGGACTAGTTGTTGGAGAGTAGCTGGCTGGTTGTCACAGGAGCTTTCAGTCTGCAGCAGCCAATCACAAAAGGAGTGTTGGTGGCTAAGATCCTACGGCTGCAGTGGCCTTGTGAAAATGCTATCGGTGAGAACAGGGAAGATGGTGGGTCATTATATTGTTGTCCACCACCCAAATCTCCAAGCGGTGCAAGCACCAAGCAGTGCTTATCCATGGTTCCTTTTGGGAATGAGACTGAGTCTTTTTGATGTATTGTTTATTTACACATATATGCAAGCTGAGCCTATGATGGAGGGGTCCCCAGCATCGACACCCCAAGAGCTTATGGTTTCTCCCATAGCCACAGCCTTGGATTCAAACACAGACCAACCATCATGCTCTGACCTTCTCTCCAGCTTGCTGCCTTACCAGCCTGCAACCTTTTTCCTTCTAGGCCACATCACAGCCAACTCTCAATTCTGCTTCAAACTGTGGCTTTGTCTTCTAACCAGCTGTTTGAGGAGGAGAAGGTCCCCCACTCATTTGCCACCTGGCCCAGAGTCCCTTCTCTTTCTTCATGGCCCATCACCTTTCCCTTTGTTCGTTCTTAATGGTTCCACGGCATTTACCCTGTGAGGAAGCTAGCCTGGCCTATGTTGTAATCCTTGCTGGATCCAGGGGTTCAGGAGGCTTGATTTACTTCCAACACTGACTGGGTCTAGGAATTTAGGGGAGTCTGGCACTGCCGAACTCACAACACTATTCTTCCTATGTGGAATTCCTTGCTGTAAGAAATGTCTTCCCCAAAAAATTTGTACCCTCCAGTGTTTTGGGCTACAACTCCTAGTGCCGTCTGGTTTGATGGGAGTTGTAGTGCAAACTTCCTAAAAGGAGTGCCAGGTTGCATTGGGTTGGGGGCACAGTTGCCGTAAGAGCTGGAAATAACTACTGAATTGGATACCTTTCAGAGGGAACTGGGCAAGGTCAATGAAGTCAGGTCTATCTGCTGCTCTCAGTGCCTAAATGGAGTCCTCATGTCCAGTAAATTTTTTGTGTTGAAGTTGCTCCAGCCCCTCTGGCTTCGTATAACTTGAGCCCTTGTGTTCTTTGTACCTGATATGGGGCCCCTGTTCTCTTCGACCACCTGTGTGGCGTTAGGATTTAGCCCCCAAGTATTTATTTATTTATTACGTTTCTATCCCAGCTTTCCTGCAAGGAGCTCAAGGTGGTATATGCATACTTCTCCTTCCCATTTTATCCTCGCAACAGCCCTATGAAGGTAGGTTAGGCTGACAGCAAGAGACTGGTCACCCAGTGGTCTTCATGCCTGAGTGGGGATTTGAACCCTGGTCTCCCATGTCATAGTCCCACCTTCTAACCACTACACCACCCTGGCACACTGAGGGTGCAGACACACCCCTGGTTGATGTCTGCAAGTGAGAATCTCTTCTCATTGCCCTGAGTGTTGTCGCCTGCACACAGTCACACCCACACACCGGCTTTGAAAACTGGGCTGATGCTCTGTGTTGCTCTGTGAATAAGCCAGGCAGAGCTTATTATGGGCCCGCATCCAGATCAATATGTGCCTCAGCGTCATGGGATTAGCAGAGAGGGCCCTCCTTCCATTGCAGCTTCTCCTGTGCTGAGTGATATCCGTGCCTTGTGGATAGATCAAGCTCCGCAAGCATATTTAAAAGAAGCGGGGGAGAAATAATTGGGTTGTGACGGGGCACCTTCTCCACCTGTAACTCAGCCTTGTGTTTTACTGCCCTATTTCCTTTTTATGGGCTCCTTTATTTTCACACCCTATCGAATATTCAAATGTATCTGCGACCCCTGAGCCTCTTTATGGGGGGTCGTTTGTCACCTTTTATTTCTTTTTTGTCTCCTGGTAAAGAGCTCATGCCATTAATTACAGGGGCTAAGGACCTTCCCCCCCCCCCCCCAGCCTGCTTTCTCCTTCCTTCAGTAACTCGGAGGGAGAAAAGGCTGCTGCATTCAGATGCCTGAAGCTTTTGCTTTTTCACTCCCCCTCCACAGAAGCTGCTAACATCCCCTTGCACCCAAGCCCACGGGCCTTACCTTTGCCTGGTCATGTCTGTTTCTCACCTTTCTGGGGCTCTAGGTGGCAAAGCTAGGGATTCCAGGGAGGTCTCCTATCCAGCCACTGGCCGGACCCAAACCTTCAGCTAGGTTGCACCACAGCATGCCTTCAGAATATTCCCCAAGACCACATTCCTGAGCTAGTCCTTTGGATCTCAAAGAAAAGGGGGGGGGGCAGGAAGACACAACTTCTTGTAAATTTTCTTTGAATGATCTATAGGTGGTTCTTAACTTGCCACAGGCAAGTGTCTCTTTGTAAGCCTGCACTCTTAATTAGTAGGCCTCTTCAGTATTTCTGGGCATAGGTCAGCTAGCATTAAGCACTCTCAGGTAGGCATGTTGCTCATTTAACTGTATGAGTTCTAGTCACTCAATTTAAATACATGAGGGGGGAAACAATATTTCTAAAGGGACAAAAGCAAACATCCTTGCATTTTAAATGGTGCTCATATACATCACAGTGGCTATCCCCTCCCCTTGTCTGTCATGTAGAGGACATGCCTGTTTTAAGATGCTTTCAACCTGCAGGGTTGTTTTTCTAAAACATATAGTTTAAAAATAATAATACTTGTTTTTGAATTTGCTGACTGACAGGTGTAAGCATCTGCTTAGCTTTCCCACCAAAATATGAAGGGAGATCAAGGTGTCTAGTTTTTGGCTGGTACCCTCATACTGTCCCTGTGGTGAATGCCATTATTTTATTAGTTTTACAGAGGGAAAGGTAAGGCAGGGAAGGAGATCAGTTTGCTAAGGCCAGATGATGAACCCATGACAGAAGAGATGGACACAAATCTCCTCGTCCAGAGCCAGTGATTTATCCTTGAGTGAGTTTGCTTTCCAAAGGGCCCACAGGGGCCACCCGCCCACACCTGTGATTATAGGAACATGAAGAACAGCCCACCTGGATCAGACCAAGGTGAGCTTATGTATCCCAGCATCCTGAGTTCCACTTGGGCCAAGCAGATGAGTCTGGGAAAGCCCAAACAAGGCATGGCAGAAATAATACTGTTTTCCCAGAGTTCTCCCCCAACAGGCACACTGCATTTGAGCATAGATTGCCTTCAGACATGGAGGACCTGCATGTCTCCTCCAGCAAAAGTCTTCTTCTGGGATTGAAGATGTCACTTGCAAGCAACCTTCAGTTCCAGCATTCTCAGTGTTTAGGAACCGGCTGCTACATAAGCAGTTGCCTTGCTGGATCAGTAAAATCTACCCTGTCCACCTTTCTCTTTCCAACTGTGGCTGGCCAGGTGCCCTTGGGAAGCTTGTGAGCAGGGCATGAATACTGTTGGTTGATTGGTCCAAGGTACCCTGCCACTGGACTTGGAGGCTCCATTTTCCTATTACAGCTGATGATCATGGATATTGTCTGAGCCACAGCCAAGGGGCGACTGTTGCTATCGAATTAAAACAGTACACACTACCCCCCCCATTTCCCTGGCCTTTATTTTTGCTCCATCTCCCACCCCCTAGCCCAGCTCTTTTTCCTTTCCTTTCCTTTTTTATCTGTGCTGCGACTCCTGTCTGAGTAATCTCTCCCCGCCTGAAGTTTTCTCTGCAAACCTCAAGGTTTATTATCAGGCAGCACAGGGCAGCGCGAGGCGGGACGGCCCGTTCTGATGGACAGGGCAGGGTTGGCCACCATCTTCCTGATTATCTTTTTGTGTTTTGTGTGTGTGTGTGTGTGTGTGTGTGTGTGTTTCTCTTCCCCTTCACATTGGTATGTGTGGGTGGGAAAAATTATTCCAGCTATTTTTCTTTATCGCTCATAGCAGAGTTTTACACTAGATAGTCCTATTTGTTTTAGATTACCGTGCTGGAAGGGTTAGGGCTGGGCTGCAGGAGCCTGTTGCATTCTGGGGCTGAGGCCAGCCTTGATCCACGAAGCACATGATGCTTTGCAAAACATTCCTCGTATTGGGAACTGGTGTGGTACTGAGAGTCTAGTGCTTATAGTGTGTTGAACTGAGACCGCCCTGACCTGGGTTCACTTCCGTTCTCAGCCACAAAGCTTGTCTTTAGCCTAACCTACCTTGTGGTATAGGGACGCGGGTGGTGCTGTGGGTAAAACCTCAGTGCCTAGGACTTGCCGATCGTATGGTTGGCGGTTCGAATCCCCGTGGCGGGGTGAGCTCCCGTTGCTCGGTCCCTGCTCCTGCCCACCTAGCAGTTCGAAAGCACCCCTAAGTGCAAGTAGATAAATAGGTACCGCTTTATAGTGGGAAGGTAAACGGCGTTTCCGTGTGCTGTGCTGGTGCTGGCTCGCCAGAGCAGCTTCGTCACACTGGCCACGTGACCCGGAAGTGTCTGCGGACAGCACTGGCTCCCAGCCTCTTAAGTGAGATAAGCGCACAACCCTAGAGTCGGACACGACTGGCCCGTACGGGCAGGGGTACCTTTACCTTTACCTTTTGGTGAGAGGAGAAGGTAGGCAGAACCCCTTAGGCTAATCAGAGTTCCTGGGAAGGAAGGGCAAGCAGGATAGCATAAATAAATCTACTTTCCTCTGTGCATGCTCAGGAACACCCTTCCAATGCCGCACCAGGTGTTCTAGGGTTAAATGTCTCTAAGGTGACGCCCTGTGTGTGCTGCCGGACTATTTAAGCAAAACCACTTAGGAAGGGAATTTTTGATTGGGGGGGGGGAGAAGCAAGGTGGGTCATGCTGGCGCTGATAAGGCAGGCCAGCGTAAAACAGAAGAAAAGGCAGTGAAGAGTCCCTCCTTTTATGAGACACAATAACCCACACCCTGGCGGGGGAGATAGGATCACGGTTCATTCCAGGCCTGAATACACCGCCCTTGCCTCCAGGATATGATCAGACCCTCCAAAGCCCATCTCCCTATTGTCCCTTCTCCTTGGAGCTGATGGTATCAGGGACCAGCCGGCCAGGACTCCGGTTTATGAGAAATTCTCTAAAGGGGTGTGTGGGGAGGCTGGAAGCAGGGTGGCGAGGGGGCAGGGTGGGTGGGATAAAGAAATAAGACCTGATATTGGGGGTGGGGAAATGGCATGATGTTGGGGCTTCGGGCTGACAAGGGCAGCCCAAAAATAGGTGCGGGGTGCGAGTTGAACTATTAAGGCAAGGTTGCGACAGCGTCAGAATAGAAGGAGCTCCCTTCTGGGTCAAACCAAGTGTCCCAGCTAGTCCAACATCCTGCTCTCATGGTGGCCCCAATGGAAGCCCACAAGCAGGACACAAGAGCAGCAGCAGCAGCACTCTTTCCCATTCGCAATTCCCCTGTATACATGTGAACGCTTGGCTAGCTGGCTGTTGCACCTGGAGGGCACATGTAGGTGCTTTTGCACACTGCCTTGGGTCCCCACACTGCTGTAAGAAGAGGGGTGAATGTGAAAGGAGAAAATGGCAATGTACATGTAGTGGTAGCTTTACCACTCAGAAGTGGTCCTCTGTATCCTTCACCCATTGGCAAGGGAGGATCTTTTGAACTTGCATGCTGTCCTCCCCTCACTCATGGAGGCTGGCTCCACCTCAATCTCGTAACGGCAAGCCACAGTTTTCTTTGGGGATCTGAGGGCAGCTGTTTAGGAGGCTGCTGTTTTGCAGCAGATTTGGCATCATGGCCAAAGGTCTCTTGTTCCTTTAAGGGATGCTTGCGAGGCCCATGATTAGGGGTAGAGACGTTGAAGAGTTCTAACAGGAGCAGAAATTGCCAGTGTTCCCTTATTCATCCGGAATGGAAATCAATCTAGTGAATATGATCGGTATTCACTGTTGTTTTTCTGTCTTCAAACAATATGGAATCAATGACCTCACCTCCTATTTACATTGCATTTCCTTTGCACTGAGACAAGCAAAGTGATAATGCAGCATTAATAAAATAGTTAATTATGTCCGCAGCGGACAGCAAGATGGAAAACATAGCGTTTAACAGAAGCTAAACTGCAGCGGAAGGGAAACGGTGCTGCATTGAATGTGGGGCAGAATGCAATTCAGTGCCTTTTTGCATCCCTAATTAGGGATAAGGGCAGCACATTGGCTACCTATGAACGTTTCCATAGGTGCTGAGGACAAAGTACGTGTCCAGAAGGGGAATGCTTGTACTTCCTCTTTTCCCATTCCCTCCCGTCTTCCTCCGCTTCCTCTGCCACCTCCCCCTGTCAGATTTTAGATTGAAAAGCTCCACAGGGCAGGGCTCCACCTTATTCCCTGTTACGCTGTAAAGCGTCATGCATGTTGACGGGGCTCCATAAATAATGATAGAAAGAGCAGCGATAATAATAACGGTGGCAGCTAATATCCCAGCGCCAAAAGTTCTGGCTATGTTCTGAACTCCACAATTAAACCACTTTCAAGCTGCTTTGAAATCTTTGATTGCTTCCAAAGAATCCTGCGAATGGTAGTTTGGAGAGGAGGGTCTCTGAAAATTGTATGGGAGTTCCCCCAGCTCTTTTTGCTCCCAAAATTCCTCAGTGGGATGTTGTGACAGCTTTGAAACTGGCTTATATTTGAAGTATAGGCATGGCCTTTGCCACTCAGAATTTGGGTGCTCCACCCCTGCCAATCGTTGCACAGGGCAGCCACTTTAAAAATTTGATGGTAGTTTGAACTCTTCCCCCACCCCCCACTGCCACCGCCCACCCTGGTATAATCCAAATCCTGGTGTGATAAAACTGCTGCCTCTGTTGCCCTGAGCCTGCAAAGAAGAAAGAGAGTGGAAGGGGGCTGTGCCTTAGTTACAAAACTGCCTCATTGGCAAAAGGGCTCCCCTCTCGTCCTGTAACTGTGACCCTTTGCCTAAAACTCCTGCCTTGGAGGTTGGGGGGAGGGTAGACAGGTCCACGTTGCTATCCAGGCTTGGTAAGAGCCTCCTCCACTAATGGGGTCAGGGTTTGCAGAGATAAAGATTTGCTGTTGTTAACTGTGTCAAAAAATCAATAAATCCCCAGTGATGCTTGGCTGCGATAGGAGAGGAGAAATCCCCAATAGCCAGCTAAGTGGCGGGGGCTGGGCATGTGCTGGCAGTGAGGTAGGGAGGGGGGGTCGGCGGCGGTCCGGATAAGCGGAGACCCTACAGAAGAAGAGAGGGGACTTGGGGCTATGTGAATCGCCAGCCCCATACTTCCTGAAATGCAGTCCTCGGTTACCAGGGCGCCATTTTGAAACGGAGAGGGACAACGGTGAGTGGATGTCAGCAACCCAGACGCAAAGGTGAGGGGCAGAGCAGAGCTCTGAAGACTGTTGCTGCCGAGGGAGGGAAGGAGGACCACGTATCGGATGGGCTGTACCTTGCCCCACCTTGCCTTGCTGGCAGGTCTGAGCCGCTGCGGTTTGAGCGTACAGAGGTGCGACAGGGCTCTCTCTCTCGGTGGGGAACTTGCGTTGGCAAGCTGGAGTGACCTGCTCCCTGAAGCCACCGTTGGCAAGGAGCACAAGGGCTTAAGTTTGGTGGCGCAATTTCATCACCCAAAGTGCATTTTCTGTTCACATTTAGTCCTGGGATTGTGAGCAACTGGGCTAGGGGGAGGGAGGGACATTCCTTTTTAAGGTGAATTTGCCTGGTGTGCAACAGTATAGATGTGTGTCTCTAACAGAGAGATGTCAGAGAATTCTGAGGAAACCAGAAACAGCAGCAGTAATTGTCAGTGTCTGCTTATTTGTTGCGTGTCCAGAACAGAAATCAACCCAGCATATATGAATGGTATTGTCTGTTGTTGTTGCTTTCAGTCCACAAACAATATTTAATTGATTCCCCCCCCACACACACACCAAATTTGCACTATTTCCTTTGCACTTTAACAGAAGGAGTAGAATAAGGAAATGACAACATAACCTATGTGATGAATTATGCAATTTATGTAATTTCAGCATGGCGGGCAGTGAGACAATGTAGGTATTGGCAGAAGACCAACTGCAGCAGAACAGAAACGGTTCTGCATGTGATGGATACTGGATGTAATAGAAAGCCATGCCTTCTTACAAGTTTGCTTCCCCTCTTCTGTGGGCTTCTAACTCCTTAGATTCCACTAATAGGCAAGTGGGGGAATCTGCCACGGACATGGGGGAATGAAGGTGGGACCCCTCCAAGCCCCTCCTCTTTTTCTCTTTGTCTAATTTTAACGCCCAACAGCTCCTTTGTTATTCCCAAGGCTGCCCCTGATTACTTGAGCATCCGAGCTGCCAAAGCTGGGATAATCTCCTTAGCCCCTTTAGAGATATTTTCTTTTGTATGGGAAGGTGAAGTGTAAAGACGTTGCTTGTACGCAGCTTAAAAATGCTCCCCAATCGCCCCCTTCCATCTTATCAGGCCGGTGCTATCACGCATCGTTTTGCTACTTGAGTTGTCAGTTTTAAAATATGTATAATTCCCTCTGCCTCGTGTTTGAAACTTCTCAAAAGGAAAACCACCTTTTTGACAAACATCCTCTTAGTCCATTTCATCAGCACCCCTGCCCATCAGACAGAGCCGGGGAGGCGTCTCTCAGAAGCTCACAAGTTTGGGTATGATGGCACCGGCCAGCCCTTGTTTCTTGTTCCCAGCTTATGGTACGCTGTCCCCGAATGTGGAGGTGGGCAAAAAGCAAGTCCGTCTTTGCACAGTGCCTAATTAACTGATGGAATTCCCTGACACATGGTGTGGCGGCCCCCACTACCTTAGATAACTTTAAAAGAGAACAGCACAAGAGTAGGAAGAGGAGCAGGCAGTCAACCGTTATTAGATATGATGGCTAAACTTATTTATTTATAATAATTTACATCAGCCTTTCAGGTCCCATCAGTTCCAGCCAACTGAGTTTTTTGTTGGAAGTTTCAGGACAAGACAAAAAAAGTACTTCTTCGCACAATACATAGTTTGGAACTCGCTTCCACAAAAGGCAGTGACGGCCATCAACTTGGATGGCTTCTTAAGAGGATTGGGCAAATTGATGGAGGACAAGGCTATCAATGGCTACCAGCCATGGTAGTTATGCTCTGCCTCCATGGTCAGAGGCAGTAATGGTTCTGAATACCAGATGCTGGAAACCACAGACGGGGAGAGTTCTCTTGTGTTTGGTTCTGCTTGAGGGTTTCCCATGGGCATCGGGTTGGTCACTGTGAGAACAGGATGCTGCTGTCTTGTGAAAATTGACCCCTTATATGTCAACTAAGAGACTTACCTGTTCCCTTGAATATCTTCACTGAGAGTCACCAAATGGTGAAGTCAGTTGCCATCATGCCTCACTGGTTGGGTTCCCTAGCTGGCCACTTTGGAAAGCAGGAAGCTAGGCTACATGAGTCCATCTACACAGCTTAGGTTTAAGCCAGTGATGGCCAAACTTGGCCCTCCAGCTGTTTTGGGACTACAACTTCCATCATCCCTAGCTAACAGGACCAGTGACCAGGGATTATGGGAATTGTAGCCCCAAAAGCTGGAGGGCCAGGTTTGGCCATCACTGGTTTAAGCTACCTGAAAGACCGTTTTCCCTCATAGGAACCTGCCCCGAGTTTTGAGATATTCGGGGAGACCCTTCTCTCGGTCTGGGGACCTTTACAGGCATGCTTGCTGGGGTCATGGGAGAGAGTATTCTCAGTGGCTTCTCCAGATTTTTGATACTCCCTCCCTAGAAAAGGTAGACTGGCTCCCTCCTTGCTGACCTACCTTTGGCAAGTGAAGACTTTCTTGTTCCAACAGGCCTTTGGGAATTGACTGCTTTTAGTTAAAGGGATGGTGCCATGCTGTTTTCATTGTAATAAATTTATTTTATTGTAATAATTTATTAGTAGTAGTAGTATGTTTTAAACAGATTTTATTTATGTACAGTCAAACCTTGGGAGTTGAATGGAATCTGTTCTGGAAGTTCATTTGACTTCCAAAACATTCGGAAACCAAAGCACGGCTTCTGATTGGCTGCAGGAAGCTCCTGCAGCCAATTGGAAGCCGTAGAAGCCCCATCGGACATTCAACTTCCAAAAGAACATTCGGAAACTGGAACACTCACTTCCGGATTTCAATTGTTCGGGAGCAGATTTGTTCAGCAGCTTTCAAGATCCAAGTTACGACTGTATATAGTTTTGATACTGTCAATGATATACTGTATTTTTCCATCTGTAAGATGCCCCCATATATAAGATGCCCCCTAATTTTTGACATTATTTTTTAGGGGGAAAACCTAATCTTATACACGGAAAAATATGGTAGTTTTAATTCCATCAATGCTTAATTTTGTTATTTTCTGGTTCTTGTTTTTAGCTGTAAGCTGCTTTTAGTCCCATCAGGTAAAAAGGTGGGGTATAGAGAAATAAAATAAATAAATATTCTTAATCTGACCCAGCAGGGCACACACTGTCTTTCTGCAGCCTTTGAAATGTTGATCGCCTATGAATTTTACAAGAATGCAAGTCCTTCCAGTGTGGGTCAGTTAGGTACCAAGCTGGAGTTGGATCTGGGTTGAAAATCCCATCTTTGCCTTGTGGTGGGGTGGCCTACCACACAGGACAGTTGTGCAAGTGAATACAATGAAATTTTGATGTCCTGATGAATCACAATGTGGATAATCCTGGACCCTTCTTTCAGGTTAGGATCTTGGCCCAGAGAGATACCAGCACAGTCAGGAGAAAGCAAAAATTAGAATTGTTGCTTTTGCTTGCATGGGTGAGGAGGTGACATTAGCTGAGAATTTCTTATTTCTATTCTAGAGGAGCTAACTGAAGCTAGCACTTTGGGGAGTGGTCAGGTGGCAATCTCCCTTTGTATTTTTCACATTTCTGTTTTAATAAAACAATTCTTACTATCTTGCTTAAAAAAAAAAAAAAAAGCTTTGCTGTCATCCTTTGAAAACAATTTTATCCTCCACATTGTAGTTAGGGGCAAGCAAACCCAAGGGCCACTGCCTGCCTCTACATGCTTCCTAGTTCCTTTCTCCTTTTCTTAGGCCCCTTTCCCAGCAGTGCTTTTTTATCAGCTTATGATACTAATAGTTAATATCCTCAGTATAAATAGTGCTTTGTAGAATAACACAAGGTTGGGGTGTCTTCTGTGTTCATGTTGCTCACAGTCTAACTTTAAGCAGCGAATAAGACGATCAAGGGAGAAGAAGGAAGGAGTAATGAGACTCTTGTCATTGCAACTTGACGATGTTCCATGTGGCAGTTCTAATCACGTGATAGGTTGGTTCTGTGTTGCTTCCAGGTTGAACACGGAACTCAGCACTGCCATATTACTTCTCTTTATCCTTTCCTGTGGGATGCAGCCTACTTGGTGCTACTCTTGTGAACCAAGCAGGCATAAAACTCCCAGAAGGAGGCAGTCATGTTCGCGCACGCAAAAGGGAGCCCTTTTCCTCACCTTACCAGAAGTGGTCCTTTTCAGGTTTAGAAAATAAAGACAGTAGATGGCCAATGCTGGATATATGCAAGATCAAAGGTAGTGCAGAGGGAATGAGTAGAGGAAAGTTTAGTAAGTCAGCTGTCCCCCGAAAGCTGGTTGGCAGTGAGGTGAAGGCAAGCACAGAGGAAGGACCTGTGGAACGTTTGGCCGCAGGATGTTGTAACAGGCTAAATTAGGTGACATACATGCTTAAGCAGTGGGTATTGGCCATACTAAGCCAGAAAAATGCACAAGGACACACACACACACACATGCAAATTTATTGAAATGTGTAAGGAGAATTTATTTCAGGCTGCTGGAAGGCTTGTGCATGGGCTATACCATGCTGCCCTTACACTTTTGACTGGCATCAGTTGGCCCACTGTCGAAAGACACAATTGCTGAGCTATCTGGACCCGGAGTGGCAGCTTTGAGTTGCTTCTCATCTCCCCCAACCCCACCATTGTGGCTGAGATCCTTCTTACTCTGCCTGAGAGGCACCCCCAGGGAACGGAAGCGTTTTTCAGACGGCGTCCCTCGCCTTATTTTCTTTTTTCCTCCATTCCTTTTGTAACTTTATTATCACAAGCGCGCAGGCCGATACCAGCCCAATTTGGTTAATGATCCCGGAGATAAGAATTATTCCGATAACTTCCAGGCCAGCTGGCTTGCGGGAGCCAATCGGATGCCGGCTTTGCCAGGAAACTGATGGGGAGATAAGATAAGGGAGGAATTGTATTAACCTGCAGGGTGGTGAAACTGAGCGCCAGCACCACCGATCCCAAGATTAGGGGCAGTGAGACGCACGCACACAAGCAGAGCAGGCGGGAGGGAGGGAGGGGGAAAATGGACTTTGTTCCTTGCGATAATCTGCAAGATTGTTCTGACCATTAGCTAGGCTGGGCTGGGCTCTTATTAATAGACACGTCATGGCTTCCTTTTCGTCCCGGATGGGGCTCAGAGAGCTGGCGTGTGTGAACAAGTGTGTTTGAGGGTCTCAAGTGACTCTCAAGACTGTGGAATCTCCAGCCTTTCCTGCCCCGTTGTAGTATTTCATGTTCCCCATGCTCAAATCTCTTTCTCCCTCTCTTGTGGAGTCTGCATAGGGCTTTATGGGTAGACCCAGATATGCTCACTTAAGCATAAGGATGGAGGAGAGGTTTGGCACAGTTCACCCTTTAATTCAATCCTACCTAACCCTAGCCTTTCCCGAAACAATACATCAGGTATCCCCAAACTGGGCCCTCCAGCTGTTTTGGGACTACAACTCCCATCATCCCTAGCAAACAGGACCAGTGGTCAGGGCTGATGGGAATTGTAGTCCCAAAACAGCTAGAGGGCCGAGTTTGGGGATGCCTGCCATACATGAACAGAACCACAGCTGCCCTTCCTTCTCTGAAGGTTGCAATGTAGTTCTCCAACCCCAAAATGTCTAAATTAGGATGTGTGCATAAAAATGATTATTAGTAAAATAATAATAATAATAATAGCAATAGCATCCAGCGGGTGTATTTTATTAGCAGAAAATGTTTCCAAAAAAAAATTCTTAGTCAAAATTGCATAGAGAAATGCCTCTTTGGGGGAAATGCACACAAAATATTGTAGAATTTTCATGAGGACTTTTTTTTTTTAAGGTAAATATGTTGCAGAATGATGTGGAAATGTGAATGGAGATTAAGACTGGAAAAATGAGCAACCAAGAGAAACCAAAGCTGACAACCAATTTGCTGTCCTTCCCTCTGTCAGCTTCTATGAGTCCCTGGAAGCCTCAACAACAATTCAGCAAAACCCATTGCAAAGATGGCAGCAGCAATGTTGTTTGAGATGATGATGGCAGTCAGGAAGAGTTTCTTATAAGTGAGAAGACCTTCATTTGGTGGGTGAAGGAGTGCAGGAGGCGGGTCTTACAACAAGGGGTTCTATAGGGCTTAAGATCTTAAGAGCCTGGTTTTTGGATCACACCAAAGGGAGCCCATTTCCTCCAGCATCCAGTTCCCACAGGTGCCAACTAGATGCCTCTGGCAAGCCCACAAGCGGAACCTGAGCAGCGCAGCAGCACTCTTCCCACTTGCAATTCCCAACAACTGGAATTCAGAGGCCTACTGACGCTGAGCCTTGGGGTTTTTTAGAGCCATATACAGACAGCCAACCATCGTCCATTCTCTGAAAGGGTACAAGTTGCTCTCTGGCAGACACAAACTTGAGTTGGGCACACTTTACTTAGCTCATATGTTGTGTGAGCCCTCCAGCTTTGAGGTACTGTTAACGATTGACATCTCTCTACAAACGGGTCCCAGTTAATTGGATTACCAGCGGTTTCTGCATTGCCCCCTAGCAGCTGGAGGTTGGCTGGGCTATTCCTGGCCAGGTGGCCCAGTGCTTGTGGGCAGGGAGGCGGGAGAGCCTCCTGGCCTCAGTGCTGCGGTTGGGATTCTGCTCTGCTGTGCCTCGGTTTCCACCTTGCTTTCCTGGAGCTGCCCTTCGGCATCCGCCTTGGCTTTTGACGAGGGGAGTAGTTCCTGTTACGTCCTTTTTAGCAAAATCCGGCAGGGACGGAGGGAGGGAAGCGGCTCGGCTTGCCCTATTTTCGTCCCCTTGTGTCTGGAACGGTTGCTTTCTTTATCAGTGGCTGTGTGTTTTCTCTGGTGGGGATTGATACACAGAAGATGGAGTGCTCTGACATGGAAAGTGTCAGGCAAAGGCTCTTATCTTGGAGACATGGTCGCCTGACCCAAACGCAACTGATTAGCCAGCAAGAAGCTGGAAGAGGAGGAAAGGGGGCAGGAGGAAGGGTGGCAGTTGGGCACAAAACAGGTTTGTTTGCTAAGCTGGACAGAACTTGCTCTTTACTGCTCACTTGGCTGCGGCTCTCCTTGAGATTCCCTAAAGGGAGGAACCTTTTTGCAGAGGGCTGACTGATCAGAAACTGGATTTCACTCCCTCGCTTCTTCCCAGACGGGAGTGATGCATTTCAGTAGAGGCTGTCCTGCTTTAAGGGAGGGGCCATAGCTCAGCGGCAGAACATCTGCTTTGCATGCAGAAGGTCCCTGTTTCAATCCCTGGCTTCTCCAGCTATGGCTGGGAATGGTCTCCTACCCAATACCCTGGAGAAAACAGCCATGGCTGTTGTGAGTTGTAAGTGGATAGGTGAAGGCTGCATTGTTACCATATCAGCAGAAGCCTCCAGAATGGAGGCAAGATCAAGGGCAGGGTTTCCTATTAGTGTGCTCTTTCTTGGGACAGAAATGTAAATGAGGTGTAGCCTCAGTAAGATGTTGCCAAGTGCACAGAAAAGAATTTAAAGGAGCACTCCACAGACGGCAGCTCCCCAGTGACCTGCCACTGTGCACAGGATGTCTCTGCTCTTGCACATGTTGTCTTCCCATGCGCAAGGCTGTTGGGTCTGGGGATCAGTTGCCATGGCTAAAGAACAGGAGTGAGGAGTTGGCTTCACCCCTTTCTTCTGGGTCTCCTGGAGGCATCTGGTGGCCATAATGGCTATGTATGTTACCTTCAGGATCAAAGGCTGTATGCCATGGAATACCAGCTGATGGAGAGCAAGAGAAAGCGCTGTTGCTTTCATGCCCTACTTGTGGGCTTTCCGGAGGCATCTGCTTGGCTGTTGGGCCACATTCTCACCATGCAGTTTATCTCTATGATACCACTTTAAATGGTCATTGATTCCCCCAAATAATTATGCATGCTGTAGTTTGTTAAAGGTGCTGAGCATCGTTAGGGGACCCCCATTCCCCTCACGTTGTTTCAGTTCCCAGAGTGGTTTAACAGTCAATCCCTCTTCACAGAGAACTCTGGTAATTGTAGGGAATAGTGGCCTTTTGAGAACTCTCCGCACCTATGAAAAACTACAGCTCCCAAAATTCTATGGCTACTTAAAGTAGTGTAATAGCACATTAAATGTATGTTGTGAATGGGGCCTCAGATCAGTCTTTGATCTGAGCCAGCAGGGCTCTTGTACAGGTTGAATCCTCCCACTCCTCGTGTGCGCAAGGCCACCTTGGGAATTTTGCTGAAGCTGCTCTGAGCCCAGAAACTCTACAGCCATGGTCTCCCCTCCCTTCACCTCACCTCTGCCCTGATAAGCTTCAGCACATGGGGACCTTTGCCTCCCTGTCCACCCCAGTGCCTTTGATGTGTTTTGGTGGAACGAGCAGTCTGATTCCAAGGCCTTGTTTCCCACGCAAGGAGTTGGATCTGGACTCTCGCCAAGCCTCCCTCCTGCGCCTCTGTCCGTCGCTCCCTCGGAACACCTCGACTGCAAGGCTTTGGGGAGGGAGGGAAAGAGGGCGAAATGCAATGCCGACCCCTTTCTCCCCTTTCAGATGTACAAAGGGGAACTGCTGGGAGTCTCCGTTTAACATCCATCTGAGTATTGCTTAGCTGCCATCTTATCTGTCCGCTGAAAGATGAAGGTGCAGCTAAAACATTTTAGGCTGGTCTTCCCAGCCGATTTACATGTTATCTAACCCATTAAACCGAGAGGCTTATCGGACCATCAAGGCCATTACAGCTCAAAGCCGTCTCAACCAAGGGTCCTAATGAAGCAAAATAAGAGGCTCCCTTTTTGATGGAGGGATGCCAGCAAGCTTTGATCCGTCCCCTGCCTTGCAGCTCCTTGCAAAGTAACCAGAGAGGGGCCACAGTGGCTGAGGTGATGCCAGGAAGGGTTGGATCTGTCCATTTTGGTTTCTTTCAGTTCCCTGTTTCTTCCCATCTTAAGTTCAGTCCTCCACATTTCTGCAGCACTTTGCAGTTTCTAAAGGTCCTCATAAAAATTCATCAGTATTTTAGTGTGATTTCTTCTTTGCATTTTTGCCTAACATGCACACATTTTTGCAAAGCAATTTTCCCTAATATAATGCATTTTGGAATATTATATTTACTGATACAGGCAGTTTTATAATGCTCTACTCTAGCGCATGCATTTTTCTACACGTTACTTGGCTGGAGAACTGCACTGCAATATTCGGAGAAGAGCAAATTTTGAAAGATGGCTGTGCTTCGGTTCTTGTATTGTTTTGGAAATTACAAACCTGGTAGTTTCACCTTTTAATGCAAACTGAACTGAATTCCCCCCCCCCCCCGCCCATCCCTACATGATGCCCAGACAGGGAAAACCCAGTGCTTTCTGAGTCATCTTACAAAGGTTGATGCAAACACAATCTCTTACCTTTAACTATAGTTGTTGTTTTTAAAAGCACATTGATGGATTTTGTGTAACTCAAAAGCTCATCAGACAGTGTAGAGTGCCATAATGTTGACATTCTAGAAAAGTTAAGTAGGATTGCCTGCACGAAGGAAGGATCTGTGGTTCAACTGAAGAGTATTTGCTTTCAATTTAGAAGGTCCCAAGTGAAATCACTGGTATATCAGGTAAGAGCTGGGACAGACTCCTTGCCTGAAACCCTGGAGAGTTGTTGCTGCCAGTCAGTGTAGATAAATTAGAGGGACCCTATGGTCCTGACATTGTCCCAAGTTCCTATTAAATCAGCTATTTATCCTGAAGAGTTAAATAGCTGGCTTACTGGGCTGCACACCCTGGACACCCAAGTGGACAGAGATGCCACTCACAAAACAGGCAGGTTCTTGAGGAGGTAAAAGGTGACTTGCCCAGTCCCCCTTGCTTTTGTGGGAAACGTGCTAAATATTTTGCTGAAAACCCTTTAGGGTATACCCAACAGTTGCTTGATGCTGTCAGAGCAACCTGGAAATCAGAGCAACCAGGTGCGGCCATCTTGGACGTGGTTGTTGAGGTGCAACTTTCACAGGGGGACCCCATATTTAGCTGAAGCACCAATTCCACCTTTGAACTGAGGCGAAAGCAAACATGTTCATTGAAAACTCTGGCTTCAGAATGTGGGCAGCTAATCGCAGTAGAAGTCCACAGGTTGAAGCTGGGGGGAAATTCTCGGAAGCAACAGGCGAGGGACAGGTGAATATCTGGAAGAAGAGCTGCTCTGGTTCTTGTTCAGTAGGTCATTGGCAGCAGTGATGTAGCGGTCAATGGTCATCATGGTGGCTGGCATAACCACACTCCCTAAACTATAGGCTGCTCTGCTGATCCTATATGTGCTCATATTCTCCTCCAGCTTATTTGGAAAGCATAAAGGGATTCTTTACGCACAGTGGACATGCGTTTGTGGTACTGGGGAGGTGGAAGACGTGGTGCATTCTCTTTTGCACTTTCCCTCGTATAGAGATCTCAGAGCTCATTTCTGGAGGAGACCTTTGGAGAGCAAGAGCTGGCTGGGCCCTGCCTGATATTATTTGCAATCTGTTGGCAGAGCACAGTAAAACCATTGCAAACCTGGTGGCCACCTTTGCAGTAGCAGCTTAAAAAAAATCCTTAGCGTTCCTCTTTAACCTTTGGCTGATTGACATCCAATGCCCTTTTAAAATTAAAAAAAAGTTGGGGGGAAGGGTTGTTGGGTTGTTTTTGTTATGTATTTTGTGTTGTTATATTGTGTTTTTATTTTGTAACCGCCCTGAGACCTGGGGTATAGGGTGGTGTACAAATTTAATAAATAATAATGACAACAATAATAAAGGCTTTTGTCGTGGAATGCAAAAAGGGCTATCCACAATAGTATCGTGACATTGTTGTTCATCTTGGTTTGTGCTGATAATTATTAGTGTCAGTTATTATTAGTGCTGTGCTTTGTCCTTGTTTCTCTGGTGTTTGCAATTGTGCCACACATAAGTACCATATATCAATGCAATTTTTTTATATTAAATTTTGAATTATAACAAATAAATAAAGAATATGCCAAGTAAAATATCAAACGTCAGTGAAATCATATACAGCATAAAGTCCAGCATGAAGAAGAAGATGGTTACAAAGTTTACTATGCAAACAATAAACCCACCAAAGTAAAACCTCACAAAGATCCACAGCTTTGTATAGGCAGGAGAGACTGCCCAGCCATGAGCTTCATCATTTGTAAATGAAGTCATGCTATATTGCAAAAAAAAGTGTGTGTCTGGGGGTGTCTCTTGTACTATGTTCTTCAGCAACTTTTAATTTATGGAAAATGTTTTCTAGAAGAGCATTTGCCCTTCTAGATCTTTGATCTGTAGAACTGCCACTGTTACAGGTGACACATGATACCCATTCCACATCTGTAAGAAAATGATATTTTAGTGTGGTGGCACTTTGGAATTCCCTGCCTGTTGATACAACGAAGCAGGTGCCTTCGTTGTATTCTTTTGGCCACCTACTAAAAGCATTTTTCTTTAGACAAGTCTGCCCAGATACATAGAATCTTATGTGCTTTTAGTTTATTGCTACTTTCACTTATCTCAGTGTTTTACTTGTCTTTACTACATATGTTATTGTTTAATTATTTTTGCAAACCACTTTGATGGCTTGTTTGTTTTTACAATCAAGCGGTATATAAATTGTATGAAATAAATAAATAACATTTGCAAATAACATTTCCTGCCCCTAGTGGCCTCGGGGCTTGCTCAAGTGGAGACAGGAGGCTTTCCGCCCCACCCCCCACCCCCCCTGGCTGAGCAGCAGGCTAGGGCCAGCTGTAATGGCCACAGCCTGTGAGGCACTGGGGTGAAAGCACAATGAGAACTGTGGCAGCTTCACTCGGCATCTCGCCAGCTTGGGCCAATGCAGCTTTTCCCAACATTGTGGTATATCGTCAAACCGCGTTGTTTGGCTGGCGTTGTTGAAAGCCCTAAGACATACATACCTTCACTCTGCAGAAAGCAACAGTGCATAATATAATTCCAATTTATTATGATTAGCCAACAGCCAAGGAAATATGTTTGTAGAATTAATTCAACTTATTAAGCATATTGAACTTTAAGGAAAGATCTTCCCCAACCTTTGTCTTTTAATCAGGAAATGTGAACAATTTTGCAAAAGAAGTGCTTCTGCTTCAACTGCTAATGTGAAGTAGGAACCTCATTAAAGAATAAGAAATAGTACCTAACCTCTGCTCAGTTCTTTTGCTCATTCACCGAGGTCTTCCATGCTTTCACAAGCAAATTTGAAAACCTCATTTTCACCTGCCAAAACAAGGAGGGTCCATCTGTCACCCTGGTGTGCAACCAGATGGCACCGTCTCTCCCACTCCATTGGTTGATAGATGTTATGGGAACATTGTAATCTGGCCATTTCTGTGGTTTTAAGAAAGAATGAAGCCCACACCACCTAGTAGGGAAGTCTCTCTATGCTGAAGAAGCTTCCTTGAAAAGTTTATGTATAATCTCATCTCATTGATTTCTGCTTCCCTTTTTTTCCTCCTGTCCATCAGGTGAACTGGAGCTGATGACATCAGAGGGCGAGAGCAAAGTGCGTGCCAGGCAGAACGTGCCTGAGGGATTGTCCTGGGGTCCGTACCAAGGGAATATCCACAGTGAGCCTGCTTCTCCAGGGAACAGTGAGCCAGTAAGTAAAGCAGTCACTAAGTCAGCAGAAATGAAAGCGAGCACCCCTCTCCTCTTTTCCTCTCTCTGCAGCAAACAGCTGCAATGCCCTTTGGTGGGTAGCATCGTTTTAATCCCACCTTCCCTCCAAGGAAATCAAGGCAGTCCATGGTACTCCAGTTTTATCCTTGCAGAAACCCTGCGAGTTAAGAGACGGGCAGTTGTAGAGCACCTGCCTTGAATGCAGGAGGTCCCAGGTTCAATCGTCTGCATCTACAGGTGCCACTGCCAGTCAGTGCAGGCAGTACTAAGTTCCATGGACTCTTAGTCTGGCACTCTGGCCACTACACCATCCTGGCATTGGGGCTGAGCTTGCACCAGATGGCATTCCTAGCCTGGCTGTCATTTCAGACCATCTTCCTGCACTTTTGAGGCAGTCCCTTTCACTTCCTGGGACTTAAAAAAATCTATGTATGTTGCCCAGTACAGGTGTAAGCATGGATATCTCAGTTGGTTAGAGTGTGGTGCTGATAATGCCAAGGCTGCAGGTTCAATCCTTGTATGTTACAGCTCTATATTCCTGCATTGCAGGGAGTTTGACTACATGATCCTCAGGGTACATTCCAACTCTACGACTCTATGATTTTATGATTCTAAGCCAATGTGGTTCTCTCCAGATGCCTTGGGACTACAAATCCCATCAGCCCCAGTGAGCTTGGTCAGTCATCATGGATGATGGGAATTGTAGTCCAAGGACACAGTCTTGGCTAGCCCAGACCTTGCAGCATGTCTCAGGCACCTCCACAGGTAATAAGTGGTGGCCATTATAACCACACCCCAAGGCAATGCTTCTGATTCTTCCTGTTTCTCACTTACAAGCAGCATCCTTTTAGCACAGGCCAAGCTACGATTCTGTGTTTAGCACCACACACAAAGTGCCCGTCAGCAGGATGCAGCTACTCCCATGCAGCTAATCTCATTAGTGCGGCTCATGGCAGGGCTATATCCCATCAGCATCAGGTTCTTAAAAGCTCCTTTCTGCACAGGCCTGTGGTATGTTTTTGAAATCCCGGCTGGAAGGCCTTTACCCTGCTGGGTTTAATTTCTGGTTTCCCCAGTTGTCTTGCCGTTCTGTCTCGGAACTGGTGCTGCTTTGCTTATTCATCAGCGATCTGGAGCTGGGCTGAGCAGGGAGGTGGCCAAGTCGCAGGTGACCCCAAATTGTTCAGGAGGCCAATGAACCGAGCAAGGCTGTGAAAAGCTTCAAAAGGATCTCTCTAGGCCCTGTAATGAGCAGGCAACAAAGTAGTAAATGAGGCCCAATGTCAATCAAGTAGGAACAAGGCTCATTGCAACCAAAAATAATCCCATGTGTATCCCAGTTTCATGGATGACAAATTGCAGAGCCTGTAATTCCCCCAGAACAATTTTTTTCCACACCAGTGCTTCAGCTTGGAACATAATACAAGCGCCTTTGAGGATGCACAGAGTGCTTTCCTTTTGCTGCTGAATACCAGCCAGCTGATGTATTGGAGGTGGCTAGCCAGATCTTGTTGGACTTCAACTCCCAGCTGCCCCAGCCAACATGGCAAGTAGCCCAGGGCATGATGGGAATTGTAGTTCTGCAACATCTGGAGGGCCACAGCTTCCACACCTCCATCTCATTTGGGTCTTCATTTCTCTGAGAACAGGGCTTTGCTAGCTGACCCCACTTCCCCCATTGTGTTCATGTGTTCAGCCCCACCACCCTCCACACAGGTGTCTGCATTGGGGAGCTTCCTGACTGGCCAGGAAATAAGTATTGGGGTCATTGTGGACAGCTCCCAATGGTGACAATGGAAATGGGAAATTCCACGTTAATGATGATTAAGGAAAGGGATTGAAAGTAAAACAGCAATGAAGACAGGATATAAATCTTAAAGTGGACCTGCCTTTGGAACAACTGGGCCCCATTTGCACCGTATATTTGAAGCAGTAGCATACCACTTTAAACAGTCACAGATTCCCCCAAAGAATCCTGGGAACTGTAGTTTGTTAAGGGTGCTGAGAGTTGTTAAGTGACCCCCTTTCCTCTCACAGAGCCACAGTTCCCAAAGTTCCTTGGGAAGAAGGATTGGTGGTTAAAGCACCCTGGGCGTTGCAGCTTTGTGATGGGAATGGGGGTTCTCCACAAGGCATCTCTTCCGTAAGCATCCCAGGTCACGATGCTGGGTAAGGCCCCTCTCAGCCTGAAGCCATGGAAAGCTGCTGCTAGTGTGTGTAGGCATCCCTAAAGTAGCTGGACTGGTGGTCTATCACAGAAGAAGGCATCATAATATGTTGTTTGTGCATCTTTGGCTTCTGTCCGTTTAGTTTGTTCCATTTGTGCTCCTCTTGGGTGTCCAAACCTGGGTTTCGTGTTGACTTACAAACCCAGTTTCTCATCCTCACAACCTCTTTTGGCCCTGCTTCCTTTTCCTCTTAAGCTTCTCAAGTTTTGGCAGAAGAGGAGAAGGACGTCAGAATCAAGATTGTTTTGTGGGGTTGTGTGTGCGCATGAGTATCTCATTTTGTGCAACAAGTACACGTCTGATTCCAATAAAAATATTGCAAAACCTTTTAGAACAAATGATAAGAATAATATAGCAATGTGCATGCCTCCAAAAAAACAGCTATGGACATGATTTATAACTAGGCTCAGGGAGTTCTGAAATTACTTGGAATTCAGAAAAGGGGAAGGGGGTTGGAAACCCAAAGGATTCACCCTTCCTCCTACAAGAGAGGAGTTGGGCACTGGAGAGGAGCAGCTGTTTGGCCCCTTCCACCCCCTCTTTGCCCCCACTGGAGGAGGCTGGAAGAGCAGAATGGGAGCAGGTTGGTGCTAACTTTCTTCGAAGGATCTTGTTCCATAGCTCTGGGTTTTTCTGTCTGAGCCCTGACTGTATTATTGCCATTGCTGCTGTTAGATTTATTACCTGCCTTCAGCAGAAGGAACCAGGGCAGGTCATAGCAATGTAAAAATACAACAGTCAAAGCAGTTTGAAACAAATTACAATCACAACTAGAGTGGGTCCTAAAAATAGACATCTCAAGTAGAGGAGGTGGACACTGTCAATGGCTACTGGCCATGGTGGCGATGCTGTACCGGCCTGGTCCAAGGCAGCTATGTTTATGTATACTAGCTGCTGGAAACCACAGGAGGGGAGAGTGCAGTAGTGCTCAGGTCCTGCATGAGGGTTTTCCACAATCTTCTGGTTGGCCACCATGAGACCCGGATGCTCAGCTAGGCGGGACCTTTTCAGCCTGATGCCCAAAAGTCAGGGCAATGAGGTGCCTCTTCAGCATATACTGAAAGTCACACTTCTGTGGGGGAAGGAATTTCAAACTTGGGGGGATGCCTGGCACCCCCACCCCCACAATGGTTCATGCCCTGCTCTATAGGTGGCTAGGCTGCCCCCAAGTGCTATCCAAGGGACCTTGGCCTGGGCAAGACCCGATCTCTGCCGGTGGGAAAAGGAGGAGGCGGCGGTGGCTCTTTTGGGATTTCTTCCAACTCGTTTTTTATGGGGCTTTGTGAAGGATATGGGACAGAAAGCCCTGGCCTCTCCTCTCCCTTCTCTTTCTCTTTCTCTCTCTCTCTCTCTCTCTCTCCCCCTCCCCCCCCCCAGCTCAAGCCTCCCCGTTTATCTTTTTTTTTTTTTTGCCAAATTAAATCCTTGATTAACCCTTATCTTGCCAGTTTGGCGGCTATCTCTCCTGTGGCGCCGTATGTCCAGACAACCGGTACGGGATGATTGATTTCTTAAAGATATGCCGCTGCTTTTTTCTGATACTTCATTTATTGTCTAAATATTTTTGCTCCCATTTCAGCAGCTTCCCTTATCAAGTCGTGTTGATGATTCCCAGCCCTGCCCTCTCTCTCTCTCTCCTCTCATCCCCCCCCCCGCCCCAGTTTCTTCCTTTTCTTTATATTTTCAGTTGCCTCCCTTCTCTGTTGTTGTTTTTTTAAACCCAGAAGACAGAGGAAAGGGTTGTTGCTCTCTATGGCCGAAAGTGACTATCAGTCTCTTTTCTTGCCTGGGGAGGGGGAGATTGGGGAAGCACGGAAAAATGGGTCTCCCAACTCTATCTTTTCTCCAGTAACTGGTATGAAAAATCCTTAGTCTATGATGGCCATTAGGGAAGGGAAAGCAGGAAGCTGCCTTATATCATCAGACTATTGGTTCATCTAAAATAGTAAAGTTGTCTCTGACTGGCAGCAGCTCTCCAGGGTCCCAGGCAGAGAAACATTTCCCATCTTCTGCTGGCTGACCCTCTTAACTTGAAAGTGCCAGGATTAAATCTGTTCAATATGTTGATTATTATATTTATTTTCCACCCTTCACCAGAAGGCCCCAGGTTGGGTTACAGCAATATAAAATGCAGTATTCAAAACAGTTTAAAACAGCTCACAATCACAGCTGCAGTGAGTCCTAATAGAGACAAAAAAAGAAGCGGAGGGGTGGTGGTGCTGCCTTTGGACCCTGCTTGTGGGAGCAGCCAGGAGGCACATTACAGGAATCCGGGTTGCTGGACTAGATAGATCTTTGAACTGATATAGCTGCCCTCTCCTCACGCTCCCATGCCATTGATGGGCAGCAGAACTGAGTCTGCCAGGCCCTACTAGGAATGAGGGAGGAATCTGCATTTTGCAACAGACCAACCTGACCTGATGGCTCCAACTCTGCTTGTGGATCAGCTCCCAGTTGGACGGTGGATTTTGCAATGCATTTGCAAACTGTAAAAAGTGCACACCAAAATCCATATGTTGAGTTAACGGTGCATATAAAACGCGTGTTTTGAGGTGAATGCATTGAAGAGTGTGTGTTTACATTTAAAAGTGCACACATGACACATGGGACAGGCTCACGACTGAGTGGCAACGAGGCTGAAACAAGATGGAATTAACTGCTCAGCCCATCCGTAGTCTTTGTCCATCCAAATGCAGCTTTGTAAAAAAATATGCTGTGTCCAGCTCCATGCTACAATGCCATACGCATATAGGAAGCTGCTGTGTCAAATCCATTGGTCCACCTGGCTCAGTACTGTCAACTCTGGCTGGCAGCGGCTCTCCAGCTTTTCAGGCAGAGGTCTCACTCCCAAGCCTGCCAGGGATTGAACCTGGGACCTTCTGCACGCAAAGCAGATGCTCTGCCTCTGGGCTATGGCCTTTCCCCAAGCCAGGCATGTGGGAAGATGCCATTAGCACACATTCGCTGCATCCTTACCCCTCCCTGCAAGACTGGCACTCTTTGCCACAATGAAGTGTCTCTCCCCAGCCTCAAAAAATAAAAAAGCAAGCAAAAGAACCCAAACCTTCCTGTGGGGAGGGCCGAATCATCCTGGAGGTTAATGATTAACCAGCGTGACGGTTCTCCCTTCCCTTGTTTGGCAAGGGGTCCGGCTGCCCCAGATAAAAAAAAAGTCCCAAGCGGATGTTGCTCAGATACAGTTTCCGATGGTTATCTGGGCCGCTGCAGATTGGAGACACTGACCTCTTTGTTAAGGGGAAAACAAGGAGGGTTTCTCTGCCTTGCCTTCCTGCCCGGACCCACTTACCATGGAGGGGCTGGCATGGAGAGTGTCCGGGAAGGAAGCCACACCTTGCTTGCCAGTCTGTCTCTCTCACAGCCCCTTTATGCTCCCAATGGGGCATTGTGGGGAAAGGGGGGCTGTTTTGGGGAGCCAGGTTTGCACGGATGCAGACCATTGGGAGCTTGTCGCCTGGAGTTATTTGTAAGAGACAGTCTTGTTACTTGACTCCAGGGCGCTCTCGAGAACCTGGGGGTGGTGACGACAGGGCAGGGCTAATGAAGCAACAGAGTGATCCACTTCCAATGTGTCCGTCGTGGTTTGTTCAGGCATCTTTTTACACCCATATAGCACCATAAGCCTGCAGGGAGCTTTGCAGATGAGAATGTGGGGGGAGCTCCTTGCCCCAAAGAGCTGTGAATAGAGTTACAGTGAAGGACTGACTTACAGAAGGGCAGCCTTTGCCAAGCTGGTTCCCATCCTGGAGCTCTGGACTACAGCTTGTGCCCATGGGGCCTGATGGAGAAATGTAGCCCAGGAAGGCACAAATATTGCAAAAGCTGCTGTTTATAGTAAGGGGAACCTTGCACAAAGCCCCTGAATCTTCAAAGGAAATGCGGGCTTTCAGGAGGGATCCGGGGAGAGGTGGCTTTGTGCTGGGTAGTGATTCCAAATATATGGGGCAAGAAAGGAGAAAGGCTTTTTATAATGGGGAAAAACACATTTTATTGAAAAATTGGGATTTATATGCCAACAAACAGTTGAACTAAATTATAACAGCAAGCGATTAAGAACAAGTTAAATAAATAAAAGTATTCAAGGACGTAAGAAGCCAAATGCCCATCTAGTCTAGCAACCTGTTCTCCTAGGAGCCAACCAGATACCCTAATGGGAAGCCTGCAAGCAGAAACTTAGTTCAACAGCACCATCCCCACCCACTATTCCCTGCAACTGGTAGTACACACACTTACTGCCTCCAACAATGGCAGCAGAGCATAACCATCCTGGCTAGTCATCATGGATAGCCTTATCCTCTGTTAATTTGCTTAATGCTCTTTTATAGCTGCCTGAGAGTGGGTGGCCATCATTGCAACTCGCGAGAGAGAGTGGAGGAGGTGTGGGCAGCTTCCCATTGGCTGCAGGAGCTTCCTGCAGCCAATGGGAAGCCGACCAGCGTCACGGAAGGTGGTTCCCGCTCTGCTCCGCGCATGGGCCTTAGGTTGCCGACCCCTGCTCTAACCAGTTGATTATTCTGGCTTCCCTTTCAAGGATGTAAATCAATGGGTGTGAGGTGCCAGTTTGCCCATGGTTTCCTATGGATGCAGCTGTTTGCAGTTCTCTTCTCCCTAGTTTTACTGAGCAAGAGCCAATTGCACCCACTTCACTCATCGCTGGTAGTGTGCAGAGGAAACAAACCACAATCCCTGGCTTAGCATCACATCCAACCCAGAGACGATGGTTTGTTTCAGTCAGTAAGCCCAAGAGCAAACCTTTAGCTACAGATCCTGGCTTGTTGCAAATGTTGCAACCAAAACAAGCAGCTATCCCCAGTTCAGATGTGAGTCTAAGCCAGGGATTGTGCTTTGTTCCTCCCTAGCAAGGAGGTGCATAGCAGGTGCCAGTGGGCCATGTGTTGTAAGCCATGATGGCCAAATGTGGCCAGTGAACCTAGTGAACACTAAGAAGCCAGAGGGGGGTGGGTTGCCCCCCCCCCTGCACAGCTCAATAGGGAAGAGAGCTAAAGCCTTGAAAATTTTGCTTGCGTTGCACAATTGATTCATGACATCTTCAATTTAGTTGCGCCAAAATGTTATACAGTATATGATATGATAAATTACTTTTAAGTTTACATTCTAGAGGAGGGATCTAAAGGAGAGTACTGTTTGATGGGGGAGGATGGCATGGGCCCCCATCTCTATCTTTAGCGAACCATTATCAGACAGTGAAGTGTCCCAGACTGAACTGAGGCTTTGGACATCTTTCCACCCAGTGAACACGGCCATTCGCGGTGGCCCCTGTGTACCTTTCATGGCTTTGTGGCCAGCCAGGAGCAGAAATGCTGAATCAGCAGATTGGAGAGAATCATCCGGCCCCCCTTTTTTTAAAAAGACCCAGGCACGTGGACGTGTCTTCAGTGACACACTTCTCTCCCACCCCCAAGATATATTTTGCTTGCGCACTCTCTCTCTCTGAAGTTAGGAATGTTTCTTTTCTTGCAGCATCAGCAAAAGTGTGTGCGCGTGTGTGTAAATGAGGGGGGGGGAGAGTTGTGTGTGTGGTGCATGTGTGTGCGTTTTATCAAGCCGTGAGCACTCTGCTCCTTGGAGTGATAAGCTCTAAACCGACCAAGACTGTCAGTCTGAGTTGGAGGGTTTAGAAATATTGGGACGAATAATTAGATTTCATATCGTTACTGCTGCAGCCATCGAAGGATCAGGCAGATTAATTTTTCTTCTCTCTCTCTCTCTCTCTCTCTCTCTCTCTCTTTTTCCCTCCTCTGCTCATTAATATTCATTAGCGGCACATGAAGGCAGAGAGGAGCCGAGGCAAAGTTGGGGGGGGGGGAGAGAATGAGGAAGGCCAGCGCTGCTGCTCATCTCAAAGAAAGTGTCTCTCTGCCCAGGGCATGGCTGTAAACCCTGTGGGTCCTCCAGGTGTGGTCCAGGCCAGCTCCCATCATCTCTGACGATTGGCCGTGGGGCTGCTGGGATCTGGAGGCCAGGCACACCACAGCTTCCCAAATCCTGACCCAGAGCCGTCTCTTCCTCCAGCCACACTCCCTCCAGCCTTTCCTGAGCCTTTTCTCATTGCACGCTATCCTTTGTAAGGCACAGCAGTTAGAGTTAAGCACAGTATTCCAAGTATAGTCACACCATCTTTGTTTTTGCACCTCTGTTCCTGAGATGGAGCACCCATATGTACCTAATGCTGGATTTAGGGCACTGGAGATGCACATGTTCCATGAATTATTAGCCTGGGGAGTGTTTTTTCACTTCTTCTTTCGCCAGAGGCAGTGTGGATGCTGAATTGACAGGACAGAGTGCTTTGCACTAACCTGCCGCCTTTTAAAGAGGGGGAGGTAGATCTGTGGGTCACCTGAAGGGGGTGTCGTCAATTTGTTTTATTTTTTATTTATTGCATGCTGGCAAGCATAAATGTGAGCGAGGCAATTTGCATTCATTAGAGCGTGTGTCTGCCCTGGAAGGTCTCATGAAAAAAACCTCCCTAGGCTTCTTCCGGACACACCTCTTTTGTTGCTGTATCAGTCAGAGGTTGTACTCAGGGCAACCCTGTTTAGCTCTGAGGCCTTGCCATTCTTGATTCACCAGATCTTTTGACTCTCACAAGCCTCCTTTGGGCTGGGACTAGCCCCACGATCAGTCTCATACGCACGAAAGTGAATGGTTCGTCATTTTCTTCTTGGGCTCAGGGAACACCTTTTACGTTGGGATCAGGGGAGAGAGGGCTCAGACCAGACACCTGTCAAATCTAGCCAGTGCTTACAAGTGCCACTTCTTTCATGGGGTGGAAAGAAGCCTCACGTGGCAGTTGGGCTTCTTGTCATGGCTTTGGGCCTTGTGGCTGGCTTGGCCTGCCCCCAAAACAGGGTGCTCTTCCCATCTCTGCTGACCATCTGTGGCCGCATCAGCAACACAAGGATTGTTCGCCCGGCCCGGGACGCCGCCGAGGCCCTTCCTCTTGTCTCCCCCAAGCAGCGTGAGGCTGCTCCAGCCCCGTCCCATCCCTCCTGCTTCCCTCCCTCCCTCCCTCCCTCCCCCAATCTCTTTTCCTCTCTCTGCATGGCTGAGGTTAGGGGTGAAGTGGCTGTTTCCTCCCCAGCCGGTGATGGTCGGCCCTCAGGTTAAGAAGAAGAGGAAATAACAAGCTTGTTGTGTTCGCAGTCACGCTCCGCCAGCCGTTGGCCGTGCCACGGGGTTGCCCAGGCAGCAAGCAGTGGGCTCAGTTTCCCCATGGAGGGGTGGGCTATCCAGAGGCGGAGGCCTCTCTGTAGGAGGCTTGCTGGGACCCCTTTGTTAGTGCTACCCTGTGAGGAGTTAAGCCTGGGCTTTCTTTCTGGGAGACCCAAGGATGGCAGACTGACCGGTGTGTGTGAGAGAGAGCGAGGGAGGAGATGGGAGCAAAGTGGTGTTCCCCAGTTGTGTACTCAACCAGGCATGCAGCCGCTACGATCTAGATGCACCACATTCACACCATACTTTTAAATCACTGTGATGCCACTTTAAACAACCAAAGAATTCTGGGAGCTGCAGTTTGTTAAGGGTGCTGAGAGTTGTCAAGAGGCCACTATTCCCTTCACAGAGTTCTCTGCAAAGAGGAATTGACTGTTAAACCACTCTGAGAATTGCAGCTCTGTGAGGGGAAGCTCTATGATACCACTTTAAACAGTCATGGCTTCCCCCAAAGAATTCTGGGTGCTGTAGTTTGTTAAAGGTGCTGAGTGTTGTTAGGGGATTCCCAATCCCCTCACAGAGTTACAGTTCCCAGCGTGGTTTAACAATCAATCCCTCTTCTCATAGGGAACTCTGACAGTTGTAGTTCTAGGAAGCCAACAGGGGCCTCATAACACCCTTAACAGACTACAGCTCCCAGAATTCTTTGGGGGAAGCCATCTCTGTTTAACATGGTATCACAGTTCTTTAAATGCATGTTGTGAATGTGGCCTTGGCCTTGTCATCTTTGACCTAGATTTGGCTGTGATTGTCTGTTCCCTCCCTTGCTACGTGACCAAACTGATCTTGCCACTAGGCCAGTGAAAGGATGAATCAGCTGCTTGGAGGTCGGCCATCTCTGGATGGAAGCAGCCATACAGACATATACCACTCATCATCCATGCACATTGTGCTTCCTTTCCCTATCCTCATGACTCCTCGTGGGAGGAAAGGCTCCTTGCACATGTTCATGTTCATGTTCATGCACATGTTCAGGGTTCATGTGCCACATGTTGGGCTGGAGCATATGGGAAGGGTGGGACACTTCAGGGCCTGGGACCATATGCGCCCCCCCATCCTTCTCCAACTGGCCCTCAGAACTTTGCAGGCTACACCGGAAGCATTTTTCCCTGACTGAAATGTGCCTTTGCTCCCTGGTAATACCTCTTGTTTGTCTGCATGGAGGATAAAGAGGGATGGGTGTAGGAACTAGCCTATTGTACAAAGGTCAAATTTACATTTGTTGTTCCACTCACTTTTGCCTCTGGAACCTCCCATCACTGGCATGTGGCCCCTGGAAGGTTGTCTATTCAACCTCTTCCCCCCCCCCCCCCCCGCCGCCGCCGCCCCCATTTATGAAACTTATGCAAGTGTCTATTTTAGAGGAATTAGCTCGCTGAGACGTTCACACAGGACATTTCAATGGCCGGTGTGTGACATCTGTTCTTGAGTTGTAGCCCAAAATATTTGGAGGGCCCCTGGTTGACAAAGGGTGCTCTGTAGATACACACACTCCACACAATGTGGAACCAGGGTAACAGCTGAAGTGAAGAAACCACAATGTGCTGGTGAGGGTCCAGTTGTGTAAGTGACACATATGTTGTTGTTTTTTATATTTCTGTCTCTAGCCAAACCCACCCGTGACCCTGGTGCTGGAAGATGACAACTGCTGGCTGTTGAAGCTGCCCTTGGTTTCTGGAGAAGGCAATACCAACTCCGTGATCTACAAGAAGGGTAAGTATTTGGACAATGGCCTCTTGGCACCTGGCAGTTGGAGGTGCCAAGTTGGAGGCATTTGATCTGTAGTGTTTTCTCAAAACAAGAACAGGGTTGCTTAACAGAGCCAGATTTTTTTTTTATTGGCACTTAAGGGCAGAGTTGGATTCCTAAGGGTTTTCTTAAGCCACAACCTAGTCTTTCTGTAATTGGTCCATTCTCTGGGCAGAGGGATGTCCCATCCCGTTTCATCTTCTCTGAACATCTTCATCTCCTCTCTCCAGTTTCCCTTTGATTAAGCCACACTTCGGCCAACCCTCAGCCCCTGTCTGCAATATGAGGATAATCAAACTAGCCCACCTTAGAGGGTTGTTGTGCATATTACAACATAACAGTGCAGATTACAACACAGTAGTGTGTGTGTGTGTGTGTGTGTGTGTGTGTGTGTGTGTGTGTGTAGCACTTTGAGCTCACAAAAGCACTCTGTAAATGCTCAGGGTGATGGTGATGATTATCGCAACATATACAACACCATTAGCGTACGTAACTGCCCTTCAGATTATCATAGGCAACAAATTGGCCTCTGCCCTCTAAGATAAACAATATGGAAAATAGCAGAGGAAAGGAGAGACGAAAATAACAAGGAATGAAGGTGGGCAAATTACAGTAGCATGTACCCAAAATATAACTACTGTTGGGCCTGAGGGTTTGACAGTTAAACCAAAGCCCACCTGGGGGGAAATGGGTTTGGAGACAGATTTCAAGAGAAAGACATGAAGGCAGGCAGATGTGGTACTGTGGAAACATTTAGGGAGAGTGTTCCAGCCATAGGGGAGGCCCAGGATAATAGGCAAGGGACCTTCAGGTGGCTGAGAGTAAAAAGAAAAAAAAGATTAAGATGGCATAGCTATGGGCAGCAGAGTGGCAAACAGGGAGGGAGAAGGAAATGGTTAATGCTAGCTTTTGACAAGCCATGGGCTGATGCTGCCACCTCTGGGTGGCTTTGTGTATTGCATGCATCAGCTGCTACAACATTATTCTTATTTATTCAGTTTATTTGGTCCCACTTACCGGTACATCCTATCCTTTTGCCTCCGAGGGGACTCAGAGTAACTGTTTAGCTGCAGCCTAACCCTGCAAGGTACATTAGGCTGAGATAGTGATTTGTAAAAGGCCACTTAATGAACTGTGTATGGATTTGAACCTCAGTTTTTCTCACTTTCAGGTTTTAATTGAGAATTTATTTCTCTGGTACTCCGATCTATGTGTACCAATAGCCATGATGCAGTGTTAAGTACCCAAACAGGGTTTTTTTTTCTGGGGGGAAAAAAGATCCTGGAACAAACAAAACAAAAGAAGGAAACTGCTTCTTACTGTCACTCGGCTGCCTTTTCATCCTGGCCAGTGTTAACATATCCCATGGCATTTTCCAAACAATATCTAAGCTAAGCAAAGAGCCTTAACTGCCTACCCAACAAGCATGGCTTTCTTTTGGGACACTTTACTCCTCTGAGGATACACTGGAATTTAGCTCAGGGTAGAAAATGTGTCCCCCCCCCCCCCCAACCAATTGTCTTATGCTTTTCATGGGGTTATTCAGAAGTAGGCATGAAGGAGAAATTTGATTCAGTTCACATTTAAAAGCCAACCTACCAAATTCACACTTTCTGAAACAATACGTGAATGAAAACTCAGCAAACTCTTCAAAATTCACACTTCTCCGAATTCTGCATTGCAATTCTCCAGCAACAGGCATACATTAGAGTACAATGCACATATTATGGTAAACTAAGAAGTTGGAAGTAGGGAGAGAGAGTGCTGCGAGTGGAGAGCTGTCCTTTTTCCATCCTTGGGACCCCCTCCCAGGAAACTCACCCAACTTTCTGCTCCCTGGAAGTGGGTGAGTGCAGCGGAGGTGATTAACTGCTGAACAGGACAGACCTCTTAGGAAGCTCCACCCATTTTGGTGCCTGCCCATGAAAGCAAGCCTGGAGTGAGAGGCTAGGATGATGCCAGCAGTTTCCAGGAAGAACCCTCTTCTTTGTCAAATTATGTGGGTGATCTGTGAGCTTGTTTGGACCCTGAGTGAGAGTCAGAGTGGATGGGTGGAGTCCTGGGTAAGAGCGAGGAGACAGTGTGGGTGTGCCCGATTTATGTTGGTCTATCTTTATTAGCCGTTTGTATTAATGTAACATTTTTGTCATGCTGGCCACATGACCCGGAAGCTGTCTGTGGACCAGTGGCGTAGCGTGGGTTGTCAGCACCTGGGGCAAGGCAAGTAATTTGCGCCCCCTAACCCGTGGATTTGCGCCCCCTAACCCATGGATTTGCCCTAACCCCAGATGTTGCACCCGGTGCGGCCGGCCCCCCCTGCACCCCCCACGCTACGCCACTGCTGTGGACAAACGCTGGCTCCCTCGGCCTATAGAGCGAGATGAGTGTGCAACCCCAGAGTCGTCTGCCACTGGACCTTTACCTTTAACATTTTTGCATATGTAACAGTGTGTATTTTTGTAACATCTGTTGTTTAAGTTGTCTTTGCTGTTGCTGCTTTAGTTTTCTGTACACCGCATGGAGATATTTTAATATTTTAAGTGGTACAGGGATGGTGCAAAGAAAGGAATTAAAAAAGGATATAGCAGTTTAAAAAAACAGCATGCAAATATGCATTATATCAGTGGAAACTACTTTGTGATAATGTGTATATTAAGAGAAATCAGCTCTAAAATGTTGATGATGATCTACATGAGGACTTAAAAAAAAGAAGAAATAAAATAAATTGCAAGTGTGGAGACCTGAACTGAATACTTGGGAAATGAGAAACTGAAAGAAACCCAAATGTGACCATTCTTACTGAGAAGTGGCTAATCTAATTTAATGGTCTTTCTCCCCACCCATTGTCATATCTGCAGATGATTCTATCTGGTGCAAAACCACCAAAGCCATCTCAGAAGGAGACGCACTGAGCGCGTTTGTCATGGCTGAGCCAATGGGGATTCCCAACCACACCGTGAAGACTGAGCCTGAGGGGCCTTCTTACCCAGCAGCACTGGCCCCTGAAATCCAGCTTCTGCCACAGCAAGCGGGCATGGCAGCCATCTTGGCCACAGCGGTTGTGAACAGTAAGTACCCAGGATATGGCCCATGCTTCTTATGCCCCCTGGATCCCAAATTTAGGGCACCTCCAGATGGTCATTATTGTGTGGAAGGGCAAAACGGACATTGAGGTTTGGCTCAATTAAAGAGGATGAAAGTGCTTTGTCCCCCTAGCACAATTAATGCACTCACTTGAATTTTAAGCCAGCAATGTGTACATAGCCCAAGTTTTGTACAGTAATACCTCCACGAACGTCTGCCTCGCCCAGTGTCCATTCCGGTGAACATCCGCAGCAAACCCAGAAGTACCGGAATGGGTTACTTCTGGATATGCCGCTCACGCATGCACAGAAGTGCTAAATTGTGCTTCACGCTTGCGCAGAAGTGCAAACCGCTCAATGCGCAGATGCAGCACTTTGCCCTGCGTCCTTTTTTGGCTAGCGGCCAGGGCTCCGGAACAGATCCCGGTCGCAAAACAAGGTACGACTAAAGAGAGGTTGAAGGAGTTGCTAATATTTAGCCTGGGAAAGAGGCAGCACAGAGGTGATTATATCTGAAGGGCTGTCACACAGAGGATTGAGCAAATTTCTTTTCTGCCACTCCAGAAGGCAGGGCCCAAGTGGACAGATTCATACTAAATGATCTCAAAGACATCTGGTTGGACATTGTGGGGACAGGATGCTGGACTTGATTGGCTACTGGCCTGATCCCATAGGTCTCTTCTGATGTTCCTTATTAGAAGGAATTTCTGGAGGCTACTATCTGTTCAATAGCAGGCGAGACTGTCACCTTGGGAGGTGGTGGACTCCCCTTCATTTGATGCTGGAGTTAAGGAATCTAGATGGATATAGCTGGTGCTTCCTTTATTTTATTTTCTCCCTCCCTCTCCCCGACTTTCTCCCTTCTGTCCAGAGGACGTCTTTCCCTGCAAGGACTGCGGAATTTGGTACCGGAGCGAGAGGAACTTGCAGGCCCATCTGATGTACTATTGTGCCAGCCGCCAGAACGCCACGTCTCCCACGGTGGATGAAAAGCCCAAGGAGGCCTATCCGAATGAGCGCATCTGCCCTTTCCCCCAGTGCAAGAAGAGCTGCCCCAGCGCCAGTTCCTTGGAGATACACATGCGGAGCCACAGTGGTACGAGGGTGCTGCCTCTGTCCTTCTGGGATGGGGGAGGCTGGTGGCTTTGGGCTTGTTGGAGGAATGAGGAGGAGGTGTTAAAGAAGACTGAACTAATTGGATTGCAGGAAAAGGGCAGCATTTCATAAGGTGGGGGGGGGTGTTGTGTGAGTGAGAGAAACAGAGACAAAGAGTGAAGGCATGCAAAAGACACAGCAAAGTTTAGAGCAAAGGTAGCTAACCTCCTGCCCTCCAGATGCTGTGGGGATTTGGGTTGGCAAAGCATTTTGGCAGGGGGTGCTTTTCAGCTACATCCCAGAAACGTTGCAGAAGATCCTGATATGTTTCTCTGGGAATACGGTAGTCTACTAAAGTGTTGGGAATCTTAGGTGATGTTGTAGCAGAAGTTACCCTCAGTTCAAGTCACCACACAGAGGCAGCTTAAGGTCCCAAATTTTTACTGCAGCAGAAGATAAGGCTTCAGTTCCAGATGTTGATATGTGCATACAGTTTGTAGTCTTTGCAGATACAGATACATACATACAAGTAACTCCAGCCATTTGAAGCATAACAGACTCTGACTCACTTCTCAAGACTGACCCTGACACACAGCACAAGACCCACTCACTGACTGATGAGCTGACACACCTTAATCACTTACATAGACAGCACTGGGCTGTTGATATAGCAGCTGGCTTGGCTGGCTATACATGAGGCTATTTGTGCCCCTGAAAAAAGTAACTCCTTCCTCCATGTCCAGTTTCTCCAACATAAAGGGCACTGAAATGCTCTGGGCCCTTCCCTGCTGTTTGGGTGATAGAACAAGTCTTGTGGTCACCTTTCTCATGCTGTTGTCTCCTTCTGGCTTCTCTTTCAGGAGAGAGGCCATTTGTGTGCCTTATCTGCCACTCTGCCTTCACCACAAAAGCCAACTGTGAGCGTCACCTGAAGGTCCACACAGACACACTGAACGGTAATCCCCAATCAATATTGGAGTGAGAGATCCAGCTCACAAGCAGTGCTCCGTAGAGGTAGACCACTGGCAGTACTGCTTAGTTAGAGCACTGTTTGGTTTCAATGGGGACAGGCTTTTTAGAAGTGGTTCAAACAAAAAAGTGAGATGGTCCCCATCCCAGAGTAGCTTATCCTATGTTAGCCAGTGTGGTGTCATGGTTATAGTGTGTTGGACCTAGAATCTGGGAGGCTGGGGTGCACATAGACATGAAGTTCACTGGGTGACCCTGGTCGGTGCGCACCGACCCCTCTCGCTCTCCAGGCTTCAGGAGAGCCCCACCGCCAGCCCCGCAAACTCGGGGGACAGCGGGAGAGGCGCAGCGTGCCTTTCCCACTGTCCCCCGACTTGGTTAGAAGGCTGGCGGTGGGGAGAAGCCTGCTCCTCCCCATCGCCAGCCCCGCAAACTCGGGGGACAGCGGGAGGCGCAGTGCGCCTTTCCCGCTGTCCCCCGACTGGGTTAGAAGGCTGGCGGAGGGCTTTCCCCCCTCCAGCCCAGCAAGCTCCCAGAGCGATGCCAAAGCTGCATGCAGCTTCGGCATGGCTCTGGGTCCCGTTCTGGGGGCTGGGGGAGGGGGAAGCCCCTCCTCCAGCCCTGCAAGCTCCCAGAGCGATTTCAAAGCTGCACGCAGCTTCGGCATGGCTCTGGGTCCCGTTCTGGGGGCTGGGGGAGGAGGAAGCTCCGCTTTCCCCTCCTGCAGCCCCGCAAGCTCCCAAAGCGATGCCAAAGCTGCACGCAGCTTCGGCATCGCTCTGGGTCCTGTTCTGGGGACTGGCATCGGGGGAAATCCGAGCTTCCCCCGCCCCAGCCCCGCACCTGGGGAAAAAAAAAATTTCCCCCTTTATTTCACCCCCCAAAATCTAGGTGCGTTTCCTATAGGGCGAAAATTACGGTAAATTTTTATACCGCCCTTCATCCAAGGATCACAGGGCAGTTTACAATATAGAAACACAAAAATGCATAACAAAAACAATACCCCTGGATCCAACCACAGTTGAAAAGGCCATGGATTGTTTAATTAGCCAAAGGCCTGGGACAAGAGGAATGTTTTTGCCTGGTGCCTAAGGATAAGTATTGAAAGTGTCGGGGTGAGCCTCCCTGGGGAGAACATTCCACAAACAGGAAGCCATCTTGAGCTCCTTGGAGGGAAAGGTGGGATATAAATGAAATAAATAGACACAAAACTGCTGGTCCTCCTGCCCGCTCAACAATCCAGTGGCAACTCATGATGGCATTATACCACCTTGAGGATCAGAGACAGTATGGGTGGTATTCAGCTCAGTTTTACTCAGAGGAGACGTATGAGAACTAATGGACTGATCCCATAGGTCTGTTTTGAGTAAGACATAGTTGAAAACCACCCAGTAACTCTGAGCACCAGCAGCTGGGAATCGCAAGTGGGAAGAGTTGCTGTTGCACTCTGGTTTTGCTTCTGAGCCCCCCAGAAGAGGCATCTGAATGGCCACTGTGAGAACAAGATGCTAGACTAGATGGGCTGGGCGTGGTCTTAGGTGGCCTTGTTCTGCATGTAGTGTAGCAGAGCTGTCTGGAGGTCCTCCTCT
The DNA here is from genome assembly GCF_964188315.1 of Podarcis muralis. Lineage (NCBI taxonomy): Eukaryota > Metazoa > Chordata > Lepidosauria > Squamata > Lacertidae > Podarcis > Podarcis muralis. Next base: position 42,615,338 of record NC_135661.1, on the reverse strand, counting down.
TTGCAGTCAACAGTGCTTCCCACCATCAGCTGGCCTCGCACCCTTGCTCACCCACTTCACACTCAAAACCCAACAAAATATTAGGCCATGGTTCAGTGGTATAGCACCAGTTCTGCATTCAGAAGGTCCCTGGGTTCATCCCAAGCATTTTCCATTAGGGAAGCAGTTGAGTATCAGGGCTCAGAAAGGACCCCTCTCTGAGACCTGGGAGAGCTGCTGCCAGTCAGAGTGGATGGCACTGGATTTAGGTGGGCTGGTAGGCGGTCTCAGCCTGAAGGCAGCTTCATACATCTTGATTTCTTAGCGCTCTCCCTTGTTTCTACAGGCGTCTGCCACAGCTGCGGATTCATCTCCACCACCAGAGACATTCTCTACAGTCACCTGGTCACAAATCATATGATCTGCCAGCCAGGTTCCAAGGGGGAGGTCTACGCCCAAAGCACCACCATTGCTGCCCCGGCCACCAAGCCCCTGGCCCCAGGTAAGTCAGACACGTGACATGGTGTGGTTTGGGTCTAGAACTAGGATCAGGAAGCGATCAGGTTTAAATCCCAGCTAGGCCAGCCTCACAGGGTGGTTATGAGGATAAAATGAGAAAGAGCTATGCACACCACCTTGAGCTTTTTACAGTGGAGGTGGGATAGAATGTTTATGTTGTGGTTCTTACCATCATCATCATATTAATAATTATTGTTTTAATTAATAATTACCGTATTTTTCGCCCTATAGGACGCACCTAGTTTTCAGGGGGGGAAATCAAGGGGGAAAATATGATCCCCCCCCGCAGCTCTGGAAGCAGTGGACAGGCTGCACGCAGCCTGTGCGCTACCAGGACCTCCTCGGGGAAAAGCCCCCAAGAGCGGTGCGCTCTTTAAAGGGTGCGCGGCTCCTGCTGGCTTTTCTAGGAGGTGGGGGAATTCCCCCCCTCTGGGAAAAGCCAGCAGGAGCCCCTTTAAAGAGTGTGCAGCTTTTGCCTGTTTTTGCGGGAGGTGGGGGAATTCCCCCATCTCCCGCAAAAGCCCAAAGGAGGGTTGCAGAGTAGCGGGAAGGCGTCGCGCCCCTTCCCGCTGCCCCCCATCCTCTGGGGCTGGCGATGGGGTAAGCGCTGCTTTCCCCACCGCCAGCCTCAAACCCGGGTTGGAGAGTAGCGGCAAGGCGTCACACGCCTTCCTGCTGCCCCCCATCCTCTGGGGCTGGCAATGGGGAAAGCGCTGCTTTCCCCACCGCCAGCCTCGAAGCCGGGTTGGAGAGTAGCGGCAAGGCGTCGCGCCCCTTCCCGCTGCCCCCCATCCTCTGGGGCTGGCAATGGGGAAAGCGCTGCTTTCCCCACCGCCAGCCTCGAAGCCGGGTTGGAGAGTAGCGGCAAGGCGTCGCGCCCCTTCCCGCTGCCCCCCATCCTCTGGGGCTGGCGATGGGGGAAGGCTGCTTTCCCCACCGCCAGCCTCAAACCCGGGTTGGAGAGTAGCGGCAAGGCGTCGCGCGCCTTCCCGCTGCCCCCCATCCTCTGGGGCTGGCGATGGGGGAAGGCTGCTTTCCCCACTGCCAGCCTCAAACCCGGGTTGGAGAGTAGCGGGAAGGCGTCGCGCGCCTTCCCGCTGCCCCCCATCCTCTGGGGCTGGCGATGGGGGAAGGCTGCTTTCCCCACCGCCAGCCTCAAACCCGGGTTGGAGAGTAGCGGCAAGGCGTCACGCGCCTTCCCGCTGCCCCCCATCCTCTGGGGCTGGCAATGGGGGAAGCGCTGCTTTCCCCCACCACCAGCCTCAAAGAGCAGACTCTCCTGGCTTCAGCGGAAGCAACGCGAAGCCTCCGAAGCGCAGGCTTCGGAGGCTTCGCGTTGCTATCGCTGAAGCCAAGGAGTCTGCATTCGCCCCATAAGACGCACACACATTTCCCCTTCATTTTTGGAGGGGGAAAAAGTGTGTCTTATAGGTCAAAAAATACGGTATTTATTTTTACTTTATTTAATAATAATATTAAGGGGATGGCCTGCCATAAATTGTTTTAAGAAGACAGGAACTTGCAGAGATTTGAGTCAGTTTGGGAGTTGCATCCACAGAGGGGCTTATCTGTGGTGTCACATACACATCCAAGCATTTGTGGAAGAAGCATACTCGGGGAACTAATGATGAGATGAATGCCCCTTGTCAGGCTCAGAAAGCAGAATTGCTTTCCTCTGTGACTTGGAAACGTCCTCAGTTCATTCTGAGTTCGATTCCAAGCTAATTCAGACCTCATTATGGGACTGTGGTAAAGCAACAGGGTTTGAATCTTCCCATTCCCCGCCTGTCTACATGACTTGCTGCCTGGGCCAGAGGAGCAGTGGAAGGGAGGAAATCTCCCTCCCTCTCCCCACTCTTTGGCTACCTAGGAGCTTGGAGCACTGGGCAAAGTAGTTTTCCTAGTGCTATTGGCCAGTAGTGTTGGGAAAAGTACATTTCCCCAAATCCCTTCCTTTCTACTACTGGCCAAGCATTAAGGAAGAAGGTATGTGGCCAGTGTTAGGGAGGAATTGGAGTGGAGCAGGACTTGTTCTTTTCTAGATAGGATTTTAATCTGAGCCCGAGAAGAATCTGGGGGGAATAATTTCCATTTTGCTTCCCAGGCAAGCTTTACAAGCAGCCAGAATCAGTGGATCTCTGAGCCAAAAATTACAAGATTCAGTGACAATGCTACAGCCAGCCACCTCAGGGCTGTGAGGATATGGCCGAGCTACTACCTAAGCACCTCTCCCTTCTCCCTACAGGTCTGAACACGCCGGGCCCAGCCTCCACCTTCAAGTGCAGCTTCTGTGGCTATGTGGCTGACTGCTTGCCCAGCCTCCAACAGCACGTAGTCCTGCACAGCACTGCTGCAGCTGTACTGCCAGGCCTGGAGCCCAAAGCTGCCCAGAGCCAGCTGGACACCCCTGCCAAACTGGCAACACAGGGGGTGATGGCGCCCCCTACGGAGGAAGCGGCAAATGGCTCCCCACCCCAAGAAGGTTTCTCCTCCACACTGGGGGATGGGGTGACAGTAGTGCAGATCAAGGAGGAGCCTGAAGACGAGGGGGAAGCCCTCAAGGGGACCTCCCAGACAGGGGCAACCGCTGGTCCTGAGCTGGAGCCAGACGCCTCCTCTCGCGCATCCTCTCCACATAGCCTGCATTCAGTAAAGGTGAAGTCTGAAATCACCAGCCCCACGCCCGGGTCCAGCCCAGTGCCCAGCGAGCCCGGGTCGAGTACACCTGGTGGCACAATATTTCTCCCCCAGTACATGTTTGGCCACGAGGCTACGGTGGTGCCCCAAGCTTCAGAGATCCTGGCCAAGATGTCGGAGCTGGTGCACAGCCGCCTGAAGCAAGGCCACACCGTGGTGCCCCCTGTCCTCTTCCCAGGCACCCCAGTGCCCAAGGGCGCCACCTGCTTTGAGTGCGAGATCACCTTCAACAACATCAACAACTACTACGTCCACAAGCGGCTGTACTGCTCCAGCCGCCGCTTGGCAGAAGAGAGCCCCCCCGGCCCTCGCAAGCTGAAGGCGGCTCCTTCAGTGCCCCCCAAAGGCCCTCCCACACCTGGAGTCCTCCTCTCGCCCCCACTACCGGGAGACAGCAAGGCCACAATTGAGGGGGAAGCTGGGCCAGGCGCCAGCCCACCCAGTGTCCCAGAGGTCAAGCAAGAGATCAAGGTGGAGGAGAGTGGGGCAAAAACCAGCCCCTCCCCTGAGGCCGATGGGACGGGGCGCATCAGTGAGGACAGCCGGAGCCCTGGGGGCAGCTCCATGGAGGAGCCAGACGATGACCCTAGCCGGACTGTGTGCGAAGCCTGCAACATCCGCTTCAGCCGCCATGAGACGTACATGGTGCACAAGCGCTACTACTGTGCCTCCCGCCACGACCCGCCACTGCGGCGGGCTGGCGCTGCGGGCAAGGTGCCCTTCCTCCCCCAGCCGATCCGTACACGCAAGCGGCGCAAGCTGTACGAAATCCACAATGCCGCCAACCAGCTCAGCGGTGCCCCGGATGCCACCCACCCCGAGGTGCCCCCCGTGGTCCCAGCTCTCATTCCCGTGGTCAAGGCTGCCCCCTCTCCTAGCTCGAGCCCCGACACGGACGGCCCCATTGACCTGAGCAAGAAGCCCCGCCTCCACAGCGGTGCGGAAGTGCTGCCGGCTTCCCTCCTGCCGCTGGCCGACTACCACGAGTGCACGGCCTGCCGCATCAGCTTCCACAGCCTGGACAGCTACCTGGCTCACAAGAAGTACTACTGCCCGGCCACACCCTTGCAGCCTAGCACACTCGAGCAGCTGCAGAAGATCAAAGGGGCCGTCCCAGCTGTGCCGAAACCTCGGGGCAGCCCCGAAGGGCTGAGCGAGGAACCTGAAGCGGCATTAGTCAAAGTAGAGAAGGGGGTCCCTTCTGTGAGCCCTGCAGCACCCCCGGCTGCCTTCCCTGGCCTGGACTCGCTTCCGCAGCGCTACCTGGATGCCAAAGCCCTGCACCTCCCAGGCGCCAAGGTGCCCCTGGTGGTGTGCCCCTACTGCCCGCTCAACGGAGCCATTAAGGGAGACTTGGTGGAGCACTTCCGCAATGCCCACGGCCTATTTGTTGCCAAAACGGTGGCTGGCGCCACGTTGATAGAGGCCACCCGGACGCTGGCGGAGGGCAGCCTGCTCCCGCCGCTGCCCACTGCCTCCCCGCCACAGCCCCTCCCCAGACTGCGCAAGGACAGCTTCAACGGCAAGGAGCCTCCCACTCCTTCCGTCTCCAACGGGAGCCCGCGCCCTACCGTCTCCCCACAGCCCCTTCTCCCCCTCTCCCCTCCTGCCCCCTTGCCCATCTCCCCCTTGCCCGAGGCAACACCCAACGCCCCTCCTGGCTACACGGACAAAAGCATGCAGACCCCACTGGGCAAAGGACCCCCCACCCCTGTGGCCAACGGCAACCACAGGTACTGCCGCCTCTGCAACATCAAGTTCAGCAGCCTGTCGACCTTCATTGCCCACAAGAAGTACTACTGCTCCTCACACGCTGCCGAGCACGTCAAGTAAAGCCTCGTCCAGGCCTGGGTGTTGTTTGGCATCCTGGAATCACAGCCTCTGGCCACTCATGGCTATGGGGGGACGTAGGGCTTGGGAGCAGCCAGTCGTGATGGACTCTCCTGCCGTCGAGAGCGCCCCATGCCCCCTGCTCTGGACCTGGGGAAGGGTTGTTTTTGCACTAGGGCTGTGGAAAGGGGGCAGGTTCTTCCTTAAGGCGCCAGTGGAGCCCTGGAGCGGGGGGCAGCCAAGTTGCACGCAGGGGCTCGGAGGAGCTGAAGGAAGCCATGGGGATGTCTTCCTTACAAAGTGGGTGCCCCAACTCACAGGCTCGGTGTAAACCCTTCCTCTCAATCCCAGCGCTAATAAGAGATCAGGGATCACTCTACCCCACCCACCCTCATTTTTACATCTGGGGGAGTTTGAGGCCAGTTTGCGGGGGGGGGGGGGAGAGATGCACTGCTCTGCCCCTTCTCCAGCCCTGATTGTCTAGAATGAATTGACCTGAAAACAATAACAGTGGCGGCATTTCAGAATGGGCAGCAGCTGCACAGGTGAAATCTTGGGGCAAAGGGCCAGGTTGCCAGCTTCTGAATGGGAGCCTCTCTGCTTTTCTAGTGCATCCCCCAACTCAGCCAACCCCTCTGGAGGCCCAAGTTGCTTCCTATCTCTGCTTTCTATTTCCCCAATGCCTTTCTCCTAAATTTTGGGGATTTTTCTCCACCAGGGGTGTTGGGGAAAGACCTCCCATACCCAGAGAGACCCCCAAGATATACCTGTCTCCTTTTTATTTTTTCAGGGCTTCACTTTAAGCCAGGGCTCCTGGACAAAAGCTTCCCCCCCACATCTCCTATTTCTGCCCCACCATTTTTGCTTTTGGCATATGAAGTCAGAATGCTGAAGCAACTCCTTGAGCATGTACAGAACTGGCTCCCCATCATCCCAAAGGCTTATGAGAGGTGGGAGAGAGCAACTGTCTTCACTTGGTGGTGAAGGAGCTATTCTCTGTGTATGCTCAAGGGAGACCCTGATTTCTTGACATGATGTCTGAAAAAGTTATGGGGTTAAACTGTGGATCAGTGGAAAGCACCAGGCTTTCCATTGCAGAGGCATAGCTTGGGGGGGGCAGGGCACTGGGTGCCACACTGCGGGGGGGGGGGGCAGCACTAGCCTCGAATCTCTCCTGGGAGTGGTGTGGGAGCTTGGGTGCCTGCAGGCTCTGAGCCTGCAAGTGCCTATTGGGTGGAATGCCATACAGGTGACCTTGGGAGCAGCTGGCTGTGCTTCTAGAGCAGTCAATCAAGAGTGAGGCACAGCTCTGCCAACTAGAAGCGCCCCAGGCCCAAATAACACAACTGGGTTTATTTCTACTTCAGTGGGCATTGTGCAAAGAATGGGACTGGACTGCAGTGCACTGACCAGGCAAAAAGCACCTTATGGTCCATCCACACTTGCCCCAGAACTCTTTCCCACTCCTTTTGCCCCTTGACATCTTAGGATAGTGGCCTGAACGCACCAGGTGTTGGATCCATAGGCATTCCTCAGCCAGGTAGCTTGCACCAGATGGTAGGGTGTCCATCCTCTTAAAGCAAAAGCAAAGGAGCTCCCTCACATTGTCTGGTGGTCCCTTTCTGCAGAGGCAATGGGGTGTAGGAGGGAGGGTTCCCCCGCCTCTGGGTGTGCATTTCTCCCTTTCCCTTCCCAAATTGTCGTCCGGTGGGTTTATGTAGAATCGATGTGGACTGGAACTGAATTGCAAACAAGAGAGCACTGAAGAGAGAAGGCAAGGCCTCTCTGCTTGGGAACTGTGTGTATAAGTGTGTACATAAATAAATGTCTACTAAATCTGTGCCTCCGGTTTCCATTGGTGTGGATGCGCCTGGATACATGTGAAAAGGGGCCCTTTTGCCAGAGGATTTGAAGTCCTGGCTGCTGATGAATGGAATCAGATAGTCGGGGGGGGGGGGATGATCACAGAGCCATTTTTTGCAATTGTGATGTTTCATTTGCTTCCATTTATTGCTTAAACTCCACTTTTCCTTCCTAAGGGAAGCCCAGAAACCAGCTCAATTGGTACAAAACCTCAGCGTAATAAATATAGCAAATCTCAAATTATAAAATAAGTCAACAAAGCCACCTTCATGTCAACACAATATGAAATCTGTAAGAATTAATTCAGTAACAGCAAAGCCTTTCTTCTGGCCTTGATGTCCACACCCCATGTCCCCATTTCATTTGTATAACGATGGAAGATGTTTCTCTGTGGCACAGTCCCATGCCGCTGCTTCTGAATATTCTCCCAGCCTTCTGATCCACACATTATGGATCAGGCGCCTGATTGGGCCTCTCCCCAGGACACCCTAGAGTGAAGGTGTCTAACCTGTTGCCCTGCAGATGTTGAACTCCAACTCCCCATCCGCTTCAGACATCATGTCCAACGGCTCAAGGGTATGGGAATTGCAGTTCAGCAACATGTGGAGGGCCACAGGTTCAAGCCCCCCCCCCCCGGTGCTTCTACATCTGCCCCTAGCCTCTCTAACCTTCCTGCTGCTGTCATAGCTACTATTTGTATTTTGCCTGTTTATGGGCTTTGCACAAAGATTGGCTGGCCAAAGGACACAAGCCTCAGGCAAGCCAAGAAGCTTGTGTGTGTGCCTGTAGAAGAGGAGGAAACTCAACACAGTCTCAGATTCTGGCAGTTCCCCAGATCTGCAAACCCTTGTAAAAGTTTTATTAATTTTAACAGATTTACGTATTGCTTAATCATTATCTAAATATAGATAAAATCAACAGATTTTTAAAACACACCTAATAAAATTACATGTCTGGCCTAAACAAAAAAGGTTTGAGTAGGCATCAAAAACAACAGTGCAGGGGCCTGCCTAAAGCCAGTCAGCATAGCATTGATGCCAAAGGCCTTGAGTTCTCACGAATGCAGAGCAAACATTTTGTGATGACTGTAGGAGTGCCACCTTGGCAGATCGAAGCCTTCAAGGAGCTGCATTCAGGTTTAGGCTAGGGGTGGGGAACCTTTGGACCTCCCAGAAGTTGCTGAACTTCAACTCCCATCACCCCTGTCAGTCATGCATGCTGTGGCTGATGGGAGTTGTACTTAAGCAACATTGGGAGAGCAAAAGGTTCCCTGCGCCTGGTTTCAGACAGTCCTTCATGTAAACTGGTTACAAGCTGTTGGTAGCTTTCCAAAGAGGAACACATTGAATTTGGCGTGGTAACAAATTGGTAGCCAGTGCAGATCTTTGAACAGGGGGTGCCATATGCTGGCAGGGTCTTGTTCCTGTCAGCAATCCTGCCACAACAGCATTCTGCACAAAACAGTTTCTGGACCACTGAGCACAAAGGAAGTCCCACAGAGTTAGCAGCTTCAGGAAGCATCATTCCAAGATATGGGACAGAATCAGCCCCAGTCTGCAATGCTATACAATTCTGGTTTAATAGGGCCTTGGGACACTGGGACAGATGGTATGGCCAGAGGACCTCTGGTGCCTTACTGCTCCACCTGTCTGGTTTGAAAAATACAATGCATGGGCCCTATTGCCCCTGCCTGATGGTGCTTCCTAAGATGTTATGACAACCACTGTTGTGGTGCTTTGCTGGAGAGTACAGTTCTTTCCTTGCCCAGGGTGAGTAGTTTGAAAGGAGTACAGTACAGTGGTACCTCAGGTTACATACGCTTCAGGTTACAGACTCCGCTAACCCAGAAATAGTGCTTCAGGTTAAGAACTTTGCTTCAGGATGAGAACAGAAATCGTGCTCCGGCGGCACGGCAGCAGCAGGAGGCCCCATTAGCGAAAGTGGTGCTTCAGGTTAAGAACAGTTTCAGGTTAAGAACGGACCTCCGGAACGAATTAAGTACTTAACCTGAGGTACCCACTGTACTTGAAGAGGCGGTGGAGCGGTGTGAGGCTATGTGGCCAACAAGTGGAAACACTTCTGTTGCTGGGTGTAGGCAATATAGCCACCCTGGATATATCCACACATTCAGCTTTAATTAACCTGCTGCCTTCTGTTCAATGTGAACAAAGACAAGCAATAGAGCAAGTTTGCCTGTTAAACAGCATTTCCCGCAATGATTCTGGCCACAGGGTGTCGCTAAAACACTGCTAGTAGCCACAAGAAGTTGTTTCCCTACCTGCATTTCATATTTGCATCACTGACACCAGAGTAATGCCACTGCAGGGACTCATAGGGCGTAGGAAGCTGCCTTATACCAGGTCAGACCATTGGCCCATCTAGCTCAGTGTTGTCTGCACTGACTTGCAGTTGCTCTCCAGGGTTTCAGGCAGGGAGCATTCCCTGCCCTACCTGAAGATGCTGGGAACTGGACGTGGTTCCTTCTGCATGCAAAGCAAATGCTCTACAGCTGAGCTATGAAAAACAGGAAGAATCTTGGGAAGTTTTATACTGCATCATATGATTGGTCCATCTATCTCATTATTGTCAACAGCCACATACAGCTTGATATGAGCAAGAATTCAGCCCATGAACCTATGTTTTAGTGCCATGGGTCAACCCCTGGAACATGTGTAGTTAAAAAAGGATATACTGCTCCTGAGCTTGTGCAGAATGCATTTCTCTCCCAGTGAGCACCCTTATTTATAGGGTTTGGGATAAGGCTTTCAAAATTGGAATGCATAATTTCCAAACAGGACTGGGTGTTGGCATCTCTGCCTGAAGGATTTATGCCCCAAGGCCTCTGGCACTGGAAACTAGGTCTGAGACCAAGATCTCTTCCAGGTGGCCTGTTTTATTGAGCATTCATCCTGATTTGTTTGTGGGGAGTTTAGATGATGTTGCAGCAAAGCAAGCATCCATACTTTTCAGGACATTTCAGTCACTTCCCTTATTACATAAAGTCCACTCCTTTGGGGAAGCAAGCTTGTTTCACAAGACCTCCCAACTAACTGCACTACCTGCATGTGATGGAATCCTACCCCAAAACAGCAAATGTCTTGAAGTGCCCGAAACCAGTCTGTTGGCTGGGGCTGATCAGAGATGTGGTTCAAAATATCTGGAAGGCAGGAGACTGGTACCAGCTGGATAAAACTCTAGGTCTGGACGAAACTCAGGGGGAACTCCAGCTCGGCATGGCCACAAAGCCACGTCTTCTGCGCCCTCATATTTAAGATTCAAAGGTCAGTAGAGGAGTGGGTGGAAACCACCCTCTTCCTTCGTTACAGTCAGACACTTCCCCTAGAGCTGTGGTCAACCTTTCCAGATCTGGCTCCCACCTTTAGGCACCACCTCCCCTTCTTCCTCCTCCTGCTGTGTGTCATCTATGGATGTGGCACTTTATAAAGACTATGAAAACAGATCCCTGCCTGAAGGAGCTTGCAATCCAAAGTTAACACGAGAGAGGAAGGGGTTTGCTTTTTAAATAAGAGCCATTCATCATCATCATTACTCTCATGGGGCTGCTGCTGCCACTACTCTCATTGATCGCAAACTCTATCTACCCCTGACAAACCCTCCATTTCCTCCTTTTACACTTAAACACCTCAAATCCCCTCACAGTGCCTTCAGGGGCCCCCCATATCCCCTCACAGCTCCTCTGTGTTTCTCCATCCCTGTTTTAATCAAACCTCGGCTGTTGGTTCAGGCAAACATTTTAAAACCTGCTTTCTTTCTTGCTCCTCTCCCCTGCTCCTCTCCCTGACCATGCAAATCCATACAAACCCAACAGGGGCTGTGTGATGACAGCCTTACATTTTTATGTTTATAGGAAGATGCTATTTATTACATAAAACCAATAAGCATGAAAAACATCAGCAGCTCACAGCCATGACCATAGATATCACCAGCCATGTAGTTCATCCATTTCCAAAAGGGAGATGTACCTCAGTGGCAGAACACCTGCCTTGCATGCAGAAGGTCCCAGGTTCAATCCCTGGCATCTCCAGGTAGAGCTGGGAGAGACCGACCAAGAGATCTCGACTGAAACTTTGGAGAACTGTTGCCAGTCAGTGTCAACAGTACTGAGTTAGATGGACCAATTCAGTAGAAGTGCAGTGATAAAACTGCTAGCACATTTGCAAAGCTAAGCAGGATATGGTATGGTTTCCAATTGTATGGGGGACTGGGTGGAGTTGGGTCCCTTCCAACTCTATGGTTCTGAGATTCTATCATTCCTATGTTCCTAAAAGCTGGAAGGAAAACAGTCATTTCACATGACATCTAAAAGCACCAGTTGCTGGTGTGCATTGGGCTTGGTGGGGTGGGAGGCAGGGTGGCCAACAGTAGGTGGAGCCACAGCCAATGGTAAAGGTAAAGGGACCCCTGACCATTAGGTCCAGTCATGACCGACTCTGGGGTTGTGGCGCTCATCTCGCTTTATTGGCCGAGGGAGTCAGCGTACAACTTCCAGGTCATGTGGCCAGCATGACTAAGCCGCTTCTGGCAAACCAGAGCAGCGCACGAAAATGCCATTTACCTTCCCACTGGAGCGGTACCTATTTATCTACTTGCACTTTGACGTGCTTTCGAACTGCTAGGTTGGCAGGAGCAGGGACGGAGCAACGGGAGCTCACCCCATCGCGGGGATTCGAACCGCTGACCTTCTGATCATCAAGTCCTAGGCTCTGTGGTTTAACCCACAGCGCCACCCACGTCCCAGGGTCAACTCATTCTGACAGCCAGTGCCACCCCATTGGACTGGCTTGAAGTAACAAGGCAGGCAGGTGGAGGTGGGCTGAGGTTGGAGGGGCAGCAGGGTTGGATTAAGACCTTTAGAGAGCACTGAAAAGATGATGGTGCCTCCAATATGTAATTCAAAATAAAAAACTTTAAAAGATAAAATAAAATTGCACTATGTAAAATATTTTTACACACACACATTCATGTACAGTGGTACCTTGGGTTACAGAAGCTTCAAGTTACAGACTCCGCTAACCCAGAAATAGTTCCTCGGGTTAAGAACTTTGCTTCAGGATGAGAACAGAAATCGAACAGCGCCGCTGCAACGGCAGCAGCGGGAGGCCCCATTAGCTAAAGTGGTGCCTCAGGTTAAGAACAGTTTCAGGTTAAAGACCGACCTCCAGAACGAATTAAGTTCTTAACCTGAGGTATCACTGTATATATAGCTCAGAAGCGCATACCAATAATAATAAAACTTAGATTCATTGCAACACATGACGGGATCTGTTTTTCTCACATTATTTCCATCTATGACAGTTGGACGCCCCTCTGGTTTAGATGGGGATAAGTGAATAAAAAGAGAACAGAAGAAAGGAGAGAGCGTATTGAGAAGAATGCAAGTTCTATTTTTCCATGGTGACTACTTTGATGCTTAAAAAAAAAAAATCAAATGTCAAGCTGTGGTCCTGAGATATGTAAGAGTCCCAAGAAGCTTAAGGGCGACTTGGAAGACATGAATATTGTCCTGGAGTGAGAGAAGGAGAAGGGTAAGGAAAAGGCTTCTAAAAGCTGCCCAGGCATGTTGGTGCAAGCAGAGCCTTTGGATCAGGACATTGCTGCATGCAAGAAGTAATTACTTTTCCTGCCATAACCATCTCTGCCAACTTCCAGAAACCCTTCCCTCCTGCGAAATCCTCCACACTTCACCCACGGCAACAGCAAAGCAAGGGAATCTTTAAATAGTCTGGCTTTTAATAACAATGCTTATTCAAATCCTATTCCTAAATATATGCCAAAAAAAGCAAGCATGAGAGCTTTAAAGATGTGTCAAAACCTGACAGCCATCCTTTGAAAGGGAAGGGTGGTGGGTGGGAGTGGAGGGTAAATTTATCACCATTTTCTACAAGGCTGTAAATTCCAGGCGTAATTGATTTGCAATTGACCTTTTCGTGAAGCGGCACCTGTGTAGCTTGATGGCCAAAGAGCTGCTGACATCTCAGGGGGAACTCCAGCAGAAAGCACCCAAAGTGCCAGTCACATATGACCTTCCCAACCCCAGTGATGGTGACCCACCACACAAAAAGCAGCGTGAGCTAAATCCGCCCACTGGCAAGTCCAGAACCAGGACTAAGGCAAAGGGTAAATTCACTGCCTCACTGAATTTATTTATTTATATTTATTTAATTGATTTATTGTAGGAATTAAACTCTAGTTCCCATTTACAGAGTTATGCGGAAGACAGCACGAGTCATTTGACCCTTTTAGTTCCCTTTTCCTTCCTATAAAAACTATGCAATACACTCTCTAAAGTTTAAATAACATAACTTTTACTTAGTGTCAAAGGAGGCATCTCCTAGAGGCTGAGGGGGTCTTTGCCCCCTATAATATTTGAGGGGACCGGGAGCCCCCAAAGTTGATGGGCACTGCCATTCTAATGGTGTGTGTGCATCATGTCATGTGATCGATTATGTGGGGCGGGGCTTACCTTAGTGTACTTGCGCTTGCAGATTAAAATATACATTGCATATAGGTGTTACTTATGTTACTAATACATCTTACATAGATTTGTATCTAAGATAAATACTGTTATGGAATGACTAACTCCGAGGCAGATAGCAACAGAACAGAACAGATCTGCTACCTAGCTGGCGACTCACTGCCAGAAACTTGGAAATCATTGAGAATTGTACTATGTCCTAAACCACACAAAGATCATTCTCTGATGGAATCTTACCACCCAATTTCTCTACTTAATCTTGACTATAAAATCTTTACAACAATAATGGTTACTAGAATGAAAGCATTTATTGGGAAATACATCTACCTGGACCAACCAGGTTTGTTCCAGGATGCAAAATTGCAGACCCAATTAGAAAATTACTGAACTTAATATACCACAGCAAGCAGACAACTTCAACACTAGCCTGTCTATCATTGCATGTATTTAAAGCATTTGAATGTGTAGAACCCAGGTGTTTAATTGAAGTGATAAAGAAAGTTTTATTTGGCCCAAAATCCATTGGATTATTAGAGAACATTTATGGCACCACATTTGCCAGAATTAGGATAAATAATATAGACTCACAAAAGTGTCAAATTGACTGTGGCAAAGCAATGATGCCCACTGTCGCCTTTATTATATGCCATAATCTTGGAACACTTGCCAATTAAATGTAAAGGTAAAGGGACCCCTGACTATTAGGTCCAGTCGTGGCCAACTCTGGGGTTGCAGCGCTCATCTCGCTTTACTGGCCGAGGGAGCCGGGGTACAGCTTCCGGGTCATGTGGCCAGCATGACTAAGCCGTTTCTGGTGAACCAGAGCAGCGCACAGAAACGCCATTTACCTTCCTGCCAGAGCGGTTCCTATTTATCTACTTGCACTTTGACGTGTTTTCAAACTGCTAGGTGGGCAGGAGCTGGGACCGAGCAACAGGAGCTCACCCCATCACAGGGATTTGAACCGCCAACCTTCTGATCGGCAAGTCCTAGGCTCTGTGGTTTAACCCACAGTGCCACCCGCATCCCTACTTGGCAATTAGACTGCGCCAAGGAAAAGGCCTAATCATCAATGGAAATGAATATATTCTGGGACTGTATGCAGATGACTTTGTTTTATGCACATCAGAGCCAATCAACCCCAGAAAACTATTGAGTCTGGAATTGGAGAAATTCTCCAATATTTCTGGACTTACGAGTAAATTTTCAAAAATCAGATGTAATGTTCTTTCATAACCCCGCCCCCCCCCCCCCCAGCTTCAAAAAACCTTCTCTAAATCCCAATAGCTAAAAAAAGTTTTGGATACTTAGGTGTTCTGATTACTCACAATTTAAATAAGTTATATCAGACAAATTATGGCAAAGTATGGAAAAAATATGCAGCGCTGGGGGGGAAATGAAATTTTCTATCATGGACCAACTGGCCACAACCAAAATGATGATTGTTCCAAAGTTATTACAGTCATACCTTGGTTCTTGAACGCCTTGTGACTCGAACATTTTGGCTCCTGAATGCCGCAAACCCAGAAGTGAGTGTTCCGGTTTGCAAATGTTCTTTGGAACCCGAATGTCCGACACAGCTTCCACAGCTTCTGATTGGCTGCAGGAAGCTCCTGCAGCTAATTGGAAGCCGCACCTTGGTTTTCAAATGTTTTCAGAAATTGAATGGACTTCCGGAACGGATTCCATCCAAGAACCAAGATATGACTATATTTTTATTCCAAACCCTATCAGTGTGGATCCCACCAGCCCACATGTCCAAGTGGCAAAGAAAAATTAATAAATTCATATTTCAATCACATAGAACACACATGTCAGGGCCGCCTCAGGTCCCAGCTCACAAGAGACCAACGCCAAGTCCACTTTATTTACAAAAGTCTTTATTGAAGTACATTGTTTGTTCCACAGCCGAGGCGCGCAGCCCCACGTCTGTTACGCTTAGACCGCTGAAGTCCCCTCTGAATCAGTCCCGCCTCTACACCAGTTTAAGAGGCTTGTGCTGGTCCACCTCTTCCTGTCCTTCCTTTTCCGCAGGGTCTTTCTGCCCCCCTGGGTTCCTCCCCTCCTGGATTCCCCTGACGCTGAGTCCCCAGACGCCTGCTCCCCCCTCCTCCGTGCTTTGGGACCAGGCTCCTCCTCCGGGCTCTCCGCATTTCCGCGCGCCTCCACATTTGAACTTGGCGCGCGTTCGCTACCTCTGACCTTCCTCTTGACAGTTACACTACTCTCTGTACTACTCTCTGTACTACTCTCTGTACTACTCTCTGTACTACTCGTCTGTCACACTGGGAACTCCACCCTCTTCACTCCGTTCCGGCGGGGAAGCCGGCCCCGATCTCCAACTCCCACTCGGGGTTCCCCTGCTGCTCCCCTGCTCCTGACGAGTCCCCCCTGTGACTCCCCTTGGCCTGACCAGGGGCGCCCCCTTTTGGGAATCCTCCGATTCACTTGAAAGACTCATGGAAACCCTCAAGTCATTGTCATCCTCCTCCTCCTCGTTCCGGGATTCTTCCCCCTCGCTCTCAGTCTCCTCCCTCATCTGTGCCTCTCTCCCTGAACCCCTGACAACACATTAAAAAATCCCTGTTGTATCCGCACTCAACTGTTGGAGGATGGGGACTTCCAAACTTAAATAGCTATTATAGTGTGTGTCAGCTGAGCAATATGATAGACCTAATGTCTGGTATTTGCGGTACCAAATGCCTCTGTTGGATTAAAGAATGGATTGTCATAAAAAATACCGACTTGTTAGATCTAGAAGGCTTCAACACCAGATTTGGATGGCAAGCATATTTGTGGCACAACAAAGCAAAAGTACATAAAGGATTTTCCAATCATATTATCAGAGGACCACTATTAGAGGTATGGGAAAGAAACAAAAATCTGCTTGAAAGAAACATTCCCTGGTGGTTATCTCAAATAGATATTTTAACAACCAAAAAAATAAATATGGAAGGTGAAAGATGGACATATGAAGACTTATTAGAAAGAACAGAAATAGGTTGGAAACTCAAAACATATGAAGAATTAGGAAATACATTAACGAGTTGGCTACAATTCCATCAAATTAACGCTCTGTGGACAGAAGATAAAAAGATTGGGATGAAGGAAAAAAATCTAGATTTCAGATAGAAATATTGGAAGTAAATTCAAAACTCTTATCAAAAATGTATAACCAATTGTTAGAACAGGATACTAAGGATGAGGAGATAAAGGAAGTTTTGATGAAATGGGCGATAGACCTGGGATATAATTTGGAATATGATAGTTGGATAAAGCTCTGGAATAAAGATATGAAGTTCACAGCCTGTGTTGCACTAAGAGAAAATATGGAAAAAATGATGTACAGATGGTACATCACTCCTGTAAAATTAGAAAAAGATTGGAGACAAAATGTGCTGGAAGTGCAAAAATAAGGAAGGAAGTTTCTACCACATGTGGTGGACTTGCGAAAAAATTAAAAAGTTCTGGGAACTTGTTTATAACGAATTTAAAAAAATGTTTAAATATACCTTTGTTAAAAAAACCTGAAAATTTCCTTCTGGGGATGATTGGCAATGAAATTAAGAAAGAGGACCAGACTTTATTCCAGTATGCAACAACAGCTGCTAGAATATTAATAGCACAAAATTGGAAATCAATTAATATCCCAACGGTAAGAGATTGGCAAAGTAAATTATATGAATACTTAGAATTGGCAAAAATAACACAAAAAATCAGAGATCAGAAAGAAACAAAGTTTATTAAGGAATGGAACAAATTTATTACATATATCGAAGCAGACTTAAAAAATTTAAAGATCACAGTAGGCTCAATATAACCCTACGACATGCAGATGTTTTAAAGATAAACTGCGGAAAAAATCCTTTGTTATATAACCCAAAACCGAGGTGGAGGGAAGTCAATTAGTTGTATGATGTCTTTGTCTTTTCTTTTTTCTGTTGTTTTCTTTTTTTTGTTTGAGGATTTTGTTTTGTGTTAATTTGTGTTTGATTGTTTAACAGAAATTAATAAAGAGAATTCAAAAATAAAAAAATAAAACACCTGTAACTCTGGTAACTGCTTTAATCGCTTGCAAAATGCTCTATTGGTGCGAATTACATATTAATTAGCTGTTCTGGAGAGCTAAAGTGTTTTGACACAGTGCTCTTTGTGATTTATCACTGGCAGTTGGTTTTTCCTTTTCTTTCCCCTTCCAGCTGGCTGACTAGCTGGCCCAGTGACTCAGAATGGGCACACGGGCAGCTGGCAATGGAATGAAAGAGGGAGCGCACTGCAGCCGGCAGCAAACGGAGATCGTGGCAGCAGTGCCAAGCAGCTCCGAATCGAATCACTGTGCTCCTTGATGAGGGCAACCATACTGTTACGGCAGTGCAGGTAAAGCCCCTGCAAGGCTGGAAGCAGAGCAACTGTGAGGAGGGAGGGGGCGGGGTTCTCTGCCACCTAAGGCAAATGGCTTCATCGCCCCTCATGGGTAGTCCTTTCTAACAGCCTTCATCTACCCTGTTCTACTGACCAGGTGCGACCCGTCCCGTTTTGCCACCCGAGGCAAAATGGAAAGGTGCCACCTCTCGCAGCTGAAGCCTCTCTTGCCAGGGTCATGTGGTGGCGGCGGCTTCCAGCGAGATCTTGCAAGATCTCGCTGGAAGCTGCCACAGCGTCTCCTCATTTGTGTGGCAGGCGCGGGCAGAGTGCCCACAGGGGCGCCACCACGTGGGACTCCAGCACCCAAGGCAGCTGCGCGTCCCCTTCGCCATGCTCAGAGCACACTTATAGATGGGGTTTTCTAATCTCGTTCTGAGTGCAGAGCCAGTGGGCAGGTTAACCTAAAGTAAAAAAGCTTTGAGTCATACAGGGAAAAGTGGAGGGTATTCCAGGCTTATGGGCATAGTGATATCACCATAAGAACATAAGAGGAGCCCTGCTGGATCAGGCCAATGGTCCATCTGGTCCAGCATCCTGTTCCCACTGTAGCCAACCAGATGCCTGTGGGAAGCCAGCAAGCAGGACTCAAGCACAAGAGCACCCTCCCCTCCTATAAGGTAAAGGGTAAAGGTACCCCTGTCCGTACGGGCCAGTCTTGACAGACTCTGGGGTTGTGCGCCCATCTCACTCTAGAGGCCGGTGGCCAGCGCTGTCCGGAGACACTTCCAGGTCACGTGGCCAGCGTGACGAAGCTGCTCCGGCGAACCGGCAACAGAGCAGCACACGGAAACACCGTTTACCTTCCCGCTATAAAGCGGTACCTATTTATCTACTTGCACTTAAGGGTGCTTTCGAACTGCTAGGTGGGCAGGAGCTGGGACCGAACGACGGGAGCTTGCCCCGCCGCAGGGATTCGAACCGCCGACCATGCGATCGGCAAGTCCTAGGCGCTGAGGTTTTACCCACAGCGCCACCCGCGTCCCCTTCCTATAGTTTCCAGCAATTGGGATTCAGAAGCATTGCTGCCTCCGACTGCGGAGACATCCTGGCTAATAGTCACAATAGCCGTATCCTCCATGAATTTGGTAAATCCTCTTTAAAAGCCAACCAAATTGGTGGTCATCACTGCCTCCTGCGGGAGTGAGTTCTATAGCTTAAACAGAAAGACTTTCTGTTATCTGTCCTTCATAGGATGTCTCCAAGTTCTAGTATTATGAGAAAGGGATTAAAAAAAAAATCCCTATCCACTTTCTCCACACCACGTATAATTTAATAAACTTCTTCCCTGTCACCTCTTCTCTATATTCAGGTAGGTAGCTGTGTTGGTCTGGCACAGTTGAAATAAATTTTAAAAATTTGTCCAGTAGCACCTTAGAGACCAACTAAGTTTGTTCTGGGTATAAGCTTTTGTGTGCATGCAAGAAAAGGTATTGGAAGAAGTGTGCATGCACACAAAAGCTTATACCCAGGACAAACTTAGTTGGTCTCTAAGGTGCTACTGGACAATTTTTTTATTTACCTCTTCTCTATATTCACTCAGAGCTGAAGAAGGCCTATAGGCATAGCTGTCAACTTTTCCCTTTTTTAAAGGGAAATTCCCTTATTCCGAATAGGATTCCTCGCAAGAAAAGGGAAAAGTTGACAGCTATGCCTGTAGGGATTGTGACTCCTGCTCGCCTTTAGAGAGGACCAGACTCAATGTGCATAGTGTGTGTGTGTAAGAGAGAGATTTTACTTTACATGCCCCCATTCCATGCCTAGCAAACTTCCAAATGCATCACAATTTTACTCCCTGAATAAATGTTACAGATGACACAGTTTTGCAAATACCTTTATACCCTGCCTGCTGAATCACCATCTCTCAGCCTATATTTGTAGCCTGAAAAGGACTAGGCTAGAAACTTCCATTAGAGGGGGGAAAGCTCATAATCATATAAAACCGAATTCCCTGCATATGCAGGTGTGCCTGCGGAAAAGCAAGGTCCAAACAGAAACCAACCAAGATAAGTTTTTCAGTGATGAATAATTCACTCTGTTTGGATTTGTTGGTCTCTGCAGGCAGACTGAGATGGATATTCTGTGACTGATTATTTTTTTTTACAAAAATAAATCATAGAATTAGCTTTTGAGAGCTGTGGCTTGCCCTCAGAAAAATCTGGAGTGCCCTTTGGCTGAGAGAAAAACAGCAGAAGCACACAGGGAGGCTGGCTGGCTCAGTCTGTTGTAAGATTGTGATAACTGAAGGGCACCCCCTGCTGTAAATTACCGGTAACTTTTAGGAAATAACATTCAATGAATTCAGATTAGAACGGGGTGTTGTTGTTGTTGTTGTTGTTGTTGTTGTTGTTTTTAAAAAGGACTCACAACAACAACAGCAAGGATAACATAGATGTCAGCCATCAGGCACCTGGCTGAAAGAAAAGGGGTGCCTTTGCCTGGCACTAAAAAACCCAAACATATTAATGGAGGTGACAATATGCTCTCTTTGGGGAGCACATTCCTCAAAGGACAGGAGGAGGAGGAAGCAACACTGAAAAGGATGAGGTAGCAGATGAAAAACTCTCTCTCGCCCCCCCTGAGACATTGGAGAGCTCATTGGAATAAAGGCAGTTCTGGGCTAGATGGCCAAAAGTGTCTGACCTGGTATACAACAGCTTCCAATGTTCCACAACTGCTCTTTCTTGGGGTAAAGGTTTCTGTTCCAATTAGCACCCAGAAGTTTTTACTCCATGTAAAAACTTTCCATTCCCCCTTTGCCTTTTCCCCACAGTCTGGGTCTCCTCTTTCTCACTGTTCTCAATTAGGCTGCATTACTTTTCTGGTGCCCCCAGTGCTGTGCTGGAGCTTCACTGCTGCAGCCGGCTTGCTTTGAAATGCCCCCTTCCTGCATTTTTCTGATTTGTGGCTGCTAATTCTGATGCCTTCTTGCAGGTGGTCATGTGTGTGTGTGTGTGTGTGTGTGTGTGTGTGCGTGCGTGCACGCACACACACACACACACACACACACACACTTGTCAAAGAATAACTGGAAAGGTAGATGCTTTAATGCATCCCCTTGCTGGCTGTGTCCCTGTAAGCAACTGAATCCCACACCAAAGTCAGTTTGAAAAATCTTCCTACTCTCCACCTCTGGCTCCATCACTACAGGTTTGACAAGAGTTATTTCATTTCCACTAGTTTCACAGGAGGGATTGCATTGATTATGTATACAGGGCAAGCAAAGGTCTCCAGCACCCCGTGCAGAGCCTTTCAAAGAGGATGTTGAGCGAGGCTGCCGGGGTCACTTAATGGTTGGCAGGGGCACAGTCTGCGGACTGCTGACGAGGTCCTGTGGCCTCTGCTCTCAGTTTTCTCTCTCCATTTCTGCAACCATTTCTAAAGGAGAACGCAAGAGAGCTATAGAATTCACAGCCAGGTGTTTAGCGTGGAACCATCTCACTGAAACACAATTATCCTTTTCTTTTTACTTTTATGGGCTTCACCTCCATTGCCCATCTTTCATACTACACAGCCAGCAGGTGGAAGCTGGGTAAGTGCTGGGGTCTCCCAAGCAGGGGCATCAGAGAATTCCAGCAAAAATGGAAAAAGGAAGCAGAAATTGCTGCAGTTTGTGGGTTCATCTGTGGTCAGGGACAGAAATCAGCCAATGTAACTGGTATTTGTTCACCTACAGTGGTACCTCGGGTTAAGTACTTAATTCGTTCCGGAGGTCCGTACTTAACCTGAAACTGTTCTTAACCTGAAGCACCACTTTAACTTATGGGGCCTCCTGCTGCTGCCGTGCCGCCGGAACACGATTTCTGTTCTCATCCTGAAGCAAAGTTCTTAATCTGAAGCACTATTTCTGGGTTAGCGGAGTCTGTAACCTGAAGCGTATGTAACCTGAAGCGTATATAACCTGAAGTACCACTGTAATTGTTGTTGTCATTTTAAGTCCACAAATGATACATAATTAAGTTTTTTTAAAAAAAAAAACACACCAAAAAACCACTGTTACACAAGTTACATAAAAAGTTATGAAAGTTAACATTAAAAAGCAGGTGGCAAGGTGTATGAAGTAATACTTGGCAGAAGCAGAGTGGAGCAGAAACGGCACTGACCATGACAAATACAGAATGAATTATAGAAATGGAAGGGACCCCAAGAGTCATCTAGTCCACCCCCTGCAATGCCAGAACCACAACTAAAGAATCCCTGACAAATGACCATTCAACTTCCATTGAAAACTTCCAATGGAATGCAACAGACACCGCCTGCCATCTTACACCCCTGGCCCAAGCTGCTCCTTTGCAGGCGCATTTAGCCCCAAAGTAAAAGGATAACCACAGCAAACAGCCCACCGACAAAATATGCATTTCAAAGGACATTGCCCTACAGTCGCAACACTTCACGGCCTAGGACCCTCGTACCTACGGGGACCGCCCCACGGAGAGCCTCAAGGTCCATAAATAGCAACACCCTAGTGGTCCCGGGCCCTAAGGAAGTTAGATTAGCATCAACCAGAGCCAGGGCCTTTTCAACTTTGGCTCCGGCCTGGTGGAACGCTCTGCCTCATGAGACCAGGGCCCTGCAGGATCTGATTTCTTTCCGCAGGGCCTGTAAGACAGAGTTGTTCCGCCTGGCCTTTGGCTTGGAGCCAATTTGATTCCCTCCCTCCCTTTCTTTTTTCTTTTTACTTTCTCCTCCTGTGATGAGGCTGCATTTTAATATTTTAATGTTTCAATATTTTAATGTTGTATTTTAATCTTGTTTTTAAGCTGTATTCATTCAACTTGTTTTTATTATTGCTTGTTAGCCGCCCTGAGCCCGGCCTTGGCCGGGGAGGACGGGGTATAAATAAAAAATATTATTATTATTATTAACACAAACATAAGCAAATGCTGCCAGATGCACAAGCAACTATTTCCCACCCTTTTGCTAATTAATCACCCACATCCATATATTCAGTTGACTTTATCCAAATTATCAGTTGCCAAGGGTTCTAAAATATTATTCAGCTTCCCAACAGAATTCGTTTCAGTCATGAACCAACAGGATAGCAGGGAGGAGGAAGAGGATCCCAGCAAGGGGCGTAGCCATGACTGGGACACACTGGGGCAAGCTGGGGATGGGGAAGGAGAGGTTGGTGTAGAAAGTACTCACGAGGCAACAGAGGATGGTGAGGAGATGGGCGTCAGTTCACAGGAACCAGAGCAGCAGGACCCATAACCAGAGCCAGAGGGGCCCCTGTCTCCTCAAACACGGCAGGCTCTGAGGTGCAAGGAGCAGAAGGTAAACTCTAGGATGCTGAAGCAGACAAAGGCTCACTAGCTGGCCAGGTGGGGCTCATTAGCTCTGGGAGGAAGTGAGTTATTCCTGAGCTGGAGTAGGCTTCGAACAGGTGAGGGTCATGTGCCTCGTTAAGCCCAGATGCTGCAATCAGCAGGCAAAGTATAAAGGGAAACAGAGCTGAGGGGCTGGGTCTGCTCAGCTTCTTGGATATCCCAAGACTCTCTTTGACATTGTGCTTGTGTGGGACTGACCTCCAGGTGCTCTGACCCCTGGATCAACTGCAGAGGCAGGAACCTGGCCTGACTGGACTTTGGACCTGCTGGACTACACACCAGCATCTGCCATGGGATTGGGGACACCAGTGGGACTTGCTGCCAGGTACCCCGTGGTTCAGGACACCTACACCTGGGGGGGGATGATGATGATTTAATTTGTATTAAATTAATTTGTTGGTGCTGACCTTTAAAGCCCTAAACGGCCTCGGTCCTGTATACCTGAAGGAGCGTCTCCACCCCCATCATTCAGCCCGGACACTGAGATCCAGCGCCGAGGGCCTTCTGGCGGTTCCCTCATTGCGAGAAGTGAGGCTACAGGGAACCAGACAGAGGGCCTTCTCGGTAGTGGCGCCCGCCCTGTGGAACGCCCTCCCATTAGATGTCAAAGAGATAAATAATTACCTGATATTCAGAAGACATCTTAAGGCAGCCCTGTTCAGGGAAGTTTTTAATATGTAATGCTGTACTGTTTTTAACACTGATTGGGAGCCGCCCAGAGTGGCTGGGGAAACTCAGCCAGATGGGCGGGGTATAAATAATAAATTATTATTATTATTATTATTGTATACATCCCTATATCTGCAGGTTTCAGGGCGGTTACAACATAAATTCACAATATTAAATCACAAAATGCATAATAAAAATAAACACAAAAAGAACCCAATAAACCTGCAATGACAACCCAATAAACTAACCCATTTGTGGGAGTTCCATTAAAGCCATAAAGGAGGCTGAGGCAATCCATGACAGCTGTGTTCTATCTCCACTGTCGGAGGCAGTAATGCCTTGGGATACCACTTGCTGGGAATTGCAGGTGGGGCAAGTGCTGCTGCACTCAGGCCCTGCTTGTGGGCACCTGGTTGGCCACTGTGGAAACAGGGATGCTGCGCTAGATAGGCAACAGGCTCGTATTACATGCTTGTGTTGTTCTACTTTTGTAAATGTTGGTCTGCTTGATTTCTCTCTCCCATGGTACTCCTGTTTTTACTATTGAGCGTATATCCCTGAACTATATATTCTCTTGTTTTGCTTTATGATATCGTAAACTGACTGGGGTGGGTATTTTCTTTAGTGAGGCAGGATATGAATATGAACTTAAATAATTCAAACAGGACTGTCGACCTGTTGCCTTTTATGATGAAGGCATGAAATATATTTATTTTATTTATACAGTACTAAGAGTTCTGTCCCACTTCCCCTCCCCTACCTTCCAATGGCGATGCTCAAAACAGCTAACAATGTAAAGCAGACAATATCAAAAGTTAAAAATAGCAATAATCCCTCTTTTGGTTAATGGAATAAATAGCCACAGACCAGCAGGAGAAAAAAAAACACACCACACAGATGAGAAGAGGAGGAGGAAGGAGAAAAAGCCAAAGTAACAGATAACTTACTTAGTAGTACTAGCAGAATTAACAGAAGGGGAATGTCTCTCCAAGTCTGTTATAATATTTTCATCTTCCCTAAAGGGCTGTCACATGGAAGATGGAGCAAGCTTGGTTTTTTGCTGCTCCAGAGGGGAAGACCCAAAGCAATGTATTCAAAGAACAGGAAAGAGATTCCAACTAAACATTAGGAAGAATTTTCAGCAGCAAGAGATATTTGACAGTGGAATGGTGGTAAACTCTTCTTCATTGGTGGTTTTTAAGCAGAGGTTGGATGGTCATCGGTCAGGAGTTCCTTAAGCTGTGATTCCTGCATTGCAGAATGTTGGACTAGATGGTAGTAACCAAAGGGATGTTTCCATTTGGATGAATGAGCAGCAGAGTGTCCTTGTAAAGTTTGCTTTATTTATAAATATACACATTAGAGCATAAGGGGAGGCAAAATCAGATCCTCAGGAGTAGTGCCGGATTTACATATAAGCTAAACAAGCTATAGCTTAGGGCCCCACGCTATTGGGCCCCCCCCAAAAAAAATAAAGGAAAAAACTGGATGTACATTTCCAAAATCTAAGATTAAAAAACTAATAAAATAAAACCTACATACAGCAACAGTGTTTTGTGTTGTGTAAGCTCCTATGATGTAAGTAATGGGCCCTGCCTGCTATATAAAGGGCCCCATTACCTTCAGTACCTTAGGGCCTCATCAAACCTAAATCTGGCCCTGCATGCAAGTGTTGGAAGTGTGGGTGCAACTGAGCTTGCAGAAGAGGGGTTTGTGGGGGTTAAGACAGGGACTCCAGATTCCCAGACTATTCCTGTACAGTGGACACTCGGGTTGCGAACGTGATCCGTGCGGGAGGCACGTTCGCAGTGTTCGCAACCTGCAGCACCACGTGTGCACACGCGCGGGTCGCGATTCAGCACTTCTGCGCACGTGCGAAGCATGGTTTAGTGCTTCGCACTAGTGCTTCGTAACCTGTTCCGGTACTTCCGGGTTCAGCGCGGTGCGCAACCCGAAAACATGCAACCTGAAGTGTCTGTAACCCGAGGTATGACTGTATCTTTAACCTCTTGATTTGAACTCCCCATCCCTGCATTGTTTAGACTGATATTCTCAGAGTGCATCCTGTTTTACAACTTCCTCCTCCCATTTCTCTCTTGGACCTCAAGATGAGAGGTCATCTTTAACTATCCTATGTGAGAAAAAAAGGTGCAGGCATTGCTGCCTTGT
Organism: Podarcis muralis; assembly: GCF_964188315.1. NCBI lineage: Eukaryota > Metazoa > Chordata > Lepidosauria > Squamata > Lacertidae > Podarcis > Podarcis muralis. The sequence goes on along the minus strand of NC_135661.1, from coordinate 42,589,367 downwards.
TCTTCTCTAGGCTAGAACTAGAAACCTTTCTATCCAAGTTGTGTATTTCCTACAATAAACACATTTATTATTTTCTTACCTCCAAGTATGTGTGTGTGATTGCAACAGGTAAAGTCTAACCAACTTTCACTATCTGAAACGCTGCTCATTCTGCATACAGTGGTACCTCGGGTTACATATGCTTCAGGTTACAGACTCCGCTAACCCAGAAATAGCACCTCGGGTTAAGAACTTTGCTTCAGGATGAGAACAGAAATCGTGCTCTGGTGGTACGGCAGCAGCAGGAGGCCCCATTAGCTAAAGTGGTGCTTCAGGTTAACAAAGGTTTCAGGTTAAGAACGGATCTCCAGAACGAATTAAGTACTTAACCCGAGGTACCACTGTACTCAAAAGGGGTTCAGTGGGTAATTGACCCTATTATCCTATTAGCAAGACTACTTCCTCCTCTCCATGAACTCCAGCAAAAAAACTCTGAAATATATAAATCTCCCTGTTCCAAGGAAAGAAGTGCTGCTTTGAAAACACACACATTGGCCCACTTTCCTCAGCAGGAGGAGAGGGCCCTTACTCAAAGCACTGGTGGGTATCTCATTTAATGGGTATCTCATTTAAAATTGCAGAAAGAGTCACAGCTACCAAGAGGCCATTTCTTCACCATAAAACTGCCAGGGATGGAACTTCCACCAGACAATTCTAGGCATTTACCAGAAATTGCAAACAACAAGAGAGTCATCTAGTAGCTGTAACCATATGTGTCGTCGAGAGTGGGGGGGTTTGTGATTGGAAGCCCCACGTTCTTCAAATCCCTGCTGGAAAGGGGGAGCAGCTTTGGATAAGTCACAGGCTCTGCCTGTAGCCTTATCAGAGGCTTATTTTGAAGATAAGTACACATTGCAAGCCCTGTGCACAGAAATGTTTTCCCAAAGCATCAAGATTGCAAGGGCATTAGTGACTCTTCTGCAGCAAGGCACTTCTCTCTAACCCCCACCCCGGTCTCCCTTTCTGCAACAAACCTCCGTGTCCTCCTGTTTTCCCCCTCCAGGCCTGAGCAGAAGAATTGATTTCTAGTACAGCCCACCCTCTCCTTACTTTCCTACACATCAGAAGAAGCGTCTGTTCTTCGTCAGATCAGCAGGGCTTCCTTCTACACAGCATGATCATCTCCATTTTTTCCTCTCCATTTATCGGTATCTTTTCTGCTGTGCAGCCTCCGATCCTCAACACCCACTGATGCTTTTTGTGTGCAGCCTCCAAGGAGGCCATTGTTATCAAAAATAATTCAGCCCATCCTTGCCAGATGTCCCCCCTCCTCCCTCCCCCCATTCCTGCTTTCTTTTTTTTTCTTTTCCTCCTTGCATCACTCTTCTGATGATGAATAATTGCACAGCTGAGCTTTCTTCCTGTCTTTTCAGGTGAAGTTTCCAGACTGTTCTGGGCTGCTTCTACCTCTTCCTTCTAGATTTCCCCAGAAGACTCTAGAGCAGGCCACAGACATAATCATTCTTTTTTGAAGATGGTTCACCCATGTTCAGACTTGCTCCTAAGTCATATAGATCAAGCCAGAGAGGGAAGCTTTCTTCATGCGCAATAGCTAAATAAAACCTTCACGTTTCTTGGAAGTGTGTCTCTGAATACCAGGTGCCAGGGGGGGAAATAGCAGAGGGTTGCCTTTGCATCATCAAACATTTATACCCCATCTCTCTCTAGGGAGCTCAAGAGGATACAAGGTTATGCCGCTCCCATTTTATGCTCACAACTCTCCTGCAAGGTAGGTTAGGCTGAGAGATAGTGACTGGTCCAAGGTCACACCCAGTGACATGGGCTGGTTGGATGCAGAGGAATCGTGGGAGGAACCAGCTGGGGAACCACCAAGGGCAGAAGATGCCAAGGGATGATGATGAGTGGTCAGAGGGAGAAGCCTGGGAGGAAGAGTTGTCAGAAGCTGAAGAGGTAACAGGGCCTAGTGAGCTGGGAGAGTCTGTGGCAGAGAGAAGTTCAGAATCGGAGGCAGAAGCTGAAGCAGGAGAATGGAAGGAGGGAGGCCAAGAGGCAGGAATGAGTCGGACTGGTAAATAGGAGTGTCTCCCCTCCTGCTGCAGCAAGCTCCCCTCCCCCCTTATCTCCCAGAACCAGAAGAGGCATGAAAAGGGCGGAGGAGAGAGTGACTGCATGCAGGTGTAGTCCCCGATTGCTTGGGGAAAGTCCTGGTGAGGAGGCAGGGACGGTCACTCCTGGCAACTGATTTTCATGGAGGAAGACCACTGGGAATGAACTGCTCTGCTCATTAGGCCAGACACACAACCAAGGTGGAATCTACACACATGTTTAAAATGCTGTGAAAATGCTTTTTTGAAAATTGTTTTGAAAAATGCATTGAATTCGCCAAAGCTCACAGTCATCTAGTGTCATAATTGTATATTGCACTTTACAACATATTCAAAACATTTTATTTGCAGCTGTATAGCTGAGTCCCAAGTCTGTGTTTTTGCTGATAAAGATTTCATTCCATCTTTGAACTGTGTGATTACTGACTGGCAGGCTCCTGTGACACCTAGAGAGCTTCCTGGTTGAGTAGGGATTTAAACCCTGGTCTCCCAGGCCATAGACCAATGCTACAGCAAGCGTGGGGAACATCTGGCCAGGAGCCAAATGGCCTCTCCCCCCCCCATCCCTTGGAATTCTCCATGGGTTGCCCCCTTCATTGGTCCTGCTGTACACCCTCCCAGACCCTCCAAGTGTCCCTATTTTCCGGGGACATCCCTGATTTATAGAAGCTGTCCTGGTTTGATCCCGGAATGTCCCACTTTTCCTTAGGATGTCACTATTTTCATTGGAAAAATGTTGGAGGGTATGGAGTTATCCAACCCCTGAGCCGTCTGAAGGCAATCCTGTACAGGGAAGGTTTTTTTTTTTTAATGTTTAATGTTTTGTTATGTTTTAATATATGTTGGAAACTGCCCAGAGTGGCTGGGGCAACCGAGTAAAATGTGTGGGGTATAATTATGGAATGGAATGTCCCTATTTTCATCAGAGAAATATTGAGTGTTTTTCTCTTGAACTCTAATAATTTCAATTAAGAGTCTGCATGGTCCTTGCCACAAGTTATGCTTCGCTTCCTGTCCCTACTGGGTTGCTGAAGGGCAAGTCTGAAGCCAGATTAGATCACCAGAGCAACACTCTGCATCTGCTCTCTCTCCCAGACATTTTATTTCCAGGTAAAATGTAATTAATCCCACCTGTTGGGACAGCTCAAAAGCATCTACACTTAATCAACTTCAATTGTCCCAGTTTCTTCAGTGAAATTGGGACAATTGATGCTGATTAAGTGGGGCAGCTTTACAGCGAGAACTTCAGACCTGCCTTTCCTTGTCCTGGTTGCAAGTGCTGTTTTTGTTTCACATATTTGCAGGTCACAAAATCCCCTTTTATTGTCATTATTTTGACAACTACAGTTGTCCTTAGATTTGGACAGATGGCCGCATGTGTTGGATTTTGGTGCCCATCCAGAAACTAAATGCTGGAATATTGACAACTCCTCTTTTGAAAAGTTGGTCTGCCTTTATTCTTGCTACGTCCTGCTGAGGAAGTGTCAGAATGAGTGGTGAATCTTGCTGATAGAAATATTCCTCCTCACAGAAAGATGATAAAGGGAGTATAACTCAAATCTAGACAGCTTTCATAATTTGCAGGGTTCTCTCCCAAACCTTTCTATGAGCCTTCAAGTCCCTCTTTAAGAAGGCAACTTTGCTTGGCAGCAGCTGCTGCAATGGATTCTTTTGATTCCTGGGCTTGATGTGACAGCAGCAGAAACTTCTAGTGAAATTTAGGAGTTACATTTTGACTCTGGGAGCAGTGAATGTGCCTGGTGCAATCTCACAAGAACATAAGTAGAACCTTGCTGCATCAAGCCAATGGCCCATCTTGTCCAGCATCCTGTTCTCACATTGCCCCGCTTGCAGATGCTGGTGGGACAGTTCTGTGGCTCACACCTGCCCAGAAGCTGTATCATCTGAGCTGGATTCTCTGCTCTTCATCCCAGGTATATGAGATGGAGTCCGCTGTGTTTACTTGCTAGGAAAGGAAAAGTACAGCCAGCAGCTCAGAACAGATTAGAGATGTCTTCAAAACACACACACACACACACACACACACACACACACACACACACACACCATAGACATGAAATGCACAGGGTGGGGAGGAGCTTTTCCCCTCTCCCTTTCTTGCAATCCTAGCACTCCAGTGAAATTGATTGGCAGTAGATTTAGGACAGACAGAAGGAAATCCTTTTCCCCACAGTGCATAAGTGGACTACGGAAATTGCCACAAGCTGTGGGGCGGTAGCGGCCACTCCCGTGGCATCAGTGTCATCAAAAGGCAATTAGACAAATCCATGGACAAGGAGAGTTCTATCAATGGCTTTTAAGTGTGGTGGAACATTCACATTCAGGAGCAGTCTACCCCTGAATCCTGAAACTATGTTGCTCTTATATTAGTCTGTGGTTTCATTCCCCCACAATGTTAGCAGAAGATGGACATTTGGATTGATCGAGCTCCTCTTATGCTTTTGAGCCTGTCCTTTTGAATAGTGTCATTATGGCCTTTCAAGGGTATGCACTCACCCCCATGGTTCAAGGCTTTGAAACTCTTCTCTGTTCAAAACATGCCTGGCAGTGACGTTTGCTCTAACATGGTATTTGGCTTTGATTTGGAAAATAGGCTTGTTGTTCACATGATTAATTAGGGCTAATTAACAGGAGTTTGTTCAGAACGTTGGAGAGCCTCTCTGAAGAGGCTCTCTGTGCATGGGAGATTCCAGGAAATATTTTTATAACCCCATCCAGCCTTGGAAGCTTCCAGACCTCAGAGAGAAAGAAGCTAGACCCATTGAGGGACTTGCCTCTAAGTAAGGACTCACAGGACCTATTTTTCCATCCTGCTTTGCTTGCCCAGAGCTTATGCGGAGATTAGATAGATTCCGGTTTCTTGAGCATTCCTCCTGATTTGCTTGTGGGCTGTTGATACAGCTGCCCATTAATCATCTGCCCATTCTACACTCTTCAATGATTTCCCCTCACTTTCTAAACCACAGAAAATTCTGTTCTGTTCTTTGTTTCTTTTTGTGGATTTGTTGCTCTAGGCCAGGGTGACAGAGCCATTTCATCCACTTTAATTGCGAAAACCTAATTTCCACAAATCCCTTCTACAAAATGCTGAAAGTCTGGGGGTGCCTGCCATAAGCCGCCTAGTGGAAAAATAATGGAATCATAGAATTGTAGAGGTGGAAGGTACCCAAAACATCATCTAGTCCAACCCCTGGCAAGGCAGCAGGCACAGCTGAAGAAGCCATGACATGGCCATCCAACCTCTGCTTAAAAACTGCCAGTGAAGGAGAGTCCACCGCCTTCTGAGGTAGCCCATTCCTAATATTCGTTCTTGTAATTTGAATTCATTGGTTTAGGTCCTACCCTCTGGAGTAGCGGAAAGCAAGCTTGCTTCATCTTCCATGTGACAGCCCTTCCAATATTTGAAGATGGCCTCTCTGCCTTTTCTTCTCCAGGCTAAAAATACCCAATTCCCTCAACTGTTCCTCGTGAGGCTTGCTTTCCAGACCCTTGATCATCTTGGTCGCCCTTCTCGGCACACGTTCCAGCTTGTCAACATCCTTCTTAAATTGTGATGCCCAGAACTGGACACAGTACTGCAGGCATGGTCTGACCAAGGCAAAAATAGAATGGTACTATGACTTCCCTGTATCGGGACACTAGACTTCTGCAGCCTAGAATTGCATTAGCTTTTTCCCCCTTTCCCTGCTATTTTTGAGGGGAGGTTATACAACAAGCATTCATTCCCAATTTGCTTGTGAGATGTTTCCACATCTTCCCACTAATCTTTTGTTCATTCCACACTTGATGTATCTCCCCATACTTTCTTAACTGCAAAAGAACGTAAGAAGCGCCTGCTCAATCAGACCAGTGGCCCATCTGTGACACAGTGACCAGCCAGGTGCCTGTAGGAAGCCTGCAGCCAGGATTGGAGCACCAGAGCACACTTCACTCCTGTGGTTTCCAGCAATCTGTATTCAAAAGCATTACTGCCTCCAAATCTCACAGCTGAAAGGTAAGGGAACAACTGCTTGATATGGCGGAGATGGAAAAATGCCACCTTTGCTGTGGCTGCAACCTGCACCTCCATGGAAAGCTTACACCCAAACTCCTGACAGAAGGTGCTGGCACTAATTGAGCCCCCGCAAGAGATGGGAGTTGGCCCCCCAACCCCATGTCATCCCGACCCAGCCAGAGGACCTCTGTCTTTGAAGGATTTAACTTCAACCAGCTCCCACGCAGCCATCCAGCCACAGCTTCCAAGCATCTGGTCAGTGTGTCCGGGGCCAAGTCAGGGCAGCCGTCCATCAACAGATAAAGCTGGGTGTTATCAGCATATTGATGACAACCCAGCCCAAAACTCCAGATAATCTGGGCAAGGGGGCATAAAGATAATGAAAAGCATTGGGGAAAGGATTGTGCCCTGCAGGACTCCACACACCAAGGAGTGGCGCGGTGAGAACTCCCTCCCTAGCGCCACCCTCTGTCCCCGACCTGAGATAAAGGAGCGCAGCCATTGCTGGACTGTGCCCTGAATCCCCACGTCGGCAAGGCGGTGGTCCAAAGGTTCGTGATCGGCCATATCAAAGGCTGCAGACAAATCTAAAAGAATCAGCAGTCCTGACCCGCCTCGATCCAGCTGTCTACGGAGATCATCTGTTAGGGCGACCAAAGCCGTCTCGGTCCCATAACCAGGGCGAAACCCGGACTGAAATGGATCCAGAGCTGATGTTTCATCCAGAAACCTACCCAGTTGTTCAGCAATCGCTTTCTCAATTACCTTACCCAGGTATGGAAGATTCGAAACCGGGCGGTGATTGGATAGATCTAAAGGATCAATAAAACCAATAAAAAACATTTAAAAAAGAAAATTCAATTAAAAAATGGGGTGGGGTGGTGGGGACACTTCCCTCTTGATTGGCTTTCCTCCCCTCTGCTCAGCTTTGATCCTTGCCACACCCTTCCCCTCCCTCTCCTCTCTCCCCCACCTCCCATTTTATTGCCATTCCAGTCCTGTTGCAACAAGCGAACTGCAGCCCAGCAGCAGCTGCTGCTCTTGCTGCTGTCCCAGCAGGGCTCTGCTGTCTCGCTAATTTGGGCCTTGATTAGGCCACTGAAGCATTGCCATTTTTTTGCTGCTCCCAGTTGCTTCGGCTGTGCACACCATACAACTTTACACGGATGGCAGGAGCAAGACGGGCAGATTAGCCAAAGCTCTCCTGCCAAATTGATTACTCTCATTAGACCATCACCTGGAGAGCAGGGGAGGGGAGGGGAGTTGAAGGCTTGCTATCTCTCTCCCCCGTCTTCCTTTAAAAAGAAGATCGAATAGAATCAGGCCATAGCAAAGTGGTGGAGCACATGCTTTGAGTGCAGAAGGTCCCGGGTTCAGTCCCTAGCAAGGCTGGGAAAGAGGGGCCTTTTGTCTGCCCCTGGACCCTGGAGAGGCCCTGCCAATCAGAAGAGACGATGTTTGCCTAGATGGGCCAATGGCCCAACTTACTGTAAGGCAATTTCATGTGTAAAATATCTACTTGCATATTGCAAAAGGAGGGGACAGGAGAGGACACAGATTTGAATAAAATTTGTATGTACAATTTAATAGGTATAGGTGCAAACTGAGAAATAATAGCTAAACTAGAAATTGAGAACATCTCACCATCATGGAAAAGACTGTGCCCAGGGCCACATTTACATCATACGTTTAAGGTACTATGATTCCACTTTAAGCAGTCATGGCTTCCTGCAAAGAATTCTGGGAACTGCACTTTGTTAAGGGTGCTGGAGAGATGTTAGGAGACCCCAAACCTTGCATGAAGGGGAATGATGGCCGAATGGTCCAGTATAAGCCCACCAGTAATGCACTATGATTGCATCCATAATATGTTGCAGGAGACACCTGCAAAGATTGTGCAGGGGGCTAGAAATGAGCCTTTGGTCTGATCCAGCAGCCAGGGGCTTCTTATGCTTTGCAACAGATGAGGCGGGCCATTGATTAGAGCAGGATTTCTGCTGCCACTCTTCCTCTTCCACCTAACAAGAGCTTACTCATGCTGCTTCCTGTTGCCAGCATGGCTCCAGATGGGCACAGGCTGCATCCTGCCTCATGCGAAGCCTTTGTTGCCAGCTCATCTCGGGGTCTGGATGCTCCGAAGCACCCAACAGCACCGACTCAACACATGTGACTCATGACTGCGGGAGGGGTTCTCAGAGGACTTAGCAACCAGATTTAGCAGCGGAAAGAACAAATACATATCCGTGGGCAGACTGGCTCATATTCTGGCAATCGGGAACGAGACGTCTGGATCACCCACTTCTTCTCTGGGATTAGCTGACACTAACAACAGAGAGGTTGCCAAAGTTCGAGACTGCCTTTGCGTCATCTCATCCAGAAATGTAGTCCTTTAATTCCATCGATGCAACATCAAGGTGTGGCTGTGTGTTGCTGATAGAGGGGCACCTCTCTCTATTCTCCTCCTGTGATGTTCTAGGTCAGAGCACAGGTATTCAAAGAGTCCCAGGCCTGAAAGTCAGCCATTGCTCCTTCCAAAAGCAACACTGTCGGGTGCTTGCTTAAGCTTCTGTTTGGAAGGAGAGCCCTGATCCGTCTGAGCAGCTCACAGGTCAAAGCTGTTCTCAGGAGTGTACCACTTCAGATTGCAGGTGGGATAAGCACGTAAGAGCCCCTGCCCTTAAGAGACAAAAGAACACAAGAAGAGCCCTGCTGGAGCAGGCCAATGGCTCATCTAGTACAGCATCCTAGTCTCACAGTGCCCAATCAGATGCCTTTAGGAAGCCTACAGGCAGGACCTGGATGCAACAGCATCCCTGTGGTTTCCAGCAACTGGTATTCCAAGGCATACTGCTTCTCCCAGTGGAGGTAAACACACAGCTTTCACCTAGTAGCCCTTGAGAGCTTTATCCTCCATGAATTTGTCTAAACCCCCCTTTTCAACCTAACTAAGTTGGTGGGCATCATTATACCTTCTGGGAGCAAATTCCACAGTTGAACCATGTACTGTGTCTTTATCCAGTTTCTCAAGGCTATGCATAGTTTTATACACTTCTTTCATGTCACCACTTCCTTTAGTCCATGGAGAGCTTCACCATGTGAGTTGCTGCTCATCTTGGCATGGGGCTTCTCCCAGGTGACTTGCTTACTGAGCGTTCATCCAGATTTGCTTGCACAAAGCTTACGCAGAGGCTAGGTTGTTTCTGCTCTTCACTGAGCATTCCTTCTGCTTTGTTTAAAGGGGCACTTGTAGGGCAATGAGCATTCCTGCTGTTTTCATCCCGATTTGCTTGTGAAGTATTTATCCATCTTCCCACTGATCATTAGGGCACCAAGTTGTTGAAGACTTTTTAAGGGGTTGAGCAAGGTATTTCTCTCTAGGTTTTCCAGCTGACCGTCCCCCTTTGACCACCTCTCTGTTGCCCTTTGCTAGCTTGGCATACAGCAATGTTTTTTTCCTGAGAAGGAACCTTGGCTGAGTGGCAGAGTGTCTGCTCTGCATTCAGAAGATCCTGTGTTCAGTTCCCTGGTGCAAAAGATCATTGGGTAGCAAATAACACAGAAGACATCTGCCTGAAACACTAGAAATCTGCTGCTGGTCTGAAGAGACTTTTCTTGTAGAAAGTGTCTTTTTCTGTTGATTCACTTCCTCCAGACACTGGCAGCTATTTGCTCTGTCAGCTTCTTTCTCCCACTCAACAGTTCTTTGCTTGCACCACAGCAATGTCTGGTTTGCTTGAGCTGATCCGGCAGGTGGGTGCATAATTCTGCCTTTGGGATGACAGTAGGTTGACCAGATAAGCCTGAGTCCTGCATTGTTCTATGCTCTTAAGTGCACAGATCTGTCTAGACAAATTAATTTCTTCTATTCACTGTTGGTGGAGTCTCTGCTCGCACAAGAAGTAAAAATAAAATAAGAGATTCCTTGTTCCCTCTACTTTTCCTTCCCGGATTTCCCCTGCTTTTCTTGGTGGGGGGAATGTAATCCTGACTTTTTCATGCTGCCCTCCCCATTTTTCCAACTGTGCTTAAGTAATTAATGTAGACAAAGGACCTGTGTACCAGAACAACAAAAGGGAAGCTGCCTGTTGTTTAGTGACATGCTTGTTCAAAGATTGAAGTCACACACACACACACACACACACACACACACACACACACTGCTGCAGCAGCATTGGTACACAACTCAAGAGCTGCAGAATAGGAAAGCTTTCAATGCTTTTCATGGCACAGTCCAAATAAAGGTCTCTTCAGAACATTAACTCTATTGGGGAAGATGAGATGGGGTGATGAAAAGCATTTTCCCTGTTCTTGAAAAGTGCAAGAAGCCATCAGATGCACTTTCAACTCTTGTGCTTTCAGAGCTACATTGCCATTTCCATGCAAAGCTTAGCAGGGGGCCCCAAGATTCTGGGTGGGTGGAGGGGAGATAATAGGACAAAAGGCAGAGGAGAGGAAATAGCCAGCTAGCGGTGCGGTGTGCTTATTTCTGTTCAAACCCAACAGCATTTCAATTCGTGATGCAGAATGCATTTTCTTTTGTAAGCTGAGCTGATCCATTTACAGCATTTTTCTTCCTTTCTTGACTTAAAGGTGGCTGGTCTGTTATTGTTTTCCTTTGCTGTGCCAAATATTACCCTCAGGAAATGGACCTGCCTCTCATACCTTGGAGAAAGAACAGCCAAGCAAGCCCAGAAGCAACGCATACAAAAATTATTGCATGCTAAATTTCCTTCCCGGTAGATGTGGTAGATTGTTGAGCTAAGTACAAACAAACATAGAGATTTCTCGCCTCTGCTGTTCTCACTTTCTCTGTGTGGCATCCTCACATCATGTGCACGTCTGAAGCACCTGCATCTTAGAATACCTTTAAACCCTGCTGGCAAATCTCTTACTACCAGCATCAAGCCACCCAAAACCTAAGACACAATGACAGGATCCTCTCCAAGTTAATGGAACAGGAAAAGGTTGCTGGCATCCATCTGTCTCAGGAGACAGTGGAAGCACCTCTGAGTGTGAAGTCAGACTGCTAGAGAATCACAGTCCATGAAGTGACCTCTCCAGGGCAATGTACAGGGAGATTCTGGACTGACTAGATGACAAGACCCCCCTCTTGGCCTATCTGGAGATGCCAGAGATTGAAACTGGGACATTCTGCATACAAGTAGATGCTCTATCACTCAGCCACAAGACTCAGGCTCTGTGATAGGAGCTGGTCTGGACACTTTTACCTGCTCTGCTACCGGATCCTTGGGGAAGAGACAGCTTCGAGGGTGGGGGTGGGGTAAACCACTCTGTATCAAGGGTAAGACACCCAGAACCACCACTGGCAGGGGTGCAGAGTTTCTGCTCTTAACTGCGTTATAGGAACTGTGTCTTGACAACTTTTATTTGAGCTTGCTTCATCCCCCTCCCTCCTAATCCCTTTTTCCTTATATGTCATGTTTTTTCAGACTATAAGCCTTGAGTGCAGAGGCAGCCTTAATATTGATTTCCACAAGCTGCCCTTTTTGGCTAAGGGCAGGGGGCTATAGATTCAATAAAGAATCAAACTCAGAGTTCCCACAATGATGTGGCCAAACAGCCATGGTAAAGGAGACCTTTTTGCATCTCCCTTCAGGAAAAACAGAGGCAGTGATTAAATGCTAGTGTGCTAGTTCTGTTTTTTTAAGAGTGCTTGAAGAAGTGCTTTCCTCCCTGTATTAAGTGTGCTAGCTAGGAAAAGGGTACAATAGATGTGTACCCCCTCTTTTAAAAAAAGTTATATAACTACCTTCATTCCCTCCCAATGAGTGCTCCCCTTTAACTCCACTCTCCTTTTGTCTCATAGTTTTTAAAGAGTGTGGCTTGTGCCCTGTATTTCTGTACAGCACATAGCACATGTTGGGCACTTTTACAAATAATAAATAATGCTGGTGACGTATGTTGACTTAATGTGCAGTTAAAACAGTGGTCTGGAAAAACTCTCAAGCCTCCATCCTTTGCAGTTCAGTACCATGGACAGCAACCCACAGAGCTGCCTTTTGAAGCGGTTTGGTGCTGCAAGCTCCCTGTGATCTTCCATTAAGCTATGCTTTCATCCTTCACAATGCTAGTGAGAGTCTGATGTCAGTACTTTCCATATGGATATAGGATCAGATGGCTATACCTGTTTTTTGCCCCTTAATGTTCTCCTTCTTGGAAAGTTTTATTTGTTCCATTTGTGGCTTTTTGCACAATTAGAAAAACAGACTAGAAAAGTGCTGAATAAATATGTGAAGGGCAATTGCACAGATCATTCCACCACCCACACCTCTAGCATTAAAGTGAGGGGTTCAGCACTAACTCAGGGGGAAAAATCAGACAATGAAGAGAGGATGATCTTCACTAATTATGGTTATCATACATGTTTAGGACTGTCCATGAATTTATTATGACAGTGAAGAGCTGGAGATTGATGGGAGAATTTGGCATAGAATTTAGGGAAAGCAAAATTCTAATCCCCTTCCCACCCTAATTAAGAAGGCAGCTTGGCAATATCAGATCGTGACTTCAGTGCCCTCCAAGCCTCCCCTGCTCCTCATCCATAGCTCATATTCTGTGCATCCTGTCATCCAAGCTGCTGCACACCCACTTCACGGATGCTTTCCTTCCCATACATTTCCTTTTTGCAGACCCAGCCAAATATCCTACCTATCTTTAAAATCCTGAGTTTCGGAACCAGAATAACACCTCTCTCTCTCTCTCTCTCTCTCTCTCTCTCTCTCTCTCTCTCTCTCTCTAAATTGTACCTAATTTGCAAAGCATAGGTAAGCGTTGTTTGGGGTGCAGCACTGGCAAACACCCCTACTCCATTCTTAAGAAGAAATTCCAATGTGCAACTGAAAAGGAGAATCACGAGGAAGTACCACAACTCTTTTGTTGAATGATCAATGGGCAAGAGCAGGAGGGATGAGTCTTGCATCACTTACCACTGCCATGGAGCCATCACTTACCACTGCCAAAATAAGCATATGACCCAGTAGCACCTGCCTAGCAGCAGCTCACTGGCTGGCGGGGAGGGGCTATGCCCTGAAGTATGTCAGCAGCTCTTGGGAGCTTCTGGAAAGGAGCCTCACATTATCCAGGAAGCCTATGGCAGGGATCTGTTCCTCACTGGTGCTTTGGGTGTAGTAGCTGGTGGTGTTATTGCTGAGCACCTCTGCTCCTTTGCACCCACTGTCTGGAAGTTTGACTCTGCTCTGTTGGACTATGGCTCTATTCTTCTTCTGGATGTGACCCTGCCGGTGAACCACTCAGTGCCATTGCTTCAGCCCAGCTTTTCCCAAGAGCCTTGAGCCATGCTAGGACAGGACAGCTCCTGGGATGCGAGACACAGCCTATCAACAGCCTGTGTGCCCAGGGACTGGCACTTGCTACTTCCCCTCACTCTTGTCTTTCAGCTGGCCAGTCAGCCATCCCTTCTGTGCCCACGCTGTCTGCAGCTCCCAGGCAGGCAGTCTGAAGTTGATTCTGAAATGCCCTTTTCCAAACTCCCAGACATTTCATCTTTTCCTTGCAATAAATGGAAGTCCCGTGTTGCATTTAAACACCACCTTGCTATACACTGCAAATCCAAGGCAGCTTGTGGCAATTTAAGAAGAAAGTAATGTGATAATAAAGCTGATTTAAAATACAGTAAAATAGCAGGTACTGAGCAGTAAAATAACAGAAGCAATCAAAGAAATGTAAAGACTTTAACTTAGAAGAGTGTAACTTGATATGAAGTCGTGTGTGTGTGTGACAACCTGATATTCCTGATATTTGGTGATTATTGCCCAAACCCAGCCCATTTGGCTATTTTGTTAGTTTAGTACATTAAGTCAGACATAATTTGCTAGTCCAGGCTTAGACTTGACCCTCTGTTGTTATGTGCTACCTGAGATGTGGGTAGTGCTGTGGTCTAAACCACTGAGCCTCTTGGGCTTGCTGATCGGAAAATCAGCAGTTCAGATTTGTGCAACAGGGTGAGCTCCCATTGCTCTGTCCCAGCTTCTTGCAACCTAGCAGTTCGAAAGCATACCAGTGCAAGTAGGTAAATAGGAACTGCTGCAGTGGGCAGGTAAATGGCATTTCCATGTGCTCTGGCACTCACCAGGGCCCTCTGTGTGCCAGAAGCAGTTTAGGCATGCTGGCCACATGATCTGGAAAGCTGTCTGTGGACAAACACCGGCTTCCTCAGCCTGAAAGCGAGATGAGCACCGCAACCCCATAGTCACCTTTGACTGGTCTTAACTGTCCAGGGTTCCTTTACCTTTTACCTTTTAATTGCTACCCCATTCTCCAAGCAGTGAGAGATTCCAGGGGTGCCTGTGTTTACCTGAGGTTCACTTTCCTTGAAATGAAGGCAGTGGAGATGGCAGTGGATAGGATAGATGGTTTTATTTACACATATATACAACCTCAATACAGGATGGTAGGCTCACAGCGTTAGCACCCTAATAGATCTTGCTTCCCCTTTAGTTTTCCAGGGGAGCCCCAAAGTCCAGTGCATAGCAAATGTCTATGTGTCTCTCTCTCCAGGTTCCTGCATCTATCCTCCCCTTCCAGCATCCAACTCTGGCTGTTGTTCTTCTACCTACAAGCCAGGTGAGGGGGGGGAGACCCACCCATTTGTTTCCGTGGCAACCTCTTTGGATTTGTTAATCACAGTACTCTAAAGTCATTACCTTAGCAAAGGAAATGGCTTGGCTGGTTTTCTTTTATAAACTACCCCCCCCCCACACACACACACAGGATCAGTCTCCCCTTCGCATTAGTAAAATGGGAACAGCCAAGATCAACTGCGTATGATTGTTGGGAAGGAAAACACAACAAAGGTGATGAAATACAGATTTTGATTTGCTTTAGACTTGGCTTTGAACTTCATTTCTGCCAGGAATTGTGCAATGCCAGGGATTCATGGTGTGAGCTGACGTTGTCAGCCTCACTTGTGTTGTCAGTCTCACTTCCCTCAAGAATAGGGACAGCCTCACAGGGCTGTTGTGAAAGAAAGCAACCATAAACACTTTGGCATCAAATGTGAATGTGCATTCTTGCATTTCAGTCAAGCTTGTTGTTTCATGTGCTTTGTGGAAGGTGAGGAGACATGATGTGCTTGGTTCAGGTTCTTATTCTGTCACTGGAACGCTCTGGGGACTGGGACATTTCCCTTGTCATTGGGTCAGTTCCAGTCTCTGATTCAGCTTTGAAAGCTCCCAGGAATAAAAGCTGAACCAGTTGATAGGAGGGCAACAGTCACAGCTGCCATCAGGATCCCTGAGGAAATCCTCTCTGGGTCGCTCTGCAAAGTTATTGAATTCAGAATAAGAGAAGTCTTAATAAGCAACGCTCAATACTGAGTTATAACAACCTGTCCAGCTCACACAGGGGCTGGTTTGACATGAATCTATTCTATAGCACCCCTGAAGGCCAAAGGACGTGTCTGTTTATTATTATTATTATTATTATTATTATTATTATTATTATTATTAATTGTTGTTGTTGTTGTTGTTATTTTACAATTTATATACAACCCTTTATCAAAAGATCCCAGGGTGGTATACACTATTAAGAACACATAATGGAGCATCAATAATAAAAACACAACAAAGGGGCCATTCTCTTTTCAGTGCAATTCTCTTTTCAATACCCCCTCCCTTAAAGTTGTTTGTTGTATGACTTGCATTGTGCACACAGCAGGGAATATAGAGATCAGACCACCCAGGAATCTGATATTTGCAAATTCTGATGCAAATTGACTTGATCCACACCATCTTTGTCCTCCCCACATACCACCCCCAGGGGCCTTGTAGTGAAGGGCAGATAAGAGGAAGAAAAGAGCAGCAAAATACGAACTTCTCTCCCCACCGGAATATTATCACAATGCATGCAGGTCACTCCAGTGTAACTCAGCCAAGCTCATTGGGAAGCAACAGTCCAGGGTCCTCCTTCAATGCTTCAAGAAATATCAAGCATCAAGTCACAGCCTTGTCCCAAGCTCACAAATATATATATATATATATATATATATATATATATATATATATATGTAAGGACATAAGGAAAGCCCGCTGCATCAAGGCCAAGGACCCATCAAGTCCAGCATCCTGTTCTCACAGTGGCCTCCAAGAATCCTGTGGGAAACACACAAGCAGGATCTGATCACACAAAGTGATGCTCCTGCTCCTGAGCATCCTTGACCACGGATGACCCCTGCCTTTCTGCCTTCCGCAGGCAGCTAACACGGGAAATGATTATCTGAGTGTACTCAGACTTCGCACAAGAGCCACGGCTCAGGCGGTGGTGACAAGCAAATAATTACACTTTGTGAGGGGGTGCCATCCCTGGAGCGGACACATTCAGAGCTGGCTGGTTCTCTCTGAGTGATGAGGGGCCTCTTTCATCAACACATAACAGCCCTTCTGTACGGAAATCAGTTTTGCTACAGACCACCCACCCTCTCTGCCCCTGCCTCCACTGGATGCACCACAATACAACTGGGCTTACCTCTCTTGCCATCGTCAGCAGCTGCTAATTACAGTTTTCATCAGGAAAAGCCACTCTGCTTAATTGGGGTTGTGAGACAGTATGACAACTCATTTTCTTTTGCCTGTTTCTGGCTGTAAATGAAAAGCACACACAGCCTTGTCATTTGCAGCTTTGTGCCAGCACCTCTGGGCAGTAATGCACAGTTTTGGATGTGCCAGGCAAGCCGAGCCTAAGCATTAGGCTAAGCATTGGGGTGCAGAGTAGAGACCCAGACAAAGTGGAAGAACTTTTGATTATATTATTCTCTGGCCTGTTAATACATGGGATGATGAAGGTATTTGTGACTACCTTATGATACAGTCACAATCCACAGCAGGACTGATGAGAAGGCAGCAGATTCCAGCTGGACCTCAGAAGGCTGAGGCCCCACTCTGTAAGGCCAGCAGCTTCTGGCTGCACTACAGTCACTTCCAGGAACAGATGGATCAACACCAGGCTGTGTCTCAAGTCCTGTTTTTTTCAGCTATGAAGAGCCCATTTCCATCTGAGCTGGTCGTGAAATAAAGGTAAAGGGACCCCTAACCATTAGGTCCAGTCGTGACCGACTCTGGGGTTGCAGCGCTCATCTCGCTCTATAGGCCGAGGGAGCCGGTGTTCAGCTTCTGGGTCATGTGGCCAGCATGACTAAGCCGCTTCTGGTGAACCAGAGCAGCGCACGGAAACGCCGTTTACCTTCCCGCCGGAGTGGTACCTATTTATCTACTTGCACTTTGACGTGCTTTCGAACTGCTAGGTTGGCAGGAGCAGGGACCGAGCAACGGGAGCTCACCCCATCGTGGGGATTCGAACCGCCAACCTTCTGATCGGCAAGTCCTAGGCTCTGTGGTTTAACCCACAGCGCCACCCACGTCCCTTTCGGTCATGAAATAGAACCTTGTAAAATCAATAATTTGGTAGCCAAATTTGCTTGTTTTCCTCTCCTCTCCTCAGCCCTTTTTTCTTTCATGACATGCCTTTTCAGATTGTAAGCCTCAGCAAAGGGACTGTGTTGTTTTTGTTCATCTGTAAACCACTCTGAGGGCCTTTCTGACTGAAGAACAGGGCATACATTAGGAGCGAGCCAGCTGGAATTTCTTTTTGACCTACTGAAAACGAAGCACTAAATTACAGTATTTAAAGGGTTGGTGAGGAAGTGGTGAGGAAATGTCTCAAATGGTTTTTAGCTTCATGTAAATACTTTCTGGTTATTATTTTTTAAACCTTTTCAGCCTGGAACATTTTCCACAAACATATCCTGCCCAGCTGCTGGTAATTAGAATGGTTTTTAAAAACCCTTCTGCGAAACAGTTGCACGTCTTTGCTGCTGTGTTTCAAGGAGAAACATTTCCACTAACTTTTTTAGCAGAGAGTTTGGATGCTCATGGTAGGGAATTGTCTTTTCAAAATCCTGCTCCCAATGGCAGATCTTGCTACAAACGCGCAGTTTGGTGTCTTCCTCATTTGGTAGGGAAACTGTGTTCTGGATCAAATGGAATACACCTCCTGTAAGCTCTGCTGGCTGTGGCAGATGGGAATTGTAGTGCAAAGCATCTAGGCAGTGCTAGGTCAGGGGAGGCTGCTCTAGGTTAATTGCAGAAGAAGATTTGTGCATCCCACTAATTAACATCCAACAAACAGGAAACCCAGCTTGGCAACATCTCAGAGCCTATAACTTAGTGCAAAATCCTCCAGAACAGCTTTTCTCAGCAAAGGATTATATTTTTGTCAAACCATGGCAAAGCTTTTTCAAAAACACTCCTTTCACCTTTTGAAATGCCAAAGGAGCAGTTCCTTTCTGGCCTTCAGGCCCCGGTGCCCTTTGCCTGAGCTCTCCTACTGCCAATGTTTACTGCAGTAGCACCAATTTCTCTCCTCGTCTCCCTTGAGCCCAGCTGTGCGGATGTTCTAGAAGGCAGTGTAAAAACCCTTCGTTTTTAGAATGGCCTTTAAGAAATGTGATGCACTTGGCAACAAAATGTCATGGTGGCTACCAGACCAGATGGCTTTAAAGGGGGATTAGACAAATTCATAGGGATTCAAGCTATCTGTAGCTACTAGCCCTTGGAACTCAAATACCAGAATGCACACATCTCCTTGCACCAGCCGCTCTGTGTTTTCGATCTGGAGCTCAGCTACCTTCTGTTGGGAGAACAGTATTAAGCATGGACATATAATAGGACTTCCTGCCTGATGAAGCCCCACCTGTGGAACACCCTTCCCACAGAGCAGTGTTCTTCAACCATGGATTTCCAGATTTTGTTAAACTACAGCTCCCATCATCCCTGATGATGGCTAAGCTGGCTAAGGATGATGGGAGTTGTAGTTCAGTAACATTTAAACCCCAGGATGACTGGCACAGAGAATTTTGTCATTTTAGAGCCAGATGAAAACTCACCAGTATGCCTGTGTTTTGGG
Organism: Podarcis muralis; assembly: GCF_964188315.1. Classification (NCBI taxonomy): domain Eukaryota; kingdom Metazoa; phylum Chordata; class Lepidosauria; order Squamata; family Lacertidae; genus Podarcis; species Podarcis muralis. The sequence continues at coordinate 42,570,308 of NC_135661.1, read as the reverse complement.
CAGGGGGCACAGTTAGGAATTCTGTTGCAGCTACAAGTGATGAGTTCTGGTTGTGGCTCCCCAGGTGTGTTTAATGATGTTGGGTTTTTATTTGCTTTTATGAGTTATGTTGATTTGCTTTTATTGCTGTGTTGTTGTTTTACTGTTTTATTGTGTTGCAACTTGTCCTGGGATCATATGACAAAGAGCAGTCTAGAAATTGTCTTGGAAACAAAATGAAATATTTACGGTGGCTATGTCACCTCTAAAATCAGAAGCAATGTGCCTCTGAATACCCGTCACAAGTGGGGAGAATTGCTGTTGCAGTCAGGTCCTGCTTGCAGGCTTCCCATTGGGGCCTCTGGTTGGCTGCTGTGAGATGCTGAATTAGATGGACCATTGGCCTGGTGCAGCAGACAGGATTTTCTAACATTTTTCTATTATAAGTGGTGTCATCTGGCATGCTTGCAATCCTGTAGTTTCCAGGGAGTAAGCTCCGTTGGACTCAGTGGTCCTTCTGGTTGTGTATAGTTTCAGCTTGTAAAATGCATTTATCTTTAGCAAAAGGTCTTCAGCCACATGAAATGCAACCTTTAGCTTTTAATTCAAGATACAGTCTTACAAAGAAGTGTTACCTTTTAAGCTGGGCTGAAGTCAGGACACTACTGAAGAGAAGAAGAAGTAGTACCCAACCTCTGCTTAATTATTTTCCTCTTCCTCTACATGTCACAAACAATAGCAAAGCTTGAACGCCGCGTTATTACCTCATCCACTTGCCAGAGCAAGGAACATCCATCAGTTACCTTGGTGCTCCTTGTTCCTGTTCCTGCTCCACCACACCACTGGGCTAACCTATATGTAATGTCTTAGTAAGCATATTTATTAAATTTATTATACACCCAATTACTCTCTGAACTTGCTGAACTTTGGGGGCCCTGCTGAGTCTGACATGGGGCTGGCTCAGCTTGTGCTGGTTCTAGCAAACTTCACATTCCTCTTCCTCCTGCAGATTTTCACTCAGGTGTTGTAGATTCCCCTGGCATTCTTCCCAAGACAACACTGACCCTGAAAACTAGATTTTCCATATGTATTCCCCACCTTCCCATCAGATATTGAGGTGAGTCTCGCTTGTGCATACCTTATAGATGTTAGAGAAAAGCTACAAGACCTTTGGGTATACGGTGGTAGATAAATTCAATAAATAATAATAATAAATAATAATACAAAAACAAATTAGTTCCCTTGAAGAGCTACTGGTGGAAAGACAGGGTAGAAATCTTTTCAAGCAAGACAAAATAAGCATTGGCAGGGCCTTTTCTGTTGTGGCCCATGTCCTAAAGATATGCCTGGAACACTCTTGCTAGTGGGTGGTATATAGCCCTTGAAAATGGATAGAATAAAAGCAGGATGTCCACAATGCAGTCATAGTGATGCCTTTCAGATGTTGTTGGATTACAACTCCCCTCTTCCTTAGACCCTTGTCCATGCTAGCTGGGGATGATGGGAGTTTGTTTGTTTCTTGTTGCATTTATTTCCCACTTTTCCTCCACAATAATAATTTTTTTTTTAATAATACTCCTCATGATCTTGAGGTTGTTCAGATTTCCTGGTGGCTGATATTTACATGACCCCCCCCAAAAAAAAGTTCACATTCATTACACTCATCTAATTAACCACAGTTAACACCATCATAACTAGTTTAGCACTTGGCTACAATTTTGACCCCAATTTTGCTGGAGCATTCCTAAAGCCAGGGGAGATTTCCACTGCCACACAACAAGCTGTGCACCTCTCCTACATCCCCACCAATGGAGCAATAGAAAGCCCATCATATTGGTCGTTTCTAAGATGATATGTTCATCTATGCAATGAGAAGAGAAAGAGAACTCACTTCGCATATTTAGTGTGCATAAATCATTTGGCCTACAATAGCCAAGATTAAAGAGCATTATACATTTTCAAATAAAGCTCACGCACGAGTGTGGCAACGGAAATCAACTTTGAGCTGGAGACCATAAGCTAGCACTCTGTCTCTTTCCAGTCTTGTGGGAGGGAGGTGTAAATAAGTGATTTTTCTTTTGAACTTCCATACTGAATTATGCCTGGGAGGAATAAATTGCTCATCAGCTGTAGCTTCTGAGTTGGAGCCAGCATGCTTAATGCTGTTTTGATTCGGTAGGTCTGAGGACTGACATTTTAGAAAGTGTTGGGAGTATATTTTGAGAGTCTTTGGATTTCTTTGCGTGGGGGCAGGGGATCCTTACCAAAGGACAGAAAGCAGACAATGAGAGATGAACTTTTCTGTTCTGAAAGAGGTGGGGAAATCCCATTGACAAAGAGTAGTGGTTAGCAAACTTAAAAACAAAAAAAAACTGTTCTCCCTGGCATCTTTTGATGCTTTCCTTCATTTTTTACTCTGCAGCGTTACTCTTTTGAAATTAAGCAATGGGACAGGTTTTTCCCAGTGGTTCCCTAGTTTTTCTAGAACATCCACCTTCCACTTGCTGTTGACTGTGATCTCAAGACAGGGTGGTCATTTAGAACATAAGATGAGCCTTCTGGATCAGGCCAATGGCCCATCTAGTCCAGCATCCTGTTCTGACAGTGGGCACCCAGATGCAAGCAGGACCCGAGCACAAGAGCCCTCTCCCCACCTGGGATTCCCAGCACCTGGCATTCATAGGCATTCTGCCTCCAACAGTGGAGGTAGAACATAGGCAGCTTGGCTAGCAGCCATTGATAGCCCTCTCCTCCATGAACTTGGTTGCCAGTTTAACTTTCTCTTTAAGAGGTGGACAGCAAATTGCAGCAACGCAGGTTCCTTCAGAATCCTGAGTCAGCCTCTGGGTTTTAGAGGAGACCCAGTGAGGATGTTATTCCTGCACAAAGTTCCAACCCCAGAAATGCAAGTTTCAAACGATAATTGTTTTTCCACCTCATTTAATTAAATCTTACATACTCTCCGTGGTTCCATTCTCTCTTATCCACCTCTCTCTGTGTACAGAGTTACATCACTCACAGTCTTTGCCTGGTGTCTCTCTCCAAATTCTGAAATACTTATCTATTTTGTTTAGCTTTCCTCCCATGCTATATGAAGGGCTTCAAAGTTTCATGGGCTGTGGAGCTTTCCAATTACAAGGCTGCTGCTCATCCTCTAGCTGTTGGTTTGCCTGTTTATATAAGGTGGGGCCAGTGCTTTCTTCCCTGTCCCATCACATACACCCTACTATAGGCAACTTCCAGCCTGGGCATGTTTGCATTATCATTATCATCATTCTAATTATATTTAATTTTATTACCCTCCCTTCACCAGCAGGTCCCAGGGTGGTCATATTTCCAATCCAGGGACTAGGACCCTGGGCAGACAGCAGCATTGAAAACACCTGCTGCCCAAGCTAGGTTTGCACAAGCTGCTGGGGCAGCTCTATAAAGCCTGGCTGTCCTTGGCTGGCTAGTTCCTTTGCTGTGTCCTACTGGACAGCTCCAGTGTCAAGGGGAGCCTAGCCACATAGCTCAAAGTGAGCAGAAATGAGTCACCGGCAACTTGCACAATAGCATTTACTTTCCAGAGTCTACTTTGCCACCATCATGTATACACCTTCCCCCTGATCCAGAAAAGCCAATGTGAGGTCGTCCAGATGTTGGACTACAATTCCCATCATCTCTTGCTGAGACTGATGGGGGTTGTGGTCCAGCAACATGTGGATGGCACCAGGGCACCTGTCCCTGCCCCCAATGGATGCTACAGTCTACCACTGAAGCCTTGTAACATTTTATTCTGCGTCTGTTGCCATGCAATGCTATGCCCAGTAGTTACCCAATTCAAGTCACCAAGTATCTCATAAAACATTTTCTTAAAGGCCACCCTTGACTCATTCCTAGATGTGGGTGGAAAGGGTTCAAAGGCTGAGTTACAAAGGTTTAGATGCTGCTGTTTCAGACAGCTTGTCCCTGTTGAACTGAGCACCTTCTGGGTGACTTTGCACTTATAGAATTGTAGGAACCCCAGAGGGTCATGCAACCTAACCCCCTGCCATGTAGGAATCACAATTCAGGCCTGTGATGCAACTGTGTTTCTGCCCATTGTAAGACCAGCAAGATCATTCCAGCACAACCTGTCTGCAGCCTTGAGAGCAGCTTTTCCCAACCTGGGATGCCCTCCACACATCACTGGCATCCCTGACCACTGGCTATGCTGGCAGGGACTGATGGAAACTGGAGTCCCAAACCTTTGGAGGGCACCAGTTTCAGGGAGATGGGAGCAGAGAGAGTTAAGCACACCTTGTCCCTTGCTTCTGGAGCAGCAAGGCAAATAAAAAGGAGAAGTATCTATAACCATCTATCATCTATCTATCTATCATCTATCTATCTATCTATCTATCTATCTATCTATCTATCTATCTATCATCTATCTATCTATCATCTATCTATCTCTACCTACTATATATCAAAGAGGCCAAAGCAAAGCAAGTCATGGTCACTGGACTATGGAGTGACCCTTTTCAAGGAGGGGTTTGTGCCATCTTCTTCCCCCATTTGCAGCTCTCTCATACCTGGGCAGCAAGGGGAACTGTACTGTCTCTAGGTACTCAGCTCAGACCTGTGCACAAGCTAAAGATGCCAGCTTTTTATAGGGGTCCAGGAGCATCAGCTGGCTTGCCCTGGCCTCTCACTGCCAAGAGGCTTCCTTGGCTGGTGTGGTCTGTCCCCTTGCAGCTCTCTCTCGTTTCCCTGGAGCTGGGGTGGAGCTGGTACACAGTCCTGATTCTGGCCCAGCATCCTTTAGGTCCTGAGTACAGAACTTGTAGCAGGGCTCCAGCCCTGACAAACTCCTTCCCAGAGTCAGAAACACAATTCTGTTCAAAATGGTGGGTGAACACTGATTTGGGCTCCTGAAATATAGCTCAGGGGTTGCTCAGAGCACCAGTTTTGCCTGCAGATGGTCCCAGGCTCGATTCTGGCATTTCCAGGCAGGGCTGGAAGAGCCCCCCTGCCTCCTGCCCTGAAGAGCCACTGTCAGTCAGCATAGACAGGACTGAGCCATGGGTCTGACTCAGTAAGGCAACTTCCTATATCGCAGTTACCATAGCTCACCTGCTTGGCATGCAGAAGGTCCCAGGCCCATTCCCCAGCATTTCCCCATAGGGCTGGGAATGTCGCCAGTCTGAAATCCTGGACAGCCTCTGCCAGCCAGTGAAGACAATCCTGAGACAGATTGACTCAGTAGAAGGCAAATGCCTCTCTTCCTATTTAAACAAGAACCACGAGATCTTATTATATTTAAAGGAAGTGTCATGACTCAGTGAGATCACTTGCTTTGCATGCAGAAGGTTCAATCCCTGGCATCTCCAGGTAGAAACCGAGTCAGTGTAGGCAATTCTGAGCTGGATAAACCAGTGGTTTGACTTGGTCTAAGTCAGCTTCCTCCCTTCCTATAGATCTAGTTTACTAGGAGAAGTAAAGCAAGTCCTTTACTGGGAAGTGAGAAAGGAGCGAGGCAAGGGGAACTGGGGCATTTAGAGCACGCTGAAATACGGCTCCTTCTCTTTCTCAGATGCAGGCGCCTGCTCCAAAGCAGGCAAGTCCTCCTCTTCGCCTCCTCCTGGGGTCGGTGGCCCCTTAGCCTTGATGTCCCCATGCGGGTGGGCGTCAGGTTCCTTCTTCATGCTGGAGGCTGCATAGAATCTGTGCCTTGGCTGCTGCTCCACCTTCCCACACTTGCAGAGCTTCTTGAAGGCCAGGCGGAACTTCTGGGACATGAGGTTGTAGATGATGGGGTTGATGGCGCTGTTGGCGTAGACGCAGACCCTGCAGAAGAGGATGAACCAGCGGTTCAGGTAGGGGTGCTCCATGAAGGAGTTCACCAGCACCAGAGTCCGGTAGGGCATCCAGAGGAGGGCAAAGAGGACCACCACCACGGCCAGCATTTTGGTCACCTGCAGAGGAGCAAAAAAGAGAGAGAGGTGGGTGGCTTGGATGTCTTTAACAAGTTGCAGGTTTTCAGCTGCTTTTTCCATTTGCTTGCCTGTTTGGGATGTCATAGATCAGAAAATTCTACACCAATTCTACATATTGCCAGGATCTGTTCCAGAAAGGTGTAGGAATGAGACAGATAGGCCATTTTTATATTGCATACATTTTCTTCGTGTTGACAAGATTTATGCAGCAAAAGTAAATTTTCTGCAACCTTGTATGTTTAATGGGCATCTAAGAGCAACCTGCATTTGGCAGATGATGGATATCTGTGCAGAAATTGAGCCGTACTGAGACTGAGAACATGCCTCTATAGGTTTGAAGATCCTTCAGGTTTGAAGGAGATGGTGGTGCTTCTCTTGCACATGATACAGATTTACTTGTGCTGCATAACTGCAAGATAACCAAAGTGTATTGTGGTCTCAGGACAGTCTTGACACTTCATTTGACTCTTGCACCTGGGTTTTAAATGCTCAATAAATGCATGAATAAATCTGATTTTTAGCTTATTGTATATTTTAATTAGTTTTGAATGTTTTAAATAGTTGCTTTTACTGATAATCTCATTGTTTTATTCTTTTTGTAAATCACTTTCAGATTTATTTATTTGCAATTAAGCAATATATCAATTTTAATAAATAGATATGAGCAAATAAAAAGGGACAAACTCACAGAGAAGGAGAGATCCATTGTATGGCCATTTGCTATGAAATCTGGATGGAGCCTCTCTTTTCAGAGGCAGTCTACCTCACAATACTATTTGCTGGGGAGCAACAGCGAGGGAGATGCCTCTGCTGGAGGGTCTCCTGAAAGCATCTTTTGGCTACTGTGGGAAGCAGCATGCTGCAAAGCACCCAGTTAAAAAATAATAATCCAAGTCAGTAGGGCTGTTTCTTATTTTCTTAGTGCCTGGGGCCCAAATGCAGCCCTTGCACCACCATTCGACCATTGCTACCTTGGAGCACTCCTTTCCTGTGTGTAAACAGGGAGAGATGGAACTGCAAGGTCTCTCCACTGGCTCACTTGGAAGACTAAGAACTTTTGGCTCCTCTTTTACAAAATGTTCTGTTTCAGCTGGTCATTACAAGAGCTTTGCAGCTAAGAGCTTTGCTCCCCCCCCCCAACCCTTCTTTTTGTGGCTTGGAGGGAGTTGATAGAGAAACGTTAGAAGACACAGCCATTCAATGAAGCTGAATTTTGGAAGATTCAGGACAGAGAAAGGAAAGCACTTCTTCCTTCAGCGCACAGTTAAACTATGGAACTCACTCCCATGGGAAACAGTGATGGCCACCAATTTGGACAATTCTGAATGAAAACTGGGCAAACTCATGGAGGAAGGGGTTAGTGATGGCTGCTAGCCATTAGGGCTATGCTCTGCCTCCATAGCTGGAGGCAGTAATGCTTCTGAATACCAGTTGCTGGAAACCAAAGGAGAGGAGAGTGCTGCTGCGCTCATGTTCTTGAGGGCTTCCCACAGCTATCTACCTGGCCACCGTGAGAACAGGATGCTGGACTCAAGGGGTCATTGGCTCGATCCAGCAGTGCTCTTCTTATGTCTCTTAAGGGCAGGGGATGCCCTATCACTGGTATCCGGAAGGCTTTTTCAACTGAAGTGTGGAATAAAAGTGCTTTAAATCCAACACATGCTTTTAGCATCATGACACCAGTTCTCTGGAATTCTCTCATTCCAAAAGTGAAGCAAGCCCCAGCATCGTGACATGTTCAACGTTTGTCAAAAGCTTTTCTCCCAAGCCTTCCCAAATTAGCTGGCTTTATTTCTGTCATCTTTAATTCTCGTTGTTTATGATCTGTATTTTTTATATATTTTTTTAATTTCTCTAAACCGCTCGGTGTTTCTCTGGATGTAGAGCAGTTTTACAAATCCACCAACAAACAGGTAGGAACAAGAGAAGCATTGCCCAGAGCCATCATCAGCCCTGGATTTGTGGGGTGGGAGCGACACCGTCTACTGTGCAGCTTCACTTTAGAATTCTCTTTTCAGCCTGCCCTTTTCGTACCAGGACTCTTTCCAAAGAATTAAAACAAAACAGTGTCAAAGCCATCGCCACCGTGCAATGTTGATGAAGGCTCTGAGAATGCTTCTGGCTCCTTGCTTGGCAGACGGCAGTGGTGATAATTCAATTCCATGCAAAGCCAACATGTTGGCATGCCAAACAAGACAAATGTTGGCAAAGGGAAGGTGACACATCATATGAGTGATTCTTTAAAAAGGACTTGGATCTGCTTGGAAATTCACGTTACTATTTAGAAACCCTTCGTCCCTCCCTGCTCAGCTTGGGATTTATTTGTTAGTTGGGGAAGCAAATGCATTCTGCACATGCCCAGAAGCACATCCTGATTCCTTATGCTCCACATAGGCCACCAACATCTTCTGATGAGACACTTTTGGTGGCCCACTGTGTCCCTGAGTTCTGGTCAGCTAATCCTGACCAAAAGTCAATTCTGCTTTCTTTCGGACATGTTTTAAAAACTGCATCGTTCGGACAGCGTTTTGGAATGTGCTGGGTTGTGTGTTTTTTTAAACCAACTGTTTTTTATTGATAAGTTATTGGTGTTTTTACTATTGCTACTTTTGTATCATGGTTTTATGCTGTACAATAGATGGGTTAAAGAGATGATTTCAGCGGGTGTATTTTGCATGACAGCTTCCTGCAGTTCTATATCCCTACCTCACCAAAGATCAGGGCCGGGCAGACTTTAGGCTTGCAAGGTTATCTATGAGTCCCTCCAACCCCCCCCCCCCTTTATTGCACATTCATCATGATTTGTGCTCATGATAGTATTGGGGTGGTCACATGCAATTCCACTTTCAAACCTCTTTCCACCTGCAAAAGCTTTGTGCCAGACATACTGCTTGGTTTCCAGTCTGTGCAAGCCCCATAACCTTCCTTTGAAACCCTCTAACTTCTTATCTTATAAACGTTCCAGTTTATTTTACTTGTCCCGTCCTGTGGAACGCCCTCCCATCAGATGTCAAAGCGATAAACAACTACCTGACATTCAGAAGACATCTGAAGGCAGCCCTGTTCAGGGAAGTTTTTAATATGTGACATTTTAGTGTATTTTTTATCTTTGTTGGAAGCCGCCCAGAGTGGCTGGGGAAACCCAGCCAGATGGGCGGGGTACAAATAATAAATTATTATTATTATTATTATTCTGTTGTGCTGTCATGCAAATATGCCCTTTTACAGTAGATGGCAATAATGAAGTAATATATTTCCCTATATGAACCTATCTGGATGCAAAGATGCACAGTTTAAAAGTGTTTTAATTTTTGTTTTTAACTAGTTTGTTTTTATTTTTATTTTTAATAATCAATATTTTTAAATGTAAGCTGCCGTCAATCCCATCTTGGGAGAAAGGCAGGATATAAATATATTTAATCCATCAATCAATAACACTGGGGGAGCATCACAGAACAAATAAGACAGTGAAATGATGTGTGGATGGTCCAGAACAAATCCGCCATTAACACACTATGATTGTGTCAATCACAGAATACACTGCTGAGCTTTTGGACCTCTTGCCAGCACGACACTGTTCTCTCCAGTCCCCCTGAAAGGCTGGACCTGCCTGCCCATTGGCCTGAACTTGGCAGCACCTGACAATCTCCAGAGGGCTCTGCGTTACCTGCTTCCTGGAGGAGACGGGCACTCTGGTTCTTGAGCCGCTGGCCTTGCTCCGGCTGGCCTCTGTGCCATTCCTCTCTTTGCCAATCCTTACTTTGCAACTCTGGTCTTGCCAGCGTTGGGTGCAGGCAGTGGGCTGGTGTGGGATGGGGCTGCGGAAGAGGACCCTCCCGATGAGACCATAGAGCACCGTGGAGAGGAGCAAAGGGGTGACGAAGAAGAGGGCGAAGTCGAGGAGGTAGATGGGTAGGTAGAGGTTGCGGGAGACCTTGTAGCCGCACTCCAGCTGCTGGCTTTTGTTGACAGCAATGTCCACCAGGAAGAACCACAGGGTGCAGTACACTGAGGTGAGGATCCAGACAAAGGTGATGATGCGCTTGGCCCGCGACACCGTGCACATTGCCTGCGCTTTCATTGGGTGGCAGATAGCAATGTACCTGGGAGAGATGAGAAGGAGGAAGTTATTTGTGAGTAAAGACATAACACTGTGCTGAAACAGCAGTGGGGAACCTCTAAGCCATGGGCTTGCCAGGCAACTTGCCAGGTTGCTTTGACTAAGCCACACGCACTTGCCCTACATGGGTGCCACTTATTGTTTAACACTGATTTGGGGTAATGTTAATTAATTGCCACTGCATAGAAACAGGCAAATCAGACCCACCCAAAGGGCATGTTTCAAGATGGAGAGAGAAGCTGGTCAGGCAGCAGGCTGCCCAGTGATGGTCCAATGCCACTGGGATGCCACTGGGGGCCAAGGACCACATCTGTATGAAGTGGCAGAATGAGGATGGAAATACCCTGAATGATGGGCAGGGATGTGAAGATCTCCTGAGGGGAGAGACTGGGAGAGAAAGAAAAGCTCCCAGGTGATACCTGGGAGGAGCTGTCATTTTCTCTGAGGGTGGGGTTCAAGAGCTACTTTTGCATAGAGAGAAGATTGTGTACTTGTGCATTGTTTTTGCATCTTAGACTGATTTCCTCCTCCCTTACTTTTTAGGCTGCTGCTGTTCAAGGTACCGTATATCTGGGTGCACTGTTTAATTCTGTGTTGTTAACCACCCTGTGGTACTTTGACAAAGAGCAGCATATAGATTTAAATCAGGGATGTGGAACTTGTGGTCTTCCAAATGTTGCTAGACTACAACTCCCATCATTCCTGGCCATTGGCCATGCTGGCTAGGGCTGGTGGGAGTTGTAGTCCAACACCATCTCGAGGGCAACACATTGGATACCCCTGGTCTAGTAGAATGGAGCTACTCCTAAGAATCTTTTCTTACCTTTCCACAGTGAAGGCAGTGATGGAGCAGGATGATGCATTGATGCCCAAGTACTGAAAGAAGGTGATGCCAAGACACCCGGCAAACCCATAGATCCACGTTCCTGCCAGGCTGTCAGAGATGTTGGGCAGGCCAGCAGCCACCAGAACCATCAGATCAGCCACAGCCAGGCTAACCAAGTAGCAGTTAGTGGGAGTCCTCATCTCACGGGTGGTGAGGACCACCAGCACCACCATGACGTTGCCGATGATGCCAACTCCGCAGATGCCCAACACCAGGAAGACGGAGATGACCTTGTATTCAAGAATATCCAGTGGACTATCGCTGCCTACCAGGGATATGTTGGTGGGGCTGTCAAACTTGCTGCTGATGCTGCTGTTCTCCATGGCGGGGATGGAAGCGAGGAAGGTTTGCTGGTTGTTTGGGTCAAGAGAGGCACAGAATCAGATTTCACAGAGGAAGGTCTCCTCATTCCCATTCAACCCCATCAGCACTTGCCTTCAGCCAGACAGGGAAGTCCTGAAAGTACACAGATCAGACAATTAAAAAAGGGGAAAATACCACAGGGAAGGATCTACATGTTGTTTTTTTTAAAAAATGGTTACAAATATTGAGAAAACATAAAGAGACTAGGTAAAGGTAAAGGACCCCTGACAATTCAGTCCAGTCACAGACGACTCTGGGGTTACAGTGCTCATCTCGCTTTACAGACCAAGGGAGCCGGCGTTTGTCCGCAGACAGTTTTTCCAGGTCATGTGGCCAGCATGACTGAGCCGCTTCTGGTGCAATAGAACACCGAAACCAGAGTAGCGCATGGAAATACCGTTTACCTTCCTGCCAGAGCAGAACCTATTTATCTACTTGTACTTTTGGGGGGCATGCTTTTGAACTGCTAGGTTAGCAGGAGCTGGGACCGAGCAACAGGAACTCATCCCGACATGGGGATTCGAACCACTGACCTTCTGATCGGCAAGCCCAAGAGGCTCAGTGGTTTAGACCACAGCACCACCCTCAGGTATAATCAAATTAGATTCTATAATTCCACATTCACACCATACATTTAATGCACTATGTTACCACTTTAAACATTATGGCTTCCCATCACCACCCAAAAAATCCTGGGAGTTTGTTTGTTTGTTTGTTTGTTTGTTTGTTTGTTTGTTTGTTACGGGTAATGAGAGTTGTTAACAGACCCCTATTCCCCTCTCAGAGCTGCAGTTCCCAGAGTGGCGTAACATTCAATCCCTCTTCACAGGCAACTCCTTGAACATAGGGATCTCCTAACAACTCTGTGGGGCACGGGTGGCGCTGTGGTTAAACCACAGAGCCTAGGACTTGCCGATCAGAATGTCTGTGGTTCGAATCCCCGCAAATCCCCTTTACCTTTACCTAACAACTCTCAGCACCCTTAACAAGTACAGCTCCCAGGATTCTCTGGGGAAAGCAGTGACGGTTTAAAGTGGTATCATAGGGCTTTAAATGTATAGTGTGAATGTGTCCTAAGAATTCTATTGGGGTACATGGAAGAGAATCAAACTCTGATTTTTTAAAAAAATATTATATTGTCTTCTGGTGGCAGCAAAATGTTTAGTAGCTCAGCACTGGGAGAAAGCAGATAATGACAGCATTGCTGCTATCAATAAAAGCACAGTTGCAAATTTGGTGTGTGGGGCTAGTTGTCACGGCTGTATTTCCATATTTTGGATCTACTAGCAGGTATTATGGTCCCTGTATGTTAGTTGTTTCGCATTTATATTGGTGGTGTGGTATTATAATAATTGGTATTATTATTATTATGTTTATATACCACTTAATGCCAAAATAGGCTTCTAAGCAGTTTTAAAAATATATAGAAACTAATTACACAATATTCTTAAAATGCACAGTAATTAAAAATGCAATATTAAATGCACAACAAAACATACCATGCCTAATTTTCACACCTCTATCATCTCCCCTCTTCCACATTTATTTTGTAAACTCTCCTCATTGCGGAGTTGCTCCATCCCCTTGGTTATTTGGCCACCCTTCTCTGCACCCTTTCCAGCCTGTTCCGGCCTGCTGATTCTGTGTGGTTGGTGCTGTTTTAGCCAGATTTCACCCGCAGCCTGAACATCAGAAAAAAGGGAATAATTCTCCCAGGGCTTAACTCCAAGTAAACATTAAAAGGATTTCACTGTTAACTAATTAACTGGCTGTTGCTTTGTTGGCATTGTCCCATGACAGGGTCTTATTGTTGGTAGTTCTCTGTTTATGGAATGCCCTCCCTGGAGATATGTGTTTGTCTTCCTTTTTATTAACATTCAGGAGCAATTTTAAAACATTCCCATTCACCCAAGGCTTTATGGCTAAAAGATACTATTCCAAGTAACCTTGAAACTATTAGCTGTGGTGTTATGCGACTGTTGTTTTTTTAATAGATGTTCTTCACAATAATAATAATAATAATAATAATAATAATAATAATAATAATAATGTAATAATTTATTACTTATTACTGGTTTCCCCAGCCACTCTGGGTGGCTTCCAACAAGAGATTGAAAATACATTAAAACATCAGTCATTAAAAACTTCCCTAAACAGGGCTGCCTTCAGATGTCTTCTAAACGTCAGATAGTTTTTTTATTTCTTTGACATCTGATGGGAGGGTGTTCCACAGGGCGGGCGCCACTACCGAGAAGGCAACTGCCAGAAGGCCCCTTGGTGATGGACCTCAGTGTCCGGGCAGAATGATGGGGATGGAGACGCTCCTTCAAGTATACTGGGTTCGAGGCCGTTTAGGGCTTTAAAGGCCAGCACCAACACTTTGAATTGTGCTCGGAAACGTACTGGGAGCCAAAGTAGGTCTTTCAAGACCGGTGTTATGTGGTCTCAGCAGCTGCTCCCAGTCACCAATCTAGCTGCCAAATTCTGGATTAGTTGTAGTTTCCAGGACACTGCTTTTTAAAGCTTTTAATGCTTAAAAAAATTGTATTGTTTTGCTATTTTGTTGTTTGCTAGCCTGGAAAGAGAAGATAGAAATCTGATCAGCCCATAAATAGACCTTTACCTTCATGTAAAAATGTGGTCCCCCACTGAATCAGAGGGGCCATGACTCGAATGCTGACTCTGCGATGCAGGGCTCTTAAAGGACCCCTTGCCATTCACACTTTATCAGGGCCGCCTTCTTTTTCCACCGGCTTCAATGAAAAGGAAACCTAAAGGTGAGCTTTTTACTTCCAGAGTATACCCATAACAATCTCAGTGTTTGCCTTGTTATAACGAAATGCCTATTCTTGCCTTCCCACCAGCCACGACACAAAGGAACCCAGGACAGCAATGAGAAGCATAGGTGAGCATGGAAGTGTTGGGGAGGCAAGAATGTGCCAAAAAAATTGCCAGACATATAGTGAGCAGTGCAGCTCTTGACTGACCTAGTCAATCAGCTTGATTTTAGCAAGAGCCATCAGAGCAGGGGAACAGGCTTCTGCATACTGACTGCCCTCCTGGAGGTGCCCACTACCACCACCAGAGAAGGGGAGCCGGGGGTGAGGGGGTCCATGCTTGGTGCTCCTGAGCTGGAACATTGCAGTGCATTGATGTGTTTGCATTTAATTGAATAATGAATTGATTAATCTGTTTAAAAAACCCTGGAAATTGACCAATTTAGAAACCTTCTGTCAGTTTACCGCCAGAAGGTTTATTAGATGCATTCCTTCGCTCTCCCTCTCTCTTGCTCTCTCTCTCTCTCTCTTTCTCTCCGCTTACAGCCTCTCCTTCCCTGATACGCTGCCTTATCTGGAAGGAGGCTACACTCAGTGTGTACTGAGGAGGGATTTGAACAGAGCGGCTGCTTCCCCCTGATCTTAACTAAACCTTTTTCTGCTGCTGTTGAGCGTAAAGGGTGCAAAACATGGCTGAAGTCAGTAGATGCCAGCCCGTTCCCACAGGCACACGCTGGCCCTCTGGGCTTTCCCATTTGATCTAATTTTGTGTCATCTTTGCCCTTCCTCTGGTACCCAGGTGACCGGCCACTTCACAGATTCCTACAGCAACCTGTATTATTCTCTCCAAGTGCCCACAATGTGAGTTTTGGAGATAACACGCCATGGCCGAGAAAGGGAGACACAGGCACACGAATCCTCACTGAAATCATACCATTGCCTTGTCTTCCAGCAATTTATTTATTTATTGTTAAATTTATATCCTGCCTTTCCTCCCCAAGGAGCCCAGAGTGGCCATCAGAAGGGTAGATGGACATGGAAGTGGTGGAGAGACAAGAATGGGATCAAAAGATGCCAAACATTTAGTTTCATTAACCCTAAATTGGCCTAATTTGCCCAAATCGCATCCTTCCTGCTGTTGATGGATTCTTCTCTGTTCCTTTTCTCTCTTTTTTTTGGGGGGGGGCAGCCTCATCAAGACAGGTCAGCACAGCCAGCACATTGCCAAAAAAGAAACATTATTGTGAAGGCTATTATTTGACCTCTGTAGATTCATTATTCCGTAAGTAATATTTGCTGTTAAACATAACATACACTCAAGGGTTGAAAAAATAAACCACTCAGACATGCCTGAAAAAAATATTAGGAAGGAAGGAAGGAAGGAAGGAAGGAAGGAAGGAAGGAAGGAAGGAAGGAAGGAAGGAAGGTTTAAGCAGGAAGCCTGGGTGAGAATACAATGTGTGTGCCACAGATCTGGTTGCATTCAATGTGACCCTTGCAAAGTATGCAGGAAGGATACATTCAAGGTGTCTCTCACAGGCAAAGTGTCAAAGGGGAGAATTCTAATAGGAGATTAACTCCATGGTTTGCCAAGACATCTTAAAGGTGCAAAGCATGACAGGTTACCTTGCCGACGAGCTTTACCCAAACATTTACTGCAAAAGGGCTGCTGATGTTTGTTGGCTCTGTGTCCTGTCACCTAAAACCTGTTTGCTGCTCCTCCTCCTCCATATCATTCAAGAATCCCCAGATCTTTTCTGCTTCTTTCTCTGGGATAGGCAAACTATACCCACAATTGAACCAGTTCCTGCGGATGCCTTTACACATTGAAATCTATTGGATCATCTCATTTAGGGAGAAGGGCTGTAGCTCAGCAGTAGAGCACCTGCATTGCATGCAGTTTCGATCTCCAGGTGGGGCTGGGAAATGCTCTCTGCTTGAAACCCTGAGAAGCTGCTACCAGTCCGTGAAGACAATGCAGAGGTAGATGAACCAGTTGCCTGGCTTGGTATAAGGCAAAACCTTAAATGGTCTGGTAAAGACTTTCTCCAAAGCAGGTAAGTAACCACCCAGAATATCACCCTCTTTCCTCCCTCTTTCCAAAACCTATTGCCTTGGTTTTTAAAAAAGCAAAACAAAACCGGGAACTAACTTTTCCTGCAAAACTTACCTTCTTTTTTTGCATCATTCTTAGATCCTGGACGAGACTGGAGGCAACAGAGGAAGGAGAGTTAAAGGCATGCAGCATCCCTGTCCCTCACCTCCTCTCCTCTCCGTCCTGCTTTGCCGGAGTGCCTTCGTATCTCCTGCCTCTTCTACAGCATCTGCCTGCCTCTCTCTTTCTCTCCCTCCCTTTTCTGTGTGGCTCATGCAGTTTTTGCTGGCAGATATAAGGGGGACCCTTCGTCAGCTGATGTAACTCCACTCTGGCAGGGCTACTGTATGAGAGGAGAGACCCTCTCTTTGTTGCTTCCCTGGGATAAATTGCAATCAGCATTGTTTAACACACAATCAGGGAGTGGAGGAAGAGCGAATAAAAAAAGTGCCACTGCTCATCAGTTGTTTTTATTGCTTGCTCTGTTGGCCAAGTGAGGGATATTTTGACAGCTGTCACCAAGTGGAAAAGCACTCAAGTCCAGACAGGAGGTGTGACCAGGGGAGGGGCCTGCTGAGAATCCTGAGGGCCAGATAGTGAAGCCTTGAGGGCCACATTCAGCCCCAGAGCCTGAGGTTCCCCACCTCCGCTTTACAGAATTATCTTCATCCCCAAGTCGAGCATATGAAGCTGGTTCTGAGTCAGACCTGTGGTAAAACTAACCCAGTATTGCCTACTCTGACTGGCAGAGATTCTCTAAGGCCATCTCTCTTAGACTATGCTATCAGGAGCTATCATCCAAGCTGAGGGCATCAGCTTGGTGGCGCCTGCTCTTGAACCATCTCTGAGGGCAGAATTTTGTAACCACTGGCGAGTCCTGATATGTGACCTTCTCTAGGACACACAGAGAGTGTCAGTTACATCTTCTGTGGACAATATGGAGATTCAGTGTTTTGACCTCTTTGTAGGGTCTGGCCTACACAGTTATTTCAGAATGGATGCATCTGCCAAAGGGCTTGAGTTCAGTTCCTTGCCATCCACAGATTCTCTCAGTGACCTTGAGCAAATTGCCTAGGCTTTGCAAAAATAGCCACTCTGGCTGTGAATACAATTCAGTGAGAAATGTGTCATTTTATGTCTTTGCCAATCATCCTTCTTAATATTTGAAAGCAAATTATATCAATTACACACAGACAGACAGAGAGAGAGACGCTCTCTTTCCCATTCTTGCTATCAGCTCCTGGGTTATTCAAGGAGTTCCAGAGCAAACTGTTTCAAAGAGAAGAACAGAGCCCCCCTACCCGCCTGTACTCCTGCAGATCTTGTAGTTCCCCTAAGCCTACTGAGTGCTGATACCCCTCTCTGGCACAGGGGTGACAACTTGAATAAAACATTGTGGGGGCCAAGGTAAGCCCTGCCCTGCATAATCAATGAGATTATGCAGTGCGCACACACCATTCAAATGGTATTGCCCATCTAATTTGTGGGGGCCCGGCCCCCTCAAATATTTTATTTACTGAAGCTCCCATGGCCCTTAGGAGTTGGCTCCTATGCTCTGGCCAGTGGCATAGCGTAGGGGGTGCAGGGGGGGCCGGCCGCACCGGGCGCAACATCTGGGGTTAGGGCAAATCCACGGGTTAGGGGGCGAAAATTACTTGCCTTGCCCCGGTTGCTGACAACCCACGCTACGCCACTGGCTCTGGCACCTGGTTTGGTTATATAAGAATCTACATTCAGAGATTGAGTCTACTAGTGGTATATTATGGCATTCAACCCAGTGCCCTCAGATGCTTCAGACTACGACTCTCAGCAGCTGCTGCCAACATGAGCAGTGGTCAGGGATGATGGGAATTGTAGTCCAGCTATGTAGTGGGGGCCACCAAGATGGGGAACCCCTGTGTATAGGATGGTGATAGAGGTGAGCAACCAACACAGGGTGTTGTGCTCACACACACTGAATGACCTATGCACCTTTTGGAAGTACAACAGCATTCTGTGTACAACTTAGGGGTAAATTCTGTTTGTGAACTAGCCAAGAGAGGGATGGATGGAGGTA
The DNA here is from genome assembly GCF_964188315.1 of Podarcis muralis. Taxonomy (NCBI): domain Eukaryota; kingdom Metazoa; phylum Chordata; class Lepidosauria; order Squamata; family Lacertidae; genus Podarcis; species Podarcis muralis. The sequence continues at coordinate 42,552,075 of NC_135661.1, read as the reverse complement.
TTGCTTAGCAACCAGGTGAAAATGCATGATGTTTGCTTAAGTAGCATGTGTCCAATTCGCTGAAGGAGTTTTTCTTCTATATATTTAGGTGAATGTCTCCCTGCCCCTGCTATATACAAGGCCTGAAGTAAGAAAGACAAAACCTGAGAAGTATAATTTTAACTAAATTTTTCTTAAATCTAGCTGACCCCTTCTAAATAGAATAGAATAAATTCAAATATATCCTCAGTAAGTTGGAAAAAAATGCAGTGAAAGGGTAACATTTTGTTATATATGGTAGACATGCAAAGTGATATCTAAATTTTGGACTGAAATCTTTGATGATATTTATAAAATTGCTAACTAAAATCTTCAATCTAAACCACAATTATCTTTATTGATAATATTTGATAACTCAGGACAGAATATAGTTTTTAACAGCCTTATTATTTTCTTGGTAACAACAGCTAGATTGGTAATAGCAAAACATTGGAAAACTTCTCATTTTAATTTATTTAAATTTTGGTGCCAAGAAGTTTGGCAGATTTCCCTCATGGGAAATTTCTTCGATAAAATGAAAGCACAAAGTAAAGATCCATAAGTTGACAAATGTCATGTTGTGTGGTATAAATGTATTAAATACGTGTCTATGTCAAAAAAAAGTCTTCCCAATGCAGCTCTGTAAACCCATGAAACATTTTGGACAACTACACTTGGGAACCTGGAAATTTGAATAATAATGAAATGGACTTACATGCCAAAATGTAATGTCTCAAACTTTACAACTCCTTTCACTAGGTCTATCTATGTTATTGCTAATGATGTTGTGTGTTTTAATTGTTACACTCGCGCGCACCTGCACGCACAAATGTATGAGAAAGACAAAACTTCTCTGTTTATTTCTCCACATATTATACACTGATCTTGTTTAGTTTTCCTCCGTAAAGTGTTATCAGGATTTTTCTCTCTGGAGAAATTGCTTACATTATTGCAAGCAGTGTGGAAGATTAATTCAACAGTCGCAGTTCAATGGCAACACAACAGGAGATTTGGAGACTGCATAGACTCTCCACATTTCATTTTTCACAGGAACAAATATTTACATTGCATAAGTTTAAGTATACAAGTAAGATACACCCCCATATTTATTTCTGGACACTACTTTTTGGTACACAAAAAGTGAGCAAAGAATTGTGGGATTCCTTAGCCAGAAAATGAAGTTATTGCTTTCTGGGAATGATCCTGGCTCAACAACCGTGGGAACAACCTGCTATCTTACTTTCACCTTCAGTGGTTCAAATGATATTGTAAAGCAGTGGGATAAAAATGCTGTACATCCCTGGTACTTTGGGGAAGAGCTGAAGCTCAGGACCGTAGCACATTTTTTGCATACAGAAGGCCCCAGGTTCAGTCCCTGATGTCATCTTCAGGCTGCTGTCAGTCAGTGTAGACATTAGTGGGCTAGATGGACCAACAGTCTGAATACAAGACAAAGTTCCCTTTGGGTGGAACCTTCTAGGAGACGCAATTCACTGGTGGTGGGTGGAGCCAGAGACAAAAGTGGGTGTGGCCAGCATGATGGCCATGACTCTTACCTTTGTACAGTGGGCTACATTCCAACCATGCCAAAGTCAGAGGTTTCTAAACACACACCTGTCTCTCTATCCACCTTCCATCCAGGCAAGCAAGAGGCATTCTCACAGTTCAAGAACTCATCCCAGCCAGACAAATGCACTTGAGGAGGGCTGGTACAAAGGGTGTGGACTTGGGAGATTTCTGAGGGCAAGACAGAGGTTCATATTTGGCTCTCAGGTCTGAGGATGCCAATCCCTGTGCTATGGGGAAAAACACCACCTATGGAAAATAAGACGCCTGCTTTAAACCAGTGGTGGCTTTCTACAGGTTGGGGTGGGGGTGGGCTTGAACCCCAACTCCTCTCAGCCCCAGCCAGCATGTCCAATGGCCAAAGATGGCAGAAGCTGTCATCCAACAACATCAGGAGGGTGGCAGGTTGCTCCCTCCTGGTTTAAGCTCTGGTGATTCTTTCCAGATTTAGCTCTGAGGGCAGCATAGGTTGGTGGCTGAGGGGAGGGGAGTCTTGTGCTTTCATCCACACCTTGTTGTTAGGGCCCACAAAGCAGAGGGGGTTTCAACCTGTCAGAAGACCCAAGACCAAGAAGTTGATTTTGTATTTCTGCAGCAGCCAAAGGAGCAGGAAAGACTCGACTGTTGTTCTGGGTAATAGTTTGAGCTGAGAGGTACTGAGGCAATTCTGCCTTGAGAGATTGGAAGGGAAGATTTCTGTGGATTAACATAAAATCAGAGCAGAGCTGAGGTGGCAGGGAGGGTGACTCACTTGCAGGCCTATTATGAGGGGGTGGAGGGGAGGGGGAGAAGAGATTTTGTCTGCTTCCATGGTGGATCGCTCATCATCAAGCATCCCCCACCTCACCTCTGTCTCTGTGCAGTTTTCCCAGCAAGCAGCCCAGTCCTCAAACCATTAAGCCACAGCCATTTCATCTGCTCAGCCAAAGGTTTCAGAGATGCCTTAGTATGGTTTTACACTGGGCACCAGTCCTACCACTAGGCAGGGTCCTTTCTATTATGCATTCATGTTTATTTGAGTTGATTGTATTGGGATGGCTAGATGCCATTCTATTTCCAATACGGTTTTGGCTGAAAACACATTTGTGTGGACATATGTTTCATTTTCAACCAGTGCGGGTCCCATAGCTTCCCACTGAAATACTGTCACTTTTAAAACCACAAAGGTTTCAGTTTTTGTTTTTTGTCCTGCTTCTGTTGTGCTATAGTGCATGAGTGCTCCCTCAGGGGGCAATAATGAGTTAACATGATGTGTGGACAGTCCAGTACAGTGGTACCTCGGGTTACATATGCTTCAGGTTACATACGCTTCAGGTTACAGACTCCGCTAACCCAGAAATAGTGTTTCAGGCTAAAAACTTTGCTTCAGGATGAGAACAGAAATCGGGCTCTAGCGGCGCGGCAACAGCAGGAGGCCCCATTAGCTAAAGTGGTGCTTCAGGTTAAGAACAGTTTCAGGTTAAGTACGGACCTCCGGAACGAATTAAGTACTTAACCCGAGGTACCACTGTATAAGTAAATGACTTTTGCGTCAATGGCATGTTTCAGAATACACACACACACACACACACAACCCACAAGTCTCAAGGGGCCCTGAGGCAGCTACCTCAGCTGGCAGATACAGGGGAACTGGGATCAGCAGCAAATAATGGATCCACACTGTAATTTTTAAGCACATGCCATACATTTAAAGCACATGACTTCCCTCAAAGAATCCTGGGAGCTGTAGTTTCCTCCTCACTGAGCTAAAATTCCCTACATCCTTAGCAAACTATAGTCCCCAGGGTTCTTTGAAGGAAGCCATGTGCTTTAAATGTATGGCAAAGATCTTCCCAAAGTGTTGAGGGGACAGAGCTGGGTGTGTCACGTGGCCTGGCCACTGTGCCCTCTAAGCTAGCCTGATGTCAGGTGTGATGTAGGGTGCTGTCCTGTCACCGGTGCTGAAGTAAGATGAAACTGCCAGTTCAGTTAGTTTCTCTGCTTGGAATAGGAGGGGGTGCTAGATCTGCTTTTGCTTAGGCCTCAGCAATGTTTCCAGATGGCTCTCCTTTGTCGGAAGCAAAGGTTTATTAGGCAAAGTCACTGTTAACACACAGATTCCTATGAGGAGCTATACAAGCAGGGCTTGAAGACACCAGTCCTCGCCTGTGGTAGAAAGGCCATAGCTCAACAACAGAGTATCTGCTTTGCATGCAGAAGGTCCCAGCTTCAATCCCTGGCATTTCCAGGTAGTCTATTAATACTGCTATTATTATTGCTACTAGGAAGACTTCTTTTTTCAAAAAGCCCTTCGACCATAAGGTCCAAGGGCAGGTTATTGTAATATAAAAATACAACTTTAAAACCAGTTAAAAGTATTTCTGTTGTGGTCTGTGGGAAAACTCAGCAACATAAGATTGAGTTCAAGCATACCTTGTTAAATCTCTGGGAAATACTCAAGACTTTGCAGTATCCAGTCTTCTGAAACTGGTGTAAAATCAACATTCGTCTCAGGGTTGGTTTGTTTTAAGAATAAGAAGTGCCTTGATTGACTTCAGTGATGGATTTGGCTCTGTTTGTCTACATATTTCACTAACAAATTCATAATCTCGCCTCCCTGCTCTTGTACCTCATTTCATGCTCATCAAACCGCTGAAATGGCACTGCCATTCCAACCCCAGACACATTTGGGCTTGACTTCTAATGTATAATACTTTATTCAAAATGCTCATTTCAGCTTTCCTTGGTGAGTCAGGAAGAGGGGCCTGTAGGTAATTCTCAGCAGGCTGCCTTTGATTTATGGTGAATTCATTCAGTTTGAAGATTCTGCCTCTCTCAAGATGTACAGTAAGCTCCCCTCATGTGGGAAAAACCTGCATTCAGGGGTGGCCTCAATAACCCAGAATGTATTATTCTGCTTTAATAAATCTGGATTAAATGTTACCTAATAATTTTGTTTGGTCAGGCTGATGTTTGTAGCTTCAAGAACACTATCCAACCATCTCATCCTCTGTCGTCCCCTTCTCCTTGTGCCCTCCATCTTTCCCAACATCAGGGTCTTTTCCAGGGAGTCTTCTCTTCTCATGAGGTGGCCAAAGTATTGGAGCCTCAACTTCACGATCTGTCCTTCCAGTGAGCACTCAGGTCTGATTTCCTTAAGAATGGATGTGTTTGATCTTCTTGCAGTCCATGGGACTCTCAAGAGTCTCCTCCAGCACCATAATTCAAAAGCATCAATTCTTCGGCGATCAGCCTTCTTTATGGTCCAGCTCTCACTTCCATACATCACTACTTTGCCTGACCAAACTGCGGGAGGTGGTGGAAGACAGGAGTGCCTGGCGTGCTCTGGTCCATGGGGTCACGAAGAGTCGGACACGACTAAACGACTAAACAACAACAACAACAATAATTTTGTGGTCTCAGCTGATTTGGGAGAATGACTAGATCACAACAACCTTCCAGACGCTCTTGGGTGCTAATATTGGCAGAGGGGCCTTCTTGATAGTTCCTCCTCCCTCTCAGAAGATCGGGAGGTGGCGGCTTGAGAGGGGGCATTCTCTATGGCAGCTCCTAAATTGCAGAACTCCCTCCCCACAGAGGTGTGTCTGGCACTTTCTTTACACAGCTTTGGGTGAGTGCTGAAGACACACCTCTTTTGACACCCAAGATGTATATTTTTAGGACCCATCTTATTTCCGTAATCTTAAATTGTTCCAAACTGTTTTTTAATATTGTGTTTTAATGGCTGCAACTCGCCCTAGGCCCTTAGGATAAAGAGCATCATCATCGTTGTCATCATGTTTATTTGTATGCCACAAAATTGTGCCCAAAGTGGCTTGCAATGTTATCAAATAAACGAAGTATGACACTTCAAGAAACATATTGGAAACAATTGGATATAATATCATAAGGAAAAACAAAGAAAGCATTTGTATGGCACGATACAAGCAGTCTCACCTAATTTAACAGTGTAAACTAAACAGATGGGAGAATAACAACAACACAAAACATTGACTAGTAGTATGGAAGATATCACAATGCTCCAGACAATACACCTGGATCCACACAACTACAAACACCCACACCTTGGCTCTTACCTGGAGGGGCCCTATGTCCACCCTTGTTGTGGGCTGTCACACCACATGGCAGCCAATAACTTTCCTTCCACACTCTTCCACCAAGCAATAAACATTTGTCTAGGTTGGGGGACATAAACAAGTTCTTTGGGTAGTGCCCTCACCCTCACCATGACCCCTGAAGTTAAAAATCCGAATAAGAGAAGCCCCTTTTGGTATCACTCCTGTGGGGCTGACCCACCAAGGACCCACCGCCAGCGACCTGTCATGCTGCCATAGTCTGCCATATTGTTTCCTACTCATGTGAGTATTTACCAGTATGAATACAGAGATAATACTTATTAAACACACAATCAAAATATGCAGATTTACTTATTTCTGCAGTGAGGAATAGCTCAGCAATTAGCTACATTAAACTGTCAGTATCAATCACTTCAGTTTGGGGAAATTAGCTAAATGACTCTGACCATGACTAAATCAACATATGTGCAATATGCTCACAAAAAGAGGTGGAGGAAGGGCACGTCCATAAAGCAGAAATGTGAAATAAGAAGGAAACTGGAGAGGCAAGGCAGGGGTACAGTTTAGGAGGAAACATATGTCCAGCACAGCTCTAAGAGAGACTCTAGCCTGGTTTGTTCTTATCAGGCAGTTTCCAACAACAGATCTAAAACTCTCTCTCACACACATATACACACAGATAGGAATTTACCCCTTATTAACATTTTTAACAGTGACTATTAAAAAAGTAAAACTTAACTTAGTTGTGTTGATAACACAAACATCCTGGCATTGGTACACCAATTAACACAAGTATTGCAGGGGGTAAATCCATGGTAGTGGTTCAATCCACAAGTGAACTGAACCTCCAGCAGTTTCAAGCTGCAGTCTATGAAATTCCTTTGTTCCAGTATCCCTTAAAGTCATTACAGAAAGTTCTGGGAGGTGGAAATGCTCCCCTGCTGGCTTTTGAATGTTTGGCCATTTATGATGTCAGATTTGTATACATTTGTCCTTTTGCTTAAGAGACAAAAGGCTGCAAGTGTTCAACTATGCATTGTTGTTGGGTGTGAGCTCCCTCTTCTGTTGCATTTGGCAATTGCATTTCCCAGTTACAACTTTTCCTCCTTAGTTCCAACCTGCTTTTGATTATCTCCATCTTAAGGTTTTGAGTCAGTTTATAATTGCTTGTTTATAGATCTATATCAATTGTGGGAAGCCTTTGGTCCTCCACCTGTTGCTGAACTGCAACTCCCATCATCCCTGGCTATGCTTGCTCGGTGTGATGGGAGTTGTAGTTCAGCAACACCTGAGGGCAAAAGGTTCCTCACATCTGATCACTATTGTTATTTATTAACCTATTACATTTACAACCCACCTTTCATCCAAGGAGATCAAGGTGATACACATGGTTCTCATTTTATCCTCACAACAACAGGCTAAGAGACAGTGACTGGTCAAAGGTCTGAGCAAGCTTCACGGCTGAGTGAGGATCTGAACCTGGGTTTTCTAAGTTCGTTCTCTCCTTCCCTGTTTATATTTTCTACTTTTCTATTTGTCATTTCTTGAATTTTGTGGGGGAACAGACAGACAGTGGATAAACACCCTATCTGCTGCCCTGTTTTTGCTAGAAAATCATTTTTCTGTGAACAAGTCAGCATAGACATCACTCAGACAGGAGTGCAAACATGCTGGGAATGTGGGTTTGGAAGAGCACATCATTGTTTGAGACTCTGTCCTGCCATGTGATGGCCAAAATCTTCCTGAGGCAGTGCCTGTGGAAGGTGTTGAGGCATTGCTCCTGGCGGTTGTAAGTTGCCCATGATTCACTTCCATAAAGCAGCATGCTCAACAAGCAAGCCTGGTAGACATTCATCTTGGTATTGGACGTTAGCACCACATTCTCCCATACACTTTTGGAGAGGCAAGCCATCACCGTAGCTGCCTTGCTCAGCATCAATGGAGACGTTGCTGGTTATGGTGGGATCCAGGAAGACAAAATCATCTACCACCTCAAGCAAGTGGTCACCGATACTGAGGCAAGAAGTGCTGGAGTCGTCCTGACACAGGATGTTGGTCTTTGTCAGGCTGATGAGCAAAATGGTTGATTAGTTTCTGTAGAGCTTCCTCAAACTGTGCTGTCAAAATCAACTGGTGTAGCTTTCACCAAACTCTACATACAGCATTGGGAGAAAGCTTCACCTCTTGAATTTCTGCCAGCAATGATGGCAACCATTGGCCTGCCAAAGGATGGGGTTTGGAATCAACAACCCTAACCATCTGCTGCGCTTAGCTTCGTAGGAAATCAGTTGCTGCAACATTGGATGGAAGCTTCAGGTTTTGAATTTCTGAGCCTTGTGTCGTTCTTAGGTAGACGGATGCCTGACACAAGGGATGTGTGCTGGGGCGGGAAAAACAAGAGTTGCAACGCTGGCGCTCTAGGCACTCTGCACGTGCTCAGAACCATTCTTGCTTTATATTACAGTGACCGTGAAACAAGTTCTGGACAGTAAAAGTGCTCAAAGGACTCAGTGCGCAAGCGCAACAAAGCTCTGTCTCCCGCCCCATCTCTAGGTTAGGTCGTCTGATTGGCTGCTAAACCTTCTAGGGGCGGTCCCCGCCCTCCGACTACTTCTCTGGAGCTTAACCATGCGCCGCCACACCCCTTTCTATTTTTTTTCTTAATCTCTCGCTGCCCGGGGCGCCTCTGCGCATGCGCTTCCACAAACCCTTCACACACTCTCTTTAGCCGTCTCGTCGCCGCCGCCGACGGCGCGCTCGAATGACGTCACGCCATGGCCGCCTTGCTCCGACGCCGCCAGTAGAGGCCCTGTCTCGCGCCCTGCCGCTTCTCGGAGCCGCTTTCCCTCCCTCCTCGTCCCCTTCCCGTCCGGTCAGGTGAGGAGAGACGGGCCCGGCTTCCAGGCCCGGAAGTGGGCGGAGGGTCGTAAGGGAGCTGGGCTGAGGCGCCCTGGAATTGGAGGGGGGGCGCCTCCCTCACCTCAACTTATCGCGCTCTGGGTCCTCGGAGGGCGGGGTGGTAGGCCGCTCCCCCAGCCCTGAACGGGGATGACGTTATTGGGGAGGGGGAGGAGGCTGTGACTCCCCCCACCCAGGAGGGCTTGTTGAGGGTGGCGGGGTGTCAAAGGGGTGACCTCCAGGGCATCCCACAAGGAGGCGGGAAAAGGGGAGGTCGGCGTTGCCCTGTGGGGATGAAGGTGGCTTCGAGCAGAGGGGTAAGAGGGACGTTCCGTGTTAACAGTTGAAGCGGTCTGAGCATCAGGCAACCTAGCCCAGCCCTGTTCTGCCTGGAAGCATCTTTCTGAAGTTTGAGGCTGCTCCCATTCCGCATGAGGTGGTTCGTACTGCCGGTAAAAGATGGGATTGCTACATCCAGAGGTGCCCCCCCCCCGTGATGTTTGGACTCCCACTCCTATTATCCCTGATCATTGATCATGTTAGCTGGGCCTGATGGGAGTTGAGAGCATCATGTTGGCTACCCTTGTGAATGTTAAGCTTCCTTAAGATGCGTTGGGTCATTGACCCAGACACACTGCTGTTGTCATCTGAACAGTTCTCCATGTTCCCAGGTACACAGAGGCCTTTCCTAGCAGTCTTACTAGTGATCCTTTTGATGGAGATGCTGGGGGTTTAACCTGTGACCTTTTGCAAGCAAAGAAGGTGGTCTGCAACCGAGCTGTGGATGCTTCTGATAAACCTATGCAACCTAGCTGCTCTCTTTTCTAACCAGAAATGAATTTGAGAGGTTCAGTATGTGCTTTTCCACAGAGTGATGGTGAACATCTAAAACATGGGTAGCCAATGTGGTGTCTTCCAAATATTTTTTGGTTCCATTTCCTTTTAGCACCTGGCAGCATAGCCAAATAGCAGGGATAATGAGACTTGTAGTTCACCAACATCTGGGAGGGCACCATGTTGATTATCCCTGCCCTATAAGAGTTGCCTTATATTGAGTTGGATGACTGCTCCACCAAGCCCAGTCTCATTCCTGTCATTGGCAGTTTCAAGCAGAGAAATCTCTCCTTGACATGAGATAGTACATTGGACCTTCTGCATGCAATGCACTGAGTTATGGCCTCTGGGATTGGTGGTGGTGGTGGTAAATTGAGGGGGGTATAGTGAAAGGTTGATGGCTGCTCCTTCTTTGAAGGGTGTATTGGGACAGACTGAGTCCTCAGTGAATGGAAAGCAAATTGTGATGACAAGTGCCAATGTGGGTTCCTCATTAGCTGGCTACATTAGCTGGATGGATTTGACAGGGGCCAATGCTGCAGTTAGGGTATGTAAGGCAACAGCTCAGATGGGAAATGACTGAGTAGGTTGACACTGATTCTGCTGGGAGGCTTAAGAACATGGATTTGGTTACTGAAAAGAGAGTGGCAAAAGAGGGTGAGATGGTATTAACTTATCTGTGGACAGCACAGAGACAGGAGATGCTCTGAAGTTGCAAGTAAAAATTCAAAGGGGAGGTTTAACTGAAATGAAGATTTGAGGTTCATGCAAAGGATGCTTGATCAAGTTAAGTTTTGCATGAATGAACATGAAGTTATCATTGGTTTCTCATATAAAGGGAGAAGGTGGGAACACACATCCCCTGACTGCATAACGATAGTGGCGCCCTCCCTTCAGATGTTAAGGAGTTAAAGAACTACATAACTTTTAGACGACATCTGAAGGCAGCCCTGTATCAGGAAGTTTTTAATGTTTGATGTTTTACTATGTTATATATAAGCTGTAAGCCCTCAGAATGGTTGGGGAAACCCAGCCAGATGGGTGGGGTATAAATAATAAAATTATTGTTATTATTTAATTAATTAATTAAATGGCGAAATTGGGTGTTGCTTTGTATGGATAGAGATATTGAAAGGCTTGAAGGATTGCTTGAAGTGAGGAAAGGTAATACAATGGGGTCTTAATTTAAGATGTGAAAGCTCAAAATGTGATTTGTGTTAGGGAGCAGAAGGAAGTGTGAGTGCTGAAAAAGGGATAGGGTGTAGGAAAGATGAAAGATCAAGACCTTTGTTAGTCCCGTCTTAGCTGGTGAAGACTCTGCATGTATTCCTAAGTGGCCTGGTAGCTCCTGGATATCTCAAAGATAAGCTCTGTTAATAGGGAGCTCTTTGGTACCTTGGGAAGAATAACTAGGATTTGTTGTTGATACTTAGCATTTTCAGAGTGCTTTCAGTCTTCACATAACCAATCTTGTCATCCTTATAAAAGTTTAGAGGGTAAATTAGTATTATCAACATACTGCAGATAAGGAAAGAGACTGATGCTGAGAGAGAATGGCTTGCCTACAGCCACCTTGCAAGTGCATAGCAGAGGCAAAATTCAAAACTTTACTCTCTTTCTGGGCCATTGCATTATATCACCTCCCTTGTGGTTGCCAGTGGAGGAGGATCTTTTCAAAAAACTCCTGACAAGTTGTTAAGCATTGTGGATTAGTGAGAGCTAAGTAAAGTCAAGATAAACCATGTTTAACCACTCATCAGCCCTCTGCATTTTGAGGAAATGTGTTTTCAAAAGGTAGCATGCTCCTTCTAGGCTCTTAATGACACTTCTCCGTCTTAGCTTCATTTTCTCCTGGCATTGCATAGATATGTGGTATAAGAAAGAAAGTCTAAGCAGAAAGAATAAGTATAAGATAGGTATAAGGTATAAGAAAGAAAGTCTAAGCCAGAAAGAAAGTCTAAGCAGAAAGAAAGTCTAAGCCAGAAAAAAAATTAATAGATATGTGGTATAAGATCCCATTGTATTATGTGGATCTATGTATAAGGAGCCGGTAAGTCTTATTGTTTTCAAGCACCTATGGCTAGAGCAACAGACTTTGTGATAGATGCCCATTCGTTACTGGGCTGTTAAGAACAGTACTGCTAAAGGTGGGTTGTTGTTGGTTGTTCTTTAAAGTATTTATTTGCTGGTTTTAAGCTTAAAACGCCAGAAAACAGTTTACATAAAATGACCATAAATAAAAAGAATCAAATGCAGCAGCAGAAAGAAAGTCTAAGCCAGAAAAAAAAATTAATCATACTAACAGCACAGTCCTCTACAGGTCTGTACAAAAGTAAGTCCCATTGAGTTCAACAGGGTTTGCTCCTAGGTAAATGGGAATATGATTGCAACCTAAAATACACTAAAAGCATGGACTTTAGTTCTGCTAAACAAATTACTTTCAATGTATAAGCACCAATTGCATTTGTCCCTGTAACTGGGCAGGAATAGAGTGGGTGTGACATTTGTCAAACAAAATACTCCGCGAACTGCAAACCCAGTATTATTTCAGTCCCTGATCACCAAAGCCCCATCTGGCATGAGACTAGATGTTGCTCACCCTTCCTCTCTAAACCATTTCATAGTCAGTACCATGGATAGGTAGCATTGGGTAGACTTCACAGTGATCAAACTACGTTCTCAACAGTGGCCAAGTATTTTCATTTTTTTATTCTACTTTTGTCCTATCCTTTGAACCTCAAGGCAGTATACCTAGTTCTCCTCTCCCCGTGCTATTCTCCCCACAACCCTGTGAGGTAGGTTAAATTGAGATACATTAATCTGAGATACGCTAGCCTAAGGTCTTCCAGTGAGCTTCATGGCTGAATGATGATTTAAACCTACATCTCCATGGCCCTAGTTAGCTACTAATCACTACACCATGCTTAAATTAGAAGGAGGTTCTTCTGGAATTCTTTGTAAAAGTAACAGACCATGAATTGATTTTCTCAGAGCGAGCTTTAGTAATACTCATTATGTAATCAATAATATAGCAGAATTTCCTTCATTCTTGGCCAGCACTGGATAAAAATTCAAGGCACCTAGGAATTTGATGCTGGCACCTAGGAACATGCTGAAGGCCAGTTTCTTTAAAAAATTGATGATTGTTATGGAAATAATTGAATGTGGCAAATAGGTATTTTAAATGTTTTTGGGGCCTTATTCATTGATCACTTAACATTCCGTCTATTCCATGTTTAACCTTTAAAATGAGCACTTCATGGTTAGATTTTTCTGGGGTGAAAAGAAGATTTCCTTTCCCTAAATATTATTCCCACAAACAGATTAAATTAAATGGAAGAAAATGCTATTTCATCTGAGACCTAACTAGAGAAGCAAATTACCATCTTCAGGCAAAATTCCTTTGGGGAATGGTAACACAGAGACAAAGGCTAAATCTTGTTCGCTTTAAAATCCCATGTTATTCACAATAGAGAGAAACATTTCTCTTGTTAGACCTTTCAAAATCTTTGGTCATGAGCATAATAACATATGTTTGAAAATACTGGTTTTTAGCTCACCCATTTATTTAGTTTCATTTGGCTTCTGTGGCACAAGATATCCATTCACTGTCCTCCATTCTCCAGGCTTGGTAATAGTTGTCTTTTATCCTGTGTTAGTAAGGATTGGCTGCAATTGACATGGTATGGGGTTTCTTTTTAATGGGACAGAATTACATTTCAGATTAAAGTTAGCTGAGCCACATGCCAAGGGAGGTCACAAATACACACACTCTCCTTGATTGGGAGCCATTTGACTGAGGGAGGAATAATGTCTTCCTATGCTCAAATATGTCCATCTGCTAATCCATCGGTGAAGCCCTATACGTATACCAACTCAAGATCTTCCTCCAGACTGACATGGTTGTTCACAGCTTGCTCCCCTGTTCATTCTTGCTTCTTATGCAATTCCCTTTCATCCAGTATTCGAAATTAGCCAGGCACCAGTGACCAAGTGAAGATGACTGGGCACCAGGATGGTGCCTGCATCTGTACCATTCATTGGCTCTTGACTGTTTTCACACACTAATACCGCATTCTGTAGAATTCTATCAGTTAGCGTATTTTTCGCTCTATAAGACGCACCAGACCACAAGACGCACCTAGTTTTTGGAGGAGGAAAACAAGAAGAAAAAAAATTCTGAATCTCAGAAGCCAGAACAGCAAGAGGGATCGCTGCGCAGTGAAAGCAGCAATCCCTCTTGCTGTTCTGGCTTCTGGGATAGCTGCGCAGCCTGCATTCGCTCCATAAGACGCACACACATTTCCCCTTACTTTTTAGGAGGGAAAAAGTGAGTCTTATAGAGCAAAAAATACGGTATATTTTATCTGCACAATTAGAACGAACTTCAGGAACCAAAATGCTTTTTCTATGCAGCCCAAGCAGGAGTGGTGAACGGTGTTATAGTTAATTGTTGTAGCTTGTCTTCACTTACACCACCCCACTGCCCTGCTTACAGTTGTGAAGAACATTCTTATGTTATGAATGTTCCATGTCACCATTAAGAGAAAGAGATAGAAATAGGGCAATATATATATAGACTGTCCCTGGATCAAGTGACTTTTATTCTTTAAGTTCTCGAAGTTCTTAACCTAGCTCAAGGTTGTCATCAGAAATAGCCAGATGTCACAGTCTTTAGAGCTGTCTTACCCCAAAATGACAACTAGACCTTCTGTTCTGGTGACTGTAACCTTAGTTTAAGGAACTGTTTGGTGCTTAGCTTATATATCTGAGTTTCTAACACTGTTATCATCATGAATTTAAGAGGGGTGCTGTATAAAACATAACTATTGTTTGGAAGGTGATAATTTTTCTAGTGTTTCTGTTGCTTTGTCACAGGTACAAGGGATATTCTTGGTGTCTGCACAACTTTTATGTCACTTGAGAAGTCATGGGGCAATGTTGCACACATGGAATTCTGTGAGCTAAACAGTCAGTGAGCAAAATACCTTCGCCTCCTTTAGTCTTGCTGATGAAATATAACTAGACATTACCTTCCAGACTTACTAAAGTATCTCTGCCACTACCTCTCAAATCTTATTTGGTTTTTAAGCTGGCTGTTTCAGCTGGCCTTAGAATCAGTTATTCCAGCTCATCTTCCTCTGACTCTCTACATTTCTGTAAGCCTGTTAATGCCGACCTTTAAGTTTGGGTGTTTCAGATTGAAAACAAACTTCTGGGCCTGTCTTCAGCAGGGTATAATTTCTGAAGTAATTAAACCATTTTAAATCATAATTGGAAAATAGCCAGTACAGCAAGCTTTTGGTCATAGATGTTTCTGATCTCTAGCCTTTAAGTGCTTTTGAAATGGCAAACTTATGGGCAGCTCTTCCAAGCTACACTTTATTGCCCTGAGCCACAATTTAATAGAAGTCAATTAGTAGCATTCTTTAAGCTTCCTGATAACATTCTCTCAGTTGGAAATTCAAATCTGTCCCAAAATTTGATGTACAGGTATTCTCAAAGTAAGAGTCTAGTGAATCAAACTGTGCTAAGGGCTCCTTCAGTTAATTTTACTTTTCTTTTTAATAAGTCCTGTTTTATTCCTCCAGTCTAATACATATGTGCCCTGGCATATATTACACTCTTGCAGCATTCTAAAGTTAAAGGTCTTAAAGTTGGGAGTTTATTACCTACCAGGACATTCTATGTGTTACTAATATCACTTTATCTTTGTCACTTTGTGTCTTATGTCTACTTTTTGAATATTAGCTATTTGTTTTCGTGCCTGTAGGAAGAAGGTTGACATATACAGGCCCAAATCAAGGCTAGCTGTAGAAACTTTACACCTAGTGCGGGGAGAAACGCAAGAATACTGTGCAATATGGAGGAAGGTTTTCGTTCTCTAAAGCAAGTATTCGGTATCTCTGGTCCTCCAGTTGTTGCTGGATTGTAACTCCCATCATCTCTGACCCCGTCATGCTGGCTTGGGTTGACAGGAATACAACAACATCTAGAGGACTGCAAATTAATTACCACTTCTCTAAAGAAAATACATAGGGTCTAATATAGTGGTGTGGAATGGATTTTTTTTTTTAAAAAAAAAAACTTCTAAAAATGTACTGTTCCATAAAATGAATTAATTTGCTTTTTGAATGTACTCAGCACAAGAAAAAATGGGCTATTTCAAAGTTGTACATACTATTTTTTAAGTGATTGTCATTACGAAGCCTAAATATTACATATATATTAAAGGTAAAGGTACCCCTGCCCGTACGGGCCAGTCTTGACAGATTCTAGGGTTGTGCGCCCATCTCACTTAAGAGGCCGGGGACCAGCGCTGTCCGCAGACACTTCCGGGTCACGTGGCCAGCGTGACAAGCTGCATCTGGCGAGCCAGCGCAGCACACGGAACGCCGTTTACCTTCCCGCTAGTAAGCGGTCCCTATTTCTCTACTTGCACCCGAGGGTGCTTTCGAACTGCTAGGTTGGCAGGCGCTGGGACCGAGCGATGGGAGCGCACCCCGCCGCGGGGATTCGAACTGCCGACCTTTTGATCGGCAAGTCCTAGGCGCTGAGGCTTTAACCCACAGCGCCACCCGCGTCCCATATATATTACACATAGTCTATTTATGTTTAAGGCAGAATATATGCAGAGGGCTCTAAACAACCCAACATGCAGCTAAATCTTCCAGTCACTTTGAAAACTCAAAGTCAACCTACCTTTCCTGAAGGCTCAGTGGTTTTGCTTGTACTCAGGATATCCATGTTCACCAGTGATGGCTAGCCTGTTGCCTTCTAGATATTTTGGACTTCCAGTTACCATCAGAACCATCCAGCTGATGGCTGATGGGAGTTTTAGTTCAACATCATCTGGATGGCAAAAGGTTAGGTCTCCTGCTGTTCATGGCACACAGGTTTGGCAGTAACCAGTAACCAGCATCGTTGATTGGCTGTTGGCACTTAGATTGGAGTGTCATTTTTCTATCCATTATAGCCTAGTAAGGAGGAGGGGGCAAAACTATTGCATTCACATGTTTCCTCCCTTTCATAAAGACCTGCAAAACACTCTTTGGGTGTTCCTTCCTATTTGCCCTTTGACTTTTGTAAGACTAATTATATCAGCAGAAGCATAAGGGGAAAGGGTTAGAAGGGCAGAAAACAACTAGGTGTTCTAGAATTTGGCAACAACCTCCAGGTTAACTACTTCTGCACATATGTAAAGGGGCAGTGGATTCTAATTAACTCCAGCTATCTGACTGTTTGTTTGATAACTCATCCCAGAACTTTAATTTCTTCCCACCCTGTGAGGTGAGATAAGAAAAGCAATACAATGAGAGCTTCAGAGGGAAAGAGAGAAAAAGATGGTGCTGTTGAAACAGCAATTGCAGGAATTCTGACTGTCACTGCTTTGCCTTCAATATTGTTCTCTCCCTTAGCTAATTGGTTAGCTAATTCTCCTTTGTGGCTGAATTGTTGGCAATAGATAAATAATGGTAGAAGTTAAAATGTCAGCTTGGTCTTTCCATTGCTTGCTGTTCTCCATCATGCTTCTCACTCCAGCAGGCTGTTTGGGACCTACCGGTGGCTGATGTTGCACTCTTGCCTGCATCCCACATCCCAAGCCTGGGAATACCATCCCTCATCCACCCCCCAATTGTTGCTACTCTTGATTTTTGTTATATGCACCGTAGATGTACCCCTGTTCCTCCTGTCAGTGTGCAACAATGCAAACGCAAAATGCTGGCTAAAAACTGTTAGTGAATATATAATCGGTTATGATGTCATTCAAAATACATGAAAAAGCCACCAAAATGATGTATATATCATACAACACATCTCACAAAATATACAAGTAACTAGAAGTTGTTATATATATATCAGAGTCAAACAAAGAATCAAACAAATCAATGAATAGTGAGGAACACCAAGCCGTCTCTCAAAGGAAAACATCTCTCCAAAGTTTCAAAAGGAGATATCCGGAATAGTTCAACTGTTTCAGAATAAAGTCTTCATCAGCTGGAAATGGAATATAAGGCATTGCAAGCAATGAATGACAACAAAACTGAGCAACCTACATGTAAGTTATACAGTGGTCAACTTTATATGTCCTGTGCATTTGTGTTGTAAGCATCAGCAGCTGCACTATCCAGTGAGCACTGATCCACTAGCATGATCCCAACTAGTATGAATATTTCATTGATAATTATTCGGTATGTATCTCTTTATATATTTTGTTCTACTGTGTAACTTACATGCAGGTTGCTCAGTTTTGTTGTCATTCATTGCTTGCAGTGCCTTATATTCCATTTCCAGCTAATGAAGACTTTACAGTGGTACCTTGGGTTACAGACCCTTCAGGTTAGAGACTCCACTAACCCAGAAATAGTACCTCGGGTTAAGAACTTTGCTTCAGGATGAGAACAGAAATTGCGTGGTGGTGGCGCGGCGGCAGCAGTGAGAGGCCCCATTAGCTAAAGTGGTACCTCAGGTTAAGAACGGACCTTCAGAACAAATTAAGTTCTTAACCCAAGGTACCACTGTATTCCGAAACAGTTGAACTGTTCCGGATATACTGTCCTTTTGAAACTTTGGAAAGACGTCTTCCTTTGAGACTTTTGTGAGACGTCTTCCTTTGAGAGATGGCTTGGCATTCCTTGCTATTCATTGATTTCTTTGATTCTTTGACTCTGATGCATATAACAACTTTTAGTTACTTGTATGTTTTGTGAGATGTGTTGTATAATATATACATCATTTTGAAGTGGCTTTTTCGTATATTTTGAATGACATCATAACCGATTATATATTCACTAACAGTTATTAGCCAGCGTGTTGCATTTGCATTTTTGTAGATTGTTACATTTTGCAACATAGGGGTTTGTGTTTGTCCTCCTCTCAGTGTAGCTGTGGCTGCTGCCTTATGTCTTTAAAATCCATCTGCTCAGCCTTCTCTTGTTTAGCTGAAGAGTTTGGGGCATTAAGACCACCCACAATCCTGGCAAGTGTCATAATTTTGCATCCAATTTGATACCACAAGAGTTTCTGGTGAAGTGGGCTTCTGCCACTTTAAGGTGCCACCTGTCTTTAAGGTGCCACAAGTTCCTCTGTGATTTTGCTGCAACAGACTAAGACTGCTGCCCCAGAATTTTTACTGTCTAGGGGTTGTAATCTGTTCTAAGTCCTAGGGATAAAAATTCAAATGAGGACTGTGTGCATACCATTGTGTCATGAATTTACATGTCTACATTCTGAGTAAATTTGAGAATTACACAAATCTATTGATCTCACATTAATTATCCTTGCATGTTTTGGGCTTTCAGAAAACATGTTTTTTTCTGCTATGTTTAGATATGGTAGTGCTGGGGAGGAAGAAATTAGAGGAGAATAAAGGTAAAGGTTAGATGTATTGTGCAGAGGACATGAGAAATAACTGGCTATGTCCTTTTTAAGACTTATGTGTGCAGAACACCTGGTGCTAGGTGCCTCCCCAACCCCAGGCAAACTGCACACATTCTCCTCCATAAGGATCAGAAGCTTGTACTTGGTAAAATGCTGTGGGCCTCACCTTTCACATACACCTACTATGGTTCACAAGTTACTGTCTTATATAGTCTACTCTGTGTAACTGGGAGCAGATGAAATTCTGGTTTGAACACTTGCAGTCTTAAATGGTACTGTTAGGCAAGCAGGCCCAGTCTCTCTGCTTGGATTGTAAACTGAGGATTCATTTTTAAGGAGTATCTGTATCTGACAGCTGGGAAATGTAGGAATGCTTGAGGCTGAATGTTTACACATTATCCCATCCAGCTATTTATTTTTCTCCATTACAGACTAGCAGGCCCTGATGGATGTTTCCAAAAGCCCTGAGCAAAACCCCCGCTCTCCCGACGAAAAAGAGGAGGAAGAGGACGAGGACCAGCTGCTGTCTGATGACGAAATCCTCAAAGAGAGCGGCTCAGAAGAGGATGGAGAGGACGGGCAGGGCACCACTTTGGGAGAAGGCAAGGAAGATGCTGACAGAATATTGAGTCAGGAGGAGGAGGACGAAGAAGAAGAAGAGAACCACTCAGGTGAAGAGGACTGCTTAAGTGAAACCAAGTCTCAGGACTCCGACAATAATGAGCAAAGCAGGGAGCTTAAGGGCTCTCTCTCTGTCAAGGAGGATGAGGAAGAACAGGCAAACGACTTGGGTGATGAAGCCTCCTCAGTCACTCGGGAACTAGACGAACATGAACTGGACTATGATGAGGAGGTTCCCGAGGAGCCAAGCACCGTTGCGGCTGACGATGAGACTGACAAGGCTGGGGGAGAGGAAGAGGAAGAGGAGGAGGAAGAGAAGGTAAATGAACCACCTGAGGATGAGAAAAAATCTGGCACAAAGAGCGACGACGAAAGAGGTGGGCAGGAGCCTGTCAAAGAGAAGAAGAAAGAGGAAGACGGAGAAATTGATGATGGCGAGATTGATGTAAGTTCACCTCCTTCCCACAATCTCAGGTTTTGCCCTCAGCCAGTGTCCCTGGAAACCAGGATTTACACAGCACTCCCCCTCCCGCTTCTGTTTCCTAGACCTCCTGCATATGCAAAAGGACCTCTTGTGGGCTGTTTTCATAGGTACATTTTCAGCTAGAGGAATCCTAACATGCGTCTCACAGCACTATCATCATTGGAATCTCCAGATGCCAGTCAATCTCATATCAGGCCATTCTTTCTAAGCACCCTCATTCAGAAATAGAAAACCTAGGAACAAAGGGATGGAGAAGCATCTAGACAGAGCCCATGATCTTCTTTTGCAGAATCTTGGGAGGGACTATAGTGTTGAGTTTCTTCCCCACATTCTCAGTGTATGCAGAGCTGGAGTAGCAGCAGGGGAGTTTCCCCTTTACTTTGGTTCATTCTCCTCCTGGTTCTCAGAAATAGTAAGGGACTGTCCACAACTTTGAGTTGGAGTGCATGCTTGGTATGTAGGAAGTGTCAAGTTTGTCCCTTGCATATCTCCAGTTAGAAGACAGACAGGCTAGGAAGGGCTTCCTTTTGCTTGTGGTCTTAGGGAAGAACCCTTAGCCAGAGTAGATCCTCCTGGGCTAGATGGACCAGTGGTGTAACTCAGAATAAGGCAGTTTCATGTGTTAACAGGATACCTAGGTTTGCATCTCCATGTAGTCTAGTGAGGCCTGTCAGCTCAAGTAAATATCATTTGACAGTTTCCTTCTATCTGCTTATTGGTGGCAGGAAACTTGATTGTGGACTGTCTGAAGCATACACATAACCTGTGCCTATTCATGTAAGCTTGGCATTTCTGCATTATCAGTTGCCTTAAAACCTACCTGCTTCTGGAAATGGATGCCAGTCATTCTCTTAAAAGAGAGCATAGCAGAAGCGTTACTCATCCTGGAAGGTTTCTTTTTAAAATCCACTACTGAGGTTCTCTCTGATAAATGCAATACAAGGCCTGCTCTTTCATGCTATCCATATGAACATGGAAAGCTGCCATATACCAAGTCAGCAATTTTGACTTTAGGCCCAGAGCCCTTTCCCATCCCTGCTGTCTGAGAATTTTTTAGGTTGGGGTCGCCAACATGGTACCCTGCAGGTGTTGCAAGCAACAACTCCCATCAGCACAGCCAGCATGGTGAATGGCTAAACGCTGGAAAACTTTATAAGGGGTTACAATAGATTACTGGTAGCACAAAGTGTGACTTTTAGCTTTTGTGTTAAAATTGACACTCAAAGGAAGAGTCCTATGGCATTTCAAAGAAGAAAAAAACCATTTCAGTTTGGTACCCTTTCCTTATGTATGTTAATGACAAAATCACAATCGACAGCCTCCTTCCCATTATGCCAGAGTCTGGAATGCATGATCTCTGTCTTGGCTCGCTTTATGTGACTGTGTAAAATTGCCAACTAGTCTTTCCCATCCCTCAAACCATACGGGTAAATGTATTGCAAGGTATGTGATGACTCTGAATGTTTATGGCATTTCTGTAACATCCTCTACTTGCTTGTAGTGCAGGACCAGTTCCCTGCATTTCATTTCACTTACAGGTAGGTGCTTGTATAACTGCTTCCATTGAGAGTGGTGGGGCCATGGAGGGTATGTTCTTTTTCCATCAATTCTAAAGTGGGACAGAGTCAAATAACATATTTGTTAGCATTGTAATAAGGATGATAGTGTGTGATGAATAGGGCTAGATGATAGCATTGTAATAAGGAACGAGGTGTGATGAATAGGGCTAGATGATAACTGGTTTTCAACATTGCGATGTATCACCAGCTAAACATCCCGATATACCGATATTTCACAATGTGTGGAATAAGGATGGAACTACCGTATTTTTTGCTCTATAAGACTCACTTTTTCCCTCCTAAAAAAGTAAGGGGAAATGTGTGTGCATCTTATGGAGCGAATGCAGGCTGCGCAGCTATCCCAGAAGCCAGAACAGCAAGAGGGATTGCTGCTTTCACTGCGCAGTGATCCCTCTTGCTGTTCTGGCTTCTGAGATTCAGAATATATTTTTTCTTGTTTTCCTCCTCCAAAAACTAGGTGCGTCTTGTGGTCTGGTGCGTCTTATAGAGCGAAAAATACGGTATGTAGAGGTGAACATCAGGATTGAGTGATAACTGGCTTTAAACATTGTGATATGTTGTTGTTGTTGTTTAGTCGTTTAGTCGTGTCCGACTCTTCGTGACCCCATGGACCAGAGCACGCCAGGCACTCCTGTCTTCCACCGCCTCCCGCAGTTTGGTCAGGCTCATGTTTGTAGCTTCGAGAACACTATCCAACCATCTCGTCCTCTGTCGTCCCCTTCTCCTTGTGCCCTCCATCTTTCCCAACATCAGGGTCTTTTCCAGGGAGTCTTCTCTTCTCATGAGGTGGCCAAAGTATTGGAGCCTCAACTTCACAATCTGTCCTTCCAGTGAGCACTCAGGTCTGATTTCCTTAAGAATGGATGCGTTTGATCTTCTTGCAGTCCATGGGACTCTCAAGAGTCTCCTCCAGCACCATAATTCAAAAGCATCAATTCTTCGGCGATCAGCTTTCTTTATGGTCCAGCTCTCACTTCCATACATCACTACTGGGAAAACCATGGCTTTAACTATACGGACCTTTGTTGGTAAGGTGATGTCTCTACTTTTTAAGATGTTGTCTAGATTTGCCATCGCCTTTCTCCCAAGGAGCAGGCGTCTTTTAATTTCGTGACTGCTGTCACCATCTGCAGTGATCATGGAGCCCAAGAAAATAAAATCTCTCACTGCCTCCATTTCTTCCCCTTCTATTTGCCAGGAGGTGATGGGACCAGTGGCCATGATCTTCGTTTTTTTGATGTTGAGCTTCAGACCATATTTTGCGCTCTCCTCTTTCACCCTCATTAAAAGGTTCTTTAATTCCTCCTCACTTTCTGCCATCAAGGTTGTGTCATCTGCATATCTGAGGTTGTTGATATTTCTTCCAGCAATCTTAATTCCGGCTTGGGATTCATCCAGCCCAGCCTTTCGCATGATGAATTCTGCATATAAGTTAAATAAGCAGGGGGACAATATACAGCCTTGTCGTACTCCTTTCCCAATTTTGAACCAATCAGTTGTTCCATATCCAGTTCTAACTGTGGCTTCTTGTCCCACATAGAGATTTCTCAGGAGACAGATGAGGTGATCAGGCACTCCCATTTCTTTAAGAACTTGCCATAGTTTGCTGTGGTCAACACAGTCAAAGGCTTTTGCATAGTCAATGAAGCAGAAGTAGATGTCTTTCTGGAACTCTCTAGCTTTCTCCATAATCCAGCGCATGTTTGCAATTTGGTCTCTGGTTCCTCTGCCTCTTCTAAATCCAGCTTGCACTTCTGGGAGTTCTCGGTCCACATACTGCTTAAGCCTGCCTTGTAGAATTTTAAGCATAACCTTGCTAGCGTGTGAAATAGGTGCAATTGTGCGGTAGTTGGAGCATTCTTTGGCACTTCCCTTCTTTGGGATTGGGATGTAGACTGATCTTCTCCAATCTTCTGGCCATTGCTGAGTTTTCCAAATTTGCTGGCATATTGAGTGTAGCACCTTAACAGCATCATCTTTTAAAATTTTAAATAATTCAGCTGGAATATCATCACTTCCACTGGCCTTGTTATTCGCGATGCTTTCTAAGGCCCATTTGACTTCACTTTCCAGGATGTCTGGCTCAAGGTCAGCAACCACACTACCTGGGGTATACGAGACATCAATTTCTTTCTGGTATAGTTCCTCTGTGTATTCTTGCCACCTCTTCTTGATGTCTTCTGCTTCTGTTAGGTCCTTTCCACTTTTGTCTTTTATTATGGAAATCTTTGTACAAAATGTTCCTTTCATATCTCCAATTTTCTTGAACAGATCTCTGGTTCTTCCCATTCTATTGTTTTCCTCTATTTCTTTGCATTGCTCGTTTAAGAAGGCCTTCTTGTCTCTCCTTGCTATTTTTTGGAAATCTGCATTCAATTTCCTGTATCTTTCACTATCTCCCTCGCATTTTGCTTGCCTTCTCTCCCCCGCTATTTGTAAGGCCTCGTTGGACAGCCACTTTGCTTTCTTGCATTTCCTTTTCATTGGGATGGTTTTAGTTGCTGCCTCTTGTATAATGTTACGAGCCTCCATCCATAGTTCTTCAGGCACTCTGTCCACCAAATCTAAATCCTTAAACCTGTTCCTCACTTCCACTGTGTATTCATAAGGGATTTGACTTAGATTGTATCTTACCGGCCCAGTGGTTTTTCCTACTTTCTTCAGTTTAAGCTTGAATTTTGCTATAAGAAGCTGATGATCTGAGCCACAGTCAGCTCCAGGTCTTGTTTTTGCTGACTGTATAGAGCTTCTCCATCTTTGGCTGCAGAGAATATAATCAATCTGATTTCGATGCTGCCCATCTGGTGATGTCCATGTGTAGAGTCGTCTCTTGTGTTGTTGGAAAAGCGTGTTTGTGATGACCAGCTTGTTCTCTTGACAGAACTCTATTAGCCTTTGCCCTGCTTCGTTTTGAACTCCAAGGCCAAACTTGCCAGTTGTTCCTTTTATCTCTTGATTCCCTACTTTAGCATTCCAATCCCCTATTATGAGCAGAACATCCTTCTTTGGTGTCATTTCTATAAGGTCTTGTAAGTCTTCATAGAATTGGTCAATTTCAGTTTCTTCAGCACCAGTAGTTGGTGCATAAACTTGGATTACTGTGATGTTAAAAGGTCTGCCTTGGATTCGTATCGAGATCATTCTATCATTTTTGAGATTGCATCCCAGTACAGCTTTCACCACTCTTTTGTTGACTATGAGGGCCACTCCATTTCTTTTACAGGTTTCTTGTCCACAGTAGTAGATATGATAGTCATCCGAACTGAATTCGCCCATTCCCGTCCATTTTAGTTCACTGATGCCCAAGATGTCAATATTTATTCTTGCCATCTCATTTTTGACCACATCCAACTTACCCAGGTTCATGGTTCTTACATTCCAGGTTCCTATGCAATATTTTTCTTTACAGCATTGGACTTTCCTTTCACTTCCATGCATATCCGCAACTGAGCGTCCTTTTGGCTTTGGCCCAGCCGCTTCATCAGCTCTGGATCTACTTGTACTTGTCCTCCGCTCTTCCCCAGTAGCATGTTGGACACCTTCCGACCTGAGGGGCTCATCTTCCAGCGTCCTAACTTTTATATGCCTGTTGTCTTTGTCCATGGAGTTTTCTTGGCAGGGATACTGGAGTGGCTTGCCAGTTCCTGCTCCAGGTGGATCACGTTTGGTCAAAACTCTCCACTATGACCTGTCCATCTTGGGTGGCCCTGCACGGCATAGCTCATAGCTTCTCTGAGTTATTCAAGCCCCTTCGCCACAGCAAGGCAGTGATCCATTGTGATATATCACCAGCTAAACATTGCAATATATCACAATGTCTGAAATAAGGATGGAGCTATGTAGAGGCATTGGCTGGCTTCACAGTTTTCCCTGCATCGTGATTTTTGCCCATTCCTCCTCTTGTGATTCGCTGCCCCCTGCAGGAGGCAGGGAAGCGCTAAGCAGGCAGAGTTAACAGGGACTGCAGGAATTGAAAGAAGCATTGGCTGGCTTCACGGTTTTTCCCATATTGTGATTTTTGCATAGTGCGCACATACACACACACCATGATTCGTGATATATTGCCAGGTCAAAAATGAAACCAATATCACTATATGGACTTCAAACCAGTTTTGGACAATATATTGATATATCTATCACCCAGCCCTAGTGATGAATTACTTTGTATTTACTGTTTATTTATAAAACTGAATAAAATAATTAAATAAGAAACAGAAAAGCTCATCCAGCATGGCCAATGATTGAAGCTGGCATCTCTTGCATGCAGAGTATGCAGCCCACCACTGAAGTAACTTCTCCCACCTTCCCCACCCCCCCAAAAAAGATACCAGGGACACAGCTTCTGGCCTTCTGCATCTAAGGCATATGCTGTACTGCTGAGCTCTGGCCCCTCATTTGGTTAAAAGCAATCTTGCTTTTACTGTCTGACTTTTCCGAGTTATTAGTTTTGAAGACTGTCATAAAGAGCACCCAGCTTTCTCTCTCCACATGTTGTGCTGTGGTGTGGCTTTTCATTTCTATGACTATGTAAGAGCTGTACCACATTGTAATTCTGCACTGTTCTTCCTGAAACGGGGAGAGTTGGATTTTGTAGCAATGAACAGTGAAATGGTTTTATTTGCTCTCCTTAAGAGCTGCTTGTAAACAGATTGCCTCTGAACTTAATAGGGTGGAACCTCATCTGCATACCTGGCATCCTGCAGATCTATGAATAGGAGAAACCCAGAAATAAAATAAAGCACTTTTAATGTTCTGTGCCCAAGTGGGAGGCAGGAAGCGAGGGTGGGGAGATTAAAAAAAAAAAAAAATCTGTTCCAGGTTAATTTATCATTCACCAAAGTTACCTTGTGCGAATCAAAAGGTGTCTGTACACTTGCTTTAAATCTTACAAGATTTGCTTGGAGCCCAGCTCTTGAATCTGCCATATTTTGGCAGTTTTGCAATTGGAGGAAAGGGATAGATAGCTGAGAAGAGATAGAGCTGTATGTTTAATAGTGGAAGATAACTGGCAGGTGAGAGTACTCTGTAACACAGAGAAGCCCTGCCCTTGCCATGCTGAACGTTTACAAATGTTTGACTTTTCTTAAGAGCCACACATAGCAGAGAAAGGAGGAAGAGAATGACAGACTCAGTTGGACCTGTTATGGCTGGTGGAACGTGGCTCACCGTCCACCTGTTCAGGAGCAGGTGGATAGAAAGTGTTTGGCTTCACCTGTCTCCCAATGTGCAACTTGATTGAAGGGTAGCAAAGCAAATACTCTATAATTGGCAGCATTGCTGCTGTAGCAGCATCTGCCTTTTACATACCTGTCTCTTTATGTCTTTCAGGATGACGATCTGGAAGAGGGAGAGGTAAAAGACCCAAATGACAGGAAAGTGAGGCCGCGTCTCACCTGTCGATTTTTCATGAAAGGTAGGAGCCATGCCCAAGTGCTCCCTCTCTCCTGGAGCTTGCAGAGGCAGCTGTCAGGACTTATTGCCTCTGCCATCCTGCCTCCCGAGACTTGTGGCTTCTGAACATAGTGCATTATCCAGGTTTATTTCTGTATGTTATCAAGTCACATCAGATCAAACGTTCTCAAATGTTGTCACAGCAAGCATCACAAAAGGCCTTCGTAAGAATCCTTTGGGATCAGATCCTGGCAGGGCCACTTGGTATGTTTGTAGCGGTAACCACTCAGATATTTGGGATAGCCAGAAGCTGAGCACGAGGAAAGAACCCACATCCATGGTCTTTGGTATTCCAAGACATCCTGCATTTTTATATGAACACTCCATTCAGTAATTACGACTCAGAAGCCATTTTTTATTATATCTGGATCTCAAGTCCCACCATCATGGCTGCAGTGGGTGGCAGTCAGATTTTCCATGGCCTTTTAAAATATATGTTTAATTGGTTGGCTTTAATGCTGTTTGACAATAAAAACAAGGACATTAAAAATGCATGTCATTTCCAGTCTTAAATAGAAACTAAAGAAATCCTATGTGTTTTACTTGATTAATTAGTTAATTAAATTGGAACCTGGATAAATATATTTCTGAAGTAAGAAGCAGACTTGCTTTGTTTTTAGGTGGTGGAGAGAGATGCTTGTGTTGAGGTAGGCATCCTTGTAAAAGAGGCACTTATTTTGCATACAAAATACTTTCAAGGTGGTACTTCAAGATGGTACTTTCCATCCGTAATTTTTATAAGTACTTTGTGCTAAAAAATGTTTCATTAAAAATGTTTAGTTAATTAAAAATGCCTTTGCGGTTAATCAGTGGCACATTTTAAGTTGCTCGGAAGGTTTTTAATTGATTGAACTATTCTGAGATAACTTGTTTAAGCTAAGCACCTTCCAGGTTCAGGGGTGGGATTAGTTGGACACTTATATGGCAATGGAAAGATGAGCTTCTCCTGGCACTTGGGTCAAGGATACAACTCTCTCTTGAGCTCTGCTAGGTTTTAATAAAAGCTGTTCACCAAAGTTCTCTTAGGACCTGGGCAATTCATAAAAAAGCAGCAAATACATATGCTCCAGTCACTTTTTTGTGTTTCTTTTTTTTACTTTTTCCATTCATGGAGATTTTAAACCTTCTGTGTGCTTCCCCCCCATAGGGCATTGTACTTGGGGTATGAACTGTCGGTTCATTCATCCTGGTGTAAATGACAAAGGAAACTACTCTTTGATCTCCAAGCCAGATCCTTTCTCTCCAAATGGCGCACCACCCATTGGCGCTGGGCCTCACCCTCTGATGCCAGCCAATCCTTGGGTATGGTAATATTACTTTTTTAATGCATTATCATTCATGGTTTAATTTAAAATGCCAAGAGGTTGACCAGGCTACACTGCATTGGAAGATATGCAAACACTGGAGCAAGTGAGGAGCATCAAGTTGGCATTTCCATGTTCTACACCTTTTCTTGTGTTTGTCTGTTGATGCTTGCAGAAACCGTGAGTGGGTGAGATGGGGACAGTGCTGTCCCTCTGGGTCATGTGCAAGCTTCAGTGCCTTTTTGTTTGGCCTATGGATTCTTATTTTAGAAAATCTCAGCTCTTGTGTTCCAAAAGCAACGGTTCACTTAGCCCTATACTGTCAGCCCTGGTTGGATTGGCCAAAAACCCCACACCAAACAGCCTCCGGTGGCAAGGGCTCATTTTCAGCCCCATTATTTGAGATCACTTAGTTGTGCATGTACCATGTTTCAGGGTGTAATGACCTCAAATTCTGACACCACATGCATTGCCACTGAGCCACAACTTTAAAGCCACTTGCATATAAGCATGGTCATAAGAGCATAAGAGTAGCCTGACTGCTGGATCAGGCCAGAGGCCCAGCTGGTCCAACATCCTGTTTTCACAGTGGACAAGCAGATACTCCAATGAGTCCTCAGGTGTGTTACCTGGCAACTGCTGCTCAAGAAACATACCCTATTTTTCGCTCTATAGGACACACTTTTTCCCCTCCAAAAATTAAGGGGAAATGTGTGTGCGTCCTATAGAGTGAATGCAGACTGCGCCGCTAAGCCCAAAGGCAGAACAGGGAGACGGAGCTCTGCGGAGCCTGTTCTCCCCCTCCTATGGTCCAGTGCGTCCTATGGTCCGGTGCGTCCTATAGAGCGAAAAATACGGTACTGCCTCCAACAGTGGAGGTTGCAAATAAAGTGATCTCTAAGCATGATGATTTATTTCCTAAAGCAGAGCTGGCTAACCTGTGGCCCTCCAGATGTTATTAGTCTAAAACTCCCTCCATCCCTGCCCACTGGCTATGCTTGCTGGGACTGATGAGAGTCCAACAACGTCCAGAAGGCCACAGTTTCACCATCCCTGAAAACCCAGACAGTAGGGGGGCGGGGGCTAGCTTTATGTTTATAGTCAAATCTTGTTGATGTATCTGATTTTGAATGTTGGAATAAGTAGACTGCAAGCCTCTGCATGGAGGTTGGGGGCTGCAGTCCTTCCTTAAATTTTAAGATTGTTTTCTAGAAAGAAGCTTCATTAAAGGCCCCTTCACCCCTTTTCCAGATCATGCCTGTTTTTCCCTTGAAAACCCAATTTCCTTCATCAAAACTCTTTCATGCAAACAAATTTCATTGTTGTTAAGATTCTTGGAACACAACCTTCTGACCAGATTTTATGGAAGATACACAACTCTCCTTGTGTTGAGAGAGTGCAGCTGCCATGTGAAGGAACGTTCTCTTAATTTTGCTGAAATCCTAAAGCAAACCAGTCTGAGTATGCAGTAACATGCACATTTGGAGCAAGAAGCTCCCCTGAGTTATTTGTAAAGGCATACATTTTTCCTGTCATTAGCTTTCTAAGATGTTTCATTTTCATGTGCAAATACTGCCAATACTTAAAGGACTAAAGCTAAAACAAAAACCTTTTAAAGATTTCCCCTTTCCCTTGGTGAAGGCAGAGACTTTGAGATAAAGCATTCTCTAAGGTAGGACAGTCCAATTTCTTCTTATTCTTTAAAAATAAATATTTTTACGCCCTTGGGCAAATTCATTTAACTTCCCTGAACAGAACAGAAGCAATGGGCCGGGAGAAAGGGAAAGAGGGCCTAATGAAAATGTGTGTCACCTCATTCTGAAACCATCCTCTTCTCTTTTCTTAAAAGGGAGCCCCTGTAGTTGATGAAATATTGCCACCTCCGCCTCCAGACCCTCCAGCAGAAAGTGCTTGGGAACGGGGACTCCGCCATGCGAAAGAGGTAAAGCAGCTGTCTGGGGACAAACAGGAAAAATACATATGAACCAAGAGCATGTACTAGGCTGCTGTTCACAGGTATTCAGAATCTCCTCCAAATCAACACT
The DNA here is from genome assembly GCF_964188315.1 of Podarcis muralis. NCBI lineage: Eukaryota > Metazoa > Chordata > Lepidosauria > Squamata > Lacertidae > Podarcis > Podarcis muralis. Next base: position 42,521,817 of record NC_135661.1, on the reverse strand, counting down.
TGGATAATTAGGAATGAGTAGACATGAGCCTTGGGATTGTCTGCTCATGCAGAAGGGGAGGAAACGGGAGGCTTCTGATGGTGGCATTTCCCCCATCCAGACAAAAAGGGAAACTCTGCTCTGCTCTTTCTGGCGACTAGTGACCTAAAGTGTCTCACCTCTGGAGGAGTAAAGAGAGCATGCAAGCTCAAGGCTGTCACTTGCTTGTTCTCATTATGTTGGAATTGGGGCCCTAGAGATAGGCAATTGATCTGCCTTGCTAAGGAGTATCAACTCTTGACTTGAGTAGCTCTTCAAGTTATCCAGCAGTGATATATCTACACACACACGGCTCGGCTGCTTGAGGTTCTATGATGGAAGATTGCACCACTTTAAAGTTCACCCCTTTAGTGTTTGCATCTCATGCAAAACACGTGCTCCGCCAGTGAACAGTATATTGCCCTTTCTTATAGTAAGCACATTGTTTCCTCAGTGACCATGCGCTGTGCAATCTTATCTCTCTCTCAAATTTTGGGCAAGTTCCCTAGGAAACCCTCTTTAAATATTGAGTTGAACAACAAAAGTGTGTGTTTTTCTGGAAAAGGCTGAGATTGCCACGCAGGTTACTCTTCAAAACACAAAAGCAAAAGCTGCGTTCCCTGTGACTTATGCATGACAGCACGTGATAGGCCACCAAGAGCCCGCATGGCTGAGTCAAGAGTTTTCCATATCCAGTTCCATTATTGTACTTGGGATGATGAGACTTATTTTTATACGTATAAATGAAATTGGTAAGAGTGGACTGCTACAACCTCTTTCTTTACTCAGGCCTTTAGTTAATGAGAGTTGTCTCCTGCAGCGGTGTTCATCTTTTACTCAAGTAAAAGTATTTAGTGTTTAGTATGGCTTTTTTTAAATTGCTTTTATTTGTTGTATTTTACCTTGCTGAATCACCTTGAGACTTTTTATTTTGTATAAAGCAACTGATAAATGTAATAAATTATAATAGTGATAATCTGAATCTCTGGAGCCTGTTAAAAGCAGCTAGCAACACAGTGAAGAAATAATAATAATAATAATAATAATATAATAATAATAATAATAATAATAATAATAATAATAATAATAATAATAATAATAATAATTTTTTTTGTTTGTTTGTTTGTTTTGCCCCACCCATCTGGCTGGGTTTCCCCATTCCAAGATGGTGCTTTTTAAAATCATCATTATTATCATCATCAAACAAACAGAAGGATACCCAGCATTCTTGGTTTATCAGTTCGTATCCAAAATGCTTCATTTCCATCCTTGGTGATGTTTGTTGCAGTGAGTGGCTGTGAGAAAAGCAAGGCTAAAACAACTAATAAGGACCAAGCACATTTTAAAAATCCTGTTTCAGTGGCTACTTTTACTTTGAAGAAAACCTGTCCCAATCTGGATCGGGGTCTTGCACTTGTTTCCTTCCAAAAATATATTCTTTACCCTGACCCTGGCTGCTCTCTGCCTCTGAAGGTGCTATTTGCAGTAAGCCAGTCCTTCCTGACCTGATGCCCTCTAGATCTTTTTCACTACAACTCCCATGCAATGCTGGCTGGGCTGATGGGACTTACAGTCTCTTAAAGCATCTGAAGGGCACCAGGGTTGAGAAGGCTGCAGTAAATAGCAAAGGGCAGTGTTCTTTAGGAAATGAATAGTGCTCATTTCCAGTTGGGAGATGGCAGCTGCTTTTATTCCAAAAGAATAAAAAGTGACAACTCTTCAAAACAAAAGGAAACAGCTTAAGCTTTTGAAAAAGTGTGTTTGTGTAGCTCAGCCTTAGCATGTGGTCTGGGATTCTGTCATTATGATTCTAAAAAACAAACACAGAGAATTAAGTGTTACCTCAAAATTGTAATGTGTTTTAAAATATGATCCATTATTATTTAAAAAAACAAAACTAGGTTGTAGTTGATATTTGAAAAGATGAGAAATAAATTGTTGGGATATTAGCACTTCTGCAGTGGGTCATTATGCCACAGAATGGGATTTGCTGCCTCTGCTCTAGGACAGCCCTTGCCACCCTGGTGCTTGACAGGTGTTTGGGGGCCAACCAGTTTGGGGCCGATAGACACTGTAGTCCAAAACATCTGGAGGGCACCAGGCTGGCAAAGGCTGTTCTAGACGGACGACTCCTTACCTCTCGCCCGCTTAGGTGTTAAAGAAGGCCACAATGAGGAAAGAGCAGGAGCCCGACTTTGAGGAGAAACGGTTCACGGTGACCATCGGAGAGGACGAGCGCGAGTTTGACAAAGAGAATGAATTTTTCCGGGACTGGAACTATCGTATCACTCGGGATGTTCGGGACTCGACGTAAGACGCAACTGTCTAATTCTGTCTTGTGGCAGGAATGCGGACTTGAGCAGGCTGGCTTCTGTGGATCTGACTGCAGTCCTCCAGAGGGCAGTGTTGGCTTATCCAGCACTCTGTTGTGTTGTTCAGTAGCAACACACACTTGCTCTCATCGCTTCAAGAGCCCTTCCTTGGTATTCAAGGGGGGCTCTTCTCTGTGCAACACTCTTCTCCATATAGAGGGGCACACGTGAAGTGTGATAGCTATATTTCTTTCCATCAATTGTCTTCTGTTTTAGCCCAACTGAAAACAGTCACACAAGCCTGCCTTTTCCTGGTGTGCTATGTTGCTAAGGCAGTCATGACCTCCTGCACTTGCCCCAATGCAATTCCCAGTATCATCCCAGCTTCATGCTTCTAATACTTAAAGGGTTTTTTTTAACATTATTGTGTTGCAAGGTGGGCCCCATCATTTGCAAAAAGTAGGTCAAGCAGGCTTCTCTCGCGATCCAGCAGCCGTGAGTGGGCTGTTGTGTACGGATCACAGTCCTGGTTGGCATGACAGCTGATCCCAGCCTTCATGAGTCACCCCAATGGATCACTAGCTCACAAAGCTTAACCTACTTAGTACAGGCAGTGCATTGAGTAAAGGGAGCCTAGGTGGATAGAGAGACCTTCCATTTCTAGCATAATGAATGATGCCCTCCAGACAGGGAGATGTCTCTTCCCTGCTTCCTCAGTTGCATCACACACAAGTGCTAAATTTGGTATCATCATATTTTAAATCAAGGTTCTGGACCATATGGTTGTGAAAAGAAACCTGGAAACAGTTACTGTGAAACCTTGTTGAGCAGGGCTGCAAGTGGGTCAGGTTGTCTGTTGGGGGAGCTTTGGGGTTCAGTGTAAAATGATGCAGCTTTTTCATCTTTTGTTCAGGATGCAGAAATCAGCTTTTCTTTGCACGCAGTTTTTAATAAATATCCCACAACACTGAAAACAGGCAGGTTTCCATTACGGAAAAGGGTTCTGACCCTATATTTTTGGACTGAAAGTTTTCTCTTTCTAAAACAGCATGGATATAATACCAGTCAAACTGAGTGCTTGCTGTTAGCTCATGTGCTCTTGAGGCAGGTAAAATTAGGATGTTAATTAATATACTCCCCCAGGGATGGGGAACCTTCAACCCACATGTCTAATTAGGCCCACCAGGCCTTCTCGTTTGGCTTTCCAGGCTGTTTTGGCCAAGCCATGCCCATATATGGCATCAGGTGAGAGGCAAGAAAATAAGCGGCTGGGCCAAAGGGGATTTGCAGGCACCACTATGTAGCATTTTTTCAGTGAAGACAAAACAGCTCGCCTGACATCATTGTGCTATCGAGTGATTGACAGGGGATGCCCGCCCCCAGGTGTGAAGACCCACACAAAAAGAAAAAAAATAGGAAAACCTCTCTCCCCCCTCCCCCCATTTGAAAAAAATCTTACATTAGGAAGTGTTTTCTTTTGGAATGATGTGATGAATGTTTAAGATAAAGCATCTTTTTGCTGACCTTTGACAGCTGAGATGTGTGTTTTCAGGGTCCACCCTATTCCCATTATTATGATCTGTTTCAGCTGTTTTAAATTTTGATGCTTAAATTCTTGCAACCTGCCCTGAGACCCACTGGTAATAAATTTTATGATGCCAGTGCTAAAACAGTTTTCTGTGCCTTTAGTTTCCCACTCAAAATGGGGGGGGGGGGGAATAGGAAACTATGCAAGTGAGTCATCATGTCTTAAAATATTAGCAAATATTCCAACACAACAAAATTCCAAATAAAGATTTGAATTTAATCATTGAAGCCACATTTTAATATGTATTATTGATCCCCTCTCTCCAATCAGATAGTTTACTTTTGGCTAAAGGTGGAAGAAGAACCTTTGATATTTATATAGCACATAAAATGAACACAAATATGCATCTTTGTCTATAGTTTTTGCTTGCAAAATAGGTCAAATGTACTAAATCCAACCTCAGTTTAGAGCACCGAAAAAATTTCCAGTTCAAAATTTTCTAGAAGACTTGCATCACTGCCCTTCCCCTAAGAGTTATTTTTTTACAAAACAATTTTAACATGCATTGAGAATGGCTTGTGATGTGTGAAGATGGCTGAGAGCTTCATAAATCTCCTCTTTTTTTCCTCCTCCCCTCGGTTTCTTGAAAAACTCCAGTGAGGTGGACATCAAAGAGAACGCTAACTATGGGTAAGCAGTCCCTAATCTCTGTTGTGCTTACAGCTGGCCCATGTTGCTTTCATTTTGATCCCTTGCAATTCTTTGAAATTCTTCGGTCAATACCAGCTGCTGCGTAAGGCTTGGCTTCCAATTGACCAAATCTTAACTTGGTGCATTCAGGTGTGGAGGCTTCCAGGTGCTGGCAGTGTCTCATGAAAGTTTATAGTAACTGCAGCATTCCTAAATAATGAAATGCATATTGACATCTGGTCAGCGGTATGCATTTTCTGATGACATCCTCAGAAGGAAGGTCATCAAGTAAAACCACAGCCATGGTTGTGGTGAAGTTCCCTCTATGCCCCGATACCTTTATTTACCAAACTTGCAGAGGCTTCACCTCTTCTCCCCTGACCAGGGCCCTCACAGCTTTCTGAGCTTTCCGTGGTTGAGGAGGGCCCAGCTCCAGCTGCTATCTTACGTTCTGATGCTAGGCATGCACACCTGTGCCTGTTTGTGTTGGGGGTTTTTTAAAGACACTGGGTGGATATAAACATGGTTGCTGCCATGTTTGGTGATAAGAGGTCACTCTTTAAAATAAAATTTAAAATATTTATTAGATAGCACATGTTGTGTGCTAAATGTGGCATGGGAGTCAGTTCTTTCTTTTAAGCAGTGATGGCAATAACAGTAGTTTTGTTTCATTTGAATGTTTACCCTCTCTTGATTCCTCTGCAGGCTTGACCCTTATGCGGATCCTTATTATGATTATGATATAGAACGCTTCTGGCGAGGCGGGCAGTATGAGAACTTCAGGGTACAGTACACAGACCCAGATCCGTACCGGAACTACAGATTGAGTAAGGTAGGTAAATGCATCCTCTTCTCACGAGCTGAGCTTTTATTCTGCAGTAGGTTGATCCAGACAGTTTAGCCCAAGTCATTGACCCAGTTCCTGTGTTACCTGAGTGCCGTGTTCACAACTTTAGTGTGTGCATCTCGTGTTGTTCCAATAACATTTAATAATAATAATAAATTTTTATTTGTACCCCGCCCTCCCCGGCCAGAGCCGGGCTCAGGGCTGCTAACATCATAAAACTAACACAGTATACAAAGAACATAAAAACAGGCAGTCAATTAATTAAAATACATCTTAAAATTAGTTCAGAGCAAATTAAAATCTGGACAGGTGGCAGGCCATGGGTAAAATTGAGAGTGGTTAATATTCTCCAGGCCAGCTGTTACCACCAGCAACAGGACCTGTGAGTGGGCTAGGAGGCCTCTTTAATGCTTGTTCTTATACAGAAAGAAGAGTATCAGACTGAACCCCGAACAAAGGCCTGGCAGAACAGCTCTGTCTTGCAGGCCCTGCAGAAAGATGTCAAATCCCGCAGGGCCCTGGTCTCTTGTGAGAGAACATTCCACCAGGCCGGGGCCATGGCCAAAAAGGCCCTGGCTCTGGTCGAGGCCAGTTTCATCTCCCTGGGGCCTGGGATCTTCAGGGTGTTATTATTTGCAGACCTTAAGGTCCTCCGTGGGGCATACCAGGTGAGGCGGTCCCATAGGGTCCTAGGCCGTATTGAGAATTGGAATCATCAGTCCCCATGCTGACATGGGGAGCAACCAGCTCATGGAAGCCTCTTGTGTGGTTTCTTTGTTTCATGCTGGGAGGGATACAACCACACTGCTCAAGTAACTCAAGAACTGGCCCTCCTCGCAGAGAGAAACCATTGGAATAAAGGTTATCTCAAGGATTCCATCACGGCATGTGTGGCTAGTTGGGGGTGGGGGGAATTTAAATGCCATGTTAGATTATTGAAGGAACATCATATGAACATGTGGGTCAAAACTCCTAACGCAACTTAACCATTATTTTACAAGGAAAGGGAAAGAGAGAGGGAGAGGGAGAACAGGCAGCGCGAGCGAGAACGCGAGAGGGAGAGAGAGCGTGAACGGGAGCGGCGGCAGAGGGAACGGGAGCGCGAGAGAGAACGGGAGCGTGACAAGGAGCGCCAGAAAAGAAAAGAGGAATGGGAAAGAGAGAGGGAGCGCATCAAAAGAGACGAGAAGGACCGGCAGCACCGGGACCGAGAGCGGGAGAAGGAGAAGGAGAAGCCAAAACCACGATCGCCACAGCCACCAAGGTACAGGCTATACTTTTTTCATGCTGTTGATGATGTGGCAGGGAAGGGTGTGAGGAGGTTTAGTCCCTGCTGGCTGGCAACTCTGAGAAGCTGATGTTTTACAACGGCATGAGACAGCATGTCGAGGGAAACTGTTTCTCATGTTGGTTTCGTTGGCTCTTTATATGGGAGAGCAAAGGAAATTGGTTGGCAAATGTATTCGCTCACATCAAACAGAAGCAAAAAGTGTTGTATGTTTGATTCAGACATGTTCTTTGAAGATTTTGCACTGTAGAAAGTCGGGAATCTATGTAAGCAACGTGTTTTACGATGTAAAATCTGTCAGAATGGAGCCTCATGAGAGACTCCCTGCTCCATTTATTATTATTTTTAAAGTGAGCCAGTAGCCATCTTGGCTTCCGCTTTGTTCTCAGTAGCTTTGGGTTTGGGTTCACAAGCAGCATCTGGTTTCTTACTGTCTACGTTTAAGCCTCTTTTTTTGCTCTTGGACTCCATGCATGAACTGGCACTTCTGTTTCTTTTATATGTTGATTGTTAATCACCTTAAACTACTAGAGAGGTAGTCTGGTGCTAACTGAGCTTCTCCCATCTGCTCTCCCATGTCTCCATTCCAAGGCTACTGGTCCTTTTTTCCAAGCTCTTAATAACCACTTAGCCCCATTAGTGATGTTAAATTATCGAGAATAATCTTTTGGAGAATATTCTCAAGAATATTCTCGATTAATGAGAATATTAGAGAGTTTTCATTTAAAATAGGAGACTATTCATTTTAATGCATTAAAAATGATATAATTTTAATGCATTGAAAATGATATAATTAGTTAATATACATGTTTATTCATGGGTAAACTTGTTCAGATGGCAACCAAAAACTGTACAGATACTTTTATTTAGTGGGGCAATGCAGTGAATTCATGTTCTTTGATTTAGTAAAGGAACCACAGTGAAAATATATAAGCACAAGCCCACTTGTCACTTGCAAGTATCAAATTAAAAAATAAAACATGTTTTATAGTTAAAGTTAAACCATTCTAAGGTGATGGCAACAGTAATTGTCATGTTAAGGTTTGGTATAAGGAAACTCAGTAGTTAAATCATATATTATTCTTCCATTAGAACATGTACATGTTATAAGACAAGTCAAAAAATACAATTGGCATGTTAAGGTTTGATACAAGTAAATTCAGTAATAGGCTATATTGTGCTCCTAATAGCTCTAACAATAACTGTTTTGGTGACTCAAACACAGCTTGATAAACAAAACTATATATATGCAAACATACCAAAAAGAAGCCATTAACATTAAATATATTATCATTATATGATAATATATTTCAGTATGTCAGTCGCTGGTAAATGGCACCTTGTACCATTGAATAGCACTGCAAAAACCAGTTACTGACACTAAATAAAAATATAGAAATGTCAGCTGTTTAAATCAAGGCCACCTCACATGCTGTTACACATAATTGTATAGGCCTAGGTACTTTTAAGTGTATAAAGCATTAAAGCTACTTTCTGTAAAAAAAAATAAAATCACACTATATGGCCACGGGTATAGAATTGCTAAGAATAAGGTCACACCAAAATAGAAAAAAAGGCTACTATATATAGTTGAAATACATACGAATTCAAATGTTCATCAAATTAAATGAATAGCATTTTTAAAACTAAAAAAAAATAATGTTTTCTGTAGTTCACATTTCAGAACTGCCAGTGGTGAATGACACAATGCCCAGTAATGTAACTGGATAAAAAAAAATCAGTATTCATTACTTACACTGGCAGTATCACAGCTTGATGTATTTACTAGATTTTTTAAATGTGGGTTGTAAAACTGGTTCTTACATTAGAATTTACAGTTTGTGGAGAATATTCTCTGGATAATTTTCTAGCAGAGAATATTCTCACCTCACATCAGTAAGCCTCATTCTCCTTGCCTGTTCTACCCCCACTTCTTCCTCTTTCCACTCCAGTTCTTGGCAATAAACTACTACTACTACTACTACTACTACTACTACTACTACTACTAATAATAATAATAATAATAATAATTTATTATTTATACCCCGCCCATCTGGCTGTGCTTCCCAAGCCACATTGTCCAGATTATGCAAAGTTAGTAACTTGCATAATTCTGTGTACAGAATTTGGGTTCCTTTTGGCACTGAGTTCAGTTAGGGGTTCATTTAGTGTGTATGCAGCCCTCAGCAGAATAAGGGGTGATGGGAGAGAAGGCAAAGGGAAGTGCCTGCTCATCCAAAAGAAGGCACTCCTTGTATAGTGGCCTCTGGCTTAAGATCCAGTTTGGGGAACTTGTAACCCTCCAGATGTTATTGGACTCCCATCAGCACGACTCAGCATGACTCATCATAGCAAATGATGGTCAGAGATTGGGGAGGGGGTCAAATCCAACAACATCGGCAGATCCACGTTTCTCACCCCTGCTGAAGATTTTATTTCTTAAACTTAGCCAGCAAGTATTTTTTTTTTAGGAGTTCCCTCCCCCTTTCTGCAGTTCATTTACCTAACTTACAGTTGTTTTTTTCCACGCTGGGCATGAGAATGGGGCCCAGGTCACAAAGCCTGACCCCAACGTATAACCTTTGTTCCCTAGAATTCTCAGCCTTGAGTCTAAATGCCAGCTTCAGCTTGCCTTCCCTCGAGTCTTTAGTTAATATAGATAGCAAAATGCAGCCTTCCCCGACTCCCATCAGCCCCAGAATGCATCCCGCCATGCTGGCTGGGGCTGCTGGGAGTTGTAGTCCAAAACATCCGGAGGTTGGGGAAGGCTGGCATGATGTGTCCCAACTGCTTCTTCACGCTCGTTATATAACTCACCCGGCTGATGAATAAGCAGGGTGAAGTAAGGGTGATGTAAGACCGAAATGTTCACAGGTTGCTAAAAGCCAGGTTTCCCCAGCTCACCAGCACTGCTATAAAGAATGCAGACCAGGTTCCCTATTGCAAGAAGAATGCATTCTTTTCTCTGAAACATTCGGAGGCTCCTTTTCCACACTTGCCCTTAATTGGGCCAACGTCATCTCATTCTGTTTCCTTGTTATGGCTCAGCTGAATTTGGAGAGAGGTTTTGAGTGTTTTTTGAAGCACAATGATGATCAGTTTTATGGGTATCCGAGGGATATATCCACCATGTCACTCTGGGTGGAAGCGGTTTAGGCGGCAACATCTCAATTGACAATGTGCAAGGATTTTATTTTATCTGTTTGTTTTATTACATTTATGTCCCACCTTTTCTCCCAGAAGTTCAAGGTGGTGTCCCCAGTTCTCCCCCTCCTCCTTTAATCCCCACAATAACTCTCTGGGATAGGTTAGGCTTTGAGGCAGTGACTGGCCCATGGTCACCCAGTGAGTGGCGATTTGAACTCTGATCTTTCAGCTACTAGTCCAGCACTTCTAATTGCTACACCACACTTCCTACCTCCCTGTCAGCAAAACTACGTCAGTCACGTCTGCAAACCTATGATGAAGATTGCTGTATGGATAACAGAATTTTATTATGTATTTTTTCTGCTTTTATGATATTCTTCTTGACACAGTGTGATTCGATTTATATTTATTTTGTTGGTTTAGCCACTTCAATCAGCATATGACATCCTGTGTAACTATGATATGGTCAAAACAGCAAATTGCTTGCTTCCACATTTCCTTCTCCTTGGAAGTTGAGTTCTAATTATAGAAGTTCTTGAGTTCTAAATATAAATTTATAGCTTGAAAAGGGCAATAATTTGCAGGTCTGCTAAATACGTAGCACCTTTAGGAATTCTTTGTGTTTAACTAGTCGGCCTTTTCCTTGGCAGTGGGGAGTGACTTCACATTAATTGGGTTTATTTATAGACTCCTGTGCTTTCCCTAATCATTAAATCCTAGCTCAGCTCTTGGCAACTTCAGCCTCTTGCGTAGTTTTGGGCTGACGCTGTCCAAATTGCTCATGTGGCTTTGGTGAGGCTTCCAAGTCTGAAAAGCCTCATGCTGGTGGCAGCCTCCAGATAACAAGTGTTTCTGTATAACAGAGATTTTTGTCTTGAACTAACATTCCTTGTGGGATGTCTTAAAATCGCAAGAGCAGAACAAAAAGTGGTTGCATAGGCCTGGTGTTTAAAAAAAATACATGCCTTCCAAAAATGCATTTTAACCAGTTAAATATATATTTGATGTTTTTATAACTGGAATAAAGGAAGTCATATGTGGTCCATTCTGAGTGGTGCCAGCCAACAAAAGGGGGCCTTTTCACTTGTGCAGCTATGCTCTGTCTCATGAGACCAGGGCCCTGCAGGATCTGATTTCTTGGCTTGGAGCCAATTTGATTCCCTCCCTCCCTCTCTTTCTTTTTTCTTTTCCTTCTCCTCCTGCAATGAGGCTACATTTTAATATTTTAATGTTCCATTATTTTAATGTTGTATTTTATTTTTGTTTTTAAGTTGTAATCATTCTTCTTGTTTTTATTATTGCTTGTAAGCCGCTCTGAGCCCGGCCTTGGCTGGGGAGGGCGGGGTATAAATAAAAAAGTATTATTATTATTATTATTATTATTATTATTATTATTATTATTATTATTGCTTCAAGCCCCCCGCCTGCCAACGCCGGGGGGCTCTCCCAGTCCGTGGGGAAAGGAAGGGACATACCATCTGGGAGGAGCTATAGCTCAGTATATCTGGGCTAGGTGGACCGTATGATCTGAACTCTCATAACAAATGTAGCCTGAAGCAATTGTCTTGTTATAAAGCACTTTTCACTCATAGCAGAACTCCTAGCAGTGTAGATATCATAGATACTGATTACTTATATTTGTTTCTTCCTCTGGCAAAGGGCCTACTTGCTCTGTTTTCTCTCTTGCACATTCTGGGCTGGGGAGTGGGGCTTGTTTCAACTCCTCTCAAGCATGCTGGAGAAGAGCGTAACTCAGTGGTAGAGCATCTACCTTGAATGCAGAAAGTCCCTGGCATTTCCACGTAGGGCTGCAAGAGGCTCCCTGTCTGTGTAGACAATACTGGTCTAGAAGGGTCAGTGGGTCTGTTTCTATCTAAGGCAGCTTCCTATGTTCCTGTGCTGCTCACTGCTGCCGCCTTATGCAAGTCACTATACCTGAGCCTAACCTACCTTCTAGGATAGCTGTGAATATAATGCCAAATCCTTCCCCCACCCCTTTCCCTGGAGGAAGAGTAAGATACTAATGTGATAAGAAACAGGACTTTTTCTGCTCCTTTTGCCTTTTGTATCTGGTTCCAAAAACTGAACTTGCGAACAAGTTGATGCCCGGAAATATTGTATTGCGATGTGACTGTTTCACCATGCAAAGGGTATTGCTTCTTGGTATTGTTCACGCTCGCTGTGATTTCATCTAAATGGATTCCAACCTGGCCCCTGAGGGAATTCTTTCCCTCCCTAACACCAAATAGGAACCCGTGAAATGGAGTTGGCAAGAGCAGCAGCAGCAGGAGGAGTTAAAAGCGTAAATGAACATTCTCACTCAGTCAGTGGGAAAGCTGCCAACTTATTAAGGTGACTCAGGCTAAAGAAAGTTAAAAACAAAACAGCCCACCAGTATTTGCTATTCAATTCGGATTGAATCCAGCAGGGAAGAGATCAAAGGCAATTCTGTTCTGGTCAGATTCTGGTTTATTTGAAGATAATCTTAACTAAATCAAAGATTCTACAAAACTGACCAGAAACCCATTTAGACACACATATACACTTTTTAGGTTAGCAATGGGGAAAATGAGCCAAACAATAAATTGCCACCTGTTCTTATGTATTCCAGAGGGTTAGCCACAATAGCCTGTTGCCATCAAAAACTCTCTCTCCCCAAGGAGGGATGGGGAGCCTGCAGCTCTCCAGATGTTGTTAGACTACAGTTTCCATCATCCTTGACCATAGGCCCTGCTGACTGGGGTTGTTGGCATCCTACAGCATCTGGAGGGCTGCAGGTTCCCCTATCCCTGTGCTGAGGACTAAGTTTATTGTGGTTTAAGCGCTTGCTGACCGATGCAAGATGTAGTCATCTGAGTGGGTAGATGCATATGCTGTAAGGGCAGGAGGAAGCAGGAGTGGAGAGAATGTTTTCTGCCAGCAGGCAACGTAGTAAGAGAGAGAACTTCGCAGAGTATGGATGAAAAACGACAACCACATCAAAAGGCTAATAGATCCAGTCAGTGGGTGTGGCCCACTCCAAGCTGGTGACAAACTATCTGTGCAGGATGAATAAACACCCAGTGAGGGACAATTACTTTCTGTAGTGTTCAAGCCACGCCCAGTTGAGCCGCAGTCTGATAGTGTCAAATTTGCAAATGGATTCCAGCTCAGCCTCTTGACGCTCCCTTCAGAAACATTCCAAGTGTGGCAGCTTTGAAGTTGGTTGCAAAATGTCCAAGAAAATCTAAATGCTTAGTCACATTTGCTGCCTTTGATGGTCCAGTTTTCTTCCTTGCAATGATGCTAAGAAATATCCCTAACCTACCAGAAACATGAGGCTATAGTGAGTAACCGTCTTTTTCTTCATATATTGCACAAGGGTTGCAGCTGACTCTGAATAACTGCTTGAAATCCCATTTGAGCTGTTCAAGGTTCTGAGCCCAAAGAATCCAGGTTTTGGGAAGTATATGCAAATATACTAATTTGCATAAAGCCGCATAATGTGTGTACTGCTGCTCCTTCTCCCTCCCCCCCCAAAAAAAATAATAATGTTGGTTTCCTAGTCCCCAGCACAATATCTAACTCAAAAATCATGCTAAATAGAATATATGTGAAAACCTCATTCTCAATTAAAAGCTTTTAATTATGGCTACGCTGTCAGCATAAATCAAAGGATGAAAGTACAACTTGGTGTATTAGCCATGACGCACCCAAACATTGAGCAAGTCTGAGATTAATCTAAAGATTTTACATGATGCCTCTGTATATAGGATAAAATTTAAGAGTTGAATCTACTCATAGTAGACCCATTGAAACAAATGGGCATGATTAACAGGTTCCTTGATTTCAGTAGACCTACTTGGAGTAGAACTTAGTTGGATTCAAGTGTTTGCCCTTTTCTTCTTTCCCCATAAGTATTGTGAGGTTGGGGATACCGTAAGTGGGGAGAGCACTGCTTTTGCACTCAGGCCCTGCTTTCTGGCTTCCCAATAGGGCATCTAGTTGGCCACCATAATAACAGAATGTTGGACTAGATGGGCCTCCTCCGCCCTCATGATTATCACATGAGCTACAGGCACATATGCAGAGTTCTCTTTCCCACACATTTCATGAGAAGGTCCATACAGCAACACATCTTCCTCTACCATCTGTCATTGCAACATTTCACCAAGCTTTAGATCAGCGATTTCCACCAAGAAGAAGAAGAAGAGGAGGAGTTTGGATTTGATATCCCGCTTTATCACTACCCTAAGGAGTCTCAAAGCTAACAATCTCCTTTCCTTTCCTCCCCCACAACAAACACCCTGTGAGGTGAGTGAGGCTGAGAGACTTCAGAGAAGTGTGACTACCCCAATGTCACCCAGCAGCCGGATGTGGAGGAGCAGGGAATCAAACCTGGTTCACCAGTTTACGATTCCACTGCTCTTAACCACTACACCACCTCTTACAGTTTCAAGAGGGACACTTTGCGCCATGATTCCAAGATCCATGCAGGGTGTCTGCTTTGGACTCCCATTTTCAGACAGGAGTCCATCATGCTGCACGTGGACAAGCTGTTTTTGAAAGCAAGGAGCTTATCAAAAGCCATTCATAAAGTAGCAGGAATGAAATAATACAAAAGGAACCTTTTAGATTGACAGCTCCAATATTGCAATAAGTCAATGTGAAGAATTAAGTTGGAACTATAATGATAGTAGAATTATTTGCCCTTGTGAGTAAATTAGTTAGGGTTGGCACCCAGTTCAGTTTACCAGTCAAATGTTGTCAGCTGGTCAGTGAAACGATGATACTGTTGATGCTTCCGACTTGGCCAGCAATCTGCTTGGCACAACCACCTTTAAAAGCTGGTTCTTTGCTTTATTTCTTTTGGATGCTTTGGGTTCAGTTGTTGTTGGTTTTTTAATGTAACTGTAGACAGACCCTGATGTTCCTGAATGAAAGCCAGAGAGAACCGTCCAGTGAATTGTTCCCATTTTTAGGAATAGTAATGTGTTTTTGTAATCATTACAAGCATCAAACTTCTGAAACTTGTTCAGGCTGCAGTCCTATATGTACTATATGCACATACCTTGGAATAAGTCACTGAACTTGGTAGGACTTCCTTCTAAGTAGATGTGCAATTTTTGTCATTCAAATAGGCATGTGTTTCTGTTCAGCTTAACCTGCTGTATCTGGTGGCAGTTGAGTAACCACTTCCAGGCCTTTTCATTTCCTCTTGTCAATCCTGGGAAATTTACAGTGATGTCAGAGTTACACCTTTCTTCTTAAAAAATGTATTTTGTTTTTGGGTTGTTTTTTTAAAAACTTCCTTGCTAGATGGACTTTCAGAGTTGCAATGATGTCATTGATGCTCTTTAATGGCAAAGAGCTTTCCTGCTTGATGTCATTGATGCTCTTTAATGGCAAAGAGCTTTCCTGCTTGATATAATTGGATCATCAGTGAAAAATGCTTGCTTATGTCATGTATAGAAGAAGGGGAAGTAAGGGGGGAAAGTTAACTTTCTCTGAGCAGAAGATAATTCAGGCTGCATAGCAAGGTTGCATGATCATTTCCATTAAACATTCCAAGGGATTTTTTTTACCCCCCTCGAATTCAATGCCCTGGCAGAGTTCCACATTTAATCTTCTTGATTTCCTCCTAAAACGAAACAACCTGTCTAAACAAAGCAGAGAATGATTTGTTCGCAGCAAATTTCCACAGCAAGTGGTGTGTTGAATTATGCTGTGATTTCCCTTCTAACGGGAACTTGGCGTGGCTAAACAAATTTCCTAGCAATCAAAGACCAAGCCCCAAAAACTGGCGCCCAGACTGAGTATTTCTGATGTTTTTTCCCCCTGCAATGAACCACCAGCTATTTCAGACTTTACATTTCTGGGTGATGCTCTAGGAAGCACTGGGCCCTGGGGCAGGTATGCATTGCCTCTTGACTTCTGTTAGAATGCTAAGAATCTCTGCAAGAAAAACAACAACACAGAAAGCCCAGTACAAAGAAGCCTGGGTTTCCTCACAATAAGCAAGAGCTAAGGTAGAGGAAGATGGGAAGATACTGTTTAGATTGTTGCTAGGGCTAGGAAGATAAAGAAAAGAAGAAATCAATGGAAGCCACTCGAAAACGACCAATATTCTATAGAAAGCAATTAGGTCCAGATTCAACATTCCCTGACCACTAATGCAAGAATGAAAATAAAGGTTGCACAGTATGAAATGCAGCACAGCAGTTGTGCTAGCAGCACCTTGTTGCGCAGCAGGAAGTATCGGGACCCCTGCAGTCCGTTGCGCAACTGGCCACAAGAGCCATTACTAGTTTCTGGCACCTTCTCTTGTTCAAGTCATTCTGCTAGCACAACTGGCAACACTGCTAAGCAACTGCAATTCCAGTCCCCTTCTGTTTTGCAAGCCCTTCTAGGATGCCACACACATGCTTTCAGGCTTTCCTTAGCTTCAGTGAGGGCGGGAATCTTGATATTTGTAACTGGAATCTGGGGATTGCATGATACCGGATTTGAAACTGCACCCTGGGATCTGGACTTGCAGGTGACACAGCATGTGTAGCACCCATGATTGCAAAGATGATACTGGCTAGGGCAGAAAGTCTGAAAATCTGAGCTTGGAATTGTTTAATTGTAGAAGCTATGTGGGGAAGTACCAAACTTCATAGAGTTTAGTATCATTATCTCTTGATTGCCATTTATGCTTACTTCCTCCTCTCCCCATGCCCTCGCCTTGGGTTTCTCAATCTTCAGCAGGCAAACTCCAAATCCCCTGACCAGGTGACAGAATCATTCCCTTTTAAAAATATATTTATTTATACTTTTCAGATATATACATTTCACTGATTTTATATTCATTTTGATATTTTAAAGCTTGACTTCCTTCCCCCCTCTTTCTGCGGTTCCTTAGTTTTTGTATCCATTCTTCCTTTGCTGGGACTTCTTTCCATTTTGGGGCATGTAACATTCTTGCCACTGTAGTCATGTACATGAATAAATTTCTATACAATTTAGGTAGTTCTATCCCTATAATTCCCAGAAGAAAGGCTTCTGGTCTTTTTACAAACATTATTTTAAACATCCTTTTCATTACATTGTATATCATTTCCCAGTAAGCCTTAACCTTACTACAAGACCACCACATATGATAAAAAGAATCTTCTTTCTCTTTACATTTCCAACACTTATTTGATTTAGTTTTATACATTTATGCCAGTTTACTTGGTGTTAGATACCATCAATATATCATTTTCATATAATTTTCTCTTAAACTATAGCATGCTGTAAATTTTATATCCGTATTCCACAATGATTCCCACAACCACCACCCCACCCAACAGATCTCCATCTTTGAGAGCCATACCGTCATGCTGATTTTCTTCCCACCTGAAGAGGACGCTTTCTCTTTCAGATCTAGTCCTATATGGGTGATGTAGCTGCAAGGGGGTTTTGTTGCCTTATTGAAAACAAAGGAGTAAAAAGGTTCTGCAGTATTAAGTAAACAATAAAGTGATATGATCTGTTGATTTCCTCTGAAAAGCTCAAGTAATAAAAGCACCCTGGATAAGTGTAATACGTTTTGTTCTGCATTTTGTGCTTTTGTGTTGTCATCTTCACCTCCAAATGCCTTTGCAGGAAACTTTTTAATATTCTAGAACAGTGATTCTAAAACCTTTGTTCCCGCTGTCCACTTGACAATTGCTGGGGGTCTTGGCAGACCATTTAATGATTTTTCTGCCTGTTGTAGCAATGGTAATGTTCTGTGCTAGTTGCTTTTTAATTGCTCCCCCCCCCCCTTATGTGTTGTTTTACAATTTGAATTCCATAGAATTTGCTTCCATAGAATTCAAATTGTCATATAATAAAATGCAATCCAAGGAATAAAAGAAGAAATAAAAACACACTTTTAAGTCCACATGAGTATTTAATGCAATGGATGTGCCATCTCCTATCTTCCCCCATGAATCCACAGACATGCCATGGACTATAGTTTGGCGTCCCCAATGTCTGCCTGTGCCTGCCACTGCTGGGTCTGATACCACTGAGGTGGTAGATCACTGGCGGAAAAGTGCTGCTGCCATAGCCCTGAGAAATGAGAGTGGATTGAGCCACCCCGTATAGAGCTAGTCTACATCACCACTACTGCTGCCCTGAATTTCCTACCTCTGCAACAAGTGGACTGCCTGTTCAGAGCAGGCAGGGCAGGGCAGTTGGGACACCCCTGTATCCCTTGTTCCAGCTAAAGGACAGGTTGCACCCCTGTATTGTCAATTAGATTCTAGTTTGAATCTATAGTTCAGGGGTCACCAACACAGTCCCTTCCAGACGTTTCTTGGCACCAGCTGTCTCGGACCGTTGGCCATGTCCACTGAGGCTGATGGTCATCTTGTGGTCTCTTCGTTGGCTATCCCTACCCTAGTTACTTTGCTGGGTCAACCACTACAATGCTGTTTACATGGGGCTGCCTTTAAAAATTGTTTATTTATATTTAGGCTGCCTTTCTGAGTGCAACCCATCCATGGTAGCTTGCATTGTAAATCATTGGTACAATTGGTTGTAAATTTGTTTCCAGGCTCAGTTTAAAGAACTGGTATTAAACTGGTTCTAGACTTTATGGTTTTAAAGGCTACCTTAAGGATTGCCTTTGTACATCTGAAGCTGCCCAACCTTTAAACTCCAACTCACCTGAGATCACTTGGTCAGGTACAATAGATGGGCCTTTCTTGGTAATGGCACCCAAACTATGGACTGCAACTCCCAATGGAGATCTGTTAGGATGCCTATTGAGGGTGTTTCTATATCAACAGGCTTTCAGTATTTTAATTACCATACTTTTCTGTGTAAAAGACTATGTCTTTTTACTCTAAAATAATGTTCAAAATCTGGGCTCGTCTTATACACGGATAGTATCTCCCCCCATTTTCTTAAATCGGAGTCCTCCAAAATAGGGGGTGTCTTATAGATGGAAACACATGGTACTTTTAAGGAATTTATGTTTTTAGTCGGGGTTTTAAATATTGGCTGCTTTTATGTTTTATTGTTTTTACTGTTATATGAATTGCTTTTGGTTTTTACCAGTGTCTTTGTAACTTTTGTTTGTATTTTTGTAAGCTGATTTGATTTGCAGAAACACAAGTTATAAAATAGGTGCAGTTTGGCCCTTGCATATAGCCATGTTTTGCATTTGGTTGCATTCCAAGAACTGGGGGTGGGGACTCAGGTCATTGGATGGCCCAAGAGAGAGCCTTCTCTCCAGCTAATTACATTTTTTATTCATTTTCCAGCCGCCAACCTGAGCCACCAAAGAAGGAGAAAGAGGCGACTACGACCACCCCTTCTCAGTCCAAGAGAGCAGATGAGTGGAAGGACCCTTGGCGCCGATCAAAATCCCCCAAAAAGAAGCATGGGCTGTCTGCTTCACCCAGCCGTGCTCGCAGGCGCCGGAAAACCTCTGCCTCTTCAGCCTCCGGCTCAGGTTCATCAAGGTGTGAACCCGAGATGGGCAGCAACAGATGCAAGGGGATTTCTTACAATCAGCATCACTCCAGATGGCTCCCAGGACTCAGTCCTAGCCGAAAGAGCAATGCTGCTGGTGGGAGGAGCATGTGAGCCAGAGACAAAAGAGAATAGGCTGTGCGGCCAGGGGATTCTGTTGTGAATAAGCATCCAGCCCTTCCTTGGATGCACTAGGGCAGATTGCTCTGGTGTTAGTCAACGGAAAGAGAGCTTAAATCAATACTGTGACCTGTTGAGACTGAATGGCAGAGAGTGACAGCCTGTGCCCCTGGAAAGGTAGCCTCTAAAGGCAGGCTACAGCAGAGTAGGACGTAGACCTCGTGTGAACCTACTAGAATCTCGGGGGGATTTTGAAATAAGGGAGCTTCTTAAAGCAAGTAGAACTGAAAATAAGAATTCATACAAATAATGTTCGAGTTGCCAAAATGCTGTTCCCTCATATGTACACATACCTTTTATTTCCTTTCAGGTCATCTTCTCGCTCCTCCTCCTATTCTGGATCCGGTTCTTCACGGTCACGGTCCAGATCTTCCTCATACAGCTCCTACTCTAGTCGCTCTTCCAGGCACAGCTCCTTCTCAGGCAGTCGATCCAGGTACTGTTTCTCCAAATGTGTTAGCTGGCAGGTTCTTGGGCTCCCATAGTGAGCCTCCCTGAGTCAAGACAGGTTCTTTTAGGTGAGTCTGGGCAGTACCCTATGGAAAGCTCAGGACAGCCACTTGTCAGTTTTAAGGTGCTGCTGGAAATCCTGGAAGTGGAATCTAGGACACAAACTAAGTTCAGAATTCAGGGAGCTTAGCTGCCTAGAAGTAGTTTTACTACAATTCATATCCTTTATTTTAATGCCCCCTCCTTTTAAAAATTAAAATACCTAAAATGCTTGTCTAGATTGCTATTTTTTTCTTCAAAATAAATCATACCTTAGTCGTTAATTCATTGCATCTTTGAGAGCACTTTACATATTAATATTGCATTCCATATTTTTCAGGCCCATTTGCCCACTGCTGCTTGCTTATTGCATTTTTTCCTATTGCAAGGAGCATTCTTGCACCTGCAAATAAAATGCTCACCAGTATTCGGCTCTATTCTCCTCTTCACACAATTTCTCATATCAGCCTAATGGTACCTGGAGGGCACCAGGTTGCAGAAGGCTGACATGGGATTTCTTGAAATTTGGACCCCATTTCCATGCTCACAAACTCACAGGTGTGGCCTGCTGACTTATGCACAATTTACGCACGAGTAAGTGTGTTTATGGTTGTGACCCTGCAATGGCATTTCAAATAGACACAGTTGCCACTGCCACATGCACTGGAAAGAGGCAGTTTCCTAGATGAGCACCCCGCCAAACTACTTTGCGTGTTTGGGTTGGCTGCTGCTACTGAAAAGTTATGAAAGGGTGATGAAATATCCAGGTACAACATGTTTACGATCATCTGTTATCAGAAGAGAAGAAGTTGTGTAAACAAATGGGGGCAATCTTGTGACCCGTGGAGATGATTTTCTCTTCCAGATCAGCAGAGGAGTATGGGGGGGAGAGAGATCTGGATGACTATCCAATAATTCTGTGATGCCTTCAGCCCCTGACCAGTCGGGGAGCTGCTGTTTCTCCACTTTCTGGAGGTTGCCTGCTTGGGAGGGTTCCTTTTCCCACTCCATGTTCTAGCTTCCTCTCTACCAGGAGATGTGACCGTTGGCTTAAAATGATGGGGCACGGAACCGTTTCTGATCTGCTTGGACCCTGAAGAAAAGGGAGTTCCATGTTGCTAGATCCTGACCAGGGTAGAGCTCAGCCCTTTTCTGGCCCCGTACCGAGATGTGGGTGGGGAAAGGCCCATCCTATGGGGCAGTTCAGCATCCCTCCTTTTCCTGCTCCAAATTCTGCAGATTAGAAGCTAGGCAACTAAATTCTCGTGTCATTTGATCAATTCGAATTCCAGGATATGGGTCCTTTTCCCCAGTGAAGTTGCACTAGGGCAAGAGCCTGGAGGGAATGGGAAGAGGGGCAGTTATGGAATCTGAGAGCTGTTGGGACAAAGAGCCAAGTTAGTGGTGAGGCACCACCCCCAGTTACTGGCAGTCCTGCCGGGTGTGTTGCTTGGCTTCTCATTTCAGGCAGCCCATTTCTGCCACCCACCCATGCTAAAGCTTCCTTCCCTTCAAGGGTGGTCTTCTTTACACACCCAGCCCCACTTCACCAACAGATGTTGGGTGCTGGTTTTTCTCCGCAGTACCTCTGATCTAAGAGTCCTGCGGACACAGATCACTCACAGCCTTGAATGTGGCATGGGCACCACTTGGTGCACTGAAAAGTCGAAAGCCATCATCTATCCAAAAGATGCTTCCAAAAACTTTGGATAGTAGAGAGTTTTGTAAAAGAAAAATTGGTACCATTTTTGAACTTTCTTCAGTGATTCATATCAGCCTGCTTTACACAGATAACAGCAGAAGTGTGGCATTGGAGGTGAGGGCTTGCATGAGCTTAGAGCTTTCCCCCCCCCACAATGGCAGATGGGGGACCAGTTTTGCGGTCAACAGATCCTCTAAAAGCCAATTCAGAGTGGAGCCCTGCACGTGCTGCTTCCAGGGTTAGCAGGCCATTCAAATGTCACCAGTTGGCCACCTGTTGTTTGATTGTGCCCATATATTGTAAAATATTCCATGAAGCCATCATGCTTGAAGAATTGGCCCTGTTGCCTACTTAGCACATCCATCTGCCTTTAAAAACTGTCTTTTGCTTTTCAGTAGTTGTTGTTACTTCACTTTGTTACTTCACTTTATTTTGGTTCAGTCCAAAAAAACCCAAAAAAACTGTAGACTGATCCTCATGTTTCACGATAAAAACCAAATGGAAGAATATTCAGTGAATTGTTTGCATTTAGAAGGAACTTAGCATGGACTTTTATAATGGACTTAACTGTCAGAGGTCCTTTACCTTTTTTAGAGGCACCCCCAATTCAATGAGGCTTCTGCTGTATTTAAAGGGTGTATCTAGACTTTCCACTCATTCTCATTCTCTCTCTCTCTCTCTCTGTTGTCTGACTTTTCAGGTCACGGTCCTTCTCATCTTCCCCATCTCCTTCTCCAACGCCATCTCCACACAAACCTCTTCCCAAAGCTAAAGGAGAGCCTGCAGTACCTGCTGGAAAGGGGTAAGATGCTGTGTCTGCTCTGGGCAAAGTGGCATTGGGACATTCCCTTTTGAGGTTCTATAGCAGTATAAAGGTCCAGGGGCACTTTGCATTTGTCACATTTAGAACTAGACCAGCAAGGTACTTTCCCCCAGATCAGGTTTGTAAAGTGTGGTGCTGTGGTATTGTGGCACCCAGGCGTGAAATAAAGCAAACACAACAGTTGTCTGTACTTAAATATTGATTTTTAAATGGACGTCATCTCCCTTTTCCACGAACATGTGACACATGCTTCACATACAATTAAAGAGATGACACAGTTCTGCTGAGGGATGTCTACCTACTTGTAGCAATGTTGGTTCTGCGAGGCCTGCAGCTTATCTCTTGATACGCTGTCATTCACTGATTGGATGAATGATAAAGCAATAAAATGTGTTTATTTAAATATACACTCTTTGGGTTAGTCATCATAGGGCAGTAGGCAGACTTCAGGCTTATGGGATCTACTTTTTTTTTTTTTTTAACTAAAACCCCAGGATCCAACAGCTGGAGCCTAGTGAGTGGGGGGGGGGGGGGCTACATTTCAAATCAAACTGTTCTAAGCCCAGACCTTTGTTTCAAATACCAGAACTGAACAGAGCTCACAGTCCTTCCACTCAAATGTCCATGCCTGATTTCCTCCCCCCCACCGGGCCCCCTAACAGTATAATTTGCAGTGGGGTGGAACTGGGGAAGAGAAAGTCACCCCATTTGGCCATGGAGATGAGCTTGAAAACATGAGGCAGATTTGGTGAAATGTCCAGAGACCCCAAAATAGACTGAACAGGACTCACTGTGGTCCCAGGAACTGCACTTTGAAGCTCTGTGCAAAAGTTTCTTCCAATACGAAATGCAAAATAAATATATGCACGGTCACTTAAATGACTCTGAAAACCCTGTTGCTGTACTGTCCATATTCATTTCATTAAAAGTTTTGTTTCCCAGAATACTCCTCCTTTTGCAATTCATGTGAATTAAGGAGAGTGGGAGAGCAACGTCCCCAAAGCCTTACAGGGAGCTCAATTCCAGCATGTCCAGTTAGAAGAATTTGAGGGAGGAGGGCTAGGAAAGGCCTGTGACAACTCTGGAGAGCCATTGCCAGTAGAGTAGGCAATACTGGGCTTAAATGAACAGCAGCCTGTCTCTTTGAAAGACAGCTGAGCTGTCCAACCCCAAGGCGCTCTTTCACCATCCTGTCTCCCAGAATGTGTCAGATGGCTTTAGCATGGTTGCTAAGATTTGAGGCCAGGCTTTCACAGACTTGAGTCCAGTTTCTCTTCCAGCCGGTCTCCCTGCTCCTGTCATCTTACCCATTTTACTTTTGCAGTGACAAGCCTGTGAAGAAACTGCCTGCCCCTCCAGCGCCTCCACCAGTCGCTAAAACTGCCCCAGCTGCCCCGGAGCCACCCAAGCCAGGAAACAGTAGAGAGGCGAGGCGGAAGGAGCGCCAAATGAGGATGCCACCCCGGAGGTAGGAGGAACAGGGGAGCTTCCTAGAACAATCTCCTAATAGGCAAGTCGAAGCATGAGCTGCTTTCTTGGGAACCTGGGGAGGCACAGCGGCCCAAGTCATTGCTTCATGCCTAGGGGCTTCCCAAGACATAGCTGTTTACTTGGAATGTCACTTAAGGCACCAGCAGCTAGCACTTCGTTTGCCCACAGGGCCACAATCACCTTTGACCAGTCCTCAGGGGCCACATTCCAGGAGCAGCTGTGTCCATAAGTGGGCGTGTCCACTCCACATTTCACAAACACATGCCCCGCTTCTCTGTGCAGATCAATTCAGGCAGGAGAAATTATCAACTCCTCTCCCTTCATCATATGATTGATCTGGTTACCAGGGAAGGGATTTCTGAGCATCTTGGGAAATTGGCTGTGGCAAAGCGGGGTTCTCCAAAGTGAAATTAGTGTGCAATTCAAATGTGCAGAATTTCTGAAACTGGCACAATATAAATGGGCCACATCCCAAAGGATCTAATTCCATGCAGGCAAAAGAAACCGCTTGTTTCCTCTGTTCTTGTGGGGCTCTTTTGACCCTGCTTGCCTCATTGGCTGTGGGAGCTGCATCCAGAAGACAGAAGAGAAAAACTTCCCTGCCCTTCATGGCTTCCTTAGCATTCCTCATTAGAATCATGACCACGGGTTTTTAGAGTTCTGTGACTGAAAGCCAGGTGGGAAATAGGTCCATGCCAGGAAGTATCTGTGGGGAATCCCTTCTCTTCTCCCCAGTGATCACTTTGGGGAGGAAGGAAGGGCACAGCCTCCCTTTGCCCCACAAGAGGACTGGTTTCTCGCAACTGGTAATTAGCGGCCAGCTGCCTCTGATTGTGGAGGCACAGCCATTTTAGCTATTAGCCATTGATAGACATATCATCCATGATTTTGTTTAATCCTCTTTTAAAACCAGTTGGTGGTACCCCAATGGGAGTCCCATAAACGCAATAGCCCTCTCCTGTTTGGAATCCCAAGCAACTGATTCCAAACACATTCCAAGCACATCAAAGAGTGTAATGTATTTCTCAGCCAACTCAATTATTTCTCCCACCACCCAAACTATCCCTAGTTAGGGCTTGGGCCCGTACACCATGGGGATGGTCCCTAGTGGCAGAAGTCAGCTCACATGCAGTACCCATTGCCATAGAATAGGTTCCACTGCCCCACAGCAAGGATTTTCAAGCAGAGTTACTCTATTACGATCCTTACTTGCAAGAATCCACTTTAGCCCCCTCCCTCCTGCTGTTGGGCGCCCAGCACATCCACATGGAAGCAAGCTATTATTTTATAAGTCACTTGGAGATGCCTTACATAGCAAGCCACTAATAGGTTGTATTATTAATATTAATTATTGTTTAGAATTTATTCTGCTGATATTGTTGGTTTTCACCCGTCCTAAGTAAGGGTTTGTGGGTGGCTGTGTATTCCTGAGTGCCCCTATATGGCAAGCATCAAGGTTTCCCTAGAATGACCAGCAAAAGTGTCTTGCACTGATGTCCACCTGGTATGTAACAGGGAGCTTGAACTTGTTTCTTGTTGCAGGCGGGCCATCAGCTGCAGCATGAGTGGCAGCGGCAGCAGCTATAGTGGGTCCAGCTCCCGTTCAAGATCCATCTCCCGATCCCTCTCTCGATCTCATTCTCGGTCCTCCTCAGCTTCCATCTCCCCATCACCGTCTGGGTCCAGAAAGTCCAGGTGAGATATTTCCTTCTGTTTCTGGGCTGGAAGAGTAAAACATGTGGCTACTTATGCGGAATGAGGCATCTTTCTCCTAAAGCAGGATTTGTTTGAAGGAAGCATCCTGCCAACCTTCATGGCTACTTGAGTAAAAACTGGGAAATGCCCAGAAATCAGCTTTTCTTATAAAGACCTTAGAATTGCCATGCTGGGTCGAAGCATCTGCCTCCGCAGCATATCCTGTGACTTTGCCCAGCCAGAATCATCAGGATGGTTCAGAAGCAGAGCATGCTAGGTACAATCTTCTCCTTGTGGTTAACCCCAACTGTGCTCTCTGAAAATGTTTCTACCTTCATGCCTTGTGGCAAGAAGCATAAAGCATGTGTCATCAGCTGATTTGACTTTGCATTTAATTCATTACGGTGCCTTGCAGTTCTTTCCTTATATTAATTTAGCTGTTGCAGGAAGACATCCTTAAATCTATTTCCAAGAAGGAATTGAAATTGTTAGGGTAGGGAGGAGATTGCAGAGAAAACAATGATGACATGAACAGTCTGTTTTGCATAATGTTATGTTTTCCTGGGGCTCCCTGCATCAGATTCTAGCTTCCGCATCAATGAATACAAAAGGTTCCCACCTGAGCTGGTGTCCCAGTGACATCTGGAGGGCACCAAGTTAGGAAAGGCTGTGCTGCAGCAGCACAGTTGGCCACCGTTTTGCTGCGGACAAGTGCTCATGAGCATCTTGACTGATTGTGAAAGTTCTCTTGATATCGCAGCAATTCAGCCAGTGGGGGGGTGGGGGGAGGAACGACTTGTATCCAGATGGACAACAGGCAGAAACCAGTTTTCAGTCTAGTACTAAATTGACCTGGTGCCCTCCAGATGTTTTGGGACTCCTGGAGGGCACCAGCTTATTTATTTATTGGCGTTTTCATCCCACCTTTCTCTCCAAGGAGCCCAAGGTAGTGCACATGGTTTTCTCCCCCTCTAAATGAAGGGGGTATGACTGTGAGGTAGGTATGGCTGACAGGCAGCGACAGGTCCAAGGTCACCCAGTGAGCTTCATGACTGGGGTGGTGGGAATTGAACCCTGGTCTCTAACCAGTGCACCACACAGGCAAGGCTGTATTACATAAGCAAAACTGTTCTCCACTGGGGTGCTGTTTCAACCCGTTCTTCTGGATCTAACTTGTATCTTTGTCCTCCTTGCACCCAACCCAGGTCCCTGAGTGTAAGTAGCGTCTCGTCTGTTTCCAGTGCCTCCTCCAGTAGCAGCTCTGTGCGGAGCGCTGACTCAGAAGACATGTATGCCGACCTAGCCAGCCCGATTTCTTCGGCCAGCTCCAGATCCCTAACCCCAGCGCAGCCGAAGAAGGAGAGAGGTAGGCCACTCTGCCTCCAGAATGTGATTTGCCTGTGTTTCTTCAAGCACCTCCTGTGGAACTGCCAGTCTCCATTCCCCTCTGCTGCTCACTTCCCCTCCCCAACCCCGCCCCCCACCGGACTTCCCTGTTTTTGTTGCCCTTATTTGCAGACTGCTTTGGAATGTTCTTCACTAGCAGACGGAAAGACGTGTGAAATCTTCATGAACACAGTTCACTAGCACTATTTATTCTGGATGCAGAATGCAAATTATTTTGGCGAAGGGTCCTTCTGCTGTGCTCATCATATCTGTTCTCGATCATGGCACACGAATAATGCAAGTTTAGACCATGCATGTGGTCTGTTTTTTTTAAAGGCAAAATTCTGCCCTTTTTTAGCAGTGGAAATACACTGCAAATTCATTGGCAACAGCAGGGAAAGCCAATTTCCCAGACTCCACCAGTGTAACATCAGCCGGCAAGGGAAGCCCAGAGAAGAGCCTCACCAATTATCTTTAAAGCGCAGGTGGGTTGATATTAGAGCAGGCCATCCTTGAGCAGCTTTTGTCCCAAACCATAAACAGCCCTAAAGGTTATTGCCAGCACCTTTCTTTGTGCATGCACTAGAGAAATGTCGCCCATGTGGTTGCTACATTTTGAGCCGACCAAAGTTTCTTCAAGGAGAATCTCGCAAGCCACATATTCAAGCCTGGATGTTACCAAGGCATGGGTAACAGTATCCGAACTACTTCTGTGTAGGAAGGGGCAGAGCTGTAGGACATTAACATATTTTTGGATTGGATTGCATGTATTTTAATATTTTTTAAACTTCACTATATAACCATCTCAAAGGTCTTAATCTGAGCCTTGCGGCTTTTATTCCAAATGTGGTTGGGGCTGATGGGAGTTGTAGTTCAAAGCATTTGGAGAGCACTAGGTTGGGGAGGGCTGGTTTAGGTTGAGTCGCCCCTTAAAAGGACCTCAGGTGGCAGGTAATAGGAGAGCCCTGCCACCTTTTCTGCTGGAAGCCTTGAAGAGCTGCTGCTAGTCAGAAAAGACAGCACTTCCACTGCTGCAGCTCAGAGGCAGAGCTCAGTGCTTTACATGCAAAAGGTCCTGGGTTTAATCCCTGGCATCTTTATGAAGGGCATGGAGAGACCCTTCTTCTTTTTCTTATATTTTTTATTAGTTTTACAAATTGTTACAAATCAGACCTAAGTACTTTAATACAATTTCATAAAATTAGGTTTCCCGCTCCTGTTGAAAACATATGTCCATCACTTTCTCTTGGCCACTTCATATCTTCTTTAATATCCATTTAAACCTTCACATGATGTTAGTCCATTCTCGCAGCTGACCATAATTCTTTCCTTACATACAGCACCACTGTTAATTCTCATAAATATTAAATCCATTTCATGTGTGTAGTCCTTCATAAACGGTGTTCTCAGGTCTGGTGTGTTGGGAGAGTTAATTGCTATCTTCCTTTGTTCAGTTCTCTTCCTTTGCTTAGTTCCCTGCAGTGTTTACAAGGTAATTTCACATTCCGTTCCCTTCCTTCCTCTGTTCGCCAACTTGTGTACAGGCTGCGGCTATAAATAACTCCTAGATAAGATGTCCAATCTCCACCATTAAAATTCCACTCTGGGGTTCTTCCTCAGCACAGCTAAATTTTTTTCTCAAATACAGCTGCTTCTTGCCAGATTTAATGAGCAGCCATTCGTTTTCTTACTCTGCATTGCTCCCTCACACTCCTGGTCCAGTCCTTTATTCTGAATAATGAGGACTAGAATTGTGCTATATTTTTAGAGGAAGGGTCATAGCTCAGCAGTGGAACATCTGTGTTGCATGCAGGAGGTCCCAAGTTGAATCCTCAACAGCATCTTCAGGTACGACTGGGAGAGACCTCTGACATGCTGGAAAGCCACTGCCGGTCAGTTTAGATCAGTAGTCTTCTACCTTTTCAGACCCAGGACCCACTTTTAACTCAGACACACATTTGGGGACACATTCCTTAATCTTTTACCATATATTTGCATGGTGGTAGTGCTTCTGTTGCAACCCACCTTGGATCAGGCCATAACCCACCAGGGGGCCCTTACCCACCAGTTTGAAGACCAGTGGTTTAAACAGTACTGGACCAGGTAGACCAATGGAACTCTGTATAAAGCAGTTTCCTCTGTGAAATGCTCCATAGCTTATATAACGTTGCTTGTTTTCAGCACAGATTGTCCACAGTTGCTGTCATGTTGACTGTCCCCTGGCCTTGCTTACAGAAACCTGGGGAGGGGAGGAGCACTTTCTGGCTCTTTGATCACCAAAGCATGTTCTGCTCCTAGCAGGAAAGCCCAAAAAAGAAGGTGGCGGCAACATCAAGGAGGAGAAGCGGAAACGGGAAGCCCCAGCACAGCCCCCCAAGCCAGCCAAGGCCGTGCAAGGGGGTAAAACTCAGCAGCCGCCCCCACCTCAGCAGCCCCCACCGCCCCAGCCGCAGCCAGCCGGCTTCAGCGCCCACAAAGAAATCAAACTAACACTGTTGAACAAGGTGAGGTTTTTTTTGGGGGGGGGGGGACTGAGAGGGTCTCCTTAAATATTTTAAGCCGTCCCTCAACTTCCCTGCATGCAGTTGGAGGGGAGGGGGCTTCCCACTTCTCTCTGGGGCATTGATAATATTGAATAATATGCACAAGGGCCCAAGAAGGCTTCCTCTGACTTGGGGTCCACCCAGCAGCTGCCTTTAGGTGTGACGACAAGGCGTCCTCAAAGCAAATGAGGGGCCTGCTTTGAGGGTGAGGTGTAAAGGGCTGGCTCAGATAGCGGACAAGTGGATCTGATCCACCACAGGCAGAACTTACTACTTTGCAAAAAAATATGTCTAACTGCTATATATAAACAACAACAAAAATGTACAAATTTAAAGAGATCCACTATTAGAGAAAGATAGTTAATTGCATGCATACGTTGGCAGCACATAAAGAGATTTCAGCAGCTGCTTAAGGAATAAAGCAGAAGGTACCTGCTGAATTCTGAATAGTGAAGAGAGGAACTTTTCTGCCTCTCTCATATTATAGGACACCCAAGATCAGCCAGTTAAATTTGAGGTATAGGGGATCCAGATAGCAACTGTTTCACCAAATGCAGGCTTCCACTTCTTTGGAGTTGGTCATCCAATTTGACTGATCAATGTCATATGGGAGCTCTTATCAGTGACTTCTTATTGGGGAAGGGGGACAGCAGGCAAATCACACTTGCGGGCTTCTTGGAGGCATCTGTTTGTCTGTTGTGTGGAACACAAACGCTGGGTTGGACGACTTTCTGGTCTGATCCAGTAAGATCCTGCAGGGGCCTCTCTTGCATAAACAACACTGAAGATGCACCCACCATGCAGCCCTGTTGGTTAACTTTTTATGAGCAAACTGCCTGTCATAAGGGCAGGTCAGATATGTGTGATGGGAAGGTCAGTGGCACAGTGGTACATTGCTGAAACACCTGGAAGGTGCATTGGGTGTTCTTGTGTTTACAGCATGCATGACACCTTCCCCCAGGGGCCACTGCCAGTCACACCACCCAGAAGCTCTCGTCACTTTTGTCCCTGGGCATAGTTGAGGCATTTCTCTGTTAGTCACACTAGAGTGGGACAGAACAGCAGTAAGCAGCTTTTAGGTTTACACAAGAAAGCAGAGCACTGGGGACAGACTGAGCAGCATGTAGTCTGCTGGGAAAGCAGCACATGGAAACAGCAGGGATTTTTCTGCTTCTGGCCTCCCAGTTGGTTTCAGCTTGAAGAGGAATGGTTGACCTCTGCTAAGGGTGGGAGTGGAGGTGCCATTGCTCTAGGGGGAGAGGACAGTTAAAAGTGGAAGCAGGCTGCTGCTTGCTTGCTTGACTAACTGCCCAAGGCAGGCACTCACCTGACCAGTCGCATGCTCTCAAGGCCACAACACACACCTTTTCTGGGCCAGCCTCCAGCCGCACTCTGACCTTCTCCTCGGAAAATGTGCAACAGAGCCTCTGGCTAGAGCCAGCAAGGTGAAAACTTGGAGCACAAATGTCCTGCTGCAGGGAGAGTGCCTCGTTGACAGGCCAGCCTCGTGTGTGTGTGTGTGTGTGTGTGTGTGTGTGTGTGTGTGTGTGTTCCCATGCATGAGCCTGGCTCATTCTGATCCCCTCCATTCTCTTTGCAGGCAGCTGACAAAGGAAGCAGGAAAAGGTACGAGCCCTCTGACAAAGACAGGCAGGCTTCTCCTCCAGCCAAGCGGATGACCCTTTCTCCAGACAGAGGTGAGGAAGTGTGTGGGACCAGGAGGGGAGACCTCTGTTGCGATGCCTTTCCACATGCAAATACTTCAGCTGTCTACTTCTGCTCTGGTCACCAAGCTGGGCTCACCCACTTGTCTGTGTTTGAACTCTGCACAGATGCCCTTTTCTGTGGCGGCTGCCATGTGCGCGTGCGCATGCATGCACACACACTCAGCTCATTGCTGTGGAATTTGGTGCACTTGTCAGCTCCTTGAGAACCACTTCAAAAAGAGAGAGCTGCCTGTCTTTTTGACTTCAAAGGCAAACTTGAAAATGTGTGGGCAGCAGTGCGGTTGCCCAATGCCATCTTTGTTACAGCCAGCGGAAGTGAGGAGCTTAGTGGTGGAGTATGTGCTTTTCATGCAGAAGATCTTGGCTTCCATCCCTGGTGTCTCCAGGTACTGCCTGAAACTGGGGAGCTGCTGCCAGTCAGTGTAGACAACCCTGAGCTAAATGGACCCCATGATCTTGACTTGCTCTAAAGCAACTTCCTACATTCCTGTCTTTATACATGGGTTTTTTCTTCAGGGTTCAGTTTCTGCTTTTATTTATTTACCTTTTTATAAAAAAAATGCAGGGTTGATGCTCAGCTGAAAAGAGCTTAGTTGCAACATCCCCAGCTGCTCCCTGCCCTCACCCAAGTATTTGTTAGATGATCAGCTCTGACTCTTGCACGATAAAAGCCAAAAGCTGGCATCCCAGGCTTTCCCCTGACTGTGTTGCAAGCTCATTAAGGCTGACATGCCAGAGCTGCTGCTGCCGGTATACTCAGCCTGGACTGTGCCTGCAGCCAGAGGCACAATCTGCCGTGCCAGGCTTGGAGTTGCTTAACTGTTGCTGAGGCAACAACTTTTCCTGAGAGCATCAGTAACTGAGCCACATTCCTTATGCTGATCTTGCCACCTGAAAAAAATGCATTGTACAAATCAAAGCTGGTGTTGCTAAGAAACCGGAAGCTGGAAAGTCCCCAGTTCAAATCTCACCTCTGCTGTGAACTCATGGCAGATGGTCATGTGTTCTCTCTCTGTTTCGGCTTTCCACCTTCAGCACAGAAATGAGAACACTGACCTACCTCACAGGGTTGTTGTTAGGGCTACTAAGATAATGTACATGAAATGTTTTGAACACTTAAGGGACCATTAATAACAGCTGCAGTTTGAATTGTTGGGAATTGTAATGTTGCTGTTGCTATTGAATCGCCCCTTTAAAGCAGCCATCCCCAACTGGGTGCCCTCCATATATTTTGGACTAGATGTCTCCTCAGCCCCGGCATCGTACAGCTGTGCTGCCTGGGGCTGGTGTAACTTGCACTCCAGTACATCTCATGGGCAGCTGGTTGCATTGAAATATACTGACTGCATTAAAAGGCTGCATTAAAATGTACTGACCCCATTCCTCAATCAGTGATTTCTGAGGGAGGGCGCACCATATGAAAACAACCACCATACTCAGACTACCTGACGTATTCTTCCTTCCTCAGGTACCCGTGATAGGAAACCTGCAGGGAGGCTCTCCTCTCCCAAACAAGACCGCCAGCGGGGTCCTAACCTGAAGCTCTCAGCTGCTCAGGCAGACAAGTAAGTTCTGTGCGCCATGATCTTGGCCTGCTGCATTTTTTGGCTTCCTGCCTGGTTTTTTCCTCCTTGCGGCTCTTTGAAGGCTGCCATGCTTTAACTACCTCAGGAGGCAAGGGCCCACATGCCCAGGCGGCAACTGATAGCTGCAGCAGCCACCCCCGGGTGATCCCCAATCTCTGTGAGTCACAGGCGATAGAGCCCAGTTGCCCATTTGGGTCATCCCTTGCCCTATGACTCATAAAGGCTGGGGATCACCTGTCTGAAGGCCTGAAGCAACCCCAGAGGGCATGGGACAGGTGGTATATCTTGAATGTCTTGGGTGTAACCTCACAGGGCATCACCTAAAAGGGCAGGGGATGACGCTGCGTGGGCATTAAAGTGGGGAATTACCACAGGGATGGAGATGACTATCTGAGGACCTGAATAATGCCCAGTCAGAGCACCTGACTGGCATACTTTAAATGGTTGCTTTTTTTCTTCCCAACCGAAGATTCCTGTGATGCCAGAAAGCTTGTACATGAATCTGCTGCATCTTACACCCACCCACCCCACACTCAGTAACTTCCTGCAAAAACTGGGTTTCCAGTGCAGGCTGGACAATGAGATGTAAGATTGGAGGCTTATTTAGCAAGTAGACTTTTAAGCTGTTTGCATTGTTGCCACTGCATTGCCAAGGTGAGGACTGTAGGTTGGATCTGATGGCTGATGTTGTGGCTCTGTTGCCCTCGAGGGTCACACCCAGCTAAGCTTTACTCACAGCAGAAGCGCTGAAATTAATCGATCTATGTTAGTCATGCCATTTAATTTAAATGGGACTCCCTCTGAGTGTGACTAGCATTGGATACAACCCTGAGTCGTCTATGCTGGGGGTGGGATCATAGCACAGCATCCCTGGTCTCCAAAACGCAAAATGTCCCATAGCTCTTTTGTCTACATTTTTTCTCCAGCTGCCAAAAAAAAAAAAAAGTTTTAAAGTCCCCTTGGTTTGACTAGAGCTTCCCCCTGCAAACATTCCTTTCCTGAGAACTCTGTACTGTCTACAACTTTGGACACTAGAGGTTGCCTGGTGGAGAAAAGCGGTTGGCAAGCAACTCCCTGACTGGTGAAGTCACAGAGAGTGTAGCACTAGAAGCTGCCAACTCTCCTTTCTGGACAGAGCAGGGCCCTAGCTCAGCGATATAGCATCCACTTTTCATGTAGTTACAATCTATGGTTTCTCCAGTTAGAAGCAGACCTGGGTAAACTCTGCTTCAGAACATGGAGAGCTGCTACCCGTCAGAGCTGAGGGTGCAGGGCTAGACTGACGTACCATCTTGAGGTGTAAGGAGCCCTCCTCAGCCTGGTGCCCTCAGATCTTTTGGGTTGCCATTTCAAATGTTGCATGCAGTTAGCATAGGCTGCATCAAGAAATCCCAGTTTTTGTACTATTTTGTTTTTTGTTTCTATTGTAAGACTCTTTGGATGGGTATCTGTTCAGAAAAGCGGTGTAGTGGTTAGTTAGAGTGTTGGACTAGCACCCAGGAACAAATTGGGAGGGGGAAAGCCCTGTATTGATGCCTTGAGCTCCTTGAAAGAAAGGTGGGATATAAATATAAAAATAAATAAGCATCAGCAAGTGTCAGAGACTGCCTCCAGGTCCCAGCTCACAGAGGACCAACGCTAGCCAGCGGTAATATACAAAAGTCTTTATTAAAGTACATTATCCATTTTCAAACCCTAGCGTGCGTCTCTACGTCTAGACACTAGACCGGCGAAGCTCCGTCTGAGTCTCCGCCCCCTGTACACCAGCTTAAGACTCTAGCCTTACTCCACCTCTTCCGTCTCTCCTTCCGCCTCTGGGTCCTACCACCCCCCGGGGTCCCTTCCTTCCTGGACGCTTCGGAGGCGGACCCCTCGGACTCTTCCCCCTCCCTTCGGCGGGCTTTGGGACCTGGCTCCCTTTCCGGGCTGCTCATTGCGCCACCCTCTTGTACATTTGAACTTGGCGCGCGCGCGCTGCCTCCGACCTTCCTTTTCACCGTTTCCTCGCTCTCTGATGCAGGCGTGGCTAACCCTGACTCATGTCCTTCCGCTGACGGAAAGCTGCCTGATGCCGATGCCTGGGACTCCTCCCCCCTACTGCTCTCCGGTGGGGAAGCTGGTCCCGATTTCCAACTGCTGCTCTCTGAGTCCCCTCTGGCCCCTCCTTCCTGGGGTGTTCCCTCTGGCAACCCCCTAGCTCTGACCACGGGAGCCCCTTTCTGTGAATCCTCCGATTCGCTGGAGAGACTTAGAGACCTCGGGCGGCTATCATCGCTAACTTCTCCCTCGGATTCCTCCCCCTCGGTCTCTAATTCCTCCCTTTCCTGTCCCTCTGCTCCTGAGCCCCTGACAGCAAGTGACTCCAAAATACACATAGGAGTAAATGATTTTTTATTTTTTTTAACGGACTTGGAGAGGATGCTCTTCCTGGAGCCTCTGGCCTACATTCCTGGTCATTTCTTACCATTATGTCTTTTTTTCTGTCACAGGAAGCGCCCGCTGTCACCGCAGTCCAAGAGTTCAAGCAAAGTTACAAGCATCCCAGGCAAAGCGGCTGAGTCCGGGGGCCCAGCTGCTGCTGCGAAATCAGGCAAGTCCAGCACATTGTCACGGCGGGAGGAGCTCCTGAAGCAGTTGAAGGCTGTGGAAGATGCCATTGCCCGCAAACGAGCCAAGATCCCTGGGAAAGTATAGTCTGCCTTGATCCAGCCTGGATTAGAGACTGCTCTCTGTGTTTTTATAAATAGCATACATACAAGCAGCCACTTCGGATTTTGCAGTTCAGTTTTATTTTGGCTGTGATCCTTTTTAAAAAAAATAATAAATTGAAAAGAGAAGAGTTTTGTCAGCTGAACACCCACCCGCCCCTTCTGGCGGTCTAAGACGGCTCCCTCCGGTTACCTCCCCAGCCCACGCGTTGCCGGCACCGTGGCGGAGGCAGCCACGTTGATGTTTTTTCCATGTCCATCATGCACAGAGGACTCTTAACTGCAGCCCTGTCCAGATGCCTTCTCTGCTCTGTCCTCCACTGCTAGCTACAAGTTGTGTTTCCTTAGTTAGCCCTGCTGTGTGTTGAGTGTCTTCAGCAATGCAGTTCTACAATGCTGTGTAAGGAGAGAGAGCCAAAACTCGCTCTGTCATCTGCCGGAAATGTCCCCCCACCCACCCACTACACCTCTGTTTGTTTGTCTTCTTCCCACCCCTCTCCACCTTACCCCCCCCCCCCACAAGAACTAAACCAGTTGCATAGATATCCTTGATGGAAGTCTGGTCGGAAGATCCCATGTGTCTTTTTATTTTAAGCAAAAGATTGTTTTCGTTGATTAAAAAAAAATGGAAAAGCAAAGGTTTCGTCAGGATGTGTGTCTGAAAAGAGGGGTCTTTTCTTTTTTTGAGGGGTTATGCTGAAAATAAAGTATTTTGATAAACAGCTTCTCTTCTTTGATGTGCTTTGTTGCCATCTCAGGTCCTGTCTCAGAATGCCTGGTAAACTCCCACCATCAGTCATTTAAATTTCCTATGAAAGGTGGATTGGGAATTCCTGCTGGGAATTTAAAAACGTGTGAGTTTGAGCTTGTTCCCCCTCAAAATCAAAGTCTATGTCTAAGGGTAAAGGTACCTTCTCCCATGAGATGGAAAGCTGAACATGCATCTCTTGCTGTCTAGCTGAAACCTAAGCCTGGCCAACGTTCTCCTCAGGCTACTAGGTTTTGCTGCATTCCATGATTGATTGGTTGTATTTAGCAAAAATGATATACCACTTTGTAGTAAAACTTTAAAATATTAAAACTATCAATAAAATACAGTACTGTTCAAAAGGGATTGAAAAATCTCAGGGAGATTTTAGTTGCCTTCTTCCCTGCTTTTCTATGCAAGGAAGATTGCACCCCAGCTTAATGTGCTCAAATGAGCTGATCACCAGAGCTTGCAGACAGCCCTGCCAGGTGCTCAGAAGACCCAACTGGGCTTCAAAACAACATGCAGAAGAAAGTGGGCCAGCTGAATTCATTGTGGCATGAGATGACTGACAGATGGCAGACCCAGCGCACCTGCAAACTTGGCTCACGGGGTGGAGGAGAAAAAGACGCAGTCCATTAGTCAAATCTAGTTGTCCACTCCTGTCTTTAAAGGTCTCTTTCAAATTAGACACACTAGCATAATTTTCCGTCTAACTAAACTGGATCTTTGGGTCATTCAAATGGCTTGGCTTCCCCTGTTTTTATTCCCTCATCCCCCCCAATTTTCTTCCAGTCCCCAGGAACTCACAGAAGCTAATTGTGAACTCCAGAAAAGAAGGAGAAAGAGGACTTGGAATTGACAACCACTTCTCCCTGACCTTACATTTTAAAAACGGGAATCATTGTCGTCCTCCAGCCCACTTGTGCTCACCACACAATAAAACACCTGTTAGTATCACTGTTCACATAACATCACTGCTTATGAAAATTGTCAATAAAACTGGTCAGAAGTAAGCTCAGATCAAGCAAATATGTGTCATGTGATGCAGAATTAATTTATGGAATTTGCAGCCATAGGTCCCTGGCCTTAAAGGAGGATTAGACAAATTCTTGACGAAGGCCAAGTGGGGGTTAAGTAAAACCTCCAGTTTCAGAGGCAGTCTGCTACTTCTGGATGCAAGTTTCTGGAGAGCATCAGCAGAAGGCTGATGCCATCCAGCTCTGCTGGTAGACTTCCTGGAGGCATCTGGCTTTTCACTGGGGGGAGCTGGATACTGGACTAGAAGGGCAACTCACTCCGATCCAACCAGGGTTGGATCTATGGGCAAGATTATTCAAGGAGCTGTGGCCTCCCATTTTAATGGGCATGAGCTTCTACTGGCTGTGCAGCCAGTATTAACATCCAATTCCCCCTTAGGCCACTACTAGTTGTAGAGGGCATTTCACAGGCCACTGATCTAACCCCTTTCCAGGCTCTGCTTCCCATCTGCCCTCCTTGACTACGTCTTACTGACTTGCCAGAAACTGATGCTTGAATTGAAGAGAGGCCTATAGACATGGGGGGCGGACAGAGAAATACGTAAATAAAGCTCCTGCGTGTCAGCATGACATGCACACTGGCCTTCTATTAACTTTCACTGATAAAGAAATGTGTCATCTTAGGGTTTGTGTCAGTTTTTTAAACCTATCTTGATCAAACCAGCAATTTGGGTGTGTATGTTTTACACACTTCCAGTCGCTGGACTGGTCACTGATGCCTGAAGCCAGACCAACAGGCAAGATTGCATCACCTGTGCTTTGAAATCAGTTACACCTCCATTTTATGTTAGTCACGCAGCAAAGGGACGCAAAGAGTGATATTCCCCCCCACCCAGCCCCACAAAAAAAGAGAAAAGGTCAGTACCCACACATCTTGGGACCAGAAAGCTGCTGACCTCACTTCAAGTACCCTTAAGCCTTTTAACACACTACTCACCTATCCACCTCTGGTTCTACAAGTGTCTTTGTAATTTGATGAATTCTGCTAAACTCTCAGCTGTTCATTGCCATTTTCTGTGCTGAAGTTTGGGTGGATGTTTATGGGCTTTATATTTTTATTCGGTTTAACTGCATTATTTTTGTATTTATGCAGTTTTTGGTTCTTATGCTTATTATAAGCCACAGAGACTTCCCAAATTACACTGGACACTTGTAATAAAAAGCTGTTTAAAGCAACATCGTGAATGCTTATGTATTTAAAATAGCACAATACCTCAAGGGAATATAAGGAGATACCTGTAGGGTCAGGCCAAAGTACTCTTCCTGTGTCTTGCTTTCTACACTCAAGGCTAAGACCCGGCTCTCCCAAGATATGATATACAATAGCCTTATGTTCTTCCGGAAGCTTTGGTATTCTGCAACATGGCACCAAAGTCCACCAGCAATTAGCTTATGATATTTGCTGCTTCTCAAAATAATTAAACTGAAAGTGAGTTAAACACTAAAAACAAGAACAGTCGGAAATAAGTAATATATATTTAACAAAACAGTATTCATTTGAGGGAAGGGGCATAGCTCACTGTTAGAGCATCTGCCTTGCACCAGAAGGTCCCAGGTTTAATCCCCAATGGGTCCCACTTGCCTGCAACTCTGGAGAGCTGTTGCCAGCCAGTGTAGACAATGCTGAGCTAGAGGGACCAGTGGTCTGACTTGGAATAAGGCAGCTTTCTATGTCCCTTTGTAAAGGCAGAATATTGTGTCATTGGAGACATTTAGCTGGCCCTTGCAGGAAAAGAAAAGTGGACAAGATGGGCCCATAGTCTGGTACTCTTATGTAACAGTTGCATTTTCAGTGGGCAGAAGATTATGGACTTGCTAAAAAAACCTGAGCGACAGAGGACAAGGCTAACCTGGTGGCCTCCAAATCTTTTGGACTCCCAACTCCAGTCAGCCCCAATTGCTACTTGCCACAATGGCTATTTTCCATCCCCATTGCTGAAGGCAGGATGCCTCTGAATACCAGTTGCTTGGAATCACTTTTATCACCCACCCACTCAGGCTCATGTTCTTCCGTAAGTATCTGGAGGACATAAGGTGATCCTCCTTGCTGTGTAAAAAGGTAAAGGGACCCCTGACCATTAGGTCCAGTCGTGACCGACTCTGGGGTTGCGGCGCTCATCTCGCTTTATTGGCCGAGGGAGCCAGCATACAGCTTCCGGGTCATGTGGCCAGCATGACTAAGCTGCTTCTGGCGAAACCAGAGCAGCACACGGAAACGCCGTTTACCTTCCCGCCAGAGTGGTACCTATTTATCTACTTGCACTTTGACGTGCTTTCGAACTGCTAGGTTGGCAGGAGCAAGGACCGAGCAACGGGAGCTCACCCCGTCGCGGGGATTTGAACCACCAACCTTCTGATCGGCAAGTCCTAGGCTCTGTGGTTTAACTCACAGCGCTACCTGCGTCCCTTCCTTGCTGTGTAGGGCAACACTAATGTCACCAAAGTCTTAAGGGTTGCCACTATCCCAGAGAGTACCTGCCTGGGAGCAATACCTAATAAGCTGAAATTAAATGAGCAGAGGCACTCTCTTCCCCCACTTTCTGGCGAGGAGATGCTCTGATCAGCAAATCTGCATCCGCTGAATTTCTGCAATTTATGTACCTGCTGATGGTGCGGGTGTGCAACTGGGACTCTGTTTTGATCACTAAAGCACATCCATGCATAGACCTCATACTCAGGGCCTACAGGATGGCTATGATTTTAAAAACTGATATTGTGGCAAAAGGTATCGGCCAGCTATCTGGGACCTTTCCATTCTTGCTTAATTTTGGAGTTCTGGCCTTGGCTTTAGGTGTCAAGCTAGCCCAGGACATAAGATGTGACCCTGGTGCTGGAGAGGGAACTGGCGGTGTCACCCTGGGTCTGTTAATGTAAGAGGTGTGTAGCCTTTACTGGGCCCTGATTGGCTCGTTGCAACAGTGACACTTGCAGTGAACAGAAATAGCTCACTTGAAGGTGCCTGTTAGCTTCAGGGGCTGGCAGTGAAGAGCCCTGCCCTGGATGAGTCCCTCCTTCCTATGGGAAACCAAAGAGGAAGTTCAGCTCAGGTGCTTATCAGTTCATCAGCTTCAACAATCACGCAATTCCTTAAGTTTCTGTTTGAGATGGGGGGGGAGGGGAGGGAGAGAGGGAGAGAGAGAAAGAGAGAGAGAGAGAGAGAGAGAGAGAGAGAGAGAGAGAGAGAGAGAAGCTCTACAGAAGAGGAGAGCTGGGCATGCAGGGGTAAAGACAAATAAAGCCACTGGAATGAAGCCTCTTCTAGCAGAGGCTGGTCAATTAAGGCAACCACCACCAACCTCAGTCTTCCCCTACCTGCCTGTCTTCCTACTTAACAGCCAGTCCAGGGGGTCGCCCTGCCTGTCCTCCTTCGTTTCACCGTGGCCCTTATGGCTCTCAGCAGGGGACACAAGAAAAGCCAATGGCTGAATCAGGCCAGTAGCCCATCTAGTCCAGCAGTGGCCAAGCTGATATCTGTGGGAATCCTCAAGCGCAGGGGTCAGCAAACTTTTTCAACAGGGGGCCGGTCCACTGTCCCTCAGACCTTGTGGGGGGCAGGACTATATTTTTTGGGGGGGGGATGAACAAATTCCTATGCCCCACAAATAACCCAGAGGTGCATTTTAAATAAAATGACACGTTCTACTCATGTAAAAACACCAGGCAGGCCCCACAAATAACCCAGAGATGAGTTTTAAATAAAAGGACACATTCCACTCATGTGAAAACACACTGATTCCCAGACCGTCTGCGGGCCGGATTTAGAAGGCGATTGGGCCAGATCCGGACCCCGGGCCTTAGTTTGCCTACCCGTGCTCAAGCAGGACCCAGCGCAAGAGCACTCTTCCCTCCTGGGGCTTCCAGCAACTGGCACTCAGAAGCATTTCTGACTGTGGAGGCTGAGCATAGCCATCAAGGGTTATGCACAGATATTGACAGCTGTGCCCTACATGAATTTGTTATTTCCTCTTTTAAAGGCAGCCAAATTGGTGGCCATCACTGCCTCCTGTGGGAGCAAATTCTGTAGTTTAACTCCACCCTGAGTGAAGGAGGACTTTTATTTATCTGTCTTGAATCTTCCAACGTTCACTTTTAGTTCTAGCATTCTGAGGGAGAAAAACCTTTCTCCATCCCCTTTCTCTGTGCCGTGCATAATTTTATACACTTCTTTTGTGTCACCTCTTATTCACCTTTTCTCTAGACTAAGAGGTCCCAAATGCTGCAACTTTTCCTCCACGCCCTCGATCATTTTAATTGCTCTTTCCTGAACCTTTTCCAACTCTACAATATTATTTTTGAGGCAAGGTGACCAGAACGATGCACTGCTATTCTGAATGTGGTCCAAACCTCAATTTATAGAACAGCAATTTTATTTTCAAGAAGCACAAATCCAGAGTTGGTCGGCTTTACCTGTCATTGGCTCCACCTGCGGTTTGGGTTCCCTGCCTTCTGCTGTACCACTCACAAAGGCCACCAGCCCCAACAGACGACGGTGACGCAAGGACAGTATCCTCTTCACCTGTTCACCATACTGAAAAAAGTAGAACTTTTGCATGTGTTAAGTCATCAATACTGAGGTTCCAGGTGATGAACAGGTCCTGGGGGTAATCAGGAACTTCTTCCCTGCCCCCAACCCTAAATCAAAGTGACACTTTTCCTCCACAGCAATTGGATTATTATTATTTTATAAATCATGTTTATTGGTTTTACAAATACAACATACAAATAAACACAAATTAGTAAAAACATACCTGTATAAAGAGATTCTCCGAATCTCAAGACTTCCCCCCATTCCCTCCATGCGGTCTCATTTTAAGAATCTGCAACTGCATATTCACAAATACTCTAATTTTTATATAAAACCATATTTTCCATAGTATTTTTTATACCAAAAGTGAGTCAAAATCCTGCTCTTGTTTCCTTCTGCTTACAGTGGTTTCCTAGGTAACTTATAAATTTTCCCCATTCTTTTATAAAGTTTTTATCCTCTTGGTTTCTGAGTTTTCCAATCAACTTTGCCATCTCGGCATAGTCCATCAGCTTGGTCTGCCATTCTTCTCTGGTAGGGACTTTTAGCCTCTTTCTAATAATAATAATAATAATAATAATAATAATAATAATAATAATAATAATAATAATTTATTATTTATACCCCACCCATCTGGCTGAGTTTCCCCAGCCACTCTGGGCAGCTCCCAATCAGTGTTAAAAACAGTACAGCGTTACATATTAAAAACTTCCCTGAACAGGGCTGCCTTAAGATGTCTTCTGAATGTCAGGTAATTATTTATCTCTTTGACATCTGATGGGAGGGCGTTCCACAGGGCGGGCACCACTACCGAGAAGGCCCTCTGTCTGGTTCCCTGTAGCCTCACTTCTCGCAATGAGGGAACCGCCAGAAGGCCCTCGGCGCTGGATCTCAGTGTCCGGGCTGAACGATGGGGGTGGAGACGCTCCTTCAGGTATACAGGACCGAGGCCGTTTAGGGCTTTAAAGGTCAGCACCAACACTTTGAATCGTGCTCAGAAACGTACTGGGAGCCAATGCAGATCTCTCAGAACCGGTGTTATGTGGTCCCGGCGGCCACTCCCAGTCACCAGTCTAGCTGCCACATTCTGGATTAATTGCAGTTTCCGGGTCACCTTCAAAGGTAGCCCCACGTAGAGCGCGTTGCAGTAGTCCAAGCGTGAGATAACTAGAGCTTGCACCACTCTGGCAAGACAGTTCGCGGGCAGGTAGGGTCTTAGCCTGCGTACCAGGTGGAGCTGGTAGACAGCTGCCCTGGACACAGAGTTAACCTGCGCCTCCATGGACAGCTGTGAGTCCAAAATGACTCCCAGGCTGCGCACCTGGTCCTTCAGGGGCACAGTTACCCCATTCAAGACCAGGGAATCCCCCACACCAACCCGCTCCCTGTCCCCCAAAAACAGTACTTCTGTCTTGTCAGGATTCAACCTCAATCTGTTAGCCGCCATCCATCCTCCAACCGCCTCCAGGCACTCACACAGGACCTTCACCGCCTTCACTGGTTCTGATTTAAAGGAGAGGTAGAGCTGGGTGTCATCTGCATACTGATGAACACCACCAACCCCCTGATGATCTCTCCCAGCGGCTTCATATAGATATTAAAAAGCATGGGGGAGAGGACAGAACCCTGAGGCACCCCACAAGTGAGAGCCCAGGGGTCTGAACACTCATCCCCCCCCACCACTTTCTGGACACGGCCCAGGAGGAAGGAGCGGGACCATTGTATGACAGTGCCCCCAGCTCCCAGCCCCTCTAGACGGTCCAGAATGATGTTATGGTCGATGGTGTCAAAAGCCGCTGAGAGATCCAGCAGAACTAGGAAACAGCTCTCACCTTTGTCCCTAGCCCGCCAGAGATCATCAACCAGTGCGACCAAGGCAGTTTCAGTCCCATGGTGAGGCCTGAATCCCGATTGGAAGGGATCCAAATGGTCCGTTTCCTCCAGGCGTGCTTGGAGTTGTTCAGCAACCACCCGCTCAATCACCTTGCCCAAGAATGGCAGATTTGAGACTGGGCAATAGTTGGCCAAATTGGCCGGGTCTAAAGATGTTTTTTTAAGAAGCGGTTTAATGACCGCTCTAGTCCAACTCTGGGCTAATAACATTTGGGCGGCCACAGCAATTGGATTATTACTTAAGTAGCACACACTTTGTACATAATAGCATTTTATGCAGGTCTCTGTCCTGAGGGTCTTGCAATTTCAAATGCAACACAGGGGAGACAG
Organism: Podarcis muralis; assembly: GCF_964188315.1. Classification (NCBI taxonomy): domain Eukaryota; kingdom Metazoa; phylum Chordata; class Lepidosauria; order Squamata; family Lacertidae; genus Podarcis; species Podarcis muralis. The sequence continues at coordinate 42,477,653 of NC_135661.1, read as the reverse complement.
TGGGTGAGCAGGACGGTGTGGGGGATAATGCAGGAGAATAATGTGCATACATTTAAGTTGAGGTAGTTCCAGCAGGGCAGAGCTAGAGCATCTAGCCAGATGTTGTTGGGTTACACCAGGTGTTAAGAGAACCTTTGGTCCTCTCCTCCGAAAGCCTCTGAACAATAACTCCCATCAGCCCCAGCCAGTATGGCCAATGGCCAGGCAAGATGGGAGTTGTCGATCAGCAACATCTGGGGGCTCAAAGGTTCCTCACACCTGCTTGTATCTTCTCTCATCAGCCCTAGCCAGCATGGGAATGAAAGAACTGCAGCTTTCTCAAGGAAGAGATGCTATGGTAGACAAAGCTTCACCTTTGAGGTTCTGCCTGTTGCACGGCTGTTTAAGACACAATATGCTTTTATTTGAACCTGTGAAGCTGTTGTCTAACTCTCAAGCTCCACTCAAGTTCCACTGCTCAAGATCTTCTCATGTGGAGATGCTACAAATCAAACCAGGGTTCATCAACATAACAAGTCTCTGCTATAGGGCTCACCCCAACGAGGAACACAGAATCAGAGCCTAAGAAGATCCCTAGTGAATTGGGTCAACAGGCCATATAGTCCAGCATTCTGTTCTCACAGTGGCCAACCAGAGGCCTGTTGGAAGACGACAAGCAGGACGTGAGAACTCTCCTCTCTCTGACAAACAGTAGAGGCAGAGCATAGCCATCAAGGTTAGGCTCCATGAATTTGCCTTTTCTAAAGTCTTCCAAGCTGGCCACTGCCTCCATAGTTGAACTATACACTGTATGAAGTGAAGAAGTCACTTCTTTTATCTGAGATTTTGAAACTCAGTGCACTTTTCAGAAGTCTCTTACTTCCCTTGGCCTCCCTTGGGGTCTGACCCTGGCCAAGCACTCTGAGAAAGTCAATATGGAGTCAGTACAAACTGCTTTAGCTAAGCCACCCGGCCACGGGCCTTTAAAATCACAAGTCAACATGACGGCGCATGTGATGATGGCCCAGGGAGCTGTCTTTTCCTCCTATCCGGCCTTGGTTTTCCCCCAGGTGCCTTTGTTAACTCGTTGGCGTGCTCTGCCTGTTAACAAAAGGCAGCCACATACCAGGCGAGCCTTTTCTTGCATAAGAATTGTCAAGAGGCGGGGCAGCGGAGGGGTGGAAGGATGCTTCCGTGCAAGCCCTCAGAGCTTGCTAGACTGTGCAATTTACTGCACCGAATCAGGGTGTTGGGCAATCTCTTATTTAAGATCCAGTTACAACCCGTTCCTTTTCCCCCTTTTTGAAAAAAGTGGTATAATACCTGTGTTTCATGCATCCCTGACTCCTTTCTATTGTATGCAAACTCCAAATAAATTTTATGATGTTTCATAACCACTCCGATTGCTAGCTGGTTATTGCCAGTTAACAAATAGATTGATTGATTGATTGATTAATTAGCTGATGATGCGCCAGGCTCCAGTGCATACTCAGAACTCTATAGGCTTTAGAGTATTGGTTAGGAGAATGCATTAATTTCTCTGGATTTTCCACGTACATAGAAAAAGTACTATGGAACAGGGAAGCTTGTGGGATTCCCCTTTCCACACCTTCCTCCATTCATGTCCTGTCCCTGCCGTCCCTGCCATCACCCTGCCCAGCTGTCACTTTGCTCCTCATCCCATGACTGAGCTGGCTGGCAGTGTTGCATATGTATACCCTGCATATGTTTCTGGAGCCAACTTTATAGCAATGGAATATCCCCTTTTCCTAAGTGGGAAGCTGCTCTTTCCAACACACTCACGCTCTGCCTATGCACCCCTTTTAGCTCTCGCATGGAGGGAAACCCTCAATATTTTTTTTAATGAGACCTAACCACCACAGCGGGTGGCGCTGTGGGTTAAACCACAGAGCCTAGGACTTGCCGATCAGAAGGTTGGCAGTTCAAATCCATTGCTCGGTCCCTGCTCCTGGCAACCTAGCAGTTCGAAAGCATGTCAAAGCGCAAGTAGATAAATAGGTACCACTCCGGCGGGAAGGTAAACGGCATTTCTGTGCGCTGCTCTGGTTGCGCCAGAAGTGGCTTAGTCATGCTGGCCACATGACCCGGAAGCTGTACGCCGGCTCCCTCAGCCAATAAAGTGAGATGAGCGCTGCAACCCCAGAGTCAGCCGCGACTGGACCTAATGGTCAGGGGTCCCTTTACCTTTTAACCACCTGTAGATTTAAACTTCATTTCTGAATAAACATATAGAGCCCAGTAAAAGTCCATTTACATAGGACTGCAACTCTGCTCTGCCAGGTGATCCTCATATTTTTTTTATCCAATTTTTAATTCTTCCTAGCCTGTGCTTTTTTGCTGATAGCATATGGGGGGGGGGTTCATTGGGAACACATCAGGAAAGGGAAGAGCTAATCCCTGCCTCCCATCACACCACTGTTCCCAGCTGCAAGGCTTGACATATCAGGTTCAAACTTGAGAGACAGTACATAAGCAGCCATCCAGGAGCAACATCAGGCTACCTGCACAGGGTAGAAAGAGTAAATCTGAGCACTAAAATACAGTTTCTGCCTCACATGTGGTCTGAACCCAAGAATTTAGTTGTGATTCCTGCATTGCAAGGGGTTGGGGTCAGCTAACGTTTTCAGCAGGGAGCTGGTCCACTGTCCCTCAGACCTTGAGGGGGCCGGACTATATTTTTTTTGGGGGGGGGGCGGGGAATGAACGAATTCCTATGCCCCACAAATAACCCAGAGATGCGTTTTAAATTAAAGCACACATTCTACTCATGTAAAAACACCAGGCAGGCCCCACAAATAACCCAGAGATACATTCTAAATAAAAGGACACATTCTACTAATGTAAAAACATGCTGATTCCCAGACCGTCTGCGGGCCAGATTTAGAAGGCGATTGGGCCGGATCTGGGCCTTAGTTTGCCTACCCATGGTAGATGACCCTTGGGATCACTTCCAACTCTTTAATTCTATGATTCTCTTGGCCCCTGAAGTTACACTTTTTATATTTTACGTATTCAAGGATTATATTGAACCCCTGCGACTGTTACTCTGCTATACATTTTGTAAGATGTCTGCAAATGGCGGCACTGTTTAAAATAAACAAAAAATCGCACACAAATGGACTATTAACTATTGCTAAATCAAGGACAAGGCAAAAACTTTTGAATAGTTTTCTTTGGCATTAGCTGAGAACAATACAGTGGTACCTTGGGTTAAGTACTTAATTCGTTCCGGAGATCCGTTCTTAACCTGAAACTGTTCTGTAACCTGAAGCGTATGTAACCTGAAGTGTATGTAACCCGAGGTACCACTGTAACATTATAGACACTGCTCAACTACTATTTTTAGCAGCGGGATATCTTGCAACTTCAGAATTACAGAAGAGTTGAGAGCACTGCAACAAATCCATTCTTGAATGTGTGTGAATCAGTAGAAAATCTTGTCTCAGTTGGTATAACTTGAGAGGCATTGCTACTGATGGTGCAAGAAACTTGGTGGAAAGTAAAACTGGTGCAGCTGCAAGAATCAGTCAAGAGACAATGAAATTAAATGGCACACATCCCGTGCAATTTCACTGCATCATCCACTAGCAAGCCTTCCGCAGTAAGATTCTCCCAGTGTGATGTACGTTGGTTGTATCCAGCGTTAATCACTTACGGCATCATGGCCTTGATTACTGTCAGTTTCAAAAAAAAGTTCTCTCAGAGATAAAAGCAGAATACGGAGATCTGTTGCTCCATGCAGAAGTCAGGTGGCTTAGTATTCCTCAGGTGGTATTTTAGTCTTTTTATGAAGTTGATGTCTTACTCATGGGCAGAATACAAGGTCGAGAAGTACTACTTTCTGACCCCAAATGGATTTTTGATTTGCCTTTCCTGATATCACAGAGCATCTGAATGCTTTTAATATAAGGTTGCAGAGAAAAGGAAAGCCTACTGTGTCTGACATGTATTCTGAGTTGAAAGCTGTGGAAGCAAAACGATTTTTTTATTTTATTTTATGAAGCACGTTAGTAAACATAGCTGTTCAAACATTTCATGCAGTAACAAACTAAATCTGAGGACGGAAATTCACAATTCCATGTTGAAAGATGGAACCTACTGCAGGTGGGGTTTCAGAACAGGATCACTGATTGCCAGAAGCGCAGAAAGGAAATGATAACGTTTCAGAATCCATTTGAAGTGGCACCAGAAGGCGCAAGTGAAGTTTTTTTTCAAGTGGATCTCGCTGATTTTCAAGCCAGTGATTGCCTCAGAGACATAAACAAAATAAGCATTCTATTAAATACATTCTGTCAAATACATTACAAAACATTCTATCAGATACGTTACAAAAGCCCATCCCAATCTCTTGCTCAAATGGCTCTGCTTCCTAATTAATACACAATTAGTACTTGGTGATCAAGATAACATTCTCAATGAATGAATAAACCACATGACCAGGTGCTAATTTATTCTCACATAGTCTGCAAGTCATCAAAAGAGAGAGAGCGGAAGCCTGGGTGGTTATTAAATAATGTTCTTATGAACGGTTGTGTAACTCGCCCTTATTCACCACCAAAGTGGCGGCCCTCTTCTTTCTCAGAAGTTGTTGAGCAGAGCCTAAGGAAGACCACCCAACAGGGAGGTTGGTGTCATGGATTCCCTGCACTGGCAAGAGATTGGACAAGGTAACCTTTGAAGTTCCATCCAGCTCTAAGATTCCCTCCGTCCTCCATGGCAAAGGCTGCAGTCCTAACCTCACTTACCCAGAAGACCCACAGAATTGTTATTATTATTTTATTATTTATATCCCGCCTTTCTCCCAGAACCAGGACTCAAGGCGGCTCACAAAAATTAAAGCAAACATGAATAAAACACAGAAAGCTAACAACATATATAAAAGCTGATGCTTAAAAGGGATTTAAAATATAGCAAAGTTAAATGGATATAAAAACAAACCCATTAAAATACAGATAAAAACAGCACAGCACTCTTAAAAGCCCTTTCCTTAAAAGCAGCCAGTTCCAAATACCCAGCAGGAATAAAACAGTCTTCACCTGCAGGTGGAAGAAAAAGGAGCCAGTCTTGTTTCTCTAAGAAGGGAGTTCCAAAGTCTGGGAGCAGCCACTGAGATGGATGGACTAGGACTTACTTCTGAGAAACAGGAATAGGATTACACTGTACAGTGGTACCTTTGGTTAAGAATTTAATTCGTTCTGGAGGTCCGTTCTTAACCTGAAACTGTTCTTCACCTGAAGCACCACTTTAGCTAATGGGGCCTTCTGCTCCTGCCACTCCGCTGCCGCACGATTTCTGTTCTCATCCTGAAGCAAAGTTCTTAACCCGAGGCAATATTTCTGGGTTAGCGGAGTCTGTAACCTGAAGCGTCTGTAACCCGAGGTACCACTGTACTTTTCTCTATGATAGTACAGTAGTTGCTGTTTCCTTATTAGCCCTTGCTTTATACTGGGGTTTTTTAAATTATTGTCTATCGCTTTGAGCAGTTTATAGAAACAAACAAGAAGCGCAGAAGAATTTAAAAGCAAATTATAGTGACACAGTTGTAGTTTGTTTTGACCCTTCTGATTGCACAGATAGATAAAAATACAATATTATTATTATTACTATTATTACAGTATTATTATTCACTTATTACCTCCACTGTTGGGAGGCATGTTGCTGGGAATCACAAATGGGGGAGAGCTGATGGTGCACTCAAGTCCTGCTTGTGGACTTCCCCATGGGGCATCTGCCAGAACAGGATGCTGGGCCCTCTTTGGCTTGATCCAGGCCCAGCGCGGCTCTCCCCGCGTTCTTAGTTGAGAGCGTTCCAAGCACTTCACACACATGCTTTTGCTCACAACGGCCCTGCAAGGTAGGCCTCCGTTGTCATTCTCCATCTTCTAGACGCAGGAGAGCGGGTGCCGAGAGCGCGAGTATCTCCTCCATGAAAGAGGTCACGAGGTTAAGCATATTTAGAACTGGGAGGCTCCGAATCTCTTCGGATGCGCGCCATCATTTGCAATCACGAGCCCTGGACGCCGCCTTCTTCCTCATGACTCGGGGCTGAACTGCGACGGAATGGAGCGGGGCCGGGCCACGTGGAGGGGCTTTCCCCTGAGCCGGCCTGGCGGGAGCATGTGACGCGCCCACTGGAGAAGCGAATGACACACCGAGGCCGAGGAACGACGCAGCCGGAGAGAGTGCGCCTTGCCTTGCGCAGCCGGTTTGCGAGGATCCCGTGACCCAAGAGAGTTCAACCACCTGCTGCGGCTCCAGCCGAACTCTCACCTACTTTCGTCACCGCCCGAGCGCAGCATTAACCCCTTGCGCAGCGGCCTGGCCTGTCTCTGCAGGCTCTTCTCTGACGCCACACGACAACCTGATCCAGGAAACGGAGTGACGGCCGGCGAGCGGGCTCACCTGCAAACCGCAATGCGGGAGCCGCTTCAAGCAAGCGGCTGCGGAGGGAGTGGGGTGGGTGTGTTGCAGGAAGGAAGGAAGCAAGGAAGGGCCGTGGCTCAGTGCCTGTTTTGCATGAGGAAGGTCCCAGGGTCAATCCCAGGTGGCATCCTGGAAATGGCCCCCGCCTGAAACCCTGGAGAGGCAGCAGTGAACCGTATAGAGCAGCGGTTCTCAACCTGTGGGTCCCCAGATGTTGTTGGACTACAACTCCCATCATCCCTGAGCTTGGCCTTGCTAGCTAGGGGTGATGGGAGTTGTAGTCCAACAACATCTGGGGACCCACAGGTTGAGAACCGCTGGTATAGAGCAATGGTTGGGCTTGATATAAGGCGGCTTCCTGTGATGTCACTTTCCCCAAAGTTTGGTGCTCAAACCTCTACACCACACTGTCTCTGCCAAAGGACTCCGCCTAAGCGCCTTGCCCACATCCGCAGTGAGCAACAGACATAGATCGCCAAGGCCGCCTCCGCACCATACAGTTAAATCTCTACGATGCCACTTCAAGCAGGCATTGCTTGCTTCCCCCAAAGAATCCTGGGAAGTATAGTGTGTTAGGGGTGCTGAGGGTTGTTAGGCTGCCCTTCTCCCTCCTCTCACAGAACTACAATTCCCAGAGTTCCTTGGGAAGAGGGATTGACAGTTAAACCACTTTGGGAATTGTAGCTCTGTGAGGGGAAAGAGGGGTCTTCTAACTCTCAGCACCCTTAACATGCCACAATCCCCGGGATTCTTTGGCGGAAAGCCATGCCTGTTTAAAGTGGCATAATGCCACTTTAAATGTATAGTGAAGGTGGGTTCTTGGTCAAGGCTTTCTCTCCTTAATGGAAAGGCAGAGCATCTCACCTAAGTTATAGCCGTCATTTCTAAATCTGCAGCTATACATACACTTTTATTTTTATATTTGTCTTCTACCTGCTTTATTTGTGATCATTACCAATTTTACAATGCTGGTTGGTTAATTTTGTCTCACATTTCCATAGTTGACTGCAATTTTTAATGTCATTTTTTGCCACCTTGGGACTCTTGACTGAAGGGCAGATAACAAATCCCAATATCCCTCTCTTTTCCATCTATACAATTGAAACGTTGGCAGCCCACATTGCAGAGTGGCTGCCTTGATAAACAAGATAAGCACTGAGAAACTGAGAACGTACTAGTTGCCTCAGTTTAGAATGGAATACTTCAATCATTTCAGTTTTCCTTTCCCACCCATTCTGAACCCCATCTGGTCACCACTAACTTTTGGGATAGAAAGATCAGATTTGAGGGAAATAGCATTAAAGTGACTGAAAGAAAGCAGAATAGGGGTGAGATGGCGGAAATATACTCCTGATGGATTTAGCTCTTAACCTGTCTAGTTTTTTTGCGATCATACATTTGGATCCGACTGGTCATGCTTTTGGATCCCAGACAAGAGAATGAAGCATATTTGTGAGGAATGAAGCACTGGATATGTGAGCCTTTACCTTTCTTCCATGAACATCTTGGGGTAGATTAAAAAGAATGAGTAAGGGAAGGGAAAGTTAGAGCAGAGTTTCTTACCCACTCCAAGCCTCAGTTTTTCACCACCATCTGTAAAATTGAGCCACATGAGCAAAGATAATCTACCATGCCAGATGACTTATAATGTATTGCCACTGAAACATTATTGATGTTTATAATGTCTATGAAGCTAGATAGAATGCACCCTTCTGAATAAGGAATTAGCCGTGTCCCATGTCCAACCTATATAACACTGAATTTATTCATGGCTGCCTTGTTATTGGATATGGTAACATTTCAGAATTAATGTGTTTTACACCACATCAAACCACAATGGATGTCAAAAAGAAATAGATATTTACAACCATTGGGGGGGCAGTCTTTGGAGAAAAGGAAGGTGAACTTCAAGCGAAATTACTAAAAAATAAATACATGTGTTTCTATTTCTGTATTATTATTTGTGTATTTAAAGTGTGTTATTGTGTGTGGGTCAGGTTTCACCTGCTACTGGAAAGTGGACCCTGGTCGCTTTCTACCAGGATTAAAAAAATGGAGAAGTCGTCTGTCAATGCATATGGAACATCCACACTCAGAAGCAGTCTACCTCTGAATGCCAGCTACTGGAATGCAAACCATAGGGAGGGCTGTTGTCTTCCTGCCCTGCTTGCCAGCGTTGGGAATAGGACCCTGTACTAGGCAGGCCTTTGCTCCAATCTAGCCTGGCTATTCTATATTTATTTGGCTTATTTATTTATTTCATTTCTGTCCTGCCTTTCCTCTGAGGAGATCAGAATTGTGGATGCGGTTCTGCCTTCCCAAGTCTGACCTCACAATGCAGCCCCACAATGTTGATTAGGCTGAAAGATAGTGCCCATCACCACAGTGGCTTTCATGTGTCCTTGCAGATGTGTTTGTTTTCCCACAACACAAGCCAACAATGGAATAAAATGTGAATAAATGAATGAGCTAACTGAGCAAATATGGACCTATCAAACATCAATGAATGAACAAACCTGTTTTGCAAAAAAAAAAAAAAAAGGCACTCATATAGAAACTGAAAATGGGTTTGTTGGAAAAATACAAACTAACAAAAAAAAAAACCCTTTTCACGCAGAGGATGGAAAGTCTCACACAATTCCCTGGTTTGGGAATCCAACTTTTTTCACTTTCATATTTGCATTTCAGAGTTTCAAAGAAGCATAAAGGACTGACCATCAGGATAAAATCTATGAGACGGTGGAAGAAAATATTTTCCATGGGTGATCAATGTATTTATTTATTCATTGCATTTTTATCACAAGTGTGATGTAGTGGTAAGAGTGTTGGATGAGAACTTGGGAGGCTAGGGTTCAAATCCAGTGTTCAAAACTCCCATTGTTCCAGGTGCATTTAGTGACAGGGAATTTCATTAGTGCGAGCAGTTTCTGAGCTCTGAGTGCAGTACTGTGCCTAAGATTTCAGATTAAAACTGCAGAGTGGGAGGAAAGGAGGGCCTTTTTCTGCCTCCCCACTTCCAGCTAATCTGAAGACTGGAGAAGAGACCCTCTTAAGAATATTAGGGGTGGGTGGGCAGGGGAAGGACTAGATTCTGTGAAAAATGAATGTAATATTTTAGCTGTTCATTCTTTTTCTGCTTTGTATTCTCGTTATAAAAAAGCATGCTTAGACATTCCATTGTTGCGCCCATAGCCTAGGTTTAAGGTGCCATTTACCGGTAGCTGCTAGCTTCCATATCTCAGTTTCTAACACTGTTCAAATCCCTACTCAATCAGTCACTGTCTCTCAGCTTAGCCTACCTCACAGGGTTGCTGTGGGTATAAAAAAGGAGGTGGAAAGCTATGCATGCCACTTTGAGGTCCTTTGAGAAAAAAGGTGGACAATAAATAATTTTTAAAAAGGAGGAGTAAATGTATGGTGAAGGCAGAGACATTATTTCAATCCTCCTATATTCCCCCTTAGAATATTCCACCTGGTTTTTTAAAAGGAAAAGTGAAGTGTTGCCTTTCCTTCTGCAGGGATAAATATTGTGCAGTCATGATTGTGCGCATGTTAGGATCAGGGTGGTTATATGCAATCCCTCTTTCATTACTGTCTTTGCCTTCAGGAATTGGGGTCGGATATACTGCTTTGCTTCCAATCAGTTCATGTCCCATAACTTCCTGCTGAATTTCTACAACGTTAATACCACAAATGTTCTGGTTTATTTTTTGTCCCACTTTTGCTGTGCTAGAGCCTCTCCAGACATCAATTATTGTTTGTGTCAAGAATATTTTGCAGAATACACACGTAATAAAACACCAGTCCGAAAGGGCCCACAAAGTAGGGTAAATATTTCTGTGACTATCATAACAGTGATATTAAAGAACTAAGCATAACAGTGACTAACAGAACAGTGATTAGTGTTAAAGTGTTAAAGCAAGAGGATGTGTAGAATTCACACGCGCTCTCCACCTCTCCAACCCGTCCTCCAAATCCGGCAGGAGGAGAGACAAGCACGCAAAAGCTTTTTTCAAAACACAAAACCAAACAGTAGTTTGCTGCCACCACCCCCTTATTTCCAGAACAGTCCCCAAAGAGTAACCCAAGGAGGGAGATTACTCTTCAGTCTTTAGCGGACTGCCCCACTCTATGTCACTTTACCGTGACACAGACAGAAATCCAACAGGCTCTGGAAGGTGACTAAGTAGATTAGGCACTGGTTCAGCTTCCCCGGCAGAAAGGCACAAAAGACAAAGGCAGGGGGGAAATCCTTTTTCCAAATTTATTAAAAAGAAAGGGTATTCAAAACATAAAAGTTGGCACATCTCTTACAGATCCCAAACAGAAAATAAAAACATGATTTAATACCGCTAACTATACTCTCAACAAGAACAGAAGCACAAGCATAATAGTTTCAAATAAGTTCTTGGCTGAGGTGGTGTGCCAGGCCAGGTGGGCTGCAAATTGCAAGTTAGTTTCCTAAGGTTTTCTCCCCTTTGAACCCAGGTGGATTCAAAACTTAAAAGCCAATCAGTTCCTTAGATTAATTAGCAATTTGCCAGTGGTTACGTAGAGGGACAATAACTCAGGCTTGTTAGGAGACTCAACAGCTGAATCCTGTTTATCAAAAGGCCTTGAAGATTAAAGCATCCCCAGAACAAACCAGATTCTTTGAGTTGTAAATTAGCCAGAAAGCCCTCTCACTCTGAATCTGCGTCCCAGAGAGCCAGGTGTCAAGAACCACAAATCAGCCAGAAACTCTTTCTCCTGTAGGAAGGAGATGACCAGTTCACACTCTTAAAGACAGAAAGTCTGAAATTAAAGAACCAGACACACATTCCCAGGATTCTATAGCATTTGGCTCTCCCATAATGCTCTTCTTCTGCATGAGCCAAAGTTCTAACCTGCTAAGATTTCCCAATATCACTACAGGATGTTATGGGATTTGGACAACGGTAGGATGCCTCAACGCTATCACCATTTTCCGGGAAGAATTCAAGCAAAGAACTGAAGAACTATCTACCCCTCACAGAGCTACAATTCCCAGCACCCTTCATAATCTACAGTTTCCAGGATACTTTGGGCAGTGAGGTGATGTGCTTTAAGTGTATATACCCAGTCAGGTATATATTTCTTTATTGGGCCAAGTTACGCTGGCTGCAGAGTATGCCAGCTTTAGAGTTTCACAGAACCCTTCAATGAATGGAATGAAAAAGCAGCCAAACTTCCACTGACCTCTCTCCTCCACTGATCTGTATGGCCCCCTCCTGCTCTCAGTCTCTGTACAATCTTCTGTGTTTCCGTTCCATATGACAGAGAGTTCTGTGGAGCCCACCAGCTGGTGCATTCCCCAAAATATGCTGAGGTGCGCCCCCCCGGCAAAGAGAGAATATTATACCTGCTGCATAATTCAAAATAAAATGGAGCACTTGGGTGCCTGCATTTCTATTTCATTAAAGAATGGAACAAACAGAGTATCAAATTTCCTATTTTTGATTCAGGATGCCTTCTCAATTAATGGAGCATGCGCTTCCCCATCTACAAAGGATGAAGACTAGAAAGATCAGTCAACAATGTTTGTTGTGTACAGAAGATCATTGATTGCGTACATGCCCTTTCTCTGTCCCACGTCATCCAAGGATGCCCCCCTTCTTACAAATCCTATCAAACAACTGTTTAGATATTTACAGTAAAATCTATTATTAGCAATAGACCATTAGCAGGGGCTAGAAGAAGAAAAAAAGACTAGGTTAGTCTGACTACTCAGCTCCCCGCCCACTGTCGTTAAATAAGTAATCATAGTATAACAGAACTATTTCACGAATGCCAGAGGATTGCAGAATAAAGAAACCCTGCTAGGTAAGGGAGGAGGAAGTGAGTAGACTCAACTATTTCCCTAAAGGGAGGAGGGAGAGCCTTGGAGTTTCCAGGTGTGTAAGTAACATCCCTGTTCCCCAGCATATAAATGGGAGACAGGTGTCAAGCTGGAGTCAGTTTACCTGTCCCTTGCAACTGACAATCACCCTCCAAGGGAAGCTAAGCCCAAGAGGCAGAGAAAGAGGAGCTCGTGGACAATCCACCTTAAGCATCATCAGCACCTGCTCACTGCCTCTTTCGAATCAGCCGAGATGGTAAGGATGCCACCTCTGCCACCTCCAGGTGCCCGAGGGAAATGCTCAGGGACTCTCTTACAGTTCCCACTCTGCTGGAGGAGGGCAAGGGAGAAGAAGCAGCCTTTCAGAAAGGAAATGGGATGGGTTGGATTCAGCGTTAGTCTGGACCTATTTTTCTTTCTTATCTGTTGTGATTTGCTAAAGTGCTTTTATGACTTGTGTGTGGACAGGGCTGGCGGTCAGACTGCTATCTGAAGAACATTATTCTTTTGTACTCAATCAAGTACATGGACGATATCTGTTTTAAAGCTGTGATTCTAAGCACCCTTGCGGCATGTTCCTGTATCTCGATAGAATGTGTATGTTCCGTTCAAACTGAGATTTACTCACAAGAAAGTGTTGTCTTAAAATCAAAGGAGTGTAACATTTAAGCATGTGCTGTATTGATTCATTTGTGGCTTATTTCAATATGATAAAGTCTAGTGTGTTGGTAAATGGTCACAAAGTAAATAACCTTGGACTTAAAAATGTGGATAAGTAAGGTTATAATAGAACATACTCATTCTCCCTTAGTGTGGGACAGTGGAAGAGACATCTGAAAAAATAGGAAGGGGGGAGAGAAAGAGAAAGACGGGTGGAAGATCTTGAGGAGAGACTGATGGGTGAAATCCTGTACATGTCTATTCTGAAGTAAGACCTGCTGAGTTCAGTGGGACTTACTTCCAGTGAAGTGTGTATGGGGTTGTAGGATGATAAAATGAAGTGCAGCGAATTCTATGTGTGGTAGCCAAGAATCAGGAGTCAAGATAACATTAACAGATTGGAGAACTGGGCCAAAACAAACAAAATGAAATTCAGTACGGACAAATGTAATGCTACAGGAAGAACCAGCTGCACAAATATAAGATGGGGGACACCTGGACTACTGTACATGCGAAAAGGATCTAGGTGTCTTAGTAGACCACAGGTTTAACATGAGTCAACAGTGTGATGCAGCAGCAAAAAAAAAAGAGCGAATGCTGTTCTAAGCTGCATTAACAGAAGTATAGTGTCCCGATCAAGGGAAATAATAGTCCTGCTCTATTCTGCCTTAGTCAGACCTGGAGTACTACTTCCAGTTTAAGAAAAATATTGACAAGCTGGAATGTGTGCCCAGGAGGGTGACCAAGATGATAAAGAAACCAAACATTATGAGGAATGGTTGAGGAAATTGGGTATGTTTAGCCAGCTAAAGAGGAGACTGAGAGGAGATAGCCATCTCCAAATAAAGGGCTGTCACACAGAGGAGGGAGCAAGCTTGCTTTCTCCTGCTCCGAAGGCTAGGACCCAAACAAATAGATTCAAGTGACAAGAAAGGAGATTCCGACTCAACATCAAGAATAACTTTCTGACAGTAAGAGCTGTTTGACAGTGAAACAGACTCTCAGGAGAGGTGGTGGGCTCTCCTTGCTTGGAAGTTTTTGAGCAGAGGTTGGATGGCCATCTGCCATGTGTGACCTAGTTGAGATTTCTGCATTGCAGGGGGTTGGACTAGATGACCCTCGGGATCCCTTCCAGCTCTACAGTTCCATGATCTATGTGTGTTTACTTAGAGGAAGTTAAGCCTTAAGGTGCTCACTTCAGGAAAGTGTGCTTAGAATTGCAGCTTTAGGTTATTTTTTTCTGAACACAGAAAGAAAGTATCTCACAGGCCCAACAGAACATCACACCAAGAAGATAAAGAAGTGTCACATTTGGCTAAAGACATGATTTTAAACATATACATACTTATAGCATCACCTGTGCCCATGGTGCTCTGCGGAATATAAAGAAATGGGTCCTTGCCCCAACTAGCTTACAATCTAAAAATTCTACACAAGGGGGGAAACAGAAAAATACTCAAGAGGAAGAATATCTGAAAACTTCAGTTCTCTCTCTGGGCTGGGACATAGGAATATAGGGAGTAGCCTTGTACCGAGTGAGACCCTTGCTCATCTAGCTTGGTATTGTCTACACTGACTGGCAGCAGCTCCCCAGGGCTTCAGACAGGGAGTCTCTCCCAGCCCTACCTGGGATGCTGGGGATTGTTGCTTTCTGTGTACAAGGCAGATGCTCTACCATGGAGCTACAGCTCTCTCCCTTCTATTTTAAGTGTACTGTAAGAAAGAAGTTCAAAACTAGTTGAACTAAGGATGTCTCCTAATTAATCCTAGCATGGATGAACAATGTTTTCTCTCCAACCACCATCTTCAATCCCTCTAGTATAGTTATATGCATCTCTTTCTTCCCCTTCCAGCGGTCCCTTTTGCTTGCCCTGATTCTCCTTGCCTGGGCAGAGGCCAAGCGACTGGGTGGCCACCACCGACACCACCAGAACTGCTTTGCCGCAGAGGATGTGCAGGAAGGGTACGTGCCCACGCTGTTCCGGAGCAGGGCCACACGGTGGGAACGCCAAGCTCCCGTTCAGCTGGTGCCCTACGTGGAGGGTGAAGAGGCCAGTCCACGGAGGCAGCGGAGGCACCACGAGACCACCTGCCCCGATCTGAAGGTCCAGGGCACTCTGAACAGAGAAATCCACGAGCGCTCCATCTCACCATGGGCATACCGGTAAGGGCACAAGACATAAAAAGCAAGGGTGAGCATCTCGAGTGGACAGGTGCAGAGGCAGTTTTAGGGTAGCATGACCAGTGTGGCTGCACTGGGCACCACACTGCTGTAGAAAGGAGCGCAAGATGCAGGGGGGGTGTGTGCCAGATTTTAGTGTCACACAGGGCGCTGCTGAAATTTGAGAGCCCAAAGTCTGCCACTGACAGATGTGAGTGTACTAAACACCACAACCAAACGGTAGTCCTCCAGCCCACATGGCAACTCTTCGACTCTTGCTAGGGTCTGTTCCCAAACACCCCTAATAAGGTGCATCCTATCATTTTAATTTTATAAAACTCTTTATATACCCCTCTTTGTGTGTTTTTTAAAAAAATCAGAGCAGTTTACAACAATTATATGTAAGATTTTACAGTAAAAATATGAAATGTTATAATGATAAAATCAGAAATCAGCCAACTGTTAGGGAGATATATATTCTGATTGCCAGAATAAGCCTGACAGAATAGAAATATATCCAGCAGGTGTTTAAAAGTTGAAACAGAAGGTGCATCAAGTTTATACAAGCGAGCCAGAGCTGTAGGAGAAGTCTTAGAGGAAGGAGAAGTCTTAGCAAAAGCGGCTTGTCGTGCAAGGAAAAGAATTTGCAACAAACTATAATTTCCATAATTCCTCGAGGGTGGGAAGATAGAAGTCATGACAGTTAGACAGCTATTAAGGCTATTGTTGTGGTTTTGAGTTTGCCTAGCTCACTCTTCTTTCTCCATTCTTTTTAAACCAGTATTGATGAAGATGAGGACCGCTATCCACGCAAACTGTCCATTGCAGAGTGTCTCTGCAAAGGATGCATTGATGTCAAGACAGGACAAGAGGTGACCTCGCTCAACTCTGTGCCGGTGTTCCAGAACATGATGGTGCTGCGACGCAAGCCGTGCCAACACAACGACGAGGCCGCTGGCTTTACCTTTGAGGTGAAGTACATCGATGTGCCTGTGGCCTGTGCCTGCGTCCTCCCCCGATACAGCAGCTGAGCGGGTGACAGTCTGTGCAACCAATGCTCCTATGGAGCAGTTTCATATGCAGCATGGTCCAAATCTAAATCTGTTTTTCTGAATGCAGCAGCATCACATGTCCCAGTCATTGTGTTTGTTTTAAAGCACTTGTTCATTTCAACTCTAAGGATTATTGTGGTCCTGCCCCTTTGGGAGGAAGGGCAGGGTATCAATGTAATGATGATAACAAAATTGCTGCCCAACAGCTCTGAGTCATCCCTGGAGGTCAGGAAGGAATTTTAATCAGGTTCCCTATCCCTACTCCCCCTCATAGCCTAGAGCCCCTGGTCCCACCCATCAGATGACAGTCTTGGGACATGTCAGCACTTTTTCACTAGGAGGGAGCAATGGAGAAACTGCAGTCCTAAGAGCAAATTTTTTTATCTTGTGGCACCTTAAAGATTTTTCTTTTTAAAATGGCAGTAGCTTCCATGGACCACAGTGCACTTCTAATGCCACAAGACTCTTGCATTGCTTTTGCTGTAGCAAAGTAACATTGGCTACCCTTTTGCATCCTAAGAATAAGGGGAAAGGCTGTAGCTCAGTGGTAGAGGCGCTTAAGGCAACAGTATCTTTTGAAGTCCTCCTTACTCTCTACCTGTCAGGCAGTATGCGCTGGTGGCTGGTGCCAGTTGAGGCTGGTGAGGCAGCAGGCAGGTGGTGCCAATGACAGGCAGAGCCACTTTCTGATTGATTGCAAGTAAGTAGGCAGGCAGCGCCCTATTCACCCAAATGGACCAGCAAAACGTGCATTGATGGAAGGGACTGATCCTGGTAGCTCCTCCCCATATGATTGTTTTTGACCTATTTATTTATTCAAGTTTGTATTTATATTATTTATGTTTGAAGTTATCAAGTGCTTGTTCTGGTTATTTATTGATTTTGTTCCCTAGTAGCTCTCCAAGGCTTTGCCGAGAATTTACTGAGTCCATATCTGTGATCTCTTGCTGCTGGTGCTGTCTTGAAATGTGTCCCCCACTCCCTAGAAAATCTTTTTCCCCTTTTGAATAGAAGCTTACATTTTCCTGCTTCATTCTCAGGGCATTTTAGAACTTTTTCTGGGCGTGGGGCTTTGAGCTTACCTTATCCATCTGAGGTGGCTGAGGGCACTACATATTTACTTTCTTACTGGTAAAACGTTTCCTCAGCGCTCCTTGGCACCCACCAGCTGCCCACACTTTCTGATCTGAGAAAGCCCCATGGGAGGAGCTACCTCATGAGGTCTTCTCCTGAGCTTTGACTGACACGTTGGCAGCTGGGGTGGCTGCAGAGTACAGACCATTCCTGAGGTAATTTGTGGAATGAAAGAAAGGAAACTCCCCCTCAGCCACCTCAAAGATTAAGGCAAATGCTTCAAAAACCCTGCACAGGCTGTCAGAATTTCACTGAGCCTTTCTGTCCTCCTTGATAAAACCTCAACTGTGATGTCTTTTTTTTCATTAGTTGAGACATTTTCCAGGACAGCACCAACCCCCAGCACAGCAGGGACAATCTTGGCAAAAGTGTGCCAGCAAACAGCCTGACTAAATATGCCAAACTGCAGCAGGGATCCCACGGCTTGGCTGTCTGTTGGTGTGCAGCTGATAAGCACAGCCAACCCTGTGGCCTGGTGCAATTGTCACCTTCAGCTAGGTGCTGGTGTGCAGCATGCTGACCTGCCAATCACATCATAACAGAAATGGTCGCAATGCCTTCTTGTGGCAGAAATGGGCCTTGTAGGTGGAAGACCCAGCTCAACCCTGTCTTACAGCTGTCTAATTCCAGAGTGCCGAGCATCATAATAAAAAGAGAAGTGGTGCTTGACATTGCTGCGCCAGGCAGTGGCTGGTTTAGTGCAACTGTGTGACATGCCCAGGACTCAAGTCTTTGAGGAACCTTGCTGTGTTCCTTAGCTGGAAGGCGCTGGGTGAGGAGTTTGCTTGGGAGGAAACTCTCAGTAGCTCTGCATTCCTTACTAGTTCAGGAAACCTGCAACAGATCATCAGGGTGAGATGCTTTAGCTGTTGCTACCAAAGTTATTTGGCTTCTCCAGTAAGACCTGTGTGTGCTTAAATATTAAAAATCAATAAATTTCACCATTCCTCTCCCAAGGGTAGCAACCCCTGCGCGCCCTTCCCCAAAGTGCTGCTCTCAGAGATGCTGGGAGGCACTGCCTATACATTTCTAACCTTGTGCCAGCAGCCCGTGACTTTTCTCTCTGACAATTGCTGGATGTCACCTCCCACACCAGGTTTCAACATTGCACGGTCTGGCTGTGGGTGTGTGGAACAACAAGTGATGCATACTGTGTGGTTTTGATTCGTTTTTGCTTTTCCAGCCATGGATTGGAACTCTTATTTATTGAATTGCTTCAGGGAGTTCCAATCAATTAATTTATTTTTGGTCTCAAGATCTAATGGATAGGTGCTCTTATTTATTTGATGTCTTGTGGTGCTTTTAATTGATATGTTTTTATCTCTAAATATCTAATTATATGTCTAAATTATTAAGTTATTTATGCAAATGTATTTATTGTGACACTAAACAAACAAACAACCCCTGATAGGAGGAGGCATCACCCAGACTGGGATGCAGAGGCTTCCTCCAGTGTGAAATTGTTTAATAAATTGCATTAAAATAAAATGTTATTTCTCTATGAAAGCATTTGGGACTCTTGGCTGTTTTGTTTACAGTGCAGGTCTCTCTTGAGAGATCTGAAGGTCACTACACAGAGAGCCAGTGTGGTGTAGTGGTTAAGAGCGGTAGACTCGTAATCTGGTGAACCGGGTTCGCATCTCCGCTCCTCCACATGCAGCTGCTGGGTGACCTTGGGCCAGTCACACTTCTCTGAAATCTCTCAGCCCTACTCACCTCACAAAGTGTTGGTTGTGGGGGAGGAAGGGGAAGGAGATTGTTAGCCCCTTTGAGACTCCTTAGGGTAGTGATAAAGCGGGATAGCAAATCCAAACTCTTCTACTCTTCTTCTACACCCCACACTGGCTTTGCTTGGCATGTGTTGTCCTGCCCACTTTTGCCATTGGCATGTGACCCCCAGAAAATCACCCAGGAGGGAACATGGACCTTGGAGTGAAAAAGGTCCCCTGCCCCCTGAGCAACACAATCCAGAACACAAGCCATGCTGAGCAAATGGCTTCTTACGACTGGGATGTATGTGTGAACCAAGCTGTAGTGAAAAGCACAATTTTCATAGGGTCATAGGGAATCAGAAACATAAGGAAAGTTCAGAAATAAAACAAAAAAGTCCGTCCTTCTCCACCCAGCAGTGGTCAGTCAGGTGTCTCCATGCAGCCCCAAGGCAGGGCTTGAAGGCAAGATTCCTCTCCCACTGTTGCTCAACCAGATTGTGGCACTACAAGGTAGACTGCCTATGAAACTGCAAGCTCCACTCGAAGCTGAAGGTTGGAAGATTCAGGGCAGGCAAAAGAAAGGTCAGCTTCAAGCAATACATAGATAAACCGTGTCATTTGCCCCCACAAGAAGCAGTGATGGCCACCAACTTGGATGACTTGGAAAAAAAAAGGATTGGGTGAATAAATCGAGCACAAGGCTATCAATGGTGGCAATGTTCCACCTTCACTCTCTGAGGCAGAAGTGCTTCTGAATACCAGTTGCTGGGAATTGCAAGTGGGGCAATTGCTGTAGCTTGTGGGCTTTCAATAGCCAGCTGGTTGGCCACTCTGAAAACAGGAGGCTGGACCAGACAGGCCTTTGGACTGATCCAACACAGCTCTTTTATGTTCTCAGTAATGGCAGATAGTTATTGAAAGACCTCCTTCTCCTCTGTTGACCACCATCCCATCTTATGACAGAAAATCCAGTGAATTTGTTTTCTGCAAATCACTTACCTGTTCTCACTCTGCATCTCTCACCAACAGTGGTGAATTTTGAAACACTAGCTCAGAATAACAGCCCCCGCCCACAAGGAAAGCTCCAAAATGGAAGCAGCTTCGTCAAACATTATATACATGCGCGCACGGTAAACATACAAAGCATTAGACCCAGCTGCTCAGAATTGGTATGATTGTGCATAGTTACCTAAGAGTAAGCTGCACAGAAGTTAGCCATGCTTGCTTCTGACTGGCTACATTTGCAAAACACACACGGAGCTGCAACGAAAAGGTCTTCAGCCAGCTGAAATGCATGTAGCCTGTAGTTATTCATTGGAACCACAGACTATCTTCAAAAAAGAAAAGCAAACTTGAAAGCCTCCTTATTCACTTGCCAGAGCGGTTTCCCTGACACTTAAGACAGTTGACATCATTTACTTCAGTGGCGTAGCGTGGGGGGTGCAGGGGGGGCCGGCCGCACCGGGCGCAACATCTGGGGGTTAGGGTTAGGGGGCGCAAATCCACGGGTTAGGGGACGCAAATCCACGGGTTAGGGAGCGCAAATTACTTGCCTTGCCCCGGGTGCTGACAACCCATGCTACGCCACTGATTGACTTCACTCCTGCTCTGAAAAAAGTCCCAGAGCTGTGCTCCCCCTAAATTTTCACAACTACACCATTGCTTGTCAATCAATATCATGGAGATGACCTTGAGGGTAAGTATGGGAAGGGGGGGGCAGTGCCTCTGTCTACTTTATCCACAGTATGCATAATTATATAACCCTCTTAATTCATGTTGTACCCCCCACCTCAACCTCAGTCAACCACAAATGTGCTAAAGTTTTCCTTGTAGAAAAGCTGCCACAGTGTTTGCTGCCCTTCCATGCATCCTTTTTGAGATGCTTCAGTAAAAGTGTGCTAAGGAGTGTTTCCCACTGGTGCCAACCCTTCTGATCAATTCGATGGTGGGAAAGTGGCCTGAATTGACTGCAGCTGTGCACAGACACATCTGGCCACACCCACCACAGGGCACAGACTCACAAAGCACTAATCACTTTTATTACATCACTGAAAAGCCAAGGTAAAACACAAACCTGTAAATTGTGCGCGCACACACATAGACACACAAAATTTGGACTATTACCATATTTTTCCGTGTATAAGACTTATACACGGATAGTGCTGAAGGTGGACTGGCGATTAGTTGTTGCCACAAAAATAGGGGGCGTTTTATACATGGGGGCATCTTATAGATGGAAAAATATGGTACATGGGGAAATAAGGAGCTGCCTTTTGCTCAGTCCATCTAGCTCAGTGTTGCCTACACTGACTGCCAGCTGCTCTCCAGGGTTCCAGACCTTTCTTTCTTTTCTTTCATCTGGGACCTTCTGCATGCAGCCAAGATGCTCTGCCAGAGAATTTCCCTTTAACTAATCTAAGAATGTAAGAGCTTGGCTGCTGGATCGGACCACAGGTCCACCTAGCCCAGCATCCTGTTCTCACAGCGAGCCAGATGACTGTGGGAAGCCTGCACACAAGACATGAGCATGACAGAGCTCTCCATACCCTCCAACATTCCTCAGATGAAAATAGGGGCATTTCTCACTCCCTGCCCCAACTGACCCTCCTCAACTCCGCAGCAGCGGTCAGGGAGAGGCTACAGGATGCTCCGCCACAGCCACCACCATTGTCGCTTGGGACAAGCATTGGCTCATCCTCCTCTCTGAGCTTGGCAGCTGCGGTGCTGGCTGGGGGGAAAGGGCATTTCAGGATCAAATCAGAAGCCAGGGTGGCTTCTGTAATTCTGGGACTGTCCCTGGAAAATTAGGGCACTTGGCGAATATGAACTCTTTCCGCTTGTGATTCTGAGTAACTGGTATTCAGAAGGCATTACTGCTTCCAATTGTAGAGATGGCGCATGCTATAGAGCCACATTGATTCTGCAGCGCCACCTTCAGGCGCCAAAAATAATTTGCCCTGGGAAATTAAGCCACACTTAAGTAGTTAATCCCTTTGGGAATTATAGCCCTGAGAGGGGAATAGGTGTCTCCTATCAGCTCTCAGCACCCTTAACAAACCACAGTTCCCAGGAATATTTGGGGGAATCCATGACTGTTTCAAGTGCTATCATAATGCTTTGAAAGAATGGTGTGGATGTGGCTTAAGCAGACTCTTGCCCAATACTGGAGGTAGCTATTGATAACCTCCTCCTATATGAATTTGTCTAATCTTCTTTTAAAGCGAACCAAACTGGTGGCCACCATTACCTCTTGTAGGAGAGACTGTCAAAGTTTTAACTATGCACTGTGTGACTAAGGACTTAAAAAGAATCTGGTGCGTCATGTCCGTGTGCCATCTAGTCCAGCATCCTGTTCTCACAGTGGCCAACCAGATGCCCCAATGGGAAATTCGCAAGCAGGACCTGAATGCAACAGCACTCTTCCCCACTCGGGATTCCCAGTAAACAGCACCCAGAGGCATACTGCCTCCAACAGAGGATGTAGCCATGATGGCTCATAGCTGCTGATAGCTTTATCCTCCCGAGTATGTTATTTACAACAGGTAGCCAACATTACGCACAGGTAAACATTGGGCATATGGAGAGCTAAGTTGCATTTTGCTACAACTGCCAAGGTCCACTAACTCAGAGATGGGCAGATCCCTGGATTATTTGCAATAGATATCTGACACTCAATTGTTCAAAAAGGATAGCAAGAATATGATACACAGGAACTTAGATTAGATTGCTGAAATGAAGAAAACATGGGTTAACCAATAAAGGATAGTTGTGTGGCAGGTGTGTGAGTTCAGCTCAGTTCTGGTACTTGAAAAAAATAATGTCTGGGTTTAGGAACTGCTTGGTAGCACCACGTTCTTTTAATTTTACGCTCTGCCCTTTGCACCTGGTTCCAGTGTGGTGTAACGAAAAGTGTGTTGGACTGTTACCTGGAAGACCAGAGTTTGAATCCCTCCTGAGTCATGAAGTTCATTGGGTGACACTGTCTCTCAGCCTAATCTGCCTCACAAGGTTGTTCTGAAGGAAAAGTGAGGAGGGCAAAACCATGTACACCACCTTGAGGTCCTTGGAGGAACAGATGGTATAGAAATGTAATAAATGAATAAATAACCTCGGGGATCTAGCAAAGGACAAATTAGTTTCCTCAAGCCTGAAGTCTGACCTCCACCTGGAGCCTGTCGCAAAATGCTGGTTCAGAAAGCATGAAGCCAATTACTTCCTTCACTTCACAAAAAAGCAAACAAACCCAAACACATTAACCCAGAGATGACCTGCATATACAAGTACAAATCTACACTTGAGTGGCTGTTCACCAGGTATTCTCATAGCCTAATTTAGGAGGCAAATAATTTCTGAAGTTGCAGTCGCTTGAGAGCCAGACTCCTTTGCCAATTTATGGCAGTCAAGCCAACCAGATCATGCATATGTTTATATAAGCCACAGATGTAGAAAACCCTGAGTAAGTGAAACAGAGCAAAGAAACGCAACCATACAAAAAAGACAACCAACCAACCAGGTAATTTTTATTACAAAGTAAAAACATGGGGAATCCTAGAGAGAACATGAAGAAAAGAAAAAGCCATTGCCACTCTCAGGATGCTGGCTGGAGTCATCCCTGCCTGGAGCTTCACAATTCTCCAATGGGTATTCTGGAGACAAACAATATGGCTGCCGCTGGGCCCTGTCGTGAAACGAGCATGGCAGCTACCTGGCCTGGTGGGTGTTCAGGAGCAAACTGGGGGAAGTGACAGGATTGAGAAGAATCTGGCTTGTGGAGAAGCATCTGTAGAGGCAGACGATAGAGCTGGAAGAGGAGGATGATATCCGAAGATCAACCACAAAATGGCCACTCCTCCACCACTGCTCCGAGCACAGCAAAAGAAGCCCCCTCAGGCTCCTTCGAGGGCACCAGCCCGGCCTGTCATTCATTCAGCCTCGATGACAACAGGGAGGGGATTATCTTGGGCTGCAGCTTCTGCCTCGCCCGCTTGCTTCCTGCGAGCCTCAGCCGGAGGCCGTGGAGGTGGGTTGGTTGGAGGGTGTTTAATGGTAGCTCCTATTTGTAGCTGTTCCCGTTGCCTCACTTCGATAGGACGCCACTCTTCGCCACGGATGGCAGCCTGGAGGAAAAAGCCCAGAGAGATATGAGGGGGGGAAAGGGTATCTCAAGGGAAAAACCCATTTTTATTTTTATTTTCTGCATGCACATGGTCCCAGGTTCACAGGAGCGTCTGAGGCCTTACACAAAGTCAGACAAGATTAGTTGAGCTAGCTCAGTATTGTCCACATTGACTGTCAACAGCACCTCAGGGCTTCAGGCAAGGCTACATTCCTAATTCTCCCTGGAGGCTCCACATATAGAACCTGGAAACTTCAGTATGTAAAGCAGATGATCTACCACAGAAGTAGGGCTGGGAGAGACTCCCACCTGAAACCTTGGAGAGCCACTGCCTGTCAGTGTAGACAATACTGTGCTAGTTGGACCAATGGCCTGACTCAGTAGAAGAAGCTTCCTAAGTTCCCTATATTGACCTTGCCATAGCTCAGAGGTTGAGCATCTGCCTTGCATGCAGAAGCTCCTGGCATTTCCAGGTAAGGCTGGGAATCGTCTCCTGCCTGAAACCCTGGAAAGCTGCTGCCCATCTGTGTAGATGATGCTGAACTAGAGGAATAAATGGTTGGACTCAGTATAAGAACATAAAGAACCTGAGAAGACCCTTGCTGATCAAGGCCCATCTAGTCCAGCATCCTATTCTCACAGGCAAATCCTCAAGCACAACCTGAGTGTCTAACAGCGCTTTCTACACCAGCAATTCCCAGCAACTGATACTTCAAGGCAGAATTTAAACCCTGATGCAAATCCCTGTTCTGTCAAAGACTCATTCTGTCCATAGCCTCCATTCAAGTCACATCCCTCCCACCCCAGTCTGTCGGTCTGATGGCAATGTAAGCCAGCCAGCTGACCTCACTGAGTTAATTGCAGAGACACTGTGTATTTTTTCAAAAGTTGTTTCAGTTTTTCTTGATGCCCTTTATGCATCGATGGACCTGCATTGTATTTCTGTTCGATGTTTATTTTATTTTTACTTTTGTATCACGTTTGAAAACAAATAATAATGATTTGAGAGGAAGGGGGGAAATGTGTTGAATCTTTACTAGAGGAAAAATGAGAACATTTCTGCCTTGGAGAGACTTATTACTATTATTATGTTGTATCCAATGTAAGTCATGCTTACACCACTGAAATTAAGGGATGTAACTATTTATTTCAATGGGTCTACTCTGAGTAAATGTCAGTTGGATACAAAACATTTTCACTATTCCTTTCTGATTATGGTTATTCGATTTATTCCCTGCCCTTCACCATAAGATCTCAGGATGGGTTACAGGAATCTAAAAATAAATGTCATTGTGAAGAGAAGAGTATGAGTCCTAAAAATATATTCTCTCAGGTGCCAAAGTCCGGGGTAAAAAGCTGAGGCCTCAGCACTTTTTAAAATTGAATATCTTGTTAGACTCAGATAAGTGATAGCAAATGCCCAGTTAAGATTAAACAAGCATTTTATACCACATAAATTATACATATTCTACAAAAACTTATAAGAAAATGAGATACTAATACAATATCATCATCATCATCATCATCATCATCATCATATTTTTACTGCTTTTATATCCCACCTTCTTCTCCAAGGAGTTCAGAGTGGCACACACGCTTCTCCTCCTACTCCTTATTCAAGTCCCACAACAACCCTGTGAGGTAGGTTAGGCTGAGAGTTGGTAACTGGCCCAAGGTAAGCCTCCTGAGTGGGAATTTGAACCCTGGTCTCCCAGGTTTCTTTCATCCAAGTCTCTAATTGCCACACCACACTAGGCATCATAAACCCCAGGATGTACACCGCCATTTCTTGCTCCTCATGAAATACTGGAATATGCTCAATTATCAATTTGAAGTAACATATTTTGTATTTAAAGGTAGCATGAGCTCTGACCAGCAGAGGGAGCTAGAGGGCTGCTAGTCATTCCTAGGCTCTGAAGCAAAGGATTGCAGGAACTAAAGGTTGCCTTGCAGATCCTGCAGCCTAAAACCATCAGACAGCTGAGCCCGGGATCTTTGCAAAAAATATTAGGGGAGAAACCTTTTGTGCAAACTGACTGAAGCTTTAAAACAGGGGCGACTCTGTTTTACAAGAAACTCCCAGGACAAGGACCTAATAATCTTCCAAGACCATCCTCCCCACATAAAAACAAATATTTATTCCATTTTCTCCTTGACTATCTTAAAAGAACACTTAGAACGACAGTGTGATAAAATGCACATTAATTTAACTCATCAATCATTCAGTTTACTAAACACTGGATGATCCATTAACTACAAATCATTTTAACTATTTGACATCCTTGTGTATATTATTACTGTTGCTGTTGTTACTTCAGGAGTCAAATGGGGGTTGTGGAAGCGGCGACTTACCAGTAAGTAAATGCCGCTTGCAATGGCGAGACAAACTGTGCCAAGGATCGTGGCCAGTAAAAATGCTGCTGGAACGGCCAAGCTGCAAAAGGAATAAGTGAGAGAGATTTATTTGTATTTGTTTAAGAGAATCTATAAGCCACTTCTCACTTCTATGATAGCTTATCAAATCAATTTACATATAAACCATAATGCAATGAACTCAGCAGAAGGACGATGGGGACAAAGATAGAATTAGTTGGCTCTGGCGCCACCTACTGTTGACCTCTCTGCCTTTTGTCCTACCAGTCTCAATGGGCACCAGCCACCAATGAAATATGCAGAGCATCACCTGTGTTGCGCCATTCCTTCCAAGAATCCCAGCAGTCCAGCTAGGCAGTCTCCACCCAATGCCTGGATTTATGTGTGGAATGTTTTAATGCCGTCTTGTGATGCTCTAATGGATGCTGGTAATAGGGTTCCCATATTTCAAAAGGTGAAAATCTCCCCACCCACCCCCAGACATTTAAGGGATTTCTGCCCAGACACTTCTTCTGAACATTGTATGTCAGGGATGGGGAACCAACAGGTCTCCAAATGTTATGAGTCTTCAATCATCCTTGGACCACTGGCCACGCTGGCCAGGGCTGGTGGGGTCTGGAGGTCAAGAGGTTAGTTTTGCACCCCATGACATACATCTTTTGTTCTGAATAAGATAAATGCATGAAATGGGTTGTCAAGTTAAAGCAGGAGCTTGTGCCCGACCCTCCTACTTTAAGAACAGTCTTGCCAGCTGACTGGCCAGCATCTGAAAAGGAACTGTTAATATTGTTCATTGCATTTATAACCCAGATTTCTTTCCAAGCAGTTCAAGGTGGCGTACGTGGTTCTCCCCCTCTTTTAATGATCCTGCAAGGTCTGTTAAATAGTAGGTAGACATAGCAGATGACGCAGTGATTTCTCCAAAGCAGCTCTTTATTTGTAAACTGGAACAGAACTGAACAGCAAACAACTCAGCCGGCCAGCTTTTATAGGCAGCCGGCTGTCAACATTGTAGCAACAACAACCCAGGGTTTCCCGCCTAAAGTGACTGACGTGGACCTGAGTGAAAACTATATACATGATACTCCTGGTGGCCAGGGTGAGAACTTCAATACATAACAAGGTTGGTTACACTAAGAGGAAGCAAGGGACTCAAGGTCACCTGGTGAGCTTCCTATTAGGCAGCCACCTTCATTGTACAGTTTTTGACACCTGCTAAAACCTTTTCTGTTTGGGAAGCCTCCCAAGAGAGATCATTTTATTATGCATATTGTTTCGAAAACTGTCCATTTTATCTACATTTTGATGGCTTCATTACGTCAACTTTTTAAAAAGTCTGCTAAGTTTAGTGCTATTTTCTTCTGAGTATTTTACATTATTTTACATAAACCAGAACATTGTGGGGTGGGTTTTTTTTTTGGGGGGGGGGGGAATAAGTGCTATATCAATCTTGTTAAATAAATAAGCTACATTGCCTTCAGATATACAGTGTTGCTGTTTTTTTAATTAAAAAAGGGAGAATGCACTGTAAGAAGGAGGCAAGCCCAACATCTTATGACCGTCTTAAGATTCAATTGAGTAAACAAAACACCCACCCACATTGCAGAACCAAGGAAAGCGGACCCATTGTAATGCCCTTCCCCCCGACCACATCCAGTTAAGACTTCCATGTGAGTTTCATGTATGTGGGCCACACACAAACACACACATGTCTCCATGAGACGTGAGCATCAGTTAACTTGAGAGAGAAAGCAGAAAGTTTTGTCTATTTTCGCCCCCCAAATACTGAAAAGGCTGACAAGTCAAGAAGCGGAATGAATTATTTACCATATGTGCAGGAAAGCCCGGACGTAGTAATTCCTAGTGAGGGGTCCAAATGCCTTCACGACAGTTGTGAAGCACTTCTGGCCACTGTTGGGGATGGGAGTAAAAAGAGAGAGTGTAATGACAAACACAGATTCTACTTGTCAAAGGGTTCTGTGATTCCCAGAAGCTTGCTCAAAAGCCATACTGAATGAAGGAGGCAGACCTAACCTTTTGAAACTACATTGATTTTAACCAGACATTTCCCAAGCTCAAGGAGCAGGGTTTTGTCTATGTTTGGATACAACTGGATGCCATTTTGAAGGAAGATGGCAGGCTGACCCTTTTGGAAATGTGCTGAACGTAACCATTGATTTCAAAAGTGTGCTGGAGTTTTGGGTTCTTAGAATTCCCAAGCAACACCAGGTACAAGGCTGCATAACTAAAATGAATGCCTATTTTGAAAGCCAATGTCAATAACAATCGTGGTCAAAAATGAAAAGGCATTAGACACCATACTTATAAAAGAATGGAAATGGTTTATTGAATATTTACAAATTGTAAACAGTTAAGAACATTGGCTGGATTATTGTAATGCAGTTTCATAAGAGTATGGTATATATTTAAAGTAGATCAAAAAATGATCAAATTAAGTTAATTTGGATATGCAGATGTTATTAAAAATAAATTTAAGGAGCCACAGAAACAGGGGGAAGGAAGTCAAGTTTTGAAATGTTAGAATGACTGTAAAATTATTGAAATGTATAAACCTGAAAATAAAAATATAGCATTTTTTTAAAAAGACACTTACCACCGCTCCATCGTAGATCCCTTTTTCCGCTTCCCCCTCGGGTACTCCAGCAGGCATATAAAGACTCCAGCAGCTCTTTGGGGAAAAGAGTTAAGGAAGGGGGGTATCTCTTTTGTGCCCCATTTTCCTAGGAAAGCTTTCTCCTGAGTAGTCCCAATATCCAGGACAGCCCAGAATCCCTCCTTTACTCTGTCCCAGGAAATGAGAGAAGAGTTTTTTAAAATGTAGTTATGTTATGTTGTTATGCTATACAATTTGTGTGTGTGTGTTTTTCCAACAGAAAAAATATTTCCAAAATCCCACTAGTGACCTGGAGGAAGTTTGTATCTTAGCAATATTAAGCCAAAGAGCCAGTTCACACATGCAGCACACATGTTTGTCTCAACACAATCTTTCCTCTTTGTGAGGGGGTGGAAGAGGCACGGAGAGAGATCTGTTTGAAGCAGTCTGTACGCTGAGGTAAAGTCTGCATCCCTTTCGGCAATCACTGTGGTTGCAAACACAAAATTTTCCCCCAAATACCAAAACTGAAACGGCTGCAAGCTATTTCAGGCTGTAGGCCCCTTGAGACCAAGACCTGTTATCTGTAGGGGAGCATGCAGATAGAAAACGCTAGACAAATACTAGGGTCATACCTGCACGTTTAGCTCACTTTTATGCCACCATAAGCAGCCATGGCTTACCCCCAAAGAATCTTGGGAGGTTTGTTTGTTAAGGGTACTGAGAGTTGTGAGGAGAACCCTTCTTCCCCTCACAGAGCCACAATTTCCGGAGTACTCTGAGAAGATTGGTTGAGAATTGTAGTTCTGTGAGGGGAAGATGCAATCTCCTAACAGCTCTCAGCACCCTTAACAAACTACAGTTCCCAGGATTCTTTGGGGGAAGCCATGACTGACAAAGTGATATAATAGTGCCTTAAATGTATGCTGTGGATGTGGCCTTCAAAATGTGACTACAGTGGTACCTTGGTTTGCATAAGTCTTGGTTGGCATACGTTTTGGATTACAAGCATGTCAAAACCAGAAGTGCGTGTCCCAGTTTGCAACCTTTTTTTGGATCACAACCCATTATTTTTTTTGGATTACAAACAAAAAAATTTTGGAGGCCCCATTGGCGAAAGCGCTCCTTGGGTTACAACCTGTTTTGGTTTACAAACAGACCTCCGGAATGGATTATGGTTGTAAACCAAGGTACCACTGTATGTGTATAGCCTGGATCAGACTGAGATTCTCACACAAAGGCACCGGGAATCAGATGAAGGAATAAAATGGCGCTTGTACCTTTAAGAACTGGTTGTCAAAATTGCTTTTCCCCTCTTCCTTTTAAATTGAATGTCTGTGAGCAGGGATGCTCGTGTTTTTTATTAATCACACCTAGGTTGCTCTGGGAGTCTTTTCAAATAAAGAGTGGAGTAAAACCACTTTAAGCAAACACCAAAGTTTTGAGGGAAGTAGAAGAGCAGAAAAACTGGACACATGGTCCAGGGACAGGAGAGAGAACAGACCAGGCTGGATTTCATATTGGTTTGAACTCATCAGGTCAAATCTTTGCAAATTCTCTGCTCTCTTTTATCCCCCCACTATAACCCAAAGATCGGAGGAGGATAAGGTCATTTCCATTTCACCCTTTCAACAGCTCCTGCAAACAAAGCCCCTCTGATTGCTGTGTTACATGTGGGAAACTAAGTCTGAGAAGTACCAAACTGCACAAGGGCATTTGGTGAGTCTCTGGTTGAACTGGGGGAGAGCTTGATCTCACTGACTGGCAGCCTCAAACCCACAAGCAGCAGGATGCGACTCCATGTGCACATTGCTCCTTTGCACAACCTACAAGCCAACTCAGTCCTTTCTGCTCTGCCTTTTCACCAGCAGCCACAGTGACTGGCTATGGAACTGCAACTTCCTGGACACCATTTACTAAACAGAACCTACCTTCTTCCCTCTTTTCATGGTGCAGCTACAGAAATTCCACATTTTGCAATCCCCATACTTCTGCAGAACGCCTGCATTAAGCAAAGTGACTATTTTTTATTTCCTTGACATCATTTGGCCAATGGAACCTTGTTTCCACCTCTTGTTAAGTGCTGGGAAGTGTCCAAATTGCTCAGTCACAGAAATTCCAATTTTGTAATCACTAGATCACTAGACTTCTGCAAGCACACACATACACACACACGACCAGATTAAGCAAAACCCTAATTTATTTATGCTGTACCATCTGGGGAACTGGTCAAAAGGAAGTTGGACTAGATGGATTTTGAGGTGCCTCCCACCTGTTTGATTCTGTGATACCAACAGAATCACAAGGCATCTTGCGGCGACAGAATCCAGGGGTTTTCTTGGGGGGGGGGAGAAGAAAGGAGACAGAAATCACATGGAAGGATACATTGAATAGGCTGCAAACTGCCAGTTTTTGAACTGCCCAGCAACTGCCACGATCCCACCAGTCACTAGAACTAAAAGGGGGGAAGAAAAAAAAAGACAAGCTTACCTACCACGGTCCACCACAAATCAACATTAAAAAAACAACAACCAACATGCAAAACAAATGTAACGAGCCCGCAGCTCACAATTCATTGATGTATTTATTATGGGAGAAAAATAAATTAAAAGAGCAGAAAAGCCACTTAAAATCAGAGAGTCCGTGTGATGCTGTGCAGTGGCTGGAGCAGGGTGGGCAACCTCTGGCCAAGGGGCTTTATGCAGCCCTCTGTTTGCCCCTTAGCATTCTCTGCAGGCTACACTGTTCCCCAGTCTGGCTTTGCTCCTTCCGTGAGTGGCTGCAATGTGTCCTTGATCTCTAGGAATGCCTCTTACTTGCCTACTTGGAGGGTGGAGAGAGCTGGGTAGGTAAGTGTGTAGCCTGCTGTGCCGAGTAAAATCTGCATCTGCTGCTCTGCCCACTTTTGCCTCTGGCTCCGCCCACCATTGGCATGTGGCCCTCAGACGGTTTCCCACAAGGAGATGCGGCCCTTGGACTGGCGAATGTTCCCCACTCATCCGTCAGAGAGTGTTGCACTGGGACCAGAGGGACCCAGGTTCCGTTCCCTACCCAGCCATGCAGCTCAGGGAGTGTGGCCTTCCCCACAGGATTGTTGTGAGGATAAAAGCAGCACAGAAATATGCACAATGCTCTTTGGCAAAAAGGCAGGTTGAGAAATAAAGGAAGGGCCTTTGACAGAGGCAGAGATTAACTCCCAAAGAAACAGCCGTTCCCCACCTCAGGGAATTCCTGCTTCTTAACTTTCTGCTTTCCATGAATGATACTCTGTGCATGTTCAGAGGAAACTTTGCCTTTGCTATTTCACTGAAAACGTGTGAGGGCAAGGAGCACCCATAGCAGCAAGGCATTCTTTAATTGCTTGGTGCTGCAAGGCATTCTTTAATTGCTCACAGCACTTTTCACACATTATCTCAGCCACGCTCTTAAGGTTCCCTCAGGCTCCACACTGCCCAGCTTTGAATGGGGATGGGGAGCTGTTTGTAAAGAAAGAATTACCTACTTGCTTGGAGTTGCCCAGTGAAAATGATTGGCAGTAGACTCAGGGAAGATAAAAGGCAGGATTTCACACACACACACACACACACACACACACACACACACACACACACACAAAATGCATCATTCATTTGTGGAATTTACAGCCACAGGGGCTGTGGAAATGGCCCCTCACTTCAATGACTTTTAAAAGGAAAGGAAAGGCCAATTCAGGGGAGACTTATATCAACCGCAGACCACAACCTACGGTAATAGAGCCTCCAGGTTCAAGGGCAGGCTACCCCCCCCACACACACACACAAAGAGCTCCTGGGGAAGCAGAAGCAGGAGAGGGCTTTTATCCTTTCACGCCCTGCTTGTGAGCTTCCCAAAGGCATCTATCTGCTTGGATGCTGTGAGAGGCTGGACTTCAGGACTTCTCCCTCGCTGGGCTTCTAGTCTGACCTAACTGAAACATCTCTTCTTAGCCACATGTTATGCCCCACTTGTGAAGAAGGAGGCTGTATTAATTTACATTTGTGACCTGATCTGACAGGGTGTTTTCTTCTTCTTCTTATGTCCTTGTGGCGGAAGTCATCTGGTTGTGTTCCTGGACAAGATGAGATCAAAACTAAGAACTCCCTTAGTCTTGCTCCACACACCCTTTTCTCATGTCCTTCTAGGAGGACTGGACTAATTCACAGAGGAGGAGGCTATCAGTGGCTAAGAGTCAGACAATGCCTGTATGCTACTGCCTCTGGGATCAGGTCATACCCTTTGTCTCTGCGGGTGCTTGCGTAGTCAAAAATGTCACCCTCTTGGTGCAAGAGGGAAGGAGGCATCAGGGAAACTCCAATGTTTGCAAAAGTGGAATAAATCTTTAGAGTGGGGGTGGGGGTGCAGGGGGCAGATATAAGCTCAGGGAAGGGCCATAACCCAGTGGCAGAGCACTTGCCAGATTCAACCCCCTTCATCTCTGAGCCCAGATAGGAAAGACTCCTGCCTGAAACCCTGGAGAACTGCTGCCAGCCAGCGTAGGCAATATTGAGCTAGATAAACCAAGTTTGTGGGGGGTGGGGAGGGGGCAGTTCCCATAGATGTAGATTTAGGGCAGCACGGCCGGTTCCCCCGGAGTGAGAGCTGAGCCAAGGGGGCGCCATAGGGAGTCACAGCTATAATGTAGTGCATGTGTAGAATGGAAGGCGATGGGTGGAGACATGCCAAATTTTGGTCTTGCACAGGGTGCAGGTGAAAGACCAGGTTTCAATTGGGGCATCTGGTTGGCCACAGTGCAAAAAGGAGTCTGAACTAGATGGGTCCCCTTTGGCCTGATCTAGCAGACAGGTCTCTTCATGTGCCTCTTTCCTTTAGAGCCTCACTTCCTACTAGGTCACCTGACTGCAGGGAAATTCCTACAAGGCCAGTTTACCACCATCAGATCTTTGAAAGGGAGAAGAACCAAGAAGTGAAACCTTCTCCCAGTCTGTCATTGCCTCACCACCTGACTGCTCTGGGTGAGTGTGGAACAGGAGCAAGCACTGATTTCATGAAAAAGTTTTTGCAAGGTGCTAGGCCATAAGCCCTCCTCCGTCTGTGTGAACACGCTAACCCAGATTAAAGGAACTTTCTCTGTATGTACGGACAACAAGCCCACTTCTGCAGCAAAGGCACTCAAGGGTGAGGCTGCTGGTTTCTCTGACCTGGGCAGCATTTCTTATTTTGTCAAGGGAACATGTGAGGCTCCCAGCTGCAAAGTCATTTCGAGAAAGCAGCCAGAAACAGCTCCCTTCTGCTGCCTCTCGTGTTTTGGTTCACAGGGCAACTGAAGTTTTAAAAAGCACGAACTTGTCATGGCCGTGCCACCGGGCCCTCCTTGTCTGAAAGGAGCTGGGCGGACATCTGGGATGCGTCAAGCAGAGCGCCAGATGGACGCATTCGAGCACACTTGAACCAGTAGGCCTGTGGAAGCAAACGGGATGTTCTGTGCACTGCTGTGATTACAGCACGAAGGCCGAACTATGCAGGAATTAAAGGAGTTGGCAAAGAAGCCCGAGCTCCGCGTCATCTTAAGATACCAGCTTCAAAAGACCCAAATAATGGTGCAGTGAAAACAAGGAAGGGTCTTGTGGGAAATTAGAGACAAAATGATTTACTGTAGCATACCATACAAATAAACACTACACAAAGCTAGTCTATGAAAGTTTATGCTGCAAGAAATCTTCTTATCTTTATGGTACCATGAAACTCTCTCTTTTTAACAATGCTGTCTGTTTAGGGGCTAAATGATATCCCAGAATTAATTGAAAGGTTTATCTGTGAACTAGATTTGTTTATTTTCTGAGTCTTGGCTTTTGTTTTACAGAAAAATAAGGCTAAGGGTCACACGCAAATCAACATAGGGTATGTGCCGATGTTATGTCTCTCAAATTCAACAACTGCACTTGCAGCCAGAAGTGCAAGTATGTGCACACAAACATACATCCAGTTTTCACATTGCCTCAAGGCAAAACTATCCATTATGTTGAGAGTACATGTTTTAGGTATGTACTTACAGTACATAACAATTGACAGATGCAAAGCAAACAGTACAATGTTTAGACTGGGGCTGCGTACACACCATACATTTCAAACACATTGCTTCCTCCAAAGAATCCTGGAAAACGTAGTTTATTCCCTCACAGAGCTGCAGTTCCCAGCACCCTTAACAACTTGCAGCTTCCAGGATCCTTTGAAGGAAGCCACACGCTTTAAACGTGGTGCGGAAATTTGAAAAAAAGAATTGGTGCTATCAAAGGTATAAAATATGAAATTATTTCACTAAGTATATAATGGCAACAAGTTGGATACATTTACACATTTCTGTTGAGTGCTCAGCTGTAATCCCCTGGGTTCTGATTATTTATTATGTATTGAATTTATATCCCCCCTTCCTCCTGAAGGAGCCCAGGTTGGCAAACACATTTTTTTAAAGTGTTCTAAAATAGTTAAAATGTTTTTTTAAAACCCCAGTTACAATTAAAAATATTATTTCATTTATGGATCTCAGGGTTGTCAGGAACAGTATCCTTCAGCCACCAAATGCCTGGGTCCCTTTCGCTTATGTACAGGGGCTGTCTCAAACAGATGCAGGATGCTAAGCAATGCGCCCAGTAAAAAAACCTCATTTGGGATGTTTGTGGGCTGTCTATTTTGATAAGAGTCTCAGGGTGCTTCCAAACAACCTATATACTGAGGAATCAACCTGATTTTGTTTGTAGGAAGATTATATATTGCTGACTATTTAATGAACATTTATTTTGTGTGCAGGGAGTTCTAGTGCATCAAAGCAAATGTTACAACGCACTTTTCCCATCACTTTCCTTACTGCAAGGAGTCCTATTGAGTGATGCTGGCCAACTAATCAGCCCTAATGATTTTGAATATGGATATACAATATGGCTCTTGATTACTCCACCTCAACTAACAGGAAAATGGAAGGCTATGTGCTTGCAAATGCCCTAGCCTGCACAGATCACTCCTGGGCTAATGGCAACATCAAGTTTCCTTCCTTATTTTCATCCATTGCACTTCCTCAAAAGGAAAGCACAAAAATCTCCTTGGCTCTGATGGTCACAGCCAAGCCAGGTTAAAGTCCCCTCCAAAAATCCAGAAGTCTCCTTCCTGCCCCAATTAAAAAGGATGCCCCCATCAAAAGGGGGGGGGGGTATTATGTGTTTAACATAACCACCACAGGGCAGGTGAACTGCTCTCCCACACAGCAAGGCAATACTTCCAGGAGAGTCACAACACACACACACAAACCCGATGGCAAGGCAGAGCTGAAAAAAAACGAGTAAAAACTGTTGCCATCACTATGAAAATTCAAAGTTTAAGATTCGGTTCCATCAAGACTAATTTGAGATTACTGGGGAATAGGGCATATCATGACTGGCCACTGACATACTGGGAATGTCACAAAAGCACGTTTAATTGGAATGCTCAATGTTTAGCAACAAATACATTTTATTTCTTTATTTTTTTTAAAGAAGGGAGAACTTAAGGGGTTGAGAATTTCAGTCTTGGCTCTGCAAACTCACAGGCAGGCTCTCTCTCGCGCACATTTAACCCGGTCCCCCTGCTTTCCCCAGCCCAAAGCTACTTCACTAAAAGATGCGCCCCAATTTTTTTAATTCCACCCACTCAGGCACAAAGCAAATGGACTGAGGCTATGGAGCCCCTTGCAATGGGCAAGGTGCAGATACCTTCATTTACTCTGGTTTAACCACACCACTGTGGGGGTGAGGGGAATTGGAGGAGGAAGAGAGGACTCCCGGGCCACAAACCTGCTGGAAGGACTCGAATCCTTTCGCGAAGGAAAGATTTCGGGATGGGGCTCAGAACAGTTTCTAACCTGGCATCGCCCGCTTTTCCTTGCCTGGGGCAACAAGGACACTCTGCACTTGCTCAGGGGCCCTTTGGCTCCACTTGGCAAGAAGAGATGCTGGTGTCCACCCCCCTCCCTCCTCGGATCCCCCCAAAAAACTCACTTAGGCCGGAGGCCAGCGCCTGCTCGTTCGCCCACATGGCCCACTCGATGCCCCCCATCGCGCCGCGCTCAGCTGCACCGAGAAAGTGAAGGAGGGAGCCGGCTGCTGGGCGGACACCTCTCCCCCCAACTCCCCTACGTCCCTTCCTGCTCCTCCTCTGCAGGCCGAGCCAG
This sequence comes from Podarcis muralis, assembly GCF_964188315.1. Taxonomy (NCBI): domain Eukaryota; kingdom Metazoa; phylum Chordata; class Lepidosauria; order Squamata; family Lacertidae; genus Podarcis; species Podarcis muralis. Next base: position 42,440,375 of record NC_135661.1, on the reverse strand, counting down.
AAACGCCCCACAAAAGCCCGGCCTCCGCCAGTGTCTACCTCCAGACACGCGTCTCGGCCGTCCCTCCCGCCCCGATCCCCACGAAGCGCTGCTGCGGCTCGCTCCAGTTCCAAACGGCGCCAGCTTTCGACTTGCACAGGATTCTTCAGCTCAAGAGGCGTGCGGGGGAAGACTGCGCTAAAAAAGTTCACCAACTCACCCTAATCCTCCTCAGCATAGTGTAAAAGCACCACGTGAACGCAGCCCCTTTAAACCTATCCCCCAAAAGCAGTGGGATGTTAGATGCAGTTGCGAATACTGTAGAACTGAAACCATTCCAATACTCTACTTTTATTAACCTCTTCATATCCAGAACCCATCACATTATTGGGATCCGTTTTATTTACTTAAGATATTTTAAGTGTTTTATCCCTTAGGAGAAAAGATGGCACATGAACTTAATAAAGAATGAGAAGTTGGGACAAAGAACTTAGCAGCAGTGCCCCTTTAAAGGAGATGCTAAGCTTTGCACCCCAAAACTCGGAAGTAGGGAATCAAGTGCCGCAAGCTGCAGGATAAGGCAAAGAGAACATAAGCTGTGCTTCAAAATTGGCAGGTATAAACGGGAATCAGACAAGAAATGAATTTTGTGCAATGGCTCTTGGGGAAGGAGGAGACTTTCTGCTGCTAACTGTAAGCAGAGGGGAAAAGAGACTTCCTCTCAACTGCCAGGAACTGGATTGACCAAGATCAGCATTCACCTCCAAATGCAGTATCCAAATAGGAGGGTGAATTGTGGGACACTGAAGGCGGAAGGGCCATAGCTTTGTGATAGAGAATCTGCTCTGCTTGCAGGAGGTCCCAGGTTCAGTCAGCAGAATCTCCAGGTAGGGTTGGGAATGTGCTATCTGAAGCTCTGCAGAGCTGCTGCCAGTGTCGACAAGACTGAGCTAGATGGACCAGTGGCCCGGGTGCAGTAAAAACCAGCTTCACGTGTGTTGTTGTAGAGCAACCGCACTAGTTCAAGAGATCCAGCGAGGCAGCAGGGGATCTGCAGCCCAAAATTTGCCTGGCTCGTTCAAGGCCACATCTGAAAAACCGAACGCTCTCCAGTCGCCCCAAAGTCTGCATGGCGTCTTCACTCCTTCCCATACAACATGCCTCTCTCCTCCCCTACTCCATGTGTGGCAATGGTTCCAATTCCTTTTGTCTGCTTCTTCCTTCTTTGTCTCGTTCGCTCCTCTCCTAAGTGCTGTAAGACCTGCACCAGCAGATGGTACTTCCAAGAGGTGGGGAGAGAGACCTGCTATCACTGCCCTCCCCTACATTTGCCTTTTGCTGCTGTCAAGCTCCTGTGGAGGAGAGAGGTGGGAGCCAGCTATATGTCATCTAGCCTGGTGAAAGTCTCCTCTGAACTATATTTAAGCCACACCCTTGGAGTGCAGCATGACCAGCTCCAGAAACTTTAGTCAGTTAACTCTTGTTTTGCCTTGTATTTATGTACTATTGTCTTTATTCTGTGTTTGATTATCTTTGGCCATTTTTCAATTTGCTGACATGTTCTGTATTTTGCACATTTGTATTTCCAGTGCTCCGTCTTTTGTTGTGTAATGTTTGCTGTTAGCCGCTTTGAGCACAGCTAATTGTGGAAAAGCGGCATACAAGTAAACTCAGTCAATCCCAATTCCGCCTCCACCATCTCACCCTACAACCCACCCACCCCTGGGCCTGCAACTTGTGCCCTACTATCACTGTCCTGCGAGGACTGCATAGACCTTCTGAGCCCAGTTCACATGGATTTCACCTCGCTCAATTCACCTTTAATTCCCCTTGCTGAAGTTGCACTGTTTGCCAGTATTCTATAGCCAACAGCTTCACTCAGCACAGTTAGAACATGAAGCAGCTCAGCCAATAGTTTGGGGAAGATGGCAACAGACAACGAACGGCTAATTGGTACATACAGAGAAGATGTGAGAGAGAAAGATGGCGTGCACAGTTCAGAAGATCACTTTCATTTATCTTTAAAACCACAAGTTAAAAATGACATTCTGTAGCAATGAAAGTAAAACATTTGTGGGGGAAACCCAAATGGGATCTTGTATAAAAGACAGCAATATAAAACCAGCCCACAGGATTGGAAAGAAAACAAAGAGAGGCAAAATATGCTGAGGGGGATATACTTTGGCTTACCTGAATGCAAGGCAACCATTAACACCTCTCCCCACAATTGTATTTTCTAAAAAAGCAAGCCCCCACTTTTTTAGCAGCTTGGGTGGGTGCCATCCCCTCTAGGCACTTCCCACCTCGCCCTGTGAGAGAAAGAGTGCTTGTGGGCACACGCCACTTTTTCAAGTGACCCAGGTTAAGAGTCAGTAGAATTATAATTGGAGCCTAGAAAAGCAATGGAGCTGAAAGAGGAAGTGAGAAAGGTTGTCACTCTTCTGACTTCCTCCTTCAGTTTTATGTACTTTTTTCAAGAGAGAAAAAGGTAACCACCCACCACAGACTCATAAGCAAGCAGGTAGTGAATGGGAGCGTAGAGGCTTTGTGGGTGCAAGGGAAAGAATCTAGCCCCTAGCACCCCATTGGCAACCCCTGGCATAAGTTAACCTTAGCTGTAATAGAACAGACTAGCAAAAGAAGGTCTAACGTTTACTAGAATTTCTACAGCCCACAGCTGTGCTTTAACATTTCCAGTTCCTCAGAAACTCTTAGCGGTTAAGGCATCACTCATCTTTGTTCATTGATCGTGATGTGTACTTGCTGGATCAGAGACTGAGGCCTGCAAGAGTCTAACATTCTCTGCAAGAATCCCAGGTGCCCACAGGCATTAGGAAGTGCAATAGAAACTGGCCAATGAGCTACCGCAATCGACCTTCTGCCTAGTCCTGAGCTACAGGGGAAGAAGCTCTAGCCCCAAGAGGTCAGAAAAAGGCTTGTGGGGCAGGGAGAAAAGAGGAAGCTTGTGCTGCCCTTCCTGTGAGGATTTTGGCTTGCAGGAGTCCCTGAAATAATACAACGGACAACACCACCGCCACCGCTGAAAGAATGGCAAGACAAAGTATCCTATGCAAATAACCGCCAGATAGTCATCAATTTCGTATTTCCCATAAAGACACAGCCTCTTCCCATTCCCCAACTAACAAATGCCACTGGTCTTCAGGCAGTGCTTCCTGCCCAAATGTTTCCACAGTCCTCCTGCCCAGTCACTTGGCCCTGAGTGGGGAGTGGAGCAGCCCCAGAAATGGGACCCAGCTCAGCTGCTGCTTCGGGGCAACCCGTCTGCCCCCAGGAGATGACAGCTTGCATCTTCCACCAGTGCTGGTCCTGGCCCCGGCTGGAAGGAAAACAAAAACATAAGGGATGAAAGAGGGGAAAGAGATTAGGAGGCAAGAACCACACATTGTTTAAAGTGGAATCATAGTGCTTTAAATGTAGTGTGAATGTGGGTCCAGGTAAATCCATTTCCTCCAAGCCTGCCTGAAGCACCTTGCCCAAAACAAGACATTCACCGCTGGGCAATATTTGTTAAGACTTCCTTTTCCTTCTCTGCCCCACCCTGGGGGAAAAGAGAGTAGCTAACAGCCCAGCCCACATGTGTTTAAGGAAGAGAAACAACGACAAGGAAACGGTTGTTTTTAATAGGGAGTGGGGTACTTCTGGTTTGAGAACACAGCAAATAGCAGAGCTCACATAGTTAAAAATAAAGATTGATTTCCAGTGGGGTGGCTGCGTCAGTGAGACCAGAAGCACTTTATTATTTCTGGAACTCCCTCCTCCCCATAAATTAACCTTGTAGAGAGGTACCCAGCCTTTAAAAGATGGCACCAGCTTTAAAAGATGGCACTTGTGGCTACACACTGGGCAAAGGGAGCTCTGAGACAGGAGTTATAGCGGTAGCAAAGACACAAGACTTCCAGGGACAGATTAGGAACAGCTTGCATTGCTGCATTATGAGCCAAGTCAGGCCACGTCCATGGTGCCTGGGGCATTGAAAGGAGGCCACCCTTATCCAGCCATACCTTGGTGAGCAGCATATACTGGATCGCTCCTGGCATGGGATCCCTCACCACAGCCGACAGCAGCTCCTCAGAGGGTGTTGCTGACACCACAGGCAGACCTTTCAGGAACCTGGGCAGAGGGGTGAAGTGGAGACAGCAGGGTTAGGGCTTGAGGCTGTCCTGACCCCGGCAAGAAAAAGAGGATTTGGGAGGCACGGGGTGGAGGAGGGCAACACAGATTTCAGACATGCACAGAAAGCACCAAGGCAGTGGGCATCAAAAGTCTGCTTTTAAAAAATTGTGTTCTGTTTATTAATGGCTTTCTATTCTGCCCATGGGTTGGACACAAGAGGAAGAAAAGCTGCCACTGATGTTCCTAGGGGATGATGAGCCACTTCTGGCCAGCAGACCACAGGTTCACCCCCTTATGCTAAATAACTAAAAACACACACTTCAATATTTTACTGCTATGACACCTAAAACAGGAGAGCTCTCCAACAACAAGGGTCATCACTCACCTGCCACATAAGGTAGGCTCTTCAAAAAAAAACACCAGACAACTAAACGCTTCCCTATTTAACATTAGGCATAAGGGGGGTGTTATTGGGTTGTTCTTGTTTTTATTATGTATTCTGTGTTTTTATACTGTGGTTTTATGTAGTGCACCACCCTGAGATCTGCAGGTATAGGGTGGTATACAAATTTTAATAATAAAATAATAATAATTATAATAGATTTTCAGAACCAGAGTACATTTGTAAACAGACAATATCATTTTTGTGAGCAAGCACTGGAGGCTTGCCTCCTTCTTTGGGTGTTGGCTGTCATGGCACCCCTGCCTCCGATTACAGGGGTGACACAGTAAGGGGCAAGGAAGTGACTGGGCTCACGTACTGGCCTCCATTATTCTCCGGAGGAAAGCTGCGCTTCACCACTTCCACAAACTCATCCACCGTGTCATCCAGCATGAAGAGAACTGCGTTTGGGCCAGCGTCAAATGTATAAGCCACCTGTAAATCAAGCCCAGATGTCAGCAAAGCACCTGTTTTACTTTAAAGGGCAACTATCCCTCTGTGTGTGATGGGGAGGAGCAGGGTAGAGTCTGGATTTGATATCCCACTTTATCACTACCCAGAGGAGTCTCAAAGCAGCTAACATTCTCCTTTCCCCTCCTCCCTCACAACAAACACTCTGTGAGGTGAGTGGGGCTGAGACACTTCAGAGAAGTGTGACTGGCCCAAGGTCACCCAGCAGCTGCATGTGGAGGAGCAAGGACGTGAACCCGGTTCACCAGATTACAAGTCTACTGCTCTTAACCACTACACCACACTGGCTCTCAGGGTAGGTGTGTGTGCCTGCATTCCTGATCCAGAAAAAGCCTGGCTTATCGTTTAAGGGAAGTCCTGTGAAGCGAAGGGAGAATTTAGGGAACCTCCTTGCAGACCTTGTTCTAAAAGCTTAGATTACACCTTAGGCAGCCCGAGGGTGAATTTAGTAAAGCAGTCTTTTTGTGTGGGGAAATCTGCATCAGAAGGGGCAAAGCCCTAGCTGCTCTTCCATGATTTCCAGTGCTAATGTTATTTTTAAAACATCTGTAATGGTTTTATCAAACCCATCAGCAAAACATATGACATTACGGAGCTTCAAACGAACTCCCAAGGACGTTCAAAGAAACTAGGAGGGTGTGCCACCTACTCCTTAAACTACGTTTAGCCCTAAAAGAAAGAATACTAATGAAAAAGAATTTGGGAGGTGCCCAAGTACCCATACATTTTGACCCTGCCTTGTTTTGACTACATCCCTGGGTTCTAGGGATCATTGGCCCCTGACTCTTCCAAGCCAGCTGAGGATTTTTGTTGGAAGGAGCGCAGAGTGGGCGGGGTATAAATAATAAATTTTATTTTATTATTATTATTATTATTATTATTATTATTATTATTATTATTATTATTATTATTATTATTATTATCCTAGTCTGCATGGGCCAACAGCTATCACCCTTGAGTCTCAGGACTTGAAAGGCTGCAGGACCTTTGATCCTCTCATTGCAATGTTTCCAAACGTAGATGGTCCTTGTCAATTTGACCCAGGTGCCTCCCTTTCCGAAGCCCCAGGGTGCCCCTGCCCCCCCTCCCATGAGCACTGCATCTCTCTTCCCCACCGGCCACACCTTGGTCTTGCCGCAATGGGCGTTGTAGCGGTGCACCAGGGCCACCACTTGCTTGGAGATGTCATTGAGGTAGAAGATGGGGGGGAAAGTGTCCAGGCAGGTCGCGTGGAACTGGTTGCTGTCCTTCATGGTCAGCTCCCCAAAGGCCTCGAAGTCCCGCTGCTGGATATGCTGGGTCATTTGGGACATGCGCTCTGGAACCAGAGCCTCAGCACGGTGCTGGAAGAGGAGAGGGAAGAGATGGCTTTTGCGGTTTAGTATTTATTTACCATGGCTACTCCACAGCTGGAGGCAGCAATGCTTCTGGAAAGTTGCTGGAAACCGCAGGAAGGGAGAGGGCTCTGGCGCTCAAATCAAGATTGAGTGTTTCCCCAAAGGAATCAGGTTGGCCACTGTGAGAACAGGGTGCTGGACTCGGTGGGCCTGATCCAGCAGGGCTCTTTGTGTGTTTCTGCAGCCAGCAGGAGGCAGCACGTTCTCTTACCTTCAGCAGGAGGCTGGTCTTCACGCTGGTCTGCATGCCTGCCGTGCTGGCCACCTGCTTCTTCTCCGCGCTCACCTGCCAGGAAGGGGCACAGAGAACAGCAGCCGTTCAGGCTCTGGCAAAAACAGTCCTTCAGCCCACTCATTACCTGAAAAACCAGGGCCTGCCAGTTTACAACAACCCTGCAGTGTTTTCCTGGCACCCGCCAATGCCCTCACTCACCACCAGGATCAACACCCTCAGCTCTGGCCAGTGCGTCTCCGGCGCCACCTGCTGGGCGATGCTGTCCTTGCCATCGGCGTTTTGCCCCATGACCCACTGCACGAAGCCCCCAAACATACTTCGGCAGGCACTTCCGGAGCCTTGCCGAGCCACTTCAGAGAGCTCACCCTCCACACCATAGAGCTTGGCCAACGCGTAGACTGCAGCAGCAGAGAGAAAAAGAGAGAGGAGTTGTTTATTTATTTATTTATTGCATTTATATCCTTCTACTAAGGAATGCCTCTGTCATGATGTTTATGACATCTAAGCTTTTTCTCCAAGGAGGCATACACTGTTCTCCCTCTCTCCATTTTACCCTCACAACAACCCTGTGAGGCAGGTTAGGCTGAGAGGCCGTGGTAGGCCCAAAGTCACCCAGTGAGCGTCATGGCCGTGTGAGGATTTGAACCCTGGTCTCCCAAGGTCCTAGTTCGACACTCTAACCACTGCACCACACTGGCTCCTCCCATGAGAGACCTGTTATCCCTTAAGACCTTGATAATACCCTCAACACAGCCATTTCTTCTCAGCCTCTTGGCTCTCACCCAGCTCTCCCACAGAAATCTACATGGTTTTCACCCCCATTTCCCCCTTCCTCACAACAACCCCGCCAGGTTGATTAGGCTGAGTGAGATTGACTCCAGGTTTCCTGGTGAGCTTCATGAATGAAGGGGATTTGAACTCCGGCCTCTCAGGCCTGACTGACACTCTGACTGCGGGGCTGCCAACATACCCATCGTGCTCCTAGCGAGAGATGCCATTTTGAACAGGGGAAGCAAGAGAGTCAAAATAATCTGGAGGGAGCAGACCAGATCTCTAGGGGCTACCATCAGTTTCCCCCACTCACCCAGACAGGCAAACCCAGCTGCAGAAGAGGCCAGCCCAGCCGCTGTGGGAAAGTTGTTTTCTGAGGCAATGTGGACCTTGTAGGCAAGGCCAAGGGCAGAGTGGCTGCTGCTGTCTCCGCTGTTACCGTTACCGCTGTGCCGCTTCCTCGCTAGACGGCGTACTGGAGGAGTGAGAGAGAGAGAAAATGGAGGATAGCAAAGAACGTGATGGAAGCCAGGCAGAAGATACTCGCAGTCAAGGAAATGTGACAGACACACAAAAGGCCCCTATTTACATTGGCACCCCACTGGCTTCTGCAGATGCCCCTGTTCATGCAGGCATTCCCTTGATGTAGATCAGAGTCTCTTGCTTTAATTACTGTTCTGTTTTAATGAGATAGTTTTATTGCATATTTTAATTATGGATGCTCACACTTTAATCGGACTGATCTGCTGTGTATTTAATTGATGGGTGTTTACATTTTAACGTTTTATGATTGGCTTTTTTTACTCATAAAACCACTTAAAATCCTAGTTTGGCCTTAAGAGGTATATAACTTATTATTATTTATAATAGGATTAACTGCCACTTGGTGGAAATACCAAGCAGGGAGAGTGCTGTTGCACCCTGTCTTGCTTATGGTCTTTCTGGGGGCATCTGGTTGAACACAGAGAGAACAGGACGCTGGATTAGATTAACCTTTTTCTGCCATGCTCTTTTTGTGTTCTTATGGAAGCTCACTTCCGACAGTAGGTGGGGTCTCATGAGGGAAAATGCTCCATAAGATAATACTACGCTCATTTTCTGTGTGGAGGGAATTGACTCAGTGTAAAACAGCTTCCTGTACTCCTGTAATTTGTGGCTGTACCTCACCAGTGTCCCAGATATGAGCCCTGTATAAAACTGAATAGGAATAATTGTATATTTTTGTGTGTGCTTTGCAGTGGATCCCAGAACCATGGTAACAGCAGAGGCTGGCCAATGCCCTCCCTAGTGAGGTGTGCCTGTCCCCATCATTATCTACTTTCAGCAGCCAATTTGAAAACATCCCTGTTTGCCCACATATTTGGTGGCTAAAGAATACCGTGCCTTGGCAACCCCAAGATCACTGGACAGAATAATAACATTTTTAGCTGCAACGGTTTTTAGGGAATAAAAACTTTTTAATGATATTTCAGATGAATTCAAACTCCGTGCCTGGTGTCAGTTCTTGCAGCTGCATCACATAACTTAAAACAGACCTGAACCATTTCCCTGGCATTTGCTACACAGATGTGCCTAAGCCTTCCTTCCCTCAATCTAAATCCACAACTTCTTTTTCTGCCCTCAGGATAAAGAGCAACAGCACAGTTCTCCCAACCTTCCATCAGAAAACAGTCAAGGGGAAAAAAATTATTCCATGGTCGACCCCTCCCCAAGTGGAATATACAGGTTGTATTCAGCCAACCATTACTCAGAGTGGACCCACTGCAATTAATGGAGCCAAGTTAACCATGACTATTAATTTCAATGACACTATCGTGGTGATGACTAAAATTAAATGCAACCCTAAGAATCCAGATTTGACAAAAGAGGTCTATGCTTCTGTGTGCTGCCTTCTACTCACTCTCTCGCAGGCATGACTGGAGGCGTGGCTGACCAATATCAGCCTCCTTCCCATTGAGCCAGAGGCGGTCCTCAGTGAAGTCCCGGCTGGTGGCAGCTGTTGTGGTGGTTTTCAGCTGTAACAGAACCACAAGTTAGAAGCTCGCAAGCCATGAGCAGTTAACCTGTCGCCCTCCAGCTCCCGTTGGACTCCACTTCCCACCACCCTTGGCCATCAGCCATGCTGGCTGGGGCTGATGGGAGCTGGAGTGCAACATCCACTGTAGAGCTGCAGGTTAGCCACCCCCATCATAAATGAACAACCACCTGGGGCCATCTAAGCAGACCTCTACCTTGCAGTCCTATGCCCGTTTGCTCAGAAGTAGGTTCCACTTTGCCCAATGGAAATTGCCCCCAAGCATACATGCTTACCTGGCAGTAAACCCCACTGAGCATAGTAGGCTAGGCACAACATGCTATAGCCAGCAGGATGAGGGGCCACACCTATATTTACAATCTTAAAAAGTAGTAAAAACATTGATCAAATAACTTTAAAAAACACACCAGGCAGACACCTTGTGTTTTCATACACAAGGCATTGGTCTCAAATTCCCCCATCCCCTCATCTGACCACCACATGCTTCACCTCTTTGGAGAAGAGCCTCTGCATGACCCCAATACCTAGGCAGGTTAAGAGGGAAATAAAATGTTAGCTGCAGATTCCAGGCTAGAAAGAACTACCAATGTCACTTGTTGGGAAGGAAGGAACCTGTGTTTTTCCTAAACCTTAAGAGGTTTATGCATCTACATGGTGGTAACATTACCCCAAATCACAGAGTTAGTTTCTACCACCCTCCTGATGCTACCATTCTTCTTTCAAAAAAACAGAATCCTAACTTGCAAGTTTGGCTTCATAATCATGACATCCCTTCCAAGACCACCAGTAGATCCAGATTTTTTTAAGAGCATCTACACTGAGTTTGATTTCTCTCTGTGTGACTGTATCGCCCTCAGTAAGGTTAATCATGGTTTAGTGACTAACAATCGCTCACTTGTAACCCTCAGTTTCGCAAACAAAAAGGGACATTTATGACGATCTGGTACTAACCTGATCTTGGTGCAGGGTGACGCTGAGGGAAGAATTAATAGGCAAGATCAGCTCTTCATCACGCTTCCCCCCTGGGTAAAGGAGGACATTGTTTGAAAATGAGTGAACTCAGAAGCACTTCACCATACTCTACAGTCAGTTTCCTGGGTGGTCAGTGTCTCAATAGCATCATTAACCTTGGGAGATGACAGAACTAGTCCAACCTGATCTTTCTCATGTCAATAGATGGAACTACATTATAACAGCAAGGTAAACCTATTATTTGCTGGTGCAATCTTCCTCCTCCTCCTGGCTTTCGGCTTGACAGAACTAGATTTACCAACTAACAAATCCTGAGTTCTTTTGGGTATGCATAGAGTAACCCACCAGTCTTCTAAGGGACAAGGCCAATCATTTTTTAAATTTATAACTGGATTTTACAAAATTAGTTGTTTTATTTACAATATTCTAAATGCAATTCACTTTTCACATTGGAAAAATGTGTTTATAGCTCTAATCCACTTCATCTTTGTTTACTTGGTATGGAATTTCACAACTCAGGAGTAACTGCCTAAGATGCTTTTCCAAATGCCTTCACTGTCAGTATTTGGCATACAGAATGCACTCTTTCCTTGATGATCCACTTTTAATTTAAAATTTCTTTAGTACAATGGAAATTATGACACATCATGCAGAACCCTCAATTACTTTTGATGGAATACCAGCAAACCCTCACATTTCGAGTGCACATGCTGCTGCTTCTTTGGAGATCACTCGCAGCCGAGTAAGATTGTCTTCCATAAACACGGTTTTAACAATGAGTCCGTAAGCAACTATGGAGGCTAATTCTGGATCTACACATCCTTCCACAGCGGGGACATTGGTTCCTGGGTGGGAGTTGATCAGGGTGTGGATTTGCCAAGCGTGCCTTCCTCTTAGCACATTTCTCCCTTGCGTCCTGAGTTTGAGTGCCTTCAAAGCCCATGACACCTTTGGTAAAGGCTGTTCTCCAACTGGAGCGCTTGCAGGCCAGTGTTTCCCAGTTGTCGGTGTTAGAATCAATCCTTTAAAAGCTAACTTTCAATGCAGCAAAATGTTGTTCCATTTCCTGATACTCTTGCATTTTTAGGGATACTTTAAGAAGGGAGAAGGGAAACTCACACTTCACCAAAGGCACAAGAAAAAGTTGAGCTTGCTGGAGCAAAAACATATAGAAGATTGCAGCCTTTAAAATGAACACACACACACACACTTTCCTCTATGACAATGTTTGGGAATCCGCAGCCCTCCAGATGTTGTTGCCCTCCAGATGTTGTTGGACTCTCAACTCCCAACAGCCCCAGCCAGGGTGGTAAATGGTGAAGGAATCAGGAGAGTTGGGAGCCCAGCAAATATCCTGAGGGCCACAGGTTTTACGTCCCTGGCCTATTAACTCTTCTTCCTCCCCACGCTCCTGGTTCACAAATTTGAAAGCCAGTCTTGAGATCCGAGGAGCAGCCGCTAAGGTTTGCAACAGCAGCAACAACAACACTAGAAAAATGGGAGGTGAAATGGGAGATGAAATGAGGTACTCACAGTATTTTATCACCGCGATGTTAACAGGGGCTGTGCAGGTCACGACGGACAAGGGTTTATCTTCAGCCATGGTGATGACAGACGAGAAGGGGGCGCTGCTATAGTTGAGGAGGAGGAGAGAGGGGCAAAGGGTGGATCAAGTAAGAAAGGGGCACAACTTCAGATCCTGAAAAAAATGCCAGGAGCCAACCCAACGGCTTAGTCGAATCCTAGCTTGCTTGCGCTGTTTTCTCTACCCCAGCTACCCAGTGGCACTGACCACACGGGCGACAGGAAAGCAGATCCAAGATTGCAAGCCTCCCTCCAACACTCCCACATGTGCCTGCAAGGAGAAAAAGGAATGCCACGCCCTGCACAGCTGCCTTCTCTGGTATTGGCCAATGAAGCACCAGCTGCTGCAAGCCTGCCCAATCAGGGTCGGTCTCATCTCCTCCTGTTGCAATTCTTATCCAATGAGAGTGCGTCGGAAGATGGGGCTCCTCTCTCTCCTCATTCAGAACCCTGATCAGAAAGGCGGAACCCTCGAGGCGCCTTTTAAGGGGGAAATGTTTTCAGTACGGACGTTTTCTGCACCGCGCGAGCAGGCGCTGGGTGCGCCTGCGCAGTACCTTGATGCGAGTCTATAACTCTAAGGACACAGTAGGCTGCTCAGACCCGGCTTTCCATTCCGTTTGGGGGAATACGGGCGCAGCCATAATTCATTTGTGCACCAGGTCCTTTCTGGTTTTTCAGAGTTCTTGTTGCAATAGTACCTTAGAAAAAATGGGAGCAAGTAAAGCAATATCTTTAATTTAGACCAAGTAGATTTTTTTCGTGGTGGAAGCAAATTTTTGAATCACACTCTTTTCAAGTTGGGTCTTCGGTAAAGAAAACTGTAGCTATATTCTCCGAAAGAACACGGTGATGATATTGCCCACATTAGGGCAGTGTTACAAAAGAGTGTGCAAAATTTCAAGTTTTCCAGAACTCTTCAGTAGGCTACGGTGAAAATGTAGACAGTGACACCTTGTGGGTTGACCACAGCAGTTCACAAACTGCAGGATTTAGACTGCAATTGTGTGTGTGACTCATAACCTCAGAGTAAAAGTTATCCATTCCATCTGAAGTTTTCACTCCAATCTCACCCTCTGGAGTTTGGTTTCCTCTATAGGCTAATAGGGTGAGCTGAAAGTTGCCCTGAAAAAACTTTGCAGTTCATGGGAAGTTGGGAACCTTCCCCATTTTGGCTGAGGCTGCTAGGAATTTTAGTCGAAAACATCTGGAAGGCATCAGACTGGGTGAGGATGAGGTAAATTGCTATGACAAGCAAAGTGTGTAATGCATTGGTGGCACTACCACCACAATAACAACACTGGGATGAAAGGGGTAAAATGAGCTTTTTAGGAGGGTGGCTTTATCCCATATGTTAAATTTATGAAAAAGAAATAACTATATATTTCACATTAACACTCCCATCCTAAATATATTTTCTCTGAAGCAAGTCCTGGTTTGATGGAGCTCATTTTCAAGTGAGTGTGCTTAAGATTGTTAATTTCCAATACCTTTTTCTTCAAGGAAAGTAATCATAGGGAGTGAGTGAAACTACTTGTTCATGGCATGGCTGGCCCTTCCCCTCTGCCATTGCCTCTGTCTGCATTTTAATTACATGGTGGATAAGGGACTGTGTCTCAACTTGGCTCTTAAACGTTTTCTGGAACATGATTATTTAAGAAATTTATATACTTATTAACCATTCTTATGATTAGCACTGTGCAAGCACATCCAAGTATCCAAGACTGCTCCTGTTTTTATTTAATCACAGGAAAGAATGCAGGAAATCTGCCTTATAGTGAGACAGACTGTTGATTCATCTAGCTCAGCAATGTCAGTCCTACCTGGAGATGCTGGGGATTGAAACTAAGACCTTCTGCATACAAAGCAGGTGTTATTTCACTGAGCCACAGGTATTCACCAGCCTTTTGATTTGGGGTGTTTCACATTGAATTTGTGACATGCCACATTCATCTGCAAGTGAGTTATCTTTCCTTTGTGGGGGTGGAGTTTGAATAAATTATATAATTTGATATCACAGGATATATTTAACCAGTAACGGTTAAATATAATCCAGTTTCCATCTTGTGCCAAAATGCAGACACCAGCCATGGTGCCAACATCAGTCAATTTCCTTGCCCACTACTCCTGGTTTTGCTTACCAGTACTTTCTAGCAACTGGGCATCATCCTCTAATAAAGACACTAGAGGGAGCTCAAAGGCTGCGCACACCACAAGGTGCTCTTACTTCATGAGGACTTTTATATGGCAGTGCCTTCACCAAATCATTACACTTGAGGAACAGCCACACTATGTGTTTAAAGCAGAACTATACAACTTTATTAGCCATGGCTTCCCCCAAACAATCCTGCTAGCTGTCATCTGTTAGGAGACCCCTGCTCCCCTCACAGAGCTTTGATTCCCTGGGTGGTATAACAGTCAATTTTTCTTCACAGGGAACTCTGGAAATTGTAGCTCTATGAGGGTCTAGGGATCTCCTAACAGCTCTAAGCACCCTTAACAAACTACAGTTCCCATCCTCCCCCCCTCCATCTCTCCCTCTCCAGTGCTAGTGAGTACTCTGAGGGATGGCAACTCAAGTAGGCAGGAAGGTTTCCCTTCTGTGTGTCTAACTCGCCCTGCTCCAGCTACCCCAAGCATCCTTCTACTGAACCACTTTTCTTTCCCTCTCCTTTCCCTAATCCAATGGTTCTTAAAGGGTGTGGTGTGCCACACTGGTGTGGCAGGCGAGACTGGCAGATGTAGCGAGAAGATTCAAGGACATTGTTTTATACTTTCTGGACGTCTCATGATCATATTATAAAGTAGTTGTGGTCTATCTTCAAGCGCTGTTAGGAGTTGTTTCTTTTTGTTTTCCAAGGTGTTTCTTGAGAGTTGTTAGGAGGCCCCTATGGCCTTCACAGAGCTACAATTCCCAGCATTCCCTGAGAAGAGGGATTGATTGTTAAGCAACTCTGAGAGCTGCAGATCTGTGTAGGGGTCTCCTAAGGACTCTCAGTGCTCATAAAAAACCATGTCTTCCAGGATTCTTAGGGGGAAGCCGTGACTTTTTAAAGTGATATGATCCTGTTTAAAATGTATGGTGCAGATGTGACCTGAATATGTGAATGGAGGCAGGGCCAGTCAAAGATGTTTTGCCACTGTAGATAAAATGCTCCAATGATTCCCCCCCCATGCAGATCTGGGTCCCCTCTCCAGCCCCTCTCTGCCCCCCCACCTGTGCAACTGTACCTTACTCTGCACCTGTCCTGCCACCGTGATACAGTGTGCAGGGCGCAGTGGGCGCAGCAGGGAGAACGGCACGGGGTCAGCAGCACAGGAAGCCACAAAGGTGCTGGCGGCAGAGCAGTGGTGGAGACTGGGGACAGATCTAATGCCTGGTGCGAATGGCTTCACCTCGCCCCATCACCTCATGCCCCTGAATGGAGGACATCGTGTCCAGTGCTGTGTTTCAACTGTGCTACCTCATTTCTAACCTCATGCGAGTCACTGCTCAACATTGCTGTCACTAAGAGATGAGCATGTGTGTGTGACTCATAACCCCAGCTTCCATGGAGCTGGTACACAAACCAAATCTAATCAGGTACAAGCTGGCAGATAGTTCCTTTACCCACTTCTGATGCAGCGAGGTGGGAATTGGTGATCTGCCACATGATGCATCACAGATTGGATAGGTCAACTGTGATCTAAGGCCCTGCTCATGCTGGCCCTGCTCATACCCACTCAGGGTAGCCTTCAGCAACCTGATGCCCTCCTGATGTTTTGGATCACAAGATTAGAACATAAGAAGAACCTGGTGGATCGGTCCAATGGCCTATCTAGTCCAGCATCCTGTTCTCACATTGGCCAACCAGATGCCTTGGTGGTAACCCCCCAAGCAGGACCCAAGCACAAGAGCACTCTCCTCTTCTGTGGTTTCCAGCATCTTGTATTCAGAAGCATTGCTGCCTCCAACTGTGGAGGAAGAAGAAAGCCATTATGGCTAGGCCCCTTCCTCCGTGAATCTGTCAGATTCTCTTTTAAAGCCGTCCAAGTTGGAGGCCATCCACTGCCCCTGCGTGAGAGAGTTCCAAAGGTGCTACCTTAAGGACTTCCTTTTCTCACTCCTGAATCTGTGCTGGCTGAGACTGATGGGAGTTGTTGTTCAAAACATCTGACAGGATTGGCGAAGGCTGCCTCAGGGTACTAGCATGGCCATCCTGCTCTGTCCACGAGAGGAGCTGGCACCTACCTCTCCACAGAAAAGTTCAGGGCACAGTGATCTGCTCTCAATTCCACCTAGCTCAGATCTCCCTGGACCCGTCTGGTGGGCTTGTTTTGCCACCTGCCAAGCATCCAAAGTGTCCACAGACCTCTGGATGTGTCCGCGGTCAGTTCCATGAAGGCCTGCCAGCAGGTTATAGATAGACAGCGGAGGCCCGGCCAGCAGGGTATAGATAGAAACACAGCCTCTATTTTTGCCCTTCTTGGTGCAGGTGCCAGAGGAACTGGCCTGCCCAGAGTCAGGATTATTTATAGGGGCTGGTATTTAGGGGGACAGTGCTGCTTTTCCATTTTGCCGTGGGAGAAAGAAAACTGAGATGGGAGAGAGGCGTGGTTGTCGTGGTCCTATAACCAATGCCTCCTCTCTCGTATCCAGCATCGGATCACACTAGGTCACTTGACAGCAGCTTGTAAAACCCTCTGATTGTAAAACTAGACTGAAAAACAAGGTCATCTCTTTCCAGACCTCTCCCGACCGCGCCATGATCCTGTCATTCCTGAATGAATGTCAGGGAACTGAGGGTTCACGGAGCCCTAGTGATGTGGTTACCAAAACCACACAAAAATGGTTCACATGAGCATGTGCAGAGTTCCTTTACACAACTCATTTAGGAATAGGAGTGGGAAGGAGGTTGTCTCCCAAGTAGGCTTGGGTTCTTCATGTCTTATTGTAGAATGGAATCACATAATCCTGTAGGAGATGACAGTTGCTGCAAAGTACCTCAGAAATATTTGCAAAATCATCTTCTTTAATACTGGGGGAAGATTGGTTTCCATCTACTGGCTAACCCCTCTTAAGTGGAAGACCATGTCTCCTTTGGGTGCAAGCTCCACACACACACAAGATAGCAATGGCCTGACTACAGATAATTCATCCCATAAACAACAAATCATTTTGAACAGTGCAATGTTCTACAAAACAGCAGTGATTTATATTGGGCAAACCTAAATTAATTCTCTTAAGTGGTAGTGAGAAAGGACATGTGGCTGGTAGGTGTGTGACTTCCATCGCTCTCGCTGTTCCACTCCATCCTCATCCTTTGCAAGGTTCTGGGGTACCTCTGGGTCTCAACCTGGGACTTCACTCAAAATGGCAAGGAAATGGCAGAATAACTTTCCAACAGTTAAGAGCTGTTTGACAGTGGAACAGACTCCCACAAGAAGTGGTGGCCTCTCCTTCCTTGGAAGCTTTTAAGTAGTGGTTGGATGGGCATCTGCCATGGATGCTCTAGTTGAGATTCCTGCCTTGCAGGGGGTTGGACTGCATGACCCTTCCAATTATATGGCGGTTGTGCCATGGGTTCATTACCTAGGTGCGTTTAGGAGGCCCTGTGAGGATAACATTTTGAGAAACAGTGTGATGTAAGGTTAGAGTGTTAGACTACAACCTAAGAGACCAGGGTTCGAATCCCCACTCAGTCATGAAGCTCCCTGGGTGTGACCTTGGGCCAGTCTCCATCTCTCAGCCTAACCTGCCCTCACAGGGTTGTGAAGATGAAAAGGGGAGGAAAAGAACCATGTAGTGAGCTCCTTGGAGGGTAAGGTGGGATATAAGTAAAACAAGCAATAATGCAGAAAAATAGCTGCCATTTCTTTGCTTTGTCTTGACTGTGTGTGTTTATGGGGTGGCTAAAACAGTTTCCCTCTTGACCCGAGGAGGCCCCAGCCCTGTCAGAAAAGCTAGTGGACAAAAGAGCAGGCGAGAGCATCAGGTACACTTTCCAGCTCAACGCAGCCAGGGACGAGTGGAAAAACTCATCCATTCATTCCAGCTCAATACTCCCTCCTCTGGCCCAGCTCAGCGGATTGGTGGCTGGCCGGCTGGCCGTCTGCCTGGACCCCCCACCGGCCCGGCAGCCCTGCACTATATTTATCAGCACTTTCCATCTGCCACATGAAGAAGAGAGGAAACATTTGAGCTTATTTTAGACCCCACAACATTCTTTCCTGCTCTGGCCCTCGGACGGACAGGTGGAACGACCGTATTTAGCCACTTGGGGGCTGAAAATAGAAGGGCCCATTTACAACGCAGTTTCCTTTAGGCAACTCCGCACCCTATTTACGTACTCCGGCGAAGGAGAATGTTGTCCTCGTCCCCATTGCCCAAATTATAAATATTAACGTGGCTTTGCCAGGCTGACATCATTGCTCCTGCGAGCCTCTCCTTCCTCTTAATAGCCCATTCTTGGGAGAGAGAAAGAGAAAGAGATGCTCAAATAGAAAAGGAAAGACGCAGACCACTGGGAAGACATGAGCAATGGATGCGAGGATGCATGAAAGAATGAACTTTGCCTGGGAACACAGAAAGTTGCCTTATACAGACTCGGACCACTGGCCCAACTAGCTCAGTATTGTCTACACTGACAGGCAGCTGCTCTCCAAGGCTTCGGAAAGCTGGATGATGTGTGGATGGTCCAGTATAAGCCATTGATCAATGCATCAATGACATATTGCAAAAAACAACACCAACAGTCTGGAGGGGTCCAGAGTTGAGTCTTTCAACAATGTGGATGCTAAAGCCGTAGAAGGCTTGGGCATTTATTAGTCTCATGAGAATAGGGGTGTAGCAAGTCATGTCCCCTTTCTCATTGGTGAAATAGTGGAAGGTGTAAGAAGAGCATTCCTGATTAGCAGCACAATAATAAGGAACACATTCAATGAAAAATGGTGTCACTGAAATTATTTGGAATAGTTTTATTGGGCTTTCTTGGGGAGGTGGGGGGGTGTCATGAGGCGCTCTCCAAACCCAAAGGAACAACAAAACATGTACAGAAAACAGAGAGAAACAGCAGCAGTTTTTTTTACTTTTAGCAATGCCAAGTCACTGTTCTGTAGCTCCCCTCCTCCCAACCCCACCCCAAAGGTTCAAGGAAGGCGAATCTCTATGAAGCTAATCCAGAATTCTTTGCTCTGCCTCCTTGGGAGCAGGGGATATTCTCTTTTTACCGCAGTTAGGAAGCGTGGTACAGGCCTTGCTTTTGGTAATGTACACATGAACACAAGGGACAAAGGGACACCCTTGCTACTGTCTCCCCTGTTGCATCACCCCTTCAACAGCAGGCAGAACATACGAAGAGCCTGCTGGATCAGGCCAGTGGCCCATCTAGGTCAGCATCCTGTCCTCACAGTGGCCAACCAGATGTCTGTGGGAAGCAAGACCTGAGCTCAAGAGAGCACTTCCCTTCCTGTGGTTTCCAGCAACTGGTATTCAGAAGCAACACTGCCTCCAGCTGTGCAGTTTAAACAGGAGGTTAAAGTGCATTAAGGAGTTATTAAGCTGAGGGGAAAGCAGTAAGAGAATGGGGTTTGCAGAGATAAAAGGAATGAAGTGTAGCCAATCATGTTTTACTCAGCGCTGACCCACTGAAAGTAACAAATCTAGGATAGTCATGCCCATTAATTGAAATGAGTCTACCCAGTATGATCAATACTGGATACAACCCAGTAGCTTGGAAAACAACAACCAACAAATTTCCTCACGGGAACAGATTTAAATGGGTGGTGTTGAGGATCTGCCAAGCCCAGGTGGATTATTCTTTACAAAAGCTTCAGTGTTTGTGGAAACCCACTCAAGCTTAAAAGGGAAAGCGGGGCAGAGGAAGGAAGAGGAGCTGTAAATTGCGGCAGCTGAAGGTCACTCCAGGCCTCCGTACTCCCAGGAAACACTGATTGGTATGACGTCCCTGGAAACAGACCTTGGATCAGATGAGCAGGAGTCACAGCAGATCTCCCACCACAGGAGCTTGAGAAGGCCATCGCTATTTAGCCATTGCAGCTGGGGAGGCCCAGTCTGGGATCATTCCCTGCTCTCTTTTGGAAATTTGGGAGACCAGAAGGCAAGCTTCTGGAAACAGGAAGGTCCTCACAAAGCAACTGCGGTGGGGAGCTGGAAGAATGCAGGACACCCCGATAACAGTCATCTAAGAATGGGGAGCTTAAAATCCCTTTCATGCAAAAGACCCAAAGGTGGACTCAGGCAGAGGATCTCTTGTCCTGGGTTTTCTCCTGACACCATCCCAGAGAGCAATGCAGAAATTGAGAGGCCACCTCAACTCCCTAGTGACCAAGCAGGCTAGCAGCTAAGGGGATGCACCACCAGCATGCAAATGACACCATTTGGATGGATCAACGACAGCACAATAGGAGGCAGAGACACATTTGCAGAAGAACTCCAGGGGATTTAACACCAGCCTAATATGGAGGCCCCTTTGCTGTTTTTTTCAAAACACACAAGAGGAATGGGGCCATATACCTTTCTGTTTCCTAAACTGAGATGCACCTAGATCTTGCTGCAACCAAGAGGTCAAGCCACACACTCTTTGGAGCGGTGGGTATCACCCAGTTGCAGAATCTGAATCAGAAGAAGAAGAAAACACACCCAACTTCTGCTGCAGGACGCGACTCCAGGCTCCACTGCTGCAGATCTTCAGTCGTCCGGGGCTCTCCTCCTAACCTCCACAAGTGGTCTCAGGTTACGTTTTCCAGGTAGCCAGCCAAGCTCAGCATGGCTCTCAGGTTGCAGCAGGGCAGCAGGCCGTCTCCTCATGCCTCAGGAGCAGGGACATCCGGGAGAAGGTCTTCAGGCAGGTGTGGCACTGGTATTTCTTGATGTCGGAATGGGTCTGCAGGTGGGCGCGGAGGTTGGAGCGGTCGGCAAAGGCTCGGCTGCAGTGCGAACAGGCGTAGGGCTTTTCACCTGGAAAGGGAGGCCAGAAAGAAAGACAGATGAGCAGGCAATGCCAGGGCTGTTGTAAGACCTTGAACCTGGTTTGGTAGTAGATGGGCAGCCAGTGAAGATGCTGTAGCAACAGTCACATGTTGTCATCTAGATGCCCCACCTGGCCAGCACATTCTGCACCAGAGTTGGAGCTTCCAAACCAGGTCCAAGGGCAGCCCCCCCCCCAGTACATTGCAGTAGTCCAGCCTCAAGGTTACCAACACTTGGGCTGCAGGCTATCCCTGTCCAGGAACTGCAACAGCTGGTGAACCAGATAAAGCACTCCTAGCCACAGAGGACACGTTGACCTCAAGTGATAAAGATGTATCCAGCAGTATCCTCAAGCTATGTACTTGCTCCATCATAAGGAGTGCAACTCCATCCAGAACAGGTAACCTGCCTATCTCCTGAATGTGGGAACCACCCTCCCTATCTTCCCAGGATTCAAGCAGTTTATTGGCCCTCATTCGTTCCACTACTACGTTCAGAAACTAATGCAGAACTTTCACAGTCTCTCCCAATTCCAATGTTATGGTGAAGTAGTGCTGCATGTCATCAGTGCACTGGTGACACCTCGCTCCAGAATGCCAAATGATCACCTGTGACAGCTTCCTATAGATGCTAAATAGCACTTGGGAGAGGACAGTTCCCTGCAAAACTCCCTGCAAAAATAGCACAAGTGCCAGGGGCCAAGGAGCACTCCCCCAGTGCTACTCTAGGAATATGGCCTGAACATTTATTTATTTCTTACATTTATATGCCATCTTTTCCTCCAAGGATTTCAAGGTGATGTACATGGTTCTCCCCTCCCCATTCTATCCTCACGTCCTATGAGGTAACTTAGGTGAGAGACAAGAAACTGGCCCAGCCAGCTTCATGGCTGAGTGGGGATTCAAACTCTGATCTCCCAGGTCCTAGTCCAATGCTCTAACCATTACACCACACTGGCTGTACCCAAGGATGGAGAACCTGTGGCCCTCCCATCATTTTATTTATTTAGACCATGGGTAGACAAACTAAGGCCCAGGGGCCAGATCCGGCCCAGTCACCTTCTAAATCCGGCCTGTGGACGGTCCAGGAATCAGCATGTTTTTACATAAGTAGAATGTGTCCTTTTATTTAAAATGCATCTCTGGGTTATTTGTGGGGCATAGGAATTCGTTCATTCCCCCCCAAAAATATAGTCAAGCCCCCCACAAGATCTGAGGGACAGTAGACCGGCCCCCTGCTGAAAAAGTTTGCTGGCCCCTGGTTTAGACTATTTCTATACCACTTTAGTACAGGAAACTAGAGCAGTAAATGTTACAAAAATACACAATATAACTATCATCTATCTAGCTATCTATCATCTATCTATCTATCTATCTATCTATCTATCATCTATCTATCTATCTATCTATCTATCTATCTATCTATCTATCTATCATCTATCATCTCTCCCCCTCTCCTTTTTCCTTCTGGCACAATCAACCTCGCAGCCTCCTGGCTCTCACCTGGGACTCCACCCACCCACCCTGGCTCTTACGAAGGGCTCAAACAAACTCACAGGTCGCTCCCCTCCAAAATCGGATAACCAAGAGGGTTCCTGGAACCTGCTGACCTCACCCTCATGTCTCACCCTTGGTTTGCATCTATGGGCTTGATAGAGCTTCCTCAGACTGCCTCTCATTCAGCACTCAATCAGCTGCATGGCTCATATCCAGCCCCAAGGCTTAGCAGCCTTTGTGAGTTTTCCATAGGTCCCAAGGATGGCAGCTAGGGTATCCCCTTCCACTAACTGTTCTTTCTCAGGCCACTGCACACCTCTCCTGTTCCATCATCCCCAACCATTGGCCATGATGGCTGGGGCTGATGGGAGTTGGAGTCTAACAATATCTGGAAGCCACTGGGCCTCCCATTCCTAATATAAAACAAAGATGGGCTTGACACAGTGACTTTCTCTCTCAGTGGGCATCCCTGCACTACAAACTTTATTTTATTATTTTTTTTTATTGAAAACACATTGCTAAACTGCTTACTATTTAAGAACCCCCAAACAGCTTACAAAAACCCAGACATAAAAACAGAGATTAAAAAAAACACACAAATGAAGCAGAAATCTAGTAATAGCAGGGGTTCAATCTCACGGGGCGAGGAAAAGTCTTTACATATTTATTTTTACAATTATGTTCCACCTTCCTTCATCCAGTGAGCTCAGGTTGACATATAAAGTTCTCCTTTTCCTCCTCATTTTATCCTCAAAAGAACCACCCTGTGAGGCAGCTTAGGCTGAGAGACAGTGACTGGCCCAAGGTCACCCAGTGAGCTTCATAGCTGAGTGGGGATTTGAACCCTGGTCTCCCAGGTCTTAGCCCAGCACTCTAACCACTACACCACACTGGCTCACAGCTGTTCAGTCGTAGCTTGTGCCGTGAACAACTTCAGTGGCAATGCCCTACACTGGAGTTATTCATGCAAGTCTGACGCAGTATTTACATAAAAACATCTGACGGGCTCAGCTGGATTGGAATGAGGTTCCCTCCAGCATAACAGTTCTCAGCTGCTCTTGGGTGACCTTTCCCCTTTATACACTTCTGCCCAGTGAATCATAAAAAGTGCCCTGCTGGATCAGAGCAAAGAACCCTCCAGCCTAACAGTCTGTTCCCAGAAGTAGCCAGCCAGGTGGTGGAGGGACAAAGCAAGCCCTGGTAGCAACAGCTTGCAGTTGTGGCTTGTTCCCCCAGCAACTGGAAGGTACACTGCCTCTGGTTGGGGAGGTTCAATTTAACAGGAATTTTAAAAAACAGTGAAGCAAAGGCTCTTGTACATGTTTCTTTGTATAGCAAATTCCACTTGCACACTGAGAAAATAGGTGGACAATGCTATGAAAAAGAACATCCCGAGTTATCCATCCCAATTAAGTCAGAGCTTAATTAAGGTTGAGGTTCACTCCAGCTTAGGCCTAGAATCCATTTACAAATCCAGAGCTGAGCGCTGATTCAGGTGACTTAACAAGATGAGTGCCTCTCTGAACATGTGCAGAGTGCATTTCAGGAGAAGGCTGGTGGAATGGTTAGAATCTCAGGCCAGGACAGGGGAGACTAGTGAAGTTCATTGGGTGAGCTTGGGTCACTGACCAGCTCACTCTTGCCTTCCATATAGGGTTATTGGGAGGATAAAATGGGGGAAAGGGTGGCCTGTATACAGTGCCAGCCAACTTGGATCCTACAACTGGCAGGTGAGGCTGCCCGGTTGGCATTGACCCATGACAGGGTCTTTTCAGTGATGGTTCCCCAGTTGTAGAATGCCCTCCCTAGTAAAGTACGGCTGTCTCCATCATTACTAACTTCAGAAAGAATTTGAAAAGATACCAAGGCATTTGCAGGCTGAAAAATAGTATTCCTGGCAACCTTGTGATCGCTGGATGGAATAATGTCTTTAATGGCAATTGCTTTTGGAAAATGTTTTTAACTGAAACTGTTTTTAATTTTAATTGTTTTCAAAATGTTTCAACAGTTTTAGAATCTTTCTGCTTTGTTTTTAAATAGTGTATCTGCGTGCTGCCCTAGGGTAGGGTAAATAATAAATAGCAAATAGAAGAAATAAATAGAACCTCCTTGCACCAACATCAGAGGCAACATTTATCACAGCAGAGTGTGAGGGCCCAACAGTTCCCCCCAGCCACACCAAAATGCAAGTGTTCTCCAAACCTCCCCCCACTTTGCTCTCCCTTCTTTTCCATGCACATTTGCTCCCTTCCTCAAGGTCGCCCCCTACCTGTGTGTGTCCGGATATGCCCCTGCAGCAGCCAGGGCCGGGAGAAGGCTTTACCGCAGATCTTGCACATGCAAGGCAGCGTGTGGGTGCGGATGTGCATCTTGAGAGCACCCAGGCTGGCGTACTCCTTGTCACAGTGCTTGCAGTTGAAATACTTCCTTGCCGTGGTTGCCTGCAGCTTGCAGCGCTGCTGCCTGTGTCGGACCAGGCCTGAGAAGGTGCTGTAGGCCTTGCGGCAGTCCGGACACTCAAATGTCTCCAGGGGGTCGGCAGCTATGCCTTGTGGCCCCTGCAGTTTGTCTCCATTTCCCTCTGCTGGGCTGCCCAGGTTGGGAGTCCTCCTTTGGAACAGGCTGAATGCCAACGGGAGATTGAGGTTGTTCTGGTTATCACGCAGAGGGGTGGCAGAGTCCCAGCTGCCACCAGGGCTGCTCCCAGAACCCACTTGGGAGATCGATGTGGGCTCCCCTTTGGCTTCACTGCTCTGTGGGAGAGGTGGGGACAGGCAGGCAATGGCAGAACTGTGGTCCCAGAGGCTACCAGCTTCATAGGGGGCTGCCGGACAAGGCGTGCCATCTTGACTGAGGACGGGGAATGCTGCCCCTCTCCAGGAGTGGCACAATCCACTGGATTCTGGGGGAAACACACAAAACAAGTAAACAAAAAGCAGCCATTGTTCCTCAAAAACCAGACAACATGCCTACCCTGCATATTTTGGAAAATTGTTCATTCCCTGTGTCTGAAGCCCGGTTCAGATGCCCACCAGAGAAGGATATTAGGCTGGCAAACAGGGAGGCATGAAATGTTAGGCAGGCTCCATACCAGGCCTCTTTGCACCTTGGCTTACAGAAACTAATTGTGTTGTTGGATCCGACTTTCTGGCCTGGCCCTTGTGATTGTATCATTCTGTGTTGTTGCTGTTGGATCACTAGTTTTTAATAATTTGCAATTGTTTTATTGAGATTCTTTTAGAAAATATA
Organism: Podarcis muralis; assembly: GCF_964188315.1. Lineage (NCBI taxonomy): Eukaryota > Metazoa > Chordata > Lepidosauria > Squamata > Lacertidae > Podarcis > Podarcis muralis. Next base: position 42,414,639 of record NC_135661.1, on the reverse strand, counting down.
ATCTACTGTATTTTTGTTCCTGAAGGGTGATATAGAAAAAGTAGTAAATAAAATAGTTGGTTTTAACTAAGAAGCATAAGAACATAAGAAGAGCCTGCAGGATCAGGCCAATGGCCCATCTAGTCCAGCATCCTGTTCCCACAGTGGCCACCCAGATGCCTCTTGGAAACCCACCAGCTGGATCCAAGCACAAGAGCCCTCTCCACTCCTGTGGTTTCCAGTAACTGGCATTCAGAAACTTTACTGCTTCCAATTGTGGAGGCAGAGGATAGTCATCATGGCTAGTAGTCATTGATAGCCTTTCCTTCTTCCATTAATTTGTCTAATCCTGTTTTAAAGCTGTCTTGGTTGTTGACCATCACTGCCTCTTGTGGCAGTGAGTTCCATAGTTTAACTAAACTCCTTTCCAGTACAGTGGTACCTCGGGTTAAGTACTTAATTTGTTCCAGAGGTCCGTTCTTAACCTGAAACTGTTCTTAACCTGAAGCACCACTTTAGCTAATGGGGCCTCCTGCTGCTGCCGCGCCACCGGAGCACGATTTCTGTTCTCATCCTGAAGCAAAGTTCTTAACCTGAAGCACTATTTTTGGGTTAGCGGAGTCTGTAACCTGAAGCGAATGTAACCTGAAGTGTATGTAACCCGAGGTACCACTGTATTATAAACTGTTGCATAGAAGTCTCTCCTCAAGGCTGCCTCACTCAAACATTTTGCATTATGCACTCATAACACTGCAATATGCACATGCAGTGTACACACAGATCCAGTAAAACACGCGTCATACGGGTGCAAACACTGCAGAAACACAATTTACCCACAGTGCCATGGTGCCAAGCACTGGAATCAGTACACCAGACCTTGAGGTAACCTGGAAGCATTCTTTTTTAACAAATAAAACATAGAATGCATTCAGAAAGATGCTGCCTGTTGCAACCATGTGGCCATAGTGGTTAAGTTAAGAAAAAGTTTTATTTTGCAAAGTGAGCTTCCAAGAAGTGCGTAAGGGGGTGGGGGATCCACATTTGAGCCTTGCGTTGAAGTGCCAAGACGCTCACGAGATTATTATTGAGCTCACCCTTATGAATACCGTAAAGCAAATACTATCCTGTCCCAAAGAGGCAACACTTGGCATTTTTAAAATATCTGCATGCCACCTCCTAATCTTGGCATTCTTTATCTGTGTACAAAAGGGTTCAATGCAAGGGTAGAGGGACCCTGGCTACCTAACCTGGAAAATTTGCTGTTCGAGTGAAATCTACCCTCCAGGCCACCTTTTACACACCACACTTTACCACAAGGAGGACACTGAGAACACCCCTCACCCACCCTATGACAGCACAACAGGTTTTTCACACCAATGCTGTGACATGTTGCCAAACCGTTCCATGCGTCTTATTTATGCACAATACAGAACGTTCAGTTGCCAATAGGTGCCACTAACTGTGGAAACTTTTGACACCATGTAGTCAACTACACCACACACCCAGGGAAGCTATTTCGATGTGACAAAGGTACAGGATAAATGACTCCGAAACTCACCAAGTAGACATTCTCGTATAATCATGTACTGAAGTGTGTCTGGCAATGAGAAGGAAAACCTCCTTTTGCCCTGGCATCCACTCTATGGATTTCTGGGGCTGGGCAAATATTAGACACTCCCCACCCATTTTCTTTTAAAAATAATCTTAGCAGTTTAACAGTATTTACAGCAGAAACACTTTTTAGTGTCCTGGAGTTAACATATTCTCTCCACTGTTGGCTTTAATTTCGTAGATTTAGATTCCTCTTTCTGAACCTAAATGTTGCATTTATTCAGGCTTTCTTGTTGAGTGAGGTCTGTCTGTTGATATTTGGCCTACGATGTTTCATTCGTATTATTTTTAAAACTGTATATTTTCCCTCCAAGCTGCCTATGGGCATTTTCCATTCGACAAGGAATAACGGCAATTGCATACATAGAAATGTGAGGTAGAATGGAGAAATAATCGCTGCTAGATTAACTTCATTTAAAAAAAACAACAACCTAATGTATTTATTATACAGTACTTGAGAACTCAGATGGGGTGGGTGAGGGGAAATAAACCCCTTTTAAAAACCGCGCGCGGGCCCCCTCCCCAACACGTTAATAAAAAAGCAGCCGGGTAAAAACGAAGGCCACAGTCAGGAACACACTTACTAGAGAGTCAAAGGAACTTACTTCCGAGCAGACACGTATAGGCTTGTGCTGCAAATTAGTTTCCTATTTCCAAGCGCACTTTAAGCAGCAAAAAGGACTCTAAAAACCAGTCCCCATCACGCAACCCTAGGCGGGCATAATTGGGACAAAGCCCCTGCGGAGCTGCCTTCTGAGTAAACAAGCGCAAGAGCGCGCCGCTCGGAGTTTGAAGCGCAAAAGGAAGCCGGTCGGAGATAAAAATGTGGAGAGGGAAGGGAGACAGCCCGCTCCATAGACAGGGGCAGGGGGTCGGGGCAAGGAAAAGCGCTCGTGGTGAGCTGCGAGAAGGGAAAGCTGGAAGGACCCGTCGTGGGCAGCGCGCTCACTGCTGCTTAGCTTTCCAAAGCGCGCCGTGCGCCCTGGGCGCAAACCATTTCGCCCTTCCTTACCTTGGCGGCGCGTCTCCAGCTGGCCGTAGTTGGGGACGCGAGTGCTGGAGGGCTTCTTGACCAAGAAGGAGCGCGGCATGGCGAGCGGAGAGTCCCGGCGGAGCGAGCCGACCGGGCAGGTGCAATAAACCCGCGGGCTCATTAGCATGGGCTTCCCGCCGAGCCAACCGCCGGCCGAGGGGCCGTCCTTGGCCGCCTCCGCCGGGGCCGCCCTCCCCGCGGCAGGTGCAAAGCCCAAGGGGCGGCCGCGACCACGACGCCGGGGAAGCCCCGCGGCGGGCTCGCTCGGGGCAGAGGAGGGGATCACCTTGAATCCTCCCGCTAGCTTCCAAGGTTAAGGTGTCCAAACTCCGGCTAGGCGAGGACAGCTTCTCCCGCCACCCCTCGCGTAAAGGAGAAGCACGTCGGCCACTTGGTCCCTACACGGTGTGGTGCAGTCAAGGCAGTAGTCCAGGGCTCGCTCAGCGCAGCAGCGGGGCTTTATCTGCCACGTCTGAAGTAGAGCCCTGCTGGGTCAGAGCAAAAGCCCATCCAGGCTTTCACAAGCCTAGGCGACAACCAGGAGCCCACAAACAGGGCAGGAGGGCAAGAAGAGCCTCTCCAAATCACCCCGGCAATGGTTATTCAGAGGCACAAGAATACAGTATAGGCCAGGTGGACCAGAGCATTGGCTCGGTATTGTCTACACCATGGGTAGGCAACCTAAGGCCCCCGGGGCCGGATGCGGCCCAATCACCTTCTAAATCCGGCCCACGGACGGTCCGGGAATCAGCGTGATTTTACATGAGTAGAATGTGTCCTTTTATTTAAAATGCATCTCTGGGTTATTTGTGGGGCATAGGAATTCCTTCATTCCCCCCCCCCCCATATAGTCCGGCCCACCACATGCTCACAGCTGGAAAAGATTGCTGACCCCTGGTCTACACTGACTGGCAATGGCTTCCCAGGTTGTCAAGCAAGGAATTTTTTCTAGCCCTACCTGGAGATTCTGGGGAGGGGATTGAACCAGGGACCATCTGCCAGCAAAGCAGATACTCTAGCCATTGAACCACAGCCCTTCACAAAGCAGGCAAGAGGGTTTTTGTTTCCCAAAGCAGCTGCCGTTGTCTGTGCACTTATCCCACTTGAGTGAGTAGATTTATTTTGGGGAAAGGGGCAGGTTTTGTGTGGATTCGAAAATCTGCAAAGTCTATTTGAATGCTGACAAAAGTGTCAGCAGGATAAAAGAAGTGTGCATATGGCACAAGAAGCAAGCAAGACCTCTCTCAAAAGACTTCCAGGGCCCTTTTGGAGGTGTGGCCATGCTAGCTGGGGGTGAGGAGAGTTGTCCAAACAGTGGAGGGCACCAGGTTCTAGAAGGCTGGTCTTATATCTATCTATGCAGGCGTAGATACATCTGCCAGCTGAGGACAACATTAATGCAGCAAACAAAAGTGACCACTCTTCCATAATGAAACTGGTGTGTTTTTAAGATGCCACAATGTTCCTTTTGAATTTTGCTGCAACAGACTAGCAGAGTCTCACCCTTCTGGGCACATCTCTTCTGAGGACAGGGAATGAGCCAGGTGCAGTTTGGAGGTGCCTGCCCTGCCCCACTCACACTTCATTCCTGTTCACTCCAAACAGCCACATCCCATCTCCCTACAGCAGCAGTGGGAAGTGAATGTGGCCCTACAGAGCTTTCCATCTAGCCTTCTGAAGTCACGCCCCTCACTGGCCCAGGTTCACATCCTGCTTAAGTGTTTTTGCCTGGCTGGAATGTGCCCTTGAACTCGGATCAGGCCCCTTGCTTGTCAGGATGGACAGAAATGTGTGTAGAAATGGTACACTGCACATGCTCAGAGGCTACACATAATCTTTTTTGGGCTGCATGCTGGCTCAAGCTAAGCCCTGAACACTCTTAATTTTTCAGGGATGGCGATTAATTCTCCTCTCCTGCCTCCTTGGGCTTTAGCTTGTAAAATGCAGACCCAATCTTGGCCGAGTCAGATGGAGGCCTTCTTTCTACCCTGGGCCTGCTTATCCTCTGTCACCACCTCCCCTCCCCACCCCACCCCCTGCCCCATTGCTTCACTGGGAGATCTCTGGGGCTTAGGAGATATTTGCAAACCCCTTTGAAGCATGGCAGTGAGATGGGGGTGAGATAAGCATTATCGGGAAGAGCTCAGCCCCATAAACTTACTCACCTGGCCATTGTGTCTCAGAATTCCTCCTCCTGCAGTTTGCTTGCTGGAGGATCAGTTGAGAAAACAGACAATTATGTGATCTTGCTCCTCCTTGACTGCCTTCTGCTACTGGTTTTCCCAGGCAGGCTGGGGCAGGGGAAGAGAGCTTTGTTTTTCATTTCAAATATATGCCAAAGGCCAGTGGTTAATTTTTAGGAGCAGAGGAAATGGGCCTATATCAAGTCAGACCATCAGGACAATTTACCCCAGCCTTTGGTGGGATTTAGTTGGCCTTCTTAAGATCCTTGGGTTATGAATGGCTGTATTCTGCTTTCTTCTTTATGAGGATTTTTTTAAAGAAATGTCAATCAGTTTGTTTTGGATGTAGGCTTCATAACATTTAACTGTGTTGCATCGATGCCTTAAGAGGATCTTTGTGAACCAGCCTGGGGCAGTTTGCAAGTTCCATAAGTGAATTAATCTAATGTTCACTGACCGGCAGCAGTAGCTCTCCAGGGTTTCATAGAATCATAGAATTGTAGTATTGGAAGGACCCAGTGGCGTAGCGTGGGTTGTCAGCACCCGGGGCAAGGCAAGCAATTTGCGCCCCTAACCCATGGATTTGCGCCCCCTAACCCGTGGATTTGCGCCCCCTAACCTGTGGATTTGCCCTAACCCCAGATGTTGCGCCCGGTGCGGCCGGCCCCCCCTGCACCCCCCACGCTACGCCACTGGAAGGACCACAAGGGTCATCTAGTCCAAACCCCTGCAATGCAGAAAACTTTTACCCAACATGGGGCTCAAACCCACAACCCTGAGATTAAGAGTCTCATGCTCTACCAACTCAGACAGTCTTTCCCAGCCCTATCTGGGAACGTAGGGGATTGAACCTGGTACCTTCTGCATGCAAAGCACATGCTCTAATCTACTGGACTATGGCCCCTCCAAACACCTTTTTAAAAGGTGCAGGTGTTTAAGTCTGGAAGCAGTGCTGCGATTATGGAGGGGACAGAGGGGGCCAGTCTCCATTGCCTTTTTGTGATGTCTGCTTTAGCTCTTGCTTGGAAAAAGCTACAGAGTGACATGATTTTCTAGATCCATTTCAGTCGGGGTTCAGGGCCAGTTTTGGCACAGAAGCTGCTTTGGTTGCCCTGTATGATGACGCATATCAGGAGAGAGCTAGGGGAAATGTGCCCCTGTTAATTCTCGTTGGCCTCTCAGAGGCTTCAGATACCATCAACCAAGATATCCTTCTGGATTGGCTTCTTTTTGTTTTATTCTGTATTTTGTGTTCTCATTTTGTATTTTTATGTTGTGAACTGCCCTGTGATTTTCAGACTAAGGGTGGTATACAAAATAAGAAAGTAAGTAAGTAAGATATTGCTAAAAGTGGAGGGAGTCAGAAAGTAGGGTATGGGGGTTTCATTGAAGACACCTGCCTTCCCACCCTCTCCCCAGAAGAAGAAGAAGAGGAGTTTGGATTTGATATCCCGCTTTATCACTACCCTAAGGAGTCTCAAAGCGGCTCAAAATCTCCTTTCCCTTCCTCCCCCACAACAAACACTCTGTGAGGTGAGTGGGGCTGAGAGACTTCAGAGAAGTGTGACTGGCCCAAGGTCACCCAGCAGCTGCATGTGGAGGAGCGGAGACGCAAACCCGGTTCCCCAGATTATGAATCTACCACTCTTAACCACTACACCACACTGGCTCTCTTTGAAGCACTGCCCAGTTGCCTACCCCCTGCTACAGGGATGCTTGAGAACAGATGGGAAATAGCAAGGGTGAAGACACCCTGCTTCAGAGTCCTTTGACAAAGGAAGCCTTCCTTCTTCTGCAGTCCTATTGCCTGACTTTATAGTCTTTTTCATAGGTCTGATGTCGGGAAGGGCCATAGCTCAGTGATAGAGCAGCTGCTTTGCATGCAGAAGGTCCTAGGTTCAATCCCTAGCACAGGCATAGGCAAATTTGGCCTTCCAGATGTTTTGGAACTACAACTCCCACCATCCCTGACCACTGGTCCTGTTAGCTAGGGATGATGGGAGTTGTAGTCCCAAAACATCTGGAGGGCCGAGTTTGCCTATGCCTGCCCTGGCATCTGCAGAGAAAAGACAACCTGTCTGAAAATTTGGGGAGGTGCTGCCAGCCAGTGCAGGCAATACTGAGTGTGGGTTTGACTTCACCTGAGGCAGCTTCCTCTGTTCCTGTGAAGGCAGCGATTGTCATACATAGCAAACGTAATGAGCAATTGGTGCCACCTGCCTACGGCCAGGAGTTTCTGTCAAGAAGCTTTGAATACCACTCTAGCAATGTGTTAAGCAGGTTCTAGCGAAGTTTCCTCTTCATTTAGCAAAGGCCACTTGCTGCCTTTTAACATTGTCCTCCTAGGTTCCTTTTAGCGCCCAGCTACGGAGCCCCAGGCTGCCTGCGCTGACCCCTCTGACATCAGAGCAACGGAGCGATGGCAGGCAGAGGAAGCATGACACCTCTTCTTGCCCAGGTCCCCAACCACATCAGAAAAGCCCACTAGCCACTTCCTGCCAGACAACGCGTGCAGCCTACACGACCTGTAAAGGTGCTAGTGCCACATTCGAACATTTGGTTCTTAAAGGCGTCATGGCATTTTCTCACTTTGATGACACTGTTACATTTCTAGAGTTTTGCTCCATGAAGAGGCGGTATAAAGACAAAAGAATCTGCCTCGCAGGCACCTGCCAAAAGGTCTCATCTATGTCTAGCCCAAAGTGAGATGACTAAAGTTTTTGCCGGCAAATTCAATTCAGAGCAGACTCAATCAAGAGTGGGGTTATCTTTCTCCCATCAGAAAAGGACTGTCCCCATTTCAGCGTTAATGCAATCATTTCTTGCTTGGCGGATTCATCGCCAACGCCTACTGTTAAAAAAGGTCTGGGTTTTTTCTTGTGTTTGTTTGTGCTCTGCAGGGAAATGTGACAGTTCCATATTCCTACCTTTAGCATTCCACCCCCCACCCCAGCCCTTCAGCTTCCATTGCCTGCAACTCATTTTCTCTGAATCAGTGTGTGTGTGTGTGTGTGTGTAATGGTTTGTGCATCTAGCACAAAGATGTCTGCAGGAAACCCTTAAGCAGGATCCCAACACAAGAGCACTTGCCCTGTGGTTTCCAGCAATGGGTATTCAGAAGCATTACTGCCTCCGACCAACCATGGTGGCACAGCATAGTCATATTGGCTAGAAGCCATTGACAGCCTTAAACTCCATGAATTTGCCTAATCCTCTTTTTAAAGCCATTCAGGTTGGTGGCGGTGTGAAGAAGCACTTTTTTAATCTGTCCTAATCTTCTAGCGTGGGTGGTGCTGTGGGTTAAACCACAGAGCCTAGGACTTGCAGATCCGAAGCTCGGCGGTTCGAATCCCCACGACGGGGTGAGCTCCCGTTGCTCGGTCCCTGCTCCTGCTAACCTAGCAGTTCGAAAGCACGTCAAAGTGCAAGTAGATAAATAGGTACCGCTCTGGTGGGAAGGTAAACGGCGTTTCCATGTGCTGCTCTGGTTTGCCAGAAGCGGCTTAGTCATGCTGGCCACATGCCGTACGCTGGCTCCCTCGGCCAATAAAGCGAGATGAGCGCCACAACCCCAGAGTCGGCCACGACTGGACCTAATAGTCAGGGGTCCCTTTACCTTTAATCTTCTAGCATTTAATTTCATTGAATGACCATGAGTTCTACTGTTGTGAGACCACTTTCTCCATGCCATGCATAATTTTAAACTCTTTGATCATGGCACTGCAAGTCCCATCACCATCCCTGGCCATTGGCCATGCTGGCTGGGACAGATGGGAGTTGTTGTCCAACAACATCTGGAGGTCCACAGATGTTCCCCCACCCCTGCTTTATGATGCCACCATAAAGCGGTGAGCCTTTAAGGAGTCCAAAGACTCATTTCTTGTGTTGATTCTCTTATGCAGTCACCACTCCTTAACTGACCAAACAGCAAAGCCTTCCCCATTCTCCCTCCTCCATCCAGACCCAGTGACCAGCAGGAAATGACTGCTTGTACCAAAGTCACTCAGAACAAATATTGGCTCAGACGCAAGAGATGGGGAAAAGCTGTTCTCAGAAGGGTCATCTCCTGGGTGTCGAACAGCAAGCCTGAGAAGCAGATCTAAGGGGGGGGGGGATGAAGAAAGGGCGTATGGGGAAGAACAAAGGCCACACTCTCTGACCTGAGTTGACAATAATGAGGAGAGTGCTCTGTACATGCTTGGAGGTGCTGCCATGTTAATGTAGGAACAAAACAAAAAATGTTGCTTTATACAAGATCTGTCCTATTTATACATCTGCCTAGTCTCCAGTGGTTCCTTGGGGTCTCAAGCAGCTCCTTCCATCCCCACATCACCTGTTAGTGGATCCTTTGATCTCAGAGATGAGGAGCCTGTGACACTCATTTTCCCTGACTATTAGCCATGCCAGCAGCAGGAGCTCATGGGAATTTGGAGCCCAACAAGATCTGAGTGTGTGTGTGTGTGTGTGTGTGTGTGTGTTGATGTTCCTAATCTGTTTGGAAATAGCAAAGTGAGGCAGTGTGCTTCTTCGATGGCATGACTGTCCCTTCTTAAACATCCTGGCATGGAGACCTGAAAAAGGGCTCTTTGGAAATAGGGACAATAGCCATACAGACATTTCTTTGCCTTCTACTCCATTCCTCAGTAGCTACCTCACCTTGCTGAACTCTGCCCAGAAGTAGTCAGGGTGCTGCTGGACTGTGTTATACTTACTGAGGTGGGGAAAGCGATGAGAAGTTTGCTTGATGCAAAGTTGTCCAAGCAGAGCCTCTGGTGCCAGTCAGTGTAGACAACAGTGATTGCCAATGGACTTTTTCGCTAGAGATGGAACTAGGGGCTCCCTTCATGCAAAGCAGCTGATGCTCCCTCCCATGAGATACAGGCCCTCCTCTGTGCTTCTGTGACACTGGGAGTTCAATGGCACATCCTTGGTATGGCATATACTGAACTTTCCAATCCCCTCCCCCAGCTGGTTTGGACTACAGCCTCTATCAGCCCCAGGCAGCACAGCCAATGGGTGCTGTTGTCCAAACCAAAAAGAGGGCATCAGGCTGCTGAATGTTAAATAAGCATTTACAGTGTGTTTCCAAAGGTCTTCATATAGATCAGGGGTGGGAGACGTTTGTCTCTCCAGGTGTTGCTGAACAGCAGCTTCCGTCAGGCACAGGCAGCATGGTCAATGACTAGGGATGATAGTTGTTCAGCCACCTGTGGAAGGGCAAAGGTTCCCCACACATTACCTAGCTGTAATCCTTACTCCACCCTTGTAAGGTAGGCCATAAAATATGGGGGAGGCCAAGGCTACCTACAAAGCATTCATGGCAGAAGTCACATTTGAAGTGAGGAATGGCTGGCTTGTAGCTCAGTTGCTTAGGCTGCAATCCTGTACACATGGAAGCCCCAGTGGGTCTTACTGTTAAAGTACGCATAAAATTGCATCAGTCGCTATGTGGTACCAGCTGTCCAGCATTGGCATTAGTCCATACAGCTCTACAGGTGTTCCAAGTTGGCAGTGTTAGGTTTCTTGGTGCATCCTATCAACTTATTCACTGTTGCAGCTCACTTGTTGAATCCCTCCAACCCCCTTCGCCATCAGGATTTCTCAACACAGAGTGGAGTTTTCCATTGCTTCAATGACCTCTGTGCACATTTAAGAGGCAGGCAAGGAAGTGCAAAGGGGGGGGGGGTGAAGTATAATGAAGTCGTTAAGCACTCTGGCCTCATTAAAAGAACTTGACGAAAGAGACAAGGCCTTTGAAGTTGAGACAGCCGTGATTATGGCCCTTGAAGAAGCTACAGGTTGGGGCTGTGCTGTTGACAGAAGCCAGGCAGGAGATAAGATGCTCCTTGCATCCTGCGTCACCCCTGATAAAAGATGCTGAGCATTGATTCAGCTGTCAGGCAGGCAGGGGGAGAGACTGAAAACATGAGGCTGAAGAGGGGCCTGTGGTGACGAAACCCAGGCTTGTTAGTCCCACTGGCAGGAGTTAATGAGTCAGTAGGTGGTGTGCTTGGGAAACAAGGACTCCTGATCTGAGCCAGGCTTATCTCAATTGGCTCAGGCTCAGGAAGTCAGACTGTTTTGGCATTCCAGTACTCTTTGCAGCAGATAAAATGCACAACACCTGCTAGCCTTGCTGTGGGACTAACAGCAACAAGCGATACTTGGCTCCCTAAACTGCCAACAAAATCTCCCTTTCTCCCTTCTCTTGAACTGGGAAACCTGCAAACAGGACCTGAGCACAAGAGCACTCTCCCCTCCTGTGGTTTCCAGCCACTGTATTCAGAAGCATTACTGCCTGCAACGGTGGAGGCAGAGCATAGCCATCATGGCTAGTAGCCACTGATAACATGATCCTCCATTAATTTGTTCAATCCTCCTTTAAAGCCATCTAGGTTGCCGGCCATCACTGCTTCCTATTGGAGCGAGTTCCAAGGTTTAACTTTGTGCTAGGTGAAGTACTTTCTTTTACCTGCCCTGAATCTTCAGCTTCCTTGGATGCCCATGAGTACCGCTCCCCTTATTGTATGCCAGGCTTCCTCAACCTGGCACCTTCCAGATGTTTTAGATTACTCCCATCAGCCACACTATATTATGGCTGTGCTGGCGGAATTTGAAGTACTAAACATTTGGAGGGCACCAGGTTGGAAAAGGCAAACAGGAAGGGCTCCAATACCCTGATGGACAATTTGTACGGCCCACACAGGAGCTTCTTTCTCATGCAGATCATATTGTCCTTTCCCAGAGATTCTTTACTGAGCTCTGTGCCTGGGATAAGAGTGACCTCAAACAGCCAACTCACTTGGGGAGATTCAAACCTGGGGCATGGGCCCCTTCCTATCCAAAGGCCAGGAAATTTGTGCGGCAGTACAGGGGTTAAGTCTGCTTGCATTCCAAAACCATTTGGAAGAGGCTCCAAGAGAGCCATGCCTGATTTCAGCCAAAGGCAGCTCAAGCAAGGAAGATCTGCAGGCTGGGAAGCGTAGCACTGAGGCTGCTGCTCCCCCTAGTGGAGACTCTGCTGTCTACAGCACAATGTCCCCATCCCTCCGAACCTCAAAATCTATGGTAGGAAGTAAATTAGGCCAGATATATAGAATGAGGTGACAAAAGGTGGACTGCAACCCTTGAGAATGTAGGGAGGGCTTCAGTTTTGAATCCTCATCTGAAAAACTGTTCCCTGGGGGGGAAATGCATTATCAGGGTGGCTGGCAGGGCTCTGCGGACTCCGGTGGAAGTTGTCCATTTTAAACACTGTACCGTGAAACTTCCCAACTGCAAAATAATCTAGAGGGCATGTAACCCCACCCCCAGGATGTGCTATGAGGTGCCCGTTTTGAGCAGATTCTTCGTACTAGAGACACAAACAGACACCATATACTGTAGCTTATTCACAGCTTTTATTTCTTTCAAGTCTACTTTGGACCTGCTGATCCATTATCATGATACCTGGATGATAAAACCTTGTAGTACCTTGTGGCATGTAACAGCTTATGACAACCTGAAATGGCCGCACAAGTTTCTCTCTCCCCCTCTAGCTTCTAAAAAGAAAGGATTGTTACTTGGAGAAAAGGAAACCCAGAAAGGTCATTTCAACAAAGATCTTTTTCCTTTTTTTGTGGGGGGTGGGGGGGAAGAGAAGAGAAATATTGAAAAACAAGAAGACGACAATAGTCCGATTGCTCCAGTGTTAATGAAAGGAAGCCCCTTCTCCACTCCAGGTTCTGGCATGCCCCACCACCACCCTGAAATTCTTGAATACATACCTCTTTTTTCTTTAAAAAATATACTTTAAAAAATAATGCTCCATAAAAATACTATTGTTCCTAGTCAAACACAGATATTGCAGTATCAACAGTTAACTGTTTTGTTTTTCTCTCTATAAAATGTGAAAAGAGTATTGTCACACCGATAGATGTAGAAAAAAATCCCCCACAGATAACCTACATGGCAGCCTCAGGCAGCATGGTGGCTCCCAGGAGTTTTGGACTACAACTCCCAGCCGGTACTGATGGGGACTGTGGTCCAAATCTCCTGGAATGCACCGGGCTGGGAAAGGCTGCATGTAGAGTTATCACAAAAGCCGGTACAAAATGAGGAAGGGTTTTTTTGGGGGGGAGGGGGTGCAGAAGGGAAAGGGAGAGAAAGATGCATGTGGCTAGGAATGGCTTCCTAACCTGACTTGGGGATTCTGGATCCTTTTCAAATGCCTTTCTTTGGCATTTCCATGCACTCCCAGCGTTTGCTGCCTCTGTTGCAATGGCTGAGTGGTAAGCAATTTGCTCCCCAAGGGCGTAATAAATAGTCCTGCAAAGTGCCTGTGTCCCATGCTTGTTCTTCTTCTTTTAAATAATAATTAAAAAACCCCAAATGACTTAACAAAAACCACAGGCGATATTTCTTTTTTTTTTTAAAAAAAGGTTTAAACTACAGAGTTCCCCACAAAATGCGTTGTTGCTATATAAACCGCAAACAGGATGAGGGCCGACAGTGCTAAAATCTTAGTAAAAGCATCTTAATAAAATATACCCTCTGCGCTGAAGTTACATATGGAATGTCCAACCGGAAGTACAAAGTGGGCCCAAACGACAGTTCGAAGTGGGCGAGGCTGGGGTCCCCCGCTGCATTTTCCCGTTCAGGCGCCTACATCGAATCCCCTCACCTCTGAGCTCCGAAAAATGAAGGAAGGTTCCACCTGGCAGAAGAAGGCAGGACAGGAGCCGAGGGAATGGGCTGCCTACTTGTTAGATGGAGGCCGAGGGAAGGGTGAGGGGTTGTGCCTCCCCACTGTGTGGGGAAAGGTCAGCAAGAGCCCCAAACAGTCCCGATCCACCACATGGCGGTTGCCCTCAGTTCTCGGAGAGGGAGAGTGCCAGCGCCGCTTGCAGTGCTGCTTCTTCATCGATGCTGTAGTCCTGGAAATGAGGACAGAACCATTGCAGGGAACCAAATGGAAGCATTTCCCTCCCTGCTCCAAGCCCCGTCCCTGATATTGCTTTACCAAAAGACTTCCTTTTTTCTCTCTCCTCCTCCACATCGCTCAGAGCAGTGTCCTTGATTCCTCACCCTTCCCTTCCACCCTCTCAGCAACCTTGTGAGGTAGGCCAGCCTGAAAGGTAAAGACTGGCCCAAGATCACCCACTGAGCTTCATGAGTGCGCAGGGATTCGAATCCAGGTTTCCCAATGTGGCAATCTAAACACTACACTGGCTTAAAGGAAATAAAAGGCTTGGGACAAGATTAAAATCTCAACAATTGTGTCCAAGTTGTCTAAAAGGGAAGTCTCCTTATAAGAGTGGAGTAGAAAGAACACCTACTTGAGCTCTCAAATGGGAGGAAGGTGGAATTTCTGATACAACAGCGTCCCCATCCCCCCCCCATATCAGTTTGGTCCATGATTATCATCAAAGATTACATTTTTATCCCTCTTTCCAGGCCCAAAGGACCCCCAAGGAAGAACATGTTAAAGAATAACAACAAAAACCGCAAACCATCAAAGCAAGCAACAAGGGAGCCCTAATTGCCAACCCACAGAAAGCAATACTGAGCACCAGGGCTCCTGACCGCCATCTAATGCACCCCATGTAAGTTTGGCAGTAGGTACCCACCACAAATGTGTCATAGGAGAACTTGTGCCTGTGCAGAAGATGCTGTAGGAAGTTGGCACTCTTATAACTGGGGTCACCCCAAGGCATGGCTGAACAGACTGGGCATACCTGGAACACAGAGGGGCAGGAGGAAGAGAAGAAGCGGACTGTCAACTAAAAAGGAAAAAACCAGATTAGCCCATTCTAAAGCAACAAAGTAGCACACTAAATCAACAACGAGATTTGTATAACCACACACATATGTGCATAGAACTGCCTAGGGAAATAATACCACTATAATTTATTTCATGTGTTTAACTAATTATTTTTGGTCCTACTCTTCCACCAAAAACGTTCCCAAAGCAGCCCACAAATCATGAAAAAGAGAAGAAGCCCATGCCCTCAAAAAATTCACAACACAAAAGGAAAACCTATTGGGAGGGAGGAGGAAATAGGCAAACTCAGGCACAGGTTCTTAGTTACAAGTCGTTCTGATGACCAGATGGGATGGAAAACTTTTGAGAGGAATCGACAGAAGCTGCTAGTCTCTCAGCTGTAGCAGTGAAGTGGTCCTGATTTCCATCTCTTCCCTCCCCTGTTTCAGCTGTTATCCAAGACTTGCTGCACTGCCTGTAGACTTCTGCTCAGAAAATATGACAAATGCATGCCTTGCTATCCAGCAAACACCCTAACTGCACACAGAAAAGGCTTCCATGTTTTCTTAGGAGGGTGACAAAAGTTCTGATGGAAAGTCTCCAGTTTCCACAGCACACACCTGGGGTTTCTTTACCAATTTTAGGAAGCTGCCTTAGAAAGTCAAGCCATTGGTAGAACTACCTCAGTACTGACTGGCAGCAGCTCTTAGGATTTCAAACGGGACATTCCTAGTCCTACCTGGTGACTGAACCCACAACCTTCTGCATGCAAAACAGACCTATTGGTACCAAATTGACCAGATCTCCAAATTTAAGTTTTGGACTGATGGAAGGTGGACCTCAAAACAGAACTGCTACCCTAAACTCTCAACATGACCCTCTCCAGGGCACTTATCTCCTCTCTTTTATCTGGCTGCAGAAAAGCCATCACCGCACTGCCTCTGTTCATTTGAGAAGCTGAATAGAGATTAAATGAGCTAGAAACTGGCACAGCACTCCATGCCTGGGAGCGGATGCACATCACCTACCAACTCCGCACCGGGAAACAAATCAGATGCGCACAAACCTCACAGTTCACTGGACAGTTATACCCCTCTAGCTCTACATCAGCAGAGGAGCTGAAGAGCAGCATTTAACAGCCTGCAGTTCACAACCTAAAGCAGCGGGTAACTCAAGTTGTGCCATAGGCAGGATGGGCAAACCACTACACTGGCCTTTCATCCTGCTTCTGCCCCCCCCCCCTCAAAAACCCAAACCTGTATATGGGAGGGCACAATTCCCAGCCTCTTTTCCATTTAGATCCATGGCCACTCACCACTTTGTTGGGGTCGTTGCGGTGGTTTTCCATGCAGTGTTTCACCAGCTCTTGCTGGTCCAGGTTCCGCGCTCCACAGTAGGGACACACAAATGTGGACCGGTTTGGGATATTGCTGGAAAAGACAGCAGAAATTTGGAAGGGTCACCCAGGAGAACAGCACCTGTGGGGTGCTTGCCAATGCTCCCTTTCAAAAGAAAACCCCCATGGACAGCATGGCTCACTCGTGACAGCTTCAAAACTATTGGTTAACCTTGCAGAGTTAGCACACAGCTCGGAAGCTTGCTATATATGGTATACTTGCTGATGATTTTTTTTAGTGGCAAAGCAATCGCACCGAGATATTAGGTGTGCAAAATAAGAAAGCTGTGTTTCTTACAGGAAATACATGCTGGATGGTAAAGAGTTCCTAGTTCCAGCTAATTAAGCTGGAGATGCAAAGGAGCCCTGCTTGCTCTTTGATATCTGCAGGAGAAAGTGACAAAAGGCCTCTCCTCCTCTCTTCTTCAGAAGCGGCAAATATCAAGGAAGAGGCGGTGAATGAGGAAATGAGGTCAACAACCCTAACAATGTCAGTCTAGCACTTTAAGAGGTCAGAACAGGTTAGTTTAGAAAGGCAGTCTAAGAAGGTTCCTCCATCTATCCACTTTCTCTCCATGCAAGCCCCATCAGCCCAACACTCTAACAGAATGTAGCATCTTGTCCAACGGGTGAAGATTAGATACCTGGGAATGGGTTGGGACGTCGGGACAACAGGAACAAACTTTGGACAGTTGG
Source organism: Podarcis muralis (assembly GCF_964188315.1). Lineage (NCBI taxonomy): Eukaryota > Metazoa > Chordata > Lepidosauria > Squamata > Lacertidae > Podarcis > Podarcis muralis. The sequence goes on along the minus strand of NC_135661.1, from coordinate 42,397,999 downwards.
CCATCTGCTCCTGAACCTTAGTACAGGATGTGACATGGGATCTCATCTTTGCGAGGGTCACCTGTAAAATGAGGAATGGAGACAAAAGGACTCTATTTTTCTTCTAAGAATGTGCTGTATCCTCTTAACGTAAAAGCTTGGTTTCTAGGTAATTGCCACACACTAATTAATTAAGCAAACTGTATCACTCTGTACTCAAACTGTCTTCTGTGCTATTGAAAAGGGGCAAGGTGGCCGCTTTAAGGTTGCAAAGGAACTTTGAACTGAACCTCAAGCTGTTCTTCCAGCCGCCAAACCTCAAACCACATGCCCTCCAACTGAGGCTTGTAAACTTCATTCAGCCAGTCTGTGACTTGTCCTTACTAAAGTTTCATGTTGATTTTTAACTGTATTTTTATTGATTTCTTTCTTATATTATAATTTGAATACAATGGAATTCAAACTATAATACAATGTAAATAATAAAAGAAGCAATAAAAACAATTAAAAATCATGCAGCATCTAGCACAGTGCATTACAATTGCTACAACAGGCAGAAAGACTCTCAGCAATTTTCAAGTGACCGGGGCGGGAGGAATTAACCAGCCAGTTCCTTGTGGTTCTAAACTTGGCACCTGCCCTTGCCCACGTGGCTCATGAAATTACCTTTTTGCTACAGCCCCGGCAGGGAGCCTTGAAGGAGGAGAGCTGCTTCTCTACACTGGAGGCCTTCTCCACCTTTTTGGGGTCAAAGGGCATGCGGCAGAGTGGGCAGAGAGGAGATGGTACTTGGAGGCATGGCTGCAGGCATTCCCCACAGAATCTGGAACAGAAACAGAGACTTGATTTTGCTCAGCAAGCCTTGAGAGCACTAGGAGTAATACAGGCATACAAACTCTTATCACCAGCAAATTCAACAATAAAGGCTGGCCAGATTCCTCTCCCAGGATAAGATGCTGACAGTTCTCCAGCCAAAAAACATAAAAACATTCCTGAAAACATGAAGTTGCCAATGAGAGTTTAGCTTTCTGTATGTCCTAGATTATGAAGTGCCCCCACACAGAATTATTAGCAGGGTGTTCTGACTATTTCCAGCACCTATGGGGCATAGGGTAGAAGATGGCCTAGTCTTAAAGCACGCAAGAAGCTTTCTGTATCACAAGCAAAACATTCTAGTGTATGCTGAATACTACAGAGCACCAGTACATACTCTGGAATGCTACACACCACTTGCTCAGAGGTACAAAAATCTATTGCAGTCATTTATGCATCTAATTTTGATGAGCTCCTCATTGTCTCTTGCCCTTTATAACTATTGAGCGCTACGTGCTATGAAGTCAAAGAGCACTCTTGTGCATCCATCAGGAAATGTCTGCCTCTGAACTTGGAATAAGAGGCTACAGGAATCTGAGCAGTAATTCAAAGAGCCTCGGGCCAGAGAATGGCTTTTAGAAACAGGCCAGAGATCAGGGATCGTGGCAACTTTAAAGTTCTTTTATGCCTGCAGGATCAGAACCTCTCATACAGTTGGTGGAAGAAACTGCAAAATAACCATTGTACTGGAAAAGGGAGCTTGAGGCTATGCAAGGGAATCCAAGAGGCAGAAAGGACAACCTGCCAGCCCACTTGCAAATGCTCTGGTCTTTCAGCAAATTTCATCAGCTTTATGCTAGCAGCTAGCTGCAAGTAAGTTTTCTGCTTCTGCCCTCACTCTCGCTCCGCTAGACATATGCCAAGTGAGTTTCCTCAAAGCCACTCCTTTCCTCTTGGTTACCTTGGCTAACTTTTAAAGGGAAAACCTCTGCTGTGGCTCTGCACTTACCCATCAGCATCTCTGTTCCAGAAGTCTTCACAAGAGGCAATACCAAACGAAAAGGCAGAGGCCTTTCCCACCACTAAGTGCAGGAGAAAAGGGTGGTTAACCCTATTACCACAAGTGAACTTTGTGTTGTGCCACAGGAGGGCAAGGTGATTTTATATAATACAGGAACAGCACAGTCACTACCTAAAGTGCTTCCAGTCCATATTAGTGAGCAAAGATTAGAATTGAGGAGGGAAAGGATTGGGGACTGTTAACAGAACTGGCTGCCTCTCTATTTCTGAGAACAATTCAAAATGCTTCCTTTACAACCATAAAACCCTCAATAACTTGGGAACAAAGAACCAACTGCTCCTTTGAGCATGCCTGGTTATTAAGATAATCAGTGTCCCCTGCCAACCAAAGTGTAATTGGTGGTGATGAGGGACAATGCCTTTCTAGTGGTAGCATCCTCTAAGAGAGATACAGCTGAAGAATATCTAGCAAATAAATTTTAATAGATTTATATATTGCTTGATTGTAATAAGACCTGGAACTGGCTTACAAAAAGAATGAAACAGTAGAAATATCAGGGGGGGGGGGACCTGTTAAAAACAACTATTTAAAACATTCAAAAGTTATTTAAAATAAATGATAAGCTAAAAACACAAGTGGATGCTGAAAAGGGTACAGTGAAGGCATTTGCATGATGTCAACAGGCAGGGGCTCCCAAGGTGTAGCTGCTGCCACACTAAAATATCGATCTTTTAAAAACAGAGTGTTATGTTGCAATTGTAATAGTGTCAATTCTGCAGATGGAAGCAGTCAAGCGGGCATATATGGGAAATGTGATCTCATAGGTAAACTGGTCTCAAGTTGTTAAGGGCTTTATATGCTAATAAGAAAGACCTTGAACTAATGAGCTGAGATGTAACAGGTTGATAGAATCTCACTCCTGTAATTGTAATTGTTCTGCATCATTCTGTGCTAACTGCAGCTTCCAGATCAAGTGCAAGGGAAGCCACACACAGAGCAAATTACAGTAATCCAGTCTTCAAGTAACTAACACATGAACTCCCATGGTCAAGCTTTCTTCATCCAGGAGCAAGTGCAGCTGTCATACTAATCACAGCTAGTAAAAGGCACTTCTAGCCACTGAGGCTACCTGCACTTCCAGTGACAAGCTGGCTCCAGAAGCATCATGCCCTAGACTACAAACTTGCTCCTTCAGGGGAAATGCAAGCCTATCCAGGGTTAGCAGTTGACCAATTTCTCAGACACAGAAACCACGCCTCTGTCTTGTCAGAATTCAGTCTAAGTTATTCCTCATCCATCTCACCACTGTGTCCAGGCACCAGTCCAAGGATTGCAGGGATTCTCCTGATTCAGGTGTTCAGACTACAATCTGCATCAGTCCCAGCATCATACAACAATGTTGGCTAGGGCTGATGGGAGTCATAGTCCAAAACACCTAGAGAAGTCTTCACCAATCTAGTGCAAGCCATATGTTTTGGACTACAACTCCCATCTCCCCTTACCATTCACCATGCTGGCTAGGGCTGATGGGAATCATAGTCCATAACATCTGGAAGACACTAGGTTGGGGAAGGCAGGCAATAGCCCTTCAAGGTCTTCCCCACACATTCTGTCCAAGATCCTTTTCAACTTGAGGAGTCAGGGATTGAACTGGGGGCCTTCTGCATGGAAAGCAGATGGTCCACCGTGGAGCTATGCCTCTCAGCCACCTCCTCTGTTAGTTTTTATAATGCCACAGCATCTTTTGATTTCTTACTACTACTGAAGATACAGCTCTCTTCCAGAATCTATCTCCTCAGGAGATGGTGCTCCAGAGCAGGTTTTTGCCTCCCCATGAAACCTTTTAGAAGATTTAGACTGCAAGCATTACAACTCTGAAAAAAATCATTGCAAGAACTGGTCTGAAAATATTCAACAGTTTCAGCAGACAAGTTTCAGGAGTGCTAAATTTCACTATATCATTACACAATGTAACAAGGGTTTGGGTGTTCAAAGTTTGAGGTTGCCATGCACATGGCAATGTCTGGTAAAGGCTTTGGTATCAAAAAGCTCCTGAAGATCTGTGTTCACAGGAGCAGAGTTAGGACTCACAATAGACTCCTGCAGGCTCATGTTATTCAAAGGATTATATTACCCCACTTTCACACTCACAGATATAGACAACTCAGTGAAATTTCATAAGGCTATTCCATAGTTATCCTCTACTGAACTTTCTGTAATAAGCATTATCTTTCCCTTCACACAGAGCTAGTAACAATACTGTAGGAAAAGGGTGATGTGGGTCCAGTTCTCCCAATATTCATGGGAACCATTGATTCAGGTGCCCCACTCTCTCTTTAAGAGAGCATCTCCACAAGTGCACTCCCCTTGCTTTCTAGAACAGCCACAAATTTGCACTATGATACTAGCAGTTTGGTTTATGATCTTCTTCCTAGCGATCCCTAGTATGAAATTCACCTTCCCCACAACAGGGTCCACATCTGTTACAAGGTATCTGCTTCAGCCCCAAGGTCTCATTCTTGGACAACACTGCCATGTCAGTGTTGCACCACAAATTCACCTCCTCATCCCCCTAACATACTTTCTCCCAACCTAGACCCCACTTACCCTACTCCACTCTATGCCTTAGCATCCTCAGGCCTGTAGTTCCTCCCTCGGTCGCCCCCTCAAATCTTCTCCTGCTTTCCCCCAAATCAGGCAGACACCTCCAATGCTCCCCCACCAGACCCACCATCTCCTCCTCTAACGCCACCCACTACCCCCGTTGCACTTGCTGAAAGACGGGCATGTTTACAAGCGGTCCGCCCTCGGACATGACTGCGCGTGCCCGCCACCCCCCAGGGCCCCTGGGCTCTCACGTGTGCCTGCAGGGGGCGATGCGCACGGGGCGCTGATAGACCTCCAGGCAAATGGGGCAGCTGAACTGGGCCTCCAGCGCGGCGCCGGCCTCAGGCGGGTGGGGCGGCGGCGGGGCGGGCGAGGGGGCGGCGGCAGAAGAAGGAGTCGCCTCGCGGGACCCGCCCGCGGACACCAGCAGGCTCCGGAACATCGCGGCAGCCATGGAGGACGAGGAGGCGGAGGCGACCCCGGCCCAGGGAGGCGGAAGCGGAAGCTAGGTGGTAGGGCGGCGCTCTCTGATGATGTCAGAGGCAAACCACCGTTTCGTTACGCTCCTCGCGAGAGAGAGCCTCTCGACCCACGCGGCGCGCGGCCGTCGCGGCGCTTAAGGGAGTGTGGAATGTAGACTGTGTATAGATTCGCACTCGGATCCTAGCTTCCGGGTTCGCTTTGCATGCAGTTTTGACTTTGAAGTCACATATTAATTAAGTAATTACTTTTATATCCCATTTTCCCCTTTAAGGAGCTCTAGGCGATGTACATCTTTCTTCCCACCCCCTTTTTATTTCAACAACAACCCAGTGAGTTCGCAGTACCTCATTTGCCGTATGAACCGGCCCTCCCACCAGTGGGAATTTGGTTGGCTTTTAACACGCACGAACACCTAACACCCAAACTCCACCCGGAAGGTTTCCTCTTTATGAATGTGTAGACAGATCTATAGAGCAGATGGTACAAACCAGGGCGTGTGACGCCAGAAGAGTGCGCCGGGTGGCCGGTCCTGCTCGGGTTCTGAGCCGGGAAGAGGCTGCTTAGGGCGCCCCGCGCGACGGAGGCTGAGAGGTCTGGCTGCGATGTGTGAAGCCGAGGAGGGAGGCTGCGGAAACGAGACGCAGCCTAAGAGGGCACCCCGGGGCAGGTAGGGGAACGGGGTAGGGGAACGGGGTTGGGCAGGGAGTGAGTGTAGAGGAACGGGGTAGGGGTGGGAGGTGGGGTTGGGAAGAGGCCTTCCCGGCTTGTCCCGTCTGAGCCGCGACTTCCCACTAGGTGTTGTTTTTGCAATAGCCGCAGAGGCCACAACAGAAGTTAAGAAGGCAGGCTGAAATGATGTGAAAAGATCCACGTTGTGCAAATCAACATAACAGATTTGTTGTTGTTGTTGTTGTTATGGTGCTATCTTCGCACATTAAAAGACTGTCTGTAGCAGAGTGTTTTTTGGCACTTTAAATAATAAGAAATGTCTTGCAACAGAAGCTTTGTGGACCGATGTCTGCTTCATTAGACGTGTGAAAGGGTTGTATTCTCAGTTATTATACCTGCCAATTTAAGGCAGCGCTTAATGCATCCAATGAAAGGGCTTGTAGTCCAGTGAAAGCTTCTGCGATAATAAAAATGTTGCAGTGCAACCTTAGCCATGTCTACTCAGAAGTAAATTCTATTGAATGCAGTGGGTGATATTCCCAGGTAAGCAGAGGTAGGATTGCAGCCATAATCTTTTAGGCTGTTTGGTTAATATAATCATATGCCATTCTCCTGCTTGTAGAGCACCCACAGTGGCTTATAAGAAATGCTATACAACAATAATGGTTATACACTAATGTCTTTAATTCCAATGGCAAAGAATACAAATTGTACTTTGGAATCTGATCTTCCTTTTCTCTCTTCTAAGCTGCCCCTCAAAATGCATGAAATGCAAAGAAGGTTCCCCGGTATTGATCATCCGTGTTGGGGATGCCTTTTGCAAGTAAGTATGACGGGCAGCTGTGCCTTCTTACCGGGTTGGCAGCAGACATGGCTGTCATTTTCTGAAAGGCTGCTGTGGTCTACAACAAAGCTGCAAACCTTTTTTTGAGGGATCTGGCTGATCTTTGTGACAACCTCTGGGGTTGACTCACACAGCAGAATTTCAGTCATGGCATATTTCTAGGCCTCTTTAATCTCTATTAGAACTCTTTTAAAAAACAATTTGAGTTGCTTTTTCTCAAGAGCTAAACACCCATGCTCACTGTCAGTCTCTCACTACTACCCTAACCCAGATGTTTCAACCAATTATAGTTAAGTGTGGGGAGGATCATAGCTTACACACATGTGTTGCATGCAGAAGTTCACAGATACAGTCCCTGGCATTGCCTGTTAAAAAGGGTCAAGTGGCAGGTGATGGGATACGGAACCCCACTGGAGACCCTGGAAAGCCTATCAGGTGGATGGAAAATAGTCTGATGATATAAGGCAGCTTCTTCTATTCCTGCTCCTAAGCATAGCATTGTGGCTAAAACAAAATAAGGCCAAGATGTTTTAGTAAAATTGCGTTTCTATTGCATCTTATTGCTTTAATAACATGCATTTGTTGCTGATTCATAGGAGCTGTTTCAAGGATTATTTTGTTCACAAGTTCCGGGCTATGCTTGGCAAGAATCGCTGCATTTACCCTGGAGAGAAGGTCCTGCCCACTTATTTTGGGGTGGGCGGGCGAGGGAGCTAACAACTAGAAGTGACAGACATGTTTTCTAATACTCCCTTGCATGCTTTTTATTTATTTTTATTTACTGTAGGTTCTGCTTGCATTTTCGGGCGGCCCTGCCTCCAGTTCAATGGTGCGGCAAGTGCAAGAGGTATTTTCCCATGACTTCCTAGCAGGGTAAAGACAGAGAATTTGGGGGTTTAGTAGAGTGGTTCTTAAATTAATATCACTTCTTATGTACCCTTCACCACAAGGTTGCAGGGTGGGTTATAGCAATCTAAAAATCAGTATTAAAAACAGCTTGAAACTGACCCAAATCTTCTTTCTCATTCCAGGGCTTGAGCCGGGAAGCAGCCAAGAAACTCCGCTTCAAGCCAGGAATCATCTATGTCGATGGTAAGCAGTGCTTGCTGGGTGGATTCCCTTCTATGTTTGGGAGACTGAAGAGTCTAAGCAGAGGCAGTTTGTTCAAGGTGAAACAAAGCTTGCATCAAAACACTTGTACTCTTCTCCAAGGTTTGAAAACAATACTGCTAAAAAGTCTCATTTTCCCCTTTTCCTTACCTCCGAGGCAAACAAATACTCTCTTAGGGGGCCTGTGAAGGTGGCCACATCTTCATGGAAGGCAGGATTGGTGTGGCCATTTAGAAGGGGATGGACTGTGGCTTAGTGGCACAGTATCTGCTTTGTACGCAAAAGATTCAGTCCCCAGCATCTCTAGGTAGAGCTGGGAAAGACCCTGTTTCTGAGACTCTGGAGTGTCACTGCCAGTCAGCATAGAGGCCTTGCAGATGCCACTGGACTGCAACTCTCAACATCCCTGACCATTTGTTCTGCTGTCTGGGGCAGATGGGAGTTGTAGTCCAAGGGCATCTGGAAGGCATGAGGTTCTCCACCCCTGGATGCGCCCAGGAGAGATTCACACACTGAAATGCAGCTGTCTTATGTTCCTAGTGCAACTTCTGTTGTCAAGCCTATTTTTCACCCTAGACCGTTATCAAGCTCAGAGTGACCCTTTGGGCATCAAAATTAATTTGGGTAAAGGTTTTGAGTGAGGTGGCTCTGAAAATGTTTCAGGTGACTTACACCACGACTCTCGCCCAAGCTAGGAGAAAATAGGGCGGGAGCCCCCCCAGAAGCCCACTCAGCTTGTTTAACTGATTTCCCTGATCCTCTTTCTTGCTGTGCAGAGGGAGCTGTGTGCGGACAGAGCCCAGGCAAGCGGAAGGAGATCCGCAGCCAGGTGGAGATGATCCTGCAAGCCACAGGGTTCCCTTATCACCTGGTGTGCTTGGAAGAGGTGAGGAAAGATGCACATGAGGAGAGGCCTGGGGTGCCGTGTCAATCTCTGACCTTGTTGCCGCTTCCTCATTTCAGTACGTTGCTGTATTTTGAGTGGAGTTAGGAATCTCCTTAGAGATGCAGTTTGGCTGATCAGTAGCAAAATAGCCTTATTACTGTGGAAGCCAACTAGTCCCATAAGAAAGGTGCAAGAACAGACCCACTTCATGACATTTTCAGGCTAAGGACCACATGTCAGTGATGAGTGGGGAAGAGGCAAAAGCAGGCAGAGGAACGCATGCAGATTTTACCTTTGTGCAGGAGTCTGGTTCCCCCACTCCACAGATTTCCCCATAGCTTAGAACATTATCATAGAACCTATTATGTTTTTACAGTCCCAACACTAAACCAAGGCAAATAAATATCAAAGGGGTGTGTGTGGGAAACACTGATTTCTATGTTTAAATGTCTGTTCCTGCTAGCGCTTTCTGTGGCTGACTGCATGTGCTCTGCCCTTTCACAGGTGTTTGACCTTCCAGGCTCTGTGCTGCACTCCATTCCCCATAGTGCCACTGACCACGGCGGCAGCTACAAGGAAGCTGTGGATGGTTTCATAAGATGTCAGCAGCACGAGAAGATGGCGGGGGACTCAGCAAGCTTCCTGGAGGACCAGCTGGCTAGGCTTAACGTTCACGGATCTTTACAGCAGGAGGGACCGCCAGTCCCAGGAACTAGGCCTCCTCCGGTGCCCCGTACTGAAGAACTGACCAAGCTCTTTGGGGCTGTGAAAACCCTGACTGCAAAAGAGGAGCTCCTACAGGCTCTCCGGTGAGCTTCTTTGCAGAAGTGACAGAGATCATCTTTCCTTTGGTTAGAGTGCTGCTGGACAAGCTCCTAGTATGCATTGCTCTCAAAGATGGGCAGCCCAAGGGTGTTTTGGAGGCTGCATTCAGAGACATTCCCATCACCCTCTTGCTGTCTAATGTAATCTGCTTAAGAGGGGATGACTGAGTACTAGATCCTGGCCAATCCCAATAATTCCTTAATCCTTGGCAGCTGAATGGTTGCTGCTAGCACCCCTTTGAGGTTGTGGAAGGGTGACAGGGCTGCTGCAGGTACAACCCATCCTGAGCAGCAGCCTCAGGAGCAAAAGGCCCTACAGAGCCAGGACCTAGAGTATTCTGCTTCACCCTCTCTAGGCTGCCACTTCTGGGTTTGCTTTTCATGGCCTCTTCACAGCTCCACTGAATGAGACAATTTTCGGCTGTTTTGCTTGGCAGTTTGAGGTCTGTGCTCCTGGGGAGGGGCCAGCCACCTCCCCGCTCCTCTTCATGAGTTTATACCCTCCATGAGTTTGTCTAAAAGTGGGCTAGACCAATTAGTGGAGGCTAAGGCCACTTGCTACGATGGCTGTGCATTGCATCTGAATACCACTTGGTGGGGATTGCCAGTGGGGGAGAGTCCTGCTTGTGGGCTACCTCTTGGCCACTGTGAAAACAGGATGCAGAACTAGATGGGCTTTGGTCTGATGCAACAGGGCTCTCCTTATGTTCTTAGGAACCACCTGATTCTGCATGTGGCCCGGACAAGTGGATATTCCAAGGTGATGATGGGGGACAGCGGTACCCGTGTGGCTGTCAAGCTCTTGACCAACCTGTGCCTGGGACGGGGGGCCTTTCTGGCTGCAGATACGGTGAGAGCAGGGGCTGCAGACTCCCATATGTTGGGGCCACAGAGGTCCATGTTTCTTACCCTCTTTGCTCTTTGGTGAGAGGTGCAAGCTTCAAGCTGGAGTGGGCAGTGCGGTTCTTGAGGAATCCAGTCCCTGTTTCCCCTCTCCAGAGAGGACATTTGGGGCTGGCCATTTCAGCAGCAGGCATCTGAGCTGCTTATAATGGCCTTGCTAGCTAGCAGAAAGCCAAGACTCTGCATCCCACTCCTGGCCCTGAAGAACTGGAGAGAGGGAAGCAGGGAGTTGTTCCTGACCTCCCAAAGAGTTGCAGCACCAGGTTCAGGGACTAAAGCTGCAATTCCTGCATGCGCTTACCTGGGAGTAAGCCCCACTGAACATGACGGGGCTGATTTCCAAGTACATGTAGAATGAATTGCATCAGAAGACAAACTGAAGTCTGTTGACAGCACTAGCACCACCACTGTGCTTTTCTTTATTGCTTCTATAAAAGGAAGAACCGTAGCTCAGTGTCAGAGCACCTGCTTTGCATGCAGAAGGTCCCAGGTTCAACCCTCGGCATCACCAGGTACAACTGGTAATGTCCCCTGCCTGAAACCTCTAGAGAGCAGCTGCCAAGCCAGTGCAGACTATGGTGAGCCAGATAGGCTTTTGGTCTGACTCAGGATAAGGCAGCTTCCCAAGTTCCCATATTCTGTTCTTTCCACACCACTGGTTTGGACCACCCAGAGCTATCCTATCTCACAAATGGGGCAACGGATCAGGCACTTTCTGCACTGTTCACTTTCTCCTTTCCTTGAAAGGGCTTCTCAGACAGTCGCCACGGTGATGTGCTGTTCTTGCGTCCCATGCGGGAATACACTGCCAAAGAGATTGCCTTCTACAATTGCTTCTTTGGGGTGCCCACAGTCTTCACGCCTGCGCTGGATACTAAAGTAAGAGGGACCTACTTCTGGGTGCCTGTAGGGTGACCCCTTTGGGCACCCTTCCACCAGACCTCCTGGGAGAAAGTTACCTTCCTTGTTGCCCACGAGTGATGCCCCTCTTCTCCTCTTCCACAGACCCCTGACAGAGCCAGCATTCACCGCCTGATTGAAAGCTTCCTCTACAAGTTGCAGTGTGACTTCCCCTCCACCACCAGCACAGTCTGCAGGTAAGCAACCCTCAGGCTGGGCCATTCTCCTGCAAGCAACTGCATGTCTCCCTGCTTCTAGGAGGACATTCATCAGCACTCCCCCCCCCACTGCCCCACCCCTATTGGTTGCATGCTGATAATCTCCTTTCTGCCGGCCTGTTAGTATTTGCACCCATTGTAAGCAGGACTGTATGCATCAGCAACAGTAAGTGTCCAGTTTCTGCAGGCTGAATAAACCTGAATAAACCATGTTTATTCTGCAGGCCGAATAAACTAGGAAGTTTCTGTGTGCTTTTAAAACCTGCTGGAGTTGCCATTTCACTTCCGGGTCCAATTCAGGTTCTCACATTAGTGTTTAAAGCCCTAAACTACTCAGGCCCAACATACCTGAAAGACCTCCTCCTTCCCTACAGACCCTCTCAGGTGCTAAGATTAGCAGATGGAGCCCTTGTGGTAGTGCCTCTGCCCTAAGAGGCTTGGGGTGGGGTGTGGGGTGGTCCAAGAGAGGGCATTCTCCGTGGCAGCCACTAAGTTCTGGAACTCCCTCCCAATTGAGGTATGTCTGGTTCCTTCATGATACAATTTCTGGCAAATAGTGAAGATGCGCATCTTTGCCCTGGGAGGTGTATATTTTTAGGAGCCACCTCATTTCTGTGATTGTAAGCAGTTTTAATACTGTGTTTTACAGTTGTAACCTGTCCTGGGATCTTAGGGTGAAGGGTGGATGATAATAATGATAAAAGCCCACTTATTCTTCAGGGCAGCAAAGCTCCACATCTTGATCCCCACATCCCTTTCTGAATTCTTGAGACCATGACATTTTCCTCTCAAGGGATTTAAAGTTTGCTTCAGCCACCATTAAAGCCTAGAAACTCCAGGTTGTATCCAACTTAATTTTACTTACAGTAGACCTGTTGAAATGAATGGACCTAAAGAAGTCCACTAACTCCAGAGGGTCTTCTCTTGAGTAGGACGTAACACTGGACACAACCCTTTTTAATCTTAAAATGAGTGTGTTGAGATCATTGTTGCTTTCTGGCAGCTTAACTCTGTGCCAGTTCTCACATGCTGTCTGCGGAATACATGCAGATGTGGATTGTGTGACTTCCCCATGTGGTGAGACCAGCTGGATGGTGCACAGAAGGCCTGAGAGGCAAAAGCAAGATCGATAATAGGAGGCAGAAGGGCTAGCCATGTCTTCCCAGCCCTCTTCTTGATGCCCTCTCCATCCTTTCTGCAGGACAGGTGAGAAGCTTTGTGTGACTTCCCCAGAGACTGACCCTGGTGGACCCACAGAAACACCCCAGTGCCTCTTCTGTCTCTGCGCCTTGGACACCAATGCTGGTATGTGGTGGCCTTGTGAACCTCAACGGGAAAGTTCTTTTTCACTTCTTTAAGGGGATGCACCTGGATATGGTTCTACAAAGTCAGAAATCAGAGAACCGGAACGACCCCGAAAGCTAGCTTGACTTCTGCCTCCCACCACAAGCCACAGACACCCACTCGCCAGCTTGCCTGTTCTAACCTGCAGGGCGTCAGAATTAGCTGAGGCCAGGAGTTTCTCCTCCTGGGCTGCCCTACCCAACTGCCATAGAACTAGTGATCTTGCCACTGGGATACCTGCCTCCTCTAGAGCAGTCTTTTCGTCCCCAGGTGTTGGACTACAACTCCCATCATTGCTGGCCACTGGTCCCTTAAGCTAGGGATGATGGGAGTTGTAATCCAACAACATCTGGGGCCCCAAGGTTGAGAAAGGCTGGTCTAGAGCAACCTTCTCCATCCTGGTGCCCCCTGGTGGACTCCCAACTCCCAGCATGTCTAAATGACAGGGATGATGGGAATTGTAGTGCAGTGACATCTGAAGGGAAACTGGTTGGGGAAAGCAGCAGGAAGCTTTATTTTCCATGACTTCTTTTTGCAGACAAATTCATGAAAGGATAAGACTGTACATGGCTGCTAGCCACCATGGCTATGTTCTTCTTCCACTGTTGGAGGCAGCATGCCTCTGAATACCAGTTGCTAGAAACTGCAGGAGAGGAGAGGGCTCTTGCCCTCTTGCAGGCTTCCCCTTGGCACCTGGGTTGCCACTGAGAAGAGGATGCTGGACTAGATACACCACTGGCCTGATCCAGCACGGCTGTTGTAACAGCATCCTTCTAGCCTGTTGTACCCATTGAACTCCCTGGGTACAAAGAGAGCAAGACTGTCCTTGCTTACAAAGCTTATCCACTCGGGGGCGACAGCTGAAACTCTCTCCGCCACTGAGGACAACGACTCAGCCGGCCAAAGAAGCAATGCTGCCTCTGACTCTGCTTTCCCTTTCCTCCCCAGTGGACGGCTCCTCCTTGCAGTCGACGGTGCTGTCAGAGCAGCTCTGCCAGAAGCCACTTCCACCATCCACTGGGAACGGCTGCTGTGGAGGGGCCTCGAATCAGACAGGATGCTGCAGTGCCCCTCTGGCTCCAAGGTAAGCAGGGATGCTGGATCCAGAACGGATAGCTCCACAAACAACTTAGCCTTGTATGGGTGCGGGGGACTCCTTGCCCCCAACTTGGATGGCCTTTCAAAAAAGGGCTGGAGGACAAAGGCTATGAATGACTACCAGCAGCAGTGGCTAGGCTCTGCCTCCACTGCAGGGGTCAAAGATGCTTGCTGAAAACCGCAAGAGGGGAGAGGGCTCTTGCGCTCGAATCCTGCTTGCCAGGTTCCCACAGGCATCTGGGTGGCCACGATGAGAAGAGGACACTGGACTAGATGGTCCATTGGTCTGATCCTGCAGGCTCCCCTTAGGTGCTCTTGTGCTTCTAGACCAAGAGTGGGAAACCCTTTGGAGGGCTGCATGTCCATGGTGGTGGGGCCAGAAGCAAATGCAGGCGGAGCAACCAATGTAAATGTCGCCTTTGTGAAATTATTCAAACACCCCACTCTATTCAAGGAAGTGAGAGGTATTATCCAAGTTCAAGAAGACACCCCCACCAAGCAGGCCAAAGCACTTGGGGTGGGTGGGTGTGAAGCAAGTTCACCTCTGCTGTACTAGAATCATAGACATCACCTGCCCAGACTTGATCCTCTGCCCTCCTGCTCTGTTCTCCCCTGTAGAGATTCTTCCCAGCTTCTCCCATTGCTCTGCTACAGCTGCCGCCTGACCATCAAAGACATGGTAAGTGCAGAGAGGTGTGAAGCGCAGGATTCCTCCTACTCTAATGCTGCATTTTTCTGGGCTGTCACATGTGCTTTCTGTTCAGAGACTACAGGCCAGTTGGCTGCCTCTGTCACCAAACTGCGGCTTCCAGACAAGTGGATGAAGCTATTGCAGTTGAGTTTGACGGGTGGGAGAGTGTTGCGGCCTTTGGGAAGGGGAGAGAGGAGTGTTGTGGGCCTAAGCAGAGTGCAGTGAGATAGGGCATTGTCTGCAGCTTGATTTGGATGAGGCGGCTTGGCCTCATGAGGACTAGAACCCAGGGCAAAGAGGAAAGGCCGCCTACCCTTTTGTATTTTCTTTACCAGACTAGGGATGGGCATGGGCTCTGCCAGGCCTAAGGGATGCTCAGGCATTCATCACAGTGAAGCATCTGCTCTGAACTCTGGAAGTGTTCATTCACCCCACCCTCTTTCCTCCTCTGCAGAGCTCCTTGGAGCCTCTCCCAGCCTACATCCACTTGGAGGCAGAGCGCCGGCGATGCAGGTACAAGCCACACACTCTGCAGTGGAGGGGATATGTGCAGTGGGAGACATAGTTCATCTCTGAATAGAAGCACTTATAGGAAGGGCAGGGAAGAGCATATTGGAGGCAGTTCTGGTGTGTGTGTGTGTGTGTGTGTGTGTGTGTGTGTGTGTGTGTATGTATGTGAAAGAGACCAAAGAGATCTCAAACCGGGCCCATTTCTCCATGGAATCACTCTGGGTGGCAAGACCAGGTCCCAAATTTATTTAGTGCTGGGGATATACTGTTGTGCCCCCTCCCCTTACCAAAGGCCAGGGTGCTCTTGAGACAGAAAACAAAATCATGGAGATATCTAAAGTTTTGTGGTTGCGGTTGTGGTTATGTAGGTTGGATAAATGTGTATGGCAAAGAGAAATTTGAGATCAAAGCATGTATTCTTGCAGTAGCACATGGGGCAGGAATTATTACGATAGCCCCATGGGTTAGAGATGACCAAAGGTCTGTCAAAGGCTCAGGTCCTGCCTTGGCAGCCATGGTCATATTTGGTCAAGTCCTCTGCTCATCCCCAGTACCTGTCAAATGACAACCAGATAGAATTAATCTTGACAAGGGTTTTATCAGACCAAGTTGTGAACTGCAACGCTGGTTTGCTGGAATTACCAGTCTCCACGGGGCACGGGGAGGATGCTTCTTGTGCTGATTCTCACTTAACCACCCACTCTCCCTGTTCAGGTCCCATCTCCACACACACACACACACACCCCAAACAGCAGCAGCTTGTCATAGGGGTCCCCTTTGTGACTTTACCAGCTTCCAGCCAGCTGAACGAGAGTTGCTGGGGAACCAGAAATGTTCAGGTGTAGAGATTGGTGTGTGTTTTGTTCCTGCAGGGCTGCAATGAAGCAAGAAATCCAGGAGTTCTTGCTTGAAGAAGAGGACAGTGATGCTGCTGAGGGCCTTCCCCTGAGCTGATGACAGGTTTGCTGAGCTCTGGAGAACTAGAGTAGAACACCCAATGCAAGAAAGCACCCCCTCTTGGCTCTTATTTGACCTTTTCTTCCTTCCTGAATTTTATAAATTTTCTAACGCAAATAAATTATTCTGAAGCCACAAGCATCTGGCTCAGTGATGCTACAGGAGGTCTCTCATCATTTCAGTTGGTGCCAAGCACTTGAGAGTCCTTACACAACTCCGCCAGTGTGGAGAACCAGTGCCTTGCCAGATGTTGCAGAACTACACCTTCCATCAGCCCCAGCAAGCATGGCCAGTGGCCGGGAATGATGGGAGTTGTAGTTCTAACATATAAAGCGCAACACGCTGAATGGTGATGTTTGCAACAAATTTCTTTAATGGTTACTTCCTATCATACGAATCAAGTCCAGGATGCCTGTTGCGCTTTATATGTTGTAATTATTGCATCTGCATAGAAAGGTATTGTATTAGTTTTGGGAGTTGTAGTTCAGCAATATCTGGAGGGCCAAAGGTGCCTTTATACTTGCGGTATAAGTCTCCCTACCCTCCAGAAGATGGGGTAGTAAGGATGAAGCCAAGAAAAAGCTCTGTTCAAGGTGAGGGTGTATCACCTCTTTCCAACCCCACCCCACCCCCAAATTCACCCGTGTCCCCATTATTCAGTATTCTCCAATATTACTAATAAATCACAGCTTTTTATTTTTAAAGTTTTATTATATAGATCTGTATAAATAAAACCACCTCCTTTAGGAAAAAAAGTCAATAGACTCCAGCCACCCCTTTGTTTCCAGCAGCTGGGGTTGGCACGTAGTGATGCCTAGACTATGGCACTCGGTTGTGGGGTGGGGGTGGGGTGGAGTGTTTGTGGCAACGTGAGAACAAGAAGTGGGAGGGGGGGGGGAGAGAAGCTCTACCCCCAGATTCTTTTGTTTTGCAGGGGGAGAGGGAGATGCAAACAGGTTATTGCTGTGCATACAGTGGGCTTTTCAGCAGGATACAGCACCGCAAGTCAATCAGCAAATGGTTGCAGACTTCCTGCTTTGCAAAACACCCCCTTGTGCTGCTGTGAATAACCCAGGAGGGTAAGGGGCTTCGGAGAGTGCAAAGGTGCTTCCCGTTCAGCCGTTTCAAAAAGGGAAATCTGATGCAAAGAGTGACAGTATTCCCCTCCTCCTCCTAAGGCAGTGGGGCAGCAGGTTTGGCTCAGAGGTTAAGAGGCTGCCCCACCCACAGAGGTGAAGCAAAAGGCAGGTGGGGAAGAGAGGCAGTTTCCAGGTCCAGCAGTAGGAGGAGCTCAGCATCCTCTCCAGGTCCATCTTTAGGCTCTCCATCCGCCCCTTAGAGAGAGTGAGAGAGAAGGCGGTGTTTTCTCAACACCTGTCCTCGTGTCTTGCCAGCTGCTTGGCTCTGTTGTGGTAGCGGCTCCTCACTCTTTCTCGCGTGTCCACTTGATCATGGTCTCCGGCGAGCGGTAGAGGAAGATGAGCTTGGCGTACAGCTCCTCCTCCAGCTCCAACTCGCCCGTCTCACGGACCAGGAAGATGTCGTGGCACAGCTTAAGGATGCGGTCGACGCAGGGCAGCTCCTCAAACATGATGGAGTGAGAGATCTCACTGAAGAAGCCCCGCACGAACTTGCCGATCACCAGCACGATGGAGACGTAGAGGCCCATGATCCTGGGTGGGGGGAGGAGGGGGTTAGCCAGGGGTCCAAGAAATCAGCAGCCAGCACATGGCGAAAGCCACAGCCATGCAGTTCTGCTTTGCAGATGTGCAAGATCACACCTTTGTACGCCTCCTTAGTTTTATCAAGAGCAACCCATACCCATCTGCTCAGAATAATGCAGCTAAGAAATGGCTGCTTTGCTAGTGCATTGGGTGGAAGGGGGGGGGAGGATTATTATAGTATTTGTCAGCCGCTCTATATAATAAAAAGTGTCCCCGAAAATAAAATTCAGCACTTAAAAATGATTTAAGACTAGAAAAATGTAAAGCAGTGACACATAAAAAACAGAAAATGTTCATCCAGCAACATACTAATCAGGACAAATCCTACCCATGATACTGAAAAATGATCATCACCATAGGAGGCCATGTTAATTAACCAAAGGGTTTAGCTTGGACCCTCTAGAAGGGTTCTAGGCATTCAGTTGGGAAGAAAACAGTCGGGGAAGATGCAAAGCAGGACGGGGGTGGTTCAGGAGGCTGTGTGTGGCCTCAGAAGAG
Source organism: Podarcis muralis (assembly GCF_964188315.1). NCBI lineage: Eukaryota > Metazoa > Chordata > Lepidosauria > Squamata > Lacertidae > Podarcis > Podarcis muralis. The sequence continues at coordinate 42,379,920 of NC_135661.1, read as the reverse complement.
TCCCAGGGGCCAGACAGTCTTAGGGGCCTGAGTTTCTTCCCCACCCCTGTGCCCTAAGGTATGGGCTATCCATACCTCTGAGCTAAAGATTTGCATCAGTGCCAGAGCTTAGAATGTAGGGAACAATTCTCCCATGAATGTAAACGGTTACTCACCCATATCCTGCCAAGAAACCAAGGCTGGGAGGGCTGACTTTGTCGTTGAAAATGACCATGGGCAGGATGTTGCAGTCCTGTTCCTGGCAGTTGGCCAGCCGAATCACCCACCACTCAAGGAAGTTGGCACTGCCGTTCTCAATTCCCACCTGCTGCCGTTTCAGTTGCACCTCTACGTCCCAGTAGCTGTCCTCATCCTCTGCCACGGTAGATATGGAATGGTGGACAGAAACTTTGAATGAGCAACTCGATCTTCATAAAGAATAGGTGTTCTCCTATCCCTCCCGCTTAATCAGAAACAGGAGTGTGGGCTTTCTGGAAATGTTTGAACTGAACATTTCCCCATAGTTACCAATCTGTCGGGATCTTATTGGGTTGCAGGCTGAATTTTGGAATAAGGTGTTTGTTGAGATTTCTAGGATAACTAAATGAACTGTTACTCTGTGTTTGCACTTGGCACTTTTGAACCCGTACATGGAAACAGAACGGAAACAGTCTCACCTGGCAGCATCTGCTCGACAGGTTTGGCTTCAGGGCCATTAGGTGCACGAATGTAGGGAGGAAAGAGTTTGGGAACTTTACTGGAAGAAAAAAGGAGAAGGATCAGAGGAAGCCTTTAAAGGGTGCACAGAGCCACACTCCCTCCCACATGCATGATCCCAACCCCAAGGGAGGGTAGAGTCTCTCTTGCACTCAGGTCCTGCTTGTGGGCTTCCCAAAGGCATCAAGCTGGCCAGTGTGAGACCAAGATGCTGGACTAGATGGGCCCCATTTGGCCTGATCCAGCAGCCAGTCGCTTCTGATGCTCTTATGCTAAGCCATGCCAAGGCTTTACTGAGGAAACTCTGGTTAACCGCGAATCATTTTCTCATCCCCACTGTGTGGGGTCACCCACGGGGTTTTGTTTTTGAGATGGGGGAGAGATTGCCTCCTTTCTTGCAATAAAATCCTTGGGAGTGTGCTGGGAGGGCATGTGCCACCCCCTCAAACTCACACAAACTCGTTGTGGGTGCCTTGCAGCAGCCTTGCCAAATCTCTCCGCACGTTGTCTTGTTGCCCCAGCTCCATTGTGTGCTTCTCAGAGGTGTACTCCGCTGTTCCTCCTATGCTAAGGTTCCTGAAGGTTTTGGGGGTGGGAGTAATGAAAAGAGGAAGAAACAGAGAGGTATTAATGTTTCAAATCCTTTGTCATCTGTTTTGTCTGAGAATCTCTTGCCCATGCTGAGCCTTTGGTGCAATCAGAACACACCAAAAAGATAACCCATTAAAAAAAGACAACGAGGCTAAAGTGTCTTGGTCAAAGTTAACCAGGAAGACTATTAGGAGATGGAGAACCATTTTCAGCTCAGGGGCCGTGTCCCTTTACAGACAAGCTTCCAGGGGCCACAGGCCAGTGGTGGGCAGGATGCAAGAGGCAGAAGAGGGCAGAGCAATGAATGTGTCTCTCGTCTTTGTACCACAGGCTGTATTCCAGCAGGGCTCTCTATGTACCAACACTTCTCCATCTAGGCAAGCAAGAGGCATCCTCAGACTCTTAAGGACACATTCCAGCCAGTCAAAGGCACTTGGAGAGGGTGCAGAACATGCCCAGGGAGTGGGAAATTACTGCTGCTTGATTACACTGTGAAGTATTAATCACAGCAACGCGTACTGCGCAAGCCATTAGCCTGAGCCAGCAAAGTGTTTCTTGTTGCATGTCCTAGCGAGACACCATAATCCTAAAATCTCCACCAGGGCATACCGCTGGAAGTTCCACGTGAAGCGCAGGGTGATGGCGGAGGAGCCATTATGCAGCTCACGGTACAGCTGCTCCCGGCTGGGTGGGCTGATGCTCCACAGCGAGCCCGAACTGCCCTCAATGCGTGCCGTCACGATATCCTCATAACTGTAAAGGGTGATGAACTGCATGGCCACCTGGGGGCAGGAGAGAGCCTCAGAGTCAGGGTGGTATGCCACAATACATACACAACCAGTTTACCCATAAAGCCTCCTTTTCTTACACAACACCAGCACAGATCATGAGGACTGGGAGGACTCCTGCTGCTGCTGCTATGGCCACATGCCTGGATGCAGAGGGAAGCTCTTTTCCCATTCCCAGTTTCCTTGGGAAACTCACCGGCTGCCGCACAAACTCGTTCGTTAACGCATCGTAGTCCTTGGGGGTGAACTCTTGGATTGACTGCTGTTGGGCGCTCATGGTGAAGAGAGGCTGCAAAAGGAAAAGGGTGAGACAGAGGAGGGGGTTGAGAACTCCTCACGCCAGCAGAGCCGGTCCAAGCAAACAGCCCTGCCAGATCAGGCAATCTAATCCAGCAGCCTCTTCCCCACAGAAGTCAGCCAGATGCCCCAATGGGAAGCAGGGCTTGAGTGCATTAGCCGTCTCCCTTCTGACACTAGAGGCCATTGATAGCTTTATCCTCCATGAAACCAATCCTGGAACCAACGACATACAGAAATGGACCATGGACCTCCCCACACCTGTATCAAGTTTTAAGCCATCCAGATGGTGGGTCTGCTAAGGAGTGGACAGCAGGAGGGGCTGTCGGAATGCAGACCAGAATGACCGTATCGTTCAAGCAGGAGAACCAGGCCACGCCACCTGCAGCAGCCTCTCCCGAGATAGGGCCCTCCAGACGTTTTGGATGGCAACTCAAATCAGCCTCAGCCAGCTGGGCTTGTGAAAGGCTGTTCCGACAGGGTAAGCCAAAAGGCCACCAGGATCTTTTGGCAGGTTTGACCCGGCAGACAAAACCCCTCCCTGCACATGGTAGTCAGCGTGGCTTCTGACCAGTGTCTTAGAATGAAGTGGGCCATGCAGCTATTTCTCCAGCTGACAGCAGGTGCTGCTACTGCGTTATTCACTGTGAGGCAGAATCACCCTTCTGAACAGGACAGACGAAGACACCCAGTGGGTCCGGCCCATGCTGTCCTCTTCCTACCTCGTAGCCTCCCAGCTTGAGGGTGACGGTGACGTCAATGGGGTGGTTGACCACGCCCACCACGGAGCGCACAAGCGACATGAAGAGCAGCGGGAACCAGATGATGCAGATTAGGAAGAGGATGATGAGGCCCCCCATGCCGTACTTTACAATCTTCTTCTTCTTCTGCCCCTTGGGCTGCGGGTATTTCTGTAGGGAGGGGTCAGAGATGCATAAGGACGAGGCACATGTGTGAGTGACGGCGTGGTTAGATGGCCACATCCTGACCAACGGGAGGATAAAAGCTCGTCCAGAGTTCCTCCTTTCTCATAATTCAACTTCCCGCCAGCTGCTCTCGTTTCTATTTATTTGATAAACTTCATACCTCTTGATTGTAAAAGAAAACCCCTCAAAGCAGTTTACAAAAAGAATAAAACAAAGTATCAGTAAAATAACAGTTAAAAACTATTTAAAACATTTAAAAAATTAATGTTTAGTGAGAAGCTAAAGCCAGATTACAAGGCAGCTTCTACATGTCTGGATGGACTTGCCCAACAAACACGTTTTTAGCAGGCACCAAGAAGCGTACGGTGAAAATACCTGCCTGATGTCAATAGGCAAGGAGTTCCAAAGTGTGAAAACAATCAAATTCTTACAAATGTGGGACCAATATGATGTGACACTTGTAACAGTGCCAGTGCCATAAATCAAAGTGGCCAAGTGTGTATATATGGGGTAAGTTTTTACACTCTAGGACAGCGGTGGGAGAGATCAGGCCCACCCTTGCCGCCTCCTCCTTCGCCGCCATTTCAGCCCCACCTTCTCAGTCTCGCGGCTGCACTTGATGATGAAGATGTTGGCATAGATGTCTTCCACACACATCCAGTTGGAGAGAGACAGGGTGGTGTCCGTCCAGACCCAGTCCATGACAGCCCGCAGCTCCACCAGGAAAGGCACCAGGCGGAAGCTGTCAGAGGAGAGAGGGGCGTTCAGATCCTGTGCACTTTGATCTCTGGTCCCTGAAAAGCAGCTTTCCCCCTGCCCCAACTTGTAACTACAAAGCAAACCCTGATCATACTGAACTTGCTCTCTTGCATCTTCACCTGACTCAGGCTCCCCTCGCCCCACCTCTGGGAGGACCCTGGGAACTTGGCCTTACCCTTGGAAGAGAAAGAGGTTGAGGTGGTTGTACTTCTTGGTGAGGAAGTTCCCCAGGATGCGAGTAGGGTAGCCGCAGCGGATCTGGTAAGCCGACAGAGCGAAGTAGATGCATTTCACAAAGTACCACAGCTGGGCCACAGTATTCAAGTTGAACATCCTGGGGAGGGAAATCACAATTGGGGGAAGAAAGGGGGGCACATTTCAGGGCTGGTTCTTCCTTTTTATTTTTAAAAATGTATTTTATTGCTTCTCATGAGGAAACATCAATGATATATAGAAACAGGTAAATTCCTCCCAGCCCCTTACCCACCCACGGAAGAACAAGCAGCAGAAAAACATTTGAGGACATCCAAACTAGAATAAATTAAGAGTTTCAATGGCAGAGGTACACTTCAGCCACTTCAGACAGCATTCTGCAATCTCAGGAAGGCAGACAACAAAGATCTTGAATATGCCCCTTAATGTATTCCATGAGTAGGCTCCAAGTAGCAAAAAAGGTTTTGCCTTTCTTCTGGCCAATTTTTCAGTTCAATGCCAATTTTTCTGCAAGCACAATATGCATAAATCCATGGAGCCTTTGCTTAAAAGTTAAGTTGACCGCCAGCTTCCAGGTTTTTGCAGTTTCTAGACCAGTAGCCAGAAACATGAAGAATATTAATGCTTTGTGTACGTACTACTCATTGCCCCTCCATTCATTAACTAATTGTGTAGCAAGAACCTTCTGACTCGTTGCAGCATTAATTTCCTTAAATATCAAAATGCAATATGCAGCTAGGGGCTGGTCCTTCTTCTGCCCACAGGTTTAGAAGGATGGTAGAGGTCTGGGGCTGTGCCTGTACTGTGAATATATATAGCATATCATTCTATTAATACATAACGGATAACAGGCAGACAGATAGCTAGGCCAGGTACCTCTCAGTGACTGCAGGCAAGATGAAGAACATCCAAACGTGGATGCCAAAGACCAGGAAGACCTGGAAGACTAGCTTGCCCAAGACGCTCTTGCGGAGGTAGAGAGCCCGGTCGATGACCATGGTGGAGAACTGAATGAGCAGCATCACCAGGAAGGCCTGCGGCACCTGGTCGTCTGAGAGGGAGGAAGTGATGTCGGCCGCAGCAGAGTGTTTCTGGGGAGAAAGGGAAGCCTGTGCTGGGAGGTGTTTGGCAGATTGGCAGGAGGAAGGGAATACCTCTTGCCCGGGCGGCTGTCCTCCAGATCTGCCCCAGGATATGGAGGTCAACACTTGCTTGGGGATCCCCAAGCACAGGTAAAAGGTAAAGGGACCCCTGACCATTAGGTCCAGTCGTGACCGACTCTGGGGTTGCAGCACTCATCTCGCTTTATTGGCCGAGGGAGCCGGCGTACAGCTTCCAGGTTATGTGGCCAGCATGACTAAGCCGCTTCTGGCGAACCAGAGCAGCACATGGAAACGCCGTTTACCTTCCCGCCAGAGCGGTACCTATTTATCTACTTGCACTTTGATGTGCTTTCGAACTGCTAGGTTGGCAGGAGCAGGGACTGAGCAACGGGAGCTCACCCCGTCACGGGGATTCGAACCATTGACCTTCTGATCGGCAAGTCCTAGGCTCTGTGGTTTAACCCACAGCGCCATCCAAGCACAGAGTCACATCCAAATTAGAACAGACCCATTGAAATGCTTGGACCTGAGTTGGTCGTGCCCATTGATTTTACTCTGTTGGAGGCACTGTGTGAATTAAGTTTGCTAACAAATAACTGTGATGGTCCCACTTACCCCAAAAGCCCAGAAACCAAAGATGATGATGATGAAGTCGACCACATCAGCAAGGAACATGAGGGCATAGACATCGGTGGCAGCACGGTATTTGCTGTGCAAAATGTCCTGGAAGAACCGCTGCAGTGGTTGGAACATGCGCTCTGCTCTGGAGGGAGAGGGAGGCGGGGAGGATAAGGTGTAGGGCTGATGCCTTTGCCACTTGCCACTTAATGCAGAACCACCCTTAATCCAGAACCAAATCATCTGCATGAATATCAGGAAGGGATGTAGCTTTCCACATGCAGAAAATGTCAGGCCAAGTCCTTGGCATCTCCAGGCAAGACTGGGACAGACTCCAGAAAACCCAGAGCCACTGCCAGTCAGTGCAGACATTGCTGAGCTTGATGGACAAATGGCCTGACTCAGTATAAGGCAGCATCCTATGCTCCTAAGAATGGTAAGGCTAGGCTTATTGAATTTATGTATTGCTTCACACACACACCCCTGAAGCAAGGAAAATATGAAGTAATAAAATCACATTAAATTATTAAAACCAAATGGTACCATAGCTAGGGTTTCAAAAAGTGAAAATCTGAACACAAGAATTGTTGAGCATTTTTGGCAAAATCACCAAAAAAAGTTGTTGAGCTATTTTTAAAGGAAAATCACTTCCGACATGGGTTGCCATAAGTCTGGATTTTCCTGGGTGTTTTTAGCGATTTTCGCTGGGACGCTACTTTGGCCACAATATTCTGGCGATGTCTGGGAAATTCTGGACATATGCCAACCCTACCATAGCAGAACCACATGCTTAGCAGGCAGAAGGTTCCCAGGCTCAGTCCTTGGCATCTCCAGTATGCAAAGGATTGTGGAACAGTGGTGGGGAAGACCGTTTTCTGCCTGAGACCCTGGAGAGAAACAACTAGATTTGGGACAGATGGTGTTAGATGGAAGAGGCTTGCTCAACGTAAGATAGCCATGTGGGTTGTGGAAAGGGCAGGTGGAGCAAGCAAAAGGTCCCAGGTTTAATCCCAGGAGCTTCCAGGTAAAAGGACCCCAGGAAACATCAAGTGATGAGAAAGACCCCGGAAATGAACCTGGAGAGCCATTGCCCAGCATTAGAAGAGGCCTGCTAGATTAGGCGCAAGGAGGCCCATTGAATCCAGCATCCTGTTCTCAGAGTCACCAACTAGATGCCCCAATGGGAATTCCACAAGGAAGACTGATATTATTCTGTGGAGGTAGAGCATAGCCACCACAGCTAGTTGCCCATCTGGTCCAGCATCCTCTTGTTACCGTGGCCACCCAGATGCTTGTGAGAAACCTTCAAGGAGGACCTGAGAAGAACAGCACTTCCCCCCTCCCCCTGGTGATTTCCCAGCAGTTGGCAATCAGAGGCTTACTGCGTCCAACAGTGGAGGTAGAGCATCATTATGAATATATTGCTTTTCAAGAAGAAATGCCAAGGCGGTGTACGAACAACAGAAAAATAGCAAGAATAAAACCAGCTATAAAAATGCAACTACCCACAATTAAAAATGCATAGTAGAACAACTACATTTAAACGTCCCTAATTAAAATGTGTAATTAACAAGCCCAATAAAAGAGCAAAACAGTTAAAACAACCATCAAGGCATGACATTCAAGTGGCTAGTAGCCATTGACAGCTTTATTCATCAATTTTGGCCAATCCTCTTTTAAACCCATCCAAGTGGCTATAAAATTAGAGGGAAGAACGCTGAGTCAGATGGAGAAAGAGGCTGCCCTGGCATTTGGCAGCTTTTCACGTTCATTTGCTCCATGTGGCAACCTGCCTCCTGGAGTGGAGAGCCAGTTCCAAGCCCATTGCCCCCAGCCCCCTCCCCAAAAGTCCTCATCGTCACTTACGCAGAAACAAAGAAGCTCTTCACTCTCAGTCCAGCAGCCTTTAACTTCTCCTTGGATGGACTGGACTTCTTGTCCTTTTGCTTCGGATCCTGCTCCTCTCTCTGCTGCTCCTCTGAGGTTGGAAACAGAAGGGGCAGGGGAATAAGCAAGGACTGGCCTCACCTCCTTGCTTCAGTGTCAGCCTGATGTGTCCTAACAAGACACCCTCCTCTTCCCTGCATCCCACCACAATCTCAGGAGGTTTTCTTTATCTGGTCTGACTTCTGCAAACCAGCTTTAATCTGTGAGCTGCAAGCAGGTCTTGAAATGCTTGACAAGGTAGTTTAGATATGTATTTTTGATGCAGTGTTGCCCCCAGACCTGGGGAGGCTGGAAACAAGCATTCCTCAAGGAGTAAGCATAGGTGTCGTCCCCCCACCTACCTTCCTCTTCCTGCTCTTTCAGAGCCTTGCTCCTTTTCTTCTTCTTCTCCTTTTTCTTCCAGAACCGTGAGCGGATTCCCTTGGGCACCTCGGGCTCCGCCTCCTGGTCCACCACGGTTTCTGCCCCAACGTCGGCTTCCACCAAAGTCTCAGCCCCCTCTTTGCTCTCGGTGGAAGCCACAGGCTCTGCTGCTTCAAGAGGATGTTTGGCCAGGACCTCTTCCTCGTGATCCCACAGCCCGTAGCTCTGTCAAAGAGGACAGGCAGGCAGGTAAGTTCAGAAAGGGTTTGGGAAGCAGAAACCAACATCAAGCAGCGGGCTTATTTATTTTATTTACTTTATTTACAAACCACTTCATCTAAGCCGTTTACCTAAAATGGCACAAAATAGCCATTAAAGGTTAACAATAAAAACATATTTTAGGAAACAGAAGACATAATAAAATGATAAAAATATAAATAAAATCAATACGTTTTAAAAATAAATGTGCACAATAAAATAAAATAAATGTTTTTAGCTACTGCAGCAAACAGTGTAAGGACTGCACCTGCCTAATATCATGCAGTGACAACTCCCATCACCCCTGACTATCGGCCTGATGGGAATTGGAGTCCATCAGCTTCAGGAAGGCACTATGCTGTCCACCCCAGGACTCAGCTCTCACACTGCACTCAATTCCATACCAAGCCTAGGAGAAACAAGCTTTCCCTGCATCTGTTGCTATAGCTACCAGGGACTGCCCAGGTACCACTTTCTGCAACAGGCTACTCCAGGTCCATCCCACAGCTTTCCCAGGTTAGGCAGAGGGGGCTGGCTTCTAGTCAAGAAGTAACTATTTGTATACAAATTGCTTAATAGTTTGGGCCAGTTTACTTGTGGGACATTTTGAATGCTGTCACACTCTAATCTTTTTGCTCCCTGTGGTTGAATTTAATTACAATCATACCTTGGTTGTCAAACGGAATCTGTTCAGGAAGTCCGACTTCCGAAAACGTTTGACAACCAAGGTGTGATTTCCAATTGGTTGCAGGAGCTTCTTGCACTCAATTGGAAGCTGCGGAAGCCCTGTCAGACATTCGGGTTCCAAAGAACGTTCGCAAACTGGAACACTCATTCCTGGGTTTGCGGCGTTTGGGAGCCAAAACGTTCGACTTCCAAGGTACGACTGTATTGTTGAATGTTTTAAAAAGCCTGGTTTTAACAGTCTTTCATTGACAACTTCAGCGTTTCAAAATAAACCATTTTCTTTGTAGAATGCTTCACGGTTTCATTACAATAAAGCAGCATGCGAGTGAAACGGTCTCAAATGGAGGGTCCCAGGCTCCCTCTTACCAGGAGCAAGGACCGGTGGAAGAAGAGAGCCATCAGCTGGATCAGGTCGTACTTGATGTAGTTGTCCGTTTTCTCCAGGCCCAGGATGCGTGGTGCGAAAAAGGGCTTGCTCTCGTAGCGCACCAGGGTGGTATAGCTATTCCAGGGGAAGAAGCCGAACTGGAAGAGGTATTTCACCACCACCATCACCTGTGCGGGGAGATGGCAGGGGAGGGTCAGAGCCAGGCTAGCCAGGGGGACGTTCCTGGCACCTCATGGCAGCAGAACAGTCGCAAGGCTTAAGAATGTTTACCACAATGTCACACGCCGCCAGCCACCCAAACCTACACAGATATATATGTCAACAGTCTTTCAGTATAGGTCCAAAAACATCAACCTCCTAGGCTGATTGATATTGGTTTGAACCAAACCAAAACCTGCCCGTTCCTCGCTTGTAAGCACTTCTACTTTCTGTATACAAAAGCCCAGGGACCCTTGTTAACTTGAAACTAATACTGCAGACCAGGGCTGGGGAGCCTCTAGCCCAGTGTTTCCCAGTCTTGGGTCTCCAGCTGTTTTTGGACTACAACTCCCATCATCCCTAGCTAGCAAGACCAGTAGTCAGGGGTGACGGGAATTGTAGTCCGAAAACAGCTTGAGACCAAAGGTTGGGAAACAGTGCTCTAGCCCCAGGTTCAAATGTGCCCCCCCCCAGCAACCTTTCTATCTGACCCTCAGGACTCTGTCCAGCCATGCATCCCTCTCCCAAGGTACTCTGCTCACTGACCTTGCTTCACCCCCTTGCTTGAGTGTTTTTGCCTGGCTGGAATGCATCTTTGAACTCTGATACAGCCTCTCGCTTGCCCTGACAGAGGACAGAGGGGTGTGTGTGTGTGTGTGTGTGTGTGTGTGTGTGTGTGTGTAGAAAATGGCTCCACCCACTCTGGCATGTGGCCCCTGGAAGGCTGTCCAGAAGGGAATGTGGCCCTCAGGCTGAAAAAGGTTCCTCACCCTGAACTCCCTAGCAGGTTTTGAATAATCATTTACAATTAGCAAAAATTATATAATTTACAAGCTAATTTTTTTATAAAAAAAAGAGTGAAAAAGGTAATATGCAGGAAATGATATTATTGTGAAATAAACCAGAGAAGGAGGTTGAGGGAAGTCGGGGAGGAATGGGGAAATTTTGAAATTGTGAAAAATGTTAATTGTTATGATGTAATATGGGGGGAAATGGAAAATTAATTTTAAAAAAAATTTAGAAAAAGTTTCTCCACCCCTTTTGTGGGCAATTATTAGGAGGAAAGTTTTCATGTTCATCATCTCACTTCTACAAGACAAAGGGGAGTCTCACAAGGATTTTGGGGGCCCCACCTCTGTGTAGACGATGGCCGTCATCCAGAAGCGCTTGCTGGGCCGCGGGATGGACAGCATAGCCCACAGGAAGACCAGGATGGGCAGGACCAGCGAGATGACGGAGGCCGTCACCATGTTGTTGAGGATGATGATGAAGTAGCAGAGCAGGTCCGAGTGTCCGGCCACAAAGTGGTAGCAGGCCAGCAGCAGCTGCAGAAAGCGGTTCTGCGAGTGGTAGAAGCGCTCAGACTCCTCCAGCTCCTCAAAGGAGACGTGCCTGGAAAGCACGAATGGGAGAGAGAGGAGGAGAGAGAGTCAGTCAGGCTGAGCCAAAAGGGAAAGCAGCCCCACCTGTGCTGTGTCTGCCTGCCTCGTCACCTGCCCATAGCCAAAGAGGTAACCCGTTTCTGACACCCTTGATTAAAACATCTTCCAGATTGTAATACATATATATGCCCACTAACTCTGCATTCTCCCATCTGCAAAATGTATTCCAGTTGGCAAAATTTGCATCAGCTGGCAAATTTATTATTTGCCCAAGTATGGTGCAGGGGTTAACAAGCATTGGCAGTAGGACCTTGGAGACCAGGGTTCAAATCCCCACTTGGCCATGAACCCCGCTGGGTGAACTTGGGCCTCTCAGCCTAGCCTACCTCTCAGGGTTGTTGTGAGGATACGATGTGAAGGAGGAGGGCCACACATGCTACCTTGAGCTCCTCGCAGGAAAGTTGGGATAGAAAGGTAATAAACACTTACTTTATTTTTGTTTAGGAGCTCAAGAAGCTGCTTTATACCCAACCAGACACTTTGTCCATCCCAGTCCAGCCTTCCCTCCAGATGGTTTGGATGACAACTCAGCCTCAGCCCCAGCATTCTGTGCCTGGAGGATACTGGGGTTGATAGGAGTCCTAGTCCAAAGCAGGTGGAGTACAGTAGATGGGGGAAGGCCAATCGAGCCTATTGTGCCTACTCTGACAGGCAGCAGCTCCCCAGGGTTTCAGATAGGGGTCTTTCCTATCCCTACCTGGAGATGTCCAGAATCAAACCGGGGACACTTGCCTTTGCTTTACATGATCTACAGCCCTTTCTCCTGAAAGTGATCCATGCAAACAATTTTCATTCTTCCGACCTCCCTGAGCACCTGCCTCATGGGGTGGGGAACCACAGGCCTGGGTGTGTGTGAATGTGGCCATCCAGGCCTCTTTATCTGGCCCCCAGGACTCTCCCCGGACTGCATTCTTCAATGGCCCAGATATACACACTCTCCCTGAGTGCTTTGACTGGCTGGAATGTTTCCTTGAATTGAGATAACACCTCTTGCTTGCTTGGAAGAAGGACTGACAGATGTGTGGGGTTGTACAAACCTGCAGAAAGGCTGGAAAGTAGCCTACTGGCCAGAGGTAAGAGCCACACCTATTTCTCCACCCACTTTTGCCAATGGCCATGCCCACCACTGGCATATGACCCCACCCCTGCGGAAGACTGACTACGAGGAAATGCTGCAGCCTTCAGGCTGAGAATGGTTCTCTGCCCCTTCCCTGCCCTGTGCCCACAAAGCTTTGCATATTTACCCACAAAGCCTTGAGCCAAAATAGGCGAGTGGCCCCAGTAATACCTGCTCAGCAGCAGCTCGCTGGCCGTGCGTGGCCGTGCCTTGGAGTAAGTCAGCAGCTCCTGGGAGTTGCTGGGAGGGAGTCTCACGTCGTCCGGGAAGCCCATGGCAGGGATCTGCTCCTCACTGCCGCTTCGGGTGTCGTAGCCAGTGGTGTTATTGCTAAGCACCTCTGCTCCTTCGCACCCACTGCTTGGGGGCGGGGGGGGGGGGAGAGAAAGAGGGCAGAAAAGAAAGTCATGCACCAGCTCCAAAACAGAGTGAATAAATGTCCCCACTTTGTGTTAAATCTTCCTAGGAAAACACCAACAGACATTAAAAACAAACATAATAACATTAGAAAAAATACAGGTAAAGGCAATTTTTCTTTAGTTATAGAATACATAATAAAATGGCATATCTGGACAGGCTTAACTTAAACAAAAGTGGGGAAAGGGTTTAGCAGGAGTCAAAAACAGTATAGCAAAAACACTTGTCTAATATTAATATTTGGGAAATAAAAACAAGGCCGATGGGAGTTCTAGTCCAAAGTAGCTGGATGGCACCATGCTGTGGAAGGTGGACCAGTGAAGAGAGACTTGGGGGGACTCAGGTCCCCGCCTCCAGAATGGGGCCTTCCTAAATATACTTCATCCCATCTATTTCAGGCTGTGGTTATAGAGCTAAGGGGTACATGTCCAGGGGCACTCTTTTCTCCACTGCTGAGCCCACCCAATTCCGGTGCACCAAATGCAGATTGAGGAGCAGCCCCTTGCTTGAATTACGTGCCGTTAAGTTCCCACAAACTCCACTTGCGGTGGAGAGGGGGGCCCCACACAGATCCACATGTGGCTTTGACCTCCCCTCCAACAGCCCTCTGCCCCTATGCACCTGCCTGGAAGCCATGCTGTCTGGAGACTCTGCCGCCGTACCCGGCAAGGCGGTGTCTTCTGAGGTATTATCTGTCGCTGCTGGTTTGTACAGCCTGTCCAGGACGCTCCTCTGAACCTCGCCCACCTGCAAAGTTTTTCATGCCATCACCAAGTGGATCATACTTTCCCCCCTCCTTCCAAAAGACGCCCCTCCCAAGCCCAGCTGTACCAAGCTAGGCCTACCTGATCCAGCTGTTGCGTGAGGACGAATCTCTCCAGTCCTAACACGGCAGACAGCTGTTCGTGCTCCTTGGTAAAGGCCCGCAGCCACTGGGTGAGCCCGTCCACCGTGGCCTGGCACAGCACCCACAGGAAACCCAGAACGTTCAGCACCCTCTGCACCACGTTGCTCTTCTCTGGATAAAAGGAGAGCCAGGTTGAAGGAGGCCAAATGCCCATCAAGGCCGCCATCTCTCATCCCTGCAGTGGGTAACCAGTTTCCCCGACACCCTGGTCTCTGGGAAAATATCCCTAACCCAACTACTGCTTCCTAGCAACCAGGGCCGGCCCTACTGTTGGGCAGCAAATACTGAGGGGGAAAGAGCTGCACCATTTTTGTACACACTGCTTGGCTGGATAACTGCAAAATTCTGAGATGTGCAAATTTCTAAGGCTAAAACTCTATTTTGGTTCAGAACCATTAGGCAGGGTGAGTTTAAAATGCCATTCCTCGTCGTTATAGCAGCAACCAGAGCGGCCATACCATTAGGCAACAGGTGCTGAGGGACAATAAATTACAGCAAGGTGCTGGAAGGGCAGGACTGTGTGGGTCATGCAGTCTACACTACACTCCTTGTTTTCCCCCCTCCCAAGTTTTCTATTGCATCTGTGAAACAGGAAAATGAATCCTCTGCTGCGGTTCTTGCAGATGAATGTGGCTCAAAGGCAGCCCAGTACACAGGGGATGCCCTACCTGAGTGTAGTCCCACTGAGCAAGGTACCTGGAGCAGCCTCTTCTTCCTCTTCCTCTTCTTCTTCCTCCTCTTCTTCCTCCTCTTCCCCTTTGCTGCTGGCCCTGTCTGCCATTTCACCTCGCTGGGATTCCCCTTTGGTTAAGTCACCTGCAAGGCACAGATACGGTCACACCCTCCCGCCTGGTCTGGCTACCCCAGTGCTCATCAGAGCTGGGCCTCCTGCCAATGTGGACCAAGAGGGCCAGGCAGCAGAGGTCAACTTGAGAGGGGCCACCTCCGCCCAGCCCAGTCGGAAAGGAGAGGGGAGAGGGCACAGGAAGACCTGCCTTCTGCCTGCTCCACCTTTCGCTGCTCCTTCTCCTGCCGCTGCCGCTCACGCAGCGCAGACTTGGCGTTGGTCACCCAGGCCTGGTAAGCCAGCTGCAAACAAAGCGACAAAATGCATAAACGAGAAAGCAGGAAGGAAGAAAAGGCAGGACTCTGAGCTGGAATGCAAGGCAACCTCATTTCAATGCAGCCTCCATCAAAAGATGTCCGAGAGGTTGAAGGCGCAACTAAAAGCCACACCAGGTTAATGTTGATGGCAGGCACCCACCCCACCAGCATCCCAATGTCTTGGGAGTCATTCAGTGTTCCCTGGCACTTCACCTTGTAACATATTTCCACTGCGTGTGGTATGTGAAAGAAAGGGCTCATCCACACTTCTGCAGAAAACCCAACAGATCCCCCCCCCCCCGATTCAGCATTAAACAGCGGGTTTTCCCGGGAAAAGCAGAAGGACAAAAGAAGAACTTCTTGGACCCATGTATCTTGGGAGAAACGGAAGTGTGGGTGAACTGAAAGTAGCTTCCCATGAGTACTTTGGGGCATGCACAGAGTGCTCATTAGTGAGTAATTGCAGTTGGAGTGACCCGTGAAGGATGGGAGTGGGGAAAGCCTGCCTCCAGGCAGTGGGGCGATCACATCACGGGGTGCCTTCTTGTCACCCCCCAGACATGGCACCCAGGGTGCCCCCCCTTGCGACGCCACTGCTTCTGCTCCCAACGTCTCACCTGGAATGCGCTCTGTTTCGGGGGCTTCTGATCCTCCAAGACCGACTCCTCATCCTCCTCACTGTCCGTCTCAAACAAGAAATAATCTCCCGAGTGCAGCACTGGAATCCAAAAAGACCCCACCATCAGGAAGTTCCCTTGTTTGCCCCCCACCCTGCAGACATGCAGAAAAAGAGCCCAAGAGCCCAAGTGCGACTCAAAAGACAGCTAATAGAGAGGAGAACCGGTTCATTGCCCCTAGTAAAAAAGGCAAGAAGGAGGGAGCATGCAAAGAGCCTGCCTGGCTTTGGATTGGCGAATGGGAGCTCTGGTTACAATCCTGCTTTGCTGGGGGCTGAGCACTGGGTCCACCAAAGGCCAATGATCTGGTCTGATGCCGGGACAGGCACTACCTCCCTATAACAGAACAGGGAACAGATTGGCTCAGTGACACAAGCCTGGTCTGTCCCAATGCCACCAGGGGCGCCAGAGCATCCTCTGGAAGCAGAGATCAGGATGCAAACACCGGACAAGAGATCCTGGAAAGGGTCAGCTACTTTCAGGTCATCTGCAGAGGCCTTTCGTCAAGTGAGGGCAGTAGGAGTGGCCTTTCTCCTTAGTGGCACACTCTGCCTCTGAAATGTGTTTCCAAGCTCCATGCACCTGCTGCATGGCCTTATGAGCTGAAGGCATTAGTTAAACAACAACAACATTTTATTTATCTGCCCAGGCTTTTGAATTTGGGTTTGCATTACTTCATGAAGTCATGTTTTATACCAGGGGTGGATATCTGTTTTTGGCTCAAGAGCTGCAGTCACCTGCAGGCTAATGGTGAGTATGGTAAAAAAAATGGGTTTGCTCACCCCCACACTCACAGGACACAAATTGCAGGTTCCTGGGGTAGACAGAGAGTTGAAATCTCTGTCCGCTCTGGTGCCATGCCATTCCTGCTGCCACGGCCAAAATTCTTTGAAGGGACTTGAAGAACCAGGAAAATTTCCTTTTCAGTGGAGAGGAACTCAGGCCCCTGGGCCCACAAAATAGCCACCTCTGTTTTCTGCTGCCGTTAGCTTTTGGGATTTCATGCTTTATACAGGTTTCTACCTAGTTTTAGCAATCATATCAACCATATGTTTATTCCTTTGTGTTAGTTTTTGGTTTGCAAGCCATCTTGAAAAAAGGTGGGGATTACAAATTATATTATATTATTATTATTAATTAGATTTATATACCATACTTCATCATTAGACCTCAGGGCAGTTCACAAAATGTAACACACACACACACACACACACACACACACACACACACACAAAAGCCTTGCTCCCTCCTCTTTGCTTTCGTTATATGCTGGTCCCCCATTGCAATGAAATCAAAATACAACTCCACAACTCTCACACTACATTTTCTTGGGTGGCTGCAATTATAAAGTGCAGATACCCACAGAAGAATCAAGGAGAGGGACACCAGCTTGTGACAGCGATTCCCATTCTGAAGAGGGCTGACAAGCCAGGAGGGAGCAGGAATTTGGGTGCTTCAACACGACAACAACACGGGCAGCACACACTGCTGCTGCTACTACTAGTCCTGGGTTGTTTGGTTCATGCGGACGTTACCACTGTAATGCCCCCTCGTCCCTACAGTGCGTCTGTCCACCCTAGAGGGAGCGGCTACTTCCTTGCTGGAAAGCAGAGCAGGCGATTCTGGGCTCCCCTCTACTGAGCGCGGTCCTCCTTGTTGCAGCGAGCAAGGAAAAAAGCAGAAAAGGTCATCCTGAACCATTGTGCACTTGGGTGGTGAAATGATGGCATGGTCTGTTAACAGCCACTGCACAAGCGTGTGATGTTCTTCTCCGGCACTTGTTCATGCAAACGCTGCCCCTGATCTGAACCACTCTGCACATAAGGTGACGCGCCTGCCCAAATGTCCTGGGACGAAATGCAGGAAGCTGACTTATGCTGAGGAAGCCCACTGGTCCATCGAGCTCAGTATCGCTTAGACTGCCGGGAAGCGGCTCCCCAGCTTTTACCAAAGGGGTCTTCCCCTTTCTTATTGTCTTCCCCACCCGTGCAAAGCATGTGCTCTTCTCCCCCCCAAGCTACGAGCCATCTGCAATGGAGGATGGGGTGTGCATTTTCTGTCCACAGTGCATACACATCTCTCAGATTTCAGCAGGACTTGTGCAGGAGAATATTCCAGCGGATTTTGTCAGGTGTGTCCATTTCTCACTGTGCAGGTCCTCTTCCTTGGGAAGCTGCTTTACACAGAATCAGACCATGGGCTCCACCTAGCTCGGTATTGTCTACACTGAGATGCTGGGATTTGAACCCGACACCTTTGGCATGCAGCACAAATGCTCTGCCACTGGGCTACAGTCCCTCCCGTTCCTCAGTTCAGCAGCCCTTTGCAGATGGAAAATTTGTTGCTTTCATACCTAACAACTGCAAGTAATCCTGGTGTTTTTATAGTTCATATCTATCTATCATCTATCTATCTATCTATCTATCTATCTATCTATCTATCTATCTATCTATCTATCTATATCTATCTATCATCTATCATCTATCATCTATCATCTATCATCTATCTATCTATCTATCTATCTATCTATCTATCTATCTATCTATCTATCATCTATCATCTATCTATCTATCTATCTATCATCTATCTATCATCTATCTATCTATCATCTATCTATCTATATCTATCTATCTATCTATCATCTATCTATCTATCATCTATCTATCATCTATCTATCTATCATCTATCTATCTATCTATCTATCTATCATCTACTGTATCTATCTATCTATCTACCTATGGCTATTTGTAGGTGTGTCGTTGATTTATTTTGTGGTTTTATCTTTTATTGTACATCACACCCTAGCATCCTTTAAAGCAGGGTTAGGAACATAAGATATAAGCTGCTTTATACGGAATCAGAGCATTGGTCTACCCGGCTCAGTATTGTCTGCACTGACTGGCAGCAGCTCTCCAGGGTTTCAGGCAGGGGACATTCCCTGGAGGTGCCAGAACCTTCTGTATGAAAAGCAGGTGCTCTACAACTGAGCTACAGTTCCCTTTCATGGTGAAGAGAACCGGGGGAGAAAGATCTGAGAAACCCAGAGAAGTATCAAGTCAGTGCAGAGCAGAGCATGCATGAGAGGGGGCTGGACAAGGAGCCCACAGAGGAATGAGAGAGAGAGAAAACCCAGATGAGAGGCGTGCAGAATGGAAGTGCTGGAAACCAACCACCTGGGTGGGTTTGCGTTAGTGATGACCCCCCACCAGCAGAGTTAGAGGTGCCTTAGAGCAAGATGAGGTGATGTTAGGATGCCCATCGAGCCCTTCCAGACCAGGCCTGGGCAGTACCTGTGGCATGATCCAGCCAGGGGCGCCACCACTGCTTCCTCTGGCGGGAAGCCTCCTTCTTGGTCCCTGCCTCTGTGGAACAGGGCACAAGGAAGCATGAGGGACGGGCCACGGACCCCCACCCTGCGCGTTGCTGCCAGCTCAGACGAGGGCAGCTGGTGACCTCTGAAGGCAAAGAAATGCTCTCCTCTGAACCCACAAGGCTAGGCTGGGGCAGGAGGGCAGACTTGGCCAGGGTAAGATGGGCAGCCCCTAATGCTGCTCAAGAACGCAGACAAGTAGAAGCCTGTCAGCCTCAGTGGGGTCCCATCAGTCCCAAGTGCAGTACGGAAGAGGCCCACCGCACAGGGCTGTTTGGGAGCATTGCAGCATCTACTAGATGACCCTTGAGGTCCCTTCCAACTCTACAATTCTATGATAGGGTATGAACAGTAAAGATAATACTGCACTTTGAAAATTCAGTGTCAAAATGTGACACTGTAGTTAGAGGATGAGAAAGACGCTTTGCTGGAGGAGCAATGTTGAGCGAGAAACCAAGAACTGTAAGACACACAGTCCAGTCCCCCATCTAGCCTCCGTTCCTAAACCCCGGCATTTGGGTGTTGAAAATTATGTTGCCTCCCAAAAGTGGAGCCCACCTGACTGAGGATGAAAGACTATTTGTATTAATTAGGGAATATCCTGTGGCAGTGAACAGGTTGGCAATGTGTCTGTGGGAAGATGAAGGCTCCACACAGTCATGGAAGGTCACAGGGAAACCAGGGTCAAACTGGGTGTCTAATCATGAGTGTGCAGGCCAGAGAGGGCCCTGATTGACAAGGGATGGGGGTCAGGAGTTCAAAACCAGAAGAGTTCTCTGGCAAGGCTTCCAGCACTTTGAAAGCAGACCCCCACCCCACCCCATACTCCCAGCCCCAGAATCTACTTCGTACCTGGGCTCTCTGTCTCCAGGGTCTCTTCTGAGTCAGCTGCAGTCTGTCCCTGGTGGTACTTTTCTTGCTTGGCCCGGATCCGCTCCATCCTGCAGGCATGTGGCAATTTCAGGAGTGTGGCCCATTGTGCCCCCTCTGTCTGGTTTCCCACCCCCTATGTCTAGGTCCCATGTGATCAGAAAAGCAAGGGAGGACACCCATGTCTCAGCCCTGTTATGTCCGTTCTCCAAAATCTCTGGTCATCTGCAAGTCACTTGTGCCAGGGATCTGATCCACTCCATCTTACACAATGTTATCAAGCTCCATCCTAGGAACTTCTGAACCCCACCCCCCATTTCTGCCTTCAGATAACTTATGGGAAAGCCAGTTGCCCAGCATCTGGTAAACAAAAATGCCCCCATCAGCGCCCCGGAAATGACTGCATTGCACCCATGCTATCTGCTGCGTAGGATTGGATCTTAGAGTTTGACGAGAGAACAGAGAGCCTGAAATAAGCAGCCCGTGGCTGGCAGGCAAAACGTGCAATTGTTCCATCAGGAGCGAGTCCTCTTTCCTAAGCATGTTTCTTGCACTGGGTGATCAAGTACTTCAGGCAAAGGCATCTAAGACCCATCCCTCCTCAGAAGTAACTTCCCTTTGGTGCCAAGGGAAGCTTCCTAAAAAGCCTAATAGCTGCTGGAGGGGTGGGGGCAGGAGAGGAGGGGGAGCTGGGTGGAAAGGAGGAGGCACTTGGCTTCACACCATCCCTGGTCCCAGGGCTCCAGAGCGAGGGGGCAAAACTCTTGTCTCTTGTTCCACACCTCCCAGCTGTATGAAATTCCTTGATGCCCGAGAACTGGGCTGGAAGCTGCTGAGGACTAGCATGCCCCAAGCTGCTGAACCAAGAAGACGCTTCTCCGCTCTCCCCACCCACAAAACTCACTGGCGCTTGAGCTGCACTAAGGACTTCTTTTCCGCCTGGTGGTGGAAGCTCATGCTCTTGATCATCCTGGCCTTGAAGAGAGCACAGCCCCTGTGGAGGAGAGACAAAGCAGGGGAGAATGGTTGGAGGAGACCCTCCCTTTGAGGTCACGGTTGGCACCAAAAACCCTTTCTTTCCAGCACCAGCCTAAATTTTTGCATTTTACTGGAACTCAGAGACATCAAGTGAAGCTGAAGGTTGGAAGATTAAAGACGGATAAAAGAAAGTTCTTCTTCAAGCAGAACATTTTTAGACTGTGGAACTCACTTCCACAGGAGGCAGTGCTGGCCAGCAACTTAGATGGCTTTAAAGGAGAAGACAAATTCATGGAGGAGAAAACTACTAGCCACAATGGCTATTTTTCTACCTCCACTGTCAGAGGCAATAATGCTTCTGGAAACCACAGGAGGGGAGAGTCCTGCTCTTGTGCTTTCCGCAGGGTTTCCCCACAGCCATCTGGTTGGCCATTGTGAGAACAGGATGCTGGACAACATGGTCCATTTGCCTGATCTAGCAGGCTCTCCTTGCGTTCTTAGCTCCTCCCAGGCACCCTGCAACACTGGGGAGCAGGACGGACACAGCTCTCAGATCAAGCCCACAGCTTTGCCGGTGACCCTCCAAAGACTGTCCCTCCCCAACTGTGTGCCAGATTCGCCCTTGCCCCAGCCCTTCCACACCCACCTGGAGGCTTGCAAGGCAGAGGCCTGGAGATCCGCCACAACATGCTGGAAATAGTAGCTGAGGAAGGCCCTGCGCTGGAGGAGCAGGAAGAAGAAGCAGATGCTGTCCCAGATGATGCCAGCTTCTTCCACGGGCAGCGAACAGTCCTGGTTCTTGTCCACATCCTTGGCTGGCAAAGAAGAGGGAAGGGGTGGCTCAGCACACAGGTCCTTTTTTGGCACAGAGCAACAGAGGACAGAGGGGTTGGATCCTCCCACTCCCGGCCTTAGGCGGCCAACAGGATCCTCCCTGCCACACACCCACATCCACTGATCTGTGGAAAACGTGGTTTGCTCCTCACTGTATTTTGGCTCTCCTAAATGGGAAGCCATGCTTCCCAAACCAGGAATGGGCCTCTGACAAAGAAATGGCTCCCATGCTCTCTCCCTGCTCCCACTTGCATCTTTATAGCATGAGCTGAGGAGGTTGGAGCCACTTCTTTGCATTTTGGCCAAATCAGAAGCACAGCAGAATGCAAAAGTGGGCCCTCAAGTTCAGACTGTGTGAGATTTATTGACACCCTGCCTTGTGAGGAAGGGCTGTGGCTCAGTGGGAGAGCAGCTGCTTTGCATGTAGAAGGTCCCAGGTTCAGTCCACAGCATTTCCACGTAAGGCTAGACAGGACTGAGAAAGTGGGCAGCATTTGGGCCAGGACCACGTATCGAATTCCACATCCTGACAGCTGCAACCAAAAGGGCTCTCTTCTAGCTGCCCTCCTGTCTTACCACAGCTGACCATTGGACTGAAAGGAAGGAAAGCTTTTGGAGTGGAAAACAGGTCTTGCGCAAGTTCATATGAGATAAACTGCAACAGGCAGGATATAAATAAACAAATTAACTATCTATTTTGGGAAGCTGTTGGCTTGTTGGCTCTGAATTTGGGCCCCTCTTAAGAGATTGTAGCTAAATTTTGCACGGTGGTCCCTAAGTGGATTTGGATACCATTGGAGGCCATTTTTAACAGAACCTTCCCAAACTGCACTGATTTTAACCTCTGATTACAAAACTGCAGTTTTTCTTTCTTTTCACAAAATTCACAAGCAACTCCAGGTACAAGGGGACTAGTGCTTCAATCAATCAATCAATCAATCAATCTGAAAGGGATGCAATTCATAAGGGATTCAGGAAGTTTAGCATGCCAGACTTTCAGCTGACCCCCAATACTCCAGCCCACTTTACTTCAGCCCACCTTTTCCAGTTCTGTACTCCCCCTCCCCACCAGCCTAATACAGGAGGAAGTTGTGATGAAAAGAGAGTGGGAGGCACCCTTGCTGTCAACCACCACCTCCCATTGCAAATACTCACGGTCGTAGTAACCCTTGACGGTGCAGGCCAGGCTGAAGAGCTGGATCACCCAGCAGAAGTTGTTTTGCATTTGCTGGACGAAGACGCAGGACAGGAGCTAAGAGGAAAGAATCGCATAAAGGGGTGCATAAACATGAAGGAACACAGAAAGAGCTGTGTGCATTCCAATCTGAAATTCAGATACACTACTGAGAAAATCTGGATAGGTCAGGCAACCCCAGCTGCACACACACGTCCCCGAACCCAACCTATTCTGCATGCGTAGTTTAACCTGCTTCTGCGGATCACAGTGAAGGGCAAGAAGCTGGGCAGAGAACCGAAGAAACTCTGCTCCCCATGCCACCCCAATAGCACAACGGTGTCCTGCCCCTACCGCGAGCATGTTCTTGGCAACGATGACGGTCACGTTGTAGAGAATCAGGCAGTCCCACAGCATCAGCCGGGCTCTGAGGGGCCGGCGCAGCATGGCGGTGCCACAGAGCAGCAGGTAGAAGCAGGCCATCAGGTATCCCAGGCCAAAGATGCTGATGCGGTTGGCGCCTGCGACAAAGACGATGACCAGCACGAACCAAAAGAGGTAGCGGAACACACACACCTTCAGCATGTCAAGGTAAGATCTGGTGAGAAAGAGATGGGGGGGGGGGAGGAAATACTTAAGAAGAGGCATGCTAGATCAGACCAAGAAAGCAGAGGACCAAATGACCTCAGGATCCCTGCCAACTCTACCATTCTGTGATTCCCAGCCACTGGCATTCAGAGGCCTACTGCTTCCAACCATGGAGACAGAATGTAGCCATCATGGCAGGTGGCCACTGATAACCTCATCCCCCAGGAATTTCTCTACTCCAAAACCCATCCAAGTTGGTGGCTCTCACGACCTCTTCCAAGAAGTGAATTCCACAAGTTAACTAGGCCCTGTGTGAAGAAGTGCTTCCTTTTGGCTCCACCATGCCCTGATTGCTGGAGGCTGATGGAGCACACAAGCTCTCTGTCTCACCTGCAGTTAACAAAGTTGGGCACAGGGTTTGGCTTCTCCTGCAGTGACTCAAGCTGCTCCTTGTTGTCACCGGCCAGTTGCACCCACTCTTCGGTCTGCTCGTCCACAAAGACCTTCCATTGCCGTGAGGCACAAAGTAAGAGGAGGAAGTCACCTATGAAAAGCAAGGCGGGTTTAAAAAATAATAATTCAGGCCACGCACCCAGTGAGAAGGGTCATGGGGTTAAGCAACAGGGGCATGATTGGCAGAGGCAGCTGCCTTTTTGGAAATGGAACAGGGCCCAGGAATCTCTCACGTCCTTTCCCAGGGGCTGCACCCAACACTCGTCCCTCCTTCTAAATGCTGCAGCTCACTAGTCCAGGATGAGTCCAGGGGAGTCTGTGGCCTGCTAGGCATCCTTGGACTCCAGCTTCCATCAGCCCCAGCCAGCATGGTCAGGGATGATGGGAGTTGTAGTCCAACAGCACCCAGAAAGTGACAGGTTTTCCCAGCTCATTTACAGGAGCTGTTCCTGGTGCTGAATCCCAGTCGCTCTCAGACTCAAGATTCAACTGGCCATGCAGAGTAATGGGGCAAAGACTCCCACAGTGGCCCCAGGAAAGACTGGGTGTTGAATGCCGCAGGACCTCGCTTTGCCGGGCTCACTCCGCCACTGCCTACCACAGGGGAGGGTCGAAATGGCACAAGGGCAGTTTCACAGTACTCACTCATGAGATTGATGGAGTTGGGCTTCATGTAGAAGTCTGGGAAGTACATCCACTTGATGAGAACAGAGTTGATGGGGATAGCATGGCTCCACCTCCAGGGGTAGTCTAAGGGAGGTAAGAGGGGGTGAAAACGCTGGCAAGTAGCAAAGGGCGCCTGCATAGGCACCTCCGTCTTCCCCAACCCCCCTGCCTGCAGAATGGGGTACAGAGGCAGAATGATCTCTCTGCGAGAGATTGCCACCCACTCTTGGAAGAAGGCTCGTCCTTCTAGACCTCCAAGGGGCCCAAAATTGTCACTCACCGATACAGAGTACTGGAGGGATACCAACGCACAGGAGGTATTGGAAGAGCAGGAAGAACGCCAGGAAGAGACAGTACTTGGGCCAGAGCCTGGCAATGGCATGTCGCCGA
This sequence comes from Podarcis muralis, assembly GCF_964188315.1. Taxonomy (NCBI): domain Eukaryota; kingdom Metazoa; phylum Chordata; class Lepidosauria; order Squamata; family Lacertidae; genus Podarcis; species Podarcis muralis. Next base: position 42,355,101 of record NC_135661.1, on the reverse strand, counting down.
CGGCGCGTCAGGATGACGACCAACCAGCAGCCGTGAAAGATCACCATGAAGTTCATGCGCTGGCCAATCACATTCACCGTCATCAGGAAGCAGATCTGGATAGGTGGGGAAAGCGGAGAGGAGGGAATTCGTAAGACAATGGCTTTGGTAATGGGGTCTCAGACAAGAAATGCGGGAACAGGGAGCCTGGAATAAAGCTCTTGTCCCAAAATGTGTGTGTCTGGGGTATGTGTGTGACACCTCCTTCCAAGTTCAGATAATATATAATTATATACTTTATGGCTTCAACCCACCCTGGAACCTTGTGGAGAAGGATGGGTGAGAAATCCAATAAAATAAATAACTACTAGGCTAAAACAAATTAACTATTAGGTTAAATATGTTGCAAAAGTCTCCTTGGACTATTGATGAAGGCTGGCATACTAATTTATTAAATAAAATAAAATAAAATAAGTAACCAGATTTTGCCACCGACTGGCAGATGATGCTTTCAATATTGCCCCACCACTCTGATTTCCAAGCCATGCAGATAATCAAGACCTGTCAATACGCCCTCTGCCCTCTCACCTCTAGGCCAAACTTGTAGTAGAAGTAGTTGACAAAATATTTGATGCAGTTTAGTAGGCTTTTATCCAGGTTCTGACGGGTTGCATCCTCAAAGACTGTCTGGGTGACCGGAGGCACCAGCTGGTGTTGCTTACGGTAGTATTCCTGGCACCGGTAGACAATGGCCTCGAAGACCAGCAGAACCAGCACTTGCAAATGGTTCTGGAGAAGAGAGAGACACACAGAGAGAAAAGAGATAGCAGAGTTTAGTGACTGAGGTGGAGAGAAGAGAACGAGGCTGAAAATAACAAAATTCCTAAGCTGGGATTCCAAAATGCCACCTTCCCGGGTTATGATTGCGGGTGGATGCTGAGGAACAGTTAAAATGATTAAATCACCCAGGTAGTGTGTGAATATGAAGGCTCTGAGCCACCACAGGAACAAAAACAACAAAAACACCACTGCAATGGACCATTGCTTTGACTCCTCCCACATTTTTACAGAAGGAACTGAAAAAATGGTTTCTCACCTCTGGTTTAAGTACTAAATTTCATATCTGTAAAATGTCCTGAAGGGCTTTTTATGACGAAGGGCAGTATAGAAATTTATTGTATGAATGAAAATCCACAACTGTGGCAATGAAGCCACAGGGTTATATCAAAATGGTTGCCAACCTTCCTTCTGGATACAGCTTCCCCTTCCCAAACAGCAGATCTTCCCAAATCATAACAGCTGCCAGAAGCGAAAAGAGTTGGAGGCACTAAGAGAGCTGGTGTGGTATAATGATCAGTGCTGGACTAGGATCTGGGAGACCAGGCTTTGAATCCTCACTCACCATGAAGCTGACTGGGTGACATGTCTCTCTGAACCTGATCTACTTCCCAGGGCCATTGGAAGGATAAAACAGGGAGGGGAAGAACCATGTACCTTGAGCTTCTTGGAGGAATGTAATAAATAAATAAGATGGGTTGGCCACTCACCTGGATGTAACCCAGGTTGGGGTACTGCTTTCTGATCCCAAACCAGTTCGCTGGGTCGACAGGATGCTGGTAGAGTGTTGAGTTGCCAATCTCCTCTGGCTGCAGATTGGTGTTGTTGGGCTGAGGCTACGGAGCAAGCAAAAATTATATCATTATTTGCATTGTAATGCAACGGTATACCTTACAAGAGATCAAAATTAGGATATTATATTCCTTCTAGTGTTGCAAGGAAAGAAAAAGCCCCCAAGATGCAGATTTGGTTGGCATGCATATATATGGTATGACAAGGTAAAATTGCATAAAGGTTTTAAGAACCATATGGTGAGGAAAGCTCTGTATAATGTTTGGATTAAGTATAAAGACCTGTTTGAAAGTAGAACCCCCAGGTGGTTGTCACCAATGGAAGCAAAAGAGGTGAAAAAATTGAATATGGGTTCTAATTGGCCTAAATATTGGGAAATTATAGAACAAGATGGTGAAAATGTAAAATTGCAGAGTTTTGAGAAACTGAAGTTTAAGGTGAGAGATTGGTTACATTATCGACAGATAAATGAAGTATTCAAACAGGACAGAAAGAAAGGCTTCCAAGTGGAGAAGTCAAAATTAGAAACAGAACTGTTAGAACCCAATACTAAAAATTTGTCAAGAATGTACAACTTGCTGTTGAAATGGAATACTCAAGATGAAATGGTGAAATCTAATATGATTAAATGGGCACAGGATATTGGGCATGACATTGAACTTGCTGACTGGGAGCAGTTATGGACCACTGGTGTTAAATTTACGGCATGCAATGCCTTAAAAGAAAACATTATGAAAATGATCTACAGGTGGTACATGACTCCTGCTAAGTTAGCAAAGATCTATCATTTGCCCAACAACAAGTGTTGGAAGTGTAATGAAACGGAGGGAACCTTCTATCACCTTTGGTGGACCTGCCCGAAGATTAAGGCTTTCTGGGAAATGATCTATAATGAAATAAAAAAAGTTCTGAAGAGAACGTTTGTTAAAAAACCAGAGGCCTTTCTCTTGGGTATGGTGGGCCAAGTGGTGCCAAAGAAGGATAGGACATTTTTTATGTATGCCACTACAGCAGCAAGAATTCTTCTAGCAAAGTATTGGAAGACGCAAGATTTACCCACGTTGGAAGAATGGCAGACGAAGGTGATCGACTATATGGGACTGGCAGAGATGACTGGCAGAATTCGAGACCGGGGGAAAGAGGCGGTGGATGAAGATTGGAACAAATTTAAAGTTTATCTTAAAAACTGTTGTAATTTGGAAAATTAGGGGCTCAGAGTTATAAGAGATAAAGAACTACAGTTGTATTAATAACTAACTGAAGTTAAGTACATGAAATATACTCAAGCTATGATCAGAGGGTTGCTGAAAAATCTTGAAACAAGAATGCAGAAAAGGGGTGGTATGGGGAAGTCGTGTTTTTGTTTGTTTATGTTTATGTTTTTGTTTTGTTTCTTCTTTATTTATGGAAAACTAATAAAAATTTATTATAAAAAAAAAAAAAGAAAAAGCCCCCAAGATGGTGGGGGAGAACGCCTGACCCAAATCTCATTGGTCTGGAACAGAACAAAAATAAGAAATTTGCGGGATGACTGAATGTCAGTTTTCCACTGCCACCCCAAACACATACCCAGAGACAGATTTTGGAGCCCATCTCCCATACCTCTGTGCAGTTGTAGGAATAATCTTCTGGGTTGACAATCTTCAGCTGATAAAGCATCTTGCAGACAATGATAATGCAGACCCAGATGGTGGAGAGGCACGAGGCCATGTGGCTGAAACGGCAGTAGGGGATGGCAAAGGCCCATAGCACCATCAGCACAAAGTTCATCACCGACACCTAGATGGGAGGAGAGAAGCAGAGACTTGCAGGAGTGGCTGTATGGCTACATACACACCAGACATTTAAAGTATAGTTGTATCTTGGAAGTTGAAAATAATCCATTCTGGAAGTCTGTTCAACTTCCAAAATGTTTGGAAACCAAAGCGCAGCTTCCGATTGGCTGCAGGAAGCTCCTGCAGCCAATCGGAAGCTGCAGAAGCCGCATCAGATGTTTGATTTCCAAAAAAAGTTCGGAAACCAGAACACTCACTTCCGGGTTTCGATCGTTCGGGAGCCAATTTGTTCGGCAACTAAGGCGTTCAAAAACCAAGGTACGACTATACAACCCCCCCACCCAAGAAAAAGAATCTTGGAAACTGAAGTTTACCCCTCACAGAGCTACAATTCCCCAGCATCCCAGCACCCTTAAACTACAGTTCCCAGGTTTCTTTGGGCATGGGGGAAAAGAGCTTTAAATGTACACTGTGTACAGAGCCTATGTCTTCTTGCCCATTGGCAGTCATACCTGCAAAACGCCTGAATCTAGTGCACAGCTCAGTGTTTTGCCTTTATTTTTAAAAAGTATGTTTGCAGTCCCATGTTATAGAGAAAATATGTCACCATTGCCCGGATGGGCAGGGGCTAGGTGAGACTCACAACAGCCACAGATAGCGTCTGGAGGGTGAGAGGGGGCATGTCCCCTTCTCCATTCCCCCAGGGGAGCCTCCTCCCTTCAGCAAAACTCCCCGGTTCAATCTCTCCTCTCCCCTTGCAGCCTCACCTCCTGCAAGGCCACCCAGACGACGTAGAGAGCCACCAGTTTCAGGATGTGCAGCTCAAGCAGACGCAGGACGAAGACTCGGATGCGGACAAGGATGCTGGAGAACTTCCTGCCCAGCACCATCAGGCGTTCCAGCACCAAGCCCCATTTGCTGGGCACACCCTCTGCAGCGGGGAAAATGGGGGGGGGGGCAGTCAGGCAGAGCTGAGAGCATTTCACCTTGCTGGATTTGTATGTTTCAAGCCTACTGTTGCCCTCCCCAAGACAGAAAGCGAGCCGAGAGAGAGAGGACAGTACAAAACCGGACATTCTGATCTGGAGAAAGCCCAAGATTTCAACTGGTGATCCGTAAAGGGAAACGCACATCTGAATGAGTTTGATTCTCAGGGTTTTTGTACTTGTGTATCCTCTTCCACAGGCACATCACGGCTGTAATGTGCAAAAAGTGGTTGTTGGGTGGGGAGAGAGGAGAGCCCTAGATATGGGGAGAGCATAGGCCCTCTTTGCATTGGAAGACAAGAGGGTGGAGGAAGAGAAAGAAAGAGATACCTTAGAGACAGGAAAAGAAGAAGAAAACCTGCTTGTAATTTTCCTCTTGGATATTGTAAATTCCGGACAGGAGAGCTTCTCAGGGGCTTATTTCCCCCACTGCCCGCTGACCTGAGGAGAAGACCTTCTGCTTACCCTCGGAAGCAGCATCAACTTCAGCTTCTGGTTCCTGGTCTTTGGCCTCACCGTCCTCAGGCTGCAGCAGGACACGGCTCCCACTGGCCTCTTCATTCCTGAAATCCAGAGGAGTGGCAAAAAAAGATCAGGCTCAGGGCAGACAGTTTAGCCTGGGGAAATTCCTGGTGCTAGAAAGGCAACCTTTCCCAAGTACAGGACAGGACGCCAGTGGTTTAAGCCAGAGCTTCTCTATAGCAGGGATGGGGACCCTGTGGCTCGCTTGGTGTGGTTGGACCACGCACCCCTCTTCCCCAGGCCAGTACATCTTCCCCTTCACCTACTCACTGGCTTTGGAGGTGGTGGTGAGGTTTCAGCAGGGGAAAGGGGGCTTCAGCAGGGCTGAGCTAGCAATTCAAGAAGGGACAAATGTTATTGCATTGCTTTGCTTCCTTGCTGTGCACTGAAAAAGCAGTGTGTGCGTGTGTGTGTGTGTGTGTGAGAGAGAGAGAGAGAGAGAGAGAGAATATGGTGTAATTATGTGCATGTTTTGGCCACACACACACTTTTTTTTCATTGACCTAATGCTATTGCTAGAGAGCTGAGAGCCAGATAGCCTTGCTTCTCTGCCGCAAATCAGTCAGGGATCCCCATCTCCTTTCTGCCTAGGAGTCCACGGACGGAGCTATCTCCAAACCACCACAGGCTGTTGTTAGAGGGACCGCATTACATACCCCAATGTGTGTGAGCCATCGACCCGCAGCGGAATGACATGCTCCAGGTCAGTGATGCGCATGAAGGGGCGGTGGAAGTAATGCAGCTGCAGGATGCAGGCCAACAGGAAGAAGCCGGGGATGAAGATGCTGGAGAAGAGCTCTGAGACACTGAACTGCTCCAGGCCCAGATCAGCCAACCTGGGGAGAGCGAGAGGGGAAAGCACATATATATGTATAAAGAGACATTGGCCAGGGAGATCAAGGCAGGTGCGGGAGACCTACAAAAAGGTGGAAACACAAATATCAACAATGCAGGGACACACTTTCACTACAAGAGAAATGTGCAATCCTGTTGGGTTTTCTTTATTGGGGGAAAAGGGGATTGAGGAAGGGTGAATGTAAGACAAACCTGCTGGATCAGACCAATAGCCCATCTAGGTCCAGCATGCTGTTCTTAACCAGGTGCCCATGGGAAACCCGCAAACAGCATTTTGCCCACCTGCAATTCCCAGCAACTGGCCCCCAGAGGCATAATGCCTTTGACAGCGGAAGCAGAACACAGCCATGTTGTCTAGTAGCCGTTGATAGGCTTTGTGTAATTCTCTTTTACAGCCATCCAAGTCGGTGGCCCTAACCGCCTCCTGTGGGAGTGAGTTCCACACGCCCTGCATGATTATAGAGCCATAGAGTTGGAAGAGACCCCAAGGATTCATTTAGTCCAACCCCCTGCAATACAGGAATATGCAGCTGTCCCTTATGGGGAGCAAACCTGCAACCATGGCGTCATCAGCACCACGCTCTATCCGACAGAGCTGTTCAGTGGTGTCAGACTACAACTCCCATAATTCCTGATCATTGTGTGGATTGTGTGGTTGTGTGGATGGGGAGCATATTGGCTTCATGCCCTGGTAAGCTTCTCATAGGCATGCGCTCCTCAACTCTGAGAAGCAGGATGGTGGACAAGATGAACCTTTGGTCTGGCCCAGCAAGGCTCTCCTGACTTCCTTATGCTAGCAGAGACCTCGATTTCTTGGAGACCACAGTAGCAAATTTCCCCCATGAGCCTATTCCTCCAGTGGTCCTAAGGGTGCGGGGAAACTTACTGCTCATCGGTTAATCCCATGAAGTTCTTCCAGTACATGGGGAAGTCCTCGAACTGGAAGGTGTAAACGGCAATGAGCACCAGCATCGTGTACGCCACCACCAGCCACCAGAAGGCCTTCAAGAGTTTCCGCCAGAGACTGTAGTACACCTGCAGAGAAAAGGGTGGTGGTGTCAGGGGAGGAGAATGACCCACCTGTGTCAGGATACTCCACCCACACACCCCAGCCGGTTCTCCAGAAGAGGCAAAGTGATGGGTGCCAATGAAAGGCGCAACAAGAGATCAATGCTCTGAGTTGTTTGCTTGTCACATACCAGGGGTGGAGAAAGCTGTGGACCTCCCGGTGATTCTGGACCCCAGCTCCCATCGCTCCTGACCACTGGCCATACTGGCTGGGGCTCATGGGAGTTGGAGTCCAGAAGCATCTCTAGAGCCACAGCTCTCTCAGATGTGCCACAGGGGAACAGAAACAAGCTCCACTGTCTGCCAACCTGGGCTGTGGGCTACCCCAGCAGCACTGAAAGCCCTTGGCCTGTATGGTTATTTCAGCAATATGTATACCACTTAATCACAGTAGTCTATAAGTAGTATACAGGAGATCCAACAAAGGAAGACTAAGAGTGGGTTAGCTGTAATAAAAAAGAAGATTCCAGTAATCACCAGAATTTCAACAGGGGTGTAAGGGACTGTCTGATGTCAGCTAGAAGGGAGTGTCACAATACTAAACACATGACTCCTAGGGGATGCAAGCCATGCGTTTGAGCCATGGGGGACCACAACAATAACTCCCTCAAAGACCTCAGTGACTGAGCATGGATAGAAGCGATCAAGTGGTCCTCATGGAACCTGGACCTTGTAAATTAAAACAAGAGCACTGATGTAACAGTAGAAATATCCCACATCAGGGATGGGGAAGTGGATCTGACCAGCAGGCCAGATCATTATTTCCCCCAATTGCAACTGATCAAACCCATTTCCAGTTGTGTAGTTACCTGCCCCATACCTGACATCATCAGGTGCAGGGAAAGTGGACACAATTTGGCTGAAATGGCCTTGCAGTCTAAATGAGGAAGCTGAGTGGGATGAATTAGGATAGCTGGTCAAAAGCTCCCCCACACTGCTCTCCTGTAATCGCCAGGCTCAAAATTAAGCTCCCAGAGACTATTTTGGGAGGCAAGAAAGACTCCAACCAGTTGCCAGCACTTTATGATAACTGCAAAAAGATCTTGGACTGCTTGGTAAGCAGTGGGAGACCAAGGAACTTTGGGAATATTAAGTAGTCAAAAAGAGGACACGTTCCAGGACACCTCCAGCTGTTTAACTAGAGCATCACCTTGAAATCTTAGGGTTTCACAATACAATCTTTGGGGAGTGGAACAAGGCTCTTCCTGAAAGGAAGAGCTATAGAGCTCACAGCAGAATGCAGAAGCTCCCAGGTTCAGTCTCCAGCAGCTTCAAAAGATTGGACAGAAGCTGATGAACTAAACCTTTTCCTGCTTGGGACCCTGGAAAGAATACCAATGGTCTGACTCAATATCAGGCCGCTTCCTCTGCTCTCTTTCAAGCTATGGCCCTGGGGCCTCTCCAACCCAGCCTAACCTGGAAGAGGGTGAGGCAAAGGAGGAAGAGGAACATGTAGACAATCTTGTAGACAACCAGGCGTCCGGCAAAGCTGACGACGATGAACATGCCGGCACAAACCAAGATCCAGAACTTTGCGTAAAAGGCCATCACGTGCGCCCCCAGGATCTTCAGCACATCTCGCTTGTGGTCTGGCCCTGAGAGGGGAGAGAATAAAAAAGGGACTCAGAATCTGAGGTTGCAATAATAGAATCTGGGAGCTCACTCACGTGCTGGCAAACAATGGGGATATTCCCTCACAAAACTGCATAAAGTTCAAGATCACATTATGATAAGAAGACAAGCTTCTCTTGGATTTTTCTCCCACTCCCTGTTCAACAAAGTGTCATGAGCTGGAATTCAGGGCCATCATCCTTGTGGTTTGGGGGAAGGAAAAGGAGAAGAATAGTCTCTTTTCCCCAAGAATGGAGCATGTGGAGCATCACCCCCATCCCACAGAGGTTTTTCCTTCCTGAGATGGAAATCCTGGCCCATAATCATAAGGTGGGCCACAAGGGAAAGGCAACTTGTACATGCCCAGGAACAGTCTCCATATTTTTGACATTACAAATAGCATGCCTGAGGAGGAATGTAGTCCCAAAGACAAGGTTCTTCATCCGAGCTTTATCAAAGTCTAGCCAAAACTTAACTTAGGTTTAGGAGAGAACAGCAAATGCTTTGGAACGAACTGCTTACAGGCCCATCCATGGGAAGGATACAGAAAACACAAACACAATTGATGCAAAGGCTTTCCTGAACCTAAACGGGTGTCAATCTGGTCTGTAATCTGGGTGGGAGGACCACTAGGGTCCCGTTCACAAGCAGAAGAGGATTAGTTTGTTTATGAAGAATTGAACAAAAAACAGGCCAACTGACCCACTGGTCTTGGCACTTGCATTCTCACCTGAGTCTGAAACTGTCACCTCCACCAAGGGGGCAGGCCGTTGCTTCTTCTTCAGCAGCTTCTCCTTCACGAATTGCCTCACCAGGAGCCAGAAGGTCAGGGTGAAAAGGAGCTGCAGGCAAAGAGGGGGAGGCAGTGGGTTAGAGTCCTCATGCAAGGGAACAGTCTTCCTCCAAAGTGTTGGGTTTCCATTCCAGAACAACAGGATGGGTGTAGAAAGTCATTAGGGGGAAATTCAGGGGGGAAACACAAACTGGGGAAATAAGGGCCTTTCCTGCACTTAGGTTTTGTCACAGATCAGTGCTGATTCCAAGCACAAGCATCACTGCAGTGTCCTGAGCTGGTTGTGCTGGAATCAGAAGCCCGTGACCCTCCATAAATTGCTGGACGACAACTCCCATCATCCCTTCCTACTGGCTGCATTGGCTGGGGCTGATTGGTTGGAGTCTGATTGGAGTTGGGGCTGATTGGAATTGGAGGACCACAGGCTTCCCACTCCTGTGCAAGAACATCATGGAAGGACAAGATTTTCTCCTGGGGACCACAGGAGAAAAGTCTCCTGTTTCAGCATCTTGTGGCACAAAGGTAGACACAGGACAACACCAACGCCACTTTCAGCAATACAGAGCCCCAACAGTGGGAAAAGAGAGGGGAGAAAGCAGAAAAGAAGGAGAGAGAAAGACTGGACACACACACAGACACTTAAGGTACAGAGATGGTGCACAAATGGTGCCTACCTTGGCTCCCAGGTGCAGACAGGGGTGAACATACTGCACCAGCCCCAGTTGCTGCAGGGGCATAAAGCCAACCTTGGTGGGCAGCTCTGGTTCTAGGTCCATGCCCCAAACATACTGGAGGCTGCAGAGGGCGATGCCGTAGAGCAGGATGAAGGGCGAGCACAGCATGGCAAAGTGGTGCCTGCTCCGAACGATCCAGATGAGGCAGGCCCAGAGCAGCAGCACAAACGTCAGCCAGCTGTGATAGGTGATGCTCCACACCTGCAAGGAAGGGAAAGCAAAAGAGTCTCTGCCATGTGCTATATATGGCACTACTGAAGATTTATTGCTTTAATTCATTGTCTGCTGCTTTGGAAAACTGGTATAGCTGGAAAAGGCAGATACATGGCCTGGAAAGAGATAAATGCATGACCTTGTGCAAAATAGCTAAAGATGCCAGGAGTTCCTTGGCCACACAGGCAGGAATAATAATGATATTTTGCTGGGGGCGGGGCGGGGGGGGAGGGCGACCCAACCAGGACCACCACAGGATTTTACATTATCAATGCCTATCACATGGGAAATTAACTTGGCAGTGCAGGGAACCTCATGAAATTCACAGAGACAAATTCCGGGTCTGAATTATTACTTATGCAAATGCAAAAGATAAAACACTCCATCCGCCTGCTACGCAACTCTCCTTCTGGCACGACTCTTTAGTTCCTGTTTTGTAATCTCATATTGCAGGATTTTAGCATATGTATCCTGAAGTGGAAGAAGTGGGTGCGGCTGGAATAATTCTTTTTAAAAAAACAAAAACTACAGGGGGGAGGTTCATTGTGATTAAGTGCTTGCTGCGTCAAGAGCAGCTCTCGAGTCCTGTTCCCTCTTTCCACCAACCCCCTCTGCCCTCCATGCATCTTGCTGCTGTCCTCCTTTGACCCCTCCACCCCAACGTCTCCCAGTGCATGGCCCAGGTGCCCCTGCTTCTTACCATCATAGCAATGAGGGCACAAACATAACTCTGGTTCATGATGACATGGCCCAGGGAATGCAGCAGCAGCTTCTCCTTGCGGTGCTCCTTTTTCCTAGTGGCTACAAAGGAGGGATTTTGAGGGCATTGTTCATTCGTTCATTCATTCATTCATTTAGAAACCGCTTAAAATTTTAGAAAATCTTCAAGTGGTGTACAACAGTGGTTCCCAAACTTTCTCCCCACCCCATGGACCACCTGAAAATTGCTGAGGGTCTTTGAGGACCACTTCAAGACATCAGCCACTGGCCTGATCCTGCAGGGTGTTCTTATGTGCTAGATTACGCAGTGTGGACGGGGCAATGTGAAAATCAGGGAAGGAAGGATCCAGGCCTCCAAGTCAGAAAAACTCCATCTTTTGGAGCCGGATCTTGTGTGTTGTTTTCCAGAGCTAGACTGGGATTACACACACCTGGGCCATGAGCTTGCAAGGAGCACTTTTATTCCCAAGAAATCAGGGCAGGTTACCAATACAAGAGAAGCAGTACTGTGCCTGCAGTGCTGCCTTCTAACCACCAGGAGGAAGCACTGCCTCATGCCAGCCGAGTCCCAGGTGATTCCAGGACAGTTTAATGCCAGGTAAGCAGCCTACGCAGCAAACTCCCACCCCGACGCTCAGTGCCAAAAGCAGTTTTCGGGATGAGCTCAGAGAAGGACATTGCCTTCCCGTCTCTTAACTCGAGGACACCAGGAACTGTTGAGTAGAGCCAAGGGCCCACACCAGCAGCAGCAAAGACTGGGGCTGCTTCCAGACTGTTTCAATGTTTTGGGTTGGATTCAGTTACATGACAGCAAATGCAAGTTATGCAGTGAAGAGTTGATTTGCAGGTCCTGTGCAACAGACCCACTTCAACCTCCAAAACTGGACTTTTTGTGACAAGGAAAGTGTTGGGAAAATGCACTGGAAAGCGTGGGATAACGTTTGCTTGATGAATGCTCAACAAACAGTTTGTCTGGAACGGACTTCCACTAAGAACAGAACAAAAGCCTGGAGCTGGGTGAGGCCAAAGGCCCAGCTAGTCCAGCATCTTGTTCTCACTATGGCCAACCAGATCCCCCAGGGGAAAGTCCACAAACAGAAGCTGAGTGCAGCAGCAACACTATGGTGAAGCCCAGTAACTGGCATTCAGAGACTTACTGCCTTTGACAGTCGAGGGGGAATTGCAGGTAGCAGCTTCTGATAACTTTATCTCCCATTAAAAAAACTCAGTGGGTGAATTCTGCTTCCATTCTGAACCTGCCCAACCATATTTTACTGTGCATTACACTGATATATGGTCCTTCCTCCATGGAGTTCAGAGCAATTTCCACATGGGTTTCCCATCCCAGACAGATCTGCTTCACTTGACACACATGACCACAAGCAGGTGCTTCCAGATCACTCTGAGCCCCTCCGACTGACTACTGGGGAAAGATCACAGGGATCATTTACCATCTCTTGCTAGCAGGAGGCTTGGCTCACATGCAAATGCAATCTAATGAGACATTTGATCTTCAAGCCTCCTTGTGCTTTGCAACTATCCTCTGACAGACCTGGGTGGCTGGATAGGCTAGGCTGATCAGCTCAGGCAGGGTTTGGGGTGAGAGGGTTCTGCCTTTCAAGGGACAGTTGGGCTGGATGTTCCCTTTCCACCATCTGATCCTGTGCTATGCAGCCATTGCAGACAGTGTGTAGTTAAGAGAATGCAGAAGTTGTCAAAAAGGGAGGAATATTCGAAGGAAGGTAGGAAGAAAATTTTGCAAACTGCTCTGAATTCAGAAAAAGCAATGCTGAACAGGCCCTGCAGCCTCCTTGGCTCACCAGAGCACAGCTGCAACCCTTACCTGGCTGCCCAGTCTCCCCAAGGACATGCACAGTGCAATCCTCAGCATCAGCACCAGATGCCTCTGTCTCAGAAGTCAGCATTGGCTGTAGAAGAAAGCAGGATAAAACTGTTGAGGCAAATGGACATTCAACAGGCATCAACATCTGGATAGTTCAGCAAGCAGCTCAGAGCTTGGAAGCATCAGGATAAGGAGGGCACGTTCCAGAGGTGCAGCCATGTCAACGCGTCACAGCAGATAAACCTCAGAATCTTGTGGCACCTTAAAGGCTTAAACAATCTATTGTGGGCAGGGATGTAAGAAGACATCGCCTTGCCCTGTATTCGTCCCATGCTGCTCTGTTTCTGTTCTGCTGCAGTTCATCTTCTGCCAATAACGTATTCGTCTCACTGTTTACTGGGGCGAAATTATGTAGCTTATGTAATTTATGCAATTACTGTATTTTTCGCCCTATAGGGCGCACTGGCCCATAGGGCACACCTCATTTTTGGGGGGGAAATAAAAATAAATTATTCCCCCCCCCCAGCCGCGGGGCTGGGGCTGGGGAAGCCCAAGCTTCCCCCAACCCCAGCCCCCAGAACAGGCTGCTATCCACAAGCCTTGCGAGCCCGGCGGGAACTCCCGCAGGGCACGCAAGGCTTGCAGACATCTGCCCGAAGCATGGGGTGCGCTCCAGAGCGCGCCCCATGCTTCAGGCTGCAGGCTGCTGCCCGCAAGCCTTGAAAGCCCAGCGGGAACTGCCACCAGGCTCCCAAGGCTTGCGGATAGCTTCCTGAAGCCTGGAGAGCGAGAGGGGTCGGTGCGCACCGACCCCTCTTGCTCTCCAGGCTTCAGCGAAAGCCTGCATTTGCCCCATAGGACGCACACACATTTCCCCTTCATTTTTGGAGGGGGAAAAGTGCGTCCTTTAGGGCGAAAAATACGGTAATTACATAAATTATCTGGCCATTTTTTTATCCCTCCCCATTCATTTCAATGCAAAGGAAATGCAATACAAGTTGGAGGACAGGACATAATCAATTTATGGACTGAAAGCAACAATAATACCAATCATATTTGCTGGATTGATTTCTGCAAACAACAACAACAAAAAACATGTCAGAGACAAAAATTATAGTTCTGTCTGCTAGTTTTCTGTTTGAAGGGAAGTCCGTCTCTCTCTTGGCTTTTTAAAAAGTTCTGTGTAAAAGGACCCCTGACCATTAGGTCCAGTCGTGGCCGACTCTGGGGTTGCGGCACTCATCTCGCTTTACTGGCCGAGGGAGCCGGAATACAGCTTCCGGGTCATGTGGCCAGCATGACTAAGCCGCTTCTGGCGAACCAGAGCAGCGCACGGAAATGCCGTTTACCTTCTCGCCGGAGCAGTACCTATTTATCTACTTGCACTTTGACGTGCTTTCAAACTGCTAGGTTGACAGGAGCTGGGACCGAGCAAAGGGAGCTCACCCTGTCGCGGGGATTCGAACCGCTGACCTTCTGATTGGCAAACCCTAGGCTCTGTGGTTTAGACCACAGCGCCACCTGCGTCCCAAAGGTTCTATGTAGGAGGGCATTAAAAATTAAGTTTGAGGTGGTGCAGTTCTCGTTCCTTTCCCCACTTCCCAGTGCCAAGGAGTAGCAAGCCCTGCATCTGCTCAAGGCCTGCTCCTGAGCCTTTGGGGGCTCATTTTCCCTTTGTCACCAGCGAGCCTTAGCAGTCCCAGCCACCTCACACAGCCACCCTGTGGGCACCTCACCTTAGCATCTTCTGCCAAGCCATCTTGGTCTGTGGACCAGTTTTCCAGCTCCAGAAACTCGGATGTTGTGCTTGAGGCCTCTCTCTGTTTTTGTTTTTACAAAAGGAAAATAAAGGAAATAAGAATGCCACTGGGACTGTGCTATTTTAAGTGGAAGGAAGGAATGATCCTGGCAACCCTGGATTGGCTTCCCCAGTCCCTAGCAAAAAACCCAACCAGTCCAACCCTCCACTGATATGTGGCTGATTTTCAGATCATGGAGTGGACTAAGTACATCCAGATCCCCACTCAAAACTTCTTCCACAGGTACAACCGTCACATTCAGAATAATAAATATCTACAGAGTTTTCATAGCTCTACCACTGAACTGAACCCCTTCCTTCAAAAATAGTCTAGTCCTCATGATTTGGAATAAAGGGCTCATAGAAAATAAGAAGCTGCCTTATCCCAAATTGGACCAGGCCAGCATCATATACCCAGACTGGCAGCAGCTCTCCAGTCCTTCCAGGCTGAGGTCTCTCTGTGCCCTTCCTGGAGATGCTGGAGATCCAACCTAGGATCTTTGGTATGCAAAGCAGGTGTTCTGCCACTGAGCAAAGTAGGACTCCCCAAGTTATAGCTAGTGAGGACTGAGGCTTAGAGACAGCACCTTCTTTAATGCTGTCCGGGAGGTTTAAGGCCAAGTTGGATATCTGAATGTGAAAGATCCATCCAGGTCAGAGCTCTTAACCAGTGCTGTACTGCACATAAACAAATGCCCCTATTTCCATTTGTCCCTTTTTGTGGTTATTGAAACACCCACCCAAGAATGCCACTGGAGCTTGCTTTCTTCTGCACTGGGTCTGTTGCAAGAAAATCAAGGCAGCTGAGACAAACAAATTTCTCCCCAATCCCTAACAGGGAGGACAGTGTCCAGACAGGCAGAGTCAAAGGCAGCAACACCAGTCCGGCAAGGCTCACCTGTGTATAGAAGTGTGACCTGCGGAGCTTCACCAGGGTGGCCAGGACATAATACAGCAGCAGGAGGATCCCCGGGTTGACGTAGACAGGCCAGGGGAGACTGACGTTCAGGAGCAGCGCATTGGGCTTGCTACAGCCCACGTGGAGGACGATGGCCTTCAAGCCAAACAACCTACAGGGAAACGGAGGATGAAAGCAGTGGCAAGGCTCCACAACACCCAGATGTTAGGCCAGCTCCCCCACCCCAAAAAACCCCTCTAGTGACCGACTCCAAAAGCAGCTCCAGAATCACCACAGCTAAATTCACAAGGGGATTCCATCCCAGCTGCTGGCACTCGTTTGTTTATTTTGTTTTATTTATTTCATAAAATTCATACACCCCTTGATTGTAAAGAAAATCTCAAAGCAGTTTACGAAAAGAATGACACCATAAAATTATTGATAAAAACAGATGGAAACAACTAACTAGAACATTAATAAACAATTAAAATCAGGGATAGATTTAAAACAAATTAAAACACACGCCAACATTCTGCATGTCTGGATAGCCTTGTCTAAACAAAAATGCTTTTAGCAGGCGCCGGAAGGAGTTCAGGGAAGGTGTCTGCCTGATGTCACTGGTCAGAGGGGTCCAAAGCTGTAACACTGCCAGTTCTGCAGAACAATGTGGACATATATGGGGGAAGGCAGTATCACTAGTTGGCACTGCCAGCAGGAGACAACTTTAGTATTTTGATGCTCACATGGATGCTGGAGATCCCAAGCCTCATTGACTCAACTATTAATTGTAAGAGATGGGATGGCTCCCCACTTGGGAGACAAGACCCATGAAAATGTTTGGAAACAGTAAATTGAAACTATCAGGGGACCAGTTGCTGGAAGCCAGGGAGGGGAGAGTGCTCTCTTCTGCTCATGTGCTGCTTGCTGGTTTCCCACACACATCTGGCTGGTCACTGTGCTATCAGGATGCTGAACTAGATGGGCATTGGCCTGATCCAGCAGACTCTTCTTATGTTCTTATGAGACATGGGAAGCTGGCATACCAGGTCAACAGTGCCCACTCTGGCTAGCAGCAGCACTCCAGGTTCTCAGGGAGAAAGGGGTTTCTACCACCTGCTACCTGTTCAATGCTTTTAACTGAGAGATGGGGAACCTGCAGTCCTCCATCTGTTTTTGGATACCAGCTCCCATGGGCAATGCTGGTTGGAGATGGCAGGAGCTGGAGTCCAACAAGATCTGGGGGGGGGCACCAATGTTGCCCCATCCCTGTTTTAACTGCAGATGTCAGGGACCGAACCTGGGATCTGCTGTATGCAAAGCAGGAGCTATGACCCTGAGCTATGGTCACCCTAAGGCTTAAAAATCAAGGTGGGAAACTTAAGTCGTCTCCCTGCTCCAGGGCTAGTGACAGATACTGCCCACCCACAAAGCATGCTGGGTAACCATGACTTCTTCCAAGCCATGCCTCTCCTAGGATCTAAAGAACTTGCAAGGTAGAAACTTCATAAGGCTGTAACAAATAGGTGTGCAGTGAATGTTTCTTTGCTATGTTTTCAAAAGCATTCACTTTCTCAAATGTATTGTTTGCTGGCAATGCACCACAAAAGCCACAGGTAAGGTTGCAAAGAATGAGATGGGAAACTGCCCCAGACTGGCCAGCAAAAAGGACTTTCCCACGGGAAACCTGGCAAGGAGTATAGAAAGGGCAGCAGACACCTGCAGCCCATCTTACAGAGATGTCCAGGCTCAGGAGGTTCAAAGAGACCGAGGTGAAAGCTCTCTGCTTTGATCCTGGCTTTCAAAGAGAAGGAAGTCTTTTCTCTGGTTGGATAGGTGTGGCTAAGAGTCCTACTCAATCTGTTGGGCTCTATGTGGTTAATCCCTGAGCACCGTGGGCCCTTGAGATCAACAATAATGGCGTGTGGGAAGGGGAAACTGGTTCAAAGGAGACTGCAAACAGGTCTCCAGGTTGCTCCAATTCCACTTCGGTCTGGCTCCTCAACTTTCAAAATGTTTAGAAAGAGAGAGAAAAAACTGAATGGGCTGGATTCTCCCAGGCAATCCTTGTGGCTCCCTTGCTGCCTCAGGTTGGAAGAGGTAGAGAGTGGAAGTGGATGGACACCCCAGAGTGAAACTTGCATCGAACTTGCCTAGCAATGGGAGATCTTCGTGCTTTAGTTGAGAGGAAGAGTCAAGCCATCTGGCAGCTCCTTGAGCCTGCTAGGCTCTTCCACCTGCCCATTCAGTGCATCAAGATTGGGGAACCCCCCCCCCACAGGATTAATTGAGATGACCCCCCCCCGCCATGTTGCCTACTGTACACCAGATATCATACATGTATGTTCTCTTCCAGCAACCTGATTTTTTGAGGGGTGGGGTGGGATTTTTAGTTGATGCTGTTAGGCAACTGGGACTTGATTCACTTGCAAGCCACACACAGCTCTACTAACTGAGCATCACTGACACAATCCTGGCATCCTACTCTCCACCTCCCCCAGGCCGTTCACAACTATCGCGCACTTACCGTGCCCAGAGGCCAGTGGGTGGAAGGACGCTCTGGATGAAGGGGGTCTGATAGCCATAGAGGCAAATGAGGTGGCCTCCGGCAAAGACGTCCACCATGACACACAAGGTGCTGAAAGCCAGGCGGCTGACGGGGAAGTGGCAGGCCCACCAGGTGCAGAGGCCGACAAAGAGCAAGTAGTACACACTGGAGAAAGCGGAGGGCAAGGTGATCCCTAGGATGCAAACAAGGAGGCAGCAAAGATTATTGGCATACAGCGGGTTGCAAGGAACTGCTTTGGAACTGAGGGGGTGAGATCTGCATTCCAGTATTGAGCAGGGCCTGACCCAGCACAAAGCTATTTCCCACAGAAACAGAGGCATGTGTAACTCCACCTATGTCTCCTTCCATTTCTACATGTACCTTTTTGGGGGGGGGTACAAAGTTTGCATGGGGAGAAAAAGCTTCTTAATCCCCTTTCAAGTCTTTCCTAACTGCAAAATGCAAAAAGTCCTGTGGAAAACTTATATCAGCGTTTCAGCGCAAGTTTCTTCTAAAACGTATATCAGCGTTTCAGCGCAAGTTTCTTCTAATATACCCACTTCATGAAATTTCACCTCAAATTAATATTTTTGCAAAGCTTATTTCCCTTAGTATTTCCCCAAATATAGGAACCTTTGGATGCTTTTTCAGGCTTTACCTAAATGACTTTTCATATGTGTCAAACCTCGGTTGCCGAACGCAGTCTGTTCCAGAAGCCCGTTTAGTTTCCAAAATGTTTGACAACCGTGGCGCGGCTTCCAATTGGCTGCAGGAGCTTCCTGCACTCAAGCAGAAGCCGTGTCGGACATTCGGCTTCCGAAAAACATTCGAAAACCAGAGCATTTGCTTCCAGGTTTTTGGCATTTGGGAGCTGAAATGTTCCAAAACAGAGGCGTTCGGAATCTGAGTTTCAACTGTACTTTGCTGGAGAACTCCACTGCAAAATTCATAGAAGTGCAAATGTCGAAGGACAGCTGTGTTTTGGCTTGTACATTGTTTCAGAAAGTGCAAATCAGGTAGATTAGCCTTTCAACACAAAATGAGATCCAATTTCTCCCCCCCCCCAAATCCCTAAATGTGGGTGAATCCCATTCTGCTCCCCACTGGACACCTACCTGCCAGCGCTAGCAGCACAATAGCCAGGATTTTCCCGACGGCCATCAAGAGCCAGTGTGCAGTTACCCGGAGCCGGGCAGCCAGCCGCGCTTGGTGCCTTGGGGAGGCCTCGGCCGGTGCATGGGCTGCTCCTGGAGGCTTTGACTCATCTCCATCCACAGCTGCTTCTTCCTGAAGGGGGAAAAATGTGATTACAAAGCAGATGCCACAACACCAAGGGTGGCTCACCAGCCACTAGCCTGACACAGTCCCCTGCACAAAACTTACTGCTCCTCCAGTCAGTGGTGCCAACAAAAATGTAATTTTTAAGCAGACATGGGGTTGGGGAGAGAGAGAGAGAGAGGTTTAAATCTGTCCCCCCCCAGCCCAGTATCCAGGTGGGGAGGCAAATTGCTTCCTATCTGGTCTTTAGGTGGATAAGCAGGGATGGGACAGCAACTGATTTGCACAGATCACTTGAGCAGGAGGGGGCTGTGCATGAGCGTGCTTCCTGTGTGTATACACAGGAGAGTGGCCACACTCACTTCTGACCAAACCCAATGCTGGCATGTGGACTGGCAAAGGGTTAATGTGGCCCTCAAGCCTTTGCAGTACACAGAAGAGCCCAAAGCAGTTTCTTTAGAGCTGCATTGCTCTGAAGATTGCACTGGGGGGATGTCTTGGGGTCTCTCCAGACATCTGTTTTATTGTGCATGCATTGTGATTTGTGGTTATCAGCGCGATTATATGCAATCCCTCGAGCCAGTGTGGTGTAGTGGTTAAGAGCAGGAGTCTTGAAATCTGGGGAACCGGGTTCACGTCTCCGCTCCTCCACATGCAGCTGCTGGGTGACCTTGGGCCAGTCACACTTCTTTGAAGTTTCTCAGCCCCACTCACCTCACAGAGTGTTTGTTATGGGGGAGGAAGGGAAAGGAGAATGTTAGCCGCTTTGAGACTCCTTCGGGTAGTGATAAAGCGGGATATCAAATCCAAACTCCTCTTCTTCTTCTTTCAATGCTTTTTTTGCACCTTCAACAGTTTCAGGGCAGGAATACCCCACAACTTACTGCTGAAGTCCTATAACTTTTCATACTGCAGATGTTCTGGGGTTTGTTTATTGTTTGTCCTGCTTTTCTTACGCTATAGCTCCGGAGCGTCCCTCCACATAGCAATAATGTGGTGACATGGGGGAAGCATCACAGAACTAATAAAGTGGAATGATGTGCGGATGGTCTGGTGTAAATCCACCACAACTGCATTATTATTGCGCCGGCATGTGACATGCTGCAGAATGCACCGGCAAAATATCCCACCAGTCTGGAAAGGCCCCTAAGTTGCTTACTGGTAGCAGCAAAATGTACAGTAGTGGAATTCCGGAAGAGGAAACAAACACCCACACCCAGAAAGCTGCAGCGTGGGAACCATTACTGATGGACAAGCTCGTTGAGTCACTGAGAAATTAAACCCTTGATCTTTATGGAGTAGGGCCAGAGCTGCAGATAACTTGGTATTTAGAACACACACACAAAACTCTGCTTAGAATTCAGCAACAGCATCAAGAGAAGGCCAGTTTTTGTCTCTGCACAATGCAACGGCAGAGGCACAAAATCAACTGAGCACACACTTGTGGGTTGTTTTTTTTTTTTTGTGGGATGGGGAGAGAATGCACTCTGAAATAAAATGTAACTGCATGATTTGTCAGAGGCGGTATATGTCTCGGAATGCCACTTTCTGGCTATCACAAGTGGGGAGAGAGAGAGAGTGCTCTTCCACTCAGGTGCTGATTGTGGGGTTCCCAAAGGCAACTGGTTAGAAACTGTGGGAGCAGGGTACTAGACTAGGTTGGGTCTGATCCAGCAGGGCTCTCTTCAGGCTTTTAGCAGGACAGTCTTATATACAGGCTTGTTTATGTTCATGAGATTATATGTCAAAATATTACACCAGTTATGTATCCTGCCATGCAGAGCCACGGATCTCTCTAAAACAGAGAAGTAATTTCTTGGAAGGGTGCAAGGGCAGAGTGCGGAAACAGGACCAGCCCCACACTGAGCAATGGTTGTAGAGGCAACTGAAGCATAGCCGAGGCCTGGGAATTAGATACCCCAACCCATCTCTGCCTAGCACAGCCTTGCCAGGGAAAACAAACCTGCTTAGAGGGATCGCTTACATTCCCCTGAGAACAAGATCAGGACAAAATGACACTTGATCTCCCTGTAATAACGGTAACACCCGCAGCAGCCCCCAGGGACTGGATGGAGGGGCTGCGGGAATGTGAAAGGTCCTCCCTCGAGTGGTCTGTAAGCCTGCTTCCCTCCTTGCCTTCTGATCAGCAGCCAGAGCGTGGCTTCTTAAGAAATCCCCTGTGCTAAATTTAACTGGGTGGCAGCACAACCATGTGCAGGTCTACCCAGAAGGAAGACCCACCAAAGTCAGTGATCCTTCCTTCCACATCAGTATAGAATCGTAGAACTGAAGAGCTGGAAGGGACCCTAGGAATCCCAGCTAAAGAATCCTTAACAGGTGGCCATCCAACCTCTGTTTTAAAACCTCCAGGAAATGAGCCTCCACCACCTTCCAAGGGAGTTCGTTCCACCGTCAAACAGACAGATTGTGCATAGAATTGTTTTGGATATGAAATTATCTTAATCGCTGTTACTAATGATTTTTTAATGGTTAAATCGCTTCATCGGAAGTGATCCATAAATCCAGAAACAAAAACAAACAAACAAATAGGATTGCATTTTAGTCATTGGGGGCTGTGCTTATTTGGTGTGTACCCCACCCCAGTTGGCTATTCTTATGCTACTTTAAACTGACTGGCTATTTTTAAACTTTTGCTACAAGTTGCCTTGAGAACCATTGACAGAAAGGTGTGATCTATCTGTTTGTAAACCAACAAGTAAAGCCACCGGGGACCGGCAGCAGTTGACCCGTCTCCCAGTTTCATGAGCCTTGTGACGACGGGGCAATGGTGTTTGTGCATCCCTCCCAGCCCTGCTACGGATGCCTCTGGCGGCCCAAGCGGCTCCCCAGAGACATGCAGAGCATCCAGAGCTCTCTGCTGGAGCCAGGCTTTCCCCCCACCCACCAAGCCTGCCGCTTGCCCCCTGACCCACCACCTGGCCTTGTTTGTTTCATTAGCCGCTTTGGAAAGCGCATTCCGTAAAAGGCCTGTTTTTCTTGGCTGCCCAGCCTGGGTTCCTGACGACGCCCGAGCGATTTTCCAGCCTAATGTGGCTTTCACAGAAAAGGTATTTGGCCCCACCTCCTCCGTTGCTGGACGCACTTCGGCCACGGGCTCCAAGTCCGGCCCAGATCAATTGCGCCGAAAATGTACAAAGCAGAGAATTTCCCCTCCCCCTTGGAGAGTCCAGCGGAAAGGGCCCTGCACAAGGCAGCCTGACCTCAGAGTTTCCAGCTTTAGCTCGGCATTTGCTAAAGCTAGGAGCAGGGAGAGGCAGAGAGGGAAAAGGAGGAGCGATAGGAAGGGGGAAGGAGAATGCCCTCTCCATACCAGGAAGCAATGAGCCCCATGGCAGGGGGAAGCCAGTGAGGGGCCCAGCCTGGGACCCTAAGACTGTTCCTGATGGGTGCAAAGGGTTAGAAGAAGAAGAAGAAGAGTTTGGATTTGATATCCCGCTTTATCACTACCCGAAGGAGTCTCAAAGCGGCTGATATTCTCCTTTCCCTAACTCCCTGACAACAAACACTCTGTGAGGTGAGTGGGGCTGAGAGACTTCAAAGAAGTGTGACTGGCCCAAGGTCACCCAGCAGTTGCATGTGGAGGAGCAGAGACGCAAACCCAGTTCACCAGATTACCACTCTTAACCACTACACCACACTGGCTCAAGCTGTGCCTTCAAACCCTCTCCAAACCCAAGTGTGTTCAAGATAGTGGAGGGAATGCTCTCTGCACATGCTCAGAGCAGACTCCTGTGTGTTAATTACCTTCATGTATTCCTTGGCCAAGAAAAGAGGAACTTGCTGAAAACAATAGCCCAGCCCTTTTCCCTCTCCCAAACCACCACTCTGTTTGCTTGTCTTGGCTTAATAAAAAACACCCTGCTCTGGGGGTGCTAAGGGCGCTCTCTCATTCCAGAGGTCCTCCTGGTGGTGCCAGGTATTCCAAAGGTCTGCTTGACAGTTACTACATAGAGAACGTTTAGTGGCACCGGCACTCTGGAGAGAGCCAATGTGGTGTAGTGGCAAGTGTGTTGGACCAGGACCTTAGGAGACCAGGGTTCAAATCCCTGCTCAGCCATGAAAGTCACTGGGTGACCTTGGGCCAGTCACAGTCTCTCAGCCTAGCCTACCTCACAGGGTTGTTGAGAGGATTAAAGGGGGAGGAAGAGAACCATGTACACCACATCAGCTCCTTGGAGGAGAAGTGGAATATAAATGCCATAAATAAAAATAGAAGATGAAATCAATATAGCTGTGTGACATGCACCAACAGTTTGCAGATGTTTCAAAAGTTTATTTCAAGGCAAGCCTTTGGGGAATAGCAATGCAGCCTGGTATTCAATTTTTCTGGTCTGGAAAGGTTTGGTTTTTATTTGATAGATAGATAGGTAGAGCAAGATTTTTATATAATGTGTCGTTAAACGTGTTGTACACTGCTCCAAAACCTCTGTACTAGAGAGGGCCGTAAACGTCCACAAACAAATACATTAAAATGTTTTAAACGCAGGAGTCCTACTTTGCATTCAATGTGTCAACTTCATGCTGGGGATGGAAGGAGGAGGAATGGATGGTCGTATTTCCCCTGCCATTTTGAGGGATAAAGAACAGCAAGTAACATTACAGGCACTTCCACGTGGCAGCTCATTGGGAACTTGGCGCCACCTGCACATGAGTGCTCTGAGCAGCATCCACACTGCATCGTCCCCATCAAAACGCCACCTCATATTATCTTCCCTTTTAATCTGGATTTTCCATTTCTGTGAAAAACCCAGTAAGTATAACAAAAAAAATGAGCTAACACAGAAATGGAAAATCTGGATGGGGGTTAGGGATATGGCATGGCATTTTGATGAGGGTTACATAATGTGGATGCTATTAAAAAATTGGAAGCGTGAGCAGTGCTAAGTCCATGAAAAAGTGCTGTGTGGAGGCACCCTCCCTTTCCAGTTCTCTCTCTCTCAAGTCTCCCAATTCCACTTCCTGCCTCATCTTCCTTTACAACAGGGGTGGGAGAAACTCAAGCCCAGGGACCATATGGAGCCCTCCAAGACTCCCTTCCTGGTCCTCCAGGATCTTGCCATGCCCTGCCTCTTTCCAGTCACGCCTCCTTTCCCCAGGTCACACTCCTCACTGAGTGATTTTGCCTGGCTGGAATATGTCCCTGAACTCCTATAATGATGGTTGCTTCTCCAAACAGAAGCCAGAGAGGGCCTACTGTACAAAGGTTTCCTTCATGTCCATAGCTTCACCCACTGTTTGCCTCTGATCCCAGAAAGTTGCCCATAAAGGGGTGCAGCCCTAGGGTTGAAAAAAGGCACCCCACTCCTATTTTGTACCCATTCTTCTACTCTCCCATTCATGCAAAGAGCTCTTAGAATCATAGAATTGTAGCGTTGGAAGGGACCCTGAGAGCTATTGACCTCCTGCATCTTAACATCTGGTCCCCCATCCAGTTTGAAACCATACCAAACCCTACTTAGCTTTGCAAATGTGCTTGCAGTTTTATTGCTTTCCCAATTTTTCCTTAGCCCCATCTTTTCCCCACTTTCCTGATGTGAGTCCCTTCTCTGGAGAGACCCTTCCATCAGCAAAAAAAAAAAGTGGGGAGAAGCCTTTCACTTAACAATCACTGGGGAAACTTTACATCACTGATTTCTCTTTTCCAGCTCTACTGCCCATCAGATTTTGACACAAAGAGACACACACGTGCACACTTTCCTTGCCATGCCTGTCTCAGCCCTGGGCAGGGCATGGGGACACTCCTGAGCCTGGCCCTGCACTAATTGGGCGCCAAGTAGCACTAAGTGCCAGCAGGCAGGTGGCAACTTGCTGCCCACCCCCCACCCCACTGCTGAATCTTATCCTCGGAGATCTCACAGCAGCCCTGCATAGAAAGGCCTCTGTTGAGTCCCGGTGTTTTGTTAGGGAGTCTCTATGGCAACTTGGGAACGGCAAAAGTCGCTCATCCACTGGGGCAGATGTGGGAAACCTGCCCTCGAGGTGGGTGAGTCACAGTTTGAGGTGCCAGGAAAGTCAGTCTCTCTCTCTCCCTCCCTCCTGCACTCCTCCGGAGCTAATGGGGGGGGGGGGAGAGGAGGCGTGAAGAATCCTGGCAAGAGCAGGATGATGCTAATGAGAACACAAGGAAGAGCCAAGAGGTCTATCTAGTCACAGAATCATTGGAAAACAAGAGTGGCATTCAATTAAGTTTCACTTACAGAAGGCTTGTTGAAAGCAATGAACAAGAGTAGGCTGGATTCATTAAATTCATTGGGTCTACTCTGAGTTAAGCCTAGCAAGACTGAATGTGGAGAAAGAAAATGAGCACTGTATCCCACCGGGAGCCGGTCCTACCATTAGGGAGAGCGAGGAAGCCAGTGAAGGCAAGGCGCTGGGGGTCAGTGTTTGCCACACAGCCTGCCCTCCTCCCCATCAGCCAGTGTGGAGGGTGGCAGCACCATCTCGTCCTTCACCCCCGTTAGCAAAATGTTTTGTGGTGGTCCTGCTATCCCAAAACAGGGAAAGGAGAAGCAGACAGAAGAGCAAATGCACACTTAGGGCTTATCCACACTTCCTCTCGTCTCACTGCTTCCCCGGGGAAAGCCTCTCTTTAGCGCTCAATCAAAGCAAACAGCAATTTGGGTTTTTCCTGGACTGCCATCTGTTTTTTGGTTTTTTTTATTTATTTATTGGTTTTTCCAGAAATTAATACAACACCAAAGTCACCCAATTACAAAAAATCACCAACATGAGAAAAAAATACAAAAAGAAAAAATAGACAAACATACATACAAAAAGAAAAAAAGACACAAAAACACATGTATAATTTCCTTCCCTTTTGTTCATACAACTTACTTTCCCGACTTCCTCATACCTCCCCTAACTGCATTCTATTCTCTAATTCATCCTCTTCAACAAATCCTTCCCCCAATTCCTGTTTAAGTCTTTGCGGACTGCCATCTGTTCTGATCTATGGCTAAACAGCAGTTCTCTCCCTTGGAAATGTGTGGAGCAAGGGGAAAACAGCTCTGACCCGTGCTTTCTAGGCACAGTGCAAGTGGAAGTGTGGATGAGCCCTTAGAAAACTGAAAGGAAAACCTGGAAGAGCCTGGGTGCTGGATCAGGCCAAAGACCCACCAAGCTCAGCATCCTGTTCTCACAGTGGCCAACCGGTTGCCCTGATGGGAAACACACAAACAGGACACTCTCCACATTTGTGTCTGCCCTACTGCAACGTGTTGTGCTGCAATAGGTATGATGAGGCACCTCAATGGTTAGCAGCCTCTCTCTCTCTCTCTCTCTCTCTCTCTCTCTCTCACACACACACACACACACACACACCTGTTCAGGGCAGGATTCTGATGGGTGACTCGCTGGCTCCAGGCGGCTGCAAACACCAAGGCAGATGGCAGAGACCAGCAGAATCCCGAGGTCGGGGGCCACCAAGCGCACCGAGTTGGGGATATCATTCAAGTCCAGCCTGGAAGTTAAAAGAGGAGTGGTAAATCCTGAAAGTGCTGAGGCTGCGTTATATGCCACAGCTGGGCCAGGCTTTGGTCTGTGGCACCGGCTAGCAATACATGGTGCAAAAGCAAACAAGGCTCGCCTGAAAGCTGGCAGCAGCACCTGCTTTCCAAGCCCCAAAAGCAGAGACGGGGAACCCGTGGCCCTCCAGATGTTGTGCAACTCCAACTCCCACCAGCCCCAGCCAGCATGACTGGTAGTGAGGCATGATGGGAGCTGCAGTCCAGCAACATATGGAGGGTGCCACATTGGCTACCTCTGGGCTAGAACAGCACACTGAGCTTCCATGCGCTCTTCCCCATGGCTTCCCAGCTGCCTAAAAACACAGGGTTTCAGTTCAGTTCCACACTCAGTCTCTCTGCCCACGCATCTTCCCAAGGGGCATACTGCAGTGGGTGGCCCAAGGGAGGCAGCTCTAAAAGGATTTGCCCTCACCTTTCTCCTCTGTACCCTTACCTGGTGACTCCAATGTGCTGTGCAAGAGTTTCCCATGTGCTGCCTGAAAGGAGAGGGAAAATAGAGCCCATTAGCTGCCATCATCATCATCAATTTCATCATCATCATCAACAACCTGTACTTCACCCAAAGGTCACAAGGCAGCTTACAACAATTAAAGCACAATATTAAAAAGGGTTTAAAACAACTTAAAGGTAAAGGTAAAGGTACCCCTGCCCGTACGGGCCAGTCTTGCCAGACTCTAGGGTTGTGCGCTCATCTCACTCTATAGGCCGGGAGCCAGCGCTGTCCGCAGACACTTCCGGGTCACGTGGCCAGCGTGACAAGCTGCATCTGGCGAGCCAGCGCAGCACACGGAACGCCGTTTACCTTCCCGCTGGTAAGCGGTCCCTATTTATCTACTTGCACCCGGGGGTGCTTTCGAACTGCTAGGTTGGCAGGAGCTGGGACCAAACAACGGGAGCTCACCCCGCCGCGGGGATTCGAACTGCCGACCATGCGATCGGCAAGTCCTAGGCACTGAGGTTTTACCCACAGCGCCACCCGCGTCCCTTTAAAACAACTTACAACCACCCAAAATAAGGTGGGTCCTAAAAATATGCACTTCAAGCGTCAAAGGCCAGGGCAAAGAGGTGTGTCTTCAGCATTTGCCAGAAGCTGCACAATGAAGATGTCAGATGCACCCTCTGTAGGGGCTGCCACAGAGAAGACCCTCTCCCAGGCTGCCACCACTCCCAAGCTGCTGACAGTGAAGAAACTACCAAGATGGGGCCTCCTTCGTTGATCTTAGCATCTGAGATGATCTGCAGCGAAGGTGGTAGTGTTTCAGATATTTGGGGCCTACGTCATTTAGGGATTTCAACACTAGCATTGGCACCTTTAATGAGTCCCCCCAAAAAGAACAGTCAACTAGTACAGCTGCTTCAAAACTGGGGCTATACGAGATCTAAACAAAATCTCAGTCAGAAATCTGTCTGCTGCGCTTTGGACCAATTGAAGTTTCTGAGTCATCTTCAAGGGCAGCCCCATGTGCAAGCAAATGCCAGCCAATAATTAAAATAATTTGAGGATTCTATTTCTATCTTCACGGGCTGAGATGACCACTCCTGAACTGAAATCAATTGCCGGTTTGTCTCCATCTTCAAGAGGTGGATCAGGGGTTGGAATGAGCTGAAAGATCAGAAGCTCCTAACTTCCTTTGAGATGCCAGAAACAAGCAATGGCACGTAAAAGACCATCTCTGGTGGATGAAGTTCACAGAGGGCTGAAAGCTACATTGGGTGTTGCTTCACTCTTACAAGGAGTACCACCTCTAAACCATGTTTGAGTAAACAAAGCAAGATAATACAGAAATTCTTCAGAACACGACTCTCAGGCTAGCAGGACTGCTTGAATTATCACAACTGATAAAGGAGGGAACATCTGTGCAGGATGTTAGCTGGTACGGTACATATCAACTTAATGGAATAACAAGCATTGGAATCTGATGAAAATTATTAATAAGGATGCCAGTGGGAAGAAACAGAGTGTGGGCCCCTGCCCAATCATCTTTTTAAAGTTCCATCCATTTCATTTTCTTGCAAGCATGCTGTAGAAACACATACTTTGGTATCTGGCACAGAATGCAGCTTTCAGATTATCTGCTGGTTCTAAGTTGGCTGGAGTTGTTGCGAGCTGTAGTCCAAAATACCTGGAGGGAGGACCTCAGGTTGGTGAGGGCTGGATTAGCCCTGGCAAGGTTTGGAGAGCTGTGGGAGGGTGTTTTGCTAGAATAGGACATTTTGATTTGAAAAACAGATTTCAAGGTTTCCATTTAAAATTATCTCTTTATACGGTGGTTTGCTGGCTGAGATTGAAAGGCACTAAAAGTATAAAACTGAGGTATTATATATCTGATGGCCTGATTTGTTTTTAAAGCATTCATTTGCATGCATAGCTGCTGGAATAAACAGGATGAATGGTTCATCAAGATCTGTGAAATAATAGGATGCATAGACCTCCCCTTCCAAATTAAGGGAATATTACTGACTACTAAGATCAACAATCCATTTCCTGATTTGTTTGTTTTTGGAAAGATGGTTTGTTGTTGTTGTTGTTTAGTCATTTAGTCGTGTCCAACTCTTCATGACCCCATGGACCAGAGGGTTGTATCCTATCTACTGCGGGTCTGTTGTGAGAAGTACTAGTGTGGAACACCACCCATGGATTGCACAAAGTTGTCACATGCTGCATATAAGCTGAGCAGCTCAGACTCTACTATATATTTTGGAAAAGTTGTTGGCTTTCTATGCATTTGGACACTTATTAGACTTTCATAACTAAAATTTGCACAAAGGTTCTTGAGATCAAGAAGCAGGTTTCCATCTATGTTTGCATACAATGGGACACCATATTGAATCAAGATGGCAGACCAACCCTTTCAAAACTGCACTGATTTTTAACAACTGATCTCAAAACTGTACTGATTTTCCAGTTTCTCCCTAAGCACCACCGAATATGAGGCTGCTAGTTGGAAGCCACCCAGAGTAGCTGGGGAAACACAGCCAGATGGACGGGGTATAAATAATGAAATAATGAAATAATGAAATGCTTGAGTATAATCAACGGATATTTCAGGTCTTTGGAGAAGTGACTTATCATATGTATGCAAAGATGTGGCTTGTAATCTAGTTTTCTCTTTTCCTAGATTTCCTTCCGTACAAACATGATCCAGTGTGCCTTGGTTATATCCCTTCAGAAATGAAACTGTTTTCTCTGTCTTTCTATTCTATTTCTTCCTCTTCTGCTAAATGTTTTAAGAATCAAAACAAAGAAGTTCAAGGATGAGATGTTTGAACATCACTTCAAAGCTAAGCCTGCTTCTGTAGCTCACAAGCAAAGTGCCGTCATTTTAAATGGAGCCACCTTCCAAAAATACAGCATCACAAAACTGTAGAGTTGGAAGGGACCCTGAGGATCTTCTAGTTCAACCCCCTGCAATGCAGGAATATGCAGCTGCTCCATACGGTGATTGAACCTGCAACCTTGGTGTTATCACCACAGCGCTCTAACCAACTGAGCTACCTGTGAAGGTTGTAAGGAAGCTCAGCTCTGCAACCTGTGATGCATGCAAGTTCAGGGTCTGGAAGGCAGCAAACACAGCCTGGGCTCCTTCTACACCCTTTCCCCAGCCCCCTTGTTCTATTTGTAGGGGGAACCACCTAAGCTTTTCATCTTATCAGGTCTGGGGAATCCAGAAGGGAAGCCCGCCAGGAAAAGGGGTCAGTGCCAGCAGACTAAGCCCAGGGTTACGAAAGCTTGGAGGCAGCTCTTCCAAAGGAACTGCTATGAGAAGGTGAAAAGCAGAGGAGAACAGGAAAGGAGCAGCACTATTCTGGGGCTGGGGGAAAGGGCTCAGCTTGTGTGAAGCCACTTATTTTATATGCCTGATGCCGAGGTGGCAGAGAAGATGAAAAAACTTGTCCTGTTTAAGAATCTCAGCAGAAACGAAGAGAGCAGAGTGTATTGAGATGTTTCTGGGACCAATGAACAGCTGTGATCAACCTTGAAAAGCCATCATGTTTCATCTCAAAATTGGAGTTCTCAAAAAAAAAACAACCCAACCACAACAGGCCATCAATTTCAAAACTTTCTGTTGGGAGAGAAGTTCCATTTCCTGAGCATCACAAGTGACAAATTAAGTTCTGACAGGCGAAGTTGTTCCATCCAGAGAAGGAGAGGAGAAGCTGTCCAGGCTGGATTTCCATACAGGGAACATTCCTTGATGCCTCCGATTCCATTGTGCAGAGAGAGAAAGAGCGAGAACACGCTGCTTGCCAGACACCCCCACCCCCCAGCCCGGCACGCATACCCCAGCAGACTCTGCATGCAGTTGGCAGAGAAAGATGTCAAGAAAAACAGAAGGGCCAGGGGATCACAGGCCTCGCATTCCAGCCATGCTCAGGGTCAGGCCCAGTCTTCCTGGGTCTCCTCTTTTACAACCACTTGTAAATAGCTTCATAAACCAAAGTGTCACCACCAGTCAAAGCATTTGAAGCCAGGCAGCAGGGTGGCATTTTTCCTTGAGAGGCTGGAGGGCTGTGATGGGAACAAAGTTCTTTACAAAAAAAAATGTATTGATTTTAACAAAGAAAACAACAGCATACAGCATTACCGCTATGTCTGAAAAGATTCAGGCACAGGGAAATTACAAAACAAGTTTTAGATAACAGCAAACAAAGAAAGCAGAAAGCATAAAAACAAGAAGGGGAATTGTTGCACAGCCAGGTACAAATAGAATGTGCAAACAAAAAGCAGGGGAACAGGGTTCTTCTAATCTGCTGCAAAGCAAAATGCACGTATATTTGGGGTGCAAAAGCATAAAATTTGCTCTAGCGTGATCTTTTAAAAGGAGGAGTTAATATTATCACAGCAAATGCCTGGCCACAACAAGAATGCAGCAGGTACTTGTAAGGGAGGGACAGCCAAGTCTGGGGGCCAGGAAGATGCTTAAAAACTCGTAGCATGCCTGCATATTCTGCCTTAAATATCGCCCCCCCCCCAGTCCAGTTTTGGAGCTCAGTTGGAAGAGAGCATAAAAAAGAAAAAAGAGCTGTGGTGACTCGTGCCCATTAATTCGCTCCTGGCAAATGCACCTCCCCCCCCAGCCCACAGCATCACCATTACACATTTCCCAAACCTGCACTTCTCTTGTAACATTTACTTCTGCTCTAAAGCTGCTTCCAGAATTCTGCTATTTTGCAGGAAGGATTCAATTTGCATACTGGCAAATTCACATTGTGCAATTAAAGTAGATTCAGGCTTGCGCAACAAACTCGCATCCCCCTGCAAAAAAAAAGGACTTTTGTGGTAAGGAAAGTGCACTAGAAAGCGTGGGATAACAATTGCCTGACGTGACACCATATAACGTCCCCACATACAAATCAGAATGAATGTTCCATAAACAGCCAACATCATACAGCTTAACCACCAGCTTTGTGCAAACAGACCGGCATGAATGCTCAGTAAACAGGTCAGCTGGAAGCGGTCTATGTCTTTCTCGATGGCAACATCCCAAGAGAAGCAGAGGGAACAAGGTACTCACAATTGTGTCCCAGTAGCTGGTCCAAGGTGGGGATGGTGTACAGGCATATCTGGAAAACCAAATGGGCAAGGAGGAAAAGGATGCTGGTTCCCAAGAGGGCTCGGAGGAGACGCCCTGTGTGACCTGCAGGACAAAGCAGAAAAGCAAGAGCTATTTCAAAGTGCTCAGAAGCAATGGGTGTGCATTATCAGGCAGATTTCTATGGGCATGCGTTTGCCCATTGAGGATAACACTATGCATCTGTCAAAAAAAAAAGAGAGGCTCTACTCCAAGCCTGAGGAACATTTGCCCCTCCTGAGGTTGCTGGACCACAACTCTCTCATCATCCCTGGCCTGGAGCTGATGGAAGATGGAGTTTCCCACAACTGCTTTACTGCCTGAAAGCTTATGCCACAATAAATCTGTTAGTCTTGAAGATGCCACAAAACTTGTGTTTTTCCTCTGAGGCCAGGTTCTCCTCCTTTCTGTCCCACTGGCCTCCGCCAGGCCTGTACACCTCATGACCTTCCAGGCTCAGCACAGCCCACCAACCATTTATGGCAGCCCTCCAGGGTCTAAATACTGCCTACTGTTTTCAATGACTGCCCAGGAGTGCAGAGTGTTTGTCGAGACCCTGGATAGGGTCGTAATAGGCTTGGAGGACCCTGAATCATGGAGACTTGGCCTACACGGAGCCAGGAGTTACGCCTACAGGGTCCACCCCACGGCAGCCATCCCAAGAGAAGGAGGAGGGCACTTGCTGTACAACGATGCAGCTCCTTGCAGCTCTGGCCAGGACCCCTCTGGGTTGCTGGCTGCTCACCTTGCGGCCCACAGCTGGAAAATTCCAACGAGATCTCTTGCAAGGAATGGCCAGAGTCAGATCTTCCACCAGATGCTGCTAAGCCCCCTGTGCTCCTCGCATACGCCTCATAAATCTAAGGACGCTGCCGGCAGGGGATGGGGCGGGGAGGCGGGGGGAGGCGCAAGGGGGTGGGGAGAGGAGAGCTCACATTTTCCTCTCCAGACTGGAAAAAAGAGAGAGAGAAGACTCTCCTTCAGCCATTCAGAGTATCCCTAGAGGGGACCACTGGCAGCTGCCCGAGAGGAGGGGAGCAGCCCTTCCAAAAAATCTTCACTTTCTTTCCTTCTTTTTTACCGTAAGTTTGCTTTCTAGCTCTTTCGAGGGAGGGAGGCTCAGATGGCATGAAACCCATGAAATATTTAAACAGGTAGAGCCATTAGTGGTGGTTCCAGTTATGGATCTGTTCAATGTCGGAGAGGCAAGAGGCACAACGTAGGGCCATTGGAGAGGAGGGAGCAGAATAGAAAAATGGTCCGATGTGTGAAGGCTTCCACCCACGGCGGAGAACTGGCCTTGACGCCCTAATGGTATTCCCCTTCTTTCTACGGCTACAAAACTCATACTTTAATTCTTCCATGTATAACGCTGGCTTATACTGAGTCAAACCGTCGGTCCATCCTTCACCTGGTACAAAATGCAAGCTACCCAGGAGATCCAAACACATTGCATCAACTGGATTTGCACAAACCCTTAATGAAGAATAAGATTTCTGACCACTTGCAAGAGGCATTACTTAAAGTACAGTAGAGTGGTACCTCAGGTTACAGACGCTTTAAGTTATAGATGCTTCAGGTTACAGACTCTGCTAACCCAGAAATAGTACCTCGGGTTAAGAACTTTGCTTCAGGATGAGAACAGAAATCGTGCTCCGGCGGCGTGGCAGCAGCGGGAGGCCCCATTAGCTAAAGTTGTGCTTCAGGTTAAGAACAGTTTCAGGTTAAGAACGGACCTCCAGAACGAATTAAGTTCTTAACCCAAGGTACCACTGTAACAAAGTCCAGAGACCAGCACACCCACCAGTCATACATTGCTGGGGATTAAGAACTACGCAATAGACAGTTTATCTCCCCTGCTACCTTAAGCCTGCTTGGATGAGAATTTCTTCCCAGTGCTTCTGGACGGTAATGTATTTAGTGTCGTTCTTTGGCCAACAGAACAGCTTTGCACCCCACCCCCCAAAGTACAGTACTTTCAGCCCCATAACAACAAACAAATACAGCGCTCAAGATCTAGGCTAGGGGAACTTCTCTGCCACCAAATTTATTTCCTAGGAAGAGCCTCATCACCATTCACACTGCAGGGCTGGTGCAGCAAAGCTTAGACATTGGCACTAGCAAAGAAATCAACACTCCATAGCAGAGCGCAGCAGATAGACAGAATCTCTTGCGTGCGTAACAAGATAGGAGGGTCCTTGGTGCCCCCAAAATTCACAGAGATTGTTTCGGCTAGACTTAGCACCCTGCCCTAAAACATTAAAGTGGGACAATAGCCTGATAAGTCTGCAAACTAACTTTCTCCCATTCTCTTTGCGACTTTTTTTCTTTTGCGTGGAAAATGTGTACCTAGTTCGCAAACTTTGTTGTTTTATTTGATATATATTCCATGCCTGTCGTAATTTGTGAAATCTGCAATATACACAGCAGGATATTCAGCATCTTGAACTTTTCCCACCCTGCATACGCCCCTTTCCCTTTCCAGGTACAGAAGTCCAGCTTCATTTTGAGGTCTCTTGGTTAATCATTTCACAGCCCAACAGCTATGAATAGAACAAAAGCCAGGTTATAATTTTAAACACTGGCCTCAACACTCCAGGGAGCAGCGGCAGGACAAGACAACCACCAACCTGCCTGGACTGGGGAGAGGGGAGACCACAAAAGGAAGGAGACTCGAAGATGCCCTCTTTAGCACTATTCACACACACCCCACCACCACCACTTGTTCCTAAATATACTTTACCAGTGGCAGAGAGAGGGAGAAAGCAGAACAGAACAGCACTTGGAAGGTGGCTTGATGCTGAAATTGTCACAAACAGGCAAAAAAAGACAGGACACCAGGATGTGCCGTACCAGATGTGCTGCCGCATCTCAGTATATCTGCAGACACACTGGGCAAGTTCACCATAGTTTTATTGTTATGAGTCTAGCCTCCCCTCTCCAGGCTTGTGCCCACCCCCAGCTCAGCCACAATGAGGAGCTTGGAAGCTGTCATTTCCATTTTAGATTAATTGCGGTTTAGTGTCTCATCCCAAGCCTAAGCCTGTGAAACTTAACCACAGTTCTTGGAAACAAGCCAACTTCAAACCTCAGTTTATAAAACTACTTGCATTCAAGAACCATAGTTAAATATTAAACGGTCTAGGGCGTGCAAGGAGGAGGGGGAGCAGGCAAGCCCAAGGAGGAAGGCCATGTTCATTCTCGTAGTGCTCAAGCCATGGTTTAGTGTTACGTCTGAATCCAGGCACTGTGACTGAAGCCAATGAAGCCTCTCTGCCCTCCTGTCTGTATCATGGGTAGAACTGTAAACATCCATTACCTAGTTGCCTTTGTTTTTTTCCTTAAGACACCACAGATAGGCAATGTAGTCATGTGGACTAGTAACTTTTGTGAACTTATTTGCAAACCTAGTTTGATGTGGTGTATGTGATGGAGATTGTTTTTTAGAGGGGGTGTCAAAGATATCCAAACCTTTATAAAGGCCAGCTTTATCAGATTGCTACAATTTAGCAATTTAGCTTCCTAGCCAGCCAGCAAAAGAAATCATTTACAAGGATAGTAGAAACCTCTCTGTAAAATAGCCCCACCAGTTATGCGAGAACAAAGTTGGTTAACTTCCCAGGCACAATCTGTACTGCTGATGTTAAGAAGTAACGCTGAATTTATTTCAGGAAGGAAGGGGAGGTGAAGGCAAAATTTAAAAGGATACAAAATGAAACTGGTAGATGCCTTTCACTGCTCCTTGGTTGCAGAGAACATTTTAATCCCAACTGAAAGGGCCAAAATGGATGTCTGAGGGCAATTTGAATGCTAGCTGTGGTTACTGGGAGTTGTAATCCAAAGAAATGTGGAGGGCTCTTTTGAGCCCAAGGGGGAGTGGACTCTCTTACTGTAACACGTAGGACCTTGGTGCAAACAGAAAAAACTCCCAGATCTCAAGCATTCAGTAGGATTTGTACAGCTATGATCAATGCGCGTGGTGCGCACACGCACGCGCGCGCACACATTATGTAGGAGCCCCTGGCACCAAAGTGTTCTTTAAAAGACTTTCCTTTTCAAACCCTGCCCAGGCTTTGCCTGATGCATAACTTTAGATACTGTTTTTATGTCCTTTTAATCCTCTAAATTTCTGTTACATTTACTTTGATACATTTTTACTTATTTTTATACTGCCGTTTCACTCTTTTAGGCTTCTTGTTTTACTGTTTGCATGATAAATTATTTCCTTTTTAGACTGTACACACACCTAGGTATCTTTGAAATATTAAGCAGTTTATAAATGCTTTTAAATAAATAAAAACAAACAAAAGCAGTTAAGCAGACCCAGGGGACAAGTCTGCCACATGTCTGCAAGAAGCACAAATTGATATTGTCAGACATAAGCAGTTATCCTTTTCCTTCCAGGACGGCATTAGAGGACTCCAAGGCCATCTCCTTCAGACCACAGCATGGCCTAGGTGTTGAATGTGATGAACAGAGAGCAAACACCTCCAGATTAACACCCAAGCTAATCCCGTGTGTTGGACATGTTAAATCTTGCCCCGTGACCTCTCTCTGAGCCTTTGCCCGACTGGGTGCCAAGCCGGTTAGTTTTCCATTTGTTTTGTGAAGTTGCTGGTGACTGTTCTCTTCCCTGCTTTCACTCTGTGGTTGCTTACTATTATTCTTTTTTAAAAATAGGAAGGGCCCAGGGTGGTGGGGGGATAGCCCACAGCATACATTTAAAGAACATGACTCCCCCCAAAGAATCCTGAGAACCGTAGTTTACCCCTTGCAGAGCTACATTTCCCGGTGCCTTGGACAAACTACAGTTCCCAAGATTCTCGGGGAGGGGTGCTTTAAATGTACATGTGTTCACAGTCTGACATTTGGGCAGAACATGCCCCCAAATCCTCCCAATCGCTTCAGATAAGGACCTGCTTTCCAGGTTCAAAGGAGTGTGTGTGTCCTGCCGTGCATCAGCTGGGTGGTCAGACTGCTCCTGCTCCCAGCAAAAGCAGTCACCAGGCAGGGCAGGGCAAAACAGCCCTATCCTTCCAAACAGGAAGGGTTTATTAGATTGCCTATCAGAGACCGGAGATGGCTGTGGCGCACAGCCAGGGGATGGCTGGGGAGCGGCTGAGCACACAGGCGAAGGGTACAGACGCTCAGAGCCCCTTGGGGTGGGCTTCTCAGAGAGGAAAGCAAAGCCTTCCCTTGGGGGAGAGGGAAGGTGAAGGATGGATAATGAAACGAGGGAGATTAACCCTACCAGGTCCTGTCACAAGCAACAGAGGGACTGCAGGAGAACAGGCCAAGATCGGAAACGCAAAGCCAGGGGATCCACAGTCATATGTGCGGCTGTTTGGAAATCCATGTTCAGATCCATGTGCCTCGTTGTTAAACTGCTTAATTCATTTAAGGAAATTGCCTCTGCAAGATGTGGTGAAGGGCAGAGCACATGTTCTGCATGCATAGAATCCCAGGTGCAATCCCTTGGCATCTCCAAGTGGCTAGAATGGCAAAGACTCCTGCCTGAAGGCCCTTTCTTAAAAAATGGTTGAACTAATTTATGGCATTTGCAGCTTCAAGATGTGGTGAAGGGCCACAGCTCAGTGGCAGACCGCAAGCTTTGGTCCCAGCCAAGGTGGTGTAGCGATTAGAGCGTCAGACTAGGGTCTGCGAGACAAGGCTTCAAAGTGTCGTTTGTTCCAATTTAGCACTAAAGAGTGGGTTTTCTGAGAGAAAGCATTGGGGCAAAGACAAAGCTGCTTGGACCTGTGCCTAGAACGCATGGGACAAGGGGGAAACTGATTGGACCTGTACTTTCTACGCAAAGGACAGGAGGAGTGTGGAAGAGCCCCATGTTGGGAATGGAAGATCCTCCATTCTCCCACAGAAAAACAAAACAAAAACAAAGGTGGAAAAACTCTTACCTTTCATGGTATATTCCGTAGGACCCAGGAACCACGGCAAAAGCAGGAGGTAGAGAAGGTACACGAGGGAGAGGCTGTTGAACCGGAACAGGCATGCTGGAGAGGAGGGGAAAGAGAGACAGAGACAGAATTAGCACAGGTTTGGCTGCTTCTGAACACATCTCTTGTGGCAGGTGGATAACATATGCTACATGTTACATTGCTTACCAGACGGACATGCAAATGCAGGAAGCTACTGCTTGTTGTTGTTGTTAATATTAATATTATTATATTTATTACCTACCCTTCTCCAGCAGGTTTCGTGGTGAGTTGCAATGGTTATAAATTCAATAGAGTTTTAATCCTATCAATGTCTAATTGTATTTTAATGATTGATTTTTCTGTTTTTAGCAGTTCCTGTTTTTATTTGTAAGCTGCCTTCAAGGAAAAAGGTGGAGTATAAATACATATAACAACAACAGTTTTTAAAAATGAATCACATCCACAGGAAGAGGCTGTGTCCTAAAAATATATACATCTCAGATGTCACAGGCCACGGTAAAGAGGTGTGTTTTCAGCATTTGTGGAAAGCTGTATAGTGAAGGTGCCAGACACACTTCTGCGGGGTGGAAATTCTACAATTTAGGGGCTGCCAAAGAGAACGCCCTTGCCGTGGCCCAGGCTACCCACTCCCCCAACTTCTGAGGGGGGCCGAACAACCAAGAAGGCTTCTTCCACTGATTTTAACACTCAAAAGGGCCTGCAGAGAAGGAGGCAGTCAGCACAATTAAAAGTGAATGAAAGGGCTTGTCTCTACATTTTACTCAGAGTAGACCCACCAAGATTAATGGACTTATGTTAGCCATGTTATGAATACATCCCTAAGGTCTTTAGTGCAAGAAAGTCACTTGAAACAGCTCACCCTACCCGCAAAATGGTCTTCTTGGAGTTTGGGAAATGATGTGAAAATGCACTGAAAACTGTGGGGTCAAGGAATGACTAACAGGAACACCCCAGAAACAAATCAGGATGAATGCTTATTGCCATATACAACCTTCATATAAACAAATCTGAACAAATGCTCAACAAAGACCGGGCATCATCTAACCACTGCGTAAACGTCACACAGGCAGAACAGAATGAATGATGAATAAACTGGTTGTTTGGGCTTCAGCCACAATGAGCACAAATGGGGGGAATATAGCAAGGAAAGAGGAAGATTCCTAAAAGCATAACAAATGCTTGCTTGGATTTTTCCAGGTTCTTTTCTTTTATGTCTTTCCATCCCTCTCCACATGATCACAGGAGGCAAACTCACGGGTAAGGACTGAATCCTGCCAAGCTGCCCAAACAAGCTGTCATTTTCCTGGGTCAGACATTGATCATCTGTTGCTGAACCACCCAGCAGGGCTGGCAGAGAACAGAGAGGCCACAGATGTTTCCCTCTGGATGGCTCCGAGTGAAAGGAAAGATGGTTAAGAAATCTGAGCAGAAGCCAAGCCCACAGAGGCGAGAGCTATCTAGGGTCAAAGCTCTCTCTGGAGTTGGCCAGCATCACCCAAGAGAAGTGGAACAACACAGATGTGATCAAACAAGACCCACACACAAGAACATGGCTAGTCATGCTGGATCAGGCACCATCTCTTACTTTTGAGAGCTTGGGGGAGGCTCTCCCCCCTCCAAGAAGCAGCCTGGGAGCGAGGGGCAACAACACATGGCCCGCCCGCAACTCCCAAGCCTCCCCCGAGCTTCAAAATGAAGGGGGAAGGGGGGAAGGCAGGCGGGAAGGTGGCACAGCTCCATTCCTTCCCCCAACGGTTTGGGAGTTGTAGGGGGGCACCCAAATGTCACCCCCCTCAGTGATGACACCCGGGGTGACCCGCCCCCCACAGCACCCCCTTCCTCCACCCCTGGCCCCAGATTCCCTATCCTTTCTCCAGGGCTGAAGTGGGCCCAGGTATAGGGAACCTGTGGCCCTCCCAATGGTACTGACTACCATCTGCCCCAGCCAGCATGGCTAATAGTCAGAGGTGGCAGGTCTTGTAGTCCAGCAACACCCAAAGGGCCACAGACTTCCAGTCTTGCTCTTGTTTCTGTGGCTGCACGATTAGCACATATAATGATAGATTTGTCTATCCGTCAATTTGTCTAACCCCCTTTTAAAAAGTATTGAAGCCAGCGGCCAGCACCACTTCCTGTGGCAGTTGAGCTAATTATGTGTTTGTGAAAAATAAAAGCTTTATTTTGTCTATCCTGAGTCCACGGCCAATTTGCTTCGCTGGATGAACCAGAGTTCTTGTAATGTGATGCAACTTTTTCTAGCCTACGACACTTTTAGACAGTAAATGGTATACTGTGGCATGATGTTTTGTTGAGATTCCACTATGTGGAATAGCAAATGCAGCCTCACCCGCCGGTTCCGTCAACTGAGGCACACAATCCCCAAAGGCCAGTCAAGGTATTTTGGAGCCTGAAGCAGAAAGCACCACCAATACTTTGCATCAAAAACGGATATGGTAGAACAAGGTTACAGCATTTGGGGCTTTTTAGTTTAGAGAAAAGGCAACTGAGAAGTGACATGGTAGAAGTGTATAAAATTGTGCCTGGTGCAGAGAAAATGGAGAGAAAGGTTTTGATTCCTCTCTCATAATACTAGAACTGTATTGTGAATCATCCTGAGATCTACAGATGAAGGGCAAGATGGAAATTTAGTAAATAACTTTTTAAAAAATAAACTCAGGGCCATCTAATGAAGCTGATTGTTAGAAGATTAAGGGCAGACAAAAGAAAGTACAGTACTTCTTCATGCAACAGATATTTAAACTGTGGAATTTGCTTCCACAAGAGCTAGTGAAGGGCACAAACAGGAACGGCATTAATGGAGGATTAGACAAATTCAGGGAGTGTAAGGCAATGAATGGCTAACCCCAATGGTTGTGTTCCACCTCCACAATCAGTCAGTATGCTTGTGAATACCATTTGCTGGAAACCACAGAAAGAGAGAATGTAGCTCTGTGAGGCGAACAGGGGTCTCCTAACAACTCTTAGCACCCTCAACAAACTACAGTTCCCAGGATTCTTTGGGGGAGAAGCTATGGCTGTTTAAAATGGGATGATACTGCTTCAAATGACCAGTGCAGATGGGGTCACACTTCTTAATGCATTCTAATTCTGGAGCTGCTGGTTTCAACTGTCCCTGCTATGGTTTTCTTGTTTGCTTTATTTAAATATAGCAGTCGGAGATAAAACATTCATGGGGACTGAAATGTTCCCTGCACTGGTTAATATGCATTTCCTTGTTGAAAAACAAAACAAAACCAGGAATTGGGGTGGTGAGAGTGCGCGAGAGAGAAGAAAAGAGGCATGTTCAAGGAGGCAGCCGAAATAAGAGTGCATCCAGAGGACAGTTTGGGAGGCAAATGGGCAAAGATCCAAACTATGCCCACTTCTGGGCAGACTGTCAATTCCACACCCCTCTTGTTCCACCCCAATGAAGACAGTGGCCATGAGGAAGTGCTGAAAAGACGCATTCATTTTTAAGGTAGCTGCTTTGCCTGTTTCTCACATTTTGGGTGCAGCAAACAGATGTGGGGACATCGCCACCCAGACATGGCTCAGCTGCAGGGATCAGCCTTGCTATACAGTATATAAATCGCTCTGGTTGACTACATCCAGAGCAGCAGTTTTTTCCATCCCCTCCCAGGAGGACTTGCCCCAGTCTGGGGGTACTTTCAGACTGTGAGATTCAATCACACAGTGGCATATTCAGGCAGCACAATTAAAGTTGGACTTTTTATGTTATGGAAATTACCCTGAAAAGTGTGGGGTGACAATGGCTTGGTGTCATATAACTTCCGTGCAAACAAATCAGAATGAATCCTCAATAAATAGCCAACTTTGTCTAACTGCCCCATAAACTTTGCACCACCTCCAAAGGTCCTTTTGATTGCTCATTTACAATGATTTGTGCTCATGATGGTATTGGGGTGGTTATACGCAATCCTGATCTCAACACTGTTTCCACATGCAAATGCTTTGGGGTAAACATTATACTTCATTTCCAATGAGTCCATGGGCATAAAGGTTTGAGGAGCTGGTGTGCGTGCGTGCGTGTGTGTGTGTGTGTGTGTCTTCTGCCACATGTCTCATGTGTCTCTTCCTGCAAGAGTGTAGAGTGACCACATCCACTGCTGGCATGCGGCATGCACACACACCCTGCAGGGTTGGCCAAGGGTGTATGCAGCCCTCAGGCTAACAAAAATGTACACACACATACGCAGAGAGAGGTTTTGCAGCTTGTGCTGTTTTGCTTCATGGGCTCGGCTTGCCTTTCTGACTTTCTACGAACAAATCGCTTTGGAAACCCACAATGAAGGTGAAAGTGAACCAAAGGCAAGTGGCAGGGTGGGGAGGAGATCACTTTTCAAAACAGAGAGGGGAGGAAATTAGCCTTCCAGTAAGACGTCTCTCGAAAGGGAGAGCAACAGACGTGACTACAGTGCCCTTGCTTGTCCTTTCAAAGGCCAAAGCCCCTGGGCTGAGCTCTGCTATCAAACCACTCCTGCCAAGCAGACCACCAGCATGAGCTGCATGTGAACAGCAGGTGCCACATGGTGTTCAAACACCCCCTTAAAAATTAAAAAGGTACACACAAGGACATGACCTAAGAAAAGCTGCCCCTTTTTTCCCCAGGGGCTCCTAGCAATGGTTCTTTACTAAAGCTTTGCAGAGCCAGACTTTCCCTCCCCTCAGCCCAATTTCCACTAATGCAACCACTTAAGAAAACAAACTGTAATCACTTGAAAAGAGAACATGTCAGATTTCTCCCTCCCTCCCTTTTTCCTCCACCCCCCTCCCACCTTCCCCAACAGCTCCTCCAACATAAGATTGCACAACTCTAAATGCACCAAAGAAGATGGGTTTTTTGGGTCTGTCTCCCTTTTCCCGTTCCAACCAGCCAGCTGCCAGAACTGCCTTTTTTCACCAGAAAAACACAACAAGCAGAAGGGGGTAAACTGCAGCGTGTGTTGTTTCTGGACAAAAATAAAAATAAAAATCAATCCACTGTAACGCTAAAAGAGGAAGAGGGAGGAGGTTGGAGGCAGGGATCAGAGTTTCAGCCAGAAAGGGGAGGATTTTTTTTTGCAAAATTGTAGTGTGTCTGTTCACTTAAGCAATAGACTCCAACCCACTGGGCTTCCCCTCACTGCACCCTGAAATACCTGTGCACATTCTCCCAGAATGAAGAAACATTCACCAGGCGAAAGGGGCGGGGTGAGAAAGAAGAGCAGATGGAAAGCGACTGGGACTGTCACCACTTCTTTGCTCCTCTGTCTTTTCAACAAGTCCTCTGCAGCTGACTCCACATGGCTGGAACAATGCCAGCTCCTTATTCTTTTGATGTGGCACTGTCATCACATCATGTTGCTAGTATGTCAGGCGAGCAAGTGCTTTTGGGCCAAAGCCCTGCAAGTCCCCATTCAAAGACAAGAGCACACATGGAGCAGCGGCTGTTGAGGCTGCGTTCAGTCAGGCTGAATCTCACCCACCAGGTGGCCTGAGGTGTGCGACAGGTCTGCTCTGAAGATTACAGCCAGATAATGTGTGCAAAATGCTCCCGATATTCACAAGAGCAATCTAAATCCCAGGTATTATCAGCATTCCAACATTCAGTCTGCACATGACAAATTTGTAAGGTGGTGGTGATGGTGGTGGAGAAATATAGCTATATTGCCATTTCCTCTCATACTAAGCTCCAAAGCAAGCAGCCTATCTGCACTGCTTGCCTGCCTGTCTCCTCACTCCACTATAAGGATCTCCTCCCATTCACAAATGTAAAAGGAGTGCTTTTTGTTTAGGCCAGGGGTAGGCAACCTAAGGCCCAGGGGCCAGATGTGGCCCAATCACCTTCTCAATCCGGCCCG
The DNA here is from genome assembly GCF_964188315.1 of Podarcis muralis. Taxonomy (NCBI): domain Eukaryota; kingdom Metazoa; phylum Chordata; class Lepidosauria; order Squamata; family Lacertidae; genus Podarcis; species Podarcis muralis. The sequence continues at coordinate 42,310,916 of NC_135661.1, read as the reverse complement.
TGGATGGTCAGCGTGTTTTTACATGAGTAGAATGTGTGCTTTTATTTAAAATGCACCTCTGGGTTATTTGTGGGGCATAGGAATTTGTTCATATTTTTTTCCAAAATATAGTCTGGCCCACCACATGGTCTGAGGGACAGTGGACTGGCCCATGGCTGAAAAAGGTTGCTGACCCCTGGTTTATGCGAAGGAAAGAAGGGAGGGAGGGATGGGAACCTGACATCCCTCCTACATACCCCACCTTGTCCCAGAAAAAAGTGAATGCTCCAAAGCAAGATGGGTTTGAAGTGAACATCTCTCAGAACTGCTGTTCCTCTACCTTGTGCCTCCCAGGTGTTTCGGGTTACAAGGTCCACCAGTCCCAGCCAGCATGAGAGGTGCAGATGGGAGCTAATTAGTATTAGTATTTTTATTACAGTGGACGCTCGGGTTGCAAACGTGATCCGTGCGGGAGGCACGTTTGCAACCCGCAGCATTCGCAACCCGCAGCGCTGCTTCTGTGCACACACGGGTTGTGATTCGGCACTTCTGTGCATGCGCAAAGTGTGGTTAGCGCTTCTGCGCATGCGCTGAAACCCAGAAGTAACCCATTCCAGTACTTCCGGGTTCAGCACAGTGTGCAACCCGAAAATGCGCAACCTGAAGTGTCTGTAACCCGAGGTATGACTGTATTTTATTATTTATACCCTGCCCATCTGGCTGGGTTTCCCCAGCTCCTCTGGGTAGCTTCCACCAGAATATTAAAATGTCAAACATTAAAAACTTCCCGATACAGGAAGTATTCCAAGAAATCTGGAGAACACCAGGTGGAGGAGGGCTATCTTTGAAACACCTTCCCTCTGTCTAGAAATACCAGCACACTGTTGATGGGGAGCTCGCCTGCCCTTCTGTCTGGCCCAGAAGTTCCAGCTGGTGCAGAATGTGGCGGCCAGAGCTACTCACAGGAGCAGGCTCCTGGCAACACATTATTCCTTTGCTGAGAGAACTGTGCTGGATGCCAATTTGCTATCGGCCCAAGGTTCTTGTGTTAATTCGCAAAGTTCTAAACAACTTGGGCCCAAAGTCTCTTAACGACCACCTGATTCCTTCTGCTCCATCTTCATCACTGAGTTTTCTGATGGGGAACTTCTGGTGGTGCCAAGTCCCTGAGGTTTAGACAGGACAGCCTTTAATGGGGACCGAGCCTTTAGTGTGGCAGGTCCTGCCCTGTGGAACTCCTTGCCTGTAGAGTTCTGGTAGGAGTCATCCCTGCATTCTTTTAGACATCTTTTGAAAACTCTATTCTTCAGACAGGACTCTGTTGTTTTTTAAAAAACCAACCAGTTTTTATTGCAAAAAACAAATAAACCTACACATCCAATCCTTCCATTTAAGCTCACTCTCAGCCCCAGAGGGGGGGGGGGGAAGGGTTGTATTCTAGCCCATTTGCAAAATCTTAGTTTAAGCATATGCAAACTTATAAATGCAAAGACTTCCAGGAATTTAACTGTGTGCTAAACAATTATAAACAGTGCTGTTGATGGAGGAAAGGAAAGGAGGAAATACAACAAGCAGGTTTTAAGTCAACTTACTGTGGGAATAATGCCAAGCAGGACAACATTAAAGACTGAATTTGCGGTCCATGTCCAAAAGATTTGCCTCATTTTTGTTTTAAACAGTGAAAGCTTTTAGAAAAAGAAATTCATCGATCGGAGTTTCAATATTTGGAGAAATCTTACAGATTTGAGAAGCTGGGGAGTTGAACTTTCTTTTTAGCATTTTAGATATGTGACAGCCTCTCCTTCAATTGTAAGTCGTTGTTTTTTAATCATTAAAAAGCAAAGGAGGAAACTGAAAGTGTTTTGCTTACGACTTTGAAAGTATCACAGCTTGCAGGTCACAGCAGCAGCCCTCAGAACAAAAGCAAGAACTTGAGAATAGTTCTGCTGGATCAGGGCAAAGGCCCATCTAGTCCAGCTTCCTTTTCTCACCATGATCAAACAGATGCCTCTGGGAAGCCCGCAAGCAGGACATGATTGCAACAGTATTCCCTTCACTTCTGCTTCCCGGTACAAGGAATGAGATTTAAAGGATTGAGAAAGGGGGAGTGTGAAACAATAATGGACGTATGCAGACAATTAAGCATTTCCATGTCTGACCTTCTGCCTGCACCTCTCACCCACCTAAGCTTCATTTACCTGTTGACTATGCTGATTCTTTAGGATCCCAAGTGTGCCACAGTGGGCACACACAGCCAGCCTCAGTAATAAGCCAGCTAAAGACCCGGCACACTTTGCCAGTATCTAAAAGGGCAAGCCTGCATTTGCTTTCTTCCAATCCTGGGTTGATGGCAAATGAAAAAGGTGACAGCAGCTGTCAATAGTCTGACCCAGAGAATTAATTGTGGCTGTAAACAGATCAGAACTAGACAAGATAGCTGAGCTGGTGGAATCCTGAACCAAGTTGGAGCTGGGAGGGGCAGAAAATCCAGTGTAGGATGAATACCTGCATTGTCTGAAGTTATTATGAGGCGTTATTTAAACAATGCCTCTGATGTATATTGAGTTGCAAAAAAGAGGTAGGTCTCTGCTGCAGGGAGTATCAAGGGACAAGGGTGGCGCTGTGGTCTAGGGCTTGCCGATCAGAAGGTTGGCGGTTCGAATCCCCGTGATGGGCTGAGCTCCCGTTGCTCCTGCCAACTTAGCAGTTCGAAAGCACAAAGTGCAAGTAGATAATTAGGTACCGCTCCGGCGGGAACCACACGCTGCTCTGGTTCGCCAGAAGTGGCTTAGTCCTGCTGGCCACATGCCCCGGAAGCTGTATGCCAGCTCCCTCAGCCAATAAAGTGAGATGAGCACCGCAACCCCAGAGTCGTCTGCGACTGGACCTAACGGGTCAGGGGTCCCTTTATCTTTACCTTACCACAGAGGCAGAGCATTGCCATTATGGCTAGTAGCCACTGATAGTTTTAACCTCCAGAAATTTGTTCAATCTTCTTTCACTTCTGGCCTCTAAAAACTCCACATCCAACACTCTATTCCAATCTACCCAATCAAGTGCCCTCTAGATGTTTTAGACCAGGGGTTGGCAACCTAAGGCTCATGGGCCACAAGCACCCCACGGGGGTCGTTTCACCAGCCCATGAGCCACCCCAGAACCGAGCTACCCGCTTGGTGAGTCCCCAACGTGGGGACTCGCTTCTGCCGTGCCGGAAATCAAGTCTGCACATGTGCAGGCACTGGAAATTGCGTCTGCACAGACGCCAGAAATCATGGGTGTGCGATCTGGCCAACAGAGGGATCTCTGCTGGAGTGAACCGGCCCAGGCGAGGTAAACCTTGCTGACCTCTGTTTTAGACTAGATACAGCTGGGGCTCATTGGAGTTGTGGTGTAAAACATCAGGAGATGTTTTATAGAGAGCCCTGGGGGCCTAAGCACCCACAAAAATATTGTTGTGGGTGCTCAGCACCCACACTGCAAGGCCCCCAATGCAATGTCTGATGCCTCGTGAAGCACCAGAAGTCCTGTCCAAGGCCTTGTGAGGCCTCAGAGATGCTGACGGAGGCCTTCCTTCAGTTCCGAGGCCAGGGTGTGCGCGTGATGTCATGTTGCAATGTGACGTCATGACATCACACACACTGGGCACCCATAACCTGGGGCCCAAGTCGACTCCCCTGTCTGGAGAGCACTGGAGTGGCAAAGGCTGCCATATGCAGCCTGTCTTGTTTTATTCCCCTCTTCAGTCCTTCTCCATCCCTAGAGCTCACGGTGGGTAAGCAGAGCAAGAAAACTTTATTTTCTTTCTCACCTGGCCAGTTCATAATAATGTTTTGTACAGCTTCTAGTGGTTTTCAGGGGCTTTATAAATAATGGTTACTTTAGTTTCTGTTTGCTTTCATAGCGGCTGATATGGCTGGTTTTTCTGAACAGATCAAAGAACCCAGATTTGGTGTGAGGAAGAGAGAGCTCACACAACCACTTATTGGCAGTCTTCTCCTACATGAATTTGTCTAATCCTCTTTTAAAGCCATCCAAGTTGGTGGCCATCACCACAGCTTGTGGGAACAAATTCCATGGTTTTAACTACGTGCTGTGTAAAGAATTACTTTTGTCTGTCCTGATTCTGTTTCAAGAAGAAGATGCCCGTGTGTGCAGATGGGCTGGATATCTGCCTCTGTGGCTCTCCTAACTACGTAGGGATTTTCTGTAGTGAGTGAAAAATGGAATGCACTCTGAACTTAATCAGAGATGCTTCCATGTTATTTTTAAAATTATGATTCGTGTTTCCAGGGATCTGGCATTGAAAACAGATGCCGTGGCTGAACCCTGGCGCAAAAATTAAGCGTTACATGCGTAAAACTCCTTTCCCCACCACCAGTCAGTAACTGCAACTGTATGTAAGTGGGAGAAAGAACTGATGGTCCCAGCACCTCACATTCTAGAGATCAGCACCGGGTCCACAGGCTCTCTGATGGACCAGACTACATGCACTCTTGCCACAGAGGATTCAGAGTCCAACTGGCTCATCGCCTGACTGTAAGTACTCTGTTGCAATCGCAATATCAACTTTCCTCTTTACTGGGGTTTATTTTTAGGCAAAACAAAAAACAAAAAAACCTAGTTTAATTTTGGGAGTGAAACCATCTGTCCAGCCCTGAACTTGGTGGAGGAATTTGGAGCAAGGGTGTGATGCAGTGCCTCAGGGCAGTCTCCTGTGATAGCCATGAAATAGCTGCAACCCTGTGTGTCTGGAAATTTTATCTGCCCAGGCAGCTATCTAATCAGAAACACCGCAAACACCAGACAACATTCCCAGAGAGACACAAAGGCAAGCTGTGGTAGATACCAGTCTAAGATGTGCACAGGTAACCCTGTGCCCTAAATCTCTGCTCAGCTTACACTGCCGTGTTTTCCTTTTACATATAAGAACCTACTGGATCAGACCAAGATGGGTTCATCTAGACCAGCATCCCACTTCTCATGGTGGTAGCCAGTTTAGCCTTGGGAAGCCCCCAATAAGTCAATAGCTCTCTCCGGTTGCTGCTCCCCAGCAACTGGCATTCAGGGTAAACTGCATCTGATCCTGAAGGCTCCGCTTTGCTAATATTATTGGCAGCCATTGCTAGACTTCTCTTCTTCCTCCATGAATTTGCCTGCTTCTGCTTTTAAAGCCACCTAAGCTGGAAGTCAGTGATCACATCTTGTGGGAGCAAATTCCATCGTTTAACTCTGCGCTGTGTGAAGAAGTCCTATAGTACTTCCTTTGGCCTGTCCTGAACCTCCCCACATTCAGCTTCATCAAATGACCCCCCCCCTCTGGAATCCAGTATTATGGAAGCAGGAGGAAAAACTCCTCCTTAAGACACACCAGGCATCGCTTTATAAACCTTGCAAAGAAATGCCATTGACATTTCACAGAGGAGGGAAGTTCGGTAAGGAGCAACTCCAGCAAGGCAGCTGCCTCCTCAAGAACAGCCCAGCTGGAGCTGCTGGACATAGGCCCACCTGGCTTTGCTTCCTGTTTCTAAAGTGGCCAGCCAGATGCTTCTGCCCAGCAGCATTTGAAGACAACAGACCTCCCCCGGTCATCTGTTTCCAGCATCTGGTACCCCAAGATAAACTGTCCCTGAAGGTCCTATTTAGCTGTGGCATATATATAAAGAGAGCGAACCAAAACAGCCAAAACCCATGCAGAAGCGGGAGGTAGAAGTACCCAAAGTTTGCATAAAGTACCCAACCAAAAAAAATATGGGGGTTGGGAAGCATAAGAAGGGAAAGCACCCCAAAACAGGCCAATGAGGACTGAATATGCAGAAATCTATGTGGGGGAGGTTGCAGGGAGAAAACCCAGATGGAGCACTTCGCACAGGTCCCTCTTGTCATTGTTAATAGCTATGGATACACCTGTCCTTCCCTGTGACTTGGTGGGGTGGCCTGCAACAGAATACTAGACCAGTGTTTCCCAACCTTTTTTGGGCAAAGGCACACTTGTTTGATGAAAAAAATCTTGAGGCACACCACCATTACAGCCCCGTGACGTCAGCGCGCAGCATCACGCCGGGAGGGAAGGGCGCCGGGGCGCTGCTGCTGCTGCTGCCGCCGCCGCTCCCGGCAGGCATGGGCCCAGCTGAGGCGGCGGTGGCTGTTGTGGTGGTGGCGGCGATAGCGGGCGGAGGAGGGGGCGGCGGCGGGGCCGAGGTGGCCGGCGGCGGCGGGGGAGGCGGCGGCGGGTGGAGCAGGAGGGCGGCCGAGGCCGGTGAGGGAGTAGGGTTGCCCGGGGCTTGAGGAGCCGTCGCCGGGAGTTGCTGCTGCTGTTGTTGCTGCTGCTGCCCGGACATGCCGGCCTCCTCCTCGTCCGCTGTCTCGCGCTCCTCCCTTTTGCGCGCGCTGCCCCGCCGCCGCCCCATTGGCCGGGTCCTGTCAGCTGATCCTGTGTTATTTCCTGTGTGTGTGTGTGAGGGGAGAATGGAGAGAGAAACCTCGGCACCACCACCGCGGAGCCGCCCCCGGCTCGACGCGGATCCTCGCCGCCCCGCCTCTCGCCGCCCGACTCGCCCGCCTCCCTCCCACGGCACACCAGGCAACGTCTCGCGGCACACTAGTGTGCCGCGGAACACCGGTTGGGAAACACTGTACTAGACACCACAAGCATCCCTTCCGTAACCAGCCTTGCAAATATGACTACAAAAATTATTAGGTCTCCAAATATTTTTAGTAGCCTGCATGCTGGTGCCTACATTTGTGGCATTATGGTGTCATAAAAGAAAAAGAACCACCCTCTTTTGTTATTCAAAAGTTTCTTCGTCTGATCACCTGGGGAAATTTTTGACTCGCCACAGGCAGCCAAGCAAGTTACTATTGCAAGCCTCACTGGGAAATGTGTTCGCACCTACAGATGCAGAGCCATTTTGTTGTTGCTGCATATTTCATTCACAAAACACTATACAATATCCTGAATTTTAAAATGCAGCATGCCTTAGCAAAGTCACAAGCCCTGGTTTTCAAGACTGACCAACTGTATTTTTTCTCAGGTGGACCAAAAGTCACTAGCTGCAATGTAGGAAGAGGAAGGACCCCAGGTGGGGTTCTCTTACACTGCCCAAAGCCCATCCCATAAACTGCAGAAGAGCCTTATGCCCCACACTCTCATACAAAGGGGAAGTGGGCACAGCCTTTCCTGTGTTTACCATATGAATTCAATGTAATTGCTCCTCCGGAAGCTTTAAAAATGCACCTATGTCATGCCAAACATAACCACACCTAGCAGGAAATGTTAGGACTTGGGAATGCACCTAACTATTCATTGTGAAGTTTACAAGATCTACTCAAGGGGAAATAAAAGAATTTAAGGAACTATTGGCCCTCACCTCCATTCGGACCTAATTTTAATAGGTTTTTTACATTCTCCCCCTTCCAAACCCACCAAAATCTCCCACACCTGAATGATAGGAGGAGATGGGTTTGGACATAGGGTATTTGGGCTACCTCCATCTCCCACCCTCCACTTCCCAGTGTCTTCTGCAGAAGAATATTCATGGCCATGCAGGACTCATGCCCTGGCAGCTGAGCACTATGCAGGGGGGTGAAATCATCATTCCAAAACCCAGCATCTGGAAGGGAGAGTTGCTTTCTTTTCTTTCAGCAGCTCAGGTGGGCTACTTGAGCACCCCACACTCCCTCCAAAGCAAGGGGGGTTACTCCCAATCAAGTAAAGGATCAGAGGCTGCAGCATATCCTTCTAGCCGTCCCTTCTGAAGATGAACCTAAGAAGGCACTGATTTCTATCCTGAACTGTACTCATTCTACTACAGTTTGGCTTCTGACCAAACTGAATTTGCCTCATTGACTGTTATGGTAACATTTTATGCAATTAATTACATCAGTGGTTTTCAACCATTGTGCTGTGGCACCCTGGGGTGCCTTGAATGATGGTCAGGGGGGCTGAGGGCAACACTGGCCTCTGTCCATCTTTCCTTCCCTCCCTCCTCTGATGCCCTCTTGCATCTCTGCCTCCCAAAGGCTTCCACAGCTGTTTGTTGCAGCAGCCTGGGCCACAAGCTCCCCAGGCAAATGATGCCTCTGGGGCTGGCCGGGGGTGCTTCCCAGGCCCCTGTGGGGCAGTGTGAGGAGGCACCTCTCTTTGGGAGGGGGGCAGCTCAGAGACAAGGGGACTCCCAAGGAGAGGAGAGAGGAGAGGAGGCTGAGGGAACACTCCACCAGGGAGGGTGTTTGGAAAAGAGTGAGAGGCTGCCAGCTCTGCAGGCAAAGGGTGACATAAATGGGCTCCTGAGCCCCACAGGGGTACCACAGAAAGAATGTAGTTGGTCATTCGAGCCGTGGACTCAAAAAGGTTGAAATCCTCTGAATTACATCATTCCCCACCTTTCATTTCAATGCAAAGGAAACATAATGCAAATTGTGGGCAGGGGATGTCATCAGTTACAAATAATTCTGTATCATTTGCAGACTGAAAACAACAACACTGAACACTGATTCTAATTGCTGGATTGATTTCCACGTCAGACACGGGACAAATAGGCGAACACTGCAAATTTCAGCTCCCATTTTCGTCAGAATTCTCAGACATCCCTACTTCTGGCAACTCCCTGCCTTGCAAACCAGCCTTGGGATCCCAGGTACTGCTCTCCTTGAACTCGACCCTGCACTAATGTTTCCCCAAACTGCACCCAGTGCTGCTACAGCAGTCTTCATTTCAGCCCGCAAGCAGAGGTTTAGAGGCAAACCAGCTTGGCTCTGGGTGCTAAATTATAACATGCTACAATAACAAGCTGGGAGGCAGCAAGGAAGCCTGAACAAGTCTGAAGGAAGTCGTGCACCAGGCTGCAAAGCCCACTAACTCTTTTGATGGTTGCCAAATGCAAAGTCTAGGACATGCATGAGCTCATGGAACAAAAATGGCCCCTCTTGTGCCAATGAAGCAAAGCCAGACTTTTCCCAAGCGGAGGCTGGATTTGAGCAACTTCTCTGGCCGTCAGCTGAAGAGTCACTGGTATGCAGAACCTCCTTCAAGCAAACTAAGCCCACTTCATTCTGGACACAGGGTGACCACAAACACTAGTGCTAGGGGGTAAGAGACAGTTTGAATCCACCCACTCAGGAACCGCAGAATTACGTTCAGCATTGCTTCAGTTCCAGGACTGCGCTTCGTTTTCTTCCTGTAGCAAATTATTGCATTCCAAGCGTTAGCATCCCTGCTCTCTCATAAATCTTGCCTCAGTTCCCACTGCATGCCTATTTATTATTATTAATATTATTTTTAATCCCACACATTCTCCAAAAAAGCAGTAAAGCATGCATGGTTCTCTCTTCCCTGTTTTACCTTCACAACACCCCTGTGAGATAGGTTAGGCTGAGAAATGGTGACAGAGACCCACTGAGCTTCAGGGGGGTGTATTCCAACAATATACCGCGCTTCATACCAATAAGTAGTATCTTTTTTACCCTGGCCCTTTGTGAGATTTCCCCCAGGTAAACCAAAGCTACACCATTCAGCAACATTCTTTTGCATCCAGCAGTTCGGACATTTAGAGCATTTAGAGCAGTGTGGTTTTTCAATATATTGGCCAAAATCAGTTTTGAAATCACACTGCGATAACGATTTTGACCTGGCAACACCTCTGTCTTGTACAGGGCTCTGCGTGCAGGAGCTGCCAGCTCCCTTGCGCCCAGCCACAGCTCCGGTCCTGGGTCAGGTCTGACCCAGAGGTGGAGAGAAGGAGGAGAGTTGTGGCAGTGTTGCCACCCCTTTCTTCGGCTGGGCAGCGCCGCCTGAGGATGCTGCCAAGGCAGTCTTCTCATCCAGGGCCACACACAGCAGGCTCCCTCTGTGCCCCACCCTCCACGGTATGTGTGGCCCCAGTGCAAAAAATTGTGGGTGCCCAGCAGTGCTTCCCCCCCTAAAAATAATGTTAAGGGTTACTCTCATTTTCCTATTCATATTGAAATACTGCCCCTCAATGAGGCTAAACTTAGATTCACAACATGTTTAGGGGTATGCGCACCCCTGTATCTCCCCAGAAAAAAGCACTGGTGGGGAATATTGTGTGGGGCACCCAGGGCCCCCCACACCTGGCACCTATGCCTCATGTTGAGGGAAAACAGAGCAGCTGATTGCAGGGTGCTGCCTTCCCCTCATGCCGACGGAGAACAGGGCAGCTGATCGCCCTCATTTCAAGGCACGGTGGCACTACCTTCCCCTGGGACTGAGGCAGAGCAGCTTTAGTCAGCAGGAAAGCAGCAGCAGCAGCAGCCAGAGTGGACACACATCTTTGCTGGCTGCCACTGCTGGCTGCCCCACTGACAGTGGCTTGATGCACCCCCATCCCCTCCCACTCAAACCATGTGTGGAGATGACTCTGCTTCCTCTGCTCCCCCCACCCACCCACCCAATCTCTGTGACTGCTCCTTCCCTCATCCCCATGCCTGAGCTCCAATTCCAGACATCGTGATATATCAGAATATTGTTATGTTTAGCTGCTGATATATCACAATGTTGAAAAACAGATCTCACTGAGCCCTGTTCTCTTTTTTAGTTCTATATCTAAAATCCCTTGCTTATTAGGGGCTATCCCACATTTTGTTCAAAAAAATTGCTTTGCAGAGGTAACTAACATAGGGTTATGAAAATTTTCTAAAGTAGGGGGTCCGTGGCTTGACTCTTGAAAAGCAGGGTGTCCTTGGTAATTAGCTAATTGGGAACCACTGATTTAGAGAATACAGTGGTGCCTCGCAAGACGAAATTAATTCGTTCCGCGAGTTTTTTCGTCTTGCGAAGCACGGTGTCGGGAAAGTTTTGGAAAAGCTTCAAAAATACCAAAGTCTTTAAAAACCTCAAAAAAGGCTACCACACCACGTTCTATGAGTTGCTCCTCGAAGTCAAGTCGCAACTGTATTAATGGTGTTAAGAAAAAGGAAACAAACTTGCAAGATGTTTCCGTCTTGCGAAGCAAGCCCATAGGGAAAATCGTCTTGCGAAGCAGCTCAAAAAACCAAAAACCCTTTCGTCTAGCGAGTTTTTTGTCTTGCGAGGCATTCGTCTTGCGAGGTACCACTGTATCCCAAGATGTCACAGTAGTAAAGCCAATTAGGGTGGGGGCTTACAGATGACAGGTCTGTAACAGACCCTTAAAAAAAATAGCTCACTGTAAGAAAGCCCCTTTCTTCTCCAGCGTATGCACTTTCGAAGCAGTTACTAATTAAGGTCCCAGCCTCAAAGGCCAGGACACACAGCACCTTACAGCTATTGGCTGCGTAGGTTTGTGTTATACTGTAATAGCAAATACTGCTTGTTTCTTACTGTTGTTAGTTGAAAAAATGAAGAAGGACGATTACCAGATCAACCTTGTCCATCTGGGGGCAAAATATGAGCAAAAGGCCTGCAGCGAGGGTTTGGCTGAAGGCACTGATCCCCCTCCCCTCTCCTGGCTTTTTTCCAGCACCAATAGCTCAACTATATTTGGAATAGAAGTTACAAGAGGCATGAGAAAGGAGCATACTTGAGACACACCCAATGTGGCAAAACAAAAAGGATTTTACTTTCCCCTTTGACGACCCACTGTCTCCTCCCAGCACTTTCAACCCCACTGCAAATCTTCCACAAAAGGTCTTGTGCCTGGACGCGGTGCTGAAGGTTCACCCAAAACAGGAGAATCCACAAGCCAAAATGTTCCACCTCTTGAGAGGCCATTTGGAAATTCAGGCCCTCTCCTGGCTGGCTGGCACTGGGTATTCTAAGGCCAATGCAGAAATTATAATACAATAGCTCCTAACTTTGTTTGTTTTTGGTGCTGGGGAGCCTAGATAAAGCGCTATACAGTGGTACCTCTAGATACGAACGGGATCCATTCCGGAGCCCCGTTCGCATTTAGAAACAAAAGTAACTAGCGACGGCACATCTGCGCACGCACACGTCACTTTTCGTCGCTTCTGTGCATGCGCGTGACGTCATTTTGAGCATCTGCACATGCACAAGTGGCGAAACCAGTAAGTAACATGCTCCGTTACTTCCGGGTTGCCACAGAGCGCAACTCAAACGCACTCAACTCGAAGCGTATTCAACGCGAGGTATGACTGTATCTGAAATAGGTCCAAGGGCTATTGCCAAACAGATGCTCTCTCTCACACACACACTTCTCCTGACTAATGGCCCCTCCAGAATGTGGTGTGTGTGTGTCTTTTTTAGGATATATTCTGCAACATGTTACTGATGTAATACTAGTGCCACTTCTTATTGCATCATTGTCATCTAGAGCAGGGGTAGGCAACCTAAGGCCCAGGGGCCGGATGCGGCTCAATTGCCTTCTCAATCCGGCCTGTGAATGGTCCAGGAATCAGCATGTTTTCACATGAGTAGAATGTGTGCTTTTATTTAAAATGCATCCCTGGGTCATTTGTGGAGCATAGGAATTCGTTCATATTTTTTCCCCAAAATATAGTCTGGCCCACCACATGGGCTGAGGGACGGTGGATCGGCCCACGGCTGAAAAAGGTTACTGATCCCTGATCTAGAGGGACACCCATGCACTATGGAGTAGCAAAAGTGGGGCAAAAATAAACAACTAAACCGGAACATTGGTAGAATAAAAAGTTACAATAGCTCAGTGGGAAGTTATGGGACATGCACCAATTGGAAATGAAGCAGTGTGTCTGCCTTGAAACTTCTGCAAACAGTAGTGAAAGCAGCAAAGTGGATAACTGGCCTGAGCCCATCATGAGCACACATAATCATGAACGGACAATAAAAAGGATACCTGGAGAGGCTGTAAACCTTGGTATTTATGTTAACTGTGCCCGCTCCAATTTTGGCCAGTTGATTACTCCCACCTGCCTGTATAGTTGCACTGCATTTTATTCTGCAGTAGCTCATCCTACTCTGCCAAGAAGGTGGTGTTCTTTAGGTGGAAAATGTGCTAGAAAAAGATATATTGTTCTAAGTTCAAGAGGGGTAGCCACATTAGTTCACTGTAGCAAAAACAACACAGACTAATGTAACACCTTATTTTTATGACAGTAGCTTTTGTGTACTAGAGTCGACTCTGTCAAATTTATGCTACAAACAGTTAGCAACAGTTTAAAGTGAACTTGGGCACAATCTTAGTGTTCATGCATATGCATTGCAGACAAAGAATGTGTTTGGACACAGAGATGAGGAACCTATTGCCCTCCAGATATTGCAGGACTACATTTAAATTAACCAGTTCAATGTGTCATACAAACCCTCAACTGAGGTTAATCTTATTAACTATGGTCTGTTTAAAATGTGCCATCATCATAAGCTACATTCTGAAGTTGGCTTGCTTCAAAAAAAAACTATAGTTAAGATTAACCACAGTTGGGTGTGGGCAACACAATAAGTTGTAGTTAATCTAAACTAAAAGGTAAACCAGCTAAACACCTCCTTGATGCCACAACCGAGGAGGAGAATGGGGTGTCCAAGCCCAAAACTGCTTGCAGTTTGCTCTTGTCACACTAAATTATGATTTCTCTATATTTCTCCATCCCCTCACACATAAAGATGAGACCCCACAGAGAGAATTGAATCCTATTTTTTATTTATTTGTGGACTGCCTTCCACGTATATATCGCAAGGCGTATCCTTAAAATACCTAAAATAATTTATAAACATTACATGAACCATCAAGTAAAGGTTTAAAAACAACACAAAATGAAAACCTAAGGCGAAGACTTAACAATCTAACTGGAAAATCTTGTCAAAACAAAAATGTCTTAAATTGTTTCCAGAAAGTAACCCTAATGAATGACAATGCTAGCAACTCACTCTAAAAAAACAAAAACAAAAAAACAAGGCATTCACAAAAGGCAAAGAAATGAAGACAAAATAAAGATACTGATTTATCAGGCAGCAGGGACTGTCCCTAGAAAAAGAGGGTCAGCTGGGGGGTTATTTGTGCTCAGGGCAAATGCTTCAGACAAGCTGGATAAAAAGAAACGTAATTCAAGGAAAAGTAGCCACACAGTTGCTGAGTGATGCTTGAATCAGTGTCTATTTAGTGGAGGAATATAGATTTTATTTGGCTATTAGCAAGATACTTTCAAATTCCAATATAATCAAAGCCATCTTTCAAGATTTATATACCGTAAAATGCATGATAGCACTGTTCATATTGTAGTACACAAGATAGAAGCAATTTTTGTCTATAGGGCAGCAGTGCCTAACCGGAGCCCTATGCCAGCATGGCATATAGCAGTCAGAGAAATGTTACGTATATAGTGTTATTTTTAACTGCACAGATTAACAAAAAGGAGAAAAGGGAACCCCACTACTACACAGAAAACATTGACCACATTCTGGTGATCACCAAAGGGATATGCGGTGTGCCATGTTTGCAAGGAAAGTGATGAAAGAAATATACTTTGCACATGTTCAGAAGCAACCTCTTCTGTACTTCACATACCCCAAGGGCAGGTTCTGGCACTGAAAATACATTTCAGGGTCAAACAAAGTCACCATCTACCAGTTATCAATGGCCACAGCTGGGGGGACATGGAAGAGATGTGGAGAACGAGACCCAGAGCTGAGAAGTAAGAATGGAGGCATCCCTTTCTCGCAATTCCTTCCCCAAATATTCTCCATCTGACCTTGCGAAAGTCACTTGAACCTGCAACCTTAGGCCTGGCCAGTTGCTGTGTCTACAGCTCTTATCACCAATCACACTATTATTAGGAGGTCTTTGAGACAAGACCGACTCTGTAGAAACTCAATCCTGTTTTCCCAAAGGTCAGTTTCGCACGAGAAGAGTCTCATTACCTCTTGGCTCAAAAGGATAAACCCACATGCAGCTGGGAGTGGGGGGGGGGGGGGAGAGAGATCAGCTGGTTAAAGGACCTCCCTTCCAGCCCCCCAAAGACATCATTTCACATGGGACAACCCCACAACAAGCCAGCAATAACACTTGCTTGGACTAAGAAAGCGGGACGACAGGCTATGCAGGTGGAGACTGAAGGCCATCTGTTATTGGGCTGAAAAGCCAGGAGAATTGGGGGGGGGGGGGACAGCTTAGGGAGACAGTGCACAAGCAACAGCAACCGAGACTCACTAATGCAAATGTTTCCTAAAGATTTACACATGACATTTCACTGTACACAGTCCCCATGTGCCAAATGTGTGGGGCGCATCAGGATTTGTCAAATTGCCACAAAGCTCATACTGGCTCTCTGCAGCAAGTACACAAAAGCGTCAAAACACCCACTGCAGTGCTGGCTGGGCTGACAGCAATCACAGTCCAAAATATTTGGAAGGCACCAGGTTAGGAAAGAGCAATGACTCAGGAGAACAGCATGTACGTTGCATGCAGGTTTCTCCAGGTAGGGCTAGGGAAAGCCTGAAACACTTGAGTAGCCTCAATATTGAGTAAGATGGACCCTTGGTCTGACTGAATGCAAGACAACTCCTATGCTAATTCAGCCCTTTATTGAGATCATGAGGAATCTTGCTTTATTTTAAAGAGAAAAGCTACAGTTCAGCAGTAGAGCACTGATCTCAATGCAGAAGACCCCAGGTTTATCTCTAGGTAGGGCTGGGAAACACCCCTGCCTGGAACCCAGGAGAGCTGCTGCCAGCCAGTGTAGGCAATACTGAGCAAAGTGGGCCAATGGTCTGAATCCATATAAGGCAGCTTCCTATGTTCCTAGAACCACTTTCTAGGGTGCTTTGTGCTGCTACTGACCAGCCGAGGGGTGGCTTATGCTATGTGCCCCTGGCAGAAGCAGGAGCAACGGAGACCTTTGACATCCGAGTCCCTCAGTCCTGCAACGTAACTCGGGCTCCATCAAGCCCAGTGCAAAAAGCAAACACACGGCTTGCCAAGAGCTATACACGGCAGGGAAAAGCCAACGGCCTCTCCAATGGAAAGAACTCTGTCTAAACACACACATCGCGGGGGCTGCCTTTGCCTGGGGCGGAATGTTTATACAACTGGCCGTGAGTGGAAAAAAAGGAGGGAGACCCCAAGTGGAGGCTAATATTTTTTAAAATATTTTTTTAAACACGACTATCCTGTTCTGCAGCTCAAACGTTAAGAGATGTTGGGCAAACATGGAGCACGCACACACACTGGGAGGGTGTGTGGCCAAGCAGGACTCCCCCTTTCCCCTGCTCCTCTTTCCAAAATTCATCACATGCTTACCGCACCCCGACCTTTTCAAAATCTGCTTTCTGCTCCATTAGAGCTAAAACGATTTGCTTTTGCCACAGGTTCAAGCTTTTTCCTGCAGTCCAGAGACCTGAGCGTAACAGCACTCTCAAGCAACTGGCATTCAGAGGCATCCTGCCTCCAACAGTGGAGGAAGAACTCAGCCAATGTGGCTAATAGCCATTTCTCAGAACTGTCTGGATAACTCCCACAGCAACATCACCCCTTGTTTCACTTACACACGGTTGCTGCCATTACAATGATTATGGTGAAAACCTGGATTGATTTCAAACTAAGCCCTGCCCTACCGCAAGGGCACAAGGTGGGCTACAGTATTATAAAAGAACAACCACCAGCCCAACTCAAATGGCAAGTGAGCATCTCAAGGACAAAAAGTTTTCGGAAATGACACTGGCAAGCAGGAAAATCCTTGCACAAGCACGGCCTAGGAAATTACTTTTTTCCCCAGAGAAGTAGTGACACACACCCATAAGCAAGTACACACCCGTGTCAGGCTGGCACCCACCCCATCGAGTGCTTTCCTCAGAACAGAAACTGGAGGCCTTTGTTGCTGTATCATTTCCTACTGTCACATGCTAAGGGGCAGCAGGCACAAAGTGAACAAATGTCTCACACCCTCTATTTTTAAAAATAAAAATCCCAGATTTCAGTTCCTCGCCAGAACCAAAGTCTCCAGATGTTTTCATCTGGATGCCCAAGGCAAGCAAAGAACTGCAGTGGCAAAGGGTTTAAGTTGCTTAAAAAGATTTAACTTGCTTAAATCTAGAACCTCAAAGAGCAGGCATCTCCCTTTTCTGGAGCCATACAGTCCTGCGTTTTGCTAAATATTAAAATTATAGCTTTGCCAGTTTGTTGAATTACATTTCACTTTTGTAGCATCTCTCCTATTCCTGCAGGCACATGGAGAGGGGAGAATGTGATCCAGGATATCAGCTGAAAGGACATGAAGTCACACAGGTCTGGTTAATGCCAGGGTGGGTGACCACATGGAAGCAACATGTATGGCACCTTGAGTTCCAGAAAAGAATAATGATGAGACATAAATATAAGAAAAATAAATAATTTGAGAATTACAGCAATGTGCATCCACCCACAATAACCACCATGAACTTCCTAAGTTTTGCTACATTCAGCAAAGGTGCACATATTGCAAGCCATGTGCCGTGGGTGTGCACCCCATGTCTTTTAAAGAGTAACGTGAATGGCTGCCAAAAGGAAAGACTAACGTGACTAAGTCAATGCTTCAGAGGCCAATTTTTATCTAGGGATCTCACACACATGCAATCTGACTCAACAACAAGCAGCCCGAGAGCATGCAACATGGTGGGAGATCGATATCTACCATCTTCTTTTTGCTAGCACCCAATTTAGAAAAAAGGGGGGGAAAGAAGCGAGTCTGGATGATCATATAAATGAGCCTTGTGACCACACATGCAGCAGGAGCAAACAAGTCATAAACTCTTCAGCTAACTATAGCTCACTGTTTTGTTAAGCTATGGTTAATAGATTTAAAACAACCAAGGTCAAGAGCCCATCCAAACTTCTTTTTGATTTCAAGAAATGGGTCTGAGAGGTGGGGGGGGGGGGTTGTCCCACTGCTTTCCCTGGGAAAACCCACTGGTTACTGCTGAAGCAGAATGAACATCAACCAAGTTTTTCTAATTCAACAGTAAACAGCAAGTTTTCCCAGGGAAAGCAGCAGGGGGGGGGAGCACCCACTGAACCCCAAATAAAAATCACTTTAAGTCACAGGACAAATGTGTGGATTTATTGATTTTATTTTATTTTAAAAATTTCTATTCTGCTTTATATTTTTAAGAAAAATCTCAAAGCGTTTATTAAATCAACCAAACATGAATAAAACCATGTGAAGAAAGTCAAATACTGTATAGAGTATACAGCCAAAGCAACATAACAGAAGACTAAAATATTATCTTAATGATTTCAAAATAAAACATTACAAAGGAGGTCAACTACAGAATACATATTTAACAGAGTAGGGCTGAAATTTTAAAAAAATATATTGTCCAGTAGCACCTTAGAGTCCAACTACGTTTGTTCTGGGTATAAGCTTTCGTGTGCATGCACACTTCTTGGACATTTTATTTATTTATTTTGACTGCGTCAGACCAACACGGCTGCCTACCTAAATAGTAGGGCTGGGTAAGTCTGGGCCCTGCCCCCTAGGCAGGATGAGCCCAAATTCTGCATGTATACTGGAATTGTTTTTAATATGTTTTAAAGATGTTTGTATTCTTTCTTACAGTTCACCAGTTTGTAGCTCCATTTATAATAACCAATTTTTTTAAAAAAGGAAATTCAAGTTGTAATTATTGTCTGAATAAACTGTATTCTTAATTTACCAAACATTGCAATTTTATGGCAAACCTATTTATACATAATGCATTTTATGTTCCTAAAGCGACAAAGTGACTTTCAATCTGTAAAGGTTGCTAAACACACACACACACACACACACACACACACACACACACACTTGGCAGGGGGAAATCTCTCCCCCCCCCCCCCCCGTGGCTTCAAATTTTCCAGAAATTTTGCATCTCTAGTGGGATAAAAAAATTAATAAATAAATAAAATAGTAAACTAAATTCACACCATGGTTCATTCTAAAGTAGTTAACCATAGATTTCCAGTACTGTATGGCCATAATGCTAAAACTGCTTTTTGCTTTGTTTTCTTCAGTGAAGTGGGGAGTGAAGAAGCTGTGTGTGATCAAAAGAGTCATTCATATCTCAGCTTATTCAGCCAAGATATGATCACACAAAAGTGGTTGATAAGCAACCCGCTGACCACTTTTGGCCACTGAGTGTTCCAGCCTCAACATAGAACCCATTTTTGCAACTCTGTAATGCAAGACAACAGACTCTCAAACATATTTACTGTATATTCTAACTCAGAAACTCTGTTGTGACTGGTAGCAGACTCAGTCTGCCAGGAAGAGCCTTATTTCTTCAAGAACACAACAAGCCTGAGGGCAGGTGCTGCGGAAAACTAGACTACAGCTAATGTGAAAAAAGCCAGGCCAAGCACAGCCAAGCATTGCACGCTCCCAAACTCCCTGCACACCCTTCTTCCTTGGGGAGCTCTGCAACATGTCCATAATCTTTTGCCTCTGGCATATTTGGCTGAAGAGCATGAAAGCCAGCAGCCAAGAAGCCAAACTCAGGTTGCCGACACTCCACCAAAAGGTGTTGCCAGCATGCCTTCCAGTGGATTGACAATCTGGTATTCACCCCACTTTTGATCTGATGCTCTCCATTCCAAAAATAACCTTCCCAAGCCAAAACTGTGAGGATTTAGAAGTGGAAACCAGAAACTGGTTCGACAGGAAAAAGCGGCTTATTTGGAGCGGAAAGAAGCAACAAAAACGGGAAACAAGACTTTGGTTCCTTCAAGATCTCCAAAAACGATAAGCAGCTTTACAAGGCTTCACTGTGGCGCTGTGGTCTAAACCACAGAGCCTAGGGCTTGCTGATCAGAAGGTTGGCGGTTCGAATCCCCGCAACAGGGTGAGCTCCTGTTGCTCGGTCCCTGCTCCTGCCAACCTAGCAGTTCGAAAGCACGAAGTGCAAGTAGATAAATAGGTACCCCTCTGGTGGGAAGATAAATGGCGTTTCCTTGCGCTGCTCTGGTTCGCCAGAAGCGGCTTAGTCATGCTGGCCACATGACCCGGAAGCTGTACGCCGGCTCCCTTGGCCAATAAAGCGAGATGAGCGCCACAACACCGGAGTCGGTCACGACTGGACCTAATGGTCAGGGGTCCCTTTACCTTTACCTTTAGATTCCTGGGCATCTCAAGGCACATTATTGGAAAAAGAAGTGAGGTCGGGAGAGATTGAGCCTCTCATGGCAACTTTTTATGCCTCCTCCTCATTTCCTGAAGATTTCAGCCTGGTCTTGCTGATAGGGCATCCATAGCAAACCACTCTCCGCCTTCCATGTACTTCAGCAGGAGTAGGTGGACCTTTGGGTAATTTGCAGTGGTTAAGCAATAATATTTGGGCCCCCGTTTAACAATAGCAACAAGATAGTGACTTATTTTCACCTAAATTAGGCTGCTAAAATGAAGGAAGATAAGCAGGAGTAGACTTCAGCATGATAGGCCTATGAGCTCAGTTCAGTTTTAGCAGTGGGAGGAAACAGCAACCCTCAGCTCAAAATATGCTCCAAGACACTCATTCTTTATATAAGTGTGTCTTTTGCACCTGGCTCTGGTTGGTAGATCCTGGGATTCTTGTAAAACACAAAGCAGACCCAGCAAGCCAGAAGTCTGCCTACTCACAGACCAGACAGCATTCCAAGGCGCAATGGAACAGACACTGGAGAGCCCAGCATCTCCCTGCAGTCTCAAATATTGCATCCTTCCAATGCTAAACTGAAAACCACAATACTCTGGTCCATCTGGGACTCCAACAAGTCTGTGGTCAAGTTCTGTGTGGTCAACAGAGTACAGTTCTGCAGCGCTGAGAAACCAGCTAGACTAGGAGTTCTGTGAAAGGTCACCATTCTGCAACAGCTTCAGACTGACACTGAAATACACAAGGACAAAGCAAGGAGCGGCACAGAAATATTTAAGCATAGCTATCTGTACAAGGGCATAGTGGGGAGGGGGGCGAGCACCCTAGGTCAGTGGCAAAGCATTCGCCTTGAGTGCAGAAGGTGACAAGTTCAATCCCTGTAGTCTCCAGGTAGGGCTGGGAATTCGTTTATTTATTTATATTCATTCCAGTCTAAAATCCTGAAGAGCAGCAGCCAGTCATACTTAGATAAAGTATTGACTCGAAGTCTCACTCAATATAAGGCAACTGCCTAGCAATCAAAAGTTTACCCACACAGGCTGCGCACCGTGGTGTCAAAGCCACAGCTATCACTTCAGGGGCAAAAAACCCAAACCCTCGGAACACATTCGACAGCCAGAACTAGCACAGTCTGCCACATCCCTTTATTGTCATTATCGCTAGACAGTCTGAACCCTCATAATCCCCTTCATGCAAAAGGTACATCACACATGCTGTCACGTGCACCAGCATCAAAATAGTCAGCTCCGCTCCAGATTGCACAATTTAGCAAGGTCAGGGAGGCGCTGGAAACCCAGCCTGTCTATGCAAAGATCAGGCCCTACAAAATCTGGCACAGATGCAGAGAGGAGTAGCATTGTCCGTGGAGCAAAATTCTTTCAGAATCCTGGAGAAGACAACAGCTGACGCTAGATTATGTCAGCTCCCTGTAACAGTAACCACATCACAGTCACTTCAGTGAGTACTAGAGGCCCTTTCATCGAGAGATAAAGTGGAGAGTCTGTCCCAAGTGTCAGCTTTGAAGAGTGCCCCCGACTACCATGACATGCTGCTGCTGCTGCTACACCCTGTAGAGCTTTGTGCAAAAGGGAGGGCCGAGCGAGACATGATGCATCTTTGCATTTAATCTGCAGGGTTTTAAAAAGCACAAACAAAATCAGCTGTGGAGGGGGCTAATAATTATCAGTATCCCTGCATGCATGGAGGGGGAGTTTAAAGGTTTCTTGCCCTCCAGCAGAAAACCCCTTTGTGCTCATGGGGATTCCCCAGCCCACAGAAGCAGATGCCACCTTCAGAGGAACATCCAGAGACCTAATTTGGATCTTGGATGTGGGTGGAATTGCGGGCAAAGACACTCCTATTCATGCCAAATACGAAGGTCTTGAACTGCATTCCTAAAATATGAATATAAATAACATGACTCAGCTGAGAGAATCTTGCAAGTCATGATGCTGGAAAATCAAGAACAAGCCCCTCCATCTTGCTTTCCTGTTTAGTCCTAACTATAGTTTGGTGTGATGTGCAAACAGGCAAAGTATGGTCAGAGTTTACTCTCCAAATCACCATCAGCAACCATGTTTGAAATGGGCTCTAGTCGATAAATGAATATGCCACAATAAATCTGTTAAGTCTTCAAGTTGCCACAAGACTTTTTTTGTGTGGATTGAAGTGGGTTTCTGAGGAGGCACCACACAAATCTGTAACTTGCTGTGGTCAACCTTTTGAGGCCTGTGGGCACATACAGTAAACCAGTGAAATGGGGGGGCACAAATGTGGGGGGGCACCCCACAAAGCCATACAGCCTCCCAGCAGTTAGGCTTGAATTCCTCCCTACTTTTTCTCCCTACACAAATACAAGATGGGTGACACCTGGCTTGAGAGCAGTACATGTGAAAAGGATCTAGGAGTCTTGGTTGACCACAAACTTGACATGAGCCAATATAAATAACATGACTCAGCTGAGAGAATCTTGCAAGTCATGATGCTGGAAAATCAAGAACAAGCCCCTCCATCTTGCTTTCCTGTTTAGTCCTAACTATAGTTTGGTGTGATGTGCAAACAGGCAAAGTATGGTCAGAGTTTACTCTCCAAATCACCATCAGCAACCATGTTTGAAATGGGCTCTAGTCGATAAATGAATATGCCACAATAAATCTGTTAAGTCTTCAAGTTGCCACAAGACTTTTTTTGTGTGGATTGAAGTGGGTTTCTGAGGAGGCACCACACAAATCTGTAACTTGCTGTGGTCAACCTTTTGAGGCCTGTGGGCACATACAGTAAACCAGTGAAATGGGGGGGCACAAATGTGGGGGGGCACCCCACAAAGCCATACAGCCTCCCAGCAGTTAGGCTTGAATTCCTCCCTACTTTTTCTCCCTACACAAATACAAGATGGGTGACACCTGGCTTGAGAGCAGTACATGTGAAAAGGATCTAGGAGTCTTGGTTGACCACAAACTTGACATGAGCCAACAGTGTGACGCGGCAGCTAAAAAAGCCAATGCAATTCTGGGCTGCATCAATAGGAGTATAGCATCTAGATCAAGGGAAGTAATAGTGCCACTGTATTCTGCTCTGGTCAGACCTCACCTGGAGTACTGTGTCCAGTTCTGGGCACCACAGTTCAAGAAGGACACTGACAAACTGGAACGTGTCCAGAGGAGGGCAACCAAAATGGTCAAAGGTCTGGAAACGATGCCTTATGAGGAATGGCTAAGGGAGCTGGGCATGTTTAGCCTGGAGAAGAGGAGGTTAAGGGGTGATATGATAGTCATGTTCAAATATATAAAAGGATGTCATATAGAGGAGGGAGAAAGGTTGTTTTCTGCTGCTCCAGAGAAGCGGACACGGAGCAATGGATCCAAACTACAAGAAAGAAGATTCTACCTAAACATTAGGAAGAACTTCCTGACAGTAAGAGCTGTTCGACAGTGGAATTTGCTGCCAAGGAGTGTGGTGGAGTCTCCTTCTTTGGAGGTCTTTAAGCAGAGGCTTGACAACCATATGTCAGGAGTGCTCTGATGGTGTTTCCTGCTTGGCTGGGGGTTGGACTCGATGGCCCTTGTGGTCTATTCCAACTCTATGATTCTATTCTATGATTCCCAAGTCAACTCCAACATCCCCATCTATACTTTCAGCAGATGGGAGGACTGGAGGGGGCTGGAGCCCTGCTGGTGTCAGAGAAGGTCTCTGCAAGCATATGTGCACCCATGGACACAGCACTAGTGAACCATAGTTTGAAGGGTCATCTGAATTGTGCCCAAGAGTTTCAGATGAACAGACCATCAGGTGCCAACCAGCTTGCCTTTCTGCAGGTACCCACAAGATTGGCATGCTAAATGGTATATCTAACCCACAGGTGTTTTTTTAAAAAACAACACCTTTTGGCTTCTTAAGACTGACTCACTGTTGACAATGTGAATTAAGCAATGTTGAACTAAGGATTTGGGTTTAGATTGCCATCTGCCTGGAGTGACAGTGCTGATGAACCTTGCTCCATGTACCGTCTAGCTCAAACTCTCCTTTTATTACCTCCCTGTGTTGCAAAAGAAGTCAAACCTGGAGGAATGTGGGAGCTGGGTCCTTCTATGAATGCAAACACACAGCTATACTCACAGAGGGTCCAAATTAAAGCTAACCCACCTTAAAACCTTCCCCACCCAGATAGAAGATAGCTGGTGTGGCTCCAGGCACTTGCACAGGAGTTATTGCCACACTGTTCAGAAAGCCGCATAGTTCAGAGATAGGAAGATAAGATTTAGGAGAATATTTAGACAAGGGTGGACTATTTCTCAGCAAGAATGTGAGACAACTTCTACTGTCCATTTCCCACCACACACACACACACACACCCATGAAAAATATTGAATTTGAAAGTATATCATTTGAGAATGTCACATTATTTCACAGCACGTAACAGCTTAAAATATACAGTGCAAGCTGGAGAGTTGTGCACAAAATAAGCAAACTATTCCCTCTTGTGTGCTCTTTGCCAACAGAAGCTGGTTTAGCAAGCTTTTGAGTTAATACGGAGCTCTTTGTTTCTGGGTAGAAGGCGAATGCATGTCGTCAGAAGAAGTACAAGGTTATTTACTAATGCAAAAAATTTATCGTTGCTTTGGAAAGATAGCACTTACTGTATACTTTCTGTTTATTTCTGTATACAGTGGTACCTCGGGTTACATACGCTTCAGGTTACAGACTCCACTAACCAAGAAATAGTATCTCGGGTTAAGAACTTTGCTTCAGGATGAGAACAGAAATTGTGCTCTGGTGGCACGGCAGCAGCGGGAGGCCCCATTAGCTAAAGTGATGCTTCAGGTTAATAACAGACCTCCGGAACGAATTAAGTACTTAACCCGAGGTACCACTGTACTATATTTTAAAGCTTCAATAAAAATTCAAAGAAGAAGAAGAAAGATAGCACTTGGAAGTGGAAACTCAACTTTCATTCAGCTAGCTTACTTCTGAGCCTTCTTCCAAGTCAGAACCAGCCCTAAATCCTTGCAAATGACCTGTGACATCACAGAAGTTTAGCCAATGGGCTAAGAGGGGTGCCTTGTTGACAATAAATAAATTACCCATCCTCATAGCTGAGATTAGTTGAGAAAATGGAAAACCTGAGTACCAACCCAGTGTGACAAATCTAGGGAACTCTTTCCCATTTACCTTCCATGCTCAGTCAAACATTTTTATTTAATTTTAAAAACAGGACTATCTTGTGGAAGTGAATTAAGCAGCTATTTTATGCCGTGGTGGCACTAGCAGTGTTTGAAACTCCCATTGTTCTAGGTGCAGGGAATTTCATTAGCGCAAGCAGTTTCTGAGCTGTGAGCGCAGTACTGCACCTAAGATTTCAGATTAAAACTGCACGTGAAGGAAATGAGGACCTTTTTCTGACTCCCCACTTCCAGCTAATCTGAAGACTGGAGAAGAGACCATTTTAAGAATATTAGAGCGGTGGGCAGAGGAAGGACTAGACCCTGTGAAAAATGAACATACCGTATTTTTCGCACTATAGGACGCACTTTTTCCCCTCCAAAAATGAAGGGGAAATGTGTGTGCGTCCTATGGTGCGAATGCAGGCTTTTGCTGAAGCCTGGAGAGCGAGAGGGGTCCGTGCGCACCGACCCCTCTCGCTCTCCAGGCTTCAGGAAGCTATCCCAAGTCTTGCAAGCCCGGCGGGATGTCCCGCGGGCTCGCAAGGCTTGCGGGCAGCAGCCTGCACCCAAAAGCTGGGGACAGCGGGGAGGCGCAGAGCCGCCACCCCGCTATTCCCCGACCTGATCTGGAGGCTGGGGGTGGGAGGAGCAAGCCTGCTTCTCCCCCCCCCCAGCCCCACAACCTCCAGATCAGGTCGGGGAATAGCGGGATGGCGGCGCTCCGCCATCCCGCTATTCCCCGACCTGATCTGGAGGCTGGGGGTGGGAGGAGCAAGCCTGCTTCTCCCCCCCCCCCAGCCCCACAACCTCCAGATCAGGTCGGGGAATAGCGGGATGGCGGCGCTCCGCCATCCCGCTATTCCCCGACCTGATCTGGAGGCTGGGGGTGGGAGAAGCAAGCCTGCTTCTCCCCCCCCCCCAGCCCCACAACCTCCAGATCAGGTCGGGGAATAGCGGGATGGCGGCGCTCCGCCATCCCGCTATTCCCCGACCTGATCTGGAGGCTGGGGGTGGGAGGAGCAAGCCTGCTTCTCCCCCCCCCCCCAGCCCCACAACCTCCAGATCAGGTCGGGGAATAGCGGGATGGCGGCGCTCCGCCATCCCGCTATTCCCCGACCTGATCTGGAGGCTGGGGGTGGGAGAAGCAAGCCTGCTTCTCCCCCCCACCAGCCCCACAACCTCCAGGCTTCAGGAGAGCCCCACCGTCAGCCCCACAAGCTCGGGGGACAGCGGGAGAGGCGCAGCGCGCCCTTCCCGCTGTCCCCCGACTTGGCTAGAAGGCTGGCGGGGGGAGAAGCCTGCTCCTCCCCGTTGCCAGCCCCGCAAACTCGGGGGACAGCGGGAGAGGCGCAGCGCGCCTTTCCCGCTGTCCCCCGACTTGTCTAGAAGGCTGGCGGGGGGAGAAGCCTGCTCCTCCCCGTCGCCAGCCCCGCAAACTCGGGAGACAGCGGCAGGGGCGCAGCGCGCCCTTCCCGCTGTCCCCCGACTTGGTTAGAAGGCTGGCCCAGCCCCACAAACTCGGGGGACAGCGGGAGAGGCGCAGCGCGCCATCCCGCTGTCTCCCGACATGGTTTGGAGGCTGGCGGAAGGCTTCCTCCTCCCCCAGCCCCGCAAGCTCCCAGAGCGATGCCAAAGCTGCGCGCAGCTTCGGCATGGCTCTGGGTCCCGTTCTGGGGGAGGGGGAAGCTCGGGCTTCCCCGCCCCAGCCCCGCGCCTGGCGGGGGGGGGGGAATAAATTTTTTTGCCTTTATTTCCCCCCCCCAAATCTAGGTGCGTCCTATGGACCGGTGCGTCCAATAGTCCGAAAAATACGGTAATATTTTAGCTGCAGTTCATTCATTTTCAGCTTTGCATTCTTCTTATTAAAAAGTGTGCCTAGACCTTCCATTGTTGTGCCCATAACCTAGGTTTAGAGACTTAGTGGTCTTTAATGGTAGGTGATGTTGCTGTGTTGTATTATATTATCTATGTACATTGATTTATTTCTTGGAGTTAAGATTAGGACTGGGATAAATTGTGTTCGCTGAGCCTGTATTTTATGCAGTCTGTATATGATGTTTGTTTGTTAATGTGTGGTGTGCTATGCCTAATAAAGGATTTTGAATTGAATTGAAATTGAGCCTAGGTTTAAGGTGCCATTTAGCTCCTAGTTTTCATATCTCAGTTTCTAACACTGGGCACTGGGGGGAGGGATGATAAAGCAGTCTTATACTATTTACTTTCCTGGTGAAATTAGTGCTGCTGATTTTAACAGCACTCACTTTCAAGCAAGCGGGCTTAAGACTGCAGACTTACTTCCACTACAAGTTTATGAATTAGTTATAATTTGTTAGGTTAAATGTGTCTTTCCTTCAAGTAAACACAAGGGTAAAAGCAAAGGAGGAGGGAACTATGGTACAGGTCTATGGGGTGGAAGTGGTGAAACTTGCCCTGTATACACACACAAACAGGCACACTAGTGCCACCTTTAAATTTATGCCATCTCGCTGAGCAATGCTGCTCCCCGGGTCCTTAAGAAACAACTTGCCAAACAATGCCCCTTGAATCCAGCAAAAGTAAACCACTCTTTGCTATTCTGCCATCACAGCCAGACCACCAGTCTTTGGGCAAGGCTTTTGCAAACATCTCCCACTTTGTAAACATCATCCATCATCCAGGAGATGCCAGGCCCCAGCTGGCACAAGGGGAGCGGAAGCTCTCTCTCCATCTTGCGTGACACAAGAAGTCGCTCCGGCGCCGGTGGCTCAGGGCCCAGCATGCCCAGCCTCAAGACGGAGGAAGCAAGGCAGCCATTTTGGGAGCTTTGGCGAACAAAGCTAATTCTGGCTTTGGGCCTAGGCTGAAGAATGAAGCAGCCCAGCACAGGGGGCTGCAGTTTTAAACCCTACACACCACCTCTCCCCACTTTATCAGGAGGGAATGGGGAGGGCAATCAAGAAATAAAGAAGAATAACTGCTGGGGGGTGGAGGTGGGAATGACAGCACAACTTCTGTTATCCTCTTCAAGTCGGTTCATGACCTACCACAGTGAAGACAATAGGGTTTTTAATATCACCACCTCAGCATATCAAGCAGATCTAGATCAAGGATAGGAGGAGGGGAAAGAAGGAGCATTTTTTTTTTGCTACCATTACAAAGGCAGCAGTGTTTTGAGAGTCGGCATGCAAAGAAAGTACAGTACAGAGAAAGGTCCAAATGTGCTATCTCACGAAGAGACTCCTATGTTGTGAAAGCGATGAAAAGGAAAGCAAAAAGCCACAAAGCCACAATGGGGGGGGGGGTACTTGTGAGCAGAGGTTTGGAAAGAAATGTTGGAATATTTGAAGCCAGTTGAAGGTTAAAGCAATAACTGCTTGAATAGAGAAGCTGATTTAATTTTACAAAGGGGGGATGGTGAAGCCCTAAACCCAGGTCAAGCATCATATTGCACTGTTTTTCCCCCCTTAGCTGACCTTAATTCGAGGAGTTGACCTGGTTTTCTTTTCTTGACCTTAATTCTACCCAATGCCTTCTTACGTCACAGGCTTGGGTCACAAAAGCATCTTCTCAGTATATTTGAGACAGGAATTGGCTTTCCCCTGCCCTTTTAAAATGGGGGGGGGGGAGCCACCCAAGGCTTTTGGCTGGCTTAGCTTAAGAGGAGTCCTAACCACACAACATCTTCTGCCCAACAAGGCCAAACCCTGAGCTGTTCCCAATGAGAATGCATTCAGAGGGGAAAGTGATGACATGAATCCACCACAAGGATCTTTTTTTAAAAGAAATAAATGAAAAGCAACAGTCTGGGTTACGAGAGGATTGCCAAGTCACAGATGGATGCCAACATGGAGGCTTACCATATTCTGGGTCTGGTGGATGAGTGGGAAAGGTCTAAAAGTCCTATTTGGGGGTGGGGTACAATCCCAGACCAGCAAATTCAGGTGGCACAGTTCTAATTGGGAGATTTTGCATAACAAACCTGCTTTTTTTCAAAAATACTGAGCTTTTTGCAATAAGGAAAACAATTGGGAAAATGCACCGGGAAGTGTGCGGTGATGCTTGCATTTGATGCAACATCATCTAACCTCCCCATGAATAAATCAGAAGGAATGCTCATAAAGAACCAACGTTGTCTAATCTCCTTGCTAACAAATCAGGATGAATGCTCAATAAACAGTTCATCTGGAATGAAAAGGATGAAACAAGAGGCTGAGAGAGAGCTGTGTTTCTGCTACTTAGGGATAATTAATCTCCCATCAGATTAGTTCACAGAACACTTTACACACTGTGTAAAGTCTAAAAAGAAGGAGCCAACTTCAGTAGATTCAACCAGAGTTGGTAGAAGCTCATAAGCTGTACCACACCTATGGAGGATTTCTCAAAAGAGCCACTGCAACCATTCTTTTCCTTCTACCTCATCCTTTGGCTACCAAGTGCTCCAACCTACTACAAATAATGCATTTTTCTCCTGCTAAAGTAAATCCAGGAGAGAGGAGTCCAGACCTGCTCGGGGTGGATTTGCAACAAAGAAAAAACTTACAAAAGCCATCTTGACGAGTCACCATGCAAAGTCATAACTCAGTTTGCGACAGAAAAAGGTGTGGGGTTTTAATTTGTCGGCACAAACTCAGCACGACTCTCACAGCAGCCTGAGTGAGATTTAGAAGACAGCTGCCAACTTCCTCCTTGTTTCCAGGCGATTCATCATGACAAAGACAGGGCTTGCAGGTCACCCTCAAAAAGATGAAAAGCCACAAAAATGAAGCATCTTTGGGATGCCCCTGCTGCCATTTCCCTTCCTGGATTTTCGGTTCAAATATTCAACCTGGTTACCTCAGGTGACTCAGAATTATTCCCAAGTAACCATGCTGTGAAGCCTTTGAGGACTGAAAGAAGGGTGAGGGGTTTTTTTAATGTTCCATTGAAACCACTAGTGCCAGAGTGGTGTAATGTTCAGGGACCAGGATCTGGGAGGCCAAGGTTCAAATCCCCCACTCAGCCATGAAGCTCATGGGGAGTTATAGCCAACTAAGTGATACTCAGAATAGGCTTACCATTGCATGCAATCCTGGGTGACCTTGGACTAGGCAGTCTCTTAACATAACCTACCTTGTTGTGAGGATAAAATGCGGAAGATAAATATAATGCACGCCACCTTGAGCTTCTTTGGGGGGAAAAGTGGGATATAAGTGCAATGATAACTTTTTAAAGTACAAGTATATTCTGCAGACTTATTTGCAAGTCTCTTTTCACACCCAGATGGAAGCATTCACACACACGGACCGGTATCCTGTGTTTTCACCTTCTGTGGCAATCCAACCAAGCTGGCAACAAAAACTGGAGCTTGGAGAGTCGTCTGTTCATCTGCTTGGGGTTTCACAGAAGCCAGTCATCTCACATATTTTTGGAAGAGCCTTCCTTTGCAATGGTGGAATCTCCCTACAGTTTCAAGGAATTGTGGACCGAACATAAAGAGCACTCAAGAAGAATTCTTCTAATGAGGATAGCACAGAACACAACGGTGTCCTACAGAGGAAAATTGTACAACATCTCACCCAAGGGCCAATAAAAGCTAGGATTTGCTTAACTGGACATTTCCTCTGCTAGAAAAGCCACCAGGATCCTGGTGGGGGAAGAAAAGGATGATCTAAATGCTGGAAAATAGTAAGATAGAACAAATACAAAACTGTACCATTTCCATAAGGACAAGGACATCCACCAGACACAGCTGATTCAGAGCAGCAAGCCAGAGACATAATCTCCAATCAGGGCATCAATTGGCAATAAATGGGCAAAAGGGTATTTCACAAGGAGAGAGAGCTGGAGTTGGAGTTGGCTGCAGCTCACACAAAACAGCTGCTTTCCTTTCCCAGCTGCCCAAACAGATGTCCACCATTAACTGGCTCGGACATCGTCCAAAAGTTGTGCACTATTATTGCCAATTCCAGCTGCTCAGAACGGTCCTTGTCCTTGTCTTACACACATTTGAGCTTCGCATAGGAATGCCACAGACTGAAAACCTTGCATGTTGTGGCTTTGTGGCCATGCTTACCCGCTGGTATCACACTGACGTCCCACGTGAGCATATGCATGTGTTGCATATATTTGACTGCTGATAGAACCTCCTGCAAGGCATGCTTCCTGCATTTGACAAAGTGGGCTCTAGCCTATGAAAGCTTAAACCACAATATATATATAATAACACAGCAATAAAGAACTACTAAAAGTAAGTCTCCAAAGGCACCACAAGAGTGTTGCAACTAATTAATATACCAAGCATCTAAACTGAATACTAAGGACATCACATCCCTGCCAAACTTGCAGGAAGTTGGAACCTTTACCTAGTTTTTATGGCACAACAGACAAGTAAAACTTCACCCAGGTGACTTGGAACTAGGTGCCACTTTCATGTATCAAGCCAAATTTACGTGCTCTAGCCATTGAGCCCTGGGACCTCCCCTAATAAAGGCCTAGTGTCCTATGCAATGAAGTACACAACAAGGGACCACATATAAATGAGGAAGTACAACAATCCCTGGGGTGTTGTGGGAGCAATTTACACCTTGATGACATGAGTGTTAATGAAAGGAGGAGTGTTTAGCATCTCTCTCATTCCTGCAAGGAACGTGCCCTTCCCAAATTCTCTTGCTTATTTGGGGTGTGGGCAAGACAACATCTGCTTTGCCATGGAGGTTAAAATTACAGGTCTCCTCCACCTCCCAAGCCAAGAAGACACCACTGAGTTTGGAACAGCAGAGAAAATGCAAGAGCATTTCCCAACCTGCTCTTCTTCAGGTCATTTTGGACTACAACTCCCAACAGCCACCACAGCTGTTGATGGGAGTAAAGATGGGCAAATATGCCAACTTCGGTTCTCTCTGTTTCTCATTGTCCAGTCTTAAATTCAGTTCTCCAAAACAGTTTGCAATTATTATCTTTAAGTTCTCATGAAAATTCATCAGCATTTTAGTGTGAATTTCTCCTAATACACATTTTTGCACAGCAATTTTCACTACAAGAATGTACCGCATGCAATTTTCAATAATATATGCATTAATTTGTACATTTTAGCTGAATATATGCATTTTTATACACATTACTTGGCTGGAGTACTGTGTTGCAAAATTCAGGAAACTGTGGAATTTCAAAGAACAGCTGTGATTCAGTTTGAGTATTGTTTCAGAGAGTGTGAGAAATCAAATTTCTCACAGAGTCATAGAACTGTAGAGTTGGAAAGTACCCCAAGGGTCATCTAGTGCAACCCCTTGCTAAAGAATCCCTGACAGATGGCCATTTGACCTCTACTTAAAAATCTCCAATAAAGGAGAGTCCACCACTCCCTGATGTAGTCTGATCCACTGTTAAACAGCTCTTGCTAGCAGAAAGTTCTTCGAAATATTTATTTAGTAATTTGAATCCATTAATTTGAGTTCTACTCTCCGGAGTAGCAAAATACAACTCTGCTCCATTTTCCATTTGACAGCCCTTCAGGTATTTGAAGATGGCTATCATATCACCTCTCAGTCTTCTCTTCTCCATGCTAAACATACCCAGCTCCCTCAATGATTCCTCGTAAGTCTTGGTTTCTTTGATCATTGTGGTCACCCACCTCTGCAGACGTTCCAGCCTTGTCAATATCCTTCTCCCCCCTCAACTCCCCTCACTAGATGGGAGTTGCGGACAATCTGGAGGGCACCAGGTTCTGCAAAACTGGCCACTACAGCAACTGCTGCTCTCCTCGGTCAATAAATCCATATGGCAGCTACAACTCGCTTTTTCTATCCAGATGAAAAACCAATTTGGTGCTAATTAAAAGAAGGACAGAGTGCTCTCGCCTCCTGGAGGAACAGCATTAAAAAAATGTATCCCCCTGCCAAGCCAGTGATATTTCTAGTAAACAACAACAACTAGTGTCTAGATTTCCCCTTACTGGAAAAAAATAATAATCACAAGGGCCATTTCACCCAATGCATCCTGTTTTTATGGAAAATTAATCCAATTTTGAGATGCAGGCATCCACTAATGGTCTCAGGAGTGTGGTTTGGGGGGGTGGAGGACAAGAGACCCTAGAACAACCAAGAGCAGAGATGAGGGCCACCACCAGACTTTGAAGAGGGCTGGCTGAAAACATCAAGCCCTGTTACAGGAAAGCTGGAAGAAATCAATGGAATGGACAAGTGACAGCCAAGCTGCTATATTAGAAGCCCCCAAACAGCAGCAGCCACCAGTTCACCAACTAGGACTTCAAGTGATTCTTTGGTTAGATTAACTTAAGAGTGGGGAACCGTGGGGCTGAGAGCCAAATGTGGCCCTCTAGACCCTCTCTCTCTGGCCCTCATTGCTCTCCCTGGGTCAAACCCCCTCCCTGACCCTGCTTCGCACCGTCCTCAAGTGTGTTTTGCTGGAATGTGTCCTTGAACTCTGATAATGCCTCTTGCTGGGCTGGATAAAGGCTGGAGAGCCGGGTGAAACTAGCCAACTCTACAAGTGGGGGGGGGGAGATTGCATTTGTTGCTCCGCCCACATTTGCCACTGGCCCCACCCATCACAGGGCACGTGACCTCCAGAAGGACCCTTCACCCCTGGATTAATAGATATAAAACCTTTTCTGTGAGCTAAAAAGGCACCCCAATCTTTAAAAATGTTTTTAGCGTACAGTTGTACCTTGGTTTTTGAACAGCTAAGTTCCCGAACGTTTTGGCTCCTGAACGCTGCAAACCCAGGAGTGAGTGTTCCGGTTTGTGAACTATTTTTGGAAGCCGAACATCCGACAGGGCTTCCATGGCTTCTGGTTGGCTGCAGGTAATCCTGCAGCCAATCAGAAGCCGTGCTTTGTTTTCCAAATGCTTTGGAAGTCGAACGGACTTCCGGAATGGATTCCATTCAACTTCCAAGGTATGACTGTACTATACAAACTTCACATGCCATCCTGTTTTCAGCTTTCCTATCAAGGCCTCTGCTTCGCCCCTGTCAGAACAGGATGCTGGGCTAGATGCAGTCCTCCTCCTACGTCCTTTGTAGTCCTCTGGGATGAAAAGAGGATGGGAGGAGTTGCAACTGAGGAGATAAGCAGGCTGTGTCACAACGAACTCAGATTCCTCAGCCCAGAACAAAAGTTAAATAGGACACAAAGTAGCAGAGGCCAAACAAAGAACAAACAGGTAGGCAAATCCTTTTATCTCAGAGCACAATGCACACCAGGAGTGACATTTTTCCCCCAGTTAGAAGGCCATATTCGATTTTGGGCAACCTTCCAGAAGCAACATGCCAGCGGTGTGTGGGGCCAGTGGCAATAATGGGTGGAGCAACGGATGTTCATTTCACCTTAGTGCAGTAGGCTGGTTTCTACACACGACTCTCCAACCTCCTATCAAGGACATATTCAAGTCAGGCAAAAATGCTTGAGGATGCCCAGGGAAGTAGGAGACTAGCGAAGAGGTGTGTCCCCCTGGGGAGACTCTCAAGGGTGAGATAGAGAGGTGGGGAGGTCATATTCAGCTCCCCAATCAGAGGTTCCTCACCCCTGCAGAGCACAGCTAGCTTTGCCACTCACCCTGAGCTGCATTTGATCCGCATACTGAGCAATGCTACCTCTCTTTAATCCCAGGGATCAGCCTCCGAGCATGCAGAAAAAGTTACTGTGTTACCAGACATATATACACAAACACACACGCCCCGTTTCTGTCTCACATGCAAGCTTTAAGAGAGAAATAATGGAAACTTTGGGAGTGCAACCCATAGAGTTCAATGGGACTCACTAGCAGGTTAAGATTGCAGCCCATCCCCTGATTTTTTGAGAGGCTGAGAAGAGAGAAAAATCTGGCCACTTCCTTTACAAGTGTCAGGGAACTGCCATCGGAAGGACAGGAGGTGCAAAGGCTCCCTCAGGTTGAAAGAGACGGAGCAGCTGAAGAGGGAACCAGTAGGGGGCGAGCAGGAACTTCCAGGGAAAGTGAGTCGGAGGGGTGGCTCAGAGACGTTTCCAGCGAAAACAGTGGAGAGGTCTCAGGACCTCCTATAGGGACACCCACGCCTCGCCGGAAACTGTCACGCAGAGAGTCCAGAAGACGTGTTTCCGTGAAAGAGCTTTTATGTTGGAAACGTTTCCGAAAGCAACCACTTTCGGATTCTACTAGCGATTGACGCAGCCATGCTGGAGGGGCTCCGTCACAGGCAGAGGTTTGAAAACCTGATCAAACTCTGAGGGACTTGCATTTTACGCACAAGCAGCTCATCATCCCACCACAGCAATCCGAAAGTCCCTGAAAGCCAGCTTGTGCAAGCAGCGGCATCATGAGCGACCCAGCCGGAACCGGAGGAGCAGGAGCAGCTGGAGGAGGTCCAAGCCTGGAAGAAAGGTACAGGGCGTTGGAGATCCAGCTGGCCATGCAAACGGCGAGGCTTGAGGAGAGGAGGGCTCAGGATGCAGAAAAGGGAAAGGAGAAAACCACCTCGATAGCCAGAAAGGTGCCAGGATTGGTGCAGAAATTCGGGGGAGATCCCAGAAACTATCATGCCTTTAGAACTGAGATGCAATACGCTCTCAACCTGCAGTATGATGACTTCCCCGACGAGGAATCGCGAGTGGCTTTTGTAATTGGCCATCTCGAAGGGGGGGCGAAGGATTGGGTTCGACCCCTGATGGCAGTGAATAATGAGATACTAAAGGACACGAGGAAGTTTTTTCGTGCCATGGACCTGATGTTTTCCAGTGACATTGAGCAGGGGGTGGTACGAAGGCAGTTAATGGCTTGCAAACAGGGGAGCCGATCTGTCCGTGAGTACTGGACTGAGTTTACTATGCTGATTCATAAATTGGGGTGGGACCTATCGGCGGAACCCATCCAAATGCTTTTTGAAGAGGGGCTTTCTTCGGCCGTTAAAGATGAACTTTCCCGGGGGCCAAGGGCGGAGTCTATGGATCAGCTGACCAAATCCGCGCTGGCCATAGGAGCGCGCCAGGAAGCGAGAGCTTTGGAAAGGCGGGAAGGGAAAGGAGAACGTTGGAGGGAACTGCGCATTCCGGACATTCCAGAGCCACCTTTCCCGCCGGCAGAGCCGATGGAAGTTGGAACAGCGCGGGCGCGCGCAGTTTCAAATCCCAGTGAAGGGCGGAAGAAGGAGGGAAAGAGCGCCAAGAAATGTTATCTCTGCCAACAGCCAGGGCACTTTGCCAGAGTCTGCCCACAAAGAAAGGAATGGCAAGGGATGGCAGGAGCTGTGGGGGAAAGGGAGGAGGAAAACAAGGAGCAAGTAAAAGCCAACGCCTGGCTGCCACCGTCGGGGCACAGCAGCCAGGCCAAAGAGCAGTGAAAGTGCCCACGCCAGAACCACCCAGACCTGCTTTAGTGATAGAAGTGTCACTAGAGCTGCCAAATGGACACCCCCTACAGGTCAAGGCGCTTTTGGATTCAGGCAGCTCCTGTAATTTTATGAGTAAGGAGTTTGCAGCTGAGCACCAGATACAGACCATCCCTTTAAGTAATCCCTTGCAGGTGACCACGATTGATGGCAGAGAGCTGTTGGGAGGAGAAGTTAGCCAACAGACTGTCCCGATGATAATGAGGGTGGCAAGGCACACCGAACGGATAGCGTTTAATGTGGCCACCTTGGGAGGAGCTCCCATCATTTTGGGGATGAGCTGGCTGGCGCTACACGATCCGCTAGTGGGCTGGCATCAGAGGGTGGTCTCCTTTGGGTCAGCGCATTGCCTAGAACACTGCAAGCAGGGGAAGGTTCAGGGCGGAGACAGAGTCACCCTAGCCGGGATGGAAGTAATGGGCAGAGGGAAGGTGCCCCCGCAATACGCAGATCTGAGCAACGTATTCAGCGAAAGGGAAGCAGACAAACTGCCGCCGCATAGACCCTTTGACTGTCAAATCAACCTACTCCCTGGGGCCCAACTCCCAGTGGGCAAGCTGTACGCCATGTCCGACAGGGAGATGCAGGAGCTGAGGGAGTTCATTGACAAAAACCTGAAGCGAGGTTTCATCAGAGAGTCCCGAGCGGTGGGGGGCAGCCCAGTGTTTTTTGTGGACAAAAAAAACACAGATAAGCCGAGACTTGTGTGTGACTTCAGGGCCTTGAATGCAGTGTCGGAACCCCTGGCTTTCCCTATGCCCCGAATTGATGACATTTTGACCAGGGTAAGGAAGGGAAAGATTTTTACAAAGCTGGACCTGCGGGGGGCGTACAATCTGATACGCATAAGGAAGGGGGATGAATGGAAGACCACCATGTTCACCCCTTTGGGAGCCTTTGAATACCTCGTTATGCCCTTCGGTCTACAAGGAGGCTCCGCGTGCTTTCAAGCGTTTATTAACCACGTTCTGGGGCCTTTGCTCTACAAGAACTGTGTGGCCTTTTTAGACGACGTGTTGGTGTATTCGGAGGATGAGGAGCAGCATGTGAGGGACGTTCGAGAAGTGTTGGGCAGGCTGCAAGCCAACCAGCTGTGGGTGAAACTGGAGAAGTGCCAGTTTCATACCAAGGAGGTGGAATTCCTGGGGTACCGCTTGTCAGACAAGGGATTGGCCATGGATCCAGGCAAGGTCCAAGCGGTACTGGAATGGAAGACACCGAAGACCAAGAAGGATGTGCAAAGATTCTTGGGGTTTGGGAACTTTTATCGGAAGTTCATCAAGAACTTTGCCCACTTGACGGCGCCCATCACCGACTGCCTCAGCAGCAAGAAGAAATTTGTTTGGACGGCGGAGGCGGAGCGAGCATTTGAAGAACTGAAAAGGGCTTTCGCCTCGGAAGAACAACTTCTGCATGTGGATTTACGAAAACCCATGAGAGTGGAAACCGATGCGTCCGACCGGGCGGTAGGGGCGGTACTTCTTCAACCGGGGAGGAGTATGTCAGAGTGGAGACCGTGTGCCTTCTTCTCGCGGAAGCTGAATAAATCCGAGAGGAACTACACGGTGTATGACAGGGAACTACTTGCCATTCACGAAGCGTTCCGGAGGTGGAGACATTTATTAATTGGGGCACAACACAAGGTGCAAGTGTGCACCGACCACAAGAATTTAGAGTATTGGAGAACAGCTCGAGTGCTCAACCAACGACAAGTGAGATGGGCACAGGAATTCTCTAAATTCAACTTTGAAATTTGTTATGTGCCAGGTCCAGAAAACGTCAGGGCGGACGCTCTCTCACGCAAACCAGAGTATTGGGAGGGGGAGGGGGCGATTGAAGAGAGACATGTCATCCCTGAGGACCGCTGGGTGTGTGGGGCGGCGCTGGTGGGGCAACGAGAACTGGTAGAGGAAACGGAAAATGATGAATATGCCCAGGATAAGCTCAGAGGACTCAGGGGGGAGGGCGAGAGCCCCGAAGGTTTTGAGGAAAGAAATGGGGCATTGTATTACAAAGGGGCACTGTATATACCCGAAGGTGAATTGAGGGGGAGAGTACTCAAGCAGTTGCACGATAGCCCCACGGCGGGACATTTTGGGCAACACAAGACCATGTGGTTGGTTACCAGGGAATTCTGGTGGCCCAAGGTGAGGGAAGATGTAAGGGAGTATGTAAGAGGGTGTGACCAATGTCAGCGAGCCAAAGGGGAAAGACGGGCGCCGGCAGGGTTATTAGAACCATTACCCACACCAGAACGGCCTTGGGAAGCGGTATCAATAGATTTTATGACGGATCTGCCGAAGTCCAAAGGGAAAACAGCCATCATGGTAGTAGTAGACCTGTTAACAAAGATGTGCCACTTTGTAGCATGCTCACATGCAGTCACAGCGGAAGAAACAGCGAAGTTGTTTGTAGAACACATCTTTAGGTTGCACGGGGCTCCCTTGAGGGTGATCTCAGACCGCGGCAAACAATTTACTTCCAGGTTCTGGAGGAAGCTCATGAGCTTGCTGCACGTGGAAGTCAATTTTTCAACGGCCCGGCACCCTGAAACCAACGGGCAGGCGGAAAGAGCAAATGGCATTCTTCAACAATATCTGAGGTGTTATGTCAATGACAGAGAGAACGATTGGGTCGAAAAGTTGGCGCTGGCAGAATTTGCCTACAATAATGCGGAGAATGTGTCCACAGGGATGAGCCCCTTTTTGGCTAATTACGGGTGTCACCCCAGGGCATTTCCAGGGGAGAGATGGAGCGTTCCAGCGGCTGAACATTTTGTAGAAGAGATGGAAGCGATCCATCATCAGCTCCAGCTCAACTTAGAAAGGGCCAAGGCACAATATAAGAAGCAGGCAGACAAGAACAGAAGGGAAGGTGAAACCATAAGGGTGGGGGATCAAGTGTGGCTGTCAACCCAAGGGTTGCCGTTCAAAGGGGGTTGTAAGAAATTGAGGCCCAGAAGATTGGGACCCTTTGAGGTCATTCAGCAGGTCAACCCGGTGGCTTTCAAACTCCGGTTACCCAACCACATGAAATTGCACCCAGTGTTCCACAGGTCGTTACTGTCACCATACAGGGGGGGACGTGAAGGGGAGCACGTCAGGGGACCAGCCTTGGAAGAGAGGGAACGCAGCAACCATGTAGCGGAAATCCTCGATTCCAGGTGGAAGGGAAATCAGGTAGAGTATTTGGTGGCGTGGGAAGGGGAACCGGAGTCAGAAAACACCTGGGTGACTGCAGGGGAGGTCAATGACGAGGTTTTAACAGAAACGTTCCACCAAAGATTCCCTAGGAAACCACAGCCGGTAGAAAGGTTTAGGAGGGAGTACTTCGGCACCACCGACGAGGAACAGGAAATGGAAGGATTCACGGAGTCGGAGTTGGAAGAGGGAATAGACTCCGAAGACGAGGAGTATCGAGAGACGAGGGACAGTAGCAGGTGGAGGGAAGTGTTCGAAACTTCGGACGATGAGGAAGGTTCTTTCAGGGGTTTTACTTCCTCCCAGCCCGGAGGGGAGGAGACGGGAGGGGGTGAAGGGGGCCCTGGAGGGGAGGTGGATGTCAGGGAACTGCCATCGGAAGGACAGGAGGTGCAAAGGCTCCCTCAGGTTGAAAGAGACGGAGCAGCTGAAGAGGGAACCAGTAGGGGGCGAGCAGGAACTTCCAGGGAAAGTGAGTCGGAGGGGTGGCTCAGAGACGTTTCCAGCGAAAACAGTGGAGAGGTCTCAGGACCTCCTATAGGGACACCCACGCCTCGCCGGAAACTGTCACGCAGAGAGTCCAGAAGACGTGTTTCCGTGAAAGAGCTTTTATGTTGGAAACGTTTCCGAAAGCAACCACTTTCGGATTCTACTAGCGATTGACGCAGCCATGCTGGAGGGGCTCCGTCACAGGCAGAGGTTTGAAAACCTGATCAAACTCTGAGGGACTTGCATTTTACGCACAAGCAGCTCATCATCCCACCACAGCAAGTATCTGAGGGAGGGCCACAGAGACACTTCAGCTGCCTCCTCTTCGCACCAGATCTGATGGGAAAAAGAAACTTCCCAAGATATCATGTTCTTTCTGGTTAGCATTCAAAGCTGAGCAGAGAGCTTGCCTTTCTAATTAAATAGCTGTGTGTCTTCCGGACCCCCAGACAATAAGTTCCAGGGCAACTGAAGATAGCAACACGCCAGCAGAATCAATGGCAACGCAGATTTTAAACCAGGATCTCCAATAATGCTGATGGGTCTTAACTTTGCTTATATTAAGAGACATTTTAACTTTGTTGCATTAACTCTTCTATGGAATGTTTCACATGCATATCCCCAAATATAATGAAAAAAGGAAAACAGCACAGACGGCCTTTCCTTCAAACACAGCAGAACTGTTTTTTTCCTTAGTCAAACTGCATGTTTTCACAATGAACAAAATAATACTATAGACATTCACTTTTTCCAAGCTGGTGCTTTCTGTCTGTTTGGGGCTTCAATGCCCATCATCTGCAACTGCTGGCCATCTAGTTGAGGCTGATGGGAGCTGGAGTACAAAACTTCTGGAGGTGATCAAGAGAGGGACAACAGAGAAAATACAAGAGCATTTCCCAAAAATATTTGCAATATTGCAAAATCAATATTGAAAACTATTAAAATCGTTTTTCACAAAACAAACTTTTTTGATAAGCTGGGTAATAATTAAGGGCCTCTGAGTTTGTGCAGAGTGTACCTGCACTGAGTAACCGCAGGTTTGCCTCCCTCTCAAGGAAACACACAAGGTTTTCAGAGTATGGCTTCCTGGCTCTCAGAGAGGTCTCAGTTGCAGACCTTCAAAATAACAACTGCAGCAGCTGATCAGGTGGCAGGAGGAGGGGCATTGGGGGGTGGGGAAGGAGAAAGGAACCCAGCAAAATGAAACCAAGAACACCAGCTGAGCAGGCTAGACATGTTGCAAGAGAGAGATAGTGAGAGGGAGGGTGGAGGAGAGGCCTACAGCAAACAGAGACACACAAGTCTCTCCCACTCTCTTAGGCGCACACACACTTTTCTGAATAGCTAGGAATGCAAAGGATCAGGACCAGAAGGCTAACCCAAACCAGGACCTGCCAGACCGAAATCCCAGAATACCATTTGGAGGAAAAGTAGTAACAAGACAACCACTTTGAGCATGCACAGAGTGTTCCCTCCTTTTTGCTGAGTCATCACAGGCAGCCTCCAAACATCTGGG
This sequence comes from Podarcis muralis, assembly GCF_964188315.1. Classification (NCBI taxonomy): domain Eukaryota; kingdom Metazoa; phylum Chordata; class Lepidosauria; order Squamata; family Lacertidae; genus Podarcis; species Podarcis muralis. The sequence continues at coordinate 42,269,219 of NC_135661.1, read as the reverse complement.
GTTAGGGAGTGAGGCTGCCTGGTTAGGAGCTGGCAAGAATTAGGGGAGGTGGGAGTGGGCCCAAGCCAGTTCAAGCTCCAGCACCTCTCCTTATATTTTTCTCTAAAATTACTGTACAGTAGCACCTCCAGTTACGTAAACTTCAGGATGCGAAAGCGGCAAACCTGGAAGTATTTGACCGAGTTTCGCCGTGCGCACATGCGCAGAAGTGGTCCTCAGGTTGCGGAAACCTTGGGATCCGACCAGACCTCCAGAACGGATCCCGTCCGCAACTGGAGTTACCACTGTATTTGTATTCCATTTTTCAGCTGCAAATATGCCCCCTCCCTTTGCAAAAACAGCTCATGAACGTATGACTGGATTCCTCAATGGCTACATGTTTGGTTTCCTGTGACAAATGTTTGTTTGTCTAGGGGAAATCCTCACTCTGAGAAACCTTTGTTATCTGTAACAAAAGTGCTTTTTATTATTATCACTTTTTTTATGACACAACTGTCTAACCCAGGAGTTCCCCAACTGTGGCCTATGGCCCACCAGAGGTCCATGAGCTTCATTCAGATAGTACTCAGGGTATCTGTGGATTTGTGCTTGAAGACAGAAGTAGCACATCCATCACATTGAGTATATTGATTTTTAACTGTACTTTTATTTCTTCTTGTTGTCCTTATACAGTATTCTATGGAATACTAATTGTGATAGGAGAAAACACTGGAAATTAGAAATATAAGAAATTAGAAACGCATAAAAATATAATTAAAAATTATACATCTTCTAGCATGGCACATTACAATGGCTACGAGGCAGAAAAATCAGTAAGTGGTCCACAGGGGCAGAGGGAGTTTGGGAACCACTAGTCTAACCCAACCGTGTGTGTGTTTTTAAAAGCAAGCTTGCAACATGCTTCTGGAGACATTTGCTAGGCTGTAAGAAAGGGAAGGTGGCATGTATTTTCCACTCACTCCTGGTACCCCTAAGCTCCGGTCCTAAGCCTTAACCTTGTTTCTCAGATATAAAATGGATTTCTTAGGTGCCAACACGGTGCAGTAATTCCAGTGTCTGACTATGACCTGAGAGACCCTGTTTCAAATCCCCACAATCACAAAGTTCACTGAGAGACACTAGGCTGGACATTGCCTAAAAGACTACCTTGTCTCACAGGGTTGTTGTGCTTATAAAATGATAAAACTTCCTATAAGAGAGGCAAGATATGAATTGAATGTTTAGACCATTAAGTGTCATCCCAGTGGTAGAAAATCTGGTTTGTGAGTTTTAAGGAGCAGGTATCTCTGGGATATTTGGATACGTATTAATAAGAACTGCAAGTGTTTCATCATAAATATTACCCAAACTGGACGCCTCTGACTACAACATGGCTATTTAGAACCTTCCTCTACCATCCAGTGATGTGTTCCTGGTTCTCCGCCCTTCTCTTTACCAATGTTAACAGAATAGCAAGTCTCTGCAGATCTGGATGGCAAAGACTAAAACGCTGAGCACTCGGGTAACATAATGGCAGGACAAATAAGCATCTGCATCTTTTAACACCCAAGCATAAAACTGCAGGAATGTTGATGCCTCTTTATAACCTCACTGGGAGCTACCAGTAATCCTTTGCGCAGGAGTCCCAAAACTGGCAGCACTTCTACTACCTGTTCTTTTACAGAAACCCCGGGAGACATGGTATGTGGGATTTGAACCCAGATCTTGGAACTAGCTTTTGACGTCAGCTCAGTCCCTATTCCTGATAGCATTTTCTTTGCGAGAGCAGTGCCCAGAAATGGAGGGCCTATAGCAGACAAACTTAAGCAGCGTTTGCAGGCACAGTTATAATTAAACTTCTCACATCCTGTAAGCTCTGTGAGTCACCGCTGGGAGAAAGACATACACAGAGAGAGAGAAAGAGAGAGAGAGGAAGAGACAGACAGAGACGTGCACATGTCGGAATAGAACTCATTGCCTATTTAAGAAATGTGGGGGAGGGGGAACTAGTAAAGGAATTAGTCTTGGGGTCAGGCAGCGCAAACCACACAGAAAGTCCCTCTGCTTCTTCTGCGGCTTGCAAAATCTCTCCCCTCTCCACCCCTGCAGCGGTTTGCTGTTGCCACAAATGAAACTGCATCAGAACTGCTCAGTCAGTTCGTGCAGCCGCCTCAGAAAAAATGGGAGGTGGAGGGCAGGCTGGCAGCAATGGGGGTCAGGAACGAAACAGGACTAGGTGCCTTATCCATTGCCGCTCCTTGTCATGGACACAGAAAACGGCACATGCAAACAGCTGGCCTGCAAATGTCACTGCTCTGTCTCCAGGGTGCCAGGCTAGTTGGGACAGTCGCACCCATCTCTCTTGCTGCCACATGAAAAAGAAAGGTGCTCATACCCCCCACTGTCTTCCTGGGGGGAGGGGGCAAGGAAGTTTGGCTGCTTGGGGGCACCCTGCCTTCATTAAAATCAGATGCAACTGCCTCAGGACCAGCTTCACAACGAAAGGATTGCTGAGGTGAGTGATTTTGCGGTTTAGCTGTCCCAGGACCTCTGATGCTCACCAGCCTCCTCTTTAAACCATCATCAGGTATCTCCCCTACAATCCCTGCTGGTCCCAAGGCAGGTGCTTTATCGATTTAGTCTCGCTGAAATTCAAAGGCTGCCATTTTCCTGGAGTGCAAGGTGACAGAATGGGAGTGGGGAGAGAAACGGGTATTAACCTCTTTTATATCCTAGATGTAGTGGAGGACAGAGGTGCCTGGCATGCTCTGGTCCATGGGGTCACGAAGAGTCGGACACGACTAAACGACTAAACAACAACATATCCTAGATGTGGGGTGGTCCAGGAAACTGTTTCATCTGCCCTTAGTGCCCACAGCTGCAAGAAACAAAGATTCTAGGAGTCAGCATCTTATGCTGAGTTTGAATTTGGTTTCTTAAATGTGCCTACTTGCATGCAGCGCCATTCCTCACCACACAAGCTCCCTGACTGTGAGATTTTGCAAACTTCACTATGGAGCTTGACCACTCCCAGCACACGACCCCAATCTGGTGAATAGAGCAGTCCCTGATGCTACAAAAGCTGACCATCTCTGTCCTAGGCCTTATGGTGTATCTGCCAGTTGGTTTCTGGAGTCTTGCCCACAAGCAAGGAAAGGGCTCAGTGACACATTCATCACACAGAATTAGCTCGCTTTGAACTGGGAAAGCAGCACAGCAGCCTTTGCCAACCTGGTGCCTTCCAGATGATTTGGACTAAAACTCCCATCAGCCCCAGCCAGTATCAGTTCCAGCATAATATGGCCATGTCAGCTAGGGCTCAAGGGAATTGCAGTCCAAAACATTCTAGAGGGTGTGTAAAGGCTGCAGTCATGTAATGCCCATTTTCCAAACAGGGTGCAAACAAAGCACCCTTTTCTCAAAACACAGCCATGAACAAAACCTGCCAGCAGCCAAGCTGGATTCTAGAGCACCCAAAAAAAAGTGCATTGTAAAAATAATAAAACTCAGATAGTAGCAAAGGTTTGTGAAATCATGCATGGCATGGGGAAAGTGGATAGAGAAAAGTTATTCTCCCTCTCTCATAACAATAGGTGTCGTGTACATCCAATAAATGTTGGAAGATCCAAGACAAACAAAAGAATGTACTTCTTCCTGTAGTAGATATTCAAACTATGGAACTCACTCCCGAGAGAGAGAGAGAGAGAGAGAGAGAGAGAGAGAGAGAGTCACCCACTTAGATGGCTTTAAAAGAGGACTGGACAAATTCATGGCAGAAAACGCTATGGATAGCTACTAGCCAACACTCTGCTTTGCCTCCATGGTCAGAGGCAGTCATGCATCTGAACAGTAGTTGTTGGAAACTACATGAGGGGAGAGAGCTCTTCTGTCTGCGTTGTGGGTTTCCCACAGGCATCTGGTTGGCCACTGTGAGAACAGGATGCTGGACTCAATGAGCCATTGGCCTGATTCAGCAGGCTCTTCTTATGTTCTCACTATCTACTATTATAATCCAACTAAGCTTTATTCAGAGTGAATGCATGCCAGCCAGCCATGTCCCTTAGTTTCAATAGCTGAGGGTCTACTCTGACCAGCACTAAATACTACCCTCTGTATTGAGTGCACACATAACCAATTCCCAACATACACAGCAGAAGAACGCTTCTTGTAGCCAGAATGAATGGATTACTCAAAAAAATCCAGAGCAAATCAGAATTGTACTCCTAGGGAACATTAGCAAACCCACTAGCAATCTACACTGAGAACATCCAACAGCTGCTCAATTTTCTCCATCCACTGCAAGGTTACTTTGTTGGCAGGACAATTCTGGAGGGACACAGACCCTTCCTTCATCCCTCTTCACAACACCAGCCTCTCTTTTTCCCTAGCCGCTGGGTGTATAACTAACGGCCATTCCAGAGTTTACCTTTGCAACAGACTGGGGATGGCCAGGGCTTTGCTTGTTCATTAAATATTTGTGCAAAACTGGCCAGCTGTCTCCGTACATGGACTTTCAAAACACAGGCATTTCTGGGGGCGGGAAGGAAAATGGGGAAGGACCAGGTCTCTTCGTGAAGACACTTTTGACAGCCAGCTGACGCAACAGGAGCGGCTGGGAAAACTACGAGATAGATTCACGGGTTGCATTGCAAGGCTGCAGATTATTCATTCGGAATAATCCAGAGCCAGAAACACAGAGAAAGAGGCAGCCTTTGAAACCCTGAACTGTCCTGTTTCAACAAGGAGCTGCGGGGTCACCAAAGGAAACCTCTCTTTACTTTAGTTCAACGCACTTTAAAACAAAAACAAAGGCAGTCATTATTCCCGAAGGAACAGGTGTTGAGAAAAGACAACAAACCCAGAACATATCATCTAAAAATAATAATCATCGGTAATCTCCATGGAACACCATGAGGTGCTATTTCTCCAAATGCCCATGTCTAAGAAGCCACCCCATGTATTTTACTTAATTGCAGCTACTCACACAATACAGCTGCAGTTTTGCTGCTAGCGAGATTGGAGCTTCCATTTGAAACAGCCTGGCAAAACGAATTCCACAAGGGAGAGTCACAGACAATTTTGTACAGATAGTAGTGCTTTAAATTGCAATGATTCTCCTTCCCCGCCCCTGTTTTGCAATGTGGAAAAATTACTGTATTATTCTTGATATAGTGCTACTGGTATATACTACATTTTACAGTGTAACACAACAAAAGATGGGTTCACACACACACACCCCGCCCTGCCCCACTAAGCATGCAATCTAGATTTAGGCAAGTGAGTGGGGAAGAACAGAGGGAGGGAAAAGAGAAGGAAATCAACCAGTGAAGGTAGATAGCTAATGGAAGATTAGAAGGGAGGGGTGAGATTAGGGCAATCCATTGGGCAAGTTATTGTGGCTGTGATGCAGAACCTTAATGTAATTTTAAACATATTTTTATCTATTTTATTAAAATGCAAAATCATCACAGAAAACAGGTGTGAAATGTTGAAGCAAAGGCAAAAAGGGGGCCAGGGACATCAGCAATACGTTCCAGACTTTGGGCATAATAGAAATGGTAACAAGTCTATAAAAATAAGAATACACATTTAACAATGATATCCTTTATTCTCCAGGGAGATAAGCTGCATTTCCATCTAAATAGTTTGTGAAGCTCTGCACACATTCCTATTTTATTACTGACAGCCGTTTATAGGTGGGGGGGGGCATTGGTTATAAACAATAAAATAATACCAAACAGGATGACATTTGTGCTTACTTTTTTGACCCCTTGAAGTTCTCAGTTTCTATATAATTGTTTATACAGTAATACTTTAGTTTTAAAAGGTTCCACAGTTTTGATGCAGTGCCTCGTCATCCCTTGGTAATGCACTTGGGGATGAAAAATGAGCCCCACCTCTCTGACAGTGCCCTGTAAGAAAGCCTGGAAAAATACTTAAAATTCCTAGAAGCCAGCCTGGGCATTTTTGTAGGTGCCAAATACACAGAGGAACAATTATTAAAATAAAATAAAGTTTGAGTGTCAGCATCAGAGACTTAAGTCAGTTGGTTCCTGGATGATGATGATGACTATTTTAATAAAAGCCTCTGCTTCTACAGAGATCTCACTTACTCTTGCTAGGCTCAACAGCAAAATAATTTCAATAGCTTTTCCTGATTTCAGCCCTCAATAAATAGTAAAGTACTTCATGCTTTAGAAGATTGTTTGCTCTAACCCTCCATACCGGGAAAGGCTGTGCTGAAATCTGCTTCCTTAAGTTTGCTTTGGGGGTATTAACAACATTTGTGAAGAAGATGTGGCTGTATGTTTTATTGGAATTTTAATGGGGTTTATTAGAGACTTGGAATGCATTGTTTGTTGCCCTGGGCTCCCACTGAGAGGGAGGGATCTAAGCATATGTAAATAAACATCAGAAGAGCCCTGCTGGATCATACCAAAGGCCCAGAGTGGAGAACCAGAAGCCTCTAGGAAACCCACAAGCAGGAGACGAGCACAACAGCCCTCGTATCCTGCCTCTGATCACCAGCACCTGGTACTCAGAGGCAAACTGCCCCTGATCCTGGAGACAGTGGACTGCATCTAATGTTAGTTCAACACAGAGCAGACCCATTGAAATTAATAGATCAAAGTTAGCCATCATTCAATGTGTCTACCTCGTGTAGAACTAACATGGATACATACAAGCCATATACATTTATCATGACTAGTAGCCATATCCTCAAAGAGTTGATCTAAACCCTTTCTAAAGCTGTCTAAATTGGGACCCATCACCCCACCCTGTGGAAGCGAGTTCCACAGTTTAACTGCACACCGTGTGAAGTACTTCCCTTTTGTCTGCCCTGAATCTTCCTGAATTCAGCTTCACTGGGTAACTCCATTCCAGCTTTACAGGAATTCTAGTTGCATAAAAGAGAGGGATAAAAGAGTTTCCTCTATCCACCTTTCCCACAAGATGCAGAACTTTCCCCAGTTCTGCAATATCCCTTTTCAAGCTGAAGCTACCAATACTGAACAGTACAGTATTCCCACTGCTTTCACACTGTAGATTTGTATAACAGTGCAATGATATTGGCAGTTTTTATTCTCAATTCCCCGCAAGGAGGATTTGCCTTTCTTCACACAGCTTCCACACACCAAGTTAATGTTTTTATCGCACTATCCATCGTGAATCCACCATCACTTTTTCTGGTCAGTCACCCCCAGCTCAGACCCCGCATCATGATGCCATGATTGCATGCCTCCATGTGCAAAACACAATGCTCACTGACCTTCCCATCCATGTGTTTGCTACCTAGAGTCTGTTAGCACCACAATATTAATTCCCACCAGGAGGTCTGATATCAGCTTCCTACTTTCCTTCGTGTCCAAAAGGAAGAGGGACTCTAGGATACTGGAAAAGCAGGAAGTGCAAAAAAAGGAAACACAGTCCAAACCTTCAATTTACTGTATACCTCTCTCTGCACTCTCAGCCTATACTTGTCGGTACAAAATAACCCTTGTTGGCAGGACAAATTATGCACGTGCTGTCAGCACCAGAGAGCAGCTTGTGGGGGTGGGAAGAGACTTCTAGGGAAACTCTAGACCAGCACCCTGTTCTCTCAGTGGCTACCCAGACGCCCCAATGGGAAGCCTGCAAGCAGGGCAGGAGTTCAACAGCACTCTGCCTTCCAGCAGTTCCCAGCAGAAGCATTCGCTGCCTGCGACAGTGGAGGCAGAACAAGCAAAAGAGACGCTCCTTCTGTGCCTTGCGAGAACCAAGGTGGGGCTGCCGCCAGTGCCTTCCGCAAGGCTCACCAGTAGCAGCCACCTTCTCCGCAACCCACCCAAGTGACTCACAGCCAGATCCACACAGGATGGGCTATTCAGTCATGAGCGAGGAATTTTGCAACCCTCCCAAGAAGTTCTCCCTCGCCTCTTTCATTCAGAATCTCAGATCCTCAGACAGGAAGGAGGGCAGGGAGAAAGGAACAGAATCCATATGCCAGCCATATCCACCACATGCAAAAACCGTGCGCCATAGCGAGGGTCCCCTAAAGGTCACTGACTCCAACCCTCTGCCTTGTGCACCATGCACCAGCTTTTCAAAGGCTGCTCACGCTGAGGTCTAGTAGACAAAACCCGGGGCTTTATTCATTCTTCACTTCAGCCCCTGACCCCACTCGTGGACATGGGCAGGTCCTCCCAACCAAGAATTCCCCGATTCGTAAAAAAGGTAATGAAGGCAGCCAGCGGGCGCGACTTCCGCGGAAGCGCAGCGTGGTGGGAGCGGGTGAGCAAAAGCGCAAGGTGACCGCGACCGAGACACGGAGCCCCAAGGTTGAGTCAGCGAAGAGAAAGCGGGAGAGGTGTCCCCCCCCTTGAGTAACCCTAACACTCCACCACCCCAGCTGTGCCGCTGGAAGAAGCACTTCTCTGAACATCTGGAACGGGAGGAATCCCTGGAAAACGCGCGAGCGAGAAATAGGAAGGCAGTGCTGGAGAAATGGGGGGGGGGGGCGGGTGTGCCTCCCACCCCAGGTCCACTACTTACCCGCCAGGAGGGAGAGCGGCAACAGCAGCCAGTAGAGGACCCCGCAGCAGACCCGCAACTCCATCTTCTTCGCCCACTGGGGCAGCAGCGCGCCCTTTGCGCGCTCAGGCGCAAGTTCCGCAGCCAGCAGGCAAGGCGCGCGTCGCCGGCGCCAGCATCGCCGCCCGCCTGCTCCTCCGGCGTGGACGGGGGAAGGGAGGAGCCTCTAAGCCCCCCGCCCCCAAGTCAGTCCCCGCGCCAGCCCCGCGGTCAGCGGGGTCCTCCCTCGCTGGGGGCCCCGCCGTGCTCCGGCATGGAAGGACCACTCCCAAGACGCCGAAGCGGCGGCAAGGCGCGCTTCCCGGGCGCTCCGGCCAAAAAAGCGCAGAGGCTCCCTCGGGCGAAACTTGCTGACTCCCTCGGGGGCCGCCCTCTGGGCTCTGCTAGGCGGCGGCGTCTCCTCCCTCCCGGCCCTCGGGGATCTCCAGCTCAGCTCTCCGGGGAAGAGGAGGGCCGAGAGGTGGGGAGTCTACCCTGGCTTTACTCCGGAGTACGCGCGGGGTACCCTGGCGGAGCAAGGTGTTCCAGGGCAGCCTGCTCCAGCCCGCGCCAAACTCCGGTAGCAGCTGCTCCTGCCGCGGCGGCTCCTCGCCTCCCTCGGCCCGCAGCACGTGTCTGGCTCTGGCCGGGGCGGCGCTGCTTTGCGTCAAACTTGCACTTTGCTGGAAGGAGCCTCCGCCTCCGCCTCCTTCTTCTCCTTGGCGCGGCCTCGGCTCGTGGGGCTCTGCAGTCCCGTTCCGTCCGGCCCTTTTTCCGGGACGCAGCACCATCTAGCGCCAGCTCAGCCCCATCGCAGCAACAGGCCACCAGGGCAGCCCGTTTCCAGATGCCACATCACGCTCAGAAAAATAATAACAATAATTTTGCCAGAAGAAAGCGCCTCTGGGCACGTGGAGAGTGTGATTTCGGAACCACCCCGAGGAAGCAGAGCCCTCGCTACATGCAAAGGTTTGACTGAGACTAGACTGGACAGATTCATGAATGAGAAGCTCCGATCTCAGGGTGGATCAGAACAGCGGCTCATCTAGTCCTGTATCCTGTTCTCACAGTGGCCAACGAGATGCCTGTGGGAAGCCTGTATGCAGGACCTGAGCACAACAGCCCTCTCCCCTTCTGGAGTTTCCCGCAACTGGTTTGCAGAAGCACGGTTGCCTCTGAAGTGGAGGCAGAGCATAGCCATCATGGCTCGTGGCCAGTGGTAGCCTTTGCCTGCATGAGTTTGTCTAATCCAGGGGTCAGCAAACTTTTTCAGCAGGGGGCCGGTCCACTGTCCCTCAGACCTTATGGGGGGTGGACTTTATTTTGGGGGGAAATTAAAAGCATACATTCTACTCAGCTAATAACACCAGGCAGGCCCCACAAAAAAGAGCGGTTGCTGAACAGCTTGGTAGGTTTCTGGATGAAACATCTGCTCTGGATCCATTCCAGTCCGGCTTCCGCGCTGGTCATGGGACCGAGACGGCTCTGGTCGCCCTAACAGATGATCTCCGCAGGCAGCTGGATCGAGGGGGGTCGGGGCTGCTGATTCTTCTAGATCTGTCAGCAGCCTTTGACATGGTCGATCATGAACTCCTGGACCACCGCCTTGCCGACGTGGGGATCCAGGGCACAGTCCTTCAATGGCTGCGCTCGTTTCTCTCTGGTCGGGGACAGAGGGTGGCGCTTGGGGGGGAATTGTCATCGCGCCACTCCTTGGTGTGTGGAGTACGTCAGGGTGCGATACTCTCCCCGATGCTTTTTAACATCTTTATGCGCCCCCTCGCCCAGCTTGTCCGGAGTTTTGGGCTGGGTTGCCATCAGTATGCTGATGACACCCAACTCTATCTGTTGATGGATGGCCATCCTGACTCGGCCCCAGACACACTGACCAGATGTCTGGAAGCTGTGGCTGGATGGTTACGTGGGAGCCGGTTGAAGTTAAATCCTGCGAAGACAGAGGTCCTCTGGCTGGGGCGGGACGATATGGGATCGAGGGGGCAACTCCCATCTCTTGCGGGGGTGCAATTGGTGCCAGCACCGTCCGTTAAGAGTCTGGGTGTAATCTTCGATACCTCCCTCTCTATGGAGGCGCAGATTACAGCTATAACAAAGGCGGCATTTTTTCATCTCCGCCAAGCTAAGCAGTTGGCCCCTTATCTCTCTCGCCCTGACCTAGCCACTGTGATCCATGCGACGGTCACCTCCAGACTGGATTATTGTAACTCGCTCTACGTGGGGCTGCCCTTGAGACTGACCCAGAAACTCCAGCGGGTACAGAATGCCGCAGCGAGACTCCTTACGGGGTCCTCGCTGCGAGATCACATTCACCCGGTGCTATACCACCTGCACTGGCTCCCGGTGGAGTATAGGATCAAGTTTAAGGTGCTGGTTTTAACCTTTAAAGCCCTATACGGCCTAGGACCCTCGTACCTACGGGACCGCCTCTCCTGGTATGCCCCACAGAGAAACCTACGGTCTGTAAATAAAAACATCCTCAAGGTCCCAGGCCTCAGAGAGGTTAGGCTGGCCTCAACTAGAGCCAGGGCCTTCTCGGCTGCAGCTCCAATCTGGTGGAATGCTCTGTCACAAGAGACTAGGGCCCTGCGGGACCTGACATCTTTCCGCAGGGCCTGCAAGACAGAGTTGTTCCACCAGGCCTTTGGTCAGGGCGCAGCCTGACTCCCTCCTCTGGCAACCTGCACAGTATTTTGGTTGCCATCAATTTGATTTTAATTAATTTTTATAATGAAATATTTTAGAATGTGTGATTATTCAACTATTTGGTTATTTGATTGTTGTTAGCCGCCCTGAGCCCAGCTTCGGCTGGGGAGGGCGGGATATAAATAAAATTTATTATTATTATTATTATACATTCTACTCAGCTAATAACACCAGGCAGGCCCCACAAAAAACCCAGAGATTCATTTAAAATAAAAGGGCACATTCTACTCATGTAAAAACACGCTGATTCCCAGATCATCTGCGAGCCAGATTTAGAAGGCGATTGGGTCAGATCCGGCCCCTGGGCCTTAGTTTGCCTACCCATGGTCTAATCCTCTCTGAAAGCTGTCCAAGTTGGTAGCCATCACTGCCCTGTACATGAGCTCTGTGAGTGCGGCTTTCTCCCAACTGAAGTGCAGAGTGTTTGAGGACCAGGACATTTGCAGGGAAACAAAAATGCTTGTTTACAAAGCTATTGTACTACCAACCTTACTATATGCTTGTGAAACATAGACCACTTATAAATGCCATCTCCAGCTGCTCGAAAGATTCCATCAACGGTGTCTCCAAAAATTTTTACACATCACTTGGGAAGACAGGTGAACTAATGCCAGTGTACTGGAAGAAGCAAAGATCACCAGTGTCGAAGCAATGATTCTTCAACATCAACTTCGTTGGACTGGTCATGTTGTGCGGATGCCTGATGATCGTCTTCCAAAGTAACTACTCTATTCCGAACTTAAAAATGGAAAGTGTAATGCTGGTGGTCAACAAAAGAGGTTTAAAGACTGTCTCAAGGCCAATCTAAAAAAATGTAGTATAAACACCAACAACTGGGAAACACTGGCCTCTGAGCGCTCCAGTTGGAGAACAGCCTTTACCAAAGGTGTCATGGACTTTGAAGACACTCAAACTCAGAACGCAAGGGAGAAATGTGCTAAGAGGAAGGCACGCTTGGCAAATCCACACCATGATCAACTCCTGCCCGGAAACCAATGTCCCCACAGTGGAAGGACATGTGGATCCAGAATTGGCCTCCACAGTCACTTACGGACTCTTTGTTAAAACCGTGTTTATGGAAGACAATCTGACTTGGCTACGAGTGATCGCCAAAGAAGAAGTAGTATATGAGCATCTCTCATAGCTTAACTATGGGCTGTGTGAAGAACTATTTTATTTTGTCTGTCTGGAATCCTACAGTATTCAAGCTTGATTGGATGTCCATGAATTCTAATGTTACAAGAGAGGGAGAAAAACTTTCCTCTGTCCACTTCCTCCACTTAGCCTCTATCATTGGGCCTAAGGTTGCTACTATAAAGCCATTGATATGTCTCTCTTCCTCCTCTGTGTATGTTGGCTACATGAGCTTCCGTACTTTTCCATTTTCTCAGTTGTGGATATTCATTACTATTCCACCACTTACCATCCATATCAGTGAGTGGAGCTTAGTGCAGTGTATCCACAGGGTTTTAAAAATTGTGCCCACAATCATTCCTCCCCTGTCCTCCACTGCCTTTTTTCTGTTCTGGGCAACACAAGAATTCCCATGCACATGTAGTATTCCTATACAGTGGCACCTTGGTTCTCAAACCTAATCCGTTACGAAAGTCCATTCCAAAACCAAAGCATTCCAAAACCAAGCGGTGCTTTCCCACAGAAAGTAATGCAAAATGGATTGATCCATTCCAGACTTTTAAAAACAAAACAACCCCTAAAACAGCAATTTAACATGAATTTTACTATCTAACGAGACCATTGATCCATAAAATGAAAGCAATAAACAATGTACTGCAGTCACACAATCAATCAATCAATCAGTAGCTGAACTGGGTTCCACACAGTCTCAAAAACAAAAAAGCCACAAAAACACAATATAAATAGCAAAAACAGACACTCCTCAGCAAAACACTCAAAACGGAAGTGTGGTGCTCAAATCGGAAGCGTAACACTCAAAACGGAGCACATTTGGCTTCCAAAAAAAAGTTTGCAAACCAGAACACTTACTTCTGGGTTTGCAGTGTGTTGGGTTCCAAGTTGTTTGAGGTATTTGAGAACCAAGGTACCACTGGACAAGTATTCCTATACCCATGTGGGCACAGAAAATACTGTACGTGAGGAAGGGAGCCATAGCTCAGTGGCAGAGCAAAAAGTCCCAGGGTCAATCCCTAGCAACTCCAAGTAGGGCTGAGAGCATCCCCTGCCTGGAGGGCCGCTGCCAGTCAGTGTATTGTGTATTGTATTGTGAGCTAGATAGACCTATGGTCTGACTTGGTATAAGGCAGCTTGCTGAATCTTCCTGTATTTCTACACTTAAAAAAAATCCAAGAAGTACACAAGAGCAAATGTTACCAGCCTTGGTTATAATGTTTCACAATGGGCAAAATGGAGGCTTGAGCTTCTCTTTTTTGGGGTGGGAGGGTGGGGAAAATATCCATTTGTTTTTGTTGTTCTAATACTTTGGCCTTGTGCAAGAGTAATGTTTGCCTGATTAAGACTTGCACAACAAATATGTCTTGCACAAGACCGCTGCATAATTCTTTTTGGTTAAAAAAAATACAGTTGCTCCGCCCACTTGTGCCTCTGCCCATGATTGGCAGGTGGCCCCCAGAAGGTTGCCCAGAAAGGTATATAGCCCTTGACCTGAAATAGGCCCACCACCCTCATGTGTTAGTGGAGCATACCTTCTTAAGGGGTGGTGGACTCTATTTCACGAAAGGCTTTTAATCAGAGGCTTGGTGGTCACTATCAAGGATGTTGCAGCAGCAGATCCAGGGGGCTGTGCTAGATGACTTTTGATATGCCTTCCTATTCTCTGATTCTATGCATTTGCTGATTAAAGGAGGAAGAAGGAGCCACCAATTTCAGGATCCCACTTTTTGTTCCCCTTTCGTTTGTTCTGCTCCCACCCAGATTCAGGATGCAAGCCACAGCTGTAACAGGAAATAACAAGCTTTTGACATTCCTCAGATTCCCTGGCACAGCAACTGGGTCTTGCATCCTGAACATGACTAATAAAAACATCACTCAGCTGTCTGCCTTGATGGCTTATTTCCCATTGTTTCATCTGAATCAACTCGGCTTCCCTCGCTTTGTTGTGACTCCTCTGTTGTTTCCTGTATGGCCTGCAGGTTCAAAACACCCCTTATTTCAGTTTGCTGCTAAACCCATATTAAGGCAAGGCCTTTCACTGTGTAAGTACCGATTCTGCAGACACTTAAATATTTACACTGAGGGGAGTTGTTTGCACGCCACCTATCCCTAGCTAGCTGCCACCTACATTATGTAGCAACCATGTAATCATTACGTCTCTAATATATTGTACTGCTTACCTTGAATGGGCCTTATGTTTCCTTTCTTGAGGGTACAGGGTTCCTGTGCAGAAAGAAACACACCTTTCAAAACCTGTACAGTGGTACCTCGGGTTAAGTACTTAATTCGTTCCGGAGGTCCGTACTTAACCTGAAACTGTTCTTAACCTGAAGCACCACTTTAGCGAATGGGGCCTCCTGCTGCCGCCGCACCGCCAAAGCACGATTTCTGTTCTCATCCTGAAGCAAAGTTCTTAACCTGAAGCACTATTTCTGGGTTAGCGGAGTCTGTAACCTGAAGCGTATGTAACCTGAAGCGTATGTAACCCGAGGTACCACTGTATTTCATAAAACACAGGCAATACGTTTTCCCTTGGCTCCTAAGAAGGGAGTTCCCGTGGAGTTGCCTTACTTCAAGTCTCAGAATATTTTATGCATCTGTTCTAAATCTAAATCCACCACTACTCCAGGGGACTCTCATGAGATAGAGCAATTTGTTTGTACTAGATCCGGCCCAAGATCCGGCCACTGACAGAGCATGGTACAAAAGGTGTGCACTTAGAATGAAAGAGTTCTGCACTCAGGAGTTTGACTGGCAGAAATCAAACGAGTTCCAACTCAAATGAGTTCCGCACAAAAAATCACCTAGTTGCTTACTTCATTTCAACAGTATCATTATTTGGGGAGAGTGTGTCAATTTGTTATTAAAACTGGACAGAATTCCTTGTCAACAGTTCTTCAAACCATTCTCTCTTCTGCCCATTCCTGGTCTACTTTGACTGGAAGGTTCTCTGGTAGAGCCCTTTCCCATCAATAGTTACCAAACCCTACAGATGCCAGAAATGGAACTCAAGACTTATTGCACACAAAGACAAAATAGGGAAAGGCCTTCTTTATCACTGAGCTATGACCCCTCCAGAATGCAGACACAATCCCTGCACATAGAAAATTAGCATGCCAAGGGGCAAGCCTGAGATGCTAGCTTCTTATGTGGAGAGATGAGTTGTTGCTTTGACATAAAGTATTTGAGCACCTGAACCTCCATATACAGTCTGAAGTGGTACATTCATCAGCCCCAGTCAGCATTGTCAATGGGAAGCGATTATAAGCTTATTGCAGTTGAGCAAAATCTGGAGGGCTGCAGGTTCCCCATCCCTGGATAGGCACAGGCTTACCACCTGAGAGAGAACAAGGTCTTAAGTAATGCCTGCTTCACCTTGCATTTTGTGAAGTGTTACTGTAGCCTTTCCCAGCCTGGTGCCCTTCAGATGTCTTGGCCCACAGTTCCCATCATCTCCAGTTAACATGGCTGTGATGGCTGGGGCTGATGGAAGCTGTGGTTCAAAACACCTGGAAGGCACCAGGTTGGGTTGCCTGGCAAGGTACAGAGGGGAAACAATCCTGCAGATCTGATAAATATTTTTGCAGTTTGTAATCAATTATGAGGAAAGATGTTGTGTTTTGTATCGGGAAGGTATACAGTGGTACCTCGGGTTACAGACGTTTCAGGTTACAGATGCTTTAGGTTACACACTCCGCTAACCCAGAAATAGTACCTCGGGTTAAGAACTTTGCTTCAGGATGAGAACAGAAATCGTGCTCCGGCAGCACAGCAGCAGCGGGAGGCCCCATTAGCTAAAGTGGTGCTTCAGGTTAAGAACAGTTTCAGGTTAAGAACGGACCTCCGGAACGAATTAAGTTCTTAACCCGAGGTACCACTGTATTCGGAAAACACAAGCAGCTGTGCTCCAGATGTGGCCTGGGAGTAGATCCCATTTGTTGGGATGTGGAACAGCTGTAATCCAAATGTGTATCTCTGATGGCTAGAATGGGATCACATGGGTCTTGTGCCTTCCTCCGGGTTGCTCTTTTCAAGGAGTCCCTCAAGCAGCCTTGAAAATAATTTCAATCACTCCCTGTTTTAAGGCTGCCTCCCAACTCTCTTTCAGATGCAACAAGAGTGAATTGAAATTCTGTCAGCAGGAAAATTTGCCTTTGTGGACATTGTTACTTCATGGCTTCTGGCCAAGAGTCACGTTCAATAAAGCATCTTCTGAAGCTTGGGCAGGGATTGATCTATGAAATAAATCCCTATGGATTAATTAATGCAAGAAGGCTTCCTTTATCTTTCCCCAGACAATTATGCCAGACTTCGTCAAGGGACCCGACACAGATTGACCACTGGCAAGGCGCCAGCTTTGCAGTTGTCACTGCATTCCCATACGTTACTTAAAAAGGTAAAGGGACCCCTGACCATTAGGTCCAGTTGTGGCCTATTCTGGGGTTGTGGCGCTAATCTCGCTTTATTGGCTGAGGGAGCCGGCGTACAGCTTCCGGGCCATGTGGCCAGCATAACTAAGCCGCTTCTGGTGAACCAGAGCAGCACACGGAAACACCGATTACCTTCCTGCCAGAGCAGTACCTATTTATCTACTTGCACTTTGACGTGCTTTCGAACTGCTAGGTTGGCAGGAGCAGGGACGAAGCAACGGGAGCTCACCCCATCGCGGATTTCAAACCGCCAACCTTCTGATCGGCAAGTCCTAGGCTCTGTGGTTTAACCCACAGCGCCACCCACGTCCCTTCATACGTTACTTACAAAGCAGTAAAAAATAGATTAACTGTACTCTATGGGATTACTGCCTCTGAACATGGAGGTTCAATCTACCCATGATCCACCATGACTAACGGGCATTGGTGTGCCTCTCTTCCTCAGTGAGTTGGTCTTAGTTCCCTTCTAAGAACTGAAGCATAGCGACAGGGCATAGGCTTTCTATGCAGAAGGTCAGAAGTTCAATTTCTGGCACCTCCAGGTGGGGCTGACAATATCCCACTTGAAGTTCTCTGGAGAGCTGCTGCTGGTTAGTATAGATAATAGTGAGTTGGATGGACCAGTGGTCAGACTCTGTGGAAGGCTGCTTCCTATATTTTTGGAAGCCACCTAAGGTTGTAGTCCTCAACATACCAGAAAGTTAAGTACCATTATTAATCCAGCCCAGCCTTTCGCATGATGTATTCTGCATATAAATTAAATAAGCAGGGGGACAATATACAGCCTTGCCGTACTCCTTTCCCAATTTTGAACCAATCAGTTGTTCCATATCCAGTTCTAACTGTAGCTTCTTGTCCCACATAGAGATTTCTCAGGAGACAGATGAGGTGATCAGGCACTCCCATTTCTTTAAGAACTTGCCATAGTTTGCTGTGGTCGACACAGTCAAAGGCTTTTGCATAGTCAATGAAGCAGAAGTAGATGTCTTTCTGGAACTCTCTAGCTTTCTCCATAATCCAGCGCATGTTTGCAATTTGGTCTCTGGTTCCTCTGCCTCTTCTAAATCCAGTTTGCACTTCTGGGAGTTCTCGATCCACATACTGCTTGAGCCTTCCTTGTAGAATTTTAAGCATAACCTTGCTAGCGTGTGAAATGAGTGCAATTGTGCGGTAGTTGGAGCATTCTTTGGCACTGCCCTTCTTTGGGATTGGGCTGTAGACTGATCTTCTTCAATCTTCTGGCCACTGCTGCGTTTTCCAAATTTGCTGGCATATTGAGTGTAGCACCTTATTGAGTGTAGCACCTTATTGTTCACCCTACCTCCCTGCTAACTGCCAGAGTTTTGGACTACAATTCCCATCAGCCCCAGCCAGCATAGCCAATGGCCGAAGATGGTGGGAGTTGTAGTTCAACAGCATTCTGAGGACTACAGGTTCCCCCGCTCCTACAGAAAAAAGAAGCAGCGCCACCTTTCTAGTTCTGCTTCGCCACAGGTCTCTGCAAGCAATGGAGGCAGGAAAAGCTACGCGGCGCCTTTAAGAGCTCGTCCGCCCCAGCGCGGGAAAGGAAGCAAGCTAAGGGGCGGGACTTAGGCCAAGCCCGCGAAAGTCGGATACTTTGTTGCCGCCGGATGGAACGCTGAGTAGCAAGCCGGGCTCGGAACGTTCCATCGGGAGAAGAAGCGGCCACGTGGACGCCATGGCGCAGCTCCGGGTCACCGATTTCTTCGCGCAGAACAAGAAGGGCCCCGCGGGGGGCAGCTTGAGCGCCAAGCGCCGGAAGGTACAAGCTGATGGAGCCCCCGAGCCCCTGGAGGCCGGCAGGCCCGAGAAGAAGGAGCAGCAGCAGGAGAAGGAAGAGACGGGGCTGGGCCTCTTGGAGCCTCCTCGCACCCCGCTCGGCTCCAGCTGCCCGCAGCCCTCGCAGCCCAGCAGCAGTAGGAAAAGGCGCAGGCCGGAGCCCGAGGCGGAGCTCACGCCGGTCTCTGCCCAAGGCCGCCGCCGCCTCGGTGCGAAGGGCACCGCCCGGAAGACGCTGGTGATGCCCGCGGAGGAAAAAGGGGAGGCGGTGAGTGATCCGAAAGGAGGGGAAGCAGGACCGCGCGTTCTGACTTCGAGCGTCTTTAATCCGGATTAGTTGCCCGGAGCCTTGTTGTGTAGTG
Source organism: Podarcis muralis (assembly GCF_964188315.1). Taxonomy (NCBI): domain Eukaryota; kingdom Metazoa; phylum Chordata; class Lepidosauria; order Squamata; family Lacertidae; genus Podarcis; species Podarcis muralis. Next base: position 42,250,228 of record NC_135661.1, on the reverse strand, counting down.
GGAAATGGTGGAAGTCGGGGTTGTGTGAATGGGCCCGCTCCTTCGGATTTTCTTGATCCTTCCCGGGTGTGAGCTCTGAGGCGACATAGCAGCAGGCACCGTTCTAGGGAAGAGACCTGTGGGGTCAGACCTGAGCCCGGCAGATGGCCAAGCCATTCCCACGTTGGTTGTCTGCAGTGTCTTGGATGGTTGAGTTAGACTGTTCCTGTATATGGCGGTGCTATTAAGTTGTCGTAGTGTAGAGGCCTTGTTATTCACTGTGCCCAAAAATGGGAAAAAGAATACTTTTGAAATGGGCATTAAAATGGTTAATGGGGCTCAGAGCAAAATATGTATAATCCCCCTGACTTTGCAGCACATGCATTTGTGCTGCAATTGGTTTGAATTGGTGGGAACTGACCAAGGAGGGAATATGGGTTTGTAGTGAGAACCCAATGTGGTTAGAAAACTTGGAATACTGTGTTCAGTTGTAATTTGAATCCATTGGTTTGGTTCCCACACTCTGGAGCAGCAGAAAACAAGCCAGCCCTTCAAATATTTGAAGCTGGCCATCATGTCAACTCTCAGCCTTCTCTTCTCCAGGCTACATACTCAACGCCCTTAAGCAACTGGTATTCTGAAGGGAGATGTGTTGCCAATTCTGACTGGAGTGCTTCTGTTTCAGGTCCCAGGCTTTGCTTCCCCCACAGCCCTTGGGCTACCCAGCCCCTCCAGTCTGGATAAAAAGGCAAAGGATTTGGCCAATGGGACTCTTTCACCAGGTCTGCAGCTGGAGACCACAGTGCAGCCTGGCATAGTGTCAGTAGAGAAGGTGAGCCTTGGAGAAGAAGGGGGTGGGGTGGCCTTTGGATTGTATAGGCCACCATCTCTAAACATCTGACATAGCATTCTGCTGCCTCTTGAAGCTTGCACAGCTCAGTAAACCTGATAGAGCTGCCACAGCACCCTTTGTCATTAGCATACACATTGACTGGGTTCAGTGGCTCCAGATTCTAATGGCCCAGCACTCTTTCCTGTGTTCAAAACTCTCATTGTTCTAGGTGCATTTTGCAACAGGGAATTTCATTAGTGCAAGCAGTTTCTGAGTTCTGGGTGCAGTACTGCGCCTAAGATTTCAGATTAAAACTGCGGAGTGGAAGGAAAGGAGCTTTTTCTGCCTCCCCACTTCCAGCTACTCTCTGAAGACTGGAGAAGAGACCTTCTAAAGAATGTTAGGGGGGGTTGCAGGGGAAGGACTAGACCATGTGAAAAATGAACATAATATTTTAGCTGCACTTCATTCATTTTCAGCTTCGTATCCTTGTTTTAAAAAATGGGTGGCTAGACATTCTGTTGTAGCACATGTAACCTTGGTTTAAGGTGCTATTTAGCTTCTAGCTTTCATATCTCAGTTTCTAACACTGACTACTTCAGAGCTGCGAGATTAAGGAAAGATGAAGCACTGCTGCTAAGTTTGCTTAAGAATTGCAACCGTAGTGATTGAGGGCTGGCAGTCTGATGGAGTCTGTGATGCTCACAGGCCATTCAGTTGCTTACCTCGCCACTGTTTGCCGCTTGCCACTGGCAAGTACCAAACTGTAGAGATTACTTAAAAGGACTGTCTGCTGGATATTTAGATTTCAAAAGGGAGGGTCGCCTGTACAAATGAACATAAGAAGCTGCCTTATAGCAGCTCAGACTATTAGCCTATTCAGGCCACTGCTGTCTGCTCTGAATGGCAGCCCCTCTCCAGGGTCTCTGGCAGAGAGAGGTCGTTCTTGCCCTTTCCTTCCCTATGTGAATAAGGCAGGAATCTCCCTAGCTGAGATTTCTCTCCTTCCAAACAGGAGGTGGTGTCTAAGGAGAAGTTGGCGGAGCTGAGCGGTCGTCTGGCGAAGATCCGTGCCCTGGCACAGAAAGTCACTTTGCCAGCCAGCTCCTCAGAGGCTGACGGTGACATAAAGAGCAGATTAAAACGGGCTCGGCTGCTGGAATCCAAAATCAGCAAGAGGAAAGAGGCTGAGAAGGAGAAAGTGAGGAACCTCCCTCAACTCCAGCTGGGCAAAAGCAATCCTGAGCCAACAGCAGAGACCAGGTAGGGGAAGAGCTTTCTGAGGGGTTGGCCTTGGTGATGAAGCCAGGTGTCTGGTGAGAGGGGACATGGCGATTTTCTAGATTAGGGGTCTTAGGGTATTGAACCCTTTTTTTTTTGGAAATTCCCAGGGCGACAGCTTGCATTTGATGCCTTTTTACTTTTAGCATATCAGTACTCATCAATCTTTCTTCTTTGTGTGTAATATTGTGCTGCTGCATGTAAAATTCTGCAGGGATTAATTTTAGCAAATTTATAAATTTGTTTTCTGTGCCTGGTGTTCTGTAGTGCAACAGTTACACTAATAGTTTGATTGCTGTTGTTTTCTGTTTTGTTTTGTATGTTATATATTTGTACAAAATTCAAAATTCCTTTCTGGTTACTGGCCATTGGCCATAATAGAGTAATTGATTGTTTGATTGAGTTTAGGGGTGGTTAGCTTGTGCCCACCCCAATTGTTATGTGACTGCCATTTCCCCTAGACATTATTGGCCTCGCTGGCTGGGATTGGTGGGAGTCTAGCAACATCTGGGCAGTGACAAGTGAGCCACCCCTGTTTGAGGCCATCAAAGAAGCCCAATCCTAAGCAGAGCTGGGCATTTCCTATAGTTTGAGTCTGCAGGATGGTTGGATGTCCCAGTCAATAATTAGGATTGCAACGCCCAGCCAATAAATTTAAAATATTTTTGATCCGCTAGAAAGGTGCCCCTCAGTAACTTGTACAGCAGATCTGAAAATGGCTTTGCTGCTCTTAAATGCTTGCAACTATCATCCAAAACCTCAGCCGACAACTACCTGTGTGAGAGCTAAGGTGACACTGTGCTGTCGTGTGACGGAAACAGCCGATCATTTTTATTCTCCCCATCTTCCCAGTGCGAAGGCTCCAGCCTTCCAGCGCTTCCACAACCTCGCCCAGGACGTCCCCCCGGGACTCACGCTGCCTTACAAGTACAAGGTGCTGGCCGAGATGTTCCGCAGCATGGACACCATTGTGGGGATGCTTTTCAACCGCTCGGAGACGGTGACCTTTGCCAAGGTCAAGCAAGGCATCCAGGACATGATGCGCAGGTGAGAGCTCACCCTTTCTCCTGGGGGTGGGCAGGGAGCGCGGGAGGCAATCGCCTGTGAGCAGTCAGTCTGGAGAAGCAGAGAGAGTGACTATCTCTCCACCTGGCAAGCTCATAATTCTGCCCAGGATGCCAATTGGGAATAACAGAGTGAAGATGACAGCAGCCTTTGTAACACAGCGGTAGACCAGAATTCCCTTCTGGGCTGGTGGTTTCCCCCCCTGATGTTAATTACTTGGCATGTAATAAAATTGATGGCCTTGCCTGAGCAGAAAGCAATAGTACTTCATGCAATGAGTGGCGAACCAAAGAAGTTTAGCTCACAGGGTGTTGTCATCAGCTGGTTGGCCCCCAGTACTCTTGCAATGCCGCACACCCTCGCCAAACCTGCTCTGTGCCCAGAGTGCTTTGAGGACCCATTAAAGCGGGGGTCAGCAACCTTTTTCAGCCGTGGGCCAGTCCACTGCCCCAAATTCCTATGCCCCACAAATAACCCAGAGATGCATTTTAAATAAAAGCACACATTCTACTCATGTAAAAACACGCGGATTCCTGGACCGTCCGTGGGCCGGATTTAGAAGGCAATTGGGCTGCATCCAGCCCATGGGCCTTAGGTTGCCTACCCCTGCATTAAACTGTGGTCATGCTGCTCAGTTGCAAAGAATGTATGAGAGAGGCTGCAGACGCCTCTGGCTTTTGGTGCAGAGGTTGGACTGCCCCCTACTGCTCAAAGTTAAGAGTTGCAGCTGTTGCCCTGCTCACTTTTGCCTCGACCCTTGTCTACATGCGCCCCCCCTGCAAAGGTTTCCCATTCCCTTGACTAGATAAAATCATGGAAGCTGGGTAACTGGTCTTGGGATCTCTTGGCAGTGATAAATGGTGTTGAAACCTCCCCAGCTAGAGTCAGAATACCTCTTTCTTCTGCTTGAAGACTTCTGTCCGTAGAGACAAAAGTGCTGGGCTAGGTGGATACTCTTGACCACTTTCCCTTCAAGCTTTTAGTCCTCATGGTGTTTTAGTACTAACACACAAGACCCTATGCAGCTCCGGGTCAGGTTACTTGAGAGAGAGACTGCCTTCTCTCTTATACACCCAGCAAATTGCTTGGTTTGCGGGTAAGTTTCTTGGGCAAGTCCCCAAAATCTCAGAGGTTTGTCCCATAGCAGCTTGGAGCGGGGCTTTTAGTGTGGCTGCCCCTGTTCCGTGGAATAGCATTCCTGTTGAGATTCAGCAGGCGCCCTCTGTCTGCACTTTCTGAGAACAACTGAAGACATGTTAGTTGTGATTCCTGCATTGCAGGGGGTTGGACTAGATGACCCTTGGGCTCTCTTCCAGCTCTTAGCGTTATTTGTTCCATCAGCCTTTCCCAGCTGGACCAATGGGTATTTGCCATCACTGTCTATTTTGGATGGTTTTCATCTTGTTTTAAATTTATCTGCTGTTTTTTTGTGTCTCTAAATGTTTTTTGTTTGCTTGCTGGTTTTAACAGTACGTCACCTTGAGATGATTGCATAGAAGGTGGTTAATAACTTAACAACAATATCACGGGTGCAAACCTACTTCGCGTGCCAGGCTGTATCTGTCTGCCAGACCCAAGAACCTCAAGACTCTCCTGGTCCTCATTTTGAGGGTGCCACCAAAATGATGGTGGGATGTTCACTCCCGAAGGGGTTGATTACATTCTATTTATCTGGTCATTTATAAACTTCTGATTGTGTGCAAGATCTTGGGCGCTGATATTCTCCCTGCCTGTCTGCAGGCAATTTGAAGAACGGAACCTGGGTCAGATCAAAGCTGTGTATCCGGCTTCGTACATCATGCGCCAGGAGAAGAACATTCCCACCTTTGGCACCCCTGGTCAGAAGAGAGGCGACTACCAGCTGACGATTGAACCCGTGCTAGAGGCAGGTGGGTCCCGTGCGGCATTCGCAAAAGAAGCTCCTATGAGCTAGGGAGGAAAGTGGGCAGGTAGACTTCATTGTACGTTTCCTGCCACACCCTTTGAAATGTACTAAAGACCAAACTTGAAGACGTTGGTTGCCAAAGAACCACCCCAGTGTGTGTCATTGTAGGACCATTGTAGCATTGTAGCAACCTTGGTCCCGGGGACCAGGTGTGGCTCTCCAGGCCCCTGTTTCTGGCCCTTGGGAGTCTTTTTGGGCTGCACCCTGTTTGTTCCTGACAGTGGCGCCTCTCGCTTGCCTTGGGAGGAGGATGGAGAGAGGAGCGTGTAAACACCAGCCTATGCCACATTTTACATTAGTTGCTCCGCCCACTTTTGCCTCTGGCCCCGCCCACCACTGGCATGTGCCCCCCCCCCCCCCAACTCAAAGGTTTCCCATCTCTGGACTGGTGGGTAGAAGGGAACAGCAGTTTCAGAGGGAGATGTGGCCCATCACCCTTCAATTTTTTTGTTTCAGGAGAGAAGCTGTCGGCATTGCACCTGATGCAGCGTCGGAAAATATTTGGCAGGAACTTGGTTAACATCGTGAAAGGGCACCACAAGGCGAGTCTCTTCTCCCCCCACCCCCCAAAAAAGTGCTGGATTTACCCAGTAAGCAGACTAAGCTCATACACCAGCAACGCATGAGAAGCTCTGGGAAGAATTTGACAGCTAAAAAAAACACACACACCAAAGAATTGGAACTTTCAGGCATCTTACACTCCACAGTCTTCCCCTGTTTTCCTGTTCTCTTCTTATTACTTATCCCCACCTAAACTGGGGGGAATGACAACTAATGTCTACTAACGTAGACCAAAAGAATGTGAAGAAAGCAGATCCTGTCATGGGTTGCACATGACATAATATGCGCACACATTTCTGCAAGCATGCAAGCTCTTGAAAAATACAATTTTATTTTACGGTTTAGCACCATCCTTGTCTTGAATTGCATATGGAGGCACCATCATCTTGTCAGTGCTTAGGACCTCTGAAGGTCTTCATCTGGCCCTTCCCCCTCCCAGCTGTCGTCTCCTCCCTCCACCATGGCTCGTTCCTGCCTTTGCCATGTAAATGAGAAAATACCTCTTATGGAGGGTTGCTTCACATCAGGCTTTCCCAAACTTGGGTCTCCAGATGTTTCTGGGTTACAGTTCCCCTCATCCCTGACCACTAGTCCTGATGGGAGTTGTAGCCCAAAAGCAGCTGGAGACTCAAGTTTGCTATACCTTATCAGGTGCTGGTCCGGGTGCTATATCAGGCATAGTCATCACCTCCCCTGTGCTAACTTCCCATAGGCTTTCTTGGCGTCTCTCAACCCTCCAATGGTGGTGCCGGAAGACAAACTGACAAGGTGGCATCCCCGGTTCAATGTTGACGACGTGCCCGACATCGTCCCTGCGGAGGTGCCTCAGCCCCCGCAGGTGGACAAAATCACGACTGCTCAAGAGGTGCTGGCCAAGGCTCGCAGCCTGATGACGCCCAAGGTAAAGCTGGCCAAAGGAGAAGGCCCTCTGAGTGTGGGTGGAACTCTTTGACTTAGCTATTATTTCCATTTTATATCCTGTTCTCCCTTGCAAAGGAGCCCCCGGGGCAGCAAACCTGTCAATAACATCAATTTTTTTATAAAGCCTTCTTGCAAACAGTTAGCCACTCATCTCTCAAGGTTGCCAGGAGCAGCTTCTTTCAGCCGTCAGATGTAATTCCTTGTGGAAGGAATTCCACAAATGGGGAGCCACCACCGAAAAGCCCCTGTCGTAGGTTGCTGCCAACTGGGTATGCCCCAGTGATGGCACAACTGAAGCCTCACCTGCCAATCTTGGGATAGGAGATATTGAGGAAGGCGCCATATAGGGATTTCTATGCTAATACTTTGAATTTCTGTGTACTAAATTTGTAAGGAATATTTTATATAAATTTGTACTGATACCTTGAATTTATTATGAGTGGATCTTGACCATCGAAGTATGAACAGTTGTTATGGGTCTGCCTCCTTGTGTGACTATTGACTCTTCCCCTGCAGTCAGAAGTTGGCCAATTTTTTCTTTGGACTTGATTTTATTTTGGCCTTCATGCCAGCCCATGGCAGCTCCCCCCCTAAAAAAGGGAGGGGTCCAAAATTTGGGATTTGGTACTAGAGAGGGAAAGCCTGTGGCTAGATAAAGTTGGTTGTTGATTACTGTGATGGAGAAGAGGGAGCAACAGGTCCTCTCTGCTGCCTCAACCACCTGCATCTCAGTTGAATGGGCTGTTTGTGCATGGTAGGGGCGAGAAATTGTTCAGGAGAGTATCAGTTTACTGTTACGCATGGCATCGCAATTGCTTTTCAGCTACGCAAGACTCCTTTGCTTGCCAGGTGAGAAAAACTGCTACTGATGTCTGACCCACCTGCTCTCTCTTTCTTTCTGCCACACCCAACAACAGATGGAGAAGGCGCTGGCCAATCTGGCTCTGAGGACTGCCGAAACCAGCCCCTCTGTGCCGGAGTCCCCTCGGCCACCCCCGCCAGCTCCGGCTGGCACCCCCAGCAGCCTGAAAGGGGTGTCGCAGTCCTTGTTGGAGAGGGTGAGTGCCTTGCCGTCTCCTCACCAGGCAGGCTTCAGGCTTGTGCGATGTGGGTCACCTTTGTTCTTGGTTTGTAAAGTAGGGAAGTCCAGGTCCCAACATCCAAAGTCATAAAGGGGTTTTGCAGATGGGGCAGGACCACTGACCTGCTCCATGTCATGCATCATTGCTATTACTCTTACTTTTATTTTATTTTAATTTTTATTTAGTTTAGTAAGTAGTATTAGGGTGGCGGGGGACGCGGGTGGCGCTGTGGGTTAAACCACAGAGCCTAGGGCTTGCCAATCAGAAGGTTGGCGGTTCGAATCCCCGCGACGGGGTGAGCTCCCGTTGCTCGGTCCCTGCTCCTGCCAACCTAGCAGTTTGAAAGCACATCAAAGTGCAAGTAGATAAATAGGTACCGCTCCGGCGGGAAGGTAAACGGCGTTTCTGTGCGCTGCTCTGGTTCGCCAGAAGCGGCTTAGTCATGCTGGCCACATGACCCGGAAGCTGTACGCTGGCTCCCTTGGCCAATAAAGCGAGATGAGCGCCGCAACCCCAGTCGGCCACGACTGGACCTAATGGTCAGGGTTCCCTTTACCTTATTAGGGTGGCACCTTTGAGTGCAAATTGCTGGAAACTGCAAGATGGGAGAGTGCCCTTGTGCTTGGGCCCTGCTTGTGGGATTCCCATTGGGGGCATCTGGTTGGCCACTCAGAACAGGATGCTGGGCTAGATGGCCTGATCCTGCGGGCTCTTCTTATATTCTTCCCCTTCCCACACAGACTCACTCCTTGCTCTTCTTGCAACGCTCTTTGCCCTGCCCTACCCACCCCCTTTCCTTGCCGCAGACAAGATGCACACTTAGAATTCTAAAGGACGCATAGCTCAGTTCCAGCAGAGCATCTGCTTTGCATGTAGAAGCTATCAGGTTTGATCCCTTCTGATGCTGCCACCACCACCACCTCTCTCCCTTTCTCTCTCTCAGGTCAGAGCCAAGGAAGTTCAAAAGCTGCAGGCGCTGATGGTGCGGAACCCGCAGCAGGAGCGGCGCCTGGACATGCTGTCGCGTCTGCCGGAGATGGCGCGGGTCCTGCGCAACGTCTTTGTGGCGGAGAAGAAGCAGGCGCTGCCCCTGGAGGTGGCATGCCAGCAGATGATGGCCAGCTACCGGTCCCTCATGACGTTTGGTAAGGGGAGGAAGTGGGCACACCTGGCGAGCTTTGAGAGGGAGAGAAGGGGGGTGATGCCTTGTCTCCAGGCAGAGATGGGGAAGCTGTGCCCCTCGGATGTTGCAGAACTATCATGCCTCATTTTAGGCGGCTCCCAACACCTGAATCTGCTCCATTCTTCCACCCCATCGGGGTTTGTTCCTTCCTGTTTATTTTCTAATTTCCCCCAGCCATTTTTAAAAGTGTGTCCCCTGTATGAAGTTCCAGAACTAGAATAGGCTGTATTTTAGGAGCATAGGAATTGGCCTGCTGGGTCAGGCAAGTGGCCCATCTAACTGAGCATCCTATTCCCCCAGTGTCTGACCAGATGCCTGTTGGAAGCCTGCAAGCTGGACAGGAGTGCAACAGTGCTCTGCCCACCTGTGAATCCCAGCATCCTGGTATTCAGAGGCCTAACGTCTCTTAACATTGGAGGCAGGGTGTAGCCTTGTCCTCCATGAGTTAGTCTGATCCTCTTTTAAAGCCATCCCACTTGCTGGCCATCACTGCCTTCTGTGGGAGGCAAGTTCGAGATCAAAGTTTCAGCTTAATTTATCTTTAAATACTTGACTTACAAAGCAATGCTTTGCTGCTGGCATGGCTTGGGGTGAAGTTGTTTACCTCCCAGCTGTGTAAGAACAAACACCTTATAGGTGTTTGTAGCACACAATCGGAAAAGATCAACTTCCACTGCAACAGTGGCTGAATTGGTCTGTTGTGTTTACCCCAAAAATAATCTTCTGTATACTTGAGGGTAACCCGATCAAACCCAGTTGGGCTAGGTATTCTAATCTGAAGCAGGGTGATCGCTAGTCTAGAAAACTTTCCTTTTTTTGTCCTGGCACCACCCTCTGCCAGCGTGTGACTCCCGACTTACTATACACGGAGCCCTGGGAATGTGCCCTCTAACCAAAAAAAGCTGCATATCTTTTTAAGAGGATTAATCGTGCAACCGTCTGCATGCAAAGAGTCCTTTCCCTGCCATGTTTTCAGTGGTGATTTAACCACCAAGGAGTCATTTATAGTGGGTATCCCTATGATAGACAGGGGCTTTCTGTTCTCGCTTAACAAAAGCTGTTAAGTGAGAAAACAATCAGATGGCCCAGCGCTCTGTCTGAAACTCTTCCTCTGTCCCTGCAGGAGAGACAGAAAAGCACCTTCGTCTCCTCTCAGAGCTGCTGCCTGGCTGGGTGAGCGTTGTCCCCATCCGGCAAGAAACGTACATCAAGCTGGACAAAAGCGTGGACCTCAACGTTGTCACGGAGAGACTGGCCGCAAGGGCAAAGGAAGAGGAAAGGCTCTAATCTATGCTGCAGGATGGGGGGAGATCATGATGCCTTAGGCTCAGCATCATTGTGTGCCTGTTGGCACAGTCTCTCTTGGGAAAGGACCCCGATGGCCAGAGACGTGTGTGTCGTTTTCTCTCCTTGCAGCTGATGCATGAATGTGAGCAAAATGTGAATATTGTGGCTTTTTCAGAATTAAGAGGATATGGCATCTCTCCTTCCTTCCTTCCCTCCTAGTTTTCTAAGTGCCATCCTGGTGCCTGTGTAGCTGTTACGGTTCTGTAAGGCCACAAGAGGGCAGCACATACAAACCAGGAAATTCAGTTTGATTGGCGCATCACAACAAAGTACCAAACTTTTCGCCTTCGTGCATTAAAAAAGTTCTTTGTCAGCACCGCTTCCCACTTGCCAGATTAGCTGAACAGGCATAGTGAATGACGCTGCAGGACCACAAAGCCATGACTAGCATTTCCATTCCCTCATCTGGCAGGAACGGGTGGGAGCTGCCTTTTTCCACAAAGGGAGTTTCAGTTCCTCCAAGACTTGGTAGACAGAGGACATTAAAAGTACTTTTAAAAAAATTGGTTGTAAAACATAACTTGTATATGAACCTTAGCAATAACTATTTATTGATCAGGAGGAGCTTAAAATGAGTGATTTTTAACTGGCCAAGCCATTTAGTTGACATTTTTGTCCCTTAGCTTCAGTAAAGGGGATTGAGCCAAGAGCAGCGGTGGTGGATTTCTGCAATTTCGTTTGAGCCTGAGGTCACAGGTCCACCATACATTTAACGTACTACACTTGCCCCAAAGAATGCTGGGAACTGTAGTTTGTTAAGGGTGCAGAGGTTCTAACTCTGAGTGGTAAACTACAGTTCCCAGGATCTTTGGGGGGAATTGACTTTGCATGCCTTAGAGCACCCTGTCTCAACCTTTCCCCAGATGTTGGACTTACAGCTCCCATCTTCCTTGACCACAGCTCCCGGCTGGTTAAGGATTATGGGATTTGTAGCCCAACCACCTGGGACCCTGAGGTTGGGAAAGGCTGGCTCAGCCCATTGTACGGCTCTACAATCTCACACATGGAACCAGGGAATCTATCTGCCAGTAAAGGGACTTCCTTGTGACTGCATGTGAGCTCATCTCATCCCCTTCCTTTATTTTTTTGGCTCTTTCCTTTAGCAGATGCTGAGACAGCTGCTGTGCAAACTGCTGTTGTGACTTATTTGCCTTAAACATATGAAATTATAGTTCACCCTGTTAGGCAATCCATGTGTTTGGGAGCTAAATGGGGCCCTTGAATTGAGGTCCCTGGCCTGCACCTGCCTCTTAGCATTGCAGCTATTCTGTACTGACTCCAAAACCATCAGTGGCAGCACTGGATTATCTGTTCTGTGGCCACAGGAAGCTGAATAAAACCCCTATTCACAAATACCTTATCTGACTCTGTTTGTGGAACTTTCATCACTTGCAAACTTAAGGGGTGGCTAATCTGAGGCCATCAAGCTGTCACTGGACTACCAATTCCTATCATCCCTGAACACCAGCCGTGCTAACTGAGGCTGATGGTAGTAGTAACAGCTGAGGACCCCCAGTAGCTACTACTGCCTTTTATTGAAATGATCTTGATGCCATTTTTAGTAGTTAGGGCAACCTTGCAATAACATTTTAGAAATCAGCATGAAAATAAAGAGAAAGCGGAATGCAACAAAACCAAACAACCCCAAACCCACAGCAAACAGAAGAATCCACACTAGAAAAGTGGCGCAGGTGAGTCTGCATAATGTATTTTGATGGCAAAACTGAAGATCTAGCTAGAAAAAATGGCGTCATTGTTAATTATGCAAATAAAACTTCTCATTCTTTTTGGAGTTGGTTTTTTTTTTTTTTTAGGTGCTGGCATGAGAGAAGTTCTATGGTGATTAGAGTATAATTTTTAGCTTTAAAGTAAACATAAGCAGAGACATTTTGTATGCCTCTCTTAATGCTGATAGCATAAATGATTTTAGCCAGGAAAGTTATTTTGAGGAGTGTCAAGGAGGCGGGGGAAGGAAAGGGGTAAGAGTGGGCTGTATCCACTATGTTTTACTTAGAGCAGACCCACTGAAATTAATAGACCTAAGTCATGTCCATTAATTTAAATGTTTCTACTCGTACACTGGATGGTTTTAAGTCACTGGTGCTTTTACTACCTGGTTCTCTTCCTCAATTGTACATTATGTGAAAGGGACAATTTTTTTTTTTACAAGCAGTTTCGAATTTGGGACAGAAGTATCTGAAGAAGAGGGCATGCACATGAAAGCTCATACCAATAACAAACTTAGTTGGTCTCTTAAGGTGCTACTGGAAGGATTTTTTTTTTATTTTGTTTCGAGCGCAGAAGTACTTTTCCATTCCAGGGCCAAAAGAAAAGACCTGTGCAGAACCGCAAGCCATAGCTATTGGGGGAAATGCTCAGGGTGCAGCTCGTCCAAAGTGTTCTAAGAGGATGTCCATAATATGCTGGCGTGGTTTAGGTGGAATTTAGCAACCAAGACCGATGCCAAACTTAGGCATCCCTGCCCTGGGGGCACATTCAAGCTTTTGCAAGGACTACATCTTCCATCATGTCTGCTCACTGAGGCTGATGGGAACTGTAGTCCAAAATGTTTTGAGGACACCAGGCTGGCTCTCCCTGCCCCCCCCCCCAATTAGCATAGGGGAATAACAATCTTTTGCTTTCTAAAAGGTGTAAGTGACTTCTGTTTTGAAAAGGCTGACTCTGGGAAGCCTCTATAGGCCTGGGTTCTGGTGAGCGAGTCGTCCCCTTCCCAATCTGCTAAGTCCAAGACTGCCTACAAGGAGATAGCCTTAAAGAAAAATCCCAGCTTCATTTGGTGCTTTTAATAATAATAAAAGCCTCTCCCATGGCACTTAAGTAATTAGCCCTTCACTTACAAAGTCCAAGGTGACAACGCCAACTTGATGGGAGCAAGGGTCTCTTTAAGATAAAAAAGAAAAGAAAGCTTGCAGGCAACAATGCAAAGCTAGGAATTGTTTGGCAGAGGAAGGCGGCAAGGCCATCTCAACTGAAACAAGGCTTGAGGCAGGCGGTCACTCCTGGGTATCAGTCATACTGCAGCAGTGAGTAGAGGGAGTTTGGCTTGATGGCTTCTTGCCCTTTAAGGGACTTTAACTCTATAAGCACCACACACTCCAGGATATTAGCCCCCAGCTTCTTCATCAGCTCACAGGCAGCTTGCATGGTCCCTAGATGAGAGACGGGGGTGTTACTCATGCAGAAGAAAAACCTGCACTGTTCAGCTACCCTTGATTGTAACATGAGAAGAACCCACAGCTGGAGCCCACATCCTGTTCCCTCCATGGCCAACCAGACAGCTATGGGAATATCTCCCCCAACTTGTGATTCCCAACAACTGGCACTCAGATCATGCTGCTTTTAACAGCGTGGGGTAGGGCACAACCTTATCCTCCACCAATATGTTAAATTCCATTTTAAACCCAAGTGGGCCAACATTACGCCATGCGTTTGCAATTGGGTAATTAGGACCAAGTAAAAAAATGGGGCAAGCTTCCGAGTTCTCCAGAATTCCTCATCAGGAAAAATGTGACACAAGTTGAGAGGTGGCAGTGGCAGCCAGGCAACATTTGAGGAGGAAAGTAAAACAAAAAGGCAGAAAAACGAGGCTGGATAATGTTTTAGCCATGAGATCTGCTTACATGTCAAGTCTAGCATGGAGATTGCAGACTTGTTCCACTCTCGGGTGCAGAACTATCATGTTGCACACTTGAGATTAAGGAGAAAAAACATGGCTGCTGTGCCCATTTCCTTGAGCAAGCAAAGCCTGGCATGTCACCCAGTGCTGACCAGCACCCACAATGAATCCATGAGGTCCTGGGCAGGCAAAAGAGCAGGAATAAAGAGGAACATGGCAAGTCTTGTCTTTGGGCTAAGTCAGCGGGGGCGTCATCTTCCATTCGGGTGTCTGCAGAACTGGAAAGGACCCCGACTGCCAATCCTCTCTACCCAACAGCCTCAGTACCTGCCCGGTTCTCACCTCCTGTGGCAAGTAGGTCATCGATCAAGAGCACATTCTGACCGGGGCTCACTGCGTCGTTTTGAACTTCGAGCTCTGCCTGTGGGATGCAAAAGAAGGGTGGATTTTAGGCTTGCTGAATGGGCAATGTAGTGGCCAGAATCCGGGGGGGGGGGGGGCTCATCACCCCAAAATGTGGGACAGAACTGCCTGGCATTGGCGAGGGAGCAGGGAGGACTCAACCGCCAGCAAGTCAGCTGTCTGTGGGAAGAACAGTGGCATGGATGCTATCAGCTCTGCTGATAGGGGATTGGGGTGGAAAGAGGACTTCAGGGGTGGGGCTACTCTCTATCAAGCAACGGCAGCCAGAAACGCCACTTGCCTCAGTTGTAAATTCCAAGAACTGTAAGAACTTGTGTTTGGCAAGATGTGGGTCACAATATTGATTACAAATTATGTGAAAAGCTGTGGAAAATGAATATGGATTTCATGGCATGCTATGCGGTAAAATATGAAAATGACCCAGAGATGGTGTTCAACACACACCAGATTGGCCAAAATGTCTAAAAAAAGAAAAAGGTATATGTTGGAAGTGTAATGAAATTGAGGGATCCTTTTTCCACATGTGGCGGTCCTGTAAAGTAATTAAGGAATATTGGGCAACTATATATAAAGAATTTAAAAATATATATTAAAAAAAACTTTCCCCAAAACAGATTTTCCTCTTGGGGATGGTAACAATGGAGGTCCAAAAAACCCGAGAGAGTTTATTACTATATGCCACCACCACAGCTAGAACCTTATTGGCACAAAGGTGGAGAACAAGTATAGTACCCACTAAGGAAGAATTGCAGTGTAAAATGTTCGAATATGCTGGACTGGATGGTCTGACAAACAGGATAAGAGAAAACGATGAAGAGGAATGGATAATGTTTAGTGAATATTTTAAGAACCAAAACAAATACATAGCTTAGCAGGTCTCAGGTAAATCCAGCAGTGTTGAAATATTTTTTTAATAGATAACAAACTGGATGATTAAAAAGTTGTGATTACATGGAGTAGAAAAACAAAGGAACCAGGATAAGGGTGGAAAGGAAGTTATATGGTATATGTATACATGCTGTATTTGGTACAAAGTCGTAAGTGGGACAGGCAGAGGGGGGGGGGTGAAATGTGCTCTGTTCCTGTTTTTGAAAATGCAAATAAAAAAGGGAAAAAAGAATTCGTGTTTGAGCTTTTCCCTCTTCCTTTTTCCTCATGTGTCATGTCTTTTTAGATTGTGAGTGTGAGGGAAGAGACTGTCTTAGAGCTGACTTTGCTAAGCTGCTCTAAGATTTTTTGGTGTACAAATGTGGTAAATTAAAAATTATAATACACTTTTTTAAAAAATGGCTTTGCATTCTCCTGCTGAGCCAGCATAAATCAACACTGGGCGATCGTTAGAAGCCCCTCCACCAGAGCTGCATTTGAAATCCTTTGATGAGCCCCCACCTCCACCCCCTAGAAAAAAAACCCCACCAATACCTGGCCATATTCCAGAGAGTAGGCAACAGACACTGTGGGACCTGGTAGCTTCCCCTTCTTCCGTATTAGCACAAATCCAACTCCCAATCTCTGTGCCAAAGCTGGTCCAAAAAGGAATCCTCGGGAATCAAGACCTGTCAGAAGCAGAGAAGCAGCAGCTTACTTTCTCAGTCCTCAAAATTAAAAGCGGTACTCCCATCGTTGTGGCACAGTGAGTGTGGTATGTGAGGCATTCTACCTGCTGACAGGAGGATGGGATTGTAAACCTGTCTCTGGTCTTCACACTGCAGGGGGGGCAGCGCGCGTTCACATGACAGAATGCTTCTCTATGCAGTGCAATCCCCCGCAAGTAGAAAGTTAGCAGACCAGGGAGAAACCAGGCACAGGTTTAGAAACTTCTGCTGCTGTTTGCAAGGCCATTCAGTGGAGGCTTAAGTGGAGCAAATGCCAAGCTCTTTGTGATTTAAAGGGAGTACTGTCTGGTTTCAGTGGCTCAGCCTTGGCATATACATTTGACCAAGAGTGCATCTGAGCATGCACAGAGAACTCAGAGGAGTCAAGGGAGGAAGATTTGTTGTCAGGATGCAGCATGTTTGTAGATGGGGCATTCATGGCCTCAAGATCCACTGACTTTCTCTCAAGGACAGCCTTCCCCAACCTGGTGCCCTCCAGAGTTTTAAAGACAAACCGGTCCCTGGCTCACCTGCAATGTACTCAACCTGGGGATGTGAGGCCTTGACGTGAGCTTCCAGGAGGTGAATTGCAGCTGCAAAGGCAACAGGGTCCTTTAAGAGGGGGGTGATATCTCTATGGAGAGAAAGAAGCACTTGTCAAAAAAAATTCTTTGTGAGTGGGAATTATCCTTCAGAAGAAAAATATTTGGGACCCAGCATTGGAGCTGCTTTACAAATGAAGTTAAAGCAACAGGTATCTAACCTCTTGTGTATTTCCCTTATTCTCCCACTTCCTCTAGGCTTAATCAAACCTGAAAGCTAGGTACTGTATCACTTCAGTCACGTCCCCTGGCCCACAGATGGCATATTCCGCTTGCTATGGCGCTCCTTGGGGCATGGGCCTCAGCAGGAACTTTTCGCTGGGGCAAAGTAAAACACTGAAAGGGGGAAACAGGCCAAAAAACGAGAAGAAGCATGGCTACATGTTTTTAGGTTCCACGCATGCTAGAAACAGCCTGTGGAATCAGGGAGTTTTGGGTCATGTCCCACCTACCCACCCCTGTGGATGCCCATACTTGCTGAGAGGGCAGAAGCACTGGGTCCTGGTTTTACTTTGTCCCCTGATCGAGGGCAGAAACCAGCCTGGGCCTCCTTTCATCTCTGCAGTGCTGGGGCAAATCATTTAGCAACTGCGCACATAAGTGATTATGCTTCTGGACTGCAAACTCTGCTCCAGAGACCTGCCCTGCTGGTACTTTGGAGAGCACCAGGCGCCTGGAGGGCGTGATAATAAATAAATGGATGTTTTTAGAAGACGACCACCCCCACCCCTACTTCGAGCACCGGCTTAATCTGAGCCCTGGAGCCTCTTAAATGAGGGGCATTCGACAACCAGAGGGAAGAAGTTTACGGTCAGAAAAAAAGTGTACTTCGGAGCATGGGCAGAGTGCATTTTCCTCTCCCCAGTCGCCGGGACCTTGTAGTGGCCCACTGGCAACAGGAGCGCTTCCCCAAGGGAGGGGGAAGGATTGCGCTCTGCACATGCTCAGGGGAACAAGACCTCGGCATCACATATAGCCCAAAGTGGCCGCTACCCGTCCCGCTTACCGGAAAAGCACCCCCGGCGTGGGAAAATCGGGGAACTCCCGGATCCGCTCCTGGACCAACCGCCGCTTCTGTTGCAGCCGCAGCTGCCGCAACTCAGCGCCCATGGCTAGAGCAGTCAATCTGCCCGGTACGAAGCAACGCGCATGCGTGGGAAAGTCGCCCTCCTGGGAGAAACCATTCGGCGGGGGGGACGACACTAGTTGCAAGGAACCACCACTCTTGCGCGGTTGGGGGGGGAGTGAGCAAAGAAAGTTAGAACCTTCAGGTCCCTATCTATGTGGGGTTATATTAACCACAAATAATTAGTGGCTCCTTATTTACCCTGAGTTTTAAGGTCCAGCTTTGTGCACAGAACCAAGGCCGTTAAATATTTTTGGTTTTAAAAACGGAGAGTTCTTTTCCTCCACTTTGTCAGCGGGTGCTCAAGGGCGAGGCAGGACTCTTGAATATTTAGCCGGTGAATCAGCAGAGACTGGTGGTTTTGCAGCCCTGGGCTTCCGCTCTCTGGCTTGCAGCCGTCCTCAACGCGAGCTATACTTTGCAAAGGTCAGGTCCCTGCCCCACCTCCCTTACAATCGAGAATCTTGACACAAGGCACACGCAGAGGAGAGCTGGGATCAGAAAATATGGGGTTATTGTAGCTACGAGGACTTGGAGTGGGTTTGTGCGCCATTTTCCAGAGGAAAAGTCCTCTCTTTATTTTCTGTCTTATTTAATTTTCCTCCAAGGAGCTCAATGTGGCATACATTGTCTTCTCCTCCTTCCCCATTTTTATAATTCACAACAATCCTGTGAGGTAGGTTAAACAGAGTGACTGGCCCAAGGTCACCCAGTGTCCAGTCCAAGTCTGGTTTAAAGATAAACCAGCCTATCAGTAATTAGCAGATCAAGCAAGCACACAACTCCTCCCCCCTGATATTTAAATCATTGTGATTTCCCTTAAAATATGCAAATATAATTGGTTTATGCAAATACAGTGGTATCTTGGGTTAAGAACTTAATTTGTTCTGGAGGTCCGTTCTTAACCTGAAACTGTTCTTAACCTGAGGTGCCACTTTAGCTAATGGGTAAACGTTAAAGAAATTGGAGTTCTTGTTGAAAATACACTGAAAAGGATATATCAAGAACTCTGGCCACAAGTTTCAATATAAGGAATAATTCCTACTCGAGAGTTGAAAAGAAAAACGTGTATATTCTGCTAAGAATAACAGTTTGAAGCTAATAGTAAATTTAAACACAACGTGTAAGTCCGATAGTTTTAAGGTAATAGTAAATTTAGATACAAATTTAGAAACTACAGAAATAATGTAGTTTCAAATATGCAGCTTAAACGTTGTATCTAAATTTACTATTACCTTAAAACTATCAGACTTGCACGTTGTGTTTAAATTTACTATTAGCTTCAAACTGTTATTCTTAGCAGAATATACACATTTTTCTTTTCAACTCTCGAGTAGGAATTATTCCTTATATTGAAACTTGTGGCCAGAGTTCTTGATATATCCTTTTCAGTGTACTTTAGCTAATGGGGCCTCCCACTGCTGCCGCATGATTTCTGTTCTCCTGAAGCAAAGTTCTTAACCCAAGGTACTATTTCTGGGTTAGCGGAGTCTGTTACCTGAAGCGTCTGTAATAATGCAAAGGTGTCCTCATTTTGTGTCATGCATTTCCTGTCCTTTGGCAATCTGTAGGTGGCCATCCTCTGTGTACTTTTTGCTTTTTCTATAACTTTTTATCGGGTTTTATAAACAAGGATCATAGGAATTATAAGTGATACAAATAAATAGACCAAGTCTTCTCATGTCATTTGTACATCACAAAAATAGCATAAAACATTTGCAGTAACAGCTACAACGTATATTCAACCTTTTCCAACCAAAGACCCAGTTCTAATCCAAACATGCATATGGAAACATGTTTCTCATTTATTTAACCATATATCTGTATGTTGGCCATGTTACTGTTGTGACCAACTTTATATCATGCCGTGATCCAAACTGTTGGCCCCAACCCACTAGCTGAAGTCCCAGTATGTAGTTTAAGCTTTAAACGGCAACAACAAAACCTTGAACTTGGCTTGGTAAGCAGTAGGCAGTCAGTGCAGATTGTTTAACCCTGGTGGATGTGTTCAAAGCCGGATGTCCCATGAAGCCCCCTGGTGGAGCCGAAGGGACAGTTTCTAGAACTCACCTTGGCAATGTTGGATTTCCAGTGGTAAAGGTTTGCTTCTGTTCCTGTAAGAATGTGGCTGAAACCCTGAACGTACTTCTCAATTAATATGCTTTGTGCAAGGCATTTTTAATCTTGTTGCAGACACAAAAGGGGCAGCCAGGTTTGGTTCATTAGAATAGAATCCACAGATCAGCTAAATAGCCAACGTTCATGGTACAGTCTGCAAGCTTTCAAGTTACGCAGAACTCTTTGCCAGGCTAGATAAGACGGAAAAGAATGCATCTTGGGTGAAGGAACACCAGACAAGGTGCTTGTAGGGGCACTGCCATTTCCCCGTTTCCAGTCTCCATTGCTGAGAATATTTATTTTTTCTTTAAAGGGATATAGTTGAGCTGAAAGCCTATACAAAGGTCACATCCATCCAGAAGGATTTGCATTTCTCAGAAAGGCCTTTGTTGGGCAAGACAGAAAACGGGCTGGGTGGGTGATGAAGCAGAAGGTCACTGTGTAGGCTATTTTCACAGCTGTCCCTGCTAATACTAGGATTTTCTCAAAGACAAATTATCTTCTCCACCACCAGAAAAAATCCTTTCCCCCAACAGCTGGCCCAAGCTGGCCAGTCCTTAGCAACAGAAGAAACAAACACTGACCCAAGCATGCAACTTTCCATCGGAACACAGAGCTTTTTTAACAGCTATATCCCCAAAGACAGGAAGTGATTGGAATTGCAGGGGGGTTCTGTTTTGCAGTTGAGTTTGTTCTGCAATTTCACCACCAATTCGGCTTTTCTGTGACAACCCTAACACTTTCCTTTTCACAGGAGAAGGCTATAGATAGCATCTTTATTACAACTTTGCCATCTTTATTGGATCTGTCTTCACAACAACCCTGTGAGATAGGCTACTGTCATAAAGTTTGACAGAGAAGGTGACTTACTCAAGGCTACTTAATGAATCCATGGCAGAGGCCAGTCTTTCAATGTCTCCCCTGGGATCCACTTAGTGAAGTGGAACAAGACTTTGCTGGTGTAGGCATGTGAAGAAATCCATCACAGCTTAAACCAAAAGGCTTGGTTTATCAGACAGAATTCTAGCATGACTGGCCCCCAAGGCACTTCTTCTCCTTTCCTTCCCCAACTTCTCACATTTTAAAATACTGCACGCCGGGATTTGCATTTCAAATCTTATTATCTTCCACAATCTCATTCAACAAGGAGCTCAGGGAAGAGAGACACAGCACTTGTAGATCACATATTATATTGGCCTTAATTTCTTACAATCACACAATAAGAAAGTTATAAAGCTGACAAAAGTATTTCTTGAAAGTTAACAACAAACATACAGAACTCTTCTAATCATACTAAAAACAACATCACAGCAGCAGACATTTATTCATATTAACCTTTGGCACTTCTTGAAAATGTATATTTTGGCACCATTTGAGACCAAGTCTTAAAAGAAATGTTGGCAATGGAGAACACTTCTTTGCATAGCAAAATAACAGAAGAAAGGTTTACCTTGCCAGCCATCTGTTTCCAGCAGTGGCTGACCAGGTGTCTCCAAGAAGCCCACAAGCTGGGCCTGATGACAACTACCCTGTTGTTCTTCCATCCCACAGCAACTGGCATGCAGAGGTAGACTGCCTCTAAACATAGAAGTTCCACTTAGCTATCAGAGGCATTAACTATTGATAATATAGCTCAGGTGTGGGGAGCCTCTGGCCAGACCATTTTGGCCAAGCCACACTCACCTGCCCTACACCTGCTAGCATATATTGCATCAGGTGTGAGATGCAGGTAAAGTAATAGCTGGGCCCAAAAGGGCACCTGCGGAGCCCTTTTTGAAGTGCAATGCAGGACTCTCTGCAAACACCAATGATCAGCTGACTTTTAGTGCTCGAAGAGAGCCCTGCACTGCCAAAGCCCCAACAATCAGCTGTGCTTGGCTGCACTAGGAAGTTATCTAGTGCAGCCAAGGGGGCTGCAGGAAGCAACTTGGATTTAAAGCACTTCCTCCTGTGTTTTGAATCCAAAAAGCTAAGAAAGAAAGAAAGAAAGAAAGAAAGAGAAAGAAAGAAAGAAAGAAAGAAAGAAAGAAAGAAAGATGAAGCAGTTTGTATTGAAAGCGCTGGAGAAAGCACTTTGAGTAGAGACCATTTTCTTTGCAGAGG
This sequence comes from Podarcis muralis, assembly GCF_964188315.1. Lineage (NCBI taxonomy): Eukaryota > Metazoa > Chordata > Lepidosauria > Squamata > Lacertidae > Podarcis > Podarcis muralis. The sequence continues at coordinate 42,228,428 of NC_135661.1, read as the reverse complement.
GAAAAAGACTTCAATTTTAGGTGCATTGTCCTCTCTGCAAAGACTTCAAAGGGGCTTCCTGTAACTAATGATCAGCTGAATGGTGGATATGGCTAGTTCATTGCACTTCCAGTGCCAATCAGCTGATTAGTGCTGGAATAACATCCTCAAAGGAGGATGCAACAACCTCCTTTAAACTTTGACACCATTATGATGTCTGGTGATTGACAGGTGGGTAGTCCTGCCCACCTGCCAAAGCTGGCCTGCAGAGGGTATGGGAGACATTATAGCCAATAGACTGTAATGTTGCTGGCACTCCATGCAGTGAGCAGCAGTCTTTGCTCCAAACATGTTTAAGCAACACTGTACATTCGCTGGAGCTGCTGAATACTGGCATCAACGCTTAACAATTTTTAGATGGCACAAAGATGCTCTGCCTCATCAGGTCCAGAAGGGTTCCTGAGCTCCAGGACAAACTTCCAATTCTAGGCAGTGGGAGGGGAGCAGAATGCTGTGAGAGATGATCACAACTGATAACTGAGGGCTCAGTCTCAAAGGAACTTATGAGTAGCAAAGGACTAAGGCAAGGCTCTCCAGCCCTAATATCTGAAATAGTCTTAAGCTCACAGTACCTTGGCCCTGTCTGTACTGAGAGGCTGAATTCATATAGATTTACTGCTGTAACCCTGAGAAAGAGAGGAGGGAAACACTCTGCGCTTCTTCCCACAATGCCCCTTTCCTGAAGAAATGATCCGCAGCAGCCCTGTCTCCAGCAGGTCAGGCATGAGATGCTCAGTGGGGCCAAAAGCACTTATGAGGGTTGGGGCTGGGAGGCTTCAAACACTTCCCTATCTTCTCACAGCCTGGAGGAGCCCAATTCTGTTGTAAGACAGGAAGAGAAACTGGGTCAGCCACAAATCACTGGGAAAAATTAGTATCTGAATTTGCTTGCTTTCCTGTTATATCCCAACCTACCCCCATTTTCAGATGATGTCTCTCACCTTGGTAGCCTGGAGGCAGGGGCTGTTGGTTTGTTTGTTTTGTTTTTAAAAACCAAACACTTTGTGCATTACTTAGGATACCTTTGGCCAGAAGTAGCTAACCTGAAAGCCTCTGATGCTCTGCTTCCAACCCCCATCCCCCCTGAACACTGGCCTTCCTGGCTGGGGCTGATGGGAGGTGGAATCCAGCAAGGTCTGGAGGGATGCTGGTTCCTCACCCCAGGCTCAGGCACTTTATTAACAACAACAACTTATTTCTGTTAGAAAAGTGACATTCAAGAATCACTACACCTTGTGCACAGGATGGTAAAACTAGTGCAAAGACCCACATGCTAAAACCCCATTCCACCAGACTGGGCTGCCTTGTCCTCTTCACAACAGGGTCATGTATTAGCTCCCCCCCCCCCCCCCCCGCCGCACTATCCCTGCATTATTCTGGGGCTGTCTCAAATCCCTCTTCTGGCATCGTGATAAGTGAGCAAACCTTTGTATTGCTGACAGGAAGAGAGAAACAGCCCTAGACTTTGAAAGGCTCTATAATTATTTTGCACAGACATATTTGCGGAGATTACCCAAAGCGCTCAGGAGAAGACAGCAGTCTCGGAAGGCCAAGGGTGAGACAGATAAGAACATTTGTGTTTTAATGAGCAGTTTGATGGATTAGCCCGCCAACTGATGGATTAGAAGGCATTTACATGGCGACACCGAAACAGGAGAGCTCAGCCTCGACACCTCTGTGGTTCACCGGAATTATCATGCCCTTGCTTGAGTTTTGTAGAAGACAGCCAATGTCAGGAAGGAGGAAGAGGACACCCTCCACTAAGAGAAATCCCTCCTAGAGCCCAGAAGCGATTGGTTACAACCAGGCAATGAGTGCAACCTACCCACCTGAGAAGTCTCAAGGGGGCCTTTAGTCACCAAACAGCCTGTCTTTAGGATGAGCAGCACAGAATTCTCCAAGGGTGTTCCTGATGGCAGTGGGTCACACAACTGGGGCACCAGGGGAGAAATTGCCAAAGTGCCTTCCCTCAAATTCTTCACCTCAGCCCTTAATCCAGTGAGCTTCCTCGCTCCCCCACTTATCTCTGGGTCCCTCTGGCTCTGTCATCTTCGCCCTTGTGCTGGAAAAGCCTCTTATCCCTCAAAGGCATGTTTATGCCTAGCCTTTACTCTGGCCTCTGACACTTGAGATAGATAATATTTTGGGCCCCACCCAATTCCTGTGGCTGTCATTTGTTTTAAAACGTTATTAATACTGTATTTTCAGATTACTGTAACTTGCCCTGGGACCTTATGGTGAAGGGCAGGTAATAAATAAGGAAATCAACTCTATTTGGAACAGAGCTGAAAGCAGCTCTGGAGAAGGCAAGTGAAAACCAGCAGTAGAGTCAAGCCCTCACTCCTCATCAGCTAGTGTGGACAAGTCAAGAGGGCCTAGACTTCTGCATGAGCCACTCTCAGTCCCCATAAAATGCTCTCTGCTGCACATCCCTCATAAGCCACCCTACCTTCTTCCAATTTGTCCCTTCCCTCATTTGAACCTTTGCTGCTCATTAGTGAATCTATGACCCTCCATTTTGGTCTTTTTCATCCAGCAAAGGCTGCAAGGCCTCTGAGGTGGAGAATGCCTCACATCCATATTCTGTACTGCACCTAGCACACGCTTGGCCCAACATCAATCACCTTCAAAGGGCAGCCAAGCGCATCACCATCTCCCTCCTTCGGCGTCTCTCTGCAAAGCCCACCCATCCATGGGAGAATCCAGCTGTCAGTTTATTAAAGGTCATTCCTGCCCGCTCTGTGCTGTTTGCGTTATTTTTATCTGCTTTGTTTCATGTGAGAGCCCTACAGGGGGAAATAGTTTTTGAGAGGCTGCTGGTGAGTGAGGCTTTGCATTCTGCACTGCTAACACCAGGTGGCAATGATGGCCTGGCAATCACAGCAACGGGCATTTTTGCAGGCATTCAGCTCTTGGAAGGAGGGCTCCAGCCAACTTAAAGAACAATTAACAGCGTTTTCATAATCTGTCTATCACTTCCAAAATGTAAAGGGAAGGACAGTGGAAGCGGTGCAAGGCAAACAGATGGAAGCCTCAGTTGCCAGAGAAGCTGAAGTTTCTCACAGAGAGTTGGACTCTCCTAGATTTTATGACTGCAAGGGTCAAATTTCTACCTCTTTCAAGGTGCTGTGGTCCCTTGTACATTAACTGGCAACAGATCTACTGAGTTTCAGACAGTGCTATTTCCCAGCCATACCTGGAGATACCAGGAGTCGAACCTAAGACCTACTGCCTCCAAAGCACATACTAGGCACTGCAAAAGCTGAGAAGAGGAAAGATGCCTCAGTGATGATGGACAGAGACTTTTCAGGCTCATTTCCATATGTATGGAACTGGTCTTTCAGTGCTGCTGCCTCTTTGAATTCACAAAGGAAGATATAGTGACAACAGAAATGCATGGACTTTTTCTTTTACATAAACTCCTAGTGAATTGAAGCACTTCCTGCAAAAAGGGAAAGATGATGTTCTGAGTTGCCCAACCTAAGGGGAGATAAGCTCCACAGACTACATGAAGGACCAAGGGGTTTTATGCTTATTTACATTTTAATCCCTTACCATGACCGCCTTGTCACAGACGTTCAGCTGAGGCTGCCCAGGTAGCAATGTCTCCTTGTGCTGCTCGACGATGGGGGAGATTCTTTCTATAACACTTTGGTATTCAGCACTTGAAAAACTGGAAAGGCAGAAAAAGGAGATCAGGCACAACAGAGATGTAAACACAAGGAATGCTGGCATACCTGGTGTGGTGGATGGGAGATTGCTGTGTTATACCACATTAGACTTCTTTGACTATTTAGCCCAGCATCGTCAACTCTGACTGGCAGCAACTATTCACCACCTGCTACCAGATCTACCAGGGACTTCTGCAGGCAAAGCAGGTGCTCTATCATGGAGCTGTGGCTTGTGCTGAGTTACTCAACCCATATGTGGAGCGGCAGCTGCGGAGAGCCATCAATGACAACTTCTGCTCACTCTGGAGATGGTGCAGCACAGTCTAGATTAAAATTTCACGTGTTGCACGGCTGTGGGTGCATGGAGTTCGCACATTAGGACAGGAGTGGGCAGATGGTAGACAGACAGCTTGTACACAGAGATCATCCCAGCAAGCGGCTAATGGGGTGTGCAGCAGAAAACTGGCTCTGCCCCTTGAACTGCCTTTCTGAGCCTGGTTCTGGTTGGTGGATCCTGTGATTCTAATTTAAAAACAACAACATAGTTCTCCCAAGCCTGACATTTGTTCATGGTTGAATTAGGGATTACCAGACCTAGACAGCTTAAAAAACAGTCCTTCGGCTTCAACCCTAAGGGCCCACCACACCTGCTCCCATGCCTTCAGATGGTTCCTGGACCTGGATGCTTAAAACACTGTTAGGAATAGCATAGAATACGAAGATTGGCCTTCAGCAGGCCCAAGATGCTGTGGATACACAGGGAGCATCACAGCATCTGCCTCACCCTCTGCCTGCGCCCAAGGTAATAGACATAGACTCCATGCCACAGGAACACAAAAGTGGACTGACTCAAGTTATGCTTCACAGAATGGTACCCATTTAAATAGATGTGAATTCCTCCACTGCCACCCTACTGCCACAGAGTGAGCAAAGCACTGACATGTTCAAGGGAATATATTATCTTGAGAGTATATTTTACTTACTTACTTGTTAGAGTCTTTAATCTCATTTTGTTCCCAAATTCTGAGTAAGAAGTTAAGTAGTAACACAGAAAACACCTTCAACAACTCAACACCAAGTGATCCAAATCTTTATTTCTGTTTTGGACACTGCAATCATCCAAAGCTGATGTAGTTTAAATGTTCAAAGCTATGACCAATCCAGATCCAGCATGGATCTGGGTTGCAAGATGTCTTATTGTGGCTTCAGCAGCTTTGAGAGGTGGAGAGAGCAATTCTGAGCATGTGGCAATGTGCCTGCCCCACACAGGAACACACACTGAAGACCTTTACCTTGGTTGACTTTGGTCTGTACAAAAAGTCACTTGAATTAGAACTTCCCAAGATTGTGGAACGTGCAATGTTAGAAATATTGCAAAAAGTTGGAAAAACTAATAATTGGATACGGCAAAGATTAAAAGTAACGGATGCAGTGGAAAAGGTTGTGAAGTTAACATGGATATATGCAGGACATGTGGCAAGAGGCAATTTGGGCTGATGAAGGTTAATCAATGCTACAATTTCAAAAGGCCAAGGGCATGACCACCTATGTAATGGGTAGACAATCTAAAATTAATAGCAGGGCTTATGTGGATGCAAGAAGCAAGCAACAGAAGATGATGGAGGGAACTTGAAGAGGCATATATCCAAAGATGGGTGAGAGATGATGGAGAAGACGAAGACAAGGTTGGACACCTTGCATTGTTTTCACACAAGAGGGCTTTCACTGACTCTCCTGTGAATGTTAAGGAGGAGCAGGAAACCAGGCCCCTCTTCACTCTCCCCCACCCCAACAACCCACCCCTTACTCTTATCAGGATTATAAACTTCAGCAGGTATTTGTTTAAGTGGCTTAACGTTCCCTTTCACTGTGGTATTACTTCAAGTACTTCTTAAATGGAGGATTAATACCCAGTGATCTCATTTTGTCCATCATATTAAGAGTCACTTAGGAAACAAAGAACTGCAAATTGCTTTTGGAGATAAAATGGAAACAATGCCGCTCAGGCCTGACCCTGGACCCCCTTTACTCCTGGTCCGAGCTGCCCACTGGCCCTGGGGGCTCCAGAGCATTTCCTTCTCCAAAATCAATCACATTCGAAACCGAGGAACACGCCAACGGTTTCCAGTAAGTGCTATAAATACCATATCTTCTTGGCAGCCTTCCAGACAAACACACACACACACACACACACACACACACACACACACACACTAAGTCCAATGGTGGAGCTGGATCTAAGCATGGCTCAGAACAAAGTGGAAGGAAGGTTGCAAGGAGGAATTGCATTCTTGAGAACAATGGCAGACTTCATCTCAGAGAAGAGAGAATTTGTGACCTCTTCTGCCACAGAACATAAGAACCAATTGCTGGAGGAGACCCAATGGCAGTCTCTCTAGCCCGGGATCTTGCTTCCCAGTAGCCCACCAGATACAGATAAGCCTTTAAGGCAACGGCTATCAGTGGCTACTAGCCATTTTCTTGATTGGGACGCTATACTTCTGTTGATGCAGCCTAGAATAGCATTCGCTTCTTTTGCTGCTACATCACACTGTAGGCTCATGTTTAACTTCTGGTCTACTAAGACCCCTAGATCCTTTTCACATGTACTACTGGCAATCCAGGTGTTCCCCATTTTATATTTGTGGAGCTGGTTCTTTTTGCCTAAGCGCAGAACCTTGCAATTGTCCCTACTGAAATTCATTCTGTTAGTTTTGGCCCAGTTCTCCAATTTGTTAAGGTCATCTGTTGTGCTCAGATCCCTGCCTGTAGGCTTCCTGTAGGAATCTGCTTAGCCACTGTGAGAACAGGTTGCTGAAGTCTCTGGAAAATAGGGGCCTGCTTTGATCTGAACCCACTATCCCACTTTTTAAGAGGGGTAGCCCTGTTGATCTGTTGCATCAAACAGACTGTTGTGGCACTGAAAACAAATGCAAAGGCGTCTCAAGAAATTAGTAATAGGAGCATAAAATTTATATGCACACAAAGAAAGAACAGAGCAAGTCATTCCCAACAAGTGGCAATGGGGAGAAGTAAGTAGAGCAAGAACGATAGTATTGTATTGTTATCATATAGTATTAACACACACAGAAAGAGGCAACGGCCTGGTTCATGCGCCAAACTACGGCATCCTGGAACTGTGCAAATTTACAGGCTCCTGGAGAACAGCTTGCAGCTGCTTTGCTCTTCCCCAATTTTTCACTCCTGTGCTGTGCTATGCAAGGCCAAGTCGAGCCACAATGGAGCAAGGCAATGGCGCACTAACCTCACCTGTCTGTCTTCTTGCAGCTGCCCACCAGACATTGCTGTCAAGTTTAATAAAAGCAGGGAACATGGGCATCAGCCAGCACTGGGTGATGGAGGCTGTTTATTTCACTGGGGTACACACAGGAAATCTTCCCACACAAAAGCAGAGAGCCAGCAGCGCAGATTGTAGAGATCTTGTCTTCTCCTGCACTTATCCTCATCAGCTATTTGAACTGGTTAACAGGCTGGTGCACATATAGATTGCATATGGGATGTACAATACCCCCTGCTCTGCAAAGAAAAGCTGCTTGGTCATGCCCACCTCTGCATTATCCAAGGGAGGAAAAAGAATCATGAGGGAAAGAATGACCAGAATCCACAGCAATTTTCATGCTGCTGCTGGTGCTATGCCTGTACAGGTGTTTGGAACGCCTATTGTCTAAGCAAACTGACAGGCTGCTTTGCCCCTGGGCCGCCCTAAATTTGTATTCTGTCTCTTCAAGCCTGCCAAAGGGAGGATGGGAATTGCAGTGGAAGAATGAGAGGGAAGAGCGCGCCAGGGTGAGCAGGTGGTGTTGTGAGGAGTTTGCTCGGAGAGATTCCCCCTGTGTACGCAGAATTATTCCACGCTCAGGATGAAGGAGCAGAGTGGACAGAGTCCAGGGTCATTACACTAATTGACACTTTACCTCCAGGAAGTCCCCAGAGAGCCAATCAGGGATGGATTGGAGGCGCAAGGTCCCAGGCACAGGTGTGGCGTGTGTTTAGTTCATTTAGCGTAATTGTGCTTCTGCAATCTGTTCTCATTGCCCTCCCACTCCAAGCAAAATCTGTACACAACTCACTCCATTGTTAACCCCACTGTGGCCTGCCGTGAAAACTCAGTTTGGGGCTGGAAGGAAGGAGCTGTTGTTAATATATTGCCTCCCTCCCTGGGCTATGATGATCTTAATCTTTGAGCCTTTACACTCCCCTTTCCAGCTTCACAGAACTGTCTGAGGTTACTGAATCTGAATGATGAGAAGCCAAGCTGTAAATATATATATGCCTTTTTTGTATTTCTCTCTTCCTTTGTTTAAGTATCTGTGTACATACTCTCTCTCTCTCTCTCTCTCTCTCTCTCTCTCTCTCTCTCTCTCTCTCTCTCTCTTTCTGCATCCAAATGCCTGCAAAGCCAGGTGGTGCAGCTCTTTCCATCTGCAATGAGTTGTGTGTCTCACCCCCTGACTCAAGACAAAACAAAGAAGGATCTGGTAACATAGGAGTCTTTGCTAGAGAAAGCATTTCCCACCCCTAAAAACTTAAGATGCATAGCAATGCAAGTTGGCATAATACAGACATCACCTCACCTATTTTCTCCCCATTTTATATTTTATTACAAGACAGGCTGTCGTTTAAAAAACAACACCACTCTTCCACAGACCTAGACACTGGGAGAACAGCTTGGAACCCTGAGACTACAAAGAGAGAGGGCATGAACTATGCTGGACTATGAGGGACCTATGGCCTGATCCAGCTTTGGGGATCTTCTTATGTTCAGTAGTATGTGCAATACAGTGAGCTCAGGTTTACAGCATCCCCACAGACAGGCAGGTCCTCCCCATATTCTGTGGACAGAATCACTGACAAGCCCATTTTTGTTCCTCTGCTTGCAAGGCCCTTGCTGGTACCCATCTTTCGAGTGAAATTATGCCTGGGCAAGAAAACACTTGCTCTCCCTCTGAGAAGCACTAATACAGGGACTCCCAACAGGCAGGCTGCCAAGGGGGATAATTAAGGCAAATCAAAAATACGCACCCGCCACACTAGTAACATCTCTGCAAATGAGGATAATTTAATTACCCACAAAGAAGGGGAGACCTCCTTTACACAAGGCTTCCAATGTGACCGGAGATATGAGAGGATATAAACATTAGAGAGCTTCCCAAATGAACTTTCATTTGGTTTATTATTATATTTATTTAAAGAGAGAGAGAGAGAATGTGCGCCTTTCTATTATGCCCTGCATATTAAAACATCATTTCGCCATAATCGTGTCATAATCTCCCCATAAAATTCAATCAAGACAATAGCTTGCCGGGTGTTTGGAAAGCAAGGGAGCCAGATGAGAAATGGCTGCAGATGAAAACAATGGAATGCAGCTCAACTCAGAAAGGGCGGTTTTCCAAAGAGACAATTAGATGACAAGGCAGGGGATGCCCTGCGGAGAGAGAGCTCCCAAATCTGGATCCAAGTAGCTTGGATTTTGAAATGAAAACCCCTCAGCCCAAAGCACCTAAACTGGAGCTCTGTGTGTTACACTTGCAGGACTGGGACGCCTGGGATTTGCTGCTGGGTGCAGAATTCAGCATACCGACAGCCATAGCCTTTTCTTTTTGAAAGGAAGCTTTCAGCTCTTGTGGTTGGTAAGATAAACTTGACAACATTGGGGCCATGCCTGGGGGCCCAACAGGACATAAAAGAGATGGGGCGTCTGCACCAAGCATGGCAGGTTGCTCCTTTTGTAGGGAGAGGGGAATTGCAGAAATAATTCTATATATGCAGACTGTTGGACTGGCATGATGTATTCAGAAAGCCGATGTGTGGTGTGGTGAGCAGCATGTTGTGCAAGGACCTGCAAAGACCCTATAGTGTTCAGGCAGGCCTTTGAAAATTGAATTTCTTTACAAGGCAGTTCTTCTTGAGATGTTACTGATGTTATGATAATATGATGCCACTATGCTATTTCTATTTTCTGGCCAGCCCTGAGGCTCACTGCGTGCAGTTGGCCTGGCCATAATTTCACTGCCCAATCTGTAAGATAGATGGGAATAGGAATGTAATAAATAATAAATAAAATATTCAGCTCTCAGATTCAAGGTGTTGCTCAATGTAGCATTCAAAGTTGTTGCTCAGTGCAGCCCTACTAGGCAGCACTGGGCGGTGGTGGGATAGATGAAGGCAGGAACTTGTATATGAAAAGATGCAACAAGACATTTTAGAGTATTGGTCATAGCAGAGGTCGCACTTCAGGCAGCAAAACATTATGATCTGTCTTTGGGTGTGGGTTCGCTTGGTAGACAATTTCTGCTTCTAGTGTGGACTATGCATGGTCTTGACAAAAAAAGAAATAGTATTGCATAAACGATTATCAATATAAATTAATACATAGCTGCCTACTGAAATGTTAAGTTTCTCTTCACTTAAATCACACCTATGAATATAACTATAGCCTTTAAGTCAAGAGGAATCTGCAGATCCAAATTAGGTTAAGAACTTAAGAATGGCCCTGCTGGATCAGACCAAAGTCCCATCTGGCCCAGTACCCTGTTCTCACAGTGCCCCTCTGGGAAGCTCACAAGCAACACCCAACTCTCTGGGAAAGGGGCACAGCGTTCTTTCTGACTGGTGCAACCAAAACGCTTCAGAGAATGAGAGAAGGAAAGGAGAGAAACAAAACCACCCTCAAGGTGAGCGAGAGAAAGTCATATTGTCAGGCTCCCCTGTTTCCTTCCCAGTGGGTCATTACAAGTACTGAAACTTGAAAAAGTGGCGCCTGGCCTTTCTTTTTTCCTCCTCCCTCCTCATCAGTTTTTCCTTGCAAGTAATGCATTTCAGATTGGTTGTCTTACTACTAATGTTTGTAAACAGCTCTGGGAGCCTTTTTGGCTAATAAGTTGGGTCAAAAGAGGTTATGAATAATTTTGAGTTTGTGCCAGAATTGGTGATTCCAATAAGAACCACAGCGAGTTCAAAGATGGAATTATTTCACCCCCCACTCCCAATGACAGCATCTCTATATGCAGAGTTTACGCAAATTATGTGCACATTAAAACCTATAAGTCAGCTATACTTCTCCAGCTCATGATTCACTCCCACACTGCCTGCCCCTGCAGTTAGTGCAATGTGAACCAGCAACGCTCAAGCCACCAAAATCAACTGCAAAAAGAATTCATTAGGGCTGAAAAGCAGGAAGATCTTATTTACTCCAAGGATAGGACCATCGTCTCTTTTTCCTTTCCTCCCCAGCAGAGAACACTTAGTGGGCAGCGCAGTCACGTGGTTCTGCCAGGACAGTAATGGAGTGAGCGCAAGTGCTCCGCTATTTAGAAGGATGGGTAATTGCAGCCCTGTCAGTTCTAAGAGCACCTTGCTGTAAAAGCCACTTTGGTGCAGGTGGAGCCAACAACGTCCGTTTCCTCTCTCCTTAACGCTCCATTTTGTAAACAGGATTTGTTTCAGGGAAAGCAGATGGTACACTCCAGCTCCTCGTGAGAAAACCCGCCCAACCTTTCCAAGTGATCCACCAAGGCTCTTTTGCTCCATTGCCAATGCAACCTCATGTGCCTCTCTGCAGCTACTCCTGGTGGCTGCTAGAATCCCAGGCTCACCTGCCAATTTATAGGGAGGAGGCAGGCATGGAAATATGCTTACCAAACAGCTGCCACAGACTCTCAGTTCACACCCTGCCTTTCAGTGGCCTCAGGTGAGGGCAAAAGGCAGGCAGAAAGATGTCTTAAACCCTTTAATGGAGCATGGATTTAATCTTAGGGATAAGTGAAACCTATCTTGAATAGCTTCTGGCTACACAAACATGCCAAGTTCCTTAGGAACATGGAAAGCTGCCTTTTCCCAGCCCAGAATATTTCTCCACCTAGTCTGGTGGAGATCATCATCTGCTCTGACTGACAGTGACTCTCCAGGGTGTCAGGCAGAGTCTTTCCCATCACCTATGGCCTGATCCTGGAGAGGCAAGGACTGAACTGGGGACCTGGCGCTTGCATACTGCACCATCTGCTGCTGAGCTACAACCCTTCCCCTTTGCCACCAAGAGGGCTCCCAGCTCTGACATTAAGATGATTGCTACCAAGGAGACAGTCTTCGTGATTATACTCTTCATCAAAAACACCCTCGGGGCTGAAAGCGGGAGGGTGGGGGGAGCATTCAGAGCACCATTATAACTCCAAGCATGTTGCTTTCAGGGGCCTTCTCTGCAAAGAGCCTCCCGCCCGCATCCCCTAAAACTGCAGATCCCCTCCCGGTCTCCTCAGGGTCTTGAAACCAGCTTGCAGCATGGAAGTCTGGGGCCACTTGGCTGGAAGGAGGTCAAGACCTCTTGCACGGCTCTAATTAAGGTTGAGGGAGCTTGCAAAGAAGAACCAACTGGAGGGGAGGCGTTGTTCCACAGGTCAGATATGCCCCCGCTTTCTACTTAATGGCATTCAGAATCTACCACCTGAGACAGCTCCCTCACTTTTCACCCCACCGGAGAGCTGTCTTTGTCTGCAGCCATTAAAAATCCAGTTCTGTTGGTTTTAGTTCATTTTACCGGCTTGTCAGAGAGCTGTACAGCTGCAGTGCTGTCAGGATAATGCATTTTGATCCAACTTGCTTCTTTCACACTTTCATTCTGAGCTTCCCAGAAGCCTTGTTATTAAAAGCATAGATGCTGTCTGTCAACTTCAGGACCAGCCCAAGACATTTTGCTGCCTGAGGCAAAAGATAAGATGCCACCCTCATCCCCCGCTTTCCAAGTCCAGAAGCAGACCCGGCTAGCAGCCGAATTTTAGTTCAGCAGTGGCAGTGGGACACCATGGTCTACCACAGAGCAGGCTGTACATTGTACACAAAGTACCCTTTGCTGTGGATCCCTGCATCCCAGAACCAGCTGCCTGAGATGCCCGCCTTCCTCTGCCTCATGGTATGGAAGGCCCTGGTCAGCCTGGCTTTGTATGCTGCTGCTGAACAATTCTGTGATGCTCAAAAGCTTGCATTCTTTCCCACAGAGAAAGGACAAGCCAGTTAAAAGGGATGCTGTGCTTGACTAGTTTACCTTGCTCTCTTGTAAGGCTGGTGTTCACCTCAAGAACACCACTTGTGTTTCCGATCACATGCCTGCCTTACCTTATTGGATACTTTTCCCCAGGGTCCTTTCCCAAGTGAAACAGAAGTGGAAGCTTGGAGTGCTCCTCTTGGTCATGGGTCGTTACTCCAGAAACATTTTGGCCGGGGCAAAAATCAATGCCCTGCAAGAGAAAGAGGATCACCATTCACTAAAGATCAACAACAAAAGCACATGAGCTGTAGGTGGCCAGGGATCTTGAATTCTCATCAGTTTACATTAAGAAAGAAACTTTCAAGTCCTAGTGATTTAACAGAAAAACATGGAAACAAATGTATACAGGGCCCCAGATTCATAGAGTTGTCAAATGTTGCCATGTTAATTCCAATGGATTTCAAAGTGGCTCAGTGAAATCATGTTTCCCCAGTGCTGATTCATTACCAGAATCTCCTCTCCACACCCACACGCGTTCTCAGGCTGGCTGCCAGGCTGTACTGAGGACAGGAGAAGCTTCCTAATTGTCATTACATTTGTATCACCCCTTTCCTCTACCTGGAAAAGCTTGAGAATAGCATACATAGGCATCCCAGGTGGTCTCCCATCCAGGCAGGGACCAGACTCAGACCTTTTGCAGGGTTGCTGCCTCACAAGCCTTTGGACCAAAAGGCCAGTAAATTGGTTTCCTAGGAGTTCAATGTCACGCAAGAAAAATGGACCCAAAGAGGCTTGCAAAATGGAATTTGTTTTTCATGCTCAACTGACTGGCACATGTGTGGTTAGGAAGGACCTGCTCACCACCATCCCCAGTCAGTGACACACAACCCTCAAGACATGCTTTCCCCACAACCATGTGCCTTGACCCACTTACTGAAGGCATTCAATAATATCTATCCCCAGGACAGCTTGCTTGCTCCTGCTTCCCAACCTCTATGGCTTCCAGGTACACAATCTCCTTACTTTAATTAGTGTACACATGGCAAACTTCTCCACCATGCAAAGGGTGAAACCATCCCTCATTCTCTCAGTGTAAAGTGCAGAATCATAATCAAAAGATAGACAACACATATTGCTGGCCCCACTCCAGATTCCACAATAGTCAGTCAGGTTGAAATAGTCAAAACTGCTGCACTCCAGCAGCTGATGACAGTTCTAGAGCAAATCCTATACTAATGCACTGTCCCAAACTATCACACAGGGCATATCATACTGCTAACCACAGCATACCCTTTCTTTGCAATAATGCTATAATGTCTCTGGTCTATTCCATAAGGCAAACTTTTATTTGCCACACCCACACCCACACCCCACATCACTAACAGGGCACTTGCTGGAATCAAGAGCATGATGCAATGAGTTCTCTTTCTGCACCACACCCCCATGCATCACATCCTTCTAAAACATTAATCATGAAGAGAGGAGTTCATTACAGTTGTGTCTGCTGGATGCTCTGATGGCAACCTGGATGTTGCTCAGAAAGCTGCATCCTCAAGTTCCAGATGGCTGGCAACTTCCATGTAAAGATGGAAACAAATCCATCTTGGTTGCGTACAAATGTGCATTTGTAGACTGCTTACACCAATCTGAATCTCAAAGTGATCTATCATAGAGGGGCATGATCCTGTGCAGCAGGAAGTATCCACCCATCACCCAACATCTCTGGAGGAAGAGTTAACTGCTAGAAATCCCCCTGGCCTAGCGTGTGTGTGTTTTAAACCACCCACAGAATGGCTTCATTCACCTTGCCCAACTTCTAACCCAGCACTACAATGGCAGCATTTCCAATTACCAGCATTCTCACACTGACTGAGTTGAACTACCCAGTCTGCAACATCTATTTTCAGCCTGAGTGCATCTTCCCACTAAAGGAGCTGTCAATGGGTCAGTAGGATACTTTTAAATAAATATGGCACAAGATCAGCAAATGAGATGCCAGCTCAATACACATGGGCCCTAGAAGTGTCTCTTTGAATACCAGTCACCAAGTATGTTCTTACTTCTCCTCTTGTAGGTAACAAACCACATTTCTGCCTAGCAGGGGGGGAGCTGCAGATGCAAAACCTCCCCTCATTCTGGAGAGCCTAGAAGCAGGAAGAGAGAACACATGGTCACCTAGAAACAGCCTCTCATACATCTACACCGCCCCACCACTAGTTGCCTGAAATTGATGTTTTAGGTAACCGGGGAAGGAAGGAGAATCAGGAGAAGCTTGGGATGGGGAGGAGAAAAGTTGAAGAAGCTGCCCTGGAACTGCCTTGCTTTTGCACCATCCATGTGGCAAAAGCTAAAAAAAGATCATAGGTGGGCAACTTGCAGGCCAAGAAACCAAGAATGGGTCTGCATGCAGCAAGAGGAGAAATTGGGACCAAGGTGGCAGAATGGACTGGACCCATTTAGAGGGCAGGCAGAGAATTGCATTTTTGAATGCTCCCCTAGGTACAAGACAAAATAAACCCCAGACACTAAGCAAATAGAATACTAGTGCAGCAGGTAGAGAAAAGAGGCAAAAACCTTTTCCCAACGCTCCCTTATTTTCCAGGACTTTCTGCATGCAGAGCAGGTGCTCTGCCGCTGAGCTGTGACCCTGCCCATTTGAAGACAGGAGCTTCCACCCGCAGCCTGATATGGCACTCTCTGCTCTCAGTCTCCTGCATGTGTGGACCAGGCCCTGGTCTTCTTGGCTGGGGACTGCAAGATGACAGCACCCCCTTGAAGAACACCCCTCTATTCTATACCTCCTATAAGGTTGCCAATGGTCACAGCATCTCAGTGGCATCTGGTCAATCTAGGGCTTTCCTCTGTCCGCTTCCATGAGGCTTCTAGCCTGTCCAGGTTCCTTGAAGTCACCCTCCTTGTGAAAAGGACTTACATAATACAGAGGCCAGCATGGCAAAACCCATTTAAAGGGGGGACGGGAGGGGCAGCGGCACAGCTGTACTGTTTGCACATAGAACGAACACTAAGCTGAAAGGCTCTCCACAGACGTTGGAGGGGATTTGATTGGCAAACAATTTTCTAAAAATATCCTGTGTGTCTTTAATGGACAGGCTGGTCAGTGGAGCAGTTAATATTCTGCTTTTCAATAAAGTAAGAAAGGTTAGAAGCCCATGAAATCCCATTTACCTGCACAGAGCTATAGATTCCTGAATCAGTGGCTAGAAAAATAAAGAGAGAGAGAGAGTTGCTTGATAAGCTGCAGCAGGCAGGCCATAATGGATTTTAAATGGATACGGAGGTGATTGACCTTTTCACCTCCTGGTGCTGGAGACCTCCGAGACCAAGCGGGGTTTGCATTTGCGCAAAGTGGAGCATTTCAATACTATTTTAAGAAGAAGAAGACGGTGACAACAGCTAATCAAAGCCAAGACGTAACATACAAGTTGTAATTTGGATGCAAATCAAAAAGGCTATTTAATTAAGAGCCTGCTAATTAGTACTGCGCTCCTCTAGTGCAAATGTTTTCGTTTGAGGTAAGAATTTATTCTCTGGGTATTTGCTTCCACGCTGCTCTGTTTACAGAGCACCCTTGGCTTCTCATGTTAAGACAGCCTTAGCATTAACGCACTCAGCTGATTGGGGGCTGAAATATATTTCCACGCAACCAAGTGCAGGCCCACTGCCTCCAGATGTGAGCTATGAGTGCAGCCACCCAAGGAACAGAATGGTGGTTTGCAACTGCTGCACCAGCACTCAGCTTGTGTTTGGCTTTCATTCCCAATATTAGGACAGACCCCCAGCTCAGACCAGCAGGCAGTTCTCTTGTGCCAGCTGTGTCCCCTGTGACTGCTGCCACTTCCTTTCCATAGAATCATAGAGTTGGAAGGGACCCCAAGGATCATCTAGTCCAATCGCCTCCATGGCAGGAATCAAAAGGAACAACCACAGAGGGAGCAGGGGCTCCCACAGTGTGCTTCCTCTGCAGTCTGCTCCAACCCTTCTGGCCACCCAGTGGCTTCTGAAGCTTGTGTGGCCCAAGGGTTGCTGTTCCCCACGTTTTCCATGGCATGTTCTGCATTGGTGGCAGCCATGGGGAATCTAACTTGCTTTAGTCACTGTAAAAACAAAAGAAGGTGGAAGCGGATGTTACTCCAGATTAAGAAGGATACTCAGTTTCTTGTGTATACACACACTAAAGCACAAAAGCCATCTTGTTTTGAAAACTAAAGCCAGATGAAACAGTGAGGATTAGGCCAACCAGTCTTCTCTGAGAAGGATCTGAAGTGGCTTCTGGGAGGAATCCAGAAAGGGAACTTGCCTTCAAAAACATGGGCAGAAGTCCCCATTCTGATTTCCCACCCTACAGTAAGGCCAAAAAACCCACAGCTGATTTTTCCTTCCAGAGATTGTTAAAAACCTACCTACATTTTTTATTTTTGATTACCTATTGCTTTTTCTACGCAGACTTTGCCATAGCACACATCCCCAGAACAGTTTGAATCTCTTAAGTATTTAAAGAAGCACCGAGTTGTCTCTGTTGCCCTCCCATCTCCACCCTAGCTTTTGTGGAAGATCAGGTGTGTGTCCCTTCAGTCACCTGCCCTATTTCCCAAAATTTTTCTTCCTTCCTCTTCCTCCCCCTCCTCTTTCTTCTTCTTCTTCTTCTTCTTCTTCTTCTTCTTCTTCTTCTTCTTCTTCTTCTTCTTCTTCTTCTCTCTCTCTCTCTCTCTCTCTCTCTCTCTCTCACACACACACACACACACACACACAGAGAGAGAGAGAGAGAGAGAGAGACGACCTTGGTCACAGTGCTCTATGGCTGCCCTGCCAGTGCATCAATTTCCCAAGCAAATGGGCCACAGATGCTCAGTCGATATAAACATGAGGCAAAACAGCAGGCGGTTGCCAGTTGGCTCCCAGCCAAGCAGTGGAACCACCAACGTGTGTGTACGTGTGTTAACAAACGGCCTTTGGCAATCCATCACCTGGGCACGATCCCAGATCATTCTGGCCTGATGAGCAACTGCGATATCCGCCTGGCTGACACAAGGAGCGTCTCTGTCCTCTTGCCGAGGCTTCCTCATTCCAATAGACACGGCACAGGAGGAACAGGGGAAAGAGCGACGTACTAGGAAATGAAGTTATGAATGAGGAAGCTGATTGAGCCAGGAATCCTCAGCACAGCCACACTCTTGGCCCTTCAAGCTCCAGCCATCCTGTGGGAAGACAGGCTATTTCTACCACCCAGAGGATTCCAGGCAAAAGTCTCTAGAATTAGGATGCAGAGTGAGTCACCACCTAGACCCCTCCTTTGAAAATGCTATTACTATGACTTCTTCTCAGCAGCTGTTGCTTCAGCCCTGCTGAACAAAAATCGCTTTTCACATGTTAACTGTCTGGAAGGGACCGGGGGCGGGGGGTGCAAATCAGAAAGTCTCCATCGGCTCTCAAGCAGAAGCGATCGATGGCTAACCCACATGCTCAGAGGACCACAATCAAATGTCATTATTTGTGAGGTTCTACTTGACTTCACACCACACACCCTCCCCCCCCCCTCGCAGAAAAGGTGCTATCGATTGCTTCACGTCAGATGAGAAGGGCAATCAGAGAAGATTGCAGCATGAAAAAAACCCTTTGGCATTTTATATTAAAACAATAGGGGTCTTCGTATAAACATGGACACAAAACCTTTAAAAAATACACAGTGGCCTTTATGATAAAAAAATCATTGAAAGCTAACAAGATACGAAGCTGACAGCACCAGGAAGAAGCTGAAGCTATCGGCTAATATGCAATCCACCCAGGGGCTATGAAAAATACATCTTCTTTCAGGGACTGCAACCAGGGCTGTAGCGGGGACAGAAAAAAATGCTTTGTGGAAGGCAAGCAGAGAGGAGACTTCTGCCTTCATGTCTTGAAACGAGGAAAGCACAAGGGGCAAAAGAATGAGAGTGGAGAACCAATATGTGAGATGAGGACCAGGGAGATCTGGATTTACTCCTCATTCAGCTATTAAGCTCACTGGGTGACCAGAGACTATTCACTCACTCTCAGCCTAACCTACCTCACAGGGCTGTTGGGAAAGTAAGATGGGAGACAGCCAAGTACACCACCTTGAGCTGCTTGAAGGAAATGTGGGATAAAAATGTAACCAACAAGCCTTGAGATCCCAATTTAACAGACAGCATTTTAATAGTCCAAGGTGGTGGTGGTGTGGAGACCCTGCCCTCCTCTTCTTCAGAACGAGACAAGACTATAGAGAAGGTGGAGAAGAAGGTAGGGCCTCTTCCACCCAATACTGCTGCATCCTAAGGATGTAGGACCTCCTCTCTGGCCCACAGAATCTGTGCAAGACTGCTTCAGACTCAACCAATTCCTGCACAGAGTGCTTGTCTGTGCATAACAGTGATGATGCATGTCTCCATGTGGCCAAATGTATTTGTCACGGGGAAGTGCTGCCAACAAATCAGCTGAGCCTCTTTCCAAGAGGAACAGGTGAGCTCAGGGGCGGGGTCCTGACACTTCTAGGACAAAAGGGTAAGCGAAGTCACAGGCCTTTCATCCTTCCAAACACTTGCCAAGAGCTTGCCGTTCCTGTGGTATCTCAAATGGATTTGCCAGTGCAGCCCAAGGTTCTTTGGTTTGTCTGCATAGGCTTAAAAGAGTTATCTACTGTCCTGGCCCAGAAAATAAATGTGTCTCCAAAAATACCACAATTTATTTTGTTATTTACTAGCATCTCCCTCCCTACACTAAACTTTCCTTTTACTCAGCACAAACCCATTTATCAGCTTCTGAGTGTTATGACAATTTGAAACTACATAGACAAGAACTACTTGTAAATCACAAACAGCTCTTTTACAGCCTCTGGCTGGCAGCTAAGTAAATATTCCTAATGCAACCCTCCCGCACAACTTACAGCTGCAAAGCGACACAGCCAGGTTTTCTTTAGTCATGCGGATTTCCTGTGGAGTGGGTTTATATTTCTTCTTTTGGCACTTTAAGGAAAACAGGTGCTCACTAAATAACATTTATATTCATAATTAAGTCAGAGAAAAATGCCAAGGTGTTCTAGCTAGAAAACAGATCATGACAAGGAAGGGGAAAACTCAAATTGGAGAACACCAGCCTAGGGCAAGACTAGGTAGTGTATGTGAGAGAGACAAGTCATATTTTCCCCTCCTCTATTATTTACCCAGTAATATAGTCTTCATTTGGTGTGATGATGCAGGTGAGGGTGACGAGCTAGGATGGACTAAGCACCATCAAAGTTTAAGGAGCAAATGTTGTCTGTGTTTGGGACACTGAGGTTATTGGATCTTAAAACTGCAAACACCAGAAGTTAAGGAATTCAAACAAGACTTGATCTCCAGAGCAAATAAGATTAGCCAGCATGATTTGCAAGAATGGAGCACCTTAGCTGATGAGCCAAGATGAGCAAAGAGGAGCAAGCCGTGGACCAGGATCCCCATCCAGAATGAAAGCTCATATTGAATGGAGTACTTATGAATCTGTAACGTAGAGGAAAATGCTCACAGACATGGAAAGGGACCTGGGTCTTGTGAACTTTGTCCACCATTGCTATTACCACAGAATGTGGAACCTTCATGAAACTTACTCATTCATCACGGGTTGAAGGAAAGAGAGCCAAGAACAGACAGCCACTGTCCCTGCCTTAAAAGACCTAAAAATAAACAAACTGGCTTGTGACGACTGTTTAGATACACCTGATCAAGTGCAGTCCCGTTTAGATAGGTTGTACTCCACTACAATCCCAAGAGGTGCACTCTTTTGGTCGTCACAGCTTTGAATTCACAGCTTTGCAAGTGAAAGCTTTGGGGATGCAGTTCTGGCTCTAAGGAAGCTAATGACAATACTGCATTCCCTTGGGCCAAGCACAGCCAGGCATCTGGATCAAACGGCTGATTATGAGTCACTGAGGAGACCCAACAATTGCCCATGACAAGCTCCAGTGGATCCAATGCAATGTGGGATCAGCTCATGGCTGGAATTCCGGCGCCACTTACAATTTATGCATTAGGACTCACATTTTTGCAATGAAACCAACATCTGTAATTCCTAACACACAATTTTGCAAAGAAATCAGCTTTTGTAACTCCTAACACCCAATATCAACAATACTGAGATGGAAACTGAAGGCAGTGAAACAGAGATTGTACAACAATTTCACCTTGGGAGCATTTCAAGTATCTGCAAATCGAAAGCATAGCATTATTATTATTATTATTATTATTATTATTATTATTATTATTATTAAGCTGGCTTGGGTTGTAATTAATGTCTGAGCATGGGAAGAAGAATTTGAACAAATTTCAACCCCAGCTCTCTCTCTGAGCGTTGTTAATGGCTGTTCTGTCCACTAATTCTGTGCTCCAATTTTGCCCACATCAACCACAGACGACATGAGCGGCAGGAAGGCAAATGAATTTTTAATCATCTCTCTGATGTACAGTATAATTGCTGACTTTTATCAACTAGCAGTTAAACAAAGACTTAGAAAGGAATAAACATTCCTTAATTGCACGTCTGCCACTGCTCACAGGAGGATAACCTTGGGAATGAGTAACTGGTCCCCATTATCTCAGCTAAGCACACACAGAAAGGCAGACATGTAGCAAGAGGCTCAGGTCAAAAATAAATGCTTCTCAACATCAGTTTGTGTGCTAGATACTTAAAACACAGCATAAAAACAATTAAATTTATCCGAGTTCTCATCTTTGTATAAAATATGGGGGTGGGGTGGGTTCTGCCCTCTCCTGCTTCCAAATGCAACGGTCCTCCCACCATCACAAAAGGCCTATTCTCTCAAGAAAGCTAGGTAAGAAGATCCTGAGGGGACATGAAGGAGAGAAACAGAAATCTAAGAATTAAAAATACTAGCAGGATTGGCACCAATGCTAAGCTTCATCAACGCACCATCTCCATTGCCAGAGCAGCTTGGCAAGTGCAGCTGGAGGAAGGCTGTGACCAGATGGAAACTGGATGAGAGAGTGGATATGGGAACCTTTCCTGCAGCTACCCCCACTCTCTCTCATAGGAGTCTCCTTTGTCCCCCCCTTCTAGCAGGTGAAAACAATTTGGTTCAGGTGGGCTTTTCATTCATTTTGGTATTTGAAGCTGATTAACTATTATGCTGCTTCTGTTTTTTTGCATTTAATTTTATTTACATGTTTACTTCTTGATTCTTTTATTGTAGTTTTAATGCTGCCAGCCACCTTGAGCACTGCTTTGGTAAATGTAGACGGGATGGAGGATGGAGGAAAGGAAAGGCGCAGCTAAAAAGAGGAGAGCAGCCAATGGAGAGAAAGAGAGAGCGGAGAACAAAGCCACTTCGTGAGAAGCAGCAGAGATCAGATTGCCCTAGAGCTTGATGCATTTTTGAAGGGCGTTCTGTAATTTATGGTGTGTATTTGTGGCCCATCAGAGCAAGACAGGGCTTGGTCCTTGGCCTCATCCCACTTCTTTTTGGTGCGCTGGATACTAGGACCCCTGGAATCAGGTGCTGGGCGAGGCGTAAGCAGGTTTCAAAAGAACTTATTTCTGTAGTGGTTGAATGACAATGTGCTGGTGATCAGAAGGGTGTCTGTAGCAAACATCCACTGGGGTCTGGGAAGCCTGGCAACATCTAACAGTGGAGGCAGGAGGGGAGGGTCTCCTTATGCCAGCACAAGAAGCTCAGCACCCTGACCAGCTGCCTCTGTGCAGCAGAGCACAGAATTGGAAGCAAGCTACATTTTATTCATCCGTAGAAAGATGATCCACTCCTCCGCACTGCATGATCAAAGCTGCTGCCTGCAATATTTCTTCTGCTCAAAATTATTCTCTCTCGCTCTTAACTAAAGTCTAAACTCTGGGGCATTTGACAACTGGCAATGCCAAAAGTCTGGCAGGCTGATTATACCCTTCAAAGTGAGGCAGATTTATGCTGCTGTGGCTATTGGTGGTTCTGACAAGAGTGGCGGCGGCAATTTCTGAGATTATGGTTATTATCATTTTACATAGTTACACTTTACATACTGTTTCTTAACAGGGCACACCAAGCCTCTCCAAATACCCTCCAAGCCTCTGGTTCTTCCTTTGCCCTCTCCTTGATGCTGCCCAGC
The DNA here is from genome assembly GCF_964188315.1 of Podarcis muralis. Classification (NCBI taxonomy): domain Eukaryota; kingdom Metazoa; phylum Chordata; class Lepidosauria; order Squamata; family Lacertidae; genus Podarcis; species Podarcis muralis. Next base: position 42,205,593 of record NC_135661.1, on the reverse strand, counting down.
ACTTTCCTCTGATGCTCCCAGAGGCTGCTGGTGCCCAGCTCCACCTGCTGTGCTTCCGGGGGATGCATATGCTCCACCAGAAGGAACATGACAGCAGCCAGGACTAGACAGAGACAGTCACAAAGAGCAGCAGGCACATGCACAGGTGATGGCCTCCTGAGCACCGCTCTGGAAGGTGGGCTAGCCTGATCTGTACCCCCTTAACATATCCCCAAAACTGTGGCTTGCATTAAACAAAAATGAAGATGGAGCAAAAGTTGACATTTTGATGATCTGAGTTTCTCTTCTGGGAGTGATGGGTGTCTTTCCATGGGAGGAGGAAGACAAACATGCAGTAGAGAAGGAAGGAGGGAGGGAGGATTTTCAATTACCTGGCTGAATTGCTCCCAGGAATTGCTCCAGGTCCAGTAATGGGCCTTATAAGGCCCAACCCGTATTGCCATCATCTCGTTGCCACGGTAATAAAATATTGGCCTGATGGAGAGAGGGAAGGACAACAAGAGAGATGTACAGCCGCATGAGAAATGTAACGTGTCCAAACAAGCGGCTTCCCTCGCTTTTGGCAGCCACACAGATAAGGGAGACAAACACTTTAATGGAGCCTGGCTGGCAACTCAGCTATCACTCAGGAGCAGGTTGCCTTCTAATAGCCTCCACCGCAAGGTTTTCAATTAGCATTTTTTAAAGCGTCCATCAAAGCGAGAGTCTGAGTTTGCGTAAGCAAGAATGAAATGTTATGCAAGTCATCTTGCTGGCAATTGTTAATCCTTGAACTACCAGACTATGTAATTTCACACACAGAGCCTGATGGCTTAAAATACTCCAAAAGGGCACCTGTGTAATGGGAGCTGCAAAGGGTACAGGAAGCCAAAGACTTCAGCGTACGGCCCTGGAAAGCCAGACTGTACAAGTGTGCTGCGAACACTGGCAAAGCAGAAAAGAAAGGGGAATTTTGAGCAGAACGGACAAATAATTATCTTGATATCTGCCATGTGAGGGACATCCTGTGCCCTACACCACCTTGAAACTACATTAGGGCGGGTGACAAAAATCTAGAGGAAAGGGATTTTTAAACACTGTCTTGCTATGCTTGCATGCAAAAGATGTAAGAGAAAATTCCCCCACCCAGATGTTTTCAGCGCACACAACGTGGATCAGCTGTTATTTTAAAGGAGGTTCATACTGGACCAGTATGCAGTCCATTAGCAATGAAGAAAATTCAATGGGGAGGTCTGCATTAATTCACATTTTCAGGATGGCTTCCAGAAAATAGCAGAAGGATCTGGTATAGTTTTTGCCCTTCACCTCATGTCCTGCCACTGACTCTCTCTACCCAGTATTCTTATTACTTGCATATGAACATTTGTTCCTAATTAGAGAGGACAAATATAATCGACATTGTATTATGGGTGTATATGTGAAGCTGCCTTATATCAGTCAAAATCACTGTAGTATAATTGTAAATTGCCCTGTGATCTTCGGATGAAGGGCGATATAGAAAATTTAATTAATTAATTAATTATAATAAATCAGAGCACTGGCCCATCAAACCCAGTCCTGTATACCACGCTGACCGGCAGTGGCTCTCCAGGGTTTTAGACAGTTCTCTAAGTCCTACTTGGGAGATGCTGAAGATTAAACCTAGGACTTTCTGCAAGCAATATGTGCTCTGCCAGGGAGCTAGAGTCAGTACAATAGCATTACTTTAAAACACCCAATCCAGCAGCCAAAATACCCGACCCATTCTAAAAATAAGAGGCTCTAAAAATATCCAACTTTTTCTGCTCCACACCAGTAATTGGAGGAGTCAAGGGATGGAAAGCCGCGAGTGTGATGTTCATAACTCACCTGTCAATTAACTTGCCTTGCAGGATGACAGGCGAAAGGTCGATTCCGTCGATCTGTCTGTCACTGGGAGGCTGCAGTCCTGCCAATGCGAGGCTGGTGGTGAAGAGATCCATCACGCTTGCCAGCTGATGACTCACCTGTCATTGACAAGACAAGAGCATTTGCAAAACAATCAAAGCTAGCAGACCCTGAGTTGAGGGAGCTTCTGCTTCCAATGATGAGGTCTTAAGAATAGTCTCATCACCTTCCAAGATATGCAGTTCAGGGTTTGATTCTGGATTCTACTCCAGGCAGTTGGGTAAAAAGCTTGTGTTTAGGAAGCTTCTTCTCAGTTATCACCTATACTGGAAGCAGCTTACCAGGGTTTCAAACAGGGTCTTTCCAGCCCCTACCTAGAAGTACTGCGGAAGCAGCCTGGAATCTTTTGCATGCAAAGTATGTGCTCTAAAACTCAGCAATGGCCCTTCCCTGGAGGGAAACTAAGAATCCTCATGATTCTGAAGGAAGGAATTATTAAAATAGGATCAGCGGAAGCTGCCTTTTATCAGATTCAACAGTGACTGACCACAGCTTTCTGGGATTTCAGACAGGTCTGTTTCCCCATCCTACATGGAGATTCCAGGAATTGAACCCAGAGCCTTCTGCATGCAATACATGTATTCTAACCTATAGCCATGTACCAGCATTATTTCATTTTTACAGCTAAAATTTTGTTTTACAGCTAAAATTTTATTCTGTGAACCACCCTGAGACCTCTGGGTATAGGGCAGTATAATAATAATAATAATAATAATAATAATAATAATAATAATAATAAACCAAGTACCAAGCTACGTGGCCCAAGTGTCTTTGAGGGAGGGAGTCTCATCCCACCTCTTGTCCTCTGTACTTGTTCTTTGAACTCTTAGACCCAAAGAAGCCGGGTGCCGGGCCTACCAGCAGAGGTTTGCTAAGATACCTAAAGGAAGCTGCGGAAGCAGTAAAGTCGCACACTCACCAGTTTCAGAGCAGCATGCGATTTAGAATTTTTGGACACATTCTCATGATTGAGATGATATATAAGTTTAAAATAATACAGGTAAGTGATGAAGTGTAGTATGGTGGTGGAGCTTTTCAGGGCGATGAGAAAAGGATACTTCTATACAATATGGTAGTAGTTGGAACCTGCATATTGTTTTTATGGGTTCATGTTTGCAGTTATATATTTCAAAAAATAAATTTAAAAAGACCCTTTCAGAGCAGCAATCAAGGTCGAAGGCTTTTGGAAGCAGCTGCTGAGCCCAACAGGAGCAGCATTTCTCCAAGCTGGGCTCCTGTGGACCACGTGATGCTGTAAATTCTCCAAGCTGCATTTGGGCTGGAAGGGCAGCGGCAGGGGGAAGAGGTGAATGGTTTAAGGTCACTTTTTTAACATAACATTGTGGGTAAACTCAAAGAGCCTTTGATTTCTGTCCTGAATCAATAGACTGGCCAGTAGGGAGCTGCCAGCGACTTCCTTGTACCTGCCCCTCGCTATTAAACAGAGCCCGAAGTGCAGGCAGCTCACTTTAAATGGCCAATTACATCCGTGGTCTTGCACGCTGTTCTCTCTGCGTAAAGGGGGAGAAAACTTCTTAAAAGAAATTAAACGTCAGTGTTACAGCCACTTGGTTTTATCTGTAGCACCACATTAAAGAGAAGAACGGGGGGGGGGAGTGGGGCAGGGAGGAGGTTACGATTTTTATATAAACTTTGAAGTATTTTCAGAGGAGAAATAAGGTTGGGGGGGGGATTTAGTATTTTCTTGCGTAGACAGCACGCTTTCATTTTGCTTGCAATTCCTGTAACAAATGGGGGGGGGGGAGGGAGGATATTCTAGAGAGTAACAGCCCAGTGAAAAATAAATAATGAAAAACAGAGGAGCAAGATCAGATATTTCCAGTATCAGCAAGGAACAGCCGGTATTCCGCAAGTAAAGAAGAGGTTGTGTGTTTTTTTTTTAAAAAAAATGTTATATATATATATATATATATATATATATATATATATATTTATAAACTCTCGGCATACACAGAATGTCTTTAAGAAAATGAAATCCTTTTTGCTCTGGGCCACATTGCGAGAAGAAATAGCCAGCGCCAGCGTTATCAGTGCTTTCAAGCTCTAACTCTGAATCAAAGGCGACAATTAATAAAGTTGCCCCCGCCAGGAATGGAAAGGGGGAAAGCTAAATATTTGAAACTGGGTGAACAAATGTCAGGGTGTTTTTAAATAAAATCCTTTTACATTTATCACAGCAAGCAGACCTGATATCCCTGTCTAATTCAATTTCAATTTGTGCCCTGTGGGAGATAGTGAAGAAAAGGTTGCACTGCTGTCTTTGGGTTGATATGTTCTTTTCTCCTTCAGGGAGCAGAACCAGGGAGGTGGGAAGAGGGGAGCGCACGCGGGGGGGGGGGGGGAGCTGTGGCGGCGGTGGGAGGGGAAGAGAAAGGAAAGGAAAGGAAAGGAGGGGGCACAGAGCAAACAGAGGATTCAAAGAACAGCAGAATACAGATTCCTGCCAGCAGGATGCTTCTAGAAGGCAGAGACAGCATGGGAAAACGTTTAAAGTTTGTTTTCGCTGGTTATGAATCCACCTGGAAAATTCAGCCAAGACTTTTGGGTAGTGGGGAGAGCAAGAAATCCAGAAAGAGTGCTTGTTTATGTTCCACAACCTAAAACAGTATGGGCAAAAAAACCTATGAAAACTGACACTATGAAAACTAAGTAAGGAGGATGCTTCTGGTTCAGAAAACTCTCCTCCAGAACTAACCCCAAAAAACCCCAAATCACCCACTATTCTCTCATTCCAGTTCTGCTGTACCATGTTCCTTTATTCTTATATTTAACACACTTTCTTCAGTTTGACTAATGTATGTATACTTAGTACATTCCCCATGTCCACTCTGTTTGCACACTCAAGAATCTTGACATGCATATTGACCTTCTGAGAACTTCTGCTTTCATTTGAAGCAGTTTCTAGCCCTCATGTCTGAGAGTATAATGAGGAATGTCTGTAGAAAGCTTAAAAATGCCATCTTGAGACAAGATTACGATAGTTCTCACATGGCAGGGCAGCTAATGCCTTCTCATACCCAAGCTATTTACCCCCTCTTCTATTGTTTTTCAATGTGCTAGTAGTTGCCAGAATATTCCAAATCCTGCAAATATAAATATATCCAGATTGGCAGTCTGCATACAGTACATAATTTAAAAGGCATATATCAATTGAGCTTCCTTTGGTACAATGAACGCACAGCTCCATCTTTAACAGACACATGTGCTGCTGCTTCTGTTGTTTAAAAATGGTTTATAAAGCTCCACAGCTGGAGAGGAGGCAGGCTGGTTTGTCTGTGAATATCAGAGTTCGTCATGTAACAAAAAATATCTGCTCACAAACCATTCATTAGGGCAAAAAAGAGTTCATGTCAAAGGCTGCAATCCAAGACAGAGACAGGAGTGCTTAAAGCCACTGGTCTCTGTGGACTAAGTGTACCTAAAATGATGTTGGAATGCAGCATTTCCTATGAAGCCTTTGACACAGCCACCTTCCCTTCTTGTATTACCGTTTTTGTGTCAATTTCAATACTGTATGTCACCCTTTGCCAGTGTGGTTCCCTCCAGTTATTTTGGATTACAACTCCCATCAGCTCCATCCAACATGGCAAGGGCTGATGGAAGCCGTGGTCCAAATCATATGGAGGGCACAAGGTTGGCAAAGGCTCTTGACAGTCCTTAGGAACAGGTGCCTGTTCTCTCCTCATTCTTTGTAAACTGCCATGTAGGTGGGTAGCTCGGTATCAAATTAAAGACAGCCAAAAGAAACAAAAACAGATCAGCTTCTGTAATACAACAATGGCGGAATACAAGGTTAACTGAGGATTTTTTCTGTTGCAATACATTCCTCTGGGAAGGAGCTTTTGCCCTCTCTTCAAAAAGAGGAAACTCCAGCCACGTAAACAACTTCCACTCATGCCTGTATTGATTCCTAGATTTCCAGAGGAGTAGCTGCCTTAGTCTCCTGCAGCAAAAACAACAAAGGGTCTTGTAACACCTGAAACATCTAACAATTCTTTTCTGGCATTAAGCTTTCATGGGCTGCACTCCACTTCATGATGCATGAGGTGTTATCTACGGATGTCCTAGAGATATTTCTGGCATTGATTATGAAGATAGGCTGTGAGCTACTTCAGCTTCAATTAGGCAACACAGTAAAGTAAGGAGTGAATTAAGCAATGCAGATATGCAACGAAAATCTGTAAATATGTCCCACTGAAATCCTTTTTTTGTAGAGGGAGCAGATAGAAGAGGTCAGGAAACAAACCTTGAAAAGAGAAAGAATGAAGAAAGAACTAGAAAAGCAGGAAAAGAACCATGCAGATCAGCAGAACTTTAGGACATGATGCCAGAGCAGATAGGTAGAAAGAAAAAGCAGCTCTTCTCACCTGCAGCAGGGAGACTGTGGGGCTTCAGAGCATAAGAGGTCTTGAAAGTAAGGAGGAAACAGCCATTAACATCTATTGTGCTGTATTTCTCTATAAAATAAGAGCTGCCACCACATTCTCATGCTGGCACATGGGACAGAGGCTTTATCTCTAAAGGTGTGCAATCCCAACAAAGGAAGCCAACTGCTTAGGAGAGCCCTTATAGGATGGTGGGTAGGAGGCACCAAGGGACGGTGGAGGGGCTCAGACGGGGCCTGCTGGCTGAGGATCAGAAGTATGAGAATTGCTTGTGTGCAACATTCAGAGACCACTGACCTTTGCTTGCAAAGAGTTCACCCACACAAACACATCTGAATAGAGATCGAAAGTGCTATGTTAAACATTTTAAAGAGGACGACATATGATTGTGTGCAATACACATTAACAGTGACAAACCGGAAATAATCTTTCCACTTTATTCACTGGGTTTAAGATATCTGGAAGCATCCTTTCCAGTCAGTCAATGACATGGTGCACATGTTAACATTGAGCCAAACCATGACTTAATGCAAACAAGCAAACATGATGATCACAGGGAAGAGCATGTTATGGTCGAACCTGGGCTCATCGTTTGTCTCACTCTAAACCACAAGGTGTGGCCAATGTTTGCTATTGGTTTACCACTTGTGGTTTGTCAGGGGGACAAGGCACGATTCAGGCTTAACACTAAGCTAAACCATAATGTAGCCCCAGCAGCAACAGGACCAAGGGAGGAATGCAGCAGCCAAGACCTTCACTCTGGGAACATGCACAATTGCTCATACCCACTAAGCCATGGTGTGTGGTTTAGCGTTTTGTGCAAGCTGGGCCAATGTATCATTCATACAGTGCCTTCTTCTCAATTTAATTAAAAAGCCTTGAAAGGAGATGTAGATTAGAAACTAAAAGTTTTCTTCGTCCAAGAGCACAAAGATTCATAAAAGTCCAGTTTCTGAATAGCTCTCTCTCTCTCTTTGGAATGAAGATATCCACAAAAGAAAGAAAACACCCATTATTTACTTAGAAACCTGTTTCCTGCAGGCTTTGATTGTTTGATCATTAATGAGTACCAAGATGGTTTCTTGCACACACCATTGTTGCCACCTGAGGAGAGCTACCTGCTGGTTACCGTAGAGCTCAGAATCACTTCACATTTAAGCAGAGAAACCGCCACATCCTAGTACACAGACCTCCCTCAGTGCAACAGTCACCTAAAAATCCCAACCCACTTTTGTCTAGTTCCAGGGTCTTGGATGCTTTAGGACAACATGCGAGGGCTGCTTCCCTAACATGAGATCTGCTAAATATCAGTTATAAACCCATCACTGTGCAGATACAGAAGGATTCTGTTCCAAAGGGCTCACAATTAAAGCTAAGTCAAGCTAGGGAGGAGGAGTGAGCACACATACTCCACTTTAAACATGTGCCCTGAATATTGTGCATGCACTTGTTACAGGTAACAGTGTTGGCCCTATGGAAGCAAGCCAGCAATCTGGAAGACAATTAGGGATGCTTAGGTGCATAGCTCTCATGGCAATGGCCTGGGTGGGTATCAGCAACTGTACTTTACGAAGGCAGTTCATAGTGCCATAGGTAAGCCACTGCTGCACAGCTTTAGTCCTCCCAGTCTCCCCACTCCTTACCCCTCCAATATGGGGGATAATAAAAGAGACTTCCTATGTAGCCTTACTATAACGGTTATGCATCAAAAGTAATGCATGTGAAGTGCTTTCAACTCCTGACTAATGTTAAATATTACTATTGTTATTTGCTTTATAGAAGGCTAAATATAAAATTAGGTAACTTTGCTCCAACAGCAGATTATCATGATTGGTGTTCCAACATTTTGCTTTGCCTTCCTACAATCTGTTAGGAAGAACTGAAGTTGTTTGTTCTAACCTTCTAGAGATACAAGGGGGAAAACATACTGAAACAGGCTGAACTGCCACTAAAAATGTCTAGGCAGGATTGGAGAAAGGTCATTCTAACTATAAGGGTGATGGAAGATCAACTGAGTTACCCTGATGATTATTCTAGCTGCCTAAGAACATACAAAACTGCTTTATATTGACTCAGACCATTGGTTCATCTGGCTCAGTGTTGTCTGCACTGCCTGGCAGCGACCCTCCATGGATTCAAAAGGGTGCAAGAAGCACACAAAGCAGGAGGCCACACAGTGCAGGAGAATGCCCATCTACAGACCAGAGGATTGCAGTTCTCACAAAGGGGGTGCAACCAGGGAGAGCAAGACTGGAGGCAAGGGCTCAAAAGGCCTCCGTCTACCTTTAGCCTTGTTGGAGCAAGTTGCTCACTCCATAGTGCTGCAACACCAGATCTTACTGCCGTGCCTGGAAGGCTCTTCTGCAAGATGAGAACAGGTCTCTCTGACTAAAAGCCCACTAGAATTCATTAAAAAGAAAGAGACACCTTCAGAACAGACTGTAACAAAGTCATTAAATAACTCCAGACTCTCACCTGCCCAGCAGGTACATGTCCTGGCCACCAGGCAATTGCTGGCTCTCTCATGCCACCTTCAAAGGTAGTTTGCTTGCCACATAGGAAAGGGCCATTGCTACCAGCTAGAGAAAGAGAAAATAGTAATTCTAAAAGAGCTCTGGAGAGGTATGACTCAAAGGTGAAATAAGCAAAACTAAAGGGTAAAACAAACCTATTCCCCAAGGACACCACCAACGAATTTTGTTCAAGTCCTTTGAACAATGTCAATCAACATCATAGTCTACATAGCATATTAACCCTTCCATCCTGGACATTTGCAATAGAATACTGACCTGTGACACTGGTGTGACATCACTGAAATATCATAATGACAACATATGCTTGATGTTCGTTTATTTCTTGACATTGCAGCTTTTAGAAAACAAGCTTTAAGTCTCATCTGAAGATCGTTTTTTAGCCTACAAACTACCATACAAACCTTAACGCATTCATCCTCTTAAGTGTTCCAGAAGATTAGGCTCTTAATTATTATTGTTATTATTATTATTAACATTTTTATGAGTAGGGAAGGAGGCTGAGAAACAGGGATTTGCTGAAGGCTATAAAGAGACAGAATGAGACTCCAGTTTCCATTCAGTGGGTTGGTTAACCAATGTCAAGAGTAATGTCCAAAGTACTATTGTTTACTTCAGTCTCTTTGCATCACCATTAATTGTAATTTGAATAAAGGAGAAACAAGGTGATTAGTAGCAGACAAATTTTCCTGTCTCTCTATACTAAAGATCACAACTGCAAACAGACATAATGTTCTAAATCAGCAGCCAGTTAGCAGAGGCCATTGCTGCTCAGCTGAAAGTCAGGAGTTGCAGGAGGTCATAAAAAGAGCCAATAACTTGACTGGGATTAGAACTCGTGGCAATTCCTTCTGATCTGTATGCTCCTGAAATCAACCTCAGAGTTGCCTCTGAGACTGCGGGGATGGGATGTGTGAACAAATTACAGGGGGCAAGTGATTAATTCACAGTGACTGTGCCCAAGGGAACTAAAAACCAAAAAGTTGTGAAATGGAGCAAACCTGTAAATGCAAGGGAATTGTCATCTTAACAGCTTTTCAGAGTTCAGCAGACATGCTTATAAGATCCTCTGCATTTATTGAGACATGCCAAGGAGAATTTACAGATCTGGGGCTTAATAAGTTGGTTCAGATGCCAGCAGGCCACATTTTACCTGTTAGATCTTAGGAATGGACCAGTTAGATATTAGGAACAAACTAGGTGAAATGCGGAAGTCTCAAATTCTCTATTCCTAACTTGACAAGCTCTGTACCAGGAAAACCAACCTTGATCAGGACCGGAAACAAGGGCAGCACCGTTGTCAGATGTGAAAAATACGAAGGTGTTGTTGCTTATGCCCAGCTTTTGAAGGCGACTCAGTATTTTCCCAATGCTGTCGTCAATTTCTCGCACTGCATCACCATACCTGAGAGGCAGGGAGAGCAAATGACAAGCTTGTCAAGTGGGTGTGTGGGTGTGTTTGTGTTTAGGACTTGTAGATTCTGTAATATGCAACGGTAATATTTATTTATCTGTAAATAGTTTCCAACACACTGCTCTTAAAGCTGCTTACAACAAAATAATAAACACATTATTAAACAACCCCCCTTTTTAAATCAACCAGTTCCAAAAATAGCAAGGGTTCAGAAAAAGTGTTTCATTTACAAAATAAATTTTATAACAGACTGCTAAGGGCTGAGGATACTGGTACCGATAAGGAAGATGTCACTCTTTATTGGTTTTAGGCAGCTATTACTCATCTATTTGCTAATTGTTTACAACAGCTTATGAGATCCCTGCTTACAGGATTCCCATTTGGGCATCTGGCTGCACACTGTGAGAAAAAGATGCTGGACTAGATGGGCTTTTGGTCTATTCCAGCGGGGCCCTTCTTCTTAAAGGTCTTAATACCAAGCTTTTAGTATTTCTTTTAGGTACTGTAGATGTTAAGTATTCAGTGATTTTAATGTGTTGACTTTATGTAGTCAGTATAAAAGTTAGCACATTATATTGGATTATATTGTTGGTAAGCCACCCTGGAACGTTTCTTAATGAAGGGCAGTATAAAAATGTCTTAAATAATTGGAAAAGGAATGAGTTATTCTGCATATTTGTTTGGGCAAAAAATGTTTCTTTCCAGTTCTTCAAATATGGAGTCTTTTTGGGAACTTAAATGTGTAAAAGCACATGCATGTTTACTCAGAAGTGAGTCTTACTGTGTTCAAGGGGGCTTACTCTCAGGATTGGATTTTTTTTCACCCTGACCTTGGAGTAAGCTCTGTTGAATGAAGTGGGATTGAATTCCAGGTAATATGCACTATTATTCTAGCAAAAGCTTGAATAGGTCAGAGTACATGCTGTCAAGATGCATGAGACATTCAGGTCGATTTTAAGATACCATAAACCTCTTTGTTTTTGCTTTAAAAAGACGGCTACCCACCTGGAATTTACAAATCTTAGTTATGTTTGGGGAGGGGTATGTTGGTTGTTAGAGCAAAGCTCTTAACTGTTTTTAAAAGTTTTATTTGTTCATAATTAACACATTATTAGGTATTGTTTTTATATATAGGTCTTAGTTATATTCAAGTGGTCACTCAGTATCACCAAGAGAACTTTCAGATGAGCTCCCAGAAAAGCTAAACATCCAACAGCAAGACCCACCCACTCTCACAAGGGAAGCTGCTGATCACCACAAAGCTGGCTCCCTTCTTTCTGATTTGGGGGCCTTTTGAAAGCCCCACTCCATTTCAGCTGGTCATCTTCACTCAGCACAGAATGTCCTCAAAGCAAAACTGGAATGGGTGGTGAGGAGAAGAGGAACCACAGAGGAAGTGTGTGTGTGGACAGGCACACACACAGAGTACTTGAAAGTTGCAAAGGAAATCTTAGTGCAAAGGATGGGGGGGGGGGGAAGTATTCCAAATTTCTTAATCTCTGATGCTGGACACATGTTCCTGGACTAAGCCCTGGTGATTCCTGGCTCAAATTAACCTCTATAAACAAAATTGGAGAGGGGAGGGAAGACACCATCCACTAAAAACACCGTGTTTACTTGAGTCTAATGAACCATCAAATCTAATGTGCACCTCTATTTTCAGAACCTTGAAACAAAACAAAAAAACCCTATTTGGTGGCAAATGTAAATGTGCCATAGAATCTAATGCGCACCTTAATTTTCGTAATGTAATTTGGCCAAAAAAGGTGAGCATTAGATTTGAATAAATACGGTATGCAGAAAGTTACCAATCTACTGTTTAAATAAATAAATAAATAAATAAATAAAATGTGGCCATTTTAAACGTTTATTTTTGGTTTTGCTTCGGGGTCAGTTGTCAGAAAATGAGAGTCTAACTCTTCCCTCCAGGTTTTTTTGGGCTGTACACCTTTGATATGACAGCTTTTATGCTTGGCTCCCTGGCTAGATAACCCTCAGATCAGCTTTGGTCTTGCCTCCAGACTGTACCCAGGTACCAGAATCTTTGATCTCAATCAATAGTTGTCAACCCTATTTGCTTTGGATGCAAGACTTTTATTTCAGATTGCAAGAGAGTCTTCAACCGAGGATAAACACTCTCAAAGCACCTGCTGCTCTTTAATGCTCATAACACACATACTTTTAAACTTGTAAGTTGTGATCTCTATTGTCAACCACCACTGTTCTTGGTTTTCTTCTAGTGCTTTTCTTCTAGTGCCAGAAAAAGGAGAGGAGGAGGAAATGATACTTCAGCTCAAAAAGCGACTTACAGCCCTCGTTGGCTAGTGCCCAAGAACTCCCTGGAGGCATACACAGGCGCGTGAGTAGCATCGATTGCCCAATACAGAAAGAACGGCTGTTGGCTGGCATGCTGTGTGCTAATGAAATCAAGGGCTTCCTGGAAATGACAAGAGAATCAACCTTAAATATGGCCACCCATGCTACATATGTATAAGCAAGCAAGCAGAAAGTGACTGTGGGTTTTAAAGAACGTTTTATCAGAATACAGAGTACCTGTAAGTACATTTGAGTTAGGTTGGCTTCCCCCGTCTTATGGTCAATTTTTACATCTTCGTAATACCTAGAAAGTTTTAAACAAAAAACAGAAAACATGTTCCAGGTGTTTTACAGGATATGGCAGTGGCGGAGTAAGTGCTTTGCTCCCCATCAGTCCCCTAGGAAGTTGGCAGCGAGTCACTATGTATTAGGAAACGTTACTCCATGTATGCAAACCATGAATACAATCTCAAATAGCTCTGCTCTGTTTCGCTGAGGATTGCTTTTTCAGCCGTTTATCTTATCTAGTTTAATCCAGCTTTCCCCAACACTGGGCCCTCCAGATATATAGGAGTACAGCTCCCATCATAGCCAGCACAGCCAATGGTCAAGGGTGGTAGGAGTTTGGAACCCAACAACATGTGGAAGCTGTTCAAAGTATCTGGAGGGTACAAGGTTGGGGAAAACTGCATTAATGTCAGAGTAATAGATAATGCATAGAAGGGACGCGGGTGGTGCTGTGGGTTAAACCACAGAGCATAGGACTTGCCAATCAGAAGGTTGGCGGTTCGAATCCCCGTGAGGGGGTGAGCTCCCATTGTTCGGTCCCTGCTCCTGCCAACCTAGCAGTTCAAAAGCACATCAAAGTGCAAGTAGATAAATAGGTACCGCTCTGGCGGGAAGGTAAACAGCATTTCCGTGTGCTGCTCTGGTTCACCAGAAGTGGCTTAGTCATGCTGGCCACATGTCCCGGAAGCTGTCTGCGGACAAACGCCGGCTCCCTCGGCCTATAGAGCGAGATGAGCGCGCAACCCCAGAGTCGGTCACAACTGGACCTAATGGTCAGGGGTCCCTTTACCTAGATAATGCATAAACAGGACCTTTTCCACCCACTCATAAGCACACTAGACTGGGCAGCACCGCAGACAAAAACACATTTAATGCCACACAGGAAGCAATCAGAGGCACTTCTTAATATCTTTTACCTTTAAATGGAGACATACTATATTTCTGTAGAGGAAAGCGTAACTTAGAAGGGGCCTTCAGAGTGATTTTCTCAGGAGTAACATTGGTTGGTGGATTTCAGCCAAAGCTACAGCAGAAGAGTAAGCCAGTTGGGGGGCTGGTGTTTCCTAACTTCCGAGTGATTAACTCTGCAACCTTGTCATTGTTAATGGAGTTCTCATACATAATTCACTGCATATGGCAGCTCCTCAGGGGGTACTGCAAGCCTGCTCTGTGTGCGTATCAGGTGGTGTTTCCATCACTTCACCTCGGGTGCCTGGTGTGTCTCAGTAAGTGTTGACGTGTGGTGGAATTTCTGGAAAATGCAGCCCTGCAGAGGTCCTTGATCCAGAAGCCTAGAGCCCCCTGGCCTCTTACAGGGGGGGGGGGAGGCAAACGCCAGCACGTTATGCTCTGCTGGAAGGAAGGAAGGGCAGCAGAATGGAGCCCTAGGCCCTCTTCTGTAGCAGAGCTTAATAGGAGCCAGAAAAAGCAGAAGAAAAGCAAAAGGCAACAAGGCACAGGTGACACAGAAAAGCGGCTACCTGCCAATCATTTCCCAGTCCCTGTAAAAAGGGATGTTAGGCGCTGCCTTGTTATCGTAAGGTCCAAAATGGCAATTAGGGGATCCAAACCACTCATCAAATCCATGCCTCAAGGGATGGAACTCAGGTCTGTGGCCAAGGTGCCTAGAAAAGAGTAAGAAAAAGAAAAGAAAAAGAAAAAACCAGTCAGGGATGCATAAGAGAAGATCAATCACCCTATGAGCACTGCACAAAAAATGCACTGTAACAAAGAAGCTGACAGATGTAATAACCCATGGTTAAGAAGTAGACAATGAATGGCCCACAGCTAACTAATTCAGATAATTTGTCTTTGGGGGCTTCCTGGTCCATCACCTGTAACCTCCCAAAGTCCCTTGCTGGACCATTTCCTCTGTTGAACCCTGCACAGCACTTATCAATAGTAGTTTCCATGGCTCAAAAATATGTGGAAAACGTAATATACCCTTCACCTGATACTCTTCAGATTTTCTTGGCTACAAGTACCATCAGTCCAAGCCAGCTTTGCTGTGCTAGCTGCATCTTATGGCAGCTGTTGTCCAGAACATCTGAAGGGCTCCAGGTTGGCAAAGACTGATGTAACCTTGTGCCATTTCCAGAGCCAGAGCAGGCATTGGTGCTAGTCCACATACTGTAGTTCCTTATCCTGCTCCATAAGCAAAAGAGGAATGATGATGGCAAATGAGAAAACCGAAGCCAACATGCTTAATTTGTATAATTAATGCTTAAGGCGAGTGCTGGCTTTTCAGTTTTGGGTGCTCTTAGAGAAAAATGATTATCTGGATCCAATCCAGTCTGAGTTCAGGCTTAGCCTGAGGATGCACAATTAACTAGTGGCTAGGAGCACCTTTTACCAGCATTGGCTGGTGTACAAGCTGTGATCATTCCTTGCCATTCCTGGACAAAGATAGCCTGGTCACAGCAACCCATAACGTTGGTAACCTCAAGACTGGATTACTGTAATCTGTTCTATGTGGGGCTGCCCTTAAAGCTGGTTCAGAAGCTGCAGGTACTGCAGAATTTGGCAGCTAGACTGCTGAGCAGAGCTGCCTGCTGTGACCATGGGATGCCATTGTTGAAAGAATTGAACTGGCTGCCAATTTACCACCAAGCAATATTAAAGGGTTTTTATTGACATAGGCCTGGACACTTGAAGTATGTTTTCTCCCATGCTGAGATTCTCAGATGAGGAAGTCTTAGTTGTGCCTCATCTTGCCTAGGGCCATGGTGTGACAAGCCTTCTCCGTTGGGCAACTGAGCTCATGGAATCATTTCCTCCCTGAAATAAGGTGCAGACTCTGATGCGCTTTTGACGCCTGCTAACGACTTGCTTTTTCACCCGGTTTTTAAGACCAGGTATGTGGCAATATGCTTCATTGTTTTACTGTGGTTGGTCATATCACATTGTTTACTGAGTTACTGTATTTTAACATGTTGATTTTATTTTTGGAATCACGTTGAAGGAAAGTATACCTATTTAAATGATTAAGTCACAGAATTCAGATTCTTTTGGGGGCAGAGTTTTGACCAGCTGGCTAAGCATGGAAGATTGCACCAAACCATGTGACAAGTGGGGTGGGGGTGGGGCAGGCACTGGTCCTCTACTTGCCCAGCACGGCCCACATTGCACTGTTTTTTGTGTGGGGGGAAGCACCACAAAAAGACAGCCTGCAGAGTGAAGAATGCACTGCATTCCCTCTTCTGCGCTGCACCCCTTTACCGATTGGCAATGAAATTCAGCCCTAGAAACAGGCTGACACAACAGGCGCCAGGTCTAACCAATCCGGTGCTTCCTACCCTCACAAGAGGAACTATGCTGCAAGCTCAGACTTAATTAGCTTTCTGCTATGGCTCTGAGGTTGTTTGAGACTTGCTGCTTTCCAGATAACTCCCTGGAACCAATCTGTATCTGTGCTGTTTATTTCCTTTCCCCAGGTGTATGAATTTACATTTATTAGCACTCAGCTGCATCCCATTGCCTGCAGCCCACTGAGCTGTATTTTTCTTCTTCGGCAGTCTGCTGTTTGGATTTGCAGCAATAAATAATTCACGGGTGTGGGTTCATTTGCTTTCTTTCCTAGGACGGTGCTTCTAGTGGCAAACAGCTTGATCATCAGTGAATGTTCGCTAGCTTGTTGGCAAATCCCCTGAAATATATGCATCCTTTCTTGGCCTGTGTTATTTTGCCCCTGTTTTTAATCTGCCCTTCCTCCAAGAAACAATGTCACCCCGCTGCCCTTTTATCTTCAATGAGGTGTAACGTAAGTTGAGCTGCCAACCAGGAGTCACATATACTGTACTGCCAAGCAAGGTGGAGTCCCCCTGGACTCTCTATTAACAATGACCCTTGAATCTGCTCCCCAAACTAATGGGGGAAAAATGCTCGTGTAGGTGCTGCATTTATTAGCTGTATTATCCTGGCCTGACATTTTTTGCATGACACACTTTATCTCCAGAAAGATTTGGCTATTAATTCTGTTGCAGAATGTGTTACTTGAAATTGGGGGAATCCAATGTGGTGCCCTCTAGATATTGGTAGACCACAACTACTATTGTCTATGACCACTGGGCCCTGCCGGCCGGGACTGGCTATCCTTGCTTTAAATTTGTTACAGCGGCAACCAAGGCCAACACACTTCAAAGTCAGAACCTTTGGGTCTGTGTATGGTTGCCTCATATGGTGAGCCACTCAATTACACACTGACTCTATCTGCCCAGGCTGGTATTTTGAATCCTTCAGGGCAGAAAACCACACAACAGGGTTGCCTGTTCCAGTTAAGGTCTTCCTGAACTGCAGTGTAATTTTGCATCCTTTTGACCATTCTTCAGTCCCGATTTCTGGCTTGTTTCTCAATTCTGCCTCCTGGTTTCTCCTTTAGTCCTGGGCTTACTCTTTGGTCCTGACTACTGGCTTCAACCCACAGCTCCCGGTTCCTGGCTCACTGCCCAGCCCCAGCAGTGGCATCCTTTGCCACAAAGACTTGCACATGCGATTTTACAATGCACTTTGATCTGAGAACTCCCCAATCCTGAGTCGCCCCATTAATAGATCAGGGAGGTGGCAGTGTAGCTGCAGGTGCTAAGGCCACAGAGTAGAAAGGAGGAGGTGTGTCTTTTAGGTTAGAAGGTAAGACCAAACCATGGTCCTTAAACACATGAACATTTCAGGTCGGAGTGAAAGAGTATAAATTAAGGGCATTTGCAGATGACCTAGTTTTGACTTTGCAACAGCCAATCACTAGCACAAAAAGAGTTTTAGAACTGATCGAGATATTTGGTCAAGTTGCAGGATTTAAGCTGAACAAACAAAAAACTAAAGTTTTGGAAAAAAACCTAACAAATGAAGAAAAAGAGACATTCCAGAATGAAACAGGTTTGGAGATAGCAAAAAAAGTGAAGTACCTGGGGGTGAATTTGACATCGAAAAATGTGAATCTTTTTAAAGACAATTATGATAAATGTTGGACAGAAGTTAAGAAAGATTTAGACATATGGTCAAGGCTGAAACTTTCCTTGTTAGGCAGAATTGCTGTTATCAAAATGAATGTATTGCCTAGAATGTTATTTCTGTTTCAGACATTACAAATAATAGACAAGATGGACTGTTTCAAGAGGTGGCAGAAAGACATATCGAAATTTGTTTGGCAGGGCAAAAAGCCAAGAATAAAATTTAAGACATTAACAGATGCGAAAGATAGAGGGGGTTTTGCCCTGCCGGACTTAAGACTCTACTATGAATCAGCAGCGTTTTGCTGGTTGAAAGATTGGCTGCTCCTCGAGAATACAGACATTTTGGACCTTGAAGGATTTGACAACAGATTTGGTTGGCATGCATATATATGGTATGACAAGGTAAAATTGCATAAAGGTTTTAAGAACCATATGGTGAGGAAAGCTCTGTATAATGTTTGGATTAAGTATAAAGACCTGTTTGAAAGTAAAACCCCCAGGTGGTTGTCACCAATGGAAGCAAAAGAGGTGAAAAAATTGAATATGGGTTCTAATTGGCCTAAATATTGTGAAATTATAGAACAAGATGGTGAAAATGTAAAATTGCAGAGTTTTGAGAAACTGAAATTTAAGGTGAGAGATTGGTTACATTATCGACAGATAAATGAAGTATTTAAACAGGACAGAAAGAAAGGCTTCCAGGTGGAGAAGTCAAAATTAGAAACAGAACTGTTAGAACCCAATACTAAAAATTTGTCAAGAATGTACAACTTGCTGTTGAAATGGAATACTCAAGATGAAATGGTGAAATCTAATATGATTAAATGGGCACAGGACATTGGGCATGACATTGAATTTGCAGACTGGGAGCAGTTATGGACCACTGGTGTTAAATTTACGGCATGCAATGCCTTAAAAGAAAACATTATGAAAATGATCTACAGGTGGTACATGACTCCTGCTAAGTTAGCAAAGATCTATCATTTGCCCAATAACAAGTGTTGGAAGTGCAGTGAAACGGAGGGAACCTTCTATCACCTTTGGTGGACCTGCCCGAAGATTAAGGCTTTCTGGGAAATGATCTATAATGAAATAAAAAAAGTTCTGAAGAGAACGTTTGTTAAAAAACCAGAGGCCTTTCTCTTGGGTATGGTGGGCCAAATGGTGCCAAAGAAGGATAGGACATTTTTTATGTACGCCACCACAGCAGCAAGAATTCTTCTAGCAAAGTATTGGAAGACGCAAGATTTACCCACGTTGGAAGAATGGCAGACGAAGGTGATCGACTATATGGGACTGGCAGAGATGACTGGCAGAATTCGAGACCGGGGGAAAGAGGCGGTGGATGAAGACTGGAACAAATTCAAAGTTTATCTTAAAAACTGTTGTAATTTGGAAAATTAGGGGCTCAGAGTTATAAGAGATAAAGAACTACAGTTGTATTAATAATTAACTGAAGTTAAATACATGAAATATACTTAAGTTATGATCAGAGGGTTGCTAAAAAATCTTGAAACAAGAATGCAGGAAAGGGGTGGTATGGGGAAGTCATGTTTTTGTTTGTTTATGTCTATGTTTTTGTTTTGTTTATTCTTTATTTATGGAAAACTAATAAAAATTTATTATAAAAAAAAAAAAAAAATAAACACATGAACATTTCAAACAGAAGAATCCCCTTAAGGAAAAAGTTACAAAACCCTGCCTGAGCCACTGATCTCTTCATCAGCAGTAAATTCATACACCAATCTGGGAAGTCAATCGTCAGGGGAGCAATAGGAAGAGAACAGTCATCTCTGTCTCTCTCCTTTTTTCTTCCAAAGTGGCTCAGAAATCACACTTTCCTCCTCAGCTGCTGTGAGGCCTTTCTTAACAACCATGATTTATATAAAAGAACCATTTTCAGTGGCCTTGCCGTTACCTTTGTTAACACCTGCGCCAGCACCACAGAGGTTTGTCATCAATTTCAATGATCCAACTCTTAGCTCTTTTAAAAGAGCTCCTGGGATACTGCACAAGCAGATTGTGGGTCAATATTTGTTCAGTAGTTCCCGGTTTACCCTCTGCCCGCCTAGATTATGCTATGACTCCTCGGAAGAGTGCTAGCATCAGTCCTTCTCTCCTTGGGGAAGGGAATGCATCTCTGAAGCCACTCAATAACTCTGCTATTCAAGCAGGATCAAAATGGAACAGCTTACAATTTAGGCAGAAAGTGCCATACCTCCGAGATCAACATTTTGCAAGGGCCAAAGATAAACGATTTGATGACTGCTTATGGCATGCTCTGGCAATGCAGGTTTGCAATTTCTTATGGAAATAAGTGCAGCATGTTGCCTCTATTATACGATAGTCCTTGGCTCTAAAATTAGTCACAGCAGGTGGGGGGGGGGGGGACGATTCCCTGCCAAGATTTCTGAAGACAGAAATCACAAACTAAACCAACTTATTTGAACTCTGATTCTCTCACATATAAAGCAAGCCATACAAAAAAAGGGACATATTCAAAAAGGAGCTTTACCATTTGCCAACGATCTTATTGACATAGCCTGTTTTCTTCAGCAATTCTGGAAGGAGGAGCTCCGAATCTGGGATGCCCCCTGTTATGACCTGGGGGGTGTAGGCTGCATTAAGACAAAAACACTTCAGCCAAATGAGAAGGTTTGCAGGTGGTAACATGATTTATTAACTGTACAGTGGTACCTCGGTTTAAGAACAGCCCTGTTTACGAACTATTCGGTTTAAGAACGCCGCAAAACTGGAAGTTGTTGTCGCAGTTTGCGAACTTTACCTCGGTCTAAGAACGGAAGCCTAACAGTGGAAGGGCACCGGTGGCGGGAGGCCTCATTAGGGAAAGCATGCCTCGGTTTAAGAATGGTTTCGGTTTAAGAACGGACTTCTGGAACGGATCAAGTTCGTAAACCGAGGTACCACTGTACTCAGTAAGAGGCCTCTTCAAGATCCAAGTGGGATTGGGGGATAGGACAAGACAGGCCAGAAAGACAGGTAGATTAGGGATTAGCAGGATTTAAGTGAGGTGTAGCTGATACGGTAACCTCCAGATGTAGTGGACTACAACTTCCATCTGCCTCTGCCAGCATGGCCAATAGATGGGGATGATGGGAATTGTGGTCTAAAACTGCAAGTAAGGCACCAGGTTGGGGAAGACTGATCTATAATTTATTTATTTCATAAAATTTATACGCCACTTGATTGTAAAAAACAACAACAACACCTCAAAGCCATTTACAAAAAAGATAATGCAATAAGATTAGCAATAAAAACAATTAACAATGATTTAGAACATTCAAAAAATTAAATCAACAATAAACTAAAAATAGATTAAAACATGTGCCATCTTCATTCTAAATATCTGGCCCAAATTGCACCAAACATTAGAGGACATTTCAAGTAACTGTCTCTGTGTCCATTCAGTTTCATGTCTAAAATTTTATTCTCTCAACATCAGGTTCCATTGCAGTGGTGTAGCTAGCCATTCAGGTGCCCGGGGCAGGGTGAGTGGCCCATGGGGGCAGGGCAAGCTGCCCACCGTAGGGCAGCTGACAGGGAGGCAAAAGACTGCAAGCACCTGAGCCACCGTGTCACTCCCAGGAGAGACGTGTGGCTTAGGCGCGCTGCAGGCCCCATGGTAAGTGCCACCCCCCGCAGTGTGACACCCAGTGCCCCCCCCAGCTATGCCTCTGTTCCATTGATTCCCAAGGTATTTCTTAAAGCAGAGAGCCAGTCAATTGTTTTTAGAAACACGAAGAATGCAGAGGGGCAGGGAACAAGCCAATATGGCAAACCTGCTTGCACCATGCACTGAGATGCAAATTTGCCCTCTGGCTCCCTCACAAGTAAGTGGAGGAGAGCTGCTTCCTTTGCTAAATGGCTTCTGGGTTCAATGAGAGGCAAAGCACTCTGCTTAAAAAGCCTTTAGATAATGTGAATGTGGTCTGTTTGTGCACATATCACCTGAGCAGGAGAGTCCACTTGTGGTTCTCTAGATAGCAGCTCCCAGAATTGTACCCTGGGCACTGAACTGAAAGAATGGGCAACTAACAGGCCAACCCCCCACAGGAGCTGAAGGATACAGACTTAATAAACTTGGTCCCACTGACACTGGCAGAGCATTGGACAGAACACTTTTGCCAGAAGTCTAAACTGATCACTTGCAGACAGATTTTCCTCCCCTCCTCCCATTTTGGGTCTCCCCCCCCCCTCTCTCTCTCGGTTCCCCCCAGCTGAATGAAATTAGGCTAGGAGCTCACAGGTGCCCCCCCCCCCCCCCGCTTTAAAGCATATCTCAGTTTTCTGTTCATTCTATTGTTCCTAAATGAGAAAAACTGCAGCCTGCAGATCAGGGAGGTACCACAGCTGAATGGCTAACAGGGTCAGCCACCAACATTGCTGGTAGTTAGGAGGACTAAAATAAATTCTTTCTAAAGACCCTGGGGATTCCCTGCCTCAGTACACCAGTGGCAGAACACATGCTCTAAAGACTCAACCTCTGATGTTGCTCTTTAAAAACAAGAACAGGGAAAAGTAGGCCTGTGGTAAACTTCTCCCGAAGACCTGAACAGCCACCAGTCATCAATGCAGACAGTAACAAGCTACATGGTGGATTGCTCAGAATTAGGTGACAAGCCCCCTTTCATGCCTCAAACAAACAAAGGACATGCAGATCAGGCCTCAGACTGTTAGCTAATTTTAAATGCATGCATTCTTCCATACTTCTTATGGACTTCTAATATACAAGCATCCCTCCACTGTCAGCTAAGAGATGAACACCCACACTTGCCAATATGCAGCACCAATCCGGAGCTGTAAATGCATGCTCTAAAACATATGGTCTCCTACAGCATCTGCCATTTTGGAACAAACAACCCTAACACCAACTAGATCGGCCGCAAATCAGCTCAAGCTGGCACCTCCCAACAGGAGCGCTAGAGCAAAGCACTCATTGTGGACAGCTTGGTAGTGCCCTCCAGACGCCCTTGCCTGGCTTAGTAGGAAGAACATATTTCTATAAGAGTGTATTTCAAACATATTGCTAACCTTCCATAATAACATGCAACTCTTCTCTTCACTCCACCCGTCTTTTGCTGAATCTTAATTAACCTATCCAATAAAACAACTTCTTTAGCAGCAAAAGCAAAAACAGATTTAACAACCTGAGCACTAGAATTTGTACTGTAGCAGGAACATTTGGAGACATTCTCTTTAGGCAGCAAGTCTTAGGTCTGCTTCAGGCTACTATCTGTATCATAGTTAAGATGATCGCAAGCAAGCTTTCATAAGCCTCAGGCTTTCACACTTGCCCTCTTTGCATGTGAGCAGAGAAGAGAGAATGCTTCTGCTTTCCCTTTAAAACAAATTGCACTTCTCTGTTGTGTACAAATTCAGGGAACTATGGTTTATTCTGACCCTGGTTAGTTAACAAAGCCGACTATTAAACCATGATCGGTTGATTTGTTTTAACTAGTTAGAATGAACCACAGTTCCTGTAGTTTGTCTATAACAGGAAACTGCAGCATGTCCTCAAGTGAAGAGTGGAACCTTTTTCTCTCCTCAGTTTGCATGCAGAGAAGAGGCAGTCATGACAGTCAGTAACACATGCAGGTTCATTCAAGATCCTATAAACCCTGTTAGCTGGACTAGCAACACCAGGCCTATTTGTTTGCAATACAACCCTGATCCTAAGCCTGGCAATTACTTCCATGATCTCAAAAAAGATTGATTTCTAAGTAGATGTGCTTAGGATTGCAGCCTATTGTAAACTGCCTGGAGGTCTTTTGTTCCAGTAAGTAGTATATATACATTTTGTTAAGTAATGAATGAATGAATGAATGAATGAATGAATAAATAAATAAATAAATAAATAAATGTGTCTTTAGTGGGGGAACTTGAAGCAAGACCCCAACATTTGGGTTGCAAAAGTAAAGGCTCATTTGCTGGAAAAGAAGGACATACCATTTCTGGCATGGGCATTTGTGGTGTAGAAGCCATTCCTGATGGGGAGACGACCAGTTAAGAGTGCTGCTCTTGCTGAGGAGAGAAAAGCAAGGGGCGGGGGCACACAGAAGTAACTGTATATATCCGTTGGGCGACTTTCTTTTCTTAGACAACATCCTTCCTGCTTCAATTTTACTATTTCATCACATCCAGTTACCACAATCTCAGTCCGTGTGGCTGGGGGACAGCTTGAAGGCATTTTGAGGAAACAGTTACCAGTATTATAAGGTCCTCCAACATAACAATTTCTGCTATTATTTTTCTTTAAGAAAATGTGTTCCTAGAGTATTAGGTTCTAGTACTGCTACTATTATTTATCAAAGCACATTTGATTTGCAATCTTAATCTTTAGAAGTTGAAGACAGCAATTTGCCTAATGTGATTTCATGACAGAGGTACGATTTGTACCAAGCCCAACTCTCCACCCCCTAGACAGCACTGCTTCTCTAGAGCTTTGGAGTTTACTCACATGGAGAACAAAGAGGGTTGGCAGTGTAGAAGCTTGGGAAAAGCATTCCTTCTGCAGCCATCTGGTCTATATTTGGGGTTTCTTTGGAAGGTTGCCCAAACACACCTAGGTCACCCCAGCCCATCTGAAGACATACCAGGACACAATACAAATAAACAACAATCAGTTGAAAGGACTAGTGTACATTTTTATCATTCAGCTATTTAAAAACTTTACTGTAGCATCCACCACTGTAATACCCAAGCACATTGTACAATGATTTCCACTGCTCAGCAGCCTGTTTAAGGTGAGCAGCCTTTTCAGCTTCATGGAAGCAACATGGATTTGCAGGGCAGCGAAGGGGAGAGAACAGTGTCAAGTGACCTTCAGAAACACAAGGAACAGGTTATTCACCATTTCCAGTTTTGTACAATAGGTGGTGTGCTGGCAGCGTCCAGCTGACAAAACACACTATGGGTGAAGCCAAGAAGCAGATCACGTCATCTCTGGCAACACCTCTGTGGGAAGAACTGCATCACATTTTCAGAAACCCTTCTGTATGAAATGTCAGGCTGGGTCAGATCAAAGGTTCACAAAGTCCAGTATTCTGTCTCTATCAATGGTCAGTCCGATGCCCCAGAGAAGCTCAAAAGTTGAGCAAGATGCAAATAAGCCCTTCACTGCTGTGTGCTTTCAGTGACATGCAATCACAAATATGCTGCTTCTGAACACAGAAGTTCCATTTCTAACTGTAAAGACCAATAGCCATTGATAGACCAATTCTCCATGATTTCCCCCCTAATCCTCCTTTCAAATTCACTACCCCAACTTTGTGAGTGAATTCATTCTTAACACAAATTATGTATGGCTTGATGAAGCAAGTTGTTTTGTGGTAGTTGCATGAATCCCCCCCCTGGGATGGGGCAAAATCAAGAGAACTTCCAACCTTTTGGGAAATGGCACCATACCTAGCTTGTCCTTGCTGGCACCTGCAGCTAAAACACTCATTCCTGCTTCAACTGCAACTTTTTCTTGACACATATTTACTGAATATAATAAGGAAAGGAGGGTGAGGGGATGAGAACCTTTTTGTAGCATAGGAAAATACTCAAATCAACAGGAGCCCCCTTTTTAAGGGGGAAAAAAATTACACCAACAATTTCAAGCAGCTAAAAACAGAGTGCAAAGAGTAATAGCCTGAAACTAAAAAGAAATGCAAGAAACACATTAGAAAGCATTTTTCTAACACTACAGTCAGCAGAGCAGTGGAATAATTTCCCTAAAATGGCTTATGAATCACAATCACGAGGTGCTCAAAAACAGACCGAGGCCCCAGACCTGAACTCTTGTAGCAAGTTCATATTGCTAAGCCTTTTACTGAGACAAGCAGTGTCCACTGTGTACAATCCTCCTCGCTTCAGTAGGACTAAGCAAGTTTGTGACCCTTCTATGAGGGATAGTTTTTTCAAGTGTTCAAAGTGCGCACTCTTATATGACAACAGCCCTGTAAAGCTTGGGTCTTTTATTCGCATATGTCAGATGTGAAAGAGCAGCTTACTGAATCTCATATGGACAACTATATTGGTCTGTGCCAAAAGAAATGCAGAGGTGCAATAAGGATTGAAGCTTAACACATATGTTAGTCTTGACTAAGGTCACATAGTGCATTGATGGCAAAGGAAATCCAAAATGGTGACGTTCAGATTAATAGCACACGAGTAGTTATTTATTACTTCTTGCCAGCAATAAAGGTGAAAAGCGAAAGGATTGCTCCACTTGAGACAAAAGGGAGAGGAATATCTAAACACTTGATAGAAGCTGCAGAATAGGCACCCTTGCGCAAAATTTCCAGCTCAAAGAACAATGGTTCCAGCTGCTAGCTCTCTATTTCTGAATGGTTTATACTGTCCTTTGCATAAGCCACAGGGCAGTTTACAACAAGGCAAACAGTTAAAAATCAATAAAAAACCCAATCCTTTAAAAACACATAACAAAAAAATCACTGCTGAAACCCTGAAAAAAATGTGTCCTAACTAGCCACCTAAAACCACTGAGAAATTAGGCCAGGAAGGAGAGTGTTCCATTGAAAAGGCCCTTTCCCAGGCCCCCACATCGTGTATTTCATACAACTTATTATTTAGAAATAAACCTCATTTATTTAGAAATGTACTTCACACAACTTATTTGTAACACACCATTCCTCCACCACCAACACAATCTCTGTAAAACTTGGCAAACTCCAAGCTGGCCCAGAAGCCTATTCATACATTTATGGTGTTTCATCAGGACAGTGTCATGTCATCTTACAAAAGAATTACAGCCCAGCTTACATACCAAGGCAGGGATTCTGCATCAAACTGCAAGACTCCAGCAGATAAGCCATTTGCCTCAAATGAGCATCCAGCACCCAAAGGAACATTTTTCATAGCCTTCCTGCCTACTTCGTGCCACATAACTGCTTTGGGACACCCCTCCAACACCCAAAACCAGTCCTTAAAGAAGGTTTGGGGAACCTGATCTAGGCTGCAGACCAGGTCTTAATCTCTCCAACTCCTCATGGGACAAATTCTGTCACAGTGACATAAGGTGATAACTGTTGCCACAAAGGGCTTGCAAAGAGATGTGTGTGGTGTGTTAAAGTGCTACTGATCAGCAGGCTTGTAGTCACTGCCTATCAGTTGATAGCTGGTGCCTTTGAAGTTGCTTTCTGTAGGAATCAGCTATGTAATGGAATTCTCCATTAAGAAATCGGTTCTGCAGTAAATCCAGTCATGTCTTGACTACTGAAATATGCCAGGTGTGGAGCAAGTGGGCATGGTGTAGGGTAAAGAGCCTCCCAGCCAAATTTGGCCGATTGGTCGGAGGTTCCCCATCACTGCCTTAAAGGGAAACCATTCCTCTCTCTTCCATCTTGTGGAAGAGGTGGAGAAACTGTAACTCAAAAAGAGGTTTGAAGAGCTAGGTCAACAAGTAACCGATTACTGTATTATTTTTGCCCCACTACCTTCCCCAGGAAAACCTGGTCTTCAGCACTGAACAGATGACAATTTGGGCTTTCCAGAGATTGCTGTTTGCTCCAGTTCAGTGGCAAAGAATGTGTTTTCATGAGGAAAGTGCCAGGACAAAAAAAAAAAAGTGTTCAGACACAGTGCTTTAAAGCATGGGCCCGTGCCTAAAAATGCAGCAGAAAGGGAAGTCTGGAAGTCTGGATGAGACCTCATTGTAATTTTCAGCCTAACTTACCTCACACAGAGTTGTTGTGAGGATAAAATGAGTGAGAGAAGTATGTATGCCACTTTGAGCTCCTTGGAGGAAAATATAAACATAATTTTAAAAAATGTAATAATGTGCAAATTGACCCCCAAAGATAAAGCACCACAGTGTTTTGAAAGCAACTGATATTACCTTGAATGCCTCGGTGCCAAAGGTCAGCTCTTCAGACACCAGGATATCAGAGCTTCATGGTAACTCTTCCTCTCTATCAAAATTCAGAATGGAAGCTCCTTGGGGCAGGGAATTGTCTTTTGACCACATTCATTGATGTGGTGGTGCCTGTATATATGTGTGTGTTACCATTCATGTATATGGATGGTATAATCCTAGAACTAGGCTTCTGTTAATTTACTGGAGCCATTTTCTAATACATATCACACTTATTTATTTAATCAATTTCTATCCCACCTCTCCTCCAAGGAGCTCAAGGGGGCATAAGTGGTTCTCCCCCATCTCCCCATTCTATCCTCACAACAATGCTGTGAGGTAGTTTAGGCTTACAGGCAGTGATTGGCCAAAGGTCACCCGGAAAGTTTTATGGCTGAGGGGGGATTTGAAGCTTGGTCTCCCAGCTCCTGGTCTTGACTCTCTAACCACTGCACCACACTGTCTAATGTAAATTCATACATTACACACACATACATATATATGCACATCGTTTAATACAGTACACACATACACACATACTGTACCAGTGTATGTGTAAATGACAGTCAGTCAGTCAGACAGACAGACAGACAGACAGACACACACACACACACACACCCTCCCAAATGTTTCACACCTACCAAATGGGCTCCAGAATGGAAGCAATGCTACTCTCAGCACCCCACTTCCTCCAGGAAGCAGACCCACCCAGTGCTCCCCAGAGAGGTGGCCCTTTCCGCCCCTTCCCAGGCTCCCTCTCTCCTCCTGACCCCTTTTCCTCACGAGAGGAGGAAGCCCCCCCCCCCCACTTGCAGGGACCATCCCTCCTTCCCCTGCCACCTCCCCTTCCCAGGCTCACATCGTCCATCAACAGCAAGACCAAGTTAGGGGGTCGTGGTAGAGTGGCGTTGGCGGCCCTGCCCAGGCCGCACAGGCCCAGCAGCAGAAGCAGCAGTCTCGTCTCCATGGCAACCACTCCAAGCCCACCGCGAGTCCGAAAAAAAGTTGGGGAAGAGGGAACGGCCCAAGGGGCACGTGGGAAAACTCAGGGTAACTAGAAAGTCACTACCGGTTCTCCATTGAACGCGCCGAGTTAAAGACATGGGCGAGACTCAAGAGGGAGCACTTTAGAAAGAAGGAAAGAGCCCACGCCACACTTTTGGCATATGGTATAATTTTAATTATATGTAGTAACCCACCCACAATATGGGAGTTTTGTAAATATAGGTGAAATAATTGCTCCTGGCCCCGCATATGGCGGCAGCGGATATGCTGTTCAAAAAAAGCTGGAAGTGGGAGGAGACTGCCTGGTAACCCTCGCCCGCAGTCTCTATGTAGGAACAAGAGTCTGGGCCGGCTCATTCACTCGCGCCTGAGGAGAGTCACGTGCGCAGAGCCGCGGAGGCGGAGCCGTGGTCCGCTGGGCTCATTGGTTCTCCGATCACGTGGATGTAAATACTGTAAGGGCAAAGATGCTGTTACGTGAAAGAGGGAGGGAGGAAGCGAACTCTCCAGTACCCAAGATGGCGGTTTGTATTGCTGTGATCGCCAAGGAGGTGGGAGACCGAGCAGGGGCAATTGAGGGACGGGGCGGCGGGTGGAGGAGGGAGAGAGGAAGGGTAAGGGTGGGGGAACACAAGAATTGCCTTCAGACATTCCTGGGAAGCCGTTAACCAGGGAATGAGGGTAAATCCTCTCTTCTGCTACTCTACCCCCCGCAAAGGGTACGTTAGGTCAGTGTTTCCCAACCTTGGGCCTCCAGCTGTTTTTGAACTACAATTCCCATCATCCCTGACCACTGGTCTTGCTAGCTAGGGATGATGGGAGTTGTAGTCCAAAAACAGCTGGAGGCCCAAGGTTGGGAAACACTGCGTTAGGTAGTTAGTCTATGGAACTCTCTGCCACAAGATGTAGTGATGGCCACCAACTTGGGTGGTTTTGAAAAAGGGTCAGACAAATTCATGGAGCAGGAAAAGCTATTAATGACTTTGCTCTTTCTCCACTGTCAGAGGCAGGTTGTCTTTGAGTACCAGTTGCTGGAAACAGCAGGATGGGAGAGGTGCTCTTGCATCACGTCCTGCTTGTGGGGCTTCCCATTGGGGCATCTGGTTTGCCACTTTGATAACAGGATGTTGGACTAGAATCAGCCTTTCTCAACCTTGGGTTTCCAGATGTTGAACTACAACTCCCATCATCCCTAGCTAGCAAGGCCAGAGCTCAGGGATGATGGGAGTTGTAGTCCAACAACATCTGGGGGCCCAAGCTTAAGAAACACTGGTAGATGGACCAGACTGAGCCTGTCAGACTCTTATGCTATGTTCTTAAAGCAGGGCTGCTATCTTTGGCACCTTCTGAGGCTGACACCTCAGCAGGGACTACTGCTGATCCCTGGAGCCCCCAGCTCCTCCCTTCTTGTCACTTCCCATTCGGTTGCATTCAATAAGCAAGAAAGGAGTAACAGCTGCAGCAGCCTCTGTTAAATTTGCGCTCTCTCTCTCTCCGGGCAGTGGTGCAGGTTGTGCATTAAAGGTAGAAGGACAAGTGAATGGGTTGCAATGACAACCATGATGAGGAGCTGGTTTTCGTCAGGTTTTCTTCTCCTTTCCCAAGTAATAATCAGGGAGGGGAATCAGGGGAGGAAGCAAAGCACCTAATTCATATATGAACTGTATGTGGAAAACTGTCAAACTTTTTGGGCACATTCTTGTCAGTACGCCTTTGAGCCGATGCCGACGACTGGGCTCAAAGGCTGGTTCTGCCCTGACTGGGCTAGGCGAACTGGAGCTCTTCCAGAGAACTTCCACTCCTGGAAAGCATGTACTTAAAAATGTGACCTTTGCTTGGGGATTTGAGTTCTTCCAGCTGTGAACCAGTTGTTGGGGGCTTGCACCTGGTTTGATTGAGATAGGTGTCTGATTTGGATTCTGTGTTAAAATCGGTCTGAAAAGGTACTACAGTACTTAGAATCCTGTTGTGGGAGAGGGAGTTAGAACTGCGTAGATCAGTTGGATCACTTCATAGTTCAGTAACTTGGTGGTTTGTTTGTTTTTTCATTCTAGAACTATCCTCTGTACATCAAGAGCATTCCGACAGAAAATGAACTGAAGTTCCACTACACAGTCCACACGTCTCTTGATGTTGTGGATGAGAAAATCTCTGCTATGGGAAAAGCTCTTGTGGACCAGAGAGAGCTCTACCTGGGGTTGCTCTACCCAACTGAAGACTACAAAGTGTATCTTAGATGCCTTTTGGGTTGAATGAGGAGTTGGCCTAGATCACATTCAAGATTCCTTCCAGCTCTGCAGCTATGTGATTGTTTCTCAGGTTCCCTTCTTGCAGTCTTGCTTCATTATTCCAAGAGAACTTAAAGGAGGGTAAAGTTCTGATCACAGCTGGGCTGCAGCACCTGAATTTAGTTGGATCTGTTGCTGTTTAGTTTTAAACTAGTATTGTGTGCTTTGATATATAGAGAAAGGTCATAGCTCAGTAGTAAGGCACTAACTTTGTATGTAGAAGGTCCGAGATAGGGGCATTTCCAGGTAGAGCTGGGAAAACTAGAGAGCTGCCAGTCAGTGCAGGCATTACTGAGCTTGATGGACCAATGGCTGACTCAGCATAGGCAGTCTCCTATGTAGTTTAGAAGTTAGACAGCGGTTAAGGCTGCATGCAACTGCTCTGTGGCCTTAAGACTGTGCAGTCAACAGCCGCTACCAAGCAACTTGTTCATCCAGTTGAAGGACAAATCTGGAATGTGATACCACAGGAGCCCCTGGAACTGAAATCTAAAGTCGATTGGTTTAAATAGGGTGTGGGTTGGGCTTGCAAAAGGAGTGACAGTGCAGGGAGCTGCTGTGTATTCAGTCTGAACCCAGTTACATGTGGGCAAGCTGCTCTTTGCTTAGGAAGTGTTTAGCATAACCCAGTTGTTTTGTGTTTATTTGTTAAGGGCTCAGTGATGGAGCACAGACTTATTTGGCCTCTCCAGAAAAGGCTGAGAGATTCTTGTCTGGAGCCCTGGAAAGCTGCTGCCAGTCAGTGTAGACCAGTGGTAGCTAAATTGTGCCCCCCACCGCAAATGTTGCTTAACTATAACTCCCATTGTCCTCAACCACTGGCTATTCTGGCCAGTGCTGATGTGAGCTGGGATCTTCAGGAGGGCTTCAGATTAACCACCCCTGGTATAGACAGTACTGAGAGATGATGGACCAATGGCCTGACTGTGCGTGAGGTGGCTTCATATATTCTTAAAAATAGACCTTGACTGCTGAAGCAGATATGGCTATGTGACCAATTCCAAGGTGAAGTTTGTGATGGTGGTGGATTCTTCCAACACGGCACTCAGGGACAACGAAATCCGCAGTGTAAGTACAGGGCAGCTGCAGGGAGCCAGTCAAAGTAGAACTTCCTTCTGTTTACTCAAGACTAATTGATGCCTACATTCTGGTCACTGAAGTGGTTCTTCCCTTTTCAGATGTTCAGGAAGCTGCATAATTCCTTCACAGATGTCATGTGCAACCCCTTTTATAATCCCGGGGACCAGATCCAATCCAGGTGAGCAGGCTGGTGAGAGTACCTGTCTCTTTGGAACTTAACTAGCTTTGTTGATCTTACAGGGCTGTTGGAAGCTTTGTCTTTCCAGAATCCACTGAACTATTCTAGTGGCATTTAGCAATATTATCCTGAGCCTCTCCCACATCTGCCCTGCAATAGTATTCACCTCGTTTCCCCTTCCAAAATCATGAAATCATGCCATAAACCTTCCTGTCAATTAAGATCTTAGAAGCTCCCTCACTGGGTGTTCCCGACTTTCTGGAGGTACAGCAGATAGCTGCTAAAGAGTGGGCTTCTTGTGGATTGTACCCAAATTATAGAACTTCCACCTGAGGCATTTTGCCTGGTTGGTTGTTTACTGTTTTTTAGATCAGCCTTTCTCAACCTTAAATCCCCAGGTGTTGTTGGACTACAACTCCCATTATTCCTTGCCAACATGTCCAGTGGTCAGGGATGATGAGTTTCCATGCGTACGTAAGAAAGTATGAGTATGCCTGTAGGATGGAATGAGACAGGTGAAGCAACCTGCTTCGTTAAATGCTCTCTTGGATCTCTGTGCTTTCAAATCTGCTTGCAACATTGAGGAACCTGATTTAAAGGCAACAGTGATAGATGTACCGCTGGCAAGCGCAGCCATATAAGTGAAAAGCTGCCTTTTTATTGCTCCATTATCTTAGTTAGCTGGTCTGTCTTTGATGAACCTTTGCCCTCCTTCTTTTAACACTACCTGTCCCTCCTTTTCCAAGGGCCTTTGACAACATGGTGACGTCCATGATGGTGCAAGTTTGTTGAAGCTTCTGCCTCTTCTTCCAGCTGATTTACCTGTGACAACTTGCCCCACTGTACAGAATTGTTTGTTGTGTATATTCTTCCTTCCAAAATCCCACATTGTATAATAAACTCATTAACTAAGTTAGTCTGTGCTTGTTCACCAAAGTATATGGAAGGGGATGGTTGTAGCCATACCATAAAAAAGTTGAGGAAAAGCCCCCTCTTGCTAGCAAGATGTCTCCCAGGTAAGAGAAACAACTTGGATGAGAGCGTAAGAATAAGCTTGCTGTATCTGACCAGTGACCCATCTACTCCAGCATTCTGCCTCTGACAGTGGATGGAGAACATAGCCATTGATAGCCTTATCATCCATGATGTCTATAATCCTCTTTTAAAATCATCCTCCTTGGTGGTCCTTGCTTGTTGGATGCAGTAGATCAACCCCAACAAGGTGCCCCCCAAAGTGGCCTGTTTACTTGAGCGTGGTTCTACTTCCTTAATGGTTCTAAACCTGTTACAAAAGAACTAGCTAGGGCAGCTCAGAGGGGTGATTAAAAATGGGAGATTAAACCATGAGAGTGGATCAGAACTAAAATCAGTATTT
Source organism: Podarcis muralis (assembly GCF_964188315.1). NCBI lineage: Eukaryota > Metazoa > Chordata > Lepidosauria > Squamata > Lacertidae > Podarcis > Podarcis muralis. The sequence goes on along the minus strand of NC_135661.1, from coordinate 42,171,960 downwards.
TGTCTGTTCAGAGTCCACATCAGATTACAGGTGCTTGTCACACAAAGACTGAATCTGGGATCTTCTGCCTGCAAGATACCTGCTCTTCAGCTAGGTCCCTTTACTGGATTGTACTACTTCAGTTTGCAGGTGGAGCTGCGTATTTAAATGCCCCTTTAAAAATCCCTTTAGTGCAGTAGGTTAGCATGTCAGGGAAACAGCTAGGTTAGTAATCTCTGACCTTCTGTGTTCATGGAGGGCTTCAGAAAACCCCCGAAAAAGGTAACAGGAGAGATATTAAAAACCCAGTCACCAGTTTGCTGTCCAAAGTGGCATAGTCCAGAAATAACTGCATTTCATGGTTTTTTTATGTTCATGCAATGTGACCTCTTAAAGGAGGCAGATTAGCCCAGAGAGAAATCCATAGCCAATGCTTTTGTTGTGGGTTTAGTTTAATCAGTTGGATCTTTTATTTTATTAAAAAATATTAACTTACAAACATTACCACAAATGGCATCTCTATTCACATACAAATGTAATACAAAAAACCCCTTTTCACTCTGCTTATTTCAACTTCTGCCCATTTATTACTCCTTTAGGATACAATCCCCAGGAACATTTCTCCTTTGCAGTTCTCTTACACAAGAGAACTTCCCAGGGGATTTATTGTTTTTCTTATCCCTTTAGGACTTGAAGTTGCATCTTTTCACTTGCCAAAATCAAAAGGTCATGTTTTTCACCCTGTAAAGGTGACCTGCGGCCACCCCCAGGTACCGCACTTCTTGGAATTGCAGTGCTTGAGGAAAAGATTACTAGAATGAATTATGGAATTTAACAGATGTTTCTTTTAGAATTTGCTGGCTACTGTAAAAACACTAAATGTGAAATATAAATTTAGTTAAGATGTGAGCTAGACTGTCCATTCCGGATAACAGTGCAATTCAGAAAACAAGGTGATAAGTTTCTCCCATATGAACAACTTTCAAGGTTTGACTTTTTATCATTATTAACGTTTTGATCTGGCAAGTCCTATTATTTCAGGGCTGCAGAAAGCTGCTTTTAGTATCTATCATTTCATTGGGATTCTTTTGGGCTGGAATGAAAACAGTCTAAACAGAGATAAATAGTAGGTGAGTGCAATAGTAAAAAACTCATTTAAATAGGCAATAGGTTAACTTCAAATAAGCTTTTCTTAAATTAGTTTTAAAAGGAGGATATGATAGGAAAGAAATGCAAGACATGCAAGGCAGACAGGAATAAAGAGGCCCTGCTGCCTCCACCGCTACCCCTTGGTGGTTCTCTTCCCAGCCCACCAAAATCCACACAATTTCCTTCATTTGGCCTCCACAGCTCCTCCCAAGCTGGGAAGAGAATGGAATTTAAAAATGCTCAGATTAGACCCATCAGTTTAAGCTCAAGCAGGTAGCAAAGGTGTACAAAACTGGCCCACCATTTTGAGTTACACCTTCATCACAAGCCCACGTATCAGAAAGTGGTTCTACACAACTAGGCTGAATGGGGTGCAAAGGTGCAAAGTATTACACAAAGACACCTAAGGCTGATGAGAGCTTCACAACACACCTGCCCTGCAAACTTAACCCAGTTTTTTAAAATAAATATATATACAATTAATGGCTTTGGCCAAGGAACCTTGGGAAGCACAGAAGTGCCTGTTTTCCAACAGGACTTGGGATCTAACTGTATTTGTTCGCGATCATACGAGAGGGTGAGCAGAAGGACCATGATATAATTAACTCAGCTTACGATTCATAGCATAGACACTCTAGATGCAACGGTGAGGAAGGGGTGGGGAGAGGAAGAGCAATGGAAATAGATGCCCTAGTTGCAAGACTTGTTCATTACTAGCATGCCAGTTGTTTGTTTCTCTATGTAAGAGTTGGATCTGGCCTCTTTCAAAGGAAACAAGTCCTCATTTGGGTTTGGGTGTTGTACATTTAAAACACCTACCAGGATGCTACTTAGTCCCCTTCTGAAGCCATCCCTAGAGTCAAATGCTTACCAAGAAAATCAACAGGATAATACAGCATGCCAAGAATCACGGAAAGGGTGGCAGAGAGAAGTGGGGTGGTTTCCAGACCCTACCAGAGTTCTAATTTTCTACCCATCAAGAGAAAATTCAAATGAAGCTCTAAACGATGACATATAAATTTGGGGGGAAAGTCATTTTTTGCACGCATTAGGCCACTCCAGCATTTCTTTTTTCCTTGCCCAAGAAGGAGATACCCTGTGTCTTGTCTGGAAGACTGGCATAGAAGTTCAACGCTTGCAAGTCACTCTCACAGGATAACAAAGGAGAAATATTCTTTGGGCGGATCCAGTTGCTTTTGCTCCCCTGTTCCGGTCCAAGTTGAGTCCTGGCTTGGGTCACCTTGCCCCACTGCCTAGTAAGGCATGTACCAAGGAGAAAGTCTTCCACGGCCCCTGGAGAAGAACACACACACACATTGGCCATGGCAAAAGTTAGCCTAGATGTTTCACCACCCCATCCCTGGCCAATGCATCATTTACTCAAAGGGATAAAATAAAATAAAATATTGAATTATTAAATTGAAGAGGCGCTTTGCCTAATTTCATGCTGGTGCCAACGAAAGAAACAATGGGGGCAGGTGCAGAGAAAGTGGGGGAGGGGGATAGTTGCCCTGCCCACGGCAGTCCCTTATAGTAAGGATGGGGAGCATTCTTCAGCCGGAAGGCCACATTCACTCATGGGCAACTTTCCGGGGGCCGCATACAAGGGTGGGCAGGGCCAGATTAACAGTGGGTAGAGCAATGGATGTGACTCTTACCTTAACACCAGTGTAGGCTACATTCTAGCCGAGCTAGTACCAGTGGTTTCTACCTGCACAAACACCCGTCTCCATCTTCGCAAGCTAGAGGCGTCATCACAGGTAAGCATTCGAAGATGGGAGAGCAAGGCGAGGGGTGTGGCCAGAGGAGAATCCCAAGGGCCAAATAGAGAGTGCTGCATTAGGCCTCTGGGGCTGAGGTTCCCCACCTCTGCCCTATAGATTGCCCCCTAATGAATGCAGCCCTTAAGAGAACCCTGGCCTATGATATATTTTGCTCTTCCACAATCCACCCAACCCTTTGTTGCAGAACTGTAGGCCTCTCTTATATGAACTTCCCTTTCCCAACACCCCAACTCCAGGATGCTGTTCCCCCAAAAACATCTAAAATTAAGAAATGCATACAAAATGGAGTGGAAGAGGTCAGGAGAAGCAAAGGGAACTGGGAGGAGAAAAGGAATTTCTTGAGACTCTAAGCCAATCTAGATGAGTAAATACATCCACTCAGCCTCTAAGGATGTTCTGCCTTTCCTTCATATAAGCCACTTGCTACAAGAGCCATCCATCACTGATAGAATTGATTCCCAGGGGCCTTGTCAAACTGCATTCAGGGCCGTGGTCAGCTGGAGCTATGCACAAAGCTGTGTATATTCTATGCTGTATGATCTCGGCATACAAGTATGGTATTGTTTTACAGCTGAAAACCACACATAGCAAATTTCTAGCCCTTAATCTTAATAATGAAGCACACTGGGTGACTTTCGGACAGTCACTGCCAGGTTGCTGTGAGAATAAAATGGGGAGTTGGAAAACCATGTGCACCAGCTTGAGCTTGGAGGGAAAAGGTGCCATATAAATGCAATGAATAAAAAATAAAATAAAATATCTTTTGCCATTGCTATTTTTTCATACTGTTTAGTGTTTTTTACTTGGTTAGGCACATTGGGTTCAGTTTGCTAAAGAAAATTGGGATCTAAATTATTAAAATAAACCCTTAGTTATCACAGTCAGTCCAGACTCTCAACAGCAGCAGAGATGATTGACAATGGTGTATGGAGACAGCCCTAAACACAGATCCCTGTACTCAGACCAGCTTTTAGATCCTGCAAAAGACAGAAAAGTTGTTTTTCGGCTCATCTAGGGCAAAGGTGTCAACCCCCCCCCCCCCCGAAACAACTTGGGGATGCTGAAAGTGTAAGCCAAGCCAGAGCAGCGCAAGTGACACACTTGCTCCCAGGGGCACTCCATGCCAGCTGCTCTTTCTGGGATACCGAGCTGACGGGTTGCTCATTTCTGTTCCTTCTGATATGGAAAAGAGAACTGCTGCCCATGGGCACCACTAAGGTGTCCAACTCCTTGTCTGCGTGCAGCTTACAGGCCCTGCTGGCCACGCAAATGCACAGGTGACGCTGAGCCAGCCTGACAGCAGAAGCTCCCAGGAGCCAATGTGCTTCTAGTGGCAGATTGCGCTAGCATCTTATACTGTCCCCCAGAAAGACGGTATATAGCAGGAAGAGGTCCTCAGTTCTCCTTCAGTTCCTAGCCTCAGACATCCAGGGCTGGATGCAACTAAGTTGTTGCGCTAGCAGAAACCAGCAGAATGAGTCCTGAGAGTGCTATGGGACTCTCCTCCACACACACACACACGCACACACACACACACACACACATCTGCTCAGGAAAACCCTCTGGACAGCATTGGGGTGTGGGAAGAGAGGAGGGGAGAGTTTTCCATCTGGCAAGCAGAAATACTTGTATTGATGGAATGATAGCCTTACTATGATGTTGGACTGGCACTAAGTACTCTTTTGCTGTCCACTCACCTGTGCACCCTTCCACGTGGCCTTAAACGCTGCCCTCCACAGAAACTGGAGCGGCGAGGCAGAGCTCCCCGGCCATGGAAAGCACCCCGGGAACCACCCCGGTCCGTGGAGCTGATGCCCGGCATGTTGGTCCTCTTGGGCAACACCTGAAGCAAAGCAAAGACAACATGGTGCCACAAAATTAGCACACATCACTTACAGCAGAGATGGGGAGCCTGCCCCCCGCTCCAGGTGTTGTTTTACTACACCGCCCTTCAGCCCTGACTGAGCCTTGTCCACGCTGGCTGGGCCTGATGGAAGGATCGAGCCCAACATCTGCAGAGGGTGCAAGTTTCCACATCCCTGCCTTTCCATCTTGGACTGGGATGTGAACACATGATGGAAGGCACCTTGAAATTTTGCACAGAAGTGAAACACTGGGCTGTAGTTAGAATGGAAGTGAAAGGCTAGTTTGGAAAGCAACACACACATTTGGAAAGACACAGATAGGGAAAGGTATATAGGTACCCATAGACCAGTACTGTCTACTCTGATTGGCAGCAGCCCTCCAGGGTCTCAGGGAGAGAGAGGCCTTTCCCATCAGCTGCTTACGGGGAAATGGTGCCAGGGATTGGGCCTGGAACTTTCTGGATGCAAAGCAGGTCCCCTTCCCACACCCCCAAGGTACGGTTCTGCATCCCCAGAGACCCCTCCTCTTCCCATGACACACACCTTGATGATACGGCCTCTGAAGGTACTCTCGCCCAGCTCCACAGCAGCCTTCACAGAACTCTTGTCAGCAAACTCAATGTAGGCATACCTGCAACAACAGGAGGAGCTGTGAAAGTCACCTGGGGCCAATTTGCAAGCTTCTGATGGGAGAAAGCTGCACTTGTGTATTCCCCCTGGGGCCACAGTGGGAAGCAGATTTGTCCTCCTCATTGCATCTTTATGTGGGGTGCCCCCAGACAGTCTCTATTTTCAGGTGCAATTCAATCACATCCCTGCCAATTCAGGTTGTGCACTTAGAGTGGATTCAAAGCTCCTGAAAAACAAGCCAGCTTCCCTGAAAGACTGGCTATTTTGTGGTAAGGAAAGTGATGGCAAAATGCACTGGAAACTGTTAGATAACACTATCTTTGATGTAACGTCGCCTCCTCCACAAACAAATCAGGCTGAATGCTACCTCAATAGCCAGCATTGTCTTAGTGCAGGCATGTCCAATAGGTAGATTGTGAGATCTACCGGTAGATCACCGGATGCCTATGGTAGATCACCGGTAGATCACTGCCCCCGCCAAGAAGCTCAAGAACTTCAGCTACCCTAAAAAAAGCTCAACAACTGTGACCTGATCCCCAAAAAAGGGGGTAGATCACTGTCAGTTTTTAACTCTGAGGTAGATCGCAGTCTCTTGGGAGTTGGCCACCCCTGTCTTAGTGCGGCCCTGCAAACAAATCAGGATGAATCTACTATTTTGGAAAATTGTGTGTCTCTTTGTTCTCTATGCATTTAGACACCTCTTAAGATACCATAACCAAATTTTGTGTGATAGTTTCCTGAGCTCAAAGAGCAGGTTTCTGTCTGTTTGTATACAAATGGATGCCGCTGTGAATCAAGATGGTGGACTGAACCCTTCAAAAGTGCACTGATTTTAACCCACTGATATCAAAACTACATTGATTTTTTGGTTCCTTATGATTCCCATGCAACGCTGGGTATGAGGCTTTTAGTATTCAATACACAAGCCTTCTGGAAGCACTCTTCATCTCAATGACTTGCTGGAGCAATACAAAACCTTCAGAAAGACATGTTGGCCACTCAGCCATTTACAATCTGCACTGTCAGGAGTGGAGGGACAGAGAGGAACATGTCCGATCTAGAGGGGCAGCCTCAGGGGTCAGACTCACTGGGAACCTGGCAAGACCCACACCCGGCCATGTTGCTCATGGCTGATCCCCAGAGCCCTGCCATGTGCAGGATGATCGCTTTCTTCATCACCATCTTGGCTTGTTCCATCTGCCCTCCCGTGAGCCATGAGACGAGCAAAGAGGAGGAGCCAGCCCCCCCCCCCAGTCTGCATTCACTCTGGCACCTGGAAGCCATCCCATCCATCTACCTGGTCCTCAAGAGAGGCAGCCACCCCATCCTTCAAAACCACAACTGCCCCCCTTCCCCACCATCAAATCACTTGCCCTTTAGGATGACCGGAGAACTTGTCGCAGAGGATAGTAACTCTGTTGATCTGACCGCAGCTGTTGAAATGGGACTCCAGCTCTTCTGCGCTTCCACCATAATCCACCTATAAAGATCACATCACACGTGTCCAGACTTCTGCCCCACTGCCCAACGATTCAGGGAAGAGGCAGAGGCTAGTGGGGAAAGCATCTGCTTTTTGCAGAGGGTCCCTAGTTCAATCCCTGGCATCTCCAGCTAGAACTGGGGGTGTCCCCTTGTCTGAAACCCTGGAGAGCTGCTGCCAGCCGGAGTGGACAATATTGAGCTTGGTGGTGATGAATTCAAATCATATCCTGCCCTTCTTCTCCCAGAGGAGCCGCAGGCAGCAAGCACATCAACAATAAAACAATTTTGGAGTAGGGGGAAACCATTCTAAAATCAGTTCTCAGGGCTGCCAGGAACACTGCCTTTCAGACATCAAATGCCTGGGTCAACAGGGATGTTTTTGATTTCCTCCTGAAAGTCGGTAATGAGGGAGAGGAACACACCTTAACAGGGAGGGCATTCCACAAATGGGGAACTGCCACCAAGAAGGCCTGACAGAGCAGCCCACAATGGACTGACTCAGTGTGTTCTTATGAGAGTACACAGTGATTTATAAAGATTAGCAAAGCCTCTGCAGCAAGAGAATATTTAACCACATGCTGGGAACGTATCAGGTCCTAAAAGCCCCCTTCCTCCTGCCCTCTTCTAATTGCTGGGAGTTAACGTGTCTTAATTTTTGGAAGACAGGTGCTGAAGCTCATGCCTGCCAATCACGACCGTTCTTGTATCCTAATCATGTGTTTTGCGGTCAACTGGTTTGCATCACAGCAACAAGGGGAGACTGTTCTGCAGGGTCTCTAGCCCAGACACTCAATGTTGCTCCAGCTCCCTTGAAGTCCCATCTCACTTACATTTCCCACGTAGACAGAGCGCTGGTCAACTTCCATTTTTTCCTGAGTTGCCCGAGGCAAACCAAGTCCTGTGGAAGGGAGGAGGAGGAGACCTCATGGGAATCGTGGTATGCCAGAAGTGGTTGACCTGTGTCTCTTCAGAGGTTACTAGACTCCAACTCCCATCTTCCTTGACCACTGTCCTGCCTGGATGGGGCTGATGGGAGCTGGAGTTCAGTTTCTGAGTTTTGAGAACCTGCTTTTGAGTTCTCAGCCCTTTGAAATAAGACCACATAAGAAATAAATACATTGATATCCCACCTGTTTCAAAAGGAGTTAAAGGCAGGGCATATGGCCTCCTCCATTTTAACCTCAAGACAGCCCTGCAAGGAAGGTCTGCCTGAGCATACGTAGTGGCTAGCCTTCATGGCTGAGTGAGGATCTGAATGCAGCTCTCCCCTGTCTTTCCCCCAACCTATTAGCCACTGCAGCAAGCTGGCTTTCATGGCTTGTAGTGTCCTCATAATACCTGTCCATGCAATCTTGAGGTCCAGAAACTCAAGGATGCAAGTTTACAGAAGTTATACTTAACACAGCTTCTTTTCTAGGCCTTTGCCAGCCTAGTAACCTCCATTTCTTTTGGATGACAACTATCATCATCCCCAGCAATGCCCTTCCCACTTGCGATTCCCAATGGGAGCCTCACATCAGGATCCAGGCACTGTTCAAAGGAACAACCCAGGCTCTGCCCAAAGACTTGCAACCTAATATTACAGGTAGCGCCCAGTTATGACTCCCTTTCTCCATTCACTTGCAGGCACTTGAGGTGGAATTGCCCAATGCTACAAGGTCTTCTGGGGCACACATATCTTTTGGAATCACACAGTGAAGCCGCTTGGGATAACAGCATGCCGCTGTCAGCCAACCCTTAAAACACACACGAAAACCGTACCTGCCTCTGATCTCATGATGAGGTTCTTTGCTTCGGCCTGCAGCTCCTGCAGCCACTCCTCCTCCTTCTCCATCTCACGGACCTTGGCCTTGATGGCCTCCAGTTCCTGCAGAGCAAGATTGGGGGAGGAGGCAATAAGAGAGGTGCACAGGGTTGTGTTGAAGGAGCACAGCAGAGTAATCAGCCCATCCTCAGCCAGTGTCTCTTCAAGGAAGGAATGAGTGAGACTCCTGTGCAAAACCAGGCTGCCCATTCTTATTGGGAAGCTCAGGCTTTTAGATCTCCAATTCCAAAGCTCTTTGCAAACTTAAAAGTTCCACTGTTGGATAAGTAGATAGGTGTGCATGTGTGCATGTGCATGTGCATGCACACACACAACTTTGCAAGGCTCAGCAGAAGTGGAGATGGTTTGCTGTTTGCCACCTGAGTCAGTTAACCCAACCAGCTCACCCAGCTGCACAGACAGCTTCTCAGCATATATTTCTGTCTCCAATGAAACCATGTTGCAAGAAAGCACCCTTGAAGCTGGTCCCTTTTGGTTTTTGTTTTTTGTTGTTGTTGTTTTTACTTATTTAAGCTTAGTAACCATAAATCCACCTTTCATCAAAATTGATCACAGGCTGACTTCACAACAAATCAGATATACATAAAAGCAAATATAAAAGATGCAGCCAGATCAACAATACTTTAAACATGTACTTTAGATGCCTGAACAAACAAGGGCTCTATCCATCCCCCAGATCAACCTTCACCCACCTGGTACACTCCAGTTGTTTTGGACTACAACTCCCATCACCCCTAGTCAGCACTGATGGGAGCTGTAGTCCAAAACATCTGGAAAGCACATGATTGGTGAGTGCTGACCTAGATTAAAGCAGCATTGGTGTCAGACAAACCTCCCAGCAGAGGGTATTCAAAAACTGGGGCAGCACAGCTGAAAATCCCATTTCCTCATTGCTTTTGCACAGCACATCTTACCGTACCTTACTGCCATCCTATGAATATCAGGCTCAATCAGTAGCCCTCCAGCTGTTGCTGCTACTACACCTCCCATCAACCATGACCACTGGCCATGCTGACCGGGGTGGTGGTGGTGATGGGAGTCCAAGCATCTGGAGGGCACAGCCTTCAAGTCATCCCTTGGAGTAGGGTTTCCCAAACTTGGGTCTCCAGCTGTTTTAGGACTACAGTTCCCATCAGCCCTGACTGCTAGTCCTGCTAACAAGGGATGATGGGAGTTATAGTCCAAAAAATAGCTGCAGACCCAAGTTTGGGAAACTCTGCCTTAGAGGCTCTTTCTGTTGTTGTTTCTCCTGCCTCAAAAGAAGCCAAGATGGTGCCTTCCAGATGTTGCTGGATGACAACTCCCATCATCCCTGGCCATGCTGGCTGGAAAAGATTTAGGAGTCTGACAACATATGGGGGCAACCACAGTCCACACTTACAGGGTCTTCCACTTCCAGGAGCTCCTTTCTCTCTCCTTTCAGAGGACTCAGCTTGGTCTCTTCTTCCAGGTGCTTCTGCCAAGCTGAGATTTCAGTCGCATCCCAAGGGGAATTGGCAGTGGCTAGAGACGGAGGGTTCTGCCACCAGGATTCAGCGTCAGGGAACTGGGGGCTTGGGGAGGAAAACAGAAGCACCAAAAGTGAGCTGGAGCTCTAAAGTAACTGGGAATTTACACAGACTCATCCAGACTCCCCACCACCCGTTTTCCTTCATGTGTTTTGGACTATGACTCCCATCAGCCCCATGACACAAAAACGTAAAGCACAGAAATTTGTGCCCATGGCATGCGGGCTTAGCAGCTGGGCTAATTCAATTCTTTCCAACCACAGACACTTACAGCAGGAGGAAACCTGTGGCCCTCCAGATGTTGTCAGACTACAGCTCCCATCATCCCTGGCTGCTCAGGCAGTTGGGAGTTGGCATCCAGCAACCTCTGGAGAGTCATGGATGTTCTCCACCCCCGACTTAAAGCATAGATTCCTCAGGGACGTGGGTGGCGCTGTGGGTTAAACCACAGAGCCTAGGACTTTCCAATCAGAAGGTCAGCGGTTCGAATCCCAATGATGGGGTGAGCTCCCGTTCTTCAGTCCCTGCTCCTGCCAGCCTAGCAGTTCAAAAGCACGTCAAAGTGCAAGTAGATAAATAGGTACCGCTCCGGCGGGAAGGTAAACGGCGTTTCCGTGCGTTGTTCTGGTTCGCCAGAAGCGGCTTAGTCATGCTGGTGACATGACCCAGAAGCTGTACGCCAACTCCCTCGACCAATAAAGCGAGATGAGTGCTGCAACCGCAGAGTCGGTCACGACTGGACCTAATGGTCAGGGGTCCCTTTACCTTAAGATTCCTCACTCATCATAGCTAAGCCCCACTGAGTTCAATAAGGCTCATTCTTGGCTCATCTTCCCTTTTCTTTTTCTTTTTTTCTCTTTTTCTTTTCTTTTATCTTTTCCATAATTGCTTATGTTCTGTGTCATATACTTTGATATTTTTTGTAGTTTTTAAAGTTTCCCCCCCATTACTATTAAGGCATTTTCCTTTGTAATTTTGGTTGTCTATATTTATATGTACCTGTTTAAAGCAAAATAAAAGATTAAAAAAAAAAAAGGCTCATTCTCCAGCACGCACATAGGACTGCAGCCTTTATGTGAAGCAGAGCCACAGAGGGGTGGAGGGGGCAGAATATATATCTAAGGGACCTGAGGCAAAGCAATAAATGACATCCTCCTTCTCCCAGCCCCCAGTCCAGTCTGCCTGAGGCAGAAATCTCACAAGTGACTCCCATCTTCCCTGGCAATAGAAGCAGAATGATAATAATAAAGTAAATAACGTGCAATTTGCTGCCCTTTCATGACATACATAAATCAGATCCCTAAGGCAAGCTCTTCACGCTGTCTAATGGTAGAACAGGTTCCCAGGAACCAGGTTAGAGGCACAGGGGAGCTTCAGGGAGGAGTGTGTGGGGTGAGTGAAACTCTCTCTCTCTCTCTCTCTCTCTCTCTGTGTGTGTGTGTGTGTGTGTGTGAGAGAGAGAGAGAGAGAGAGAGAGAGAGAGAGAGAGAGAGAGAGGTGGAGGGGGGGCAGAGTATATATCTAAGGGACCTTTTTCAGGCTGAGGGTAACGTCCCCTTCCAGGGTCCACATGCTAGTGGAGGGCGGGGGCAGAGGAAAAAGTGGGCGGTGCAACAAATATAAATTTTACCTTCGTACAGTAGGCTAGTTTCTACACACGCTCACATACTGCTCTTTCTCCTCCATCCAGGCAAGCAAGAGGCCTTACCAAAGATCAAGGACATATTACCGCTCGGCAAAAACACTTGAAGAGGGAGTAAAGCAGGGTTGGTGAGCGTTGTGGGTGTGTAGCTCCAAAGACTCACTTGGGCAGCAAACGAGGGGGGCCTTTTTTGGCCCCCAAATCCAAGGCTTCCCATCCCCATTATAACAGGATACACCCATCTTTAAAATACACCCCTATTTTGTTAACAAGTAATATGTACAGGGAGCAAGATGATTTTTGAGTTCAGGAAGGAAGGAAGCAGAACATTCCAGCAGAGAAATCCAAGGGAAATGGAGTTTTGCAGCTAAAAAGTCAGCTAATTTGGGGGAACCAGATACCCAGAGAGCACCAGCCTTCCTATCTTTTGGCAGGTGCCATGTTAGAAAGCAGCACCTCACAGTCACCTTTTAAGTGTCCACAAATGCTTGCTTTCCCATAATAAATATGCTTGCTTTTAAGCTGCCACAATGGAGCTTGCTGCTTTGGGATGCAAAAAGCACCAGAAGCCCCTATTCCCTCCTGTACACCTTTCTCCAGTTCTTCCTCCCAGCTGGCAGGGAGGACCTTGCACCCACCATGCCCTGGCCCCACCCATCCTGAAACCAAGAAAGAGGCTTACAGAGCTGCAGACCCACTCAAGAATCTCCCTCCCGCTTTATAATTACCTTGCCCCAAGTCCAAACATTGCTGCTCACTCACACCCTTTTTTGCAAGCAAGTCCACTTCTGTTTTATCTCACGTTAAGGAAGAGGCTCAGGCCAGTTTGGAAGAAGCAACAGGTGAAGAAGGTTTCTGGCCTTCCATTTGATACATCAACAGCCAATCAGATGCAGAGTTTGAGCCCCTGGAGGTGGGGCTAGCTACCTTGATGGGAGCAGAGAAGAGAAACACCTCCTGAGTCCTGACAGCCAATTCAAGGTCAGTTTCATTGGTCTGTTTAAAGGCACTTCTCAATTGTATTTAAACATCTCCAAGCGATATGCAAAAATGCAACACAGAAACAGAGAGTGTTTGCAGCTCTGGTTAAACTGACACACTTTCACAGATTCAAAGAAGGCAGGCAAAGGCAAGTTAGATTCTCAAGAAGCTGGGAAAACTTTGTTGACTACAGCAGAAGATATGGGACGCTGCCAATTATGACATACGAGTTTACATTATTTTAATTAGCTAAGATAATACAGCATGAGAGTTTCTGGGGAAAGCATTTGTTTGAAATGTCGATCCAGGCTATTTATAAATACCTCCAAATATCAAGTGTGTGTGTATTTGGCTGATAGTTTTTTCAAATAAATAAATATAAGTTTTTATATTAAAAAGACACAAATACAGAGATACAATATAAAACTTAATAAATGCAGCATATTATTAAAGAAACAGTCTGCACTAAGAAACAGACAAGGTGGTCCCTGGCCTCTTCAGTAGCTGCAGCTTTTGTAGCTGGAGTCAATCGGGGCTCCGCCCTCATGGGCTAAGTGGAAAAAGGCTTGCAAGGCAGGGAGCAGGTCCCCCAGGACTCACAGTCAATATGGGACATAGTTTGTTATAATCTTAGGCCTGTGGAGCTCCCTGCCACACAAGGCTGGTTAAGGTGTGTCCTTTTGTTTATAGATGGGACTTAGCTGGTTTTACTAGTAATAATGGTCATGGCTTTGCATGTGTATGTTGATTTAAAGTGTTTAAAGTGTTATGGTGTGTTTGGGGTATTGGGGAATGGTAGTACCTCTGGCAGGGGACATGTGCTCTTTCTGGGGCACTTAATTCTCACCTGTGGCCCCTGGAAGCATGTGACAGTGGCCACACCCCAGCTTCGACTGGCCAGCTAAACCAGGTGAGGGTACCCTGTGGGTCTCACACCCTCAGTGAGTTAGGGACTTCCCCTGCATGTGAGTACAGGCTCTGGCAGACTGAGCGGACAACACCAATAGCGGGGCCAAGGGTTGAGAAGGCAGTTTCTGCACATGCTGTAGAGGGAAAGGAGGGGCAGATGGGGCTCGTCAACCTGGGAAGGTAGCCCATCTAGGAGAAGGAAAACTCTGATCCTCAGCCTCTTCTGCCTTGTGGGATATCATCAGGAGAAGAAACGGCTAAGGAGTAAATGCTACACAAATCCAGAAGTCCAGAAATCCCTAAGGCAGTTAGATGGCACCTTGTACACCTCTTTCTGGCAGCTCCTGCAGCCAAGCTGGTGCCAAACATATTGCTCTGCTTTCCTTTGGACCACATCATTGAGGCCAAGATGCGGGTCTCGTTGTCTGGGCAGCCCAGGACCTCCATACACACTGCTCAGGCTTGTTCCCCAGGGAGGTCACTTTGGTACTGCTAACACTGTGGTTTGACTTCACCCCCAGAGGTGCACTCCATTTCTTCTTGAGACACACGGACGCCAACAAATTGTTCTGGGGCTGATGGGAGTTGTTCTCCCAAACATCTGGAAAGCACCTGTTTGGAGTTCCCTGGAACTCATGGGTAATTCAATGAAACTGTTTGGCTGGAGATTCAGGGCAAAGGGAAGTATTTCTTCACACAGTGCATAATTCATTCAAGGAGTTGTTTCTGCCAAGAGATGTGGCAATAGCCACTGGCTTACATGGCTTTAAAAGGGAATTAGACCAACTCTTTGAGGAGAAGGTGATCAGGGGCTATTTAGCATGGTTGTATGAAACCTCTGGGTACAGTGGCAGTTTATCTCTAAGTAGCAGATGCTGGTGAGCCACTGTGGGAGAGGGCTATTTCTCTAATGTAACCTCCTTCTGGGCTTCCTAGAGGTGTCAGGTTGCCTGCTGTGAGATGCTAACTGAAACGGACCTTTAGGTTTCACCCAGCGGGGCTCTCTATGTTGATAGTCTAACTCCTCCCCTTTTAAAATAACTCGGGGATCTCCAATTATTGTTCATGCTGCAGACAACAACGTCTGGAGAGTAGCAGGTTCCCCATCTCTGTACAAACTCATGGAGGAAGAGGAAAAGTGATCTATCAGCAGTTATTAGCCATGATAGCTCAGTGGAACCTCCACAGCCAGGGGTAGTATACATCTGATTACCAGTTGCTGGCAGTATCAACAGGATGCTTGCTTAGATGGGTCTTTGGCATGTGCCAACAGGCTCCTTTTGTCTTTATGCAGGCCAACATTGCTCTTCTCAAAGAATGGATGGAAGGCTTGAACTATTTTTCTGCATTTTGGTTTCAAGACTGTCAACAATATTAGGCATGCAGGCTTGAGTTAAGGCCTGTTAAAGCCTAAAACAGCAGTGATAGCTACAGAAATGAACTATCATTTCATTGTAATGGCTCTGTAAATGATTAATTAAGATGAATACCAACAAATACCAACTTCCCCCCATTTTCTCTTTTGAATTCTTGCACATTCATTGGCACCTGGAATTACTGGAGCTTGGGTTCCAGCTGGAGTGCCAAAGTTCCTCTGGTTCTTGTATTTATACAAATCTGACTACTTCCTTATTGGTTGGTTGATTATATTTCTATCCCACCTTTCCTCCAAGAACCTCTAGGCAGTGAACACAGTTCTTCCCATCCCCATTTTATCGTCAACCTTGCAAGGTAGGTTAGGCTGAAAGAGGTGACTGGCCCCAGGTCACCCAGTGAGCATCATGCAGCTGAGGGGGATTTGAACCCATTTTGTTTTTTTTGTTTTTTGGCAGAACATTAGAAGGCCTAGCAGTTCAAAAGCATACCAGTGCAAGTAGATAATTAAGTACTGCTGTGGTGGGAAGGTAAACTGCGTTTCCATGTGCTCTGGCACTTATCACAGTGTCCTGTTGCGCCAGAAGCAGTTTAGTCATGCTGGCCACATGACCCGGAAAGCTGTGGACAAGCGTCGGCTTCCTTGGCCTGAAAAGCGAGATGAGCGCTGCACCCCAGTTGCCTTGGACTAGACTTAACCGTCCAGGGGTCCTTTACCTTTTTGCCCTTTTTAAAGGGTGAAACATGGCCTTTCCTCCCAAGATCACATCCACCTGTCGATCAGCTGACATCACTTGGGAATTCTGCATTGGCTGCGCAGGTCACTTCCCTGCAGGGAACTGGTGCGGGCAGCCAATACATTCAGCTGATAAATAGGGGGTTAAATCCTGTTTGGTTTAAATTAAATTAAATCCTGCTCACTTCGGAAAAATTCAATGCAAACCCCTTCCTGAATCAGTAAGGGATTTGCATGGAACTCCCTGCTAAAATGAAGGGGGGAACCCTTTATTCCAGCAGCACCTTGCTTCCTGTGCAGTGTTTTGAAGTCCCAACATCTGGACTTCAAAGCACCAAATCACCTGTGACATCAAACTTGCCAAAAAAGATCTGGCCTATGCAGCCAAATGGGTCACTCCATCCCCTAACTACTACACTAAGCAGGCTCTCACTTACTTAACGTGGCAGAAGGAAGAAGCCCCCCCCCCCCAAAAAAAACACCAGATCCAGTTGGGTGATATTAAATTTTGTTTATTACACGGATACAGAGTTAAGAACAGACGTAACCTGAATCATAATGTTTACATCTTTCACAGGTCAAACATACAGTACATTTAGAGAAAGCAGGAAACAGCGAGGGAGTCGGGGACAGCATGCCGAAACAAGAACAGAAAAACAACCTTCCTATCACATTGTTATTTCTCTGGAATGGCCACAGAAACCCACAAACACCAGGGGAAGATGATCGGGGGATGGGGTGGCGGGAGTCGGGGTGGGGAGTTAGGGTTTTATTTCCTAAAATTTTTGTTTTGTTTTAAATTTCTATTAATTCTCCTCTCTTTAAAACCTCTTTGCAAACACCCACACACACGCGCACCCATGCCCGTCTGTACAAAGCCACGTCCTCCCCTCCCTCCTCTTCACAACACCCTCGGATTCAAGTATTGCACGGTTCTAAATGTGACACACGCTTCCCAAACACCCTGAGAATGGTGCTTTCCTCAGCCTGGCGGCTGCAGGGCTCACATGCAATGCCACCGGTCCGTTTTGTTTTTTAGTCTTTTGGCTGAGCTGCTCCAGGAACAGCAGAAGGCCCAAGAACGAGCCACTTCTAGTCCAGATGCTGCATCCCTTCTGGCCAAGAAAGGAGCCAGCCTTGGGACATACGCCAGCGAAAAGAATCAAGGAAAGGAGTCCTTTGGTTCCCCCAGAATTGCTTTGATTAGGTCATATCCACAAAATTTTGGTTGGCCTAATAAAGGTATTGCCCTAATATGGACTGTGTGAGTATATATATATATAAAATTCTTTTCTCATAGCCAACAAGGCCACCTTAACTTTATTTATTTTTTAAAAAGAAATAAGCAAAGGCTGGCCAAGGTTGTGTATGCATTCTAGAAGGATTTGAACCAAGTTCTCCTCCATAACCACTCCTGAGCCTGGTATTATTATTATTTTTTGGCTATAGAACTGTTAGAGCTGGAACAGTTCTCAGAATTTTGCCCATCTAATAATGAGGTTGAACAGAAAGTCTTTAAAGCTAGATTGGCCTTGCGTTTATCTTTCTGCGGGGCTTCTCTGTACCTCCGTTTCCCCTCTCCTCCCATTTGCTTCTAACTCTCAGAGCAAAGGCTTTCCCCCAAGTAACCGAGGACCAGTGATAATGATGATGATAATGACACCTTTATGTCTTAATGTGCGCCGAAAACATACCATGGGAAGAGCATCTGTTTCCAAGGCAATGTGGGTGACCTCAGGTCCTCCTTTCAGAGTCTGACCCCAAAAGCACCCTCGCTCAACACACTCAGAATACATCCTCCAGTTCCCACATTATATTTTCACACGAATTAAAACGTGGGGGGGGGGGGGGGGACGGACGGACGGGACGGGACCCATCTTTTCAAAATATTCACCTGCATGATACAATTATTGGGGGGGGGATCACATATACCACCATGCATACTGCTTGTCTCCTGCCTGTTTGTACTGCGGATGAGGGGGCAAATTCGCAGTCTGAGCATTCGTATGGCAAACTGCATGGGAGGCGGGTGCTGTCGGTGGGAGGTGCTGAACATCTCATCACACCATCTCTTGGCAAGCAGAAGTAGAGAGGGGCATCAGTGGCAAATGAAGCACCACTGTTTGTCAATGGACCCGGTTTAGGAACATAGGAAGCTGCCTTAGACAAAGACCACTAGTCCATCTAGCTCAGTATTGTTCACAGTGCCTGGCAATGGCTCTCCAGGGTTTCGGGCAGGGGTCCTTCCCTGTCTGACCTGGAGATGCTAGGGATTGAACCCGGGATCTTTGACATATAAAGCATGTGCTCTGTGACTGAGCTATGGCCCTTCCCCATGTTGGTTGCTAGGGATGATGAAGCCTGCACACACACAAGAGACATTCGGTGCTTCGTTTCATGATGACCCTGGGACTGTATGTACAGAGCAGGTGAGGCCAAGTCAAGAGAAACAGCAGCTGGATGGTCTTTCTGGAACAACAGATGGATGGGACAGAAAATGAGACTTGAGAGGAACCCAAAGTGATTATAGTTGGTGAGCATGGAGAAATAGTTGTTTGTTCCCCAGGTGGTCAGGCCTACAAAATTTTGGAAGTATCAGGGGAGGGAGGGAGGGACCAAAGTGGATTTTATAAGAATCAGCACCCAACCAAAGAGTGTGACCTCAAAAGACACCTGACATTTTGGTCAAAGGGAAAATTGGACTATCAACCCCCAATTCAAGAAGTTAAGAAGGATGATCAGTTGGCCATGTTTCAAGACAAGTTGCCTCTTTTCCATGGAACTTCGGTGCCTTCAACTGGCAAGACAAAAGAATGGTTCCCTGTGTCTATGTTCAGCCCATTTCTCAAAGGTCACGAAAGGCACTGTGAGCCACAGGGTGAGTCACGGTATAATTCTGTGTGAATTGGATGCAGCCTGTCCAAAAGGTCATGTCTGACATAGACATCCAGCAGGTCAACGCTGCCGTTCAACCAACTTTGGTTGGGAACAACTTAAAGCATGCTGAAGGGGTTGAATTTGGAAGAATGCCACAATGTAACTGAAATTAAAGAGAGGGCCTCTCAGAGAAAGCATCTTCACAAGGGATGCTAAGGATGGACCTGAAGTTTCCCATGGACCTGAAGTTTCCCATCCTTTCTGTTAAAAAATGTCTCTCTTCTACTTTCTACTTGGATTTACTTCTGGGTAAAGCATGCATAGCATTGGACTGTTAGCTTCATTTGTGTGAACACCCAAAGACTACTGGGAGAACATTTCAATGAAAGAAACCATTTCAGCTTGTTTTTCACCAAGAATTCACCCTCCACCCACTTTTTTAAACCAATGGGCAAGTTTGGGCCAATGGACTTGAGGATGCTTCACAGACATTCAAGGCCATGCTCTCATAAAGACAGAGGATGGGCTGCTCTGGCTTCCCACTCCTGTAAGTTACAAAGCCATCACACCAGTTAATCTAAGCCTTAGTGATCTTCCTCTTTGCTCTCCCTAACTTTGTCAGAAAACCATTGACAGATGCTGGCAACCTCCTCACCTCTCACCTGGGACACCCATGGTCACATACCCATAATTAGAACCGTGTGCTCTGTCTTAAATGACTTTGAAATAGTTGCCACCTCCTGGCACCTTATTCAGTCTAATCAGAGTTAAGGGTATGACAGGGCGATTAAAAGGAATTAAGGAGCGTTCAGAAGAGCTTGGCTGCTGGATCAGGCCAGTGACTCATCTAGCCCAGCATCCTGTTCTCACAGTGGCCAATCACATGCCCCTGTGGAAAATCTGCAAGCAGGACCTGAGCGCAACTCCACTCTCCTCACCTGTGGTTTCCAGCAACTGGCATTCAGAGGCCCTCTGCCTCCATCAGTGGACTGTGTTACTATAGATCAGCAAATTGACAAAGGAGTAGCTTGGAGAAAACCACACCTGAGTGCAGAACCACCTGAAGAGGCTGTGCCTCCATCCATCGTCACCAAACAGCTTTTTCATGAAAGGTCTAAAGGTTCTAACGTAGGGTTCATCCACACTTCCTCTTGTCCCACTGCTTTTCCCTGAGGAAAACCACTCTTTAGCATTCACTTGGAGCAAACAGCAATTTGGGCTTTCTCCGGATTGATGTTTACTCTGATTTCGTGCTAAAGAGCAGATTTTATCTAGGAAAGGAGTGGGGCAAGGGGAAAACCGCTTGGAGCCATGTTTTCTAGGCACGGGACAAGTGGAAGTGTAGACAAACCCTTAGGGTGCTACCAGAGGGGGACTTAATTTGCAAACAAGTCATGGAGATATTGCAAACCAGGTCAGCGGCAGCAGACTTTATAGCTTACTGAATTTCCCCCAAAAAGGTCAAATCTGGAAGCAACTTGAAGAGGAGACAGATCACAAGACAACCCAGTTTTAGTGGGGTGGGGGGAGTGGTTCCTTCCCTCCTGGAATATTCACCTTCTCCAAGTCTCTTACACCTTCCGGCAGGGCAGGTGCCACAGTTTGAGAAATACTGTCTTAGCTCCATGCTTTGTAAAAACTGGGCCACCTCTTCAGCTTTACAGAGGTGACACAAGTGAGGCCATGAACAGAAGCTGTCACAACATATGTCTCTAGGAATACTTGTGCCATCATGCAGCCTGCCCACTTTACTTAGAACAAATGTCTGTGAAGTTCTCAGTATTGGAGAGTTCTCCCTGTCTGATGCTATTATTAAACCCACCCAGCTGCTTTGTGCTCTAGAGGGAATACCACTTTTGCAGTTGGCAGGTAGGGAGTGGAATCTGAAAATGAGCAGGATGTGAAGGGCAGACACATTCATGAAGTAGAAGGCCTCCTTGCCTAATGCAGTTTGGAACAGGAAATCTCACAGAAAAATGACTTGGAAAGCAAGCCACTCCCCACCCCACCCCGTAACAAAGTAAGGAAGCCCCCCCCCCCATTGAACAATTAGCATTGTAAACGAAGCCCTTATTTGACAGCAGAAACACTTGCATTGGTTTCAATCATGGAAGATCAAAGCCCCACCTCTGCCCCTTCTTTTATAGCTGCTTCCTGCTTTTTGCTTGTTTCTTGTTGCCCACATTGGGGGGGGCATCATTTTGGAAACCAATGAGATGAGGGTAGAGAGGAAAACATGCATACACCGGAATACCATACTTTAAAGCTATCAGATTTGGGACAACTGTTTGAGGCCCTGATGGAGGCAATCTCCCTCCTTTAGGATTTGGTTTGAATGTAAGCTTATTTCATTCCTTATCCATTGGTATATTGTTAAATTCCTAAAGGATTTCTTCTGTCTGTGGTTTCCCAGCCAGTCAGAGGTAGCATTACGAGGTCCAGAGATGCAGAGCAGACGAGAAACGCCGGACGTGACCCCCGTAATCATGAGATGAAGTTTTGGCAAACTAAGGGATGAGCCAGTGAGCATATCTGAAAACACTCCATTTATATATTACCTCTTTGCATGAGAAAAACAAATAAACAATATACACATATAGTGCAGAGAAACAAGCAGGACACCCTTACAGCAAGAGGCTGAAATTCAGATCCATTTTGTTGTCTTTCTGCTTCTAAACAACCCCAGCTAGAGGCAGGCAGGCAAAGCAAGGCCCTATGAACCACCATGCTGCCACTTCACTGCCATGTGGCAACAGTGGAGGACTGCAGTTGCAAAGGGGAAGATCTCACAGGTTGGGGAAGATACCTATCTCACTCAAAACCAGCCTGCTGACTGGGGCTGATGGGAGTTGTAGTTTAAAACAACTGGAGGGCCCTCTGGTTGGGGAAGGCTGGGGAAATTTTAAAAAATCGCATTGTGAACAAGGCTGCAAGGGAGGAATGAAGCAGTTGCAAGGGGAATTTGGGTTTTCTCTCATTCAGAGGCCTTTGGCTGCATTTACAGCAATCCCACAGACACATACCTGGAAGTAAGTTTGATTGAACTCAATGGGATTTACTTCTAGGTAGACATGCATAGAGTTGCACTTTAAAATACCAAGACTGCTCAAACAAATTCCCAGCAAGGGCTCCAGACTGGTTCAGACACTGGAAGTAGCAGGCCCAGCTGTTTTGCAGTAGACAGCTACCAACAACCAGCTTGCACATTCTTTCCTGCTTTTACTGCCTCCCATCAGCTGTCTCACATCGATAAAAGCCTCTCCTGCCGAGACCCTGAGCAAAACGCACCAGATCAATGACATGTTGGCCTACTGTAGCTGCAGAGGAGACCTTTGGGTGTAAAAACAGAAAAACACTTCCAGCGATAGTTTTACAGGCACAGCTACGGTCACAGGAGGTGTATGCAGCTAACACAAATGGGGCAGCTCAGCCCAGATGACAGAAAGAACTGGATAGCATGCTGCTTATGGGACAGAAGAGATTTCGGGAGGAGGTTCCTGCCCACCAGGTAAAGCAATGCTGTACTACTGGTTTTGCATACATGGAGATGGAGTAAACACAAGAGTCCATCTACCCCAGACCTGTTGTTCTGAGTGGCAACAATTCTCCAGGATCACAGGAAAGTACTGCCTCAACACCCAAAATCTTTGTAAGTGGAGATACTGACAGGACCCTCAGCATGCAGATCTACTGCTATCTTCTTCCCCTCTCCTGGTTTCTGGAGAGCGCAAAGAAGATAGCAGGAGTTACTTTGAAGATGGAGTGGCAGAAACTAAACATTCCATCGTGCATTAAACAATTGTCCATTCCATTTCCCCACCCCAAGGCAGCTACTTCTGACTCCGTAGGCTACTGACTGCAGCAGAGAGCTGTTGGCCACAAACTGGAATGCAGGTCAGGAGGCCAGAAATTTGGTTGCACAAGAGAATCATCTCATCAAGGAGATCAGTTTGTGCTCTTCTCTTGCCTGCTCCTTGCAATGAAATGCAATGAGACCCTTGTATTCCATGGCACAATATAAAGCTAGGGTTGCCCAGTGGCTCACTTTTAGAGCAGTGCCTGGCAGCTGGATCAGGCCAATGGCCCATCTAGTCCAGCATCCTGTTCTTACAGTGGCCAACCAGATATCCCAATGGAAAGCCTGTAAGCAGCACCTAAGCAAAAGAGCCCTCTCCCTTCCTGTGGCTTCCAGCAACTGGTATTCAGATTATAATCCTCAGTTTGACGGTGGACTTGATTTGGAAGGCTATCTGGCCCAAGTCTGGTTTAAAGATAAAGAACCCCAAGAAGGGAGAGCAGAGAGCTATCCAGGCCACCTGCCTACAGTCTTCGGCCATTGTGGTGAGATGAATGGCATTTCTATTTAACTCCTAAAAAAATTGGCACCTACACATGAATTGGCATATACTCTCCCCTTTGCAAATCTGTGTCATCTTGGATGCTGTTCCAGTGGCCACCCTAGAGCAAGCCTTACATGGTTTCATAAATGAGAACAGGACCTCACTTTTGCCCTGGGCCTTCTGTGCTTTTAAAGGAGAAGGCTCAGCCAGAGCTCCCCTGTTGGGACCATGCCACACCTTGCAGATCTGTCTTCAAGAGGCTGAAGCACCACCAGTAGAATGGCTGTGCCTTTAGGAGGTTGTCTCGTGGAGCCAACATTGAACAAACAGCAGCTGGCTATAATAAATCCCTCCAACATGCAGGGACACGTGAATGATCTGCTCTCGCCTTCCTCCTCCCTTGTCTATTTTTTTGTAATGACCTAGAACCAAGGAAGGGAACCTTGAAATTGTCAAATCATGGATCTGCTACGTAGAAAAGTGGAAAGGGATTGAGAAAGGAGAGAACGAGTGGAGGTTTGTAGAACTTAGTATCTTCCCTTCTCATTTCAGCTGTAGTGGAGCCTGGTCCATTGGGGCAGGTGTGGCACGCCCCTCCAACCTCAGTCTGCTGCCACCTACCTGCTTGCCTTATTTACCACCAGTCCAGTTGGCAGCACTACCTGCCAGTGTCCTCCCCCTCCTCCTTAGGCTCAGTACTGCCCTTGTTGAACAAAGCAAGGAGGATGGGAACAAAGCTAGAATGAGTTGACTCCGCCTAACATTGGCTCTGGTGCCATCTATAGTTGGGCCTCCTGCCTTCTGCCCTACCAGCTCCAATGGCCAGCCATGGCCACTGACTCCAGGCATGCCTTTTTCCTAGGGCGGGGGGGGGGGAGAGATGGAAGATGACGTAGGTGATACAAAAGTGGGATGGAGGGAGGGACCCAGAGGGAGAGGGAGAGAGAGTGGTCAAGGGGAATATGGGTGGGGCAGCTAAAAAAAGGAAGAAGTAGCTGATATAGCCTCTCTAGGCCCACGGTTCAATTGTCCACAGTGCTGCCATATGCCGGGACCTGGCCCTTTCTTTCAAAATCCCTCCTTTGGAAAAAAAGAAAAGCACAAAGTATTCTGTGAATTCCGGAAAACTACACCTCCTAATGACCCCGTAAGTTTGTCTTTCTTTGAAAACCTATTTCCCAACTGTTAGCATACTTTTAATGGTTTGTCTGTGTGTTTTTTAAATTATTTGGCAAAAAGTCTCATTATTATTATTATTATTATTATTATTATTATTATTATTATTATTAATAATTATTATTATTAGTATTTTTGGACCTCTGCAAATACTATATACATTCACATTAAAGGTACAACGTTTCTGCCCTGAGCCCATGGCTGGGCAGCCTCTGTGAGGGTCCCCCGCCCTCCGTCCCTACAGCCGTGCCATTTCCCCCCATATTGCACTACCGTCCTCAGCGCTTTGTACAACGATGCATGAAATGTGACAAATCGACATTGTCTCCTCCTCCTCCATCATATCTAAGGACAAGCATCTGTTGGTTTCCTCCCAGAAATAATTGCAAACCTAGTGGGAATGGAAGACGAAAAGAGGCCTGAGGTGGGGTGGGGAGAGCAAAAACATACCAAGAGAAAGGGGTTAAGGGAAAAAGAAAAGAAGGGGGGCAAAGATGTTTTTTGTCACAGGACATTTGAAAGATGAGACATGTACACACACACACACATAACGAGAAGCCAAGGGGTATCTACAGGCCATGGACGTAGGAGGGAAAATGAAATACTTCCTTCGATTCTCGTGGGTGTTTGGAAGAAGTCAGGATGACAAAACTGCAAAAAAAGACCGCCTGGAGTTTGGGAGGTTACGGAGAGCAGAGAGAGGTAGTGGAGGAAGGGTAGAAGCTCCAGGCGGAAAGCCCTGGGTACAGTTATTTTCTGCTCAAGAACAGGCAGAAGACGATCACAGGTTTTTCTGGAACAGTGCTCTCTCTCTCTGGAACAGGCTGGGTGGGTGTGTAGGTGGCTGTTTATAACTCTTTTTTTTTTTTTAAACAAAAAAGCTCTTTGAGAGAAAAAAAATGCAACAGATTTATAATCCACCAAGGGAGGAGGGGCTTCCAAGAGTCACTTCTGCCTCTTGCACACACACACACACACACACACACACGCAAACACACACTCTCCGCACACGCACAAAGTGGTGGATTTAATATAATTTTTTTTGCTTTTTTTTTTTGCTTTATTCTACGAAAATTTCTTTCGATCCCACAGTTGCACGTCTAAGTCCTCCTTCAAAGGGTATACATCGGAACGGTGAAGGTCCAAGTGCATGAAAGCCCCCTCCTCCCACCCCCAACTGCCCACCCCCCTGCCCACCCCCACCCCATCCAAGAACACAAGGAGTTGAAATGAAACCCAGCAGGAATTGCTGTCGGTCAGAACGGCGCAGTTGGCTCTCTGGACCTGCGATGATGCGCATGACTCCTCGGTTCGCAAAAAAACCGCAAAAATAAATAAGAAGCCCCCCCAAAAAACGAGGAGAAAGAGGGAAAAGAAGAAACCAACCAACTGAAAACGAAAAAGAAAAAGAAATAAACTTTGGCAGTGGAAAAAAAGTTTGGATTTTTTTTTCTGTTTTTGGATTTCCTTTGGAGCAGAGGTGAATCTGGTATCTTCTTGGCTAGCTAGCAAGGTAGTTTACAGGTAAGCTTCCTTCACTTGGTTTTTGTTGGGTTCTTTTTGGATTTTATCTTTTCTTTTCTGTTTTACTTAAAGCCAAAGAGTTTGATGATTTTTTATTGTTTATTTATTTTATTTTTTTACAAAAAAGGAAAAAAAATCTTGCTTTTTGTAACTGAAATCCTTTCTCTTTTCTTTTCTCTTTTTTCCATTTCCCCACCTTCTCCCTCTTCTCCTTTTCAGGGAAGGGGGGTTTTGTTTATGGTTTTTTCCCAGTTCCTTCATTTCCTCGAACACATCTCCAGCAGAAGGACGGGCAGAAGCACCTTTTCAGTTCCCTTCTCCCGCCCGCCCCCCTCCAAGTCAAGATGCACGACGCTTGCAAACAAATTCCTCATCCAAAAAATAAAATAAAAAGTAATAATCATAATAATAAATTTCCCCAACTCATATTTGTAAGAAGAAGAATTAAAAGCAAAAAAACCAAAAACTGACGAGTGAACGGAGAAGGTTGGTATTTGCCTTAACTCCACTTAAAGCCCAGGTTTGAGGATTCGTGAGGATTTCGTGTGAGAGATAGAGGTCGTTTTGGAGGTCAAATACGTGTCAGGTAGCTGAGGGTTTGCATTGAATGCAGTTTTTTTTTTTTTTTCATTTGGAGAGAAGTGGTAGCAGCAGTGACAGTTGTTGGTCGGCTCCCCGGTTCCCTTTCCCCTTCTGCCCGCCTTAGCGGGACGCCGTGTCCAGAGGAGCCGGCGTGGCCGGCGTGCCGGAACGCGAGGCGGCGGCCGAGCCGGAATCGCTGGGGCTGCCCGCCACGGCTACGCTGGTGATGGAGGTACTCACAGCCACCACGTCTGGCTGAGCCGACGCTACGCCCAGCCCCGAAGAGGCTGCCCCGGCAGAGGCCGGGAGGCCTTGGAGAGTCTGCCCACACACGTGGTGATGCTTCTCCCAATCTTTGTGCTGGCAGAAGGAGCCGCAGTAGCGCGCCGTGTTGCATCCGCTGCAGGTCTCGCTTGCCTTGCGCCCGCAGTTCCAACAGCTCTGCAGGAGAAGGCGAAAGCACACAGATCAGCGCGGACCGAAAGACAAGCGCAGGGCTAAGGGGCTCTCTATACTCTCTTCACCGGGGCCACCGAGCGCACGGGCAGTCTCTCCCTCTGGCTGCATTCGCACTGGGCTTTGGCTCAGGTCCAGATGGAGCTCAACGTCATACATTTAAGGAACGGAAAGTTAGGGGGGGAGGAAAAAAGGACCGTCCTCACTGTTTCCAGCCCACTACTCTGGTGCCAATATCCACGTTGGGAGAGGGTGTCACTACCTCACTGGAGTCCTCCTGCTGGTTAATGACGGTCAGCGCATCCTCGGAGGCCTGGCGCTTGGCTTCTGCCAGGGCTCGCTCCATCTTGGCTCGCTCCGTCGTGATGAGCTCGTGGGCTTTCCTCTCCGCGTCGGACACGGCCTTCTGGAGCTCGGACATGGCCTGCCGCTTCACCTCGTTCACAGCTTCTTCTGAAAGGAAGAGCACAGGGCAAGGCGGGAGTCATGTAGGGGGCGCTAAGCAAGGGGCGGCACACTCAGTCTGCAGCCCAGGCACTCCAATGTTGGCGGGCAGCTCGCCGCTCTTCCTTAGACTGGACAGGCCTTCAAACAGAGGGCCGTCCTTTGCAAAGTAGGACACTTGGCCACCCTGAGAGGTCTATAACTGAATGCATTTTTGCATTTAACTTCCAAGGTTGTGTGAATGCTAGTGATAATGACCACAGTAGGGATCTAGGAACTGATGGATTTGATGATTTCTGGCTCTAGCTATGTAGTGCAGGAGTTAGTTTTGTTCTTAAACTATTTCCTCATTTCCCCAAAAAACTCACCAGCTTTCCTCCAGATTTCCTCTGGCATGTAGCCAGACAGGGGCCTGGATACAAACTCGCGGTGAGCATCTGGGAGAAAGACAGATGGAGAAAATGCTGTTAAGAAATGCTAAACATTCAACCTGATTTAAAAGCAAAACAAAACACGAAAGCCTGGCAACCTCCTCAGCAGATCAGTGGTGGGAGAGCTCTGGCCTCTACACTTACCTTCTCGACACCTGATGCCATGTATGCCATCATGTGGAACAGGTAAAGGCACAAGTGGGCCAATTCCCCCCCCCCAAGCCCTATTGCACTGTGATTTGCAAGCACTAAGAATCAGCTGATCCTTGGGGCTTGCAAAGCTCAGTGCACAGCACTGTGCAAAATGCCAGGTGACCGACAGGCAGGTGGCCCTGTATATCGTTACACCTGTCCAGTCAGGGGATGGGGCATGCTTAAGTTATGACTGTGTGTCCAGCTGTTTGGTACAGGACTATCTGCCCCCAAAGCTAATAGTGGGTGGAAGCTAGTTTAATGGCAGGGGCCCCTCTGCCCCTGTGCAAAGTCAGTGGCACAAAATGCCATGCAGTGAGGAAGAGGGATGGCAGGGATTAGTCTAGGAAGAAAGACTGAGAATGTTAGCGGAGTCTTGCTGGAAGAGAGCAAATGAGGACCCAGCTACTCTTGCATCCCACAGTGGCCAGCCATATATGTCCAGGAAGCCCAGTGGTGGGGAGGGAAGGCAACAGCCCTCCCTGAATTCTTTCAATGCCTATCATCTAGTATCGATGAATGGACTCAAATAAAAGAAATATATCCAGAGGCAAACTGCCTCTAAATGTGGAGATTCCATGCAGGCATCATGACTAATAGCCACTGACTACCACGAATTTGCCCAACCCTCTTTTAAAGCCATTTAAGGCAGTGGCCACCATCACCGGCCCTTGTGGCAGTAAGTTCCACAAGTTACTTGTGAAGCAGTACTTCCTTTGATCCACCTGTAACCTCCTCGTTCCTTTCATTGGGTGATCCCCAGATTCCTGTACTGTGACAGAGGGAGAAAAAGCTTCTCTCCATCCTCTCTTTCTCCATAGGTTCTCTGTTTATGATGCAGTCATGACAGATGTTGGAGAGGTGGATTGGAAGCTGAAGGAAACTAGCTCAGGGGCAGAGCACCTGTTTGGCATGCAGAAGGTCCCACGTTCAAATCTATGTCACCTCCAGCTTAAAGGCATCATGTAGCAAGTGATGTGAGTGACTTAAAAAAAAAAAAAACACCTGAGATCCTGGAGTGCTACTGCCAGTCTGAGCAGGTAGCACTGGACAAGATGGGCAGAGATGGACATAGGAAGCTGTTTTATACCAAGTCAGGTCCTTGCTCCAAATAGCTCAGTGTTGCTGGCACAACTGGCAGCAGCTATTTAGGGTTGCAAGCAGGATTGCTTCCAGACCTACCAGGAGAGGCTGCCAGGGAGTGAACCTGGGACCTTCTACATGCCAGGCAGCTGCACTTCCCCTTGACTTGGGGCACTTCCAGCCTGTCGCTGTTTTGGAGGTGGGATTCAATCACATCCCTGCATTTTCAATCTGCTGATTTGCAGCTCCTGATTTGCAGCTCCTGCAGAACAAACCCGCTTCCCTCAGAGACTGGACTTTTTGCAACAGGCGGGAAAGGCACCTGGAAGCATGTGATGAGTCTTGCATTGAGGCCACGTCATCTAGCCTCCCTACAAACAAATAACCGGAAATGCTCATTCATTAGCTAACATTGTGTAGTCGCCCAGCAAAAAACAAACCAGGCCAAATGCTTAGGAGCCCAACCTATCCCTCGCATGGGTACCTAGAGGGGACGCCTCGGTGTTGGCAGTGCTATTGTGAGGTCGCGTGGCAGGGCTGGGCCCCTTCTTCATGTCCTCGGCGTCACTGTAGCGACGGATCCAGTGGTTCAGCTCCTCGCGGTCGGCTTCCTGGCAGCGGCGAAGCACGGTGAGCGAGCGGCGGGTCTTCTCCACCATGTCCATGATGCAATTCAGCAGCTGCTGGGTGGAAGGCCACAACATAAGATCTTGGGTAGCCTGGGATGGGGGCACCCTCCATAGCCCTGGCCTGGTGGATCTGCCCAGGCACCATCAACCGTGGTGGCCTACTTTACAGGGTTGCTGTGAGGACGGCGAGAACTAAAACCGCATCCGCAGCATGCATTTAAACCACATCCACACCACTTTCACAGTCATGGCTCCACCCAAAGAACCCTGGAAACCATAGTTTCCTCACCCACAGAGCTACAGTTCCTAGCACCCATGAAAACTATAGTTCTCAGGATACCTTTTTTTGGCAGGGAAGCCATCTGCTTTGCATATAGGTTTGCATATGGGTCACATTCCCCTACCTCCTTTTCCAGATAGCTTTTTTTTTAAAAAAATTACATTTTCCTTTTGAAAGATCACTTTGATCCTATTTTAAATATGGTGGCCAAGTCGAGTTGCTCCTGCTGTTTCCTCCTTGAAAGTTTATGTTAGGCTGCTGCCGTTTGTTCATTTGTGTGCTATTTTTATTGTCTATTACTGTCTTTTCGCCTGATCTGCTTTATATGTTGCATTTGCTAACAGTTTCTTTATTGCTTGTAGGAGGGCTTCTTTCAGTATTTGTTCTGGGCCCAGAACAACACATATAAAAACATAATAAAACATCAAACATTAATAGTAACAATCCGATCCAATATAAAGTCATAATAAGAATTATGACAATATTAATAAACAACAATAATAATAATAAACTACTTTAAGATTCTGAAAAGCTGGTATCACTGGATCAAGTTCAGCAGTTTTGCTGAATTAATTAAACTGAATAGTTTTAATTGGATTTTGAATAAATGTGCAATTAATTGTAACTTTTTTGAATTTTACTGTGTTATTATCCTGCTATTCTGAATAATGCTTTTTATAGGGTGGAGTTGGGGGCCCCAGGGGTGTGTTTGTGAAACCGAGGGGATGGTGGCCTGAGAACGTCTGGGAACCGCTGCTCTAACCACTACACCCCTCCACTGCAGGCAGGTGTGTCTTCCCTGTCACCTGGTTTTCCAGCCAGTGGATGGTATCCGGAAGAGCAAAGCTAACGGGTTCTTTTTGTCAGATGGCCAGCAAATTTTCTCCAAGGCACAGGGACATCTTGCTTGCCTGCCACCCTGGCAAAAACTAGCAATGAAAAAGTCCAAAGTGCATAAGCGACTGGATGCTGGCCAATACCAAGGGAAGGGTCTTTATCTCTGTGGCCCCTGTGCCAACGCAGCATCCTTCTGGAGCACAGCTGTGTATCAGCCACTTCCCTCCCCTAGGGGTTCAGCAGGCAAAACTGTTTTAGTTGCTCAAGCTGTCCTAGGGATATAATTATGCTGCTTTATCACGTGGACGCCGCTCCGCTGCCAATTTCTGTCCGGTTAATTGTTTGGTGTGTTTCATCCCGGTGTTGTCCTAACCTGTTGCCAGCCTCCCTAGGGATTGTGTGATCAGAAAGCAAGGGTGTAGGTATTGACAATCAATACGTTTATATACAAAGGTCTGCGCTACAGCGTCTGCCCCACACCCAGATTCCATCCCAGCCACCGCAAGCCATGCGGTGGGATTTGGTACATACATTGTTGAGGTGCTTCCACTCCTCGGCCCACTCTCTGTCTGTTAGCCTGTGGTCGATGACTTCCTCTTGCCGGGAACTGTGCACAGCTTAAGGGAGAAGAGGAAAATATCACCAATCAGGAAGGTAGGTGCCACCTTAAACTTTTGGCATCAGGCCCTTGAGAGCAGTTGCAGAGGGGTGGGCCTGGCCACCCCACACAACACGCCCACAACACACCCACACATATAGGGCACACACAGGTAGGGATGGGTCAATATGCCAACTCAGTTTTTCTCTGTTTCTCCCTTTCGCAGACCTAAGTTCAGCTTTCTGCTGTTCCACTTAGTCTGCAATATATTAAAGTTATCATGAAAACTTACCAGCTCGCTTGTGTAAATTTATCCTAGTTCAGAATATACATTTCTGAATGCAGTTTTGCCTAATATACACATTTTTTGCAAAGCAAAAGGTTATTTCCACTAATTTGTGCATTTATATGCAGACTTTACCCTAGCACATGCATTTCTGTACACGTGGCTCAGCTGGAAAACTGCACTGCAAAATTCAGCTACATTTTGGTCTGCATTCTGTTTTAGAAAGTGCAGATTGGGTAGACTTGCCTTTAAATGCAAACTGAATCAAATTTCCCTCCCATCCTTATCCATGGGGACACAGCAGCTCCTGGGTCCAAGTGCCCGATCTAGGCTCCTCCTCTTTTCTCAGGCACCCAGAGCCTTAAAAGCAGAGTCCTCTGGTTGGCACCTGGTATTTTGATCACTTCTTCAGGAGCAAGCATTGGGGAACATGAGGGTGTTGATCCCCAAAGTGATCTGGCCAGGTTGTTGTCTCCATCCTTTGATTGGCCGAGGGTACTGAAAGACCGGCCTCTGGCTCCCTCGTTCTCTGCTCTGTGGTTCTTGAGCTTGGATTAGAAATGCCGGCTAACTGCCCACTCTGGCTATCAGCTCAAGACTTAAGGGAGGGATGGGATGCTGAGGATTGAACCTGGGTCTTTTTAATGCAAAGCATGCTAATTCCTTTCCACTTGCTAGACCTGCTTCCTTCAAGTCCTTCTGTGGGCTCAGCCTGGCCAGGAATGGATAGCGACACGTACCTTTAAGACCACATCACTTCAAGGGACATGCATTTACAGTAAATTTGTCTCCTATCCCTTTCTGGCTGACACTCTGTGATGTGACAGATCCCTCATGCCTCGTCTAAGGATGGAGGAGAATTTCATTTGGTCAAGTTGTTAAGCAAACCAATTTGTACCTCCTGAACTAATGCACAGATCATTACCCTTCAGATTTCACACCCTTCCAAATGTTGCTGTACAGTTCTCAGCTGAAAAACATCCCCAAATGCATTTTTTTAAAAATAGTAATATGGATTTTATGGTAAAATACATTCAGGAATACATACACTGAGATGGATTCAAGATGACCTTAACAGAATAGAGAACTGGGTCAAAACTAACACAATGAATTTCAGCAGGGGCAAATGTAAGGTTCTACACTTAAGCAAGAATAGTTAGATGTGCAAATATAGGATGGGGGACACCTGGCTTGACAGCAGTGCATGTGAAAAGAATCTGGGGGGGGGGGTCTTAGTAGACCACAAACTTAACATGAGTCAACAGTGTGATGCAGCAGCAAAAAAATCTAACACTATTCTAGGCTGCATCAACAGAAGTAAAGTGTCCAGATCAAGGGAAGTAATGGTACCACTCTGTTTTGTCTTGGTCAGACCCTCACAGTTTAAGAAGGATATTTAGAAACTGGAATGTGTGCAGAGGAGGGTTTGGAAACAAAGTCTTAGGAATAGTCAAATGAGTTGACTGTTTAGCTTGGAGAAAAGAAGACTGAGAGATGATAGGATAGCCATCTTTGGCGATCACTCATAGCTGAGTAAGATTGTCTTCCATGAACATGGTCTTAACACTGAGTCCGTAAGTGCCTGTGGAGGCCAATTCCGGATCCACACGTTCTTCCACAGTGGGGACATAGGTTTCTGGATGGGAGTTGATCATGGTGAGGGTTTGCCAAACGAGTCTTCCTCTTAACACGTTTCTCCCTTTCATCCTGAGTTCAAGTGTCTTCAAAGTCCATGACACCCTTGGTAAAGGCTGTTCCCCACTTGGAGCACTCACAGGCCATTGTTTCCCAATTGTCAGTGTTTATACTACATTTTTAAAGATTTGCCTTGAGAGAGTCCTTAAACCTCTTTTGTTGACCACCAGCAATATGCTTTCCATTTTTAAGTTTGGAATAGAATAGTTGCTTTGGAAGATGACAATCAGGCATCCGAACAACATGTCCAATGAACAACAGTCCGAACAACAGTCCAATGAAGTTCAGGTTGAAGAATCATTGCTTCGACACTGGTGATCTTTGCTTCTTCCAGTACACTGGCATTAGTTCGCCTGTCTTCCCAAGTGATGTGTAAAATTGTTTGGAGACACCGTTGATGGAACCTTTCAAGGAGTTGGAGATGGCGTTTATAAGTGGTCCATGTTTCACAAGCATACAGTAAGGCTGGTAGTACAATAGCTTTGTAAACAAGAATTTTGGTTTCCCTGTGAAAGTCTTGGTCCTCAAACAACACTCTGCACTTCGATGCTGGTTTTCGGCATCAATGTCAGCCCTTGTGGAAAGATAACTGCCCAGGTAGCAGAAGCAATCGACACTTTCCAACGTTACACCATTGAGTTGGATCTGTGGTGCTGCAGAGGGGTTGTTTTGTGCTTGTTGGTGCAGCACTTTGGTTTTTTGGATGTCAAGCAATAGGCCAAGTTTTTCGTAAGCTTCAGCGAAGATATTTAGGATGGTTTGGAGGTCATCCTCTGAGTGTGCGCACACTACGTTGCCATCAGCATACTGAAGCTCTATGACAGAAGTTATGGTAACCTTACTCTTTGCTTTCAGCCTACTCAGATTAAAGAGCTTTCCATCTGTCCGATATATGATTTCTACTCCAGTGGGGAGTTTCCCTTCGACAAAGTGTAGGATCATGGTGATGAAAATAATAAATAGAGCTAGGACGATTGTTGTTGTTGTTGTTTAGTCGTTTAGTCGTGTCCGACTCTTCGTGACCCCATGGACCAGAGCATGCCAGGCACCTCTGTCCTCCACTACCTCCCGCAGTTTGGTCAAACTCATGCTGGTAACCTCGAAAACACTATCCAACCATCTCGTCCTCTGTCGCCCCCTTCTCCTTGTGCCCTCCATCTTTCCCAGCATCAGTGTCTTCTCCAGGGAGTCTTCTCTTCTCATGAGGTGGCCAAAGTACTGGAGCCTCAGCTTCACAATCTGTCCTTCCAGTGAGCACTCAGGGCTGATTTCCTTAAGAATGGATGCGTTTGATCTTCTTGCAGTCCATGGGACTCTCAAGAGTCTTCTCCAGCACCATAATTCAAAAGCATCAATTCTTCGGCGATCAGCCTTCTTTATGGTCCAGCTCTCACTTCCATACATCACTACTGGGAAAACCATGGCTTTAACTATACGGACCTTTGTTGGCAAGGTGACGTCTCTACTTCTCAAGATGCTGTCTAGGCTTGTCATTGCCCTTCTCCCAAGAAGCAGGCGTCTTTTAATTTCGTGGCTGCTGTCACCATCCGCAGTGATCATGGAGCCCAAGAAAGTAAAATCTCTCACTGCCTCCATTTCTTCCCCTTCTATTTGCCAGGAGGTGATGGGCCCAGTTGCCATTATCTTCGTTTTTTTGATGTTGAGCTTCAGACCATATTTTGCGCTCTCCTCTTTCACCCTCATTAAAAGGTTCTTTAATTCCTCCTCACTTTCTGCCATCAAGGTTGTGTCATCTGCATATCTGAGGTTGTTGATATTTCTTCCGGCAATCTTAATTCCAGCTTGGGATTCATCCAGCCCAGCCTTTCGCATGATGTATTCTGCATATAAATTAAATAAGCAGGGAGACAAAATACAGCCTTGTCGTACTCCTTTCCCAATTTTGAACCAGTCAGTTGTTCCATATCCAGTTCTAACTGTAGCTTCTTGTCCCAGATAGAGATTTCTCAGGAGACAGATGAGGTGATCAGGCACTCCCATTTCTTTAAGAACTTGCCATAGTTTGCTGTGGTCGACACAGTCAAAGGCTTTTGCATAGTCAATGAAGCAGAAGTAGATGTCTTTCTGGAACTCTCTAGCTTTCTCCATAATCCAGCGCATGTTTGCAATTTGGTCTCTGGTTCCTCTGCCTCTTCTAAATCCGGCTTGCACTTCTGGGAGTTCTCGATCCACATACTGCTTGAGCCTTCCTTGTAGAATTTTAAGCATAACCTTGCTAGCGTGTGAAATGAGTGCAATTGTGCGGTAGTTGGAGCATTCTTTGGCACTGCCCTTCTTTGGGATTGGGATGTAGACTGATCTTCTCCAATCTTCTGGCCACTGCTGAGTTTTCCAAATTTGCTGGCATATTGAGTGTAGCACCTTAACAGCATCATCTTTTAAAATTTTAAATAGTTCAGCTGGAATACCATCACTTCCACTGGCCTTGTTATTTGCAGTGCTTTCTAAGGCCCATTTGACTTCACTTTCCAGGATGTCTGGCTCAAGGTCAGCAACCACACTACCTGGGGTGTACGAGACATCCATATCTTTCTGGTATAATTCCTCTGTGTATTCTTGCCACCTCTTCTTGATGTCTAGGACGATAACACAACCCTGTTTAACACCTGATCCCACTGTGAATGGTTCACTTTGAGAGCCATTGTTATCTGCGATTGTTGCTGTCATATTATCATGGAGGAGCCGAAAGATGTCCACAAATTTATCTGGGCAGCCAATTTTAAAGAAGGACAGTCCACAGGGCATTAAGATTTACTGTGTCAAAGGCCTTAGTCAGGTCAATAAACACCATGTACAGGGGTTGGTTTTGCTCTCTGCATTTTTCTTGAAGCTGTCAAGAGGTGAAAATCATGTCCACTGTCCCCTAGAAGGTCAAAAACCATTTTGGGATTCAGGAAGGGTAGCCTCAGATATTGTTAGGAGATGGTCTGCTAAGATTCTTGCAAGAATTTTGTCGGCTGCAGCTATTGAAGGGCTGTCTGAAGGAAGATGCAGTAACCTTGTTTCCTGCTCCTACGGAGGGTAGGACCTGAACCAATGGATTCAAATTACAAAGAAAGGAGATTCCAACTAAACATTAGGAACAACTTTCTGGTGGTAAGAGCTGTTCGGCATTGGAATGGACTACTTCGTAAAGGAATGGACTCTCGTTCGTTGGAGGTTTTTAAGCATTGTTTGTATGTCATGTAATGTCATTGAGATTCCTGCACTGCAGGGGGTTGGACTAGATGACCCTTTGGTCCCCATCCAACTCTACAATACTATGATTCTGTGAGTTAAAATAAGTTTGCAAATATGTTTTCTGTGGTAAAATTAAAAATTAAAAAAGATATTGGTAAAAATTTTTTTTTGAACTGTTAATAATAATAATAATAATAATAATAATAATAATAATACTACACAGATTACTGTGAAAACTGGATGGGATGGGCACAGAACAGAAATAGGCAGCACCCCCCATGCCACTTACCAGCTTGCCGGTGGCGTTCCCTCAGCTCCCGAGGGTCAGGGTGCCGGTAGGCGTCCCGGTAGTGGTGTGCTATGGCCATGTCCTCGAGGCGGTAGTGCTGGGGAGGGGGAGGCGTGGGGTGGGGCAGCCCATTGGGCTGGTGGCTGATCCCATTGCTGGGACTGTAGCGCTGGGCGGGGCTCATCGTGCATGGCCTTTTGGTGAGGTGTTCCGGGTGCAGAGGGTCACGGTCCAAGCCATTGTCTTTGGTCCTGTCCCGGAAAGAGGGTGGAGCGTCAAACGGCTTTTACAGAACCAAGCCAACCTTAACCAATAGTTCAGAATAGTAGCAGCAGGGACAGAACTAACAGTCAGTCCTCAAGAGCCAGGCCCACTTTTTGAAAGGAGCACAGTCCAGGTCTATGGATATAGCACCTTCCTTTGGAGCAAGAACAGCCAACCTGGTCCCCTGTGCTAATGTGGTTAGGGGACTACAACTCCCATTATCCACAGCCATTGACCAAGCTGCCTGGGGCTGATGGGAGTTGGAGTCCCACAATATCTGGAGAAAAGCATGCTGCCTTTTCTTGGCCCAGAGTCAAAGTTGAGGATGCTGTGGAACAAGACTCCCATTAGGTTGGGGGGAAAAAGGTGTCCCACCCTTGCTGTAATCTGGAGGGCACCAGATAGGCAAAGCCTGAGCCAAAGGCACAAAAGAGTGGTTTCCTGCATTTTGCATTTCTTGCTCCAAGCTGCCTTGAAGATCCTTTGATCGAAAGGCAGCCTGCAAAACGCTCCCAATAAATAAGAATTTGTTGGGGCCAAGCCTCCACCCAGCCTAGCACACCAACTCTGGCCAATCCCACCCCCTGGCTTTTTACCCACGGAGGCCTGTACCTGTCTGGTGTCCTTCTTTTGCCCCCCTCGTTGACCTCCAAGAGCAGCTCTGAGGAGTCGATGGGGGA
Source organism: Podarcis muralis (assembly GCF_964188315.1). Lineage (NCBI taxonomy): Eukaryota > Metazoa > Chordata > Lepidosauria > Squamata > Lacertidae > Podarcis > Podarcis muralis. Next base: position 42,134,232 of record NC_135661.1, on the reverse strand, counting down.
GGAAGCGTTGGCGTCCAGGAGGAGCTGCTCGTGCTGCGCCAGGTATTGTGCAGGCGTCTGCTTGGCCATGCGGGCGCAGTGGAGGAGCTCGCGCTGCAGCAAAGGCAAGTTGGCCTGGAAAGAGGGCAGAAGGTGGAGAAGGTGAGGAGCGCTCTCCTTAAGAAGGAAAAAGAACAACAGGCTGTGGTTTCGGTATAAGCAACTATAGCCTGGCCTGGATACTGAACGGCAGGGGTTGGCCTTTTTTTCAGCAGGGGGCCAGTCCACCTTCTCTGTCATGAATTTGTCCAGTCCTCTTTTAAAGTGGGAGGTCATCAATGTCTCCCGGAGGAATGAGCTCCACAGTTTTAACCATGCCCTGCGTGAATAAATACTTTCTTTCACCTATCCAGAATTCTCTAACATTCAGCTTCATTCAATGTCCGAGAAAGAGAGAGAGAGAGAGAGAGAGAGAAACTTTCTCTATTCTCTTTCTCCATGCATCACTTCTACCGTGTCACTTCTTACGTGCCTTTTCTCTAAACTTAAACGTTCCAGAATCTGAAGGCCTTCTTCAGAGTAGCTCCAACCCCTGGATCATTTGGGTTTCCCTCTTCTGAACCCTTTGCAACACGGCAGTATCTTTTTTTTTTTTAATGAAGCAGCCAGAACCGTACACAGCATTCCAAATGCGGTCATGCCGCAGATTTGCATAATGTTGTTACGATATCTGCGGTTTTATTTCCGGTTCCTTTCCTGATCATCTCATAAACAGGGAGCCACCGCGGAAAAGGCCCTTTCCCCTTGCCGTCCTCCTCTGAGCCTCCCTCAAAGAAGGGACTCGTACTGGAAGTGAGATTAGGAAGGGGCAGAGCTGTGTCCGTTGCCTGGGGACTGCGGAGTTCACTAGAGCGGGGGCTGCTCTCATTGCTCCATTGAGAAAACAATGGCCCCCAGGCAGCCTCAGCGTCTATCAATGAGACTGTGCTGGCTCTGCTCCAGAGAAGCCTGCGAGGGTCCCATGGCCCTACAAGGTCGTTCCCATCTCTCCTTTGCACAACGGAAAGTGTTTGTAAATAAGCTTTCTCCCCTTTGCTCCTTTGACTCCTCACCCCACCCAGCGAGTTTCTCACGAAGCTCCAGCCCTCCAAGAAGAGCATCCGCAGGAGCAGGAGCAATTAAGCAAGCCCAGAGCAGAGCTTTGTGCCGTCAGCCAACCCTGGTTTCCTATTTAGGCAGCTGATCGCCAGCCAAATCCCCATCTGTTGGACATGTTAGAGCGAGGACTGATGAAATCCACTGCTGTGGATTCCAGGGCAGCAAACATCCCCCCCCCCCGCTCTGCCGCCACCCCCCTCGTTCTTCCTCCATCTCCCTCCTTCCCTCTCTCCCCTGCCCTCTCCACCCCCCCACCCCCAGTCACCATCACATTTCAAGAAAGAAAAACAATGAAAAGAAATAAATAACATCTCTGGGAAAGGCGCGCCGGAGGCCGCCTGGTTGCAGTTAGGGTAATGAGAAGCATCTGGAGCCCTGGGTGGAAACAGCTGGAAGCAGGGTGGGTGCTGGAGAGAGGAGCAGGAGGGGAAGAGATGGGGGAGAGGGCTGTCAAAGGGCTCCTTTCTCATTCAAAACACTGAGTCTCTCTCCTCTCTCTGCTGGCAGAAAGGCGCCAGGCTTGTGGTCTGCCCCCCAAAAACTCTGCCAGGAAGAGACAAAGTGGTGGTGGTTATGGGGTAGGGGTGGGGGTGGGATAACAGACCAGTTTTCCCAGGAGTTGCTCAGCATTAGAGCCAAACTAGACATGGTGTTTGATGCAAGGAATGACTTTGTGCTGTTTGGCCTTTTTGCTAAGGAAAATAAAATACACTACAAACCCTCTTTCTCCCCCCCCCCACCTGAATTGGGACGTTAGTCTGGGGTTAGCGGGCTTTAAATATTTGCCCTTGCCACAGCCCCAATGAGAATTGCATTGTCTCTCCTCCCTGGCTTGCTATTTGCAAGTGGATGAAAGCTTCCATTGGTGGGAAATGGATTTTCAACGGATTTGAGTGTGGGCTGGGTGGGCTGCCATGGTCCCAGTCTGTCTCAGGCCTCTTTGCCTTGGTGGTTTTTTAAAAAAACAAAACCACCCAAAAAACATTACATGCAGGGCCACATCAAGTGACAAATGCCCATGCTTTGGATGCAAAAAGGTTTCAGATTCAGTCTCCGAGTGTGCCTGGGAATGACTTCTCTGCCCCTGAAACCCTGAAGAGCTGCTGGCCACCAGTTTTGGCAACACACAGCTAGATGGCCCAATGACCGGACAGGGCTTAAGCCAGCTTCCTATGCTCTTAATGGTGCAGCTGATAAATTGCTGAGCGTGTACAACAGTAGAAAAAACATAGCATAGGCATCCCCCTAAAGGTCATGTGCAGAGTGTCCTTCTTCCCCCCAGGGATCGAAAACCTGCCTGGAAGCCATTCCATCCTCATTCTAGACATACAGTGCCTCTCTGTGGTTAATCACATATCCTCCAGCTTCCCGCTGATCAAAATCGGGACACTTGTTTTTTGGTCCCAAGCTCTCATGGGAGCCAGGTGACCTTCGAAAAATGAGCTTCTTTTGGTCTGGCACTCTGCTTGCACCAAAGCGTTGGACCAAAAAATGGGACATTCCAGGATGTAACCAGAAGTCGGGATGTCTTCTGTAATTCCAGGATGCTCCACTTAAAATGGGACAGTTGAAGAGTATGTAATTGGTGATGAGAAAAATGCACTCTGCACATGCTCAGAGGCAGGGCTAAACTCTAGCAAGTTCCAGTTTGCCTACATCTGAAGGAGTTTGGGTTTCTGCTTAGGGCCAAACAGCACCTTATAGCAAGCATGCAGCCAACTATTGAGTGCTTGTTTTCCTTTCTTAAATTAATAGCCTTGAGGGAGGCAAGGCAGGGAAGAGATGATGAGGACTGGGGCCCTAAGGCAGGTAAAGGATGTCATTCCCTTGCTTTCCCGCTCGGCGGTCCCGATCCTGATCAGCCCCCTCCAACTGCTGTTCAGCAAAGACTGCACATCGCTACTTACAGGCTTAACGTAACATGTGGTTTGACCCTGGGTCAGCATTTCTGGATGGGCTACATGGGTCAGCAGGAAACCTTCTCTGCTCAGGAAATATTTTTTTGCTGCTTCTCTAGAGCCATGGAAATCACAGCCCCATATAAGTGGGAGGGTGGGGGGTGGGGAAGAGGCAAAAGGCAAGTCTTCTGTCTTTCATGCCTCTCTGATAAACAAGGGCAGCTGAGAGCAGCCTTTGCAGCTTCTGCTAGAGAGATCCCGTCTTGCTTGCTTCTACAGAAATGCCAGGGCTCAACAGATCCTCAGATTGCAGGATGGGCCTGGCACTAAGCAAGAGAGAGACACGGGAAGACGCTGATCAAAGCTCAGAGACAATTGCTTGATATATTCTCTCTGTCCTGGCCATTGCAAAGAGGATTTGTTTTCTGAAAACAGCAGACCTTGCTATGCAGCAGAAGTCAATGCGGTGGGAGTGAGAAGGAAAGGAATGAAGGGTTGGGGGGGGTGTGTGTGTCACGGCCAGCCCTGACATTAGACAGTGAGGCAGATCTTACCTTTGAGATGACACATCCTGAACATTTTTAATTGTGTAATCAGCTCCAAAGCTTGCGGTAAGCCTCCCTCGGGAGCTGCTGCCAGTCTCCATAGGAGAAAACAGCCTACCCATCCGATCCCTCTCACAGAAAGATTCATAGCTCAGTGGGAGAGAAGGTCTCAGGTAGGGCTGGGAGTTTCCCCTGCCTGAAGCCCTGGAGAGCTGCTGCCAGGCAGTCTAGGTAATGCTGAGCTAGAACAAGGGTCTGACTCAGTAGAAGGTAGATGCCTCTAGTCCCATTTTAACCAGTCCTTTCTTGAGAACCATGAGGACTGGAATCTTATTATTCTGTTTGAGGGAAGGGTAGAACATCTGCTTTATATGGTGGCCTAGACAGTACATAACCAGAAGGGGCACTGAACTGGCTCAGTGTAAGATAGCTTCCAATGTTCCAGGACATGTCTTGACCAGTCCAGGAAGTAGAGAACCAACCAAGCTTTATGTGTGGATGATGGTTCCTGGAAACCATCAACTTCTTCCAAAGGGAAGGACCTGCCAGGACCTGACACAATGGTGTCTAGGTGCCTCCGAGAGAGAGAACAAGTTGGCCCAAGCATTCTAGGATCCAACTTGCATTCAGCTGTGTGAAAAGGTGTCTATGCAACAAAGAACCTCCCCAAAATTATGAAGCTGGTATAAGTTCAAGTCGTGCAAGACAGAAGTCTTATAAAGGGTCTACCTTCAAGAATGGGATGACGAAAGGACGCAGAGGGAAGTTTGTGGCCTCCTGGAGCTTGGAGTGGAATTCCTCAATGGTCAGCGTGGAATTCTGCAAAGTAGAAACAGCACGGGGTCAACGATACTGAGGACTGTGGATTCATGTCCAGCAAATTCTCTTCACTGGTCTGGCTCGTACCTTACTTTAAACCACCGCAGCACCCTGGTGGAATGGAAGTGTGGCAATTTTCTCTCCATGCACCAGCATGCTTGCTCTTAAACCATAGTTAAGCTGAACTTAACTTTGGAGAGGGGGCCATGGCTCTGTGGTGGAACATCTGTTTTGCATGCAGAAGGTTCCAAATTCAAACCCCGGCATCTCCAGGTAGGGCTAGGAGAGACTCTTATCTGAAATCCTAGACAGCAACTTCCAGTCAGTGCAGACAACACTGAATTAGATAGACCAGTAAAAGGCTGCTTCCTATGTCTCCTAAATGTGATTTAAATGGATGCTGTCAATCATATTGGGGTTCTTTAATCATGTGCTGCCCCACGCCCCCACCCCCGGTTTTTATCAGAACCGCATTGCATAGGGAGTTTTTACTGTGTATTCATGTAAACTGATGCCCCTGCCATGCTGCAATTAGTGATATGGGGGAAAGCCCCCATGGTGCCAATGGGGGCTTATTACCTGTCACTAATTGCAGAACTGAGGGGGTGATTTGGGCAGAAATCATGGCTGGGGAGGAAAAGGGGGAAACTCCTCTCCTCCTTATAAGGTGAGGGCTCATAAAAAAAAAATCCCTTGGTTGATTGTTAAGGAAACATATACAAGCAATTGGAAGTCACACATTCAGTCATGCCTCATTAGGCCCTCTGTGTTCCTACATCCTTACACATCTCCGCCAATGACATTCCCTCTTCCACTGTCCCCCACATCACCCAGAGGTCTCCTTCTCTCCCTCAAATGACTCCACCCTTTCCCTCTTGTTTTGCCCAGCATGGATATCAGCAGAAATCACGGGCTTACGTTTGCAGCTCAGGGTGTTGCTAAAGGCACAAGAGCCACTAAGAAACTGGCAACACCCCTGCCAAAATATGGATATGGTTTGCTTGCCTTGCTGACAATTTGACAGGGGCAAGGGCACTTAATTTTTTTTGTATCGGATGACATAACCCTGTCCAGCTAAGCAAAGAAATTACCGCTAAGTAATATCAAGCTGAGCAAAGTATTACAACATTGCATGACCATAACTTTCAGAGTATGAATCTGTTGCAGCGCAAATGACAAAGAATCTTGGGGGGTTAGCATGCATCTGGTGAAAGGGACCCCAGATTACGCTCTAATAAAAGTGTTGGTATCCGAGGCAGTGGTGGGGAACACTTTTTAGCCCAAGGGCCAGATTTCCTCACATTAAACCTTTCAGGGACCACATCCCAGTGGAGCCAAAGGCAGCTGTAGGTGGAGCGACAGATGTGACCTTCGTGTGGTCAGTCAGAGGTTTGTGGATAATCCACACCCCACACTCCTCCCATCCATGTAAACAAGAGGCAGGATCCCAGTTCAGGGACACATTCCAGCCAGTCAAAGCACTCAAACAGGCTGCAGAGCAGGACCATTGTGGGGTGCCCTAAGAAGAGTCCCCTGAAGGGCCATATTTTCCCCCTTGCCCTGACGTTTCCCAGCCCTGCTTTAAGGTGCCCCAAATCTCCACAGTGCACCTGTAGCAGGTGTAATGAGCAGAGTAACGGCATTGCAGTTTAACAGCACCCACTGCTGCCTTCTTTGCAAAATGTATTTCAACCAGCTGCAATGGCTACCAGGTCCCCCCGCCAGCCAAGGATCTCTGACTGAAGACAGGGATCTCGCCGCCAAGGGCAGAGCACACAGTCTGCGAGCTTACCACGAGGCCCAGCACCAGGGCACGAACGCGCTCCCCGATCTCCGGCGAGATGTCGTTGCCGAACTGCTGCAGCGTGGTCAGGAAGCGCTTCAGTTTGCTCAGCTGGCGTGCCCCGCAGGCCGGAGGGAGTTGGTGGTTGGACAGCGAGGCCGTGGAGGAAGTCGCAGGCCCATTGCTGAAGCCATTGGGGGTGGAGGGCGCACCGTTAATCGCCGTCGGGGAGTGGCTGCTTCCATTCATTACTGCAAGGAAAAAAGGGAGAAAGCGGTAACAAGAGGGGGTCTGCTATTGCAATCTTGCATATAGCATGGCACTGTGGGATAAGGGGGGAAATCATAGTGGATCCCAGAGGCACTATGTTAGTCAACAATGGGACACAGTTGCAAAAATGGCTATGGCCCTTTGGGGAGCGGTTTTGCAGGAGGATCCCAGGCAAGGAGAAGGCTATGTCTTTTAGCACCAACAAACCCCATGAGCTTTTCAGGTGGAGGCGAAATATAGATGCTAAACCAGTTGAAAAAAAAGACCAAGCAAGATTGGCAGATGTGCATCCCCAGAAAAAGGAATAAGATCAGTGGAGTTAACCCTGGCTGGTTCGGAGTAGGGGTTGGCTTTTTACCTGAAGGGGTTTTCTGTGCATGAAAGCTAGGTCATTTGAAAGAGGCATACTTTTAAATCATTTTGCAGATGCAAACAAGCAGTATTTTTTCCTCCTCCCTGAAAGAGAGAGCGACCCTAAAGACACTCTTCTCAAATGGGTTTCTCTGAGCTCCACAAGACCCCAGCTGCTTCCCTTAGTCAGTGAGGGTGGAACAAGAGGAATGAAACAGTCTTATCCAGCTGGAGGGAACGCACAGGGTTAAATCCTGCTCAGAACTGTCAGGCTGCAGAAAGATGTCCCAAAGGCAGATTATTGACCACTGTCTGGTCCTCTGCAATGTTACTAAAGTGAATGGGGACTTGTGCAGGAGACATTTTCTGGTGGATTGGGACCCGGCTGCCTAACACAAGAGAAGCAACAGTGCTTTAAGAGTCAAGGCAGAAACTGTAATATCCTGATGCTGAGATTCTAAAAAGCAAACACACCCCATTTACTTGGGAGCAAGCCCCATTCTTGGGACGATGTGCTTCCAAGAAAAAGAGTGTTTTTCCAAAGAAGCATGTCCCTCCAGCTAAGTGTGGATAGGATTGTGCCATAAATATCCTAGAATCATATTCCAAGGCTAATTGTCTTCCTGACGAGCCCTACTGCTTCCAAGACCTTTCCACACAAGATGCTACACTCCCCCCCAACGCCCAGCTGACCTCCCCACCCTGAAGCAGTAAACAAGAGCTGAAAAGCCGGCCTACAACAACAAATCTTACTGCGCTGAACAGAGGCAACATATTCCCAGACTGCAAAAACTGCCTTCCAGCCCTGTGCTTTTACACGTGTTCTTAGGCCAGAGACTAATGACAGATTTTGAAGCAGTATGAAAGAGATGTTGTGGTTCTCTCTCTCTCTCTCTCTCTCTCTCTCTCTCTCTCTCTCTCTCTCTCTCAACTTTTGATCCTCTCAAGTCAAACAGGTGTTGCAGGTTTTAAAAAAAACACCACAGGAGCTCCCCTGCAAAGCCTGTTTATCAGAGGTCAGAACCTAACTTGTTTGCCCACCCCCTTGCAAGCAGCCATCCCTCCTCCCCAAGGACCCTCAGAAAATGTAGAAGCGCCTGTCTCTCCGCAGTCAGGGCTGAGAAAGAGCAGGCAACAATGTGCCCCAGGCAGACACTGTCCCCTGCCTTGGAGGGAGAGCCTCAAATCCCAGCATCCTTCTTGGGAACAAAAAGAGATCCTGAGCAGTCCTCGGAAGGTGCCAAGTTTGTCTTGCCTAGTTTCAGTCGTCACTAATCACTAACCTTTCCCGCTGTGGCACTGACACCTCCTTGGGAAGCCGCAGCCGTCGGGGCTTTTGCCGTGTGTTCCTGGGCTCCTGCTCAGTCTCCGGCAGGGCGAGAACCGCCGCTTGCTAAAGAGGTGCCGAAAATAACCGCTCGGCCACAACTGCTTTTATTCGAGTGACAGGTGTGTTACTAAGTTAAACTCTGCATATGTCTCTGACGCTTTAGGGATGGGGGCTGCGTTTGTGGGTCCTCCTCGGCGGAGAGCTGCATTTGTGGGTCCTCAACTAAAAGAGGGAAAGGATATTTGGAAAAAGTGGGGCACGTCAGCCATCAAGCTGCCGAACTGCCCTAATTGCACTGGGGAAATAATGGAAGGTGTCCTTAGGCTGCACCTGTGCTCAAGCTGCTCTGAGGTCGAAGAGGGCCTGTGTGCTGTTGCCTCTTTGCAGAAGTGAAGGCATATGTGTCAGCTTGCAAGTTTGGCAGGCAGTTGGGGAAGGGAGGCAGGGTTCAGGCGCTTCTCTCCTATGAAACTTTTTTTATTCACAAATTATGCAAATTTAAAAATGCAAAGTTCATTTAATACTTTTGTATCCTTTGTTCAGGTCGTGGCTCTCCAGTGTAGCTCCCAAAATATATTTGCATAGACAAGATTATATGCATAGATGCAAATTTAGGACTGTACCAATGGGAATGCAATAAATCTCACCACAGCAGGGGAAACTGGCCAATGAAGTTTCCTTCCTTCCTTAGTGCTCTATTACACACACACGCGCGCGCGCGCACCCACCCACCCACCCACCCACACCCCTTCTGTATTATTTTCACAGAGATCACCAGCAGTGCTACAGACCCAGCTATTATTTTGCAATAGTATGCACGGGAAGTAGAATGGAACACCTTGATGACTGTTGGAATTGAAGTCACAGAATGGACCGTGTGCTACAGCCACCACTCTGTGTACGTAAGAAAAACTTGTACCTGGACACTGTTCTTTTGAAGGGTTAATTTGAACCAAGACCTATTATCCCCAGTCCATATTATATACAGTGGTACCTCTGGTTATGAACTTAATTTGTTCTGCAGGTCCATTCTTAACCTGAAACCGTTCTTAACCTGAGGTACCACTTTAGCTAATGGGGCCTCCCGCTGCCGCTGCACCGCCATCGCACGATTTCTGTTCTCATCCTGAGGTAAAGTTCTTAACCCGAGGTACTACTTCCGGGTTAGCGGAGTCTTTAACCCAAAGTGTTTGTAACCCAAGGTACCACTGTATTGCCCATGCAGTGGTTAGTCCCCTTGACACCAAATGACTGAGCTGGTGTGATGACAGCACAGAAAGTTTGCAAACATTCTGACTGGCCCAGGGAAGCAAAGCTATCAGAATGCTTGCAGTCCAATTTACCTGAGGGAAAGGTACATTGACATTTTGACTGGGATTAAAATTCCACACAGGTCTTAGGGGCAGGCACATCTTTGTGGGGTGGGATAAGAAGTGGGAAAAGATCCTAGACTGATGGAAAGATTAGGGGCAGAGGGCCCAGAGGCAAAGTACTTGAAGAATGTGGAGCAAAGTAGGCAACTGACTTTCTGAGTGGAATATTACTGAAGTAAATAGAGAATAAGAGAAAGGAGCTGAATTTTATTTATTGATTTGGACTAACTAGTCCATTCTGTGGTTGAAGGCCTCTAGCAGGCAGTAACAATAGCACAAGCAGGTGCCTCAGAGCATGATAAAAGTTTCCTCACTTTCTTCACTGACCAGCCACTATACCTGAAGCATTGGGAGGTGGTGCCTCCAAGACAAAAGGTGCAGCTTTCTTGGTGTCTGTCTTTACAAAGCTTCTTTACAAATGATTTGCCATTGTTCATTTGAAGATGCCAACTGACTAAATGTATGCAAATTTAAAATGGCCTACCCCCTAACACTGAGGCACCCAAAGGACCTTACAAAGAGGTAGGAAGAAGAAGAACATTTCCTGTGATGCTGGCCAAATGGGAACCCTCTGAGAGTGAAATGGGGGGTTTGCCAACCTATGGGGCAGCACCCTATAGACAACACTGCCTGCACCAACTCCAGTAAAAGTGCATTTGCTCCCCTCCTGTATTTACCTAGGGGAGAGGTGAGCAACCTCAGATCTGGGGGACAAATGTGGCCCTCCAGACCTCTGTGTCTGGCTCTTGGGACTTTCCCCCCAGGCTGCACCCTCCCTAGCCACACCCTCTCTGGTCTTGCTTCAAACCCTTATTGAGCTCCCCCCCCCCCGGCTGGAATGTGTCCTTGAACTTTGATCAGGCCTCCTGCTTGCCCAGATAGCAGATCATGTGAGTATGTGTTGAAATTTGCCTACTGTACAAAGGTAAAATCAACATGCATTGCTCCACCCACTTTCATCCACCACAGGCATGCGGCCCCTGGGAGGTTCCCCTGAAGAGAATGTGGCCCTCGGGTTTCCCCCCGCCCCTGCTCTAGGGGAAGCAAAGCTGAGCTACAGCTTCTGCGGTCTCTTGCTGACGGGCACGTTTCATCTTACTTACAGAGACACACCATGGACCATTTCAAGCAACCATGAAAACGGCCGCGGGGCAGAAACATCGGCGGCCCAGCTTCACGATCTGCAAGCAAAATAAAACATACGCTATCAGGAGAGACCAGAGGTGGCAGGGCGCTTCCTTCTTGAAGTCCCTGATCAGGGCTGGGGCAGGAGCTAGGCAGGGCCTTAAGCTTATCCATCTTGGCTGGGAGATTTCCTTCCAGCGTGTGAGTTTAGTTGCAGGGGCAAAACTCTTAACCAATACTGTCCCTTCTGCCTGAGGGTGTCCTGGAAAGATATGGGTTGGTCATGCAATGCCCAAACAAAGACTAAGGTTGTGCCAAGAGGCTTGCGCTAAACCAGCTTCATAAACTGCAATGCAGATTGAAGGAAGCCACTCCCAGCTTCCTAGATTGCCAAATTAGTGTGGCTTACCTGCCCGTATTACAGACCCTCCCTATTTTCCTGGGACAGTCCCAAATTCAAAGAAGCTGTCCTGGTTTCTGATTTGATCCCAGAATGTCCTGCTTTTCCTTAGGATGTACCTATTTTCATTGGAGAAATGTTGGGTGGTATGATATTATCTCAACTGAAGGAGCCGGGGGCTGACAACTCACTGTCTTGATGACATTTGAGACTCACAAATGGTTGCTCTTTGGCCTGCTGATTAGGGGTGTTGCTGCCAGATACTCAAAAGGATTGGGGGCCCAAATTTGCACAGGTGCCTAGAGTGCCTGTGGGCAGGTGGAGAGGGTGGGTGGCATCTCCTTTAGGCCTCTGTATCTGGCCTGAAGAACTCTCCCCAGACTACACACCTCACTGACATTGCTTCGCACCCTGGGAATATATATTTTTCCAGCTAGAATGTGTCCTTGAACTCTGATAATGCTTTTTGCTCATCCGAATGGAGGCTAGAGAGGGATGCACAAGTAGAAAATTGGTGCTAATATTTGTTGCTCCACCCACTTTTGCCTCTGGCCCCGCCCACCACTGGCATACAGCCCTTGAGGTTGTCAGGAAAGGAATGAGTCCTTCAGACTGAGATAGGTTCCCACCCTTGATCTATAGCTATGCATGCCATAAAGCCAGCTCCATGCTGAAATGGGACCTGTTCTAGAAAGGACAACCATGTGGATGTGTTTGTTGGTTTTCTAGATAAGAAATCTGCCTGGCAACAACCCACTTTCCAGGTTAATGGACTTTGTGCTGAAGCCTGGTGAACAGCTCTCCAACAGCTGTATTGTTTTGCTTTGTTTTTATTAATTAAGTGCATGTATCGGTCGCTTTGTAGAAGAGTTTCAAAGCGATTTAGCCAGATAAAATACAACAAATAGAAGCAATTTAAAACCAGAAAAGATTTATAACAACGAACAGTGCAAAATGCATACGGTGCTGATCACAAGATAGTGACGTGATCGTCAGTATTAACAAACACTTGGAAAGTATAGAATAGCCTTTCCTGATCTGGTATGCTCTAGCTGTTTGGGACTACAGCTCCCATCAGCCTCAGCCAGCAAAGCTGGGGTTGATGGGAGATGTGGTCTAAAACAGCAGAAGGGTACCAGGTTGGCGGATACTGTATAGATTCAAAAACATACAACAGAAATTAAGAGAAGGAAGGGGCGTGGGAATGTAGAGCACCTCTGATTTCCACCAATGTGGCAAAGAAAATCTACAGAGGGTGCGTGGTGTCCTCCCCACCCCCACCCCTCGCTTCCTCATGCAACAAGCCTGGCTCACTATGACATAAGAACAAAGGAGAAGGACTGGCTTGATCAGAAAGGGTCAGATGGATTAAGGGAACTTGGGCTACAGAACTGACAAGCATGTCCGGTTCAGAACCAATTCAAGATGTAAGAACGTAAGAAGAGCCTGCTGGATCAGGCCCACTAGTGGCCCATCTGGTCCAGCGTCCTGTTCTCACTGTGTCTAGTCAGATGTTGCCGGGAAGCCTCCAAGCCGGTCCTGAGCACAGCAGCCCTCTCCCCTGCTGCAGTTTCCAGCAGAAGGGGAGGTAGGACATCATTAGTAACCATTGCAACTTGCTTGTTGACATCAGAGCTGGAATAACAGGTCCGAGGTTCCCATGCCCTATGGTGTAATGGTAACTCTGTAAACAAGCCTTCCTTTATGTAACTGAAACAACCATATATGGCTCCCCTTTTTGTCCCTGCCTCTCCTTCCTTCAAATTCACCGGTGTCAAATTTCTTCACTGTATGCTCCTTGGGCAGGGACCTGCCTCCTTGTACACTGATTTCTCCATCCCTGGCTTACAAAATATCTTTAGTGAGCTTATAAGGGCTGGAAAGATAACTCTGGCATCTAGCTTTCCTTGGGAAGATTCCCATAATAAAAAGGATCTGGGGAGAGAGGAACCAAGCAGTTCATAGACTCCAAGTCCTCCTTTGCACATCCATGTGCTCTCAGCAGCCACCATCTGGCTGGGAAATCCGCCCCTGGCGTCTTGCTCCTTGGCTGTGGGATCCTGAGATGGGCCAAGTCTCTGCCATAGCTCTCGGGTGGCAAACCATCAGGCTAGGTGGTTATTAAAGCCGCCCAGTTTAGGCTGAACATCTTAGCAGAGCTCTTAGTAAGGGCACAACACCAGCTGTTTGCTAATATCCACTCGAATTAAGTGCAAAAGTCACAGCTTCCAATCCTTCTCTCTTCCCTAACCTCTAAGCGCTTTAAATGCATACACAGCATCACTGTGGGGTGGTGGCGGGACGGGGACTGGGGGGGGGGGAGGAAAGGCTAGTCCTCCCAGGGTCAGCTATTGCAAGAAGGGTTGTTGTTTTTGAGAGGGGGGAGGGGAGAGCAGCAGCAGACCCTTTTCAGAAAACACAGCAGACTGGCTCAAAAGCGCCTTTGCATCTGCTACTGAGAGCGATTAAAAGCAAACCCCATCAGATCACAGACGAGCAGAATCCGATTTCTAATTAGAGAACATCTGGCTCCAAAAAAAAAAAAAAAAGGCTGGAGCTGACTTGGAACTGCCACTCGGAATCAGGGAGGCAGGGGACACAGAGAGAGAGACTATCCCCCCGCCCCGCAAGGTGCAATACAAAAAAAGGCATTTCTTTTCAGAAGGGAGGAGACTTTGCAGCTCAATGTGGAAGGTGAGGGGGGTGGGCATGTGTTGCTCTTTCTGATTGTGAGCAAGAAGAAGTTAATTTTGACCCGGGCTGCATGGCTTCCTTGCAGCTGAAGGGCAAAGGAATCTGGGGGAGCAGGCTATTATAGTCACAACTATTTCAGGGCTTTCGGCATCAGTGTGCTGCGCCTGCGGATATAGCCGCCCATCTGCCATTGGATCTTTTATCTGTGGATGGAGGAAAGGCTCCCATCTGTGAAGGGAGTGGGGGGCGCAGACTCCCTTCCTGCTGCTTAGGCTGCACTTGTGGCACTCCGAGCGTTTCGGTGCATTATGCACTGGCGGGCAACTGGACGGGGTGATTCTCTGCCTTGCAAATTGGGGTGACCCTCAGGCAAGAGAAATGCATTTTTGCTGCCCGAGGCAAAGGAGAAGATGTTGTCTCTCACACACACAAACACACACACACCTGCACATACACAGGCTGCCTGGACTGGCTACTGAATCCTCCTTCAGCCCTGGCAATTTGAAGGCAGCAAACTAGCTTATGGGGTGAGACAGCTGTGGAATCACAAGAGGTGAGCCCCCTCAGGTGCCCCAAGCTCTCCTGTTGCCAGAGAACTGAGGAGAACTGAGAAGCAAGGAGACATGGTTGTGACTTCCGGGTTCTGGCGAGATCTAGCAGAACTCCCCCAGAATCTTGCAAGAACCCAGAAGCCGCAGTTGAATGACACTGGTAAGGAAGGATTTAGCAAGCGCAGTGGGGGGGGGGGGATAGAGGGCAGCAGTGTGGGTGGCACTTTCTTGTTTCACCTCAGGAGCCGTGTTCGAAACTCCCATTGTTCTAGGTGCATTTTGCGACAGGGAATTTCATTAGTGCAACCAGTTTCTGAGCTTTGGGCGCAGTACTGTGCCTAAGATATCAGATTAAAACAGCAGAGTGGAAGGAAAGGAGGAGCTTTTTCTGCCCCCCCCTCCAGCTACTCTCTGAAGACTAGAGAAGAGACCCTCTTAAGAATATTAGGGGGGTGGGCAAGGAAAGACTGGACGTTGAACATAATATTTTAGCTGCAGTTCATTCATTTTCAGCTTTGTATTCTTGTTATAAAAAAGTACACCTAGTCGTTCCGTTATTGCGCCCATAACCTAGGTTTAAGGTACCATTTAGCTCCTAGCTTTCATATCTTGGTTTCTAACACTGCTCAGGAGGCAAACCAGAATGGGTCATTCCTGGGTGCAGGTTAGGTGACACAGTTCTGTCCTCTTATCAGAAGGAAATGGCCTCGGAGGCTGCTACTGCTGCCTCACCAGCACCTGCTGCCTGAGTGAGTTACCCTGCCTAATGGTAGGGCAGGCCTTTGATGAGCGGTGGAAATCCCATAGGGGGGTTTAGCATGGCTACAGCTAAGCCATGCAATGCTCAACTTTACTGCTCTGCAGCCTTGTTTAAACAGGGTTTGGAATCTAGTTTCAACACCAGGGCTCTGGTGAAACAATCTTCCCTCTGAGCATGTGCAAAGTAGTTTGCTCTGCTTGCAGAATATCCACACAGTGAAACATAGAAAGCTGCCTTATATTGAATCAGACCATTGGTATGTTGAGCTGAGCATTGTCTACACTGACAGGGAGGGCCCCTGCAGGGTGTCAGGCAGGGACTCGTTCCCAGTCCTACCTGGAGATGATAGTGGAGATTGCACCTGGGACCTTCAACATGCAAAGCAGATGCTCTCCCACTGAGATCTGCACTACCTTACATTGGAGCTCAGAGGTCTGGATTCTAGCAAGACCTGGGCCCCTGGCACCCATCCTTTTTGAAAATAATCCTGAGTGCTGCTGTTGCCTTTGCTGTCTGCTTGGGGTTCAACTGCCCTCTCCCTTTTTGCTTCCTTATGCACCTTCTGGCTGCGAATCGCAGCATCGCTCATGAACAGCAGGAGCGGAGACGGCTGGCATCCGCATCAACGGGGAAGGGGGAGGGCTGCTTTCCTGGCACTCCAAATGTGGTGCCATCTGGCACTGCCATTCGCTTGAAAGGCGATGCATCAAGAGGCGAGAAGTGGCGAGGGTGGAGGTGGACAGCATCCAAGCCCACCCACCCGCCCCGGCATCCGAAGCAGCTCCGGGTCCTGATGACAACCGGAACCTCCACGCCAGAGGAAAAGAGCTTGGGGATCAAGCGGGGAAATGGGTCTGGCTAGATTCCGTTTCTGCAAAGTCCTCTAAAGTGCAAAGTCCTCTGCTTGGGTCGGGGTTTTTGTTTTTTTGTTTTGCCTCTCGAAAAGGCTAATGAACAGCCACAGCTCACAGTTCCTGCTGTACAGGTCATTGCAGAGTGGGAATAGCATGTGTGCGGGAGGGAGCGTATGTAAGTGTTTCAGTCTGCTTCAGTTCTGGAAGCAAACAGGCCACAAGGATAGAGCGCAGGCAGATAAGTCAGTGATGGGGAAGCTCAAGCCTCGCTTAGCAGAATTGTGCGACTGCTGCTTCCAGGTTCCACCAAGACCTTGCAAGAGCCCCATAATGTTGCGTGGAGGGCTTTGGAGACCCTGGTAAGTGAGGGGCTCTGCCTTATATACTGTGGTCTCAGGATGATTGTGCAAGACCTCTGAAGGCCTCTAACAGGGCTCTTGCGGGATCTCACTAGAAGCTGGAAGCCACTGCTTCTCCTTGCTTCTCTGGCTGGGGTGCATACCTGCCAAGGCGCCCCTTGGAGTCTGCCCTCTGGTTCTTGTGTGGATAAAATGAGGAAGAGAACTATGTACATCACCTTGAGCAACTTGGAGGAACGACAGGGTGTAAACATAATAATAATAATAATAATAATAATAATAATAATAATAATAATAATAATTGTACACCACATCAGGAGAGACCTTTGATTCCCCACCTCCACCCCCTGGCCACCGTTTCTGTTTCCTTTGCCATTTTTGATGCCCATCACTGGGCATGGTGTTGACTTGACTACTCACTAGGGTTTGGTGTGAAGGTGGGGTGTCGCGTTGCTCCCTGCGTGACGGCTGGTGACGGCGGTGGCATGTTGGGGGGCGTGGATCGGGACTGCGTCTTCACGTCGGCCGGTGAGTCAGGCATTGTTGCTGCCTTGATCTCCGTACTACCTGCAGAACAGAGAGAGGGAGGGGAGGGGAGGAGGTACAAGTGAGGAGAGTCAGAGGCAAAGATACTGGCCAGGAAACAAGAAAGGGAATATTTAGGATGGAAGCCCCCAGGGAAGACATGATTCATGCTGATGCCCACTTCAGCCACATCAGGGATGGGGAAGTATTTTCAGTCTGAGGACCACATTCCCCCCTGAGCAGCAAGCAAACATGCTCCTAGACAAACAGCTCAGCAGCCATGGGAAATTTCCCAGTGCCAGCTGAGAAATAAAAATGCTAACTGTGGGGGGGGGGGGGTATGTGCAATGCAGTATCCCTGATGAGGGCACGTCTGGCTGGCTCATTGGCAGGCACCCTGAACAGGAGCACACTGCAATGTTTTGTTGCGGATCCCATGTAGCAACATCAAAAGCAATGTATATAATGTATACATAGAGCCCTTCTCAAGTAGACCAAAGCCTCATCTAGTCCAGCATCCTACATTCCACTGTGGCCAACCAGGTGATTCTCTCCTGAGAAGCTCACACAAGGAAGCCCCAAAGGCAATGGCCATCCCTTGGCGATAGCCCCTGCCCCAATTCGGTGTCATGCAGCCTCTGAACCACTCAGAGGTTCCAAAAAGCCATCCTGTTTTTGTGGGGTGATGAATGTGACTTGTGGAAGTGTTATCAGGATGGGAGGGACGAGGTGGGCTGGGAGACGAGAGGTAAATGGCAGAGGAGCAGCCAGCCCACAAGAGCAGCTGCCGGGCCGTAAGGAAAGGCACCTGCCTCTGACTTTGGAGGCCGCCAAGTTCATTTCTCTCTCTCCTAAAGTAAAGAGGATGCAGTTGAGTTTGATGGCTCAGCGCAAGTGCGAGGGCAGCTGTGGCACTCCGTCACTGAGCCTCGCGCCGGCAGGGCCCTGCCAAGACCCAGATGAGGACCAAAGAAGGAAAGCCTCCCCTTCGCCGCCCTGGCTTGGGGTCAGCCAGCATCTCCTCGAGGTGACACTGCCTCCATGAGACCAGCAGAGAGCTTCTCTGCAGACAGTTGCACGGCTGATAAAAACTCTAATCTGTGGCGCATTCCAAATGCATTGCAACTGTTGCACGATTAATTGAACACACACACACACAATGTGCACAGTCCAGGCTAAATAAAGCTGTGATCTTAGCCAAAGGAAGATATCACTGGGGTGCGCAGAGGAGGCAACCTAAGCTGGAGCTGAACATAAGTGATCATACATGATCTGTTATGGATACAGGTGGCATGGAAACCCTTCACATGAGGGAGAAGTCTGGCTTCAGTGGGCATTCATGAAGGCTTGACTCCATGCAAGGTATAGCCTGGGAACACAGAACCAAGCCCAGACCACTGGTCTATCTAGCTCAGTATTGTCTACACTGACTGGTAGAGACTCTCTAAGGTTTCAGGCTGGGATATTCCTGGTCCTACGTGGAGATGCTGGGGATGGGGCCTCGGACTTTCTGTAGATAATCTGCAGTTGAGCTCTCAGTGTACCCAGCTGTCCTCCCTCATCATCATTCCAGGGTTCCTGAACACAACCTCCCCATCTTGCAACATTTGGTTTTTAAAATTTAAAATATTGGGTTGTATGCAATGTTAGTCCTATGCAGAGTAGACCCCATTTCCAAGTAATGGCCTATCAGTGGTCCATTCATTTCAGTGGGTCTACTTTGAGTAAAACTCAGTTGGCTACACCCCTTTATGTTTAAACAATTTTATTCATCTCTCTCTCTCTCTCTCTCTCTCTCTCTCTCTCTCTCTCTCTCTCATCTATCTATCTATCTATCTATCTATCTATCTATCTATCTATCTATCATCTATCTATCTATCTATCTATCTATATCATCATCTATCTATCTATCATCTATCTATCTATCTATCTATCTATCTATCTATCATCTATCTATCTACCTAAGTTTCAATTATGGGACGCTGTGGGTTAAACTACAGAGCCTAGAACTTGCTGATCAGAAGGTCGGCGGTTCGAATCCCCGCGACGGGGTGAGCTCCCGTTGTTTGGTCCCTGCTCCTGCCAACCTAGCAGTTCGAAAGCACGTCAAAGTGCAAATAGATAAATAGGTACTGCTCCGGCGGGAAGGTAAACGGCGTTTCCGTGCGCTGCTCTGGTTCGCCAGAAGCGGCTTAGTCATGCTGGCCACATGACCCAGAAGCTATACGCCGGCTCCCTTGGCCAATAAAGCGAGATGAGCACTGCAACCCCAGAGTCGGTCACGACTGGACCAAATGGTCAGGAGTCCCTTTACCTTTACCTTTACCTTTAAGTTTCAATTGTATAGTTGTACAAATCACCCTGGGGTTGCTTTGATGAAGAGTGGTTTAGAAACTGTATCAATGAATGAATGAATGAATGAATGAATGAATGATTAACATAAACATGGGATCTATCTCTGAGGCACCCACAAAATTTTATTTTTTATATTTCATAATTATGGCTGTTACAGTTTCTCCTCCCACAATGATGTGGCAATGAGGGGAAAATTAAGGGGTGGAAGAATTTGAGCATCTCAGTTTCCCCCCGTTTTCCATTTTTCAAATTCTAAGTTTTCCACATTAGTTTGCCATTAAAAAAAATTTACCATGAAAATTCATTAGTATATTGATGGGAATTTCTCCTAATATACCTGTTTTCATATGCAATTTTGCCTAATATACACATTTTTGCCAAGTGATCTTCCCTAAAACAATGCATTTCTATTTTCATTGGTATTTACATTTTCATGGACACTTTACCCGAGTATATGCATTTTTGTGCACCATACTTCAACTGGAGAACCGCACTGCAAAATTTAGAGAAGTGTGGCTTTTGAAGGATTGCTATATTTCAGTTTGCATATTTTTTCACATAGTGCAAATTAAGCAGGTTCGCCTTGAAATGCAAAATGAATCAAATTTCTCTCCCACACGTAGGGAAACCCTAGCAACTGATCATCATCTCAACTTGAGAGCCCCTATAGAATGCTGGACTAGGGCCTGGGAGAGACCAGGGTTCAAACCCCCACTCATCTGTGAAACCCACCAGGTGACCTTGGGCCAGTCACTAGCCTACCTGACAGGGTTGTCAAGGGGAGGAATTGAGGAGGGGGGAAACCATGCGGGACACCTTGAGCGTCTTGGAGGAAAACGCTGGGATATCAATGCAACAGGTAAATAACTAACAGCTCCCTTCAATGCTTGCTGTTTTAAAAATTCACCATCCACTTGCCCAGCCAGTTAGAAAGAGCCCCTCTTGCCAGCCACCCTTGGATTGCCTCCCTCTCGCTCCTCCTGCTCATTGATGAGCTCTGTGTTCCTTTGCCAATAAGCAATGCCAAGGCCGGAAGGAGCCAAGAGTCATCCTTTACTTGTCAATGATAGTGATGATGAATAAATTGCCCTGATCTCGACTCTGCAAGGGTGGGAAGAGGGGGTGGGGGACTCCGTCCTGGGTATATCCCTGAACCAATAACTTGCCTTGCACAAAGCCCTTCCCAAAATGCCAAGCTGCTGTCCACAATTCCAGGAGGTGCAAGCAGCTTTCGCAGGCAGGGGCCACCCCATCTGCAAGAAACCCCCATGCCGGGCCTTCAGTGTGGGTCATTTTCCATATTTGCTGAAAGCTCTCTCCCCCCCCCCCGCCCCGCATCCAAAGAGTTACACGTTGTGGAAAGAACTCTGGAAAGGAGCCAGGGAGAGAACCACCTCAGCCCCAGCAGGGCCGCCTTCCTTCTCAACGCCATTCCCAGCATGCAGCTGAGTTCGGGCCAACAAACACGAGCTTTGCCGGCTATAAATCAGCTCCGAAGGCAGCTCCGGCTGAGGCCAAGGAGACGGAGAGGAGACTCCCCAGCCTTGCTTGGAGTCCCTTTGGCTCCGAAGCCTTTCCTGGCATTGCAAAGCAGGCCTGTCCTCTCTGCAGCGGCGGGAGGGGGTGGAGGTTACATGCCACAAAGTTGTCTTAATCTTTTCCCGCCATGGTTACGCCACACACAGGGCTTAGGGCAGATCCACACTAGACATTTTAATAATAATAATAATAATAATAATAATAATAATAATACCCCGTTCATCTGGCTGGGTTGCCCAGCCACTCTGGGCAGCTTCCAACACATATAAAAAGCATAAAGATAATCAAAACATTAAAAACACATGACTTCTCCCAAAGAATCCTGGGGACGGTATTTTACCTTCACAGAACCACAACTCCCCAAACCCATAACAAACTACAGTTCCCAGGTTCCGGGGGGGGGGGGGGGAGTCATGCACTTTAAATGTGTGTCAGGTGTGTTTTAAATTTATGGTTTGGACCTGCCCTTAAAATGTGAGCCAAGTCAACCCAGGGGCTCAGCCCCAGAACCTGTTTGCAATTCCACAGAGTTCAGCCTGCAGAGTTATGCCAAGTCACAGCGCTTCTGAGCAACATCCAAAATAGGTTCTTTTTATCACGGAAGCCTTGTAGCCCCCTGAGCACGCATACTGTGGTGTAGCCAGTGCTATTCTTGCTCAGGGTAGACCCACTGAAGTTAATGGGCATAATTAACGTAGGTTCATTGATTTCAGTGGGTCAGAGGGTTCAATTAGGTTCAATTTCAATTGCTGAGGGTCTTGACTGACCTCTTCATTATTTTCTGTCTGCTGCGGCAATTGTAATGCATTGTGCTGGACGTTGTATGTATTTTACCTGTATTTTTACACACATGCTGTGGACCACCTGGATGTCTTTCACGGACCACAGTTTGGGAACCATCAGACTTAAATAGATCTGGGTCAAGTTTGAAATAGACATGGTAGGCTGAGAACAGTATGCTTTGGTTAATAGGGACAATTGGAATGTGTGTTAGGGTCAAACAGAAAGCAGATCTTTCTGCTTGCAAAGTCCGCCTGCCTTTTTCGGTTGTTATTCTTTTTCCCTAGGCAGAATGCTGGCTGTTTATCCCCGGCTGCAATTGCTTCACAGAAGCAGCTGACAGTGGTGGAAATGTGCACCAGACATGTCTGAGCGAAACACACCCAAGGGAACCAAGCCACGAGGTAAGGAATGGCTGGTTTCACACAGGAAAGGTTTGGGGGCAGAAAGATGTTGTGCAGGGACTGTGAGACAACACAAAGGACATATATTATGGTTGCTGCAAAGTTTGGCCAGCATACAGAGAAAACAAGGCGCAACATCATGGGGCTGGGATTTAGGCACCCGTTTCTCTCTCCAATGTATGCAGACTTCTGCAAAGGGAATAGGGGGGAATGGAATTGCTTTGACCTCCCACATATATGTGCTCTGCAGGCAGCATTTCTTAGGCAAGCCAGTCCAGTGAGCAGCCCTGGATGGGGCAACCATGGCTCATCAGACATTCAAATCTGGGGAAGTGCTGGAGCTCAGTGACAGAGCGTCCTTGGAATGCAGAAGTTCAATGCCCAGCATCTCCAGGTAGGAAAGGGAATGTCTGCTGCCTGAAACGCTGGAGAGCTGCTGCCAGTCAGTGTAGGCAATCCTGAGCTAGAGGGAGCATTCTGGATCTCACCACAATGCACTTGGAAAAGTCAGTTTTCACTGTGAAAGTTTGCTTGAATACAAACCCAAAGTGCTTGAGGCCGGGAGGAGAACAAAGGGCGCATTCCCATTTAGAGCCGAGGCTCATTGCGTGAAATGCAGGAAGCTATTTGTCTATCTGAGAGGCATGGCGACAAAGGAATCTGCCTTATGGGAAGCTGCATAGGAAGACAGGAAGCTGACCACCTAGGACAATATTACCTGTGCTGGCTGACAGCAGCTTGCCAGGATTTCAGAGAGGAGTCTCTCCCAGGCTTAGAATTGTCCTACCTGGAGATGCCCTGGATTGAAGCATGTGCTTCACCCCTTCCCCTAAAATTAAAGTAGGACTCCAGCCCTCGTGATGCTGAAAAAAAGGGGCTCATTTAATGGGAACATAGGAAGCTGCCTTATACTGAGCCAGACCATTCATCCACCTGGTTCAGCACTGTTGACACCAGTCATCAGTGGCTCTTCAGGGTTTTAATCATGGTCCATTCTCATTCCATCCCAAGTGGAGATGCCAGGGACTGAACCCTGGATCTTCTGCATGTGAAGCAGCTGCAATCCTCTTATGTCAAGTCAGACCATTGGCTCATCTGGCTCAGTCATTTCAGCTCTTACTGACAGCAGCATCTCCATGGTCCAAAGCAAAAGAAGGGTTTCCCCCGGCTCTACCTGCAGATGCTGTGATTCAACCTGGGACCTTCTGCAAGCAAAGCAGGTGTTCTCCCACTGAACGGGGACCATTCCGCAAAACACAATAAATGTGCACGTTTTAAAAAATGTCTCCTGCTGAGCTATGTCCCCTTCCTGACTCTGTGCAGACCGAGATTTACTGTTGAATTTCTAACCCACCTAAGAGTGCAAGAGATGCAAACTTTTTTTTTTTGCCATGGCCTGATGATTATTGGCTTGTGGCAACACAGAAGCGGGCTTTTTCACTGGTGGCATGAGTGATGTGGAATGCTCTCCCTGTCTGCTACAATACCGGAGGTCCCATTTGTACTGTCATTCTGCTGCTCCTTAAAGACACACTTGGTTAGATAAGAATTTCCCAGCTTGGGTCTCCTGCTTTGCTTGTTGTTTTAACTGTTATGCTGTTTTGAAAGCCTTGCTTATTTTATATTTTAAATATGGATGTTTTAACGTCATTGCTTTTGTATGTATTTTAATTAATGTATTTTTAATAATTGATTTTATTCTTATTATTTTTGTGTGTGTGAACTGCCTTGGTATTTCCCCCCTCTGAAATGTAAGTTGGTATATAAATTCCTTTAATGGCAACAACTCGCAAGATGCTGAACTTTCAGCCTGGGAAACCTTCCACCTTGATCCCAGACCTTTGGGAGAGCCACTGCACTCTGCACATGCTTGCATGTCTCAGGGCTAAACACTGCCATTTAAAATATTCCAGGGCTCAGCCTTAGCACCAAGCTTTGGCAGAGTACAAAGTCCTTCTGGGGCCCAGATCCTGTTTGTTTCCAGGCTGGTCTGCTCCTATAAATGTTCCACTCCTCTCTGCTATCCCGTGCTGTTTTTGGAAGTGTTGAGGGGTGAGAAGCATCATGTGAAATACTGTGCATCGCTCTGACTGATGACAGCATTCCTGCGACTATCGATGCCTGAGAATGGAGCCTGGCATGGTGCGGGGCCGTTGACCCCCCCCCCCATGCTTCCTGCTTTATTTATAAATACTGTCCTGAGTGACAGCGCAGAGCCAAACAGCAGCTGAGAGCCTCACACAGCAGATGGGAGCCCACAGAAGCCCTGGCATGTCCAGAGTCCTGTCATCCTTGAGAGACAGCAAAGAGGTAGTGGATCTGGGACACGGCAAGAAGAGCCAATGCAGCTGGGAAATGGGATGCTGCAGTCTGCATCCAAAAGGATGCAAGATCGGAGACTGGCTTGCTTAATGGTCAGGGCCTGAACTGGAGCACAGCATGCTTTTTATAAAAGTATTTATGTACTGCCCTCTTATATAAGAACATAAGAAGAGCCCGTTGGATCAGACCTATGGCTTATGTAGTCCAGCATCCTGTTCTCACAGTGGCCAACCAGATGCCTTGGTGGGAAACCCCCAAGCAGGACCCAAGCACAAGAGCACCCTCCCCTTCTGTGGTTTCCAGCAACTACTATTCAGAAGCATTGCTGCCTCCAGCTATGGAGGCAGAGGACAGCCATCATGGCCAATAGCCATTGATAGCCCTCTCTGCCATGAATATGTCCAATCCTCTTTTAAAACCCACCTAGGTTAGTGGCCACGGGATGTGGGTGGTGCTGTGGGTTAAACCACAGAGCCTAGGACTTGCCGATCAGAAGGTCAATGGTTTGAATCCCCGCAACGGGGTTGCTCAGTCCCTGCTCCTGCCAACCTAGCAGTTTGAAAGCACATCAAAGTGCAAGTAGATAAGTTCTGTGCACTACTCTGGTTCGCGGCTTAGTCATGCTGGCCACATGACCCGGAAGCTGTACGCCGGCTCCCTCAGCCAATAAAGCGAGATGAGCGCCGCAACCCCAGAGTCGGCCACGACTAGACCTAATGGTCAGGGGCCCTTTTACCTTTAGGTTAGTGGCCATCACTGCGTCCCATGGGTGTAGCCAAGAGCGGGCGGGCGGTGGGAGGGGGCATCAAGTAAAACAATAGAAATACTTAACTAACTGACCAATCACATTGGTCCTGCCCCCCCCAAGTCCTGGCTATGCCCATGGTGCCTCCCATGGAAGTGAGTTCCATAGTTTGAACTATGTGCTGATGTAAAGATGTACTTTCTCTTCTCTATCCTTACAAAAGATCAGAGTGCTGCCCAATAGCATAAGATTAAATGTCGAGCAATTGTTCAAATGACTCAAGAAAATTGTAAACAACTGCACAAGCTTGCCAGCATAAAAAGGTGCTCAGCAGATGTCTCACAGTTAAAAGCAGGGGTGCCTACCGATTCGCCACAGCATGGGATCACCGGTTGAGGCCACTTGGGCCTCTGTGATATGGGGAACAGCTAATAGCATTCTTCCAAATGATCTCATTCAGGGGTCAGCAAACTTTTTCAGCAGGGGGCCAGTCCATTGTCCCTCAGACCTTGTGGGGGGCCAGAGTATATTTTGAAAAAAACAATAATGAACGAATTCCTATGCCCCACAAATAACCCAGAGATGCATTTTAAATAAAAGCACACATTCTACACATGTAAAAACACCAGGCAGGCCCCACAAATAACCCAGAGATGCATTTTAAATAAAAGGACACATTCTACTCATATAAAAACATGCAGATTCCCAGACCATCCGTGGGCCGGATTTAGAAGGCAATTGGGCCGGATCCGGCCCCCGGGTCTTACTTTGCCTACGCATGATCTCATTGATCGGGCTGGAATGTAAGGGCTCAGGTGATCTGTGTGACACCTGCCCGGTCTGCTATGCAGGGTTGTTGTGCAACTTCAGAGTCCCGGCTGCTAGCCCTTCCTAGAGTTCTTTTTCTATTTCGCTTTGATGGGGGGGGCAACCCTTCAAACAGAGGACTGTCCTCTGCAAAGTAGGGCACACTGGCACCTCCCTCTCCCACCCTCATCTCCTCTGCTGGGGATGCAGAGGGTCACCTTTCAAGTTCTGATCTCCTCCATTCCACGCATTCCAGAGATGCCTCCCTATCAAGAAGCCACTTTGAGCAATTAGCTTCCATATAGAGATAAAAGCTGCCCTTCCTGGACCATTAAGGAATATTAACATTCTTTTGTCTGATCCCAGACTCTGATCAGGCAGTTGCAAACCACAATGGAAAGGCTGATTCACAATATTAATGTAGCAACCTGCAACACTTCTTATATTTATATCTTGCCTTTTGTCCAAGGAGATCCAGACAGTATACATGCTTCTCTCCTTCTCATCCAACCACAGTTTGACCCCCTACAACAACCCTGTGAGGTAGGTTAGGCTGAAGCAGAGAAAGAGAGTAAGGGGCCTGCATCACCCAGGGAGATCCATGGCTGAGTGGGGATTTGAACTTGGTCTCCCCAGTTTTATTCTAACCACTAAGTGACACTGTCCTCCTGTAAGTCCCTCTGCTTTTGGAGGTGTGGTACCAGTGATCGAAAGCAAGACATCTCATTTGTGACATCCCAACTGTGGAGCATCTCCCTGGAAAGGTTCACCAGTCCTTGAGTTTTTCAACATGCAGAGGCATTTCTTAATTTTACTAGGCTGCTTCTCACTAGGTGTTTTAGGTGCCACAGCCCAGCCAAGGTTTGGATTGGTGTGTTGTCTGACCCGGGATTGTGGTTAAGGTCATTCCTTAACCATAGCCCAAACCATGGCTACAGATCAGGGTTAAGGAGGAGAGATTTCACCTACAATCCCACCTTTGTACAACGCACCAAGTTAGGCAGATCTACCCCATACATTTAAAGCACACCCAATGCACATTTAAAGCCCATGGCTTCGCACAAAGAATCCTGAGAACTGAAGTTTGTTTGTTTATTAAAAAAATTATATGCTGCTATTCCTTTAAAAAAAAAAAAATCACAGTGGTTTTCAACAGTTGTACATCAAACCACACAATAAAACAATCTAAAAAGTTAAAATCAGAAATCAGCTAACTATGTGGGAAAAATGTATTCTTAATTGCTTGCATAAGCCTGATAGAATAGAAAAGGATTCAGCAGGCATTTAAAAGTTGAAACAGAAAGTGCCTGCTGAATCTCTGTTGGCAGAGTATTCCACAATACTGAACTAATGACACTTAAAGGCTCAGTTTCTTGTTGCTGTCAGATGAGCCTCGCCTACTTGACAAATGGCCAGTGACACTCCTGCAGATGATCTCAGTGATCGACCTGGGATATAAGGGCTCAGGTGCTCCCTGAGACACCCTGGGCATAAGTTGTCCAGAGCTTTGTAAATTAATACAAGGACCTTGAAGGAGGCTTGGTAGTAGATGGGCAGCCAGTGAAGATGCTCTAGCAACAGAGTCACGTGTTGTCAGCCAGATGCCCCACCAGCAATCTGGCCGGCACATTCTGCACCAGAGCTGGAGCTTCCAAACCAGGTCCTAGGGCAGCCCCCCACACACAGCGCATTGCAGTAATCCAACCTCAAGGTTACCAACACATGGACTACAGGCTATCCCTGTCCAGGAACTCAATAGCTGGTGAACCAGACGAAGCCAGTCAAAGGAACTCTTAGCCACAGAGGACACCTTGACCTCAAGTGGCAAAGATGTATCCAGGAGTACCCTCAAGCTATGCACTTGCTCCATCATAAGGAGTGCAACTCCATCCAGAACAGGTAACCTGCCTATCTCCCAGACATGGGTACCACCCACTCCAAAAGCTTCTATCTTCCCAGGATTCAAGCACAGTTTATTGGCCCTCATCCAGCCTACCATGGCACTGAGACACCAATCCAGAGCTTTCGCAGCCTCTCCTGATGTTATGGAGAAGTAGAGCTGTGTGTTACCCACATACTGGGGGCACCCCTCACAGAGCTACACGTCCCAGCACCCTTAACAAACTACAGAACCCAGAATTCTTTAGGGGGAAGTTGCATGTTTTAAACGCACACTGGATGTGCTGTAAATGCATGGGGTGAATCTGCTAGCCCAACCTCGGTTTAGCTGCCAACCTGTGCCAAACTAAAAAGCCTGGCGCGGAGCAGAATAGGTGTCAAGTTCCTCTCCAGAAGCCAGCCTATTTGCACCATCAAGGGAAGCCTGAGCTATGGTGCCACTCTAACCAAAAGACCTTCTGTTTTGAACCCGTGCTCACCTGGGCTTCTCTCCAGAATCTGTGCCAGGGATCAGACCTACAGCGTTTGAAGCATTTATTTATTTATTCCTCAAGTTAAAAGAATAGGTGTTCCTCCACTGAGCTATGACCTCTTTCTCTCAATCCTCAAAGGGTGGCATAGGGCAATGAGCTTTGAACTCTTGCTCCCTGATAATCTTACTCCCCTCCACCTTCTCTCCAGCTTTCAAGGTTTTGCCTAGCATGACCCATGAGAGCTAGAAGCTTGTTAAGAATCTCACGGTGCTGAGTTCTATGGCCATGTGTGTGTGTGCTTGCAAAGTGGCATATATACATGCCTGATAACAACGAGCCATGTGTTAAAGCAGCATGTTAAGGATTGTACTGGAGAGGAGCCAGCCTCGTTTGCACCAATGAGAATTTGTGTCATTTCCCTTCGATTTCAGGAACCTCGCTTGCCGTGATGATTTTCTGAGCTTCTTTTTGCTTGCTTGCACGCTGGGCTGATTCCTTAGGAGCCCTGGCTTCAGCCATCCAAGTCCAAGCAGTTTATGCACAGTCTGTGCGAGATTAGCAATCGTGATGGGGACTTAATCTTGCAGAGCAGAGATCCTGTGCATAAACTGAAAGTGGGTGCCTGCAGAAACAAAACCCCAAACCTAGAACGCTCTCATATTGAGAAGTTGGGGATGAGTCTCGCTTCTCCTTTGTTTAAAGCAGGAGTTCTAAATGTCACCACGATTCCCCACGATGGCTCAGAGGCTGAAGGAATGAGCTGCCTCTTACTTGGGGTGGGAAAGGAATTGGGGAGTGGGGCTGGGAAGAGGAAAAGAGCCGAATAATTTGTCCCAACTGCGGAGAGCTGTGTGTCTGCCTTCTGACATCTGGTTTCCATTAGCAGCTGCGGAGCTTAGGCAGAGAAGGCAAGGATCTAAAAATGAAAGGATTTCTATTTTTCTCCTCCTCCAGACCGAGGGGGCCGCCCATCCTCACCCTGCACCTCCCAGTGGGAACAGAAGGGCAATTCCCAATCTCTCTCTCTCCCCCCCACGCCACCTTCCCCCTCCTCATTCATTCCACTGTGATTGAAAGGTTTGCTTCAGTCAAGGGTGGGTTTCATCCATTGCAGCTGGGCTCCTTTCAGCCCCCAGCCAGCAGCTGGAAGCAATACCAGAGGGTGTCCACACGGTGGTTATAACAGAGGACAGATTCTGTTCAAGGCATGGCCAAATCTGACAGTCTAATCTGCTACATCCTTGACTGGGGTCCGGTCAGTCTATTACACCCCAGGAGGTAGCGATTGTGAGACCAGCATTGTGGGTCAGAGTGTTAGGTGGTGGACCTTTTTCAGCTCAAGGGCCACTTTCCTTTCCAGGCAACCATTTGGAGGCCACATGCCAGAGGAGGGTGGGGCCAGAGGCAAAAGTGGGTTGAGCAGTGCATGCAATTTCCCCCCTTTGTACAGTAGGCTTGCGTCTATACATGCTCACACTGCCCTCTCTATCCTCCATGCAAGGAAGCAAGAGGCATCATCAGGGCTTAAGGACACATTCCAGTCAGGTATTACAGTCATCTCCTATATCATTTCAGCTTGCACCTTGTAGTGGAGCAGCACATGCAGCAGAGTAAGCTGGAAGAGCCCTGAGCTGGCGAAGGCAACTGTCCTGCTTCAGGCTGAAGGCAGGTAGCAGCAGTTTAAAAAGGCACACAAATTCCCTGCAAGTAAAGATCTAGCCCACTGGTGACAGCCCAGAGCACTCCCTGCTGCACTAGCTTTCAATGTGAAAGGAGAATTATTCACAATATAACAAGAACAACAACACATCCCTATGGGAAGCCTGCAAGCAGGACCTGCATGCTTCAGCAACTCTCCCCACTTGTGATTGCCAGAAACTGGTCTTGAAAGGCTTACTGCCTCCATCCATGGAGACAGAACATCGCCATCATACCCAGTAGCCATTGGTAGTCTTCTTCTCCATGACTTTGCCTAATCCTCTTCTAAAGCCAACCAGGTTGATGGTCACCCCTGTCTCTTGTGGGAACAAATCCCATAGTTTAACTATGCCCAGGATGCGTGCATGGAGAGACGTCTTAGGCCAGGCTGCTCCAACTTGCTGCCCACCAGATGGCTGGGGCTGCTGGCCGTTTTACTCCAAAACTTCAAGTGGGCTCCAAGTTAGGGAAGACTGTCTTGGACCCTAGGCCTTGGCCACCAGGAGCAAAACATCCTTGGGGAGGGGGAAAAGTCCTTTCCCTCTTTCTTCCTCCCCTTTCCCCTCTTCTGACCCTGGGGGAGGAAGGGAGGCAGGAGGAAAGGGTTAAACCGGCACTGGCCTGAAATCCCAGCATCGTTTCATGCTCTGCAAATGAAATCCAGATGTGGGGGTAGAGGGGGAGCGCTGGGTCCACTGCCTCCTTCCAAATAAAGGCTGTGCATTCCTGCTCTTCAGCTGCCGGTGCCAGCAGGGCCAAGAACAACTCCCCGATATGCTCACCAGGGACGGAGCTGCTCCATCTGGATCGTGTTAGCTCAAGCACTCAGTGCTGGCGGCAAACTGGGGATGAACTGCAGACCACTCCATGTGGGAAAAGATGGGGGAGGGGGGAGGGGGCTCAGCCTGTCTCCCAAACCTTCCTCAGGAGCCCCCTCCTCCCCCCACAGCTGGGGCAGCTGGACCCAGTGCCAGGCTCCTCCAGCAGCCTTTCCCTGTTAAGGAAAACAACGCTGTCTCCTTCCTTGTTTTCCTTTCGTTTCTTTGGAATGAATGGAGTGCATCTCCAAAGCTTGGCAGCTGCTGCCCTTGGCACCTCTGGGCCACCTCGCCTCTATTTTCACCCCCCCCCCCATAGGCAGCTGGGGCACATCAGCCCTGCCCACCTGCCCATGGCCCCCAAAAAGCAGGGCTGGTGGAAGCTTCCAACAGCTGCACCATGCATTAGAAACACATTGAAAGCCCAGGACTCCCACCCCGGGAACTGTAGATTGTTTAGGGTGCTAGGACTGTGAGGGTAAACTATGGTTCCCAGGATACTCTTTGCAGGGAAGCCACGCAGTTTAAGTATATGGTGTGGATGTGACCAAACTCTGGGTTACATCCTGCAGCATCATAAGTAGCTGAACAAGCTACATGCCAGGCCAAAGTGTCTGTGCTCTCCCTTCAGGGTCATAGCTCAGTGGCAGAGCAGCTGCCTTGCATGAAGAAGGTTCCAGGTTCAATCCCTGGTATTTCCAGTTAGGGCTGGGGGAGAGCCCTGTCTGAAGGCCCCAGAGAGCTGCTGTTAGTGAGTGCAGGCAATACTGATGAGGGACCAGTGGTCTGACTAGGTGTATGCGGGATGTGATCAAAGATAAATGATGCTCCATATAACTGGCAGGGTTCAGAATACGCTGCTTGCAGGCTATAAATTGACTACAGTGAGGGAAAGCAGGGAGGTGTGGGGCAACGCTTTGAGGAAGTCCTTTGAGGAAATGGATGCAAGGGGATTCAGAAAAATGGGGACATGCAGTAGACGAGAAGCTGCATTATACCAAGTGAGAGTGTTGGTCCATCAGGCTCAGCACTGCGTGGATTCTACTCTGACTGGCAGAAGCTCTCCAGGATTTTAGACAGGTGCATTCCTAGACCTACCTGGAGATGCTGGGGATTGAACTATAAATGAATGGTGCAGGAAGGGGCTGGAAGAAAAGTGGGGAATTAAAGAGAGACAAAGGGACAAGAGACTGGGGACCTGGCATAAAGTGGGCACAGAAGCAAAAGCTTCCCTTCTCTTTCTTGCACAGGCCATGAAAAATGTGCCAGAGAATTTCTCTTTCTAACCTGTCCTGGGGACTGGAGAGGAAGATACACCCCTTCCTTCCTTCCTTCCTTCCTTCCTTCCTTCCTTCCTTCCTTCCTTCCTTCCTTCCTTTTGGGAATTCAAAACCCACAGAGCTATTAGGAGATGCTCAGCATCCCAGTATCAGCACAGGGCTTGACAGGAGTGATTCAGTATCTGCTGAAATGGAAAATCACAGTGTTAAAGAGCAAAGACGGTGCTTCTTGCCCCCTCTTCGATATTCATTAGGATGTGATGCCAAGTCTTCCTGGGACCGATTGAGGACTTAGCACACCTGAGACCAGCCTGCTCTCCCCGCAGCTGGGCTTCCAGCCATCTGGTCTTTGCCGGCAGGCTGCCAAGGCCTCTTTCCAGCAATAGCCAAATGTTTCACTATCACATTTCTTATCTGCTGTGGGCCGTGACTCTGGGGAAACTGAGGTGTGCTGAACCCCTTTGCGGCAGAGGCAGAGGCCATGGACCTGCCCATGGCTAGGAAGTCACAACATGCAAACACCAAAGGTCAGAC
Source organism: Podarcis muralis (assembly GCF_964188315.1). Lineage (NCBI taxonomy): Eukaryota > Metazoa > Chordata > Lepidosauria > Squamata > Lacertidae > Podarcis > Podarcis muralis. The sequence goes on along the minus strand of NC_135661.1, from coordinate 42,101,804 downwards.
CTTCCATTCAGAGTAGGGTCACTCCAAGGCAAACTGTTAGCTGAGAACTTGTCTTCATTTATTTGCACAAAATTTGCAGGGAAATTATACAGTGCTGCCTGTTTACCAAGCATTCACTGTGATTTGTCGGCAGGGAGATCATATGACCTTGCATCAAGCAGTTGCCATCCCACACTTTCCAGTACAGCCCCCTCTATCACTTTTCCTTATTGCTCAAGTCTGGTTTCCTTGCACAAGAGCTCCCAATCAACTTTAATTTTGACATCTGAACTTGCCAATATGTGACTGAATCCCAAAAACAGAGCAACAGCCTGGATGGGCCCTAGAGCTGCACCAGGAGGGAGGAAGACCTTCTGAACAAGAAAAGCATTTGGGGTGGGCAAGATCCCCCCTTTTTTTTCATGGATAATATATCAGGTCTTTCTGGCCTCTGTGGCATGGATAGTCAAACACTCCATGCAAACAAGTGGGGCCTAGCTATCAGTGGTAGAACACCTGTTTACATGCACGTTCAATCTCCAGCATCTCCAAATACGACTATGGTAGACGGCTGACAGAAACTCTAGAGAGCTCCTGCTAGTCAGTGTGGGCAAGACTGAGCAAGATGGATTAATGGTCTGGCTCCGCAAAGGGTGGCTTCCTATGTGCCAAGGAAAAAGAAACTAAATATTTGGTTCACCAGCTCAAATCAACATTCCTCTGGATACCAGAGGGAGGACTAAATCAGGGGTCGACAACCTAAGGCCCATAGGCCACAGGCACCCCATGGGGGTCGTTTAACCGGCCCATGGACCCCTGCCGCCCGCTCGGTCGCGGGGACCGCCTTCCGCGACGCTGGCTGGCTTCCTATTGGCTGCAGAAAGCTCCTGCAGCCAATGGGAAGCTGCGCACTCCTCCTCCACACTGGAAATAGCATTTGTGTGTGCGTGCATGTGTGGTCTGCGGGACCATGAACTGGCCCAAGCCACAAAAACTTTGCTGACCCCTGGACTAAATGGTCCCTCAGCATGGTGCTTCTTATGGTCTTCATATTGTGACACTTAAGTTGCAATCCTGTCTTGGGAGGAAGCCCCTCAGTTGGGGCTTATTTTTGAATAGGAATGTAAAGTATTAGGCTGTCAGCCTCCAATGCCCCCAATCTTGCTATCTGCCTTCTCTGGCCTCTGAAAACCAAAGGAGACTTGACCAGTCCCCCCTGCATGTCTTGCTGTTATTCTGGTCACTATCCCCAGCTTTTGCCTTTACAAACCTTGACCATTACATGCAATGATGCATCCAGAGTGGCTGTGTGTCCTACTCTGCAGAAGACAGTCCTCTATCTGAAGGACTGTTCAGCCCAAGTCCAGTTTAAACCTGAAGAAGCGTGGAAAAGGAAGAGCAGGGAGCTGCCTCCACAACTATGAGTGCCTAGACAGCTGACTGAGCAGGCAGGCAGCTCACCTGTCACCACCTAGCTTTTCCATTTAAAGGTTATTAATTGCTTCTAAATCTGCCTTTACGCACATAGATCAGCATATGCAATTTTTAATGCAAATATGCATCAATGTTTGGGCTCTTTTTGCATATGTGGACACCTGACCAGCAGCCCTGTAAGCAAAGCTAATTTTTAAAACAGCCTCTCTCTTTTTTTAAGGGAGGGAGGAAGCAGCAGCTGATCTGGGGACCAGTGGAAAAGATCCAGGGTCCAGCCCTGCTCTGCCACCCTGTAACAACATCCCTGTAGCTGGCATGCAATTAAGAACGGGGAGGAACACATCTTTGGAACGGAGCCTCAGTCCCTGGCACCATGCACAACCCCCAGGTGCTCTCCATCAGTTTGGCCTCAGGCCTGATGAAAAGGAGCTGGGAGAGATGGCTCAGATCCTGCTGCATGTGGAAGGAAAAACACCCTGTTTTACAAGCCTTCGTTCACTATTGTTTATATAAACAGGTAAATTGTTTCGTATCTCAATTAAAAACATCTGCCACATAAATGAATACCAATTAACTCATCCTGTTTTTAATTACTCTGTTAATTACACACAGGCAGCAGCAAGGATGGCATGGGAATAAGGGGAAGCATGCAAGCGAGAGAAGTCTCTCTCTCCCCCCCCCCCCCACCCGCCGCTGCCATACGCACACCAATTCACTTTTGGCTCAGATCTGAAATATGCCCAGCTAATGATGGATTAAGGTGGTGATGGCTTGCAGCCATTAGGAAAGGATTGGAAGGCACTACTCGGCTCTGCAGATGAGCTCAGGATAAGCGAACAAGTGTTTTTCCTCCTCTTCCCCTCTTGTCCGTGCCCTCCCTACATCTCCAGAATATGCATGTTTCACCTTCCCTCTACCACTCTCCCTACCCGCCTTTGGGGATGAGCTGCCTGCTTCCAACAAGCTGCAGACGGCTTAAAATCACCTTTTGACTCCCTGGATTACATGGGACTTACACTGCGATATTTGCCAAAGCCTCTCCCCTCCGAAGGGGAACTTCTTGAGCCCAAGCCACAGCGCAATGGACGGGAGCTGCACATGAGCATGTTCGGTGTGCAAGAGCGGGGGTGTTATCCAGATGTTCAGTTTTAAGTCACCAAAACAGCTGAGTTGACTGGATAGCCTATACGTTCTACTCAGACACTATCTCTATGGCTCTTCTGTGGTCAGGCATTTTATCAACTCCCCCGCCCCACTTTTCATCACAGGGGAACTGACAAGGCGCCCTCCAGATGTTATTGGAATCCAACTCCTGTCAACTCCAGCCAGCACGAACGATTATCAGGGATGATGGGAGCTGTAGTCCAACATCTGGAAAGCATCTACCCCCAACATTGTAGCTGCACAGGCCTGGCCCAAAGGCAGCATCTTCAGGCTGCTATTGCATTTGTGGAGCAGAGGTTTGCAGCACAAGTGCCATCATTTCAATTTTGTTTTACTTTTAGTGGCATGTGTGTTTTGTGTGCTGTTTACTGGCGCACCTATTGAAACCAGGGTTCTGATGGGTTGGCTACAGTGTGCAAGGATAGCCTTGTAAGGGCACCTTCCACATAGCAAGTGAAGACATCAAGGAGGTGTCCTCGGTGGCCCAGGCTTCTGTTCTTCCCAAAATGATGGCAACACTTTTCTGTTAAGAGATTATCAGGGGATTCCTTGCAAGGATAGCTAGTTTTTCAATAGAAAAAAAAGAAGCACCCTACATTTAAGTCCTTTACTGTAATTCATAATGTCACCCTGTAGGAACTGGATGGGTTAAAAAAAATATCTAAAAGCACAAGAATGTGCGCAGGGGATCATTTAGCTGAAAGGTGTAAGAGCTCTTTACTCAGCAAAGAAGGCTCACTTATCTCCTCCCATATATTTTGCCTTTGCAGGAAGTGGGCAGAAGCAGTTGTGGAGACAGGTTTTCCCCTAACCCTGTACAGTGGTACCTCGGGTTACATACGCTTCTGGTTACAGACTCCGCTAACCCAGAAATAGTACCTCAGGTTAAGAACTTTGCTTCAGGATGAGAACAGAAATCGTGCTCTGGCGGCGCGGCGGCAGCAGGAGGCCCCATTAGCTAAAGTGGTGCTTCAGGTTAAGAACAGTTTCAGATTAAGAACAGACCTACAGAACAAATTAAGTACTTAACCCAAGGTACCACTGTAATAGTAGAACGTGATGGCACTGATGGGCATTAGATTCAGGAAAGACAAAAGAAAGGACTTCTTCACATAGTGCGCCTTTGGAGTATGGAATTCACACTGCCAGGAGATGCGGTGATGCCTTCAATGAATCATAGAATGGTAGAGTTGGAAGGGACTGCAAGGGTAATCCAGGCCAACTGAAATATACTCAGAGTCGCAAAGTGATTTCATGCTCTTTATTCAGCTCATAGTGGTGAGGAGGAATGAATGAATGTCTGAGGGGTCTGCTTTATATACATTATTTACACAATGGGCTGCACATGATTGGCTAATTCTGGAATTCTACTGTAAGCCAATCAGGTTGTGGATTCACTTCTATCTGGAGCATGATTGGGTGGTTCCTGCCAACCAATCATACTGCTGCATTGTTCTAAGACCAATCAGACTGCTGCATTCTGAATCCTATTGTTCTAGGACCAATCAGACTGCTGCCTTTTGGATCCTATTGTTCTAGGACCAATCAGACTGCTGCAGTTTGGATCCTATTCAATTCAGTACATAACACCCCTCCCCTCTAAGTTCCAGTCCTGCCCGGGAGGTCGCATTCATAGTCCTCAAGGTATGCCAGCGGCCTACGTGTGCGTTGCGGCCTGGGGTGTTCCCTGGTCTGGGGTTCAGGTTCTGGCTCGCGTTCCAAGGATGCTGGCTGTGATGGGGCTGTTTGGTCTGGTGCAACCTGCTCGCTCAGTCGTAGTTCTGGTTCCGGTGTCCTTTCGGCCTCACGGGTCCTCTCTGTATTTACTGATTCTGCCTCTCCTGCTTGCCCTTGCTGCTCTATGGGCCTCACTGCCCCACTGTTCCCTTGGGACTCCTTTGACCTGTCCTCCTCCTCCTGGTTTTCTCCCGGGAATCGTCGCCGTATCTGGTCGCAGTGGCGGCGCCAGCATTGCCCCCCATCTGTTAGCACCTCGTACGACACGGGGCCAGTGACCCTGGTGACTGTGGCGGATACCCATGCAGGGCCTGCCCCAAAATTCTTTGCGTACACTGGGTCCTGGGCCTCGAAGGTCCGGGGGTTCCTGCCTTCCCCCACCCCTACCTCATCCTGAGCTCTATCGGGGTGAAGGCGGTCCAATCTGATTGCAAGGCGCCGACCCAGTACATAACACCAACCCTCTGCAATGCAGGGATCTTTTGCCCAATGTGGGGCTCAAACCCACAGCCCTGAGATCAAGAGTCACATGCTTTACTGACTGCTTTAAAAGGAGGCTTGGCAGATCCATTGAAGGGGGAGAGAATCCTTCAATGGCGATGTGTTAATTAGCTTAGCAATGCCTCTGATACTGGAGATAAAGTGTAGTCAGGATGACAAGCAGCCATCGATAGCCTTTCCCTCCAGGGATTGGCCTAATCCCCTTTTAAAGCCATCTAGGTTGACAGCCATCATCCCTGCATCTTGTAGTACATCTTGTCGTGGTCTTCCAGATGCTGTTGGACTCCAGCTCCCATCCGACTCAGCCAGCATGGCCAATGATCAAGAACGATGGGAGTTGGAGTCCAGAAACATCTGGGAGGCTACAGGGTCCCACCCTTGTAGTAGTAGTAGTAGTAGTAGTAGTAGTAGTAGTAGTAGTAGTATCTGGATGCAGCTGCTTAACTGCAAGGTACTTTTTAAAACAACTACACAGCAGTATGAATCTCACCTAGGCAGACTGAGATGAAGGCCAGGAGGGGAATTTCACATTCCAGTTAAACGGAGCCCAACTTAACCGGTGCACAGCCTGGTGTTTCTGAGTGACCTCTCAGGCTGATCCCTCAGTGGGACTGGATTTCCCCCTAATCCTTTTCTTTCTGCAGGCATCCCAATTGTGGGAAGCATTCCAAGCAAGCAGATGGAGCAGTTGGAGTCAGGGTGTTATGGGGAGGGGGGAGGAGAGAGGGAGAAGAGAGCAAAGCTGTTGCAGTTCCTAGCATCAGCATCAGGGAAGGAGACAAAAGGCTATTCACACCCCCTTTGCCCCCCCCCCCACGTAATTATTTTGCAAGCAAACAGTTTCAGGATTTTCAGCTGTATCTAAAATATTATTGAAGGCTTGCAATTTCAAAATCATGCTTAACACACAGACACACACTCACACACAGTTTTTTGTGCACAGGAGACATAAAACGTGTTGCAATCAAGGAGTGGTGATGGAAACCCTAGGAGGAAAGGGGTAGGGAGGAGGAACTTTTAGGTTTGGGGTGGGGGAGTGAGTAATGGGGGCGCATAGAGGTGTATAAAATGCCGACTGTCATGGATGAAGTGGATCTCATAATGTTCGGGCCCATCCAATGATCCTTCAGATTCAGGGCAGGCAAAAGAAAGCACAGCACAGAGCTAAACTATAGAATTCACTCCCACAAGAGGTCGTGATGGCTTTAAAAGAAAGTGAGACAAATTCATGGAGGGTAAGGCTATTAATGGCTGCTAGCCACAATGGCTGTGCTGCACCTCCCCTGTTGGAGGCGGGATGGCTCCAGATGCCTGTTGCTGGGGCTCACAATGGGAGAGAGCATGGTTACCCGCAGATTCTGTTTGTGGGCCTTTCTGATAGGGGCATCTGGTTTGCCACTGAGAGAAGAGGATGCTGGGCTAGATTGGCCTTTCTCCTGAACCAGCAGGCTTCTTCATCTGGTCTTATAGTGTAGCTACGTACTTTGCCGAAAGGGAGCAGCTTAGTTCCAAAAGGTTTATTGAGATCATTACGACTAAATGGTAGAAAGTACTCACACTACCAGCTATGCCCAGGAGGTGCAGGTTCAGCCCTACTAGCATGGCATTAACCCCCCTGTTGGAGTTCTGTCATCAGGTCTAACAAGACTGGGAGACCAGGGTTAAAAGTGCCCATGGGCTGTGAAGCTCACTGACTCTCAACCTAACCAACCTCACAGAGTTGCTGTGGGGACTAAATGAGGAGTGGCAGAACCTAGTAAACCACCTGGAGTGACTTGGGAGGAAAAGGTGGGATACAAATGAATTAAGGACATGAGCAAAAGAAATAGAATATGCTGAAGTTTGAGATTTTGAAATGCAAAGTCATTTGGCAGCTAGACTTTGGAGGCACTGAAAAGCTTACATGTTTCCCTATAATAAAATGCAAACAAAATATGATTCATAAAATGAGAAAGAACAACAAGGGGAAGAAGTGTTAGCTCTGAACAGCTGCAGTGAGAAGCCCCCAAAATTCAAGAAACCGTTAAGCACATGAAACCCAAACTTCCTTCTTTTCAACTCTCTTTTATCAGGATTTGGCCCTACGAGGATCAAGCTAAACTTTTCCCCACTGACTGTCTTTTGGCATTGGTCCCGAGGGAAATGGCACATTGCAGTCTTTGCCAACCTGGTGCCCTTCAGATGTTTTGGACCACAATTCCCACCAGTCCTCGCTAGCACAGCACACCAGGTTGGCAAAGACAGCAACCTTAAAGCATTCAAGAACAAAGCATCTCAGCAATCTCTTCAGCAAGTGCCAAATTAACCCACATGAATTTTCCACCCTGGAGAGCCAAAAGCTCCAGTAGACCACTAGCAAGTAAAGGTTACTTGCCTAGATGCCACACCTGGATATCTGCTAGGTAGCGAGGAAATGTACATTCTCCTCAACCCGCTACGAGGTGCTCCAAGTTGTGTGAATAATGCAGCTCCATTTCTAGCGGAGACATCTTCCTGCGCACGGTGCGAGTGACACTGTGGACTGACAGAAGTATCTTGGGTAGAGGCCCCTTCTGCGCCACCATCTTGTCAACTGTTACTAGGAAACGGGAGGACCAGGCAGCTGGGCCATTTCCTGTCAGAACAGGTGGGAAGCTGAGCCCTTAATGATCTCCTCACTAGACAAAGGAGCTGGCTACCCAGCCAACACCACCACTGTTTACCAGCTGTCTTGTGCTCAGGGAACGCGAACATCCTCCCTGACCACCAAGAGTAAACAGAGCAACACGATCTGGCCTGGCCCTTGGGTGCAGCTGCAGGGAACCAGAGCAAGCCCCAACACGCTGGCGGGATCTGAGGTGGGACAATGCACCTGTTTCCATGAGAGACACAGGGATGTGGCTCAGGGGTAGAGCATCTGCCTTGCATGCAGAAGGTCCCAGGTTCAATCCCAGACATTTCCAGGTAGGGCTAGATAGAATAGAGCTAGGTCTTAAAACTTGGAGAGCCACTGCAAGTCAGTGTGGATAATACTTAGTTCAATGGATGCAGTACAAAGCAGCTTCCTATGTTCCTAAAACCAAGTGACAGAGAACTTAGGAAAGTGCATCTAAACACAGATGCAGGTGGAATTCACAATTAAACACCAGCTTTTGTTTTAAAAAAGAAAGGTGCTGTGAGTCCTCATGGACCCAGAGAAAAGAACTGAAAATGGAAGCTATGTATCCCCTAATCTGCTTCTCCTAACATTTAGAGTGTTTTCTCCTAAGATCATAGGTCTTGGAAGTGATCTCAAAGACCTACCGGTGCAAGAGACCCACTACAACATCATCCCTGTTAGTGTAGGTCACCCAGCTTCTGCTTAAAAACTTATAACAAAGGAAAACCCACCATCTTCAGAAGCAGTCTGCTTCACTGTCAAACCGCTTGTGATGTTGCAAAATTCTCCTTAACCGTTTTGTCTCAGTCAGGAGTAGGGGAGCCGGGGACCTTCCAGATGTTGTTGGACTCTAACTCCCATCAGCCCCAGCCAGCATGGCTAAAGGTCTGTGAGAATGGGATTTGTAGTCCAGCAATGTCTTCACGGCCCACATATTCCCCCAGCCTTCATCTAAATCTCTGTTCTTCTAGTTTGAACCCATGGGTTCAGGTCCTACCCTCTGCAGGATCAGAAAAGACATTTGCTGCAACACTGATGTGGCCTTCCCCTAGCTGTGCTTAGAACTAAGACAAAGGAAGAGATGAGGAAGAGGCTTGGTGGCTGGGGACAGCTGGAGAACAGCCATAGGTCTGGAACACAATATGTCACTGTGCAGGGAGGGTGGGGTATCATCCTGGGAGGAGCCCCAGGTGCCATTATTTGCTTCCCATATATTATCCATCAGTGGTGAAAAGTCTGCTTTCTATATGCCTCCCTATAAGGCAAGGGTGCAGGTTTGACCCCCATAACGGAGAGCTGCATATTCCTGCATTGCAGGGGGTTGGACTAGATGATCCTCAGGGACCCTTCCAACTCAATGATTCTATGATCAAATGCTCATTTTATTATTAATTAGTTAATTAAATTATTTATTATTTAAATTTGTATACCACCCTTTATCCATAGATCTTTTAGCTCACAGCTTGGGCCGATATGCCTTTTATTTTTTTGCTGGAAACACTGAGGATTTATTTATATTTATCCCACCATCCCTCCAAGTGACACACATGGATCTCACACTCCCTCCATTTTATTCTCACAACAACCCTGTGAGGTAGGCAGGCTGAGAATGGCTGCGACCGTCCCACAGTTACTCAGTGAAGTTCACAGCACTGAGCTTTGAACCGGGGCCTCCTTGGTCTTAGTCCAGTGCTCTGACCCAGCTTCCGTCAGCCTTCAAACCATTGGCTGGGTATAGGATGAGGCTCTGACAACACCACCACATTACCTCAGTTACAAAGGCTTGGGTTGCTCACCCAGGAAGGCCTCCCTGTCTCCATGGGCACTGCATTGGTGACCTGTGAACTATGGGCTAAATATGGGCTAAATATGGGAGCAGGTTTTTTGCATGCAGCGCCTGCACTCTCCTGCAGAGCTAATGCAGACCCTCTTCCTCCACTCAATTGTCATGAGAGCCCAAGCTGCTGCCACGGAATCTGTGCTTGCTCAACTCCTTCCTCCTACCCACAGGCAAGGTTCTGTTCCTGAGCCATATGCTGGGAATTAAGTGAGACACAATTTCCCCCTCAACATGGAAGTGGGGGGGGGGGGAGAATCTGAAAACAAAATGAAGCAGCAGAGTGCAAGGCTCTATCCCCTTGCTCTGACCTGGCCCCCCCCACATTAGCAGAGGAGCTGAAGATTCATTTCAGGGTGGTGGTGATGAGCCCCAGTGACTTGTGGAGGCAGCTCTGGTTAGGCAGAGGCAGTGATGTGGAAGGGAGCCAGGGGCAAATTGGGGTGGGGGCGGCTCATATATCTGTTTAAGCCCCAGAAAGAAACCAAAGCATTATATAATTGGAGCAGTGTGTAGTGATGGATGAATCTGTCACTTTTAGGTTCCCTCATTTCCCCCTATCTTAAATTCAACTCTCCACATTTCAGCAGCAACTTGTGATTTTGTTTAAAAAAATACTCATGAAAACTCATCAGCATCTTTAGTACGAAATTCTCACTTTTTTTGCATGCAGTGTAGCAAAATTTTTGCAAGCCATTTCCTCTAATGAAATGCATTTGTATATCCTTTTCACTAATGTGTGCATGTTTGTCCACAATGCTTAGCTAGAGAGCTGCATCACAGAAATATGGGGGGGAGGATAGTTGTGTTTTGGTTCATTTATTGATTTGAGGAGTGCAAATTAGGCTGTTCCTCACTACAATGCAAACAAAATTGAATTTCTTCCCCATCCCTAGGGGTGTGTCTGGGCAGAAGCAATGAAGGCTGGTTGCTTCTCGCTTCCTCTCGGATTCCTGCCTGCTTCTTTCTGTCAGCCTCTTCCCTGTGCTTAGAGCCGCCTTCCCCAGCCAGTGCCCTCTGGCTATTTTGGATGACAACTCCCAACAGACCCAGCCAGCATGGCCATGTTGCCTGAGGCAGATGGGAACTGTACTTCAAAACAGCCAGAGGCCACCAGGCTAAGGAAGGGCGGCTTAGAGCTGGATTCTTCAACTTTGCCTTCCCCCACCTGGATGTTGTTGGACTACAACTTCTATCACCCTTGACCATTGGCTAAGCTGGCTGGGAATGATGGGAAATGGAGTCTAACTATATCTGGGGACTCAAGACTGAAGAACTCCTTGCCTCTGTTCAGCCTGCTGCCCCCCTCTTTATCTTCCAAGCCCATCAATAAACTCTTCCTCAAATTAGGAAAGCTTCTGATACTCTTCTTCCACTATTATTATTAGTTACAGGTAGGTAGCCGTGTTGGTCTGCCGTAGTCGAAACAAAATACAAAAACTAAGTTTCTTATTGGTATGAGCTTTCGTGTGCATGGTATGTGAAGAAGCACACGAAAGCTCATACCAATAACAAACTTAGTTGATCTCTAAGGTGCTACTGGAAGGAATTTTTTTATTTTGTTTCAACTATTATTATTATTAATTAATTAATTAATTAATTAATTAATTAATTAATTAATTTATATAGTGCTCATATCCAAAATAACTCCTGAGCAGTTGACAACTATAAAATCAAAACATAATTAGAGGATTGTAGAATTGGGACCACCCAAAAAATTCAACCTGCTGAAGGTGGGATATGATTGTTCCATTGGATACTGAGCATTCCCTTCCGCCACTACCTGTCCGCCTCACCTGTGACTGTCTGATGCAGCACCTGAAAAGTCTCCAGAGGAGGGGATGCTGTGGTTCCTGCATTGTGTACACAGCACCTGACCCACCAGTGGAACTGCACCAAGACATTAGTAGTAGATGCTATGTCCTGGGCAGAGGGAGAAGGAGCTCCTAGTGACCCTGGCAAAGGGGTGGTTCCCCAACTCACATCTGCCAAGGCGAGGTGCATTTCCTTCCTTCCTTTATAACATTTGTGCCCCAACCTCTCCATCAGAACTGATCCTCAAGGTGGCTTGCTAAACTTGAGAACGATCTGCTGAAAAAGCACAATGGAAACAAACCCATTGAGAGCAGCCTAGAGCAACACTGTTCCTTCAAGAGCCCACCAAATAAAACTGTGTTCAATTGCCGCCTAAAAGCCAAGAGACATTGGGGAGGGGAGAGAGATGGCGCTGTACGGATGTATAAAACTATGCCTAGTGTGGAGAAAATGCATAGAAAAAAACACATTTATCCTTCTCAGAACACTAAATAATAATAATAATAATAATAATAATAATAATAATAATAATAATACTTTATTTATATCCCGCCCTCCCCAGCCAAGGCCGGGCTCAGCGCAGCTAACAACAATAAAAGTAATACAATTTACATAAAATTACTAGAACCCAATGGAGCCATCCAAGAAAGCTGAATGTTGGAAGATTTGGGATAGATGAAAGAAAGGACTTCTTCATGCAGCACATAGTTAAATTGTGGCATTTGCTGCCACGTTGGCCACTAACTTGGATGGGTTTACAAGAGAATTAGTTAAATTCATGGAAGTTAGGCTATTGAGGGCTAGTAGCCACAATGGCTATGTTGTACCTCCATTGTCAGAGACAGTATGCCCCCAAGTGCCAGCTGCTGGGAATCACAAATGGGGGGCAATGCTCTTGCACTCAGATTCTGCTGGTGGGCTTCCCAACAGGGGCATCTGGTTGGCCACTATGAGAACAGGATGCTGGACCACATGAACCTTTGGGCTGAACCAACAGGGCTTTTCTTTAGGGGTATTTCTGGAGAGAGGAACCCTCAACTGGTGAGCCACCACAAAGGAAGCCCTGTTCCAATCTCCTAGGCTCTGAAAATGAAGCAGGCCTCCATCATAGGAGTTGGACAGGATCTGGTACAACCCCTTGCTCAGTACAGAATCTGCAACTACGCATCCTTGACAGGTGGCTTGCCCAGCCGCGCTTATATACTTCCAGTGAAAAGGAGCCCACCATATCCTGAGGCAGAATGTTCCACCATTCCAGAAGTTTCTCCTAATGCAAGAGTGACCCAAGGCAACTTACTACCACCAAAGCAGGACACCCACACCGCAAGCGCTGAGTGCTTTATCTCTTGCACTGAAACCAAGTGGACTGGTTGTTAGATTTTACTTCAGCACTGGTGAGAGGACAGCACCCTTAGGGACTAAAGGCCATAACACAGTAGCCCACACAGCTCTTGTTTTCCAACACCTCCCTGAAGCTCCAGCTCCATCATGCCGGCTCCATCTTCTCCATGACAGCCCTTAAGATATTTGGAGACTGCTTTCATGTCTCGCCCATTCCCCCACCCCCTTAAGCTTCTCTTCTCCAGGCTAACCATCCCCAGCTTTTTCACCCTTTCCTCATCCAGCCCTCACCACCCTGATCACCCTCCTCTCGGTCAAAGTCCTTCCTCAAATGACCTGGATACAGCACTCCAGATGTGTCCTGACTAGTGCAGAACAGAGCAGAGCTATTACTTCCCATGGGCTAAATGGAGGGTTTCCGTGAGAGATGGCAAACCTGAGACAAACACAGGGGTGGAGGAATTTGTTAACAGGTGCTTGATTCTTCCGTTGAGTCATCCCTGCAAATGCCCTTCTCACTGCTGGGCTTACCTCTGTTCTAACAGCACAGCTGGGGATCATGAATGGGGGACCCACAAGTAGTTGAGACATATGCAGCAGGGGAGAGTAAATAAACCAACAACTCTTGCCTGCTGATTTCCCTCTCCAAATGCCCCTGCAATTGTACCACCTCCTTAGCAGAGGCAGGATTGGTGAAACTTTTTGATCTCAGAAAGCAGTTCCACTATGTGCTGAAAACCAGGAATTTCACCTCTGTCATGACCTTAGCAGGTCCCTTTAAGCAAGGCACTTTTCACTCTCAGCCTATGCCCTGCATGGGGGGTGGGTGCAGGCAATAGCACCCTACCTTATAGGACTGTTGTTAAGATTACTGAGATAATGTAAAAGGGGAAGCATTTTGCACACCAGAGAGACTCGACAAAAATGCTCGGAATTTAAGGAAGCAGAGGCTGGTGCAACAGAAAACATTCATGTCTTTCCCCACACAATGGAGTGTTCCAAAGTGACTTCCAGCATAAAAGACATTTAAGCCCTGCAATAAATAAAAATAAAACACATGACTCATCCATGAATATTTATAAAAGGACAAATCCTACCCAACCTGGCACCAAAACAAAACACACACACACACACACACACACACACACACACACACACCTTCCATATTATTGGTCAAAGGCCGGGGCAAACAGAAATTATTTATCCTGATGTCTAAAAGAAGAGGACCATGGTGTCAGGCAGGTTTCCCTGGGGAAAGCCTTCTGTCAACTGGGAGTCATCAATGAAGGGTTGTTTCTGTGTTGCCACCCTCTCTACTTCCCTTGAAGGGGGCAGACAGGCGGACAGAGAAGGGCCCCTATGACAAATACAGCATCTAGGCTGGTTCATATGGGGAGAGGCAACCCTAAAGGTACTGTATTGGAATCCTCAGCTGCCTAAGGCTTTATAGGTCAGGAAAAGGTTCTCTAGGTCTAGACACTTGCCTCACTACAGCATTTGTGGAATATTATCTTCAAGATGGAACAATACATTTCTCTACAGTCCAGAGTGTATCTGTTACAGCTTCAGTTTGCAAATCCTCTTTGAAAGCACACACACTTCTAGTGAGTTGAGAAGACTACATAGAATATTGCAACTGTTATTGCAAATGTTATTTTGCATTAAGGTACCTTAATGCTTAGGGTGTCTGTCCAATTGCTACATGTGAGAGGGGACTTTATCTCTATGTCAGAATGGCTAATGATGATCTCAAACATTTTATCCTCTTCCAATAGAATGCAGCTTGGCTCACTTATCCGAGTGATCTGGATTGTGCGCTCAACCAAAAAATCACAACAGTAACCAAGCCTAAGTTCTTGCTGTTAGTAACTACTGGTGTTCACCTTCACCATTCCTACCCTTGTTTTCCTTTCTCTGCTTTCCCTTTCTTCTGCTATCCTACCCACTGTGAAATTGTAAACTCCCGGAGGCAGAGACCTGCCCTATGGAACTCTGTTAATGTACATTGATGGCACTACATTTTCATGCAGTGAAAACTTGTCATCTTCTTCCTTCCCGCCCCTTCTGATTGTGGCACGCTAGCTAAGGCAGGTGACATGGCAGTGCAATAAGTGATGATCATTTTTGGTGATGGCATCCATCTATGGAACTTTCACCCTGGGAAGTTTTCCCAGGAATATGTTATCTTACCTTCCTACTATGAAGGAAACCATTTTTCATTTCCCCAGGCTTTTTAAACCAAGTTGAGCTTTGAAGTTGTTCCTTTTTGTGCTGCGTTTTTTTCTGCTGTTCTAAGCTGCCTTCCTACAGCCACTTACAGGGAATAAACCCTGCTGAACTCAGTAGGACTTCTGGCTAGACATGCCTAGAATTGCACTGTTAATCTTGTTCTTTTATTGCTTTTAAAAATATTTTGCTGCTGAACCTTGTTTAAGCAGCCTTGGAAAATTGTAGTTGAAGTGCAGGACAGATGTTTATTCATATTGATAATAGCAATAGCAATATGGATTGCCATATGATCGGGAACTTCCTCAATAACTAGCAGTAGCTAGTAAAAGAGGAGGGCAGTGATTAGATCATTATTGGGAGAAGAAAGACAAAACAAATTGAAATAATGTGTGCTATTTGTAAAGCGCTCTAAGCCGGAGTGCAGCCGTCTCTCACTTTAGAAACTGTGACTGCAACCCCGACCTTGTCTACTCAGAAGGAAGTCCCACTGGATTCAATGGGTAAGTAAGGTTAGGATTACAGCTAAGTCAGTCTCCAGGGGATGAAAGTGACTCTCTGTCCACAGAACCAGGGCACTATGAACAGGTGGAGGAATTTGTGGAGAGCCAGCTGTTGGGCTGGCAGGGAGATGATCCAGGCAGCTGAGCCAGAACTTCAAGCTGGTATGACCCAGGACCATGAATTAAATACTTCTGAAGACAACTCTGCACACAGCTGGGCATCTTCGCTCCTTATTCAAATTAGGCCCATCTGCCCAGGACTCTCTCAGGAGCTCACGTAGGAAGCTGCAATATACGGAATCAGAACATCAGCCTCTCCAACTCAGGCTTGTCTGCAGGGGCCTTCTAGGGTTTCAGGCAGGGGTGGGTCTCTCCAAGCCCTGCCTGGAAATGCTGGCACATGGGACCTGATGCATGCAGAGCTGATGTCTAGCTCCTGAGCCGCAGTCCTTCTTCAAAGTTAAGTTTATGCAGTTGTTGCTCCAGCCTGATGTGGATCTCAGAGAATAACAGGGACGCTGTTAATGGTCTCCCACAGAGCACACACTTTTTAAAAAGAAACAAGCTGAAATCCTGACCCCTTCCAAAACAACGGGGAAGGGGGGGGGCTTTCTCTAATTGAGCCTGCGAAACGTGCACAGAGACAGCCTGCCCCTGCCCTCAACAGCTGCATTTCATTCATTTCCCAGCCCAGCGGCAACCCAGAGAGAGCCAAAAGTTATAAATAGCCATTATGTCATTGGGAAAAAAGAGAAAACTCTCAGCCCCCACCCCCCAGAAAGCATGGCTCTGTGCAACAACACAGGATCTTCGCTAGGTCCCCCAGCAGTTCAGTATTTGCTTTGATATTGCAACAGCCACACCCAGTATCAATCCTTATCATCGCAAGTGGAAAGGAGGAGGATGGAGGCCTGTTTCCTTTGGGTGGACTTTGAAACATGGGGTAGGGGAGAGGGATGAATGGGGGGGGGGAGAACCTGGCAGACCATGTGACCAGATGCCTAGTTCTGATTGGTTTCAGAGATGCAGGTCCTTTAGTGCATCCTTGGAATGCGATGTTAAGCACTTTCTGCAACCTATAGATTCCTGTTCTTCCCATTGCCACCACACACCGCTGTGTAATTCTGAGGCTTAGTTCATCCCCTCAACAAGACTTTTGAAGATTTTGTGTTAAGTCAACAAATTTATCACAGCAGAAACTTTTGTGGGCTAGAATCCATTCCACCCAGTTCTGGACTGGTACACATGCACATACTATTTGCAACGGAAAGGCAGGCCTATGACTTTTGGGTCAGCCAAAGTGTTATGGGCCTGCTTGGCATGGACCAGTGCAAGACACCTTTCTGCACAGCCCACAGCACTTGCTGCTTATCCTCCAACACTCAACAGAGGGGAACAGGATGCTTATTTTTATGGTGAGGGATGAAAGGATATGAGAGCAGAGCATAGGAATGGAGAACCTTAGACTTGGGGGCCAAATGTGGCTGCCTTTCCATCTTGCCCTCAGAACTCTCTCTAGGCCACAGCCTCCCCAACCCTGCTTCACACCTTCCTTGAGTGTTTTTGCCTGGCTGGAATGTATCCTTGAACACAGATCATGCTTCTTGCTTCCCTGCAGAGCGGCGAGTGAGTATAGAAACAAGCAGAGGTAACATTGTCACTCATTGCTCCACCCACTTTACCTCTGGCCCCTCCCACCACTTACAAGTGACCCATGGAAGGTTACCAAGAAAGGTATGTGGTCCTCAAGCTGAAAAGGTTTCCTCTCCTCGGCATAGCCCAACTACCACCTGTTCCTACCCACTGCTGCAGCGCATAGCCATCCTGGGCACCATCTCCTCAACAGAGGATGCCCCCTTCAGCAAGTCCAATGCATGTGCCTCCTCCAGAGTTCTAGTAGGTTGTCTCTCAAGATGCATTTTCATCATCATGCAGAACAGCGCACACTTTTGCGCGAAGATTTTCCCTGTTTGCACACCCTGTGGTCCTGCATCTCAGGTCTAGGCGGTTCATAACTATGCTTGACCTGCTTGCCAGCTGTCAGGCATCACAGAATCCTTCAACACGTGTAACTCCATGCACACAAAATGACCATTGATGTGGCTTTTCCCAGGCAATGAAGAGAAAAGTCACCCCCCCCAAATACTCCTAAAACACATACCCTCCAACATTTCTCTGATGAAAAGAGGGACGTCCCATTCCATAATTATCATTTTACTATTTATGCATCTGACTGGGATGCCCCAACCACTCTGGGCGGCTTCCAACATATATAAATACATAATAAAATATTAAACATTTAGAAAACTTCCCTATACAGGATTGCCTTCAGATGGCTTAGGGGTTGGATAACTCCATATTTTCCAACATTTCTCCAGCGAAAATAGGGACATCCTAAGGAAAAGTGGGACATTCTGGGATCAAATAAAAAACTGGGATGGCTTCTCTAAATCAGGGATGTCCCTGGAAAATAGGGACACTTGGAGGGTCTGAAAACAACAAATCCTTGTATTGTACAGTGACTCCATCTAAACCTGTAAAATTTAAGGAATTTCTGTACCCAGCCCAACCTAGCCCAGCAATGGAAAGCACAGCCCTTGACTTACCTTCCAAAGTCTCCTCTTCTCCATTTGGCACGATACCATTGCTAGAAGGTCTTTATGCTCAGGAAGGATCTCTCCTTCCTGTTTCCTTGAGTGCTAAGACCTTCTAGCAATGGCATTGCAATTGCACCAGAGGGAGAAGAGGCACCTTTGTCAGTATGGCATGAGGGTGAGAGGAAAAGGTGCCTGATTTTGGGAGAGGGCTGGTAGGCCACTGGAACTGGCTTCATGAGCTTGATGCAGCCCACATGCCGACTACCCTTGATTTAAGCTTCCCACATTTTCTTCCCAGTCTTAGCTGCTGCCACCCAGCTTAGCCAAGAATGCTGCCGCTTGACTCATTTGCAGAGTGTGGTTGCTGAGTAAAAAAAAAGTCTATCTTCTGAGCTAATTAACATATGAGCCATTTTTGAGCAATGAATTGAAAAGCAATCCATGTTGTCCCTGTGTTCTCATGGAAGCTGCATCACAGTGAATAATGTCCTTTACCCACTTGGAGGGTAATCAGCTCTCATCCCCAATGCTCTTCTGGGACCACCACAGCTTGCAATATATAGCCATTATATATTTGGAATGCCAAGATTCAGCCCACATTGGCAAAACTGACACGGTGATGCTCGGCTCCCCAGGAAAGTTAGTAGTGCTACTCAAAAAAATAAGTGTTGTTTGCTTGTTTGTTTGTTTTCCCCACATTTCCCATTGAAATAAATGGAATAAATTCACCATGGTTGACTTAACCTTCTCCAGATTGAGGTCTGTGAATATCTCAAATAGGGTTAGGAGGGTACAGTCTGCTCATTATAACTGACACTTCAAAATCCCAGCAAGAGAGCTTTGCCTCCTTATCCATCTGGGACTGGTCCAAATCCCTCCAATTCGTTCCTACAGGAGTTGCATGGGAGAGTGTCCCAGAGATGGTGTGTCCCCCTGGGTTTTCCACGACCCTTGAATAGAAAGGCAGCGTTTTGCTTAGAGTGCTTGTGGGTTTGTGGGGTGGTAGATGAAATCTACTCCCTTTGTTCTTTAGAAGGGCAAAAATATCTGGAACTGGAGATTTGGAAAAAAACAAAACAAAAAGAAAAACACCAACCCCAGCCTCACAAACAGATGTGTAGCTAATTTACCGAGACTGCAAAGGATTTAATCTAGAGTGGTTCATGACACAGATGCAGAGTCCAGATTTGTAGCTTGCAACCTAAGTTGTTTTGCTGGGCTCACAACTCCTTTGTCCCAGAATTTATTTTCAGTTACAAGACTGAGCCCAGGGATGGGGGTAGCCACAACAAAGAAGACAATACCTCTGAGCATGTGCAAAGTGAAAAACCCCTTTCCCAGTGCAGCAATCACAGCCAGCTCACTCATATGGGATTATGGGGTTGTGAAATATAATTTCTAAATAGTATTGAGCTTGACGGTGGTGAATGAAGGGAGGGACTCCCTTCCAGCCCACTTCCTTAAGCACATTGATTTATTAATTCTGCGAAGTCATAATCATGGAGGTTCATTTGCTCACATTCTGCAGTCCTGCCCCACAGACAACCCCCTTCCTATTCACACACACTTTGCGCCTAATTTCTAATATGGAAAGAATTGGGATTTTAAGACTCTGGAAGTCACATTTTCTGGGCTGGAAGTTCTGCACCCTGCACTGGGCCTGGGAGTTACTTAGGCCTTGCCCATTATGAGGATGCAAACCTCTCTGCATATGCTCAGGGACATTTCTTTGATTTATGTTCATGGGCTCAAGGTCTGAAGCTGCAAGCAAGTCTGGCAATGCGGAAAAAATAAATCAGGTGTAAATCGGGGTCTGTTAGATATCTTCCCAGGCCTGGCAGTGTGTGTATGTGTTTTTTTAAAAAACCAAACAAGACAAAACCCTAGCGCATGGATGATTACTCAGCCAGGATACTTATTTGAAGTATGGAACGATCATTTCCTAAAAATTACACTGTCTGGACTCAACTTGGATAAGAAGCTCCTCAGGCAACTTGTAACCAGGCGGGTGCGAAAAGTGAGGCAAGAGTTGTTCGTCTTCCTTGCACAAGGTTCACACAAAACAATGTCCGAGTGGCTTTGGTGGCCCATGCTAATTAGTGGCTCATTTGGGTTTCCTGCCATTCTGTCCTCTGCCCGATGGTTCTCAGCAAGACTCCCTAAAAACCACATCGGAGGTTCTATGAAAACTGCACCCCACAATTTCAAAGCTGCTCACTCCTGGCTCGTCCACCTCCAGCTTTCCTTTCCCTACAGAAGGTTTGAATTGCCAAATCGCACAAGTTAATGTCATCCAACTAGAGCAAGAGGAAAGAGGCACCAGGCAGGTCTGGGTCAGGCTCCATCCACTCACCCTTCCAACCACGCCAATTAATGTCCCTAAGAAACTCTATCTGCCTTCCCCCACAAAACACACACGCACATTCTGCACTTGGACATTTCCTCTAAGGAATTAACTATCCCGCTAAATTGAAGAGGATGGTGATGTCTGCGGAGCACTTAACACAAGGGATCAAACAAAGGCGTCCTTAGACGGGGCAGAAGGGAGCTTCCTGCAATGGGACCGGAACCCCCCTTCTTCGGAACACTTAAACCTCTCTCCGTCTGGGTGCAAAGAAAGGGGTCTTTGGGGTTCCTCTTGCAAGGCGACGGAGCTGCGGAGCGGTCAAGTGTCGGGAGCTTCCACCGACCCTCGACAGGGACCATATCAGCTTCTCGCCTTGGCTGCGCTGAAGCGGCTGTCACTTGGGCAGCCGCTGGGTCTATAGCAGAGCGAGCGAGGACCACAAAAGTAAGACACGGTCTTTTCTTCAGAAAACAGCCCCAGCAGCAACTACAGTAATTTTGGGGGTACATCGAGAGACAAGGTACAGGAACCATCACTAGGTCAGGGGAACCAGGCGCGCGCGGCTTCCCAAGCCCAGTCAGGCTGTTCTGCCGTCCCGTGTCCACGCAGCCCCTTCCCCACAGTGCATTCAGGAGACCCCATAGCCAACCCTCGGGGAAATCGGTGTGGAGTATTTGGCGAACGGCAGGGCGGTTCAGGGGCGCACATCTGGCCACATCTCTCTCTCTCTCTCTCTCTCTCTCTCTCTCTCTCTCTCTCTCTCTCTCTCTCTCATATCTCTACCCCCGCTCCACCCTTCGCCTTTGTTTGGAAGTGGTAGGATAACGGGTGGTGGATCAAGCCCGGGTTTTGTTTTTGTTTTTTGCTGGTTTGCGCCCCTCTTGCCCGGTTGAGATCCGGACAGAGGAGGAGCGCAGTGGACCTCTTCATCTTTTGGGACAATTCAAAGAAACCACCGCGACAAGCATGCCCGGGGAGTGCGAGGCGGGGGGAACACAGCTGGGACACCCAGAGGCCAAGGGATGCCCGTCTCCCTCTCCTCCAACCGCAAAAACTTCACCAAAAGGTCAAAATAACAAAGGCAAGAGAAAGAGAAGACGCGAGTGCGTGCTGGGGGGGGGGGTCCCCTCTCGACGACATTTCTTCGGATCAGGCAACTTAACGGATCTCCCACCCGCAAATCGCTCTGTTCCCTCCACATCCCATCGCATCCCTACAGCCGGGAGGCTAGTAAGCTCTGTAAAAGAGAACGGAGCGGAACTTACAGTCCTGAGGTCGGTGGCGAGGTGAGGTGAGGTAATAGTCCCAGGAGAAGTCGAGGGAGGTGGCCAGGCGTCGGACAGTTCCCGGAGAACCCAAAAAAAGGGGATGGGGAGAAAGAAAGACGGGAAAAAAGAGAGAGAGGGGAACCAGTTAATCCAAACGGGGTTCCCGGGCCCCCAAGAGGCTCATCGACTGGGGCGAGGGGGCGCCCTGAGCAGGTGCGATCCGAGTCCTGGCGATGCCCGATGCGCCCCTCGACGTCCCAGCGGCGCGCCTTGCCTAGCGGTCCCTTCCGCCCGCCTGCCTTGGGAGAGGAGCTGTCCGTCTCTTTTCTGGAGCCCCTCCAAGCGGCGTCGGAGGAAAGCGGGCGTCGGCGCTTGGCTAGCGCGCCTACTCTCCGGCTCTTTGGTAAATGGCGCTCCCCACGCCGGGCGCCGGGCTCTCCGCTCACCGGCTGCTGCTGTCGCTGCGGCCGCCGCCCTCCGCTTGCCCGGGCAGAAGCCTGGCCGCCGCTGGACGTGGCCTCATTCTCGCTGCCCCTTCAGGCCTGGCGCTGAGTCGGGGCCATGGGATGAAGCCAGCCGCGCCGGGTCCCAGGTGGGGCAGTGCGCAGCGAGGGATCAGCTGGGTCCCTTCCTCGACGGCGGGCGAGTGGCCAGGCGCTGCTCCCTCGCCGTCTTCGTCGCCTTTTCCCTCCTCCTCTTCCCTGAGCTGCCTTCCAGCTACTGCAGCCGCCTCCGCCTCCTCCGCTCGCCCCTTCGGTGTGCCATCTGGCGAGGGACACCCCGCCCCCCCCAATGCCCTCTCCGCCGCTCGGCTCTCGCTCGCCGCCGTCCAACAACGCAGCTCGGCGCCTCTCTCTCCTTCCCGAGGGCTCCGCCACCTCCCGGGCAGGGAATCCTCGGAGCGCCGTCCGCCCCCTCGCAGGAGGACGAGCCGCGAGGGTGGCTCAGCTGGGCACGAGGGCGGCGGGCGCTCGCCTAGCGGAGCGCGTCGCGGGGAGCCGCTCGCTCTCCGCCTAAGGCTCCCGGTCTCCCTCAAAGCCTGGCCAGCGGCTCCGGGCTTCTCTTGCGCGGCGGCGGCGGCGGCGCTCGGGCTCCCCGGGACATGGCAGGCGGCTCTGCCTTGGCGGGTCGGGCGGCTTCTCGGCTCCAGCAAGCCGGGCAGGCGGCGGGCGGGCTCCTGGGAGAGGCGGCGGCGGCGGCCCCCCAGCCCGCCTTCCTGCCTCCGCTCGCTGCTGCTGCTGCTCCCGCTCTGATGGAGCCCAGCCCTGCCGGACGCGCCGCGTTGGATGCAGCGCCTGGCAGCGGCGGCGCCTTGCCTGCTGCTGCTGCGGCGACGGGCTTCGCGCGGCTCCCGGCAGGGGGCGCTCCACCCCTACTGCTGCTGCAGCAAGTCCAGCCCGGCAGCAGCCTGGCCAGGAGGCGCGAACCGACGCCGGCTTCTCCCACCGACTCCGGCTCCTTCCCAGCCTCCCTCTTCTCTGCGCGCCGGATGGAATCGCGCCTCCGCCACTTTGCCTTCCCGGGCTTCGCTGAGAAGGAGGCTGGGCGGCTGCTGCTGCCCTTTACTTGCCTTCCCGCGGAGCTCCAGCGCCTGCCTACTCGGGAGTAAGTGCCACCGGCATCTCAAGAGGCTTCCTCCTTCCGAAGCAGGGATCCAGGAACTGTGTCCCCTCGTGGAAATCGCTAGGTCAACTTTATGCCCGTTTCCCTCCCAGAATTATAAAAAAAGCCCTCCTAAGTAGAGCTGCCCAGGTCCATTAGGGTTCTGAGAGATCATAAGGCCCACCAAAGGGTCACTGGAGGGGAGCAGCCTGCTCCATCCTGGCGCCCTCCAGATGTTTAGGACCAGAAGTCCCATAGGCAGGGTAACTGTCAAAACAGGCCATAGGCCAAAATAACTGTCTGCTGCTGAGGCTGGTGGGAGTGCAGAAGCTGACTGGACCAGCAGTGGAAGCAACACATCATCCACTGTGAAGGCTGAACCCATTACTTTATGGGGTGCATGACAGGTTGTGTGACATTCACAGCACTGATCTCCAAAAGTGGGGAATGACTCAGGGGCCATATCTGTGTCTTCCACCTGAGGCTGTTGCTTCACTCTGTGTGGGTCATCTCTGTGTGGGACGGAGGAAAGAAGCAGAAGATTGTATTGACCAGGAAGCTTTTACCAGCTTGCATCTTCCTTCCTTCCTTCCTTCCTTCCTTCCTTCCTTCCTCCCTCCCTTCACCTTATAAACTCAGGTTGAATATTGCAGTTAACCCTGTTGACTCCTTGAGGAGCTTTTGTGCCTACCAGAACTCTCAGTGTTTGGTTTTGGCACATTTCATTGGTTGTCATAAAAGGCTACATATCCACATGTCGAAATAGCCAGAGAATGGAGTATTAATTGTATTAAAGGATGGTTCCTTGTGCAGACACTCGCCCAATATTTGCCTCTGTGAAACAGGTCATACAGGTTTTTAAATCTTGTTTCAAAAGTCTATCTGAGCAGAGGTAACAGTGGAAGGAAAGAAACATGTGTTTTTGCTCCAGTGGGAAGGGCTGGCCTTGACACACCACTTTTAACTCTCTTTAAAAGTTATTTTATTTTTATTTTGTAAAATTTATATGCCGATTGTAAAATACACTCAAAGTGGTTTACAAAAAGAAAGTACTGAAAATCTCCAAGCCTGAGTTACTGCATAGACAGAAGCCCCGTCCTATCGAGCCTCTGTAGCCCAAAACATGACAACATCTAGGTGAGCATCCTGTTCTCACAGTGGCCAACCAGATGCCCATGGGAAGGCCCCCACAAGCAAGACTTGAGTGGAACAGTGCTCTCCCCACTGGAGATTCCCAGGAACTGGGACAGTCTCCAACAGGGGAATGGAAACATAACCATTGTGGCTAAATGCCTCAACTTAGCTGGATTAAGTAGTCTAGGACTGTAGTTTGAGAAAAGCATTATCTATGGGCTCAGAGGCATGCTGCCTGCAGCACTGCAAAGAAAACCAAATACCCATGTGTGGCATAAAAAAACCCTAATATCTGGGACCTCTCTTTTGTGGCCAGACAAATGCTGCTGCTGATTTTTATTCCTTGGGCTGGAGAGATCAAAAAGCATTGTCACACTATGCCCACTTTTTAAAGCAGTGAGGTCCAGATTGTATCTGTTGGGAGACAAAGTACTGGAAACTTGGGGTGCTTTTTATTTGTAATATTTTGATTTTTAAAAAGCTTTTTTAAAAAAACAAAAATAGAGTTTAAGTGGAGGCAAGGAGGAGAGGAGCAGCTCCAGTCAGGCAACACACCTGCTACCTTGCACCAGATCACCAGTGAATGGCAAGTCCAGACTGAGGGAGACTGAGATGGCAACAGGTTAGGAGGCAGTGGCAAAAGAGCATCCTCCCTTGGTGACCACATGATGTGGAAGAGAGACAAGAGAGAGGCAGCTGCAGCACGTGCTCAGTCAACTCCTTATGTTCTGGCCAGACCCTGCTTATTAGAATAAGTGGGTGGCCATAGAAAGACTCTCTGGTGTTCCAGACAGGGTGTCTCTCCTAGCCCTACCTGAAGATGCCAGGGATTGAACCTGGAACCTTCTGCTTGCAAAGGAGACACCCTACCACTGAGATGCAGCCTTTCACTATACTGGTGCTAGAAAAATGCTAAAAAACACACACAGTGACACCGACTTATTGTTCTTTGGGATCTGGCGATTTGTTCCTAGGAAATATAGCAAACAGGACATCAAAAAATATTAAAACAACAAGAAGCACGATTAATATTTTTATTTAAAACATTCCAGCCAGTATGATTAAATTCCAAATTTGATCTTTCAGTTTTCATTTAATTACAGCAATGGGCATTGAAATGTGTATCTGGATGCAGAATGTATGAGATGTAAGTATTAATAGTATTATGTCCATCCTCTACTCCACCTCCTCACCTCTCTACTAATGTAAAACACCTGTTGAAAAACCTATAATGAGAGAATGTGTATATATATCTGTAATCAAACAGGGCTACCTTGCTAAGCTATTCAGTCTTGTATGCTTAAGCCAAGAAATTGTCTCTTCAAAGATATGTAAGTACATAATTATGAACTTTTGCATCAAAATGGATTCTTTGTATATAGTGGGAGAATTTATATTTACTTTGTATTTAATTGAACACCTAGAAGTGTATTATGTTGATTCTGATAAGATTCCGTTTGGATTATTATCAGTTAGCACTAGTAGACGCATCAATGGCACAACTGAAGAAGGCCAGAAAACTGTGCTCAGGGAGTGTGCTATCTGCCAACCCCAACAAATTGGCGCTACCGGGGGCGAAACAGCAGCCTCTCAACTGCATGGACTGCTAGGGCGAAATGGGGGTAGAACGTGTGGGAATGTTCTGAGGTGCAGGAGAGGATATATTATAGGATTATATCCTAATCCAACTTGTGCTAACAAGTTCCCAAAATATCAGCAGAGTTTATAGACATTCCCCTTTAAGTTCGCAACAGTAACGCTTGCACAGGTTCGCTAGAACCTCTGTAATAATTACTCTGGTAATTTCCCCTTTGTTCCCTCTTAAAATACAAGACACAACACAGTCTTTATAAAACGTTCTGTTCACAATGTGATCCCAGAAGGCAGACAGACTTAAAAAGGTAAAATACACTCAGAATCTATCTTATGGAAGATTGTCCCTTAGTCCTCTCTTGGCTGAGAGCCAAGAGGGCATGTTGCGCCTTCAGAAGATGAAGATGAGAGAGAGAGAGATATGGCTGCCTGCCCTGTGCTTTTATCATTTACCTGCACAGGTGAGGCCACACCCACCTCTGGTCACATGCGGAGGAAGTCCGTCCCCAGGAAATTTACCTGCTTGCTCGACAGACATCCCTCCCCATGTTCTAACGTATACACTCTAGGAATGTTGTCATTGACTGCTCCTGCATTTTACATCCCACAGAACGCTGGCACCCTGTCTTCTTTATTACTTCATACACTGCTTCATCAGCACCTCACAGCTACCGGGAACAACACTGAACTTACCCTTTGCTTGAATCTTCTTGAACTTATTTTAAAAAAACAAGAAAAAATGAAAAACTGAGTCAATAATTTGTAAGAACCTAGTAAAATCTGATACTGCAAGTTCACTTTATTTTAGGTAGTTTGTAAGTTTTCATGGCACTTTGTAAGTAATTGTCTCTTTCTCACATATTTGATAAATGGTGTAAAATTATTTTTGAACAACTGTGTGAATATTTGTCGCCGACGTGCTGTACGAGTTGCACTTCACTGTACTGAGTCCATCTAGCTCAGTATTGTCTGCACTGACTGGCAGCAGTTCTCCAGGGTTTCAGACAGGGAATATTTTCCAGCCCGGAGATGCTGGTGATTGGACCTGGGACCTTCTGCATGCAAAGGAGGTGTTCTGCTGCTAAGCTGTGGCTCCTCCCATCCACCCTGAGCCATCAACACGTAATGGCAGCTATGGCAATGTATTAATAATATCTGAGTCCACATGTGCCAGTCACCAGAGATTAAGGCTTCAAGAACTGAGGCTCAGGCCTTGTTGAAAGCAAACCAGACCAGGCACAAGGCTAGAGAATCAGGGCCCTTATTTTGATCCTGCAGGGTTTTTCTTTTTTACCCAGTGAGCTCACACGGTGCTACCCTTTAGGGACCTCTCTTTTCATCCCATTACGGAGGCAGACTGCAAGGTCAGGTGAAGGAAGGTTGCTGGCTCCCCATCTGCGAAGAGACAGATGACATTTCCTGCACATTGCCCACTGAAAAGGCAGAAACAAAGCTTTTGTCTGGGAGCCTCAGCACAGCTCGCGTCGCCTGGTCCACGGAGAGCTGATAGGGAATGCCAGGCAGCGGCTTGAATTGCCGCTACGCACAGATGATGGCTTCGGCCTGATATGACATTTATCTCCCTCAGCAAGGAGATGGATTACTTATTCACGGCTCCCCCACTCAGGAGTTATCAGGTGTCTCCTCGTGAAGAAAGATATCTTCTCCGATCCAGGCCTTGCTGTCAGGATCAAACTGCTGGTGCCACTGCTGGGCTGCTGCCACTCCTGGCAGGAATTTGGGTGTCGACAGGAGATGTTGACCACATGCATCACTCAAAAGGCCTGTCAATCAAATTGGTTCTCCCGCTGGTGTCAAAACAGTGAGCACCTTTATGTGCCAAGCCAGAACACTGACAGGCTTAATTATTGCCCCCCTGCCCTATACTTTTCCAGTTGTGAACAAGCCCTTAAGAGTAAACAGCATTGCCAGCTAATCAAAGAGGAACCGGCCTGGCCTGCCCCCAAGCCTTTGACGAGCATTTCATTTTCAGAAGCCACATGGAGATAAATGTCACCTCTAATGCCTGCAAGTCAAGCTGCTGTGAGAGGTACATATGAAGCTACCTTCCACTGAGTCAGCCCATTGGTCCAGCTGGCTCAGTATTATCTGCAGTGCCTGCATTTCTCAAACTTGGGTCCCCAGCTGTTGTTGGACTACAACGCCCATCATCCCTGACCACTGCTCCTGCTAGCTAGGGATGATGGGAGTTGTAGTCCAACAACAGCTGGGGACTCTTCAGGCCCAACCCTATCTGGAGCTACTGGAGATTGAACTCAGGACCTTCTGCATGCTTTGCCACTTAGCCATGGCTCTTCCACTTGAGTCACAGTCATACCTCTTCCTTGCCTAAGTAGAGGACTGGAAAGTTGTGGGCAGGTGTAGGAACCTCTGGCTTTTGCATGGCTGGAGTGTAGCCTATTGTACAAAGGTAAGAGTCGCATCCATCACCCCACCCACTTTTGCTTCTAGCCCCACCCACCACTAACATGCGGCCCTCAGAAGGCTCCCCAGAAAGGAATGCGGCCCTTGGGGTTAAAAAAGATGCCCAAACCTTGTGCTAGACTACAGGAGGCTAGCTAGAAACATGGGCAAGTATTCTGACCTTTTATAAGGCAGGTTTCCATGAGAGTTAAGTCAGAAAAGTGAAAAATGAAAAATAGGAAGCTCATGCCGACTTTTGATCATTTATTATGCTATTGTTATGCTGGTCTGAATAAGATGAAACCCAGCAGAGTGGTGGTGGTGGGGAAGTGTTACTTCACAGAGATCTGACCCGAATGGGCTGATCTTTTGAGCCAGGGCTCTTTGGGTCACATAACATCCCTGCTTCCCCAACCTACACTGCTCTGATATGCACACATGAAAGATGGGCGTATCTGTTAACATTGTTTTCTTTGCATTTCTCACTTTCCCCATCTTAAGTTCAGTTCCCCAGATTTCCACATCAGCGTGTGATTCCCCCCCAAGTCCTCATGAAAATCCATGATCATTTGGCTGCAAACTTCTAATATACACATTTTCGTCCGCAATTTTGCCTAGCATTTACAATTTTGCAGAGCAGTTTCTCCTAATACAAAGCATAAGAATGTAAAAAGAGCCCTGCAACTGGATCAGGCCAATGGCCCATCTGGGTCAGCATCCTGTTCTCACAGTGACACAACCAGGTGCCTCAATGGGAAGCCTGCAAGCAGGACACGACCACAAGAGCACTCTTTCATCCTGTGGTTTCCAGCAACTGGTATTCAGAAGCATGACTGCCTCTGACCACATTTTAGGACATTATTTACACTAATAGATGCACTTTTCAGCACACTTTAGCATACGTTGATTAGGAAGGCTTACTTTTCAGTGCAAACTGAATGGCATTTCTCTCCCTCTCCTCCTGCCTTGGTGGTGGTGTGGAGGGGAGAAGGGAGGATTCCCTACACATCCACTATCACTGCGCCAAGGAGCAACTGGCGAGGCTAAGTGATCAATATCCTCTGGATACAGAGGTCTCCTGCCATGCTGATGGCAGCTATCGACTGAGACACAGACTCACAAAAGGGCTTTGTCAAGTGCAGGGGAGAAGCCCCTTCTGACGTGACGTTAGCAGAAGATGAAACTGCAGAAGGGTGGCCTTCGCCTCGCCCAGGCTTCCAAACCTCACCCGCTCCAGCCCCTGGCACTGTGCAGAATAGATAGAAGTTCCTTCTTGGCTGGCAGATAAAACCACAACAAAAACTGGCCTCTTGGCTGAAGACAACTTGACATGTTTTGCCTCCCCGCCCCCTCCCACTGCCCTCTGAATGTCAGTTTGGGCTGCCAAGGTCCCCCCCACTCCCCAATTTATGCACAACATGGGCTGTAATTTCAGCCTGTTGAAATCATAATTTACCTCCAGGAGAAATAACGGTCTGCTTTTGCTGGTTTTGTTCCGGGAGCTGTGTAGGAATGTTAAATGCACGGCATGCCACTTTGGTTCAATTGCAACTTAACCACAGCTTTTATCCAGGGGTGGATAAAGGCAATTTTTTTCGGGGGGGGGGGTTGCACCAAGGGGTTGCATTGTGCCAGCAGAGAGCAGGCTGGATCTATCATTAGGTAAAGTGAGGTGACGGCCTCAGGAAGCAGATGCTGGAGATGGGGCAGCAGTCGCACCCCCTTAGTTGTTCTTTCCAAGACTCCCTGCACCTGCACACCACCACAGTTGTGGGTCCTGCAAAGGGATGGGTGGGAGGAGAAATTTGATTCAGTTTGCATTTAAGGGTGAACGTACATAAAGCATACTTTCCAAAACAACACAGTCATAGCTTGGGTTGAAGTTGCTTCAGGTGGAGCATTTTTGGGTTGCGCTCCGCGGTGACCCAGAAGTAACGGAAAGTGTTACTTTCAGGTTTTGCTGCTCGCGCATGAGCAGACGCTCAAAATGACGTCACGCGCATGCGCAGAAGCGGCAAATCACGACCCACGCACGCGCAGACGCGGATTGCATTCGCTTCAGGATGTGAACAGGGCTCTGGAACAGATCCCGTTTGCATCCAGAGGTACCACTGTATGTGAATCAAAACATGGCCAGTGTTTGAAATTTGCACTTCTCTGAATTTTGGAGTCTGGGTTTGTGGCCAAGTCGTGTGTACATGCATAAAAATGCAGACATTTGTGTCATGAAAATACCATACAAAAATGGGTTATATGAGGGGAAACATGTCTATTAGGCAAGATAGCATACAAAAAAATGTGTATATTAGGAGAAATTTGCATTAAAATGCTGGTGGATTTTCAGGAGGATTTAAGAAAAAGAAAACTTACAAACTGATGTGGAAATGTGAAGAACTGAATGCGTGAAAAAAATGGGATACTTAGCAAAACTGAAATAGACAGATTCCACCACCGCCACCACATCCCTAATCCTACATGGCAACCTAAACTAGTTTGCTGCCTCTGATATAGTGGAGGGCAGCATCCCACCATTAGTACTGAAGTAAGATTCTACTGTCAGTCCAGTGCACAAAATGGCCAGGAAGAGCCATTTGTCCTCTACCTCAGGTAGTGAAAGGTCTTATGCTGTCCTTAGCAGAGGAGCACTCTGACAACCAGTCCAGAGGATGACCCTAATTGCCAACTTCCTCCTCCTTAGTCTCAGTGTTGCCCTTGTAGAACTCAACAGGGAGGAGGGTGAGGCAAAACCTGAATGAGTTAGCTCCACCTCTCTCATAGGCTCTGTCTCCGCCTCTTGTTGGGCTGAGCTTTCTGTCATCTCACCCTCCAAGCCCAATGGGCACCAGCCACCACTGCAACTGTGGAACTCGGGGAGATTCACTGAAGTTTGAGCTTGAGCATCTTGTGGCAGGACTGTTGAAGGCTTGTGATTTGGGGGTGATGCCCATAAATGGGTTTTAACATTGGGGAGGTTTAGCTAGCTAATCATTCCCATATCTCCCCTGTTTTGTGTATTGGTACTCGGAAGCTTGTGGGATTGGCAAAGCTTTGAAAACCGACATAAATATACTCCCCTCTTCCATCGAATCCTGCCAACCTGAAACTTTCTCCGCATTCACCATGCACTTGGTTCCCTTTGGGGAGCAAGGAGAGGAGAGAGAAATGATAAACCACTGGGGAGAAATGTTCTCTGCATGGCCCTAATGCATTGTTTGAAGGCCTTCCAATACGCCAAGGCAGAGAAATATTAACAACTGAAAAACTGGGAACATGAGGTCTCCGGTTGAATTACTGGTTTGTGCCACCCATGCGTGCTGGCAGAAAACAACCTACTTTCTTCCCTACATGAACATTGCCTTTTTATTCCACTCATCAGGCACAAAAGTATCCCAAAGTGGACTTCTGCAAACATACAGTATGAGAAGTCGCTGCCCTTAGTACACAATCTAAAAAGCATGACCCAAAAGGAAAAGGGACTGGTACAGAGGAGGGAAAACCCAAACCCAGGCACTATTTCTTAGTTGCATTGCATGCATGTAGAAATGTGTTGTGCTGCATCAGAGCAGAATAAGAAAAGAGACATGCATCTTCATGTTACAGGAAACAGTGGTACATAACATGTATACCTGCAGCTTCTGTATTGTTTTAGAAAAGTTGGGCAGATTTGGAAAGACCCGCAGCATGTGCAGTCCCAATGCACCTTCCTGCTCTAGGGCTGCACTAGTAAAAAATGGTGTGGCAAATTGGCAGTATAAGCTGGCCGTGCACAGTGCTGATTGGCCCACACCTGTGATGTTGCCCTTTGCATCCCTGGAGCTGAATCACCTGAGGAATAAGATGACAAATACATGAATAAACAGAATCACATACAGTGTCCCCCCCTTTATTTTTTTACAAAAAGAAGTTTAAAGGCAACCAGCCTGGCTGGAGCATGTGGGTTGTAAGACAGCATTTAACTTGCTGGGATGCAGTGGCAGCTGGTGATCATTGGGACTGATACGTTGGAAGGCAGGGAGACCTTTATAGCAGATGAAGTCAGAACTAGCGACAGGCAGAACCGCCCCCTGACTGGCTTTCAGTAAGAATGGGCTGGATGTGATCAGTGGGACAGCACCCTGTCTGCCTAATGGACCACCCCCCATTGTTGGGGTGCACACCTGTCATTCTAGTTGTGAAGCCAGGAGGAAGGATGCTCTTACATCCTATTGTATCAGCCCTGCTTTTAGCCTAACATGCAAGTGGCCCTGAGATTGATGGTCTGCCTGTCTAGCCTGAGACTGTCTTCCCCGCTTGGCTAATGGCTCCCTGGTGACTCTGTCAGCCCTGATGTTGACAGTCCTTTTAATGGAAGATATTGGGGGGTGGGATTGAACCTGGGTGTTCCTGTCTCTCGCCTGCATGAGCCTACAGGTAGGGATGGGCAAATCTGTTGGTTTTCATTTCTCTCTGTTCCTCGTTTTTCCAAACGTAAAGGCAGCTCTCCACAATTCTGCAGCAATTTGTGATATTGTTGCTGCTGCTGCAGTTGTTAAAAAAACCCTTATGACATTTCACCCGCATTTTAGTCTGAATTTCTCTGATCAACACCTTTTTGTATGCCGGTTTGACCAAAATGTGCATTTTTGCATGTTGTTTCCCCCAACAGAATGCATATTTGTATGTCACTTTCAGTAACATATGCATTTATAGACACACTTGACCCTAATATAGTCATTTTTGCACACATTGCTTTGTTGAAGAGCTGCACTGCGAAATTCAATAAGCTGTGAACTTTGAAGAAGGGCTGCATTTTGCTTTGCCTTTTGTTTTCAAATGTACGGATTTTATGTGTTCACTTTTAAGTGCCGTCTGAATTGAATTGCTCTTCCCATCCCTACTTACAGGCCCTGGGATCCTCACTGCTGCCTTCTTCCCTGCTCTTGCCACTGCCTGTTTTCCCCCTTCCAATCCTACAACCATCAAAGGGTCTCAATTCTGGGACAGCAAGTGGGCGGCCAGAGTGTGTGGGGGGTGAGGAGGGTGGGGGGGAAGTGTTCTAATGAGTTTCTGTCAGTCACCCAGACACATGATTGATGGCTCCCTGTGCAAGGATTGAGCTCTGGAGATTAAGGGTACATGTTCTGTCAACTTCTCCTCCCTCTCTCCCTCTCTCTTGCTCTCCCTCTTCTCTCTCCTGCACTTTGATATTTTTAAAGGGAAGCCTCGCTTCCTCCATCCCTCAGAGCCACCCACATTAAAATTAACTCCTCTTATGCAAATCATCAACTGCATAAAAAGTTTTTTTAAAAAACCCAATGCCTCCTCTTTGTTATTTAAACAAAAGCTTCTATCCTTACTAGTGGGGGGAGTGCGGGGAGTTTTTAAAACTGTGTTTCTTGCCAACAGGAGCCAGCCTAAAACTACAGACTTTTCCTTCTGGGATTTGTGCCCACAAAGGGGTTTGCAACCACCAGAGAGGTGGGCACGACTCAGGGTTCAGTTCCCTGCAACCAAACGGGGCAACGGATGGTGCCCTTGTTTTCTTTTCTTTTTCTGACGATGTGCATATTGCAGGGGACATATGGTGCCTCTCAGCGGGGCTTTGGAAGAAAGCGGCTGGC
This sequence comes from Podarcis muralis, assembly GCF_964188315.1. NCBI lineage: Eukaryota > Metazoa > Chordata > Lepidosauria > Squamata > Lacertidae > Podarcis > Podarcis muralis. Next base: position 42,068,064 of record NC_135661.1, on the reverse strand, counting down.
TGGGTGCGGATCTCTTTTAATACTAAGCAGATCCCTAGACTCGCTCATCTGTCAATCTCTGAGCTGTGTCAGGAGGATCTTCCAAAATGGAAGAGGGAAGGAGGATGCCTCTCCAATGTTGTTCTGGGCCACAACAAACAAACAAACAAACAAACAACCACTCCCCAGTGGGTAAATGATCCAGGCAAGGAGATGCAGTTTCCTCTGAGAAGGGTGGGGGCGGGCGGGTTGTACAGCCTGTGGGTGTTTAAACTGGGGGAGGGGCTCCAGAAGTCCTTTTATTGTGCATTTGTGGCATCTGGGCACATGATCCTGCTATTAATATTATTCACACCTGCAAAAGTTTCAGGGACAACATTTCCCATCAAGTGCATGTCTTGTAACATCCTGCTGAAATCCTGCAACTTTTCATACCACAAATATACTGTCGCTTTTTTGGGGGGGGGTGTCCCAATTTCATTGTCTTATAGCCCTTTGGGACAGTAATAGCATGATAACATTGGGGAAGCACCGCAGAACAACTAAAAAAGCAGAACAAAGTTGCCACTGAGGAGCTATTCTTGTGCCAAAAGCATGATGTAGAAAACACCCTCAATAAAACACTGGTCTGGAAAGGGGCTGGATTTGGGGTTCCAGAAAAAATAATTGCATCAAGTGAGAGCCCTGCTCCTCTTGCCTTTCCTTGTCTCTCTGAAACTCCGAGAGAGAGAGAGCACCACTCTCTCTATTCCCAGCAGAGAAGTCGTAAGAACAGAATAAGAGGAACAGACCATGGGGGCATCTTGTCCAGCATTCTTTTCCCACAGTGGCCAGCCACTTGCCTTTTCTGGGAAGCCCACAAGCAGGATCTGATCACAAGAGCACTCTACCCTCCTGTGGTTTCCAGCAACTAGTATTCAGGAGCACGACTGACTCCAGTCACGGCAACAGAGCATAGCCATGATGGCTAGCAGCCATCCATAGTGTTCTCCTCCACAGATTTGCTGAAGGCTCTCTTAAAACTATCCAATTTGGTGGCCATCAATATCTCCTGTGGAGCGAGTTTCTTTTATCTGTTTCGAATCTCCCTTTAATCCTAGACTGCTATTAATGCCCAACATGAATAAAACAAAAAAAATTCCTTCCAGTAGCACCTTAAAGACCAACTAAGTTAGTTCTTGGTATGAGCTTTCGTGTGCATGCACACTTCTTCAGATACATCTGTAACATGAATAAAACAGTTATTTTTAAATGGCACTATTCTCTATGTCTTTTACTCAGAGATGCTCCAGGCCTTGAGTTCTGATTGCACTACTTCTTCCCCTCCAGAAAACCTCTCTCTGAAGGTATGATGGACTATCATCTGCTCTCTCCCTCCTCCAATAGAAGCAAGAGAAGGTGACATCCTGTGTTCTGTATTGAACAGAAGCAGGGTGGCCTTTGGTGGCCTGTCTCTTTCTGAATACTGATGCTTCAGTGCTGAAGGGGAGAGAGAGAGAGAGAGTTAGGGCTGGCCTCCAACTTGCTGCCACTCACAAGTGGCAGCCTGAGAATTGTGCTCTGTGCCACATCATATCCAATTTCTTCCATGATTTTGGAGTCTCCCTCTCAAAGTGTGCAGGCCTGCATTGCTTCAGTGCTAACATCTATTGGGACAAATGCCTTTAAGAGAGAAAGTGGATCTCCAAAATCCAGCAGGTAAAAACCTCTTCACGGCATGCAGGTCAATGCAGATCATCTGCTCCTTGCTGCAGATCAAAGTTGCTGTTTAAAGGCATAAGAGCAGAGGCAGGCTGGAAAGTTGGCAACTCTCTCTGTTGTGCCCCCAGAAATAATACTGCCCCAGAGGCCATTGAAGTGGGGAGACAGGGGAGAAATCCAGGCTTCCCTTTTTCTTCCTCAGATGCTGAGGCATGTTGGCCAGAGGCAAAGCCAGCAAGAGAATTTAGAAAGGAAGACAGTGTGGCCAGATGTCCAGGGCTGACCTGAAGTCTCCAGGTTTACCTGGCTCCCTTCAGGTGGCAGGTGGAGGGCTCGAATCTTCAGGTGAGCGAGAGTGCCTTTAATTGATTTATTTTTATTAAGAAGACTATATGTGCAGCTTGCAGGCATCATTAGCCAGGCAGGAGCCAGATGAACATTATTGCATACTGTATATTCTCAGCTGGGGGTGGGGGTATCTGCTCCCCTCATCTCCCTCCTCCCCTCTCCCAATTAACCTCCATTTCCAGGGCTCAGTGGTGGGAGGGCATGTGGAGGAAGAATCAACAAGGGCCGCCCCCATGATATCACCAGGGGCTGCCTCTAGGTTTCAGGTCTGGGCTCTAAAATCTCAGGGTCTGGGATGATCCTGACCTACTAAAGCAAAGGAAGACTGTGTTTCAGGTCAAAAGCACCAACCTCTGCTTTGCGCAATGTTTGCCTGGCATGTGCAATAATCCTCTGCAGGGGAGACAGACAGGAGCTGTGGCTCTGGTGAGACAGTGGGGTGCGATGGCATGGGCTCCACCCAGGGCTGACCCAGCCTGAGGCTCTTCCTCCTCCTGTCCTTGGGCTCAGAACCTGCCACCTCTGTGTCTTTGTTCCTCCTTTTTGTTTTCCTCCTTTTCTTTTCTTGCCTGCTAATTTTTCTTACTCCCTTGACAGCTCCCGCTCCAAGTTATTTGCTGAGATCATAGAGTTCTGAGTACACAGTGAAGAGCTGATTGGTATTCAAGCCACATCTTCCTGCTCATAAGTGTAAGGGTGGGTTTTTTTGGTAGGTTTTTTTTTAAAGAGCCGGTGGCATTAATTTATCACACTTTCTTCTGCACAACACTCTGGGAATCCTCCCCCTGTTCGCTGAGTGCGGCTGGCTTCAGCAGAAGAGTCAGCCAGAAAGAGCCAGATCAGTGCCACAACAAGGAAAGAGAATTGTTAAAACCTGTTCCCCATTTCTAAGCCTGGATGGAGGCAGTGAAATGCAGACAACAACATGGTGGTGGAAGTCACAGAGCCATTGCAGGGCTCTTCTGGACAGCTCTTGGGGTGTGAGAGCCCAAGAACATAAGAAGACCCTGCTGGATCAGGCCAATGGCCTATCTAGTCCAACATCCTATTCTCACAGTGGCCAACCACATGCCCATGGGAAGCCCACAGGCTTCTTGTCCCTTGCAGTCTGCAGCCCCAAACATCTAGAAATTGCTTCCTGGCAAACTTGTGAAACATTCCAAGGGATTCTGGAGATGGCCTCTTAAATCTCTTGAGGTACAGCTGCTTGGTGTCTTGATCAACTCTGCAAACAGATAGTTTTGCCTAGGGCAGAAATTAATGAATTTCTTACACAGCATTACACTTTTGCACTATCAGAACCCTCAAGGAAACAGAAGTAGAATCCTAGGAGAGGCCATAGCTCAGAGGGTAGGGCACCTGCTTTGCACACTGAAGGTCCCGGGTTCAAACCCCAGCATCTCCTGTTGAACAGGATCAGGTGGAAGGAGGACTTTGGACAGCTATTGCTGATTGGAATAGACAACACTGCTGAGATGGATGGATAAATGATCTGACCTGGTGTTAGGTCGCCGTTACCAATTGGGGTAATCCAGTACTAACTCTGCTGTCAATACTGTGAGACACCAGAGCTATCACTGCATCTGTCTGTAATGCCAGTGTCAAGACCCGAGCCAGACCCTTTCCGACCCTGATTGTGGGCTGCCTCGCCTTTCTCAGGACCTCTACATGTCTTTGTAATATTAACATTCTTCTTCTTCTTCTTCTTCTTCTTCTTCTTCTTCTTCTTCTTCTTCTTCTTCTTTGATTTATTTATTGGCCTTTATCAAAAGATCGTAAGGCAGAGTACAACTTTAAGAACACATTTTATGGAGCATCAATAATAAAAACACAATAAAAAGCAGAATAACAGACAGCATAACAATAATAAAATAACCATAATGATACATTAGCATTTATACCAGACCATCCACACATCATTCCATTTGACTACTTCTTCTGTGATTTTCTTCCCCAATGTTAGCATGTTATTGCCATCCACACTTCTGCTCTAAAGAGCCACCAAAATAAACTGGAACATTTGTGGTATGATAAGCTACAGGATTTCCACAGGAAGCTACAAGGCATGCACAGATTGGAAACAAAGCACTATGTCCACCCCGAAACTTTTCCAGGGACAAGGAGTATTGAAAACAGGGTCATGTATAACTGCCCCAGTACCATAACGGGTGCAATTCATCATGAATGCACAATAAAAAGGATGTCTGGAGAGGCCCCCTGTGGCAAGGGAATAGAGCTTGTGGCTAGAGCTGTGTTATTATGTTATTATCAGCAGAGCCTTGAAGACCCATCTTGGACCAGGCTCAAGGGAAGCCCTGCAGAAGATGCCTAATGGGCTGCGCATGGCTATGCATGCGCTGTGCAAGCAACTTGCAGAACTGCCCCCTTGCACAGGCAGCCAGCCCACTGCTCCTGTCCTCTTCCTGCTGCCGCATAACACTTTCCCTGCTGCCCAAGGTGGGCAATTGGTATTCATGAGGTGGTGCCTTTCCCCGCACTCCCACCCCCTTCCTCCCCATTGATGCCTGGGTGTGTTTGTCTTAATCTCAGTGTCTAAATCCAGCTCGCAGCTAATCCCAAGAGCCAGGCTGCAGAAGGGCATGTTGTTGCCTTTTTAATTTCATTTGAAACAGAAGCGCTCTCCTTTCTTGGCTTTTTTTTTTTTAAATTCAGGGTGGAATGCACGGAGGAGATAAGGGACTTGGAGGGAACCAGTGGGCTGAGGAAGGCAGCTCCCCTGTGCTCTGGAGTTATCGCCACTTGCAGCTGCTTCCGCCTGGGTGACATCTGTGAGGCAGGAAGTTCCACTTGCCAGTTCTTGAGAAAAGTAAGTGTGTGTGTGTGTGTGTGTGTGTGTGTGTGTGGAGACAGGGTGGGGGAAGGAGCTGTCTTGTTTTGTGATTGCCAGTCACTTCCTCTTATTCGCTTCCCCCTCCCAAATTTGTTTGTTTGTTACCTAGAAAGGGCCTTTGCTCAGTGGCGGTAGAGCATCTGCTCAGCAGGCAGAAGAAGAAGAAGAAGAAGAGGAGGAGGAGGAGGAGGAGGAGGAGGAGGAGGAGGAGTTTGGATTTGATATCCCGCCTTTCACTCCCCTTAAGGAGTCTCAAAGCAGCTAACATTCTCCTTTCCCTTCCTCCCCAACAACAAACACTCTGTGAGGTGAGTGGGGCTGAGAGACTTCAAAGAAGTGTGACTGGCCCAAGGTCACCCAGCAGCTGCATGTGGAGGAGCAGGGACGCGAACCCAGTTCCCCAGATTACGAGACTACCGCTCTTAACCACTACGCCACACTGGCTCCTGTGTTCCAAAAGGTGTTCCAGGTTCAATGGCATCTCCAGATAGAGCTGCAGGAGACTCCTTGCCTGAAACTCTGCAGGTCACTGTACTCAGCTTGATGAACCAATGGTCTGGTGCAGGATAAGGCAGCTTCCTATGCTCCTAAGATCAAGTGATGGCAAGCTCAGAGAAGAGCATCTGAGGCAGATGCAGGTGATGTGGACCACAAAATGCCAGCCTTTGTTTCAAAAAGAAGGGCGCTGCTAGTCAGCATGGACCCAGAGAAAACCAAGTAAATATATATCCCCTAATTTGTTTCTCCTAACCATCAGAAACCTATCCTACTTCTAAGGTCTTGGAAGGGATCTCACAGGCCTGCTGATGCAGGTGACCCACTACTACACCATCCCGGATAAGCAGGCTATCTGCTTTCAGCTTATAAGCCTCTGACAAAGGAGAATCCATACTGGAGTGCTGCTGCCAGTCAGTGTAGACAACATTGATCTTAGATGGACAAATGGTCTGAGTAAGAAGAACGGCTTTTCTAGGAATCTAGAAGCTGCCTTAGATGGATTCAGGCCATTGGCTCATATAGCTCAGTACTGTCTACACTGACTGGCAGTGGCTCTGCAGGGTTTCAGGCAGGAGTCTCTCCCAGCCCTGTGTAGAGTTGATGGGGATCAAACCTAGAACCTACAGCATACAGGTGTGATGTAGGCTAGAGAGAAGGGGCAAAAGAGAAAGAGACATGACCAAGTGTGAGTTTCATGGTTGGGAGAGATTTGAAACTTGGCTTCCCACAGCCAAACCTATTGCTGCATCCTAACAGCACTCTCCCCTCCCTTCCCCCTTCTGCCTAGCTGTGGCTTATCATAATCTATCATCCCCCCCATCCCAAAATGGCCCATCTCTGCTCTGATTGGAGAATGAGTCAGCCAATCCCGAACTCCCACAGCCTCCTGCCAGCTCTTAACTTTGGTACTTGGGGACCTTCCTTGCCGTCCCTCCCTGAGAGTGGCAGGACCTGTGATGGACATTGGGATTGGGGCAGGGCTCACCAGCCTTTCTATTCTTGCTTAGCCCTGTGGCAGGAGGCTTGCCTGGGTTTTCTGAGCCCTGTGGGGTGGAACGGGCTGCAGGAGGCCTTTTAATGATGGGGTTTTAATTAGCTTGTGTTGCGCTTCCAACACCTCCTGTTCCTGCGAAACAAATCAAGATGAATTAATAGCCGTCAATCTAGCCCAGCCAGACAAGGCTCTGGGTGACGTATTGCGGCAGGGAAGACAGCTTTATCAACCCTGGTCTGGGCAGGAAACTCTGTGGCTGGTGGAATTGAAGGAAAGGTATTCCTGCAAGGAGAGCCCAAAGGAAAATGGAGGCTGAAATGTGGGTGAGGTACCCTCCTGCAAGCATTACATGGAATGTCTCAGAAGATGGTACCGCATGACAACAGAAGAGGTCAAAACGTATTTCACAGAGTTGTCATCGGATTAAAGAACTCTTAGTTGTTTAGATAAATTCTTCTGATACTGTAGCAGAAGCAGCAAGCTGAGTTACTTGCATTGCATGAAGTTTAGAACTGTACACAGCCCGATGTGGATTATAAATGAGGATAAGGATATAAGGAGGTTTTGAGAACAAATATAGATAAGATAGAATGGCCTGATCATCCTTACACTGAATTTTATAATGATCTGGTAGTTTGAAATGATGTTAGTGAATGTCCAGTCATTAAATTAAATGTATGATAAAGGTAAAGGTAAAGGTAAAGGGATCCCTGACCATTAGGTCCAGTCGTGGCCGACTCTGGGGTTGCGGTGCTCATCTCGCTTTATTGGCCGAGGGAGCCGAAATACAGCTTCCGGGTCATGTGGCCAGCATGACTAAGCCGCTTCTGGTGAACCAGAGCAGCGCACGGAAACGCCATTTACCTTCCCACCGGAGTGGTACCTATTTATCTACTTGCACTTTGATGTGCTTTCGAACTGATTAGGTTGGCAGGAGCAGGGACCGAGCAACAGGAGCTCACCCCGTCACAGGGATTTGAACCGCCAACCTTCTGATCGGCAAGCCCTAGGCTCTGTGGTTTAGGTTGTTGTTAAATAACTGTTGTAAGTTGGGGATGTTTTTGGCACATCTAACAATAATTATAATTATAGTCATGACAATGCAAACATTATTTGGGCAGTTTTCCTATTCCTGCTCATTTCACTGGGTATTGTGCAGAGGAATTTCTACAAAAAGGAAAATAAATATGAGTTGATTAATGGTATTAATTACCTACACAATAAATAAGTTACGTGTTACCTGTACTTGTGCTTCTGGAGACTGGCATGCATGCTGTTGGTTTTTTAATGGTTTGACTCTTCCACTGGGTTTGGAGAGCTTCTCCCAGTCTGCAGGCACATTTCTTTGCAGTCCACGTACCAGAAGCGTCATGCTAGTGTTGAGCAGGGCCAGAGGCAAAGGTAGGCGGGGAAAAGGATGTGACACTTACCTCTGTTTGGCGGGCTGCATTCGAGTAACAAACAAACAGGAAAAGTCAAAGGTTTCTGTATGTACACCCCACATCTCTCCATCTTCCATCCAGGCAAGCCAGAGGCATTAACACAGTTCAAGAATGCTTATTAGTCAGTCAAAAGAACCCAGGGAGGGTATCATTGAAGGGCTTGGCCTGGGGAAAGTCTCAAGGGCTTGCCAAGGAAACTGGGGGGCGGGGGGCGGGCTGCATTTTGGTCTCTCGGTCCTCTCTCTCTCTCTCTCTCTCTCTCTCTCTCTCTCTCTCTCTCACACACACACACACACACACACACACACACTGTGGTTTGCACAATGATTAATAATAACAATAATTTTATTATTTATACCCCACCCACTCTGGGCGGCTCCCAACAGAATATTAAAAGCAAGATAAAACATCAAACATTACAAACTTCCCTAAACAGGGTTGCCTTCAGATGTCTTCTAAAAGTCAGATAGCTGTTTATTTCCTTGACATCTGATGGGAGGGCGTTCCACAGGGTGGGCACCACGACCAAGAAGGCCCTCTGCCTGGTTCCCTGTAACCTCACTTCTCACAGGGAGGGAACCATCAGAAGGCCCTCAGAGCTGGACCTCAGTGTTCGGGCTGAATGGTGGGGGTGGAGACGCTCCTTCAGGTATACTGGGCCAAGGCCCATCTTTCCTTTAAGTAACTCAAGATGACACCCGTTATGTTTCTGGAATGATATGCAAACTTTAAACATAGCCAGCTGTTGAAATGTTATATTAGGGGGGAAATTCTTCGCAAAAATGTGTCCATTAGGCAAAGTGAAGTGAAAAATGTGTATATTAGTAGAAATTTGCACTGAAATGCTGATAAATTTTCATGAGGAAAAAAACCCCAACAAAAACAAACTGCAGACTGGTGTGGAGATATGAAGAACTGAACTGAACATTTAGAACTGGAAATGAAAAACTGGGATAAACAGAACTTTGCAAATTCGCCTGTCCCTGCTGTTGGGTATGTGAGCTCAGTGTGATTTTGTACATGTTTGAAATGTGCACTGCTCTGTAGTCAGAGTTTCACTCAGACCATCGGGCCAATGCCTATCCCTAGCACCATTTTGTGAATGGAACAGAAGAGAAACGTCGTGGGAAGCAACAGCGTGGCCTGGCCTTGGCCACCTGCCCCATTTCCAAGTTCCCAGGCTAAAAACAGGGCTTTGTTATCAGTGGCAAAGGGGCTGTGTCCTCTCAAGTCTGCTTCCCTTTCCCCAGCCCCACCCTCCCTGCTCTGGTGCGCTCATTGAGATAACAGGTTTTCTCTCTCTCTCTCTCCCCACTGTGGAGCCAGGATGAAGGGTGGGCCAGGGAGGAATACCGTTCTGCAGAGGGCCACAGGGTGGGGTAGGGGGGCGATCGAGAAGTTTGCTGAGCTGCTCAGCTAGTAAGACAAACACTTTTCTTGTCAGCATCCAAACAGTATCTCGCTGCCCCTACAATCACTGCCCCCAACGTTTGCAAGTCAGCCTGCTTTCCCCTTGTGTGTGAGTTCTCTTTCCTAGCCCTTGGTGGGTATTAAAGGCTTGGCGGCATTTATTTATTTTATAGTATTAAGTTAACAGGATTTATATACTGTACCACTTAGTAATCAAAACCTACAAGTGTTCTAAATTAAACTACTAATAAACTCAGATCTTAGAAACAAGTTAGCCTTTGCAGAAATAATAAAGAAATGAAAAACAAATGCCGCAATAGCAGCGACACCAGAATTTGCACCATTAAATCTGCATATGGGAGCAAACCAAGTTGATACTTACAAGCAATTAATGGGTTTTCTAGAATGTTAATAGCCCAACATTTAATAGCCCCTAAAAAGGGTGATCTTGGCTGCTGAAGGGGAAGCCTGAACTGTACCAGCTTTAAGAATTGTTTAAGAATTGGTGCCTGAGACTCTCCTCCCCCCTTCCCTCCCTGTCCCTTTTTCCTTGTGTGCACTGTTTGGTTGGTTGGTCGGTTTACAGATTGCAAGCCTGTGTGGGCAGGGACTGCCTTGTTTTAACTGGCTGTATGTAAGCCAGTCTGGGAGCCTTTTTGGCTGAAGGGCAGGGGACAAATGCGCTGGTTAAAGATAAATAAATTGGAAAGACTCAAAAGGACTTACTGTACTCTGGATCATTGGTACAACAAGGGATGGGACATAGCCTTCTAGGGGGCCTCGCCAGCTTGCCCGCTTCCCAATGCCGCAGTCTCCCCTCTCCCAAAAGTGTAAACCCAAGACTTCATGCAAAGGCAGGGCAACTCAGGTCCAGCAACTATGAGACTCAGGGCTAGCCAGTGAGGCCCAATTTGAAGCAGTGGGGAGCAACTTGAATTTTTGTTTGTAGGGCCCCAGTTCACAGCCAAAGTCTGCAAAATCTTATATAAAATCCATCTAGATTGCCCTGGTGCAGGGACCCCTTAGGAGCGGCATGCAGGGTCCAATTTGGCCAAATTGCTCCAATTGTTTTAAGGTCAGTCCTGATGAGACTGTGCAGGGGTTGGACTGACAAGTCCTGCACCTTCTAGGTCCTTGGTGTCACCATTCAGAGTACAGACTCAAGGACTTGTTATGGAAATAAAGGGACAACCTTCTAAGCTGGCCATGTGCGCAGTCTACACAACCTTGGGAGCTGTAGTTCGTTAAGGGTGCTGAGAATTGCAGCTCTGCAAGGGACACACTACCATTCCCGGGATTCTTTTGGAGGGGGAATGTGCTTTAAATATGTAGCCTGGGTCTTCCACTCAGCCTGGGCCTGTGCATAGCAGCCGTCCCCTCCCCTCCCCTCCCCTTTGGACAATAGGCACACCTCCCACCTGCTCTGCCAGGATCTGCCACTTGAGCCGCGCCGTGTGTTGTGTTTGCCGTGGCCAGCTCCCTTTCGGCTGACACCTGTCAGCCTTGTTGGGACAGGCCACCCTTCTGCCCTGAAATACTGTTTGATATTTGGGAAGAGTCAACAGCTTGGCCCTGTGTGTGCGTCAACAGAGTTTGATGACTCTGATGCCCAAGAGGAATGAATGGTTTGTGTGTGTGCAAGGGTGGACAATCTTGTGGTTCCTTCCATATCTCACAATATTTTGTAGAGAGGACACTTGTACACTTTGGGGTGGGGCTGAAACTCAGTGGCAAAACACCTGCTTTGCATCCTGCTTTAACCCTGCCCAGTGGCCTCTAGCTATAATAATCTCATGCTGCAAGCGAGGGGCAAGATCTCTAGGAACACAGGAGGCTGCTTGATGCTGAGTCAGACAACTGGCCCTCCTAGTTCAGTATTGTCCACCCTGACTGGCAGCGGCTCTCTAGGGATTCCCAGCCCTACCTGGGTTTGAAGCTGGGACCTGCTGCATGCAAAGCAGATGCTCTACCTCCGGGCTACAGCCCTTTTCATGAGACCCTGGAGCTGCACCGAGAGCCTCTTTCAGCATGAAAACTGCAGAGCTGCTTCCAGTCAGGGTGCTCAGTGCTAAGCCAGATGGACTAAAGGTCTGTCCTGATAACAAGGTGGCGTCACAAGGCCTTTGACAGTAGAGGTGGAACATAGCCATAACAACAACAACAACAACAACAACAACAACAACAACAACACTTTATTATTTGTACCCTGCCCATCTGGCTGGGTTTCCCCAGCCACTCTGTGCAGCTTCCAACAAAGATTAAAATTGCATTAAAATGTCACACATTAAAAACTTCCCTGAACAGGGCTGCCTTCAGATGTCTTCGAAATGTCAGGTACAGTGGTACCTCGGGATGCAAACGGGATCCGTTCCAGAGCCCCGTTCGCATCCAGAAGCAAACGTAACTAGTGATGGCACATCTGCGCATGGACGCGTCGCTTTTCGTCGCTTCTGCGCATGCACGTGATGTCATTTTGAGTGTCTGTGCATGCGCGAGCGGCGAAACCCGGAAGTAATGTGCTCCGTTACTTCTGGGTTGCCACGGAGCACAACTCGAACATGCTCAACACGAAGTATGACTGTAGTTGTTTATCTCTACGACATCTGATGGGAGGGCATTCCACAGGGCGGGCGCCACTACCGAGAAGGCCCTCTGCCTGGTTCCCTGTAGCTTTGCTTCTCGCAGTGAGGGAACCGCCAGAAGGCCCTCGGCGCTGGACCTCAGCGTCTGGGCAGAACAATGGGGGTGGAGACGCTTGCCTCCTTCTCCATGATTCTGCCTCTGCCCCCTCTTTTAAAGCCACCCAAGTTGGTGGCTATCACTGCCTCCTGTGTAAGCGAGTTCCATAGTTTAACAGTGCACTGCCTGAAGAAGAACTTTATTACATTCTTACTGGTAATGCCCCTCCATTAAACCTCAAACGTCTAGCCAACCTTTGGCCCTCCAGATGTTGCTGGACTACAACCCTCAATGTTTCTGACAGCAACATCTGGAAGGCCACAGGTTAGCCACCCTGCCCAGCAGCCTTGCAGGACAGCTGCCTGACCCCCGTCTTCTGTCCCGAAATGCTTTCTTCCCCTTTCTGCATTTATTTACTCAGCAGTGCTCTGTCCTGCAATGGCTTCAGCAGCAAGTGTGCCTGCAGATGGAGGCTAACAGTTTTATTTAAAAGTAAGGATGCGTGGAATTGCAGCCTTTGCCTCACACCCCTTTCGTCTCAGGATAAGTAACCACAGTTGAAATCTAAACTCCTCCTTTGGAGTAAGCCCCATAGAAGTGAATCGGTCAATTCTACTTTCTCTCACTTTCTCTTTTTTCCAAACTTAAGTCTAGTTCTCCACCTTTCCAGATGAGCTTGTGTGTTTTTTAAAAACAACAACAACAAGGTTCTCATTAAAATTCATCAGCATTTATTGCAAATTTCTCCTAATATACACATTTTTGTGCAATTTTGCCAAATGTAATGCATTTTTCTGTGTGTCTCTGAAATATAAATTTTTATGAATACTCCCCCCCCCCCAGTGTGTGCATTTTTGTACACATCACTTCGCTAGAAAACTGCATTGCAAAATTCAGAGAAGTGCTAATTGTGAAGGGCAGCTGTGCTTGTGTTCATGCCTTGCTTTGGAATGTGCAAAATGTATCAAATTGCTCCTCCATCCCCATTGGAATGCATGTTCTTCCCTGCTTCTGCTGCAGCCTGCTCAAGGGCCTAATTGCCAAAGCCTTTGCCACTGGTGGAGCTTTGGAATGGCATTTGAGCACAGCGGTGCAAAACACAACTGGAGGTGCAGGGTCTGCACCCACTCCTGCTCTGTTCCTGGTCATGCATCCCAGCAGAAGGGGGACTGGCAAAGGGTTGGCACCAGCTGTGTGGTCCACAATGAACTTTCCTGTCACTTGAATGGCATGGCAGGCAGAAATTCAGCAGAAGAAACCGGGTGCCTCAAGGCAGTGAACAGCTTCACCTGTTGGATTTCACCCCTTTCGTGTTGTTTTCGATGCACGGGAGGCCCATTAGAAACACATACGCAGGGAGAGTTGGCAAGCTGGTGCACACAGAGTTTGCAGGCTGGGTGTGGGTTGTGAGATGGAAAGAGGGTCATGCCCCACAGCGAGAGGGGAAGGCAAAACAGCTGCTCTGTGGTGATAGTGCAGAAGGCGGGGGAGGGAAGACAGCTGCGCCATCCTCTTTCCCCCAACAGGAACCATCTGTGTCAGTGGGCAAGTCCAGCTCCACAAGCCCTACCAGCCATTCCGGAGCGATTTCCGAACAACTTCCCCTTTGTACTTCCCCAAACATGGAAGCAAGGCCTGAGCTGTGGACAGGCAGGCGAGCCAAGAATTCTCCATCCCTCAGCCATCAAGAGCAGGAGGAACGGGCAGAGTAGGAGGAGATCCAGGTTCCCCCTCCCACTCGATAGCCAGGTTAATGTGTGGCATGAGAATGTAAGCCTTTGATCGTGCCTTAATGCCACTTGCGGAACAGCAAAGTAATTTTATACTCCGGACTTAATGCCCTGTTGCAGTGGAGGGTTTATAATGTGCACTTACTTAAAAATGTGATGAGCCACCCCTGTTGTGTTTGTCTCCGTCACTGCTGCCCCTCTGCTCATTCTTCTAAACAGGACTTGAGAAGGCAGGGCTTCCAGGCAGGACCCCCCCCCCCAGCCAACTGGAATATTTTCTCAAAGAGGGCCCCAGAAGACGAAGAAGTGGAATTCTCCCATATCCCATAATTCAGGGACATCCAATGAATGTTGGAAGATTCAGGGCATGCAAAAAAGGTTCTCCCCCACCCCCCATGCTCAGAGCATATACGGTACTGTAGATAAACTATGAAACTCACTTCCACAAGAGGAAGTGATGGCCACTAACTTGGATGGCTTTAAAAGAGGATTAGATCAATTCATAGAGGAGGAGGAGGAAGCTACCAATGGCTATGTTCTCCCTCTTATCGGTCAAGAATGTGTAGGAGAGCACCAGGGAGGCACTGGAGAAAGGAAGTGGCTCGTTTGAGAGAGAGAAGTGAAAGGCTGGAGGAAATGCACATTTAAAGTAGAGCACCACACGCCCCCTGACGCTCCCTTGAGATGCACCACTGGGGGCTGGGAATGGAAATGGAGGCGATGGTGACCTGCAGAAGATGCTTCCCTTTTGCTTCCACGCTCTGTAGTGGTGCCAGTTTGACTCCCCACTAAGCGGGCAGCATGACATCCACACCTTGGGGAGTTCTTGCAACAGGTTATTGGCTCTCTTCATTCCTTGGCTCACGACTTGGGGAGGGTTTGTCGCCACATGGTAGAGCACAGGCTTGAGGGTGCTGTGCTCATTTAGTAGCATCTCCACTTAAAAGGAGCTAAGATGCAGGGTTCAAAAAGACCCCGGAGAGATACCGATAGGCAGAGACAAAGGCACTAGGTGGGCCAGTGGGTTGCCTCAATAGAAGGTGACCTCATATGTTATGGAGAGGCAGGACAGGCCTCTGAACACCAGTTGCTAGGAATCAAAAGAGCAGGGAGTGCTGCTACACACAGGTTCAGTCCTTGGTATCTCCAAGTCAAAGGATCTAGGGTAGCAGGAGTTGATGGCAAAGGAGCCTCTCTGTTTGATAACCCACCCCGTACTCATTCTGCTACATGCTGAAGACCTTTATTCCACCCCCCACTCCATAGGCAGGGCACTTGCTGGCTTTGGGGCATAGAGTTTTGGTGTTATGGTTTTAAACTAGGGGTGGATGAATATGTCAATTTTAGTTCATCTCAGTTTCTGATTTTTCCAATCCTAAATTTAGTTGGCCACATTTCTGCATCCATTTGTGATTTTTTAAAAAATAAATATCTGCTTGAAACATGACCAGAATTGGACTGGATTTAAATAAGAAGGCAAGCAGGTGGGGGTGAGCTCATGGCAAACTGAGGCTGGTGGGGACAGTGCCCCCTTCACCCTAAGAGCCTGTCTTCCACTGCCTGGAGAAGTATGGACTCTTCTGGCGAGAGCCAGCGTGGTGTAGTGGTTAAGAGCAGTGGACTCGTAATCTGGTGAACAGGGTTTGATTCCCTGCTCCTCCACATGCAGCTGCTGGGTGACCTTGGGCTAGTCACACTTCTCTGAAGTCTCTCAGCCCCACTCACCTCACAGAGTGTTTGTTGTGGGGGAGGAAGGGAAAGGAGATTGTTAGCCGCTTTGAGACTCCTTAGGGTAGTGATAAAGCGGGATATCAAATCCAAACTCCTCCTCCCCTCCTCCTCCTCCTTCTCCTCTTCTTCTTCTTTTGGCAGGTGCCTAGCCATGCCTACCCCTGACCCTGTCTCTGCCTCTGAATTTATCTCACCCTTCCTTAAAGCTGCTTCCGTTGCAATTCTGCCACCACATCTGATAGCAAGGAGGCCATCCCTGCAGCCTTTTTGGAGTGTACGCCTGTGTCCCAATAGGGCAGGCAGCTGCGTCGCTCTGCATTGCCAGCCTGTGCTGACACCTGCAGCCTCTTTCATTGCTCTGATCAACACCAGTTTCCAACTTGGGATGCCCCCTGCACCTGCTGGGGCCTTGCTCCTCCTGATGCCCCATTTTCTATGCATCAGTGACTGGGCCGCAAGACAGATTTGTTCCAGCAGCCGCGCAATAAGCCCGGCTTGTTATTTTTGGGTGGGGACCCCCCTCCCAGCCCGCTCTAGTTTCATTATGAACAAGAGGGGAAGACGTTTTGTTGCTCTCAGCAGAACGGAAAACCCCCCTGTCAGCTCAGAGAAGCTGCACCGGCTCTCACATCCTCTCTCATGAGTCAGGCCCAAAGAGGGAACAGGGCTGGGAGGGACACCCCCTTCCAACAGCTGCCAGGCACTTCAGTTCACTTGCTGCCTAACAGGGTGGATCTGGGACTTTGCGCGTGGTGGTAGCCTTCATTTACCCAACAATGCACTCTCTCTCTGCTTGGGGAAGGTCAGCTAAGGTGGATCTGCCAGCATTAAACACAGAACTAACACAGCCACTTCGCTGATCAGGCCAAAGGCCCAGCTAGTCCAGCTTCCTGTCCTCCCAGTGGCCAGCCAGATGCCCCAATGGGAAGCCCGCAAATAGGACAGTAGGAGCATAGGAAGCTGCCTTCTACTGAGCCAGACCACTGGTCCACTTAGTTCATTACTGTCCAGGGTGATGGCAGTGGCTTTCCAGGATTTCAGGCAGCACCTGAAGATGCCAGAGATTGAATCTGGGACCTTCTGCATGCAAAGATGATGCTCTAGAATGGATGATGGTCCTTCTGAGTGCAACAGCACTCTTCCCAGCCAACAGTATGCAGAGCAATACTGCCTCCACTGTTCTCCACTGTTGGAGAGCATAGCCATCATGGTTAGTAGCCATTGGTAGCCTTCTCTTCCATGAATTTGTGGAATCCTCTTTGAAAGCCATCCGAGTTGGTGGCTGCCACTGTCTCACATGGGAGCAAATTCCATGGCTTAACCGTGCTGTGTGAAGAGGCCCATCCTTTTGTCTGTGCTGAATCTTCCAGCATTCAGCTTCATGGGGTGATTGCAGGTTCTTGTAATATGAGAGAGGGATATTTTATTTTATTTTTATTTTTTAAAACTCTATTCATTTTCTCCATGCTATGTCAGAATAATGGGGGACAGAGGCAGAAAAGCACATGAGGCATTCTCTCCAAGCCAAAGTGCAAAGTGCTTTGGGGCCGAGATATTTTGGCACTTGAAGAAGAAAATCCTACAACTGCCTCTCCCTGGGAGTAAAAATATACTACCACCACTACTACTAAATTAAATAATAAACCATGTGCTGCTCTTTCATGACACACTAAGTCAACTGACTGATGGCAGTATAAAAATCAATAAAAATGAACAAATAAACAAACCACTGAGTGAATGAAAAAAAATCAGGCAAATAAATAAAGCAGGTAAAGTGTGCTTTAGGCACCCGGTTAAAACTATTTTCTGTGTGTGTGCTTTAGCACCACTTTGATATTTCATCACTGTTGTTTTTATCGTTTTATATTATGCTCTGCTGTCCAGTTTATTTTATTGATTGTGGATTTAACTGGATTATAAATACTCTTTGCTATGTTTTTGGAAGTGATTTTTCCCTAACACAATGCATTTCTGCATGTCATTTTCACTAATATATGCGTTTTTGTGCACAGTCATTAGCTGGAGAACTGCACTACCAAATCTGGAGACGTGCAGATTTTGAAGGATGGTTGTGTTTCGGTTCACTTTTTGTTTTTCTGATAGTGCAAATCAAGAAGATCCACCTTTAAGTGAGAACTGAATTGAACATTTCTCCCATCTGTAGCTGGGAGCTTCAGCCGGTGGTCCTCCACTCCTTTGACATTCTCTACTCCAAATCTCATACAGCCAGAGGTCTTATGGGAAAGGCTGCAATGCAGTCCCAGAGCATCTGCTTTGCATATGAAAGCTCCTGGGTTCAATCCCTGGCATCCCTAGGTAAGGATGGGAAAGCAGCCCGACCTGAAAGCCTGGAAAGCAGCCACCATTCAGGGTAGACAACCCTGAGCTAGAGGTGTTCCACCTTCTCCTTCCTAGTAAATTCCCTAATTTTATAACCTCATTAACCCACCAGCTGGAAGGCAGGAGAGAGAAAATTCTCCCAGATGCCTCCTCAGAAAGAAAGAGCAGCATCTCTCTACCTTTCCTGCCACCTTTGACAACTTTCACAGATAAACAAACCAGGGCAGATGGCGTTCAGGAGTCTTCGGCTCGAGTGGTTGAGTTTGCATTTGCAAGGGTCAAATGTTGTATTAGCACACATGCATAAGAGACTGCACAGGAGGGATGCATTCTGGAACAGAGGACTGACTTTGGGAAGCAGCTCCTTAATGCTTCACCTTCAGGCTTTATTCTAGTTTTGCTCCAAATCCCTCCCCCTGGCTAGCTGCTTTTCTCTCCAAAGATGTGGGAACCTCATTGTCCAGTGAGCTGGGCCCTCACTGTCCAGAATACAAAGGTGTGAATATATCTTGAGTCTTCCCGTTGCTGAAACTTAACACAGGTTTGGGGATTCCTGTTCCTCATTTCAATTAGCCCTCCTTTCTGCGTTTTGCATTACCTCAATTCCCTCTGATACTGACCTTGTGCTGCTGCCTGACCTTGCCTCTAGATCAGGTTTCAGACCTAGACTGGTTCTCTGTGCTTGACCTTAGTTAGTTTGGACAGCCTTGCACATGCAACCCCGCTCTCGTTGTTGGGTATTTTGCTAACCCACCTGAGAACTGGACCCTCACCCCTGAGGGCATCTATTGGAGCATGACATTATCCCAGTTCAAGAAGACCAGGCAAAAGCACGAAGAGCATGCAGAGCTGGGACGAGAGATAAAGAGGTCCTCAGCCCTCCTCCTGGTTTTTTGCTTTTGCTGTCCTTGTTTATGAACTGATCTAATTGCCAGTTGGTGTTCCTTGCTTTCAGTGCTCCAGGGGTTGAGGCTGAAGATGTGTTTGTCTGCATCTAAGTTTGCTAAACAAATACTTTAGGTTTTCATTTAAAAAGTGATTCTCAATAATTACCCAATTCTACTTTTTTTCCCTGGATCGTTCCCAACTTCTCAAAAACAAAAACAATCATGTAATGGACGACTGCAAAAGCCGAGCGTGCATTTGGGATTTGCCGCTTTGCTAGGCATCTCTGTTTGATTGTTTTACATGGCGCAGTTTGCTAGCCTTACCCTTCTGGTTTGCCCAGATAAAACAGGGATTGCCACTCCTTCAATCTCTGCTCTGATACTGGCAGAGGACTCACTCGGAACCTTTCCAGCGCCAGGCGTTCCAGCCCTCGCTTATCATACAAAGCTATTCAGTGGCCTGATGCAGAGAAAGGCAGAGCTTTGGTTCATCTAGCCCAGGCACAGATGGCCTGAGTTCATTTTAACTGGAGATGCCAGGGATCAAACATGGGGCATTCTGTATGCAAAGCAGCTGCTCTCTGCAGCCATGACCTTCCATCTGGGGAAAGTTCAGACAATCCTTCTACGTTCTGGCAATGAGAAAGTTGCAGAACTTGTGGAGTTTTCAGATGGGAACTTCCAGTAACAGAACCATTACCTGGGCAATGCCTGGAGGGGGCAGAGTCTGCAAAGGGGTGCAAAGCTGCATGGATTTGGTGCAACAGTCTCACATTGTATGTTCCTACTAATGTTCTGATCTGCTGTTTGGATTGGTGGGCATCAATGTGCTTAGCAGCCTAGTCCTTTTGGAGCTGTCAGGGGTCAGGTTAGTGCTCTAACATCTCCAAAAACAAACCAACAACCCTCTCCTGCAAGCAAGTGCCTTTAACAACTGTCGTCACATTTCCAGAGATCCTGGCCAGCCCACTCCAGCTGTGGAAGGTGCGCTGCTTTGATGCCAGAACCCAGGCACCGTGTCACACCTAATCTCTTCACCATCGCAGGATATGATTCCCATGGGAATCTGAGAGGTACAAAGTCACTCTTGAAGACGTGAATTACTAGTCCGGGGAGAAAGGAAACAACAGGCAGAAAAGGGACACAACAAACTGAAATAAATTATTCTTTTTTTAAAAAAAAAAGTAATCAAAGGGAGGTTTGGAGTAAAAGATAAGAGGGAAGACAGAAAGGGGTGAGCATAAGGGAGGGAAAGAGAAATGAGCCTGGAAGAGAGAGGGAATGGGTGGAAGCTGGAAGATGAGAGCAAGAAAGTTGTGGGGGGGGGGGTTGGAGGTGGCCACCCCATCACCAGCCACACACCCAGTGCCTATCGGCCCTCTCCATCGCATTAGCCCAACATCGAGTAGTTTTTCACCAAGATTGGAGTGATCAGGTAGTCTGGCCCTTGCAGCTGCTGCTAGGCTGGTGAATAAGCACCTGCTTATCTCTGCCCAACGGCTGTGAGCGGCTACAGATTGTGTTGGGGATGAGGTGTTGGCTGTGCACTGCAATTTCCATATCAGTACCCTGCAGCCGCTCGAACCGAATAAACACAACAGCCACGTGGACAAGAGGTTAATTATCAATTTTCAGAGAGAGGAAAGAGGAGGGGGAAGCACAGAGAGGGGGGGGGGGAATGGCAGGGGCAAGAAAGGAAGTGCCAGACCAAGTGTGGATTTCTGAGTGCTGGTGCAGGGGACCCCGTTGGAAGTGGTGCAAAATTGACCCTTCGGTGGGTCCAGCTTGGTGCACCAGGCTGGTGACTAGCAGAATATTTTGAAATGAGTGGGGACTTCTCCTTTTTCCACATCATACATAATTCTGAACACCTCTGTCAACTCTTTTTATCTAGGCAGAAAAGTCCCAAATGTTGTAACCTTCCCTCCTATAGGAGTTGCTGCAGTCTTTGCTCATCTTGATTTCCCTTTCCTGAACCTTTTCCATCTCTACGATATCTCTCTCCCCCCCCCCCCTTTCAGGTGAGTGGCAACCAAAATTATGCACAATATTCCAAGGGTGGTTGGGCCATTATTCTAATGGCATTATGATATTGGCAGTATTCACATGTCAAGTCATGCCCTCTCCTTTTTTTCTTAGCCACAAATTCTTGACACAGTCTGTGCAATTTGAAATAAAGTCTGTTTTCAATGGTCCCCATTGAATGGTCCTAAATCCATCTGCTGCTGGAGACGTGTTGCTGCATACTCAGGCTTCAAAGGCTGAACTGTGAATTCACAAAGGGAACGAGTTCCTCCACAAAGTTCAGGTTGGCAAAGTTTGCAGAGACTTGGGCTCGTACTGCGCCTTTTGTTCACAATCAGAGGGAACCTGTCAAACTGGAACTCCGGACTGGATGGGTTGGCATGTAAGGAGGCTGGTGAATAGGTGGTCTCACCTTAGAGACAGAGTTTGAAATGCATAAATGTTTGCTCCCTCCCTGCTCTAGAAGTTAGGGCTGGTTCACACGTGCATTTCCACCACCTGACAATTGTCAGCAGAATGTGTACACAGACTTTTAAAGAACATTGGTGTACACCTGAGGTCACCCTCCCTATGGCTATGAATAGCCACAATGGCTATATTTTGCCTCCATTGTTGGATGCCTCTGAATGCCAGTTGCTGGGAATCAAAAGTGGGAGAGGGCTGTTACACTCCACATATGGGCTTCCCATGGGGATCTAGCTGGCTACTGTGAGAACCAGATGCTGGACTAGAGGGACCATTATAGTCCAATAACATCTAGAAAGCACCAGGTTAAGTACTTAAGGAGAGCCCTGCCGAACTCCCATTACCCTCCGACCCATTGGCCATATGACTTGGATGGGATGGGAGTTGTAGTCTGAAACATCTGGAAGGCACCAGTTTGGAAAAGGCTGATCTGAAGTGGCATGAAAGTTCTCCCTCTGGTAAGGTAAAGGTAAATGACCTCTGGATGGTTATGTCCAGTCAAATTTGACCATAGGGTCATCTTGCTCATCTTGCCTCAGGCCAAGGGAGCTGATGTTTGTCCGCAGACAGCTTTTCCAGGTCATGTGGCCAGCATGACTAAACCACCTCTGGTGCATGGAACACTGTGATGAGTGTCAGAGCGCACAGATATGCCATTTACTTTCCCGCCACAACGGTTCCTATTTATCTACTTGTACTGGTGTGTTTTCGAACTGCTAGGTTGGCAGGAGCTGGGACAGAGCAACGGAAGCTCACCTCGTCAAGCGGATTTAAACCACTGACCCTGCAATTGGCAAGCCCAAGAGGCTCGGTGGTTTAGACCACAGCACCACCGGCGTCCCTTCTGCCTCTGGTAGCTCATGCATACACATGTGTGTGAGCCCCTCTGCCATGCTGCAGATCTCCCAGTGGCAAACATTCATGAAAGCCAGTGTGGTGTAGTGGTTAGAGAGTCAGACTAGGATCTGGAAGTCCAGGGTTCAAATCCCCACTCAGCTATGTAGCTCACTGGGTGACCTTGGGTCAGTCAGTCTCTCAGCCTAATCTACCTCACAGGGTTGTTGTGAAGATAAAATGGGGAGAATGATGACCACACATGCCACCTTGAGCTCAATGGAAGAAAGGCGAGACAGAAATGCAGTTCAATAAACTGAAGTAGCTTTGAGATCCCTTTAGCTGCCCAGGAAGGCAAGACTAGAGTAACCATCTTCACTCCTCACCATCACAAAAAGCTAGCTTGCCCAGGGTTGCGTAGAGCAGCCTTAATGAACCTGGTCCTGGCTGGGGCTGATGGGAACTGTAGTCTAAAGCCAGGCTGGCTGAAGCTGATGGGAGTTGTAGTGCAAAACATCTGGAGGGCACAAAGTTGGGGGATGCTGATTTGGAGTGTGTACATGTGTGTGTTACCCTTGTGTTACCCAGGTTTGCTCTGTCTGCTTCCTCCCTCCTCTAAACCCCTCACATGAGTGTCCTTGTCCTAGTATAAACGGGGTCTGTAGCAGATAAGAGCGAGGCAAGTGCTTTCCTCGCCTCGTCTTCTGCCATCCGGGATGCTCATCTCTCAGCACACAGACCACCCTCTTATCATCAAACCTCTGCTGGATTTATGTCCCGTCAGGCCAAGGGTCACTGATAGAGAGGATGGAGGACACAGATGGAACAAGGTGCTCTGGCTTCTGAAGCCCCCAGACCTTCTGAAAGAGAGATGTGCATTAAAGTTGGCTGGCAGGGCTTACATTATCTCTTGAGTGCGGCTGCTTGGCTGGCCTATAATCCTATTGCTCCGAGTGTCTGAAGAACCCTCCCTGCCTTCTCATCCTCTCGCCTCTCTAGGCCAGAGATGAAGGAGTAATAAGCCATTAAATGGGGCTATGAACCTTGCCTGCTTTCTCGCCACCGGGAGAGCTTATTGGGGCAAAGGTCCATCATGGGAGCCACTAAGCTGGTTACCTTTTGCTTCTCAACAGGACTTTCTTTTGAAGGAAGGCATTGTGTGTGTGTGTGTGTGTGTGTGAGAGAGAGAGAGAGAGAGAGAGAGAGAGAGAATGCTTGTGTCCCCTTCACCTGTAACTCTCTGGCTCATCTTCTCCCATGCACATAGAAGGGTGTAAATGACAGTCCAACCCTTTCTCAGACACAAATGTAGTTCTTTTTTCTCCTTTTGCTACCTGCCTTCTATTAATTCTCTCGGGTGGGTCCTCCCTAAGGCCTTTCCTCCTTAGTGATGACAGCCCCCTAAACTAATTGTATTAACTGGAGTCCAGAGCACTTACTTCACCTGGAATAAATGAATGGGCCATTAATTATTATTTATTTTATGGGTAGAATTGAGAGAAAGAGAGAAAACACACGAGGTCTGGATAGCTCAGTTAAAGCGTGGTGCTGATAACACCATGGCTGCAGGTTCGATCCCCGTATAAGAAAGCTGCATACTCATGCCTTGCAGGGGGTTGGACTAGATGATCCTCAGGGTCCCTTCCAACTTTACGATTCTATGATTCTGTGGCTCACATGTATGAATGTGCCATCACTGATTAAAGTGCTGTAAATATCTGTACATGTATAATACATGCAGTTTATATAACTTAGAACTGGATGGTGAGGTGGGAGGGATCAATAACCAAATCCCCTCCTCTCGTAACACCAGAACTCCTAGACATCCAGTGAAGCTGAATGTTGGAAGATTTAGGACTGATAAAGGTCCTCTTCATGCAGTGCAGAGATAAACTATGGAACTCACTCCCACAGGAAGCAGTGATGGCCACTAAGCTAGATGACTTTAAAAGAGAATGAGACAAGTTCCTGGAGTAGAAGACTATTGAAGGCGACTAGCTGGGATGGCTGGAGGAAGCAATGCTTCTGAATACATGTTGCTGGAAACTGCAGGAGGGGAAGAGTGGTTTTGCATATGGGTCCTACTTAGGCATTTCCCCCAGGTATCTGGTTGGCCACTGTGAGAACAGGATGCTAGACTAGATGGGCCATTGCCTGATCCCTCTTATAAAACCAGTGTGAAGCTTGTGTGCATGTGTATGTGTGTTCAGGCATGTTTGCCAGGCTAAACATAGATTGCTCACCTATCAAATTTGATTCGCGAGGCCCCATCCTGATAAGGATTGGAGCGTGGATAGGTTACTCGCAGGGAAAGTTGGTTTGCACACTTGGTCTGCACTCTGTGCAGCAAAAGTTGCACCTCCAGTTTAGCTTAGCCCTCATGGCTAGTAGTAACCAACAAATAGCCTTCTCCTCCACAAATTCTTTCTAATCCTTTTTAAAAGCCATGTAAGTTGTGGTCATCACTGCCTCCTGTGAAAGCAAGTCCCATAGTTTAGCTATGTGGTGCATACAAATGAGCCCCACAAACTTTGCACGGGATCAGGTAAATGCTGAGATCATGGGAGCATGCCACGGGGATTGGTTCTGGAAGGTGGAATAAGAAAGAGTCAAAGACCAGGGACAGGCCATATAGTTTACACAGCAGATGGAAGCATCTGATTGAAGTGGACAGAGTTTATGTCTGCCACTTGGATCAATAAGGGAGCTATGTAGTTTGGCCAATCAGAAGCCCCTGGCTTCCTATTGCTTTTCTCTCATTCAGCCATACTTAAAGACCTGGGAGATGCGGGTCACTTCCAGATGGCCTGCATATGGAACGTTCATCCAGTTTCATTTGCACCAAGGTTTTCAGGTGTTTGCCTGGTGTTTACTGTGCATTCATTCTGATTTGTTTGCAGGGAGGCGAGGCAATTTCCATTCAGCAGTTGTTACCCTACACGTTCTAGTGCATTTTCCTTACAGGAAAAAAAGCCTGCTTGGGGAGAGCAGATTTGTTGTGCAAGAGCACCGAAACAGCTTTAGTTGCTGAATTTAGACAATTTCATGGAGGAGAAGGCTATTGATGGCTACGAGCCATGATGGCTATACCCTGCATCCACGTTTGGAGGCAGTAGTGCTTCTGAATACCAGTTGCTGGCATTCAGTTTCCCACAGGCATTTGATTGGCCACTGTGAGGACAGAATGCTGGACTAGTTGGGGCAGTGGCCCGATCCCACAGGCTCATCTTATACATTTGTGACTGAATCGCACCAGAAAATGGAAGGGCCCCTATGGTCTACCGCCCAGACCCCCAATTTGCAAGCAGAGGCAGCACAGTGCTACATGCCCTTCCCTTCAGAGGACAGCCTCCCCTGCATCCTGCTCATTGTGGTACTCCTGATTAGGGATTAAATTCAGGAAAGGGTGGCAATGGTTGGTTTTCAATCATCCTTGGTGTCACAGGCGCTGTCCAATAAGAGCCCCTGACATTTGGGCAATCCTGTGTATTCAGTATTCACAGCTGAAATGGTGGTGGTGGTGTTGCAGTTCAAATGCTGTAGAAATGCAATAATCAAGCAAAATACTTGAATAGATGATTTGGAAAAAAGAAAGAAAGAAAGAAAGAAAGAAAGAAAGAAAGAAAGAAAGAAAGAAAGAAAGAAGGAAGGAAGGAAGGAAGGAAATGATCAGTGGTGGAAAGCTTGCTGTTGCTCTCTTGTAAACCATTCTAGGCTGCTAGCAGGGGGAGACTTTGGTCATCTTTTGTAATATGCTGCTCTGAGGAAGGCCAACATTTGGCACTCCCACATGGATCTTCTCAATTGTGGATCTTCACAAGTTAGCTACTGGCTTGCTGATAATGAGGAGGAAGAACGAGCACCCGCAGGGGTGGAATCTGCAGAAATGCATGTTAACAGAACCATAAAAACTCACCATGCTTATACATTGACATAAGACGAGCCTGTTGGATCAGGCCAGTGGCCCATCTTCTCTGGCATTCTGTTCACCACAAGGACCAGCCAGATGCCCATGAGAAGCATGCAAGCTGGACATGAGCACAATAGCCCTCTCCCCACCTGCAAATCCGAGCACCTGGTATTCAGAGGTATGATGCTTCTGACAGTGGCGTAAAGCCATGCCTAGAATGCCTTCCCTGACCCGGGGCTCCCCACTTGTTGTGGACTGCAACTCCCAATGGCCCCAACATCATATGGCCATGCTGGCTCATGGCAGGGGGACACTGATAAGAGCTACAGTCCCAAACAACTGGAGGACACCAGATAGGGGAAGGATGGCCTAGCCCTAGACAGAGGAAGCAAAGAGTGGCTAAAAGGCATTGAATAACCCATTTGGCATCTTAGCAAGGCATGATCTGGGATTTTGTGTTTGCAGAAATGCAAAGTCTTTCGACATTTCCATTTGCAGGTTATTTCAGTTGATAACTGAAAACGACTCTGACTGTTTTGTTTTCCATTTGTTTTCCTCTCCTTTCTTTTTTGTTAACAGGCCTGCTGCTGCTGGTTGGAAGTGTCCTCTCTGCCCATCTGTCTCTCTTCAAGCTGTCCCTTGCAGCCAGCACTGCTTCCCCCCCCCCTCTCTTCTTAACCTCAAGTTTGTGCGTGTCTCTCTCTCTGTGTGTGTTTTTGGCAGAGTCCCTTGCAGCTGGTTCCCTAGAAACTTTGCCCAGAAGGCACAGTGGCTCCCTCCCAAACAGCAAAAACCCCTGGCTTTAGATGCTCAAAACAACCGACTAAAAATAATCAGAAACCCGAGGAGCGTGTGAAAAACCCTGGAGCCTGTGGGCTTCCTCCTGCTCCACCCCCCCATCAATCCATCTCTCTGGCTCCCCCCACCCCCACCCCAGTTTCCCAGACCCGTGCAAGGAAGCCTTGACTTGCCTTGCTTTGCCGCGGTCTGACCCTCCACTTCCTGCCTGAAAGCTGCATGTCTCTTCTACACCTGCGCTCTGCAATCAGTTCACATCAGCTCCTAAATCTAACCGAATCCAAAAATATTAAAACCAGGGCCCATCTGTTGTCCAACTGATCAGAGCAGATGTGCCGAGGATTTCAGAGGCTGGCTGGCAACCATTCAAAACTGTCAGAACTTGCACCTGCCGCACCATTACTGTTCCCCTTTTCGATTTAATCCCCTCACTCTCCCTCCTCCCAATTTTGCAAAGAAAGGGAGGGGGAAATCCTCACCCCCAACCAACCAACCAACCAACCAACCCCCACCCCCCAAGCTAGCTTTAGGAGATGTGTATCGTAAACAGATCTAATCATCCCCCCTCGGACACACTGATGCTGTTGACAGCCTATTGTATAAACACGAACGGGCAAATATGAAAATACGCTGGGGAAAAGAATATATGCGCCAGAAATGCGGTTCCCCAAACCCCACCCCAAAGTAGATGTACAGCTGTTAGGAACAGGGATTGTCACTCTCGTACAGATGCAACAACACTTGTAATACCAAGAGCGCCTGCATGTGCTGGGAAGACAAAGGCAGATCAAAACACAGGCCCGGCATTTGCTCAGCACTGCTTATTGGGGATTTGAACATGGAATCGTGGAATTGTAGAGTTGGAAGAATCCCCCAAGGGTCATCTAGTCCAACCCCTTGCAATGCAGAAATCTCAGCTCAATAATCCCTGGCCATCCAATCTCCGTTTAAAAACCTCAAGTAAAGGAGAGCCCACCACCTTCCGAGGTGGTCTGTTTCAATGCCCATCAGCTCTTAGATTCCCCCTCTTTATGTTGGGAAGGAAAACGCTGTGTCAGAAATGGCTCAGTGATCCAAACACCGCATTGCTGGAAAGGCTCTTCTCCTGAAAGATCTGTGAAGCTCACCAGGGCTCCATCAGCTCCATCCTTTGAATAATTCCACCATAAAAGCAACTGTATGCAAATAACACCCATTCCCTTTGAAAGACTCAGGGCTCATCCAGAATTCCTTTTGTGCTGAGTTTCAAGGCAGTGACGCAGGTCTGGGTTTTAAAGTTCCATGTCCATGATAGGGTGTTTTTTGATGGAAAACCCGATGGCCATTTGCAGTAAAACGTGGGTTTTCCTGTGGGAAGTGCCAGGATGGGGGCGGTGCGGTGCGGTGATGCTCAGACACAGAGCTTTACAGTGCTGACCTGTGCCTGGAAAGCAGGGTACAAAAGGAAGTCTGGATGAGTCCTAAACTATGCTGACCATGGCATTTTTCAATGGCACCTTTTGGCATGGCCTTCCCCTTGTGGCTCAGCAAATCGGTGCTGTCGGGATCAGCTGAAACTCACCCGTCCAAAGTCCGCCCTGTCTCTCTGCCAATGGTTCCATGGGAAACATCATTCCTAAAAGGTTTCTTAGCATGCCTGTGACAGAGCATTTCCCCTGGGTTCCTTGAGGAATGTGCTGGCTATTAAACCAGTTTCAATCTAGCTTTGGTCAATAGTGTGTACAGGAATAAGACTGTCCACTTCAAGTAAGGCCACAGGCATGTTTAAAAGAAACAAACCTGCACGTTTCAAAAAGGGACTATCTAACCGAGATAGAGGTGGGCAGACGAGGCATCCTTGTTGCCAGATAACTCAGGCTGCTCTACTGGTGTGGGAGCAGGTTCTTCAGGGTCCTCAACTGAAATGGAGGCCACTGCAGGCTCCCATCCCTCATTCTTGAGAGGGTTCTCCCTGGGGTCATGATCAAGCTGGACTCTGACACCAAGGCTCTTGATAGCTCAGCTGTACATTTGGCACCTGGGTGCAGTTACTAGCCAGCTGACATGCTTGGGAATATTCCTGCATTGCAAGAAATTGGACTAGATGACCCTTCCAACTCTACAATTCTATGTCATCCTTCCCCTTTCAGCCAAGGACATAGCTAGCACTGCAGCCTTGCCCCAAGTCTGTCCATTGACCCATCTAGTTCATTATTGTCTACACTGACTGGCAGTGGCTCCCCAGAATATCAGATAAGAGAAATTCCCTGTCCTACCTGGAGACATTGGGGATTGAACCTGGGACCTTCTGCATGTAAAGCATATACATTTTATCACTGAGCCATGGCCAGTGGCGTAGCGTGGGGGGTGCAGGGCGGGCCGGCCGCACCGGGCGCAACATCTGGGGTTAGGGCAAATCCACGGGTTAGGGGGCGCAAATCCACGGGTTAGGGGGCGCAAATCCACAGGTTAGGGGGCGCAAATTACTTGCCTTGCCCCGGGTGCTGACAACCCACGCTACGCCGCTGGCCATGGCCCTTCCATCTTGAGAGGCTAGTTTGCTTCATGTTAGCTAACAGGGCAGCACACACAGAGACAAATTAAGGTGACTATTTTTTTTCCTTTTTGTGATTGCCTGGCGGGGAATCCCCCAGCTCAGATGGTGACCCCGTAACAATCCCACAAGCCCCGAAGTGAATAAATGCCAATAATCCCCTTTTAACGGCAGCCCCTTGTGGGGAGGGGGATTAGAAGCAGGCCCAGCAGTGCTGTCCTGTAGGGTCTCCGCTCTGCCAGTTCTGCTGTGTGGCCGTACATATATGCTGTCAGGAACAGCTCGTGGCCGGACCTGGTGGTGGCCACGCCATCTGAAGGAGCCCCGTGTGGTGCAGGATGATTAGGATTAGCTGCCCTGGGGGGTGAGTTGAGAGAGAGAGGTGATCATGATGGGGCCCTTAGGGGATGGAGAGGGATTAGATTTCCTCTGGCTTTCCAAAGGGGTTTCCATCTGCACATATGGCCATGTGCTGCCCTTCTGCCCAGGAATAATAATAATTAAAAAAAATCCAATGAGGAGTTTTGCTGTCATTTGGAAAGGCCTCAAGGATTTCAAGTCCACTCAATTTGGCCAAAGAGAAAATGTAACAATGTAAGAAGAACCAGCTGGATCAGGCCAGTGGCCCAACTAGTCCAGCATCCTGTTCTCACAGTGGCCTCAATGGGAAGCCTGAAAGCAGAACTTGAGCGCAGGAACACCCTCACCTCCAGTGGTTTCCAGCAACTGGTGTTCAGAAGCAATACTGCCTCCGACTTTGGAGGCAAGGCATAGCTCTTGTGGCTAGTAGCCTTCAATAGCCTTCTTGTCCTGGGATTTGTCCAATCCTTTTTTAAAGCCAGCAAGGTTGGTGGCCATCACTGCCTCTTGTGGCAGTGAGTTCCAGAGTCGACTACGTACTGTGCAGCCCTCCCCTCCACACACATCTCTCTCCATCCTGGCAAGGAAGAGGCATGGCCACAGTTTCAAGGACTCACTCAAGGAGGGTGCAGGGCTGCAGTAAGGGGTGTGGCCTCACAAGGGGTTGAGTCTAGAGAGAATCCCAAAAACTGAGCTTATATAAAATCTCCATCTGGGCAAGAACAACTAGTTTAGGGGTGTGAAGAGGCAGCAAAGCCTGTTATGACAGGAGAAAATATTAGATTCATGGTATGAAGGAGTGCTTCCCAAATTGCGGCCCTGGAAGCATAAAAGACTATCAGCCTTGGAAAACCTGGTATCATTGGATCAAGTTTTAACTGGATTTTGAATAAATGTGCCTTTATCTGTTACTATTTTGAATTTCATCATGTTACTAACTTCCTTAGTGAGTTGTCCAAACCGCTATTCTGAATAATGCTTTCTATAGCACAAGTTAGAGGGCACTAGGGATGTGTTAATGAAACCAATGGCCCCCAAAAGTTTGGAAACCACTGCTGTAGAGGATCTAAAATTATGGTTGTGACTGAAAGCTTGGGGTGTGATTGGGGTGGCAGGAAATATTGAGGGGAGCAGCGCTAACCCTTCTTGTAGTCCCTGTGCAAATACCACATTGAGGGCATTAGCAAATAAACCCACAGAGTTTCCTCCAGGCTTGCTAAACCCCTCAGGCTGCACTAGAGCTCTGTAACTGCTCCTCTGCAGTGGACATCTGCTCTCTTGCACAGGATCCTGAGACTTTCCTCATCCATGAGGACAATGCAGCCCCTTGGGTTGGATCAGTGCAATGCTTTGAGCTGCATGCTCCTTCTCCTGATTCACCTCCTATGCCCACAAACCTCCTCTGTTCCTCCCAGGCTGTGCTTGGCACATCGACTGCCAAGGCTGAAGTGATACATAAACAGGGGCCACCTTGTCGAGGAAGCAGATGGAAGCCAAAGGGACCCGCTGGTGCACCTATCAGCAGATCCCACCCAGCTGTTCCTTCCAGGCTGACAGCTCTGCCACGCTGCTGCAACGGAAGAGTGGCTTCACTGGCGGGGCCTGGCAAGCGGGGCTCGGCTGGAGACGGCTGCCCAGAATCTGCCTCCAGGCGGGGCGGAGAGCCAAGGCAGCTGGCCAAGTTCCCTGCCAGGGAACAATAGGCTGGAAAGGCAGGCGGGGAGTGCGAGGCATCAGAGGGAAGCTGTCGACTTCTTTCCACAGGACGAGGATGTCCCTCGACCTTCTCTGGGGTCACAGCCAGGGGAAGGCCAGCCCAGGCAGGTCAAGGAGAGAAAAGCATTGGCGGCCTGGAGGAAGGGTGCCAGAGATCCTGTTTCCACAAAGGCCCGGAGACCTCCTAGCCTCAGCCCCATTCAGCCAAGATGCAAATAGCCTCCTCGTGTGGTAAAAGAACAGGGCTTCCTTTTTATTTTATTTTATTTTTTTAAATGCCTTTTACATTACAGTGGTACCTCTGGTTGCGAACGGGATCCGTTCCGGAGGCCTGTTCGCAACATGAGCAGAACACAACCCGCGTCTGCGTGTGCGCAGGTCGCGATTCACCGCTTCTGCGCATGCGCATGACATCATTTTCCATGTCTGCGGATGCACATGCAGCGAAACCCAGAAGTAACCCTTTCTTGTACTTCTGGGTCGCCGCAGGACGCAACCTGAAAATGCGCAACCTGAAGCAAACGTAAACATGAGGTATGACTGTATTTTTTTTGCTATAGTGTCACTAGGGCAGGATGACTGAGGTACCTACCCAGGGCGTAATGTGCAATTTCAAGAGTTGCTGAGTGCTGAAAGAGTCAGGGCAGATTTTAAAAAGCATTTCTTCACAGGGCACATTGTTCAACTATGGAACTCACTCCCACAGTGAATGGAGGAGAGCGCTATAAATGGCTCTTAGCCATGCTGGCTATGCTCTGCTTCCAAAGCTGGAGGCAGTAATACTTCTGAATACCAGTTGTTGGGAACCACAGGAGGGGAGAGTTCTGGACTAGATGGGCCATTGGCCTGTTCCAGCAGGCTCTTTTTCTTAGTGAGAGCAGCATGGTGCACAGAGCACAGCACCCACCTGGCTCCTCAGTGGCCCTGTGTTCGCAGTCTGTCATTCAAAGCACATTCATGCATGCAGCGTTAGTGGCGGAGGAACAGAAAATTGGAGTTATACGGTTGTTGTGGTATGTGAGTGCTAAACAATGGCTCCTTAACAGGAGCAGTCTATCCGAGAAGTGAAGACTTGGCATTTCAGCAGCTGCATCCTTAAATCTCTGCAACCATTCTTAACTTGCTCCAGTGCTGGTCATGTTCAGGAGGAAAGGAGCAGGAGATTACGAGCATAGCGAGAGCATTGATGAAACTCATTACAGACCCAGCTGCTTGTTGACCTTCCGTAAACATTCTAGATAGTGATCTGCTTTGCGGGAAGGAACCTATTCACTTTGTCCTTTTGCAAAGCACTTAGTATATATTTAGCCTTTTAAAAAGGAAAATAATGAGTAAGAATTTTTTTTTCTAAGGGACTAAACTGAAATATTTCAGTGATGCTATCAATATTTGTCAAAAATACAAGCAACAGCAACACCCACCCACTAACAATGATTCCTCTTTGCCATAAGATGTGTTGGGGTTAGAAACTAGGGGAAGGTCTTCAATTATCAGGCAAGCAAAATTCTGCAACAGCATCCAATAGCATGAAACTGGCTCACTTCACTTTTTATGCCTCCTACCCTAGGGCAATACCAGAAAGAGAAAATATCAGAGGCTGCTAAGGATGGGGGAGGCTTTCAATCAAATTCACATTTAAAGGCAAGCCTATCAAATTGGCACTTGATGAAACAATGCACAACCCAAACACAGCCAGCCTTTGAAATTTGTACTTCTCCAAGTTTTGCAGTGCTCTTCTCCAGCCAAGTAATGTGCACAAAACACATCTACCAGGGTAAAGTGTGCAGGTATTATTGAAATTAACATGCAACATTACATTATATTTGGGGAAATGGGCAAAAACTGTGTACATTACACAAAATCGCATATAAAAATTGGTGAATATTAGGAGAAAATTGCAATAAAATGCTTCAGAAATGTGGAGGGATGAGTTTAAGATGGGGGGGGGGAGAAACCAAGAGGACTGAAACTGACAGATCTGTCCCTCTCTAATGGCTGCTGCAGCAAAAGTGCTTTCCTTCATACAGCACATATCTAAATTATGGAACTTACTTCCAATAGGAGACAGTGATGGCCACTGACCTGGGTAGCTTTAAAGACAATTAGACAAATTCATGGAGGATAATCAGTGGCTACTGGCAAATTGTCTTTGCTCTCTGCCTCTATGATCAGAGGCAGCATGCTCCTAAATACCAGTTGCTGGAAATCATGAGCAAGATTGCTCTTGTGCTCAGGTCCTGGTTGTCGCTTTCTCACAGGCATCTGGGTGGCCACTGTGAGCAGATATAGGAACACAGGAACTGGGGCAGCCCAGCCTGAAGCGAAATGGGAAGCTGCCACTGCTACTGCCTCTCTGCTGTTTAAACCTTCCTAATCTGGGTTGCATGGTGGCACCCACAAAGCAGCAACAATGGCAGGTTCTGGCGAGATCTTGCTCCTTTCCTGCCAGCAGCGGGGCTCCTTCAGGGGTGCTGCCTCTTGGAGTTCTGCCACCTGAGGCAGCTGCCTCAGCTTACCTAATGGGCGGGCTGGCTTTGAAAAGAAAGATGCCTTTGCCTTGCCTATATTGTCTCTGCAATGACTGTGGTTTTCAAGTGGGGTTTTCCCCACCCATACCTGGAGATGTGAGGCTCTGAACCTGGGACCTTTTTTACCTGCAAAGCACCTACACTCGACCACTCAACCACAGCCCTTCCCCTCTCTTTGAACTGGGGTGTTTCTGGGTCAACTCCAGCTCCTTGTCTGTTCCTCTCCACTGGCAAATCCTTGCAGGGAGACGAGCACGTGTCCGGGTTGTAATTGTGAGAGAGAATGAAGTTTGCAAAAGCTTTAATTGAAGTGCTGGCTGCTGTTAATTATATTAAAGAGTGAGAGAGCGAGAGCAATGGGCTTTTTATTAGCTAATAAGGATTTCCATTTTTCCGCCCTTTGATGTTTTAGAAGGCTAATGGCTGCTAAATTAAAACGGTTTGGTTTTCTTTCTCTCTCCTTCTCTCACCCCCCCCCCCCAGCTTCCTTGGTTAAGAGCTTGTGAAGGCAGTCACCTGGGTTGAAGCTGTGGGGCTGAAAAGTGGGGGGAGAGAAGCTTAGGGAACTGAGCAGGGAATTGATTTTGTATAATGAAGTGATTTTACCCTTTTAGCATCTCTGGTGTGCTCAGCAGCAAAGCCTCCCCCCCCCCCCCCGGCCAAAGCCTGCGCTTGTGCTTAAAGAAAATGTATAGTAACTGTGCCATTAAAATCATTATTCAGCTGAAAAGGTTGCCTCTCCTCCTCCCAGGACACTGCGCTGTGGTTTATAGGGCAACGCATTAGGCCCCAGGGACCTGGGCTGAGGGGCATTTACTCCCATCGTCCTGAGCATTCTCCAGGCACCACCAAGCCCAGGAGGAGACCAAGGCTGGTGCCTGACCTTTCTTCCAGAATGGACTTTGTCAAGCTGATCAGAAGGCAAATGAAGCTGATGGGGGAGAAAGGAGGAGTGGGGAAGGGAGGCGGGGAAAGGCCACCTTGCCATTTTGTATTATGTAAAAGGACTGCAGGAGAAAATGCAAAAGATGGATTAATGGTTAAAGAAACAGACAAGGAATGAATAAGCAGCAGGAGCGCCAACTATAGGTGCTTGTTGTGGGTGCTCAGCACCCACAATGCAGGGCCCCTGACGCAACTTCCGAGGTCTCGCAAGACCTCGGACAGCATCTCTGAGGCCTCACAAGGCCTCCTGTCTTGCAGTTATTTATATTTGAAGCAGACTTGGATGGACAGCCTTTCCAACAGAAGTTAATTTCCAACAGAGGACCGCACACTGTAAAGTAGGGCACAGCCACACTAAGGTTGGACTATCGCTGAGGCGGGGAACCTTTTTGGCCCAACCGGCCAGATCTTTATCTCCTCACCTTGCGGGCCAAAAAGGGCAGGTGGGTGGCTCCACCCCTGCCAGTCACCTGACACCAGAGGCGGCTCACCTTTCTTGGCCTGCCCCAGTCACCCTTTGCCACATGCCAGGGGTGAGTGTGCCTCCCCGGCATTCTTATATGTGCAAACACACACATAGGCGCACAGCTCCCCTCCTCAGCTGATTTGTCCAGATCAGCTGAGGGCTGTGTATGTGCAGGGCAGGGACACTTATCAGGCCTCCTTTGCTCATCAATCCAATGACCAGGGAAAGGGTAATTTGCAATCCCCACCAGAGTGCATGGTAGAGAGATGTAAACCTCTCCACTCACCCCAGAGCTGTGTCTAAGTGTTTTCCACCCCTTTCCCCTGCAGCCAAAATGAGTGTTTTGGATGGGGACAGAATGCTCCCTTGAGGCCTGGATCAGTGTCCTAGGATAGAGATTAGCCTATGCAAAAAGCAGCTTCCTGTGTTCTTAACACCTGCGGACGGGCCCTCCCTGCGCTTGCCGCAGAAGCCCTCTGAGTCACCCACCTGTAAAGAACCAGCAGTCAAATAGATTTCTGCCACTTTCTCCTTCAAAGGTGGCTGTGAACTTTCTGCCACTTGGAGAAGGGGGTGGGGGGGGGCAGCAGCAGCAGCGAAACGGGGGCCCAGCGCTCAACTCTGCCCAATCTCAAAGAGAAACCAAGCTGGGGAAAGCGGTTGACAGGATAATTCTCTCTCTCTCTCTCTCTTAAAAAAAACAACCCTTCTCATCCTTTTCTTTGTGCCTGCAATGTGGGGGAAAAAATTGCAAGGAGTGGGAGGGAAGGAGGCAGAGAAACCTTAGCTATCAATGGCCCTGCCTTGATGGGAATAAAATATGCACTGAAAGACATTAAAATGGAGTAAATAAAAGAGATAAAAATGGAACGATCAAGCCGGGAACTTCTTCTCCTCTGATTAAAAAGAGAGGGGAGGTGGAGGGGGGGGCTGATGGAGGAGGGGGTGCTCCAGCCCTTGAAGAGGCAGGCTGCTGCAAGAACAGGAGACTGATAAAGGGTCTGCGGCTGCCTGTTTGTGAGAGATAAAGCCTGAGTCCCAGCACTTGCTGTCCTCAATCCAAGTCTTACCATCAATGTTAATACAGCCTGACAAACTGGCATTTAAGATAGAATAAATATAGGCTGGTTCTGCTATTACCTAGACCTTATTAATCTGCTTGCAGGCATTTAAATGGCGTTAAAAATATGGAGTTTACTACTCAGTGCTTCAATAGCTCTCCAATTCATCACATTTCTCTCTCTTTCTCTGCTCCCCTCCCCCGCCCGCCCCCATCCCTTGAACTATTGTTTCCAAGTCCCAGGTGACCTGTATTTTTCCCCTTTTAAAGCAAACTTTCTGATAGGATGGGAAGGCAAAGGCACTTCTGTGGCTGTGGGTGGGTAGTGGGGAGGTAAGACAGGTGGGAGCTGGTATGCAGTGGCATCTGAGAAGCACATTGGGTGCCCTGACCCAGCAGGGAGGCTGCTGTAACTGGCTGGAGGCTGAAGAAGAGGGGAGTTGCTAGAACTTTGGGGACAGGGCCATAGCTCTGTGGCAGAGCAGCTGCTGTGCATGCAGAAGGTCCCAAGTTCAATCCCCAGCCTCTCCATGTAGGGCTGGGAAAGATTGCTCCCTGAAATCCCGAAAAGGCAGCCAGTGTGGGCAATGCTGAGCTAGGCAGACACAGTGGTCCGATTTGGGTATTCATTTTTTATTTATTGTATTGATACCCCACCTTTCCTCCAAGGAACTGCAGAGGATGGCACCAGATTGATTACATGGCTCTTCTTCTCTCCCATTTTATCCCCACAATGACCCTGTGAGGTAGGATAGGCTGAGAGACAGTAACTGGCCCAAGGTCAACCAGTGAGCTTTGTGTCTGTGTGGGGATTCAAACCCCTGTCTCTCAGGTTCTCACAGTCCAGAACTCTAACCTCTACACCACACTGGCTCTCTGTAAGGCACCTTTGCATGTTCCCTATATTGCCTTTGCGTAGTTCAGTGGAAAAGCACCTGCTTTTCACGCCAAGCAGATTTATTGTGGCACAAGCTTTCATGGACAACCTGATGGAGTAGATTCCAGTCTGCAAAAACTTATGCTGCAATGAATGCTCATTTTTAGGGTGCAACTTGTTTGTTTTGTTATTTTTCTTCATAATCAGGAGTCCCTCGGTGGGCAGAGGACTGAATGCCTGTGGTTTCAAATTTGAAAGCTGCCCCTGTTCCCTAAACAGCACTCTTAGAGATGCACCCAATTCCTCCATGCTGCAAATTTGCTGGCACAAAAGCTCAAATCTTCTGATATTCAGCGGCAATTTTTTTTTTTGGGGGGGGGTGTGTGTGTTTCCTGATCCCTCTGACTGCGCAGCTCTTCCGCAACCCACCTCTGCTCAGAAGAGCCTCCTCAGGCCTATGCCTGCTTCTCCCACCAGCCATTAACAACCCTAATGATTTCCCTCCACTGAACTGAGCTGCTTAAATAGCAGCTTTAATTGCCCCCTTTGATGTATCTCTCCCATCCAGGCTTTACTTTATAAGAAAGACGTACAGTCATTAAGAGAAGCTCTTAGCAGAATCAACTATTAATGAGCCAACCAGGCCAAGGCGTGACGATTCCCCAATTCTCTCGCCTGCTGGAATAACGTGAGACTCCCTAAGGATGCTGCCTTAGGGAGCTGCTGCCTCTCCCACCAGAGAAACTGCAGAGAATGGCACCAGATTGATTACAGGCTGGCAGCCTTGAATGCCATCAGCAGCCTATGTGCTAACTCCGGTGTCATGGGGCAGCAATGGCTCTGAATGCCAGTTTCTGGGAATTGCAAGTGGGCTTTTGGTGCTCCTTATGGGCATCCTAGAGGCATCTGGCTGACCACTGTCAGAACAGGAGGCTGGGCCATAAGCCCTGCCGGATTGGCCCACTGTGGGTCCATTGGATCTAGCATCTCGTTTCCCAAATCATTGTGGATAAAGCTATGGTCTATCTCTGAATGCCAGCTGCTGGGAATGACAGCTGGGGAGGCTAGTGTTGCATTTAGGTCCTGCTTGTGGTCTCCCTCATTCCCTGAAGCATCCAAAAGAACCCTATCTAGATACCTGAGGCTGGCAGGAAATCCCACAACTGTGTCTCTCTTGCCGTGGTGGTAAAAAGACAGTAATGATGAATTAAATCAGGGATGATGTCAGGGAGTCAGCCCGCAATAAATCACATGGAGTACATGACATTAGCAGAAACCAGGCCAGCCCAACGGAGTTAGGTGTAATGAGCACAACAACTCTTCTTGGTAGGTCTTGCCCCTATGAGGCAGTTGTGGAGGCTGAAGATCCTTGCCTTCCCACAGCTGCCTAAATCTCATCCTCCCCCAGGTCTTTGCCAAGCAATCTGAGATTCCTGCCTCTGCTTCCCCCTCTTCATACCTCTTCTGGTCCTCAGAGACCAGGGGTCAGGGGAGCTTGTTGCAGTAGGATAAGCTTGTCTTCACCAGCCTGACTCATCTCTGCCTCTTGGCCTCCCTCCTCTTGCTTCAGTTTCTGACTCTGATTCTGGACTTTCCTCTTCCACAGACTCTCCCTGCTCACTAGGCCCTGTTACCTCTTCAGCTTCTGACACCTCCTCCTCCCAGGCTTCTCCCTCTGACCACTCATTGTTGTCCCACCACCAATCGCCAGACTGTGATCCTTCTTCCCTTAGGGGTTCCCCTGTTGGTGCCTCCCACCATTCCTCTGTGTCCAGCCAGTCCATGACTAGGGTTGCCATATTTCAAAAAGTAAGAACCAGGACACTCCAAAAGGTTTTTTTTAGGAAGAGCCCAAAATTG
This sequence comes from Podarcis muralis, assembly GCF_964188315.1. Lineage (NCBI taxonomy): Eukaryota > Metazoa > Chordata > Lepidosauria > Squamata > Lacertidae > Podarcis > Podarcis muralis. Next base: position 42,029,097 of record NC_135661.1, on the reverse strand, counting down.
TTGAGCTTTTTAAAAGAAAACCACCAAAATTGATTCGATTGACTTGCCTAAGATCCAGGTCAAAGTGCCGTCTTTCAGAAATTCCTCCTGGACATCACGTCAATTCTGCCTTTGGAATTCCAGTGATGTCTGGGAAAATCTGGATGTATGGCAACCCTATCCATGACAAATGAGAAGCATTAGGACCTACAAGGCTCTCTTTGGCCCCAGGCCAACCACCTCCCCAGACTCATGTACCTTCCTTAATTGTTTTTGCCTGGCTGGAAAGTGTCCTTGATCTCTGATAATGCCTCTTGTTTCCCTGGGTGGAGGAAAGAAAAGGGTGAGGGTGTGTGTAGGAACTAACTTACTGTACAAAAGTAAAATTTACATTTATTGCTCCACCCACTTTTGCTTCAGGCCCCGCCCATCTCTGGCCTATGCCTCCTTCCAAAGGGAACGTGGTCCTCAGGCCGAAAAAGGTTCTTCACACCTGAATGAAATCGTGCCCTTTCATGATACACAGAAACTGCTGCCTGAGATGGCCAACTCGTTTTGCCCAATAGCAGGGCCAGCCCTAGCTAGGCTCAATGAGCAGGAGAGAATGGTGAGCTTTGGGGCCAGTGAGGGAGAAGAGGTCTGTGTGAGCGAGGCAGGCAAGGGGAACCCCAGAAATGGGGGAGAAAGCCCTCTTGGGAATCAGGCCAGACTGAGAGCTCCAAGGAGTGAGGGAAGGTGCCAACAAAATGTATGGAGGACAGAGGGGGAGGGTGCATGAGCGAGCAGAAAAAGGTGAGGATCTGAATGAGCTGTTCTCATTAGACATCTATTACTCATCACAAGCTTCTGCTACCTGCCATCTGCTCCTCACTGCAAAGGCAGGCAGGCACCACCAGCAGAATATTGAGGCTCAGAGTCGCCCTGCTCTTGCCAGCATATGTGGGTTGCTCTGGAGTGAGCAGTGGTGAAAGCTCTGGGCCTTTTCCAGCCCAGGGTCACATTCCCTTCTGGGCAAACTTCCAAGGGCCACATGCCAGTGGTGGGTGGGGCCAGAGGCAAAAGTGGACAGAGCAGAGTTTCCCGTCATTAGAGCAAGGTTCGCTGGAATGGAGAAATGAGCTGGTCAGGGCTTGGGTTTGCTGGCCAGCCCTGTGGTGTCTTTAGGATAAGGTCATGCAAAGTTCACCCTGAGAACACCCAGCCAGCACTGAGCCTTTAAAACTCAGCCTATTCTAGTGACCAGGAGCCCATTCCCTTTTCCCCATCACTGATAAGAAGACACTTCTCACAATATACCTTACAAGTACAGACATAAGATGAGACTGCTGGATCAGACTGTTGGCTCAAGGTAGACTGCCCTTGAACATGGAGGAGGTCCCATATAGCTGTCATGACAGATAGCTATCGATGCTTGTAATATCCCTTTTTTCCAGCACAGGAAGCCCCATTGCTGATGACCTTTTGCAACAGCTGGGTGATCTTAATGATACCCCACAATGTGTAATTCTACCTGGAAAGGAATTAAAAACCACAGGAAACATAAAAGGGCAGCACATTAGCTGGGGATGCTCAATTCCTGTTTGAACCAAACAGGTGAGCCCATGGATCTCAGTAATAGGCTTGGATCCACACATCAAGGGGCAGGGGGTGAGCCCATCTCTTTCCTTGCACTGCACTGGTGTGGGCCAATTCACAGGTTGCCGAAGAGAAACTTGTTTCCACTTGGGGCAGATGGCAGGAAAGTAACTTCTGACCTCTGATGAGGCTGCCTGCTGTGAATTCAGAGAGCCGTCCTCTTGGACGAGAGAGAGTGAATTGGATGGTCTCAGCCTAGTCCCTAGTGGAGATCTGGCCAAATGACAGGATGGACACATTTCACAGGCACCTGTGGTGAGTAGCGAGGGAGGAGGAATTTAATTCAGTTTTCTTTTAACGGCGAACCTACCTAATTCACGCTTTCTGAAACAAGAAGTAAACTGAAGCACAGCCAAGGTTCAAAATTCACACTTCTCTGAATTTTGCAATGTAGTTCTCCAGTCATGTAAATGCACAGAGGAGAGTAAAATATGCATATATTTGTGTAAGTGGCATACAAAAATGCATTGTATTAGGGGAATTTGCTTTGCAAAAAAATGTGTATATAGAGGATAATATAAATGGGTTTATTAGGAGAAATTCATACTCCAATACTGATGAATCTTCATGACATTTTTTTTTAAAAAAAGAAACTAAAAATAAATGAAACACAAACTGATGTGAAAATGCAGATAACTGAACTTAAGACCACTAATAATGAAACATGTTGTAGATATTTTCCCACATTTATTATGCTATTTTTGTGATATACAAATGACATGAAAAAACTTGGTATACTTGTTTGTATAACATTATTCTTGTTTATAAAACTCAATAAAAAAATTAAAAAGATCGGAAAGTGAGAGCACCTGAACTTGAGTGATTCACCTATCCACAGTGAAGAGACAAGCCTATAGTTGGGGATATGGGCTGGGTAGGAAGGGAAATGAGTCATACATAGTGATGTGAAGAAGGATGGGGCAGTTGTAGCTGCTGGTCATTTGTGTCAGCTGTTCATGCTGGGGATGGGATAGTGGGAGGCCCATGAGTCAAATTATTAGGGACATCACACAAAATCCACCTTTCTTATGTGTCTGAAATGTCCCAGGCTACTTTCTCCCAAGGGCAAACTGGGTTAGGGCGTCACAGTCACTACAAGTGGGACTTGCAAAAAAATAAATAATAATAATAATTGTGGGGTGCTCCTATTCACTGTTCTTAGCGGACATAAGGCAGACCTCAAGGTGAATGGGCAAGGCATTCCCAGAGGTAACAATAGCCCCAAGTGGGCCATAGCTTAGTGGTAGAGCATCTGCTTTTCCTGGAAGGCCTATGGTATCTCCAGGAAAGCTTAGAGATGACCCCTGTCTACAACCCTTGTTAGCCACTGCCAGTCAGTGTAGACCAGGGGTCATCAACCTTTTTCAGCAGCGGGCCGGTCCACCATCCCTCAGACCATGTGGTGGGCTGGGCTATATTGGGGGGGAATGAAGGAATTCCTATGCCCCACAAATAACCCAGAGTTGCATTTTAAATAAAAATACACATTCTACTCATGTAAAAACACACTGATTCCCGGACCGTCTGTGGGCCAGATTGAGAAGGCGATTGGGCCACATCCGGCCCCTGGTGTAGACAATACTGGGCCAGGTGGCCCAATAGTCTGACTCAGTACAAGGCAGCTTCCCTTGTTCCCACAAGCAAGGCTTTATGTGCCTCTTACTAGACCTGAAACCTGGCCTGTCTTATTTCACCACAGGTGTCAATGCACTGTCAAAAGGACACCCCCTTCAATTGCCTTGCTGCAGCATTCTGCACTAGCTGCAACGTCTGGATTAAATTTATGGGAAGGCCCATATACAATGCATTGCAGTCATCCAATATGAAGATTACCAATACCTGGGTAATCTGCTCAGGAACAGCTGTAGCTGCCATCCCAAAGTGGCAGAAAGTGTTTCTAAGTGACTCAAGGCACTTGGGCCTCCAGTGACAAAGATGGATCCAGGAGCTCCTCCAGGCTATGTAGCTGCTCCTTCAGAGGGAGTGCAACCCCATCCAGGGCAGGCAACTGACTGTTATGCCTCCCCAGGCATGCCATCTCTTGGACCACTAATGCCACAGAAAAGCCTTGCTGGCAGGAAGACCATCCAGCTCAAGTCATCATGTATCTTTGGTAATGTGGACTCTGGAATTGGCCCTTAGAAAAGGAGTTAAGGCAAAAAAAAAAAAGAGAGAAGGAAATAAAAGCAACACAGTGCAGCAGGCCTTTCATGGAAGGAGCTTAGGCACAATCGCCCCACACTTGCTCTCCTAGATATACAGTGGTAACTCTGGTTGTGAACGGGATCCATTCCGGAGGCCTGTTTGCAACGTGAAAAGCCCGCAACCTGAAGCGCCGTATCTGCGCAGGTGCACGACACAATTTGGTGCTTGTGCGCATGCACGAAGCACGATTTAGTGCTGCTGCGCATGCGCGAGCGGAGAAACCCGGAAGTAACCATTCCGGTACTTCTGGGTCACCGCGGAACACAACCTGAAAAAACGTAACATGAAGCACATATTAACATGAGGTATGACTGCATTACCCAAAGCATTCAAACCCGCTATGGACTTTCCATAGCAGACCATAACCATACACAGGCCCCATTGTTGTCTGCTGCCCATTAGGACTGGTGGGGCAGAATGTAGGGAGTCCAACAGGGGCTAGATCCAGAGCCAAAGACAGGCAGAGCCAACTCATTTTAGTTTTGTCCCCCAACTCCTCCTTGCTGAGTCCTGCAAGGGCAACACTAAGACTAAGGAGGAGGAACCTGACAGCCAGTGTCTCCCCCCCCCCCCCCCGGACTGGTTGTATAAGTAAGAAGGCAGGAAGGTGGGGTTTTTTTTGGGGGGTAGTGCTGACTGACAGCAGACTGAGGCTGGTGCATCTGTACCCCACTGTACCCTAATGCGCCAACTACCGCTATGCAGGCCCATTCATCTCTGGGCAGATTAAGGTTTGCTTATTTGGGTCTCTCTCTCTCTCTCTCTCTCTCTCTCTCTCTCTCTCTCTGTGTGTGTGTGTGTGTGTGTGTGTGTGTGTGTGTGTTTCTAAAAGAGAAAGCTCTTCTCTTGGTGATAATTATTGGAAAGTTCAGAGCAGAGAGAAAGAGAAGGGGGGAGGGAGGGAGGGAGGGAGGGAGGGGGAGAGAGAAGGAACCCAGGGAAAGCGAGTTATTAAAATGCATGCACACAGCTTGCCTTTGCAGCAGATGTTGGCATAATTAGAGAGGAAAAAATTATGAAATTAATTTGTGGTTCAATGTAAATTTCAGCAATGGGGGGAAAAGCGTGGCTCCAATCACCTCTTGCGCATAGATAGCAGCATGTGCCCACACTCACACACGCACACACAAAACAGCACACACCAGCTGCCGGGGAAGTGGTAATTGTCAGAAGGTATCCAGGGGGAGAGACGGGCATGAAAAACAAGGAGAGGAGAGGAAATGGGAGAAATAATTCATCCTCTTAAAGGTGCAGGGACTCTTTTTTGAGGGTGGGGGGTAGAGAGAAAGTAAAGCTGGATTGCCAAAACAAAGGGGGAGGAACTGAAACTGGACTCAGTTCTCTCTATGAGAGGAAGAAGAGGAGTATAGGAGGTAGGAGTTTCAGAAATGTGTGTGTTGAGGAACATAACAATTTTGGTTGAGATGGTCAAATAGAACTGGAAAAATCCAAACAACTGTCTACTACAACACATACTGAGCAAGAACAAGTCAAGACAACCTCATTAACAAGGCAATTTTAAAATAAATTGGCCGGTTCCTTCACCCTCCCTTCCTCTCATACCATTATCAACCCATGGGGAATGACAGTGATGGGGAAGTGGTGGAGATTTGACCACTCTGCCACCTAAAATGGCATACAGCAGCATAAGAACATAAGGAGAGCCTGCTGGATCCGGCCAAAAGCCCATCTATCCCAGCATCCTGTTATCACAGTGGCCAACCAGATGGCTCTGGGCACAAGAGCACTCTCCCTTCCTGTGGTTTCTGACGACTGATATTCAGAATCATTGCTGCCTCTGACCATCCATAGAGGCAGAGCAAAGGTATCATGGTTAGTAGCCATGGGTAGCCTAATCCTCCATGAATTCGCCTAATCGTCTTTTAAAGCCATATAAGCTGGTGGCTGCCACTGCTTCCCATGGGAGTCAGCCCCATAATTTAACTATGTGCTGCATGGAGAAGAGCTTTCTTTTATTTTCCCCAGTCAAGCTTGCAAAAATTTACCACTTGTCTGATAATAAATGCTGGAAATGTAAAGAGACTGAAGGCACATTCTTTCACCTTTGGTGGACATGCCCAAGGATTAAGGCTTTCTGGGAAATGATATATAATGAAATGAAAAAGGTATTTAAATATACCTTCTTGAAGAAACCAGAGGCTTTTCTCCTAGGTATGGCCGGCCAATTGGTGCCAAAGAAGGATAGAACTTTCTTTATGTATGCTACAACAGCAGCAAGAATACTCATTGCAAAGTACTGGAAGACACAAGAACTACCCACCGTGGAAGAATGGCAGATGAAGGTGATAGACTATATGGGACTGGCAGAAATGACCGGCAGAATCCGTGACCAGGGAAGAGAGACGGTGGAAGAAGATTGGAAGAAATTTAAAGACTATCTCAGGAAACATTGCAAAATTAATGAATGTTAGAACGATGTGGATTTTAGAAATTAATGGTTTTCAGCTGTAATGATTAAGTAAAAAGAAAAGAAAGGTTAAAAACTAAACAAAAATTAAGGGAGAGTATTTGCTGAACTAATGAATTAGAAATTGGAATACAGAAAGGGGAGGTATGAGGAGGTCGGGGAAGTAAGTTATAAGAAAATAAGGGAATGAAATGATACTTGTTTTGTTTGTGTTTTTGTTTGTAATACTGTTTTTCTTTTTGTATAATTTTTGAAAATTTAATAAACATCTTTTTTAAAAAAATATATATTTTCCCCGGAATATTCCAACATTCATCTCTGTTGGGTGTCCCCAAGGTCTAGTGTTAGGGGAAAGGGAGAAACTTTATCTCTCTAGCTACTTTCTGCATGCCATGCACAAATTTCTAAACGTCCACTGTGTTGCCTCTTACTTACCTTTTATTTAAACTAAAAAGTCCCAAATGCTGCAACCTGTCCTCATAGGGCAGTCACTTCATCCGCTCAGTCATTTTGGTTTTCTTTTTCTTAGCAGTGCAGTGTTGGGGAATTCAGACTTCTCCCTCAACTTGTGTGGAGAACATCACATGGTTTGAGATGGCTCTTAGACATCCACCCCCAAAGCCTTGCTTTAACATGTGCATGGATTCCAGCCCATATCCAGCACCTTTGCCCCCTTGTCCCCTTGAGCCCATTTCAATCAGCCAGCAGTGATGAAAAGCATGGTCACTTAATATGTTCATATGTTAAAAATGCTCTGTGATGTGAATGCAAAACCTGCATTGGATAGAAAGGGACATTTGACCCGATAATGGTGATCTTTCCACATTCCATCCCACGTTCAATTCATTTCCACATTCAATCCCTCAATTTAATAGCAGGTGAAATTTTTATGTTTAAAAACTGCAGGTTCCTGGAGGGACTCTGAGAAGCTGTAAGATGAGGAGCTGTCCATAGAGCCCTGGTGCTGAACTCCAGAGGGAAAGCTATAAACTGACATTATAATCAGCTGTAGCAGCTGTCTAAAGATGCCAGAACTTTGATTTTTTTGTTGTTATTGAAATTGATTAAATCAGTATTAAAGACAAGGAAGCCATGGGCTTGGGACATTGGTTGTTAATCATGTGGATGTTTTTATTATAAAAATGCAGCTCTTAGATTTAGGCACACTGAGCAGAGCTAGTCCACCTTTGTAAAATGATGGCGCTTGAATTATTTTATTTATTTACTTTATATTCTACATGTCCTTCTGAAGGCTGGGAAACAGATAAACCATTTAAACAAAGGCAAAAACATTCAAACCAGTGCAAACATTCTAAAAACAAGCATTACAGTTAAAAACACTCAAGAACCATTACTTTTGAAAACAGACTTCAGACACAAACATGCACAAGCATCACCTCGTAATCCTGCTGTACTTGTGCCGCACTACATGAGGGCTGTCATTTTTGTGTCAGCACCACAGAAGAGAGTTGCCATTTTTTTTCTGCTACACCTATTCGGGAATCACTCACTTGGAGACTGAAGATGTCTACCTTGGTTCACCTGCTTGTATGTAATGCTTGGGGCAAGTTGGTGTTCTGCCTATGCTTCTGCATCAGGTTGAAGGCAGGAAAAATGTTGATAGAAGAGGTGATAAAATGAAGTACCCTCAGCACCATTTTTCAGGACCTTGAATTTGGTCTTCTAGTGCACAATCTGGCATGTGGCAACAAAATCATCTCTATACCTAGAGATCTTATTTCCCTGCTATTATAGTAGCTCTAGAACTTATTGCAGAATCAAAGTTGGGCCATCTGAAAGTCATTCTTTAACGGATTACTAAAAAGGGCTGTGTGTCTTCCTTGGAAGAATGGAAGGGGCTGCCTGACCTCAGATTTGTTGAAGATCACAAGGAGTTTTTTCTGTGAGGCAGCCATTATGTTGAAGGTTTTCTTCTTAGTTACACTGAATTAAGGCTGTGTTTCCAAATAAATGATCACACTTGCCTTTCTTTGTTAGCCTTTTGGGGGCCCCTTTGATACCTAGATAATTTTCAAATGTTGAATGGTGACTCCCAAACCATCCTCTTTCCTTTATATTTCCCATTCCCTCCCTTTATTCTGATGTTTAAGAGGTGTAGTAGACTCTTTCTTTAGTCCCATATTCCCAGGAGGTTTCTCTGAGACTTTGAACAGATATCCACGTTAATGGGGTCTCTCGTGTCCATGGTGACTGCCTGTATCCTTTGATTAAATTTGCTTCTTACCTGTGATGCACAATGATTTTTTTAAAAAACCACAAAAACCCTAACCATCATTTCCTCACTTCTCAGTTTGCTAACTAATGTGTCCAATCCTTTTGCCCAGACACTGAATGAAATTATCTTAAGAGTTAGGAGAAGTGCTGGTTTGCACGGGGCAATGTGTAGTTGCTCTGCAAATTCCAGGAGGTGGAAAAGCTCCCCAACATCTGAACCACAATTGCACCGGTGGGAATTGTCTGCAGATGCCAAACCTTAAATTACCCCTTCTCTGAGCAGACTTTCTATTTGCTTGTGACTATCCAGAGCAATTTTCCCATCTTGATTAATAAAGTGAACGTGAAGAGATAGAGTCTTATTACTTGATGGATCAACATCGTCAGTATTTAACAGTGCCACAATGTGTATAATTAAAACAGAGCTATATGTTGCCCTGAAGGCTTATTGCACCCTCACCATGACCTCATCGTGGTTTGCATTTGACTAGAGACTAGAGCTGAATTTGACTAGAGACTAGAGCCAGACTAGAGCTGAATTGAACATGCAAAGCACAGTCAGACTTTGACAGATATTATGCATCGACCCCACATCAGGCTAAAACCTCTGTACTATTATATTTGAGGACCTTCCACAATGCATAGAGCTCTTAGTTTGATGTCTATCAGCTCTTGAGAACCTTAATTCTGTGAGTACCTTGTTTTAGTTTTTTCATCTTCCACATCTGAGAAGCTGATTCTATGTTGCTGTAGGGCAGGAGTGGGGAACCACTGACCTGGATGTGGCCCTCAGGCCCTCTCTATCCAGACTTCAAGGCTTTCTGCAGGCCACACCCACTTTCCCTAAGGCCACACCTACCAGTGCCCTGCTCTGCAGCCTCTGCAATTGCTTTTGCTTTGCCAGAATGTATCTTTGAATGATGATTATGGTTCCTGTTTGCACAGATAAGGATGGGGTTTGGGTGATTCACTTCATCCAGGTGTGTGTGTGTGTGTGTGTGTGTGTGTGTGTGTGTGTAAGGTAAGCCTCTGTTTTTTGTGTGGCTGGAATGCAGCCTATTGTACAAAGGTAAGAGTCACATCCGTTGCCTCATTGCATCTGGCCCCACTCACTTTTCCCATGGCCCCCATATGTTTGTGACCAGAGCAGTGACTAGGGGAGGAATGGCTGCTAGGAGGAGCGCAGAGAGAAGAAATGCCGTAGTGCACCTGCAGCACCACAACCAGACGCCTTCATCTGCCCCAGCTGCAGCAAAACATGTCTCTTCCATATTGGTCCCTACAGCCACAGCAGGCACTATAACCTTCCAACAGTTTGACTTCACCCTCAAAGGCACCCTCCATTGTCTCCCGAGACAGATGGATGCCAACCATCAACCACACGTTTGTCCAGAAGGGAATGAGGCCGTTGGACTGAACACAGTTTCCCCACTCTGCTCTGGAACATGTGGCAAGCAAAGGGTTTCTTGCAGGGCAAACATACTGTATGCTTTCCCAATTGTATCAGAGCTGACAATTTGCCCATCCATTTCAAATGGGGGCAAGCATAGACAAAGCTTCTCCTACATAGGACTGCCCTTGAAGACTGCTCAGAAACTTCAATTGGTCCATATAAGCTCTGTTTTAAAACAGTTGCACTGGCTACCAGTTCATTTCCAGACCCCCTTTTAGGTACTCATGCTGCTGTTTAAAGCCCTAAATGACCTAGGCCCCAAATATCTGAAAGACCACCTCATCCCCTTTGTATCCTCTTGGGTATTAAGATCAGCAGAGGGGAACCCTCTTAGTATCCCTAAGAAGCTAGGGGTGGTGGTTACCCAGGAGGGGCCATTCTCTCTCCCTAAGTTGTGAAACTTTCTCCTTACAGAGGTGCATTTGGCACCTTCATTAGGCAGTTTTCCTGTTGAAGACACACCCCTTTGCCCTTGAGATATGTATTCTTAGGAGCCACCCTATTTCTGTAATTCTAAGTTGTTTTAAACGGGTTTGAATGCTGCATTTTAAATTGTTGTAACCCGACCTGGGACCTCAGGGTGAAGGGCAGAAAATGAAGGAGGAGGAGGAGGAATGCAATTGCATGCCAACTAGTAATTTTAACAAGCACCGGCAGACATTCCAACCAGGGTTTACATTGCACTCCTAATGTGTAAAAAGCTTTGCTGTCTTAATCATTTTTCCTCTTGACACTTCTGATTTGAACTTGACTCTTCCTTGTCAACATGCAGCTTCCTACTCAGTGCATCACCCTGCTTCTTAGAGACATTCTCCAAGTAGTCACGCCATGCATGTTAAAAGCATCATGTGGCTTGATGTCATCAAAGAATGCCATTTTGATGGCCTCGGCTTGATAAGCTTTCATCTTCCCACCACCAGGCCTCATATTTATATTCAAATGTGTGTCAGAAGAATTGCTGGTGTTATAGACCACCTGATCTGGGCCCTGCAGCATCACTAAACCTTCTCCGTGGCTTCAGAACGGCTCTTCTCTCCACAGGACAGGATTACCCAGCTGTTATCGGAGGTAGCACAAGGGCCTCCTTAGTTTGGAAAGGTTCCCTTCCAGAGGATTATGGATAATGCATCTGGAATACCATTCACTCATCCTGCCTTGCGATTTATCTGGAAATCAAATTCCAGTAATCTTGCCTGCCATCTGGTTTTGTGTCTGCGGCACTCAGACAGGAGCACACTTGCATACAGAAGGGCATGGGCACAAGCAGGCATGAGCACACATGTGCACACATGTGCACGCACACATGCATGCGTGCACACACACACAAACAAACACAGAAAGACAGATACAGTTGTTTCAGTGGGAATGTCATGGGACATTTTCTGCCTAGTGAATAGCAAAAGTGGCTGAGAGTCCCTAGAAAAGTGAAAGCATTTGGGGCTTTCAGGTTTGGGGAAAAGGGTAAGAGGGGAAGCAGGAGGGGTGTATAAAATTATGCATGTGTGGTGAAAGTAGACCAAGAGAATGTTTTCTTCTTTTTTATTTATTGAATACCAGAACCTGATGGGGTCATCCAATGAAGTGGTGGAAGATTCTGGACAGTCAAAAAGAGGCACTTCTTCACACAGTACGTAGTTAAACTATGATATTTGGTCCCACAAGATGTCTGATTAAAAGAGCAATAGACAAATTCAGGGGAAGATACCAATGGCTATGACCTGGACCTCCCCTTTCAGAGGCAGTATGCCTCTGACACCAGTGAATAATAACACTCAAGAGTCAATGGAAGCTTCTGCCTTAATATGTGTGTTCCTGGTGCTGTAAAAAGCAAAAACAAAAGCTTATTTTGTTATTCATTCCAGTTATATCACATGTTCTTGCCCTTTGGGGCAATCTGAGAATGCCTTATAAGACCATAGGCGCCGACTCCATGGGGCTTGAGGGGGCCCGAGCCCCCTCAAAAATTCGTTTGGGGGGGCTCCGCCCCCCCAATAATCTCCGGCGCCCCTCCAGCAGAGCGCCATCGCCGCCCCTCCCCCAGCCCAAAATGCACAGGGAGGGGCGGGCTGCATGCCTCCTGCCCTCCCTCCCGAGCAAAAGCTCCACCCAATTTCCTTTGGAGCTGATTAATAGGCGCAGCACGCTCTCCCCTATTCGCTCACGAGGAGGCGGCGCCACTTTATTTGCATATTCATGAGCTTATTTATTATTCATGAGCTTTCCCGGGCCCCCCCAATATTTTTTATAAGTCCGCGTCCCTGTATAAGACTGAGAGAAGTTACAACTAAAGCCTACAACCAAACTATCAGCAACTAAAGGGCAGCTGTGCATAAAAGGCAAAGCAACAGGCCCCCACTAGCAGCTGAAGGCATCCCTCTCTGCAACAGATTCAGTCTTCCAGTCTGAACAGGGAGGTGAGGAGAATGAGGTGGCCACAGCCCTCAACCCACTCTCTGCTCTCTGCTTCTTCACGGGCTGTGCTTATTTATACTCCACCTTTTCATTCTTACAGGGACTCAATGTCTGTGTTGGTAACGAAAGCATGTTTAATAAATAAATACATTGAATGTATTACTTGTGTATTTAATTATATATATTCAATTAAATCTATATTAACCGTGTGTGTTAAGTAATATTAGCTATATTGGGAACACTTTAATTTGTGATATGGAAGTTTTGTTCAGTGCAGCTAGTGGGTTCCTCTTGTGGCCCACTTGGTCTGAAACGTTGGACCGCTCTGGTGTAGAGACAATACTGAGCTTGATGGACCAAGGCAGGCCCCCGTGTTCCTGTTGCAGCTTCCTGTGACTACCTTCTTCTGTTGCTGCCAGAGGATGGTACAGTGGAAAGGGATTGTTCTTGTTTTCACTGGCCTTCCAGTGAAGGCTGAAGGAGTCCCCAGTGGAAAGGTCTAGTAGCCAGCTGCCTCTCGATGTCTCTGCCTTCCCCTGCCTCCCCTTACCTCCCTGGAACCATTCCTTCAAATCAGCGGGGAGATTTTCTGTGGGTGAGCAGAGAGACATGTGCTGAAATTATGCTCAGAGCTTGGGGATAAATTCCTGCAGGAGGCAGGCACATATGTTCGTGTAATAACACTTCTTCTTTCGCTGCCCTGCAGAAGATTCCTATAAAACCCCACGACAGCAGAATGCAAGAGAAGAAAGTTACTAGGCTGGCTGCACACAACCCCTCCACCCCCTGCTACACTCAGCTGTTCCCCAACTTTACAATGTGGGGATTAAAAAAATGGGGGGGGGGGAGGTAGGGAGATTACCTCCCACCCCCTTAAAAACAGCTTGTATCCCTGCCTCGTTCTGCTTCCCAAACTCATCAAGGCTCCCCCATTATTCTGACATTTGTGCGCGTCACGTACCGGGAAGAAGTAATTTACTTAGAAGAAATTAAAAGTTCATTTTAATTGAGCGCACACTGCAGTATGCAAATGAGCAGTGCATTATGTACACTGATGCAGAGACAAAGGCAGTAATCACTGGTTAACCCTTGGTAGGCCAAGGCCCTCTAAACAGGGCGGGCAGCCAGGACGCTTTTGCCTGCATAGAAGAAGCCGTGGGTGGTGTCTGGCAGGCAAGCCTGCGATGGAGCAAAGGGCCACTGAGAAAGGGGCTAATGAAGCCACAGAAGGGCTTGTTGCTTGTCAGCTGCAATGGTAGGATGGACTGATGCAACAATGTCTCCTTAGCAACAGCGGACAGCTGTATCCTTAGCAACAGGGTAGAAGAGGGGATTCTGGTAGGTGCAGCTTGCTGTGTCGTAGCGCTGCGGTGCTGGGAAAAGCTGCACCTTCCAAAATTCACTCTCCTGATCAGCTCTTGAAGGACTAGGAGCCTGGTCTTCTACTGTGCTGGGTTAATTTCTGCAGAAGTTATGTGGTGCTTCAGGGTGGGCCTGTGGCTCAGTGGCAGCCCACCTGCTTTGCAGGCAGGAAGGCCTGGGTTCAGATCCTGTCTAGTGAAAAGGATCAGATGGCAGGTGGTGGCAGTGGTTTTATCTATATAGCACACTCACCTAGGGATGGGTAAATCTGTCCATTTCAGTTTTTCTCCATTTCTCATTTCCCCAACCTTAAGTTTGGTCCTCTGCATTTCCACATCAGTTTGCAATTGGGGGGGGGGGGGGAAACCTCTTGAAAATTCATCAGCATTTTAATCAGCATTTTAATGCAAATTTCTCCAGATAGACACATCTTTGTGTGCAATTTTCCCCTATGCAAAGCAGTTTCCCTTTTGTCTGTGATTTTCACTAATGCATGCATTGTTATGCACACATTACCCTGTTAAATGCATTTTTGTACATGTTTGTTGGTAGGACAGCTGCATTGCAAAATCTGAAAAAGTGAAAATTTTGAACTGTGTTTCAGTTCACACATTGCTTTAGAACATGCAGATTAAGCGGGTTTGCCTTAAAATGCGAGAAGCTGCTACTGATTGATTGCCCCTCCCTAGTTGCATCAAAAGTGAGAGCAGCCCCTTCCCAAACACGGTGGTCGCCCCCTATGCCCTATGTCAGGTGCTTTCCATAGCCAGTTTGTATCCACCATGCTTTCTATGTGACAAGATGGTGTGCTCCTTATGCACCATCCCAGCTATGCTTGACTTTCTGTTGGTACTCAGCTCCTGTGGGAGGACTGAATTCCCAGAGCAGCCTTGTGCCTGCAGAACCATCCCAGGGAAATCAAGAGCAGCCTGGGTAAAGCTGCTCTCCTCCTCCCTGCATATGTTTGGTGATTAATATTATTTGTATTTTCTGCTTTCTGGCCAAAAGCATCCCCTGCAAAGCGACACTGTAAAAATAGAAGCTTATATGACAACTCTGTTTAAGCCAAACAATTAAACAAAACAGGAGAAAACAACACTAAACTGGAGCAGCTGTCAGTTTTTAAAGCAGTGTGGCACAAATATCCAAACCAGGGGTTTTAAGTCAGCAGGGTGGTGCAGAAGGAGAGTCTTCCTCGGTTTAGGATGTCCTTGGAAGGAACAAGGAGACCCTCCCTTGCAGCTTCCCCCAACCTGATGCCTTCCATATGCTGTTGGACTACAATATGCCATCATGGACTACAACTGACCATGTTGGATGGGACTGATGGGAGTTGTACTCCAATTTTGCAGCAGCAGCAGCATATGAAGAGCCTTCTGGATCAGGCCATGGGCCCATCTAGGCCAGCATCCTGTTCTCTAGGAAGAAGACCCAAGCGCAAGTGCACTCTCCCTTCCTGTAGTTCCTAGCAAACTGATTCCCGGCGAGTGCCCCCCCTCCCACTCAAGCAACACCTGGAAGGCCACAGGTTACCCACCCCTGCCCTATACCTTTGAAGGACAGCTACCTGAACCACCTCCTCCATTGCTAAAGGCTCTCCTAACTGCATCCATTTATTCTGCAGCACTCTGTCCTACAATGGTTCCACTGCTGAGTCCAGTGGGACTTATTCCCAAGAAAGCATAGGATCTCTGCCTGATTTGTGCCTACATCGTCCAGAGAGGTCCTGATTCTCTGCTGCTCTCTAGTGGCAGCTCCTGCCCCTCTTTTCTTCTCTTTTCCATGTTTCTGGTTTGCCCATGCCTGCTCAGTACCTGTCAAAGTCTCCAGCATCCCCATGAGCGGAACCTGCCTCAGTTTCTGGTCCCTCTGCCATCTAGGCCTGCTCTGAAGCCCTGTCAACCAACGCTCCTCACTCCTTGCCTTGAGATCTCTCCTGGCTCTTCCTTTGCTTCGCTTGGGAAGTGGAGGAAGCTGAAGCTTTTCTTTCTTTCTTTTTTTAAAAAACTACCTGTCAAACCTGGTGTATGTATTGCTGGGTGGTGGGTTTTCTTTTTTTCTTTTTCTTTTTTAATGACGGTGCAAATGAAACCGGTTCACAGATGTGAAATGACAGCCAGCTGCAGGAGACAGACAAATTATTGCCAAGCCCAGTTTGAGACGCCCACAGATTCCAAACAAAGGGAGCCATCTCGGCTCACTCGGATGAGCAAGAGACAGCGGGGAGCCTGGGAGACAAGCTGCTGTGCTCCCTCCCTGCTTGCAGCTCCCTCAAACCAGCTCCATGCTGTGTAGCAGGCTCTGCTCTCTCTCTCTCCCTCCCTACCCTCTCCATCACATGCAGCTCAAAACAGCCCCAGACTGTAAGCAGTGCCTTATCTTCTGCAATGAGCCACGGGGCCTTTTCTGCACCACCACCACCCCTCTAACAGAAAGTGCCTGGCCAAATGCACAGTGAGCATTTGCACAGGAAGCTGCCTTATACTGAGTCAGACCTCTGGTTCATCTAACTCTGTATTTTCTATATTGACTGGCAGGAGCTCTCTGGGATTTTTCAGACAGAGGATGCTGGGACCTTAACCTGGGCCTTCTGCACACAAATCAGATGCTATGTCATTGAGCTATGGCCCTTTCCCCAAATCATTTGTTCTGCTTTGGTCAGACTGTATATGGTGTCCTGTGTTCCATTCTGGGCACCACAGTTAAAGGAGGATATGGACAAGTTGGAAGGGGTGGAGAGGAGGGTGACCAAGATGATAAAGAGAGTGGAAATTAAGCCTTATGATGGGAGCTGGTATGTTTGGTATGGAGAAGAGAAGAAATGGCAAGTGTGGTTCAATGTAAATGCAATGTGAAACAATCTGATGCAATAATAATAATAATAATAATAATAATAATAATAATAATAATAATAATAATTCTTCTAACTTCACAGGCATGTTGAACGGTAGTGATTAATCTGGCAAGAGATTTGGGGGCAAAAATGAAAATGCCGACCCAATGTGCAGCAGTGGTGAAAGGCAAATAACATGCTCGTGATATCTAGGAAATAGGTTGAAAGTAAAACAACCCATATCATAATGCTTTTCTGCAAATCCATGGTGCAACCAGATTTGTCATGCTGTGTCTGGGTGTGGTTACCATACCACAGGGCAAAAAAAGGATATTGTAGAGCTGCAAAAGTTTTTGAAAAAAACAACCAAAATTATCAAAGGCCAAAACACCTTCTGTATGAGGAACGTTTGAGATTTGTTTCATCTGCGGTGAGGGGAAATGAAAGGAGAAGCAGAAGGAAGTCATTCGCACAAAACAATCAATTTTGGAAATTCGCTGCCTCAAGATGTGAAGATTGCCATTAGTGCTTCTGACAGTAGCTGAAATCCCTTAATCCAAAGATCACCTAGCAAAACATACATACATACATACATACATACATACATACATACATACACCAAAGTTTTTGTTAGCCAAAATATCTAAAATACAGACATCAGCTTCATTCTGCAGGTAAAAAAAAATAAAGGAAAAAATAAGAACTTTTCCAGACATTTTTGGGTTGGCATCATAGTTAAGAATCTCTGCATTTTTTTTTTTGTGATGCCATGCTTTACCTGGGACTTCCACCCTGAAAAAGTATATTTGCTAGTCTGGTTTGCTTTCCTTTATTTCCCTTTTTTAGCCAGCACATGAACATCCGAAGCTGCCTTATACTGAGTCAGATCATTGGTCCATCTATCTCAGTATTGCTGACACTCACTAGTAGTGGCTTTCCAAGGATTCAGGCAGAAGTCCTTCCTAGTGTACCTGGAGATGCTGGGGATTTAGCCTGGCACTTTTTGTAGACAAAGGATGCGCCCTTTATCAATGAGTCATGGCCCATCACCAAGACGGCATACAATCTTGATGTCCACAGAATAATAGAATCAGAAGATTGTGGTGTTGGAAGAGACCTCAAGCATCTTCTAGTCCAACCTCCTGCAATGCAGGAACCACAGCTAAAGAATCCCTGATTATATTATCCCATATTAAATACCTCCAATGAAGGAGAGTCCACCACCTTCCAAGGTAGTCCATTCCACTGATGTACCGTTCTTACCACCAGAATGTCCTTCCTAATGTTAAGTTGGAGTCTTCCTTCTGGTCATTTGAATCCATTGGTTCAGGTCCTACTCTCCAGAGCAGCAGAAAACAAGTTTGCTCCATCCTCCATGTGACAGCCCTTCAGTTATTTGAATATAGCTATCATATCACCTCTGGTTCCTAAAATTTGTTTAACTCTGTTATATCCTTTTGGAGATGAAGCCATTAGAATTGTGACTAGATTAGAAGTCTAGGTGGTGATTGATCTGTGTCGCTTGTGCCTGAAACTAGGTAGTCTTCCTTGTTATTTGGATACTGACATGTGAATCCTTTTGATTCATTGGGTGGACCCAAGTCTCTGAACTGCAATATGAATAAATCCAAATTAATTCCTTTTGCTCTTCAAAGGTAAGTTGTAGTGCAGAAGCTACTGGATGTCCATCTGTTTTATTCTGATACTGTTTCACTGCTTCTGTAGAAAAAGTGTTTCCCCAGTATTGGTATAACAACATCCAAGCAAAAGTCAGGTATCTCCACTAAATGAAGCTATTTGGTGAAATTCAGGACCCTGGAAAGCACTGGCAGTCTCAGAGCTTTTCAGAACCATTTTAGAGACGCAAAAGTTATCACTACAGAGGACTGAGCAAGTGTCTGTCCAGGTTAACAAGGGGTGTTTTTGTTGTTATTTACTTTGCTAACCATGCTTCCCTCTAAGGTCCCAGGAATAATAATAATAATAATAATAATAATAATAATAATAATAATTTATTATTTATACCCTGCCCATCTGGCTGGGCCTCCCCAGCCACTCTGGGCAGCTTCCATAAAAACCAAAAATACAGTAAAATATCACATGTTAAAAACTTCCCTAAACAGGGCTGCCTTAAGATGTCTTCTGAATGTCAGGTTGTTGTTTATCACTTTGACATCTGCTGGAAGGGCGTTCCACAGGGCGGGCGCCACTACCGAGAAGGCCCTCTGCCTGGTTCCCTGTAGCTTTGCTTCTCGCAATGAGGGAACTGCCAGAAGGCCCTCGGCGCTGGAAGGGTTGCAACAGTTGAAAATGTAATTAAAACAGCATGAAACAAACCACATTCACAAGAAACATACACCTCAAAGGCATCAAAGGACAAGGTAAAGAGTTGTGTCTTCAGCATTCGATGGAAGCAACACAATGACAGTGCCAGATGCATCTCTGGGGGGAGGCGAATTCCACAGCTGAGGGGCTGTCCTCTCCTGTGCCACCATCCCCTGAACTTTCGAGGGTGATGGAACGATTCTATCTCCTCTGGGCTGTGAGAATTCCAGAAAACATGTGAACGGAGTCCAAGAGCTCCATTAAGAACAAGATGTTAACAGCACAGCATTTTTAGCTGGGTGTGAAAAGGTTTCTCTCCCTGTGGAAAGTAAAAGTAATGAGCTGTTTGTAAGGCCTGTTTGTAAGGCTTGATGATAGAGCGTAGTTATTGTCATTGTTTTGCTGTTTTGTTTTAATCATTTACTTGTTTTTAATCCTGTATTTTATTCTGTGAACTGCCCTGAGATCTTATAATGAAGGGCAGTATATAAATCTAATTTGAAAATAACAATAATAAATAGTGATGGCCACTTCCTTGGATGGCTTTAAAAGTGGATGAGACAGATGCACAGAGGAGGAGGAGGAGGGTGTCAATGAATAGGGATAACTTTTTCTCCCACTCTCTTAACCCTAGAACTCAGGGACATCCATTGAATCTGAATGCCAGAAGATTCAGGGCAGTCAAAGGAAAGTACTTCCTGCCACAGCACATAATTGCAATTAGGAAATGTGCCCCCACAAGAGGTAGTGAAGGCCACCAACTTAGAAGGCTTTAACAGAGGATTAGACCTATTCATGGAAGATAAATCAGGCTTTCCAGTGGCTACTAGCCACAAGGGCTGTGTGATGCCTCCAATGTCAGAGGCGCCATGCTGATGAATGCCAGTGGCTTCAAATCGCAAATGGGGAGAGCACTGAGGTCCTGCTTGCAGACTTCCTGCAGGCATCTGGTTGGCCACACTGAGCAACTGCATGCTGGTCTACAGGGGCCCTGATCCAGCTGAGCTATTCTTACATTTTGCAGGCAGAAGGTCCAAGTTCACTCTGCAGCATCACCTGTCAAAAGGATCAGCTAGTAGGTTGAGGCAGAAAGTTTTTCTCTTCCTGAAACCCTGGAGAGCCACTGATGGGCAAAGCAGGCCATGCTGAGCTAGACGGACAAAAAATGATCTAACTCTGTATATAACATATTCATGTGTTGGCAACTTGCCTTTATTCAGATTCCCTGGAAGTGTGGGCTTGCAGCTGGGAGAGCTAACTTTGCTTCCAGAGGTGTACAGGCCACGTCATAAATATAATGGGGAGAGGGGAAGAAGAGACTACATCAAGACTTAGGGTGCTTCCAGACTCACTATTTTCAGGTGGGATTTATTCAAATTCAGAGGTGGTACAGTTATAGTTGATTGATAGATCTTGCACTACCAACTGGCTCCCTCCAAAGATTGGGCTTTTTGCAATAAGTGATGGGGAAATGCAATGGGAAGTGTGGGATAACATTTACTTTGATGCAACATTATCTTCCTGCAAACAGACCAGAGTGAGTGCTCATTAAATAACCAATGTCATCTAGCTTCCCTGCAAGCTCAATAAAACCAGTTGTTAGGAAGTGCCCTTAGTGTCTGGCTTGTCTGGATCCCCAATCCCTGCTTCAGTCTCCTATCCTTTTCCCCATGAAACTCCCCAAATGGTCCCACATATCTGCTTCTTCAGATCGCATTATACTACCATTCAGTGTGCATCTTTTTCAGCCCACCAGACTCATGCTCCCTGTGCATCTGGTGTTCTAAAGAGGTTCGGTCCCCCTGCACTGCACCCCCTTGAAGTCTTCCTTTACTAGATTGCCTTAAACACTTCAAAGCAGAAGAGCTTTAATGCTCTTTGTTTTCAGAGAAGACAAATCATGTAGCAAACGCCTTTGTCTGCAGCATTAACTGTTCCTGACCTGGATTCCCTGGTGTGCACGGGAATGAAGCATTCCCTCCCTTCATTCCCCCCCCCCACCACCCACACCCAGTTTTCCTCCTATGTGCCGTCAATTATACTTTCTCTGCAGGCTGCATTTGCATGGGCTCCTGGCAGCTTGGAATTGGTCTCTTCCCTGGGAAGTCCATAAGGTAAAACTGGGCTCTGGAGAGGAGCAAAAGCCTGAGGGTCAGCAGTGTGAGGGACAGATCCCACATGGAGCACACGGATTCCTCACTGTGGGCTTCTCTGTTCCACCTCCAGCATGCTATGCAACGGATTAAAACAAAACAAAACCCTATTGTGTTGGTTACTACATTTTAAAGCTGCTGTTCTCTTTTCCCTCCATAAGTTCCTGGCTGGGCTTGCATGAAATATTTTGAAATCCCAGATAACCCCTGAGCCTCGCTGCACGGGCTGTTTCCAGGCAGCACCCAGCGCGACAGCTCCAGATGGCGCCCGTGAAAGAGTTAAGTCCTCTGTGATCAACACCGAGAAGCAAGTGGTAAACAATTTTTTTCCTCCCTCTGCTAAATTAATATGCAAATTCCAAGGCCCATTCCCCCCCCCTCCTGCTTCCACTCTCCTCCTGCTTCAAAATTAGCGAGGTAGAAGACTTGGGCTAATTATGCACTCAAACGAGCAGGCTTCGTTAATGTGGCACTAAGAGGAGGCTGGAGCTGATTGTGAGGCGATGAAATTGAAATTCAAGCATGGTGCTCTCTGTGCATCTGGAATCGCTCTTGCATGTCCCAGTACATGGAACCAGACAGGGACTGCCAGGAAGCACACTTTGCGCACACCCACATCCGCACACAAGCACACACACACACACCCCTTTGGCCTGTGGCAGCCACAGAAATGCCCTTTGCACTTTTGTGTACAATAGCACACCAGCACACATAGCACCAACCTACCTCTTCAGGAACAAGGTATAAGGACATTTGATTCCATGACTATCTGTGTGTCTCTGAGGAATTTTCTTTTTTTTTATTCACTTACTGGTGAAGTATATTTTACATCATCTGTTGTTGTGTGAGGCTTGAGCACTGTAGTGCAAATCACAGAGTGAAGGCTTAACTCACCTCCTGTCTCACCCTTCAATGTACATTTGTGCAAACTACAGCTGGGTTGGCTAACTCACAACCCACTAGTCTTATCTGGCCCTCCAAGGGTTTTTGTGTGCCATCCAAGAACCCCCCCCCCAAAAAAAATAATTTTGGGGGAGAGATCTTTTTCTACTGTACTTACTAATGTACTCCATTATCGACACTTCTATGGAGAGAATCCCTTTTCAACATTCTGTTCTGGACTGAAACCCCTGATACACTTATGACAACACTCTTTAAATAACCGTCATTGTGAGCACTTTTCTTGTTTCAAGATGGGGGAAAAATGGCATCTTAGCTACACCTTTGTCCCAAGGCAAGGTTTCCCAAAATTGCCAGAAGAAACTTTAAGAACAGCCAAATTCACTGGTGTTGAAAAACCACCAGCAGATGCTTTTCTTGGGATGGTAGTGCCTCCGTTTCCATGAGCTCTGAGCACTCAAATTTTGCTCGAGTGACCATGACATTCAACCATAGCAAAACAAAGGGGGAAGGTAGGCGAGAAGGAGTCTCTCTCTCTCTCTCTCTCTCTCTCTCTCGGTAAGAGAGAGATTGTTGTTCCCACATTGTCTAATAATAGAATTCAGATATAACATGCTTTCTCTACTTCCAGCTGGTAAGATCCAAGATAATTCTAATCCTCCAAAGGTCGTCGAGAGGCCTTGGACTCTCCTTAGTAAAGTTTCACTTGCAGGGTCTGCCACCCAGTCACCCACTCCTCCTGCTGGAACAACCCATTCTGTTTCCTAATTTCAATTATTGTTAAAACATCCACATGGAAGTCCTGAATGGCATCTATAAGAAGTACGCCTAATGTATGCTTAAGAGCCCATGGCGTGTGGATATAGGGTATGCTCAGCTGAAGACATTTGCAACAATGCCTCTGATCCAACAAGGTTGCGGTTAATTAGCAACTGGATGACACACTCTCATAGCATTGTCAAGAACACTCTGTTGCTTCTGGTTCAAAGGATGCGTTTCTGATAACCCGTGTGCTAACATATACAGAAACCAAAACACAAAAACCATTGGATTACTGGCTCAATCTTGAGTGGTCATTGGCTTCCCAAATCCACATTTTTGCTCATGTTCTTAGAATAAGATACGGTGTTGTACAGCAAACATTTGAGCTGCTGTGAACTGCATGTTCACTACTGAGGTCATTTACGTTGGACCTGGAAGGTGATGGGTGTGGGTTGCATGTATTATAGAAAGCTAGCTCCCACAGCATTATACCAGGGCACTGATTATTAAAATGAAATTCCATAACTCCTGCCCACTTTGATGACTGGGCCAAGCTCTCTAGTGCTGTCCAGCCCTCTTGATGTCCTCATATTCCAAGCAACATAGATCTTCCTTGCTTTTGATCACCATGCATTGCTGCTTCTTTCCTCCCCACAAATTCCCCCCCCCCCCCCGGTTCTCAAAAGGGTTCCTTCATCCCTTTCTTCTTTAGAGGGTGCCAAGAACTAGTGAACTTTATTTTGCTTTTATGGACCAAACGTTGAGCCTGTTTGTAACAGTTCCTTCTCAGAGCTCTACTCTTTGCCTGATTTTCCCTTCTGTGTGCCTTTGGGAATGCAAGCAATACTTAGGAAACCCAAGCTTTGGAAGTAGTTCGGGATCATGCAAGCCACACAGCGATAGCTGAAGATGCTCGTTAGATATCTCATTTGTAAGAAATTGCCATCTTCATGGAAGAGGTAGAAGTGGACAAACAAGAGGTGGAGTGCCCTGCGGCTGGGGTTTTGGAAACATCTTGCGAATCCTTGAAATGAGGGCCAAATGAGCCTTTGGTCTGAAACACCAAAGCAGTTCTGAAGTTCCTCCTTAGGTAGCTTGGACACAACTCCAGTCATGAATGACAAGAAGTCTTCTGGGATCCAATGGAAGAGGAGTACCTGCAGGGGATATCAAAACAATGGCATTTAGATATGAGCAATATAGACTTAAGGTGGGTCCACGTATTGCATGGGCACGGTCCATCCCTTGATGACTGCAGCATCATCAAGTGATGACTTCTCATGGATGAATGGGCCTCAGATGAGGTTCCTATCATATCAGACACTCTGCTTTGGGGTGGAGAGAGAGTGCACATTTGGCTGCAAATCAAGGGCTGAGCAATCAAGTAAAGGGCACAAACCAGTCCTGTGATACCTTGACATAGAATCCTAGAGTTCAAAAGGACCCCAAATGCCACCTAGTCTAACCCACTCCCACTGCAAGAAGCCCCACACTACAACATCGCTGATAAATCTCTAATGAAAGAGAGTCTACTGCCTTCTGAGGCAGCCTGTTCTACTGTTGAAGAGCTCATACCATGAAGAAATTCTTCCTAATGTTTCATTCTAAATTCCCCCCTGCCCCACAATCCAAATGACAATTGCTGAGGATCTCGGGAGCCCACTTAATGATTTTTCCTGCCTCTTGTAGCAATTGCAGTGCACTGTGTTAGATACTGCAGAATTCAAATTGTCATACAATGAAAGTAATAAAAAAAGCCATAACAACAGAATTAAAAGTTCATATGAATATTTGATGCCTCTTGTCTTCAACCACATATCTGCAGACACACTGCAGACCACAGTTTGGGAACTCCAGGTCTAAATCCCTTTATTTGTAATTTGAACCCATTGGTTGAATTCCTGCCTTCTGGAGCAAGAGAAAACAAAGTTGCTGCACTATCTATAGAGTAGCCCTTCAGATATTTGAAGATGGCTCTCCTATATCATCACTCAATCACTTGCCCATCTTTTTTAACCTGTTGAGGCCTTCCCTTCTCCACCTTCCTTTGGTCTGCTTTAGACCTATATGCCCAGAGGGAGGGTAGAAGCCAGGAAGTCCAAGCCAGGGAGCACAGACCTTCAGCACCTGGGAATATTTTGTACCATTGGTTTGGGTTAAGATTTTAAATTTATAAACTGCCTTGGGTGCCAGGGCAGAAAAGGAATTGTGTGAATGCATAAATAAACAGGCAACGTTTTCCTCCTAGGACCTGCTCCCCGGGCCATGATCCAGGACAGAAGCATCCTCTTGTGTTTCCAGTACCCAGGACCCACAAAACTAAGGCTACATGTACACATTAGCGGCTT
Organism: Podarcis muralis; assembly: GCF_964188315.1. NCBI lineage: Eukaryota > Metazoa > Chordata > Lepidosauria > Squamata > Lacertidae > Podarcis > Podarcis muralis. Next base: position 42,004,067 of record NC_135661.1, on the reverse strand, counting down.
AAAACACAGCAAGGTCGTCATTCTCCCTTGCCCCCTTTTCCAAGTCAGATTTGCACACCGCTGTACACAACAGAGAGTGGGCGGGGAGGGGGGATGTCTTCACCTGATGTACACTACCTGTTTTACTTCCTACCCTTGCAAACCCTCCAAACTCTTATTCAGTGAAGCTGTCCTCTGCGCATGCTCAATGGCTGTTTTCAAATGTACACACCTCATCTTCACTGTTAAGTGCATGTGGCTTAAGCGTTCCTTCTGGGTTGAAGCTGGTTTGAGGGGAAATGTATCAAAGCAGCTGTATTCCTCAGGAACCTAGAGGATGGCTGTGCATCGTGTGTAATGTCATGCGTGCACAGATTCAAAAGCAGGTGGGGGGGGGCATTGAAGCCAGAGTCTATGGTTGATGTGTGCCCAGCCTAAGGCATCCCAGACTGGACTGCTGTACAAATGCGTATCTGGTGCCTGTGGAAAGACAACCCATGTGCCTTTGCTCTCTTTAAATAGTGTAATATCTTGTTCATTTCAGCGCGGCTTGCACAGGAGAACTTCCTGGAGGATCGTGCTCCCGCTCCCGCTCCCCTCCCTCCTCCCCTCCCTCCTTCAGCTGGTATTTCTCCCTCTGACTATGATGCATGGTAGAGCTAATTTGGCGTACTGCCATTAATTCCAGCACAGCTGCTGCGCCCTCCCTCCTTCCCTCCCTCAAGGCACCTTGCTAATACGCGGCTTCGGAGCCTCTCAGCAAATTAACATCATTTGTTCTCCAGAACATGTTTTTATTTCTACACGACATGCATAGCTGATTACCATCCGGCCGGCTTGGGGGAGCCTGGCCGTTGGGGTGCCTATTCCAGGGCTTGGCTATCGAATCCATCTTGCCCGCCCACCTTCTTTGTCCCTTCCTCAATCTGGACTGTGGAGAAAGGACAGGCGAGCAAACGTCGGCCTCCTCCATCACTACCATCACCATCCCTGTATGGCAGCCTTTGCGCTCAGGGCCTTTTGCAAATCAGAACTTCAGCCATTTTCTCTCCCTGTGTGATCCTGTCTGTTTGAAAATGGAAGGAGGGGAGTTGGTGGCTGCTGGTATAGAAGCTGCAGGGCTGTCAATGTTCAGAGGTTGCCGTTCCCCAAGAGTTACTCTCTGGTAACACACACACCCTTCACAGAAGAAAGAATTGCAAGGCTCTGGCCCTAAATGGGCTGCAGTCACACATAGACTAATTGCCATCTTGCCATTAGAGGGTATGCATATGAGTGGGGGGGAAGATGTGTATTCAATTTCAGATGCGCTATAAAATTTGCATCTCATCCGGAGAAAAAGCAGAAGAGAGAGAAAGAACACCCTTATTTAGATTAGGAAGGACTTTTGTCACACAGCACGTGGCTAAAGGATGGAATCTGCAGCCACACCATGCAGTGAGGACCATGAACTTGGATGGTTTTAAAATGGGATTTGACAAATTTGTGGAGGGTAAGGCTATCAATAGCTACTAGCTGCAGCAGCTATGCTCTACCTCCACTAGGATGGGACAGCTGTCCTAGGAGGAAAGGTTCCTGCATTTGGGGCGTTTTAGCTTAGAAAAATGGTAAGCAGTGACATGTTAGAAGTTTATTAAAATAAGCAATGCAAAGAGAAAGCAGATAAAGAAAGTCTCTCTCTCTCTCTTACACACACGCGCACACACACACACACACACACACACACTATAAATTGTAGATAATTCAGTAAAGCTTAATGTTGGAAGGTTCAGGACAGAAAACAAAGTTAAACTATCACCTCCCACAGGAGGCAGTGATGGCCACCAATTTGGATGGTGGACTGGAAAAATTCATGGAGGTGGAGAAGGCTATCAATGGCTACTAGCCATGTTGGCTATGCTCTGTCTCCACGTCAGAGACATCCTTCTTGTTAAGTCGTGGGTTGACATAGCAGCCGGCACAGCGATCTCTTCAAGTAGCTCTTTATTATGGTAAGCTGGAATAGAACTGACAGTGAACAGCTCAGCCGGCCTGTATTTATAGGCAGCCGGCTGTCACATTGTAACCACAACAGCCCAGAGTTCCCGCCTAAAATAACTGCCGCGGACCTGAGTGAAAACTATCTACAGACCTGAGTGAAAACTATATACAGTATCCCCCTGTTGGCCCAGGGTGAAACTACACTACATAACACCCCTCCCCACCGAGATAAGGCGTTAGTTACAATCGTAATGGTTTCCTTATATACAGCACTACGCGTAATGGTTCAATTAGGCACAAAAGCATATCGGTTACATTTCCCATACTTAGACCAACAGTGATACCTGTCCAACAACATAGTCCTTTAAATGAGTTGGGCGCTTGGAAACTCTGCCAGACCGCCGGGGACTGGTAGCCAAGTCCGGAGGGCCACACAGTTCTCGCTGAGGCTGTGGTGCGACCCTAGGTGGCGTTGGAACCAACTCCCCTGGATCCGCTGCTGTGAGTGGAGCCTCCGCAAGTGGAGTGGTCTGAGTCTGTTCTGAGACGGCTTGGTTCGGCTCCACGCTGGCAGTTTGCGAGGGAGGTGTAGGTGGAGCCTCGCCATCTGTACGTGTCTCTTCTGGAGCCGCAAGCGCAGTTGGGGGCACCTCGGTAGTGTCCAAGTCCCCAACCCTGCGCCTAAGTTGGTCTATGTGCCGTCGCCACAAGCGCCCGTCTTCGAGTGCCACCTGGTACGAGCGAGGTCCAGTGATTCCCACTACTGTGGCTGGCACCCAAGGGATGTCCCCCACATAGTTCCGGGCAAAGACCTGGTTTCCTGGGACAAATGACCGTGGTGCGTTGGCACAGCCTGGGGGTTCAGCCACGGCAAAGTCTGGGTGTAGCCGGTCGAGCGGTGACCTGAGGCGGCGGCCCATAAGCAGTTCCGCAGGACTCCTCCCTGTGGCCGCATGAGGGGTGATGTGTTGCGCGAACAAGTATTCGGCGACCCGCTCATGCCAGTCTCCCCGGTCCAGGCGCGCCAGTGCCTCTTTTGTCGAGCGCACCATTCTTTCCGCTTGCCCGTTGCTGGATGGATGAAAGGGTGCCGTTAGGGCATGGCGGATGCCCAGTCCCAAAAGATACCGCTCAAACGTGCCTGATGTGAACTGCGGTCCGTTGTCAGAGACAAGGACATCAGGACACCCATGCGTTGCAAACAGGCCTCGCAGCACCCGGATGACAGCTTCGGTAGTGGTGGAGGGCATCAGGGCGACCTCCAGCCATTTGGAATAGGCGTCCACCACTACCATAAAGGTCCGGCCGTGAAAGGGGCCAGCCAGATCGATGTGCACCCTCGACCAGGGTGTCTTTGGCGTCTCCCACGTGTATCCCTTAGCTGCCGGTGGTGCAGGCCTCGACTCCTGGCACGCTTGACAGGCGGACACCCAGGCAGTGATGGCATCGTCCATATTAGGCCACCAGACGTAACACCGAGCCAACGCCTTCATTTTGACAATTCCCGGGTGGCCAACGTGCAGAGCCTCCAGGACGCGCTGACGGAGTCCCTGGGGAATCACGACGCGGTCTCCCCACAGCAGACAGCCGCGATGAGCTGAGAGTTCATGTTGTCTGGTTGCGAAGGGCTGGAACTCCGATGCAAAGGGCCCTTGTGGCCACCCCCTCCACACCCAGTTGAGCACCCGGCTGATGGTGCGATCCTGGGCAGATGCGGAGGCCACAGTGGCAGCCGACACAGGCGCTGCCGGAAGATCCTCAATCAGAAGGAGCGATGAAGCTGGAGCCGGGTCTTCCACAAATGCTGGAAGAGGGCAACGGCTGAGGGCGTCGGCATGGCCCATCGATTTCCCCGGGCGGTGGATGAGCCGGTAGTGGTAGGCAGCCAGGAAAACAGTCCATCGCAGCATGCGTGGTGAGAGGACCGGTGGAGTTGGACGATCACCGGCGAGGAGGCCCAGGAGTGGCTTGTGGTCAGTGATGAGGTCAAAAGTCCTGCCATAGAGGTATTCATGAAACCTCTTCACTCCAGCCACAAGTGCCAATGCCTCCTTGTCGAGCTGGCTGTAATTCCGTTCCGTCGGAGATAGTGTCCTGGAAAAGTAGGCGAGCGGTGCTTCTCTTCCATCTGGAAAACGGTGACTAAGGACAGCCCCGATGCCAAAAGGTGAGGCGTCGCAGGCAAGGACCAGCGGCCTGGATTCACTGTACTGTACCAGCACACTGTCCGAAGAAAGGAGAGCCTTGACCGCGTTGAAGGCCGCCGTCTCCCGATGACCCCAGGCCCAAGGCGTCTTAGTGCTAAGGAGTCGGTGAAGAGGCTCAGCCACTGTGGCTTTGTGGGGCAGGAACATGTTATAAAAGTTCAGCAGCCCCAGGAACGCCTGCAACTCCGTTTTGTTCTTTGGAGTGGGGGCCTGCTGGATAGCGCGGATCTTGGATGTGGTTGGATGAAGACCGGAGGCATCGATAAGATAGCCCAGGAACTCTACCTGTGGAACGGCGATCTGGCACTTCTCCCTTTTTACCTTGAGCCCGGCCTCCTGGAACCTGGTCAGCACGGCACGGAGGCGCTCGAACAGCTGCTGGTGTGAGTCTGCAGACACCAAGACGTCATCAAAATATGGTACCACGCCCGGAAGCCCTTGCAGGAGACGCTCCATAAGGCCTTGGAAGATGCCAGGAGCCACACTCACCCCGAACTGCAACCGGCGGCAACGGAATGCCCCCCGGTGGGTGACGATCGTCTGGGCTTCAGCAGTGGCATCATCGACTGGCAGTTGTTGATAGGCTTGGGCAAGGTCCAGCTTAGCGAAGACCTTACCCTCACCCAGGGAATGCAGCAGGTGTTGGACAACAGGAACCGGATAAGCGTGCTGCTGAAGTGCCTTGTTGATCGTGCACTTGTAGTCAGCGCAGATTCTCACCGACCCATTTGGCTTGACAGGCGTGACGATGGGGGTTTCCCACTTTGCGTGGTCAACCGGCTCCAAAACTCCTTGGGCGATCAGTTTGTCCAGTTGTTCGTCCACCTTAGCCTTGAGAGCAAAGGGAACCCGGCGTGGCTTTAGCTTGATGGGGGCGACTTGTGGATCCAGGCTAAAGGAGATGGGCGTACCTGTATATTGGCCCAAGGTGCCGTCAAAAACCTCGGCAAAGTCTTTGACCAGACCCTCAGTCTCTGCGTTAGAGATGCAGTTGATGCCGGTGACTTCCAGGCCGAGGGCATCAAACCAGTCTAGCCCTAGGAGGCTTGGCCGCTGACCTTCGACCACCACCAACCGGAGCAGGCCCGAAAAATCCTTGAAGGCGATCCGGAACCGGCCAACGCCTACCACGGGAACGTCGTTTCCCTGGTAGTCTCTCAGGTGTACGCGGTGAGAGTCGAGTTGCCTTTTGGACACTCTGGGTACCAGTCTTTTGATGGTGCTCCATGACACGATGGACAGGGCAGACCCGGTGTCGATCTCCATGTCACATGGAGCTCCTTCAATGAGCACCGTGACGTTCAGCTTGCGTCTCGTAGGCGAGTCAGTTTGGCCAATCGTGGTTCCAGACGGGCAGCGGCAGTTGGTGAGAGCGAAACAACTTTCCTTGGCAGACTGGAGTGAAGACTTGGACTTGCGAGTCGATGAAGGGGGGGTGTCAGACGGAGCCGATCGGCAGACCTTAGCGATGTGGCCCCTTCTGGAACACCTCCTACAGATGGCGTCTCTGAATCGACACTTGGCACGGGAATGGTTGCCTCCGCAGCCAGCACATTCCGGTTGGCCCTTGGACTTCTGTTGGAACTTCCTGCGCTCCCGCTTTGTCTGGTGCACATCATCGTCTTCACTGGAGGATGCCTCCTCACTGCTGGCCTCTTCATGATGCACCGGAACGGGCTCCCTAGCAAGACGCAGGCTGCTGGACTTGCGGATCTCCTGAGCGGAGCGTTCAGCAGCTTCTGAGGCCACAGCCTCCTCAATGGCTTTCTGTAGCGTGAGGTCTGGCTTGGCTAGGAGACGCCGTTGCAGATGGATGTCCCGGACCCCGCAGACGATTCGATCCATCAGGGCATCGTCTAAGTCTCGGAACTCACAGTGCATTGCAGCCTGTCGCAGGGCGGTGGTGTAGTTGTTGATTGACTCCCCCTCTGCCTGGTTCCTGTGGTAGAACGCATGGCGGGCAGCAATCTTGGACGGCTTTGGTGCGTAGTGGTTGCGGAGCTTCTCTTGGATCGTGTCCCATGGTGATGCCTGGACTGCTTCAGGCGCAACCAACGCTCGGGCCGTCTCAAACACCTCAGGCCCACAGAGGCTGAGGAATAGGCCCCGCTTCCGATCCTGTGATACTGCTGTCAGTTCGTTGGCTTGGAGGTAGCAGTCGAACCGAGCGAGGTAGGAGTCCCATGATTCAGAGGCTGGCGCAAACGGCGGTAGAGGCACAAGTGAAGCCATGATTCCGATGCCGGCGTGAAGGGCGATGGATGGAACACAGTGCTCTAGCCAGAACAGTCAGCTCTGAACTGGTTCTGCCCAGTGATTTCGCTCAGTGATTTCGCTCTGTGATTCAGCTCAGTGATTCAGCTCAGTTCAGAGGCTGGCCGCATCTGGCTGTGCTCTGATGTCCATCTATCCCATCCTCGTCGCCAGTGTTAAGTCGTGGGTTGACATAGCAGCCGGCACAGCGATCTCTTCAAGTAGCTCTTTATTATGGTAAGCTGGAATAGAACTGACAGTGAACAGCTCAGCCGGCCTGTATTTATAGGCAGCCGGCTGTCACATTGTAACCACAACAGCCCAGAGTTCCCGCCTAAAATAACTGCCGCGGACCTGAGTGAAAACTATCTACAGACCTGAGTGAAAACTATATACAGTATCCCCCTGTTGGCCCAGGGTGAAACTACACTACATAACACTTCTGCCTACCAGTTGCTGGAAGCCGCAGGTGAGAAGACTGCTCTTTTGCTCAGCTCCTGCTCACCTGAGTCCCACAGGCACCTGGCTGATCGCTGTGAGAACAGCATACTAGACTGGATGGGCCTTTGGCCTGATCCAGCAGGCCCTTGTTATGTTCCCTTGCAGAGACAGTGAGCTACTTGCTGGGATTTACAAGTGTGGAGAACACTACTGTTGCATTCAGGTCACACTTGTGGGCTTCCCAGAGGCACCTGGTTGGCCACTGTGAGAACAGGGTGCTGGGCTAGATGGCCCTTTTGGTGCTGGGGGCACATGTGGAGTCTAGGAAACTGTTACAGACCCCACTTCACAGACAAAACTCTCACAGATACCCATTTCACAGAAGGAAACTGATGATACACAGATCTCTCTGCTTAAAAAAAGAGCCGGGCAACACACACACACACACACACACACACACACACTAAAACAAACAAAACATAGACAAAATGCAGGCCACCCCTCTCCCCACAATCAGGCAACCCTCCCACCAAAGAAAAAGCCACAACACCCCTTTGCTTCTACAATTAAAAACTGAGAGGGACATGGAGCCTAGGTGGGCACCAAGGGCACCATGATGGAGACCCCGGATTTAGCTCAGTCGTGGACCTTCCGTTCTCTTGGCTTAGCTTCGTGACCCTCTAGGCCAGCACTCTATATGAAGCAGGCACCAGCCAGTGGATTGCCTTGATCCTGGCTGGGCAGCTTGCCTTGGCATCCACGCTGGGGCTCTTCACAGGCCTGCTGCTATGCTAATTTCCCTTTCACACCGCCAGCAAGTTGCGGAGCCTCTCCCAGCAATATGGCATATGTTTTGATTAGCCAGCCACTCCTCAGAGCCAGCCAATTCCCTCAGGTCTGGCTCTGGTTTTTTTGTTTGTTTCAGGAGTGATGGTGGGAGGAATATTATTTTGAGGAGGTGGGTTCAAAACAGCCCCTGCTTATAAGATGGTTAGTGGGTTCCTGGAGGCTGACCTGGCATGCATCCTCATGGACTCAGTGCAGGAATCCAACCGGCAGCCCCCCCCGCCCCGCCTTGGATGGAGTGGCAGGCAGGAATTCAGCTGGTTCCTTGGGGCAAAGATCTACTTTTTAAAAGGAAAACTAGGAAACCTAGAGAAAGCAGGAAAGACTGAAAAGCAACGGGCTGGATTGGGCAATGAGACAAAAGGGGTTCGGGGTGTGGTGTAAGGAGGAAGGACTGCAGCTCCTGCCTTTGCATGCATAAAGTCTCACGCTCAGTTTGCACATCTCCAGTTAAAAGGGGTCAGGGAGCAGCAGGCAAAAGAGAAAGGACCTCTCTCTTTCTGAGAGCTGCCTGATGCAAGGTCACAGCAGGCAACACTGGGCTACCAGTGCAGTCCTGTCTGTGGCTTGGAGCACAGGAAATTTCCTTATACTGAGTGGTCCATCTTGCTTGACATTCATTTTTATTTCATTTATACCCCACCTTCTTCTCCAAGGAGCTCAAGGTGGCACCGACAGCAGCTGCTGCGCACTCCTTGGAGGCCAGATCTGGCACTCCTTGGCAGCCCCTGCCCCAAAGCAGTGGGCTTTTGGTGACTAGGAGGCCCTGCTGGTCTCCTCCCACCCCCTGCTCCCAATGTTGACCATTATTCCCTCCTGTTGTTCCTGATGTAGCTCTTCACTCTCCTCCTCTTCCCTGGCAAGAGGGTGGTTCACCTGAGGTGCCAAAATGTCTTGGGGCAGCCCTGCCTGTTGAAATTAATGGACCTAAATTAGCCATTTCAAGAGGCCTGACTGGAACTTAGGTGATACAGTCAACAGTGACTGGCAGTGGCTCTCCAAGGTTTCAGATGAGCGTCTCTCCTGCTTGGAGATGCCAAGGACTGGACCTTCTGTGTACAAAGCAGCTGCTATATGTACCACTGAGCTATGAACCTTGCCTGTGAACTATCGACCTCTTCTCAGAAGGCAGCCCAACTGAGTTCGGTGGGATTTATTAGTAAGTAGGTAAAGGAAGGACAGTCTCGATGGAGCAATAATCTCACCTGATATAAAAGTGGAGGAGAAAAAAGCTTGAGGAAGTGGTCCTTCCCTCCCCGCAATTGTAATCACAGGCATGTCTGGAGGCCCATCTTGGCCTGAGGAGGGCTCAAAAGAAGCAGTAATCGCTTTTTTCTAAACATATCACTTGTATATCCCATTATTTCGCAACTTTCATTTAAAATGATGTGTATTTGTGTAATAATATTATGCTTCATGAGGTCCACCTGAAAAGTGGCATATAAAGAACGTAAATAGATAAACAAGATAGCTTTCTCTTCCCCTCCTTGCTTCTTCTTAGCATGCCTTCAAGACAGAGGCTATGACCTGAAGCCTGCAAGAAATGCCACATGTCACAGAGGGTGATGGTGGTTAACTCTCCCCCCCCCCCCCGGCACCATTTTCTTGATCTATATCATCCCTTGAAGTGACTACTAGCATGGTGGATGGGAAATTGGTATTTTCACACACGCCTTGAGTGAGACTTGTAGTCACTTTGCTGGGGGGTGGGCAATTTGGATCAGGAAAATAGTGAAAAGGAGAAAGGATTTAAAGTGCACGTGCGCGCGCGCACGCACGCACGCGCACACACACACACACACACACACACACACACTGCTTCTGCACTGGAGCCCATCAAGGCAGCTTTTAAGTAAGCAATCCCATATTGGATCTTCTATGTCAACACAGAGCTTAGTCTGTAACGCAGTTACTATCAGCTCATGTTGGTCAAGGCTTTGAGTTGTCCAAGGGGAGAAAACAAGTTGAAAAACAGAAGTTGCCTGCTACTGTAATAAAATCAGGGATAGCTCCAGACAGCAGCAGATTCAGTAACTTCTGGGGCCCCCAAGTCTTTCTGGAAGAGACCCACTTCTACTGTGTTGCTGTCCTTGCCTTGTGTAGAGCACCCAAAGATGTCAGCAGAAGGTGAGATCTCTCAGTTTCCAGACAAAGGGGATCCACAAAGGGTCTCTTGCTCCCCACAATCGTAAGTGGGCATTATTATCTTGGAAGGTGTTTAGTAGGGCCAGTTCTGGGTTATTTGATTTTTCTGAACCTTTCCCAGCTCTGATCATAGAATTGTATGATCCCAAGGATCACCCAGTCCAATTCCCTGCAATGAAGGAATATGCAGCAGGCCTGTACAGGGATTGGACCTGCAACCTTGCTGTTACCAGCATCATGCTCTAACCAACTGAGCAACTAGAAGCCTCTCTACGCCTCCTTTTTTGAGTTGAGGTGACCACAATGGCACACAGTATTTCAAGCGAGGTCTAGCCACAGATTTGCAGAATAGCAATATGATATTGACAATTTTATTATCAGTCCCTTTCCTAACGATCCTTAACGTGGCATTTGCTGGGTCGACATCTTCATCAAGCAATCGACTACCAGGAGCCAGTACTGATGTCTCACTCGCTCTTCGTTTTGTGGCTAGGGATGAGTGAATAAGTCAATTTAGGTTTCTCCCAGTTTCTCATTTTTTCCAGACTTAATTTCAGTTCCCCAACATTTCCACATCAGTTTGCAGGGAGGGGGGAAATATCAAATTCTCATGAAAATTCATCCTACAATATGCATTTGTATGTGCAATTTTGCCTAATTTTTGGAAAGCATCCCCCCCTAATATAATGTATATTTGTAGGTCCAACCCCCCCCCCCCATATGCACTACTATTCACACTTTATCCTAGCATATGTATTTTTGTACACATTACTTAGCTGGAGAACTATACTGCAAAATTCAAGTAAATGCGAATTTCAAAGGTTGGCTACATTCCAATATGCACATTGTTTCACAATGTGCAAATTAGGTAAGTTCGCCTTTTGATGTGAACTGAATCTAATGTTTCCCCTGCTGTTCCTTTTCATGGGCCAGACACAACCTATAAGCACTTGGATTGATACATCTGCCCGTCAGCAAAGCACAAAACGTCTAACCAGGCCACCAAACCCAAAGTTAGCAGCCTATCTGCATGTGCCAAGTGCCACAGGGCAAGCTGGTATATGGTAGAACTGACTGACAAGCTGTTCACCCAGAGGTAATGGCTGCCTGACCTGGGATGGTGTGTGGCTGGCTGGTGCCAAGGTCAGAACGGGGGGAGGCAGTGGAAGGAAGGAGGCCCTCCATGCCAAAGCAGTCGGCAGCACCAGCCTGCATGGGCTTGTGGTCTGCTCCCAGGAGCTGGTGGCAGCAGCATTGGAAGAAGCATTTGGGACCTGCACCTTTATCGGAATGCAGCCTGCGCAGGGCCGGTCTCCATCGTTTGGGAAGATGCAGAAGGCTTTCATGTCAAAAGGCAGCGAGGCTCTATGAATATTTCATTAGCGAAGCAATGTGCTGCTCTGCAGAGAACATCTGGCCGGGGTCTCTGGAGACCTCCAGGCTTTATGCAGGAAGCAGGGACTGTGAAATATGGAAAGGGAAGGGAGAGAGAGAGAGAGAGGGTTAGAAAAGAAGAGGAAGGAGAAATGGGGCAGGGGGAGAGAACCCAGCCTGCATAGCTCTACACGCCTGTCCTGATGTCCTTGCTTCCCCACAGTAGGGACCACGCCATGGGGATTGGGACTGGGCTGGCTGCATGGTTGAATTCCCCCATTTGCATTTTCAATAGACACAGAGAGAGAGATAATGCTGGAAGGGTGATAGTTGCCACAATGCCACAGTCTTCTCGCCAGCCTGGTTTTCTGAATTTCACTGTATTTGTGATCATTGCACCATCCAAGTCTTTCGCTCCAGTGGACCTTCTGTGACATGGCAAAAGGTTCATACCTTGTCTCATTTGTGGCCCCTGAAAGTATTGTGTACGCCACTCCCAAGAAACCACTTTAGATGGCTTCTACCCAGTTGGACCAGCCAGGGAGGAGCTGCTTCAGAGCACAGGATGTGTTTTGAGTAGCACAGAAGGGATCTGGTGGGCCATTCTATGCACTGAGACAGGGCTGACCTCTACCAATAAAGCATCAGCTTTATACTCATATAACAGACATGATTTCCCTCAAAGAATCCAAGGAAATGTAGGTTTGCTGGGGGGTACAAATACTTTTTTGCTCCTACAAGCCTAACCCAATACCCCTCTCAAATATACAGTTCTCAATGTGCCCTGGGAAAAGACAACAACTTTTAGATTATGAAATCCATGTATAAGGGGAAGGTGCATATAAAATGAATATATAATGAAAATAGCATAAAAAACTGCATTATACTATGTGAAATGATTTGCAAAAAATAAATAAATGTGTATATTAGGAGAAATTCAAACTAAAATACTGGTGAATTTTTTTATGAGGGCTTCTTTTTTTATTGCAAACTGATAGAAAAACGTAGAAAAATAAGAAACTCAGAGGGCTGAACGTGACAAATTTGCCCATCCCTATCAGCTGCCTTGCTTTTCCTTGGAAACCTCCAAGGGTTGCAATTCTGTAACAACTCATAAGTTTGTAAAACAAATACCCAGTATGTGTAAGGGAGTCCATTAAAAACCAGCTCTCTCACTCCTTCTCTTTCCCCCTGTGTATGTATTCTCTTTCAGCCTGGTTATGTGCTCTAAGGTCAATACTGCTGAACTCAAGCTAATTTTCACACAAAGCCACCCATTCACCACCAGACACCTTGGTTAATCACTGCTGATAATTCAATTTGGGTGCATGGGTGGGAGCTGTTTATGACAACACACAACTGCAGCTGCCTCCTGATCTCAGAGATATCTCAAGATCCTCTATATTCTCCCAAACACACACACACACACACACACGCACACACACACACACACTTCATCAAGGTATAATACTGATAAGTATTAAATACCAGGAAATTGTGAGTGAGGAAAAGAGAGACCGTGTTGAAATGCAAAGCCATGGAGCATGGGAAAAGTGTGGCACCACGGTATTCAGAGGTAGCTCCTTCTCTCTAGAGCTGGCAAGCTGGAACTGGGTGCAAGGATTAGCTGTGAATTTATTCTGATTTTAGGTGGGTTTTTTGCTGCCTTTTTCAGAGATCCCCCACCCTCCCACCTCAGCTTTTTAAAGATGATGCAACCGATCCTGAGTTCTAGGAAATACTAGAGATCCAAATACATTACGAAATGACACCAGTTCTGCAACTCAATGGTTTTCAAGCAAAAGCCCATAAGGAAATTGCATGACCCGTTCTTAGGTCATTAGGCCAACCAAAAGCCCTATAAAACTCCTCATCAGCAGGCTTTTGGGATTCCAGAGATGGGAAATCCACAATTCTTATGTCTTCTTCTTCTTCTTCTTCTTCTTCTTCTTCTTCTTCTTCTTCTTCTTCTTCTTCTTCACAGTAGGCCTTTCTGCAACATAACCTGATACCTGCACAGACATCTAAAACAGCCTCATTGTACAGTAATGTGCATTTCCTCCTCTCACAGCCTGCCTTGAAGACTTTCAGCAGATGAGACCACCAGCCAAATCTCTCCCCACTCATTCCTCCTGCTCTGTCCTCCACCGAGCCTGATTCTGGATAATCTTTGGGTTGACCTACCAAATAAAGATATTGCCCTAACATGGTGCTTAGAACCAGTCAGAGAGAAACTGGTGGCCCTTATCCAGCACCAGTGCACTGGTTATTCTTTCGGCATCTCTCCAGCAAGGCATGTGATCATCATGTGGGATGGGGGGGGAAAGGCAGCTCCACAACTTTATAATAGTCTGGGTTCATTCCAGCGCTGGGTTACCCAATAGGCAAATTAATCATGTGTTTAGGACACCAGCAAAGCAGAGACATAAAAAAAATAATAATAATGAGGTTATTGTTATTTTTGAAATAATTTGACATTGGGGTTTTTTTTTAAAGCATTGAAGCAGTCATCATGGGAAAAACCAGAACTTTGTTGGACATCTTTACACTCCACTATACAGTCTTCCTTCATTTTTCTGTTTTTTTAAAAAAATATCTTCCTTATCTAATCCAGGAGGCATCCTGCTAACCTAGATGAAAATAACTCAAGGGAATCAGATCCTGTCATGTGTTGCAATAAATGTTTTGTTTGTTTTAAATTTTTGTTGTGCCATTCATTATTGTTTTTATCTTGTATTACTTATGATGGGCATCAAAACCTTTTTGGTGCCTGGGGCCTCTGAAGGTCTTAATCCAACCCTGTTTCCTCCCACTGCTCCCGGCCGAGCCTGAAGTGCCAGAGATAAGTCCTTCCCCAAAGTCAGACCCCAAAGTCAGTCTTCTGTGGGCCATTTCCACCTGGCCTGATCTGCAACATCACGACAGACTTGAGATGACTAACACAGAGCTAGGCCAAGCCAGGATAATCCATTAGGCAGGGATTTTATTATTATTATTATTTACAATTGCTGAACCTGCATTGAAGCAACCCTGTTTCAGTGCCCTCTCTCTCACAGTGAGAAAGTCTCAGGGAAAGCAGTTGTTTTTTTCCTAATAGGCCTATGCCTACCATAGCTGCCCCGATTTCAATTGCTTCGCTGTCCTACATTATTTGAGGGCATTTCCCTGATATGTGTGGGAAGAAAAGCTGGAATGTGTGTGTGTGTGTGTGTGTGAATTCTCAAGCAAAATTCAACCATCTCAAATTTGCCTGCAAAATTGACATTTCTGTTACCCTGAGCTGAAATGGCTTTCAGCATCCCCAGCTACAAATTCTGTAGCAATTAGGCATTTTAGGCAAAACAAATATTGAGTTTGGCCAACGAATGTTGTTTCTGTAATCCGCCAGGTTTCAGAGGTTGGGGTTGCCGGGGAAGTATCAATGTTGAATTTCCAAAGTGAAATTTCAACGTTTGGAATTTGCACTTGTACAGCATTGCATTTTGGCTCAAGGCAGGAAGCAAATTCTTACACCTTTGGCTGTGAGCGCTGTTGGGATTTCCATGGGATGCCACATTTGCATAATCTATTGTGGAAGGCCCAGAGTGGATACAGGAGGTCCCAGGTTCAATCCCTGGTGCCTCATGCTTGAAATCTTGAGCTGTTGCCAGTCGGAGTATACAATACTGAGCTAGATGGACCAAGGCAGATTCCTATGTTCCTCTGCTCAGCATGCAAGGCTTTCAGTCACTGGTGTGTCCCACCTTTGCCTTATCTTTATAGATGCCAGCCCCCAATTCCACCCCACACTGAGCAGGCCAGTCCAACTCCATACATTGCTGAAGGGTGGATTAGTCCACCTCCATTCACTGGGCTTGTTCCAAGAGCAAGACTAATGTACTGGATTTGGGGCTGCGCCACCAAAAGGTCTGTTCAGCCTTGCTGAGGCCCAAACTGGAGGGGGGAACCACAAAATCCAGCCCCCTTCCCAGACTGAGACAAAGCCTTCCACTGCCAGGGGAAATGGATGGGCACTGAAGACAAACCTAGGCGAGGTTAGACTTGTAGGCACAGGCAACACAAGCAAGAGAGGTAGAAAGCCCAGGCAATATCACAGGCTGCAAGATGTGGCTTCTTCCATGGGAGCAATGCCCAGCAGCCCAAGCTCTCTTCTGCTAGAGAGGCATAACCATGCACAAAGGCACACCGGTGTGTCACTGCACACTCGCGCACTGCTGGCAGGCAAACAGCCATGCACACAGATGGACACACAAACACAGGCACACAAACGGTCTTTTTTTTCCTTGGGATAAAAAAAGAAGAAGGAAGGCAAATACCTTTTTCTCGTTCCTCCTCCGGATTCACTGCCTGCTCGCTACCTGCCATGCCTTTCCAGATTCCCTGCTTCTTCCTTCCTTCCTTTCTTCCTTTCTCTCTCTCTTTTCCCTCTCTTTCGCCTGGGCTGCCGCGTCTCGGCAACCCATCCTCCATGGCACCTCTGCCAACTCAGCTGCCACCTGCTTCGCAGTGGGCTGCCAGCTTCTCAGCCTCGTATGTTCCTTTTGGCCCCATGCTGCCTTCTGGCATCCTGGCAGAGAACACCGCTCTGTCGATGGCATGGGTCCATTTTTTCTCTCCCCCTCCTTTTGCGATCCAGCCTCCCCGGCTTCTTCCTTTGGTTGCCACCGGAGCTGCCTGCAGTGCCAGCTTGAGCTCTTAGAGAAATTGGCAGGGAACAAACCCAGAGTACTGTGATCCTTTCAGCAGCTGATTGTGTAGCCACATATTT
This sequence comes from Podarcis muralis, assembly GCF_964188315.1. Classification (NCBI taxonomy): domain Eukaryota; kingdom Metazoa; phylum Chordata; class Lepidosauria; order Squamata; family Lacertidae; genus Podarcis; species Podarcis muralis. The sequence continues at coordinate 41,988,074 of NC_135661.1, read as the reverse complement.
TTGGAGGAGGGGGAAGAAAGAAGGAGAAGGCGAGGAAGAAGAAGAAGAGGAGCCCACGAACATCCCTTCTGTTTGGAGCAAATGCCGAATCCAAGCTGGCTGGGGGGCACAGGGGGCTGCGGTGGGCTTGGCAGACGTATTCCAGGAAGAAGCACACCAGCTCCGCTTTCCCCTGCTCATGCCAAAAACGAAAGGCGGGGAGGGAGGAAAAAAAGGAATGTTGATCAATTTCGCATCCCAGATTTTCAACAAAAAGGCCGCCGTCCTTCTTGGCACGTTCCAGCAAATCCTACCCTCCTATCCTTCTCTTGGTATGGAGGTCACCAGAGACCTGTCGGGCTTCTGAGCAGAATATTTGCCCCCATTGCTTTCATCTCCATCCCTCTCTTGCTGCACAGAAAGAGGTGTGTATGTAGGGGGAAATTAGGCTCCAGTAACACAGCAGCCCAATCCCTGGCTACTTTCACAAACAAACATCGGTCCTCCTGATGCATTGCAACAGGAAATGCCGAAGACACACCCCTTACCCATCGTTCCTCTGTGCCTCAGGTTTGCAGAGACCTTGGCGCTGAGAAGAGTCTTTGCACTGAAGGTTTGGGGAGGCAGCTAGTTTTAGCCCAGGCCAGGGCATAGGGATGTCCCCCAGGGAGGCTGGACACATGAAGGGATCAGCTGATGTGCCTCTGGCAGCCAATCCCTGTGAATATTAAGAGACACACTCACACTTCCACAATGCCACTAGAAGCAAGTCTGAGTTTGTAGACAAGAGGTGGCAATACATTTCTTACCTCAGGGACAAGGTTGCCAACTGCACAAGAACCCCAAACAAGGCCTCCTGTATGTTTAGGACATTGCAGGGTGGTGGGCAGGCAACAGGTGTTATCAAGTCAGCAACAAGGGCCCATCCACCCCTCTGTTAACTCAGTTTGAGATTTCAGTCAACCATCTGAAGACTGGGTAGACCAGCAAACTAAGTTGGTCCCTCAAATTGGCAAAGGCTGCACTCTGCCATGAAGCTGCAGTGCCTGCAACACTGGAGCATATGAGAAGGGATCTTCCGATAAAGACTTGAACATGTACAAAAAGCTATTTGTATCTGCGTTCTTGGGGATGTGCATCATGGCAATGGCCCATTTTTTGCAGACAAGGATCGTGAATGAATAAATGAGCAGTAGACTGCTATTCAGTTAAGCCATACATCCTAAGCATCCTTCCCAACCTGGTGCCTTTCGGATGTTAGATAGATAGGAAGCTGCCTTGTGCCAAGTCAGACTATTGGTCCATCTAGCTCAGTTGTGTCTACGCTTACTAGCCGCAGCTTTCCAGGGTTTCAGGCAGTTAACATCCCCAGACCTACTTTGGAATGCTTGGGTCCTTTTGCAGGCAGGGCAGACACTGCTGCACTGAGCTACTCACCTGCCCCATGCAGCCAGGGGATGATGGAAGGGCAAGAGGTTAAAGAAGGCTGTCCTAAATGGAGCTGGGGGCAGGGGCCTGCTCCATACTTCCAAGTCCATTTTAATGTTAAATGAGTTGCAACTAGCTTTGAGGGTTTGGTTCGCTGCTTTCCCAACAGTCTTTCGCTTAATGGTTGTGTGCCTTTTATCGTATTATAATTGTAAACTTCATTTATATTTTTTCATGAAATTGCAGCATACAGATATTATGAAACTTTATGAAATCTGTAAATAAATAAGTATAAGCCAGGGTGGCAGGAGATCCAGCAGCAGCAATAGCCAGAACAATAAATAAATGCGTGCACACACGCCCCCGGAGTTGTTCTTCACTTGCTATGGCTTTGACACCTCTTGATGACAGTTCTGGACACCTTGGGTTGTTTGGCTGCTTAGCCCTCTGGATCTCAGACATATTCCCAGGGAGAAAAGTCTTCCTCTGGGCTTCTCTCCCTGACCAAGTCCTGCATCAAGAAGCTCCTTGATGGCTTGATGGCATCTTACATGTGGCTGCAGTTCGCAGCTGAAATCCAAGCATCACCAAAAGTATTTGCCTAATTTCTGTGAACAAGGAGCTAATCTCCATCAATCATCATTTGATACAATTATGGTAATGGGGCAATTTTGCACTTCTTCCTCCTTCTAAGTGATGTGGCAGCCACTTGGTGCAAGCACTTTACACTGAGGTGCTCTGGTCTCCCGGGACTTCATGCTGATAGCTACATCTCTCCAGTCTTCGGGAGGGGACTGGCATTTACAAGGACTGGTAGAAGATAGGGTTGTGTCTCATCATGGCCCAGGACTCAGATTCCCTGCTCTCAAAGGAGGGGCTTGATGACACAGACAATGGGGAAGATTGGGGGCAACAACCTTAGAAGTAACTCCCACTCCTAAAAACAACAACCTCTTAATGGGGAGGGAGAACTGGGTAAGTTCTGCCTTCACTTGCACAGCTTGAGGAGGTCAACCTGCCTCTTCCTTGGATTGTTAAGAGCATAAGAAGAGCCAGATTCCCATCTAGTCCAGCATTCTGTTTTCACAACAGGCAACAAGATGCCCCAATGGGAAACTTGAATTCAGCAGCACTGTCCTCACTCCTGATTCCTGGCAACTGTTATTCAGGAGCACACTGCCTTTGTCAGTGGAGGAAGAATGTATCCATCAGAGTTAGTAGCCACCGATACCTTTATCCTCAATGGATTTGCCTAATCTTCTTTGAAAGCCTTCCAAGTTGGTGGCCATCAGTACCTCTTGGGGAAGCTTTCTTTTGCCTTCCCTGAATCTTATGACATTCGGCTTCATTGGATGTCCCCAAGCGCTAGTGTTATGAGAGTGGGAAAAGAACTCCTGTCCACTTGCTCCATGCCATGTATACTTTTATACACATGTCACAGCTTACTTGCCTTTTCTGAAAACCAAGCAAACCCAAATGTTGTAACCTTTTCTCATAGGGAAGTTGCTCCAGTCCCTTGTTTATTCTTTTTCTGCCCTTTTCTGAACCTTTGCCAACACAGAAAGGGGCAACCAGAGTAATGATGAGGATCACCTTCCCCAGAACTCTCTCCATCTCCCTCGGAGGCAGGGCTTGAGGAATAGTGCATAGCACCTTTAATACCCCCACTGACCAAAATGGCTAGAGTTTGGGACACCAACCTGACAGCAGGACTACTCAATTGGGACCAGGCCTTTGCTGGAGCAGCATTCCAAGCCTGATGCTTATGAATGTCTTGTGTCCAGCCGGAGGCAAAGAGCTGACCGTGGTCCTGAAACTCCTAGGAACTAAGCTGAACGCTTGCCAGATTTTACCTCCTGGAGGTCCCAGACTAGAACAGGATACCACCATCACAGAGGGACACATGGAGTGCAGAGGGACACATGGGTTTTCCTTACTCCATTTTCTCCTAAGAACAACTCTGTGAGGCTTAGGAATAGGGGACTACCTCAGTGCCACCAAATCAGCTTCATGAGGATTTAAATTTGGTTCTGCATTGCTCCTAGTCCAGCACTCTAACCTCTGCACCATACTGGTTCTTAATATTAGGGGACCTTCCTCATCTGCATTCTCAAATGTATAAGAGAACGGAAACAGCTTTTACTTCTAATGCAAGCCCTGAGTTGGATTCACCGTCTCTGAAAAACCCATGAAATGGGTGGCTCCTCCATATAAACAAATCTTAGAAGATTAGCCATGTTCATCAGTTGTGCAAAAACAACCCAAAGTCCTGTGATGTGTGAAATCTAACAGATTTAATTGTGGTATAAGCTTTTGTGGGCTAGAGCTGATGCCAAAAATGCATAATTTGACTGGGAAATGTATTTGCAGAGGTCTAGCTATGCATTATGTTAGTAAAATGACTGGCTGGGAGTTAGTTTGTGATTTCCCTGCAATGTCTTAAAAAGAGAGAGCCCTCAGTGTAGGGGAAGGTAACAAACCTTCCAACCATAGGGAGGAGGCAGGTGTGTGTGTGTGTGTGTGTGTGTGTGTGTGTGTGTGTGTGTGCAGGAAACCAGGGTGGAATTCTAACTCAAGAAGAAGGCAACGCCCCACCCCCGATTACATGTGGTGCCCGACACATTGTGCCAAATTGTCCTGGCACTCACTGCCAGATAAAGAACTAGAATTCACAGTCCAGTTTCTGTCAAAGCCTTTAATGGATAAATCAGACCAGTGCATAGACAAGGCATAGATTACAAGGTGCAGCAGGTAAATAAGAGGTACAGATGTACGGCTAAGCATGAGCTAAGACTTTGATCCAACAAGCAAAACACCCCCTGCATCTTCCTTTTGAAGAGCAGGGCAGGCACAGCCTTAGCACAGCCAGAGTCCCGGGAGTGGGCAAGCAAATGGGTACTCCTGAGGGAGGGGTGTTTTCAAAGTCTGTGTTACCATCCTATCCTTAGAGATGGAGTTAGTGTTGGCACTGGGCTCAGCATCCATTTTACTCTCAGCTGCCTCTCAAAAGGGAGTGGCTTCGCAGCAGGAAGTATGTGGCATGGAGGTCACAAGGGCTGAGCACTCCTTTGCCAACCCTCTTGGTTGCTCCCCTGGACCCAACTTTTCTCCCACTTGGCTACTGGCCCCTTTCCCAGGCTTAGACACTTCTTGGGGCCCCAATTTTACCTCTCCCATCTTTCTAGGACCCTCCCTAGAGTCCAGTGGCGTCGCAAGCTGGGGGCAGGGGGGCAGTTCACCCCGGGTTCCATGTCTGGGGGGGTGACAAGAAGGAACCCTGTGGGGTGCTTGCCTTGCTGCCTCGGCCCGGGCGCAGTGGCGTGAGCAGCCATCGCACCACCGCAGCCTCATGTGGAGGGTCCTCCGTTCGCGGCTGCAGCTGCTAGCAGAGAATCCTGCCACCGTCCATATGGTGTTCGAGCAGCGGTGGCAGCAAACCACTTCGTACAATGCATGTGCGGTGTTGCACGCATGCGCTGTACATAGCGACACCACACACGTGCTGTACATAGCGGTTTGTCGCTGGCGCTGCTGGAGCGCTGTATGGACGGCAGTGGGATCCCTCTGCCACTGGCAGGAGCCGCTTACAGCAAGCCGGGGGGGCCCCTCCCAGTTTCCCTCCCTCCCCAGCTCGCCGTAAACAGCCCCCGCTTTGCTGCTTTACAGGGAGCCAGGGAAGGAGCGAGAGGGACGGACAGGAGCCATGGCTCCCAAGAGGATGATGTGCGCAGCTTTGCCAACGCCCTGGCAAAGCGGCATAGCTCCCCACTTCCCCCAATGGCTCGGGGTACTTGGGGGTCACAGGGGTGGGGGTGCAGAGGTGTAGGAAGGGGAGTGGACCACCCCAGGTGTAATTGCTGAGGGGGTGACATTTGGCGCCTGCCTGCGACTCTCAGCCTACCTATACCTATACAAGCTGTTGATGGGGGGGGGGGTGATAAAAAAAATTTCGCACTGGGTACCACCTGGGCTTGCTACGCCTCTGCCAGGGTCTCCCAGCTCCAAAATCCCCAAGCTCCTCCCACCCCTGGTCAAGATCCCACCACCCCCTCTATAACACAAATTGTGAGCCCTGGGCCATGATTCTGCTTTAAGCTCCGGGGCCAAACAGCAAGAGCTGAGCATACACAGAACAGGCATATCTTCCACCCCTATCCATCGCCATTGTGCCTCATCAGCCAAGCCGTTTAAGCTTGGGAGGGATTGCAAAGCGGGAGAGTCCTGATCTTCCTTGTAAAGCTGACAGGCATCCTGTGCATTCTTGCCCAGGCTTCAAAGCAGAAGCCGTTTCCCTTAGCAGGACTCACATTGTTATGGCTTCAGCTAATAATTAGAGATGAACTCAAACAATCCCAGGGAGCCAGGCTGCCTTCAGATTTAACTCATTCAAATTGAGCTATAAAATTTCCTCCTAGTTGTTGTCCACCCCCACCCCCCATGCTTTGCAACAAGCCAAGTTTCTGAAAGGGGCATTCCCTAAACAAACCAACCTGGGCTTTCTTGGCACCTGTGCCTCAGCACCGAGCTTTGCTTTTTCTGCACCAGCCCCTTGCTTATTTCACAGGCTCTTCCCGAGCCGATTCATCTTCCTCTTATACTAGCGACTTTTGCTCGTCTCCTCTCTAGTCTGCAACACTTTACAATTATCCTTGCTGAATTTCATTTTACAGCTATCAGTCTCTCAGCCCTGCAGTTTATTCATTTTGAATTTCTAGCTTTTTCCTCCCGGGTCGGGCTCTGTTTAATATCTTTGATAAAGCAGCAAACGGTACACTTATCAATTTCACAGATGATGCTATGCCAGGAGGGATTTCAAAGCCTGCATTTATTTGTTTACCTTTTGTATCCCATCCAAGCACAATTGCTTTCTGGAAGGGGAAGCGGCAGCATCAGGCCCTCAGACTGGAAACACTGGTCCTAATCCCCAGTGGATGGCAGCTGGCTGTTGTTTCCCAGGGCTCCGTGTGTGCCAGGGGTTGTGTCCCAAGCACCTTTCATGCAAAACCAGAGGGCCAACCCTATCGTTAGGCAATTGTCAAGACCCACAGCGATGCCCAACACCAAGGCTGTGCCTCTTGCCTGTCTGGATGGGGGATAGAGATGGGTGTGTGAGTGTGTGCAGAAACTAGCCTACTTTACAAAGGTAAAATGTGCATTTGTTGCTCTGCCTACCTTCGCCTTTTGCCCTACCTGCCTCTGGCATATGGCCCTGGAAGAAGGGTAAGTGGCTCTTGGGCCAAAAGAAGGTTTCCCATAGGGATTCATATCCACACAATGTTATCTAGCTTAGATCCTACCATGGAGAGAAACAGAGCAAGGCTCACTCCCCACACAGGCCAAAGGGTTAAATCCCACTTGCTTGAGCTCTGGAAGATATGAGGAAGGAAGGCTCTGCAATGGTAAATTAATGAATTGGGTTTCTCCTGACTCAGAGCATATGGCTGCCTGACCCTCCTGCCCAGCCACCCCCCAGCTGCAGCCTGACACTGACTTTTGCCCTTTTCCTCGGCCCTCCACCTACTCTGATTAAATCACTACTTTGCGCCCAGGGGAAAAGGGAGGATGGGGGAGGAGACAGCTCTTTGGACCCCAGATATCAACTGGGTGGGGGTCCCTTCTGTGGAACAGATTAGGACAGGATTAAAGATTAGAACCCCTGGCAGATGGAGGCAGGGAGGAGGGAGACAGGGAATATTTTACACTGCGGTGTTTATTGCAAACACCATAAGGAATTCAGCTGTCGGAGCTATTGGACATAGGAAAACGTCTTTGTGTTTGTGTTTGGGGCATGGGATGGGGGGGGGGAGAGAGAGAAGAAATGACCCTGCTTGCTATAGTGTTCTTCTGTTGCAGCGACAGAGTATTTAATGGTTAGAGTTGCGGACGATGTGGTGTAACATTACACCAGTGTGGTGTCATGGTTAAAGTGTCGGACTATGACCGGACAGACCAGGGTTCAAATCCCCAATCAGCCATGAGGCTCACTGGGTGACCTAGTCACTGTCTCTTAGACTAAAGGGGGAGGGGAGAATTATGTATTTTGAGCCCTTTGGAGGAAAAGGTGGAATATATATATGAATATAAATAAATAAATATCCACACTTCCCAAATAGATGAATGGCATTATTAGTAATAATATCACGCTTCCCTTCAAAGGAGCTCCTGGAGGCATACATGGTCCCTCTCTTCCCTGTTATCCTCACAGAAACCCCGTGTGGTAGGTCAGGTTGAGAGCTGGTGATTGGCAAGTTTCATGGCTGAGTGGGAATCTGAACCCAGGTCTGCCCTGTTCTAGTCCGAAACTCCAACCCAGCCTTCCCCAACCTGGAGCTCTCCAAATCCACTTCCCATCAGTCCCAGCTAGCATGGGCAATTGTCAAGGATGATGGGAATTGTAGTCCAGCAATATGTGGCAGGCAAGAAACTGGCCACCCCTGGCCTAGACTGGGTCTGGAGTGCAAGTTTTCAAGTGAGGAGTTGAGGCTCATTGGCTGCCAGCTGGTCATCATCTCCTTCCAGGGCTCCGGCATTAGAAACCCACCTTGGTTCTGCTTCCAGGGCAACTGGATCGGTCTGCTTCACATAATCTCAGTACGGTATCTCTGTCAAAGCTCAGTGGCAGAGCATCTGCTTTGCAGCCAGAAGGTCCCGGGTTCAATCCCCAGCAGCATCTCCAGATAGAGCTGGGGAAAAGACTCCCTGTCTGAAACCCTTGAAAGCCACTGCTGGTCAGTGCAGACACTTCTGAGTTAGATGGACCGATGGTCTGATTTGGGATATAGCAACTTCCTGTATCCCTGCAGAGCCCAAGACATTTTTCTACTGTAGGCAAAATGCCCTGGCGACATGCCTGCCTCTCCAGCAATACCCCACTGCGGATCCAGACTCACTCCCTTCCCCCCCATCACACCTGTGCTGCCACCAGCCTCACCACCACCACCACTGCACTTTGCCTGAGCCTCTACTGCCACCAAAACCCAGCAGCAGTGAGGGCACAGTGGGTGCAGTGGCAAGGGTGCAGTGGCAGTGGCGAGGATGTTGGTGCTGCAGCAGTGGCAAGGCAAAGTCCCTGCAGGGCTGGCAGCAGTGCAGCGGCAGGAGCAGTGGTCAGATCTGCCACCTGAAGCCAATGGCTTCACCTTTGTTCGTGGAAGGGCCGCCCCTGGCAGTTACAGGAGGCACGGAGGATCTTTGGCCTGCCAAATGTCAATGTACTGCAACTCCCACCATCCCTGCTCATTGGCCATACTTGCTGGGGCTGATGGGAGTTGTAGTTCAGCAGAATCTGGAGGGCTAAAGGTTCCCTGTTCCTAGTTTAGAGGAGAAAGGAGGAGCCTTGTGCCTCGGAGGTGGGAGAGGCACACTGTTCTGATGGCAGGAGGCATTCTGGGCTGACCCCCGGGTCTCAGAGCAGGACATCAGAGCAGACAGGCCAGTTTCTTGGCACAATAAGAACCAACATTCTCTGATTAATTGGATTAAACTGCCCTCCATCTGTCTCTTAGGAGCTGGCCTCTATGGTTGTTCAGGGTGGTGATAGACCCCAGGCTGTGTTATTAAAGGGACAGATTGTATCCCTTGGCCCATGGATAGTTGGTTGCCAGACAGAGAGACATTTGTGCAGCCTGGAAAATCCCATCCACCCCATCCATGCACCTGTTGCATGAGCTTGGTCCATCTGGAGTCCCCTGTATGTTCCTCCAGATGGGTCTGTTCCCCATCTTTTCCCCACTCCATGCAGCCGGAAGGAGTAAACTGCTGACAGGGCCTGGAGAAGGGGCCTTTCTGTCTATCACTGAAAGAAAAAGGGGTGCACTCAAGACTCCACAAGTGCTTTCTCTGAATTGCTCATTTCTGGATGTGCCTATGACTTGCCAAATCTATTAGAGATAGGGGAGAAATTCAGTTCAGGTCACACTTAAAAGGAAAAGCTCCCTAATGTGCACTTTCCAGAACAATACAGCAACTGAAACAAAACCATCCTCCAGAATTCACACCTCTCTGAATTTTGCAGTGCAGTTCTGCCCAGTTCCTTGGGGAATTATGGTGTTCTGGATAAATTCCAGAAAAGGAGGCCAGTGTACTAGGAAGGAAGAGTCTGGCTGGTGGCTGAAACTTTAAAACTAAGTAATGAAATGAAACGAAAGCAGGAGTTTCTTTCATTAGGCTACAGCCTAATGCATGGCAATGTGATGTGGAAAGCAGGTCACAGGTCCTGAAGAGGGAGACTCCTGCCTATGAAAGCTCATGTCACAAAAGAATTATTTGTTGCAAGAATATCCTCTATATTATTGCTTTGACGGTGCCTTGTTTTAGGAGCAAGCAATTACAGTATGTGGTATGGGTGGGGAAGGGCCATAGTTCAGTGATAAAGCACCTGCTTTGCATGCAGAAGGTCCCAGGTTCAATCTCTGGCAGCATCTCCAGGCAGGGCTGGGAGTGTTCCCAACCTGAAACCTAGGAGAGCTGCTGCCAGCCAGTGTAGATAAATATTGTGCTAGCTGCACAAATGGTCTGACTCAGTATGGGGGGTTTCCTATGTTCCTGTGCCCCTGATCAGCCTCACTGTTATTTTGTTCTTGGGGGGGGGGGGTTGTTTGTTTTTGTGCAAAAACCTAACCACTCATGCTCCCCCCTCCCCATTTTTTGCCTCACTGATATTTGTGGCCTCCTTCCCCACATGCCTCCAGTGGTGCTTTACGCTTATTCCGAGTCCTGATTTCTCACCGTTCCTTCCTCTCTTTCCCCTACATTAAGCAGCTCCTTGATTAATTATAGATTGAAGCAGAAGCTTTTATTGCACTGAAGTTTACTTGCGACAGTGTCCCTATTTATTTTTTAAAAGTCATTACAAACATGGCATAAAAGCTGCTGCTTTATATTGGAGGCTAAATATGCAGTGGGGTCAGAGGTGTCATATTAGTGTCGATTAGGGAGTCCCAAGAATGACCTTCGAAAGCTGGCGGAGGACCTGGGAGGTGGGCCTATCTACTGCCCAGCAGAGAGCTCTGCATTCAGGGGGGAGTGAGTTGGGAAAGCAAAGCTGTTTGCCTGGTTTCCCTGACCCATGCAAAGGAAAGCGGTGGTTTCCTATGTAGGGTCTCCTACTGCCCCTTTCCGCTTTCTGTTTTCCTTCTGCGTTGCCTTTTCTTGGTACGTCACATTCTCACTTTGCACCCTGCAAAGGTTGAGAGAATTCAGGGCTACAAAAACAGCTCATTCCCCCAGCACTGCCCGCTCCCTTTGGTCTCATGGGCAGTTTGTGCAGAAGTGAATTCCTGACTTTTGCAAGAATTTGGGATCCTTGTTGAGTCTGGAAGAAGAGCAGAGGCATGGCATGGCACAGCACGGCACTTGTTAATATTCCACCCCAAGCCATGCAGAAGGGGAGCTTGGCATTTTCAGCATTCCCCACTGACAATGGCAGCTTCTGATTGAAATGTTTTGTCTCCCACTTGACAAACGCATTATTGCCAGTTCACAGGCTCCTTCCTCTTCAAGGCCTGTGGGATAATGTTACCTTTGTATCGAAAGTGTGTGTGCATGGAAGAGGCCAGGGATGAGGTATACGGATGCGCAGTGTGCCTGTGACCCTGCAAGGTCATTGCAAAGGAACACAGAAAGCTCCCTTATAAGGAGCCAGTCCATTGGTCCATCTTGCTCAGCAATGTCTACACTGACTGGCAGCAGCTTTCCAGGGCTTCAGACCAGTGTGTATGTGCCCCCTTTCACAGCCTCACTTGGAGATGCTAGGGACTGAACCTGGGACCCATTTGACCCAGCATCCTGTTCTCAGTGGTCAACCCATTGCCTGTGGGAAGCCTGCAAACAGGTTTTGAGCACAAGAGCGCCCTCTCCTCCTGTGGTTTCCAGCAGCTGACATCCAGAAGCATTACTTCCTCCAATTACAGGGGGAGAACACAGCCATCATTGATAGGAGCCATTGAAAGTCCTCTCCTCTATCTAGCTCAGTCCTGTCTACCATGACTGACAGTGACTCTCTGGGGTTTCAGGCAGTGTTCTCTCCCATCCCTGCCTGGAGATGCTGGGATTGAGTCTGGGATCTTCTCCATGCAAAGCATCAAGGAACTTGATAAGACTCAATGAATTGCTTTACGTTTTCCTGGAACCCTAGTAGAGAGGGAGAGGGAGACCTCCCTCATTACCCACCATGGCAGAGGATGCCACTTTGTCCAAATTTAAGAAAAGGGGGCAGGTGAGACCCCCTCCCAAGTAATCACTATGCCTAAAAAGAAGAAGAGTAGGAGGGAGAAACCCCAAGATCACCTGAGCCCATTGTTCCAGAATGGAAGCAGGCAACATGGGAGTGTCATTGGAGTAAGAGTTGCTCCTGGCTTGCCCCATTCTAAAACTGAAGAGCAGATTTCAATCTATGCTGTTCTGCAGCTTACAAATTATGCTAATCCTTTTAAGGCTTCTCTGATCAGACCTCATTTGCGCAGGAGCAAAATGCTTGCTTTTGTTCTAAAGCTTGCTTTCGTAGGGTCCTATAGGTTGCATCTGTGCCGTACATATAAAGCACATTTAAAGTTCATGACTTATCCCCCAAGAATCCTGGGAGCTGTAGTTTACCCCTCACAGAGCCACAATTCACAGCACCCACATCAAAGTACAGTTCCCATGGTTCTTTGTGACCACATATGAAAAGCTAACCTGTCACCAGTACAAAAAAAAACCAGGAAGTTTTCAGACATGTGGATTGAAAACATTTGCATGACTGCTGGAGTAATCTGGGCCATCAGTTGCACCACCCCTCTCCTTCTTTGCCACAACTGGGTAACACAGAAAGCATTTTGTTTCATTATTTTTATTGTGTCTTTTTTTACTGTGATTTCCTTTCTTTGCTCTGCTTTATGCACTTCTGGTTTAGTGCAAAAGCTCCGAACCAAGAGCTACCCTACAAACCCACTTTGTAAATCGTATTTCCTTTCCCCCATATTTATTTGCAGAAGAGCTGGACTCTTTCAGTATCCTGCCTTGGCTTTCACCCAAAATATCATTGCAAAACTTTGCTTATACCTTTCTAATGGAAGTTGAGCAAAATATTTTGTTGCCACTGCTGGGAACAGACAGGGACAAGCAGGACAGTTCCATTGGCCAACTCTTTGGCTGGTTTTTAGGGGCTGTCTCAACCTCTCCACCAGACAGCCCCTAAAAACCAGCCAAAGAGTTGGCCAATGCAACTATCCTCACAACCCACAGAGCCCAGCCATGTGCTGGGAATTGTCACTGAACACCACTGCCCTCTGCTGGATGGCAGGGTTATCCTTTAATGTGCTTAGCCAGCCTCAGACATCCAGGTAGAATTGCCCATTTAATGCTGCCTCCTTGTTTGAAGGGGCTTCTCTTACTGCTGTCAAAAGCACTCTTTGCTTCCACAGCTTCCTTTTGTTTCTCTAGCTTAAACCAAGCACCCTCCTTGCCTGCTTAGGGGCAATGCACTTCTGGTTCCCACTGACACCTGACTCACTGAGGGGCTTTGAAAAGGGCCTGCTCAGCCAGAAACATGCTTGTCTTGCTTGAATGTGAGGAGGCTTAAAATCCTGCTTTATATTTGGTTAACTTTGTGTACCCATAAAGCACATCGCCCCCTCCCCTTCCTGGGAACAGTAGTGTTGAATTTTAAGAACATTATAACGCAAGAGTCTCGTATGCTGGCTTAGACCGAAGGCCCATCTAGTTCAGCATCCTGTTTGCATAGTGGACAACCAGAAACTCCAAAGGGAATCCCATAAGCAGAACCTTCCCACTTGCATACCCCTCCTCAACATTTCTCCGATGAAAATGGGGAATGCCTAAGGAAAAGTGGGACATTATTGAATCAAATCAGAAACTGGGACAGCTTCTATAAATCCTGGATGGTCCCTGGGAAATAGAGAAACCTGGAGGGTCTGAAGTCACTTGTGATTCCCAACAGCAGGTATTTAGGAGCATTAATGCATCCAGCGCTCTTGGCTAGATTTATTTAAAACCATTTATAAACCACTCAATAGTTTAAAAATCTCTAAGCGGTGTACTATATACACATTCTCTCTCTTTTAAAAACAACCATCATTAAAATGTCCTTGCAAACCGTTGAGGTACTTGTTTCTAAACAATTAAGTGGGGCATAGATTTTATGAAATAAATAATACAGCATAAAATCAATAAAAGGGCAACAAAAAAGCATTAAAAAATGTAATTGAGTGATTCAAACAAATAAAACAGGGTCTAATCTTACGGTTCCAGGAAAGGCTGGTGCAAACAGATGAGTCTTTACAAGATGTCTGAAGCAACTGATGGTTACTGCTTCACATATGGCAGAGGGAAAGGCAACGACAGGTTGCTGGAGAATGATGAAGCATTGTTGAATTATTTAACCGGAATCTGCCACCCCGGTATCGTCAGCCAAAAAGTGGGATTTAAAAACAAGCCAGCGAATAAACAGAACGAGCGGAAAAGGCACGCTCCGAAAGCATGTGCCACTATTTGGAAACAAATCCGTTTTGCAGCTGCCTGGTGCTACGGCCGCAGCCACAGGTAGCTGACAAAGTGTTACACTGCCTGATTTCCCTCAACCAGAGTGGCAGAGTGGAGGCAAAGAGGCAAGCCCCCTTTGCAGCTGCTTTTGGAGCTGGCAGATGCGCCCAACGTTCTGCCATGTGTCTGAAAGCAGAGCCAGAGTCTCGAAAGCACAGGGCTGTGCCAAGACCGCTCACGTCTGCCACACAACGCACATGCTCTGGTGCAGCAGGAATCCCCTCATAGCTTCTGCACAGTCCAAAAAGCTTTCTCCATGCCAGGCTGGCCAGCACACTTGCAGTGGTGCAGGGCCTCAGCTGTCTCTGCCCTGACTTGAGGACCTATCTCCAATCCCAGGTGTTGGGAAGCTGCCTCTGGCTCTGTGCGCAGAAGCAGTATACCTCCAAATGTCAGAAGCTGGGGGAAATAACCAAGGAAGTCTAGCATCTTCCCGCCCCACTTAAGGGATCATCTAGATGGCCACTCTTGGGAAGAGAATGCAGGACTAGAAGGTAAATATTTTCTGCCCTCTGGTGTCATTCTGAATTTGAAGAGTGGCTTGCAGATCTGAAAAAAAAAGGAAGAGAACGAAGTACCGTATCCATAAAATGCAATATAATTTTAAAGTCAAGCTAAGTCTACACATGTGTGGAATGATGAGAATGAGGTGTGATCTAAAAACAGCAGCAGATTAACCTAAGTGCAAAGGAGGAACCGCAACAGTACAAAAATATCCCAGGGTAAGGTCTGAATTCACAGAGCCCACTGCCTTGCTGACACTAAGCAGGCCTGAGTCTGCTGATGGGAAACCACTTGGGAACCATTTATATACCATCTTGCATCCCAGAAATGTAAGATACGAATGTAAGAATTTTTTAAAAAATGAAAGCAGAAAAAATAGAGAATTAAAAAGACCAGGGTAGATAAAAATGTCTTTATTTGGTACTGAAAAGGCAGTAGGCTTGGTGCCTGACATGCCTCTCAAGGAAGAGAAACCATAGGCTGGGTGTCACCACTGAAAAAGCCCTCATCCCCATTCATCACCCACCTCATCTCAAGTGGCAAGGGTTGAGATGTTCCTTTGAAGATGCTCTATAAATGATGTTTAAAAGGTAGAAAGCCCCAGTGGGAAAAAGGACTGTACCGCTTAAGGATGCAGGTGAATTGCTCTCTCATGTCTGTTTTTTTAAAAAACAAATAACCTCCCTGCAAATAGAGAGCTAGCACATCAGGGAGAAAGGTTCTAGGAAGGCCCTTTTGTGGCTGTGCTGTTGTATGTGTAATTTTTATGAATTCACAGCGAGTTTTTAAATATAAGGGAGCATTTAAATATGAGACCTCCCATCTTTAGTCTGGTGACACAGTCCATTTTCCCACCTCAGGATTCTAACACCTCGTACTTGAAGTGTGCGTAGACTAAGCTTGACGTAAAGGGCCCTAACAAGTGTACAGTGTTTCACAGATGTGTGAAGGGGCAACAAGGGTTTGGCAGTCCCAAAGGCTGATCAATTATACATCACACCTCCAGGAAGAAGAAAAAAATCATGACATTGACTTAAAGATCACAAGGCCTTTATACCAGAATACTCTAGGGGCCTGCTTAATTGGCGTTTTCGTTTCTGAGCCTTTAGGGTCTCTGTTCCAGTCAGGTTTGCAAGCTGCTCTGTGCATTTGTGATGGGCTTGACATAGGCCTTGTTTAAATGAAAGCTGAGATACAAAAAACAGGGATATTTAAGATGAAACTGTGCGCTGGAAGACTTCTGTAGGACATAATTCAGGGAAGCGTCTGGATGAAACCCTTTTCTGTCCTCTCTTTTTGACAAGTACTCTTAAACCATTGAGTGGTGGGAGACTAAAATAGTAATATTTAAATAAATGAATAAAACACACCTACCTCTAAATTTCTGAAGACCTAGGAGCAAGACTAAAAATATATATTGCTGCAGCACCTCATGCATTGCTGATGCACTAAAATTTTGTACCTATCAATATTTGAAAGAGAAAACTATGTATAAGAAAGCACAAAAGTGAAAATCTTCATTCAGCTTGAATGTATTTTTAAAATAAGTTCAGAATACAAATAGTTCCACAACTCTGAAAGACATCATTAGACATCATTAATTCATAGATTTTTTTATTATCCCGCTATTATCATCTCACTCCAGAAACATAAACAGGACCACAATCCAGAGTTTACATAAAATTCAAATTTTAATGAACATAAGCAAATTCTGTGTTTCAAGTGTCACGTCAGAGAGGCACTGGGGCTGATCTCCTTGGAACAAAGAAATGTCATTTTAAAATAGTGTACAAAGATGCATAAACTTGGCATATATGCAAATTTAGTAATAATTGCTATAATTTAAATAGAAATACAACATATATCCCTCCAATGGGCACAACTACAACCAGGTGATCTGCTGTGTGCCTGCTCATTCCCCTGCCAGGTGCTAACTGTGGATTCAAGGTGCCTGGCCATATATTTATATTTAAATGAGACTTGGACCAGAAAGTCCTTCAAACCCAGCGGCCCTTCAAATACAGTGGTACCTCAGGTTAAGTACTTAATTCGTTCCGGAGGTCCGTACTTAACCGGAAACTGTTCTTAACCTGAAGCACCACTTTAGCTAATGGGGCCTCCTGATGCTGCCGTGCCGCCGGAGCCCGATTTCTGTTCTTATCCTGAAGCAAAGTTCTTAACCTGAAGCACTATTTCTAAGTTAGCGGAGTGTGTAACCTGAAGCGTATGTAACCCAACTGTAGATGACTGTGCACAGGTCACATGGTCAGCACTTACGAGTCTATAGTATAGCTGTGCCAACCAAACTGTAAAAGATGGCAAGTAAATTCTAATATTAGGCACAGGTCCGATGACGTGGGGAGGGGGGCAGCAAAACAATATATGATGAGACAACGATGAGGGTGCTGAGTGATTATGCTTATTATGGTGCGTTCGTTTTCTCTGCAAACCAAACTCTGCATGTTGACAACCCCCGAATTGTGAGCCTGATCCTCTTGGCTCAACACATAAGACGTCATAGTCAATGTTGCCAAAAAACGTCATCACAGGACGCCAATGACATCAGATCGAACTCCTCCACCCTAACATCCAGTGACGACGTCAGGGCTCTGCAGCGACGTCAGGTACGCGGGAGCTGCCCTCCTTCCCCGACACCTTCGCCGTCTCACGCATGCCCCGGAACTCGCGTGGCCGCTCCTCGTTTGCACGGGGGACGTCGTTGGCGGACGGACCGGCAGGCCGAAGCACGAACGCCGTCCATGCTTCTTGATTTGCGGGTGAGAACAAAAGCGGGGGTGGAAGCGGAGGCTGACCCGGAGAAGGGAAGGGGCTTCCGTCTTCTTCTCTGCTGGGGAGTGGAAATAATGACCGGCGGCGGGGTGAGAGGAAGGTGTCACTTCTCTTTCCTTCCCCTCTCCGGTCCCTGAAAGTGAAGCGGGGACCTTTCATCTCCACCTCCACGCGCTCCCTCCCCAGCCCAGGCGATGCACCTCCTGTTTCTTCAGGTGCATTAGTTAGTTGACGCCCTGGGCTCCTTCGGGAATATAAATGGAATAAATAAATATTACCCCCTCTACACATAGGGCGTGGGGGCGGGGAGGTAGTAGGGTTTTCTTTTCCCTCACCCTCCATCTTCCAGCACCCTCACTGCTCTTGCCTGACCACATTTTGCAGCTCCCTCCCTCCACCATTTCTCTCTCCGTTCCAGGAAAAGCTTCATTTGCTTAACCCTTGCAGTTAACTTGCACAGGAACAGGGCTTATTTATTTTCTAAACCACATTTTCCTCCAAGGAGCTCAAGATGGCATGCACGCCCCCCCCCAAAATAATCCTCACAACAACCCTATGAAGCAGGCTAGGTTTAGAGACAGTGACTGGCTTGAGGTCACTCAAAATGAGCTTCATGGCTAAGCTGGGATTTGGACCCTGTTCTCCCAGGTCCTTTTCCAACCCTCTTTAAGTGCTACACTGCACTTGGTTGTGGTAGAGGGAAGTGGCAACCCACAGCCTATCCCTCTGTATAGGAACTATTTATTTGTCTCTATGGGGGATATCTATTCTGATGGCAGTGCTATCTTTTGTGCTGTGCTTTTGTTTCTATGAAAATGGTAGACCAACAGCAGGGGTACCCCCACTTTCTTGCCTGTTGACCCTCCTTGGGGATCACATTAGTTTTTTACAGCATCATGATCACTGTTTACAATGCAGGTCTTGCCAGTTGCTTATAAAGTAGGATGTACATTTAAAGCGCAGCATGGGTAAACTGGAAGAGGAAACTGAATTCCCTTCTCCTGAAGCTTTTGAGACTCCAGTACTGGCAAACTCCCGCAAGAAGTAGTGACAACCACTAACAGGAATGGCTTTAAAAGAAAGCAAGGCAAATATTGTCACAGGGATTGTCCAGATGTAATTAGTTTGGGAAATTGATGGAGAATAGGGCTATCAATGACTGCTAGCTGTGATAGCTATGTTCTATCTCCGGTGTCGAAAACAGTAATGCCTCAGAATACCAGTTGCTGGGAATCGCAAGTTGAGAGGGTCATGTTTCCCTCAAGTCCTGCTTGCCCCAGAAACAACTGGACATTGTGAGAGCAAGATGCTGAACTAGATGAGCCTTTGGGAGAGATAAAGTTGCGACCACACTTGGAATGCATTTCTGGTCTGAAAAGAAGTATCATAGAGCTGGAAAAGATGCAGAAAGGGGCAACCAATAGCTTGAACAACTTGTGTTTAAGAAAAGGTTACAAAATTTGGGTTTTTTTAAATAGTTTAGACTGAAGGTGAATATGGGGGCACATGACAGAGGTATGTACAATTATGCATGAAGTGGACACAGAGAAGGCTATGTCCCTTCTCATATTACTAGAACCCAAAGGGGTCAACCAGTGAAGCTGAATGTTGGGAGATTCGGGACAGACAAAAAGAAAGATTTTGTCGCACAGTCAAATTATGGAATTTGCTGCACATTCATGGAAGATAAGGCTGTTAATGGCTACTAACCATGATGACTATGTATTGTCCAGTATGAGAGGTGGTATGCCCCTGAGTACCAGTTGCTCAGGAATATGAAGGGAGAATGCAGTTGTACTCATCTTCTGCTTGTGGTCTTCCCATTAGGGCATTTTATTCACCGCTGTGAGAAGTAGATGGGTCTACATCTGATGTAGTAGGGCTGGGAAATTAGCATCATTTCACAACTCTGGTTGTGAGAACAGAAGGTTAATATGTATAAAAGGGTATCTAATATTTGCCAGATTTCCTGAATTTGTGCTGTTTGTGTATATACACAGAAAATCCTTTGATAATTCCATTCCAGTGTAGCAACTCGCACCACAGTATTTTCTGCTGAGGATATGTGTCCTATTATGGATTGGTTCCATGCATGTGGAAGATATATAAGATATACACATTCCCAATTAGCACCCTTGTTAACAGCTCTCTCACACACCTTCAGCAGCAAGAATTTGTCTTGGGGAGGGGGCTTTAAAGTTATAAAGAAGGTGATTTGGTTTTTGCTAACGAACCTCATTGTTAGGTACACACACACACACCTTTTTAAAGTTGTGCTGCTAGGCTAGGAAGGAATGTGTGAAATGGAAAGAGGGTAAGCTGCTGTCATCGGATGTGTTTTTCCTTCTCCACTGGTGCGTGACACATTTGGTTAAAAGCCCTTCCCACGCAAAATCAGCAGCTTCTTTCAGAGTGGTTTAAAAAGTGGAGAATGTTGAAGCCAAAAAGTTTATGGCTTTTAGCTTAGAGGAAATTAAGGCGGGTGGAGAGAATTAAGCTTGTTGTCAGCGGTTGTGCACATCAATGCGCACAACTTGGCCAAGCTGGGCTTCATATTAAAACCACACCTTGTTCATTAATGCATTGAATATTGGAAAGTTTTTTCCCTTTGAGCTTTTAAATTTAATTGTGAGGTGGCTATAAACAGTCCTATAAATTGCTTCAGTTCCTGTGAGCAGCCCCCCAACATACCATCTTACACTCTTCCCTTCCACTTGGTTCCTGCTTAAACTTTCAGCTTTATTACATCCTCTGGCTTAGTGTTCCTTATGTGAATGGCCTGGATGCATGAAAACACCTCACATTTTTGCTGTTTTGTGCCAACATTTTCCGCTGGGTTACATCACTACAACAGTACTGCTGAGCCATAATTACCTCCTACCCCAGGGTTTCCCATTCTTAATGTTCAAGATGAAACACATCTCTAGATCCGGCAAGGTCACTTCTCTTGTTGGACCGATATCTGTTAAACTGAAAACACAGTATACTTCATGGCCCATCTTGTATCCTGAAGGGCCAAGTCAGCTTTGAGACCAGAGCACTGGGGTGCATGATATTTTCCTGGCAGCACTTCTGTGATGAGAAATTATTATTCAGTCCTGCAGAATGCTGCATGTTTTTTCTTTACAATAAATTTGCCATTAGCGGTCTTTGATCTGAAAGGAAACATGTCTTGCAGGGTGATACCATTGCCCTTCTTGTGTGTCTTAAAAATATAAGAAGAGCCTGCTGGATCAGGCCAGTGGCCCATCTATTCCAGCACCCTGCTTTCACAGTGTCCAACTGGATATCCAATGGAAGCCCACAGACAGGACTGAAGCGCAGCAGCTTTCTCCCTTCCTATGGTCTTTGAGCTGATCTTTTGGTCATGCTCTGCATATTGACTGAGGTTTTTTTTGTTTCCTTTTCCAGCACCACAGCTAGCCAGGAGGCACCAGAGAAATGTTAGGCTCCTTGTTAATTTCAAATAGGAGCTATCTGGCCAAATGTCTAGTTCGTGTCTTATGCCTTCGAGGCTGGGACTCCTCTGGCCTAAGGGCTGCTCACTGCATCTTTAAAGGCCTGCATACTAGCAGGACACCTTGTCGTGGACAGGTTGCTCCTGTCTTCACCAGAGCACTGGCCTTTGGAGATAAAATTGCCATTGTTGACCAACATGGAGAACACTCCTACAAAGACCTGTACGCCCGAAGCCTCCATCTATCCCAGATGATCTGCAAGACTCTCGGGAACTCAGGCGGAGACTTGAAGGGTGAACGGATTTCATTTTTGTGCCCCAATGATGCTTCCTATGTAACTGCACAGTGGGCTTCATGGATGAGTGGAGGCACAGCTGTTCCTCTTTACAGAAAACACCCTGTGTCGGAATTGGAGTATTTCATCAAGGACTCTCAAAGTGCTCTCCTTGTTGTAGAGGAAGAGTATGTGGAGAAGATCACCCCTAGTGCTGGGAAACTTGGGGTTCCTGTGCTTTCGCTTCCCAAATCTGGGAGATGTGGTTCAAAAGTGGATGCATCCCTTTTTGAAGCCAGTTGCCCCATTTCAGAGTGGAAGGGCAGGGGTGCCATGATCATTTACACAAGTGGCACAACTGGGAGACCCAAAGGTGTCCTCAGCACCCACCAGAATGTCCAAGCTGTGGTGAGTTTATTCTTCACCTACTCAATAGCAGCTCACTTAGGAACCTGTTTTGTTGTGGATGGGCTCAACTGGGGAACATTAGTAGTAGTAGGAAAAGAGAGGGGTGCCTCTGAGTCTTTGTGGGGTGGTGTTTGTTTGTTTGTTTGTTTGTTTTGTACAATTTATATACTGTTTGATTGTAAAAAAACCCAAAAAACCTCTGTTAATCACAGCCATCATCCCTGTCTTTAGGATCAGGAGCAGAGCTCTAGGACAGGTTTAAACACCATCACTCTAATTTTTAAGACACTTCCCAGTACTCTGCTGTATTTCTTCCCCTGCAGAGCAGAGGTGACAGTTCCAGCTTGGAGCAGTTTCTTCTCTTACCCATTTGCATTGCTACAAGATGACTACAAAGGCATCTTGAAAAGTCTGTTTACTCTTTAGCTGTGTATCCCCAAGGCAGAAAAAATCCATTAGCTCCCTGAGCACAAAAAAAAAAGTTAGAAGTTTGGAGTCTTGCTGACTGCTATGGCAGCACAAGGTCTCTGCCTGCAGTGGATAAAATTGTACCTTTAGGGAGGCAGAAACACACAGACCTTGTGGCTTGAGCAAATCAAAGAGCTTGGAGCTCTTTGCTTCATACATGCTCCACAGTCTGTGGGTTTCTGTTGTTTACAGATCATGGTTAAGAAACATGTTTCTTTTCTTTCTCAGCAGTAATAATAATAATAATAACAAAAACAATAGCAACTAAATTCTAACAGGGTTTTTTTTAAAAAGCACCAATCACATGCCTGCTTTTTCTGTGGCTCATGGTAAAATGGGCTGTTGGCCCTCCTGACAAGGACCTGAACAAAGACCTGCTGTAGAACAGGGCTCAAAGCAGACACACCGGCTGCAGTCTAAATCCTGCCAATTTTTAGTCTAAAGCTCTGTTCAGAGGGGATGGCAAAGAGGTAGCAGGTTGATGCAGAAGGAGATGCCGTAGATGCCCTCTAAACATGTCGGGCTGGATAAACTGTATTTCTAACACACCTTAAAGGTTTCCTCTTCTGTTCTTTTTATGTCTCCCACTGACATTAGTTTAAGCTCTGGGGCCTCACTTTTGAAACAAATGGCGTGCATACTTGTTTGCAGCCTCTACTCCTAATGCTGCTTGTTTGTTTGTTTAAATATCCTTGCAGATAACTGGGCTGATTAACAAATGGGAGTGGACAAAGGATGACATTATTCTCCATGTTCTGCCTTTGCATCATGTCCACGGGGTGGTCAACAAGCTGCTATGTCCCCTCTGGGTTGGCGCAACATGCATCATGCTTCCTGAGTTCAACGCAAAGGCGGTAAGTTTGCCAGGGTTGCTGGGCGGGGGGTCTGCCACCTGTCTGCTAACCTTTCAGATGAAGTGCGGCAAGAGACTGTATATTAGAGTGAGGTTGGGGTGGGTGGGGGTAGGCTTGCTGTAAATAGGCTCTCACAGCAGGTAACAATCTCTTCCAGATGAGCAAAATGGGAAGCCTTTGTAAATTAAAATAAACAAGAATGGGATCTTTTCTTTCAGACTGGAAGTGTGCAATGAATGATAAATATAAGAATTTTGTGGGAGGCTAAAGAAAGTCTTAGTGGTCCAGTATCTTTTGTGTCATGACCTCAAAGGTGCACAGATTGTGGTTCATTGGCCCAAATGTGTTTTGAGTCCATTGTCTCTCTTCATTGGAGTAACTACAGTAATTTGACTTTTCCAACAAATGACCAAAAACATCTTCCCATCACATACCCATCACCTGAGCACCTTTTGAGGTTTCCTTTCTGCATCCCTTCATTTGCTGCCCTCCCATCTTTCCTTTACTGGTAGTTTTTGTGGTCTTCCTTCAGAATGATGTTGTTATTTCATGCTCTGATCGGTTTGGGCCATGTGTCATGTGGTGAGTCCTAATGACTTCAGAGTTCTTGCTGCCCTAGGTAAGATTGGCTGGTTGTCTCTGGTACTTTGTGCTTTCTGGCTCTGAGGTGTTCTGCAAATGTTGATTCATTCATCCATGCTAAGACTAAGCAGTAGATCTTTTCCTTTGCTCCTAATAGCTTAGCCTTGCCTCACATATACTAGCCCAATTATTACATTTGACTGGAACGGCACAGCTAAGGGTGGCCCATGATATATGCCTGGCTTCTTTAAGATACAGAGGATATGTAGTGCATCTGTGCCTCCGTTGTGGATCTTCTTGCCTGCTACTATCAAGCAAGCACCAGCAGTGCTTAGTTTTCAACACCTGTCCAAGACCATTCTGTTTACACAACCCATTTCTGATGTGCAACTCTGGCATCAGTTATTGTGTATCACTGTCCAGATGTTGATAAAGCTTTTTTTTTTTTAATGGTGCTTTACGGATGTGTTACATTCACTGCCAACGTGCTTTTTTCCACTGTGTGGTATATAAGCCAATAAATAAATAAGCAAATAGGGGAGAGGTTTAGCAAAATGGAGACGCCCTTGGAATTTCAAAAGAATAAAGGGCTGCAAAGTCAAACTGCCCTTGCCAGCTCAGGAGCAAGGAAGTTCAGCTAGCATCACTTCTGTGCCTGTGTTTTGCTTCCCTCTGGCTGGAAGTGCAGATATTGCAGCAATTCCACAAAGGGTAGTTGTTCTTTTAACGGTATGGTATAGTTTATTTATCTACTGCTTTGGGGCCCAAAGGCTCCCCAGAGCTATGAACAGCATTAATAAACATTATGAAAGAAATATACACTAGAAATGTATATTTCTCACAGAGAGAGACAAACAAGTCTGGCTGATCTTCTGCTGGCATGGCCTTCCCCATGCTTTTGATAATTTTCGAGGGAAGAAGTGAGTCCCACCATGTGCTCTTTCTAGCCAGTTCAGTGCCTTGTGGTGATGTGTGTGGGGGGGGGGCATTAACAGGAAGGACACCCTGTACTGGTTGGCCTCTTTCGCACCCAGAGACGGTTGTCCCTTTGTCACCCATTGCTGTGATGATGGAAACTCTGTGCCAGATGTTGAGATCATGGCTCTGCAAGAGGAGACAGCTTTGATGCGCGCTCTCTATCCCTGGAGACAGCGCCACAGTGGAGCAGATGAAAAGCACGGCAGCAGCCCCTTCATCAGCGCTTGTGATGTGAGATGGTACTGAAGGAGATGAAGAGGCCCGAGCATTTGGCGACGGCATTTACACCAAGGAGCCAAACCCGCTTGGATTATTTAGGAGAGGAAAGGGGTTGTTTTCTTAAAATGATCTGTCTGTCAGGTAGGAATCCAGGTGCTTCTAGGAACAGTGAAAATTTCATTCCTGTTTTCTGAATTCCCAGCCAGAGCTACTGTTGTTCGGAAGAAGGGCATATGAACACCATTCTTAAAGTTATTAGCCAGCCCTCCTCAACCTGATGCCTTCTAAATGTTCTGCTTTGGGTGCCGGGAGGTTGATAAATTTGACAGGCTTCAAAGGAGAGTTGCAAGGGTGGTAAAATGTATGGGACCAAATCCTTTTTAAGGATTGATTGGAGAACTTGGCAATATTAGGCTGATAACCAGACTGACGATCTGTGGGAGGTTCAGCTGGCGACCAGACTAGGAAATAAATTAATAGCCAGGCCAAGCCAGACCCAGGAAATACTATCCTAGCCCAGGCAAAGTCCTACACTGAACTGGAAGCTTGTATAGCCCTTACTGTTGAGGAAAGCCAATGGCCAGCCTGGGTGGCAGACAACCCCCTGGACCAAGCCAATGAGATTTCTAGCCTATAGCCCTGGTGGTTCATCACATGATGTAGCTGTGTACAGAGCTGTGGGTTCCCCCTACTAATCATAGGAGCATCAGCTCCTCTGGATGAGCCCCACTGAAATGTAATCTGCCTCCTTCTAACATGCAAAACAGTTTTAGCAAATGCTGCCTGCCTGCAGTATATTGCACAGACACTTGTTCTAGAACAGGTATGTGTGGGCAGGGGTCCAAGGAGAACATCGGGTGCCATTCAACCATAGGCCTGCGCAGAATAGACCCATTGAAGTTAATGGACATGACTAACTTAGGTTCATTCCCTTGCACACTTGAGTTTTTCTGCATCTCCTTCCCAACATCTGCATGTTGCAGCCTGTGTTCTGGTGGGTGGGGAGAGGGAGTCCAAACTGATGTGTGCTGACCGGAGAGCTCAGTGGAGTCTGACAAGCAAGGGCAAGAGAGGGCACCAACTCGAGATGGTTAAGCGATGCCCTCACTTGCCCTGCCTTGGCCCAAGAATGGCTGGCCAGGGACCAGCTGCCTGGCCTGTTCTCTTCCACAAGCTCTCTAGTGCAGTAAAGGCCTTGGGAGGACTTTATGTGCCTTTTTATTTTTGTTTACTTTCCCCCCTGTTTCTCTATCCTTTTTGTGAGCGCCTCCCGAGGGAGCAGGAAAGTGGTTTGATTGACATGACAAAGGAGGTGCAGGAGGGTAAATCGGGCTTTCTTGTGGAGTTTAACACAAGCCGACTTTGAGTTCCAGTCTATTTTCACCAGCTGTTTACAAAGTGCCCTTTTGCTACCGAAATCGGCTCTCGGGAAAGCAGCACAGTTTCAGCGGCGGATTTCGCAGAAGGAGCCTGAGCTTTTCCTTCCGCCTTTTGTATTTCTGTTTCTTTGCACCTCGAGAGAGCAGTCAATTACAGGGTGATATAAAGAAACCCGAATGGCAGCTCAAACACTCAACACGCCGATCAAAACAAAGCCGGGAACCTTTCCTCCAAAGCTACTGCTGCCTCCAGAATCAGCTTTTAGTAATACTGGCAAGGGTTCAGGAGAAACCGCAGCAGTGTGCCCAACCTTTCTAATCACTAACACTTCATTATGCACAATAAATACTTTATTATTACAGTGTTTATTAGATTACTTAATTCACGACGTGCCTTTACAGTTACACGTACATGTGGCAGCCTGGTTCGGTTGGTCTTTGTGACAATAGGCTCCTCGCAGGGTCAGCGCAGTGGTGCCCTTAGGTCACAAGTCATTGTAGCATCTTTCCCTGTGGCCAGTCTGTGCATCCAAGGGAAACAGCGAGAACACCCCAAGAGACGCTTGTAGTGGCTGCTTTCCTCCTCTTCTTTCAGAGAATTTGGCATTAGTGTTTGGTGGGATCCCAGTGGAACTATGCCCTTGTGAGCAGAATATCAGAAATGCTCAAAATCTCCTCCGGCTGGGGTGCTGCACATCTCTTCTAAGCAAAAGTTTATTTGAAGTCAAATAGAAGCAGCAACAGCGACAAACTGCAAGGCCAGAAGGGACCCTGGAAAGCAGGATATCTTGTATATGGGAAACCTTCACAATATGATCATTCAGGCTCCTCTTAAAAGCTTCCAAGGAAGTACATCGGAACATAAGAAGAGGCTGCTGGAGCCTTTCAAATTCAGCATCCTCTTCTCGCAGTGGCCAGCCAGATGCCTATGGGAAGCCAGCAAGCAGGACCTGAGCACAACAGCGATCTCTGCACCTGGTATCCAGAGGTTTACTTCCTCCAACAGAATAAATCTGATGCTAATGCATTATTATTGTGTCAATAATATGTTTGCAGAATACACCTGTGGTAAAACACCAGACTGGAGGGGTCCTCCTCCTGGGATTGGACCCTCCGGGTGTGAACACTGCCGGCTGGTTGGTTGGGGCTTGCCTCTTCCTTTCTGCACTTGTTCTAACAGCTTCCTTTGGGTGCTCCAGTTCCTGTTCCTGAATCTCACCTCCCGAGTCCCTTATTCCTGGCCTTGCAGGAACCTTGGTACAATGGTGGGATATAAAATCATAGAATCATAGAGTTGGAAGAGACCACAAGGGCCATCGAGTCCAACCCCCTGCCAAGCAGGAAACACCATCAGAGCACTCCTGACATATGGTTGTCAAGCCTCTGCTTAAAGACCTCCAAAGAAGGAGACTCCACCACACTCCTTGGCAGCAAATTTCACTGTTGAACAGCTCTTACTGCCAGGAAGTTCTTCCTAATGTTTAGGTGGAATCTTCTTTCTTGTAGTTTGGATCCATTGCTCCGTGTCCGCTTCTCTGGAGCAGCCTGTGGGAAAGGCGGCAATCCCTACCATCCTTCATGTGCTCTCCCCACCCCCAGGGACTGCCCTACAGTCACTACAGGGAACCAGGTGTGCAAATTACTTAGCTCCTGCCTGTCCTCTATGGCTGAGGAAGGACCAGTTTGGGTTTCGAATGCACCAGCTGTATGGACTGGATAATGGGTAAATGGAATCCCAGGGCATATTTCATGGCATATGACTGGGGCAAAAATCCTGGCTCTGGGAAACAAGTCTCTTTTATGAAGGAGGGGGTTTCCCAATCCTGTATTTCCTGGAGAAAGTTGGTGGTGGTTTCATCCCTTCACTTTCTTTAAATCTCATTCTCTACCCTCCACCCCCCTACCCCATCTGAAAGGGGACACTGGCAAGAGCATAGAAGGGGCACATCAGCATTGAACAGTTTATACTGGATCCTTTTTCACAATCCTCAGCTTGGGGAACGGGTGAAAGAAAAAGTTATATCTTTTTTTCCTTCTTGCCAGATCTGCCATTTGTCCTCAGCATCTGTTGCAGAGTAATGCCTTTTGAAGTGTGAGAGGGCGGGGGAGGGAGAGGCAGGAGGGAGGGAGATGATGAGAAGAAGAAGAAGAAGAAAGGAAACTGGAGCCTGTCATATTTTGTTAGATTCCTGGGTCCTGGGGAAAGTGTTTGCTCCTTTCAGCATGCCCGCAGCGTAGCGAGGGTTTAAAAGCTGTAGCCTGGGATGCTCAGGGAACAGCAGAGCCTGCAGATGAATAAGTGATTAAAACAGAATCATGCAGAGCACACAAACAGTTGGAGGGTATCACAAACAGCAAGAGCTCAGGCCGCTTTTGGAAGAAGGAGGTTTTTGCTCCCCCCTCTGTGCTGAAAACCTCTTGCCTTAGCCGAGGAGTCAGGGGAGACTCAGTGGGCAGGGGTGGTGAAATAATTGCTAGGTTGCACCAGATCCTTGGTCCACCTATCTCAGCATTCTGCCTTCACAACAGCAGCCAGGTAGATTCCTGCAGGAAGCTCCCAAGCCAGCCGTGGTAGGGTGGTATCCCTGCCCTGTCATTTGTACCTGGTATACAGTAGCAGCATGTTGGGATTTGATCAGCCAGGTGGGGGGAGTCTGAACAGAAGTTGGCAGCAACTGAACAGGCAGATTCAGTCTTGTCACCTAGAATTTAGCAATGCCTTTGTGAATGGGAGCAGAGCCACCCACCCCAATGGAGCAATCTCATATTCCCACAAGGCAAGAGAGTATCGCGAGTGAGCATGCCATGCCTCATCTTTAAAAGCTTGGTGGAAGGGATGGGGAAACTTGTTGGGATATCTGTGTTGCCCCCGTCCGTTTCGGAACTCCTTTTCCTGCTCCTGAAATCCTGAATCGTGACTCCTGGAACCTGTATCTGCTGCTGAGCTTGTACCATTACTTTCCTGAATAAAGATCTCTTACTTAAGACGCGGGTGGCGCTGTGGTCTAAACCACTGAGCCTAGGGCTTGCCGATTGGAAGGTCGGCAGTTCGAATCGCTGCGACGGGGTGAGCTCCTGTTGTTCGGTTCCAGCTCCTGCCCACCTAGCAGTTCGAAAGTGCGTCAAGTGCAAGTAGATAAATAGGTACCGCTCCAGCGGGAAGGTAAACGGTGTTTCTGTGCGCTGTTTTGGTTCACCAGAAGCGGCTTAGTCATGCTGGCCACATGACTCGGAAGCTGTCTGTGGACAAATGCCGGCTCCCTCAGCCTATAGAGCGAGATGAGCTTGCAACCCCAGAGTCGTCCACGACTGGACCTAATGGTCAGGGGTAGCTTTACTTACAAGTAAGAGCCTCTGTCTGTGTGTGTTAGGCGGGAGCCAGGGCACCTGCCTCTGAGCCCAGCAGCTGTGTGTTTGGCTGTTATGACAAGAGAGAGATGGGGAACATCTGGCCCTCCAGACAACACTGGACTACAACTCCCATCAGCCCCAGCCAGCATAGCCAATGGTCAGTGATTATGGGAGTTACAGAAGAAAAACATCCACAGGTCCCCCATATCTGAATTAAAGTAAACTTTGCTCTCCATGTATTCACCAAAACCAAAGGTTGGGAACCTGCGACCCTCCAGATGTTGGACTCCAACTACAATGCTCTCTGTCCATTTGCTGTGTTGTCTTGGGTGGGTATATGAAAGTCCAACAATGCCTAGAGGGCAACAGGTTTCCCCACCCCTTATCTGAACCCTTTTAAAACCATTTGGGGTTAACTGCTCTTCTAACACCATGTTGCAGTGAGTTCCATAAGTTAACTATACATTGGGGTTAGAAGGGCCAAATGCCGAATCCAACTTCAAGGCTGGATTCTTGAGGCATCTCTCCCCACCAAAATCCATTAGCAGAGAATGGCAATAAAGTGTTTGTGTAGCAGTGGGATAAAGACAGCATTAGGTGACTCAAGGGTAGGGATGGGCAAATATGTCACTTTTAGTTACTTGTTTCTCAATTTTAAGTTCAGTTATTCACATTTCTACATTGGTCATGAAAATTCAGTTTTGGGCAAGTTTTTCCCCTCCGTCTGAACACGTTAGGTGCAATTTTTCCCAATATACACATTTTTGCAAAGCAGTTTTCCGTACTGAATCTGTGTGTGTTATTTTCACCAATATGTGCATTTATACACAAACTTTACTCTGGCGTGTCCACTTTTATACGCGTTACTTGGGTGGAGAGCTCCATTGCAGAATTTGGAAAAGTGCAAATTTCAAAGGATAAAATGTGAATTTTTAGACGCGAACTGAATCAGATTTCTCCCCCCATCCTTGCTCAAGGGAACCAAGTTCAAAAAGCAAGTCTCTGCAAAAGTTTTTATTCCACAAAGCAGAACACCACCAAGTAGCACTATTCAGTTGGACATATTTTGTCGCGAAGATGCTCAGCTATCTGCATCAGACTGAAAGCTTTAGAGAAGCTGGGGGTGGGTTGGGGTGTGGAGAGAAGCCTGGCAGCATTTTATTTCTTTCTTTGCAGCCGATGTAACCAGCACCCTGTCAGTCAAGACGGAAACACAAAGCTGCCTTGGAGATCAAAAGAAAAGTAAAGGGATGATTTAACATGCATTAGAAGATTGTTACTTGTGAAAAGGCCCCTTTTCCCTTTTCTTGGTAACAACATGAATTGATACGCCAATTTGCATTTGGTTCACCAAAGAGGCCCTTGTGGATTGCATATAGAGACAGTTATCTGTTTAGGGCAGGGAGGTTGGGGTTCCATCTTCGGTTTTTGTTTTTATTTAATTGGAAATCTGATTTGAGAATTAGAAACACTCCAAAGGGAAAACTGGGCAGGGGGGCTGTTTAGATGAGAGAGCATGAGAGAAGAGATTGAATGGAAACCATGATATATTTCTCAGGAATTTCTGTATTAACTTGTGCTATTGTGCACCTTTGTGTGTTTGTACCAGGGATCAAATATTTTTAAAAAAATATTTATATTTTATTAAGGTGATTTCAGTTAAAAGAAATAAAGTGATACAGAAAAAAAGAAGGGAAAGTTAGAAGGAAGAAAAGCAGCAAAAACGATATGTATAAAAGTGAAAATATGCACACACAAAAAGCAATATACGATATTCCCATACATTCGTGTATAAATTGGTATAGTTTTATTGTCCTAGTGCTTATGTAAATGTTAATAGCCTACTACATTTAGTATAAACTCATTCCAAATGTTATAGTATTTATCTATACAGAGTCTTCACCTGTAATCAGTCCGTTCATAAATTGCCAGTGATGTCATATCATCAATCGATCGATTGAAGGGTATCATATCTTTATTTTTCCAATTCCTCAATTTCAATCTCTTGGCCACCATTAGGGCACGGGAAATCCGTTTCCGTTTTCCTGTTTCCATACTGCAGGTATATAGTTCAATAAAATATTATCTGATGAAAGGTTTAACTTTTTCTGCACAGTCATAGTTACACAGTCCAGCACTTTCTCACAAAACCTGTTAAGTAAAGAACACTGTACAAGTATGTGTTTCAGAGAGGCATTGTCTAAGACACATCTCCAACACTGAGCTTTCTTAGCTAACCCTTTTTTATACAACCGTAAAGGAGTCCAATAAACTCTGAATATTATTTTCTGTTGTATTAGTCTTAATTTTAAATCTAATGACACCTTAGGTATTGAAGCTAATACATTTTTCCACTGTCTGGGTAATAATGAAAGTTCCAATTCTTTATTCCAATCATCTCTTGCAGTCTGCATATTGAACTTGTGTATTGTTAATAGATATCTATAGAAAGTAATTTGCTGGCTTTTTATTTTTGAATTGAGTTCAATTGCTCCAATATCTCAGGTATCTTGGAAGCTGAAAGGGCTGACAGCCCAAACACACTTGTAGATGTTGTAATTGAAGATATTGTCATTGGGCTGCATCTGATAGATGATATTTTTGTCTTAAAATAGCAGAAGCATAAAATTCCTCTTCCCCATCTATCAGTTGGTTCAATGTCGATACACCTGCTTCCATCCAATTTTTTCATATCACCATCTTTTTTGCAATTCTTAGTATGGGGTTTCCCCACAAAGTAAGTTTAGCATGTGAAAATGGATCAAATTTGTTTTTATTAATCAATATATTCCATTTTTCTAAGTGATTTAATTGTTTCCAGAGTCACCTGGGATTTCATATATTTTGATCATCGTATTGTTCAACCAACCAAAGGTGCTATGTACATATATTTTAGGGTTACCCACATCGGGAAATTAGGGCCAGCAGTGGGATTCCAATATAGCTTCCTGCAGCCAATCAGA
This sequence comes from Podarcis muralis, assembly GCF_964188315.1. NCBI lineage: Eukaryota > Metazoa > Chordata > Lepidosauria > Squamata > Lacertidae > Podarcis > Podarcis muralis. The sequence continues at coordinate 41,955,899 of NC_135661.1, read as the reverse complement.
AGCCGCGCTTTGGTTTTTGACCTTTTGGAATTCAAATGGACTTCTGGAACGGGTTCGACTTCCAGAACCCCTGTGGTTCTCAGAAGGGGTGGCGAGCCTCATGGACCTGCAGCTAGTTTCTTCATGGCCACTTCCTCCCAGGCATCGTAAGGAAGGTCTCCCTCCACAGATGCCTCTGAATGCCAGTTGCTGGGAGCCACAAGTGGGAGGAGAGCTGTAGCGCTCAGGTCCTGCTTTCAGACTTACTGTAAGCATATGGTTGGCCACTGTGAGAACAGGGTGATGGGCTAGATGGGCCATTGACCTGACCCAGAAGGCTCTTCTTTTGTTCAGAGCACCCTCTAGATGTGGGAGTCATCTTTCTTGGCTCAAAGAGCTGATGGACAGAGCTGGCGTCAGAAGAAGGGAATTTGGTTTAGGAAAGAGAGTGGCTTGGTCACCTTCAGTCATATCATGCCTTCCTTCCCTGTTGTATGCACCTCTTTGTGTCTGAGCGTGCTGAGCTGGCGGGGAGGGAAGCACCATGGTGTCATGAATTGTTAGAGAATACATTTGTCAGCAATGGGGCAGGAGCCGGGAAGAAGGGGAGGAGGAGGAAGGTTACCATAACAGAACAGGCAAGGGCCGTCTTGTTATTTATTTATGGGGTTTCTCCCTCTTGCTTGGCAGCACTGAGGGAGACGAGCAACAGCATTGGGGGCACACTAGCCAAGGTTAAATATTCATTTCACGACTTGGTCTCCCGATGCTCTCGAGGCTGGCTGCTCAGTCAAGCCCAAAGACCCCAGAGTCAGCTTAGCCAGATGTGGGAGTCTGACCCACTTTGCGCCTGTTGTGGGGCACTGCGGGTGAGCAAGATGTTTCTTTCCCCGTTTTTGGATGTGAAGTGGCTATTTGTCATTCTCTGAGTTTGATCCCAAAAGAGCTTAGGTATGGCTGATCAGGTTGTCCTCTCAGTGCAACTCACTCTGCTTCCGCCTGGTCCTTTTGAGTCCTCTTCTCAGCTACAGGGGGGTGGAAAAAGCTTTCCTAACAGGCTGATACCCTATGGTGCCAGTGCTTTGCATGTGCCCTGGCTTCCGGTGCATTTCCAGACCCAATCCAAAATGCCAATTTTATTTTTTTTTTTAAATATTTTATTAGATTTTCTTCCAACCATTAAAAAGTGAAAATCACCATAACAGAAACAATAACAAACAAACACACAAAACTATATGCCAGTTTTAACCTTGAAAGCTCCAAATGACCTGGGGCAGGATTCCCACACATTCAACCGGGATAAAGGAGACATAGAGACCCTTGCAGGAAGCATTGTTTAGCTTTGTTGGGTTGCCTTTACAAGTGGCTTTTCTGTGTCCTTGTTCCAGGTCTGGGAGGCATTTCTGAAACCCCAAGCTCCCCGGGTGAATGTCTTCATGGCAGTGCCCACCATTTATGCCAAGCTGATGGAGCATTATGACAAGCATTTCCGACAGCCTCACGTCCAAGATTTCATTCGTGCTGTCTGCCGGGAAAATATCAGGTAGGTGGTCCTACCTGAGCCAAAGCCACAGCCATGTTTCCTCTCCCTCTTCCCCTGACTTGAATTTAGTTGCATAATGGTAACTTTTTATCCCTTCCTAGGTACCCACCCTATCCCAGAAATGGGCTAATTTATTCTGTATTGAGAGGCTGGTACTGGTTTGTTGCAGTTGAAAGGAAGGCTCTCTGCATGTGCTTAAGGTCACCTCCAGCCCCTCTGAATGCACAGAGGACAATCCACATCAACACATGCTCAAATCCCAGATCTGACGCTGATGGGTTCTGCCTTGAATTAAGCATGTAGGCCGTTCCTTCAGTTTAGCAAAGGCACACTACCTTTGCTGGAGGGTGGGTGATGTCCACATCATGGGCAAGGGATCAGTTCCAACAGCAGGCAGATCACCTTGATTTCAAGTTGGAAAAGAGGGTGAAATCATGGGAGGAGATGTGCCGATTAGCAGACTCCTTTCTTCATCTCATTTTTTCCAATCTTAAATTCAGTTCTCCACATCTTTTTCAGTTTGTGTTTTTTAAAAAAAAATGCATCATCATGAACATTCATCAGTGTTTTAGTAAGAATTTCTCATAATGTACACATTTCTATGCAATGCACATTTTTGCAGTGCTGTTTTCCCAAAATAATGCTATTTTCACTAATATATGGGGGTTTTTATCGACACTTTACCCCAGTATATACACTTTTGTACACGTTACATGGCTGGAGAACTGCATTGCAAAATGCGGAAAAATGCAGATGTTTCAGTTCTCGCGTACTGTTTAGGAAAGGGTGTATTAGGTAGATTTGCCTTTAAATGTGAACTACTTAAAATTCTTCCATGGCCCCTGCCAGGCCCTTTCTGAGAGCTGTGGGAAAGGGTAGTCCAGGGACCCAGGGAGCTGCTGTGCCAATTGCAGAATCTGATTTCCTAGATTCCAATGGGCACTTCTTTTGGCCCCCACTCTGAAGCTCCCCAAGGAGGTTTGCAGTTGTGCAGTGAATTAAACTGCCCACCACAGATGATTTCCTTCTTTCGGAAGGAGGCTTTCAGAAGGCTGAACCAGGCACCTGGCAGGGGATACTTCAGGGACAAGATATTCTGCTTATGGGGAGGATGTTGAGCTACATGGTCGCCTTCCAATCTGGTGGCGCTGAGCCTATGATTCCGTACAGCTTGCCCTCCGAGAGACAAGAGCCAGGGATCCAGCTTATTCTCCAGGCTAACCTACTATCTTGTTAAAAACCATCTGTCATGTCTCTGCTCTCGGTTTGGGTTCCAAGATGTAGATGCAAAGCCCTTTTTCTGTTCTGGCAGGTGCCCAACCCTCATCGTTCTGTCACCACTTTGCAGCAGCAAATGCCGCCCTGTTCTCTTCTCTGCTTGTGGGGCGATTGCCAGAGAACGTCTTGCTCCGGGGCAAGACTGACCCTAGAGAGTAGCCTGTCCAGTACGTTTTGCTTTCCTGGTGGCTGTCTCATGTAGGTGTTTTTTCTCAGTTACATTTTGTCCAGAGGCTGTTCCTGTGCTCACGGGGGACCAGCACTTCTTGCAACCTGTATTGCATTTGCAGGAAACCAGGTCCATTACTTAGTTACGCAGAAGTTTTGGGGGAAGGGCCCAAAGAGGCAAACATGGATATTCTAAACTGTAGGCCGAGATTCACATTTAAAACGTTAATATCACAGAATGCAAGCCAACTGATTTCCCATCCTGATCACTGCAGATCAATTCTTCAATTAACCAGCAGCCCACCACAGATCACTCCAGATCAGTTTCTCTTCCATTCATTTACCCCAACTTAATTTCCCAACAGATCCTGCTCCAAATCAATTCAATTCCTTTTCAATTACCCCCATTCATTATCTCTACCAAAGTCATCTTAAATTGTTTTTTTCTCACCACCCCCAGTTAATATCCTACTCAGTTACCCACCCAGACATGTCCATCCTGTCTGAATCCATCCTAAGGTGTAAGGGAGTGGCAGCATGATGCTGAGTTCCCCTTTTCTAGGTAGTGCTGCTGAAAGCAGAATCCGGCAGGCTCCTGCACTTGGTTCTAAATAGATATTGAATGGCTGTGGCAATAATCCTGCTCTGCAGTTGTCAAGCATCTTAACTCTCGCTGGCATCCCTCCTTGCAGACTGATGGTGTCAGGGTCTGCAGCCCTCCCAGTCCCTATCCTGGAGAGGTGGAAGAGCATCACTGGGCACACGCTGTTGGAGAGATATGGGATGACGGAGGTTGGGATGGCGCTTTCAAATCCACTCCATGGCCCTCGTATCCCAGGTAAGAATCTAGCGAGGGCTGCAAGCTGTCCTACGATGATTAAAGTGCTTTAGGTGCTGTATGTTTGGAGAAAAAGGGGGAGGTGCTTTCAGATCAGGACTGTACTAAGGGTCTGTTTTGGCAGGTAAACCCTCGTCCCTTTAAATCCACAAATAAGGCTGCTACTGCTGTTTAAGTGTGTATATCAGGACTGGGAAAGCCTGTGGCTCACCTGATGTTGTTGGACTCCAGCTCACATAATCCCTGACATATGAGCTGTGCTGTCTGGAGCCAACAGGAGTTGGAGTTCAACAACATTAGAGGACCATAGGTTTCCCATCCTTGCAGTAGATGAACAGGCAAGAGACTGAGACTAAGCGACTTCTCCAAGGCCACACTGTGATTCTGAGGCAGAGGTATGACCTCCCAGGTGCTCATTCAGCTCTCTCCCCATTGCATCAGAGTCTATCTGTCTATCTATCTCTCATCTATCCATCTATCTATCTATCTGTCTATCATCTATTTTATTTACTTCTGGAGGCCCAGTTTAGATGGTGTGGAGGCCACAAACTTATAGGATAGCCCAGCCTCTCTCCCACAACCCGGTGTCCCGCCAGCTGTCTTGGAGTAAAACTCCATCAATGCCTGCCATCACAGCTGATCTGGCTGGTTCTGATGGGAGCTGTCGAAAGCACTAGTGGGCCACAAGGTTGGGGAAGGCTGGCCTGGCCTGTTGTATTGCTTATTCCCAGCTGGAGCAGAACTCTGTTGCCCCTTTAGACATAAGAACGTAAGAAGAGCCCTGCTGATCTGGCTAATGACCCACAAGTGGGACCTAAGCTCAACAGCACTCCCCATCCCAGCAAGGTTTCAGCAAGTGGTATTCAGAAGCATACTGCCTCCACCATGGAGGCAGAGTGTAGCCGTCATGGCTAGTAGCCATTGGCAGCTTTCATGAATTTGTCAGATGGCTTTAAAAGAGAATTCAACAAATTTAGTAGCCATCACTGCCTCATTTGAGAGTGCATTCCGTAGTTTAAATATGTGCTGAGCTCTTTGGTTTTCCCAGAAAATTCAGCTTCATTGGATGTCCACAAGTTCTAGTTCTATGAGAGAAGGACAAAAACCTTTCTCTATCTGCTTTCTCCATGCCATGTATAATTTTTATATGCTTCTATAAGTTTTCCTCCTGCTCTTCTGTGAACTGAAAAACCTCAAATGCTGCAGCCCAGGCCAGCAAAACTCTCATCCTCAAACACATCTTCAGCTGATGTGTGCGGATATTGCTCCCCGGAGACTCTTTCAGCCACCGTGTCGTAGCAGACCCAAAAAACAGGGTTTCTTTAGAACTGCCCAGCGGAGGTGGCGAAAAGCGGCATCCTGGGCTCTGTGATTGCAGCTTTTCAGGCTTAAGGTGTTAAGCAGCAGTGGCACGATCAAAGTGCTCCAGCGCCATGACGCTCTTCCAGCGCTGTGTTTGGTAGTAGGATGCATGCCAAGAATCTCCCTAGAGACAAAGATGAAAAAGGAGCGAGATGCTGAGGTTGACACAACACAGACAAAAGAGAATAATTAGAACAACCAAAAGCTTCAGGACTGGACAGCTGGCACTGCGGGGTATGGAGTCGTCAGGCAGCATGAGAAAACGTATTGCCAAGTCAGTTCCCAGGGAGCCTCACCATGGGGGCAAACCTGCACAAGGCCGGACTTCTGAACTCCATACTAAAAGAACAACTCCAGTGAGTCTCTGTTTGGAAGGAGCGTGAGCAGATAGAGGAGGTGCTCAAGGAAACCTGTGGCCTGTGCCCTTGAATAACCTCTCTCAGGAACCTGGCTGGCAACTGGGTGCCCAGATGTGTACAGGGTGCCTCATTCATTCCAAAGGCAGGTATACAGCTCTGCACATGCAAAGGAATGTTCCCCACAGATCTGCTTTCTCTGTTGGAATGACAGGGGAAGCTGTTGTGTGCAGGCAGATCTGCCTGTGTCTTCTGCTGCCAGGACTCATACCCCTGCCCAGTTTTTCACATGTAACATATGTGTGCAATATATTTTTCATCCCGAGTTTATTTTAGAGTGCTGGCAAAATTAGGGGGGGGTTCCCCTCTCCTCCTGCCGCCTTTGCAATTTGCAGAGGCATTTACGCCCCAGCCTCCCTCTCCACTGCCTCCCAGTTGTCTCCTTTCCACCCTCCATCCCTAGCTCCAGGGACCATGTCGTGTCATCTGTAGAGCCCTGACACTTCTGTTCTCAAGGTGCTGAGATCTAAAAGTATAGGAGAGGTTCTGTCCAAAAGAAGAGGAGATGAAAGATTTGGAGATAAGCACTTTGCTCGTACATGGTTAAAACCCTGCTTAAAATGCTTCTGTTTTCTGCAGTGTGCACACACTCTTTCTCTCTCTCCTCCTCTCTCTCTCTCTTATCCCCCTGGTGTTGTTACTGTGAAGGGAGATGAATAATTCATGGCCAGCGAATGCCTCACTGGGCCTAATCACCACTTTAATTGGAGGTTTAGATCAGAGGCGGCTAATAGCTCCTACAGCGGGGACTCCATAGATTGTTGACAGGGAGAGTGCTGAGAGCCTTATCGTTGGCCTGTTTCAATTCTCCGAGGACACCACCACACATAACAGCATCCAGGTCCCCTGATACCAAAGGACACAGACCGCAGGGCCAATTAAATTTATCAGGGAAGAACTGACAACTAACTTAAACAGGGGTGGGGGGAGAACTGGTGGAGGGCTAATAGGGTTGCTCCCTTCTCTGACGGCTGCCTGTCTTGGGTTGCCGGGGCTGATGCTTAGCTTGGCAGGCAGCTTGCCAAAAGTCCAGGAGCTCACAAACTAAAAGGGGACAAGCGCAGAGACCTCTCCCCTGGTTTATATGGTGAGATTCCGGGCAAGAATCAGAAGAGGCCAAGGCTGCTTAAAAAAACAACAACAACCAAAACATCTCTCCATCTGCATAGGATTGAATCTTCCTTTCTCTTCTTCCACTCCCACCCCCTGGCCATCTTTGCCTGGCATCACCGGGGAGCCGAATTGGACCCTCTGTTAACCATACAGACTTAATTTTTATATGTCACTCGGCCCCGAGGAGCGCGAGTCATTGTCTTTGCACGAAGACTTTAATTGCACTGTCGTGCTGGTATCGCTATAATTAACGTTGTCAGCGTTTCCCAGCCTTTTATAGACCTCTGCTTTCAAAGGTTTGTCATTTTGGGTTGGGAGGGGAGGAAAAAAATAGACCCTTTCTGGAAAGAGTGCGATAAGTCAGCTCTCAGCGGGTAGCTTTTTCCTTTTAAAATATATATATACATTGAGTTTATTTTGGCAATATAGGGACTGAATTAAAGTATGGGAGACTTGCGGTTGGTTTTCCTCTGCACGGGAGGGGGGATTGTTGCATAGTCTGAGTACAGAGACCTCCCTATCTTTGCAATAATTAAATTGCTGTCATGTCTTCAGAGCGCATGCAGTGGTTGTGAATCAGGCACACATGTACAGCTCACTCAGGAAGATGCACTATCCATTGTTTCCATCTTTTGTAAATTGGTGTTGGAGGAATCTCTGTCAAAACACTGCAGTGCCTTCAGGTCCTGGGTGCGGGTGGCTGGAGTTCTTTAATTTCTGATTGATGTAGCAGCTTCAAAGCCAATTGTCAATAGGTTAGTCAAAGGGCAAGTTTGAAATGGTTGTTCTCTTCAGAGGCAGCCACAGAAAAAGCTGCTGTTGGGCCAGCACTCTCCACTCCAGTCTTCTGGATGCAACTGGTGACACCCCAATAGGGATGTTGGAGCTCACATTCTTTTTTTTTTTATAAAATTTTTTATTGCGTTTCTTTTCATAATTTTGAACATTCCAATACAATATAAATCAAATACAAGAAACAGTTTTTTGATTTTTCTTAACAAAGGAAGAAAGAAAAAAAGAAAGAAAAAACCATTGTACTTCCTCACACCTTCCAAATCTGCATTCTTTGTAATATCAATGTCAGCAATTTGTTACCTTATTTCAAACCTTGTTACAACTTTCAATTATTATGTATCCATATTCAATGTATTATATCTCAAATTTGATATCTTTATAATAAACATAATATGTTTAGTTCACCTTGTCCTCTTTTCTCTTTTATCACCTATTTTGCCATTTACTTTATCATATTTGCTAAAGCATAACATTTCCAATAACATGCACTGTCTTAGGATTCATACAACTTATAATATTTTTGCAAATAGTCTTTAAATTTTTTCCAATCCGCCTCAACCGATTCCTCCTCCAAATCTCGGATTCTGCCGGTCATTTCAGCTAACTCCATGTAGTCCATCAACTGCGTCTGCCATTCCTCCAACGTGGGTAAATCTTGTGTCTTCCAGTTCTTTGCGATGAGTATTCTTGCTGCTGTGCTGGCATACATAAACAACGTTCTGTCTTTCTTTGACACTTTCTGGTCTACCATGCCCAGCAGGAAGGCCTCTGGATTCTTAGGGAAGGTATACCTAAATACCTTTTTCAATTCATTATAGATCATTTCCCAGAAGGCCTTCACTTTTGGGCAGGTCCACCAGAGATGAAAAAATGTCCCTTCTGCCTCCTTACATTTCCAACATTTATTGTCAGACAGGTGATATATCTTAGCTAACTTGACTGGGGTCATGTACCACCGGTATATCATTTTCATAATGTTTTCTTTCAGGGCAGTACATGCCGTGAATTTTATTCCGGTGTTCCATAACCTTTCCCAGTCTTCAAACATAATGTTATGTCCCACATCCTGTGCCCATTTTATCATGGCAGATTTAACTGTCTCATCCTGTGTATTCCACTTAAGCAGCAAGTTGTACATTCTCGATAATATCTTAGTTTTTGGTTCTAGTAGTTCTGTCTCCAAATTTGATTTTTCCACTTGGAAACCAACTTTTTTATCCATTTTAAAAACCTCTTGAATTTGAGCATAATGTAGCCAGTCTCGCACCTTATTTTTTAATTTGTCCTGGCTCTGCAGTTTCCAATTGTCTCCAATTTTTTCAATTATTTCCCAATATTTCGGCCAGTAGGCCTCCATATTGGGCCTTTTTCGGGCCTTGGCCTCCATCGGTGATAGCCACCTCGGGGTTTTACTCTCTAATAAGTCTTTATATTTCATCCAGACTGCAAAAATTGCTTTTCTAACAACATGGTTTTTAAACAATTTGTGAACTTTTACCTTGTCATACCACAAATATGCATGCCAACCAAAAGCATTATCAAAACCTTCCAGATCTAGGACATCAGTGTTTTCTAGCAAGAACCAATCCTTCAACCAGCAGAAGGCTGCAGCTTCATAGTATAACCTCAAGTCCGGCAGGGCAAAACCTCCTCTTTCTTTCGAGTCAGTTAGTATTTTAAACTTTATTCGAGGCTTTTTGCCCTGCCAGACAAACTTAGATATGTCCTTCTGCCACTTTCCAAAACATTCCACTCTGTCCACAATCTGAAGGGTTTGAAACAAAAATAACATTTTCGGCAATACATTCATCTTTATAGCTGCAATTCTACCTAACAAGGAAAGTTTCAGTCTTGACCAAATTTCTAAATCCTTTTTGATTTCCAGCCAACATTTTTCATAGTTATCTTTAAATAAATTCAAGTTTTTGGAAGACAAATAAATCCCTAGGTATTTCACTTTTTTAACCACAGTTAATTCTGTTTCTCTCTGGAACCCCTCTGTTTCTGTAGATGTCAAATTCTTGGTCAGAACCTTAGTCTTTTGTTTGTTCAACTTAAATCCCGCCACCCGACCAAACTCTGCTATAAGTTCTAGAACTCTTTTTGTACTGGGTTCTGGCTCCTGTAATGTTAAAACTAAGTCATCTGCAAAGGCTTTCAATTTATATTGTTTCACTCCGACCTCTATCCCTTGTACCAACCGGTCCTCCCTAATCATGTTCAGTAGCACCTCCAGGACTGATATAAATAAAAGAGGGGATAGAGGACACCCTTGTCGTGTCCCTTTTTCAATTTTGAATTCCTCCGTCACCACATTGTTCACTATTAATTTAGCCTTCTGTTCTGAATAAATTGCTTCTATTCCATTTTCAAACCCCCGTCCCACTCCCATCCCTTCTAAGTTTTTTTTCATAAACATCCAAGATATATTGTCAAATGCTTTCTCCGCATCAATAAAAATTAACACCGCCCTTGTGTTCCTGTTGGTTTGTAAAAGTTCTAAGATGTCAATGATGTTTCTGGTGTTTTCATATAAATGTCTACCAGGGAGAAAGCCTGCTTGGTCCTTGTGAATTATTTCATTTAAGACCTTTTTAAGTCTACTTGCCAAAATGTCTGCAAATATTTTGTAATCCACATTCAGGAGTGAGATGGGACGGTAGTTCTTCAGCTGGGTCTTTTCAGTTTCAGTCTTAGGTATCAATGTGATGAAAGCTTCTTTCCACGTTTCTGGTGCCCTCTTCCCATCCATGATCTGGTTGCATACCTCCATCAAAGGTTGTATCAAGTAGTCCTTCAAAGTCTTATAATATTTGGAGGTGAGCCCATCCGGGCCTGGAGATTTGCCTGGTTGCATGCTCTGAATGGCACCTTCAATTTCCTGTGAGGTTATTTTAGAGTTCAAGATTACTCTTTTATCTTGAGTAATTTTTGATAGTCCATTTGTCTTTAAGAATTGGTCTATCTCAAATTGTTTCTGAGGCCCCTGTGCATACAGTTCTTTAAAATATCTATGGAAACACTTCCTAATTTCTTCTGGTTTCTGGACCATTTTTCCTTCAATCTCTAGATTTGTAACTGTATTTAACTTTTGTCTTTTTTTCAGCTGCCAAGCTAGCAGCTTTCCACATTTATTTGCTGATTCAAATGATCTTTGTTTCATCTGTTTAATTTTCCATTCGATTTCTTGATTTATCAATTTAGAATATTGTGCTTGATGGAATTTGATTTCTCTCAGCACTTCTTTTGACTTTGGGTTGGTTCTCAATTTTTTCTCTCCCTGATGAATCTTCTCTATTATTTTATCTTTCTTTCCATTCCAGAGCTTTTTCTTGATTGAATTTTGTTGTATAAGAAACCCTCTCATGACCGCTTTACTAGCGTCCCAAATCGTTCTTTTTTCTACTGTAGTGTTCAAATTTATCTCAAAATAGTCCTTTAAAGTTTTTTGGGCCTTTTTCACAATCTCTTGATCTCTTAAAAGAGTGTCATTCATCCTCCATCTGAAGGAACCAGTTTGAGTAAGTCTGAATTCTAATTTCAAGGCGTTGTGGTCGGAGCATGTTTTGGGGCAGATTTCCACCTTTCTGGTCTTGGGTGCCAGCCCTCTAGACGTCCAAATTTGGTCGATCCGTGTCCAGGACAGGTGGGCCTCAGAGAAGAAAGTTCCTTCTTTACCTAGGGGGTTCTTTGTCCTCCATATATCAATCAAATCCAAGTTTTCAGTCAGTTCAAAAAAAGTTTTCGGCAGTCTGCCATCAGATGTTAAGTTTTGATTTTGAGACTTATCCATATGTGTAGACACCACTCCATTCATGTCACCCATCATTATGATGTTGTTATAGTCCATATAGTCCAGCATAATCTCATGCAGCTTCTTGAAAAATTCTGATTTCCCATCGTTTGGCGCATATATTCCTAAAATCAAAATTTTTTCTCCTTGTGTCTGAATTTCAATCGCCAAAATTCTTCCTTGTTCATCTTTAAATACAAATTTTGGTACCAGGCTCTCCTTGGCATATATCACCACGCCTCTTTTCTTAACCTTGTCTGATGAGATAAATTCTTGGCCTAGTCTTTTGTTGACTAGAACCTTCCTGTGGAGCCTGGTCACATGAGTTTCTTGTAGGCAAATAATGTCCAATTGTTCTTTCTTCAGTATGTGAAATATTTTCCTTCTTTTTTCCGGGGAATTTCCACCATTTATATTCCAACTAAGTAGCTGCAGAGACATCCTGTACTATTTTGTTGCACCTAGAGTGGTGTTTCTTCTTTATCCTCTGGTTCCGAGGGTGCAGGGCCTGGTCCGCCTCCAGGCGGTAGCTCAGATTGTGGTAGAGGCCAATGCGCTGCTGCTTCCGTGCTCGTGCAGGAACTTTTGTGAGTCCTCTGGTGTTCTTATTTTTACCTTCTTCTGCTTGTAAGTAAAAGATATTCCTTGCGGGAACTCCCACCTATAACGAATTGTGTTGAGTCTCAACAATCTTGCCAATTCTGAATAGGTGGTTCTCAAGTCCAATAACTGTTTTGGTATATCTCTGTAAATTTGCACCCTTTTATCCTGTATCTCCAATGAATTTGCAAAGTGTAGGCCTAATATTTTGTCTCTCTCTTCCCTTGATCTCAAAATTATCAAACAATCTCTGGATCTGTCCTTCCTTACCAGTCTTCCCAGTCGAAAAGCTGAAACAATTTTAAAATCGCTTTCTTCCTTTATATTCCAGAATTTTGAGAATTCTGTTGTCAAAAATCCAATCAAATCTTCTTGCTCAATTTCTGGAATTGCTCTTAATCTGAGATTATTCTCACGATTTTTCAATTCCACCATAGAAAGATAGGCTTGTTGTTCACCAATTTGTTTATGCAAAGGCCTGACTTCTCCTTTGACTTCCTCAACCTCTTTTTTAGCTGCCGTTGCAATTTGAATAGCTTCCCCAGCTAGGTTACGGTTTTCTGCTGTAGCTCCTTGCAATTTTTCAATTGCTTGTGTGTGCTGGGAAACCTGATCAGTCAATTTCTGGATTGAAGATGTAGCTTGATCAATTTTTAGTGATTGGTTGTCAGCCTTTTGATTTAAGGCTGCCAATTGCTCCAGGATCTGTTTCAGTACTCCCTCAGATCCTCCTGCTGCCATATCTTCCTCTGCAAGGTTTTTAGGCTTTTCGACTTCTGCCTTTGTTGCACCCAGCACAGCTGGGACCGAAGATCTACGTCCCTGAGTCAGAGTTGTTTGTACGAGCTGTGCCTGTTTTTTTTCTTTTTCCTTCTCTTTGGCTTCCTTAGCTTTAGCTGCTCTTGTTTTTCCTGAACCACTCATCAGTCAATGTTCAAGGTCAAATTTTTATTGTCCCATGGGAAAGACAGGTCCAATTTAAAAACAATCCAGTAAGAGAGAGTAAACATAAAAAGCTGTTCCCAGGCCTTTATATTCCCAAAGTCCTCTAGGGGGAGTGCCACCAAAAGTTCAGAAAGAAGAAGGCAACTTTTCCGCCATTAAAGTCCCTGTTATGTTGAAAACACGCAATAATCCCAGAAAAGATAATAGAAAAAAAAATCCTGCAGAGTGCTTTTGACTTTTAACAAAGTTTCAGAAAGGTGCCTGCCAATTTGTATCCACTCCAACTTGTTTAGGCTCAAAAGTATCACTTTCATAAAAGTTTGTAACAGTTCCGCAGTTAAAACAGTTTCCCCTCCGGCAGCCCAGCAATTTAGAAGTTGATTTTCAATAGCCCTTAACCGAGGGAGATCTCTCCAAATTTCTTTTAAAAGATTACTCACAAGTAGATCTGTCTTTTCTCTTCCACAGTCACTTCTAAAAGTGCATGAAAGGCTCTCTTTAACGCTTCCCTTTTCAACTGCTTTCCGCTTGACAGATCCTTTGCTTTGATCTTGTAAGCAGTACCGGAAGGCGGACTTCCTTTTTATCGTCTCCCGGTTTCAGCCAATTTAAAAGCAATTTAGTCCCCAGACTTAATGTCCTTACTCACGGGTTTGTTGTCTCAGTCAGATCTTTTAAGGAAGAAAGGTCGGCGCTCATCTGTGACAGCCGCGCGGCTTCGCTTCCGCAGAAAGAGCGATGAACTCACAGCACCGCTACCCCTCCTTCACTCCGGAGCCCCTTACGGGGTCCCTTCCGCGATTTCGGGGTCGCTCTAGGTGCCCGCCGAGTCCCACGGCCACGGGCTCACTCTACCCGTGGTTTGTCTTAGTGGGTCGTCGCTGTGCCGTAGCGAAACGACCCTTTCCTGCGGAGCCCCTCTTCAGAGATCGAAGAGGACCGCCATCACCGTTTCGCGCCGCCTCCGGAAGTGTGGAGCTCACATTCTACCAGTTAGTTTCCGGGCTCAATACAGAGTGCTGGTTTGGGCCTTTAAAGTAGGGCTGCCATATGTCTGGACCTTCCCTGACATTACCGGGATTTCAAAGGTGGAATGGACTTTTGGATGGGGGGGATTTCTGAAAGGCGGCACTTTGTCCTGGATCTTAGGCAAGTTAATAGAAAAATCACTCAAAAATTTGGGTTTTTCAAAAAATATGGCAGCCCTATTTAAAGCCCTATGCAGCTCAGAATACAGTACCTCAAGGACTGCCTCTCCACATATGAACACCCTTCATTAGAGGGCCCCCCTTCGTGTGCCCCCCTCAAGGGAGGTACGAAGGATGGCCACCGGAACAGACCTTTTCAGTAGTATGTCCCCTCTCCTCCCCCTGTAGAATGCTTTCCCTAAGAAGACACACCTGACACCATCCCTGCCAGTCTTTTGACACCAAGCTAAAACCTTTTGGTATACTCAGGCCTTTGTCTGCTATGCTGGTGGTCATTTTTTAGTGAGGTGGGTAGGACTTGTCCTTATTATTATGTTACTGGATGGGAATTTGATTTTTTTTGGTGTGTTGTTGATCATTTTAAATTTTTCAGATTTTTAAATTACTTTTGTGTTTTGCATTTTATCTTCTCAAGTTGCTTTGAGACTTTTTCTTTTGTATAAGGCAACTGATAAATGTTGGCATAATAATTCTGCTGGGCCCCTGCTAGTATGCAGTACCCTTGGCCCTTAGCTGCCTCTGCCTCTTGCTTGGTGCTCTCCCCTGTCACGTCAGGGCTTTTGTGTCCCCATTGCATCCTCCCTCATGGTGTTGATGCAAGCTGGCGTACTACTCTCCTCCGGCATCAGGGCTATCCTGCCTCTTCTCTGCATTGCATGACTTCCGGGTGAAATGAGAAGTGTGCGGCCTGTCTCCTGCTGCTGTGCCTCTTGACTTTCCCAGCTCCAGCAGGGTTTCTCTGCACAGTTTGGGGCCCTCTTCAGCTTGCCTGCCCCTTTGTAACTGGACCTGTGCCCTGGACCCAGGGCTGTGCTGCTGTACTACTTCCCAAATTCTGTGCCAAGAGAGCTACGCTGTGCCATCTGATTCAAATTAAAAAACCAAACTGGGCAAAAGCTGTTCAATATTTCTTTAATAGTAAACACTTAGGATGTTTTGTGTGTGTGTGAGTGAGCTTTTATGGAAAGCCACAGTTGAGAGAACTCTGAAAATGGATTTCCACTGGAACAAGGAAATGTTTTGCAAATGCCCTGATCTAAATAGCTCACATTTTGACCCATTGCTGTTAGCGGTTGGTGCTGGGCTTGGTGTCTGTCCAATTGCTCCACCCACCAGCTTTCAACTTCCTCTTTCTTTTCCCTCTAGGGTCGGTGGGGCTTCCACTGCCCGGAGTGCAAGTGCGCATAGCCTCAGAAAGCTCGCAAAAGGAAGGCCCTGCCTACACCATCCATGCTGAAGGCGATGAGAATGGCACAAAGGTATTAACAAACTTGTGCAGAGGACAGGAAGGGCAAAGAGGTTAGGAAAGGGTTATTTTCTCCTGTCCACTTTGGTCCCCTTGCCAGGAGGAGTGCCATATCACTGGTGCTACTTTGGGGGCAGTTGGTGCTTTCCTCTTTTTGTTAGGTGGAGAGGCAAACTCAACTTATGTTTCTGAGTAGGCCTAGGCCCCCTGAACGCATGTTGTGAATACTGGAAAGGGGCCATAGCTGAAAGCCAGAGCACCTGCTTTGCATGCAGAAAGCCTCCATTTCAGTTCCTGGTATCTCCAGTTAAAAAGTGGGTCAAGCAGGAGGTGATGGGAAAGGTTTATCCGCCTGAAACCCTAGAGAGCCACAGCCAGTCGGAGCTGACAGTACTCTGCTAGAAGGCGGCTTCCTCTGTTCCTACTATAATACTGATTCAAATGGTGGTTTGAATCCACCTCCAAAATGTGGTTTCTTGGTTCAACCCAACCTGGACAAATGCCAGCACATTCAGAAGACCAGCTGAGCACTCTAGAATCTACCAGGAAAGTTAACTCAGAGGAGCTTGGCCATGAAAGAAATGGTTGCATAAATTACTTATTTAGACTTTGGCCTGGCATCCTCATCTATCATCTATCCATCTATCATCTATCTATCTATCTATCATCTATCTATCTAATACAAATATAAACATTTTTCTAGTAAAGAAAGCCATACATGGCAGAACAAATTTCTACAAATTTAGCCAATGATTTTAATCTTTTATCTCTTTTGCAAGAAGGCAGCCTGGTCAATCATGCATTTCTCCAGGTCCACTTGTGCTGGAGGTTGTGCTGTGGGTGATTTCCAGACAGAAGCAGTGCTCATTCTAGCTGACATTAACAGGCTGCCCATTCCTCGCTTCGCTGCTGCTCCCCTCCTTAAACCCATTGATTTAATTTTTTTGCATTTTCTTTGTAAAGACTGGAACCAAAATAAGTTATGCAAAGTGATGAAAATGTTTCTCTTTGAAAAAGTTGGGGTTCCTGGTTGTGGAATTCGTACTCTCTCCACTTTCACTCTGCCCCTGTCAGCCACATCCACAAGAGGGCATTATCACTAACGCAGCAACTTTATAATAGCAAGAGAAATCTTATTGCTATGCTACTGCTTGCCCAAAGCACAAGAAAATAACAGGTTTCGGGTTTGGTGCGTTACAGAAAAGTAGGCACCTGGCAGATATATCTGCAAAGCAAATTTCAAAATTGGATCAGAAGAAGCTGCCTTAGACCTGGTCAGACTCTGAAGGGTCCATCTAGTTCAGCACCATCAACTCTGACCAGCAGTGGCATTTCAGAGTTTCAAACAGGGAGTCTTTCCCAACCCTACCTGGAGATGCCAGGGATTGAACCTGGGACCTCCTGCATGAAAAGCAGGTGCTCTGCCACTTCCCATGGCTCTTCCTCATAATTGGGACACCTGCAGAGAAACGGTCCAGTCCCTAGTTGCTGCCTGAGGAGTGAAGGAACACCTGGAGCAGCATCCCAGATGATGATTTGAAATAGTGGATGGGCTCATGTGGTAGAAGGTGGTCCTTCAAAAATGTTATGAATGACCAGTTGTTGCTTAGAATACTTCCTTCCTCCACCTGAGGTTTTTTCTTTAGAACTCCAATGTTTGGACGTGGTCTAACTTACTTGAGCATTTGCTTCTGTAATTCCTGCCTCCAGTTTATGAGAGCCATAATTAAACCTGCCTCTCGAAAGAGAGATAGAGATAGAAAGTTTAACCCACAGGATTAAATTCCATGGACAAGATTCTTACAGTCATGTTAGAAAGTCGCACTTGGAAGTCCGAGAGCCGTGCGATAGTGTGCCAAAAGAGCTGATGTCATTTGCAAAGCTAGTTTCTGGCGCAGCCCAAAGATCAATAAGCTACTTAGCGGGAAGTTTGCTGGCGCTGCCTCTCTCTCCTTTCTCCCACTTTGCTTCATTAGAGAAACCTCACTCTGAACCTCGGCACCATCCACAGTTTCCAATTTGGCTTCAGTGGTTCCTTGGCTTCAGTGACTATTAACCTCCATCCCATACTTTTGCCCTTGATATACGCTTGAAGGAGGGCAAGGATCAGCATCAAGCCCCACTGCACTGTTGCTAATAGTTCCTTTTAAAAGTATATTTTATGCGATATTATATATGATTGCGATTTAGTGCCTTTATAATACAAGTAAGAAAACTATAATGCACAAATTTCCAGAGCGGTAGCTGCATTAGTGTCTTGTAGCAAAAACACTCAGAGCTTTGTGGCACCTTTAAGATGACTATCTTTAACTCTTGAGAATGGTTCCCTGCCTCACTGAAGGTGTTAATATAATCATTTCAGCAATTATCACTGCTGTTGTAAAAGGTTACAAGTGTGCCTGTTTAACAGATATTTAAGCTTTAATTATCACTGGCTGTAATTTTTGCATCTCATTGCCATTCAGCTCCGGCCCTACCGTTTTCTCCTTTGTATACCTGCCAACTAAGATGTCATTTCATGTCTCTGAAAAAGTGGTCTTGAGTCCACAAAACCTTATGCGGTAATAAATTTGTCAGCTTTTAAGGTGCCCAAGACTCTCTTGATTATAATACAGAAGCAGTGGGTGATAACTATTAGCCTGGAACCTGTTTTTTCCTCACACACATATATTTATATAAAGCATGGTCATTTAAAATGGTTTTATTCTATATATTAATGATGCCTGAACTGGTGGTGACTAGCCAGGGAAAGAGCTCTTGGAGTCATGGGAGATATGAAAATGTTGGCTCTGTGTACTGCAATTAAAAGTAGAAAAGGGCAACCAAAATGCTCAAGGGGATGGAGCAGCTCCCCTATGAGGAACATTTGGGACTTCTTAGTTTAGAGAAAAGGTGAGTAGGAGGAAATTACGCATGGCATGGAGAAAGTGGACAGAGAAAACTTTTTCACCCTCTCTCAGTAAAATCCATAGACACCCAGCGAAGCAAAATGTTGGAAGATTCAGGACAGACAAAAGAAAGTACTTCATGCAAGATATAGTCGAACTCTGGAACTCACTCCTGCAGGAGGCAGTGATTGCCGCCAACTTGGATGGCTTTAAAAGAGGATTTGACACACTTTCATGGAAGATAAGCCCATGATAGGGCTGTGCTCCGCCTCCTATCACAGAGGCAGTACAGTCAAACCCCGCCCCCCATTTATACACGTTCAGTATGTGTGTGACTACACCGAACCCAGAAGTGATCTGAAAAGTCACATAAAGGGATGGAATAGAGCTGGGGCAGAACGGTGTGTTTGCAGGCCTCTTCAGTGGTGTTTCAAATATAAGTGATTTCACTGGCACGTGCGGTGCCTCGGAACGTAGTAGTAGTAGTAATAATAATAATAATAATAATAATAATAATAATAATAATATTTATCCCTTCCCATCTGGCTGGGTTGCCCCAGCCACTCTGGGCGGCTTCCAACACATATAAACACGTAATAAAACATAAGCCAGAACATTTGTGGTATGAAAAAGTGCAGGATTTCAGCAGGTAATCACTAGTCATCCCCCAATTGGAAATGAAGTGGCATGACTGCTATGGAACTTTTGCAAACGGCATGACATATAACTGCCCTGGCCCCAGTACGATCGTGAGTGCAAATCATCGTGAACGCAAAATCACAATAAAAAGGACATATGGAGGGGCTCTCTAATTTTATCAGCATTGAGGGGCAGGAAAGGGTTAATCCCCCCTTTCTTCTTTGTTGCTCAGCTCTGGATATTTCATCTTGCTTTGTTCACTGGGATGCATATTTCATAGGCTGTAGCTTCCCAGCTGGCAGGAGCTTGCAAACTCTTGGAGCATAGCGGGTATTGTCTGTCTGTTTGTTTGTTTATTTTTAAAGCCGCCCCCCCCAACTCCGCCACCACTCTCCCCCTCCCCTTAAAAAGGGGGAAAGAAAAGAAGCGCTTGCTTAGATCCAAGAGCCGAACTCTGAGCCTTGGCAGTGGGGCGCTGTCAGCAGATAAAACGGGCTCTGCAGCTGCATAGAAATGCCACGTCTCCTAACTGGGAGATTTTTGAGAGTGAGCAGTTTTGTTGCTACAGGGGCTTCAGGAAGAGAGGAAGCAACATGTGACTAGATGAGTGGCGGAGCACACTCTTCCTGACTTTAATTCACGCCATCTCCCATTTTTAAAAAGAAGAAGAAGAAAGGGCCATGGAGCAGGTGACACCAAAGGCCTCTCTCTACCTGAGCCCCCAGAGAGCTGCTATCAGTCAGAACAGACTGCACTGGCTTTGATCAGGGCTCGGGAACCTGTGGCCATCCAGATGTTGCAGGAGCATAACTCTCATCATCCCTCACCACTAGCTGTGGAAGTTGGAGTCCATGTGGGGCGCAGGGCCACACGTTATTCCCCGCCCCAACTGAGATGCACAAATAGTCTGACCTTACTTCCCACGTAGTTGGAGATGCTAGGATTGAACCAGTGGGGTGTAGTGGTTAGAGTATTGGACTGTTTTTAGGATAGAACGGGGAAGGGGGGAAACAGTGCATGCCCTCTTGAGCTTCTGGTGGAAAAGTTGGGATATACAGTGGTACCTCGGGTTACATACGCTTCAGGTTACATATACTTCAGGTTACAGACTCCGCTAACCCAGAAATAGTGCTTCAGGTTAAGAACTTTGCTTCAGGATGAGAACAGAAATCGTGCTCCAGCGGCGCAGCAGCAGCAGGAGGCCCCATTAGCTAAAGTGGTGCTTCAGGTTAAGAACAGTTTCAAGTTACGAACGGACCTCCGGAACGAATTAAGTACTTAACCTGAGGTACCACTGTAATTGTAATATTAAATAAATAAAATCTGGGGCCTTTTGCATGCAAGGCAGGTGCTCCAGCTATGGTCCCTCTGGGAAACTATGCCCTTCCAAGGAGCCCAGGTCTGCCACACCTCATATTGGACTCCATTATTTTTTTTCAAGGCCAGTGCAAATGGATGCACCAAGATGCATCTTGAAGAGCTGCGCTGGAGCTGGATTAAATATTTAGCAAATTGTGAGTGCAGGGAATGTTTCCTTTCCAGTGGTGAGCTGGTTAGAAAGATTAGCAAAGTGGACTCCCCCCCCCCCCCAATGAAAGGCTGCTGCATTCTGCATTACTCAGCAGATGGCATTTCCCTGCAGGGGTGGATGGAGGAGAGAGTAGCAGCAGGCTGGTCCAGAGCCAAAACTTGGCGTTGTGCCCTCTGGGAGAGCCCATTTTCTGTGGGACTGGTGGTTTTGTGGATGCTAAGAAGGAGGCACCACAAATGATGCAGAAGGGTATTGTCTTTTTGATTGGCATAGGCCATTAGTTTTTCCAGTGTGTTTTTAGTGTATGATTTCATTCTGCTAACCTGCTCTGCTGTTTTTTGGGGGTGTTGCTGTATTTGGGATTTGTTTTTGTATGTTCATTTATGGCAGGGATTTTGAATCATAAGAAGTAGAAAGTGCATTTGCGGTCGCCTAATCCAACCCCCTGCTCAGTGCAGGATCTGTTACACAGGGTGCAACTATATAACTATATAACTCCTGACAGGTAGCTTGTCCATCCTCTGCTTTAAGTTTTTCCTGTAAAGGAGAACTTAACACCTCCTGAGGCAGGCAGTTCCACGGTCAAACAGCTCTTATCATTAGGGCTTTTTAAAAAAAACCCAAAACCGTAATGTTTAGCTCTGCTTCCTCTACAATTTTCCACTCAGCTGCTCTTGTTCTCTGGAGCAACAGGGCACAGGCCTGCTTCATCGTCTGCCCTTCAGATATTTGAAGACGGCTGTTTGTATTCTCTTCTCTTCTCTTCTTCCTAGGACCATTTGCTGTGTTGGGTTGCCTGTTTTTACCTTTTATAAGCCACTTGGTGATTGTGTGTGTGTTTTAAGCAGAAAAGTAGAGTATAAATAAATAAAGGATAGACTGGCATAAGAATAGGCAGGCTTTTGAATTCCCAGTATGACAGTTCCTCTTCTGATCTCTCTCATCTCCGAGGCATGCCTGTGAATTAAAATTAATCACCTCTTTAAAACAGAATAGACAATGATTTAAACCATGCATGGGAATTTCTGGGTCATTCCAACTGCCTCCAATTCCCCACTTGTGAGCACTGAATGTCTTGAGGAATGCAAATTGGTTCAGTTCTATGAGCAAAAAATTGGGTTTTGGACTCTCTGCTTTTAGGTGTGTGTGTGTGTGTGTGTGTGTGTGTGTGTACACACACACACACACACACACACACACACACACACAAAAACATACATACATACATACATACATACATACATACATACAAAAACTAGATCACTTGGCTATTGCATTACAGATTCTTTACCCATGGAAATAAAATCATTATTGATGATTTACAGATTGAGCCAAGTATTTAGGATCTCTCTCCCGTATGCTTGCTCTCCTTTCTCCTCCTCTTCTCATTTCGTTTTCTCCCTTCATTTTTTAAAAATGTGAAACCTCCCAAAATGAAAAGCGAATTGATTGCATTATTCTAACCCTCCTTTATGAAAAGTTACCGTTGCAAAGCCAGATGTGAAATGTGGCTGTTGCAGATTACAGTCTGGGCTCTGGGTGACTTTTTTCTTCCCTCTTCTTCTCATCCTCGGTGTTGTCTCCCCAAGGAGCTGAAATCTGCCTTCTCTCCAGCAGGAGGGAAATGGTGCTGCCTTGCAATTGCCTCCTGTAGCCTCTGCTGCAGGACACGCAGCTCGTAGCAGAGATAATGCCGCTTGTGCGGAAAGGGGGCTTATGGGGGAATTTTTAATTACAAATGGGTATGAGGGACCAGGTTGCCTAGGAGATGGGTAATGTGCTGCTGAGCGTTTTACTACTAGCAAATCTGCCAGAATAGATGATTAAAAGTTTATTGCTTTATCTGATGCCTGGATTGGTGGCCTTGTGAAAAATAAGCCCCTTTGCAGGGGCTTACCCCTTGCAGAGCCACGGCAGCAGGCAGGATGCCGCTGGCCAAGTGGCGCTTGTGCCCCAGGGCACAGGTGAGGTGTGTTTATTGCAGAAGGCAAAAAGAGGCTCACTGCCTCTGCCTTCCTCTGCTACTACTTTTCCCTGTGGGGAGCTGGCAAGCGAGGGTCCCGTTTCTGCCAGCTTGTGTAGTATGACTGGTCTCCCCATCATTCTGTTGAGTCTAGGAGGCTGTGTGGCGCGGCAAAGGCAGGTTAAAGGCAAAGTGTCCTGAATTAACAGGGAAGCTATCCAGCAAGAAGTCATGTTGGAATGCAGGTGGCTGGGCACAAGAAGGTGTCACACCAGCAACAGCCAGGCAGCAATTTCTTGGCAATTTCTTCACCTGCCCAGTCACACCCATCCTGTTGTGGAATAACAGCAGTATCGCGATCCAGATTACGCATTGATTGGTGGTTGCTTCGTTCTTCTGCATGAGCCTGATGCCGACAGATGAGGTGGGCATGAACAGGTCCTGACGCAAGCAAATGGTTCTCCTTTTGTACAAAAGGTTGAACTGAATGACTTCTGTGGACAGCATCCTCTGGACGACAACTCTTGTTCAAGGCACGCACAAGAATATAAGAAGAGTCATGCTGGGTCAGGACTGAATGCCCATATAGTCCAGTGTCTTGCTTCCCACAGGGACCAACTCGATTGCTCTGGGGAGTCTCCCAGCAGGGCATGAAGGCACTGTGGCAACTGGTATTAAGGGGAACTTGGGAGTTCCACACAGCCATCCCTCCCCCTCACAGCAGACTCAGGTGGTGAGTGCCAACAAAATGGGGCCAACTAGAATCCAAAATGGGGCCAACTAGAAGCAGGTGCCAACTTGCTTGGGAGAACTCTTGAAGTTTGCAGAAGTACAAAAATTATTTTAAAAAAAACAAACCATTTTTAGGCTCCCCCCCCCCCCAAAAAAAAAAACAGTCCAAGAAGGACTGAGCAGCCAAGGAATGTTGAGTGTTTATTTACAAAGAAAGACATCCTAGAAGAGGCCGTGGCTGGCTGGCACCTAGAAGGAGAGCACTGCTGTTAGTCATGAGAGGTGAGGACCTGCAACCCAAATATTGCAGCGTATCTTCCTCCCATTAATAAGACTTGCTGCCCATGAATTTGTCTAAACCATCTGACCTTGTGGAAGCCATAACACTTTGTGCCTGCGAATTCCATAAATAGATCACACACAGTTTTGAGAATGTGGACATTTGCAGTGGTGGTGGTGCTTTGTGGTTTGCCATTGGTGAGCCCTTGGCTAATGTGGATTTAACCTCTCTCCTCTGGTCAATTCCACCCCCCATCCTTGGCATCAATAGCATATACCAAATGTTATGCTCCCAACTCCCTGTGCCCGTTCCACAGCATGGCAGATGCTGTATGGCCAGTGTCACGTGGCCGTGTCAAATCAGGAGGGGGGCGCCGACTAAGAGCTCCCTACTGTTTTTTTCGCTCTGATTAGAAATTGTTTATTCAGATTTCTGATTTTTGTTAAGCAAATGGATTAATAAAATGACTCATTTATGCAGACGGCACAAGCAGAAATGATTTTCTCCTGCTTAACTCCCCACCTCCCACCCCGCCAAGAAGAAACTTCCTAGTATTCCTTAAGTACTTTGATTCAGGTAATCATTTAATTGCAAATATAAACCAGCAGTGCAAACCCTTTGCATTTTTAACCAGTGCCAGGCGGTGATGATGGTGGGAGTGGGAATATGCCATTCTGGAAGTGCTTCTTTAAAATTTAAATTTTATTGCTTTTTCTGCGTGCCGCCGCCGGTGATCTTGGAGAGCACAGCTGGTGCATTTACAACCACGTCCCACTAGGAAGATTAGCATTTAAAAAAAACACTTTTTGCTGCCTTTGCTTGCTCTTTGCAGGGAATGCTGGTGCCCATGCATGGTGCCTAAGCTTGACTCTCCTCTAGAGCAAGGGCACAATCCGATAGGGAGCATCTCCTGTGTAAGCAAATGGCATAAGTTCCCATGGTGCCATGAATTTCCAAGGGACTCTTGTGGATTTCAAAGGGACTTGCACAGGAGATGTGCCCAACATGTTACATCCAAGGACAGTAAGTGATCTTGGCTATCTAAATTTCATGATATGCACCTCAGCACAGGGCTTTTTACCTGGCAACTGGCAGCATCTCCCAACCAGAGGAGTTCCCAGAGGCCATGGTCTGCTGAACATACAAATTTCCTTGGTGGTGGATCTGACAGTCTCCTCTAGCATTCTCTCTAGTAACGGTCAGCGTGAAGCAGGACACAAGGGGCTTCCCTTTGGTTTGTCTCCATCTTTTGTTGCCCAGAGGAGGTATGCTTCAGTCTTTAATGAGAACTGCCTGACATAATGTTAGAAGAGCCCTTCTGGATGAGGCTGAAGGTCTCAGGTAGTCGAGCATCCTCTTTCACACAGTGGACAAACAGGTGCCTCCAGGAGGCTCACAAGCAGGACACAAGAGCAATAGCCCTCTCCTGCTGTCAGCCCACACTGTTGGATGTACATCAGAGTGCCATATAGGTATCACAGCTAATAGTTATTTGATTTGATTACATTTATATCTCACCTTTTCCTCTAAGGAGCTTGACTACTTGCTTCTGATATCTGGAATCCCAAGGTGTACTTCCTCGGTGCACGGAATTTCCATTTAATTATTGCAGCTGATGGATACAGCAGTGTCAGCACGCAAATGCAGAGCATCTAGTGGCCGGTGAATGGGTGTGTTAGCCAAGGCCTCAGGCAAAGGGCCATAGCTCAGTGGTAGAGCATCTGCTTGAGAACCCGGATTGAATTCCTGGAGAGCCTCTGCCAGTCAATGTGGACTAGCACTCAGTAAGCTAGATAGACCAATGAAATGACTTGGCATAAGTTCACCTGTTCCTTGAGTAGCATGAATAATAGAATCGTAGAGTTGGAAGGGACCTGAAGAGTCATATGGTCCAACCCACCTGCAATGCAGGATCTCCACTAAAGCAGCCCCAACAGATGCCCTTCCAACCTCTGCCTATAAACATCCAATGAAGGAGAGTCTACCACTTTCCAATGGAGTCTGTTCCGCTGTAACTTACAAGAATATTGGGCTTATGCAAGTGTTACATTTAGACATAGACATCCTGTAAAACAAGTGAAGACCATAACATTGCTGGGCCAGAGCAAAGGTTGTCTAGCCAAGTCCTTTGCCTCCAGCAGCACTGATGTCCATCTCCAGTTCCTCTGCTGCAGTTTTTTCAGGGCAGCAGGCTTTAGGGCTATCCTGGAACTCACCCGTAAACAACTGAGCCTTGCCTGGGGAAAGTATCAGAGAAAAGCTCCCACCTCCCTACTAGCCACCTTGGCTGCCTGCTAATAGAGAGGTAAAATTGAAGCATTGAAAATATGCATTTTATAATCACCCGGATTTATTCCTTCAGAGAGTTTATTACAACCTTTTTATTTTCATGCGTGGCAAATGTAATCTTATCTGGCGCGCCGGCTGGCCTAGCTCAGCTTGCTGAATCCGTTTTGCGGCGGAAAGCTATCAAACGCCAGTCTTCCAGGGCACACCGTGTCTGCATGTTAAAGTTGCTTGAACGCATTAAAGCAGCTGAAACGTGCATTAAAATATGGCACTTGGAGAATAGGATATCTATGCAATTAGCCATCTGATGCTTTCAACAGCTGCTTGTAAGTTAGATCCGGTGTATCAACAAAAGGGTACCTTGGAGATTTTGAAGAAGAAAGGAAAGCAAGCTTACTGGCTGCAGAAGAAGCCCTCCATTGGGAACTTCAAGGGGTTGTTGTTGTTGTTTTGAAGGGATGTCAAGTTTGTGGATGTGCCATAGATGCACAAGCATCTTGAACCTCCATTTTAACACACACACACCGGTCTTTCTGCCTCTCCCCCACCCCACCCCCTGCCACCGCCTGTAGTGTTCAGGCATTGCAAGCTGATAGTGCCAAACTGGTCCACATGTTCCCAGGCACTGGGGAGCACAGCTACGAACCCTGCGAGTTCAAGAAGCAAAATCCTATTAAGATAACGTCACGGGTTTTCTGTTTTACTGTTTGCAAGCCAGCTGTAGTATCGCAAAACGGCACAACAGGGAGGTGCCTGCTGCCAAGGAGCCGTGCTGTAGATAAGATGGGGGGGGGGAGCATTGAACCTCTGCTAGAATCCAAGTTCAGGTGATAAGGAATTTGGAACCCATCCAGCTTTTTGATTCAGACAAGCAGGGGTGCACAAACTCCGCTGAAACTCCCTTTTGCCCACCTGGCTGGGGAATTGTGCTGCTGCTACCACTATCCCCACACCATAGTCCCAGGGTGTAGGACATGCTGCATTTAAATAAAGGGTCAGCTTGTTCTGCTCACTGCAGTGCAAGATGACACATTATGTAGGTCAGCAACACTTGGGTCGTTATATTTCCTGAAACTCCAGGAGAGTTGGGGGAGGCAGGATCTGAAGCCTGGTCATCTTCTGCAGACATCAGCCCTGTCATGAAGAGTCAGTCTGGGACTTGGCTATCCACATCTGGATGCTGACCTGCCATCTTTGCTCTAGGACCGGTATTGTGAAGCAGGATAGGTCTGAGAAGGCTGCAGTTGCTCCGTCATGCAGGTGCCTTGGGAGGGTCAGGACCCCCTTGCTTCATTGCTAGAGTGCAGCTGTTTTGGGTTGATGGGTTAACTTGTGCTAGCAGTGGAGTACATGGCATCTCTGTTTCCCCAGGTGACCCCAGGTTTGGACGACAAAGAAGGGGAGCTCTTTGTGAAGGGGCCTACGGTATTTCTGGAATACTGGAACAGACCTAAGGAGACCAGGGATGCCTTCACTCCTGACGGCTGGTTTAAAACAGGTACCTTGATTGGGGAGGTGCTGGAGCGCCTCACTTTGCATGCAGAAGATTCAATCCCTGGCAGCACCTCCAGGTAAAAAGGTCAGGTAGTCAGTGGTAGGACAGTCCCTTCTGTAATAGACCTTGGAGAGCCACTGCCAGCCAGAGAGATGAGATGGACAGAGTAACTGACCTGACATAAGACTACTAACTACATTTTTTATAGGACCCCCAAGTGAGAGAGTCTTAGTGCGGTGTGCCCCGTGGCAAAACTCCTCTATATTGGTTCATGGCACAAGACAATGGGAAAGATCTTCAGCCCTGGTTTGTTTGGCTGGGAACCAGGAGCTGATGCAGCACTTGCGCCTGGCTGCTGCTCGGGCAAAGTTACTGGACTAGTGTTAGTAATATTGATATATTAATACAGGAATAAACATTGTGGTGTCCTCCATCTCCAGCAGCCCCAGCCAGCATCACTAATGGTCAGGGATGATGGGAGTTGTAATTCAGCAACATCTGCAGGGCACTGTGTTAGCTAAGCATAAATTAATATATCATTTATATCTCTTGTATGCAAATAACTCTGGACTTGCCTAACTCAATTTGCCCTTGTAACAAGTCAAGAGTAGCATAGTTCCCATTCGATGTCCACTTACCTTTCTTGTTCCACGTTGAGCAGGGATTTGAACCCAAGCCCTGCTGGGACCTCCTTGTGTTCTGTCTGCAGCAGCAATATGGTTAAGTGGTGTTTTGCTCATAGGGGTCAGTCAAGGATTCTCTGCTGATCATATGAACCCCTGGCTGAGTTGAGTCTCAGGAACTAAATATCCCCATCCCTGATGGGGACGCCATACAGTTGTGCCCTAAAAATGGAATGGTTCCTTCTGCTAGCTCCATCCCTCAGCTGAGCCTTGGAATGTAGGGGGACCCGTTAAGAGTTACATTTTGGCCTCTTAAGTCTCTTGACCCAAAGCCGTCTTGTTTTTGACTCTTTCCTATTCCTGTTACTAGCGACAGTGTAAGTGTGTACACATGGGGCATTTCTTCTCTCTTCGTTCAGCCCTGGTTGTCATTAATCTTGTAGGCTGCAGAAAGCTTGGGTGTCTGGTTAATTTCATTCCTATCACTCAGTCTATTCCCACCCCTGCCCAGGTCTTTGTTTGCACACAGGGGGCACTTCCTTTCTGTATCGCTGCTTGTTTAATGTAATTTGGGCTGAGGAGGAATGTGAGAGGAAGACAACTATCATGCAGCATGGCACCAAATAAAATGAGCTGCAAACCAACAATGTCCCCAGTTCAAATCTCATCACTGTGATAGTTTGCTGAGTGTTCTAGATCAAGTGGCTGTCAGCATCTCATCTGCAGTATCAGAAGAATATGCTGGCCTACCATGCAGGCCTGTTGTATGAATTACAGCAGGATAACATATGTGAAGCACTTTGGACAGTAAAATGCTATATAATAATAACATTAATAACCAACTTAAGTGCTTCAACCTGACTTTCTGGTCCTTCTCTGTGGCTTTACTGTGTGTGTTCTATTCATTTTGTGGTTGGGTGGTTGTTTTTGTGACTTAAATGAGAGCTGCAGTTTGGCAAGTTTTGCTCATGCCGCAGTCCTCCTGTGAGCAGCGAGATTTTGCGGCTTGATGTTAGTGGGCAATGCAGCATTGTGGGGCAATCCGTTAAAAAAAAAAAAAAAGAACGAAAGGATTTTTAAAAAGTTGACCCTCCTGATGAATATTTCAGATGCAAACGAATGGCATGCATTAATTATTGTAAAGAGATGTCTTTAGGAGAAAATGATTTTGAAATTCAGTTTAATTTCATTGTAATGCATTGCAAACAGGAAGGGAGTATGTGTGTTTAATTGGCTCTCGGGGGTATGGCCTGGAAGATGCCATGCCTTTGTCACAGACCATTAGCGATACAGACTGCATAATGAGAAACTACAATCAGCTCACAGCTGCTGGCTCCTACGGGGAGAGAATGATATTAAATGGAAATCAGTATAAATTAAACTTAACCCTTTCGCTGGGCAAATTTTAACTTCCAAGCAAGAAATGCTGGCAGCGGGGTGGTGGTGGGAGAAAATGACAGCTCTTCTGAATTAGAGGCAAGTTGGAGAAGCCTCAGAAGCCACCCTCCATCCTACCACTGTTAATCTCATTTGACACAGAGTGATGGCATTTTGATTGTTTCCCTCTGGTTGCACCCCACCTCCCCCTCCCCCCAATTTTCCTCCTGTCCCCTTTTGGATCCTTTGGGGGAAAAAATATGGTAGGCAACATATTTCCAGAGCTGACACCTCTTGGTCCGCAGTGAGATGCAGGTTTGCAGGTGAGACTGCCTTGTTAGCTATTCAGAAAACTATGTATTTTGTATGGAGGCATAGGAAGGAATATAGGGAAGCTGTCTTTCAACTGAGCCAGGCCATTGGTCCATTAAGCTCAGTATTGTTTACACAGGCTGGCAGCCAATCTCCTGGATTTCAGGCAGGAGCTTTCCTCAGCCCTACCTGGAGATGCCAGGGATTTACCCTGAGGCCTTTTCCATGTAAAGCATGCATCACAGTCCTTCGGTACACGAATGCTTCACTGAGAAAAGACCAGCTCTTCAAACTGAAAGCCGTCCTGAGCTCCCCACTTGTATTCTGGGGTTTTAGTAGATACTGTACTTGTGTCTTGAAACTTGATCCCCATAGCAATGAAGTCTACAAACTTTTTTTTAAAGAAATTGAGCAAATACTGAGATACTCAGAAGGTTGAATTCTGCTGTTGTGCTGTGGGTGCACAGAACATACCCAGCCATACACAAAAGACTGAGGAGCAGCTTGCTCTTCCTCTTCTATCATTATGAATCCCAGAGAGGTACCTACTCCAAAGCATTTTGTAGCAGCAGCAAAATGAGTTCTAGAGGAAGCATTTGAATGAGTTAAACAGAGTTAATTACTGCCATAGTGTTCCAAAGAATGCAAATGAAGCAGATTATAAATGCAACAGGGGCATTTACTGACACAGCTCTCTCATGGCTTGGGGAAAATACCTTAAAATCCTACTTGCCAGCATTAGAGTCTTAACTGCTCGTGCAACCAGGCACTAAGGATTTTTCCAGTCCCAGTCACATAAAGAGAAAAGATAGAGAAAGGCAGCAGTGAACAAGGGAAGGAACTATACTCTTACCCACCCCCGAGCACAATTAAAAGGCAACCTGAGCCCCCAGACCCAGTTCCCACCTTAGGTCTGAATATGGCCACTTATGTCCCCCCTTCCCATCCTGGGCATGGGGCCCAATGTGGCAAGGCTGCTGATGAGGCATTCTTCAAGGGCATGTGGAAGCTGGCCCTCAGTTGGGGTGGGAGCACAACTGGAGCAAAGTAAACCTGGCGACGGTGCGCTGCTCTGCCTCTAATAACTTCTGAGCCATAATTGAGCATTTTGCTTATTGCTAATGACAATCCTAGAAACCAGCAGGTCAGCAAATGAAGAATAATCGCTAGCAGAGAAAGCACATGCAGATTCTAACACGCTGCACTTGGTGATGGATTGAGCCACATTAAGATGGAGCTCCAAAGTTCTAGGCAGATAGGGTAGCTAAAGTCTGTCAGGGTCAGAAAGAGAGCTAGAGGTGGGAACAAATGCCCCATGGATATAATGGAGGGCTGTTAATGATGTGTATCTGTGTATGCTTATTTATGAAAGGAAATAATGTAGCTGGCCTTGGCTCACCTTGCAACTGTTCAGGCTCTTACTTATATAAAGAAGCATCTTCTGCGTCTTGACATGCCAGTAAACAACCCCACATATGATGGGCTAAAAACTTATGGTTGCCTAGCTGTGTGTGAACAACACTCTGCCTGTCATTGGCTGAGCTTCTGTGGTGTCATGAAATGTTCACTAACACTCTGACTTATCCATGGAATGATAACAAACTGTGTGTTCCTGTGAGGGATGTGAAAGGTCACTTTGGTTCAGATAGACCTTTATACGTGAGCCCCATAAAATGCAATAAATGCATTCCACATCATGAAGACCACTGTTCTCCACAAGAAGAAGTGACCCAGGTGAATTCAATGTAAGTAGTCACAAAATCACTCAAGCAGTTACAGGCAGGCAGCATTCTGAAGCTCACGAAGAGTACGGTACTTCCTAAATTGCAAAGTGCTACGAAATGGTGGGGCGAAAAGCAGCACTCCTTGCGCATTAGCATCATGTCCACAGTTTCATAAATCCAGCTGTTGCTTTTGTGTTCTCCCAGTACCTTGAAATACGGACATAGTCCGCCAGGAGCTTTTCCTGCTGTAACTCTGTGGAAGTGAATATAAGAGCGCAGAGTGGCTACAGTTTGGTTGAAAGATGGGCTTTCATCTTGAGTGTCTATGTGCATCCCCCTCCCGCTGTGCAAAGGATTTCTCCCAAAGGAAAAGCACGCTGTGCAGCATGAGTGGCAGGGAGAGGCAAGATCATAGAGCTATGTTCTCCCCGAGGATAGGCTCGCTCCATTCACATTTGCCCACACGTCTAGGAAAGTAGAACCTGGGAGTATTTGGTGAGATTTATTTTCAATTACAGGTTGAGGCAGAGACATGAAATAGTGCCGACTTTGAAAGTGGTGCATAAATCCTGCAAGCAAATCCATGTATATCAGCTCCATATAATAAGACTTTATTGATTGCTATATTGTATCTGTCAGAATAAAACTCCCTTAATGCCTGCATCAGGGCCAGGAAGATAGAGGCCTTGGCTGGTAACGGAATCTGATTCAAGAATCAATGCAGTTTGATTAATATGTCGTTAAGAAAGTAAGAGTTATTTAACTTGTTTGATGCGGGCTTTAAACCGATGACTCATTTCTATTACGCTCCCCTGCTTTTGAGCTGTGCAGAAAACATAAATGCAATCAATGTTGCTCTTTTGCATGTAACCAAATCCTGTATTTTAGTATTCAGAGCTTATATTACAGTTCCTTTTACGGAAGTCCCTGTCTCTACCTCTCAAATGCATTTCTTATAGGTCCAAAATAAATATTCGCATACCCTAAGCTTCCAGGGCTGGCCCAAGACATCTTGCAGCCTGAGGCAAAGGATAAGATGGTGCATGCACACACAGGGGAGTTGACTGGACTAGTGGTTGAATCTTGCCTGAACACAGGTGATGGGACAACATTGTCCATGATACCTGAGGGTAGCAAGCTAGTTTAAGGGGCCCAAGACAGGTTGTATAACACACAGTGATCTGTCTTCCAGTCAGGGGGATACAGTCCCACTGCCCAGCTTCTGCGGCCTGCAGCAGTTACCTCTCTGCCTAATAGTGGGGCTGCCTGGCAAGTTTCTGCAAATGCATTGTGCACCACACAGAACAGTCTGCTTGATTTCACCATTCTGAGAATCTTAATTGTTGTTTCTAAGTAGCGAAGGCACCCAGAGGATGTGAGAATTTCTTCCCTGCTATTTCTGCAGAGTTTTCTGCTTTTCTACCCAACGGTCTCAGACATTTTGCAAGGCACCTTGAATATCATTGCTTTTAGGGACCGCAGCTGTAAATCAGACACATTTTGGAGTGTGGATTGCAGTGTGGATGATTCCATTGTTTAGGTAGGATGCAGGTTCTGTCTGTTGCTTTTCACATTTCTCCTAATTTGGATGCTGCCTGCTGCTGGTGGACTGTGATCACAATTGAGAGAATACCAAAAGGGGGGCAGCGGAGGGTTTTCAAATCATGAACATGGCACTAATGTGCAATGATAGTTATTTTTAAATCTAACATTTCTTAACACTTTGCAGTTCAGGAACTACTAAAGCAAACAGCTGTCACTGTATTCCTCATGAGCCTCAGAATATATTTTCACAGTAGATAATTCCCCCTTCACCTAAGGAAAGTAAATCTGGTAGAGTCCACATAATTATCTGCACCTGTGGAACTACTTGGCAGTATCCACTTCAGTCATTGATGGATTTCCTTCTGGCAGGTCAAGTTTAAAAATGTTTGGACCCTTGAAGGCAACTGACCAGGACTTCTGGCGGTCCAAGGGCAGAATGCCAGTGCTCTGCTAAACTCCTGGCCCTCCCCCAATGGCTCATAGAAGAAGGATAAATTATGCAAGATTTGCAGATGTGCCTGATTTGCAGAATCCATTCAGGTGTAGAATAGATGTCATATTGGCACAGAATTTCAATCTGTTCTGTGGTTAGCCCTGAAGGTTCTGTTCATTCCCCTGTGAGTCCTTTTGCCCTTCAACCCTAAGAGGATAGAAGACCAAAAAAACAAAACAAAAACACCCCTTCGCTTGAGCTTGGCTGGTCAATGCCAGCTAGCACAGAGAAGGTTAAGCAGATGGCACGCCGCAATACTACACTGAGTTGGCAGTGGCTTTTTCTGGCTCCTTCCAATCCCCAGAGAGAAGCAGGTGTTCCCCACTCCGGGGTGGGCATTTGTTTCCATTCATGGGCGTTCACACCTGAGATAGAAATCACTTGCGCCTGTTTGGCACAAGCTATAAATAGGAACATGTCTAATTAAAATCCTAGCATGCAATATTTTCCCCATGTTTGTTTACATTGTCTCTCCCAGTCATAAATTCGATTAATACTATTTTTTTGTTTTAAATTATTGCTTAATTATGAGCTCCTGCAAATGTTGCATATGACTTATCAGCAGGGTAAGCCCGCTGCATGAAATACACACGCCCAAGGCTGGGAAGAGGGAGAGCTTTCTAGTAGCCAGAGGTTGAGATCCAGAGAGTGGCCTGGTGGGATGATGTGATTAACTCAGATGGACTGGGAAGATCTGCTTAGCCTTGACCTCTAGGATTATGTCTCTTTTGACATATCCTTGCCTATGGATGGTCCCCTAACTTAATTAGCTCCAGCAGCAAGGAACTGTACTCTAGCTTTGCCCAGGGATGGGAACATCTGGCTTAGGGGTCACGTGCAGACCTCAACTTAATTTCCTGTTGGTTGTGGGGGAGGGACAGGAACGGGGGGGGGGCTTGCCCACCACTGGCTCTGCCCCTGTCCATCACTGGCACACAGTCCCCAATAGATTTCTTGCAAGGGAATATGATAGAAGCAAATGAGGAATACCATTACTGGGCCAATAACACTACCAGGGCTTTCTCAGTTCCACAGGAAGGACATCACTGCCTTGGAAGCCATTTCTAAATGCCCAAATATATATACATATATACATAAATACATAATATACATATATACACAAATACATAAGAGGCCACCAGTCTGGGTTCCATCCTTGGCATTTCTGAGTAGGGCTGG
This sequence comes from Podarcis muralis, assembly GCF_964188315.1. NCBI lineage: Eukaryota > Metazoa > Chordata > Lepidosauria > Squamata > Lacertidae > Podarcis > Podarcis muralis. Next base: position 41,921,545 of record NC_135661.1, on the reverse strand, counting down.
GAATGTCTCCTGCCTGAGACCCTGGAGAGCTGCTGCCAGTCAGTGTATACAGTATGCACTGAGATGGATCAATGGTCTCACTGAATATAAGGCAGCTCCCTGCATTCCTAAATAGGACATTAAAGATGGACATTCCCTGGGCAAACCTGTATTTGGCCTTATAGCTGCTGTTTCAAAAGAAACCCTGAGACCATTGAAATGAGCAGCTGCAAAATTGGAATTCATTGAATAATATTATCCAGTCTCTCAGGATAGTATGGGTAGTTACTGCACAAAGAAAATGTAATTGTCCCTCATTTACTGTTCAAGCTTTGATGCACTAGCAAGCACAAATTTATGTTTAGATTGTGCATTATATTTACATTTTCAAAAGCCAGCTATCAGAATATATGGTCTTCTCTCTCCAACTTAGGTTTTAACCAGCTATGCCATAACCTCAGCTGTTCTTTTTCAAGCAATTGCCACAGCAGCATGGGGGTTCTGACCCAAGCAGGAGTTCAGGGTCAGGCAGGGCAAAGCAGTTCAAAGTTCTGGTTTCAACAAGGCAGGGTCAAAGAAGACAAGTTTACTTTTCCCAGGTTCTAGTAATAGAAGCCAGGTACATAATAAGGGACACGGGTGGCGCTGTGGGTTAAACCACAGAGCCTAGGACTTGCCAATCAGAAGGTCAGCAGTTCAAATCCCCGTGACGGGGTGAGCTCCCGTTGCTCGGTCCCTGCTCCTGCCAAACTAGCAGTTCGAAAACACCTCAAAGTGCAAGTAGATAAATAGGTACCGCTCCAGCGGGAAGGTAAACGGCGTTTCCATGTGCTGCTCTGGTTCGCCAGAAGCGGCTTAGGCATGCTGGCCACATGACCCGGAAGCTGTACGCCGGCTCCCTCAGCCAAGAAAGCAAGATGAGCGCCGCAACCCCAGAGTCAGTCACGACGAGACCTAATGGTCAGGGGTCCCTTTACCTTTATGTTCACATATATTTGGTGTGGGGGACCTTTGGCATTTGAGAACTACAACTCCCATTACCCCTTGCCATTGGCCATTCTTGCTGGAACTAATGGGAGTTGTACTTTTGAAGGGCCAAAGGTACTCCACATTAGAAGGAAATCAGCAAGATGCCGATAGCACTTTGGACAGCTCCACTGAGAGCTTAGGACTAGGTAGCTGACATATAGAAGCAAGACTCAAATTTTGCTTCAGTAACAGGCAACCCCAAAAGAAACATTAAACACAGCTCCATCTCCAGCTGTGCCTTTGGTGAGAGGAGTCTCTTCAGTTAAAGGGACCTAGCCTGCTTTAATGCCTGTTGACTCCAGCCACACAGAGGTGACCATGATTCCACTGAGGCCACTGGCCTGGAGTCAGAGAAAGGCAATGCAATCTCCTCAAGCCAGAAAGGCACTGGTGCAATGGGCTGCTTTTGTGCCAGCATTTCTAGGGTAGTAGAAGGTGATAGTTCAGGGGCTGGCTCTGAAGGTGTTTCACTCTTCCATGCAGAAACTTCCTCTGAATCCATAGTATTCTGGAGTCATGACACAGCCGTACACGTTGAGTTCCATTCATACATCTGATAAAGGTTTTCTTTCTTTTTTCATTTTCTGTTATTTCATGTAGCACACTCACATCTTCAAGACTTGGCAGGTTGGTTGGCAAGGGCCCACTGTGGCTCAGAGGTAGAGGTGGGAATGTCCCCAGTCTGAGACTCTTGGAAAGCACGCTAAAGAATATTGAGCCGACTCTGTAGCAGGCAACATCCTATGATCCTCCTCTTCCTTGCATGTAAGGAAAAACAGCATCCCAAAATGGAGGTGGGGGTGGAATCTGATAAGAAATAATATCACAGTATCCAGGGCTTTGTTTTCTCAGTTTTTAAAGCTTTCATCCCCTCTCCCCCTCCTCCCCACACTGCCTTCTGTCACCCTAGTGTCTGGAAGCAGTGGCTTTGTTTGCAACCTCCCCAGTTCAAGGCCAAATGCCTTGTAAGCAGTTAGCCTTTTATTTAGCTCGGTGTTTTGCCCAGCCAGCTGATAAGGACATGTGAAAGAAGAAGAAGAAGAAGAAGCCTCTGACTTCTAAGGGCTTCCAATTCCTTCCCACTCTGTAATCCTGGGCAGATAACATCATTGGGAGTGATAGCCCCAGGCTCTTTGCTTTCAACAGAAGCCTCCCTGTGGGCTTCACTCAAGACAATTGAGAACATATTTACTCAGAACTAATGGCATTGTGATGGAAGCAGAAATGGGGGGGAGGAGGGAGGGTGGCTGCAGCGCTTTGCTTACAGTGGTTGGTGAAGGAAGCTTCTCTATTTTTAAATAAAAGGGCTACTTGGACACCTTTTGCAGGGAATCCTCTGCACCACTGCCACTATGCCCACCCGCTGCTACCTTGGTGAACTATTTAACAACCTTGCTCATTCACGAGAGACAACAGGAAGGTCACTGCATGGGCATAGCGGGGAGAGAGTTATTGCTTGCTTTAGCTAGACGTGTAATTGATCCCGGAGCTGTTCTGCAAAGGGCAGGAGCGGAGCAAAGGGGTTTTAACTCCAGCATCTTGGTTATTGCAATTACTTTTTGCCAAGCTTCAGCCTCTCAAGCTGCTGAGTGGCATGGCAGACTCTCTTTTTTTCCTTTTCACCATCTGCAGGGTTGCCTATAAATACTTAAATGCTAATGTTAGAGAAAGTAGAAAAAGGGAAGGAAGGAAGGAAGGAAGTTTCCTATTTATGGTGACCTGTTTTTTTCTCTAGAAACTCTCCACAGCACCTTGACGGAAGTTGACAGGGAGGAGCATTTTTATTTCATAATACAAGAACTAAGGGTCAATGAAATCAGATGGCTGGAGCTTCAGGACTGCTCAAAATAATCTGCATCCCAGAGTACATTGCATAATGAACTTATGGAACTCAATGCCACAAAATGTAGTCTTGTCCACTGGCTTAGGTGGCTCTGAAGGGAATTAGACAAATTAATAGAGGATGGATCTCTTGGTGGCTGTTAGTCACCATAAGGGGGACATGCAACAGAATGTTGCAGTGCAAAGTACTCATTTTCAACATGCTAGCCAGCCAACCATGTCTTCTTTCAGAATAGTCCATTCCATACCACCTCTTTGCTTGTTTTCAGTCTTCCTTTCCTTCAGTTCTAAAAGTCAGCCAGCATTCCATGGCCCCTGTGTATGTTCAGGCCTGGGCTGTTTTGGGTCTCCTACCCACCTCTCCTTAGAGACCCCCCACTGCCCAAAAAATGTACTTCTGTAAATCTTTTTGTGCTTGTATGGTGCTATCATGACTGCATAAGGCTCTGCTTTCAGAGAATGAGTTCACCATGTGGAACCATGTTTAGAGGCAGTATGCTGCTGGGGAGCAACAGCTAGTCTGAAGAGAGGGCTATGTGCCTCTATGGATGGATATGGCTTAGTGGGGGTGGAGAGATGGATTGTAAAATATTTTGCCCTACAGCTAAGAAACAAATCACCATGTGGCATTCCTAGGAGGGTTGGGTAGTTGGCAGTTCAGTCAGCTCTCGCTTAAGAATAAAAATAATAATTTAACTATTTATACCCCACCCATCTGGCTGGGTTTCCTCAACTGCTCTTGGCGGTTCCCAGCAGAATAGTAAAAAAACTGTAAGCATTAAAAACTTCCCTAAACAGGGCTGCCTTCAGATGTCTTCTAAAAGTCAGATAGTTGCTTATATGTAGGGAGGGTGTTCCACAGGGAGGGTGCCACTACCGAGAAGGCCCTCTGCCTGGTTCCCTGTAACTTCACTTCTCACAGTGAGGGAACTCACAGAAGACCCTTAGAGGAGGACCTCAGTGTCTGGGCTGAACAATGGGGGTGCATTAAACACCCAGTGCAGGTACAGCCCTTTGGAGGCCCATCCTTTTAGGATACCAGATTTGCACCTGATCTAATTTTAAGGCCTGCAGTCTACACACAACCAGAGATTTCTGCACATTCCAGTGACTGATCTGTCCTTTCTGTCTGCAGGGAGAGGTGACAACAGGGCCAGTACATTCTGCACAACAAGGAATCAAGGCTCTGGCACATTATAAAAAACCACCTGTGCTTCAAGGCAGGCACTTCCTGCTTTGCCCACTTCCTCAATTACCAGCTTGACTTTTGTGTTCCCAAACCCTATTGCACAGGAAGCTTGCCATGCAGGTCCCTCAACAGCACTATTAGTGGTTAGTAGCCAAATGGAGATGTAGGAGTGAGTGGCTTGGCATTCATCAATGGAAGGCTACCTTTGCCGAGGCTCCTGCCTCCTAGGTACCTGAAGCAGGTGTGTGAGAGAGAGCTCCTCTGCAGCCTCTCCCAGAACTGTTGGGTTGCCTCCATCCTGGCTCTTGTTGAGGAAGAGCTTATTAGCAGAGTTCTCTGCAAAAAAAAAAAAGCCCTTGAGTGCGTTTCCTTTTCTGTCTTTCTGTTGTTCTTTTTTAAAGGTGTAAATGCCAGGGGAGGCTCTACCAGCGCCTCGCATTCTTTCATCTCGGCAGGGCTTTGCCCTTTCTCGCAGCATGACTCCAACAGCAGGCTCTGTGCTGCTGTGCACAGAATACAAACAAACTCACGGAGTTCGGAGCATGACAAGAATTCCATTGCAGGCAGGCAGGATGCTGCGTGCTCCAGGGCCCTCCATTGCGAGAGCTTCTGAGATCCGCTTCCCTGGTTAACTCCTTCTCTCCTGGCCACGGAGTGCTGACATCCAGGAAGGGCAGCAGAGCACAGCTTCTCCTCATGGAGAGTGCGAGAAATGGAAGGAAAAACAGGGCACTCATAAATATATGCGGTTGGCATAGAAGAGCCTTTGGGTTTAAAATACAGTCACAGCTTTATTGATTAGATAGAGTTCATAAATGAAAAACTGGGACAGCACATATGTCAGAGGTGTCTCTTTTTTCTGTCCAAAAACATCTGAAAGGTTGCAGGTTCCCCATCTTTGGCCTCAAGATTTTTATTATGTTAAGCAGTATAAACTTTTTAAAAATAAATACATAATAAACCTACAGGCCTTACTGTTCCACCTGCCAATTGTGATTGGTATTCAATATCTCATAGCCTATAGAAAGGTGACATGCACCCCCCACACCGCAAGGAAAGGGAAAAAAATATGCCCACTCCTAGCTGATAATCCTACCTGGTTCCTCTAGCCTAAAACCTGGGGGAACCTGTTGTTACTGTGATTGGCTGTGTCTTCTGTGCAGCCTGCTGGCCACAAATGAGTCTCAGCAGGGTGAAACCTAGATACTACAAGAGGATGGACGACTACAATGGAGAATCAAGTTCTTTATAAGTATTGATAGATAATAAGCAGATGGCAAGGTTTTGAGGAAGGTTTGGACTGTCTTTTTGTGCTGTCTCCTTTCCCCACAGAAGCCTTTGATGCTTTATTAGTCATTGCAGCAGTAGGAATCCAGAAGACACCAAGAGTCTATAGGAAGAGATGCAGAGGGAATCTCTAGCAGCCACCTCAAGCCAAACTTTCCTTACAGTGTGTTATGTTTCAGGCAGCAGTGCCTGCTGCTCAGGTGGGATGCAGCTAGGTGACAAATCCACCCACAGTCTGGTGATCAGAGTCTGGTCAGGCCAGGGTCAAAGTCCAGCAAGGCTGATTAGCAGACAGGAGTCAGATTCTGACATATGTGTTCAGACAAACTGGAAAGTCAGGTTTAAGACAGGGTTTCCCACCACACCCCCAACAATGGACCACTTGAAAATTGCTGAGGATCTGTGTGGATTTTCATGCCTGTTGTAGTCATTGTATTGCATGGTGCTAGATGCTGTGTGGGTTTTATACAGACTACCCTCATGGACACCTCGGCAGAACACAGATATGCAGAACAGTGAGACGGTCAGCACCATGGAGAGTTCCAAGTGGAGTTTGGGCTAGAAGCTAGTCAAGCTATATTTGAATGTTGCTCCAGCAACTAGTCTCCTCTGACTGAGCCTTGAGTAGGGTTTTGGCTTCTTTCAGGGTGTTGGCTCTATTGCCACAATGAATGAGGCTTTCACCTTTAAAGGGACCTTGTTTGCTCTGGGAGTCTTTGACTGTGGCGTGGTGGTGAATTTGGAGCAGGAATCTGAGGACAGAATGCAGGCCAAAGTGGGGCTGGCCTCATGGTCCTTCCTGGTGACGAGAGTTCAGAGGAGAATAGGGGTATCAGGAATTATTTGGAAAGTCAAATCCTCTCCTGAGAGTTTTTCTTTTTCTCCTCAAGGAGGAAGGAATCAGAGCCCCAGTGGCTGTTTTCTCAGAGTGGTGTTCCTGAAAATGAGCTGCATTCCTTGGGGCATGTAGGAATCTTTCTGCCTCCATACAGTAATCTCAGAGTTAATTTTATTAAAGAAGGACTAGGATATTGGTTGCTAAGAAGAAGAAGTTCAAATTCTTAAGAAACTGGATTCTGCATCTCTCGTTTTTCCTGCATTCCCAGTTCAGTTACAGTGGTGCCTCGCAAGACGAAATTAATCCGTTCCGCGAGTCTCTTCGTCTTGTGGTTTTTTCGTCTTGCGAAGCACGGCTATTAGCGGCTTAGCGGCTATTAACGGCTTAGCGGCTTTTAGCAGCTTAGCGGCTTTAAGAAAAAGGAAACAAACTTGCAAGAACTCGCAAGACGTTTCGTCTTGCGAAGCAAGCCCATAGGGAAATTCGTCTTGCGAAGCACCTCAAAAAACAGAAAACTCTTTCGTCTAGCGAGTTTTTCGTCTTGCGAGGCATTCATCTTGCGGGGCACCACTGTACACCCCTCTCCCTGAAGACTAGCTTGCCTAGCTAAGCCTTTCCTGAATGTTTTTTTTTTATCTCCTTCCCTGCCAACTCACTTCTCTCTTCCCTGCCATGTCCAGCAATATAGGTTGCAAGCCCTCCAAGCAGATACCATACTGGTTCTTTGTCTTCTACAGCAAACATTTGGCCCTGCATAAATGAAATATAAACTGTGTCATCCACCCAGAGCCGGGAATTATGATGGGGATCCATAGTTAGACATATTAGGGGTAGAGGTGAACTGTGAACCCGAGTGGGAGTAAGTTATTTAATCTTAAAGGAAATGTACATTAAGCAATTAGAAGGAAGATTTGAACCACCAGGGGAGTGAAAATCTGCCCCAGAGATAGTCAGGGGACAGCAAAGAAGTCTGATTAGTATTAAAATGGATCTTGGTGAATTTATGAGTGGTGTATAATTTCTTAGTCTGAGGCATTGTGTCACCTGCAGAGGTCTGGAGCTTTGCAAATTGATGAGTGATATAATTTCTTATTCTGAGGCATAGTCGTCACCTGCAGAGATCTGTCAGTTTTTCTCTTCCCTCTTCCTCTTCACTTATTTTGGATTTTAACTCGGGACATGGATGCACACGAACAGGAGCTGCAACACCACATGGTCCCCTGCTTTTGACACAGTGAACATTGGTTTCATTTTTGGCTTGCTGGGTTTTATTTCGAGTTACAGTTCAACTGGGGTACTGGAGGAGGGCAAAAGAGGACATAGGCAAAAACGTCTCATGGATACTCAAGAGGGTTGTGGATCAGAAGCAGCTGGTGGAAGACTTATTCACAAAGCACATAGGTAAAATATGGGACACGCTCCCGTGAGATATAGTGTTGCATCTCACATCCTGCTTGCAGGCTTCTCGTGTCCATCTGGGTGGCCACTTGGAGAACAGAGTAATGGAGTCTTTGGCTGACCCAGTAGGGCCCTACATATTTACTTATGGCTCTTCCCATTGTCCACCGATAAATAAGATGTTCCTTTCTGAACCCTAAGGAGATTAAATGCAAGGAAGAACCTCCCTGCTATAGGAACAATTTCATTTCAAATTATTGTTACAGAATTTGCCAAGCTTTTATTTGATGGAAAAGTTGACCAGACATCTGTTGTACTGGGAGAGGGAAAGTCCACTGGATTCTCCCTCCCTCCCCAATTCTTTTCCATATTGTCTCTTAGCACGAGGCGACAGCCTCTTGACAGGTCAGGGGGGTGTCCGGTGTGCCCCACAATTTAATTAACATGACACTAGAGAAAACCAGGCTGATGCAATCATTCACGAGTGCCTGGGAGACTCGGCCCCTGATGGATGCTGCACTTTCTCCTGCAGCTGCGTGGCCCACGTACCATTGAGGGGAGCTTCATCTTGTCCAGGCTGCTTGCGTGCTCTCGGTGCCCTCCCTTTCCCCCAGTGTGCTATAAATACATTCCCTCAGTCCATCCCAGCACACTGTATCAATCTTGTTTAATAGACTGGAAAGCTTAATGCGCGGTGGCGGGTCGCGGGGAGCATCGGGGTGATGGATTGTGCCTTCCCGGAGTCGAGCACCGTTGATGTATAATGAAATATTTATGATTTATTCCGGCTAATAAACTGGAATGAAGTGTGTGATATATGTGAGCAGATGGGGAACTATTGATGCAGCTTTCATTTGGGGAGTGTGGGGAGGTTTATGTCCGTAACACACACGTACACACATCACAGACCCTTGCATGCCATAAACTCTGCACCTCGCATGGCTGTTGTGGGGACAACCGATTCCCATCCCGTCATTAATCTCTTACTCCTTCCCTCTAATTGTTTGTCATTCTGCATCCCCTCCCGCACCTGTTCTCCACAAGCCTCCTTTTGTACAGAATGCCTTTTATCCAAGGGCTTTGCTGCTTTCTCTGTGTTATATGTGAGCCCTGAGACTCTGCCCCTGCACTGGAATTTTCAGAGTGTGGCACTAACACCTCCTGGGGCAGTTTTCAGCCGTGGCTGTTGTCAAGTCCAGCAGGAGGCTGGCATAAACCCCTGCGAAGGATTCCTTTTGGAGCACTGTCTTGCTGTCCATGTTTTGCTCTTCACTGGAGGCTGATCCATTTTGATGAATGGTCACTGCCCCTTTGACCTCAGCCTGCCCCACCTGCCTGCCTTCTTTCTTTCTTCCAACCAGTCCAGGGGATGGCAGTGCCCATCAACTTCCTCCTCCTCAGTCTCAGTATTGCCCTTTTTTAGAATTCCACAAGGAAGAGGAGGAGGAGGAGAAAACTAGAATTAATCATTGCAGCCTCTTTGGTTCCTCTGACTGTTGGTTTCCCTGTCTTCTGCCCTACCAGTCCCAGTGGGCACTAGCCACCATTGCCCACCTCCACCCGCCAACAGAACCAGAACGTTTCTCCAGTTCAAAGCATCTTGCACACCGCTGGATGCCCTTCACTTGGTGCCATGAAAGACTTGAGGAGTCTGTTCTCCACCCATCACATCCTCCACGAGCTGCCCCTCCAGCTGTTCCCCTCTCAGACTAATTAGTTGCATTTGCAGGATAATTTCAATATCTCTCTGATGAAAGCCACCAGAGGAGCACAGAGATCTGCTTCTGCTTCTGACTGCTTCAGAGGAGACCTTCCCCAAAGGGGGTGGGGGTGGGAAGGGAGATGTCTCTGTGCTGAAACACCCAGCCCTATCCTGTCAACATGCTAGTTCAGAGAGCAAGGGAGCTCTCCAAGTAGCAGGCCTCTGCAAAGGAATCCAGCAGGGAAGATGCCTCATTCTGTCTGTACCTGCTCAAAGTGAATGATCTCTGTGCTACTGAAAGAGTCTGGCAGCTGGGAATTCCCTGGGAGAGTCTGTCAAGCAAAGGAAGACGTTCTCAGAAGTCGAAGAGGGACCTGGAATTCTCGCTTCCAGGGAAGCTCCTACCGCCCAACACTTTGGAGCCTAGAGTGGAAGGTGCAAAGAAGCAGAGAGGGGAGCCCTTTTCAAAGCAGTCGCTGTTTCTAAAGGAAGGAAGTTGCAGCAGCAGATCACATCTGCTTTCAATGATATCACAGGCCTGCACTGGAATCTTTGTGACTTCTCCTGTTGCACAGCTTGTTGCAGCTTGGTACATCTAGGAATATATTTGACAGAATATAGCAGGTGTATGTGGAGTGCACCTAGTCAAGGAACTAGGTAAAAAAAGAGGGGATTCCTTAGGCACTATTGAGCCTTTTACTATGAGCATGTAGAAGCCATCAACCCTTTCCCTCTCTTGTTTTGATTTTAAAGAAAAACAACCCACAAATTTTCAGGTGTAAAAAGTTCAAAGAGGCATGTCACCAGTGTAATGGCAAGAGGCCAGTGAAATGTAGCAGCAGCATGGGGGGAGAATGAAGAGGTGCAGGGGTACATCTGCACAGCTATGCTCAGTCCAGTAATAAGGTCAAAGCAATTAACTGAACGCTGCAGTTCAATAGGAGGATTGAACTAAATATCCCCCAGTACCTTCACTACACAACCTCGCTGTTGAAGCTTCTGTTCTGGGAGGCCTTTATAAGAATAGAGATTGCTACAAGTGCTTAGATGCTATTTCTGTTGTAATTGTCTAAGGCCTCGCATAGAAAGATGTTGGAAAGTACTCTAGCCCACCTCCCCAGCCCTTCCTTGGAAGAAGATTTCGCTTGCCATCTCTACACCTCTCCTTCACAAAGCTACACTACTTGACACCTCTGCATCTTCATATGCAAATTCCATCTCAGGCACTCTTAATAAAACCTGCAAGAATTTTAAAACAGCCACTCTGGAAACACTGCTGCATCCACAGCTTCCTTCCCCTTAAGATAATGAGGGGGAGATGAGCACAATCCAATCCCTTTTTGTCCTGCACATCAATTACCGTACATGGCATGTCCTTTCCCCCACCCAGGGAGAAGGAGGCCAGCAGTGAGCGCTCTGAGTGAGCTGCCACAGGAGCACCAGCAGAGAGAAATGCAGCTATGTGCTCTGGGAGCTTTTCCTGATAGCCAGTTTAGTTCCAGAGGAAGCAGTGGAAGGCAGGGAAGGAATTCTGCCTGAGACTCTGGAATGCCCCTGCCAGTCAAATAATACTGAGTGAAATGAACCAGTGATACAACTCAGTATAAGGCAATTTAGAGTTTTAGACCACATCCACACCATACATTTGAAGCATTATGATACAGTGGTACCTCGGCTTACATACGCTTCAGGTTACAGACACCACTAACCCAGAAATAGTACCTCGGGTTAAGAACTTTGCTTCAGGATGAGAACAGAAATCGTGCTCCGGCGGCAGCGGGAGGCCCCATTAGCTAAAGTGGTGCTTCAGGTTAAAAACAGTTTCAGGTTAAGAACGGACCTCTGGAACGAATTAAGTACTTAACCCGAGATACCACTGTACTACCTTAAACAGCTATGGCTTCCCCCAAAGAATTCTGGGAGCTGTTGAGGGTGCAGAGAATTGTAAGGAAACCCCTGTTCCCCTTCAAGAGCTACAGTTCCCAGAGTTCCCTATGAAGAGAGATTGATTGTTAAACCACTCTGGGAATTGTAGCTGGGGAAGGGGTGGCAGGGGCCCCTAACAGCACCCGTAACAAAGCACACCTCCTGGAATTCTTGGGGGGGATCCCATGACAGTTTGAAATGGTGACATTTCATGGTGATGCTTGAACTGATGCAGATTTGGCCCTAGTGAGTTCATCCCATTTCTCTCTGCTACCTCATACCTCGAATGCCAACAAGCTGTAGCCAGTTGTGGGCTGAGGCAAGAGGACCATTATGACCAGTCCACAGAGGGCAGCCCCTCCATATCTATGTTGGGCTGATGTTTCAGAGAACAGCCTTGTGTTCAGCTGACATTTCAGAATGGCAGTGGAGGGGCTTGTGCTTCTCTTGCCTAGGAGGCTGCAGCTTCCCAGAGCCCTGGAGGATGTGAGGGAGGGTAAGTGAGAGAGAGGGCAGAAGGATCTGGGAGACAAGCCACAAAAGGAAACCTGGTCATGGCCAGGGTGGACTCCCTCATGGCGGAAAGGACAATGGTAAGCCTTTGGTCAGGCTCATCTAATCTAATCTAACCAATCTGTTTTAGATGAGACCCCTAAAATCCATCTAGTCCAGCATCCTGTTTGCCACAGCAGCCAACCAGATTCTTCCAAGAAGCCCAACAGGCAAGCCATGAAAGTGCCCAGTGGCATATTGTCTGTGAACATGGAGCTCCCATGTGTCACACTGGTTCTGAAGCTGCTGCACTGGCATTGAGCTACCAACCCAGTTCAAGGTGCTAGTTCTAGTGTGTAAAGTCCTGTGGCTTGAGACCCAAGTACCTAGAGAGCACATTTCCCCAATGCGACCATCTCAGGCCCTAGAGTTGGCAAGTGATGTCTTCCTTGGTGATGGTGCCTGCTGGTATGGATCAGCAGCTGCTATAAAAAAAAAGTTTCCAAATTAGAACAGCCAGGTGTCCACAAACTGCTAGGTATGGCTCATAATGTGTCATAAAATAAGAGAATGAAAACAAATGGAACCAATAAGTTAGCAATGTTTACCATAGCCAAATATCTTTCACTCGAGGTCTCCCTCATTGGTCAGAACAAATAACTATAGTACAGCAAATAGTAAGTCAAATATTGTATGTGCATTGTCATGGACGTGCATTGTTTTTAATTGGTATTAAAATGCTTTTCATATATTAGAGGCACAACATCAATTCGTTCTTATTTTTGTCCCTCCTTTTTTCATCCTATTAGCTGCCCTCACTAGCCATTGCCTCTTGTCTTTGCCTTCTCTGCCATCACTGCCACACCTCTTCCTCTTTCCTTATTAGTGGCTTCTAGATGTCGATCTCCAGTCTGCTGTTCCGCCCCTAGAAATGTCGCCTACCTTGTCTTACCAGCTCCTTTCTTTTTCCAGGTGACACCGCTGTGTATAAGGAGGGCACCTACTGGATCAGAGGACGGACCTCAGTTGACATCATCAAAAGCGGCGGCTACAAAATCAGTGCCCTGGAAGTCGAGCGCCACCTGCTGGCCCACCCCAGCATTGCTGGTAAAGCCTAGCCCCGCCCTGCAGCTATTTATTGATTTGCTAACATAGTTCAGTTCATGTACTTAGTGCTTTACAAAGCGCAGCAAGGTCTGACAGGTCCCCCAATGGCATTCCACATCCCAGCTAAACCCACCCACCCTCCTTCACTTGCACACACACACTCAATCTCTCTCTCTCTCCCACCATCTCAAACGAAACTGCCCTGTATACTGAGAAAGACAGTTTGGAGGATTGTAAACAGTATCTGGCAGTGGCTCTCTGTGGTTTTAGGTGGTCCTTCCCAGCCCTACCTGAAGACATCAGGACCTGAACCTGAGACATATTCTCCCATAAATGGCACTCAGGGCAGCTAACGAGCTGTAGTTAAGGCAAAATATAAAACAATTGCAGAGCGTTTAAAGAAAGAGAGAGAAAATATTACAGCTATTGCAAATAAGTAATTTTAATATGTTTTAAAGTAGGATTGTAAATCTTCCTTGATTTTTTACTATCAAGTGGTATATAAATTTTATGAAATAAATAATAGCATAATGAATAAATTAAGTAAGTCATCTCAAGTTAAAACAGTTTTAGCAGCCTGCCCACCAAACTGAAACAGGCACCAAGTTTAACACAGAGACCAAATAATAAGCTTGGACAAAGTAAAGGCAGAGCCAGTTGAATTTCTTGTAGGAGCGAGTACCTCCCACCTTCCCTGTGTGACTCTTTCACATTTTTTCCCTCTCCAGATGTGGCTGTGATTGGTGCCCCAGACATGACGTGGGGTCAGAAGATCAGCGCTGTGGTCAGGCTGCATGAGGGCCAGGCACTGTCTCTCACGGACCTGAAGGAATGGGCAAGGTAACATGGCAGCACCAACTGGGTATGGGGTGTCATGGGAAGGTATAGGGCAGGCCATTGTCTATTCCAGTTGAATACTTACTTGGGAGAAAGGCGGGGTATAAATATATTAAATAAGTAAAATGAATAAATGCAGGATGAACAGTAGCCAAACCAGTGGGTACAAACTAAGGTTATTTACAAGCTGGTTTCCAAACTTCCCAACATTTATGATATTTTTCCTACGGTAAGAATGAAAATATATTCAGCAGGTAAATGAAAAAGTAAATATCCTGGTGGAATGCCATTCATTTCTCTACTTTACTCCAATATGAATTTCCTACTTCAGCCTTCTCCAACCTGGTGACCGCTGGATATCTTGTACTATAATTCCCATCAGCTCCAGCCAGCAAGACCATGACTCTGCTGGCTGAAGCTAATAGGAGTTGTAGTCCAGAACATCAGACTTTCATTTGGTTGTAGAAGTCTGTGTTTCGATTATCTAGCCAAGAGGGGACAGTTGTCCTCTGTTGCAGTTTAATGCCATCACTGACCAGAGGGTGGCACTGCAGTGTTTAGTAGAGGGGGTCAGGTGACACCAGGAGCCAATAGGGGTCCACTTGGTTCTATAAAGCTGCTGGTTGCATCCTAGCTATTTAGTCTGTATATGTTATTCAAGTATAGGCTGGGCTGCTGTTGGACTATCTATTGCTACTTCCCTCTAGGCCAATGGGTCTGAAACAACACAGTTAATTCCTTCTGACTCATGAGGCTACAAACATGGCTCTAGATTTTTTGGTGCAATGGTATTCCTATGTGCTTTCTTGCCCTCCCCTGCTACCAAGCTGGGCCTAAATTAGAGAGCTAGTCTCCAAGGTGTGCTGAAATGATAGAAGCAGAATACACATACACACACACACAATTTTTCATCAGTTCAACTAATACAAATTGAATAAGGGTTCCCTTGTCCCAGGTGGCTGCTCCACCCCCCACTCCCAAAAACATATTGGATGCTTTTTTAGAGGGTATGTGAAACTGGTGCTATTCACAAACCACAGGCATTCTTGTTTCATCCAGGGCTGCACAGCTGCCCAATTAAACAGTCCCCAGGATTTGCAAAAATCACAGTGGGAGGTTTGCAATTTAGCAAATGTGAGGAATACTCTTGCTAGCCTCTGTTGCTCTGAATAAACAGCAAAGAAAACTCACAAAGAAATCCAGAGGTGTGGAGGCCTTGAGCCCTGGCCTCTCACTCCCCTGCCTGCATGCCAGCTTCCTCGCATAACACTTGAGAGGCTAGCTGGGCACTTGCACAGCACCCATACATTTTTTTTTACATAACAAAATAGGAAGACCCCTAAAGGGTCATACTAAAAGACCATCTAGTTTAGCCTTCTGCTTCCCTAGGGAAGGACCGTAGCATGTGCTTTGTATGCAGAAGGACGTCTTCTCTATGAAACGCTAGAGACCCACCGACAGTCAGTGTAGACAGTGCTGAGCCAGACGAACAATGTAAGTGAGGTTCCTACATTCCCATAGTTACGCTGCAACCAACCTGGGGTGCTCACTACACCATGCCCACATTAGCGTTCTCCTAGGAACTGGTATATGTGGCATCTGAAAGTGTGGCCCTGGAAACTGGTGGAGCTGATTATGAGCCCAGCAGTGTTGGTTATTGGTCATTTCCTGCTTCTTGTGCTATGGAGGTGGGTTCCCCATCACCACCAAACACGTACAGCCCCACTTCCTCCTCCCAGGTGTGTTGCATAAAGGCTGTAAGAGGGCGCGAAAGCCGAAAACCAGCCGCGTCAATCGCAGAGGGCCCAGCATAGCTGTTATCAAGCCTTTAACTTCCTTCACTTCCATCACTTCTCGAGCTGTTAGGGTGGTGGCAGCAGGGGAACAAGTGCTATCCCCTTGCACATCTCCCCTCTTTGCCCTTGTGCCTCAGTTTCCTGCCTGTCTCCTCACAGCCAAGATTGCAGGGCAGGCTGCGAGAGGAGAAATCCAGCCTGAATGCGATGCGTCTCTCTGGAGCAACAGCGTTTGAGCACCTCGGGAAGGGTCCTTGGCCCGCTCTCTCCGCATGCCGCCTCCCGGGTCTCACACCCCTGCCGGCTTCTTTCACTGCCGCTCGTCCTGTCTCTCCTCTTTATCTTCCACGCCACTTGCCTCCCTTCATCCCCCCGCCCCCCGCCACATTCTCTGGCAGGAGACACATGTCCCTCTTCAGAGTGATTCATTTCGTGGCTTTCGCCTCCAATCTGCTCCCGGTGACAAGCGGGTCCTGAGTTTGAGGCCTCCTCCGCATGGCAGAAAGGCATCGATAGTTTGAAAGCAGCGGAGGCACTGAGGGAGGAGAAGAGCCCTGACATGCTGGGCGGGCTTGGCATGTCACTCCAGACTCTGTGCCCACGAGGTACCCGTCAGAGCAGGGCATGCCCTGCAGCCAGCGGTCTAGTGAGGGAAAGCATCCCACATGCTTTGCACACTTTGCAGTGGGCAAGGTGACTTTCTTTCGTGCTCAGACAGTTCCCTGGTGGGGCTTTAATAAGATGCTGAACTTGCTTGGCATCCTCCCCATCATGCATGCCTGTGATCAAGAGGAATGGGGGGGGGGTTGCACATGGGAGGGGGGCTCGTGTGGAGGGCCGGGAGTTTGCAAGGCTCCTTAGCGCTTATGTTGACAATTTGTCATTTGCTCTTCCTGCCATATCTAATTGCAAGGATTGATGAGAACCCATTAAAAGTGATCCATTCTGCTTCTTGGAGGTGCTTTGTCTGGGCACTTTCTCTCTCTCTCTCTCTCTCTCTCTCTCTCTCTCTCTCACACACACACACACACACACACACACACACACACTGTGGTATGTTGTTACTCAGCCTTAAGTATCCATGTGCATGGGTGGGTGACCCAGAGTAATATGTGGGTACAGAACGCCCTCCAAGCAGCTGCTCCTCCTGTGCCACCCTTGATCTAAACCCCCTGGTTGAAGGACAGCGTTCCATCAGAATAGGCACAACCGATTGCATAGGAGCCTAACATGGGCTGTGCTGGATGAGGCCAAATCAGCTTCTAGTCCAGCATTCTGCTTCCTACAGTGGTCAGCTAAATGTCCTCCCCTGGAAGCTCACAAGCATGAGAGAAACAGCAGCCCTTGATCTTCCACAACAGTGGTACGCTGCCTCTGAACATGGAAATTCTTATTTGCCATGATGGCTGAGAGCTGCTGAAAGACTTCCTCCTCCTCCTCCTTGACCTTCTCTAATCCCCTTTTAAAGCTATAAAAGGTCTTGCAGCACCTTGAAGGTTCACATGTTTATTACAGGAGACTCTTTCCTTTGCCCATCTATGCCAGTGGCCATTAGGACAGAAGTGGAATTTGCACTGTGCAAAGAAGTGCATTCTTTTCATCTGCCCCACTTCTTGTTTTGATTCCAGATTGAACACTTCTGTCCTTGCTTGTTCTGGTCAGGGGGCCATAGGCCTTATGACACAGTGAACTGTATGCTAGTATATACGGAATATTTGTAGGGAGGGAAAGTGGAAACATGAGCACTTCACCTGACCCAAGTTGAACAGGGCAGTGTCTCACTGCTCTAATGACTGGAAGCCTTCACTGGTTTATTTCCAGGCTCAAATGTTTGCATAGTTTATATCTGTTGACTCTTCTACCGAGGGGTGCACAGTCCTTTCCTTGAGAGTATTTTGGAGAAGGGATGTAGCTCACTGGGAAAGGTACTGCTTTGCATGCAGGAGGTCCCATGCTCAATCCTCAGCATCTCCAGGTAGCACTGGGAGAGATTCACCACTGAAACACTGGGTAACCATTGCCAGTAAATAACACTGAGCTAGATGGATCAAGGGTCTGACTTGTTGTTAGGCAGCTTCCAGTGTCCCTGTCCAGCTCTGTATCACAAGGGAAGCCATGATTCAGCGCTAGGGCAGGAGTAGAGAGGAGATGGACATTTGCAGAAGCAGTCTCTTAACCAGAACATGTGCTTGTGTGTCCCAGAGAGTTCATGGCACCTTACACCATCCCCTCTGAACTGCTGGTGGTGGAGGAGATCCCGCGAAACCAAATGGGCAAAGTGGACAAGAAGCAGCTTCTCAAGCATTTCTACTCCGCCTAGCGATGGGTGCCTGGCGGGAGTCACGCAGGACGGGGAGGCTTCGTGACAACACCCTGGCATGGAAATGTGGGGCAGCGTGGTGAGGTTTTTCCAAAAGTGTGACTGAGTGCTCTGTTTTCCAACTCCCCGGTGCCACCCTTGCATTTTGACAAGTCCTTATCTCATGATGAGTAAGGTTGGACAGGATCTGCGATTTATTTTCTTAACTTGTGAATCAACGTCTCATAAAATCTGGCTTTCTTCTTGCTCAGTCTGTTTTTTGTTTTTTGTTTTTGGCTGGCAATATGTTCTTCCTGCAGCGAGTTCAGGGTTTGGCAGTGATGCAGTTTCAAGCTCCATGTCAATCAGGGTTGCTGGCTTTACCTTCCAGGGCCTGGGGGAACTCAAGGCACACACCCCTACCCACGGAAGGCTCCTAGTTTCATCAGTTGAACAATTACATGTACAAGCAAACTGATTGTCTGTTCTGCAAACATGGACTTGCTTAGACTCTTAAAAAAAACAACCAGTGGCTCCTGTCATCATCCACCCCCATCTTTAGGTGTTCTTTGTATACTTTTGGGTTCCTAAAGAGGGAATGACAATGAAAATTGTTGCTGTCCCCTCCCTCCCTCCTACATGTGTGCACACACACATCCTGAAGTCCAGAAGAGGGTATGTTCCATCAACCCCTTCCCTCCTTCTCAGCAATCACACCTGTGGGGCTGAGCATCCACCCAAGCCCCCAATGTATAATGCAGGCAATATTTGTGCTATAACAGCCACCAGAAAGTGTTGGCTTGTATGGCACATTTGGAAAAGATTAACAATGCAACCCTGTCCATATTTACTCAGAAGTAAATATATTAGGGGTGGACACATCTGACAATAATTTCAGTTTCTCTCAGTTTTTCGTTTTCTCCGTCTTAAGTTCACTTTGCCCTATTTCTGCATCATTTTGAGGTTTTTATTTTAAAAGTCTGCATGAACATGTGTACATGCTCATGCACATTTCTAATATACACATTTTTGCCAAATATGCACACTTTTTTAAAAACAGTTTTTCCTAATATGCATTTTTGTGCATTGTTTTCACTGCTATAAACAATTTTTTCTTGCACATTTCCCACTAAATATATGCTTTTTATGTTTGCGTTTATTTACGTATTTCCTTTTTTGATGGTGAACTGCATTGCAGAATTCAGAGAAGTGGGAATTTAGAACTGTAGCTGCAATTCAGTTTGTGTATTGGTTTGAGAACTGCAAACGAGGTACCAGATCAATTCCCACCCCCACCCCCACCCCGCAATTTCTACACCTTAGCAAATATGTGCAGGATTGCAGCCTACTTCAGACTGTGAAGCTTACCTGGTTTAGGAAGCTGGAATGTTATGAGAGCCCATTGTACTGATGCTCATATGCTTTTCGTAACTGAATGTTACAAAGTGACAAAGCTGCCAGCTGCAACCTTTCGTGTTACAAATTCCGTTGTCTTTGGGGTGTTGCAACATTCACCATGGGGGGGGGGCAGAATCCCCATATGAAATTGGCAGTTTCTACTTAATTCTGAACTCTTTTCTATCCACTTTTGTTTACTGTTCTGTTTTAAAGCAACATCTCAATTTGCACTAATTCTTATAATTAGACACTTTGGACGGCAACAACACTTTGCCAATCAAAGGGCAAAGTGCAAAAGTGCATTCTCTGAGGGCTCATCCACACTTCCTCTTTTCTCACTGATTCCTCAGGGGAAAACAGCTCTTTAGCACTCAGCAAACAGAAATTTGGGTTCCCCCCGGATTGCCATTTGTCCCAATCTATTACTAAAGAGCGATTTTCCCTTGGAAAGGAGTGGAACAAGGGGGAGACCTATCAGACCCGTTCTTTCTAGGCACATGCGGAATTGTGGCCAGCACCTAAGTGGCTCTGCCTATCATGTGCTTCCACAAGAGATGAGAGAATCATCATCGTAGCTCTCGCGTGTGCTGTGGAATGAGCGTCATTGGGGATTCTGCTGCTCTGATCAATGTGCTTTAAAATGCTTTTTACTCAGTTCCCATTCTCCTGCAGCTGAAGACGTTCCCCATGGGGAGTCTCTTCCATTTGGTGCTTCTTTTCTGTCATCAGTCCTCAATCCACTTCACCTTCAACCTGCATGCGGCTCCATCTCAGATGAAATAATATCTCATTCAGCAGGTATCACAGATGCACATAAACACCCTTTGCTCCGCACCCTGGTCCCCTCCTGCCCCTCTTCATTCCACTCTTTCCAGCCAACTCTCCCTGCTTCCCCCCCCCTCTCTCTCTTTCTCTCCTTTTTGAGGGGTTTTCCCCTCTATTTTTATGGTGCCGTAAAAGAGTCCTTCATTAGGGGAGTGTAATCTCAGAGCGAGGACGGCTAATAACCCACCGTAAATTGCGATCTGTCCTTTTGCACGCTCTGCCACACTCTCCTTCTGTTTGGCTACAGATGCAGGGTGGTGGAGGGGAGGGAGTAGTCATTAGGGAAGAGCAAATAAATGTCAGCCTTTCTTAATAACCCAGAAACGCCTCTCTCCCCCCCCCCCTCTCTGCGCTGCTCCCAACAGGCT
This sequence comes from Podarcis muralis, assembly GCF_964188315.1. Taxonomy (NCBI): domain Eukaryota; kingdom Metazoa; phylum Chordata; class Lepidosauria; order Squamata; family Lacertidae; genus Podarcis; species Podarcis muralis. Next base: position 41,901,233 of record NC_135661.1, on the reverse strand, counting down.
TCCTAGGGTGAGTCAATTCAACCTGGAGACCCCACAGGCCTAGACCTGCTCATGCTAGTGTTCATCCAAGGGGCTGGCTCTGCACACAGGAGCTTCCTGCCAGTGTTGCTCAAGTATAGCTAATGCACATGCCAAGATAAGGCCAATCCACAACCCACTTCGGTCTGCATACTCAGAAGATTTCAAAGGATGACTCTGGTTTGAGATAACCCAGAAACGCTTAAGAGCAAAATAATTTTAGAACAGCCGTTGTGGTTCAGCCTGAAGGTTTCAGGTAGTCGAGCGCAGCAGACAAGCCTTGGCCTCAAGGAGAAACCACAAGCAGGACATGAGAGCAATAGCCCTCACCTGTCAATCCACCACAGCCAATATTTATTTTATTTATTACATTTGTATTTCAGCTTTTTCTCCAAGAGGCTCTTTTTTTAAAAAAAATAAAAATCGAAATTTTCAGTCCTCCAAGAGGTTCTTTCCCTCCTTGTGTAATTGTCACAACAACCCTGTGAAGTAGGACAGGCTGAGAGGCAGGGGCTGTCATGGCCGAGTAGGGATTCAAACAATGGTCTTCCAGGTCATAGCCTGACACTCTAACCACTGCACCACACTGGCCATTGAAATGCATTTTGCTCCACAGATTTCTCCTGATTCCTTTTACAACCCCAACACCAGCAGTCATTCATGCCTACCTAGATCAGGGTGTAGCTGCATTCTTCTAGGGTCCATAGATCAGGGTTGGCTAGCTCCTGGTCCAGGGATCTGATCCAGCCTCCGAGAAAATTTTTAAGGACATAAGAAGAGCCTGCCGGATCAGGCCAATGGCCCATCTAGTCCAGAGTCCTGTTCTTAGAGTGGCCAACCAGATGCCTGTCGTTTCCACCTGCTTCCCTTTACCCCAAAGACCCTAAGGATTTTGGCAGAGCTGCAATAAATAAACAGATTGGAGTGCTGTGTTGGATGGTGCAGGTTTAAACCTATCTGCCCTGCCCAGCCTCCTGAATGCAAATAATCACTGCTTTGCCAGATATTGGAGTGATCATTTGATGAGCAGGGGGGGGGGGGACTCTGTGGGGGGGGAGGGGGGCACATGCACTTTTGGCCACACCCAGTGCTTCCACGCAGCCCCTTGAGGGTTGGCCAATGGTGAATGTGGCCCCCAGGCCCCCAAAGGTTAGCCTCTTCCCTGCCATAACGCTAACCCCTCCCTGGCCCTATTATCTTCCAGGGCTGTGGGGAGACCATTCATTTTCTTGGGGTTCTTTCTGCAGAAAAAGATAATGGCAGATTGTTTCCAGCCCCTTTTTCAGCTTTTCTGCTTGTAGAGAAAATCTTGGAACCATAGCTGCAGCATATGGTCTGCAAGAAGAAGGCAGTTTTAAAAATAATTAAAAGTAGGGGGGAGGGAAATCCCTCTCCCAGGCAACATTTTTCCCCCAGAAACCCAGAATGGGGGGGATCCCAGGTTTCCCTTTGACTTCTGTTGCAGTTCTGTTGCCAAGCTATAACAGATCCTGCCACTCACAGCGGCATCATAGAGCTTATTGTGAAAAATGGGGGAGGTGGGGGGGTCAGGAGCCAAGCATCCTTAGTTCCTCTTCTCCCACCCCCATTTACCCATTGGGGCGCATCCCCAAGCCATGGGTGCCAGGAAGGAGCGCTCTGTTTGGGGCTATCGTGCCATCCCCTTGGTTAAAACATCAACGACGCAGTAAATTTTTTCACTTACCATATAGATCAATATCAAATTATCATGTCTCGCGTTCATAACTCTTAAGCAAGCAACAATGGGGAGAGACAAGGTCACTGGAGAATAAATAGCAGCCGGTGCGCTCCGTGATCTATCATTCCCGACAAGCCTCTGCACCTTGCACCAGGCCACTGACAAGATCATTAATAAAACTCCGCCGTTGCCCGATCGATGGGTTTGATGGATGAGCACAGGTAGCAAATACAGTAAAACAGCTGCCTGTCATGCTTGGGTGAGGGATGTGAGCTCCGCCAAGGGGGCTTGCTGGTAGGCTGCGCCGTTTTCCTTGGGGCTTTCTTTTGAAAGGAAGGAAAAACAAGATCTTTAAAGGCCATTCAGCATTTGCCAATGAACACTTGAACTCAGCACCTGAGCTCCCTGCCTGGGTGGGAGACTGTTGCTGGTGCCAAGTGGGGCGGAGAGGGGACAGTGTTGTAGGTAAAGCAGGAAGGAGAGGGAGCTTCCCTCCTGTCTCTGCCCCTGCTTATCATTTCTACTCCTTGCAGTAGGAGGTGCCAAAAGGGACAGCAGCTGTGTCCAGCTGGGCTTGCTGTCGTAGGGGAAGGCAGTAGCTGGGTGGAAGGGCATTTGCAAAAGCCCCTAGATTCAACCCTCAGCATTGCCAGGTAAAAGGTGAGTGAAAGGCTTTTGCCCAAGGCACTGGAGAGTCCTGGCCAGAGTCTGTGGCTCTCCTGATGTTGCTAGATTCCAGCTCCCAGCAGTCCCAGGCAGCACAGTCAGTTGGCAGGAATAATGGGAGGACCACAGGCTTCCCCATCTCCAGAGCAGACGACATGAGGGACTTGGCCAGACTTGAAGACTACATTCACGCCATACATTTAAAGCACTGTGGTGCCACTTTAAACAATCATGGCTTCCCCCAAATAATTATGGGAGCTGAAGTTTGTTAAGGGAGCTGAGAGTTGTTAGGAGACCCCTGTTCCCTGCACTGAGATAACAGTTTCTAGAGTTCCCTGTGGAGAGGCCTTGAAACCACTCTAGAAATTATAGCTCTAAAAGTGAACCTACCACAGCAGCAGAACAGATTTAACTGTAACCTTTGGGACAGGAACCATTTTTTTAGGACCCCCATTTATTATCTTTTTATTATTATTAGCGCCAATTTCTTGCTTTAGTAATTAAATAAATCAAAGAGGTTCAGTGCTATAACACCATGAGGGTATCATGTTAATTTTATATTAAAAAGTTCTCTTTTAAAAGCCTTTTCCAATCACCCCATTAATAGCGTGGATAAAATTGCTATGACCAGAGAATGTGTGTACATGGTTATATATATATATAGTATATAAATAAATTTAAATTTGCATTCTATTCTAGCATTATAGTGCCATATAACTCTGTAACACCACAACACAACGGATTAACACTATATTGTTATGGTGCTATATTGATATGCTGCTACACACATATCGTTGCACACCAACCCAGTCTCTGAGAGGTGTGAGATTCCTGGGGTTCCAGGCACTTACTCAGGGTTTGTGTTTCCTTTGAAGTGAAGCCCAACAGAGACTGTTGTGTCTTTATGATGCACATATATACAACGTGAGCCTGTGATGGAGGGGTTCACAGCATCAACACCCCAAAGCGTGATTCAAACAGACATCAAACGCGGCTCTCATAGTTTGCTCTGACTCTCCCTCCAGCTTGCTGCTTTACTTCTAGGGGACATCACTTCAACCCAGCTATGAACCCTGGATTTTGTCTTCTAACTATCTCTGAGTTGAGGGAGCCCCCTAATTTGCCATCTTGCACAGTACCCCTTCCTTTGTTCTCTTAATGGCCCGCCACCCAGGCAATCTCCTCAACATGGGAAGCTAGCCTGGCTTATATTTTAATACCTGCTGGATCCAGGGGTTAGAAAGATCTCACAAACGGCTCACTTCCTCCCCCCGCAAACTCATAACAACATATAAGCATTTTATTACAAGATGGAATTTAAATATATATGGTGTGATAAAAGGGTTGTAGGGCTGAAAGTGACTATGTGCTGAGTTTCAAGTGCCCACCCCCCATGTCACACCGTGTGGATGGAACATAGTGGGCTCTACACTCAGAGCACAGTGCTCTCCTTAGTGTAGAGTTCAATTCCACTTGCAGCCTGGGTAGCACTAGAAACTGCCCCTTTGGAAGCAGCCATGACCCACGAACTTTTGTTGCCATTGGCCACCAGCTCATTCTTCTTCCTCCCTTCTGCTCGTTGCCATCCTCCTCTCTAGTTGTGACCCATGTGCCCCATTGACAGTCGGATCATATGCAGCCAGCCCTTCCCTTAGACTGCAGCGTCGACAGGCTATTAAGTCATCTGTCTACTTCACTGCTGCCTGCAGGAGTCTTCAGTGACACCATGCAATAAAAGCAATTAAAAACATGCCAACCTCCCAAATCGCTCCCCCCTTAGCAGATCAGTGCCATTCTCTATCACGCCTGCCTTATTATCCGGGTGGATACTGCGGCTTGGTTTTTAAAAAGTACAGAGAGACCCGAGACGTCAAAGTTAGTTAGTTAGTTAGTTCGTTCGTTCGTTCGTTCGTTCGTTCGTTCGTTCGTTCGTTCGTTCGTTCGTTATTATGGTCACTCTATACATTTATCAGTCATTTTATACCAAAGAGAACATCTCGAACACACCTGACCAGATAAAATGCAACAAATTAAAACCACAAAATTTTGAAACAAGAAACATGACAGCACTTTTCAAATCCCTGAAGGGCTGTCAGCTAGAAGAGGGTAAAGGCTGGTCCTCTGCTGCTCCAGAGGGCAGGATTAGAGATCAAATTGACTTAAGTCACAGGAGGGTAGATTATGGTTGAAGAAATGTCTGGTTGGCATGAGCAGTCAGAGCGGGGGTGGGGTAGTAGGCTGCCTGCAACCAGGAGGTGAACAGGCATCAGTTCAGGATTTCTTGCAGCAAGCAGAGAATAGACTAGATAGCCTAAAATGAGAGGGTCTTGTAAGCTGTCTATGAAACTATGGGGTTGTATCCAATGTGAAAGTGACTTAGCCCTATACTTGTCCCGGTGGTGAGAAGCTTTGTACCAGCAGAGCGTTGTTGCTCAAACGAAGGCATAAGCAGGTTGCTGGTAACTTTGCCACACAATAGAATGTGCCGTCTGTTGAGCATCAAGGTTCCACTAGTGTGTCTGTTGCATTGGATTGCTCTGTTGTGCAGCATCAAAGCTCAACCTGTCTGCCAGTACAATGGCTCTTGTGTTCATGAACGGACAATGCTGCCCAACGATTCAGCGATAGCATCCACTGATTCAGGCATCATAACGTCCATGGATTCCCCCCTCCCCCATGCAGAGGCTAATCTCAAAGCAAGGGCCTGTGGAGTAGCTTCAGGAAGCATGCAAAGTGCAGAGGCAACAGAGAAGTGTAAAGAATTTGGGACAGGAAGTAACCGAGGAGCAGATTCCAACTCTGCCCATTGATTGAATTGGGACGGATCATTAATGTGATGGATATACCTGCTCCACATGCTTTTCTCTTAAATTTGTCACTGGTTCCCCTGCTATTGACTGGATCAGGGTGAGGATAGGAGCCACAGCCGCCCAACCAGACCTGCATTGATCCAACGTGGCTCAGCCCCTCCAAACCTTTCAGCTAGTAGATAAAATGGCCAAATTGAAATTGAACGGATTTCCCCCGGGGAGCTTTATCTCTGGCTTAAGTTAGTGCACCATCTCTGGACTTCAGCTCCACTGGCTGGTTTGGGGCAGTCCTTTCAGTGGGGTGGGGGTCATTAGGTCGCCATCTTTTTGCACCACACAGCTCTCCCCCATGCTGCAGTATGTGCTCATGTAAATAAAGTGAGTTACATTTAAAAGAACATCTGAATTGCAAGGATTCAGTGAAGTATCAATGGAATGACAGCTGGGTAAGTCAAATGGTCAAACTCTGGGGGTTCTCACTACTTGGCATATTACCCCTCAAATCTTGGCAGCCTCGTGAATCGCACGGTACCTTCTGTGAAATCTAACACACATCCAATCAGAGGTTTTCAGCGATGCTCATTCTCTGCATTCTGAACCAACACAGCTCCTATGCTGCAGAGGAACCCCAGTGTGAACAGCTCTTGTGGGAAAGAAGTGGGCGTGTCCTGCAAGGAACTGCATTGACACGAAAATTTTTGAGGTCCCAAGTGAGCAGAACAAGGAGCTGGTATGGGAGGAGATAATAAGTTAAGAGCTGTGCTGGATCAGATGAAAGACCCAGCATAGTCCAGCATCTACGGAAAGTCCACAAACAAGGCCAGAGTGAAACAGTGTTCTCCCCATTTGTGATTCCCAGCAACTGGTGTTTCTCTGAGGCATACTGCCTCTAGCATAACCATCGTAGCTAGTAATCCTTGATAACCTGCCCTGGGCTTATTCACACTCACCTTCCCTCTGTGCTTTCCAGGCACGGTCCGCACTTTGAAGTCTGCTTTTTTCTCCCTCTCCAGAGCTTTCCCCATGAAAACCCATTCTTTAAAGCTAAATCTGAACCAACGACAATCTGCCGAAAACCCCAATTGCCGTTTGTTGCACTTCAACTTTAAAGAGTGGGCATTCTCGGGGGGGGGGGGGCGTAAAAAAAGAACTGGACACAGAGCTTTAAAGTGCAGACCTCCCCCTGGAAAGAGCAGGGCAAAAGGTAAGTGTGGATTAGCCCTTTGTCTAAACTGATTTTAACGTCATCCAAGTTAGCTCTCACTCCCTCTTTTGGGGGAGAGAATTCTCTCTGAATAAATGCTTCCTTTTGTCTGTCCTCAATCTTCCAACAATCAGCTTCATTGCGTGACCTTGTGGGCTTCTAGCGTTTTGAGAGGGGGGGGAGAGAGAAACCCTCTTTCCACACACCTCTGTCCTATCCCTTCTCTCTCACTTTCCCCCACAAACTAAAAGTCCTCAACAATGTAGCCTTTCCTTTTGGGGCAGTTGTTCCAGCCCCATGAGCTTTTCCTTGGCTCCCTTTCTGCGGCTTTTACAGCTCTACAGCTAGGCTTGAAATCAGCATGGACGATGAGACGCAGTTTAGAGGAACCAGCTTCTGGCCTTTGAGGGTGGTGTGTACTCCCAGGGGCATTCATCTAGGTGGCAAGGGGGCACAGCAAGGCCCCACTGTGCCCCTGCCTAAGGCGGAAAGGAAACTCTTCCCTGACACACATACACACACAGCAGCCCCCCTCCCCAAATGCACACCCTAACCCCTTTCTCCCCCAGCTGCTCCTGGCTCTTCTGCCTGCGTGAGGATAGGGAAGCCAGCATCTCTCCCCAACCACCACCCCACCCCTCCAGAGCTGGGAACTGCCTGCGCTCTTTATAGCTGACATTATCTTTTATTGCCATATAAAATCCTAGGCTCGGGTGCCTTTATTGCTGCTGCTTCGGCATTCAGTGGCAGGGCTGCTGTCTGCCAAGAATGGCACATCTCATCTTGTGCAGTGGGGGGTGCAGAGACGGGCTGCTGCATCTCCCTCTCCCTGGTGGTGCATCTCCCTGCTATGTGTGTGCGCGCCTGTGTGCAAGCCAATCGCGCACACACACACACCCTCTTTTGCAGGCTGCCTTTGTTCATTTGGGGGTCTGACACCTCGCTCAGCAAGTAGAAGGTCAACTTCTCCACCTGTGTGTGCGCTGCCAAAACCATTCTTGTCTCTCACTGCACGGACAGTATGTGGTGGTGATGCCTCTCCTGCAACCCCTGCACTGGTTCCCAATCTGCTCCCACATTCAACATAACCTCCAGGTCCTTACATTCCAAATCCTCTATGAACTTACTCCCTCACCCAACCACTTATTTCTTCTCTGCCCCTCCCCAAACTACAGGAACATAAGAAGCTTCCTTATCCTGAGTCAGACCATTGGCTCCCTCAAAATTAGTATTGTTGATGCTAACTGGCGATAGCTCTGCAGGATTTTAGGCAGCAGCAGTTTTCCAACTTTGGGAAACTTGAGGGATTGAACCTGGGACCTTCTGCATGCAAACCATGAATGGGGTCCCGAATGGGGTAACTGTGCCCCTGAAGGACCAGGGGGGCAGTCTGGGAATCATCCTGAACTCATAGCTGTCCATGGAGGCGCAGGTCAATTCTGCGTCCAGGGCAGCTGTCTACCAGCTCCACCTGGTACGCCGGCTGAGATCCCTAACTGCCCGCAGACTGTCTTGCCAGAGTGGTACAAGTGGCTCTTGTTATCTCCCGCTTGGACTACAGCAATGTGCTCTTAGTGGGGCTACCTTTGAAGATGACTTGGAAACTACAACTAATCCAGAATGTGGCAGCTAGACTGGTGACTGGGAGTGGCCGCTGAGACCACATAACTCCTGTCTTGAAAGACCTTCATTGGTTCCCAGTATGTTTCTCAGCACAGTTCAAAGTGTTGGTGCTGACCTTTAAAGCCCTAAACAGCCTCGGCCAGTATACCTGAAGGAGCTTCTCTACCCCATTCGCTCAGCCCAGAGGGCCTTCTCAGTAGTGGCGCCTGCCTTGTGAACACCCTCCCATCAGATGTCAAGGAGATAAACAACTATCTGTCTTTTAGAAGACATCTGAAGGCAGTCCTGTAATGTCTGGTGTTTTACAATTTTGTATATCTGCTGTAAGCCGCCCAGACTGGCTGGTGAAAGCCAGCCAGATGGGCAGAGTATAAATATTATTATTATTATTATTATTATTATTATTATTATTATTATTATTATTAACCAGCTGCTCTGCCACTTTGCTACTGTCCCTAAATATAAAGTAAGATCCCAGTCCTCATGGTTTTGAATAAAGGGCTGGTTTAAATAGGAGCATAGGAACCTGTCATACTAAGTCAGACCCATTGCTGCATCTAGTTCAGCATTGTCTGCCTTGACTGGCAGGGGATGTCCATTTTCAGGCAGGCACTCTCCCAGCCCTACCTGGGGATTTATGTCAAGTGCCCAGTGTTCAAACCAAAGCACTGTCCCACAGAGATCCTGGAGCATCCAAGCTGAGGTCCATCAATATGGGCAGTTGAGCAGACCTGCTTCCCTTTCCTGCTTTGCCTGCTGATTGCAGCATCTGGGCTTGACGAGGCACATGACCCTCACCTGTCCTGAGCCTACTCCAGCTGAGAAATCACACAGCTCCTCCCAGAGCTAGTGAGTCCCACCTGGCCAGCTAGTGATCTGGGCTGTGGGCCCTTGCCTGCTTCAGCTTCCTGCTGCTCCCTATGCCTCAGAGCCCGTCATATTCATGGAGACAGGGGCCCCTCTGGCTCTAATGATGGGTCCTGCTGCTCTGGTTCCTGTGCACTGACCTCCACCCTTCGCCATTCTCTGCCATGCTGTGAGTACTTTCTTCCCCATTCCCTGCTTGCCCCGGTGTGTCCCAGTCCTGGCTACACCCATCTCTGGGATCCTCTTCCTCTTCCCTGTTGTCCTGCCAGTTCATGACACCCGTGATCTTTGTTCTTCCAGCCTCCACTGGCCAAAGGTCTCCTGCACACCTTGAAATTACTCTGCCCATTTTCCCTTGTTGCCCCCTTATGCTTGAAATTGCCTTGAAGAACCCCCACACAATTCCACTGTCCTTATCTCATCCAAATCCTTCCTCAAAACCCACCTTTTCCCTTGAAGCCTTTGGCACAGCCCCTTCATCCCGGTACCCTACTGTAACCAAGCCTATGTGGTTTAGTTCTTGGATCTTGAGTTCAGAGAACAGCTTGCAAAGACAAGCGTGGGGAGAGATGGGGGGCACAGTTTTCTTGGGAAGGATGCTCTTTAAACCCCTCCAGACTGGTTGGTTTGTTGTGGGTGTATTCTGCAACATACCATTGATGCAACAGTGCTGTGTTAGTGGTAGATTTCTACCAGGCCATTCACACATGATTCTACTTTATTAGGTCTGTGTTATTGCACCGTTGCTGTGCACAGGGACACTCCTGTGTTGTAGTGCCACAAAAAAACCCAGAACATTTGTAGTATGGAAAGTTCCAGGATTATAGCAGGAAGTTATGGGACATGCTGTTGGAAGTTTCAGGTGCAACTCAGTTTGTAGAAGAGGGATTTGCTTGGGCTTGAGACAGATGGAGGAAGGCGCCTCCAGATTCCCACACTATCCCTGCCTCCAGATTCCCACACTATCCCTGCATGTTGGACACCTTCTGACCTGAGGGGCTCATCTTCCAGCGTCATAACTTTTATATGCCTGTTGTCTTTGTCCATGGAGTTTTCTTGGCAGGGATACTGGAGTGGCTTGCCAGTTCCTGCTCCAGGTGGATCATGTTTGGTCAAAACTCTCCACTATGACCTGTCCATCTTGGGTGGCCCTGCACGGCATAGCTCATAGCTTCTCTGAGTTATTCAAGCCCCTTCACCACGGCAAGGCAGTGATCCATGAAGGGGACTATCCCTGCACTTTTGACCTTTTAGCTGACATCCCTATTTGTTTGAAGCTAGACTGATATATCTTAGGTTGCATCCTGTTTACAACTTCCTTCTCCTCCTGCTTTGTTATTTTCTTACTCTACAATCAGTCTCTGTATGTGACTGCAATGTGTGAAGTCTGCTCTCTAACAAAAAATTAACAAGCCATACACTGCTCATTCGACATACCAAAGAGCTCTAATCAGTAATTGGCCTGAAGTCTTCCAATACACGCACCGATTGGAAATGAATGTTCGCCCTGAAACTCTTGGAGGTGCAAATGGTATTGAAAGCAGGATAACTGCCCTGACACCATCATGAGCACAAGTCTTTTATGAATGCAAAATCAAAAGGCTCGCTGGAGGGGATGTTGGGCATGACAACCTCATCTCAAATCTTACCAGTTGGTGAGCTGGCCGTCCATATTCCCAGGTAACATTGTCATAGAACTGTCACTGTGGCTGTTTCTCTCTCCCTTTTCTCTGCCACCTTTCAGGCTTTCAGGATTGTGAGATCCTTCAAGCAGAGGCCTATCTATGTAAAGCATTGTGTACACTGCTGGCCCAGTGTGAATGCAACAACAGCTGCAGCAAGAGATGCATGCTTTTGCAGCTGGGGAAAGTCTACATAAGGAACTTTCCATTCCCAATGCAAGCATCAGAGAGCTCTGCTGTAACTTGTAACAGAGCTTATTTCTGTGAGTGTGTCCTGTGTGGATCACAACCAAAAATCCAAGGCCCTTGTAACCCAGAGGAATGCAGGAGGGTTGCCTTTGTATTTATGCAGTGCCAATAGAGTGCTAAGTGCTGTGAAGAACAGTGAAGCAACATGATTCCCATTTACAATCCCTGTGTTGGCTCCCCGCTCCTCTTTGCCTGAATGCAAAATGCAACCAGTTTGTTTTTGCTGGAACCAAATCAGCAGTATTTGTATTTGCTGCGGGGTGCAATATAATGAATCTGTCCAATCACACCCTGCGCAGGAGGGGGAGTGTCAAGAAGGGCTTATTCTCTTCCTGGTGCCAATATAGGTCGAGGAAGTCTTTGCTTTCCAACCCGCCCACAGTGATTTCTCTGGAGAATCAGATGAGTGGCCAACTTTTTGTATTTTTCTGGTGGGGCTTTTGTGCCATAAAGGACTTGTGTGGCAACCATTTGTTTGAACTCTGTAAGGAAAGGGTGGGAAACGGGTGGACCAAAGGCCAACTTTCATGCAGATGGAGTGCAGGATGGGGTGAGGTGATGGAGAGAGGGAAGCCTTCTAAAAGCAATCAGTTTCAGTGTCTGGCAAGCAGGACTGTAGCTCAGTGGCAGAACATCTGTTTTGCATGCAGAAGGTCCCAGGTTCGATCCCTGACACCTCCAGGTTGGACTGGAGATGTCCATGGTCTGAAGCCCCAAACAGCTCCTGCCAGACAGTGTATTTGGGAGCCAGTGTGGCGTAGTGGTTGGAGTGTTGGACTGGAACCTGGGAGAGCAGGGTTGAAGTCCCCACTCAGCCCTTAAGGCCACCAGCCTCACAACCACCCAAGTTTCTGAATTACAAACCCAGTTGCACACATGCATGCACACGTGAGGGAGCCAGAGGCCAAGATAGAGACAATATGCTTTTCTTGCGCCCGTCCCCACCGTGCCATGGCATTGCGCACACCCCTCTTCCTCCTTCGTCAAAGATGATCTGACATAATCTCCCTCTCCGTCTCCTGACATGCCAACCCCAGCCTGACCCACTTCACCGGAGTTCCAGGGTGCCAGTGGCAGGGACCATCTGCTAGACTGCCCTCCTGCCAGAGCGCATTAGGGTCAGGGTGGAGCCAGCTAATCAAGGGCCCCCGCAGGGAGGAAAGAGGCCTCTTTCGGCCAGAGGCCACCGGGGACCCAAAGCAGCAAAGTCAAAACACTTATTCTGCCCACTGCCAGGAAATGAAAAGTCTCTTTCTGTGTGTCTCCATGCATTAAAGACAAGACAAATGGCAGGGGAGGATGGGGTGGGTGGGATGCCCTCCCCAAGTTGATTGGCAAAGACCCAGAACTGGGTGGAGCTGAGCTGTCCAGCAAGGTTGGAGGACTCCAGGGGCTGGTTTTGTAATCATTGTTGCCTAAGCTAACTTCAGCCATCCTTCTGAGCTTCATGCCTGGAAACTACCAGGCCTGGAGATGTTGCCACTGTTCCCTTGCTCAGTGCAAGGGTCTGAGAGCACTGAAAGGTGTCCCTGCGCTGGCTCCCAGGAAGGGCCTGTTATGAGCAGATCCACACCAGACATTTATAGCACCTGGTTTGCCCCAGAGAATCCTGGGTACTGTGGTTCATTAAGAGTGTTGGGAAATGTAGCTCTGCAAGAGGGAAAATACAGTTCCCAGGGTTCTTTGGGTGCTTTGGATGCACTGGCGGAGGAAGAGGGGCACGGGGGGAGCACATTGCCCCCAGCAGCATGATCCCAGCAGGGTGCCATCACAGCTACCCCGCCCAAGCTATCCGCCCTGCCTCCACAGGACGCGCACCCCACCCCCAGGACGCACGCCCCGCCCTTACCTGCTCTCCGCCACCTGGTGCTGGAGCATGAAGCTCCGCCACTGTTTGGATGTACATTGAATGGGAATTCAATGCACACTGGTGACACTGTACTAGGGCAGACCAGGAGGAGCTGAAGTTTTTCCTCTTATAGAACAGCCAGTACATCTTTCCAAGTCCAAAGGCAGCTAGGGAGATAGGCTGAGCACATCACTCTGGAGGGTTTTCTGGGGCTGGAAGTGGTTGCAGAGAAGAGCAACCAAAATGATCGGGAAGTTGGGATATGTTCCTTATGAGGAAAAGGCCTCATTGATCTGACAGCCCAAAATGCAGCGCATGTGAGGCAAACACTTTCTTTAGCCTTTCTTTCTTTAAGCTGCTAGCCATGAGGGCAGTGTTCTGCTTCCTCCATCACAGTGTTTCCCAACCGGTGTTCCGCGGCACACTAGTGTGCCGCGATACGTTGCCTGGTGTGCCGCGGGAAAAATTGGCGGGGGGGGGGGGAATAAAGGGGAAAAAAATTATTCCCCCACCGCCAGGCGTGGGGCTGGGGCGGGGGAAGCCCGAGCTTCCCCCTCCCCCAGAACGGGACCCAGAGCCATGCCGAAGCTGCGCGCAGCTTTGGCATCGCTCTGGGAGCTTGCGGGGCTGGGGGAGGAGGAAGCCCTCCGCCAGCCTCCAAACCATGTCGGGAGACAGCGGGATGGCGCGCTGCGCCTCTCCCGCTGTCCCCCGAGTTTGCAGGGCTGGCGATGGGGAGGAGCAGGCTTCTCCCCCCGCCAGCCTTCCAGCCAAGTCGGGGGGCAGCGGCAAGGGTGCGCTGCGCCTCTCCCGCTGTCCCCCGAGTTTGCGGGGCTGGCGACAGGGAGGAGCAGGCTTCTCCCCCCGCCAGCCTTCCAGCCAAGTCGGGGGGCAGCGGGAAGGGCGCGCTGGGTTTCTCCGCTGTCCCGGACGGCTTTCAAAAGCCTGCCTTCAAAAGCCGTCCGGGACAGCGGAGAAACGCGCTGCCTTTCTCCGCTCTCCCGGGAAGGCAGGCAGGGGGGAGCAAAGACTTTCGCCCCCGCCCACCTTCGGAAGAGGTCCAGGACCTCTTCTGAAGGCCGGCGGGGGGCAAAAGTCTTTGCTCCCCCCTGCCTGCCTTCCCGGGAGAGCGGAGAAAGGCAGCGCGTTTCTCCGCTGTCCCCGACGGCTTTTGAAGGCAGGCGGGGGGGAGCAAAGACTTTCACCCCTGCCTGCCTTCCCGGGAGAGCGGAGAAACGCACTGCCTTTCTCCGCTCTCCCAGGAAGGCAGGCAGGGGGGAGCAAAGACTTTTGACCCCCGCCGGCCTTCAGAAGAGGTCCAGGACCTCTTCTGAAGGCGGGTGGGGGGCGAAAATCTTTGTCCCCCCTGCCTGCCTTCCCAGGGGCTTTTAAATCGCCCCGGACAGCGGAGAAGTCCTCCGCTGTCCCGGGCGATTTTAAAATGCCTCCCGCTAGCATTTTAAGATTGCCCCGGACAGCGGAGAAGTCCTCCGCTGTCCCAGGGTTTTTTAAAATGCTGGGGGTGGGAAGAAAAGCCCTTGTCCCCCCCCCCCAGCCTTCAGAAGAGGTCGGGGGACAGACTGTCCCCGGACCTGGTCTGAAGGCGGTTTCCCTAGGAACGCATTAATTGATTTTCAATGCATTCCTATGGGAAACCGTGCATCGCAAGACGAAAAACTCGCAAGACGAAGAGACTTGCGGAACGAATTAATTTCGTCTTGCGAGGCACCACTGTATCCGGAGAGGCGGCCTTCAGGCGAGTTTTAATTTTAATTTTCCTTCTCCCACTTAATGCCCCACGCTCGCCTGAGCAGCTTGCAGTCCTCGGTAACCACGGCGACCCGAGGGAGGGGAGGGAACAGGGAAGTAGAGGGCGGCGGCGAGCCACGATGACGTCAGTGGGCCGCGCCGCCTCGCCCTGGCACGGTGTGAGAGCCCCGGCTAGTGGCGCGAGCTTCAGAATAAGTGGGATCCGCGTGCACGAGACCGAGATTGCGGGTAAGGAGCTCAGCCCTGGGCAGGAGGAAACGGGGCCGCGCGTGCGGGCCACATCCCCACAGAGAGCGAGCCTCCCCCGGCCCACCACTCCGGGCAGGTCCACTCGCATGAGGGGGCGGCGATGGCGACGGCCGGCAGCTTGCCTGCAATGCCATCCCTCGAGCAGGCGAGGAGCCCGGAGGCTACCAGATGCGAGTCCTCTTTCCCACCCTGCTCGGGAATCCAGAGCACTTGGTCGCATTCAGGATCTAGAGTGGGGAAGCGGGGCTTGTGTCTGGGCTGGACACATTGGGCTGCCTGTGCCGCTCGACCTGCGGGGAGAAATCAGGGTGGGAGTCACGACCGTGAGGCAGGGCTGCCAAGTGTGGCAGAAGAGGACACTGCCGTCGCACCTGTCCTTAGGTAGGAGCTTCTTCCGTGTCGACCTGCTGCCCTAAAGTCTTGGCTTTTTTCTTGGCTTTTTGGCGGTTGGCACAGAAGGAAGGCAAGGGGGAGGGGAAAAAATTGAAACTTACACTTTCGTGCGTCCCTCCCGGCGTGACGCTGCGCGCTGACGTCACGGGGCTGTAATGGTGGTGTGCCTCGAGATTTTTTTCATGAAACAAGTGTGCCTTTGCCCAAAAAAGGTTGGGAAACACTGCTCCATCAGAGACACGGTGACTCTGAACATCAGCTGCTGGGAATCAAATGGTGAGAGTGCCACCGTTGCACCCCTGCTTGCCAACTACTCAGAGACATTTACTGTGATAGGGAACAGGATGCAGGACTAGATGGGCCTTTTGGCTTGATCCAGCAGCCAGACTCTTCTTATTTTCTTATGGCTCAACTTGCCTTTCACATTCATGGTGCAAGCTTTCAAACTGAACAGGGCTCTTCCTTTGCTTGGATGATGGTCAAAAAGAGATTGAGCATGAAACCGAGAAATATGTTTCTGCACTTAGCCGTTTTGTCTTGCAAAGCTTTTCCTTCCACCCACTTTTTTTCAACCCAAGCCTCAAAAAAAATTAAATAAATAAATAAATAACCCCCTCTACTTTAGCAAGCCTGACAGTCTCTGTATGACAAGGAAGGCCTTGCAGGGATGTCTCCACCTGGGGGGCCCTTCCCATGTGCCTCCCGTTCAGCTGGCATTGTGGCTTCTTTGTCGCACGTCACCCTCGGATCACAGGCGATGGGCATATGTGGGCTGACAAGGTGGCATCGCCACTAGCCACCCTGCACAGATCAGTGGCTCCGCTCGACAACATCAGATGTGACAGCTACAGTACAGCCAATGGCCTTTCAATGCGATTCTTTGCCTCGACTCAGGCCCTTAGGCGACACCTCCCTCGCCCGCCCATCTCTCCTCCTTCAAATGCACACGCTGCACACATTCACACACGGGGGGGGGGGGGAGAGGGGGTTGTATCGGAGGAGCTGCTTGATCCCCTCCAAATCCTCCAGGGCATGGTATGAACTGTCCCTGTCATCTTTCCACACGGAAGGTAGTCTGGGCTTTGCCTCTCCTAAAACCCATTGCTCTCCGATCTCCTCGGAATGTCCTCTGCCATCATTCCAGCGACGAGGTCAGGCTCAGGTTTTGCATCTTCAGTGGAGAAATAAAAGGTCCAGTGCCCCATACCCCACTTGGAAATGCCTCTTCTGACGCCTGCCCCCACTCCCAGGTCTTCGCTGGAAGTTCTTTGAGGGAGTCCCTATTGCTTGAGAAATGCTGGAGGGAGGCAGGATTTCAAATCGTTTCAGTTCAGCCGGACATTACTGCCAATATCTAAAGTCATACTCTACCTAAAAATATTTTAACTGTTTTGGTTTATGGCCTCTGGTGCATTCAGCAGGTGGAACAATGGCCTATTAAGAGCATAAGAACATCCTTGCTGGACCAGGCCCACCTAGTTCAGCATCCGGGGGCCTGTGGGAAATCCTCAAGCACAGCCCTCTCCCCTTGTGCAGTTCCCAGCAACTGGTGTTCAGAAGCACCCTACCTCTGACCCATGGAGGTAGACAGCCATGCGGCTTGATAATGTTCCCCTGTTTACCCCGCCTCCAATTCCCGTTCCTTCCTCTCTTGTTCCCATCCACCTCCAGGTCAAATCTTAGACTGCAAGCACTTTGGGGCAGGGACCTGTCCTCTTACATTCTGTAAAGTTTAAATAGGCAAACCAACAGCACCATAAAAATAGAGAACAACTTTTCCAAGTGGATTTTAAACCACTTTTTTTTTTTTTTACACAGCTGTTGTCTTAAAATTCATCAGCAAGACTTGAAAGGAGTATATGGGTTGTTGAAATATACCCTGCAAATTCCAGAGGGGTAGCTATGTTAGGCTGTGTACACACTCTTGTTTCACTTTGCATCCAGTGTACTCCTTTTGCTCATTTGGGAAACAGTGTTAGCCACGATCCTTAAATATCCTGATGAATAATTACTTTGCTTGTAATATAAAGTACCTCCCTTTAAAACACTTCCACCCACCAAAACCTGGGAACTGTAGTTTGTGGAGGGTTCTGAGAATTGTAGCTCTGTGAGGGATAAGCTACTCTTCCTAGGGTTCTTTGAGGGGGAAGCTTTAAATGTATGGTGTGTATACAGCCTGCTTTAAAGCACATGCAAAGCGCCTTATTTCACTCAAAGAATTCTGGGCCCTGTAGTTTACCGCTCACAGACTTACAGCGACTCTTAGCAAACTAGAGCACCCTGAATTCTTTGAGGGGAAAGAAGGTGCTTTGAATGCACTTTCAAAGGTGTGGTGGGTATGCACAGCCTCCATCTCTTGCAGCAAGAGCAACGAAGAGTCTTGTGGCACCTTAAAGACTAGCACGTTTTTTTATGGCACAAACATTCCTGGAGGGCAGCCCACTTCATCAGATGCATGGATTGTATCTTCCAAATACATAACCTTGAGAGCTAACCTACATTGAAAATGCAAGAGCACGCACACACACATTTTCCTCCTTGCCATGTGGCAGCAGCAGCCGCCCCACCCCCATCACAAGACTAGGTGCTCATCACAGGAGAAGGCGCACCCCAACTGCAAAGTGGGAAAGACAACAGGTGGGAGCAGGATCTCTACCAGAAGAGAGAAGCTGGACTCCGTTGGAGTCAAACTGCTGCCAGGCTTCCCTTGGCTGGCTGTCCCATGATGGGCCATAGCTGCCCCTCCAGCCCATCTCCTGGACACAGCAGGAATGTATGGCTGTATTTTCCAGGCTTTGTTTGCTGGTGCTTGAGCTCCCCCTGCTGGCCCCGCCTAAAAAGAGTGGCTCATCCTATCCTTAACCACAGAGAGTTTTTTGCACAACCAGGACAAGCTGAGCCTGGGACGTTCCCCTTTTCCTGCCTCCAGTGGTGTTAAAGATTGCAGGTGTATAGGCAACCAGGGCAGGAGGTGTGGTTGACATCCATTGCAGGGGAATATTTGTGACCAGGCTGATCTTGAGTTCAGCAGATAGTGACCTCAGTGGTGCCAGGATAAAATCAGCTCTTTGGACCAGCATAGATTGGCACAGGAACAGACACGTTTGCAAGCTTCAAAGAGGCATTAAAAATGGTTTATGCTTTGGAAGAAGCCATTTTCCAATAGTGCAGATATTTCCAGTCACTTGTTAGCCCGTAGTTCACTCACAGCGTTATGTACATACGAACATATTTAGGATATCTGCAGGCCTGCACCACTCCGGAAGCGAGCTCATTGTGTTTTGCTGGAAGAGGGTGCTCTTCTCTCTTCAGGGTCCAACTCAGAAAGGGAAAGTGGTTCTGCACCATTTCTGCAGAAACCAGTTGTGCACAGCACCAATTGCTAATACCCTGTGTGTCATACACACTCCTTTATTCCCACATCCCCAAAGCAGTTCTGTGATGCTTTTTAAGTCGGTTGTGCTTTTTAAATAAATAAATAAGTTCAATAAGGCAACGAATGAAGGTTAAAATCAATAAAAGTATTGCAACACTTTTAAAAAAAGAAGAAGAACAGCAATGTTGGAGCAAGGTGCAATACTGAGGACATCTGTTATATACACTGCAAAGGGAGTAGGAATCTGTTTTCACAGCTATTTCGCTTAGTATAAGCATATTGGTATACATTACCTGGCTGGAGAACTGCATTGCCAAATTCAAAGTGTGGATTTCAAAGGGCTGTGTTTCAGTTTGTGTACTGTTTCAAAAAGTGTGACTTTCTCTCCCATCCCTAACAGCAGCCTTCCCCCAAATATATCTTTCAGCTCCTCTGCGTTATCCTGCCAAACTCCACACAGTCGTATCCATTCACTGAACACCACTGATCTGTGAGGCTGATTGCACATGAGCAGAATGCCCTTTCCAAAATTAATATGAAGCTATGTGCTCCACTCTGAAAATCAGCACAGAGAGGGAAAGGGAAATCTGGCCATGGCGTCTGTGGACCATCCTCTGCTCCTCCGCACTTTTAAACGCCCAGCGGAGATCAAGGAGAGGGGCTCCCTCCAGCACCTCGCTCACAGCAAAGAGCCCTTTGCCAAGAGCTGTGCCATCTGCTAGCAAATTAATTGCCTTGGCTGGCACAAACTGCAAGTGCGTGTGACTTGCTGCACTGGGAGCAGCCTCTTTGTACCACGGCCATACCTGGGAAGGGCACAAGAGAGCACCATGCGCAGCTGGCGCCTGCTGCTCCTCTGTCGTCTCCTGGATCCTCAAAATAGCCATCTGCTTCAGCCTCGGAGCCAGCAGAGGTGACTGTGGCTTCCTCCCTCCCTCCCAGGTCAGAGGATGTGATGCCCACCAAATGGAGACGAAAACAGCTCCTCCTGCCGCCTCTGCCACTGTCCTCCCCAGTACAGATACCAGCTGGCGTGCTGATGGGAGGGGGTGCTGCCTAGGCCTAGCAGAGAAGGGGCAGAAGCGCTGCATTCTCTTGCTCACACTCGCGCATGGCAGCCAAGTGTGTCATATTTGTGCTGGTGCTGCTACGCTGTCTTTGGACTTCGCCCAGGCCCTGCAGGAAGCCAGATGGTCTCGGCACCTGGGCATCAAAGCAGCAGTCTGGAGGGGAGACAGAGGCAGCTGAGTGGGCCAAGCATCAGTTGAGGGAAGGCCTTGCACTGCCCAAAGAATAGATTATCCTTGAGTGAGGCCCTTCTGGCTAGGTGAGGGCGGGAAATTGCTAGCACAAACCTGCAATGTGTGCATTGTGTGTGTGTGTGTGTGTGTGTGTGTGTGTGTGTGTGCGCACGCACGCACGCAAAGGGGGGGGGACATTTTAGGGGGAAAGTAGGACATGTTGCATGACCCCGCAGACCACAGATACTCAGCCCGTGGGGCAGCAGCGTGCCCTGTGTTGCACTCTTAATGCCTTTGCATCATCCAGAGGGCAAGGAGGGCAGACAAAGCCAAGAAGGAGCCATTGGGGATGAATGGATCTCTGTCCATTTTGGTTTTTCGTTTTATGCTTGGGCAGGAGAAATTAGATGTGCAAATCTTCTTCTTTGGCGATCACTCGTAACCGAGTAAGATTGTCTTCCATCAACACGGTCTTAACAGTGATTCTGTAAGTGACTGTGAAGGCCAATTCTGGATCCACACATCCTTCCACAGTGGGGACATAGGTTTCTGGGTGGGAGTTGATCATGGTGTGGATTTGCCAAGCATGCCTTCCTCTTAGTGCATGTCCCCCTTTCCTCCTGAGTTTGAGCATCTTCAAAGCCCATGACACCTTTGGTAAAGGCAGTTCTCCAGTTGGAGCACTCGCAGGCCAGTGTTTCCCAGTTGTCAGTGTTTATACTACATTTTTTTTAGATTTGCCTTGAGTCTTTTAACCTCTTTTGTTGACCACCAGCATTACGCTTTCCATTTTTAAATATAGGATAGGCGACACCTGGCTTGAACAGTTGGGTATGTTTAACCTGGAGGAAATAAGACGGGCCATCTTCAAATATATGAAGGGCTGTCAGACGGAAGCTTGCTTTCTGCTGCTCCAGAGGATAGGACCCAAAGCAATGGATTCAAATTACAAGAAAGGACAGTCTGGCTAAACATTAGGGAGAATTTTCTTACAGTAAGAGCTGTTTGGCTGTCGAACAGACTCCCTCGCAAGGTAGTAGACTCTCATTGGAGGTTGGATTGGATACCCATTGCTCAGAGATTCTTTAGCGGTGGTTGGACTAGATGACTCTTCAAACTCTGCATTTCCACAGTTTTGTCATTCTCTCTGTTTCTCATTTTTCCAGTCTTAAGTTCAGTTCGTCACATCTCTGTATCGGTTTGTGAATCTCTTTTGAAGTCAGTGTGTATATTGCACACACTTTGAGAAGCGGCTGACAGCATTTTAGTGGGTGCAAACATGGTTTTGTATACAATTTTACCTCAATACAACTTTATACGTGAGCAATTCCCCCCAATATATGTGCATGTTGGTATATTGTCCCCCCTAATATATGGGTTGTAATGTACACTTTTCCCTAATGTACAAATTCCTGCACATTCTTTTCACTGGAGAGTTCCGTTTCAAAATCTGGAGAAGTGTGCATTTTGAAGGATAGCTGCTTTGCAATCTGTGTGTTCTTTTGGGGGAGTGCCAGTTTCATAAGCACATATTACACTGAACTGAGCCAATTTTCTTCCCCTCTGGGTGTCACCAGAGGGGCGGGGAGAGAGAGTTTCCACTCCCAGAGAAACCTGCTGGCTCCAGTGTTAGCTAGACAAGAAGATGCCTGCAGAGCGGGAAGGGCTCATTCCTGGCATTGGGACCCCAGGAAATGAACAACTGTGACATTCCTCTCTGACTGGGACATCCTGCAGGCACTTAGCTTGATTCTCGGCTGTCCTGCGGACTCCTGCTGACCAGCCAGTATCCTTAGTTCTCAGAAGAGGAACCCAACAGTTCCTCAAGGCACAGCTTTTTCTAGTAGTCCCTACTGGACCCCGATTCAACACCACATTGGCCACCCTCACCCCCAGGCACTGGAAGCTCTGTTGATTGGACAACCACTCTCTTAATGGCAGCTATTCTTCTAGGTAGCTCTCTACCTAAGCTTGGCCATTTTCCATTCATGATGGAACTCCAGGTGGAACACGGGGCAGGTTGTCCCAGACCAGCATCCCCTCCTGGTGCCGACTTGATGCAATGAGGCTTGTTTTCAGCAAGGTTGCTGCATCACGTTCCTTCAGACCACCCCCTGGGAACTGATTTGAGCTGGGCATCCCCAGTCCCAGAACCTATGTTGGAAAGTCCATACCGCTTTATTTTGTAGGATTGCATTGAGTGAGCTTGGGTTTTTTGGTTTGTAAAAAGTATTTGTATTTCTTTTATCCTAAGAAACAAGCTTAGGGAAATTCCTCTGGCATGCTTCTTATATGTGCCTTGAAAGCACAGATTTAGGCAAGCAGTTCAATAAGCAGGTGGTATGAAAGTTTCGGTTTCAGGAGGTCCATACAGAATGAAAGGTTCAGCTCTACAGGACCTCCACCTTGTACTGCGCCATTCATAAAAATTATAAATGGAAACCAAACTGCCATCAAATGATGTTTAGAGGTCACAACTGTATTTCCTTGGGTTATTGAGTGAACTCTTTTCTAAAATGTACCCTTTTTGCTTTAAGAACAAGAGCAGCTCTACTGGAGCAGACCAAAGGTCTGCCTAGCCCACCATTCTCTTTCTCACAGTGCCTCCAAAGCCCATATGCAGGGCATGAAATACCAGCAAATGGTATTCAGAGAGGTAGACTGCCTCTGTATCTGGAGGTTCCTTAGAGCCACTGGCAGACCTTCCCACTTCCACAAATTTGCCTAATCCATTTTTAAAGACATCTAAGTTATTTGCCATCACTATTTTGTTTTTAAAATATTATACCCCACCCTTGTGTGGCAGTAAGTTCTGCAGATGGGTGGTGCATTGTGTGATGTACTGTGTGCCCTTAACCACAGAGTGGGATCAGATGCCTTGGCGGTTTTGCATTTGCCACATATTTAGGAAAGCTATTGGCCTGAAATGCAAATTAAATAATTTCGTTCAATACTTTAAATATTCATCCTCCCTACTTTATCCTCACCCCTTCTTTCTTTACAAACTTGCTTGGGCTTCACCTTCAATGCAGCTCAAGGTTGCTGGTGGCTGGGGGTGGGAATGCAGACTTAAGGAACTAAGATGAGTGGGAACTTGGTAGGATGAAAACTCTTCCCTCCCCGCTTTGATTTTCACATTGCGACCTGTTGCAAACAGGAAACATGGACCTCTAAGACACAAGCAGAGCCTGGTAGGGAGCAGCAAAAAAGCCTCCGCTCTTGTTTTCTGCTTGCCCCCCCCCTCCCCCATTGTGACCACCACCCTCCCATGTAAGCATTTGGAATTCCTGCAGCAGCTGTTCAGAAACATCCCGGCTAGCAGACCTGGGCTTGCAAGGAGGGAGAGGCGGTCATGGTTAATTAGCCCTCCAGGCGACAGAACAGCTAACCAAAAATGCAGTCAGATGCCTCCAGCGATCTTCTGCCCTGTCTCCCCCACAACTCTTTCCAGGCCCTTGGCTCCTTGCCACCTCCTCACGTCTTTTCTCCCTTCTGCCCCTGAACCAACTTTCCATGGTTCTGCCAGGAAAGTTCAACCCCAGACTCTGCTCTCTCCCAGCCTACCCTTTTTTTCCATAGGATTTGTCCATACGGGAGGCTGACTGTGACTGTTAGTAAGGTCTATTTCAATTACGTCTGTTCAATGTCTTTAAACCCCGGAGGGTGAGGAATCTCAGGACTCTCCCCAGGACACAGCTCTGCTTCCGACCCTCCTGGGGGGTTTCTGCCTGGCTGCAATGGGTCCTTGAACTCTGATCATGTTTGCTTACCTGGATGGAGGTTGGAGGGGTGTGTGTGCAGAAACAATACCCATCCATTGCTTCCCCCACTTGCCTCTCTACCCATATGTGGCCCTCAGAAGAATGCCCAAAAGGGAATTGAGGTCCTCAGTCTGAAAAAGATTTCCCTCCCTAGATGTATAGGCTTTGGCCATCATAACAGAGGTACATCTTCTCTACTGTCACTCCATGTAATTATTGAATAAGGTTGCTCAGGCCCCTAGCTTTGTTTCCTACACCACTGTTTTTATTGTTGTTGTTTCTGATTTTCTGTATTGCTTTTTGGGGGAGGGCAGGCTTGATGTTGTTGTTGTAGTAAATCAGAAATGAGGAACCTGGTGCTCTCCAGATGTTCCTGGACTACAACTCCCATCATCCCTGACCATTGGTCCATGCTGACTGGGGCTGATGGGAGTCGGAGTCCAGCAACATCTGGAGGGCCACAAATTCCCCTTTCCTGATTTAAATGGCTGTAAGCCCTCGTGAGTGATATCAATACAGTGGAAAGGCGGGGCATAATTATTGCTGTTTTTTTCATATAAAGTATATTTAATTATGCTTTTCTCCATATCGTCTGAAATATCTCTGGCAACTAGCTGAAAGAGCAAAGCAGACAAATAATTTCCTATGGACTACAATTATGACTTTTTTTAAAAAAAATTGCTCCTTCTCTGGTTAAGTTCATTCACATTCAGAGTGGTGGTAAAGTGCCTTCAGGAGAGGTATATTAGCCTTAAATTTGGTAGAATGCATATCCTACATACTTTTATTTTTTATTGTTATCAATAATAATTCTCCTTTCTCTTATATGATCAAATACCTTTTTAAAAAAGAAGAATACATAGCCTTCCAAATATGGTATATAAATCAATAAAATATAAGTAAATTACCCTATTTTTTGCTCTATAAGACTCACTTTTTCCCTTCTAAAAAGTAAGGGGAAATGTGTGTGCGTCTTATGGAGCGAATGCAGGCTGCGCGGCTATCCCAGAAGCCAGAACAGCAAGAGGGATTGTTGCTTTCACTGTGCAGCGATCCCTCTTGCTGTTCTGGCTTCTGAGATCCATAATGTGTGTTTTTTCTTGTTTTCCTCCTCCAAAAACTAGGTGCGTCTTGTGGTCTGGTGCGTCTTATAGAGCGAAAAATACGGTGCATAGGACAAACTAACAGGGGGAAACAGCTCCGTCTGAGTTTTTTCCAGCCAGTGGCCAACCTCCTGACCACCCTATCCTGACCATTTGGCAGTGCTTCTCAGGCCTTGTTATTCCACCCAAGTAATCCAGAGAAAGAGCTCCTCTGAAACCAAATTTGGGAGCTAAACTTGGGCTTGGGAGCACCTGAGTGGGAAACCGCCTAGGAACTCTGAATGCTTCTCCGAGTTCCTTGGAGGAAAGGTGGGCTACAAATAACTTCTGCATTGGGGCACTTCTCAGTGCTTAAAAGACCCAGAGTGTAGGCCCCTGGTACAGAATCTGTATAAAAGGAATAGGTGCAGATCCAGGTCTCTGAGTGATGTTGCATGGGTGAGTTCTCACTGCAAAGGATGCCTCCGGCCTCTCGCTGTTTCAGAGCGTTGATTTGATCACATGCCGGGAATTTGCATAATTAAAGTGGAGTCAGGTGCTCTGTCAGCTTAGCACAACAAATCCACTTAAAAACAAAAACAGACTTTTATGGTTTGGAAAGCGATGGGGAAATGCATTGAAATGCGTGAGATGAATGGGTGACTAGCAGGAAGCTCTGTAAACACACTGCAAGCAAATCAGGATGAATGCTCATTGTTGCGTAACTTCCCTGCAAACATATCAGAACGAATGCTGGATAAAGGCTGGACAGAGCCTAACCTCTGTGTAGGTTTTGTCCGAGCAAATCAGATCAGGTACTTCATAAATGGGGCATCTGGAGGGGCCCAAAGCTATTACAGTGGTACCTCGGGTTACATACGCTTCAGGTTATATACGCTTCAGGTTACAGACTCCGCTAACCCAGAAATAGTACCTCGGGTTAAGAACTTTGCTTCAGGATGAGAACAGAAATCGCGCAGCAGCAGCAGGCACCATTAGCTAAAGTGGTGCTGCAGGTCAAGAACAGTTTCAGGTTAAGAACGGACCTCCAGAACGAATTAAGTACTTAACCCGAGGTACCACTGTACTTTTCTAAAGAAGGAGAGGAAGGGATGGAATTTCTAGGGGCCCAGCTCCTGGGAGGCATCAGCTCTCCATGGTTCCTTATAGTTATTCTTTGTCTCTTGCCATCCAACCAGTCCACAATTTGGCCCACTGTGGAGGAAAGGGCCAAAGAGAGGACACATCCTCTTTTCAGGCCATTCTTGATCCTCGCTATGACTTGGCTTTAGTATCTGGGATTTAATATTTCTTTCAAAAAGCTAATTCTACAAACTTCTAGCGAGGGCTGGGTGGGATAGCAAGTGTCAATTCTACACACACACACACACACACACACACACACACACACACACACTCTACACACACTCCTTTCTCAGGGTGTGTGTGGGCAGGGGAGATATGCAGGCCATGCAGCTCCCAGGCCATCTCTTCCCCCCCCCCTCTCCCCGCCACCATCCGGCGTTCCTCTCCCAGGCCCCAGCACATGTGCTGTCTGTCAGAGCCTGGTCTCGGTTATTTTAGCTCTGCTCCTAGCAGAGGCGCTCCGTCTGTGTGAGAGAGAGAGAGAAGGAAGGGGACGGAGGCTGTCCGGCTCTGCGCTCTGCCTGAGGCACAACCACTAGCAAACCATTATGGCCACCCCTTTCTGGCTCATCTCCTTCCTGCTGGCCATGTTGGGGGCTCAGGTAAGCACCGGACAGGGCAGGTGTGTCAGCCTGGAGCAGAGAGCAATGGGGCGGTGGAGGTCCTTCTCTGCATGCACTCCAGGGCATCAGGGACCTCAATTAGGTGAGGGTCCTGCATGCAATTGAGTCCCATCCCAAAGTCATTTCTACCTGGAGAACCAATCAGGGGGTTTCCCTCGCCACCAGGGTCCATTTGATTGACTGATTTGCAGCCAGGAGGAATTTTGCCAGCCTCTCTGTCCTAAACAAGGCTTATGCTGTGGACAGTAGACAGAGCATGTGGTGGAATTTACATGTCCAAGTTTCCAGCTAGCTGCTGAGCTACATTCAAGGTGTTGGTTTGGGTGTATATACAGGATATCTGAAGCATCGTCTCCCCCCTTATCTAGCCAATCAGTCACTGAGCTCTGAAGGTGAGGGCCTCCTGCAGATATTATTATTATTTATTGAATTTATATACCACGCTATATCCGGGGGTCTCAGGGCAGTTCAGAGAATAATATCAAGATATAAAACCACAAAATGCATAATAAAAACAAAAACAACAACCCAATAGCCACCCCCCCAAAAAAAACACATCTTACCCAGCAGTCTGCTCCTCATAATGTAGGAATTCGGTCTTTTGTATGTGTTGTATGGGATCCTGGATGACAGATTGCCTTTTCTACCTGTAATCTCTACTGCCTTGGGAATTTAAGAGATTAATCTGTGCTTTTTCTGTATACACCTATGCGATTGTATTTTGTTCCGTGCTTGGAATGAGCTGGTTTGGCTTAACAAAGTTCACTGAATTAGTTCAGAAATGTCTGGAGCACAATT
Organism: Podarcis muralis; assembly: GCF_964188315.1. Lineage (NCBI taxonomy): Eukaryota > Metazoa > Chordata > Lepidosauria > Squamata > Lacertidae > Podarcis > Podarcis muralis. Next base: position 41,874,127 of record NC_135661.1, on the reverse strand, counting down.
CAAAGTGGCTCCCATAATTGCCAGGTAAACCGAGCCGGCATTGTTCATTATGGGGGTAGACATTGAGACAATTTCTCTAGTTCAACTCTGTGTGGGTTTTGTTTGTATTTTTTGGTTTTTTTTCCTCTTTGGGTCTTTAAGCTTCAAGATGATCATTGTTTGGAAAAGTAAATTAAGCCATTCACATGCCACTGTGTGTGCTCTTGGATGTTTTCTTGGTCTTCTTAAGTGTGTTTTGTAACAGGCAGCTTGTAACAGTTTGAGTGCTGGGAAAGAAAAATTGCTGGGGATCATTTGGATAAACTTGAATTCAGCTGAACTGAATGTGAACCGAACTAGTTAGTTTTGTATAGGGACAAACGAGAACCAGAATTCGTTCCTTTTGAGGCATGTTGAACGTGAGCGAGAACTTGTTCCTTTTCGAAATGAATTTTCCAAGCTCTGATTTAATTTTCTCTTCGAATGCTTGTGCAAAACACTCTCTCTCTCTCTCTCTCTCTCTCTCTCTCTCTCTCTCTCTCTGTGTGTGTGTGTGTGTGTGTGTGTGTGTGTGTGTGTTTCTGTAATAAAGCTTTACTTAAACCATAACCCAACAAGTGTCTCCAACTGCACCAAGGTGGAACTCAGGTGACTGCACTTGGTGGACCAGATAATAATAAGAAAGTTTGTAGATGTTTCCAGATCAAAATTCTTTCACCTAATCAAACAAATATCCTAATTAAACATTAAATTCTTACACATCATTCTGTCCCTTCTTAGAAAGTTCTGAAAACTGAGACCGGCATTGGCACACCAGACCCCACACCATCCCTCTTTCTTTCTTTTTTAAAGCTTCATGAACTTAGAAAAAAGAACAACCCACATTTTCATAGTTAGGGGGTGCTGGGCAGGCATGTACACAGTTCACAGAATCATAGAATTGTAGAGACATGGGACCTCAAGGGTCATCTAGTCCAACCCCCTGCAATGTAGATGCTTATGTTATTATTTTTACTTGGAAAATATATTTTTCCTTTTCTATAACATCCCCCACCCCAGTAAATTCATTTGGCATCAGGGCAGCAAGAGCAAATTTCATTTTATTCCCATAGTCACAGCGGTGCTGCCATTTACATGTCTTCCAAATGCAAAACTGCACTTGTAGCTTCTTTTCTTTCAATCTGGGTTGGCAAACTGTGGATTGGAGGAGGAGGACAGCACCAAATGGGATGGGGGTGGGGAGAACAGAAATGCTCATGGTGTGCTCCACAACTGACATAATTACACCTGGCCCTCTAAAGTGTCCCCCATAAGACCCTTTAAGTCCAGGGTGTGAAATTACCAAGTTGTGGCACTGAATCCACAACAAATCCACTGTAAGTCCAGCACCTGTGTTCTGAAGGAGGAGGAGTTTTTGGGAGTTAAGTTGAACAAGTCTCACCCCACTTCAGAAAGGAGACTCCAAGCCCCTGGAGAATACTTGGCTTGGACACATCTGTCTTGGGTCGGGGGGGAGAAGTAATGAAGTTCTGCCCTTACAGGCCATTTTCTGATTTCTGCAATAGGGAGAGCACCTATGTCGAAGGGGTGGTGGTGACTCTGTTTGGAGTGCAAGTTGGTAACCCTGTGGCAGTTCACCACTCTCGGGAAATGCCCCCGCCTCTTCAGACGGAGATGTTGGCTTGTTCCTTTAACCTCCAAGTAGCTTCACGTAAATGTCCTGGGATCCCTCCACTCTATTCTGTCATAACTGAAGAAGAAGAAAAGTTTTATCAGGGGGCTTTAGAACTCTCTCCAACAGAACTTTTCAATGCCTGGGGGAAAATACAGTTTACAGGGTGGCTTCATGAGGAAGTCCCAACAGACTGCTTAGAAAACTATAATGTGTTTTCAGGGAGAGACAGACCTTCTGCAAATGTGGGCTGTTGTGCCCTGCGAGAGAAAGGTGATGTCTCCAGGTCCCAAAGGAGCCTGCCTTCATTTTAGCCGCACACAGAGAGGGATGCTGTCCACACTCTCATTTCACAATCCTCAATTGTTAGGGCGAGAAGACATGTAAAGAAGGATTCCCCCAACCCACCAGCAATGAGTCTCATAGGCACGTAGAGCAAGGTCTTTCAGCTGCTGCAGCTTTTCTGACTCTTGCAAAGGAAAGCCCTTCTCCTCTTCCTTTGCATCAGGCTGCCCTACAGATTCCCAAGCCTTCGTTTTCCTCACGGAGGGCTTGTGCAACTGGAATGTCCTCTCCATCCCACCCCCTTGCACCTTGGAAGCCATTTTGCCCTTATGGCACTTTGGCCCTTGGACCTCCCCCTCCAAAGAGCTGGATGGGATCAGTTGCTTTGCATAGAAAGACGCAGAGACTCTTGACTCCTGGGAGGGCACAGGACCCCTACTCTCTTCAATAACCACCTATTTGGAATGGGAAACTTTCTTTCAATGAACATTAAAGACTATGAAGCTTCAGAGATAAAAGGAAGGGACATTCTAGGGTTCTTCATGGGGGCAGGGTGGTGTAGATGTGGAGGAGAGCAAAGCGATTCGGACTTTGGAGAGCCAGCCACTGGATATCCTGCAGCTCTGCAGCAGTGAGGGAGACATCCCTCCCCCTTTCTGCCAGCTGCCCCCTGAGTCAACAACAAGCGTGAAATGTCCATGCCGGCAGCTGGGAGCATAAAAATGCAACCCACCCCAGTGACCGAGAGCAAAGAAGCTGGAATTCCATGTGGCTTGCATTAGTGACACCCTGCAGCAGAGCTCTTCTTGGAATGATGGCCAGGGAGTGAAGTGGCGGGGCAGGGAAGGAAAGCCCCATACAAAATCCTGAGGTGTGACCCACCATCCCTCTCCTCTGCTTGACTGCTGGGTGCTTCCACAAACCTCCCTCCTATGCTGAATTTCTGGGTTCTTCCCTACTTGCAGAGAGATGAGCCCCTCATGCTCTGTTTTGTGGGGTCAGCTTCTTGCTTCTTTGGGAAGGAGAGGGAGAGAGAGAGTGCGCACATTGGCCTGGATAGCTCAGTTGGTTAGAGCATGGTGCTGATAATGCCAAGGTTGGAAGTTTGATCCCCATGTGGGACAGCTGCATATTCCTGCATTGCAGGGGGTTGGACTGCATAATCCCCAGGGTCTCTTCCAACTCTATGATTCTATGTACACCCCCTTCAACAAGTTGGAAGGTGGGCACTACAGTGGTACCTCGGGTTAAGTACTTAATTCGTTCCGGTGGTCCGTTCTTAACCTGAAACTGTTCTTAACCTGAAGCACCACTTTAGCTAATGGGGCCTCCCACTGCCACCGGAGCACGATTTCTGTTCTCATCTTGAAGCAAAGTTCTTAACCCGAGGTACTATTTCTGGGTTAGCAGAGTCTGTAACCTGAAGCATATGTAACCCGAGGTACCATTGTATGCACTGATGTGCATATACACCTGTCCTGCATCCCCCAACTTTATACTGCACCCTGTTCCAAGTAGAAGATGTCCTTCCATGCAGTTGCAGATCTGTAAGGCCTTGACCCAAATCCTAAGCCTTTCCACCAAAGGGGCCCCTCACAGCTTGCGTGAGCAGGGCAGAGTGAAAGGATCCCCTTACAGCGGAGGACGGGGGGATGTGGCGTTCTTTGTTGCGCTCCAGGAGGTTTGCATGCGTGTGTGCATCCCCCCTTGGCCACCTGCTGCTATGGAATCCAGGGCTGGGAGCTGGGTTACATTTCAGGGCAAGTCGGGAGCAGGAGGGAAGGGATGGGGGGGGGGGTCACGACTGGCAGAAATGCTGCATGGGAATGTGAAGTTAAATTCACACCAGTTACCAAAGCATCTCTCCTGGCCAGTGTGGCATTGCTGTTAGAGTGTTCGCCTGTGGCCCAGGAGACCAGGGGCGCCTCCATACTGTCACCATTTTGTGGCAGAGGGGTGGTTCAGGTGCATATTGGAGCTTTAAAGGTAAAGGGACTCCTGGCCATTAGGTCCAGTCGTGGCCAACTCTGGGGTTGCGGCACTCATCTCGCTTTATTGGCCGAGGGAGCCGGCGTACAGCTTCCAGGTCATGTGGCCAGCATGACTAAGCCGCGTCTGGCGAACCAGAGCAGTGCATGGAAACACCGTTTACCTTCCCACCAGAGCGGTACCTATTTATCTACTTGCACTTTGATGTTCTTTCGAACTGCTAGGTTGGCAGGAGCAGGGAACGAGCAACAGGAGCTCACCCCGTCACAGGGATTTGAACCGCCGACCTTCTGATCGGCGAGTCCTAGGCTCTGTGGTTTAACCCACAGCGCCACCCGCGTCCCTATTGGAGCTTCAGGTTTGTGTATAAAAAATGCTCTTGTCTCCCTACTGAAACGAATCCACTCCTTAAGAAAGAATCAGACTTTTGCAGTGTGGGATGAAGAAATGACCGTCAGGAAGACATATGGATACCCCACAAGCAAATCAGGATGAGTGCTCAATAAATAGGTCATTCAGAGGAACTCCAAGGTTCAGATCTACTGCTTGGCCATGAAGCTCATTGGGTGACCTTGGGCTAGTCCCTGTCTTTCAGCCTCACCTACAAGGTTGTTGTGAGGATAAAATTGGGATGGGGAGAGCCATATATTGCACCTTGAGCTCCGCGGAGGAAAGGGGGGACGTAAATGTAAAAAATGCACTAGCATAAAAATTGAACAAGGCAACCGGTCTCTGGAGAGCTTTTGCCAAAGTTTGTGCTGCAGCCTTGTCTTTGCCCGACCCAGGGAGAGGCTGACGGGATGGGGCTTGTGTGAAGGTGGTGCAGAAGCTCAGCTCAGTCTCTTCTCTGCAAGGCTCCCAGCCGCAGCAGTAGGGCAAGCGGGTCTTTCCTTAGAAGCTGGGTGCCAGGGAAGTTTGCCAAAGCAAGATGGGAATAACGTGGGAAAGGAGCTGAAGGAGGGTCCGGCCGTTCAAAATAGAAACAAAAATAGATCTCACAGGGAAGGAATGAGAGGCAGGAAGCAGCCATCACCTCCCTTGGGTCAGAAGCTCAGAAGCGTAGCCTGCCCTGTGCCAAAATCTGGGCTGGGATCTTGGCTGGCTCACGAGGAAGGCCAAAGCAGATCAGTGCTAGAACATCTGCTCTGCATGCAGAATGTCCCGGCTTCTGTCTCCAGGTAGGGCTGGGAGAGAGCCCTGCCTGAACCTCTAGAGAGGTTGCCAGTCAGTGCAAGTGATACTAAGCTAGGAGGGACTGATGGGCCTGAGTCAATCTAAGGCAGCTTCCTCTGTAAGAAGTCCAGCCGTCTCCATGCAGCTGCTTCAGGGAGGGGAGATGTGGAGGGAGCAGGGAGGAGCAGCAGCACATTCTCAGCCGGCCCCCACAGTCCCCTTGCTTTTTATAGACAACAGGTTCTGCTAGTATCCACACCGTGATGGCATGGAGACAGGCAGCAGATAAAAGCTTTTTCTCCCTCATGACACTAGAAACTTGTGAACATCCAGCGGAGCTGAATGTTGGAAGAGTCAGAGGACAGGTGAAAGTGCTCCTTCATGCAGCACGTAGTTAAACTATGGAACTCATTCCTGCAGGGAGGTAGTGATGGCCACTGACTTGGATGGCTTTAAAGGAAGATGGGCAAATTCATGGAGGAGAGGGATATCAGTGGCTACTAGCCATGATATCTGTGTTCTGTGTCCCCACAGTCAGAGGAAGTCATGCTTCTGAATGCCAGATGCTGGAAACAGCAGGAGGGGAGAGGCTCTGGTACTTGGGTGCTGCTTGCCAGTTTCCCACAGGCCACCATGAGAACAGGGTGCTGAGTCCAGGGTGCTGCCCCCTCTGGCCTGGAGGAGAAGATAAGAAGGGCCCTGCTGGTTCAGGCCAGAGGGGGCCCATCTAGTCCAGCACCCTGTTCTCTCAGTAGCTGACCAAATGCTTCTGGGAAGCCCAAATGGCTTGGGATAAGAGCCTGGGCTACTTTTGTTGGGAGAGCAACCTAGGATTCATCCTCCTAATAGTGGGTTGAGCAAATCACAAAGAATAATTTTAATGTATTCTGCTTAAAAAACTTTGGTGATTAGGTGACATATAAATGCCCTAAACCAGTAGTTCACCAAAACATTTTTGTCCGTGGACCACCTGGAAATTGCTGTTGGTCTTGATTTTTCTGCCTGTTGTAGCCTTTGTAATGTGCTGTACTAGATGTTGTATTTTTAAATTTAGTTTTGTATTGCTTCTTGCATTTTTAATTATAGTATATTTTACTGTATTACACCTTGGATTCCATAGAATTCAAATTTCAATATAATAAAGTGCAATGTAAGAATAATCCAATTAAAAAGCAATGAGTATTTAACGCAACAGAATGTCTTTCACCTTCAGCCACAAATCCATGCACACAGCAAGGACCAACATGATGTTTGTGGGTCAGTGGTGGTCCACGGACCACAGTTTAGGGACTCTGCCTTAAACAAACTACATCAAGGGCCCCAGCCACTGTCCATATCACTGGGACCACTCATTGACAGCCGTCCGTCTCTGTACAGTATACCAAAAACTGGGAATCCGCCTTGTTACCTGCTTACCTGTCAATCAGAACATTGCTGCACTGACTCCCTGGCATCAGCCTGCCTCCTTTGTTGTGCTCTAGCATCTCCTGGGCTGAGTAAGACCCTTCCTCACCATTTCCTCCAGGACTGTAGGCCCCTTCCCCCAAAGATGGCAAACATGCAGCTGCTCCTTACCACAAAGGGTTCTTGGGTTACCAGAGAGGAATGCACAGCCCACACCTGGCTCTTAGCAATCACTACATCCCACAGCTAGATGCTTTCAGCCATTGGCTGCTGCAAGATAAGAACAGAACATAGGAGCCCTGAAGCTGAATCAGGCACATCTAGTCCAGCCTCATCCCCTGTTGGAGGCGGGATGCTTCTCAGTGCTAGTTGCTGGAAAGTTCAGGATAGGGACAGAGCCGTTGCGCTCATGTCCTGCTTGCAGTCTTCCCACAGGGGTCTGATTGGCCACTGTGAGAACTGGATGCTGCACCAGATGGGCCTTTGGACTGATCCAGCAGGCTCTTTTTATGTTCTTATCCTGTTCTCACGGTGGCCAGCTATAAGGGCTCATCCACATTTCCTTTCGTCCTGCTCTTTCCCCCGGAGAAAACTGTTCTTTGGCACTCAATCAGAGCAAATAGCAGTTCAGGTTTTCTCTGGATTGACGTTTGCTCCGAGTTAGTACTAAAGAGCACATTTTCTCTGGAGTAGGAGTGGGGCAAGGGGAAAACCACTCCAACTCATGCCTAGAAGGTGCAGGTCAAGTGGGAGACCACTCCAGCCCATGCTTTCTAGGCACGGGACCAGCAGAAGTGTGGACAAGCCCTCAGTGTCTCTTGGAAGAAGCCCCTAAGCAGCACCTGAGTGCAACAGCATTTTCCTTGCTTGTGAGTTCCAGCAACTGGTATTCAGAGACATGCTGCCTCCAACATGGAGGGAGAACAGTGACTAGGAGACATTGGTAAATAGCCTTATCTTCCATGAATTCCTCTATATTTTAAATCTACTCAAGGACTGATTGTACACCCAAGTTCTCAACCTAGTTGAATCAAATGCTGGAGCTGTGTATGGCAGGGAGTGAGGAAGCAAGCCAGGTAGGGACTGTGGCCCCTGGAGGACAAAGGAGTTTTATTTCTGCCAGATCTTCATTTTACAATACTTATAGCCTGCTTTTTCAGCTGAAAGCATGATGAGCCAAAGCAACAGAACCGCCATGAAATTAAAGTCAGAACAGAAGGCGTAAAAAACGGGGGTGTAGCAGACACAATAGTAAGCCTCTGAAGTCTTCAATATGTCTGAGACTGATACAACACCTTTTCCTTCCCCCTGGCAGGATGTCTGTTGCTCTGAAGAGGAGGTCCATAGCAGCCCCCCAGTACTGCATCTAAAGCAGCAGAAGGATGGGACAGGAAGGGTGAAGAGGGCTTGGGTGATCCCTCCCATCAGCGTGTCAGAGAACCATAAGCGGCTTCCCCATGTTTTGGTGCAGGTAAGGAGGAGGAGAATGGGCAGCTTGGTATTCAACAGTGGTGGACAGTGTTGGTTCAGGAGAAGGCTTGAGAAGCAAAGAAGCGCCCCTCTCTTCCCCACCCTGGTGTGATGTTTCCATGGCTGCTCCTGCTCTCTGCTTGCATCCCATCAAGGTCTGCATTTAGGCTTCTGACCCAGGATCGTGCCTTGGAAGGAAATGGCTGGGCTGAGCCAGCCCTGAGATTCCCCACAGTGACCTTCATTGAGATGCTGAGTGTTGCCATGTGCCAATAGCACAGCACCCTGCAGAAACACACCCACTTGCTCATTGTGCTCATTGCTAGATCCAGTCCAGGGGCCGCCACCCTTCCTTACAGCCCCATCACAATCAACCAGGTTGTGGCTGCTCCTCTCCCTCCCACTCTGCCTCTGAAGGCAGGTTAAAAATACAGTCTGGCAATGGCACACATCCTTCAAGACATGCAGTGCTCACCTATGGCCACACCGGTTCATTACACCATGAATGTTGACCGTAAGCACTGAATGTGTGTGAGTGGCCTTTGTTATGGTGAAGACACAGCTGCATTTGCACGGCAGGCTCCCCCACACCTGCGGCTTGCAGGCACCCACGTGGCAGCCCCTCCTTGCACAACAGCACATGCATTCACAAGAAAACTGGCCCTTGCCTTCCAAGGATGTTGCACTGTGCATCAAGCCTTTCATTGCACCATGCATCGAGAAAGGATCCTGGCTCAGTGGCAGAGCATCTGCTTTGCGTGCAGAAAGTCCTCCCAGGTTCAATCCCCAGCGGCATCTCCACGCAGGGCTTAGAAAGACTCCCTGCCTGAATCCCCCTGGAGAGCCACTGCCAGTTAGCGTAGAGATAATATCATGCTAGATGGAATCAGGCAGCCTTCTATGTCCCTGAGCCTTGTTGGGATTTAAGTCACATCTGGGTACAGAGAGGGGGAAGAGGGCAGCACCTGTGGGCAGGAGCAGGGGAAGTGCCGGCCCTCTCCCAGCACACAGGGTTAATTTCCCTTTTGTAGATTAAATCAGACAAGCAGCAGCCTGGAGGTGTGATCTACAGCATCAAGGGTCCAGGAGTGGATGAAGATCCCAAGGGTGTGTTCTCCATTGATAAACGCAACGGGAAAGTCTACCTCAACACTGTGCTGGACCGGGAAAAGAATGACCGCTTTCGGGTAAGGAAAGCCCAACTTGCTTCGTGGTTCATTGCAGCTCCGGAGGGTGTTTTAAATGTCAGGGCTGAGCTCCGGAACACATGCAAATGGTGGTGGTAGTGATGATAAGGTGCTTCTGAGCATGTGCAAAATGTATTTCCCTGAGTAGACTCTGCCAACCCTGAGATGTCCGAGATGTTGGGTTGCCACAGGCCAAGCTGGCTGAAGCTGATGAATTTCCAGACCCAGAATATTTTAAGGATGGAAGAATCATAGAACTGTAGAGTTGGAAGAGACCCCAGGGGTCAACAAGTCCAACCCCTGCAATGCAGGAATCACAGCTAAATGCAAAATCTGGCCCAAGAATAGATAAGCCAAAGGGCAGATAAGTTTGGCCATCAAGCAGTTCTCTCTCACCTCCCAAGCAGAAGACTATTCACACCCCAGTCAGCAAGGAGGGCAGGACACAGACTGTGAGTGGAGACAGACAAGTGAGTGCCTTGTTCCAAAGTGGGGGGAGAGGCAGGGTCATGGCAGATGGAGGGGGCAGGAGGTGAGGAACAAGTCTGTGCTGCAAGCCAACTGGTAGACCAACTGAGTAGTCAGAGACAGTGGTGAAGTTGGTGGCTGGTTGCCAGTTCCTTATTTGCCCAAAAGTTTGAAACCCTGCTCAGCCAGAAAACTGGAAAAGGAACTAAAGTTCTCAGAGCTCCAAAATAAACTTCAGGCTGCCCCATATTATCTCTCTCAGGAAATGGTCACCTTCGAGATTCACAAAACTTATTTTCTACCTTCTGGGGGTGCCATGCCTGATGGCGTCCTTTAACCAAAGCATTAGGCTGGGCCCAGTTGCAATGTCATTTCATAGAGGACTCTCTTCTGGAGCTGTGGGGCATCATTTTGGGCAGCCCAAAGCTTAATATGGGATGAACATCCCCAGTTCCTAATTTGGGGTCATCATTGTGAATGTTGCACGAAAACAGTGCTTTTGATCAAAGATACTTATTGTGGATCTTGAAGGGGACAGTCTCCCTGGTTATGTGTGGATCTTTTAAGACAGAACTAGGCTTATCTTGATGATAATAACTCGATGCTTCTTGCTTTGCCCATGCCCAGCTCAGGGCCTTTGCACTAGACCTGAGTGGAGTTCCACTGGAGGATCCCACAGACCTGGAGATTCTGGTCATGGACCAGAATGACAACCGGCCCCTCTTCCGGCAGGCTGTGTTTGCTGGGCACGTGGTGGAAGAAGCTCCCCCAGGTGGGTGTGCCAGACCCTTGCATAGTTCTTGTTTAATACGGATGGGCCAGTTCTCTGAGCCCATCAAGGTGGGTTGAACTGGAAGCTAAGGGTGGGGAACTGTGAGAAACAAGGAGCAGCTGATAGGAATGACCTTCCCCTGCCTTAGACCTTCGAGAGTTTGTATGCGACAACGGCTGCACAAATATTGATAGCCCAAAACTGGAAAGAGGAAAAAACTCCCACGGAAAAAGATTGGCAAATTAAGTTAATGGAATATGCTGAGATGGCTAAATTAACAGGAAGACTCAGAAATCAGGACAATAACAAATTTTAAAATGAATGGGAAATTTTTATTGCATATATGTCAAAGCCTTGTATACAAGTTGATACATCAGCAGGATTCTAAAAAACATTTGCAGTATTATGATAACAGATCGAACTAGATATTATGTGGACATGCATGAATTAACAATAATGGAACCATGGAGAGGGTAGAGGGAAGTTAAGGGATTGGAGAAATCCCACATTTTGATATTGTATTGATGGTTTAAACATTTTTTAATGTCTACTGTATATGATGTTTGTTATAATTAAAACCAATATATATATATATATATATATATATATATATATATATATATATATCCTTCAAGAGTTCTGCCAGTCAGTGTTGACACCACTGGGCTAGATGGGAAAATAGATTGTCCTGGTGGAATAAGGCATCTCTGTTCCTTCTCAGGTACCTACGTGATGACGGTAGAAGCCACAGACGCAGACGACCCTGAGACAGACAATGCCGCATTGAGATATTCCATCCTGGGACCAGAGATGGGAGACGTCTTCACAATTGACGAGCTATCAGGAGAAATTCAAACAGCCCGAGCTGGGTTTGACCGGGAGGTACAAGCCTGTCAATGTTTGTCTCAGAGCTTGAGGGTGGAATGCAGTCGTGGGTGACAGGTCAGTAGGCGCCAAAGAGCAGAGTGGACTGTATGCTGCACCAAAGAATGAAGCCAGTGGAAATCTGGGGTGAAACATTATTTCTCATTTGAATCTGCACACAAACTTTGATCATTTAAATCCTTAGGGTCTATTTTGTTACGACATTCCCAATTTTGAAAGGTAGTGGGCTGAGATGTTTTTGAAAAAACGGGGGCAATCATTTTGAATGCAGCATATTAATGCTGTAACATTATTGCACTGAATTATTTTTAATAGCGTCACACACACACACACACACACACAGTCTCAAAACTATACTTGAAAGAGTGAAATGTCAGGAAATGATTTGCAGTATTCTAAAAATACACCCAAATTTTACTTTATTTTATTTGCAAAAATCCAGTACAGTACAAATAAGCTTTGACCTACCGTCTTTTGGAAAGAAAGGTGGGACAGAAAACCAGGTTTTTAAACTTATCTGACACTAGTAGCCTCACACCCAGCATTGCTGAATAATTCTAAGAAACAACAACAACAAAAATCAGTGCAGTTTTGAAATCGGGTTTAAATAGGTGCAATTTTTAAAGTTTCGCTGCACCATCTTGATTCAGAATGATGCCCAGATGTATCCAAATATAGATTTTTTTAAAATCTGCTACTCAAGCTCAAGAACCACCATGCAATTTGGTTACAGCATCTTAAGAGGTGTCCAAACGTATAAAGAACTGCAAACAACTTTCCGAAAGGTATTGTAGGTATGGAACCCAGGGAGGAATAGGCAGATCCTAGAACCATGTGAATGGTATGCTTCCCTCTCTGGCTCGTACCCTCTTCCCCACACCATCACCTACCTCTGCTCCTCTCCACGCAGGTCGTCGGCATTTACAACCTGACGCTCCAAGTGGCAGATATGTCCGGAGAGGGTCTGGCCACCACCGCCACAGCCGTTATCTACGTCGATGACATAAATGATAACCCGCCTGAGTTCACAGAGAAAGAGGTGGGGAGCCTACCCCCACGCACCCACCCACTGAGGAGGCAGAACTGGTGGGAGAGGAGACTATAAAGGACCCTGGCTGGGTTCTTTATCCGGCTGGTGTGGCTGGAAGTTCCTTCTGCTCCATTTGAATGGAGTTAGGGGCATGAGAGTGCAGTGGAGCAGGGCTTTGTTTGGCCTCTCCAATATCTCCTGCATAATACCAACAGCAACAAATCCCACTCCAGTTGTGAAGCAGGAGGTGATCCATGCTGATGAATCAGTGCAGCCCACAAAACGCATCAAGTGTGGGCCATAGCACATAGGCTGCTCCTGCCAAGCCCCTTGGCAGCATCCAATTTCTATTTATCATTCTTGTTTATTCCCAATGCTTCCCCCACAAAGAGTTCAAGATGTCACACATAGTTTTGCCCCTTCTCCAGTTCTCCATCAAAAACAAGAAAGAAGGGGAAGACTGTGCCCTGCAAAGTGTGCACTGGCAGATCTAGCCAGGCCAAAGTACTGAATAACTCCCACCCACCCCCCTTCTCTTGCAGTTCTCCATGGAGGCCCCTGAGAACAAGCAAGGCGTGGTCATTGGGCGAGTGCTGGTCCAAGACAAGGACCTCCCTGGTTCTCCCAACTGGTTGGCTAAGTTCACTATTCTGGAGGGGGACCCCAACGGGGCTTTCGCCATCCACACCGACCCCCTCACCAACGATGGCGTCATCTCCCTGGTGAAGGTAAGGAATGGCATTCAGCTGGACCCATCCCTGGAGCCTGTTTAGAGCACCGGGTTCAACCTGGGAACAATGGCCAAAGCACCGGGTGCTAATGAGCATGCACAGAGTGTGTTCTGCTCACCATGGAGTAGCCATAGCCTCCCCCATTCCCTAAATATGAGGCCTGGGGTGTGGACTTTGAGGGGAGAGGGATTTACAGGCTAGCTGTCTTTGTAGAGTTTAAATAAAGGCGCACAATCCCAAACTTTAAGCAAGCAAGATAATGATAACAAGAGCACCTCTCACCATGCGCTAAGGGCAGGTCCATCAGCACAGGGTAGCCACAACCAGTCGCCAGTCCGCCTGGATGAAAGGAGCAGGATTCTGGGGCCAGAAGCCACAATACGCAAAGTGGATTTGAGCTCTTGCAACTCTTGCTTTAGCTATCAATAGCTGGTTGAAGCTCAAAACAGAGCAGACAGAGAAAAGGCTGGGAAGCAGGAATGCTGGCCCTGTTTGAGGGATTTGCAACGATGGGAGCAAAAGGGTCCCACACCACTAACCACGGCTTCACCAACTCTCTGTCCCTATCGTCAGGCCCTCAACCACGAAGAACGGGACCGGTTTGAACTACTTGTCTCTGTCCAGAACCAAAGTCCCCTGGAGCTGTCTGCCCCAAAGGCTGCCAGGGCCTTGACCACAGTGCGGGTGCACGTGCTCGATGCCAATGAAGCCCCCTTCTTCCGGGAGAATCCCTGGAGGGGAAGCGTGAATGAAGGTGCACCCCCTGGCACAGAGATAACCCTCTACCGTGCCAGTGACCCAGACACCCTGCAAGGGCAGCAACTCAGGTGAGCTGGGCCAGAGGGCTTCAGGCTACCGTCCAAGGAGATACTCCAGGTTAACCTGCATTGGGAGCAGGTGGGTGATCTTAAGGAGGAAGGGAGCAGAAAACCCCCTGGCAGGGTTGGCCTCCAGGGCTTGGTGGGATTCTGCCCTTCCGGAGCTGCAGACCAAAGGCATGGCTTGGTGCCTGGCATAAAATTCAGCACCACAAGAACTGCAGCTCCTGTTCCCCTTTTTGTTTTAAATAAGTCTCTAGCCTTTATGGCCTAGAAGAAAAACATACCAACTTGCAGAAACAGAAGAAAAGTCCTGCTGGATCAGGTCAAACGCTTACTTAGTCCAGCATCTTGTTCTCACAGTGGCCAACTAGATGTCTATAGGATACCCACAAGCAAAACCTGAGCGCAACAGCATTCTTCCCCATTGTGATTCCCAGCGACTGGTATTCAAAGGCATACAGCCTCCAGCAGTCAGGGGAGAGCATAGTTGTCATGACAGTGTTTTGTATGAGCCACTGCAAGGCGCCTCCTCCACCACACAAGCCCAATTTGCCTCCCAGATGTGTGTGACATCCTGGCGAGTGTAACTTTGCCTCTAGGTATTCGTGCTGTTCATGAATACACACACACACACACACACACACACACAATATTAGCATCTCTTTCTCTGACCTGCATCCTCAGGTACTTCCAGGCCTCTGACCTGGCCAGCTGGCTGCAAGTGGACCCTGACTCCAGCCTGGTGCAGACACGACAGACGGTTCCCCCACGCTCAACATTCCCAGGCGGCTGGTACACTTTGCAGATCCTGGCCAGCGATAATGGTGAGAAGGTCAGGCAGAGAGTGGGAAAGGACAGGAACAAGCCCATGGCTAGAAGGTCACTGTAACAGGGGCAGGAAATCACTGCAAAACAGCCGGCATGGAGATGCAAGACACCTGATCATGTCGCTTGCAGAGCATCTACACATCTTTCAGTTAGTGTCACTCATTCGTTCCCACACTTTTCAATGTATTTCCTCGTCGCTTTTCAAGCAGCAGAGCCGAGGGCTGTTCTTTATAATGGAGGTTTTGTTACACTGGGGCAGCAGAGGCCTTTAATCCACTTCAAGTGCACAAATCAAATGTTATGATAGGTGCTTGAATACCCCCTGCAAAATACTGCATCTGAAGCTGCCTTTAGAGAGTCTCAGAAGGGTATATTGGATCATAGAAAATAGTCTGGCTCCACCGGTAGCCAGAAGATGCCCTTGGGAGAGTTTGCAAAAAAAAAGTATCTATCCCTTATTTGCCACAAAGCCTCTGGTAGTCAGATATAGATTTCCCCTCCACATGGAAGTTCTATTCTTTCCAAGGTAATAGTCAGTGACAGGGCAAAGCCAAGACATTTTGCTGATGGAGGTGGCCAAGATGTCTCCTCTGCCTTTCCATGCACAGGAGGTGACTGGGCTGGTAGTTGGATCTGCTGCCAACAGGGTAGCATCGTACGCATCTGAAGGCAGCAAGCTAGTTTAGGGACTGTGGGACAAGTAACTTTAGGACAAGCCACATGGAACAGAGAGCTCTAGCCTCCAACCAGAGGGAATTCCCAGGGGCTCAGGAAGAACAGCCTGCAACCACCTACCAGTGGTCTGCCGCCTAAGGCAGCTTCCTCACACTGCTTATTGTTAGGGCCGGCCCTAGTCACAATTAAAGCTATCCCTTAGGAATGCATTCTCCTGCTTTTTGTTTAGGAAACCCATCCTTGACAGCTACGGGGACCCTGTCCATTGAGGTGCTGGAAGTCAACGACCATGCTCCTCTTCTGCTTCCGGTGACTAGCGAGCTATGCAGCCAGGGCGGACGCCTGGTGCTGAGCGCCACTGACGACGACCTGGCTCCCCACGCTGAGCCCTTCCACTTTCGCCTCAGCCCTGACATGGCTCAGAATTGGACTCTCGGACACATCAATGGTAACCTTGACCTGGTGGGAGTCAGCACCCCTACATTTAGCAGAGGGTGGGAAAGAGATTCAACCAGGGATGGCATCAGTGTTTGGCATTCCCAGTCAATTCCAAGGGTCCTGAGCACGCCACCTTAAAAAAAAAATACATTGACCTGGCTCTCTGAGCAAGGCTGGACCACAAAGTCTAGCCACCATTTTAATATCCTTCAACATCACTCCAAGGTATTGTGGGAAATTAAAGTGGCAGCTAGGCTCAGCTTCCTGGCACTGCCTGTCCCTCAACACAGCTGTTTCTGCCATTGCTGCTGCTCCCAAGTAAGCTAGCCAGTGGGCACCTTGACCTGGGACCCCCCCAGACCCACTTGGATTGGTCTTCCTGCAAAGGTAACAGAAAGCATTATGGAAGGGGGGTGCAGAAGAATAGATACAGTCAGGCTCCTGCTTGCTCCATCCTCCTCCCTGAAACACTCCCATCTGTTACAGACACCCATGCGCTGCTGCAGACTGAAGGAGAAGTGGACGTAGGGCTCCACGTCCTGCCGCTGCTCATCAGTGACTCGGGGACACCGCCACAGGTGCGAGAGCAGCTCCTGAATGTCTCTGTGTGCGCCTGTGACAAGTGGGGCTCCTGCCAGGCTCACGTTGCTGCCGTGGTGGGTGCTGTGGCAGGCCTGAGTTTCGGGGCCTTGATGATCATCCTGAGCTGCACCATCCTGCTCCTGCGTAAGTGCAACACGCCTTCTGGCGTGAGATTCAGGGCCTGTTCCTAAAAGGGCATTATGCTGGGGCATGTCTGATGTGGTTCAGTCCCTCAAGCTCAACCTAATGGTAGGGCCGGCCTGGCCAGTGGGACCCGAGGTACAATGTTAGAGCAGGCTTCTTGTGTCTCTTACTTGCTCATGAGTAGGAGCTGCCAAACAGCACCTGCGTGTCATGCTATGCAGAGGCCTGGGCAGCCACCACAAATAGCAAGGCCTTTTTGGAAGGAACTTGGGCCTCTGCTCTGGAACTTTTCATCAAGTCCTCCCTGCTGCTCCTCCAAAAATGGGGAGAATCGTTTCTGCTTCCACTGGCCTTTTGAGTACTAATTATTACTTTTCTCACACTGCATTGATTTTCTGCTGTAATCTATCCATCCATCCATCCATCCGAAAATGTAATATATTAAGGAAAATTGCTGTGCAACACACACACACCCCATATTACGAAAAAATGCATAATGGTGTGCATATGAGGAGAAATTCTCGCAAAACTGCTGAAGAAATTCCATGAGGACTTAAAAAAAAAAAAGCAAACTAATATGGAGAATTGAATTTAGGATCGGACAAAAATGAAAAACTGAGAGAAACCAGAGTTGAGATATTTGCTCATTCCTACTTGCAGGAGGCTGGGGAAAAGACATGTTTTGATGCTCTGCAACACACACACGCGCACACACACACACACACACACACACACACGGCTCCTGCTGCTTTTAACCTCTCCCTCTCTGCTTGCAGTCCTGGCCTTGCTGGTGGCTGCGCTGGAGCATTCCCGCCGTCAGGCCTTCCACAAGGGTCTCCTGGGGGGCTCTCAGGATGACTTGAGGGACAACATCGTCAACTACAACGAACAAGGCGGCGGAGAAGAGGACCAGGTGAGACCCCAAATTATATGTGGGGGTGGGGTGGGAGAGCACGGCAGAGAAGGCAGCCTGAACAATTTATGATGGACTTAAAGAACTACGGAACTCCCTTCCACAAGAGGCAGTGATCGCCAACTGGGTTTGGCTTTAAGAGAGGACTAGACAAATTCATGGAAAATGAGACTGCCAATGACTGCTAGCCACAACGGCTGGTAGTAACTCCACTGTTGGAGGCAGGAGGGCCCTGGATGCCAGTGGCCAAGAATTATGGGTGGGGAGAGGTGATGTCACACTCGGGTCCTCCTTACAGGTTTCCCATTGGCCATGGTGAGAACAGGATTTTGTATGCATTTTTGATTGGGGGTCTCCCAACTTGAATCCTCCCCTACTTCATCTGCCAGGCCCCAGCAGGGCCTGGAAGCCTTTTGTCTCTCTCACACACATCATGGTTGTAAGGTCCCTCTTCCTGCCTTTCAGGATGCCTACGACCTCAACCAGCTGCGCAACCCCGACCTCTTCCCCCCACCATCTCTTCGGAGCAAGCCGCCGCACCGGAGGGACGCCCCCTACAGCTACGGCCTGCCTCAGTACCCCCGGCGGCTGCCTGCCTGTCCTTCCGACATAGAGGACTTCATCAACGAGGTACTGAAGAGACACATCAGGGGCTGGGAGGATGGCAGCATGGGGAGAGGAACTGTTGAGGATGGGAGAGGCCAATTGGGGCAGAGCAGGAAGTGGGGGGGGGACCCTCCCTGATTTTGGCCACACGGAGCTACCCCCTTCTCAGTTTGGTGCTGGCACAAGTTATCAAGAAGCTGCAGGGCCTAGCAGCCGATACAGCAGGAGTGGGGAACCTGGCAAATGGTAGATGTTGCCGAATTCCTGGCTCCCATCATCCTTTGCCTCTGGCTGTGCTGGGAATTGGGAGTCCAGCGATTGCTGCAGAGCTGTAGGCATCCCCCCCTTGCGGTGCAAGAGGTAATGGCTAGGAAAAAGGAGGCCTGGCAAGTAGCTAGCTTGCCCTTTTGGCTCCATGGGGGCTGCAACCAGAACATTTAAATCTTATTTTAGTCATTTAAAAATTGTATATCCCGCTTGTCACTATCCAAGTCTCAGTTAAGGGGAGAGGGTCCTTAGGATGTGGTTTGTCTTGGTGGTCCTCTGCTGAGCTCCCCTCCCCCTGCAGGGCCTTGAGGCGGCCGACAGCGACCCCAGCGTGCCTCCGTACGACACGGCTCTCATCTACGACTACGAGGGCGAAGGCTCAGCCGGCGGCTCTCTCAGCTCCATCCTCTCCAGCTTGGCCGACGAAGACCAGGATTACGACTATCTCAACGAATGGGGCCCACGATTCCGGCGCCTGGCAGAGCTGTATGGTCAATAGCGGGGGGAAGAAGGGGGGCAGGAAGGGGAGAGAGGCCATTCCAGCAGCCAAGTATGTGCTGGACTCTGCCAGCTGTGGAAAGAGACCATGCAGCCCAGTTACCCTCTTGGTCTCTGGCTGGCCCCACTGCCAGCAACGCCCCCTCCTCTCAGCAGCTGCTGCTGCTGCAGTAGTAGTTATGGGGGTCACTTCCTGTTATGCCACCTAGTTTTCTCCGGCAGCCATCTTGCAGATGATGACCACTGCCCGCTGTGGGGAAGGAGGGGATCAGCGACCCTTAAACTCAGGTGCTCCCGAAAGTCAGCACCGTGTCCTGGGAAGAGCCAGCCCAAAGCAGGGAGGGAAGGCAGAGTCCCAGGCATAGATAGGGATGAGGGCCCTTTGCTATAGGCCCACTGGCCATTCTCACCCAAGGCTCTGAGCACCCAGCAGGCAAGTGGGTGGAGCCAGATGATGACAACAACCTAGGTTGGGAAAATTGGGTAGGGGGGAGAAGACCGTAGCAGGAGCCCCCGGATGAAGGGACCTCCACTGGGCTAGATGGGGGCTCTGGACCCTCCACACCCCTTCCTGAGCAGGCTAAGGCAGAAGACTCAAGACACTTTGCTGGGCCCCAGCTGCACCCCTTAAGAAAGAGATCCAGGACGCTTTGGAGCTGTGAGGGGAGCAGCTGGAAATAAAGCAGTTGAAGATGGAGCTACAAAGGTGTCACACAGTTTTTTATTAGAAGTGCTTGCGGGAACCAGAGCCTATAAGGCACTGATGGTAGGGCTGCAGTGGCTCTTTCCCTGCGAGACGGAGAGAGGAGAATCCAAAAAGCTGGCGCCCTCCAGGTGTTTTGGACTACAACTCCCATGCTAGCCCCAAACGTCTGGGGGGGCAAGAGGCAGATGATCCTGTGTGACGGCCAGTCGCCCTCTGTGCTCACAGCCTCACTCCAGTTTTTAGGAACGTGGTGCAGTCCTTCAACGGGGTGGCGGGGTTGACTTAAACACCCTCCTCGCTGCCCCAAGGCATGCAGTCCAGGCCACTACATCCCTTCCAGAGTGCTGTTGTGCCGGGAGCGCGCCGGGAGCAGCGGTCTTGTTTGCCCAGAGCTGGCTCCATGGTGGGAGCCCAGCATCTTCTTGGTGGCTGAGACGAGGCGGGCGTAGCTGTCGGGGTCGTAGGGGCCAGCTGTGGAGCGGGTGGAGAGCAGCGGCAGGTGGTCCTTGTGGCGCTGGCGCTGACTGGAGTGGAAGAGCGGGGGCCGGTGCTGACTCTCCCCGTCCTGCAGAGAGTCCGGAAGGGGCCTGCTGGTGCTCTCCGGGAGCAGCATGATGCTAAGCACCGACAGGATGGCGAAGGAGGCGAAGATCACATGGTGGAGGAAGAAGCCATGGCTGTTGTGGATCTCCATGAGTGGAGTGGTGGCCTGGCCCACCAAGCCAGCGGCCAGGATGAGGCCCAGCCCAGCACCCCTGCAGAAGAGAAAAGGGCAGCAGTGTTGGGAACAAGAAGTGCTGGGCAGGGTGAGGGGGGTAGAAGAGAGGAAGTCCGGCCTGGCTACATAAGGCACAAGCTCAGCAGCTAAGGAGAGAGTGGGGCTCCCCACAAGATTAACCCTGTGTGCCATGTCCCAAGGTCTTTCTCCCTCCCCCAAGCCCACTCCTCTTTTTTAAAAAAAAATGTAGTTTTTACTGAGGATTTTTTGTGTTACAAAACAGATGCCCACTCATTTTAATGGCTAGTGTGGCTATGTGAGAAACACACAAAGGAGCTGCCTTTGGCCAGGGCAGATCAGTGTCAAACTCTGGCTGGCAGCCTCTTCCCAGGGCTGGCCTCATGCCCAGGAAGGCTTTTACCAGGCCTGCAATCCAGTATCAGAGAATGATGACTGGAGCTTCAGGAGGGGGCCCACCCAGTGCTAGAGAGCAGCTGCTTTGCATCCAGAAGTTCCCACATTCCACCCCAATGACATCTTAATTAGAGAGCTGCCGGTATATCTTCCTATATACATAAAAATGTAATGTTGTCATCACGCTGCTCCTGTTGGGAGGATTTGCATGGTTGGCAAGCAAAGCAAGCAGGGGCGCGAGCCCCTTGAAACAACGCTCAGCCAGATGGACTAATGGTCAGACTCCGTAGAAGGCAGATTCCTGTATTTATATGACCTCCTGCATGCAAAGCAGATGCTCTACCACAGACCTACTTCTTCCCTAGTGGCAACCAGGCATTTAAATGTTCACAGGACCCATTATTTGGGTAGGACCTTTCATCTGGGTAGACCTGCGCAAATTGGGCCTCTCCTGTTCCTCCCATCCCAACCCCCAGCCGAGATAATGCAGCAGTCACCCTCCCACTCTGGGATCTGGGCCTGTCAGTCTATTATCATCCTCATCAGTATAATTACATTTCTATACCACCCTTCATCAGTGGAACACAGGACGGCTTACAGTATACAGTCTAGGCCTCATGTGCCTGCACAGCACATGCAGGGAGAGGAGAGACGCCTCACCTGACCACGGTGGGAAGCACCTCGCCGGCAAACAGGACGCTGAGAGCAGAAACAGCTTGTGACGCGAGGATCCCCAGGACAGAGAGCAGCACAATGAGCCAGGACATCAGGTCTAAGGGAGGAAGAATAGAGAGGCAGGCAGGCTAAGCAGGTCTGCCCAGCTGCTAACCAAAGTGGATGGCCCAGAGAGGCCTTCATAGAGCAAACCACAGCACAGGAGAGGAACCCATGGCAGTCCAAAACCACATTCCCTTCTGGGCTGCTTTCCAGGGTCCACATGCCAGTGCTGGGTGGGCCAGAGGGCCAGAGTAGGTGGAGTGACATACGCACATTTCCCCCTTTGGTGCAGTAGGCAGACTTCCCCACACACTTGCCACACCCCTCCAACCAGGCAAGCAAGAGGCCATGTCAGAGGTCAAAGAACTGTTCCAGCCAAGCAAACACACTGGGGAGCGGGGAGGGGTCAAAACAGGGCCAGGTACACAGGCTCGGAGGGACACAGCTCCCAAGGCTCCCAACCCCTGCCTTAGCAGGTAACTCACGCAAGTGCATGTGCACAGATGATGATGGCTCGTGGCTGCTAAACCCAGCCAGGAGAAGAGAGCCTGGGAGGGGTGGGGTGGGGGTCTCTTCTGGGAACTTGTGGTACACCTCCCCCATATCACTGTCTGCTTACACTGAGTCAAGGCCAGTAGCAGCAACGATGAAACGCCCGTCAGGATGGTGCTGAGCAGGAGGGCGGCGCGGCGTCCAAAGTGGTCCACGGTCAGGCACAGGAAGAGGAGCGCAACCGCCTCACTCGCCACCAGCAGGAAGTAGGGAAAGTAGAAGCCCGGTGCGTAAGAGGTCAGGTTGCGGGTGAAGCTGTGGCGGATCCCACTCCCAATGAACCTGGACGGTAGAGGAGACAGGAGGCGGGGGCAGAGAGATGATAAAATGCTCTGCAGTAACTCTAGGAGGATGGACCAGGGGTTAGAGTTTGACAGTGTGAGCAGGGATATGGGTCCGGTGGGTCAAATAAAGAGGGTGGCACATGGGCTGGAAGTTCCCCATCCCTGCCCAAGAGAAGCATTACTTGTGAGTAACTCAGGACAGATAGCAAAGAGGATCAATGTATAGGTCTGTGAAGAGGCCAACTGGATGCCCCGGGAAGCCTACTGGCAGCGGGGGGGGGGGGGGGAGGCAGCAGCCCTCTTCCCACTGTTGCTCACTAGCAATTGGTACAGTATGCAAAGGTAGGCTGCCTCTGGACGTGGAGGTTCCAGGAAGGCATCACAACTAATCGTCACTGCTGGGAGATTTCACCACCACAGCAACTTCAGAGTGGCTGCCGACACTTCCCAGCACAGCTCCCAGCTCCCACAACCAGTTCTCAAAGAACCCACAACACATCGGGCTCTTACGCAGTGAAACCCAGGATAAGGCTGTTCTTCCAAATGACCCGGGTGCGGAAGATCTTGCAGATGCTGTGGTACTGTGGCAGAGGGGCCCCTCCAGACAGGTTGTCCAGCTCTGGAGACGGAATTAAAAACATATTGTGAGACAACCAGCACCACTAATCCAGGAAACCTGCAGCATATATATTTTTTAACTAATTGACATGAAGAATATACATGCTGGCATTCAATTATACTCTCAGGGCAACTAACAGCAAAAAGTTAACACAATGAAATAATCTCTCAACAATGCAGGAAAAACCACAGACCAAACAGCAAATAAAAATGTCAGAAGAATGAATTAAGAAGTCTTGAGATTTATTTACATTTTCAAGGTCAGTGGCAGGTGCCTAAAGGGCAGCCAAGAATCCTTGGGTGTGCCAAAGCCAAAAAGGTCCTCTTCCATCATTTCACAGATGTATGTGTGGATCCTCTTTGCTATCTGTGCTGAGTTATTCACAAGTAATGCTTATCCTCTTGGGCAGGGATGGGGAACTTCTGGCCCATGTGCCAAATGTGGCCCAGGAGGCTGTTCCTGAGAAACCATCACCTACTTGCCCCACAACTGACATCATAGGACACCGCATATGCAACTTCCAAGGAACAAATGGGAGCTTAACAGGAGCTCCTGATTGTTCCTCTGCCGGAAGAAGGTGGGCTCCCACTAGCCATCAGTGCACCTTGTTCCTCAGCAGGAGAAAGCTTGCACTGAAACTGGTGCTAAAATGGGAAAGAAAGAAACTCGTTTTTTCACAGTGGCTTCAGTGGAAAGTGCTGCCTGCCCCTGGAGCAAGAGTACACCTTCAAAGAGAAGCCACTGTGATATCAGGTAACTGACAAACAGCCCTGCTTCCTGTAAAATTTGGCCTGAGAGGGCAGTTACAGGAATCTGGCCTGCTTGATGGGGTAAGGGGAAAGTTTCTCCAGCTGTGCTCTAGGCGATGTTGGACTCCCATCAGCCCCATCCAGCATGACTAACACTCACGGGGGATGGAAGTCTATCTTCACCTGGAAGGTGACAGGCTCCCCATCCCCTCCTCTAGGGGACCAAAAAACTCCACCCACATCAGAGAAACACATCCACCCATGTTGTGGCTTGCACACCTGCTTCTCTCACAGTGGGTCAAGAGGCATTAATCCCAAAAAGGCAATTGGTGCTTTTTCCAGCCTCCGATTGCATGAGGATGCTGTACCTTGCACCCAAAGTAACCTGGCAGGGCAGCCCCACCAACCTGAGCTCCAAATGAGCACCCAGCATCCCGTTGCTCCAAGACAGAAACTGATAAAGCAGCAAGGCTTAGAGTGAGGGCCAAGCCTAGCCCCTCAGACCTCACCTGCAAACAGGTGCTCCCAAGTGTAGGAGTCATCCTCCAGGCGGATTCCATTGCCCTCGGCTAAATCGCGCAGAACCTGCTTGCCTTCCTCAAGCTGCTGAGTGGCCAAGAGCCAGCGGCCCGACTCAGGGGAGAGGGCAGGACACCTGCTCCCAAAAAAGAAGAACAAGCACCGCTGGCATGACCAGTGGCATCCTGGCAGGCAGAGCTGGAGTGTAGCTGCTCCTTCATTCTGGACAGTGTATCCCCACATGGAGAGCAACTACCCAAAGCTTGCTTGATATTCTTGGGAAACCCAGTCTCTTGGCTACAGCCTACACAAACAGGAGTAACCACAACCACACTGTGCAAAAATGAACAAGGCAAAACTTTCAGGGGAGAAGAGGGAGGGAGAATACAACCAAAAGTTTATTAAAAATCTAAAACAGGTATTCTTATTCTTATTATTAAGAATTTTTTTGGGGGGGGTAAAGCTGATGGTTGTTATGTTCCCAAACATGAACCAATTCAGAAGATCTATGGGGGCAGGGAGCCTTGAGTGCATATGACACTGAAAACTCTCCTTAGGTGGTGTTTAAGGAAGTGTGGCTTGTGTGGTGAGATGGGGGCTTTTCAGAAGAACAGTCAACTTGCCACATCTCAAGTAGCGAGGAACAGCTGAACTGTGCAGCCTTTTGCTGCTAGGTCAGTGAGCCATACTGATGGCCTCTGCCCGCCAACCAGAAAGTGTTTTAAAATCCAGAAGGAAGAGAGGGAGGAAAGGGTGAGGGAGTCATTTGTATACATAACAGCAACTTGGGGTCTCCCCTTCTGGACATCCATTTTATTGGGTGTTCATGAGGATTTGTGCTCATCATGCTAACAGGACCATCACACCGGATCCCACACTCAATACTGTTTGTGCCTGAAGGTGTTTTGGAACAGTCACACTGCTTCATTTCCAAACAGTGCACAGCCCTGAAATGTTTTATACCGCAATCATTCTGGTTTAATTTTTTGCCCTGCTTTTGCTGCGCTATAGCCCCTCTGGAGAGCAATAATGTGGCAGCATTGGGGCAGGATGGCAGAGCAAACTTAAATAGAACAAACCTGCCACTGATGCACTACTATTATGTCAAAACATGTTGCAGAAGACACCCACAATAACACCTTTGTCTGGAGGGGCCCATACCCTCTCCTGGTTTCAAACTGGGGACACTGCCTTTGTGCAGTGCAGAGAGAAAGAAGGGGAAGTGTGCTTTTTAGTGCTTTCTTGTATGGATCCAGGGCCTCTCCCCTAAGTGTCCCAGCATGACTCTCCCTTTCCCTGCAATGTTTAAACATCCACTCCTTCCTCTGCAGTACACACCCCACATTGCTCAAGCCTAAAGGAAGCTGCTCCAAGTTGCAGATGGATCAAGTGTGTTCCCTCAGCCCTTGAACTGAAGGGCTCTGCCAAGGGGGTGCTCTAGTGAAGAGGGCTTGCTCAGCACCAAACACACTCAGGTGGTGACCTCTACAAGGCTGAGGAAGTGCCAAGTGGGCTGAGGCTTCAGAGTGGCTCACAGCAGAGTGGCTCACAGCAGCACCCTCTCCTGCCTGGAAGGGTTGCAAGGAAATCTTGCAAAGGAGGCAGTGTGTACGGAGCAGGAGTGGCCCTCGTAACTCTCCCCAGGCCACACCCCTCACTCGGTCAACTTCAGGTCCTGAGTGTTTTTTGCCTGGCTGGAATGTGCCCTTGAGCTCTGATAATGCCTCTTGCTTCCCTGGATGGAGGAAAGAGAGAGATGTTGGTGCCAAAACTGGTCTACTGGACAAAATGTGTGTTGCTCTGCCTGCCTTTGCCTCTGTCTAATGGAATGTGGCCCTCAGAAGGTTGCCTAGAAGATAATGTGGCCCTTGGACTGAAAAAGGTTCCCTACCCATATTTTAAGGCACCAGGAGAATTACAGGGAGTTCCCACCCTGGGAAGAGTTTTCTCAAAGTGCGGTGGGAGTGTGAGAACCACACTGATCTCCTCACTGACATGAGGTCCGCAATGCTTGTTGTGCCTCTCATTTCAAGGAGTCATGTGTCTCCATTGTAAGGCTTCCCACCCCCTTCGTATTCAGGGCTGAGAGGCAGACTTACCACCAGCAGGCAGCCAGCAGAGTGAGTCCCAGCACTATTGTCCCCTGGAGGAGCCGCCACTCCTTGCAAGCCACCGCCAGCCCTGGCAAGAGCAGCTCCCCAGCCACCCAGAAGAAACCAGCGCCCATGGTGACTGCCAGGCGGTGCGGAGGGTCACACAACTCCAGCCCTGGGGAGGAAAAGCCAGTGAGAAACACAAGAAATGGAGACAGGGGCAGAATGTACAGGAGAGGTGCACATGGCAGGCAGAGTTTGCTGGTAGCCTGGGAGACAAACAGGTCTCTGCTTTGGCAAAGATCCAGAATTCCCAACCCATTATATGAAAGCAGAAGCAACTGCAGAGGACCTAATAAGGATGTGGGGTAGCAAAGAGGGCAACTCACTTGCAACATAGAGGGAGAGGAAGGTGCCAGCCAGCAGTGCCCCAAAGAGCAGCCGGGTAAGTACAAGCATAACATAATTCACAGCCAGTGCCACGGCAATGCCCAGAGGGATGGACAGCATCAAGGAGGAGATGAAAGTGGCCCGGCGGCCAAACCTAGAAAATCAAAGGAGAGCAGTGAGTAAGGATACAAAGTTGGGGGGGGGGGTTCTACAGGAGAGCCAAAGGCCCATCTAGTCCAGCATCCTGCTCTCAGCCAGATGCCCCAGTACAAAGTCTACAGCTCTCACTGGCTGCATCTCTGCTCAAACACTCCAGCCCCCTGGGTAGAAGTGGCCAGTTCAGTTACCAGTCCGCGGGTGTGCAAGCAAGGGAGTCTGGCTTTTTTAACTTGGACTTTTTGAAAAAGTCCTTTGCAATAGCAATGTTATGAAGCAGTGGAACTCACTCCCACAGGACACAGCGAGGGCCACCAATATGAATGGCTTTTAAAGAAGATTGGATAAATCCATGGGCAATAAAGCTACCAGTGGCTACTAACCACGATGGCTGTGCTCTGCCTCCATGGCCAGAGGAAATAATGCTTCTCAATGCCAGTTGCTGGAAATTGCAGGAGGGGAGAGTGCTCTTGTTCTCAGGTCCTGTTTGAGGGTTTCTCACAAGCATCTGGGGGGCCACAGTGAAAACAGGATGCAGAACATGATGCATGCTGGACTGGACTCTAACCACTACACCACACTGGCTCTAATACCAAGTCAAGCTGTTTTGTTGCTCTTGACTATTAGCACTGACTCTGAGTGACAACACTCTCTCCAGGGTCTCAGGAAGAGAAGGATCTTCCCTGCCACTTGCCATTTTATCACCAAAACAAAAACAACTGGAACTGAACCTGGGCTCTACTCCATGCAAAACCCGTGCTCTACCACTGAGCATTACATTCACTTCCCTTGGGGATAAGAACATCCTGGTTCAACAAGACTGCAGAACCACAATACCATACAGTAGCTGTACACAAAGAGTGTATTGGGCTCGCTGGGACGCTAATTAAGAACATGGTAAAAAGCTTCCAGTCCTCACTGAGGATTCACAGCATGCAGGC
This sequence comes from Podarcis muralis, assembly GCF_964188315.1. Lineage (NCBI taxonomy): Eukaryota > Metazoa > Chordata > Lepidosauria > Squamata > Lacertidae > Podarcis > Podarcis muralis. The sequence goes on along the minus strand of NC_135661.1, from coordinate 41,846,452 downwards.
AAGGCTTGCTACAAGCTCAAGCGAAGGCAAAGCAGCATTGTGATGGGGAAATATTTTACCTGTCACAGGCCGATCCAAAAGCCATGTAACCAATCAACCACCCCAGGAGGTGGGTGGTTTGCTCCAGGGGCACCTGCCAGTGGTTGGCACAGACCAAGTCCCACTAGAAGAAAAAGGGAGGAAACTTTTCAGAACCAGGAGGCTGGTGGTGTTGCCTGCCTTTAGGTCTTCTCATAGATACAGAGACACCAGAGGGACCACTTCCAGCTTTTGAGGCCCCCAGCCATAATAAAATTTAAAAATAATGGCGCACAAAAGCAAAATTATCTAAAAATCAGTTAACAACAAAAATCATCAAGCTGGTCTCTGACCATAATAAATTTCATGTTCAACAAAAATCATGCATTTTACCAAATGGCACCTCTTATTTGTTTAAATGCCTCCCTCACCCCCGCATAAAAACAAGCTGCAAAAATTATCAAATGCAGAAAAAGTAACAAGTTAATTTTAAACCTAAAAATCAAAATTAACCCTAAATTTGAGGCCTACTTTAATCTGGAGGCCCAAGCCAAGCTCCTCCCCGCTCTTTACAAAATGTGCAACAGCGAGAGGTTTTGCCTAGGTCAGAACCCACGGCGTCATTTGGGCAGGTGGACCTGGGTCTCCCTCTTCCGTCCCCTTCCCAGGGCCACTCTGCACATCCTCAGAGGCACCCTTCTGACCCACGGACCTGCGTCACGACGGTGGAGAGGAGGCCGGCCTCAGGCAGGACGTACTCCCAGCCGCGGGTGCAAGGGCCGGTCCCGTTGGGCTCGAGGCCGCCCCCGGGCGGCGGGTAGCGGTAGAGCAGGCAGTGGCTGCCGGGCGGGGTGGAGGCGTTGAGCAGCTCGGGCCCGCTGGCGTTGCGCAGCTCGGGCGGCAGCAGCGCCGGGTCCGGGCGGCAGCGGTGCTGCGGGGTGGCGGCCAGCAGGAGCCCCGCGGCCAGGCCGAGCGCCAGCGGCACGTTGGGCAGCCACGAGGCGGCAGCCAGGAGCCGGGCGCGCCGCCCGAAGCCGCCCACCTGCCGCAGCAGCTGCCCGTCGAAGTCCATGCGCCGCGGGCAGGACGGTCACCTGGAGCAAAAGAGCAGCGCCGCCTGGCTAGCTGGCTGGCTAGTTAGGCGGCCGCGGTGGGGCGGGTGCTTAAGGAGGCCGGCCGGAGGGAGCCGCCCCCTGGGAGCACGGAAGGAGGAAAGGACTGGGGAGCGCACGGCGAAGCAGCGACCCTCGACGGTCCTCGCCCCGGTGCCGCCGCTCGCTTCCTCCCTCTCGGCCTGACTGCGCCAAGAGAGCCGTCGAGGGAAAGCAGCCGGGATAAGGAGGGCTGCTTGCGGCTCCCGCTTTTTAGACGGCCCGCTCGCCGACGCAGACACAAGCCTTTCCTCCTCCTCAGCGCCGCCTACTGGTTCTCGTCCGCCCCGTCGCGTAAGGACACCAAGCAGGCGTACCGGTTGGATTCTTCAAAGGATTCCGGACACGTTTCCCTAAGATTTGCCTGTTGATTTACCTGAGAAAATAAGGTGGTGGGTTGGCAACATATATTCGCGTGATAGTAATAAAATTTCAAAGCGGTTTACAAAAAGGATAAAACAATAAAGTTATCAGTAAAAAAAAAAAATCCCAGTTAAAATTACTCTCTATATTATTCAAAAATAATTAAAATAAACGATAAACTAAAAACAAAAACAAAACAGAAAATTAAAGCACATTACAACATTCTGCATGTCTGGGTAGATTTGCCTAAGCAAAAATAGTTTAGCAGGTGCCCAAAAGAGTCATTGAAGACACCTGCCTGATTGTGATAGGCAGGGAGTTCCAAAGTGTGAGTGCTGTAGGCAAAATAAAAGCCTTTTCTCCCTTCAAAAGCAGGAGGGAGATTGAGGATCATTGCAGAAGTCCCACCCCCTTAGATCAAGAGCCTGGCTGGAGCAGACTTTTTGGGACGAGCCATCCAGCCCAGTACTGTGTCCTGGATCCTAGAAGGAGAAGCCAGGCAGATTCCTCTGCAAAGCTCACCCACCAGCCTTGCAAATTAGTGTGTGTGTGTGTGTGTGTGTGTGTCCCCAGCATTCTTCCTTTGGACATTGTGGAGGATAGAGTGGGCTGCATCTGATAAAACAGGCTGCAGTCCACTAAGCCAAAACAGGTAGCCTTTAAGGCAATTCCACAAGACTCTTTGTTGTCATTGATCCTGCGAGAGTAATGATAATACACTTTTTAAACCACCCTTCAACCAAGTTTCCTTGGGCACCACCAGCTTCTGACTCATATAGGGACCAAAGCTGCCTCTTGGCTGTGCTTCTGCCCTGAAGCTGGATTAGACCAAAGTCCCATCTAGCCCACCCCACCCCCCCCTGTTCTTCAGATGCCAACCAGATGCCCACAGGAAGCCTGCAAGCAGGGTGTGAGCACAAGGGATCTCCCTCCCTCCTGTGATTTTTAGCCACTAGCTTTCAGAAGCATCACTGTCTCCTACAGTGGATGTACAAGACAGCCTTGTCCTCCATGAATTTACCCAAGCCTTTTACAGCTATACTATCACTACAAACTGTAGGAGCCAGTTTGGCAGTTTAACTTCACTTTGTTAAGAAGTGCTTCCTTTTGTCTGCCCTGTATTTTCCTGCATTCAGCTCCCATGAGCACAGCCAAGGGGGAGCAGGGAGGAGCAGCTGGCCCCCACATCAATAAAAATAAATAAAAACATAGCTAACTAAGGTTCTGCTGCCCCCCAATGAGACCTGCACTCCCTAACAAAAGGCATGCCCCCCCCCAAAAAAATCCTGGCTACGCCCATGTCATCTTCATTGGGTGGCCTCTCCCACTACATTAAGGAAGACTCTGCAGGACCCAGGAAAGATGGTAGGAGGTCATACATAGGCCCTTTACCTGGACTGACGAGTGCACCATTTAGCTTGGTGTGCCCTTGTAATAAGAAACTAGAACAGACAGGTGCTGCAATTTGACCCAATATTCTTTCGCAAAGAGCCCCCTCCAAACCCAGGATCTGCACCCAAATGTAAACTCCAACCTGCTTACAGCTACTTCCTTTTGTTTTTAGGAAAATAGGAAGTTGTCTTATTATACCAAGTCAGGCCATCTAGCTCAGCACTGCTAACACATAGTGCCTCTCTTGTCTGTGTTCTGACAAGGCACATCCACAGTCTTGTCTGGAGACATCATGGATTGAACCTGGGACCTGCTCTGTGCAAAGCAGATGCTCAACCACTGAGCTACAACCCCTCCCTATTTCTAGTCTTTAAAAATCCCCATGCTTCCCCCCCAAAAAAAATATTAAATAGTGTTTTACATATTACTCCATAGCAGAACGAACTCCTGGTGGTAGAGCTTTGCAGTTGCCTTTTAGGGAAGTGAGGAGCGTCCTCCCCATCTGTTATTGCATAAAAACAGACACAGAGTTTGAAATCACTCCCCAGCCGCCTAACGTCCTAGAAACACCTTGCCTGAGAGTCACATGATCCCAGGGACTGGTCAGCTTTCCCTCCCTGGCTTCCTGCCTCTTAGACTCACCTTTCCCAAGGTGGGGGGGGGGGGAATGTCTCCATGTTGCAATGCAGATTTAAATGTTAATTCCTAAATGGTGATGGGGGGGCAGGGGCAGGGAGTGCACAGTCAAGAAGAGGCCTTGCTTTTAACTTTGCCCAGTGAGAAGGCTCAGAGACAGCAGCTGAGGTTGCACAGTTGGGACAGAGTGGCTGCTGATAAAAAGGCCTTTTGTTCTAAGGGCCCCTCCCTGTCTGTAAATGGAGCTCTTATCAATTTACTCATCTGGGCAGGGAGAGAGAATCTGGGGAAGAGGGAGGAAAGATTATTAGCACTCTAGCAGCTGAGACAGAGAAGGAGCAAGCACATTCCGGTCAAGCAGCTTTCTTTCGGCTACTACCTCTGAGTGATTGTATCCTATATCAGGTTTCAGCTTGCCAAGTGTGTTTGACAAGTGCTGCTGTGCTTGCTCCAAACAACCTCCACCCCTGCGAGAAGCTTGTCACTGCACCTCAACAGACTGGGGGACTGTGGGGCCGTCAGACTAGTCATGGTGAATCTTAACACAAGTATTGCAGGGCAAAGGCTGGTTCTGCCTACTGGGACACGTTGGCTGTATGCATACCATTCATTTAATGCTCATTCCCCCCTTACACACACACACACACAAAACAATCCCGGGAACAATTCCCAGCATCCTTAACAAACTGCAGTTCCCAGGATTCTTTTTTTGTGTGTATGTGTGGGAGCAGGGGCAGAGAATGTGCTTTAAATGTGTTCTGTGTTTTTTCAGCCTACGTTGAAGTTATCTCCCTCCAGCAAAACAACTACATTACTTCATGTCAGCGTTGTCTTTAAATATTCTGTCCCCCAGGTGATATCAGAATCTCACCCAGTGCTAAGACGTGTCCTGAAAATTGCTCTTTAAATCTCTGGACTGTTCAGCAATTTAACCCACTTCAAATTCTTGTTTGCAGAGGTGAATCAGGATGCTATTTCATCGCTCCAAAGTGCTCTGAGAGGACAAAACACAGCCAGCTTTTGTCTCACCAGCTGATTATTCCAGCAAAACAAATCTTTAGAACATGGCAAGCTGAGCTGTAGCAACAGATCCTGTGAAACTCCTGTCCATGTGGATCAAATCCCAGGGTTAACTGCAGGAAATAGCCTGCCATCATCAAAATAATTGTTGGCAGGGGTCGCCCTCAACTATGACTGTTCTGAGAACTCCTTTTAAAAATTATTTTTAAGGGAAGGGAACACTGCTCTATATTGAGTCAGCCTCTTGGGTCTATCTAGCCCTGTATTGTATACACCTGATCCAGCCCCCAAGCAATTTTTGCTTTCCCTCTCTGCAGTGGCGTAGCGTGGGGGGTGCAGGGGGGGGCCGGCCGCACCGGGCGAAACATCTGGGGTTAGGGCAAATCCACAGGTTAGGGGGCGCAAATCCACGGGTTAGGGGGCGAAAATTACTTGCCTTGCCCCAGGTGCTGACAACCCACGCTACGCCACTGCCTCTCTGCAAGACCTCTCCTTTGAGTGGCAGTGGAGAAGCACAGCACCTTGATGGGGATGCAAACTGTCACCTTCCTGGTCGTCAGGTTGATCATTTAACAAGGGAAGAGGGAGCAGCACCTGCTTGTGTGAGGCAGTGGGGTGTCCAACTTCTGCTGCAAGGATTCAGACAGGGGGATGCAAGAAACAGAGCGTCTCTGCCACCCTGAGCTCCTTGGAGGAAAAAAATGGAATATAAATGCAATAAATAAATAAATAATAGAGCACCCTGATCTAGATGGATCAATGATCTGTTACCAGGTGAGGCCGTTTCTTGTGTTTCCAGGTCTTGCAAAATTCAGAGTCCCTTGAGCCAGAAACACGCTTTCTTTCCAGTGAAGAAATGGAAACCTTGCAATGAGGAAGTGACAACTCTTTCACAATCTTTGCAGCAGAAGCCAAAGTGAGCCAACCTCACGATGCGTGACTAAAACAGCCCTCTGAGCATCTTAAGAGGAAGGATCGGCACAAAGGTGTTAAACAAAGTGTCCCATTCCATTCTCACCCTGGTAATTAATATTTCCAGAATAGCAAGACCCTGTCCACACACAGTATGCAGAAAAGACGGCATATTTTCTCCAGATCCCCAGCTGATCCCAAGGGGGCTAGAAGTAGCTTTTAATTGTTAAGCCACCTTGGTCACTTTACATGGAAAAGCAGAGTCTAAATGTAATAAAACAGTAGGTTACCTCTGCTGCAGCTGCTGCTAATCTTCTCTGCTCCCTGCCATGACCTCCCTGCAAGCTGTGGCTGTGCTTTGACAAGCAGCTGGGATTTCAGCCCTTTTGATTAGCCTCTGTCTGGTGAGCAAGTTTCAGCAAATTGCTGGTGACACCTAGTGGTGGAAGACAAAAGTTCACTGTGCACCTGTTTGTATATATAGCAAACTTCACTAGCCTGTCTTCCACCAGTCCCAGCTAGCCCAAAACATCTGGAAGCCACAAAGCTGATGCTGTCAGGGACTCTGGGAACTCTCACCTTGCACTCTTTATTGCTGTGCATGGCTGTCTCCTATTTATGCCTCCAACTCTGCAAATTGCCAATAAAAGAATGCCAATTTGAGGGGAGTCTTTGGCCCGACCCAGCAGGGTTCTTCTTATGTTCATAGGCATAGCCTGGAGTGAAGCTATAACTCAGCAGCAGAATATGTGGCTTGGACTGAAGAGGTTCCAGCTTCAATCACAGCACATCCCGGTTTATTAGTCATTCATTTATTCAATTTATTCCTTCCTCCCAAAGGAGCCCAGGGTGGCAAAAAAAGTGATAAAACAACAAAATCACCATAAGCATGCCCGTGAGTCAAGAAACAATGCTGGAATAGATGGTCCAACTCAGCATAAGACAGGCTTGTAAATGTTCATCTCCCTCTCCCCAGACCTCATCTTTATTTTATTGCATCTACATTCCACCTTCCCTCCAAGCTCCAGGTGGCATATGAGGGTTTCCCTTTTCCCCATTTTATCCTCACAACAACGCTGTGAGGTAGGTTAGGCTGAGCAGCAGCAACTGGTCCAAGGTCGCACAGTGAGCTTCGGGGCTGTTTGGGAATTTTGTACCCTATTCATGCCTCTTTCCCAAGATATGCTCACTGGGGTTGGAATTGCATCACTTTGGTGATTCTGTATGGGAGGGACGGGCAACCTGCAGTCAAATGTTGATGCATTTCAGCTGCCAATTATCCCAAACTTATTGACCATGGTGGTCACAGCTGCCAAGAGTTGCTGTTCTCCATCCCTACTGGACAGCACCTAATGGCAGTGGCACTAGATACACAGAGCAGTTGTAGTGAATGCACGCACACATGCACACACACAGAGTGGTGGTGAACACACTATCCCTGCCCTCCCTCATACAATTTGGCATTTGTCAAGACAAGCTTCATGGAAGAGCCTCACCAAAACATGAAGGAAAACACCTGTGGGATGCTAACATGCCTGGCCTTGTAGTATTGTAGAGAGAGAATACGGCACATGTATTTGTGTGTGTAAACCAGGTGTGGGTAACCCTTTGAGTGTCTAGATCAGGGGTCAGCAAACTTTTTCAGCAGGGGGGCAGTCCACTGTCCCTCAGACATTGTGGGGGGGGGGGCAGACTCTATTTTGAAAAAAAATATGAAGGAATTGCTATGCCCCACAAATAACCCAGAGATGCATTTTAATCAAAAGCACACATTCTACTCATGTAAAAATACTAGGCAGGCCCCACAAATAACCCAAGGGTGCATTTTAAATAAAAGGACACATTCTACTCATGTAAAAACATGCTGATTCCCGGACCGTCCACGGGCCAGATTTAGAAGGTGATTAGGCCGGATCCGGCCCCCGGGCCTTAGTTTGCCTACCCATGGTCTAGATGTTGAACTACAAATCCCATCAGCCGCAACAAGCCTGGTCAATGGCTATGAATAATAAGAGCTGCGGCTCAGCATCTCAAGGGCCAAAAATTCACCACACCTGGTGAAGGGAAAGAAGAGGGGTTATTTACAAGATCTGTTGATGCTGTGTGTTAGAAAATGGATTCTTCTGTGTGGGTGCAGTCTATTCCTTCATGACCTTTGCATGGGACCTGTGCTTGTGTGGAGAGATGTTGCAAAATGCTAGAGGTAGAAAGTAGCAACAGATGCTCCCAGCTCTCCCTTAAGGGAAGAACTTAGCTCTTTTGGCGTGTTATGGCCACTCAGAGCATTTTATCCAATGCCTAATCCCAGTTCAGTCCTCACAGTTCCTTTGAATTAAGAGGAGGGGCCACTAAGTGAACCAAAAAAAGGGGTGCTCCAGGTGATGTACACCTGGATCCCAACCCCCATTTTTTGGTTTTAGAAGCTAAGCAGAGAAGCCAGCATTAAGACCTTGAAAGGTGAGTGAGTCAGGCCAGCCACGTCTGGTGTCTTCATGGCTGAAGCTTGCATTTTTCAATAAAAGCTTGTGGTATAGATCTGGCATTGCTCTATTCTTGAAAACACACAAGGCGGCAGCATATATCCAAGGCTGTGCATTTAATGTGGTATAAAAGGGGCAGGGGGAAGAACAGAGTTGGATCCAGACTAAGCTAGTTATGCTTTAAAGGTAAAGGTACCCCTGCCCGTACGGGCCAGTCTTGCCAGACTCTGGGGTTGTGCGCCCATCTCACTCAAGAGGCCGGGGGCCAGCGCTGTCCGGAGACACTTCCGGGTCACGTGGCCAGCGTGACATCGCTGCTCTGGCGAGCCAGAGCCGCACATGGAAACGCCGTTTACCTTCCCGCTAGAAAGCGGTCCCTATTTATCTACTTGCACCCAGGGGTGCTTTCGAACTGCTAGGTTGGCAGGCGCTGGGACCGAGCAACGGGAGCGCACCCCGCCGCGGGGATTCGAACCGCCGACCTTTCGATCGGCAAGCCCTAGGCGCTGAGGCTTTTACCCACAGCGCCACCCGCGTCCCTAGTTATGCTTTAGTCCCAATGAAATCAAGTGGCAAGTTAGTTGTCTAACTTTGGTTTCAGTGGGGCGAAGTATGGATTAAACCCACATAATTTGCATAAACACAAAAGGCAGGAAGGAAATTGTTCAGGTCAAGATTGATGGACATACTGGATGTGATGAGCCTGTCCTGCAGCTGGGGCTACACTAAAGGGCAAAGGAAACTGCATTTTACAGTCAGATACCTGATCCTACTAGCACAGTAATCTACACCGATTGGCAGCAGCTCTCCAGGGTTGCAGGCAGGAATATTTCACAGTCTTGCCTGGGGAATGAGCCTGGGATCTTCTGCAGTGCAGAGCAACTAGTGCAAGAGAATCCCAGCTGCCCACCCAAATACCCTTGGTATCTGCTAGAATGACACAGGTGAGATTTTACCTTGCCTGCCCAAGATGGTATGTTGTAGGAGGGAGAGTTGAATCTTGGGGATCTGGGTTCAAACCTCACTCCAGACATGGACTGATTCTATCCCTGTCTGTATCTGTAAAAACAGACATGCATGAGGACTTAGTAGTACAAGAGTATGTGGAACACTTTGCCCAAAAAGTCTGGATCAGTCATCGCCAACTTGGTGCCCTCCAAGTGTTCTGGAATGCAATTCCTATCAGTCCCAACTCCCAGGGATGATGGGGATTGTAGTCCAAAACATCTGGCAGGCACCAGGTTGGTAAAGACTGAAGCCTGGGTACACAAAGAAGATGGTGTTCACCTCTTAAACTGGAAGCAACACTAATACCTCGGCAAAGCTGGAGAAATTAAGAGCCCAGTTGTTGTTTTTTTATAAAAATTTATTTATGAACATTATCTCTTGAGGGACAACAGTATCTCTGCGCTTCTCTCTGTACATGCAACTGTAGAAAATAACATCTGTATTCGCTTTGTCTCTTTCCGCAGGAAGTTGTACAGCTAAAGGACAGTTGTGTGGTGGCAGAACAGGGGCCTCGGCAGCACCAGCACCACCAAACAATATGTACACAAACTACATTGTAAAAAAAGAGTAAAGTACATTGTTACATTACAGACAACGCACCCCGCCGCTGTTTTAAACCCCACATTCTACGCAAGTCACACTAGTACAAATAGAAGGTTGTGAATTGACCTGTGAGAGTTATTTACATGTATATACACTGTCTGGTAGAAGCCTTTTAACAAGGAGGGGAATTTACACTGAAGTCCAAATCAACAGAGTGCATGTGTCGAAGGGTGTTATGCTCGTGCTAGTATCCTGGTCTTAAAACTGAGGATTTTAGAAAGTCTTTCCATTCACGGATATAAAAAATAATAATGGGAGGGGGGATGTCAGGGCCTACACTGTGACTGTGTGGTTATAAAGGAAGTTTCTGAACAGGGCAGACTACCTAAAACAGCCATTCCTTTCCTTAGCCACCCTGGCTGTGAATGGAGAACAGTACAGTGCTTTAAAGTTGTTCCTGTGGAAACGCAGGGTAAAAGCAACCGGCGTTTCTTCCAGGGCACAGAATGTTCGCTCTCAAGGCTCTAAAGCGTTGGAACACAAACATTTACAGGCAATGTGTCTCTTGCACACAGACACCCACCATGAAGGACCCAAACAGTCCAGTAAGCAGCACAAAAGCAGTTTGCTAGGGTGAGAGGAAAGTAGCTAGAGGTAGGCATGAAAAACCTGTGTGTGAAGGATGGGCATATGGGAGCCAATCAGCAAGGGAGACGTATGTGGCTGAGGTGGCATTGGCAGGGCATGCCATCTTTGGGAAGTCAAGTCATTACCCCATCAATGTTAGAGGCTGCTCTCAAAGCCACAGAATTCTGACCAATGAATGGTGAGTGAGAAGGCCATTTGGAAGACCTCCTTGCTTAGGGTAAGGGAATCACTAGGTTAGCAAATGTCTTCCACAGCACCTGCCACAACTACTGCCATGCCTTTAAAGCAGCAACAAACAATTCAGAGGAGGCAACTGTCGTGATACTTTTAAAATATCATATGCACGTGAAAGTAAAATATAAAATAGTCTTCCTGGCCTGTTCTGTGTATAGGTTTTGGGTTTTAGTTCTTTTTTTAAATGCCAAACTGGCATCTATCTGCTAGATGGTTTTTCCCTCCAAAAGGTTTAAAGGAAGATGGGTTCTCCTCCACTAAACTGTATTTCAAAAGGAACCTTTGCTGCTAAGGCATGATGTAGGACTGATGGCTTGTTAGCTGCCTGCCTCCCCCTTCCCTGCAGTCTTCTAAAATGGTTCACAGATTATCAAGCTGCCACCCCACCCAATGACTCAAAGTAGAGAGAGAAGCAGTGCCAAAGGAACACCTGGCCTGATACAAATCATTTTTAAAAAATTTGGGAGGAGTGGGAGGAACTCCTACCAAAGTGGGTCAGCCAAAGCAGAGGAGGGCAGACTGACCAGGCACTGAAGAGAATGGCTTTTAACATCAACAAGCACTTTGCTTCCTCTCACATAGTCACCAGGGGCGAGTGTTTGCACACCTAAGAATGTGTAACAAGGACTGGGCATGATCAAGCAACCCACATTGCAACACTCTTGCTGCCTGCCTTAGCTAGGGGATTTACACTAATGGAAAACTGGGGAGCAATGGGTTCTCTTCAATCACAGAAGATGAAAGAAGCAAGGTCTCTCAGAAAATGTCACACACCAGCCAGAAAGTGGGCCTAGAGCTCAACTCAGCTAAACCAAAAGACAAATGAAATGATGCTCTCTGCTAACACAGGAACCACACAATGCAAGGCATCCCCCCCCCCCTGCAACACAACATGCACTTTTCCTGAATGGTGAGGATTTGGGAACAAGACCTTAAGCTACAGAACCACAAATTCCTCAGCCTGCCTCCACAAAAAATTCCCTCTGGGGGAATATAATCTTTGCTTCTCTAAGCCATCCTCTTGCCCAGAATGTGATTGACTAGTGGCTACACATCTGGAAGGGGCTACATAGTGTGCCACAGATGCTCAACATGATTTTCTGCAACTGTCCAGAGTACAGAGCCAAGGCAACATCAGAAGGCAACTATGGAATAGGAAACAACACAAGCCCACATAACACCTTCTGACGCAGTTCAGGAGAAGGGGGTGTATTTTTAGTTCTGTTAGCTCAACTCAGGAATACTCTGGCCTCATCTTGTGCTCCAAGGCAAGAGTGGCAGAGCCCAAACTATCAAACTGCAAACCACACTTCAGCCTGCTGACCACCAAATTAGCAAGCAATCCAGCAGGCTTACACTAACAATGGGGGAGCCACGTCAGGACAAGGAGAATGTCTGCACTTGAACTTCCCTAATTTGAAGTTCTGGCATATTATCAGCAACTTGTACCCTGAGAAATGTTGGGTCAGAAACCTCTTCAGCGAAGAGGAAGAGATGTTGGGGCTTACAGGGCCCCTTGCTTTGCACGTTTGCCTTCTCAAACAGCATTTGAGGCTGGGGGCTGCTTCCAAACACATCCTTCTGAAGCACCTGTGTCCTTTTGTCACAGCTTCAGGCTTTGGTTTGAGAAATGGCTTCGGCTGCTCTCTCTCCCTCTCATCCACTCCCCACCCTCCCCAGCCCACAGGGGCCCTGGTTCACTCCATCCTGTTATGAGGAGGCAGGACTCTCACAAGTCTGAATGTGCAAGGGCCTGCCTGAGATCTCATCCCTTTAGACCCTTCCAAGGCAACCCTGTTTAAATATGTTATGTAGCTGCAGATTCTGCACAGACAATGGGTCTTTGCTCAAAATTCAAAACTGGGAAGGAAAGAAACCGGATGAGCGTAAAAACATGAGCATTTGGCATGCTCTGCTCTTGCCTGTTTTGCAGGCCACCTGTTCCACAGGATCAACAAGGCCACATCCCTCACCCCTCTGGCCTCTGTATTGGTGTGTGTTGCTTTTCCCTTCCCTGGGGGTGAGCAGTGGGAAAGGGGTGGTGGTGGGAGGGTGCTGCCTAGGGTGAACTATACATACAAAGGTAATTTTAATTAATTTATTTATTTCTTTACACATGACTGAAAGTGATGTTACAGTACATAAGTTATTTACAACTGTGCAGTAATGTGTTGCAAAATAAATTATCTAGAAGGCAGCAAAAGTACATTGTTAATGAATATAAAAACTGTACAGCTTTTATGGGATACAATTTATCTTTATACGAGTATTGGCTCTTGTAGTGTTTTATCTTTTTTTTCAAGTTATGTTCTCTGAAAGAGAAACAAAATGCCCAAGATTAAAGGAAAAATATATATATTTATATATATTTATATATATATATATATAAACCATACGGATTTTACTCCATTTAAAAACTGAATTGCAAAGTCCTTGCTCTGCGCCACTTATTGTACAGGGTCAGGTGGCTGCTGCCTCCCCATGGTTTTGAAGGATACCTGGAGCATGTCCTGGGTCTCGAGTCCAGTGGCCTGGCCCTTGTCTGTGCCACCTCCAGGGCCTGGCTGAGTGCTCTCTTCTTCTTTTTTTATCAACTTATTTTACTGTAGCCTGGATGCAAGAAGAAACCAAAGAACTCTCCCACCCCTCCCCAGAACCCACCTACCCCCACAGTTTTGCCCTGCAGTTTATCTGAGGAAAGATCCACCCACGGGCAAATGGGGGGTGGGAGGAATCAAAGCGCTTGAAACAACTGCTGTGATTGTGAGTGTGTCAACGGCCCTGGTCACCTCCCTTCCCTGTTTGGCAGCCGATGCAGCACAGAGGGGGGTGTCTCAGGGTTTCTCTTGCTCCCTGCTTCCATCGGTCTCTCTCCTTCCTCCCTCCAGTCTGGTAAGATGCTGCCGTGCGCAAGCTGCCTGCCTTCCGACACAGCAACCGGTGTGAAAGGAGCTGCCTGCACCTCACCTTCCCCTGCTCCTGCTGCCTGGTGCGCAGGGAGACAGTGTGAAGAAAGTGCCATTGATTTTCTCATTGATTTTTTTTCCTGCTTCCTCCTTGTCTGACTTGGGATTCATCAGCAAGCGGTTGGGGTGTGTGTGAGCGCCTGCACCCATCCTCAGGGGGCACCCACCCATGCCAGTTTGCAGTGAGAATGTCTCCAGGCTTGGTACTGTCATGCCGGCAAGAGCACAAAGTCATCGTTCACGTCCACCATTGGCACGTAGAACGAGGGCACCTCGTTCACACAGAGCGATTTGTGCCCAGCAGGGTCCAGCTCCTGCACTTTCAGCTGCCACTCCATTCGCTGCACTGCATTTAAGGCCGCTGCTTCATGTTGCTGTCGCATCAACAGGCACGTCTGGACCAGAAAAGAAAACCAAACACAATTAGGTGGGGGTGGAGCATTTGAAATGCTGATGTTAGCCTGGGAACAGCCCAGGACCAATAGAGCAGGGATAGCCAATCGAGGGCCCTCCAGATGATGTTGAACTACACCTCCCATCAGTCCCAGTCAAAATGTTCATGGGTTAGGAGTGGTGGGAGGTGTAGTTCAGCAACATACTGAGGTCACCATGTTGGCTATTCCTGTGGACTGTCCTCTTGTTAGAGATCTTCTGGGGCCCCAATTTCTGTTTTTATCTATCTGTTGTTGAAGATGTTTCCATCTCACTAAGGTTTGAGCATTTAATTATTCGGCTGTTAATTCCTGCTTTTCTGACTGCTACTTTTTACTGTTTTATTCATCAGTGTTTTGTTGTAAGTTGTGCTTTTCTATTGTTTCATTTTATTCTTGTAAAAGCAGAATGTTAACCATAAATAGGATCCAAAGGCCAAGGAGCTCATTTCAGAGAGAAACTAGGTCCTCAGATAGTAGCTGCTGTGTGAGGAGATTCTAAGCAGGTAATATAATCTCTCTTCTTGGGCCAATTAAGGATGAAATAAGGAAAGGGCCAGGGATAAGGCATTCAGTCAATTTTTTAAAGTAATGCAGCAGGTTATTAAATTTTAATTGTTAATGCAAGTACTTATAAAAGACAGCAGGCAGCAAACATCAACTCAGAAGACACATACATTCTTCTCTCACACACAGAAGGGGATGTCTCATCACAGATGGTGCCTGCTGTGCTGAGTGTGTGCTTCCTCCAAAAACAAGGAAAGAATGCTGCTTTCTTCAAAACTATGAAGTATATATGCAGGTTTAATTTATTAGAATGTCTTTTTTAAATCAGGCAAGAGCCTTGACAAATTTTCAAGTTCTGAAGAAAGGGAGAAGGCAGCAAAAAGTAAGTGGCTGGTGATGGAGAACACACGCTTGGGTACAACTGACTGAAAACATTTACATTACTGATAAACAGGCAATGAGGCATTAGCAAACCTGGGAAATGAACTAAAGAAAAGCAAATGTTTTTGAGTTTCATGAACAGACTGTTATCAGAAATGTAAACATTTTCAGTCACTTATAACCTAGTACGTTTTCTGTACATTTCAAAGTCTAATGGAAAAAGCAGCTGACTGTATGGGAGGGAATCAAAGGAGGAGTTGTGCCATTTGCAACTGGACCTGCTTTTTGCGATGCTTACTTGAAAGGCTGGGAGCAGGGAACATGAACTCTGGTGTGCCCTCTCCCCCAGAATTGATACCGTTGGGGTTGTGCATGTCAGGCACCAAGAAAGAGGCCTCCTGACTCAGAGAAGGTGGACGATGAGCAGCTAAGCGACCTTGGCAACCCCAACAGAATAGTTTAAGGGAGAAGATAGGATGGGAGCAAAGGAATTGACAGTGAAGAGCCAGCTGAAACACCACCAGATGAGAGGGGCATTTGGAGCAACGGGCCTTGTGAGCCTGCTCTGCAATGGAAACAAACACAATAAATAGGGGATAAGTATGCTCAGTCTACCTGGAGTAAGGCACAGTGAAATGTGGACTTATTGTAAGGGTAACCTCAAATGTTACCAGTTCTCGGGAGTGGGAGTGATGCAGAGGCACAACCTCCAAACCATGAAATAGAGGCAAACCTCAAAAGATGTTGAAGAAGAAAGCATTCTGACTGTCAGATGTGAATCATAATGTATTTCAAGTGTACCCACTCTTTCTTCATCTGTGGCAGTAATACCTTCTTTATTTCTTGGATGAAAAGTATCTTTGCATTTTGGAACAGCACATGAAAGCTCTGCTTGGAAAATATGGAAACCTTGAGTGCATCATACTTTTTCCGACACGGAAGGGCCCAAAGGTTGTTACCACAGCTCCACTGGCTACTGGTCTGTTTTTGGGCACAATTCAAAGTGCTAGTTATGACCTATAAAGCTCTGAAAGGATTAGGTCCAGGCTATTTGAAAGGCCATATTCTCCTATACAAACCTGCTGGGGCTCTGAGAGGCCCTTTTCTCAGTCTGCCACCCTCATAGGCACACTTGGTGGGGATGTGGGAGAGAGCCTTCTTGGTGGCTGCATCCAGACTTTGGAACTCCTGTCCTGGAGCAATTAGACTGGCTCCCTCCTTGTTGTCCTTCTGCTGGCAGGTAAATACCTTTTTATTCCAACAGGCTTTTAGGAACTGACTGTTTTTAAGGAAAGCGCTGGTGCTGTTATGTTTTTATTGTTGTTATTTGTATTTTTAATAAATCTTTTTATATATTGTCTTAATTCTATTTGTGTTTAATACTTAAGTTTTCCCATTTTATCTGTAAGCTGCCTACAGTCCCAGTCAGGGTAAAATGTGGGATGTAAATAAATAAATAAACACCTGAAGCTGCCTTAATTTTTTCCTGCATTGTTGGGGGTTGGAATAGATAAGCTTTTGGGTCCTTTCTAACTCCACAATCCTCTAATTCCAGCAGATGCCAGCTGGTTTGTGTCCAAGTTAACCATGCTCAACACTCACAGCACCTTCAACTGGGAAGCATCAGATGCACTGTGGAGATGTTCTGTGAAGACAATTATTATTGCCCCACCCCCACTCTTCTGGACAGATATCACTCCACATTTCAGGCTAGAGGGCCTACTTCCCAAGCAGGCAACAGCAAGTGGTAAGAACCACCTTGCTTCAGAAGAAGTCTCTATTTCCAACCCTCTCTACTAAAATGCAAGTGGGGGGGGGGATCCCCCATAGACCTGGTGCTGCCAATGCTTTGGCTTTACTGCTCACCTTCATCCGGTCATACTTGTCATCCACATCCTGTAACCACGAAATGAACTGGCGAGCATTGAAACGATCTCTGACGGATTTATTTTCATCTCCCTGAGACATAGAATGAAGGGGAGTTTAGGAGAGGCAAACAAAGACCAAAATAAGTTCTGAGCTTGTTTTCTCTTCCCTCCCCCCCCCCCCCCGCTCTCTCTCGCACACAAATATGACTCACTACAGAAGAGTCTAAAGCATGCAGGTGGAGGGCCTTCTACTTTTGCAATATTTAAGGAGTACACCACACCATTCAGCTGGTCCTTTCAAAGAGGATCTCCCTTGGATCTTTCAAACTGGGATAATCAATGTGATGCCCTCCAGGTGTTTCTGGACTACAAATCCCATCATGCCTGACCATACTGGGTGGGGTTTATGGGAGTTATAGTCCAACAATATCCAAAGGGCACCATATTGACAACCATTGTTTTAAACAAAACCCTCACCCCTCCAGCCATGTGGCACCAAGCATCTTCCTTTCTTAGTGCATGTATTGGGAACTGCTGAGCTCTAAATCAGATGAAAAAGATCAATACGATGGAGAGCTAATAAATTTCCCTTATCCCGCCTAGTGCATGGGGACCGACGTCTGCAATGCAGCACTTGCTTCCCACTGAAATGACAGCTTTATGGCAAGCAAGCAAAGCAGCTGCAAAGCACGTGGCCAGTAGGAGGTGCTGGTGTCATTGCTCTGTTCAGCTGCAGCCACTTGTAAATTCTTTTCTTGCTGCAAAGCAACACAGGGTGCTCAAGTCTGACTCATTTACAGCTCCAGATCTTTGGTATTTGCTGGTACTAAAATTATTTTGGGGTTGGGAAGAAAATGCAGGTGGAG
The DNA here is from genome assembly GCF_964188315.1 of Podarcis muralis. Taxonomy (NCBI): domain Eukaryota; kingdom Metazoa; phylum Chordata; class Lepidosauria; order Squamata; family Lacertidae; genus Podarcis; species Podarcis muralis. Next base: position 41,829,028 of record NC_135661.1, on the reverse strand, counting down.
AACAGAGCTTCAGTTTCCACAATCCCAGAGTTGCCCAGCATTTCTTTTTTTAATGTAAAAGTTCTGAAGCAACATTATTAGCTTAATGAAAAGATGCCATAAGGAATTACAAAAGCAAACACCCTGTGGATAATTTAGCATTGCTCACCAGGAGATACCTGCTCGTTCTCGTTCTCTCTCTCTCTCTCTCTCTCACTCTCTCTCTCTCTCTCACACACACACACACACTTTTGAATAATTATTCGATCCAGCCAAAGCTACAAAAAGTGCAGATTCTTTTGGGCACAGGCCCAATGCACGAGTGATGAAGTCAGAGCCACCTTGGTGAGAAAAGCGTCATCTCTGCCTCACCCACTCATAATCACCATCAGAAGACGGGCCCAGACCTGATTTTCCAGAGGCATGTTGTACACCTCCGAATCCAGAAGCATGGTGCATGCGCTGAAGGGCACTGCTTGATTGGCTATTGTCCTTGCTGCTCGGCAATGAACCCTCAATATCTCCTGTTCACATGACACAATCAGCTTCTCCTGGAGAGAGGAGGACAGAGTTACCAAGGAGCAAAAGGCACCCCTGCTCCTGAAGGGTAGTGGGGAGGCCTGCCCCCCAGCAGCCTTTGGACACCTAAGCATTTGCTGTTACCCGCTCAATGCTATGCTGGAGGCGCAGTTTGCCACGGACTGCTTCCTGCTGCTTGAATAGCTCCTTGAGGGGATCTGCCAACGATGGAGGGGGTGCAATCTGAAATGCAGAGAAAACAGAAAAAACGTCACAAAGCCGCAGCACCTTCAGCCACCACTTCTGTTTCCAATGAACGGATCTGTTCACATTCAAGCAGTGCCTGGAGAAGTCTTAAGTTTCCTGCTGCTGCAGTGAGGTCAAGACCCAGCCACAGGCATCCTTGCTCCAAACAGAGCTTTGTTTACGCAGCAGGACACAGCTGGGGCTAGAACTCTCATGTATTCTTCCTGTTCACCTTTCAGGCAGAGACATCCCCTCCTCCCAAATACACCAAATGTCTGGCTGTTTATGCTGTGGAGTAGAAAGCAGGGAAGCGGCAGCTCTTTGAACCAGTCTAACAAGATGCAGCTTGGAGTGTGATTGCCATCTCGCTCCTGCAGCAGACAACATATTCAGCAATTTACACCCTGCTCTTGCATGCAGGAGAATCGCCAGGCTCCCCTGAGGGTTCAGTCCGGATGCTGGGTTTTTTCTGATACTCTAACCAAGAAGCTGTTAATCATTTATGTGGCTTTGGAGTACACACTTTCCAATCCATACCTAATTTATCTCCATACAGCCCCCCTCCCGCCCTTGATCCCCTTTACACTAGCATCTCCTAAAGTTAATATATAGTCTCTCTAAGGAGGCACAGAGAGTAGTTCTGATAGTTTGCCACAAACAGCCTGCTTAAAATCAATAGCCAACTCACATGGGGTATCTTGTTGCAACTGCTTCTTTAACTCTGAAGACTTGGACAGAAATTTTCTTGGCTTTGGGATGTTAACCCCTGTTCTACACAATAAGAGGTGAGAGCGGAGAGGTTCTTCCCCCCCCCACACACACATCTTGTAGCTGTCCCCCCACACACACACACAAAGGGGCCCCTCTCCATGCTGATTTTGCAAAGAACAGAAAACAGTGAGCTGAAAACTGACTGCTGCATGGTAAAGCAAGGAGCAAATGCTGCCGCCCACTCACCAGCTGATTATGATGCTTTCCACAAGCACACTTGTAAGGAATTCAGCTCTACTCTGCACGTCGTAGTTCAGTATTTGTCTATTAGCTTCCACAGGGTATACAGGCCAGCACAGCACGGAGACCTGAGTTCAGCTCCTTTAGAGCCTAGGAGTCCATTCCTTCCCAACAGATGCTTTTGTACCTGCACATTCCCCTTGTTGCAGAGCATAAGGAATGTGCTAAGAGGCTGCAGAATGCCAAGTTGGAAGCAAAGCACCTACATTGTTAGCACCAAAGTTTATGTCCCTCTTTCAGACAGGTCAGCTGATAAGCAGAACCTACTACTGTGAGCTTTGTTCCATCTATTGCTTTAATTTCCTCCTTCTTGTACTCAGATAAACAGGAAAGGTCCTTGCCATTGACACTGGTTTATCTGCCACAGCACTGTCCACACTGGCAGTGGTGGCTCACTAGGGTTTCAGACCAGGTTTCAGAGGTGGGGATTGAACCTAAGACCGTTTTGCATGGGCAGCATGTGCTCTACCTGGGTAGTGATCTTTCTTTTAAGTATTAAAAAAAAAAAATCCAGTTCACACGGTTCTCAATAAAGGGCTGATTCAAATAGGATCACAGGAAGCTGCTGTCAAGAAAGAGAATGGTGGGGCAGATTGGGGCCTAAGTCAATCAAACGCAAAAGGGTATTTAAGATGCCTACCTGAGCAACTGTCTCTGGATCGCATGGGGGAGAGAGACTTAAGAAGCTGAGCTGCTCTGCAGTTGAGTTCCCTTCCCACCATCAGGGATGCAGACGAGAGTTTCTATGAAACTGACTATCCTCACTGCTTACTTGTAAGTCGATTAGAACAACTATAGTTTAGTGAATAGGTTATGGTTGGTCCAGTTTCAGAGCCACAGTGCTCTGGTTTATTTTGTATACTGCCTTGACCTTTTGTCTGCTTTTTTATTTTTAGTAAAGTTTCATAATTTGACCAATCTGACCACTGAAGTGTGTGTGAAACTTCAAGCTTAGGATCAGAGTTGTAAAAGACGAGCACACTCTTCTGGGGTCTGGGAGAAACTTGGGGACTGTGGGCTGCCTTTACATTCTGAGTAGCTTATAAGGAGACTGTCTGGAAAACAGAAGGTGTGTGGGTCTCAGCGTTCCTGGGTTTCAGGAAGTTTAGAGGGTCTGCCAGAGAAACGAGGAGGAGGTTTAACAAACTGAAGAATACTGTCATCTTTCTATGCTCCTCCCGATGGAAACATGCAGATGGGGACAGGTATACCCCTGCTTTAAGTCATTTACATATTGTCTTCTCTTGTATATTATTTACTACAAAGCTTGATGACTAAGCTTTTTAGCGACGAAACATCTGATTACTGTAGAGCACTGAACCACAGGTATATCACAAGTGGACTCTTTATTACTGTGTTTGCAATTATTTAAGATAAAACCTATTTGAGAAAGAAACTACTTTTGCTATTTTTATGGACGTTTGTTGTTTGTTTACGGATAGTTGCCTTGGTGATATTATCTTGTGTCAATTGCAGTAGTCATTGCATCACCACCATGTTCATTGTTTTATTGTTAGAGAAATGAGTAAGCAGATTTGATCTTGGACTACAAAAGCCCTGCTTTCCCCAGCAATTTGTGTGTGTAGACTGGACCAAGGAGTGCTGGGTGCACTGGGTCAGATCCTTTTTAAAGTAATTATTTTGGTGCATCCCAGGTCTCCTCCTATCTGGGATGCAAAAGTAAGTGGGAGGGTGGTGGCAACAACTACAGGAGTGTAAAACCTACTGGCATCACTGCAGGGTTGTTGTGTTGCAACTGGACAGGTAAAGGGCTTCTCCAAAGCTGCTAACTCAGTCTTGTTTACACAAACAGCAGGCAGCTGCTTTCCAGGTTTTCAGGCAGGGGCCTTTCCCAGTGCTACTACCTGAACCTGGAATCTTGTACACACAAAGCAGGTGCTCCACTGCTGAGCTTTCTGAGTTTTTCCTTCCTATATACTCAAACAAAGACATGCAGAACTTGCATGTGCCTGTGCTTAATTGCAGATCTGCTTTCAATGTCTAGAATGCCTGATTTGGGGTTTAGTGAATTTTAATTCACATCCATTGATCTGCACACACCACAAACAGCAGGTGGTCCACCAGTGCCCAGGAATGTGTGATGGTGGCTCCTTCCTCATATGAAGTGGCAGCAGATCCGAGTGCACTAGCACTGATTTAGGGGCCTCTGCCGAGGTAACAGAGTTCAGGTATACCTTCCCCAGCGCTACAGCATGCACTTGTGATGCAAGAAGGGAAGATATTGCTGGTGGTATTGGATTTTTCCATGCTAGCACGGTTTATAAAGACAACAAGCGGTGTAAGGTTACTCACCACTGGAATGTGCAGCTTGCTCAAAGGTTTGCCATCCAGCAGGTATGAGCCTGTGTAGGTGACATACTCAGCGTAACACTGAGGTGCCTGGGGAGTGATGTAGCAGAGAATTTTCCGCTTCTCCTCAATTTTCTTCCTGATCTGTAGGTACTCAAAATAGGGATTGGACCTGTCGCTGTGGTAAGGTTCAATGTCTTCCAACTTGATGGCATCAACAATTGCAGCCAGTGTCTGCTGGATCATTTCCCGTGTCTGCTGGGTGGAGGTGTTGATTTGCTGCTGCAGCTGCTGATTGGAGCGCTGGAACCTGCGCTTCCGCGGATGTTGTGCCTGGGCATCTTCCTCCTCTGAGACACGCCCCTTTGCTCGTGTTGAAGGGGCAGAAGCAGGGGGGAACTCTTTTTCAGAAGTAGTAGTAGTAGTTGTTGTTGTAGTAGTAGTAGTAGCAGTAGCAGTAGTAGCAGCAGCAGCAGCAGCATTCTGTTTGTTTTGATTGGCAAGCATCTGGGCTCGGTTTCTGGTGATCCGTTGTGGGATCTCTTCGATTTTGGGGGGCTTTGGGGTTTCAGGGACTGGTTTGGGTGGTGGCTCTGTGGATTCTAATTGGGTACTCCCTTGCAGCACCTCTGTCTGAGAGGAAGGGATCTGGCTGTTGCTTCCGGGTACCACTACGTCTTGAACATCAGTGCTCTCAGTTCGGACTGCTTGGCTCAAACTAACTTGAGAACCACTGTCTGATGCAAGAGTAGCTGAGGAGAGTTCTTCACAACTGGTTTCCTCCTCCTTGGTCTCTGACTGAGCAAGATCTGCTGGTGTCACCTCCTGAATATTCTGGGGAGCCTCCGCTTCTTCTATATTTTTCTGTTCCGGGGCACTTGATGCTTCTGACACAACTTCTAGTGAAATCTCATTGGCCTTTTGCTCATCAGTGTGTAGATCTGGCTCCTCAGGAAGGATGCTCTTTTGGTTAAGAGTTAGATCATCCTGCTTGTTTGTAGCCCCCAAAGACACCCCAACATCCACAAAGTCTGCACTGGTGGTTTCCTGATCTGCCGCATGAGTGTCTTCAGCTGACGCTGCCAATTCTTCCTCTGGACCATCTTTTGATTGAAGTGGCAATCCTGGTAAAGAGAAAGGACCCAGGTCTAAGTCATCCTCTGAATTTGGAAATGAATCAGGCCATGCAGCTTGTTCCTCGGGATTTACAGGGGCAATGGTGCTCTCTTCCAAGTTTTCCAGAGCATTAACAGCCTCCACTTTCGATTCTGCTGGCATGCTAGCTGGTTGCAAAGGTGTGTCAGATGCTTCCTCTGGAACAGGCTTACTACCACTACTAAAGAAAGTGTCTAATCTAGCAGGGGAATCTGCATATGAAGCCTGCTGTTCTGCAGTCACCATTTCTGTTGGAACTGCTTCTTCAGCATCTTCCTTTGCTGTATCAAGCCTTGATTCAGTCACTGAGAGAGAGTAGGAAACGGGGGAACTGGGATGTAGGGAATCTGCAGAAATGAAGGGCACAGGTGTGGGATGCGTGATGTCTGGAGAACAGAAAGGCTTTGGGGAATCAGGACCCTGTTGGGGAGATTTAATGAGCAGCTCTGATCCCACTGTCCAGCTGACAGCATGATCAGAAGGATTGCCAACCAAACTCTGAGGCACAGGAGGATCCAGATTTCTTGTTGGAGTGGTCTCCCACTCAGTACTATTCTGCTCCGGAATGCTAGAGCCAAACTCATTGTCTTCAATTGGTGGTAAAAAGCTGGACTCTGGGGGCATAATGGAAGCGGTTGCTTGTTGCTCTTCTGTGGCATCCAAAGGCAGGCCAAGATCTGGAGGGAGAGCACTTTCAACAGATGGGGCAAGCAGTTCATCTCTATGAGAAGGGGAAGATTTGGCTTGCAATCCAGAAAATACACTTTCAGGGGACTGAACAACATTGCCCACAGTTCCTGGTGCACAATGCAATGCCTCTGCTTTAGGGGATGGGACTCCATAGTCTGGTGAATAATATTCTGGGGACAAACATGGGAACTTTTCTATGGGAATGGAGGGGAGAGATACTTTCTCCTCCATCAAGTGCTGAACTGGAGAATCATAATTAGAAGTGGCTGGGACACTTTGCTGCCTGAAAAATTTGTCCCCAACATTGAACTCTTCCTCTGCTGCTCTTCTGATATCTACAGACATTGAACGGTGAAGATTTGTAGAGGGAATAGTCCTTGTTGGGGTCTGACTTGGGTTCTCCGGGAATCCACTTGAAGAGTTGGAATATCTGTCAAAGAAAGATGGAGAACAAGCGTTCATGGACATGGTGGATATGGGCAATGAATGCTGAGAGTCAGCACAGTCAAACATCAGATCTGTGTAATCTTCATTGCTGCAAGATGGAGTCCTTGGTGTCTGCATCACCTCTTCATAGCTTGGGCAAGAAACAACAGATGCTGGTGTTGGAACCCCTGTTGGCCGGTTCTGATCTGGCCTTGGAGACGCAGGTAGGATTTCCTTCATTTGGGGGCCGGCTATCCAATCCTTGGAATCCACCCCAACAACAGGTTGGTTCTTGTTATCTGGGGATACTACTGGAGCCAGTGGGCCTAGATCTTTGAGTTTCTTGTCCTTTAACTGAGTGTCAGGCGCCAGTGGTTTCTTTGTAGTCATATCCAGACTCCTTTTGCGCATATCCTCATTGGCCTTGACTTTGTCTTTTAATTTGGGGTCTCCAGATCTATGCCTCATCTTCTCCATTTGTTTCATTCTCTCTTTGTGTCTCTTGTGGCGTTCTTCAATCTCAAGATCTTTTTGGCTCAACATCCTCTCAAAGCTGGTCATCATTAGGTCACCATCTCCCAAAAGCTTTTCCCTGGGTCTGATGTCCTTCTTGGTGCCTTCTTTGGGTAAGGTTATTTTATCATTCCCGTTGCTCATTTTAAGACACTCTGATTTGTCCTTTTCTTGATTTTCCTTGAGTCGTTCCTTTACTTTGAGGTCATTAAATTTGGGTGTTTCCTCTTTTGATTTGTCTTTAAGAGTGATCACTTGAGAGCTATCCTTGTCTTTGGCAGACTTCTGCTCCTCCTTGTGGTGCCTAAAGAAACCATCAGTGTGTTTGTCTCTGTGCTTCTCTCTCTCCTCTTTCCACTTTTCTTTATGCCTGTCCCTCTTCTTCTTCTCTTTGGTTGTGCTGACTGTGCTGGAGCTGTACGCTTTGTCTTTTTCTGCCTTCTTTGGAAGTTCTCTTTCAGCATCATTCTTTTCCTTTTTTTCAGGAAACAAATACTCCATGTTTTTGTCCAGTTCTTCTTCAGCCTCTGTTTTTGTTCCATAAGAAATACTAATGCCTTCTCCATCCATGGCAAAGTCCTTCTCATACTGAGTAGAATCTTTCCTGTTGCTGGAGTCTTTAAACTCATCTGTTTTATCTTTCTTTTCAGCTTTCTCTTTCTTTGCTTTTTCCTTTTCATGGCTTTTTTTTGATGAGGATGAAGAATGCCTGTGCCTCTCTTTCTCTTTGAGTTTATCTGGAAGGCAAGGCAAAGGCAGAGACTCCTTAAATTTCTCTTCGGTGGCATCTGCAAGTGAAAGGTTGGAAGACTCAAAGATATTGGTGAGTACGGGGTCTTGCCCTCTGTCTGTGAAGCTATCAGAAGAAATCTCACTGATTTTATCATTGGAGTCATCTCTGTATTCATTGAGGGCTTCTTCCTCCAGTTTCTCCAGCAAGCTCTTTTCTGCTTCTCCGCTTTTCGAAGACCGTTTCTCCTTAGTATACTCTTTATCTGGCTTTTCCTTGTGCCTGTTTTTAACCTTCTCTTCCCCAGCATGTTTCTTTTCCACCTTTTCAGGGAATTTCTGCTTTGCCTTCCTTTCTTGGGCTGAGTCCACTGAGCTTCTCTCCTTCCTGTCTTTATACTTCTCTACTGAGTCTTTGTCCTTCTTCTCTTTGTGTTTTTCAAAGGAGCTTTTCTCTTTTTTCTCCTTTCCACCCTCTGGTAACCCTTTGTCCTTCTTCTTCTCTTTTGACTCTTTGTCTTTCTGTTTCTCAGTGGAATGCTGCCGGTCAGAGGAGTATTTCCTGTGCTTGTCAGGGACATAAAGGTCCCTCTCAGCTACCATGCTATCGTCTTTGTCTTGCATGCTATCCATACGGTGCATTTCGCTCCCAAGGCCCTCTCCAAGTTTGAACCCACTTAGGCTATAATCATCCTTCTCATCTTCGCTTTCATCTGTGAAGATATCTAAGATGTTATACCATGTCCTCTCCCGGCCTTTTTTCTCATCCCTCCTCTCGTGGAAATCCTCTCTATCTCCAGAAAAGTTCTTCTCTTTCTTCTCTTTAACTTGGTCTAGTGAACCCTTTCTCTCTTTATCTTTATTGTGAGGATCTTTATATTTCTCCTTTGTATCTTTCTTCTCTTTAAAACTTTTATCTAATTCTTTGTCCTTCTGGTTTTTTTCCGGCAAAGCTTTCTCATTTCTCTCTTTGTCCTCCACTTTGAATTTCTCCTTGTACTTTTCTGTTTTTAATTTCTCTTTCTTGTCCTTCTCTGGCACATCTTTCTTCTCTTTTCCTGAATGATGCCTATCCCAGTTCTCCACATTTTTCCCACTAAATTCGGGTTCAGATTTTTCTTTGAAGAATGTTTCACAGCCATAGTCTTTAAATTCATCTCTGTAGGATTCTTCTTGTTTTATTTTAACTTCTTTTCTATCTTTAGAGCTATCGGGCAAATCTCTTCTCTCTCTGTTAGTTTCACTAGCCTCCTTTTCCTTTCTCTCTTTAAAGCTTTCAGCAGAATCCTTTCTTTTCTTTTCAGGCAGATAACTAGAAATACTTTTATGCTTTTCAACTTGGTCCTTTTTCTTCTCAGAGTTCCGCTCAACATATTCCCTCTCTTTCTTTTTTAGAAAAGTATCTTTTTCATTACGTTTCTCGCTGTACTCCCTCTTATCTTTTGCTTTACTATCCCGCTTCTTGTCTTTTATCTCCTCCTTCACCGTTTCTATGATGAGTTTTGTCACAGTGTCATTTTGAATTTCCCTGTAGTCTGCCACTGGTGAATCCCAGCTATCCTCTCCTTTGAAATCAAAAGAAGAATCCGATGACAAATCTGAAAACCACCGATCTTGCTGATCATCAGAGAGGCTGAACTTTGTGTCCTCGCTTTCTAAAAACTGGTTTTTATTACTAAACTCTTCAAAGTTGGGCTCCTCCCTGTAACCTTTGTCTTTTTTACATCTCTCTTTCTCCTCTTTCAGGGCTTTCTCCTTCTCTGGTTTTGCTGGTTTTTCCTCCTTCAGTTCATTTTTCTTATCAGCCTTGAACTGCTTGTCCTTAGATTTTTTCTTTCGCTCTTCCTTGTGTATTCGAGGTTTTTCCTCTTTAGGAGATTTCTCCTTTATGGGCTTCTCTTTTTCCAATCTGCTGCTCTTTTCTTCTCTGAAAGTTTTACTGAGATCTTTACTTGCCTCCTTGGCTTTTTTCAAGGATTTCTCCTCTTTGGAGGTTTTTCCAGCATCGTCTTTAAACAGCCACTCCTTCTCCTCAGATTTAGTTTTCTGAAATTTGTCTTCCTTCTTGAAGTGCTCCCTCTCATGCTTAAGCACTTTGAGCTTGTTCTCAACAGGGCATTCAGTCTCCACAATCAAAGCCTTATCAGTCTTCTGCTTAGAGTCCTCATAGTCAAAAGAAAAGGCTTTGATTATTTTAATGTCTTGGGTGGCAGGACACTGGCCTCTCTCTTTGTTTTTGTGTTTGTGTTTCGTTTTATGCTTTTTTACAACTTTCCCCTCCTTGTCTCGCTTTGGAATAGCTCCATCAACACTGGCATGGAATGAATTTTTCTTCTCCACAATCACAGCAGCTCCATGTTGGGCGCGCTTCTTGGGCTCCTGCTTCTTCCTCACAGGCTTCAATGATTCCAGGCTTGAGTCCTCAGACGTGTAATCAGACTCACTGGTCAGCCTCGTCCTTGTTGAATCTGATAAGGAACTGACATCTGACCAGGCTGGAGAAGAGACTGTTTTCCAGTTGTCTGTCCTCCAGTGCTTGGAGTGCTGCTCTGCAAGGGTAGCATTATGCTTCTGAGACCCCAAACTCCCATGGGAAGAGGCAGAAGAAGCAGAAAGGGAATTAAACAAGGATGACTCCTTCAACACCAATCTGGAGTCCTTTACACAGGTAGCACTTTGTACAGAGTCTCTGTCATCCTCCTCACTCTCCAGGTTTTCACTCTCTGATTCAGAGGAACAAAACTTGTCATTTTTTTTGCCAAACCGAACCTCTTTGCCCTTTGCTTCCTTCTTGCGCTTCTTCTTCACTTTGCTTTTCTCTTTCTGCTGTTTGGCATTAGAAGGTTCTCGAGCCTTGCTGCTGGGGAGGATAGAATGGGTTGTCAGCCGCAGCTTTTCCCCAGTCCCCACAGGCAGGCTGGTCTCCTCTTCATCAGATGTGTCTGAAAGGATACGATGGGATGCTTTCTTTGGTGTGATTGTGCTGTTTTTAGTATAAGTTTTTACTTCCATCTTGGGGATGGAAATAAAACTATTTGCTTTAGTCTCTTTCCTGTAATCCTTTTTCAGAAGATGTTTATCATCAACTGGTGGGACCCTGTCCTGCTCATCATCCTCATCAAACTCATATTCATCCTTCACGGGTGTGACAGCTTTGGGAGGCTCCTGATTCTTGGCCTTGTGTTTCAGGCCCTTCTCAAACTCAGAGTCTGTGTTGTTGCCATCAATGGAACTGGATGGTGCAAACGAAGGAGCATCTTCCTCTTCTGAGCTCTCTGAAAAAACAAGAGCACAAATAAAGAGTCAGGTACGACACCTACTTTCACCTGGAGCTGGAGCATCATTCTCCACAGAAACCTGCTCACAATACCTGAACAGACAATCTATCTTCCATGTGCAAAGCATAGCTGTGGCTGCTTTACCTACTCGGTGGTCTGCTGGGTCCTCTGGAATAAAAGGCCAAAGCTGCGCAGGGGAGTCAATGACAGGAATCCATTTGGAGCATCTGGGCAGAAAGGGTGCAAATCCAATAAGAGCGATTGCTGGGTGTAATATCCATTTGTTTCAAAGGGGACTGCTTCCATAAGTTGCAGCACAGCCAGACATCTGCAGTGCCAATTTATTATCAGGCAAATGGTGCATCCATTCCCCTCATCTCAGGTGCTGCCTTTTTTTAAAAAACACAGGAGCATTGGTCATGCTCAGCCCCATCCCTACCACATCCAAGTGTTTCACCCTCATACAGGCCTCAAAGCTACTACACAGTATTTATATAGTGCTTTAAGGGGATTTGGTGTGCACTCCACCACCAACTGTTACAATGCCCCTATAAGGAAGGCCAACTGTTTTCCTTCTGCTACAGATGAAGGGATGACACTAGGATAAACAGTGATTTGTGTAAGGGCATTTGATAAGTCCAAGGTGAAGGTGAGATCTGAATGAAGTATTTACACCTCACACTCTTGGCTAATCAGCACTTCTTTGCACAGACTCCTCGTCACTCTGCAAAAACTTCCTCTTACTGCATTTTCTCAAAGGCTCACCTCTTCATCCCTACGCAATACAGTACAACTCTCTTTTACAAGCTTTTACTTGCAAAGCAATGCTGGACACAAGTCCTTTCTGCATCTCTCTTTGCCAAGCAAATTTCTTAAAAATCCCATCCCTGCTGAGCTTCAAAACCACCTGCACAATGCATCATTATGTTACAGCATAGAACATGTGGCTTGGGGAGGAGGCAGCGAATAGGCATCATAGAGCATCTTATAGCTGAGGCTTGTTATAGGCAGAAGAGAGGGTACCAGCTGAGTGAGGGTACTAAATGTGGGTATCTTACTCCATTCATGATACACACTTAGTCTTCCTGACCCCACTTATTATATGCATTAACTGTGCTACTTCTGGATATGTCACACTGCAAAGTTGTCTGGCAAAGTATCAAATGGCCTGCTTCTGTCTTTTCATGTGCTGTTTGGGAGGCCTTGACTCTACTACAGGCAATGGTGAGAGGCAAATTGATTGCTTAACCTCACAAATAAATTCTAGTGAAAGCAAAATAGCAAAATACTAAAATCTGATCTTCCTCAGGATCACGAGAAAGTGATGGTAAGTAATGCCATCACATTCAGCCTCTGCTCCATCAACCTTAGGGTGGAGAACAGCAAAGCATTCAGTTCCACATTAACCTGGAGCATTTCCTGGAGTCTTTGTTAGGGAGCTGCCTAGTCTTTGATTTCCAATGATGGGCTGTTGCAAGCATGCAACAATAAAGAACAATATGCAAATCTCAAGGGAGCAGAGGTCATTATTAAAGCCCCTGAAGACACTAAGCAAAAGGTTTCAGGGTGTGCTCCTGGCACAATACAGCCCTCTGAAGGTCTACTTATTTCCCTACATTACGCATGGAGGTACAGGTTATTTGCACCACACCCTTCTGCCACTTCCCACCTCTTACCTGTGGAGCTCTCTTCACTGGAAGGATATGTGGCTTTCCCCAGGAGCAGATTGACCATTGTGGGGGAATTTGCTACTTTTAATGGTGTCTCTCCCCTCCTGTTAAGCTGGTGAGGATTTCCTCCATAATGTAACAACAGTTTCACCACCTAGACATAAACAAAGTCTCATTAAGTTGCATCTATAATGGACAAAGGAGCAGAAATGAAGATTACCCAAAAGGTTGACAAACCAGCTCACTGTCAGCTAGTGATAAAGTAGCTTAAAGTCTAGCACATTGATCAGAGAAATATGAGCTAAAGCTAAGTGGTAGGGAACGTGCTCTACAAGTGTAAGATCCTTAGTTGAATTCCTTGCAGCTAGATATAGACATTGGCCTGTCTCAGTATAAGGGAATACCCTGACATACATTATCACCTTACCCAGTTTGTCTCTCTTGTTTCTCTGGGACCGAACAGGGTAGCTACACTTCAAATACCTAGAAATAAGGACACTGGACACATCAGGAAGGTGGTAAAGACATTACTGGAGGTAAAGGGAAGAAGGCAAAGGCTGCAACTTATCCTCAACCACAAGTTTTCAATAGTAGGAGGGAAGAATAAAAAGTACACAGTGAAGAGCCTGATGGTGGCCACAGGGAGAGATCATTTGGGCCTGTGTAACAGCTGACTATTCAAATCTGGCAAGAACTGACCTTGTAGTGCCCATTGCTGGCTGCATCATGCAGCGGAGTGTCATCATCCAAGCCCTTGGTGTTGACCTCGGCGCCTGCAGCAAGCAACTGTTTTGCAACGTCATAGTAACCCCTGTTGCATGCCTCATGCAAAGCCGTCCAACCTGCAAATGCACATACAAAACATACACGTGACATGGATGGCCTATTTCAGATCAGTAACTATGTCACACAGCAGTGCCTCCATTGATTATGCTGGCTGGCAGCACAGAGGCTTGCCTGTAGAACCACCCGCCAGCCCTGCGTTAGTGTAAAGACATCAGAAGCTTGACTCTTGCCTGGTATTTAGCCCATCCAGGCTCTTTTGTCTGGCAACATAATATATACATCCAGCTCCCCACTAGAAATAAGGAAAGAACAGAAGTTTAATAAAGGGGCATGAGGGAGGGACCATCTTTTGATGTAGAAAGATGGTCAATGTTATTTTTCACAGAATTCCTGTTCTCACCTGAACCTTAGTGTCTGGAATATTAACAAATAGCTGCAATGCCACAAACAGGTCTGCTTGGCTTTCTGGTGGCTTTGCAGCATCAGGTGGTAGGTAGAGAATGCTGCCACAGAAACAAGAATACCAAAATGTAATGAATAAAAAAACTGAAGCCTCCTGGAATGTAATGAATAAATGATGCTAACAGGTTGATTTCCAAATAAAATAATCCTTAAAAGTTTCCCCAAAAGAGTTATTTCTACAACTTCACTATTAGAAAGCCTCTGTCTGAGTTACTGAATGAGTGTTATCTAGATGCATAAATGACTCATAATTAGTATGTGTCTTGATCAGAAACCAGTACTAACTATTACAAGGCTCAGGACAAGGCACTTGCTGCTCATTATAGAAGTCCAGTGAACCTTAACCTTTGAATGGTGGTGCTAGGTCATTTCAAATAAGCATCTATTGTAGCTTCTGAATTGCATACTAAGATAGCAAAGCAGCAAGTCCTAGATCTCCCAATGAACACAATTTGGCACCTGTTAAATTTTGCACAACCGGAGTTTTTGGCAAAATAATGGGACATAAGAGATTAATTTGGACTACCTAAAGAATGAGGGGGGGAAACCTGATCGACAATCATTAGCATGTGAAGGTATCACAGTGGCTGGAGCTAGGACAACAGAGGCTACAACACTGCAGTTGAAAAGAGGAAAGAATAAAAAGAAAAGACAGAACAGCAGCAACTATCAGGAGGGAAAATACAGCATGGAAGGTGAAAACTTTATAGGTAACTGAGCTCTGCCACAGCTAGAAATATGCAGCCAACATGAAATGGAAAAGAGAAAGTCATAGATAGAATCCCTGATCCAAGGCAATGGATCTGTTAGGCCTCCTCACAGCACTGCTCGCATTTTGGTTTTGTGTGTGGGGGGGGGGGGGTGTTTTTGAAACAGTGACAACGTCACAAGGTTCTTGACAGCAAAAAAAAAAAAAACAGAACAAAATACAACACGTCCCCAAGCTGGATCACTGTTCAGCAACTTACTCTGACTGTTCCACTACAGGTTGCTCACCTACTCCTCTGATGAATCTAGTCCTATCCTAGTTCAAGCTGGGCAACTTAATTATGTGGGCTCAAGTATAATGTTTTCTTCAGTGTCTCAGCCAAGAAACAATTGTATTGTTTTTCTACCCCCACCCCACCATACTCCAGCAGTCAATTCAGAATGAATAGAGTGGTTACCTGCAAAATCTTTTACATTGACGTCTGCACCCTCAATAATGAGTTCCTTGATGCGTCGGGCATCTCCTCGGATAGCTGCCCGGTGCAGCCGAGTCTCTCCACGTTCATTTCTCTTGTTTACTTTATCTTTGGTTTTGGAGGCAGAATTAGGAGTTCCCTTCTGACAAACTGTGGATTGAGAGGGATGCTTTGGTGTTGTATCTACTGCTGGCAGGAGAGGTGGGGAAAAGCACACATGAAGGAGGAGTTCAGTTCAAAGCCAAAACCCCAAAGCCTTTAGAGGGAGCTGTTGCCATATAGTTACAATCTTGCCTTGAAGCAGAGGAAATGGCTGGGGGATTGGGGGATGGGAGAGTTAATCTTTCCAAGCAGAGGAATGCCTCTGCAGGCACAATGGAGACATTAATGGAAGACTGTGATTAAGCAAATACTGTAGAAAGCAGCTGTGGTTCCTCTCAGGAATGAAGGGGCCTGAGATCTAAGGGAAGAAGTGAAGTAGATTCACTAGCTGCAAACTGGGGAGTTCTCCAAGGCTTGTATGCTGAACACCCAACTGGATGTTTCTGAGATCCCCACAAAGACAGCAACTGCAGACTTTGAGGGAGAACCATAAGGGCCTAATTCTACCTTAAACACAAATTATACTGTCCACACCTGGACTGTTTGCAGACTCTTCTGCTGTCATCTGCATAAGAAGCGCAACCTGCTGGCGCTCAGAGAGTGGATAACCTGCACGGATTCCTGGAAGTCCCATTCCGAACAGCAGGCTGGGCTTCCGAGTTGCGGGCTCCTTTTTAATCCTCTTCCTTTCAGGACCCTGCTTTTCTGTGAAAACAGAGATAGGGGGGGGAATTGCAAATGAAATTCATTCGTTCTGAAGATATTTGCTATATTTGCTAACAGCAGCTTCCCTTACAGAGTGTGTTCAAACCTTTGCTCCTGACAGTGTCAAGATACTGAATATGCCTTTGTCTAAATTCCTGCAAAGTCAGTCCTAGGGTTCATTGTTTTTATTTTAGAAAATTTATATCCCTGTTAAAAACCATACGCAAGCTGGCTTACAAATTTGAAAACAAAACATAGCACATCTTAATAAATATCAATGAAAAGAGACAATTGTGACAAGTAGTAAATATTAAAAACAGCAGGGTCAGGGTTAGCATTACAAATTTCTAAACAAGCAGATTAAAAGCCTGTCTAAATAAAAGCATCTTAGCAAGATGCCAGGAGTCAGGCAGTAACAAGGTCGACTGGGCCTCCCATAGAAAAGAGTAACACAATTTAGGTACAGCCAGGGAGAAGGCTCTCTCACACATTCCACTTGTCTTGCTTCAGCCATAGTTGGGATGAAGCGAAGAACTTCAGATATTTGGGAGCATCAGGATGGTACACAAAGAGGCTGCTCTCTGGGTTACCTGGACTCAGGCTTCAAGCATAGTTACCAGCCCCCTGAATCATGCCCAGAAACAAACTGAAAACAAGTGTAGCTACTGTAAAATGGGCGTGATATGCTCATTAACACACAAGATGTAACATCTGTCAAACTCAATACATGGTGGAGGATATGTTTAGACTTCTTAATTAGGCCCTTGCAATTTGCCCCTGCCCATAATTATTTTACACCTATCTCTGTTTAGGATTTTGTAGGAACAGAAGCAAGGGGTTTCCTGATAGGAAAAGCAAGGACCTGGCAATTGGTTTGCTTAGTAAAGCAGAACAAGACAATTGCTGGGGAAAAGTCAGAGCTGCTGTATGAATACGATCAGCACCTTTAGCAAACTTCCGCAGCTGATGAGCACCTTCCCAAATAACTAGTTGAAAAGAAAAAGATATAGTGGCTGAGTGTGGACTGGAAATAATGGGGCCACTCATCAGCTACTTGGGGTAAATACACTGGAATGAGTTAACAGATACGTGCTGAAGCAGGCACACTTTTTTCATAATTGTGTGGAAGTGTACACACTTTCTGAGGCAGCCCATTAACAAGCTAAAACAGGTTGTGCTACCCCAAACCTTTAGAATAATAGAACATAGAATTGTAGAGCTGGAAGAGATCCCAAGGGTCATCTAGTCAAACCTCCTGCAACGCAGGAATCTCAGCTAATGCATCCATTACAGATGGCCATCCTTTGCTTAAAAACCTCTAATGAAGGAGACTCCACAACCTCCTGAGGGCGAGTGTTCCAATGACAAATAGCTGTTACTGTCAGAAAGTTATTTCTGATGTTTAGTTGGAATCTCCTTTCTTGCAACTTGAATCCATTGGTTTGAGTCCCTTCCCCCCAGAACAGGAGAAAACAAGCTTGCTTCATTTCCCATGTGATAGTCCTTCAGATATTTGAAGATGGCTATCATATTTCCTCTCAGTCTCCTCTTTTCCAGTCTAAATATACCCAGCTCCTTCAACCATTCCTCATAAGGCTTTGTTTCCAGACCCTTGATCATCTTAGTTGCCCTCCTCTGCACACATTCCGACTTGTCAACATCCTTCTTAAATTGTGGTGCCCAGAATTGGACGCGGTATTCCAGGTGTGGTCTGATCAAGGCAGAACAGAGTGGTACTGTTAACTCCCTCAGTCTTGCTGTGGTATTCCTACTTCCAAAAGTAGGCCCTGCTCTGCCTGGCTTTTCAAAGCCCCACCCCACCCCACCCAAATCATTCCTTTTAAAGGGGAGCGTTAATCTCATGGTACTGTATCGGATGGAGCTAACGTTCTGAAGAGTTTGCCAGATCAGCCACTTGAGATAAAAAAATCAGAATAAAGTATAACTAAATAACTATAACTAAATCTGCCACTCCACACACAGACTTACAGCATTATAACAAGACAAATCAACACACACACACACACACACACACACACACACACGTGTGCACTGCAATAGCAATGGGTAAGTGCTGCCACTCACAAATTCTGGGGGAAAGGGTTTACTTCACTGAACATCTACCAACAGTTTCCATCTGCAGCACTCAGATTTTGAGAGGTCACTGTGGGCTACATAGTTGTTCATAAGGCCCATATTTATATTTCAGAAGCCTTGTGATGGCTTAATGGGAAGCTTTATTTTTAGTACAACAAACAGACCTATGGCATAATCAGCAGCAGCCTTCAAGTCTGAATGAGTGGCCGAGCATGAACACCATTCTCCCTGAGCCCCAAGGCAGGACCTGACAAAGTGATTTGCTATCCCATTTCCTCCCTTAAGTCTCCTCCTTCCCCCATTCTCCTCAGCTTCGAGTGTGCAAATTTCAATGAATGTGATTTTTTCTCTCTCTTCAGGAGCATTCTAATTTCCTCCTTGCCAGAAGAGTTATCTTCTCCATAGCTCCCCACTCCACCTTCCCCAAAATTAATGCAGTCATTTTAAGCAGTTAAAATTAATGTGGCCATTTCAATACTCTCTTATTCAAGTGCTAACTTGTTACAGGAGGCATGACACAAGTATTTCTATGCAATTAAAGTTTCAGGATCAATAAATATGTAATCAAAAGTATATGTAGAAAATAAAAAGTTCTTATTGTACACTGTCCAAATAAGAAGGTATAAGTCAACAAAATCATACTTGCTTACACTCTATGAGAAAAGTGGAACAACCACTGTCATGCACATCACATTGCTTACTGGTAAACACTTCTGTTTTCCATGGAGGTTTCACTCCTATTACTTTTTCCGTGCTCAGTAGAATAAAAACCTAGTCCTGACAAGCCTAAATATGCTTTAGTAATGCCAGAATATGTTAGAGAAGCATCAACGAATAGGGAGTAGACAGTGGAGCATGTCCCAGTTCAGTTTTAACACATACGATGATTGAAGACTCAATAGACTCAATAGAAAAAGATGGTACTGTATAACCACATCAAATGCTGCATTGAACTTATACTGGACACATCTGTGCCAACTAGTTTTGTGTGGCTTACAATGTGAATAACATAAGCATTATCTAAAGCAACTTCTTTACCAGAAGTTTTAGTCCAGCCCAAGCAGTGGCTCACTGTAAACAAATATATTTAGGCATCCAGAGAAAAAACAGGCAAGCATCTCATGGCTCCTGAAAGACCCAAATTAAATGCACAAACACACACTCAACTTTAGGTGAGCACTCCTTCCTTTAAAATCAAGAAACTAAATACTTGAACACAAAATACAACACTCTTGCACAGGAGCTAGATAAATAAATAGAAATGCAATTATTTAATTGATTATGCTGATGTCAGAAAACATTGCTATCTTCAAAACTGAGCCCTAAGTTTGAGGGAAAATATAATTTTCAACTAAGCAAGTTTCCTTGCTTCTTAAAGCAGGTCACACCTGATGACTCCATTATCAATTGGCAGAAGATAACTGTTTAGGATTTTCATAGAATGAAAATAAATCTAGGGACACTGCAGTAGAAGGGCTGAAAGTATCTTGTTCCAGTGGACAGGAAATCCCCTAGACTGTTATCTCTCACAGCCTCTGTCCAGAATTAGCAAGGGCTTTAAACAACTGGAATCCTTGAGTATAATAGCCAATCTCCTAAAATCTCCACAGAACAGATAGCATAAGACTTCCTCTTTCCTTTTCTAAATTGCTTCCAACCAGTGACTAGGCAGATCACAAACGATACTTTTAATCTTTACAAGGTAAGCAGGCCTCAAACTAGTCAGTGCCTGATAGGAGACAACTTAGACATCCCATGCACAGCAACACTGAGAAGGATATATATGCAACCAAATCCAATCAAAACCTTGATGTGCTTATTTGACCAGTTATAATATGGCTACACAAATCAATGAGGATCCTTTTCATTATTTCAAGAGGGCTACACAGCTAATAGAAAAACATTTTTATCACATTTTAATTGTTTGCTTCTTAGTGCCCCCTTTCCCCTCTGCATCCTATAGCATTCTCTATCTCTTCCCCATCTGGCTCCCCCGCTTTTCAATACTCCACAGTTCTCATTGCACCCCATCTCTATTAGTCCATTTTATTATCTGCATTCCTTAGCAGCTCTTTTCTCTTTTACAGACCTCTGGACCCCAGTCTGTCACCTCCTATTTTTCTCTTTCCACACCCTCCCCAAACACCTGTCTTTCCACCCTCCCCACCCTAGAGTTCCCTCCCCCCTCAATGTTGCAGTTTGAATGATAGGACCATGTGATTCCTCCACAACAAACACCACCTAGATTGTTCCAAGAAGGGAACTACAACTATGTGTTCCCCAGGCAAAAACAAATGAAAAGACACACACACCACACACCAGTTTGAACTGTAGCATATGTTGCTTAACAACTGTACAAAGAAAAGAAAAGAAATTATGCTCCATAGCCTGGTTAAACAGAGAATTTATATTGCTTCAACAATAAACCTTTGACCAATGCTCTTTCATCCTGATGCAGTAGAGCCAACAATGAAATCAGTGGCATAAAATGACACAAAATGAAAAAAGTAAAATAAAATAAAATTTATTAGAAAAAGAAACGTACAGCCTCTTTTTTTCTTCCCCTCTTCATTGGTTCAGTCCTTTCCACAACATATCCTGACAAATATTTATCCACAGTGTACAATGTAACTACAGATAGAGCAAAAAGATCTCGTGCTGGGAAAGAGCATGCTGCTCTGATTCTGGAATAGCATGGGCTATTCTGACTTTGTGCTCCCCCTTCAATGTCTTATAAAAATGCAGCTTGTGACAAAACCTGTCTTGGTGGAGTGCTGCCTCATTTCAGTGGCTAAAGTGAACTAGGGCACCAAATAAACCAGGGCACTGCATAGTTGTGCTTGTGTCTGGATGCCTTATCAGCGAAGTCACAGTTGAGCCAGCAACATACCAAACACAACACTGCTTAAATAGCTCAAGTTTTTGGTTGACATCTTCTCTCTGAAAACAAAAGCCTCAGTGGGATAAACCATTCCTAGTGGGTGGACAGATGGTCTTAAATAGCCTGACTAAAATGAAGTCAAGAGATAAATGTGAACTCCTGAACCCAGAGTATTGGCAATGCAATGCCTTGGAAGCAAAATGCTTGCTCTCAAGACAGCCAACCTCAGGCTTTACTCAGTTCTATTGCACCATCTCAAATTAACACTTTCCTCCATTGTTTAACATCTAGTTCTCCCCTCAAAAAATGTCACTTAAGAAGCAGAGATTCCAGATGCTACCTGTCACATCTCTTTACACTCCCTGGGTGCCTATTTTGCCAAAGAAAGGATAGCTGGAGTTTGTTTGAACACCATTCCCCACCAGGCCACCTCCAAGCACTCTGTTCCTAACTAGGCTGTGGCCATATTCAGAGGTGTATGTTGACTGAGGAAATGAAGTCTAGGCCACCAGGACCAGTTTAACCTGACCACAGCCTTTTCATAAGCATGAATCATAGCATCAGTTCTGTTATTAAAAAAACAAAGAAAAAAGAACCTTCATCACACAAGGGTGACACTGCAAAAAATATAAACATAATTCAGACTCAGTGGAGATAGACTCGTGAACTTAGCATGGGGGGGGGCAGACTCTGTTCCTGATACAAAAATGGTTCAAGATCTCAGGGGCTGAAAATGTGAATTACTTTCTATAGAGGAAAAGTTTTTCATTCATGCCCCAAAGAGGAATGGTTGTTACAACAATTCAGACACCAAAAAGTCAACACTTGAATATATTAGAGATCAAATAACTTAAAAGAGATGTGGAAATCTTGTGCTCCACTTACCAGCCCATCATAGCTGGCTGAGGACAGGAACAGAAACCTGCTGGATTCCTTCTTACAGGGCCTGAGAAGGGCTTTATTACTTTTGTGCTGGGAAATAGCCTGTACTTTGCAATTACTTGCCTCAAATTTCCAATACCTCAGCCACCACCAGGGGTGGTTCCATTAAAAATTAGGAACAAAAGTAAAAAGCCCTCCCTTCAGCACTTTCATTTTTGCCAACTTCATAAATGCTTTGGGGTGATGATGGGGAAGGCTGCTGATATTCTCTGCCATTTTGTAGGTATCTACACTGCTTCTTGTACTGAATGTAAGAAAGGCCCTGCTGGATCAGACCCTCTAGTCCAGCATCCTGTTTATAACTGTGGTCAACCAGATATATGTCTACAAGATTCAAGTAGTCGGGGCACAAGGCAACAGCTCTTCCACTGCTGTCCCTCAGCAAGTGGAATTAAATGGTAGACTGTCTCTGAAAATGGAGGTTCCATATAGCAATCCTAACAAATAGCCATTGATAAAAAAATCCCCATCATCCTCAATAAAAATTTGTCTAGACTTCCTTTAAAGCCACCTGTGACGCTGGCTGCCACCATATCTAGTTGCAATGGATTCCATAAACAACAAGGGGCTGTACGAAGTAGTACTTTTTTGGGGTCTACTTTCTATGTCTCCAGTTAATGTTACTTGTGTGTTAGCTTATGTATTTTATCTTGCTTTTTGTAAGCTGCTTTGAGAGATTGCTGAAGCAGGGTATATACACCTTTTCTATATATAAAAAATAAGATTGTTACGTGCTCTCTCTGGGCCCTTTTCCTACTGGAAGGGGAGAGGGGAATATCTTCTGTCAAAGCAGCCATCATTTTTGTGGCCTCCTTGATCTAACCCTGCTAAACACACTTGGATGTTTCCCTGGGCTGCCACTTGATCAAAACAAAGCAAGAACAATGGGTGCACACTGTTCTCTCCAACACCTCCTGCATCCTCTGTCCTTGTTTCTCTGCCATTACCCAATTCTGTCACGTCCTTAAGCCTCGAAAGCTCCAAAATCTGTTAGTCAGCAAAGTTTTGCCTCCCCACCATGCAGCCCTTTCCTGACCCATTTTTATATTGTACATACCAAATGCTGCTTCTTGCACCAATCCCTAGAGTGCATTAGTAACAACCCCTTTATTGGTCATTTTCTTCTATTCTTTGTGGTCATTTAGCTAGTGCTAAACATGGGGAAAGATTCCTGTTATTAAGTATGGCAACAGTCAGCTGCTCCTTTTATAACTTTTTACTTTATTTTTGCATATACAGGACTGCAACAACAAAAGGGGAAGGCAGGCACATTCCCTGGAATGTTTCATTTGATGTTCTAAGTTTTTGTTGTGTTTTTTTAAGAAACATATTGCTGTTCTGTATCAGAAAAAACTCTTTCCCCAATTCATCCTGCACTCTGCAGGCAGTTTAATGACCAGCCTGTAGACATAAATTTCAACAGAAGCTAACAAGACCACCCTGGCATAAGCAGTTTCTGGGGGCCAAAATAACATACAGCTTCTTTAAGCCACAGTTTACTGGGGATTCCAACACCTGCTTCCAGTGCAAGGACTAAAGCCTGGAAAATGTGGCCTAGAAGAATGCATGAAGAGTATTTCCTTTACCACCACACAACCACAACCATGACTTTATATTATTATTTTTTTGCAGTATTTATAGGCCGTTCTATAAAAGAAAAGTTCTCAGGATCTCAGGACAGCTCACAAATAGTAACAATATTTAAAATTCCACAGCCATAAACCCAATAAAATTATAAACACAGCCAACCCCAGGCATTACTGCAGAGAGTAAAAATGGCTTAAAACTAAAACAGATTAAAAGGTGGTGGCAGGGGGAGGTCTTTGCCTGGTGCTGAAAGATAGGTGCTAGATTACTATCTCTGGGGAGGGTGTTCCACAGCCACAATGTCATCACTGGAAAATCCCCCTCATTCTATGGTAGTCTTCAGAGGAGACCCTATGAAGAAGAGCTTAAAGTCCAGGTAGTGCATGTGGAGACAGAAAGTCCTTCAGGTACCCTAGTCCCAAACTATGAAGAGCCTTAAAGGTCAAAACTATCACAATGAATTGGGCCCAGAAACAGACTGTGTGATAGCAATGATGGCAAAGCACTGGAATGATGTGCCTCATATTACCCTGTCCCAGTTAGCAGTCTTGCAGCCATATAGTGAACTAACTGAAGTTTCCCAGCCACTTTCAAAGGCACCTCTACATACAATGCATTTCAACTGTCTGAACAGGAGATTACCACTGAGGCAAGGCTATCAGTCCAAGCAGGGTAGCTGGTAAAAAGTGCTCAAGGCTAGATACCCTATTAGTGGATCCAATGACAAAGCTGGACCAATGAGTGCCTCAGACTACAAACCTGATTCTTTAGGGGAAGTGTAGCCAACTCTATAAAGGTTGAACACCACTTTCTTGGGCAGATGAACCACTTATTTCCATCTTTTGACTAGATTGTCCTTCAGTTCATTAGTCCTCATCTAAACCATTACCACTTCCAGGAAATGATTTAGCACTCCCACCAATTCACCTGCATAAGATAAAAAAAGAAATGTAGAGCTGGGTGCCAACCACATATAGATGACGCCTCACACTATATTTCCAGATGACCACAACAGTTTCATGAAGATGTTAAAAAGCATGGGGAATAACATGGAACCCTAAGGACCCCAAAGCATAAATGCTATGGAATGCAGCAGAAGCCCTCTAAGCACCACCTTCTGGAATAAGCTGTTCAGGTATGACTGGATCGTGCAACAACTCACTCTGACAGTATCTCTAGAAGGATATCATGGTCAATGGTACTGAAAGTTGTTCAGAGATCTAGGAGAATTATGCTCCTCCTTCTCTGTCTCCTGTCAAAAGTAATACCACAGAGCAAACAAGAGTTTCCATTACAAAACCGTATCTGAAACCCTTCTGAAATGAAGTGAGAAAATTGGTTTCATACATTTTGTCCTTGGAACTGGCTACAACCTACCCTCTTAAGCACCTCACCCAATAATGGAATGTCAGCCAACAGCTATTCTCAGCTTTTGAGTCCAAGGTAGGTTTCTTCTGGGAGCACTTTACTACAGTCTCCTTTAAAGGTAGCTGGAATTTCTTTCTCTTTGTCTCTATAACAGTTATTTCCTGGTTTCAGCCCTGCTAGATGCTCCTTGCTAGATGCAATAAGCCAAGATGGGCAGTAACTGAGAAGACAGGTGGTTGGTTGGATTCAGCCAAGAATCTTGTTCCTTAATAAATGAAATCACCCAACTAAATTGAACCAGATGGTTTCCCGAGCAGATCCCTTGGCTGATCTGCATTAATGGTGGCATCCAGATCATGGTGGATAATTTCCTTGAAATTGTTTCCAAATAGGCCCCTTCATATCCTCTAATGGGACAGATTTCAGGGGACTCTGAACCACGTAGAAAATATTTAGGAAGGAACATGCCTCCAGGGCTATGTGTGAGCACCCACACTTACTGGAGGAAATAATAATGTTCTAGAATAATGTATATTCCAAAGAATTCCTATTGAATCTAAACCCAAACTGGAATATGACTTCACTGGAGAGAAGATTTAGTTTGGGACAATTGCAAAACAAGTATACTGGGCAATTAACTAAATACACCTGATTCCATGCAAATTGTTACACAGCTCACAGAAGCCTCTGTCTATGTGCCACCTATCAGGACAAGAAAGACAAAAGGGGAGCCACTCAGCAGAAGCAGAGCAATGTAAGTCACGGGGGGGGGGGACCCACATATCCAGTTTTTATCACTCTGGAAAGCACTCTGAAGACACAATGATTGTCTGTGTGTGATCTATAACTAGGAGGTAGAAATAAGAAATCTGCATGTAACATACGTTCAGAGACCATGATTTTTTTCCAGCATCTTTCAAGATTTTCAGGGGAGAATGATCATTCATGCAGAGTACGCTAGACTGTCTGTATATTGAAATGCAAGTGAGCTACTGCATGTGTGTCTGTGCTGCGGTCAAGTTGCCAGTGCCTGGATCAGAGAAAAATACCAGTAATAGGAGCCACGAGAGTGAAAAAAGCAGCAAGCATTTTCTTCACCTATGTAACTTTTTCAAGGAAGGTAAGATTTTCCTTGGTGATACTTGTGTAACAGAAGAAATCCAACAAATCCCAGACAGACCCTTCTACCCAAGATCTACAAAATACTAACAAACTGAAGTGGAAGGTTAATAGATGCTGAAGGGCTGTTTTCTGCATATTCCTACAAAGTGAGTATATAATTAGAACACCAATGCTTTCATTAATACTACTGAGATGCTACAGGGCTGTCAGAGCGAGCCCACAGTCACCCTCCCCTCCACACAAAAACTCTGCCTCTGAAGTTTGACTGTGACTGTTAAATTTTTAATCTTACCAACTCTGCAACTGTAGAAAATTCCTCCTCTGTGGAACACTTAACATTAGAAGCCTGAAATCGATAGGGATAAAAATAAACTGAAGAGACTTCCGCACTCTCACTTTAACATGCTGGAATTAGACAGATGGACCTGACTGAGTGAATGCAGACTTTGGGAGATGCTCAATTTACATCCTTCATAGGAAGGAATATTGTGGTTACAGTAAATGCAATGCAGAATCTGGTTCCTAGCCTTGTGTGCTTGCTTCAACTTTTTTACCATCTTCTTTGTCTCTTTTGGCATTTCACCTTCTTTACCTATGAAATGGAGAGAGACAGCTCAAAAGGGCCTACATCATTAGTGGAGGAGAAATGCTCCACTCCAATGATGCTATGAGGGAGAGAATTAACTCAAATTTACCTCACTGTGTCTGGAGGTAGTTGGCGGCAGTTTGAGGTACCGTAAAGGTTACACCTTGGGAATTCTGAGCTAAGGAGCAGCTTACACCACTTGTGATGGGAAGGGTTAGGGTCTCTGTCAGGGAGAAAACAGTGATAGCATCAGATGTGTATCTGAGTGGGAAAGGCCTTTTAGAATTGAACTATAAGGTGTACTGCAGTACAGCAAAACTGAGAGAAATGATATGTGGTTCTGCCTTTTTACAAATTCAGCTTTGCCTCCCGATTGGCTGGGACAGGCTATTTTTGCTCTGCCTTTTCTCTGCCTAGTTCCATATCTGTGAGGCTATTCTCTCCTGTCAGGCTTATCATCTGCCTTTGTTCATTCACCTAGCCCAGGGGTCAGCAATTTTTTTAGCAGGGTGCCGGTCCACTGTCCCTCAGACCTTGTGGGGGGCCGGACTATTTTTTTTGGGGGGGATGAACCAATTCCCATGCCCCAAAATTACCCAGAGATGCATTTAAAATAAAAGCACACATTCTACTCATATAAAAACTGTAAAAACACACTGCTTCCCAGACTGTCCGCGGGCTAGATTTAGAAGCCGATTGGGCCGGATCTGGCCCCTGGGCCTTAGTTTGCCTACCCATGACCTAGCCCCTGACTCCAAGTGCTCTAAATACAACTACATATTTTCTAGTTAGAATAAACTATCCAGAGAAAGGAAACTGGTTCACTTGCATAGTTTGCTTCATGTGGCAAATTGTGTTTCCAATTTGAAGAGGACTTTCAGGCTCAGGAGATCTGTACTTTAGTGAGCTGCAAATCATGGAAACTGCTCAGTGAAACTATACTAGGAATGCTTGGGACCCTGGAGAAGGAAAAAGTATATGAAATATACTGCCCCTTTGACCTCAAAATGCTGATGCTCAGTTAAAGAGATAGGGCACATGTTGATCACTCTGCTTGATTTCTGGTCTTAACATGACACACAAGAAAGAGGACAGTTTGATCAGGCAGACCCATTTCTCAACCAAGGACCTACTAAATTCTATCTATTCTAGACTTACTAAACTGTTTTAACCCTTGCTGGACCAGGACCGCAGGAATTAGAAAAGTCAGCACACACACCCCACAACAATAACCTCAGGGAAGGGCCACAGTTCACTGGTAGAGCATCTGCTTTGCACACAGAAGGTCAATTCCTGGCATCTCCAAGTAAGGCTGGGAGAGACTCCAGTCTGAAACCCTGAAGAGCCACTGTCTGTGTAGACAATACTGAGCTACATGGACCAATTCTCTGACTCAATATAAGCCAGTGTCCTGTATACCTATGAATTAAGTATTCTGCTGTGCCCATGGTTTCCATTCCCCACCTCCAAAAAAGGAGTTTTTAACGCAGTATGTTTGTTAGGTGGTCATAATTCATTTGTAAGATACTATGTGCATGCTTTAACACATTTGTATTAAATTTATATTTTTTCAAACAGTATACATGTTCTATAACTGAAGATTTGAGAAATCTGAAAGATCCTATTTAAATTTTGTAAAGCATTTTTTAAATCTGGATTTATATCCATCCTGTGTGGAAGAACCACAGGAAAACATTGGACTTTGTCCTCAGATTCAAGGGGTTAAGTCTGCTGTAAGTCACTCAGAAAAGTTTTGGCAAAGTCAACTAAGTGTAACAGTAAGACCCATAGCTGGCCTGCAAGCAAGTATGTATGTAAACAGGAAGGACAAAAGAGGGGGTGGGAAAAGCTGACTAGAAACTGCAGAGGATGTGCTGTCATCCTCTTGTGTTTGGTTTAGAAACTGAGACAGAAAAATCAACTGAAAAGACTCTACTCTCCTAGAAGGTAGGCAGATGACAGGAAATAGTTAGTGGCTGGGAAAATATACTGAAGGATTTGCAGGAGATCTGTGATAAAAATGTGTACATCCTCTCTACGTTGTGACCCCTCCCCCCACAACTTCTATTTAAAAAGGAGTTTGAACAGGCCCTTCCTGAATTTCACTAGATTTACAAATGGAAACACAGTACTATAGATTTAACTTGCTATCTGGCTGGTTTATTACTCTCTACCTTTTGCAGAACTGGAAGGTGAAGATGTTTTTGAAAAGTCATAGTTATTTCATAATTCCTTACAGCAACATTTGTGACTTGGAATCTATTTCATAAACAAACAGCAGGACTAATTTACCAAAGGTTCCCTACACTGAATAAATGAGAACCATGTATATACCATATATATATATATATATATATATATATATATATATATATATATATATATATATATGCTTTCGTAGATTTTCACGGGTACAGGAATGCAGGTTTTGGTGTCCTCGGGTATCTTCCCGTGTAAAAGTTGGGGTGTCTAGGCGACGTTTCGACGAGGTCTCACTCGTCATCTTCAGGCTGGTGCTTTCGGCTTCTTGTTACTGGAACAGAGCAGGATCTCAGTGTTTGAGTTCCTATAAATACTGTTGAGGAGGTTCTGGGCAGAGAGGAAGTTCCCAGGCTAGTGTGCCTTTTCTTCTTTTGTTCCTTAATTGCTTGAGGGATATCTTGAGTGATTTCTTGAGTGATATCCTGAGTACCACTTAGGTGGGTCATTAGGTGTGGATTAGTTGCTAAAGCCTTTGTGTCTTGACCTCTTGAACTTTGTGAAGAGTTTTTCTGAGAAGATGGGTGTACTACATTTAGTTGTGCTCTGGCTTGGCTTCGTGTATAGGGGCGAGCTGTGGTTTTGTGGCCTGTGCCAGCCAGATCTGTGTAGGGATTGCAGGGGGGTGCAGCATCCGGAGGTGCCACCATGGTTTGGCTACTGGATGGTGTCTGTAATTTATCTGTGGAGAGGGTCTGGGTTTGGGTCTGGTGTGGTTGATTGGTGATGGCGTTCTGTGTGCCTCTGGATCTGGTGTCAGTTTTTGTGGGGAGGGCTAATTTCCAGATGTCTGGCAAGCGGGATGTGTCGTCACGCTTGTTCATGTTGTGAGGGTGTTTCTCTATCTCGATGGCTTCCATGATTATTCTCTTGTGGTGATGTTCCATGTTAGAGAGCAATTTGGAATCTGCAAAATTAATATCGTGTCCTGTTTCTTTCATGTGTTGGAAGAGAGAGGAAGTTTTTTCTTCTTTTTTGACGGCATTCTTGTGTTCTGCGATACGTGCATTTATTCGTCTGTTTGTTTGTCCAATGTACGTGGCTGGGCAGACTTTGCAGGGTATTTCATAGACCCCTTGGTTTTCCAACTGGATTTTATCCTTGGGGTTTCTGAGGATATTGGCTATTTTTTGGTTGGCGCAAAAGGCTGTTTTGATATTGTGTTTATGGAGGATTTTGCTAATTTTATCTGTAGTGCCCTTGATATAAGGAAGGAGGGCCATGCCATTGTTTTCTTCTGTGTCTTGGTTTTTGGGGGGTGTTTCTTTTTGGATTAGCTTCGTAACCCTGTTTTGCTGGTATCCATTGGCAATTAACACATTTGAGAGATTCTGTAACTCAGTTGTCAAGTGGTCTTTGTCAGCCAGGCGTTTGGTTCTGGAGATGAGAGTCTTGGCTACGGAGTTTATTTGTGCAGGGTGGTGGTGTGATTGTGCATGTAAGTAGCGGTTGGTGTGTGTGTTTTTCCGGTAGATAGTGTGTCCTAGGGAGCCATCAGGTTTTTTGTAGATTAGGACGTCAAGAAAGGGAAGTTGGTTGTTGGCTTCTATTTCCATAGTGAATTGTATTTTGGGGTGTAGGCTGTTGAGATGTGTGAGGAAGCTGTCCAGTTTTTCCTTCCCGTGTGGCCAAATTACAAAGGTGTCGTCAACATATCTGAGCCAAAGTTTGGGTTTGTGTTCTGACTTGTCTAAAGCATTGGTTTCAAAGTGTTCCATGTACAGGTTTGCGATGACCGGTGAGAGGGGTGATCCCATAGGTGCTCCTTCTATCTGTTTGTATCTTTGTCCATTGTGGATGAAGTACGTGTTGGTTAGGCAGTGGTTGGTCAGGTCCAAGATGTATTCGGGGGGATTGTATTTGTTTTGAATGGCTGTCAAGGCTTCATTAATGGGCACTTGTGTGAAGAGAGATACAACATCGAAGCTCACAAGTAGGTCATTGGGATGTAGGTTTTGCTTCTTTATTGTTTCTATGAACTGGAAGGAGTTTGGAACGTGTGAAGAGATGGATTCTGCATAGGGCTGGAGTTGCTTGGCGAGAAATTTAGCGAGATTTTGTAGAGGTGAGCCTATGGAGCTGACTATTGGTCTGAGTGGTGTTCCTTCTTTGTGTATCTTGGGGAGGCCGTAGAGTTTGGGGCATCTGGATGATTTTTCTCTGGGGATGATTCTTAGCTGGATTTCTTCACTGATAGGAGAGGCTTTTATTTTGGATTTGGTGGTTTTTTCCAGGTAGGTGGTGGGATCTGTTTTTATAGGTTGGTAGGTAGGGTCTTGGAGTAGATTTGATAGTTTTGCTTGGTAGTCCGATGTGTTCATCACAACAGTGGCATTACCTTTGTCTGCTGGGAGGATGATTATGTTGTTGTCTTTCCTCAGGTTGGTGAGTGCTTTCTGTTCTTCTTTGTGTAAATTGCTTCTGGGTGGTTTGCTGGAGCAGAGGATGTTGGTGACTTCAAGTCTGATTTTATTGGCTTCATCTGGGTTGATTTTGGTTAGGCTAGCTTCGACTCCGCATATGATGTTTTCCGTGGGGATGCGTCTCGGGGCGACTGCAAAGTTGAAACCTTTGGAGAGTACTTTGGTTTCAGTTGAGGTGAGGATCCTGTCTGATATGTTATGTACTGTTTGTTTCATGGGTTGTTGTGGAGGGTGGCTGGGCTTCTGGCGTTTCTCTAGTTTGTGGAGTTTGTTGGTATGTGTGTCTGTCTTATGTGAGGTCTCCGTTTCAGCTCTCCAGACGGCTAGTTGGGAGGAAGCACAAGACAGGCCTTGCGTTTCTTATTCACAGTCTCATATGCA
Source organism: Podarcis muralis (assembly GCF_964188315.1). NCBI lineage: Eukaryota > Metazoa > Chordata > Lepidosauria > Squamata > Lacertidae > Podarcis > Podarcis muralis. Next base: position 41,797,617 of record NC_135661.1, on the reverse strand, counting down.
GAGTGTGACTCATTCTTACAGTAGGCATGGCAGTACATAAAAATGCTTGTGCTTTAGCAAATGTCAGTTCAGATGGAAGGAAGTGGGTTTTACCTGAGCACATCCAAGGCTCAGAGGGGGGAATTGCAGAATTGCAATGTGTGGGTTGGAGCTCCAGCTTCTATGGGCAGCCGTGCATAGTGCAAGAAATCGGGAAGGGAATGCATGTAGGGAGAACACAAACAGAGATTGCTGAAGCTTGTTAATGTAAAATGCACAAACATATGACCACAATATACAAAAGGCAGCAGGAGGGAAATGGGCTGGGGACCAGAGGAACATGCAATGACACTAAAAAGAGCAGTACATAATTAGCACAAAGTACCGTATTTTTCGTCCTATAGGATGCGCTTTTCCCCCTCCAAAAATAAAGGGGAAGTGTGTGTGCGTCCTATGGGGCGAATGCAGGCTTTCCCGGGATTCCTGCAGCTCTGCGCCACCCTCCTGCTCCCGGCGCGAAGCCGCGCGGGGCTCCGGAGGGTGGCGCGGAGCTGCCTGCGCACCAGGGCTTCCTGCAGCTCTGTGCCACCCTCCAGATCCCGGCGCGAAGCCACGCAGGGCTCCGGAGGGTGCCGCAGAGCTGCCTGCACTCCAGGGCTTCCTGCAGCTCTGCGCCACCCTCCAGATCCCGGCGCGAAGCCGCGCAGGGCTCCGGAGGGTGCCGCAGAGCTGCCTGCACTCCAGGGCTTCCTGCAGCTCTGCGCCACCCTCCGGATCCCGGCGCGAAGCCGCGCGGGGCTCCGGAGGGTGGTGCAGAGCTGCCTGCGCACCAGGGCTTCCTGCAGCTCTGCGCCACCCTCCGGATCCCGGCGCGAAGCCGCGCGGGGCTCCGGAGGGTAGCGCAGAGCTGCCTGCCTTCCAAAGCCTGGTGCGCGCTGAAGAGCGCGCTTGGGCTTCGCGCACCTCTCCGCAAGCCTGGGGAGACCGGCGCGGCTCCCTAGGTTTGCAGATAGCAGGCTGTTCTGGGGGCTGGGGTCGGGGGAAGCTCGGGCTTTCCCCGCGCCTGCCCCGTGCCTGGGGAGGGGAAAAAATTTTCCCCTTTATTTCCCCCCCCCCAAAAAAAAAATTAGGTGCGTCCTATGGGGCGAAAAATACGGTAACTGACAGGGGAGGAAGGACAAGCCTAGAGCATGCTTGACCAATCAAATGGAATAAGTTGCCAAACATGTCAGTAGTTGATATGGGAGAGCTAGAAGTTTGAAAATTGGAGCCAGGCTGGTGAGCCAAGTAGGTTTGCTTGAGAAGGAGAAATGAGGGGGTGAAAGAAGAGAAGGATATCAAGAAAAGAGGAAACCTGAAAAGTTGCCCTGAAATACATTAATAAACAGAAGAGCTTCACACAAATTCTCTAACAAAAATACAAATAGTTATAGAATCATAGACTCATAGAATTGTAGAGTTGGAAGGGACTCCAAATGGTCATCTACTCCAACCCCCTGCAACGCAGAAATCTCCACTCTTCTTCTTTGGCGATCACTCATAGCCAAGTAAGATTGTCTTCCATGGACATGGTCTTAACAGTGAGTCCGTAAGTGACTGTGGAGGCCGATTCTGGATCTACACGTCCTTCCACAGTGGGGACATAGGTTTCTGTGTGGGAGTTGATAACGGTGAGAGTTTGCCAAATGGGCACGTTTCATCATCTTAGCACGTTTCATCCTGAATCCAAGTGTCTTCAAAGTCCATGACACCTTTGGTAAAGGCTGTTCTCCAACTGGAGTGCTCACAGGCCAGTGTTTCCAAATTGTAGGTTTTTATACTACCTTTTTTCTAGATTTGCCTTGAGAGAGTCTTTAAACTTCTTTTGTTGACGACCACCATTACACTTTTCATTTTTAAGTTCGGAATAGAGTAGTTGCTTTGGAAGACAACAATCAGGCATCCAAACAACATGACCAGTCCAATGAAGTTGATGTTGAAGAATCATTGCTTCGGCACTGGTGATCTTTCCTTCTTCCAGTACAGTCATACCTTTGGGTTGAATTTTCGGGTATTTTCGGGTTGTGCGCTGCAGCGACCCAGAAGTAACGGGTTTCGCCGCTCGCAAATGCGCAGACGGTCAAAATGACGTCATGCTCATGCGCAGAAGTGGCAAATCGCAACCCGCGCATGCGCAGACATGTGGACGTGGGTTGCGCTCGCTTCTGGGTGCGAACGGGGCTTCGGAACGGATCCCGTTCACATCCAGAGGTACCACTGTACACTTGCATTAGTTCGCCTGTCTTCCCAAGTGATGTGTGAAATTTATCAGAGACACCATTGATGGAATCTTTCAAGGAGTTGGAGATGGCGTTTATAAGTACTCCATGTTTTACAAGCATACAGTAAAGTTGGCAGTACAATAGCTTTGTAAACAAACATTTTTGTTTCCCTGTGAATGTCCCGGTCCTAAAACATTCTTCACTTTAATCAGGAGAAAGCTGCACTCGCAGAGCTCAGGCGATGCTGGATTTTGGCATCAATGTCAGCCCTTGTGGAAAGATAACTGCCCAGGTAGAAGAAGCAATCCAACACTTTCCAACGGTACACCACTGAGTTGGATTTGTGGCACTGCAGAGGCGTTGTTTTGTGCTTGTTGGTGCAGCACTTTTGTTTTTTGGATGTCAAGCAATAGGCCAAGTTTTTCGTAAGCTTCAGTGAAGATATTTAGGATGGTTTGGAGGTCATCCTCTGAGTGTGCGCACACTACATTGTCATCAGCATACTGAAGCTCTATGACAGAAGTTATGGTAACCTTACTCTTTGCTTTCAGCCTACTCAGATTAAAGAGCTTTCCATCTGTCCGATATATGATTTCTACTCCGGTGGGGAGTTTCCCTTCGACAAAGTGTAGGATCATGGTGATGAAAATAACAAACAGAGTTGGGGCAATAACACAGCCCTGTTTAACACCTGATCCCACTGTGGGTGGTTCACGTTGAAAGCCCTTGTTATCTGCAATTGTTGCTGTCATGTTATCATGGAGGAGCCGAAGGATGTTCACAAATTTATCTGGGCAACCAATTTTCAGAAGGACAGTCCACGGGGTATTATGATTTACAGTGTCAAAGGCCTTAGTCAGGTCAATAAACACCATGTACAGGGGTTGTTTTGCTCTCTGCATTTTTCTTGAAGCGAAGCTGTTGAGCAGTGAAAATGATGTCCACTGTCCCCCTAAAAGGTCAAAAACCATTTGGGGATTCAGGAAGGGTAGCCTCAGATACTGTTAGGAGATGGTTTGCTAAGATCCTTGCAAGAATTTTGCTGTCCGCAGCTAACAAAGAGATGCCTCGATTGTGTCCACAATCCATTCTATCACCTTTTAAAAGAGATGGATAATTTTGGCATCCCTAAAGTCTGTTGGGATCTCCTCTCTCTCCCAGTCCCCCCCCCCCCCTGATGAGCTTGTGAAGTTGTTGTGTAAGTTCAATTCTGTCCACTTTGAAGACTTCGGCAGGTATCCCATCAGGTCTGCTGGCTTTGTTGTTTTTCATTTGGTATTAACCATTTGGTATTAACTGTACAAAACTCTCCCAGATTTGGAGCTACTGCAAACTATCTAGTTCTACCCCCTGCAATGCAGGAATCTCTACTAAAGCATCCCTGACAGATGGCAAGCCAACGTCTGCTTAAAAATCTCCAAGAAAGGAGAGTCTGTTACCTTCTGAGGGAGTCCATTCCACTACTGAACAGCTCTTACCATCAGAAAGTTCTTCCTGAAGTTTAGTAGAAAGATCCTTTCTTGTAACTTGAATGCATTGGTTCAGGTCCTACCCTCTGGAGCAGGAGAAAGCAAGCTTGCTCCATCTTCCATGTGACAGCTCTTCCTATACTGAAGATGGCTATCAGTCTCCTCTTTTTCATGCTAAGCATACCCAGCTCCCTCAACCATGCCTCATATGGCATGGTTTCCAGACCCTTTATCATCTTGGTCATCCTCCTCTGTACATGTCCCAGCTTGTCAATACTCTTCTTAAATTGTGGCACCCAGAACTGGACACAGTATTCCAGGTGTGGTCTGACCTAAATTATATTGCAGGATCTGCAGGTGATGTCCTGTTTGATGGTATAGTTGAGATTCCTGCATTGCAGGGCCCTGGACTAGATGACCCTCAAATTTCCTTCCAACTCTACAGTTCTATGATTATGTATATGCCTTATGTTCTAACCATCCTGGTGCTTTTGAAGGTGGTTATGATTCCTACTGCAATGCGCAGAATCTTCAAATGCTTCACATGCACAGGTGAATTATGGAAAAAAATCCCACATGCCTGAAAATTAAATACAGGCTCCTAAAAATTGGATTTTGTCTCCTATGTTTCTCCTCCACCATCAGACCTATGTAGTACGTGGCTGATATCCTCATGACAAAACAAAGCAGAGTTGTTGATCTCAGTGTTACCTACTCAAATGCCTCCTCCATGTTAGACCCCGGTGACCTGCACGTTATCTTAACACACATGAAAAAGTAAAAGAAAAAAAGGATTGCAATTCCTCATCCAAGCTATTCAAAACAGGGATGACAAGTATAGATTTTCACACTATCCCATTTAGATTACCTGTAAATCCAATTTAAAGCAAAGATGAAGAGGCACCAAACTCATTGTTCTAATAGGCATCCGAGTGAAATCAAAAACCCTTCACAGCTAGATTTCAAAAGGAAATTGTAGGTGAAAATTTTAAACTATTAAAAAAGGTTTATAATATATTATTTGAATATACAATCTACAATGATTAAATGGGCTCAGGATATTAGACATAACATACAATTGGAGGATTGGGAGAAATTATGGGCAGTAAATTTAAAATTTACTGACTGTATTTTACTAAAAGAAAACTACATCAAAATGATGTATCGATGGTATATTACGCCAAGAAAAATGGCTAAAATGTATATAAATCAAGTTCCAACAAATGCTAGAAGTGTAAAGAAAAGGAAGGTACTTTTTATCATTTATGGTGTAATTGTAATATAGCTAAAAGTTATTGGGAAATGATATATAATGAAATTAAAAAACTTTCATAAAATCCCCATAAGATTTTTTGCTTGGAATTTTAGGTAAAGATTTGGCAAGAAAGAAACACAGACTTTTTATGTACGCGACTACGGCAGCAAGGATATTATGGGTGCAAGGATGAAAAAGTGATAAGGTATCAACTAAAGAAGAATGGCAAAGAAAACTTACAGAATACGCCAAAATGGCAAAATTAACGGACAGATTAAGAAATAAGGACAAAAAATCCTTTAAGGAAGACTGGGAACCATTTGCGGCTTATTTACAAAAACAATATAAGGAATTGGACTCATTAGTAAGTTTTGAGTAAACACTTACAAATAGCTGCATTAATTGTTACTAAAAGATTATAAAGTTCAAATTAGGATAGGATAGGGAAATAGCAAGAACTGGGGTGATATGAAAATAACCAGAATGGGAGTTGATTGAAGTCCAGGGGGATGGGGGGAAATTGGGATAGAAATGATTTATATGATGCTTGAAGTATTATTGTATTAATGGGTTATTATTTTTGAAAATGTCAATAAAAATTATTTAAAAAACAACAACCACCCTTCACAGCTTAGATAGCCCCGTGGTCCCATTTAGAGGCTTCTTCAAGCTCTTGTCTAAATCAGAGTGATCAATGCAGCCCCAGACACACAAATACAATAATTTAGGGAGGATTCAGACATCCAAAATGAGATGTGCCCTGGTTGCTATTGGGGAAGCATTTGGTTGAATGCAGATAGAGTTAGTTGAAAATTATTCCTGTGATCACAACAGCTGGAAAATGCTTCTCTGCAATTGTGGAGATTGTCACTTAGAAGCTGTGGTTTGTTCCACAAACAGTGTGGGTCAAATGGCATGTTTTGTACTCACAAATGTATGGCAGTGGTGAGGGACCCTTTTCAGTCCAACAGCTGAATTCACTTGTGGACAGCATTTCACAGTGATGACCACAGACAGAGGCTAAAGTGGGCAACAGGTATGACTTTTGCCTTTGAGCAGCAGGCTACATACAGCCACAGAGAAGTCAGAGGTTTCCACACACCCCTCACACCTTTCCATCCGGGCAAGCATGGCCTTATCACAATTCAAGCACACATTCCAGTCAGCCAAAATCAATCAAGGAGAACACAGAGCAGGGCCAGTAATGGGTGTGGACTGGGGAGCATCTTCAGGGCCACATGGAGAAGGCTGAAGGGCCATTTCTAGACTCTGAGTCTGAGGTTTCCACTCCCTCCTTAGGGACAAGTTGCATGAAAATATTTCTGACATACTTTCTATTCCTGCCCAGTCTCCTAAAAATTATTTTGTTGCCAAGGAATTTAAAATATTTTTCATACTTTTACTGTTGCCCATCAGGAAATGAAAAGAAGCCATTTCTATTCCTTATCCCTAAACCAACCCACCAGGCTGGGAAGTATTTGACACTGTTCATAACAGCATTTGTCAACAAGGAAATGCTAGTATTGATGGATATATTTCTCAGTCCCTGAAGCTTGCTCTCAATTTCTTCCTTTCAGAAAGGAAGTTGCCAGGGCCAAAACGACAGGACAGCACCCCTCCCCCCTCCCAAGCCAGATCCTCGATGCCAAATTTCACAGATGGCTGAGTAACTAGTGCTGCAGTTTCTAAGAATGATGTGTGCTAGACTAGGTACAATGTACTACCATTATAGGGTGCGGCTCGGAAGGACACCCCCCCATTCATTTAATTCTATGGTTGCTAGGTGAGGACAGTCTCTTGGCTTTTCCCCTTAAGCAAAAGGGCTAAAGTTACACAAATAAAGACCCAATGCAGAACAGCCCATTGGAGTCCACAGCTGCACGGATGGTATTAAAGCCAGCAACAGAAATACAAACAAGTAACAGTTTCATACACTAAGACATTTCTCAATAAGCCAGCAATTCTCACGGATTCTCCAGCCAATTAAGCAACTTGTGACTAACAAGCCTGTTCCCATGGAAGCCAGTTCAACCTATATCAGCAGCAGCCGGTTAAGCAACCCAACAATGTTCATATTCCAGGATGGGGGGGTAGGGAATAATAGCTGACAGTTCATCTGACTCATCACGCATTGCTAATCCACTAATTAGCATCACAAACACGTTTAAAGATTAACACAGTGGATGCTGAAACACAGCAGTGTTTTGTAAAGACACTGGAGTCAACTAGACCTGCCTTTCTTCATGCCACAAAGGTGATCAGGTGTGTAGAGCAAGGTAGGTCACAATATAACCCTGTTCTTTCAAAGCCTGAAAGATTCAGTGCCACCTATTTGCTAAATGAAGACAATCTGGGGGTTAGGCAACACCTCTCCTTAGTGTATCTGGTGCTTCGCAGGGCCATGAAGATGTAACATCACTTCAACAGGAGCAGCTGCTGATGCCAGAAATGGCATATCGTAAATATAACACTGTAGCCAAAGTTGATTTTGTTCAGAGTTTTCCATGGAATTTATTAGGGAAAATATTCAACAGCTGACTATGAACTGATATGGACCTTGCTCTTTATTTGACGGATTTCAAATACTTGTGGCCTCTTTTAGTGGACAGATTCTATAAGACGTGTCTTTTTGGTCGTATCATGGATGTGGGGATCTTTTGCTTTTAATACGTATGTTTGCTGTAATTGGTTTTAGGTTTTTATTATTGCATTGTAAATCACTTTGTGTCACTTTTGCAATAATAGTAATAACAAACAACAAAAACAATACTGACTCTAAAGTAATTTAAATATGATTCCTAGTCCTGGAATCTGACACACGATGTGCATATGTGTATTCATGAAAGTAGCAACAGACTTTTTTCTGGCTCTCGTGATGTGAAGAAGTCTATCTGAAAGCCTGCAACACATTGCAGTTAGTTCTAGTGCTTCATTGTGGCCTCCTGTCAGGTCTCCTAACCCAGGATCTCATGATCACATCAGTGCATCTCAGTTCCAATCTCAGTTCAGGCATGAACCCTTAGCTTTAGACAAAGCACTTCCTTTCAGTCTCCCATGTGCAATATGAAGATGATAATACTGGTCATTCAGATTGTTTTAAGGATTACTGTGACTGTGTATGTGAAAAGTTGTTCCTGAGCCTGAACAGAGGTGGACTGGAGTAAGACAGATAAGTGTAAATACAAGGCTTGCTTTCAGAGACCACCGGTGTGTTTTATGGTTCTTTACTTCAGAGGAAACTTACATCCTATTGCAGCATGAAAGGCCTGTATTTGAAGAAGCAGAAAACATTTTTCTCATCACTTGGAGTCAAGAATCTAAGTGTCCTCCACAAATTCCCTAATCACATGTACGTACTGTGTAAAGTGCAATGCAAAATTCCAATTTTTATGAACATGTCCAATGCTGGGAGGTAACCAAAACTTATGTCTAGTCCTCATGAGGTGTTGTTGTTGTTGTTGTTGTTGTTGTTGTTGTTGTTGTTGTTGTTGTTAAAAAAATCTGTGGCTGGGCTGTACCACTTTAGACTGCAGATATATCAGGAAGAATGTTCAAGTCTGTCATTCTCTTTGACTTGATAGTTTTCTTATGTGCATGAATGCATGGATGGATGGATGGATGGATGGATGGATCATACTGTCATGTGCACACACCCCTGCTGCCTGAAGTGGCACAGCCCAAACACAGGTTGGCTATTTCCACCTAAACTAAGTCTTAGCCATAGTAGCTGCACAGATGAGAAGCCAGGCAGTGTGAGGTTTTGGGGACCTTTTATTATTTGTTTTGGGGAAATTCCATTATTTCCACCTGTGCTTGTTTACGGTACTCTCTCTTGCTCTGGTGCTAAAGAGGACTCCGGACTTGGACTGAAGTGTGACTCACAACTTGAATGCACTGCTACAGCAGTCAGGAAGATGACCATGGCTAGCAACACAATCTCTTACATTCACAGTATCAGCATTGCTATCACACTGCAAGGACTATGCACCTCTGACAAACATCATGAGTCAGGCATCATCTACTCCCTCCCCTACCTTAACAAGGAACTGCAGAATACAGGATTAAAGTCAAAACAAGACGAGGTAGAGGTAGAGAGAGGTGTGTGTGTGTGTGTGTGTGTGTGTGTGTGTGTGTGTGCGCGCGCGCGCGCGCATAAAACCACCCAAGCAGTTTAAAACACAGCAGCTTAATGACAGGGCAGAATCTGCAGCTGCTAGAATGACAGGCAAAAAGGCAGGTTAATGATCAATCTTCCACAGATGGATCTAAGGGCAGCAGTTTTCAGATTACCACACACTGGGTTTAAATTGCCTTCTGCCTTCTGAAGATTTCCCCACACCCCCAGTTTCGAATGAGCATTGGATTCTCCCTTCCTACAGTAACCAACAGTGAAATCTTGCACTGCGCTGGTAAACAACTGCTGCATTCCACTCCAAAGATAGCCAAGCTCGACTGACCCAAAGACTGCCCATAACATGCTGTTCACTTGCATCTTAGGAGAGATGTTGGAATGATTTAATATTTGGAAGTGTTCCCTAAAATGTTTTGGTGACACAAAAAATGCTAAAGATATCTTTCAATAAAAAACCAGAGGCCTACCTCCTGGGAATAACAGATTTGGATATTCCACAAAAGAGGAAGGGTATCTTTTTATATGCGACGGCAGCAGCAAGAGTTTTGATCGCAGCAAAATGGAAGAGTAATGAAATCCCCTCTATACAAGATTGGATCCAAAAGCTGACAGAATATGCCGAATTAGATGGTTTATCAGAAAAGAGAAAGAATAAATCAAAACAGGAATTTGTTTCTAAATGGGAGGTTTTTAAAGAATATCTGAAAAATATAGTAGTTTAAATTCTGTTGCAGCATTCGAGGAACTTCAGTAATAGTTGCTAGGTAGATAGAAGAAATTAGATTTATTGAGAATAAGTTTAATTATGAAAATGTGTATTGGCAATAAGTAATATGAATTTGAAATATGGAATAGACGGGAAGTTGGGTCTTTAGTGTTAAGACCAATAGATGTTTTATTGTTTGCCAAGAAAATTATGTGTCTATGGTTATTTTTGTAATTTGTGTGTAATTTTGTATTTGTGTTTTTTGTGTGTGTTTTTGTTGTTGTATAAATAAAGATTAAAAAAGAAAAAAGAAAAAAAATGTTTTGGTGACAGATAAAGGAAATGTAGAATCTTCTATTTATTTCTCTAGTATTGTGGATTTCCTTTACCCCATAAAACTGTGGTAGGGAGAAGTGCCATTGAAGTTCATTTCCCCCTCAAAATAACATTACTAAATAGCAGCCAATGGCAGGAATGTTGAACTTGGGCCCTAGTTTTAAACAACAGTTCAACCATGGAGCACCCTTGTAGCTAAGAAAAGTCCTTTTACCTCTACAAAACAGAATGACAATTTTCACAGTATTGTTGCAAGGATTTAATTGTTAAATATTGCAACCCATTTTGCATTCTCAATACAAGACTAAACCCTAAAAGCCTAGATTCAGGTAGACAAACTTAGTTGGTCTCTAAGGTGCTACTGGACAATTTTATATTTTTATTTTTTATTCCTAAAAGCCTAGACATCAGATCATAATAGCTTACCTTGGAGCAATCTGGAACTAAGAATTTGCAAAGGCTTGTTTCAGTATTTTTATTATGAGTGCTGCGAGCAGGATGCATAATGTTTTAAAGTGCTGCTGTTTTTAGCTGTATCACTGGGTTTTTGAAAAAATAAACAATTCTTTATGTTTTAAAGGAAACTGCTTATTTTAAGAGTTTTATGTAAGCTACCTTGGGAGGGCTTGGTGGCATATCAATATTTGATATAAATATTTAATATAGAGAGAAATAAACAGTCTCCCATAATTACTTGACATTTGCCCACTACCACCATCTGGACCTCCATAAAGAGAAAAGGCTTTCTTCTCACAAAGTCTACCACACACTTTCTCTCCTCCCTCTGTAACAGCAGCAGCCATATTATTCTCATTTGAAAGGAGCAAAAAGGACTATGGTAGCCTGTGTGTGGCTTTGAGAAGCTGCTCTGTTCCTCAGTTTCAAAATGGCCAATTTCCTGAAGGCTTTAATATTAAACAGGCCTCTCTCTATGCCAGGGGTGAGTAACCTATGGACTGCCAAATGTTGCTGAACCACAACTCCTATCATCCCTTACCACTGGCCATGCTGGCTGAGGCTAATTTAAGTTGAGTCTGAAAACACCTAGAAGCCACTGGTTCTCCATCCATGCTCTATGCCCTGCAACCCAGTCAAGTTTCAGAAAGCCATAGCTGCATCTTCCAACCACCAGAAACAGAGGAGTCAAGGGAATTCAGAGCATACGTTAAAAGCATTCAGTGTGGCCTAACTGAAATAGCATGCCAACCACTAAATAGCATGTGTTTAAACTGTAGAAGCAGGCAGACTACATGACACAATACAGATATACAGAAAGGAAGAAGGCATACAGCTCTAGGAGGGGGAATTTGGCACCTTCAGTCAGATCCATGACTCAGCCAGCAGCTCACAAAAAATCAGGCAGGAGATTACAGCCAACAAGAGCAAAGACAGAATTTTTGGAAGCTTTCCCTGCTGACCAACTGCAGCAGCTTTACCATCACTCAGGTCATTTCAAAGCCCTTCTACTATGGCTCCTGCTGCTGAGACACCCCATCACCAGATTTAGTGATCTGAAGAGTGCAGAGCTTAGATTTGGAAGAGCTCCAAGCCCTTGTCTCAACACAGCACCAAAGAGCTGCCTGGGGCCGCATTAGTGAGAAAGGATTTCTAAAATATGTTCTTGGCCTCTGCTTTCTTGTTCCATTCTGTCTTGGCTGCATCATACATAATTATATACAGAATACAGTTGCCCAAAATGGGGAACGGCCAATGTTTCTAGCACACTTTGGAGGCTGCTGGGTGTGGCATGGGGGATGAGAGGAACAAAATGTGAGAACTGTCAGAAGTGGGAAATATCAGGTAGACTATGGACTGTTCCCTCAAAACAGAGTGTGTTGTATCAGGTATCCCAAACAGATTACACTTTTTTATATAGAACAAGGCAGGAAACCATCTCAGGAATTCTGTGAACCAATAAAAAGATGCCACCTCTACCATTCTGTATAATACTGGTCTGCCTTTTAAAACAAACACATCACCAACATTTGTGCTTTGCTTGCAGCACAAAGATCGGAAGCTTCAACTGACTTTAAATGTGGCAGACTCACCTTAGTTTAGAGATTTTTAAGCAGACATCAGGGATGCTGCAGTGTGCTTTTCCCACCAGCAGGGCTTCATGACCTGCAAGGTACCTTCCAACTCTATGATTCTATAAACCTGACTATTTGAATGGGTTCAAGAAGTATGATATTTGTCCTACAAGTAATAAAAAATGATAGTGTAACATGAGCTTGAACACTGTGTGCAGGCCATGTTCTCCATGTCACGCTAAGTGGGGGAAATGCCTTTGTTTAGCATTCTGAGAATGTGCTTCTAAATCATCACACTGAGATGTAAATAATGCAGCTTAATAATAAAGCTGCTTATTTCTCCTCAACACATCAGCCTTCCTGTGTGCCCTACATGTTTTCAGCTCAAGCTGAGGAGTGGGAGTGACTTCAAAAACATTTCCAGTGAACAGATGCCTACTAACTGCATCTTACCACTAGGAGTGGAGGAAAGAGCTCTGGAGGCTGCTGTAGTTTATCACATGAGTGGACACGGGAGTAAGATAAACAAGAAAGAAGGAACCATGTGTAATCTGTCACATCAGGGAAATAATGGACAGAACACATAGCCCACTTTTGGACCATAAGTGCAACCATGCATTATTCATACACCAGAAGCAACAGCCATACAGAGTTGCTTCAAGAGCAATCTCCACCCAGAGTTCTTCTAATCCTGAGGTATTCCCTCCTTTTTCAAATGTCATCAATGCCAATTCTCTCTTTGTAAACAAATCAAGTGCTGAATTCACTTTGGGTTTTTTATTAGTACAGTGGTACCTCAGGTTAAGAACTTAATTTGTTCTGGAGGTCCGTTCTTAACCTGAAGCACCACTTTAGCTAATGGGGCCTCCCGCTGCCGCTGTGTAGCAGCTGCGCGATTTCTGTTCTCATCCTGAAGCAAAGTTCTTAACCTGAGGTACTATTTCTGAGTTAGCAGAGTCTGTAACCTGAAGCGTCTATAACAAGAGATACCACTGTATTTATTAAAGATTTTCTTGTGTAACAATCAAATAAACAACAACAACAACAACTATTGTTATCCCAGGATCAACAACAACAACAACAACAACAACAACAACAACAACAACAACAACAACAACGATTGTTATCCCAGGATTAGCAGCCATGGAGACAATGGCTTAATCAACTCAGATGGCAAACAAGCACCTCACTCTCATATGTCCATTTATTTTACAAGTTTGATTTGTCATGATTTGTTCTTGAAGTTATGGAATCTAAGGACTTGGGCTTTACTGACTTAATAAATGTTGCAGGGCGGGGGTGAAGGAGAAGTTGTAGCATTTGTTCCCTTCTCTAATGTGGGTTGGGGCAATTTTTAAAAAAAATGAGACCTACAGTAGTTTTGTCTGCATCTTTAAGGGGTCCACAAGTCTGCTTGCTGTGCTGAGTGTTCCATCAGCCCCTGTTTGTGATCAAATAACTCCAGTCTTCCTGTACAGCTTCAAAAGGTCTGAAATATTCCCTGCAGTTGCACTGTACAAAGAAGCACAGTGCAACAATGGGGGAAACCCAAGACCCCACTCCAGTTCTAAGTTGGAGAGGACAGTTCAGTATTTTGGGTGTCAACACTAAGAGGACCCTGGCAGCCAGGAACAAAAACTATCTCCTGCTCTCCCTCCCACAGTTCCACATTTGGAGCTAGAGCAGGGAACAGGGAGTAGTGAACATTGCAGCAGTTACATTGGGCTGTAGAAGCCTGATGCAACTGCAGGTATGATTGCTATCCCCCTTCTCAGGTCCAGACATGAAGCTAGGGGTTGTTTCTGACCTCATAAGGTCAGAGACCAGAGGAGGGGCACAGCATCCTGGCAAGCATAATTTTTGGCTTGGCTACCTAGACATGGCATAAATTGTGGATCACTGCTCACTTGCCTTAACACACACAACCCTGCAAGCTTACACAGCAAAAATCTCATAAAAATGAGGGGGCCCACAAGCAGCTTAACACAATATTGGCATAAGGCCCCTACACAGCACTGATAGGGAAAGCAGGATGGGGTTGGTGCTCTTCCTCCTACTAACCATGACATTTGGGAAACTTGTCACCCTGAAGGTGGCAACCTTACATTCTGAGGACTGACATGCCCAACATAGTGGCTTACAGCTAAAGGCACCTCTAATTCCCAGTATACCTGCTGCTATACTAAGGGCTCCACCAATTTCTACTGTGATTTTTAGGGACAGAGAAAATCTAGCATTAAGTGAGACTTCCTAATTCCCACTTTATATATATTTAGAAGCAAATTTTACACTTGGGGGGAAAAGAAGTCCTTGGAGACATTGAATCACAGAGGCAGCATTTTCACAAACAAGGATGCACTATGGTAGCTTTCACCAAGCTGGTACACTCCAAATGTTTTGGACTACAACTCCCACCCATCCAAACCTTCCAGAAGGCACCAGCTTGGGGGAGGCTGCATCATAGGAATGATTAGTCACCTGTGAGACACATCTAGCCATGTTGATAACTGCACTCAGCAGAATGGGGCCAACTGTGGCTTCTTAGTGCAGGCAACAGTAAAAATACATCTGACAACAGCCTTCCTGTGTTGCCCACTATTTATGCAGCACACTCATCATAAGAAGCAAAAGGTGACAGATGTACTTTACTGCTGCACTGTTTTGGTAACACAACACAAATTCATTGAGATGGGAGATGGGGGGAAAGAGAGAGAAGTGCAACTTAATTCCTCCCCCCCCCCCAAAAAAAAAAAACCCTGAAAGTTATAAATTGGCAGCTATCAGAATATTGCTTTGCCCCAATACCAGAAACCAAGCAAAAAGCAGGAAAAAAATGGACATTAACATGGTATTAAGTTTGGGGGGGAGTTTGCTGGAACTCTATTTGAACCAATATGTTTGGACTGACCAACAAATGGAGCTCTTCCTCATTCTTTTGGCAGGGGTATTGAATGTCAACCTCATTGCCCTAAGCTCAGCCTAGAGGAAGACTGCAGAACATGCACTCAAATTATTGTACAAGAAGATGGAAGATTTTAGCATTATTTTCCACAATATTACAATTTGACTGGCATGAGTTACTCTGGAGGATGTTGGGTACATAAAACTGAAGGTGGCTTCTCAGATCCAGTTGCCAAATATGTCCATGGGTCAAGAAAGTGAATGTGTGCAGCTAAGGGGGTGAAGGATTATGCGAGCTGTAGTCTAAAACATATGGAGGACAGCAGACTGGAGAAAGCTAGCATAGACCAAAACAAGAAGAAAGCACTGTAAATTGCCCCATTCCTCTGGCAAGAACAAGCACACCTTAGTGCATTTCAACAATGCCAGAAGCAAAAACATTCAAGTGTATGATAACTACAAATGTAGTTATCTGGCACCACTCCCTCCTCCTGTAAACTGCCAGCCACTGCCTGCAAAACAAACAATCACCACCTTTTCAACTGTATCCAATGTTCAATTACCACCATATTGATATCCCTGGCACAGATTAGGTACCTGCATATGGTGTGCAAATGTTAAGCAAATGGCTTCTTCTTGGTAGTGGGAGTCCATTGTTAAACTATAAATTTGGGTTCCTCTTTCCAACAGGACCCTCCTTACAATTTATACCAACATAACTTTAAACTTTAAACAGTAAGACATGGCACAGAGAGAAGAAAGTGTAAACTGATGTTGTGAATTCAGAATTTTGCATAGCAAGGGCTCAAAAGTGTAGTAAATCCAACTATTATGAAACATTAAACTTCCTAATGCATACTATTTAGGACAGTCAGTGTGTCACCTTATGCAATATGTCAAAAGCACATGCTAGCATGTCATTCAGAACAGCTTTCTTAATAAGTTAATTAAAAAAGTAATTGGAACCCTTGAAGTCAAAAGCTTCTATCTATCCAGTGAGGCTGACATTATTTTCTTTGTAAAATTTATATGCTGTCCTTCAATATAATCTCAGGATAACACATACAATAAAAACTACGTAACTCAATTTTAAAAATCAATAAGCACAGAACATCAGATAAAAACTAAGCAACAAAATAAACACATTTTAACAGTTAAATTCTGGGAAACTAAGGAAATAGTTGCCTAGTGCCAAAAGAAAGCAAAATAGGAGCCAAACAAGCCACTTGCAGCAATAATTCCAGAAATAGGGTGTCACCACCAAGAAGCTCCTCTCCCCAGTTGCTCCCCACCTCAGTTACAATGGAGGCACCCAGAGGACTGACATTCCTTCAGAGCGGCATTCTCCAACCTAATGCCTCCCATATATTTGGACTACAGTTCCCATCAGCCCCAGCTAGCATGAATATCCTGGCAGGAGGTTATGACAGTTGTAGGCGAAAACATCTGGAGGACACAAGATTGAGGAAGGCTGCTTAAGACCTTAGCATTCCTCCTGCACCATTCCACACGGGAGGCCACATTTTGCAAATATGAAGTTATTTTAAGTGGTTATACCCTGCTCATTAGCCTAAGAGGCTCTCAGAAAGGCTTATAAAAATCAGCTGTAAAACAGTCCCTTACCTGTATCCGAATCTTTTTGATCTCCATTTGTTCCAACAGTGAAAGGTAGCTTCCGTTTTGTAGTTCTCTCTTTCACCTCCTTGCCGCCATCACTCCGGTCCAATTTTGGAGTCTTGGTTAGAGAAACTTTATCTTTATCCTAGAAGGGAAAATAAGAGATCTTCATAAGAATCTAATATTTGCGATCAGCAAGGCTGTTTTTGCTAAGCAAATTTATAGTGCCAGAGGATATTCAATAGACCTTACCAAACCTGTTTGTCCATAGAGAAGCACACATTTGCACATTCCCAGAAGCCAAAATGGCAGCTGCAGGACTTTCCACCACCAATGGATTGACCAGACTATTGATTTAAATGGTACCCCTGCAACATTTTAGCCTCGTAGAATGGTCCTGAAATACCTGATTAGGTAGCAAGTGTGCTACATCCAATATACATGTAATGGATGGGGAGTGGGAATCAGCTTGGCTGTACTCATTCTGGCAGCAATAGGAATCACTGTGATTCTGAACATGAGTGGTGCAGGCACCACTGAATATTGTCTGTGCCATTGCCTACAGTGGGCAACACTATTTACATCCTCTCCATTGCTTAGGGTTGTTGTTTTAATAAAATAAAAATATTTACTGGCTCTTTTCTTCTCCTGAAAACTTATTTGGAGCTTATAGGGAGGAAATACATCCTATGATTTAAAAAGTGAAATTCCTTCTTCCAAAATGGCAGAGATTTTCCCTGTGGCACATAACATTGTGAGCTCAAACTATTAGAATATTCTGGCAGCTGACCAGCCTGCTGCAAAGCTTCCCAGCCATTTATAGGATCACCCTTCCTACCAGAAAAAAATGTACTTAAAGCATATGTTCTGTCTACATCAGCTTGTAATCTTGTCCCCGCTGTGTGCAGGAAGGGATGGGGGAAGGAGGAGGGGGGAGAAGGATGGTCAGTTCTCCCACCAGAAGGAAAAGATGGTAACAATCTCCTATGAACATCCCACTTCAGTGAGTGTTTCACTCTTCACTGTCACTGTGGAATCCCATTAAATAACAATGGCAACTCTCAAACCTGTTTCTGGTTTTACATCTGGGTGGGGAGACAGCTTTTTAAAAATCCCCATAAAGGGAGTATACATTTTCTAAAATCCAAATCTGTTAGAAGCATCTACTATAATCTTAAGCAGCTATGACTGAGGCTTGAAGCCTTTTATGGAAAACCTCTCACACATACACACATATTCTTCCTCTGAGATTTCGGAAGCTCTTGGTACCACAGATCCCTCTCCCTCAGAATGAAATGCTTCAAAATAACCTACTAAATGACCTACTGCACCATGTACCATTGCATGTCTTATAAACTCAGAAATTTTAAGGATGCCATGAACAAGAAGTTACAGACCAATGATTCAAATATCTATCAAGGACCTACCAAGGCCTTATGTCTGTTTATTTAAAAGGAGTCTTTTGTCAAAGTTGTATTCCATATGATGGCTACCCTCATTTCTGATGCATATGCAAGCACCATTTGATGGGCCAGAGCACTTGTAAGAAACCTACATATAAAAGTGGTTAGATCTCCAAAAGAAGACTTTGCCAAGAGCTTCACTTTCACATCAACCGAGCTCAGTTAGTGTTCTTGAATTTGCATTTGGAAGCTTAAAATATAAATTATTTTATTAAGCTTGGCATGTGCTTGAGTACTTTTGCTTTTTAAATCAGTGAGAGTTCTCTGCAATGCTGCTCTTGTAGCAGTCAGACTAGAACTGAGTAGGAAGTCACTTGTTCTAGCACTAGAGGCAAAATGTCTTATCATTCAGGAGAGGAGATATGAGTGCCAGCACCAAAGCTTCAACTCTAGGATGTTTCTGGGATGTGTTTTGCACAGGCCATGGGCCCATTTGTTTACCTGCACAAACATCACCAAAAATATGTGTATGTGTGTCTGGGACTCTGTTTTACTTCAAGAATGTACCAGACCAAAGGGAATGCACTTTAATTCTGCTTTTAAGTAAACGTGGGTAATGGTATCAACAATTTATTCAATCTACTGGGATTGGGGGGAGAGACACAACACAACAATGCTGACTGCATCACTCATAAGATTGTGGCAGGTGACTCGAAGTCATAAGACCAATGAATACACATTACTCCTTCCTCTTTCTTGGTTATTCTCTGGCATGGACCCTGGATGGGGATTTTAAAAAATATGTTTTCCTCCACTGGTCTGTTCTATTTACTCCCCACTTCCTCAGAGTCACCAGCAACAAAAAGTACATTTCAGTCATAAAGTATTTGCCAAATGGGTTCCAAACTAATAAATCAGGAATCCTATGCAGTATGATCAGCTTCAGTTTCATACAAGAATTCTTAAACTGCTTTCATGTAACAAGAGTCTAACTCTGCTTTTGTGGGCAGTCAAGAATTAAGCAACATTCAGAAAGGGGGACATGCTATTAATATTTGTAAGTAAAAAAGAGAAGTGCCCTTATTAAAAGAAATTCTCTCATTGTTGAAATTTTAGGGTGTCAGAACAAATTTGCAAGAGCCAAAATAAAAACTATAATTTCTCTTTATGAACACTCTTTTTAAAAAGCATTCTCTAGCCTGTGAACCATTCGTAGGAGAGATGGAAGACACTATCTTCAAGGTTCTGACTGGAGTAGTGATGTACATCAGTGTACTGCACATATTTTCATATTTGTAGTTTATTCTGCCTCTAAGTTTTTAATTCATTTAGGGCAGAAAGGAACAAGATTGGTTGCAAACTGTGGAATTGAATAGCCAAGGGAAAAGGGTACAGAACTATGTAGGGCACTGAAGCCCTGCCTAAACCATGTACACAGTTCTCAGCTCCTACCCACCTTTCTAATCTCTCAGCAACAAATGGGCCAGAAACTTGACTGGCAAACTCCACAGTGAGACTCCAGTCTTAACACACACACACACACACACACACACACACACACACACACACACAAAATTTGCCTTTTTCTGATCAAGAAAAGCCTTAGGATGTTAATATGGGCAACTTCCCCGGCCCATCCTGACACTGGAAACTAACAACATTGTAAAAGTATTTTCCCACAGTGCAGGTTCTTGAAGAACAACCTTGAGTTAATTGAATCAATCACCTTTCCCCCAAAAATGTACCAGTACCTCTTCAAATACACTCAGAAATCCCATTTCAATCACAGGGAATAATAATATCATCTTCATAGTACATGTAGTCCTGGGAACATAAGTTGCTACAACTTTTACTTCTAGAACATGGAGAATGCAGAGCGCTTACTGAAGTACATAAGCATGTGTGCGCATTCCGTGATGAAAGGCAGAGTCCTAGTTAAACCCTTAAAACTGGGATTTCTTAAACAATAAACACTTATGTAGAAAGCTTGATGCAGAGAATCTCAGAACAGCAGTAACAAGGGGTCAATTGTGCTTGTGTATACAAGCCAAAAATTATAATTCCAGCATTGTTTGCTATTTAAGAATAAATTTCAGTGGGTGAAAATTCCTGGTGCTCTCTGTCTCTCATGAATAGAACCCTAGAAGATCCCTTCTGAAATCAAAATTGGATTTGTTATCCTGCTTTCCATTTTTTGCTCATAGTTTTAAGAAACAGTTATAAACTTGCCAAAGCAACTTTAATAATGCTTACTTCAAAAAGATGCCATGGCAAGTACCATATTTTTCCATGTATGAGACTAGGGGTTTTTTACCCAAAAATTTTTTTAAGATTGGGGCTCGTCTTAAACACGGGTAGTGCTAAGAGGTGTTTTCTTAATTTGGAGTCCCCCAAAATAGGGGAGTGTTTTATACATTGGGACATCTTATACATGGAAAAATACAGTAAATCCATATGCTAGGAAACTTAAGATTCATTGCATGTGACCTTCTGTCTGCCCCCTTCATATACTTTATTGAAACTTTTCATCATGCAATACAATAAAACAAACTAATGTGACAGGTAAAAGAAAGTCACTGATACCACATGGGCATTCAAGAGTAGTGCTAGGTCAAGAAGCACCCCAAGCTGTGAACCTGCATCTTCAAGGAAGGAGTATGATTTCATTCAAGGCTGGTTGTACACCTATCCATAGACCTACTGTTCCCCCAGATATTAGTCCTGTCTTGCACAGAGTACATTTGTTCGCTTCTATCCAGTACTTTATTGTCCCCAGACATTAGTTTCCTTCTATATGCTTTGAGCCATATCAGATGTCCTACTACATGTCTGACCCACTAGTGAGCAGCTACACATGTCACAGCACTATCACTTAGAAATGCCCTCACCTCCACGCCACCCAAAAGGCACACCTGGCCTCATACACTGTCAATACTGTGTTGCCAGGTGAAAAACGACCTTTGATGATGGTGGCACCTGCTGACTGAGTTTTGTTATTTGTGTTGTTGTTAATGCAGAAATTTTGCTGGCTGCTGCTACTGCAATACCACATTTTTGTTACTGTTCTATTTATATTTCAAATGTAATGTTCACCACTTTGAGGGGTTTTTGTAAAAGAAAGGTAGGGTGCACATTTTCGAAATAAAATAGAAGGGTGCTTGTACTTAATTATGAAGTGTAAAACACAGGCTGCAAGAGGCAAATTGTGTGGACAAGGGTGAGTGAGGAACTACTTGCCTAAGTCTCAACCAAGAAGACAAACTAGTTCACATGATTACTGAACAAGATAGGCTAAGGGCAACCAATATGGTGTTCATGGAAAACAACTCCCACCATTTCTGACCACAGGCCATGCAGACTGGGATGATGGAAGCTGAAGCCCAACAACATCTGAAGAGCATTATGTTTGCTATCCCTGGGATCGACTTCTACAGTGATTGGCCCCAAGTCCCCTTACATACCCTGTAAGCCACTCAAAAGAAGATTCCTGTGCAACTCCCCACAAACAATGCACAACATGTGGAATTTTGCTATTACAAGAAGTGATGGTAGCTGAAAGTTCAAAAGGATATAAAAGAGGATTAAACAGATTCAAGGAGGACAGGTATATTAAGCAGTTATTGGTCATGGTGGCTATATAGCAACTCTATGTTCAGACAAGGATGCTACTGTAAACCAGTGGCTAGAGAGTAAATATGAGAAAATGCTATTGCCTCCGTGTCCTACTTGTTGCTTCTTGGGGGCATCTGGTTGGCCACTGTGGGAAGCAGGATGATGGACGAGATAGAATATAACAGTGTACCAGACTAAGAATCTAACAGAAAATGATTGAAGTGCATGTATTATGAATTCCATAATGCTGAGCATTGGGAAAGACTGGTGACTTCATAACCTGTTTGTGTACTTTCCAGGGGCACCTCAGAGCCAGTGTGGTACAGTGGTTAGAATGGCAGATGAAGACCAGGGAGACCTGAATTCAAATTCCCACTCAGCCATGAAACTCTCTGGGTGGGTGACCTTGGGACAGTCATGACAACCTCATAGGGTTGTTTTTATAACAGGAACCAAGTACACCACTTTGTGTTCCTTGAAATTATTATTATTCAGACACAGGGCCTTCTCAGTAGTGATGCCCGCCCTGTGGAATGCCCTCCCATCAGATGTCAAGGAGATAAGCAGCTATCCTATTTTTAAAAGAAATCTGAAGGCAGCCCTGTTTAGGGAAGCTTTTAATATTTAATGCTGTATTGTTTTTAACACTCGATTGGGAGCCGCCCAGAGTGGCTGGGGAAACTCAGCCAGATGGGCGGGGTATAAATATTTATTATTATTATTATTATTATTATTATTATTATTGGCAAGGCAGGGTAAAAATGGATTGGAACCAATTCATTTGGTTGGCTACTATGGGAAAGAGGATGAAGGACTAGATAGATCTTTGGTCTAATCCAGCTGGTCAAGACAGCGGCATCACAAGTTTTATCCAAAAAGTTGAATTACTATTATATGCATGCTTGTGGGCAACACAATTCTGATTCTCTTTGCACTTCATCCAGGATGCTAGTTTCACTTTGAAGCTTAAAAACCAATGAACTTTCCAGTATGTTTTGAAAGCTTTGCATAACAGGCTGATGGAAATCCCCAATCCCAGCTGTGCTGCAACAAGGCAAGTTCCACAGTAACATTTTGGACTATAACTACTCAGAGAAATGTACAGCAAAGCTAAAAAGGTAATGCATTGCATCCCACCTCTCCTGAAGACAAAATTGTAAGCCAAAACAATTCCCAGCAGCATTTGCACCTCCTTTTTAACAACAGTCTGAAGTGGAAACATCCTTTAGAATGTAATGTTTCTTCTGTGGCTGGAATAAGTACATCAGATTATAGGCTCATGACGACGGTTAACACATGCTCTACAGATGTGTATTCATCAGTTTCACTGTGCTGAGTGTGTGTAGGGAATAGCTCTCACATGTAGCCCCAAACTCTAAAGGCTGATTCATATATCCTTGCAACACTGTGGTTGGGACTACATGAGACTGGAAATATATGAGTTGAGTTTCCATACAGGATAGCCAGATTGTGTCAACATTTATATTCTGCAAATTCTTGGTGCCCAAAGACTGCATAGCAACCATACAATCGAGCTGTCCTACCTGAGAAGCGAGCATAGCTCGAAGACCCCCACTACCTGTGCCTTTGCCATGCTCCTCATCCATGGCGTCTTCCTCTCTAATGAACCTTACAACTACAAACTCCTCAACGAACTGACCTTTTCAATGACACTCAATAAAGTGTCATGTAGATTAAAGTTGCAATTCACACAATTAATGAAAATAATAATCATATTTAAGTCAGCTTTCCCCCAAACCAACACTGCATTGCAGCAATGAAGTTCTCAGATGCCTTCAATAATAGAGCAGGAAACTACTGTTTAAGGTTGGAACCCTCTTCCCTGCCCTTTGACTCAATAAAACAAAGAAAATGTCAGGGTCTGAGATAATTTGCCCAACTGAGGCAAAGTGGAAAAGTAACAGCAAAATGAAGAGAAGCTGAGAAGGAAAAAACCAGTCACTCCATTGACTCAACTTGGTTGCATGTAACCATTAAGCCAAATTCTGTGAAATTGCAATGAGATCTCACATAATGGCAGCACTATTTTGCTGCAAAGGCTGACGTTTCCAATTGGACAGATATGTGTGTGATTGCTGCAGAATGTCATAAGAACAACTGAATTTAGGAGGAACCTAGAATGGTACTTCAGTCATGAATAAATGTGATCCGAACTTCTTAATCCATTTCTATCAGAGCTGGTATCCCACAATGCAGCTAGGTTCCAAAAATTCTTCACTCTGCAAGGACAACACAGGCACTTTTACTTCACCACCACAGCCCCTATCACTGCTTTCAGGCCCTTTGGCTCCACAAACGCAGTCTTGGAATAGTATTCACAGCAGAGTGAATCTGAGACAGCTGAAGTCATGAAAGCAGAGAGGCCTTTAGGAAGTGTTGACAAACACAAGATAAATTAAAAGCTATGCTCCCACACAGCAATCCCTGGAAGCAAAGGTCTAATGGCCAACTCCCTTTCCCCTTAGTCATTGTTTCAGCTCAGAGCACTCAAGTTAAATAGAAAGCAATGATATGTTGGTGCAGTCTCCTTCAGCCAATTAACTAAGCTCTAAAGCTCAGTCCCTTTGGAACCCTAGACTGAACACTTTACAGGTTGAGAAGTTCAGGGATAGGCATGCAGGGACACTCTATTCTATTATTCTTGCTAAACCTTGTCAAATCTGCACTGTTGTATATGGTGGGAAAGTCATTTTAATCACATCCAGGTTATTTTATTACAAAACTGGTTATTGTTCCCAGTGCTCCTGGGCCTGAAAAGTCGCAAGTCAGGACGGCTTCATATGACACATTTTAGCTACATTGGTAAATAGGAGCATCTTCAAATATTAATGTGTGCATACTGGCCCCTTCACAAACCCCAAATTCATGTAGGTAGGAAAATATGTCATGTATAATGTACCCTCACAGCTAATGGAATGCCTTTTGATTCACACTATCATATATAAACATCAGCTTCTCAGCTATGAGTAGGAGCAACAAAACCCAGCCTGAAGTTAGAACAGGTTTTTCTTCTCAGCTTTTATTAATTTTAAATTTTGACATGTAGCTTTATCTTTCGAAAAAGACACAGTAACTGAAATAGGGCAAAAAACCAAAGCAGAACAGAAACAAATCAAGTGTGCAGCATACTTTCTTAATGCAAAAGCCTTACACCACACAAAACTGGTATTTCCCTTTGCAACTTCCTGCACTCATAATTCCTGGGTTTCAGCTTTATTTTGCACAAAATGATCTAGGCCACACTGGCACTTTCTCCCTATGCCAATCAGTTAACACTAGGCAGCTATACCTCAACATTCAGGTCACCTTTTGCTACCTTTCACAACCATCTTGACAGATTCTAAGCTCTACTCTAACTCTAAAAGACAGGGTGGATATTCATTTACTGAACACCATTTCAGACCAATGCAGTGATGAATTCACTACCAAACAAATAAATCAACAGACGCAAGCAGTAGGTGAGGCCTAAAGACACAAAGCTTCTACCTAACTAAAACAATAGTTCACAGCTAGGAGTAGGATGAAGGTGGAAGTATCACAGCGTACCTTTTCTACCTTAATTCTTGTTGCTTTCTCATTCTCAGCTATGCTATGGACCATGACAGAAGCTAATTGTGGGGGAAGTTATCAACTTAATGTAGCATCACCTAGATCAGTGGGTCTCAAGCTTTTTCCCTCACACACCACTTGAAAATTGCTGAGGGTCTTGGTGGATCACTTAATCATTTGTCTGCCTGTTGTAGCAAATGTAATTCCATAGAATTCAAACTGTAATGCAATAAAATAAAATATTTTTTTGATTTTTTTATTTCTATACAGCTTTATATTTTTAATAAAAATCTCAAAGCGGTTTACAGCATATTAAATCAATAAAACAATAGCCAGGCGATGTTCCTCCGGCCTCATGAGGAGCCTCTTTTGTAGGGCTGGGTGGGTCTGGGCCTCACCCCCTAGGCCAGGTGGAAAGGGCCTTGCAGGGAGCGGCCTTCACCCCTCACAGCTAGGCGATGCTCCTCCAGCCTTACGAGGAGCCTCTTTTGTAGGGCTGGGTGAGTCTGGGCCTCACCCCCTAGGCCAGGTGGAAATGGCCTTGCAGGAAGCGGCCTTCATGCCTCACAGCCTTATTTAATAAAATAAGCAATTAAAATGTCATTAAAAATTACCACAAATATTTAATAATATGGATATACTCATTGCTGTCTTCAGCTACAAATCCATAGGCATGCCAGAGACTACATAAAAAAGGTGATGGACCACTCATGGCCCATGAACTACTATTTTTTTTTGGGGGGGGGACAGACAAATGGGACATAATCTAAAATAAATTATGGAAAGGTGTTCTGTTTGGTAGTTCACAGGAGGTAATCAGTACAGCATACACAGAAGTTTGAGAACACAGGCCTGTTGTGCTACCATCTCACTATAAAACAAAAACACTACAGTGGGGGGGGGGGGGAGAGAGAGTATGAGGAAGACAGGTATACTAAAGGCACAGTACCTTTTTCCCAGTTTGTTTCTCCACCATGTCGTTGCTGAGAGAGAAATCTTCCAGTTGTGGTGTTTTAGAACACCCACCCTTGGGCATCGTTCTGCCTTCCTTACTTGGCCTTCATTTATGCTGCCATCGCTTCGTCATCAACAGTCTGCAATGATAAAGGAAATACACAGATGTTCAAGCCACAGCTAACCAAAAGAGGGGGGTGAGGCATAGTAATTGTTGCTTTAATGAACTGAAGTACTGTGCTGGCATTCTCAGAGTATTGCTCTATGGCAAAGATGCAAATTCCCAAAACAGGAGTTGCAAGAGAGTCAGGAACCAACATGGTCTTCCTTTGTACAGATAGAAGATAGACAACAGTCCCTCAAATACCAACTGTGAATACAGACATACCGTGGAAGTTGAAGGGAATTCTGAAAAGTTCAGAAACCAAGGCACGGCTTCCGATTGGTTTCTGATTGTGCAGGCGCACCAGAAACAATAGCCACACCGCACATTTGGTTTCCAAAAAAAGTTTGAAAACAGGAACACTCACTTCCGGTTTTCAATCATTCGGGAACTGGAACGTTCAACTCCCAGGGTGTTCAGGAGCCGAGATACGACTGTAATACTTTATGGTTCCTTTAGACATTATAGCTCTTAGGGTAGGTATTAGGTGCCCATAGAGTGACCAAAGCTATCCAAAAATTTTGTTTGTGTTGACACACATAAAGACTTCTGTGATGCCTTGGTGTCCTATGCACATGGTTAATGCAATGAAAACTTAATCTGCCTGATTCTCGCATGACTATCACATAAAGCAATTTGTGAACTGCAATCTGCCTAAGAAATATGTTTCTTATGCAGAACCATTTCTAGATTGAAGCAAAGATGGTAAACCATAAAGGCAACTTCTAATATTCTCAGCAGAGTTGATATGCAGCCTTCCCTGTTTGGGTAGGTATTGCCTTTGTATGTAAGTCTAGGTGAGGCACAATTTAGAAGCACAGCAACAAAACTCTGTTGCCCATGCTATGAGTTGCTTAGTTACAGGGTGGAAAAGACAACTGACACCTGCAATATACAATAAGAATTGTGCATTGTAACAGAGATCTGAAACATGGTATACAGCCATCTTTATCATTCTCCTGGGGTAAATATCATATGAGCAGTCAATTAAGTGCTAGTGTAAAGTTCTTACTCTACTTTAGAGCTACCACACATCTGGATTTTCCTGGACATTACCAGAATTTCAATTACCAATTTTTCAGGTTCTTTTGGCGTTTTTGTAAAAAAAAATAAAAAATAGCTCAACAACTTTGAGGTTTTTCTTTAAAAAGCTAAACAATTTTGGGGGTTTCCTTAAAAAAGCTAAACAACTTTTGGGATGTCTTGGTTTTTACTTTTTGAAATATGGCAACCCTACGCTACTTGCCATGAAGCAGAAATGCTGAAATGGTCACTGGAAAAATCTAACTGCCACCTGATAAGATAGACACTATTTAGCAACATAGCTACATAAACAGCAGGGTTTTATTTCCCTTTTAAATAAACAAATAAAGGAAATGGTCCAGGAACAGGGAAACTCCCCATTTCACTGTCAGTGAAGAACAGGTTTGGTAAAGGGGAGAGACAATGAAAACCAAAAAGTGTCCCCTCCCCTCCCCTCCCCAAATATGAGTTTTAAAATCTGGGGAAACTGACAAAAACCTGAGGGAAATTGGATGGAAAGGAATGGCTTTTGCAGTGTCTGGCCCCAATATAAGAAGTCAAAAGCCTAAACAACTTTCTACTCAACACCTTTCATAAGCAGTGGGTACATCATCGAGTCCTACATAAAGTCTTTTTTTCCCCTTTCAAATCCACCCCAAGGCTCGGGTGGACCCCATACATCATACATCCAAAATGCTTCATGCTCCCTCTTTGGGCAGCAACATGAGAAATTCAACAACCCAAAACACCACCTTCATACATAATGTTAGTTAAGTAGGATATAAAACACAGAAGAGAGCACACATGTAGCTGTACTGAGGAAAAAAATAGAAAAGCACAACAATCCCAAACTGACCTGCTTAACTTAACTAACTCCAGAGAAAGAACACAATGAGTTATGATCATGCTAAGCTTCCTCAAATACAAATATTCACTATAAAATATTCTATAGAACAGCAGCAGTAGTGACTTCACTTACAGTCTGAGTGAGCATCACATGACTTCAGCCAGACATCTAGTTCAGTGTTTCCCAACCTTGGGCCTCCATCTGTTTTTGGACTACAACTCCCATCATCCCTAGCTAGCAAGACCAGTGGTCAGGGATGATGGGAATTGTAGTTCAAAAACAGCTGGAGGCCCAAGGTTGGGAAACACTGATCTAGTTTACTCTTATTTCAAGAGCTCTTGCCCAATTATGGCAACTCTTTTTTAAGAAGAAAAAAATGCTATCATACAAAACTGAACCCTAATAAACATTAACTTGATAAAAATCCCCACACCCCTGTCCTCCCTAATGCAAGACAAATTAATAATTCCCTAGAATGGCTGGTGTCGGGTAGACAAGCGGGATGTAAACATTGAATCAAATAAGCAAACAAATCCAGTTACCAAAATTCAGCAAACGAAAAGTGTAAAGATGACTTCAGAAGATATTCAGACAAACACTCTTTTCATGTGTCTGAAGTATGGATTCAGCATTCCAATGGAACAGCAAAAAGAAACTGACAATAATATGTAAATAATCTATATCTCTATAAAGGTTCCATGCACACTGTTGCTGCTACATTCCCCCCCCCCCAAAAAAGTCAAGACTGAGGGTGCAATGATAGTGATAAGATAGAGAGAGATCAAATTAATTGAAAGACATATGTAGCAACTACATAGCAACTGTGTAGAAAAAGAAATAATCTTTACAAGTAAGTATCCTTTCTCACCAACCCCTCAACTATTCACTAAACCCATCTTTTTTGTTCTGAAGTTAACAGGCCTGCTTGAAAAATGATTTACCTACCAGCCTCTATAGCAGGCATGGCCAAACTTGGCCCTCCAGCTGTTTTGGGACTACAGTTCCCATCATCCCTGACCACTGGTCCTGTTAGCTAGGGATGATGGGAGTTGTAGTCCCAAAACAGCTGGAGGGCCAAGTTTGGCCATGCCTGCTCTATAGGAAAGGTTCTGACTGGATGACGAACACCTTATGGAACCTCCATCCCAGGAATGAGCAGAACCAATTTGAGCAGTGCTGTGCAAGTCTGGCAAAGTACCTAAACTGGAATTAAGAGGCAGTAGCTAATATAGTGCCCTCTAAATGTTGCTGCTGGACTGTAACTCACATCATCCCTGACTACTGACCATGCTGGCTGGGGCTGAACAGCTGGGGTCCAGCAACATCTGGAGGGCACCCCTACCCTTGAAGTAAGATTGCCTTCGTGTATTCAATGCCATGAACAAAATAATCAACTGAAGGGGAATGGTGCAAGGTGTGTATTTCATTTTGTATGTTATAATCTGAAAGGCCGGCTGCAGGGTCAATTAACAATCACTTTCAGTGCACTGCTCCTTGCTTAAATGGCTTTTGAGGTCTTCTCTTGCTAAATCAAACAGTGAAAGTATGTTGTCTTCTCTTCACTCTATGCTACTCAGGCATTCATCTTTAGATAAGCAACCCCCCACCAGTACCTAATATGAAACCAAAGGTGGATAGTTCACCTCAGAGCCCTTCGACGGGAAATTGCCATTATATCCTACACCTTTTCTTAAACTTCTTTTTAAAAAGTCTAATCTATAATCTAGGACTCAAAGTAAATTAGCAAACACAGAAGAAATGCTAGGTGTATGGTATTTGTTAGCTTGGGAAAGGAGTTGCACCACCTTGACTGTTGTAGCCAAACAGCCACAAACTGATAGCACAGCCAGGCGCATAATAAATACCCAAAATAACTTGGCCTCAGCTGATGCCAATTCAGATTCAGGCTACACTGCATATTAGCATGTGTACTAAACTCCTTTGGCCACACAGTTAAGGTAACATAAAAAGAAACATGTGGGAAATGGGACCCAGGACATTCAATCCTCTCAGAGGCTCAGTCACTGACAACCACATCCAAATGAGGATTCCAATTCAAAATGAACCATAGGCATTTGCCCATGCACGGAGAGATCAATTATGATTTTTATTATTTTTAAAAATCTGTTTGCTCTGGATGTCAATGTGACCATTTGTTACCAGGGTAAACACCTATTTTACAGGGAGCTTTGAAACAGAGTTCACTAAGAGAAAGTCAAAAGGATGCCAGATTAATTCCGCACCCCTTCTGTTCATGTAGCTGACTCATTACACTTGGAAAGCTGGCTGCCTCTTCATGTAAACAGAGCACTGGCCTATTTAGCAGCTTGGAGGGAGTATTATATTTGCACAACAATTACCAGCAGTGCCTGCAATCCCCATTTTGTTTTACAGCACATTGTTAAGGAGTTTGAGGTGAGGGGAAAGAGGAGACAACAAATGCTCGCTTTGTACAACTGCACTCCAGCTAAAAAATGTGAGGGCCCATGTTATACAAAACCTGGCCCAAATCCCTTCTAACCCCCAACATGGGTAGGCTAGCATTTCTATTATCTACTTTTCAGAATTCTGTTTCCTGTGCTGGAACTCTGTCATCAAACAGTTCTGTTTTCTAAACAGCTAACTTAGCTCCTTGAACCAGAGAACTTAATGGCTGTCAGGAAGTAAGGAAGCAGGAGACCAAGTTGGCTAAGAAACATTATATAATCCTCCACACTTCTATGAAACAGCAAAAGAAGCTGTTTCATTTTCAAATATTTTTTATATACTGGTTTCAACAAGATCTCTCCAGGGGGGAATGGTACAAAGGGTGCATGGGGTAAGGGAAAAGTCTTCCTGAGACATAACAGCACATAAATCAAAGCTGCCTGCTGATTTGTGAAACCTTATTATGGTCAGGCTGATATAGGTAAAGCTGGATATGGGACTAACATCTGAGCTGTCATGTGCAAGCTATTTCTGTTCCTGTTGCCCTTCCCAACCAAGCATTATCATCTTCTCTTAAATATCATTAACATCCCTTCTTTAAAATCAAAGAGGCTAGGAAGCAGCAGGTTTACTTTTTTTAGCTCCCTTTGTTCATCTGATCGCGTGCACCCCACCACCAAAAAGCAATTTCATCTGAATCCCCTCTAGAAAGCACCACAGAGACTTCAGCAGAAGGGCAATCTCAAAAACAACAGATGAGTTTTCATGTGCTAGTTCTAACTCTAATTTGCATGGTATTGTATAGGGGTCATTTACAAATGCTTAAGTTAACCTAAGGAATTCATTGCCAAGATATTGTGTGGTGGCTAGTCCCATAAGAACCACAAAACTGTTCTCACATGCCAGTGACATTCCTAGTCATCTTGGCTCTCTCTCTTTTCAAGCAATAGCTCAAATTGGATATTAAATTAGATTGTAATTTAGTGGTAATTACATGACTTGATTAGATTTCAATACTTAGGTAAGTAAACTCACTACAAATATTAAATTCAGAGGAGGTTCAAACACAAGATACTGGGAATGAAGGTCCTGGAAGCATGATTCAAAACCACTGACCTAGTTATTTTGTTCCATGTCAGCTGCCTTTAGAGCCTTATAGCAATTCACCCATTTCTCACGTGGGTTTCCTCTATTGCACATAAATAATATGCTGCCATCTTTGTAATTTGCAAGTAGTAAGGCAAATACCTCAAACACTTGTTTCATTTAATCAGATTCCAGACATTTGCCTAACTTTGGGAACACACTCTGAGTCACACCATTGGTTCATCTAGCTCAGTATTATCTCTGGCAGTAGCTCTCCAGGATTTTGGACAAGGGACATTCCCAGCCCTTCTTGAAGATGCCAGGTGTTGAACCTGGGACTGTCTGCATACAAGACTATGGCCCCTGCCCTGATTCATTTAAGACATGGATCTAATTATTATCCAGCCAGATGTTAAAACATGATTTGACTTTTAGAGGATGTCTGGTAATTGAGGTTGTCAGCTTCATCTCTATAAATACATGCAGGAAAATATGGTTTCAAAGTAATACTACTTTTGGAGAGGCACCTGCAAAGAACCAGAATGCCAGGGAGCATACAACATGCTCCTGTGTTTAAATTATAATCAGGAATTAAGATGAAAGATTTGAAATGCAAGTCTCTTTAGATATGATACTACAGCATGATATGTTTCGCTTCACCAGTCCTTTATTAGGCATTACAAATATTGGCCATCATAAAAATCAATATATAAAATTTTAAAATATATACAAATAAACAGCCATGTAAAATATATAATGATGAGGATTTTCATTGTGATTTCTTCCCTCTAAATAGTGCCATTCACCACTCTAAGAGATGCTATTGACAAAAACTAAGCATCATATGTACTACAGCAGCTATTAAAGCCTTCCATCTTAGTGTTTTGAGAGGGGGGGAAGGGAGTGCAAACTGTTCACAGGATTTGGCTGCCTCTAAAGCTGCAAATTCACTCTTGGTGTTCTGCTAAAACCAAAGAAAAAGAAAGTGCAATTCAAGTGACTTATGAGCAGAGCCATGCATGAGAACTCAAACCCCTATATTCATTTCATTGTTGCAGACTCCTATCACTGTGGGCTTTCTGGATCTGCTTAAGATCCTACAAGCTTAGCTTTTTTAGCAAGATGTTTCCTGGTTTGTATGGGTGGAGGGCAGGCTAGACCAGAAGTCTGCCACTATGATTCAACATGCCTACATGCTAGAGCCAGGAAAAGACAAGGCTGAGAGGAAACAATAATGCAAAGGTAATTCTGCGAAACACAATAGCATCACTGTCACAGCAGGAGGATGGCCCACATTTAGCACAAATGAGTCACTATTGAGAATGCTGAATTTTAACCTGCATTTTTTTATTCTTGATTTTAAGAAACTGGGAATTCATGTTTTACAGTGAAAGCATATGAAATAAAGACTTGTTGGCTTTTCCTTCTTTTGGCTCAGCTTTACTACACAGTGCTTAGGAGATTGAAGCCCCGTGAGATTCAGCTTGTCATACTGGATATAGGTTTGTTTCAAGTGGAATAAGCAGCTCCTCATACCCATCCCATCTTAGATAAACTGGTTACTGTACTGCAGACATGTGTTTTATAGTACTAAGCAATGAAATACTGTGAACCTTATTGTGATAACAAGAACAAAGAAAAAAGGGCAACACCTTCATGGCTTCAATTATTTTTCCTGAGTTTCTCATTTCCTCCTTGAGAATACACAGATACAAGGAATACAAGGAAGCAGAAATTATCAACTAATTTAGCAGGTTACTGATTACAAATATGCTTACTTACCCTTTGGCTCAGTTAACTTTAGACAAACTAGTAACCTAGGTTTTTACAAACTGTGAGCCAAGCCCTATCTGTAGAGTTAAGTAATGCCACCCAGCTGGTGTGAATGTTGCTTATTCATTCTTCTTGTAACATTCTAAGGTAAAGGGCAAGAAAGTTTGGAAGTAGCACACATTGATATTGCCAGTCCTTTAACAATATTATAAGCTTTCTTTTGTTACTTAAAAAAAAAAAGAATTCCAATGGGAGGATGATTTGTCATGATGCACTTTGCTGAGGAGTCTGTTCAGATAGATGAATTTTCATACATTTCTCCCACATGGAAATAATTATTTGGTGGCTGTTTAATATGTGCATACAGAAAACTCAAGTGACAGAAAGTTTGTTGCACAGAAGCCAGGAAATTCACACACAGTACACATTCTCCTGCTGCTCTGTACCTTCATATGGCGTGCATTATCCTATTCTGATTCTTTTCTCGTCTAGCATGTGCACCTAGAAAAAGCTGCCTCTCATATTACTTTAGAAGATAAGAAGGATCACATATCGTCTGAAATGTTCTGAAAGGGAGCTTAGAATCTCAATGAGCTTGTTTCATCCCCAAGTATGAGATACAGATCTCTGTAGAGCAGCAGCCTCACAAGAGAAAAAGAACTATCCTCGTAATGTTTAACTAGGCAATGAGACAGCAAAAGAAACGGTTGGTACTGCTGGGTTTTGGCAAGAAACTGCAAATTTCAGAGCATATGTCGTGGAAACACCATTCCACAATTCTATCATCCTTCTTCCTACCAATTTTCCTAAAAAGGCAGCCAGACTAGCATAGCTTATGAGCCCCTCACTGTTGCTGTGAATTCTCTTTCAAGAGAAAGCCTGAACGTTTGTGTTATAGTACAAATGCAATGGCCAAAGCTGGAATTCCAGAACTGAATAAAATATTTCCCCTCCTTCAAATAAAACTTGTTCCTTTTAAGCATGTTAGAAGGATTCCAAGAACTGCTTAAATGCAGCAGTTTTTGTTTGTATGTCAATGGATTTCTTCTGCTACATAAGTTGCTCTCTGGAGAACTGGTTGTGCACTATACCATTTTACTCCCCCACTCCAGCTATTCCTACTTCCATACATTTCCACAGCCCAAGATATTTTGTCTTCACTTATAGCTCTCACCACTATAGAAAAACAACTACACAGTGCATATTCTATGTATCTTCACTTTTATACTGTCACACAAGCCAATAATCTTAGTAGTGTGCCACACATCCTCCCATAATCAAGCTATATAGAACTCTTAAATTTATCCATATGGCCATGGACACAATGGCACATAGAAAAAGGATATTGATTTTCCCCACCCCACCAAATTTAATAAAAAGGTAAATTCAAAGTAAATTATGAATATATGAAACTGCCCAGCCTTTCCCAATCAGGTGCCCTCCAGATGTTGCTGGACTTGTATACAACTTCCATAATTCTTTGCCATTGGCAATGTTAGGCAGGTGTGATGGAAGCTGGATTCTAAAACATTGCAACAGCACCAGGTTGAGGATGATTGATCTAGCACCAGAGCTGAACTTGGAGTAGTACCCCAAAGTCTCAGGGATCTCCTTTCCTTGCCCTGCTATCCAATAATCCATCTCTGATATCTACCCATCCACGAAAAAAAAGTTTAAGGGAAGCATGCACTATATAACAAAACAGAAAATATGTTAAACAAAAGCAGGCACACTTCTATATACCGTGGTACCTCAGGTTACATACGCTTCAGGTTACATACGCTTCAGGTTACAGACTCCGCTAACCCAGAAATAGTGCTTCAGGTTAAGAACTTTGCTTCAGGGTGAGAACAGAAATCGTGCTCCGGCGGCACAGCAGCAGCAGGAGGCCCCATTAGCTAAAGTGGTGCTTCAGGTTAAGAACAGTATCAGGTTAAGTACAGACCTCCGGAAAGAATTAAGTACTTAACCTGAGGTACCACTGTAAAAATAACAGACTTGCTACAATTTACTATTTTCAAGACAAAGTATCGAGAATGCTCAGTTTTGAAAAATGCCTTTAAAAGATGAATACAGCTTAACTTTCATTTAAAACATTGTTACCAGAAATCTACCTATACCTGCTCTAAGGAGAGCAGCCAGCACCATCTCTCCTTTTCCAAACCTCTTTCTGGTTGTTTAAAAAAATAATGTCCCCCAATTATTTAACTCTGAATTGCAGGCCTCAACTATGTTTCCTCCTTCATGAAATATTTAAACTCTGTATGTATCAATACTGTTAGCCTTCATTTCCCACAACATTGTTACAATCTGTCTCAAGAGACAATGGAAGAGTGTGCCATCAAGGGTAAAAGTCAAGTTACAGTGTCTACTATGTACTGGAGAGAAATGTTTTATTGCAGTTGTGACAGATGAAGGCATCTGGTTTCACTTTTACAGATGCACCATGGAGCTCCTCCAAGTGGTCATTTCTCCTTTGGTCACTGCTGTGGATACACAACCTGTGTGTCTGTCTGTCTCCAGGCAGCATGGTTGTCTGTAAGGGATTCACACACGGCAGAGTTAATGTTGCCAGTCTTCATAGCACAATGCAGAGTTGGTCTCCCAACAAGCCTGGTACCTGAAGCCAGCTCCCTGGATAGCACATCCTTGGGGATCCTGCCATTTTCCATTCTGTAG
Source organism: Podarcis muralis (assembly GCF_964188315.1). NCBI lineage: Eukaryota > Metazoa > Chordata > Lepidosauria > Squamata > Lacertidae > Podarcis > Podarcis muralis. Next base: position 41,761,394 of record NC_135661.1, on the reverse strand, counting down.
ACATGACAAAGCCAGCATAGACGTCACTGAGAAGTTTGAACATGCTGGGAATGTGGGCTTGGGAGAGCACATTTTTGTTTGAGACTGTGTCCTGCCATGTGATGCCCAAAATCTTCCTGGCACAGCATATATGGAAGGCATTGAGGTGTCACTCCTGGTGGGTGTAACTTGCCTATGTTTCGAGTAAGGCTTGCTCACAATCTACTTAATATTAGGCTTGGGCAAATGTTCCCTTTATTTGTGGAGATGGGGGTGCTCTATAAAACAGGGGTGGCTAAGCTGTGTCTTGCAGATGTTATTGCAGTACAGTTTCCATCATCCCTGACTACTGAATATGCTGGCTGGGGCTAATAAAAGTTGAAGAATATCAGGAAGGCACAGATGAGCCACCTTGCTTTACAATAAGCTCATCAGGCAAGTGCCTTTATGTTCACCTTAACTAACATTAGATATTAAGGACCTCTGGCAAATCACTTTTGAACTAACATACCACAACTATCAGGCTCATGGGCATTCCCTGACATGAGTACACAAAACAGTAAGTTTATTTACTGCATTTGTATCCTTTCGTTCCTCCAAAATAATAATTCTGGGGTGGATGGAGTCTGTTTATTTAAATAATTGTTATCCTTTTCTTCAGCTGAAAAGGCTCCCAGAGCATCTTATGTACAAAATATATTAATTCTGTGTTATTCAAAATATGAAAGCACATTTTCAGGATTCCCCTCTCCTAGAGTCTCTTCAGAAAAAAATCCTAGGATTAAGAACAGCCAAACTGGGGCACAGAGCTTGCTGACTATTAACCTCATGGAGCTTTCACAACCCCCTCACTCTATGAATGTAGGCAACTGTATAAGAGGGCTGTACCAACTAAACTAAAAGTTCTGCATTCAAATCATGATGTTAACACATCCACCTACGTGCTTGATGCTGCCTTTGAAAAGAGCTCCTCTTATGATTCCAGTACATTTTCTCTTGTGAGCACTGTTTGCAAATGATAGCAGGCTGCTGCCCCAAAGCTGATTGTGCAAACACAAGCCCTGGAAGCAGCCTGGCCCATTTCAGTTTCCTGGCAACGTGGCTAAAGCCAGCTTCATGGATCTACAAAATGAGCAAACTGATTTCATTATCTGCTTTTGCACATCATGAGGAAGGAGAACAAATACCTGGCACCAAAGTACATTCTGGTAATTATTAACCTGGTGTGAGTAGCAGAAGCAGTAGTAAACAGGTAAACTTTGAAGTCTGGTATTCCACTATGTAGGGGGATGGGTATAGATTTCTACCTTTTAGCCCATTTGCCTGACTTTCTTTTCGAATGATATTTTTAGCTTGCTTATCTAAAACTGCTGTAGAGCATTTACATGTAGCAGAGGGGACCAATCAATCAAAATAATCTGCAAATTTAAAAAGAATCTTTCAGGGTATTTAAATGTTATTATTTTTACACCCCATCATGTGTGTACTTGTTACTTTCTAAAAAATTATAAAAATGATAACCTCTATTAAAAACTCTACAACATTTACATGTGAAGCTTTTAACCGATGCATGAGCAAACTCAATAATAATGAACACAAGGCTACATACATTGCAATCTTGCAAACACACATATAAAGACCAAGAAAAATGACCAGGTATCAAATACAAATGTTGGTACAGAAGCAAGCTATTGTCCAACTGGCTTCTTCCCAAAACAAAAGAAATAACAACAGTATTTTAGTATTTGTTTGCATCATGTTATTTTTCAACAAAGCAAACTGCCAGCAAGCATGAACTTCACATTACAGAATCAGTAACCACCACAGCAGTTGTTGTGATCAGTCTGTGCCCAAGTAAGATGCTGGTAGTACTTTTTCAGCCTTTTTTCAGCAAAGCCAGCTTTCAAACCAGTAGTTACACTACTTAGAACATTAATACTCCCACACAGGGATGGAAGAAAATGAGGGTCATTAATGTTCACTGCAAAGTGTTCTTATCTGCGTAGTTAGAACTATTACTGTAATAACTTTGAACAAATGCACATGCTGGTGACCAGGAACATACAGGACTAGAAATGGCAGCGTGACCCATCACTGTACTTCACTTTTTCTAATTTATGTGGATAATTGCAATCACATATCTACAACCTGCTGAGTGAAATCATTTTATACACAGTGTTACAAAGTGGGACAGGAATGCTAGGAGCCATGTGGCTCCTGGGACCTAGGTGCTTGTGTTGTTGTTTTTTGCTGCCCTGCTACCAGACCAAGCAGTCCTGCAGCATACAAAAAAAGTTAAAAAACAAAATGCTGCCCGGAGAATCAGGGGGTCTGCAGGGTAGAAAGGCAGCAAAAGATGTGTCTTTTGCTACAGCGCCAAACACCTGATTCTCCTGACAGCGCAGCAGCAATAATAATAATAATAATAATAATAATAATAATAATAATGTTCATTTTGCTGCCAGACTAATCAGGGGGTCTGCAAGGTACCATGGCAGCAAAGGACGTGCTTCTTCTTCTTCTTCTTCTTCTTCTTCTTCTTCTTCTTCTTCTTCTTCTTCTTCTTCTTCTTCTTCCTCTGCTACCGTGTTAAACACCTGATTCACCTGGCAGTTTTGTTTTTGTTTTGCTGCCAGGGGAATCGGAAGGTCTGTAAGTTAGAACGGGAGCAAAAGATGTGTCTTTTGTTACCCCACTACCCCGCCAGACACCTGATTCACCTGGCAGCACAGCAGCAAAAAAAAATGCGTCTTTTGCTGCTGCGCTGCTGGGCAATCAGGTGTTTGGCGGGGGGAGCACAGCAGCAAAAAGATGAGCTTCTTTTGCTGCCGCTGTGCCTGCAGACCAGCTGACTGCAGCCAGGCAGGTGGACATGCTAGGTGTTAAGGGTGGCGCCTGGGCATCTCCATCCAGTTGCAAAAGGCTGGTTCCCGGTCACAAAATGCAACTGGTGCCTGGCTAATTTCAAACACTGCTTACACACAGATTCAGTGATGTTAGTACAGATCCCTACATGACACCTGGTACTAAGCTGTAGATATCTGAACATCATTGGATGCTGGTTTCAAAGGGAAGGTGCTTCAGGAAGTTAAACAAAATCTCTTCAGCTTATTATCACCTATTAGGAATGAGTTTTCTCATCATATTGCTTGAGAAACCCTAAGGAAAATACAGAAGAGGAAACAGACAATTTACCCATTCTTACGCATGCAACCTCTATAAAAAGGGAAAGTGAGGTGGTCCTCCTCAACTTCTAGAGTTATTGAGCCCATCTCATGTTCCACAGAGGCATGGCCAAACTTGGCCCTCCAGCTGTTTTGGGACTACAATTCCCATCATCCCTGACCACTGGTAATGTTAGCTAGGGATGATGAGAGTTGTAGTCCCAAAACAGCTGGAGGGCCAAGTTTGGCCATGCCTGTTCTACAGGGAGGCTGTATGAAACCAGATTACTATCTATGAGATTAGATTGAAGGGAAGGATTCAAAAAGAAAAGATACTCTTGCCATTAATTTTTTTGTAGCTGGCCAAACTAATTGGTTCCATGGCAGACAATGAAAGCCCTTTGGGGGCTAACTAACAAACATTTCAGATATTCCTTTAGACCAAGACAACTACGAACTCCCTAGAACTATATTTCACGTTATAAACAGAGAAAAAGCATGATCACCTGTGAATACACACAATGTCTCTTATGGGAGGAGGGGTGCCACACACTGAGAACACTAAGCACACTGCAATTTAGTTCTGATTTAAGTGTTTGAGAGCAGAACTAGGCATTATCTTAAAAAGGCAAGGTCCAAGCCTGTGTTTGCAGAGATAAAAGGACTATAGACACAGAGGTCACCTGTGTGGGGAGCACTTGGAAGGGGTGCTCAATGCTTATTGCATCTGCCAATTGTCACCTGTAAATGCCACTCCCTGTCCAAAAGCCAGTTCTCCCCCAACAATTTCAGATAATAGCTGTGGTGAAAAATAATAAAAGGGGGGGAGAGATCCTGGGTGAATACAACTAGCAAAGGAAGAGTAATCACTCCCTCTAACTTACCACTGGCCCCCAATAGCAAACCTAGCCCTGCATTAGTGTTATGAAGGATTGGTTTTCTGCCCACATGTCCCATTCTCCCACCCCCACATTCACCCTCAATATCCAGCTCTCCTTTGAGAATAGTATTAAAATAATCCCAGCCAAAGTAAAGAGATCTGAATTCTTATTAACAAAACAATTTTACATGTATATTGCACAACTAGTCATTACTAGAATCTCTCTCTCTCTCTCTCAATGTGGCTTATGCACAATTTTAAATGCTGGACAAACACAAGTTGTTTTGATACTACATACGATTTGATACTATAATTGGCTTTTCTGGAGAAACACACGGCAAATATGAAATAAAAGCTATAGATTTTTCATACAGATGCCTGGAAAATGAATGACATGGCTGTTCCTGGGAAAGTACATGCACACATGCATGAAATCAACATGAAGAGACAGCCTTCATTTCCTCTCTGGTTCTGCCCCATGCCCTGCATGATGCTGCAGAGACCCAAAGAAAAGCAGTAGCTCTCATTCATGCACAAGCCCTGTCCTTCCTTCAAATTATTTCTGGAAGCAAGGAACAGGCTGCACATCTACAAATACTTGAAATGAATACCCAAGTGGTTCCAAACCTTTTAAAATCTTTCTTTGAGGATGGAAGCATAAATACATTCATTTTTAAAAGAAGAAACCTTTCATTTTTTTCCTTATAAATGATGATGACTTTCTGAAAGTATGAGCACTCTCCATCAGAGACTGCTAGAGGTCCTTCAAGGACTCGTGCATTTCCAGAGTTGCAAAAGGAGAGCCCTCACGTGACAGAATATCTGATAGAAGGTTCAACCATGAAGGCACAGAAAAAGGCAGCAGAGAAACTAAAGCCAGAGTTCATGTAAAGTCCAGTTCAATGCCATTTCAGTGAAGAGAAACTTGCCTTTGAACATGGGAGGCCAAGCGTCAAATCCCTACTCAATTATGATCCACACTGGGTGGCCTGCACCACAGTCTCTTGGCTTAGCTTCGTCGGTCTTTTCTAAGAATGTATTTAAGCACATTTATACTCCACCCTACAGTGTACACAGCTTACAGAAAACAACAAAACAATTTAAAAATAAAACATCAGAGAGAGAACACCCATGTTCAAAAAAGTAAGAATTCTGTATTGAAAGCTGTCAACAGAAATGGTTATTGAAAGGAAAGCGGGCTGTAGACTCTTGCACATTCAAGACCAGGGCCCTAGGACAGAATTAGAGGCCATATAGCATCACAAAATCAGGACTCAATTTGAATGAAGGCAAGGCAAAGGCAGATATGAGGAACAAGTGGGGAAGCATAGTGAGTACTTCATGAGATTCCAGGAGTCAACCTTCACAAGGGAAAACATAATACAGGTGGTTTCCAGAGATTAGTTCAGAGAGAGAGAGAGAGAGAGAGAGAGAGAGAGAGAGAGAGAGAGAGAGAGAGAGAAGAGGACAGAGGACAGCAGGGCAGGATCAAATAGATGTCAAACTGAAACAAAGAGCCAATAGACTATCACCAACTAGACATGTGCCCATCTGATGAGAACAAAACAATAGCTTTGCTGGATTAGACCAAGGTCCATTTAGTGCAGCAGTTAGTTTCCAACAGTGCTCAGTCTGTTTCCTCTGGAAGATCTCGTGTTACAGTACCATTTTGGTGAAACAGCTACCTCTTGCTACTTGTTCCCAGTACCTGATATTCAGATGCCCAGTACCCCAGTATTCTAGAAAGAGTAGACAAGCACACACTGCACAGATCAGCCAACAAGAAAGATGTCACATACTTCAAATAACTGCCTCTGGTCAGAAACCTCACAGCAGTTCTGCACTAGCTGAAGTCTCTAGACACTCTTCAAAGGCAGTCCCACAGAAAACATGTTACAGTAATGCAACCTTGATGTAACTAAGGCATATATGACTATAGCCAGATGTGCCTTTCATTGAAAAACTGCTGGCACAGCTGTCTAAGTGAAAAGCACTCTTGGCTAAAGGTCTCACCCAGGGCCAGATTTAGGTCTGATGAGGCCCAAAGCTACTAAGGGTAATGGGTAAGCTACTAAGGGTAATGGGGCCCTTTATATGTCCAGCTGTCCTTTGTCAACAACAAATTGTCACTGTTTTTTTGTGTTGAATATATGCTATATGGTTAATTTATGGACCCAATAGGTATCTAAAGCCATTTTGTTTTTTATCTTATATTTTGGAAATGTACATCGTTGGGTTTTTCCTTTAAATTTTTTTGTGGGCCCCCAAGAGAGTGGGGCCCTAAGCTATAGCTTGTTTAGCTTATACGTAAATCCAGCACTGGTCTCACCTTGGTAGTATGGCAACCTGGAATCTTTGTTCTCATTTGGGATAAGATGTTATTGTCTCAATGCCAGAAAGATGTGGTGCCTTTCTTGCCATAAAGCCTTGCAGTATAGGAGTTGTAGGAATAGAAGCCTCAATTTCATATCAATATTTTAACAATTTAGTAATTTGGTTGGGGTGCTACAAGCAATTACCATTTGCTTTAGCATACACCATTGGGCAACTAATGCAATTGCTTACAGTGGCACCTCTGGATGCGAACAGGATCCATTCCAAAGCCCTGTTCACATCCAGAAGCAAACGCAACCCACGTCTGTGCGTGCACGGGTCGCGATTCGCCACTTCCGCACATGCGCATGACGTCATTTTGAGCATCTGCACATGCGCAAGCGGCGAAACCCAGAATTAACGCGCTCCGTTACTTCCAGGTCGCTGCAGTGCGCAACCCGAAAACACTTATCCCGAAGCTACTTCAACCCGAGGTATGACTGTACTTAGAAAACTACCAAGATAGGTTTTTGGGGGGGCTTCTTTTAATGTAGTTAGCAACTGAAAGCACGGAGGACAGCCAGTCTCTCAGGTCCAGATATACAGACAAAATGGGTGGTTGCTTAACTTTGTACAGTATATTAAATTTCATATAGATTAAGCAACTGTTTCAGTTTTAAGGTTTCAGTCTCACTCACTTAAATTAGGGGTAGGCAGAAGGTAGATTAAAATCCACTGGTAAATCTGGGAATTTTGCCGTGAATTGGCAAGTGATTCTGATTGCAAACTTGATTATCAACAAACCTACCTTTTTTCTCCTAAATGGGGGGTGGGGTTTGAAATGAATCAAGCTACCCAGGTGTAGACTTGTGTGAAAGGAATGTGAGCTCAGTTCCATTCTATTACTGAAAACAAATTCATAGTCTCGTACAGATTTCCAGCATACCCTGTTCTTATATTGCACCTAGCTATTGGATAAATCTGGGGTTCTAGTAAAACAAAAAAACAAAGTAGATCCAAGATGCCAGAAGTATGCCTACCCTGGCTTAAATTGTGTGAAAGATGCTTGGCTTTTGCTGCTGAAGTTGCCTGACACACTCACTCAGACCGGTTGCTCACATTTAATCTTCTGGGCTATTTTGTCCAGGCTCTTTCATGCTTATTTTCCTTTGTGTTCCAATCTGCCCTTCTCTAATTTCTAATGCTGCTTTTATCAAAGCAGTAATATGGTGAAAAGCTAATAGAGGCTTGGCTGGTAACCTCCTCTGGAAAAACAGCAGTTCCAGCTGGAAAACTTCAAAGCACCAGGTTTTACCAATTTTAAACTACAAAAAGTGGCTGTATCGGAGAGAAACAGTCTCTGGTACAAGAGATTGCATGGTAGAGAATTTATTATGGAAAATACTTCATTAAAATGTCATCTTTTAATGTTACTTTTTGAAAGCCTTCCCTAATGGTTTGTGGGTCTGGACTCACTGGAAAGACACTGCAACATAATAATGGAAGAGTGTCAAGCTGACTGATGCAGTAAGCCTGAGCTGGGTCAGTAGAAAGTCAGGAATGTGCCAAACTGCATTTCCTCATCACAGTGCCAGATTTGCTAGTGAAAGTAGGGCCTAGGTATCAGTTTGCTTGGAACACATCAAAGCATCATAATCTGGTGTCATGGAATTCTGGACCCGTCCTGCTGCCTACTGTCATTTGGGGTTACTTAACAAAACTGTCCAGGCTGTACAAGAGAGAGATATGGTATCAAGTGTTTATAGTGTGTACTTGCTTCCAGCATCAGGCAAATGGCATTTGGAAAAGCTGTTTCCTGTTTTGACTCTATTCCCATATTTGTCACCACACAGCTATTCAAAGAGCCATATAGAAGTATTTCAAATATAAATTTGAAACAGTGGTTAGACCTGTATGAGAGGCAAGTAGACTCATCACGCACAAGAAGTGTGTTTGTATGAGATTTTAAACTATGGCTACTATAGAGTACACTTAGAACACTGGCAGCAGCTGTCTTGCTCAAGCACATGATATAAAACAGAGCAGATAAAAAGCCAATCCAAGGAAATATAGGGCTTCAAAGCAAACTAGGTCTCTCCCAATCAGTTAAGCAAATCTGACTATTACCCTGAGAAAGCCCTGAGCTCCTAACTACTGCGAGCCAACAGCTAGAACACTAAATTCATTTTGCAACAAATTAGGCCCCTGACATAAAATTTTTACACAAATTTAAATGATTAAAAATAAACCATCTACCTGTTAATGCTTCTGCCTTGCACTTCAAAAGTCAGAAAATGATACTACCACTACTACTGGGATTCTTTTCATTTGGGAGTTTTTGTATTGTTTTTAAAATAATCCAAATTACAGAAAAGGCTGTTCTTCCCCGCTTGCCTCTGTAAAACTGGTCTCTGACCTTCATGGTGATTAAACAGCAACAAACAAGGCTTGCTTTTTTTGTTGGCCTTCCTTTAAAACTTGGCCATTTTTCACATACCTCCTTCTTACTGGGATGTGATTTATTTTCCTGTCTGAAAACTTGCTAGAAAGTAGCTCACAATGATTTACCTCCCAGCATAAAGCCTAAGCCAGCAGTGCAGCAGCAATGCTCAGCTTTTCACACTGGTGCTAAGGCCACCACACAGACACACTGATTAGTCTGGGGATTTGCCTGCTAATCTACATTCCAACTGTTCCACTCCCATTGTATTAGGCCCTGTAAATGGATGTACTGTGTAAGAGCACAGCCTTCTTACCGAGAACAGAAAATGAAATCTCATCAATACCCATAGCACCAAGGCCTCCTTGGTGTCTGGAAAAGTGTTATTTGAAAAATATGTATAACAAGTTTTGGAAATAAAAATTCTTAATCTGAATTAAATTCATCAGCTTCTCTCCCAAAGTCCCCAACTCATAGTGTAGAATATACAGTTGCAACTTAGAAACCAATGGTGATAGCTGTATAGTACTCAAGTAGAAATCAATGGATCTACTCTGAATATGACTTAAATGGGTATCATCCTGAAAAAACCAAGCAGAACAGAACAGACACACCTGCCTTCCACAGCTGTCTCAGGCTGGCAGACTGAACTTATATGAACAAATGGGTTACTCAAAACAAGTATGTCAGTGGACAGCACTAGAATAGGCATCAGCTAAATTTCTTACTTAGCAATCAAAATGATGAGTGTCTAAATATTTATTTATTTATTTATTTATTTATTTATTTATTTATACATACATACATACATACATACATACATACCCCGCCCATCTGGCTGAGTTTCCCCAGCCACTCTGGGCGGCTTCCAACAAAGAATAAAAATACATTAAAACATCAGTCATTTAAAACTTCCCTAAACAGGCTGCCTTCAGAAGTCTTCTAAATGTCAGATAGTTCTTTATCTCTTTGACATCTGATGGGAGGGCGTTCCACAGGGTGGGCGCCACTACCAAGAAGGCCCTCTGCCTGGTTCCCCGTAACTTGGAATAATAATACAATCTGCCTCTGTAGAACGTCGTGTCAAAAAGCAATGAATTAAAGCAACATACAAGTTCTGGCTGCCACACCTCTAAAAAGGATGTTGTAGAGTTTAAAAAGGCACAGAAAAATGGCAATCTAAATGATCAGGGGGCTTTTCTTTTTGAGAAAAGGTTACAAAATTTAGGTCTTTTTACTTTAAGATGAGTAGGGGGGCATGACAGACGTATATAAAATTGTGCATGAAGTAGACAAACAGGGTAAAGAGAAGTTCATCTTACTCCCTCTGATACTAGAACTCAGGCTCATTCAATTTAGCTGAAATGCCAGAAGATACAGGACAGACAAAAGAAATGACCTCTACAAACAGGGTGTAGTTATACCGTAGAATTTGCTATCACAAGATGTAGTGATGGACATCCACTAGAGAGCTTTTAATAGGGGATTAAACAAATCAATGGAGAAAAAAGTTATCATCAAGTCATGACAGCTACGTAGTACTTCTAGCATCAGAGATAGTATGCTTCTGAGTATCAGCTGCTGGGCTTTATAGAATAGAATAGAATAGAATAGATTCTTTATTGTCATTACACAAGTGCAACATTGCACAAGTGCAACGAAATTGGATGCCATCCCTTAAAAACAACAAAAGCAAAACAACAACAACAACCAAACAAACCACATTCCAGCCACACCCACACCAACACCCATCAAACTCCCAGGTCACACTATCGAGTTACAGCATTCAAAAAGGCCACAGCTCTTGGATAGAAACTGTTTTTCAGTCTATTTGTCCTTGACTTGATGTTTCTATATCTCCTGCCAGAAGGCAGTAGTGCAAACAGACTGTGTCCCGGGTGAGATGAATCCTGCAGGATGTTGTTTGCTTTCCTAAGACAACGGGAACCGTACAGTTCTTCCAAAGATGGGAGAGGATGACCAATAATCCTTTGGGCTGTGGTTATGACCTTCTGGAGCACCTTCCTCTCCCTAGCTGTACAACTGGAGAACCAAGCACAAATACAGTATGTAAGAATGCTCTCTATGGAGCCTCGGTAGAAGGACACCAGCAGTCTCTCACTCAGATTGTTCTTCTTTAAAAGTCTGAGGAAATAAATTCTCTGCTGGGCCTTCTTCACCAGAGCAGTGGTATTTGCGCTCCAAGTCATGCCCTGATCGATAGTTACTCCCAAAAACCTGAATTCCGCCACCCTCTCCACCCGTTCCCCGTTGATATACAAGGGCTGAATGTCCGCCTTTTTTTCCCTGTAATCCACCACCAATTCCTTGGTCTTAGCCGTATTAAGAGCCAGATTGTTCTCTCCACACCAAACACAGAGCCGCTCCACCTCGTCCCGATAGGCGGACTCATCCCCTCCTGAAATGAGCCCTACCACCGTAGTGTCATCAGCAAACTTGATGATTTTGTTGCTGGAATAGATGGCTGTACAGTCATACGTATAGAGAGCATAGAGCAGGGGACTCAACACACAACCCTGTGGTGAGCCGGTGTTAAGGCTAAGGGCTGTGGACATATGTGACCCTACTCTAACCCTCTGAGAACGTTCTGACAAAAAATCCAAAACCCAGAGACAGGTGGAGTTGGAGAGTCCAATCGCCTCTAGCTTGGACACCAGTCTATGGGGGAGGATAGTGTTAAAAGCAGAGCTAAAATCCACAAACAGCAGCCTCACATAACTCCCCGGCTGCTCCAGATGGGACAGAGCAGCATGGAGAGTGGTGGTGATAGCGTCTTCTGTGGATCTATTTGCCCTGTATGCAAACTGGTAGTTGTCAAAAGTTGATGGAAGACAGGAAATAATGTGACGGCGCACCAGTTTCTCAAAACACTTCATGATGATTGGAGTCAGTGCAACTGGTCTGTAGTCATTCAAACTACTGATTGTGGATTTTTTAGGCAGAGGGACAATAGTTGACGACTTCAGGCAGGGTGGGACAATAGACTGGTGTAAGGACTTATTGAAGATCTTAGTAAAGACCCTCGCCAGCTGATCCGCACAGCCCTTCAACACCTTTCCAGTGATGCCATCAGGTCCAGCCGCCTTCCTCGGATTCGCCATCCTCAATACCTGTCTCACCTCATGTTCCTCTACCGTGAATGAGGGGCCCCTATGGGCTGGTGGCTGTAATACCGGCGTCTCAGGTGGCTCCTTCTCGAAGCGAGCAAAGAAGAGGTTAAGCTCCTCCGCCAGCAAAGGGTCACCGTCGACAGCACCAAGGTTAGGTTTGTAGTTGGTAATATGCTGAATCCCCTGCCACATCTGTCTTGTGTTGTTGCTCCTTAAATTATCCTCAATCCTCAGCCTATAATCCAATTTTGCCCGTCGAATACCCCTCTTCAAGTTTGCTCTTGCCACACTGTAAAGCTGCACCTCGCCTGACCTGAAAGCCCTGTTCCTTTCCCGCAACAGGCACTGGACCTCTCTATTCATCCAGGGTTTCTGATTGGGGTAAAACCGGATGGATTTATTTACTGTGACAGTGTCTGTGCAGTGATTGATATAGCACAGAACTGCCGCCGTGTGCTCCTCCAGGTCTGAACGATCGAAAATATCCCAATTGGTTCTCTCAAAACAGTCCTGCAGCTGGTGAATAGCACCTTCAGGCCAGATTTTAACAGATTTTAATATTGTGGGAGCCCGTTTCCTGAGTGGGATATATGCTGGTACCAGGAACAGAGACATATGGTCGGACTGGCCCAAGTGTGGCAGCTGTAAAGCCCTATAGCCGTGATTTACATTCGAATAAACTTTATCCAGTGTCTTGTCCCCTCTTGTGGGACATTTCACATGCTGATAGAGCGTTGGGAGCACTGTTTTAAGTTCAACATGGTTGAAGTCTCCCGCAATGATGTGCACAGCTTCAGGATACTTGTCTTGCTGGCTGCTGATAAGGCTCTGCAGGCATCCCAAAGCCAAGTTGGCATTGGCATCTGGTGGCACGTACACACCAGTTAACATAACAGCTGTGAACTCCCTAGGGAGATAGGCTGGTCTACATTTAACAGCCACATATTCCAAATCCGGTGAACAGTGACTGCCCACAGTCTTCGAATTATTGGACCAGCATTTGTTCACATATACACACAGCCCCCCTCCTTTGGTTTTTCCGAAGTCCATGCCTCGGTCATGACGATGTACCGCACAGCCTTCCAACTGAATAGCTGTGTCTGGTATGGACGGTTGAAGCCATGTCTCAATGACAAATAAAACGCAGCAATCTTTTACAAGGCTGTTCTTTGCTGCCTGCAGCCTCAATTCATCCATCTTGTTGGCAAGAGATCTCACATTTATATGAGTAGGCAAGTGCTATTGCGTTTATGTTCTGCCTGTGGGCTTCCCATCAGCATCTGGCTGGCAACTGTGAGAACAGACTGCAGTATTAGATGGGCTGGATCACAGTTTGGTTGTTCTTAGGCTCTTTTTCATCCCATGAGGCAGTATGAAGCAGCCACCTAAGGCAGTGGAAGCTCCCCCACTTGCCCCTGCCACCAATTTCTCAAAAAATCTTGCTGAAATCTTACCAAAAATTGGTGCCAAGGCTGGTGCTACTTTTCTGCCAGTGGCAGAGGAGGGTGGCAGAGTGCAGTGAAATGGGACACACCACCCCTCATATAAGAACATATGTGGCTGATTGGAAATAATGCTGGCCTTCAGGCTCCGGAAAAGCTCTAAAGCTCATTGGGCGGCTGTGGTCAGTCACACACACTAAGCCCTACCTTACACACACTAAGCCTTACCTATTTCACAGGGCTGTTGAGGATATATTGGGACAGCAGAAGGTACGTCATAATGAGCTCCTTGGAATGACAGATCAACATGATAAATAATTTGTCAATGCATGGTTCAAGATAATAAAGTGCTCATTACATCTGCTTATTTAGTCTTGAACATTACAGCTCTATGCAATACCAATGCTCCAGCACAGATCACCTGCACATCAATGATCTCTCCAGCCTTTTAACCCTTCACAAGAGGACATCTCTGTTTTATTCTGTACCATCGAGCCCTTAAAAGTTAAAGTCCAGTTAGGTAATTTTTAATTCTCTTTAAGGCATCTTTGCAATGTGTGACAGGAGAAGTGGGAATGGGACAGGAGAGCAGGGGAGTGGGGGTGGTAAGAGAGAGGAGTTAGGTAGTTTAGATAGTTTAAGAACAAGACTGATGTGGAAGGGATGACATACTGCACTGACCTATTTTCTTTCCTTCACTAAGAGCTCTAAGGTGATCTGCACTGATTAACAGCACAGGAATTTAACCACAGTGATCTAATCTGAAACATGTTACCTTGGGAGTGGGGACCAGTCTCAGGCCAGTACTGAGATGAATGCTGAAACATGGGCAGATCATGCTCAGATTATTAGCACTGCAAAATATATAACTGTAATGAAGCTAGCCAAGCAAAAATTGTCAAAACAGAACCAACAATACCTTATTAAGCGGCGCTGTGGGTTAAACCACGGAGCCTAGGGCTTGCCGATCAGAAGGTTGGCGGTTCGAATCCCCACGACGGGGTGAGCTCCCGTTGCTCGGTCCCTGCTCCTGCCAACCTAGCAGTCAAAGTGCAAGTAGATAAATAGGTACCGCTCCGGCAGGAAGGTAAACGGCGTTTCCGTGTGCTGCTCTGGTTTGCCAGAATCGGCTTAGTCATGCTGGCCACATGACCCGGAAGCTGTACACCGGCTCCCTCAGCCAGTAAAGCGAGAAGAGCGCCGCAGTCACAGAGTCAGCCACAACTGGACCTAATGGTCAGGGGTCCCTCTCCCTTTTTATCCTAAGAATGCCTTCAAAATTCGTATATGCTACTTCAGATACACCCTTTAACATTTTCAGCATCCTTAGCACTAAAAGTAGCAAAAACACAATGTGATGATGGTGATGATGATGATGATGATGATGCTTTATTTATTTATACCCCACCCATCTGGCTGGGTTTCCCCAGCCACTCTGGGCGGCTTCCAACAAAACACTAAAATACAATAACCTATTAAATGTTAAAAGCTTCCATAAACAGGGCTGTGAATGAATGATCTTATGAGTGTTTTTACAAAATGTGAAAATGTTGCCTGAACCTTTTCCTCACTGACTCCCATAAAACAGTAGCTGAGTATCACTGAATCCAACAAAGTAAGCTGCTCTGCAAGAGGTTTTAACATTAAAAAGCCAAGTTTCCAAGGAAAGGAAGTAGATTTTGAATGAAATCCTGCTTTTGCCCTCTCCAGGCAAGCTCTGACACCTGATACTTCTCCATCTGCTTTAACTTCATTCAAATTCCATCAATTTCTTTCCTACTAAGCACTACTAAAGTACAGTGGTGCCTCGCAAGACGAAATTAATTCGTTCTGCGAGTTTTGTCGTCTTGCAATTTTTTTCGTCTTGCGAAGCACGGTGTCGGAAAAGTTTCGGAAAAGCTTCAAAAATCACCAAAGTCTTCAAAAACCTCAAAAAAGGCTACCACACCGCGTACTATGAGTTGCTCCTCGAAGTCAAGTTGCAACTGTATTAACGGTGTTAAGAAAAAGGAAACAAACTTGCAAGAGGTTTCCGTCTTGCGAAGCAAGCCCATAGGGAAAATCGTCTTGCGAAGCAGCTCAAAAAACAAAAAACCCTTTTGTCTTGCGGGTTTTTTGTCTTGCGAGGCATTCGTCTTGCGAGGTACCACTGTAGCAGGAACTGAAAATACAATAGAGACTTTCTGAAGATTCCAGTAGCATTTATTAGAAAGCTGCAGAAATACTTGCAAACTCAAAGTCATTTGGTAGCCAAACAGGTTTTAAAGCTGGCACTTGTGCCCAATACTTTCAAATAAAATTGACTTTTGGGGAGTCTTGTGGACAACATGCAGAATCCATCCTTAAAGTAAATGCTAAGAAGTTGCATAGGTTTAAATAGTAGGAGGACAGCATCTGTCCTGAATTTCTATTATAAGAAAGAAAGAAAGAAAGAAAGAAAGAAAGAAAGAAAGAAAGAAAGAAAGAAAGAAAGCATTCAAGGAACTTCTTTTGTATACTAAACACACCCACTCAGATGCTTCTAAAACAGGCTGTAATACAACACAGATCCTCCCAAGACCTTAAGTGAAGATGCAAGTCTAACTTGGGTTCCAAGAAGAATTGTGTAATAATGAACAGACTGGGAACACATTTGTCAGATTGCCAGCAATGACAATATATTTATTTATGGGAAATGAGATTTTGTGTGGACTGCAACCATTGCTCTAAATAAGACAAGCTCTAAAGCAGCACCTGATTTTCAGTGATCATCCTCCTACTTCTAGTTTGCTAGTTACATGCACGTCAACAAGATGCAGAGAAGGTATGGCACAATGGTGATAACATTTTAAGACTCACTAAGCTGCAGCAGCCAACCCTCTTGACATTTTTCTGGTTTACAGTCTGTGGAGCCAGTACCCAAAACCCTTGCACACCCACCTACCAGCACAGTTCCATGCTGAATTGCATTTAAGCTGCTTTCCTGTGTGCTGTCAAGAAAAAAGGGACACATCTTCACTTCAGTAAAATATTCCTGCAACTTTTCTGTCCCCATTCTATCTTCTTATTTTCCTCCTATTTTACTTGTGCACCTTCTACTACATCAATACTCATTTTCTCTCAAGTTTTGATACTAATATCTTTCTTCTACCTCCCTCCCTTCCTACTTTGGGTTTCTCTCAACTCCCATCACCTCTTTTTGCTCTCTTCGTTCTGCCTTAATAGTATGCTTCTTGTCATGAGCTTTTTTCCCTCTGCACCTTATTTCTGATTCCAACTGTTTATTGCAGTATTTCCCTTTTTTTAATAAATAAACAGAGTTGCCCCACATATATGCTGTGGTTAATAAATGTGATGGGAAAGTACTATCTGCACATGCTTACTTGAGAACTCAAATTCCACTAGATCAATTTGGCTCTTATTCCCCTGCTACACGTGTGGGGAGAGAAAGAGAGAGAGAGAGAGATTCTGCCTTGAAAAGGGCTATCTTTGTCCCCTGACTTCCTTTGCAATCTTCCTGTCAAACAATGCTAGCAGACTGTTTCAAAGAAGCATGCTTCCCCTCACCCCGCCCTTGAAGTTGGCGGGGGGGGGGCGGGTTTAAAACAAACCCAACTATCTAATTCTGGAAGCGAAATGAAGTTGTGAGAAAAATAAACTTGTATTTGTTTAGATGCGTAATTATAATTACTCCGGTGTTCTGATTAGTAATCTCAATTCTGAGAGGAGGATAGGGAATGAGTGGAGAGCGGGTTTGAGAAGGAAAGAGGAAGGACCGTGGTTTCTAGAAATAATGGCTGGCTGCTAATCCTAGACATTGTCTCTGGGCCCCAACAACCAAGTAATTCCAGCTTTATACTGAAAGGTAACTATACAGAGGAAGGCAGAGACCTCCAAACAGAATGCTGACATCAAGAAATGTAGAAACTTGGAGTGCATCTGTTAGTGAAAACAAAATCCCTTTATGTTTGAAAAAACAAGCTCTTTCTAAATGAAGCTAATGATTACTCAGGTCTTTGAGGAAATATTGTTTTATTTTGCATGCACCAAGAGGGAGGGTTGCCTATAGTGCTGTCAAAGAGTAATTTGTTTGCCAAAGCTCAGTGGAGGCTGTGGGTTGGGTTTATTGTATTTCACGGCTTCCTTGTTATGAATAAAAGGCATTCTCTTGCTTTACTAAAAAGTCTGGAGGGTGCACGTTAATAGAATCTCAGCTGTGGTGTAAAAAAGCAATTGGATACAGTTCCATATTTTTAAAGGCAGGGTGGTGAAAGATAAATTGCTTTCATTCCTGCCAGAAATGAACAGACTTGCAGAACACAGATCATGGTTTGATTCCACCCCCACCCCCACCCCGGACAAAACATGACATGCCAGAATTCACAAGCCCAAGCAGCAAAATGGTTGGGCATGCTAAGATACAGGGGAACCTGATTTTAAGCACAGTGACTGCAATAGTGGAAGCCCTTTTGATGAATCAGAAAGCTACCGACAATATAGGTATGCATAGCAGCATGTGTAGTGACTACCACAGCTCTCCTCTGATGATGATGTACAATTGTTAGACCTATGGCACCTACAAAATCT
The DNA here is from genome assembly GCF_964188315.1 of Podarcis muralis. Taxonomy (NCBI): domain Eukaryota; kingdom Metazoa; phylum Chordata; class Lepidosauria; order Squamata; family Lacertidae; genus Podarcis; species Podarcis muralis. The sequence goes on along the minus strand of NC_135661.1, from coordinate 41,743,479 downwards.
GCCATGAACCACTGTGGCAAGCAGATCCAAGTTCCGATCCTGCCTGTCATAGGAAGTGGTTCATTTTGCTTCAGAAATCCAGTCGCCAAACAGGCATAATAATAACTCTACAGTTTTGAACCCCAGTGAGCTACATAAATGGGACTAATAATATGCTTAGCACAATAAAGCAGTTTCATGACAGAGGAACAGCATTCTGCTGAACTGTGCAAATCACAGCTCATGACAGGCAAATGTGCAGAAGAAAACCTACAAATGTGAAAAGTGTTGGCTATCACAACAGTTATCACTCATGGCCAAAGCGTTTAACCCCAAATACAGAATGTTCCTTCATGCTTATTAACAGTTTGGGTTGATCATGCATCAATATGAGAACAGGCATTAAACCAAAGAGCTTCTCAGCCTTTCAACAGGACTGCGTAGGTGCTGAATTCTGCAGCTAATCACCTTAGCAACAGCACTAAACATATGTGCAGTGACATCAGCTGATTTTTGAAAGCTGTAAATAGAGGATAATAGCATGGGGGTGGGGTCCTGGATCCAAGCCAAGCCCTAAAAACCCACACTATTAAGATACTGTCAGTAATTCAATGTATGCAAACTTGTTTGTGCACCCCTCTTCCCTCAAATCTTTGGAACTGTTAGGTGTATAATTACAGTTAAAGCCATTAGCTTCGTGTCCTTGCATAAATTACACATGGTTTAAAAATAGCCAGCTGGCTACTAAAGCAGGGGTAGGGGAACATTTTTTCTGCCAAGGTTCACATTTCCTCAGGAGTAATCTGTGAAGGACTGTATGAAAACAGTGGGCAGGGCTGAAGTCATTGGGGGCAGTGGCAGGGCAGAGCAAAAGTGGGCAGGGGCATCCCCTCCCTTCCTCTTCTGCCCTGTGGGCTTGTCAGGGGAAAGACAGGCTACCCTTACCAGAGGCCTGAAATAATCACTTGCTGATGGGGGTTTCCCTCTGTTTGCTGCTGCACCCTCCCCCCAAACCATGTATTTCTTTGCTCCCTCTGGGTTTCCCCCACCTATGGGAAGCTAGGAGGAGGGCTACATTGCCCAGGGCTTCAAAACAAATTTAGAAGAGGAAAGAGTAAGACAGTTTGTTTTGCTATCTGATGCATATTCACTCTCCCCACACCCACACATCCTATTTTAAATTGGTGTGGTCAGGAAAAATACTTCACATTCCTAGACGTGGAAGCGTCATCTTTTAAATGGTATTTCTAGGATTTAAGGAGACCAATGCCTAGGATTTTCCACCAGCTTCCCTGATGTAGATATATTTCCCCCATGTTGCTGGTACCTACTAACAAATATGCTAGGTGACATTCAGCATACCGCCTAATGCATATGTGTGACCATTATGAGGGAAGACAGCGCTGCTGCCAATCTCAATTCATGGGAGAAGGGCAGGCAAAAGTCATTGCTAGCAATAAGGTCAGCAGGAACAAGCTGGAAGCCAAGCTGACAAGCAGGCAGCTGAAAGACTTTCAGTTCATATTCCAGCATTACCTCATGTTTGGTACCTCATTAAGATCTTACACTATTTAGAGAGCCTCCCACTCAGCAGCTACCAGAACACAACAGGAGGACAATATACTTTTGTTTTTTATTCATTTCATTCTGACCTATATTTCTGATTTTTTAAAATGTGCCTAGGAAGATGAATAAGCCTCTGCTTTGCATCTTGTTTCTATGCATTAAATGGCTGAAGGGTAAAGCAACATAGAGAAAGAAACAGGAAATAGGCTTAATAGAATTTTCAAATAATAATAAAAATTTGAGCAGTACCATTCGTGCACAGCATACACACACAGTGGGCTTGAAAGCTAAATTTGCTGTGCAAAGATGACAGTTTGCATGTTAAATGAATGTAGGAGACAGCACAGCTACTGCATTAGTCACCCACTTATGTATTTGGACCACCTTAACTGTAAACCTCAAGAGTGTTTGTATTCCTCCTTGTTTCGTGATCTCAGGGGATACCAAGGCACGTGCATTTAAACTCTTGCTTAATAATACATTCAAATAAACCCATGCTGTATCATTTCCTTTATGAAACAAGCTTGGTGCCCTATAAAAATTAGTGAATAGAAAAGAGTAACAGAGGTTGTAATTATACTATGTCTGGCTATACCAGAAAGAGTGGGGTTCCCCCCTCAAAAAAGTATGTCATTCATCATACAATCCCATGATGGGGGGGGGGCAGTACCAACCAGAGATTGTTGTGTTTTCGTGGTCTCATATAACAAGGTGCAAAAACTTGAGAATGTAAAACAGGTGAGAATGAAAAACGGAAGGAATGGCTCTCACAAGACTATTGTCATAATGGCACAGGTATTGACAATGTCTTTTTATCTAAAACTGATCAAACCTCCCTGCAAACTAAAACACATAACTGCAAAATAACCATCTAAACTCTATTCCTAATATTGTATGGCAGCGTATGCATATTTGCCATGTGTGCACAGGGTGGGACGGTAAGTGGCCACTCCTAGTTCTCTGAAACTACATGGCTGTAAATATATTTATTGCATGCACAAACAAACCATTTGAAGTAGCCCTTAGGCCTATGACACGTCCCACTTGCCACCACCACCCCAGATGTTGCTAGGCTGCAACTTCCATAATCCTGACCACTGGCCATGCAAGCTGGAGCTGATGTAAGCACAACATCTGGAGAAACACTGGTTCCCCACCGCTATGCCGTTCTCAATTCTGAGAACGAGCAGCTGACTTTTGTCCAGCATTTTACTTATATACATGATGTAAGCTATTTTGGCTAAAGTAAACCACACTGCATAGAGTCAACAAGGGACACCAGGAAGTGGGTAATGAAAAAGGAGTAGGACTAATATTGAAGTTCAACACCAGGATGATGAGCAGAATTGAGGGCTGAGAAAAGTACTTGGCTATCACATTTTTTTCAAAAAGGGCTTTTGAAGTGTTAGATGAGAATAGCATGCAACTGAATGCAGAGGCAAAGCTAAAGGGGCAAATGATGCCCAGTATCTGACTAACAGCCACCCCAGTTACACTTAATGCAGTGGGGAAATTGCATAATACCGTTACATTTATGAAGGTAGCAGGAAACTCCCCCCCACCCCGATTATCTGAATTCACATCTCTCATATAACTGTTGCACTCCTATCAGAGGTGCCAAGATTGAGGGAGCCCAGTACACAGATGTGATGTCATGTGATTGTTGTGTGGCTCGTGTAACATCATATGCATGACACACATGCGACACACATGCTGCATTGCATTGTCAGGGGGAGAGCAAGTGTGGAGGCAGCACAGCTCAGCTTCAATGGCTGCTGTCTCCTCCTCTCTCACGCTCAGGATGAGCCAGCCTCAGGTGCCATACCCCGCTCGGGCTCCTCAACGTTGAAAAAGCCCAGCCCCTTCACAACAGATATTGAGGGGGCTGAAGACACCTTGGCCCTATAGTGTTGGCATGCCTGACTCCTATCTGTTGCGTATTTAGCAGATTAATTGCGCTGCAGAAAGCGTGCTGGGGAGACCACACGTTCAGGAAACAATGAAGAAACACAAAAATATATTTTGCTTGGCTTTAATTACCAAAACATTTCTTACGTTAAATCTATAAGTATGACCCATTCACCAGCGTACTGAGAGAGATATACGCTGCTCTTTATATACTACACCCAATTGCTGACACAGCTTAACTAACACAACTTAACAGCACCTGCTATACTGCTTCACAGCTATAAAACTAGGTCATGATATTTACTCTGGCCTTTAAAGAGATACACATCTTGTGAAACAATAATGAACCTTAATATTTAAATAAACCATTCAACATTATCAGCATTAGGAGACACATTTCCAAAATACCTAAATACTTAGGGTTGTTATATTTCTCTGCATACTTTCTCTACCCAGCTATTTTCCATCTTGAATTTATCAATAACGATGCAATGTATCCATCCCACAAATTATGGAAACCCTTCAGATGCTTGCAGTGACATTTTCCTGCAAGTATGGGAAACAACAGTCAATGCAACTTGGTTTAGAGCTCTCCATCACTTACTGACAATCTGCCATGCACCTATGGAAAGATTAGTTAGTTTCATGTTCATCTGCTCACTCAAGTGAGAAGAAATCCAAGATTAAGTGGTTTGAGTCTTCTGTGGAACACAGCTTTATAGCTGGAAGGAATATAGCCAAAGTAAAATTCATCAGAATGCTATGGCAATGATATTCAAGTAATTATGTCATCTGATAAGAAATTTTCCAAGACACAAGACAATTTTTAAAAAACTTTATTAGGAAAATTTTGTACAAAACTTACTCACCAAATGGTTGCAATAACACTTTTAAAACCAACCAACCAACCAAGAGACATTACAAGGTAGGTTTATACAACTCCATATATACATTACTAAATTAAATGCTAACAGTAATGTGTGCTGTTAATGTACATTGCACAATACAGTCGTACCTTGGAAGTCAAACGGAATCCATTCCGGAAGTCCGTTCAACTTCCAAAATGTTCGGAAACCAAATTGCGGTTTCTGATTTGCAAGCCCCATCAGACGTTTGGCTTCCAAAAATAGTTCACAAACCAGAACAGACACTTCTGGGTTCAGGAGCCAAAACGTCTGAGTACCAAGGCATTCAGAAACCGAGGTACGACTGCACATTTATTTTTTGGTGGTTAGTGACTAGTATTAACTTTTCTTTTTAGTCCCTGCTATCTTATCAGCTGACACATTATGACATAGGCCTTTTTGGAGGAGAGGAAGCAAGCCAGACTCAAATGATTTCAGCTGACTAGAGAGAAGTCCTCCCCTGCGGTCAATTCCCATCGAATTGCATTTGATTCCTCCAATTCTAACTAAATCCTACTAGCAGCAATTCCACTTGAGAGCATTGGGGGGGGGGACACTCCCCACCCCACAGTTGCTTCACTGGGACCAAATGTCAGCTCATAGGGGCCAAGGTCCCTTTGCCTACCCATAAAATATTTGAGGGAGGTGGGGTCTCCCAAAGTTGATGGGCATTGCAATTCAAATAGTGTGCCGCGTCTTGTGATTGATTATGCGGGGTGGAGCTTACCTCCCCACAAAATATTGTTTTCAAGTTGGCACCCTGGCTCCTCCTCTCCAATAACTGTCTTCCTCAATTGCCATTCAATCTTATCATTAAATATTTACTAACTTTATGTAAAATTTGTGATTGAATTGGTTTTCCCTTTTCCTTTTGTATCATGTCTATTAAATTGTAAGCCTGCAGGAGGGAACAAGAAAAGCCTGCTGGATCAGACCAGTGGCCCATCTAGTTCAACATCTTGTTCTCACAGTGACTGATCAGATGCCAATGGGAAGCATCCCTCCCACAAGCAGGACCTGAGCACAGCAACCCTCTCCAACCATGCCTTCAACAGTGGAGGCAGAACACAGCAAATGTTGCTAGCAGTCGCTGATAGATTTCCCTTCCATCAAGCTTCTTAAAATATTTGCACAGTGCCTGGAAAACGTTAGAATAGGTACTTTATAAAGAAAAATAATACTCCCAATTACAATGAACACTATTTGAAGAGTTGTTTGTTTGTTTGTTTGTTTGTTTGTTTGTTTGTTTGTTTGTTTGTTACATTTATATGCTGCTTTTCTGCTAAGGCATTCAAGATGGTTTACAAGTTATAACAATAAAGCAAATTTTAAAGAACAAAAAATATTAGATATAGAACAGTCTCCAGCTGTTGGTGTTCTATTTATGGGCTGATTGCATAAACCTCTGGTCCAGGGTTATTCTCTTCTGTCCTTTCTCAGGAAACACAGGTATTTAAGTAGGCCTTGGAAAGCCGGGGGATATTTTGCTAAAATATTCCATCTAATTGCATAAATTATGCAATGATTCCCATCCTATCAGCTGGCAAGGTAGTGGGTATTATTATTATTATTATTATTATAATCATCATCATCATTACAGTCTTTACCGTAAGAGGAACAAATCAGGAACAGAATAGCCAGCAGTAAATCAAGTATTTAACAATAGCAATTGCATCAGAAGGCTAGAGAACAGGAAAATGTAATTTAATAAGCCAGAGCTATAAATAGAAAATGGTCAGAGTGTTAGCAACTACACAACAATCTAGTGTAAAGAATAGCCTATTTTAAAATACACTTATTAGTAAGTAAAACATTCAGACACAAATATGGGACAAGGAAGTGCTAACTTTTGAGAAATTTCTATTTTCCCTGCCCCTGCCAATCACTGTAGACAGGCATTACCTCATATCCAAAATCCTCCCTAGTTTAAGCAACTGTTAATTGTTAAAAAGCCACAACTGCACTCTGAATACTATCAGAACAAAGTATGTGTCTCACCTAACCAAATTTAAGCAGGATACAGTCTGTCTTGCCTTTGGTTCAGAACTCTGCAGGGATCCCCTGCTGTTAGCATCAACTTAACTCCATTACTTCAGGACCTTTTGCTGTGACAGAAGAAAAACTTAGCATGCTTGTCACCTGCCCTGCATCTGATATGTTAGCATAACAGTGAACCTCAGAAGTACAGCTGCCTTGCGTTTCACTGGTGCATACTTAATACGTAGATATGAAACAAAGGGAAAACAGCAGGTCTCAAAAATGCTGCTCAATAATCTTTGTGAATATATTGTAAATAAAGTGAAGAAAAACTCAGATAAACACTAGGGTATTAGCCACCAAATTAAATTAAAATTATGACTCTTTCAGCATTAAGTGATGGGCATTGGCTAACAGAAACCTTGCATCCTTTCACACCACACTCAAAGTGTATTAAATTAGGGAACAGAGTGACAGCTGGGCAGGAGGATGGGAACAATGAAGATAAAGTTAGCTTTCAGCGATGTGACCCTATCCAGGCAGTGTGCCAGAAGACTATAAATAATTGATAGGAGCAACCACCCTAGCCAACACACTAATGTACAGAGTGGCTCTTACAGCTACTGGAGTACGAATGCCCATTACATCATTACTTCTCTCTACTTTGTGTTCTCCTTATCTGCAATGTAATTTTACTGCTTTTAAATAATAAATTGCCCTGGGACTTGAAATACCCCTATGCCTGCTCAGTGTCTAGCAGGGTGTGCAACTCCACAAATGAATATAACATATGGCAAAATACATTTTGCATTAAGCTAAAAAGTCCTTGCTGCAGTAGAAGCTGAAACCACATAGCCTTTTAAAAATATCAATAACTGTTTTATCAATACATGCCTTTCGAAACAGGAGCTTCTCCCTGAATTCCGTTTCTCAGTAACTTGTTTTATATTTGGTTTAATAATTCTGTCACAAATTCACTGAGAGCGTAAGCAGAAATGGGTAAAACTAAGACTGTAGTTGTTTTTGACTAAAGGGATAATCTCTATGAATAGATTGTGTGTTGCTGCATATGTAATCATTCATTTACTTAGGGAGGTGGTGAACTGGTATTGGTATGACCCAACATCCTATATCACCTTCTTGAATTTGCAGGCAGACAGCTTGCCAGCAGCCTTTGGCCTTCAATAAAAGCTGACAACACAATCAATGACTCCAGACAATTCCTGTAGTACTACTGAGACTTCTGAGAAAGTCAAGTTCACTAAAGATTTTTGCTGGACAAAGTACTGAGCAGCATATGCAAAGCATAATCTCTTCTTTGAGAATGCAACTCCAAAATAAAAAAGGTAAGAATTATCTAAACAAATCCCACCAGGTAGGAAAATCAAGAATGGAACTCCAAAATAAAAAAGGTAAGAATTATCTAAACAAATCCCACCAGGTAGGAAAATCAAGAGCAGCCAAAAGGCTACAAAAATATAGAAACCTTAACTGAAGCCATTAGGCAGGTAAGACATATTTAAAAACACCCAACTTGCATCAGCAAAAGCACAGCCCAAGATGTGGAAACAGGCCTCTGCATCTTGTGGATGGCAACCACATTTACATTTTAACTACTTAAAACAATTATTACTTTAATCCAAAAGGCTAATCCCAGATATCTTGGTACATCTATCCCTGACAATGGAATAGTACACAAGAAAGTCTTCTTTGCCTAAATAGGTTTAAGTGCTTCGACTGCTTTTAGATTAATGACCTCTAGCTAGCCTGTATATATTTGTTTATGGGCTGAAGCACACCTTCAGCCTGGAGGAGAGTATGAATTTATCTTCAAATGAGTGGCACGATATTTTCAACTCTCCCAGTAGCATGTTGCATTCTGTTACAATTATCAACAGATAGCATTCTAAGCATCTACAAGAAGGTGAACTGAATTTTTCTGCCAAGATTTAAAATCAGCAATGGATCAACCTAGTAAATAATGTTTTTTTTTTTTTTTAATTTCAAAACAGGTAGTCATAAAGGGGCCTGCCTCCACACCTGTATTTTCAGCAGAATAGTCACAGACTTCTTTGGAGATCAGTGTGGCATGACGTAGCTGCCTTTTGAAGAAAGCTATGCAGGCGTACCTCAGGTTACAGACGCTTCAGGTTACAGAATCTGTTAACCCAGAAATAGTACCTCGGGTTAAGAACTTTGCTTCAGGATGAGAACAGAAATTGTGTGGCGGCCGCGCAGCAGCAGTGGGAGGCCCCATTAGCTAAAGTGGTACCTCAGGTTAAGAACAGTTTAGGGTTAAGAATGGACCTCCAGAACGAATTAAGTTCTTAACCCAGGGTACCACTGTACTGTATTCTGTGGTATTGTAGTTAGTTGGTCAGCAATTTGTTTGTTTGCATACTGTCCTTCATCTCAGGATCTCAGGGCAGTTTACAACATAAAAATACAAAATAAAAGCATAAAATTCATAATAAACAATAATGAAACAATAACACCCCCCAACACACACATTCAATACAGTGGTACCTCGCAAGACGAATGCCTCGCAAGACAAAAAACTCGCAAGACGAAAGGGTTTTTGGTTTTTTGAGTTGCTTCGCAAGACGAATTTCCCTATGGGCTTGCTTCGCAAGACGAAAACGTCTTGCAAGTTTGTTTCCTTTTTCTTAAAACCGTTAATACAGTTGCGACTTGACTTCGAGGAGCAACTCATAGCACGCGGTGTGGTAGCCTTTTTTGAGGTTTTTGAAGACTTTGGTGATTTTTGAAGCTTTTCCAAAACTTTTCCGAAACCGTGCTTCGCAAGACGAAAAATTCGCAAGACGAAAAAACTCGCAGAACGAATTTTCATCTTGCGAGGCACCACTGTACACCAGTTGTAAAACACTTGCCACATATCATATGTGGCTTTTGCTTCTGTGTTTGGAGAGAAACAAACGACAAGTCTGGGTTCAGACAATGTGACAAATCAGACTATAGCTTGTTTCTTGGTAGTGTAGCACCAGCAGGAGTGAAACACCTACCTTTTCAACAACATGCCGCTTGTTCATGTTAAGACATAGTTTATTTTAACTATAGTTTAAAGCAGGGGTAGTCAATGTGGTGCACTTCAGGTGTTGTTGGACTACAAATCCCATTAGCCCCAGCAAGCATGGCTAATGGTCAGATAATTTTATGTTGTTAACCACACTGAGATCTAAGGATATAGAGTGGTATACAAATTTAAATAAATAAATAAATAAATAAAGGGAGTGCTCCATCAACATTTGGAGAGACCGCACTGGCTACACCTGGTTTAATATGATGTGCACATCAAGCCTCTGTGTGTGTACATTTTGTTTGTGTGTGGTGATGGGGGTCATACACCAAACATCTAACATTAACCTGTTTTCTGAAAAAGAATGGCCAGAATGACCAAGTCAACCACTATGTCTAGAAGTTTACATGTTGATTTGCTTGGATAAAGGAAACAAAATTTCACAAGTGTCTTGCTAGTTAAATAGAAATTACAATCTTTCATTACTTAAGGCACATGGCCTCAAAACCAACCAACAGTCTCACCTAGGCAAGGCTATTTTAATAAATAAGTCAATGTTTATATTACTGTGAATCAAGCAAATGAAAGACACAACCCAGTAATTAACCTTCAACATATGGAAAACAGTAACATTTAACTTACAGAATTATTATTAAACATGAAAGAAGCACCTCTGGCCAAAGACAACAGCATGGATCTGAGCAAAAACGGTAAAGCAGGTGGTTTAGCTAATCCCAGGGCAGGAAAACAGTGCAGCACAGGGGAAAAGGGGGGTCAATAGTTCAGGATTGCGATGCACATATTATTGTACTGCAGCTCAACTTTAATCAGATGCCTAAAAACATGTTTAGTAGCAGGCAAGCAGGCATCTTAGGGACAAACTAAATAGGACAGAGGTAGCCACGACTGCTGACATGACTTCCTAGTTTGTGTACAGGGTAGAGTGTTCTGATTTTTACACCAAAAGAAATATGCAGCAGAACTTCCCAGTGCCCCTCACAAAGGTGTTCTGCATGTAAAGTGCCTGAACAGATAAGGAAGAAGTTTTCCCTTACCTGTGCACCTCCTTTGATGTTAGAATTATTAATAAAATTATGAATCAAGCAGACATATCAATATGGCTGCCCTAAGAACCTAGCTTAATCCTTGTCTCACACACACTTTAAACCACTCTTTGCCTCGCCAAAATTAGCTTGCCTTTATTTTATTTATTTACATATTTGTTTTCAAGAGAATATGCAATTATAAAAACAGATAAAGTCATAACAAATAAAAAACAAGTAAAACCATTCCAAATGGAACAGAACAGTATAAATCTAGCAAAAGAGGTGGGTTTCACAAAACAAAATATATTCACTGTCAACAGCTAGGGTAAAGAGGTGTATCTTCAGCATACAGCAAAAGCTGTAAAATGAAGATTCTATAAAAGACTGTGATTATGAATGGACCAAAATTTTTGCCATTCTGTAATTAACACTTTTTATATTCTCTATAAAGCCATAGTGATCACTGGCAAATATGCATTGTGAAGAGTCACAGGTTCTATTTTTTTAATTAAAAAAGCCATCTCTGATAAAGTAAATGTTCATAATTTATGTGAGAGAATAAAAAACCTCATGAACTACCTCATGAACTACCCTCAACTGCATCTCAAACACAGCACAGCAAAACCCTACTTTTAACTGAAGGACACCATGAATGGTAACAAAAGATATGCAAAACTATTTCCAGATTACCTCCTGCCTTTTAAAACTCCAGGAAAATTGGTGTCAATATTCTTTTGACCATATGTTGGACAAAATCCTGATCTTCGTAGCAAGCTGATTAGGTTAATCGGAGAAAAGTGATTGTTTCATAAAAAGTAACTATGCAATTCAACAGAAAGAATAGAAAGCAATGGTGAAAACAATCATATTCACCTTGGTGGAATATACTTCTGTAATTCCTGGGTTGTAAAACAAAGCTTTGTCTTTGTAATAAATGTTTCTCTTTACCCATTCCATCCCTATTTTTGGAACAAGAGATAGCACTGACACTTACAGCAGCAAACAATGAGCCTCAAGATCACAGCCCATCCACCCAACTACTTAAGTAAGCACTGAACATGCTACCTTCTGTAATGCCATGACAATATATAGTCAGTCTTTGCACAACTTTGTGTTCAAGACAGCCCAGGTTTTACTATAATAAAGATGGTAATCAGAGCAGATACAAAAGAAATTGGCTACAGATCACCAAAAAGGACTTTGCAGAGGCAGGCAGGCAGTGATTTGTACTCCCATCACAAAGAGGGAAATGGGCATAGAGGGGTGTGACATCAACTAGGCAAGATGGTTTCTTGATCTGCTTCTCCTTCCTTCTCCAGAAGTAAAAATAGCCTAGCTTGATCCAAAACAAAGTCTTGCTCAAACGGGCTATGAGCTGCAGAATCAGAGAACCACAAAGTAGCACTCTGGACGACAGGTTTTCACCCCTTTCCCAGGTCATCAGAGAATCAAAAGCTCAGGCCACAGTGATTTTCAAAATGGCCGCCAGGGCTCAAGGCAGTAAAAAAAAAACTAAAAAAAAAAACTAAGGGAGATCAGAAGCTTCATTTGACACTGCAGCTTTAGTTGCCCTAATTAAAACTGCCTGAGGACTGAAGTAAAGCACTGAAACCTCTTAGAGAATATATTTTAAAACAACCCAACAGTCTCACATGTTTCCACAACAGCTAATGAAGCAACTGAACTCAGCATGAAGAATAGAACTATAATTTAAAATATTTTTTTAAAACCTCAACCTCACAGCAAACTGTGCAGGATCGGGACCACTACCATAATCTACACCTCCGAGGATCTCTGGAGAGCTTTCAAAACTACATGAGGCTTTTGTGTCCTGGATGAAGGATCTACTTTACTTTCTGTTGCCATTATACAAGCAGGCCACATCAAGAGGATACACAGAGCACTCCGTCCAAAGCCAAAAAGCTGTGAACCCTCGAGAGACATTGTTGTTTGTTTTAGCTCCTTCATATTTAAAATGACTTATTTCAAAAGTTCAGAACACTGGGTAAAATCCTAATAGAAAACTAAATGATAAACATCTACCAGGATCTCTACATAGGTACACTGCAACACAGACGAACTTAAAATTTACATCACAGCAGGTACTGAGGTGTTACCCATTCAAAATGCTAACTTATGAACAAGTAACTAAAGCTGCCTCCACACAAAAGGAAGCTAAAAACCAAATGAAGACAACTGAGAGAAGTAGGCAGTGATAAGGAAGGCACAAAACTCAAAGGAGGAGACTTGGGACAAAATGGGGGAAAGTGTGGGTGGCTGGGGGATAAACATGACGAAAAAGGCACATGCAAAAAAATGAGAAAAAAGCAACAGCAACAAAAACCACAGATGACTTCTTCTCTGCCTGAGATCCCACTGAAACTACCAACTAGAAGTTTGACCAAGAGCTATGACCTCTATAACCAAAATGGGAAGAACTGGGCTATCTTTCTTTCTTTCTGCAATATAACAAAGTAAAAAAAAATCTGCTTCTAGGTTAATGTTTACGTATCCTAATTTCACCTAATGAAGGAAGAGATGGAATATCCTGCTCTCAACCATAGGTGTAGGGATTACTCTATTGGCAAGCTTGAGGGGAAGGGGAGTTAAACATTCAAACTAATTCAGAGCAGTGTGTGTGTGTGTGTGTGTGTGTGTGTGTGTGTGTGTGTGTGTTATAAGAGACACATAACAAACAAATGAAACACAATACTAATACAAAAGCCTTCATCCCAGGTGGAGGTGGAGATTGGTGTACTTCATATGGTACTTCCAAAAGTAGGGGTCGGCAATCTGGATTTCTCCCAAACTCTATTTTCAATTAAATTATATACTAAGTGACCCTAAAGGAAGATTGGTCAGATGGATAACTCCTGGCTGATATTATGCTTTACTTATGTACCTAATACCCAGCAACAACAATTTCTGGATGAAACTTTTACATTACTTCCCTCATTTAAACAAGGAGAAATGGTGATAGGTGATGAGTTAAATCTTGTACTTAATGATTATCGTATTTTTCGCTCTATAAGACGCACCAGATCACAAGACGCACCTAGTTTTTGGAGGAGGAAAACAAGAAAATCTGAATCTCAGAAGCCAGAACAGCAAGAGGGATCGCTGCGCAGCGAAAGCAGCAATCCCTCTTGCTGTTCTGGCTTCTATGATAGCTGCGCAGCCTGCATTCGCTCCATAAGACGCACACACATTTCCCCTTACTATTTAGGAGGGGAAAAGTGAGTCTTATAGAGCAAAAAATAAGGTACTTTGCTAAAAGCAAAACGCCTCACCTATCACAAAACTCGTGCAAGCCACCTTCTTTTAAAACATCCTTCTACAACATATTACATAATCACAATTATTTTGATGCTTGGTGCATAGCCAACCCAGAGCTAAGGAATTATGTACATAGGTCAGCAAGGTACAAAAATTATGCCAAATTGTATTATTTATTAACCACAGAAGGCCTTCTTTCCCAGGTTCACAGCTTGGAGATTGGTCTTCTTAATATCTCGGGACCATGCCCCTGTTATCCAGTATGCAATAGGGAGTACACAAACCTAAACCTTTCTATTGAAATTTAGACCCCTGGATATTAAATATTTTTTATTTTACTACAAAGAAAGTCCTTAAAGAGATTCCTGGTTTTTTTAAGATTAATGATAAAGCAGAACAGACAACTTTTGTGGTTTGGGACATGTTTAAAACTGTGGTCTATGGCATACCTATAAGTGAAAGAAACAGAATTTAAAAAGAAAAACGAAAGGTAAATTCTAACTAATTCAGGAAATACAAGATCTGGAAATGAGACAAACACATGCAAAGCCAAAGAGTGTACAGAAAGTACTGAAGAAAAGGAGCAGAGCTTAGATCTCTAGAAAACTCACGTATACTTAATTCACCTCAGAAGATAAAGCAATATTTTTTTGATTCAACAACAACAACTCAGCCTCCTAGCGAGACAATGACACAAAAAGCAAGCAAAACAAGTGGTGCACTCTCCTGAAATGCATAATGGTGAAAAAATTCTACAGACAAAAAGAAATGTTCACAACATTTTACAAAAAAATAATAATCCCAAATTTAACTACAGTAGACTCACAAGGAATCAATAGATTTTACTCTAGGAGAAATCTAAAATGGGATCAAAAATATTAAGTTCCACAAAGCACCCAGTCCCGATGGACTCATTTGCCTTTTTTATTTTTTAAGAAATATAGAACGCCCTTTCTTTTGAAATTGTTTGCTGACATATAGAATAGAGGCTGAATTCCTGAAACTTGGGTGCCCAAACCAAAGAAAGACCTCAGACTAATTGAATTATATAGACATATTTCACTGATTATGTGAATGCTAAATTTACAAGCTTTCATAAATTTTACCCAAATATGCTCACCATGACCAAGTCAGATTAATAAGGCTTAGCTTTCCCTATTAGAAAGGTTTTCAATGCAATTCTTTGGGAGTCAATCACATCCAGAACCTTCTGTTCTCCTGATACTGGAATCAGTCAAGGCATTTGATTGCTTAAACTGGCAATATCTCTTTACAATTCTACTTTCCTTAGGTATTAGTGCATCCCAGGTTGGTATGCTTTATAATTTATACCATGGGTCATTGGCCCAAGTTTTGGTAAATGGGGAATGCTTTTGACATTTCCCATTGGCTGCGTACCAAAGCAAGGCTGCCCACTGTCTCTCCTTATTTTTGCCCTAGCCACGGAACCTTTAGCTTTGACACTGAAAGCAGATGATGATGTGTAAAAAAAAAAAAAGGAGTATTTTTTTTTTTGAGGGGGGAACCTATCTTATCTATATGTTCACAGATGATGTGCTATTCCTTTCTGATCCTGAAAATTTATTCCCTGCTGTTATGAACCAATTTGCTATATATGGCAAGATATCTGGGTTCACTGTTAACATTACGAAATCTGAGTTGATGTGTATGCACACCCCGCCAAACCTACAACTGCATTGGCAGAAAACAACTGGCCTGCAACTCAGTAATACCTACTTTGATACCTGGAAGTGAATATACCTAATCTATCTAAACAAGAAAAAATTGAACTTTTCTCCCTTGATAAAATATTTAACAACCAAGCTAAAAAAACTGGTGAAATATAACATTCTCGTGGTTGGGCAGAGTATCTATAACAAAAATGATGCTATTGCCACACTTTACTTATTCTGAGTCTTACCAATAAACATACCCATCTTTTATGTTAATAAATTGCTTTAAAAATTCTACTAAATTCTATTTATGCCAAAAAAGAAAAGAAAAAAAAGACGCTAGCTATGTTTCTTAGGGTCAAGAAAGGAGGAGGTATGGCAATAGCTAACCTAAAATGGTATAAAGACTCCACTTACACAACATCCTGTTGATTTTGCAAGGCTCAGACCAGGTCCCCTGGTTAAAATTGGAAGAGCAAGACTTTATGAACCAGTCTAAAAGGTCAAGACTTTGTTCACTCCCTTATCACAAAATGGACAACAAGACACTATAAAACATTATTAAGTATACAGAAGGGAGAGAGACTGAAACTTTTCCCCTTTAGTCCCAATAATTCAACACTTCCTTTCGCACAACAGCCAAATCAGGCTCATTTGCTAGGTGGGAAAAAGTAGGATTATATGAACTCAGGGACTTCTACACTCACCCAAAGCCCCTTACAGCTTCAGAAATAAATTTTATATTGGGAGATATATCATGTGGCTGGTTACAGATATACAAGATTATACATTTTCTAAATCAGTAAAAAAAAAAAAATTCTTTTTCTTTTTAATGCTTTATTGGTTTTAAAACTGTGTAACATAAGTAATCAACAGAAAATATACATTTTTTAAAAAAATAAACATTCATTCCATAGTTGGTGCTTGTTGTATGTAAAAATTTGTAGTTGGATTCAACATGGCCTCCGGTCACCCCATTATGGTTCCCAGATTACATTCTTTAACTGCACACTAAACTTTGTCTCCTCTAGGTTATTTCAATTACATTAATTTTATAAGATTCCCCTATTTCATGCATAAAGTCAATCCATATCAGTCAAATATAAGGACTCAAGCACTATGCAGCTTAAGTAGTTTTAAGCATCTACTTAACTCAACCAACACATTGGGAAAGGGATTCATCTATCTACATAAAACCCTCACACAACTGGCTACCCTTCCTCTCACTTCATTAAGACTAAATGGGGGAAAGAATTTGGAGAAGAATTAGAAAAACAACTCTGGGAATATATTTGGAATAAACTATCATTTGGCTCCATTAGAACTCGATTAGAACTCAGGAAAATGCTTTAAAGATAGCACATTCCTGGTACATGTACCCAGCTAGATAATATAGAATTAATCATAACACACCCAACCTTTGCTGGCAGGAATGCAATTTACCTGGCACTCTAGTACACATGTGATGGTTTTGCCCATAAATATTCCCTTTTGGAAAAAGCTTTTCAAACCATTAATGAAATGATGGGAAAATCACTACAACCAGATGCAAATTCAGACCTACTATCTTATTTTAGTCCTCAGATTAATAACATAACCAATAAAGACCACATCCTCTATTTATTAACTGCAGCTATATAAGTGATTGCAAAAAAATTGAAAAAAATTAAATACAAATCTTTTTGAAGCCTGGATTTTGCAAGAATAGGACATCACGCTTACAGACAAATAAACCATTTCACAAAAGGAATATTGATCGGGGGGGGGAGGGGGAGACTATCTCACACCTTCTATACGTCATGATATCTTTTTATTGACTTTGTTAAGACACAGTTTTCACCCTCCATTGATTCCTGGGACCTTATGCAGAGACATTTTCATTTGATTGCTTTACTTGGAATGCCTAAAACTACAACCGGCCACTATTTTTCTTTCTTTTCTGTACAACTACTATGGTCTGCTTTCCTTGAATGGGTATGTTTTGTTACTCGAAATTAAAAATCAATTGCAAAGAAGCGGGAAAGGGGCATAAATAAACTGAACATCCAATACAAAACTAATTAATCAATGGCATAGTTGGGGGACGTCAACACTCAACGACTCATTTCCCAATTCTCTATATTGAAACATTTTTCACTTTTGCATTTCTCTCTATAAATACTACCTTCTACCTTATCCTTATCTTATTTACCTGAGTGAGATGCAGAGAATAGAAGTCTGCACCACCATGTCACAACCATTCACTTATCACCAATGCCTATGAAACTGTGATCAAGCGGCACCCTCCATTCTTAGAAGATGCTACTCTACAAAACTATTCTGTAATGTTGGTCACAATCCCTGAAAACATCAAAAGTAACTAATGAATATAGGGGAATGTCCCTTGGTTCCTTTATTATTTTCATATCCAGTTCTACTAATTGAATGATTCTTCCATTCCCAGCACACACAGGGCTATACCTTCCAGAGAAACCAAGGCTGTGCAGTGAAGTGAGGGCAATTTAGAATGAGCAAAGTGTGACAGTTAAGTGCAGCTACTCTTCCTTAACAAGCTTCTAAGTAAAAAATGCTCCACTTTCCCACTTGTGCTACATATAGCAAAATCTGCAGAACTCCAGAGCAACACCTTCTGTAGCTGAATATAGCCGATATGATAAAACACAAAGATCTATGCTCCCTGACTTCTGAATAAAGTATATAAGGGATCTGTAGATGCATACTGAACCAGTTCAGCCTTCTGAGTTGTTAGGCAGCTTGCTCTCCTATTTAAAATGGAAAATATTTTCCAATTGCCTCACTGCAAGATTTCACAAACCTGGCTTGCACTGCCTGTGTTGTTACTGACCTGAAACAAAGTATGGAAAATTTTTGACTCATGGGAAAGTATTTCAGAGAAGCATAGGCAACAAAAAAATGAGGTTACAGAAATGCAGCAGTTTTGTGACCCTAATTCACATTACTGCTCCTATGGAAGGATGGGTGGTATTTAAATATAATACTATTACTACTTTGTATTGTTGATAATAATTAACATCGACAACAACATCAACAACAACAATAACAACTAAGACCATGGTCCAGTTTACTATTGGGAAAGACAATGTCAGTGTTGGCACCCAAAAGGAAGACTATTCAAATGCAAACTGAAGCAGACCAAAAGACAACTGAGAAACCAGAACATTACTTTGAGAGAGGGCTACTTTGAAGTGAGTCTTCACATTCCTGTTGTACATCCCTGAGGCCAAGCAATGAACTGTGCTATTCCCCTATCACCTCTATCATGTTATACAAGAACACAGTACCAGTACAGGTTCTGACCAGTTACAACATCTGCAGTGTGACCGTGTGTCTCTCTGTGTGTGTTTTTCCAGTTTGAAAGCACATCAAAGTGCAAGTAGATAAATAGGTACCGCTCCAGCGGAAAGGTAAACAGTGTTTCTGTGTGCTGCTCTGGTTCGCAAGAAGCGGCTTAGTCATGCTGGCCACATGACGTGGAAGCTGTACGCCGGCTCCCTCGGCCAATAAAGCGAGGTGAGCGCCACAATCCCAGAGTCGGCCACAACTGGACCTAATGGTCAGGGGTCCCTTTACCTTTACCTTAAAGAACACTAAAAACTTCCTAAGTTTTAAAGGGTTATAACATTCAGTGTTATATTGAAATGGAAAATAAAATCACAATATTTCAACTTGATGAGCTGAATGGCTCAAGAATTTCTGCAGCAAGCTTTTCTTAAAAAGGCTGTCTAGCTCCCTCAGTCTCTACTTCACCCCACCCATCCCACAAAAGGCAAACCATCAAGTAACCTATTGTAGCCAAATTCCAAAGGGGTGGAGTGTGGGGTTTGCTGGCTATTTGCCCATGTCTTTCCTGCTAGCTAGAGGAGCTGGCAACCATTGTGTCTCCTGCATAAAACAGACAATTTCATGATCAGGCAGGCCACAGTGTGTAATAGAGCTCAAGGGATATGACCTAAGACCATATAAGGATATTGTGAGGTGAATTTAAACTAGCAAAATGTAGGTCTTTGGGGGGTTTCCCCATAGCAAACTCGTAGAAAAAGGATGTGCAGGACAGATTGGACTACATAAGCCTAAAGCAAAGAAAGTTCCCTGTTTTATTTTGCTCCAGATCAAACAAGCTGTTACAAGTGTAGGCAGCCCACACATTTGTTGTTCTGATGCATCATCTTGGCTTGTCCCTGGGGAGAGGCACGGAGCTTCCCCAAGCTATATGTACAAAGGGAAGATACGAGTAGTGCAGCGTTGGCTAGAAAGGCTTGTATTATGATCCCCAAACACAAGCACCATCAAAAGCTGTTGGTAGCTTTCTACTCCATTCAGATCAGTAGATTGCTACCACGGGGCACTCTTAATTACACCAACATCTTCCCCGCAGAAAACCAGTGGTGTGATTAAAAAACTGGTTCAGCAAGCACCGAGAAGCTGTACTCCTGGGTTTTTCCACGCTCCCCAAGGCCCAAAGACACAAGGATTCAGTCCAACTCATATTGAAAATATTCAAAGAACGTTATCTGTCTGCTTTTCAACCAACACAAAGCAGCAGAGTATTCAGCATTTGAAATTAACCCACCAACTCGGCCAGCTGCTCCTCATGCCCTCTCTCCAGCAGACAAAGGAGGATCAAGTTCCTCTGAATTTTCAGCACAACTATGAAATACCCAAACCTCAAGGGATAATTCTGAAAGATACCCCCACCCTTTTTTCCAGCCTGCCAATGGAAGGTAAGTAAATGAGGCACTGGGCTGGCTGGAAAGACAGGATGGCTCTCAGCCAGTCTGCCACTAGAATGCTGCATGCAGCACTGAGCTCTCTGTTTAAAGAGGAGATGCTCCCCAGCTCTGTTTACGTGAGTGGAGGATGGGTAAGATTCTTTGGTAATGAGAGAGCAACATGCAGGACAGAGGCTTCCCCCGTGCATGCTTCACTGCAGTTATCCTAGAAAACAGATTAATTTCTGCTTGCTTTGCCATCACTGCCAAACAGATTTGAAACATTTCACACTAAGGAAAAATAGTGGAGACTAAACCTAGGCTTCTGAAAATGTAGCTAAACAAAAGCTTCTTTGAGACTTATGTACAATTTCCCCATCTAATACATGTTCAGGAAGCATGCAATACTAGCACTGGTTTACAAGCCAGGAAGATTAACACAGTTTGGGGGGAGAGGTGTTTTTAAAGAGCCATGTGTTACTTCAAACCAGGAATTTGGGGGCATGAAACTCTGCTTTCCTTTCAATTTAATAAAGAAATCTAGCCACTTAACAATGGCCACATCCAAAAATTATTTATGGTGAACACTTTTTTTCCATTTTCAAGTTACACATAAACCTGCACACAATCAAATGCTTCCAGCGGAGGCCAGCTCTCTCTGCACCTTTTAGCCAAATATGCAGTGAATCAAAGTATAAAAATAAATCAAGAGTAAACACAGTTCTATGTCACAAAGGAATTGCTTATATGCTCTAGTCTAAAACTAGAGATGAACTTGGAATTTTTTTTGATAAAGAGTTGAAAAAGGAGAAAGGTCTTCATAAAGGGAGGGGGAGAGAAAAGTAATATGATGTACTTCTACCCAACCTACCTCAAAATCTGTCAAGGTAGCATTATGACATCAGCTTACTCACATGTTCCCCAATTGGCTGGAATCAAATTCTGAAAATCCCCCCCCCCCTCTGAGCCCTAAAAAATTGGCACTGTTAAAGGCAGTAATTGCTCTTTTCAGCCACTGCAATATATAAAACTGTCTCCTTCAAGGAGGTAAACGAAAAACTGCAGAAGGATCTGCTTACCCAAAAAGCTAACCGCATACTTTAAAAGGGTAGCACCACCAAGAAGAAACTTTTTTAAAAAATCTATTTGATACAAGAGAAGTGGAATGAACCTCAGTGCATTTCAAGCCCAAGAATCCTCATAATGGGACTAAACAGGAAAAACGAAAACTAAAGTATGTACAAGCAAAAATGATTCCCCCTGCCCCCAGTAACACATAAAACATGCATGACTCCTTAAAACTTGCAAGCTCCCCAAGCTCTATCACTGGCAAATTAGAAACCGTTGCTGGCACTTTGGTCCAAGCTCATTTGCAAAAAAGCTTTTAAGACAGTTTGGTGGATGGATGTACTGAATAAACTAGGGCTATGTCACAGAAAATTGGAAACCTTTTATAAAATGCATCCCAAATTTTAGATTTGTGTTATGGAAAAAACTGAAAAGCAAAAAAATAGAGCACTGCTGAACAACTGAGTTCAGCTATTCAGCTAACATACACACTGCCTTCAACCCCACCTCAATTAGGGCATTCAAAGGCAGTCAGACAAAAGAATGCTGAGAGTAAACTGCACTAGACAGGAATATTTTTAGCACGCACTAAGACACTCTGCTGTGAAATTTCTGCCTCTGCATTTATAACTATGGTATACTATGTGGATATTATTTTTTAGCCCCAAAAAGATACAATGCAATTGTCTTCAGAACACTTAAAATATCCTTCTGAAAAATACTTTTCAGAGATGACAAGCTTTAAGCAAGGCATCTACTTCCACCTATTTCAAACAATGTGTGCCTGGAGAAACCTCATGAACAGAGAGATAAGTCAAAATAGCTTCAATCACTTACATACAGCAGCCTGATCAATAAGAAATATTTCCTTAGATTACTGAGAAGTCTGAATGCATGTTACAAAATGACCTATGTCCAAAATAATATCCTAAAAATATAGTTGTGATAAGATATTGTGCTACACATTTAAGCAATACTGAAATATAAATACTGTTCGGAAACAAGAACCTTTGCTATACTAAACCAAACATTTAAAAGATGAGTGTGTGCAACTTGATAATAAAAGGGCTAAACATCAGAAATATTGGCAACATTCTCCAGGCACGCTTCCCTTTACAGTTTTGTTGCTCTATGTAAGCTGTAGGAAGGCATTTTAATCTCCAAGCAGCACCAGTTTCTTTCTCAATTTAAAAGACTAGCTTTCTAAAAGATAGTGAGGTGCTTTCCAGGCTGCAGCTATGAGCAGCACGTTTCTCATTCAGCCCTTCCCCCATCTTTTTCCGTTCCCCTCCCAGCACTGCGGCAACGCAGATGGCAGCAGTGTGACCTCGCTGTTCCTGCCTCCTTGTTTTGATCCTGCAGTCTTGATTGTTCAGGCTAATCCCACACTCTGAGCCTTGGCTGCCAGCCAAAACTGTTATTAATGGCACAAAAGCTTCTCATTCCAGCTACTTCTACATCCGCTAATGCTGTTGTTGCCTCCCTGCACCCTACAAACTGGAGCTGCACTATGTTTTGCTAAAATGATTTTTCAAAAGAAAAAGAAAAAAGTTTTGTGCTCATCTCTGCACACACAAGAATCTTGCCCATAAATCACAATTTTACAATTGAAATAATAAATACAGTTGCTAAACAAACTAACAAGAAACTTATATGAGTTCAGTACAGTGGTACCTCGGGTTACATACGCGTCAGGTTACATATGCTTCAGGTTATAGATTCCGCTGACCCAGAAATAGTACCTCAGGTTAAGAACTTTGCTTCAGTATGAGAACAGAAATTGTGCTCCAGCGGCGCGGCAGCAGTGGGAGGCCCCATTAGCTAAAGTGGTGCTTCAGGTTAAGAGCAGTTTCAGGTTAAGAACAGACCTCTGGAACGAATTAAGTACTTAACCTGAGGTATCACTGTATTTAAAACAATTTTTTTGTGAAAATGGAGCCATGTAACAGAAACTGATTCAAGTACAACAGTACTTTTGGTAAGGCAAAGCAAAGGAACAACCTTCAAGGCAATGCCAAAAAGTCTAGTCACGATCGGACTTTGTTTGGAAATTTAGAGCAGCAAACTCTCATTCAAGGAAGGCCCATTTCCCCCTTGATTTTTATCTGCACTAGTACACCACCAGATCTGAACTTGGCACATGGCTCCCCCCCCCCCCATGTACACTTTGAGTAGGTAGTGCTACTCAAAACTCACACACACACATATAGATGCCAACATCTCCAAACACTACTATGTACACATTTTCCTCACCACCTGTGTAAGCAAATGTCATGTGTAGAGCAGCCTTCAAAATCTGCTCTGAATTCCAGATGGCATTGTGGTGGTCCTCACTAAGGAAGGTTTTGCCCTTCAACTGCAAATACTTAATTAAACAGTGAGGTTGAAGCTGAGAGCACAACATTACACTTAACACAATTCTGAATGGCAGCTTTAAAGCTATGCTTACTTCAGCCTACGTGCTTTGGTCAGATCATCTGCTGCAGTTCAAGACCTCTTATAGTACACCAAGACAAGGCTCAAGAAAAATATGGCAGGAACAAGCTTTCTATTTCTCAGCTACTTGTACACAGATTGACAAAGTTGATATGGTAAGGATTTCACCCCCAACACTCAGCCTTCTCAATTCATTCTCATTCTCTCTCTCAGGGCAAGTTTCTTCAATGAAGTAAACATTGTACAGACTCTCTGACCCAGAGCCTGCAAGATACAAATCTGATTCTCAGACTCTGCTCTAGCCATGGTTAGGAACCTTTGAGGAAACCCAGTGACAATAGCAGCACTTGTGTTGCTTATGAACTTATGAACACCTCACAAGATGTAACAAGAACAGCAAGATCTCATGAATACAGATCTTGCACAGTTGTAGGCAACCTAAGGCCCATGGGCCACAAGCGGCCCACGGGGGTCGTTTAACCAACCCAAGAGCCGCCCCAGAACCGAGCCGCCCGCTCAGCGAGTCCCCGCATGCAGTGCTAAACCAGCGTAGCGTGGTGCAGGGACTCGCTTCGTGTCTGCGCAGATGCAGACACCAGAAAACGAGTCTGTGCAGACGCAGACACCGAAAATTGCGGGTGCACGCGCTCACACACATGCACGATGCAGCCCACGGAGGGATCTCCACTAGAGAGGTAAACCTTGCCGATTCCTGATCTTCCACTACATACTGCAAAAGGAAGAAATAACAATGGATTGGAGTGACACATGATACACACAATCCTGAAGAAATAATGATCATGTGGAGAGAAGCCCATCACAAAATTCCTAAACACATCCCAAATAAAACGGACCCACTGTTTGTGGTCGATCAGTTTTGCTGGAAATACAGGAGCCCATGCTTTTGGCCCTTATTGTGTTTTGGAAAGTAACAAACCTCACTGGAATAGGACTAGTTGGTTGGGGGCTTAAGGAGTAGAGCAAATAAAATATAGCTTTCACTTCTTATAATGTGACAAAGTCTTGTAGGAATTAAAAATTAGGTGCTTGTAAATTTGGATAAGGCAAATTCAGTTGTCCTCTACCAAATGCATGACCCTCCATCTTCTCATGCCTGGTTAGGTCACTAAAGAAGAAATACAAGCATGGTGTTATGTGGTCAACTGATACCCCCAACCCCTCTACCCTGAAGTCCATCTTCTGTGGCTCATGTTGAGAACTCTGTGGTGCTAGATGGGTGGGGGAATACATTGCCTCAGTAGATGAAAGCCAGAAAATTTGCTTAAAATATTATTAACAAGATTACAGAATATGTACAGCAGAATCAGAAACTAAGACTACAAACAATTCACAAGCTCTTCTCCAAAAGTTATAAGAAATAAATTTGGGGGTGCTTTTCCCAACAATAAGCTGCAATTTTAAAGACATTTTAAGCCACAGCTTGGAACATACCTGGAAGGTCCTCTGTAAGAAAATGCCTCCATGCTCAACACCAAGCAATAAAATGGTTCTAACTAATGGTTCTAACTGTCTATCTTTATACAAAGTCATTGCCAAGCTTTCTTTTTTTTTCTCCATGAAGAGAACACACATACCACCTCCTAAAAGAAGCAAAGCAAACATTTGACACATGCATATGCTCAAATACTGAAGAAAATTTTTGCTCTTTCAGAATGCTCCTCAGATGTCTAAAGTCTGAATTTACAAAGCCCAAGTTTGAAACTTCTATCCATGCCAGAAAAATTCTTGCTTCTGAACAGCAGAAAAGCTTTGCCCTAATGGAGGAACATAGGAAGTTTCCTTATACGGAATCAGATCCACCGGTCAATGTAGCTCAGTACTGTCTACAACAACTGGCAGCGGCTCACCAGATTTCAAACAAGTAATCTCTCCCAATCTTCCCTGGAGATGCCAGTGGAAAAAGATTTAGGTTACATATTAAGTAAAAAGTTAACATTACAAATTCCATTTATTTATTTGATGAATCACTTCCCATAAAACATCCCAAAACAATCTAATAAACACTATTATTTGTGAGGGTGTCAAATCCAACACAGATGCAGACTATCATAAAAAATCTGCATGGAAAATACTTGTTGAAAAAGGATGGTCTTCAGTAGGCACATGCACACACAATTATGACTTTACACCTAGAAGAAACTACTTCTGTTCATGAAAGACCAGGTATCCAATTTTTCCTTATCCCACACAGCTTAGTGCAAACTGCACCCCACCCATAAAATGGTTCAGTATGAAGCAAGATCAGCAAAAACTGGGTGCTCCACATTGCTCCAGTGGAAGTGTTTTTTGGTAGTGCAAAATCACAAGCTACATACAGCCCTCAATGTTTCTGGGCACTTGGACAACAGAAAACAGTCAAGTTAATGTGCATGTCACAGGAACATAAAGGTAAAGGTAAAGGACCCCTGACAGTTAAGTCCAGTTGCAGACGACTCTGGGGTTGCGGCGCTCATCTCACTTTACAGGCTGAGGGAGCCAGCATTTGTCTGCAGACAGTTTTTCCGGGTCATGTGGCCAGCACGACTAATCCGCTTCTGGCGTAACGGAACGCCGAAACCAGAGCAGCACACAGAAACGTGGTTTACCTTCCCGCTGGAACACTACCTATTTATCTACTTGGCACTTTTTTGGTATGCTTTCGAACTGCTAGGTTGGCAGGAGCTGGGACCAGGCAATGGGAGCTCACCCCATCACGGGGATTTGAACCACCAACCTTCTGATCGGCAAGCCCAAGAGTCTCAGTGGTTTACACCACAGCGCCGCCCACGTCCCTCATAGGAACATAGGAAACTGCATTATATTGAGTAAGACCATCTAGCTCAGTGCTACACTGATCGGCAGAGGCTCTCTGGGATTCCAGACTGTGCTCATTCCCAGACCTACCTGGAGGTTGAACAAGGGAACTTCAGCATACAAAGCAGATACTCTACCACTGAGTTACAGTCCTTCCAATAAATTAAGACTTCATGATCATGCAAATACGTTAGTTTTGTGCACAGAGAAAGAGTAACTGCTCAACCCAGATATCTCTTTTTTTAAAAACAAAACAAAACCCAGTGAGAGCCAGTGTGGTGTAGTGGTTAAGAGCGGTAGTCTTGCAATCTGGGGAACCGGGTTCGTGTCTCCGCTCTACCACATGCAGCTGCTGGGTGACCTTGGGCCAGTCACACTTCTTTGAAGTCTCTCAGCCCCACTCACCTCACAGAGTGTTTGTTGTGGGGAGGAAGGGAAAGGAGAATGTTAGCCGCTTTGAGACTCCTTAAAGGGAGTGAAAGGCGGGATATCAAATCCAAACTCTTCTTCTTCTTCTTCTACTAGGACAAAATCTTAACTTATTTATCTAGAATACTGAAACCAATTAAACACCACTGTTTGATGGGTGTACCCAGTACTAGGGCAAAATCTTAACTTATAGGATTCTAAGTGGCTGGAAGTCGCTAAAAGTTTATCTTTGGAAAGAAATCTGAATCATCAGCCTATTCTCCATAATATCAATGACTGGCCTGATTTGTGACCACAAGACTACTTATAGGAGGCCATTGGTTTATCTGTAGCCAGGTATGCTGCAAATAGGCAGCTGCAGATGACTGGATGGAGGGAAAAGCAGGGTTCAAAATTAGCGGGTGCCAGTCACATCTTGCGACTGGCAACCAGCCATTTGTGACTTGATGGAGAGATCCAGGTGCATCTTTTACTACCGTTCTACCCGCCAAACAGCTAATTCACCTGGTAGCGCAGCAGCAAAAGATGCATCTTTGGTTTTTTGCTGCTGCTGTGGCACCCAGTGAATCAGGTGTTTAGTGTCTACCCAGCAGCCCCCGATTCACCCGGCTGAATTTTTTTTATATAAAAAAAAATTAAAACACATTTTTTACTGCCCTGCTGCTGGATGAATCAGGTTTTTGGTGGGGTAGAGATGTAGCAAAAGATGCATCTTTTGCTGCAGCGCTACTTTGCAGACCCCAATTCACCCAGAGGCATTTTTATTTTCATTTTGGCTGCAGGGCTGCCTGGTCTGGTGGAGGGGGGCAGCAAAAAAAAGGGAGGGCACCTGGACATTTTGTTTTGGTGCCCACAACCTAGGTCTCAGGAGCCACGTGGCTCCTAGCATTCCTATCCCAGTTTCTAACAATGGGGAGAAGGAGGGGATATGAAATATGCTGTACTTTTGGTACTCCTTTTGGCCGAGCTACAGTCATCTCTGTCTTTCCATTCCACTACTAGAGCCTGTTAACCTTTTGCCTCTCGGACCTGGTTGTTCTGTGTCTTTGTGCTTTGTTAACTGTATAGATTCCATTTGATTCAGTTCTGTTGATTAGACATCTCTTCCAAATATGTCATCCACGAACGAGCAACTGCTCCTCTCCCTTCTTGTCAGTAAGCCTTATATATCATTTGAAATGTAATCTAACTAATTTAGGTAGTTAAGAACAGATATCAGCTCCCCAGTGACTGAAATGAGGATGGTGGGATTTTCTTTGAGTAACAGTTAAGGTAAATGCTATTTTGAAGTTCAGTTTGCAGATGCAAAAAGTCTGTTTTGTCCTCTAGCAGGATAGCTATATCTCACTGAAACAGTAGGTTTCTGTAAATCTAACAAACTTTGACCTAATTTTAGCATCCCTGGGTCACTCAAATTCAAAGGTCTGGGGTGCTCCTGGGTATATCATTGAGCCAAGGTGCAACAGTGCCCAAGAGTGCCTAGTGCGTGGAAAGAAGACTTCCACTTTTCCTCTCTGTTGAAGACCTAATTAACATCATTCATTCATTCCTCAAGAGATATAAATATAAAATCTACATAATCCCATAGCTTCTCTCTAGTGCCTTTGTGAGGGGATCTCAAAAGTGCTTGGCAAACAATGATTTAAGCTTTAACACACCATGTGATAGAGAAGCTCTCTGTGAGCAAGACAGAAGGAGCAAATGAATCAGATAGGTATAGATGACTTCTGTCTCAAGCTGCAGACATCTGCCATCCTGTTAGTGTTGGATGATTCTGATTTAGATCCATTCCAGTTTACTTTCAGACCTGGTTTCATGATAGAAAGACTTTACGTCACCCTGGTAGATGGCTTATGAGAGGGAATAGAAGGAAGGAGTGCAACTCTATTGGTTCTACTAGACTCAAGACTACCACCATGATGACCATGGCAGTGTTCAAAATTAGCCAGGCACAAGGCGCAACCAAGTGAAGATGCCTGGGTGCCAGGATGGCACCTGATGTCACCACCATCTGGAGGTACGTGCCTGGGGATCACTGGATCTGGACTGTTTTCACACACTAATACCACATCCTGTAGAATTCTATCAGTTGCATTTTATCTGCACACAGGATGAATTTCTGGAACCAAAATGGCTTTTATGAACAGCCTGAGCAGCAGCAGTCACCATCAAGAAAAAGAGGCAGGAATAGGCCAATATATATGTGGACTGTCCTTGGACCAAGTGACTTTTCTTCTTTAAGTTCTCAAAGTTCTTAAGCTAGCTCAAGGTTGTCAACTGAATTAGCCAGATGTTTAATTGGAAATCAATCACAGTCAGTCCAGCATTTTTAAAACATAAGACTTTAGAGCCGTTTTACCCCAAAATGTCAGCTAGACATTCCATTTTAGCGACTATAACCTTGATTTAAGGAGCCATTTTAATGCCTAGCTTATATACATGAGTTTCTAACACTGGCCTATGGGTACAATGATACCCTTAAGGACCTTTCCTGGTGCCTATGAACCTTGGAGCCCCTTCACTCACTGCCATATTTGTCATGAGATGGCAAGCATGGTTACTTCCCCTCACTGCACTGGAAAGTACACAGAAGGAAGCTGAAAGAGTGACACACTGTACCACTTCCTCTTTCAACTCTATGTGCTTTACGAGGCTGAGGCTGCCATCTGAGCAGTTGAACAGAAAGTGGGGTGACTGGGGATGGAGAGAGTCTGGGTGATCTAGGAAACTAGAAGAAGCAAAATGAAGCAACCAGGAGAGAAGTGGGGAGAGAAAGCAGGTCAAGAAAGTATGTGCATGGAATGCCACTAAGTTCCATCCCCCCCCCCCAACTTTTTAACAATTACATAAAACTGTTGGGGGAAGTCAGATTGAGGTTTGGGCTAAAGTCTCATCAATATCTCAGATTTCTATATCCTAATCCCAAGGAAACTGTGCAATTACTGAACCAGTGCCTAGAGGGGGTTCTAAGGTGAATAGGGCAAATAAGCTGAGACACTATGGGCAGTGACACAGAGTACTTCAGATAGTGGCCTACAACTTGCCTTATGTGTGGCTGCACCTCCTATGAAGGACTTTGTGTGTGGTTTAAGAGTTCTCTTGGACTTGGTGCTAACTTGGGAAGAGCAGGTAGCAGTGTTGGCTTATACTGCATTTCACCAGGATAGGCTTGTACACTAGCTGTATCTCTATAAGGAAAGGTCTGGCCTTGTTTTGGTTACCCATGCACTTATGGCAATCAAGCTGGACTACTGTAATGTGCTCTATGTGGAGCTGCCTTTAAAGATGACAATAAATTCAGATGGCTAAGAATGTGGCCACCCAAGTATTATAGGGGTTAGGCAATTGATGCATAGGACACCTTTACTATGGCAGCCACCCACAGAATAACAAGATGTGTCTTTCCACCCTAGACAAGTGGAAACCAACAGATAAAGAATTACTGTTGAGAAGGTCAGCACTGGCACCATCAAAAATGGGTAAGAGACATAGCTTAGTTCCCAAGATAACCTGTTTGCCAACAGTACCAGCAAGCTGGGAAAATGTGGGTTGAACGAGGTAACTGTTAGGTGGATTTGTAGCTGGTTGACTGACTGAAATCATAGATGTTGACAAGCTAGAACGTGTGCAGAGAAAGGCAACTAAGACAATTAAGGGTCTGGAAACTAAGCCTTATGGGGAGCACTAAGCCTTATGGGGAAAACCAGTGGTGGACCATCTTCAAATAATTCTCTCTGTTAGCAGACATGGACCTCAAAGGAACAAGTGAACCAGATCTTAAGCCACTGAGAATTTTTCAGTTTGCCTATAGGTCTTGTTTTCCACACCAATTTCAAAAAAGTGAAGAAAACTGGGATTGTAACAGTAGGGAATATATCACAGAGACTCTGCCTTTTTCTTCCAGGGGCACACACCTTTGGAATGCACTACCATCCAGGAGTCATCATTAGATGCTTTTAGTAAAGACCATCAGGTCAGTTTGTTTTCCTTTCACTTGGGTTGCAGCTTAATTGATGTTAACAATTTTAGCTATACAGTGGTACCTCTGGTTAAGAACTTAATTCATTCCGGAGGTCCGTTCCTAACCTGAAACTGTTCTTAACCTGAAGCACCACTTTAGCTAATGGGGCCTCCCGCTGCCGCCGCATGATTTCTGTTCTCATCCTGAAGCAAAGTTCTTAACCCGAGGTTCTATTTCTGGGTTAGCGGAATCTGTAACCTGAAGCGTCTGTAACCTGAGGTACCACTGTATTTTGTACTGCATTTTAATATCTGTGGGTGGATGTGTGTTATTCTATGATCCTATTATAATTATGATTCATTAACTGATGCTGTTCTTGTATATATATTATTAAGCCACCTTGAGTGGATTTACTCTTAAAGGTGGCCTGGAAATACTTTAAATCAATAAAAAATACATGTAAATTACAACCACTCTGAATATTCTCTTATGCCCAATTCTAATACTACTTCACCATGGCTGGATTCCATGCTGCAGCAGATCTAAATCTTATCAAATTGCACAGGTAGATCAGATAGGAAAAAACAGTGAGAGTGTGGGGACTTCCCACACCATTCATCTATCCTCTGTTTCTGCCAGATTTAGACATTACCCCCATAGAAGTAATATATACTAGCCCTGGGGCTATTAAGAAGGACAGTGTGATGCTATGGATTTTGTTTTGAACTTGCATTTGAGAGATCTGGGTTAAATAAAAAAAAAATCCAGTTCAGCCATTTAGTTTACTAGGTGACTTTTGAACAAGCAATCAATGGCCCGTGAGTGCTTCAGCTGGAGAACAGCCTTTACTAAAGGTGCCATGGACTTTGAAGCAGCATTCAAAACTCCCATTGTTCTAGGTGCATTTTCCAACAGCGAATTTCATAGGCACAAGCTGTTTCTGAGCTCTTGGTGCAGTTTTGCGCCTAAGATTTGGTGCAGTACTGCGCCTAAGAGTGTGTGAAGAGAAATTCCTCCCCGCCAGACTTCCAATAGATCTAGGGGTCGTCTTATACATGAGGACATCTTATACATGGAAAAATACGGTAAGTCTTATGTTTGCAAGCTGGACACTCAAGGTGGGTCTGCCATCAGCTGTAAAGGTCTTTAATATGTGTTAACTGTGGTGCCAAAAAGATATATTTATATGAAGGAAAGAAGGTGTAGGAAGAATCCAGGGCTTGTCTGCAAAGTAAAAGGAGGACCTTTTTCTGCCTCTCTACTTCCAGCCATTCTCTGAAGACTGGAGAAGAGACCCTCTTTAGCAGCGGTAGGCAACCTAAGGCCCATGGAGCACAAGCAGCCCATGGGGGTCGTTTAACTGGCCCCCAAGTCACCCCCGAACCGAGCCGCCTACTCAGCGAGTCCCTGCACGCTGCGCTAAACCAGCACAGTGCCGGAAATCACGCTTCCGCAGTGCCGGAAATCACGTCTGCATCTGCGCATGCTCAGGTGCTGAAAATCACATCTGCGCAGATACCAGAAATCATGTCTGCGCAGACACAGATACTGGAAATCGCAGTCACGCACGCACGCACACGTTCCGGCCCACAGAGGGATCTCCGCTGGAGTGAACCGGCCCAGGCGAAGTAAACCTTGCTGACCCCTGCTCTTAAGAGGTGAGCAGGGGAAGCATGGCTTTGTTTTTGCAGTCTTCAGATGAGGACTAGGCCATGTGAAAAATGAACATAAAGTTTTAGCGGCAGTTCATTCACTTTCAGCTTTGTACACACCGCTAAGACCGTGTTCATGGAAGACAATCTTACTCGGCTATGAGTGATTGCCATAGAAGAGGAGGAGGACTTGGAAGCCTTCATTGAGACTGACTGTTTAGTTCAAAGCTATACAGTATATGAAATATAACAACCTCAACTTTCCTACATAGCTTCTGTTTCATGACTGAGAAGCAAAAACTGACAAAAGTTTTCGCAGCATTCTTGTTAAGAGTCTGGAACGAGACTTATCAACTCTATATAACCCATGTATCTGTTTGGCTCCCTGACCCACAATCTCCAGCCCTCCAAACTTCCCTTCCCATCAATAGTGCATAGGCCCTCTTTCAATTTGCAGGCTGCTCAACCACAACTTTTGTTCCACCATTTCAAACTATGAGCTGTATTTGCACTTTGACATGCATCACTGATGTTGTGCATTCAACTGTGTTCATTATGTTACATTTGCATTCCTTTGTACTCCAGACTGGCAGAGGAAATGCTTTTTGCAAAAGGGATTTAGTGCATTTTGGTTTTTACATTGTGTCACAACTTCATCTGCTCTTATTATGTTTGTTTGCAACTGTAGTCTATCATCTAAGCCTTTTAACTTACATTTGTACAGTTGGTCATTGCTTTAAAAAAAACAAAAAATGCTTTTCACAGCCATATAAACAATCCAAACTAACAGTAAGCTTATTTGCAAGGCAAGAATACTTCTTACACGTGTCATTTCTGAAGTGAACAGTACATTAAACTGTGACTGCAGCAATCTGGGGTCTCCATTCCCTAGAATATATTCCAAATGACATTTCCATGCAGCAATGCAGGGATTTTCACTACTCCTACTTGAAGCTTTCAATAAACAACTGGTAACTTTATAGGTTTGGAACAGCACAGCATGTAAAACAACTAGGCTAGATGTATGTGAAACTCTTTTGATGTTAAATGTTGCATTATTTATTAGTGTACATTTACTTTAATATTTGCACTCCATTTAGATCAGTGATAAGCAACCTGGAGCCCTCCAGATGTTGTTGACTCCAATTCCCATTAGCCCTAGCCAGCATAGTCAATGGTCAGAGATGATAGGAACTGTAGTCTACCAGCAGGCACACCAGATTCTCCATCCGTGATTTAAACTCTCTTGCTCATTCTCTCCTTACTATGTACATTTCTTCTACTGACAGAAAATGGCAACTGTTTTGCCCTAGGCAGCAATGGCAGACTGATATTTATGCCAATAAAAAAAGGTAAAAGGTAAAGGACCCCTGGACAGTTAAGTGCAGTCAAAGGCGACTATGGGGTTCGGTGCTCATCTTGCTTCAGGCCAAGGGAGCTGGCATTTGTCCACAGACAGCTTTCCAGGTCATGTGACCAGCACAACTAAAATGTTTCTGGAACAATGGGACACCATGACGGAAGCCAGAGAGCATGGAAACACCGTTTATCTTCCCGCTGCAGCGATACCTATTTATCTACTTGCACTGGTGTGCTTTTGAACTGCAAGATTGGCAGAGCACAGCAACGGGAGCTCACCCTGTCACATGAATTTGAACCACTGACCTTCCAATCAGCAAGCCCGAGAGGCTCAGTGGTTTAGACACAGTGCCACCCGCTTCCCGTTTATGCCAATACCAGCAATCCAGCTGGAACACAAATTTAAATTCTTGGCACTGTGCCGCATTCATACAGTGAAAATACATCCCAAGGACCTGAAAAGATTGGACTATAGTCTACTCCTGCACCTCAAACTTATAGATTGGTATCTCTCTTCAATGGGAGATGGTATCCCCTGATGAGTGAACCGAGCCCTACTGAGAGTAAAGTCACTCATTGAATTCTTGTGCCTTGGAGCTTGCTGGTGTCATCATTTCTCCTCTTTACTTCATCAATTCATGTGTGAAGCTCATTCAGTCAGCAGACTGATGCAAGTCAAGCTAGGAACCTCAAACACTGACAGGCTGCTACTAATAGTTCTTTGTGTATTGCACACTGAGCACTACATGCTTCTACATGTTCCATATCAATAAGTGGGGGGGGGGAGAGAGAGAAGGGAGGGAAAGAACCCCTTCCTCTGGCATTTACAAGCTAGCAAGTGAACTGTGCGGTCCCCTGCAAGGAAGATGCTCACATCTGTGCCCTTTCATATTGCCCTGGCTTCCTTTTAATTCATCTTCCTCTGGCTGCAGAATGGTGCGTGCTGCCTCTCTCACATTGACATTGCTTTGCTACATGAGCTGCATTCAGAGCAGGTATCGCTGAGTAAAAAGGAGTGCCTTGTGCTCTCTGCTGAAAAGGAGACAGGTGGCTAGTGGCTTGAAGAGTGGACGAGCAAACTAAAATATAGAGAGAAGAAAAACCTTGTACAGTTAAAAATAAGACTGGTGAACTGAACTGTCACTTTGCCGTCACCCCCTTTCTGTAGATAACAGTTTGGCTGTTTGAAGCACGTGACAGGGAACTGTGAGCGTGCTGTTCTTTACAGCTGCCCTTTGTATGAACTAAAAATCTGCTGGAATTAATAAAGTGCAAGAAGGAAGAGGAACTCACTAGCCGAATATACTTGTGTATCCTGCGTGGAGCACAGTATAAATCCCATGGGAAAGAAAAGCAAGGTTATAATCTTTTGAAATAAATATTCCTTACACATTTTCCTCATAAGCTGCACTTCTATGCAGATGATCCCATTTTTCTTTGCAACAACAAAAAATATTAATGTTGGCTAGATGCAATGCAAATTTATAGAATACTGGCTTCTTTCCACTTCACTTTTTGATAAGCATACACTCCAAACAACTGAACAGTTCTTTCTAGGAGTGAGTAATAAAGGCAATTAAAAACATTTGTTCTTGCTCCCAGTTTCCTTCCTGAAAGATGCTGCTCCTCTGAAAATTAAAATGGCATGAACTAAACACCAACTGAAGCTAAAAAATCTCAATCCTCCCATCCCAACATTTTACTAATATGATGTCTATTTCTTTAGTACCTATACAGGTTTTACATTTTGAGAGTACATGCTTATGTTCTCATTTTTTTCTTTTTGATTATCTTTGCAGCATTCTATTTCTTGCTATTTTAACATGAATACATCATAACACAAAATCTTTATGAATTTTTATCTCTTTCTGCAAGGATCAGCCTGTAATCCTATTCTATTACTTTGCCAGTGCAGTAGAATTAGATTTTTCTGATTAATTGGCCTTTCAAAATTGCCTTCTAATAATTTTAATATGATTTGCGCTGGACCTCTAACCATTCCTGTTAAAGTCTTCCTTTTGGTAGTAAGTGGCAGCATTAAGTGCTAACTACACTCAAGATGCCCAACCAGTCTCAGTTTGCAACAAAAGACCATTTCAAGAGTCTTAATGGACTGTGGTTTATTCTGGAAAATGTACAAGATTCGGAAATTTCAGTATGGTTCAGTATGCAACTGCCTAAATATTTGAAGTCCAAGCACAACACCATTTTTGCACCAATTGTGCAAAATGCCAATGCACTTCCTGGCCCAGTTAAAGTTAATAGCATTAATCTTTAAAACCTTAAACACTCTGTGGCCAGCCTACCTGAAGAACCATCTTCACTCTGACCCATTTGTTAAGCTCAAGACTGCAAGTTCTACTTGCATGCTCACCAGTAAGATCAATCACGTTGGCAGGTACAAGAGAAAGGGCTTTCTTGGTGATGGCCCTGCAGTTGCAGAAATACATTCCAAAAGAATTACTGTTAACCTAACACAATGCTAAGGAGTTTTGTAGGAGACAGTCTTCTGGTGATGCAGCAGTGGCATTTTTGGGTAGCTCAAATCTTATTGGTTGCTGCACATCCCAGTTCCTTATTCATGATGTGTACAATGACAGTTATTGGTGTGGGATTGCATACATGAGAATGACTTGCCCTAAAACATGTACAGGTGATTCTGCATTTACACAAGGGTTACATTCCAACCCCCTGTGCGCATACACAAAATTGTGTAAAATGGGGAGTATTCTGGTGAGTCAGCTTCCCCACCAAACAGCTGGTGTGTGGGACAGCACACCAAGCAGTCACTGCTTCCCTGGGTGTCAGCTGAGAAAGCCCCTCAGCCTCGCATGGAGACTCTCCAAAGAGGATGTCCTCTTTGGGCTCTAAGGAAGGTCTCCTCATGAGCCAGAAGGACTCTCCAGGGTGCTCCTCATTTCCAGGATCCATTTCTGGTTTCCCAGCACTGCACAAATCTCGGTCACATGCAAACAGAGCACACACAAATGGGGAGTTGCCTGTATTGGGCTAGAAATTATGCTAGAAGTCTCATAGAGGACAGTCTATTGGTGGTATGGCAGTGACCGTATCATTTGTGACTGCTCAAAGATTATTTTGTTCGTCATTCATTTGTATGTATTTTTAAAAAATGGTATGGGGGCTACATGTTTGAGCATTACTTGCACTCAAATGAAGTACTAGACTGGACAGGATTTTAGGATATCTGTATTCCAAATGTGTTGGTGCAGGAGATGATTTGGCCCAAAGCTTATTGATGTACACAGATTGTTCTGCTCACAATAGGTTTTCGAAGAAGGTGGTGCTGTGGACTGCTGCTCTTCCCTGTGGACTTCCACAGGGCTCTGCTCTGGTCACTATGCTTTTAAATCTCCATGTGAAACTACTAGGGAAGTCTGGAGTTTTGGAGTGGGCTGTACCTCCCAATTCTTTCTCATTTCTTTATGTGGAAAGGAATAACCATTTGCAGGTGATAATAGACTGCAGGAGGATAAATAAACTGATGCTATGTTCAGAAAATGTGGAAAAGGTGATGGGACACAATGACAATGAAATATTATAGAAATGCTAGTTCTAGATGTACTGCCATAGGAAAAAAACCAAGTATGTATATTGGGGATGCTGCTAGATCTAAGACTCATCCAGAATTCTCAGGTTTAGGTACTGTCCTATCAAGTATGATAAATTATATGTCAGCTATGTCTCTTTTGGGAAGACAGTAATTTAGCCACTATGCTATATGTCCTGGTAACCTCATGCTAATACTATTGCAATGCACTTGACGTGGGATCACCCTTGGAAACAATTCAGAAATTTCAGCTTGTACAGAATACAGCAATTAGGCTGATTATTA
Source organism: Podarcis muralis (assembly GCF_964188315.1). NCBI lineage: Eukaryota > Metazoa > Chordata > Lepidosauria > Squamata > Lacertidae > Podarcis > Podarcis muralis. The sequence goes on along the minus strand of NC_135661.1, from coordinate 41,705,810 downwards.
GTGCTGATTTAAAACAAAACAAAAAACAAAAAAACTACCAATTTCCCATGAGCTTCACAGTTTGCCAGTCTGTTGGCAGGTCAAATTCAAGTTGCTTCTAAAGTATTATTATAGGTTTGCCAGGGGGTCAGAGAGAGAGACCTTAGAGCAGTGGTGTCCAAACTTTTTTCAAAGAGGGCCAGATTTGGTGAAGTGAAGGGCCGGGAGGGCTGACCAAAGGGCCAACCAAAGTTGTTGGCCTTTTTTTGGATTGAAGTTGCTGAGCTTTTTTATTATTTTTACCCCAAAGTTGCTGAACTTTTTAGGATTTTACCCCAGGAAATAAATTGCCACAGGGGCCGGATTAGGCCCCCGAAATGGACTTTGGACATGCCTGCCTTAGGTAGACAAAGTATTTTTGACCAGTAACACTGGAACAGCCTGAGATCTGCTCTACCTCCTACCTTAATGAAAGGGAAACAGGAAACAGGAAAGGAGAAGACAGCAGAAAATACAAGCTTGGATGGGAAGATTCCAGGGGTCTTGGCACAGCAGAGTCTGCTGTTTCTTTAAGAAATATGGTTTATTTATACCGTATTGGCCCAAATATAAGCCACACTTTTTCCAAAATTCCAACTGTGGAAAGTTAAAGTGCGGTTTAAATTCACAACCTTACAAAAATTGGCTTTTACGATAACAGACATACGGTAAAACGGAACATTGTGCCTGCAGAATTTTAAGGGAGCAATTTATATTCGGGTATTGTCTTTTTTCCATCCCCTCCCCCCTTGAATTTTAAAGGTGCGGCTTATTTGCAGATGCTGCTTATATTCGGGCCAATACGGTACATATTTACATCTGAGTTTTGAGGAAGGGCTGCAGAACATTACACGCCAAGAGTGTCTTCAGCAAGCTTGGGTTCAGAACAGAAGCCATCCATGCTCCCCCGGTATCTGTGTAGCCCCTTTCGGCCAGCCCCGCATGTCCTTCTGGTCCCTTACTTCTTCCTGAAAACCCTTACAAAATGCAACTCCCCCATTCGGTAGCACCATTGCCCACTGTAATCCCAGCAATTTCTCCCTCAGTGCCTCCTGCCAGAGCCTCCTGCCTGGTCGATGGCTTCTACTGAGGGGCTTATGGCTGGCCATCAGCACCATTGTTTCTTCAATGAGCCATCCTCAGTGAGGCATCACCAGGCTGGCCTCATGAGGAAACTAGCTGGTGTATTCCCAGTCCTTGCTACCGTAAATTAAGAAATTTATGTCTTTGCTCAGGAGTTTGGGAGGTCTTGCTCCCCACACCCAAACCTACACTGTCTAAATAAATAAATAAATCTCTTGCCTGCTCTTTTATTGCATAGCAATTTCTACACTTGATCTTAGCCAAAAGGCTGAGAAGTGATTCCATTAAAAGTCTGAGCCAATAACCAGGTCTTCAGCAAGTATCTAAAACTTAAGAGTAGGTATCAGTCTTATCACAGAGGAGAGAGTGCTCTAAAAGAGAAGACACTCAGTTCCCCACTGCTACACAGTAGGCCTCAACTAAAGACGGTGCAGAAAATTCAGTCTCCCCAGTAGGTCTTAATAAATGGGCAGTTCTATTCTGGAGAAGGGGTAGCTTTTAGTTTCTATGAACTGTACTGGGTCCAGGACACTTGTAACACGATTCCCTAATACACTCGCACTGAAATCTAGTAGCAACAAATTGCTACAAGTTCCTGCTTTTGTAATAGTAGGAATGGTCAATATTGCATTTCCTGCTGCATCATGATTGTGCCACCATCTCCCGTAAGAAATTAATCAGATCCTGAAGTCTGATTAGTTTACGCTGGCCTCGAAAACTTTTCTATTCAGGGGGGTTGGACTAAGATAACTTTCAAGTTTCCTTCCAACTCTCTGATTATCTTTCAACTGATGAACAGACCAGTTAAAGATGTAATTTACTGCTTGCCATGGCTGTTTGAAATTATTTCTCATGGCTCTATATTTTGATTGATTATACTGTTGGAAAACAGGTTAAAAGTATTCTAAATTAAAGAAAAATAAATAAAGTGCTGTGGCACCTCAGAGACTGATTAAATGCACCATTCGCTGCAGAAGTGGACTAAGGCTGAAGTGTGAACATAATGCACACAGAGGAAGCTGGAGGATAAGCCAAATTAACAACTTGGGAGGACCATTACTGATGGATGACATACATGACATTCAAGGATGAACTGATGAATGTGATGTTAGCAGCACAGCCAATGTTGTAATGGTCATCAACAGTACTGTCAAACTAAAAGAAACGACAAAGCTGACACTGGGGTTTACTTCAAAGCCTGGCTCCCCATTGCTATTTGGGAAAAGCCTCTTCTAGTAGCAGAGGGACTGTCCCAAAAACCATGAGGTGGCTTCTGCCAAGGAACTGCTCACTTGATACCCAGATAACTATTCACCTTTTTCCTGCTATAGACCAGCAGAGCTGTTCTTTTGGTAAATATTATGCAAGACACTTTCCTAATGACTCAAAATGCAATATCCTAGGATAAACTAAGATTACATGTTGAATTACGTTTCTCTTTTCTTTCATTCTCAATCAAGCTGCTTTGCTAGTTTTTGATGCAAATCAGCTTCTCTGGAAGAAGAAAAGGAGGCTTGTACTAGAATTTGTGCATAAAGACTGCACTCTTGGACAGCTGCATATAGCATATAAATGACAAACATAGGAAATACCCTGTCTAGCTAATTTCGGTGTCCTGCAGAGCTTTCATTTCTGCTCTGACTAACCTAAAGAAGAGTGATGTTGTAACCAGATGCATGGAAGTATTTCTTCTCTACTGAGACTTGGGCAATAATCATAATTGGGAGAAGTCAGAACCTGAATGCAAGTCCAACCACACAAACATTCTGGAGAGGACTTTTAAAGGTGTTTCTAAGAGGATGCAAGCAGGAATTGAAGAGAAAATAATTAAATGGTCTGGAAACTATTACACATCAGAAATCACTGGAGCACTAAAAGCTATTGGCTTGCAGCTATGGTAGAAACCCTTTAAAAGTTGCCATGGTAGTTCATGCTGCAATTTGCCCACTCATTCTTCAATGAAGACTTTTAAAAAATTCAAGCCAATCATGTAGCATTAAGCTGCAGTCACCTGAACTTCAGGCAAAACAAGGCACTGTAGAAACAAATTATAACAAACAAGTCCCCAAAATGAATACCAGACCTGAGGTGTTCCCTGGTATATCCCAAACATACATTCAACAAAAAAAAACCTGGGTTAACACATTTTGTGAAATATGCTTCTACCTTCTTTATGCTACCTTCTTTAAATAAAGTAGTTTCACACAGACGCACATATATACCAAATTTAGTGAGAACAGACATGCTGATGCAAACCAAGGCCAAAACAGAGGAGAGCAAGTATTGCATACGTTGTGTGTATGTAAGAGGGTAAAAAAAAGGTAAAGGACCCCTGGATGGTTAAGTCAACTCAAGGGCGACTAAAGGTTCAGCACTCATCTTGATTTCAGGCTGAGGGAGCCAGTGTTTGTCCACAGACAGCTTTCCGGGTCATGTGAGCAGCTTCTGGCATAACATAACACCGTGACAGAAGCCAGAGTGCACGGAAATATCGTTTACCTTCCCGCCGCAGCGGGACCTAATTAACTACTTGCACTGGTGTGCTTTCGAACTGCTAGGTTGGCAGAAGCTGGGACAGAGCAACAGGAGATCACCATGTCACGCGGATTCAAACTGCTGACCTTCCAATGTGTATGTACACACAGCTAGGCAAAGAAATAACTACAGTCAAAATTAAGTCATTCTGCACGTAGAAATCAAGTCTACACAGTGCTGACCCTGGGTGGTGGTGGTTTAGAGTTCTGAAGCAGGTTCTTATAAGCCAGATTCCGTGCCAGTTGCTTTGAAATGATGTGTAGACATTGCACAGATGAAAAGTTGGAAGTGTAGTCAATACAACTTTCCACCAAAGCTGTGATCTCAACACAACAAGTTGGTTTGCATTATACAGTAGTACCTCAGTTTTTGAACAGCTTAGTTCATGAACAACTTGGAACCCAAATGCTGCAAAACCAGAAGTGTTCCGATTTTCGAACTTTTTTTTTCAGAAGCTGAACGTGCTTCCCCCTGTGTTTCCCATTGCGCTGCTAATTTGAGTCCCCGCCCCCATTGTAATTCAAGCCTTCCGTTTCTGATTGCAGTGTTCTATGAAGCTTATATTTGGTGCTTTTGTTTTTGCTATTTATTTTGCATTTTTTGTTTTGAGGCTTTTTCAGTTAATTTGTTTTTGTGACTGTGTGGATCCCAGTTCAGCTGCTGATTGATTGATTGATTGATTGATTGATTGATTGATTGATTGACTGCAGAAATGGATAAAAGCCCCCCCATCTAAACAATGTCTATCACCAGTGCAGGAAAAAAAATTAATTTTAATTTTTTATCATCTACAATACTATTTTATTTATTTTATAGTACAGTACATTGTTTATTGCTTTCATTTTATGAATCAATGTTATGAATCAAAGATAGTAAAATTCATGTTAAATTGCTGTTTTAGGGGTTGTTTATAAAAGTCTGGAACGGATTAATCAGTTTTGCATTACTTTCTATGGGAAAGCGCACCTTGGTTTGGAATGCTTTGGTTTTGGAACAGACTTCTGTAACGGATTAAGTTTGAGAACCAAGGTACCACTGTACTCTGAAGATCTCCTATACCCAAGTCCCTATTATCCATTCCCTTCTGAAATTTTACTACTACTTCCCCATAATCATCCTCCAACACCTCCGCAATGACTTATGTACTTTCCCTACCACTTAACTCAGCATTAATTATCTATAAATCATGACAAGTTCCCTGCCACCACTGCAGTCTATTAATTTCCTGACCATCTGACTCACCAATTAAATTTTTCAAAGCTTCAGAGCAGGAGGCACAATTTCCTAATTTTGTACAGAGCTAACCACCATGGTACAATGTAGTATAGTATGGATGCTTCAGCAATACAAATATAGTGCTGGCACCTCTGACTATTGCTTTAACCAGAGCTTTCCAAACTGTGTTGTGACATGTTAGTTTGTCAGCTGCAGTGTGTAGGTGTGATGCATGAACGCTCCCCACGCTCCTCCCAGGGTTGGATAGGAGTTTGTTTAACCTCCAGTTTGCTAGTAAAACTGAATTACTGTGTCGCGAAATGATGCATGTCCAAAAAATGTGTCACCAACATGAAAAGTATAACTGCACACACTTGATTTCTTCAGAAATTATTTGCATTGGTATTAAAATAATCCAGATGAAAAGCTAACTAGCCATCATTGTCTATTACAATTTTAATAAAATTAATGCTCATAGGAGAACTACAACCTAAATTTTACCATACAACCAGAAAAATTTCAAGGCATTAAACCAAGTATATTGCAGCTAGCCACATTAATTAGATTCCAAGGAAAACTCTCTTGGAGTAAAAAATCTGCTAGGTTGATAGAATGTAAACAAAGGCATTTTTAAGCAAACACATCATCTGTATCAATTTCAGTGAACTTTATGTGAATCACAGCATCAGTTTTTAATTGATTGTCTGGTCTGGGAAAGCACTTTCAAGTAAAAATAGAGTGTTATTGCCTTCATGAGGGTAAAATGTCATTTTGTTTAATCTGCAGATTGGGGGAACCTATAAGTAAATAATGCAATTCAGCTTCAAAGCCTTTTCAACCTACGTATTGCTCAACCTTAGAGCTGACTATCTCCTACTTTAATAAAAGGGGAAATAGGGAGCAGGAAAGGAGAAGACAGAAGAAAATACAAACTGGGATGTGGAGATCAAAAGGACAAGAAGGCAGCACTGAAATAGAAGCACAAAGAATTGCAGCTGAGCATCCAAAAGCACTGGGACCAGAAAACAGCCCTTAGAAAAGAAAGAGAAACAATGGAAGTGAGGGCAGCCACCTCTTTTAAGGCTCTTTCACTTGTGCATAACAAAAGGCAGCATTCCTACAGTGAAATGACTCAGACAACACAACTTTGTCTCTTGCTTTGCTGGAATGTAGTTGGTTTGCCTCTAGTCTAGGCACAAACAAACAAACCTTCTTATAAAGAAAATGCTACATAACGTCTGCAGCAGCTATGCAGCTATGTCTGACATAGAGCAACACACAGTGGCCGCACCACTTGTCTCTCACTCCTTTAGACTGTACTAGAACTAAGCACTTTGTATTTCAGGGGGTGGGGGGAGTCTCCATCTGCCTCTTGAACCAACTGCACTATTTGAAAATTTTAAGTGGGAGAACACAAGGGCTCCATTCAACAAAGTTAACGTGGCTCTTCAATCAGCTGAAGTGCTGGCTGCCAGAGCATTTGGAGCTCATTTTATGCTAAAGGCACGTTTTCATTGTGGCTTCCTGTTTCCAAAACCATCTCTGGTCTTTTTTTTTTTAAGAAGCCTGAGAATTCTCTGAGAGTTAGTTATGATGGAGGAGGGGGTGAGCAGGCTGCAGTGTAGCAATAATAACCAAGACACGTATGAACTACTCTGCTGTAAAGTTCCATGTCCATAGAAGAGGATGCAAGGACAGTTCACAGCTTGCTTAGAATATGAGGAAAAAAAATAGGTTACCCCACTTCAACTACAACTCAGGCCCATCTAAGTTGACTTCTGGATACCACAGTTCTTACCAAAGGTGTCAAAACAAAAAAAATTCCTTCCAGTAGCACCTTAAAGACCAACTAAGTTAGTTCTTGGTATGAGCTTTCGTGTGCATGCACACTTCTTCAGATACACAGTTCTTACCAAAGGTGTCAAAACAAAAAAAATTCCTTCCAGTAGCACCTTAAAGACCAACTAAGTTAGTTCTTGGTATGAGCTTTCGTGTGCATGCACACGAAAGCTCATACCAAGAACTAACTTAGTTGGTCTTTAAGGTGCTACTGGAAGGAATTTTTTTTGTTTTGACTATGGCAGACCAACACGGCTACCCATCTGTTACCAAAGGTGTGTTCAGGAAGTTTCATGTCACAACAGAAGACAGTCTATCTGCCCACCTTTCTTATAAGCTATATTTAGAGTACAGTGGTACCTCTGGTTATGTACTTAATTTTTTCCGGAGGTCCGTTCTTAACCTGAAACTGTTCTTAACCTGAAGTACCTAATGGGGGCCTCCTGCTGCTGCTGCACCGCCACTGCACAATTTCTGTTCTCATCCTGAAGCAAAGTTCTTAACCTGAGGTAATATTTCTGGGTTAGCGGAATCTGTAACCTGAAGCGTATGTAACCTGAAGCATATGTAACCTGAGGTACCACTGTAAGGGAAAGCCAAATCTTTTCATTAGACCAACCACCCTGAGAAATGTTGTAAACACTTGACTGAAATTTTGGCATTTAAGGTATAAGATTCTACACTCCCCCACCTCCACTATTAGTTTACATTTGAAGGGAATGTATACTAACACAGAAATGACTGATTTGTTTCCCTTTCCACAGTCACTGGTCAAAAACATGAACTCAAAACTCCACAAGCTGTGCAAACCAAACACAAAATGCCTGGATAACTATAAATATGGAAATATTTCCACATGTTACATAAACTACCTCCTAGCAAAATTTGAATAATTGCAAAGTTTTTAGTACAGAATTCCAAATTCCCCTGTAACATAAAAATTGCAGTAACACAAACACCCTACTGGATTGAAAGTACGTCCTCCACGTAAAAAAACCCCTGCACTTCTAAGTGTGCATGAATGTGCTCTAAAAAACAATTAATGAGTGCATAAGGAAACAGTTATTGTACTGATTATTCAAACTGAACTATCAAGAGGTGAAAACCAACTTCTATTTTTCTATCTGAAACTGCTGTCTCATTTGCGGCACATATACACCTTTCTTAGATTTCCTCCCCATTTAATACCACAATTTACAATAATATTAATATTATTAACAGTAATAATAGAAAGGCAATCCTAATTTATCCTCAAGAATGTGGGTCTTTTGCTATAATGGAATGGTGATTTTTCAGTAGCTGGATAGGTTTGTTTCTAAGCTTGACTGCTATCCAAAACAGGATTGACAACCCAGCCCTTCCAAATCAACTTACGGTAAGCCCTTCATTTGATAAAACCTTTCTGAATTTTTTTGCCCCATATCCAAGTTATTGAATCAATTCTTTGTATGTATTAGTCATTTCACTTGACTAAGATCCACTTCATTTGGACCACCTTCTCACTGAACTACAGTGAGACTCTGTAGTTGCAAGAGTGGGCCTTTGTAGTCAAGGGCTACATATTCAGCAACTTTAAGATCCAGGCTTCAGGTTTTTTAGGAGTAATTTCTAATCCTGAGAAAACTGACCCTTTTATTAACACTTTCAACAACACCCTTAATTCGAGGACCGAAAAGGAAGTGCAGACACCTCTACAAAGCTGTCATAAAAATAATGTGCAAACAATGGCAATGATGCCACATTTCTCCTTTTTTCAATTTTTTAAGATGGCGAAGGATGAACCACATATACAGAGACTGATTCACGAAAGGCTGTGTTTCAGATCTGCTCAGGAAACCCAGCCAGATGAGAAAGACTGACACCGACATCATAAACTGCTCTATTTTTATCAGCCAACAAGATCTAATCCTTGGCTGAGCAGGAGGTTTGTTTCTATTCTGTGGAAGAGCCTCAATCCTGGAGCAGTAAACCAGGTTACATAAATTAACATTCTCCTCTGTCCCTCCAACCCCTTATTTCTCCATTTCTGAATCTACACCACTTAGAATACAATGCTTCAACCATTAAGAATGTGGGAATTCAATGTACTCCCTGAAAAAGCAGGGAAAAGATCTCATCTCTCCCTCACCCCAACATTTCCTGGCTCAATGCAGCCAACTCTGGTTAAACCCACTTCAGTCACATATCATCGAGAGGCAGTGACAGCTGCCCTCTTCCTGCAATGGTTTTAACTACCAAAGAAATTATATGCAAGATCCCCCTATAGCAGGCTGTTAAAATATACTGCTAGGCTTCTTTCTTGCATAAGAAATCAGATGGCGTATTTTGAGGGGGAGAGGATTAACTTGGTAGCTGCAATTTAAGTGCTTACCAGAACATATGACACTGCTTATTTTACAACAATTTCAATGGCTTCTTGTCTATATCTGGCTCAAATCAAAGTGTTTATTATCACCTTTTAATTTCTAACAACCGCTGTTTCCCCCCATAAAAAAGGTAAAGAACCCCTGGATGGTTAAGTCCAGTCAAAGGTGACTATGGGGTTGCGGCGCTCATCTCACTTCAGGCCAAGGGAGTCAGCTTTTGTCCACAGACAGCTTTCCGGGTCATGACTAACCAGCTTCTGGCTCAATGGGACCATGACGGAAGGCAGAGCGCACGGAAGTGTCATTTATCTTCCCACCACAGAACTACCTATTTATCTACTTGCACTAGTATGCTTTCAAACTGCCAGGTTGGCAGAAACTAGAACCGAGCAACGGGACCTCACCCCATTGCGCGTATTCGAACTGCTGACCTTCCATGCAGCAAGCCCAAGAGGCTCAGTGGTTTAGACTAAAGCACCACCCACTCCCATATGAGCCTACTCACTCATCACATTTTCCAGGAAGGCTCTGCTCCAATGGTGGACGTGTAGCAGGCAGTAACAGAAGGAAAACCTTCTCTGTGATTATGTCCAGACTTTGGAACCCTCTACCAAAAAAGGCTCATATTGTCCCTCCTCCGATGCTTCTACCACCACTATTTCTTAAGACTTTCCTTTTCCATCAGGCCTTTGGCCTGATGAATTGAATGCACTTCATTAAACTCTTGGAAATTTGTCTGATGTACGCCAGTATTTTAACTTATTTTGTCTTATTGTATTACTATTTTAAAAAATGTGCTGTGGGCCACCTTGAATGTTTTTAAATAGAAAGGCAGGATATAAATATTATTAAGCAAATATAGGCTATTTATAAGTAAGCTAAGTAGGGAAAGAACCTGGCCAGTTGTACACATTCTGGTTACATCCAGACGAGACACTGTAAGACTGTCTTTCAAAGACAGCCTGCTGGTGCAAAATTCAGCTGCCACGATGCCTGTGAGAGCTAGGTGACTTTAACATCATGTACCTACTCTGAATATGTTGCACTGGTCAGCCATTCATTTTCAGAGCTAGTACCAACCTTTAAAGTGCTGAACAGCTTATGGCCACCTTATATGAAGGATTGTAATTCCCATGATCCCTGGACACTGGTCATGCTGGTTGAAGCTGCTGGGAACGGAACTCCAACAACATCTGGAGGGCACCACATTAGTTATCCCCTGACCTACATCCATATAAACCTCCCCAGATGCCCTGTTCTCTGTCAATTTAGTTTATGTGAATCAGGGACTGGACATTTGTAGTTGTGGTCCTACATCTGTGAAATTCCCTCCTTGGAAAGCTCCATCTGTGCACACTTGCCCAATGGCCTTTAAGCAGACTTTAAAGACTTATATGCTTTCAAACTTTTTCTTGATTTTACTGCTTTCCCTCAATGTATAATTTTATCTAATAATATTTGTTCAACTTGTTTTGCTTTTTAATATTGTTATTGCAAGCCATCTTTACAGGGGAAAATGTTTCTGTTTCTCTCCCTTTAGTTTAACTTCCAGTTGAGGAGCCTCTCTGCTGTTGGGGTTCTAAAGCAGAGGAAATGCAAAGCCCCCAGTGGTTAGTCAGTTTTCTTTCTCCATAGAACTGCATGACTCAAGCATCCACCTCCTTGGACTCATTTGGGTTCCCACTATCCACCTGCAGAACACCCCTTTACTAATGAAGAGATTACTGAAAACAGGTTTCAGTGGAAACACACAAATATATGAAATCTCAAAGGCAGGCCAAATAGGGCACCTAGCCATCTCTAAACTAGTGATGCTTGCTGATAAATCACTGCATAGCATTGTGGACCCTGGTCCAGGCATTTGGTTCCATTTGGTTCCATTAATACCACTAAGATATCAGATACAAAGTGCTTTTGTTCAGCAGAACATATATTTTATCATAAAAAACAAACTTTGAAACCTGCAACTGTTAACTTTTTAACTATCGGGCAGCATTTTATAAATTTCCTATGCTCTGCTAGAAGCTACATTCATTATATCCAGATCACTGAACAGAGATTTCCAGAAAGACGCTAAACAATGCAAACAGGGGCAGATCAGTGATAACTGCACTGGTAAGATATTAGTAGAACATTAGTAGCACATTTAGTAGCAACTCAGAAATTAATTTCAAACATTATGAAATTGTATTAATTTTTTATTCCTCCTTCCTCTAAAGAGCTCGGGTGATATACCCCTCCCCCACCAATATCCTCTTAGTAGCCATTGAGGAAAGTTAGATTGGTAGATTGGTTAGATTGGTAAAGTGGTAACTAGCCTGGGGGTTTAACAAGAGATTTGAACCACTGTCTCCCATCTAAATGCAGCACTCTAGTCACTACCAAATGTGGAGTTATTAATGATATTGTATGGCAGGTGCAAAATCAGTTTTTTTCTAATTTAAAATATTGGCTGGGGTAGATGGATAGGGAAGACAAGATGGATTATATATATTGATTATTGGAAAAATGAACCATATACTTCATATATAATGTTTTTAAAACATTATAAATTCTGTATTTTTTCATTTAATTTTAGAATGTTTTGTATAAGATTTTTTTAAGGAAAGATGGCCAATCTAAATTAATTCATTTAGCAAAGTACTGAGGAGGAGATTACAATCCACTTTGTCAAATTCATGTGTTATCCTCAGTTGGCAGAACATATATATGGGTCTGGGATCAGGCAGCGAGAAATGTTGCAAGAGTGAGTCAGAAATGTTGTAATCATGCACCTGACAAAGTGGTCTCTATGCAACAATATATCTGTTAAGGTGCCAACAGACACAGTTTCGGCTACGTAAAATATAATTAACAGTTAATCTAAAGGAAAATGTATGACAGAAAAATAGCACGGAGATTTTTCAGCATGGATGTAATTTAGCTAAGACTGTGGGGCTTTTGTTTTGTTTTGTTTTGTTTTGAACAAGAGAGGCTATTAAAGGATTGATGAACTAGCCAACAGAAAATAATCCAGTCACAATTTCAATTTTCAAATTCTCTATTTATATACCAGCAATATGCAGATGAACACAAACATTAAAAGCTAAGTTCTTAGACACAGTCCTAGTTACTTCAAAATTGTTTACATGCAAAGAAAAAAGTCTGGCATAAATATAACAACCTCTCCACAAAAAGCTTCAAAGCAGGGGCAAACAGAATGGCTTTTGCCACTGTTAGAAGAACATATACACCCAAAATAGGCAAAGCTAGTGCAAAAATAAGCATTGCCTTTAAGCACTCATGGTTTGGCAGCTCTGGATTTATTTCACAAAGCCTCCAACCTCTGACATGTAGCAACATTAACTTGAATTACAGCACTCAAAGTGGGCCCTACCACTCTGCAGATCCATTTTAATTAAATATTGTTATTTAAAGCAGTATATAGGATTCTGTAATTTATTATATGGATCCTAGTAATTTACGAGCTTCAACCACATGTAATTTTTAATCACATAACCCTATCCTACCTTAAGCTTTGTCCTTATCTATAACCTTCAAAGGATTCTCCCTTAGCTACCAGATAATGATGCAATCCCACTTCTGTCACACCATCCCAAACATCATCAAAATGTTAACCTTCAGTTTAACATAATCTAGACACATCATGTCATGGTAAGTAGGCCAACCTTCTGTTTGCAGAAGTTAACCATCAGAATGCAACAAATAGTTCTAAGAACAGCAGGCAAGTCTGGCTTGTTATAATGGGGAAAGGTAATGCTTCTAAACATAACATGTGGCTAACTAATAAACACTGCCCCAGCCAGACCACCAAGGATGCAACTTAGCCTGTCTCTTTGTCCTCTGAGAGAAAGAAGATTGATTTACTGCCCTGGCTTTTGCTGACAGCAAGAAAATCTCTTCCCCTTATGCTCCATGGAGATATAACATTTTCCTTTATTCAAGACTACTGGACAGGAATGTGAAACAAAGTGTAGAACAATCCCTTTACAAGAAGGCCATATTCTGAGTGCTTGCAATGGGTCTGAAGCTTTAGGTGTACCAATGGACTAGGCATTTTGAATATACAGTGGTACCTTCCATAAGAGGAAGCCTGCTGGATCAGACCAAAGACACACCTAGTCCAGCATCCTGTTCTTGCAGTGGCCAACCAGATGTCTCTGGGAAGCATGTAAGCAGGACCTGAAAACAAGATCACTCTCCAGTGCTTCACGCTTGTGATTTCCAACTGCTGGTATTCAGATGCATACGGCACCTAATGCAGATAGAGCATAGTCATTGTGGCTCACAACCATATTTAGTTGCCTGTTGTAAGGATTCAGTTGTGACATGGTTCTTTTGTCTTCACATTTTACATGTACAAAATCTGCCCAACCCTTAGGACATCTATATATCACTAACAAATATGTTAAATAAAGTGGGCCACATTAAAATGAGAACTTATGTTGTTGTTTTACCTATGTGAAACCTGAGTCCTTCAACAATTTATTTCCATGCACTGCATTCTCAAGTTGAGAGCACTGAGGTATACCTTAGTTTAGCCCATTCCTGAACCATACTTTTCTCTTCCTGCAATGCAAACTCACTACATAGGACAACACTGTTATCTGAATGACAGGCAGTTCTGTTAATGTCCAGGCTGCAAAGCAGATTAGACAGGTGCAAGGAGGCTTACCAAATATGAACACACTTTTATTCAATTGCAGCAGAAATTAAATTCCAGTGTGTGCAAAACATGCCAAGAACTGCCTCAGTAACACAGACAGGCACCTCCAAAGATATCCAAAGCTTTCCTAAAACTCGATTTTATACTTAAAAGGTGCTATATAACAAGTGCACTTAAGTAACATAACTTCTCTCTAACAAAAGCCTCTGTCTCCCAGACAGTGCATTATTAAAATGATTTTACAAACAGATATAAATTAAATGCAAAACAAAAGCTCCAGCAAGTTCATGCACTCTTTAAAGAGGTAATGCAAGAGTAAATATTCTTCAACTTGCAAAAATTACACAAATTAAATTTGAGCACAGTTGCTAATTTTGCCTAATTTATTCTACTTTTGCTAGCCCTGGAAGTAGGCAGAGAGCTATCCAGCATGCAGAAGCCCTGGCCACTGACGATTGGAAATCAAAATGAGCCACAAGCACATTTCATGCATCAAAGATTTCAAAAGACATGACCTGCAAATATCTAGCCTACATTCACAGGCATATATGCTACATTTCTTTTAACATAAAAGCGGAGTTCTCAGGATGCTGAATTCAGTACACATACAAAAAATGTGATTTTTCTAAGTTACTGTGCACATGCACAGCCCTAGTAAAACCATTATAGCATCCACAGTCACTATCATTTAGTCTGTGATCATTAAATAACAAAAAACAGAAGGGACATAATCTAGTCCAACTCTACTACTAATAGAAGGCCAACCAGTCCTCTGCTTGAAAACCTCTGGAGGAGAGTTCACTGTATGAAAAATTCAGCTGAAAGTCATTGGAATTTCTGCAATGCATTTAGGACAAGCATGCATGCTAGTTTCATTCAAAGGAAAGTAACTGACTGGCACATACAACCAAAATTCTTCTCAACTAATTTCCATGCCATATTAGTTATGGAATGAATCAAACTACAGTATTACAATAAGGAACAAAGGGCTTAATCATGAACTTAGCTGAAAAACCAGGCTATGGTTGTAGAAAACGGCTCCACTTGCAACTTAAAATGGTTTTCTGTTTCTGCAGAGGCAGAAAATCACCAGGTACTAACAGGAAGAGGTAACTCAAGCCCCAGCCTCTCAGAATATAACTTTCATTGGAGAGGAGAATACCACTATATATTTGAACTACTGGCCTGAAATAAGTGATGAGTAAGGATTTTTTTTTTTTTATGAGAGGCACATCATTGCAAAAACTGAACTCTGTTCAAACATTTAAACATAAATAGTGTTATGTTCTTTGAGCTATAGCACTTTGAAGTCACTGCTCTTATTGGCTTTTGAGAATTCAAAGTCTGTTCTGCCTTTTTAAACAGCTGTATCACCACTGTGGAAAAATTCCCAAAGTCAGGCTTCCTGGACAGAAGAGGACTACCCTAACCCTTAAACATGAAATGCCCAACCTCCTCAGGACCAAGACTACTTCAGCTTCTGTTTTTAACATTAAAGCCTGACCCCTAAAGAACAGCATAATCAATTACTTTCTGGTTAACTAGAGGAATATGCCTCAACATGACAGTTCAGATGCAACATCAGAAATACAAAGCTAAAAGGGCACTGCAAGATTTTAGAAGCCCAAAAGCAAACAAAGGCAATTCTTCTGACTGTGCCTCAATCAAAACATTTAATTGGAATGAACAGAACCTCAGCTGGCAAACTACCACCATGTATGCCTTTCATATGACCTCATCCAACTTGTCCTCAAGGGAGTCTATACAGATAATGCCTATCAGCCTGATTCTGTTGTATAACTTGTCTCATATTTAAGACTTCCAATTTTGAGAGCATTTTGCTTAGAATCTAACACCATTCTGTCTACTCAACAGTCCGTGATGCAAATGCCATGGATACAGAAAGGTTAAGTCTTTTCATCCACTCAACTACCAGCATTGGATCCAATTTGTATGTGCATATTAGCTTTCTGACATGTCCACCTGGATCAAATGCAGACAACCTCTGCTGTTATCCACACATTTTTCATTCCCCTCCCTAAACTGAATGTTAATCTGTGTCAGACAAATTAGCATTTGAGGCAGTGTGACAGAGTAGGCAGGAGTGGGAATAGGAAGTTAGAAACTTTGGAGGCCTCAAGCAGTCTTCTCTCAGCCTCAGTCTTTCACCTGCTATGTAGGAATAACACTGGAATACCTCACAAGGCTGTTCTAAGAATTACTAAAATATGTATGTACAGCATTTTGAACTCTTGAAATGTGCCATATATAAATGTGAAGTATTAGCAGTATTAAGTAGGAGTATGAGAAGCCATCTGAACAAACTATGCTGAACCCTCCCCTCCCTCAAATATTGCTCTCATTGTCAAAACTTTGCTGCTATGGTAAGCACCAAACTACTTCTCAATTTTCACCAGTACCCAAAGTGGCTGATCTCTTAGCATCCTCTTGTCAATCATTTTATGCAAGACCCGCAGAGCACTACAGCTATAAGAATTGACAAGGCAACTTGCCTCACTCTTTGAGCACTTTAATTTAGTCATACTCCACCTTTCTATCTTCAGTGTGACCCACAAATTGGCAAACAGAATCGAAATAGCACAATACAAAAATGAAAAACAGGAAGAATTAAATCAAAAGTCAGTGATGAAATTTAAAGCAATAATTTAAAGCAGGTTAAAGTGCTTGCAGAATAAAAAGTTTTTATTTCTCACCTAAAAACCATCAGTAGGGAGGGCGACTGAATTCCAGAGTCAGAATGCCGCAATCAAGGCAACCCAGTCATAAGTCCTCAAATACATACTATACTGGGGGCATGCAGATTTATGTGGCAGGAGGCAGTCCTTCAAATATTTTGCTTTCAAACCATAAAGGGTTGTATCTGTAATTAACCAGCTGAATTCAGCTGTAGAAATCAGAATCATATACAGATCACAGTTTTCCTAATATCAAATTTAAAAAGAGCTCAAGAGTTAAGACTACTCTCTCTCTACACTTAGAAGAAAATTAGAAGAAAAGCCTTACTTATAGAATAAATGAAGCTTAACCCCACTCAAATCTTCACTTATATATGTGCATAAATTATGAAGAGAATCTTATAAATTGCTTCGTATCTGGAAATCTAGTTTAAGGAATAGAGCAGCCTTCCGCAACCTGGTGCCCATGAAATGTTGCTGAATTACAACTTTCATTTATCATACTAGACACAACTAACAGACAAATGGTTGGGAAAGGAGGAAAGAAGAAAACACAGGTACAAATTCTTAGTTACAAGTTCTTCTAATGACCATTTAGGGTAGAAAGTTCTAGGTGATGAGGTGCCAAAAACTGTTGGACTCTCAGCTAGACAACTGTCAACAATACATTGCTCATTAACCTGAGACATAGTTGGTATGTTCAGATATTACACCAAACAATGGTTTAGAAAGATGTGGCCACTTCTAGCCTCCTCCTGGAATTCTACTCTTCCCACCCACTGCTTCTCCCATGTGGCTAGAAGTTTGGAAGCTTCAACCTCTTGGTTAACCAAAACTTACCAAGTCAACTGGACCCTAAACTGCAATTAGCACTAACTATGGTTAGCTTAAACAAACGACTTTAATAAATCATAAATTGAAGTTAGCTTGTTTGAAACTAACAACAGAAATGGGGGGTGGGTTAATGTAAAAGCCCTGAACCTAGATCTTTCATATCTCACTAAAGTTTACAGACTAAACTATCGTTTAAGGTGATGTTCAAATGCAGCCAGCCAATGACTTCATAGCTGATCTTCAGAACAGATCTTCTAAACAAATCTAACCACTGAACAATGCTGGTTTCTTTAAAAAAAGAGGGGGGACATTTTAAGAATTGACACAAGAAAGGATTAAATTTGCGTTTTGCCTTCCTTAGCACCAAGACAGTCAATGTGAAAAGCATAATCTAAGTCTTCCCTATTTCAGGCTAGAATTTTTTTAAAGTCACTCAGAGGAAAGAAAAGGCTGCACAATGCTTCACAAGTGTTTTTCTTTACACAAGTGTGTTTCTTTACCCTTCATAATTTTTTAAAATTTTCTTCCATACTTATACTCCTTTCATAAACATGTTTAAGATGTGATGATGACAGAGGTTCTTTTTTGAAAGCTGCTTGTAGCAAAAAGCACCAACTAAAGCATTTCATTCATAGCACTGAAGCGTTTTAAGTCTGAGACTTCATTTTTACCAAGTGGATGGCACCACAACAAACTGAAGCTTTCCCCACATAATAGCATATTTTGACCAAGAACAGAAGCCCTCAAAATACTATCCAACTATAGTTCAGTCACAATGCCAAGCTCCCATGAAGTCAGACTGCTGTTAACATGATCTGCATAAAATGCAGCACACTAGACCAGCAATGCTTCTGTAGAGCTTAGATAACACAATCTTTTATTTATTACAGCTGTTTGGATCAAAAACGGAACACACTGGGATTTCCAGTCTCCAAAGGTTATCTCTGACTGTTGAACTGGGGCTGAGCAAGCTACCTTAAACAACTATAGCCAGTTTCAAAATTACCACATGTTATGCAGGGGTTCCATATAATACCTAAAACCTTGAAGACACTCCCGCAGGTAGTGGGTAAGGGGGAATACTCCCAGAACCCATGCACCAAGTGGGTCTTGCCCAAGCAAGGTGGAGATCTTTAGTGTCAGGTAACCCAGGCAGACCCAGTTCAGAAAGAGCTATTAAGCCCTCCGCCTTGCTTGTAGGGAAAAGCCCATTTGGCATGCAGGCTCTTGGAGGCTAGGATGCTCACATAAGATCTCACAGAAACTTGGATGGCCCCACGAAATCTTACAAGAGCCCCCCAGAAACGGCATATCACATTCAAAATGCCTAGAAATGAATTGTAGTTTGATTATCAAAGTTAAACCATACATAAAGTGGACCAGAAGGGATGCGGGTGGCGCTGTGGGTAAAAGCCTCGGCGCCTAGGGCTTGCCGATCGAAAGGTCGGTGGTTCGAATCCCCGCGGCGGGGTGCGCTCCCGTTGCTCGGTCCCAGCGCCTGCCAACCTAGCAGTTCGAAAGCACCCCCGGGTGCAAGTAGATAAATAGGGACCGCTTACTGGCGGGAAGGTAAACGGTGTTTCCGTGTGCTGCACTGGCTCACCAGATGCAGCTTTGTCACGCTGGCCACGTGACCCGGAAGTGTCTCCGGACAGCGCTGGCCCCCGGCCTCTTAAGTGAGATGGGCGCACAACCTTAGAGTCTGTCAAGACTGGCCCGTATGGGCAGGGGTACCTTTACCTTTACCTTTAAAGTGGACCAGAGCAAAGTAGAACCTTTGCCCCAGATGCAAAACTGAATACTGAAGCAAAACTGAAGTCCACCTAAAATCTCTTTATAGATTTGAAAAAGCAAATAGGAGCTGCTGCGAAAGGAGCCAATCTAAACTTTGATAGTTTCCTCTAAAGTCATGTGTTAACCTTCCTACGACAATCCCAAAAAGTACTTCAACGAACCAGATTGTAATTCCAGTTTTGGGAATAGGTTAATCACCAGAGTGGAGTATGTGCATGCACACAAGTAAGCACTCACATGTCCAAAAAAACATCGAGGGGTTATTGATTTTTTAAAAATCTGAAATGTACAAATTCTGAAAGCTGAGGTACAGCATAACATTTTAAATGAAGGTTCTATCTGAAGATCCCTCTTTAAAAGTCGCAACAGGAAGATGTTAACCATTTTCTTTTTCTCCACTGAGAATGTCTAAGAAGTACGGTAAATCAACCTGTTTTCTCACACATGCAACAAGATAAGATTTCTGATCAGGACCTAGACATATCTGCATTCTGTAATGGAACTAAACTAATAGTAGTACTGAGCTCAGAACCCCTAATTCCCAACTCTTGATCAATTGATTGATTTTACTACATGCTGCTATTCCACAACAAGCTATGCCCAAAGTGCCTTACTGCAAACATTCAAAACATCAAAATAGAGAACATTGGAAATACAAATATACAAAATACAGAAAATGTCAGAAATTCAAAATAGCAAAAATAAATGATTTGGAAAATATTTGATTTAGAATGAATTATGTATTACCCCCTCCCAAAAAAACCCACATAATCTAGGCATAATTACATAAATACAAACCAAAACAAAAAGTTAACTGACAATAAAGTTTCTGATCCTAGTCTTGCTGCACTCCAAGGTACCTGACTTAAATTCAGTTCAGATAGAAGGGATAAATGACATAAAGCTGGAGCCCATATCTGTCCTCTAGAGGAGGCAAACAGCACCAAAAGGCAAATGTCAGAGAGAGCAATTATGGTAAATCTTTTCCCCAGCCTCTTCAAGGACCAACTGCTGGTGCAGGTCGGATTGCAATTCTTCCTCTGTCTATAAAGAATGTTGGCCTCCTAACAGGGTGCTCAGAATTTTTTTTATTATGTTTGCAAGTAATTTATAAAGGCTTTGTTTAGTTGTGAGACAATATGTTGTTATTGTTTTGGTAACCCATTAGTATACATTGTTGTTTGAGTACTGTATAAATTACAATACAGAAAACCTGATTTAAAATCAATCTACTCTATTTTTCAAACCATGCTAGGAGGCATCATTGCAACAACTTTTTAAATAATAAGCCTGTAATCCAAGTAACCTGCTTCAATATACTTAAGCATTGTACGCTACAGGAAAGTATTGTAAACTGACCAAGTTCTTCAATTCGTATTAACTCCCCTGTCCTGCTCCTGCAGGTGAATTTAAAGATCATAAAGAACTCAGAATTCTCAGTAAGCCCAACATCATTTTCCAGTAGCTTTTAAACTTGTGGTCTGGGAAACCAGGAATGCCATGGAAGCATACCAAGACCTCTTCAACTAAAAGTTCAGAGTATGACAGACAAGCTTCTTGAGAGATGGCCTGAAAATTATTATCGATCTTAACCTGTAATCTTCTTGGAAATATAAGGTATGTTCTGGATAATGCATCTAGCTACTGCAAGCTGACAGGACTGACTAGTGCTCAAGGAAACTGAATGTTTGCCCTAAAGCATGCTCCAGAATCCTCTGTATCATACAGAGGTCCATGGCAGTTGAGGGGTTCCTCAGTAGACAAGTCAATGTGGAAAGTTTAATACAACACTGGCGTCTCTCCTCTGGCCTGAACTATTTAACCATTAACAAAATAAAGCTTCTTAGCACAAGGACACAACATGCATGTAAAAATACTAAGTCTATGGGGTACTAAAACTTGTATTAAGATGCTGACACAAAGAACTGTTATCCAACGGGGGCTCACATTCCATTCTTGTGCTTCAGAATAAGGATCCCAACTAACCATACATGCCAAGATGGTTCTGAAAGTTGTTTAAAACAATGTTCAGAGGATGAGGTCAAAGAGCTTAACAGTTCCCTATTGACACTGCTGCACAAGCCATACAACTTCTACAACCTGTAGAATGTGTATAACCAACTAATGTAGAACTTTAAAATCAAGGTGCCGGGCTTCAAGCTTTAGAGATACATAATTTTATGTACATAATATTATAGTTATGTATGTTTTCATTTATTGATAAAAGCATTAAAATATACACAACCAAACTGAACAATTTCTACATAAATCACAACATGATATAAAATAAAGATACAAAAAAGCAACAGCTACAGCTACAAACCTTCTTCCCAAACAATACCCCAGCCCAAGAGTCTATTCAGCAGGCTTTGTAACTGGAGTCAGTCAGTCAGGGCCCTGTCCTCCTAGGCCAGGTGAAAAAAAGGCTACAAGACAGGGAGCAGGTCTTCCAAGACTCACAACCAATATGGTCTATAAGCAATGCAGATTTCACAACACATTTCAATTTGCTTTAATCCTTTTTAAAGTGCCTTTCCCTTTTATGCATCAATACTTCCCTTAGAGTTCAAACTACTTTAGTATTATCCTCCGTAAACCTCATGATCTTTCTCACACACACACATTTCCAATTTACTTTGTTAAGAACATCTTACTATGGTGTCAAGAATTTTTAAATTGGGCAAAATCTCCAGGGGTGGTTTAGGAATGTTTGTGTGCTTTCCCTAAAACTACATCACAGATGGAATCTTTGCTGGTTATTGCTTGGAACCAACCCACTAGCAGAAGAAAACTAAAATAGTGTGCAGTGTAGATCAAATGTATTATAGTCACACGAACTGGCTGTACCTTCAAGGGTCTCAAAAAGATTTGGAGATAATGAATAGGCAGTAAAGTATGGAGGCTGATGGTATAGTCAAGCTGCATAGGCAGATGTCAATGACAGCTGGGCAAGTTAAAACAGCTTACATTTCATTATGGAATGGTCTCCTTCACGCCTTTAGTTAAAAGTAACATTACAGCAGCTATACGTGAAGAAAAGTAGGCAGGTAAACAAGGAACTGTGGTAGAATTAAAAAGTTTATAGTTGCTAGTAAATTTTGGTAACGTTTCCCACACCATGCAAGTTTTATGTAAAGCATAATAGAATACTTTTTTTTTACAGCTGTGAGCTTGAAAGGAATGAACATAATTACAATTCTGAGCATGAAATGAACTACCATCATACATGCCTGAACCAAATCTGTTTCACCAGCTGTAGCAAATCAAAGTAGTCAGAATTAAACAAAAAAGCCTAGAAGCAACAGCTCTTGTTGCCTTTAACCTAGTAATTGTGAAGCACCTGGATCCGGAAGGGCTGTAGAGGGTTGTAACAGCTTCAGATGTTCAGTGGATGTGGTCCAGTGACTCTTTGATCTTTGTGGAATGCAGGACCTCAAAACAATGCATCTGTGTACTAGCTATATTACAGATCCGGGTGTGGACCTGAGGGGATTTATAAAAGCTAGCATTACATTGCAGCTGGAAAAGAAAAGGACGGAGCCACAAACTGATCTGAATAAATTTGAGACAAAAAAGAAAAGAACACATGGTCTTACCCATTCTTTTTAACTTGTCAAAATGACCAAACCATTCCAAATCACTTAGAATAGGTGAGCTCTATGTAGCTCTAGTGTTTTCAGTTTTTTAAAAAATGGACTTAACATAAAATCTGTTGCAAGTCAATACTAAGTGCACTGCAATAAAACGTTTTCTACTACAGATTTTAACCGCTCTCTCTCCAATTTTATTTATTTACATCATTTTACCTTACTCTTCAACTGAAGAGGCTCCCAGAGCAGCTTACAGAAGATAATATAACAACACAGTCTCTAGGCTTAGATCTGAAAGATGCAGCACAAAGTGAAAAAGACGGTGGGAGGGGACTGAGGCATCCATTTCTAGGTTGTCATGTGGTTCTTATAGTGAGGAGCTTGGAGGGAAACAGCTGAAAGACAAATGGAGCCTGAAGGAGGTGGTCTCTCAGTATAGCCAATCATGCGGCCCTTCTATTGCTGCATTCTGATGAAATGGCTACAGCTAGATGCTAAGTGAAGCCTGCTGGACCAGGATCTCTCAGCTGATGTAGAGGTCCTGCAGTTTTGAAAAAGATTCCATTCTTATAGTTTCAATAAGGGAACCACATGTCTGGTGGGAAATGTACACCTCCCTTTACTAGTACATGCCCATGTTTTGCCTTCTCACTGAGCTGCCCCAAAAGCAGTGTTTACATTGTTAGCTCTTTGGTAAGATTTACTAATGATATCTAGACAATTTTGCATGCAAACAGCTTGTGCTCTGCTTTGTTAACTGCTCTACACTGCTGCATATTCATAGTAAGACATTCTACAGTAGTACACGTCATGGACAGATTACATACACTCCAGATACATTTCAATGTACATGTGTCATTAGCCTGATATTTTCATTCTGAAGTGCTTGAGCCTTCTATTCTGTTGTCAGAGCCAAGTTGCATCACTCCAAGGCACAAGTAAGCTTCATGACAAAATGACCTGCTTATAGATAAAGAACAAAATTATGAAGCTTAAAGACTTGCATACACAATTATCACATGTTAGAAATACCAATAAAAACTACCAGCTTATTCATTGCTTCTCAAATTTAGTTTCTGAAAGGTTTTGAATTAGAAAAATTTTCAGATTTCCCCCTAGGAATGAGGTTAATTTGGTCAATTTGCATAAGGTAATCAGCATGGGAAAACCTTTAGTTTGTATCATTTAGCATGTTTATTTTACTTGTGTTTAGCATTTTTTGTCCCAATACAAATACTCAAGGGGGAAATTGAAGCACAATTAATATGTTTTAATTGGGATACTCATAAAAAGTTAAAGACAATAGCATGTACTTTACTTGAATTGTTTACATTCAAGGGGATAATGTACTGAAAACTGTTGACAGTAATAAATGTTAACAATGTTAACAATTATGCACGATAAGCTGGCTCACATACTTGCTAGTGATAATCACCTGAAAAACATTAATTACAACTTTGAAACTGCAGGGTTGCTTAATTTTGTATGCAATTGACATACATTCACTGTTATTAATAAACTTAAGAAAATTTTAGATGGAAAAATAAAGCCCTGGGAAAGTTTTCCATTAAAAAAATTCTACCTGTCCAAGCACCATGCTGGTATAAAGAGACTAGAAATTCTGTGCAAGAAAACTGGAGTCTCAAAAGCAAGAAGCTTGGGACAAACAGGCGAAGTTTCCTAGTCTTTTAATCAGACAACAATTTAAAGGCCAGGTTCTACCAGAGTTGTACAACCCATGCACCTCTTGCTATCTTCTCCCAAGTTTACATCCTCTAACTCAGGTCCTGCACCCCACTGAAGATAACTCACTACTAAATTACTAAGTGAGCTGGAATGCAACACTCTGAGTTTTCCCACGATTCTAAAGCTGATCATTCTGAATATTTATTTAGCCTTGTAACATTTCAGCATTAGATGTAACAGTGTAACAGTGCCCATATATGGTTGAAAGTCAAGGTTCTGCTCCAGTTCAGAGCAGGGGTGAACAACCCATTGGCTGTACTCAGCCCCATAGCCTCCCCCCTACTATGTTCGTGGCAGCAAAAATTTAAAAAGTTAAAGCAGACACAAACTGTGGTGGACATAGAAGTTTCAACTTTCTGCTCACCCAGCACCTGATGAAGATGTTAATTGCTCCCTCCATCATCAGACTGATCATGATGAGAAAGGGGACAATATGTCCACTCATCAGCTAATCTGCACAAATCACCTGAAGGGTGAGTACCTCTGCCCCTGTGTGCATGTGTACAGGTGTGTAGGGTGACTACAAGCACAGAGCCGTCTTTCCTATTGGGCTTACTGGAGCATTGCGCCAGGGTGCTGGCCTCTAAGTGGCGCTCCAGTGAGTGGGGGAGCTGCGCTAGCAGCGGCCTCTCCTTTCCCTGCATGCCCTCCAGCTGTGCCCCATCAACCATATGGCTGACGGGGCGTGTAGCTTCATTCCCAAGCCTCTGCGGGAGGAGAGCGATCCCTGCAGAGGGTTAGGGAAAGGTCAACAACTCTGGAAAAGGGGGGGGGGGTGCCGGAGGAATCTTTGCACCACAGCGCCAGATATGCTTAAGATGGCCCTGTACAAGCATCTGACTCCTAGGCAGAAAAGTTTGCAAACTGTCTTTGTAAAATAACCACTTCAGTTTTACCTTCAATCAAAAGCTAAGTGATCAAGTATTACCAAAAAACCAATATCTTAACTGAAGCCAAACACATTGTGCTTACTAATTCTACTAAGATTCCCTAAAGACCTTTGGGTGTGAATGGAAAATAGTTCCAGCCATATTACATTATTTTACAGCACTCTGTGAACAAGTTGCCAGAATTCCAGGTTCTCATTACACTCAACTCGGTGCCCTATTTTTCCATCAATGCTCTGTTTTTAATCCTGTTGCTTGGCCTCAAACATGTGTAAGAGCATTCTCGGTGTTGTATAGTGTTTTCAGACAAAACATGATGATGTAGTTATTGAAACAGCAACAAAAGGCATAACGTATATAAATCACAGCTTCCCTTACTGCAGTGGAGCTGCATTCCAGTGAGGAAGCCACCAAAGCAGCACAAAGTAATGATGCAGCAAATAAAAATTAAATTTGGAAGCAACTTTTATTTAAAACATTTCTGATTTGGATTTCAATTTGAAAATGTCTGAACAAAAAGCAAACATTCTAGATGTTACCTTTTTAAAAGTTTACACTAAAATCCTCTACCTAAATATACTAATTCCCTTCCTTCCAAAGCTGCTCCAAGAGTTGTAAAAGCAATCAACATTTTGTTACCACTAATGCAGGGGTCAGCAAACTTTTTCAGCAGGGGACCGGTCCACTGTCTCTCAGACCCTGATTTCCGTGGATAAATTTATAAATCTATACAACACCACCCACCCACTGGTTTTGTCAGAAGTATATTATTTACCAATAAGCATCTGCTCAAGCACAATCCTCTGCAAACACTCATACAGCTTCATATCATGTAAGATAAATATCAAGCTTTCAGTGTTTATTAAGAAGATATAAATTAGAAAATGGAGCACTGGCCTCAATTTGGTTTTAGTAAGGTGGCAACCCACTAGAATAACCATCACATTACACTAAATTTAAATTGCTGATTTCCAAACTGCATTCAGGGCAGCCCTGGAGTACCTTGAAAACTTATCAGGGACTCTTCATTGAAGAGGCCAGTAATGACAGCCAAGTTTCCCTGTCACTGCTCATCTTCTCCTGTAATGCATAGTCTTGGCACAGTGCTTTGTGTTCTAAAATGCACTCTCACTTCAAACTGAGCATCAACAAAGTCCAACAAATCCCTTGATCTAATTCAAAGTAACATTCCAAAAAGTAGAGAAAAGTAACATTTTCACTAACTGAAAAATTAGCTTTAGTGCCTGAGCATATTTGCCTTGTGTTACAACAGCAAAACATTAAAACAAGCAGAAGCTATCACAACTCAACTTGCATTAAGGAAAAGTTAAAAGCTTTCCTATGAAAAACAAATACAGGATATTGGCAAGACTGCAAGAATGAGGTAAAAAAAAAAGACTAAGTACAACAAATGGATTTTATTCTCTTTGTACAACACAAAGAGCAAGTCTACTTCTTGCAAGACTGCAGTAATAAGTTTATCACTGCCTGAGAATAAGCAGAATGGTTAAATAACTTTGAACAATTACCATGTTAACCTAACCACACAAGATTAAGCAAAAGTCAACGGGATCTGAAATGCAGGTGTAGTCATGTTGAGGAGACCTATGCCAACTAAAGTGTCCCAAAACTTCCAAGTCTTATTTCACAAAAGTTTGTTCTCATCTGTCTCAATAGGGCTCACTGGGGTAAATATCAAAGGATCCCATACTTACTTACACTGGTAGTAACGAAGAATCCACCTGTTAGCTGCAAACAAAACTTATCCTATGTGGGTTAGTGAGTATGCTTACAAACCATGGAGCCATGGAGCCATTTCCCTTTCCCCCTATAAATGGTTCACGGATGTGCCAGTCACTCGCCTATGCCCTAGGAATATATGGTTGCTTTTGCTTCTTTCCAACCAGGCACTTGTTTGTTTTCTTTTTTCTTCTTCTCCTCCTCCTCCTCCTCGGTTTCATGTTCTAGCTCAGCTGGCCTCTGCATTCTGCCTCCAAGTGTCCCACTGCTGGAAGACAGGCCCCTTCCTTTTTCATGCTTGTTGTCTCCTCCTCCTCTCCCTGGTTTCTTTTCTTCCTTTTATCTTTTGGACATAGTGGCCCCTCTCCTATGGCATAGATCATTTGATGTAGCCAAACCTCACCTACCCCCCCCCTCCTGCAATTCTATGTATTTAGGCAGCAATTGGCAATCATGTGAGGTGATCACTGATGGTGACAAACACCGACTGGCTGAGACTTGGTCTGTTATCTGTCATACATCATACATGTCATTATGTGTAGGGTAGGTGAGTGTGGCTTGGCCAAAACAGCCTTGTGGCACAAATGAGAAGTCCTGGAGGGCCAATTAGGCTCATGGACCAAAGATTCCCTATCACTGATCTGAAACTACGAACTACCAATGGATAGGTTGGCTGAGCGTTAAATTTGCAACACAGAGGTAATGGGCAGCTTCCCCTCTAGGCTGAAAACATAACAGTCTCACCCATCATTTTGCTATTTGAAAGAAGGTAGGAAAAGAATGATGCAGAAAAAAGGAAATGCAACTCTGATTGTTCCACCATGCAGGATTGGGAATCGTGGCCCCAAATGACTCTTCCATTTTCTAGCTCTGCCTCTGGAGAGAGAAACTAAAATTAGCTGATCCACTCCCAAGATCCATAGCAGCATTAGTCATTAAAATGTTAACTTGTCACATATGATTTTAATCAAGTCATCCTCTGTGGTGTGCTCAGCTTGGAAAGCACAGTACGCAAGGTTTATGCCTTTTCATCATCATAAAAAGATGAAATGCAAGAAATAAGCCTACAGCAATATGTGAATGGCCATATTTAGAATTATTTTATCCAGTTCTTTTCTAAGTTCACTTCATCCCTAGACATCAAAAATAACATGTCTACCTCTGTTTGTTATAAGCAACACAATTATGGGTGCTGGTGCTGCTCCTAATTCCAGTACTGGCAGTGTTAGATGGGCCCTTTAAAATCAAATTTCAATTCAAAAATTCCTTTATTTACACACACATTGAATGAAGGACTGCACAGTGTTTCTTAATGAACTCAGCAACCTGAATATATTCATGTAATAATAACAGAAATGGCTGTCACTTCATCTGGCATTCAGCAAGCAAAATTTAAGAGCCATTTTCACATAATTTACATTCCAAACTTAGCAACATCTTATTGCATCAAGCATTTGAGGGGTCTATGTAACAGAGAATGACATTTGTGGACCAGAAAACTAAGGCTGCAATGCTAAACACATTTACTGTGGAGTAAACCCTTCTAACTCGGTGGGACTTAGTTCTAAAGAAGAACAGGATTATACCATAGAAGGAATTTCACATCAAAAATAGATCCAATGCAGTAACACTGTAACACCAATGCAGTGACTGTTAATTTAGCGGAAGGAATCAATTTGAGTTCCTCAATATTTCGACCAACCAAAGGCCATTTGGACTTTCCCTTCTCATACCTGTTCATCAGACACACATACCACTCCATATAACTATTTACAGGCTGTCTCCCCCTGACTATATGACTGAACATCTCTTTCAAAAATTGTCATTTGATCTGCCTCGGAGCAATAAAGTGCTCGTGCACCATGTCCACGCTCTCCTCAATAGCTTATGTAATAGTAAAGGACAAGGAGGAAACATGTTTACATCTGGAAACAACAACATCACCAAGGCCTCATGAGCCACTTTTGTGTGTCCATATGTTATGAGAATATATAACAATAATTTTTTTGTGAGAAGCACATTATGGTCCACTCAGTTTTTCTTCCACGAAACTCAGGAGACTGTACATGAGACGCCCCCAACAATTTTCCATTCAGACAATGCCTGTTTAGCATTGGCACAGTTGCTGCATTCCATGCCTTCATAGGACATCAGTCTTCCCCCTGAATACAACTGCTATGTCATACCACAGCCACATGCACCATCCTTAGATAAGGATAGTAAATGCATTTATGTTTTTGTTTAGTTTACACACACTCCTCCATATTTATTATTTTTACAATGACTAGATCCTATGTATAGGATTTTTTAAGCAGTCACTTTTACCTTGGAAAGATGCTCTACCAAGGAAAAGGACTGCAAATACTGTAAAAGGAACTAATGGCTTAAAAGGCAGCAAAAATGAACGAAACCACCACAGAGGCAGAAGGAGCACTGAAGAGAAGAACCAAAGATAAGACTAAACACAGATGGGAAATCAACAGGTGGTAAAAGAAACAAGGAAATGACCAGCCTGAAAGGTGAACAACAGGCGTCAGGAAGAAATGACTGCTTTCTGAGAAGCATGGGGGGGGGGAGTGAATAAAGGAGGAGTAAGGCTAAGCTAAGACAAGCAGCTTCCTTTATTCTTTTTTAAAGCTTACAATGTTGCCTATTGTCCATTGGGGCAGCACCAAATCCCAACCTGGCTACAGCTTCTCTCGGAT
The DNA here is from genome assembly GCF_964188315.1 of Podarcis muralis. Lineage (NCBI taxonomy): Eukaryota > Metazoa > Chordata > Lepidosauria > Squamata > Lacertidae > Podarcis > Podarcis muralis. The sequence goes on along the minus strand of NC_135661.1, from coordinate 41,676,096 downwards.
CTCCAGAATTTTTATCAGCTACAAATGTTCATCCATGTCTGTAGACATACCTAAAAGCTTCATTTTAAAAATTGCAGAGAATGAAAGTTGGAAGGGATGTCAAATGCCATCTACGCCAACTCCTATCAATGCTGAAAATCCACTACTACAACCTCCATGATGGGGAGGCCATCCAGCCTCTGCCTAAAAACCTCTACTGAAGGTAAGTACACCAGCTTCCAAGGCAATCTGTTCCATTGCTGATCAGCTTGTACTTCCTAATGTTTAGTTTAAACCCTTTTTCTTCCAATTTGAATCCTATTTGAATTTTAGCTCAAGTCCTACCCACTGAAGCAACTTATAGCAAGTTTGCTCCCCAACTATGAGATAGTTTTTCCAAATATTTTGAGGAGTATAAAATACAAGTATTTCCCTTTGGCAAAGATAAGAAGCTACACTACCACAGACTAGAAAAAGAAAGTTTCACATATTCTGGTAACAATATTTAAAGTCAACAGTGAACACAGGATTCTGACCATTGGATAGGCCACTCATATACATTCTCTGGCAGTGTCCCTAACAAATATAGAAGCAAAAAATACAATTACAGAAAAACCTCAAAAATACATAAAATTTAAACAAGTAAATCTCACTAATGCCCAGTGGAAGACAAAGCACAAAGAGTATGAAAGCTACATTCAACTTATTGGCCTCTTCCCATATTATTATCTGGGGTAGTGCATGCCTGCCAAGTGGGTAGACCGGAGTTACCCCACAGAAGTGAGCTTCCAGGCCCAAGTCTAAATATGAAAGTATTCTAGAGGCAATATATGTAGTGCTATCATCTTCCAGAGAATTCACCTCTAGCTCCAACCCTCATCCCTTCACGCAAAGTCTTTGAAGGCAGAAGAAAACCCGCTCTTTCCACCCACCCAGGACATACTAACACAGAGAGAAGCCAATACAAAGAGAGACATTTAAAACCTGCTCCCATGTCTCCTCTGCCTGTTCACAATATCTGCCTACTGCAGTTATCCAATTCTCCAAGATCACCTTACTTTTGTCTTTTCACATGTTTTCCAAATAGACATTTTGAAGTATTTGGTCTTGAGCAGTGTTAAAAATTAGCCAGACATCAGGCACATTTTACACCTGGCTTTCGTTCACTTGCAACCAAGTGAAGATGCCTGCGCGCGAGGGTGGCGCCTGGCATCTCCACCATTTGGAGCTGCATGACTGCAGTTGATTGGATCTGGACTGTTTTTCACATGCTAATACCACATCATGTAGAATTAGCTTCACAATCATAATGAATTTCTGGAACCAAAATGCTATTCCTGTGCAGCTTGAGCAGGAGCAGTCACTATTAAGAAAAAGAGGTCAGAATAAGCCAAGATATATGTGGACTGTCCCTGAGACATTTCAAGTTCTCAAAGCTCTTAACCCAGCTCAAGGTTGTCATCTGAACTAGCCAGATGTTTAACTGAGTATCAATCACAGTCTGTCCATCATTTGAAAAATAAGACTTGCCAGTCTTGCCCCAAAATGGCAACTGGACATTCCATTTTGGAGACTGTAACTTTGGTTTAAAGAGCCATTTGAAGCCTAGCTTATATGGCTGGATTTCTAACACTGGTTTCAAGGATGTTGAATTTACAGTTAAAAGTGATTAGGTTGCAAAGGTTCACTCGTCATTAAAACTTGCATTAACGAAACATTTTTTGTTACCTTATGCTACATCTAAAAATGTATTCAGGAAAGGAGAGTGAAATCTAACTCAAGGTTGTGACAGATCCTGATTTTACAAATCCTTTCCCTATGCAGTCAAGAATCAGTAAATATTTAAAAGTGAATGCATCCAAGCTGAAGTGCCACTAATGGAAAAGATCTGAGTTAAATGAATACCAAGATCTGGCCCCATTTTGTCTAAGCAATTCTATCTTCATTGTAAAATGTGACTTTTCCGAAGACAATTCAATTCTTAAAGCATGTGTTGAAACTGCATTTTTACTATCTAAGCTCAGCTTCACAATAGCGTTCTTCTCGGAAGGTCAGAACAAGGCAAGATTCCAGCTTGGAAAAACAATTCTGCTTAGCAGCCCCACCATATTCATCCTTTTAACAACAGCAACAACAATTTATTTATACCCAGCCACTCTGGGCAGATTCCAACAAAAGATTAAAATACAATAGTCCTTCAGATATTAAAAGTTTCCCTAGACACCTACATATTCATTATGAACTCTGTGAAATACCACTTCCAAAACCACCATCACAATCTCACTTCTGCTCAAAAGTCTTGATCTGTCAATTTCTGTAATGAAAAATGTGAGTATTGAGAGTTTAACCAGCTGCCAGCTTACAGCTAAAGAAACGCACCAGATTATCATGCTTCTTCAAGAAACTCAACAGTACATAAACATTGGAAGCCTAAATGCTTTTCAACAAGAAAATAATACATACATAGAGCATATTCATTAGTGTGGTATACGTGTGGTATACAGTGATTTGGCTGCGCTGCATTTTTATTATTATTCCACTTTCCATTAATTTACACATGACCCAATTTTTATTACAAGAAAGAATGCTAAGGAGAAGCCTATATACACTTCAGACACTAATATTGCGTGGAAATAACTGCATAGATGTCACCAAAGAACATAAAACTGCCACAACTCCAGCTTCATTAGAACATATTCTTTCACAGAAATCCCAGCACTAACACACAGCCATCATATTGTTGGTCACAGATTCTGCAATAGCTTGGCCATGAAGAATTCTGCAAATCAAGTACCACACATCCAATTCACTGGACAGTCTTGCACTTTGCCCCAACTCAAGAATATGCAAGTACTCAGTAAGCTTTCCAAGAATTTGAAAACATTCTTAATTTCTATATACCAACAAAATCATCACTCTGGGCAAATAAGCCCTTATGATTCATCAGTGGCAGGTGGAAATTAGCACTGTTACTTATTGGGTATTCAATACTGGAAGGGAAGAATGCACACCTAATTTCAACATGACAAATTAAAATTTATGCTCCAATCACCACTTTTAAGACAATCTCATTAAGGCCCCTGCAGTAAGGAAAATTACCTACACGTGCACAGGTATGGTGATGACACAAGTGAGAAAATACACCTTTAAGCTCTGTAGCAGCAATATTCTGCTCTCCAGGTCTCTTGTGAGCAGAATGAGCAGAAACCTTTTTGTGTAAAATGTGAGATATTAAATAATTCTATCTAAAGAATTCAGGTTTTAATTACTATTCCAAGTGTGTATGTTAGTTGTTCCACACAAAAACAACATTCTACCAATTTTTCTTATTTGCTCTCCAAAGGATTAATACTTATAAAATAAACACACAAACATTAAAAACAATAATCTAATGTGAACAAACTGCAAGTCAGCAACAATTAATAACGGAATGCCCTAAAAGGGCCCATCTCACCGACTGTCCTAAATGGCAGTGATGGACACTGGTATGCACTACTAGGACACTCAGTTACACCATCTGCCAAGAAGCAGGTTTTACCTCTCTCATTACTCTCGAAGAAGGGACTTCAACAGGAGTCTGCAATCGACCATGGGTGCATTGTATCATACTAATTACAAAATAGGCAAGAAGCTACTGTTGCTGCTACCTCATCAAAGCTAAGGAAACAGCTTTTTATCCCAGTCTTTTCCAATGTTTTGTTAACTGACATGAGACCCACATCAGAAGATGCATCTCAATGTCATTGCTGAGACAGGTGCTCCACTGACAGGCTTCAAAAAGTTGTCAGCAGTGACAAAAACCTGCAGCACATATTTTTAGCACACTCTTATACAGAGTTTGGGTGCATCTGAAGGTGCAGAATTTTTTAAAGCTCAAACCAAGTCCAGACTTGATTTTAATGAATCCTCTTTTAATTAGAAACTTAATCACCAAGTTCAAACATTACTCTTGTTAACTGATTACATTTCACCCTGATAATGTCAAATTAAATCCTAGATCACATTCACTAATTATCTCTTTTTGGTAAAAACTACCCTAGAAAAAGTCCTTAAGAGAGAACATTATTCAGTATGAATCTTCTCACCTACAGTAAGGAAACAATCCCCAATTTAGCCAAATATCTGACATTTCTCTCCATCCTCCAGAAGTAGGGAAAGACCTTTTCCTTTCAGGAACAAAAAACTAAGTTTGCCTCTCACTGCTGGGTCTCTGTTAGCACCATGGGGTGTGTGGTAGGTATAAGCTTTGACAGATTCAATCTGGATGAGAGGGAGAGCTGTATGAGTGGACACAGGAGGCAGGTCTTGTAGAATGGCCCACAACTAGACTACTCTGTTATATAAACCTTGTTTAATCACACTGAAAATGTTCTACAAATTTTACTTCTAAGAATAGTGACTCCAATCATTTCCCCTTCTTCCCTTGTGTTGCATGCAAGTGAATTTGTAGAGAACTTGCATGTACTGTAATAGGATTGTCAGCTTATAGTTGTTGCTTGCCACAGGTAACCAGCCAAGTGCCTAATTGCAAGGCAGGTTTTATGGTAGTTTATAAGTCCTTGGCTGCTGATTCAACGGTGTCTTTGCAGAGAAAAATGCCACAGTGCTGCTTTATCCAAGCATCTAAATCAGAAAGTTTCCCTGAGATGATAACTTACCCAATATATGTCTTGGTGATGATAAAATGAAAGCCATAGCCTGTATTTGTAATTTCCCTACAAAACCTTTGTCAGGTACTGCAGGGAAGTTCACCCTCAGGCCTTATTTGTGATGCTGCTATACATTGCACTACAACTAAAACTAGTTTCTTAATAAGCTGAAGACATTTTATCTGCACTACAAAACCAATTCTAACACAACTACTCTTATCAAAACCTATTAAATATTTACATTTTAAGAATAATACATGAAAAATCACTATCACGATTCATAGTCATATTTTGTTTTTGTATTCGCTATTACAAAAGCTATTCCACTGAAGGGGGGGAGTGCTGGGGGGGGGGGGTAAGCAATAAAATAGTTACCGATTCCATAGCTGAAAGTAGTGGTTAGCAGGACATGGATAAAATCCAACAAAGAGATGTCTCCAAAGAAGCTCTGTATTCTGAAAGACAAACAAAAATTATCTTACATAAATATATAAAGACTCACAATGCAAGCTTCAGGGGGGGAAAGCATGCTAAAATTATTATACCTCATAAAAATATCTTGTTGAATTCTATTCCCAATGTGCTTTGCTACTTCAACAGTCCACTGGGTGATAGTACTGTGATGTCCTACTTGTGCAACTGGGATTTTCCTTTCAGCCCTCTTAAAAAATAATCTATTTTCAGAGTCACATACATAGAAAATATTGAAATAAATTTTGACAAAATATTTTCAGAAAGCCAGAATAAAATGAGAAGAAAAGATATCTGGTCTTTGGTAGGTTTCGGGGAGGGGTGGAATCTTAGCCACTGAATTTGCACTTACACTTATAGAGACCTACTTGATCAAGATAACCTGGGATTCACATAACTACATAACTTATTTACTAATCATTCTGGTTACTCTTAGGAACTGAATTTTTTTCAAGACAAGAGAATAGAAACAATACAGTGGTACCTCGCAAGACGAATGCCTCGCAAGACAAAAAAACTTGCTAGACAAAAGGGTTTTTTGTTTTTTGAGCTGCTTCGCAAGACGATTTTCCCTATGGGCTTGCTTCGCAAGACGGAAACGTCTTGCAAGTTTGTTTCCTTTTTCTTAACACCGTTAATACAGTTGAGACTTGACTTTGAGGAGCAACTCATAGAACGTGGTGTGGTAGCCTTTTTTGAGGTTTTTAAAGACTTTGGTGATTTTTGAAGCTTTTCCAAAACTTTCCCGACACCGTGCTTCGCAAGACGAAAAAAATCGCAAGACGACAAAACTCGCGGAACGAATTAATTTCGTCTTGCGAGGCACCACTGTACATTCACAAAGAAAGAGTAGCACAGGTTTGCTCCCTCAGAAAAAAAATACTACTTTAAAATCAAACTATTTACTTCTTGTCCTGGTTTAAATACAAAAGTAATAACAATATGCTGTAAGTACCGTACAGGTAAGAGCTCGTGAAATTTACTGGCAATTGTATCATATAACTATCCCATGCTAGCATTTACATAAACATTAGCAAAGCTAATATTCACCAATAAAATATATCCTTCCTTTTTAAGTATCACCTTCATATTTTTTTATAGCTAACACTACCATAAGAATAAGATATCTGGTGCTTGCTATTATCATTCCAGAACAAGCAAACTGTGACTCATAATTGCAGTGAAGCCAGCTGTTCTTAAGTAAAAGAAGTCAAGGCTAACCTATAAAAGACAGCACTAGGCAACTACAATAAAAATCACCAATCTCTAGTAGAAAAACAAAAGGCGGCAAGGCTATTTAAATTTGAGCAAAGTAATGCAACAATCGTCATCAAACTGTAGCCAGATGCATGATGCAGTTCTACAGCTGAAGCTTAGCACGCCTGGCCCTATAAACACCTGGGTCCCATGCATAAACCTCTTTTGGAGGTTGTGGGGTACTGAGTAATAGGAGTGTTAGGCTAGGGCTTCAGAGACCTCTATCTGAGTGGTCATTGAACATTGGCCTTTAAAAAATTAGCCTCAATTACAAACTAGCATTACAGCGTCATTGTGAAAATATAAGTTGTAGAGCACTTTGAAGAGTACTAACTCATTCAAAAGGAGAGGATTATACTGTCTCCATACCAGGCCGGCGAAAAACGCTCTTTGGTCTTGTAAAGGATGAGCTGTCTTTTAATTGTGGATTTAAAAAACTGTGCTACAATACCTGAATATATAGCAATATTTTATAGCAGGGATGCCCACCTTCCAAGAGACTGTGATCTACTCCCACTATAAATAAACTGGCAGTGATCTTCCCATTGGATTGACCAGAGTTGTTGAGCTTTCTTGAGGGAGGCTTCACCAAAGTTGTTGAGCGTTTTTTTCAGGGGGAGAGACCACAGTTGTTGAGGGGTTTTTTTTAGGATCGACCAGGGAAAGCCCGTGATCGACCAGTAGATTGCGATCAACCAGTTGGACAGGCCTGCTTTATAGCGATACCTCTATATAGACATATTAAAATGACTTCAAATATAACAATAAAAGCCAGAACTGAACTAGGAAAATGAACCAGTGTGCTACAATGCATGACAAACCAATCCAGACAGCAGGAGGCCTAGCCAAGTACAGAACATTCCATTTGGAGAGAACCTCTGACATGTTCAAAAATGCTGAAGCAGATGGTGAGCAGTCTTTAATACTAGTATCCCAGCTTAGTCAACCACCAATGTTTGCTAAAATTAAGTCATATAAGAACTCCAGGGGCTGAACTAAAAAATGAAATTTATGCATTGCTACTTAAGATTTCATGTACATAAATATGAGCTACTTATTTAATCATGAAGGCAAGGCTGACTATTCTTTCTTTGGAAAGAAACCCTTCATATACCAAAAATCAAAACAAACAACCCCTCCTTTTATGGCAGTACCAAGCCTTCTGTACTGAGAAAAACCCAAAGGATTTCCTGCTCTGTTAACATGATGCTCCTAAGCAATGGAGTTAACCACACATCAGAGCCAGAACTGGTTTTAGTTTAATACAATGACCTGAAAACACATTTTAATATTTATGTGCATAGCACCTATGTCAGCTAGAAGAGTGAAGCCAGACTAGCAATCTTAAACACATAACCATGAACATCAAAAAGGAGGAACAACATGAAAAAGAAGCATATAGTCTGGAGACAAGTAACTGGAAAAGAAGGGCAAATTTAGGAGGCAGGTGGTACATGGACTTCCAGGGAACTAGGTAAAAGTAAAGAACAGATGGGGAGGGAGTGTTGAAATGAAAAGCAAAGGAGGACTGATTAGTTTTCAAGAGAGCACTTAAAAAAAAAAAAAAAAGACAAAGCATAATGCCTCTCTCATGTTACACTTCTATTTCTGCCATAGGGATCTTTTGCAATGCTAAACAGAATGGAAGCTGCATGTAATACAAAGAAGAAACAAAGCAAGTAAAGTGATACATTTTATTGGGCCTATTTTTATGGGAAAGACTGTAGAAGCCTGCAAACTTTATATGCTGTAAGCTGCCCAGAGTGGCTGGGGAAACCCAGATGGGTGGGTGGGGTGGTGGTGGTGGTAATAATAATAATAATAATAATAATAATAATAATAATAATAATAATAATGTAGAAAATATTAGTATCCTGCATCCTTGATTATCGTATTTGTATCTTGCCATGCCTCCAAGAAGTTCAAAAGGTTATCCCATTTTATCCTCACAATCCTGCTAAGCAATTTAGACAGAAATATGGCCTGAAGCAATCTACAGTGCTTCATCGTTGAAGAATTTTAATCCTCATTTCCCAGTTCAGGTTCAACACTCCAGTCACTATACTACAGTAGTTAGAGGATTGGATTGGGACCTGAGAGACCAGGGTTTAAATTCCCATTCAGCCATGAAGCTTACTGCGTGACCTTGGCCCAGTCACTACTTCTCAGCCTAGCATACCTCACGGGATTGTTGTGGTAAAATGGGAAGATGGAGAACTACGTATGACCCTCTTGAAGGAAAGGCGGGATAGCAGTGTAATAAATAAATATTTTAGTTGGGTACTTAGTGTCTAAAAAGCTAATTCAGATGTCTATTCCAGAAGTTAGGAAAGAGAAAGCAAGCAATATGCATTTTATGTTGAACAGAAGTATAATCTTAGAATGTGTCAAAAATGGGGGGGGGAATCTAACACTTCTGAAAATTATCTTTATAACAACTGATACTCTTATAATCTTTCAGTGAAATGTACATGGAAGCCTTCATAGAGGTTCTATTTGGCAAAAACACTGGTCCATCTGAAAATTCTACCTTATTCCTTTTAAAGAACAAATTGTTGCAAAACAATGTTGATCTTTTTTTTAAAAAGCCACAACTCAAGAAGTTTATTTTCATTTATGTTAGTGCAGGCTTCCTCAACCTCGGCCCTCCAGATGTTTTGAGACCACAATTCCCACCATCCCTGACCAATGATCCTGCTACCTAGGGATCATGGGAGTTGTAGGCCAAAAACATCCGTAGGGCCGAGGTTAAGGAAGCCTGCATTAGTGTGTGCACCCAACAATCACAGTGTATTTCATCCACTGATTAGTACCAAGCACTTATGTGTATTCATTATTTTCCACCCTGGTCTGCTCACACTGATATATTTCTGGTGTTGTTCCTCCAATTCTTAATTCTGAGATTTTGCATTGCTGACATCCAAGCAGCACCCTGAAAAATACTGAACTTCAAATGAAAAGGAAAACTGCAGCTATAGCACAGAATATCTTAGAGGCCAGGTTTTGGTTTCAAACAGACTGACAGCTTTTCTTGCACAGGCACAGTCCTTTATATACTATTAGCAATAAATGATTAGGGAATCCTAAGTAAATAGGCTCATGCTACTGAAAAATTAATGCCCCAGCCATCTGAAACCCTTGTGCCAATCCCTACTTCTAGTATAACAGAAGCTAACAGAAAGCGAGATGTCACCAACACCACAGTTGATGGGATATTGGACTATTCCAGCCACATTTGCAGCACATAAATGTGCTGGATTTATAGTACACTGTAAATAGGGCTTTACCTCCCCTTTTGTCTGGAAACCTAAGACAAACCTATATTGTACATGAAATTGCGTGTAATTTCCTTTTATTAGAAACAAGTTCTTGTCAGATGTAAACAGTGTTTTGTGGTTGTTTTAGCAAAATTCTAGCCAAAACCAGATCCCTCAAGATGACTCATTTCAGCCTGCTGACCAACTGAATAGTCAGTTACTCTAATACAGGAGTTGTATTCAGCTAAAAAGAACTACTGGCAGCTTAAAAAAATAATCCTGAGTGGGGTACCCTGGATAAGAGGGAGAGTTTACAGAACATGCAACTGTTACTGAGAAGCATGCCATTAAATGCAGGGGTGGCAAACCTGGTTCCCTCTAGACATTGTTACACTATAACTCCTATAATTCTAAAAAAGGTTGTCTGCTAATATAAGAAAAATAATAATAGTAATCTTTTAAAAATCAAAACAAACAAAAAATCACCAGCTGACATCAAGGATAAGATTATTTGATTAATCTCAATATAAACAAATAAATATAAGCAGTCCGAACAAGTATCTTAAATAAACAAAACATGTAGAAAGGGCAACAAGATCTTTAAAAAAACAACAACCCTAGGTGATAAAGGTAAAGGTATCCCTGACCATTAGGTTCAGTCGCGAATGACTCTGGGGTTGCACACTATAGGCGAGGCGTTTGTCCACAGACAGCTTCCGGGTCATGTGGCCAGCATGACTAAGCCGCTTCTGGCGAACCAGAGCAGCGCAAGGAAACACCTAGGTGTTTACTTTACTTTGCAGAGTAAATATCTTACAGAGCCCACCTTGGTTGTTAATTTTTAGTCTCCCTTCCACAGGAATATAATCCTATCATCCCTGACAATTAACCACAGATTCTGGGGGTGATCAGAATTGTAGTTCATAAACATCTGCCAGTTAGCCACCCCCAATTTAAAGTAAAATTATTCAATTATTAGATTTGTCTAAGATACTACAGGTAACTTCTCTATCTGATAATTATGACATTTTTCATTAAATTACTAGAAGGTAGGCTGGACCACAATGTGTCAATCCCTAAAAGAAGACTGAAAACATGTACGGAAAGTAATATTTGTTTAATACAATTCTAGCTTTCTCAAAAAAAAATAAATTCATGAAAACTGGAACTTACTTCCCCCACTCTCCATGCAGCTTCTGCACACTGGATTATCTTTAAGGTAAAGGTAAAGGTACCCCTGCCCGTACGGGCCAGTCTTGACAGACTCTAGGGTTGTGCGCTCATCTCACTCTAGAGGCCGGGAGCCAGCGCTGTCCACAGACACTTCCGGGTCACGTGGCCAGTGTGACGAAGCTGCTCTGGCGAACCGGCACCAGAGCAGCACACGGAAACGCCGTTTACCTTCCCGCTATAAAGCGGTACCTATTTATCTACTTGCACTTAAGGGTGCTTTCGAACTGCTAGGTGGGCAGAAGCTGGGACCGAACGACGGGAGTTCACCCCGCAGCGAGGATTCAAACTGCCGACCATGCGATCGGCAAGTCCTAGGTGCTGAGGTTTTACCCACAGCACCACCCACGGGTCAAGCTCAAAAGGCTGCCTCTGAACTGTATGGGTAAGCATACCTACATTTATTCATGTTGATATATGCATGTAAAGAGAAAACTGAAAGAAGCTAAGTACCTAAAGAGTATGAATCCTGATTTAAGAAGCTCAGAGAATGTTTTTGACAATATATGTATTGTCTACCCCTTTCAGTTCTTCACATCCCTTCAAGCCTATATGTCAAATACTTAAAAGCTGGCAGTTATTCGTCTAAAGCCAGCTAGTAAAAATTAACATTTTCTTGGTGTATCTCTGCTGAGCTGACCCTGACAATGCAATACAAATTAAGATAGCATCTAATCTACCTCAGTGGTACATAAGGTATCACTTTAGCAAATGACATATTTAGACCAATAAGAGATATATCACTTTACAATAGCCATTTGTTTTGGTTTTACATGGGTATCCTTGGCTCACAATACTGGACACCAATGCATTAATGCCCCCCCCCCCCCAATGTGGTGGGGTAAACAATTGCTTTGGGTAAAGCATTGTCAGTGGAGGTGTCCTGGTTGTGGAATGCCTTCAACTGGTGCCTGTGTTGAGTGTTTTTAAGCACCAGGTAAATACCCTTTTTATTTTGTGAGGCTTTTATTTTCTAAAGCTTTTCAGCAGTGCCCAAGGTCTAAAAGGGAATCAGAAAAGCAAACATGTCAAAGCCCTTTTTAAACCTTGGGCACTACTGTTGTTTTACATTATCTTTGATTCTATATTTATGCAGTATTTGTGTATTTTATGGTTTAAAAACTGTACATTGACCTAAAATCCTATTGCTAATGAGCAGTATAAAATGCTATAAATAAATAATAATCTTATTTCTTTACACACAAAAAAGCTGCAAAAACCCATTTATATCTGGCTTGTTTTAACCATTAGTTAAAGTGGAGGTGGGGAACCTGTGGCCCTCCAGATGTTGTCAGACTCCTATCTCCATCAGCCCCAACTAGGGTGGTCAAGTCAGTGATGATGGGTTTTTTTCCTCCCAGCAACATCTAGAAGGTCACATTTCGCCAACCCAGTGTTAAAGGCTCTGCCTTCAAAAATGCAGATAATAATACTTACTTCCCCAGATCCTACAGTAGTTGGTATCAGCCTTCCACTCATACATTTCATGTTCAGCTCCACACATGAACAGGCTTCTTCAGGAACACAGTCCTTTCATAATGAAACTCAGACTTCTGACTTTCTTGTTCCCCCACCACCACCATTTCCACAATTGAGGCTTACTGCTAATGTGCAGGATGCAAAGAGGTGTGAAAATATTGCTCTATGCTTCTACCCATTTTTGCACTACAGAGGCCTCCCCTTTTTCACTGCAGCCTGTAGTCAATCAAATAAGCACACCAGAAATTTTAGGGAAATGCTTTGTAATAGCTTCCAACACAATGAATCAGCCACATTCAAATGGGGGGATCCAGAGTATTCCCAATGAATGCATGTGGAAATACTTGGATACACAGAAGATACTTGCTGGATCCTACCTTTATCTGTTCAGACTATTTTTCAGCAAGAAAAATAACATGATTTTGGAAGTCTACACAATAACATGAAGCACATGACACTCAAGAAAGCTATTCAAGCAATGATTTTTTTTTAAAATTTCTACTATCCCAATCCTAAATATAATCCTCTTTCCTTTTAATATAAAAAATTGAAACAAAACAGATGCTCGAAATTAAAGACAAACACAACTTGTTTTAGTTTGTTATAACCACACACACCTAAGGTACATAATATATTTGTTCTTTCCTAAAAACTATGCAATGCACTTTGAAAAATTCCTTAACAATTAGCTGAGGTGGAACTTGCAAAGAGCAAATCTTAGCACTGAGAATAACCTGAAAGGAGATTTTAGAGTCTATGTTCACATGATTTAGGCAGGATTGAACTGCTTTTTTCTATACATAGCTTTCTTGTATTGTGTACATTTACAGTTCTGGAGAATTACACAAGCTGTCCTTTACTGATCTTAGATCATGTCTAAGGCTAAAAGAAAATGTTGAATTAGAACAGACTGTGCTCCATCAGCAAGCAATGTAAGGCCCACAAACCACATGCTGAGATATTTGTGCAGCCCACAGCTTCATGAAAAATCCTTGAAATCTTTGCTTTTTTAAAAAAAAAAGTTTCCAGCTCACATGACTAAGCAGACAAACTTGAATACATGAAGGCAGTTTTTATTAACAGATTTGTGCAATATTTGTGCTATTTTTCAATATCTTATTCTCTGAGCCTATAAAATATCCTCAAGAACTAAATCAATTTTGAGTACCAAAGGTATTAAGTTACTAGAACTCTTGGTCTTTCATAGGCTAGCTGAAAGGCTGAAAACCATCTACAGCAGGGGTCAGCAAACCTTTTCAGCAGGGGGCCAGTCCACTGTCCCTCAGACCTTGGGGGGCGGACTATATTTTGGGGAGGGAAATGAATGAATTCCTATGCCCCACAAAGAACCCACAGATGCATTTTAAATATAAGGACACATTCTACTCATGTAAAAACACACTGACTGTCCGCAAGCCAGATTTAGAACGTGATTGGGCTGAATCCGGCCCCCGGCCTTAGTTTGCCTACCCATGATCTACAGGCCTCATTACTAATGGTCTCGCATCACAATAACAACATATGCAGATTCACAATATGAAGCAACCCACATTCTGCAAAGTGGCCCATCACGCAGAACAATTTGCCTGCCTGTATTTTGTGCTTTGATTTAGTACTGTGGGCCATGATTTGCCCTTCTGTACTAGCAAGCGAAGACAAGATCTGTTCTGTCACTCTAAAAGAACATGCAGTTTTCAGTTTGATTTATTTTGCATAAGAACTCCATTGCTAAAAAAAAAAAACAAAAAAACCACCTCAACGGCCCTAAAGTTAAATATATTCCAAGTTTGACAGTGTTTTTTTAACAAAAAAACTAAGGAAGTTATACGAACACAAGGAAGAACATTAACATCTTCCACCAGAACATTAACATCTTCCACCAGAGCTCCATGGCACAGGAAGAAAATACTACTAATCAAGCTATTTGATATCATGAATATAATATAGATGATTTCAAACCCTATCATGAAAAGATGCTGTGAAGATTCCAACAGCCAGTTTAGGCACCAAACTCTTGTAACAAAAGAAACTGTTCATAAAATATCCAATATTTACATTCTGAAAGATGCTCAAAATGCTGCAATCATGTTATAATTTTATGAAGTACATCTCCAAACGGGGTTCCATCGCTGAAAAACTGCAGCATGACTAACACAGCTCCATTATAAAAGGCAACGTAACCTAGCACTTGTTAGCAGCCAGTGCAACACTGGACTGAGTTTCCATGACAACCAGGGGAAAAATATATAAAAGCAAACTACAGTTAAGCGAAAATTACACTCCATGACAATACATGCAAAATGCAGGAACATTTGCAGTACAGCTTTTGATGAAATGCCCCAATGTACAATGTCAGTGAAAAATAATAATTAACTACAATAATTGCCAAGACTTATTTACCACAGTTGTTTGCCTCCATTTGGTGCAAACACCCTTAAAGTAACAAAAATAAAGAAAATAAAACCATTTGCACCTGCAATACACCAAGTTGTTGCTTTTAAAAAAAAAAATATGGCAATTTAAAATTTGGCATTTGGATATTCTAAGACTGCAGTTTTCACTTCTGTAGACAATGGCTGGTGAATAGGTTTGTAACTTGCTTCCTAGGAGAACATATGGCTTTGAATTATATATTAAGATACTGAGAATTCTGGAATTGGCTGGAACAAGACATTGTTTTCATTGTTTAAGGACTTGCACTTTGAATGTCTCCTGCTTACAGGGTAGTTAGTGCCTGTTTAAATAATCAAGCATTCCACAAAGAAAAAAATAATAACAACAGTAGACCAGGTATGCCAATTACACTGACAAGTCAGACAGGCAGAAACCTATAGCAAGGTCATTTATTCAAACTACTCATCAACCATTTTGCTGAGATCAGCAACAAGTAAATGTGAGCATAACAGTTTCTAATTATTTGTTTATATTTACCCTGCTCTTAAATTTCAAAATTCTCCCGGAGCAATTTACCCAAAAAATTTGAACCAAATAAAACACTCATAAAAAATATTTCAAAAAGAACTAAATTCACATTAAAACAGAGTCCTAAAACCACAGAATTTAAAAATATAAATGCCATCATTTTGAATCATGTCCAGAAATGGCCCGAGAATCAGTGTGGCTGCTTTAAAAACTAGTAATAAATACTGAACTTCCACAACTTAAATGGACATGTAATTTGTAGAATTTTAACAAGCTGGGATTTTTCTAGCTACAGTACTTATATCTGGGTAAAGTTGTTGTTTTTTCTTGTATGTTACCATAAATACCTTAATAGATAGATTTAGGTAAAAAACACACCCAAAACCATAGCTTGTACTGTATTCCACATGAAACTGTCAATATTCAAACATTCAGTTTTTTACTTTATGCATTACAGATTTCACTCTCACATTGCTAACTACAAACAGTTCAACTATTTTGAGGAGCATTGTGAGGAGAGAGAATATTAAGACACTTCATGTCCTGGAAACTAACAGTGCCTTGAATCTACAAGGTTCCTGATACTTATTCCCCTGCCCTGTCCACCACCACTGTACATAACTCACCAGAACTGTAACCCTTTATTATACTGGAAAAGTTACATAGGGCTACCCTGCCTACCCTGTTTATAAAGCTGTTCACTGGATAGCACCAGAAGCATATTATTTTTCACGAAGCTTAATGTTTAAACATAGTTACTTCAATATACTTGATTGGGGAGCAGAGATTAGATAGGTACCTTCAGTAGCTAAATATATGAAGCACAATTTGATGCAAATAATTGAATGAGTAAATATAAGGTGTTCTGTAGTATAGTACACTCTTAAAAGAACAGCTTACATTATACAATGCGTGTTACAGATTTGCTCCACCAGCTTTCTCCCAAGTACTAGCCTCCAGAGCCCTCATCTCGCTTCAGGCCGTGGGATCCAATGTTTGTCTATGGACAGCTTTCAAGGTCATGTGGCTAGCATGCCTAAACCGCTTGTGGCACAACGGGACACCAAGAGGAGTGCCAGAGCACACGGAAATGCCATTTACATTCCCGCTGCAGCAGCATCTATTTTTCTACTCACGTTGGTATGCTTTCGAACTGCTAGGATGGCAGGAGCTGAGAGCAATGGGAGCTCACCCCATTACGCAGATTCAAAACACTGACCTTCCGGTCAGCAAGCTTATTATCTGCCCGATGTAACATAGTGAGCACAACTGATACAAAATAGCATGCACACATGCTTCCAACATTGTTAAAACTGCCATGCCAGAGCAATAGTCAACAAATTATGTGTTTCTTTGTGTGATTTTTTTTTTGTTCCAGTTTGACAAGAGTGAAGTTTTAAAAAATTGTTTATATGTTTAAAGCTACACCCTGCTTTTCTTTGCAGAGCAAATAAAAAGTCATACTAAACCAGGTTGGTAAGGAGATATGGCAACAGAATACTAGATACGCCAACAGGTTGCTAGACTGACTACACAAAAATAAATACTCTTAAGCATCTGATCATGTGATGAGCTGCTCTGTTGCCCAAGTGGTCAGAGGCCACGGTTGGCCTTGTGCCAGTGTCAAGATGACACCCAGTCACAGTACTCACTCTTAGTCCCAAAACAGTACAGTGTCATAAGGACACCGATGCAAAAAGAGGGCAGATCAAGAAGATGAAAGGTATGTAAAGCCTAAGTTGTCCTTTTGTACATTAATAGAAAGGCTCTGTAGGAGAAACTTTGCCTGGGAAGTTATCCAGACCCCTGCCACTCAGAGACAGAGGGCTAGGGCAATTATAGTACAGTAGATCAATAGAATCAGCTACCCAATACTATATACAGATATAGGACATTTGTACTATGCCACAGCAGAAACCCAAGCAAAACAAAATCTTTAAATTACACAACCATATTTACAGACCACTGTTGCCTGCCTTAAAAGTATGTTTTAGGACTACAGCCAATACTCAGATGTCAAATAACTCCAGAGTGGGGGAGAACTCAGGCTGAATAAATAGCACTGTTGTGACACAGTGGGAAGGACATTTTTTCAGTTGAAATCCCATAACGATTCACATATCAAATTCTGAAATAAGCAATCACCAATCTATCAAAAATAGCTCTTCTGAAATTAATGCTCTGTCTTAACTAAAAATAAATACAAGAAAGGAGAGCTAAATGCATGTACATACATTGGTCTTATCTTTTAAATAATTGGATTATATATTATTAGGGCTTTGGCATGAAAAAACAAAGCTCAATGTCAGCAATAGCATCAGTGCAATGCAGTGGCCACCCATAAAATCTTGCTTTAACATTTGTATTGTGTCATTACCTCTTTCTAGGTGCTTTGGAGGTCAAACTGGAAGCCTTGGAATATGAAGGCGTCTTCAAATTAACTACAGAAGCACAAATGCTCCAGAAATTCCTCTGGATTGAGGAAGGAAGACAGCAACAGGCAATAGCATACAATCACCTGGCCTCCACCAAATGTGCATCTAACTGCTGGCATTGTCTGAAATTAGGGATCATTTGCTTATTTCTAGCAAGCACTAATTGTTTCAGAAAGCAAAAAAGAAGAAGTAGCTTACAACTGGAATAATAGTTATACTTAACCACAGTGATACCACTAGTTTAATCTCAATTGCATCCCTGCCTTCCTCCAAGAAGCTTAAGGTGCAGTATATTATGTCAGTGCATTTGATCCTCACAACAATCCTGTTAATTAGTTTACCAGTGTTAGAAACTCAGAAATATAATCTAATACCCAATGGCACCTTAAACCTAGGTTACAGTCGCCACAATGGAATGCCCCCCATGAAGTTTGTTGCTGTTGTTTTCATTTCTATACCACTTTATATTTTAAAGAACAAATCAAAGTGGTTTACAAGACATTAAAACATCAAATAAAACAATTCAAAATAAAACAAATTCAAGTTTCAAGGAAAATATTTCAGATCCTTCTCTAAATTACATTTTGTTTTCCCCAGAAACCAACCTGGCATTTTGTGGTTGCAGTTGGACCTGTGCCAATTGCAAAACATGCCTAGCACATGGCTGATTTCTAACACAGGATTAAACAGAGAGGACTGACCCCAGTTACTTCAAGGCTAAACAGGGATTTGAATTCAGGTCTCTCAAATTCATCCAGTGCCATGCAGCATGTTAGCTCCCCATGGTGAACAATTCCCATGCCAAGTTTGTACAGACAGTGCAATAACAATTCATGGGGTATGTAGTTCTCTATGTCCAGTCAGAGCAGACACCATGGGAAGGCTGTTTCCAATTACATTTCCTTTATAAGTCTAACATACAACAATCCTTAGGTAAAATCCTATAGCAAACTCAAGGCAGTCAGATCCCAGAAACATTTTTAAAACATGCACTGCACCCAATATTGATGGATGGACACATGATCACTTTAAGCTGACAGCTCAGTAAAGGATCATATATACACTAAAACATTGAAAGAAACTAAATTTCAACCCATCTGGCATGATTTTTGGAACTACTATATGTAGAATTAAAATACAATTCATGGTATGGCTCATTACACATATTGAAATACTAAGTCACTTAAAATATATATACTGTATTGTTCTTTTTTCCTTTTACTTATGATCGTTTTCCCCTCTTTTTGTCTCATTTTCTCCTCTTAATTTTTTGTCTTTTAATCACTTTCTAACATTAAATGCAATGGGCTTAAGAAGGAATGTTTGCATTCAGTAAAAGTATATAGGCAACTTGACGTAAACTATCATGATTATTATTTTAATTGGAGCTGGTAAGGATTAATGATCTACTCCAAATCACCCAGAGACCTTCCTTCTTCTGCCCACCATTAATATACTAATCCTATGACTGGGAGACGGTCCAGAATGGGTTGTCATTTTGAATAACTACAGGAGACACCGGAGATGCAAATAAACTCTGATTTAAATTTAGGGAAAGGGGTCAACATACCAATTCTTTTAATGATTATGCTTTAGTAAAGCTAGTCACTCAATAATTTACAAATTTCTAGAACAAAAAACCATTGGCCTTCAACCATTTTAAAAGTATGAGATGTTCAAAACTAATTTTTAGTCCATCTCCACTTTATCAATTCTGGAACATCCTCTGAAATGTTGAGTGTCCTCCATTTTTCCAGTATGAACTCCAGTTAGCACACACTGTACACCTCATGACTGGATTTTAACAGTGGCATGCTGCTGCCCCCCCCCCCCACAATTTTTTTTAAAAAATCTATTTCCTATATGCAGGCCAGCTGCACAGAGGTTGAGAAGCAGTGACATTAGTTAGCTATGGTCACCCACCCATCCTGGCAATCTACTCCACAATGCAGAGTTCCTTTCTCTATTGCATAAATATATACAAATATTGCCTGGTAGCTTCTTCCACATGCTAACATTACAGTCCACACATCTAAAAAAATGTCATATTTTTACCAGAAGCATATCCAAAGTTGGATTTTTTTTACATGAAATATCTGATAGTAACCAAGATAAAAACCCTGCCTGTGACAGTGAATTGAGATCAAAAGCATTAACCAGATAGCTTTTTAAATACAATTTAAATTTTCTGTATATAAAGCAGGCTGAGTACTAGTTTTAACCAACAGACCCTTCTCGACTTTCTTTAAAGACGCAAAGAGACTGCCTACAGACTCCTTGAGGATAAATAATTCAGAGCCTAAATGCCAAGGGCAGTGCAGCAAACTGGAATGTTGCATTTATCCAGATGGCAGGGACAAAGCAGACAGTCGTGTGTGTGCCTCACATCACTGCATAAAAGCAACTGCAAACGTGACCTGGGAAGGCAATGGGGAGAAAATACTGTTACCAAAGTTCTCTCTCAGCTCTTGATCCCCAATATTACTCACTGTATGTCTATGGGCAGTGAATGATGATATCCCAACTGATCTACGCTCGCACAATTTTGGTCTATGCTCACACAAATTGTGTTGAATAGAACATACTTGGTTCACATAGTGAACTAAAAAGATATTGCAGTTTGCTAGGAAATCTGACAGATTTAGCTACTGCTGAAGTTGCAAAGTTTGTCATGGAGGCTATTTTTCATACCTAAAACTTGGTTTTAGATAATGAAAGGGGGAATTGAAAATGAGATAAAAACTATTCATAACAGCAACTGTAGGCTCCCCAAAATGGTATTTCATAACTCTACAATGCAGCTTAAATATAATCAAGGTGTCATGTAAGATATGCAATGTAAGCCTTTCAGTTTTTGAACAATGATTAGGTTTGTTTAACCAAAGATCACAACAAAAGCTTCAGAAAAGAAGAGACCTGGATATCATGTCCCATAGATTTATAAAAAGGATAGGTGGTCAGGTCTGGCCTGGCTATTTGAGTTTCAGTGTTATCCTCTAAGATAGCAAGCCCCATCAGCATATTTACAAAGTTGTAAAATTATTTGAAAGCACAGCCAAAAAACGGAGAATGACGAACTGACAAAACAAGCTTCTGGAACACCTTTTTTCCACTCTGGGAAACATTTGTTACTCTTTGCCTACCTCTGGGACAACTACATGCAGAATTAAAACAATTGATTATATGTGTGAAGTATCTACATTAATACAACAAAAAACCACCATTATTTATGAGGCGATCCTTTGCATTTGTAACACATCTGGAGAAAATTAATACACACAGGACAACTAAGAAAGCAGCTCTATTGAAGGGAAACTTACTGAATCCATCTTTAACAGCTCACTGCAAAGTAGATCTTAAGATACTTTGTGTTGGACGCTTTCCATTTACCCTCAAGCAAACTCATCAGATCCAGAGAGCTGCAATCCCACGCACACCTATTAGGGAGAAACCCCATTCAGCACACTGGGACTGACTTCCAACTAAACATTTACAGTATGTCAGGCTGCACCATTTGCTTGGTAGACAGCATGCCAACACTAGCCACAGTGAGTTGGCAACAGTGAATGTAAATACTTCTGACTTTGAGAATAAAATCAATTAAAGGTCAAATTTCTAAACATATACTCAAATTCAACTGCAAATCAATTTTGACATTTAATCTGAAGTTAGTATTTGTGGCTGGGACCTTAGGTTACTTTACAAATACATAATAATTCTGAAGTATTTAACAATAAATGTTAATGTTATATTTAATCAATTGTCAAAGCAAACCACACTCACTGCTGCTCATCACCCATGTACTCTGAGGAATAAACCCAGTTTGTCAACAGACTTTTATTGAGTTCCATCGCAGCACTGGAACTCTGACCACTCCATCCATATTAAGCAAGCAACCAATTTTCCTGGACAGCCACTCTGAGAAGTAAGGGGATGCCCCTATTGCCCTGAGATCCCTTAGGAGGAAATGCAGGATATAAATATAATAAAAAGAAGTAACCTTCATCCCACAATCCTTAAAGTGATGTCTTCCAAGTTCTCTTGTCACTCACATCATGTTTTCCAACCTCTTCCACCATCTAGGGAACCAGGCAACACACATAGGAGGGCAGATATGATGCATGGGTCTCCAATTGCTTATTAATTAACACACAATTCCACATTCACCTTAGTCACTTACAATGACTAAGCAATCAGCAAGTCACTTACAACGTTTCTACAGCTTTCTGCTTCTCTCCATTACAATGTATTCCTGCCTTGCCTATCCTTCTTTCCTGTAGTATCCTATACATCTCTAACACTATAAATGACCCCACTCTTCCCATTGATTCAAACTGATTTATTTAACTTGGCTTATTGGACTTCATACGGAAACAACAGGGAAGGCCTTTAAAACCCAACACTAACAATCATAAGGGAAATGATGCCATCTGGGATTCAAAACATACTTTTCCCAAAAGCTGAATCAAGTACTGTCCCACATACAGTCTAGCAGCAAAGTACAAGTCAGATTAAATGTTCTGACTCAAGGATCAGTACATTTGACTACTATAGGCAGTGACCATTTTGTGTGTGCCCAATCGACACACAACTACCAGCACGTGGGTCCTTTTGGACCTGGAATAGGGCAGAATGGGGGTGGAACAGGGTTATGCGTGCTCTGCCAACGCACACACAGGGGCCAGGAATGGAACTCCCACTCAAAATGGATGCCACCTGTGTGTGTATATATGGATACATAGAAAAGGTTGCCCTTGAAGTAATTACTAAAAAAGTGCTGCAATATTCAGAACATTCTAACACACTTCGCAAATACTCCTGATTCATTAAATTCAAATCTACAAAGAATTCTAGAAAACAGACATTTACAAATATCATTCCATTTAGGAAAATATCCTTCCTGTCATCAGTGTCTCCGCCAACAGCAAGGTTTACCAAAATCCTAAAGACATTTATGATTCACTGAAGTACAGAAAATCTCTCCCACAAAAAATGAATTTTAAAAAACCAAGAGAATAGGCATTCTATTTTGCAGATGTAAAGTATAAATAAAAGAACAATGCAGGCATTTCGATTTCACTCCCAGCTCAGTAACTATAACCACTCATACCATATACATCCCTGTAGTCTGAACATTAACACATGCAATTGCTTCTTGATATGTTTCCTCTCACTGCTGCCTTTCCCACTTAAGAATCCTATTGCTAAAAATCAGTATGTTTACCTATAACAGCACCAAAAATATCATATTTTAACCCAATGTTTACAAACCACACTTAGAACAGGAAATGAGCAAACTCAAAGCCAATCCCTGAAATATTTGCACCTTATTTGCATGAACTACATTAGAATTATATGGATCAAACAAACAGAAGTTATATAAATTTTGGTTTAGTGAAAAAAAGAAATACTGCTTTTACAGTACAGCTTGACTAAGCACAGCTCAACTAACCACTCAAACTAGCATAGGATCTGCCTAATTAGCTCAACAGAAGCCTGAAACAATATCAAAGCAGAGGAGAGAAGCTTAAAACAACATACTCATTCTATTATTTGAACAGCAAAAAATAAAGTACTTAATATTTCATCAATTTTTAAAGCTTGTATTATTGTTATATCTTGATAAGGTAAGTATTTTCAAGCAAATAAAAATATTATATTTTCATTTCACCTTAAGCTAAATGTAAAGCAAGAATTGAAGGTTTTTATTTCATTAAAAGATTTCCCTAATTGATATAGCATAAATAAAGCCAGACAATACTCAGAGTAGTATAACAGCGGAATGAAAAAGAAGCCTATGCTTGTGAACCAAATATTCTTCAAGGACCTATATGATCTCAATATTAGCACAGTGGAATATAATCAAATTGCACTAACTATAAAGGTCGCAATATTGAACAAATTGTAACAATGCTTTCAAGTAATTCATGCAACCAGATATATGCAAAATACCATGGGGACAGAGCTGCAGCTCTTCTAAAGCTTTCCTACTAAGACAATTCCTTCCCTCCTAACCCGAAACAGCTAACTAGCACATTGTCCTTGCCTTGCCCAAACTGATGTAAAATTTATTATCCAGTTCAATCTTGGGAGAAGGCCTAGATGTGCACAGGCTAGCCTTATCAATTCCTTGTATATAGTACTTGAGCAGAGGGCAATAACATTTGCTGCATGAGACACCAAATCATTATTTTGCAGTGTGTTACTAACATAAGTCTTCTCTCTGGTGAAAAAGAATTGTGTCTTCAAATGCAGACCAGATTTATCTGCCTCTGCTATGAGACCAGAGCTGTGCATACAGGAACCATTATGCTGCCCATCTATGGCAACCGCACATGAAACACTCTCATCCACACTTCCAGTCTTGAAGAGCTACTGGTGCTTTAATGTTAGACTGACAGGAGTCTCAAGAACATCCTCAACAACTTGTCCTGTTCAACCAGCTTAGGCAGTTAATTATAAAAGGGCAAAGAGAAGCATGAGAAAACCATGTGTGAACTATGGAGGCTGCCTGTATGATTCTATCCTTGTTACCAGGTAACTCTACCTCTGTGATATTCCTAAGGTTAAACAACATATCTGTATGTGGAAATCCAATTCCAGTAGACTTGGAGAGAGAGAGAGAGAAATGCATACTTTCTGACTACAAAACAAAACCCATTTTAAGCTACTTTTCTATCTAGCATACAATATACAAACTTCTCAGTTTAAATAATTCACTTATTTTTCAACTACTGTTTTGATTTTTATATTTATATCCCACATTTTCTCCAAGGAGCTCAAAGTGCCGTACACACTTCTCCCCCTCTCCATTTCATCCTCACAACAACAACTCTATGAGGTCGGTTGGTCTGACAGATAATGACTGGCCCAATATCACCCTATGAGCTTCATGGCTAAGTGGGGATTTGAACCCTGCTTCCTAAGATCTGAGTTCAGCACTCTAACTCCCTATACCATGCCGTCTACTGATACCCACTGTTGCCCATTAAAAGTGCCTCAGATATTGACATTTTACTCTGGGAATTCCCTTTCACTAGAACTCTGGGAGACATTTTTTAAAAAAATCACAGATTTAAGCTCCCTTCTTAACTAGAAGAAACGTCTGCAACAAAAGCTTAAAATCCATTCTGAAAGCAACACCTCTGTTTGTTTTCTGAGGGCGTTTTACCCAGGAAATGGAACTGATAATGGAATGGCAATGTTGAAAAAAATAGAAATACTGTGAGCTGGAAAAACTAAGAAGCAAAATTACCATCGTCCATTACAGTTGATCATCTGTGAATTAAAACTACAAAGTGTTCAAACAAAAAAATATGTTACCTAATTTTACTACATTCTTTGCCTTAGCTATTTTGTCCCCCATTCAGTTTCTAGAATTATCCCCTGAGATGCATTTGGCTTTAAAAGACAGTGACTGATCTGCTCACTCTTAATCTATAAGGCCAGGTTCCTGGTGACAAGGGAGATCTGTGTACAAACTGAGGGGGAGGGGACAAGTTCCTTCCTGCAACTGAATATCAAAACAGAGCCACAACTTTAATGAGCAGGAGCCGATCTGAACACACCAGCCCTTGTGTCTCAATGAACAGACTGATTTTCAATCCACACGCACACATCCCTCACAAGACAGCTGCTTTCTCTGGGAAAAGGGCAGAGGGCATTGGAGGGCTCAGCTCATCCAAGCTTCTTGGAGAAGGGGGGGGGGGCGGACGATTTGCCTTTCTAAACATGTAATCAATCCTCTTTCTTAAGAGACAGGAGGAGTGAGAGGGATCCTAAATTCTGCTTGGAGACATGCAGCTGCTTTTTATTTCTTGTTTTAAGAGAAAGGAAGACAATCCACAGAAGAAACTAAGAAAAAGAAACAAGAAAAGGCAGAAAAGCTCTTCTTTTACACATATACACAGAGCTAACACCGACTGAAAGATGATGAAATGGGAAAAGGAAATTACCATAGCAAGCGTAATCTTCACTGAATCTATTCCAACAAATAACATCCCTCCTCCTAGACATTTTGCTAGTACCCTGGGCTTTCAACTCCATAACTTCCACTCCTTTCTGCTGTGAGTTTTACCAGACTCTGACCTCACCCCATCCCCACCCCCACTCAATCCTGCACCATCTGCCTCTGCAGCACCAGCGCTCCACACCTCCCTGTTTCAGCAGCTGGTTTCCAACTACAAAGCATCTATGCAATATACTCCATCTCCACATTTCTGCTGCGTGCCCAATCTCCCATACCCATCACATCCCAGTCAAACTCTAGAGACTCAACCCTTGCCTTTCCACGTACCTACACACACACACACACACACACACACACACACACACCAGCTCATCAGCTTCATGAACACCAACACATTCTGCCCACTTCCTTTCACTTTTTTGTGACATACAACACAGTCCTGTAGTTACCTCAACCTGTACAACAGATCTGTACCTACAACCACTAATACAGATTAGAACCTGCACCCCCAAAGAGGCAATTAGAAATGTGGGAAGACACTTGTGCATCTACCAGAGGATGAGATTGAAGGGCTTTAAAATCCCACACACCCCAATGCTCTTTGGCCACCACTTTTACCACAAATGCTTATGGAAATAAAACAAAATGCTCCTTCTCACCAAAATAGAAGAGAACGTACCAACGTGCCCTACAATGTAATCTCAACGCCCTTTCCTCATATACAGATAGGCCTCTCTTTTCTTTTTAATCCCCCGCAAAACCCCACCACTTCGTTTTGACTAAATACCCTTCCAACCCTCCCCCCGCCCCCCACATACTCGACACACACAAATACACACACGTGGCCAGTATTACCCTTTCCCCCCTCGTTTTCACCGTAGGCCTCATCAGTTTCTCGGGGGTGGCGGCAGCAGCTCCCTCCAGGGTGCCCCTCACGCATGCAACGTATGTCGCTCCGCAAACCCGGGTCAGGCACCATCCTAGCACTCCTTCGCCCCGCCCGCACCCCCGTCATTCGGCACCTTTTCAACACCCGCTTCTACCCCGCGCGGGGCCTCCGTGGACTTCGCGCCGCCAAGCCGGGCAGGCCCTTCGCCCCCGCCGAGAGCCCTCACTGAGGTGCGGAGCCTTCCTTACCCGGAGCGCGTGGTTCCCTGCGCCGCCGCCGCCTCTCTCCCGTGCCTGTGCGCCGCTGAGGCCCGAGGCCCGTGAGGGCGAGTGCGTGAGGCCTCTCGCCCGGCCGCCCGCCTGCCTCGCTCGCTCGTTCGCTCGCCCAGGGGGCAGCGGGCCTTTACGAGTGCCGGCGTCGCCTCCTCCGGCTCGCCCGCTCCATGGCCCACCCGCCTTCCCGGCGGCTCTCGCTGCCTCCTCGCTGTCCCGAGCGCCGATTCGCCAGCGGTGCCTTCCTCGTCCGCCGCGGTGCCTGCCTCGTTCGCTCGCTCTCTCGCCCAGCCAGCGCCGTTTCCTCCCTTCCCACACACACAGCCCCAGCCTCCACGGCCACCGCCGCTGTTGCTCTCGCCACCAGAGCCGAGCTTCCCCATTGGCCCAATGAGACACTCCGTCTCATTGGCTGCCGGCGCAGCAACGATATAGGGTGGGACGTAAGAGGGGGAGGAGGGGTGAACAGGGAGGAGGAGCAGCCGCAGACACCGGAGTGACGCGAGCGCGCGTGCGACGCGATTAAAGGAACGTTGCTTTTCCTCGGAGCGCGCGGGCGCAAGGAGGAGGGACCCGATGGGAGGGGGGAAAGCAAATCTTGGGATTGGGCAAACGGATTAGCGCGTCGTTGATGACAAGCGCGTGATGTGTCACGTGTTTTAAAGTTCTTTCCCCTCCCCCCTTCCCCTCCCTACTTCTTCTGAGCTGCGGTTGCTATGGGTAACCCATTCAGGGCCTAATCGCTAGAAGTCGGGCCTAGTCCGGGCGAAAGCCTTTTCTCCGAGCTAATCAAGGCCTCCCTTTCCTTTCTTCTCATCTTTTCTCTTCTCGTTTAATTATAGCTGTCGTCTGCTTTGCTGTGTCTCTGCTAGGTTGCGAATAAATCTGCGTGGGCTCGGTGGGGTGGCTTCATCATTTCCCCAAACCCTCAAAATCAAAGATATTTTGACAGTACCGAAAACAATCTATAGGATGTTCTGTCTTGCTTTCCCTTCTCATCCACCCAAAGGAAAGTCCAACACTTTATTGTAGCTAAATCTCTTTTGGTCCAGTCTATGAATGCTTGCTTAGGAGTAAATGCCATTTGAGTTCAGTGGGGTTTACTGCCACCTAAACATGCACGGACTTGTAACCTTGTTTGTTTCTTTGTTTTAAAAAATGTAGTAAAATGGCTACATACAAATTCAATAAAACAGAGAATACAATACAAAACAATACAGTGGTACCTCGCAAGACGAAAAATTCGCAAGACGAAAGAGTTTTTCGTTTTTTTAGTTGCTTCGCAAGTCGAATTTCCCTATGGGCTTGCTTCACAAGACGAAAACGTCTTGCAAGTTTGTTTCCTTTTTCTTAAAACCGTTAATACTATGGGAAACCGTGCTTCGCAAGACAAAAAAATTCACAATATG
The DNA here is from genome assembly GCF_964188315.1 of Podarcis muralis. Lineage (NCBI taxonomy): Eukaryota > Metazoa > Chordata > Lepidosauria > Squamata > Lacertidae > Podarcis > Podarcis muralis. The sequence goes on along the minus strand of NC_135661.1, from coordinate 41,647,878 downwards.
AAAAACTCGCAGAACGAATTAATTTCGTCTTGCGAGGCACCACTGTACATAGTATAACAATGTATTGTTGCCTTTAATTGTAACCTTTAAGATGCTCACAAAAAGCAATTGTTAAGCAGGATTGTATTGCTACTAACAGTGTAGAATCTAAACAGTGAATAGCTAAACTAAAGCTACTAGTGTTTCATCTGACTGATTCTGATTGCTGGCTGCTTTTGGTCTTATTTAGTTTGTGACATTGGTAGAGTGCTGTGTTTGTACACCAATGAGTCATTGGAAACTTTTCAGAAATCTAAGCAGTAGCAAGGAATAGCTCCCCCCCCCCCGGCTGCTGCTACAGCATGAATTGGGGGGGGGGGGGAGAGAGAGAGAGAGTAACTAGCACTTCCAGGCTTGCCCACACTGCATTTCAGATTTGAATTAAGCTAATAGAAGCAGTGATAGAGAAATAGCATGTCACTTACTTGCTTTGACTAAAATGTTCAACCCTTGGTAGTAAAAGGATAAAATGGTCAAGTCTGACTTCTTTTGACAAACTTGTATATTGCTACTGGTAGAGGAAATGAGGCCCCTTTTCCCCTCACAGGTGACCTACTATGGGACACTAGAGTAATGAAAATACCTTAACTTCACTATTAAGCTTTCTGTGGCTTTCCCTGCTATGAGTTTTGTCCCTATGTTTCTCTCTCTAGATGCCATATCATACAAACTCTCAAAGGAAAAATGACACATTGTTCCCAATATTGTTAGTCTCTGCAATGTTGTATGCAAGCAGAGGCATACCTAGGCTCCCTTGTGCCCTGTATTGGTGCCCCCTCGTCCCCCCACACCAGCAACTAGATTCCTCCAAGGCACCCAGAGAAGCTTGTGCACCTTGCCTGGCAGCCCAGAGCAGTGGAGGAATGGTCCGCAAAATGTGCAGAAGGACTGGTGGGCTCTAGCCACACCATGCCTGAGTGGAGGGATATGGTTTTTGCACCCCTACAGGACCTGTGCCCTTGGCTTGGCAGGTGCAAACCTGGCCAACCCCTAGATGCAAGTTATATTCTTTTTTTTATTGCCACGTCTTAATAGGCAGCTTCTCTTTTTTTATTTTTTTCCCCTCCCTAAATATATTTGGCAGTAATAATTCTTCTGAAGAAGCATTAATGTTTCTTCTGGGTCAGAGATCTGGCAATAAATAGAGTGAAACTTTAAGCCTCCCATGAGGCAGCAGAGACCTTTTATTAAAGAAGGCCATCTAGCAGTTCTTGATTTTATACTCTGTGGAAGAATTTAAAGGTTCCTATAAGTTAAAATTAAATCCTCACGAGGGTGGATCTTTCTTGTTCAAGGATGAGTGCATGTGGAATTCATTACTATAAAAGAGTCTTGAGGCATCTTTAAGATAAACAGATTTATTGTGGTGAAAACTATGCAGTTTACAATCTGGTTAGCTATGTCTACTCAGAAGTTGTTGGCATCTGTCTGTCTCAAGAGACAATGGAGTGTGCCTCCGGGTGTGAAATCAACCCACTGTGTTAGCAGCACCAAAGTGACTTATTCAGGGTGCAAGCCTGGGCAGTGTGTATAGAGGTCCTGGGCTGCCCAGAAGACAAAAACCCCATTTCAGCCTCGCCTATGTGGTCCAAAGGAAAGCAGAGCAATACGTTTGGTACTAGTTTGGCTGCATGAGTTGCCATAAGTGTACAAGGAGCCATCCAACTGTTTTTGGGACTCTACTCCGGAATTGTGTAGGTTTAATCTTTAGCCTTTTATTGTCCCAAATATATCCTGAAAGACAGGGTTTGAGACTCATTGGCTACCCACACATAGTTTAGGTAGCCAGAATGTAACAAGGACTGAGAGATTGGGGGGGGGGGGGGCTCATGTAATCTCACTGTAAACATGCGGTACAGTGACAATAAAGTATATTTTCTATTAAGCCATTTCCTGGGGTGTGGCCGCTGTTTTATGCAGACAGTTTCTAGGAGCCATAGGTGTCAGCTGAGTGCAAGGTTGACAAACTACCCCAGAGGAAACAAGACATGTCCCCCTGCAAAAGTACTACCCCTCCCCTAACACCCCACTTAGAAGTACTATTTAATTCAATGAGCCTTACTTGCAACCCTAACCCCGCTTCATCCCATGCATTATGTGCTACCTCCAGTTAACCAATCTACATAGATTATCAGTAGATAATACAAAATGTAAACTGTGAGGCCAAATGGTTGTGAAATGCAGTAGTCTGATAATTTTATGTAAAGCTTAAATGTATTTAAGATGCTAAACATTCCTAGCAGAAATAATAAATGATACTCCAATCTTCCTAGCTTTATTGTACTAATTTAACATTGTAGTGTGAGCTTTGTTGCCAACTCAGTTTTAAAAGTAGGTAGCTGCATATGGGAGAGGGAATGAACAAGAGAAGTGCCTGGATATGAATTTTTTTTCACAATGAACTGATGTCCTAAGATAAAACAGCTTTCTGCTTAAAACTTTGCCTTCTTTATAGCAATGTGAGATATTTATAAAACATGAGAGAAAACAGAGTAGACCTGGCATTCTTTAGAGGCAGACTATCTAACACCTTTGCAACAGATGACATGCAGCCCAATCCTATCCGTTTTTACTTGGAAATAATTTATGTTGGTTTAAATGTAAAGGTAAAGGTACCCCTGACTGTTAGGTCCACTCACGGACGACTCTGGGGTTGTGGTGCTCATCTTGCTCTATAGGCCGAGGGAGCCGGCATTTGTCCGCAGTCAGCTTCCGGGTGATGTGGCCAGCATGACTAAGCCACTTCTGGCAAACCAGAGCAGCGCACGGAAACGTGGTTTACCTTCCCGCCGGAGCGGTACCTATTTATCTACTTGCACTTTGACATGCTTTCAAACTGCTAGGTGGGCAGGAGCTTGGACCAAACAATGGGAGCTCACCCCGTCGCAGGGATTTGAACCACCCACCTTCTGATCGGCAAGCCCTAGGCTCACTGGTGTAGACCACAGCACCACCTGTGTCCCTGTTGGTTTAGTTTGGACTTATTGCCAAATAAAGATTGTAAACTTAAAAAAATCATTTTCTGTTAAATCTTCTCTAGTTGCTGTCAGCACAAAAGGCTTTTATTAAATATTTAACTGGAAGTCATCTTGTTATTTTAATAAGTCACTTTACCCTGATGTCACAGAATCATTCACTGTGTGACTCGTTGCTGTTTAGTCGTTTAGTCGTGTCCGACTCTTTGTGACCCCATGGACCAGAGCACAGAGGAGTATTAATGTATGGGAATTATGTTCTGCCAAACTGACTTTAGTTTATTTACTAACTAGTGTATATTGATAGTGAACATGGCTGAGAGTTCGTGAATAGGATTCTGTGGGGAAGTGGGTTCCCCCTTCTGCTTTTAATTGTCCATCTGTTACACTGTAATAATATACAGGTCTCCTCAGTAGTAAGATCTGTTGAGTTCAATGGAACTTGCTCACAGGTAATTGTACTGTATAAGATTGCAACCTTCCTCACTTGTAGCTCTAGTTGCACAACGTAAAGCACAATGTAGTTGACTGTGTTATTGATAGAGGCAAACAGGCTCCTGTGGCTAGGTAAGCATCTTGATGTCTATTTTCTAAGCAGGAGGCATTGATCGTGTGATGGTCTCCTATTTCAATCGCTATTCTTATGCCACCAAATTATGTACCTTGGTTGGTTTGGGTGCAGCAGACTTACAAGTGCTTATTCTGACTTGTCTGCTGTCTATAATCTCTGAGACCCTTACATTGCATGAGTGGCAGTGCCATGAAATTAAACATGAAGTTCAGGCACTGGCATGAGTAAGGGTTACATTTATTGTCAAACAGTAGCTTCCTTTTTGCCTGGTTGCATCTCATCCTATACAATGTGTACCTTTTATAAAGGAAAAAAAAAAGCATAATTAGGGACAGCTGTAGAAACTGGCATCTGCCTCACTCTTAATGATCTGCTTCAGATTTGAAGCCCATTAACTGTCCATAGTGCCTCTGTCATAAAATATGTCGATTAAAGTGGCCCCATATGAAGACAAGTCTTTAGGATTTAACTTTAATAATCAATATGTATTCTTTTATATTTACAATATGGCTTATATTTATAGCTTCACCTGTGAAATGTTTCACACGACTGTTGCAGGTAAATTATTCTCATGACCAACTCCGTCCAGCAGCAGTAAAATCACTTTCAAAACACTGCCCTTTCCCCACCAATATCTTCCAATGATGTCATAGCTGGAGAATATCCCAGTAATGCCAGCCTGGATCAGGCTATATCTGTGTTATCTGAATACTGGATATGTTCCCAAAAGAAACCTTATTACCATTCAAATGGCATTGAATTAAGTCACCTTTTTTCAAGGTTGCATTTCACATGTTCAAATAGTGGATGCTAATGCTTGCAATTATGTAATCCATGTAGTACATCTCCAGCTATATGAATTTGGAACTGTTGCTATTAAGCTTTGTTCTGGAGCCAAAACAGATAGTACTCATGAGATGTTAGAATTACAGGCCTAAGTCAGGACAAGGTAGAAGGCATTATGAGGAACCTGGGATAATTGAACCCTGTTTTGCTTAGGGTTTTGTCCCAATTGCTTTAGCATGCTTCACATATGCCAATGCCTCAATGTTATTTGGGGCTACCTGGACATCCAAAACTTGATTTTAGCACCACACACAAAAAGTGTTGTGATTGTGAATACTGCAGTTCATGAAAGGTAAAGGGCCCCTGACCATTAGGTCCAGTAGCAAAAGACGCTGGGGTTGTGGCGCTCATATTGTTTTACTGGCCAAGGGAGCCGACGTTTGTCCGCATACAGTTTTCCGGGTCATGTGGCCAGCATGACTAAGCCGCTTCTGGCGAAACCAGAGCAGTGCACGGAAATGCCATTTACGGTACCTATTTATCTACTTGCACTTTGATGTGCTTTCAAACTGCTAGGTTGGCAGGAGCTGGGACCGAGCAAAGGGAGCTCACCCTGTCACGGGGATTCAAACCGCTGACCTTCCGAACAGCAAGCCCAAGAGGCTCAGTGGTTTAGACCACTTGTTGACTAACAAAATTATTATTAAAAAAAAATCCTGTTTCTCTAGATAAATGTGTTGTGTATGCAAAAAAGTATTTGTCTGTTGAACTTCATATCTTCTAGTACTAGATATTTGTGGTGGAGGCAGAAGAGTCATATTTTTCAACTCACCTCCAGTCAAGTAACTTGCCATCCACCCCCATTGTTGGACCCCTAGCATTAGTAATGAAAAGGCACTTCTGTCATACCAGTTATAACTAAAGCATAACATGGAAACTAAAATAATCCTGTAATATTAAGGATGCTCACTTGAAAATAACCTCCAGCAAAACCAGTAAAATTTACTTATGAAAAAAAAAGGTGTGAATGCAAAATACACTATATTTTCCATAACTCTTAACATGTGAGGCAACACTCACATCCCCTTGTCCCCACCCAATGCACATCCATTCTGTTCCCCAACTTAATGGTTTTATTGTGCTCCCATATTTACCGTAATGTCTCACATTTCAGCAAATCACATCCCAATGTAGGGATGCAGATTTTGTCTGGCTACCAGAGTTTAATTGTAGCCACTTGAATTTCATGTCTATGAATGAAGCTGTTGGTCAGTTAAGCCAGTAATACTGACTTCTAATATGATACAAAAAGGTTATTTAGTAACAGACTCCTAGTTTGATTTGAAAGTTTACCCAGACACATCCCAGAGGAAGCCAGTTAACATCCTGGGTGTGTCTGTGACAAATATGGTCACTGAGATACTTCAGTGGGAGAAGTGAGAGTTTTGCAACACTATTGTTGTTTGGGAGTGATTGTTGCTATGTTATCCCTACAGAAAATAACTTGTTTAGGGAAGAAGAGTCTGACAGCTTTCTGCCAGTGAAATTGTGAAAGCCTCACAGCACTGCAGACCTGTTCTTCAAGCAAATTTAATGGTTTTAAATTTGTACACGGAAGCATACCATTAACTTGAAGGTGACATCAGTGATCTTATATCTCTATCAACAGCCTTGTTCTGTTGCTCAACTCTTAAGAAATGTCTCCTGCTTACCCAGCTTTTTTTTTAATAAAAAAATTGCAAATTTAATCTCTTGCTTTTTCTTCATTTGTTTTGGGGGCCCTGGAGGGATCGAAGGTGTGTGTGTGTGTGTGTGTGTTTTGTGTGCAGGTTCAATAGGAGCCTCTGAATGAAGCTAACACCCTTTTAATAGCCCACATGTGCCCTACATGCGAATTTAAAACATACTACGCCCAGTGTGGGAACCAGAATTAATATATGTGTTCTGTGATGCTGAACCTTCCCACTTCCTGTATTTAAAAAACCACCAATGTACTCTCTTAGTGTTGTTTGTTTTTCTAAAACTATTATAATTTTTCATTTTCTTCATACTTTATGATCCATTATCTGTTGTGCACTTTTAAACTTCTGACAGTGTGTGCATAAAACTATACATGCATGTCAATGTAATTATGATGACAAAGTAAATATGATGCATCATTAAAGCAAAGCTTGTGAATAGCAGTTATTGTGTCCAAGAAAATGAAGCAAGGTTTTGAAATCTGGTTCTCTGCTTTGCCACACACTTTTGATCTGAATGTACAAACCATGGCCTCTAGAAAGCTAGCTTTCAGCCTAGTTTCAGGATTAGAAAGCAGTGCCTGGCTGATGGAGTAGTTACTCGCCTTCACATAGCTATCTGTAATGTGTGCAGCAGCAAATTTCTAAAAGGCGGTGATATAGAGGATATAGTGTGTAGTCAGAAATCTATTTAAATCCAAGTACAGCAGCTTAATCGGTTTGTGTATATTTCATCAGTGCGGTGTCAAGTTCAAGTCACTGGGGAAATGCTGCTGCTATCCTAGTTCCACAAATAGGCAGCTGAAACCACCTTCCTTTCACAAATATAGCTGAAAAACAACTTCACGCTTATTGAGCTGAAAGCGTTACAGAGTCCTAAACTGTCAAAGATGCAGTAGGGGAACAGATTGCAGAAAGAATGTACGATTTTGTCCCTTCGGTTTTATTCTCATCCTCAGATGACTGGAATTTAATGTTAAGTCTTAAAAAACAGTAATAATGACGAGCGAAACAGCGATGTCCAGATATCTCCCTAGCTCCTCTCTCCCCCCTCCCCCCGGGTCAAAAAGAAGAAATGCAAGTTTTGAAAAGTGTGTCTGAGGGAAGGCGGCCGCACTTAAAAGAGTCATATTTCTGGGCCGAGCGTGGGCGAAGTTTGGGACCCGCGTTTCCCTCCAGCCGAATTTCCCATTAGGTGAGAACAGCCAGGCGCGGCCATCTTGGGAGCGGGCTACGCTGAGCGGCTGCCAGCTTTTAAGATGGCGGAAGCCGCCTCCTTTCCAGCCTCCGCTCGGCTTTCTCGCCAGGCCCCCGCCTGGATCTCACCGTCCGCACTGGGGAGCTGAACAGCTCGGTGCCTGGACCATGACCGGGGCGGTCTCCTTGCTGTTGCTGCTCCGGAGGAGCTGCCGCCGCGCTCTACGACTGGCGCCGCGGGCTTTCCCGGCGGCCGAGCTCCGGGCTCTGCAGAGCGGCTGGCCCAGGATCTGCACAGAGAGCGGTGGCGACGGCCTTCAGGTAAGGCTGGGGCGGTGAGGCACCGAGGTCTCTTAAAACTGCCTCATCACCCGGGAGGAAAGCCCCCCCCCCGGCCTGAATCCTCTAAACCTGCCAGCTCCTGGTGGTGACAGTCATGAGGGTTTTTTCTATTAATCACCCCCAGTTTCCACAGAACTTTCTGCAGCTGCACAACCAGCAAATGAGAGTGCAATCCTTTGCACATCTGTCCAAGAGAAAGCCTTATCAAGCTCAGTGGGACTTATTCCCAAGTAAGCGTGTATAGGATTGTAACCCCTGCCTTGGTAAAAAGTAGGATGTGGGTTGTACAGTACCGAAAAAGCGGGGGGGGGGGGGACAACGTGATATAGCGGAGAGTGTTCCTTTCGGACTTGGGTTCAAATGGTCTATCAGCCCTGAGATGCAATGGGTGACGTTAGGCCATTCACTCTCTTGCAGCCTAACCTACTTCACAGGGTTATTGAGAGGATAAAACGCTGGGTGTGGGGGAAGGATGGGATAGGAAATGATAAGGCTTTATTCATTTACATTTATATCCCACCTACCTTCCGTCATGGAACCTAAGGCAGTGCATGTTCATGCACAAAATAAATAATAATACCAAAAAAGTGTCTGCACCCAGAAAATTGGCGTATCAGGGGGAATCATTCTTACGTAAGCTTTTCCCTGACGTGCCAGTTTTGTAGATTGAGGGATTGGCTTCTTGCATCTTTGTTTAGAGCGCTTGTCTCTGACTGTTCAGAAATTAATCTCCTCCAGAATCAAAGTTTAACCATTTAAAAAATGCAGTCGTATAGCATGAAGCAAGAGTGTCAGGAGCAATCAAATAATAATAATAATAATGTATATGAAACATAATACCGTATCTCTAAGGGCATGAGCAATTAAAAAGATTCCAAAAATCATTGACTCCAAAAAGACAGCAGAGTTGGTGGCAATCAATAGTTTGCAGGTCTCACAGCGGAAAAAGCCCTATTGTGCTCACCATCCACCTTCTGGAGGTACATTCAACTATGCAACTCCTTGCCTGCAGCCATAAGTGATAGCCCTCACTCAGGCTTACCACCATGTCTAGGAACTAGGCTTGAGAGGACAGAGCCATGTCACATGCGTTTTGCCACTGATTCTTACAACATCTCTTGTAAATGTAATTAATTATTCCTATGCAGGATTGTAAGGTAGTTATTTTGCATTTAGTCTGGTATTGGGCATTCTAATATATACACCAGATATTCTCAGGAGGAGGAATTGGTAAACCCTGCTTTTGTGCTAACCACTCCTAGTGTGGCCTCCTGGCCTGTCAAAAAGTCCATCAAACTCCACCCTAGAAAGCCCCTGACTCCACCCATGACTTCATTCCCCGGTATCTATCCATGATTCCCTGTAACCCTGTAACCCTTGCACTGTTCTGTTTCCTCCTCAGAGCCTTCTGTCTCAAGTGCTTTCCCCCACACCTGGAAGACTTTTTCAGTCAGTAGCAAAAAGCCAGTTTATCCCCTTCCGACTCTGGACATTTCTGGGTGAGTAAAGAAAACTTGACAACAATAGTGCCTTTACTGGAACTCATTCCTGCCATGGCAGTGACCAAAATGTTGGCCATTGTTCTATTTCTTCCCCACCCCCAATTTTCTTGCAGTCTTAAGTGTATCGCTTCCTCAATTACTCAAAGCTGGGTGCACAAACAGAAGCCAAGTCTGAAGCCATTGAAATGCAAATGTTGAGCTCTGAATACATTGGTGAAATGAATCGCTTTTTCCAAAGTGTGAGGGTTACATGGGAAATCACACTAGGCAGCTAAGGGGTGGGCTTTTCTTGGGTCCCACCCATGTGTGACCAGACTCACCCCAAAGAGTTGTGCCTCAGGCTAGGCTCAGACATTGTTCCCCCCATCAGGCTTTCCTGATACTCCCTTTAAAATATATATATATATATATATATTTTAAACAACTAAGTGCAGTACAGCCATCTTCTCAGAAAAACTCTTCACAAAGTTCAAGAGGTCAAGACACAAAGGCCTTAGCAACTAATCCACACCTAATGACCCACCTAAGTGGTACTCAGGATATCACTCAAGAAATCACTCAAGATATCCCTCAAGTAATTAAGGAACAAAAGAAGAAAAGGCACACTAGCCTGGGAACTTCCTCTCTGCCCAGAACATTGGAGGCTATACACCACACCTCCTCAACAGTATTTATAGGAACTCAAACACTGAGATCCTGCTCTGTTCCAGTAACAAGAAGCCGAAAGCACCAGCCTGAAGATGACGAGTGAGACCTCGTCGAAACGTCGCCTAGACACCCCATCTTTTACACGGGAAGACACCCGAGGACACCAAAACCTGCATTCCTGTACCCGTGAAAATCTACGAAAGCAAATATCTCACCTCTACGGGGAGGAAACCTTCCAGCTGACAAGAACCTACGAGAAACTAGAAATCCGAAGAGCCACCATCTTATGTGATCTCTTGTTCCTACGCAACTGCCGAGACAACAACTTAATTCCCACATGCTTCCAACTTAAATTCCACTCCAAAACCCCAGCTACCGAAAGGATCCTGAAACGAACTGAACTATCCCTAATCAGAAACGAACTACACAAGAAAAGATACCTACTAAACCAAACCAACAAAGATATGCTCACTCTTCACCTCAAACTCTGTAACAAAATCCACCCTGCACTCTGGGACAAATGCAAACAACTAGCCGTCTGGAGAGCTGAAACGGAGACCTCACATAAGACAGACACACACACCAACAAACTCCACAAACTAGAGAAACGCCAGAAGCCCAGCCACCCTCCACAACAACCCATGAAACAAACAGTACATAACATATCAGACAGGATCCTCACCTCAACTGAAACCAAAGTACTCTCCAAAGGTTTCAACTTTGCAGTCGCCCCGAGACGCATCCCCACGGAAAACATCATATGCGGAGTCGAAGCTAGCCTAACCAAAATCAACCCAGATGAAGCCAATAAAATCAGACTTGAAGTCACCAACATCCTCTGCTCCAGCAAACCACCCAGAAGCAATTTACACAAAGAAGAACAGAAAGCACTCACCAACCTGAGGAAAGACAACAACATAATCATTCTCCCAGCAGACAAAGGTAATGCCACTGTTGTGATGAACACATCGGACTACCAAGCAAAACTATCAAATCTACTCCAAGACCCTACCTATCAACCTATAAAAACAGATCCCACCACCTATCTGGAAAAAACCACCAAATCCAAAATAAAAGCCTCTCCTATCAGTGAAGAAATCCAGCTAAGAATCATCCCCAGAGAAAAATCATCCAGATGCCCCAAACTCTACGGCCTCCCCAAGATACACAAAGAAGGAACACCACTCAGACCAATAGTCAGCTCCATAGGCTCACCTCTACAAAATCTCGCTAAATTTCTCGCCAAGCAACTTCAGCCCTATGCAGAATCCATCTCTTCACACGTTCCAAACTCCTTCCAGTTCATAGAAACAATAAAGAAGCAAAACCTACATCCCAATGACCTACTTGTGAGCTTCGATGTTGTATCTCTCTTCACACAAGTGCCCATTAATGAAGCCTTGACAGCCATTCAAAACAAATACAATCCCCCCGAATACATCTTGGACCTGACCAACCACTGCCTAACCAACACGTACTTCATCCACAATGGACAAAGATACAAACAGATAGAAGGAGCACCTATGGGATCACCCCTCTCACCGGTCATCGCAAACCTGTACATGGAACACTTTGAAACCAATGCTTTAGACAAGTCAGAACACAAACCCAAACTTTGGCTCAGATATGTTGACGACACCTTTGTAATTTGGCCACACGGGAAAGAAAAACTGGATAGCTTCCTCACACATCTCAACAGCCTACACCCCAAAATACAATTCACTATGGAAATAGAAGCCAACAACCAACTTCCCTTCCTTGACGTCCTAATCTACAAAAAACCTGATGGCTCCCTAGGACACACTATCTACCGGAAAAAAACACACACCAACCGCTACTTACATGCACAATCACACCACCACCCTGCACAAATAAACTCCGTAGCCAAGACTCTCATCTCCAGAACCAAACGCCTGGCTGACAAAGACCACCTGACAACTGAGTTACAGAATCTCTCAAATGTGTTAATTGCCAATGGATACCAGCAAAACAGGGTTATGAAGCTAATCCAAAAAGAAACACCCCCCAAAAACCAAGACACAGAAGAAAACAATGGCATGGCCCTCCTTCCTTATATCAAGGGCACTACAGATAAAATTAGCAAAATCCTCCATAAACACAATATCAAAACAGCCTTTTGCACCAACCAAAAAATAGCCAATATCCTCAGAAACCCCAAGGATAAAATCCAGTTGGAAAACCAAGGGGTCTATGAAATACCCTGCAAAGTCTGCCCAGCCACGTACATTGGACAAACAAACAGACGAATAAATGCACGTATTGCAGAACACAAGAATGCCGTCAAAAAAGAAGAAAAAACTTCCTCTCTTTTCCAACACATGAAAGAAACAGGACACGAAATTAATTTTGCAGATTCCAAATTGCTCTTTAACATGGAACATCACCACAAGAGAATAATCATGGAAGCCATCGAGATAGAGAAACACCCTCACAACATGAACAAGCGTGACGACACATCCCGCTTGCCAGACATCTGGAAATTAGCCCTCCCCACAAAAACTGACACCAGAGCCAGAGGCACACAGAACGCCATCACCAATCAACCACACCAGACCCAAACCCAGACCCTCTCCACAGATAAATTACAGACACCATCCAGTAGCCAAACCATGGTGGCACCTCCGGATGCTGCACCCCCCTGCAATCCCTACACAGATCTGGCTGGCACAGGCCACAAAACCACAGCTCGCCCCTATACACGAAGCCAAGCCAGAGCACAACTAAGTGCAGTACAGCCATCTTCTCAGAAAAACTCTTCACAAAGTTCAAGAGGTCAAGACACAAAGGCCTTAGCAACTAATCCACACCTAATGACCCACCTAAGTGGTACTCAGGATATCACTCAAGAAATCACTCAAGATATCCCTCAAGTAATTAAGGAACAAAAGAAGAAAAGGCACACTAGCCTGGGAACTTCCTCTCTGCCCAGAACATCGGAGGCTATACACCACACCTCCTCAACAGTATTTATAGGAACTCAAACACTGAGATCCTGCTCTGTTCCAGTAACAAGAAGCCGAAAGCACCAGCCTGAAGATGACGAGTGAGACCTCGTCGAAACGTCGCCTAGACACCCCATCTTTTACACGGGAAGACACCCGAGGACACCAAAACCTGCATTCCTGTACCCGTGAAAATCTACGAAAGCATATATATATATATATATATATATATATATATATTCCCCAAAATACAAAAACAAATATTTTGAAATTGCTAACAAGGCAATGTATATAACACATTTCCCCTCTTTATATGTATGTGAACATAAATGTAAGATCTATTTGCAACTTGGAGCTTTTTGTATGCTTCATCATAATATTACAGTTTATACTTTTCCATAATCTGAGGAAAAGCTTAGGATAAATGTTGCTGAATTTGTATATGAGATAAAATCATGCCACACTATATAAAAATCAAATATTTTGAGCTTTGCCTTAGCTAATTTAAGTTGGTAAATCAGTTTTTCTGCCATGGCTCTTTGCCACAGCTTAATGTGCCAAGTATTCAATGTAAACAGTTCAGCAGTTTTCCAATTTTTGGTTTTTGTCCTGTGATCAGCCATCAACAGATTTTATTAGTTCCTTAGATATCACTTTCTTGTCCATGCTGCTGGTTTATGTTTTGAGGAGAACTGGCCTACAAGATGTAAACTTTCCCTTGGTTGCTGTATCCTGTCATTACTTTCTTTTTCTCTTTTTCCCCCTAGCTGTTGCATGTCACAAGTTCAACCCCACCCATGAAAGATTTATTGTGCTAAGTCCACAGAAGCCTTGATTATTTATTAGAAGTATTTCACCCCACACTTTAGCTGAAAAAGCTTCTAAACCAGCTTTATATAAGATCAATAAAAACAGGACAGTCTGTCTGAAAACTGATAATTTGAAAGACACAACATGAAAGGAAGAGGGGATGGGAGGGAAAGAGGAAAATAACCAAACAGGCAGAAATCACAGAATTACATGATAGTTTTAATAATGGTGAGTTGGAATGGAAACAGCTGAGGGAGAGAAAGAGCCTCATGGAGACACCCTTCTTCCCATCACTCTTTGTGCTTCAGCCTGTCTGAAGGAATGTATGCTTCCAGGTAAAGCAGGGAGAAGTTCTGTGAAGCTGGGCTCTTAGCAGAGTTGACAATTAACAAATCACTTTGAGATCTAACTCAACAGACATTATCAATAAATTGTATAGGAAAGTTTGAGAAATTTAAACCTTGTTTATTACAAGCTGAGATGCTCAGAACTCTGACTGTAATCTGTTGACAGGTGGCACTGACTATTTTTCTACCTCTGGTTCTCATCGTAATGGCAGTGGTGGTGAAGGATCCAAAGGGAAATCTCCAGAAGAAGATGAGGGTAAGTACAAATAGCAGTTTTGCTCTGAAGCTTCCAGTCAGAAGTGACTACAGCAGAGGTGGAACACCTTTTTGGCTCCATGGACTGGGCCCTTATCAGCGTTGGTCTTATAGACCAAATTTGTCAGGTGATCTGACGGGGGGGGGGCAGGATACCCATTTGTCAATCACAGGACATCATTATTCTCTCACATGAATGCCAAGTGGGCGTATTAGCCCAGCTGTCAAAATTCCTCAGGAGGCTTTGTGAGTCTTTCCCCTCCCCCTGTGAAACTGGAGATTTAAAAGGGGAGCACAGGGAGACTTGCAAAGGCTTTAAGACTGTGTCCACACTCCCATCTCAGCCTCCAGAACTTGGTTGCAGTTCTTTTGAATATATACAGCTTTATGTATTTCAGGTATTAAAGCTGTTTAGAAGCCAATATTAAATGGATGCCTTATTTTGGAGCAGAAACTCTTCTACTGAGGCATGTGTTATTGATCCAGTTAAGTTTTTCAGAGTCTACACAGGCAATATTCTCAACCAATTTGCTTTTGCACAGATGTAACATTTTTGGAGTGACTTTCAGCTTGCTGCCTCAGTGGTTTTAGCATCGCTCCTGCTTTGGGTATCAAGTAACCATGCAAATATAATGAAGAAGGGGAAGCCTTCATCAGGGTGGAGAGAGCCATGCTGCTGGCAGGGAGGCAGTTAATATATTTTAACATTTAGCAGATGTTGGCTGTGTTAGAGGAGAGGGGAATACAGTGTTCATTGAAGAAGAAAGTTTTTTATTTTAATTAGAAAATGATATTGAAATATGCAGATGGGAAGGGATAGTCTTGCTAAATTATTTTTCTAAGGGGTACATGCATGTTTGTGTTTATCAGCTGCTTATTATTTACGTGCCTTTACCCTAAGGATCCAAGCAGGGTTGGAACAATTAAAAAAAGTAAATTAAAACAATTTAAAACAGCTTCCTAAAAATATACATCTCAGGGGTCAAGTCAGGGTAAAGAGTATTTTCCAAAAGCTGTATAATGAATATGTCAGACTTTCCTCCATGCAGATGCACCCATCATTTTACTAGGACATTTTAAAACCTTTGAAATTTCAGGGAAACTGTTATGAGGATGAAGAATATTGGCTCTGGTGATATTATATGTGGCACAATGAGGTGGTGAAGTGGACTGCACCACTTTAAAGTGCAAAGGGGTTCTTCCATTTTTGAATGCTCCTTTACATTAAAAATATGTCAATAAAGGCCAACACTGCAGGCAAAGGGATGGGATTATTGATGTATTGCAGTGTAATCTAGCTATGTCTACTCAGAAGTAAGACTTATTGAATTCAACAGGGCTTACTCATAGGTAAGTAGGGTTAGGATTGTAGCCCAAGTCTTCTGTTTTGCATAGAACTTTTACATGTGTGGGTTTTCAAAAACCATATCCCCTATCTGTGGGAAATATAGCAGCCCTATTCAGGTTTTATTGCTCCCCATGATTCACATTGTACAAGGACACAGCAGGGGCCCATTCGCTGACCCCACTGCATATCTGCAAAGAGGAAGCCTGCCAAATACCCATAGGCTCTCATTTTGAGTGTTAATCACACAATGAGAATAACACCTAAACAAGTTGAGCATTGCAGTTCACTCCACCACCTGATTCTGTTGCATGCCTAGATCTAGCCATGTGCACCTGAGTATTTAACCTTTGTCTCCCTTCTAGGGAGAGGGCATTGGCACTTGTCAGGGAAAAGCATTCTGAAGATTGGCAAGGCATTTGAGCAGAGTCTGTGTCAGGATTTGGGGGCCAGCAGGAGTATGCATGTGCCTCTTGCAGTGATAGTTCTGTCCCGCCACCCCCATCTCTCTGAAAATATTGCAGAGAGCTCCTTTAAAATTTCCTCTTCTGAGCTATAAAAAGATCACAAGGGCCTCCCACAGATGCTTAGCTTCAGAATAGCTTGCCCTCCCCCCCCTTCACACAACCTGCATTTTGAGGCTGAGCTGACCTGACAGTGCCCCCAAGTTTAACATCCCTCCCTTGGAGCTTTCAGCAGATTTCATAGATGAAGCTAAACAGCCGCAGTGGTGGCTGTATTCTGCCCCTCCTCTTTTTTCCTCCTTGATGTAATTTGACTCTGCATTTTAAAAAAGGGAAAGACATATCCTCCATAGAACAAGTGTGCATGTGTGCGTATCCCAGTGCTGAGAGACCAGAAGGGCTTCTGGGCAGGGAGCAGGCTTGCACTTTGGCTGCCTTGTGGCTGCAAACTCCTAGTGCTGCTCTCTTGGATAAAGGTGCTGGAAATGAGATGCTTCCTGCTCTTTCATGTGAGCCTGCAGTGCTGGTAAAAAGGCAAGAGGAAGCATCTCCTCCCATTGTTCCTTTGCTTTGAACACTAGCCCTTCCTTCTGCTCTGTGTGCAAAGTGCAACAGTAGATGAGTGTCTCTTGTGGTCCAGAAGGGGATAAACAAGCAGCTTGTTGCCACTGGACCCAGGTGGTTTCAAGCTAATTTCTTCTCCAGTAAACCCATACTCTGTATTCGAGGCTAATGATCTGCCATGTCAGATCTTAGTTTTTAGTTTCTGCCCCTTAGTATGCCACTTCACTGTATGCATTGTGTATTAAAAAGTGCTTAGACCTTTACAGTTCTTGCTGTACTTGCTAAAACAAAAGCCCTCTGAGGCGGTTGTTGCCATTCCCATTTTACAGATAGGTAACTGAGACAGTGTGTGTATGGGAGAGAAAGGAGGAGGGAGAGAGGCCAGGGCAGTAGTGGAACATGAATCTGAATCTGCAAAATCCAGGGCTAGTGTTGCATCCAGTGAGCCAAACTGCAGGATTCAGACGGAACAGGCAGTGTCAGGTTAGCAAGGAGATATCTAGATGCTGTAATGTGCTGGCTGTCACAATGCAGTCCCAGTTCACACCAGTCAGCAGTTACTTCAGAGCAGGAATAGGGCCTGTTTTCATCATGACCCTTCTCCCAACCTCTGAGGAGAAAAGACACCTTCCTTATACTATAGATTGAGCTATTTACTATGGAGAGTCTTACATTTGTTGCAAGGTCTTTCCAGGAGCTCCTACTATGAGTATGTTATGTTATGAGTATGTCCTTTCCAGTGCCTGAAAGGCTGCACAAAATAATATGCAGCAGTCATCTTGGCCAGGAGGTGTGGGTTTTTTTGACTTGACTTGTGTACACCATGACCTACTGAGCGCTACAGCCTTTCCCCGCTTGTAATGGATGGATAAGTTGACTTTGCGAGGTGGAATCCTCCTCTGTGTCTTTGGGGGAAAGATCATCCCAGCAGTAATTATTTACAAAGAGTCCTGTGGCCTGTCACTGCAGCCCCTGCAAGCTTTTAATCATGGAGTTCAGGTTTGGGGTTAATGGCAAATCATTTCTTCATGAAGGCTTTCTGAGGCTGGAATGGGTCCCACAGCTGCTGACAAGAAGTGTCTCTTCCAGCTAGTATATGACTTATTTATGGAATGATTAGTGTGACCACTCTGCAGTGTTGGGAGGTGAATGTGTGTGCTATTTTGCTAAAAGTGGGGTCCCTTTGCTGGTAGCCTGGCAGAGCTGGGTGGCAGAGGCTCTGAGCAACTGGCAAGGATGGATGGCAAAGGGGGGCAAAATGCAGAGCAGTGCAGGCAGATCTCTTCATCTGTTCCTCCTGCCGTTTTCTGGTGTACTTCTATGGCCAGCCGGCATCTCTCTGAATTTTCCCACAGCAGCCTCTGAGTTCTACCTCCACCTTATGAGAGAGGCCCAAGTGATGGGGGAAAGCCTTTTACAACTCTGATCAAAGAACACAGAGGGCACATCTGTTTGGATTGCCTCTGAAACCTAGGAGAGAGCAGTTCTTTATTAGGATTTCCTCTGTCAGTGAAAAGAGGTCATTGCTTGCAAAAAGAAGTTGATTAGACCAAGACGCTTTGCTGGTATGGGTCCTAAAAATTGTAGAGCTCTGAACCCCATGCCTGACAGTGCCGGGGGCTCTCAAGCCAGAAAATACTACTGCAATAGCTTTCCAGTTGTCTCCTAAGCCTATGGGGAGGTTAATGAACTTAGAGCTTTATATGTAGGGTATAATTTGTGGTAATCAAGATAAATGACATTAGTGTGTTGATGCTTTTTATGGACTGGACTTGGTAGGTTAAAGTTGGTGCAAGCTTTCATGATTCGCAGAACACCTCATCAGACAAAATATGTCTTTGGATCCTGGAAGCTCTTAGATGGCATTTTGGTTTTCTGAAAAAAACCTAGTAAGCTTGGGTGCTAAGTACCGGTAGATTTCCTCTTGGCCAAATGTGGGTGGATTTTTGTGTGCATATGCAGAAGTTCAGAAAAGCAGGTATTAAAGTTGTCCATACCTGTGATCAATAGAATCCCTTTTCCTTTTCCCTTTCCCTTTCCCTTTTCTTCTTTGATAAATTGTTTAATGCATCCTTAGTATACACCTGGAACCCAGAAAGTAATCTCACCCCATACTCTGTATGTTGTGGGAATCCTTCCCCCGAGTTAAGTTTCTGTGGGTTGTTGGGCTTTATTTTTATTTTTTACAATGTTGCTTTTTAAAAATTATTTGTTGGGCACTTGCTTGCAACTCCTGTGATAGATTTTCTCATTCTGCTGTAGCTGGGCCTTTCTGATATAACAAAGGACTGTGAGATGGTAGGAGAAGACAAAAGAGGTGTGGGCAGGGCATAGTTACTAAGATACTGGTGTTTGGTGAATGATGGCTTTATCTGAGAAACACTACTTTCCTCTAAGGGTGGGGGGGTCATTGGATAGTCAGGACAGAGCAAGCCATGAGTGAAATATGGTGCTGGATGTCTGATCAGGCAGCTCCAGCTTGGAATTGTGGATGAGGCTGGATCTCTGTACAGTGGGGTTTTTCTTTTTCTTTTTGCATCTGCTTTAACTGGTAGTGCTTGCTGATAAATGCCTTTGTTAACATAAATCTAATCTTGGCTACAGCAGATAGATTTTCCAACAAAACAGCCATGATTTATTTGGGAGGCTTCCTTAATGGCTCCGATGGATGATGCGCCATTGGCAGAGATGGGCAGCAGTTAGGCCATTCAGGTTGGATCAAAGAGCAAGGCAGGATAAAATGAGACTTAGAATCCAAAATAAGAAGAGCCTGTAGGATCAGGCCAGTGACCTGCAGATGCAGCCACCAAGATGGTTTTCTGCAATTTTAGGAATGCCCCTAGCTCTAGGACAGCAATGGAAAAACTTTTACGTGTGGGCCTATTCAGGCCTGCCAGGTCTTCTCCATTTGGCCCACAAGGCCATATTGGGGAAGCCACAGACACTTTCCCTACACCTGACATCATATATGTTGGCAGGCAAAGACAAGGCCAGGCCCGGAGAAGTTTGCACCTGCAAAGCCTTGTGTGCAGCACTTTACAAGCACCAGCAGGCGGCAGATCACTGAGCCTTCCATGCACAGTGCTATGCAAAAATGGGTCAAACGTGGCCTGTGTTGGGTGTAGGGAGATAAGTTCCCTATCCCTGCTCTAGGAATACTGTACAGTTGTCCTGGCTGAGGCTGATGGAATGTGGGAGTCCAAAGTCTCTGGAAGGCACTAGGTTGGAGAATCCTGCCTTAGAAGGGGCTTAGAATGCTGGAGAGATGGACTATACTTTCTAGTCTTGGCAGAAGTTGCAAGCTTTTGAGTGCTGCTACTGTGCAGTTTGCCTCCATTCATTTCAAAGGGTAGGAGCCCAATTCAGATCCCACATCCGTTTGAACCAAGTGCAAGTTATGCAGAGCAGTAGGACCGGGTGAAGGCTGAAGAGCTTTCTCTGCATGATTCAAACGGGTTTTGCAAATTGTTCAATTGGTGCAGAGCTGCATCATTCATTCTGTATTTGTGGTAGTGGTGTGACAGAAGGCATCTTGCCCATGTCTAGCCTAGCGTTATCTGGTTGAGTATTTAGGACCCTTTCTGAGAAAAAAATGGTTCCTCCTGCAGAATGTGAGCTGATTTGTACATGCTGTCTGGGCTGGCTCATGAGAGAGAACTGCTGAAACAGGCTAAATGTGGAAAGCTGGAGCTGGGTAGAGCAAATATTTGCTGGCTAATCGAATGCAAACTTCCCCTTTCCCTATGTGTGTTAATGTTGGAACTCCAGGTAGGCAGCTCCGTAAACATGCTCTGCTCCTGAGCTGTTGGCCTAGTTTGAAGCAGGCATTTTACACGCAGCTTTGCTGTGTGACCTTGCTCTTGGTCTCTCCTCATTCAGTCCCTGGAAAAGGGGGCTGTAATGTGATAGCACACTGCAAACCAGATGCTGCCTCTCCTAGCCCAGCTTAGCTTTCCTAGGAAAATGAAATGTGGAACAAAAAACAGACTGTGTGGGGGTCTGTGGCTTGGGGCATAATCAATCTGCTCTCCAGCTCGTAATGCTAATCTTGATGTGTTCTTATGTTTCCTCTCTCAAGAGGAAAAGAGACGCCGGGAGAGGGAGGACCAGATGTACCGGGAGCGCTTGAGGACCCTCTTTCTCATTGCCATCATCATGAGCCTGCTAAACTCCTTGAGCACCAGTGGAGGCAACATATCCTGGAATGACTTTGTAAATGAGATGCTGGCGAAAGGGGAAGTGCAGCGAGTTCAAGTGGTGCCGGAGAGCGACATTGTGGAAATCTACTTACATCCAGGGGCAGTTGTGTTTGGACGGCCTGTGAGTGTCTTTTTCAGCAAGATCAGTCCTTAAAGTATTGCAAAGTAGGTTAAGCAAAGACTTCTCCATTTGGCCAACTTTGATTGATATGGGAATGTAGGCTTCAGGATTGGTATTAGAAATTCCGCACACATTTAAGTTTCACAGATTTCTCTTGGTGTTGTGCCTGCCAAACAGTTGTGTGAACCTCCAAATGCTTCCATAGTTCTTCACCAGCCCCTAAACTGGCCTGTTGTCTTGGTCGACTCAGAGGTGGTTCTTTGAAAAATAATCTTGTTTTTCCCTAATCTGCTTCTTCTCCTCATAAGCAGAAAGCTGTCAAACTTCTGTGAAGTATTCCTATATGGATATCAATATTAAGAATGCTTTTCTGATTGTTTTCATTTATCTGTTCATCTCCTTGTTCAGACAAGGAAGATAACATAATATCTATGCTGAATTTTTAGGTAATTCAAGTTAAGGGTGGGAAGACTTCAGACTTGCAGGATCTACTCTTGTTTTGTTACTAGAACCTTGAGGTCCCCCAAATGAGCTTTGGGTGGAAGGATGATGCACACTTAGAATTCAGACCATGGTACCTCTGAGCACTTGCCTAGCCCCAGAACTTGTTATTTGTACTAGAATTGAACTTGCAGGAGTTTCACACACAAATCAAATTATGGTTTTCCAATATGTGCTTTGTTTCAGCAGCTTCATTTTAGTTGAGAGTTAGGCTTTTCGGTTTTGCTATTTTTATTTTTAAATTGGAATAAGAAATCTTTGCTAATCAGCTTAAGGTCACCCAGAGTTCACCTAGTAGATCCTGAAACATCTTCTGCCCATCCCTGCGTTAAATGATTTGAGGAACAGAGAAATCTCTCACTGACTTCAGTGGAGACCTTTAAGGGAAAGCAGCTGAAGTTGCCTATGTAGAATCTAAATGAAACTATCACAGTGAATTTCATTGTCTTGGTTTTAAATGCAAAGTTTAAGCATAAGTCATCCTGATGACTTTCATAAACTGTTTGTTGGAAAACTCCACATATTTATAATACAGTATTAGTATTTTGTGAGCAGTTTTTTTGCTTTTTCTGGAACAATTTGCATACTATCCTGAACATGCTTGATCTTGGCTGATCCCAGAAGCTAAGCAGGGTCAGGCCTTGTTAGTCCTTGAATGGGACACTGCCTGGGAATACTGGGTTTTGATTCCTGCACTGAAGAGGGTTGGACTAGATGACCCTCAGGGTCCCTTCCAGCTCTACGATTCTATGATTTCTTCTGACCAGAGTACTCTCAAAGTGGCTAACAATAAAGAAATATCCAATAATAAATGCAATTCAAAACCAAAAGACACAAATAGCATGACAGATAATGAAAACATCTAACTTTAATATGCAGCCCTGTTTAGGGAAGTTTTTAATGACTGATGTTTTAATGTATTTTTAATCTTTTATTGGAAGCCGCCCAGCCAGATGGGCAGGGTATAAATAATAATAATAATAATAATAATAATAATAATAATAATAATAATAATAATAGGCTTGCATGAGAAAAACTGTCTTCTCTTGATGGAGGAGGTTTAAAAGAGAGCATTCCAAACTTTCCACAGCAGAGTGTTCCAGAATGTGGGTACAGCCACAGGAAAAATCCTCTTGTGTGTCCTGACTAACTTAGCATCTGCCCCATGTGAGGCTGCAGTGGGTGGCCCTTCCATTAGATTCAAAATAACTTATTATAATACAATAAAATAATTCTGTACTGATTACTGGTACCCATAACAATAGCAGTTGCCACAAACAGTGAAACTTGCATGGCCTTGTGAGTTTTCCAGGTTGAGAGAGAAGGCAGCTAATATCGGTAAGAATGGGTTGCCTGTTGATTACTTAAGCCTCTCCTCTGACTCGTAGCAAAGTGCACCTTTGTCTGTGCTTAAGCCAACCTGAGATTTTGGCAAGCTTAAGAGGTCACGTAGCTTTTAATTCCTTGCCCAGCAGCCACTTTTCATCCCCCTTGGAATTCCCCCACCTACTCACACATGACAGGTTGTGGCCCTGAGCAGTTTTTTTTCCACCTGTGCAATTCCCAGTTGATCAATGTCCTGAATCTGGCCTCAGCGTTGTTAACGTTGCTTTTGTGTGTCTCCAGAGGCTTGCCCTGATGTACAGAATGCAGGTAGCGAACATTGACAAGTTTGAGGAGAAGCTGCGGGCAGCTGAGGAAGAGCTGAGCATTGACCTGAAGGACAGGATCCCCGTTTCCTACAAGCGCACTGGCTTCTTTGGAAAGTATGACATATTTAGAAGAAAGCTCCTCCACCATTGCAAGGCACTGTCTGCCCCACCCTCCATTTCTTGCCTTCCTCTCTCCACCCCACCATGCCCACTGTGCTTCTTCCTCTTGCTTGCCGTGGCTGTGTGTACAGTGTCTCCAAGCAGCCTTCCCTGACCTGACACTTTTCAGATGCTTTGGACTACAACTGCCATTAGGCTCAGCTAACAGAACTGTGCTGGCTTGGGCTGGCAGGAGTTGTAGTCCAAACTATCAGGAGGGTGCCAGCTTGGCAAAGCATGTCCTGAAAAGACTTGGTGGCCTAGATTGGGACACCAGCAGCCACCACCAACCACAAATGTGTGAAACGCATGACACACACCACTTCCTGCGTTTAGCCAGCTAGGAGGTGACTTTGCCTGCTTCGGAACTTAATTGTATGACTTAGCTCTGTGAGATTTTCCATGGGAATAGCAAGGGAAGGGGCTGTGGATTGGGGCAACCACAACCCAGCCTAAGCACCATAGACTTACAAAAGTATTTTCTTGTGAAAAGTGTGCCAATCAATTTTCCCAGTGAATACTGCAGGGTGGCTTGGTGAACATGGCAGTGATCATAGTGTGGGGGATCCAATGGAGATAATGCCTTAACAGCCTGAGTGAGCCTCCCACACGGTATTATCTTTGGCTTATAAAAATAAACTCCCGAGCGTTTGCCCATTAAGACAACAGCCGACTGTACCTTTGGCGGACACTGACTCATAGGCCCCATGCTGAGCAGAAATGTTTTGCTAATCAAACCCCAAATGTCAATGTGAAGCAAGTGCTCCCATTAAACGTATGGACTTTGTTATGCAGAACCCCACATCCTTTGTCACAAGGATTTTGCAAAGGCTAAAGCTGTTAATACTGATGTAAAGTCAGAATGGGAATTGATGCTGAGAACAGGAGGAGGGCAGAAGCTTCTAAAGATGCAGGAATGCTGGCTTGGAACGTTTGTTTCTCCTTAATGATGGCAAGAGCCAGCTCTTCTTGTGGTCTTCTTTCTGCTGCTGCAGCAGCTTTTATCCACAAAAAAACGATTTATGGAATCTTGTCATCTCTGGCTGACGAGCTTCTCTTGTAATAAGAATGGAAGGAGGCCTATAAACCATTCTGTTCCAGGGCCAGGTTTGGCTTTCTGAGGAGACTATGAAAAGAGTTTCATGGGCAAAACATTTCTGGGTTTGTGGGGAGGAAGGTTTTTTATTCACTCTCTCCATTGTGCTTTACTTTCAGAGCTGACAGGCAAACTAAATTATTGACTGACTTACATAGGAAGCTGCCTTAAACTGAGTCGAGTCACACCATTGGTCTGACTGGCAGCGTCTCTCCAGGGTTTTAGGCAGGGGTCTTTCCCAGTCCTACCTATAGTTGTCAGGAATTGAAACCTGGGACCTTCTGCATACAAAACAGATGCTCAGCCACTGAACTATGACACTTCCAGGAGCCAGGATGAAGAACGTCCGAAGTCCTCTCCATGGATCCCTTCAACATGAGCTACTGGCTGCAGATCGATTGATGCTTTCTTCCACCATTACCTTATTTTCCATTTGGAATGTAAACTTTGTAGAAGCTACCCTTGTGCTGCTTTCACTGTTGAATCTGTGCCTTAACCACCACATGTAATTATTTTTGGTGGGTATTTTAAAAAAATAACTTTTGCTTTAATCACTTGGCAATCTTGCATTGTGAAAGGTTGGTTATTTACCTGAAAGTTGCAGTCATTGAGAGTTGTGACTTGAATGAGGATGGTATTAAATCCTTTGGCCACCTCTAGCACTCCCAGCAGCCCACCACTTTCCCTACCTATGCCCACTGAATCTCAGACACCTGAGGACATTGTCCTACATGCTGGCCTTGAGGCCTGCTTTCCACGACAGTCGCTCAGAGGAGCTGGTCTGAAGCACTTCCTTGACTTGGGGAAGGGCCTTAGCTCATTGGTAGAGCAACTGCTTTGCATATGGAAAATTGTAGGTTCAGTCCCCACTGGTGTCTCCAGGTAGGGCTGGAAATGACCCTGCCTGAAATACTGGAGAGATGTTCCCAGTCAGTGGAGACAATTGAGCTAGATGGGCCAGTAGACTCTGAGTAAGGCAGCTTCCTAGGTTTCCCTATGTTTCAATGGAGCAATCTACCCAGAGTCAGAGACAACACATATTCTCTGTTAGCGACATTTGTTTGGAACCCCCCCAAGCTTTATTGAAATTAATGCCAGCTGCACATTAATGCTTGAGAGTGAGAGCACAGAAGATGCCCCTTTACACTGCCCCCAAAGCTCATTGGGCTCTTAACCTGTTCTTTGATTTAAACAGGCTCCTTTCCCTCCCCCCAAAAAAGCTGTACTCCAGATGTTACAAGACTACAGCTCCCATCATCCCTAACCTGGCTGATGGGAATTGCAGCTGAAGCGCCACAGCTTTCCTGTCCCTGCGTCTTGAAACATTGCCATAGCTGCACTCCTGTCTCACAAATACAGTACTGGCTATATTTTTGTCCGTTCATAACCGATACAGCAGTTGCTTAGGTCTGACCCTGGTTTGCTGTTGTCTTTGCAGCGTCCTCTATGCCCTGGGGATGGCTGCTGTGGGTGTTGGCATCCTGTGGTACATCTTTCGCCTGGCCGGGATGGCAGGAAGGGAAGGAGGCTTCAGTGCCTTTGTAAGTAGTTCTCCCTCCTGCTTTGTTTTGGGTGGGCCTGGCTTCTTCTTCCCTCCCCCAGCAAAGTCAACAGCGGATGAGAATTAAGCTGTGCCAAAGGCTGGGCGGCCCTGTGCTATGTCTTGCTGCTTTTCCTATCAGCTGACGGAACTTTACAGTATTTGGCCTCATGGGTGGGGTGGTGGAGGGGGGGGCGTCCTCTGTCCCTCTAGGCTGGGAAGGCTGAGCTCAGGGAATCTGCAGGGCAGTTCTCTGCTGTTTTCAGGGCTCACTAATGACTTGCAGCTGGGAATGGCATTTCTTTTGCTTTTGTCTTGCCAGCAAATCTCGCATGCAGCAGCGAACACAAATCCCTTGCTTTTAGCAAAATAACTTTTTTCAGTCTTTAAAGCTGCCTAAGCTTTTTGGACTGTGCTGTGAGCTGGCCTTCATACCTCCTGTCACATGCCTCCCTCCCAGCATCAGCCAAACCCCTGCCGCTCGGTCAGCTGAGGGGAAGGATGGTGATTTCTGTCTGCCTGCCTGCCTGCCTGCTTGGGAGGGGCTGGGGGAGGTGGCAGTGGGCTGAAAAAAATGTTCTGCAGTTCAGTAGCCCAGCCAGCTCTGCCCTACTCCCTTTACTTCATAGCTGTGGAAGTTCCCAAGGCTCCCTCTGTACTTCCTTTAGGTGGGTGATACCCCTGGCACTTTTATTGATGCACTTCCAAGCTTGTGGCCTGCTGTAAGCTTAGTTGAAAAGCCAACATTAGTAGCTGTTTTCAGCAAAGGATAATGAGCAGTTATGCAGAGGCTGTTTAGCTAAATTGTTGTTTTGTCTGTCGCTGTGGTTTAATGGAGGCTAGAATGCAGTGCCTGTTGCTTTTGAGGTCCCTGTTGTTCTGTTCGCCCTCTTCTCCCCCTGCCACCATAAAAAAAAAGCCCCACCACCAAATCTCTTGCATAAGCAACATTCTGAAAGCCAGGGAATTGAGTGGATCATGCTGCCATTTTGGTGGAGTGGTCGCCAGCCCGGCTAGCGAAACTAAAATTACAAGAGAGGAGTTCTAGAGAGCTCCTTCCATCTGATTTCTCTGTCTGTAGATAGAGGGTGGCGGCAGCAATTGTTTGAGGCATCCCTCCAGCTTGCTACTAACATTAAAACCTATATCAAGATAGCAGCTGAGTGAGTGGAACCACAGCCCTACTTACCTAAAGCAGAAAATAGAACAGAAAGGCAAATAAATGGTCTGCCCTGTGGAGGATGGCACATGGGCCCTGCCAAATGCAGCGCGAGCACTTCATTGCTCAGTGAACTGCTCTTCCTCCAAGCTCATAAGAATCAGGGCTTTGTATAACCCCTGCTTTTCCTTATTCGGCCATATCTTTCTCTCTCTCTCTCTCTCTCTCCCCTCCACCCTGCCCACCCCTCAACAGAGTCAGCTGAAGATGGCCCGCTTCACTATTGTGCATGGGAAATCTGGGAAAGGGATCAGCTTCAAGGATGTAGCAGGAATGCATGAGGCCAAAATGGAGGTCAAGGAATTTGTGGATTATCTGAAGGTAAGACAAGTGCTGGCAAGTGCAGCTGGGAAGTTGGGAATGGGAAGGATTGAGTGGGCAATGCTGTGAATCCAGTAATGCAAGTGTGCGGAACCTTTGGCCCTCCAGGGGTTTCGGCACTACAACTCCCATCATCTGTTGGCTATGCTTGCTTGATTTACCCTGTGAGTGGGACCTTTTATTTGTAGCGTATTTGTTTTTTTGGTCACACTTGCCCCAGGATTCTTGGGGATGGGGTATCCTTTTTCAAATAGCACTCTTTTCATTATGCCTTTTCCATCACACTATTAGCTATAGGCCTCATGAGTAGTAGTGGGCCTGCTTCTTTGTGGTGCAGGGGCAGAGGGCCCGTCTCTGAGCAAGGGGTGTGGTGCGGCTGAATGGGCAACCATCTTGTCTTCCCAGCCACTAAGGGACATGAGGGGGTGTTTCTTTTTGCATGCTGTCATACATGTGGGAAAGAACATCCGTGGAAGTTTGTGATTTGCTTCCTCCAAGAGAAGATGCAGAATGAGTATGCAGCTTAAAGAAAGTTTTTTTCTCCTCCCACTCCTAGAGCCCAGATCGTTACCTACAGCTTGGTGCTAAAGTTCCCAAAGGTGCCCTGTTGCTTGGACCACCAGGCTGTGGCAAGACCTTGTTGGCAAAAGCTGTTGCTACTGAGGCCCAGGTGCCATTCCTGGCGATAGCTGGCTCTGAGTTTGTGGAGGTGATAGGAGGTAAGTCCTGGGGCGGGGAGGCTGGATTCACTTAGAGGTGGTGTGTGTGTTTTTATTTTTTTTAATCTTTGCTTCTTCAGCAGTCAGCTTTGATTTATTTAACAGAGCCAGCTAGGTGTGAGGCATTGTACAGAAGGAATGTGGTCCTTGCAATCTGTTTCTGTGGAGCAGAACTTGACTCGGGGCTCTCAACCCCCAGGAAGGCGGCCTGAGCAAGATTCCAGGCATCCACTCAAGGGGAAACGCAGTAGCTGAATAGGGATGGTGTATATCTGGGTAGATGTAAACACCTTCCCTCCCTAGCCCACTACAGTTTCCTTTCCACAGTTGATCAAAAGGCAGAGGGGTCTCTCTCCTTGGTGAGAGCTGGAAGGAGGACTCTGTGGGAGCCTGCTCAGCTTTCCCCTGAAACAAGCAAACAAACAAAAAGTGTGTTCCTGTGGGCTTAATGAAAATGTGGCTTACCAGGAAGAAAGCTTTGTTCTCAGTTAGTTTATTTGTAGGAAACTTTGAAGCCCTCTCACAGAGACTGTTGCTTGTGTCCTGGGGCAGTACGGCATTTTCACTGACTGATCTAATACATGCATACATACATACATACATACAAATACACACAAACACACACACACACAGACAGAGAGAGAGAGAGAGAGTTCCCCTCTTGACACCAATTCTGCTGCTCTTCCTTTCTTCCACTCTGCTCAACTTCTGACCCTGGAACTTTCTAACCTAGTCCAGTCAAAGGCACCCTGGAAAAAAAGTTGGGGGCTTCTTGTTTCCTGGTCTGCTGTTAGGCAGCAAATATCCTCCTAGTTCAATTTGGTTTCTTGTTGCTGCTGCGATCTTTGCTCGCACCTGAAACCAGGCAGCCCTCTGATAACCTACAACATAATAGCATATTTGAGCCCTGCTGGATCAGGCCAATGGCTCATCTAGTTCAGTATCCTGTTCTCACAGTGACCAACTAAATGCCTATAGGAAGCCTGCAAGTGGGATTCAAGCACCAGAGCACCTATGATTTCCAGCTACTTTTATTAGCAACAAGGGCACTGTAGGCCTGTTGGACAAAGCACAACCAGCAGCCTTGGGACATATTTAAGATTCACCCTGGCAGAAGCTTGCGAGGGCCCAGATTCAGGAAGCAGAGCATGAAGCTATTTATTAGAATGGATTTGTTCTCTCGTCTCCTTCCCCCCTCCCCCTGCTCCCTTCTGTAGGACTTGGGGCTGCTCGCGTGCGGAGCCTCTTCAAAGAAGCCCGAGCCCGTGCACCCTGCATCGTCTACATTGATGAAATCGATGCTGTGGGGAAGAAACGCTCCACAAACATGTCTGGCTTCTCCAACACAGAGGAAGAGCAAACCTTAAACCAGCTGCTAGTAGAAATGGATGGTCAGTAGCTTAGGCGCATTCTCCAGTCTTGCTTTCTTCCTTGGCTTGTGGTCAGAAATATTTCCCCTTTCTCCACTCCAGGAGGAAAACTCTCCTCCTACTGTTGCCATGGTATTACTCACAGAAGATGGCAGCTCAAGCATGCCCCCCCCGCTCCCTGCCTTTCTCCCCCTTTTTTCCTTCATTGCTAAGCTTCTCTCTGTTGCCCAAGTACTCCCAGATTCTCCAAAGAGTTCCAAACTCTCCTTGTCACATTTGATGTTGCCATCCCCCCCCCCCCCACTCTCCAGTTTGACTTCGGCCTGCATCCAGAAAGGGAGGGTCACAGTTGTAGGTTACAGGCAGGCCACTCCAAATAAGATTAGTTAGATGTGGTAAGCAATGATATAACTCTAATAAATGCATAAAATTTTTCCCAAGATGGGTAAGTTTAAAGCCTGTTTACTTGGAAAAGAAAGATTGGATGCAGAGGGGCAGAAGCAGATACAGTTAGTTCCTTCTGCTCTTGTCTTTCTGCCTTCAGTCCTTCAGCCAGTGCAATCCCACCCCCACCCCCTGGTAAGGAAGAGCAAAACTTTGGCCACTCCCACTGCTCTCTTCTCCCAGCTCTGCCTATTGTCTTTCGGACCTGGCAGCAAGACGCAAGAGAGATTCTCGTTTGGTTGCTAGGTTTCTTTTGGTTGCTTATTGCATGCCTTGTGTGTTACTGCTATCACTGGGTCTCTTGGTAGGGACTCAAGGTATTGAGACTGGACCCATTGGTGGGTTCTTAAAACTCTCTGAAATGTACCACCTGGCTGGTTTTCCGCTTGTGTGCACAAGTGTGTGCACGTCTGTGTCTGTAGCTCTAGAATTTCCTGTTCCCTAAGCTCTATTGGGGAAAATATTTTCAGGTACTCCCTAGGGCAGGGATAGGGAACCTGTGGTCCTCCAGATTATGTTGGACACTAACTGCCATCAGTCCTAGCCAGTAATGGACAGACATGATATCCAGCAACATCTGGAGCTCCACAGGATCCCCAACCCAGCCTGAAATAAGTACAACATTTAGGGGGAGGCCGATGCTAAGAAGCACCAAGTGGTGCAGGAAAGGTGGCCCAAGACTTCAAGCCTTAGCTAGCCTTTTGCTTCAGCTGGTGTCTGTCTGGGAGAAGGCCTCTTCAGAAGTGCCTTGGCTGGGAGCCAGCCGAAGCTTCTTCTGGCCCAAGCATAGCAGTCTGCAGTGTGCTTGACAGACCCAGCCAGCGCCTTGCTTTGTCTCTAATATTGATGCAGCCACTCTGTACTGCTAGTGTAGCTGAAACTAGATGAGTGAGGTTGAAACGATGTGCTTTTAAAAGAGTCTCTGCTAAAGCACGAAAGCACCCTCTTTTGCTTCATGCTGGCTGATCAGAATGAACCGAGCTGAACTAAGGAACATGAGGAAAGCAGCTCCTGTGAGGAACAGTTGAAAGAGCCAAGTATGTTCAGCTTGGGGAAGGGAAGGTTGGGGGAAGACATGATCGCAGTCTTAAAATATAGGAAGGGCTGTCATTCAGGAGAGCATGGAGCAGACTTGCTCTCTTTTCCTCCAAGGGTGAGGAGGTCTAGAACGAATGGGCAAAAAGTACAGAGATGCAGTTTTTAGCTGAACTTTAGGAGAAAGTTCTGAATGGCAAGAGCTGTTTGACAACAGAACAGACTCTGCCTTGGGAGGTGGCAGACTGTCCTTCTCTGGGCATATTGAATTACAGCCTGGGTGGTCACCTGTCAGGGATGTTGTGCTTGCATTCTGCATTGCAGGTCCTGGATTGAGCCAGAGGGGGACTAGTCGACCTCTAAGGTCCCTTCCATCACAAAGATTATATGAAGAGTGTGTGTATGTGCGCGCATGCTCACATGCAATGTTAACTCTGCCATACAGCTTTGAACATGATTGGTCCATTCTCCATGCACATACTGATCTTGGGCTCTACTAAATCTTGGATTTGAGCCTTGCTTTTCCCAAAAATTGAATAATCTTCCACCAGATGGTCAGAAGCCTCCCTGCTCTCAGCTAAAGTGTGCAAGCAGTCGACCACTCTTCATCCCGGAATAGAAGGTTGCTTGCTTTGTTAAATTTGCCATACTTTTGGGTGGAAACAGAAGTGTATGCATATCCCAGTAGGTTGAGAGAGCCTGGGTAGTTGTGTAACAGGGAGAGCACCTGTCAGATCCAGAATTGCTTCCTTTCATTCTGCCCTTTGTGCCCTGGGAGTGGGGGAGGCAGCTCCTCTCCGGGAGTCTTGTTGCCTTAATCACTCTCCGTTGCCAGTTCAGTCATGTTGAAGCTAGGGGTGTTGATTTGGGGGAGGGCGGAGAATAGATTGACAAGGGGTCACAGGATTATAAAAGGCTCAGTCTGGAGCCTTGCACTCCCAGGCCTTGTTCTGATGGTGTGTCTTTGGCGAGCACTGGAAAGCTTGTTGTGTTTGGTGATGGATCTGCTGGTTGTCTGATCTATTTTGGGAGCACTTCTTCCCAGGAGCAAAGCAGCTAATGTTCTGCTTGCACTAATCTTGCCATAGGAATGAAGCTGCTTAGCCCACGTGACTGACTCCCAGCGCCTCTATTTCCTTCCTTCTTGCCTTGCAAAATACCCTGACAGACTGATGCACAGTTGTGCTTTGTTGTCTTCTGGAATTTGCCTCCACAGCATCCTGCAAGGAGGCAGAAGTGAGGCTCATTAGGTAGCAGCATGCAGTAGGAGAGTGGACCTCTGGGTTATCTGGAGGATAAATCCCTTGGGTGAGCTATTGTGCTCATCTCTTGGGCAGCGTGGGGAGACTATGCCCCTGCTGCCCCCACTCTAAGGCAGCAGTGTGTGCTTCTGCAGTTCAAGCAAGGAAGAAGCCTAGCTATATCTGCCTCATGCCAAGAGCTTCCTGTGTAGCTTTGTATTTGGCTGGCTGCATTGCCCCACAGCTGTGGTCATGCCATTTAAAGATGGCAGTTCTGGCAAATGCACGCTGCCGCTAAAATGTTATCTTCAGTATACTGACAACTGCTAGAATGCAAACTGTTAACATAATTGTGAGAGAAGTTGCATCAATGGTTGTATGAGTGCGGGTCACATTTGAGTCTAGCGGGCTTCAGTGTCTTCTGCAATTCAGGGATTGGAATTGTAAGGACAGGACAACTAAAAATATATATTTCTGTGTGTTCTTAGTTGTATAAAATGTGCAATAAACCATTTAAAGGAGGAAATTGTGTCCAGATCTCTAGCGTTCTGGCATTTATATAATCCACATGAGTCAATTTTCGCTAGATAGGTCCATGAGCACCTGCTTGATTGCAGCCTCTCCTTTCCCCGCCCACGACCTTGCATATTAAAGCATGTTTGTGTACCTCTCATGCAGGGAAATGTCTCTCTCTGGAGCTTCTTGCACAGGTGGCACATTCCATTCACTTCTGCTCTTCACATTTTTCTCTGTTGCAGGCATGGGGACCACCGATCATGTCATAGTGCTAGCATCCACCAACCGGGCAGATATCTTGGACAATGCTCTCATGAGACCTGGGAGGCTTGACCGCCACATTTTTATTGATCTGCCTACTCTGCAGGTATTATTTGGACCCACCTCTGCTGTGACTCTTGGATTCTGTGGTTAAGGTATTGGGCAGTGGATAGTGGACACTTTTCTTCTTTAGTATTTGACTCACAAGTGGTGCACTCAATCCCAGGAACTGGATTCACTCCATTGTTGGTTTTCTGCTATAAGGGTGTTTCTGTTGCTTCCTGTTGGAGCTCTAGCAGAATCTCGGCTTTGTGAATGGTGCGTTCAGATTGCAGGCCTACATGAGCTCAGTAAACCTATAAAACCAGGTCTGCTGGGTTTATGTTGACCCACAATTGGAAGAGCACGAACCATAAAGTTCAGTAGTCAGTGTCAATTGGACAGTCAGGAACTGTGAGGTTTTCCACACAAGGTTACTTAAAACAACAACAACAACAACAACAACAACTTTTGTGCTAAGGAAAGGAACTGGTTATGCAAGAGGCACCTTTACTCCAGTAATAGTTCTCAGAACACGACCCTTGTGCCTTTGCTGTGGTGCTTTTAAGCAAAGGACCAAATGCTTTCAATCAGATTTGTGTGTGTAGATGGATGCAGATTCACACGGTATGAATTTTTGCATTTAGAACTCTTAAGGCAGGCTTGGCCTGACTTCAGTCTTGCGTGGTCTGCTTTTTAAAAAAACACACACACAACTGAAATCTCTGTGGTTCAAGCATGTGGTTTTTTTAAAAAAAAACACCACAGAGCTTAAAATAGCTCACTGCTTGCATCCCTAGGTATTTGACTGCTAGCCAGGTAGAAAAGAGTCTTGCGTGTTTCCAGAAGACATTTGGGGCTTCTTGTGATCTCAGTAGGCAGAGTTAAGTGCACGCAGTGGGAAGCATAGAAAACAGCCCAAAGAAAAGGAACCTCCTTGTCCTCCTCCTCCTCTCCCCTCCATTAATCCTATGTAAGGTTTCCTTCTCTCCCCACTGCCCTCCCCGGAACAGCTCATAAATGGCTGCATCCGCTTGGGCGGTAAGCAGGACCTAAATTGAGATGAGGGTTTTCCTTTTTAAACAGCACCAGCATCCCCTCCTCCCATCTGGGGCTTCGCTATCCTCCTGCTCCTCCAGGTTTTCGCTTAAAATACCTCAAATGCCTGATACGATCTGGCACCGGAAAAGTGAGCTGTGCAGCTGCCTTGAAGGAGGAAGGAGAAGGAAATCCTGGCAGCTGAGCCCACTGCTTTAATCAGGACCGCCTGGACCAGCTGAATGAGTCACTTGCTGGCTTGTAGCCAGCTAGATCTGGCCCCCTCACCCCAATTGCAAATTGCCTCTCTTCATTCAAGGAGAGGGGAGCATCTGCAAAGCCCCAATTCTCTCTCCCTCTCCCTCTGTCCGTCTCCCCACCCCCCACCCCCGCCCGCTCAGTCATGGCAAGTGCTATGATGATAGAAACATTAAGGAATAAATCAAAATTAATAGGAGGGGGGTATAGTGAGAGGAATGACCTTTGGATGGAAGAGCCAATGACTTCTTGCAATGACTTCTTTACATCTGTCCTGCATTTGAAAGAAGCCGTGGAAATATCCAGAGCCTGGAAAGATAGGCAAGCAAGAGAGACTCTGCCCCCTGGTGGTTTTGCCTTGTAATAATCATGGCTTTGCCAAGCCTGGCATCTTCCGTTGAGTAGAGATTCCTTCTTTCAGAAATCCTGCTTCTGAAGCCTTGTTGGGGTGGCAATCTACTCCAGATCCTCTTCAGGCCTCTCTCAAAAGGCATCTTGATTTGAGCCTACAACAGGGGTAGCAGCCCTGCCTCGTATTGCTGGTCTGCAACTTGCGTCATAAACCATTGCCTCTGCTGGCTGAGGCTGGCAGGAACATCTGGAGGGCACTCTGTTCACTACCACTTGCCTACAGTCTGTATTTTCAATAGAAACTACTCAGGTTCTGTGGGGCAGCGTGCATTTTTCTACACACACGGGCACACAGGCTTTTAAAAATGCTTTAAAAAATCTTATATTTTTAGACTATGTTGTGGACTCCTGTCCTTTTGCCTTGCCACTTCTCTCTCTCCTTTCAGTTGCTTTATCCCAAGCTAAGGAGGATGCTCAGTGTTCTCAAGCCAAAGCCCACGTCCTAGTGAGACTACCCACTACACCACACTGGCTCCAATAGTTTTTGGATGGTTTATGCATGTTTTGACATAGGGATGATAGCAATCTTCTGTAAAGTCTAGAGAAGCAGTTGCAGGGGTGGCTGAAGGTCTACCTGGTCCATCATTCTTTGCAAGAATAAGTAATAAACAAATAAGAATAAATAAGCAGGAAGGCTGTGAACCTGGGACTCCCTTCTACCCACCCTTCTGCTTTTAGAGGACAAGGTGATGTCAGCATCTTCCTTTCTTCTTATGCCCATTTGTGCCCTTCAGCATCAGCTGCACCATGCAAAACTGCTCTGTCTTGTTCCTTGCAGGAGAGGCGGGAGATCTTTGAGCAGCACCTGAAGGGCCTGAAGCTGTCTCAGGCTGGCACTTTTTATTCCCAGCGCTTGGCTGAGCTCACTCCGGGGTTCAGTGGTATGTAAGAGCAGCTGTTTGTCTGGTTTTCCTTTGTTTTGTTGTTGTTGCTGTTTGCATCCAGCCACATGTTAGCAATCTCTGTAGCGCACTTTGGTCATGTATGGCTTGGCTACCTTCCACCCGGCTGCTTCCTTCCAATGCTGCTGTGTGTGATATGAAAGAAAAGAGGGCCAAAGCCCCCCCCCCCCCCCCGGTGCTGTAGTTATGCTGGATGGAAATTGACACACAGACTAGTACCTAGCCTGGTTGTGCTAAATCCATGAATCAGCCAGTTTTCCAGCATTTTTGTTAGTTTTTCTTCCAATAGAGGTAGTAAAAAACAATTCGTGCTTGGCGTGTGTGACCCAGATTTTTGTGGGGTTGGAGCTGCTGCTTCTGGTTGTGCCTGCTGGAAACTTAGTAGCTGGAAAATCAGTGCAATTATCTGGGGAAATGTTTCTGCAGTCTAAAATATTTTAACTGAGCAGTTCAGCATTAGATTAGCTTGAGAGAAACGGGTAGGACATTCCTGCTTTCCTGAGCCTCTAGTCCATCTCCGAGCTCAGAACAAAGCTGTGAATTTCCTGTTTGTGGAGTATCCTCTGTGAGTTCCCCGCTGGTGGCCCCCGCTCTGCCTCTTCCGTGATTCCTTTGAGCAGCCCCCACACCACCCACATGCTCAAAACTCAGAACAGATGTGCCTTCTCCTCCCTGGAGAAACTTGTGTGATTGTGGTCAGAAGAGCCCCAGCGGGCAATGCCAAGCCCAGGCCACCCTCTCCTAAGCCCAGTTTGAGACGGCGCTTGATTAACTCATTGCTGTCTACCATGAAGCCTCTCCTTGAGGGTCACCTTGTGGTTTTGAATCTAGCATACGGAGCACAACAGCGAGAGGCTTGCAAGATCCTGCTTATTTCTGCTTTGCATAACAGCCCCTTCCCCCCTCACTTCCTGATTTCCCCTCCTTTGTACTCTGCTTTTTAAAAACTCTTATTTGCAGAACCACTTTTTTTATTACAGTAAACTGTGACAAAGGGAAGCTGATTGAAAAGAAATTCATAGAAAGCACTAATGGTTGCCAGTAGTACCCCTAAAAAGATGTGGCAACATTCTTGACAACAGGAAGTCCAATTCAGGGAAAATAACAGAGTTAGAGATCAAGTATGTTACGTAGCCAGAGTGATAAAAAAGGGATATATTGTGCCAACAACTACATAATAAATACACTGTTAAACCTTTCAAGCCTGGAATGTCGGCTCTGCCTCTCATTACCTTGACTAAAACAAAACAATCTAGTTTTTTAAAACATGTCATAGAAGCAGCTTAAAGAAGCAGCTCTGTCAGATACTAAAAATGCCCACACTTTATCAAGCAATGCTACTGAGGTTTGATACTGTTCTGTGATTTAGGGGGAAAAAGTTGCCACTGTAAACAAGTGGGCTACAAGAGTCGAAGCAGGTACACATAGCTTCTTTACATAACCTAACAATGCCACAGGGGTGTAATGTGGGGGCATTGCATGTAATGGATTTGAAAAGTTGCAGAATCTTAACCCCAAACGAGCAGCAATTTAGGGCATCACATTCAGGTATTGAAGAGGAATCTCTTGATGCAAGTGGAGAGCAGTTAACATTCAGGTGGCATTGGACATCAGGCAAGGTGGTGCCAGCACCTCAAAGGCTGCACTGCTTCATCTTCTTTTCTTGCAACCTAAGAAAAACTGGTGGCTAAAGACAGGAGGACGTTGTTGCTGTAATTATTGTTATTAAAATTGTATACCAGCCTCCCTAGGGAGCCTAGGTTGGCAGACACACAATCAAAGCATTAAAAAAATGCTCCAGTATAGACACAGTCAGGGAAAAGCCTCCACTTAAAAGGCTTGTTGGAAGAGGAAAGTCTTCAGTTGGGTAGAACTGGGCCCAACCTGGGGTTTGGGAGGATGGTACATCATTCTCAGGGTCCAACTGGTCATATTTTGAGGTGTTGGGAAGGAAATTTCATCCCCTCCTCATAATGGCAAGTGGTGACTTGGGCAATTTCTTCCCCTACTCCTTCCGAATTGGTGTTACAGGTTGGCTCGTTTGCTTGATTCTCCTGGAGTCACTACCTACCCTTCAGGTGCATCCTTGGGTGCAGAGTGCTGTATCATTTTTATACACCCTCTTTGAGTTCCATGGAGGATCATTGCTTGGGAGAGCATGTTGGGCTTGATAGTTACCTGCTCTGTTCCCGCTCCCTGATCCCAAGAAAACCCAATGAGTGTATGTTGCTCTGTCTACAGGAGCAGACATAGCCAACATCTGTAATGAGGCTGCTCTCCACGCAGCAAGGGAGGGGCATAAGTCCATCGACACATTCAATTTTGAGTACGCTGTGGAGAGAGTCATTGCAGGTAAGGTTTCTTTTTGGGTGATATGTTGGTCAGTTTTCTTGTCTACGGTAAAGTGTCACATGATAAGGGGTTTTGCCATCATCGCCAGTTTAACACAGCCAAGCTGCCAGTGGACAGCTGCAGGGTGGAGGAACATAAATGGAGTGGTGTGAATCAGGTCTGCTTAATTACAGACCACGAAGAAGCCTCTCTGTTTGGGTGTATATGTTTTACAATACCTCGGCTTTGCTGGCCTTAATGGGGGCTTTCCATGTATTGTTAGGGTCTTGCTTTGTGCATAGCCACAATCTCTGAAGACTGCCTGGTGAGTGGCAGGAGATTTTTGTGTGTTGATTTTTATCAAGGGATACATTGCTGGAATCCAACCTTTGCCTATATATTTCAGCAGTTGCCTTCTCCAGAGAGAAATCTTAAGGGCTTGCCCTATCCTACATGGACCATTTATATACTCCTGTAGGGCCAGAGTTTAATAGGCTGTTTAAAAGTGGTATCAGGGTCTGAAGGATGAATTGACAGACCTGTGTTATTGCAACTATCAATGCAATAAAGAATTGTTGCTGGCTCTCTTAGGCCTTGGATCATGATAACGGAGAGTTCTCTGACTTACAGCTGAGTATAGTGCATAAGGGGCAGAGAAAGCCTTTTCCCTTCTCAGCCTTGCAGATTAAAATAGTGGTGCACCTTAGTAGCATATCCTGGGAAATGGAATTTATGTCCTCCGTCTGCCCCACAGGGACCGCTAAAAAGAGCAAAATCCTGTCGCCGGAGGAGCGGAGAGTTGTGGCATTTCATGAGTCAGGTCACACACTTGTAGGCTGGCTGTTGGAGCACACAGAGGCAGCGATGAAGGTAGATTTGCTCTCTGCCCTGAGCTTGGGACATGGGACATGGTAATCAAGAGCAGCTGATGCCTCTTGAACTCATTCTCTGCAATACAAGTTGGGCCTCTCCTTTTTTCTTTTCTTCCCTTCCCACTATCTCACAGGTTTCCATCGCTCCTCGCACCAATGCTGCCTTGGGCTTCACCCAGATCCTGCCAAAGGACCAATACCTCCTTACCAAGGACCAGCTCTTTGAGCGGATGTGCATGGCCCTGGGAGGGAGAGTTTCAGAAGCCATCACCTTTAATAAAGTCACCACAGGTGAGGAAGCCAAATATGTGCTTCATCTTGTTGACCTCCTGTCTCAGTTGTGCTGCAGGCTTCTCTTTGTTAAATGTCCTTCCACTGTGCTTGAGCAATGAAGCCAATGAGCTTGCATAGACATTTCCCCCCCAGAATAGGAGGGGGGTATCTTGACACTTCTGATGCATGTAGCACCACCCCTTAAGTTCTTTTTTATCCATTGCTTACTCCAGGGGCACAAGATGACCTGAGGAAGGTCACCAAGATAGCCTATTCAATGGTGAAGCAATATGGGATGGTGCCCAATGTTGGATACTTGTCCTTCCCAGAAAAGGAAAGTACCCCAGGGATAGGACGTCGTCCCTTCAGCCACGGACTCCAGCAAATTATGGACCATGTAAGTTCTCTTCATGGATATAAAGCTCCAACAAAAATGCTTGCCTGTTCACAGGTTTTAAAGGGCCTTGAAGCAGAGCCGTTTTGTTATGTTCCAGTTTCCCAGGGAGAATAAGGCTAATTATCTGAGACTGTAACCACTAGCCCAGAGGAATTTGCAGTGTGAATGCCACTTTTCGAAGGAGAGGGCTTTGTTGCCCAGGTTGGCTTGTGTTGACCCTTGTAAACAGGATGCAAACAAGATTAGCTTGGCACTGCAAAGTGTGTGTGGTTATAGAGAAGGAGGCCAACCGCCAATTCTGAAGTCTAGCTGAACACCATCCCATGTCTTCCTGTACATTTTTGTTGCTGCTAGCAGCATCTTTGCTGTGCTTTTCAGTTGCTTCAAGGGTTCTAGTCTTGGATAGGTCCCAGTCCTAAGGGGATGATGCTGGTAGAATTCTAAACCAATAAAGACCCACAACTTATTAAGTCACTGCCTTCCTTCCCCAAAGTGGTCCCACACAATAAAAGCCGCTCATTGAATTGACTTATGGCAAGTGCTAGAAAAAGGTTAGGACTAATCACTTGAAGGAAGCATATAAACAGAACTGGAGGGGAATAGTTAGGCTGAACATTGCCTAGTCCTACTTTAAATGTGAGATGTGCCATCACACTCTGCACCCAACTAAGCTGTTCTTTACCTATGAGCTGTTCTTCATTAGGATCTCTGGGGCTCTGTGACTTTGCTGAAGGGGCATGAACTGCAGCTCAGAATCTTCATCTCTCTTGGCTCAGCCTTGTTGCTATAACTCCTCCTCTGGTTTTTGTTTCCCTTCTAGGAAGCAAAGATGCTGGTGGCCCAAGCCTACAGGCACACAGAGAAACTGCTGTTAGAGAATCGGGACAAACTGAAAGCAGTAAGGCTTGCAGAACACCAGAGGGATTCAGATTGAATTGGGGGTGGGGGTGACTGGGAAGCGGGAGTGATCCAAACTCAGAACCCTGCTCTGCTATTGAAAGTTCAGTGGCTGGCCATGGGCAAGTTGCTTCTCTTTAGCCTAGCTACAGGGTAGCTTGTGAGGCTTCAAAAAGTGCTTTGAGCAACTTGGCAGGGGAGGACTGGTTTTTTTAAAACAAGGTAGCAGCTACTCTGCTGAGAGCCAACTAAGAGAACAAAATGGACTATGGATAAGATGATTCCTCTGCAGAGTCTTAGATACTGTTTTGGTTGCTACTTGTATTGGGAAGCACAGCAGCCCTTTTCCTTGGCTGATAGTGGCAAGAAGCAGTGGGTTGTGGCGCATTTCAGCTCCTTGTGATGCCAGGAATGTGAAGGGAGAAACTCTTAGAGCTGCAGGGTAGGAGGCCTGATGTAACATTCCTCAAATGGCCCCACATGTGCACCCTTGTCCCTTTCTTTGTACATTCACACCACTGCCATACTTTTTTCTTTCATAGCTACATACACAATACTTCTCTTAATAGTTATCTTTGCTCTATGCAATGGCACCTGGCATGGGAGAAGAGAGGTCTATGTAGAATGCAAGTTCTTTCCTGCATGTGATAAACTGTCCTCAAACTGTTGCTTCCTTTTAAGATCGGGGGGGGGGGGAATCCTTTGAATGGAATGTGGTGTCCTAAAGCAGGTGCAGGAAACCTGTGGCGCTCCAAATGTTGGATTACAACACCCATCATCCCTGACCTTTGGCCATGCTGGCTTCAGGGACAGATGGGAGTTGGAGTCCAGCAACGTCTGAAAGATCTTAGGTTTCCATCCCTGTCCTTGAGAGTGCTTTCCTTGAGGTGAGTTGGTCCTTGCTTCAGCCAGTGGATGGCTGAGCCCCAGTGTATCCTATTTCCATGGCCTGTGTGTGCATGCAAATGCTTACCATCTGTCACCTTTTCTGTGTCTAGCTGGCCGATGCCCTGCTGGAGAAAGAAGTCATCAACTACGATGACATAGAAGCCTTGATTGGGCCTCCTCCACATGGGCCCAAGAAAATGATTAGCCCTCAGAGCTGGATTGAGGCCGAGAGGGACAAACAAGATACGGGAGATGAAGAGGCACCTCAGTCACCCCAGAGCCGAGAGGAGGAGGAAGAGTTTGACCAGAGACCAGTTTGAAAATGGCCAAGTGAGAGAAGGGACTGAGCAGCTTCCTTTCTGAACTAGAGGCGCAAAGAGAGTTATTTCATGCCTGTGTGTAGGCTGCTCTGCTCATATTTTGTGATGGGCTGTGAGCAGGGTCCAGCTTCCCCTGCTCTAAAAATGATCAAGCTGTGGTTGATGTATGTGTATGGGCTCATCAAGGCTCATTGGGAAGGGTCC
Source organism: Podarcis muralis (assembly GCF_964188315.1). Taxonomy (NCBI): domain Eukaryota; kingdom Metazoa; phylum Chordata; class Lepidosauria; order Squamata; family Lacertidae; genus Podarcis; species Podarcis muralis. The sequence goes on along the minus strand of NC_135661.1, from coordinate 41,606,107 downwards.
CAGTGCCTCTGGGTCACCAGGTTACAGTTATGGGAATGTGTGTGGTCAGTCTGGGCAGAACCAGCCATTGTGTCCCAGTCCTCCCACAAAAGCAGCTGCTGTGCTCTGCTTCGTCTTCTTCTTTTTTCTGGTGCCACACACTGCAACCCTCCTTTGACATGACAGCAATAGCTGCATCACTAGCATCCGGAGTTTAATGCTTCTCCCCAGAACCAACAACACAAATATTTCCCTGATTTTTACACATTTCTCTTGAGGTGTAGAAAGTCTGATATGGACAATGGAGATGTAGATTTCCTTTGACCTATGTCACCATGATATAGGTCCTTTGACCTATGTAACTCTGGCCACAAAGATAGGGGCAGGCACAACCTCTGAATGCTGGTGGGGCTCCCTGGAGTGACTTGGAAGGGAGAGATAATTCTCAAGCCTTTCAGAAAGTACTCTGGCTGGCTGGTAGCTTGTGGTTCTTACACACAGGCCTTTAGACTGAATGTGTCTCTAAAGCAGCTTGTAACAGGAGTTGGGTGGGGGGAGGGATAGACAATTTCCTGCTGTACAATAACAGCTGAAGGGAGGTGGAGTGGAGAGAGAAAAGGGCTAGCTGCATTTTCAAACACACTCCATAGATTATTTCCATGAGGACTATTGTCTGTATCCTTATACAACCCTTGTCCAGATTTTCCTCCACTCCTGCCAATATTTAATTGGCAGTTCTCAAAACTGCCTCTTTTCTGAGACTACCCTCGTGCATAGATGGGATGAGCGTGCACACATTTGCTCTCTGAATTGCCTCAACGTGAAGAGAGTTTGCTATTTAGAACTGCAGCTATCAAAATCCCTGGAGATATGATCCTCCTGAATATGTATTTCAACATGTGATATTGCACTACGACATAAAAGAAAACCAAGCATTTCAGCACTGGTCTGTAAACAGTCCCTTTCTCCATCTCCCCCAGTGGGCCTTGAAAGAAAAGTCATTGGTGATCTGTGTGTACCACCTAGTGGTCTATTGACAAATTTGTACCAAATTGCTGTATATCTGTGACAATATCTGTGGGGCAATATGCCAAGTTTCTGAATCACAGTGGCAGTAATTTAGCCCATTTCCCTCCAAGAGGGAGCCAGACTCGCCAGACTCACTGGCAGTAGCTAAGCTTTAGCACAAGGGTGGTTAATGCTTTGGCTCATGGAATTGCAGAGGTGAAAGGGATCCCAAGGGCCATCTAGTCCAGCCCCCTGCAATGCAGGAATGTTAGCTAAATCATACATGACAGATGGCCATCTCGCATCTGCTTAAAAACCTCTATCTATAGTGGCATCATATTGAAAGAAATTCTGGAGCAAGAAAGTCATGTTAAATTTAATTGTGCTGGGTCTTGGCATCTGAAATGGCTGGTATGTCTTTCCAGGTGGGTATTTCTCAAGAAAATGAAATTTGAAAATTGTTCAATTGAAGAAGTTGTCACTGGGGGAGGGATGGTGAGAGAGCCACAAGTGTTCCCCACCTTGATTTTTCCACTTTTCTTATCTTTCCAAGAGTTCCTGCTCAATGTATTTATAAACCATGACCTAGCACAAACTGCAATAAATCTCTATCATCTCAGCTGCTTGTACCTTTGCCATCTATTAAAAAATGAAATAAACTTTTACAGAACTCAAATACCACTCACTTGTCATTTATCGTCATTCTCAATGGGTATGAGTCATCATTTAAACTGTTCTATTACTGCAAATACAATCTATGGCATTAATACGTGCCATTTTCAGTATATGCAACTCACTGTAGTCTGTTCAATGAAGTGCAGTGTGTTCTCTTGCTTAAAATGCCACTAGTGGGGAGTCTCCTATACCTGATGTGATAAAAAATTCTCATTGGCCAAGCTATGCCAGTGCTCAATAGTGCCTGGCTGTTGGGGAGCAGGATGCTGAACTATCTTTATCAGAACCTACAGAGCTTTTCTTAAGTGTGTCACACTGTTATTCGGGCTACAGTGTTATGCATGCACTATTGCTTGTAAGCCCTTTTAAGCTCAGTAAGACTTTAGATATGTGTGCATCAGTTCAGGCTACTGTAGGCTCAGGTTACTGTAGATGCTATCCGTGACATTAATATGTGCCATTTTCAACATGTACAATTCACTGCAGTCTGTTCCTTTTAGTGGCAATAGGGGAGAATCTCCTAGATTTGGCCCAACAGAGAATCTTATTGGCCACAGTTAAGGCAGTGCTCATAGTGCCTGGCCACTGGGGAGCAAGGTATTGAACTCTGATTTATCAGATCCTGCAGAACTTTTATTAAGTTTGTCACAATGCAATTGGGGTTACAATTCTAAGGACATTAGAACAGCATGCTGGATTTTGTCCAGAATTCTGTATTCTGAGTGGCTAACCAGATGCCAATGGGACACCAGTAAGCAGGACTTGCGCACTATAAAAGTGGTATGTTGGGTTTCCTGTGTAACGAGCACATTTCTTCAGAAATAGAAGGGGACTTGCAAAGCCTGCAGTTCTCTTCATTACTTCCATGGCTGGTTTCAGAGTAAACCTTGCCAGTTTCAGACAACCCTGAAAGGCAAACAGGCATACTGAGGGGGATGGCAGCCAACTGAGCATCATCCAGCCACCTCCACTGCCTTCTGCCTGGCAACTTCGTCCCTCACTTCAGCCTGCCAACTTCCACTGGCTTCCACCCATGAATATCCACTGGTTCATGTATTCACCCTGTGCCAGGAGGGCGGCTTCCAGAACCCCCTGAATGCACCCAGACACACACCATTCACCTCAACCAGTTTACATCCACAAACATCAGCCTGCTCCAGCCTTTCAGCATCCACTGGCTTCTGAATGCATACCTTAGCAGCTTCCACCCAGCAAACCTGCCAACTTCCACCAAGTCCATCACCAGACACCAGTCAGCTGCTGCTTTCTGTCGGCCACTTCACCTCCATGTGGAAGGAGGTCACCCAGTGCTGAATGATACAGCTGTTGCCTACCATGTTCTCTTCAGGAAGGTTTATGCCTTGGTTCTCCCCTTGGCCCATCTTTATATCCAGTCAGTGGCTATGTGCTTTTGGGACATGGGTGGTGCTGTGATCTAAACCACTGAGCCTCTTGGGCTTCCAGTCACATAGTCGGAGGTTCAAATCCGAGCAACGGGGTGAGCTCCCGTTGCTCTGTCCCAGCTCCTGCCAGCCTAGCAGTTCGAAAGCAAGCCAGTGCCAGTAGATAGACAGGTACTGCTGTGGTGGGAAGGTAAATGGCATTTTCGTGTGCTCTGGCACTCATCATGATCCTCCACCCACCAGCAGCTGTTTAGTCATGCTGGTCACACGACCTGGAAAGCTGTCTGTGGACAAACGTCAGCTCCCTTGGCCTGAAAAGTGAGATGAGCACCGCAACCCCATAGTCGCCTTTGACTGGACTTAACCATCCAGGGCTCCTTTACCTTCTTCTACCTTTGCTTTTGCGGGAGGTGAGTTCTTGTGCTTTTGAGCCAACCCAGGCAGTAGCTGGTGAGGCATCATCATCACCTCCCCACCCCTCACAATGGTGAGTGCAGTTTCAGCAGTAGTTTGTTCCTTTGCATTACCTATGCCCTCATGTGCTGATACCAAGGAAAGACACATTATAAACCTGTTGGGAGAGGGGCATTTTTCAGCCCCATGGCTGCATTTTCCTCTGGCCAACCTTTAGGGACTACATCCCGATGGTGGGTGGGGTCAAATACCAAACGGAAAGGAACAGTAAATGAGACTCTTTGAATAGGAGACTCCCTTCCCACGCCCCTCCATCCATTACGAGCCGGCAGAATTGAACGGCCGCGGTACCTTTAAGATGGGCGCCATCTTTGTTACTGGCAAGACAATGTGTTGGACATAGCGGCTGACGCCAGTGAGGGTAATTCTCTCTCCCTGATTGGCCGCGGACGGAGCGTTTCGCGTTTCCTGAACCGGGTCACGCACGGCGGCTCAGATATCCCAGAGTTCCTGGCGAGAGTTCTTTCTTTTTCCGGCCGGCCATTTTCTCTCCCGGGAGGTGAGTTCTCGTGCTGGGGGAGGCCTGGTTGGCTATCCGCCTTCATCCGTTGTCTGCGCGGGGATGGGGGACTCCGGGGGCGGACTCCGGGGTTCTAGAGGGTCTTGTGGACGTTACGGAAAGGTTATGGGGTCCCGGTGGGGAGACTGATGGGCTCTTGCCTGGTTGTTAGAGGCGATCCTTTGCGCTCCATGGAGCTTCTGGATCAGCCTCGTTATTTAGAAAGGCCCAGCCAGAGCTCAGAAGTGGAGCACACAGGCTTTGCACGCAGGCGGGCCCAAGCCCAGCCTCTGGCGCCTCGGTTAGGACGGCTAGCGGCCTTCGAGGGGCTGGTGTCACCAGAGCATCCAGTGGTGGGTAAGTGAAGCCAGCGTCCCGGGGGCACCCGTAGCTCATTCATATATCGTGGTACCAGGTTCTGTCTCTGGCCAAGAGTTATTGCACCAATCAATAGGATTTGTAGCCCTGTTAGTCAATCTACAGCTACAGTATTTCGGAGTGATATTGGCTAGTGAAGAACGACCTATTACAACTCATTAACTGTAGTAGTTTTGGCTAAAATGCAATGTCCTGAAGAAGTGCAGGGCATTTGTTTTGCTGGGTGCTTTCGTGTTCATTGAGGATTTTATTATTGACTCTGCAAAAATGGTTTCCCCTTTATGGGATTTAGTCAAGTGTAGCTCCCTCGGCCTGTAAAGCGAGATGAGCGCCGCAACCCCAGAGTCGTCTGCGACTGGACCCAACTGTCAGAGGTCCTTTACCTTTACCATTGTATCCCTGAATGCTAATGAGCTTTTGAACGTTTTAAACAAGCAGTTTTAAAGCCACCAGCTTTTTCTTATTCATAGTGAAATAAACCATTATTCTTAAGCTTAACAGGGTTTGAGTCAGCATGAGGTAGGTTCCTGTGTGGGGATGGAGTCTAGTTTAGTGGGTGTAACGCAGACTTTGCCTGCAGAAGGCCACAGGTTTAAGCTGTTGGATAGCAGGACGAGGAAGATTTTGAAGCCAGCCAGATCAGTCAGTACAGTATTGGGCTCAGTGGAGCAATGTGCAGAATCTGAATGAAGGCAGCCTTGTAAGTTTGGCTGATATGACCCTATATTTTACCATTCAGATAGGGCATTGGCAAGAGGCTCCAAGTTAGATCTTTAGTATCATTAAAAAAAATGAAGTCTGTATCCTTCATACAATGTGACAAGTCAGTCACATTCAGAATGAGACATTACTTTGAATAGGAAGTATGGGGTTGAGGGATAAGACAAGAGTGAGGGGAGGAAGGGGGGGGGAGAGATATTTAGTATCTTGAATGCCTTGCTAGGGAAGACTCAGTTTTAGTCTGAACTAATAGCCTGATCCTGTGTATTTCATATGTAAGGGAGGGCCCCATAGTTCAACAGGAGTATATGTAGAAGGTTCATTCTCTGGGATCTCCTGTTGAAGGGTTTTGAACCTGGAAGGGCTGCTGCCAATCACTGTAGCCAGGACCAGCCAAAATTAAGCAAGTAGGTAGCTCCTTATGTTATTGTAAGGTCTCTTGCAGAAGAGATGCTGCAGAGTTGCATGTTTGATACTGTTAAACAGAGTGTGGGATATTTGATGAATGGATCAAAGTTCTTCCTAATAAAAGTAAAAGGTTTCCTGCATCATAACTGCATTCTGCCTGCAAGTTTCCAACCTTTGGCACAATTAGGAATCCAAATGCTAGGTCTCCATTGGGCTTAGAAGGGCATGACATTATGTGTCTCCAGTATACTTCACAGAACTGTTGCAAGGATAAATAATATTTTGTATGCTGAAAAGAGATGTTAAAATGGAAATCATAAGGAGTCTAATCCATACTGTTTGTATTTTCAGGGACATAAGGAGCCATGGCGCCCAGCCGGAATGGCATGATCTTGAATCCCCATTTTCACAAAGACTGGCAAAGACGAGTGGCCACATGGTTTAATCAGCCTGCTAGGAAGATCCGCAGGTGAGGTCTGCTGAGCACCTTGCATTTTGTGTTCTTTGTGTCCAGTGCTCAGCTAACATACAGCTGTCTGGATAATGCAAAGGGCAAGCAAATGTGAGCCTTGCCATTTTTGGCTTTCTGCAAGACACTTGTTTAGTTCTTCAGCCAGATGATGAAAATTCTCCGGAATCTCTGTACCACATTGATGACCCTTTGAACCCATATAAGCTGATGGCTGTAGCTTTTTTTATTTCTATCTACTCAGTTAAAGGATTGAAAACGGAACTGTCTTAATGCCTTTATATAAATCTCTGGTGTTACTGCAGTTTAAATACTGTCTGTAGTTCTGATTTCCACATCTCAAAAATGATATTGTTCAGCTGGAAAAGGTGCAGAAAAGGGCAACCAAAATGATTAAGGGGTTGGAGCAACTCCTATAAGGAAAAATTAGATTTGCAACTTGTAGTTTGTGGTGGGAGCGAAGGTGAGTAAGGAGGGACATAAGAGGCATAAAATTATGCATGATTTGGAAAAAAGAAGTCATGTTTTTTTCTCACATAATACTAGAATTCCAGGTCTTCCAGTAAAGCATACAAAAGGAGCATAGCTTCACACATCACATTGCTCAAACTATGGAATTTATTTGCACAAGAGTGGTGCTAGGATTTGATGAATTCATGGAAGATAAGGCTATCAGTGGCTCCTAGTTATGGCTAGTTCTGCCTCCAGAGGCAGTATGCTTCTGAATAACAGCTGCCAGGAATTACATGAAGCAGTTGCACTGGGGACCTGCTTGCAGGCTTCTTTTAGGTGTCTGATTGGCCAGGTTGCTGGACTAAGTGGGTCTTTGGTCTGATCCAGCAGGACTTCCTTTGTTCTTATGCTTTCCTTATGCCTCCTTCCTTTGCAACCAATCCCAAGTTTATCTGTAAGGGGAGCTCAGTAAGGGTTATATTTGGAGAGAGAACAGGTTTAACATAGCCCTTTTGTACTTCTTTCTGCACCCAGGAGGAAGACCCGTCAGGCGAAGGCCCGTCGTATTGCTCCACGTCCGGTATCTGGACCAATCAGGCCAATTGTGAGGTGCCCCACTGTACGTTACCACACAAAAGTCCGTGCTGGTAGAGGATTCAGCTTGGAGGAGCTGAGAGTAAGTAAAAAAGCATAGGTGTCTCTTAACACATGAGTGCCTGCCTCTGAAATACAGTTTGTTTTGGCTTGTGGCATATGATATGTCAGCTAAGACATATAGGAATCTGATGTGTTTTGTACAGTGGTTGGTGGGGCTTCCATATAACCAAAAAACTTCATTGAATCAGATTTCTTGGAGGATTAGTTTTTGTATTTATAGTGGAAGTTCTTGAATTAAACAGATGGAGAGTTTTATAGCGATAGTACAGCTAATCCCTGTTCCTTCAGAGTGGGTTATACGAGGATCCTTAGGCAGTTAAAAATTAAAACCCACACCCTTCTGTTGTCTGTTTCTAATTGCTTAAAGGACAAGAGTTTAGCCTTACATATTTTTATTCGGTATTTTGGTGGAGATTTCTTTTTAGGTACTGGAGAAAAATTGTTTGGCCAGGTACATTAGCATCCTACCAGAAGGTCTCTCTTTGTTGCCCTTGCAAGCCACTTGCCATTTCTCTGAGAGCCTTTCAATCAGACGATGGCTCTGTCCCTGGAATCTCAGTACTGTGATTACTTACGTTTTGAAGCTTTCCTTCTCTTTGTAAAAAAAATAATTATTAAAGAGTTTCAAAACAAATATTTTGTTAATACATTAACAGAAAAACAAAGAAAACATAGGGCAACAACAATTTTTGAAAACATTGCTATACTATTATATAAAGTATCAATATTGTTAAGTAGACAAGTAAGAAGTTTTCCAGCTGATGACTGTTCTGCCGCCATAGCAGGTACAGGGCTGGCAATGTACAAGTTGCTTTTACTTGTGGCTTAGGTTAATATGCTTTCCCTAGATGGCTGGCATCAACAAGAAGTTTGCCCAGACAATTGGTATCTCAGTGGACCCCAGGCGCCGGAACAGGTCAACAGAAGCCCTGCAAGCAAATGTGCAGCGGCTGAAGGAATACCGCTCTAAGATCATTCTCTTTCCCCGGAAACCTTCTGCCCCTAAGAAGGGCGACAGTGCAGTAAGTATATAGGGGAGAATTTCAGGGGAAGTAGGTGTTGCAGGAGAAGGGAGCTTTATTTCTAATAAGTCTGGTGGGGCGAAAGCTGTGCTGCAAAGCACACTATAAAGCTCCCAAGGACACAACTTCCAAGGAGTACTTGATTATGACTGGGGCACAAAAAAGCTCGCATCCAGTATAAGAGGCAGAAACACTACCTGCTTTCCATTGCTGGTGGTCATATGCTACTTCAGCCACAACATCACAAGTTTATTCCAATATAGCCACCCAAAGACAAGGCCACCCCCAATCCCCTCACCACCAAGGAAATGTGACAAGCAAATAGATAGATAACCCCCACAAGTGACGCTGACACAAAACCACTAAGTAGAAGCATTACCACCCCACTCACCACCCCCTCCCCCTCTTTTCTTCCCAACCCAATACTGCATGCAACACTAATGTCTCACAACAAATGAAACTGATCTGTAGAAAAGGCAACTTGAAAAAAAAGAGGATGCATGTATATTTGTAAACTAAGAAATCTTTAATAAAAAATATTTTTAAAAAAAGTTTGTTCCAGGGCCCTCTTCCTTAGTTGCTATGATTCTCAAAGTGTGTACATACATCTTTAAAGACCTTGCAGTTACCTGTATTGGAGAGAGAGCAGAAGTGTTGAGGAAAATTGAAATGACAGCAATATAAGGCTAAACTGGAAATTTTGGAAAATTGAAATGACAGCAATATAAGGCTAAACTGGAAATTTTGGTATTCTTCTTCTTCAACTCTGCCTAACCTTGCCCCTACAGTAAGATTTTTAGAGGCTCCCTCAGCACTTGTATGACATAATCCAAGCTAGGTTTTTTTTCTTGCTGTCCGAAAAAGGGAGGTGGAATAAATAGTTAAGTTAATTCCTGAACATTTTCTTCTCTCCACAGGCTGAAGAGCTCAAGATGGCCACACAGCTCTCTGGACCAGTTATGCCCATCAAAAATGTAAGTGACTTCCATAGATCTTTCCTCTGAAATTTATAGACTTTATAATGGGAAATTTCCTGCTTCCAACTTCAGTGAAATGGTCTCTTGAGAGCGGCTGTGTTTCCTGGGTGTCAAATGATGTTCTGTGACTTAACAAAAAGGAGCAGCTTCAATGTTGAGTTGGCTACTTCTCATTCACTCAAGCATAGTTATGTCCTTGGAATCTTGCAAAACACAAGTTTGCAATCAATATTGAAGGTTGTTGGTTGGTTTTTAGAGTAAGTTGCACACGAAATCTGAATAAGTGAATGGTGGTAGTTGCGATGCTACTGAATTTCTAACAGAAATGGAATATTAAGCAGTCAAGTAGGTGGTTAGCCTTGTGGAGTCCTGCTGGGGATGGTTCTCTTCTAAAGGCCTTACTTCTCACAGTGCCTCTGGGAAGCCCAGCAGCAGCAGGGCTTAAAGAAAACAGCCCTCTGCTCTTGCTTGTCCTCCAGCAAGAGGTACTCAGTGCTGTATTTCTGGATATGGGCGTTCAATTTATTTATTTTTGTTTTGTTTTATTTTATTGAAATAAGGTGACTGCCCTGGAAATCCAGTATATTGAGGGGCAGTATGTAAATGTAAAATAAACTAGTATAAAACTACAGCTAGAAGCCACTGACTGTCTCCTACCACATGAATTTGTCTCATCTCCTTTGAAAGCCACCTGATCCAGTGACTATTGTCACACCTTGTGGCAGTGGGTTCTACAAGTTAATTAGTCATTGAGTAGAAAAGGACCTCTTGTCTATCTTGAACCTACAGCCAGCCAGTTTAATTGGGTGACCCATGAGCTCTAGAATTATGAAAGAGGGAAGCTAGCTACTGTGCTTCTCCCCACCCCCTGAAAAGTCCCAAATATTTTAGTCTTCCCACATAATAGAAGATGGGTCATTTTGGTTGCCTTTCCTGACTCTTACGTCCTTTTTGAGACTGACTGGCCATAACTCTTCCTCTTATTCCAAAAGTGGATATCCTCTATGTTTATATTCAAGGCCTTATGCTGCTGACCATCTTCATTTTCGGTCCCTCTAATTGATCACTAGATTCTGCTAGTGATGCAGAAAATATTTTCTGCCTCATTTTGGCAGTGAATTTTTCCTGTGCCTGGACTAGCCATGAGGGTTCCAACTCCACTGTCAGTATGTCTCTGAACTCCAGTTGCTCAGAATCACAAGTGAGAGAGGGTGCTGTTATGCTTAGGTTCTCCTTGTAGGCTTCACATTAGGGCATCCAGTTGGCCGCTGTGAGAACAAGATGCATGACTAAATGGGACATTGGCCTGATCCAGCAGGCTCTTCTGGTGTTCTGAGTGCTGCTACAGAAAGGGGCTGTCTGCATACATATTACATATATTGAGCACATTTTGTCGCGAAAAGAATTCTGAGCACTGCAGTTTGTTGAGGGTTGCTAGGAATTGTAACTCTGGGGGATAAATTACACTGCCCAGAATTCTTTGAAGGAATGAATGTGATTTGGGTGTGCTTTAAAGGTAAACTGTATATACAGCCTGTGACTTAAAAGTGTTAGAATGAGCCGTAGTATGGGTGAATTTTGAATCAGAAATTGGAAGAAAGCAGCAGCTTTTTGGTGTGTGCTGATTGTCTGGTTCTTTCCTTAGGTCTACAAAAAAGAGAAAGCCCGAGTTATATCGGAGGAAGAGAAGAATTTCAAGGCTTTTGCCAGCCTGCGCATGGCCCGGGCAAATGCTCGGCTCTTTGGCATCCGGGCTAAGCGAGCCAAGGAAGCAGCAGAGCAGGATGTGGAAAAGAAGAAATAAACTCTTTGTTCGGAGCACCTCAATAAAAGATAGATTTGGAACTATGTGGTGCTTGTTTTAGAGATGTGGGGAAGAGCAACATGGGCTGGGAATCCTGGCACTTGAGCAGAGCCCCTTTACCATCTCCATCTCATGCCCACTCATTTTTTGTGGGCGCTCCAGTAGTTTGGCAAGGAGGCTGGTACCTCTTGGGTTTTCAGTATTGAAGCAGCCTGGGGAATGGAAGGCAGTGCTAGTTGGATCCCATTTTATATTTTTAACCCCCTGGTTGGGGGATGAAAGGGGCGACCTACCATTCCTTGCTCACTTAGGTTCCCTTTTGGCAGATAGAGAGCTGGGTAATTTGGGTATTTAGTAGAATAGAAGGTGATAAATGCAAGTTCCTCATATATGTATGGGGAAGAACCATAGCTCAGTGGTAGAGCATCAGGTTTTGGATGCAGAGGGTCCCAGGTCAAGCCCCTGTAGGGCTGGGAATGTTGCCCATCTGAAACTCCATGGAGCTGCTGCCTGTCAGTGCAGACATTACCAAGCTAGATGAACCAATGCTCTGACTTGGTACAAGATGGCTTCTTAAATTTTTTTACTCTGAATCTTGCAAGGGATTCACCGGAGATACCTGATTCTTACCACAGTGCCATTTTGGTGTCAACTACTTACTGGATTAATGTAGACCAGGCGTGGTGTTTTCTGAGAGCAAAAGTGAAGACCAAACAAGCCACCAGAGAATCCGATGCAGTTATTTTCCAGGAATACACTTTCCAGGAATGTACTCTTTACTGTCCGGATGAACTGCCTTTTCACCTCCACTGCATCCCATTGAGGAAATGAATGAGAAGTACTTAGTCGATTAATAGAAGCTGGGCTTGGTTGATCACTCAGCTCTGCTGGAAAAATTGAGTGTGTGTTTAATGTGAAGTGCAGAGGATCCTATTTACAATAACTAGAGGGTATCTATGGGAGTGGATGGGAACCACAAGTCTGGTTTAGTTTTACTAGCCAAGCCATAAATTTAGCGTCGCCACTAATCTACCCATCCCCATAGGTCATCTGGAGATGAGATTAATTCTCTTGACATGCTACAGATCTGGAGCAGGTAAAGTTACAAATCCCCCCTCATGCTTCAGCAGTCCATTCTGTGAAATTTTGTGGACACAGAGCAGGTAGGTGTCACATGTTGCTCTGAAGAAGGGCTGACTTGGGAATGAGGTATAGGTGTATGCACACATTAGCTGGCATCCTCCTGTCTCTAGAGACGATTGAGTGTGCCTTCGGGGGTGAAGTCAAACCACTGTGTTGGCACTGAAGTGACCCCTGGGGCACAAACCTGGACAGTGTGTATGGAGGTCCTGGGCTGCCCAGATGACAAGATCCAGCAATATACCTGACACCAGCTTGGCAGCAGGAGTTGCTGGAAGGAGGTATACAAGATGCCATCCAACTGTCTTGACTCTATTCCAGATTTTTGTAGGGTTTGCTCCTTAGCCTTTTCCCCCTGAAGATAACTCCACAAAGCAGCAGAGGTTTAGGACCAGAGTTTTCCTTCTTGATGAGCTACCTTCACAGGTTGACATGCCCCATCTGCCCCTCACTTCCCTGTACAGCGTGCGCAGAAACCACCTTCTTGACTGTTGGATCCACTATTAGTTTTGTTTCACTCAATCCACCGGAGCCTGTCTGCATGCAGAGAAAGTCCCTAACTTTCTGAGGGTTTGAGACCCATCAACTGCCCTCACCTGGTTTAGCTGGCCGGTTGAAACTGGCAGCTGCTATAGGTGAGAGCTGAGTACATGGTGGGGACCGAAGGTGGACAAACTACCCCAGAAGGAGCACAATGTGTCACCTACCAGAGGTTCTGCCCCTCCCTTAATGCTCCATACACTCCATGTGTGCATTGCTCCAATAGTATATTTGGGAGGACACAAATGCATCTCTTGTTTGGCTCAGGGAGATTTCACAGCTTGGAGTGGTGCTTTTTGTTCTGCAGTGGGAGCTTGCACATGAAGTCTCTGTACTGTTTGAAATCCTGCCAAACTTTAAGTGTGGTTTCGTTCAACCTCTTCATACTAGGCTTGCATGTGAGGATGGAAGCTGAGGAAATCTAATTTTAACTAATTTCTAAGTACAGGTTCAGTCCTCTGTGTCTCCACATATGATCATGTACCGGGTGCTGGGGGTAAACTGCTTGACAGTCCAGGACAGCCATTGCAAATCTGCTTCTTGCAACTGAGAAAATGGGTTCTGGCCCATGAATGCTTGTGCCAAAATAACTGATTTCATATGTAGCTATCACGTTTCTTGTTTTGACCACTGTGAGAGAATTCATTTTTAACTAACAAGTTTAATAAATCTGCCTCTCAAAGCCCATGCCAATGCCCTGGAGGTTCTTCTTTTTTGAAGAGGGAGGGGTGCACATCTGGACCATCTCCATCCCTTGCCTGAGTTGTTAACTAACCCAAAGGAGAAATCCTCTCCACGGCATTTTTTTCAAAGAGAGACATGCAGGTACATGTTGGTTCCACTTGGTGGCAGTAAGCCCTCAATTTAGCAGTAAGTTTAACACTCAAGTTGTTGAAAGTAACAGAGTTTTGTTTCCAGGATTTCCTCTTTACAACCTATAACCCACATGGAAGTACCTTGGAGACTCCTGTCTTGAGGAGCTGACCTTTGTGATTAGATTTGATCTCTCCTTTGGTACCTTTCCCTCACACCCTGCCTCTTTAGTTTCTCAGCTCAGCTTCGGAAGGGTAATTAATGACCAGGGCCATCCGACTCAAGATGCCACAAGGTGGCAGTGCAGAAACTAGACTTTGTTTAGGTATCACTTTCTCCAGTGCTTCACAAGGTGAGTTGTTGCAGTTGCTGAAATTCTTCTTCCTTTGCAATACCTACTGAGAGAGCGAGAAATAGAATCAGAGTTGGAAGGGACCATGAGGGTCATCTAGTGCACTGTCTGCAATGCAAGAATCTTTTGCCCAACATGGGGTTCAAACCCATGACCCCAGGATTAAGAATCTCATACTCTTATGTCTCCATGGCGACTCTTGGCTCGTTGCTTCTAACATGGAAATGCTGCTAGTGTGGATGGCAGTCTGAGAACTGGTGACTTCCTGATTCAGCCTTAAAACTCCTGGGAAAAACAAAGGGTTTGGGGAAAGCCCATAGCACAATGGCAGGACATCTGCATGACCTGCAGAAGATCCCAAGTTCAATGCCCAGCGAGATTGATCCATGGGTCTGACTCCATATCATGCAGCTTCCTGTGTTCCTGAGGCTAGGCCATGGGCCCCTCCAGCACATAGGGTAAGAGTTTCAATGAGTGAAAAGACCATTTTTGAAAGGCAGGGCTGCAGTAGATCAATCCATCTGAGCTGTTCCACAATAAAAGAGCAAGAGAAGGGCAGAAAAGATGAGACATTGGCACTAGCCAATCTGACGTTGGCATAAAGCCCTCCTCAGCCTGTGAATACCTCTGCATCTCTCTCTTCTCCTCCACCCTCACCCTGCTCTTTACATTTAATATCGTTTATTTGTTTTCATTTATTTTTAAAATTATAAACCCCCTTGGGTGCCTTGACAAAAATGCGGTAAAGAAATACAATTAATGCCCCTGCATGCTGCCGTGGCTGGATCCCTCCTCCATTCTAGAAGGAACTTAATTTCTGCGGAGACCAGGACATCAGAGCTCCTTGGACAATGAAGTTTAGCATGCCTTCTACTCTATCAAGCAAATTTCAAGGGAAACTCTGTGTTCCAGAGACTTCACCAGGAAGCAGCCAGCATTGCAAATTGTTCTCATTAGAGGCAGGAAATGCTGCCCGCTTTGCGTGTTCAGCCAGCGCAGCTTCTCTTTTGCTGGGCTCTGGTCCTAGGCAGACTCTTGGGCACCTGCCAGGGCTGGAAGCACAGATGGGAAGGGGCTACTCTGAGTAATGTTCCTGCTTTGCAGAAGCCGCTGCCTCCGAGTGCAGGCAGTGACTTCCGTCCTAGCGCGTGCGGCAACGAGCGCTGCCCTTTCCATGTTCATTGTGACGCATGGCCTCACACAAGACAAAATGTGGAAGGTGGAAGGGTGATGCTTTCTCTGCCAGTGGTCCAAGGTGCTTCTCAAATCATGGGATGATTTCAGCTTTCCTCTAGGTTCTATTTCCTGCTCCTCCCCTACCCGGTCCTCACCATACAGCTCTGCTTTTATCAGTCTACTTGTTCCCCATGTTTGGTGCCCAGCAGCGAAAATGAGAAGGCAGCAGTCAGGTTCAGAGGGTCAGGTAAGGACATAAGAGGAACCCTTCCAGATCAAATCTCAGGCTTATCTAGTCCAGCATCCTGACCTCACACTGGCCTATCAGAAAACCCACAAGCTCTTCCCACTTGTTCTTCCCAAGTAACTGCTAATGAGAAGCATACTGCCTCCTACACTTGAGATCAAACATAGCCATTGTGTCTAGTAGTCACTGATAGCCCTCTCCTCCATGAATCTGTTTTGTTTTTTAAAACAGGAGCTGAGATCGGCCCACTCCTATGGAGCTGTCAGGAGCAAACTGGGAAGGAAATTGACAGATGGAGATCCCCACCCTTTGGCCCTGCTGAGGATGCTCTTTCTTCTGGGCTGCCCTGCTATGAGCAGAATCTTCCCCAGAGCTGTCAGTCATCTTGCAGGCACAGGGAAGCTGCTAACATGCGCTGTGAACTAGAAAGAGACCCTGGTAGAGGAACAGGAGTCATAGTGATCTCACCCAGCTTGATCAAACCCTGGGTACTGGCAAGTTGTGAGGGAGACACGCTTGCCTGCTTGGCAGAGGCCTCATGGAGCTTGATGAGGGTACAGGGGGCAGCTGCTTTTGCCAGGGGGCTCCTAATCCTCGGGGCCTGCAGAAGGAAACATTGTTAAGCAGCCACAGTGTGAGTTTCCCAGCCTTTGGTATCAGCTGCTATCTCCAAAATCACTACCTCTCCATGGAGTGATGGTGACTTGGAGCAGGCGAATGTGCCTCTTGCTTGTCTGGATGGAGGACAGAGCAGGATATGTGAGTGTGCATAGAAACCAGCCTGCCATAGAAAGGTAAACTTTGCATTTGTTGCTCCGTCCACTTTTGCATCTGGTCCTGCCCTCCACTGGCATCTGGCATCTGGTGGGCAACCCAAAACGAAATGTGGCTTTGGGGCTGACAAATTCCCTACCCTGCATTAGATGGTGGATAAGACTTGCTTTAGGGACGCGGGTGGTGCTGTGGGTTAAACCACAGAGCCTAGGACTTGCCAATCAGAAGGCCGGCGGTTCGAATCCCCGTGACGGGGTGAGCTCCCGTTGCTCGGTCCCTGCTCCTGTCAACCTAGCAGTTTGAAAGCACATCAAAGTGCAAGTTGATAATTAGGTACCTCTCCGGCAGGAAGGTAAACGGCATTTCCGTGCGCTGCTCTGGTTCGCCAGAAGCGGCTTAGTCATGCTGGCCACATGACCCGGAAGCTGTACGCTGGCTCCCTCGGCCAATAAAGTGAGATGAGTGCCGCAACCCCAGAGTCGGCCATGACTGGACCTAATGGTCAGGGGTCCCTTTACCACCTTTAAGACTTGCTTTAGTTTCCTTATATACGTCAGCAGTAGTTCTGAGGAGAGGGTGAGAGTAAGCCCTGAAAGCAAGAGCCAGACTTCATTTTCCCTCTGAAATCAACCCATGTTTGTACCTCTGCATATAAATTAGCGTATGCAAATATCATGCAGATTTATGCCCTGGGCTTGTGCCCTGAGCAACCCCCCTGGTGGGTAGATGATCCACTTTGTATGCAGAAGGTCCAGGGTTCAATCCCTGGCATCTCTAGGAGGGGCTGAGAATGTGCCCTGCCTGAAACCCTGGAGAAGCCACCGCTTACTAGTTTAGATAATATTCGGCAATGCTTTGACTTGATAAGAAGGCAGCTTGCTGCATTCGGAGAAACCAAGATCTTGGATCATATCGTATAAAAATGGCTGTAGAGAAGGACAGCCTTTCATCTGTGGGTGAGCGTTGCTTATTGAGAAGGGGAAGCCCTTGATTTCCCCAGTGTCTCCAGGCCAGGCTGGGCTGCCTAGTGCCCCCCCCCTCCCCAAGGACTCCTGTTGATATTAATTCAGCATGTGATGGAGCCGAGTCTCTTCCCCTCCCCTTCTCCTTTTGGCTCCCAGGCACTTGTTAACACTCATTTAATTAGCAAATACCGACCTTTTGACTGAGCGGCTTAATTAGCCTGACTCTCTGGCAGCTACTTGGCCCAGGCAGCTGAACCTGGGCTGCTGTGCGAGGGGGAAGGAAGGAGGCCTCTTGGCTCCGTGGACCACAAAAAGTCACTGACTGGGCCAGAGGGGACGGGGCTGAGCATTCTGCCTGATTCACACAGTCAGTTTGGATGTGCTCGAGTCAAACGTCTCTTTGCTTTTTCCGGGGAGTCTTTGACACATCTTGCCCCAGTTTGGTGAAGACATCACTAGGAGGCTCTCAGGACTGAAGAGTCAAGCAGTGGTTTAAGATACGGTGTATTAATTTAGGAGACTCCTGTGGCTCCAAGTGCTTCCAGAGTTTGGTTTCCTTCAAATGAATCACAGAATGACAGAATTTCAGAGTTGCAAGGGACCTGAGGGTCATCTAGTCCAACCCATGCAATGCAGGAACCTCAACTAAAGCATCCATGACAGATGACCACCCAACCTTTGCTTAAAAACCTCCAAGGAAGGAGAAGAAGAAGAAGAGTTTGGATTGGATATCCCACTTTATCACTACCCTAAGGAGTCTCAAAGCGGCTAACATTCTCCTTTCCCTTCCTCCCCCACAACAAACACTCTGTGAGGTGAGTGGGGCTGAGAGACTTCAGAGAAGTGTGACTAGCCCAAGGTCACCCAGCAGCTGCATGTGGAGAGGCGGGGAATCGAACCCGGTTCACCAGATAACGAGTCCACCGCTATTAACTACTACACCACTCATCACCTTCCAAGGGAGTCCATTCCACCGTCAAACAGCTCTTACTGTCAGAAAGTTCTCCCTGATGTTGAGTCCGAATCTCCTTTCTTGTAACTTGGGTTCGAGTCCTGCTCTCTGGAGCAGCATGAAGGAGGCTGTGAATGAGCAGAAACTAACCTACTCTGCAAATATAAAACTTAAACAAACTGGTCTGCCCTTCTTTGCTTCTGCCCCCCCCCCCCCACGGGCATATTGGCCTGAAGAGAATGTGAACCTCTGCCTTCCCCAACCTGGTGCCCTCCAGCTGTTTTGGACCATAACTTCCATTGGGCTGAGCCAACTGCGGCTCATGGGAGTTGTATTCCAAAACACCTGAAGGCCACTCTAGGTGCTGCCTCAGAGGGCTCTGGATAGTGGGCATTGTGGCTTCTGCCTTCACAGCCAGCACTGGGCTCTGCTCTCTTTTCTACTGCACCTATATTGCTGTCTCCTCCTCCTCCTCTCCTCCTCCTGCCATGGCCACTAATGCCCCCCCTCTTGCAACCTGGAAGGAAGGGTGGATGTGTGCAAAAGGCAAGGACCCCATGAGGGGAGGTGTACCCACTCTGCATATGCTCTGTGAGCCTCCCTTTTGTAGTGGGAGAGGAAGCTGCGTTGCCAGGTTGCCGCTGCTGAGTTAGAGAGATAGAGCCAGCCGCCAGCTTTTCCAGGAGGGGTCTCCTCACCACTGTTCCAAGGACGCCGTGTGTCTCCAGCGGCATGTGCCTCCACGTGGTTACGTTCAGGGACAGGCTCACGGTGGAAAGAGGAGGGCATGTTAGAGGTGCCTGTTGCACAAAGTGGGTGGGAGGCGAGAGCGGATGTGTAGACATTTCTGGGAAGAACTTGTGAATTAAAAAATGACCTTCAGATGTTGGAGTATTCGGCGGCAAACAATAAAAATGAAATTGCAGGCTGAGAAAAACCTACAAGGGGGGGGGGCAGAGAGTGAATGTACAACAAACATGAAGAGGAGGAGAATTAGTGCTGACGAATGAGTCATCAACGATTTGTTGCTGCTGAACAGATAAATACTTCGGGACGTGGCTGAAATCCGTCAATAGTGGGACTTGCCTGTCAATTCAAAGCCCTCTTCCAAACATTAAGGCAGCATCGCAGAATTAATCCCACGGTGCTTTTATTGAATCCGCTGAGTGTTCAGCCAGGCAGGTTTTCAGCTCTCCGATGTTTTCAGCGCCACAGCAATGAGCACATTTTGTATTCTCGATATATTTTTAACCCGTCCATGCCAAACGGCTGCCAGCCATCTGTATAGTCTAGATCAGAGACAAGAACGCAGGAAGCTGCCTCCTACTGTGTCAGGCCATCGGAGCATCTAGCTTAGTATTGTCTGCACTGACTGGCAACAGTTTTCCGGGATTGCAAACTGGGCTCATTCCAAGCCCTAGCTGGAGATGTCAAGGATTCAACCTGTGACCTTCTGCATGCAAGGCAGATGCCCTAACCACTGAGCTATGGCCCTTTTCCAGCCCAGGGGCCATATTTGCTCATGGATAACCAGCCTGGGGCCACATGCCAGGGGTGGGTGGGAGGGCAGTCAAAATGGAGACACAAGTGGGTGAAGCAATAAACAAGGCTCTTAGCCAGTCAGAGGTTTCCATTCACACCCCTCTCCTCCCAGGCAAGTGGGAGGCAAAAGCACTCAAGGAAAGTGGGGCTTGGACCAGGTGAGCGGTGTGGCCTAGAATGGGGACGTGGTCAGGAGAGGACCCTGAGACCGGGAGGACCGCAACTGAGATTCCCTTGGCCCAGATTTCCATGTTTGAAAGGCCAGGTTAAAAACAATAGATGTTCTGTTCTTCAACTCACTTCTCTGCTCCTCCAGACATGAACAGAAACATTAAGACTGTCTGCGAGCCTGTGCAAATTTAAGCAAAAAGGATGCCTGGGTGAAAATGTCTGTGAAGCATTTATGATACACAGTTTACTGAATTTATTTGCATTACCTCTTTTCAGACCAGCTAGGTTCCCAAAGCATTTTTTTCTAAATAAATAAATAAATAAATAAATAAATAAATAAATAAATAAATAGTGCGTTCACCCTCCGATCAGGAAAATCCCATGTGTCAGCACAATCCTAACAATGTCTACTCAAGGTATAAACTCTTGTTGGTTTTGGTTGGTAGGTTGGTAGTTAGATGATATAGATAGATGATAGATAGATAGATAGATAGATAGATAGATAGATAGATGATAGATGTTAGATGTTAGATGTTAGATGATAGATAGATAGATAGATAGATAGATAGAGATAGAATGTAAGTCCTGTTTAATGCTGTATTCGGTGAAGCTTCCTCTAAGGTAAGTGTGTGTGGTATTTTTAGTGTGTGTGTGTGTGTGAGAGAGAGAGAGAGAGGGGGGGGGGGGAGAGAAACTGACTGAAGAAGCCTCCTTCTCCAAAGTGCTGACCTGTGTCCCAGGCAATTATCCATGTTGAAAAACAAGAGGCAGCAGGAGGGTAATTTTTCCTGCATTGATTTTCCTTCTGCTAATTACAGCCATTTGTTATAATTAACCTGCCTGCCGGCTCTCTCTGGACATGGAGCTGTATGGCTGCAGTGGCTACCTTGGCCCAGCAAGAGGAAACAGCTCTTTCTTTCTGATGGGGGCAAGAGGAGTGTAGCCCCTCACAGTCCCAATGGAGCAAGGATGACAGCCCCTCATTGATAACACAGGGAAGAAGAGGCTCAGATCAAAGGATCTGGGGTGCCAGCTTTGGTTAAAAACAACCCCTTTCTCCTCCAATCTCCTGCCAGCTGGAAAGCAGCTGCTGCAGCTCAGTGGCAGAGCATCCCTTCTGCATGCAGGCAGTCCCAGGTTCTACCCCC
Organism: Podarcis muralis; assembly: GCF_964188315.1. NCBI lineage: Eukaryota > Metazoa > Chordata > Lepidosauria > Squamata > Lacertidae > Podarcis > Podarcis muralis. The sequence continues at coordinate 41,585,361 of NC_135661.1, read as the reverse complement.
TGGCTTCTGCAGGCGCAGCTGGGAAAAGACCCTCCTGGAAACCCTGGAGATCTGCTGCAGTTAGCATACTATGGGGAACTCCAATCAGCTCCAGCTAATATGGCTCATGACCAGGGATGATGGGAGCTGCAGTTCAGCATCACCTCGAGGTTGACCTGGAGTTTCCAGGTTTGTCTGGCTCCCTCCAGGGGGCAGATGGGGGGCTTGGATCTCCATGTGGGGGAGAGTGCCTTAAAAAAAATGTTTTCTATTAAGCTGGACCTGGGATCAACCCACTTTAGCTAAGGCTTCTATCAACTTCCAGCCAGTAGCATATCTGCTAATTTGTTAGACTGTGCTTTTTGTTTGAACGACATGCTCTTGACGACTGTGGCCAATGTTTACTGCATCATGCTTAATGACGTCACCCTCCATGACATCACTGGGGATCATCCCAGTGACATCACCAGAGCCCACACCTAGGTTTCAAGCTTGAGCCCTGAAATCTCAGGGTCTGGGATGCTCCTGACCTGGCAACCCTACCTGGAGGGACAAAGGTTCCTCACAACTGGTGTAGACCATATTGAGCCAGATGAACCTAGTGGTCTGACTTGGTAGAAGGCGGTTTGCTATGATCCTATTTAAGCCATCCCTTTATTCAGAACCAGGAGGAATGGAATCTTAGTTCTGTGGTGCAGCACATGCTTTGGGTGCAGAAGGCCTCAGATCCCATCTCCAGCAGCTCTAAGTAGGGCTGGGTGGGTGGGTGGACCCTGTCTGAAACCCTGGAGACCCACTGCCTGTTAGTGTAGACAAACCTGAGCTAGGGGAACCAGTCGTCTGACTCAGTAGTAAGGCAAGCTTCAGTATATTCAGCCCCTCCGGGAAGGGAAGGGTGGCTTGACTGGCACAGCAAGGTCTCCACATAGCGCACCAGCTCTTGCCTTGGAAAAGCAGGCTTCGCTTGAGACGCAGAGTGGGTGCTGACCAGGTCATGTAGTAATGCAACTTCCTTGGGAGTATGTAAGAAAGCTGCTTTGGATCAGATGAAATGTTGCTTGCTCAAATGCCACGGCAGCAGCCCATGTGCGTGTGAGCTGAGGCAGCCGCCTGAGTAATCAGCAAGCGGCACGTGGAAGAGCAAGATTTTACAGAGATTTTCAAAAGGGAGAAAAACAAAACACCACCGCACACATGTAGGGATTTTCATGCTGATGAGAGTTCTGGAATAACAAAGTTCCATCTTGAATCAGAGCGATTCAAGGATGATGCAACCAAGGGGGGAGCATTTAGGGTAGAGGCAGTAACTCACTGGTAGAGCACATTCTGTGCATGCAGGGAAAAAACAAAAAACAAGCCAGGTTTTATTCCCAGGATTTCAAGTTGCAGGACTGGGACAAACCTCTCTCAGTCATGAAGACCCTGGGCTGGGCCTTTTAAACCTTCCTGGTGTCCTTCATGCCACCCTACAGATGTAGATGTCTATTAATTGTTGTTGTTGTTTATCATATACATTTATATACCACCTTTCTCCTCCAAGGATCTTGAGGCAATGTGCATAGTCCTCCCCATTTTAATCCTCGCAACAACCCTGTGAGGTAGGTTAGGCAACTGACTGGCCCAAGGTCACTCAGCGAGCTACATAGCTGAGTGGGGATTAAAACTCTGGTCTGCCCCATCATAGTCTAACACTCTAACCATTATACCACACTGGCAATGTGGCCTTTAGAAAACCCACCCACCCATCCACCCACTGTCAGGGGCTGGACTAAGGAGGAATGGTGGGAACCGCCCCCCCTTCCTGCACCTTGCTGAGAAGTGGAGGACAGTATAGATTTAGAACAGTGGTTTGCAGAAGGTCATAGTTCCGAGGCTGCAGAGGGGAGGAGCTGGGAAATATTGGGAGAGCAGCAGGAAAAAGAAGCACCAGGGGAGAGACAGCTAACAGACTCAGTGTCTCTTGAAAGCATTCCTGACTCGCTCCCCTCTCCCAGAACAAGGCGTGCCTTGAGAGTAATAGAACAGAAAACTCAGAGGCAGAAAACACAGATCAGCTGGCGTAGGGGTGACGTAGAATAGGAGGGACTGAAGGGATGGTAATTTACTTGGAGCAATGCCATTAACTAAGAGAGACCACATTCCTTCATCTCTCTCTGTGAATATTGAATAAACTACCTGGTAAGAACTCTTCTTGTTTTTCTGCTTCTTGGCATCCCACCATGAGAGGGATAGGATTGCCTGAAACCTTGATACCCACACATCACAACTGGTGCCCACAGACTCCCAAGTGTGCCCCCGCACCAAAATCAGGTGATGTAAGAATACTTGCACTGACAGATCGGAAGCTATCTTTTGCTGGGTCAGACCATTGATCCTACACTGATTGGCTCTCCAGACTTTCAGACTGGGGTATTTCCTAGCCCTAGCTAGAGATGCTGAGGATTGAATCTGGGACCTCCTACATGCAAGGTTGATGTTATACCGCTGAGCTATGATGGCCCTTCCTCTAAAGGGGCAGAGGAAAGATGAGCAGCAGACATCTGGGGCCCATCCGTAGAAGAGCACAGACTGGGGTGGGGTTAATGAGAAGGTTGGCAGCATCTGTCTGTCTCGGGAGACACTGGAAGACATTGGACTTCACCCTTCAGAGGTGAAATCAAAATGTTGGAGAGCTACAGTGCCTGCTGTGGCTGTAGAGACCAATATGGGAAAGACATTGGTCATTGTGTGGGTTGCTTTGTAGCTGAGTGCCTACTGGGCTGAAAGAGAACAGAGGGAAAACGGACTGGTTGTGGGGGAATCCCAGGGTGCTTTCATATAGAGGTGGTGACTTTATTTTACATTGGGAGCAATCATGAGATCTAAGCTTTTAGAAGGAGCGCTTTACACTATGTCTTTGGGGAAGCGTTGCCTCAATATTGCAAGAAATTGTGGCCACAGATAAGACACAAACCATCAGACCTGCAGCACCTCCTATGCTCGCTTCACCAAGGATGAATGGCAGCAATAAGAAAGGACGACTAATGAAAAGCATCCATCTGCTGCCATCTGCCCCCAGCAATGGGAGCATCAGTGGCCGGGTGCAGCCTTCAGCACCCAACGCCAAGGCATTTATCCTGGCAGGGCAAGGATCTCTGGGCTGCTGCATCTCCTTTCTGCATGAGCAAGAACCTGGCATCCAGTGGGCTGTTGCCCACAAAAGCTTAAGCTACAATAAATTTCTTCTAGGCAAATTGTTCTTCAAACAGTCTGTGTGGTTTCTCGTTCTTGCAGACTTGCTGGCTGCTTGCTTGCTTGGTTTCTTAACCCCTGAATTCAGGAGATGGACGTGACCTAGTGGCCACCTAATCCAGCACCCCCGGAACACAACTGGGCTGCCCCACACTTCAGCCCACTCAGAATCCTCCCAGATCAGCACATAGGCAATCCAGACTCAGGTCAGCCAACATGCTGCATAATGCATAGATCAGATTGACCACAGAAAAGGGCTGTTGTCAGTAGGGAGTGATAGAGTATCTGCTTTGCATGAAGAAGGTTCCCAGCATCTCCAAAGACCCCAGCCGAAGAGACTCTGGGGGAGGCATTACTAGTTAGTAGGCTATACTGGGCTAGGTGGATCAATGGTCTGTAACTGGTTTAAAACTGCTTCATATGACTAAATAAGAACCCAAGAAGAACCCTGAAAGACCAGGTCAATGGCCCATCTAGTCCAGCATCATGTTCTCACAGCGGCCAACCAGATCTCTATATGAAGCCCACAAACAGGACATGAATACAACAGATCCCCAGCAGCTGGTATTCAGAAGCACACTGCATCCAATAGTGGATGTAGAATATAGCCATTGTGGCTAGTAGCCATTCATAGCCTTACCCTCTATGCATGTGTCTAATCCTCTTTTAAAGCTTTTCAAATTGGTGGCTTGGAGTTAGCTGGACATTCAGAAGAATTACATTCCCTGGGCTTTAAGTGCTGCCTGGGTGATGATACCTGCCTCTCCAAATCTTCTACAGATCCAGAGCTGTTGTGCTCATGTTCTGCTTATGAGCTTCCCATAGGCATGTGGTTGACCTCTGTGTGAACAGGCTGCAATCTCAGTGCGTTAGCAGTGGATTTGTACTGGGCTGCGTTCACACATCATTTCTCCCTCTGAGTTCTTCTGCGATGCTTCCCCATTATTGCCATCTGGAGAGGCACTCTTGCACCCTAGCACTGCTCAGCAAAAGCAGGACAACACTCACCCACCCTGGGATATTTGTATGATGAAAAGTTACAAGATTTCAGCAGGGTGTTCCAAGATATGCACCAACTGGAAAGAAAGTGGCATGTCCACCATTAAACTTTTCCAGGTGTAAACGGTGTTAAAAGTGGACTTGTGGATAACCACTTTGATACCTCGAAAGAAAAGATTTTGATTCCCTCGAAAGAAAGGACTTTGATTCCATCGAAAGAAAGGATGCCTGGAGGAGCCTAAGGGTTCTCTGCCAAGAATTCTCTCCCAGAAATGGAATAACTCATAGCCACTGTTTGTTGGTGACTATTTGGAAGGTGCTTCCAGAGGCCCACGGGGATTATGCATTGCCCAGGCTAGGAGGTCTGAATCACCAGCATTGGTTAGGATTAAAACAAAGAATTCAGAAATGAGATGCTGCTGAGCAAATGCTGGGAGGAAGCCAGACATGCTCTCAGATAGAGAAAGTGTACATCACTGCGTCATGATTATGGATGAGAGCCACAGGCATGGTTGACTCAGTAGGGCTGCCTATTCTTCAGAATGAGAACTTTCTCTCTGTCACCTGAACCTTCCTGCCCATGGCTCACACTGGTCAAATTTCTGTAAAGACGTAAAAATGTGTCATTTATTCTCTTGAGTTCTGAGTATGTTGATTTATAGAATGGGTGAACTGGGATGGATTGCCCCTTCTATTCCAAAGGGGTTAGGGCAGCCTTTGCCAACCTGGGGCCCTAAGGACATATCATAACCTGGATGCAGTAAGCCATAAACGTTAAGAAATGCTGTACAGCATACACTTATTTTCTCTTGTCTTGGTGAAATCTGGGCTGGGATATTGTATTCCTTGCCACTTTGCAAGGAAGAGTTTCTAGGCATCTCCAGATAGTCATTATTTCACAGAAGGTCTTCAAGCACATCGGGGAACTTTAGAGTCACACAATTGAAGGTGTTTAAAGGACTCTATTGCCGTAGCTCAACATCTTGACTAAAAACAACAATTCACATTTCAATTTTGTACTGATTTGATCTGTGTTTTAATTAGAACAACTTTAAGTGCTTTTTAAAATGGTTTTGTTGATTTTTAGCCACATTCTAGCTTTAATTTTATTTGCACTCTGCTTGGAGAGCTCTTTGACTAAGCAGCTTTTGAAATGTCTAAGTAAATAAATATGCTAGTAGTTGTGGAAAAGAGCAAAGTTCAAGCTTCTGTTTGCATCTGACCCCCCTCCCCAACTGATGCCAATATTCATTGCTTCTTTTTGACCTTATTCCTTTCCTACCCTACACCTTCTTTCATAATCCTTTTGCTTGTTTTACCATAAATTGGATTCCAACTGCTGTGTAACCAAAAGAATGTCAGAGAGATGAACTGCTGTAATCCTGCATGAATCTACCAATAATGATTAATATTTTTAGCACTTATGTAGTGCTTTAGGTTGTTCAAAGTACTCTGCATAGGTTAGAATAGTAATCCTTTGCATACAACAGCCCTGCAATGTGAACCTGTATAATTATCCCTCCATCCACCTGTATTTCAAATCACTGTATCAGAAGCCAGGAGTCTACATAAGCAGATTAAATATTACAGACAGATTCCAAAGGAATTGGGAGCCCAAGAAAACTGAGGCAAAGGGAAAGAACGACCATAGAAAGGTGAGGTAGAATTCCTAGTTAATGCCAATGGGGTTTATCATTTGATTGTTTGAGGGGCTGGCTGGGGTCCAGCAATATGGCAATAACTGGATGAGATTCCAGGTTTCCTGGGATGAACATACAACCCAGATCTAACCCAGGGTCTCTCGGCTGTTGTCCCTGTCTTTCAAAGTGTGTCAGCTATGGTATACCTAGGGAGAAGAATATATATTTCAGATTCTCTGAGTTGCTCATTTTCCCAATCTCCACTATTCCACATCAGTTTGCATTCTTCTTCTTCTTCTTCTTCTTCTTCTTCTTCTTCTTCGTTTTTTAAAAAAAGCTCATGAAAATTCATCAACATTTTAGTGTAAATTTCTCCATGTACACAGACACACACACACACACACACAATCTTATCTAACACATGCATTTGCAAAGCAATCTCCCCCTAATAAAATACATTTTTGGATGCTGTTTTCGCTAATATATGCATTTATATGCATCTGTTTCACCGCTTGAGATCTGCATTGTAACATTCTGAGAAGTGTGTATTTTGAAGGATGGCTGTGTTTTGGCTTGTGTGTTCCTTCAGGAAGTCTGAATTAGTCAGAATCACTTTTACATGCAAAGTGAACCTGATTTATTTCCCCCTTTACTTCTTGTGCCTCTTCATCAGGCACCATCCTGGCTGATGGTGGCAGAGCCCAGCAGAGGGCAGTGGCAGCTTAGTACAAGAAACAGCAGGGAGACCCTTGGGGAGAGAGATAGAGAACAGCCCAGTGCTTACCATGTCCTCTCACACCCACCTGGCTCCATCAACTTATTGGTGCCTAGCAGGAAATCATATGGCATCCTAATTTAGTTTCATCTCCGGGGATCAAATAAGCAATATTATGGCATTAGCTGGGATTTATCCCGCCACAACCATCACCTTTGCAAGATGGATGAGTTGTTCTGAGCACGTTCAGAGCATCCCTCCCTCACCTTCTGAACAACACTTGGGATTGGAGAAGTTCATGGAGGATAAGCCTATCAATGGCTATGTTCCACCTCCACAGTCAGAGGGCACAGTCAGAGCAGACTCTCATACCCTCCAACATTTCTCTGATGAAAACAGGGATTAATAATAATAATAATAATAATACTCCACTGACTGGGTTGCCCCAGCTATGCTGGGAGGCTTCCAACACATATAAAAGCATTTTAAAACATTAACCATTAAAAAAACTTCCCTATACTGGGCTGCCATCAGAGGTCTTCTAAAGGTTATATAGCTACTTATCTCCTTGGCTTGGGGGTGGCATAACTCCATTCCTGCTAACATTTCTCTGATGAAAGTAGGGATGTCTTAAGGAAAAGTGGGACATTCTGAGAACAAATCAGAAACATGGAGGGCTTCTGTAAATCTAGGACTTTCCCTGCAAAATAGGGACACTTGGAGGGTCTGGACTCCTCTTATGTTGTTAACCGCAGCCAGTCCCCACATTTCTAGAGTTAGGAAGCCTGGTTCCTTGCCAAGCAGATCTGCCCACCCACACAATTTCACAAGATTAGCACCACTCCAGCAGCACCGGCAGTGCGGCTTCCTAATTGTGGATGTCTTTGGGGGGCCTTCCTGCCCGCCTCCAGCCAACCCCTCCTGCTCTGATTTCTGTCTGTTGTCTTACTTGCTTGGCGGCCTCACGAGAACCTTTGGAGCTCCTGCATCCAACTTGTTGTTCCTGCTGAGGATCAAAGGGCCTAGAGATAAGGTTAATCTTCAGTTCATGCACTGGAAAAGGGTCCTGTTGGTTGGAGCGGCTCTTGTTTCCTAGACTCTCTGTGAGATTCTAAGTGGAACAAGACCTGCAATCAGTTGCCACTTGGCCCATTACTGAGGAGCAGAGGCAAGGAATCAGGCCCTCCAGGTCTCTCTCTCTCTGTGGCCCTCAGAATGTTCCCCAAACCACACCCCCTCCCCAACCACACCCCTTCTGACCAAGCCACGCCCCTCACCAGCCCCTCTTCACAACCTCCTCCTCCTCCAGTGTTTTGCCTGGCCTTGAACTCTGACAATGCATCCTGGGCTGGATGGAGGATAGAGGAACTGTGCAGGTGTGGGTAGAAACTAGCCTCCCACATTCAAGTTACACACATTGCTCCACCTACTGCTGGCATATGGTCCTCCAAGGGTTGCCCAGAAGCAAATGATCTCCCACCGTGTTAAGGAGGGTAGAACACTGACTTTCCATGTTGATGGCCTGGAATTTGTTCCCCAGCATCTGCTGGCAGAGCAAAGCCCCCTTCCTTGAAACCCTGTGGAGCCGCTGCCACTCAGTGTAGACAATGCTGGTCTAGATGGAGCAGCAGTCTGACTCAGTATATAGCTGCCCCTTATGTACCTATGAGAGCACAGCATACTGTTTTGCTCTCTTTTAGACGTGAGCCCTTGAGATCCTCTGTAATGGAATTCCCTGCCCCTTCACAATTCCTTCCTGCACTCCAAGGAACATGGGATACTGAGTCAGCCCATTTGTCCACCCAGTTCAGTATACTCTGCACTGACTGGCAGCATTTAAGGTAGAAAATCTTAACGTAGAGAATCTTTAAGGTAGAGAATCTTTCCCAGCCCTACCTAGAGATGCCAGGAATTGAACTGGGACCTTGTGCATGCAAAGTAGATGTCCTTGCATCAGAGCATGTCAGCTCCCAGCTTTCTGCATGGAGGCGCACGTGGACCCCAGCATGTGGACCCCACAAAGTTGCCTCATGCTGTGTACCTTGCTGAACCAAGAGGCAGGTGTCCTAGTTCTGCCAGCAGTGAGGGGATTAGCTCCTGCTGTGGCCTCCATCAACAGGCTCATCCAGAGCATTTGCACTGCAAAATCTTTGAAATATTGGCTAATTCCATCATCCCCCCACATCTTTCTTGCACCCTCCTTTCCTTCCCAGAAACAGAGTGGACAAGTGTGTATGCACATAAGAATGGTGTGCACTCCCATGAACATGCAAAAGGGTTGGTATGCGGACAGGTTTCTTGCAAGGAGACAGATTGAAAATGTGAATAGCCCTATTGCAGAGCTGTTGTTAAGACACTGCTCTTGAGTTCAGTGATAGGGCAGGCCAGCTTATGCCCCAGGGGCAGCAGTTGGAATCACATGCAACTGTTGCTTGCAGGTTGCCAGCCCTGCAGTGCTGGCTGCCATGTTGCAAAGTGATAACTCTGCACATGCACTCACTGGGCTCCCTTTGTCTGGAAGAAGCGCTGGCTTTGCAGCCCTGTGCAAATGAAACAAAGGCACATGGGATGGTCCCCAGTACCAAGTCATACCATTGGTCCCTCTAGCTCCGTAGTGTATATACTGACTGGAAGTGACTTTCAGGCAAGGGTCATCCCCAGCCCCACCCGGAGATGCAAGAGATTGAAACTGGGAGCTTGTGTGTGCAAAGTAGATGCTCTACCACGGAGCTACAGTCCTCCTGCTAACTTGTTGCTGCAGAATTGGCAGGCTTGGCGCACCATTCTGCCTACCTGTGTGGCCTAAAGCTCTAACCAGCTGGAGGGAGGCGGGTATCACTTCCTATGGCAGAGATACTGGTGCCAGCAAATTTTCAGCAAAATTCTTCAATGCAAAAACAAACAACATCTGGTGCTATTTTCTTCAAAGCAGCTAATTGCTACAAGATTTTATGGCTTTAAAGAGGGACGGGTCTCTCAATGGCTGCTATCCATGATGACTAGAACCTCCCTGTTCAAAGGCAGTCTACCTCTGCCCTGCTGCCCTGCTTGTGTGCTTCCCAGAGGCATCTGGCTGCTCACTTTGGGGGAAAGGATGCTGGACCGGATATGCCTTTGGTCCCACCCAGCAGAGATACTTTTACGTTCCGAACACATAGTGCTGGAAAACAGCCTTGCTTCCTCAGTCTGCAGCTTGGAAGAGGGCTCTGGACAGAGACGGCCACCCCAGAAAAATTCCCAGGAAGTCTGTTGACAAAGAAAACAACTATATAGGAGCCCCCAGGCAGAAGAGATCAAAGCTGGCGCATTGCCCAGAATGATCACAGGATGGCAAATTATTTTTCACAGAGACAGGTGTGAAGCTTTTGAGGCAGGCTCCCGCCAAATTAGCAGCTGAAAATCGAAGGCGGGGAAAATTAGGAGGCGCCAGGTCTGCAAGCAGAGGTGTGATTCTGTCCCTGGCATGAAAGAAGGAGGGAAACTGAGGCAGAGACATCACTGAGACTCCAACATTGAGCAAAATGGAAAGGCGGGAAGTTGGCCAAGGACTGCAAGAGATAGTTCACCTCAGCAACTGAGCTGTAGAAAGAGGGCCGGTTAGAGAAGCCGATATGATCTGATATTCCCTCTTTCCTCTAAGGAGCTAAAAAAGAAGAAGGTGACAGACAGGGGTCTCCTCCCCATTTATCTTCACAAGCAGCTTGTAAGGTAGATGAGGCAGTATTTCCCCCCTCTGAGTTATAACCCCAACAACCCCGGGAGATAGATTAAGCTGCTGGCTAGCCTGAGGTCAGCCTGTACACTTTCGTGGCTGAGTGGGGATTTGAACCCCAGCTTCTCAGGTCCTAGCCTGACACTCTAACCGTTGCACCACACTGGCTCTGACAGGTTAGCCAGCATGCCATGCATTGAGCTCTTTGTGCTTGAAGCCAGGCTGATCCACCTGGAAATGAAAGGGTGGATTTGGTGGTGGAGGAAGGTTATTGTTTCAATAGATTTTTGTTTTGTTTTGCGGTGAATGGGGTGTTAGGGGAGGGGTAGTACCTCTGGTGGGGGACACGTCATGCTCCTTCCGGTATAGTTTGTCCACCTTTGGTGCCCACTCTGCACTCAGCTCTCACCTGTGGCTCCTAGAAGCTGTCAGCATGCAACAGCAGCCACACCCTGCGAAATGGCTTTGGCTGGCCAGCTAAACCAGGTGAGGGTAGCCAATGGATCTCAAACATAGGAGCCCACCCAAAAGTTGATGGGCACTGCCATTCAAATGGTGTTCACATGATTGATTGTGTGGGGCTTATCTCTCCCCCTCCCATATTTTATTCACGTCAGCACCCCTGGTCTCAAATCCTTGGTGAGTTAGGGACTTTCACTGCATGTGAAAACAAGCTCCAGTGGACTGAGTGGAGGAGACCATTAGTGGGTCCAATGGTCAAGAAGAGGGAAGATGTAGAGGGAAGTGAGGGGCAGATGGGGCTCGTCAATCTGGGAAGGGAGCCCTTCTAAGAGAAGGAAAACTCTGATATTTAACCTCCGCTATCTGGAATGGAGTCCTTAAGACAGTTGGATAGCACCTTATACTGGCAAGTCCTGCAGCCAAGCTGGTGCCAAATGCATTGCTCTGCTTTCCTTTGGACATCAGTGAGGCAGAGAGGGGGTTCTTGTCATCTGGGCAACCCAGGACCTCCATACACATTGCGCATCGCAGGAGGTCACATTGGTGCTGCAAACAAGATGATTTTGGAGAGAGGAGGAAGATGATGATTCTAAATGGCGTTTTTAGTTGTGAGTTCTAGGGCCAGCACGTGCCATGAGGCTGCATCAATTCATCTGGAGGGAAAGGTTGAGTGCTGTGGGAGGCATTGGCCCCACCGTTAAGGGCACTGAGAACAAGCAGCACAAGCAGAATTTCCCACCACCACCAGGCCAGATTTTGCAAAACTCTGAGCATTGCTGAGATTGGGGGAGAGCGTGCATTTAATTTGCGGTAACCTGTTTGCAGGTCAGGATGGACGTGTGATAAAAATGGGAAAGAGGGGAGGCTCTGGTTTCAGGCAAAGGACCTAACCCTCCTCGGAGACAGAGACCCCTATCCTGAGCGTTCAGAGGTGGCTGGTGCCCATTGGAGCTGGCAAGGCGGAAGGCAAGGAGCCAAACAGCAAGAGGCTCCAGAACCAATGACAGGCAACTCACCCTAATTTTGCCCCCATCCTCCTCCTCCTCCCTCCTCCTCCCTGCTAAGTTCTACAAGCGCAACTCTTGATATTCAAGAGGGGGAGGAAACTGGCAGGCGGTCCACCCCCTGGATTGGATAAGTAAGAAGGCAGGCAGGTGGGAGCTGGCTAAGGGCAGGTTGGTGGGACAGCGCCCCAATCTTTCCACTTCGAGGACTGAGCAGTCCCCCCTCTCCACCCGCGACTGAGAAGAGAGCCGGCGCTGAAGCAGTTAATCCCTGCGCTGTTGCTGTCGTCGAGTCTGGCTCTCGGAGCTCCGCAGGAGAGAGCGGGCGCAGGCAGGCAGAGCGCGGATCTTGGCGCTGGCAGAAGAGGCGCAGCAGCGAGCGAGCGCTGCTGGCAGGCGGACAGAGGGACGCGCGCTGTGGCTAAAGCCGGTGAGTAGGGGAGCGAAGGCGCCAGGCGGCGGGTGGGCTGCCCCGGGGTGGGCAGCGGGCCAGCGCCAGGGAGGTCAGCGCCTTTGCCGGCAACTTTGGCAGGACGAGCTCCGGACGCGGCGGGGCAGCCGACGCTGCCAGCCAGCCTCCCCACCGCCGAGCTCCAGATCCGCGCAGGGAAAGGGATGCTCTCTAACTACTCCGGAAGGAGACACGTGAACGCTAAACGTGTGGATGCGTGAACCGAAATTCCAGAGAGGTGGCGTTGAACATGAGCACAGGGGCATTACACCCATGCCTGCCTTTTTCTTTTTTTGGTACGTGGGAAGAGCCCGCAAACTTTATGCAGGTGTGTTTGTGGCAGCATGGGCGTCATCTCTGTGCCTGAGCAGTTGTGTTAGCCTGATAGAAGTGTGCATGCAGGAAATTGTTTGTGTATGAGTGTGCATTTGGGGTGCAGGCACCAGTGAGTGTGTAAATGCACACCTGGAGGATACTCCCTGCACTACTTTTTTAGACAGCAATGTTTATGTGTCAGCAAAACTGTATTTGCACCATAATACGTGAATGACAGAGCGTTGGTAAGAAGATACCTACACTGTCTTCCTGATAGGCTTAGAAGGAGCAAAAGGAAGCACACCAGTGTTTGCACATCAAGGTGTTCATTCTTGGATGTGTGTGAATAAAACCTCTGAGGAAAATGACATGCAACAGCCAGGAAATGGGTGCATATGCAAGGAAATACACACTTCTGCCTGAACATTTATTTACCATTTGGGTGGCAAGGAGGTTAATTCATAGCCTGATTGTTGCTGTATTATACATGTTAAGTAACTTTGATTTTATGCTTGTATCTCACAAAACATGCATTTCTCTTTCTGGACAATAACAAAAACAGCTAACAAGCTTATTAACTGCCCATGCATGTGGGAATGTTTACGGAAGTGTGCATCTATAATCAACGGCGTTTACACTGAGGAGTGTGCCCCCACATGTGCATGCATATGGGACTGCATGCTTCTGAGCATCTCCATGCACTGGCAAATGTGGGTTGTATGTTTTGCGGGGGGGGGGGGGGGAGAAACATGCATCAAAAAGTCTCCTCACCAATCCCAGGCACTGACAAGCCGAGGCACCAGCTGTGTGCAATTAAGTAAGCGCTTGGCCACAGGAACGCCCCCAACTTCCTCCCCTTTGGGGGGACCCCCTGCTGTGCTTTCCATTTGCTATAGGGTGTGTGTGTGCAGGGTCAAGAATTTGGAACTTCCCAGAGCCCAGGAAATAGTTGCCAGAGAAAGTGCTGAGCTCTGCTCCGACAGAATGGGCAGAAAGAAAAGCCACAAGGATGACATGGTCCCATGACAAGGTCCCATGACACCTAATACTATTTTCTATATGAAGTCGCTGGTGTGCCAAACGCCACAATGACAGTCCACTGCACTGCCGGTTCTGGTTTGGGGCCTCGGCAGCAAGCTTGCAACAAGGCTTCCCAGGTTAGAGAGAATCTCCAGGAACCGTTCAACCCCAAACACCAGGTGGACTCTGAAGAAAACAGGCTTCTCTTCTGTCTTCTCCAGTTTATGGGGAAAGCCTCTAAAGATGTCGCCCTGTTCACCCTGCTGCTCCACCAACCTCCAGTGAAGGGGAGAGAGAGAGAGGGAGGGAGAGCTCTCAGTTGACATGACCCAGAGTTCCAAAATGTCTGTGAGCAATTGGATGGCGATGGCTTAGGCAGAGACATCTGACACAGCTAACTGCCAGCATGCATAGTGGAGGGTTGGAATCTAGGTGCGCCATTCAGTGATAGGTGCTCACGACTTTCTGTTTTCAATTAAAGTGTGCATACGTGACAAACAGTTTGTGCAAATGTGTCGCATGGAGATGCAAGGCCTTGGCTACTTGTTGCTGGGGAACAACAGAGAGTCCTGCTACATCAGACCAAAGGATTTGGTTACAGCCAAGGTCTATCAGGTCACATGAGCAAAATACAAGCTGGTGCCCATCCAACCCCATTGGATGGAAGGGATGGTAGGGAAAGCACCTGCAGAAATCAAGTTGGTGATGGTTGGTGTAACTCCCCTTATAAGACACACAGAGAAACAGTGTGTCACAATTCTTAACAGATATCCAATGTTTTGTTTAGCATCTATCTTGAATTCCATCCAAATCAATCTACCACACCTTGCAACTTCCTTGAATTTAATCTACATCAAACTGGTCATTATATCCAGCATAAGAACTCTGCTGGATTGGGCCAAAGACTCATTTAGTCCAACATCCTGTTCTCACATCATCCAACCAAATACCTCTGGGAACCCACTAGCAATTCACAAGTGCAAGGAGCAATCTGGATCCAATAATCTGTTTAGAAAAATAGTGCATAATATCAATCCAATTGGTTTAGGATCTTGGTGCAGTAAAGAAAAACTATTCTAACTACTCCTTGTTATTATTTACTTATTTCTTCCCTATTTTTCATTTAGGGGAAGTGAATCTGACAAATTGAACTAAGGACCATATCCCAATTTGCCATTCAATAATTATCAGTGCTGAGCTACCAAAATTCTTGATGCCAGTAATAAGAAATATTTTAATTTGATATCCCAATCTGATCCTATTCCTTCCAGATACCCTAATAAAAACGTTACAGCAAAGAGTCTTGTGGTACATTAAAGACTAACAAATATACTATAATATAAACTTTTGTGCTGTACAATCTACCATCAGATGATTGTATGTTGAAGTGGACTGTAGCCCATGAAAGCTTATGTCACAATAAATTTGTGAGTCTTTAAGGTGTGATAAAACACCTGGTTGCTTTTGTTGCAAGAAACTATCATGACTATCTTTCTGGAGAGGAATTATAGAATCTGCTGAGATTCCCAAACCTGTTACTTCTTTGATTTTTTCCTCCTTTGTTTTTGTGTTCATAACTCCCGTATAAATGGACAATTCCACTAGGTAGATGGCGTAGCAGTTTTTTTGACAATTACCATAGCGGCACTCCAAAGACAAATGAGAAGATACATGTTTCAGGCCTCTGTGGAGTGATAGACCATTTGGCAAATATTTCATAATAATTGTCAGTTAAGCTAATGTTTGGTATGACTGGTCTGACATGGATCAGAGCTCCACTGCATCCTCACATTTTGAAAGGTTGCAAGAGAGACTCTGCTCTTGCACTCAGTTGTGATGATTCAGAACGCTCACGTAAATTGACTTCACCGTCTCCGACTCAATCTCAGCCCTTAGTCATGATGCTTATGCGGAGCATCCAAATTCAAGGGCAGTCTACCTTTGGATACAAGTTGTTGGAGAACAACAGCCAGCGACCACTATGCCTTCATGCCTTGTGTGCTTCCTCAAAGCATCATGCTCCCAACCCCGCATGAAAACACGATTCTGGCCTAGATGGTCTAATCCAGCCCAGCTCTTCTTACATTATTAGATATCTCCTGATTTCTGAATGTTTGGGATGTGGCTTGTCAATTTACCTACCCTGTGTTTTTTATGTATCCTTTAGGCAGCTGCTTGAGTGACCTTGTCAGCACATTTCCCATGGCAAGGTAACCCTTTCTGCCAGTCTGTGAGCATCACACAAAGACCCCGGTGCTGCTGTGGATTGCGGTTTCCACTCGTGTCTAGAGATCCAGCCTTGCGTCAGATACAAGAAGACGTCAGGGTATCCTCTGGTAGATCTGCCTTGTGAAATACGTGCCCTGTCTCCTGTTGTGTCAACCCAAGATCCAGAAATCCAGGGGACTGCCAGGTTATTTCTGCTCTTGGTGACTTGGAAAAAGAGCCTCGTCTCTCTCTCCCACACTCCTGTCCTCCTCCCCAACCTGCCCTGTTATTGTCTGAAGTCCTGAATACCAGCAAAGGCCAGAAGACAGGGCCATCTCCTCCCCCAATCTCTCCAGGGAGGGCGCCAGGGCACATACGCACCCAGGCTAGATCTGTGCCAGCAACAAGGGAAGCTGAGTGGGATCTGGCATCCGGGTGAGAGGAAGAAGAAGGAGGCAGCAAAACACAACTTGTTAATTTGTAGGGAGAAGACAAACTCCTTTAATTAGCTCTGCTTGGCAGCAGCCAAGCAAACAAGAGGCAGTGCCTCCTTCAGGCTATGTTCCTCAAGCTACTGGGATTGCATTGACCACATAGACTGCAGACAAAACTCAGCAGTCCCTTGGTAAGTGGCGACGCCTCAGGGCTGAAGGTGAGCCAGGCTCCTTGGCTGTGCCGTAAGCCGCCCTGCAGCCAACCCATCATCACCGGAACCCAGATCTGGCCGTGGATGTTCCTGGGCACCCAAGCCCTTGAGCCACTCTTCTCTGCTGCCTCTGCTACCTGCAGCTGTTGCTGAGCGAGGGCCCTCCTCCCTGAGCAGGATGAACGAGTTACTGGACCCAACCTCCCAGGCCAACCTGGGCGTTGTCTCTGCCACCTGCGTCTCCAAGGTGGAGCTGCGGGTCAGCTGCAAGCACCTGCTTGACCGCGACACACTCAACAAGTCGGATCCCTGCGTGGTGCTCCTCATGCAGTCCCAAGGGCAGTGGATGGAGGTAGGCAACAGGCTCACGGGGAACGGAAGGTCGGAGTGGGGAGGCAGGCAAGGCGGGCTGGTGAGGGATGGGAGGATGGTGTTGCTAAGCAACCAGGTTGGTTTCACCTGCTGCCCTGCAACCATCTTCAGCAGGCGCAGAGCGGAGTGAACCAACTGCTGGTGCCGGAAGCACAAGGTGCCACTGCTGCAGGAGCCCTTCCCCTTCTCTCACTTCTTCTTCTAGGCATTATTTGAGGTATATCGGGCCCTATGCTATAGCTCACCATCTTTTAGCTCATCCTGGTCATGAAACTGACTCAGGGCACCCTCCTCCAATTTCCACCCATATAGAAGTGCAAGGGTGTATTTCTGAGAAGCGTTTTTGAGGGTGGTTCTGCTTTTATGGACCTGTAAAAGTCTGAGTATAAGCCTTTTCTAGACGGACTGGCTTTTGTGGACCAGGGTTGAGCTAGTGGAAGGGCAGGGCTTTCAAAATAATGATTTCAACTGTTGAACTGGATCTCACTGAGCTTCTAGGAAGGAGAGGCCTGAATGGGTTTTAGAATGAACGAGTGATTGAATGGATGGATGCAAACCTTTGCAATCCCCATTGCCTGGATGGTTTCACTTGGACAAGGCTCATGAGGAGAACATGGAAATTGGAAACTGGCCTGCCCCATTGAACTATAGAGCAGAAAGATGGGTTCAATGTTTGCTTCCAAAATGGCAGTTCCCAGGGTGTGGTGCTTGCCATGCAGTCGTGTTTCAGCCACCACATAGGCTTCTAATGGTTGAATTCCTGTCCATAGATGGGAACAATTGTAGGCTACTTCATAGGCGTGCGGTTTTGTGTGTGGGAGGATCAGAGGGCCACAAAGGGCTGGCTTTGGGGAAGAGGGGAGGTGGGACATAGCCCCACTTCCAATAGCCTTTCATTAATTGCCCAGGTGTCTTGGTTTTACAGTGCCCAGCACAAGTGATTTGGCGGAGATTCATCAGACAACTTTTATCATGTTCGAACTCTGATTGCCTGATTTGCGCTCAAGAAGGACTATTTCCCCCTCCCCACACACTATAAAGTTCAACTGTAGTAACTTAGGGCTGTCACTTGATTAAAGAAATCTTACTCAGTTAATCCTATGAGATTTAATTAATCTAGCAATTAAAACTGCATATATTTTCATGTGGGTAAAACCATATTCCTGAAGCAAAATGCAGACGTTTTTAGAGGAAGGATGCCTCTGTTATCTTTGCAATGCTTCCCCCCTTTTCTATGAGAGAGTAAAGGCTCTTTTAAGAGGGTACCTGTCATCTGCAGTTTTTACTATTTTGTGTGTGTGTGTCCATCCGTGTAATTTTAAAGCAGGAGCCTGGTTAACTGGGGGGCACTTTTTAGTAATAATAATAATAATAATGAAGCTAACTGATTGGTTAAAGATTGTAATAATAATAATAATAATAATAATAATAATAATAATAATATATTTATATCCCTCCCTCCCCAGCCAAAGCTGGGCTCAGAGCGGCTAACAACAGTAAAAATAGCACAGTTTACGTAAAATCACAATCAATTAATTGAAATACATTCTAAAATCAATTCATTCTACAATCAATTCAGAATCAAATTAATGGCAACCATTGGGCTAGAGTTCTTTGAGGATTACAGAAGGAGAGGGTCAGACTGTGCCTTGGCCAAAGGCCTGGTGGAACAGCTCTGTCTTGCAGGCCCTGCGGAAAGATGTCAAGTCCCGCAGGGCCCTAGTCTCTTGTGACAGAGCGTTCCACCAGATCGGGGCCATGGCCGAAAAAGCCTTGGCTCTGGTTGAGGCCAGCCTAACCTCCCTGTGGCCCAGGACCTCCAAGATGTTTTTATTTGAAGACCGTAAGGTCCTCCGTGGGACATACCAGGAGAGGCGGTCCCGTAGGTACGAGGGTCCTAGGCCGTATAGGGCTTTAAAGGTTAAAACCAGCACCTTAAACCTGATCCTGTACTCCACCGGGAGCCAGTGCAGCTGGTATAGCACTGGGTGAATGTGATCCCATGGCGAGGGATGTAGCTGTATTGTCTTCCTTCATAAATGCAGCTTGGCTCACTCTGGAGCTCTGAACTTGGCTGGCTCCAGCCTGTTTTGTGTTGGCTCTTAGCTTGCTATGGCAGACTGGACTGCATACACCTAATATGCAAAAACCTCTATCTGGCCCTGGGCACACCCCATTTCAGGCCACACCCCCTTTCTCCAGGCCACACCCATCACTGACCCTATTTTGGCCATGGAGATTTTTCTCTCTCTGGTTGTGGAGTGTTCCCATAAACACTGATAACGACCCTTGTTTACCAGGATGGAGGACCGAGAAGAATGTGTGAGTGTGTAGAAACTAGCCTCCTGTACAAAAGTAAAATCTGCATTTGTTGCTCTGCCTACTTTTGCCTGTGGCCCCACCCACCACTGGCATGCGGCCCTTGCTAGGCCACCCAGAAGGGAATGTGGCCTTCGGGTTGAAAAGGGTTCCTCCCCCATTGCATAGACCTATGCCACAGGTTGTGCCCTAAGGGAGTCAATTTGAGGATGGTCTTACCTTGCCGTGGTGGTGCTTGAATGTCAAACAGCTCCAGTATGTCTTTTTACCCCTTCCTATTCTCTGGCAAGGGACGCAGGTGGCGCTGTGGGTTAAACCACAGAACCTAGGACTTGCCGATCAGAAGGTCGACGGTTCGACTCCCCGTGACGGGGTGAGCTCCCGTTGCTCGGTCCCTGCTCCTGCCAACCTAGCAGTTCGAAAGCACATCCAAGTGCAAGTAGATAAATACCGTAGGTACCACTCCGGCGGGAAGGTAAACGGCATTTCCGTGCACTGCTCTGGTTCGCCAGAAGTGGCTTAGTCATTCTGGCCACATGACCCAGAAGCTGTACGCCGGCTCCCTCGGCCAGTAAAGCGAGATGAGCGCCGCAACCCCAGAGTCGGCCACGACTGGACCTAATGGTCAGGGGTCCCTTTACCTTTTTTATTCTCTGGCAACTCCCAGCCTAGAAGGGAATCCATTGGGAGATGCAGCAATGTAATGGAAGGGTCTTTCTGGAGATGCTACTCTCAAGCACATCTTTGGTGAGCGTTAATGCATCTCTGTCAATCTACTGAGTGCTTTGTAAGAGTTAAATACAAATGGATCCCTACTGAAAGCACTTAACTGATGCTGAAGGCAGGAGCACTTCTGGAGTAGCGTGTGCCAGGCATTCTTACCCTTAGCTTCAACTGATGCTGGTTCCTGCTGGCTGTGAACTGTCAAACTGGGAAGAGGATACTGGTCC
The DNA here is from genome assembly GCF_964188315.1 of Podarcis muralis. Lineage (NCBI taxonomy): Eukaryota > Metazoa > Chordata > Lepidosauria > Squamata > Lacertidae > Podarcis > Podarcis muralis. The sequence continues at coordinate 41,565,338 of NC_135661.1, read as the reverse complement.
CCTGCCAGCCTCAGTGGCTAATTTCTAAGATCAAGGCACTAGGGAGGCCCAAGTTTGCCCTGGACAGCATCCCTGGCCTTTGCTTCCCAATAGGAGATGACGGGCTGTGGCCACTCAGTAAGCAAAATGCATTTGCATCACAAACTCACCTTCTCATCTGCTTAATTATTTACAGGTTAAATGTGTCTGGTAATAAACCAGAGATAAAAAAGCAAACAGTTAAAAAGAGAGAGGAGATACCAATAAATGCTATTAAAATCTGGAACGTTTTCTATGCAAAGCTTGAAGAATGCACATTCATAGTGCTTTGATAAATGGGAATAGAAGAATCTGCATTTCTAATTAGTGGTTAGTGATGATAGTGACCTTAATTATTTCTTCAGCTGTTCACAATAATTTAAAATAATAATGATAAATAATCTTATAAATGAATAGAACTCTGTCCCCACAGAGGGGTGCATGGCCTCTATGCTATGGATTTTTAAACTGATTTAGAAACCATGCCTTTTTTTCTGCTTCCTTTTCATAAAGGCTTTCTTTGCAGAGCTGTTACAAAATTATAGCTCTGCTTAGCTGTTTTTGTTAGTCTTTGTAACTGTTTTAAGCTGGCCTTTTATAATAATTGTCAGTGCTGTTGCCGTTGATCGTTGATTATTAGTTTTTAAAAGATAGTATTTATTATTTATTTATTTATTTATTTCTGATAATGTGAGCCACCTTGGGACAGCAATGCCCCAAAATGCAGCATGTAAATAATTTAATTAATAAACGGTGTTATGGTTGGCATCTGTCCGTCTTGGGAGACAATAAAGAAGTGCACCTTTGGTGGTGAAGTCAAACTGCTGGAGAGTTACAGCACCTGCTGTGGCTGTAGAGATTGATAGGGGAAAGACATGTTTTGTTGCAGCTGGGACCGATGAAGGCGTCTGGTTGTGCTGCTGCAGATGCACCAAGGTGTTTCTTCTGTCTGTGTTCACCTCAGTAGTCATTCCTCTTCTTGTCACTGCTATGGCTGCACAACGTAGTGGGTAAGGTTCATTACAACTCCTAGAAGAGATGCAGTCCCTCCTTGCCCAGAGGACCACAACTGCATGAGACCTGGTGTGGGGAGCCTTGGGAAACTATAAATCCCATCAGCCCCAGCAAACATGGCCAATGGCCAGGGACAATGGGAGCCGCTGATCAGCAAAATCAGCAGGGCAAAAAGTCCACCAGACCTGCATTAGATGGACAAGCTGCCTAGAATTTTGAACCTCTGCTCCCTGATCCCAGAAGCGTGGAAAGTTGGTGGAGATTATTCAGTGAGGTGAAGGCAATGCCCTCTTGATGTGCTCTGAGGCACCCTTCTCCGTTATCAAGTCACATACCTCAGGATTAAGCCCTGACAAGGAGATGTTCTGGGACTAAACCATGATTACTTGTGGCTTCAATTCCAGGTCAGCTCTGAGGCATTTTCCTGCCTGAGCTAAGGGCAAAGTGGTCTGTACCCCCCACCACTCCCAAGCTGCATTCCAAGTAGATAAACCAATTGAATTGGCAGTTATATCTTATTCCAATACTGCACCTGAGGGCAGCAGGCAGGTTTAAGACTCCTGCAGACGATCTGCTTCCTCAGCATTCATCTTGATTTGCCAGCACAAAGCTTATGTGGAGGTTAGACTGTGTCCAGTCTTTACTGAAATGGCTAGCGGAGAGGTTATACAACCATAAGCATTCACCCTGATTTGCCCTGCATGGTCTTTACACGTCTTCCTGCGGATCATTCATTCACCATCCCACACTTCTCAGTGCATTTCCCTGCCCTTTTCTTAACCACAAATAAGCCGGTGTCTTTTCAAAAGGCGGATTTGTTTCACCGGGGCAACAGAGCACTGTAATCTGCTTGAAATGCACAAGCCTACAGTTCCAGCATGTGCTTGAATTCCTCCTGCAAAATGCTGACAGCCTGGCAGCGGACTTAGGGTGCAGAGGGCAGGCTGCATGGCACCCACAGCTTTATCCTCCGACACCTTCCCTGAGCTGCCTGCCCTGCTCCATCAGCCGCCTGAGGCAGCTGGCTCACTCTGCACAATCTTGATTATTCTCTCTTGGAATGTCTTGGGAAATGAGGTTGGTTTGGTTTGCCCTGCTGCTGACCCCCGGGAGGGGGGCTTCTGAGGAGTCACAGCAGTCAATTGCTGGGTCACGACACCTGCAAACCACTCTCTGCTCACTCCCTCACCTGGGCCTGTTGCCAACCACCTCCTGCCTGCAATCTTCCTTTCCTTCCTTTGTGCACTTGCAAAGGAGAGGGAGAACGCCTGGCTTTCTTGTTGCTCCCGGCTCTCAGGCTGATTCCCTCTCCTCACTTCCCGGCACATGGCTCTTTTGTAACAGTTTCAGGGTTAATTGCCTGTAGCTTCAGATGCTCATTAGATGTTGGCACTGAAGGTTTTCATCCTCTGCATGAATCGCTGAGCAGGCAGTGGCAATAGAGGCCAGGCAGGTGGGCTAGAAGAGATGGACAGCCAGTCCCTTGAAGCGTCCAAGGCCCTTTTCTGCATCAGGGACTTCTGGGGTTGGAGAAGATGCTTTGGCTACCCATTCCAGAGGATGGAGGCTGATGTGCTCAGGCTGATGGACCTTCTGGCTCAGCTTGCAGAGGGAATGACAAGAGCCACCAGGCACCCCGGGGCATCAGAGCAGGTTGCTGGCACAGGGCATAAGAGAAGCCTGGCTCCTGGGTAAAGCCAAAGGGGGCCCATCTAGTCCAGCATCCTGTCTCACTGCAGGGCCAAATATATTGTGAAATGAATGAAGCTTAAGCTTCAGAGCCCTTAATCCTGGAGGGGCCCCAGACGCTGAAAAATGTGGTGTCTAGTTAAGTCACACAACTCAAAACAACATCTTGAGGACACAAAGCTGGGAGAGGCTAAAGGATCATTTCCAGAGGGGTTGCAGCTATGGTAAGTCAGTTGCAATGAAGTGTCTTGTGGCACCTTGAAGAGGAATGTGTTTTTATGACTGCATAGACATTAATGGGCTTCATCAGATGCAGGAAGTGTAGCCCTTCCGTGCCACCCTATTCATTTGGGTCTGAATGGAGACCATGCCTTCCTTTCCCACTAGAGATGTTAATTCACTCAGCATTGCCAAGTGGATTGTTTCATCGCCTGTCTCTGCTGTTGTAAAGCATCACTCTGCTCATCTCACATTCATTCTGGCTCTAATTGAATTGTCACTATGTGCACCTTTTGAATTTCATTTTCATCTGGCACCACGACTTAGAGCCTTTGGCCCCCTTACAAACTAAGTGCGCTCTCTCTCTCTCTCTCTCTCTCTCTCTCTCTCTCTCTCTCTCTGTCTGCAACTGAGAATTATGCTTCATGCTTCTAATGAAGTGGACCCCGTAAAATCCATGATAAAATTTACTGTTCATCTTCAAGGTGCCATAAAACCTATTGGGAGTTTCCCCCTCCCGAAGGGCGTTCTTACTATATTTGCAGTGATTAGTAAGAATGCAGGTGAGGTTTGGGACTTGAGAGCTCCTGGAATTCCTTGAACTTTCATGTCCTTCTTGCCTCTCCAAAAGGGGTTTCTTGTTTGCTACTAATTTGTGTAGTACCCTGCTCACGTTCTGCAACTTCCATGGCATCTTGAATATGGAAAGGGGGAAATGTTTGGGGGATTCAACCCTATTAAAATTTGTTCAGTTGCTCACAGCTGCTACATCGGTCCCAAAGGATTCATTTTCATCCAGTGTGTGGTAAAGAGTTCTGTGATACCCAAAAGCTTGCACAAGAGAAATCTTTCCAACCCTGTGCATGCGCACATGTGTCCATGCATGCCAGTGCTGTATAGAGCTTCCTTCTTAGGGTGTCTCATTATCATAAAAGGTTGGGGTGTCAGGTGCAGTAATAACATGGCTAGCTCTGGGTGCTCTAATGTGCCTTGATTTGCAGCGGGGGGTTACCCTGCAAGGTTGGCCTAGCCCTGCAAGCCCAATTGACTCAAGATGGGATGGTGGGGAAGAGCCAAAGATGCTGGTGTAAATCAGTTCTGCGGGAATGTGATTCCCCCCCATTGGGAAGTCGGCAGTGGGCTCTTCGAGAGAGTAAGGGAGCTTGCTGGATGACAAAGGAGGCCTCCTGCCAACCTTGGGAGCAAGCAGGCCAAGCCCTCATGTGTTGCACAGCGATAGCATTCTTCCCACTAATTCTCTCTTCCCTTGCAATTTGCATGATGAATGAGGGCTGTTAAAGCTTTCTGGATTGCTCAACTGCAGGGATGCACACACACAGTCCTCAGCTGTCCCTTTTCCTGTGGGATCAGACTTTACTGCAGTGATAAGCATAGTTGCTCACAGTGCACTCTTCAGTCCTCTTAGCTAGGTCCCAAACAGATGTCATGCTATCAACAAAGTGAATTTGATCAAGGTTGCCAACTGACCAGGAAAAGAATTGCCCCAGCTGCTCCTGTGCCACTAACGTTGGCTGGATGAGATGAAGCTTTTATGGCATGGAGGTCAACGCCGTCTCCTGTTACAATCTGCACAAGAGCACATGAAGTTACCTTTTACCAAGGAAGATAACTGGTCCATCTAACCCAGTATTGTCTACACTGACGTGCAGTGGCTTTCCAGGGTTTCAGGTAGAAATCTCTCTCAGCCCTACCTAGAGATACTGGGAATGAACCTGGGACCTCCTGTATGCAAGGCATATGTTCTGCCATTGAGCTACAGTTCCTGCTCTTCAGATTAAGCTGTTTTTAAAGGCACAGGTGCCTTGGTAAAAAAAAGTTGGCAACTGCTAAGCTGTGGGTCCCCGGTGCAAGGTCAGGAGAGACATCAGTGGCTGATAGAAAGGAGCAGCAGGAGAAGAAGTGTTTTGGTCAAGGGCAGAAGAATGGAAGGTTGCCAACATGCTGGGTTTGTTCAACAGTTCTTAAAAATTAGCAAAAATCAGCTGTTCTGCCTCTACTCAATCCCTGCTTGTAGCAGCCATCAACCAACGTACTTGCCAACTTTTGAAAATTCAAAAGAAGGCAAATTAGCATGCAATCCTAGACATGCCTACTCAGATGTGTAAGCACCACTGAGTTCAATGAGACTTACTCCAAGGAAATTGTGTATACAGGATTACAGCCTACACACATTTTCCCGGAAGAAATCTGTCAATTTTCTCGTTTCTCCTTTTTTCCAATCCTAAATTCAGTTATCCACACTTACACATCAGTTTGCAATTCATTAATTTTTCTAAGTCACCCTGAAAATTCTGCAGCCATTGCTTTTGACTCTCAGGCATCCCTTGAAAACCTTTTTATGCCGACAGGCTCTTGTAGCAGTTTAACTATTACTTTTTATTCAGTCTCTTTGATAATTATCTGTATTTTTTTTAAATGTTGATTGCTGTTGTTAGCTTTATATCCCACCTTCCACTCAAAGAGCTCAAGGCGGAACAGTTGCTTCTTCTGCTCTCCATGTTATCCTCACAACAACCCTGTGAGGTAGGTTAGACTGAGAGACTGACTGGTCCAAGCTCACCCAAGAAGCATAATGGCGGGGATTTGAACTCTGGTCTCCCAGGTCCCAGTCCAATGTTCTAACCACTATGCCACACTAGCTCTCTTTATGTTTTAGTGTTGTACAGTGCCCAGATATTTTATGATATGATATAGTGGTATAGAAATACTCCATAAATGCTGGAGTGGTAACTCCAGGATTGCATGGTCTGAGAGCGCCTCGAAAATGCCACTATTTCGCAGGAAGGGGGGGGCGGTTGTGATGTGCATACTGGAACTTAATGTTTGTGCCATTGAAGCAGATGAAAAGGCTCTGTTGCCCTGGTGCCACAAATCTGCTTTTAAAAAGAACTGACATCTGTGGTTTGGAAGAGCAACTGGGAAATGCATTGAAACACGGGGGATGAACAAAGAGCTAACGGCAAGACATAGAAGCACCAAACTAGGATGGATGCAGGCCAAGCTAGGATGAAGGCAGGACGAAGGCTCATTGTCATAGAACTTCCCTGCAAACAAATAAGAATGAAAGCTCAGTAAAAACCAGCTATGTTCTCCCCCCCCCCCCAACTTAAATTTTTATTGGTTTTCATCAAACCAGCTATGTTCTAAGCTCCACTCAGGCTTTGTGCAAGCAAATCAGGATGAATGCTCAATAAAGGAGGAGGTCATCAGGAAGAACCCTAAGGACCACAGACCCACAGCAACACTGCAAGACATCCTGAGGTGAGGGCACCAGACAGCTGCCGTGAAGAATAAAACAATCCAGCCCTCCTTGAATAATATAGATCTTAAGATTTGCATTAATACAGATCACAATCCTCACGAAGCCTAATTGTGGGGTTGGGGTGTGTGTGTCTCTAAACAGCTCAATTTTACAGCAGCACGGCCTACGTTATTATCTCTTTTTTAGTGTGTGTCATTATCCGTCATTTGTAAGTTCTGGGTCATGCGTCACCTTCTTACCAGACTGACAAAGTTGCTGCACGAAAGCTCTGCTATGTTTTTTTTTAATGTCTGAGCTACCTAGCAGCTAAGGTTTAGCAGAATCACATAAATTCTGGTCTTGAATGGATCTCTGCTTCAGCCTCTCTTCGTTCTACAAGGCTTACTTTAAATAAGCTTAGTTTCAGAATAGTTTCCAGAGGGATGCCTAGCCCAAAACTGTGCCAAAAGGGGCAGGGGGGGGGACATAATTCAGTGGTAGGGCATTTGCTTTGCATGCAGATGATCGCTGGTTCAATTCCTGGCATCTCCAGGTAGGGCTGCATAGGAAACCTGAAATCCTGGAGAGCTGCTTCCAGTCAGTGTAGGCTAGGGATGGGGAACCTTTTTAACCCAAGGGCTCCACTCAGTCCTGGGCAATCTTCTAAGGGCCACATGCCAGCAGAAGGTGGAGCCAGAGACAAGCAAGATTAATGACCAGAGTCCAAGGGCACATTCCATCCAGGCAAAAAGCAAAAAAGGGCTGGTGGAGGTATAATTAGGGAGGGTGTATGACATGAGCCAAGTTCCAAGGGCCAGAGAGAGAGGCTTGGAGAGCTGCATTTGGCTCCCTGACTCACGGGTAGGCAATACTGAGCTAGCTGGACTGCTGATCTGACTCAGAGTAAGGCAGCTTCCTATGTTCCTCTGCTCAACCATTCTCTGTCCCAGCATGGCAGAAGGCAATAAGCAGCCTGGGCAGTCCCAGCCTCAGCAGAGAAGTGGTGCGTTGCAGAACGAGAGAAGCCAAAGTGAGCCAAGCCACCAACGAACTGCAGGGGAGCCAAACCTAGAAAAGCCTCCTAAAAGCTAGATTTTTATTTTTATTTTTTATTTCAGTTAAACACCCTTCTCAATCCCAAATATATGACAGGCCCTGAGCAAAATGTGGCCCACCCACCTGGTCATTCCAGAAGAAATTTAATTGGCAGCAAGCAACACCTCTCATGATTCTTTCCTTTGGTCTAGCAAGCTGAGCTCTGGAAAGCGGACTCTAATTGCCTACCACATTGTGAAAAATCCACAGTGAAGCGGAAATGGAGCCGAACAAAGGTTGAATTAAGGGAGCCGCTTTCAGAGGGAGGGAAAGCAGCCTGAAAGTTGTTTAGGAGGAGGAGGAGAGTTGTCCAGTCCTAACTTTCGCCATCCCCTTCTCTGGCAGAGGCCCAGTAAGCCAGACTCGGCCTCGATTCTGGGGAAGAGCTACTTTGAAATGTGACGACGAAGAGACAATTATAGCAGAGCCAGAGAGCATGTGACGCTTTTCATCTGAGATCGCAGCTTTGTGTTCTTTCGTATCAATAGATCCAAGGCAGCATATTCTGAAGCCTAATCCAGTAGATAATGAGCCAGCTATGCACACCCACTTCTTTGGGCAGTTGGATCCATATTGTTCGAAATGCACTGTCCATACCCTAATAAACGTGTCTGCCTTTGAGGTGCTACAGGAATCTTGGCTGGTTTCGCTGCAACAGGGCAGCACAGCTGCTGCCTCTCTGCAAAAGGTCTCGTGTCTTGTTTGAAAGCTTCCCAAGGGCATCAGGCTGGCCTCTGCCAGAGAACAAAGCTCTGGTCTAAGTGGATCTTTGGCCCAGCACAGCATGGAAAGCGTCCTGAAGATCACCCTGCGAAAGGGACAGGTCTGAGCAGTGCTGAGCATAGTGAAAGTCTCCCTTCCTGGAACAAGCCCGCTTGGCTGTTGCTGAGGCTAATTTATTGTCTGAAGCAGGCAGTGCAAACCCACTGTTTGCACTTAGATGGCATGGCGAAAATCAATATTGAAATGGGCTCTTGTATTTTCGAGGGAGCCCAGCCGTCTTGGCCAATATTAGCGGCCATGGAAAATCACTTTGGCCAGCATCCCAACGGCGCGCTTTGCCCTGACGTTGATAAAGTTACCATTTTGTGCTTTGTCGTTATTTAAAAATCATTACAGAAGTACAGCAATCTAGCAGTGATTTCTGCCTTCCTCTGGGAGCGTCCGATAGCTGCTCAGGCTTCCGTGGACAAAGGGTTATTGGCAGCTGGCACCGGGGCCAACTCCACAGCTCGGCACCTGTTGCTTGCTGTGCAACCAGGGCAGCCCTGAGGGTGGGAGAGGAAACAACCATTTACCTTTCCTGGTTGCTGGTTAGTGAAAGGCTGCCTTTACAGTGTAGATCAGGGATTCTCAGTTTGTGGGACTCAGACCCCAGGGGTCTTAGTAACCCAGCCAGGGAGTCCGTGGCACATATCCCTCAACTTTCTTGAGACATCCTGTTTTGGGGGGCTGTGCTCTTGCATGAGAGCATGGCACCCAAAAGCGTGCAAGATCATGGCCAGATACACATCTCATATGAGATTGCAATTCCCAAAAATGTGTGGTTTGAGGCAACATGCTCTTGTGTGGATCATCTGTAGCCTGGAAGACACACATCCCAGTTTTCTGCTGGGGCATGTTGGAGGGTAGGTTGGCACCATTCACATATCAAAAACTACCACAGAGACATCAACATTTTCAAAAGTAAGGAGTCCATGGCTTAGCTTTTGAAAGACAAGGGGTCTGCAGTACTTCACTCATTGGAAACCACTGGGATAGATCACCTATCTCTGTGCAACTGAAAATGGGCGGCTCATCCCAGCATCTTTGCAAAGATCTCTTTGTTTCCAGGCTACATGCCAGGGTAACGCCTGCCCCACTGCAGATAAACACATGCTCCAGAATCCACTAAAGGCAGAACACAATGGGGATAATATTCCAAAGTCTCATTTCCTGCAACTAGCACAGCCTCCTTCAAGCTGGGGCCCTCCTGATGTTTTGGCCAGTTGGGGCTGGTGGGTATTGTAGTCCAAAACATCTGGGAGGACCCAAGGTTGAGGGAGGCTCAACCCGTTCAAGGAAACTCAACCTCAGCCTCATTTTTTTGTTTCTCTCAAAGCCCCCTGCTGTTCAGCGCAACTGGACAAGCAGCTTTGAAGCGGCTGTCGCTTAGTGGGAAGAACTGAGCCAATCCATTAAACAGAAAATCCCAGCCAGCAGCTCCAGCTGGAGCATACATGATGGACAGGACTTGGAAGCTGTCCTTTCCGCTCTGACATGTCCAGTTTGGCCACTGACTCTTGGCATTAAACCCTCAGAGGAGGTCTTGAGGGATGGCGAGCGCTGCTCCAGGATGATCTTAGCTGTACGTTTGGAGGAGATTAGAGCTGACAGTTATTGCATCAAATTAATAAATCCCTGCTCATTAGGGGGGAGGTTTTTGGTGAAGTTTCCTGAGATGAAGGAGCTTTAGGGGAATCGATTGCCACGGAGCGTGCATCCCTCCGGCTGGCTCATTGAAACTCAAATGAAATCAGGATTTGGGGAAGCAAATGGAAGGGCCCTCCCTGCTGCTGCGTAATCAATATGGAAAGCAGAGAGGCATTGTGCCAGGCTAATCTTGTTCCCTTCCCTGCCAGGGTGAGAAAGAAAGTTCTCACTTTCAGGTGGGAAAGCAAGCAAGAGCACTTTCTTCCCTCCCCCAAAGGAAAAGGCTGCTGGTCTGAAAGGCTTTAATTCAGTTTGAGGAATTGGGAACAAATAAAAAAAGAAATCGCTTTTGGACAAACAGCACCAGGAGCGTCTCCTGCACAAGCTCATTGAGCGGAGAGGGATCTGTTCCATAGGGCCCCAGCACACCTGCACTCCTCCCATTCACCTGCCTCCTTCTCCAAGGCATGGCCAACTCTGTCATCGGCTCCTGCCGCAACCAACTGACACCATCTCCACTGCCACAGTGTGCCAGAACTGGAGAGCAGAGGCACTGAAAGTGGTGCCCGCAGAAGGAAAGCTGCAGATGGCTTGTGCAAGCCAGCCAAGCCACATTCCTGGGGAATGTCAATGCCAATCTGAATTGCTATGAAGCAGTGTCACCCTGGCACCCTCACTGGCACCCCAAGGGATGCTGTCATGCAGTTGCTGGTGCCAGCCCTGATGGAATATGGAGCTATAGTGGATTCTGATGCCATCATTGTGCTTGCGTGTGTTGGGACAGGGGCAGTGAAGGGATAGCAAGTGAAAGAAAGCTCAGGCTGCCTGGGATAGATTCATAGGAAGACACCTGATACTGAGTCAGGCCTTTGGTTTATCTAGCTCAGTATTATCTGCTACACTGACTAGCAGCAGCTCTCTACAATTTCATGAAGGGGTCTCTCCCACCCCTATGTGGAGATGCTGGCGACTGAACCTGGGACAGCCACTGATCCACCACTGCCTAGGGGGAGTTGTTGTTTACAGAGCACTACTCACATACTAGGAACAGAGGACCTGTGATCTACTCTAGACAAGAGAGAAAGGGGACAGCCACTGACCAAGTAAGCAGAAGGGCTAGGGAAGGGCCTCCTTTTTATTTTGCATTCCTGATTATTTGTGCTTATAATGGTATTGGGGTGGTCTCACGAGGTTCTGCTTCCCATACTGTTTGCACCTGCAAAAGTTTTTGGACTGCTTCATTTCCAGTCGGTGCATGTCCCATAACTTTCTGCTGACATCCGGCAACTTTCCATACCCCAAATGTTCTGGCTTTTTTTTTTTTTTTTGCCTCGCTTTTTGCAGCACTTTCACTCCAGATGGCCATGATGTGGTGACATTGGGGAATTATTACAGGATAACTCATCATTCAGACAGATGTGTGGATGGGTCCAGTTTGTACCCACCGCCAGCGAACTATGGTTGCATCAGTGTTGAAGTATACGCTGCAAAAAAAACCCAAGCACCAGTCTGGAGTGGCCCTCTTGACGCTGGTGGAGAGGCAGGGCAGGTACCTTCAGCTTGAGGCTGCCAGTCACCCTGACAATCTCCCCGCCCCCCAAAAAAACCTGGCACCCTCACAAAGCCTCCCCACAAAAACTGGGATCAGTGCCTGAGGAATGGCTCATTAGCATCTCATCTGCATTCACCACAGTAACGATTCCATTCCCCGAATGTTTAGGCAAAATTCTATTCCATTTCCATAAGAGTGTCAGTTTCTATCCCTTAAGAAGGTAGGTAGGAGGAGGAGAGGAAGGGAGGGAGCTGTGATGCTATCCGGGTGCCGCAAATAACCAGCCTCAAATAACCAGCCCTCTGGAGCTTGAGATAAAGGGCAGGAGAAGGCACTCACTCTTCCCTTCCCTTCCTACCATGAATATCGCAAGCGCAGATCCTTTCCTTCATCAGAATAATTCCACTGCTAATCCAGGAGAGAGAAAAAGAGAGAGAGAGAGAGAGAGAGAGAGAGAGAGAGAGACTCTGATATTGCTAATGTAGAGAACGCAGGGAACAGGGCCTGCAGATTTGCAGCATTTTCTCTGACATTTCATATTAATTATAAAAAAAAATTGGCTCCAGAATTCGTGTTCTTACTGGAAATAAGGCCTTTTAATTTAGGCTATAAAAGTCCACTGTCCATGTGTGTCTGTGTTTACAAAGCTGTTACTTCTGAAGAACTCTTGGTTGGGTGTTTTGGTTTTTTTAATTACTCATTTCTATTTTTTATATATTCAACATACTCATATGAGCCATCATGTGAGCTTTATTTTGTTTAAACCAAATGGTTGCATATAATTTAAAATGATAAAATAAAAAATACAAGGAAACTCAGTGTTAATATCTGCAGAAAGCAGCAAAGCAATAATATCCAGCAGAAATAACCAACTGGGGGAAAACAAAAACTGCATCAGTAACATGCTGGAAGTCCTGGACAAGCATAAAAACTCTCTGCCTAGCACTGGAAGACAGGGGACTTACAGGTAGGTCTCTGGAGAAGAACATGAAGCTCATCACTTAGCTGGTGAAGCCCTGAGTTTACTTTCAGTCACAGGAAGCTGCATTCTATTGAGTCAGGCTGATGGTCCATCTAGCTCAGTATTTGCTTGTCTTTAAGGTGCCACGGGACCTTAAGGGATACGGGTGGTGCTGTGGGTTAAACCACAGAGTCTAGGACTTGCCAATCAGAAGGTCGGCGGTTTGAATCCCCACAACGGGGTGAGCTCCCGTTGCTCGGTCTCTGCTCCTGCCAACCTAGCAGTTCGAAAGCACGTTAAAGTGCAAGTAGATAAATAGGTACCGCTCCAGCGGGAAGGTAAACGGCATTTCCGTGTGCTGCTCTAGTTCACCAGAAGCGGCTTAGTCATGCTGGCCACATGACCCGGAAGGTATACACCAGCTCCCTCGGCCAGTAAAATGAGATGAGCGCTGCAACCCCAGAGTCGGTCATGACTGGACCTAATGGTCAGGGGTCCCTTTACCTTTACCATTAAGGTGCCACAAGACTCTTAGCTGTTCTGAGTGGCAGCAGATTTCCACAGTTTCAGATGGAGTTTTCCTAGCCTCACCTCAGTTTTCATGATTTTGAATAAGAGCTGATTTCAATAGGAACATTGGAAGCTGCCTTCCAATCGTAACAAGCAGCAATCCACAGAAAAAACTGATTGGCATTTGCTTCAGTTCAGCAGTAAAGTGCAGGTTTTCCCAGGTAAGCTGCCAGGACAAATAATAATAATAAACACACTAACCCTAACCCTAAAGTCCACAGAGTTCTAAAGTCTGCACCTGTGCCTAGTAATGTGGCACAGAAGGAAGTCAGGATGAGTCCTGAGTCAGACCATTGGTCCATCTAACTCAGTATCGTCTTCATTGGCTAGCAGTGGCTCTCCAGAGTTTCAGACAGGGCATTTTTCTCTGCCCAAACTACAGGTGCCAGGGGTTTAAACTGGGTGTATGTGCTGTACCACTGTGTGACAGCCCTTTCTGAACTCAAAAATAATGCATACATACCCCTGTCCCTTTTGCATTCTGTTTTAATATGAACTAGAAGAACAAATGCTTTGGTGAGCTGGACTCAGTGATATTTCACCAACAAGGCATAGGGGAAGGAGGAAGTGATCAGAGTTGGGTCTGTCTTCACCACAGACTCTGTGTTCTGGCTCAGGGACACCAAATGGTGACTCCAGCATGCAGTGTTTCAACCTCCTCCCGCTACAGGCAGTTAATGGCACCAGTCTGCCTGCTTTGCCTGCTCAAGAAACTGGCATTACTCCGGGTGTAGTGACCCTGTCTCCTCTCCCCTTCTTTATAATGTCTACACTATGTTTAGGCTACAGTTCTGTGCACACTTAACTTGTCATTCAGCTCTGCAAAGTACACCAGTGGGACTCACTTCTGAGTAAGCAACATGCCTAGGATTGCACTGTGAATTTGCAAAACAGCCTACAGCCTTTGTTCTGTATTAACTCTCACAGCAACGCTGTGAGGTTTGCTGCTCTTGTTCTCAGAGACCACAAGTAGGTCAGTGGCAAAGGTGGTTGGACTTGGATCTGATGTCCACGGCTGGCTGGCCCAGGGCATTTTGCTGTCTCAGGCGAAATGGCACCTCCCCACTCCATGAAAAAATCTAACTGGCCTGGCAGCTGAATCTTATTTTGACACTGGTGATAGGATGGGGTCCTCTACTTGCACTGAGCACAGCAGACAGACTGCATGGTACATCCATCTGTGTTCAATTCCTGCCCCTCAAGATATGCCGCAAGAGGTAGTTGCCTCGCTCTGCCTAAGAATATGGCCAGCCCTGTGAGTGGCTCATTTCGAAGCTTTCTTTCCACTAACCCTGAACTTGATATTCCACTCATCTTGAATGTCTGTTTTTCCTTCCATGCGTTCCACAGGTGGACCGATCAGAGGTCATCAGAAGCAACCTGAACCCCATCTTTGCCAAGGTCTTCATGGTTGACTATTACTTTGAGGAGGTGCAGAAACTGCGGTTTGAGGTGTATGACATTCATGGCCACAGCAGCATTGGGACCCACGATGACGACTTCTTGGGCGGCATGGAATGCACAGTGGGCCAGGTAAGGAGGGGCAGGTGCCGCCACATGAGGTTGGCACAAACAGTGGTAGCAGAACAGAGCAGCTCTCCTTTGCTCCAAGTGAGAGAAAGAGAAAGAGCTGCATGGCCAATCTGGGAGCCAACAAAAAGGCCCAGTCCTAGTTCAGTATTGCATTGCATTGCATCTATATCCCACCTTTTCTCTAAGGTGCTCAAGATGGTATATGTGGTTCTCCCTGTCCTTGTTTAATCCTCACAACAACCCTGTGAGGTAGGCTGAGCTGAGAGGGAGTGACCAGCCCAAGGATATATTTTATCCGTCAGCACAGCAGTTTGTAACCAAATGAATGTGGACCAAAAAATTGCTAAGGATTGCTTGGATGAACTTGAATTGAGCTGTGCATTGAATGTGAACTGAACTAATCCATTTTGCAAAGGGACAAATGTGAACTGGATTCAGTTCCCTTTTAGATTTGCTGAAGCTGAGCTCAAACGAGTCCCTTTTTAAAATGGACTTTCCGAATTCTGCAAAGAGCTGCCATCCACTTTCCTGCTGTGGCTCGTCCATGGCGATTGCCCCTTAAAAGCAAGAAGCAGCATGCGGACTGGAGCTCTCCACTCTCTCTTGCCATGGGATAATTGCCAGCCATTGCCAGCCTCCTGTGGCTTTGCTGTGTGGCTCATGTGCAAAAGCACTGATGAGCACGTATCTTGAGGCTCTGAGCAGCTTCCACGGGTCTGCCTGCTGAGTCTCCCCCACGCCCAGCATGCTGCAGGATTCCCCCTCATTGTGCTTTTTTGTCAGGCAGAACCATTGTGTGACTCACCCATTTTGGTCCCTGAGCCAGTGTTGAGATCATTTCCCATTAAAAAAAACCATAAGAAGAGCCTGCTGCATCAGACCTATGGCCCATCTAGTCCAGCATCCTGTTCTCACAGTGGCCAACCAGCTGTTTGTGGGAAGACCACAAGCAGAAAGTGAGCGCAATAGCACTCTCCCCCTTTGTGATTCCCAGCAGCTGTTATTCAGAAGCATTACTGCCTCTGACAGGGAAGGTAGGGCATAATCACCAGGGTTAGTAGCCACTGATAACCCTCTCCTCCATGGATTTGTCCAATCCTCTTTTAAAACCATCCAAGTTGGTGACCACCGCAGCCTCCTGTGGGAGTGAGCTCCATAACTATGCATTGCATGTCTATGCTCTGGTAACCTCTAGGTTAGGTTCCTGAAACGTGTTATATGTGGGACTGCCTCAAGCTCCTTCCTGCACCCCAATATGCCAATAGACTCCAACACTCCTTCCAAATGAAGCAGTGCATCACATGGAGGGTGTAATAACGCATGAGGAATGGTATACTGGGGGCCCTGCAGAGCAGAGATAAAAGAGGTGACGCTTGCTAGTGAGCCAAGGCAAGTGTCACTGGGAAGGTGTCTTGTGGGATATACTTGCGCGATTGTTTGACCCCCATAGTGCCCACTTTATCACTTCAATCTGTTATAGATGCTGTATAATAGTCATTCCTCACTTGTACAAAAATTGAAATTCGTAGACTCACAGATTTGGAAGGCCTCCCGAGTGTCATCTAGTCCAACCCCATTTAACTAAGTCCTGCTCAAAATCCACCCATTGAAATTAATGAACCGAAGTAAGTCATGTCCATTAACTTCAATGGGTCTACTCCTGAGTAGGAGTGGTGTTGAATTCCAGTGTGGCAGCACCCACACTTTGGAACTCCCTGTCTATTGACATCAGGCAGGCACCTTCTCTATACTGCTTTCAACACCAACATTATTCTTGAGGCAAGCCTATCAACACAGATGTTGACGTGTTTTGATTTCTTTTTAACTTACTGTTCATCTCCATTATCTTTTAAAGGTTTTTGATTGATTGCTTTTAACAGATTTTTCGTGTTCATTTTAACATTTGTTGCGAAGCACCTTGAGTTTTATTACAACCAAGCAGCACAGAAAACACGGTCAAATAAACAAATCTTTTCTTTCTGCCCTCCTTTGCAGATTGTGGCCCAGAAGCGGGTGACCAAGCCTCTGTTCCTGAAGTACGGGAAGTATGCGGGCAAGTCCACCATTACGGTGAGCAGCTCAGTCACAGAAGCGGACATTTTATGACAGCCTTCTGGCCTCCATGACCTGAGGCACTGTGGGGATTATGGGTTTGTTTTGGTTTTGTTCTTGTTTTTATTAGGTATTTTATGTTTTTATTTTGTATTTTTATGCTGTGAACTGCCCGAGATTTTCAGGTGAAGGGTGATATACAAAGTTAATAAATAAAATGGCTTCTGACTGGCCTCCCTCTTGAACCTCCGCCCCACAACAGGTGACGTCTGAAGAGATTTCTGGGGACAATGGTTTTGTGGAACTGTTCTTTCGAGCGAAGAAGCTGGATGACAAGGTAACAGGGGCCACAAAGGACCCATCTCTCTCTCCCCCCCCCTTCTCTCTCTCTCTCTCTCTCTCTCTCTCTCTCTCTCTCTCTCTCTCTCACACACACACACACACACACACACACACACACACAGCAAGCAGCATGGTGGTTGAGCCTTCCCATTTTTAGCCACATTCTGTTGGGAGGTCTGGTTCTGGGCTCTTTATTGACGCACCCGTGGGCGGAGGGGAGCCAACAACATAATACATCTAATTAATTATTATTAAGCATATAAGAAGAACCCTGCTGGATCAGGCCAACTGGATGCCTGTGGGAAACCTGCAAGCATGGATTTCCAGCAGCTGATATTCAGAAGCATTACTGCCTCTGGCTGTGGAGGCAGAGCATAGCCATCACAGCTTGTATTCTTCGATAGCCCTCTCCTCCATGAAATAACAGCAGCAACAACAACAATAATAATAAATGACCTGGCATCAAGATCATGGGACTCAAACCCTCTCTCCCCACAGGATCTCTTCAGCAAATCAGATCCCTTTTTGGAGATCTACCGGATCAATGATGATGGGAGTGAGCAGCTGGTTCACCGCACAGAGGTAAGAGTGTACAGCAGAGACCAAAAGGTGTAATTCCCCAATACATTCACTCCTGGCCAGCTGACTGAGAACCCAGAGTGGAATAGAGAATGAGGGTTCAGATCCAGGTGTGTTGCTCCTTTATTCATCTTTGAGCTGGTCTTTCTAAAATCCTGGAGAAATGTTGGGGGCAAGCAGTGAGATCACCTCTTTTACACCTTCCTCAGGAACTAGAGGCAACTGGAATGTCCTGAATCATGTGTTTATTTACTGGAATTTCACAAGGGCCTTAGAGAGAGATACGTTGGTGGGGGGGAGCTCATGTCCACAGAAGCAGGCTATAAAAGCACTACTAGCCTTAAGAAAACCACAATAATACTACCACAAGGAGAGAGAAAACCAGAACTGTGCATTCTAAAGGGGTGAAAGCCACAACAGGGAAAGAAACCTGAAATGTAAATGTAGAAAGAGACTACAGTAGTTTACCCTTCACAGAGCTATAGTTCCCAGCAGCCTTAACAAACTACAGTTCCTAGGGTTCTTTGGGAGGATGCCATGCATTTCAAATGTATGGTATGGATGCAACCTCTGATGCAATCCAAGCCAGGAAGTCTTCAGGCAGTTTGGGGAAATGCTCAGGCTCTAGCTGAGGTGAGCCTCCGGGTGAAGGGAGTCAAGAATGGAGGCAGCCCCCTGAGAAGAGAAGTCCGCTCTGCAAGACTTTGCTGTCAGGAATCACCAGCCCTCTCCTGCCTGTGCTTTGCAGTTTGTCAAGAACAACCTGAGTCCCGTGTGGGAGCCATTTAAAGTCTCACTGAACTCCCTGTGCAGCTGTGAAGAGAAGCGGAAGCTGAGGGTAAGTCCAAAATGGGGAAGGGGGGGGAGCCTGTGACTGGACAGCACACTCAGCAGGGAGGCTGACCATGCCAATAGTGTAGGGATGAATTCAGAAGTGCAGGGTCACTTCATGATAGTCACAGCAACGCCCCCTTACTGCCATGCTCCCTTCTAAGAGTATACAAGCAATAATTTTTTAATTATAAAATAACAATCATTAGGGATGCATTGCAATGATCAGTGCAGATTTCCACGTGCTGCCTTCCAGCGAGATCTATTATTTAAGTTGATGGAAAATGCACAACTTGCGGATTTAACATATAGAATAAGTGAGCAAGAAGAACATACATTTAAAGAAGGCTGGAAAACGCTTCTTAAGTATATGGAAAATATCTGTGTACAGTTGAAAACGCTGGCAGCATAAAGATAAATTCAACAGAGTAAATAATTTTAGATGGATGTAATAGTGGAAAACCAATTGGCATGGTTATTGTAAAATATGCAGGGACGTAAGATATGCAAAATGAACCATGGAAAGAGAAGAATGGATGTCATTGGATTTGTTAAAGGGTATGTAAAATGTTTGTTTGAAATTGTAAAACAGAAATTTTATATATATATATATATATATATATATATATATATATATATATATATGTGAGAGATCTATTATTTTCTGTCCACATAAATGAGCAAATGATCTAGAGTGCTCTAATATCTAGTTGTGGTTTCCATGAAGTTTCATTGTACATAGCAGAACATGCACTTTCTCTTGAAAGGGAAACACCTTGTGTTTCAGTGTTCCAAAAGGCTTAGCTTTGGAGCATCCAGAACCATCACTACTCCAGCCTCCTCTGTGTTTTTCCTGTGTGCCTTCTCCAGAGTGACCCTAGGAGCCAATCCTTAGTGGCAGACTCACCTCCTTTCATTCTGATTGGCTCCAATCAGCACAAAGGGTGAGAAGGCTTCTTCTCAGTGCTCCCCTTTCATGCTGATGGGGCAGTTCTAGGATGCTGGAGACTGGAACTCTGCTGGGACCCTGCTGCAGAAATAGTAATGGATCTTTGACCCTTGCCTCCAACCCTGGACCATTCCACCACTGGGCCTTGCACCAGAAGGGGGCTTGCTCACCCTTTCCACGCACTAAGCATCTCTCTCTCTCTTTCTCTTTCTCTTTCTTTTTCTCTCTCCGCATTCAGTGCGTCGTATTTGACTATGACTCCCGGGGCAAACACGACTTCATCGGAGAATTTTACACCACCTTTGAGGAGATGCAGAAAGCGATGGGGGGCAACAAGGTTGGTGTGTGGAGAGGAGTGTGAGAGAGGCCCATGGGGCAGCCCACATCTGCTTGTAATGGACAAGGGTTCCCCCTCTCATTTAGGGGGCCCCTTGAGCAAGACATGCTCCACGGGGCCCCCTCTGCCAGTGAGCCAACCTCCTCCTTGCAGAAGGGCTCTTTTCAGTGGGGCCCTGCTGGGGTGGGGACCCTTGGCAGATGCCTAACCATGCCATCCCTTGGCACCAGCCCTTCCCACCCGCTTTCCCTTTCTTTGTTCTAGAGGACTTAGCGTGAGCATGCCCTGGGAAGGATGCCCCAAGGCTTGGCATACACACAGTCAGGTTTCCCTTTCATTCAGACCTTACCTGGTCCCAGCTGAACACAACATATGTCCAGTACCAGGTGTTGTGATCTCACTTGCTCAGACCCCCACTTGTCTTGTTGGAACTTGCAAGGGAGTCACCTGGAATGGGAAGGGAACACTTGCATTTCTCAGCAGTACATATCTCTCATAAGGGCACGGCGTACCTACTCACCTTGGCTTCTCCTCCCCAAATCAGATCCAGTGGGATTGTATGAATCCGAAGTACAAGCTGAAGAAGCGAAACTACAAGAACTCGGGTGTGGTCATTCTCTTAGACTTGAAGGTGAGTTGTGCGGTGGGGGAAATGTACACAGGATGGGACAGTTTTCCTCTGAGAGAAGAGGCTGCACAGTGCCTGGGGGAGGGGGAAATCTATATGAGTAGAGATAAAAGGGTAGCAAGACATCTTTGCAACCCAGCAGAAACACTGAGCCTTTTGCTGCTGGCTACCCCTTCACTTCACTTCACAGGGACGCGGGTGGCACTGTGGGTTAAACCACAGAACCTAGGACTTGCTGATCAAAAGGTCGGCGGTTTGAATCCCTGCGACGGGGTGAGCTCCTGCCAACCTAGCAGTTCGAAAGCACGTCAAAGTGCAAGTAGATCAATAGGTATCGCTCCGGCGGAAAGGTAAACGGCGTTTCTGTGCGCTGCTCTGGTTCGCCAGAAAAGGCTTTGTCATGCTGGCCACATGACCTGGAAACTGTACACTGGCTCCCTCGGCCAATAAAGCAAGATGAGCGCCACAACCCCAGAGTCGGTCACGACTGGACCTAATGGTCAGGGGTCCCTTTACCTTTACCTTTACCCCTTCACTCCCCCAGTCTGGCTGTGTCAGTTTGGTATCAGAGAGTAGGGATGAGGAAGAAACTTGAAACTTGATTCAGTTTGCATTAAAAGGCGGAACTGACCCCATTTACACTTTCCCAAACAGTAAGCAAACTAATTCATGGCCATCTTCAAAATTCGCAGTTCTGAGAATTTTGTAAAGTACTTCTCTAAACAAGTAAGGTGTTCATAAATATTGTACATCTAAAAGAGTAAAGCATGCATATAAATGCATATGATGGTGAAAGTAACATACAAATATGCATTACATATGGGGAATTTGCTTTGGAAAAATGTTTATGCTTGGCAAAACTGCATACAGGGTTATATATATTGGATGAAATTAACACTGAAATGCTGATGAAAACATTAAAAAACAACAACAACTAACCGATGTGAAATTGCAGAGAACTGAATTTAAGAGTGGAAAAAAATGAGAAATGGAGAGAAAGCAAGGTGGAGTATATTTGCCCATCTCTGACTGGGAATTTCTCCAAATCTTTCCCCTCTGGAATCTGGTGGGTTGCTGAGCTGTAAGCAAAGTCAGAGGGACGCGGGTGGCGCTGTGGGTAAAACCTCAGTGCCTAGGAATTGCCGATCGTATGGTTGGCGGTTCGAATCCCCGCGGCGGAGTGAGCTCCCATCATTCGGTCCCAGCTCCTGCCCACCTAGCAGTTCGAAAGCACTCTTAAGTGCAAGTAGATAAATAGGTACCGCTTTATAGCGGGAAGGTAAACGGCGTTTCCATGTGCTGCGCTGGTGCTGGCTCGCCAGCTGCAGCTTCGTCACGCTGGCCACGTGACCCGGAAGTGTCTTCGGACAGCGCCGGCTCACGGCCTCTAGAGCGAGATGAGCACGCAACCCTAGAGTCGGACACAACTGGCCCGTACAGGGCAGGGGTACCTTTTACCTTTACCTTTTAAGCAAAGCCAGGTCCTTATTGAATTCTCTCCCCACACACATTCAACCTGGATGTGCAGCCTTAATGGCTGCCTCCTCATGCCTGGAAGACTGCAGGAGGGAGGTGGATATGCCCACCCATGGCATTGGCTAACACGCTCTTTGTCTGAAAGATTCACAGGGTCTACTCCTTCCTGGATTACATCATGGGTGGTTGCCAGATCCACTTCACGGTGAGTAGCAACACTTGCCTTCCCCCGCTGCACAGTGAACCCCTTCTAGCCTCAATGGAACATCATAGGATGGTCTGGGTTTTTAAGGCAAGTCTTCTGATGAGTGTGTGTCTTTCACTGGAGCATTAGGGCAAATGGGGCACTGCCCCAACAACCTCAGTCTATGTTCAGCCATCCCCACCTGCCTGCCTTCTTACTTCCAACCAGTCCTATCAGATTCCTCCTCCTCAATTACAAGCGTTGTCCTTGTAGAATTCAGCAGGGAGAAGGAGGATGGGGACAAAACTAGAGCTAGTTGGCTCTGCCTGCCATTGGCTCTGGCGCCACCTACTGTTGGGCTCCCTCCCTTCTACCCTACCAGTCCCAATGGGCACCAGCACCGATGCTCAGCCTGGAGGAGAAAGATGGAAACAAAAGCAGAACGTGTTTGCTCTGCCTGTTGTTGGCTCTGGCTCCACCTACTGTTGGCCTCCCTGCCTTCCACCCTACCAGTCTAAATGGGCACCAGTGAGCCCTTTATATTTCCATATGTGAAGCAATAACACCCTGCCTTTTCACATGCAAGAAATCCGTGGGAGCCTGTCACTGTCCTGGATCGCCATGGTGGTTTGAAGTTTCAAAAGCATATTCCACACATTGCAGTAGAACAGAAATACAGAAAACCCTCCAAACACTGCATATGCTCAAAGGCTGCGTAGATCTCAGCAAAGATGCTAGGCTTGTCAACTCTCCTCCATATGGGGATGTCACTTCCCTGGTTGCTGTCGCTAACACTCTTGTAGGATACAGGCTTAGGGCATGCTATCTGCACACGTGTGCACACAAACAGCCCTTGCCTTGGCAGGCCAGCTTGTCACGTGCAAATCAACCACAGGCTTGGCCAGGCAGTTTTGCAAATGGAGGCTTCTTCAGTGATCCTCCCCCCGGCCTTGGTGAGCTGCCAGGTGGGCATGTGTGGGGAGCAGCTCCTTTTCCTCCTCGGGCTTTCACAGTCCCTGCTGCCAGGCCTTCACTGCAGCTTCGCACAGATTTTCCTCCCTTGAAAACAACCAGCGCCCAGATTGCGTTTTGAAAGAGCAACTCTCCTTCTTGGAGTGAGTCAGATCCTAGAACATTCAAGGAACAGATTGCTGGCTCTCAGCCTCTCCGCTCGCTGGGATACGAGCTGGGAACGATCCCAGGAATTAGAGGCTCACCATGTCTGGAGGTGCCAAGGCCTGTTGCTTGTTGGTGCCGCGACGCAGAGGCGAACAGCAGAGCAAGAACGGAATGGTAGCAGCAGGTGGCACAAAGCTGTGCTGTGCTTGGTGCTGCCCCTGGTGGGCAAAGCGGGAAAGCGCACCAAGATGGCACTCCTCCCTTTGAGTCCAGGTCTAGTGGCAAATGCCAGTTTTCAGGAGATATCAGGTTGGGATGGATCCATTCAGCTACTTAGCAAGGGGAGGAGAAGGAATCATAGAACTGTAGAGTCGGAAGGGATCCCAAAGGCCATCTAGTCCAACCCCCTGCAATGCAGGAATCACAACTAAAGAATCCCTGGCAGATGGCCATCCGACTTCTGCTTCAAAACCTCCCATGATGGAGAGTCCACCACTTCTGAGGCAGTCCATTCCACTGCCTAATAGCTGTTGCCATCAGTAAGTTCTTCCTAAAGTTTAGTTGGAATCTCCTTTCTTGTAATTAGAATCCATTGGTTCAAGTGCTACCCTCTGGAACAGCAGAAAACAAGTTTGCTTCATCTTCCAAGGAAGAGAAGAGGCTCATTGCTCTGGGCCCCTTTCACATCCATAGTCAGCAAATTGCTTGGCTAAATAGCAACCTTCTCCAACCTGGTGCCCTCAAGATGTTTCGGACAAGAACTACCATCAGGTCCAGCCAGGACAGCTGTGTTGTCTGGGGCTGCTGGGAGTTATAGGGTGCTTCACTGCTGTGTGGGAGGAATATAAGTGCCTACGAGGAAGCTTAAGTTTGGGCAGTGGATTAAAGCACCCTAACACAACAAATCCACTTTAGAAAAAGAAACCCTCTTTTCTCAATTAGGAAAGTCACAGGAAAATGCATTGAAAAGTGTGGAATGAATGAATGATCAATGGGAGATGCCTAACTGCTATGCGGGCAAATCAGGATGAATGCAAGACGAATGCTTTATGCCTCATTGGAAGGGAGCTCCTTGGTATAGTGGTTAGTGTTGGACCTGAGAGCATGGGCGTAGGCAAGATTTATGTGGGAGAGGGGCAGGAGTTGGACTGAGCTATCTGCAATGCAATCGGTAGTTAAGTATTTTTATTTATTTACTTGATGGGAGGCAGCTGTCCCGCCCCGCCCCCCGCTGGCTACGCCTATGCCTGGGAGATCAGGGTTCAAATCCCCGCTCGGTCATGAAGCTCAGTGGGTGACCTTGGGCCAGTCTCTCAGCCTAACCTACCTTGCAGGGTTGTTGTGGGGATTAAATGAGGAAGGGGAAGAACCATATCCACCACCCTGAGCTCCTTGGAGGAAAAGATGGGATATAAATGTGATAAATAAATTAAAAGTTCCCCGCAAAGAAATCTGAAGGAACGCTCAGTAAGGACTGGATCTATTCTATATTCCGTGTCAGCTTTGCGCGAACAAGTCAAGATGAAAGCTCAATAAATGGGAGTCATCTGCTGAGCTGATAGGCAGAAACATCGGCTGGCCGGGTGTGCATGCTGCGCTGGGAAGGCTCTGCCAGATATTTCAGGGCTGCTCCAAACTCTCCTTGTAAAACTGCTAAGCACTGCAGCTGGAGATAGAGCGAGGATCTTAGCAGAGCTTCCTGGGTCTGCCTTGTTGAGTGGGAGGCGGCCATCGTCAAGGCTACCACCTTCAAGCCTACCACTTTGGGATCTATCTGCCGCCTGCTAACTCGCTTCTGGTTTTTGACGGGTCTATTCTCATAAACCTGCAAACGGCACGTCTGCATCACTGCATGAACGGTTTATTTCAACCCAATAAACACACTTGGAGCGCCTGTTCTTTTCTCGGCTGAGAGAGGTGTGAAAGCGGAGAGCAAGTGGGAGAATGAGGCGGCTGCTTTGTTAAGGCAAATACAAATTGTTGTGACTTTCCTATCAGGCACCTGTGAGAAGGGCGATCTGTGCGGGTTGCCCTGAGGCAGTTCCTGGCTAGACAAAAGTCTTGTCACAAGAGTGTCAGTTGTTGCAGGCATTTTGTTTCCATGGGAACTAATTGTTAGAACATTTTCTGGGTGTGTGCGCAAAAGACAGAACTCCCCACCCGCAGCAAAGGGATGTTTTAATCTAGGTGTCTGTGTTGTAAAAGAAGAACAGACTGTAGTTTGAGTGAATCTGAGAGAAAGAAGCAGGGAGATGCTCTTGTAAGCATCTTAGTGTGTTGCCTGTCTGCAATGAGATCTGATGTGGGGACCGTGGACTTTGGCATGTTTAAACCAAAACTAGAGGATCTGTAACATATCAGGGTAGTTGGAATCCCACAATCCCCAATCACCCTGGCAGACCATCACAAATGAAAACATGAATTGCTGTTTGTTCCGATTCAGCGTTAAATAGCGTGTTTTCCTGGGGAAAGTGGGCGGGGGGGGGGGGACAAAACTCGGACATGGAACTTTAAAGGAAGGAAACGTGTGGCAAAAGGTAAGTGCGGATGTGAGGTTATCCAAGAGGATAATTTGGATAACCAGTGGAGGATCCTCCTGTGTTATATTTCCTCTCTGCTCTTCTGCCTTTCCAGGTGGCCATTGACTTCACAGCTTCCAACGGAGACCCCCGAAACAGCTGCTCCCTCCACTACATCAACCCCTACCAGCCCAATGAATACCTGAAGGCGTTGGTAGCCGTGGGGGAGATTTGCCAAGACTATGACAGGTGACCGGATGTGTCTAGGCTCCTACTCTTGCTTCCTGACCAGACCTAAGCTCCCTTACCTCTTACTCACCAGCCCTGCCTAAGAACATCTGGGCTGGGGCGGGGCAGAGAGAGTAGGGCATGAACAGTCGCAACATTCATGTGTTGGGGGGGGGGGAGACTGGGGGCTTGGAGCTCACAAGTCTGCCTCCTCTTTCAGCCAAGCTTGTAGAAGGAGGATGATTTTGGACTCCAGCTCCCATCAGCCCCAGACAGCATGGCCAGGGTTCAGGGATGATGGGAGTTGTAGTCTGGCAGCACCTGGAGAGCCACCAGTTCTCTACTCCTGCTGTAGCATATTCATCAACGTACTTGGTATACCAGAGTCACCCCCTGAAATGAACACAACTGTGTCTTGAAGAACATGGTCAGGACCAAATGAGATGTGGTCTTAGATGCATCTTCAGTTAATTATTTTATTGCTTTATATCCTGCCTTGCATCCATTATGGAACTTAAGGTAGTGTACAGGTAGTTTCCAGGTGTTCATCCATCCAGACACTGACCAGACACAGACCTTCTTAGCTTAAGGAACATGGGGGTGGCCTCTAGTGCCTTTGGACTATACCCTTTGCCTTTAATGTGCACACTTTTTAAAATAATGCAGAGAGTTGATGGGTGGGTGGGGCTGATCATTTTTCAGATCCGAACAGGTGAGAAGAGGAGTTTAGCCCTTTCCTCATCTGCTGACGCGTGTGGCATTGTGGTCTAAACCACTGAGCCTCTTGGGCTTGCTGATCGGAAGGTTGGCTGTTTGAATCCATGCAACGGTGGTGAGCTCCTGTTGCTCTGTCCCAGCTTTTGCCAGCCTAGCAGTTTGAAAGCACACTACTGCAAGTAGATAAATAGGAACTCCTGTGGCGGGAAGGTAAACGGCGTTTCCATGAGCTCTGGCTTCCATCACAGTGTTCCATTGCGGCAGAAGTGGTTTAGTCATGATGGTCACATGGAAAGCTGTCTGTGGACAAATGCCAGCTCCCTCGGCCTGAAAAGTGAGATGAGCACCAAACCCCATAGTCGCCTTTCACTGGACTTAACCATCCAGGGGGTCCTTTACCTTTTTTTTACTTTTACACCTGCTGTACTTCTAACAAAAGTTCCAGGTTCCATCCCAATGCAACTAGCTGCTCTGGGGAAAGCCATTTTCATCAAGCTAAACTCTCCTTCCAAACCTGCTGCACTTCTGATAATTATCGCCCTCCCCCTAGAAGCTATTGAGTGCATTTACAAAAATGCACATTAAATGAAGATGCATTTAATGGTTGCATCCTCAGTGCTAGAACAGTTGCACAAACAACCATTGTGTCTGCTTGGGCTGATAATATTTCATCCCCAGCAACAAGGGAAAATGGTGCACGGACATCATCTCTGCACCACAATAATGATGGATGATGGGGAAAACCTCTCACATGGTGAGGCTGGATGTCCTGGGCTTTCCCTGACCATCTTCCAGAAGTGGGTGGGTGGAGGAACAGGAGAGAGGTCACTGGTCACATCTGCACCATACATTTAAAGCCACCACACATGGCTTCCTCCAATGAATCATGGGTGCTGTAGTCCACTACTCACGGAGCTATAGTTCCCAGCACCCTTAACTAAGTACAGTTCCCAGGATAGCTTGGGGAAAGCCATCTGCTTAAAATATATGGTGTGGGTGTTACAATGTGAATGTGACCTTGGTTTCCTGGGGCGCCTCTTCATGCGTTTACGGTGCCAAACCAAGAATGCAGGGAAACCATTCCAGTGCACACCCTAAGACCATGCACTCTGCTTCTCCACAGTGATAAGAAATTCTCCGCCTTAGGCTTTGGAGCCAGAATCCCACCCAACTACGAAGTAAGTGAAGGACCATCTGGGAAATGATGGGGCTGGGAGGGCAAAAAGGCCCCTGGACAGGGTTGGAAATAAGGGAGGATGGGGAGGGATCAGTGCCAGAGGAGGGTGCAAGAAGGAGGGGCTGGTGTTGTGGGTGCCTTTCATATACATGCTGATGTTTGTCTTTCCTGTCCTGGGCAGATCTCCCATGATTTTGCCATTAACTTCAACCCAAATGATGATGAGTGTGAAGGTAAGAAGCTGACCAGGGTTGCTTCGGAGTCTTCATTCCATCAAACGCACCCCAAGCCAATGCCTGAGTCTATCACCCCCCCCAACCCCTGAGTCCATCAGGACTGTACTTGTACCTGGATTGGCACTTCCAGGTCTGTTTTCAGGAAAGGGCCATAGCTCAGCAGGAAGAGCCTTGGCTTTGCTTGCAAAAAAATCTCAAGTTCAATCCCTAGAAGCATCTCCAGCTGGGACTGGAAAATGTTCCTGCTTGAAACCCTGGAGATTGCCTTATCACAGTGCTCCACTGAAGGCAATGGCTTCTGGCTACCCCTAACCCCAGCCTTTCCCTCTTTGTGCTAGGAATCCAAGGTGTGGTGGAGTCCTATCAGAACTGCTTGCCCAAGATACAGCTCTACGGGCCAACCAATGTGGCGCCAATCATTTCCAAGGTAGCCAGAGTCGCAGCGGATGAGGAGAAGACAAAGGAAGCCTCCGTAAGTGGGCCACCAAGCCTGGGGCTGCAGCTCGGTTGTGGAGTGCCTGCTTTGCATGCAGAAGGCTCCAGGTTCCATCCATGGCATCTCCAGGCAGGGCTGGGAGAGTCTCCTGCCCAAGACCCTGAAGAGCTGCTGCCAGTTAAAGTGTCAGCAGTACTAGGCTAGGTGGACAGTGGCTTCCTAGGTTCCCTGCATTTTCTCACCATAGCTCGGTAGCAGAGCATCTGCTTTGTATCCAGAAAGTACCATGTTCAATCCTGGCATCTCCAGGAAGGGCTGGGGAAGTATCCTTTCTGAAACCCTGGAGAGTTGCTGTCAGTCAGCACAGACAGCACTGAGCTCCCTGGTCCTTCCTCTGCCTTGGTATAAGGCAGCGTCCTATGTTCTGGGACGGTTAGGATGGCAAGTCTGCTCTCACCCCAGAATTTCAAGGATTTGTGTGTGAGCTGGAATTTGGATGCTTCATAGCCCTGCTCCCTCACCCCGTCCTGCTTGATGGAAATCTACCGAGTGCTGGGGCTGGGGGATTCACATTCTGGAGGGTTTGCTTGGGCCATTTGCATGCATGCACGAAAGCCCTGGACAGGCTAAAGGGACTTTAACTAAATTCTCCTTCATTATTTACACACACCAAGTACTCTGGGACCCAGGGACATGCCAGTTTGGATTCTTCAGGGATCATGTCAGCTCTTTGCTCGCTAAATGTCTGAAAGCTTTGCTGCTGAGCCCATCAATTAGTGACAGTAGTTAATGTGGCGTTACGGGCCTGAGCTTCAGGTGGGTGGGTGGGGGCTGGAAATTGCATTTCCTTGACTTGGTTTGAGCTGTGCATGAAGGATGCCAACCTGAGGGGACTTTCTTTGGGGTGGGGGTAAGCAGAGACTGTTGTGGGCTCAGTGTATGTGATGACAGGGAAAAGCAAGCATGGGGATGTGAACCCCTGCAGTTGTTGCTGGACTCCAGCTCCCAGCAGTCATCAGAGCCAATGTCTAAGGATGATAGGAATTGTAGGCCAGCAATTTCCAGAGGGCATAGGGACCCTCTGTGCTGGTGACCTCAAGGCTTTTATTGGTACCTTGAAAGCTGCATCTCCTCTTTGGTCTTTGTGCTGCACTGTCCGTTGTGGGCAGCCTGCTGGATGCTTATGGGAAGAGGCCAGAAACCATCTTAGTTGTGAGTCCTGGGGGACCTGCTCCCTGCCTTGCAGGCCTCCCACCTGGCCTGGGAGGGTGGGGCCAAGACTGACTCCAGCTACAAAAGTTGAGGCTGCAGAACAGACTCTTGAGCTGGGGTAATATTTAGGGGTTTTTGTTATGGACATTGTTCAGCATGTAATTTTTATTCATTGTTCATGACTACTATTGTTATTTTTGTGATTATATAATTTTATTTTATTTTATTTTATTTTATTTTATTTTATTTTATTTATTTATTTATTTATTTATTTTAGAAGTTGTAAGCCACCTTGAACATGGTTTTAACTTTGGAAAAGTGGCATTCAAATAAAATGCATCTTGTATGAGGAACTGTGGTCCAAATTCCCGCAATGAACCTTGGAGATCCTTTTGGGGCTGGACCTTTTCCTGGTTCCCTTTTCCCTGACCCCTTATCCTTTCTCTCTCTCTCTCTCTCTCTCTCTGCAGCAATATTTCATCCTGCTGATCCTGACAGACGGGGTCGTGAGTGACATGGGAGACACGCGGGAGGCCATCGTCCGGGCCTCCTACCTGCCCATGTCCATCATCATCGTAGGCGTGGGCAACGCCGATTTCACTGACATGCAGGTCTTGGATGGGGATGATGGCATCCTGCGCTCCCCCAAAGGCGAGCCCGTCCTGCGTGACATCGTGCAGTTTGTCCCCTTCCGAGAGTTCAAGAATGTAAGTTGCCCTGCAATGCAGACACACTTGCATCTTCCCCCTAGTTTCTCCCGCTCTCTTAGGACAGACTTGTTTTCTCTGGTGTTGCATGCATCTCTTACACATTCTAAACCCAGAGTTACAGGATCACAGGGTTGGAAGGTACCCTCTTCTTAACACATCTGATACTAATTCCTCTTAGTACCAGCCTGGCTGGAATGTGTCCTTGAACTCTGATCATGCCTCTCGGTTGCCTGGGTGGAGGACAGAGCAGGTGTTTGTGAGCGTTTGTAGAAACTAGTCTACTGATTTTTATTTCAGGAAGCTTACCTAGGCATATGATATAGTTCTGCCTACTTGTATTTAACATTTTGCTGTGTTTATGTGTGCATTATCAATAATTGTTTTATGCACACCACTTAGAGTGTTTTTTAAAAAGAGAAATATCTCACTTTATAAAGAAATTATAAACAAAGCTGGTTCTAAATCCATTTACAATATACACGTTATACTTATAGTATCATAACACAAATTGCAGTATAAAATCTCCATTTCGGGGAGGAAATCTACTCTATCCAGTAAATAGACTTAGTTATGAGATACAACGAACAGAGACACCCCCTTTTTAGATAAATTAATGAATAACATTTGGCAAGCTATTTAATTCCACTTCCATTATATTTCACAGACTTAAATGTCTCCCCACAATGGTCATGGTTTACTGAGTTCACAGTTTTTTATTAAGTGGTTTATCCATTCCACCCCCCTAAATCAAAAATAAATAAATATGATTGGGTTGTAAAAATGAAGAAAGAAATTAGTTTTCTCTACAAAGGTAAAAAAACCATTTATTGCTCTGCCTGCTTTTGCCCTCGAACTGAAAAGGGGTCCCCCAACCCCTGATTTTGCAACTGAAGAGCACAATGGTGCAGGAAGAGTGATCTAGGCCACTGGCATAGACTGTGACTTGCAGTGTCTCCCCTGAAACCCTCCCAGCCCTGAAACATGAGGGGGTGGAGAGGGCTGTGTAGGGGCAGGGCAGGACAGGCCTGCTGGGGGTTTTCTCTTTCACTTTGCCTGTTTTCTCACTCCACAGCATGTCGGAAAGGAAAATCCATAGTTGGGTATTTCTGGCAGCCGGAGGCACAAGACACTTGGCCATTGCGAAGGCCTAATTGGGCTTGATTGTCAGTAATTTAGGCCTCGGGAGACAAGCTGTCTGTTGCTGAGCCCGAGTGAGCTGTGAGGCGAGATTAACCCTCTGGGCCCTGGCGCCAAGAGCGCCGAGAAGTGACAGGCGCTATTAGTCGAGAGAGAGGCAGACGCGGACCTTCTCTGCGGGAAGGAGGAGGGAGACAACTTGCCCTTCCTCAGAATGCCCTCATCCTGGCAACATTCCCAGTTCTGCTCAGGAGGAGGAAGGGAAGCAGCAAAGCAGGGGCTTTTCTTCTGTGGAGTGGGGGACCTTGCAAGGCTATGAGGTCTCTGCATTAGGGATTTTTGGGGAGGGCTGTGACGCAGTGGCAGAGCACCTGCTGTGCATGCAGAAAGTTCCAAGTTAAATCCCCATCATCTCCAAAAAGAGTTGGGAGGGACCCATGTCTGAAGCCCTGGAGAACCACTGCCAGTCAGTGCAGACTAACTGGGCCCAGGATAGGTCCCCGTTTAGTTCGTTCAGTCATTCACTACAAGCTGCATCTACCTGCCCCCACCTGATGTGGCATCAGGTCTGGGGAGGATACAGCTACAAATGAACAATGAGGAGCTTAATGTGACCTCCCAATTGTTCCTTTGCTAGCTGGGCTCCCAGCTGATCAGCACTGGCAGGGAGCTATGTTGGGATGGCCTGTACTAGGGAGCTCCCCACTGGGAAATCCCTAGTGCAGCCAAGATGGCTGGAGGAAGCAGTTTGGAGCAGAGGAAGCAGTATGGATTCAAAAAGGACTTCAGAGGAGCTGTCTATAAACCACATCTTTGAAGGCAAGCTCCAGACCCAGTCAGCTGATTGACACGGGAAGTGCATCTTAAAAGGAAGTTGCTATATCTGCCAAGCAGCTGGTGGCGGCCACCTCTTTTGAACTGTGGCAGGTGGCAGTCACCTGTTGTCATGGTAGCACCAGGTGATTGACAGGTAGGCAGTCCTGCTCACCTGTTAAAGTTCACCTAGAGGGGCAGAATGGGTGAAAATCAGGAATCTTGCCTGCTGGTTGAATACAGTTTTCCACTCTGGTTGTGTAGCCAACACTGAGCTATGGCCTGGCTGTTTCCTAGGTTCCTAATCCTAAAGTGACTGCGTGCAGCAACATGTCCTTCCAAATGGCCATTGAAATGCATTTTGATGTCAGCATCAATTCTAGATATGGGAAAGAGACCACTAACCTTTTCCTTCCTCTTCCTTCCAGGCCTCCCCGACTGCCCTGGCCAAATGTGTGTTGGCAGAGGTGCCCAAGCAGGTTGTGGAATATTACAGCTACAAGGCCTTACCTCCCCGATGCCCCAAAGGCAGCACCCCTGACCCGACTCTGAACTCACCCTCACCCCAGTGACAAGGGCCCCCACCCCTTTGAGCCTCAGCCACATTGTCTGTCTTCCCTCCATCTGCCAGTTCCTTCCCCCAGTGAAGTAGAAGAGAGAGAGAGAGAGAGAGAGAGAGAGAGAGAGAGAAAAGGGAGCCCAAGCCAGTGCCAGGGAGGATAGAAGGTTCCCGGGTCCTGCAACAAACTTCAGCCACCAAAAAAGGAGAGGAGAAGGCCAGCCTGTCACCACCACCACCACATCCCTCACATGCCCTTCTCCCAGTGGCACAATAAGAGATCAGAGCTGGCCCCTTGGAAGCGAGTGAGTTCTAGGAGGACCCATCTCTCCCAAGGGGAAGAAAAGGGCCTCCACTACCCCAGGCAGAACACACAGTGTGACAAATTCCCTTGTGAATGTGGTTTGGCCCAGGAGATACCTAAAGCACAACCAGAGAAAACCCACTTCTGTCTCACCTATGGAAAAGGGGAGAGAGGGCGTTGGGTGGGCAACTGGCATTCCCCTTGTTGGCCATTTGGAGATGGGAGACTGAGGGCAGGGAAGGATGCAGAAAGCTTAGTGGGTGGGGGCGGAATGAGTAGCTTTGTCCCCATATCATTCACGCACACACACGCGCGCGCGCACACACACACACACACACACACACACACACACCATTGCCCAAAGAAGGTAGTTCTGACCTTGTTTACTTCTGTTTCCCATCCACCCCTCACCCCCAGGGTGAATAAGCCTCCCTCTTCTTGGATGAAACTGTGGCAAGGGAGTCTGCAGCTCCCATTTGCTTCCATGGAGAGGCCTGGTGGAAGTGGATGAGCTAGTGAAGCAGAGAGGATAGTGGAAGGGGAGAGAGGGAACAGAGGAGAGGAAATGCCCCCCTTTGTGCTGCTGGAGTTGGTGCTACCTTTCCCCCTTGGCTGCTGGTGTGTGTTGCTGTAATAATGCCAGCTGCCCCCCCCCCCCTGGTTTAAGAAAGATGAGAGGAGCCAAGGCAGAGTCCCTGCAAGAACTGTTTCAACACCTTGTCCGTTGCCATGTCAACTGCAGAAAACCAACCCCAAACCATCCTTGATTCTCTTGAGTGACCAGCTGGAGTCCCTCAACTTTCCCTTGATGCCCAGCACCATGGGGGGGGGGGCGTTGACATTGGGGGTATGGCTCTCCCTCTGCATGGCATGCAGGGTGTGGCCTCAGTGGACAGCTGGAGCCAGCCTTCCACAACCTCCAGATGTTTTGGAGTGCACTTCCCATCATTGTTGACCATTAGCCATGCTGGCTGGGACTAATGGGAATTGTAGTCCAAAATGTCTGGAGAAATACGTGGCTAAGGAAGACTGGCTTAAGAGGGTCCCCAGATACATTGCTATTGCACTTATGTCCATTTCACCATCCCATCCTGTGCATGAAGTTCATTGGGTTCCTGTGGAGGCACCATGCCCAGCTCTGCCTACTCCTCCACATGGTACGTGGTTGTCTTTCACTATGATGTTGTTGTTTGCCTAAGGTTTGCATGACAGATCTACTTGATGTACCAAAAGAGGCAGCCAAATAAAAGGATATGTTCTGTTCCCCCTTGTTCTCTGCACTTTTTCTGATGTGGAAAGTTAAAATGTGCCCCAAAGTAAGGCTACTGAACAGTAGTGGTGTTGGGACCAATTCACAGGAGCTGAGAGGAGCAGCAGCTCAATAAGAGCTGCTGGATCAG
Source organism: Podarcis muralis (assembly GCF_964188315.1). Taxonomy (NCBI): domain Eukaryota; kingdom Metazoa; phylum Chordata; class Lepidosauria; order Squamata; family Lacertidae; genus Podarcis; species Podarcis muralis. The sequence goes on along the minus strand of NC_135661.1, from coordinate 41,531,068 downwards.
GCTAATGCCCTGTCAAGTCCAGCATCCTGTTCTCAAAGTGGCCAAGCATGTGCCTGTGGGAAATCTGCAAGCAGAACCCAAGCGCAAGAGCATCCCCTTCCACCCATATGGTTTCCAACAACTGCCTCCAGCCAGGGAGGCAGAGCATAGCCCTCATGGCTACTAGATGGAGTTGTTCCTGGAAGCAGTGATTTTTGGGAGGGTGCCCACATAGTAGCCAGGTGTCACCCCAGAGGCATCTTCCCAGCATGCCTTGCAATGATGCAAATAATTGGTGGGGCAAACACCTTGGCTTATTCAGCACAGCATTTTCGTGACAGCAAAATACCATGGCATGTCTGGGCAGTTTAGTAATTGAATTTGCAACAGGAGGTGGCCAGTACGGACATATCTACACAGTGGGCATTTTAGCCTTGGCAAGCCTAAGAAATTGTGTTAAATGTCACAACTGGCTCCACTTTAAAGAAGCAACAGAAAAGGTCCAGTGACTGGAAATTCCCACTGAAATAAATGTGCTTTCCATATGCATACGTGTGTGAGTGTGCAGAATTACACCCCTGCTGTGTTATTATGCCGGTTGTTCCATGTCCAACTGGGGTATTGCTTTTTTTGGGTCTAATCAGGCTCTGAATCTCACTGCAACATTAAAAAAATATATATCAAAAAAATCCTGGTCCTATGTTTCCCGACAGTTACGCATACAAGACATGTCTGGTTGGAGACCAGTGATGCCAATTAGAGATGAAAAGCAGCGACCTCTTAATAGGATCTGAGGCCACAGTCTATTTTACAAATAAAGTGGTGGGAAGCCTAAAAGGCAACCCAGCTTGAAACCACTGATGCTTCTCTCCGATCAGCCTTTCCTTTTTTTGAAGTTCAGCCACATAGGAACAGACAGAGGTCTGTTTGCACAGTGTTGGCAGCTATAGAGAGCCCGATATCAAAGCCAGAGATTTGATTTCCTTTCTTTGAATGTTTGAAATGGCAGGATTTATTCATTTAATATATATTTTTGTAAAAGCTTGAATCACCTTCTATAGAGTTAAAGCCAGACTTTTCTACCTTAGTTTGACTCAGGGCTCCCAGGGTATGCTGGTTGGAAGCCGTGGCATATGCTAGAAGGACAGGGTCATGTCCAGAACTGGAAAGTTATGCAGGATCGCAACAGGCAAGGCCAGGCCTTTCAGGACCTTGGACAGATCACTGTGGCCATACTGGCTCCAGCTCACCTAAGGAGAGCTGTTGCCACAGAAGTATGCTGAGGCCGTCTGAAGGAGGACTGGTCAAGCTGTTTACCCCCACCTCCCCGAAGAGCTCCCTGTGTTTCTGCAGTTACGGGGTTTTTTATGGAGTAGAGGCAGTGAGAATTGCATCTGGTGTATGTTCCAGGTCTGAGGAGCCCAGCAAAGCCACATTCTAGACTACAGTGGGGGAGGACTCCTCCCACTCTGAATCTTCCCCTAAGCCAGGGGGATAGAGGCCAGAGAACATGACAAGGCTGCAACATGGTGCTCAGTCCCTAGGGCCACCTTTTTTACCTAATCGCCAGAAAATGTGCCTGTATGAGTAATGCACTCCAAAGCCAAACTGTACCCACATTTCACCTACAGCATCATCTGTGCTCCCTCCTTTAGGATGATTGTAATGCAGGGAAAGGAAAAAGTCTGGTTGTGGGGATGCCAGAGCCGAAAAGTAGTGGATCCCAGTGTGGTGAATCAGAGCCTCTCTCAGACTAACCTTATCTTACCAGATTATGCAATGGGGGACCTGAAAACCACATACGATGCCTTAAGATCCTTCAAGGAAAAGTGGACTTTAATGTAATAAATTAATTAAAGCAGAGAATGACGCACGCACACCCAATGTCTTCAGCCAGTAATAGAAATGTGAAAGGGGACAGACACCAAGCATCTGGAGAATGGGGAGACAGAGACGCCTCACAAAGAAGCCTTGCAATGTATCCTGGTGACAAAGTGCTGAGCTCACTTGCTGCCTTCTCTTCTGCCCTCTTTCTTGAGCACATGTACAGCCCAGCATCAACCAGTAGAAGTTGGTCCACTAGGGAGAATGAGGTACTATCCCACCAGTCTCAATCTTCCTGCAGCCAGGCCCCACCTGCATGCCTTCTTACTTACAACTGGTCCAGGAATTGGCACTGCCTGCCAGCTTCCTCCTCCCTAGTCCCAGTCTTGTAGAACTCATTAGGGAGGAGGAGGAGGATGGGGACAAACTAGAAGTAGCTGGCTCTACCTGTCCTTGGGTTGGCTACACCTGCTGTTGATCTCCCTCCCTTCTGCCCTAACTGTCCCAGTGGGCATCTACCACAATCGGCAACAAGGTTGGTCTACTGGTCATGGAGATATTCTTGGAGTTGGATCTCAGTGGGAAGAGGAGTATTGAAAATTAAGAAACAAGTTGCAACAACATTATTTCTCTTACTTCCCATGGATTTTCCCATGGAGTCCATCATCCAAGCTCAGAAGCAGGTTACTTTGGTTAGCATATTCAAGGCTTCTGAGATCTATTGTTATGTAAAATAATGCATGGGCTCTCTGTTCCCAGAGGGATAACAAGAGGAAAAATAGAAAGACTAATAACTAGAAGAATCAAAGCTGGCTTGTAGAAAGCCTAAAAAAAGTTCTTTCTGGACCCATTTTGATTGACTAAATCACACCTGATAGCAACATGATAAATCAGGCTTCCTCAACCTCGGCCCTCCAGATGTTTTGAGACTACAATTCCCATAATCCCTGGCCACTGGTCCTGCTAGCTAGGGATCATGGGAGTTGTAGGCCAAAAACATCTGGAGGGCCGAGGTTGAGGAAGCCTGTGATAGATGGTTTCTCCCCTTTCTATTAGACTAGGGACAACCACAGTAGTATTCCGCAATTCCCATCAGCTTCAGCTAACATGGCCAATGGTCAGGCATGATGGGAGTTGCAACCCAGCAACATATGTGGGCACTACATTGACTACCCCATCTTAGACAAATTAGGCCAGTTAGGTGGGAAAACTTCTTAGTGGCTCTTGATTAGTCACTGGTAAGGACAATAATCAGGATGCTCTGCCTTCCAGTAGGAATTTGGTTGGTTGGCAGAAAACAGTGAACAGATGCATGATCAATAAAGCCAAGTCACTGCAAGTTTTTGTTTGTGTTTATCAGTCACATTGTGGGGTAAGCTCAATTCAGGGTAAGTCTCCACACCGAAAGAATGCCTGTTCAGCTCACAGAGAATTACTGAGCAGAAATCTGGAAAGGAAAACACAAAGATGTCCCAAAGCAATTTTGGTCATGGAAGTATCATAAATCTATGTATTTATGACTATCCAAACCACAATCTATTTCTGCCATTGAGCCACCCAACACTCTCCTCAGCTTGGACTCTAGATAGAAAGCTGAGCTCCAATCTTCAGGGAAAGAGGTGAGGGGGAAGACCTTGTGCCAAGGTTTGTGAAACCCTGCCATTTCCTTTTTAGGGACCAGAATAGTCTACCTGCCCTTCCCCCAAGTCTCAACTGGATCATGAGAAGACCAAATGAATGCTTTGAGCATCAAATGCATAAAGCTCAGGGGTGGGCAAACTTCAGACTTATGGAATCTTCCTTTATTTCTTTAATAAGACCAACTAATCATAGCCTGGGACAAATGATACAGGCTTAGACTTAAAGAGCACTGAGCCCAGGAATTTATTTTGAGTACCAAAACAGAGCTCACCATCCTTCCACAAAAATGCCTACTCCTGCTTACTCCAAGCTTAATTTTAGCAGTATACCGTAATTTAGAGCTGCTTTTGGTAAACAAATGGGAGTCATAAATCATTGCTGATCTACTGGAAATCACTCAGAGATTTGTCGGTAGTCCCCAATCTAACTTCTTCTCATCCTTGTGATAGATGGTGTGGAGTCAAGATGACACACATGTGTTCTTTCCCACATGGGGAAGAGTCTCTTTGCAAAGTTGACTAGTCCTTTCTGAAACCTCCCCTGCCTGCTCCCTCAAGAAGAGATGCAATCTGGGAAGGACTTCCCCACATTCCTATGCTATGTAAGTAGCCATGTGCATTTGCCAGGAAGGAAGGGAGATTCAAGAGAGGGAGAAAAAATAACTGCAAAGGGAGCGGTGTGGGAAGATGCCATAAGAACATAAGAAGAGCCCTGTGGACCAGGGCACTTGCCTATCTAGCCCAACATCCTGTTCTCACAGTGGCCACTCAGAATGCTTGTGGGCAGCCCTCAGGCAGGACTCTAGCTCAAGAGCGTTCTCCCCTCCTGTGGTTTCCAGCAACTGGCATTGAGAAGCATTACTGTCTCTGGCTGTGAAACAGACCACCAAATTGTGTATCATCAAGAGTGCAGCTTGGTTGCCTATTATTTCTCTTGCTTTCTTCGATAAACCTTTCCTGGTGGATGTCCCTAGATGACCATCTTCATTTCCGGTTTCAGTGCACACCATGCCAGTCTGTGAACAGAATATCCTGTACATTCCTCCTTTTGATTGCAGCCACCCTGATGGGGCTGCACTTGGGCACAGAGGGAACGGAGCTCTAATCCAATCACCATTTCAGTGTCATTAAAAGGCCGTTTCACAGCATTTGCAATAAATACTCCAGCAAATAATAGACGCTTTAACACTCAAGGGGAAAATTTAACATAATCTGAAGAGAGGCAGCTTCAAAGCCTATGTGTCCCATAATAAGAAAAATCAGAAAAACAGAGGGAAGAGAGGAGGGAAGATTTGCGCAATACACTCTGGGCAGCTGCAATAGCTTAACTTGGTCAGCCTGACCTATTTAGCCTTTTCAGGACATTGGGCAGCATCTACAATCAGGGCTCATGGCAATTCAGTACCATGGACAGGGGGAATACTGCAACCAGTTCCTTTAATTAATCAAAACCACACACAATTTGTATGTAGCCCAGAGGACCCATTACTGGGCTTGTTTGTTTTTTGCCAATATCTCTCTACTAGGGCCAACTAAAATACCATAAAGTATGAGCAAGATTTTGAGTTTTCTGGAACTCTTCTTCAGGCCGGAGATTAAGCAAAACATTAAGCCTAAAGAAGAATTGAGAACATAAAAAGAGACCCACAGTGACCAACCAGATGCCTGTGGGAAGCCCACAGTAGCACTCCCCAACTCATGACCCCCAGCAACTGATATTCAGAGGCATACTGAAAGCAATATATATTGCCTTATCCTTTGTGATTTTGTCTAAACTCATTTAAGAACCATCCAAGATGACAGCCATCACTGCAACTTGTGGCCTGGATTCCATAGCTTAACTGGTGAAAGTACTTCTTTTTATCTGTCCCAAATCTCCCAACTTTCAGCTTCACTTCTTATATTTAAGGGGGGAAACTGCTTTCTTTCCACACTATGCGTATTGTTTACACCTCTGTCATATCCCTACTTTTTAGTCCGTTTTCCAAACTAAAAAGACTCAAATGTTGCAGAGGTGCTCCATCTCCTTGATCGTTGCCTGTTACCCTTTTCTGCTGGGCTTTTTGTGTATCACCTTACATTTGCTTGCATTGAACTTCACTTGCCATTTTAATGCCCATTCTCCCAGACTGAAGAGATCCTTTCAGAGCTCTTAGTTATCCTAACAACAACAACAACAACATTTTATTTATACCCCACCCTCCCCAGCCAAACTGGGCTCAGGGTGGCTAACATCAAAATATATAATACACTAAAACATAAAATCCAGAAATCAACTGAAATACAGCTTAAAATCAGATTAAAATCATTATAGTTTTACAGCCCTATATAATTTGGTGTCATCAGCAAACTCAGCCACCTCACTGCTCATCCCTAACTCCAGATCATTTATGAAGGCAAAAAGCATGAATCCCAATATAATGATGATAATAATAATTAATATTCCATTATGATTACAAATTCTTCACCATAAGGTTCCACGGAAGGTTACAACATTAAAATACAATATTTAAAACCAGTTTAAACCAGCTTTCAATATAGATCATTGAGGGACCCCACTTTCTTGTGAGAACTACCCATTTATTTTGACTTGCTGCTTTCAGCTATTTAACCAGTTATTGACCCATAAGATAACCCATCGTCTTATCCCAAAACTGCTAAGCTTACTCAGGAGTGTCTGAAAAACTCAAACTTGCTTGCTCAGTACTTTGTGACATTTTAATTGGCCCTCATAAAGGGAATACATGACTGTAGATTTTGGATTTCCCTCCAAAGTGATGTTTTCTTCCATGAGAATTATTTCTGTGTAGGAAGGTGTGTGTGTGTGTAGAAACACTATTTCTGGAAAAATCCAGGAAGTATCTGCCAGGAGGAAGCTCAGTTGTTGCCAATTACTGTCCATAGCTAATGCTTGGAAAAGCCATGTGGGTTTTGTATTCTGACTACATTTTCCCACATGTATTAATGTGGCCATATTATTGTTGGTGTAAAGCAGAGTCCCGTGCCCAGCGGAAGGATGAGGAGTACGTACTACATACTCTATATTGCTTTATTTACAGTTCAAAGCTGGTATATTACAGAAAGACATCTTGCCTCTGCCGGAGCAGAGAATGCATCCTCTCTCCTCGACAGCTTGGAGAGAATCACACAGTGAAAAACAGGAAACCAGTGTACGTCACATCCAGTCTCCCTTTCCCGTGAGAAACTCCAACAGTACAGACTGTGGAATGTAAACACCTGTCTCGTGACAAGCCCTTTCGCTGCACAGTGAAGGAAAGCAGAAACCAACATCCTCCCCCTTTCTGTGAACATCACTGGGCAGCGTGTTCGTACAACATCAGTACAAACCCAACTTCTGCACATAGGTACAGTGTTGATCCCTTGATACAATCTTGGACAATGCATCAGCAGGAATTTCATTACCTGGCATATAGGACACCGTTACAAGTCCCTTCTGAATACATTCCCTAGCATGCTGCAACTTTAATTGCAAGTGCTTCGTGCTTTGCTTACAACCTTCAGACTTCAGCAAAGCCAAACATGCTTTGTCGTCCTGGTAAACCTGGATTGGACATTTGACAGGAATTTTCATATCTTTGCACAATTGTATCAACCATTCACAATCCTTAAGTGAATAAGACAGTGCATTCAGTTCAGCTTCACAAGTACTTAAGCTAACTGTTGTTTGCTTCTTGCATGACCAATCAAACAGACCTTGATTGTACATGTAGCAAACTCCAGACGTACTTTTCCTGTCTGTAGTGTCACTTCCAAAACTTGCATCTGCAAATATTTCAAGACCACCAGACTTCTGATTGTTAAATCTCAGTCTGTAATGCATAGTGCCTTTCAAATACCGCGCTATGCGTTTCAGAGCTTTCCAATCCTTGACACTAGGATTGTTGACTTGTCTGCTTAGCAAATTACAGCTAACAGCAATGTCTGGTCTTGAACATCTGGCAATGAAGTTTAGCTTGCCTAGCACACTCCTGTACAGTGTAGTGTCAGAAAATGCTTCTTCAGTGTCATCTACCTGATAACCTGTTGTCATCGGTGTGTCTACAGGGTTAGCATCCATCAGGTTTAGTTTGCTTAACACATCAGCAATTTTCCGTGACTGGTGTACTAGAATGTTACCATCTTGATCTCTCTCTATTTCCAGAGATAGGTAGTTGTTTACCTCACCAAGATCTTTCATGTCAAAGTGCTCTTTCAGTTGAGCTAGGGCGTTATTGTACATTGCGACATCTTTCCAAAAGAATAATAAATCATCAACATAAAACAAACAGTACAGTTTCTTTTGCCCCTCCTCTTTGACAAATACACATGGATCAGCTTTCCCTTGTCGAAAACCTAGAGAAAACAATACTTCAGTGAGTTTTGTGTGCCAACACCGTGCACTTTGTTTGAGACCATAAAGGGATTTCTTCAGAGCACAAACAAATCCCTGTTTTACCTGTACGCCATCAGGTGGAAGCATATAAAGTGATTCATCTAGAGATCCGTACAGAAAAGCTGTATTAATATCATGGTGACTAATGTGTAGATTTTCCTCTGCAGCTAGCTTGAGCATAAGCCTAATGCTTTCATATCTCACTGTGGGTGAGTAGGTCTCGTGATAGTCTTCACCTGGTACCTGTGCAAAACCTCTGGCTACCAATCTGGCTTTGTGTCTGACTATCTTGCCATTTTGATCTGTCTTCGCTTTGAAGACCCATTTGCTTCCAAGCAGTTTCATTCCTGGAACTACTGGAACTAGCTCCCATGTTTTGTTCCTTTCTAAGGAATCAAGCTCAGCCTTCATGGCATTTAACCATGGCTCAGCTTCCTTTGAATCCAAACCCTGGATTTCTTGGAAACTTGAAGGTTCAAATACCTTCTTGGAGCTTTTAACAGCTGTCACTGCTATCGTAGCAAACTCATCAGCAAATCTCTTTGGAGGTCTGCCTTTTGTGGCTCTTTGTGACCTACGAATTAGCCTTAAGTCTTCAGCACTCTCCTCTTCCTTCTTAGGAGAAAAACGTCCTATTGTGAACAATGGTTCCTCCAATTCTTCTCGATCAGAGCATTCAGAGGGTCGCATAGAGGCTTTCGCACTCTTGAAATCCTCTGAATCACCCGATTCAGTTTCAGATTCAGACTCAGAACCTTCATCAGTGGGTGTGGGTTGTTGTGGTTGCTTTTGACTATCCTCAGTCTCATCACCGTCATCAGGATAACATTGGAAAATTCCCACATTCTCCCCCCACTTTGCATTGTACTCAACACTTCTCGTGAGCTTAATTGTCTTAGAGTCAGTCATCATTATTCTGTATGATCCTTTCTGATAACCTAGAAAGATACCATGCAATCCACGCTTGTCTAACTTGGAGTTTTGTGGTGAATGAACCCACATGTCAGAACCAAAAATTTTCATGTGTTTGATGTATGGCTTCTTGCCAAACATCTTCTCATAGGGGGTACAACCAATCGCTGAAGATAACCTGCGATTGTAACTGTAAACAAAACACGAGAGAGATTCGGCCCAATAACTCTCTGGAAGATTGGCATCATGCAGCAAGGTTTTTAACCCTTGTAGCAATGTCTGATTTGCCCGTTCCGCAAGTCCATTCTGCCATGGCGAGCGAGGACTAGACAAATCGTGTTGAATTCCTTTCTCAGTCAGAAAAGCTTCAAACTGCTGAGAAGTGAATTCTCCCCCGCGATCACTGAAAAGAGTCTTTATCTTCTTACCATGCACATTTTCCAACCAAGCACAGAATTCCTTGAACCTAGGAAAAGCCTCTGATTTCTGCTTGAGATTGTACACAAAAATATACCTCGAAAATGCGTCAATGAGAACCATGAAGTACCTATTTCCACCCAAAGAGGGCGCTAGTGGTCCAACCAAATCAGCATGAACAACCTGGTATGGTTCCGTAGCTTGCCTACTAGACACCTTACCTTTCGCAGCCATTTTCACCTTGTTTGCTGCGCATGCCTTGCACTTCATGTGGTACCTGCAGGGTTTAATAGTCATACCTTCAACCAAGGCAGGCATTTTAGATACTGCCTCAAAATGCAAATGACCAAATTTTCGATGAAAATCATGAATACATTCTGCATGCAAACTTTTGTTAGAACCTGCAATGCAACAAGTGTCATCCTGCACAACATCATCATAATACAAAACAAACAAACGATCAACATATTCAGCATACAATACATAGTCATTTTTCTTTGTGATGATGCACTTCTTGTTCTTGAAGGAAACGTCAATGTTCCGCTCATTTAGCTGTCCAACGCTGAGAAGATTATGTTTGGCGTCTGGCACGTAAAGGACATTCTGTATCGATAAGTCCAAACTGTGAAGAACAACAGTTCCGTAGCCTTTACTGGGAATAGTGTGGTCATCCGCCTGGTGAATCGCACCTTCCTGCGGTGTAAAAGACACAAACAGTCTCTTGTCGTTGCACATGTGGTGGGTTGCCGCTGAATCAACAACGAAGAAAGATCTAGACGTCTTCTGGACCTCTGCAACCTTTGGAGTGAAGCGTGAAACCATAGCTTTGTGCTGCGTTGTCCTAGACACTGGACCTTTGCCTTTGCCTCGGCCTTTTCCGCGCGATGAGCTTTCGCTGCGCTGCTCTGTCTTGGCCCTGGGATATTTGCATTCCCTCTTCATATGGCCTAGACGTCCACACGAGTAGCATTTCACTGCCTTCAAAGCTTTGGCGCCATCTGGTGGTTCCACTGCACTATGGGATGACGTCTGTGAAGACTCCCCCTTGCCCATGCAGCTAGCACCCCGGCGATCTGCTTCATTCTGAATCACGGCAGTAACAAAGTCCACTGTCAGCTGAGCTGTTGGCTGCACAGCAATCTGGGTTGCAACAGACTCCCAACCTGAACCCAAAGATTGTAGTATCATGAAAGAATACACAGCCTCTGGAAAGTTGAGTCCTCTCTGTTGCAGCTCATGTCTCAGATTTTGCATCTCCATCAGATGTAAACGCACATCTCCACCTTCAGCAAGAGCCATATTATGCAGCTTGTTAAAGTAAAACATAGTAGATCCAGCTTCTGTCCTTAAGTGAGCCTCTCTCAAAGAGTCCCAAATTTCTCTGGCTGAGGTCTTATCACGCAATAGACAGAGCTCTTCTGGGGATACTATCAATGTAAGAGTTCCCCTTGCTTTGGAATCTTTAGCTGCCCATTCATCTGTAACTGGAGCTGGGGGGGTGTCTGTAATCACCTCAAACAAACCCTCTTTCCGCAGAATTGCCTCTGCATACAGAACCCAGTCCGCATAATTTTTCTTGTTGAGCTTAGGAATCCCACAAGCATCCTGAAGGGCCATCATGACTCTGGCATTAGCCTTCAGCGTCATATATGCTGCTTTAAATCTTGCTGCGTCACTGCTGCAGCTGCTTTGTTCCAAAAGCGCTTTTAAAAGTTACTTTCGATTTCCCCAGCATAGTAGCTTGTGCCTGGGAGCCTTTTGCCTATTCCCGGCAAAACGGCTTTAAAAGTTCAAAGTCCAGCCATAAAGCCATTAACTGGAAGCTGGCAGGCTGCCCGGAGCAGTAGCACATACCTCATCAATCAAGTTTACGCGCAGAGCAGATTCCGATCCGATCTGTCCCTCTGCATTCCGATGCTTTGCCGGCACTCCGACTCGACTTCTGGGCCCATAACCACGTGTTGGTGTAAAGCAGAGTCCCGTGCCCAGCGGAAGGATGAGGAGTACGTACTACATACTCTATATTGCTTTATTTACAGTTCAAAGCTGGTATATTACAGAAAGACATCTTGCCTCTGCCGGAGCAGAGAATGCATCCTCTCTCCTCGACAGCTTGGAGAGAATCACACAGTGAAAAACAGGAAACCAGTGTACGTCACATCCAGTCTCCCTTTCCCGTGAGAAACTCCAACAGTACAGACTGTGGAATGTAAACACCTGTCTCGTGACAAGCCCTTTCGCTGCACAGTGAAGGAAAGCAGAAACCAACAATTATATGGCTTCTTGCAGAGGAATGTGAGCATTTGCCCTCAACAGTTTCCTGGATCCATGCTCTCCCTCACCACATATTCTCTTTCCTTCTCTTTCATAAAGGGATAGAACACTATTCTCCCTTCTTCCATTTGTTACATACAATCATAAGAGGAGCCCTAACGGATCAGACTAAAAGTCCTTTTCATCCAGCATCCTCTTTTCCACATCTGGTGGCCAACCAGATGCCTCTAAGAAGCCCATAGACAGGGCATGAAAAGCAATTGTCCCATTGTTGCTCCCCAGCAACTGGTATTCAGTGGTATACTGCCTCTGAACATGGAGGTTCCATTTAGCTATCAGGGCTTACTAGGCTTTGATAAGACCTCTCCTCCTCCCCTTCCACTAATTTCTCAAATCCTCTTACAGCTCCCTGAACTAGCGGCCATCACAACACCTAATGACAGCAGATCCTCTATATTAACTGCACATTGTTTTAGAAGGAAAATTTCTCCCAACTGATTATAGTTATGCTTCACTGGAGGTATTTAAGCAGAGGTTGGACAGGGCACCAGTCAGGGATGCTGTAGCTGCATCCTGCACTGAACAGTGGGGTGGATTGGAGGACCTCAAAGGTCCCTTCCATTCTGTGATACAGCCTTCCTTCAACTTGAACATATTTTTATTTCAGCAAGTAATGCAATGCAGTCATGGAAAGTAAAGTCACACATACACACTCCTAAGCTCCCTGCAAATCGGCCTTAGAGTTTGGACATTCAGTATCAGTGCAATTATCACTCGCCCCCACCTGACCGCCCCCCTTCCACACTCATCCACACCCACAAAAGAGACGGGCTTTCGTTACAAAAACAGCTCTATTCAACAGGGACAAAGTGATTATTTCTGACTGTCGGGATAATTGCTCAAATTGTTCTAACAATAAATGGGGCTTGAAGTGAGATGCATTCATGCTGACAAGGATGAAGTTTGATGGGAAAACACCTGCTGCAGAGAAGAGCTCGCGTGAACCCGAGACTCCAGCAAAACTGCTGGAATCGGCTATTTCCCTCCTCACTACACTGAACTGTTCAAGTGAGCCGTCTCTGCCATGATTTGCCAACTGCTGCTGGAAGCAGGCCTGGCTCCACAGGAGGCTGCTGGCTTCACCAGTGCATAGATGCCCCATTTTGACAATTGAGCAGCTCTGAGGATGCCTTTCACACTTATCGCCATGCATAGGCTAAGCCCCCAGATCTCTTAATAGGCAAATGTGCCAAGGAAAGACAAGCTGTCCACAAAGTAAGGGAAACTGGGAGGAAAAGAGGGTCACTCTATACCTAGAGAATGCAAAGACAGAGGGCAAACAAGTCCCTTCCAACTCTACAGTTCTATGGTTCTAAGTCTGAATAGCCACATTGGCTCCAGAAAATAGCAAACAGAGCACAAAGCAATGACATAGTAGGATTGTTTGGACCAACTGGTGTTCACAGCACAGGGATCTCTGCACAACCGTAGCAGAAATGAGAACAGCACATGATTAGGAGAATAGCCAACAAGGCAAGGGCACTTTCAGAAGGTTGCTATTTTGGGGCAAATTCAGGTTGCACAATTGTTGTTGATTGGGCGATATGGAGCAACAAATCATCTTCCCCAAAAGTTCAGACTTTTTGAAATAAGGAAAGTGAGCGGGAAACGCACTGGAAGGTGTGGAGACACATTGCTTCAGTGCAACTTCATCTAACTTCCCCACAAACCAATCAAGAGGCAGGTCATCCGGAAGCACCTGACTTCACAAAAACAAAACCCTTACAAGCTCACCTAAGGCCATTTGGCTTTGTGCATATGGATGCAGCCTCTGACCTAACAGTTACCCACCTAGCATAAGATGCGGCCCGCAGTTGACCTGCACATTCCCATCCGCCCTGTGCAAATCTATACACATCCTTCTATCCTCTGAGCTCTCTCTACATTTGGGAAGAAGCTGAGCATTATTCCCATCAACCATTTTGCCCCAGCCACATGCCACCTCTCGTGGATCAATCTGCTACAGATTTCTTATTTATAGCTCCTGATTCATCTCCCTATAAAGAGGGATAATAGACGTCGCCATAGTAACTCCTGTGCCTGATGAATTTCATGCTGGTGCCTGTCCCTCTGCTTGAAGCAGATGTTTCTTGAGCGAGGAGAAACTGGAGACTCCCTCAGAGACCTCCGTCACAGGAGAGTGGGCCACCCCACCAGCTAGCTCACTTTCCTCCTGCGGCTGCTCCAGTTCCATTGTTGCTCTTACTCAGTCCTGTGACCCAGCAAAGGTGCTTGTCTGTCTTCATTAGCCACTATTTCGCCCCACTACCACCATGCTGTGGATCTCTCTCCTCCTCCTCCTCCTCCTCCTCTTCTCACCTGGATGGTGCTGTCCTTAAACAGAGCAACCTTGGGGAAGCCACTGGGTGTGGAAGAAGAGCATATTCTGTATCTGTTGGTTGGTAGTTCTGTATTGCAAGCTCAATGATTCTGGGCCAAAGACCAGCCATATAGCTGCACATTTCTTCTCTTTCTGAAAGGCTGAATTGTACTTGTTATGTTGGTGTAGTGGTGAAAGTGTCAGACTAGGGCAAGGGAGGCCTGGGTTCATATTTGCACTTAAGCTATGCAGCTCACTGGATGACCTCAGTTACTATCTCAGCCCAGCCTGCTTCACGGTGTTGCTGTGAGGATGAATAATAATAATAATAATAATAATAATAATAATAATAATAATAATAATAAAATTTATTTATATCCCGCCCTCCCCAGCTGAAGCTGGGCTCAGAGCAGCTAACAACAGTAAAACGGTGGAGGAGGAAGGAAAAACAACTGGGAGCTCATTGGAAGACATGTGCAATAAAAATATCATAAATGCATTTGGGTACGTACTTTTCTCTCCTTCTAGTTCCCCAATAATGAGCCTGGTAAAATCAATGAATGCTGTTTTTCTTGAGTCAAGTTATTACCTATTTACACTTTTGCAACAATTACTCATCAGTTCTCTTTCCTTTTCTGACCCACAGCATTTTCCTCCCTGAAGCAAAAGACAAGATGGCAGGCAACCCCCACCCCATCCCACTCCACTCACAGAAGATGACAGGAATGTCAGCTGAATCTTGCTTCAATACACCTCCCCAACACACCAGAAGGCAGCATGCCAGTTCAGGGGATGCAAGCAGGGCACACGGCACACCCAGATCTATGTTCCAACAGAGGGGAAAGGCTGGGGGACTCAGGAGGAACAGCCGCTACCTCTCAGCACCTGCTGCCTGAAGCAATTGTCTAACTGTGCCCAATGGTAGGGATGGCCCTGTTTCTAATTGTGCAGATGCCTCAGCAGAGGAGGCCGGTTTTTCCTTTGAGCAGGGCACAGGCTCGAGGTTTTAGAAAACCAGTAAGAAACACAGAAAGAAAGAAAGAAAGAAAGAAAGAAAGAAAGAAAGAAAGAAAGAAAGAAAGCTGTTTTTTTCCCCACTCTGTGCCAAGCTAAGGTGAACATTTGCTCTCAGGGACATTCCCAGGGCTGCAGATGCTACAATCTGAGACCGCAGAGAGAGCAAGCTCACTAGACTAGCCAGACCACAGAATGAAACTTAGGCTGGGCAGGAAGCAGAGAGGAGAACCAAGGGCATCAGGAGGTCAGCCTAGGGCAGCCTTGGCAGGTCTGCACTGCGACAAACCTGCCTTGGCTTAACTCAGCTGGACCCAGGCTCATGTAGAGTGGGGACAGCCAGGTACACGTGCCCTGGGTCTCAGAGGGCTAAGTTGGTTTAGGGGCCCCTGTCAGGGACCTGCCATACTTAAGCTGTCATACCAAGACTCTCACCCCGAGCAAGAACAAGACAAGCTCTGCACAGGCCTGGCTGGACCCAAACCTGCCCCCTAAGACTGCTCTCTGTGACCGAGTATGTGGATGTCATCAAATGGATTCAAGTGCTTAAGGGATGCCCCTTCACTATACTAAGGATGATTCATTCAAGGGGGGCTGGCTCTTGACTGTTATATCAGATCAACTTTGATAGGTAGGAAGAGCCATCCACCTGTCAATCACCTCACATCATAAGGACATCAGCTGAAACCTTGGAAAGGGACTTACCTTTAAAGTCCATTTGTAAGCAGTTTCAGTACAAATGGACATAAAGCTGTGCCTTCATCTGCCTCAAACCTGGCAGGTGGGTGTGGCTTAGGGAGAATGGCATCATGGGCCACATTGGGACCCTGTTGGGCCTGATTAAGCCTGCTGGCTGAAAGTTCTCCACCCCTGGTTCTATGCACTGAGCTATGAGATCACCCACCACAGAAGTGAGCCCGCCCCAGAGAGCCAGGATGGGCACTGGATTTTACTGATACAGAATACAAACAAACAGCAGACATAAAAAGTACAACAAACCCTCACAACCCATCCACTCTCATATGCCCCTAGTGGTATTCTACATGGGATAATGTCGTGTGTAAACTTCCACTAGAAACCGTTCCATATGCACCTTCCCAGCAACGGAAGATAACAAAGTGTTCATATAGCACAAGAGACATATTTGGCAGTTTGCCCCTGATTCCTGTTTCTTTAGCATAGGAAATGCATCGACACCAAAGACCATTAAGACTGCTCTGGTTTTTCAGTCCCTTTTAAGACTTCTATGCCATGAGTTTTCCCAGCAACAGCTAATCACCAAACATTTTAGTACACCATAAATCTGTAGGCAGCACTCCCCACTCAGCACCCGGCACCCTTTCTTGATCAATTTTATTACATTCTACAGTTTCTGTGTGTTTTCACATATGCTCTCCAAACTCGCAGTTTGAATCTTTAGGCTAGATTTAAGGAGTTACAGCTAATGTTAAGAAACATTAAACATTTAAGGAAGTCTGTGTCAATTGATTCTGCTAATTGACATCTTTTAAAGAAATGTGATAATTCCCTTTTATTGAAATAAATTGGGAGTTTCTGACCCCATGAAATGCTGGTTTCAGAACACACCCAGATCTCAAATTCAAAAGATTCTCAAAAGACTGTCATGTTTGCATGTGGGAGCCTCAGGTTTGGGTTGCAAGCTGCACAATTCAAACCAGCAGCATGAAAGCCGCCATCCCACCCCCACCCCACCCCGCTGCCTACCTCTTGGAGTTCAGGCCAAGCCCTGGTTGGGGTTAAGTAGAAAATCGATGCTAGATGGATGTGTCCAGCTGAAGCTGCAGAAAAGCTCTTTTCCAGACCCTGCACTTGACTCCAGGCTGAAGGGAATGTGTGGCAGCAAATGGGTGCACAGGCAGGATGGCACAGGGCCAGATCCCTGGATCTCACGAGGCGTGGCTGACAGCAACCACCAGGGCTAGAGCATTGTCTCTGGCAACACTTGTCCTGCAGAATGCATTGCCCACGTGAGGCACACTGGACTCCGTCACTGTGGGTTGCATCAGGCTAAGTTCCACTCAGGATAGGCCCACTGGAATTTGGGGGTGGCTAATCCTATATGGGAGGCAGTGGAAGACAGGAGTGCCTGGTGTGCTCTGGTCCATGGGGTCATGAAGAGTCGGACATGACTAAACGACTAAACAACAAATCCTATATGCTAGATGTTGGGTGCAGGGTATGGGGCAAAGTGCTTTGCAAGAGCAGACAATCAGTTGATTGAGTCTTTACAAGTTCTACCAATCAGCTGGTTGTCAAGGCTTGCTTTATGTGGAGCTTTGCAGCAAGGCCTTCCAAACCTCGGCACCCAGGACTTACCAAGCCGCAATGATCAGCTGACTGTTGAGGTTTCCAAAGTGCCATCCACATTGTTCTTCAATGCTGGTCCATAGCACAATGCAAAAATAGTTCACCCAACACCATTGTTTTGCCACACATTTTTGCCTAGTGCTGTGTATCACTGTGATGTTGGGTGATTGCCATGTGGGCAGCCCCACCCACCTGCCCAACTTGGCCCATGAGGGCCAAGATAGATCCAATTCCACACTTCCGCTATACTGTTTCAAGTGACTGGTGAAGATGTGGCCTCTGGCCCCACCAACCACAGAAGGGAATGTGGCCCCCAGGCTGAAAAGCATTCCCCACCCATGCAGGAATTAAAGGCGTGCACTGGCTCTGCATGGAGCTGTTGTGCTTCCGCCCTCCAGGGATGTGTTTTGATCTTGTCTAGCAGCCATTGATGCACATAGCCTCCCCAACAGCATCCGCTTTGGCAATGCACGGAGGTGACTGGAGGCGCATTGTGAGTCCAGCCACAGCACATGCCAGCCAGCTGCGAGCGGAGAGACACAAAACATTGCTAATTGCAGGGAGTGATTAAGGCGGGGAACGGAAATGATTGCAGGGTGCATGGGCAGCCATGTGTGCCCCCTTCCAGCAGCAAACGCCCACCCTTCCGAGACTCCAAAAAACTTCAGACCAATTCAATCACAGGGCTCTTCTATAGGGACCCAGACTCTTTTCTTCCTCTTTTCTTCCCTCTGTTATAGATTTCCATAATCTGCTAGGAGCACAAACCACAGTTTTGCAAGTTACTCTGCCCAATGTTAAACACTTTGCTGCTGGTTATGATGAGCACGACCAACAGGGGTGGCTGGTGCCCAGTGGGACTGATGGGGCAGAAGCAGGGAGTGCAGGCAGAGCCCACAGCAGACAGAGCCACCCCCTGGCTGGGTGTAAGTGAAAGGCAGGCAGGTAGGCAGGGGCTGGCTGAGGATAGACCAGGGGTCCCCAAACTAAGGCCCGCGGGCTGGATAAGGCCCAAGGGACTCGTTTATCCAGCCCATGGCGACCCCCGCCACCCGCTGCCGCAGCCCGCTCTTACCAGCACTGCGCTGCACAGCTGCCCACTTCCGGGTCAGAGGAGCACCGGAAATAGCTTGTGTGCATAAAAAGTAAAGGTAAAGGTACCCCTGCCCGTAACGGGCCAGTCTTGACAGACTCTAGGGTTGTGCGCCCATCTCACTTAAGAGGCCGGGGGCCAGCGCTGTCCGCAGACACTTCCGGGTCACGTGGCCAGCGTGGCGAAGCTACTCTGGCGAGCCAGCGCAGCACACACGGAAACGCCGTTTACCTTCCCGCCAGTAAGCGGTCCCTATTTATCTACTTGCACCCAGGGGTGCTTTTGAACTGCTAGGTTGGCAGGCGCTGGGACCGAGCAACGGGAGCGCACCCCGCTGCGGGGATTCGAACTGCCGACCTTTCGATCGGCAAGCCCTAGGCACTGAGGCTTTTACCCACAGCGCCACCCGCGTCCCGCTTGTGTGCATACACAAGTGTTATTTGCGCATGCACAAGTGTTATTTCCGGGGCACATCCGGGTCGGAGGAGGCCCGTGCACATGCGCACAAGCTATTTCCGGTGCTCCTCCGACCCGAAAGTGTGCTGGAAATAGCGTGTGCACACTCGTATGGGTATGCGCCTCCCGCCCTCCAGCCCGCTGCGCGATCAGCGCTGGAGACACCGGTCCGAGGTGCGGTAAGTTTGCTGACCCCTGGGGTAGACTGAGACCTGAGTGGTGTTGCTGCCACTCCTTGCAATGCTGCTATGGAGCTGGGATCCTGTGCAGGCAGAAGTCCAACCTACCCAGCTGGACAGAAGGATGCTGAGCTCTAGGCTGCTGGCAGGAGATGCTCCCTGGGGTGGCACAGAGCACTTTGCTTCAAGCACAACAAAGCAGGGATGTTTAATTAAATCACTGGGATGAATCTTTAACGCCATTTGCACTTCACCATCATTTTTTAATGTCGTCCCTGTCCTGGATGGTGCGTTAACAGTAGCAGGGGATTGTTGAGAGGTGGGGCAGGGCTTCTTCATATGTCTACATGGACATACATGTGCTTTGCATGGATGTGAAAGACTGCAGCACTTCAAGATGTGTGCAGAAGTCTTTGCATGCCCATGCTCAGGCCTATACGCACATTGCAACAGGCTGCCCAGAGATGCTTTCTCCCTATAACCCTTCCCAGCCCCCTTGCCTTTCTCATTCCTCCTGCCCCACCCATTGCCAAAAGACTGGGATGAAGTTTCATTGCTGCTACCCATTTCCTTAGTCAACACAGAGATACAGAGGCACACTAAATAGTACATCTCTGCACCTCCAAACAGGCTTTGGGCCATTGCAAGCCATGCCCCACCTGCACAATGGGGAGACAAAGGATAACTTAAACTCTTGATGGGTGTTTCAAGACTTGTGATCTTGTGTGAGGGAATCAAGCACACAACAGAAGTTTAGGTTTGCACAATTAAAGTGGATTTGAGTGCTCTGTCATCTTCGTGCAACCATGCACTTTGGCATGTTTGAGGTTAGGAAAATGATGGGGAAATGCATTGAAAAGGGGGGGGGGGGTTTGAATGAATGATTAATGGGAAGATGTGTAAACAACCAACAAGCAAAGCAGTACAAATGCTTATTGTCATATTATTAGTACAGTGGTACCTCGGGTTAAGTACTTAATTCGTTCCGGAGGTCCGTTCTTAAGCTGAAACTGTTCTTAAGCTGAAGCACCACTTTAGCTAATGGTGCCTCCTGCTGCCGCCGTGCCCCCAGAGCACGATTTCTGTTCTCATCCTGAAGCAAAGTTCTTAACCTGAAGCACTGATTCTGGGTTAGCAGAGTCTGCAACCTGAAGTGTCTGTAACCCGAAGCGTATGTAACCTGAGGTACCATTGTATTGCTACTATTTTTCATTTATGAATCACATCCCATGAAGCATCTCAAAGCTATTTACAATACAAGGACATACAGTATATAAAGCCAGCATAGGGTTATGGTTAGACTGTTGGACTAGGACCTGAGAGACCAGGATTCAAATCCCTACTTGGCCATGCAGCTCACTGGGTTGCCTTAGGCCAGTGACCATCTCTTGGTCTAACCTACCTCACAGGGTTGTCCCAGGAATTAACTGAGGAAGGGGAGAACCATGCATGACGCCTTGAGCTCCTTGGAGAAAAAGGAGGGATATAAATGCAATTAAAAATTAAGCCATACTAATAAGAAATGTTACATATACCCGGTATTTTAAACCGTTTAAAACAATTGCATAGAAACACAATGTAAAAAGCAAACAAACCCAACTGTTCAAAACAACAGCATATAATATCCATTCAGAGCCAAAACAGAAAGCAGCTGGGTATCTGGGTATAACCACTGCACAAATAAATCAGAATGAAGGCTCAATAAAGAATAGACAGCAGGCTCCTCCATATGAGCTTTTCATTGCACATTCATGGTGCTCAGTGCTCATGATAGTATTGGATCAGTTCTGCATGATCCCACATTCAACACTATTTGTGTCTGCAATGGTTTCAGAGTAGACATACTGTTTCACCTCCAGTCAGTCTATGTCCCATAACCTCCTGCTGAAACCCAGGATGTTTTCATGCCACAGATGTTCCAGGGCATCTTTTGCCCTGTTTCTGGTGTGGCATGCACTCAGCGTGACAGGTGGGTGTTTGGTATCATCAGTCCATGCCTGGCCTGGCTGGTTTCACCTGTGTGGCCATCCCTGGGCATGGCAATGCCTTAAGAGGAGCAGCAGCAGAGAAGAACGGCACCACACCTGGCTTGGGCCATCCATGCAGGACACAGTCGTAGGAAAGAGTTTCCCGCAGCTGGGAGGTCTCTTCACCCCCCCCCCCCGGTGCTCCTATGCACAGCGACCATCATATGCTAGTGTGCACATTTTGCGGAGTCCCTCCCGTACCAAGCTGGCTGGCAGGAGGGGTTTACCAGGGAGGCTGCTACCTGTGGATGGAGAAAGTCGCCCACCTTCTGGCTCCCTGCAGGGCAAATTGCTTTGGCTGCACAGCTGATTGGCACAGCCTATAATTATTCTCAGGGAGAGAGGAGTGGGCACAGCAGGTGCCAGAGTGCAGCAAATCAGAGGGAAGGAGGAGGGGAAAGGTGCTGCGCAGGTTTGTATATGCCAAGGGAAGAAGGACCAATTTTTGACTGAGCTGACACCAGGTGAAGAACAAACGGCAGGAGTGGGGGAGGCTCCAGAAATAGTTGGGGTGGAGTCGAGACAGAGAAGCCCACCGTGCTCGATGGATGGGGAGAGAGAGGTTTTCGGTAGGTATATGTGTGCGCAAGTGTGGAGATGCTGCACATCAGCTAGAGACAGCATGTTTTGAAAGTGTTTTTAATTCCCTGTCCTCAGCCAATGAACCAGAAATTCATGCTGGTTCCAGTGGAGTTCGCTCTGTGAGGTTAGAACTCATCCAAGGTCAGGTTAGGTAAGCATTAACATCTTTGAAACACATCTCAATCAGAGTGGGGAAAGGGTGTGCCATTCCCCCTTCTCCTCGGTTTGCAAAGCACAGTTAGGTTCTCTAAACTCACAGGAGGTTAGAACTAAACAGCCAGGGGGCTGTAACTATTAACAGGCCACAAGGGAGAGGCAGTGACTACAGACAATTATTGTGTTTGGGTAGGATTTAATCACAATACTGGCAAATTCAGGTTCCATAATTGATTGGGAGGGCTAACGCAACAAATCCGCTTCCCCAAAATATCATTTTTTTGCAGTAAGTAAAGTGATGGGGAAATGCAATAGAAATGTGGACACTTGCTTTGATGCAACATCCCTGGACTCCCATTAAACAGCCAATGCCATCTCATCTCACTGCAATGAAATCAGGATGATCTTTTTTTTTTTTTTTTTAATTTTTTATTGGGTTTTCTGCTTTTATAGAAACAAAACACACACAAAAAAGAAACACAAGACAAAAACATGTATAAAGTCAGCAAATCCCCGTTTCATAACCTTGTTCCCTGACTTCCCCCCACCCCCCCTCGTGCATCCCAGTTCCCAAGATTATAACAGCAAGTTGGTGTTTCTCCTCTTAACCATCTTATTCATCTTATTGCCCCTTTTATAATAAAAAATTAATTTTCCTAAGTTGGACTTAAGTTCTCTTCCATCGATTTTTCATTTTATCTTAATTAAGAGTCATATTAACCAAACCTAAAAGTCTTAAGAGTTTTTAAGAATCTCCTCTTCCCTCCCTCCCATCCCCGGTTTTTGTCCCTTCCCAATAAAAATCCAAAGTCGAAATTCTCAGCCTGGGTTCCTCACGTCCGAGGCTTTCAAGTTTCTTTCAGTCCCTCTCCGCCTGTCTTGTTGGTAGTCCTTTATATCAATCGTCGAGTCTGGAAAAAATTCTTTCACCATCAAAATATATTCTCTTCCCACAAGGAGATTTGAAAGTAGCTGCTGAAAAATTTCCACAAAGCCTGTGTCTTGAAAGTCAGAGTCCAAACGGAGGCCCCAATCATATTTCTTTATTTTAAGTTCCTGTATTCCATATTGTCCCGGGGCCTCCTCCTTCTTCTTCTGTGTCTTTTGCAGACTTGTGGTAGATATGTTCCCAGAGTCTCCTTGCTTGTGTTCCACAGATGTCAGCTTTTGGTTGTTGCTTCCCAAGGTTACTTCCTCTTTTTCTTGTTGTTTAGTCTCTTCCACCTCTGTAGATATTGTTTCCCATTCAGCTGTGGATTCTTTCTCATTCAGGTCCTCAATACAAACAGCAGAGTTGCCTGTTCCCAAGGTCATAGTCACAAGTTGTTTATTCATGGCCAAGCTCTGCTCTTGTAAGATTCCCACCAATTGAAACATCCTTTCGATTTCCGCTAGTAACTTTCCTTCCACAGCCATTGTATCCATTGTAGTTTCACGAAGTTCCCCCTAGGGGGAATCTAGTTACTTATTAGACTTTTCTCCAACAGTCCTTTAACTTATTATTATTACTTTGTTTCCAACGATTTTAGCTCAATTATAACTCGTCTTAGTCCAGAGGAATCTTAGATAGTGATTTTTCCACTTTAAACCGCCCGTTTGACAGCTTTGACAGCTGTCAAACTCCGCAGCTCTTACACAGGCACAAAGGCAGGACGTTCCCGAGCCCGGGAGGGGGGGGTTGTTTAAAACAACAAGAAGGTTTCCAAAACTCCACTCTCCAGCCCAAAATTTCCTTTAGCTAAATCTTGAAAGATAATGTCCTTTTTAACTCACCCCACCAAGGGTAGGCTCTCCAGCTTAGCTCTTATGTCGTTGCTTAGATCGTCTGCAGGGGGGGGGTGCGGACTTCCTTTTAGCACACCCCCCGGTCGTCTCCAATTCAGGGTAAAACTTTTTAAAAGTCCCAATCTGTCTTACTCACGGGTGATTCTTTCAGTCCAAATTTTCAAGGAAGGAAGTCAGCGCTCTCTGGTCATGGCTCGCGGCTTCGCTCCACCGAGGTAGCGATCGACTCTCAGTGCCACGCCACCCCCGTATCCTCTCCGCAGCCTTTAAAAAGGCTCTTCGTGAATCAGGGGGGGCGCTTAAGGCACCCGCCGAGTCTTCAGTCCGCAGGCTTCCGCGCCTGCGGTTTCTAAGGGTCCCCGCGTCGCCGGCGCGGCAAAGACCCGTCCTCGGTAGAGCCGATTCCCTCCGCAGCTCGGAGGGAATCCGCCATTTCCAGATCGCGTCAACCCGGAAGTCTCAGGATGATCAACCCAAAAACAGGTGGTCTGAAAGTGCCCACAAGTGAATTCCAACTGCACAGCTGATCAACTGTTGAAACACAGTCAACCTCATACACACAAATAAATCGTTCTGCAGAATACCGCTGGAGGAGGCAGTGCATGGGATAGGGTGGAGGGTCATTTGGGGAGTGTGCTGGTTTTGTTCTGATTTTACAGTGGTTGTACTCATGCTGACTTTTGCGTTTTTCTGTGTGTGTTGTGTATTGTATGTAATTGGTGTCTTCCCTTCTGCAACTTTCTTGATTGAACCCTGGCTTTCATAAAAGGTCCACAGTCTGCAACCTGGCCCCCAAAGATAACTCCTCGGCCAGTGATGTCAAACCTTTGGCACGCGTGCCAGAGGGGGCACTCAGAGCTTTCTCTGTGGGCAAGCGCGCCGTAACCCCAGCACAGAGCTGGCAAAAGGCGAGGGCAGTGTGTTGAGTCCTCAGCTCAACTTGTGTCCAAGGAGAAGTTCCTCAGATGGGGCGTCAGGTGTGTGGGTGGGTGTGGGTGTGTGCGCGCGCAAAACGGAGCCACAACCTTGGCGAGCCTCCGCTGTGAGTGGGGAGGGCTCAGAAGCGTCACCAAGAGTTCTGAACAGCCGCCTTCCTCCTCCTCCTGCTGCTGCAAGGTTGAGGCTTTACACACCCTCTGGCTGGGGCCAATGGGAGGGGAGTCAGAAGTGGAGTGGAGGCTTCCCGCTCCCCAGCTGAGCTGCCGGATCCCACTCCTACTTGCGTGCAAGCAGGAGCAGGGCGGGGATCTCTCAGCTGGGAAGCCCGAAGCTTCCATTCCACTTCTGAGAGATCCCCTCCTCCACTCCTGCTTGCATGCAAGTAGGAGTGGGATCAGGAAGCTCAGCTGAGGAGCGCCTGGCTGCCTTCAGGTGGTGCAGGGGCTCTCAGATGCAGCTTCCGGACTGCCTCCATCTCCCCCAACCTCAGTAACTATTCAGCCTGACTGCCTTCACGGGGTTGCAGGGGATCTGATGCGGAGGTGGGGCCTCCTTTAAACTTCTCCCTTGAGAAGAGTGCAGCCGCAGCCCCGATCCAGCTTCTGTTCCTGTGCAAGCAGCAACGCTGCCTAGCAGAGCCGCCCAATCCCACTCCTACTTGCCTGCAAGCAGGAGCAGGCTGGGGGGGGGGGCAACATCCCTTGCCTGCTCGCTTGCCGCCCGGCCCACCTTCCCTCACTCTGAAAACGGAAGTGTGGCACTCAAAACAAAAGTTATACTCAGAACAGAACATGTTCCGCTTCCGGAAAAAGTTCGAAAACCGGGCCACTCATTTCCAGGTTTGAAGTGTTTGAGTTCTAAGTAGTTCAAGAACTAAGCTGTTGGAAAACTGAGGTTCCACTGTATTGCTCCACTCTCTCTCCACATGGATGCACCAACCTCCCCTTCTCAACTAAAACCTCAGTATTCGGGTTAAATTGCCTTGTTGGCACTTTGCGATAAATGAGTGGGTTTTGGGTTGCAGTTTGGGCACTCGGTCTCTAAAAGGTCTGCCATCACTGTCCTAACCTCTCTTTCGCAAACCAGAAGTGTTATCTCATGCGTCTCCTCTGTCCATAATGGGTTGCTGCTGCCCCCTGGTGGCCCTCAGTTAGATTTGCCAACAAGCAGCAGTCACCAAGTCAAGGATTTTGCAGGCAACCTGTTTCTTGGGCTTTTGTCCTGATTTGCTTGCAGAAAGCTTACATGGTGATTAGACTATATCTGTTCTTTTTAGAGCATTTGTTCTGATTTGTTTACAGGAGGTTATACAACAATGAACATTTGTCCTGCATTCATCCTGATTTGTTTGTGGGGTGTTATTTGTTTATCTTCTTGGTTTATTTTTATTTCATAAAATTTCCACAATGCTTGATTGTAAAAACAAACCAACCTTCAAGTGGCTTTAAAAAGATAAAATAATAAAACAGAGGGGGGAAATACAACCATATTTTAAACCGTATAAAAGTTAAAATTCTGAGATTAAAATTTCCTCAGTCTTCTAAGGATCTGGGTAGGTAAAGGTACCCCTGCCCGTACGGGCCAGTCTTGCCAGACTCTAGGGTTGTGCGCCCATCTCACTCAAGAGGCCGGGGGCCAGCGCTGTCCGCAGACACTTCCGGGTCACTTGGCCAGCGTGACAAGCTGCATCTGGTGAGCCAGCGCAGCATGCGGAACGCCGTTTACCTTCCCGCTACTAAGCGGTCCCTATTTATCTACTTGCACCCGAGGGTGCTTTCGAACTGCTAGGTTGGCAGGCGCTGGGGCCGAGCAACGGGAGCGCACCCCGCCGTGGGGATTCGAACCACCGACCTTTTCGATCGGCAAGTCCTAGGCGCTGAGGCTTTAACCCACAGCGCCACCCGTCCCTTAAGGATCTGGGTAGACTTGTTTAAATAAGAATGTTTTTAGCAGGTGCCAAAGAGTACAGTGAAAGTGCCTGCTCAGTCTCAATGGGCAGGTGCTGCCCTTAAACATTTAGCAAACCCCACATTTTTCAATGCCCCATTATCCAAACCTCAAAACATCCGGTCTATTTTAAGTGCATCTGTGAAAAGTTAACTTTCCCAGGAAGAACAGCATCCCCTGCAGGTCGGCTGATATGGCCCGGTTTGCTCCCTCCCCATTCCCTCCCTCTCCACCCCAGAGTGGCTGCTTTGGATGAAGGTGTGTATCTGCCTTTGCAAATTGCTCGGCAACAAAAGAATAATCCTGCCTCCAACAGAGCGCAAAATTATCTGTGAAAGGAAAATAGATTTCCTCTCTGTGGAGGAACCTGTGACCTGCATCTTCCGAACACAGACAGTTGAGTTGTCAACAAGTGCCGCTCCTGCTGTTGTTGTGCGGTTTTTAAAAAAAGAAAACATTTTCCTTGCTTCATCAGCTTCAAAGAAAGCCTTTCGCTCTGTCGTTTCCAAGATTATAGCAAATTGCTACTGAATGGAGAAAAGGGTCTACAAGATGAGCTTGTCCTTTAATGGGATTGTGCCTTGCATGATGCTGCTGCCAGCCTAACCCAAAACCCAAAGCCTTCGTCAAGCTGGCTAAAGTGACTGCGAAACAAAAGAGCAGAAAGGACAGGAGCATTTTGTTGATAACATGGAGAAGCTTGCAGAAAAGCTGCAAATTAAACATTCATCCTGGTTTGGTTTGCAGGGAGGGTGGACAACAGTGGCTATTTAATGGGCATTCACTCTGATGTGGGGGTGTTAGGTGGTGCTGACCCCACACTTTCCAGTGCTTTCCCCACCTCTGCTTTTGTTTTGCATATCTCAGAACCGCCGGGCAGAC
Source organism: Podarcis muralis (assembly GCF_964188315.1). Taxonomy (NCBI): domain Eukaryota; kingdom Metazoa; phylum Chordata; class Lepidosauria; order Squamata; family Lacertidae; genus Podarcis; species Podarcis muralis. The sequence continues at coordinate 41,503,861 of NC_135661.1, read as the reverse complement.
TCCCAGCATCAGGGCCTGCCCTACCATTAGGCAGAGTGAGGTGGCTGTTTGAGGCAGCAGGTGCTAGGTGTTGATTGTAAGGCTGAGAAGGGTTCCCCATTCTAAGTATTGCAGTTGGTTCACAAACCCATAAAGATAATCAGTTGATTGACACAACCCAAGACAAAGTGGGTTGGTGAGGCTTATTACAGGGTTGCAGCTGATCACCTCCCTGTGGTGATATTTTGCTCCATTCCTGGCTTTGCACAGCTGATGATTCAACAGGCCGACTAATCAGGATTTGCCAGCCTCCTGTTGAGCGACCCAATTTAGCCAGAGGCAAAGGAGGCCAGGGGAGGTGCCACAAAGCAGGCGCACCCCCTGCAGCAGGGAGCCCACCTCATTAGAGACCGCTTAACCCGTGCACCAGGCCTGCAGGCTGACAAATTAGGCAGCCACAACGCAGAGAGACGGAGGCTCAAAGCCCCAATGAATCATTCAGCAGTTGCCTGTGGCACACTTGAAAGGGAACATCGCTTGTTCCAGGAGATCAGAGGCCCGGCTTGTAGGAGAAGAGGTCCCTGAGGGGGAGCTGCCCGCCCCGTCTGGAGCACAGTGCCAAGCATCACTTGCTTTGTGAGATGGGAACTGACAGAAACTTATGTCTAGAACCAGCCTGAAAAGGAATGTGTCCATGCCAGTTTTTGAAAATTCCCCACATCCAAGCAGAGCTCTTTTCCAAGCGGAGCTCTTTTTGCTGCCCCACACTTTCTCCTCCCTAAATCTGGAGATTCCCTGCACTTTGAAAATTCGAATAGGAGAGCTACATTGATTACATTGGAAATTTGAGATTTAGGGAGGAGAAAGTATGGGACAGAAATCACTGGAGAAAAGCGTGCACGGAAGAGGGGGAGCTAAAGGAGGTGCAGGAAATTCACAATCCACATTAAGCAGAGGTGGGGATGGGCCAAAACATTTATGCCCCCCCCCCCATTTGATTTTGGAATTTTCCCACCCACCCCACTTTGCATTTCTTACTCATAAAAATAGTGGAGACAAGACAGAATAAGCATCTTAAGTATTTGCAGATCCTGCCAAAGAATTGCAACACACCAACATGCCAATCTCCAGCAGACTTCGCCAACCTGGTACCTTCCAGATGTTCTTGCTGTGCTGACTGAGGCTGATGGGAGATGCAGGTTAAAACATCTGGAAGGCACCAGGTTGGTAAAAGCTCATCCACACCAATCAAGCGGTATAGTGACAAGTTTTGAAGTGCAGGACTTCCTCATGACAGCCCCGGTCACCAGGCCTCCAGAGATCCATATACACAAAATTCTATGCTAATTCACTGAGTAAAATCCATTGAACTCAATCATACCTGCTTCTGACTGTGTAGGTTCAACTTGTAAAATGCTTTGAGCTTTGAAGGAAAGCATTGCTTCTGCACATATGGGAAGTCTTGTTTCTAAGCTTTGTTTTGCTCACACTGCACAAACCGTGCTGATGCTAAGACATTCCCTCATCACCCTGGTACGTTCTGTTCACCTTGAGATCACACCATATCAATCTGTACTTACCCCTCCTTGTACATTCCTTTTTCGTACCACTCTGGTACGGGCAGTCTGAACCCATGCCTGTGTAAACTCCGTGTTCCTTTTCCCAACCTTTAACCTGTCTATGATTAATGTCTTATATGCAATAATTAATGTCTTATATGCAACCCTTGTTTTGAACTTATGTTAACCAATCAGCAACAAGCACACATGGCAAACGCAGTAATATTCAATAAAAGGGAGTCTCCGAGGCTTGCTCGAGAGACGCCTCCCGCATGACACCTATCTACTCGTCTGTCGTTCATTTTCAACCCAACAGAGCTTTATCAAAAGATCTTCTGCCAGCTGAAATTAATATTTATTATTATTATTAATTAAATTTGTATATTGCCCTTCACCCAAAGATCCCAGGGCATTTCACAACAGAAAAATACAAAATAAGAATATAAAATACATTTTGCTTTCAGTTTGAACTTTGCAAAAGAGGTGTGAGAATGAAGAAGAAACTGCATCAATGGAAAGCAGTATATACCCCTGTTTGATTAACTTCCTTATTCCTCTGCAATGATCTGTAAATCAAATTTGAAAGCCCCCTAATCTTCGCCATTCACCTGCAGAGCAAGGCAGGTCTTCCGTTACCCTAGCATTTTGGCAAATGGAGCGCTAAGAAGAGACCTAAATTTGGATCAGATCAAAGGCCCATCTAGTCAAAGATCCTTGTCAAAGTGGGCGATCAGATGCCTTGAGGGAGCTCACAAGCAGGACATGAGTTCTGTAGCCCTCTCCCCAGCCACTGGCCTTCAGAGGTAGGACACAGCCATCATGGCTGGTGGCCACAGATCACCTTATGTCCCATGCGTTTGTCTGAAACCCTGCCCAACAAGCTGCTCCAGAAATATGTATCTCCCTGCTCCTTGAATCCTTACAGGCTCTAAGTCAGTGTTTCCCAACCTTGTGCCTCCAGCTGTTTTTGAACTACAACTCCCATCATCCCTGACTAGCAAGACCAGTGGCAAGGGATGATGGGAATTGTAGTCCAAAAACAGCTGGAGGCACAAGGTTGGGAAACACTGCTCTAAGTGACAGAGCATCTGCCTTACATTCAGAAGGTTCAGTCCTGAGCAACTTCAGGTAGGTGTCTTCCGTTGCCTGAAACTCTTGAGAGTCCCTGCTGCTACCAGTTAGACAGTGCTGAGCAAAATAACCAAGGTGCTGACTCAATGCAGGGCAGCTTTCTGTATTTCCTAATGCAACAGTAACTGATAGACATGGGCCTCCATTCTGCAACTACTACTGAGGTCCTACATTTGTGAGGAGTCATCTCTTAGTGTGCTGTGGTGGTTAAAGAGTTGGACTAGGACCTGGGAGGCCAGGGTTCAAACCTCCACTCGGCCATGAAGTTCACTGGGGGACTTTGGCCCACTCTCTCAGCCTAGCCTACCTCACAGGGTTGTTGCGAGGTTTGAATGAGGACTGGGGGAAGCTATGGACACCACTTTGAGCTCCTTGGAGAAAGTGGTAAGGTATAGATGCAACAAATGAAAATAAACAAATTAGGGCCTTGTTTTCTAAGTCTTGAGTCGTGAGCTACTTTCAAACATCTCATCCCCCACTGTGGAATTCAGCCCCATGTGGAAGCACAAGGGGGATCATCATGAAGTGAGATTCAGCTGGAGAGAGCAGGTGCTCATTGGCTCACCTACAAAAGGGTTTTCTGACTCCTTTGCTTTTGACATCGCTAGGACAAGCAGTATTCCAGCTTTCAGATCTTTGCCAGGAAAATAAACTTACTGGCTGAATTAATTTCTGCTTGGCATGTTAAAGGCACAACAGGGTGTGTGAGAGTGAGAGAAGGGAGCCTTTTTATCATCCTCAGTGACCACAAAGCCAGCCAGGAAAAGCATATGGGTGTGGCGGCCAAGAGAAGAAAGCTAGAGGTCATAAAGAAGACTTCCTTGGACTCCATCTTCCACAACCCTCTTTGACCAGGTTGGCCAACAGGCTAAGATGATGGAGCCACATCTAGGTAGATAAAGGATGGCATGAAAATATCCTGCTTGTGACGAGTGACATGTTTTTTGCACCTCACGAGAAAAGAAGCCAATGCTCAGGGCTTTATCAGCAAAGGAACACAGGGAGCAGCCTTTTACCAACTCAGACCGTTGGTGCATGCAGGATTGTCTACACTGACTGGCAGCTGCTTTCCAGGACTTCAGGCAAGCATCTCTCCTAACCGTGCCTGGAGATACTGGTGGCGGTTGAACCTGGGACTTTCTGCATGCAAGGCACTGAGCTACGGTCTTTCACTCTATTCATGGTGCATCCCTGGAGCTGCCACTATCATGACAGTATGAGATCCCTTGCTGACACTAAGAGAGCCCAGTATTTCACACTGTGTCACTGTGGAACCAAGCCCTAATACTTTGCTCTGAGCTCCAAGGCTGTCTTTGTTGCCATCTTTCCCGTTTACAGTACAGCCCAGTCCTATACATGGCAAAGTCCTCAGCTTGCCTGATTCTGCAGTCACTCCCACCCCATACATTTAAGCATTCTGATATTTCTTTAACTGCTATGGCTTTCCCCCAAGGAATCCTGGGAGCTGTAGTTTGTTAAGGATGCTGGAAACTGTAGCTCAATGAGGGTTCTCATGACAACTCTCAGCACCCTTAACTACAGTTTCCAGCATTCTTTGGGGGAAGGCATGAATGTTAAAGTGGTAGAAGACTGCTTTAAATGTATGGGGTAGATGCAGCCTGCATCAGATTGTGGTGTTCAGCATCTCAGCAGGACATGCTTCAGTTGCAGGGATGTTGATGGACTACAATTCCCATCATCTGTGGCTGTTGGCAGGTACAGATTGGAGGGGTTGGCCTGTCTTGTTACCTGGGCATGATTTGGGGGGCTCCATGTGTGAGAGTAGAAGAAGAAAGTGTGAGAAATCCAGCCAGGGCCACAAGGACCTTCAAGCCCCCCAGTCCCAGCTGTTTGAGGCCTTCCACCCTGAGAACAGAATTCCAGGTGCAAATTGCCTCCTTCATTGCCCCCACCTCCCAGTGCAACCAAAGAAAGCATCCTGATGGTGACTTCTCCTCCTGAGGAGGCTATGTGAGGCTCAGCTCCACAGACTTAAGCACACCTGCTAGCCTTTCAGGAGTCTTATCAACCATGATGATTCCCTGCTATATCTTGCTGCTGCTTCTAAAGCTAGCAGGTACCTGGGCTGCTCAAAAGGGAGAATGCGATGAGGCCTGGACTCCTGTGACTAAAGGACCAGAGCAGCTGGAGTCTAGAAAAGGAAACCTGTTGGCTGTACAAGAGAGAAAAGATGCAAGGAGAGATGGGCATTCCCTGGGAAAACAAATTCCCAACCTGAAGTGGAAGGAAGAAACCCAAACAATTGAGCCAAGGCCGCCTGAGGATCTTGTAGGGGAGCAGCCCCCCAAGAAGGACCCCCGAGTTAAAGAAGGTCTCCCCTGGCAGCAGGGCCCTTGCCCCAACAATGGTGGCCCTCAGCAGTGGTGCGGCAGCTGCATGGTGAAAACCAGCTTGATCTGTGTTTTGGGGCTGCTGGCCCTGGTGGGCAATGGGACCATCATCACAGTCATTGCCTCCTCTGTGTCCGGCTGGAGTCACAGCACTCGCCTGGTGCTGTTGTCCTTGGCTGCGGCCGATACCGCCCTGGCAGTGCTGGTGGTGCCCCTCAACCTCTACCGTAGCTTGGTGGTGGGGCCGATGGCAGAAGAAGGGGAGGCGTCGTCCTGCCGGGCAGTGGCCTTCATCAACTGCTGCATTTTTGGGGCTTCCCTCTACTCCTTGGCAAGTGTCTCCCTGGAGCGCTATGTGGCCATTTTCTACCCTCTGCACTATAGGCGCCTGCTGAGCCACAGGAGAGTGGTCCTCCTCATCACCGCTGCCTGGCTCCTGCCGGTCCTTCTGCTGGTGCCGCTGGCCGTGCCGGGCCCGGGAGCCTTGCTCCAAGTTCGCTTCTCGTCCTCAGCCCTGCTGTGTGAACCAGACTACGGCTCAAACACCACCTACTCTCTCTTCATAGCAGGCACCATTTTCTGCCCTGCTGCTGGGACCATCACCTTTGCCAACCTGTGTTTGTGGCGGGCAGCCCGCTCCCAGTGCCGGCGTGGGAAAGGTGGCAGGGCCCTTCCAGCGAAAGAGGCAGGGCCGAAGATGCGCTGTGTGCTGCCATTGGACGCTGCAGCCCGCATCCTCCTGCCTGTCGTCATCGCCTTCTATGTCTGCTGGGTGCCCTGCATCGTCACCATGCTGTACAATGGTGAGTGTACAGAGAGGGGGGTGGTTGCTGTTCTGGGGATCCAAAGCAAACCGAAAGCAAGAGGGGCAGGGGTGGGGGCTGGCTAGCAATTCATATGCGCCTGGATACACTTTGATATAATTACTACCAGCAGGCTCTTGCCAGACGCTGAAACAAAAACAAAACAAAAAAGATGCTGCAGTTTTGAAATCTGGGGTCCAAATCAGTGCAGTATTGAAAGGTTCGGTCTGCTATCTTGAAACAAAATGGTATCTAATTACATCCAAACATAGATGAAAACTTGCTCCTTGAGCTCTGGAACCAGCATGCAAAATTTGGATATGATATCTTAAGAGGTGCTCAGACGCATAGCAATCAAACAAACAAGTTTCCAAAATATATGGTACAAAATAATGGAAATGCAATACATCTCACAACGCAAGGGGAGATTATGACCAGGATCTCAGTAAGCAACACCTGGAGAACAAACTGTTGATGGCCAATTTCAAAGGCTGATCTGCTCTCCCCTTCTCAAGGGTTTTTTAATCTTTAAATTTGACATGGACCGGTCCCAAAAGAGGACTGTCCTCTGACAGCAGTTCAAACAAAGAAACTTCCTCTGCAAAGTAGGGCCATGGGCACTCTTATTGCTGCCTGAGGCTCTCCCCACCTCCAAGTACTATATGCTGTATTGGTTAACTCTGCAGCAATTTGTACTTCATTGATTGAAAAGCCAAAGTGATTCAACAGAGAGAACGCAAGCATAATTGTTCTAAATAGGTTATCTGCAGTTTGAAAAACACTTCAGCAGCTGCAACGTCTGATTTGCTGTTCCCCATCCTGCAAAGAAACACAAAGAACTAAAAGTCTGTCTGGATGCAACAACAGAAAACATGTCCCCAAACCTATGGGAGATTGTCTGTGTTGCAATTAGGACACAGTCGTTGTTGTTGTTGTTGTTGTTGTTTAGTCGTTTAGTCGTGTCTGACTCTTCGTGACCCCATGGACCAGAGCACGCCAGACACAGTCGTTACATACACGTATACACCCACACCCCATTCCCTAAATACTACAGTGCATTATTCACAAAGATTTCCCACAACTATGTGGTCTAGAAGCTTGCTTAAAAACAAACAAAAAACGACTTTGACCTCATGTACCAAACATGTTTACTGCAATGTTTACTTGTTTAAAACTTGTTTGGCATTAGGTAATTTGATCCTAGAAGGATGGATGAGGTTGGGCGAGTCTTTGCATGGAGGTCTAGAGACTGAGGTAATTAAGCACTACAGTTTCAATCAAATTTCTGACATTGCTGGGTAGATTTTCCTCTTTCCAAGCAGTAAGGCGTGTGTGTCTGTGGATGGCATTTCAAGAGTAGGGGTGGGAGGGATAGAGAAACTAGTAGGAGTCAGTGCTGAGACTGTTACGCTAAGATCAATTACCTGGAAGTAGAGATGGGGGAGAAATTTGATTTGCTTCAAATTTAAAGGCAAACCTACCAAATCCACACATTCCGAAACAATTTGCGAACTGAAACACTGCCTCCCTTTTGAAATTCACTAACTTTTGCAATCCGTTTCTCCATCTGAGTAACGTGTAGAAAAGTGCATATTCTAGGGTACATGGTGGAAATAGCACGCAAAAACAACACACATAACTGCTTTGCAGAAATGTGTGTATGGTATTTGACAAAATTGCAAAACAATAATTGTGTATATTAGGAGAAAATCGCATTAAAATGCAGGTGGATTCTCATGAAGACTTTAAGAAAATAATATTAATCTGCAAACTGGTGTGAAGTTCAGTGCAGAAGGGAATTTAAGATGGGTTAATTTCAGTTTCTCATTTTTCCAATTCACCCAGCCCTACTTGGGAGTAAGCTCTGTTAAATTCAGAGGGACTTAGTTCAAAATGACCATGTATCCAAACTGAGTTGGTGTGATAGAAGATGGGCTTGCAGACAACATGGCGGGGGCAGAGAAGGCTTATCCATGATTGGAGTGAATAGGGTACTCCCCTTCCAACCTCAGTCTGCCCTCTGCCAGCCCCCACCAGCCTGCCTTCTTACTTACCCATAATCAGCCCAGAGGGTGGTCCTGCCTGTCAGTTTCCTCCCCCCCCCTCCTCCTCTTCCTCTGTCTCAGCATTGCCCTTTGCAGAACTGAGCAGGGAGACAAAACTGGAATGAGTTTGCTCTGCCTGTCTTTGACTTTGGCTCCATGTGCTCTTGGACTCCTTGTCTTATGCCTTACCTGTCCCAAGGTGCACCATCTACCAATGCTCCAGGTATGAGATCACCTTACTGCAGCTATATATTGCTGCAGACATCGGAGGAGGCACTTCTTAGATAGGAAGCTGCCTTATACAGAGCCAGACCATTGGTCAATCTAGTATTGCTTGTGGTAGTGACTGTCTGGGATTTCACACAGTGAGTCTTTCTGTGCCCTACCTGGAGATGCCAGGGATTGAACCTGGGACCTTCTGCATGCAAGGAAGATGCTCTACCACTGAGCTACGTGGTAGAAGATCTGCTCAGTGGTGACATGTAGCACGGCATGGAACTTCCTTCCAGTGGATATAATACAGGAGCCTTTAAGGGCCATACAAAATCCTTTGGGGATTTTGGTTGCTATGAAATACATTTTTATTTCACCTGGCCTCCCCAGAAGGATAATCCAAGCCTGGTCACTGTTAATTTTGGAGCACTGCAATGTTATTTTAATAGGTTTTTTGCTTGATTTTCTTAATATATTGCATTGTATTTATTTCTATCCTGTACATCACTTATTAGAGGTTCTTTTGAACATAAAGCCATTAAGAAATAATGCTGTGAACTGCCCTGAGATCTAGAGATGAAAGGCAGTATACAAATTTTATAAAGAAATAAAAGAAACAAAAAGAAATATTCTAAGATAAAGAATGAAATCAAATAAATGCATTGCATCCTCCTGGCTAAAACATGCCTTCCCTGTGCTGTCTCATTCCAGCTATCACCCACAAAAGAGTCCATGGATGGGTTGAGATGGTGGCCTTGTGGCTCCCCATAGGCAGCGGCTTCCTCAACTGCTTTGTCTACTTCTGGACCAACAGGAGCTTCCGGCACAAGTTCCAGAAGATCGGGCATAAGCTGTGCTGGCCCTGCTATAAGGCCACAGAGGACCAACGGTGGCAGCGGCAGCAGCAACAGCAGCAGCAGCAGCAGGAGCTCCCTACCGTCAGTGCGGCCGTGAGCAGCATAACCTCCCCCTAAGGCTCCTCCTGCAACATGAGTCTCCCAGCATTAGCTTTTCCAAGAAGGCCAAGCCAAACTGTAACAAACCAACACCCATCCAGGCTCTCCTTACTTAGTCTGGTTTGAGGAAACCTTGCTGCAGCATGAAGGCCATTCCTGGTGCTCATCTGCATGTATCTTTTGGGAGAGACATGGATGCCTAAGCAGTTGGAAGGGCAGTTCTGGAAACAGCCATGCCAGGAAGTGATTCAAGAGAGGAAACTCAGTGTCTTACTGGGCTGGGTTTCCACTTGGGGGTTATTTTTGTGACTGGCTGTGCTGAACTAAGCTCTAAGCTGAGAAGGCCAAGGAGCTGGGGACGAGTGCTGTGCCACACCACGCCCTGACACGCCTGCTCCCACTTTTCAGAACTGCTTCGCCAAAACATTGAGTGGTTTGCCCCCCCCCCCCCCAAAAAGCACCAGGCAACTGCTGGGAAGTGGTGGTAGAGCAGCCGCAGGCAAAAGTTGTACAAGGGATGTAAAAGGAAAACAAGGGTCACTGGAACATCAAGTTGAGCAGAGAGCTGCCTCTCCCCCCCCCCCCCCATTTATATTTCTATCTCTGTTCTCTCTTTCTATTCCTCCTCTCTTCACCATTACAAACACTGCGGCAACCATTTTGTTCCCCCAGACCCACGGAAAGGAGACTTGGTGGTGAGGAGAGAAACCCTTTTAAAATTAATAATAGTAATAAAATAAGAAAAATGGTAAGGGTCATGGTGGCTATTTTAATGCTCCTTTAGCAGCCAGACTCTGCCATCCGCTTGAATTTTAAGAGTAGGGTTTTAGCTAATGGTTTCCCTCCTCCAGTGTGCTGGGCTGTTGTTGACAGAAAAATACGTGTGGGAGACCCATCGTCATGTTCCGTAAAAGCCAAGGCTCATGAACCGAGGAAGAAATTGCCATGAAATGAAAACATCTGTGAAGTTGATCTGAGCTGACCTACCCTGTAGGGTCCCCCCCCCCCTGTTTTTGGCATGTTGAATTGGCCACGGGCCCCATACCAGACCTCATGACATCTTGGAATCTCTTCATCTCAAGCAGAAGTGGAAAACCTTTGTCCCTCTGAACGCTGCTAAGCTTCAACTCCTTCAGCCCTGGAGAGCAGGGCCAGTGGGAGTCTGGAGGTCCAAAGGCTCTCCACTCCTCCTCTAAAGAGATGTACCAGGATGCAGTGGGTTAAAACAGAAGACACGTGCCAGCGCTTTCACAAGACTGCAAACCCCGCTGAAAAAGACCACCACTTGGATTCACCTCATCCCACAGGGGTGGAAAATGCTTGGGCAACTAGTTCCTTGTTCCCAGAAGCCATGATATAGCATGTAGCACTCCTGTGACTGTTCGTGTTTTTACAGCATAATTCAACCCTCCCTCCCTGTATCCTGTTGTTGCCCAGTCAGTTTTTACACAACCTTGTCTCTCCCTGCCCCACATCTCTCTCTTCTTCTTAACTATTTTATACACTAGTTTTTAAATGATTCAGAGTGAGAACAGAGAACTGAAGAGATCAACGTCTCTGAATGAAGAGATCAAGGTTTCTGATTCAATTGCCTCCTCCCCCCCCCTTAAGATCCTAGCAGTTACAGACATGCAGAAACACAAGCCACTGCATAGAGAGTGACTAATTCTCTTCCTTGGGAAACTTTTTCCCTCTCCTAGTAGGCATTTTTTATTTCTATTTTTTTGTGTTTTTGTGTTTTTGTTTTTGTTTTTTGCAAAAAAAAGGCTGGTGGCGGGTGGGGTATTGGGGCAAACTTATTACAGAATTTTTTTCTGCTGCAACAAAATTGGACTAACATCTCAGGCAGGGCTTCTGTTCAGAAAACTAGCTGTGTTCATGATGGGATGCCAAGAGCCCTCTATTTGTCTTCCTCCTTTCACCTGCAATATTCCTACCCTCTCTCTATGTATGTGTGTGTGTGTGGGGGGGGAGGTCACTCCCACTCTGTAGCTGTTGTGCAGCAGCGATTATGCGAAATAGCATGTTTGTATCTGATTTGCTTAAAATAGCCATATTGAGAGTATTATTGTTTTTTTATGTAAAGAAAAGAAAAACAGCATGAAATGATCCAAATCTACTTTGTAAACCCAAACCTCTCTCTAAAACTATCCCCCTCTGTTTTATTGTTTTCCAAGCCTTTTAAAAATCCTTTTGTGGCTTGGAGTTCTGTGTGTAAGTAACAATCCTTTCTCTCTCCACCCTCCCCCTTTCCTTTCTGATCTGTAAGTGTTGTGTTCCTTGGAGAAAAATTATTAAGTTATAATTTAAAATGATTGAATAAAAATAAAGATTTTTGAAATAACTTTTGGATTCTGCCTCCTGATTTTTATTTTCTGCTAGCACTGTCAAAGGCCCTTGGGTTGCTCCCTCTTCCCCCATGCCAGTAGTTTTGGGGATGGAGGGAGAATTGCCAGCATAATTTTCTGGCCCTGTTCCTCTGCCTTGACAAAAGCCTATTGTGCAGGATTTGACATGGTGAAGCTTTTCCTGACATGCGGGTGGGGGAGGAAATCTCAACTTCTGGATGGCAGCATGTCAGTGGGCTGTGGAAGGCAACAGAGCAGGTTGAGAAAATGTCATTGGCAATCTCCTCTGTGCTGCTGTTTTTCATTCCTTTCCATTATATTCTTCCCCTTTAGAATACAATATTGCCCAAGAACAATTTTGAGTGATGTTGCATTTGTAGGTGGGGTGTGGCTGTTGGAACACTCTGTAGAACTCAACTGAGCCTTTCGCTTCCTGGCCCCTAAGCAATAAAGTTCATTCAGTCTCCTGACACTATAGCTCATGTGAGGTCTTCTACAGCCTCATAAAAACTGTTATAAAAACTGGATTTCTCTCCCTCACTCAACAACATTTCCAGGGTGGCAAATTATAAAATGTGGTGGCAGAAAATGCAAATACAATACAGGAAAACCATTATAAAAATGACAGGGAGTTAATTCAGTGTGTCAGAATATAACTCACTCCTGTGTACATGGGGCCCCCACTTGGGTATCAGAGCACCACAGAACTATGTCTGGTCCATGTGTGTGAAAGAGAGAGAAATGGCCACCTTCCCCTAACCTGCTGCCCTCCAGAAGCTTTGGACTAAAATTCCCATCAGCCTCAGGCAACAGCCATTCTGGATTTGTAGGTTTGGATGTTTAACGGATGTGCTGTTGCTGTTTGTCTTTATATATATATTTTTCAAGGTTGTTAGCAGTTTATTTATTTTTATTGTATTTTTATGTACTTTGTGGTGTGGGTGTAAAAAAAAAAAGCACTTTGCTACTTCTGTGAGTTCCAGCAATGTTTAGGATACACACAAGATGGTGCTGATAAAACATTTTATTCAGTCCTGGGTACAGACAACTGACTACTTAAGAGACTTCTGAGCATTGGCCATCCTGGCTGGGACGGATAGGAACTGGAGTCCAACAGCATACGGAGGGCCTGGATCAGGTTTCCCACTCCTGCCAGAGTGGTAAGCTGGTAATTTACTCCCCACAGAGCCTTCCCAACCACCCCCTGCTCATTGGCAGAGAATGTGGCTTCTCTGAAGAAGATCCCCATTTCAATCTCATCCATCTCTGGTTAAAGGACCTCAGGTAACAGGAATGTCAGGTAAAAGATCTTCATTGCTGGTGAGGGCCCTCCAGGTGTTTCAGACTACAACTCTTATCAACATCAATGGTCAACTTGGCTGATGTTGATTGGGGTTCTGGTCCAAAACATCTGGAGGGCACCAGGTTACAGAAGGTAGACATCAGGTTATGGGAGGTAGACAGCTTCTGTCAATGTGGGTGATGACCTTGACTCGGAGCTCGTTCACATTTCATCTGGCATAGGAAAGGTCCCTGCAGAGCCTTTGTCCGGTGGCTGCCCTTTTCTGGCAAGCTGGTCCCCATACACCCACCATTGGTGTGTAGGATTTGGTTCTTTGAACACAGTGGGAATCCCCAGCTGGCTATAATCCCTTGGCTCCTGGATCATGTTGCCATCAGTCCATGAAACACGGGCAGCAGTCTCCCATTTCCTGCTGGTACTTCTTGTTGAACATCTCAATCTGCAGTGGGGAAAAGTGGTTCTTCCAGTCTCCAACAATACCTAAGAAGAACATAAAGGCATTGTCTGGCTGGGTCAGAGCACAGCAGACATCACTTTGTCCAGCAACATCTGGCCAGAGGCAGCAATCAGTGACTGAGGAGTGTGGGAAATGCAGATAGTGGGTGCCTGTTTTATTTCGACAGGAATGGTGTTCTGCAGAACAGGGGCAGCCACACTAGCAGCCTTGCTCTGAGTTACTGCAGAGCAGGCTTCTGAGATGGAACATGCAGGAGAAACTTTGCCACAGACTGCAGCAAACTAATACTGGGTTTGTTTTGAAGGAGCAAAGAGCAGGGAGCAGCAGCTTTGCTGCAGAAGTTCCCACTTGCCCAGCCCTCCTTGTCTCCCCACCCACCTTTCCTCATGAACTGGCTCTTGCTTGGATCCATGATCTCATGAGGGACGAGTGTACCATTCACCATGGTGTTGTTTCTCATGGAAGCAAAACTACAATGCTTCTGGATGGAAGCCATCTGGCCTGGTTGCAAAGGGCAGTCAAGAAAGGCGCTCAGTCGCTCCACAGAGCCTTCCAGATCCTGGGGAAAGGGCAGGCAAGGAAATCCATTTCAGTTTCTCATTTTTCCCAATCTTCAGTTCTGTGCATTTCTGCATTAGTGTGAGATTTATTTTTTAAGAATGAAAATTCACCGGCATTTTAGCTGTGAATCCCAATACACACACATTTCTATGCAATTTTGCCTAATACAAACATTTTTGCAAAGCGGCTTTCTCTTAATATAATGCATGTCATTTTCAGTAATGTAATCATTTTAATGTAAGCTTTACTCAGGTTGGTGCATTTTTGTGGGCCTTCCTTGTCTTGAGAACTGCGCTGCAAAATTCAGAGAAGTGCGGATTTCAAAAGATTGCTGCTTCAGTTTGCGTATTGTTTCAGAACATGCAAACTGGATTGAATTTATCTCTTATCACTACCCTGGGATCACAGAAGTGAGTAGAGGGAAGAAGCTGGACCTTACAGGCTACATCCAGCTGTTGAGAGACACATAAAACACTCAAGGCGCAGGCCTGGGACACTCATTTGCCCCTGGGCAAATCAAGATGGGTAGGTGCCCAGGGTCTCACTGGCACTGAGCTTTGCAGCATGTCCAGCTACTCTGCAAAGTTGGGGTTTTTTTAAAAGCTAGAAAAGGGAACAAGGAAGCTTATACCTAGTTAGACCATTGGCTCATCTAGCTCAGTATTGTCTACACTTACTGGGAATAGCACTCAAGGGTTTCAGGCAAGGATCTCTCCCAACCCTACCTGGAGAGGCCGGGGATTGAACCAGGGGCCTTCTGCATGAAAGGCAGGAGCTCTGCTGCTAAGCAATGGCAAAACAATACAGGGAATGTAGCTCCCTGATACTGTCTATACATTGATTAGCGGAGACTCTCCAGAGTTTCAGATGGGCCTTCCCCAGCCCCACCTGGAAATGCCACAGATTGAACCTGGAGCCTTCTGCATGCAAAGCAGGGTCTCTGCTGCTAATCTGCAGCCCTTCCTCAAGCATCACCATCTAACCTGTTCCCTGAGCTGCCTGCATGAACCTGTCACTCCAGGGCAATTGCTCACCCTCACCCTCCCAAACCAAGACTTCCCACCTGCTCTCCAAACCAAAGGCCCACAGACAAGGCTGCATCAACTTAACCACCCATATCATGTGGGGGGGGGGGGCTAGGGCATGGGTAGGCAAACTAAGGCCGGGGGGCTAGATCCGGCCCAATCACCTTCTAAATCCGGCCCGCAGACGGTCCAGGAATCAGCGTGTTTTTACATGAGTAGAATGTGTGCTTTTATTTAAAATGCATCTCTGGCTTATGTGTCGGGCATAGGAATTCGTTCACCCACCCCCCAAATATAGTCCGGTCCCCAATAAGGTCTGAGGGACAGTGGACCGGCCCCCTGCTGCAAATGTTTGCTGACCCCTGGGCTAGGGGAACTCACCTGATGCAGTTCCTCGTAGGTGATGTAGAAAACATCCAACTCCTCCTTGCAGCTGAGCCAGCCTCTGGTGTGTTCAAACCAGGAGCCATAGTGCACTGTGTGGGACAGGACAGAAGAGATGGGTCAGAGGGGGAAAGCAGCGCCTTTGCCTTCAACATTGCATCAATCTTTCTCAGTCTGGCGCGACCTTCTGAAGGCCACATGGCAGCAGTGGCAGGACCAGATGCAAAAGTGGTTGAGGCAATGACTGTAAATGTTACAGTGGTGCCTCGCAAGACGAAAAGAATCCGTTCCGCGATTCTCTTCGTCTAGCGGTTTTTTCGTCTTGCGAAGCAAGCCCATTAGCTGCTAAGCGGATTAGCGCTATTAGCGGTTTAGCGGTTAGAAAAAGGGGGGGAGCGGGGAAAAAATGGCAAGACTCGCAAGACATTTTCGTCTTGCGAAGCAAGCCCATAGGGAAATTTGTCTTGCGAAGCGCCTCCGAAACGGAAAACCCTTTCGTCTAGCGGGTTTTCCGTCTTGCGAGGCATTCGTCTTGCGGGGCACCACTGTACCTTTATACAGAGTAGGCTACTTTCAACACACAACGCTCTAACCTCCATCCACAAAAGCAAGTGGCATGATCAGAATTCAAGGACACATTCCAGCCCAGCAAAAGCACTCTGGGACTGGTGCGGGGGTGTGTGTGACTGGGGGGAGTTCCAAGGGCCACATAGAGAGGCTCTGGGTCTGATGTTTTCCATCCCTGCAATAATGCCAGCCAGCCAGTCTACAGGTCTCCCTGGAGGGCAGGGTCCATTCCACCCTCATGCCCTTTGCTGAGATTTCAGAATGTGGTTAATCCATCCAGTGGCTCTGGCTCATTTAAGCAAAGGTAAATAGCAAAGTGTGCAATGTTGCTCTGAATCAACAAATCTCCCCTAGTAATGCAGGGAACAGGCTCCCCATCTAAAATAGGAAGAATCAAAACCAGTGATCTGGCACAGTTGGAGTTGCCACTTGAATAGAATAGAATAGAATAGAATAGAATAGAATAGAATAGAATAGAATAGAATAATAGAATAGAAAGTGTACTGTGCCTTTAACATTAGTGGTATGACAGGCAGAAGTTCCATAGGTGCAAGGATCCTTCCCATTCTCTTTCAAAGCAAGCTGTCTCAACTGGATTTCTGATTAAATGAAGGCGGTCTCAATAACTACCAGTTCAAGCAAGTTAGAAGCTGGGTTTATTTAGGGGTTCTGCTTTTCAGAACTGCCACTTTGCAATGACTAAAATCACACAGCTCCAAGGCTTTGCAAACTGCAGTGAACTTTGCTAGGATCAAAAGGGAAACCTGACCTCTGCTGTCCTGTGGGTGTTTGCTAGAAAAGTGTTTCATAAGCTCATATTAAAAGGGCAGAAGTTTGGGAAGGTATCCAAGCTAACACAGCTGGAAATTTTAGAAGCTACATTCCCTTAGAGTGACCCTCCTGGAATCTCAGTACAAACCTCAGAGGGCAGAAATCAAACAGCTGCTTATTATGGTTTCATATTTGTGTAAGAATTTCAATTACTATTTTAAATTGTTTTAAAATGGAGGCCAGACTGCCCCAAAATGTTTTATTTTTATTTATTTATTTTTCAAAAAACAAACAAACTGGATTTCAAAGAGAAAAGGACACTACTCGTAGCACTAGGGATCCCAGATTGTAGTAATAATATGACACTTCTAGTGGTACTAGAGATTCCAAATAGAAGCAGTAAGTTGTAGTACTACTAAGATTGTACTGGTAGCACTATAGATCCCAGAGTAAAATCAAATTGCGAGCAAATGTAAGGTTTACAAACAGGCACTATTGGTAGCAGCAATGATCCCAGATAGCACACAGGGAGAGAAGTTATATGTTCTTTTACTGTGTTATTGTGACCTTAAATCTCAGCTTTTATGAGTTTCCTCATGGCTTTTTAGCAGCAATGATGACACTGTAGGGAACTGAATTTCCGTTGCTGCAGGTAGCATCGTTATGGGCCCAGCCCTCAGTGCTGCTGGGTATTGAAATGACTCCAGGGCACAGGCCCACAGTGCAAATTTGCATAAAAGTTGTATATGCTAATGTCAGGAAACTGACATTGGAACAGAGTGGAGAGGCTAGGCTCCCCAATGATGCCGGAGAGGGAACCAGTACAGGGGTAGAGAGGACTTCCGCTGGGGAAGAAAGGCAAGGTGACACAAGGAAGAAAGAAGGGATTGAGAGCCTTTCGGAGGGGAGGCTCCGAGACTCTTCTAGTGAAGTCAGTGAGGAGAGTGGAGGACCACCGATAGGCACGCCCACTCTGCGCAGAAGGCTGCCGCGCAGAGAGGCTAGAAGAAGGCTGTCCGTTAAGGAATTTTTATGCTGGAGGAAGTTTAGGAAACGCCCACTGACGGATTCTGCCAGCGACTGAAGCAGTCGTGCCCAAGGGGGGCTGCTCAGCCGGGGGGAAAGCAACCGCATCCAGCAGTTTGGAGCAGGCGGAGGTTACACACAAGCAACCCCAATTCCCATGATAGCTAATTTAAAGGTACAATTTCAAAATCAGGCCAGATTCCAGAGGTGGGAAATACAAACTCTGCCTTTTGCTTACTCTGAGGAATGGGATGCCAACAGGTTTTCCAGGGCCCAGTACTGGTGACTGGGGTCTCCATGACACTCTGTGTCTTGCAGCGCACCCAGCTGCCCTAGGAAACACCCTGGGCACAGTGTTGCTGCCAAGAGAAATGACCCAGCAACTAGCTTAGAGAACAGGTGAGCAAGATGTGAAGTTTATAAAATTATGCACAGCACAGAGAAAGTGGATAGAGAAAATGTTTTCCCCCCTCTCTCTCAATGCTAGAAATCATGGATGTCAAATGAAGCTGAATGTTTGGAGATTCGGGACAGATAAAAGAAAGGACTTCTTCACGCAGCGCATTAAACTATGGATCTCGCTCTCAAAGCGGGCAGTGGTGGATGGCTTTGAAAGAGGACTGGACACATTCATAGAGAATAAGGCTCTCCACAGTCAGAGGCAGTAATGCTTCTGAATATCAGTTGATGGAAAGCATGCAGGAAGGGAGAGGGCTCTTGTGCTCAGGCCCCCCCTCAGACAGAAAAAGGTTCCCCACCCCTGGGTTACACTCTCCAGGGTTTCAGACATGTGTCTCTTCTGGAGATGCTGTGAATTGAACCCAGGACCTTTCACCACTGAACTTTGGCCCTTCCTCTATTAGGTAGAAGTATCTGTACCATCTCAAAACTACATATTCCCAGGTGGCTCTGGGGTGTGTGTGTGACTGAAGCCATGATAGTTAAGACATTGTTAGGCAGGCAGCCCAAATGTGGCGCAGAGATGCCCCACCTGACTCACACACCTGTGCCATCCAAGAAGTTGAGGAGGAACTCATCAAAGGTGCCAGGGTCAGGGAAGAATTTGGCCATCCTGCAGAAGTGATAGAAGGACACAGCAACATCTTTGGGGTTTCTGGTCAGGTGGATCACCTGCTGGAGCAAATGAAGAGGCAGAGGGCACACGCCATGTAGGTCAACACGATGCAGCCCAGGTGGAAAGGACGAAAAGCGCCCCTCCATTTTCCTTCCCCTCCATTTTCCTTCCCCTCCATTTTCCTTCCCCTCCATAACAAGAGCCCTTCTGGAAGCAACCGACCAGCCCCACAATGGCCACCTCAGTGCCTCTGTGAAGCCCACAAACAAGACCCTCCTGCTGCGGTTGTTCCCCAGGAACTGGTGCCCAGAGGCATACAATATCTGAATCTAGAGACTGCATAGAGCCCTCATGACTAATAGTAGCCATGGATAGCCTTATCCTCCCTGAAGTTGTCTAACTCCAAATTTTAAAGCCATCTAAGGCTGCATACAAACCATAACATTTAAAGCACATTTCCAGGAAAAACTGTAGCTTACCCTGCATAGAATTAAAATTCCCAGCACCCTTAACAAACTACAGCTCCCAGGACTATTCGGAGGAAGTGTCCTTTAAACGTATGGTGAACATGCAACCTAAGCGGGCAAGGCTCTTGCTATATTCTTATTCCCCACCCCTTTTACAAAATTCAATGAAATTTGTAAAAAATAAAATAAAATACAAAACATAAAGTGTTGTCTTCCAGGACAAATACATGTATGCATGTTAAGTCTTGTATGCAGTCATCTACATGGCATCAAAACAGACTTGGAAAATGTTTTACATTACAGATTAAACTCACATCCACAGGGTAGTCTTCAATCTAAAGTGTTAAGATAATTTCTCCACAGTGGCTGCTGTGACTGAGACAGAAGGAATTCCACTGTACTGTTGTTAATAAATGACATGAATCGAGACCATACAGAGTCAAATCCATCTTTCTTCTTATCTTTTTGAGAGAGCTGCTGGTTGCCAATAAGTTTCCTTGAGTTAAAATGCCTGGTGGGAAATCGTGGAGAGCTGCTGGCAGTCAAGTCTTGATGGCTAGGGGTGGGGAACCCCTTTTGGCCTCAAGGGTCGCATTCCCTTCTGGGGAGACTTCTGGGGGCCACATGCCAGTGGTGGGCGTGGCAAGAAGCAAAAGTGGGTGGGGCAAAGGGATGTAAGTTTTACCTTTGAACAGTAGCATAATTTCCTCACACTTTCACGCGCCCATCTCTTTTCTCTATCCAGCCAAGCAAGAGTTCAAGGATATATTCCTGATGAGCAAAAACACCCAATGAGGGTGTGCAGCAGGGCCAGTGAGGGGGCATGGCTTAGGGAGAGCTGGTGTGCTGCGGGGAGGGGCCCAGGGGCCAGTTAGAGAGGCCTGAGCTTCCCCATGCCTGATGTAGCCAACACTGAGCCTTGAAAAAGGAAGCTGCTTATGTTCCAACAGAAGGGAATGGCCAAGGGGCTCAGGAGGAAACAGCCATGAAGGCTGCTGCTGCCACCCCCAGACATCTGCCACCTGAGACGGTTACCTAATGGTAGGGCCAGCCCTGTCCTGATGCCATGAGAAATATGGCCAAGTATGGGATCTCCTTGCACATACCTTGGGCTTAGCTTTCCTCAGAGAAGCTGATAACACACGGTAAGGCAAATGGGTGGTGAGGAGGCGAGGTCCTTCTGTCTCCCGGGGAATCTTTGAGAAGTAAGTGTGCTCCAGCCATGGGTTCCGGGTCCAGTTGGGGATGTTCTTGGCAGGCTGAGGGTCTCCTTTGCTGTAGATTAAGGTCAGGATCTCCTGCATCCAGGTGGTGCCTAGAGGGGAGGACAAGAACATCAGCAGGGGAAGGCCTCTGACCTCCAACCACTGCATGACCTCCAGGGACAACCTCATTAATGGCAGGCTTGTTAAATATAAGGACTGCAATTGTTTTTGTTGCAAGGAAGAAGGCTTCTTCATATAGGGTTACAGACTACCGAAGGCAGTCTTTGGTCCACCTTTGGTCACATCCACACTATACATGTGAAGTACATTTAAAGCAAATGAGTTCCACCAAAGGATCCTGGGACCTGTAGTTTCACCCCTCACAGAATAACAGTTCCCAGCACCCTTAAAAACTGCATTTCCCAATATTATTGGGAGGAAGCTGTGCCCTTTAAATGTGCTTTAAATGTATTGTATAGATGAGATAAACTGTGAATGTGCACACCCCACACATTTAAAGCACATGACTTTCACCAAAGGATCCTGGGACCTGTAGTTTGTTAAGGTTGCTGGAAATTGTAGCTCTGCGGGGGTAAATTATAGTTCCAGAATTCTTTAGAGGGAAGATCTTGTGCTTTAAATGTCTTGACCTAAAATACCTAACAGGAAGGTTTCTGGTTGTTTAAAAAGTTATCACACTATCTAAGGATGGGTGAGACATTTGGTTTGGTTTGCATTTTACCACAAACTTTTCTAATCTGCAAATCTCCAACAGCATGCAAATGAAAACAGAGGTATCTTTTGAAATCCGTCCTTTTCTCAATTTTGCAGTGCAGTTTTCTAAGCAAATAAAGTGTACAGTTAAAAATGCTGAGCCTTATGTGGCTCATGTCCACAATAACCTCCTCTCCCCACAAGAACTTACCTGGACCCTACTATCGTTATCTGAGGCCCTTCTTTGTGTGCCCCCATCACAGGAGGCTTGGAGGGTGACAACACACAAACAGGCCTTTTCAGTGGAGGCCTCCTGTTTGTGGAATGCTCTCCCCAGAGAGGTACACCTGGTGCCATCTTCATACTGTTTTAGGCACTGGATAAAGACTTTTATTCCTCCCCCCCCCCCCCTGGATTTTTGCCCTCTGATTTGAAGGATACCATGGCCTCTTTTCGTGGGGTAGGGCTTGTAGTCCTGCCTTTTTTTTGTGTGTTTTTAGTCTTTTATTTGAATTGTGTTTTTAGGTTTTTATTGTTGTTTTTAATTGGTTTTAATGTAGGTTGCTTTGAGTTACTTGGTAAGAGTACAATAAACAATAACACAAAACTGTGTAAATAAGTGAAAGTGTGCCTAAAACTCCATATACTAATGAGAATAATATAGAAAGATGCCTATTAGGGGGAAATTTCTTTGCAAAAGCCTTCATGTAAAGCAAAATTGCATACACATGTTAGGAGAAATGTACACTAAGTACACATTTGCCCCACATATTTAAAACAGAATCATGCCACTTTAAACAGTCATGGCTTCCCCCCAAAAGTCCTGTTTCATTAAGTTTCTTAAGGGTGCTAAAAGTCGCTAGGAGGCAATTCTCCCAATTGTTCACCTCACAGAACTACAATTCCCAGAGTTCCCTGTGAAGAGGGATTGGTTGTTAAACCACTCTGGGAATTGTAGCTCTGGAAGAGGAAGAGGAGTCCTTTAACAGAAGGGCCCAGATTCAATCCCCAGCATCTCCAGGTATGGCTGGGGCAGAACCTTCACTGAAATCCTGGAGGACCGCAGCCAGTCACAGAAGACAACACTGGACTAGATAGACCAAGCTCTGACAGTGTAAGACAGCTTCCTATGCAGCTAAGAGATATTTGTGGCTCAGGGGTACAGCATCTGCTTTGCATGCAGCCTGTCTTAGCTTCAGTCCTGAGCATTTCCAGATAGACCTGGGAGAGAGAGGCCCCTGCCTGAAACCCTGGAAGGCCCCCATCAGCTCAGTAGACCAGTGGTCTGACCAAGGCTGTATACACACACTCATTTACCCGCAATCCATATCTAGCCTGTACCTAACCTGTTGTTTCTTGCAAAACACCCCATTCTGATGTGCCGTCCCCTAAATAAACCCTACCGTATTTACTCAGGTCTAATGCGCCATGGAATCTAATGCACCCCTCGATTTTTGCAACGTAATAAAGGTGAGCATTAGATTCAAGTAAATATGGTAATTAAAATAAAAAGGAAGAAGAAGGGTGACCTAACTATGTTTCAAACTGGCCATTTGTACACAGAATAAAGCAACTCCCTAAGTTCCTGTTTCAGCCCAATGCTTTTGCTGCAGACAGAAAGGAGGGCAGGAGGTCCGTGATCCTCTGAGGGGCTTTTCCCTCCACTGCCCTGCCTCACACAGCCCTTACCTGATTTGGGGTAGGTAACCAGGAGGACATCAGAGCTGCGGAACTGGAAAGTGCTGGCAAAGTTCAGGGACGCCTGGGTGTGGAGATGGCCAGGCAGGCTGAGGCCGGCAAAGGTCTCCGTTACATCCAGCCTGTACATATTTGCAGGGTTGCAGCAGTGTGTGGGGAGAAAAGCAGCCGCAGGCGCGGAAAGGAGAGCTCCCTTCTTCCTCCCCGCCCCAGACTCCGGGCTGGGGGGCGGAGCGAGGGCTTCAGAGAGGCTGCTTCTGTTTAAGACTCGCATTTTGTGACTGGTACACTCTTTACTCTCTTAACTTAAGTTATCAAAAAAGAAAGAAAGAAAGAAAGCCAGCGTTCTAGTTTGTGTGTTGTGTGTGAATGACATTCGTTGTGAATGTAATTGTGCAGCTAAACAGCTTGCAAGCCTTGCTGTGGTCTGTTTCATGAGAGAGAGGATGATGGCAATAAATCTGCTAGACTTTAAAGAAGCAGCAAGACTCTTTTGTTGCTTAGGTAGCTGGGTGCCCCTGAAATAAGCGCAGAAACCAGAGGCGGGGGCTGATTGCGTCCTCCGTGTGCCTCTCTCTGCAAATTAATTTTACAATGTGCTCAACCCGCTC
Source organism: Podarcis muralis (assembly GCF_964188315.1). Lineage (NCBI taxonomy): Eukaryota > Metazoa > Chordata > Lepidosauria > Squamata > Lacertidae > Podarcis > Podarcis muralis. The sequence continues at coordinate 41,480,612 of NC_135661.1, read as the reverse complement.
TTTGGTACAGCGAAGCTCATGGGGCGACATGATGCCTGCAAATACAGTGGTACCTCGGGTTACATATGCTTCAGGTTACATACGCTTCAGATTACACACTCCACTAAGCCAGAAATAGTGCTTCAGGTTAAGAACTTTGCTTCAGGATAAGAACAGAAATCGGGCTCCGGCAGCGCGGCGGCAGCAGGAAGCCCCATTAGCTAAAGTGGTGCTTCAGGTTAAGAACAGTTTCAGGTTAAGTACAGACCTCCAGAGCGAATTAAGTACTTAACCCGAGGTACCACTGTAATGCAATAATTTTGCATCACAGAAATCACAGAACCCGAAAGGCCCTCAAAGATCACCTGGTCCAAACCCATCAGTGCGGGAAATCCAGTTCAGTTGCTACCCCTGGCATATGGTTATCCAGCCTTTGTTGGAGCATCCTGCAAAGCTCTCCATACCTCTCCCAGCGATCAGAAGTCCTGGGAAAGTTTTTCTTCCTTTGGATGAAACAGTAGAAGATATTTAGGGGGTGCCTCCAAATGACATTTTTGTTCAGGGTTCATCGTGATTTACTTGTGCAAAGCTTACTCAGTGGTTAGACCACAGTCCCCTCCAAACAGGTGGGTTTTTGCAGGTGTATTCCTGCAACATGCTGTTGATTCAACAGTGGTACATTATGATGGATGTATAGTTGAAGATCAACGCGCCACTCTTTTTTTAAAAACTAATTTTTATTAAAGATTTACAAAAAGTATGTGCATTGTCTTTTTCAGGTTGTAAAGTCTTTTCTACAGATCAGTTACATTTGATAGGAGTCGCAGTCAAAACATCATTCTGCTTTATTAGTTGTACTGTCATGCTTCCCCAGCGTTAATGCATCCTTGACATCTGGAGGAGCACTCTTGCACTATAGTTTAACAAAAGCAGGACAACAACAACAACCCAGCAGGAAAGGCAATGATTGCCCTTTTGGAAAGGGCTGCACCTCCATGGTAAAGCATTGCTTGGCATACAGATGGACCAATGCTCTGACTCAGTATAGGAAGACTGACCTCCCTATGTTTCTTGAGGAAGGGCGTAGCTGAATGCTAGAGAGGACACCTGCCTTGCATCCAGAAAGTCCACTTTTCCTTCCTTGGTATATCCAGGTAGGGTGTAATAAGACCCCTTGCCTGAAACCCTTCAGAACTGCCAGCCGTCTATGTTAACAGATCTGAGCTAGATGCCTCACTATCAGGCAGCATTCTGTGTTTCTATGTGTGTCCCTTCTGAAACCGAAGCATGTGTATTTGTTTGCTTGATTCCTTCTTTATACTTTTATTTTTTTTATTTTATTATTAAAATTTGTATACAGCCCTTCACCCGAAGATCCTCAGGCAGTTCACATCATAAAAATGCAGAATAAAGCCACATAGCACATAATAAAAGCAAAAACAAAGACCCTGTTTCCACAAACAAAGGACATAATCAGCCAAAGGCCTGGTTGAAGAGGAAAGCTTTTCCCCGGCACTTAAAGATGTATAATGAAGATGCCAGGCGAACCTCCCTGGGGAGAGCATTCCACAAATGGGGAGCCACTGCAGAAAAGGCCCTTTCCTGAGTTGCCACCCTCCAGACCTCTCATGGAGGGGGCACATGAAGAAAGGCCTCAGATGATAAATGCAGAATCTGGGTTGGTTCTTATAGGGAGAGGCAGTCCTTGAGGTATCATGGTCCTGAGCCATTTACGGCTTTATAGGTCCAAACCAGCACTTGGAATTGGACCCAGAAGCTAATTGGCAGCCAGTGCAGTCAGGACAGGATCTGTGTAATATGCTCAGACCATCTTGCCCCAGTGAGCAACTTTCACTCCCGGTGCCTTTATCTATTTCCATGAAAATGACATTGTTGGATTGGGTATTTAACTGCCAAGTGTTGTGCAAACATGCACACAAACACATAATTTGCATTATATGCTGTACCACAGAGTTTGCATGATTGACTGCTATATATCAAATTCCTTGGGTGGGGGGAGCTTGTAAAAAGTCCAAGTCTAAGTAAGGGCCAAAAGTATATAATTCATTTAAAAGCAAACAAGCAAAACTGCTGCACGTAGCACTTCACCTATGCACACCCACACACCCCTGGTCTGTTTTCCCTCAATGTGAAATTGAAGACCACAAGAGAGTCGTGAACTCCATTTTCAAAAGGAACAGTTTGCAAAGTGTGCACAAATTTAAGGCTTGTGGTTGTAGAAATGCAGGTCAGAGAAGCGGAAGTGGAGGTGGAGGCAATTCTGATAATTATGCCCACAATCTACAAGAAAAAGCCACATCATAATTTAAAGGCTTGAAGTGGCCTTTCTGTTGCTTGCTGCCTTTTTCACTGATATAGTGATGCTATGAGAATGGGGGGAAATAGTCAACTTGTCATATTACTAGCTTCACACAATCTCACCCAGAATCAGTCTGGGTTCAGGCCTGACTATGAATCTGAATCACATTCTCCATTTATTGGGAGAAAGACAGGGAGAGTTCTTTCTCAGTCTCTCAGCAGCTTTTGATACCATGGACCATGGCATCTGTCTGCGCCAACTTAATGAGATAGGTATGGTAAACACGGTTTGACAGCAGTTCCCACCTTATCTAGAAGGTGGGTTTCAGAACTTCCTCCCATCAAGGCAGATCTATACTATGGAAGGGAGCGTGTGGCACTGAGTTCTAAATCACTGAGCCTCTTGGGCCTGCTGATCAGAAGCTCGGCGGTTCAAATCCACGCTCTGGTGGTGAGCTCTTATTGCTCGGTCCCAGCTTCTGCCAACCTAGCAGTTTGAAAGCATATCAGTGTGAGTAGATAAATAGGCACCACTGTGGCAGGAAGGTAAACAGTGTTTCTGTGCTCTCTGGCACTCGTCATGGTGTCACATTGTGCCAGTAGTGGTTTAGTCATGCTGGCCACATGACCTGGAAAGCTGTCTGTGGACAAACGCCAGCTCCCTCGGCCTGAAACGAGATGAGCGCCATATCCCATAGTCGCCTTTGACTGGATTTAACTGTCCAGGGGTCATTTCCTTTCCTTTTACTTACTATGGAAGTAATGAAACTTAATCTTCAGGGCCCCTAAACCCAGAGGGACCTCAGAAACTACCTAAGTCCACATTGCTTAAAAAAAAAGGAATTTAGTAGACCCAATTTGAGTCACATGGCTCAAATTGATTAATTTTTGTTATATATCTTTCAACAATCCCAAAGTTTGAAAGTCAGTAGCCCAGATGTTGTAAAGGTTGTTTTAAACAACTCAATTGAAGAGGCTAACAGTAGTTACACAGACTTCGTTCCTGGTTGCAAAGGAGCCCCCATAACAGTTCCAGCTTCAAGGTCCCCCAAATGTAGGCCCACTGCTGCCTCCCATTAAATATTTGACTGCCCATTGTCTGTTGCCTTTTCGTCTCCCGCAGAAGATCTTCCTTTTTCAGCAAGCTTTTTGAGCAGAGTTCTTTCCCAGTCCGTGGCTGTATTATAATTGTTTTTAGATGGTTGTAGAAGTTCCAGTTGTTTTATCTCATGTTCGTTTTATCTCTTGCCAGAGTGTTGGACCAAGACTGGGATGAGGAACTTGTGGCCCTCCAGATTCTCTGTTGGACTCCAGTTCCCATCAGCATCAGCCACAATAGCCAGTGACCAGAGATGGTGGGAACAGGAGCGTAGCAATGTCTTGAGGACCACAAGTCTCCCATTTCTTAACCAGGTCATGGGAAACAAGATTTTATTTCATTTTATGGCATTTTAGGCCAGTGTCTCTGAGTCTAACTTACCTCACAGGGTTGTTTTGGGGATAAAGAGTGGAGGGGGATAACCATATACCCCACTGCCTTGAGCTGTTGGAGGAAAGTTGAGATATAAATGCATTAATAAATAAAATAAAATGTGAATGTTTACATTTTAATATTTTAGTGTAATTGAACTGTCCCTTCCTTTGTTCTTCTTCCAGCATATTTCACTGATAATATTTTAAAGCAAAAACAGGCCAAAACAACAACAAGAACCCTCTACTTTGTTTAGGTGTGTGATTAAAATTGTATGTTTGCAGCCATGAAGAAAACAAAAGAATAAAACCTTTTATCTTATTGGGGGGGGGGGAATATGTTGAATAATAAGACTCCTGCTGCAAGCAAACAGGAAAGCCTGAGGTAATATGTGTGACATTAATACTGTTTTCGATGCCACAATTGGTTTGGGCTTGTTGGAGGCCCCTGGAGCACCACTGAATCACAGCTCGTGGAATTGGTTTCTGTTTTTACAGACTGAGGATTTAGACAGGATGCAGCGATGAGGCTGAATCCACCGTCTCTTGATCCCTGTTCATTATAGCTGAAGGGATTGACTGGATGGGCCACTGCCTCATTATGAAGATCTCCTGCCTGAATCCAGAGTTTTCAAAAAATGACCATCCACCCTCTAATATTTCCTCCCTGGGCAACATGATCAAGAGGGTGCTGGCCTGGCAGCTGCAGGTATACTTGGAAAAAACAGATTAGCGGTATCTAGATCCATTCCATTCTGGTTTCAGGCCCTGTTTGGGCACTTAAACAGCCTTAGTCACCCTTTATCAGGCGAGAAACTGGGAGACTGTGACCCTGTTGGTTCTCCTTGACCTCTTAGAGGCTTTTGACACAGTTGGCCATTGTGTTCTTCTGGAGTGACAGCAAGGAGGTGGGAGGATTACCCTTGGGAGCTGTCATCCAGCGATTTGGAGGACGGTGTCTTCTGTATGCTGATGACACACAAGCGCTTTCTCTCTCTCCCCCACTCTGTCACAATCAGGAGAGGCAGTGAAGGTGCTGCACAGGTGCCTGGAAGTAGTGATGGACTGGATGAAGGCCAATAAACTGACGCTGAGTCATGTTAAGGAAAAGTGTCATGGGTGGGTGGTTCCCAGGTCTGAGAATTGGGTGCGTGATCTGATCTGGGAGGGGCAGCCCTTCCTCTGAAGGAGCAGGTTCATAGACTTTAAAGCTTCCCACCTCAGAGATTTAATGAATTTCCACTCACTCAGATTTTGCTGTGGGTTATAGAGGGTTCCATCATTTGGGGGGAAGTGTCTGCCCAAATGCGCAGGTTAACTTCAAAGGCAAAACCATGGCCAGCTTTATAGCAAAAGGAGCTCCTTAGAGCAATGCTGGGCTGCATCATGGCTGTGAAGATGTCAGTTCTACCAAAATTTCTCCCAATCTAAGGTATTGCTTTTCAGCTGAAGTGATTAGTAACTTTTATTAAGGATTCCATGAGCCTTTCTTGGGTTCAGCTTGAAACACTCCCTCCTATACCCACAATTAAATTCCTGCCATTTCTAAATCCCTCATAGACAATGATTCACAAGATTTCTAACTCCTTCCTGTGCGTGACTCTCTACAAATTTGGAAAAAAATGGCCATCAGGAAGGAACATTCCCTCTTTGCTCCATTCCTGGATCATAAAGAGTTTTGTCATCCTGATAAACAGAAGCAGTTCCAGGGATGGGAGGACTAGGGGAGGGGTTACTCTGACTTTGGAACTTTTTTTATAGAGGCATTCAAAGCACTTGCTCTAAACTATATGGCAAGGTTTAAAGGTAAAATGGTTTCAAATTGTGCAAATAAAAGCAATGGCTGCCCAGGTTGCACACAGAGGTGATTTGGTACGCAGTCTTTCTTTCTTTTTTTTTTTTAATTATTAGTACAGCAGAATTCCGGAATTAGCCAATCATGTGCAGCCCATTGTGTAAATAATGTATATAAAGCAGATACTCTGAGGGGACATTCATTCATTCCTCCTCACCACTATGAGCTGAATAAAGAGCATGAAATCACTTTGCGACTCTGAGTATATTTCATCCACACAACAACAACACGAAAAATATAGAAAAATAACAATACACAACACACAAAAACCAACATTCGAAAACTAAAGAAAGCAACAACTAAAAAAACAAAAAACACAAATCCATATCTTACAAGTTAATACTATAAACACTAAAGCAACAACAACAAGACATTGACTTCCACCAATCCCACAGCACCTCCTTTATCTCTCATTGTGTCTTCCTGTTTTCCTGTTTTCCTTATCATCTCTATCCTAACATCTAGATATAAATCCCTCTTTCTTATCCTTTCACTTCACAAGGTTATTCCAGACTCAGCCAGATTTCTGTCCTCAAACCTTGACTTTTGAGGCATTCATTTAGGCACTCCCATTCTTTTTTTACTTCACTTTTTAACCAAATTGACAGACATAATAAGACAAAACCCCAAAACTGGTATGCAGTCTTTGACATCGAACGAACATTTTTGCAATCAATCTATTCCTTCCTTGAAAGGTGTGGCTTCTCTTATTTGCCACTGGTTACAGGATGGGGGACAGAAGTAGTCTGAAACTGGCAGGGGTGGGGGACTTAAACACTGGATTTGATGATGAGGTATGGAAAAAGATCTTGTCTCAGCCTCCACTGAAAACAGTCTTTGCTAGAATTCAGGAAGCATCCTTAAAGGTGCTCCTGCGCTGGCTCTGGGCTCTGGTTCTGCTTTCAAATATGCTAAGCACGGCCTCCCCACAGTTTTGGAGGGTGTGCGGAAGTCATGGCACCCTTTTCTACATGTGGTTGGAATGTGCTTTAATTCACAGGTTTCATTCAGAGTGGGCTGGTGCTTAGTGTGGGGTTGGGATTTAATTTTGTTAGCACATTATTTTTGTTGTTTTCCTGTTTATGTTTTTGTGTTTTGTTGCTATATTTGTTGTTATATAGCCTGTTGAATTATAAGGGGTTTGTTTAACTTTACCAATTATTTCTTAATGAGATGCTCTCATTAACTTATTGTCTAATTTTTGTTATATTTTCATTCAATTATGCATTTTCTTTTTCATGTTGTTAGCTGCCTTAAGCCTAGGTTACTATGGAAAGGCAGCATACCAAGAAATGATGATGGTGAGGATGTTTTCCTGGGTGTTCACCTTGGCCTCTGTAATAACCACCCCAAAAAACCAGTCTCTTTGGCCTGCAATGGCATTGCTAGCCTCTGAAAGTGAAGACAACCCTTTTCTGCATCACAAAGACTTCCTCTCCTTGAAAACACATCTAGAGATAGCTGCTCATTGGAAAACCTCCCAAGGACCTTCTAAAGAGGGGTGGTGGTGGACTTCAGTATGGGACCACCTCGCTCTCTCTGAGCAACCTTACTTACCATCATAGGGTGGTAAAAGGAGCTGTCAAACAGGTCTGACATGATTGGGTTCCCCTTTACTAGTTACGTCAACAAATCTCTCACTCCACCGCATCCTCATTCCTCCGTGTTCAGGGGAAATTTGAAACTGTGAATATGTAATATAAAACGCCTGGTTCCTGGTCATGAAGTCAAAATCTTTGTTCCTTTTTGTGCTTTCATGTTTGCGCTGACACAACTTACCTGTCATTCTTAATCTGTAGCATTCCTTTGTCCACTGAATTGTTAAAATGTAATAATGGTATCTGACAAAAAAAAGGGGGAAAGAACATGTTTGTAGCCTGGGAGGACTCCTGGATTTCAGCTTGTCACTGAAATGTCTTCCCTGCTTATGTCCAGCTTAGGCTGGTTCACCAGCTACAACTGTTCCTGGATCAGGATATTAAGCTCAGTTGCCCATGCCCTAGTGGCCTCCCACCTGGACTACTGTAATGAGCTGTACGTGGGGCTGCCCTTGAAAACAGTCCAGAGCCTGCAGCTACTGCAGAATGTGGATACCAGGTGAGTAAGTGGTGCTACCATATGAGACTATGTGTCATTGGTCCTGAAAGCACTGCAAGGGTTGCCAGCAATCTACCGAGCCCAATGCAAGTACCGGTATATAGTACTAGCATATACAGTGGTACCTCAGGTTAAGAACTTAATTCATTCTGGAGGTCCGTTCTTAACCTGAAACTGTTCTTAACCTGAAGCACCACTTTAGCTAATAGGGCCTCCTGCTGCCGCCGCGCCGCTGTTGCATGATTTCTGTTCTCATCCTGAAGCAAAGTTCTTAATATTTCTGGGTTAGCAGAGTCTATAACCTGAAGCATGTGTAACCTGAGGTACCACTGTAGTACTAGCATATATAACCTTTAATGGCCAGGTACCCAAGTACCTCAAAGAGTGCTTGCTCCAATATCAACCATCTCAGATCCAACAATCAGCAGGTGAGGCCTTGTTGGTGGTGCCGCCATGATGAGCTTTTCAGTGGCAGTTCCTTGTTTGTAATGCCTTCCCTGTTGACAGAGCCAGCCCACCCATAAGGCAGAGTGAAGCAGCTGCCTCAGGCAGCAGAAGCAAAAGAGGTGGTGCCATTACCTCTGCCGCAGAAGCAATTCAGGTCAGGGAGGTGGTGGCGGCGGTAATGGCAGAGCAGCACAGTGTTCCACTGCCCAGATTTGACACTACTGTAGTCTCCCCTGCCACGAGGGGAAGAGAGGGACCACAACAAAGCTCTGAGGGGAGGCGTTCCACTGCCCAGCTTTGCTGCCAAGCAGGCAGGGAGATTTGGCAAGGTAAGGAAAAGCCCTTGCTGAACTCTCCCTGCCCTGCGTACGCCCATTGCTGTGGTGAGGCTTTGCAATAGCTTCTCCTTAAGGAAAAGCCATTGCAAAGCCTCACTGCCGGGGTGGGGGGAGACTCTGCAGAGTTTGCCCCCCAACCCTACACCCAGTGGCGAGTCTTTGCAAGGGCTTTTCCCTGAGGGGAAGCTCTTGCAGAGCCTCATGCCTCCACCTAGCAGTGGCAGGGGACGTTTTGCCTCAGGCTCCGAAATGTCTCAGGCAGCCGCTGCCTGGTAAATTGCACCCATCTTTGTAATTATTAACTTTCGGAGGAATTTGAAAACCTTCTTTTCCCAGGCATTTGGTGACTGAAGGATACTGTTCCTGGCAACCCTGAGCTCGCTGGATGAAATAATGTTTTTAACTCTGTTTTCACAATGTTTCCAACTGTACTGTTTTGAGATGTTTTCATTGCAATTGTTTTGGAATGCTTTAACTGTTTGCAGGATGCTTTTAAACATTACTATTGCTTATTAATTACATTTATATCCTGCCATTCCTCCCAAAGGAGCCCGTGGTAGCATTTTATTTTTTAAAGTGAGTGTTTGCTGCCCTGGGCTCCTTTGGGAGAAAGGGTGGAATAATAATAATAATAATAATAATAATAATAATAATAGTAATTTGTAAGCCAAGGACTTACTGTGCCATTTCCGAGGCGTAAAGGCAATTTTACCCTGAAACACCCAAATGCCATTGTACTCAAAAATGCTTTCCAAGAAGGTGTGATTTATGGATGTACGCAGGACCAGCCCAAGATGTTTTGCCACCTGGGGCGAATCATAAAAGCAAGCAGCCCTTTCATGTCTCATTCCACCAAAAAAACAGCATGACTTTGTCCCATTCCTAGCTATGAAGGTAAAGGTAAAGGGACCCCTGACCATTAGGTCCAGTCATGGCCGACTCTGGGGTTGCGGCGCTCATCTCACTTTATTGGCCGAGGGAGCCGGCATACAACTTCCGGGTCATGTGGCCAGCATGACTAAGCCGCTTCTGGCGAACCAGAGCAGCGCACAGAAATGCCGTTTACCTTCCCGCCAGAGCGGTACCTATTTATCTACTTGCACTTTGAGGTGCTTTCGAACTGTTAGGTTGGCAGGAGCAGGGACCAAGCAACGGGAGCTCACCCCGTCACAGGGATTCGAACTGCCGACCTTCTGATCGGCAAGTCCTAGGCCCTGTGGTTTAACCCACAGCGCCACCCGCGTCCTAGCTATAGAGCACAATAAACCTTCAAAATTCAGGGCAACAATCGGAAATAACCCCTGTATCCCAATCAACCACAACTTTGGCATTATGCCTAAATTATAAAGTCCACATGTATGATGTCACTTATGAGCCCTCACTGAAGCTGTTTCTGGGATGCAGGGCTAGGCTGGGTGTGAGAGGAGCTGTGAGGCCTACACTCAGCCACTGGGCCAGCCACGGAACCATCCCCAGCCTCCTCTGAGCCTCCACGCTGCCCACTCAACTTTCATTGGCTACGACAGCCACCACTGCTGTCAGCCAGAGCAAGGCACACGTTGCTTCCATCTTGGGTCACACTCAGCAACACTGCGCAAGAGCAGCCACATCTTATACCTGCTTTGTCTGAAGGGAGTCCCACTGAGTTCAGTCAGGATAGTCCACTCGAAGTAAATAAAGGGGCATTTTTACTAGTGAGGAAGGAAGAAGAAGAATAGAGAGGAAGGGGGGAAAGAAAGGGGAATAGGAAAAGAGGAAGAAAGAAAAGAGAGGAAAGAGAAAAGAAAGTCAAAAAAGGGAAAAGAAGAATAGAGGGGAATAGAATAAATAGAAGAGGAAAAAGAGGGAGGGAGGGATTGAGAAAAGAAAGGAGGAGAAAGGAAGGAGAAGAAGAAAGAGAAGAAAGAAAAATCTAGCTGGCAAAAAAGTACCTATTTCCAAGCATCCTGTTGAAAGTGAGGCTTCCTTCCACCCTGCACCACCATATGCTAGGGGTTTTTGTGAGGGAGGGAGGCTAATCTGTTTTTCACCCACTCAAGCTCTATGGCCAAACAGGATCACAGTTTATAGACCGTGAAATGTTAAAATTGGCCCTAAAGACTGCTGCTGGGTGGGGGCAGGTGAGCAAACTCACCCAGGAAGGATCCTTATAAAAAGAGTGGTGGGGTCTAGACGCCTCCCCCTCTCTCACTGTCCATGAAAGTGGCCTGTTATCATGCTGCACTTTTAAACTCGGAAAGTTTATGGCCTGCCGAGCAAATTAAGGACCAGACAGGAGTATGCCAGCATACATGGAAGCCTGGCTGGGAAGAACCTTGGCTGGCTGGGCTTTGTCAAAGAGACCCATTCATTACAGCCCCAGGATATGGAGCCAGCAATGATATATTATAGACTATAAATTTCCGCCCTGCCCACCCACTCTGCGCTTCTTCAAACCCCCACAGTTCAGGCCACCCACATTCTTCAAGGATTGGGGGAAGGAAAAGAGAGAGAAAGGAGAAAGGGGTCCTGCATCAGGAAGAGTGAACTGGGAGGGAGGGCAGGAGATGTCAAACGAGCCCAGATCTCTTTGAGCCAGGATCTCTCCCACGCACAATAAGGTGGAGCATCAAATAACTGCCTCCATGCTCTCAGTCTGCAGATGTCAATCAGCCCAGTCGGGACAGGAGGAATGGAAGTGAGCTAGGACCCTGATCCAAATCTGCCACCCCTCCCATTCTGCCACTGAAGTTCCCGCCTCACCTTGGCTCATTATAGAGTCAGCCCTGGGAGTACAAATGCCACAAACCAACGTTCCCTCCAGATATTTTGAACTACAACTCCCATCAGCCCCAGCCATCACAGTCCAAAACATCTGGAGGGCACCAGGTTGGGGAAGGCTGCCATAAATGACTGTGCTCAAGAGTAAAGCAGAAACACTTTTAGCCATGGGTGCAACTACTCTCCCTTTTGCTTCCAACTCAGGCTGTGCACACACAGCAGGTTAAAGTGGATTCAGTGCATCCCAGGTGGATATAGAAGCAGCATCTGGAACTCCAAACTTCATGCTGTACTTGATTCTAGAATCCAACAAACAATATTTCTGTATTTTATGCTTCTGTGTTCACATTGCTTTCAGCAGAACGGGGGAGGGTCATTATTACTGTTGCTATATTTGTATTATCTATGTTTTGCTATTTCTTTCTACATGTGCACTAGAAACTTGCATTATATTCCACTATAGTTCCAGATGTGCCTTTTATGCCTTGTGAAAGCTCAAATATAATGTGGAACTTAACAGTCAGGGGAAAGTCCTGAAAATGAAATACTGTATACTGCTGTGTGAAGGCAGCCAAAATCGGATATTTGCGAACAACATGCGCCTTAGTGCTCTGGTGTGCACTACTACCACAACTCTCAAAAGATAGCAATTAGATTTACAGCTGCTATCAAAGTTACTTATCTGCAGGTAGTGACACAGGCTAGGTGTGGCTGCTCATCAAGCCATCACCAGGGTGCCAGGAGGAAAGAACACTTCAAAATAAAAAGAGGCATCTCCCACTGATCAAAGTGTATAGGTCAATTAGTGTCATTCAGGAAGTGATTTATTTATTTTTTAGAGAAAGAGGAGCCAGATTGCTCACCATAAACTTTTCCATTGTTCTCTTAGAATGACAATGGTCAACCAGATGCCCATATGGGAAGCCACAAAGCAGAACCTGAATGCAACAGCAGCACTCTCCCCTCTTGTGATTTCCAGCAACTGACAGTCTACCGGCATTATGGCTTTATCATCCGACTATGGAGGCAGAGCATAGCCATCACCACTAGACGCCATTGATAGTCTTATCCTATGTGAATTTGTCCATGCCGTTTTGCCACCTGAGGCAAGCAAGAAAATGGACACACAGAAACACCCCGAAAATTATGGAAAGTGAGATTGTTAAGGGGGCTGGAAACCATCGCTCTGTGAGGGGTAACTGTCTGCCAAGACTAGATCACTAAAACTCTTCCGGCTAGGGGAGGTAAGTGGGGGGAGTGCCAGGAGACAGAGGCAGCCACACAGCTGGGTGAAGAGCAGCTATGGTAACAGGAAAGTACTGCTGCTAAGGGGGTGCAATTCAGGGGGAGCACCATGAGAGGAGCCACAAAATGGCTGCCACCTTTCTGGAGCTTCCAGTAGGAAGCGAAGATGCTGCTGAAGAGCTGCTGCTCCAAGGGGGCACAAAATGGCAAGGAAAAACACAAAAATCTAGCTGCCAAGCTGCTATAATTCCCACATACACACCACAACAGGACTAACAGGACTCTCTCACCTCCAGTCAATCCTCTCACACACTAGACCTGATCAACAGGATGAGGGCAGCAGAGAGGAAACAAAGTTTGGAGAAAAATGAGAAAAGGGGTATTTTTTTCTCTTAATGAGGAAAACACAGAGAAGAGTTGTTCTTCTCCTTTCACTCTTGCCTTCCTTCTCTTGCTTCTCTGCAGCCCCACCAGCAATGAGCAGTAGCAGGAGCAGAAACAGCCATGGCTGGCAGGCAGGCAGGCAAGCAGGCCAACCCCTCACCTGGCTCTGTGACGCATAGGCCACCCACTGAAAATGCAACCACAAGATCAAGGAGGACGCCTGTCTCTACCAGCCCTGCCCTCCACCAGCAGTCAGTGGCATGGACCTGCTCCTACCTGCCTGGAGCCACCACCAAGCGGGGCTGCTTTCTGGGAGGAGAAGAAAGCCACCAGGTGAGTTGCCATCAGGTGGGATTGCATCACTCTCCACACACACACCCTCCCCGTCCCTCACATTTGGCACTGAAATTGTGCCCAGGCCAGGAGAAAGAGGAGGCATCACCTCTGTGTCCAAGCATGTAAGAGACAAGAGGTGGGTGGGGCACCCAAATCCAAGTCTTCTGTGCACGCACATGCATAGACACCCTGAGTGCTGCTTGAGGAGACCTGCCTCAACAAAGCTCATGGTAGTGCAGGCCCTATCTCTAATGGGAGAAAATGCTATAATTTAGCTTTGCATTGTGTGAAGAAGCACTTTGTTTTGTCTGCCCTGAACATGTCAACATTCAGCTCTACCATCTATAATTACGTACATGTCAATATCATGTCCCACACCTCCATGTTTGCCTTTCCGCTAAACTCAGCTGCCCAAAATGTTGCAACCGTTCCTCTTGCAGAAGTTTCTCCATCCCTTTGATCATTTTGGTTGCCTGCTTCTGAAGCTTCTCCAGTTCTACAGCATTCTTTTTGAGGCAACGCAACCATAACTGTAATGGGCACGGTGCCCTAAGAGATACAGTGAACCCAAGCAGCTGATATTGTTCTGTGGCTCCTCCCAAGCTGCTATTTATTGGCTGTAGGGTGGCAAGTACACCACAGAGTTTGCACCTGCTTGTCTGTTCCTGGTGCGTCAATCCAAGAAACCGATCACTCTTTGCAGCAAGTAGAGGTTCCCTGGAATTCCTCTTTTGCATCACCTGCTGCAGGAAAAGCTTCAGGGCCACAAGAGAAACTTCAGCAAAGGGAGGTGTAGTCCAGCCTGCCACACACCAGGATGCTCCTGAAAGCTGCTTGCCTGCTCCTCTCCTGCCTCTTGCTCTGCTCAGCAGATCAGTATCAGCAGGAGGCAGAGAGAATCATGAGGACATCACCTGTGATAGATGGGTAAGACCACACTTCCTTCCTATGCCTTCTGGGGGAAGGGCCATACAGAAGATCTCATGGTCAATCCAAGCAGGGCTGGGGAAGGATCCTGCCTGAAACCCTGGGGGAACTGTTGCCAGTCAGGGTGGACAGAACTGAGCTAAATGGACCAATGGCCTGACTCAGGAGAAGGTAGCTTCCTATGTTCAAGGCAGGCTCAGCATGTGGCCAGAGGGGTCATTTAGCCTCAGGAAAGGTACACACTTCAGGCTGCCCTTTGGACAATGGTGGGTTCCTCCAGATCTTCAGTTGTGGGGAGGTTCTCCATGGGGTCCCAAGCCTCTTACTCCAAAGAGGTCTTCCCAGAGTCTGGATCAGATGGGATACTGTCACCAACCCTCTTTGCATTTTCAAGGGCCTTTTGAAACATCACAGAAGGGCTGGTTCACACATTGTCCTCCAGAAATACCTTGTTGTAAAAGCAGTAACCCTGTGGAAGGAAGGATGAAGAAGAAGGTGCCTGGGCTGGGTAGGTCCAGAAGGGAATGACTCCCAGGCTTTTAGGGCAATGACCTGGAGGTTTGGGCTTAATAGCAGCTGTAGAAGCTGTTCTCCAAGTTAATCATTAGCAGGCAAATGGGCAAATTACTGCCCTTTGGTGCCATTCAAACCTGTCATTCTCTCTGGAATAAGAACAATAAGTACAGCTAGGTGGCCTTGCAATTGTGAAATTAAGAGCTCTTGCCTCCCTGCCAGGCCAAGCCCTCTGAGATATTGGCACATCTCAGAGGCCTCAGCCTGCTGCTTTCTGATTCCAAAAATTCTGCTATATAGGACACAGTGTCAGGGAATGTGGTGGTGGTGGTGCTGTTGCTGTTTAAAATTGACTTAGGCAACGGAGCATCTGAGCATATGTAGGGCAACTCTCCCATCTTGAGAATATCCAGTTTGGGTGCTACCATGTTTATTGAGAAAAAGCTCTCATTGGCTACTAGACACCCTGGTTTTGGTCTTCTTCCAATGTCAGAGCAATATGCCTCTGTCAACCAGTTGTTAGGGTTTACAAGTGGGGAGAGTCCTGTTACACTCAGGTCCTGTTTGCCAGCTTGCCCTCAAGGCATCTGGTTGGCCACTGTGAGAACAGCTGGACTAGATAGGGCCATGGCTTGATCCAGCTGAGGCCCCTGATGGTGTTACCGTAGTTTAAGGTATTTACAGTGGTACCTCAGGTTACAGACGCTTCAGGTTACAGACTCCGCTAACCCAGAAATAGTACCTCAGGTTAAGAACTTTGCTTCAGGATGACAACAGAAATCGCGCGGCGGCGTGGTGGCAGCCGGAGGCCCCATTAGCTAAAGTGGTACCTCAGGTTAAGAACAGTTTCAGGTTAAGAACAGACCTCCAGAACGAATTAAGTTCTTAACCCGAGGTACCACTGTATATGCCACTTAATTACCAAAGTTTCTAAGAGGATAGGCATTCACGCAGGAGGCAAACAAGACTGGAGAGTAAAAGTCCCATCAGCATGCCTAAGAGAGCAAGAAATGAGGCCATGGAAGAGAAAAAGGCAGCAGTCCTAGCAACCAAGAAAGCAATAAGAGCACTAACTAGGTGTTTCACTTGGGAAAGAATCATAAAATTCTAGAGTTGGAAGGGTCCCTCAGGGTCATCTAGTCCAATGCAGGAATTCTTTGCAGTTACTCAGAATCATAAAGGAAATTTGACCAGACTTTGGCCCTGCATATAATTTCCAAAGCATGGGCATTTATGTCATTATTATGACCTAATCACGATGTCTGTAAAAACTGGGCTGGCCCATTGCCAGTTTGCTGCAAAAGTCAAAACAAACCAAGAACATGAGAAGAGCCATAAAACTGAATGAGATCAAAGGCCCGTTTAAGTCCTACTATTCTCACAGTTGCCAATCAAATGCCTTTAAGAAGGCTGCAAGCAGGACCTGAGTACAAAAGCGCTCTCCCCATTTGTGACTCCCAGAACCTGGTATTCAGAGGCATTATGCCTCTGAGAGTGGAGGTAAAACACAGCTGTGGACTATAAGGTGAAAATGGCTATACAAAATGAACTAAATTGAATAATGAATTAAAAACAATAAGGTCAAAAATTGGGGATAAGAACTTGTTGAACTAAATAAGTGGAGAGGGAATACAAGAAGGGGAGGTGTGGGGAAGTCTTGGAAAGATGTCATTGAAAATAAGGTTTAAATGGTAAATGTTTTCTTTTTTTTCTTTTTCTTTTTTCTGTATTTTTTGAAAATTGCAATAAATATGATATTAAAAAAAACAAACAAACACAGCTTTCAGGGTCAATGGCCATTGCAATCCTTATCCACCACGAATTGGTCTAATCCTCTTCTAAAGCCACCCAAGTTGGTGGCCATCACTATATATTCCAGGGAGTGAATTCCATAGCTTAGCAAGACGCTTGCTTCACGGAAACTAAATGGTGTGGCTACTGAGTCTTATTTCCACTCTAGTGACTGGATAGTGCTTGCCTGAAGACAGCAGGCTAGTTGGAGGGGGAGGCAGGGAGAGAGACAGGCTGAGTAACATACAAAACTCTGTCCTCCAACGGGGGTAATAGAGTGGCAAGGCTTAGGAGGAACAGCCAGGGGACTGTTGCTGCTGCTGTCCCCCAAAAGCTCATTCACCTCCTCAAGAATAATGCAAACTGTAGTTTACCCCTCACAGAGTTATAGTTGCTAGTTCCCTTAACAAACTACAATTCACAGGATTCTTTTTTTTTTGGGGGGGGGACATACTTTAAATGCAGGGTGTTATGTACAGCCGTCACCTCAGCGTTAAGTGGTTTGTGGGTGGTTAACATGGGTTTTGCAGTTTTGTCATGGTGTGCATGTGTGAAATGGCCTTTTGGGCCAGCTCAGGCATTCAGGGTCATCTCTTGAGAGTGCTACTGAAGTCAAGTGGATCTGTCACTCTTTCCATTCCCTTTGCCGAAGTATTTCCATTAAGGCTTGAAGGGTCAATTCCCATGTTCTTGTTCAAAGGAATCCCATGAATTCCTTAGAGTTACTGACTTAGAGTTACTGTCTTTCTTTTCCTCCTCCTGTAGAAATTGAGTTTTAGCATGTTCTCTTTCTCTGTGTGCCCTTTTAAAGCCATGAGAAGATGTACACCTCCTAATGGCTGTAGAAAAAACTAATGAGCGCATTACCCTGTCATTAAGGCTGCTGTCCTACAAATATTTACTAGAGAGTAAGCTCCATTAAACACAGTAGGACTTACTGTACTTCCACATAGTAATGGTGAACAAACTTAATTCAATTTGCATTCGCAGGCAAACTCACCTTATTTGCACTTTTGGAAACAGTATGAGAACTAAAACTCACCCTTCAAAATTTGCCTTTATCCAAATTTTGCTACACAGTCAGCAGCCACATAATGTGAACAAAAATGCATACAAATGTATGCATATAAGTGCATATAATAGTGAAAATCACATTCCAAAATGCATTGTGTTACAGAAATTTGTGTAAGGCAAAATAGCATGTTAAAATGTGTAGGGAGCAGGGAGAAATTCACACAAAAATGCTGAGGTATTTTCAAGAGAACTTAAAGAGATAAGAAAAAAAGTTTCAAACTCACGTGGAAATGTAGCAAACTGAACTTAAGTTTGGAAAAGTGGGAAACTGAAAGAAACCAAAATTGCCATATTTGCCCATCACTGCTTCCAAGTCAGCATGCATAGGATTATGCTGTGAATATCATTTTCAGAACACAAACCACAGCTGGAAAGTTAATAGCAAGTCCTATTTTCACAAAGGGCTGGACAGAGTAACAGACTGGAAAGTGGAAATGTCTATCTTAGTCATTTATTTTCCTTTTTGAGGGTAGATGGTAACGGGAAAATAAAAGTCATATACAATGACTCACAAGCTCTTTTCTTTTTTATTCCTTCCTAGGAAGGTGAGCATAGGACTGTTTCCAAAGTTGAAAAAGTTCATTTATATATAAGCTTCATCCTACCGTTAGGCAAAGTGAGGTGGCTGCCTCAGGCAGCAGCAGGTGTTGAGGTACAAGGGTAGCAGTCCTCTGGCTGTTCCTCCTAAGCCTCCCACCCTTGCCGCTCTATTCCTACCATTGGAGGATAGAGTTTTGTATACTACACAGCTTGTCTCTCTCCCTGTATCCCCCTCCAACTAGCCTGCTGTCTTCAAGTGAGCACTATCCAGTCACCAGAGCAGAAATAAGGCTCAGCAGCCATACCATTCCGTGGAGTAGATGGGGCAGGAGTAAGCAGATGACTTGCGAAGTTATGGAATTCACTCTAGAATACATTTCTTGGCCAAACCATCCTTCAAGTGGAATAATCCAAAGTTTAGGATTGTGTTCACAGCAATATGCAGGTATCACACAGCTCTGTTTCTCCTTTTACATCTGCACGTGTGGCAGCAGATGTGCTCGCTTTATGTCTGGCCTCAGTAATGGACTGGATGAGAGCCAAGGCAGATAAAACTAAGGCATGTTTAGTGGGTGGTTCCCTGGACCAGATGGGTAGAATGCTGGTTGCACTGGGTGCGGTTACCCTTTCTCTGGAAGGGCAGGTGCACAGTTTGGGAGTATGCATTGGATCCACTCCTATCATTTGAGGCTCAAGTGGCCTTGATGGTGCCTTCTATCAGCCTTGGCTGGTAGCCTAGCTATGCCCTTCTCTGGACAAAGGCAGCCTAAGTTGTGCAGTGCTGGGCCTGCTGACTTATTGTTATTTTACCCTCTCCTGTTCTAGGCACAATGACTTACCTTGGCAGTTGCTGAAAAAATTCAACAACCAACTGTCTCTGAAGTCTGCAAATCTGACCACGCTGAATGACACTCACACGAACATCCCAAAGCTGCGTCTTGGACACGTGGGAGCACAGGTACAAACAGTGGGGAAGAGACAGAAAAATAGAACAGGTGAAATGTGCACTTCTGTCAAACCATTTGGTTATTCGGACACTTTGCAAGTTTCCAACCCCTACAGGCTATTTTTCAGAGAAAAATATTTGATAATGCATTTGTGTTTTCCCATGTGCCACAGTATCACATCAGTACAGCAAGCATACCACTAAGTGGCTAACTTAATGCTACGTTGGTTGTGTTCAGGCTGTTTCCCAGCTGCCAGGTGGCACAGGTGGCGCTGTGGTCTAAAGTATTGAGTCTCTTAGGCTTGCTGATCAGAAGGTCTGTGGTTTGAATCCACACAACGGGGTGAGCTCCCTTTGCTTTGTCCCAGCTTCTGCCAACCTAGCAATTTGAAAGCATACCAGTGCAAGTAGATAAATAGGTACTCCTATGGTGGGAAGGTAAACAGCGTTTCCGTGCGCTCTGGCACTCATCTCGGCCCTCCGTGCCCCTGTACAGGTTTAGTCATACTGGCCACTGACAGGAGCTCGTCCTACACTTGAGTAGGACCCTGGCAGAGACACATGCCCAACTAGTATGTTCCCTCCCTCCTGGTCGATCATTCGGGAGCTTCAAAAGCTTTCTTCAGCCCGAACATCACAGCGACTGATGCCAACAGACACACTTAGGGATCCACAGAGTCCTCGCAGCTTGCATGACAGACCTTAGCAACTCAGCATTTTGGCTAATCTACTTTATTTACATATAAACACACACGGAGCACTGCAACATGGCTCCCTCTCTCTCTAGCATCAGATAGCAAAGAGAAAAAGAACAAAGGACAATAGTCCCACATCACAGAACACAGTAACACAAACATCCTGTCTCCGTCACTTCCCACTTTGTGGAGTCAAAACATATACCATCATGTGATAGACAACAATCCCATGACTGCAATCACGGAGCAGGAATTCTAACAGCCACATGACCTGGAAAGCTGTCTGTGGACAAATGCCAACTCTCTCAGCCTGAAGCAAGATGAGCACCGCAACCCCATAGTCGCCTTTGACTGGACTTAACCATCCAGGGGTCCTTTACCTTTGCCTTTAGTGTATGAGAGACCCATTCTGTGGAAGATGAAACTCCACTATATGCTCACTTTCTTACCACAAACAACACACAGAACTTCCTGTCCCTACACTCAGTGCAAAACCATATGTGGACTAAGCGATTGGAGCAAGCATTGTCTTGTCAAGATTCTACAGACTGGTTCTCCCTCACTAGAAGTTATAATGTTTGCTGATGTTCCATGGCATCCCAGCAGCTCATTCCATGGTTGGGGGGGGGGGGGAGTGTGCATGAAAGAGGCAGTTTTCCTAGCCCTTGGAAACTTTCCTTTTTGCTTTCCTCTCTCCTTGCTCAGTTCTGGGCTGCCTATGTGCCCTGCGAAACCCAGAACAAAGATGCTGTCAAGAGAACCTTAGAGCAGATTGACGTCATCCATCGCATGTGTCACCACTACCCGGATGACTTTGAGTGTGTCACTAGCAGTGCAGGTAAGAGAGGAAAACAACCTAGACAGGACAGCTTCTCCCAGGCTGGAGATGGGTAGCCCAGGATGTGAACACATTCATTCAGCCTGACCTGCAACAATTCAACACAGGGCAAGACCTTGACAAAAGTGAGAGGTCCCAGGGCAGGGAGGCTGGCTGCTGCCCCATTCCTATCTGTGATGGAGCAGGAAGGCCAGTGGGGCTGCAGGATTCAATTGAATACAGGCTACCATTCATAGTAGGGACAATTTCAGCAGGTGCCACATTCCCCATGGTTGTGCTTTGGTGGTGGGAGAATCATAGAATCACAGAATTGCAGCGTTGGAAGGGGCCCATAGGGTCATCTAGTCCAACCTCTGCAAAGGATTCTCGCTGAGGAACCTCCTGCCAATAGAGATTCATCAGGTGTGCTATGTACCAACTTTTAAATGGCTGCTGAAAACTATTCAGGCAATTAAGCGTACATTCCCAATAATGGTCTATTGATTTTTTTCCCCGTTTTTATTTTTGCTTTTAACTTGCTTTTAACTTTTTATGATGTTATTGATTGGTTTTATGTTTTTATATTGTTGTATACTGCTGTGATATATTTTAATGATGCAGCCGTATATAATTTTTTAATAAATAAAGCAAGAATCACAGCTTAAGAATTTCTGACAGATGGCTATCCAACCTCTGTTTAAAAACCTCCTGCAAAGGAGAGTCCACCGCCTTCCAAGGTAGTCCATTCAGCTGCCAAATAGCTCTCACCATCAAAAGAGTCTTCCTCATGTTTCGTCAGAGTCTCCTTTCTTGTACTTCGAATCCATTGGTTTGGGTTCTGCCCTCTGGAGCAGCAGAAAACAAGATTGCTCCATCTTCCATGCGACAGCCCTTCAGGTATTTGAAGGTGTCTATCATGTCACCTCTTATAAATCATCTCCCAGAAAGCCTTAATCCTCAGGCACGTCCACCAAAGGTGAAAGAATGTACCTTCAATTTCTTTACATTTCCAACATTTATTATCGGGCAAATGATAGATTTTTGCTAGCTTGACTGGGGTCATGTACCACCTGCACATCATTTTCATAATATTCTCTCTCAAGGCATTACATGCCGTGAATTTAATCCCAGTGGTCCACAACTGCTCCCAGTCAGCAAACATAATATTATGTCCTATATCTTGTGCCCATTTAATCATAGCAGATTTTACCGTTTCTTCTTCAGTACTCCATTTCAACAGCAAATTATACATTCTTGATAATATCTTAGCATTAGGTTCTAACAGTTCTGTTTCCAACTTTGATTTTTCTACCTGGAAACCAATTTTTTTATCCTGATTATAAACCTCTCTTATTTGAAAGTAGTGTAACCAGTCTCGCACCTTCCCTTTAAGCTTCTCATAACTCTGCAATTTCAGCTTGTCACCTTCCTGATCCAAAATTTCACAATACTTTGGCCATTTTGCCTCCATATTAAGTTTTTTCATAGCTTTCGCTTCCATAGGTGATAACCACCTTGGAGTTTTATTCTCCAAGAAATCTTTATATCTTGTCCAGACGTTAAATAGTGCTTTCCTGACAATATGGTTTTTGAATGCTTTATGCGCTTTAACCTTGCCATACCAAAAATATGCATGCCACCCGAATACATTATCATAACCTTCAAGATCTAGAATGTCAGTGTTCTCAAGAAGTAGCCATTCCTTCAACCAGCAAAAAGCTGCTGATTCATAATAAAGTTTAAGGTCCGGCAGGGCAAACCCCCCTCTGTCTTTAGCATCAGTAAGTATCTTAAATTTTATTCTGGGCTTTTTGCCCTGCCAGACAAATCTAGAGATATCTCTTTGCCACCTCTTGAAACAGTCCATCTTGTCAATAATTTGTAATGATTGAAACAAAAACAACATTCTCGGCAATACATTCATCTTAATAACAGCAATCCGACCCAGCAAGGAAAGCTTCAAATTCGACCAAATCTCTAAATCTTTCTTCACTTCTGACCAACATTTCTCATAATTATCTTTGAATAAATTTGCATTCTTGGCAGTCATATTCACCCCCAAGTATTTTACCTTCTTTACTAATGTCAAATCTGTCTCTTTCTGAAACCTCTCTCTCTCCATTGGCGTCAAGTTTCTCCTTTTTCCCCAGGCTAAACATACCCAGCTCCTTCAGCCATTCCTCATATGGTTTGCTTTCCAGACCCATGATCATCTTGGTCACCCTTCTCAGCACACATTCCAGCTTGTCAATGTCCTTCTTAAACTGTGGGTGCCCAGGACTGGACACAGAAGCAGCCCCTGCCAAAATTCTCCCTACTATAGAAGAGATTATATTCCCATTGGATCCCACAATGGGTTACTTGGTGATAAGGGGCTGATTTAGAGTGCTTCCACCTCCCACACCTGTCCTGACCCCACTCTCTGCAGATTCCTCATATCTTGTTTGGTGTTAGAAGGCCACAGGAGATGTTTTCCTTGCAGGTATCCAGAATGCTTTCACCAATGGACGGGTGGCCAGTCTGATTGGCGTGGAGGGTGGGCACTCGATAGACAGCAGCATGGCCGTCCTGCGCACCTTCTACCAGCTAGGGGTGCGCTACATGACCCTCACCCACAGCTGCAACACACCCTGGTAAGGCTGCCTTTGCTAGAGGCTTGCTTTGTGCCTGGTCTCACCAGGGCATAGTCTGCTTTAAATATCAGGGCCCAGCACCAGAGCACTGGGCAAATGTGTCTGAGCAAACACAGAATGCAGTTCCTTTATTTATTTATCAGAATATTTATATACCACTATTCATAGAAATGCAGTCGTACCTAGGCTCCCGAACGCCTTGGGAGTCGAACATTCTGGCTCCCGAAGTGAGTGTTCCGGTTTTCGAGCGTTCTTTTGGAAGCTGAATGTCCAGTGGGGCTTCCACAGCTTCCGATTGGCTGTAGGATCTTCCTGCATCCAATCAGAAGCCACGGTTTGGTTTCCGAACGTTTCGGAAGTTAAACAGACTTCTGGAATGAATTCTGTTCAACTTCCGAGGTATGACTGTATATCAAAGCGATTTACAACATTACATTGTAATGCAATAAAATAATTATTGGACTAAAGGCTAAACATAGCCTTTCTCCTGCTCTGTGTTTCTGTTTTAGTCCTGTGGTTTAGAGGAGATGTTTTGGGTGAATGTAATTTTATTTGAAGACAGAAAGGGGATATTTGGGATTATGCACCTATCTACATGCATCCCTTATGAACATGCGTAAAAGATAGTGTGTATTAACCAAAACTTTTATAACATTCGGCAGGGCTGATAACTGGCTGGTGGACACCCCGGAGGAGGAACCAGTTCACAATGGCTTGACTGAATTTGGGAAGGTGAGTGGAAGCTCTCTAGCAAGTTTGATGGAAATATATGACATTCCTCAGTTTGACTCTCAATCTGAGTCTGTTTTCGCAGCCCTGCTAGGAGATGCTAGAGACTGGACCTTCTGCATTCAAAGCAGATGCTCTGCCACTGAGCTGTGGTCCTTCCTGTTTGCTCAGGTTCAACTCCCAATTTGACAACTGTATGAGCCCCTGTCACACTTTAGCAAGCTGCTACCCCCCCACCCCCCAATAGCCTGATTTAGCTAAGGATAGGAAGAAAGTGGATATGCTTTGAGTGATATCATCATCGTCATAGAACCACAGAACTGGAGAGTTGTAAAGGATGCCAACAATAATCAAGGCCAATTCAGGAATTGGAGGTAAAGAATCCCTGACCACCCAATCTCTGTTTGAAAATTTCTTCTGAGGCAATCTACTTCCCTGTTGGGCATTGGCTCCTCCTCCTCCTCCTCCTCCTCCTCTTCTTCTTCTTCTTCTTCTTCTTCTTCTTCCTCATCACCTGTTGTCAGGGAACTGACATCGGAGCCAGAGGCGGAGGCAAGGCTCCCAAGCGATGCTGGAGAAGGGCCCAGCAGGGAGAGAGGCAGCTCATCAGCTGGGGAAGGAAATGAGCGTAACACCAGGGATAAAGGGGGGCAGATGGGGGAATCGGCGAGGGGGCTCCAGGACTCCTCGCCGGGGACCAGCGGGGAGAGCACGGGTCCTCCGCTACCCACACCCTCTCTGCGCAGAAGACTTCCACGCATAGAGAGTAGGAGGAGACTTGGAGTCAAACAGCTTTTATGCTGGAAAAGGTTTAAGAAACGCCCACTGACGGATTCTGCTAGCGACTGAAACAGCCACGAAGTGAAGGGCTGTCCAGACAGAAAAGGCTTAACCAGGCACACTAGCCAGGAGTGGCGGCAACTTACGCACAAGCAACCCCTATAATCATTACACCTGTCCTTCACCATCAGATCCCAGGATAGGGTGCAACAATTTAAAATTCAGAATTAAAAAGTTAAAACAGGCTACATTAACAAGAAAGGAGTGGGCCCTAAAAATGCACACCTCAGTTGTCAAAGATGTACGTCTTCAGCATTTGCTGAAAGCTGCATAGTAAGCCAGACACATCTCCATGGAGAAGGAATCCCACAACTTTGCGCAGTGGTTCCCAATTAGCTAATTACTTAGGACCCCCTATTTTTCCAAAGCCATGGACCCTCTACTTTTGAAAATTTTGATAACAGGTATGGTAGTTACCTGTGCAAAGCAAATTTTTTTGAAGAAAATGTGAGGTGGCCCCTAATAAGCAAAGGATTTTAGGTAGGGTTGCCATATTTCAAAAAGTAAAATTCCTGACACCCGCAAAGTTGTTCACCTTTCTTTTCAGAAACCCACCAAAATTGTTAAGCTTTTTTGGGGGGCACCTTTCCCCCTAAAATAGTGATTTTAAGCTTAACAATCTACTCAGTGAGCATCTATCTCTTGGTAAGTGACACTTGGAAGGGTTTGTCCTCACATACTGTAGCTGCTTGTTAAACTCCCCTCTCCTCTTGATCATAAAACTTCGGGAAATACAAAGAGACCCACTGGTTACTCTGCACCCAATTTCTCTCTCTCTCTCCACCCCTTGCCCTGTTTTTCCTCCCTCAAAGCGCTTGGTCAGGGAGATGAACCGTCTGGGAATGATGGTGGATTTGGCTCACGTCTCTGTGAAGACAATGAAAGATGCTTTGAATGTCTCCAGAGCACCTGTGATATTCAGCCACTCCTCAGCCTATGCCATCTGCAAACACCGGCGCAATGTGCCAGATGATGTCCTCCGCGAAGTGGTGAGAAAGACTATGATGTGTGTTGCAAGGTAACCTGTGTCATCCTGGTTCCCTCCAACTGTTTTGGGGTATAGTTACAATTCCCATGAGCTCCTGCCCAAAGAACTAATGCCTGAGCTTGCCTTTTTCCTCCCCCCGCCCCTGCCCCACAGTGCCTTTTCCTTTTGTGTCATGACTCTTAGACAGCACAAAATGGGTGGTAGTTGTAGTCCTAAATATCTGGAGGATACCAGGGTGGTGCAGACTGCTATAAAGTGACCTCGTACCAGAGATGTGAGTAGGGCAAGACTTAAGGATATGAGGCAGCACCAAGGTCCCCATGGCAGCCATTTTGTGTTATGCCACACCACTCAATGGCCACCATTTTTGTGACTCCCGACTTTCTCTCAAAATTCCAACTGTATCCACTGGTCCAAATAGGTTAGCAGTCCCTGGGTTAAATAATAGCAGCAGCAAACTTACACACATAATACTGCTGAAATGGGGAGGGGGGCAACCTTGGGGCAATTAGGAGTGGATTTTTGTTCCATTTGGTTAGAATGACTGAATTCCAAGCCCAGGAATTTGCTTTTTGCTTACCAGAAGTAATTCATGGGCCTGGGCTTCCTTAATTCTAAGTGGCCTGTATTTTGCACATGGCTCTGCTTGGTGGATCTTGGAGGTTCTCATAAAAAACATCACCCCCAAAGTGGATCCCACAAACCATAAGCCTGCCCAGTCCTGTCTTAGAGTGCCAGCTTCTTCCCAGGAACCTGCTTTCTCTGAAATGGCTCCCCTTCCTCCCTTCTACAGAACAAGACCCGTGGCCTTGTGATGGTGAACTTCTACAACACCTATGTGTCCTGTAGCTCCAAAGCCAACCTTACACAGGTTGCAGGTGAGGCAGAGAGGGTGGGGCGAGGGCGCACCTGAGGAGGGGTGGAGTGGGAGGGATCAAAGCACACAAAAGCAGTGAGGGTGTTGACCTCCCAGACTTCTTGCCCACAGACCACATGGACTACGTAAAGCGTGTTGCTGGACCAGAGGCAGTTGGCTTTGGAGGAGACTATGATGGTGTTCCCAGGTATCAGAGGAAGGGGGGGGGGAGATAGAAGGGTATATCAGATACCCCAGATATGTCCGTTTTTGAGTCTGTCAGGCTGGCCTGGGCCAAATCAATCCAAAGCCTGGCCATAGTAGATATTCATGCCTCACCCATCAGAGTTCACTTGACCACTTGCAGACCATAAGTAACTGACTAGTCACACACACACACACACACACACCGCAAGTTAATTTTAAAATGTACTCAGCCCCCTTTCTGTTACAGTGATGCTTGTGGGGTGACACAATGGTCCCAGATATTGAAGGTCCACATTTTGCATAATTATAGATCACAGAATTGGAAGGTCTCTCAAAGATCATGTAGCCCAATCCCATCAGTGATCCACTCATTTTATTACAGTGTACAATTGTCATTATGGATTTATTATTTTTCAACTCTGTCTCTTTTGTATTTCATCTCATTTTCTTGTATTGTACACCACTTTGGCTGTGAGATGATTTATAAATGGAGAGAATAAAATAAGGGCGCTTGGGAGCATGAAGGCTGCAATGGTTGCATGTCTATTACTGTATATGCATATGTGGCTCCACCAAAACTATCTCAGAGATACAACCCAAGAGCCAAGGGGTTCCCAGAGGTGTCTCTTGTTGGCTTCTTGGACCCTGACCAAGGGTATACAGCCGATCAAGGTGCAGCCCCATCTTGAAGCTTCCCTTCTGTTGGGGTAAAATGAGGAGATTTTGCCGGGTGCCGGGAACTCTTAACTCTCATCTCTTGGATTTGTTCCGGCATTCTTTGGCCCACACAGTGTCCCAGATGGTTTGGAAAATGTCTCCAAATACCCAGACTTAGTTGCAGAGCTGCTGAGGAGGAACTGGACTGAGAAGGAAGTGAGAGACGCCCTGACCAACAACCTGCTGCGGGTCTTTGAGAGTGTGGAGCAGGTGAGACTGCCAAGACCAGCAAGGCTCTGTCTGCAGAAGTGTTGGGAGGGGGACACAGAGAGCCTCAGATAATGCTTTGCACTGCTAGGACTGTTCCCCTCTTGGCCCTGTCTCTTCCCTTATTTATGCTAACCCCCTGCCCAAGACATTTTGTTATCTGAAGATGGCTCACACCCCATCAATTCCACGCACAGCAGTCCACCAGAATGGCAGCTGGATCTTCAACACTAGCAGAGAAACACTGCAAGTGAGGGGAGAAAGTCCTGGAATCTTGGAAAGCCACTGACAATCAGTGTTGACAATACTGAGCAGGATGGACCAATGGATCTGACGCAGTATAAGGCTCCTTCCTTTGCATGCAAGGCAATCCCATTTCAGAATCGCTTTTTTTTGTAAAAAGTGGTACAGCATCTGCCTGGCAGGCAGAAGGTCCCAGGTTCAATCCCTAGTAGGTCTGGGAAGGACTCCCTGCCTGAAACACTGGAAAGTGCTGCCAGTCAGTATAGACAGTCCTAGACCAAGTGGAATAATGGTCTGACTCAGTATAAGGCAACGTGCAACTGGATGAATATAATGCTAGTCTTGCTGAGAGTAGACTCACTGAAGGTAATATGAATAGCTCAGGTTTATTGATTTTTGTTGATCTATTGTGAGTAGGGCAAACATCAACTGCCACCCTAACTGGATTTTCTTTCCCATTAGGTACGGGACGCAATGGCCCATGAAAAATTAGTTCCTGATGATGGACCCATTGACTTTAAGAACTTGGAGGGGACATGCCGAACAGACTATGGGTACTCTAGCAATGGAGACCATCCCAAACTGCTGCCTGCTGTGCTCACACTCCCTGTCCTCCTTGTGTTGCGCTGGTAGAAGCTCCAGCACCTCCCGTCTTGGTGACCTCATGGAATCTGACTGGTTGAAACATCCCTCCTACCACAAACCAGGCTGCACCCTTGCCCAAACGCTTTAGGAAATTCAACTGAACTATCGATGAATGCGTTTCCAGCTGTTCCCCCCACCTGGTAGTTTTGGCCCCAGTTCCTCCACCCCCAATAACTGAAAAGCAAATGGCACCATGCCCATCCAACCCATGGCAACCAAGCTGGACTCATCAGCCTAACAGACCTTCCAAAGTGTGGCTTCCAAGAACACTGAGGACCAAGTTACCTATCAGTCCCAGCCAACCTGGTCAATGGCCAGAGTTGGTAGGAGCTGCAGTCCAGCAAATAAAGAAGAGGCCATTACAGCAGCTACCCTACCTTTGTATGTCCTTTATAGGACACAGGTCCTGCTTGCAGGCTTCCCTTAGGCATCTGGAGCTGTAGTTCAATGGTAGGACATCTTGCTTTGCATGCAGAAGGTCCCAGGTTCAATCCCCAACATCCCCAGGTAGGGCTGGGAGAGAACTCTGTCTGATATCCTGGAAAGCTGCTGCCAGTCAGTGTGGGCAATACTGAGCTAGATGGGCCAGTGGTTTGACAGCTTCCTATGCCCTATGGCTGGCCACTGAGCAAACAGGCTGCTGGACTGGACTGGACTGCTTTGGCCTGATCCAGCAGAGCTCTTCTGACATTCTTGCATCCTCTCCCAACAGTCCAGCATGACGTTTCCTCCTTTCTGGAGTCATTCATGAGCAACCTTTACTCCAGCACTCTCCTGCTCTTTCCCCTTCTATCCTCACTGCGCTTAAGTACTGGTGGGGGACCCCCTCACATGTTCTGTACTGCAGTAGTGCCAAGCACACTCCTAGGTCTAAGTAAAAGTTTAACTGCTGTTCAAAGGAGACCAGCTGCCTTTCTCTTTGGAGTCGAATGCATGAACATGGCAAGAGGGACCTCTTCCACCAGCGGAGAAGAGGATCCTTTTTGAAATCTGTTGCTAGGGAGCTCCAGGCAAGGCCGGGGAGGTCATGGTCGCCTCTGACTACAGCCGAGAGGCCCGGGTGACGACCTTCCCCTTCTTGCCAGCCTCGTAGCTTGCGCAAGGGCCCCACAGAGCTGCCAAGCGCCATCCGGGCAGGTGCTGCCGTCTCGCAGCCTCCGTCCAAGCATTCCTCATTAGCCAATTAATTAGCTTATCAAGCAGCTCATTAGCAGCTTCCGGTGGCATTTCAAGAACAGCCTGTCTTTGGACGCGGAGGCGGTGATGGGCACCTGCACAAACAGACCTGGGAAGGGATTCAGCCTGCCTGCTTGTGTTTGCTGGCTGGCTGCGGCACAGGGGCTCTGTATAGGAGAGGATCAGCACCGGGGCAGCAGGTGGAGGCCGTTTCCTGCTTTTCGTGGCCCCTGCATAGCCCTGCCTGCTACCCAGCAGAGACGAGGCAAGCTAGGAAGACACAGGCAGGCACACACATGAGATCCAGGTCTGCCTTACAGTGCAGAAAAGATATCAAAACTGAAACTGGGCCAAAGCTGCCCTGTAGAGCCTGGCATCCACCTGTAAGCCTCTGCACTTTAGACCACAGCTCCAACAGCCACTAATCTTTTTTTTTTTTAATGGCCACTATTATAACCTTGGTATGCCACTGAATACCAGTTGCTGGGGGCACAACAGCACGAGAGGAAGGACCACAGCTGAGCTGTAGAGCCTCTGCCTTGCACACAGAAGGTCCCAGGTTCAATCCAGGTATGGCTAGGGAAAACGCCTGCCTGAAACCATGGAGAGCCACAGCCAATCAGTGAAGGCCACAGCCCTTTAAGCAGTCAGTCAGGACCCACAAGCTATACCAGGTGGCTTGCAGCATGTCTAGATAAGGCCGAAAGAACACTATATGTGGTGTCTAGGTTAGGGCACATTCGTCTGATGACACACACCTTTTATAGATTTCCATGGGTGCTACAACATGGCAGGAGAAAAGCATGAGCCATTTTTAAGAACGTACCAGTACATATTTCTGGCCAAGCACATGCCCCACCACCCTACATCTATGCTTCTAGAGAGGAAGCTCTGTACGGAGCAGGGGCACTCTGTTCACTTTTGAATCTACTTCTATGGCTTTCTGGACTTCTCCCAGAATGCAAAAACTGGGGTTTTTTTCAACAGCTTCTCAGCCTTTTGACTAAAAATAAGTGTGACAACCACTGCTTTTCATGTGGTAGCAATGCTAAAGCATACTGCTCTGTGAATTGCTATTTTAGGATTAATAATGTGCATTAAATCAAATGTGAATATTTGACAGCAGGTCCCATGTTGCAGGTTGTGAGTCAGAGGTAGGACTTGGGTCTGGATAGTTGAAGACCACGGGTGTGGACAATACAGAGCTAGATGGACCAATGGTATGAAGCATCTCCCTAGGACTCTATGTAGGGGTTAACCTGAGACTCACTTTTAAATGAAGGGCCCTCTGTGTGCTGAAGAAGCCCAGCCAATTGCTGAAGAAAGAGCTGAATGGTGGGATCACAATTCTGCAGACAAGCAGGGGGGTGGGGAGCGAGAAGCGGAAGCTTCTTTTTTAAAATGAGTAAGGAATGAATTGTGGGTTTGATGCAGACTACAACTGTGATTATTATTGCTATTTTCATTCCACTTTTCAGACAGTTGCCATTTCCCAAAGCAGACTAAAAATAAAATAAAATGAGAGGAGAGTAGGGGAAAGGTAGATGAAGGGTATGTTATTTTAAAGCCAGAGAAATAAGCTGCATAAGATGGCATTTGTAGTGTGAAAAGGGCCAGGCTGATCTCCCCTTGCTGGTGCTGGTCCTTGAATAGCAATTGCTAGCTCTTGTTCCTTTAGCAGATGACGGATGGGGCCAGAGCATCCTTTCTCCTTGCTTCTACAGTCCCAGAGTGACAGGCAATGGGAGCAGAGAGTGGGGAGGCCAGCTCCTTGCATCTGCTCATTCTCTGGCCAGTGGATGGGGTCAGGTTGGTCTCTTATTTGCCCCAATTCTGAGCCACTGCTTTGACAATCTGACCAGGCAGTGCCCAAGAATGGGATGTGATCAGATACCAGCCTCACAAAGCGGCACAAGGCTGGCTTGGGGAAGGTGGTGTGAGTAGCCCCCTGCCTCAAGGAAAATGTGCCCAGGCTAATCACCCCAGAAGGCACGCCCCCCCCCCCATGCCTCTGCTGGAGCTAAAGCACATCTAAAGCTGGGCTAAGCAAGCAGCAGCAGCGCTGTTCCTTAGGGGGAGGGAGCCCTCTTGTGGCAAACCTGTTTAATGCAGAACCACACAGAATGTAAGGGAGCAATAGAGTTTACCAACCTTTTTGCACCAGGGGGAGGGACGCAACACCAGAAAGAACTGTCGGGAGCCATGCTGTATTTCGGAAGCTGCAAATTCAATTCCATGCCCTCACCTCGGACACCAATTCTCAGCCATAAGAGCTAGAACAGCAGTTGCTGCTCTTTCATCATGTTGCAGTTGGCATGGCCACCTATTGGCGGACATGTAAGCTGCCCTGTGGCAACAATTTTTCTTACAAAATGAAATGGGAAGGATTGGGCCTCCTCAGTAATTGAACATGGTAGGCGGACACTGTGGATAGGAATCAAGCTTGGATCTCATTCAAAAGGAGCAGCTTTGGGGCCACAGCAGGGAAGGCAGGGATGACGACAGGGCAGGAGACCCTTCTGAGCACCTGGGGGTCTCAGGCAGTGCCTAATCTGGCTAACCGTTGGCACCGACCTTAGTTTTTGTAACCCTCCTTTCCTCTATGTATGATCCCCAAGGGCAGGATTATCCACTCATTGCCCCAGTCTGCTCCAAGAGTGAAGAAACCTATGTAAACCTAACTGCACCTTCTGATTTCCAGAGATTGTTGGCATCTGCCTGCCTTGAGACTGAGAGACAATGGAGTGTACCTCTGGAGGTGAATTAAAATCACTGCATTAGCAGTACTGAAGTGACCTCCCTGGGGTGCAGGCCTGGCCAGTGCCTATGGAGGTACTAGGCTGCCCATAAGACCCCCCCTCTCGGCCTCACTGATGTGGTCCAAAGGAAAGCAGAGCAATACCTTTGGCACCTGCTTGACTGCAGGAGTTGCCAAAAGGTGGTGTACAAGGCATCATCTAACCATTTTAGAGACTTCACTCCAGATTTGTGTAGGGTAGCCATTTCTTCGCTCGAAGACACCGTGCAAGGCAGCAGTGTTCTCCTTCTCCTAGATTGGGTACCTTCCCAGGTTGACAAATCTCATCTGCCTCACTTCCCTCTACAACACATGCGAAAACCACCTTCTTGATCATTGGACCCACTATTGATCTCATCCTCCCAATCCACTGGAGCCTGTCTTTGCATGCAGGGGAAGTTCCTAACTTACTGAGAGTTTGAGACTCGTTGGATACCCTCGCCTGGTTTAGCTGCCCAGTTGAAGCCGTTCCCATGGTGTGACCACCATTGCATGTTGACTGCTTCTAAGAGTCCCAGGTGAGAGTTGAGTGCAGAGTGGGGACCAAAGGTGGACAAACTACCCCCAAAGGAGCATGAGGTGTGTGTTCCCCCGGTGGTACTACCCGTCCCCTAAAACCCCATACACCCCAATTTCCGGAGAGTAATTTATTTAAAACAGCATTAAAGAAACAACAGCATTCGCTTTAATTTTTTTTTTTAACGAGAGGTGGAGGAAGGCAAAACAGAGGAGTGTTTTTCCCAAGAAGGAGCTGGGAGGATGTGGCACTCCATAACCCCTTTCCAACAAGCCTTTCACAATGAAAACACGCCCTCTGTTCCCACACCCCACCCCACAAAGTGCGGCTTAGAAGAAGAGGAACAGCACAAGCATAAAGGCCAGGCCCTTCAGAGACAGAATGGCGGGAAGAGAGAGACCTCATTTTAAATACCAGCAGCAAAGTGGAACAGCGTGGTTTCTTACAGGAGAGGTGAGCTCTAAGACCAAAGAGGTTCTTGCTCTCTTGAAATTGGCTCTGTCAGAAAGGTCAAAGCAACACCATTGAAGACAAGAACCTAATCCTGTTAAGCCCCACCGTTTCCACCCAGAGTATTAGGAGGTCCCAAGTCTTGTTGAAAGGGGGGGGGGAGAGAGAGTGAGAGCGCAGGGGGAAGCGCTGCTCTGGAACCAAGAGGCAAACTTCTCCAATATGACAATTTAGGGGGAAAGACCCAAGCATCTCTGTACATGAGGGTTCCCCTTCCAGAAGTTTGAGGAAAGGTACATGCTGGACAAGGGTGAACTGAAATGCAGAACACGAGCAAAGAGTTCTTAAGAAGGCTGGCAGAAAAATCAGAGGGTGTAGAATCAGCAAATGAATCTATCTTTCTGTGTGTGTAATGGAGGGAGAGAATAAAGGAACATTCGTTTCAAAGGTCACTTAATGGTGTGTAAATCCAAAATGGTGTGTAAACAGACAGGCGGGGGAGGGGAGAAAGGTACACATCCATTCTCTGACAAGCTCACTTTGTAGCACAATTCCAATTCCAATTTCCACAAGTCATCCCCTAAAACAGCCTTCCCTGACTTAGTGCTCTCCAGATGCTTTTGACCAGAACTCCCATCAGCTGTAGAAGCTGGGGTTTATGGGAGTTGTAATCCAAAGATCTGGGCAGGCTGCCCTAATCCAAGGAAGTGACTGATATTAGGAGAAACAAACAGCACACCCGCCTCCACACACCAGACACAGGTTCCAGTTATAAAGGTTTTAAGTCTTGCAAGGGCTCTGCCTGAATCATTTCTAAGAGCTATATGCTCCTGTTCCTTTCATCCAGTGACTTTCAGGCACAAGAGGATGAGGGGAAGTGTGGGCTGAAAAAAGAAGTTGGTGTTTTTTTTGGGGGGTGGGGAGGAGAACCATTCCAATAAATTTGCCTCCCAATCACACCCAAGCCTAGGCAAGTTCATGTACAGGTGCTTGCTGCTGCCACTATCTTTAGAGAGTAAATTGCCATCACCATGAGAGGATTTAAAGTCCATTGCTGAACACAGCAGGCCTGGAGGAGTCGAGGGGCCAGTCTTCCTTCCGATCACCGTAGGACGGGGTGGCCAGGGGCCTCCCACAGGAAGTCCACAAATCATAGTTGAACAAGGCAGAAGCAACAGTCCATTAGGGGGAGTAGAGAGGGTTAATTCCGCAGGGCAGCCAACCTGGACAGGAACACGGGAGAAATAGAAAATGAAAAAAGAAGGTGTTTTTTAAAGGTACAGAAAAGAACTAGATTTTTAGGTTTGACCATGGGGAATTGCAAAAAAATACTACAGCCCTCATTCTGTGTTGCCTTCTTTCCCCTCCTGCCACATCAGAGAAGATTCTGCAGCCACAGAGCATGCTCAGTGCTTGTCAGGCTATTTCTGGAGACTGTCCCTTAGGGTTGTTCACCCTTAAGTTTTCTTTCTTTCTTTAATTTTGCATTAAAAATTAATTTTATAAAGTTTTTAAAAAATACTTCTGAAAACCTCTTGGCTCCCCAAAACCAGCTGATACCATGGATGGGTGGTCCTGTTTTGGGGAGAGAAGAGTGATGCTACTTGCTACCAGGATATGGCAACCTATAGATATTTTAAAAGCTGTCAGGGCCTGGGTCTCTGTCGTTGGCCGAGAAGCAGGAATTTGAATCCTACAAAATGATTATGGGCATGTTTGGGTGGCAACGAACCTTCGCGATAGCTGGTCCTCCTGGGAACGCACAGAGCTCTCTCCCACCGCCGAGGCCCCCTCAGGCAGCTGGTTCAGCTGATCCATGACTTCCAGGCCGTTCTCCTCAGCAATTTGTACTATCAGACTGTCAACTTGCTCCTGGGGTGTGGTCAGTGTAGTGGCTGAGCTCATGGAGTCTTCCATCACCTGTGGGGATCACAAAACAGATCCTTAGCAAGGAGGGAGGAAACAGAACACAAGAATATGTCCGGTGCAGTCCCAACAAACGGGCCTGCTTCTCAGTGGCAATTATTCCTCTTGCTGTCCCACACGTGTCCAGCACAAAACATCCCCTTCTTCCAGATCTCCCTGCAGCAGGAAGGTGCTACTGCTGTCCCCCACTGATGAATATCTGGTGGTGGCTCAGAAGTAATGCATAACAACAGAGGCATGGTTCAACAATGTCTGGGAGATAGTCCTGTCTGAACATCCTACACAACACAGACAAGTGGCAAGAAGTGAAGTGAAGAAAGATCAGTTTGAAAATTTGTGGTTCTTATTTTTTCCTCTTTATCAATATGGACTTAAAATTCTCAGGCCCTCCCAATATCCACACATCGCTTTGGAGGGGCTCTGCTGATGCCTAGTTATCACACAAAACTGTTAACAACTCTTTCAAGATAATTTAATTGTTTGCTGTGAGCTAGTCAGTACTAAGTATTGCATAATCTGCAGCTGGATTCTATGATGTTTACTTGAAGTTTCTCTATTTGTTTTCTCGAGATCAATAAAAATTACATATGAATAAAAAAGGGAAGGTGCTACTGCCGTCCACCAATAAGCCCACCAATCTTTTCCTTTTCCCCTTGCAGTTTGCGGACAGAAAATGAAGGGGACTCTCTCCCCATTCCTACTGGAATTTGTAGAAGGGCGACAGCAGTAGTACCTTATACAAGAAGCTTGCACTGAGAGCAGGGGAAACACACACACACAATCACTTCCTCTACACAGGCAGGGAAGAGTTGTGCACAACCAAACAGTGGGCTAGCAGACCCAACACACTCCATACATGAAAAGGGCTGTTCATTTACATTCTGCACCTTCCTCCTGCCCTAGCCCACATCCAAGGGCCATCAGTAAAACATCTGATTTGCATGTAGAAGGGCCCAGGTTCAACCCCCAACATCTCCAGATAGAGCTGGGAGAGACTCCCTGTCTGAAACCCCTGGAGAGTTGCTGCTAGTCAGAGTAGACAATACTGAGATAGATGGACGAGTGGTCTGACTCAGTATAAGGCAGCTTCCTACATTCCAAACTCCAGACCAGAGCATACATACTGCTAAAAAAGAGTGTTTTACACACTTCCTACAGCAGAAATCTGAACTTCAACAGAACTTCACTATGTCTGGCAGTGCGGGGGTAGATGGAAGGAGAAGGAGTCATAGGCAAATGGGGGGTGGGTGGGGACAGAACAGGTTTACTGAAATAAGGAGTTTTAAGGAGTCTTGCATCCCACCACCCATAGCATTACAGCACAGATGCCTTGTTCTCCCTGGACAGCAAACAGCCCTTACCGAAGTGTGAACATCCAAGTTCTGGACCTGCTGCTCAAACTTGTCCATCACAGCGGAGACCTTCTGCAAGTCCATAGAGCTGAGTGCTTTGTCCAAGGCCTTCGTCACCTGGGCCATGTTCTTAGTCACCTGCAGTAGAGAGTCGGAAAATGTATCATGCATTTAGGAAGCAGACGCCCATCAGGGAATTGCCCAGAGAGCTGGAGCCAGGACTTGGAGGACTTAAATAAAGTGTGGGGAACTGCATCTAGTCCACAAGCTGCATTCTCTCCTTCTCCCATCCCATGAGCTAAATTTCACAGGTGGGTTGTCAATCACCTGGCATCACAATGATGTCAGGTGTCCTGTTCTGCCTGTACAGTTTAAAATCAAACTGTGCAGGCCAAAGCACCGCCCTGTATTTTGCAAGTGTCATCAACCAGCTGATCAACAGCCTTTGCAAAATGTGGTCCAGAGGACTGCTCAGCAGTGCCTGCAAACCCGCTTTCATTTCAGCTGCACTGCCTCTTTACCTGCTCCAGAGCAGATGGGCATGGCTTGGCTGAAGTGACCTCCATTAGCAGGGCAGGGCTGGTAGGTATAATTAGGTTCACAGGCTGGAGGTTCTCCACCACTGATTTAAGAGTTATGTCCCTCAGAACAACAACGGCAGGAAAATCCAGGGGGCAGAAAATGTCAAATGAGCAGAGAATGAGGGTTTCAGAAGTATAAACACAACCAAGGTGGTTCTCAGCTGATAGACCTTAATGGCTGTTTCATCATTTTCAGTCTTGGAAGCCCAGACTCAAGGTCTAAAAGTCAAGAGGGGCCAGGATCGAGATGCTGGGGGCAATAGAGAGCAGCAGAGGAAAAAATGGGCAGAGTGGAAAGGGGTAGAGTGGGTAAGAGGAACATTTTTTGGCCCTAAAGTAGCCCACAGGGCTCCAATGGAGCAAACCAGACTGACCAGTTCTGCTCACATACCAATATGGAATAAGGAAGAGTCAGCAACCCAGGGGTCAAATGAGCATGTTTGCCGATAACAATATGCCTAATATTATGGATTAAATTGCAGATTGGATCTCGGGCAGTAAGGCTGGAAAAGCACTCTTCCAGAGATCTTAGAAATCTGTTGCTAACCAAGACAGACAACACCTGGCTGGATCAGTGGCTGTCGGTCCAACTGTAGCTCAGTTTTCATGTAATGGTACACCATAGCCTGAAATAATAAATTACTCTGTGTGCTGCTCAGTCATCCTGCCCAGTTCCTTCCCTGTGCCCCCTTTACAGAATCATGGAGCAGCTGGCTTAGTGTTACATACTAAGCGGTGCTGGTGATTTGCTTCTTGCCAGATAAATCACATGTGGAAGCTGAGGTTTGCTCTTGGCTTACCAGTCATGGTGTGTTTGGAGAGAAACAAGACACAAGCACTGGCTTGAACGTTAAACCACACAGCAGCCAGCTCAATGTTGTTTCTTGCTAGGGAGGAGTGAAGCAAGTGCGACTGAGAGAGTGCATCAGTCTGTTGCTCGTTCCCAGTAAGCCATGGTTTGTTATTGACGAATGGTGAAGTGTGGACTTTTTCAGATGGACTGGAGTGGGGGAAGGTTATGGAAATATGAGAAACTGGCATAGGCACCACCACAAAATGGCTGTGATTTAAATCATCTCGATGTAAATAAACCCACCTTGCCCAGCAATGCCTACGGTAAAAGATGTGATTTTTAAAAAAGCAATGAGAGGGGCAGGAGACCTTGGTGAGCACAAGGCAGGGGATTTTCACTGGGTGTCGTGAAGCTGTACACCATGTTGGTAAACATTATGTGCAAACATGGCCAATGAGAAAGGCAAGTCCTTGTAGCCTTAAGCAGCAGTGAAGAGGAAACATCTACCAGGTTAGACTGTGGATACTCAACACCAGTGCCAAAGTGCATCTTCTTACCCCCTTCATAGTCACTGCTGTCTGGACCTTAGAGGCCACCGCATCCACTCGGGAAGCCATACGGAGCCAGTTCAAGCCTTCGTTCTTCTTCCGAATGGCATTCTCTGCATAGACACGGGCACATTCCACATTCTTCTGTTGAAGGGCCTGGAGCAGAAGAAAAAAGATGCTCAGGGTGAATTCACCAGAATCAGAGCACTTGTATGGGGCTCTAAACGTGCTGCCAATCAGCCAGAAAACCTTTCAAGCCAGCTGCATCTTTACCTGCCCCACACATGGCAACATATATGCATGGCTTCGCCAAAACAAGAAGGTGGCCTTCAAACAGTGTCTCCCAACATCAAGAATTCTATACATGGCGCAGACTTGCTGGGCCCACCTTTTCCCTAAATAAGGACTGCCCCATGCCTCTCCATTTTTAGTGGTGCAACAATGTAGTGCCCACAGTGTAGAAAGGTCCTTACTTACAATCTGCACTAGACAAAGAAATCAGGAGTGAAGGAAGAGACAAGAAAATGGACAAACATGTTCAGGAATGGAGCTACTAAAGACAGAGACAGACAAGTAGATCAGTTATGGGGAAAGGTGAGGCTGTGCCAGAAATGGAACACAGCAAAAGACAGAGAGGATGGGCATACAAAAGAGAAACTAAGGGAGCCAAAACTTTGAACTGAGCAGAAAGACACAGGAAACAGAGAGCCTTAAAACAAAAACAATTAAAACAAGGATACGGAATCTGTGGCACTCCAGATGTTGTTGGACCCAACTCCCATTATCCCGAACCACTGGCCATACTGACTGGGGCTGATAAGAGTTTGAATTGAACCAAGATCTGGAGGGGCACTGGTTCCTGATGTTCAAATGGGGAGCCACAGTGTGTAAGCAAAGAGGCTTAGAGAGAGCAGTAATGCTGCTATCGGAGTTCCTGATTGGAGAAGCAGTCAGCCTTTCAGGTACAGTGGTGCCTCGCAAGATGAAATTAATCCGTTCCGCGAGTCTCTTCGTCTTGCGGTTTTTTCGTCTTGCGAAGCACGGCTATTAGCGGCTTAGCGGCTATTAACGGCTTAGCGGCTATTAACGGCTTAGCGGCTTTAAGAAAAAGGAAACAAACTCGCAAGAACTCGCAAGACGTTTCGTCTTGCGAAGCAAGCCCATAGGGAAATTCGTCTTGCGGAACGACTAAAAAAATGGAAAACCCTTTCGTCTAGCGAGTTTTTCGTCTTGCGGGGCACCACTGTACATCTGGCAGTTACTCTCATCACCAGCATTTGTTTCCATTACCTTCTTGACTTTGGCTTGCTCTGTTTTGGAGTCCTTTTCTGCCTTCTTGGCAAGCTTCTCCAGCTGCTTGGCTGTAAACTAGAGAGAATGAGATGCTCAGTAGGTAGGTAGGCAGGCAGAAAAACATCTCCAGAGGTGGAGATATCCACAGGGAAGAACTTGCTATTTGTACATTTCTAGTCACCATATCTCAAAAAGTATGTGCAAGACCTCAAAAGATGAAGAAAAGACAAGCCATATGTGGCTAAAGTAACTCCCCTATGATGAAATAATATAATATTTGGGGTGTTCTAGTTTACAAAAAAAACCAGTAAAGGGCTGTGGGGGAAATATGGCAAAGGCTTGTGAAATTATGTATGTAAGAGGTGGGAAAAGAAGATCATGTTTTTCTTCTGTTCCTCTCACAATACTAGACCCAAGGTCATCCAAAGAATCTGAAAAGTGGAAAATTTAAAGCAGATGAAAGGGGGGGGGGGGAGATTCACACATCACACAGTTCATCACTAGAACTGGCTACCACAAGAGATTGTACTGGCCACCAACTTGGATGACTTTAAAAGATGATTTGACAAATTCATGGAGAAGCGGATAACAATGGCTACTAGTCATGAGGGTTATATCACTTCCAGTGAATAACTATTACTGGGGATCATGAACATGAGATGTCATTGTGTTCGTGTCCTACTTGGGGGCTTTTCAGAGGCATCTGGTTGGCTGCTGTGAGACAGGCATCTGGTCTGGTCCAGGAGGTAGAAATGGCCATTGTCTCCCTACTTTAGACCAATACATCCTGAGTAATTTTTAAGTTGTGTGCATATTCAGAGTCCACAAATCTGAGGCCCACAAAGAAGCAATACCAATGGGTTGGCATACTGTAGAATATCAATAAATTTTACAAGACAGAATAGAAGCTACCAGCATTGAATGCACAATTGAGAGCTGTGGGAAAAGCTAGTCTGAGTCAGTGAAACTTCCCACTACTAGTGGTCCCCAGGAGCTGCCCATCCCAGAGTCTCATACACAACTACAAACTAGTAATCTGCCAGTCCAGAAAGTAGATGCTTTCTCTGTCCAAGAAAGACAATACTTCCTGACAGAAACCTAGGTGCCACCTACATAAGTTCACCATGAAAAAAGTGCATTTTTAAAATGGTGATTTTTAAAAAACAAATTGCACATACAGCTGCCTTGAAGACTGTTAGCCTCCTTACAGACCATCCATTTGAAAGGCAGGGTACTAATCTTCAAAATAAATAAATTCTCTCTCAATAATTCAGCATTTGCACTGTGTACAGTATATTTTTTAAAAAGAAATTTACATCCTTTTCTATACTTTGCTGCAGAATAGTTAATAGTGAAGCCCTAGCTGGCAACAAGAAACAGCATTTCATAGTGTCCAGCACTCACCTTTAACTGGAAGAGTGTATCTGTGAAGAGAAATATGACAATAGTTGGGTTTCAGAAAAAAGGTCTCAGAATGAAGGGTACTGACTGAAATTTCCACCAACCCAAACATTCCTTCTAGCCCAAAGAGGTCCAAACTGGGTACATTAAATACACCCTTCCCATAGAGCAGCAAAAATCCTTTGTGCTAAGCACTTTGTGTCTAGCAACTTTACATGAGGAATATGAAATACATTAATCTCTATACAATGAACTAGCTCCTACATTTTTTACATTTGCTGCTAAAAATCATTATGTTTTTCCGTTCCCACAGTTCCACAGGAGGAATCGTTGCACCTTGGAGCCCAACTTCTTGACCTGTCATGCATTTATAGCCTATATACTAATCATGTGACAATATATTAGTAAGCCAGTCTTTCAAAGTGCCACAGCACTTTCTCTCTCCAGAATTCAACACTCAACTTTAACCACGGCAATCATTTTCCTTTGCACTCTGGCCTCTCAAGCTGCCTGGAGGATAACTGCTAGCTGGAGACTCCTGTTCTACCTCTGTGGTGAGGGGAAATCGATCAAACACTAGGCCACCCAGGTAACTGGCTCATACACTGTGTCACCTGTCTGGCATCCAGGAACAGGAAGTGGCATCCAAGAAATGAGGAAAATATGTTACTGCTTGTTAAAGGATCCCCTTTTGAAGACTCTAAACACACAGTCTTATTTGGCTCGCAGAAATGATTCTCTTGAAAGGACTGCCAGCCAGATGAGTGGCTAGAACAGTGTTTCCCAAACGGTTTTGGGCAACGGAACACCTGTTTACCGGGAAAAAATCTCGCGGCACACCACCATTAAAGCCCCGCCCCGTGACGTCAGCGCGCAGCGTCACGCCGGGAGGGACGCACAAAAGTGAAAGTTTTTTCCCTTCCCCTTGCCGGGGTGGGAGGAGGCAGCAGAGCGAGGGATTGAGGGACGGCGGCAGCTGAGGCGGCGGCGGCTGTTGTGGTGGTGGCGGCGGCGATAGCGGGCGGAGGAGGAGCCGTCGCCGGGAGTTGCTGCTGCTGCTGTTGCTGCTGCTGCCCGGACATGCCGGCCTCCTCCTCCTCCGCTGTCTCGCGCTCCTCCCTTTTGCGCGCGCTGCCCCGCCGCTCGGCACCAGCACCGCGGAGCCGCCCCCGGCTCGACGCGGATCCTCGCCGCCGCCGCCTCTCGCCGCCCGACTCCCTCCCACGGCACACCAGCCGGTGTCTCACGGCACACTAGTGTGCCGGGGAACACCGGTTGGGAAACACTGGGCTAGAACAACCCAATCAGATGGGCAGGGTACATATAATAAAAATATTATTAAAATAATTATTATGGAAATATCAGTTTCTGGCCAATGCAAACATGCCTCTCACAGGCATATATTTCTGTCCACAGGGCTCCATCCCTTGGGGCATATCATAATACCAATAGATATTTTCTAGTATGGGTTAGAAAACCACTGCCTGAGCCCCTGACCTTAGGCAGGAACCTCTGTGCCACATATTTAAAACAAAACGCACAATCCAGATTACCTAGTTATTTGTGAGTGAAGTACAGGAGTAATGAAAGTGGGCTATATCAAAGATCAAAGCCAAACATCTGACTCTGCCTCCCACAAAATCACAAGGCATATCCAATACACTATTTAGTCCAACCCTGCGACATACGACAGACTCGGCAACCTATGCAATCCATGAATTGTACTAAGTTGTACTAAATGTCTAAAATTAAAAAAATTCCTTCCAGTAGCACCTTAAAGACCAACTAAGTTAGTTCTTGGTATGAGCTTTCATGTGAATGCACACTTCTTCAGATACACTGAAACAGAAGTTGCCAGATCCTTCTATATAGTGAGAAGGTGGGGAGGGGTATTACTCATAATAATAATAATAATAATAATAATAATTTATTATTTATACCCCGCCCATCTGGCTGGGCCTCCCCAGCCACTCTGGGCGGCTTCCATAAAAACCAAAAATACAGTAAAATCACATGTTAAAAACTTCCCTGAACAGGGCTGCCTTAAGATGTCTTCTGAATGTTAGGTAGTTGTTTATCGCTTTGACATCTGCTGGAAGGGCGTTCCACAGGGCGGGCGCCACTACCGAGAAGGCCCTCTGCCTGGTTCCCTGTAGCTTTGCTTCTCGCAATGAGGGAACCGCCAGAAGGCCCTCGGCGCTGGACCTCAGCGTCCGGGCAGAATGATGGGGGTGGAGACGCTCCTTCAGGTATACTGGACCGAGGCCGTTTAGGGCTTTAAAGGTCAGCACCAACACTTTGAATTGTGCTCGGAAACGTACTGGGAGCCAATGCAGGTCTTTCAAGACCGGTGTTATATGGTCTCGGCGGCCGCCCCCAGTCACCAGTCTAGCTGCCGCATTCTGGATTAATTGTAGTCAGAAGGGTGGTGGGAATGGGTGATTGGCAGATAGCTGTGATGAGCCTGTTGATGACTCTTAATGACTGCAATAGGTCTTACAGGAAAAAGCAAGGGGTGAGAAGGTGAAAAATGGCTTTGTCATGTATAATGAGATAAGAATCCAATGTCTTTGTTCAGACCAGGTTTCTCCATGGTTTTAAGTTCAGACCAGGTTTCTCCATGGTTTTAAAACCATGGAGAAACCTGGTCTGAACAAAGACATTGCACACGAAAGCTCATACCAAGAACTAACTTAGTTGGTCTTTAAGGTGCTACTGGAAGGAATTTTTTTTGTTTTGTCTAAAATTAAGTTAGCCTAAACACACTCTGAAGGCAAAACAAACACCCCAGACATTTAATCAGAACAATTTGATGGGGAAGGGGAAGCATTCCTTCAAAATACCAAACACAGCAGATAGATTTTTGCCTGCGTGTCAAGTAGCAACTTGCCTTTAGTTGAAGGAAGAAGAAAAAGAACCTCCCCTCCTCCTCCCATGTGTGCTTCTTGACTGCCTTGTCTTGGGGGGCAATAAGGTTGCCAACTTTCTTTTCTAGGAATGCACTTGTGCCAGAAACTGAACAGGTGAACCTTTGCCTGACAAATGTGTGTGAGGCCGGAGCCGGGGGGCGGAGGAGAGAGAAAAATAACAGGCAGCCAGGAAAGCAACCTGGAGAGAGATCCACACCCCAGATCCCT
Organism: Podarcis muralis; assembly: GCF_964188315.1. Classification (NCBI taxonomy): domain Eukaryota; kingdom Metazoa; phylum Chordata; class Lepidosauria; order Squamata; family Lacertidae; genus Podarcis; species Podarcis muralis. Next base: position 41,436,043 of record NC_135661.1, on the reverse strand, counting down.
TCTAAATAACTCTAGAGAATTTACCTCCAGCTCACATGCACAAGGGGTGTGTGCTTATATGTATATGCACACACACACAAAAAACACTTTATGGGAGTCAAGGCCGGGGGCTGGGTGGGAGAATGCTAAAGTCATGTCTTGATGGCTTCATTGTTACACACTTCCCCACCCCGCTTTCACCTTCCCAGTTATCCCCACCCCATTGTAGGCAAGGCCCCAGTCCATAAGTCCCCACACCCTGGATCAGGGTTGAATGTGAAGTCGCTCCATCCCCCACCCACCCGAGGAAGAAGGGGAAAGAGCTGCCCTACCGTCCATTCTGAATTGAGTCCTCTGTCTACTCCCCTGACCAAAACTTCCGGGCTCCCTCCTCGCCCACTTCCGGGTTCTCTCCCCAGCCTCTTCCGCGTCGTCTCGAACGCGATCTCAGCCACGCCTCGCGAGACGACCGTCTATCACGACTGCCATCATCTTTCTCACCGCGCCGCAGTTTCGCTCACCGGGTCCGTGCTGGCGCATGCGTAGACTTTACAAAAAGTCACTCGTGGGCACGCCCAGCAAGACAGGGCTCGTAGGTGGCGGTTCCTATGGCAACGAGGGAGAAAGAAAACGAAGATGATGAGATGCGGGAGAAAGCGCTTGTGCACAGCTTGGGAGTAATTTAAGCACGAAGCAGATATAAATCTTACTTGAATATCGATATTATTTTTCTTACATATTGCTGTTGTTATTGTTGCGTATTATTTGACGGTGGTGATGATTCCCATCATCATCGTGTAGGGCTGTATATAGAAGAAGTAGGATAAAAATAGTGTATTTAGGGCTGGACAAAAACTAGACTGGTTCCTACTCCAGAATGGCTTTCAAACTAACAAATATTTGACACATACAAAAGGAAGAGACAATGAAGGGGAGAAGAAAGGAAGCGAATTCAGTGTTCAGGCACCATTGCTTTCCAAATAAATATACATTGGCCTTGGATAGAGCCAGCACATTGTGCTTGGTCTGCCTCTTGAGAATGTTTCTGCTGGTTGTATGACTTTTTAACTGTGCTGCTGCAGCATAACTTTGGAGCATAATTGAGCGGCAGCAAAATTATCCCCATTCTACTGACTGGTGAAGATGAGGTTGTGTTGTCTAGAGCACTGGTCTTCAACAGGTGAGGTTGGGTGGGATTCTCTACTGTGTGACAGCTTGACCCAAACTCCAGGGCTGTCTACCACCATGCAAATTTACTACTACTACTACTGCTATTAGAATTTAAAGAGCACCTTTCTTTTCAAGAAGAATATGGCCAACTTTCACTTGGAGGAAGGATATTGGTAAACTGGTACATTTCCAGAGAAGGAGATAAAGATGGTAAGGTGTCTGGAGAACCAGTCTGATGAGAAAAGGTTGAGTTGGTTATGTTTAACTTGGAGAAGAGATGATTAAGAGGCAATATTCAGAGGCCATCGTCCAATTTTTGAAAGGCTAGCACAGGAGTCAGCAAACTTTTTCAGCAGGGGGCCAGTCCACTGTCCCTCAGACCTTGTGCGGGGCCAGACTATATTTTTTGGTGGGGGGTGAACAAATTCCTATGCCCCACAAATCCCCTAGAGATGCATTTTAAATAAAAGGACACATTCTACTCATGTAAAAACACACTGATTCCCAGACCGTCCGCGGGCCAGATTGAGAAGGCAATTGGACCTTAGTTGGCCTACCCATGGGCTAGCACATAGATGATGGAGCATCTTTGTTTTCCATCACTCTAGCTAAACTTTAGAAAAAGCGTCTTGGCAGAATGACCTGTTTGATGGTACAAACAGTTTTGGAGGGTTCTTCAGGGTCACCCACAATGGGAAAATAGGGGAGCTCCCTTACTCTGTCCTAATAGCACTTACCTATCATCACCAAGAGTCTTGCAACATCCAAACCATCCTAGTGCAAATTCCAAAAAAGTCAGAGCACTTTAGAAAAGTTAGAGCCAGTGTAGTGCAGTGAAGGAGATTTAGGTTTTGCTTATGGGAGATGCCTCCAAACCATGATGAGAGTGGCTCAAGATCTATTACTCTTCACTCTTAACGTCTCTCTCCTGAGACGGTTTTGTCTGAGGATGTAAGGGAAAAAATCATTTGAATATGGTGAGAAGGATATAATAAATATAAAATGGTGGAGGAAGAAAACATGCCAAACATTAGCCCAAGAGAAAAAGAGGGCAGAAAAAAAGAGGGAAACCTGTACTTTCTTACAGCACCCATACACTGCCACAGGTAAAGGGTCCTGAGGAGGATATCACAGGAGTCGTTTCCTGAGCTGAATCAGCCCCCTCCTGCTGTGCATCTGGTGTGCTGCTTCTTTGATGATGATGGCACTGGTTGGTGCTGAGTCACAAAAGGACCCAGGCAATGCAATCAAGGATGGAGTAGTGCCAGTGTTGGGGGAGCAAGGACTGTAGGCTCATCTATGGGGGGGTCTCACAGCAAACATGAAGATGTGGGAGGAGGTAAAATGCTCTTGTTCCTCTTTACAGAATGATGTCCAAGAAGGGTTCAGGTTAGTGCCAGGTAACAGTTGGCATGAGCAGAATGAGGTCAAGCCAGCCTAATGGCTTTGGCTTGTAAATGAAGTGGGTTGGGGGAGGAGAGTTGCTACTCCTTATGTTTTGAGAGATGCCATTTTGGATGAGAGATTGAGGCAGCCTGGACACTACACAGGCAGCAGGATGTGTTGGTAGGAACCTGAGGTGGTAGAATGAATGGTACCACTTCAGGCTGCAAGTAGGAGATAACATTTGTGAAAGCTCCTCAGCAAGTAAGAACACAAACACATCAAGGAGAAAGGTTCTATCCCAATCTCATTCCTGATCTGCCAATTTTTTATATGCAGGGACAAGTTTTTTTTAATGTCAGGGACCATTCAGAAATGTGATTCCACCTGCAGCAAAAAGTAGCACATTCCCTTCTATTATCCCATTACCACTTCATTCTGCTGCACATGTACAGTCATCTTCAGGCTTCGGTCCTGGAAGCAAGTACTGCAGAAACTGGTGGAATTTCTTCTCAGTAAATATGCCAAGAATCAGGCACTTAATTCAAAAGAAAAAAATTCCTTCCAGTAGCACCTTAAAGACCAACTAAGTTAGTTCTTGGTATGAGCTTTTGTGTGCATGTATCTGAAGAAGTGTGCATGCACACGAAAGCTCATACCAAGAACTAACTTAGTTGGTCTTTAAGGTGCTACTGGAAGGATTTTTTTTTGTTTTGACTATGGCAGACCAACACGGCTACCTATCTGTAACTTAATTCAAAAGAACATTGTCAGATAATGCCTGCCTCTTCCCCACCATCATTTCTCTGTCCCTAATCCCATCCACTAACTAGATTGGATAAAAAGTCCAACATCCCACAAGTTCTCATTTTTATTTTTTATTTCTAACACACCCTATATTTACAGCACAAGCTTTTCTCCAAAGAATCCCGGGAACTGTAGTTTGTAAAGGTTGCTATGAATTATTGCTCTGTGAGGGAAACACTACAGTTCCCAGGACGTGTTGGGGGAGGCCGTTTTAAATGTATGGTGTGGACGTGACCTAAGCATTTACATTCTGTTCTTCATTGGATATTTCAGTATCAGAGTGTGAGACAATTAAATAACTAATAATTCAAATCTACAGAAAAAAAATATCAATATACATAAATTACAGAATCCATAAAAACAAGGCCAATAAATAGGAAACAAATTAACAGCACTATCATAAAACAAAGCTAAAGTTCAATGAGGACAATTAGAATGTCATGTTCGTAGAACCAGATCAGCGTTGTTTTCTGAGTGGGAAACTAATTAGCATGGTTTCTGTGAAATTCTAGTAATTCCTATATTTGCATATATATGCATAAATCAGCATATGCAGATTTGTGTCCTAGTGCCTGTGCCCCTGTTCTTTTAAAGTACTGTATCTATGTAGCATGCCTCTGTACCTGTTTAGCACCACAGTTATTTGGGGGATGTTTTAGCCTGGAAGCACACATGTTGTTGATCCTTAACCTCTTCTGTCTTGTTCATCAATTGAGTAATCCCTCTGTAATATCTGTAGCACAAAGAACCCTCTTGAAACACTGTAGGGGGTGGGGAATAAGTGTACAACTTACTTTGATTTCAGAGCAGATCTGCTGGAAATGAATGACAATTAGATTTAAAATAGACAAATCTGTGGGGAAAGAGAAGTCAATCAATGGCTATTAGTCACAACAGCTAAATGGAGTGTTCACATTCAGAGAGAGTCTTCCTAGGGGGAAGCAACAAGGGAGGAAGGCTGTTCCCTTCATGGCTTGCTTATGGGTTCCTTGAAGTATCTAAGCCAGTGCCTGGGAGTGCAATTGTTAGAGCAGGGAACCTGTGACCCTTTAGATGCTGCTGGACTACAACTCCCATCATCACTGATGACCCTCAGTCGGATCTTGTAAGGTGTTCATGTTCTGATTGGCTGCTGGTCTTTGGCAAAGAGCCAGCAAATGGCAAGATAAAAGATTGCTTGTTCTATTTAGGTGGGGTTTTAAAAAATTTCGTAGGAACGTGCTTTATCCCAAGTCAGACCATTGGTCCACATATCTCAGCATTGTCTATAACTGTCAAAAACAATCCAAGATTTCAGGCAGGGGACATTTCCCTAGCGATGCCAGGAACTGAACCTGGGACCTTCTGCATGCAAAGCATAGGTTCTACCATTGAGCTACACCTGTCTCCTTTTCCATTCTTAATATTTGTATTTTTCCTTAGCAGCTCATGTTCATAAAAATATAGATGGTAGCAAGGTCAAAGAACCCAAGCCCAGCTTCCAAGAACAGAGCCAGCATATGTATGGAAACATTCAACCTTCAACATCGGGTAAACCAACAAAGAAGCCTGTGCCATATCCTATGCAAGTAGAAGGTGAGGAAGGGAGCATAGTGACAGCAATGGCATATCTCATTCACATGTTCTCAGTAGTCCCTTGTAGATATACACATACCGTACTTAGGTTTGGAGTCTGCAACAGTATTTAAAAAACAAAACAAAAAACAAAACCATGAGAAATGGTTACTATTTCTTTAAAAGATTTATAACCTGCTTTTTACTGAAAGATTCTCACGGCGGTTTGCAGTAGAGTGTAATAATACCCAGCCCTCCCCCCATCAACCCAGCAGCGCTTTGTCCCTTGGCCAGAGTGCAGCCTACTTAATTCCAAGGGCAAATGCAGTTGGAGCCTCCTGGGAAGGAGGGAGGGGTGAAGCACAAAGATCCTCTGCAGCTGCTCCTTCTCTGGCCCAGTCTTCACCTTACTGGGGCAATCTTCCTGGGAGGGCAGAGGTACAGCCTACCACTTCCCCTTTGTTCCCTGGCCGATGGCAGAGACGAAAGCATATTTCCCTTCAGCTCTGCAGTCCTGGTGCAACTATTATTCTTCATTATAATAATAATAATAATTTATTATTTGTACCCCGCCCATCTGGCTGGGTTTCCCCAGCCACTCTGGGCGGCTTCCATAGAAACCAAAAAACACTAAAATATCATACATTAAAAACTTCCCTGAACAGGGCTGCCTTAAGATGTATTCTAAATGTCAGGTAGTTGTTTATCTCTTTGACATCTGATGGGAGGGCGTTCCACAGGGCGGGCGCCACTACCGAAAAGGCCCTCTGCCTGGTTCCCTGTAGCTTTGCTTCTAGCAATGAGGGAACCGCCAGAAGGCCCTCGGCGCTGGACCTCAGTGTCCAGGCAGAACGATGGGGGTGGAGACACTCCTTCAGGTATACTGGGCCGAGGCCGTTTAGGGCTTTAAAGGTCAACACCAACACTTTGAATTGTGCTCGGAAACGTACTGGGAGCCAATGTAGGTCTTTCAAGACCGGTGTTATGTGGTCTCGGCAGCCGCCCCCAGTCACCAGTCTAGCTGCCGCATTCTGGATTAGCTGTAGTTTCCGAGTCACCTTCAAAGGTAGCCCCACGTAGAGCGCATTGCAGTAGTCCAAGCGGGAGATAACTAGAGCATGCACCACTCTGGCGAGACAATCCGCGGGCAGGTAGGGTCTCAGCCTGCATACCAGGTGGAGTTGGTAGACAGCTGCCCTGGATACAGAATTGACCTGCACCTCCATGGACAGCTGTGAGTCCAAAATGACTCCCAGGCTACGCACCTGGTCCTTCAGGGGCACAGTTACCCTATTCAGGACCAGGGAGTCCTCCACACCAGCCCGCCCCCTGTCCCCCAAAAACTTCTGTCTTGTCAGGATTCAACTTCAATCCTTAGCCGCCATCCATCCTCCAACCGCCTCCAGGCACTCACACAGGACCTTCACCGCCTTCACTGGTTCTGATTTGAAAGAGAGGTAGAGCTGGGTATCATCTGCATATTGATGGACACCCAGTTCAAACCCCCTGATGATCTCCCCCAGCGGCTTCATATAGATGTTAAAAAGCATGGGGGAGAGGATGGAACCCTGAGGCACCCCACAAGTGAGGGCCCAAGGGTCTGAACACTCATCCCCCACCACCACTTTCTGAACATGGCCCAGGAGGAAGGAGCGAAACCACTGTATAATAGTGCCCCCAGCTCCCAACCCCTCTAGACGGTCCAGAAGGATGTTATGGTTGATTGTATCAAAGGCCGCTGAGAGATCCAGCAGAACTAGGAAACAACTCTCACCTTTGTCCCTAGCTCGCCGGAGATCATCAACCAGTGCGACCAAGGCAGTTTCAGTCCCATGATGAGGCCTGAACCCTGATTGGAAGGGATCCAAATGGTCCGCATCACTAGGGCATCACCTCACTTCCAGTTATATGGGTTGTCATTGTCACTCTTCAGCTGGAACTGAAGCAAACTAAATTGCCTGAGGCCTTGGTAGCAGTGGTGCAGTAGTACATTTTGAAGAACTAGAGCTCATCATGCAGCCCCCTGTATCCAAGGAAGGGCCAAGAAGTTTTCCTGTTTAAACTGCTAGCATGAAGTCAGAACACCATCAAAGAAAGTGTTTCCAGCCTCTTGATTATATTCCTCATTTTCTGACTTCCTCATTGACCTACATTGAAAGTGATCAGGAGTCAGCCAGGTGAGAGTGGGATCACTCCAAGTTAACGTGCTTCTGCCTTGGAGGGAACAAACATAGAAGATCTTGAGTGTCCACAACTAGCCTTCTCACACTTAGGATCCGAGAGGAGGTTTCATGTCAGAAGCAGAGTCTTCCTGCAGATTTCGGCCTTGGCAGCTCTTTTTGAAAATGAAATACTAAGTTCCGTCTTAGACGATTGCTTCATCCCTTAGATAATAGGAAGGTCCATACCCCAGCCCCAGTATGCAGCACTTTGATATTTCCTTCTTTCCTTGCAGTATCTACTGATAAACTTGCCAAGAAGAAAAGGCTTATTCCTAAGATCATTGTGACCGGGCCCTCGGAGGAAGTGCTGTTGAACAGTTATACTGATGAAATCCCCGAAACAAAAACCATCCGGGACACTGAAGACTTTGGCGCGTATAGTGTGCACACGAAGCCCAGCACTGTAGACGCTTATAGAACCAGCAGAGATCAGTGAGTGCACAGTGGAGAGTCAACAGCACTCAGTGTGATGGATACCACCTAGGGAAGCTAGCAGCCCAGTCCTGGATCCCCCTCTCAATAAATGGGTATCCCACCACAATGAATCCTTTCATGGTTTCACTTTCCCCACCTCCCACATTTGGAGGTGGAGGTGGAGGAAGAGGAGGAGGAGGAGGAAGGGCAAAGCTTAGCCAAATATAAATGAGGTTGATGATGGATTGTCAGGGAAGAGTTAGAGTTAGAAGATTCCAGTTTCCCAGAGGGAGAAAGCATTCCCCAAGGGGGGGAGGAGAGCATTCCGGAATTGCAGAGAGAATTTCATAGAAAATATCCCCACAAGCCAAAACCCCATAACTGGCATCTTCAAGAAATTTTTGAAGAGACAGATAGCGAGGAAGAGGAGTTCATAGGGTTCGGTCCTTCAGAAACAGAGGAGAGCGAGGAGGAGGAGGAAGGGGGCCTAGGGGAGGGGGTGATGTCAGGGAAGAGTTAGAGTTAGAAGATTCCAGTTTCCCAGAGGGAGAAAGCATTCCCCAAGGGGGGGAGGAGAGCAATGAATTGAAGAGAAGAGAGCAACAGGGAGGGACCGGCTGTTCCCAGGAAAGGCAAGGGTTAAGTTATAGCTCAGATTCGGAGGAGGGGAGACACAAGCCAGCTCTAGCCAGGAGGTTAGAAAAAAGAGCGGGAAAGCAGCGAAGGGAAGGGCGCCTTCGCCATTTTGAGAGTGGCTGGTCATGGAGAAGCAGAGCTCAGAAGGTATCTGAAAGAAGTGACTCTGAGGAATAATATTTAAGAACCGTTTATAAGATTGTTTTGTTAATACGCAATAAAAAGTTATAAAAGAACAAGAAGCGTTTGTGTGGTGATCTGAAGAGGACAACGACCAGTCCTGACATGGATGTTCATTTCCAAATAAATATGTTTGGTAAATGTTTTAAGATTCCCAGTCAATAATGGACCAGTATCTGCATGAGTGATTAGTATTGTTGGAGCAGGGGGAACATCTCAGCCATACCTGCACTCCTAGAAAGGAAGGTCCAGGCAAAATATGTCACGAAGGGTTTGGGAGATCCATTGGATTACACCTGGAAGAGGGTGTGGTGTAGTTATAAGGTGCGATCCACCCTGAGCATATTCTGTCGAAGTTGCTGAAGCCTTTGTTAAATCCCCCACATCCTCCTGCAACTAGCTTAACTACTTGTAACTGCTATAATCACATAGGCTCCACATGTACTATACATTAAAAGCAGTATCATATCACTTTAAACTGTCATGGCTTCCTCCAAATAATCCTGAAAACTGTAGTTTGTTAAGGGTGCTGAGAATCATTTATTTCCCTCCCAAAGCTACAATACAGATAGGTAGCCGTGCTGGTCTGCCATAGTCAAAACAAAAAAAATTCCTTCCAGTAGCACCTTAAAGACCAACTAAGTTAGTTCTTGGTATGAGCTTTCGTGTGCATGCACACTTCTTCAGATACCTGGTATCTGAAGAAGTGTGCATGCACACGAAAGCTCATACCAAGAACTAACTTAGTTGGTCTTTAAGGTGCTACTGGAAGAAAGCTACAATAGTTCTTTGGAAAGAGGGGTTGGCTGTTGGGTTTCCCCACAAGCGGGTGGGTGGCCACTGTCTGTGGGAACAGGATGCTGGACTAGAGGGGCCATTGGCCTGATTCAGAAGGCTCTTAAATTCTTATGTTAAAGTACTATGAAAATTGTATCTGTGATAGAACCTTCACACTGCACACTGACCACCGTATATGAAATCCTATCATCGCACCCACAACTCATCAGATAAGGTGTGAGCAGCATCACCTGCTCTCATGCGAAGGTGAAGCACAGAAGGGGCATTTGGCACAAAAAGGGAACACATCTTATTATGTCTGGAAGACACAATGGTGCAAAAGGAACCTCCACTTCTCTGACTGCAGATGCAAGAGTAAGGCACCCTACGTGTAGGGAGGAACTATTCATTTATTTATTTTATCACTTTTATGTACAATCTTTCGGCAAAGACAGTTTGCAATTTAAAATATTAGAATAAATGCTACAAAATATATTCAGACCAACATCATACAGAGTAAGCATGCACTGTGGGTGTGGCTATGAAACCCAACATGCAGAAAAGTGCCTGTTGCACCAGTGAAGGCAACACTGGGGAGTACACTCTGGGAATGGCAGCTACAGCCATTGCTATTTCTGGTGAAATGCTTCCTGGTCCCTCTTGCCTTGCCAGGATCACAGGCTTAAGATCGCAACACATAATGTTCCACTGCAACTCCTTGCATGGCCTAGATGACTATCGCCACAGTGACTGTAGTCTCGATCCTGAGAGGTGCATCTCTCCTTGTAGACATTGGATGGCTGGAGGAGAATGAAAACCCAGGTGGGCTAAAGCATCACATTCTTCCGAACGCCCTCTACCAATTGCAAAGCATCTAAACTCAGGCTCTATATTTTGCTGTATATTACCTTATGTACACCTTTAGTATTAAAGTTTGGGGGTGTTTTTTAGAAGACTACTACTACTACTACTACTACTAATAATAATAATAATAATAATTGTAATTTTGGAACTTGTTATTTATGTTCTGTAAGCCACTTAGAACGCTATGCAGAAAAATGATAATTTAGAAAAGGTGTGTTCCCCCCTCTTCAATCTAAGCTAGGAGGACTGGATCCTTCCTTTTTTTTCCCTTCGCCCAATTTTTGTACCCCAGTTTCTCCCGCTAGGGGTAAAGGTCTCGCGTATAGCAACCGTTGCTAGGGGCTCTGTGCGGAAGTTCATACTGTAACTGTACGGAAGTGGCTTGAGCATGCGCAGTGGCTGTGGGGAAAGTAGAAGTGCGCTCCGCTTCGGCCATGACGGAGGCGGGTTCGGCTGAGCCGGAGTCAGAGACTTTGCGGCTGAAGCGGCTCCGAGGCGGCGGCGGCGGCTTCTTCACGGTACCTCAAGGACACAGGGTAAGTGGAACTACAACTCCCAGGAGACTTTGCGGCGGAAGAGTTGCCCCGCCCCTCCTGCGTGTTTGCAAGGCGGACGGGGCTGGGGGTGTGCAGGGTTTTTATTCTCTGGCGTTTGAAAATCCTACATTGAAACATCCGCAGAAGAGCCCTGAACGTGCAAATATTGCTTGTGCAAATGTGGCCTTGGCACATGCTGATGGGGCTGACTGTGGGTGGTGAGATTATTTGCCCCGAGCGTATTTTATCGATACTGAAACCATGCGCGACTTTAATTCCACGTAGACATAATTTTCATAGAATTATAGAATTGGAAGAGACCCTCAGGATCATCTAGTCCAATGCAATGCAGGAATATGCAGATGTCCCATACAGGGATCGAACCCGCAACCTTGGCATTGAAGACATTGCTAAATCCTATGCTTACTTACCCAGGAGGGATAAGTGGGTAAGGTGTGATTCCAGTTTAATCCCATGGGGCTTACTTCCAAGTGGGTGTGTATGAGGGTGCTCTGCCTGGTTATATATATATATATATATATATATCAGTTATATGTGCAGTTACTGCATAACACTGAAAAGTATTATTCAGTTATGCTGTTGTTGTTATTCTCACTCTTGGGAATTTTTTTAAATTGAAAAGCAGGTTTAAAAATTTCTACCATTTTACGTTATTTAACAATAAAAAGTTGTGCAAAGAAGCAGAAATAATATTATTCACCATCTTCCAGTTGTAAGGAGACGCCTAGGAATGATGTAATGATCTGTGTAATGATGTAATGACCAGGATCCTCAGCAGCATCTCCTCAGGAATCAAGCAGGGACTTAGTTCTGTGACCCATCTGTTGTTTCAGCTGGGAAGATGTCGGAGTGTGAAGGAATTCGAGAAACTCAATCGTATTGGAGAAGGGACCTACGGCATTGTGTGTGAGTGCTGCCACATGAACCGGTCAAGAACTGGTGCTGTGTGTGACCCAAGATGATCTGGAACACAGGGGGTGGCCCCAGAGCTTGTTAAGGTCCTGTCTGTTCCTTAATGTTTTGACTTAAGCAGGTGTAGTTGGAATTCAAAATGTCGGCTCCTTGATCTTGGCCATGCACACAACCTCTCCAGCTCTCTTTGAAATCTCTCCAGTGACAATAGATGTATATTTTTCAGGCGTAAATATCATTGATGACATTTTCACACTATATGATTTAGGACAATGGTAATCCCAGGTGGAAAAGCAAGAAAGGAGGTGGGAAAGTGGCTTGTGTAAAGCCACTTTGATGAGAGGCAACTTTTGAGTTGGCACTTGAGTCCAGGAGCGCTCCCAGCTCTACGTTAGCTTGTCTGGGGGAGTGGAAGGTGGAGAGTGGCTTCCCCAGGCACAGAACTCTGATTGCATTGCCATTCCAGATCGTGCCCGAGACACCCAAACAGATGAGATTGTGGCACTGAAGAAGGTGCGGATGGACAAAGAGAAAGATGGTGAGCAGAATGGGAGAGCTCTGAGGCATCTCTGCTGGTCTTGGCTCAATGAAACATACTTTGGGTTTAGTCTTGCCCACTGTCGTCTTAATGTGCTGCTTCTCCCTGTAGGGATTCCCATCAGCAGCCTACGAGAGATCACCTTGTTACTGAAGCTCCAGCACCCCAACATTGTGGAACTGAAAGAGGTGGTGGTGGGGAATCACTTGGAGAGGTACTGACCAGGCCCTTCCTGTCCCCATAACCTTTCCTCTACCTCAAGCAGGAGGCTTTTCGTTCCTGTCCCCCAAAGCTGCCATTTTATGTCACCCAAGAGTAGGGAGCTGGATCTTGCCAGTGGGCAAGAGTTTTACCTCCCTCACTGCTCCCATGGGCCAAGTTTGACAAGTGGACCTGTCAAAACACCTGACACTGTAATAGCATCTTCCTTTGCTCATGCTGTTTGAAATTAAAACTGCACAGGCAAAGGCACAGCACTTTGCAAGTTCTGGCAATCAGCTGATAGGTGGCACTTGAAAAACACAGGACTTTGTTGGCACTGACCATAAGATGATTAGCAGAAGTTGCAAAGCCACAGGACTTTGGTGCAAATTGTATCTTTACCTGCCATACAGGTAGCTGCCCCATTTGGCGTCGTGGGGCGAGTCTTATTCAACCTGCATGTCAGAGGTTCCCCACTGCAGTTACATCAGCTATTCGTGAATGCTAAGGCTGGCTTATATAATCTTAAAAAAAAATAAAAAATGCAAACTTTAAAAATACAAAACTTTGCACACAAAGCAGGATGGAGGTTAGCAGGAATAAAGGAAGCTGGGGGTGGGGGATTGCTATGTTTCTGAAAGCAAAGCATGGTTTCCAAGGCATTGTTGCCTCCAGAATATGACTCAAGCAGTCAAGAGCCCGTCTTTTAAACCACTTCTTTCTGCTCAGCTCTGGCCTCTTGGGTAGATATATCTCCAACTACAGAAAAGAAAACGTGTGTGTTTGTCCTGCAGCATTTTCCTTGTGATGGGTTACTGTGAGCAGGATCTCGCCAGCCTCCTGGAGAACATGCAGGCTCCCTTCTCTGAAGCTCAGGTGAGATGGGGAAAGTAGCAGCCTTGTGTTGATTGTTCGGATCACTGTCTTCATCAGAATTAAAGAGATGTCATAAAAAGCTGCAGTTTGTTGAACCCAAGGCATGGTTGTGGCCAAATTTGAGATGGAAGAATGGCAAGAAGGCACTTTTAAAAGCAAAGCTTGAAGAAAAGAATCAAAGTATGTAGGTGTTCAAATAGAGCGGGAGTAGCCTGGTGGGTTAATTTGGGCTGAGGTGTTTGGGCATCATCCATATCATAGGAAGCTGCCGTATATTGAGACAGACCATTGGCCCATAAGGTAAAGTATGCTTTAGGTCAGTTCAAGAAGACTAATCCTTTCAGGTTCTTGTGTTGCCTTTCTGTGGATCTTTGAACCCCAGAGCAGAATCTGGCACAAGACAAAGTAGTGTGTGTTTTATGCAAGAGAGATGGCTCCTTAATGATGCCCTATTCATTTGCTCCAACCCGTTGCAGGTGAAGTGTATCATTCTCCAGGTTCTCAAGGGCCTTCAGTACCTGCATGAAAACTTCATAATCCACAGGTGAGAGAAGAGCAGGGACTGGGCATTTGACTGGAGATAGGATCAATATGTAGCTTGCAGGCCTGCTACTATCTGCGTCAGTGTGGGAGAGAGGCTGCTTAAGGGAGCAGGATTTGGGGAAGGGCTGCACTTGGTTTTGTCTGTCCCCCGGTGAACTCCTCTTTCCTCCAACAACAGGGACCTGAAGGTATCCAACTTGCTCATGACTGACAAAGGTTGTGTAAAGACGGGTGAGTGTTTGGCCAAAATATGGCCTCCCTTGATGATTTCCACCATCACAGACACATACCTGCTTGGTTTGTAATGCAGTTGGACCTGCCCTTTGACCTTGAGTGTCTCCTCTTTTCTTGCAGCGGACTTTGGGTTGGCTCGTGCTTACAGGGTACCGCTGAAGCCCATGACTCCCAAAGTTGTCACACTCTGGTGAGTAGACTCTGAGCATCCTTTGACTAATCAATACTCCTGCACAATCACTACCTTTGGGCGAGGGGGTAGTTAAGGAGGAAAGGGGCTTTGCTTTCACTCATAGGCTGCTGTCTTATGGTTTTGATACCCATCCAACTCAAAATAATTACCTGGGGAAGGCATGGCAATGGAGCTCATGGAAATAAGACTCCACACCTTCCTGACGTGTACTTATAGGTAAAGGGACCCCTGACCTTTAGGTCCAGTCGTGACCGACTCTGGGGTTGCGGCGTTCATCTCGCTTTATTGGCCGAGGGAGCCGGCGTACAGCTTCCAGGTCATGTGGCCAGCATGACTAAGCCGCTTCTGGTGAACCAGAGCAGCGCATGGAAACGCCGTTTACCTTCCCGCTGGAGCAGTACCTATTTATCTACTTGCACTTTGACGTGCTTTCGAACTGCTATGTGGGCAGGAGCTGGGACCGAACGACGGGAGCTCACCCCGCCGCAGGGATTTGAACCGCCGACCTTCTGATCAGCAAGTCCTAGGCTATGTGGTTTAACCCACAGCACCACCCGCGTCCCTTGACATGTGTACTTAGGAAATGTGATTGAGACCAGAGCCAAAGCAAGACAAGAGTTTCTGCTCTTGACACATATAGGGGCCTGATTCAGCAAGCATTAAAACCCTGGTTAAAAATAAGCAGTGGTTTAAGGTGAATAAGCAATGTGCTGGTGCCCACTGCTCAGAATTATGCACTTTCCTCCTCCACATCTCCCATAGCAATGGGGAAGGAAAAAACAGCATCTGGCTTGCCATTACAGTGGTGCCTCGCAAGACGAAATTAATTCATTCCGCGAGTTTTGTCGTCTTGCGATTTTTTTCGTCTTGCGAAGCACAGTGTCGGGAAAGCTTTGGAAAAGCTTCAAAAATCACCAAAGTCTTTAAAAACCTCAAAAAAGGCTACCACACCGCGTTCTATGAGTTGCTCCTCGAAGTCAAGTCGCAACTGTATTAACGGTGTTAAGAAAAAGGAAACAAACTTGCAAGACGTTTCCGTCTTGCGAAGCAAGCCCATAGGGAAAATCGTCTTGCGAAGCAGCTCAAAAAAACAAAAAACCCTTTCGTCTAGCGGGTTTTTTGTCTTGCGAGGCATTCGTCTTGCGAGGTACCACTGTATTTGCAGACTTGGACTCATGGGTCAGGCACAAACTTTGGCTTCCACTTGAGGTTTGTTTGGAGAGAAACAAATCACAAGCCTTGGTTCAGACAACAGCAAGCCAAGGCTTAGGGCTTGTTGCTCCTAGAGCTGCCAGCAGCAGACGAGGAACAAAGCAGGACTTTAGAGCAGCAGCACATTAACAAGAGGTTTCTTTTAACTAAGGTTTAATGTGACGAGGGAAGCAGGTGGGCAACCCGCAGGATGTGCAGTCTTTCCCTGTGTCCCACCGTTGGTCGCTCAGGGCCCTCATTATCACTTGGCTGCCTGTGACAGGCTGAAGGGAGATTCGCTGCCCTTATGCTTGGGAGCAGGAAGGAGGAACATGTGCAAAGGGGATCAATGAGATTCTGTTTGTGCATCTTCTGCCTCTCGTGTGAGAAAGAGGAGGGGGAGGGTGTGTGTGTGTGTGTGTTTCCCATCCCCCCGCCACCACCCCAGTACCAAAGGCAGCCCTCAGGGACAAAAAGGTGTGGGGCTAGTCCAATTAAGAAAATGCCCATTGCCTGTTGAATTCAAATTACAGAATTCCAGCATCACAATGCACCAGCCCTTGTGAGCTGACATCGACCTTCCCTGGAACACTTTCTCCCCTCTTTTCCAGGTACCGAGCCCCTGAGCTGCTTCTGGGGACAATAACACAGACCACCGCCATAGATATGTGGTGAGGGAAGAAGACGTCTCCTTTCCTCCATCCCCCACGCCTAATGTGGGGATTAGGAGGGCAGAAAGGAAAAATGCATCCTTTGAGGCCTGGATTCATGGCTCTGTGGACAAATTGGTTTTTCCTAGGCCTGAGAGGGTGGAGGGAATAGCTGCTAGCCTCTCTGTGTTAACTGTGAGTCTTCCCTGCAGGGCGGTGGGTTGCATCCTGGCAGAGCTGCTGGCTCATAAACCATTGCTACCTGGGAGCTCTGAGATCCAGCAGATAGACATGATTGTGCAGCTTCTGGGCACGCCCAATGAGACCATCTGGCCAGTGAGTATTCCCCAGACCTCATCCCACCTCTGCTTTGCTGCTCCCTCCTCCTGCTTGGGTTTTGCCCCTTTGTGCCTCCTCTTATGTGGCCTTCCCTTAGTGCTGCAGCACTGCAGGTGGTGGAAAGGTCCTCTGGCCCAATATCATATGCAAAGGCATGGCTGCTTACTCGCAGTCCGACCCCCATCAACCCATGCAATGCAGGCTGCAGTAAGATACGAAGAGATCAGGTGCACTGTTGAGAGGCTGTAACATTAGATCAGGTCCTGAGGATCAAATATGCTCCTCCAAGTATCTCTATCTGGCCCTTAAGACTTTCCCCAGGTCACTCCCTTCACCAGCTCTGCTTTGCACCTTCCTTGAATTTTAGCTGGCTGAAATGGGTCCTTGAACTCTGGTGATGCCTTCCTGCCTGGATGGATAGAAAGTACTGTGAGTGTATGTAGGAACTAGCTTACAGTACAATATAATGGTAAAATCAACATTTGGTGGTCTTCCCCCCCACATCCCCGGTTATCCCTTCTTTAGATGGCTCCTGCAAGCAAGTTAAACCATATGTTAGAGGCAAATGCTTTATTTAGTGCCTTTCTTTGTGTCCCTCTCACCTCCAGGGCTTCTCCAAGCTGCCACTGGTGAGCCAGTACACCCTGCGCAAGCAGCCGTACAATAACCTGAAGCACAAGTTCCCGTGGCTGTCGGAGGCTGGCCTTCGCCTCCTCAACTTCCTCTTCATGTACGATCCCAAGAAAAGGTAACTGGGCCCAGGCTGGGAAAGAGGCCGACGTTGTTGCGATGCGCCTGCCTTTTGGAATTCTGTTTTGCCATTCTGATCGGTGCCCAGACGGGTAGAGTTAGAAAAGGGCAACTAAAATTTAGCCAGGGCAGAAGTGTTTTCTCCATCCCCTGTCAAAATACAGCCACCTAAACCAATCAGCAGCAAGGTTATGAGAGAGACAAAAGCAGCAGCTTTACATGCTGCCACCATTAACCTGTGGAGTGCTCCTGCAGCTTTCCAAAGGAATGAATTAACTTGGTGGAGGACAGAGCAGTTGAAAGCAGAACATGCAGGTTCAGAGACAGCGTAGGGGGATGACCTACAGCAGGTAGTCACAACAAGAAATCGGAATCCTGAGCAGGATGGATTGGACCCTGCATGTAATTTTAGTGCAACTGTACAAGGCACAGGTTCCTGGATGTGAGCCCTTCCTTGCTCAGGAGAGACTAGCTGCATCCCTGAATAAATGAACTAGCTGTGAGGTGGGCACCTGCTTGCTTGTCTTCTGTTGCTCCTGTGATATCCTCTGGCCAGAGCCCTTGGCTTGGCAGAGGCACATTCAGGAAGGAAGAGTGGAGCCGCTGCAGGAGAACTGCCTTCCTAAGCCAGAAATTTGTGGGTGGAATAGAGGGATAAGCAAGTGAAAGGTGAATTCATCCCTCGCTTTCACATGTCTCTTCCTCTTCAGAGCGACAGCTGGCGACTGCCTGGAGAGCTCCTACTTCAAGGAGAAGCCTTTGCGTAAGTCTCTTGTGGCTTCCTTTCCCCACACTCAGGGCTGCCGCCACAACCTGATTCACCTTCTCCCTCTTTTTCCAGCCTGCGAGCCAGAGCTCATGCCAACCTTCCCGCACCATCGCAACAAGAGGGCCGCCCCCAGTGTAGAGTGCACAGGCAAGCGCAGTCGGCCCTGAGGATGCACACTGCTCCCGGTAAGGACGGGCGAGGGCTAGAGCAAAATGCACTTAACAACAGTGGAAGCTGCCTTATACCAAGCCACACCAATGGTCCATCTAGCTCAGTATTGTCTACTCTACACTGATTGGCAGCAGCTTTCCAGAGATTTCAGGCAGAGCTGTCTCCCAGCTCTACCTCCAGACACCAGGAATTGAACCCGGGGCATTTTCTACCATTCAGGTATGGTCCTCCCCTTAGTTGAGTAGTTGGCTTACTGGTCTCCTGATCATAATAAATAACAAGATGAAAAAATCTTTTTTTAATAATTCCAGTGGCACCGTTAAGATCAACTAAATATAAACTTTCAAGGTATGAGCTTTTGTGTGTAATACACACTTTGTCAGATACCGTACTCTGAAGCAGAGATCACTTCAACCTTATAATGATGCCATTATGTGAGGTGATTGACAGGTAGGTGGCCACATTTGACAGATGCATGGGTCTTTGCACAGCTTTGCAGGGGCTACCAATCAGCTAGTCAACGCTGCCTGCAAACCCCATTTCAGCCCGGCCATGTCTGGACGTTCCTGACACCAGATGCGATATATGATGTCAGGTGCGATGCAGGTGAATGTGGCTTTGTCAGGTGTGGAGGCTTTGGAGGCTTGGCCTAATTAGACTCGTGGACTGTGGGTTCCCCACCACTAGCCTAGAAATGTAGCCAGCTAGGAGTCTCATGAAGCTGAAGCTGCTCCACTATTCTCCGCTGTTTATATCTCCCATGTGCTTTCACACATGTGGAAGTTGTGGCCCATGGGCCAACTTTGGCCTTCCGTGTTGCTCCTAGCAAACCATGCCCACCTGCTCCACACCTGAAGCAGCTGCCAATGTGGCTTCAAAGGAACAATAGGGTGTTAAAGGAAGCTACCGATTGTTCCTTTGCTGAAGCAAGGTGTGCTCCAGCCACCCATTAGCTAATGAATGGAAGGAGTATGACATGCACTGGGATCAGGAAGCAGGTTGCACTGAAGCCCTTGCTAAAACAAAAGGGGCATATGAATAGCATAAAGTCTTTGAAAACACCTTTGAAATACTGGATCCTGAAAGCAGCAGCAAATGATGCTTAGGGAAGGTTCAGGGAGGTTTTTAAGCAGAGACCACCGATGCCCTAGAAGGGGATTTCGTGCACTGGCAGAGTTTGGGACTACATAACCTTTCCAGCCCCTCCCAACTCCATGGTTGCAGGTTTGCTATTGCCTGAGTGCAAAAAAAAAACCAAATCTGAAACAATTGCGGCACTGTGGTACTCCTGTTTCTCTTTCAAAGGGCAAAGCTTGAAGAGAGGCAGTGTTGGGCACTGCCAGCGGCGTTGGGGCAAAGAGCCGGGAGCCTACAGAGGGTGTCGTGACAGCTCCCATGTTCTTCATAGGAATCAGCTGCCCCTGCTGGGAGACACTGATTACCAACTGGGAGCTGGCTTGCCAAGCTGCACCGAAGCTCCTGAATTATTAGCTCGACTCTCCCATGATGGAAAGAGCAGGGCCGAATAGTAGCCCCTTATCCCGCCCCTTATTTGTGGGCAAAACCCAAGACTGAACCAGGACTGTGTCTCAATAAAGTCTTTTGCCACTGCTGTCTTTGAGTAGTGCACCTGGAGGGTGAATAGTAAAGCTGCTGTGAGCCTTAGCAGAAGGACTGGGAGGGTGGGGAGGGAGATGCCAGATCCCTAGGAGGCAGCCTTATATATAGTGGAGGGAAGTTCCTAGGCAGCAACAGCAGCATCTCTGCATTTAGAGGTGCCCATGCGCCTTTCACTCCCACACTGTTTTGCATCCCTGCTTGTATGCACTGCTTGTTCTGTGCGTCAAGCTCAGCTTAGCAACTTATCGTGGGTGGGGGTTGGAAGATCAGGGACTTCAACCTCTTTGCATCTCTATTGTAGCAAACACATAAGCATATATCCCTTCTTGGTTCAGTGAGCTTTTGAAGGCCTTCCTTTCTGATTCAGAGGTGAAAATGGTAGTGGCTCTGGAGCACAGCAGTGTATTCAAGCTCTTCTCCGCTGCTGAAAATTCACCCACTTGTCATGGACAGTCAAGTAGTAGCAGCAGCAGCAGCAGCAAATGAGGGCTCAAGCAGAATCCTTTTGCTAGAGCTGTGATATTGCTTTGCTTTGTGTAGGGAAACAGAAAATAGTGCTTGAAGCACCTTTAGGAGGCCAAAGTTATGCCAGAAGCATCAAAAAGAGAACTGACCAGTTACACCTGCCTCCTGACTTTTGTGCAAGAGCCAAAGTGACACTGGGAAGACTAGGTGGCCAAGGAGGAAAGTGTGGGATGGAAGTTTTCAGAACAGCCTTGAAAACAACTACTGTAATAGATACGTGCATCTTTTACTTCTGGAAGTGCTTGTCTTTAATGATCAGAAAATTCTGATCGGTTAACTCCATGATACGTATGCAGCTGCTTTATACTAAGCCAAACAGCTAGCAGTAGTTTCTACTTTTCCAGACCTGGGAGCCAGCTTTAACCTAAGCATGCTTTCGGAGATGGAATTCCTAATATTTTACCATATATTTCTATGGTGGTAGCATGATATCCCCACCCCATGGGACAAACCACCTGTCAATCATCTAATGTCATGCTTTCAGCAGGGAGTAGCTGCTCAGTCCAGTTGCCCACAGAAAACTTGGTTGTGCAGCTGTGTAAAAAAGGTAAAGGTACCCCTGCCTGTACGGGCCAGTCGTGTCCGACTCTGGGGTTGCGTGCTCATCTCGCTTAAGAGGCCTGGAGCCAGCGCTGTCCGAAGACACTTCCGGGTCACGTGGCCAGTGTGACGAAGCTGCAGCTGGCGAGCTAGCACCAGCGCAGCACACGGAAACGCTGTTTACCTTCCCGCTATAAAGCGGTACCTATTTATCTACTTGCACTTAAGAGTGCTTTCGAACTGCTAGGTGGGCAGGAGCTGGGACCGAAAGATGGGAGCTCAGCCCGCCGCGGGGATTCGAACCGCCGACCATGCGATCGGCAAGTCCTAGGCACTGAGGTTTTACCCACAGCGCCACCCGCGTCCCTGTGCAGCTGTGTACCTGCCCCATATATGACATCACATATGACGTCAGGTGGGCGTGGTTTGAGAAAAATGGAAACCCTGAGCCAAACGGAGACGTAGTCCAGGCCAAATTTGACCAAAGAGCCAGAGGTTCCAAAGCCCTATGCTAGTGGATCCCAGCCTACCAGCTGAAGACCATTGATCTAGCCTAATGTCTATTTGCCAGGGTCTGTGGCAGAGAGAAGTTGCTACCCAGTCCTTTTAAATCATTGCTGCTCAGACCCCCTGTGTGCAACACAGCAGCTCTACCCCTGAGCTAGGTAGTCCCCAACTGGGTTCCTTCCAGTGAGGATTCAAACTCTGGAACTCAACTACCCACACTACTGGGATGGGGGGCGGGGAGGAGAAAAGAAATCCAGAGAACAAAGGAGATTACACTTCTGTTTATTTTGCACCTCTGTTTCTGTAAGCCACCAGGGAGATGCTGAGTGCCTCTGAGGGCTTGGGAACAGCTCTGCCCCTGCCTAGTAGCAGAAGACTCAAACCCAGCATTAAGGCTTTTCCGGCACTGTCTCAGCCTCCAGTGGAGAGTCACAAGGATTCAGGAAAAGGTATAAACAAGGAGGGGCAACCTGTAATCAACCCCTCCTGTAAACTCAGTCCATCTTCTCCCATGGCAGCTGCCTATAGTAGCTCCCCCCCCCAACCTTGGTGCCCTCCAGATGTCTTCCACTACAGTTCCCATCAGCCCCAGCATTCTAATGCTCTGCTGGCTGCAGATGGTGGGAACTGTAGTGCAAAACAACTGGATGGCACCCAGTTGGGGAAACGCTGCCCCACATCTTTTGGAATACAACAGAGGGAGCAGATGAGCATCATGTAAAACTTCATTGTGCCCTGATATTACAAAAGATGGATTCTGGCAGAGGGGTGTGCGTGTCCTAACATGTCAATTGACTTGCCATTTCTTGTCAGCCTGCTGGAACCACTTTCAGCTGAAGCAGTGCCCCCTCAAATGCTCAGTGGAAAGGATGAAGGAAGTGGAGGGGGGAGAATCTCACCTGTCCAGCATACACTACTGCGGGAGACTGTTTAGGACTGGATCCCCGCCCCAGCCCCCAACAAATTTGTTCACCTAAATCTTCAAAATATTTAGGATTTGAGAAAAGTCCTGTTGGCAGGGGAAAGAGAATGTATGCTGAAAAGTGAGTGTCTGGCTGTTTTTTCCTCTGAAACAAAAATAAGGGAAAGAGTTTTTCAGAAAACCGAGAGGGAAGGCCTGGGAGAGTGGGGATGAAAAGCAGACTGTGTGTGCGGTTCTAGATGAAGCCTCAGAACTGCAGAGGAGGCAGCTTTTCTGTCCAAGGTCTGGTTGATGCCCTGGTGGGTTCTCCCAGATCGCACTATTGCCAGACTCCCGGCAGCCCCTCGTGCAGCAGCTTGTCCACCTCTGTCCTCTGCAGCCAGAGGCGCTGCTGCTTCTCGCTTTGCAGCTCTTCCATGTGGTGGCTGCTCCGGCAGACCTGCGCTCCGTCGCAGCTGCCGCCGTGCAGCAACCTGCAGGTGTTGCAGCAGGAGGCCGGGAGGGTGCCCGGGCGCATGCATGAATGCAGGTGATAGCGCGGCGGCTCTGTCGGGGACATCCCTGCACCCAGCACCGAAGCTCGGTGCATCCCTGTGGGGCTCAGCTGGGGGCTCCTTGGCTGCCTTGCTGAGGGAGAGGCTGGGCTGCTGCCCCGGTGGAGCTGGGGGCCGCCAGGACTGTCGTAGTGAGGGCTGGGAGACAAGAAGCGGCTTCCCGGAGGCGTGGGGTAGTCCCCTTCCGTAGTTCTGCTGAGCTCCCGCCGCAGGGAGATAAAAGAGAAGGAGGTCTCCAGATCGGGGCCCTCTGAGGCTGGGATCCCGTTGCCGTACGGTGGCTCCTCCGGGCCCAGCACCCACATCTTGCTCCTGTTCTCCGCAAGCCCCTGCGGAGTCTGGAAGTGCTGCTCTCTGCTCCGCAAGCGGGGGCTGCTGCGCTCGCAGAGGGGAATGGGGTGCTGGTGCTGCTGCGATGACAATGGCAACCTAGGTCCCAAAGGGTCCCCATACGGCCCCTGCCCTTCCGGACTCTCCCTGTACAGGTCTATCGCATCAGCTGGCTCCACACGGAAATCTCTGCCCCTAGGCCACCGCACCAGGCTCTGCAACTTGGCCACACAGTTCTCTAGGCTGCCTTTGGCTTCCCTGCGGGCCTGGAGAAGATCTTCAGGTGAAGCGGCGTACGGCTCCAGCTCCCGCACGATCTTCCCCAGGATCTCGCACTCGACCCTGGCTGCAAAAAAGCAGCAGGCTGCAGCGAGGAGGCTGGCACTCGGGGGCAGCTGGGCGATGACCAGGTGGAGGCTGTCTCTAGGGATGTAGCCCAGCCGGCGGAAACTCCTGGTGATGTCGGCCTCAGGCAGGATTCCCTGGAGGACGTGCACGTAAACACCTGAGAAGGTCTATGGAGAAAGACACAGCGGTTAGTGCTCTGCATTGCTCGACACACAAATTTAATACTGTTACTTATTTACAGCATTTGCTGACCGCTTGGTTACAAAGCAATTTACACAGCCATCGATAAAACAATCCAGTGTTCAAAATAATACAAGGTTGTAGCCAATGCTAGTCTTACTCAGAGCAGACCCACTGAAGTAAATGAACATGACTACCTTAGGTTCATTAATTTCAGAAGCTCTTCTGTGAATATGACTAGTTTTGGATACAACTCATAGTGTTTCAAGCACACAAAAACCACAAGTTTGTTTGTTCGTTCAGTGACTAGGCATGGTACACAGCAACAATATTATCTTTGTATTATGAATGAGGTTATACATGCTGCCCAGCTGTCATTGACTGGTTAATAGGGCCTTCTCTGTGGTGGCTCCCTGTTTGCAGAATGCTCTCCCGGGGTGAAGCACATTTGTCTCTCTGGTTATTAACTTTCAGGAGGAACTTAAGAACATTCCTGTTTACCCTGGCACCTGATGGCTGAAAGATACAATTACTGAAAACGAGTATGAAATTTATCCATGCCATGAAATTAGCAGCTGTGGGAGTATGTGACAGCTTCTAAATTTTTTTTTTTTAAAGGAAGTTTTAAATTTGTTTTTATTTTAGATTTAATTGTATTGTTTCTGCCATTCTGCTATTTGCTGCCCTGGGCTCCTTTAGGAGGAAAGGCAGGACAGAAATTTAATAAAGAATAATGATTCCTTCAGTTCTCTGGAAGAGAAGCAGACTCAGGATTTCAGCTGTAAATATTACTACTCTGACCGAGATAGGAAACTATCAGGAAACAGAGGAAAAGGTGCTGAGAGGCTAAGTAAACCTCTGCACACCAATGAATGGAAGGTGGTTGGCTTTATTTTTATGCGTTGCACATCTATACGTGAGGTGAGCTGCTCTTTGCATGATTTGGAAGGAAGGAATTCAAATAAGTAACATAAACAACTATTTCTGTCTGCAATATAGCAGAGTCCTGTGTGGCCTCCTCCCTCTGCCCCCACAATGCATGACTTCCCCCCACAATGCTCACTTTTATGGTTCCAAATTCCTTGCGCCAGGGGAAGAAGTAAAGATTGACGGCTGCCAGTTCCAGCACCTCAAAGGCCCGGCCAAGATTCTGGAGCGCCAGTCCCAGATCCAGCTGTCCTCGCAGGGCCGAGGCAAGCATGGCGAAGGTGTCCTCCCCTCTCAGGGCACAGTGAACTTCTGGATCCTCCAGCAGTTGCCGCCACATCCGCTCCTTCAGGGACGAGTCGGTGCAGATGCCAGTGTGGCCCTGGTGGAAATTGTTCTCCAAGCACTGACGATACTTCTCCTGCAGTGCCGCTCCAGGAGACATCCTGCAGCGGGATAAGAACAAAGCCCTGAACCTGGTCCCATTTGAAATTCCGTCAATCAAATCAGCCTATGGCTACGAGTGGGATTGCCAAGCAAATGAATTCAGCCATCAAGCCCATAAAACAGAGCCTTGTATACTGCACAGGATGGTTGTTGTTTTGATTTACAAAAGCCATGGATGAGTTTTCCCGCTGCAAAGAAAATACCCATGCCAAATATATATATAAAATTCCGCCCCCAGAAGCCCTTTAACATAAGCTGCATTCCATAAATAGGCTGATGCAGTATGGGCAGATATTCTTCATTTGCATGTGCATTCTCACTTCTCATGTTTTCTTTTCAATGCCATATGCACATGCATGCAAAGGGTAATGTAACTACAAGCAGGAGGTGGTGATAATGGCCAAGTGATGGGAAAGGGAATTTTAAGTGTATTGATTCATTTCAGTCATTTCTACCCTGCCTTTTAGAGGTATAAAAACCTCATGGTTTTTATAGGATGATGCCCTGGTGTACAGAGGAATGCTACTGTGACCTGACTGCTGGAGATTTTGGCAGGAAAAAGTGTTCTCAAGATCATTACTGGCTCATCAGTGAGAATTTGGCTATTCCCTTTCTCTCATCCATCCCAAACTGTTGGCACTCACACACTTCCCCGATTGTCCTCTTGCTTTTTTCAAGCACTGATTAAGCTTCCAGCAGAGTTGCTGCACAGAGCTCTGGTGCACAAACTGACAGCTGGTATTGCAGAGGAATGACAAGTGATCATTTTGGTTAGGATGCCACTGACAATAGAACTCCTCCCATCTTCTGCATTACTTGTTCCATTATTATCGTCACTCTCTCCACCATCTCTACTCCAGCCTCCTGCAACCTGGTGTCCTCCATATTTTTGGGACTCTGACTCCCCATATGCCTTGCCACTGACCATGTTGCCTGAGGCTGATGGGAGCTGTGGTCCAAAAGATCTGCTGTCCTCCAGAAGATGCTTACTCTGGAGAAACTGACAAGCTGCATGGGGGGGGGGTGAGGAGAGAAGTCTTGCCAATTTCACCACATTGCCTTTTAAACACGTCTCTACATTCTCCACCACTAAAGTGAAAGTAAGTCCTTGTGAGAATATCTATATCAAAATATACACACTGTATAGTATGCCAAGACTGTTCCGATTAGGAATAGAGTTAGGAAATATTTGCTTCCTCACTTCAGTCACATTCAGTTCATTGGCAGAGCATCAGCTTTGCATGCAGAAGTTCCAAGGTTCAACATCTCCAAGTAGGGGTGGGGGAGACCCCTGCTTGAAGCCCTGGAGAACTGCTGAATACGGTGGGACTCTGCCTGCCACCCTGAGCTCCCTGCCCTTTGGTTGCCACTCTGTGGCTTCCGCCTCTTTCCCTCCATATGTCTGGGAGCCAAAAAGGCAACCACAGCCACGGCTCAGAGAGAGAGGGTGGAAGAGAGCCAACCAGGGGACTAGAGCACATGAGCCAGGCAGGGGGCAGCCCCTGCCCCAAGACAAGTTGTTGGCATTTCTTTGCCAACACTTGCTATGTCCATGGCTTCTGAGTATGTGACTGTCTTCTGGAAGAAGCCCTGCTGTTAGTGCATAGCGCCATAGACAACAATACATAGTTGTCAACCCAGTTCCTGAACTAACAAGGTAAGTTGCTATGGAAGCACTTTAGAATCAAAGCCCCACAAATAGCTCTTAAAAATAACAATGTGAAAAGATCCAAGCCCAACAGAGGGAGACTCTTGGAGAGTTAACCACCCACCAGATCACCAAGTGCTGAGAATGAGAGCCTTGAGGGAGATAGCTTTGCTTTTGCATGTGGGGGAGGGGGGGCACAGGAGGGCAAGTCCTTGGGAGAGAGTCCTGTCACAGCCTCAAGGTGGTAGTGGGGCACACCGTAAGTGCTTCCAGTGAAGGGGGGGAGAAGTTGTGCTGTTATGATAATGTGGGTACTGTGGCTCTGCAGGGAAATAGGGAAAGGGACATAATCATAGGGCAAAACAACGGGGCATCAGCGGCGTGGGTGCCCAATACATAAATGAGTGGGAGACTGTTGGAGTAAACCACATGAAAACCCCGTAATACTTTAGGAACCCCCTAATGGATCATGAATCATTATTTCAAAAAGTGCCTCTTCCACACTAATTTCCTGTTAGTCTCCTCCAAAAGCCTTATCTTAAATTCTACCACAGCTTCTCTGGACCGTATGCCAACATAAAGTGTGCCAGCCTTTAAGGTGCCACAATATGCTTCTCGTTCATGCCTGGTAGGCGCTGTACAGAAAATAAAGACACACATCGCTCCACCAGCAGGTCCAGTCTAAAAAAGGGACTCGCATCAGAAGAGACCCGCTAGCTCAGAAGATGCCACCATCACCCTGGCAGACTTTCAGGTGCCACAGGGCTGTTGGTCGCTGCTGCTGCTGCTGCTGCACTAGACAAGGAGATTTGGAGCCAGGGGCGGCAGTATGCCTACCACTTGGGGGATCCCAGGTAAAGGGCTCGTATTTGGTGGGTGAGGGTCTGCAGAGCCTGAAAGAGCCCCCTCTCCCTGCTCTCAAGGCGAGGAAGGGAGCGCCTCTTCGTCCCGCTGGAACGTCATTGGGGGCCGAGTCAAACACCCCCGCCTCACAAGTTTCCCCCGCACGCCCCCGCAAATCCGGCCGGTTGGGATTCGAACTCGCGTCCCGCTCACCTGCCAGCGCTCGCTCACTAGCTCCTTGGCCCCCTTCTCTCGGTCTCTCGCTCTCTTTCCCTTTTGGGCTCGCTCCTGTCACTTCCGGTTCTTCTTTGCCCCGCCCTTCCCGAGAGGAGATTACGTCAAGTCTCAGGAGCCGGCCGTTAACCTTTTCCTTGCTGCACTGAAGGATTTGTTTTTGGGGGTTTTTTTACATCTTAAAGGAACGGGTTAAAAAAAAGTTTTTAAAATTATAATTATAATAGCACAAAAAAAGAATATTATAATATCATTGGCAGGTACTGCAAGTAAATGTTTGTGTATTTCAGACAAATGACCCAGTTATATTTAATTTGTTTATTGCTATCCATTTCAAGAGGAGGGCTAAATCATTTTTTTAAAAGAGAGCTCATTACCTTCAGGTTTACAATCTAAGAAGGGATGACACAAAGGTGGAAAGGTGCATTTAGGTAACCCACCCCAAACAGTTTAGGGACCCAAAGATTAAAACCAGCATTTTGAACTGGACCTAGAAACACACAGGTAACCAGAGAAATTGGTGCAGAAGTGTTGCATGATCAGACCATGTCTGGGTAACAGTCACATCTAGGGAATAAAAAACAGATCCTGGTAACTTAGCATGATTGTTCCATGGGATACACCCCAGATCGCAGATTACATCTGTCACACAGACTAAGCTGTAAAAATCAGGCATAGAGCCAAAGTGGGGATCCTTGTATTTCTACATTAAATCTTCCTAAAGTCACTATAAAAATGCACATAACATTGGTAGCCCATGAACTGAACCACAAATGTCACAAATCCCATACTTCATGATGCCACTAGGGCATGGAAACATGGAGCAGGCCCCGGCAAGGAGGGACATTTGGAGTACTGGATGGTGTATATAAGCCAGAGCTTTTCAATCTTTTTGGGTCCACTGCTCCCTTGACCAACTGTGTTCTATCAGTGGCACCCCTGTGGGGCTCAGGAGACCAGTTATGTCACCCCTTGCCTGAAGAGCTGGCAGCCCCTCACCCCTCCCTTGCTGAGGGTTCCCTCAGCCTCCTCTCTTCTCCCCTGTCCTTGGGAGTCCTTTGCACAGCTGCAGCTGCCACCCCGGTCTCTGAGCTGACTTCCCCTCAGGTCCCAAAGAGAGGTGCCTCCTCACACTGCCCCACAGGGGTCTGAGAAGAACCCCTGGCCAGCCCCAGAGGCACCATTCACCTGGGGAGCTTGTAGCCAGAGCTGCTGCAACAAACAGTTGTGCAAGCGTTTGGGAGGCAGAGACGCAAGAGGGCATCAGAGGAAAGGACCAGTGTTGCCCATGGCACCCCTGACTATCATTCAAGGCATCCTAGGAGAGCCAGTGTGGTGTAGTGGTTAAGAGTGGTAGACTCGTAATCTGGTGAACTGGGTTCGTGTCTCCGCTCCTCCATATGCAGCTGCTGGGTGACCTTGGGCTAGTCACACTTCTCTGAAGTCTCTCAGCCCCACTTACCTCACAGAGTGTTTGTTGTGGGGGAGGAAGGGAAAGGAGAATGTTAGCCGTTTTGAGACTCCTTAGGGTAGTGATAAAGTGGGATATCAAATCCAAACTCTTCTTCTTCTTCAGGGTGCCACAGCACCCTGGTTGAAAACCACTGATAGAGGCCAATGCATGCTCCAAGGCTTCTTCAGTCTTGAAGAATATCAAAGCTAACATCACAACAAAACATAGTGGCTGGCATGGTGCAGCCTGATCCTATGCACACTTACTTGGAAGAAAAGCCTGCTGTGTTCGGTTAGGCAGGGTAGTTCCCTAAAAAGTGTGCATTTAAACCCATCCAGTGCTAGAAATCCAGCAGCAGCTTCCCATAAAACCTCAACCCCTTGGTAGAACATCTGCCTTTCATGCCAAAGGTCCCAAGTTCCATCCCCAGCATATCCAGGTAGGGCAGGGAAAGGTCCCCCAGTCTGGAATCTTGGGGAGTTGCTGCCAGTCAGTGAAGGCAATACTGAGCTAGATGGCCCAATGGGTCTGGACTCTGTATAAAGGCAGCTTCCTATGTTCCTACCTGCCTTTCCATCACTGGCTTCTAGCAAAAGACAGCTTTTGTTTGTAAATCAAAAGACCTGCAGCAGAGGGCGCATTTGCACTGGGAAATAAGCTCTTTTTCCTGATGCAACTGGAAACCTCCAAGCTGTGAAAGGGGCGAGGGGCACAATGCTGAGGAACAGGACAGTTCTTCTGTCTTTCCTTACAGGGTTCTGCTAGAAACCCTGCCTTTATTACCTTTACGGTACTTTTTATTACAATTATTTATTTCCTAGGTAAATGGATTTTAGAATTGCTAAGCCTCATTTGTATTCAATTGCTATGATTTTTTGCACAGTGCTTAAAACAAAAATTGTCATGAGCTGTCTTGCAGGCCTTGTTGTGACAGCTAGTGTGGTATAATGGTTCAAGTGTAGGACTAGGACCTGGGACGCCAGGGTTCAAATTCCTGCTCAGCCATTAAACAGTCTCTCAGCCTAAACATACTTCACAGGGTTGTTGTGAGAATAAAACGGGGAGAAAGTAGAGTTTGTGTGTGTGTTTGTAAGTAAGTAAGTAAGTAAGTAAGTAAGTAAGGCAGGATAAACAAAAATCGAATGAATAAATCTGGTGCATATTTTCTCATAAGTACAGAGTTCAATGGTGCTTACTCCTAAGTAGGCGTGTGTACAGGGCTGCAGCCAGTGTGGAGCAAGTGTATGCAGATGTCTCCAAAAGTAAATCCCTGTTGGAGAGTGTCCATGGTGGCTCATTGGAACTGGTAGGGTGGAAGACAGGGAGGAGGCAACACAAGGAGGAGGAGGAAGCTGACAGACAGGGCTACCCTCAGGATGTTGTAAGAAAGAAGACAGGCAGGTTTATGCAACTATGCATGGCATGGAGAAGGTGGATAGAAGCCGCGGACATACATTGAAGCTGAGTGTTGGCAGATTCAATATGGATAAAAGACTTCTTCATGCAGCTAAGCTATGGAACTCGCTGCCACAAGAGGCAGTGACGGCCACCGACTTTGATGGCTTTAAAAGAGGATTGGACAATTACATGGACAAGGCTATCAATGGTTACTAGCCATAATGGGTATGCTCCACCTCCAATGTCAGGGGCAGTAATGCTTCTGAATACCAGCTGTTGGGCTTCTGCTTGAGGGTTTCCCACAGGCATCTGGTCGGCCACTGCCAGAATGAGATGCTGGGCTAGATGGCCTGAACCAGCAGACCCGTTTTATGTTCAGGTGGGGACAACTGGACTCAAGGATGTGTGCTTGTGAATCGCAGCTCAGACCACTGCAGATTGACCCCACAACAAGCCTCTCTGACCCCCAGAGGTCTAAGGCTACACCCACGCCATGCATTTAATGCCCATTGAAAGCACGTTGTCCCGCCCCCCCCCCAAAGAATACTGGGAACTATAGTTTGTTAAGAGTGCTGCGAACTGCAGCGCAGCGAGAGGCAAACTACAGTTCCCATGGTTCTTTTTTCCGGGGGACCATGTGCTTTGAAAGTGTTCTACCTGAATGGTTGTGGCTAAGACCTTATTAACGCGAGAGGGACTGCAGCAGTCCGCTCACCTCCCCCGGCAGCGCGGCTGCAACCTTTGCCGAGCTGCCCGCCCGCCTCCCGCTCAGGCTTCCCCGGCCCCTCCTCTGAACCTTCTCACGTGGCAGCCACTGTGCCGCCTCCTTCCCCGGCCGCGGCTCCGAGTCTGCGCCCTTCCGCTCGCTCAGTTCGCAAGAGGAGGGAGAAGACGCGCAGCCGGACGCACGGAGGGCGCTATAGCAGGAGGTAAGGCGCAGGTGGGCGCAACCGACTTTCTGGGGGGTGGGGCGCAAACTGATACAGGGATTCGCGCTGGGAGAACTCCCTTTGCAAATCGGGCGCTGCAGCGTACAGACCACTACGGGGCATATGCAGAGTGCCTTTGCTTGCATATCGTGGAGTAGAGAGGTGAGAGGCGTCGTGGTCCCCTCTCCGATTTAAACAGGGGTACAGGTAAAGCTGAAGGGCCTGCGGGCTCCTCAGAGAGGAGGGGCGCGCTTCTGGAAAAGCCTAGCCCCCCTGCCTACCGTTAGAGATCCACTATTGGTGACGCGTTGCATGGATTCCCTCCTGCTTAGTTTCTGGAGATGGCTGTCAGCCCTCTGGTGTATGTATGTCTTCCTCCAGTGTTGGGCTTCCCAGATACATCCTGGGAGAAGAGGATGCTGGGCTGGATTTGCCTTTGGCTTGACCCAGCAGCCTCTTCTTAGGTTCTTGTTGTTTCTTGTGTGAAATTCTGTAGAGCGGCTGCCACTCAGCAGTGTAGCCAGTACAGAGCTAGCTGGACCAGTGGTCTGAGGCATCTTATTCCATCGCGGTGTTTTTTACGTATTTGTTTGATCCATTGATCCAGGCCTTCAAATTGCATTGGCTAGCTGGCTGGGCAAGAGAGCGCTTCTAAGCATGTAAAGAGTTCCTCAGATTCCCTGTAAGTGCAGTTTATTTATTTTTATTATTTATTAACAGCAGGGGGAAAATGGCGCTGCCCGAAATTTTTTAGAAACCGAAAAATATTGTGTGTGTGTTTTTGTTTTTGTTTTTTTTGGAATGGGTAGTGTCATTTGTGAATTTGGAGCCATCACACCAAAAATGGAGTGAAGTCTTGATTCAAAATGGCACCTGGCTTCCAAACGTCAGCGAAGACCCCTCCCCCACCTTGGGAACCCTTGCGACCAAGTTTGGTGGTGATATCTCCAGAGGCATCCAAACCTATAGAGACCAAAGGGACAGACAAACCACTTTCCAAATTATATAGTGGATTGCGTTTATATTTCACCTTTCCTCCAGTGAGCTCAAAGTATTATAGATGGTTTCCCCACTCCCTCCATATCATTGCAGCCCCGTGAGGTTGGTTAGGCCGAGAGCTGGTGACTGACCCAAGGTCCCCCAATGAGCTTCACGGCCGAGTGGAGA
This sequence comes from Podarcis muralis, assembly GCF_964188315.1. Classification (NCBI taxonomy): domain Eukaryota; kingdom Metazoa; phylum Chordata; class Lepidosauria; order Squamata; family Lacertidae; genus Podarcis; species Podarcis muralis. Next base: position 41,403,561 of record NC_135661.1, on the reverse strand, counting down.
TTTGACACACCACATTGGCTTTCTTGATCTATACAGGTAGAGCAAATATGTTTCTTTGGTTACCTCTTTAAATAGGTTTGATTGGAATCTTGAGTCAGAATCAGCCCTGACTTTTTCCTTTTAAAAAGATTTCTCTGAACCCCCCTCCTGGGGGGGCATTTTGGGGCATAACTAATTGAGGGTGGGATATGGTGCTTCCTGGCAGCACAGATGTGTAAAATCCACTGACAGCTATTAAAATACTGTTTTCCTCTCCACTTGGTATGATTTTCAAGATGGCAGCTGACAAGCCAGGTATCCTATCCACCTGCTGACAGGCTTAGTATGGCCGGTAGGACAGGCATCATAGCATGACTGCATCTTCTCACTAGCCAGCTGTGTGTACACTATACATGTAAAGCACGTCTCCACCCACCCAAAGAATCATAGGCACTGTAGTTTAAGGGTGCTGGGAGGGATAAACTACAGTTCCCAGGATTCTTAGGGGAAGCAATGTATGGTGTGTAGATAGCCTGTGCCTTCGTCTTTGCTAAGTAAAGGGTCTGACATCATGGGGCAATTGGTGGGGATGGGGGGCGTTGAATTGGAGGCACGTGACATTAGACAGCCTCTGCCAGCAAGTTTTCTGCACACTAGCTCCTGAACAGGAGCAGCCTATCTGACCTGTGAGAACTTTGAATTGCAGTTGCATCCTAGACAGTCCAGTTATTCCTAAGCCTCCCTAAATGCTTATTCTCTCTGTATGTATAATTGTGAGTCTTCTCCGGGCATAGAAATAGTCTGTGAGGGCTGGTTAAACCGTTGACTTCAGGTGTTGAATTGTTGCCATTCTTGCTTGTGGGCCTCCTTAGGCTTCTGGCTGGTCACTGTGAGAACAGGATGTGGACTAGATGGGCCACTGTTGGCCTGATCCAACTGCAGAGCTCTTATTATGTTAAGCCTGTCAGGCCTCTGGAGAGCTCATTAGGGGAGCATTAAGGCACCTTATTTCCCTGGATTCAGCATTCAGTACTTTTGAGATAGGCTGCCTCTGAACATGAAGGCTTTGTTTACTGTGGCACTGTAGGTTAAACCACAGATCCTAGGGCTTGCCGATCGGAAGGTCGGCGGTTCGAATCCCCGTGACAGGGTGAGCTCCCGTTGTTCGGTCCCAGCTCCTGCCAACCTAGCAGTTCGAAAGCACGTCAAAGTGCAAGTAGATAAATAGGTACCGCTCCGGCAGGAAGGTAAACGGTGTTTCCATGCGCTGCTCTGGTTCGCCAGAAATGGCTTAGTCATGCTGGCCACATGACCCGGAAGCTGTATGCTGGCTCCCTCAGCCAGTAAAGTGAGATGAGCGCCTCAACACCAGAGTCATCTGTGACTGGACCTAACGGTCAGGGGTCTCTTTAGCTTTACCTTACTTTTCAGATAGGCTGCCTCTGAACATAGAGGCTTTGTTTATTGTGATTAGCCTGTTTCCTCAGCGTTGATTCAGTAGAATTTCAGGTTCAACCGATTCTGGAATAAATGTCTCCTTTCTGTGAAGTCTCTCTTGGATTAAAATGGTTTCCACTGGCTGACTGTAGCTTTGTTCTCTTATTCACCTTTCACTCCTGATTACTCTTAATAGGTGCAAATTGCCTTTGATCCTTGCAAGATCTTTTATCTGCTATGGCTGGTGTTTGCCCTGGCTAGGCAGTAGGGTTTTTGGAAAATGAGTGTGGGGAGGGATCCCAGTTGTGACAGCTGGTACGTAGAAAGATCCTAGGAAAAGCTGTTCTAAAAACAACAAAGCAAGAAGAAACTTTCTTTGAATTTTGGCAAAGCTTTGGCAAGCAAGGTGCTGTTTCTATCCAATAGTTAATTAAAAGCTTCGGGATGGTTCTGAAGCTAAGATATTCCTGCAAAGGGAAGAGAAAAGTTGTTTGCAATATATTTCCTGGAGGAGAGAGAAAGCCAGGCAAAAGTCCTTTGGCAGCAGGCTATGGTCTCATGGAGCAGAGGATGCTTTGCTGCACAGTGCTGAGGTGAGCTGGGATGAGTGAAAATGGACAGAGACAAGTTTCCCCCTCTCGCTTAATGCAAGAACCTGGGGCCATCTGATCAAGTTGAAGGTTGGAAGATTCAGGATAGACAAAAAGTACTTTGTCATGCAGCACATAATTAAACTGTGGAATTTGCTCCCAGAAGAGGCAGTGATGGCTGCCAACTTGGATGGCTTTAAAAGAGGATTACACAGATTTCTGGAGGATAAGGCTATCAATGGCTGCTAGTCACGATGGATATGTATTTCTTGCACTCTCAGAAGCAACCTGCTTTTGAATGCCAGTTGCTGGGAATCCCAAGCGGGGAGACTTGCTGTTGCACTCAGGTCCTGGGGGGGGGGTTTCCATTGGGGAACCTGGTTGGCCACTTTGAGAACAGGATGGTGGTCCTTTAGCCTGATCCAGAATGACTCTTCTTGTATTCTTAAATGAAACAGTATGAAGTTAGAGATTTCTGGGAAATGGGGGCTCTCTTGCCAAGGTGTAAAAAGCCGGAGGGGGTGGGATGGTACCTGCATTGAGACAATAGATTTTAAAACATATATAAGTTTTTACAATAGGATATAGGGGTTTAAGAAGTTCATTGCTGGATCTGACCAAAGTCCTGTTTAGTCCATCATCTTGTTCTCCACAGTGGCCAATCAGGTGCTTCTGGAAAACTCAGAAACAACAAAATGAACTTCCAAGGAAAAGTCTGCTCAGAGTTCCACACCTGCCCACTTTATACAACAGCACAGCATCAGGCCCTTTCTTTCAAACTGTTCACTGGGTCTGTCTAGATGCAGCATGATCTGTGTACATAGGCAGGATCGTCTCACACTGCATGAATAGGGGCAACTATGTACAATTGTATTTGCTCACATGGATGCAGTCTATCAGCACAAACATTAATCTACTCCTCTGGGTTCTCTTAATGATCTCTTGCTTCCAACGCCTGTTGATGCTCGAGACAAAGCACAGAACACCCCCACTACAGTGGCTATATCTAGTTCCTTCATATGAGTCTTGCATGACTCTTCCTTCTCCTCCCTTTTAAAATGTAGACCCTGCATCATTGAAATTTTTCATAAGATTATAATCTTCAGGCCACCGGAGCCAAACCTTTAAAATAGGATGAGCAGAGGAAGAGGGGTGTGGTTGGTGCCGACTGCCCCAGGTGTCACCACTGAGGGGAGGTGACAAAATGCCGGGTGGCACTCACCGTGGAGCCTACAGCGCGCTTGAGCCACGCATCTCTCCTGAGAGAGACATGGTGGCTTGGACGCCCGCAGGCTCAGCGCTGCCCCAAATGGACCACCCGCTGCCTCTCCCCAGCTGTAGGGCAGCTGAGTGGGAGGAGGCAGGCAGACTCTGGAGGTCCCGCCCCTGGGCGCACCGCCCCAGGTGCCCAAGCAGCTTCCTCTGCCGCTGGATGAGCAGCAGGTGCATATTAAAAATGTATAAACTGGACCTTCATCCAAAAATGGATTTCAGGGCAATATACATAAGAATCTGAAGCCACAGAATTATACAGTTGGATGGGACCCCGAGGTTCATCAACCTCCCTCAAAGCAGGAATATGCAGCTGTCCCTTATGGGGATCGAACCTGCAACCTTGATGTTATCAGCACCACACTTTAACCAACTGAGCCATCTCCAGTTCAAAATTAAAACAACAGAAAGTGTTAAACAGCAGTATGAAAAATCTGAGAGGAATGAAAATACTTTACCAGCTGAAAATACAATAACTGAAGATGCCTGGGCAAATGAAAGGTTTTAAGCTGGTGCCAAAGGGAATTCATCATTTGCTATGGAGTGGGATGGAGCAGGTGCTCACTGTAGAGAATAGCTAAGGGTCCAACTTCACCTCTGTGTTAAAATGGATCCATGAGATTGGGGTTAGGTTGGAGCAGGGGCGGGGGAACCTGTGGCCCTTCAGATCAGCCCCTGCCAGCATGTCAGGAATGATGGGAGTCCCAGTCCAGTGATACCTGGAGGACCGGACCACAGGTTCTCCATCCTGGCTTTAAATTAATGCTAGGAATATGAATACCTTGCAAATGGGACTTGTGCCAGTACTTTTACTATGCCTGTGGTCCTGAGTGTTCCCTTTGCATTTTCTTCCTTTCTTTTTTCCCAAGCCAGCCTTGGCCAGTATCCTCCTGGCCACGTCTGGGACAACCGGCTTCATTTTTCAAGGCGGCATTTTCCAAGAGACAGCGTGTTCTGAGGTTCCTCTCTGATCACAAAACAGCTGGCACTCTCTGCGCAAATTTAGCAAAAAGCCCAGGTTAGATCAAAACGATAATGCAATTCACCCTGTCAAGTCCTGGTTATAAATCTGGAAGGACATGTACTTTGGAGAAAGGCCCGGAGGAGCCTCCTACCACCACTGCTTTTTTGTTCTTGAGCCAAATCATTTACAAGTGCGAAATCCAAGGGATTGCAGTATCCTGGGACCTGATAGGATAGGAAGAAGCACTTTTAACTGTTGAAGGCTGTGGGGACCTTTGAGAGGCCTCCTACTTGAAGCTGAAAAATCTCCTTCCAGGAGAAATATTTCCAATATTTAAAGTGCCAGGTGATTCTTTCTTCCCTTTATTTTGGGAGCAAGTGTCAGATTTGGTGTGGAGAGCTATGTTGATGTTCAGGACAGACAAAAAGGTAGATGTCTTTATACAATGCATAATGAATTTATTTGCACATGACAGTCATAACTGTGTAAATGGATAAGACCACTGTTGTTCAGCTTGGGGGATTTGGCCTGATCCAAGGTGGCTCACAGCAGGAGCACTACCACCATGCAAATATATGATAAAAGATTAAGAAAAGGGTCCTCTAGGCATGTTTGGGTTAAAACTTAAAATTGTATCTTGGGTCTGAAAAGGCTGAAGCTAAATGGATTGGACATTTCATTTCATTTCCCTTTTAATTTGTATGCTGCCTTACTATATTACTATACACAAGGCCGTTTTACAAGCTGAAGAAACAACGGTCCAATATAATACGTCAGGCAGGTATGGTGTTAATTGTTCTTGCCAGGAGCTTTTAAACTGTGCAGCTAAAAGTGGGAGCTCTACAGTTCAGAGATCAGAGGTGGCACACCTGTGCAGGCCAGGTGTTGGGAACAGATACAAAATGATCATGGGGGTAGAGCAGCTCCCCTGTGAAGAAAGATTACAACTGGGGGCCTTTTAGTTCAGCCAAAAAAGTGACTAAGAGGAGATACAATAGAGGTGTATAAAAATGATGCATGGTGCTCAGAAAGTGGGTAAGTATTTCTCTGTCCCTCATAATACTAGAACTCAGGGAAAACCAAGGAAGATTCAGGACAGACAAAAGCAGTTCCTCCTTCACTCAGCGCATAGTTACAAACTATGGGATTCGTTCCTGCAAGAGGTAGTGAGTGCCACCAACTCATGGCTTTAAAAGAGGGTTATGTATTTATTTTATTTCATAACATTTATACACTAATTGGTTGTAGAAGAAAAACCTCAAGAGCAGTTTACAAAAGACAATAAAACAATAAAATTATAAAGAAAAAATTGCAACAGCAGTTTAAAATGTACAAAAAGTTAAAATAGTAACAACAGGTATTTATTAGAGAAATTCATGGAGCGCAAGCCTATCAATGGCTTCTAGCCACAATGGCTATGTTCTCCCTCCACTGTCAGAGGCAGTGTGCTGCTGGCTACCAGTTGCTGGGAATCACAGGTGGGGAAGAGTTCTGTTTCACTTGCATCGTGCTTGCAGGTGCCCCATAGCCATTTTGTTGGCCCCTATGATAAGAGAGTGTTGGATTTGACGGGCCTGATCTAGCAGGGCGTTATGTCCTGTTTTTCAACTCCCCAAGGGTATCTGTACTTTCCTATGGGTGACTCTGTCTTCTGTTGGAGGAATACAGCCCAAAATTTCATAATCTTTCATCCATATACAAAAAGTCAATTATGGTCTAAGGAACATTATACAGATTTGTGTGTGTGTCCTTGGTTACTGTGATATTTTAAGCAGAATGTCAAATTATACGAGAAGAGTGTCAAATTATACGAGTGAAAATAATGTAGGAGGTTGAACATTGTATTGGAATTTTATATTCCTCATAATTAACAAACTCCATTCTTCAATAAATTTGTTTGGTGCACATCTTTCAAGATCTCTTTTATAATGCATAAATGTTGTGACAATGCTATATCATATATCACTTTTTTTTTTATACCATTGCAAAATGTTAACCGGTTTATCTGATATCCAGTTTCTTGCTGTGACTAGTCTGTCTGCAGTGATCTCATCTGTTGCAGGTTCCAGATCTTTCTTGTTTACTGTGTGTTTCAGATATCCCAATAAAGCAGACAGTTTCTTAGGTGTTGGCATAAAAATATTTTTTTCCTTTGTTTTGCCGGTGTGATTTGCCTCCTGCCCAGTCCTTCTTAAGCATCTCTTGTGGGTTTATTTGATATTCTTGTGCTGCTTTTCCAACAGCAAATGTTGAGTTCAAAGTGGCTGATGATAATACCATGATCATGAAATTGATTGTAATAAAACCTCACAGAGGTTTACAAAAATAATAAAACGATAAAATTATTGGTAAGAAAAGAAACCTATTTAAAGCATTCAGAAATGATTAAACAATAAGCTAAAAAACAGATTAAAACATGTCAACATTCTATGTGTCTAGGTAGGCTTGCCTAAACAAAAATGTTTTTAGCAGAGGCCAAAAACAGTACTGTGTAGGGGCCTGCCTGATGTCTATAGTGCTGCCACACCAAAAGATCATCTTCTTACAAATGTACAATAAGTATATACCTATAATGGTGCCAGTTCCACATCGGGGTGCTGATTTAATAGTATCAGCTGCTCTTGAATCTGAGAGAGAATTTCAAGGGCTAGCATGCTTCCCCACCATGTGCATATAAACAAAGAGGTAAGTAACATCTTTAAAACAACCTTAATGTATTTGTAAAGCAATCAGGAAAGAAAGGGGGAAGTTGTAAAATACACAGTGCAGTATATCAGTGAGCAAACAAGGCCTTATTCTGCTTTTGTTATTCATGTTACTCAGCAGGAAGAGGAAGGGCTGGAGCTTTTGAGATATTAAGGCAAGGGGACCACACTGAAGGAATGCTGTTTTGTCTCTCCTGTTCTCATAATGAATGGGTTTCATGTATCATTTACCAAAGGGCTGGGGAATTCTTTGGCCCTCCCGGGTTTCAATGAAGCCCTGATGTAAGTTGAAGTCCAGCAGCATTTGGAAGGCTATCAGCCATACGTTTCCGGTCCCTAATTCTTGTATGCTATCTATGCTTTGCGGTTGCAAAGGAGAGCTGCTTTGCAGGAATGACATACAGTGAGTTGTTGAAGTATGTGAGTAAAGAGTTGAATAATACACGTTTCCTAATAAAAATGTAGGTGTAGCCCTGCTAGATCAGGCCATAGGCCCATCTAGTCCCAGCATCCTGTTCTCGCATTGGCCAACCAGATATCTATGGGAAGCCCATATATTTAATGCATTTTAAGTATATCCTTTTTTACACAGGGATATGGAGACAAAAACTGAAAGCATTTAAATGTGAGAGATACACACAATATCAATTCTGTATAAAGCTATAGATTAATTTTGTAGAGTTGTTGATTTTTATATTTAAAAGTTAATGAATTTAAATGCATTACATCCTTTCCCCCTTTGTTTTAAAATGCTTGTTATACCTGAATCATTGTGTAGGATGTAGCTGCAATATGACTTTGCTCTAAGCTGTACAAATCATCTCTTGGGGCCTATGAGCAATGGAAGGACTTGCTTAGGAGTTCTTTGCTACTCGCAAGTATTCCATGCTGGTGGGCTTGGAACATAACCTAACAATTTAGGAAGAGTCCAACTGCATCAGGCCAAAAGCCCATCATAGAACAGCATTTGTCCAATCCTCTTTTACACCCATCTAAGTTGGTGACCATCACTACCTCCTGTAGGAGCACAATCCACATTTTAGCTGTGCACTGTTGTCTGTCCTGAATCTTGGAACATTCAGCTCCACTGTATGTCCTCGAGTTCTAGTATTATGAGAGAGGAAAAGAAACTTTCCTCTACAGTGGTACCTCGGGTTACAGACACTTCAGGTTACAGACTGTATTAACTTTCTCTGCACCATGCATCATTTTGTTCACGATTCTGTCATCTCTCCCCACCCTTACTTGCCATTTCTCTAAACTAAAAAGCTCCAAAAGTTATAACGAAAGGTTATAACTTTTGGAGCTTTTTAGTTTAGAGAAATGGCAAGTAAGGGTGGGGAGAGATGACAGAGTTTCTCTGCTTCCCCCCTTGATCATTTTGGTTTCCCTTTTCTGAACCTTTTCCCAGATCTACAATATCCCTTTTTGAGGTGAGGCAACCAGAGCTGAACACAGTATATTCTAAGTGCGTTCTAACCGTAGATTTGTATAATGGCATTATGATACTTAGAGCACTGGCTAAGCTTGTTAACACGGTCTGCAATTTGTAATGATGCTGCCAGGATTGTCTTTGCTGTCCTTCCAACTGTACTGCGCTGTGCCCTTTCCGCATGTGTTGTTTTCCTTCTCTGTCCTGTGACGGCGGCACAGCTGACAAAAGCTTTTCCATCTGCTTAATTCTTTTTCACTGCAAGGAGAAGGGGGGGGGGCTATTTTGAAGAGCTCTTTATGCATCTTCCATCTAGCCAATTATTATATTAAACTCTAGGGCCGAGATGCATGAATTAATTAAATTTCCATCTTTGCTTTTTAAAACGAGGGAGGTTGTTGGGATAGCATCACCCTTCTCTTAAAAAAATATCCCTTTGCTCTGCTGCCACTGGTTCAGATGCTAGCCTAGTAACTGAACTGTCCAATGGTTACAGAATGCGTTGCTGCAGCTTCTCATCATTTAAGCTTGAGCTGAGCGTGTGTTGCAGGATTGGAGAAAACTGGGGCAGCACATGGGGCGCTGGAGGGCAGTGTTAACAGCCGGTGCACAGCGTGGACTTGATCCCAGCGGCTTTGGCGGTGTGCTCCAGGACTCGGATAGCTCACGCTAGATAACTGCATTGCTGTGGTTTGTGTTGCTTTTCTTTCCCTTTAGAAGTACTGTTTAAATTGTGACACTGGCCCATGTTAGGACCATCTAACAAGCTTAGCACAGAAGCATACAGCCAAGAAAGTCATTAAGAGAAAGACAAAGCATCACTGCCACTAGAACTGCCCTCTCCTCCAGCACCTTTCACCCTTAGCATCAAAACCCAACACAAATTAGAAAGCTCTGCCTAAGTCTTAATTCTCCATTGCTATTGCTGTTAATGCTGTTTTGCTTATGGGTCATTGGTGGAGCATCTGCTTTTCACCCAAAAGGTCCCAGGGCCATTTCCTAGCTGCTGGGGGGGGGGAATCCCTTAGAGATCCACTGCCAGTCATATAGACTGCAGTGGTCAGCAAACTTTTTCAGCAGGGGGCCGGTCCACTGTCCCTCAGATCTTGTGGGGGGCCGGATTATATTTTGAAAAAAAATAATATGAATGAATTCCTGTGCCCCACAAATAACCCAGAGATTAATTTTAAATAAAAGCACACATTCTACTGATCTAAAAACACGCTGATTCCCAGACTGTCCGTGGGCCGTCCGTGAGAAGGCGATTGGGCCGCATCCAGTCCCCGGGCCTTCGTTTGCCTAACTGTGGTAGACTGACAGTCTGACTTGGTACAAGGCAGCTTCCTGTGTTTCTGCTGGCAGTCTGGAATGCCAAGCTGCAGTTTGTTCACTAAGGTCACTGAAAGTCAGGGGGAAGTAAAAGTCCCTGGCTGTTTCATTTAGATAAGTTCTTTCAAAAGATCTTTGCATGGGATCCTGCCTGAGGCAGTAAGCAGATGATGAAATAAAACTTTCTTGCTAGCTTGCGGTTCTGTAAGTGATTTGAGTCTATCCTGTACGAGAAGCTGCTTGAATGTGGCAGTGGTGTACCATGTATGGAGCATGGACAGCTCTGGACATTTGCAAGTACATATCTGCAATAGTGAGTTAGTGGCGGATTTATAGTGGACCATCCACACATTCAGGTTTATTAGTTACTCTGTAGTGCTTCCCCGATGTTAACACATCATTGCCCTGCGGAGGGGCACACTTGCAGTATAGAATAACTTGCGCTGTAGAATAACAAAAGCGGGACAAAAAAAAAGTGGAACATTTGTGGCCTGGTTCCAGGATTTCAGCAGGAAGTTACGAGATATGTACTGATTGGAAACAAAGCAGTATGTCCTCACCAAAACCTTTGAGACTGAAAGTGGGATTGTGTATAACTGCCCCATTACCTTAATGAACACAAATTGTCATGAATGCACAATAAAAAGGCCATAATGTGCTGTGGACTGCATTAACTCTGGACACAACTGATGTTTCTGGTTTTTAGAGATGCATTGCGATCTGTGTCTTTTAACGATAAATTTGCAACTCATATTTTGATTGATTGCCCTCTTGTTCGTTACACTTGTGGAAGAGCTCAGAACCAGGATAGGCTAAAGAGGCAAAATACACAAGCTTTGGCCTCAGAAGTATGCTTACAGGATCAAGCATCCAGCTGCTTCGATGTGCCAGCATGGGAGAAGCAGTTGCAGGCCAGGCAGCTGACATAACTGGTTCCTTATTGCTGATGTTGACATGAGTGTGCGGTTATTGCACAGGTGTAGGTTGTTTACACGATGAATGCGCTCTTATTCCTATAAATTGATTCACGTCCTTAAAAATAATACCCCCCAAAAGCATATAGGTAGCTGATGGACTGTTTGGACTTGTCCTGTGTGATTAGGTGATCCCCAAAACTCCACATCCTTGCTTTTCATCACATGTACACAGGTGTTTTCCTTTGTTTGCTTCATGATGTTTGGCACTGTTGGAGACTCTTCTGTTTATTTCACACCTTGCTAATCAGTTGGGTCTATCCCAGCCTCTTTTGCTTATTGCTAATTGCAGCACCTGACCACGCTAAATAAAGATATTATACTGCTTGGCTTAAAATAAGCTATTGAAGGAGAGAGGAAGGATGAGAGGACAGAATGGTAGGATTTAACTTTGGTTTAAAGTAGGGATGGGAAACCTGTGGTCTTGCAGATGTTGCTGGACTACAACTCCCATCATCCCTAGCCATTGGCCATGCTCCCTGAGGCTGATGGGTGTTGGAGTCCAACAACAGCTGGAGGGCCACAGCTTCCCCATCTTGTATCAGTCAATGCAGAACTTAAATGTGTTTGCCCAGCTGGATTAAATTACTGTCCTCTCTTCTTTTGCTCTTAAAAATTGCCCAACATGTAACCTGAGTAAGGAGTTGACTGCCAGGTGTGGGTCCTGATTTGGGAAGCAAACAAGCAAGGTGAATGGGAGGTGTGATGCCCCAGGTTCCCTCTGTTGGTCTGTCATTTTGACAACTGTAGTCTTAATAATTCATGTCATTTCAAAGCTTACAAGTAAATGTTGCAAAGCACTCTTAGGTAACATGGAACTTCCTATGTCGTCTCTTGGAACAGTAAGAGAGACAGTGATAGATCCTTTTGTATTCTGGGTGAATTATTCACATACAGATTTTTTAATGGTTTTGAATTTTTGAAAAGGAAGAGCTTTGGCATGTAGCCTTCAATCTGCTTAATAGGTATTTTTTTTTAGCTTATTGCCAGAGGTGGGGGGGGGGCAGCATTTTCAATTGCAACATACGCTCGCTCCAACTTCAGTGTCTTGTGGTATCCTTTCCTATTTTCTCAATAAGCTGCTTTAACAAAAGATGAGCCTAGCACCTTGGGGTTCAGGGTAGCAGTACTCTGGTAGCACAAGTGAGCCTAGCCACTCTGTGTTCTGGGTAAGAGTGATGCTTCCTGGATCCTCCCTCTCAGCTGAATTCATCTAGAAACCTTAACGGCACTCTCACTCTGTCCTTTGCTTGGGATTATGAGGTTTTCCATGGGGTGGCAGCAGTGCCAGCCCTACCATTGGGCAGAGTGAGGTAAGCTAGTTTTCTCTGGCTTCCCTAGCTTAGCCTTGTGCCCTTAGTACGATGGAGGAAGTTGTTGCATTACCAGTGAGATTCACCTGTCTCCGTTCAGGCAAATTCTTTTGTATGTGAACTCGGGGGGGGGGGGGGTTGGCAGAGAGAAGGGGGACATCCAATGAAGCCAAGTCTTGGGAAATTCAGGACAAGCCAAAGAAAGTACTGCTTCATGCAGCACATTGAAATTCTCTCCTCCAAGGTCTAGGGATGGCCAGCAACTTTCACAACTTTAAAGGAGTAAAAAATATCATGGGGGAGTAAGGCTATCAATGGCTGCTAACCCTGATGGAATGTTCTGCCTCCACTGTCAGGGGTGGTATGTATTTGGAGTGTTAGCTGGTGAGATTCACAAATGCAGAGGGCTTCTCATGGGCTTCTGGTCGGGCACAGTAAGACCAGGATGCTGGACTGGCCCTGCAGAGCTGCTCTTGCATTCTGATGACAGGCCCTCTGTTTCAGTTGAGCATCATTTGGTGGAAAGATGGGGTGCAAATGCAAATATATAACAGAAGAGCGAGGGATGGAGTTTTCTTCCCTAAGGGCAACTCCTTTTCTATACCCAGTTCTGTGCTCCAGTACATAGCTTGGGAATCACCATGTGAAGGCACAAGCATTCAAAGGATTTCGCTTGCTTGAAATATACCACCCGCTGTGCTGATGAGTTGCTGTAGCTAGGCGATCGCATGGAGGCAGGCAGGCAAGCTTTTGGCAGGGTGTCACGAGATAGGAATGATTTACTGCCACGTTTTTACTGCTGTGTCTTTGTGACATCTAAGCAATAAAAGATAAGTTGGCATGCCTCTCTGGGGCTGTTGCAGCTTATCTCTTGGAACCGTGTGCACCTGGGTATGCAGAGCTTTCGTTGATTATGCACACGTGCGCAACGTGGTTCCTGCTCTAACAGCATGTCCTCGGCCCATTTCTTCAGCAAGTGCTTTCTGGAAACCAATCCTCTTTCACCCTTTGTTCTTCCTCTAGGCCAGAGGTAGCCAATGTTGTGCCCTTTCTGGCCACTCTGGCTGGACTGATCGGAGTTGGGATCTGATGGGAGCAGGTTAAATAGAAGACACCCAATGAAGCAACATCTGGAGGGCACTGTCTTTAAGGTGTTGCCTAGTTCCAAAAACTGAAGGATTATCAACTCACACCTTTCTGAACAAATGAAGCCATGTATTTGCAAGTTAGAAAAGCACTGCTGGATCAGACCAAGCTGGTTCCATCTAATCCAGTCTCTTGGATTATTGGATGATTGGCACGTCAGGTGCCCCCAAGATCCTCCCCCCTGCAAAAAAGGCTCAGCAAATTTGCCCGGCAATGACAATGGGTAGATCACATCCAGTATTTTTATACTGTGAGTAGATCACAGTCTCTTAGGAGTTGGACGTGCCTGCAGTAGACCATCCTTGCCTTTAGTTGGTTTCCCCCAGCAGTTGGCATTCACCTGGAGGTTTTTATTTAGCTCTTGCGGCTACTTCCTGTCAACAGACCTGTCCTTTTCATGAGAGCTGCTGCTGCCTCTTATCAGATTGCACTTGCGTAAATATCATTTCCTGTCCTCTTGTTGTGCAAGATCCCTAAAGTATAGTGTTTACTGTCTGTTTGCTCTCCTGCCCTGCTTTTCTTGCTCTGCATTCAATGTTGTTTCCATGGCCAGAAAAAATAAGGCTCCTTCCTTTTCTGGGAAAACACACACACACACACACACACACAGAGAGAGAGAGAGAGAGAGAGAGAGCGCGCGCTGTGCCTCCACCTTTGCCAAACGCTTCTCAGTGTTTGTTGCTATTCTGGAATCTTGCAACCTGCACATATCCCAAGGCTGTTCTGCCTCTGGCCTGTGTCATGCATGCCACACCGGAGGCAAAACACACCTCGCCGTGGATGGAGAGCAGCTTCAGTATTGTGCCTTCTAGCAGACATCCACTTCCTTTCTGCTCAGTGAGTATTGTATCTCTCCCATTAGTCAAAGTGCTGGGCAGGTGACAGCACATGCCCAGATGACCAGCTTCATTGGCTAGGAATTGGGGGAGGGATGTTAGTGCAGGAAGCAAACCAAGTTTTGCATACCAGGCGAAGACAAGCCCACACCTTCTCTTGTGTGTACAGCAACATAAAAAAAATCACCTACTTGAAATGCAGCAGGGGGGAACGACCTTGTTGTTTTAAGCCACTAATGTGCACATAGCCCTGATCTCCCTGGTTCTAGTCCAGCAGTGCAACCACAGTTGTTTCTATTCATGGGGCAAGCAAAAGTAAACAAACAAAATGTCCTGGTAACTTCTATGCCTCCTCATCCCAGAAGAGCCAAAGGGATGAAAATCATGTCCTTTGGTTTCTCCCACAGCCATTGACACTTCCATGCCCCAAGTGGCATTGCAGTAATCTCTGGTGATGCGATGGTTGCGAAAATGTTTGAATGCTTTGGAACATCTAGTGTGATGGTCATGATACCCTTCCTGGTCTGAGGTTTTAAGTGTTTTCTACTTAATGCTTGCAAAACAAATGTGCCCGACACACCCAAGACCACAAGCCGTGGCATCCGCATTCCTGGCAGATGTCAAAAGAAGACAACAAGAGATTTTCCTAACCCAGATACCACAAGATTACTCCCCCCTGGCTGCTTTGGATCTGGAGACAATTCTAAGAGTCGTGATGCGATAGGGAACTTGCTCCCACACTTGGCAGTAATGGCCATCAACCTAGATGAAAGAGGAGTAGGCAAATTCATGAAGGATAAGGCTTTAAATGATGGCTACTAGCAAAGATGTCTATGCTCTGCCTCCAAGGTTGGAGGCAACAATGCTTATGAATGCCAGTGGCTGGAAACTATAGGAGGGGAAGAGTGCTTTTGTGCTTGGATTCTGCTTGTGGGTTTCTCACAAGTACCTGGTTGGCCACTGTGAGAACAGGATGCTGGCCTGATCCAGCATGGCTTAATATCTTATGTTATGTTATGTTATGTTATGTTATGTTATGTTATGTTATGTTATGTTATGTTATGTTATGGGCTTCCCACGTATTCTTGTTTTATGTGGACACTAGTATAATCTGGCAAAGTGCCCACTTAGCATCTGTACTCTGCATAACTGGCTGTGCTGGAGGCAAGCAGCTTTAGGTAAGGTGCAGTTGCTGTCTTTGGTAGAGGTCTGTAGGGCAAGGGTGGCTAACCTGGGACATGTAGTTCAGCAACACCTGGAGGGTCCCTACTATATGGTGTTCATAATTCTACACAAATACAGAAAGAAGGGCAGGATTTAGTTTTGGGCTACAGATTTGGCTTCCCCCTAAAAAAAAACCACCACCCTAGATTATTGCATTTAAAGAGTAAGAGTGGTAACTAACACTAGGTAACATCTCCTGTCAGAGCAAGGATTTTGGCTTGTGCAAGAAGGTTTCCCTTCCTTCACCCCCTAAATTTGTTCTAGTGGTTCCCCCAATCCTCCTGACTAGATTGGGGGAAGTATAGGGGGAGGAGACATGGGGAAGATGGAGTCCTATTGTGCAAAATGGAAATCATTGCATTGACAGGATGGGTCCCCTAGATACTGCCCTGAGCTTCCAGCTGTTAAGAAAAATCTCTGGAAGCGATTGACAGTATGTGGGAAAGAATTATGGTGATGTAGAAGCCAGAGAGGGAGCAGTACGTGGTTTCAGTTGTTCAGGAGTCACAATACTTTTTTACATCTCCAAAGTCTAGAAACAGCATTATTAAAATTGCTGGCTCATATTTCTCCTTCCAAACTGAATGAGCAACACAATAAGAAAAGCAAAGCAAAGTAAAGCATCGTGTCCTAATTTGTGTAATTTGATAGCTTTCACGATAGCTTTCACAATAAATGGATATTTCCATCACATGCAAAAGAAAAAAAGGAAACCATTTATTTTTTTTAGCTTCCATCCTCTTCAACAGGCATGGCCTGAAGCAGCAAATGTAGAAGCTTTGCTGAATCTAAGTGGGTCCCTGCTTAGCAGGGCTGCCTGGAAACACTGTATAGTTCTCACTGATCTTCTCAAGGAATGCGGGGCCATGAAGGTTAGAAATAATTAAATCAAGCCGTTTAGTACCACCTTTACAAGGTAGATTGTAACATCTTACACCCTATACTCCAAACACTGAGAAGCGTATCTTTCTTTCATGGGTGGCTTCAGGTTTGAAGGTTCTCTAAACAAGGACCCTCTGATGTGTTTCTTCAATCAGTGAGCTGTATTTGTTGGTTTTACTTGGTGGCAGCAGTGAGGTAGCACTTTGAGCAGTACCAAGCAGCTGAGTCTAGCCTTCGTTTTCATTTTCCCATAATGGTTCCCAGCGTTGTGGCACTGCAGGGCATTATGGGAAATAGTGGCCCTAGAGCAGAATTAATTTTAAAGGGCCCCTCAGTGGTGGGCCTTGTTGGCGGCCCAGCAACTGCCCACGGATGCTGGGCGCCAGCACCAGCTCTGCTTCTTTCTCTGAAGGGAACTAGGCGAACAGATGCATTCTCTCTTCAGCAGAAAATCCTTCACCTCTCCTTGAGTCTTTATCCCTCTCCAAGGGCTGCTACTAGGAGGCTGACGCACAGCTGCCTGGCTCTTTATTTTGGCACGTTGAAGGGGGAGGGGTTGAAAACACTTCCAGAGTCTCATCATGTTAGCTATGGGCTATCTTTTTATTTCCAAGGCCGCTTCAGTATAGGGGTGTGGGTGTGGGAAAGAGAGAGAGAGAGAATGTGAGTGTGAATGTGTGTGTGAGATAGAAACTGAATGACAGCAAACATAAAATCAGAAATCTAATCTTTTCCTGGCGAAGTTAAACTGCCTTAGTGTCAAATATCAAATAATCCTTTTTGGCTGCTGATTAATGAGTGAGTGGCCTCTGTGGAGGTCTGACTCTCTTATAGAGCTGGGCAGATCTTTGCTCAGCATCCAAGCCTAGTAGGGATGGGATGCTTCTGGCATGGCTTCCACAGCTCAGGGGTAGAGTACTTGCTTTGCATGCAGAAGGACCCAGGTTCAATCCATGGCCTCTCCTGTTTGAAGGATCTGGTTTTTCAAAACACCCTTCTCTTCCTGAGAGCCTGTGAAGATGCTGCAGTTTGGAGGAGGCTCGATGAACTGTTAGCCTGACCAAATCTAAGGTTTCTGAAAGATCATTTCCCCCATGAAGCTCGCTGTGTGACTTGGGGTTAGTCATTATCTCGGAGCCTAGCTTTCCCTTCAGGGTTGTTCTGTGAATCTATGGGGGGGAACGGGGAAGGAAGAATCCATATAAGCCACCCGACTTGAGCCCTTTGTGGAAAGGCACACTATAAGTATGATTAATAAATGAATAAAGTACTTCCAGGCTACTTGGAAACCTGGAATATCCACATATATCTAAGACACATGAGAAACCTTTCCAAAGATACAATGGAATATTTGTGCACTTAGCAGCTAAAATGTTGGGGAACGAAGGTATTCATAAAGGAAGGGGGTATTCCAGCAGAGAGCAGCAAAACAGAGCCATGCCTCAGTTGCTGGGTCTGGGGGTACTGTTGCCTCTTGGATTTAGGGCAGGGGGCATTTCGCCTTCAGCCCAGAGCCTGGATCTGTGTGGGGGAAATGACAAGCTTCATTTCCCAATGTGTTCGGGGGACCGTGTTAGATTGCATCATGCCATGCCTAAATGAAGTTAAGAATTGACCGGCTGCCTCTTCATTTCCTGCCCTGATGGCAACTAATTATTTTTATTAGCCTATAAAGTTCCATGGCCAGATAGAAATGGGAAGCGGGCTGCCTGCCTCGCTTTTCTTCTTCCACAGCTGCAGCTTTTATTAATTTCCCAGAGGAAGAAAAGGTATGATGCGTGTAAGGATAGAAGGCAGCTAGCGGAGCATCACAGAATAAATATAAATGAGGAAGGTGGATTCTTCTCCTGTTTATGTTGAGGGATATTGGGAGTAAGTGCTGGAGAAATTGTTCTGTATGGGGCTCAGAGGTACTTCAGATTCCCTGTAGAAGACAGAGGTGAACATAAGAAGAGCTTGCTGGATCTGGCCAGTGGCCCATCTTAGGCCAGCAACCTGTTCCCACAGTGGCTGACCCATATATCTCCCTTCTCACCCTCTCAGGCGCTACGATCGGCAGAGGGGGCCCTCTTGGTAGTTCCTGTGAAGCTGGGTGGTGGTGATGGCCCAGGAGGGTACATTCTCTGGGGCAGCCCCAAAGTTGTGGAACTCTTTCCCCACTGGGATGCGCCAGGCACCTTCACTGTACAGTTTTCACCAAATGCCTTTGACACTTGAGAGGTATATTTTCAGGACTTGCCCTATTCTTGTGATTGTAATTTGTTTTAATATTGTATTTTAAATTGTTGTGGGCCACCCACCCTGGGACAAGCCCTAGAATTCCCTGGGAAGAGGGTGGACAGTTAAATCACTCTGGAATTGTGGCTCTGTGAGGGGAATAGGGGTTCTCTTAACAACTCTCAGCCTTTAATGTCAATTGCAGATGTGACTTAGCATAATAAGTCTCCTTCAGTGTTTGTTTGTTTGAAGATTCCTCAGCTCCTATTCTTCTCCTTCCCACTTTCTACTTTCACATCATATGTTTAAAGCACTATTATACCACTTTAACACTCATGGCTCCCCGCCCCCCCCCCCCGGATGCTGAGAGTTGTTTTAGGAGAGCCCCGTTCCCTTCATGGAGCTGCAGTTCTCAAGAGTGTTTCATCAATCTTCCCCTTCCCAGCGGAACTCTGGAAGCACAGAGAAAGGGGTCTCTCTCTCTGGTCACAAGGCTGCAGGCGAGATAAATCAAGCCAGCTCTTGAATTTCACCCAGAAGAAGGAAGCAGGTACTGATAGGATTTTATTCTTCTCTCTCCCCCCCCCCCCCCGCCTTTGTTAAATGTCACTGAATATGAGTCACCAGGAGTATAATTTTCCTTTTCTGACGTAGATGCAGCAGATTTCTCTGCAGAATCTCCCTCCTGCAAAATGAGAGGCTGCTGTGTTTGCATTCAAAGCTGTATGCTCATGCTGTGTTGATCCCCTGGGCTTAGCATGGAGATGCCTTTCCTCCTTGTAAGTTGAAAGCTGGCGGGTGTGTGTGTGTGTGTGTGTGTGTGTGTGTGTGTGTGTGTCTGTGTGTAATTTTGGGCCAGCTGGGCTGAACAGACTGCAGGAGGATCAACAGTGCTTGCAGCCTGCTTTGTATGTAGGGGCTGCCCCCAACCTGCTCATCTCATGAGGGGGCCGGTCTGCTGGTGAGCACCTGCCCCCTCCATGCTCACCGTGTGTGTGTGTTCATATTCCCACATTCCCACAATTACAGCAGCTGTGGTTCCCACCCCACCCCCAAGTGGTGGTTTTCCAGCAATTGGATCAGCTTCCTATAAAGGCATCCAAGGTGGAGACTTCAGTTCACAAAAACATCACATAAGTCTTGCAGAGCAGAGAATCCAATAGTTGCCCTCCTTGTTTCCTAAGCAATTGTGTAAGGTGCTAGGAATGTCAGAATATTCAGTCAGAAACGGAAACGTTAGCAGACATTGCTGAAGTTTGCATGTTCATCCAAGGTCAGGGATGGCAATCTTGCAAGCGAATATGAGTGGTATTTCATAGAATAGTAGAGTTGAAAGGGACTACAAGGCTCATCTAGTCCAACCCTCTGCAATGCAGGAATCTTTTGCCCAGCGTGAGACTCGAATCCATAACCCTGAGATTAGGAGTCTCATGCTGTACTGACTGAGCTATCCCAGCTGCCAGTTTACTATCCCAGCTATCCCCACTGCTAATTTGATTAGCGTCCCTTAAACAATGTTTTCTGCATTGTTTTGGACATTTAACATTCATGAAATTAAGCTGTAACTAATTACATAATTAACTACTTTCATTTCAACCGTAGCAGATAGCAAAGTGAATCACATAGGTTTTGGCAGAAGCTGAACTGTAGCGGAATGGAAACACCACTGGTTGCAGCAAAGACAGGACATGACAGAAATCACTAAACCCCTAAGGGTAGGAGTGCTTTCTGTCTTGGCTGGCATTTCAGTATTGCACATGTGGTCATATGTTCTGGCGTACACATTAATACAGGGTGAGTCCTTTAAAAGAGGCCCCATGGATACAGAGTACACATGTTCCACGGGGCCTCTTTTAAAAGACTCGCCCTGTATTTCTTATGCTCAGCTCATAACATTCCTGTATGGTAGGCCACTATTCTCTAGGAAATAGGGAGAAATTCAGTTTAGTTCACATTTTGCTAAGCCTACCTAATTTGCATTTCCAATAATAATAATAGGTGAACCGAAAGGCACCTGTCCTTCAAACTTTGCATTTCTCCAAATTTTGCAGTGCATGCTGTTTTCCAGCCAAACAAATGTGTAAAGAAATGTGTGTTTATGGGGGAAGTCTGAATAGAATATGATATATATATTTTAAAATACTGTACAAAAATGTATTGTATAGTATTAGTGGAAATTACTTGCAATATTCTGTCTGTTAGAAAGAATCGCATATACAAATGTCTTAAAAGGGTAGAGGTAAAGGAGCCCTGACAGGTATCAGAACAAATGAGCACTAAAATGCTAGTATATTTTTTTTAGGACTACCCCCGCCCTCCCCAGAAAAACTGCAAATTGATGTGGAAATGTGATGGGTTTAACCTAAGACTGTGAAAAATGAAAAACTGTGAGGAATTGAAATTGGACAGATTCATCCATTTTGCAGATGGGAAACTGAGGCTGAGACTTGCCCAACCTCACATGTTGAGTCCTTGGCCACAATGAAGACTGGTCAAGGTCTCCCATATCTGAATTTTTTCACCGTATTGCAGGAACATAAGAGTTTATATTACTCCCCGTTTCCCTTCACCATAAAAAGATTTGCCTCTTGAGGATAGCCCTTTTATGTTTTAGAGTTATGTGGCAGAAATGGGCCGTGCAGCCAAAAGCCAGGAAAGGCAGCTCACCCACTGGCTTATTTTAGAGTTAGCAATGCATCTGCCTCGCTCCATTGATCTGCGCAGGAGCAAACTGCCTGGAGACTCTTGCAAAGTGGTCCTTTGCTCCAAAGGAGGATAGAGATGTATTTGCCGGCAACACAACTGAGTGCATTCAGAGGAACTGTTGTAAAGTATCTCCTGCAAAAAAAAAAGGGGGGGGGGAGGTTGTGGAGGTAGTGGCTGGGAGAAACCCCTGAGCATTGATCTTGCCACTAAAGAGAGGCTGAGCACTGTCTCCTGCCATCCCCAGGCAGTCCATTGGCCATGCACTGCTGGCTCATTGGAGATCATAAGAGGCGGGGGAAACAGCTGACCTATTGGGACTGGGGAGGGCGTGTGTGGGTGTGCGTGTGGCTCCCTTGGCAATAAGGTGCACAAGGACTGCGATGTGCACCACACTCCAGCGACAAATGGATGGTGATGGTTGAGTTTCTCAGTGAGCTGCACTGAAATTCTCCTCCTCTTTCCCTCCTTCCTTGTCTCAACTGAAGTTCAAGTGACTTTTATTTGTGTGTGTGCATGAACACACATCTTCTGAGTCTTTTTCTGACAGCGAGTGGATGAGCAGGTAATCTTGTCGGTCTTTACTGCGTAGGGCTGTTGTGCAAGATAACGGGAGGTTTGTGCTGTGCTTTTTAAGTTCTCGTAAAGCTGCAAGGGGTGCTTAATTCAGGACACATGTCTTGGGCTTCAGGCTGTGTGAATTTCATTCCTGCTGCCTTTTGTAGGTGTTGGAGATTTCAGAGATGTGCAAGGCGGCTGTGCCTGCAGTTATTATGGAAAGCTGATTAAATGGAAGATGACTAGCTTTCTGCAATACTTGCAGTGCTCTGTATGCAGAGGTCTCCTTCACAGGCTTTGTCCTGTTTTTGCCAATTGAAGAAATTGTGCCTCAGTAACTCTTGCATTCCTTATCAGCACCTTGGTATCTAAAGCTCCGTGATTATAGACCAAATGAGAGTGTTTTATGCAAACTAAAGTATTCCATTGATGATGTACAGAATTTGTGTGAACTCCTTCTCCCAAATCTGCTTCAGGTTTTATTTACCCTTTTATTATTCTTCCCTTTCTTTCTTCCCCAGTTCTTCTGTATTATATATCATCCTCACTTTTACCTTCTTTGCAAATACTTACTGTCTTTTTATTTGAGTTTATTGTCTATTTTGCCACCGTAATTCATGGTGCAGGGATTGATTTCCACTGGCTGATTCACTTTCCAGGGTCTTTGAGATGGCCTGTGTTTTCTGGAGAATTGTGGGGGGCTGGGATGCTCTTTTGGGATTTTTTAGGAACTGAAATTCCTTGACGGATGTGTCTTAATTGCACTTCATTCTCCTTTTCCTCCACGCCCTGTTCAGTCAAGCATGCTGGCTGTATTATTGTTTGAATATATGGTATTTGTTTGTTTGTTTGTTTGTTTGGAAGATGCAACAAAAGCTATTAATACCAATTAAACAAAAGCACACTGGCTGTACGAGAGAATGGAGTTTCAGGGCTCAAGTGTTTTGCATGGGGTGCTTCTTAGGGCTGTGGGAGAAAGTGCTGTTTTGACATGCTTGGTTCATCACCTGCTGAAACTGCTGGATTCATCTTCATGGCTTTGCAAGTTGAAGGAGGGCTCACATCCTGTCAGAAGCAAATAACAGGTTCCCTGGAGCTAGCAGCTGCTGTGTTGAATCTTTGCAGTGCTGCTGCTGCTCGGCCCCTCGTTCCACAGGAAGGGGTGCAATTATATGTAATGAGGACACATCACAGAGAAAGGGAGAGTGCTGGTGGTAATATAGGGCCTGCCAAGCGGAGGGAGGTGAGAGGCCGGAGCCCAGCTGGGAAAATAATATATTGCAGTTGACTTAGGGAGGGAATAATTTTTGGTTCTTAAGGCAGGCTTGCTCTTTTTACGGCAAGCAGCTGCAAGTGCCACAGGAGCAGGAGCACCTGCGGCAAAACCACTGGTGAGCAGCAAAAAATTAGGTAGAAGGGAAGGGTGGGCGTTAGGAAGGGAATAGTTTGGGTCTTTGGGCACTTCTCCATATATGTAAGAGACGGTGAAGTGCAGGCTTGTTAGGCCTTGTGGAAATCAGATCTTGCTTTTCACTCCTGGATTCTGGAAACAAATTCTTTTTCTCCATTCCCCTCCTGGGCTGACATTAAGGATCTGTGACCTTCCCAGATGTTGTTGGACTACAACTCTCATCATGCCAGCATGGGTGATGGTCAGGGACAATGGGAGCTGCAGTCCAATGACATCTTCAGAGCTACAGATTCCCTGTCTTTGAGTCATAGGTTGTGCACACACCATATGTTTAAGGCACATTCCCCAAACCCACCCAGAGTCATGGGAATTATAATTTGCCCTTCATGGAGCTACAGTTCCCAGCACCCTTAAAACTACAGTTCACTGGATTCTAGGGGTGGGGTAGAGAATGTGAAATACATGCTGTGTAAGCAGCCATAGTGAGTAAATTGGCCTGTTGGAGAGGCGAGGCCCAAATCCGAGCCTCTCAGCTGCACATTGTGTACATTTCCGACTTGGGCATATCAGCCGCCCTTTTGGATTAGATCATTCTTAAAGCTGCTCTTCACCCTGCAGTGTTTCAGCTTTCATTTGGCACCCGTCTATATTGAGCATCTGCTGATGACAGAGCTGTGAACGTGAGAAGTTTAAAGTTAGAAGCTTTCCGGGGCAAAGTCCCCCCCCCCATGAATTTAGCAGGGTGTAACAGGGTGGATAAAGTCATAGCAAGGATTATTTGGGGACACGTTCTCTTGCAGAGGTCCCTCTGTCCACTGTCGGCCAATCAGCCAGCTCATTCTGAAGAATGCTAAGAACATAAGAAGAGTTTGGCAGCTGGATCAGGTCAAAGCCCCATCTAGTCCAGGATCCTGTTCTCATAGTGGTCAACCAGATGCACCAGCAGGAAACCTGCAAGCAGGACTCAGTTGTGCAACAGCATTCTTGTGATTCCCAGCAGCTGCTTTCAACAATGGAGATAGAACATAGCCATCATGCCAGTAGCCATTGAAATCCTCCTCCTCCACGAATTATTCTAATTCTCTTTTAAAGTCATCCAAGTTGGTGGACATCACTACCTCTAATGGGAGCAAATTCCATGCTTTTACCATGCAACTGTGTACTTTCTGTTGGCAGTCCTGAATCTATCAACATTGAGGTTACCACTTCTGCCTGCATGCACCAGTCGGTTAGCTTGGCTCCCTTGTTATTGCCATGTAGGGCACAAATGTGCTTCCGGGTTTTTTGACAGCATAATTATGCACATTGCGCACACAGAGCTGAACGGAGGCCATTCGTTCTGCTTAGGATGCCTGGCATTCTTTTTGAAGTTGCCATCTTGGGGAAAGAGGATGGGAGAAAAGACCCATTTAAATACAGCTTGTGAAGGAAGAGAGACAGCTTAAATTGCAGCTGTTGTGCTTGTGATACAGAGTCCCATCTCACTCTTTTCTGCCCTGTCGCCTTCCCTCCTTGCAGCAGGGTCTTCTGTAACTCAAGGTTTAACAAAGCTGGGAAGTGGAGAAAGAGAGAGAGGAAAAATCCTGCAGCCAGGAGGATCGAGACAAAAGTCACTGCCCAAGCCAGGGACTGAGATGGGGAGCCTCTAAAGAACCCAACCTTGGACCCTCCAGGAGTTCTGAACTAGAACTTCCATCAGCCCCAGCCAGCTCTGCAGGTTGGATTACTGGGTTTTGGAAAAGGCTTTTTGGTGTTATCTCTAATATTGGTCATTCACTGAACTCAAATCTTGTTCTGCCCCTTATGGGACCAGCAAAGTTTGGGATGTCGGTCTTTCCAAGAATCTAATGCAACACAGAATGGTTGTTACAGGCCAAACTGAACACAATCATTTTCTATATAAACAGGTGCTATGCTATGTCAGGCCTCCAGCCGCTCACACAGGGAGAGGCTATGTCACAGACAGTTAAAGCTTTAAACGTGCATTCAATTATTTAGTTATTTGACAGTGTCCCCGCTTTGTTTTCTTTCTCATATGAGACAGGTGTATGCATGTAACACCCTACAGGGTTTGTTGAACAGTGTCATTTTATTATGAAACATTCTACCCAAAAAAGAAGCAGCCTTTCCAACCTGGCACCCTCCAGGGGTTTTGAGGTACAACTCCCATCAACCCGCCAGCACTGCAGGGTAGGGAAGGCAACTGTACTTAAATACTAAGAGTAACTGGCCTGCCTTCTCATGCATGCCTATGTGAGTCATTGTGGGGCTAAGTAAAACAAGGACCACCCATTTCTGTAAAGCTTCCTCATCTACAAGCAGTTTTGACTCGCTACAGGCGACCAGGGGAGTGACTATGGTAGAAGTCCAAAATTTACAAGGAAAATTTAGTGCCTACATACTGGTTGGCCATTATGAGATTAGGATGCTGGACCAGATGGGCCCATTGGCCTGATCCAGTAGGCTCTTCTTATACATTTACTGAGTTTACTGTAGAGGGGAGAAGAAGTGAGGCAGACTGTAAGCAATCGTGGTGTAGCTTTTGGGTCTCACAGGCAATATATGAATGGTTGGGTTTGGACCATGCGACTTCAGACTGCAGGCAGGATCGCATTTGGTTGAATGCTGATCTTCATAAAGAAATATTTCCTGCACGTAGAAAGGTAACACATTAGGAGGAAAGGTTCTAGCATATCCCTTTCCCTCTGACATGCATATTTTTGGCAAACTGGTGAGGCTGTGATGGGACATTGACAAAGCTGCATTCATTTTGGGGTTACCCTGTGAAAAATGGGATTCTGTACTGGACCCCTGAATTCCTCTTTAATAGATGTACAGCCTTTATTTTAACACCCCGTGCACAAAAACAAATCAAGTATTTAGTTCTCAAGGCTGCAGAATCCAGCTTCAAAGTGTTGAGCAAAATTTGCTGGAATCTTGCAAGGGGGAGGAAGGAGGCAGCTGCCACGGCCTAATGATCTGCAAAATAAATTATGCAAAACATGCTTGCTTGTTAATTTGAATTGCAGAATTTAGACTTGAGAGGAGGAATTTTTGTGTTTTAAGTCATGGTTTAAAAAGGTTTATTGAATTCCTTTACTAATCCCTTGACGTCTCCATAAAGATTGTGTTTCTGCTGGTTTGGCGCCACGCTTAATGCCATGGCTGATCACTCTGGAACCCTGCAGCTGGGTCAGCAAGTTTTCAAATCCTTAGTACAGAAACTGGTAGTGGTTGGAGCCATTGCGGTTTTTTCACATTGTGTTTGATGTTAAGAAACTCTGCCGTGGGTGGCAGGTTCTCATTGCTCTGTTAAGAAGATGCAGCTTCCTTGCAGGCATTGATCAGCTTCTGCCCTTTCCTGGAAAACATCCAGAGATTCAGCTGGTATTTTCCTTAACTACCTGGGCTAATTCGGTGTCAGTCTTGGTTGGGCTCTGTGTCCTTAACCCCAGATATGCAGTCAATTAGCTGATTACGGAGGGGGCCGCCTGTTTTAATTATTTCAGCTGCTCAAAGCTGTCTTCCGGTTACCATTTTGGAAAGCTGCTGTTGCTGTCATGAAGAAATGTGTGACTCTGGATTTTGTTGTAAATTGCTTTGCTACCTTAGGTATAAGGTACATTTTAAGACTCGCCTGCCAGGTCATCTAACCCCATAGATATTCTCACCTGAACCTCTTTGATCTGCAGAACTAGCGCAGTGCCACATAATACTTGTTCCTCATTTGTTAAAAAACCCCAATGTTTTAATGTGGCTGCACCTACACTTTGGAACTCCCTGCCTATTGATACCAGGCAGGCATCTTCACTATGCCCTTTTCAGTGCCTGCATTTAGGCAAGTCTGTCCAGATATGTAAGATGTTTACATGTGTTTTAATCAAGTTCTTAGCTTATTGTTTGTTTTAATTACTTTTGCATGTTTAAAATAGTTGTTTTTAATTTGTTTTTACTTATAATTTCTTTGTTTTATTCTTTTTGTAATCTAATTTGAGGTTTTATTTTTTGGGGGGGTTAACAGTCAAGCAGCATATAAATTTTGTGAAATAAATAAAATAAATCAGACCATTTGTTGGAAGAATGTGGAAACATCTCACTGTTGTTTGAAGTTTTGGGATCAGCTGATGCAGTTTGGGAGAGCAGGCATACAGGGGGTTGGTTTTGCAATGGATGTGGGCCAGGATTGCTGCTGAGCCAATAGAACAGGGATGGAGAGGGACACATTCCCTTGGGGGCTTCCTTTTGGGGGAGTGGGGACATATGCCAGGGGTGGGCAGGGCCCTGAGGTATAAATGAGCAGAGCAATGGGCATGGCACTCACCTCGGTACAGAAGGCCAGCGCGGTGTAGTGCTTAGTGTGTTGGACTAGGAACTGGGTGACCAGGGCTCAGATCCCCACTCAGCAGTGAAATGTGCCTTGGGCCAATCAGTCTCTTGGCCTAACCTACCTCACAGGGTTGTTGATAGGATGAAATGGAGATGGAGGAGAACCATGTATGCTGCCTTGAGCTCCTTGGAGCAAAGGTGGGATCTAAATGTAAAAATAAACTAAAATAGGCTACAATCTTGCTATGCAAAAGCCAGAGATTTCAACACTCCCCCCCCCCCACTAATTTACACACTCGTCTCTTTGTTCTCCACCTAGTTCCCCACATCTGCTCTGAGATCCTTGGCACAAGAGTGGAAAGCCAGAGTATATCAAAATAATTGGAGAAGTGGAGAGCCTTAACAGCACTCTGGACAGCTCCTGCAGTATTTTTATTTATTTTTTGGCAGTGTTTGTTCCAAGCATAACAAGGTCCAAGTAACAAGTAAAAAGACTCTCTCTCTCTCTCCCCCCCCCCCCCTTAGCATAGGAATAAAGTTGATTCCATCTAAAGTACAGTCCAACCTGTTAACTCTTTGCTTAGCTCAAGGTGTTGATGCTTAAGGTCTGGCCAATCTGCTGGAGGAGCCACCAAGAACCCCTCTCGGCTATCTGGCCTGAGTGCCGAAAGACAGAAGGCTCACTGTGCTACAATTTGATGCATCCAGAGCAGAACTTTGTCTTTCATAGATCCTGAAACTAAACTTGGCACTTCTCCTGCAGTCTTGCAGACTCATTCTTTAAACATTCTTATAAGCACTGAACTGATTCAGTTGCACCCTAATTAACTAAGTGCAGTTTGCAAGGGGAGGAGGGGGAGCAGCTGTGAAGGACACCTTGAAAGGGGATTTATGAAGTAAGACAGTTTCATTTTTGCAACTTCTAGTCATTTTATGAAAATAATATGGCAGCATTTTATTTATGTGTCTCTATAGAGCCAGCATGAGGTACTGGTGTTGGGATGGGGGGCATTTTGGCTCTGTGGAGCAGTTCCTTATTAGGATCGGCCTCATGGGCCAAATTTGACAGGAGGGTGGGGTTGCTCACATGTCATTCACCTGGTGTCACAAGGGCGTCAGGTGATTTGGCAATTTGAGTCCTAGAGTGCTTGCTGAAACAGAGGAAAAGCCCTTTTTTAAGCTTGCAAAAGCCCTTCCTCGTCAGGAAGGAATTTGCTCTGAATCCTGCAAAACTGAGCAGGAATTAACCTTAAAATCACACAAACCTCAAACATTAGCTAATGGGGGGATTTAACCTGCTATAGGGAACTGTTGTGCAGAGCCAGTGCAGAATTGAATGCCACCCACATGCCCATTGGAGTGGCATCAGCTGATTCAGAGGTGGGCATGGTTTTAAGAAAAAGGACTCGTGGGCTAAGTTGTAAACCCTGCTGGGCCTTGGGCCAGAGGATGACCACCCGAACTCTAGTGTTTTGACCTTGACTCAGAACCTCTGCATCTTTAATCACGCAGAGCTCCACGCAAAAATGGTCTCAGGCCTTGAATTGCTGCAAAGCTTGGCCTTCAGAATTTTTGACAAAGGAAAGCATGTGCAGGACTTTAAAGCCTGCAAAATTTTACATGGTTTGGGAAATGGGATCTACTCGGGAGCCTATTGATCAAGACTATTGGGTCTGGGGAGATGGGAAAGCTTTTGCAAGCTCAGACTGCAGCTTATGCGGGGAAATGCTGTTTTAGTAAGTGCAACGCAATCTTGGATGCGTGCCTTCAGAAACAAAAAACAAAAAAGTATTTCTGTATAATTGCAGTCATCTCCCCCCTTTTTTAAAAAGCATATGCCTATAAGTGGTTCAATGGATTCTAATCAAGAGAGACTGTTTTAAAGAGGCTGCTTTGCTCCTAAGCACTCCATAAAAGTTCGTTCTGTCTCCATACTTAATTGCATTAAACAAATGACATTTGCCAGCCCTGGGAGGGAAGTTTCAATCTGCATTAAACTTAACTCTTAATTTAAGTGTTCACCAAGTGGCCAAATGCCCTATTCATTCTTTCCCTGGGCCGCCTTGGAAGTCCTTGTCTGAAATAGTAAGTCAAAATACGTGGCAGGGGTTGCCAAATTTTGTTGTGGAATTACAACGCGTGGCTCTTGCTGCTGAGATTATTGTTGATAAGCAGAGTTTAATAATTATTGATAATGAGTTGCTCTGTGTTTGCTTTTTTTCAGATGCCTTGAAAGAGCCTAGGATAAGGAGTAGGCTTTGGTTGGAAGTGGACCAATCACAGGCTCTGTATTTTCCTGCTCATCTCCCAATGGCCTTCACATTTCCCTGATAGGGAAATTGAGCCACACCCTCCGCACCCGATCCATGGTATTAGGCCCCTTGAGCCATGGAGGCCATGGATGTCCCTGTGGGGAACCTCATTGACTTTGACTCCGAACCTTCCACCACCGACACCTCCGAATCCGTCCCTGCCGCCCCTCCCTCCACCAATGGCAACGGGCTGCTGGATCACCTGGCGGGCAACACGGCCACAGTGGCGGAAGAGAGCGACGCGACGGAATCTGCCGACAGCGAGAACGACACGACGGACTCGCCCACCCATCACAGTTGGAACAACCACCGCCGCTCCTCCTCGGAGTCCTACTCATCTAACCAGAGCACAGAGTCCGCCAAGGACGAAGTGACAGCAGAGCAGCGGGAGTTCATCAGGCAGTACGTAGAGAAGATCTTCACGGGAGGGTGAGTGTTTGAGCAGCAAGATGCTGTGAGCAAGTGCATGCTGGGATTGTGGGATCGTCGGCCAACTCTCTCCCTGCAGGAGGTCCCCAGTTCTTTTTTTACACTGCAACTCCCATCAGCCCCAGCCAGCGTGACCATTGTTCAGGGATGCTGGGAATTGCAGTCCAAAACATCTCAAGAGGCACCATGTTGGGGAAGGCTGCCGTAGAGCTTCTTTGAGCTGGCTTTACGTTGCTCAGACCAATCCAGAGCAACCTTGAATGTAATCTAGGCAACCATTCCCCATTTCCCCAGATTCACCCCCTCAAAGACTTCATTTGCTGGCTAAAGTACCAGGTTTTTCTACGATGGCACCAGTTTCCAACTTGTAAGATGGAAATAAACAGCCAGTATTCTATCCAGTCAGAGTAGACCTACGTAAATTAATCAATCAATGTTAGTTGTGTCTCTTATTTTTTAATGGCTCTCCTCTGTGTAGGACTAACTCAGGGTTCAATCCAATGCACCCCAGAGGGTGCTGGTGGGCAAATGTTTGGTAGTGAGGCCAGGAACCTGAATTTCTTTCCTTGCATTCGCTTTGCAGAAAGAGGGGGGGGGGGAGAGACAGCTTGGTGCTGGATCCTTCACTCCTCCCCCCCCCCCCGGGTGCAGCAAGCCCCCTTCCCCGCTCTGTGTTCCCGTTGAAAAGAAATGTTGGCTGGCTGTGACACATCTCTCCCACTGAGTCATGCTTCTCTCTCGACTTAACAATTGCTGCCTGGGGACTTTGGGGCTGCATCACCCAGATGCAGAGTGGAGGCTTCAGCTGCTGCAGCTGATGTTGACTCTGTGTGTGTGTGTGTGTGTGTGTGTGTGTGTGTGCGCGCTTTTAAACAATTCCACTTAATTTAAGCAATTTAGCAAATCTGCCGTGACTCACCCTGGCCCAAATTAAAACGATTTGAATGTCAACACTGGGGGCAAGTGCCTTTCCGTTTGCTCCCCCCCTGCTCTGCTGCGTGGCCAGTTTGGGGATCCTACCCCAGAAGGAATGTTCTTGTGCAAAGCTGACACTGGCAGCTTGCATAATCTCCATTCACAGTTGAATGTTGCCGCTTGGCGAGGTGGCCTGCCCCCTGCATGCAAAAAGAGAAGAATGGCCATGCTCGAAATCAAAAGCCTCAAATTCTTTGTTAGTCTTGGTACACATTTAATAAAAATAAATAAGTAAGCTTGGGGAGGGCGCATAACCCTTTTCAACCCAAGGGTCATATTCCCTTCTGGGCAATCTGCTGGGGGCTGCATGCCAGGGGCAGGCGTGAGTGGAGGGTAAAAGTGGGCAGGGGGATTGTGTACTAGGTTAGTCTCTGCACAAATTCATGCACCCCTCCCTACCCGCCATCCATGGAAGCAAGAGGCATCAGCAGAGTTCACGGACAAAATCCAGCCTGGCAAAAACACTCAGGGAAGGTGCAAAGCAGAGCCGGTGAGGGGAGAAATGGTGTGGCCTGGGGAGACTTTGAGGGGTCCCCTAGTCCTGCTCAAAAGGATGATTTATTAACATGTGTTAATTCCCCGTTGACTCCTGATAAAGAATATTGGTGCACTTTCGGACTGGTAAGAGCTGAAGCAGTTTACTTGAATTTATTTCCCCTACCCCAAGTTCACTTTTCATTACGTCCTTTTTTCTTCCTCCTCTAAAGTTCTGCCTCCCCCTCCATTTAGTACATTGTTCGAAACGAGTTTAGTGCCACCTGGTGGCTGAAGGCAAAACCACAATTCAACAGGAAACCGCTGCATTTCTCCCAGTTTTGTTGCAAGTCGTAACATAAAGGAGAAACCAGAAGAAAAAGAGCAAACGGGGCAACAACAACAACAACAAAAAGGAGGGCAGTGATGCTCTGCACATACAAAATCAGATAAAATTTGTGTGAAGGATGGATTTCATAGGCAGCCGCAAACCCAATCAAGAGTGAGGCACAATGGCAGATTTACAAGCACAAAGAATCCAACGGTCCTTTCTCTTGTGCATGTTGATCTGCCATCATTGTGAGGCACACCTAAGCATATTTTTTGCATACACAACATCCCTGCTTCAATCCCTAGCATCTCCAGGTAGGACTGGGAATGCCACTGCTGCCAGTCAGTGTCGACAGATCTGAGCTAGAGGGATCAATTGCCTGACTCAGTAGAAGGTGGCTACTTATGTGTTTGAAGGTGCAGAAACTATTTCACTTTTAAATGAAAGTGAAATGAAAGTGAAAAATGAAATATTCCTGTATTCCTTGTGACAGCCTTGCAAGGTAGGCTAGTAATGACACTAAGCTCCTAAATTAGAAAGCAAGCTCATTGGTCAAGGCTTATAGTACAACACCTAGTTTTTGTGCTTATTACTATTATTACCACATTGCAGAGTGGTGACACTTGAGAGCAGGCAGGGATTTGCCCAGGGCCCCTGACAATTCTTGCCTGCAGTGAGATTTGCTTTGGGGACTTGCCAGCTTATAGTCTCAGCCCTCTGTATCACACTTAGTGCCAACTTGTTTTGTTTTGTATCTTTGTGATTCCAGAGAGGAATTTGACCAAGAGGAGAAAGCCAAGTTTGGAGAACTCTGCAGTGGGGAGAATGCAAAAGGCAGGGAATGGTTTGCCAGATACGTGAGCGCTCAGGTAAGGAGTCGTTCAGGACGCAACTCTGGCTGGTGTGGATTGTGCACTCTTGAGGCCCTTTGCTTTTTGTGCTTGCGTGTGCCTCTTGACACCTGTTCACACAATCAAATAGTGGACCCTATTCCTAGTGGAATATTCGTACAGGGCATTCCAGGCCATTTCAGAGTCACCTTTTGCTTTATTGCATTGCTGTATTCCTACATGGAAGAGTCTCATCTGCTCACCTCTGCATACCATCATTTTAAAAACCCTGCATAGGGTGAAACTTTTTCCACGTCAAACAGAAGCTGGATTTGCACAACTTCCTGATTGGCTAGACCTTATATCAGTGGCAAAGCTACCTCCTCCCTTCTCAGAGCAAGGCTGGGCCACCAGGCTGATTGGCCAGCTCTTGTCTTAATTGCAAAGCCACCTTCTGAGAGCAGCTTTCGAAACATGACAAGCACTCAGAGGGGAGAAAAAATGGAAAGCAAAGCAGATGGCCTGCCTTAAAGCTTAGGCTGGAGACGGTTGTTGATCCAGAGGCTGTATGTGCAACAACAGAGGAGCAGAGCTGTTTCCTCCGCAGCCAAAAAAAAGTAGAACGGCAGCCCTACATCTGTTTCTAGGTACATCTGTATCCAATCTTAACACTCTTGACTTTCCCTGTTTCCTCACAGCGCTGCAATTCCAAGTGTGTCTCGGAGCAGACTTTCTATCGACTGGTGCAGTCCTTTGCTGTGGTCCTCTTTGAGTGAGTAACAGCAGGTGTCGGCATGGAGGCTACAGGGTCTTCTGCCTTTACAGCAGGGGGTGGGGAACTGAATCCAGCTGGCAAGTGGAATTCTTCCTTTCTCCACCTCTCCCTGCAGGCCACCTTGGACAGTTGGGTGGGGCTGATGAGAGGCGTAGCTCAAAACATCTGGAGGGCATCATGGTAGCGATGGTTGCTCTAACCACTGCACCACTTGGGCAGCTGGAGATGACTTGCACATGGCTGTGATCCATGCAGCTCTCCGTAAAAGCCATGTATAGACCCACCTGGCCGTTCTTCAGTTCTGGCAGCGAAGGCTGGTCTATGTACACCACCTTGAGATCCTTGGAATATAAATGAATTGAATAAATATTAGGGAGAATGGGCACTGCCCCACTGAATTCCGTCTGCCCTCAACCAGCATCCACTGGCCGGCCTTCCTGTTTACAATATATCCTGGGGGTGGCCCTGGCAGTCTGCTTCCTCCTCCTTAGTCTCAGTGTTGCCCTTGTAGAATGCAGCACGGAAGAGAATGGGGGGAAACTGGAATTAGTTGGCTCTGCCCACAGTTGGACTCCCTGCATTCAGTCCCATGGACACTAATCACCACCGAGTGTTGCTCTGTTTCTTCTTCATATTTCAGCAACTTTATTCTTTCCTTTTTTTCAGGTGTTACCAGATGGATGATTTCAGCCCTGCTAAGAACCTGATGACCATGTGCTTTACTTATTACTATATTGGTAAGGGGCAGTTCCTTCTTGCTGAAATTTCTGTGTGGAGTGAGAAAATGTGCTGGGGCAATTTGTTCGTCTTCAGCAAAGGAGCAAGAGTACCTTGCAAGAAGCATCGCTATAGGAATAGCATCCTGGGAGTCGTTTGTGAGAACCTCAGAATAGCGAACTAATCCTTTACATTTGACCCGCCATTGCACCCAATGTGTTTTAACTACACACAGTTTTGGCTTTGGGCACAATCCCCAGAACGTAACGCCTGCATAAGTTGCAGGCTTACTATGAGGTTTCAGAAATAGATGAGAGCCAGGAAGCATAATGATTTTTAGCTTCTTGTTGGTTGCTCCCATGTTACCAACCATGTGCCCTGGTTTTCGACATCCATTTTTAAGTGTGACACTAATCACTGAGGGCTAGTATCTTGCTTTTTAGTTAAAAAGCAAAAACTTAGGGTGGGGGAAAGAGAACAAACCAGTCTCTCTTGAGCATTGATCTTTAGGAGGAGTGGTGCTCCTTTAAGTCAGGGGTGGGGACCACTTTTTTTAGCTCAAGGGCCACATTCACTTATGAGCAACCTTAAGGGGGCCTTATGCCAGAGGTGCGTGGGGCCAGAGACTAAAGTGGGTGGAGCATCAGGTATGATTCTTACCTTGCTGCGTTGAAAAGTCTGAGGTTTCTGCATAAACCCACACACGTGTCCTCCATCTGAGCAAGCAATGGGCATTGTTACAATTCAAGAACACATTCCAGTCAGGAAAATGCTCTTGAGGAGAGCACGGAGCAGGGACCGGGAGCAGTGAGTTCTGAGGGCCAGATCAAGAGGGCTGGAGGGCCACATTCGACCCACAGGCCTCAGGTCTCCTGCCTTACTCCCTCTCTTTCTCTTTCCTGCTCCCTGGTT
Source organism: Podarcis muralis (assembly GCF_964188315.1). Lineage (NCBI taxonomy): Eukaryota > Metazoa > Chordata > Lepidosauria > Squamata > Lacertidae > Podarcis > Podarcis muralis. The sequence continues at coordinate 41,368,508 of NC_135661.1, read as the reverse complement.
GCATTTTGATAGGTAAGCCCCAAGCGCTGCCCATCGAGTCCAAGGAGAAGCCCACCGGCAGCATTGACTCCTACCTGAAGTCCGCAAACAGCTGGCTGGCCGAGAAGAAGGACATTGCGGAGCGGCTCCTGAAGAACACGTCGGCGAAGACGGAGAACGTGAAAGGCTTCTTTGGGAGCTTTGAAAGCAAGCTAAAGGGGCCCGGGCCCAAGAAAGCTGAGTGAGTCCAGTTCTAGGGGCAGCCGGATTTCCCCTGCACTGTGTTGAGAGCATCCACAGCGCCTTTAGTGGAGGCACAACGCCAGACCTGGCTTAAGAACCCCGGGCACCACCGTCTCTGCTCTACTCAAGATAATCTTGTTTATATGCCGTTATCGGTCTTGGTGGTCCCAGGAACATAGGAAGCTGGCTTGTGCCGGATTGGCAGTGGCTGTCCAGGATTTTAGACTGCAGCGTTTGTGTGTCTCCCCTAGCCCTACCTGGAGAGGCTGGGGATTGAACCTGGGACCTTGTGCACGCAGAGCAGATGCTCTGCCACTGAGCTACGGCCCTTTCCAGCTTTATTAATTAACTGGTTGATTTAAAGTCACCCACCCCACCCCCTTTTAGGGCAAGGCTTCATAGCAGGCTAACTCGTCTTCATCTGTGTAGTAGTGAGACTATACTTCTAAGCAATTCATAGTAGAACAAACTACTTGCAGTGCTTCCAAACTCCCCTCCCAAAATGATGTTACGTTTAACCGAATAGTACCTGTGTGTTTGCTTCTAGGGATGATGAAGGCAAACCAAGAGAGAGAATCCACAAATCAGGTAAGCAGCAATAATAATAATATCTCTATGCTGTTGTGGTTTAAAAATCTGTTTCTAATGCTCATAGAAAACAGGTGTTTCAGCTTCTGGAGAGCTGGGGTACCTGGCAGGAATCTAAGGCACTGTCTGGTCTTTATCTGAAGATTGTGTATATGTGTATGCACAAATCCCCCCCCCCAAAAAAAATATATATCAAATATCTCCCCTTTGCAGTTTCTCTGTACAGTCCTGAGGAGGAGGAAGAAAAAACAGGAGAGAAGATCTACCTGTACATGCACTTGAAGCAACAGCCCATCTGGTAAGAGCAAGTGGAGGCTGGTTCAATAGGATAACTGGGGCGCTGCCCCACCAACCTCAGCCTGTCCTCAGCCAACCCCCATCTGCCTGCCTTCTTACTTACAGCCAACCTGGTGCAGCCTGTCAGCTCCCCCATTTGTTAGTCTCAGTCAGGGGTGCCAACTTGAATAAAATATTGGGTAAGCCCCGCCCCACATAATCACAAGATGCGGTGCATGCACACCATTTGACTAGCAATGCCCATGAATTTTGGGGTGGGGTAGCATCCTCTCATATTTTATGGGGGGCAAAGGGACCTCAACCCCTAGGAGTTGTAGAACCCAGCAGGGAGGAGGAGGATAGGGCCTAAACTAGAATGAGTTGTCTCTGCCTTTCACTGGCTCTGGCGCCACCTACTGTTGGCCTCCCTGCCTTCTGCCTCACCTGTCTCAGTGAGCACCAGCCACCACTGGTATAACCTTGTTATCCTGAGCCAGCTGCACTCCTGAGCAGGGCATTGAAGCAGGGGAGCCATCTAGCAGGCCCAGCCACAGCCCTCTCTGGCAGAAACCACCCCATTCCTTCCCACTTCCTAGCCACATTCACAAAAACATACCCTGCAGTTGATACAGGCTCAACACACACATGCACACATCATTTCCTCCCCTGTTCCCTAGGCATACCCTGAGGTTTTGGAATGCGGCTTTCTTCGACGCGGTTCACTGTGAGAGGCGGAAACGGTCTCCCACCACTAGGTAGGACTTTGCAGCTTCTTCTTTCTTTCTTTTTTTCTTCACAGGAGAAAGGAAGTGGAGGACACGAGGGGTGGAGGAGAATAGGCCACAGTGCTGAAAAGGACTGCCTTTTTTTGTACGCAAATGGTTTATTTTTCTGCTGTTCTCCCACTTGTCAAGCAGGCCAATGGAGCTTTTTAAGTTCTGCTAATTTGATGCAGGACTGGGTTTATATTCTGTAGGGAGGAAGCTTTTCTTCCCCGGCCCTTGGAAGTCATCCCCAGGGTTTTAGAGAAGCAGAAACCACCCAGCAAATGCAGTTTGATAACAACATCCAAGGGGGAGTCTGCCAGGCAAGAGCTTAAGGAAGGGGCAGAGTTCTCCCTTTCCCTCCTTCCTGCTCTCATGTTCCTTTGTTGGGTTGGGGAGGTTGAAAACAACTAATTTCTCTCTTTCTCTTTCTTGACGTCTTTAATCTTTTCTTTTCTTTTTCTGGTCAATTCTTTCACACTTCCTCTCTCTCTCCATCCATACTTCTTGCATGATCTTAACATGTAACCTTCTGTTGACCCTTTCTGCTGCCACTCCAGAGGGAATGCTGGAGAGGAAGAGGAAACGAGGTGTGTCTGTCCGCATTTACTTTCTTACCTTTTTATGCCAAAGGCTCATTTTGGGTCCAAAACTTGCCACCGTGGTTGCACAGTATTCGGCCCAGCGCTGCAAATCCCACTAGTGTACCCTTCCCCAACCTGGTGCCTTCCAAGATATTGTTGGACTATTGCTTTCATCCTCCTTCACCATTGACCATCCCTGCTGGGCTTGCTGGGAGTTATAGTTCAGACACATCTGGAGGGCCACAGGTTGGGGAAAGCCTGCTTTCCAAGGTATATCTCTAAGCACATCAAAGCGGTTTTGAAAGGAGTGTTCCTTGTTCGTTTCAGGGCCTGCAACAGCAGGACAAAATCTAATATGGATGCTGAACCAATTTAGAAGCAGTGGGAGCCTACCACAAAGCACTTTTTGAGTCTCTTTAAAAATAAATAAAAATCAGTCTACGTTCTGTCTCCCAGCCAGAGTTTGCCATACTGCCAATATCTTATACATTGCTTGATTATGATGCACAGCTTCTGTATCAATGCCGTATAAAGCAGCTTGAGAAAAGCCTCTGGGCACGGTGAACTGCTTAAGTGAGTCTGTTTTTCTCTCGCCATTTTCTGTGTCAGCAGCTGTGGTAAGTTTTTGGACACAGGGGCCCCTTCCAGTCTCTGAGGAGTTCTAGATGTAAACGTTCTACTTTGACCTTCCCCCTTGCTTTGATTTCCTCCTGCTTTCGATGCCTCTGTGGAATGCTGCTGCTGCTGCTTGAGAATCTCTTCTCTTTCCTTCCCTGTCCATTCCTCTTTGACCATCTGGATTTAAGTACCTGCTTTCTGTGTTGCTTCTGCCCCTCTCTCATTTGTTATTGTCGTGCTTAATTTTGCCCGTTTCATACCATACCAGTTGGTGGTTTTTTGTGCGGAGCTTGATTGAGATGGGGGTGGTGGTTTGCTTTACATGCATCTGGAGCAGCTGTTCCAGATGGTAAATGGTCACTGTGCATATGCACACTTGCCATGGTCTCAGAGGACAGCGCCACCGGATTTGTTCTTGATGCGGACCTCTTGGGTGCCTCCAGGCTGTCCCTATTTTGGGGAAAGGATTCAAGAACATTCAGGAAATGTAGGTTTGTGCAATTAAAGTGGATTAAAGTGCTCTGCCTCCCTAGCACAGGTGTGAGGAACCTACAGCCCTCCAGATGTTGCTGAACAACGACTCCCATCAGCCCCTGCAAGAGAGGCCAGTTGGAGTTCAGAAACATTTGGAAGGCCAAAGGGTCCTTAGACATGCCCCAGCATGACAAATCCACTTCAAAAAACAATTAAAAGGAAGACATGTAAACGCCCTGCAAGCAAATTAGGATAAATGCTCAGTCAATGGGTCATCTGAAAGTGGTCCTTGAACTGCTGGCCTGAGAGATGACAGGCAGGGATTTCTCCTGTGCACCTCTGCCTTGCTCTGGCAAATGATCTGGGGAATTGCAAGGTGAGGGAGCCACCAAAGAAGCCACTGTGCCCTGAAAGGCCCCTGTGAGTCAGCTGATACTCCTTGACCCCTGTGAATGGATGACCAGCTAGGAGACTTGCCTTGGCTAAGCCAAAGAATGTCCTCTGCATTTGCCTTGCCTCAGCCTTGACCCTTGGCACATCTGTTTCCTGTGAGGATTGATTCAGGGATACACTCTTGAATTGCCTGCCAAGAAATCCCTCTGCCACTCTGTCTTCATATCCAGCATGACTCCACATTTTTAATTTCTCTTGTTTTCCTTTTATTTGCTGCTGCTGCTTCTCCTCCTCCCATTGACTTCCTTCTTCCTGTATTTCCCTGCCTCCCCTTTTCCTCCTCTTGACATATGGTCGGCTTCAGCCAACATCCTATTTTCCCTAAAAGGACAAGCATCTGAGGGCTGATCTGTGGTGAAATCAACCTCCTTATATTGTGCCTTTGTCAGGTGGGGGAGATGGTGTTTTCTAACACTTCCCTGCTCAAAAAGAATCCCTGCATTTAGAATGCGATTCTAGACCAGAATAGGCTTGATGGACTAGTTTTCTCCAGACCACTTTTTATTTTTATATTTTGATTGGGGGTGTTAAGAAGTGCCACTCCTCACCCCCCAAAAAGTTTACCATGTGATTTTACTGAAAATGTACCTCAACTTTCAGCACCCCCATTCTTGATCACTTTTAACGCATACTTACCCCATAGGGTTCAGTGAGAATTTTTGCGTTAACCTGGAGGCATGCATTCCCTTGATTCTTTTTAAGGATGCATAAGTGGAAATCTAGAATGGAAGGTCAGCAGTTACATAAGAGAGATTGCCATGTTTGAAACTCCCACATGAGCTGTGCACCCAGAGCTTAAGGAGCTGTGTTGGTTTAAGTGTGCATGAATAGACCTACTAGGACCAAACCAGCAGGAAACTTTCATTAAGGGAGAGACATGCAAGAGAGCCAGTGTGGTATGTTGGTTAGCGTGTTGGACTAGGATCTGGGGGACCAGGGTTCAAATCCCCTCTCGGTCATGAAGCCTGCTAGGTGACCTTCAGCCAGTCACTGCTTTGCAGCCTTAAGGGTGAGATATAAATGCAATAAAAGCAAATAAATTAAGGAGACATATGTGTACCTTTACTGAACTGGGCAGGGAGGGTCATACCCTAAAAATGAGACATTCGCATGTATAAAACAAACTCAGGGCCTTATCTTCTCAGAACTCTGGAACTGCCTGCTACCAGAAGTAGTAGTGACTTAGAATATTACTGAGTTTCAAGGGTTAGAAAAACCCATGGATCATTGTAAATGTGCCGTTAGGTACATCTCCGGCACTTCCTTAGCATATTACTGATAACTATACATTGTAGAGGCTGGGAAGCAGCTGATTGTAAAGTTAAGAACCCTCTGTTATTGCATTGTTGGAAAGTTCACCAAACAGTGCACCCATGTTAAGCAAAATTGCTTGCTTTGTGAATATAATGAAATTGGCTCAGAACACCTTAGTTTTGTGTTGTGTGGCTGTTCCATGTTTCTCTGCCTCTAAACAATTTTATTCTTGTCTGAAAATGGTATACTAGTGTGGCGGAATTTAAGCCTGGGTGACCTTTTTCTGAATCCAGTCCCGGCTCTGCTCCTGTTTTGCGGCCTTTGATGCTTTTGCAAAGCCTCAGTTGCCTCCTCTGTGAAATGGGGTTGGGATAGTCTGCTTTGTAGGTCTGTAATGAACAGTAACCCATAAGAAGGGTGCGAAACTTAGATGATAGCTCAATTTTTTGGTCAGGTTATACAGGTGGTGTTCGAACAGGCTTTTAGGAAAACATTCAGGTTTTACACGTTTACCTTCTGCCCCCCACCCACTTCACATCCCTTGCTATATGTTTGCCTACCTCCTTTGGAGATACTGACCAAATTGAATGTAGATTCTAAGGTCGGATATAGAGTGGCAATGATGGTCACAGATTTAACGACCAAGAGAAAGGCGTGCATTTGGCGATTTTAGGTTGTATCCAAGTACATTCTACCAAGAATAGACCCATTGAAATTTATTAAGTTAGTCATGTCCATTAATTTCAGTGGATCTACACTGAGTAAGATGGATGTTACATACAACCCTTTGGAAGAAGAAGAACCTAAATGAAACAGAAATGTAAGCACATAAGCAAAATGGAAACTTCAGAATGATTCCAGCTTTGGCCCAGCTTCCGTGATAAAAGCTGCTCTAATATATAATCTGAAGTTGGCAACAGGCGGCCCATATAACAAAACTGGCATACCAACAGCTGGCATATGGCCCACTCCTTCACTTCATCACACTAACCAATATGGAACGGGGGAGTGTGTCAAGAGCGTGTTACTGACATTCCCTGCATCCTTCCCTGCTCCCATCAATCCCTAAGGTTTTGGCAGGTTGTGTGTGTGTGTGTGTGTGTGTGTGTGTGTGTGTGTGTGTGTGTTCATTTTCCTGGTTACAGGATCTGTCCATATGTTTGCAGGGAGAAATGGTGTCACATGACCCAAGAGGAGCGAGACGATAGTCTGAGGTTTAATGAGAATATCACCTTTGGACAGTTGGGGTAAGCAAGAATGAAACTGGACTGCTTCTGCAAAAGAGCTTCTGTTTGTTTGTTTGTTTGTTTGTTTGTTTGTTTGTTTGTTTGTTTGTTTGCCTTCCTCCCAAAGGAGTTCAGAGCAGCAAACAACACATGATAAAAGCTTTTACTACTTACTATGCTTAAAATAAAAATGTAAATTACAATGGTGATCACAATAGATGATCTTTAGAAATCTATACTGCATGATGCACGAGAGAGAGAGAGATTTTTGTATAACGTATCAGTTACATTTATTTATATCCAGTAATTTGCAACCTCTTCACCTGTGAGTCCTAGGGCAGGATTTATAGAAACCTTCAAAGCATAATTAGCAGTCATGGAAAACTCTATTATACAAACAAGGAAGCAGCAATACAAACCACAAGCCTAATGTGTGGATATCAGGATGGGGGGAGGAGGCAGGGAAGGAGCCATACAGCTTTTGCGGGGGGGGGGGGAGCACACCTCTACAGCTGCTTTTTTGCTTGCGATGGCCCTACCTGCATGCAAAGTGTGCATGAAGGGGGCTTCAGTATTATTATTGTTGTTATTATTATTATTATTTAATCAGTTTTAAAAGGAATAGGCAGTTTATGCCCAAGGAAACTTAGCAGACACATAGGAAGCTGCTTCATACAAAGTGGGGCTATTTATCCATCAAGTCTCTGATTGGCAGCCGTAGCTCTGCAGGAGCCTCAGAGAGAGAGTCTTTTCCATCACCTTCTGTGACCTGAACTTTGTAACTTGAGATGCTGCCAGGAATTGCAACAGGGACCTTCTGTGGACAAAGCACATGTCCTAACAAAAGGCCATACCCCTTTCTCCCCCACCCCATTTCCTCTCCCTGCTGCAGTACTTTCACTCACAACATGTTGGCTTTTGGGCTGAACAAGAAGCTCTGCAACGACTTCTTGAAGAAGCAGGCAGTGATTGGCAACCTGGATGAAGGTAGGACCATGGGTGTGAGATTGCTGGTGGGGTTCCTTCTGCAAGGGTCACCTCCCAGGGGTCAAATGGGTGGTGGTGGAAGAAAATGAGGGCAACTCCAAGTTCAGGCCACTTGCTCTGCCTTAGACTTGAGTAGGGTGGGGGTTGCGGGAGAAGATGACCTAGAAGGGCTGCAAAATGTGAGGGATTCTTTGCAAAACAGAAATAGGCTATAGACATCACCCCAAAACATCAATTTGCAAATAACACAGAAATGAACTCTAAATTTGTGCTACATTTCCAGAAGCAGCTTTTACATTGTGTAAAAGCTAAAATATAATGCGGAAATTAACAAATAAGGGAAATGCTGGAAAAACAGAATAAGCTGCCTTGTGAATGCCACCTGAATCACACCCTCATTGTTATTTGCTTCACTTGCACATGGGTCTTAAACCCACAAGGAAAATGAAGAGTGTATCTTTCTTGGAGATGCTCTGCAAAAAGATGTTTGCATATAGTTGTTTGTCTTTTGTATTTTGATTATATGCCGAGCTAATTTTGCATACATGTACGTGTCTCTATCTGCGTATGTATATTGCATAATTTGTTTCTCTTGCTTACAGAGCAGTACAAGCTGCTTAGCGATCACATCGAACAAATGGCTGCAGAATAGCACCGTGACCTGCCTCCTGCATTCAGGAACTAATAGAGAAGAAGCCAGTGGGGATGCAAGGGTGGAAAAAAGCCTGTCTCTGAGACTACCTGCAATATAAAAGATGGGCTTTTCAAAAAAGCAAAAACTATACCCAACTGACACTGCGTTAAACCTGCATGATCGTCTTCTAACCACCTAGAGCTGCATCGCGCAGCCCGTTATAAACGTAGGAGCTCAGCAATCAAAGCTGCCTGCCCTCTTCTGCTGCCACCTCCCCATATGCCTTTTTCACCCGGATTGTGACTGAATGGAGACCTCTTGGGGGAATCTTCTGGGTATGAGGCAGAGTGCAAGTCAGCACGGGAGAGTCTAGCGTGCTCGTAAAGGAGGAAGGCTGAGCTTTGGAATAGCCTCTCCCCTCTCTGCTTTCTGCTGATGAATTTTTTTCTTTTAGCATCGAAAGTTTACAGAGCATAAAAGATAGGTGTGTGCGTGTGCAAGGGATGCAGAAATGGGTGGGTGGGAGGGAAGATAGACACCCTAGTTCCAATTATTACTCTAGAAGACCCCTAAAGTGAATACCAGGAGTTCTGTAGGCCGGGAGGCCAGATGCAAATCTTCTTGATGGGGGTTATTTTTAAGAAGATGGGCAGGAAATGGGTGGTTGGGTCAGTGATTCTGTATTAGGCTGGAACAGAAGGCCTAGATCCCCACCACCACCACCTTTACAGTTTTTACAAGTTCTTTCCTGCAGTATCTTTTGGTGCAGGTTGCTCTGATCCAGCAAGTAACGTTTTGCTAGGTGTTTTCTGTTTCCCTGGTAGCTGCTCCATCTGAAAGCGACTGAATGTTGCGTTCTGAGGCCAAAGGAAAGGACTGGACCCTGATTAAAATAATACACGAGGCTTGACCGGCAAGGGAAAGCAATTTGAAAGCCCACTACTTCAAATGGTCTGATAGATCTGCTTTCCTGAATGGTCAAGGGGAGGGAACATTCTGGTGTACGCAGCAGCATATCTGGCTGGGCTTTGAGCGTGAGCCTTTTGGAGTCTAGGTGTGATCAAAGCGAAGCCCACAGAAGGAAGCTGCCAATGCAGACTCTCTCCAGCTGCTCAAGTTTTTGTTAAATGAAAGATTATCAGCAGAGGTGGTAAATCTTCAGGGTAGCAAGCCTCTTCAGCTTCTGATTTTGAGAAGATTGCTCGGAGTCAGCTGTTGCAGCGTTTATGGAACTCCAACAACCTGTTCGCCATCTTTTAAAACAACACCAACCATGAGTCAATGTCTTTGTGTGATTCTTGCCAGTGATGTGGTCTTGGGGGTTGTGATTCTGTATCTCACCAAAATATCTGGGTTGCAACGATTGTTCAGAGGATTCAATGAGTTGCATTTTCAGTACTTGACCAATGTTCACAAGGTTACTTTGACACCAGTTTGTGGTGTTGAATGAGCCCAGACATGGCAAGGTTGTGTGAACATGCCATCGGATGCACTCTTCCACTATTTTCAAGAGCCAGCTTTGGGCACTGGTGCACTGAAGTCTAACAATCCTGAGCTAACAGTAGCTTATTATTCCTTGGTAAATCTGTTGTTTCTATATGGCTATTGGGATGCATCCACATCACTCACTTGTAAACCATTTCTGCTCTTTTGGCTTACACTGAGGAAGTTTGGGAGTTGTAGGTCTATTGAGAGAGTTTAGTCTTTTCTGTTACGAGACCTCTACCACCTTTTACAGGACTACAGTCCTGTATTGGTTTACGTTTCTGGTGTCAATGCATCCTCGGTTGCCTTGCTGAAAATTGCAGTGCATTGCTTCGGTGTTTTCCAGCAGCTAAAAGTCACCTAACTAAACTTCTGCAGATTTGGTTTTCAAGTCCCTGCAGTTTCCTTTGAGTCCAGGAGAGGGTGCCAGGGAGCAGGTTTTGGGACAGATTTCTTTCTTTTTCATGTTTCGTTTTGTTTCATTCTTTGCCAGGGGCTGATGGGAGTTGTAGTTCCATGCCGGCTACCCTTGATGGAACCTTAAAGGGCAGGGCAGATACAGAACTTCTAGGATGGCATATTAAATGTAGCTGTATAACCACTCTGTGTGTAGCTTTCTTAACACTGCAGTTCATTATGTCTGCAGTGTAATCTTTCCTACCAAACATGAGATTTAAAAGATTTGACACCCAAGAAAGGAAAATATACTCTTTTCTTCCTTTTGGATTGTGGTGTTTTCTAACTCGCAGTACTGAAAAGAAGAAAGCGGCACTTGGCAGAGAGGACAAAATTTTCTGTGTTCCACCTCCTGCCTCTTCTGCTGCCATCCGGCCCATGATGCAACCAACATTTTTGGGTGCCAAACAAGGCTTTTGATGCCAGTGCCTAATGGGATGGACTATGCTTTGACCCTGCACTTGCTATATCTCAGATGGGCCTTCTCTAATGCAATGGTATTTGAAGGCATCCAGTAAGTGATACATGACCTTAATTTAGCAAATACCACATTATCACATTCCAACTGCATTCGGTCCTTTTGCCATATCATCCTAAGTAACTTTGTGGTTGTTTTTTTTTAAAAATGTAGGCTTCAAAGCTAAAAATGCACCTTGATAACGGGTAGCCAACATGATGCTTTGCAAATGTTGGACTCCAGCTCTCATCCACGTCAGCCATCACCATGGCAAGTGGTCCAGAATGATGGGAGTTGCAGCCCAACACCTGCAGGGCTCCTCAGTGGCCACGTTTGCTGTATACTCATTCTGCCACATCTTAGTTTTTGAATGTATTGATCCAGTGAGTAAAGACTCCCGCATCTGGAAGGACCTCTGCTGACTTGAATGTCCACAATGCCTGTGGTGAGGCTGTTTCCTTCTCCTCCTCCTCCTCTTGCTTGTTAAAGTTTTCCTCCATTTTGCCTATGGTGAAAAGTTGGTGTGGCTCTTCCACCACAAGCTGGCTTCTGATTGGTGGATACAGTTGAAAGCATTCAAGAAGCATGTTGAGCAATAACATTCCAGGTGTGGCTGCCTGTTGCTTCACCTTGATTGCTTCCCAATGAGCAAAACCCCGCAGTAGTGTAATTTTCTCCCTTTGCAGATAGGACAAGTGAGAATCGACTCTCTTGGACAATTGGCCTGTGTTTTACGGTGGCTTTTGCCTGGGTTTCTTCCTGACTGCTAAACGGACGTTAAGGCCACATTGAGGGAAACACTGTTCATCTGTCCACCTAGTGAAGACTGCAGAACCATGTTAATCTTTTTCTATGCATATCGTCATGTGGCATTTATACTTCAATCCTTCAGGGCGCTTGTACAAAAGTGCTACTGTGAATCTTAGACCCCACCCCCGCATTATGCTGTTGAATTTGGACTCTGTGGATGTAGGGGAGAGAAGCACCGAGCTAAATGGAAACTGGAACCACAACCTTTGTTCCAAGGTGGGTAACTGGTGTGAACGCTGTGTATATGAAGCTGGGGCATTTCCTGCATGGACCGCCAGATTAGAGATGATAGCTGAGTCAAAACAGCTTTTGCTGTTATGGAAGTGAAGGGATAGGGCTTGAGGGTTTTTTCCATTGTACTTCCAATGAGAAGTGATTTTATTGTCTGGCATTGAAAGAGGGACATCTCAGCAACAACAGACCTGTTGTCCTTTTCCCGCTGCTAAAGTTTCGTTAATAATGTGAAACTCCAAGGGGGGCGTCTTTCCTCTCTTTGTATGTCTCTTGCCTTGTCCGCTCCCACCCCGAGTACAGCTCTGATGATTCTCATCCAGCGCTAGAAATATCTAGCTGTGTAGGCTCTTTTTGTTAAGCAATCTCTAGAAGCCTCATATAATATCGATGTAAACGGACCATTTCAGTGTCTCATTTCCATATAGCTAATTGTGAGATTCATTGGGAGTTCAAAATTCTGTATTTGACTTGTTTGACATATATATAGATACATATATATATGATGAGATATATTCACCCAAGTTCTCTTGTTTTGTATTTAAAGTGCTGCCATGTTCTGATGTGTTGGGTACAACTGTTGTACTGACTGACATGTTGTACTGCGATTGTGCAATTTAGTATCCTTTGTGGAATACTGCTGTTTTTAAACTCATGTATTGAAAGCATTTCAAGTCCTGGTTATGAATGGATTGGGGAAGTGAAATAAAACTTGTTTGTTTTTTTTAAACCCCTACACTGAATTCTGTCTTTTTCATAACCAGCACATGCATTTTATTCCAGATCTATTTTGGCTTGCTGGGGAAGGAGGAATAGGTCAACTTCACTTCTCTCTTTCATTTCTTCAGTCTTAAATTCAATTTACACCATTCCTGTCCTCTGTTTGCTTTTTTAAAAAAAAAAATCACACAAAAATTTTGTATGCATTTTCATGTCTGTTTCTCCCAATACACACATTTCTTTACACGGTTTTACCTAATCTGCACATTTCCCCAAGCAATTCCCTCTTGTGTAATGCTGCTTTGTATGCTATCTCTGCTAGTATATGCATTTCCCCATAATATACCGTACATACTTTTCCCTTTTTTTGTGGGAGAACTGCATCATAAAATTCAAAGATGTGTGTTTGAAAGGACAGTTGTGTTTTGGTGTGCATTTTGGTTTGGGAAATATGAGGCAGGTAAGTTCACATTAAAATATGAACAATTGGATTTCTTTTCACTCTCTTAAGAATCTCCTCTTCTGTAGAAAAGGGGTGTGTGTTTTATTATGACCTAATTGGGGGTGGCATTAGTACCTTCTACAGGAGCTGCATCTAGCTGAGTGCTTACACCACACTAGCCAAAATGACACACACACACACACACACACCAGTTATGTTTGGACTCCGTAACTCCCATCAGCATCAACCAACATGACCGATCTGCTGCGAATCACCCAGAGATCTACCAGTATATCCTGATCTAATTTCTGCCCTACCATGACCTAACTGACATAATAACCAGGTGGAGTGGCCACTGAACAAGAAAGGATCTAGGAGAAGAGGTGCCAAATCGCCATTGGTTCAACAGATGCAATGGAGTTACCAGGATTGCTCTGTCAGACCTTTCCCAGCATTCTGTCAAGTTGGAACAACTGCTAACAGAGACAGTAAAATAAAAATTATAGTCATTTTTTAAAAACAAACAAACATTGGCAATGTTTGAAATGGGAAACGTAATTTAGGCATTGTACACCTCTTTATTTAGTGCTATTTTCTCCACCCCAGAGTGTTTCCAGATGGAGACTTAATGTGCAAATAGATCACAGAGATTGCAGGTAAGTAAATGGAAATACTGTACGTGGTTTGTTTGTTTTTACTTACTTGATTTTTCTGGGGAAAGAGTAAATCCAGATTAAATTTGGGGGGAGGGGAGAGTGGGCTGGCATTTTCATGCCATTTTGCAGTGGCATTTCTGTAGTATGGCATTTTAGATTGCAGGGATTGCTAAGCTACAACAACTACATGAGGAGCACCCAACACACAATAAATAGCTGTCTGGAAGCACCCTAAGATAGCCTTAAAGACATTGGATCCAACCCCAAAATATTGTCTGGAAACAATCACATACCGGCAAATTAATGTTGTGTAGTTAACAATAATTTGGCACTCTTGTGCAAAAGCCTATTTTCCCTCTGCTCTATAAAAAAATTTTTTTGTGATAAGGAAAGTGATGCAGAATTGCACCGAAAAGTATGGACTCACCCTTTGTTGCAATATCCTCCAAATGTCTGCAAATAAGCCAGAAGGAATACTCAATAAATAGGTGACATTATCTAACATTCAAGATGAATGTTCAGTAAACATGTTGTTCGGAAGTGATCTTGGAGTTATCCAAAGGTATCTTCTTTCTGCTGTTTGGTTGTACAGTACAGACAAAAAGTTCTTCACACAGCTCATAATTAATCTATGGAACAGGAGGCAGTGATGTCTACCAACCTACATGGCTTTACAAGAGGACTGGACAAATTCATTGAGGAGAGGGCTATTGAAGGCTACTAGCCATGATGGCTTTGTTCTTTCTTTGTTATTGAAGGCAGTAACGCTTTTGAATAACAGTTGTCGGAAGCCACGGGAAAGGAGAGTGTTCTTGTGGTTGGGTCCTGCCTGTGGTTTTCCCACGGGCATCTGGTTGGCTGCTGTGAGAACAGGATGCTAGACTAGATGGGCCATCAGCCTGGTCCAGGAGGCCCTTCTTACATTCAACCTCAGGAATCCCAGCCGCTTCTCTTAGATAGATAGATAGATAGATAGATAATATTTATTACGGCCATAGGCCCATACAGGTAAAAACAACACATAAGTGACAGCTTGTGCCTTGGGGAAAAGAAAAAACAGTCGCTAAAATACCACTATAACAATAAATACTATAAGATGGAAAGGCATGCTACGCCTTAATTAGCTTGTAGCGCTCCTTGGCGTCGCTTTTGGGAGAGGACAGCGACCAGGAACCTAGCCACTTTCAGGGTCGTGTGGGAATCCTTATCCTGCAAGATTTGGGCAAGGTGGAATTTTGGTGGGGTACCCTCTAGTTTCTGTATGATTGATCCCAACAAATTTGCCCGTGGCACATTGAACAGAGGGCAAGTGAACATAATGTGCTGGAGCGACTCCGGCGTCACCTTATCACATTCGCACGTGGCGGGGACTTGGCCCTTTGAGAATCTATGTCTCAGGACATTGGAGGGGAAAACGTTGAACCTCGCTTTGGTGAAGGCCAGTCTATGGGCAACAGTCGAAAGGGAGGAGAGGTATGATGGAACGCAATAAGTTAAAGTGATACCAATGTTCTGGGGCGAACAAACACCTCCCCCCAGCGTATAATTTTGCTGCAAGTCGATGTCATCCAGTCTTTGACGGATCAGTCTTTGAGCAGTAATTTGATCTAGTTTTAGGGAATCTGAGGGAGAGATTCCATAGCTCAGGAGTTTGGCATGAATTTTACTAGTCCAAAGGCTGGAGAATTCATCTCGCCATAAGCATTGGACAAGGTAATGATTTGGTAATCTATGCCACAATGATAACCAGTAATTGAAGACTTGCTTCCACAGGCAAGTTTCTAAGGATGCGATCTTCAATTCTAGTCGCATGGCTGCGTTGCTTACGCACAGGGGGAGCATTAGGAGCCGGCGTAGGAATTGGTTTTGCAGAGTCTCAAGGGGAGCAAGATCTGTCATCACGGCCCAGAGCGGGGCAGCATAAGCAAGCACTGCAACCACTTTTGCCTTGAACACCTTTAGGGCCGAGGGAACATGCAGAGCTCCGTCCGAAAAGAAAAATCGGAGGAGCGCATATGACAGGGTTTTGGCCTTGTTAAGTAGTTGTTGAATTTGAGCTTTCCATCCCAAGTTGTATTGAAAAATAACTCCTAGATATTGAAATTTTAGGACTTGCTCTATTTTTGCTCCACCAAGCTTCCATTTGTATAATCTCCGGCTTCTGGAGAAAATCAGAATCTTGGACTTAGCATGGTTGATGGTTAATTGGTTGAGTTGGCAATACGTGGCAAAGATCTTCAGAGCTCTGGTTAGTCCAACACGTGTATAAGATAGAATTACCGCGTCGTCCGCATATAAAAGGAGTGGGCAGCGGTAATCCGCTAGTCTAGGCGCGTGTGTACTTGGAGATGAGTTAACTAGGGGTGCTCGCATGTCGCTGATGAAAAGGTTGAATAGGCAGGGAGCCAATATACATCCTTGGCGCACTCCCTTGTTTATTGGTATCGAATTTGTGAGGTCGCCCGCAGGAGTAAGTCTCACTCTGGCAAGGGTACCTTCGTGGAGCTGACTTATGAGCCATAAGAGTCTTCTATCAATGCCCTGTTTCGCAAGTTTCTCCCAAAGAATATTTCTAGGAACGTTGTCAAAGGCTGCCTTTAGATCTAAGAAGGCAGCACAGAGGTTGCCCCGGTGAGGGGAGGAGTACTTCCGTGCCAGATGATAAAGAATTATTGCATGATCTGTTGTAGAACGTTTAGTTCTGAACCCTGCTTGTTCGTGGCCAATCTGGTTAGTCTCTTCTACCCATCGCAATAATTTAGTCAGCAAAAAGCTGGCATAAATTTTCCCTATGATCGAAAGGAGGCTGATGTTGCGGTAGTTTTCCGGCTCCGTTGGAGAACCTTTTTTATGAATTGGTACTATAATGGCCTCCTTCCATATTTTGGGGATGAGACCGGAAGCGTTGATTGCATCGAAGGTTTTGGCCAAGATGCCGGCCCACCATTTTGGGTGTAGTTTGATGGCTTCAGCAGGGATCAAGTCGGGCCCAGGGGCTTTGCCCGGTTTCAGCTGAGCTATTAGCTTGGCTATTTCATCAGGATCGGTGGGAGGCCAAATAGGTAGGTGGGTAAACAGATGCATCAGATGGTCGGAGGGAGCATCTGCCTGTGAGAAGCATTTCTTCAGGAACACTTCCCATGTCGGTGCAGAGATGACTGCCCTTGGGTATTTCCTCACCCTTCTGTTAATCAAAGACCAGAATTCCCTGGACCTGTGTGGTTTTGAAGCAGTAATCAAAGCCTGCCAACGATTATGTTGCCACTCACGCTTGGCAGTTTTCTGCGTGCGTTTGTAGACTTGCTTGGCTTGGGCATAACTAGCTGGCAGAGTAGATGCATCGGAGGTCTTATATACATTATATATAGCACGGAGGCGCTGTCTTGCTTGTTTGCACTGAGAATTATACCAGGGGGCACCGTGAGTATACTCGATTCGATTTAAATTTTTGGGTGGTAACCTAAAGAAGGACGTAAGATCAGTCGTATGATGGTGGAAGCGCTTCAGCACTATGCTATGCTCGTCTGAGGCGGAGCCTATGTTGGAATGGGGCCCGAGGATTTCTTTTTGAAAGAATTCCTGGTACCTTTGAGCCTGGGTCTCCGACCATTTGATTCCTCTTACTTGGAGAGATTCGTTGGTTACCATCTGGGTCGCATGTCTATGAGCCTCCGGCTGCCAGTTCAGGGAAAGCTTAGCTACAAGGGGAAGATGATCACTAAATTGTACATTCTCGATCTTAAAAGTGGAAATACACTTAAGTAGATCCCTAGAGACCAACAGGTAATCGAGGACGCTGTTTGATTTAACGCTCAGGTGAGTGAAATCCCCTGGAATATCAGGGAGGCATGTGCCATTTAAGGGCACCAAATTCAAACGGATGGCCATTTGATAGAGGAGTACCCCAGCCTCATTTGCTCTGTGGTCTTTAGAAGTTCTCCTCATGATATGTTCCAGGTCGTAATTATCAAGATTTGGGGTAACCCACCATTTGGCTTTGGTCAGCGAGTCCCAGTTTGCTGCTGTGCGGGCATTAAAATCGCCACCAATAATGGCCGGGGTGTTAGGGAACTTAACATAGCATGAGAGCAAATGCTCTTCTAGCGAGCCCCATTTAGAGCCCAGTTCGAGGGAAGAACCCCCAGGTGGCAAGTAAACATTTGTAACTAGGAGCGAGATCTTTTCCCCCGTAATCAGCCCGGTAAGGGCATAGGGAGGCAAGGCCTGTACTAGAGTAATTTAGAATGTAGGTTGAGGGAGATGCCTATTATTAGGCCCCCTTTAGGGCGGCCTCCTTTCAGGGAGGGGCAGGCAGGGAGTTCTAGCAGCTCAAAGCCATTTAGGACAATTTTCTCTACTTCCCACGATTCTTGGAACAAGATGATATGAAACAGGTTAATAAACTCCAAGAATTCTGGCTCATGTTTTTTTCCCCTCCAGCCCGCGATGTTCCAGCTGAGGACTGATAGGGGGGAGTTCCTGTTGTGTTCAATTCGCTGTCAATTCAGGGAGAGAAGTGAGTCCTTTGGAGGCAGGGCAGACCCCACAAAAAAGTCAGTTATTTTACTTTGCATGGCAGGCACCTGCTGGAGGTGCCTAATCTTGAAGTTGGTAGTGAGGTGTTCAGACTGGGGCGACAGAACGGGTCTCCCGCTGGCTGGCCCAAGGGTGGACACTTCAGTGGGAGGCTCCACAGAATTTGCTGGGACTGCCCCACCGCGAGGTCTAAAGGTCGCCGATGAAACCATTTGATTTATATGTCCGGCCGGGTCTTCAGTCCAATCCGGGTCATTTTTTGATGTAAGTGGAACACTCCCCTGACCTGATGCTAGCGAAGGTACTGGGGATGCTTGACGTACAGGTACTGTTTGTATGTCGGGTCTATGCCGCTCAGGGGAATATGAGGACTCCAGTTCCGGCATTGATGGATTGGATGGTAAGGAATTGTTTTGGTGGAAAGGACTCTGAGTTACACTCTTCGGCGGGGGACTCTTGGGGGGCGAGTCAAAATTTATCAAGAGTTGGGATGAGAGGCCAACTTGTGAGGCAGAACCTGGGTCTGCCAAGCGTCGGTGGGATTTGCCCACAAGTGGGGGAGGCATGGGTTTAGGAGCTGGACTGAGGTATGGAAGACTTCCTACTTCCTTAAAACACGACTCCGAAAAGCTGGCAAGGTTATCCTGAGAAGTGGGCAGGACTTTTCCGTTCTTCTGGACATGTATGAGCTGATGATTAAGTACTTCTAGTCTATCAATTATTTCTTGTTGTTCCCTCGGTGGAAGGTCGCCAAAGGTGGCTAAAAGCTCTCTTTCCTCCGGTGGGGGCCGCTTCTCTTTTGTATGGAAGAAGCCACACCTGGCTTTGGTTACCATGGATGCCCTTGTCTGTATACACTCTCCGGCCAGCCAGGCTTCTCCAGTCCACAACTCCTTTCTCCAGAGGGAATAAGTATGGGAGAGAAACTAACACCTAACTTGGAGCCTGAGTTGAGAATGCCACTTCACTTGGCCTGCCTCCTCCTCTGTCTCTGTTTGCTTTACCTCCCTCACGGCTCCACGCCTCAAATTATCGGGGGTGTTCCTGTTTTGTCAGGCCCACCAAGGAAATGTGGGACCGAAGAATTCTTCAATATTGAGACGGGCCAGTGTGGCTCCTGCGCCCAGAAACAGACACAGAGCCCTGACGGTGAGTGCGAAATGGATGCAATAAAATAAGTTGCAGGGAGCAGGGTGGCAGTGGAAAGAATAATCCCCATAACTAAGAAGCCAAGCAAGAGGGAGATTTTTATATATAAAAAAATATAGTTTTGAACTGCAAGCACTTGATGTATCAGGATCTTAAGGAAGGACCCTTAAAGGAACCAATGCAAGGTTTTTGAGTGTTCCTCCTCTTTCTAGGCTTGGAGTGCGTTTGTGTAGCTGGACTGAATGAGACAAATAAGCAGCCATCACCTCTCGACTGCCGTGGCTGTGTAAGAACACATTCCTTCATTCCTTTTTTTCTCATATGCAGGCAGGCTCTTTCAATGCTGACTTTCCCTCTCCCCCTCTCTGCCCCTTCCTCTCCTTCAGAGTAACCTGCCACCCAACACACTCTGGGAATCCATGTTCCTTGACGACAGTTTCCTGAGTTGCAACGTAAGTGGGGTTGGGGTTTTTTGCTCCACTTCCTCCTCCTTGCATTGCCAACTTATGCTATTTTGCGGCTTTGTGTGCTATCCTGGGAATGTCCCCAGAACAAAGAATCCTCTCCCCTGCTCCATCCCATGAGCTTCTGGGCAGGATCAGAGCTCTGTTGCCTTCTCAAAATGCCTCTGCACTCACTAGTCAGATTGCATTATTCTGTTATAAAGCAGGTCAGGCTGTCTGTCTGTTTAGCCTAGAAGCTCTCTAGTGAGTATAGAGTAGTGGTTAGAGAGTCAGACTAGGATCTGGGAGATCAGGGTTCAAATCCCCACTAGCTAAGTAGCTCACTGAGTGACCTAGGGCCAGTCACCAATTTGCTGCCTAAACCTAGCTTTACAGAGTTGTGAGGACTGAACGGAGAGGAGGGGAGAATAATGTATGCCACCTGAGCTCCTTGTAGGAAAAGTGGGTTATAAAATGTAAGGAAAGGGTTTTCTGGCAGATATAATATTTTCCCACTTCTGCAACCTGACCCTTTGAACGGATGATGCTGAGGACTGTACCTAGAACTTTCTGCCTGAGTTGAAGGGGACCTTTCAGCTGGGCCAAAAACACTCATTGAGGATACAAAGTTTGGGGTTTTTAAAAAATAATAAATAAATTGGTAGGTTTATAGCAGAGTTAAAAAGCTTGGAAGCTGGAACTACCCAGTGACATCACCACCTGTTCTTATCACATGCCCACATCACAAGAGAGCAAATTAAACACACAGAGGTCCCATTGGTAAAGAAATAAAGGTTCTTTACTTACAGTTTCTTCATATTAACAAGGATGGCTTTGGAGTCTAAGTGACCTGGGAACTAGTCCTCATGCCTGCTTCTTGCAGGACAGAAAGTGGGTGAAGTTTAAAAGTTATCTGTTAGTCTCAGCCCTGACCTCTACTGATTGGAGGCAGGCAAGGCGGGAATGCGGCCTACGAAGACTTCTGAGGCCTGGATAAACAGTCCTGTATTTGGGTCTCAAGTTCACTACCCCCTGCTTTACATTCTCTGTCAGTGACCCCAGACTGACACACATGTCATCTTCTGCAAGCTGCTGTCCCAGCTGTCGTGTGTATTCTGTGAGATTCCTCCTCCTGCATCTGACATCTGTGTTAATGTTTAATGCCAAGACCCGGGAGGCCTTGCAAAGGCCTTTTCTCTGGATTTAGGTGCTCATGTATCTCCAGCTCTCCTTCAAGCTCTTGCGCAGGAAAGTCTTCACCTTTTTTCAGTTTTACTTGTCTCTAGAACACCTGCAATGTGACGGCCTGCCAAATTCTCACAAACATGGTCATTTTGGAAGCCTTCTCTTTACAAAACCGGGCCTATGATCTCTATATGAAGACCAAGTGAGTATCCATCAATCTTGGTGCAAGGAGGTATTTATAGCCCACTCGTAATATATTGCGTGTGTGGCTTTTTTTGAAGTAAACTGCATATCTGGAGGGCCTGATCCACATAGGGAGTTGGCATGTGGGGCCTTAATCCCACCCCTTCTGTGCTGCAGTCTCGGTCTGGAGGAGCCCCATGGCTGGTGATTTTGTGGGACCTTCTTTCCTAATGCAAATATACCAGCTGTAAGGCTATATAGCCGTACCTCAGAAGTCGAACAGAATCCATTCCGGAAGTCCGTTTGACTTCTGAAACGTTTGACTTCCAAAGCACGGCTTCTGATTGGAGCTTCCTGCAGGCAGTCAGAAGCCACAGAAGCCCCGTTGGACATTGGGCTTCCAAAAGAACGTTTGAAAACTGGAACACTCGCTTCTGGTTTTCGATCGTTCGGGAGCCGAAACATTCGACTCCCAAGGCGTTCGGGAGCTGAGGTACAACTGTAGTGTATGAACTGGCATCACATTTAGCCTGACCTTAAAAGTTTCTATTCATATGAGAGCATTGCTGCTTCTCAGATAAATCCTCACTGCATTTTCTTCTCAGAAGCCAAGATCTTCCAAAGCTGTGGTACGGTAATCATGGAGGAACTTCCCCTCAGATGGTTTTTGGGAAGACTTCAAAGGCAAGTCCAAGCAGGCACAAACACTGGCATTTGCTCTGTGTGTGTGTGTGTGTGTGTGTGTGTGTGTGTGTGACACACACACACACACACACACACACAGAAACAGACAGAGACAGAGAAAGCAAGCAAGAGGGCAAAAATTAAGGTTGTGTACACATTACAGTAACACATGGGGTAACGGGTGACAAGAGAAAACATTGCTTAGTTTAAAGGGCCTGGATGGAAGAACTGTTGGGGGGTTAATTGCTGCTAAAGCTCATCTCTGCAACCTGTTCTTAACTCTGGGACTCAGCAATAGTAAACTGGAAGCAATCTGGGGTGTCTCTAAGCATGTGCAGAGTGTCATTGACTTCTGAACAACCTTAGCCCATTTTCAGCACCTAGGATTATGACGCAAACGTTCCAGGGTGACATGTGTTGCCTCAGGCAAGCTTGAGGTCTTATTCTCTTTATAGATATTAATTACTGTTGTCCAGCCTGCTGCCAGTCATTATTAGCTTTTTTAAAAAATTGAGCTGAATAGACTATAGGACTGTCTTTGCAGAAGGGCTTTTTAAGGTGCACAGAAGCTGGCTGAGAACATTGGCCTCCAGTTACTGTCTTTTCCCTCATCTCTACAGATTGACTTTAAGGTCATAAAGTACAATGTGCTTGGAAAGTTCTTAGGCTGGGAAGATGTGAGAGGAGCGACGTTGCAAGTGAGTCAGTTTCTTTCTGTTCTCGGCAACATTGCTGTTTTTGCTGCAGTTCCAATGGAATGTCAGCTTAGAAGAGAGGTTGGAGAATTTTTTTATATAGTCACCCCCACTGTTTATCCCTCAGCTACTGTTATTCATTAGTGGACTGCCCTGAAACTGGAGGTTCCATATAACCATCATGCCCAGCAGCCACTGATAGACCTCTTACTCTCTTCCTCCCCATCCTCCTTCCCCACTTCATCAATGTCTCTAACCCTGTTTGAAAGAGGTCTAAGCCAGCAGCCACCTTCATATCTTGGCCAGCAAGTTCCCTGGGGCAGCTCCTCAGCAACTAACCTCCTTTCACAGGATGGTTCTGAGAATAAAATGATACTGTGTGTATTCTCTGCCCTCCTTGAAGGAAGGACTGGATAACATAATTTAAAATTTAATATAGGTCTCAGCTTATCTCAGTGCAGCATACTAGTTTAACACGTATAATTAGCAGGATTTGCATGTTCGTTTCATGGGCATTTGGGAAGAAAAAGTAGGAAATTATGGCTGTGTGCAATTTCTGCCTCTTCTTCTCTTTCCATCTTCTTAGCTCTGCCCAGACAGACAGAGTGTCATGGATGCTGCCTTTGTGTTTGGAACATCATACAGCCAGTCTGTAAGTGTTGGCTTTAGTGCAAGAAAGCTTTCCCCTTCTAAGATCCCAGGGGGGTGGCTAACCTTTTTCAGCCTGAGGTTTGTATTGCCTCATTGGAACCTCTCTGGGGGCTGAATGCCAGTAGTGGGTGTGGCCCCCACCAGGACCGGCCCACCTATGAGGCAAGGTGAGGCGACTGCCTTGAGCACTCAACACACTTTTTAGACATGCATCATTTCGCGACACAGTAATTCAGTTTTGCCAGCAAACCGGAGATTAAACTAATCCCTTTCCAGCCCTGGGAAGAGTGTGGGAAGTGTTTGTGCAACATTGCAGCCGACACACTAACACACAGTTTGGAAAGCTCTGCTTTGTGGCATAGATATTTTTTTTTTTTGGGGGGGGGGACCTTTTCAGCCCAATGGCTTCATTCCAATCTGGAAAGCATTTCAAGGGCCAGATGCCAGTGGTGGGTGGTGGGAGGAGTCAGAGGCAAAAGTGGGCAGGGCAACAGATGTAAATATTACCTTTGTACAGTAGGCTAGTTTCTACTGCCACACACCTCTCTGTCCTCCATCCAGACAAACAGGGGCCATGATCAGAATTCAAGGACACATTCTAGCCAGGCAAAAAGGAGGGTATGAAGCAGGGGGAAGGGTGTGTGGCCCAGGGAAAGTTCTGAGGGCTGGAGAGAGACGCCTGTCCCCAGGGCCTGGGATTCCCTACCCTTGGCAATGATAGGTTTAACACTACTCTGCAATATGGAAGAAAAACAGCATCTTAACATAAGGAAATGAGTGGGTGATAAAACTGGCATCTGTTGCAGCCTTGAGCCATTGCTGTAATAATTCATTTGAATCAGAGTCTGTGCGAAGTGTTTTTACAACACTCATCTCACTTATGTATATGTTATGGCAGAGAACCCTGACTGTTGTGGCATCCCCTCTCCTTAAAGCTAAATCACACTCTTTTCAGTGAAGGTGACTGCTGTGTATAGAACTGCAGGCTTAATTCATTTTTGCATGGGGCGGCTCGTGTTCTAATCTATGTTGTTCTTTTTTTAACTGAGTAAATAAGGACGACTCAGAAGAGTAAATGGATTCACCCTCTCCCCTGCAGACTCTTTTTTTGGCACAGTGAAGAGATATGTGGTAGTATCTAATAATTTTCCATTCTATAGTGTACCCTTGACGTCTCGGCCCTACTGCAAGGTGTCCCTGAACCTGTCTTTTATGAGATGTTCTTACAGTTTGAGGATGAAGAAGGACATGTCCGACTGTGGCCGGTCCCTGTAGAGAATCCAGCAATACGCACAAACAACCAAGGTGAGCCTTTCCTTGGCTGTGTACACACACCATACATTTAGAACACATTTCAAGCACTCAGCTTTCCCCCAACAATCCTGGGAATTGTAGCTTGCCCATCATAGAGTGGCAGTTCCCAGCACCCTTAAGAAACTAGAGTTCTCAGGATTCTTTGAAGGACGATGTTTCAGAGGGTTAGGGATGGGGTTAGAGAGTTAGGAGCTTTGGGTATTATCACCCATGCAAGCCTTTACTTCTCCTTCATCATCTCTCTCTCCTCAGTCTCTTCCCCTCTTCTCTTCTCTTCTCTTCCCTTCCCTTAGCCTTTGTGCTCCTGACTTTTGGATGCACAACTAATTTCTTTAGTTCTTTCACCCCACTTTTCCAAAGCGGAAAGCTTTTAGTGCCATCTTTACGACCTTTTCGAAGCACACATCCTCTGGCAATGTATTTGCAGCAGGCTGTACATAAGGGCAATGAAGCATTGCATGCAGGTGAGTGAGCAGGCTGGTGGTGAAGGAAGAGGAATGAAGTGCTCTCCCACTCTGTGAAAGCAAGCCAGCTGCCAAATGAGGGAAAGACCCCTTTTCTGCACCCAGTACACAGGACAGAACCCCAAAAGACTAGTAAACAGTTGTGCAGGCTAGTAACACTTTGTGGGGCTGTTTACAAGACTGATACTTGACGCATACCTCACAGCCGCAGCTTTTCAACACCTACTCACCAGATTTGAGTCCAGTAACATTACAACAGTTTTCCCTAAAGCCATGACTGTATACATGCTGCCGTTTACTCTGCCTCACACAACATTAGCCACCAATCCATGTCGATCCTGTATTTATCCTGTTGTTTCTTATGAAATAGGGATGCGGGTTGCGCTGTGGGTTAAACCACAGAGCCTAGGGCTTGCTGATCAGAAGGTCAGCGGTTCAAATCCCTGCGACGGGGTGAGCTCCTGTTGCTTGGTCCCAGCTCCTGCCCACCTAGCAGTTCGAAAGCACAACAGTGCAAGTAGATAAATAGGTACCGCTCTGGCAGAAAGGTGAATGGCGTTTCCGTGCGCTGCTCTGGTTCTCCAAAAGCGGCTTAGTCATGCTGGCCACATGACCTGAAAGCTGTATGCTGGCTCCCTCGGCCAGTAATGCGAGATGAGTGCTGCAACCCCAGAGTCATCCATGACTGGACTTAAACGGCCAGGGGTCCCTTTACCTTTACCTTTCTTGCGAAATACTGAGTTTAGATATATGTTCCCCCCCCAAAGAACCTCCCCACAACTTTAATCCAAATTGGGGGAAATAACAACCTAGCTGCGTCCTAAGCTGGCAATGTGTACACACATCCTATTTGGCTTAAAATTTGCAAACTGCCACAGTGGTAGCTAATCTTTTCTTCGGGCTAAGGGCCTCATTGACTCGTGGCCAGCTCTTCATGGTGAAGTGGGTGTGGCAGAGCTGGAAATGTGGATGTAGTCAGTAATGTTAGAAGAGTCCTGCTGGATCAGGCCGATGGCCCATCTAGTGCAGCATCTTGTTTTCACTGTGGCCAGCCAGATACCTATGGGAAATCCTGAAGCAGGATCTGAGCACGTGAACACTGTCCCCTTGTGTGATCTCCAGCAACTGGTATTTGGAAGCATTACTGCTTCCAGCTGTGGAGGAAGAGCATAGACATCATGATAACTAGCCTAGCCATCAATAGCCCTACTCTCCAGGAATTTGTGCAAACCACTTTTAAAGCCAGCTATGCTGGTGGCCATGACTGTCTCCTGTGGGAGCCATTTCCCTATTTCGACTATGTGTTGGCTTAATGCTTTCTTTAATTACAAAGAATACATAGAATTGACTACTCAGTATACTGTGTACTGCATCATACAATACATAGAAGACAATATACAGTGCATCTTTGTCAGATGCTGTGTTTCATTATTTTCCTCTCAATGGCACAAAGGGCTGAGTCTTCAGCATATAAAGAGCATATAAAGCTTTTGCTCTCTCTCCCCCCCCCCCCCCAATGATTTTTCCAGCATCCCATCTCCGAAGATTCTTTCTGGTTGACGGGCTCTCTGGCAGAAAAGTAAACCTGACAAATGTCCCAGCAACTGTTACATTTGCAGCAGAATTGATCCTCAGGTAATAGTAGTAGTTGTAGTAGTAGTAGTAGTAAAGCATAGACATGTGCTGCAATTGCGCTTGCGGAGTGCGGGGCAGGGATTTGGAGAATGAGTGTTCCTGCAGTTAGTTCAATAATCAGATCTCCTACCCATTTTAATCTTCCTTGAAGGTCTTGTCTTGATGGGTAGGTTAATCAGGAAATTGTGTGGATTTTAACCGCTGCAAAAATCCCTGATTCTTACATTAAAATAGAGGGGAATAAGCAGTTAGTTTTGGCATATCTGGGACAAACAAGGCTTGTGTCTTGGCTAAATGTAACAAGCATTGTTTGTTTGTTTGTTTGTTTGTTTGTTTGTTTAGAAATGCAAATAGCAGCTGGTGTGTGTGTGTGGTCATTATTAGGCTCTCAACAAGCAAAGAGGGAGAGTTTAACCCTTTCCTCTCTGCTGTAGTCCTGATGATTACCTTTCCTTTGAGGAAATCCTGTCTTTTGAGGACATCGCCCACTGGCTCCCAAGAGTTTTCCTTGAAATGCAATCAGCTGCTTCAGAGAGATTATTTTTGTTGGCACCCAGGTGGGGAGTTTGTGTTAAATTTTCCCTCCCCACCACCGCCAGCCTCAAGGATGCTATTTACATAGCAAGAAATATGCAGATAAGCTGCATTTACGCAATTAATTTGACTTCTCAGATTGCCCCCTCCAGGCCAAATGCAGCCCTACAGGCATCCTCACTGGACCTCCTTTACGCCTTCCTCTGCTGATAATTACAAGGGGAGGCGGATTGGGACTAGAGGGTGAAGTTGCCCCCTGGGGAAAGGCCTTGAGGTCTGGGAGGTGCTGATCTGGATGTTGGGGGTGGGGAGCAGGTTGTCTGGAGAGAGTCCCACCTCAGCGTCATAGAATGCCTAAAATGCGGGGGCTGGGTTGCCTGGCGTGACTCAGGACGCTGCTTGCTGAGTCAGACCCATTGCTCCATCTATCTCTGTATTGTCTACACTGACTGGCAGTGGTCCTGCAGTGTTTCAGGCAGGCAGTCTTTCCCTGCCTTGAGATGGTGGGGATTGAACCTGGGACCTTCTGCATGCAAAGCAGATACTCTGCCACTGAGCCATGACCCTTTGGGCTGGATAAGCTCCCCCACCCCTGCTGCCCTAAGGCATCTGTGCTGGACCCACCAGCATCCTCCGATTCTGCATGTTTTAAGTACATTGACCTTGGCTCCCTTCTGCCCAATTAGCACCTTTTTCCTCCGCTGCAACTCGTTTTCTCTGCAGAGGCAGAGCGATTCATCACTCCTTCCTCTAATTACTGGCTTTGTCCTCCGGTTAACCTTCTTTTCCCTCTTCCTTTCTCCTGGCTTATACAGTGTATACCTGCCAACCGGGACTCCTGGAGGAGACAACCCCCCTTTCCTGCTGACAGTGAAATATTCAACGCGGAGCAGCACTGGAGTCGCTCAGGCAAGGGGGGCAAGGGGGGGCTCAAGTCCTCCCCTTCACCCACAGCTGCTCTTCCAGGAGGGAGAGAAATACATGTGTGCAGCAGCAGCAGCTGAAACAATAAGGCTGGCTCCATCCCCCCCCTTCCTTTTTCCCCTTCCCTCCAGCAGCTGTTGCTTCAGCAGGTGTTAATTAGAACCGGGTTTGTGCTGGGAGATTGTCAGGGCTGAAAGCAAAGGCGCCCACCTGCCTGGATGCTGGCCTGCTTCTCCCCCTGCAAGGAAGCTGCCTCTGCCAGTCAGATGAGAAGTCACCCAGGAAACAGGCAGCGCAAGGTTGGCTAAGCAAGGCCATGTCTGCTGTAGTAGCTCAGTTTGGGGCAGGGAAAGCTGGCAGGTGATGGGAAAGACTGTTCTCTGCCCAGGACCCCAAAGAGCCACTTCTAGTAGATTAAGAGCGTACAGGTGATTTGTGGAGGGTTTGTGGAGGATAAATAAGACTTAATGGATACTAGCTGTGATGGCCATGTTCTGCCTTCACTGTTAGAGGCAGCATGAGAATCACAAGTGGGGAGAGAGCTGTTGCCTTCAAATCCTGCTTGTGGGCATCCTGCAGGCACTTGGTTGGCTACTGTGAGAACAGGAGGCTGGACTATCCCCCAGAGCACTTCTTATGTCTTCTTCTGATCCTAATGGGCAAACGAAGATCAGATCCACACTGGGGAGGCCCCCAATCAGTCCAGGGGATAACTCTTAATTCCTACTCCCTCCCTGAAACCCTACCAGTAGACAAGACTGAGCTACATGGACCACTGGTGTGACTCAGTATAAATCAGCTTCCTATAGTCCAAATTAAAGTTGATTGAGAGTCATGTGCAACAAACCTGCTTCCTCCAAAATGTCAGGCTTCTTGCAATAAGGAGTGTGAGGGGAAATGCACTCGTAAGTGTGGGATAACACCTGCTTTGATGCTATCCAACCCCCTGCAACAAAATTAGAATGAATGGTCATTAAAAAGCCAATGTTGTCTAATCTCCCTGCAGATAATCTCCCAACCAGTAAACTGGTTGTCTGGAAGCACCATCAGACCCAAAACCTTTAAGCTTCATCCAGCATGCAGCTCTCTGTCCCTTGAGTCTCCCTCCTTCTCTTGCCTGCCTGCCCATCTACAGTCGGTGCTCTCACTCCTTCCTTTTGCATACTCTGCTGTTCCCCTACAACTCAAGTTGGTTATGCGCAGCACAGGAGGATTCCCTTTGCTACTTGGCTTCGACTCTGCAGTCTCATTGATTTACTTGGTGTGATGGGTTTTCAGCAAGAGGAGAGAAATGCTGTCTCTGACAGTGTGGTTTGCTGAACAAGGGGAAACACTGATGGACAAAGTCACTGAGAAATGAGCCTGCCATTATTTCTGTTAACGTAGCATGGCAAGGATGCTGTTCCTTGCATATGCAGAAGAGGAAAATCCGGTATAAATATACTAATGCTGAGTGTGGATACTTCCCTAGCCAAAATGGCACCAATCATGCTCAAGCCAGAGGTATTAACAGGCTTAGAAGAACTTTAAGCTTGTTGGGGTGGTGGGGGAGGGGGAAGAATGCTTAAGAGGGATGACCCCCAAAAGTTAACAACAGTCCAATGAAAAACTGGGCACGCTCTGTGGGCATGGAATTGTGACTGGCTGTTGGGGGGCAAGGGGAAAGAAAACTGGGATGGGGAAATGGAATGGAGTATCCAGGGCAAGGGCCTTGCTGGCTGGAACACTGAACAGTAGCACTCCACACGGTTCTCACGTGCATGTTGCAAAAAGAAAAATGCATGCAGAATCAGACAGGTTGTTTAGTAACAGTTTGAAATGGGTTACAAGAGCTTCCAGGGTTTCAAGAGTGTGAAGATCCCAAAGCAATTCAGATTATGTCTTCTGCCAGCTTACCCAAACTTTGCACGATGTTTTCCAAAGCTTCTGACAATAATGACGTCAGCTGAAGCTGTGCCCACAGCCTGCAGCTAACAGGCCTGCTTTCTTCCTGTTATTACTTCTCTGTTGTGCTATTTCTTTTCAGGTGTCATTTTCAGTCTCTTATATCCAGGATCCTGGAACGGCTCAGCAAGCTACAGATGTGAGTAACTCTCATGGCAGGATTCCAGAAGGGTAGCTGTGTTTAGTCTTTAAGACGCTCTTCTTGGGTTTGCTGTGCAGACTCATAGGTTTAGGGCAGCTTAAGCTTTCATGGGCCCATAGACAGACTAGTGAAAATAACATACAAAAAATTGCATTATATTAGGAAAAAGTGCTTAGCAAAAATGTGTATATTTGGAGAAATTCACACTAAAATGGTGGTGCATTTTATTGAGCACTTTAAAAAGAAAGAATTTGCAAACCAATGTGGAGAGGATAACTGAAGAATGGAAAAATGAGAAACAGAAAAAACCCAAAACAAGACCGGTTCACTCGTCCCTATGGATGACACACCTGCTACTGTCCTCCATCCCTGCCCTCTCTCTTGACAGATTGCATTTGGAGCCCTGGGATTCCTTGCAATCATCTATGCCTTGCTAGAGACCAGCACTTGGACCCGGCGATCTCGACTTCCAAACATAAGCTTTATGGTAAGTTTTCCTTTCATGGGTGAGCTGCTGGAAATTCTTGCAGTCCCAAGAATGGTGTGTTGCTCGATTTCCTCTTCCTTTGTTGGGCAGACATGGCAGGTATATTTCTGCCTGTTTACACTTTGCTAGCAGAAACCTGGCTATAGATGATAGTGCAGTTTCCATTTTGCTCCATTTGCAGTGCAGTCTCTCTTTTCCTTCAATATTTTCTTCCCTCTTGAAACAAAATTATTTTCCTGCAGGTCATAGTGAAATTCTTTGCCAACTTCAGCGGATCTCTAGCAAATGTCTTTTTCATGGTCAGCCTTGGAATTGGCATTTATTGGCTCATAGTTTTCAAGGTAAGTACCGGTAACTCTCGGAACTAGAATATTCCTGCAGGTATCTGCACTGCATCTTTCTTCCACTTGGAGGTGATGTCAGATGCCGCTGGAGGGGAAGAGGTGTAGCTCTTGCAGAAAGTCTCCTGTTCGGTCCCCAGCATCTCAAGGCAGAGCGGGCAAGACTCCTGTCTGAAATCCCGGAGAGTCATTTCCAGTAGACAATACTGAGCACAACAGGCCAATAGCTATATTCAGTTTAAGGTAGCTTCCTGTGTTCTTTCCAGCCAAATCAGTAATAGCCAGTGTACTTGAAACATAGGAGGCTACCTTTTCAAGAGTCAGACTACTGGTCCACATGGGCGTAGCTGCCCCCTCCCCCAGCAAAAATTCTGGCTACGCCCATGCTGGTCCATCTAGTGGCTCAGTAGTATCAAGAATGGCTGACAGCAGTTATCCAGTCTCTCTCAGCCTTACAGGAGATGGCAGGGATTGGACTGGGAGCCTTTTGGTATGCAAAGCATGCACTCCACTACTGAGTTTGGTTCTCAGTTTGTGCCCCTAATGAGGTTGCAGGTTCTGTGCTGGAACAGCCATTACCTAATTGCAAAGCGATTATGAGTTCTAAGCCCTGAAGAATTGTCAGTAGGTAAAGGCCTTCAGAGGGACGCAGGTGGTGCTGTGGGTTAAACCACAGAGCCTAGGACTTGCCGATCAGAAGGTCGGTGGTTCGAATCCCCGCAACGGGGTGAGCTCCCGTTGCTCGGTCCCTGCTCCTGCCAACCTAGCAGTTCGAAAGCACATCAAAGTGCAAGTAGATAAATAGGTACCACTCCAGCGGGAAGGTAAACGGTGTTTCTGTGCGCTGCTCTGGTTCTCCAGAAGCGGCTTAGTCATGCTGGCCACATGACCCGGAAGCTGTACGCCGGCTCCCTCGGCCAATAAAAGCGAGCTGAGCGCCGCAACCCCAGAGACGGCCACGACTGGACCTGATGGTCAGGGGTCCCTTTACCTTTTAAAGGCCTTCTCTTGTCCATCCTCATTTCCAGTCCTTCTTCCAGGGTCAGCAATTTTCTGCAGTTGAGAGGACACTGCCCACTGCTGGGAGCCAAATAGAGACCAACTTTATCATCTACTTGTTGTCTGCTCTTGTGTTAAAGGTAAGAACATTGGGAGATCTGGGTGTTTGAGATGGCTCTGGCATTGCATCTCACAGAGAAATGTCAAAGTTTTAAAAGATGGCATACGTAATCACAACAAAAAACACTGACGGGAAAGGTTGTTAGGGCTGCCCTAACCTGGATGGAAATATCATGCTGCTTAATAATTCAAGGGACTTGAAGAACATCAGTTGCTTTAGCAAGACTGAGACAGACTGACACAGCTCCTTGGAGAGCATGTCTAGGCTGTAGACCTAATTTAGTTCAACTGGCATCACTTTCCTCCAAGCGGCCCTGGGAGTTGTACCTCTGTGAGTCTTTTGCTAGCAGGTAAAAAGTGATAGGTTTAAAAAGAAAACAAACCTTAGGTCCTGGGTAACAGCAGTTTTTATTTACCCCAGCCTCTTTATTCAGGCTGCTGTTGTTTTCATTCTGCCACTGCTGCTTATTTATAGAATGGTAGAGTTGGAAGGGACCCCAAGAGTCATCTAGTCCAACCCCCTGCAGTAGTATTATTATTATTGTTATTTCACTTAATGCTTTTTTCAAAAGATGTCTGTAGTTCACTTGCAAATACCGTATTTTTCCGTGCTTAAGCCAATATATTTTCCTTAGAAATAATCAGCTAAAATTGTGGGTTGTCTTATAAAGGAAACTATCTGTGGTGATTGTGCGTGTGATAGGTTGCTGCGGCAAGGCGTGCTGATGATTAGCTGCGGCTTTGACAATTGGGCGGGCTATTAACAGTAGCAGTGAGGCATGCATGCAATCGGCTGTGGTTGTGTTGAGTGTGCTGCTGGGTTTTCGACGGTGAGTGTGCGGACAATTGTTTGCCGCAGTGATGCGTGCGATTTGCATTTGCGGGCAGGCTGTAACAACTTTGGACAATTTCCCCCTAATTTTTTTTTGCTGCGGTCCCAAAAAATAGGGGTCATCTTATACACGGGGGGGGGGGGGGGTTTATACACTGGAAAATAAGGTATATACCATGTTAGTGTTCAGAATGGCTTAACTTACATTATTTTGTTGTAATTTCGAGTAGGGAAACCTGACTCACTCCAAATGTTACTGGACTACAACTCCCATCCTTCCTGACCATTGGCCATGCAGGCTGGGCACAGTGGGAGGTTTAGTCCAACAGCATATGGAGGGCCACATGTTTCCAGGGTAGAGAGGCACCTCTTTGCTGTGGCCTTTGACACTTGAGGGGTACGTTTTTAGGAGACACTCTGGGGAGAGTTCCAAGGGCCAGGTACAAAAGTCTGATTCTGCTGTAAACCCTGCCATAGGGTGCTGAATTTAAAGGGACCGTTGGCATTCAGGTTTGGAGTGCGCCTCTGCCTAAGACACTGGGGCCAGTGGTTTGAGAGCTGCTATTGGGAACGTCACACTCTAAACCTCTGGACAACCTATATTTGCATCACTGAGAAATAACCCTCTGTGGATGATTTTGTTCCAGAGCTTGGACCTCATACATATTCTGATAACCCAGTTAACAGTTTCTATCTTCCTGATAGACTGGGAGAAGCCAAAGGAGAGAGGAACAGCAAAAGCATCTATGGGTAAAAGTTTGCCTTTGTTTTCTGATAGGTTGCGTATAGGGCTGTAAGAAGGCTGTGATCTGAAGGCAGCAACTGAATGTTGGAAATTTCAAAACAGACAAAAGAAAGCATCCAACCATGGAAGCAGAACATAGCTAATTGTGGCTAGTAGCCATTGATAGCCTTTACCTCCATACATTTGTCTAATCCATTTTTAATAGTAATCCAAGTTTGTGGCCATCAGTGCCTCCTGTGGGACTGAATTCCACGGTTAAACTATACGCTATACCCAACTTCATTGGGTGTCCACACATTGTCGTGTTAGGAGTGAGGGTGCAAAACTTGTCTCTGTCCACTTTCTCCATTCCATCTCTGTGCAGAGCACGTATAGACAAAGTGGTGCTCTCCAGACATGGTTGTACAGCCAACTCGCATCTTGCATATGTTTAACTTGCATGATTTCTGCTTTATTCACTTGGTGGCCAGCCAGCTAAAATCGCACAAATTAAACATACAGGGGGCGGAGAGCTTAAAAGCATTTCTTGTGCAGTGTTTTCCTGGTGTGGAAAGAGCTCTTAAGCTGTCTACCTTGCTCACTGGGCTT
This sequence comes from Podarcis muralis, assembly GCF_964188315.1. Classification (NCBI taxonomy): domain Eukaryota; kingdom Metazoa; phylum Chordata; class Lepidosauria; order Squamata; family Lacertidae; genus Podarcis; species Podarcis muralis. The sequence continues at coordinate 41,334,576 of NC_135661.1, read as the reverse complement.
TTGGAGATCTTGTGGGAACTCGGGCGCCTTGAGAGATCTCTAAATAGCCTCCTAGAGCCCTGTAAGAGAGTTCTGCCTCGCTTGGCGGGTAAGACCTGTTTGCTATGCCGGCTCTAGAAAGGTAAGGATGTTTGTGTAGGGGTGGTTCCTAGGTGGTGGTTTGACTGTACATGTTTTTGTGTATATGTACCATCCTTGAAGTGTAACCCCCCACAAGGTTTAAGTTGACTATACTGCAACTCCCATTATCCCTGATCAATGGCCATACTTGATGGGACTGATTGTGATCCAGCAGTATTTGGAAAGCACCTCACTGGCTACCCATGATCTAGGGCTAGCCAAGGAGGATATCTGCTAGGGCAGCATGCCAATCAGTGCTCCATCTACAAATCTCTGATTAGCTAGGAAGAATCATCCGATGGCTTTCCCTCCCAGTGTCCTGTGACTGCTTCCAGTTCCAGGGTTATGCTCAGCCATTTTAGTTTAAAACACAGCCAAAAGGAAACCCCATCTTATCTTGCATCCCTCCACATGCCCTTTCATTCCACCTACTATTGTATTCAGGCAAAAAGGGGTGGCCATGGGGCTTCCTAGCATTTTGTGGGATGGAGCATGAAACGTTTGACACCGTGTGCTGGCTACCGGAGGATGTTCTTGAAGATCTAAAGCTTTGACTCCCAGGAAAATGAGGGCAATGTTACCTACAGCACATTCGCACAGCTGTTGTGTGATACTTGCTTGTTTAATTAGTGTTGGCAAATCACTTTGAGGCCCTCGGTTCTTCTGGGAAATCAGCAGGAGCCTGTTCCAGGAAGCAAGCTTGCTTCAGATTGTAACGATTTCATATCAGGAGAGGTAAATTAACATAAGCAAGGGCTCAAGGAAACCCAGGGGCGTTGAGCTTTGCACTTTGCCAAGAATCCGATAAGCTCGTGTGGAGTCTTCAAATAAAGCCAATTGTTTCAGCTTCATTGTGTGTGTGTTTTAACCTCCCTCCCCTGCTTCAGGATATCAGAAGGCTACTTCCTCTGTGAGTGCCTGGAGAACTTTTCTGATCGCTAATGAGTGGAACGAGATCCAGACCCACAGAAAAGTGAACCCTACACTCCAGTTGTTTGCCGTCTTGCTGCTACTGGAGGTGAGAGAGAGAGAGATTAAGGAAAGAAAGTATCTGCTGTGCAGTCTCTGTGCTCTGCAACTGATAACTTTGCTCTTTCTCAAGGTCACTGATACAATATACTTATGACCACAGCGTGCACAACCTTCTGCACAGATCACCAGGGGTGCAAAAACTTCTGCCAAACTTGAAGACAGTTAGATTTTCTAAGGGCCAGCTCAGAGGCAGGAGGAGAGGAAGTGTCCGTTTGGACTGGTAGGGTAGAAGGCAGGGAGACCAGCAGTAAGTGGAGCCAGAGCCAGGACAGGCAGAGGTAACATGCTAAATTCCACAAGGGCAACACTGAGACTAATGGAGGAAGAAGCTAGAAGGCAGGACAGCTAGGTTGCCATCATCATCTTCTTTCTTCTTTGGCGATCACTTGTAGCCGAGTAAGATTGTTTTAACAATGAGTCTGTAAGTGACTGTGGAGCCCAATTCTGGACCCACACATCCTTCCACAGTGGGGACATTGGTTCCCGGGCGGGATTTGATCATGGTGTGGATTTGCCAAGCGTGCCTTCCTCTTAGCACATTTCTCCCTTGTGTTCTGAGTTCAAGTGTCTTCAAAGTCCATGACACCTTTGGTAAAGGCTGCTCTCCAACTGGAGCGCTCGCAGGCCAGTGTTTCCCAGTTGTCGGTGTTCATACGACTTTTTTTAGATTTGCCTTGAGACCGTCTTTAAACCTCTTTTGTTGACCACCAGCATTACACTTTCCATTTTTAAGTTCAGAATAGAGTAGTTGCTTTGGAAGACGATAATCAGGCATCCACACAACATGACCAGTCCAACAAAGTTGATGTTGAAGAATCATTGCTTCAACACTGGTGATTTTTGCTTCATCCAGTACACCGATATTAGTTCGCCTGTCTTCCCAAGTGATGTGTAAGATTTTTCGGAGACACCGTTGATGGAATCTTTTGAGAAGGTGGAGATGGTGTTTGTAAGTGGCCCATGTTTCACAAGCATACAGCAAGGTTGGTAGTACAATAGCTTTGTAAACAAGCATTTTGGTTTCCCTGCGAATGTCCTGGTCCTCAGACACTCTGCACTTCAATTGGGAGAAAGCCGCACCCGCAGAGCTCAGGTGATGCTGGATTTCGGCATCAGTGTTGACCCTTGTGGAAAGATAACTGCCTAGGTAGGAGAAGTGATTGACATTTTCCAACATTACACCACATAGGGCCATCATGACTAATAATCCTTGGTAGGCCCCTCTGCCTACATTAATTTGTCTGATCCCCTTTGTTAAGATATTTAAACTGTTGGCCAACACCACATCACCCTTTGCCCATCAGTTTTTACTGAAGTGTTTGACACAGTAAAGACAATTTAAAATAATTAGTGTACTTCTAGTTTTTATAAGACCTTGCAATTTTTTTTAATATGGCGGTGCAGTTTAAAAATATTTAAAGAAAGGAAAATAAAATAAACCATGGGCCTAACCTATGACCTTACAGTGTCTTCATGTAACTTATAAATTGGGCATTTCTAAAGCTTTTTAATTCTCCAAATTACAATGTGGTTGACTCAGCAGCCCTCTCAACTCTTATGACTATGTAATCAATCCAGTTTTATGGGGGGTGGGGGAGCCATACCCCTGGGCCCACTCAGTGAGGTTGAGAAGAGACTTAGGCCCATATCCCACTATGTTCTGTTGAAGTGGGGACCAAACAGGCTTCTTTTAATTTCTAGGTGGTGGGGCTTAAAAATCTCACATCAAGAGACCTGAATGTGAATCTGCACCCGGGACCAAATGCCTATCATGCTCCTTGGAGCCCAATTCTTCGCTTTGGGATTGCTGCTTCTGTTTGGCTGGCAGTGGGGATTGCACAGGTGATCTTTCTCACTGAGTTTGGTTTAACTAAAGCTGCGTACACACTATAGCTTAAAAGCATATTTGAAGCACATTTTGTCTCTCAGAATTTACGGCATTGTAGTTTGTTAAGGGTTTCAGGGAATTGTGCTCTGTGAGGAGTAAATGACAGTGCCCAAAATTGTTTGAGGGAAAGAATGTGTTTCCAAGGTATAGTGTATACACAGCCTAAGAATATATATATATGAATATATATATGAATATATATATATATATATATATATGAATATATCCTTGATGCTGTATTAGAATAAAGGGCTATCTAGGTCATTCTACATCTCCTCTTCCTTAAGTGCTAGTGTGGAAAAATGTAACAAATGCAAAATCAAGAGCAATAGCTAACCGTTTTTGAAAGGTCCTTAGGTAGGTAACATGACAAAAGAAGTGAGCAATCTTATCATGTGCATGTTGTGGGACACCCTCAAAGACCTCATTTGCTATATTAAGAAATAAGGCCAAGGTTGCCAACCTTTCGGACTAGTGGACACATTTTGGATTATGAAAGAGTGCCGGCTTGGGGTGTCAAGTCACAAAATGGGTGCCATGGAGAGGTTGTGGCAAAACACAAAATGGTTGCCATGGGGAGCGTGGCATAACACAAAAATGAGAGAGGCAGCCATCCTTGGCAGCCTAACAGAGCACTTTAATTGCGCAAATCTAAGTTTCCAGTATGCGCTTGAACCCCTCCTGTAAAATGAGGCACCCTTTGAGTATTGCTGCTGATGAGGAACCTACTGTGTGTTCTTGCCTACCAGGGTGATTATAGGCAGCATGCCTTTTTGTTTTAAACAGGTGCTGTTTTCTGTTGGGTTATATGAGCGGTTTGTAGAGGACAAGATTCACCAGTTTGTTGATCTTTGTTCCCTGAGCAATGTGAGTCGCATTATATTTATTTAACAGGATTTCTATACAGTGCAGCTTAATCATTCAAACTGCTAAGCAGTTTATGTTCATGTACTTATTTACTATATTCCTTCACCAAATGATCCCAGTGTGGATTACAAAAAATACACCTTCATTAAAATAATAAAATTTTATAATTTTATTTGAATGCTATGAGAACCCGTGTGGCATAGTGGTTAGAAGATGACCTGGGAGACCAGGGTTCAAATCCTCACTTGGCCATGAAGCTCACTGGGTGGCCTTGGGCTAGTCACTGTCTCTCAGCCTAACCTACCTCACAGGGTTGTTGTGAGGATAAAATGTCAGAGGAAGAGAACCATACAAATGTAATAAATAAATATGAAAATCACAATCATAAGACAAGCCAATAACAAAACTGTGCAGAGCAACAGTTGGCTGAGCTGCATAGAGATAAAAGTTTGGCCATGTGCCATTAGCCAAAGTCACCACAAGACCAGTCTGTTAGCTATCTTGCTCCAAGATCGGCAAGCAGGATATTATCAGAACAAATCAAGTATACAGGCCTTCTAGTGACTCATAACTGATTAGTTTATTCAGTGTATTTACAATTTGCTGCTCAATTTGAATAGAATTTCCAAAGCTGCTGGTGCTGGTAGCATTTGTTGTGGTAGTAGTAATAATAGGAAAACAAATTTTAAAATTCTTAAAACAACAACAGCATTAAAGCACTGGGGCAAAGTAAAAACCAACACCAGGTAAAATCAGCAGATGAAATGCATTCAGTATGAAAGCCATCTGATCATTGGTAAATTAAAACCATACTAAAATGATTGAGGAGTGATTTTTTAAAGTCTTCGTCTGCCTGGGGAGAGGACATTCCTTAACTGGGGCACCTGCCCCCAAAAGGCCCAGATATGTTGGGTGTGGTTGAATTGCTCTAGAGGGGAGTCTTAATTGTGCCATTGTTAATCTGTAAACAAGTTTTGATTACAATCGTGTTCAAACATGTTCTGAAACTGTATTTGCCCATTTGATAAATGGTTGCGTGCTTCATTTGCCTCTCCCTGTCCCTCTAGGTGTCAGTGTTCATTTTGACACACAGATGTTATGGCTTCTACATCCATGGGAGAAGTGTCCATGGACAAGCAGATGTGGGCATGGACACCATGCTCACCTATATCAGGAAGGAGGAGGTAATAGTGTCTACTGGTCCATCTATCTGTCCTTTCTCTTTATGACAATTACTTTGTGCACCTGGGAAGGCTATGTCTGCCTGTTGGATTTGCCCATTTTCAAGTGAGCTTGTCAGGATTTAAACCCCATTAGCTACTATTTTTACAAGGCTATGGCGATCATGATTCAACTGAAACTGGGGGGAGTTGAAAGGTAGAACTTGTGGATTTTATAGTCACCCCATCACCCCGCCCCCAATAATAGGAACATTGTTATCAATTCCACTAGGTCTTGTGCAAAAATAAGGCATGGGGCAAGGTTTCTATGGCTCTATTCACACTCCCATTTCCTGGGCACTCGCTGCATTTCTGGTGCTGGGTTTTAATCCATGTTCACTTGACGTTATCTCAAAGGCATATGTATCCTGTACTTTGTTATAAAATGCTAGATGAATTGTTTCTCAAATTCGCTTTAGGCCTAGTCCTTAAGCTGTTTGTATGAACATCTTGGCAGAGGGTCAAGACATCCCCTGCCCAGTCAACGCTGCCTAGTGTCTACAGAAACAAATCTGACATAAATAAAGCCCTGTTGATGTGACCAACTAGGGGGTAAAGAGCTGTGAAATGTGCAGGGGGCAGGGAACAACTTCACCTCGCTTTAAGGTGGTAATGTGAACACACCCTTAGTCAAAGAAACGTCTCTCCCTCCCTCTCCAGAAGAGATCTCTGATATTTATGCTTTGTACTTCCCAATTATTATTCTTTCCACCCCTTCCATTGGTTCTCTCTACAGGAGAACCTCTGTGCTCTGAGAGGCCTGGAGGCCTACTCTGATGTGCAAACATTTGAGGTGCTTCTTACTGACAGGACTCGAGCATTCTATGACAGAATAACTCTATCTTTCATGGAGGTACAGTACCTAATCCTATTTTCTCAGTAATTGTTAGACAAAGATATTGGTCAGCTGGGCAAAGTATTACTTAGAAATGATGATGCCTTTGAGGGTGGAAGCTGTCAGGCCCGGGGGCCACATGCAGACTCTGGGACTCTCTGTCTGGCCTTTGGGATGCTCCCCACAGTCTTCAGGGTGCCACAAAACTTGGTTGTTTTCACTTCCTGATCAAAAGCTAACCTTAGTTGAGCTTTCTTTTGCTGAGCTCCTTCAAGGAACAGCAGCCTGCTAGGCTACAGGCAACCCTCCCGTTTCCCCCTACACTTTTTAATTTAAAACTCTGTCTGTGCATGGAAGCCAGCGCTCCAGAACAGCAGGTGAAAATTGAGCCAAGATCCCTGCTGCCAAAGGCAAGATCTGAGTGAAAACAAATAGATGTATTTTAAAAAAAACCTCTTCAATTGGGAATGCCAAGTAACTGGCACAAACTTTAAAAGTCTGTGCACTTTTTCTGTGACAGGTTCCCAGAGGAGCCCACATCCGACCTGACCTTCACAAACAGAGACTAAATGGCTACTTTGCCTTGAACCGCTTTCTGGTCTCCTTTTTTGAACATGTGAGTCTTTGGCTACCTCTGTCTACTATTCACCTTTTTTTTTGTACTGGGCATTTGTATCCATGGTTTGTTCTACACAAAGTGTTTTGCTTTATATCAAATAATGGGGGCCAGTGTCAAGGACCAACATAGTCAGGCATCTACCAAGGGACCACTGACAAGAACCTCTTGGAGCTGCTCTTCCACCATTGCTCGCTCACCTTTTATTCTGACCCAGACAATGGTGAGGGGGAGCATAAGATGTCACTGCTTGCTTACTCACTGGGGCTCTTTCTGCCAAGCAAGCCAATGATAACTCAGATGAGGAAGGTAGAGATGGACCACTGCCTGGGTGGTCTATCAGGTCTTCTTAAAATAATAATAGGAGGGTAGCCTAGCCAAACCAGGGCTGTTAAGAGAGTCATGGTGGTCGTTAACAAGACAATGGAACATCTTGCTCCAGGTGTGATCAGAGACTGGAGATTTGGATGGTTGTCATGGTAACTGCTTGGGGCAGGGCAAGGGGCTTCTGGGAAGCAGGAAGGCTGAGATCTATCTTGGCGAGGGAGGACTGCCTGCAATGCCTTGGACCATGCTGTAAGATCTGGACCCCCTCCATGCAGACTGAGGGTGTAAATAGGCAAATAAACCCTATTTCTTAAAGCACGATCATCTCCACAGTGTCTTCTATTATCCAAAGGGGCACAGACCCTGTGTGGGTGCCTGTGATCCCATGCGCTCTGGCCACTGCTTGGCAGAGAGAGGGGGCAGGCACCAGGCTTTTGTAACATAATATAGGAAGGCATTTTGATGGTGATGTCATGTGGATGCAGCCCACAGCTTCTTTACATGAGCAGCAACACTTGAGTCCACAGTAAACTGCCATGTGACAGTACCCTTAGTTAATGTTTTTCCCCTTGTCTTTGTGCATTCGTGCAGGCCCAGCTGTTTTGGAAATGAATTATAAGTGAGTCATCTTGTACTGACATATTTCTTTCACTTTTAATTGTCTCCTCACTCTCTCCACCCTTTAGAGATACAAAGATATGGACTACATGGTGAAGGACAAATTTTTCCTGGAGCGGATCATGGACGTGGAATTCCAGGAACCAGGGGACATTTCCACTCTCTATAATGGTATTCCAAACACTTACCAGTGGGAATTGGTTTGTAAGCTTCTGCACTGGGTATTGCCTTTTATTAGCTCACATCCACACCATACATTTAGAGAACTATTGTGCTACTTTAACAATATATTTATTGGTTTATTTCATTTATATCCCACTGATTTCTCCAAGGAGTTCGAGTTAGTATAGTTGGTTCTCCCTGTCCTCATTTAATTCCCAGAACAACCCTGCGAGGAAGGTTAGGGTGAGAGACAGTGAGTGCCCAAAGTCACCCACCGAAATTCATGTCTGAGTGGGGATTTCAGCCTGGTCTTCTTGGTCCTAGTATGACACTCTAGCTGCTATACCACACTTGCTGCCACAGGGATTTAACTTCATTAAGGGTGCTGACTTCACAGAGCTACCAGTTCTTAACAATCCTGGGAGATGCTGAGCTCCATAATGAGATGAATGAGCCCATGACTGCTCAAACAGAAACCAATCAAATGCAAGGAATGGATATGTGCCATTTACTGTACCACTGATGGTTGAAGTATGTCACTAACCATTATACCAGTCTGGGAGACGTGCCCACATTTAGGATACTGCTGCTTGATATTTGTAGATGTTCACACACTCTTAAATTATTCTCCTGTGGCATGGAGACTAACAGATGGACAACAAAAGTGGACCCTGCAAGGCCTTATGGTTATGAAGAGGCTTAGATCACATGCACACCATGCATGGATCATCCTGGGAACTGTAGTTTGTTCAGGGTGTTGAAAATCTTAGCTCTCTGAGGTCAGCACCCTTAACAAATAACAGTTCCCAGGATTTTCTATGACTGTTAATGTGGTGTAAAAGTGCTTTAAGTGATGGCTGGTGTCTGTTAAGACTGGTAAAGCAGGAGGCAGGGAGTCCACCAGTAGGTGGAGCCAGAGCCAGAACAGGCAGAGCCACCCCCTGGCTGACTGTAAGTAAGGGTCATAGGGTTGCCATATTTCAAAAAGTGAAAATCCACACACACAATGTCAAAATTCACCAAAATCTACATAGCCGAAACCCAGCTATATCTGGGAAATTCTGGACATATGGCAACCCTAGTGTGTCAGTGACCCATTTGCCCTAATGGTCCAGCCTCCATTGTATGTTTCAAATGTGTGCTTTGGTTGTGGCAATACAGATTCTATTTTGGGGTGTTTGTGGCAATGCAGATTCTATTTTGGGGTGTTTTTTTCAGAAACAGAGTAATTGCTGTGAGAGTAAAAAGGGTGGAAATCTGAAAAAGATACTACTACTACTAATAATAATAAAACTATATTCCTCTTCCTCTAGATGACCGTGCTTTATTTAGCAGAACACTTTTCTACAGTCACGAACTGGTGCTGCTGCTCTTTGAAATCCTTGTCTTCTCTGCTGTAGATTTGGCAGCACAGGATTTTGTATTGTCAACAATTGTGACCTTTGTCGTGCAAAAGGTAAATGGTTTTGTGACACCAGGTGCATGATATATCTCTAAAGAGTAGGGATTGGGGTAGGGATTTGGGTCAGTTCACATTTTCATACGTACCCACCTAATTCTCACTTCACAAAACAATACACAAACTGAAATGGTGCTATGCTTTGAAATTCACATTTCTCCCAATTTGGTGATGGACTTCTCCAACCAATGCATACAAAAAAAATATATTCGGAGAAATACACACAAAATGGTGACAGATTTTCATGAGGCCTTAAAAAGAAAAAAAAATGCCAATTGATGCAGAACTAAAGTTTGGAGAAAGCGAGAGAATATGAAATTGACAGCTTTGTCCTTAGAGGATGGGATGTTAATTTTACTCTCTTAAGAATATGCTTGGAATGGAGAAAGCAGTGGAAGGTTCTGCCCCTCTCATTTATTGTGAGAGTGGGTGAAAGCTGAGGGTTGCGGAATGGAATTGTCAGGCAGTAGACGCAAGCAGGGCTGTCTTAAGCATATCCGGCACTGTGGTACAAATATCTCTCCAGCAAGCCCCCCCCCCCAATTTCCCAGAGTTGTCTACCTTTTTTAAGGGGAGGGGGCTTTGGTCTGGCTTGTTTACATCGTGTGGTCCTACACGCACTCGGCGCTGTACGTAAGAGGCACCCAGATCGCAGCCCAGACAGCCTCCCGCGCCCTCACGCAAAGCCTCCCTCTAAGTGCCTGGCGCCCCTTACCTTCCCAGGGAAGTCTGTGTGACAGGAGGGCCAGCAAGCAGATCAGGTGGCTCGCCGCCTGCCCCATCCTTGCAGCGCGCTCCGATGGGCGGCTGAGAGGAGAGGAGGGGACTGCCCCAGAGCAGGGAAGGGAGCACGCCCTGACTCTCCTTCCTGGACACTCAGCCTGTGGCACCCTCCAAAATCTGGCACCCTGGCACCCCACGCCACTAACCTCTATGGGTAAGACACCCCTGGACACAGGAGAAAACCAAGAACATGTTTAATGTGATGGGTGTATTGCCTCCCATTTTAACCAAAAATCCGCAGACACACCATGGGCCACCTGAATGCAGCTGGTGGACCACTGGTGCTCCATGTGTCACAGTTTGGGTACCTTCACAATAGACCAGTGGCGTAGCGTGGGTTGTCAGCACCCGGGGCAAGGCAAGTAATTTGCGCCCCCTAACCCGTGGATTTGCGCCCCCTAACCCGTGGATTTGCGCCCCCTAACCTGTGGATTTGCCCTAACCCCAGATGTTGCGCCCGGTGCGGCCGGCCCCCCCTGCACCCCCCACGCTACGCCACTGCAATAGACATGTGTCTTTATTGCACTACTTTGACTTTCAGTTTGTGAAGATGCTTCGCGACACACTTGGAAGGAGGAACTTGGCTGAGAAAACCTTGGTGGAGAAGCAATTCCTAATCTAGAACTGAACAACAAGCTGTTAATATTGAATCTACATTCCCTAGCTGTGGGGTTGCAGCTGCTAATTGAAGATGTAGTGAAACATTTAGGACACCTTATCTGTTCAGCCCCAGAACTGTGGCATGCACGTCTTTCATATGAATTACAGAACTTTGCCCAGGGAATCTGTTCTTGCTGTCAAAGTTCAGTGCCAAAGCATGTGAAGTAGCATAAGTGCCTTTGAGCATTGGCCATGCATCTTTCCCAAAGTAGCAATGAAGTGACAGTAAATCCTCACATACCTATTTTAAGTTGTATGGCTTCCCAGCACACATGGGCCTTAGCAATTCTTGGCTTGAAATTTTCAGCACTAGTGGGTGTGAATTGGTAAAAAAGCAAAACGAAACAAAACACCAATACTGTGCTCCTGCATGTTCCAACAGGACAGAAACAATCACAGACCATGGGCTCTGCAGTCAGTTGCTGAACAGACAGTAGTGGTTGGTCTGCAGCTGAGTGGCTTAAACATGATTCATGGGCTGCATATAATAGTTTTTTTGTGGCTCAACACCCACAACATTGATTATTTAAAAACAATTTTTAAAAAAATGACTGCTCCCATGGATCCCTTGCTCTGATTCTATGAGGCTAACAGTTGTTTTTCTTATCTTACTCGCCCTGCAATGTTTTTGCAATGTTTCCCTTCTTCATCTTAGTAGTAGTATTAGAAGTATATTGACTTTTACACTTTGGTCACACATTCTGGCATGCAGCCCCTGAAGGACTGACCATGTGTTGATGCAGCCCTTGGTATGAAAAAGTTTAGCCACAACTGGAAGAGGTACTGTTCTTTTGTGTGTGAGAGCTTTAAATTACACTTCTAAGCACATATGGCTGGCCAGTCTTAAAGGCCTGCTGCTCCCAGCCAATCTCAGGTGCCTGGTTTTACACAACACCATTCTCTTCTGTGTCTAAAGGGCAGTGTCTAAAATGGTGTCCCAGGCAAGGAATATCTTCAGCTCTCCCCCTCAAATTAATTCAGTGTTTTAATACATTGAGTTGTCCCGGCTTCAACAAAACATGACTCTCCCACATCAGTCTCTACAGCCAAAGCAGGCAGTGTAACCTTCCAGTTGTTTGATTTCACCCTCAAAGGCACACTTCTCCATTGTATCCTGAAATAGACAGATGCCAACAACAACACATTGAGTTTTTAAAAATCACATTTGTAGCGCATTTCACGATTTATACTTGTATGAGCTGATTTGTGCACATGGATCTGATCACAGTCCCTTACAAACACTCTGGCACACGTACCATTTGTTTACTGGGCATTGATGTTGTACATTTTCTTAAAAATTAAAAAGCTTATGACGTAATGCTGGCATCAGCTTTACAAGTGAATGTGAACTTTTTGTGTTATTTGTTTCAGCTGCTGGATAGTTGTTGGATACATTTAGAGTAATAGTTAGCTTCTCAGCCTTACACACACAGACAGACACACGAGTTCAGGTGCTTGTTTGGGTCACTTGCTACTGAATCCACCTTTGCTGAATAGGACCTAAGCACATACTAATATAGGAAGGATCATAACTCATGGTGGGCATCGCACACAGAAGGTCCTAGATTTTGCCCTTTGCATCTCCAGTTAAAATAATCACATAGCAGCTGATGGGGAAATAACACTCTGCCTGAGACACTGGAGATCCACAGAATACCAGGCTAGATAGGTAAATAGTCTGACTTAGTACAACTCTGACCTGAGGTTCTTTGTTCAAGTCCCAGTGTCCTTGACACTGCTTAAAATAATGAACACGAAATCCTTGTGGAGTGACAGCCCATTTGCTATAGGTGTGCAGCATAGCAAGTTTGGGGTCTTATTTCCCAGAGGAGGTGGGGAAGGCTGCTACTTTGATTCAGTCTAAATTAATAATGATAGTAACTTATTGGACTGCTGTGTATGTGTATATTAGGGCCCTGTGTGTGCTTCATGGCACATCACAGGTTGGTATTTGCTAAAGACAAAATTAATCTCCTTTTGTCTTGAGAATGATTCTAAATTACTGCACTATTGATCACAGCAGCCCACAGAACGAATGGGCCAGTTTTAATGGCTGTTACGGGGGGGGGGGGGGAGGTCTCGCAAACAGAGTTTGCTGCTGAGCTTTGCGGGGGAAATAGCTTAAAATCTGCCTTTACCCCAAACTAGGAACAGAATAAAAGCACACAGCTGAGTGGTTGTCTTTGAATTTGGCCATGTGATTTAGTGCACCTCCGGGCTTGTCAGCATTTTGCAGGAGCAATTCAACTGTAAACCAGAACTGTAGGTTTGTGCATTTAAAGTGGGTTAAATTGATCTGCTGCCCTAGCACCATAAATCCACTTTGGGGTGGGGAGGACTTTTTGCAGTTTGGAAAGTCTTAGGGAAATGCATTGAAAAGTGTGGGATGAAGGAATGATTAACACGAAGACATGTAAACACCCCACAAGTAATTCAGGATGAATGCTCATGGTCATTTAACAGCCCCACAAACAAATCAGAATGGATGCTCAATAAAGATTGGATATGGTCTAATGTTTGCTTAAGCTTTGTGCAAGCAAATAGGTCTGGAGGGGTCATATCTCACTAGAAACCTCTTTTTGAATGCTGTATTGTGGTCCTGATAGAATTTTTCCCCTTTATTGAAACAACAAAACCCTGGTGTGTTCTATGCTAACACACTTACCATATCTAGTTTGGCCCTTCTTAACTTTTTCTTTATTCAAAAAGAAGGTTCAGAAGTAAAACAAGTTACCACAAAAAGAGAGAAAACAACAGTACTCTTTATTCTATCTGAACTCTCTCTTACTTGCACTGAAAATATATAGCTCTTCTACTAAAACATCTTAACAATGTGCCCAATAACAGGCAATCATCAGCATCTTCCACCCACTCAATGACACTTAATGGCTCATCTGAGACACTGGCCTCAGAATTCTGACAAATCACTAAATCACAATCCAATGTGGCACATTTTATTTTGCTCAGATAAAGTATGTCATCAAGTGTGAATTACAGACCACGGGGAGAGCGAAAAAGGATAAATTATCATATTTTTTTTCAAAACACTAAAAACTGGGAAAGGCAAGGTCAGGGAAACTGATTGGAAATGGAACGTGCACAGCTACCAATTAAACTATGGAATTCACTGTTGCAGGATGTTGTGATGGTCGCTATCATATGGAAAATAAACTTGTGGACGAGAGAGTTTAAACCTAATTATTTGCTTTGAAATAGCCCAGTGATTTGAGGTGGCAAAAATTCAAATAAGAAATGGGCTGTACCTCAGGGGCAATGCAGTATGGGGTGGCCACTCCTGATAACGACACCTGAACTGCAAATGTACTTTTCTGCTGAGCTGTCTATGTACATCTGATGAACAAATGATATGTGGGTTTGTGATAATCGTAAGCTTCTAGTCCTCCTGAATGAACAGGAAACTTTGCAAGTGGGATTGCACTATGCTCCCATCTTCTGCCCAAGCCATTTAAAAATTGAATTAGAGATTGAAAGTTAATGTTCTATTTTATTTTAAATCTCAAGTTTGAAGAAGGAGTGGTAGGTGTTGATCTGGGTAATCAGCATAGTGAATTAGGCATATTGCCAAACTGCAGCTCACATCATCCCTGATCATTGGCTGTGATGGTTGGGGCTGATGGGAGCTTGCAGTACCTGGCAGATGCTGTTGGACTCAGTGTCCACTTCTGATCTAGAGGAAACCTGCATGAAAATGTAAAGCATAACCAGGGAGTAGATAAATAAATCCAGCACAGCTTCATTAATCAAGACAGTTGGTCTCATGTGGTTCTGCTGGTTACCCACTGAATCTGGGTGTATTCAGCATCCCTTAAATCTTGCAGCTGGTCCCCTTCAGATTCCTTATCACTCTCCACTAGCTCCAGCTTCTGAAGAGTGCTTCGGATGCTCTGGAAATGGAAAGGTGTGACAATGGTTATCCTTCCAGCCAGTCTAAGGATGATTATGTTGCAAACAGAGGCATGCCTAGGGTCCCTTGTGTCCTTGTTAAGGAGCCGATAGGTGATTTTTACATGGTGTGGATGTGACCCATGTCAGAGGACTGGGCTGGTAGTAAAGCTTTAAACCTCTCTGCCCACTCCACTGTCGCCTACTTTTAGAATAAATTATTTTAGCTGCACCAGACTCATGTAGTCTTGTGGGGTGGGGACAAAAAAAAAACTGCTTCAGGGTCTGGATATAATCCCCCAGGCTGGTGGTTAGCCACCCCTGGACTATAGTGCCAAGTGATGGTTGCATGTATGCCATTTCCTTAGTAGACTACTACAGATTGTAGACTGTAGAATACCATAGACCAAGCTTCAGGACTTCCTTCTGCAAATTACTAGTAATACAGGGAATGCGGAGTCATATGAGTACCAGCAGTCTGAAGTAGTTTACCACCAGTGTGTTATAGTGGACAGAGTGCTGTACAAGGACTGGTGAGTTCAATTTTTCACTTCCCGTGCAATCTTAACCATGTTTACTCAGCAAAGTAACTGGTTTTTTAATCAAAGCTCAATTACTACAGTAATAACTCTGCTTTCTCACCTGTGTGGACCATGGGAGGGCAGCAGATTGGCTTGTTGTAGTAGTAGTGTCTGGTCTCGCCTCATGGAAGGTTCCTGAAGCGATGTGTATTTTTGCTCTGAAATCCTAGCAAGGCAAGAAATCCTATTTAGGGCAATTATCACACAGCCAAATTTTGTTAGCAATCCCTACCTGGAGACCTGAAAATGATGCATGTGTGATATAACAAAGGTGCTACAATGATCAATAGGCATTAGTGATCTGGCCTCTGCCAATACACTGACTAATTAAAGTACAATGGTGTGACTGGGTAACCAAGGTGATATCTGGTCACAGTAAGCTGCTTGGAGCCTGTCTGTTTTGACTTTCTGGTAAGGAGAACAAGTGTAATGCAGCTTTCACCAACCAGGTACACTGTTTTGAACTATAATTCTCACCTGCCATGTGGGCTTCGGTTGATGGGACCAAAACATCTGGAGGGCAACAGGCTAGTGAATGCTGCTGCAACGTGTCAGTAACAAGATGGCTGTCACTCAAGTCCTAGGTGCTGTGGCCTACTTGCCACTGAGGGGCTAATCCTGTGCGCAAAATGAGTGCTGATGGGGCTCCCATGTCTGAATACTCCAGGCATACATGCAATTTATTTTGTTTTTAAATCTTGACATAGGCTGCTTACACACTATGACTGTACCTTTGCAAAGCACCCCCCTGCACACAAAGCAAAGGATCATGGGAATTGTAGTTTACTCCTCACAGAGCTACAAGTCCCAACATACAAGTCCCAGAATCCCTAACAATTGACAGTTCCTAGAATTCTATCACTTGTGGGAATGTGCTTTTAATGTGCTTATAAGTACGGCATGTGTGTGCAAACTTTCTGTAACATTTTAGCTTTCTGTTTGCCAAAGCTTGAGGAACGAACTTTCAGTCACAAAACCCCAAACTGCAGTCTGAAGAGGTATATATAGGCCAGGTACAGGTTTGTTTATTTATTTATTTCCCTCAGTGAAAACTAGGCTTCTTCTGCTTCCTTATGACACTGAGCATATTCATAGTGGTGGGGAGGGAGAGGGGTGAGGCCTTCTTGGCCCTCTCAGAGAGGCCTAGCAGGTTTGGAGAGGCCTCAGGTGCTCTTCAGAGGGAGCAGGGCCTATGGCCTCCTAGATTGGCCCTCCTAGATTTGTGTTTTCTAAATCAAAAGATAGCTAGCAATTTTTAATTTACTCTGTAATGAGTGAATTTCATTTTTGTATTATTTCACAGATTCAGCTACCTCCAGATCTTTCTCTGCATCATAACTTTCAAGGATTTGGAAGGCATTGGAATAGACCTCTAGGGCTTTTGCATGGAAGGTCATCTCAATGGTGACAAAGTCCAAGAAGAGCTTCTGTAATGAAAGGAGACAGCACATCTTGACATTACCCCCAACTTGGTTTGTGAAGCCCCCCCCCCCCCACAAAGTGACCTTGCTGGGTGAGGAATCTTGAGACCTCAACCACAGAAAGTGCCAATTTTCTCTTCGTTTGAACAGGCTGGGGTAAGCCATTTTATAAATGCACTTTCCCCTCCTCTTAAAGTGTTTGAGTCTTGTTGTTTAACAGAAAATTGGAAGTAAAAAAAATCACAATGGAATACACACTAATTCTTGCTTGAAGCAGTCATATTCTTTGGGTTGATGCAACCACTTCAGAAGTATGGAAGGTAGAGTAAATAAATGGCAAAAGATGTAAGAGCTTCTATCCGGTGCTTTTTTTAATGGGGGTACTCAATGGTATGCAGTACCGGCACTGTTTTACCTCCAAATGTTAAAAGAGTGGCCTTTACTGTAACAACCTCATGGTGAGTACCAGCACCTTTAAAAAAAGAAGCACTGCTTCTATCCATTTCATGCATTTATTTGCAAGCTTACTGGAACAATCTAATAGATCTAATACTCTCTGAGAGAATAATACATATTCCATTTTCAGTTTAGCTTTTCAATTCATTTTCAATTTGTGTAACTTGAACATTGGCAAGATTTAAAACTTCATTTCTGGCAAAGGGAAAAGGTAATTAGCACCCAACTAATTTTTTGTCTGTGAAAATAACTGAGACTTCATTTTGGTTGCCAAGGTTTTTGGACCCCATGGGCACATTTGGAAGTTTGAGAGTGTGTTGTGGGCACCACCCACTCCAGTTTCTTATTTTCTCCTAGTGCCAGGTTCACCCTCTCACTCCCAGGGAGACAGGAAGTGAGAAAGCGTATGTGTGCACATGCATTGATTCTACTGGATCTGATTATTACTGAGATTCCTTGGAAAAGTTTATTTGCTCTTCCATGGAGTCTGGGTAAAAGTTGGATCAAGCAGGCTTAAAATTGATCCTCTTAAATTTGCATGATTCTACATGGATCCCTCCTGGTAGAATGGACAGTAAAACTCTCAGACAGGGTGTTTGCTAGCGCTATGGAAACATTTATCTAAGGCACAGATGCTCATAGATCTTTATGTTTTTTTACATAGGATGACACAGCAAAACCACTAACAAATCACAAAATTCATATATAGACAGCAAAGACCCTTGTTATTTAATTGTGGTTTTGATGGGATCCCTTAAATAATTATGAGGATCCATGTTTTTGTGCCACAGCAATGCTGGAAAACATAAGTTCTGTGATTTTTATGGTTTAGTCAATGGAGACAGATGTGATTTGTTGGTTGATGGGAAGTGTGTGAAAAAAGTGTGCAGTTTCAAGTGAATCCATTTTACTGGAACAAACATGCATGTTTGTGTATGCATGTGTGCACCATTTCTCTCTCTCTCCCTGTCTGTCTGTCTGTCTTTCTCTGACACTCTTTCCTGATTTCTGTGGCACCCCACTTTCTCCCCTCTTGCTGCTTATTTTTCCTCCTCCCTCCACCTATCCCCAAGATCACTTACCTTTCCTTCCAACCCTCTCTTAGTTGCTCTGCTTTCTAGTCATCTGCTCAGGTACTGACCTGAGCTTTGAAAAGTTCATAGAGCTGTCACTCTTTCAACTTTCTCCTTCAGCTCTATATACTGTTCAAGGAGGGAAAGGGGTAACCATACTTGTCACCTTACATCAAAGGAGGCAATGTGTGTGTGTGTTCATCTCAGGGATTTTGTGGGCACCAGGGCAAACCTCTGGTTTGCTATTGGCAACCCCTGGAGATAGATTATAAAATGGGAGTGAAAGAGGCTATGCCACACTTCTGTGTTTTCAATCCTTATTTTGCCAGATCAAAAATTTAATCATATTCAAAACATTGTCATTACCTTTAAACCAGGATGACAAACCTTTAGCCCTCCATATGATGCAGGAGAACAATTCCCATAATAATCATTGACCATGCTGACTAGGAGTTGGGAGTTCACGGGTTCTCTATTCCTGTTTTAAACTTTCCATTTAAATTAATATGTGTTATCATAGATTTCCCTCCTTTTCTGTGACACCAGAGTAATTTGCATTCCACATCACTATATTATGTTTCATTCTTATTAATTCCAGAATTTGATTGATTAGCAGAGTAGAAATAAATAGTTCTTCCCAGCCTGGGCGATAAAGGTGGTGGTCACAATCCTATGAGCTTTTGAGAAAAGGAGTTGAAAAATTACCGGTAGGCGGGCTTTTCTGAAAGAAAACCCATTTCCCCTCAAATAATCATCTTTATTGCTCTCAGCAACTGTGGTATCCACAAGTTAAAGTTCATCTCTGACATGCAAATTTTCCACTAAGTTTGATGATGATGGTGATGATGATGATAATAATAATAATAATAATAATAATAATAATAATAATTTATTTATTATTTATACCCCGCCCATCTCGCTGGGCATCCTCCCAAGTACATGAACGTAGGTTTGCAACCTTAAGCCTCATGTTATGATTACCCACTAAGAAGTCCTTATTACCTGAATATCTTTTAGCTTTTGCTTCTGAAACTCATCCATGGTCTCTTCAAGCTGTTGTGTAGTTCGGTTCGCATCAACAGAGGCTTTATGTACTTGAGACTCGGCCTAGGCAAAGACAGGGGCGTAATGTTAAGCTATGGGGCTGTGGTTTAAGTATCCTACCTTTTAATCCTGAGTATCTCACTGAGCCTAGGCCTTGCCGATTGGAAGGTCAGCGGTTCAAATCCCCGTGACAGGGTGAGCTCCCATTGCTCGGTCCCAGCTCCTGCCAACCTAGCAGTTTGAAAGCACGTTGAAGTGCCTTCCCAGCAGGAAGGTAAACGGTGTTTCTGTGCGCTGCTCTGGTTTCGCCAGAAGCGGCTTAGTCATGCTGGTCACCTGACCTGTCTGCCGACAAACGCTGGCTCCCTCGGCCAGTAAAGCAAGATGAGCGCCGCAACCCCAGAGTCGTCCACAACTGTACTTAACTGTCAGGGGTCCCTTTACCTTTACCTGTCTCACTGACAGAGGATCTTTAGGCAGATGCACATCATACGTTTCATGCATACCCAACAAACATGACTTCCCTCAATCCTGTGAACTATAGTTTTCCCCGAGCTACAATTCCCAGCACTCTTAACAAACTACAGTTCCTCAGATTCTTTGGCCTCAGGGTGTTGCTGTTCCAGTGATGCTGAATTTCATTGTATCTTTTGTTGTAGTTGGTCTTGACAGCTTCCATCAGTTTAGCCAATGCTTTAAATGTGCATTGGATATACTTTAAATGTATTGTGTGATCTGCCCTTCCTGCTAGTGAAACGGGGAATCATGGCCATGTGTTCTGTTGTGGGAATTGCCAAGGAAAAGTTGCTTTCTGCAAACCTTATGGCCATCACTGTTAATAACTTTGGAGCACATTATTATTATTTAAATTTATACCCTAGCCTTCCTCCCACATGAGCCCTGGGTGGCATTCACTTATTAAGGGTGTAAATTAATTCTTCATTTATATGCTCATTGGGTTATGCTTTAGGAAATCCAAAACTTACATTGCTGCAGCAAGTTGTGTGAATGTGTGTGATTGCACTGTGAAAGATCCCTCTAGCAGGTAACACTGGAAGGCAGTGAACAGATAAGGGGCTTAGCTTGGCATTGCAGGGAGAGGTTGATTTGTAGGCCAAAAGAAAGAAAAAAGGATTAATGCTGAACTGTTCCCAGTGAAGGAAAACAAGCCTTCGGCCTTATCCTGAGGAACATACTCCTCCTGTGAAATCTGTTTCAGGAAGCATCTGCTTCAAGTTGCTTCATGGTAAGATCAGTCCCAACAGATTTTGGTAGCACCAACTCCTCTTTCCCAAAGTATTTGTGTAGAACAGACGCTGTAGGTTGCTGATGAGCTAAATCAGCTTCCACTCAGCACTGCCTTGCTGTGAGCTGTTAGAACCCTGATGAGTGTTGGATGCAACTAAGCAAAGTAGATTTATGACAAGAAGTGCTATTTAAGATACAGTTGTAAACAAGTGGTGTGTGACTTCTGGACCAGCAGAGCACAGTGAGTCACTCTTGCTTATCAGGAAGGCATTCACTCAGATGAGCGACGCCTGACAGGATAAATGTATCACTCTCCATGGACACTTATGTACATTTATTTGCAAGGTGGTAATTCTGCCAAAGTTTTGCAAGGGCTTAAATAATTGTTATTCACTCTCTTTTTAAGCGACCTCCCTCCCCTGATTATGGGAGAATAGAAGCTTGACCTTTGTGTATAAGATATCCTGCTATGAATGCTTTGGAGTTTTGCTGGATTTGGCGGAGCATAATTATAGGGCCCTGTCTCACTGATTGCAGCATAATATAAATATAGGGAAATAATTTGTGTTGCATGGGTCATGAGAATCTGCGCATGTCATCTCAAATGCATTTCATTTACTGTTGGAGTACAACTGAAATCTGCTCCACCAATATTTTAAGATTGCAGTGGCATAAATATTTCCGAGTCCTGGCCTATGAGAATTAGTACAATGTCCTAGATACCGCTGTAAAATGTAAAATAGGATGTCCCTTCAAAATTACTTCAGCAGCCATGAATTCACTAGGGGCCCTTAAGCATGTTTACCACCCTATCTACAATATAGTGCCTACTTTATTAGGCTTTTGTAAAGATTACTGGGGAAATGTAAATACACACATGTATGGGGCAGGGAAAAGCTAGTTTTTCAGGGAAGAACCCAACAATGCTTTTTGTTTATTGGAGAGGATTAAAAGTGTGATTTACCATTGTGAAGTCTGAAGTTGTCCCGTGCACTCTGTTATTTCTGGTCAATGTAATTCTGCTTCATGTATGGGCTAGGCCTGAGTCCTTTGAACTGGCTGGGTGCATTTCTTGATATGGATGGAGATTCATTTCTCTGTCTTTTGCCATTTGTTGCTGTGCACGATAAGTTGTGAGCAAATGAAGCTGGATCAAAATCCATGCTTTTGCTGGGGGTGCTGCAGGAATTGTGCTGAGTCACAATATACGTATATCTTGCCTGTGAGTCAGTCCCTAATCCCTCTGAAATCAATGGAACTTTTTACAAATACATGTGAAGTCTGAAATGTAAAACTCTGCTCCAGTGTGCTTCTCGAACAGACTGAAGTCAAGCGCAAATGCTATAGTATAAGAACTTACCCAGAAGTAGTGCCAGCAGAATGCCAGTGTTTAAACTGATGGTGTGAATGCTCTTACTGTTGCACTTGTAGCCAACTTTTCTAGAGCAAATGGGGAATGGTAGCTGTGGATGCCAGTGTTCATACTTATGCCTTCACTTCAACTTGCATGTTAACGTACACACAGTGGTGATCTAATCCCTTACCTGTGACTGAGTATAAGAGTCAAGGGGAAAAAATCAAAAGGGGAGCAAAGAAATACCAGTTTGAGTTGTTGGTGCCTTCTTGACTGAGGCACTGCTGAAAGAACACAAGAAGAGTCTGGCTGTTGGATCAGGCCAGAGGCTCATCTAGTTCAGCACTTTGTTCTCACAGTGACCAACCAGATACCCCATTGGGAAGCCTGCAAGCAGACACTTTCTTCAGTCTTCAAAAAAAACAAAACAAACCAGACTGTTTTTATCAACATACTTAGTTATTCCCAGACTGTTCATCAGATAGGCATTTTGTGACAGAAAGGACAAGACTTTGTGACATATGGGAAACAGGAGGCAGGATCCTGAGCAGGATTTCAAGCTAGAGGCTATTGAAGAGGATAAATTTCACATACAGGCAACTCTCCATTTGTGCAGGCTTTGCGTTCCTGCCCCACCCCCATGTGTTAGTGGAGCATGCATAAGCCCACATGGCCCCCGGCCTGCCCCTATGTTTGGGCCACTTCTGGGTCTGGGGTGATGAGCATGTGTGCGGTCATGCGTCAATCTTTATAAGCTGGATACACTTGACTTGCCTGGATACCCTCTGGTCCCTCTTTAAGCCATCATAATATTTGTTACAAAAGTGGTTTCTGGAGTGGTAGTCCTGTTAGCTTGTTGCAGCAAAAGCAGCAGTGTCTTATGGCACCTTAAAGACTTCCAGCTTAAGTTTTTAATCTTTAATGTGCCACAAAACTCTTTGTTCTTGTACAGACAGATTTTGGTAGTGGTTTGTGGTGAGAGAGGCCCATGTTCAGTTTCAGCACCAGAGGGCAGTCAAATCCATTAGTAGATCACAGAAACTGTGGCATTGAGGAGGGGAAGGAAAGGGTGTGGGGAGTGAGACATCAATGTCACCTACTGTGCATGTATTATAATTTACTCTGGCTCCAGTGTTTGAAGCTGAACATATGTAGCATTAGCCACAATCCGTATGCATCCTGTAGTTTCTTGAGAATATTGCTGTTTGGTGTCCCCCCCCCTCAATCCAGCTTCCATCCAGTTTCAAAACATATGCTAGCTAGAGGTAAGCTGAGTGTGTACGTTTGAGAGACAGCCATTGAGCATGCACAGTTTATAGTGCATGCACAGATGACAGCTTTACTGAATAGGAGTTTGGCAGGGTTACAGGCAGGAGGAAATAAATCAGGTAATGTGCATCAAGTGAAGATACTCCTTCCTCTCTGATGTGCACAGACTATGCTGCCTCTATATTGCACATGTGACACTCTTGGCATGACCCAGGGGATCAGGCATTATGGTTGTTTACACCCATTTTCTAGAAGATCTCTGCTGACAAGAGACACCTAGTTGGTGTGTTTCTTCTAAAGAGCTCCCTGAGGGGCAGAATAGGCGAAATGAGTCTAGGTCCGGAGCTCAACATATGGCAGCTACCGGTAGTTGGTACCACTGAAAAGATGAGTCAGGTAAGGGGTGGGGGGACATGCAAGCTCCTTTTGGTCTTCCCTTCTTCTGGTGTCAACCATTCCATCAAGCTGTTATTAGAGAGATGGGAAACAGGGCTATTCCATCAGCACTTCTGAGACACCAGACTCATTTGGCTCTACCCTCAACTGTCGCCTGGCAGCTCTGTATTCTATCAAGCTCTATCAGAGAAAGGGATAGGACCCTTTTAAGTCGAATAATGGGATAAAATGCTTAAAATAAATAAAAATATTCTGCCAAATGTTCAATAAGCTGCTGGACTCTGCTAAATGGCTGTGGGCCTTGAGTCCATAAGTTTGAGAATTTGGTAATAGGGTGGGAAGGAGGATGCAGTTTAATCTTTTCAGTTCAAATGTGCAGGATTGTCTCCTGGAAGAAACAGCATTTTGCCCCACACAATCTTCTGTGTGCCTCTTGGAGGGAGGGAGGGAGGGAGGGAGGGAGGGAGAGAGAGAGCTCTTCTACCTCCCTGGAAGATTGCTCTACAGCTGCCTCCGGCATCTTTCTGTCTTTCCCTTGTTTTATGGTTGCTCTCTCAGCAGTTGAGTTTAGCACAGCAGGGATTAAGAGAATGTCAAGCCTCCTCTCCTCCCCTTGAGAATCTTCCTGAGGATTTTGCTGCTGAGAGCTTCTCCCTTTGGAAGAAAAGGGATAGTTTTTGAAGAAGTTCCTGATTAAAATATCTTTTACCAAGGGAAGGAGGAAAAAAAGGAGGGAAATCTTTTTTTGAGCTGCCTGGATTATGGTGTTTTGCTTCTTTCACCAACACAGGACTTATTTCCCCTTTGGGTGAATGTTTCATGAAATAAGAGGACTCACATTTCTCTCTGATATTTTAAACATACTGATGCTAGGAAGCTATTTGGATATTTAGATTAGAATATCAGACCCTTAAGGAATTAGGTGGCAAATCTGGGCCCCTGGGAATAATGAAGACTAATGAATTGGGTTTGCTGCAGTGTGCCTGCACTCAAGATCTAAGGCTGCATACACACCATACATTTAAAACACATTTAAAGTACATAGCTTTCCCCAAAGAAACCCAGGAACTCTTGTTTGTTCCTCATAGAGCTACAATTTTAAGATTTGTTAACAAATTATGGGTGTGTGCGGTGATGGGGGAGGGGTTGTACCTCTGGTGGGAGACACGTCATGCTCCTTCTAGGGTTTTCTGTCCACCTTTGGTTCCCACCCTGCACTAAGCTTTCTCCTGTGGCTCCTAGAAGCTGTCAGCATGTGACAGTGGCCACATCCAAGGAAACAGCTTTAACTGGCCTTCTAAACCAGGTGAGGGTAGCCAATGGGTCTCAAACCCTCTGTGAGCATGCAGACTTCTTCCTGCATGCAAAGACAGGCTCCAGCTGATTGAGTGGATGAGACCAGTGGTGGGTCCAGTGGTCAAGAAGGCAGTTTCTGCACAAGCTGTAGATGGAAGTGAGGGGAAGAAGGGGCTTGTTAAACTGGGAATGTAGCTCTTCTAGAAGAAGGAAAACTCTGATCCTAAACCTCTGCTTCCTTGTGGGATATCTTCTGAAGAAGAAAAGGCTAAGGAGTAAATCTTACACAAATCCAGAACGGAGTCTCTAAGATGGTTGGATGGCGCCTTGTACGTCTCCTTCGTGCAACTCTGGCAGCCAAGCTGGTGTCAGATGTATTGCTTTGCCTTCCTTTGGACTACATCAGTGAGGCCAAGAGGGGGGTCTTGTAATCTGGGCAGCCCAAGACCTCCATACACAGTGCCCAGGCTTGCATCAGTGTGGTCACTTCAGTGCTGTTAGCACAGCGGTTTGACCCCCAGATCCTCACTGCATGGTCTCTTGAGACAGATGGATGCCAACAACAAAGCAAGGTAACAAATGACAGTTCCCAGGATCCTTTGGGGGAAGTAATGTGCTTTAAAAGTATGGTGTGTACATAGCCTAAATCAAAAGGTGCTTGGGGAGAATCTAAGATGTTGATGCTCTATGGTGGCACTGATTACTCAGTGGTGAAAGGCCCTCTGCACATGTGTGGGGGCTTTCTCACCTTTGTGAAGTAAATAAATTCCAGGGTGCAGCCTAGCATAGCAACAGACTCGAGGAACAAATTTTTGCATGCCCTTACTAAAAGGTATGTCCAGGGGTCATGTGTTTTTATCTCCAATTTCATGTTTGCAGCTCTGTGACAAGGAAGTAAGCGGGCAGTGCAGGGTGTGTGTGCTTTCAAAACCTATGCTTGTTATATGAGCATTATTCATACTATTTTCATCTCATCGGGGCCCCAGTTCCCTCTCCAGAGAGCTGATTGTGAGCCTGCAACAATCTATTTTGCTTTTCCTTATTCAAGGAGACGGTTTTCCCTGTGTATGTCTGTTTCCAATAGGTTTCATTGAATTCCACTGCTTTGTGGAACGCTCAGAAGGAAACCTCACTGTAATAAAAGCCACCCATAGCAAGGGCTTGTAACTTTGCCTTCCTGATCTAGCTGCATTAAGAATGCCGGAAATCTGCAGTACTGGGGAGCCAGGACTGTTTTTGCAGGAGTAGGGAAGAGATTGAAGCGGCAACATGCTGACAAGGATACAATCATCTGTCGGTCGGATGGTGACTTCTGTCGGATCTTCTCCAACTTCTCTAGCTGCTTTATTTCATTGTTTCGGGCTTTGTTGAATTTCTTAATCTCGGCCTGTTTAATGTAGCAAAATACAACAATTTTATTAGTATATTTTAAATTTTTAAAAGCCCTCACATTATAAAATATCAGAACATTGTTCAAAAAAGCAAAACGAAGTATAAAATATACAACAAAAATAATACAGTTAACAGTTCAACACCAGAAAATGCTCAGTTGACCATAATTAAAAATTTCATTTAGATAAAGCTTAGGGAAATATAAGGTCTTAAGTATGCATCCAAAAGAACTGATTGTGGGAGCTTGTCTCATCTCATTTGATAATGTATTTCATGTTAAATAGGCTACAACTCTGGAAACCCTACTATTGCTGGACAGAAGGCAAATATAGGAGTCCTTGGTACCACCAGGGGTGGTTCTGTGCCATGGGGTGTAAGGGATGAGATATTGTCTAAAGTAGCTATCTCTCAATTTGTTTACAGCTTTGTAAACAAGTAGACACCTTGAACCTGGCTTGGTAGCTTATGGCAGCCAGTGCAGACGCTTCAACAAAGGTGTAACATGTTAATGACTGTTAGCTCCAGGCAGCAACCTCACAGCAGCATTTACCAGTCAAAGCTAATAGAAGCAGCTTCCTATGTTCCTACACCTGCTTCTGCATGAGCTTGTGTCCTAGTTTAGAAAGTCATTGCAATTCCACAGTGAACTTGGTGTGGGGTTGTCTTTTAAAATAAATTATTTGCTTACCCTAGTTTGCTTGATGAGCGCCCCATACATCTTCAGAGGTGCAATAACCTTCACCTCCAGTCTCTCCACCTAATGGAGAAAGCAGGACAAGCATAAGGAAACACGCATTTTAAGAATTGCTACATTGACAACCATGGTGCACCGTTAGGGGTTTTTCCATTTGTTTTCGTTATGTTATGTTATGTATTTTTATGCTGTATATCACCTTGTGTTATTCACATGAAGGGTGGTATATAAATTAATAATAACAACTGTAATAAACAGGTTGCACCTGTTTGATCCCTGCCAGTTATGCAGTTGATGAAAACACAGTTCTTCTGTCACATAAGGTAAAATAAAACAAGTCATCCAGAATATTAGTTCAAGAGGATGACTGTATTTGTCTGTTGTAGCAAAGAGTCTTCAGGGTCCTACAAGAATCTTTTCTCTGATCTTAATACAGAATGGATACTCCGTTGCTCTTACTCCATGCACACCCACTGCTCTGGATTTAGGTTGTCAAGGTCAGCTTTTCACCTCTGCCTGCCTGTAATCCTGCACCTTTGCCAGTTCCTCAGCAAAGTTTTTCACAGTGGTCCGCAGCTCAGGATTCTCTGTGTTTCCATAGTCAATGAGCTGCTTGACCAGCAGGTCTGACTTGTCTCGAAGCTTTGCAGTCTTGCGTGTGTAAGCAGCCATCAGAATGCAGAATTTCCCAAAATATTTCTCTGCATTGGTGACTATATTCTCCATTATCTTCACTTGGGTGTCTCTGGAAAAGGAAAACAAGTTCCTGCTTTTTTATTTATTTAAGGCTATGCACACAATTACCCTGTTTACTTCATCTTCAGTGTGCTCCCACTGCTGGTGTTTGAAGCTGAGTAAACATGATGTTAGTTATAATCCACATGTATCCTGCAGCTTCCATCCAGTTTGAAAATGTAAGCCACAGTTAAGCTGGCATGTGTACATTTGAGAGACAGCTGTTGTACATGTGCAGATTCATTTTATTTAATATATTTATATCCTGCATTTCTCCCAAGTTGGGGTTCAAGGGAGCTTATGACCTTCTAAAATCATCATTTTAAAATACAAACTAAAAAAACACCTACCAGTTAAAAAAATAGTTAAAATACAATAAAACACATTTATAACCAACATTAAAATACCAATTGTCCTGATAATGGTCCAGTTGTCAACATCATCTGAACAGGGCAGTATTAGCCTGTCTGTGGAAAGATAACAAAGAGGGAACCAGTCTAACCTCTCTTGGGAGGCAATTCTACAGTACACGAGCAGCTGCAGAAAAGGCTGTCTCTGATGTCACCACCAGCTCTGCATCTGATGTTAATTGGACCAAAAGAAGGTACTCACTCCCTTGAGGATATTAGCACCCAGAATAGGGCCCCCCAAAGTTGATGGATGCGTGTGTGCCGTGTCATGTGATCATATATGCAGTGTGGGGCTCACCTGCCTCCCCCCCAATATTCTATTCAAGTTGGCACCCCTGGCACTCGGGCAGGAAGATATGATCCTTCAAGAACCTGGACTCAAGCCATAACAGCCCTTGCAAAGATGACAGCTTCATTAAATGTTTTGGGGTTAGGAAGTTGCAGGCCTGAAAAAAACAAATTAAGTAATATGCATCGGGTGAAAATGTCACCGTCCCCTCTCTGGTGTGCACAGCAAGTGCAAACGAGACTTAAAGTGCAGTGTGGGAAAATGAGTTTGTTGTGCTGTAAGCTGTAGACATTGTGTTTCTCTTCTTCCCTCATTTTTTCTTCTTCTGGTGATGTCAAAGTCTACCCCCTCTCATATTTACCTACCCATGTGCAGAGATTATTATTTGCAGCAGGCCTTCGGGTGCTCTCCACTCTCAGGTGAGTTGAGTAGCAGCCAGGTCAGGCAAATACCTTTTTGTATTGTGGTATCATATCTATGGACTTCTTTCCTAAGGGAGAGGCTTGTTTGGCACTGACACCTACATCTTTTTCACACAGCGATATTTTTTTTAAAAAAATCCCCAGGCCTCTTTTTTAAAAATTTCTTTCCTTCTGTTGATTCCCTAGTTCTAGGTTTGTCATCTTCTATCCCTCTTCTAACATGGCACAAAAAATCTAAGCAGGTGAGGTTTTCCTCAGTACTGCAGCTGCATGCAAGAAAGAGCTTCGCCTGCTGGATTTTGGGCTGCAGTTAGAGCTGCAAAAGCAGGGGTGCTTTGAGGTAGATTAGAGGTAAGTTCCTCCTGCTCTGACCTTTTATTCTTAAATACTTCTCCCCTAGACATTCTTTCTCTCCCCCACTTCCCCACTCCGCTATCATTATTCCAAAGTTCTCAGGAAGGTTGATTGGCTTTAATTGAAGAACTTCTGTAAAGCATCTATTCAGTCTACCATTGCTGGATCTTTGTCATCAGGGTAAATGACAGCTTCCTGTCTTCCCCTGTACAAGCTGACCTCTCCTGTACATTCACAGCTATCTCTTCTGATGTGTCTCTTCTTGTGCCTTCTATGCTTGGCTGCTCCATGTTTCCTTAGCTACCTGCCCTCTTCCAAGCATGCTTGGCTACTTCCTCTGGTACATATTTTCCTATGCCCTCTGTGCTTAGTTACTACCATCCATGAACCTATAGCTACCCCTCTGATGTATATCTTCCTATCCCAGTGCATACTTAGCTATACCTCTCATGCATATTTCATATGCTTGTGTACATATCGTTTTGGGTCACTGTGCCTACGTAGCTTATCCTCCCCCGCATAGAAGCTTATCTCTCCCATACATATTTACCTAAGCCTTGTACATTATCCCATGTGTATCTTATATCCCTTATACTTAACAATCTATGCATCCTCTGTGCATGTCTTGCTGGTGAAGGGGAGTGCTTTGCATTTTTTCTAGGCCAGGCATAGGCAAACTCTGGCCCTCCAGATGTTTGGGGCTACAATTCCCATCATCCCTGACCACTGGTCCTGTTAGCAAAGGATGATGGGAATTGTAGTCCCAAACATCTGGAGGGGTGGAGTTTGCCTATGACTGTTCTAGGCCCTCTACCTTTCTTCTTAATCACCTCAAATACCTTTCTACACTCTTGCTTTTCTTCTTATACCCCTGAACATGATTATTTCCCCTCCTTCTGTGAAATTAAGCCAAAGTACAACAGCGGCATTGGCTTACATTCATACTTTGCAACTGTCGCTTGTCCTATTCATTCATTTTTCTGTTGCCTCCTTCTTAGTCAAAAATTAGCTTGTAATCTTTTTGCGGCCAAGGCTTGTCTTTCTGATTTATGTTTTTCTGTATTGTGTAATATGTGCAGTTGTTGCTGCTGTGTTAATAATAATGCTGATGTTAATCACAAAAACTCCAGTCAGTGCCACCCATGCCACCCTGACTCATCATTTCCTGAACGTTCTGCACCTCAAAGAGCAGGTTTAAAATCAGTCTGCAAATGGGAACATTGTTAAAAAGAGCAAGCTAGTCTTTCTTACCGAGAGAGGATGATATTCATGTTTGCAGGAATCAGCTGGTCTTCAGAATATTTACA
This sequence comes from Podarcis muralis, assembly GCF_964188315.1. Lineage (NCBI taxonomy): Eukaryota > Metazoa > Chordata > Lepidosauria > Squamata > Lacertidae > Podarcis > Podarcis muralis. The sequence goes on along the minus strand of NC_135661.1, from coordinate 41,304,345 downwards.
GCAATAACAGGGCTCTGGTGGAATTGAAGGAGCAGCTGTACCAGGCTCTGCTCAGGTGGCACTCCAGGCCTAGTTGGTATAGTAACCCCACCAACAAAGGCATTGCCCAGGAGAACAGGATGGGTGATGGTCTCCAAGGGTAACTGTTTCTTGGAGCAGGGTTATTTCTGGAGCCCAGCCCAGTTGAGTATTTGTTTAGACTAACGTGCTCAACGTAACACTGCCTAGGGAATCAAATTACTTGTTTGTTTTGGTTCCATTATTGTCATTTGTTTTATTAATTATGGCAAATACTGTTCTGGTTTGGTTCTGATTCAGGGTACTTAGCAGTTCAGATGAGACTTTTTCCAAATGAGATTATCAGGGAAATGAATGGTTTGGACCAGATTTCCATGCATCTCCAAGAGCATGGTTGGATTAGTTCTATAATTCAGTTGGATTTGTTGCATAAACCCACTAAAATGTATTTGTTTGTGTTTTTAAATCTATACCCTGCTTTTCTTCAGAGAAACCCTAAACAGTAGCAGAATAGCAGAAAAACATTAACTGGCATTCAGTACCTGTGGTTTCCAGAAAGGGCTTCTTGAAAAGCAATGTGCTTATGCCAGGCAGGCTTCTATGGAGAAGGCATTCCCCACAGTTGGAGCTACAACTGAAAAGGCCCTGCCTGTTGGAGGACCCTTCCAAGCATCCTTTTTATTGTGCTTTCACAATGATTTGTGCTTATGATGGTACCAGGGTGCTTATATGTGATTCCACTTTCAATACAGCTTGTACCTGGAAAACCATTGGGACAGACATACTGCTTTGTTTCTATTCAGTGCATGTCTTGCATCTTCCTGCTGAAGTCCTTTAACTTTTCAGACCAATTGACTGACTGGGAGGTCTTGTGCAGCATATCCGCTTCCCAGCAGATTGGATGTTTTGTGATCATAGAATCATAGAATCATAGAGTTGGAAGAGACCACAAGGGCCATCGAGTCCAACCCCCTGCCAAGCAGGAAACACCATCAGAGCACTCCTGACATATGGCTGTCAAGCCTCTGCTTAAAGACCTCCAAAGAAGGAGACTCCACCACACTCCTTGGCAGCAAATTCCACTGTCGAACAGCTCTTACTGTCAGGAAGTTCTTCCTAATGTTTAGGTGGAATCTTCTTTCTTGTAGTTTGGATCCATTGCTCCGTGTCCGCTTCTCTGGAGCAGCAGAAAACAACCTTTCTCCCTCCTCTATGTGACATCCTTTTATATATTTGAACATGGCTATCATATCACCCCTTAACCTCCTCTTCTCCAGGCTAAACATGCCCAGCTCCCTTAGCCGTTCCTCATAAGGCATCGTTTCCAGGCCTTTGACCATTTTGGTTGCCCTCCTCTGGACACGTTCCAGTTTGTCAGTGTCCTTCTTGAACTGTGGTGCCCAGAACTGGACACAGTACTCCAGGTGAGGTCTGACCAGAGCAGAATACAGTGGCACTATTACTTCCCTTGATCTAGATGCTATACTCCTATTGATGCAGCCCAAAGAAGATGGCGGGAAAGTGCAGTGGAAAGTGTGGGGTGACAATTGCTTTGACACAACATCATCTAACCTTCCCACAATCAAATCAGGGTGAATGCTCATTAAATAGCCAGCCTCCTCTAATCTCCCTTCAAACAAATCAAGATGAATAGTCAATAAACAAGTCATCTGGAAGCACCCTGATGCAACAATAACCACCCTGATACCATCATGAGTACAAATAATCACGAATGCCCAAGAAAAATATGAGTGGAGGGGCCAAAAATGTATTGGGTCTGCATTGTTGAAAGAATATCATTAGCGCTTGCTCAGACTACCATGACTTGCTTTCCTTGCTTTTAGATATTGCTTTCTTTTCTTCCAGCCTTCTCATAGTCTGGAGTTAGAGGGTGCTTCCTGAGGGCATGGAGAAAGCTGTTAAGAGGATAAAGAATCTCTTCTATCTGTCCAGATGTGATAGGTCAGCAGGAAGTCTTGTTTTCATTGTGTTGCAGCTGGGCAGGCAATGCCTGTTGATGTGCCCCAGGGTCTGGCTCAGTGGATGTCTGAGGATTAAGTGTAATCGAAATTCAATATATTCTGTAGCAAGATAAGAAGGGAGACTGAATGGAAGACCTATATATATGCACACGTATATGCTGCTTTTACACACAGAGACAGGTTTTCTAAAGTGGGTAAGCTAGTCTGTGCATGGCTGTTTGCGGAAGACAATGGGCTCCTCCAGACAACCTGTTTATTGAGCATTTATCCTGATTTGCTTGTACAGCACTTATGCAGTGGTTAGATTATGTCTGGCCTTTTTATTGTTAATGGGGTGATTGTATGACAATGAGCATTCATTCTGCATCCATGCTTATTTCCTTGCAGGCTGTTTACATACCTTCCGGTTAATCATTTGTTCATCCCATTTTTCAATGTAGTTTCCTGTCATAACCCTAAAAAGTCATTTTTTTAAAAAGGGGGGATTTGTTGTGCTACGGTGACAGAATGTTTTAATTCACTTCAATTCTGTAACCCTAAAGTTCTGATGTATGTTTGAATCCCGCCTGCAAAATCCCTCCTTAGTGCTCAAAATTTACTGTGTCTTTTGGAAACGCTATTTATAGATGGCGAAGATACGGATGCAACTGCAAGCTCATAGCCAGTGCACAATTCTCAAGGGAGTTTCTGCATGCCCCAGAGGCCAGCAAGATGAGAACATAGCGTTGAGTCACACTGTTCTCTTGTGCCAAGCAAATAGGTGGGGAATCTCTTTCTAGGCTCATAAAGCCTGGCAGTTGATGGCAAATGATAAACATTTTTACAACACTCCATCAAAACCTCAAACCAAGCAGCCTATTACAGATGACCCAACTGCATGCAGGCTCCAAGGGTGTATAAAAACTTCATTTGTGGTGCTTGATCTATGAGGATGGTTTCATACATAAAAGTTAGTTCTTAATATTGCACTCACTGAATGATGGTTGTGAAAGTGTGAATTAGCCTTTAATAGGATCCTCCCTGCCTTTGTGGTTCTGCATCAAGAAAGATCTGAATGTGGGATAGTGTGCCAGGTGTACGCACTCTAAGAAAATGTGGAGAAATCAAAATTATGTCCTTTCTATGCGTATAGTTGTGCAGCCAGAAGAGGGCAGCCAAAAGCTTTATATTCAGGATAATCTTTCCAGCCCTGTGCTCTGGACTTGTTGAATAACAGCAATTCCAGGGAGGCACTGCAACTGAGAATGGTAAAATTCTCTGCAAGCATTTTGATTTCTCAGGGGATGCTATATTACTAAGGGTGTTTGCATATGTGAGCCTTGAATTGGTTGTGCTTTAAATTAAGCTCTAGTGCAGCTACAAAACTTAGAAGCTACAGTGTGGATTCAGATTGTCTTCTAAGCTCTATACTACAGTGAGAATATTTACAGATGTCTATTTCTGTTCCTATAAAAGGGAAGTATCTTATGTAAAAACAGAGGATTTTAACACAGCCTTCCAAACCTGGTACTGTGCAGATGTTTTGGACTACAAATCCCTTCAGCCCCAGCCAGCACAACTAATGATCAGGAATGATAGGAGGTGTAGTCATACAACATCTGGAAAGCACAAGGTTGGGGATGACTGACTTAGAATATTGATCAAGTTTTGGGGGGAGACCCCCTATAAACCCAAGAAATTGATGAATGTCAGAATCTAGCTAATATTTGGGAATAGGAAGGGAAAATGCAAACTATAGAATTGTTCCAATTAAGGAATCCCTGGGTCCCAGCCTTGCCTTGAACGCAAATCATTATGAAATGATGGTCAGACATCAAAGAAGGTTCTCAGATCTGTGCAAAACAGGGATTGCCAAAGTGAATGTGGGTGTTGTTTTACAGGAGGCTTGGGTTTTTGGAGAGAGGTGTACTGGGAAGGAGGAGGACAAAGGCTAGAACTCCATGAGGGGCAGGAGGTCAGAACTTTCTTAGCTACTGGCTGGTGAAGGCTGCACCAAGACACCTGAGGCCATGACTGACTGCTGCTTTGGACCCAAGCTTACTGAAACTATGAGGAGGGGCAATGAGAGACACTCTTGAGGTATAATGTTCTGCATCCTCTCCATTGCAGACTTCCAGGTGTAAATATGTATTAAAGGTAAAGGTACCCCTGCCCGTACGGGCCAGTCTTGACAGACTCTGGGGTTGTGCGCCCATCTCACTCAAGAGGCCGGGGGCCAGCGCTGTCCGGAGACACTTCCGGGTCACGTGGCCAGCGTGACAAAGCTGCTCTGGCGAGCCAGCACCAGCGCAGCACACGGAAACGCCGTTTACCTTCCCGCTATAAAGCGGTATCTATTTATCTACTTGCACCCAGGAGTGCTTTCGAACTGCTAGGTTGGCAGGCGCTGGGACCGAACAACGGGAGCGCACCCCACTGCGGGGTTTCGAACCGCCGACCTTTCGATCGGCAAGCCCTAGGCGCTGAGGCTTTTACCCACAGCGCCACCCGCGTCCTCAAATATGTATTAAGAAACCTTAATTCTTAAAGACACTAGCCTCCACTGTGCCTCAGTCTTCTCAATGGAAACACAATCTTGGGTAAATGCCTGAAACTCCTGGAATCCTGAAACACTGCTCATGGAGATTGGGCTGGCATGTTACAATATGTTAGCACTTCATCCCTGAATGATTGCAGGATCTGGTTTGTGGAGCTTACAGGGTGGGCCACTTGTTGTTTTTTTGCTGTTGCTTTTGGAGCACGATGGATCCTGGCTATTAAATTAGGAGTATGTCATAAAGAAAAATACACAGCAGTGTTTGGGATATAAAAGCAGGGCTATTTTTGAGAGATGCTTAAGAGCAGGAAACCAAAGGGCATCACAAACAGAATGCTGATCACCTGCACATGCTCCCCTACCCAAAATAAAATGCTGTCTGTATAAGAAATGTATGTTGAAAAAAGAGAGAGAGGAGAAAACAAAGAGAGAAATTAAGAGCTTTTCCAGATTTCTTTTTGCGCTTCATGATTATTTGTTGTCAGGATGGTGTTGGGACTGTTATATGTGATCCCACATTCAATACGGTGGTACTTCGGGTTACATACGCTTCAGGTTACATACGCTTACAGATTCCGCTAACCCAGAAATAGTGCTTCAGGTTAAGAACTTTGCTTCAGGATGAGAATGTTTTTAACACTTGATTGGGAGCTGCCCAGAGTGGCTGGGGAAACTCAGCCAGATGGGCGAGGTATAAATAATATATTATTATATTATTATATAACAGAAATTGTGCTCCGGCGGTGCGGCAGCAGCAGGAGGCCCCATTAGCTAAAGTGGTGCTTCAGGTTAAGAACAGTTTCAGGTTAAGTATGCACCTCCGGAACGAATTAAGTACTTAACCCGAGGCTTTGTCTGTCATAATGTTTGCCAATTAGGTGGCATGTTTTGGGTATTCAAGGGGCTTTGTGTGCATTATCTTCTTATTCCTTATATACCTTGTAAGCGACTAGGCCAATATTGTCACTCCCTCTTACAGTGAACTGGGCTGATGATTAGTGTTATTTATTCAATTTATATACTAATCTTCATCCAATGATCACAGGGCAGTTTAGTGGAAGCAAAACAGGCCACAGGTATCAGCAGGTGCGAGGAACCCTGAGATTTACAGGAGTATGAAAAAAGCTTTCAGATCTAAGAAACTTGGCATGATCAGTAAACACAGAATGTTGACTGTTGAATGGGAAAAGAAAATTGAAAATTGAAATGGGGAGTGGAATGCCCTACTTGAGCCTCTAGCTACTTAGAGACTCATGGAGGAGGACATGGCCAACAGGAATCCTGCTTATGTTGAGGAGACTATACTACCACATTTTGTTGTAGATCCTATTTACTAGAAAGAAAGGAAGCTGCCTTATTTGGAATCAGGCTCATAAGCCACCTAGCTCAGTGTTGTCTGACTGGCAGAGGCTCTCCATGATTTCAGACAGGGAATATTCCCAGTCCTTCCTGGAGAGGCCAGGGATTGCACCTGGGAATTTCCACATGCAAAGCATATGTTCTACCACTACACAGCAGCCCTTTCACCAGTTCTCATATTGCAGAAGATTGAGAGAACAGCTACATTGCCTAAGCCAAGACCCATAATGAGTTCACAGTTGAGGCAAGATTTGAATGAAGGTCTTGGTGGTTTGCAACTCACCTGTTAGCTTCCATATAGTGCAATTATCTGCACTCGGACATAAACTGGCATAGAAAAGCCACTGTACTGAGATGCCTTTGACCCACATAACCTTTGGGTCAAATCCTCATTAGTTCAACATTTTATCCTCTTGACGTAACTCAGTAGCCTAAGTTGCTGCAAGCATTTCTTCTGTAGAAGAACAGGGACACAACCTGGCCTCTTGGAAGCTTATCAGCTTTAGGGCTGTGTTGCTTGACTGAGATCTTGTTATTGCCATTGACCTGTTTAGAGGGTCCCAGTGGCTGTCTGGCTGTCTCTCTCTATAGCCAGCATCTCTCCAAATTGCTGGGGAATAGGACAGGGAGCAAACACAATCTTCCTCGCTCTTCTCTTTATCAAACCCATGTTCCCAAATGAATGAGAAACTGCCTAAAGGGCAAACCTCAGATTAGGTATTGACTATCTGCCTAAATGGTGAGCCACCTGTTTGTTATATGCTGAGTTGCACTTCTGCAGTTTAGAGCTACCCCCCCCCCCCCACTGTGTTATACAAGAGTGCATACATGCATGTCACAATACTCAAAGTACTGGTAGTAAAAGAAAAAAACTTTTAGAGTTTACAAAATGATTGCTTTTCAATTATATTACAGTAATAAAATATAATCAGCATCTATTATATGTGTTTGCAATGGGAAATATAGCTTTGCAATAACATGAGGATGAAGGCTGAAAAAGGCTTTCCTTAGTGGTGATTTATGGATTCATGACCAGCAATATTTGTGATCACTGGGGGTCTGCAGCTTAATCCAGATAGTATTGGGTGCTAACATTGCTTGGATAGCTGGCCAACCTGGAAAGGCTGAAAAAGGCTTTCCTTAGTGTCAGGGAACTGACATCGGAGCCAGAGGCGGGCGGAGGCAAGGCTCCCAAGCGATGCTGGAGCAGGGCCCAGCAGGGAGAGAGGCAGCTCATCAGCTGGGGAAGGAAATCAGCGTAACACCAGGGATAAAGGGGGGCAGATGGGGGAATCGGCGAGGGGGCTCCAGGACTCCTCGCCGGAGACCAGCGGGGAGAGCACGGGTCCTCCGCTACCCACGCCCTCCCTGCGCAGAAGACTTCCGCGCAGAGAGCGTAGGAGGAGACTTGGCGTCAAACAGCTTTTATGCTGGAAAAGGTTTAAGAAACGCCCACTGACGGATTCTGCTAGCGACTGAAACAGCCACGAAGTGAAGGGCTGTCCAGACAGAAAAGGCTTAACCAGGCACACTAGCCAGGAGTGGCGGCAACTTACGCACAAGCAACCCCTATAATCATTACACTTAGTGGTGATTTAGAGATACATGACCAGCAATATTTATAATCATTGGGCATCTGTAGCTTAATCCAGACAGTATTGGGTGTTAACATTGCTTGGATAGATGGCCAACCTAGAAACAGGCATTCAGCCTCTTCTGGAAGTATGCACACTCCTCCTTAGAAGCAAATTTGTAATTTGGAAAGGATCCATGATTTGGCCCTACCACTAAATAAACAGGAAGAGGCTATGGCCAGGACAGTTTTTCACAACTTCGGTTGGTGTGCCATACTATGGCTTTTTCAGGTGGTTTGCCATACTTCCAAATTAGGCAACACCTCTACTCACGTGGACCTTCCTGTAGCCCTTTTTGAAAAGCCATTTTATTTCAACAAGTCTAATTTCAGTGTATCTTGGGATAAGTAAAATACCCCACAGCTATCCATATGATGTATGGAAATGAAAGCTGGACCATAAAGAAGGCTGATCGCCGAAGAATTGATGCTTTTGAATTATGGTGCTGGAGGAGACTCTTGAGAGTCCCATGGACTGCAAGAAGATCAAACCTCTCCATTCTTAAGGAAATCAGCCCTGAGTGCTCACTGGAAGGACAGATCGTGAAGCTGAGGCTCCAATACTTTGGCCACCTCATGAGAAAAGAAGACTCCCTGGGAAAGACCCTGATGTTGGGAAAGATGGAGGGCACAAGGAGAAGAGGACGAGATGGTTGGATAGTGTTTGCGAAACTACCAGTATGAGTTTGGCCAAACTGCGGGAGGCAATAGAAGACAGAAGTGCCTGGCGTGCTCTGGTCCATGGGGTCACAAAGAGTCGGACACGACTAAACAAATAAACAACAACAACATCCATATGATAGTAGAAAGGGAAACCTTTTCCTAGATCAGTTTTTGTTTGAAAAGCTCCTACTGAACATTTAGGACTTGGGTACTTTCCACTGGAAAGGTAAAAAAAGGTAAAAAAGAACCGCCGTTCAGGAATCAATGGGGAATTTCTTGGGATTTTTTTTAAATTTATTTTCAGAAACAAAGCTTTCTGTGGGCACTTCAGTTAGCTTCCCTGGATCACTTTTACATTGGATAGTGTCAGGGGACTGCCATTGGAACAGGAGAGGGAGGCAGGGGGACGTTTGGGATACAGAGAACCTTTGAGGCTTCTGAGGAGCAGTTCCTCTTCCAGAGAGGGGAAAAGCCACACCTCCAATGGAGAAGAGAGGGAAGGGGCCAGCCAAGGTGGGATAGGGCTCGAGGATGCTGCTGAGAGCCCCAGGACCTCACCTAGCTGGGCTGGCCAGGAAGGACGCACACCACTTCCGTCGCCCAGCTTGTGAAGAGGAGTGAAACGCAAGGAGGGGAAGCGGAGGCTTGGGGTGTCTAAATTCTTATGTTGGGGGGAAAGCCAGAAGGGGCCACTCCGGATTCTGCAAGTGACTAAGACGGACATGAACTTTGTGTATCTGCACTGTAAATAGTTTGCACAATAAAACCTGTAAAAGACAGGTCGGAGTCCTGCCTGGTTACTCACAAGCAACCACCACACAGCATCTGACAGATAAAATAATTCAACCAACCAACTCCACATACATGGATTGAATTGAATTTGGGGGGGATATTTCTTTTCCCCCAGTATTTCGGAGTGGGGGGAGGGGCAAAGAAGTCTCTCAAATTGATACGTGGCTGAAATTTTGAGATATGCAGGTGACCATGTCTCTTGTTATCTTGATAGTCAATCCTTTGCTTATTTTATGCTTGTTTGTTTTATTCAGTAATTTTTATACCATCAAAGTTGTGAACTGCCTTGGGGCTTCTATTAATAGAGCTGAAGGACATGATAGGCATATTTTGTGGAACAAAAATAAGTAAAACAGTAGGGTCTTGCTTTCCCCCAAGAAATTTAAAATTGAAAGGATGAATGGCACATGAAATGGACAGACACTCCCCTGATATTTTAGTTAGAAGTAGCCACAGAGGCTCCAAATTGGTTCTGAGCAGCAGTGCTGGGCCCATGCAGATTTCCTGATAATAATTGCCTCCCTAAACAGTAGTTTGGCTAGGTAATTTTAGACCCAGGACTTAATGGTTTTATCCAGCAATGAAGAGGTGGGCTTTGTATGACTGTGTGACTGTTACTTAGTTGTGAGCATAATTAATATTTCTCTTCTTCCTGCCACCTTCCATTCTGTATTCCTGAGCAACAAACAACAAAATACTAACCCTGGTTTTTAAAAAAGAAAAACTCGGAGCATGTACATGTTAACACCACAGGCATAAAATTGTGTGAGTTTTTGCTACCCTGATGCTAAACTAGGGGAAAAAGCAGTATTTTCTTGCAGAAAAGGATAATACACGTTAAAGTAAAAAATAACAGCACAATATGAGCATCTGTGACCACATACTGTACACTTCCCAGCCACTCCTTTGCCTGTAACATGCTTTTAAAAATGAGGAAGGATGCCTGCCCATTTATCTTCTGCCCAATGAATATTCATTTTCATTGGATGACCCTGAGTTCTAGTATTATGAGAGGGATAAAAACTTTTCTTCCATCTATTTTCTCCATACCATGCATATCATGTCACCTCTTACTACTCACACTTTTCTCTAAACCAAAAAGCCTCAAATGCTGTAAACTTTTTCTTAGGGGAGTTAATCTATACCTTTGATTATTTTGGTTGCTCTTTTCTGAACTGTTTTTTCAACTCTGCTATATCCTTGAAATTGTGTCAGTCAAAAAGGAATAGCAGATGCTTTGGGGGGGGGGGGTTCATTGTGGACCACAGTGTGCAGGGCAGGGGAGGTTTCACCCTTTTCTCTCCAGCTGTGGTCCTGACAAAAAATGCCTTTCCACTCCTGCTATTAGCTTTGGAAGGGAAGACTCTGTTGGCACCAATTCAGGCTTTGTCTCCAAGGCCTAAAAGCTGGTGTGGTGTGGAGGGAGTGATTTTAATTGGGAATTTGTCACTCTCTTTATTTCTGCAATCATCCCCGCCCCAATTTTGTTTTCATCAGACACAGAATTACTGGACAATATATTTCTCTTCTGTCCAAGAAAGAGCCTGGATCCTTATCTCCTCTCTCCCAGCAACTCCCATTGCACCCTGCCTGCTGCTGCTGCCAAATCGCCTCTTGCTCTCTGGAATGCTACAGATCTGTTTTTGTGTCTCCCGATGGCTTTCCCATGTGCTCTGTTTTGCCATCTGTTTTGCCCATCAGGCTTTAACGCCACGATAACCTCACGCTGTGCACTGTGAAGCTCGGAGACTGAGTTGTCTTTGGGGAGACTTCCTCTCCATGAGAGGCCTGCTTCACAGAATTAAGTGCTAACAAAGCCCTGACTGTCCATGCAGCAGGTAATCCTCTAGAAAAAAGCAGATCCATTTATTCTTTTTTTTAAAAAAAAAAATCATTCCAACTGCAGCATTTAAAAGAATCAAATGTGCTGTTTTTTAGAAAACAAAAGGCAGATCCCCTGTTGAGAAAGAGAGTGTCTGAGTGTCTTGTCCGTTGTTATAATTGAGAATAGGGAAGAAAATAACTTTCAGATAAAAAGTTCAGTTCTGCTTTCTGTCCAAAGTGGAATTACATAAAGCTTTTGAATGTGTTAAGATAGTGGTGGGGATCTAGTAGCTCAGGGAACAAATTCAGGCTATAGTCGGCTAGGCTAAAGCACTGGCAGTGCAATCCTGTGTAAGCTGTTGTTGTTTAGTCGTTTAGTCATGTCCGACTCTTCGTGACCCCATGGACCAGAGCACGCCAGGCACTCCTGTCTTCCACTGCCTCCCGAAGTTTGGTCAAACATGTTGGTAGCTTCGAGAACACTGTCCAACCATCTCGTCCTCTGTCGTCCCCTTCTCCTTGTGCCCTCAATCTTCCCCAACATCAGGGTCTTTTCCAGGGAGTCGTCTCTTCTCATGAGGTGGCCAAAGTATTGGAGCCTCAGCTTCACGATCTGTCCTTCCAGTGAGCACTCAGGGCTGATTTCCTTAAGAATGGAGAGGTTTGATCTTCTTGCAGTCCATGGGACTCTCAAGAGTCTCCTCCAGCACCATAATTCAAAAGCATCAATTCTTCAGCGATCAGCCTTCTTTATGGTCCAGCTCTCACTTCCATACATCACTACTGGGAAAACCATCGCTTTAACAATATGGACCTTTGTTGGCAAGGTGATGTCTCTGCTTTTTAAGATGTTGTCTAGGTTTGTCATTGCTTTTCTCCCAAGAAGCAGGCGTCTTTTAATTTCGTGACTGCTGTCACCATCTGCAGTGTGTAAGTAAGTAGCTGCAAATGTGCCTTTTTTGAACTGCACAGGGTACAACACTAGTGGTGCAGCAATAAAACTGCTAGCACATTTGCCAAGTTAAGCATAGTCCTGTATGGTTTCAAATTGGATGAGGGACCATGTGTTGAGATTCCTGCATTGCAGGGGATTGGACTAGATGATCCTCAGGGTCCCTTCCAACTCTACAGTTCTATGATTCTAACATTTGTTTATTTTCTGTATGCATTTTTGTGTGTGCTCCTGCAACATGCATAATCCCAAATTTGATGGAAAAGATAAAATATTAAAGGTGGCCTTTTCTTTTAACAAGGAATTTGTAGTTGTTAAATAGCAATTTAAGAGTAAAGGTTCTTCAAAATTCACAGAGACATATATTTTTTGTGATGTTCATTTACATAATGTAGTGTAGGGTCATTGAGCAGTTTTTTAAAACATAGTACATTTTGGTGCTTAAAGAATTTTTAATTGGTGGACAGCCATGGGACCTGAAGCTTGTTGTACCGTAGTTTTTAAGGGTGTTTCCAGGCTGAAGCTTAATATTGCATGTGGGTCGTTCAGATACTGCAAATGGGTCAATGTCAGTGAGGCCCCCCCACCCCAATTTATTGGATTTTCTGCAGAAAGGATGAATTTGGATTAAATGGGGAGGTGGAGGGAGACATGCTGGCAGTTTGATGCCAACGTGTGGGAATGTTCAGGGATGCAGGAGAGGTTATATTGTTTGATTATATCCTTTCCAACTTGTGTTAACAAGTTCTACAATTTAGCAGAGTAACATTGCCCTTTTTAAACTTAGAGCAGATGCCTTTGCTCAGGCTTGCTAAAGCCTCTATAATATGTTTTAAAGGTAATTCCCCATTTAGTCCCTCATAAAAAGATAAGACACGGCACAGTCTTCTGTAAAAGTATAAAAAGAGTTTACTCACACATTCTGTTCACAATTGGATCCCAGAAGGCAGACTTAGCTTAGAAAAGTTATATACACCTGGAATCTATCCCATAAAGAGACAGTCCCTTTGTCCTCTCTTGGCTGCATCTTAGGCTGAGCAAATGTTGCTCCTTCGACAAATGTAGTCAGAGAGAGAGAGATGGTAGCCAGTCCTATGCTTTTGTTACCTGCACAGCTGAGGCCACGCCCACCTCTAGTTTGTCCCAGAGGAAGTCAGTCCCAGCCTAGGAGAAACAGGAAGTTCTGACTGGCTGGTCCAGACATCCCCTTTTATGTCCACTCTAAGGATGTTGTACTTGACTGCTCTTGTGTTTCACATCCCACACAACGACATCCTGTCGACACTGCAACAACAACAACAACCCTTGCTTGTATGAGGAGCACCAATCCCAGAATAAACACCAATCTGGAAGCCCCCTTAGGTTCCAAGATACCATCAGGTTATGATTGTTTTGATAATCAAAGAACAGGATGAGAAATTCCTAGTGGTTAGTAGAACCTTTAAACTAGGGATACATCCTTGACCATCAGCGCAGATAGCGTTCCAGCCATTAGGTCATAAAAGGAGTCTAAAGCTCCACTTCTGTTGAAGGTAGAAGGGAAGAGAGCAGCATAATTTATAGTTCATCTGACAAGAGCTGTAGCCAAGAGAGAGGGAGAGAATCATTCTGGAATAGCTGGAATTCTCCAGCCACTATGACTCCAAAGGATAAGCCTTGTGGAATGTGTGCATGTGTGTGCTTTGTGGGGTAAACTTTTTGATCTATGGTGGCACGCTTCCCAAACCAAAACACAGGGAAGTAGTGAAAATTCTTAGAGCAGGGGTGGGGAACCTGTTGCCTTCCTGTCATTGCTAGAGTCCAACTCCCACCATCTCTTATCATTAGCCATTCTGCCTGGGGTTATTGCGAGTTCTAGTCCAGCAACAATCGGGGGTGCTACATTGGCAATCTCTGGGATAGGAGGAGCCACACATAACAGTATTTCAAACAGTCTGCTGGCATCGTAAATGGATTTATTGCTGAGCAATGCTGTCTGATGTGGTATAGTCACTCTTTTACATTCCCGCTAGGTCAGTAGCCTTGTGGGAAATGAAAAGTGTGGCTAGATTGAGCCATTTGGTGCTGCTTGGAATGATGGTCCAGAAATTTGTTTTAATGTGGACCTCAGGATAGGTATTAGCAATGGTGCTGCCCAAGCTCTGGAGCCCTGGCAGCTGTCCAAGGATGCCAAGGGTTGACACCTGCCCTGTCTACTCCCCATTAGTACCAATGTGACCCCACCAATGACCAGACCATACTAAAACCTACAGAAAAACTTGGATAACACAAGTGCTTGATTTGGATTTGTATAACTTGGTTGATAGAGAATGAAACTTGAGATTCAACCAGGTGACTGTAATGTCCACTCAGGCCAGAAAATTCGATACTTCTGCAGAATACCAAATTTTCACTGACAGTTCCTGCCTTGTAGCAGTGCTTTGATGCAGGCTTATTTAATTGTCCAGCTAAGGAACCAAGCTTACAGTGAAATCTCAGCAGATACAGAGCTTTTTGTGACACTCAGCACATAACAGACTTGTGTGTGTGTGTGTGTGTGTGTGTGTGTGTGTGTGTGTGTGTCCAAGGTGAAATTGATCCAGCTGAGAAGACAGAGCAAAACACTCTTCACTCTTCTTTCTCCAACCCCTCCCCTCCCCTCCCCTCTCTGTTTTTTTCTGGGCTGAGAACCAGCTGTTTCTTGTAGTTCAGGAGATGCTGGCTGACAGATTATGTATTCTGTGTTGTCTCCTCAGAGATGGTAAAGCGGGGGGGGGGGGGAGGATAGGAAAGGAATAACTGTAGAGCTAAGCAATTTCATGTCCCTCTTGCTTAGAAGGCTTTGTAAAGCAGGGCATTTATAGGAAACACAATAGTAATAACTGGTTATATGCTTAGGCTGCATACACATGATACATTTAAAGCACATATACCTCACAGAGCTGTAATTCCCAGCATCCCTAACAACAGGCTTCCTCAACCTTGGCCCGCCAGATGTTTTTGGCCTACAACTCCCATGATCCCTAGCTAGCAGGACCAGTAGTCAGGGATGATGGGAATTGTAGTCTCAAAACATCTGGAGGGCTGAGGTTGAGGAAGCCTGCCTAACAAACTATGGTCCCAGGATTCTTTAGGAGGAAATAATGTGCTGTGATAGGCAAAAGCTTGGGGTGGGGGCCAGCATAACCATGTTGGGTTTTTTTTAATGAAAAAAGCAGAAAGCAATCCATTAATCTAGCAAGAGATTAAAGTTTTGTGTACAAGATAGCATGCTTGTTAATGGGGCTCCCTCAAAATTCCTTATCCAAATTCTAAAGAGCAATTCTTTGGACGGGATTCACTATGTTCAGGTAGGAGTCAGTCACATGCCGGCAAATTCAGTTTGTGCAATAATGGTTGATTGAGAGCAAGACACCTGCTTTTTCAAAATGTCAGACATTTTATTATAAGAAATGTGTCAGAGAAGTGCACTGGAAAGTGTGGGGTGACACTTTCACTGATGTAGTATCATCTAACCTCCCTGCAAACAATTCGTTAAATGTTAGTTAATTTTCTAAACACTTCTATTGTTTTCTGTTAAGTTAACACACAAAAGATTAAATGTTGCGACCTCCCAAATAATGGGTGATATCCAATGTTATATTCAATGCAGACCCATCTACATCAGTGGATCTTCTCTGAGCATGACTGAGGGCTGATCCCCAATTCTGCTTGTCCCATGGCTAGAAAGCATGCCTGCTTTCTAGACATGGGTCCAAGCGGATATCCCCTTGCCCTGCTCCTTTCCCAGTGAAAACCTGCTCTTCTGTGCTATATCAGAGCAAAACATAAATCTGGCAAAAACCTGAATTTCTGTTTGCTCTAGTTGAGCACTAACGAGTGGTTATCCCCTGGAAAAAGCAGCAGGACAAGAGGAAGTGTGGATAAGCCCTTACTTGGATATCACCCAATAATAACTAGGTAGATCACCTTCCCTTGTTTAAAAATAACTAGTTAGGCTGGACCCACCTGCTTTCTAGTTCACCAAAGTGCCAGGATATAATAGGTAACAAATTGAAAAAAAGTAATTAGACAATATTGAGTATAAGGCAGCTTCCTCTGGTTAAATCAGCTTTGGCTCCACAGTTATGTATATAGTATGTGAAATTGGGGAATGGAGGGTTTAGAAGACCTTAGAGAATAATAGAACATGATTCTCTGAGAGAGAAAGTGCCTTGAGATGTTTTAAGGCAGAGACTGGAAGGAGAATATATTAGCTGCAATATTTTACAAGAAGAGTCTGGTTCAATAATAGAAAGCTGATTTTATTTTATTTTTAAAGCAGAGTGGGGCTGCCGGGCTTCTCCTATGCTGGGACTTTGCCCTTCAGCCTATGACTGTGTCAGCAGGAAAAACAAACAAGCAAACACCCCAGCTGGAGTTCAGAGGGCTGGTCTTCTATGCTTATACTTTTGTGTAATTGATCTTGGAGCCTCATAATTCTGAAAGTGGAAATGTGTGTGGACATTTAGGAAATTTGCAAAAGCTGAGGTGCAGTGTGTTTTAAAACTGTCAAAGCCAGAAACTTGCTCCAATAGGTTGCTTTATTGTGAGTGGGTAGACAGGATAGAGGCAATGGAGCCAGAAGTATTGCCAGAGAGACCTCCTTAATAGTCCTGACAACTACCGTACCTTCCTTTTGTTTTGCTATAGTTCAGCTTAATGTGTCTCTGGAACCTGACTTGTGGCTCAGCTTTCCTGGACAAACCACTGGATTCTTTATGCTCCACCTTGGTCAATAAGATATTCCAGCTGGGGTTCTTTTGGGTGACCCCCATGCCCCTGAGATTTACTAGGGACTGAGCATTTAGTGTGGTAGGCCCTGCTATGTGGAACCGCTTGCCAATAGAAGTCAAGCATGAGTTGTCTCTGCAGTTTTTTAAATAAACTACTGTTCAGACATACCTTTAGAGTAGGACCCCCAAACAGTTGTGCTTCTTAGGTTGTACCCCACCTTGTCTGGTGCGGTTTATAAATAATTAAATGAGTGAGTGAGTGAGTGAGTGAGTGAGTGAGTGACTGACTGACTGACTGACTGAATGAATGAATGAATGAATGAAAAGGTTCTCATGTCAGGACCCTTGTCATTGAGCTTTTGTCTTGTTTCAGGTGAAACTGAACCACGCAGTTCCCAAAGTCTGCTCACAGGATCAATATATTTAAAAAAAATAAGGTCTTGTAGTAGTCCAAAGTCAAAACACAGTGGCAATGTGAGAGGCAAAGCCCTGAAGCAGTCCAGGGTCAAAACATGGAGGTGGTGGTGAATGCATGGTCCAGTTAAGAGCTAGGTCACAAGGAAAGTCAAGGAGCTACTGCATGGATACTGTTCCAGCACTCTATGTCAATAATTGAAGGAATTTCACTCTGATCCTTCAGTACCCCACCCAGAGCAAAGCTGCAGGCCATCTGGACTGCCTGAAGACTTGGTCATGTTCCTCAGGCAGGCACTTGTGTCTGGTTGCCAACTCACCCACACTCTGGCTGCTCTCAGCCTCCATTTTTGATTCTGTGCAAG
The DNA here is from genome assembly GCF_964188315.1 of Podarcis muralis. Classification (NCBI taxonomy): domain Eukaryota; kingdom Metazoa; phylum Chordata; class Lepidosauria; order Squamata; family Lacertidae; genus Podarcis; species Podarcis muralis. The sequence continues at coordinate 41,287,053 of NC_135661.1, read as the reverse complement.
TACCCCCTGTGCCTTTTGGTTAGGGTGCCATGACTTCTGAAGGCCCTTTATCCTGCTGCTTGGCCCCCACTGAAATGGCCTGCTGCTCTGTAGCACTTGCTTTGGGAAGCTCCAAGTCCTCCCCCAAAGAGCAGGGACATAACAGCTTGTGTTAGCTTGCTGACTCCAGAGGGTCTAAACTGGCCCAAAGCTCCAGAAACCACCATAATTTCCCTGCCAGTCCTAGAGAATGTGTAATGGGCATAGTGCCACCCCAGCAGCTGTGCAAAATGGTAATAGCGGCTGACCCAGGAGCCAAATGAGAGAGAGTGTGACCTGTTGTATATTTGCTGCTGCACTTTCCTCAGCAGTTCATGGCCCTCAGATGATTGTCCTCTTCTTCTCCTAGTTCCTCCCAACATACTGACACCAATAGCATATGGAAGAGAGATAGGAAGAGCTGATGCTCATTTGCATGTGCTAATTCACTTAAATGTGTGCAAATATAAAACCAAATAGGCTATTTTGAAAGTGGTCATGTGCCTGTTCAAGGAAGTTCCTTTGAGGAAGGGCTGTAGCTCTATAGTCTTCTCTATGGTCTTCTTTGAATGCAGGAGGTCCCAGATTCAATCCTTAGCATCTCAAGGTAGGGCTGGGAGAGAATTCTCAGAAATCCTGGACAGCAGCTGCCTGTCATTGTAGACATTACTGATGTAAAATTATTTCTCATTTTAGTATTTGCTTATAGCATGGGTGGCCTCATCTTAAGACGAGGCATTTGTCCTTCAATTTCACGTAGGAAAGAATGCAAACAAGATGTTGCATCTTCCAAGATTTTGCCTGCTGTAATATTTGCATTTTGTTGTCTAGCAATAAAAAGGTTGCTTCTTTCCATCAGAGCTACTGCCCAAAAACATGCCGATTTAATAGATTGATTATAGATTAAATTGTGTATTATTAATTCACCAAGATTATTATTATTAAGTGACTGATAGCCATTATTGTCATAACCAATGTTTCGTCTATCAGTTCCAGGTGCTGCAAAGGGAACATTAATGGAACATAGAGGGGTGGTACTTTTGAGGAAAGAATTGATGTGGGTTTTATTTATTCTCCTGCACTCTACCCCTGTTTTTTTGGTGCATTTTCTGTCTGACAGCAGCGCAAGTAGCAGCTACAAAGTTCAGCACAAACTTTTCATCAGAACCCTCTGCCAAACACCACATGGGGTAGCCTACACACCTGCCATAAGACACCATGCCAACAAGACCCATGTGATCTTTCCATGGTGAGTGGGATATATTTTTACAGCTCTCAACATCTGTGAAGACATTTTAAAAAGTTGGGCTGGTTATAACCGGGCTGGTTATAACCCAGGCCCCAAAAGGAATGAGCTTGAAGGGCTCCTTCACCACACTCCTGTATTGAACCAGGCACCTGGTTTCATATGGCAGATAGCTTGAGTGTGGGCAGTGCCAAAGGGTGTTGGGGGAGAGGTCTGAGTAGGGGAATTCCAGGGCCACTCAAGCTAGGAAACTGGCATATTACATAAAATTGGAAATGGGTTGCTAGGATTGCTGGCTCAAGACATGTTCCCATCCCAAACAGCTTCATTATATAACTGAAGAGATGAAGCCCTTCAAGGACAGAGAATGGTGGTGTGCAAACTCCTGGACTGCACCTAGATATGCTCAATCCAAGAGCTGTATCTCCAAAATCATTTGAGGGGCACCTTTTGGACTACACACTTCACCTTTGGCATTCCTGAAAATACTAACAGTCAAGTGACTGCACTGTTTACCAAGGTAAACATACCAGGAATTTCATCTGCAATGGTTGGCTTTGGTGAGGAAGATTTTGCTCACTCCCAACTCTAGATCATTTATGAACACATTTAAAAAGCACAGGTCCCAATACTGATCCTTGGGAGACTCCATTTTCTTGATCCTTCCATTGAGAGAACTGTCTACCACCTCTAGTACATCCTTACCTCTGTTTCGTATAGAGAATGCATCCAGTGATAATAGTGTGCCCCACTCTCTCTCTACATTCCACCAGGTTTGCATGCATTGTGCCCCCTGTATCTATGCTTCTTTAAGACCAAGTACTTCAGCTTGTCCATCTTGGCTTGCTGAAAAACTCTCTTCAGACTGGCAACCAAATTGTAAAAACTTTCTTATGCAGCTAATTGGTCAATTATTGAGTTCCCATTAAGGAACGGTTCCTATTCTGCATACTGTAAGGCTGAATTGTGAAGTTGGTTCTCTTGAACTCTTCTTGACTGGTGCTCTATTAAGAAGTTGTGTAAGAACTGAGGTCAGGCCTGTAATATTAATTCAACTTTCTAAGCATTTAAGCTTTAGACTCATTAGCAAGAAAGCACCTGTTTGGGGACGGGGTTGGTATAAACCAGAGCTGTTGCTTTTGCTCATTTTGCAAACATGAAAGTAATGTTTTCACAGTTCAACATGAAAAACACGTCTGCCCTCAAATATTTCCCTCTCAGAAGTTTTCTTTTTTTCTTGTCTTTTCTTTAAAGGTTCCCTAATTTTGACAGATTGCAGATGGCTTCTTTAGGGCAGGGCTATAACAGAAATAGACTCAGGCACACTGGAAATGGCATCAATCAGTCATGGGGATGGATTTTTCCAAAATGCTTTTCAGCCTAAAGCATATAAAGCTGTTATATGTAGCCAGTGAAATATGTGTGCAGTTCTGCATCAATTTGTCCATCTTTAGTGCAGTGCAAAATTTGCCAATGCCCTTCTTAACCTTTTCTACTGGCATACAGCAACTGATTACTTTGATCTGTGTTTGTCCTTTTTGCAGACAAAGGGCTCCTCCCACCCATTTGTTTTTTGAACATGCATCCTGATTTGCTTGCACAAAGCTTATGTAGAGGTTAGACTATGACTATGTCTGGTCTTTACTGAGCATTTGTTTGTGGGGACGTTATATGACAGTGATCATTCATTCTGCATGCAACCTGATTTCCGTGAAGGGTATTTCTGTCTTTCCATTAATCAGTTTTTCACCCCACACTTTTCAGTGCACTTTCCTGTCACTTTTCTAACCGCAGGGTCTGTTTGTTGTGCTATGGTGACAGAGTGCTTTAATCCACTTTAAATGCACAATCCTAAAGTTCTGATATGCACTTGATAATACCTCATAAGATACTGTGCAACTGACCTTAAGGTGGAACAAAGGAACTTGGGAGACTGCAAGGTGAAATTGCTGAGGTTAAGTGCTCTCACTTGAACTAAATCACGACAAATGAATGTTCATCACACTATATGTGTTAATTAGCTTATCGATCCTAGGATGTCTGTGTTAACAACAGTTTTTTTGTAAATGGCCATTGATAATAACAAAATTATCAACATCTGTACTTTTCTGCTTTTCATTTCCTTCTGACCTGTTTAAAATCCCCACCCACACATCCAACCATGAGTGATATTCAGTGCTAATCCTACTCAGAGTAGACTCATTGAAGTTGATGGACGTTACTTACTAAGATTTTTTAATTTCAGTGGGTCTATTCTGAGTGTGCCTTAGTTGACTAATACTGTGTGCATGACACACACTCGCAACTCAAGATAATTTTGTGCATCTGATGGAGTTGACTGTAAGCTTTACTACTACAAATGTGATTTTAAGTGCCAGAAGAGTCTTTGTTGTCTTTGCTGCAAAAAAACATAGGGGTGTCCACAAGATGCAATAGGCACCTTTATTTACATTTCATTGATTACCTCTCAGATTACTTAAAAAGCCTGACAGCTGATTGATTAAAAAAAAAATCTTTAAAAGGTTGATGGCTCTAGCTTTAAGATCTTCCTGTTTGGGCTGGTTTCAGTTTTTTAAGCCTTTAACTGGGAGTTATTTCTTTTGGGCATGTGCTTTATTTAGTTTGATTTTTCATTGGATACTTTATTGTGTGTGTTGTTTTAATCTTCCAGCCTGCTTACCTAAGGAAGGGGGTTAGAAATCATAACAATTAAGGCTACAGTCATCAACTTACCTGGAGGAGTAAATCCTATTAAACTTGATGGTATTATTACACGTCACCCTCAATCTCCACAGCAGTGCGAGTTCCATGTGTGCTTTACCCAGGGTCTGTGTTTCCTTTTAAAATGAGGCACAGTGGAGACTGTGGTGTCTTTATGGTGTATGGTTTACTTACACATATATACAACCTGAGCCTATGCTGGAGGGATTCACAGCATTACACTCCAAGAGACAGCAGCATAGCAACCCTGGCTGGCACCTGGGGCGGACCAAAGTTGTGGAGCTGTAGAGCTTTTGAGGGGAAATCAAAGTTGTTGAGCTGCCAGTTTCAGGGACAGGAAGTGGCTCTGCCTCCCTGCAGCACCCAAAATGCCCAGCAGCGTTCCTAGGTCACATCACTGCCACTGCAATCCTAAATTCAACTCCTCTTCTTCCAACTCTAGTTCAAAGTCTCTTTTCATTCTAATTAATTCTAAGCTGAGGGAGAGGCCTTTCCCATTTGTCCTTTGACAGAGTGCCAATCCCTTAGTCCTTCTAATGGCTTACTTTTTGTGGGCTATTACCAGCCATGCTCCTGGCTTGTATTTTCACATGCTAAATCCAGTGTCTGGCACTGAGGAATTAGACTCTCTTCATAGCAAGTAAGCAGGTCAGAGAATTCCATCAGAAACAGAAACAGGAGCAGAAATTGCTGCAACTCACATGTTCATTAGATGATAGGAATGGAAATCATGCAAGCAAATGTGAGTGGTACTCAGTATAGTTTTTATAGTCCACAGAGATTAAGTAACTAATTACATTGTTTTCTTTATTGTTTTGACATCTCACCTTCACTGAAATGCATTTAAATTAATTGCATAATTAATTATATAAATCTCAGCCGTACCAGATAGTGAAATGAACAATGTAGGTTTTAGCAGAAACTGAACTGCAGCAGAATTGAAACAGCACTGACTCCAGTTAACATAGGGCAGGATGAAACCACTACCTTCTTACATCCCATATGATCACTGAATGTGTGTCTTGGGAACTAAGCTGCAAATATGGGAGAAGTCTCAAGAAAAAGGATGGGGAACAGTGTGAGGAAAACCTGTGCTGAAATTACATTGTGGCTCATGCATATTGTACAAGTGTGAGCACACGTAATGCCATCATAAGGAAACATCACATACAAGATGTGGTTGCTGTCGCATACTGGGGGCAGCCATCACACAGGAGAGCTGATGGTGACCCCTGGTGGTGCAGGTCTGTTGGTGGGTTGGCCGGTTCCATCCTTTAATTAATGCAGTGTGATTATGGTGTTAAGTCTCAGAACTAGTTTCTTAGTCTGCTTGGGTCTCTGAGATGCTGGGTGAGCATTAGGCAGCTCTTCTAGTGCCATATAATTGCTTCTTCCCTAAAGGCACTTGCAGCAGCTCCTGCCGGAGTGCTTCTTTTTGAACCTGGCAACTGAAGAGTAAGCAATGTATTTTAATTCAGGTCTTGTGGATATCCTGTAGAGGTGCGCTATGTAGGACACAAATCCCTTCTAGTTGCCAACAAAATCTGGAGTTGCTGCTAGAACGCTAAACCACCTCCCCGTTTTTTGTTTGTCACACCAGCAACACTGCCTCCTCTGTCAGAAGAGGTGTTAGTGTTAAAAAAGTTACAACAACAACAACAACAATAGTATTTTAATAATTTATACACCACCCATCTGGCTGGGTTTCCCCAGCCACTCTGGGCAGCTTCCAACAGAATATTAAAATACAATAGTCTGTCAAACATTAAAAGCTTCCCTAAACAGGGCTGCCTTCAGATGTCTTCCAAAAGTCTGGTAGTTGTTTTTCTCTTTGACATCTGATGGGAGGGCGTTCCACAGGGCAGGTACCACTACTGAGAAGGCTCTCTGCCTGGTTCCCTGTAACTTGGCTTCTCGCAGGGAGGGAACCGCCAGAAAGCCCTCGGCGCTGGACCTCAGTGTTCGGGCAGAATGATGGAGGTGGAGACGCTCCTTCAAGTATACTGGACCAAGGCTGTTTAGGGCTTTAAAAGTCAGCACCAACACTTTGAATTGTGCTCAGAAACGTACTGGGAGCCAATGTAGGTCTTTCAAGACAGGTGTTATGTGGTCTTGGCGGCCGCTCCTAGTCACCAGACTAGCTTCTGCATTCTGGATTAGTTGTAGTTTCTGGGTCACCTTCAAAGGTAGTCCCACATAGACTGCATTGCAGTAGTCCAAGCGAGAGATCACTAGAGCATGCACCACTCTGGCGAGACAGTCCATGGGCAGATAGAGTCTCAGCCTGCGTACCAGATGGAGCTGGTAAACAGTTGCCCTGGGCACAGAATTGATGTGCGCCTCCATGGACAGTTGCAAGTCCAAAATGACTCCCAGGCTGCGCACCTGGTCCTTCAGGGGCACAGTTACCCCATTCAGGACCAGGGAGTCCTCCACACCTGCCCGCCTCCTGTCCCCCTAAAACAGTACTTCTGTCTTGTCAGGATTCAACCTCAATCTGTTAGCCGCCATCCTTCCTCCAACTGCCTCCAGACACTCACACAGGACCTTCACTGCCTTCACTGGTTCTGATTTGAAAGAGAGGTAGAGCTGGGTGTCATCTGCATACTGATGAACAGCCAGCCCAAACCCACTGATGATCTCTCCCAGCTACTTCATATAGATATTAAAAAGCATGGGGGAGAGGACAGAACCCTGAGGCACCCCACAAGTGAGAGCCCAGGGGTCTGAAGACTCATCCCCCCCACCACTTTCTGAACACGGCCCAGGAGGAAGGAGCGGAACCACTGTATAACAGTGCCCCCAGCTCCCAGCCCCTCTAAACGGTCCAGAAGGATGTTATGGTTGATGGTGTGAAAAGCTGCTGAGAGATCCAGCAAAATTAGAAAACTAGAAAATTTGAACTATGCAGATGGAGTCCAGAGAGAAAAGAAACACTGATAATACTTTATTGAGGAAAACTGAACAAAACAGAGTGTGTAATTTAAGGAGAAGTATAAACAGGGATGTTTTGCCTTTCTTACTTCAGGTCTTGTACATAGCAGGGAAACATACAGAGGAAAAACTCACTCATAACTACACAGTCAATCAGGGTGCAGTAGCCACTCAGCCTGGCAGTAGCAATATCACCTTCAACACTAACATAATTAACACTTAAGTTACACACTGTATGACTATTGCTGTTGCACTTCCAATGTGTAGCTTACAGGCAGAGCAGTTAAAGCTACTCAGCAGGGATAGGAAAGAAACCATTTGCCTGTGAACCTGGAGAGCTGCTACCTGTCAGAGTAAACAGTATTGTCCAAGATATGCCAATGGTCTGACTCAGTATAAGGCAGCTTCACATGTTCATCTTTTGCGTTTATAGAATCATGAGATCGCTTTAATAATTCCAAGATGTTTAAAATGCAGGCTCTTTCCATTGCCTTTCTAGGTCTGCATTTTAGCTTATTTCACATTTATCTCTTCTCCTCTGCTGCCTCAAGGGCAATAAATATTTTTAAAAGTGAAATTTGAGATCATTGCAACATGACCCTGGATATTGGTCCTTGAGAGGGTGGGGGGCAATACATTTTTATTAACACTGCAAAGCCTTTACAACTTAATATCTAATGATATACAGATGGGGTTTTCCTTTTGCTGGCTAGGTCAGTAAGCTGAAACAACAGGGACTCTAATGACTTGGTATCTGAAATCAAGGTAGAGACAAGTTTGAGCTATTCCTGGATTGGCTGGCAGATCACTGTTTATGCAGATGGGTTAGCCAATGGGGGAACAAAAGTCATATCTGCTCCATCTTGCAGATGTGGAGAAGGGGGGGGGGGCAGAGAGAGAGAGATGGGATGAGTTTGTTACCCTGGCACTTTGCTTTGTTAAATGGGAGCCTGCAGCGTTGCAAGGGAGAAACGCCTGAGCATAGCAATAACAAGCATTTTAAAAAAGGAAAAAGAACCCTCTCAACTGTTCTCTAACTTTCCTTTCCTGACCTTGAAGGATGTTGGAAAGTGTCATCTCATCAGCATTTCTGCAGTCGCTGGGAGATGGGGGTAGGGTGTGTGTGTGTTGTGAGGGGGATGTGATTTTTCTTCCTTGGGGCACCCTGCCAAGAATAACAGCAGACTCCAGCAGGTCGGCACAGGAAGGGAACGGCTGGGAGCTGATTTGTAGCAGGAGCTTTGGAGAGCCAGAATGCATTTTTATGGAAGAGACCTTCAGAGATGCATAAACCTCCCCCTGATTTCTCCTCCACCCCCCTCTTGCCAGTGGAAGTTTGCCAAATCTGTTCTGAAAAGAAGGGGGGACCTTTCAATAAGCTAGTCTTAGATGTTTGTGTTCATGTCACTGATGTGTGTGAAGAACAAAGCAATCTGATGAACTGACATATAATTTGGACAAAGCAGGAGACGGGAAAATTCCATGTGTTACTTTCTCTTCCATCCTGCTGGTTCCCAAAGACTTGCTGAAAATGCTGAGTACAAGCAACTGACTATGGGATGGAGTAGGGGAGCCCATCAAATCTCATGCCACTGTCCTGTCATCCAGTGTAGATGGGATGGGGAACTGTGGCTTCTGAAAGCCATGCCATTTCTAAGGCTGTGTACACACTAACCCATTTGTAGTGCAAAAAATGTAGTTTTTATCAGCCTGAAATAGGTCATGCTCGTCCTCGACATGCTATGTTCAGTCTACTTTTATTTTAGATTCTGCTGTCCACGAGGTACTTGCTACACATCTGAAAACCCTCCCCTCTATTAGGTTGTCCATGCCTTTTCTTCCTTGTACATGGCCTAGGTGCATGAAGAAGGAAGTGGTGATTGCAGTCGTAGTATACACTTGGGGCTTATCCACACTCATGGGTGTAGCTGGGGGGGGGGGGCAGAGGGCTGCCCCCCTAGATCAAGTGAAACAATAGAAAAACTTAACTAACTGAACAATCACATTGGTTCTGCCACCTCTGATTAAAGCCCTGTCCCCACCCCAACAAAGTCCTGCCTCCCCCCAACAAAAATCCTGGATACGCCCATGTCCACACTTACCTTTTCCTTTCCATGTTCTAGACACAGGTCCACGCTTTAAAGCTCCATTTCCGAGTGCTTCCTTCCCCACTTTCCCCAGAAGAACTCGTTCTTTAATACTGAATCAGAGTGACTGGCAATTCGGGTTTTCTGTGGATTGCTGTTTGCTCTGATTCAGTGGTAAAGGCTGGGTTTTTGCAGGGAAAGGGAGTGCTCAGACACAGTGCTTTAAAGTGTGGACCTGTGTTTAGAAACATAGCACAAAAGGAAGTCTGGACGAGCCCTTGGTGGATGCAGCCCCCACTGTTGTGACAACCTATATTTGTTTTCAAATGGAGACCCTGCAAAGTAATGCAGAATCAATCTGCCATGAGCTTTTATTTTCAGAATGAAACCAGTTTCCCAATAAATACTTTTTAGGGCCAACAAATATGCAATAGATCTAGATTATATGTGGATTAGGTAGAAATAAACAGTACACTAAAGTCTTCATTGATTCTAGGATGAATGGTTGTGTGTACACAGCCTAAGACTAGAGGACTTGCCTGAAACAGTGTGCACCTTTTCCTCCAGTGTATTATTCTTGAATTACATCTTTTTCAAGGAAATGTACTTCCTTCGCTCTGCCTCTCACTGTACAATGAATGCATACCTGGTCTTGTTCTGAACAAGGGCATCCTGTATGTGTAAGCTTGGCTGTCTTTGAGGTCCCTTGGCTTGAGCTTTACAAACAAAGACTTCCACCAATTCTTTTCAGGAGCACACTGAAAAACCTCTTAGACATGACCCTTGATCCCAGGCTTCAGGCATTCAGAGAACCTGCTAGGAATGGAAGATTTTTTGGCCTTCTAATTTCCTCCCTTAAAATCACAAACTTCCGCCTGCTGTTGACAGTGTCATTGGATTGAGTCACTGCAAGCTGCACTTGCTATTTTATTCCTGAGAAGCCTTCCATGTATTACTTATTTGGAAGTGCACAGACCTCTGTGCTTGGGCATGCAACTTTACACTCTTTGAACCATTTCTGCATGAGCAATGTAAGGACAGATAATAAACTTTGCAAAGTGTCCCTGTGCCACTTTGAGAAGGCTCTAAAGGGCGGGGCCACTTTGTCATGTTATTTCCAACAGGGGATTAGACTAGGTGTCCAAAATTGTGCGTGTTAATAGCGTGTGAAGCTTGGCATGCTTCAGGAAAACAGATTGCAGAATGGAGAGCTTTAAAGCATTTCTTCACAGCTTTGCCCCACATAAAATAATGGCTAACCAATTTCCTCCTGTGTTGAGTAAAAGGGAAAAGTTGCCTTTGAAAAATCCACTAGTATGGCTGTTTCTCCCTAGGAGGACTGTAGTAGTGACTCTGTCAAATTTTGTGTGCAGTTGCTGACCCTTCTCGCCCAGTTTTGATAGAGTCTTTGGAACAGAGCAAACTGTGTCCCAGTTGATAGTGTTCCTTTGTGGAGGATACCTGAGACCATGTTCATGATAACCAGTTACTCTCACTGGTTTAAGGATGGTACAATATTTTTTGTTGCCCTTCAGTTAATCAGAATTGCTGTTGTTCCCCCCTTGTGCCTTATTGTATCCTCTTAGGAGCATAATGATAAACAGTGCATTAGATTATCACAGACTGCCCAAGATACCATTTTCTCATTTTAATGTTTAATATCTTTACCTCTTCTTTGCTTTCTCCCCTTTGCAATGACATTTACACACTGGGCATCTGATAAGAGACCAGAAGGCTTTCAGTGCTCTTGCCTAGAATGCAGGGGATATGAGTCCAGCTGATGAGTTGCTAAGTAGATGGTTCATTTGTACCTCCTTTAAAAGTTCAGGCAGTGGCTTTTTCTCTCCAAGACACAGCTGAGGCTTGCAGCCCTTACATTTTGGCACTCCAGGCAGTTACCCAGTTTGCCTTGATTGCTGGGCTGGCCCTACACATGGTTAGACTTATGTGGAAATGAGGGCTCACTCCATCACTTTTCAGAATGCCTCTGTGCACCACTCAAGGTCAGGCTACTTCTATTCAGATCAAGAAAGAATTCTTGATAGCTTAGTAAAACCTTCATTGTGGGACAAAAATACTCCTTGTGGGGAAAAGGATGAGCCTACATTTTTGCATAAAAAGTATCAGAACTGTGCAGGTATAGTAAGAACATAAGGTATAGTAAGAACATAAGAAGAGCCTGCTGGATCAGGCCAGAGGCCCATCATCCAGCACTCTGTCCTCACAGTGGCAAGCAGAACCTCAGTGCAACTGCCCTCTCACCACTTGTGATTCCTGCAACTGGCATCCAGAAGCATACTGCCTCTGACAGTGGACGTAGAAAATAGCCATCATGTCTAGTGGCCATTCAAGGTAAATTGAATGATCCCTTTTTTAAAAAAGCAACCCTTGATTAGTTACCGGTACTTAACACTGCCTGCCTATTTATCCATGTGATTGTAGCTTCTGTGTGAAGATTCTTGTACCAGGGATTGGCACTTGCTGCTTATGACTGTGTAGTGCATAAGCATGCTGACAAAGGCTTTCTGACAACAGTGTTCACATCCATGCCCTTGGGATTAAAAGCTGATTTGCCTTAACGGAACTGCTCATAGTTTTCTAAACTTCTTCGTTTTTCAATTACAGTTTGGGAGAATTTGGATAGTTTTTTGTTTTCGAAAGCATCGCAGTCATTCTTCTGCGTTGACAGAGCACTTTGGCATATGAACTTGGCACAGTGGAGATGAAAAGAGAATGCTTTAAAAACCTCACACCATACGGAGGCACTTGGCTGGCTTCAGCCTTTGCAGGCGGGATGCCACTCTCTGAGTCACAGCTGCATGCTGACCTTTGGACCGTTTTTTACAGGAGAGGGCAAACATCTCCCCCTTGTAGGCTTTTTATCTAGACGGGCTCATTTTGAGCCCTTCACCAGTACTTCCTCTGAGAGTATCTGCATTTGCTGGTGCTGTTAGCTCCTGGTGGCTCTGCAATTCAAGGTGTATGCTCTTGGAAGCATTTGAGGAAACAAGTGTTTTACATCTTTATACTTTCTGCTATTTCAACCTATTTCAACCTACTGAAAGAAAACCAGCTGTTTTTAAAAATAATAATAGTAACAACAACAACAACAACAGCAACAGCAACAGCAACAGTAATAATAATGGAGACTGCAATCAGTGTTTCCAAAATAATTCATTCAATATTTTTCTGCTGCTTTTCAGGCTACAATTAGCCAGCAAGTAACAAATGGTTCACTTAGTTAGGATCAATGTGACAAAATCAGTTTTCTGCTCCACTGTCACCACATATCCAGTCTGCAGAAGTAGTTCTAGAAGGCTGATCCAGTTTGAAAAGAATGAAAACCACACAAAGAAAGCTTCTATGATAACTTGGGAGGCCAAAAAACTGAAAGCTGAAGTGACTCCAGTTCTTAGCCTCCCCCAAACTGCCCTTCCCTCAGGTAGATACTTTATTTTGATGTGTTGCCTTCCAGAGGAGATTTGTCCTCTAGATGATGAGAGGGTAGCATTTTTTGATGCAGTCGCCACAAAAGTGCTTTGCGGAGCAAAGAGACTGTGACAATCTGTGCTCAGCAACATCCCTCTCAGAGCCAGGATGCTGACAACAGTGCTCACGGCAGCATCCTGGCACCAGTGATGGCACAAGGGAGCACTGCAGTATCACGCCAGCTGTCTGGGATGCAACTGGACAGGTACTTTTTTTAGCATAATCAAAAAGGAGAGCATAGGAGGGGCTTTCAAAAAGATACTCCAATGTTGAAGCTGTGGGTTCACCTTGCATGAGAGCACCACCACAACAAATGTAAACTAGTTTTGAACCATCGCTCAGTTGTTGTTTTTTGAACGGGCAGTGTCTTCCCCAGCCTGTTCTTCCACACAAGGTTTTCCCCTGGAGATTTTAAAAAGGCAATTTAGCATCAAAACACATCATCCTTCTTGAATTCTAGTGTCCAGAGATGAACTCTTTAGTCCAGGTGAATTTTCATCTAGAATTACTGTTGAAATGCACCCAAAAACCTGGAATGGGGGTTGAATAACACTTGTACAGTCCCTTCTAAATTCTGAACTGAAAACTTTCAGTGGCCGTTCTAAAATCTGTCCATGCATTCATTTAATTTATGATATGAATACAATCATACTTACATGACAGCATTTTATGTTCTAGCAAAGTGAACTGGTGGTGACTGAGCAGGGAAAAGATGGTGGATAGCTTGATGAAGATGTTAACCCATTATGCAAATCTGTTAGAGAGCTAGAAAAGGTTCAGAAAAGGGGGTGGGAGAATCAAGATAGACAAAAGAAAGTACTTCTTCATGCCGTGTATAAACTATGGACTTCATTCCCACAAGGTGAATGAGATGCCAAATTGGATGGCTTTAAAAGAGGATTAGACAAATTAATTGGGGATTAGGTTAACAATGGCTACTAGCCAAGATGGCTGTGTTCTACCTCCACAGTTGCAGTATATTCCTGAATGCCAGTTACTGGAAATCACAAGAGTGGAGAGTGCTGTTGTGCTCAGGTTCTGCTTGCAGATGTCCCAGGGCATCTATTTGGCCACTGTGAAAACTGTCCTGAACTAGACGGGACTTTGGCCTGCTCCAGCAGGGCTCTTCCTATGTTTTTATGTCAGCCTTTCAGTGCCAAAATCATGTAAACAGACACGGACAAGAATGACTGCTCATAATTCATCAAAACTGCAAAATTCATAATGTAGTGAAAGGATTTGTGAGTGAACACATGCAGAGCTTTAATTTGACATAAAGATTAGAAATAACTGAATTGATTGATCTGCAACTAGAAATTACTGAAATTTGAACTGACAGCCGAGTTCCCCGTGAAACTTAATTGCTCATGCTCAGCAAAAACAATGGAATAAATTTATCCAGTGGGTTTTGTGCATACCCTGACCCATCTTTGCTGAGTGTTTCTGGTTAGCTTGTGTGAAGGGGGAGAAGAATGCTGCTGTTGACACAGTCTAAAATAACACTTTCAAGCCGCAGCCTTTCTTTTTTGTGTAACACAAAAATGATACGAGCTGCTTTGGACAGAGTCTGACCATTGTTCTATCTAGTTGAGTACTGATTACTTTGTAAGCAACTCTCCAAGGTCCCAGAGAAAGGCCTTTCCTGGCCCTGCTAAGATCTTTTAACCAGAGACCCAGCCTTGGGCCTTCCTCATTCATAGCATGTGCTCTACCACTGAGCTATGCACTGAGCTCTCCCAAATACTTGGGGTTCTGCCATTAGGAGATTAATGGTCCATCTAGCAGAGTCACTGTTATCCTGCCTGGCTGCAGTGCTCCATGATCTCAAGCAGACACGTTTCCCACCCCTGCAATCCAAGAGGCTATATGTCAGCTTGGAAACAGACTGCTCTTTGGGAGATGTACCTAGCAAGCTTGCCTACAGCTTTGCTTGTGATAAAATTAGACTCTGACTGTGTCCAGGGGAATGTGTATTCTCACTGCTGTGGGCATAAAAAATAGGAAACCATTTGAAGGAGGAGCAAAACAACCACCTTTGATTTGCAAACCAAACCACCTGTGCTTGTTTTTGTTTATTAACAGCATGTCCTTCTCTGGCAAGCTGACAGGCCAGCAAATGGCAGCACCTGTTTGCCACTATTTTTCACCTCCGTCGGATCTCAGCTTTCTTCCCTTATAAATATTAAGGGGCAACCTCGGCATGACTTTTTGGACTAACGAAAGATGTCCTTTCTGTGCCTCTCATCCTTACTTCTGGACACAGCCATCCTGGCTGAACTCCCTGTGAACATGATATGTGGGCTTTGTGTATCAGATTCCTGGGAGTTACCTCTCTCTCTCTCCCTCTCCCCGCACCCCGTCAACTCTCTCCCTTGTTCAGTTTGTGCACAACCCAGATTTTGTCTTGCTGGGGTTGCATTCTCATGAATAAGGACCAATGGTAACTCTTATGCAGAAAACAATGAAGGTTCAATTTATATAGACACTGTTTCTTAAATAAGCAGAGGTATTCCATATCTCTGTAGGGGAGATCCCCAGGTCCCTTTTGCTGTTGCTCTCTGGCATGCCATGCATAGTTTCCAGTTAGCTGATTAATTGAAAAGTTACAGCTAATTTTGGCCAGTATTTAGGATATATCACTTCAGGGTTTGTTTAAAATATAAGTAATATTATAACCATAGACTGTAATAGGTTTTTTTTTTAACTTATACAGTAACTTTAAATATTGGACTTCCAACTGTGTTTCTGAGCCAAGTTAGATGGCCTCCTTAACAATAAAAAATAGTGACAAATTGAATTAAAGATGCCTTGGAGCACCCTGGTGGTCAGTCTGTGGCATTGCCTCTCCATTTCTAGTTGCTTTTATTCTTAAAGGCAAGGACAGAAACAGAAGAGCAGTGGAGCCCTGCCTGGGACTTGACAGAAGTGAAAGGCATTTAGCTAATGAAATCACCCAAGTGAATTAACGGAGCAAAGGAGTGCTCTGCAGTACTTGGCTGAAACGGGCACAACATTCAACTGACTTCCAGTCTTGGGACAGTCATGGGAAAACAAACCTGACATTCAGAGACTGTGCAGCTAATCGCCAGCTCCGTCCCCTGACCCCACTTTCCAAAGCCTTATCTTTCCAAGCAAAGCTGCAGCATTTGAAAACCAGCCAAACTGTGTATGTGTCTGTTTTTTTTTATAACAAAAAACTTGCTCCCCATCCCTACTGAAATAATGGGGCTGGAGACTGGTTTTTGCTTGTTTCATTTATTGAATTAATGAATTTGTATCCCAGCTTTCCAATTACTTGTATTAGGTGGCTTACATCAAAAGTGTAGCATCCATAAAAACCATCAGAACAACAATAAAATCAACAACAGTGAGGCCAAAGCAATAAAAAGCATTAAAACCAATTAGAAAATCTCAATATGGGAAGGCAGAAGGAAGTAACCAGATTTTAAAGTTGAACAGCAGAGGTGCCAGGTGCATCTCTATAAGGAGGGCGTTTTGCAGATGCAGCACTGCAAATAATAATAAAAAGAACCTGTGTCCAGTTGCCACCTGTCTAATTTGCAAATAGCCATGTTTGTATGGAAGAAGGTGATTCTTTAGGCTACCCTGACCCCAGACCATTTAGAGCTCCATTGGAAAATACCAGGAATCACTGTAGTTCCTTGGCTAGAGATACATGCTCAGAAATACTTATACTCCAAGTATCTCTATAATACGGGCATTTTGAGCCAGGGTTCAACAAAGTTTATTTGGTCCTAGAACCTTTTTTTTAGTTCCAAGGTGAAGTAATGTGACGTGTGTTTTAATAAACATAGAGACAAAGGGCATCAGAGAGGATACAGAATGCTTTTCATTTTTCACAAGAAATTACACTCATCCCTTGTATATCTGGCATTGGGGCATTCAGATCAGAGAACGCGATATTGAGGTCGTCCTAAATCCTGCCATGATCTGCTTATAACAACTAGACCTTACTTAAAGGGACAAAAACTATATAAGCTGCCCTTAGATCACCTTGCAAACCTTCCATTGCTTTTGGTTACCTTTGGATACCTTCAGAACAGATGTGGGGAACCTGCAGCCATTCAGATGTTGTTGGACTACAACTCCTATATTCCCTGAGTATTGTCCATGCTGTCTGATCCAACAACATCTGGAGAGCCATGGGTTTCCCATCCCTGCTGTAAATTAAAATCTGACACCCCCCCCCATGTAACAGTGTTTTTTTAAAGACCTCTTCCTTCCCTTTGCCAATCTCTGTTTTCAGCTAAACATTTGTTCCCGTGCCCTTCTCTGTTCCCAACCCACCCTTGAATACCAGGGCCACCTGCGAAGAAAGCTGAAATTTATCCCAGGAGGAGCAGTAGACTCTCTTCTCCTGAGTGTTTTCTGAGCTGATGTCATACAATCTGTTTGATTTTGCAGCCAGTTGTTATGGGGAACATCACGCTTTCAGCACCATGAGCGATGACATTTTCCCCATGTGCAAAATGCAATGCAGCTGTTGTTAGAGGAGCAAAGGCTGCATCAGGGAGGCCAACTAGTTAAGACATGGGCGGATGCTGTCTGTGTGGGAAAGTAGTCAGTCAATCACCCATTTGGAGTTTACTGCAACTGAGGACTCCTCTGGCCCAGTTGTTCTTGCACTCTACTAATGAATGACAGGCTATTCCAGGGGTCTCCTGGGGATCTTTTGCTTTGCCCTTGTGCTTCTCATCTTCAGTTGCCTTGGCCATGTACCTCTTCCATGGAGTACTGGTGAGGAGCCACAGGCACACAATTTGCATTCTGAAAGTTTAGTCCTAACTATTCAGTTGTTTTTTTTAAGGAACACAGGTAGCAAGGGTGGGAAAGGGCTCATCCAGACTTTGTTTTGCACTGAGCTTTCCAGGCACAGGTCCATGTTTTAAAGCTCTCTGTCCAAGCTGCTTTTTATTTGTCCCTGTGCTTTCTCTGGGGAAGCCCATGTTTTACCACTGAATTGGAGCAAATGGCAATCCATGGAAAACCTGCTTGCTGTTTGCTCCAATTCAGTGGTAAAATACAGGTTTTCCTGAAGACAAAAAAACAAACAAAAACAAAACCTGTGCTTGGACATGGAGCTTTAAAGCCCAGACCTGTGTCTAGAAACGTGGCACAAAAGGAAGCCTGGATGAACCCAAAGACTTACCTGAGACCTGGAGAGCAGCTGTCACTCAATGACAGTGCACAATGTTTGGTGCGGCTTACCATCTTAGTATAAGATGAAATTGTATGTCTTGGTAGTAATGGAGTTCATGGGGTTCCATGGCAATCTATGGGAGCATTGTTCATTTTTCTTTTGATTCATTTCTCTGAAACTGAGCTCAAAAGTGAATGCCACA
Source organism: Podarcis muralis (assembly GCF_964188315.1). Lineage (NCBI taxonomy): Eukaryota > Metazoa > Chordata > Lepidosauria > Squamata > Lacertidae > Podarcis > Podarcis muralis. The sequence continues at coordinate 41,269,195 of NC_135661.1, read as the reverse complement.
AGCAAAAATCCCTGTTCTATTTTCTGAGGCTCTAATTGTTTGTTTGTTTGTTTGTTTTTACTAAGGGAACCACCATCTGCCAAAGAGGCAGACTTCTCCATAGAATCACTGTGGGCAGTAGTGGTTGGTGCCCCCTGGACTGGTTGTAAGTAAAAAGGCATGCAGGGCAGGGCAGGTGGCGGCTATTTGAGGGCAGGCTGAGATGAGTGGGGGCAGTGCTCCATTTTCCCTAAAGGGCCAGCCTCCACTGATTGGGTGGCAATACAGGGCACAAAGTCTAACTTACAACTGGTAGTGTACTGTTCCCCTCAATGACCAAAATTCCCATGGTAATGGGAAGACATCCAAAGGAATAAATGCTATAGCAATAGGTGACATCAGCAACTGTCATATGGACTGGGTAAATGCATGTTCTAGTCATGAGAGGTAAAATATGTAGATACAGTAGTTTAAATGACGATGTCCTAGAACAGTTGATCATTAAACTGGCCAGAGGGGAGGCAACCCTGGACTTAAATGGTGCTGAGGACCTGGTGTGTGATGTGTTGCTGTCCAGTTCAACATATATGTACTGTAAGTGGACAGTTGTATTCACTACAGATTGCAGAGCAGATTCCTGTACCTGAACTAATTTTCTCAGGAAGGGAGTCTGTGGAACTGAAGCAAGCAGCAGTAACAAGTGACAAATTTCTAGGCCTTATTGACAAATTAAAAATGAACAAATCACCAGGTCCAGATAGTATCTATCCAGTATGTTCTTAATTAGCTCAAATTTGGAACTGATGATATTCTAAGAAGAATATGTAGCCTGTCTGTAAGGTCAGTCTCCATACCTGAAGGTTTCCCATAGGCGTATGGTTGGTCATTGTGAGAACAGGGTGCTGGACCAGATGGACAGCCTTTCTTAAAGTTTAGGACTTCCAGGTCTAGGCTTTCTTTGAAGTGATTTTAGTCTAACCTTTCAAATTTCACAATTAGCTGTAGATTTAACGATCCAGGACAGTTTTGTACCACCTGTGGCTAATTGTCATTTTCTCCCAGATGATTAGTGGATATGCTGGACCCTGGGTCCTCAAACAGCCAGATTAGTCTTTTGGTGAAGGTCTGGCACAGTAGGCACAGAAGGCCATAGCTTCTCTTTCACTATCTCCCATTTCAGGTGGTTGTTTTGATCCTGTTCTTCCTCTAAAAACTTCATGGAGGTGTACAGGGTCCCCCGTCCCACATTTTAGCCTCAGAAGTGCCTGTTCAGGATGATTATGGCTACATGCACATTAATGCATTTGTAGCACAAAATTTTAGAATTTCTCAAAATGGAATTGTTCATGCTTTTACTCAAGGCTATCATGGCTACCAACCACAATGGCTGTGTTCTACCTCCATGGTCAGAATACCAATTGCAGGAAACTACAGGAGGGGGAGAGTGCTGTTGTGCTTATCTCCGGCTTGCAGGCTTCCCATGGGCATCTGGTTAGTCATTGTGAGAAAACTGGACTAGATGGGCCACTGGCCTGATCCAGTGCGGCTATTCTAAAGTTCAAAATGCTGCTTTTCAATCTTCTGTGTATTGTTTCTAGATCCTGCAATCCACAAGAGTGAGTGTGGTTGAATTGTGTGTATCTGAAAACCCTCCCCTTGATTAGGTTATCCAAGCCTTATCCGCCCTATGCATGTTCCATGTGAATGAAGAAGGAAATGGTGATTGTGATCTTGGTATATGTCCACCTACAACACCATTGGTCCCATCCTTTGCTGGGACAACCTACTTGTTTTCAAATAGACACACTGTAGAATCCATCTGCCTTGAGCTTTTATTTTTGGATTGAAATCAGCTTCTCAATAAGTGCTTTTCAGGGTGGGATTATGCAACAGGTCTATATTGTGGGTGAACTGCATAAAAAAGGTGCTCAGGAACCATTGATTCTAGAATAAAAGGTCATGAGTATGCAGCCCAAGAGTTACTGACATATGGTTGCCCCATGAGCTGTGAAGCAGTCGTTTGAATTTTGTTCTGACACTCTTATCCATTATATCACCCTGTATCTCTTTCTTGATACAGAGAGCCAGTGTGGTGTAGTAGTTAAGAGCGGTAGTCTCGTAATCTGGGGAACCGGGTTCGCGTCTCTGCTCCTCCACATGCAGCTGCTGGGTGACCTTGGGCCAGTCACACTTCTTTGAAGTCTCTCAGCCCCACTCACCTCACAGAGTGTTTGTTGTGGGGGAGGAAGGGAAAGGAGAATGTTAGCCGCTTTGAGACTCCTGAAGGGGAGTGAAAGGCGGGATATCAAATCCAAACTCTTTTTCTTCTTCTTGAGCATTGGTACAAGTAGTGCAAAGAGCATTCTGGTGTGTAGGGTGACCATGTTTTGTATTTTACAGAGGATAGTTCCCTATTGCAAGGGTTGTCAGAATACAGCCCTCTATTTGAAAGACTGTCAAGTTCAAGTCTGATTTAAAAATTAAGAACCCTATGAAGGGAGAACAGGTGGGCCCTGAATCTGCCTATCAACCCTGGACAGAAGGCACACAGGTCACCTGGCCCCAGTCTTCCCTACAATGATGAGACTTATTGTATTCCTATTTAAATGGTAGTCATCGTTTCTAAATTTGCAGCTATACTTATAAATTAGGACATGCAAATTTTATGCAAATCTCTTTTTTTAATGATGCAACTCCTCCTTTTAGGGCTCGTCCACACTTTGCTTGTCCCATGCCTAAAAAGCATGGGTCCAATTGGTTTTCTGTTTGTCCTGCTGCTTTCCCTAGGAAAACCCCTTCTTTACCGCTGAATCAGAGCAGACATCAATCCACAGAAAACTCAATTGACATTTCCTCCAATTTAATGGTAAAGAGTGAGTTTTCTGAGAAGTAAGTGATGGGGCAAGCAGAAATGTGGACAAGCCACAAGGCAATGCATAAGAGGCCACCTTACTGGTGCCAAAATGAGTCTTTGCTAAGGCAGAAGAGAGCTAGTTGTGAAGGAAATGTGATCAGTTTAAAAAGATGTGAAAGTAAAAGTTGGTTAAAGTTTTCCAAAGTGTAAACACAGGAGAGTAAAACTGTTTTGCTGGGTCAGGCCATGGCCCATCTAGTTCTGCATTCTGTGTCTAATAGCAACCAGCCAGTTGCCCTTCAAAGCTCACATGGAAGGTATAAGGGTAAGAACCTGCCCCTAGAGTTGGTAATAGTTATATAAAAAAGGTAAAGGACCCCTGACAGTTAAGTCCAGTTGCAGATGACTCACTCTGGGGTTGCGGTGCTCATCTCGCTTTACAGGTCGAGGGAGCCGGCGTTTGTCCGCAGACAGTTTTTCCAGGTCGTGTGGCCAGCATGACTACCTTGGTATATAGAGGCAGTAGCCACTGATAAACCATGTCCTTCATGAAACTATTTCTTTTAAAACCCTAAAGCAATTGCCCATGGCCCCACTATACTTTGTTATAACCTTTTCCTTTCAGTCTACACAGCTCTAGAATGATGGCAAAACTAGCAACTTTTTGACATCTTGGAAAGTTATAGTGCAGATGGCTCTTGAATGAAATTACTCCTGTTCTGAGCAGAATTGTACTTAGTGGCTTTTTAAAAAAATGACACCCTCTATATTCTTTTATTTGGCACAGGAAGAACTACTCCAGAGACAAATGCTGCTGGGGTGCTTCCACATCAGCCTTTTTTTTTTTTCTGGAGCTGATCTCAGCCATTCACTCAGTTTTTACAGAGAATCCATATGGCATGGTTTCCAGATTTAAGCTACTCAATAGGTTGCTTGTCCTATTGTAAGACATGGTTTGCAGCAATTTCCCTGACTTTAAGTGCAATTGCCATGCCACCCTTTGACGTAGTGACTTTGACAAAGTGCTGTTGACTCATCTAGTGTGGAAGTGAGGTCAATGACCATGACACAGTTTGTGATGGCATTGCTGAAACCTGGATCTCTGCTTTTTTTTGCTTTACAACTGGGATGGGAAGCCTTATTTTTTTTAACCCAAGGGCTGAATTGCATCCTGGGCAAGCTTCTGGGGGCCACATGCTGGGGTGGGTGTGGCCAGAGGCAAAAGCAAGTAGAGCAGTGCATATGACTCTTACTTTGTATAGCAGACTGCATTCCAGCCATGCCAAAGTCAGAGGTTTCTACAGTCACACACCCTTCTCTGTGCTCCAGGAAGGCAAGGAAGAGGCATGATCACAGTTCGAGGACATATTTCAGTTATGCAAGAGCACTAAATGAGGGCATTGGAGCAAGGCTGGTGATGGGTGTGGCCTAGGGAGAGGGGTTGTGACCTGTCAAGAGTCTCAAGAGCCATTTAGAGAGACTGGCTGTTCTGCATCTTGCCTGTAGTTTCCCTTTGCACCACCACTATTTCTTGTTGATGCCCATCAAGCCCTTTCCAACAGGCCAGAGTTTTGTGGATCAGCTGAGAGAGGAGGCAGGGAATTAAATTTGGTTCCCAAACATCTGATTGGGGGTGGTGGCAGGATTTTTGTCTGTGTTGGCTGGATGTTCCTCCATTGCATTGCATTTTAAAACAGAATAATGAATATGTAGAAATAAAAACAAGCCCTTAATTTGCAAATGCTCTAACAGTTGGGCAGAGCTCTCCAGATGGGACTACAGCTCCCATCATTCCTGCTCACTGGCCATGCCAGCTGGAGCTGATAGGAGTTGTAGTCCAAATGCATCTGGAGGACACCTTCTTTGTTCAGCAATGTTTCTCCAATGTTACAGCATTATTGGGGGGCTATAAAACCAGAACATTTGTGGTATAAAAAGTTTGGGGAATTCAGCAGGAAGTGATGCACTGATTGGATATGAAGCTGTGCCACCACCCCAAAAATTTTGCAGGCTGAAATGTTATTAAAAGTGGGATGATAGCATTATGAGCACAAATATTATTAATGTGTAATAGAAAGAACTTAATAGGTAACTAGTCTTTGCTCCCGTTTGACAGATGAGAAAAGCAGAGGCTGAAGCAGCTGTACAGTCCAACAAACCACTCCAAGTCTTTAGTAAGAACTGGAACTTGAATGTTGCAGGTCCAAATGCAAACAAGAATCTTTCTACAGCCGCACGAACCTCTTTATATTCTTTCGGCTTCAGAAAGGTCTTGTGACTCAGGGCAGGCGACGGCCGCGAAGTTCCTCCGAAGCGGGGCTTTCCTTGTGTGATCGTTGGCCGCGAGCCTGAGCAAGGAGGGAGAAGAAGCCCTCCCTCCCTCCTCCTCCCAATGCAGATTTTGGCGCGCGGGGTGGGGGAGAGACAGGCGAGGGGGTTGGTTTATTGTGGAAGCCGCCGCTGCTGGTGGCGCGGAGGAGACCCACCTCCAGGGAGGGAGGGAGATGGCGCTGCCGAGTTCGCAGCCAAACTTTGCACAAGAGGCGGCTGCTGCTCCTCCACCCGGCCGAAGTTAGCTCTGGAGCGGGACGCGGCTGGCAACCGTCTCCAGCCTTTGCCCGCAGGAGCGCCCCACGCCAAAAAACAACCCCCCTCCGCCAGCAGCAGCCCGGATCCCAGTCCCTTCCCACCCATTCCTAAAGTGGCGGCGGCGGCGGCAGCAGCAGCAGCAAGTCTGCAGATGGGAACCAACTAATCGCAGCCAACTCCGGCAGTCCGTCTCCCTCCCAGAGCGTGTCCGGCCACCCGGCGCCTGCAGGATGAGCGATCAGCCCTGGGGAGCCTCCCGCAGCCGCCGCTCCCGCCCGGGCGGGGACTACCCGAGGGCAAAATGAGCGATTATCCGGAGAAGGAGGCGCCGATCTCGCGCAAGCAGCGCTTGATGGCCGCGATCGCGTCCGGGGACGAGCGTGCAGGAGCAGCGGCGAGTGGCAGCTGCTGTCGTGCCGAGTCCCCGGCGGCGTTGGCGGCGGCTGCCTCCGCCTCCTCCGACGCGGCGCTCTGCTGCTTCATCTGCGGCGGCGGGATCAGCCGGGGCAAGGAGCTGAAGCTGCAAGTGAAGTACCCCCGCGACAACCAGCCTTTTTTCCCTTTCCTGCAGCACCAGGAGCCGGCGCCCGGGGCGCAGGAGGTGACTCCGGAGGGCTGCGCTGTGGTGTGCGCCGTCTGCCGCTGCTTTCTGGGGGAGCAGTGGGACTCCTTCGAGAGAACGCGCACGCCGGTGGAAAAGCGCATGTATTGGCTGAAGCGGCCCTACCAGTGCGACGGGCCGGCGGGGGGGCCCGGCGGGCTGCGCAGGGGCCCCCAAGAGTGGAACCTCTCCTACGTGCTGGGCGCCGACGACGAGCGGCGTCCTAGTAGCAGCAGCGGCCGGAGCCTGCCTGCCGACGACGACGAGGAAGAAGCTTGCGGCGCCGGCGGCGAAGACTCTGAGCTTTCCTCTCTCTCTGACGCCGGTAACCTCTCGGAGCCTGACCTGCGTTCCCCCAGCCGGAACAGCGGCGCCAAAGGCAGTCCGGGTTACTGGCGCGTCAAAGAGCGCGCGGTGCCAAGCGCGCACATGGGGAGCCGCGCCAGTTACCGCGAGTGGAACCAGCCGCCGCCGCCGCCACCCCCAGAGGAGGCGGCGATGGCGGCAGCCCCCTTGCGCCCGGGGAACGGGCTGCCACCGGCAGAGAAGCCTCGGAGGAAAAGGCAGCGGCGGGCAAGACTCTGGGGAGCCGAGGCGCCGATTTGGAGAGCTGCTCACGGCGCGCCAGGGGGCAGCGGCGGGAGCGCACCGGGGGCCTTCAATACAGCAGGAAGAGGCGACGGGTTGGTGGGCAAGCGACCCCCGGGGGAAAGTGGCCGAGAGCTTTCCAGTTACTGCTCCTCCGAGGAGAGCGAGATCAATATCACCAGCGACGAGGAGCAAAAAGAGAATGGCAGCGCCCTCCTAGCGCCCAGACCTCTCTGGGGGGCAGAGCCGCCATCGGTAGGAGAAGTCGTTTGCTACGTTTGCGGCTCCCTCTTGACGTCTACTTCCCAGCACAGGATTCACGTGCAAAAGCAGGAGAAAGCCTCTAAGGCGCCTTTCTTCCCTTTCCTGTGGTTGCACAGCCCTCCTCCGGGGGCTTTACCCATCAGCACCGCTGGTAGCACCTTAGTGTGTTCTTGCTGCTTCGCTTCCCTCATGCAGCAGTGGCAAAGCTTTGAGTTGGCCAACGTGCCTGTCCTGCAGCGGCTCTATGTAGTACCTCTGAACGCTGTAGCCCCCAAGGCTAAGAGGGAGACTCTTCCAAGAGAGGAGGTACTGCCAGGACCCCTGCAGCTTCTCCAGGAAGCATGTTACCTCTGTGGGGAGGATTGCACCAAGGATGGCCGGTCAGTCTCTGCCAAGATCACCAACGGCAATGCCAAAACAACCATGCACTTCCCCTTCCTCAGCCTCCTTCCTTGCCCTCCAAATGCCAAAGGTCTCAACAAGCACTGGGAGGTCCATAGCTGTCGGAAATGTTATGGTGTGCTGCAGGACCTATGGGCCATGTACCGGGCTTGCCACAATGAGGAGTTCATCACTTCGGTGCAGAGCTTCCTGGGCAGGTATCACCAGGTCTTTTCAGCTGGGGAGTCCAACAGCATTGCCCGGCATCCTGGTTTGGCCAAAGTGGGCTTGGTGTCCATTTGCTACATCTGTGGAGCTGAACTGGGAGCAGGGAAGGAGTTTCACATCAGTGTCAACCCTCCAGGCCGCTTTGGCGAGAAGGAGCCATTCTTTCCATTCCTCACAGTTTACCCACCAGCTCCTCGGGCTAGGCCTGTCGATTCAACTGGAATAGTGGCCACATGTGTGCTCTGTTACCATGATCTCTTGGGGCAGTGGATGCAGCATGAAAGCAACCATTCCCCCCATCCAAGCAGCGCCTGGTCCAGGCAGTACAAAGTGGAGACTTTTGTCTGCTTCTTCTGCAGGCAAGAGAAGAAACGATGCCTTGGATTAAAAGCGGTGCAAGTTGCCAGGCTGCCAGTGTTCCTGTGCTCTTTACGGGTGCCTAGCAGCTTGCTGGTGGATGACGGTAAGCAGCTGACCATCGGAGCATGCGCTGAGTGTTCCGTACTGGTGCTGGCTGGCAAAAACACAGTGTCCAGAGATCTCTTTGCTGCACCTGCAATGGCACCAGCTTCTCTCCAAAAGGTAAGCTGCCTGGTTGACCTTCCAGTGGAACTGGAATTATCTGCTGTTGCTCTTCTGCGAGCTTTGGCTGGAGACAGGTGCCAAACTGTTGCTTTCTAGCAAACCAGCCGCTCCAGAGTCATTGACCTCATGACTCTAAAAACCCCCACCATGGATCTCTGTCAAGGTGTGTGGGAGAACTGTAAGCATGTATCTCCTTTTTTTTAAGCAAGCACTGGCTGCTGGAAGGCTTTCTCTTAGGTGACTCACTCAAGACCAGAAGCTAACAAGAATTCTAATGCTGGTGCCATTCTACTCCTGCTACAAAATCCTATTAGGGATTAGCTTCAACATTAGCTTTTTAGAGCCGTAAGAGAACTCCACAGTTTCCCAACTATGATGCAAAGTGCTTTTTTCCTGAGGTGTTTTTCTGTTAATGGGCATATCAGGTGGTCCCCCCCCCCCCCGTGCTAATTCATGTATCTTCAGAATACAGGTACAACGGCTGGAAAGAATCCCAGAAGCAGAGCCATGGTAGGCTGTGGCAGCGCAATGCAGAGTTCCATGTCACAATAAACTAATTAGTAGTGCACAGGACTTTCTGGAGGGCACTCCCATGCACACTTATGGTTTAGGTGCCTTAAAAGAGTGAATCTACAGAAGTTAGTAGTCCACCAAATGTGGGCTAAAAGCCGTCCCCTCTCCTCCATGGCTGTTTTGCTCAGCATTTAAATGTTCTTGTCCAATTTGTCACTTACGCTAGGAATTTGTGGCTTAACAAGAAAACATTTGTAAATCATACTTGCCAAATAGCCTGAAGGCAGGTCCTGAGGTGGCTGAGTGGCTGTTAGAAAGCTGATTATAGTGCTTTTAGTGCTTTTTATTTTATATACTAGCTATTTACATTTCACTAGTTGCTTAGTCTTCCAGGTGTGCAGTTCAGCTCCACAGTGTGCAGATGTCCCGATCCTCGTCTTGCAGCAGATTCGAAAGCATTATGGGTAAGGGGGGGGGGTCTAATCCCTGCCAGTCAGTTCAGTGTGGAAGGTGGGAAAGTAATGGGAATCAGGCTTCCAAATAAACCTGTGAGCAACCAGGAATGCCAGTAGATATATTTCTATACCGTCCTTAATCCAAGGATCACAGGGTGGTTTACCATATAAAAACAAGAAAATGCATGACATAGTAACAAAAACAATAATAGATAATAGATTGTTTAATTAGATAAAGGCCTGAGAAAAGAGGAATGTTTTTGCCTGGTGCCTAAAGATATGCAACAAAGGTGCCAGGCAACCCTCCCAAGGGAGAGCATTCCACAAGCAGGGAGCCACCACAGAAAAGGCCCATTCTCATGTTGCCACCCTCCTGACCTCTTGTGGAGGAGGCACACTAAGGACCTTGGATGATGATCACAGGGTCCAGGGCTGTGGGAAGAGACCATTCTTATTCTTACTGGCCTGCCCCTGTGCCTCTTTAACACCAGCCTAACATGTACAGATCCAACAAATGAAGTTTTTCTGTTTTGTCTGCATGCTAGGAAAGGCTTCGCTCGCTAAATGTCTGCCATATCAGCTGCATGTTTTGGAAATGTGGCAAATTATGTGGTAGGGTTTTGTGTGTGGGGTGAGCAATTTGCAGTCCTTTTAAAGCCAAAAAGTGAAACTTGCCTTCATACAGGAGTATGCAGAAGACCAGGGTTGACATGCAAATGCACTTCTCATTGAATATGGGAGAGAGAAAAATTTTTTGATGCGCTCTTAGGTAGTAGTTGCTCAGTATGTTCCAGAGTGGCAAAGATCTGTCATTTCTATGCAATAGCAAGTTTCCTTCCTTGCCTTAAAGACACCATAGAAATTTGCTTTTCTGATTGGAGGTACAGTATTCATTCATATTCTTATCTCTTGGCATTCAAAATCCTCATGAGTGTGTGGTCATCTCTGACTATGATGCAACCTCTCCCCATTGCATACAATTAGAACAGCATGTGACAATGACTTCCTGCAGGAATAGCCTCTGTCATTTCTGTGGTTTTGCACATTGCAAGGGGGACAGGGAAGAGAACACATGGATAAATCACACCTCCTATTTGGGTATGTTTAGGAAAAATTGCCATGGAGGAAGTCTTGTGTTGACTACCTGGTAAGATGTGTGAGAGTGACCCCCACATATCAGACTCTCCTATCTAGCTCCCAGGGCAGAGTCTGAAGGTGTGTGATTCAGCAACCTTGATGAAGCTAATGAGATCTAGGTCCAAGCGGGAGACTGCTTGGGAACTTTATGTCTGTCACCCTGAGTGCCATCATGAGAGAAATGCAGGATATAAATGCAATGAAATATATTATCTCCTCATGGGAGAGATAGTTTGCACTAACATGTTAATCCTAAACTAAAGAAAGTGATAGCAGAATTTATGGGGGGAGGAAACTTGATAATGGGTGAAGCTGATTTCAAGAGTGTTTCTGTAACCAGATTTCTGAAATATGGCATCAGCATTGCTTTAGCAACAATCGCAGTTGTTCAGCTTAAACCACTTGTAGAGTGTTGATTTCCAAGTCATGCAGGCAGACGATGAAGTGGCCTCAAAGCTATTTAGTGCTTGCTTGTGGACCCTTAAAGGATTGGACTATCAATGGTGACATATTTCTTGGCCTCAGAGCCAAGCTTTTGAGAGAGCCCAAATAAGCATGCTCCCTAAGATAGGAACTCCCAGTCTGCCAGCAAATGGAAAAAACGGAAGCCCCAGGATCCTTGAAGGAGGTGTTTCCAAGCTGACTGGCTTCTTTCCCTCCCTGTGGGAATGTGTCTTTTTAATCTGAAAGTCAGCTGTGTAAGGGGGGGAGAGATTTTCATGCTCCTATGACTTAAGAAGCCTTCCAGAGGGCTGTTTGCTTTTCATCTGAGCTTCCATCCCCTTGGCTAGAGAGGACAGCTGCTGATAATAAACTCACGACAGGCCTTAACGAATGACATTGCAGGACTGTAATAAAATGTGATCTAATATTTGAGCTGCCTTCCTAAACCTGGGCTCACCATTTGAGTCAGCCCCACTGTACAGAGGCTGCTGTAGTACAGTGGTACCTTGGGCTACATACGCTTCAGGTTACATACGCTTCAGGTTACAGACTCCACTAACCCAGAAATAGTGCTTCAGGTTAAGAACTTTGCTTCAGGATGAGAACAGAAATCGTGCTCTGGCGGCACGGCGGCAGCAGGAGGCCCCATTAGCTAAAGTGGTGCTTCACGTTAAGAACAGTTTCAGGTAAAGTACAGACCTCCGGAACAAATTAAGTACTTAACCCGAGGTACCTCATTTTGCCTTGAGCCGGTGGGGCTAGCAGTCCTCTTTTGAACAAGCATTGGTGTTTAGCATGGTTGTTCAAATCAGCTCTGGGGAACTTTGCAGCTCCAGACTTAAACAAAGCCTGTGGTTGCTTCAAATCAGTACATGTGAAGTTCAGTACAGTGGTACCTCGGGTCCAGCATCTTCTCACAGTGGCCAACCAGATGCCCATTGGAAACCCAAAAGCAGGACCCGAGTGTGCTGCAGCCCTTTCCACATTTGTGATTCTCAGCAAATGCCATTCAGAGGCATACTGCCTCCAATAGTGGGGATAGGAACATAACCATTGAGACTAGTAGCCACTGATAACCTTCTGCTCCATATATTTGTCCAATCCTCTTTTAAAGCCATACACTACACCTTGGGGAAATCAAATCCCAGAGTTTAACTATGCCCTGAGTGAAGAAGTGCTTTCTTTTGTCTGTCCTAAATTTTCTAACATTCAGTTTCATTGGATGTCCATGAGTTCTAGTGTTATGAGGGAGGGAGACAACTTTCATCTAACCACTTTCTCCACACCATGCATACCTTTGGTTCCCTAATCCCACTGTTCCTAAAACTACTGTGTAAATCCCTCTGTTTCTCTCAGTGATTCATAATGTGTTTGTTGTTCCCTTTTATCTTCCCAAGTGAGCCCTCTGTCTCTTAGGTTCTCTGTCCCTTAGGCAGCGGAGGCTGCTGCCCCACCAACCTCAGCCTGTGCTCAGCCAGCCCCCACCTGCCTGCCTCTTACTTGCATCCAGTCCAGGGGGTGGCATTGGCTTACTCCTCTTTAGTCCCAATGCTGCCCTTGTAGAAGTCAGCAGGGAGGAGGTTGGGGACAAAACTGGAATTAGTTGCCTCTGGCTGTCCTGGGCTCTGGTTCGGCTAACTTTTGATCTCCCTTGCATTCTGCTTTACCAGTCCTTGTGATCACCAGTCATCTCTGCTTCTAGGACCTCCTCCCAGTCAGCCATCTAGGCCTGAGCCAGCCCCCACGCAGCTCCTCCTTCCCTAAGTACTGCATGGGGCTTTAATCCCAGTCAAACAGACAGCTATCTCTTCTATCCCAGAAGTTGGACTGTGAACCTTTTGTTGCTTTGTTCCCCAAGTAATTGGAATGTTCCATGCCAGCGCTCTGGCTCAAACAGTTGCTGTCAGATGCATCATTGCCTCAAACTCAATACAGTACAGATATCTGTGAAATGGGAATGTATCTGTACGTACTCTGTATCTATCTGGTGTGTTTTGTAAGTGTTCGAATGCTTAGTGGTGTTCAGGCAAAAAGAGCTTTTTATCTAAACTATTGATCTGTTTCTTGTTTTGCCATTGCTAGGGTTGCTTTGACTGAGCACCTTGCTGGATTTTATTTCAGAGACTGACCAGCTGGGGTTGCTTGTGGGTCAGGCTTCCCCAAAGGAGATGGTGTTTTGGAGAGACTACTGTGTCTTACTATTTCTGCTCCAAAGGACATAAAGTACTTCCTCATACAGTGCAATTAAAATATGAAAGTAAAGCTGCTATCCAACAGGGAAACTGACAAACTAGCCAGCAAAACAAAGAGCCAAGTGGAAAACCTGTGCCTTGCAACACCCTCCTCAATGCTTAAAAGATTACATTGGGCAGGGTGAGGAAATCCATATATATCTTGTGGGGAAGTTTGCTTTGCAGCCTTGAAGCAATGGATGTGAAGATTCTAATCCTGGTTGTGGCAGTTCTCGCTTTTTAGAGTAGGAGGAGCAGGGGTAGATAATTTTATTTGTAAAATTTGTATATCACTTAATTGCCAAAACTATTTACACATAATCTTAAGTATGCATTCAAATATTCAATAAAAGTCAGAAGTTAAAACAAGTTGACCTCAAAAAATCCAACTATACATACAACATACACTTTCACACACACACACACACACACACACACACGTGCACTCACGCACATATATGAAAATTACCTATTAAAATGCTTGTTAGCCTTACATTTCTGGGCAAACAAGCAGAGCCAGCATGGGAGCTGCTATGAGGCGAGACAGTCATCAGGGGGTCTAATTTGGCCCTTAAGTCCATTTACCCTGAAACCCTGCCCATGTGCCAATCAGCTGACGCAACTTTGATGTGTGAGTGATGTCAGCTGATGGGCTAGGGTTGGTGGGGCTCAGTTCTCTGTTGGCTGCACCTGTCAGTTTCCCACAGGGAGCTGGCATGCACAGCCAAAGCAGCAGGGTTTAACCCCCACTTATCAGCTGATGAATGTGTGTGTGTGTGTGTGTGTGTGTTAAACCCTGCTCAGTTTGGCTGCAAATGTCAGTTCCCTTGCTGATGAGCGGAGAGTTCAGTCTTGCTTGGTGCTGTTTCTCCAGTTTGTTCTCTGTAGAGGGTAATCATGACCCCTGCAAAGAGTTATCATGACATCAGATGACTAACAGGGGGGTGGCCACTTGTCAAAGTTGGCCTGTGGGGGTTGGAGGAGATAAAGCTCTGCTCCACTGGGTCAAAATGTTTTCCTATGCCTGCTTGAAGATACATGAGTCCCATGTTGTATACAGCCCAGATAGGGAATGTGTGTGTCACCAGTCATTATCATACTACAACTCTAGTAATCCCCAACCGATGTCCATGCCAGCTGGTATTGCTGGGAGTGGAGTCAACAAACACCTGTTGGTTCTCCACCCTAGAGGTAGGACTTCTTGGGGAGGGACCACAATATGCTGCATGCCAAAGCTACTAGAGTCAGTTGCCAGTAAAAAGGGCAGATAACAGGTGACTAGAGTTACCTTCCTCTGCGTGAGATCCTGGAGAGTCACTGTCAGTCAGAGCAGGTAACACTGGGTCAGTTGGGCAGAAAATATGACCTGGGGAAAGGGAGCTTCCTATGTTCTGCTCACAGTAGTCGTCTTGCTTGCTGTAGGTGCTTTATACGAAGAGTTCTCTTCTATCTGGTGTGGCCTAGGAATGTACTTTGCTGTTCCTTTATGCTTGGCAGGCTTCTAGCATTTGCAAGCATTTCTCTTTCAATTTGCTGGGGCAGCTGCTGAAGGAGTCACAGGATCAGCACACACTGCCTGCCTTCAGGAGGCTGAGACAGAGAAACAAATGTGATTGATGTGTGCTGCATAGGAATCCTCTGGAAACAGCCCCTCTTATAACTGCAGCAAAATGCACAACGGGACTATAGCTCAGTGGCAGAGCATCTGTTTTGCATGTAAACGGTGCCAGGTTAAATCTCTGATACCTCCAGGTAGGGCTGGGAATGTCACCAATCTGAAATCCTGGAGACCTGCTGCCAATCTGTGTAGGCCAGTGTTTCCCAACCTTGTGCCTCCAGATGTTTTTGGCCTACAACTCCCATCATCCCTGACTAGCAAGACCAGTGACAAGGGATGATGGGAATTGTAGGCCAAAAACAGCTGGAGGCACAAGGTTGGGAAACACTGGTGTAGGCAATACTGAACAAGATGGGCCAATGGCCTGATTTGGTATAGGGCAGCTTCCTGTGTTACCATTAGTGTAGAGAAACCCTTACGTGTTTTTTGTTTTTACATTTGAGTCAGTGTTGCCCCATAAACTTAAATTTGAGTTACATGTGCTTGCCACCTGGCTTTGGGCAGGTAGCTGATTCTCAGCCTCAGTCTGCAAATGGGATTGGCCTGCCTAGTTTGAGAAACACTGGCTTGGTTATTATTATTATTATTATTATTACTCATACCCCGCCCATCTGGCTGGGTTTCCCCAGCCACTCTGGGTGGCTTACAGCACATACAAAAACATAGTAAAACGTCAAACATTACAAACTTCCTGATACAGGGCTGCTTTCAGATATCATCTAAAAGTTGTGTAGTTCTTCATCTCCTTTACATCTGATGGGAGGGCATTGCACAGGGAGGGTGCCACTGCCGAGAAGGCCCTCTGCCTGGTTCCCTGTAACTTCACTTCTCATAGTGAGGGTACTGCCAGAAGACGCTTGCAGGAGAACCTCAGTGTCTGGGCTGAGCAATGGAGACACTCCAGATGTACTGGACCAAGACTGTTTAGAGCTTTAAAAGTCAGCACCAACACTTTGAATTGTGTTCAGAAATGTACTGGGAGCCAGTGAAGATCCTTTAGGACGGGTGTTACATGGTCACCAGCCTAGCTGCCTTATTCTGTATTAGTTGTAGTTTTCAAGTCACCTTCAAAGGTAGCCCCACGTAGAGCACATTGCTGTAGTCCAAGCGGGAGATAACAAGAGCATGTACCAGCCCAGTGAGACAGTCTGCAGGCAGGCAGGTAGGGTCTCAGCTGGCATACCAGATGGAGCTGGTAGACAGCTGCCCTGGACGCAGAATTGACATGCACCTCCATGGACAGCTGTGAGTTCAAAATTTCTCCCAGGTTGTACACCTGGTCCTTCAGTGGTACACTTAACCCATTCAGGACTAGGGAGTCCCCCATACCCACCCACCCCCTGTCCCCCCAAAACAGTACTTCTGTCTTGTCAGGATTCAACCTCAATCCATTAGCCGCCATCAAACCGCCTCCAGACACTCACACAGGACATTCACTGCCTTCACTGTTTCTGATTTAAACAAGAGGTAGAACTGGGTATCATCTTCATACTGGTGAACACCCAGCTCAGACCCTCAGATAATCTCTCCCAACAGCTTCATACAGATGTTGAAAAGCATGGAGTAGAGGACAGAGCCCTGAGGCACTCCACAAGTGAGAGGGTCTGAACACTCATTCCCCAACAACATGGCCTAGGAGGAAGGAGCGGAACCACTGCGTAACAGTGCCCCCAGCTCCCAACTCCCCTAGACGGTCCATAATGATACCATAGTCAGTGGTATCAAAAGCTGCTGAGAGATCCAGCAGAACTAGGAAACAGCTTTCACCTCTGTCCCTAGCCTGCCAGAGATCATCAACCAGCACGACCAGGGCAGTTTCAGTCCCATGATGAGGCCTGAATCCCAGTTGGAAGGGATCCAAATGGTCCATATCCTCCAGGTGTGCCTGGAGCTGTTCAGTGACCACATGCTCAATCACCTTGCCCAAGAATGGTAGATTTGAGACCATAGCTTGTTTGATGGTCTGAATCCTGTATAGCAGCCTAACTATAGTTTGCTTACTGCCAACAAACTGTGTTCTGAAGCCATGATTCTAGATTCAGGTTGGTAGCTGTGTTGGTCTGACTCGAAATAAAAAAATAAAAAATTGTCCAGTAGCACCTTATAGACCAACTAAGTTTGTTCTGGTATAAGCTTTCGTGTATCTGAAGAAGTGTGCATTCACACAAAAGCTTATACCAGAAACTTAGTTGGTCTATATTAAGGTGCTACTGGACAATCTTTTATTTATTTTTATTCTGAAACCATGGTTTGTTGTTGGATTGTGAACCTTGGTTTGTTTTAACTTTGACATCGTATTAAGTGTGAATCCAGCTTGATTCCTTAATGATAGCTAATTAAGCCACAAAAGCAAATTGCAAGATCAGCTGGAAAGCAAAACAAGCTTTCAAAATCTTTCTTTAACATTGCCAACATTTTTCCAGCCTTTTATCAAATTTCCTCTGACAGTCAGGAATCCAGCAGGCAAACTTAGCATTTCATCTCCATGCTGCGGAAAGAAAACGTGCTGCTGAATTTCCATCCTTACTTTAATTGTGTTAAAGGAACGTCAGAAAAGGAAGCAACATTCTAATTTCCTTCTCCTTGGACCTATGGGCTTTATCAGTTTCCCTCTTATTTAATTAAAGAATTTTTATCCCACTCTTCAGTCCCCAAAGCCTACCAGAGCAGTTTGCAGATTACTAAAAATAAAACAGTTCCAGATGTGAAGTTTACAATATAAAAAGAACACAACACAGAAGGAAAATAAATTGGGAGGGAGGAAAAATAGACCAACTCAGGTACCAGTTCTTTTTTACAAATTCTTATAATACCCAGCTGGGGTGGAGAAGGTCAAGAAAAGGAGGAGCCAAAACCTACTGATCTCTCAGATCTCTCAGCCATCCTCTGTTATTGCCTGGTGAAATGGCTGCTGCCATATTACAGTTGATGGAGGGAGGATCCTGGCTTTGAAGCAGAGCTGGTGACGGCTCTCTATTCCCTCCCTGTTCTGCTGCAGTTTGATGACAGTGCTGTCTCTTCCGTTTGGGGCTCCTATAGTTGGGCACACAGAACCATCCTCCTGCATCCAGGTGCATCTATTTTTTCCTGCAGTCACTTTTCAGTCGTCCTCAAGGACTGTGTAGAGCAAAACAGCACACTTAAGTTTTTATATATGCTCTGTTACAAAGTGATTCCTCTATCACATGGGGAACAGGGCATGTAAGTGTTGGGCTAAATAAATCATAATTTAATGTACCTTAAGAGGTTCTGCTTCAAGTTGTACTTTCTTTAGAGTGCTGCCTTTGGAAGTTTTGTGATCCTTTTAAAATTTAAAGCTTGATGAGAATAAATGTTTAAAATGCTGGTGGCTTCAAATGCCAGAATTGGGGTTGTACATTTAATTAGACAGATATTAAATAATCTTCATCGTATTGAGGGGGAACACCATACATTGTTGGAGTCCATAGAAAACATCAGTGCCTAGGGTCCCTGGGCCATCTTCAAGTAGGATTGGGAAAAATTCCAGGCAGCTGCTGCCAAGCAGTGTAGGCAATACTGAGCTAGAATGTTTTGACTCTGTGTAAGGCTGCTTTGTATATTCCTATGGCATAGGTTATGATTTGTTTGGTCATCTGTGGGGCAACTCATGGTTAAATCATGGTTTGTTCTTGGCTTCAGCTTAGCATTATGTTCAAATCATGCCCTTGAATTCAAGACTGTTACACCCCACCCCAATCTCCATGAGTGGTGTGAGATTCCAGGGGTTGCTGGTTTACTTACCACAGTCTGTGTTTCCTTTGGGGACAGTGAGACAGCAGAGTCTGTGGTGTCTTTATGCTATATGGTTTATTTTCACATATTTGCAACCGGTGTCCACATGGAGAGAGTGCATCCCAAGAGGGTCCTGTTCCCATTATTGCTGCAGCCTCAGATTCCAAGGGACTCCATACATCATGTCTGACCTCCAGCTTGCAAAATAGACACTTTTTCCTTTTTGCTTACCTCATTGCTCACAGCAATTCTGGAAACTTTCTCCTCCCAATTCTGGGATTGTCTTTTGCTAATTACCCAGAGCTCAAGGTGAAGTCTCCCAACTCTGTGTCCGGCAGAGAGTCTTCTGCCTTGCTGATGGCTTTCTTGATGGGTTAATGGCTCAGTATTTGTTTCATAATGGCCAATTCCCAGGCGATTCCTTACTCAGGAAAACAAGTCCATCCTGTATTTTTGTACTGCTAAACCCATTGATTAAACTCCAACACATACTAAAGCTAGGAATTATGAGGTTTCTTAAATTCTAACTCCTTTACTGAATCCAGAGCTTTTAGGGGAACCTTGCCCCGCTCAAACTTGTAACAGTACTATAGCACAGACATGTAAAAAGCCACCTTTCTACTGGCTTGTAGCAAGTTTTAATCAACATAGGAAATCAAGAAGCTTAATTTGGGCTATGAAAAAAGAGTTTGTTGACTGGGAGTTTACTTGCAAGTCTGTTGTAGAATGGAGTGAGCTGCTTTTGTGTTCTGTAATAGACCCAGTGGTGAAAGTCACTGCCTGGTCCTCTTCATTCAGGAATTTTCTGTATCTCCTGATGCCCCTGAAGCAGATAAGATGTTTGGGTTCCTTTTCCTGCTGCCTTTTCACTTGCTGTTTTTCTTAAACTGGGCTTTCCTTTCTTGCTCTGGCTAATGTCAGGAGTTCATGGAGGGCTTATATGCAGAACATACATATTTCTACCAGGAAAGGGAACAGGTGCTGCTGGAGTCTTTTACCCACACATGAAGTATTGCAGAGTACATCTGTCATCGCATGAATGTCAGCAGGAGACACTCACATCTGTTTCCCTGTAGCATTTGTTATCAAGAAGGAAGGGATTGTGGGGAGGAAGGGAGGGTGGGGAGAGAAATAAGAGCTCAGCATGTCACTTAAGCAAAGCAGTGGCACTTTGCCACCAGAGTGTTTGTTCAGGACTTCAGGTGGTCTTCTGTCCCCAACGTTTTCCACTTATCGAATGCAGGCATCATTTCTTGGCCCTTGGGGTGCGTATGTGAAATGTGGGTGGGTGGGAAATGGGTTGTCATGTGTCACAGCACTGTAATTTCTCCACCCTCCTCGTCTCTTTGGCATGCTGTAGTGCTGCCGAACAGCAGTTCCTGCTTGTTTTGGCAATGAGGAGAGCATCTGCTTCAAGAAAGGCACATGGAAAAACTTCCACTTTGGCTCTGTCGGCTGACTCACAGTTCTGAACTTGCAACTCTCCCAAGTACCTTTCATGCAAGGAAGTGAGTGAAAGATGAAGGGCATGGGGGATAGTGGGAAACACCATACAAGGGCCAAGCAGAGGCAAGGTGCTGTGTAACAATAGAGTTGGGAAACCAGTGAAGCCCCTGCCAGTTTTTCCAGCCCCAACTCATATACAGAAACCCCAGGACAGTTTCTATATAAAACTATTTTTTCTTTGTGTTTACTAGCTGGATTGTTGGAGATGCTAGTTTTTATTTAGGAGACAGCCGGGGCTCTTTTGGAGTGCATTTTCGGCTAATTGGGCAAGTCTATTCTCCTCTTTTGGCTGATGTTCTTTTGATGGTTCTTGTCTCTTGTAATCATGTAAAAAGGCCTTTTGGTTCCACACAAACCAGACAGTGCCTCTAAAAAGGTTGCTCCCAAGTCCTCTTTCTGTCTGGAAGAGGGCAAAAGACTGGATAATGCTGTATTGACTGATTCATGAAGACCAATAAGTCTCCCACTTCTTTTGCAAGTTTGCCCCTTTTTAATTTTTTTTGTCTGTGCTTTGTTAACACTTAAAAATTCCAAGCACACCTCAAGGGTTCGGGTTGGGAGTAAAAGTAGGGCAATTGCTTGATAGAAATTTTCTTTTCTTTTAAAAGGCCAGTACGCCTCAACAAATCCTGAGTCAAAGCCTGCTTTTTGTAAAGATTAATCTCCTTTCCTAGTACAATGGGCCATCCTTAGCACAAAAGTTCCTTTTACATAATTTTCCCAGCAAAGAAATGGGGTTGCCCATTTAGACAGGGTGCTCCCCAGCAACCTCTGTGTCAAGGGAAATGGTAAGTGAAAGAGAGAACACATCAGTAGTGGAAACATATTTCAGGCAAATCCATGCCAGCACCATGTTTTTGCAAGGCTGAATTCATATTTTAGATTCCCAGGCAGTGCCATCAAATTTTTAGGGGGGCAGGAGCCTCTGTTTGGGGTGGGAACAGTTAGCAAGGAAGGAGATTCTGTCTCCATTATCATTCCTAGGCCTAGGGCGCCTCTCCAGATGTCTTTTTTATTGGGTATACATGACGATTTGTACTCATGATAGTATTGGGGTGGTTATATGCAATCCTGCTTTCAACATGGTTAGCACCTGCAACATAACAGCTTCATTTCCAATCATTGCATGTCCCTTTGCTTCCTGCTGAAGTCCGGTAACAAAGTTCCAGTTTATGTTGTCCTGCTTTTGTTGCAACAACTTTTGTTGTTGAAGAGCATCCCTTCAAATGGTCATAATGCAGTATATGACTGTTTAAATTATAGAGTACCTTGCTTGAGATAAAGTCCCCGTTGCCAGACCCAGAAAATATCTGTAATCCCAACCTACAACAGCAGACTACATTTGAAAGGGTTTTTTTCTTTTATGTTTTTATTTACCTTCCCTTCACTCTATGCAGCTTCCTTCTTTCTCTCTTTCCCCCCTCCTCCAAAGATGCTGCTGGTGTGATCCACCATAGATAAGGTCAGAGGCATCAGTATTTGGAACCTAGAATGCGTCATCGTCATCCTTTGCATTCGCTGCAGTTAATTCACAAGATCAGGTAGTTGCAAAGTTGACGGTGTGCCTGGGGGAGAGGCAGGCAAAGTGAAGATGTGTGCATCTGTTCTTTTCCAGGCCTGATGCCGAGGGACAAGGTGAGTGACAGTCTATGTGAACCTCCATAGCAGAGACCTGGTGTGGCATTTAAAGGCATCTCTGCTCTCGGATGTGATTGATGGGAGCTTGCAGGCCTGAGCGGCTGTAGGAGCAAATATGTCGATGTGGAACAGCTGGGAAAGGGCAGCCATGAAGGTCATGAAGCGCCTAGGAAGCCATTGGGGTGGGGGGAGAGCATCTGGGGATAACAGTGGCAGGTTTGCTGCAGCTGGGTGTTCTTTATGTTCCTGCAGAGCAGCCGGGGCTTTGCTGTTCTTTAGCTGGTGCCTGGAGGGGTGGGTGTAGAGGCTTGGCTGGGTTTAGTGGCCTTTTAAAAAAACAGAGGAATCCTGGACTGGTGGACATCTGTGTGCAGCACAACATTGTATGGGCAGCATGTAATAAGAATTGAGTGGCAATGTGATAGCATTAAAAGCTTGTTCTTGCCCGGACGGTGTACACAAAAAAGCATTCTGTATGGAATTGCATTCAGTGTAATTTGTTTTCAGCAGCCTTGGCTAACCTGGTTCCTTCCAAATGTTTTGGACTACAACTCCCATCAGTCCCACCCAGCACGTGCCAGCAAGAGCTCATGGGCGTTGTCCAAAGCATCTATAAGGAGCCAGGTTGGCAAAGTTTGGTTTAGAGGATGAGCTTGACATTTTGCTCATGCTCAGTGCCTGGCTCGTTAACATCTTGGGGGTTGAGAAGTAATTCTGCACTCAGTTGGCTACTGTGGATGATTTGAGAGCTTCTTTGCCCTCACAAATTATGTTGCTTATCACTTGTTCTAATTGGGAGCTGGTTTCTTTGCAAATACAGTTTTCTGCAGTGCACTTAATTTTCTGCTGGTGCCATATTGTGATCTGGGTTGCATGGGTTGATCTTTTGGATGGCCCTAGGAAGTAGCTGAGCTCAGGTGAACTTTGGCTCTTTTCTGTGGTTTTGTGTTCTGCCAGTCACATTCCATAAGAACATAAGTAGAGCCCTGGTGGATCAGGCCTGTGGCCCATCTAGTCTAGCATTTAGTTCTCACAGTGCCAACCAGATCCCTATGGGAAACCCGCAACCAGGATCTGAGCATAAGAACACTTCCCCTCCTGCGGTTTCCAGTAGCTGATATTCAGAAGCACTACAGCCTCCAACTGTGGAGGCAGAACATAGCTTCCATCGTGTCTAGTAGCCATTGAGGTCCTTTACCTCCATGAATGTCTCAAAATTTTGTGTCACTTTGGATCAGTGTTTCAAGGTCAGCAAAGATTCTGAAATGGCTTCTTATTAGCTTCTTTCCCATGCAGAAGTTTTATAAATTAGAATGAACACTTTAGAATAATGGTGCAATATTCCATTCACCATACTAGCATATATACCACTTCACTGCTTTTTTGATAAATGGTAGAGCCATTTAGTCTGAACTTGCCTTCCTTCCATTTCTTTCCTGAATTTTTATGGAGCATCTGGGCAACATCATTGCCAACCTCTTGCATTCTAGTTGTTTCTGTGTTGTCCTCTCTTGTTCTGTCAGAACTGATTTGAGGTGATTGTTTTTCACTTAACATGTAATTATAGTGTCAGTCTGGCAGTACAGACTGGCAAAGAAACAATGAGGTTTTTATTACTATTGTTTCTATAGTTAGAAGTTTCATCCTTGTAGATTCTGGTTTTCGTGATGAAGTGCCCCTAAAGTAGTGAGGTCCTGTTTCCTGTGTGTGTGCTAATTGCTTGTTTCCTCTCAGGTTATTTCCTTTTGATTTTTTAATTGTGAAATAGTGCTCCTTTGCAGGTATATACTTACCTGCACACCTCTCCTTGTTGATGTGAACACCGTGGCTAATGATGTTTATATTCACAGTTTCCCTACCACACCACTGTGGACTAAGGCATTGAGGGAGTATCACTGAAAGAGTTCAACAAATTGTTTTTTGACATGATTTTGATGAGCCCTCCATGCCAACCCTTTACGAGAGTAGGCAGACAGGGTGATGTTTTTTACCCTAGGACCCGGAGTTTTCTCTATATTCCTGATATTCTTCCAAGACCCAAGTCATTGAGCCAGAGCTTCCACAGCTGCTGTCTGCCATGAACCATCATTGGCAGAATTAGCAGCAGCAGGGCCCATCTTGTCTGTCTCTAGAGTTGTAGGAGCAGGAAAGGACAGTGAAGAAAGCTGTGTGTGGAGGGTGGCCTTTCTCCCATCCTCTGGATCCCCTGGGAAACTCAACAAACCTGCTGTACCTGGAACTGGGTGTGGAGAGTGCAGCTGAATGGAACACAGCTGTGAGCAGCATGAGGAAGTACTTTAAGCAAGTACCACCTTAAGCCTGTCATAAAAAACAAGTCTAAAGAGAAAGACTAGGGTGATGTCTGCTGTTTCCAGGAACTCTTCTCATTATCAGACTTTTGTGGGTGTGCTGAGAGTTTGTTTCGACTCATAAGTAAGGCTGATGGGTAGGGTGTGTCAGAAGGACAATGAATTCATATCGATAGATATTAGTAACTTTGTATTAATGTACTGTAGCTGTGTATTTTTGCAATATTTTGTTTGTTTTGTCTGTTGTTGCTTCAGTTTTCTGTACACTGCTTAAAGATACTTTTAATATATTAAGTGGTATAGAAATTAAGTCATCATTATCTCCCTGTAGGGAACAGCAACTGGCTAATTAAGGAGCAATTCAGTCATTAAAGCCACACCTTGCTGAATAGGAAGTAGTCATAAGAGAGAAGCTACTTATCAAAGTTACAGGGGATCTTTGCAGAATGGGACTTAATGTCTAAATAGACATTGTAGAAGGACCTTGTCTATGGGACAGGCCATGTCAGATAATACAGAGCTATATTAAATGCCATGTGGCGCCACATTTTAATTCTGCTTGTAGCTAATTGTAGAAAAGCAATACCTCAGCAGCACTAAAGGACCCTAGCACGAAAGCAACCTGACCCAAAGCTGAGATCAAATAGATGAGATTGTCTTCCTGTCAAGAAAAGTGATAGGTTTGACAAGAAGGTGATAAAGTGTGAAGTTAGGAGAATCCAAATGTTCTTTGATTTTAGCATAGATTGAAAAATATGATCCAAATTAGGGGTGACCATCCTCTTTTTCTGTCAAGGGCCATATTCCATTTGGGGTAATCTGTTGTGGGGGCTGCAAGCTCATAGTAGGTGGGGCCAAAGTCAAAAGTGGGTGAGGCAAGAACAAAGGTGGGTTAGCCCCACTTTTCTCTCTTTTTGTCACCTCTTTCCTCCCTGATCCCCCCGCCGCCACCCACATGAAGTTGGGTCAAAGGTGTCATTTGACACTAGAGCTTCAAGTTGCCCATTTCAGATCCAAGTGAATGCATGTGATGACTCACCAGGATTTATGGTCATAGTAATGGTGTCAAGGGGATAGGAACTAGAGGATTTCTAGAGCTGAAGTTCCAGTGTCACAGACACTCTTGATGCAGCAGCCCTCCTCTTGCAGCAAGTAGTGCATTGATTTTAAAAAAGAGTCCCTAAAGGGGTTGAAGCTTGGGGTGCAGCTCCTGCCTCTCTGTAGATATTTTGTGGGAAACCAAAGTAATTAAAGAAAGGGAGAATACAAGGGAAAGCTAAAGGTATGTGTGGGGAGACCCGAGCCTGTCTGTGTGGCTGGATCTCTGCTTGTTGGCAGGCAAGCTAATTGCTGCATTTCACAGCCCAGTAAAGCCCATCTGCTCTGTTCTCTGGCATTGCACGCATGCCCATCAAGCACATTAGGCCACCCAGCCTTGCAGATGGATCTGGGGAAGCTGAGCAGCCCAGGCAGAACCCCCTCACCTGCCCTCTCACGCTGTGGTGGATTCCAATGACGAGAAAGAGTTCTGCTTCTCCAGCTCTTGGGCGAAATCTCCAGGATGCATGAAGCACCCCCAGTTACATAGCAGGGTTGCTGTAAGGTTAGAACTGTACAGTAGTTAGTACTCTACAAAATGATATTGAAATAATAAAGGTTTGGGTGTGGAATATGATAATAACAGCAAGAATAATTTCATCAGTTCTCTGCACCACCAAAGAATCCTGGCAACAGTAATTTACCCCTTGCAGAACTACAGTTCCGCGCAACTTTAAACTAAATGTGCTTTAAATGGATAGTGTGTATGCAAATACAAAATTAGGAGTATTGCAGCTCAATGGAAGATCAAACTGCTTTGTGTACAAAAAGTCCAAGGTCCTCAAATGAGCACAAGAAATGGCAGGGCTGGGAAAATACCCTGCTTCTTAGGGATGCAGTACACAGATGGACCGATGGGCTCACTTCATAGGAAGCTTAGGCATTTTGATGGGATTGTGATGGTAACTCAGAGAACCCATAGAGTCAGGCTATATCTGATTTCAAACCTCCTATCCACCCTTCCCTTAACTGAACAGAATTCTCTTTGCTCAAGTTATGTTGAGAACCAGCAGCCCCTGCAAGAACGCAGAGCATGCAACAAAACAAAGTGAGGCACACTTATTTACATGATAACAATCCTTTCCTATCTTGCACCAGGGGATGAATCTAAAATTAAATGCATTAAAATGCTTGCCAAGATCAGGACTTTTTGACCCGGTTTGCTTACTGCTAATGAGTAGTAGTGATTGCATCTCCTGTCTCTTTCCAAAGGTTTGTTTCTCTTGCCATTTTCTCTTGTATCCCCTGTACTTCCCCACCCCTAGCCTTGCCTGTACATATGCAAATATAATCCAGAGATTGCAAGTAAGAGATGTCACTTTTGAATGCCCCCCCCTTTTAAAAAGAGCTCCCTGCACAGGTGGGTTCTTCCTTAGGGCTCTCCACACTTCCGTTTGTGCCTGTGCCTAGCGAGCATGGGTCTGAGCAGTTTTCCACTTGTCCCATGCGTTCGAGTGGTTTTGCCTTTGCTGTGCCACTTTCCCCCAGAAAAACATCTCTTTAGCACTAAATCAGAACAAATGGCAATATGCAGAAACCCCAACTTCTGTTTGTTCCCATTAAGCCCTAAACGGTCTATTTTCTTGGGAGAAAGTGGTGGGGTAAACACAAGTGTGGAGAAACCCTTAGTTTGCCTTCTCTTGTGCTAGTTTTCAGCTTGCAGAGAGGTGGCTTAAAAAAAATAAATGTAGGTGAGCTGTCAAAATGTGACGTATACTCCATATGTACCAGCAGTCTGAAGTGGTGTAGTCCCTTTGAGCACCTCATTTTGCTGCGTGTGTAAATTAGGTTGCAGGGACCTACCTTTTGCTTACACCAGTGGTTTTCAACCAGTGTGCCATGGCACCCTGGGGTTCCTTGAATGATAGGGGTCCGTGGGCAACACTGGCCTCTCTCCCACTTTTCTTCCCTCCCTCCTTGAGTGCCCTCTCATGTCTCTGCCTCCCTAAGGCTTGCATAGCTGTTTGTTGCAGCAGCCCTGGCTCCAAGCTCCCCAGGTGAATGTTGCCTCTGGAGCTGGCCAGGGGATGCTTCCCAGGCCCCTGTGGGGCAGTGTGAGGAAGCACCTCTCTTTGGGATGGGGGGGGGCAGCTCAGAGACCAGGGACGGCAACTGTGGCTACCTAGAGGACTCCCAAGGAGAGGGGAGAGGAGAGGAGGCTGAGGGAACACTCCACCAGGGAGGGTGTTTGGAAAAGAGTGAGAGGCTGCCAGCTCTGCAGGCAAAGGGTGACATAAATGGGCTCCTGAGCCCCACAGGGGTGCCACAGAAAGAATGTAGTTGGTCATTCGAGCCGTGGACTCAAAACGGTTGAAAACTTCTGGCTTATGCTATTCTTGTTATGCTGATGGTGATGTATTATTAGTATCATAGTAATAAAGAAATACAAACAGTATCAAAGTGTTGTGTCTAACTAAATTTTACCCATAGTAGACCCGTTGAAATTAATGAACCTGAGTTAGCCATGGTTATTAAGTTCAGTGCATCTTCTCTGAGTAGGACTGGCATTGGATATGACTCGATGTTTTGGACAAATAGAATTAATGCATTCCTGCTCTAAGATATCCATTTGTGAGTGTGTGGCCAAATCCCACGACTGGAATCTTTGTGTGCAAATGGGGATTCTTATCCCAGGATAGCTGCCCCCTCCCACCTTCCCGGTGGCAATGTAGACCGTCTCTGAATCTATCACCAATCTAGGACTCTCAGCCTTTCTCAGCTCTCAGGATGAGGTTACCCCTGTGTGGACTCTTAAGAGCTTGGGACATGAACAGCTGATGCAGGAGCAAGGAGACAGATTCCCCATTCATATGGAGCTGAACGGAGAAATTGACCTTCCCCAGTGATGTCATTGTCAAGTTGAGCCGCGCATGGCAGCCGCTACAGTGTGGGACAGGGCCTCTTTGTCGGCCTGACACTTTTTGGCTCAAGAAAAACAGTGTTATGAATTCAGTGGGCTGGGGTTTCCTTCTTCAACAGCTGGAAACGGGAGATGTTCCAAGGGCTGCTGGGGCAGCTGAGAGGATTTGGATTGGGTTGAGGTCTGCAGTTGATGGGACCTGGCAGAGGCTGGTCACGAGTGTGTGTGTGTGTGTGTGTATTATCTCTGGGGTATTATTTCTGTGTTCTGGTGGTGGCAGACAGAATACACACATCATGTAGCAGTGGGTGCAGAATTCAGCTTCTTGTGAATCTTACAAGTTTCTAGACCTCAGGCTTGTGAGTGTTTGAGGAACGCCTCCTGAAATCTCAAATACCAGAGAGGTGACGGGGAGTAAGTTGATGGCAGGCATGTACTTAGTTTTCTGCCCCCCTGCGTAGCTCCGTGCTTTTATTTTTCTCCCCTTCTCCAACTAGAAACAATAAAAAGGATTGAAATATCATACAAAATAAGAGAGGATTTGCGAATTTACTTGACTGGAACAACATATACAGGTTACAGAACTTGTTTTTATTTTCACAAGATTTCAGTAATTTTTAGTGTGGGGTACTAAGAGCCTTGGTAATGTTGATGGCTGGCTATAGTGTATGCTCAACATGAAAAAAAATATCAGCACCCAAAAGAACTACATTACACAAACAGAAGCACAGTTGCATTCCCCGCCCCAATTTGTATATTTTGTTCATACGTTCTTATGCTCATCACGAGGGAGAAGGAGCTGGGCAGAGCGTTGCAGATTTTTCGTTTGCTTCTTGGTAATCCTTTTATTTACCAGCCCCTGCTTTTACCTTCTATTACCCA
Organism: Podarcis muralis; assembly: GCF_964188315.1. Taxonomy (NCBI): domain Eukaryota; kingdom Metazoa; phylum Chordata; class Lepidosauria; order Squamata; family Lacertidae; genus Podarcis; species Podarcis muralis. Next base: position 41,240,682 of record NC_135661.1, on the reverse strand, counting down.
CACCCTTTCAAGCCTATGCTTTGCAGTCTTAACTTTTGGTTAATGACTGCATTTATAATCCTTGACTGTACTGAACTTTATTATGTTCATATTATCTTTATTGCATTTGGTGCTATTGTTTGCTGTTTTAATGCAGACCAATTCAGAATTAAATCTGAATAAGGAAATATAAAAGTGAAATGATTTTGAGTAACATAGGTGAGGCCAGGTTTTGAGTAAAGGGTTGAGATGATTGTATAATTTGTATCAGCCCCTTCTGCAATATGATGTTGGGATTGATTATTGTTCTCTTTAATTACATCTATAGATAGTGTGTAAGAGCCAGTGTGGTGTAGTGGTTAAGAGCGGTAGTCATGTAATCTGGGGAACCGGGTTCGCGTCTCCGCTCCTCCACATGCAGCTGCTGGGTGACCTTGGGCCAGTCACACTTCTTTGAAGTCTCTCAGCCCCACTCACCTCACAGAGTGTTTGTTGTGGGGGAGGAAGGGAAAGGAGATTGTTAGCCGCTTTGAGACTCCTGAAGGGGAGTGAAAGGCGGGATATCAAATCCAAACTCTTCTTCTTCTTCTGAGTGTAAGCAAATTAACATGAGACCTTTGATTCTGAGACTGCAGAAGCTGTGGCATTATCTGGTGAAATCTAAGAAGCAGGGAGGGCAGAGCAGAACTTCTATGGATGAGGGGCTTCAGTACACCATGCATCTGCTAGATCCTTCCCTAAAGCCCTACAGAAGCAAATTAAATTTTGTGAAATAAACAAATCCATATAGATTTCATTGATTTCCATAATTCAGACTACAGACCCCCAATTTTTGATGAAGAATCTGGAATTTATTTTAGTGCACACCCACCCACTCACAATATGCCACTGCACATCCGAAAGAGCTCACTTTTAGCATCCTTCACCAATCTTAGTGACTTTCAGTACCATCGACCATGGTATGCTTCTGGAGTGGCGGTCCAAGTTAGGGGTGGGTAGCATTTCTTTGCAGTGGTTGCAGTCCTGCTTGGATGGTGATTTCCAGAGGGTGATGCTTGGGGTGTGTGCTCTTTGGCTCCATGGAGCCTTCAATGTGGGGCTCCTCAGGGTTCAGTTTTATCCCCCTTTTTAACATCTACATGAAACCACTGAGTGGAGTCATCTGGAGTTTTGGAGTACGTTGTCAGCAATATACTGATGACACACAGCTCTACTGTATCTCCTTTACATCTGCAGGTGTGGCAGTGGATGTGCTGAACCGTTGTCTTGGTTCAGTAGTGGACTGGATGAGAGCAAAAAAACTGAAGCACTGTTAGCGGGCAATTCCCTAGATCGGATGGATGGGAGGTGATCTGCTCTTGATGAGGTTACATTCCCTGTGAAAGAATGAGTATGCAGCTTAGGGATACTGCTGGATCTTTTGCTGTCACTTGAGGCTCGGGTGGCCCTGGTAGCACACACGGCCTTTCATCAGCTCAGGCTAGTGACATAGTTGCACCCTTTTCTGGACAGGGATAGCCTAACTTCTGTTGTCTGTGGTCTGGTAATCTCTAGGTTAGATGACTGCAGCACATTATATTTGGAAAATTCAGCAGCCAGGTTGCTCATCGGGGCAAGATGGTTTGAGCATATAATGCCAATCCTGGTCTAATTGCACTGGCAGCCAATTAGTTTCTGGGCCAAATTCAAAGTGCTGGTCTTGACCTATAAAGCCTTAAATGACTCAGGACCGCAATACTTCAAGGACTGCCACTCTCCATATGAACTTACCCAGACCCTCCAATCATCATCTGAGACCTTTCTTCATGTGCCGCCTCTGTGAGAGGTCCAGAGGCAGCAACACGAGAATGGACCTTTTCTGCTGTGATTCTCCACTTGTGGAATGCTTTCCTCAGGAAGGCTTGGCTAGTGCCTTTGTTACATATCTTTAGGCGCCAGGCAAAAGCATTCCTCTTCTCCTAGGCCTTTGATTAATTAAACAATCTATGGCCTTTTAAACTGTGGGGGGTATTGTTTTTGCTTGTTGTGGTAGGTAAGTTGTGTTTTTATATTATAAACCATCCTGTGATCTTCAGATGAAGAGTGGTATAGAAATTGAATTAAAAATAACAACCTGGTGCCCTCTGGATGTTTTGGACTACAACTCCCATCACCTCCAGCCAGCATGTGAAGGCTGGTGAAGGCTCTTTTAATATTAATAATGGGAAGGTATCAATGTCTTATCTAGTGCTTGGCATTAGATGCAAGTTGTTCCGTCCAATCCTCTATATGTATTTGCTTGCTGGTAAGTCTGAGCTTAGAGAGGCTTACAGCCAGGTAAATTTGTGCATGGCTGCAGACTCACAGATGCTTGTACTGATCTACCATATCAGGGCTGCGCTTGTTTCCATTTTTGACCTGCCAGTCTAGGCCAATGCATCACTTACAAGGCTTTGGGGCTCCCTTTGACCCCTCAAAACTGAAATGCTGCATGTGAAATGAAGTTACTGGATCAATAGACTTTTGCTGCCTCCTTGGACTGTAAGCAGCTTGCTTAGGAGGAAACAGTGACAATGTTCCTTTCCCACTTTTGTACAGATTACCTGGACAGCAGTGTGTGTGTTGGTGGGGTGCTGCAGTGATAAGACTGATTGTGTTTCTTGGCTGATCATGCCAATAAACTATTGGCGTGTCTCTCTGGGCCAGTGGTTTAAAATGCTGTTCTTGCTGGCTGGCATTATGTAAATACATCTAACTCTCAGTCTCTGCAGCTGGCTGCAGTCTCTCTCTCTTTCTCGGGGCTGAAATTATCTCTCGATTCACAGAACAGACTCAGCTCTTCACCCCTCCACCAAACAATGTTTCACCCAAGAACCTAAGGGACCCTTGCTGACCTTTCAAAGTGGTGAGGAGGCAGGAGGGCATATGCTTTGCTTTTTTATTTCATCCACTGAGCAGTTGAGAAGGACCTTTGCCTTTCTCTCTAGCTGGCAAGTTTGGCTTGCTCGCTTGAGTCATCGGCAGCCCTTTGTGCCACAAGCTCCACACTCTGGAGTTGCACCTGCTCTCCCTTTGTGGCATGCCCTGCTGCCCTGTATTGTGTGTGTTAATCTGCAAGACATGCAGGGCATGTCATGTGCTCCTTGGCCTTTTTGTCCCCTTTCGACTTTGTGACACTGTAAGTTTTATCATTCCAAGTTGGAGGGAAATCACAAGTGTGCTGGTATTCCTTTTTATTGCCTGCCTTGGGAGGGAAGAAGTGTTTGGAGGAAGGACATTCTGATCCAACTGGGAGATGTACTCCAGACATCCTGGCTGCGGTGTCAGCTGAGGGAGGTTGTGGTGTAGTGGGGAGGGGGGTAGAGGGGAAATGCTCTCTGCACTTCTGTTTTTTCAGTTCCAGAACATCTGCAAAGTAACAAGGAGGCTCTGGCTTTTCTCCATCTTTTTCATCTGCTTGTCAGCCTCTCCCTCATGCCGCAAGCGTGGTGCTGGAGTGGTGTTTCCTCTTGGGCGTGCAAGATGGGGATGGTATGTGTGTGCATACACACACAGAAACACACACATATGCTTACACAAACACACTCACTCTCCACTGCTTGGTTAGTTATGTTATACTGGGCTTGGCCTAATTTTTGAAGTTCACATTTCAGAACTCAAGAGCTGCTATTGTTTTAGCATTTATTCTTTGGCTTTGGAGGGCAAGGGATTCATTAATTATACTGGGCTTTTTTCCTGGTTTGTATCATTTGTGATTTCCAGCAGGCTTCAGCCCCAGTGCCTCTTCTTTTTGGAAAACAAACACCACAATGGTGCCTCTGTTTACGAATATGAACTATAGCCATGCAGAATCCCATGATTATTCAGGATCCCTTTGCTGCACTTCTTACTAAATAAATGAACAGATCTTTTATCCTAAAATCTCAGAGTGGGATATAGTACAAACTACCATTCCCAGAATACATGAAACAATTCCCCCAAATCAGACCAAAACGAGCAGATAAAACAAAACAAAACACCATTACAAATCTAAAACCGCAACATCCATAAAGATCATAAATCCTCAGAGGAAGTAAAGAATAACTTTATTTCCACATATTATTCTGCAACTCAGGCAAACAAATGGGTATTTACTTGGTGATAATATGTAAAAGGTGTCAGTGCCATATGTATTTCCAGGGTGGAGGGCATTCCATAGACAGGGTGCCTCTGCAGACAAGACCCTTTCCCCATATCTCTGCATAATGTACAGTGGCTGGTGGTGGAACATGGTGAAGGGTCTGCCCAGCCAGTCTTAGGTCATGGGCAGACTGACTGAGGGAGAATTGCTCCATATCTTGACTCACTTCAGTCTTGAATTTCAACCTTGGTTGTTTATATTTGAGATGATGGAGGTCCTGATACTGTTAATATAAGGGGCTGCGCAAACAAGTTTTTAATAGTTGACGTTGCCAAGTACATTGGGTACCCTGGTTTCATCTGCAGCTCCTGGAAATGGGTTTCCGAAGTCTGTAATTGGCCAGAGATAAAGAGCAGTGTGGAATGTGAAGGGTTAAGCCCTGCCACTATTTCCTCTCTCTTCACTTGCATTCAGCACCAGCCTGGCTTGTGGCTTCACACTAGGCTCACGTGCAGAGGCGCTCCAGGCCTCTGGCTGGTGCCTGCCATTCATAACACATCTGGCTTCTCCATTGATAACTTTTGCACAACTCCTCCAGCTCCTGGCACAGCTCTCCCTTCCTAACCTCCCCCCATCCAACTGCCTCACTAAGCCCCCCTTGCATTTATTACTGGTAAAGTGCTAATTCCCAGCCTGCCCAATGACTGGCCAAGGAGAAGCTGTTTACAGGAGCCGGGTGGCTCCTGGCTCCTGCCCCATCTCTGCAGCCGCACTGTGAGATGTTTATTCTCTAGTGCTGCTTCTGGGCTAGGCTCTTAGCTGCATGGAGCCAAGGCTTTTTGGTGCCTGGGACTGGCTGGCGGCAGGACCCAGGCCTTTTGTCTGCTCCAGGGAAATTAAAGTGAAAAGCCAGAGAGGAGGTTTCCTTGTCCAGAGGCCCCTTCCCTCCCCCACAGTCTCTCCCCCTCCCTCCCTCCCCCCTTTTCCTTCCAAGAACGCTCACTCCTGCCAAAGGCACATCTTTCATCATCTTTCCTTTTTTGCATTCCATTCTGTTGTGGTACGGAGTCTGTGCCTGCACATTGTGTTGTTGTTGTTTTAAAAAATAAAAGCACATGATCCCCATGACTCTGTCCACCGTCATGGGCTCTTCTCCATTCCTTCTTCCTGAGATCTTATTGATTTACTAGGGGCTGTCATCCCTGCTCACATTGCTTGCCAACCCGCTACCCCTCACAGCTCCTTCATCCCCTCACAGCCTCTTCAGTCCCCCCACTCCGCACAGCTCTATTCAGTTGTGATCCCCTCACAGCTCCCTTCACCCCCCCCCCCGTAGCTCCTTCAATTCCCCCAGCCTCTCTGTCAGCCACCTCACCCCATTTCCAGTTGCCAGCCCCTCACAGTTCTCCTTTAATGTAACTCCCCACTTCTTTTGCAGCTCACCCCAATCCGATACCCCCCTGCTGCTGCTGCCATTAGCAATGGGGAATCAAATGAACAGCAAAAAGTATTTGTCTCCTTCCCCTTCCCCTGTGCCATTGTTGCCAGCAGAAGGAAGCACACATTTTTAAATTCTGTTGGGGACAGCGCTGGTATGTGAACTGGAAATCGGGGTGGGGGTGGGCATGAGAAGGTCTGCCTTGGCCACTTGCCTCCCCACTCACTCTGCTGGCCTACTCACTCATACCCTATCTCCCACACATAGGTGGCATTTTGCTCCAAATCTTGAAATAATCGCTCTGAGCAGCCGTCATAGTTCTGAGCAGCACCTCATAGTTCATCTGTCAGGCGGATGAGGCACAGACACTTTATGCTATTGTCTGGAACCATTGTTAGTTTTCTCCAAAACTGACAGCACTCTCTCAAGCACCTTGCCCCTAGAAGGGGTGTTTGCAACTGGGTGATACTTGGAATAAACTTCCGGATGCAGGGAGGGTTTTTTCGGGAGCGGTTGCACCACCATTTCTTTCAAAGCCATGGACACCACCCCATCATGCAGCAAAGTGTTTCTTACTTCCTGGATCTGCCTGGTCAACCCCATATGGCTAATTTGATGGTCAAGGGTCAAGAGGGCAAATAGTAGGACATACATGCTGCAGGCACTTTGTCTACTACATTTTCAAGCCTCAGAAACTGAAACAAATTGTGTAAAATAGGACAGAACAGTGAAACAAGTTTAAGTAATCAGGCATCAGGACACACACACACACTTATAAAACTACAGATGGCAAACACTGTTTTAAAAGATACATTTCTCCTTTTTTCTCACTTAGGGAGGAATCTCTCTTTTAATATTATGCCTGTGGCACACTGTGCATTATTCTTGCTTTTAAGTATCGTTTTTGCACATTGAATTCATTGCAAATTGAATTAATTGATTATTTGACTAACCAACTCATATGCTTAATGGACAATATTTTTCTGTTCAGGTGATAGCCCTAGTCATTATACAGAGGTACCTCGGGTTAAGTACTTAATTCGTTCTGGAGGTCCGTACTTAACCTGAAACTGTTCTTAACCTGAAGCACCACTTTAGCTAATGGGGCCTCCCTCCGCCGCCGCACGATTTCTGTTCTCATCCTGAAGCAAAGTTCTTACCCCGAGGTACTATTTCTGGGTTAACGGAGTCTGTAACCTGAAGCGTATGTAACCTGAAGCGTATGCAACCCGAGGTACCACTGTACATGAGCCAACTAAGTTCACCAGCCAGTGAGTAAAGCCAAGAAACTGGCAAGAAAACTCCACACAGCAGCAAAACAAAGTTTCCTCTGAAACTTAGAGAGCTCAAAAAGCTATCTAGAAAAATGCAGCCCTTGTTTGGTATCAGAATGCCAGCAGGAAAAGGATAGAATGAACTTTCTCCAGCAGAAACACCCCATGTTCTGGTGCTCCCATTCAAAGACCCTGTCTTGGGTAAATCCTCATTGGAGTAATTTGAAACTGTGAGAGGTCCCTGGATAGTGCCTTCCTTAACTGGGTGCCCTCCAGATGTTTTGAACCACAACTGTCTTCAGCCCAGTGGGACTTGTAATCCAAAATATCTGGAGACTACCAGGCTGGGGAAAGGCTGATTTTTTAAAGTGTGAGTAGAGTTATTCCCCACTGCTTTCTTTCAACTAGAGCTGGCAACCTTCCCAAAATTGAGAAGCTTTTATCCTCTTCCAGGTGGTGAGCTCAGGGACCACTGCCTAGTGTGGCCAGTTGCTTGTAGAATCTCCCTTCCCCCCCATCTCATCCTCATTGCTTCTGCCATGCTGATAATCAGAGTGATGCTCAGGCGAATCTTTGTCTGGTCCTGCCTCTCAGCTCTGGCTCATTGTTGCTGCCCATGATGGGACTTCTATGCTTGGCAGGCAGCTGGAACCACACCTGCCGCTGCATAAGCTCCCTTATGTCCTTCAGTCTAGCCTTGGAACAGGTGCTTTATTGGGGGTTGTGTCACTCACAAGGCCCAGCTGCACATTAATGCACTCTTCTTTTAACAAAAAGAATGTGTTAACAACTGGCCACTTTTATTTGAATAAAAATCTGGCCTATGGGGCCGAACACCAGTTTCCAGCAGGATATTGCCCACTCCTGTGCTCCGGTTTATTCATAAATGTGCAGTAGACAAAACTTGAAGCTGACTAGAGAGCTTCACTCAGAAGGTGGCTGGTTGGTGCTCAGGGTCTTCATACGAGCTCAGGTCTGCTGGCAGGGCGAGCCAGAAGCACAAGGGCAAGTTCAGGGTCTGGGGCACTAGAGTGAGTAATGTTAGGACCAGCTGCAGCAGTAAAAGCAGGAATGGGGAACCCTTTTCAGCCCAAGGAATGCATGGGTGACCTTCTGAACACTGCATGCCAGTGGGTGGGGCCAGAGGAAAATACAGGCAGAACAATGGAATTAACGTTTGCATTTGTACAGCATTCCAGCCAGACCAAAATCAGAGTTGTATGCAGGACAGGAGGCTAGAGGCACCACAGTTCAATATTTTTGGTGTGTGTGTGAAGGGCTAGTGAAGCCTAGGGAGTGAGCATCTGGCATGGGATGGGGGTGAGTAGGTGTGACCTGGGAAGAATCCTGAGGGTCAGAGAGAAAGACTTAGAGAGACACATTGAGGTTGAGTGTATGACTAATGAAAGCTTGCAGTCCCAGTGGGCTTTTTCTCTTTCAATGGCCTCCAGTAACCTCTTCCCTCTCCTCTTTTCTCTTCCTGGATTGACACTTGTTTAGTCCCTGGGCATTTGACTCAGTAAGGATTTCTCTGGAGTCAACTGATAGGAAAGTGCATGCAACCTTTCCCTCCCTTCCTCACCCTGCACCCAAAGTCAAGGCTCTGTGTCTCTCTTCCATGCTTTCCTCTTACATCTGGCTGCAAAATACAGAGGCGGCATATTCTTGGGTCAGTTACTACCGCATGGGAATCCCGGATGCTATTTTGGCTAGCTTTCTCTTGTGCAGTCTCTAAAACGTTGGGTCAGCCACTGTGCACTCAGCAGTCTGCAATTGCTGCTGCCTGCTGTTTTCTTTTTTAATTGTTTACTGGTGTGGGCAGAACTTGGTGGCAGGTTTGTATGCATCTGGGGGCAAGAGTTTTTCCAATGAACTTTATACAATTTCTCAGTTGCTTCTTCTGCTGGTTCTTGTCATTTCTTGGCATTGGGCCGGGGAGCCTTTTTCAGCCCAAGGACCACATTCTCTTCTGGACAACCTTCTGAGGGCCACATGCGAGACATGTGCGGTGCCAGAAGCAAAAATGGGCACAAAAGTGACTATAAATGTTACTTTTGTGCAGTTAGCAAGTTTATACAGATGCTCGCATCTGCCTCTCTATCAAGCAGGAGGCATGATCAGAGATTAAGGACACATTCCAACCAGGCAAAAACACCCATTGAGGGGTGTGGCCTGAGGAGAAGGACTAAGGAGGGCTGGTGCTTTTTGCAGGTATATTCTGCAACTTGTCATTGATGCAATAATAGTGGTAAATTAATACTGGACGGTTTGCCCATCATTCTGCTTTATAAGTTGTTCTACAATGCTTCCTCAGTGTTACTGCGTTATTTCCATCGGGAGGGGCACTTTTGCACTATGGGGACACCCCCCAGGAATGTTTGTCTTATGAAAGGTTACAGAAATCCAGCAGGAAGTTACAGGATGTGCACCGATTGGAAATGAAGCACTATATCTGACCCAACACTTTTGCAGGCGCGAACAGTATTAAAAGTGTGAATATGTATAACCATGCCAATGCCAATGTGAACAGAAATCATCAGGAATGTACAATAAAAACAATGTATGGAGGGCCCCAGGGTGTGGTTAGGGAGGACTTGCTCTTGTTAAAACCACTATTAGTTGAGAACCTTTGTCAATCCACTGCAAATTACCCAGAGATCTCTTCATAATTTCCCAACTAGCTTCTGCTCATACTTGGAAGATTAGCTGCTCTCTGTGTTCCTGTTTACAAACCTCTATGTCGACTGCTTAAGGGCTCACACCTGTCTTGCTGCTTAAAGCAGAATGGAATGGACCCTCCCTCCCATGCAGCAAGGCCATGTGGCCGGGAGACACCTTTGGGCAATCCCGTATTCCCTGCTACTCCCATCCAAACACTGCTTTTGGTGGGTGGCTGTAAAAATAGCAATTGGTTTGAGTTAGGAGTCCGGGTGGGGATGGCGGTGGTGGTGGTGGGGAGGTCCGGTTTCTTCTTTTCCTGGAGGAATTAGGGCAGCCACATGCTGCTGGGAGCGTTTGGCTGGTAGAGGCAAGCGGAGGCTCCAGGCAGGCGAGCAGGCGTCCGCACAGATGGAAATTTGATCACCCACGGCTCAACAGATTGTTTGACTTATTTTAAAATCAAGCAGATGGCTGCAACAGGAGTTTGTTTAAGTTCAGCTCTGTGCTGGGCCAGCGGCCAGTGTTCCTGGGACAGGCGTGCCAAAAAATGTTCAATGACTTGGGTCATCAACAAACCACCTTTTCCCCTCCCCTGCTGAACTGTGGATTCTCTCTCTTTCTCTCTCTCTCTCTCTCTCTCTCTCTCTCTCTCTCTCTCTCTCTCTCTCTCTCTCCCCCCCCCCAAAAAAAAATTCTTGGTCTTTAATATATATATTTGAAACTCTTCTTGCTTTCTCCCAGCAATTGCCTTTCCGGGGAAAAAGTTAGTCCACTTCTTTCTCCTTTTTGGGCTACGCTTGCCCGCTCCCGTGTCGCCAGTTTTCCTCTACCACGGTAGCTGCTGTCATCCAGAGATTTATTTGCCTTCTGAGGCTAGGCCTATGCTATTTTGCAGATGAAAGACAGAGGTCTGGGGTGACATAACTGTAGAGTTGTCAGGGAAATACCCCCATCCCTCGCACATTGACATTTTTCTGGGATAAGATGAAGAGACTGCCTTACTCTGATCTCTTTCTTCTTCCGCAAATTATTCTGTGCTGCTGTTTAGTGGGGTAGAGGTAAAGTGTGTCAGGGCATTTCTGATATTGTTAACTGCATCTTCAGTCACAAATTGGAGCTGCTGCTGAGGTGACCACCTTCCTTCTGCCACAGAGGCACTCTTCTATAGATGAAAGTAGGACAGCCAAAGAAAAGCACCCTGTCAGGCAGGCTTTGAAGGGGGGCGGGCAGTGTCATTGGTTCAGGTGCCTCCCTTGCAGCTGGCTGTGCATTTGCTATCCCGAATGGGAATCAACACCTACGAGGAATACCCTTTAAACATGTGTGTCTGACCCTGCGCTTTGTGTGTGTTCTCTTACATATTTGGGACAACACAGATGGTCTCAAGTTTCAATTCTTGAGGCAGGTTTAGTTGTCCAGCACTCTTTGAATTGCTGAAACTCTCACTTCAGACCTTACATTCCCAACCTCAGAACTGGGGTGTGGGGAGGGGACAGGTTCTATAGAGGATTTCCCTCCCCACATCTCCACCCTATCTGACCTTTACTCCCCATTGAATTGGTAATGCTGTAACATTGGCTCCTCATTTTGATGCTTTTTTATGATTTTCAGGTTTATACATTTCAATCATTTTACAGTAATTTTAACATTTCAAAACTTGACTTGCTTCCCCCTCTTTCTGCAGTTCCTTAAATTTATTTTTAATATCTTCTGCATATCCAAATTAACTTAATTTGTTCATTTATTCATTTACTTTAAATAAATACTCTTATGAAACTGCAGGTTATTATAATAATCCTGCCAATGTTCTTATCTACAATTTATCTGTAAATATTCAATAAACCATTTCAATTCTTTTATTAAAAGTTTGTTATCTTGATCTCTTATTTTTCTGGTAAGTTTAGCGAAACTTAGTTTTGATGCCTTTAAAAGTAGATTGGTGAAATTCATGCAGGATAAGGAGAAGTCTGTCAATGGCTATGGGTCATGTTTACTGTATTAAACCTCTAGGTTAAGAGGCAGTGTACCACTGAATACCAGCTGCTGTACCTTCCGCTTCTCATCTTGGGTGCCTGGTGAAACAAGTTCAAGTTACTGGCTCTTCAAAGGAGCTGCAGTTGGACTTTGGGGATGACTTAGGGTATTGATGCTGATGCACAGAATCAACCCACAGTGGCATCTCTTGGAAAGGCCTACCTCTTGAGTTTTCTTGCAACAGATGCTATTTCCTCCTGCCTTCTTTGCCTCTGTCTGGAGGGTAGAGAAGTGACATCTCTCTTTGGGCCAGATTTAGGCCCAGGAACCTCATGTTTCTGGCATCTTGAGCAAACAAAGGCAATACTGAAGGGAGTTCATGAGTTGCCGTCCCAAGATAGCTGGTAAAATAAACAGGAACAACTTCAGTGCCCTCTACCACATGGTACAATCAGTAATGGCTGGTGTGGTGGTGTAGGTGGGGCACCCCTTTAACCCAGTTTCCAAACACAGAGTTTTTCTTGTGCTTACTGGAGGGAGAGGGATGATATGTGTGGTGCATTTGGTGTGGTGTGTTGCAGTGGAGCCAACCTTTGCTCTTGCTTTATGTGCCTACACAGTGTCAAGCTCCCTGCACCTAGTCCTATCCCTCCAGTAAGCACCAGTGACACACTGTTTTGGATGCCAGGAGAGCAGCAGTGCCCCACCTACCACACTGGCTGCTACTGGGTACAGTGAAACACCCCCTCCATCCCACCCTGCAACATTAGGGTTCCACTTGTCCAGATGTGAATGCCATTGCTTATGCTGTTGTAGACTAGATGAACTGAGCTGAGCATAACCAGGGTGGGTATGCAGAGGGATATAAGACTTCATGGTTAGATGGAGAAGGTCAAAGCTGCCCCAGGTGTTAAGGAGATGATTTTAACAAAGCAAATGTCTGTCAATGCTTATTTACAAAAAAAGTGCTTGCAAACGTATGTTTCAGGCAGCTTCACATGTCAGGCACCCTGGATTGGCTGCAGCCTCTTGGGAGCTATAGTTTATTAAGGGTGCTGGGAATTGTAACTCTGTGAACTACATTTCCCAGGGTTCTTTGGAGGAAGCCATGTGCTTTTAATATACGGTTTAAATGTGCTTTTAATATACGGCGTGGCTGTGATCTGGTGGCAGGTATTGGACAAATGTATGACTCTGAAGCTTTGTTTGTTTTCTCTGCCTGTCCTCAGACCCTGGACCCTCCCGACCCACTCTCCTCAACCCTGTCTTTCATATTTCAACAGGAACTACTTGTATCTTCACAAGTATTTCTCTGCAGTGATAAGAGCTAGTGATTTTTTTTTTTTTATGAATGCTACATGGGGACCAAATACAAGGGGGGTGTTGACTGTCTCCTAAAAATGCTCTTTTATGTTAGTAGGAAAGCAGAGTATTACAGGAGTACTTTTCTTTCCTTTTGCTGACATTATGAAGGTTGGATATTCTTCTTAGGAAAGTGTTGTGCCATCTAAAATCCAGTGCCACGCTGCAAGCATGTCCAGGGCTCTTTTCCTTAGCTCTCCCCTTCAGTGGGGATGAGCTAAGTAAAGCTGGGTCTATATGGATGCCTGCCTGGGCATACACAGGTGTATGCAGACATGTGTGAACATTCAAAATCTGTATAGAGGTAACCCAGGTTGTGCAGTCAGGTTCAGTAAGGTCAATTAGGAACATATGCCTATATTTGTTTGCTGGCCTAATTTGCAAATACCGTGGGAATTTTTGGCAGAGACTTGGTGGATAGAAAGAGGAGATATTCTGTAAACCAGGCACAGGTGGATGTTAGTAGTCCCAAAGCCATAGGGAATAATAGTCATGAGAGAAAGATAAAGCTTTGCCTGTTGCCCATTGCTTATCCTCATGTTCCAGGGAGTGGAAGCTTTTCCCCAGGCTCTGATATGGAGACATTTCACCAGGCACTGCATAATTGCAATGTTCTCTCTGAGGACCAGGGTGGTTGCAGTGGCTGGACTGTCAAACTAGGAGGCTTGGGCCAGCCATTGTTTTCTTACCCTGACCTACCTCACAGGGTTGTTGTGAGAATAAAATAGAGAGAGAGGAACCATCCGTGCTGCCCAGAACTCCTCATAGGAATAGTGGGGTATAAATGTAATAAATAAACCCATAAGGACTAATAATTTGTGCTTGTCTGTTGAGAGTTTCAGGATGTTGATTTAGGAAGTTTCAAATCTATGGCAGAGGTGGGATTGCATCCCAGGTTTTCCAAGCCAAGCCCCTTCTCCTTTCTGGATTATGCTGGTCCATTATGTGCCTTCTAGTTTGTTATGCCTCTGAAGGTTCTGTGGTTTTCCTGAACAGCTTATATCTCTCAGATCGTCGCCCAGCCCAGCCCAGCCCCATCTGTTTTTGCCTACCACTTTTACTGGAGATTCTGTTTTTCCTTCAGTTGCCCCCTGGCTTGACTGATGGATCAGGTCTGGAAGGGGCTTGAGATCAGGGAGTTGGCTGGCTTCGGTTTCTCCAGCCAGATCGTTCTCAGATGAAGTAGGCTTTGGAACTAAGTATCAGGCCAACTGGTCTCCCATTTTTCTTCTCTCTTTCTGCACTTTCACTTCCACAGGGTCCACATTCTTCTTTGGACCCCTGACTTATTGCCAGCACTGACTCAGGCCACAGATGGCTCGGGGGACGGAGGTGTACACATGTGCAACGAGAGACACCTTGTCTGCTCCTAATCTGGACATAAGAAGCCAATTACGGGCTGGGATACCCTTTCATAGGCAGCAGATGGGGAAGGCTGCGCTGGCGAGCTGCAGTAGCGGCTGAGGGGCTGACTTGGAACAGCGCTGCCTTTTTCTAACGTGTTTGCAAATCCTCGCCAGCTGGGAGGATTAGAGCCAGCATCTGGCTTGCTTTATAATATTTAAAACAAAGGGAGTTGCAGGCGCCGCAATGGGGGCGGGCGGTGGTTGGGGGGGCTGCTCGCTGAGGTGAAACTGCTGGGAAAATATGCGGTGATAACAGCAGACATTCCCCTTCCTGGGGAGCCTTTACGGGCCAATAAAGCAAGTTTGGGTTGAGCAGCATCCTGGGGTGTTAGGACCACAGCCCAAATCCTGTCTTAGGCTGGGACTCAGCTGCAGGGGGAAGGCTTGACATTTAAGGGCTATTGCTGAATTGTCTGCTGGGCACACAGCACTCAGGCTCAGTGCTTATTAAAGAAGTTTGTTCCTGTAAGCATGTGCAGAGTGCCTGTCAACTTCTCCCCCTAGAATGTTTATTCTCTGTTTCTGTAGAATCCCACTTTTCTTGGCACAGAATTGTGGTTTCTTATTTTGGGGCAGAAATGCCTTTTCTTTTAGGTATTGGGTACAGACCCAGAAAAGAACCTCAGGCTGACTTTGTCTGGGGTTATGGAGTATGATATTTGAGTCAGAGGATTTAGTATCAAGGGCAGGCTTGAGCTCTGGTGCCTGGGGAACTAAAACTGGGGAACTAAAACTGATGACAGGGATGGCAGAATGAAAGCCCTGACTTCTCATCCAAGAGACTGCCTTGTTGTGAGTTGTGAGATTCCAAGATGCTGTCTGTTTTCCTTGTGCTTGCTCCAGCTCTCTGTTGCCTAGCTTTCTGAAGAACTTAAGTCAGCCCAAGGGGCTGGGAGGCAGCCTTGCCTTCAAATAGCTCCCTAAACTTGCATTTATTTTCTGGGGCAATGCAGACTTTAAGGGGGGGGGGAGGGCCATAACTCTATGAGACCTGGGAGAGACTCATGCCTGCAGTCCTGGAAGATGCTGCTGCAGTAAATGTAGGCAATATTGAGCTGGATTGACCAAAGGTATAAGACATTAGCATAAGGCAGCTTCTGTTTTCCCATGTCTTGCCCTGGGGTCATACAGCTGAGTGCCTGTGGCAGAGCTGCAAATCAAAACCCAGCTTTCTGGGATTATTACTATCATTTTGTGTTGGGGGGGCAACCTGAGAGCAGGTGCCAGGCAGGCTAAATTGAGTAAAAAAAAAGGGGGGGAGTCTACTTGGACATTGTACCGCTTCTGCTGTGAAGTTCCTCCCAAATCTGAATGGACTGTTTATTGGTGAAGGAAAGACACTCTGCACATGCTTAGAAGCACTCTTCTATATGATGTATTTACATTTTCCAGGAGGGAGTTTTGATGTTGAAAGCAGGTTTGCAGAGGCATCGTCATTTCTGTTTCTTTAATTTCTTGTTACTACAGTTCCCAGGATTTGCCCCATGTGCCCCACCCTAGCTGCCCAAACCCTCTGTCCTTTCCCCACTCTGTTTTATCAGGCACCTCTTGGCGATTGGCTTGAAGGGTTCTCCTACCCAG